>NC_081411.1:464660776-470295776 GCF_030272615.1 Cryptomeria japonica | reverse complement strand
GATTCCATTGCAAATCAAACACTCATACATTAGGCAACAATAATTCAATATCTCATTTGGTTTCAAATTCAATTTCACATAAACACTTAACATAATTTCCCAAAATTGAACCATTCATAAATAAGCATCATTTTCTTTCATCAAAATAAAATCCTGCAAATTCCCAATAATGACATTCACCATCCTAATGTAATTCTATTCTAGAAATCATATCTAAAGTTTCATAATCATCATGCATGAAATAAAACATCAACATATGTCAGTGCGGTCCAAATCATGGGATCATATAAGTTCTAAGTCCATAATGCATAAAATAAAGCAACCATAATAGTCTCAATATGCAGATAATTGAAAATGTCAAACTGAATCGGGGTAGGGCCTCACACTGCACATGCATGTTAGTAGTCTAAGAAATTTGATTTCTTGGGCATTCGGACCTGCAAAATGTTTTTTGTTAGTTTGTAAACAAAAGCGCTAATCTAATATATGCGCTATCTTCTTGCTCAAAAGCGCTAACCTGTAGCTCAAAAGTGCTAACCTAGACTACAAAAGAGTTGCTCTGTGGATATAAAAGCATGATTTATTTGACAAATGCACTAACCTAGGACACAAATGCACGAACCTGTGATGCAAATGCGCAGACTTTAAGACAAAAGTGCTAACCTAAAATGCTTATGCGCTAACCTATGGTGCAAATGCGCTAACCTAGAATGTAAATGCTCTAACCTGTGGAACAAAAGCACTGTCAGAATTCACACGTGCATGAATCGGCATTACAAATGCATTAATTTTACTTTTTGCAAGATTTTTAAAGGTATATGTGAGGTCCATGAGCCCCACGGTGGGCACCAAAATGTGTCAGCTTGAATTTCATCCTCAGAATGTTACCTACAATAAGTTAGTTTCACAAAATACAAATGGAAATACTACAAGAAATCCAAACTCAACCAATGAAACTACATGAAGTACATATAAAATAAAATACTAATATTACCTTCATGGCTTATGTCTCATTGTGTCCGAACTCCATTGTTCCTAGTTGTAGATGATGTGCTCTTAGACAATGCACTGATGGCTTCCAAGATGGCATATGAAGAATGAACTGATAACTTGTAGTTAACTGATACTATGATATGCAATACTACATGATTATGCTAAAATTATTATGCTATTACTATTTGCCTCAAAATTAAAACTCACAGATGCATATGATTAGCTTACAAATGCACTTGAAGTCTCTTGAAGTCTAATTCTCTCTCAACTGAAGCTCTTGATTTTATAGACCTTGAGAGGATTAGATGATGTGGCTTAGATCAACGGTGCTGATCAGATCTACAAATTTGGATGGCTGTGAGCAAAAGTGAAGGTTGAGAGAAATGGGGAAGGAGAAGATAAGTGTTGCTCATCTCACCTTGACTGGGTTGCTGACTGAGAGAATCTAGGGATGGTTGGAGGAAATTTAGGCATGATAGGACAAGTGGACTCAAGTCCTTCCTAAGATGTAGGGGTGTTGGAGAGAATAAAGTAAATGGTTATGAAATATGTGTACGTACACAATTTTCATTAAATTTGGAGGTTGAAGATAAATGATGGATTAATATTTAAGAAATATTAATTTCTTTAGCCACATGTTTGATGAGCTGGCAAAGGGAAGATGAAATGGAGATGGAGGGTGAGTTGGAAAAGGGATTTAAATAATTTTGAAATTATTTAATATTTGAGACTATAGGATAGGAGAATAACTATTAAATATTGAATATTTAATTATTTGGAGGAGATAATTAAATATTAGATATTTAATTAACTTGGTTAAAAGGATAATTAAATATTAGATACTTAATTAATTAGAAGAATAGAATAGATGAATTAATTAATAAAATATTAATTAATAAAAAGACATGAAATGAATTAAATAAATTAATCTTTTCAAATTAACTATTTAATAGAAGAATAATTATTAAATAAATATAAAATATTTATTTAATTGCTCATAGCCATTTTTATGTGTATACAGTTTGTATTGTATACTCTCTATGTATCTATCACCCTTTAACACTTTGCTCTGCTTTTCTCTAATTGCTCTCTTTTGGGCAGCTGATGAGCTTGTTTCCATGTCATTCAAAATAATGCCTACTTGCTTTCTTTTACGAAATTTACTTGCATACAACTCTTCAACTTCTATCTTTTTCTTTTGCAAATTTTTTGTTTCTGACGAAAACTATAGAAACAACCGACGAGGATGTTGTATGTCCGATGACACTTCCTTGTTGGATGGTCATTGATGCATGGTAGTGGGGGGGCGTCGACATTCTGATGATCCTCTGATAGTATTTTTCACCAAAGGAGCAATCATAGATGTTGTCGGAAGTGTTCATGGCATGGTCAAAATTCCAACGTTCAATGGCATCGTCGAGAAATCCAACGATGAGTTTTTGATGGCTACATTTGTTAGCAGTCTGACAAAAAGTAGTCGGACTTTCGATAATAAACCGTCAGAAATTAGCCCCGAATGTACTAGCGAGTATTTCCAAATGTTTTCAGAGAAGACAAGTTTGGATGTTAATATATTACACATATGATGGAATTGAGCATAACCCCTTTATGCACATGCTTACTGTATCTAGATGTATCAATTTCCCAAGTGGTGGCCTCTAAAACCATTTAGTATTTTTTCAAATAATTTTTTGGAAAGGGTTCAAAAAGTGTAGTTTTAGAAAATGCTTGAGTAGGCAACTTTGGGCATTAAAATATCCCACCTCAGGAATCACCATGTCAATCCATTTAGAATTTTGGATTCTTCATATAACATTTATCACATGTGCCAATTCTCAAGGTCCATAGAGATTATTTGGTCAGTTTTTAGAGGCAATTCTAGAGGTGATTTGAGTCCTTTGGTCACAATTCAAAAAGTGTCAAATGTCAAATTAAATGATGATCTGCTCAAGTTTTTGAATCCAAAATATGTCTCGTTGGGGTTTTAGAGCATTCTAGGGGCCAGTTCTTTAGAAAGGAAAAAAAATTAGCTTGGTCCTCTAGGAACCTAGCTTGAATTTTGGCATCATAAGGTCAGTTAAAGTTTATTTAAAAGAATATCTGCTATTTAAATCATTATTGATTTAAATAATAATGCATGTGATTTTATGAAATCAGTGAAGATGTAATTTTTTTGAATAATTCAAGTACATGGTTGCATTCCTCAAGTGTAAGGGCCAAAGGTGGAGTTATTAAAACCATTTTAATGATTTAGAGTTATCATGAAGGTAAGTTTGATTGAATCATTTTAGAAATGATTTAAATGCATATAATGTGGTAGGGCCCATCTAAAGTCTTATAAATTCTCCCACCCCCTAAGGTATTGAAGGGGGGCTAGAAAATGATGCGAGCTAGTGGGACCCTGCGTGACATTTTTAGCCAAGAAAAAAGTGATCCAGACCTGCACAGAGGGAGTTTAGTTCTCCCTCCACCCGCACAAGAGATTAGAGTGACCAAAATATATCATAGGGATGTGGGATCTACTTTTCACCCACAAATTGATAGACAAACTAAAGTAGTAAATATGAGTTTGGGAAACTTGTTGAGATGCTTAGTTGGAGAGAAAACCAGAAGTTGGGATTTGATTCTTGCACAAGCAGAGTTTGCCTACAATAATTCAGTGAACAGGAGTATCAGAAGAACACCATTTGAGATTGTTACTAGAGTACACCCTAGAGGCATATTAGAACTGATAAAAATCAGTAATCAGGACAAACAGAGTGCAGAAGCATAATTATTTGTAGAACAAATGAAGATAGTACATACTCAGGTTAAACAAAATTTGGTGGATATGAATAGTAGATATAAGGGTAAAGAAGATGAAAAGAGGAGACATAAGGAATTCAAAGTTGGAGATGAAGCGATGGTGTATCTGAGAAAATAAAGATTCCCAATTGGTACTTATAATAAGTTAAAGATGGGGAAGTTTGGACCTTGGAAGATCTTGAGAAAATTTGGTTCCGGATATGCATATGAAGTGGAGTTATCAGATACTTTGGGTATTTCACCTATATTCAAAATTACAAACATGTATCAGTGTCATGAGGTAGAACTCAATGAAGATAATGTAGAAGACTTGGAGAAGAAGATACCCTAGAAGGTACTAGACCAAATTGAAGAGATTTTGGATAGCAGAATTGGGCATAGCACTCACAACAAGCAGCACAAAGAGTGTTTTGTGAAGTGGAAAGGAAGACCAGCTGAAGATTCATCATGGATTTATCAAGTTCAGGTGGACTGTCTTGGTTATCCTTTAGCCCCGAAAAAGTGAGGGACTCGCTTTTCAGTCAACCCTGAATGTTTGATGCAACAACATCCCTATTTCTTGGCAATCTTGCATTAACTAAAAACATTTTCCTTTTAGTTTGTTTCTTGTTTTGCAGTTTTAATATTTCTTTCAACATTTCATTCAATTTTCTCACTGGATGTTGTAGAGCTGTATTTGATTTGTGGACATGTTCATCAATCTTATCCTTGGTCCGTGGGATGTTTGGATCTTTTTTTTGGCAAGTTATCACTTCTAGAATATGGGATGATTTTCTTTCCTATGTACCAGAGCCACCTAGACCGATTTGCTATTGGTTATTCTTGCGGATCTTTCCTATAGCTTGTGGAGCTTGATTTTGTTGTTTCCAACATTCCTTTGTTCATGGTCGACCTTCCTTTTGGGTCTGCACATCATTTTATATTGTTTCTAGAGGGATTCCTTGGTGGAGGCTAACATTGTGCTCTACACAGTTTATTTTTCATTCTTCGATGTTTGTTCCTTCTTAGGCCGACGTGGATCATCTTGGAGCTTGTATTTCATATAAATCATTATATTTGTGATTCTAGAATCAATCAAGATATAATGTATCGAAGATAGAAGAATAATCATAACACTTAGAGATCCAAAGTTGTCTCACAATCTTGCTTGAGCCTGGATACTATGTAGTTAGGCCTATGAGCCGAATCAGTGAGCCTGTATGTTGTCAAAATTTTGTAATTGAATTCTATGATATAATAAAAATTGATTATATGTTTCCTCTATTGCATTGAGTTTTTTGTGTTGTGTTTCATTTGTTGCATGATCCAGATTATTCTCTTTGAGGACCCTCCTAACCGTGACTACACCAAGAGTAGGGAAGATTTAATAATGGAAGCTATGGTTATGGTTCCCAAGAAATCTTTGCAATAAATTCACAACATTATTTTAAGCTTGGGAGTGTTTTTGTGTTGTAACAGGTTTTCTCATGTCCAAGATTTTCAGGCACATTTTTTAGGTTGTTTTTGAGTTGTAAATGGTTATTCTTACCTTCCAGAAGGTGCCTGGATCATCTATCATGCCTTGGTAGCCATTTTAGCACTACTATGAGTATTTTTGGGGTGTAGGCAAGTTGATAAATGGACTAGATGAGACAATCATGATCTAGATCTTTTAAATATTTTGGCGCATATTATATTTTCTGAAGTATTGAAGTTTGCATCAGACTTACAAAGCATAGTGATGAAAATCAATGACATTGGAAATAATTTAACACCATACAATAAAATAATGTTGAAAAGCGAGTTAAGTAAGAAGCAAGGTGAAATATTGCAACATCAAGGCTTTTTTTTTCACCCATGGATGAATGCTTTCACCTCAAAGGCTAAAGGGTACAAGACAAATGGGAGGTAAAAATTAAGTTTCAATAGATAAATGTTTGTACACCAAAGAGAGAACTTGGTTGCTTTGAAAATAATAAGTCCAAAGTGGATAAATGTTTTACCTAAGCAATTTAGTTTACCCATGAGGATCACGCACAAGGGAAATCTCTTTGTATACAAATATGTTCAAATGAGAAATATTTTAATAATAGAAGAATGTTTAAAAATATTATGCTGCAGTTGTGACAAGGAATGATGGTAGTTTTGATGAAATTAAACATTTCACTAAGTGTGAAATATTCTCAATGAATATGTAAAGTCAAATAATTTTCCAAGTATATTTTCCACCCATTAGTAGTTGTATGTAATCGAATAATGTTTTAAGTCAGAGGTGAAATCTTAAATTTGAAAGGGAATTTTTTTATTAAGAAAATGTAAAATACAAGATTGTTTTGATCAAGTGAAATATTTCCACTTAAGATACCAAGTAGGGTATAATGTTGGCATTATTGTCATTGATGTCAAAAGGATTTCAAGGGAGATAGTAGTGATGTAGGCAATAGTTGCACATAACACGTAGGTTATGCTATACAATTTCTCATAACACGTCGAGTTATACTACAAGGACTTCGATCAGATTCATCATCTCCACATGTTGACAACAATCACCGAGTCTTGTGTTATGGTCGGTATGTCATGATTTCCACATGGCAACAATTATTTGGCTCTCATGTATCTATGGGTTCCATGTTGTGTTCGTGTGTAGGGAAGAGACCATGCAAGATAACTCTGATGAAAAGAAAATCGTGTTCCCCTTATCTTGCAGCATGTTGGTCGATCGTTGAATGACTCATAGGATAACACAAAAGTGGAACTACTTGCTATCCCATGTTGTGAAAAAGGTCATGTGCTATTCACATGGGATAAATTAAGTTTATGATGCAGGACCATCCCCGGTTCATAGCAATCTTGCATCAACCAAAAACAATTTTTTTTTCTGTTTTGTTTTCTATTTGCAGTTTCAGTTTTCCTTTCTCTATGTCCCAATTTTGGCTCATCAGATCCTATGGAGTTGGATTCTACTTGGAGACTTGATCATCTTTCTTTCTTCCAGACCATATCGCATTTGGATCATTTTTTGGCAAGATATCGCTATCGGTTTCCATGATAGTTTCTTGTTATCAATTGTTCCTTTGTTACCGGTGGCCTGGACCTATTCTAGTGATCTACCAAAACCCATTCCAAAGCTTGTGAAGCCTAGGGCATTGATTCTGATGTTCCTTGGCATGTGGCCCACATGTTTCCATGATCTACATTTTATCATTTGGATTTTCCAAAGGAATCTCTTGGCAGAGGCTAACCTTGTTATTTTCATGTTAGGTCTTGTTCTTTGGGTTTTGATCCCTTTCGGGCAATTCGATCCTTTGGATCAATATATATATTTGTAATTACACATTAGAATTTAATCAATCAGAGAATCAAATAGCTAGACTATGCATATAAGATAGATAATAAGATTCAAGGTCCCGGTTGTGACCTATTCTACCAGGCCTGTGAGCTAGTATGTTGTAACCCGGTTGTTACCGGTTGGATGTAATCAAATCTCATGCAATAAAACAATCTATTCTACATTACCTCCATCATATCTTTGTGTTTTCATTATGTTTACTCTTGCTTACCAATCCAGATTGATCTCTTTGAGGTCCTTCCTCACCTGTGACTGCTTCAAGTGGTATTAGAGAGAAAGTTTTGTTCCAGAGGTTGTTGTTGGTATTTACATGAAGATTGCACTAATGAAATGTTATGTTGTCATTAATGTCAATTAAATGGTAATGATATTGTTATAGTGTTGTTTTGTAACTGGTAGGAAGAGATAGTGAAGGAAACTATAACCGGTAGGTAAGTTTGTGGAGTGAACCGATATTGGTAAGTATTGGAGAGTTGAACTGGTAGACCCTACTTGTTGATTTGATAAACCCTAACCAATTAAGTTTGGTGAATTGGTTGTATTGGTTTATGATCCGATGATGAGTGGTAATGATTATGACATGTATGTATATTGTATGAAGAGAGTTTCAAATTATTTTTGGTGCGTTGAGATAATGGTTTTTGTCTAGAGAATGAGCAAGTATATTCCATGTAATGCAAAGCGCGTGATGAGTTACTGAGTTTGATGAAGTGGCGATCAAGGAGTGGTCAAGGCTTTCTTGAATGATGTGTAGAGATTATTATGTAATCCAACGGTCATACTTGAACTGACTTGTTTGTAATCTCTATGAAAGAATTAGGTTTTTGTTGTTTTACCGACCTAATTGATTTTTTTATAAGATCGATGAGTTGTTTTATTTCAAAGTTGGAAAATTTTTAGTTGAGTGTGTGTTTGCTGAACTGAATGATGTATCTACAGTTTGAGTAAAGGACGATAGGAGCATGAAAAGGATCTGAACAAGCAATTATAGTGCTATTCTAATAGATCAGCAAACCCCTATTGTTTTCTAACAATTACAGTAGTTGAAATCCCCTAACTAGGTAAGCTCTAACAAGCTTAGTGTTATTCAAATCCTCTAACCAGGTGGTCCATTAGCTTGGATTTCAAATCCTTTACCGAGGTTACTCCTCACAGGGTATTGCTTCAAACAAGGCATTATAGTCAATCCCTTAATCGGGTGGTCCCTAATAGGATCTATTCTTAATAGGAATTTTTGTAAAGCTTTAACAAGCTTGGCTTCTAACAGGGCGAACTTCAGATGAGTTCAGATATTTAACTTGTGAGTCTCATCTCACTGTGGTTTTTCCCATTTGGGTTTCCACGTCAAAAATATTGTGTCAAGTGGTGAATGTTTTTGTGGTTATGTTTATTATGGTTGATTTTCTTAACTACTTAATTCACTTTGATAAGTCATGATAACCGACAACAATCTGAAATGATTTTTACTTATGTCAGTAAAGTATTTGGATGTTTATGAGTTTCAAGTTGTTTACTATTAATCTATTGTAACAAACAACTGGTTTAACTTGACAGTTTAATCTTGACAGTGATATTGCATTTATATTTCTAAGTTTTCTTTGAGAGGTTGATTATGAGATTGGTGAAAGTTAATATCAATTTTTCTATCTACTAATTCACCCCCCCTCTCAGTAGTCGACTGGATCCTTATTCTTTCATCATACCATCAATTGGTATCATAGATTCTCAGGTTCTCTAAGTCTAAGCGTAACAACTTGAGGTAAAGATCTTTTAGAACATGATGAAGAAGGAAGGTTGGAAGTTTAATAGAGAGAACTATAGAATATGGAGTGATAGAATGAAAATTTATATCAAGAGTCTAGGAAATCAATACTGGGAACATGTTGGTGCTCAATATGTTTCACCTAGTGGGATCAAGACTGGTGATCAAAAGAAAGAGGAACAAGAAAATAATCAAGCATTGGAGGATATTATCAGTTCTTTGTCTGATGCTGAATATGTTAATGTCCATGGTCTAGAGACTGCATATGAGGTATGGGAGAAACTTAAAGATATTTATAGTAGTGATGAACATGTGAAGATTTCCAAGGAAGAGAATCTAAGTGGAAATTTTGATGACATGCAAATGGCTTAAGGTGAGAATATTCAATAGTATGGTCAGAGTATAAAATAGATAGTTGGTAAGATCAAGAGTGTTGGTGGTAAAGTGAAAGATGCCATAGTGGTTAGTAAGGTGTTGAGAACCCTGCTACCGATCTTTGCTATCCGAGTTGCAGCCATTCAGGAGCTAAAATCTATTGACAAAACTAAGGTAACCCCTAACTCCATCATTGGTAAGCTTACTGCTTTTGAATTAAATGGCTATGATGGTAGTGTTTAGAAATTTGAGTCTTCTTTTAGAGCTTCAGTTTCTAACCCATCTATGACAAAAAGTAGAGATGTCAGTCACAGTTATGAATCTAGATCCAATAGAGAAGTTGATGATGAAGATAGTTTGGTTGAGATTGAATCATTTTTGGCTAAGAGGTTGCCCAGAGGTACCGGTAAATATAGAGGTAAATTACCTTTGAAATCTTTTGCATGCAACAAGATTGGACACATTGCAACTAACTTTCCTAATGATGATAATGAGCACAAGCGAGACAAGTTCAAGAAGTATAAGGGAAATAGCAAAAGAGATTGTCTTATTGTAGTTGATGGTGGTATCACTGATGAAGAATTTGAGGGTGATGCTAATGAAGACATTGTGTTTGTAGCCATTAAAGAGGAGACATTTGATCAGAAGGCTTTAGTTTCTTGCATGGATAATTCTAATGATTGGATCATTGATAGTGGTTGTTCACATCACATGATTGGTGACCAGAGCAAATTTATTTATTTGAAGGAATTTGATGGTAGAGTTGTAAGATTTGGTAATGACTCACCCTACATGGTTAAAGGTAAGGGAACTATTTCTCTTAATGGAAAGAGCAGTGCAGATGATGTCTACTGGGTTGAAGGATTAAAGCACAATATTTTGAGTCTTGCTCAACTCAATGATAAAGGATATCCATTAGAGTTTAAGAATAGTATGTACAAAATCTATGGGAGCAAAGGTAAACTGATTGCAACCGACAAGAAGACTAAAGGTAACCTATTTCACCTGAATCCTAAAGTCAATTGTTAGGTCCCAGAGACAACTAAGAGGGGGGGGTGAATTAGTTGTCTAATAAATTCAAACCAAAAATCTATTAACCAACTTAATGCTTAATACTGGTGAATCAGTTAAGTATACCGGTAGACAGTGTTAACGGTAAATTGCTATACCGGTAGGAATTAATGCATGAAACATAAACACGAAGTCATCCACAACACATGATAGCAATATTTGTATGTGGAAACCTTGTAAGGGGAAAAACCACGATGCGAAACCTTACCCACAATCAGATGATACTACTGCAGATAGTAAGTGTACAAAAAGGGGTCTGCACATGCAGAAAGGCCAACAGCCTAGAGCTCACTGCTCAATCACAAATGGGAGTCACACTAACTACAGTTGAATAGTTAAATCCAATAAGAATGTACTAGACAAAATAGCATCTTCATATGCTAGATTCAATACCAGTGTAATGCTGATATGCTTCTACAAAAACCTAACTTCACCTTCAAATGATGTCTTCATGTATGCCTTTGCTTTATCTCACATATACCTTCACTTAAATCTTTTTTCGCATTCCCCACTTGATCTTACAAATAAGATCTTACATTTATACCATACCCTAAGACCAATTTTAGTAGGTCGGCTCTACAAGATATTACAATAAAAACATTTTACAAATAATATAATATCCGATGCAATAACCAATTAATAATGTCGTCTTAATGCATTTACAACAATAATAAATCATCTTCATAGCGTACCATGCTGATCTGGAAAAGATAAACCTGCCGGTGTAACCCTAGATAACCTGGACCTATTTGTCGGTAAAAGCAAATATGCAAATATGAATATACCAATGATTATTACTTCAAAATAAAGTGTCCACATGATGTCTTAGACATTACCAAGTGTCTTCCATGTCATTCCAGGTACCGGTGAACATTATATCCTGGCGGTTAACCATATACCAATAACTATTGCACAGATTACTACTTCCCGGTGAATGTTGCTGGATCTCCAAAGTAGGTGTATTTGGTAGGTGTTGACATCAATGACAAAACCATACCAAAATACCAACAATCTCCCCCTTTGGCATTGATGGAAACACAAGATGGAAAAACCATCATAGTGCTAGAACAGAAGTGCCAAATAATATCTCCATTTCTCCCCCTGGGAGTAACAATATTAATTTCTCATACCAATTTCTTTTTAGATGTTTTCAAAAATTTCTTCCTCAAAAATTTATTTTACTAAAAGATAATTTGTTTTTCCATAGATATCTCTCCCCCTTTGACATCAAATGATAAGGTTACAAAAGGTCAAGTTCATACAAAATACCAACCAGTTCAATATACCAACTACTCCCCCTTTGAAGTAGCTTCCTCATCAAATACCGGAATAAAGATTTGTCCATTTAATTCTGTCGGTTGATGACAATCATCAACTATCTAAGTCTCTACCAGTGGTGGTATGACTCTGAGCTGATCTCTGAGATACTCAAAAGTTTCCTTAGGCAAAGGTTTTGTGAAAATATCTGCAAGTTGTTCTTTAGTATTCACATAAACCAGTTTTATCTCTTTTTCTTCAACTTTTTCCCTTAGAAAATTCAGTTTGATAGAAACATGTTTTGTTTTAGAATGTAATACCGGATTTGTTGATACATCAATTACTGCAGTGTTATCATAGTATATAGTAATAGGTTCCTTGCATTTTACTTTTATGTCTTTCAACATTTTCTTAAGCCAAAGTACCTGTGTACAATTTGTTGCTGCTGCAACATATTCTGATTCTGCTATTGATAAAGATGTACAACTCTGTTTCTTACTCAACCAAGAGACTAATCTTTTTCCAAGAAAGAATGCTCCTCCTGTGGTGCTTTTTCTATCATCTACATCTCCTACCCAATTTGCATCTATATATGCACATAGATCAAAATTTTCATCTTTAGGATACCATAATCCAAGATTTGTTGTGCCTTGTAAGTACCGAAAAATCCTTTTCACTGCTGATTCATGATTTTCCCTAGGATTACTCTGAAATCTAGAAACTATACATACTGCATTCATAATATCAGGTCTGGTTTGTGTCAAATACAGTAAACCTCCTATCATAGATTTGTATCTAGTTGGATTAACAGGTGTAGATTCATCCCTTTGAGATAATTTGTCATTTGTAGTCATAGGTGTGCTTACCGGTTTAGAGCTCTCCATCCCAAATTTCTTAAGTAGTTCTTTCAAGTACTTAGATTGACTCAAAAATAAACCTTTATCAGTCTGTAAGATCTGCAATCCTAAAAAGAATTTTATTTCTCCAATCATAGACATTTCAAATTCTTGTTGCATTTCAAGAGAAAATTCTTTGCATAATCCATCTTCTCCTCCAAAGATTATATCATCAACAAATACTTCAATAATCGAGATGTCATCATTAGTTACTTTGTAATATAAATTGCTATCTGCATTTCCTTTAGTAAAACCAATCTTTAAAAGATACTTATCCAATCTTGCATACCAAGCTCTTGGGGCTTGTTTCAATCCATACAAAGCTTTTCTTAATCTACAAACCATATTATTGTCATCTATCAAAGAAAATCCATCAAGTTGTTCAATATAAACTTCCTCTTCAAGATCTCCATTCATAAATGCACATTTAATATCCATTTGATAAACTTTATAATCCTTGTGAGTTGCAAAAGCCAAGAATAATCTAACTGCCTCAATTCTGGCTACCGGTGCAAAGGTTTCATTGTAATCAACTCCTTCTTTCTAAGAATATCCCTTACACACTAGTCTTGCTTTATTTCTGACAACCTTACCATCTTCATTAAGTTTGTTTCTAAATACCCATTTGGTTCCAATTACATTTTTATCTTTAGGCCAGGGAACTAATGTCCAAGTATTATTTTTCTCAATTTGTCCTAATTCTTCTTCCATAGCTTTAATCCAAAATTTATCTTCACATGCCTCATTGATAGATAATGGTTCAATTTGAGAAATAAGACATACCTCTTCATTTTCCAATCTTCCTCTTGTCATAACTCCTTTAAATTTTCTTCCAATTATTTGATCTGCAGAATGATTCAGTCTTACATACCTAGGTGTCTTAGTTTGTTGTTGTTCTTCAATTACTGTGGAATCCTCTAATGATACCGGAGTAACTGGATCATCATTCTATACTGGTGGATTCATTGTAGGTTCATTTGTCATAATTTTTGTTTCCAGTTCAGAGTCTATATATCTTGAAGTTCCTCTGAATTGTTCATCAATCTTTACATTTGTACTCTCAACAATTTTCTGTAATCTTTTATTAAAACATCTATATGCCTTGCTTTTAGATGAATAACCAAGAAATATTCCTTCATCACTTCTAGGATCAAATTTGCCAATATACTCATCTCTTCTAATATAACATTTACTTCCAAAATTTTTGAAATACTTAAGAGTAGGAATATTACCAAACCATAGTTCATGAGAGGTCTTACCGGTTTCACCTTTGATGTGAACTTTGTTGAATGTATAGACAGCAGTGCTTACTGCCTCTCTCTGGTACACATGTGGTAGATTTGCTTCTGATAACATACTTCTTGCTACATCCAAGATAGTTCTGTTTTTCCTTTCAACAACTCCATTCTGTTGTGGTGTTCGAGGTGCTAATAACTATCTTTTGATTCCATTCACTTCACAGAATGTATTAAAATCTTTAGATGTGAATTCTCCTCCTTGATCTGATCTTAAACATTTCATTTTCTTGCCGGTTTCATTTTCAACCATTGCTTTGAATAGTTTGAACTTCCCAAGTGCTTCTGATTTTTCTCTGAGAAAAGTAACCCAACACATTCTAGAGTAATCATCAATAATTAGCATGAAATATCTATCACCTTGTAAGCTTTTAGTTCTAGCTGGACCACATAAATCAGTGTGAATTAAATCAAGAGCATTATTGGATTTTTCTGGAATACTTTTAAAACCAGCTCTAACTTGTTTTCCAAATTGACATTCCTTGCAAATTGTATTCTGAGGTTTCACAATTTTAGGTAGATCTCTAACTGCCTTAGAAGTACTGATTTTTACCATGCAATCAAAATTTACATGACATAGTCTTTTATGCCATAACTAACTTTCATCTATATGTGCAATTAAGCATGCCTTTTCATTGTTATTCAAATGAAAGATATTACCTCTAGTCTGATTACCGGTTGCAATTTCCAAACCAGTTCTATTCATGATTTTGCATTTTCCATTTTTAAATTGTAACTGAAAACCTTTCTCAACTAATTGACCAACACTTAAAAGATTATGCTTTAATCCTTCAACATAGTAGACATTGTCAATGTTATGTTTACCATCAAGAGATATTGAACCCTTACCTTTGATTGAATAGGCTTTGTCATCTCCAAATCTTACTAAACCTCCATTGTATTCTTGAAAGTTCAAGAATTTACCTTTGTCTCCAGTCATATGATGTGAGCATCTTGAGTCAATAATCCATTCATCCTTTGATTCAACTTTAGCTGCTAGGGCTTGTTCTACCAGTTGAGTAGTAGGTGCTGGTTGATCTTCTATTATAGCAACAAAAACCCATCCATTGTCTATTGGATCCTCATCAAAATCATCAGTCACACCTTCATCAGCAATGTAACAAGATTTATCTTTGTTTTTCTTAAATCTGTATCTCTGATATTCAGGATTAGGCTTGTATGTTCTTCTAGCTTCTTCTCTTAGTCTATAATGTCTATCAGGGCATCTTGAAGCCATATGACCAATCTTATTGCAGTTAAAACATTTAAAGGGTGCTTTACCTTCAAACTTACTTCCAATTGGACCTTTTGGCATCTTTCTTGCAAATAGTGCTTCAAGTTCTTCAAGCTCTTCATTCTCCTTCTTGGTTTCTTCAAGTTCTCTTGCATAAAAGGCTCTCCAGTTTG
Organism: Cryptomeria japonica; assembly: GCF_030272615.1. NCBI lineage: Eukaryota > Viridiplantae > Streptophyta > Pinopsida > Cupressales > Cupressaceae > Cryptomeria > Cryptomeria japonica. The sequence continues at coordinate 470,280,587 of NC_081411.1, read as the reverse complement.
ATTTGTCAAAAGATGGAGCAGATGATGTTGATGCTTTGAAGGACAAATTAGTCTTAATAGTAGCAACAGGACCAAATTCCTCAATTTCAAAAGCTGAAAGTTTTCCAATCAATGTATCCCTAGTTACTAATGTATTAGGCATTGTTCTCAGCTCATTTATAGCAATAACCTTCATTTTATATGCCAGTGGTAAACCTCTTAAGATTTTTAAAACAATCTCATCCTCACTCAAGGCTCCTCCACAACATTTGATACCCAAAACAATTTCATTTACTCTTTCCATAAAAGCAAAAATCCTTTCATCTTCTTCCATTTTCATATGTTCATACCTGACTCAGAAGCTTTCAAGTTTTGCAATTTTGACTATGGAATCTCCTTCATTCAATGTTTCCAAATGATCACAAATAGCTTTATTAGTAGACCTATCTGATAATCCTATGATTTGTTGATCTGATAATGCGCTCAGGAGTGCTTCTCTTGCTTTGCAATCATTTTCTTCATCTTTGGCTAGGGTAGTTGGAGTAGTCTGACCAGCTACAGCAGTAGTATAACCATTCTTAGTAACTTCCTAGATGTGTTTACCAATGCAATTCAGATGTGTCTCCATTCTGATCTTCCATATCCCATTGTTGGTTCCATCAAGTTTAGGACTGTCCTTCCTGAAATAATTAGTAGACATTGGATCTCCTCAAGTTGTTAAACTTCTACAAAAAGAGGACTAGGCTCTGATACCAATTGTTAGGTCCCAAAGACAATTGAGAGGGGGGGGGGGGGAGGGGGGTGAATTAGTTGTCTAATAAATTCAAACCAGAAATCTATTAACCCACTTAATGCTTAATATCGGTGAATCAGTTAAGTATATCGGTAGACAGTGTTAGCGGTAAATTGCTATACCGGTAGGAATTAATGCATGAAACATAAACACAAAGTCATCCACAACACATGACACCAATATTTGTATGTGGAAACCCTGTAAGGGGAAAAACCATGGTGGGAAACCTTACCCACAATCAGATGATACTACTGTAGATAGTAAGTGTACAAAAAGGGGTTTGCACATGCAGAAAGGCCAACAGCCTAGAGCTCACTGCTCAATCACAAATGGGAGTCACACTGACTACAGGTGGATGGTTAAATCCAATAAGAATGTACTGCACAAAATAGCATCTTCGTATGCTGGATTCAGTACTGGTGTAATGCTAATATGCTTCTACAAAAACCTAACTTCACCTTCAAATGATGTCTTCATGTATGCCTCTGCTTTATCTCACATATACCTTCACTTAAATCTTTTTCGCATTCCCCACTTGATCTTACAAATAAGATCTTACATTTATACCATACCCTAAGACCAATTTTAGTAGGTTGGCTCTACAAGATATTACAATAAAAACATTTTACAAATAATATAATATCCGATGCAATAACCGATTAATCATGTCATCTTAATGCATTTACAACAATAATAAATCATCTTCATAGCGTGCCATGCTGGTCTAGAAAAGATAAACCTGTCGGTGTAACCCTAGATAACCTGGACCTATTTGTTGGTAAAAGCAAATATGCAAATATGAATATACCAATGATTATTACTTCAAAATAAAGTGTCCACATGATGTCTTCGACATTACCAAGTGTCTTCCATGTCATTCCAAGTATCGGTGAACATTATATCCTATCGGTTAACCATATACCAGTAACTATTGCACAGATTACTGCTTGCCGGTGAATGTTGCTGGATCTCCAAAGTAGGTGTATTCGGTAGGTGTTGACATCAATGACAAAACCATACCAAAATACCAACATCAACAACTATTTAATTGCTAAAATAGATAGTTGTTGGCTTTGGCATAGGAGATTTTGTCATATAAATTTTGATAACATTATTAAAGTGAGTAAGTCCAAGATAGTGAGAGGTTTTCCTCAGTTGGACAAACTGGTTAATGCTCTATGTAAGGAATGGCAGTTGGGAAAGATGACATCCTCAACTTTCAAGAGAAAATATTTTTCAGCGGAACATCTATTAGATTTGGTTCATACAGACCTCTGTGGACCAATAAAATTTATGGAGAGAAGTTGTCAGCATAGTTGTCTACACTATGAACCAAATTTTGGTAAAAAGAGGTAATGATAAGACTCCTTTTGAATACTGGTATGGTAGATCACCTAACGTTAGTTATTTCAAGATATTTGGCAGCAAATGTTTTATTAAGAGAGGTGACTGTGTTAGAAAGTTTGAGGCTAAAAGTGATGAAGGTATATTTCTTTGTTATTCCACCAAGAGTAAGGCCTACAAATGTTATAACAACTAGACACAAAGAATCATTGAGAGTGCTGAGATTTGCGTGGATGAGTATCCTAAAGTCTCAAGGGAAACCAGTGTGGAGAAAAAGGATGAAGATCCTTGCATTTTGTTTTTGGAACCAGAACCCATGAAACCTGAAACTAGGAAAGAGAATGTTGTTGTACCAGTTCAACTGAAACAGGTAGATTCATAAGAAGATGATGATAATGAAGTAGAAGAACCTAAAAATAATGATCATGTTATTCTAAGGTATGTGAAAATCAATCACAATCCTAACCAGATTATTGGAGATAAGGATGCTAGAGTGTTAACCAGAAGAAGAATTAGAGAAAATTCTTGCATGATCTCCACTATTGAGCCTAGAACTACTAAGGAAGCATTTAGAGATGATCATTAGGTTAAAGCCATGGAGGAGGAGCTTGAGAAAATTGAGAATAACAATACATGGACCCTAGTACCCAGACCGATAAATAAAAATGTGATAGGTACTAAGTGGGTATTCAGGGACAAGCTAAATGAAGATGGTGTAGTAGTTTGAAAAAAAGCTAGATTGGTATGCAAAGGTTATGCACAAGAAGAAGGAGAAGATTATGGTGATACTTTTGCACCAGTAGCCAGATTGGAAGGTGTCATAACTTTACTTGCATTTGTAGCACATAAGAGATTCAAAGTATATCAGATGGATGTGAAGTCAACATTTTTGAATGGAATACTGGAGAAGAAGTATACATTGAGCAGCCAGATGGTTATGATTTGATAGATGAAAAAGAAATTATATGCAAGTTGCAAAAGGCATTATATGGATTAAAGAAAGCACTGAGACCATGGTATGAAAGGCTTCATTCACACCTAATGAAGATAGGATTTCTGAGAACCAGTGAAGATAGCAACATATATCTCAAATCTGAAGGAGATAACATACTAGTTAGTGAAGTGTTTGTAGATGATATCTTATTTGGAGGTAATTATGACATGAGCAATGACTTTGCAAATAAAATGAAAAGTGAGTTTGAAATATCTCTAGTGGGAGACATAAAAAAAATTCATAGGCTTGCAAATTCAGCAAAAAAGAGTGGTATTTTCATCACACAGTCTAAGTATGTGAAAGAGGTATTAAAGGCATTTGGTATGAGTGACTATAAACCAGTTGGGACACCAATGGTTACAGGATGTAAATTGTCTAAGGAAGATAAAGCCACATCTATTGATGAGAAGGAATACAGATCAATGAATGGAAAATTGCACTATGTTGGTCACAACAGACTAGATATAGCTCATGCAGTTTGTCTAGTTGCTAGATTCTAGAAGAATCCTAAGGAAACACATTTGATAGCAACCAAGATGATATTCAAATATTTGAAAGGAACTATTGACTATAGATTATGGTATCAATATGAAGGTAAATTTGACTTGAAGGTGTACACAGATGCAGATTGGGCAAGTAATGTTGATGATAGGAAAAGCACAACCAGTGGAGCATTCTTTCTTGGAGGAAGACTTGTTTCATGGAGTAGCAAGAAGCATAGTTGTATATCATAGTCTACTGCTGAAGCTAAGTATGTTGTAGATTATATGAATTGTACTCAGGCTATCTGGATGAGGCACATTTTGGAAGGTTTCAAGATAAAGTTTACAAAACCTGTAAAGATCTTATGTGATAATTGTTAGGGGTCCCACATATACTGAGAGGGGGGGGTGAATCAGTATCTGACCGGTGATATGATTTTCTTAACTTAAAACATGCAGAGCATAATATAATAGTGTACTGGTATGTAAGAAATAATGCAATAAATAGAATCAAGAACATCCACATGAAAAGTACACCATAACACAAGATGTTTAACGAGGAAACCTGGTGTGGGAAAAACCTCGATGGGATTTGTGACCCACAATATTCACTCACTGGCCAATAAGAGAATATTACTTACAATAGGGGCCTGCACATGCAGGAAGGCCAACTACCTAGAGCTCACTGCTCAATGGGAAGTCACACTGACTTACAAATAAGGATTATACAAATCTAATAACTTGTACTACTTTACAATAGCATCTTCAATGCCAGATTCAGTATCGGTTCCTACTCTGTTCTTTACATATACCTATTGACCTATATTTCGCACATTAGGTCTACCTAATATTTTTTTTTTTTTGCTTCTACTTCACTCCTCTAAATGTCTACAATGATCTCTTTTATATATAAGAGTCATTTTACAATTTGCCAAGTCAGCTTACAATAATAAACAACATATTACATAACAAAAATCTTGGCGGCCTCTGTGCCGGTATACTTGTTTTCTTCTGTGCCGGTGTCGGTGTCCTGAGTGTTGGTGTAGAGTATGATCTGCTGATGTCGGTGCACTATCTTTCCTGTGTAATACTTGTCGGTATGATGTCTTGCTGGTGCCATAGGATTGCAAGGTTGCCATCAATGACAAAACCTTCAATCACATACAATGTCTCATTGGAGTATGCATATGCCAACAATCTCCCCCTTTGGCATTGATGGCAACACTCATGAGAAATTTCAAAAAGTATCCAAAAATGTGTAATCCAAAAATGTTACCAAAAAGTTTACCAAAAATGTGAGAGCTCCCCCTGAGCATATGATTCCTGTGTTTTGAACTTTCTCATCCCACTACTCCCCCTTTGGCATCAATGACAAAGGTTGTCAAGATGTTAGTAGAGTTTGTAGTTTCATCTATTCATATCCTCAACCTTGTAGCTGGGTAGTTATTATCTGAAAAAGATCTCCCAAAATTAAGTTTATACTATCCATAAACTTCTTAATATCCTTTATTGTTGTCTCAGTTCTCTTCACTGTACCGGTGAGATGCTGCAAATGCTCTGCCGGTGTTTTGCTTCCCTGTATTAATGCCTCAGAAATTTCCTTCCGCAGAGATGCTAAATAGTCCAATCTTGGACTTAGTTTAGATCTCAAATGTTTTGCCTTGTTTATTATTCTTTCTTTCTCCCTTTCTAATTTGAGTAGTTCTTCCTCAAAATTTGCTATCTTCTCTTCAAAAACTGATAGTGAATCAAGAACCCTATTTTGCACGCACAAACCAAGCATATTGAATTGAAGTATCATTTCTTGAGGGAAAAAGTGCAGAGTAAAGATGTGATCTTAGAGCATGTTTCTACAAAGGAGTAGCTTGCATATATCTTTACTAAACCTCTGCCTAAGACTACTTTTGAGTATCTTAGAAGTTAGCTAGGGGTTGTACCCCTTCATGAGGTGAATTGAGCATGATATAGAGTACATCAGTCCCAGAGCTACTTGCATAATTTTACGGCAGGATTGATATAGAAGTGGAGTTATTCCATAGGGGGAGCATCAAGTTGTAGGTTGTTGATGCTGAATAGTGAAGTTTTACATTGCATGTTTTACTTTCACTTTGGCATTGTTGTCAAAGGGGGATAAGAACTATGTAATTATGAGGAGAATAATTGTATGATTAATAGAGAGGAGATCTATAGCTGATTACAAGCTGAAGACGAGGAGAGTACATGGTAAAATGTAAACTAACATTCCTATTCACAATCATATCAATCAATGGTATTGATATTTGTATTGCCATTAATGCCAAAGGGGGATATTGTTGGGATTTGCATGAAGATTGCATTAATGAAATGCTATGTTGTCATTGATGTCAATTAACCAGTGATGATATTGTTATAATGTTGTTTTGTAACTAGTAGGAAGAGCTAGTGAAGGAAAATTTAACTGGTAGGTAAGTTTGTGGAGTGAACTAGTATTGCTAAGTATTGGAGAGTTGAACTAGTAAACCCTACCTTTTGATTTGATAAACCCTAACTGATTAAGTTTGGTGAATTGGTTTATAATCTGATGATGAGTGGTAATAGTTATGACACATATGCATATTGTATGAAGAGAGTTTCAAAGTATTTTTGGCACGTTGAGATAACAAATTTTGTCTAGGGAATGAGAAAGTATATTGCATGTAATGCAAAGCGCATGATGAGTTACTAAGCTCGATGAAGTGGTGATCAAGGAGTGGTCGAGGCTTTCTTGAATGATGTGCAGATATTATTATGCAATCCAACGGTCGTACTTGAACCGACTTGTTTGTAATCTCTATGAGAGAATTAGGTTTTTGTTGTGTTACCAACCTAATTGATTTGTTTATAAGGTCAATGAGTTGTTTTGTTTTGGAGTTGGAAAAGTTTCAGTTGAGTGTGTGGTTGTCAAACTGGATGATGTATCTGTAGTTTGAGTAAAGGTAGATAGGAGCATGAAAAGGATCTTAACAAGCAAGTGTAGTGCTATTCTAACAGATCAACAAACCCCTATTGTTTTCTAACAATTACAACTGTTGAAATCCCCTAACTAGGTAACCTCTAACAAGCTTAGTGTTATTCAAATCCTCTAACCAGGTGGTCCATTAGCTTGGATTTAAAATCCTCTACCGAGGTTACTCCTCACAGGGTATTGCTTCTAACAAGACATTATAGGAAATCCCTTAACTGGGTGGTCCCTAATAGGATCTGTTCTTAACAAGACTTTTTGTAAAGCTTTAACAAGCTTGGCTCCTAACAGGGCGAACTTCAGAAGAGTTTAGATATTTAACTTGTGAATCTCATCTCACCATGGTTTTTCCCATTTGGGTTTCCATGTCAAAAATATTGTGTCAAGTGGTGAATGTTTTTGTGCTTATGTTTATTATGGTTGATTTGCTTAACTACGTAATTCACTTTGATAAGTCATGATAACCGACAGCAATCTAAAATGATTTTTAATTATATCAGTAAAGTATGTGGATGTTTATGAGTTTCAAGTTGTTTACTGTTAATCTTTTGTAACAGACAACCGGTTTAACTCGACAGTTTATTCTTGACAGTGATATTGCATTTTTAGTTCTAAGTTTTCTTTGAGAGGTTGATTCTGAGTTTGGTGGAAGTTAATATTAGTTTTTCTATTTACTGATTCACCCCCCCCTCAATAGTTGACTGGATCCTTATTCTTTCATCATACCATCATTTGCATGTCCTTAAATTTTGTTGTAGGGTGGTGGATTATAGATCTGACATACAGCTGCAAAGGAATGGTGGAGCATGTGGGAATGCAGACCTTGATGTGATGGAGACATTGCAAGGAATAGCAACCCAGTTAGAAGCCATGGAGATAGTCTAGAGAAGAGGCCAAAATATTGAAGATGTAATTGAAGATGAAGGAGGAGAAGCCTCAATAAAACAAGCAAAACTACCAGCAGGTGATCCATATGAGGAAAGGTTTTTGAGGGTTTTGAGTAGAGAAAATAATAAACCTCATTTTACCCCACCGAAATATGATGGGAAGTTAGATTCGGATGAATTGATGGATTGGATCTTGGAGATGGAGAAGTATTTCAATTTTGAAAACACTGCAGAAGAGAGGAAGGTGAAATATGCATGTACCCAATTGAAAGGTCATGCATCTCTTTGGTGGGAGCATTTTCAAGTTGATAGATAGAGAATAAGTAAAGAGAAGATTAAGACATGGGATCGGATGATTGCTAAGTTGAAGTCAAATTTTGTGCTAGTGAATTATCAAGCGGATCTGTTTCGGAAGTTGCAAAATTTGAGATAGAAGGAATCTAGTGTGAAGGAGTACACCGAAGCATTTTACAAGTTGAATATCAGATCCAGACATATTGATGATGAATTTGAACAAGTTATAAGATATTTGAATGGATTGTGGATGTTGATACAAGATGAATTGAGTATGATCAAATTGGAGAGTGTTGAAGAGGCTTACTAGTATGCCCTAAAGGCAGAAGAGAAGTTAAACAAAAGACATGAGCAGAGACAAAGAGGCAGAGGTGGAAGGTTTACCGAAGGAAGATTTCAAGTAGGAAGAGGATATACCAGAGCAAGAGGAACTAGTATAGATCAAAACAAGGAAAAGGAAGTAAGAAAAGAAGGTAATTCATACTGGAAGGATGATAGAAATTTCTACTAGAGGAGAGAACCAGATGCTTACCGGAATGAGAACTTTGGAAGACAAGAAAAGAGGACATTCAAAGGAACCTTCTTTAAGTGTGGAGGAGAAGGACATCATTCATTTGAGTGTAAGAAGACATAAACTACCGAAAGAGAAGCAGTGGTGGAAGAAAACCCCACTAGATTAGACAATAAACTAGAAGATGGAGAACTATTGATGATGAGCACAACTTTGTGTCATACTGAAGGAGATGAAGAGCCCTTATAGAGGAAGAATCTGTCCAAGACCAAATGTAAGGTATCTAGTAAGTGTTGTAAATTTGTTATTGATAGTGGTAGTTTAGATAATCTTGTTTTAGAATAGATAGTGAATAAGTTGAAATTGGAGAGATTGAAACACCCTAAGCCTTATTAAATAGCATGGATTCAAGATGAACATAAGTTAGTAAGTGAACAATGTTTGGTGAAATTGAAAATTGGGAATTATCATGACGAAGTCTTGTGTGATATTATGCCTATGGATATTTGTCACCTTTTATTGGGTAGACCTTGGCAGTTTGATAGGCAGGCAGTACATGATGGGAGGAAGAATACATACACTATTGTGGCCAATGGGATGAAGAAAACCTTGTTACCCTTGGAGGAACCTTTGAAGAATGAAGTCTATATGAATGATAGAATTTGTTTGGTAGATGGAAGGAAATTCATGGATGGACTGAGACATGAGAATGAGTGTTTTTCCTTAATTCCTAAGAAGACTGAGAGACCAGAACCTAAAGGAGAACACCCGAAAGAGATAAGTGATTTGCTGATAGAATATAAGGATATCATTTCAGATAATGTACCTGATGGATTTCCACCTATGCAAAGTATTATTCATTGCATGGACTTGGTTCTCGGAGCTAGTTTTCCTAACAAAGATTCACACCAGTTGACACCAGTAGAGAATGAAGAACTAAATAGACAAGTGCAGGAGTTGTTGAAGAAAGGTTTGATAAGGGAGAGTTTGAGCCCTTGTGTAGTACCAACATTATTAGCACCTAAGAAGAATGGGGAATGGGGAATATGTACCAATTCAAGAGCAATAAACAATATCACAGTGAAGGACTAGTTTCCTTTGCCTAGGATGGATGACATAATGGACTATTTGAGTAGAGAAAAATACTTTACAAAGATATATTTAAAGAGTGGATATCATCATATCAGAATCAGAGAAGGTGATGAGTGGAAGACAATATTTAAGACAAATGAAGGACCGTATGAATGGTTGGTGATGCCTTTTGGATTGACTAATGCACCAAGTACTTTCATGAGGCTAATGAATGAGCTATTGAAGAAATTTATGGGTAAGTTTGTTATTGTGTATATGGATGACATTTTAATTTTTAGTAAGACAAAAGAGGAGTATTTGTTGCAGTTAAGACAAGTTTTGAAGAGGTTGAGAGAGGAGAAGTTGTTGATCAATATGAAGAAGTGTACTTTCATGAAGGATGAGTTAGTCTATTTGAGTTTGTGATATCTGAGGATGGTTTGAAGATGGACCCTGAGAAAGTGAAAGAAATTGTTGAGTGGCCTACACTGGAAAGCATTGGAGAGGTAAGATCATTTCATGGATTGGCTAGTTTTTATGGGAAGTTTATCAAAAAATTTAGTTCAGTTTGTAACCCTATGACTGAGACCATGAGAGGAGGTTAGAAGGAATTCAAGTGGACCACCAGATCAAACAAAAGTTTTGAATTGTTGAAGCAAAAAGTGACTGAGCAGCCTGTGTTAGCTTTACCAGATTTCAATAAAGTATTTCAAGTAGATTGTGATGCAAGTGGAACAGAAATAGGAGCAGTCTTGAGTCAAGAAGGAAGGGAAGTAGCCTATTTCAGTGAGAAATTGAATGATTCCTGGAGGAGATATTCAGTGTGTGATCAGGAGTTTTATGCCATAGTTTAAGCCTTGAAGAAGTGGAGACATTACTTGTTGCCTAAATATTTTATGTTGTATACAGATCATCAAGCTTTGTAGTATTTGAATAGTTAGAGTAAGTTGAATCAGAGACATATGAGGGATATAATTCTTGTAGAGTTACACCTTTGTGTTGAAGCATAGAAGTGGGAAATCTAACAAAGTTGTTGATGGATTGAGTAGGAGAAGGAATTTGTGAACAGAGATGAGAATGATAGTATTAGGATTTGAAGATTTGAAGACCTTGTATGATGATGACCTGGATTTTGCAGAACCTTGGAAAGCATGTAGAGAACCGGTTATGGTAGATAAAAGAAAATGGTTGGATTATTTCATTTAGGATGGGATGTTATTCAGAGGAGTTCAGTTGTGCATACCTAAGAGTTCTATGAGAGAGAATTTGATAAAGGAGAAACACAGTGGAGGACTAGCTTGACATTTTGGCATTGATAAAATAGTAGCATTGGTGAGTGAGCAGTACTTTTGGCCCCAGATTCATAAGGATGTTAAGAGATATGTGCAGAGTTGTAGAGTTTGCCAAGTTGCAAAAGGTAGTAGTTAGAATGTGGGATTGTATAAACCTTTGACAGTACCGGTAAGACCTTGGGAGGATATAAGCATGGGTTTTGTACTTGGATTGCCTAAGACACCGAGAGTGAATGATTCTATATTTGTGGTAGTGGATGGATTCTCAAAGATGGATCATTTCATACCTTGTAAGAAGACATCAGATGCATTGCATGTAGCAGACCTAGTTTTCAAGGAAGTGGTGAGATTGCATGGATTACCTAAGAGTGTAGTTTCAGAGAGAGATACTAAGTTTGTTGGCTATTTTTGGAGAACACTTTGGAAGAAGATGAAGATAGATTTGAAGTTCAATTCTACTTTTCATCTATAGACTGATGGACAGACAAAAGTTGTTAACCAAACTTTGGGAAATTTGTTGAGATGTTTAGTGGGAGATAAAACCGAAAGTTGGGATTTGATCCTTGCACAAGCAGAGTTTGCCCACAACAATTCAGTGAATAGAAGTATTGGAAGAACACCTTTTGAGATTATTATTAGAGTGCATCCTAGAGGTATATCAAAATTAAGAGACATTGGCAGTGAAGACATGAGGACTTTAGAAGCAGAAGACTTTGCAGATCACACGACATCATTGCATATTTAGGTTAAACAACATTTGGAAGACATGAATAGCAAGTATAAGGGAAAGGAAGATGAGACGAGGAGACATAAAGAATTTTAAGTTGGCAATGAAATGATGGTATATCTAAGAAGAGAGAGATTCCCAATTCGAACTTATAATAAGTTGCGGATGAAGAAGTTTGGACCTTGCAGAATTTTGAGGAAGTTCAATTCTGGAAATGCATATGAAGTGGAGTTACTAGATAATCTGAGTATCTCACCTATATTCAACATTGTAGATCTTCATGAGTGAAATGGACTAGAATTCAGTGAGAATAGTGTTTTAGACTTGGAGAAATAGTTGCCTCGAAAGGAACCAGATCAGATTGAAGAGATTTTGGATAGTAGGATTGGGTGTAGTACCCAGAGCAGTCAGTATAAGGAATATCTTGTGAAGTGGAAGGACAGACCAGTTGAAGATTTATCTTGGATTTCTCAATTAGAGGTAGACCTTGGTTCCCCTCTAACCTTGACAAAGTGAGAGGCTCACTTTTTCAATAACCCTGGATGTCTGATACAGGAGCATCCCCGATTCATAGCAATCTTGCATCAACCAAAAAAAAAATTTCTTTTTCTTTTGTTTTTTGTTTGTAGTTTTAGTTTTCCTTTCTACGTGTCCTAGTTTTGGCTCACTGGATCCTGTGGAGTTGGATTATACTTGAAGAATTGATCATATTTCTTTCTTCTAGACAACATCACATTTGGATCATTTTCTAGCAAGATACCACTACCAGTTTCCATGACAGTTTCCTATTACCGGTTGTTCCTTTGTTACTGATTGCCTGGACCTATTCTAGTGATCTACTAAAACTCATTCTGAAGCTTGTGGAGCCTTGGGTGTTGATTCTGTTGTTTCTTGGCATGTGGCCAATCTTTTTCTGTGATCTACATTTCATCCTTTGAATTTTTTGGAGGAATCTCTTGGTGGAGGCTGACCTTGTTATTTTCATGTTAGGTCTTGTTCTTCAGGTTTTGATCCCTTTTGGGCCAACTGCATCCTTTGGATCAATATATATATTTGTAATTATGCATTATAATGTAATCAACCAGTGAATCAAGTAGATAGATTGTGCGTAGAAGATAGATCATAAGATTCAAGGTCTCGATTGTGACCTATTCTACCAAGCCTATGAGCCGGTATGTTCTAACCTGGTTGTTACCGGTTGGATGTAATCAAATATCATGCAATAAAACAATCTGTTATGCATTGCCTCCATCATATCTTTCTATTTCTATTGTGTTTACTCTTGTTGATCGATCTAGATTGATCTCTTTGAGGTCCCTCCTTGCCAGTGTCTGCTTCAATTTACAACGCGATCCCTCCTATCCCACGGTGTCAAAAGTGACTAACAAAAGTCATGCGAGATAAGAAACTAAAGGGAAGACTGTAGTTTCACTTATCCTGCATAGGTTAAGAGGCTCACAAAATATCATGCGAGGGAAACAAAAGCAAAGGCATCCTATTGTCCCACATGACCAAGAAGGGAGGATAAGATGCTTGTGGGATAAGGAAAAATGAAGAGAAATGGGGAAATGTGTCCCCCCTCTATCCTGTACCATGCAAGTGAGTACATGGTGTCCATGCGGAATAAATTCAAGCAAGGCATAGAGACCCCTTCATCTATCTCATGGTTTGTTTGCTTTGAGACTAGAGGTCTTTCAGAGTAACACAAGATGTTGCAAGAGATGATTCCCTCCATCCTGCAGCATGATGGATGGGAGAAAGGTGACCATGTGGGGTTAAAAAGAAAAAGGAAGGAATCGAGCTTTCGGCTATCTTGCATCATCATAAGTGAGGAGCAATGGTCATGCGGGGAAATACAAGGTGGAGCAAGATATGCATCCTGCTATCCTGCACCATTCAAGGTGGGTATGTGATGGTCATGCGGGATAAGACAATGAGGCTAAAGAAGGATCCTGCTATCCCGCGCCTACAGATGGATGTAAAGAGGGACTCATGGGATAAGTTAAGGTAGAAAGATGATGCATCCTAATAGCCCGCATAGGTAAAATGAGCATGCAAGGAAAGTTAAAAGGAAAACTGATGTGCATCCTACCATCCCGCAATGACAGAGATTAAGGTCATTAGACGTGTTTCAGTCGACACGGTGGCAACCCGATAAGGATGATAGTCCACGTAGTGGTTGACCATGGTTGACCAGGTGACATGGATTTCGACTATGAAGACTTTTGATGATACCTGTGCATGCCGATTAATACAAGGGTTTACGTGGAGGCCAACCGACCTCAATTGAGTAATCTGGACAAATAATATGATGACATGTGGTTTCTTGATGAACAAAGAACAAATTTGATATGCAAAAGTAGGTGATTGTGGATTTATGTATGGTAGTTGTCGATCTTATTTTGGTAGGTGGACAAAGGATGGAGAATTATTTAATGATGATTGAGTTGTAGATGGTTGATGGGCTTGAGGAAATTGAAAGAGGAAAAATCAAATCTGCTAGGCATATTGGGGTTGCTAAAATAGCAACTTAGTATAGAGAACTTTTAGAAAAACAAAGAAGAGCCATTTAATGTAGATGGTTGATGCAAGGAAAAAAAATCCAATCTACTGCAGACCGTATCCTAGAAAGGCAAATGAATTAATTTCAATATTAAAGGGAAAAACATTCCTCGATGCAGTGATGATGGTGTAGGAGTGTAAATGTGATTCAACATACGCAGGAGTGGAAGTTGAGATAGAGACAAAGGTGGAAATAAAGACAACTCCACAAGTTGATTGTAGATTGATGTGAAGTGCCGAAGAGAGGTGCATTAATGAACAGAGTTGACAGAGTATAATTTTCAAAAAAAAAAATAGAGAGAGGAAAGAAAGACATCCACAGAGACAAAAAAAGAAGAAGAGATAGAGGAAGATAAAGAAATTGAGAAGAAACTTCCGCAGTTAGAGAAAGTCATTCTCAAGATAAGAGAATTTTGAGTGTTACAAAAGTCATTTGTAATAAGGCTTTATCATTGCATTGTAAACTTGATCAATCACTTTAAATATTTGAGTAGGTTCTCATGAAATTAGGGGTTGGTTCTCCTTGGGTCAGTGCCCTAAATTTTAGGGGCTGGTGCTTCTTGGGTTGGTGGCCTAAAATTTGTAAACTGTTATTCACTGTGAGGCTAGATTGGAGCAGTAGACTCTAGCAGCTATTCTCACCAAGGTTTTTCCCATATTGGGTTTTCTTTGTGTAGACACCTAAAATTGTCATGTCTAACTAAATAAATATCTTTATTTATTTAATTATCTAAGCCTAATTCTTCTATTAATTGAATAAATCCTTATTTATTTAATTAATTCATTTATCCTCTTCTAGCCTTATTTCTCATTTAAATAAATACATTTATCTATTTAAATTATCCTTTTTCCTAAATTAAATAAATATCTTATTTATTTAATTGATTCCAATTCTTCTATTTATTAAATAAATATTTATTTATTTAATTAATTCATTATTCTTTTCCACCCATGACACATGCCATTCATCTCTTAATTCATACACTACCTACCCCTTTCATTATTTTATTATTTCTTTTACCTACCCTCTAATCATAGCCAACCTCTTTTTACACCTCTCAATCTTATCCCTCCATTTCTTATGGTGTCTTCTATATATGGAGATGCTTCCTTCATTATCAAACCCTGGCTAACTCAATTATTCACTTGAATAAACTACGCTTTTCATATGCGATCCTACTTGCAACCACATTTTTGTTCTTTGTTGAGCTCTTGTGCACACATAAAATCTGAGAGCAAATATATCAAGCAAGATCAATGTAGATAGGAAGAATGGAGATCCAAACCCTATTGGACATGTGATGGTATAATCTTTGTGATTTCATTTGATTTGTATTGTCTTAGGTAATCTTCATATGTTATGGCGGATCTTTGTTGTTGTTAGGCTAGGGTTTTGTGGTTGAATTCATTTAGTCTTTCATCATTATTGTTTATCCATTTTCACCGTATACATTTTGGCATGCCCCGTGGGACATGGATTTTTGTTAGATCTATGTTTTTTGTAGATTTTTCTAACCCTATATTGTTGTTTTGTAAAACAATTTGGAGAATAACCTTGTGTAGCTAGGGTTTTGGACACAAAATCAAGATCTTGGAGAGATTTGATCATATCTCACAAATAGATTGGAAATTTTGCACCAAATTGTGTTTGTAGGTTGAAGACAGTATCAGGAGCTCTCAAAGAAAAATTCAGATCTATTGGAGCATATTTTAATTTTCTATGAATTTTTTATGAATTTTCATAAAAAATTAATTTTGAGAGCAAATGAGCGAATTTTTCGGATTTTATTACATTTTTGGAAATCTCTCATAATTATACAGAAGATCTGTTCTTTGTGATTTTAATTTTGATACAAAATATTTCCTAAAAAATTGGATCTTTAAAAATTAGGGATTTTCCTTATTTTATTTAGATCTCACAAACAAATTTGAATTTTGGCATAAACTTTTTATTAGAAATGTTCAGTAAAAATTTCAGATTTTTTTGATCCAAATTTCATTTTATATGAATTATTTATAATTTTTCATAAAAAATTAATTTTAAGAGAAAATTAGTGAATTTTTTGGATTTTCTTACATTTTTGGAAATCTCTTAGAATTATACATAGGATATGCTATTTTGTTATTTTAAATTTGATGCAAAATCATTCCTCAAAAATTAGATCTTTGAAAATTAGGGTTTTGCATTATTTTACTCATATCTCACAAATTGCTTGGATTTGTTGTAGAAATTTTTTTGTGCAAGTTTGGAAGACCATCAGAACTCTCCAGTAAAAATTTTAGATTTTTTGGATCAATTTTGCATTTTATATGAATTTTTTATGATTTTTCATAAAATTTTAATTTTTGGAGCAAATTAGCAAATGTTTTGGATTTTCTTACATTTTTGGAAATCTCTTCAAATTTTACAGCTGGTCTTTTTTATTATGAATCAGATCTTTGAATTGGTCAACAAAACGCATTGTTGAAGGCCCCTATTTCACAAAGTCTTTTGGATCTAAAATTTACCTAACTTGTGTGCTTGCAGGAAGGGGTGATCATTTGAAACAATCCAAACTACTAACAAATCTTTGTTGTAGGACCTTGACAAGGATTTTCTTTTGATCTTGATTGTGTGCCTTGTTTTCATAGATTATCAAACACTTCAATTGGTGCACTAAAATTGAACCAGTGTCCTTTGTGTCATGGGCAATAGGCTCTTTTTGTTTAATCTTTAGAGGGCCTGTCTCCCCGTGTGGTCATTAGGACTACTAGTGAGGAGAGAATGACCCAAGTGGTAGAAAAAGAAAAGCTATCTTCTTCCAAACCACTATTAATAACTGTATTCATGGTGAAAACTATGAATAATGTGTGGTGATTAGTTCATACCAACACTATGTCTCCCCATAAACCCATTTGATCAAAAAAAATTTATCATTTGTAGGGCATAACCCCTACCAGCTGGGAGCCTTCTTTATTTATAGAGCTAAAAGTGTCGCATGTTTGGCCACACGAGCGGATGCCCTTACTGGCACCTTTTTGTTTTAGCAGCCAAAATCCTTCTAGTTGTTGGGGCAGGAGGTCGGACCTCTGGTAGCGGCCCACACACATACGGTTCTTAGTAGAGATACAAAGTTTGCCATGAGGAGTTTTCATGGGGACTGATGCTTGGCTGCCCCGAGAAGTGAGTGCTGAGGGTGGAGCTAGTGGGATCAAGCATCTAAGTATCCACTCTGAATAGCGTAGCCTCAGGGGAAACTCCATGTGGGATCAACAACTATTGTCTTGGCCAACCATAAGAATTGTGCTTGACTTATTTTAAACATTCAAACATTCAAGACCAAACATCAAAACATTGTGTCTTTTGTGTCTTCAAGTGTATGCAAAATATTTTACATCAAACAACACACTTTTTTGAGTCATTTTGAGTCTAAACACTTGCAGACATTGAGTCCTCATCAACACTATGCCCTCTTGTCACAAAAAATAGTCAAACATTCAGATTTGGTCACAACAAAGCAACTTCACAGATTGGAAAAAAAACTGCACAAATTTTGCAGAAATGCGTCTGTTCTGACATAATAGCGTTTGTGTCATATAACCGCGTCTGTGAAGGGAAGAAATGCGTCTGTGTTCTCCAAATCAACATTGCATTTACAAAATCTCAGACTCACATCTGTGTTTAATAGAACCACATCTGTGTTAGGAAATCACGTCTGTGCAGTATACAGGCACGTCTGTGTTCATAATTGAAAAACTTTTACAGTCCAGCAAACAAACACAGTCAATTTCAGAATTCTTGAGCTCCCTAGGTTATTTCTCCAGGGTTTCATCAAGAATTCAACCTATCTTTGGGTCTCACAAAGAACATCATTGCTTTACACCTTACATTGCATTCACATTTGTCTAAACTTGAGTCAAAAGGACACTTGCTTGTCCTCATCATACTTTGTCAACACACTACATACAACAACATTTTGCAAAGTGGTCCCTCATCAAGGTCTATCACCTTTGGGTCTCATTTGGTCTTACTTAGAGTCAAGGTCAACTTACCTCATCAAGAGAAACTATCATCTCTTTGGAAGTCACACCTACTCTACTACATACATACTTGGTCTTACACTTTGGACATTGCGAGTACACCTCAGATTCATTTACATTCCATCCAACTCTTGGTCTTCCATACTCTTTCCATTTTCCTCTAGTCTCACACATCTTGGTCAATACCTAGTTCATGGTTGAAACTCATTCCCAAAAATCTAGGGGAGAAGCTAAAGAGGCTCAAGAGTCCACAAACATGAGTGCCTATGAGTATGACAATGATGTATTTTTCAATTCTAATCATACTACATTACCTGACATGGATTCCTATAGAAACATTCCAAATGTTGAGCACATGGACACTATAAACAACAATGATACACACAATGACAATATGGACAACATTTCAATACATTCAACAAATGTGGAAGAATCCATTATGGATCCCCATTTCAATAAATTGGTCGAGGAAATAATGAGGAGAGATAGACAATATTTTTTACAAATGATGGTACAAAGTGGAGCCAAGATACCTCATGATTTTGACATGTCTCAAATAATGGAAAATCAACCTTTGCAACAAACTCACCTCAACATGGATCAAAGGAGGCCTAATAGTGGAGGCAATAGAGGACCATATCTTGTGCCTGAATCACCATCATCTTTGTTTCAAAAACTAGAGGTCCCATACACACACGGTCAAGCATATGATACTCATCTCCGTAGACCATTATGGAAGTCTTATGCAGAAAAATATGCTCAATCACATACCAATGCTAAGGAACCACCAAAGCAATTGGATATTCAAAGGCATGCTCAAAATTTGGACACAAGGAAACCCCACATCAAATTTGGGGGCAACACACTAGAACAAACTCATGACATTCCTATAGAGTATGGTATACATGGACAAAGCAGATATTCCATTCCTCTTCATGACTCTATACCAAGTGGTCCATATACGCAGCATCATTATAGACCTCCTCCATATGAACATGTGTATGATCAATATCAATCATATATGCAACATGCTCCTCCTCCAATTGGTGCCTCAAGCATGGGATATGATCCAAGAAGTCAGTCTCCACCTAAGAACAATTTTGAACAACAAATCAAGGACTTACAAAAGAAAATGGAGGACATAAATACACCAAAGCCAACTTACACAATGTGAGACATATGTCCTTATCCATTTGACAAAAGCATTCCAATGCCTCCATTTCCTACACACTTTGTGACACCTAAGTTTGATAAGTATAGAGGAAAAGGGGATCCTAAGGCACATATAAGATAGTTTTTCACAGCTTGCATTGAGGTAGCAGCAGAAGAGACATATTTGATAAGATTATTCCCACAAAGCTTAGGTAATCAAGCTATGGAATGGTTCTCTCAACTCCCACCTAGAATTAAGTCATGGGGTGACTTAGGAGAGGAATTTATCCAACATTTCTCCTACAACATAGAGACAAACATATCAATCACTACTTTGTGCAACACCAAACAAAAGGATGGAGAGTCCTTTTCATCATTTTTACAAAGATGGAGGAATCTAGCCAGCAGATGCTCTTGTGAAATTCCACAAAAACAAATGGTAGAGATGTTCACCCAAAATGTTAACAAGGACATTGGCTATGATCTAAGGAAAGCTTGTTTGTCGACTTTTAAGGATGTCATTGAAAAAGGCTGAGCAACAGAGAAGGTCCTAATTGAACAAGGAGTCATTAAAATATTTAAAGAAAACAAAGATGACTTTAAAGGAAAAGATAAGCCAAGATTTTGGAATAAAAACAAGAACACAGTCAATGATGGTGTTGTTGATGCCAATATGGTACAACAAAAAATTGTTTTTTCTCGATCAAGTTCTACAAATAATCAAGTGAATACTCAAACAACTTCTAGATCACAAAGGAAGTACACCCCATTGGGAGAACCACTAGAGTCAGTTTTCAAGAAACTAGTGGCAAACAAAGTAATCACTATTCTAGATTTTCCTCCATATGAGCCAAAGGTTAAACCAAATTGGTGGAATGATGATGAATATTTTGAATTTCATAAGAGTGAGGGTCATAAGATAGGAAATTATCATTGGCTGAAAAACATCATACAAGATCTCATTGATAGAGGTGACATTGAAATTGAAGGACACTCATCCAACCAAGAACATGAAATATTTAAGGAACCATTCCCAAAGCATGACAAGGGAAAAGCTAAAGCCATAGATGACCAAACCAACTATACCAAAGCATCTTATAACTATGATTCAACTATCAATCACATTTCAATGGACAATTATGACTCTATCATTATCATCAAGGACAAAATGCCTGAGAATTCTACCCAAAGACCCAAGATTGTCCTAAAAGGCATTGGATCTTCTTCCGAACCTACCTCTAAATGTAATGTTACAACTCGTCAAGGTAAATTCACTTTGAAAGGTCCTCCAACTAAAAACACCACTTCTTCATCAACCAAAGATGAGTATGACCTTGTAGAACAATTAAGGAAGACACCTGCGCTCATCTCCATCCTTGAGCTCTTACGTATATCCCCCGCACATAAAGCCATTCTTGACAAAATCTTGAGAGACACTTCTGTCCCTACTGATCTGAACGTGGACCAATTTCAAGCCATGGTGGGATACCTTTTTGTTTCACACTCCCTTACATTCATAGAAGCTGATGACGCCTTCGTAAGTCAGCCACATAACGTACCTTTACACATTGAATCCTTCATACAAAAACATCGAATAAAACAAGTCCTGATAGATGGAGGAGCAGGTCTAAACATTTGTACATTGAGCACTATTAAACAAATGGGATATTCTGATAAAGCTGTGAATTCTACAAATAAAATTACCATCAAAGCATATGATGATGAAGAGCATTCATCCAACGGCATAGTCAACATGCCTCTCAGAGTTGGACTGGTTACAAAGGATGTAGTTTGTCATGTCCTTGATCTAGATCTCACATACAACATATTGCTAGGACATCCATGGATTCATGAGATGAGCGCAGTCCCATCTACATACCATCAATGCATTAAGTTTCCACACAATGGAGTTGAAGTGACCATCAAAGCAGATCCAAATCCATTCATATATTGCAACAATATGTGATCTAGATCACAAATAAAAATCCCAATCAATCGACAAGTTGTTCCTTCATCAACATATCTAGATCCAGAATCATTAAAAGCTTCTACATCCAAACAAATAGAGCTAAAAGAAAAATTCAAGTATAAAGACATAGGATGTAGCGAGCATATATTTCATGTTGATCAACTCCCACTATCTCCTAAGATATTCAGTCGACAAGAACAAACTACAAACAATTTACAATGCCAAGGAATTGGGTATGAACCACCTAGTGTTGTGGCTACTAAGTCTAAATGCAAATCTCCTCTAGTGGTGCAAGCATCTCTTGATATCAAGAGTCGTAAGAGTGGTTCCAGTGAAGAATCTATTGAGTGTATTTCCAGCCCTCTTAAGAACTCACATAGCCTTACCATTTCATCCACTCATTTCATTTCCACTCCACTTCCAAACTTGGATCAACAAGAATTACAAAAGCCCTTACTCATTAGGGATCACAAATCAAGCCTTGAAAAGAAAAATCTAAAAGTCAAAAATAAAGAAAAGTCCTTTAGTACAAATCAAAATCAAAAGCTATTGGACTCTACAAAAATCAAAGTCAAGGATAAAAATCATATGAAGAAAAAAGAACAAGAGTTGATCTCCCCTAATATCAAAATAACTGGGGGCAAAAGTTCTAAAATTTTAAGTCAAAAAGCATACTTGTTGATCCTAAGTCTCCATCATGCTATCCTACTTTCACTTCTTTTCACAATCATAAGCCTTCATAACTCATCCACTTGTTCCACACATCATTTCCCTTTTGGCGATACATCATGGACCTTTAATGGAACTTTCTTTAAGGACTTTGTTGTCAGGGATGCCCAAACTTCTTTAGGTGACATGCATACGGGCCTCTGTAGTCCACACGCTAGTAATTCTATCTCAGTTCCTTTATCAAGGAAGACAGTCACTCGAGCTACACATCATTCAGTCCAGAACAACACAACTACAATCATAAAGTCAAGCCTCACACATTTGAGGTAGGTGACTTGGTTCTCAGAGAAAATCCTAAAAATCAGCAAGGCAGAGAGAAGAAGGGCAAGTTCTAACCAAATTGGCTTGGTCCTTACATCATTACAATAGTTTATGGATCCGGTACATATCAGCTCTCAACCATAGAGGGTGAACCTTTGGAGGATCCTATCAACAACATGCACCTTCACAGGTTTTACACATAGCTCTTAAGAGTATCCTAATTCAAAACTACAAAAAAAAATCAAAATAATTCAAAAGTACAAAAAAATCATAAAACAAAAAAAAAATTGAAAAAAATTGAAAAATTGAAAAAAAATAGAAAAACATTTCGTCCAACGGTGAAAACCACTTCAGTGGCACCCTGGGCAAGTACCATGGTGAAAACTAGGTCACCGACGCCATGCATAGAGACATTGCTCCTCCCTCCTTCAGGACTCCATTTCATCTTTCACCTTACACACACTCACATCCTATCCATTCATAATAAATTTACCCATTTCCATCATGGCTTGTTGTTGATTTACCTAAGATTGGTTAGCCATTCATAATAAACCTCCCTTTTCACCCCTTTCCATCCATAATAAATCAACTCCTATTTGTGGCTAAGGCAAATCCTACGTCTAGTAATGGGTGTGGAACTAAGAACATCACATGTTTAGAGGAGTATAGTTTCTTCCACTTTTCTTCAGTCTATCCGCACACAATCCGCAATAAAGCAACATTTGCATCATAGATCCGCAATAAAGTTCCATCTTCTCTGCAATCAAGTATCAGTTGAATGGATTCAGTCAGTTTCAGATGAGACACAACAGAAACAATGGGCTTCAACAAATCAAATATTTCAATAGACTCAGACAACATATGGTTCAGTGCTATCTATCCCTTTTTGTGAAAATAAACATTGTGACCACAATCAAATACAACCTATACAAGTGAAAAAAGACACTAAACTTGAGGACTGCAGTGGATGTTGGTGTCGAGTCTTGGTTTTCTTTTGATTTTATCTTTCTGGTGACATGTCTTTTAGCTTTTCCATGATGTCTCTGACTAGAGATTCTATCTCCAGTATGTCTTTGACTAGAAAGGTGAG
The DNA here is from genome assembly GCF_030272615.1 of Cryptomeria japonica. Lineage (NCBI taxonomy): Eukaryota > Viridiplantae > Streptophyta > Pinopsida > Cupressales > Cupressaceae > Cryptomeria > Cryptomeria japonica. The sequence continues at coordinate 470,257,450 of NC_081411.1, read as the reverse complement.
GATGGGGTATCGTCACCTATTTTTCTTTTGCTATCTATGGATTGTCTCTTAGTAATGCTATGACTTGTCCAAGGATATGAGGACACTATGAGTCTAGTGTGAACTGGGGCATTCCTTGTTTGTAACTGTCTTATCTCCATGCAAACAGGTACAATGACTTTCTCGGTCGAGCATATGCCTCGATTGTCATAACCTACTTGCCATAATAAAGCTTAATGATGATAATGCACAAGAAGCTCTTTCACTTTCATATCTTCTATCTTCCATCCCCATTTCTTGATTGACTTCCATCATCCTTCTTGAGTCCACATAGCCTTCTATCACATGACTAAGTATAATGACACACCAAAAAAATTTGCATTTCATGTAGTTGCACCTGCATTGCCATATATTAAGCATTTCATTCATACATACATATAGATATCACAATTGCATCACATCCTGCACACAACACATGTTAGCACACTTTACATTTTCATCATGTAAATAATCAGTTGCATTATCATTTTCATTAGCATTTCATACATTCACATTTTCATCATGCATAACATATTAAAAACAAGAAAGAACAAAAATATTGCATTTCCTCATATACATATTTGCATCCATATCATAATCATCATCATAAATCACATCAAAGCAACATCACATAGGTACACATGCATATAGCTGCCACAAAGATGAATCATCTCATATATATATAATCATAAGTGTCATGATACAATGATGTCAAAATCATATGGCTACAAAATCACCCGAAGGTGTCTACATCATAATACAAAATGGTACAAAACACTGATACATAGGGAGCCCTCTACAGCTATGATGAACTCCCTCCCTCAGAGCTGCCTAGCCTCGAGAAAGTCTGAGCCCTGGATGGACCCACCCCAGGATCATCTCTCCTGTCCCCTCTATCTGGTCATGGTGGAGGACCTATAACCCCACCTCTGGACGCCTGTCTCCTCTGGCTCCCTCCCGTAGCTATCTCTATCCGCGATGGTCTGCAGAAGCTCCTCGCCCACTGCTCTGGTGGCACTGCCCCGTTATATAGGTCTCACCAATAACCTATCTCCTCCCCTACCCGTAGAACATAGGCATATCCATCCCCTGTATCCTCTTTCGCCTGCCTCCTAGCTCTCAGCGCTATCTTAGCCTCAGCATAGCGCTGGATAGCTTGATCCTGCTCATGCTTTGTCTCCCTCTCTAGGTCTTGAATCTCATCTTCCTATCCCTAGCAAATCTCCCTCAGCTCAAGTAGCTCATCCTCCTCCTTCTCAGCCCCCTGTGCCTCTACCTGTGGCTCCCCCTGTACTGGTGCCTGTGCTTATACCTGTACCTACCTCTGCCCCTATCCCTACACCTGTCTAGGACCCTGTGCTGCTGGCACCTGTAATGGCAATCCACCGCGACCCCTCAACACCTGAGCCTGTCTCTCCTCCCCACCCTCTCTCCGTGGAGCCACCCTCCTCTCTCCAATTGCACCCCGCCTCCTCCATCGGCCTCTACCTCCACCATCTCCATCATCATCTCCATACCCACCACCATCTCCATCTATCACCTCCCCCGGGTCTCTCAGTCATGGGAATGGATGCTCAGCCCAATATGTAGTATACTCTGCATCCATATCTGCATCCTCAATATCTGGCTACATATCCCATGACAAGGGAAACATCTCCACTAGCTACATCACGGCCTGATCATATGAGAACAATGGCCCAAAGTGTTCCTGATCCCTGACTATTCAAGCATACATCCCGGAACCCCATGGCATCTACTGAATACGGCCAAACTACCTACATACCTTGTCAACCAGCTATCTCTCCAATACATAGGGTGTCCGCCCAATCAGATATCTGCTCCGAAAGGTATAAGGTAGATCCACTGTGTCCTCCTCCCACTGCTTGCACTCACGGTATGGCCTCCATATCATAGTGTCGATCTCATCCAGGACTCGAAGCCAATGCTCCAACCTACCAACCTGTGGTTGTGATGTAACCATATCATATAAATGAACAAAGCTGCGTCCATGACCCCTGCCCCTGAAGTGTATCAGTCGGGTAACCGACAGATGCTCATAAGCCCATACCTACAACAATGTAACTTTGCAGCCCAATCCTACGGATCCATGATACACAAACTGATGCAACTCATAGTACAAGTGTGCCAGCACACATGGTCCCCAGGCCTATCTAGTGTGCTGTGTAACCAGTGTCTCCAAGGTGCTCCCCCAGCCCACAACCAACCCTCATGTCACCCTGTCTGGACATAGGAACCCATTGATCACTCCTCCTAGCACTACTAGTAGTGCCAGTCCTATCGCTGTCATCGTGTCCCATGCCACGTGTCTAGCTCTCATCTCTAGGCCTAGATCCTAAAACACTCATCTTAGGGCCTCCCTGACTTTGTCTCAATCATAGAGAATTAGCTCCCCATCAATCGGTATCCATAGAATCCTTTAAATATCCTCCAAGGTGACTATCATCTCACCCATTGGTAAATGAAATGTACAAGTCTCTGAGTGCCATCTCTCAGCCATCACAGTCAGCAACCCCATGTTCACCCAAAACTTAGGCACATACATAATATGTCACAAACCCATACCCTCAATGGCAGCTTTATCCTCGAATGTCAGCTCTGGTCACGACCTCTGAGTCGAAAGGAATCTCTCTCACGACTCCAGCATAGGAAAATACTCCTGCAGTCAAGCAAATCAATCATGTCAGTCATAGTGGCATTCACCGTTCATCACAAAATGCTACTTTTATCTAAGTGCATATGGTACTCTATCCTAGTAACACTCACTATTCATCACATAGTGTTGCTTCTATTCTAGTGACACTCACTGTTCATCACAAAGTGTTGCTAATTATCCTAGTGGTACTCCCTGTTCATCACAAAGTACTACGTTTTTGCTCTCACTGTTCATCACAAAGTGCTGCTCACATTTGCACTCCCTTTTCATCACAAAGTGTTGCTCTTTTAGTACTCCCTGTTCATCACAAAGTACTATGTCTTGGTACTCACTGTTCATCACAAAGTGCCTTGATCTATTCTATCCTAGGGCTTCTACTTGAGTGAATCCTCTTGAGTAGTTTCCTAATTGGCAATGTATGTTCTATCACAAAATTGTCAATCCTAGCCCTATCTACTTTCCTAGTCTTCCCTAGAGGACTTGCTTGAGTGTATCCTCTCAGCAGCTTATCCAATCGATAGCATATGTTCATCATAGAACTACTGATTTGACCTTGATGACATAAACGCACTTATAGACTACATAAACGTGCCAGCTCTGCACAGACGCACCTGAAATACACAGATGTGCCTAAGCTCTGCACAAGCATGCCTGTCCTACACAAATGTGCCCACATTTCACAAATGCGCCTGAACAACGTAGATGCACTCGCATTTGGCACAAATGCTTTTCCTAGCATAGAGGTGCCTGGCACAAACATAGATGTGCCTAGCCAACATAGACGCACCTGGCACCTACGCAGACGTGCCTACATGTTTTTGGACATTTTTGACATTTCCTAAATATGTATTTATTGCGCTACCTAGCATGCATGAATGACAACATTTATTGCGACAAAGTACAAGGAGGTTTTGTGGTACTTACCGGCTCTCCTGCATCTGCTGGCCTCTGAAATTGGCGAACGTGATCGAATCTATGGACCAATGCCATCACTGTTGACTGCTGCTGCTCTATCTCGCTCTGCACTCTTATCTCTTGGATGTGTGGATGACAATGAGGATGTTTTCCCCTTGTGGTCTATTTTATAGACTAACCTAGCCCTAGCCCTAGCCCTCATTTCCCGAGTCAGTCTTCATTATCCCGTGACTCTGTCACTCTATCCTATTCGGTCAGTCTATTCTAGCCTTTCTTTCTCATCGAGAGATTGTCTATGATCTTTCCAGACATTTTCATCCAATCTCTCGAGGGGGAATATCATTCCCATCTTGGGGCAACTTTGTATCAGTTCATCTTATCTTCTTTGAAACAACGCGACAAGCCGCATTGTCTCAAAGAGGGGCAAAATGTAGACACCTAAAATTGTCATGTCTAATTAAATAAATATCTTTATTTATTTAATTATCTAAGCCTAATTCTTCTATTAATTGAATAAATCCTTATTTGTTTAATTAATTCATTTATCCTCTTCTAGCCTTATTTCTCATTTAAATAAATACATTTATTTATTTAAATTATCCTTTTTCCTAAGTTAAATAAATATCTTATTTATTTAATTGATCTCAATTCTTCTATTTATTAAATAAATCTTTATTTATTTAATTAATTCATCAACCTTTTCTACCTATGACACATGTCATTCATCTCTTAATTCATACACTACCTACCCCTTTCATTATTTTATTATTTCTTTTACCTACCCTCTATTCATAGCCAACCTCTTTTTACACCTCTCAATCTTATCCCTCCATTTCTTATGGTGTCTTCTATATAAGGAGATGCTTCCTTCATTATTAAACCCTAACTAACTCACTATGCATTTAGCCCCGACTATGCTTTTCATATGCGATCCTACTTGCAACCACATTTCCGTTCTTTGTTGAGCTCTTGTGCACACATAAAATCTGAGAGCAAATATATCAAGCAAGATCTATGGAAATAGGAAGAATGGAGATCCAAACCCTATTGGACATGTGATGGTATAATCTTTGTGATTTCATTTGATTTGCATTGTCTTAGGTAATCTTCATATGTTATGGTGGATCTTTGTTGTTGTTAGGCTAGGGTTTTGTGGTTGAATTCATTTAGTCTTTCATCATTATTGTTTATCCATTTTCACCGTATACATTTTGGCACGCCAAATGTGTGACAAAGGATATATGTTCACATTTAATTCCAAGGGTTATGAAATCAAAAAAGAGAGTATTGGTCATCTTGTTGCTGAAGGAAAAAGGATAGATGACAATGTATAAAATCTTAAGGAATGCTTTGAGTCTCAATGTATGATGAGACAAGTTGATGAGAGCTGGCTATGGCATGGAAGGTTAGGACACATTAATTTTGACAATTTAGTCAAAGTGACCAAGAAAGGATATATAAGGCACATACCTCAAATTATTAAGCGAGCAAGCACCTTTTGTGATGAGTTTCAAAGAGGGAAGCAAACTAAAGTAATCTTCAAAACTAAAGAGTACTCAACTAAAAGGCCACTAGAACTTGTGCATACATATTTGTGTGGGCCTACAAGAACAAGAGCCCTAAATAGAGAAAGATACTGCATGTTGCTCATAGATGATTTTTCAATGATAACATGGGTCACCTTCTTGCAAGACAAATCACAACTATTTGAAAGATTCAAGGTCTTCAAGAAAATGGTTGAGAAAGAGAGTGGTTACAAACTAAAATGTTTGAGATTAGACCGTGGAGGTGAGTTCACATCAAATGAGTTTGAAGATTACTGTGAAAGACATAGAATTAGAAGACAATATTAAGCCCCTAGTACACCACAACAAAATGGTGTTGTGGAAAGGAAGAACAAAATAGTCAAGGAAATGGCAAGGACAATGTTAAATGAAGGAAATTTTCTTGATGTTTATTGGAAAGAGGCAGTTCACACTTTTGTATATACACTAAATAGAGTGCAATTAAGGGTGAACAATAATATGACATCTTATGAACTATTGTATGATAGGAGACCCCCAGTCAAGTATTTCAAGGTGTTCAACAGCAAACGCTTTATCAAAAAGATGAAGATGGATTGGGTAGCTTTGAATCAAGAAGTGATGAAGGTATCTTCCTAGGATACTTTACACACAACAAGGCCTATAAGTGTTTCAACAAAAGACTGAAGAAGGTAATTGAGAGCATAAATGTGAAAATTGATGAAGATCTACTTAAAGGTAAAAAGACCTCTATAAGTTAGATTAAAGAATCACACAGTGAAGATGTATATCAATTTGAGAGTGAACATGAAGAAGAACCTGGCAATGCCCCTAATAGATATGTGCAAAAGAATCACCCAAAGGATCAAATATTGGAAACAAAAATGATGGTGTGCAAACTAGAAGGAAAGCTAGGAACACTAAGCAAGTAAATTTCTATCTTATGATAGAAATGGAACCCAAGACATATGATGAGGCTAGAAAGAGTGAAAAGTGAATAAAGGAAATGGAAGAAGAGTTGCAGTGAATAGAGAAGAACAAGACTTGGGATTTGGTTCCTAGGCCAGTAGACAAGATGTCATTGGGACTAAATAAGTCTATATGAACAAGATGAATGAAGAAAAAAAATTGATAAGGATCAAAGCAAGACTTGTGTGTAAGGGATATGCTCAGGTTTGAGGGATAGATTTTGAGGAAACATTTGCACCAGTTGCAAGATTTGAAGCAATCAAAATGCTCTTGGCATTCTCAGCCCATAAAGAATACAAAGATATCAGATGGATGTTAAATCTACATTCTTGAATGGAAATCTTGAAGAAGAGGTCTACATAGAGAAACCTGAATGTTTTCAGCTGCATGAAGATGAGAACTTTGTTTCCAGATTGAAGAAAGCATTATATGGTCTAAAGAAGGCACCTAGAACATGGTATTCTAGGTTGGATAAGTACTTGAATCAGTGACATTTCAGAAAGGGAAATGTTGACAGAAACTTACATATCAAGGTTGATGGAGACCAAATGATCATAGTTGTGATATATGTGGATGACATCATCTTTGGAGGCAACAAAAATGTTTTATGCAAAGAATTTGCTAATCAGATGCAGTCAAAGTTTGAAATGTCCATGCTTGGAGAGTTATCATATTTTCTTGGTTTGCAAATATTACAACTAAATAAAGGCATATTTATTTCTTAAACCAAGTATGCTAAAGGCATGTTGAATAAATTTCAAATTAAAGGCAACAAACCGATTAGTACCCTCATGGTGACAAGATGCAAATTGAGCAAAGATGATGAGTTACCTAGTGTGGATCAAACCTTGTGTAGATCCATGATTGGAATCCTATTGTATCTTATAACATCAAGGCCTGATATACTTCAACTAGTGTGCATGGTTTCCAGATTCCAAGAAGCTCCTAAACAATCACATGTCAATGTTGTTAGGAGGATATTCAAGTATCTGCAGGGGACACTTACTTACGGCTTATGGTATCCAAAGAAAGGAGATTTCACTTTGCAAGCCTATACTAATACATATTGGGCAGGATGTGTAGATGACAAGAAGAGAACCAATGGTGAAGCTTTCTTCCTTAGAGACAGATTGGTGTCATGGCATAGCAAGAAGCAAGAGTCCATTTCACTATCAATTGCTGAAGCAAAATATATTGCAGCTGCTACATGTGGTTCTAAACTTTTGTAGATGAAATAAACTCTCAAGGATATCCAGGTAGAGTTTTTGGATCCTATTCCCATCCTGTGCGATAACTCAAGTGCAACCAATTTATCAAAGAATCCTCTCATGCACTCTAGGATGAAGTACATTGAAATCAAATATCATTTTCTCAAAAAAAAGGTTGCAGAGAAGGAGGTGAAAGTTGAATATGTGTCCACCGATGAGAAAATAGCTGATATCTTTACTAAGCCACTACCCAAGGATAGCTTTGAGTACTTGAGACAAAAATTGGGTGTTATCTCACCCTCCTTCTATTCTTAAAGTGTTGATTTTAGGTCTATGGTTTAGGGGGAGCATATTGTTTCTACACTTTCCACCTTGAACCTCATGTACAGTCTCAAGGAGAGCTTTGAATTTTAGTAACCAGTATTGGTACTACTTTTTGTATTGTAATAATGGTTCATCTATCTTACAAGCAATAGAGGAAGTTCAACATGATGAATGGACATATGTCAAGAAGTTATATAAGAAATTTCTAATATATTGCATCTGTGCTATATAAATATAAAGAGGATGTTCATGCACAATTGCCAATCAGTTGCAACACCCTTTTCCATTGGTGTCAAAGGGGAGAAATGGTCAGAGAAATGATTTGTGAATGATACTGCAAGTGTGTTGACATTAATGACAAAGGGGGAGATTGTTGGTATTATTGTCATTAATGTCAAAAGGATGTAAAGGGAGGTTGTAGTGATACAGACAATAGTTGCGCATAGCACACAGGTTATGTTGTATAATTGCGCATAACACCTCGAGTTATACTACATTGGCTTCGATCAGATTCATTATCTCCACATGTCAGCATTAGTCATCAAGTCCCATGTTGTGGTATTTATGTCATGATTTCCATGTGGTAGTAGTTATTTGGCTCATGTGTATCTGTGGGTTCCATGTTGTGTTCATGTGTAGGGAAGAGACCATGCGAGATAACTCTGATGAAAAGTAAATGGTATTCCCCTTATCCCGTAACATGTTGGTCGAGCATTGAATGCCTCGTGGGATAACACAAAAGTGGCACTACTTGCTATCCCGCATTGTGGAAAAGGTCATGTGCTAGTCGTGCAGGATAACTTAAGTTTACAAGGAGATCCCTCCTATTCTGCAGTGTTAAAAGTGACTAACAAAAGTCATGTGGGTTAAGAAACTAAAGGGAAGATTGTAGTTTCACTTATCCTGCACATGTTAAGAGGCTCACAAAATATCACATGGGGAAAATAAAAGAAAAGGCATCCCGTTATCCCACATGACCAAGAAGGGAGAAGAATATGCCCATGGGATAAGGAAAAGCGAAGAGAAAAGGGGAAATGTGTCCCCCCTCTATCCTGCACTATGTAACTGTGTGCATGGTGTCCATGTGGGATAACTTCAAGCAAGGCATAGAAACCCCTCCCATTATCACACAACTTATTTTCTTTGAGACTAGAGGTCTCGTGGGGTAACAAAAGATGTAGCAAGAGATGCTTCCCTTCATTCTATGGCATGATCGATGGGAGAAAGGTGACCATACAAGGTTAAAAGGACAAAGAAAGAAATCATGCTTCTTGCTATCCTGTGTCATCATAAGTGAGGAGAGATGGTCATACGGAACAATGCAAGGTGGAGCAAGATATGCATCCCGCTATCCTACACCATTTGAGGTGGGTATGCAATGGTTGTGCGGGATAAGATAATGAGGTGAAAGAGGGATCCTGCTATCTCGTGCCTGTAGATGGATGTAAAGAGGGACTCTCGGGATAAGCTAAGGTAGAAAGATGATGCATCCTGTTAGCCTGCATAGGTAAATAAGCATGCAGGGCAAGTTGAAAGGAAAAATGATGCGCATCCTATCATCCCACAGTGACAGAGGTTAAGGTCATTAGAGTTGTTTCAATCAACACGGTGGCAACCCAATAAGGATGATAGTCCATGTGGTAGTTGACCATAGTTGACCAGGTGACATGGATGTTGACTATGAAGACTTTTGATGATACTTGCACATGCTGATTGACACAAGGGTTTACATGGAGGCCAATCGACCTCAATTGAGTAATCTAGATGAAAAATATGAAGACATGTGGTTTCTTTATGAATAAAGAACGAATCCGATATGTAGAAGTCGATGATGGTGGATTTCAGTATGGTAGTTGTCGATCTTGTCTGGGTAGGTAGACATATGATGGAGAATGCTTTAATGGCGACTGAGTTGTAGATGGTTGATGGGCTCAAGGAAATTGACAGAGGCAAAATCAAATCTGCTAGGCATATTGGGATTGCTAAATAGCAACTTAGTACAGAGAAATTCTAGAAAAGCAAAGAAGAGTCATTTAATGTAGGTGGTTGATCCAAGAAAAAAAAAATTGAATCTACTACAGACTGTATCCCAGAAAGGCAAATGAATTAATTACAATATTAAAGGGAAAAACATTCCTCGATGCAGTGATGATGGTGTAGGAGTGTAAATGTGATTCGACATACGCAGGAGTGAAAGTTGAGACAAAGACAAAAGTGGAAATAAAGACAACTACACAAGCCAATTGTAGATTGATGTGAAGTGTTGAAGAGAGGTGCATTGCTGAAGAGAGTTGATAGAGTATAATTTTAAAAAAAAACTAAGAGAGGAAATAAATACATCCATAGAGACAGAAAAAGAAGAAGAGACAAAGGAAGATAAAGAAATAGAGAAGAAACTTCAGCAGGCAGAGAAAGTCATTCTCAAGATATGAGAATTTCGTAAGTGTTACAAAACTCATTTGTAACAAGGCTTTATCATTGCATTGTAAAATTGACCAGTCACTGTAAATCTTTAAGTAGGTGCTCATAAAATCAAGGGTTGGTGCTCCTTGGCTTGGTACCCTAAAGTTCATGGGTTGGTGCTCCTTGGGTTGGTGCTCCTTAGGTTGGTATCCAAAACTTTGTAAACTATTATTCACTATGAGGCTAGATTGGAGCAATAGACTACAACAACTATTCTCACCGAGGTTTTTCTCATATTGGGTTTTCCTCATATATCCGGTATTGTGGCTTGTCTTTGTGTGCGTGTGTGTTGTCAATTAATTTATAGTAGCAGTATTAGCACATATAGTTAAAAATTTAAAATACATTGATTCACCCCCCGCTTCTCAGTGTCCATTTGTGTTCTTCATATAATGGGTAAAAGAATGGATAGAATGACAAGTTGGAGTAACACATGAAATATTTTGAGTGTCAGAAGAAGTTAGGTATTTGGTAATTGTTTTATCAAATGGGAAAATGTTTTACTAAAAGGCCAATAAAATAGAAACAGATAAAATTTTGTTGAAAAGAACAATTAAATACATTTTCATAGAAGGGTATTTTCATTGGAAAGAGTCTGTTGGCATTTTTGATGATTATGTTGTGATTGTCATTGATGGACACACACTTGCTATGAGATCACTTTTTGTATGTATGAGCTATGCTCAACTGGTATTTGTTTCAAACCGGTATTATGTTATAGTCTTTAGACTACCGGTTTCTTGTAGAAAGTGTTTACCGATCTCAAGCAGCATGAGTACCTCAAGCGGTTCGAGGATCTCAAGTGGAACAGAGAAAAGGAACTAGAAGCGGCAATTATCATTTTCCTAGTCTTCATTTCTATCAACCGGTAATCTGCTAAACTAGTATTTGTTTCAAACCGGTATTACTCTGAGTTAACAACCAGTAATTGGTAAAGTTGTATAAACCAGTAATACTCTGTGATGAGTTACCAATCAGTATATCTTTGTGACAAGTTACCATCCACCGACACTTTCACGGTGATTTTGTGTCATGTTACCAAATGTGTCTAGATATAATGAACCTAGGAACTTGCAATGTAATCCTATTGGACCGACATGAAATCAGATTCCTTTTAAGGACATCATGTCTAGGGTTTTAATGAGTGAGGAGCTATTATGGTTTGAAGTGGTTGATGAGTTCATATATGTGCGATCTTAACAGAAAAGATCAAGTCTGTGTACTATAATAGAGTGTGGACTTACTGAAGACTGAAGTAATGCTGAAATGCATTAGCAATAAGCTATCATGGATCTAACCAAGAAGACTATGTTGTTTGCTAGATCATTCACTTGTTGATTACTCACATCTTTGACAAGTTAGAAACCCTTAACCGGGTAGGCCCAAAAAAGCCTTTGTAAATCCTCTAACAAGGTGATTCACATCTGTAGATCTAAAATCCTCTCACAAGGTTGTCTTTAATTGAACTTATCTCCTAACAGAGATTGAGATTCCTAGCAGGATCTATTTTGGTAAAGAACATTGTATGACCTTAACAGGCCTGACCTTAACCGATCTGGTTACTATTTTGCAAATAGTTACTTGTGAGTTTCATCTCACCGTGGTTTTTCCCTTTTGGGTTTCCATGTCAAAATATCTTGTGTTGTGGTGATTGTGCTTCTATGGGTGAATACCTTACTTGATGTTTGGTTTGCATTTGTGTTAACGAGTTTGTTGGTTAAACCATTATACCAGTTTACTGCTGGACTGATAAAGTGTTTGAGTACAGTAATTTTTGGTATACTAATTCACCCCCCCTCTTAGTATTCATCAAAGGGTATCAGAGCCAACCTTTCTATAAGTCTAACCACTTGGAAAGAGATGTGGGGGAATACACTGTGAGGGAACTTACTCATCGGCTCACTCAGACTGAGCAAGCCTATGATGAACTTAAAGTCAAATATAAGGCCTCTCAGGCAAAAAGAAGAGAGCATGCTGAAAAATTGATAAAGCTAACTGAAAATAGTTCTTCTCATGAAGTAGACATGGAAGCCCTATTTCAAGAAGTTGAAAAACTGAATGAGTCCAATGCCAACCTAAGAAGGGAACTTGAAGGACTAACTATCAGAATGTGTCAAGAGCTTGAGAACCGAAGGAAAGTTGAAGATTTGGTAAAAGACAAAGATCATGAGATCTCCATGTTGAAGCAAGAGTTTAGTGCACTTACTGCTCATCTTCATGAAAATAAAATGGAAAAGGAAGAAATGCAAGGTGAACTACACATGGTTGTTTTTGAGAATGCAACCTTGAAGGAATCCAATGTTGCTATCACAAAAGAACTTACTGAGTCAAAGGAAATACTTTCCAAATTCAATAAGAGCACTGTCAAGCTAGAGCAAAAGCTTGAGTCAGCTAAACTGGTAAAGAATACCAATGGACTTGGTTTCTCTAAATATGAGGAAGGTGAGACTTTTGGAACAAAAGATGGAGCATCAAAGAAACAACCGGCACCAAAGGATAAAGGTAAGAAAAATTTCAAACCTATTTTCTTTAATTGTCTCAAGGAAGGACACATTGCTAATGTATGTAGAAGTAAGGCTTACAATAAGTTTCCTTATTTTCTAAATGATAAGCCTAGACCCAATAGATTCAATGGTAATTGTTATGCATGCAACAAGTTTGGGCATAGAGCATTTGAATATAGGTCTGTCATGCACAACATCGGAAGGTATCCTCAAAGGAGTAAAGGAGATTTTTCTGAACCCTCTGGGAACCGAAACCCAAACCAGTTTAATACCTATAATTATCAGTTAGGAAGTAGTGGCTATCAAGCGGCAACTGGATGGAGAGCAACCTATTTGATCTATCATGGTAATGGTCACACTGCTGCAACATGCAGAAGGAAGAATGGAAGCATGAACAATGGACCTTGGAGAGCACCTGGAATGATTTGCTATCATTACAACAAACTAGGTCATACAAAAAGATTCTGTAGAACATTAAAGAATATATCAAATAATATACCGATAACTGCGGAAGGAAGATAGATGTTGAAACCATTCAAATGGATATGAAGAAAACCTAGAAGAAGAAGCCAGAAGAAGTGATTCAAGAAGAACCAGTTTCTGCACCTAGTGTGGAAGTCACTGAACCGGCAAACTAAGCATCAGAAAAGCTTAGGGGGAGTAAATGGTGAAATATCTCAAACCCCCAGTTTAAACCGGTAAAAGACCTTAACCGGTAAGTGATACCTATCAACTGACAGAAGACCAAAAATGGTAAAAGGCAAATTAGGGTATTTGCCCTAATAGTGAAGCATTTATTATGGTAGGTGGAGAACTTGTTTAAAAAGATTTTTCAAATCATTTTTCACTTATCAATTCTCAAGCGAAGAAGTTTTTTAAGCACTGAGTGACGAAAAGTGACTTGGATTGCGATTCGAAGAATTCTCAAAATCTTGAAGAAGAATCAAAAGCGAATATCAATCGGTCAAGTATAGAGCACAAAGCAGTATTTTAGCAACCAAAGGAGTGTGTGGTGAAGAGTAATTTTCAAGCCCTAAATTTCAAATTATGAAGGTATTTCTCAAATTTCTCTCTTTATCATGGCTTCCGCATCACACTCTAGCCATAGTGCACCCGTTGATCCAGTAGACTTCATTCAATGGAATGCAAAATACAATGCCCTATCTCAGATACCCGTTGGTGTTATAGTGGAGGAAGGCATTTTCAATTACATTGAATGTAAAATTGGAGACTTAGGATCTCTTGTAATCCATTCCTAGTTGAGTTTGTTCTACGGGAAGGACAAGAAGATTAAACTAGAATTTAGCATCCTAGAAAAGAAGAAGCTTCACAATGTAGTCTATTTCCTTAAAGAGTTTTCAGATGATCACATCTGCATCATTCTGAGTAGAGTGCATGGTGATAAAATGTACTTAGATCGGACACATGACATCACACTGGAAGCAATTCATGCCATCACCGGTTTGTGTAATGTCAGTGAAGTGCCATCCCTAAGGAAGATCAGCAAGATGCAAATGACCAAGCTCACCAGTTCTATGAGTGACTCACGGGGAATGAATGTCAATTCCATCAAGGATGATCTAGTCAAATATGCGTGTATGGTGATAGGATACTAGACGTTCCATGCTAGCAAAATCAACTATGTCTCTGCTGCAATAGTAAATGCTGCCTATCAGATGATCATGGAAGATGCATCATTTGACTTATACACCTGTATGCAAAGGCAACTTCTGGTGAACCTAAAGTTGATTAAACAGTTGAATTCCTTGAGATTTAAGTTTGGACAACTATTGGTTGGGTTGCTCTTCTACTTCCAGGGTTACTTCCCAGGAGTCAGAGATATTCAGTGGTCTGCTGACCAACTGGTTATAAAGCAAATCAAGGAAAGCCTTTAAGCATTTGGAAACAGTTATCCAGAAGTTTTGAACAAATACTTTGATGGGTTTAGACGCAAAATGAGCCAAAGAGTGAGAATATCAGGTGATATTGTCAAGAAATATGAAGATGACATCTACTTCACCATCGGAGTTGATGAGTGCATAATGGAGGCGGTTGAGCCTAGATAGGAAGAAGTGGAACCAATGGGATATGAGGTAATGTATGACATGCTAGATGGATATGCCTCTACCCTACTTACCTCGCCCCTTGATCCAAAGGCAAAGAGAATTGGCACCTATTTCAAAAGGGTTACACCGGTTGAAGAACCGTCAGTAAAGAAGGGAAAGGCAATGCCTTCAGTATTGGAACTGGTTACCACAACAAGTCCCAAAGTGACCAAGTGGTCACCAGCAAAGAAGAAACCAAAAGCTGCACCTGCCAAAGTCTTTGAGAGAAAGCGGAAGACAAAAGACACCACACCAGACTCAGAGGACACCATGTCTGAAGAGCAGCCTAAGAAGACTAGGCAAACAAGGAAAAAGACAAAGAATGAACCGGCAACATCTGCACTGGTAAATATTGATATTTCCTCCTACAAACCTTTGACACGTTGTCAAAGAACTATTAAGAATATTAGAAGAAAAGTACTTGGTGATTTGAAAGAGTTCTTTGATGATTTTAATGATGATGAAAAGAAGGAAGTTGAACAGGAAGTCATCAATTATTTATGTATTAATGATCAGTGGCCATCAGAAATTAAATCTAAGACACTTGATTCTTTGTATAATTCTTTAGATAACAAGTCATGCATTGTCATAGAAAAGGAACAAGAAATAAGAGAGGAAGTATTTGCACAATACTTTCCTAATGTGCCTAAAAATGAACTTTATGAAGTAGTGGAAAGATATAAGGGCCTCTTCTTCATGAGAAGAAGGAGACTCTTGTTGCTAGAAGGAAAAGTTCCTAAAGTGGTAAAAGATACCCACTCTCGTGCCCAAGCCACTTTAAGGTTACATCAAGTGGCTGAAGCCAACAGGAAAGTTGAGCAAGAACCAGCAACCAATAAATCGGATGAGGTATATGACAGTGAAGGAGAATAGGTCACTGATCAAATGGATCCTATTGATTTTGATGCCTTGAATGGTGAAAATGTCACTCTGGGTACACCATCAGAAGTAGCAAGACATGAAAAATAGGACAAAGAAAAGGCTGCCAAGGAGCAAGTGGAAAAAGAGAAGAAGCAATAAGGAGTTGAAAAGAAGAAATAGGCAAAAGAAGGGAAAAGAGAAAAGAGGAAGAAAAGAAAAATGAGGAGCAGAAGAGGAAAATAGAAGAGGAAAAGAAAATAAAAGAAGAGGAGAAGAAGAAACAAGAGGAAGAGAAGAAGAAGAAGGAAGAAGAAAAGAAAGAAGAAGAGAAACGTTAGGAAGAAGAGAAGAGAAAGGAAGAGGAGAAGAGGAAGTAGGAAGAGGAGAAGAAGAAGCAGGAAGAGGAGAAGAGGAAGCAGGAAGAAGACAAGAAGAAGTAGGAAGAGGAGAAGAATAAGCAGGATGAGGAGAAGAAGAAGTAGGAAGAGGAGAAGAAGAAGAAGGATGAAGAAGAAAAGGAGCGGAAAGAAGAAGAGAAGAAGAAGGAAGAAGAGAAAAGAAAGTAGGAAGCAGAGGAGCAAAAGAAGGCAGAAGAAGCTAAGTTAAGAGCCAAAGAGAATGAGGAAGCGGCATAGAGCACACAGGTGGAAACCCCAAAGGCAACCGATAGTCAAGTCAAATCGGCTGACTTTACCAGTCCCATTGACCTCCAATCTGCTAACGAATCGGAGCTGCTACAAAGAATTAAGCTTGCTCAAGAACGCCTAGAGGTGATAAGAAGGAAGAAGGAACAAGATGTGATCCAAGTTACAGTGGACACTCTTACTGGTTTGATACCCGATACTAACCTCCCTAGTACCGATTCCTCTCTGGCCCAACTAAAACTCTTATGCACAGTTGTGGAGGACCAGGTACAAAGCTTGGAAGAGGTTGCCAAAGCGCATGCCAAGAAGGAACATCAAAAGGATTTGAACACTGCCTTAGTGAAAAAGTTACATGAGCACCGGTCCAATTTGCAGAAGGCACAGAAAGACATCAAAGATGCAATGGATGAGGGGAAATTACTGCTCAGTAAGATATGTCTACCCCATCTATTCTGTGATGATGTGCTTGCCCAGAAAGACAAAGTGTAAACTGATTTGCAGACATTCATAAGCACCTTCAAGACCCCATATGACTCCTTTACCGCTTATGGGCAAACCGTTCACTGGTTTCAACTTCAGGCTACAAGAATTGATTTGGAGATCACCAACTCGACCAAGGATTTGTAGGAACTACAACTTGTTCTACTACCAAGACTGCAAATACTTCAGAAGTTCTATCTCAATCTAGATGCCTTGACGGTTACTCAAGAGATGAGTACTTTGGATGCCATGGAGGAATAGGTATCCCAGATGCAAACAGAGAGTGAGGTTGCCACCTCATTACTTGAGTCATGGTCCTTATCCATGAAGCAATTTATGTAGGACTTTAAATCATTTTTTGAAAAGTTTCACTCTTTATTGTCATAAACATTTATTCAGCTAATAGAAATAGGGGTTATTCAGCTATATCTTGTCATTGCTGGCAAAGGGGGAGAAGTATTCTAGTATTTAAAATTTTGATGTATGCTATGTATACTCATGTTTATCTTTGTAAGGAAGTAGTATACATTTTCTTTTCTACAAAGGGATAGTGTATATGCTTAGGGGGAGTATTTTTTATTATGGCATATTTCTTTTGTAAAAACACTTAGACATCAAAATTTTTCCTAAGTGTTGCCGTCAATACCAAAGGGGGAGATTGTTGGCATTTTTTATGATTATGTTGTGATTGTCATTGATGGACACACACTTGCTATGAGATCACTTTTTGTATTATGAGCTATGCTCAACCGGTATTTGTTTCAAAATGGTGTTATGTTATAGTCTTTAGACTATCGGTGTCTTGGAGAAAGTGTTTACCGATCTCAAGTGGCATCAAAACCTCAAGCAGTTTGAGGATCTCAATCGAAACGGAGCAAAGGAACTAGAAGTGACATTTATCATTTTCCCAGTCTTCATTTCTGTCAACTGGTAATCTACTAAACCGGTATTTGTTTCAAACCGGTATTACTCTGAGTTACCAATCGGTAATCGATAAAGTTGTATAAACGGTAATACTCTGTGATGAGTTACCATCCACTGACACTTTGATGATGATTTTGTGTCATGTTACCAAATGTGTCTAGATACAATGAACCTAGGAACTTGCAATGTAATCCTATTGGACCAACATGAAATCAGATTCCTTTTAAGGAGATCATGTCTAGGGTTTTAATGAGTGAGGAGTTGTTAGGGTTTGAAGTGGTTGATGAGTTCACATATGTGCGATCTTAACAGAAAAGATCAAGTTTGTGTACTATAATAGAGTGTGGACTTACTGAAGACTGAAGTAATGCTGAAATGCATTAGCAATAAGCTATCATGGATCTAACCAAGTAGACTATGCTATTTGCTAGATCATTCACTTGTTGATTACTCACATCTTTGACAAGTTAGAAACCCTTAACCAGGTAGGCCCAAAAAATCCTTTGTAAATCCTCTAACAAGGTGATTGACATCTGTGGATCTAAAATCCTCTCACAAGGTTGTCTTTAATCAGATTTATCTCCTAATAGATATTGAGATTCCTAACAGGATCTGTTCTGGTAAAGAACATTGTATGACCTTAACTGGTCTAACCTTAACTAGTCTGGTTACTATTCTGTAGATAGTTACTTGTGAGTTTCATCTCACTGTGGTTTTTCCCATTTGGGTTTCCACATCAAAATCTCTTGTGTTATGGTGATTGTGCTTCTGTGGGTGAATGCCTTACTTGATGTTTGGTTTGCATTTGTGTTAATCGGTTTGTTAGTTAAATTGTTATACCGGTTTACCGTTGGACTGATAAAGTGTTTGAGTATAGTAATTTTTGGTATACTAACTCACCTCCCCCTCTTAGTATTCATCAGAGTCTAGTTAGTGAAAAAAAGCCAAAGTCAGTTGCAAGGAAGAAAAATAAAGCTAGAAAGTGTTGGAGTTATTTTTCAAATCTCCAGGTATCAAAAGGAAAACATAGATCTAGAGCCAAAATTATTGACACAACAAAGGAATGAAAAAGAAAATAAAGTCAGAAGTAGAGAATGTGTAGAAAATGATAGGGTAGCCACAATTAGAGAAGGGGTTTCTATATTTGATCAAACAAAAAATTCAAACTATGAGAAAAGGCAAAAATAATAATGCAAAAGAGGAAAATTTGGTTGCAAAGACAAAATGCATTTGTGACAACAAGGGTGTGAGATTGAATAAGACAAATTTTCAATGACAAGCATAAGAGAAAAGAAGTGTGAGAGTATTGGAACCTTTCTATAATTTCCAAGTGCCATAAGAAGGTTCCAAAATGCAAATCAAAGAGTGCAGAGAGAAGAGAGACAAATTTAAATTCAGATTTGAAGGTCAAACAACAGAGATGAATTCCATGTATCATTTTTAGGTTTAGCTTAGGATTTCTTCTTTGTGTATTAATTCTTCTCTTCTCCTTATTTTAAAGGATTATAATGTAATTTTTTGGAAGCAAGGCTTCCATGTACAGGCCTAGAATTAGAGTATACAGGATGGTATTTTCAGCATGTAATGTTCTTACTATTTTAAAATAGTTTCTTTTTAGGGTACAATAAAGTTTTAAGTGTTTTTTGTAGTTGTCTCCTGAATGTATGAGTACTATTTCATGAGATAAATGACCAATGATCTTTTATTTTGTCCCTGCAAATATATGTGTGGTGTTTGTCTTGTTTTTGCTTCTCTTCAAGGAAGAGATTAAATTGCTTTTAACAGGTCAAAGAGATGATGTTGTGTATGTTGAGGATTAACAAGAATGGTTGCAAGGATATTAATGCAATGCATTAGTATTATGAACTCACTGGTTAAATTTTAATCTAAATTGGATCAACTAAATTAGAATCATCATCATTAATGTTAGAGACATTCCAATGGAGTCTATACAATATAATCTATTTAAAACTGAGTCTCATCCAATTTCTCATTCTTGCTTCATATTCATCTCAACGGTTAGCCCATAAATCTTCTAGGTGAGGAACATGATGGAATGACGAAATCAGACACAATTTGTTCTTGATATAATCCTGATTATCAAAGGGAAACCTTCTCCCATACATGGAATGATTATATTTAGCAATCGCTCTCTCTAAATTTTGAGCACTAGATTGTGAATCACAAGAATAGAATCCCAACTTAATAGGAAAAGAGTAACCAACATTCTTTCTTTGAGAACAACTATTTGTCTTCACACTTCTATTAAAACAAATTTATCCTCAGGGTACCTAGGTAATTTGTGAGGTAACCCATCATAGTTGGCTATCCTAATTTATGTGAACCTTTGATACTGAATAAAATAGTTACCATAGATTTAGATTAAAGTTTTGTCTTTAGGAGAGATTCTTTGGCTAGCATCTCACCATAATTTCCTCACCAATCTAATGGTAAACACATTGTTTACCCTCCTAAAATTCTTGTACCTTTTTTTCCAATTGAAGCTCTAGATAATAATCATATATTTGAATGTTATCATAGAATTATTACATGTGAGTCATCCCAAGCCATGGGTGAGTAGTAGTTAAGGCATATAACAGAACATAGGAAGGCATTTAGAATGTCTTATGAAAAAGAAAACTAGTCAAGGTAGAGTGCAACCTATCTAAAATCAAACTATCCCAATCCAAGAAAGCTATCCGACACAAATTACTTGTAAAAATAAACACATCCAATGCAACCTGTGTTCATCTTTAAAGCATGACTCATGTAGATTTATGGGTAGATGAGAGCCCCCCTTCTTTTAAACTATTAGTCAATCCTTTGAAATAACATTTTTTTAAAATTTCTTCTTCTTAGAGAAATAGCTACGAGACAATGTAAAATCCCAAATTTTGTATTCTTCTCTTTCCGACAACCTCAAATTGACACTAATGGTGTCTCTACCTATCCTGGTCAACATATGGTTGTTAGTAGTCCTAATTTTCTTTGTTTCTAGATTGTAGTGATTGATACATTCTAAAACTAGGTTCATACATCAAATTGAAATCGAAAACCCCATTACTTGTACTAGACAACTTTCTATCAATTTTTGGGTAATTAGGTTTCTATTGGGATCACTGATTCTTCTTTGAAAATCTTATAGGTCAACATACCCTAGCTTTGTTTCCTCGACGTGGGTAATTGAATTTCTAGTCTTTTTAAATGCTCACATCCCTAGTATTTATACCTCATTTTATCATTTAACAATGGACAAAAAAAGTGACAAATTTTCAAAAGAATTCAACAACACCTTGTTAGACAAAATGCACCACTGAGAGGGGGTGAATCAGTGGTTCTCAAACTTTTCCCTTTAACTATCCTTATGAAAGTATACCGATTAAAGATTTTACTGAATGCAAACTTATTGGTTAGTGAGGAGACTAAACACAAATGCATTCACACAAAGGGACATCACATAACACTAGTATGTATGAGGAAAACCCAAGATGGGAAAAACCTTGGTGAGCAATGTTGCTTATTGCTCCAATCTAGCCTCACAAAGAAACTTTGTTACAATGTTTAGGGAACCAACCCAAGGAGTACCAACCCAAGGAGCACCAACCCCTTATTTAGAGCACCAAACCAAGGAGCACCAACCCCTAACTAATTTATGGGCTACAAACCAAAGGAGCTACAACCCCTGCTACTTTATGGGCACCAATCCAAAGGAGCTAAAACCCCTGCATCGAGCTACAACTTAGTGATCACAATGATAACTTTAAATACAAAATTAGTCATACTGTTACAAGTGAATCTTGTAACCATTTCGTATACCTCACTTCTATCGATGAGACACCTTCTCTGTTGCACTGGTTCACTCTTCTGCTGTTCTCATCTGTTGTTGTATTGCCGATAAACTCTACCAGTTCACCTCTACTCTTCTTCTACTCTTCTGGATCTCCTCCTCACTACTCTACTCTTTATTCCTCTCAAATATCTTCCTATCAGTACAAGAACCTACCCGTTATCTCCTCTAACACAATCTAGTTGCTTTGTCAGTTGTTCAAACCATACCGGTTAATCCTTTGTTAAACCCTATCACCGATTTAATCTTCACTCACTCAGTCACAAATCTCTTCTGCTATTTTCACTCTGACTAATCTAATTCTCTCATGCAACACTCAATCTCTTCGCAGCAGCTCTATCTTCTTCTATTCAGTAGCACCCTTCAATGATTTTGGCTTCCTTATTTATAACCTGGTTTTCCCACCAAAATCCAATTCAAATCATAGGAGTTTAGGGTTTCCTCATCAACCTTGAGGAAAACCAAATCTAATCAGATCTCATCTAATCTGATCACCCAGATAGTTGTTTGCACAACACCACCATTAACGCACCTTCCAATACATGTTTTCTAAACTTAGCAACCATGGTCCTGTATCTTGACCTGTATCTGTCAAAATGTCATTAATATTTCTATTGTTTTCTTCTCGAGGTCTTCTCACAATCTTATTTTCTTGCTTTGATTCAGGTGCCAACAACTACGTGATTTTTTTCTATCATTCATTCTTCCTCTAGCCGCACTCCTCTGATCCGATCCACAAATCATGAGATACATATTAAATGCACACATGTAGAAACACCTATCCCTACATGACACTTCACCGACCTTTGTGAGCTTGCCACTTCATCTCTACATGGCATCCATGTTGACCAACTTCCAACTTGGATCTTCGTGTCGGATCAGACAAGATCACCAACCAAACACTCAACTGGTTCTTCTTTTTTGTTGGTTCACTAACCTTGTAGGTATCTCACACTTTACCGATTAACCTTCATGTTTGCTCTTTATTGAACTGCTAGTGGAACTCCTTAACCAGTCACCAGACATCTCAATCCATAGTATGCTCATTCTCATCAAGTGGGAAGTATTATGCATCTTCACCTTGTCCATATTACCGGTGGACTTACATACTGGTAAACACTCTTGATGACTCCATGTCATCAACCTTCAATATAATCCATCTTCAATCTGACCATTTTCCTCTGACTACATCTTCTTAGCCTTGCCTTCTCCCTGATTAGCTTCAACCATATCTCAACCAGTTTGTTAGAGTGACAAACCCATCACTCTTCAACTACACCAGCATCCCAACACGCCTTCTCTTTCGGTCCAGTGCATAACCCTGATTTCATACACTCAAGGAATTCCTTTGTTTCACTAGTACATCCGGTGTGAGCCTCAAACACTTGCCTTTACCTCTTCTTCCTTATCTCATAGAACTATAATGCACATTATGCATAATAGGAGATAATCTCCACTTACCGATGGAGTGACACCTTGTCATTTGCTTCTTGCAATGCACTCATGTGACTTCCCTGTTTGTGCAACACAACTTCAAATAGGCACATGTGATCCGGTGTGGACACATTCATTGTCATTCAGCTCTACACATGGTGACTGCATCTCTATCTGGTGGGATTCTTGTTGTTTTGCAACCACACATCATACCAGTGACTAGTTCATCCTTCTCCTCTAGTGTTAATGTGATTTAGGTAAAATTTTGCCTCTTCATCACAAACAACATCCAAGCATCTTGCCCATTGTCAACATTTCACTTACTAGTTGACATAATCTCCTTACTGATGATACACTGTACCGGTAACCTATCCATTTCATCCAAACAAGTCAAGCACTAACTTGTGTATTGGTGACTCCAGTGGTCATTCATCTAAATGACATTCTCTTCCTTACCTTACCGATGATCTGCAACACAAGGTGATATCAAAGATATCTCATTCTATATTCCTCCATGACAATTTGCACATAAATCTCTTATACTGGTAGTCATCCCATACCGGTTGACATCAATGACAACACAATGCCAATACACCTCTCCTTACTTTTTCACTTTCCAACTGTGCAAATAGTAGAAATATAAAGCTAGCTATTAGGAAGGAAAAAGTTGAAGTTACTATTTTGAGCTTGATGTCAATAGTTGGTGCTCTCCCTAGAATTTCATCTTACTATTTCTTTTTTCTCCCTGAGGAAACCCTTCATCTTTTCTTCACCAATTTGTTTATTCATAAATGGTTTTTAAATTTTAATCGATATCTATATTTATGAGAGTTCATTAATAGCCTTTTCCCCTTTTATAGTAGTCATTAATTATTTATGGCTCTCCTTAGTAACCATGATAGAAATTTATTAGGTTTTAGCAACTTATGTTTTCACCACTCTTCAATCTCTACTCATTCCCTCCTTTGTCGACAATTTTGGTAGTTCTACAAACTTCTTATTTTATTGATGCCCCTTTTACTTAATTATTGACACATGAGATTATTATGAAAACCTTATCAAAAAATTTATTTCTTTTCAAAACCTTTTGTTTTGTCAACATTCACTTAATATTAAGATCAAACATAGTCATTGAAAACTCCCTTTATGCAAACATTGTTGGAGTTTTATGAGTTCTGCAAACTCCATCTTTTTCTACCACTTCCTTTATTTTCCAATACAAGCCTTTGTTAGTAGTTTCACAAGTTATGCTTACTTCTAGATTTACTAACAATGGGTCCTTTCTTTGTATTTTTAACTTTATCTTCCTTAGACACTTTTATTCTATTTTTTGAGTTGTGTTGAGGATTTCATGAATTTTGATAACTTTTAAAAATGTTGACACATAAAGGGATGATATACTTTCAAAGATTTTCAAAGTTTTTAGAACTTTTGAAGTTACTTACACTAAATAAAAGACCGACACAAGAAGGAAATTTGATGAATTCAAAATTTATCATTTTGAATCAAAACATTGGCAAGAAAAATAGTTTCAAGAAGGGGATGAAAATGACAATTAGCAAAACATGACAAATTGCTGACAAAGTTATAAAAAATATGCAACATGAGCTAACATGATCAAAATTGATTATAGGGACTTTTTATGAAGAGAAAGGACTTTAATGCAACACTTTAATATACTCAAATGCCTCAGAATATTATTTTTTGCTAAAATGAGATGAAAATATATGACTATAGTAGGAAGAAGGCAACATGCCGAAGTTGATTTGCACTATTTAGGAAAGGTACCTCAACTTGCATCTTAACATTGACAAGGCTAAAATATAATTTATGGGCTATAGGTGTTGTTTGTAACTCCAAAAATAATTAAATTAGAATTTAACCAACTAGATAAGGCTATGAAAAATTTGATGGAGCTCTCTTAAATCTTCAATTCTAAAAAATAGCCTCAATTATCTTCTTGGATTGAAAGTCAAGCCTACTCAAGTTAGAACCTCACATTAGATATGTAAGAGCATTTATTACATATAAAAGAGCTATGGAGAGTTACAAAATTCTACCAAGCACCAACATATAAAATATCACTATGAATATCATAAAGCATCTTTAAATGGTTCAGAATAGACAAAACTAGAGTAAATTGAAGCTAAAAAGATAATTGTGACATTTAATGATAATTCTATGACAAGTGTAAGGAATACACTATATTTAGAATGAGAATCATTTTAAAAAAATTCACTTGACTTTTTGGTAGTATTAGCTCATGTAGTTTTGTGATTCCTCTTTTAGTTTTTACACGTATTTGGTAGTATTAGCTCATGTAGTTATTAGGTACTTATGATGGATTTTATGTAGTGTATTTTATAGTTATTTTTATGTTGTTAGCCTTTCTCTAGTTTAGAGTGTTCGTTTTGTCTCTCATAAAGGCTAGTTGCATAGACTATATTGAAATTGATGGTTTTTCAAATGAATACATTGGTTTAGTGTTTGGAGGCTAAATTATTCCCAAAAGTATTTTAATAGGATACATAATTGTGTTATGATGAATGATTTTATTGTGTTTTTATTTCTTATAAATTATGTCTGATTATATCATTTTGTTCATCTCTCCTCTTAGATTATTATAGGAAGCATTTACATATCTTTGATTTTCATTTGGGGTAAAATTATGATCAAATTTGGTCTTATATGATAGGAACAAGGTTATTTTTTGTACTAATGTTGGTTTAAGTGGGATGATGCATAAATAAGCTATTTATTTTAGGAAATATGACAAGAATTTGTAAAATGGGCATGAAATTTTTTTTAGTGGTATTAACTTGGAGCCATGAAAACTCAAGATAGAGGATTTTCTCATAGATCAAGATCCATGTGCTATAGTATTTAATCCAAACCAATGACAATGTAACTAAATGATTAGGTATTGTTATATTTAAATGTCAGAAGCCTTATTAGTCATTCCTTGATTGATTTAATTATTAAATGTCAATGGATAATCAACCACAAAAACCCTTTAGGAAAAGTTAGGGAACCTATACAAGGCTATCCTTGGATAATAGTTTTTTCTCTAAAAGTTGTACGCCTTGAGGATGGGTGTTGATGATTCTCTTGTTGAGAAATTTAATTTAGTTAATATGATTATAACCTAGTTATGATCAAAGGGTGTAAATATGGAAGAGGAAGATCAATGCATGCCTTGTATGTGTTCTTTTCTAGACTCTTGGGACAACCTAGTAATGGATATTAGAAGCATAGTCTTGATTTTTGTGCTTGATGAGATCATAGTTGTTTTTCTCTTAGAGGAGATGAGATAGAAAGCTACAAATCCATCAAGTAGCCTTGATTTTTCATAGGTAATCTACAGAAGAAAAAAAAATAGATTACAAGGACAAGGTAAAATCTAGATCTTGTGGGAGATCTAACTATTTCTCATGCTTGAATGAAAGTAAATGCTAAAATAGGGAATAAGGACGATCACAAGATCCTTAACTATCAAAAGAAATTTCAAACACAAATCAATGAAATGAAATGCATAATGAAAGAATTAAACAATTAACATAATTGAAAACCCCCTCAATTGCATTGTAGCTTCCATTGTTCTTCTCCTTATTGTTGTTGGATAGCTCTCAGGTATTGCACTGATTTCCTACATAGATTAGCAACTATTTTGAAGACTATGATCTAGCTTGAAGATGAGAAAAGGGATTGAATTTAAATATTTTCAACACAAAGGAGGTGAGAATTTGAACTCAAGTTCTAATTGATAGACAACTAAAATTGATTGATTAGTGAACTCAATAGATTGATTTTTTAACAAAATTGATTGGAGAGTGAACTAAATTGATTAACCAGTAGACTGAATAGACTAGTCAATTGACTAAACTAATTGATTAGAAGACTGAATTGATTGAGGAGATGATTGATTATATGGATTAGAAGACTAAAATGATTGATTATTCATAAAAAAGATGATTTTGAGTGAAAATGGGAGATTGAGGAGTTAACTGAGTTAACTAATTAGTCAACTGATTTGATCAATCAGTTTGATTTCAGCATGTGTTGTAAGATTTTGAAATTGAATTTGGACTTTTGAATGGTGAAATGCATATGAAATTAACTAAAATTCACATTTGGTGAAATGTTAATTTGGAAGAATAAAATTAATTGGAATAAAATGAAATTAGAATTTGGGGAATTAGAGGAATAATTAATTAATTTAACTAATTTAAATGAAATTATTTAAACATTAGAAATAGAATTTAATTAAATAATAAAGATTATTTAACTAAGGAAAATGTCACAATTAATTAAATAATTAATATTTGGAAGAGGATAAATTGATTAAAATGATTTGAGAATAGAAATTGAATAATTAGAAATGTTGAATGTGATAATCAGAAGAACTAATTAGTTTAATTAAATAATTAAAAAATTACTTAATTAAATAGATGAATAATTAGTATGTGATCAATGAGATGTTTTTAGGTGTCTACATTGGCCCCTCTTTGACACAATGTCGAAATGATGTTGTTTCAAAGAAAACAATTTTTTTTTGGCCCAATATGCCTAGCGACACTTAGGGTGTAAATATGCCCCCTTGGAAAAAGTGGTCGAAAAATTGTGAAATTAAGACCATTTTTTCAAAAATATGCTAGTAATCGTTTGCGTAAAGTTTGGTGAGGTTTCAAACTCATTTGGTATGGCTACGACTGCATTGAATTTGGAGGGGATCATGGCCGTTAGGGTGGCAAAAACCCTAATTTTGAGCTATAAATTGAAAATTGGTTTTGATTATAGATCATTTGTACTCATTTGCTTTGTAGGAGTTCCTTTGAGATTTTAGTGCTTTCAGTGTCCTTGGAGCG
Source organism: Cryptomeria japonica (assembly GCF_030272615.1). Classification (NCBI taxonomy): domain Eukaryota; kingdom Viridiplantae; phylum Streptophyta; class Pinopsida; order Cupressales; family Cupressaceae; genus Cryptomeria; species Cryptomeria japonica. The sequence goes on along the minus strand of NC_081411.1, from coordinate 470,229,692 downwards.
AGATGGCGGGTCATAGAGCGAGGCTGCATTTGTCTGAGCGAGTGCGATCACATCAAAGACCTCCTCGTACTAGCGGCATGGTGAGTTTCCAAAAAAATTGCCCCTTTTTGTCTATTTTTTCATATTTTTCATCGATTTGTAAAAGTGTCAAAAATAGAAAATTTGCAATTTATTGTCAATTTATCCATAATTTCTAATATTAGTTCGCAATTGCTAATATTAATTCGCAATTGATAAAATTTCTCGCAAATTAAAATTTTTAATTCACAATTGTAAATTTTAGTTCATATTTGCTTTAAATAGTTCGCACTTGCATTAAATAGTTTGCAATTGATAATTTCAGTTCGCATTTGATAATATAAGTTCACATTTGATATAATATGAATTTCTTTGTGTTTTCTCATGATGTGAATGATGTATCTAATTATTTTGGTTTTTGTAAAATGAAGGAGAATTATCCAGTCTTGGTTGCAAGATAGACGAGGTTAGATGGTCTTGATCGACATCATGAGTTAGATGTCGAGGATACGACTCTACTCCAACAGGTTGGATTATACCATATAGTGCACTTCCCCAAGGTTATGACCAACAAGGCAATGATTATTGCCTTGATTGAGTAGTGGCATTCAGAGACTTGTTCATTTCATCTTTCGACAGGTGAGGCATCCATCACACTTGAGGATGTGTGGCATATTCTACACATTCCTATATTTGGTGCATGGTTTACATTTGATCGTAGTGATGGAATAGGTGCCTTGTGCGCTTTGTTTGAGTGTTCTTAGAATGATCTTCATATTCAAGGTTGTTATGAGATTCATTGGGATGATTTATATTATGATGATCTCACTGTTGTTCTTTGTTGTACTATTGCTGGATTATTGATCTGTGATAGACGTAATCATGGTTTCCCTATTGGATGGCGATGAGTGATCCATGATATGGTTATTCATAGATGATTGTTTGCTTGGGGTCCCTATCTTCTTGCCACTTTATACCATCAGATGTATAGGATTGTATATTTGTAGCAGAAATCTATTGGATGTGGTGTTACTTTGCTCCAGATATGGGCTTGGGAGCACATTGCTATATTTCTGCCTACGATACATGTTGATTTATATCCAGAGCAGCCATATACTTATAGATATACTATTGGAGTGAGACATAGGGCGTCAGGTAACATTTTGTATTGTCATCATCAAATTAATACATTACAATACTTCTCAAGGAGACCTTATCTTACTTGTCCTCATTGGGCCGATGATGCCCAACATCTTCCTTTTTGCCAAAAATAGAGATACCTTATTGGGTGTGGGTTATTGATATGCATCTTCTTGGCCATATACCCGATAATTTGGGGAGATATAGGTTGTTCCAGATGTCAAAACTTATTTTTCTCGTACTACTTGTGAGATTGGTGATTGGGGTGCATGTGTGCAGCCTCATGTTGCCATTGTAGAGTTTGATGCTCTTGTGCCTATTCAGTGGGGTTGGTTAGCTGGAGTTGCAGATCTAGGTACTACAACATAGTATAGTGTATGGTGGATACAACATAGGCCCATACCTTTGACAGATCCTATAGTTTCAATTGGAGCTCAGCATATTAGGCATTTCAGGAGTCCCAAGGGGAGAGGGAGAGGATGAGGTAGAGATGGAGGAGGGATAGATGGATGAGGGAGGGATGGAGGTCGAGGAGGATGGGATAGAGGAGGTATAGATGGAGGTCGGGATAGTGGTTAGATAGATCTAATACCAATAGTTGTAGAGCAAGTTGAGAGTGAAGAGGAGGACGTGGATGTCGATGGAGACAATGCATCTATGAGTAGTTCTGGTGAGAGTGGGAGTGATGAGTCAGTATTAGGTTCATCAATAAGTGATGGGGATGAGGGTGGGGATGGTGGACATGATATTGATATGCCCTAGGCTATATAGATAGGAGGTGTGGAGGGAGATGATGAGGAGGAGGGAATGAGGGCTTGAGTTAGGAGTTTGGAGGACTTGGTCGCTACTTTGCAGCATCAATGAATGGAGGATAGAGATCAATGTCCGTGGATGATAGAGGAGTTGACTATAGAGAGGGATCGGATAGCCGCTGAGAGAGATCGACTACAGAGAGAGGGATGAGGCAGTCAGGCGGGCTCAGATCACCATGGATGCATATGATCAGTTATTTGGGCTAGTGACAAAGGCACAGAGCTAGGCAGATAGATATTTTTATATTACACATGAGGCTATTTATTATAGGTAGGCTTATGAGAGAGCCATTTCGGAGGGTCAAAGAGAGCCTAGTTTTAGCGCTTTCATGGGGAGGAGATCAAGTTAGTCTACTTCTCGAAAGACTCATAGTGGAGGAGTGATGGGTCCACCTAGGGCATCGTTGGGAAAAACTGGTGCTAGGCAAGATACGCCTACTTATAGAGGCAACACCGGTTGAGATACTTTGTTATTGATGATGTATCATAGATATGATGTATTTTGACACATTGATGAGATATATGACATGCATTCTTTTGTTATGAGTTATGCCTTATTTCATGGTGCATTCTATGATCTATTGTTTTTTTTTTTAATGCTTATTTGATGATGCAACTAATGTGAATGTGATATGATATGGTATATGTAATGTTCCTTTATTTTATGAGGAATGAATCTATGATAATGATCTAAAATTGCCTAAGTGAAATGCTTGTGATAATGCAAATGTAATGCAAAATGTGAATGTGCAACAATGATCTAATGCAACATTATATGCAGATGTGAAATGATTTAAATGAAAATGCATGTGATGTTTTTGTTGTGTCAAAATAGGTGTTGAAAATTTGTGAATATTGGAAGAAATGTTAGTGGTTATATGGAAAATAGATAAGAAATGATGAACTAATTGAACCAACCTTTATTTATTTATTTCAGAAATAGAATTGATAAAATCAACCTAATTGATAAAATGTTGATGAGAAAGTCTTCGTTGCTTTATTCGTAGTGCATTACATTATTATCATTGAGCCTTATTATGTAACAATGGAAATTATTACACCAGGCTATGAGGAACCAAGATGTATAGATATATCATTGCAAGAAATAAACACATAGCAAACAAGGAATGAACCCTCCATTTTGGAAATTATGTTGGGAGTCGAGGTATGTGCGGCATTCATAGAGCCAATGTACTTATCACAAACACCCACAACACAATTGTGTTGAAACGTCATTGGTTCAAACCACAAACAACAAACAAAGAAAAGGATCATGCCCATCACAGATCCTCTAGTCACTTTTTGGACATCCTTGAGTAGCTAAAAGCAATGATCTTCACCAAATTGATAAAAATATTCAACCAAAATAGACAAAACTCAGCAGTTGGACTGACTATGTCTTTGCTTTGACATGTTTGATGTGATTTTGATAATGTCTGGTTTCAAAGGTTTTGGACCCCATTTAAGACTGACCTGTCTGGTTTCGAGTGTACCGATTCTATTTAAGACAAGATGTTTATAGTTTGAGAGTGATTCAATAGATTAGATAGTTGATCAGCTTGATTACAGATGTTTTGACAAGATAGTCGTATCCTTTGTTTAACTTCGTACAAAGTGTTTGTTGGATATCTGCTAGGATATTTGATTCTTGCGAGACATGTTATTGCAAATTTTTTAATTGATTTTTCAATGTTTTTGTATTTTGTGGATTGATATTTGAATGTTTTTGGATTGATTTTTTCAAGACTTTATTTGAATGTTTTGATTTTTTCAGGACTTTATCTGAGTGTTTTGAGTTTTTTAGGACTTTTTGCAATTTTTTAGGATTTTTTCAGTACTTTTTACGATTTTTAGGATTTTTAGGATTTTTTAGTACTTTTTATGTTTTTTAGGATTTTTTATTACTTTTTACGATTTTTAGGATTTTTTTCAATGGTTTTTACATTTTTTTAGTATTTTATGATTTTTAGGATTTTTTCAATTATGCACCTAAGTATGCAAACCTATATGCTATGATGATCTAGGTAGTGCACATGGAGACAATGAATTTTTGATGAGTTACACTAATACAAGATGCATGATAAAAATGAAGTCACTATATGAACAAAGATGATTGTGTGTGTTCTTCATTCTAAAATGCATTGATTGAATTGAAGGTGTGAAACGTTTCAGAGATAGGAATTCAATCCTTTCTCAAAAGGCTTTATATCATCCAACCTAACACACTATATAGCCAAGATTTTATGAGTGGAGGCGTGGAAAACTTCTCCATCAATTCTCAAAACTTTGATCTTCTTTTTCCAATGTGTGTGCATTTGAATTCATTTTGACTCTTATAACCATCAAAGACCCTTGGAATCCTATGTGGCTAGGTACATGAGTTGTTCTAACTTCAAAAGCATTCTAGATAGAGTCTCGCTGGCAGCAAGCTTTCAGGGCTTCGATGAGGTTATGCACTATAATCTCTCAAATATTGCGCCATTGCCAGCAAGCATCCATAGCCTTGATAGAGTTATTTGCATGTTCCCATAGTCAATATTTTATTATCGCACTTGTATGAATGGTATTTTAGTAATATATCATTGTTTATTTTGCCCTGAGATGGATATTGGTATAGTATTTTTTCTTTTCTTGCCTTGACTTGTAAGTAATGAAACCTACGTGGGTATGACAATTACAACAATGCTAAAGTAGGATTTTGGATTTTTCAGTAGCCACATAATCAACTAGGTATCTGTAATGACTTAGAGCTATTGATTAATGTGTGAGATATAGAAATTGATAGATTTTGGGTAACAAGGTTCAATAGTAAAACCTCTACACAACCATGGATAAAGATTAATGACAAGGCTATATGAGATGCAATGCTTTCAAAATAATATGCAAGTATAGAAAGTAAATTCTAATTAAAACCTAGCCCTTTAGATGTAATATCTTTGTAGGTGCATGTTGTTAATGGGGTCAGGGAGTGGATCTCCCTCCATCATTTTCAAATGATGAGCATTGTTTCAAACTACTTTGGTTATAACAAAAGGACCTAACCAGTTAGGCTCAAACTTTCCTGGTTTTTTATGTTTAGTGAGATTCCTGTGATTTTTGTTAAGAACGATATCTCCTACCTCAAAACAACGTGGGTTTACTCTTATTTTGTAGCTTCTTCTCATTCTATTTTGATATCCTTGTAAGTGATTTAGTGTGCTTTGTCATTTTTTGTCTAGGAATTCTAGTTCTTGCAAACGTGTTACTCTGTAGTCTTCTTCTGATATAATGTGTTTCAGAGAGACTTTTAATGATGGCAATTCTACCTCGATAGGAAAAATAGCTTCTGAACCATAAACCAAAGAGTAAGGTGTGGCACCAGTGGTTGTATGGACACTAGTTCGGTAGGCACAGAGAGCTGGATTTAGTTGAAGATGCCAATCTTATCTAGTGTCATTGACAACTTTCTTTAAAATTTTCAAAATAGTCTTATTGGTTGCCTCTGCTTGATTATTTCTTTGGGGAGAGTAGGGTGTCACAAAATGTTGTTAGATTTGAAATTGTTCACAAAGTTCACTCACTTCTTGATTTTTGAAGGGTCACCCGTTGTCAATTACAATGCACATGGGGACTCCATATCTGCAAATTATGTAATTCAAAATGAACTGAGCTATGCTTCCTTATTGTGAAGGTCATTGGGATTGCTTCAACCCATTTGGTAAAAAACTCAGTAGCTGTGAGTATAAATTTATGTCCATTGGAGGAGGTAGGGTGTATTCTCCCCACAAGATCTACTCCCCATTGTGAAAATGGTCATGTTGATTTTATTGGCTGAAGATCTTGAGCAGGTGCATGGATCAAGTTCCCATGTATTTGGTATTATTTTCATCTTTGGACATACTTGTAAGCATCCTTTTCAATTGTAGGCCAATAATAACCTATTCATAATAGTATTTTTGCTAGCACTGGTCTAGAAGAATGTGCTACACATGTGCCATCATGGACTTTTATTAGGGTGATTTATGCTTCCTCAACATTGAGGCATCTAAGCAAGGTGTCATCTACACTCTTTTTGTATAAAGTGTCAGTAATGATTGAATGTCTTGATTATTGTCGGATGAGTGACTTTCTTTTCTTTCATGAAAGATCATGAGGTATATATTGATCATGAAGGTATGCATATATATCTTCGTACCATGGGGACCCAGGTCCTATTATCATACATACATATTCAATGGACGGTATTTCATAAGCTGGCACAATGAGTTGTTCCACTTCAAAGTCAAAGTGAGTTCCATTGCTAGGAATATCCAAGAGAGAGCCTATTGTTACCATTGCATCGATTACCTTGTTTTTCTCTCTTGGTATTTGTTCAAATGTTACATTGGTAAAGTTGTGTTTGCATTCATCCACCAATTATTTATAGGGTGTCAGTTTATCATCTTTTGTACTGTAATCATCATTGACTAGGTTAATAATGAGTTGTGAGTCTTCTAAGACTTGTAGCTCCATGATATTCCATTGTAGTGCAGTACAGAGTGCTATCACCAGGGCTTCATATTCAACAATGTTATTGGTGCAAGGGAAGCTCATCCTGAATGATTTGGGAATGGAATCTCCTTGAGGAGTAATGAATAGAATTCCTTCTCTTGATCCATGATTTGTGTGAGATCCATCAAAGTATAGTTTCCAGTTTGTTTGTGCTGACAGTGCAAATACTGATTCATCTGGAAAATCTACCACCATTGGATGACTATCTTGTAGGGGTGCTTCTGCAAGTTGGTCTGCTATGATCTGTCCTTTGATGGATTTTCAGTTGACATATTCAATGTCGAATTCACTAAGTATCATGACCCACTTGACAAGCCTTCAAGTTAATGCTGCTATGTTCATCAAGTACTTGAGTGGATCAAAGTGTGCAATGAGATGGACTTTATGACTCAACATATAGTGTCTCAGTTTTTGTGATGCAAAAACTACTACAAGACATGCTCTTTCTATCGGTGTGTAGTTGAGTTCATATCCAATGAGTGTTCTATTGATGTAGTAGACAACTCTCTCTTTTCCTTGTTCATCATGCTGTGCTAGGAGAGCACCTAAGAAGGAATTTATTGCAGCTATATACAGGAGTAATGGTTTCCCATGCATGGGTGGAACCAAGACTGGTGTGGACAAAATATATTCTTTTAGTTTCTGGAATGCTTCTTGGCATTGTTGTGTCCATTTGAATGTGACACCTTTCTTTAAAAAATGTTGAAATGGTTGGCACTTTTCTGCCAATTGGGCAATAAAGTGCCTTATGGATTGTAATCTGCCTTGTAAGCTTCTCACTTGCTTGAGTGTAGTGGGTGACGATATGTCTAAAATGACTTACTTTTTCTGGATCTATTTCAATGGCATGATTAGATACAATGAATCCCAAGAGTTTGTCAGATGTTACTCCGAAAACACATTTTTTTGGATTGAGTCGTACATTGTACTACTCAAGTCTATCAAAGATTTTAGCCAATATGTTTAGATGATCATATCTTATGTTAGATATTGATAGCAAATCATCTACATAGTCTTCCATGATTGTATGTATCATGTCATGGAATAAGGTGGTCATTGCCTTTTGATAAATAGCGCTTGAATTTTTAAGGCCAAATGGCATCACATTCCAGCAATATGTTGTTTGCAATTGACACTCAATTGGTTGGTTTCACTATGTTGTCATTGATGGAAACATGGAAGCTTATTCTGGCTTCATGTTTTGGTTCAGTTGTGTACTGATAGACACTTCACAGACACTACACTGGCACCAACACCAATAGGATGAAAGGAATTCTTTTGTTACCGGCAATGCATGCCAACATGGTTTAGAATACGGTTATCGGTATTGGAGGCCGACATCTCCTAGATCCAGCATCAACAATTGTTTTTGATATTCATGTATTTATGTTATCTAGCTGACATGTATATTGATATTGTAATTATCTTTATAAGCTGCCATAAGGCATGATAAATTGTATAGGGTATATAGGTCATTTGGATTAGATCATTTTGATATGGATATATATATGATGTGATATGATGCAAATATGTATTAGGAAGGAAATAATGAAGGAGATGCAAAATATATCTGAGAGATCATGTATGTGAGGATATTTATGTAAAGGGGTATTCTGGTAAAGGGTTTAGGGTTTCAAACCGGAACTGACAGAGATTAACTGGAACTATATTTAGGCATAGGAGATGCTATCTTTTGCAGTTCAACACTTCTCTGGATTGTAGTCTAGATTTGTATGTAGTTAGTAAGGCTCCTTTTTTGATTGAGCAGTGTGCTCTAGGCTATAAGCCTTCCTGCAAGTGTAGGACCCTATATTTTGTAATATCTCTTCATATGGCTAGTGAATTGATATTGTGGGTCACAAATCCCATCGTGGTTTTTCCTCTTTGAGGTTTTCCACATATAATGTCGTGTGTTATGGTTCTCATTTATGTGAATTGCTTATTGGTTGCTTTACTTCTTTCAATTTTTTATGTACCAGTATATCGATTAGTGTATGCATGTTTTAATAAGGTTAAAATTGATCATATCAGTAGAGCACTGATTCATCCCCCCCCTCAGTGTTCTTGGATTCCAACAATCAGTATCAGAGCCTTGTGCCTCGGAGGAAGTTTAACAACTTGAGGGAGATCCTGAATCTGGAATCCATGGATATGGGTTTGGAAAAGCAACTTGAAATGGCACTTGAAGATTATGATGCTGAAAGGTTGAAGAACTTAAAGCTACAAGATGAATTGAATTCTGCTAAGGAATTCAATCTTGTCCTATAGGAGAGGTTGTCATCTATTCAAGCTAGGAGGAAGGAACTTTTGCAAAATAAGGATGATGAAGAGAAAGATGCACTTAAGAAATAATGTCAGAAGCTAAGTCAAGAGATCATGGTCATGAAAAATGAAATGAAAGCTATAACCATGAGAATATCTAAAGAAATTGAGGACCAAAAGAAAAAAGGAAGAAAATCTTGTTGTATCTCTAAAAAAAATTTTTGAAGAATGTGGTAGGTTGGTTCATGAGAATGATATGTTGAGAACTGATTTAGTACAATCTCAGAGTAATGAACAAGAGCTTGAGAGATAAATGATAATTATAAGAGATGATCTAACTACTGCAAGTGAGTATAAAGAAAAATTCAAGATTAGTGCAACACAGTTAGATGAGTTATTGAAGAGATAAAGGCAGAATGGAGATTCCAATGGACTTGGATTTGAGCAAGGATAGAGTTCCAGTAATGCAAATGAAGATCAAAACCATAAGGCATCTGTAACGTAGTTCAATTCTTATAAATTTAATGGTAGATGTTTTGTTTGCAATAGATTTGGTCACATGCCTAGGCAATGTAGAAACAAAGCAAATCAGAACCTTGATTCTACTCCTGGTCAATGTTCTAAATATAATAAGCATGGTCATAAGACAAAAGATTGCAGAATGAATGTTAAATACTATGCATGTGGAAAATTTGGACATATGGCTAATCAGTGCAGGTCAAACAATTATACCAATTTTAGAAAAGCAATTCAAAAGAAGAATGTTACATGTTATGCATGTAATGAGGTTGGACATATTGCTAAATTCTGTAGAAGTAGAAATCCACTGGTTGGTAATGGAGGATAAAATGAGAAAGGGAAAGAGAAGGTTAATCAAATCTAGAAAGATCATACCCAGAGATGGGCCAGGAAGACTAAAGATCAATCTGCAGATGGGAATGCATTGGTTACTTATCTGGTAGAATATGTTGCTCCTACACCGGCAGTAAGCTCATCCAGTAACTAAGGTAGATGCCTTAAGGGTAGGAAAAATTCATGAAGATGTTTCATATGCTCCGGGAAGAGACTCTAGAAGATGTTACAGACATTGGAGATGCTTATCCGGCATGGATATGTTTTGTTCGAAATCTGGTATCTTTCACTGGAAGTCATTGATATCAATGAAAGATTATGGTTTTACTTGGAGGTATAAGGTTGAATCTACTTCATTTTTTATCACCTTACATTCAAAGTGATTCGGTGTGATTAAAGGCAATTCAGTGTGATCAGATATCTTCTTGAGCAATTTCACTGGTGATTGGAAGAATTCTTTAGGGTTTTTCACTGGAAGCTATTATCGGGTATTTTTCTTTAATCATGGAAGAAAGATCATAATTTGTTCCTATATTTGTTGTAAACCCGACTGTTGTTGAGGTCAAGGACTATCCCAAGTCAATTTTCAAGTAGTATCCACATGTGGCTAGCATGTAAGATTCAGTTGGAGCATTTTCCTGTGTTCTGAAAGGAGTTGTTTATGTCGAAGATGTTAGGGCATACATACACTATCACATTGAGGAGTTGGGGACATCCAACATAAAGGGCATGTACATAAGCGAGATAATGGGAGATTTTGGAAAGATCAAACCTGAATACAAGCACATTGAAGACTTAGGGTTATTGGAATTCTAGACATTCCATAATTTGAAGATGAAATGGTTAGGTATGTTTTGAGAAGAGTACATGGAGAGTTTATCTAGTTGAATAGACTATACAAGATCGCCAAGGAAGCCATCAGGGCACTCATCGATTTACTATAGGTTGGGAAATGTCTAGATAAAAAGGTTTCAAATGTTTATGTAAATAAAATCACTAGCACAAAATCAGATAGAAGATCTATGAGAATAAGCATTATTACCAACACAAACATCAGATTCGGTAGCATGGTCATCAGCTATAAGATAACTCAGTCAAACCGACTGAATTTTGTTTCTAGCTCCTACATTTTCATATCTTATAAGATGATGAGAGAAAATGAGAAATTGGATCTATGTGGCTAGATGTTATATGAATTATTGATAAACCTAGGAAAGATTAAAGGAGAAAAGAAAGGAACTTTCTGGTATGGAAACTTAATTTTCTTTTTAATGATATTTTTCATGAATGAGACTCCCCATTTTGGGAAGAGACAATGGGCATTTGATATCCCAGTAGGGAGACAATTGAAATAGTCAATTGCTACATTGGCCAGTCAAAGAGATTACAAAGTATGGGGACATTTTAAGGCATTCCAGAAGGATATGAAATCTAGAGAAAGGGTTCCTAAGCAAATTGTTGAGAAATACTCAACTGACATATGTTTCATGGTGAAGAAAGATGAAACACTCATGGAAGTGGTTAAACCCTGGAAGATCTGGATTGAGGAAATGGGCTATGAAGTTGATGGAAAAAATTTAAATGCTTATGCAAAAATGTTGAATGATGCACCTATTGATGAGGCTAAGAAGCCCCGTGGTACTGCTAAGAAGAAGACACAAGAGCTTGAAACAGAGTTCAACCGAAAGAAGAGAGAAAATCAGGAAGGTAAGGCAAGCAAGTTTATAGAAAAGGTTTCACAGTGTTGCCCCCTTTTTATTTTTTGTTTATAGCCTATCAAAAAAAAAAGGGTAATTATTTTCCTAGGACTTAAGTCTTCATTATATGAGCTTTGTACTCATTCGTTGAACCTTTAATAAAGTTCACAATTCGAGTTCAAGAGAAATGTGCTCCATAAAGTTCTAAGTTGTCATTAGCATAGTCATTGAACTTGAACTTTGAACCTTTTCGGTTCAAGGTTCAAGGTTCAATCGGTCTTTTGTCTTGTGTTTTGTAGCTATCTCTTTAGTACTAGTCTTGTGGTTGCTTTGAACTTGAACCCTTGAACTTTTCTTTCGAAATGGTTCAAGGTTCAAGGTCCATTCCCGTGTTTTTGAACGTTCCTTTTGTCTCTTTCTGCTTGTTCACAGATATGACTTGTTGTCATTGAACTTTGAACCAATGAACTTCTTTTAAAATGAGTTCAAGGTTCAAAGCGATGTTTTCAAGTCAGCCCGATGGTGTCTCGGAAGGAAAGGCAGCGCAATCAAAATAGAATTTTCCTTGGTTTTCGTGTTTTCAAATTGTAATTCCAATCATGAGAAGGCATGTCGACTGTGTGGAGTTGATTTCTAATTAATAAGCATGTCAGAATTATATCAAATCACAAGTGACTTTCCATGGATGAATGAGTTGAGCCGAAGCGTGTGTTGGTTCATTTCATTCTTTTCCGTCTTTAAATATGGGGCGTCTCAGGTAAGGTAATTATTGTTGCCATTGGTGAAGAGTGGAGACACAAAAGGTAATTTGGCTCAGTTCTTCCGAGGGTTTCATAGTTTGATGTTGAAGATAGGTGAGTTCAATTGCTTATTTTCCCCTGCTTTGTTTAGTTATGAAAATTGGAAAGTGTTATTCTTTGCTTCAGAGTTGAATGTTGTCTGATTGATGCAATTTAAAGAAAAAATGAGACCGATTCTACCCAAATTGCGTCGAACATCATGCTTGGTTAGTACCCTTCCAGAGTTAGATGATACAGCCTTCATTCAGAATGAGTTAGATAACTTTTTAGAGAGGGCCAAGAACCCGACAGCTAATTCCATGATGGAAAAGATAGTTCACAGTGGTCTTGTTGAGAACGTTGCATTCCCAATTGCTGCTCCTTGCCCTGAATTAGTATATGCATGCATGAAAAGATATGATGCTGGTAATAGGTGTATTAGAGCCAATAATGGAGACATGCTAGTACGGATTGATAGAGAGATTGTAATGGCTGCAATTGGAATTCCTCACAAAGAGCCATATGAAGATTGGTCCATAGGAACCTCAAACGCATTTTTCTCTGAGAAGAGAAGTGTTTATCAGAGCGTCATAGCTAGGAACTGGCTCCTTAAAATACAAAAGGGAGGTTCTAGGTTGCCCAAACCCTTAACAAGAGAGAATTTCATCACAAAAGTTAGGGATATCGTGATCCTTTTGAACAGGCTTAAGGGGAATTCACATGCCTTCTATTGGGAGGACTGGATGTATTTTTACATTCAGGTATTATTAGCTGGTGAAAAATACCTAGACTGGGCACAAGTAATTGCTGAGAGATTGCATGAAGGGTTGAGTAATTTTGTTGGAACGGCTAATTTTCACATGACTTCATACTTGTTCTATATTTTAGCCTATATCAGAGAATGGCCAGGGTTACACCAAGAACCTTGGGTTGATGGAATGAAGGTCTAAGAGTGCTATCCACATTTGAAAATACAGAGATACACAGAAAATTTCTTGAGATGGAATGATGTCTTTGCGGGAAGATTAACTTTTGAACTACAAGGAAATTTGAATAATAGGATGTCACCTGAGGCATTAAAGTTGGTCACCACATATGGGAGTTGTTTTATTCAATTTCCTAGATTTACTTATATTAGAATTGGAGGCTTTGAAGATGAACCTTTCAGATTACCCAGATATGCTCTCGACAGTTATGTACTTTTAGAAGTTAGTAGACAACCAGCTCATGTGGATAAGAGATTTGGGATGAAAAGTGAATCTGAAGCAATTTTCCCAGTTGAACTCGAACATTATAGTTGCCAAACTATTTCTGATGCATTGAACTTAGAATTGGAACTCAAGAAGATGAATTTGCCGCCATATGTTGCTCAGCAGGGGTTCGATAGCAAAGAATATGCAGTGAAGCACCTGAATGTTGATGTGAACTTTTCACATATACTCCAATTAGAAGACTATTGGGAGGATTGCTGTAATGAATTTGAAGTTCGGAGAAGATTATGGTCGAGGTTCACTTTACAGCAAATCGTTACTTTGAAATTGCCCATGAACATTGCAAGAATATAAGAAGCGGAAGATGAAGATGTATTGGACCCAGAGTTCAATAAAAGAGTTCATGTGCAACCTATTCCTGAAATTGATTGGGATAGGAAAGAAGAAGAAAATATTCAGTCAAGAACCTTTAATGTAATAAGGACAATGGAGAAATGGTTAAGAGATCGTAGGCCTGGAATTAAATTTACTGTCGGCTCAGTCAAGAAATTAGTTGAGCAATCCCATGCTACTGTACCAATTTCTTCTTCTAACATTGTTGTTGATATTGTAGGTGTCACTGGTACTCAAAGTGAAAAGGTTCAAACCAGAAGACTTAAAGAACCACTGTTTGGCCCCTCAACAGTTTGGGTCACCCGTTCCAGAAGTAAAAGGAAAGGTACAGACATCACAGGAAAAGAAACCATCATAGTTCTTGATACTGAGGAGGCGCAAGTGATTATGGGTGAACCAAAAATAGACATTCCTATAGCTCATGATGCAAGTAAAGAAAAGGAGCAGCCCGGGGAAAGCCCCAATCAAGTAACTACTTTGGCTACCATGGATTCATCTGAATATCAAACGCTACCAGAAAAGATATCCTCAAATGTTTCAAGGTGGTTGGGAGCATCAATAAGTAAGAAATGCAACGTAGTCCCTATCAGTGTACCCATGGAAGATATGGTGAGAAAATGCCTCAAAAAAATAGCTAAGTCTAAAAAAGTAAAAGCAGAAGCTATGCTGGAGGTGGATGAGAATACAAGGCACTAGGTAGCTGAAGTGGCTAGGCCTATTTCAGACAAAGATCCAGAAAACACAACGGAGCAGGATTTTGTTGTTGAAAAGCTTGATTTAGGAACTGCTTCAAGAGCTGCTGATGCAAAACACCTAGAGTCCTCTACTAAACGAATGTTATCCAGAACATGGAAGGATGACAAAGACAAATGGGAGTTGAAACAGACTGTGAAGCAGATGGCAGAGTATATTAATGCCATTCATCACCCCAGCCCATAGCCCCTGTCATAGGTTCCTCAAAATTTTGATCCTAAATCTCCCATGAACCAGAATTTGTTGGATAAGGTTCAGAGAAATCATGTGCTGGTAGAAACCTTTGAAGAGTGGCTTGAGTTCATAATTCAACAAGGAATAGAGTATATTGCTAATCTAGTAAAGGTGTACGAGGATGTTGTGACTGTAACTCAAGAGCTGGAAACAAAAGTGTCGGCATGGGAAAGGGAAAGGAAAAAATGGGTTGCAGTACTAGTTCAAATGAGAGATGTACAGAAGTATGGTGTCATGAACTTCCTTACAGAAAAGGTAGTAAATGATTTGGATGACAAGGTATTGCATGTGGCCAAGGAAAACATTGAATGGAGAAATTCAATCATAAAATAAGGTCATGAAGAGTCCATGAAGTTGCTAAAAGAATTGAAAGAACTCATTGCTGTGATGTAGAAAGACTTGAAGTGCATCGATGTACAACTTCTGAAGGATGATGAACAGACCATTGAACAGGTAGTAGATATGGTGCATAATTTCAAAGGGAAAATAAATTCTATTAAAGAATCAAAATCTTTCACCTAAGATGACTTCACCAGAGTAGCTCACATTGAATCCATGTTGGTTGTCTGTTCGGATCACTTAGAAGTGCATAAAACTAAAGTCATGCAAGTGGGTATGGATAAATAAGTTTGGAAGCAATGCATCCTACACATTAGGCTCCCACATTACCAAGTAGTTCATAACTTCTCTATGGCTCATATGGAGTGGCGAAATATATGTGGCACCATGCACACTTCAGAGACAATTTAGGCTGCTTTCTGTTCTTTTAGTTATGGCTCTATTTACGGCTTGTAGCCATTTAGTTAATTTCAGTTATAGACTGTTGTCTCTTAATTTCATATTTGCATTTTGTTTTAAAAAAAGACAATTAAGCCTGGTGGCTATATATATTTGTAAGGATGTTTTTGTGCGATATATAGAATTTTTGGTGTAAAATTTGGAGGACCAGACTAATCTCACTTGTAATTTCAATGGAATACCCATCTTTGAGTGGAATGAAATATATGATACAACTTGAGAAACCAATCTGTTTTGAATACGTAAAATTTTTGTTGGAATGATTATGTGTTCATGTATCAGTTTCTTTTCTTTGATTTTTCATTTGAAGTCTGCGAATCAATTTGGTAAATGAAACTAGCTATAAACTTTTGAATTTTTTGATTCCCCTTGTCCTATGAGACATGAGTGAGTGTCAATCAGAGTTCAAACATTCTTTTATCATCCTGAGAGCTAATTTCCATTTGAGATCAAAGTCTTATTATGAATTTCATTATCCATCATTAAGCATTCATATTGTGTAGACTAGTGGATGTTGAAGCCTTTTGTTTACTTTCTGGTTAAAAGTGAATCACATAAAGAAAAAATTATTCAAAATTGATTGAATATCATATAGGGAGCTGTACCTTAATGCAAAGGGTAAAAACAATAATTATTTACCCAATTGTTGGTTATCATTGGTTTTCTATTTGGGCAACAGGAGTATTTATTTGTAAATTTTGAGAAATCCAATCTGTTAACCAACAGATTTTTGGTGACTCTGCTGGGGAGTCGAATAATAAGATTAGTTTTATAGCCATAAGTTTCTTTGAAATGGTTCATAGTTTATTTTGAGGACTGTAGGGTGTGAGCACACTGGAGACCAGAAGATATACTAGATCCCAAAGGTGAGAGGGATTAGTTTATTCAACTTTTGAAGAATTGCAAAACCTAAATTCCTTCCCTTCCTTTACACCTCAAAGAAGGGCAAGAAGTAGGCCCCCAAGATCTCCTTCTATTCCTTCCCAATCTTCTATTTTTCACTCCTTGACCTTACATGGTGTTGTCTTTCCCACTATGATTAATCCCACCCCTCTGAATATTATCCTTCCTATGGCTGCAAATAATCCCTAGGGTCTAGCAGTAGGACCACTTGCCCTTGGAGCAAATTTGAATCCCTTACCTAAAGGTTCTAGAGAACATTTACCTAAGTTTAATGGTGATGGAAAATTTACAGTTGATGAGCATTTTAATGCCTTTAATGTTGCATGTGGCATGTTAGCGGTTCAGCATGAAGATGTAGCAATAAGGTTGTTTATTCAGACATTGACTAGAATAGCAGCTGACTGGTTTTACCATTTGCTGAATGGTGTAATAAAAAACTGGTAGGATTTGAAAACTAGGTTTGAGGATAGGTTTAAAGTGGCAAAAGATAACCATTCTCTTTTAGCCCAATTAGCTCAACTGAAAAAGGAAATACCTGAATCCATGAGAGACTTTGTGGCAAGGTTTGATAAGATTGTTCATAAGATTCCTGTTAATCGGAGACCTTCTGATGACAATTTGAAATGTTTCCTCATTAATGCAATGCCTGTAGAAATAAGTTTCTTTATTCATAGACAAAGGGTCTAGGAATTAGCCACTGCCAAAACCACTACAGTAGAATTAGAAGATGATTTGATCAACACAGGTAAATGGAGAAGAGAAGTTCAAGCCGCTAACTCATAGCCATCAACTTCCACAACTCCCTCTGATCCCATAATCTAAAGGTTAGTTAATGATGTGATCACTCTCAAGAGATAGCTCCCCAAGGCTAATGCATCATATCCTCAACCTTATCAAGACATTCCAAGATGGCCTAATAATCAGCCTGCCGGAACAGGAAATAAAGCTTTACAATTGCCCCCAACTCAGCAAAGACTAGTCATTGAAGCACCCCCTCCTAGGAGAAATATGTGTGTCTTTCATTTAACAAATGACCACGATGGTAACTCTTGTCCAGAAATGGTGAGACATGCATAGATGCTTAGCACAAGAGAAGTTCTAAATGAACCCGGCTCAATAGAGGAAATTCATGGACAACCTGGCGACTCTACAATACACTTCCTTGAATATGAATCTGAAACAGATAGAGGAGGAGATATATTGGTAACCCTTGAAGATCCCTCTTGTGCCATTTTCACTAGAAACTAGCATCAATTTAAAAATACAAGCACTTCATCATCGTACGAAAATTCAACTAAGGGTAAGGAACCTATGAAACGAAATTCAGATGTAAGTTCAAAGGTTCAAGAGGTTCAAATATTGAAGTGACCTGAGTCTAATATCCCTTTTGATATTGTTGAGTTTTTTAAAACATCAAAAATTCGAATCTCTCCTGCTGAATACCTCAGGTTGAATCCCAAAGAGCTGGAAAAGTTGATTAAGTATGTGCAGGGGGAAAACTTTCAATTGCAGCCCTCAGATGTATTGACAAACTTTGAGTCTTTACCATTCAATACTAAAGCCCAGTTAACAGAACAAACAAATGCTTTCACATCAAAAATGCCAATTAATGAATCTATAGGACCATCACATGTGCTTGACCAGAAACCTGAGACTTTCTATGTCTCCCTATTCATCAATGGTTATAAACTTAATAACTGTATTATTGATTCGGGAGCTTCAGATAATATAATGCCTTCCATAGTGGCCAAAGCATTAGGTCTCACACTTACTAAAACCTTTGGCAAATTCTTCTCAATGGATTCTAAACAAATTCCTTTACTTAGTTAGATTAAAGACGCTCAAGTAGCTTTAGCGGTTCATCCCAATAAAAGAGTAAAGCTCACAATATTGGTTGCTGATATTCCAGCAAGTTACGAAATGTTGTTGAGTAGAACTTTTTGTAAAGACTTGGGTGGAGAGATTAAAATGGATTGGTCTGAGGCAATGATATCTATAGGAAGACAGAAGATCACTCTCATACTAGAACCAAAATCCAAATTTACAGTGTTTCTTTCAGAGGATCCAAAATCACAAATATTGTATCAGGAATGTGAATTTGGTAACTATTTGCTTTTCTCTGATGACACAAAAAATATTTTAGAAGATGTGGATGATCACACCGCAGGGTTGTGGACAATGGAATTTGATGGGAGTTGTGCATCTGCTGGATCTGGCACTAGAGTGGTACTTATTTCTCCACAGGGTGAGAATTTTCCTTTTTCATTTAAGTTGGAGTTTAAAAATACAAATAATACCGCAGAATATGAGGCATTGTTGCTAGGAATTGAGCAAGCCAAGAAGAAAGGGATTAAACTATTGTGTGCTAAAGGTGATGTAGAATTGATTGTTAATCAGGTACGCAATCATTATTTTGTGAAAAATGAGAGGCTCAAGCATTATAGAAATAGAATTTGGGATGAAATTGAGTATTTTGATGCATTTTCAATAGAAGCTATTCCCAGAAGTCAAAATTCTCATGCAGATTCGCTAGTGGTATCGGCATCATTACTGCTTCCACATCCAGATTTTGGTATAGATGTTTACAGAATTGAAGTAGTTTATCACCCAAACATCCCTGATAACTCATATTTCTAGCAAGTGTTTGAAGATGATAAGCATATTGATAAGTTCTTACAAAATGCTGCTATGTTTGCTTCTTCTTATTTTGAAGGTTCAGAAAACCAATGTAATGAATTTTGTCCAGATGAGAAGGGAAGCTTCAGAGAGGGAGTAGTTTAGCTTAAGGGAAATCGAATTCCAAAAGGATTGGTGACTTTAGAGAGCCTGTTCAATTGCAATGACAAGTCTGTAAGAAGAACTGATTCCCATGATGCTTATACATCAGGTGAATATGAGAAGATTAATATTGGTGAGGAAAAGAATCGAAAAATGGTTAATTTGGGTAAATGTTGCACTCCGAAAGAAAGGCATTTGTACATCGAACTGTTGAGAAAGTTTCTTGATTTTTTTGCCTGGTCCTATGAAGATTTGAAAGATTTCAGAGATGGTCAATTTTAGCATCATATTCCCTTGAAACCAGAAGTGACTCCTTTTAGGCAGAAATTAAGGAATTATAACCCAAAAGTTGCAGATGCAATTTTTAGAGAAATAGATAAAATGCTTCAGGCAAGGATAATCTATCCAATTCATCATTCAACATGGGTAGCTAACATTGTTCCGGTTCACAAGAAAAATGGAGAGATAAGAATTTGTGTTGATTTCCAGAACTTGAATCAGGCTAGCTTAAAAGATAATTATCCTTTACCTGCAATGGATCACATTCTCCAAACTGTCGCCGGGTCTGAAATGATGTCTATGCTTGATGGTTTCTCTGGTTATAATCAGGTAAGTGTGGCAAAAGAAGATCAACACAAAACTGCCTTTACAACACCATGGGGAACTTTTGCCTATAACCGCATGCCTTTCGGTCTAATAAATGTTGGAGCTACTTTCCAAAGGGCAATGAACCTTTCTTTTGGTCATCTGATTGGTAAAATTATTGTAGTGTATCTAGATGATTTGATAGTTTTCTCCAAGAAAAGGGAAGATCATTTCAAGGATTTAGAAACTATGTTGCAAAGGTGTCGAGATCATGGTATTTCCCTTAACCCAAAGAAATCAGTTTTTTGTGTTACTGAAGGAAAGCTTTTAGGACATATAGTTTCACAAGATGGTATCAAGATTGATCTAGATCATGTTAAAGCTATTCAGTAGTTAAGTTTGCCATCAGACAGGAGTGGTGTCAAATCATTCTTTGGTTAGGTGAGTTTTCTTAGGAGATTTGTGCTAGATTTCGTTGAAATCACTAAGCATATTGTAGGAATGATGAGTGAGAAACAGATCTTTAAATGGAAAGAGGATGCAAGGAAAGATTTTGAAGAAGTTAAAAAGGCCATCGCTCATGCTCCAACATTAATTAATCCTGACTTCAAGAAATTTTTTATCATTTACTGTAATGCTTCTGAACACACAATGTCCGGTATTCTCCTACAGAAGAATGAACTTGGTGAAGAGTTTCCTATTGCATTTATGAGCATTCCACTTAAAAAGCATGAATTAAACTATTCATTGAATGAGAAGTAGGCTTTCACAGTTGTAAAAGTTGTTAAACATTTTTGGTATTACATATTACATTCTCATTCAGTTGTTTTTGTGCCAAATTCCGTTGTTAAAAGTATATTGACTCAGGAAGAGGTGGGAATGAATAATAGAGCAACTTGGGTTTCAAAGGTTCAAGAATTTGACTTAGATATTAGGCCAATGAAGTTAGTTCGTGGACAGGGATTGTGTCGCCTAATGGTAAAAAATAAAGAAGTAGAACAAAGTCTGCCTTTAGCTCTTTTTATTAGCCTACAAGATGAATGGTTCACTGATGTAGCCTTTTTCCTGACATATGGAGAATGTCCTACACATTTGTCCCCCAGGGAAAAGAGAAACCTGAAATTAAAAGCAACTAGATATGTTATTTTTGGTGACATATTATATAAGAAAGGCCTAGATGGAACCTTCCTAAGGTGTGTGGATAAAGCACAGTGTGAGTCCTTGCTGAGGTCATTTCATGATGATGCTTGTGGAGGTCATTTCTTCTCTATAGTCACTGCATATAAAATATTAAGAAATTTCTATTATTGGCCCAGTATGTTTAAAGATGCTTATGTTTGGGTTGCAAAGTGTGATAAATGTAAATTCTTTACAGGGAAACCACAACTAGCTACTTTACCTCTCAAGCCAATAGTTGTGGAAGAACCTTTTAAGCAATGGGGACTAGATTTCATTGGTCCGCTGAGACCTTCTTCTAGTGCTAGGCATACACATATTCTCATGGCTATAGATTACTTTACTAAGTGGGTAGAAGCAGTGCCTATTAGGAGAACAACCTCAGAAATAATATGTGAGTTCTTAAAGGAAAATATTCTGGTTTGTTTTGGGGTACCATTGAAGATAGTGGCTAACAATGTTGCAAGTTTTTCTTCTACAAAAATATTCATGTTTTGTTATGATCACGGTATTTCCTTGGCGCATTCCTTTGACTATTATCCACAAGGTAACGGTCAGGTAGAATCCAGTAACAAAAATCTGATAAATATCATGAAGAAATTGGTCAGCAAAAATGCTAAGGATTGGCACAAAAGGCTATATGAGGCCCTGTGGTTAGATAGGACATCACCAAAATGAGCAATTGGTGTGTCACCTTTTGAACTAGTGTATGGTGTTGGAGCTCAGCTCTCACTTCCTCTCGAATTGGCAGCTTCCAAGTTACAGACAATTATTGAAGATTCACATTTTCAAAATGCACTGGAAAGGAGGATTATGCATCTGGCTAGAATAGAAGAGGAAAGGGAAAAGTTGGTTGACCACATTACAGAACATCAGCAGCGAGTTAAACAGATTTTTGACCGTAAAGCCAGGTCAAGGAAATTTATGCAGGGAGATCAGGTTCTACTCTGGGACAAAAGAAGGGAGCCGAGAGGAGCACATGGAAAGTTTGAGTCCTTGTGGAAAGGTCCATTTCTAATTCATGAGGTGAAGGGATCTAATTCTTTTAGGCTCGCGTATATGGATGGTACTGTTCTTCCCCTGTCTTACAATGGATAGGATCTCAAGCTCTACAAATTGTAAGCGAATGTTCCTCGCATTTTCTGTACATAGCTCAGTTTTGTTGTGTCAAGCCATTCCTATTTTGTATCCTTGTCCTTGTTGTAGTGCAAAACTAGAGATCCTAAGTTCCTTCCTAGTCCTTCACAGTCCCGTTACCCAGTCAAAGCCAATTGTTGCCCCCTTTTTATTTTTCATTTATAGCCTGTCAAAAAAAAAAGGGTAATTATTTTACTCGGACTTAAGTCTTCATTAAACGAGCTTCGCACTCATTCATTGAACCTTTAATAAAGTCCACAATTCAAGTTCAAGAGAAATGTGCTCCATAAAGTTCTAAGTTGTCATTAGCATAGTCATTGAACTTGAACTTTCAACCTTTTCGGTTCAAGGTTCAAGGTTCAATCGGTCTTTTGTCTTGTGTTTTGCAGGTGTCTCTTTAGTACTAGTCTTGTGGTCACTTTGAACTTGAACCCTTGAAATTTTCTTTTGAAATGGTTCAAGGTTCAAGGTCCATTCCCATGTTTTTGAACATTCCTTTTGTCTCTTTCTGCTTGTTCGCAAATATGACTTGTTGTCATTGAACTTTGAACCAATGAACTTCTTTTAAAATGAGTTCAAGGTTCAAAGCGGTGTTTTCAAGTCAGCCCGATGGTGTCTTGGAAGGAAAGGCGACGCAATCAAAACAAAATTTTCCTTGGTTTTCATGTTTTCAAATTTTAATTATCAAAATAATCATGAGAAGGCATGTTGACTATGTGGAGTTGATTTCTAATTAATAAGCATGTCAGAATTATATCAAATCACAAGTGACTTTCCACGGATGAATGAGCTGAGCCGAAGCGTGTGTTGGTTCATTTTAGTCTTTTCCATCTTTAAATATGGGGCATCTTAGGTAATGTAATTATTGTTGCCATTGGTGAAGAGTGGAGACACAGAAGGTAATTTAGCTCAGTTCTTCCGAGGGTTTCACAGTTTGATGTTGAAGACAGGTGAGTTCAATTGCTTATTTTCCCCTGCCCTATTTAGTTCTAAAAATTGGAAAGTGTTATTCTTTGCTTCAGAGTTGAATGCTGTCTGATTGACACAATTTAAAGAAAAACTGAGACCAATTCTACCCAAATTGGGTCGAACATCAAGCTTGGTTAGTACCCTTCCAGAGTTAGATGATACAACCTTCATTCAGGATGAGTTAGATAACTTTTTAGAGAGGGCCAAGAACTCGACAGCTAATTCCATGATGGAAAAGATAGTTCACAGTGGTCTTGTTGAGGCCGCTGCATTCCCAATTGCTGCTCCTTGCCCAGAATTAGTATATGCATGCATGAACCGATATGATGTTGGTAATAGGTGTATTAGAGCCAATAATGGAGACATGCTAGTGTGGATTGATAGAGAGACTGTAATGGCTGCAATTGGAATTCCTCACAAAGAGCCATATGAAGATTGGTCCATAAGAACCTCATACGCATTTTTCTATGAGAAGAGAAGTGTTTATCGGAGCATCATAGCTAGGAACTGGCTCCTTAAAATACAAAAGGGAGGTTCTAGGTTGCCCAAACCCTTAACAAGAGAGCATTTCATCACAGAAGTTAGGGATATCGTGATCCTTTTGAACAGGCTTAAGGGGAATTCACATGCCTTCTATTGGGAGGACTAGATGTATTTTTACATTTAGGTATTATTAGCTGGTGAAAAATACCTAGACTGGGCACAAGTAATTGCTAAGAGATTGCATGAAGGGTTGAGTAATTTTGTTGGAATGGCTAATTTTCACATGACTTCATACTTGTTCTATATTTTAGCCTATATCAGAGAATGGACAGGGTTACACCAAGAACCTTGGGTTGATGGAATGAAGATCTACGAGTGCTATCCACATTTGCAAATATAGAGATACACAGAAAATTTCTTGAGATGGAATGATGTCTTTGCGGGAAGATTAACTTTTGAACTACAAGGAAATTTGAATAATAGGATGTCACCTGAGGCATTAAAGTTGGTCACCACATATGGGAGTTGTTTTATTCAATTTCTTAGATTTACTTATATCAAAATTGGAGGCTTTGAAGATGAAACTTTCCGATTACCCAGATATGCTCTCGATAGTTATGTACTTTTAGAAATTAGCAGACAACTAGCTCATGTGGATAAGAGATTTGGGATGAAAAGTGAATCTGAAGCAATTTTCCCAGTTGAACTCAGACATTATACTTGCCAAACTATTTTTGATGCATTGAACTTAGAATTGGAACTCAAGAAGATGAATTTGCCACCATATGTTGCTCGGTAGGGGTTCGACAACAAAGAATATGCAGTGAAGCACCTGAATGTTGATGTGAACTTTTCACATATACCCCAATTAGAAGACTATTGGGAGGATTGCTGTAATGAATTTGAAGTTCAGAGAAGATTATGGTCGAGGTTCACTTTATAGCAAATCATTACTTTGAAATTGCCCATGAACATTGCAAGAATATAAGAAGCGGAAGATGAAGATTTATTGGACCCGGAGTTCAATAAAAGAGTTCATGTGCAACCTATTCTTGAAATTGATTGGGATAGGAAAGAAGAAGAAAATATTCAGTCAAGAACCTTTAATGTAATAAGGAGAATGGAGAAATGGTTAAGAGATCGTAGGCCTGGAATAAAATTTACTGCCAGCTCAGTCGAGAAATCAGTTGAGCAATCTCATGCTGTTGTACCAATTTCTTCTTCTAACATTGTTGTTGATATTGCAGGTGTCACTGGTACTCAAAGTGAAAAGGTTCAAACCTAAAGACTTAAAGAACCACTGTTTGGCCCCTCAATGGTTCAAGTCACCTATTCCAGAAGTAAAAGGAAAGGTGCAGACATCATAGGAAAAGAAACCATCATAGTTCTTGATACTGAGGAGGCGCAAGTGATTATGGGTGAACCAGAAATAGACATTCATGCAGCTCAAGATGCAGGTAAAGAAAAGGAGCAGCCCGAGGAAAGCCCCAATCAAGTAACTACTTTGGCTACCATGGATTCATCCGAATATCAAACGCTACCAGCAAAGATATCCTCAAACATTTCAAGGTGGTTGGGAGCATCAATAATTAAGAAATGCAATGTAGTCCCTATCAGTGTACCCATGGAAGATATGGTGAGCAAATGCCTCGAAAAAACACCTAAGTCTAAAAAGCTAAAAGTAGAAGCTATGCTAGAGGTGGACGAGAATACAGGGCACTCGGTAGCCGAAGTGGCTAGGCCTATTTTAGACAAAGATCCAGAAAATGCAACGGAGTAGGATTTTGTTGTTGAAAAGCTTGATTTAGGAACTGCTTCAAGGGTTGCTGATGCAAAACACCTAGAGTCCTCTGCTAAATGAATTTTATCCAGAACATGGAAGGATGAGAAAGAAAAATGGGAGTTGAAATAGATCGTGAAACAGATGGCAGAGTATATTAATGCCATTCATCACCCCAGCCCACAGCTCCTATCATAGGTTCCTGAGAATTTTGATCCTAAATCTCCCATGAACCAGAATTTGTTGGATAAGGTTCAGAGAAATCATGTGCTGGCAGAAATCTTTGAAGAGTGGCTTGAGTACATAATTCAACAAGGAACAGAGTATATTGCTAATCTGGTAAAGGTGTACGAGGATGCTGTGACTGTAACTCAAGAGTTGGAAACAAAAGTGTCGGTGTGGGAAAAGGAAAGGAAAAAATGGGTTGCAGTACTGGTTCAAATGAGAGATGTACAGAAGTATGGTGTCATGAACTTCCTTACAGAAAAGGTAGTAAATGATTTGGATGACAAGGTACTGCATTTGGCCAAGGAAAATATTGAATGGAGAAATTCAATCATAAAACAAGGTCATGAAGAGTCCATTAAGTTGCTAAAAGAATTGAAAGAACTCATTGTCGTGATGCAGAAAGATTTGAAGTGTATCGATGTACAAATTCTGAAGGATGACGGATAGACCATTGAATAGGTAGTAGATATGGTGCATAATTTCATAGGGAAAATAAATTCTGTTAAAGAATCAAAATCTTTCACCTGAGATGACTTCACCAGAGTAGCTTGCATTGAATCCATGTTGGTTTTCTGTTCGGATCACTTAGAAGTCCATAAAACTAAAGTCATGCAAGTGGGTATGGATAAAGAAGTTTGGAAGCAACGCATCCTACACATTGGGCTCCCACATTACCAAGTAGTTCATAACTTCTTCGCGGCTCGTATGGAGTGGCGAAATATACGTGGCACAACGCACACTTCAGAGACAATGTAGGCCATTTTTTGTTCTTTTAGTTATGGCTCTATTGACGGCTTGTAGCCGTTTAGTTAATTTCAGTTATAGACAGTTGTCTCTTAATTTCAATTTTTCATTTTGTTTTAAAAAAAGACAATTAAGCCTGGTGGCTATATTTATTTGTAAGGATGTTTTTGCACGATATATAGAATTTTTGGTGTAAAATTTGGAGGACCAGACTAATCTCACTTGTAATTTCAGTGGAATACCCATCTTTGAGTGGAATGAAATATATGATACAACTTGAGAAACCTGTGTGTTTTGAATACGTAAAATTTCTGTTAGAATGATTATGTGTTCGTGTATCAGTTTCTTTTCTCTGATTTTTCATTTGAAGTCTGTGAATCAATTTGGTAAATGAAACTAGCTATAAACTTTTGAATTTTTTGATTCCCCTTGTCCTATGAGACATGAGTGAGTGTCAATCAGAGTTCAAACATTCTTTTATCATCCTGAGAGTTAATTTCTATTTGAGATCAAAGTCTTATTATGAATTTCATTATCCATCATTAAGCATTCATATTGTGTTGACTAGTGGATGTTGAAGCCTTTTGTTTACTTTCTGGTTAAAAGTGAATCGCATAAAGAAAAAATTATTCAAAATTGATTGAATATCATATAGGGAGTTGTACCTTAATGCAGAGGGTAAAAACAATAATTATTTACCCAACTGCTGGTTATCATTGGTTTTCTATTTGGGCAACAAGAGTATTTATTTGTAAATTTTGAGAAATCCAATCCGTTAACCAACACACAGGACATCAAAACATTGATTGATGTTGTCCCAAAGAAAGGTAGGAAGAGGAAAGAACTAGAAGTGTTCATTGAGTCTATTACAATAGAGTCTACATCTGAGGGTGACACACCCCTGGCTTTCAAAAAGGTTATAAGGAAGAAAATAGAGGAAACCAAGGTAGAGGCTAAAAATCAACCGGTTAGGAAAGTTACATTCAAGTTATTGAGACAAAAGAAAGCACCAAAAGTAACACCTTCAACTCCATCTGGTACTGGTAGAAGGAAGACAAAGGCTGACATTTATATGGCAATTCAATCTAGTAATGTAACTATCATTCCACCAAAAACTTGTGCAAAGTTAGTAGATGAACTAACTAAGGACGGCATGTTAAAGAATGTATAGTTTTACTATGATCGTTTAGAGAATGATGAACAAAGAGAGGTAGAGGAAGAATTATTATATTTGGATATTTATAAGAAATCCTTGATAGAAATTGAAGAGCAAATACCAGCAGAATTGTATGATATGTTAGATTCTAGGAGACTATCAACAATGCAAGAAGACAAGCACATAAAAAATTCAAGAGTTGTTATATGTTTGTGTTTCTATTACTCCAGAGGAGATGGATAAGACACTTGAGGTTGCAGATAGAAAAGTCTTTAACAACAAACATAGAATAACTAGTCTAATTCTAGGAAGGGTAAATGAGATAATCAAGGAAACCCACAAGGCATGGCTTAAGTTCTTTGAAGAGAACTGGGGTTTCTTTACTTCACCAGAATCAAAGATAGGCACTGTAGACACCCCAATTGAAGAAAAAGGAAAGGGTATTATGGGTATTTCACCCTCAATTTTGAAAAACATTAAGATAGTGGAAATTAAGCCCCTGGTAGATACAAATGTATAGGTAAATGTTGAGATACCGACAAATATAGAGAGTGAAAAGGTTGATATTGTATAGGATACTAATGTTGAGGATAATAATCCTCTGGATACAAATGTATAGGTTGAGGTTACAGTTCCTATAGAGAAACCAATAGTTACAAAGACTGCACCAAGTGGTGAAGCCACTGGTGCAAGTGAGGAAGCTATAAATGACAAATCTTCAGAGGAGAAGAAAGGGGAATCTGGTAGGGAACCGGTAGTAGGTCCATCATTGTTGTCAATTGACACCTCATAGGCTATAAAAAAAAACATAACCAAGATGAGTCCTATTGAGCTCATGATGATGGCTGCACAGAAAATTGATGAAAGAGGGATCTATGGATAAAGGGATTATTGATCAGTATATCACTATTTTGCACAAACTAGTCCCAGATTGCAAGATTGATAGGGAAGCGAGCCCATCTGGCAAGCTAAAGACAATTCCTGAGCACATTTCAAAGGATTTTCAATCCTTGCAGCAAATTTTAAATCAGCAAGCACTAGAGAGGTTCACACAGGGAAAAAGAGCTACATTTGATCAAGTAATTGAGTCCGAGAGGAAGAAAATTGATGAAAAGTTGAAATCAATAGACAATTCTTTAAAGTAGTGTACAAATATATACAGGGTATGTTGTAATATAGATGTATTTGCAGTTAATGTGGATAAGAAGATTAAGGAATTTTAGGAGAAAATTGCAAGTATAGCTAATTATTTTGATGGATTGAAATCATTAACTACATCCATTGATGGTCAAATTTTGGTTTTGAAAGCCCAAATTTTTGTTCTTGAGAAAGAAAAAGACAAAATCATAAGAAGATCTAGACATCTTAGAGGCTTGGTGAGTCCCCAGTTGGATTCACTAAGTGTATATAAGAAGGAGTGTATGTATATGGTTGGTAAGCCCACACTGACAGAGTTAAGTGAGAAAGAGTTATTTGCTCATATACTAAATGGACTTGCATCTATTTCTGACACTTTCAAATCTAGTTGGGATACTTATCTTGAGCTATTGGAGAAGGAATATCCAGAAATTTTCAAATTTGTTAAGCTCCGGTAAGATATTTTTGGGATATTCATTGTACAGTTTTGGATTTTTGGTATTATTTTTGGAAATTTTGATGGCATTGATGTCAAAGAGGGAGTGATATATATGTGAAAAATAAAAAAAGGGAGTTGTATATATTAGGGGGAGTATATAGATGGAAAACTATGGAAGTATGGAGTATTTTGTATTGATGAATATTTAGCTTAGAGGGAGCAGCCAGGATGAAACCAACATATGAAACCATGATCATTTTTCACATGAGTGTTACCATGAATGCCAAAGGGGGATATTTTTGGCAATTGACACTCAATTGGTTGGTTTCACTATGTTGTCATTGATGGCAAAATGGAAGCTTATTCTAGCTTCATGTTTTGGTTCAATTGTGTACCGACAGGCACTTCACAGACACTACACCGACACCGGCACCAACAGGATGAAAGGAATTCTTTGGTTACTGGCAATGTAGGCCAACATGGTTTAGAATAAGGTTATCGATATTGGAGGCTGACATCTCTTATATCCGCCATCGCCAATTATTTTTGATATTCATCTATTTATGTTATCTAGCCAACATGTATATTGATATTGTAATTATCTTTGTAAGCCAACATAAGGCATGATAAATTGTATAGGGTATATAGGTCAGTTGGATTAGATCATTTTGATATGGATAAATATATATGATGTGAATATTTATTAGGAAGGAAATAATGAAGGAGATGTGAAATATATCTGAGAGATCATGTATGTGAGGATATTTCTGTAAAGGGGTATTCTGGTAAAGGGTTTAGGGTTTCAGACCAAAATAGATAGAGCTTAACCAGAACTATACTCAGGCATAGGAGATGCTATCTTTTGCAGTTAAACACTTCTCTGGATTGTAGTCTAGATTTGTATGTAGTCAGTGAGGCTCCTTTTGTGATTGAGCAGTGTGCTCTAGGCTGTAAGCCTTCCTGCAAGTGGAGGCCCCTATATTTTGTAATATATCTTCATATGGCGAGTGAATTGATTCTCATTTATGTGATTGGCTTATTGTTTTCTTTACTTGTTTTAATTCTTTATGTACCGATATACCGGTTGGTGTATGCATGTTTTAATAAGGTTAAAATTGATCATACCGGTAGAACACTGCTTCACCCCCCCCCCCCCCCCCCTCTTAGTGTTCTTGGATTCCAACATATGTTCCCCATGAACAAGTGAATACTATCTTAGGTTGGTCCTCTAGTGCAATTTTGATTTGATTATAACTAGAAAAACCATCTATGAGTGATAGCATTTTATTTCTAGTTGTTAAGTCCACTATCATGTCTATATTAGGGAGTGGAAAGTCATCTTTTGGGCAAGCCTTATTGAGATCTTTAAAGTCGGTGCAGATCCCGATACCTCTAGTATGCTTGGTTACTAGGACTAGATTTGAAACCCACTTTCAACAATTTTTGTAGCTCAATTTTGACTAACAAAGCTATGTGAGGGTGCATCTTTCTATGTTTTTGTTTATATGGTTTTGACTCTTGGTAGTAATGGAAAATGATGTAAGACTAGTTCAAGATCTAACCCTGGCATATCTTCATATTGATTGGTCTTTGTTTAAAGAATTGGATAAACTTCTCTTTTTCCCTTGGATTCGGGGACTTTGTTAGGTGTATATTACGAACTTTTTCATCATCATCGATGTTAATTTCTTCGATCTCTTCTACCAATAAAGTTGATTGTTCTTTATCAATAGGAAGAGTGTCCATTATGGCATCAGAAGTGTTTTTTGCTTAATTGTCATTATCTTGAATAGAAGAGGAGATTGTTTCTCCAAAATATGCAATTCTATCCAGATCTATCGCAAAACCAGCCTTGTGATCATCATAAGGGAATCCATTCCTTGCACCCAAGAATTTAGCTATGGCTTCATCATTTTAAAACTAGTCTAGAGTCAGTTTCCCTTCTTTCCCCCAATCAATCAAATATGAATGTATAAGGGGTAAGTCTTTGTTCCCTTCTATTGTAAAAGATGTTGATAACATGCATACTTGGTTATTTGGATGATCTGATATATCTTTATCATTAATTGTTTGTGGGTTGTGATCATGATCAGATAGGAATTCATAGTCATGAGAATCTGTCACACTTTCTATGTATGTTTCCTCTTGTTCTTGAAACTGATTTTGTTGTAGATTTGTGGACCTCCTTTGTGTGGTGGGTATCCTTCTTAAGCTTGGTATCATTCATTGCATTCTTTTTCATCTAACTCAAATGGAGGAGCCTGAGTTGTTTCCCTTGGCAAAATTATTGACAACAACCAAGGATTAGGCTCATTTGCTGGTGCTAAGTTTGTGTTTGTTACCATGTTTTCTTGTGTAGATGTTTCAGGTATTGTATTGCTAGATGATTTTGTGTTGGTTTCTTATAGAAGTTGTCTTATATCTTCACCATCTGATTCCATACTAGTAGATCTTGGTGATTTCTTGTTGTTCTGAGATGAAGTGGGAAATACTCATGTTGATAACTCATTCTGGGGTATGTACTCTGATGGTAGTCTAGGTTTGTTAAGTATATTTAGTGTATGTTGCCTTGCCTCTATTATATTTGGTACATGTTTATATACTAGCCCTTGATTCTTTGGATTTTCATCTGGCAGAACAAGTTCTAATCTACCTTGCTTCTATAATCCCAATCCTATGGTACCATTGTACCCATGTTTTTGTAGCATCTTGAAACCATTTCCATACTAGTCTAGAGGTAACCTAGGTATTGTCATGCCATCTTCTTCTCTATATATCCAGTGATTGACATCTTCATTTAGAGATTCATCTTGTAAGTCTCCCCATCTAATGAAAGAGCATGAATCTGAGCACTTTACTATCTCTTTTCCTTTATCTTTTTTCATCACTGTGTTTTGAGGCTTCCCAAAAGGCATAGGAGAAAGAGACAATTGTCTGCCATTCGAGGTACTTGAAATGGAATATTCCCCACAACCAACCTCCTTGATGTGTAAAGAAGATGCAGTAGGTTTATTATTATGTTCTTTTGTGATTGTTAATGACTCCATTTGTAAGTGAAGTGGAACTACCTTATTGTTTTGTGCTTGATTATCTATGCTTGCCCTTAAATAATTGCAGTGTTGAAAAGGGTTTGGGTTTCCATGAACGGTGATTCCAATGCCATTGTATGGGAACTTAACACGTTGGTGAAAAGTTGATGGTATTGCCTGCATGGAATATATCCATGGGGAGCCTAACAACATGTTGTATCCCAACTCTCTGTCTAGGACCTGAAAGGTGATATCTATTGTAACTAGTCCCACTTGTACTAGCAAAGTCACCACACCCTTAGAAGGGTGTTCCTCATCATCACAAGCTTTTATATTGATTCTCTTGGTAGAATTAATATAATGTTCAGAATATCCTAGAGCTTTAATCAAATGTAATGTGCATATGTTAAGTCTAGCTCCACCATCTATAAGTACTCTTCGAACTTTCTTTCAGTCAATCAAAGCTTCCAAGTGTAAGGGATCATTATGCATGGGTCGGTCTATAGGTACATCCTACTCAGTGAATGTAGCCTTTGAAGCTGCCAAGTTTCCAACCATGGACTGGAATGTGTTATCATCAATATCTTTGGCAACAACTGAATCTTGTAATGCTTTGTGAAGGACTGCCTTATGAGCCGCCGAGATGCGTAGTAACTCAAATAATAAAATTTGAGCTAGAGTTCACTTCAATTGATCCACCATATTGTAATTGCTAGTTGTTGAGGGGAGATTTGAAGGTACCCTTTGCAATGTGACCTTTGATCTTCTAGTGATGACAACATAGTCTCTTCTTGTGGGAGTTATTGTGATTGTAGCCACTATGTCATCTCTTGCACAAAGTGTGTTTATGGCATAATCAAATATGGCATTAGTATAATTGGCAGTATTGTTTTGTGCATTGGAACTAGAAGCCTTTCCTTTGTCATTCTTGACAAAGGGATCCTTGAAGATGGTATAATTTTTGTTTGGTGTCTTACCAGCATCCATAGTAATGTCGCCTTGATTAATGAGATCTTGTATGAGGTTCTTTAATTTTTAAAAACTTGTTCTCTTGTGACCTTTATTATGGTGGTATTCAAATTAATCATTTTCATTCCACCAAGCGAGCTTGAATGGACCTGGTTCATATGGTCTAAATTTTGGTAGAGTTATGACATTACTTTGTATTAACTTTTTGAGTGTTGACTCAATAGGTTCACCAAGGGGTGTGAAGTTTCTTTTAGGTGCACCTACCCTTGGTGGTCTTGGATTGGTTGACTAAATTGCATTAGTGTTTCTTATCTGAGTTTGATTCTTACTGGAAAAATCAACTGGTCCTTGTAGAGATACTGTTGGTTGAGCTCTATTTAAAACACATGCATCAACAACTCTGTCACCTATAACTTTTTTGTTCCTAGGCCAAAATGTTAGTCTTTCATTATTTGTACTTGTGATTGGCCCATTATCTTTGTGGTGTTTCAGTATCCCTTGCTCTAATAAGCCTCTTTCACACTTGATGCCTTTTTCCGTGATGTCTTGAAAATTGTTTAGGCATTGCATTTGTAATGGATACTTAATTTGAGGCACAATATTTTCATTGAAAATGTCCACTTGCTCATCTTTAGGGATATGACTAAGACATCTGTGGTATATATTGGCCATTTGAAGGAATTGATTATGTCTTGCATTGATGTTTTGTCATTGATGTCAACACTAGCTATTATGGCTACTTTACTGGTATCCTTCTGGCCCTAGTAAGTTGTTTGGTTTTTGGTTGGATTAGATCATGATGATTAGATATACTTTGGTATGCTTTGGATTATGGAATTGGCTTAGACCTTTTATTCATGCTACTCAAATACATGTTTAGTCAGTTGGTTTTGATTTGGTGATCAGATGCTATCTTATATGTTGGTAAGCCTGGTTTGTTGATCCGGTGAGGGTTTCACATACAGAGCTTTGTTGAAGATATTTTGTGTTATGTATAAGTGGTGTTGGTGTAGCTTATAGTAGATATTCAATATGTTGATGATGATCATGTTTCAGGATTGGCTAATTGGGATCATTCATTTAGCATGTGTGGACCTAAATTGGGTTTGGTATTATCTAGGTTATGGACCGACTTAATGTAACATGTTGTTTGATATTATTGATGTGTTTCCAGGATCTCTTATGCATTGGATAATATTTGTTTGGTCTCAAGCTAACATGTTTTATAATTATGTAATTGCTTTATTGTCTGGTGGCTGACCTGATTGTTTATGGTCAAGGGTTTATAT
Organism: Cryptomeria japonica; assembly: GCF_030272615.1. Taxonomy (NCBI): domain Eukaryota; kingdom Viridiplantae; phylum Streptophyta; class Pinopsida; order Cupressales; family Cupressaceae; genus Cryptomeria; species Cryptomeria japonica. The sequence goes on along the minus strand of NC_081411.1, from coordinate 470,195,411 downwards.
ATATATGATGTAAGATCTCATTGTAGATCATAAGATGGAATATATGGGATGGTATAGGAGCAAATAATGTAATAATCATTCATGCAGAGGATTTGGTTGATCAATGGTGATTGAGTTGGGTTTATGTAAGAGGATTAAGTCCTTCATTATTGAGCTTAACTAGAACTATATTCAGGCAGAGGAGATGCTATTATTGTAGTTCATTCTTCCTTCCAGATTATAGTCTAGATTTTTATGGAGTCAGCGAGAATCCTTTTGTAATGAGCAGTGTGCTCTAGGTTGTTGGCCTTCCTCTAAGTGCGGGCCCCTCAATTTGTAGTCACATACTTACTGCAAAAGTATTATCTGACTATGGGTAGGCTTCCCACTGTGGTTTTTCCCTTTACCGGGTTTTCCATGTATAAATCTTGGTCCCATGTGGATGGTATTTATTCTCTAATTGTTGCTTGTGCTTAATTGGTATATCTACCATTTTGGTAATTGGTTTATGCATTCTGGTATTGATCTTATGTGTTTTGGTATTAAAGTTTTAATTGCCTAAGGTTTTAGTAATCCGGTGACAACTGATTCACCGCCCCCCCTCTTCATTGTCTTCTAGTTATTTGAATTGTCTAACAATTGGTATCAAATCTCTAGTCCTCTCTATAGAAGTTTAACTACTTGAGGAAGATCCTATGGTGACTAACAATTCAAGTTCATCTAGTTCATCTATTGTTGTTTTTCGTAGAGAAATTCCTAGGCTTGATGGAAAAAAATATAGAGTATGGAAGATTCAGATGGAGACTCATCTGAGATGTCTTGGTAAGGAAATCTAGGAAATCACAGAGAATGGTGTAACTCCTTTTAATCTGGCATCTGGCAACCCTCCTGTAGGAAACTTGGATAAGGAGCTTGAGAATGATTGTAGAGCTAGAGAAGCCCTCTTGTGTTCAATTTTTGATCAGCAAATAATGGTATTGATTGACAAATCATCAGCAAAGGCTTTATGAGACAAGTTGGAGACTCTTAATGAAGGCAACCCTACTATTAAGATTGCTAAACTTGATGGTTATCGGGTGAGATACGAAAATTTGAAGATGAAAGAAGATGAAAGGATTACCACATTCTTGTAAAGGGTAAATCAAATTGTGATGGGAATTCAATGTTGTGGTGGATCTCTAAGTGAAGATGAAATAGTTTCTAAAGTTTTGAGAGCTCTACCACAGACTTATAAGATGAAGGCTACTACAATTAATGAATTGAGAATAATGGCTAATACTTCTGTCAAAAGGGATACCTTTGTTGGGAAATTATCTGCTTTTGAGCTTGAAGAATTTGGACGTTCTGGAGCTCTGAAGTCTGAACCTTCTTTTCATGTATTTACATCATCAACCAACAAGAAAGATTGGAAAGCTTTGTATGTGAGGGAATTGGATGATATGAAGAGATAAGATGAAGAATTTGAGAAACTTGAAGTCCTATTTGCTAGAAAAGTACCTAAAGGACTAGTAGGAAGTAAGTATGAAGGAAAAACACCTTTTAAATGTTTTGCATGTAATAAGATAGGTCATTTTTCATCTAAATGTCCTAAAAGGAATTCAAGATTTGAAGAAAGAGCTAGAAGATCTTTTAAGCCTAACCCTGGATATACGAACAAGCATAAGTACAGGAAAAACATAGATAAATCATGTTACTTTGTGGATGAAGAAGGTGTGACTGATTCTAATGATGAACCGACACAAGACTCTGCTACAAGTTCTGGTAATGGAAAGGAATCAGTGTTCCTGGCTATCAAGGAAGATGATTCGGCACTAGAAGAGAATGTACCTGAAAAGAAGGCCCTTGCTACTAAAATTGAAGATAAGGATGAATAGGTAATAGATAGTGGATGTTCACATCATATGACTGGAGATAAAATGAACTTTCTATCTTTGCAAGAATTTGATGGCAGTCTGGTTAGATTTTGAGATGAAAAAATATGCATGATCAAAGGAAGAGGAACTATATCATTAGATGGTAAGCACAATACTGATAATGTTTATTATGTTGAAGGTTTAAGGTATAACCCTTTGAGTGTAGGACAATTGGTGGATAAGGGATTTCGTTTATAATTCAAGGATGGAAAATGCAAAATCATTAATAGATCTAGACTGGAGATTGCAAACAGTACTGAGACAAAAGGTAATATATTTCATTTGAATTCTAGTGAGAAGACATGTTTGATTGCACAAATTGATAAGAGTTGGTTTTGGCATAAAAGGCTATGTCATGTGAATTTTGATTGCATGGTAAAGATCAGTTCAACTAAGGCAATTAGAGATATACCTAAGATTATGAAGCCCTATAATCTAGAATGTAAAGAATATCAAATGGGAAAACAAGTTAGAACCTATTTTAAGAGTATACAAGAAAAATCTAATGATGTTATTGATCTTATTCATAATGATTTGTGTGGTCCTGCAAGAATTAAAAGTTTTCAAGGTGATAGATATTTTATGCTAATCATTGATGATTATTCTAGAATGATGTGGGTTACTTTTCTAAGGGAGAAATATGAGGCTTGAAAAGTTTAAAATATTTAAAGCTAAGTTTGAAACTGAGACAAGATTGAAGATTAAGTGCTCAAGGTCAAATCATGGTGGAGAATTCACATCCAGTGAGTTTACTAACTTTTGTGAGAAGCATGGTATAAGGAGACAATTTTCTACTCCGGAAACACATCAGCAGAATGGAGTTGTGGAAAGAAAGAACATAACTATCTTGGATGTTTCTAGACCCATGATGATGGAAGCTAATCTACCTTATATCTACTAGAGAGAAGCAGTGAGCACAACAGTATATACATTCAATAGAGTTCATATCAAAGGAGAAATCGGTAAGACCTTATGAAATATGGTTTGGAAATACAACTATAGTTAAGTACTTCAGAATCTTTGGTAGTAAATGTTATATCAAGAGAGATGATTTCATTGACAAGTTTGATCCTAGATGTGATGAAGGAATATTTTTTGGTTATTCTAATGAAAGTAAAGCATATAGATTTTATAACAAGAGATTGCAGAGAATTATGGAGAGCGCTAATGTCAAGGTGGATGAGAAAAATAGAAGTCAAAACAGAATTTATGAGCAAGAACGGGCAGTGGAAATGATCATAACTAAATTGGTAACATCTTTTCCATAATGGAATGTTGAACCAGTTACTCCGATAGTATCATAAAATTCAACAGTAACTGAAGAATAGTAAAGAGGAACAAAGAGTCAAAAGACTCCTAGGTATGTAAGGTTGAATCATTCAGAAGATCAGATCATTGGGGATAAGAACAATGGAATGATGACAAGAAGAAGAGTGGTAGCTAATGAGGTGTGTTTAATTTCTCAAGTTGAACCGGTATCAGTAATTGAAGCATGTAAGGATGAATGTTGGATGAAAGATATGGAAGAAGAATTAGATTAGATAGAAAAGAAAAACACATGGATTTTAGTTCTCCGACCTAAAATAAGAATGTTATTGGAACTAATTGGGTATTTAGGAATAAATTAAATGAAGATGTACAAGTTGTAAGGAACAAAGATAGATTGGTTTGTAAAGGATTTTTTCAGAAGGAAGGAATTGATTATGGTGAAACTTTTGCACCTATAGCTAGGATTGAAGCTGTAAGATTATTTCTTGCTTTTTCTACACATAAAAACTACAAGGTTTATTAGATGGATGTTAAGTGTTCTTTTCTGAATGGGGGTCTTGATAAGGAAGTTTATATTGAGCAACATGATGTTTTTTCACTTTCAGATGATAAAAACATGGTTTGCAGCTTAAAGAAAGCCTTATATGGATTGAAATAGGCACCTAGATCTTGGTATGCAAGGTTGGATAAATACCTTTTGAAGCTTGGTTTCACTAAAGGTAATGGTGATAGTAATCTTTATTATAAATTCACTGATGATGATATACTGATTATTGAGGTATTTGTTGATGACATTATTTTTGGAGGTGAAGATAAGCTTCACATAGAATTTTCTAACAATATGGAGAAATAATTTGAGATGTCTATGATTGGGGAAATGAAATTTTTCTTAGGTTTGCAGATTACTCAGACTGATAAAGGTATTTTCATCTATCAAACTAAGTATGCTAGGGAGATGTTGAAGAAATTTGGTATGGAAAATTCTAAACCGGTTAGTACTCCTATGGTTAAAAGTGAGCAATTGAGAAGGAAAGATGAATCATCACCAGTAAATCCTACAAGATACAAGTCTATGATTGGAGGTCTACTATATTTGACTCAAACTAGACCAGACATAATGAATGTTGTTTGCATTGCATCAAGATATCAAAGTGATCCTAGAGAAAATCATGAGAGTGCGGTGAAAAGGATTTTTAGACACTTACAAGGAACATATGAATATGGTTTATGGTACCCTAAAGATGATGACTTTAATTTATGTGCATATACAGATGTAGATTGGGCAAGTGATATTGATGAGCAAAAAAGTACTTCTGGTGGAGCTTTCTTTCTTGGAAAGAAACTTATTTCATGGATCAGTGAGAAATAATCATGTACTTCTCTATCTATTGTTGAAGCTGAGTATGTTTCTCTTGCTACTAACTGTAAACAAGTTTTATGTATGAAGCAAATGTTGAAAGACATAAAAGTGCATTGCAATGGACCGGTAGTTATTCAATGTGATAACTCTGCTGCTATAGACATGTCAAAGAATCCAGTATTTCACTCTAATACAAAGCACATATCTATCAAGTATAACTTTTTGAAGGAGAAGGTGGAAGAAAATGAAGTTAGATTGGTTTATGTGAACACTAAAGAGTAGATTACAGACATCTTCGCTAAACCTTTGCCTAAAGAATCATTTGAGTACCTTAGAGACAGATTAGGGGTTTCTACCCTTCTGATAGAAAATAGGTTGATGCTATTTGGCATTGGTCCAGTACGCATTATGAGAGATAATATTCATTCTAATTTGATGTGGTGATGCTACTACTTGGGGGGAGTAGTTAGTTATGTGTTTAAGTGGTTTATAATTTTGCTTTGATATTTATGTCAGATTTATGGCATTGATGTCAAAGGGGGAGAGATATTCATGTGAAAAACTTAAGGAGACATATAGATTAGGGGGAGAAATTTGCAGAACTTAACTGAGATATCATCTACAGGGAGAGTATGGATCAAAACTTCATTGCTATATTCTTGTGTGGGAGATTTGTTTGGCATTTCTTGGCACTTGGATGTTTTTCACATCTAGTGTTGCCATCAATGCCAAAGGGGGAGATTGTTGGCCATTTGGAGGAATTGATTATGTGTTGCATTGATGTTTTATCATTGATGTCAACACTAGCTATTTTGGTTGCTTTACCACTATCCTCCTGGTCCCAGTAAGTTGTTTGGTTTCTGGTTGGATTAGATCATGATGATCCGGTATACTCTGGTATGCTTTGGCTTATGGAATTGGCTTAGATCTTCTATTCATGCTACTCGAATACATGTTCATTCAGTTGATTTTTATTCAGTTATCAAAAGCTATCTTATATGCTGGTAAGCCTGGTTTGTTGATCTGGTGAGGGTTTCACTGATAGACCTTTGTTGAAGATATTTTGATTTTATGCATAAGTGGTGTTGGTGTGGCTTCTAGTAGAGATTGATGATGCTAATGGTGATCGTGTTCAAGAATTGGCTGATTGGGATCATTGCTTTAGTGTGTGTGGTGTAATACCCTAGAAATGGTCATCTAAACCATGGGCCCCTAATCTTGACAACGTCACCAAGATCCTAACCAAAGGCAATTAAATCAATCTTGAGCATATTATTAATTCTTCAATCATCAAAAATCACATGGAAAATCAATTACTCAATATTAATTAAATTTTTATTTAATTAATTGAATCATTCCAAGAATATCATTTTGATCAATTATCCTATTTTAATTTATTAAATATCCTTGCATATTTAATTAATTAATAAATTTGCCATTTAATCATGCAAAAGGAATTAATTTATTACAAAAGAGGAATTAATTACAAAACAAGAGTTGAATTGAAATTAAAATAAAAGAATTGAATTGAGAGAGAAATCAAACTTGAGATATTATTTCTTTTTCTAAATTTAGAACTCGAAATCAGAAAAGCAATTAATTGAATTATTGAATTATTCTCTAAAATTGGAACTCAAAGCTTTTCAGAAAAAGAAGTTCAGTTGCATTGAAAAGACTCTTTTCTTGAATAAATAAAATAATTATCTATTTATATCACAAATGCATGGAATTAATTTATTATTATTTCAAAAACAACTTGGACTTCTAATTTGAATGCATTTCAATTAAACTATAATTGGAATCTATCTCAAGGTTAACTAAACCTGATTTCTCAATTATGATCAATTAATCCTAAATTGAGCTTTTTTAATCATCTCTCTTGTAATTCTCTATAAATTCATCCTTTAGCTCTCATTCGAATTCACCCCAGAGATTTTTGAGAACACGCTTAGAGATTATCACGCTAATTTTGCTCTAGAGTCATTGAAGATCATTGTGCATTTTAGATTATTTGCATCCATATTGCTTGAATTCATTATTGCTTGAAATTATTCATCCATTTTGCATCCATATAGTTAATATCATATAGATTAAATCCTTCATCTTGGTGTAGTCTAGTCATTGATATTGCTTATAAAAATCTGAGAGCAATCTTATACTTGCATCTTTTAGAAGGCAATTAGTCACTTTGTTATGGTTTATTATTGTCGATTATTTTTTACTAACCATGCATATAATGACTTAATTGAAGTGTTGTGCTTGCAGCTACAAACCCTTTTTCACACACACATCTCTGGTGCCCACTGTGGGGCAGAAGACTACATTTTTCGACCTCCAAGACTGACTGCTTATTTTTTTTATTTTTTTGTTATTTTCCAGATTTAGATTTTTTGGATTTTTGTCCATACATCTCGTACGACATTTACCACAAGCTAAAATGAGAAAAACTACAGGTGTTGTACAAACTGGAATCTTGTCTCGTATGAGTTGGAATCCTGTATCGTACGAATTTTCATTCTATTGTACAACTCTATATTTTTTGGTAAAAAAATTATTAAAAAAAGAGGCAAAATTTCATTATTTTTTTTTATTGATTATTCTGACGACTGACCCTGACTATTTATCTGTCTATCTCAGAATTTTTCATAGCCTAATCAATTTTTGCAGAATGCTTGTCAAAGCATATGCTTGTCACACAAAGACAATATGACTATTGATTCGTTGTCTTTGCAGGTTGCCTAAGGAGAATCAATTAAACATCGTGTATTCTTTAAATTCATTTTTAGGAACCTAACTTGCTATCTGGTTAAAGAACAAATTTGTCTTTCCTATTTTTAGAAGATTATGAGAGGTAGGAGAGTATGCTCTTGTCTTTTTCTAGACAATCAGAAATATAGACCCTTGAGGCTTTTTCTTTGTTTGAGATTTGTACATCTTTAGCAGGCCTGCCCTCCCGAGGGGTTGAAAAACTCTTAAAGCCGTTATGACCAGTGTGAGGGGAATGACCTAAGTGGGAACAACTAAATGCCAAGTAATCCAACCCACAATAAAATTATATATATATATAAACAAACATGATTTGATGAAAATCAAGTCAACGACAATGCTTGGGAATAGCTCTCCTCCGTACCTTCGGGTATATTAAACCTTGGTTTTCAAGGCTAGGAGACCTCTTAATTGAGTTTATACCTCGACACGCCGAACGGATCCCTAACTAGTTCCAATTAAAATTAGAAGCTGGCCGGTTCATCTCTGAAAGGGGGATAATCTTTGTGCAAGAGAGATAGTAACTCTCCCAAGATACTTGTCATTTCGTGCCCCCATTAGCATTTGGAGTCAGATAATATGGCATTGAGAATCCATTGCGTGAAACTTAGTGGTTGTATTCTAATTAGCTATTGGGTGTATACCTGAGTCTACAAGTAAAGTTTTTCTTTCCTCACCAAATTCCTTAGGGTTTGCATGCTGTGACTGGAGTCACTATTTATACTACTTTTTTTCTATGTTTTCATCCATGAAACAAAAAAAACTGGAATACCAAAAATTGGAGAAGACAAGAAACAACTCAGTGATAGATCGTTCCTGAAACTAGAGTGAATCTTACACTACTCTTAGAATCAACTTAGATAAACATCTTATATAGGATAGATCATTCCTGAAACTAGACTGAATCTCAATTGTTTCTCCCAAACAATACTCTTAACAAAACAACTAGCTCTAAAATTGATCTTGACCTCTACATCACAAACAACTTTAGGTCACACTAATCCATAAAAATGCCTACACAAACTAGGAGTTCTCATAAGAGAGAAGCCAAAGGCAAAGAACAACCCTTCAAATATCAAGATAATTCATTCTACGTGAAGGATCCACTCATTGACATATCATTGTCATCAGGCAGACCAATTTTTGATGAGCCTGAATCTCCCACTATGTATGAGACAGAACACAATGATGGAAACAAGGACAATAATAACATTCCCAAAAATGACAATGATTCCTCATCAAATGAGGCTGATGAAGATACAGAACCTCCATAAAAAGATATCCTTGACTATCAAAAGGACAAAGACTAGTGAAAAATGATGAAAGCTATCCCGACTCGAGAGCAGGAAGACTATTTCTTAGAACTAGCAAAACAAGGTGCTAAACTTCCTACTAGATATGATGTTCAGACACTCGTTACTAAAAATAAAGAATCACCTATACTCATGGTACACAAACAATTACAAGTCTTACGAATGGAGGTCATAGAATTGAAAAATAAGGACAAGTCCCCAAAATAATATTCTCTGGAAACAATATGTCCCTTTCCATTTGACAAGAATCTATACATGCCTCCATTTCCTTCATGAGTGGAGATCCCAAAATTTGACAAATATGATGGTACCTCAGATCCTCAAGATCATGTCAGAGAGTTTTGTGCTACCTGTATGGAGTTCATGCATGATAAAAAGTATCTCATGTGCCGTTTCCCAAGGAGTTTAGGGGATCAAGCAATGGAATGGTTCTCAAGTCTACCCAAAGGAATAAAAACATTTGAAGAACTAATCCAACTATTTTTACAATAGTACTCATACAACATTCGACATTCTGTGACTGTGATTGAGCTTTAAAATACTAAACTAAAAATAGGGGAGCCTCTTCTTAATTTCCTCCAATGTTGGAGAAAGATGTTTTCTAGGTATTCTCGACCTATCCCAGACTCTGAGAAAATGGATATATTTGTCAATAACTTGGTCCCCGAACTGAAGTATAGTGTACAAATTCAAATACACCCATCATTTAACAAAATGGTAGATAATTCTATTCGAATGGAATATGTGCTCATAAAGAAGGGGGATATTACGCCTTGGAAAGAAACACAACTAGGATCTAGCTCTAAAGAGAAGAAAAAGTATTCGAAATTTGGCAAAGACAACAACAAGAATGTTGTTAATGATGGAGTAGTAGACACTGTTCAAACTAACTCAAAGCCCACAATATTCAACCTGGCTAGTGGAATACAAGCACTTAAAGCTACAGTAGAAAATCCACCAAAGAAAACAAAGGAATGGTTCAAAGAAAAGCCTTGGCTTTCCAAACCTAAGCATGATTTTACTCCTCTCAAAGAATCATATGAATCCACTTTCAAAACTCTGTTGGCAAACAACTTGATAACACTACCAGATAACTCCAGACCATATGAACTAGAAGTTAAACCAAGATGGTGGAGAGAAAATGAATACTATGACTTCCATCGGAATAAAGGTCATAACATAAACAATTGCATGAAGCTGAAACATGAGATTCAAGATCTCATAGATGCTGGTAAAGTCATTGTTGGGAATCATCTGACCAATGCTGATCATAAAGTATTTAAGGACCCTTTGCCTATTTAGGAACAAGGTGATTCTTCAAAGACCAAAGGAGGTGCCAAGGTAAATTATACTTATACCAGTCAAGACAATGTTATCAACATGATTGAGCCTTCCCACTCAGAATATTGCAATGTGATTATAGTCCAAGATAAACCAAATGAATCACGATATGCAAGAGCTCTGACCCAATCTGAAAAGAAAGTCACCCTCCAAGGAGCTAGCTCTTCCAACCCAACTAAAGCAACATCAAACCCACCAGCCTTCCCAAACAAACAAAAAGAATCAACCTTGGACAAATTTAAAAGGTTAACTTCATCATCATCTTCTGGATATAGTGTCGTTGAACAGTTGAAAAAGACAAATGCTCAAATCTCAATCTTTTAATTGCTAAAACTCTCATCTGCTCACAAAGAGATCCTAGACAAAGCATTTCTCACCACCAATGTTCCAAAAGATTTAGACATTGATTGGTTTCAGCCTATGGTGGGTCATCTGACTTCACCTCACTATTTGACCTTCTCCGAAGAAGATGACAACTCACTAAATCATCCACATAACTAGCCATTTCATATTGAAGCCATGATCCACAAACATAGAGTCAAACGTGTTTTGATAGATGGAGGCATGGGGTTGAATATATGTACTTACAGTCTGCTTACACAACTAGGATTCTCTGAAAATGTCATTGATCCTGGCAAGAAAATAACAATAAAAGCCTATGATGAGGAAGAAAGAACTTCTAAAGGTCTGGTATCATTACCTATTAGAGTGGGACCAGTAGAAAGAGATGTCCTTTTCCAAGTACTTGATATTCCTTTTGTTAACTCTAAATTTTGCTTTGGGGACAAACATCCTTATGAGAAATTCAGTGTTGGGGGACCAAATTGGGTAGGGAACACTAAATGACCTCTGAGATTGAGAAGCCGACTCTTCCTTGGGTTTTAAGGAAAGGGAAAGGAAAAAAATACTTTTTAAACGTAACACTAAACCATTGGGGCGATACGCCAGACTATTAAGAGATAATGAACTTACAAAAATTAAGAAACATATAACTTCTAGAAGTCCATTCAACAATCTACAGGTTCGGATCCAGAACATAATCAAAAGCTACGACTAGATTTACTTGAAAACATATGGAAATATTCATCATGCATTCATCAGATAACAAGTGCAGAAAACATAGTTTAATAAGTGAAGTCTTGGATAAAATATTCCCAAAGTTGTCAAAATTTTCAACAACAATACACAGAAAACACTATTAATAGTAGGCCAAAAGAGACATCATAAAGGCTGCGGGCACAATCTAAATAGTCTTCTTATAGCAAGACCAAAATAGTTCTTTAAGGCTGGAAACAAAAGAAAACTCCTACTTAGCAAACTGGACTATTCTTTTCTTTTATGCTCTAAAAAAAAACCCCTCTCCCTTGGCGGAAAAGAACACCGCATTTAAATATGTCACCACCCCTAAAAACAGCTTCCCAAAATGCCAAAATGGCACAACCCCCTTTGAATAGAAATCATGGTGTGTCACTACGGAGGCCGCACCCTGCAAAACAAACCCTAAAACTTGACTTTTCACCTACAATAAATTGGAGGTTACCAAGAACTGAAAAGATTCTGCCAGCCGCAAAGGAACTATGGAAAAGGGCACAGCCGCAAGAAACTGCTCGCATTCTGTGCTAACGAGTGGGCCTACAAAAAAGAATAGTTAGCATGCATTGCCATTTGTCACCTCCATGCTACTTCAAAAATTGGATGCCAAAGATGAACTGAAGGAGCAACGTCATGCCACCAAGTGTCCTATGCCCTCTGCCCTGCTGGCAAAAGGCAATCACAACTGGGCTCGCTGAAAAGAACTTAAACCAGGGGAAAATAAAGTGAACATTTCCTGGTGACTAATAGGGGTGATTCTGCCTGTGGAATAGAAGAACCCAAAATTATTGGTTTCACAGACTAGACTTTAAGCCACAACGGGATGGAAAAGATCAAAAGCTTGCTGCAAAGGCAGCCACTCATCTTCAGAGAGAATAACTTGCACTTCCAAATCTTGGAAATATTGCTCCAGGAAAATTACTTCATCCAAGGGCAGAGGTATAGGTTCTTCTTAGACCTGGTTTAGGAGAGTAAAGAGCTAGGCTAGAGGATGCAAAAGACACTCTACCTCATTTACTGAAATAGGACTTCCCAGCCGTGATAGGAAAACTCTATCCTGCTGCACATTCTCGATCTACTATAATACTTGCTCAATCCATAGCACAGAACCATCCACAGGGAAAGGAGAAGGTAAGACTAGAGAAACAAATTTCTTGACACGCCGTTTAATGCCTGGTACTAAAAATTGCAAAGGCACTAGAGCAGCTGACACCTACACAGTTATCCTATGGTAGTTTATGAAGACATTAGTCTTTTTGATTAATTGTCGGTGATCTGCAATCCCTTTCTCCCTAAGCTCTTCCTCTTGAGTGGAATAAAGCAACTGAATAAAATTTTGGGCTATCGGGAACTTCAAACCGATGATAAGCATAGAATTATTAATAAGGTGCCCAGCCTTGACACAGAGGGACTGCACATCACTGAGAAATCTTAACACTGGCTGCAAGGATGGGCAGTACTGCTTTATTTTTTTCCTAATGGGAAACATACAGCCCTGTCAGCATGCTAGAGAAGTCTGGAGCAATCGGCTGCAGGGGTGGGAGACTTAGCAATTGAGATATCTCATTATCTTTCCCTATCATCTCATGTTGGAGCTACTGGATTTTGTTTTGCTCAATAGCCACTTGATTTTTCAAGGCTAAGATTTTTGCTTCCCCAGTCTTGATGGCTTGCTGCAATTGCAATGTATGATTCTGCTCCTGCTGCAGAAGAGTCTCCAATTCTGAAACGCGTTTGCCGAATTGTTTGAGGCTAGTTTCTCTCATTTTCAATTTAGCTTCAAAATTCATCCTCTCATCTGACTGTGATACTTGGGCCTCAGTCAATTGATGGGCCTAACCTTCCTTGAGAAGGATTTCTTTGCACAATTGCATCTGAACCTGGGCAACCTCCCTAGAAGTAGCTTTCAATCATTGTATCTCAGAGTCTTTATCTTGCAATTCCTTCAGGGTTACATTTCTTGTCACTTCTTGACCTTTTAGCTGGGAACCTATGCTGTTAAGGGTTGACTGCAACTTTCCTTTCTCTGAATTAGCTTGAGTTAGCAGGCTCTGTAGATGATTGATCTCTAATACCCAAGCCTTATCTTCTTTCCTTTGCTGGGAAAGGGAATCACAGAGGCTACCGTTTTCTTCTTGAAGCTTTTCCAAACGATGACTCTTCTTGATAAAGTTCATGGACACTACTTTTGAAGTTTCTTCCATCATTCTGACCTTGTCAGATGCCATGGCACTTTGGAGACTAACGCCCATTGCCTGTAGCTCATAATCATCGGGCCTCATCTGAGATTCTGGCTTGTCAACCTTGGGGACTAGATTTGCAAAGTAAAGGCAATCTCTTTGCTCACTAAAATGGGTTTGCAAGCGAGGGTGAGCACGATGAGCACCTTCCTTCTCCTTCCTCTTATTGGTTTTATTCAAACTGACTGTTCTATCATAAACAACTTGCTGCTGGAAACTATCTAGATGATTGATGGCTTGACTTGAAAAAACTGCATTAGGAGCGATAGCGAAAGGGAAATGCAAAAAAGGGGCAGCGAAAGAAGATTGGACCAAATGAGTCACTACCAGTGGGGAAAATAATAGGACAAAAGGGGAGCCCACTAATGGGAAGGAACTGGCAGACGCCGCAACCATACTCTGGGGGGAAGACTCTTCAAAACCTAGCCTACGCGACATAGGGACTATTTCTGATGTAGGCGACTGAAAAGTTGTGGATATGGGGATCGTGCCCAAGAAAGGAATGGAAGCCTACATGAGTACCTCTTGGGGATTAACAGTCATACCTTCCGAGGCCAAAGTAAGAGCAGTAGGGATTGAGGTTTGCATTATGGGTGCGAGGGTAGTTGTAAGAACATCTGGAGAATGGGAAGAGGGGAAAAAGGGGCGTACATGGTCAGCAAAAGGATGCAGTGGTTGAAGATCCATAGATGTTACCGTTGATATATTAGGTGCAACCCCTTCTAACCCACTAAGATATGGCTTCTTCTTCGGGGGGCCCTCAGAAGACTGCTTCTCAAACCACCTCTTACTAGACTGCAAACGAGGTCTGTGAGTTGTACTATCTAAAGAAAGAGGGATTTCTGGCTCTGGCTCCTGCCCTTCGATATTTATAATCCCAACTTCCTGCTAAGCAGCTATCTTGAGAGATGAGTCCTCACGTGAGGAACTATCACCTATCTCATCGTCAAATTTATTTACCTTACTCCATTCTTGCTTGAAACACTCATCCAAGGGTGCATTCCCAAGGCTAGCTCTAAGCTAATTAACTTCCTAACGATAAACCCAAAAAATTTCCCTTTTCTTTCTGGGCCAGGATAGAGTTTTCATGCCCTCCAACAACACTTGAGGAATAGGCCTCGCGGGGTTGAACCTTTGTACTGGGGTATAAAATTTTAACCACAAGGGGTGATCCAAAATAGGAAAATCATCAAGGCCCACATATTTGCTTGGGTCGTCAACCCGGGGGTTTGTACGTTCCACCCATGAGTCTTGAGGCTCATGCCTCACAAAATTTTTCCTTTTGCTTAAGAAACCATCAGGGTCATAACTCCAAGAGTCATCGATTACCATGAAACCCAGTTGCACCATCTTTGAAGTCAGGGTTTCCTCAGCTACTTTTCTTCTTACTAGAGTAATTGAGCCAATGGCCTTGTTATCCTTTGTAATGGAGGTATCGTGCTTCCCAATGCCAATCGCTTGCTCGACTCTTGCCAGCTGCCTTGCCATTTCCAGAGCCAAGGTTTGATCAGTCACATAAGTAGGTAGCTGGAACGGCTCCTCAGAGAAACCATACATGTAGATGAAAGAGAAATCAGGGCCCACGAACTAGTTGCAAGGAGGGTGTTCATTCTACATCCAGTTCATTTGAACCTATGAGAAATGGGCTAGAGGTTCATTAGGAATCACTACAAAATCCTTGAGCACGGGGGCCAAGAACAAATCTAAAAACTGGTAGGAATCATAAGAGGCCAGCAACAAAGGCGTCCAACAAGACACCGGCATTACATTTCCCACCTCATCAAAAGTGGCCAAGCGCATGAACTATGTGAAGAAATCTTCATTTGATGTAGAAGCAGATGTACCAATACAGAAGAGAACCTGAAACATCACAACTATTGAAACTCGGATAACTGCTTGACCATGGCCTTAGCGATAGTCATGGAGAAGTCGAAGTGGAAAGGTTCCCTTTGCTTCCTGCATTTAAAAAGAAAGCCCATCAAGGAAGCGGTGATATCCCGGTCATTATCATGACCACATAGCCATGCCAGGGTAGATGAGATATCTCTGAGGTCATCTTGCTTCAGATCGTTGTAAACAAAGGGAACTTTGGAAGCCTCACTGACAAACTCTGGTTGAGGGTGTTTTGACAGAAAGTTAACGCATCTCTCCTGGTGCTCCAGAATTCCTCCATGGATTTTTCTGAGAAAACCTCAGTATTTTCAAAGATTGGGGAGCATAGAATTTCCCTAATGGCTTCTAGAGATATGATCAATTTCAAGTGCGAGCCGCTGACAGAACATGAGGCGGGATCAAAAACCTCCGCACAGGCGGCTATGAGCTCAGGATAGTAGGGAACTATGGGGACCAAAGATTGGGGAGCACCACTCTTCCAGAAACGCACCGCGATAGAATGAGGATCATTTTTGTGATGCAGCATCCTCGAACAAGCGACCTCTCTAAGGATTTTAGGCTACTTTCGGACCTCAGGCTTATAGATATTTTCTAAGGAATCTAGAACAATCGACGAGTTCTGGGTCATCATTTTCTTTTTGGCTTTCGTCTTTGGATACTCCTTCTTTGGTGGAATGGCATGAGAGGAGTAAGATAATTCCTCAAAAATATTAACCCAGAAACCTCTGGGAGCAGCTTTTGTGGACGAAGCCTCAGAATCCATCAAGGCAGACAATCTTCCTTTCCTATTTTGCTAGCAAACCAAAGATAAGAGATGGGAACCTACATGTCTTCCTTTGGCCTCACTCTTTGGAAACAAAATGAATAGATTGATGACCAAGGGAACCTTTGAACTTTTAAACACATGACATGCCTTGTTTTTTGTGAAAGCTAAGGCTCGGCTTACACGCGCGCCAACTCAAAAATGTTGTTGTGTCAACCTCCACGAATGAGGGGAGCCATCATTCCCACTTTCTTAAAAAAACTACTTGGTTGATTTGGCATTCCTTAAGAAAAGTTTCTTAGGCAAAAATCTTTGTTTGATCAAGAGGATCAGTTAGGAATAATGGCCGCGTGAGCTGAAATAGGTTGGCGGAGCTTTCGCATTTAAGGGTGATGTACCTGAAAGTATGTATGGCTCTTTGTTTCCATCCATTCCTCTTTTCGAGGTGACTAACGAGACGCCGATATCTTGGAAATAATCCCATTCGCGTGACATCAATTAATAGAGGTGTGATAGAGATATTGAAATGGGAAAAGGGGAAACTCTAGTTACCGATTGCTTACCTACCAAGATTTTTGCTATAAATATGTCTTTTCAAACATTCTTTTATCACAACACGAGCTATAACGATGGAGTTTCTGAAGAAATGGATACTCCAGCTTGGCTCATCAGCAGAAGGGCGCAAGTCACTTTCCTGGGGAACATATCAGATTGGAGGCTGCAAGGGATGACGCGAAGGAAGAATCCATTAATAATTGCTGCCATCAAATGGATACTTGGGGAGGATTTCATTGGGAATCCAGACCGATACTAGGTAAATATGGATATTTGCTCGCGCTTCGTGGCTTCTCTGCTGGGTTGTGGCCAGTCTGGGTCATTGATAATGTAGTTGACTAAAGCACTCTTTCCTTTAGACTACCTGGGAGGCCTTGAAGATGTAGTTGCATATCATGTACCTTTCCTAGGACTCCTTGTAGCATCTGACTTAGAGTGTTTCATCTTACAGAATGAAGAAGTGAAGTGGCATCCACTTATCAATGGCTTGAAAACCATGTCATTGTCTTCCCATAGGTACCGTGCTTAGCTGGCTGCAAAATTTCTCCTGCGAGTACATATGATGGTCCCCATTTCAGAAGGCACGGACTGGTATACTGGGTTCAGGGACTATAATTTCCCAAGAGTCCTAATGTCGGATCACCCTCCTAACATGGTGGTTATATTCATTCACGGGGAGCTTGAGAGTTCTTCTAATTCAGAATGGCCAAGAGAAGAAGGGGACTCTGACACTAAGGAGGAAGATACTGAAGCTAGCCTTTGAAAAGTTCGGCAAAGCATGACTTGCACTTGAAACTGCAAGATGTAAACAAAAGAAAGGCCAAGGGCCTGCACATTTTGTAACAAAATATGAGAAAGACTTAATATAATGATTTTACTTTTCTCTTCATTTGATCTCTCTTTCTTGATGCTTGCTGAGCTGGAAATAATTAAAATAAATACACACCACATATGCACATAGTATACACTATTTACTTGGAAAGGGAAAGGGACCCTTAATAATAGGGCTTAAGATGAAAACCGTTGACCGGGATGGAGAGGGAGTCTCCATTCATGTCCTCTAACTCGAAAGCATTGAAACCCTTACATACTATGATACAAAAAGGACCCTCCCATAGGCAGTCGAACCTGGTGTACTGACCTAGCTTCGCCATCCTCTCGTTGTACTTCAGAACAAGGTATCCGGGGGCGAATATCACATCAGAACTCTTTTTACTATCAAACCACCTTTTTATGACTTCTTGCCTGTCTCAGAGAGCTATGAAGGTGGCCTCTCTTGCTTCCTCTAACTCCATAATCTTCGCTAGCCTTGCAGCCATTAGACCATTTTCAGCGATATCCATATATTTTAGTAACTGTAACGCCAGAATTTCTAGTGACAAAGAAAAAAATGCATCTTTTCCGTATACAAGCTTGTACAGGGAGGTTTTGAGAATCTATTTGGGTGTTATGTGGTTGGCCCATAATGCACTCCTTAGGTGATGGTGCCACTCCCTCTTATATTCCACGCCTATCTTCTTGATAAGTCAAATCAGGTTCTTGTTAGTAGATTCTGCCAAACCATTCCCTAGGGGGTAGTAGTTAGAGGAGGTTTTGAGATAAATACCTTTGCTAAGAGAGAACTGTGTGATTCATGAGCTCATGAAGGCATGCGCATTATCTGATATAATAGTTTTTGGGGGGCCGTATCGACAAGTCAGTTCTTCTAGGAAAGCTAGCACTTGGTTTTCAAATGAATTCTGCAGGGGAATGACTTCAGACCATCTGGTGAAATAGTCGGTGGCGATCAACATCCATTTATATCTGGCTGAACTTGGAGGATTGATCATCCCAACAAAATCGAGGCCCCATTGAGCAAAGGGATCTTCCACTAACATAGGCCTGAGCGGCATGGCCGCTTTCTTACCTCTCCCCATATAATATTGGCATTCTTTATATCCTCTTACTAGAGCATGTACATCTTTGAACATGGACGGCCAAAAGTATCTAGCTTGGGTAATTTTGATTATAGTTGTAGTTGTGGAGAAATGGCCTCCTGAGGGGCCGTACTAAAATTCTTGGAGAATTTTATCAGCTTGGCCTCAGTCAACACATCGGAGTAGAATTCCATCAAAATTTCTTTTAAAAAGAATTTCATTTATGAGACGAAAACCGTTGTTTTGGAGTTGATAGAACCTCCTCTTGGCCGGGGGAAGATTTTTGGGAAAGGTCCCTATCCTCATGAAATTTTTTCTTTTGTCAATCCAACTGTCGCTGGAGTTGTCGGGCATAATCATAACCGTTTCTTCTGAGATGCTTCAAAACCATGGGGTTCACTGCCCTGCACTATATACTCACATAAGCCTCTCCCGCGGACCAGCTTTGTGGGCTTGATGTCAACATCGTATTCTAGGATCTTAGTGAACCAATTCGCTCTTTTTTCTGTGATGTCACCCTCCATGATGTACTTTCTTACTACGAGATGAGCTACATACACCGTGGTCTTGTTGCAAGCAATGAAATGCCTGAATTTCTTCAGTCCTTTTACGACAGCAAGGCTTGATTTTCCACAAAGTTATAGCGGAGCTCATAATCTTTGAGATTTTTTGAATGGAAAGCTATAGGGTGCTCTCCTCCCTTTTGGGTGTCCTTTTGAGTTAGCACCATGGCAAAACTATGCTGATCAGAATAGACATACATTATGAAATCTTTTGACATGTCTAGATTAGATAACACTGGTGTTGAACAGATGGCATGCTTTATTTGGTCAAAGGCATTTTTGGCTTCAGCAGTCCATTTAAAATGTATATCTTTCTTAAGCATGAGGGTGATAGGTCTTATTATCCTAGCAAAGTCGGAGATGAAATGACTGACAAAATTGACCTTTCCCAAGAATGATTGCACTCCCTTTTTGTTGACTAGAAGGGGGAGTTCTTTAATAGCCTTGACCCGGTCAAGGTTGATAGAGACGCCTTCTTTAAAAACCATATGCCCCAGCAACTTCCCTTGAGGAGCCCCAAAGATACATTTTTTTGGGTTCAAGGAGATCCCAAATTCAAGACATTTTTGTAGGACTAACTCAAGATGATCAAAATGATCTTCCCAGTGTTTGGAAAACACGGTTAGGTCATCTAAATATATCAAAATAATCTTATGCCCTTTGGAAAGTGGCACCAGCATTTGACAAGCTGAAAGGCATTTTTTGATATGCAAACGTTCCCCACTTGGTGGTGAAAGTCGTCTTGTGTTGATCCTCCATTTTGACACTTACCTGATTATATCCTTAGAAACCATCGAGCATAGAGAACATTTCTGATCCAGCTACAGTGCTTAATAATTACTCCATCCATGGCAAGGGATAATAATCTTTGAGCGATGCTCGATTCAGGTCCCGGAAGTCCACACAAAGTCGAATATCTCCTTTCTTTTTTCTTACAGGGACCAAATTTGACACCCATGTACTATGCTTTATAGGGTAAATAATCCTTGACTCGATCAGTTTCTTCAACTCCTGAGCCATGAGGGATTTGATCTTGGGATTAATAGGTCTATGTTTTTGTCAGACTAGCTTAGCTTCATTTGTGAGCTCGATGGTGTGTTGGATGATGCTAGGATCGTAACCTTTTAAATCATCATAAGACCAAGCCATGACACCTTCATGCTTATCACAGTATCGAGCCAATTTCTCCTTGTCTTCAAAGGAAACACCTTTGCCCACTTTGAGGATTCTTCCGCTTCCGATTGACAATTCAGCGTAATCTCCTTTGTCTACTGTGAGCTTTCGCTTATCCTTCTTAACATCCTCATGATCAGACAAATTCTCTAAGGTGATCAAACCATTAGGGAGCTTGTTGGATTTTAATTGAATGATCTGGTTTCCATAAACTTCTTTAACCTTGGGTTGTAGGTGGTCGACAAACTCTCCCGAGCTTTGATTAAATAGAGCAATCTGCTCAACACTTTCAAAAACCTGCCAATATGTATCATTATCAGGAACAGCCGGACGGACCATGATGCTGCCTGCTGGGTGGCCAACTAAGAGGTCTACAATTGGATCAAAATGAGCTCCTATGGTCACCATGTGATCTGCTTCAGTATTTAGTGTCTGGGGAATGCTTGTGATATTGAAAGCATCAAAACTTTCTATTAAATCCTAGACTCTGGAGCGGTAGGATCTCATACGGAAATGTTTGGCACTGTATATCCCTTGAACTTGGTGTACTTCTAATTTGGAATCACCGAGGACCTTCATCTTATTGATGCCCATTTTTTCTGCCATGTTCAAACCTTGAATTAGCCCTTCGTACTCAGCTTCATTATTTGAACATGCGAACTGCAATCAGAAAGACCTTTGTATTTGATCGCCCATACGAGTGGTGAGACAAACTCTAGCTCTAGAGCCCATTTTGCATTTGGCGTTGTTGAAGTGTAGAGTCCATAGTGTCGAAGACAACTGATCTTTGGAAAACGGATCCTTGGTGAGTTTTGGGATCAGCTGATCCTCTTCAAAAATGCAATAAGTTCCTAGGCTGATGGCATGGTAATTGGAGAAGGGGTCAGAGTCTATGAACTCATTCAGGAAAGCTTCTTGTTCAGGTGGGATTTCCCTGGTTACTTCTTCATCTTCTAAAAGTTCCACCACCTTTCGCTCATCATGGGTTATAGAGGTGTGAGTAGGCTCGAAATTGATCAAGGCTTGGTCTGCTATATGCTCGGCGTGAAGGGGTTCTGAAAGGAACTTCATCTTAGCACCATGTCGGGTACGGAGAATCAGGCAGGACCAATCCAGGGACATATAACCTCCTATTTTAGGAGTGAAGTCTCGGGACAGACAGAGCCCGAAGATGGGAGGGATATCGATGACCACTACTTCTTGAGATATTTCTATACTTAGACATGCAAATAAAGTCAAAGGGAGGCTTTTGATGAGACCTATCATCTGGACTTTATTCCCATTGAGCTGCATTACCCCCTTACTTAAAGGGTCATACTTAATATTTAATACTTCGGCAATTTGCTTGGGCATGATCATGGTACTAGCACCAGAATCTATCATGGAGTTATGAAAAAGTTTATTTCCAACTATAAGGGTAAGGTAAAAAGGATTTGGCTTAGGTTTTCCTTCTCCTTATGCAATGGAGGGTGAGCCTTCATTCATCAAAGCAGTAGGGGGACGTGTCTTGCAAACTGCTGGGTGGTGATCCATTCCATTCGTCTGAGAGAGTGGCGGAGCTACCGTGCCTATATCCTTTTGATCATGGGACAATGTCTCCCTTAGCCAACTTTTTTGTTCTGGGATACTCAGGAGATCCCAGAGAGAGACATGAGTTGGAGCTTTCTTCAATTGCTCTACTACATCCAGTGTCGGGAGTGTGAAAACCTTAGGCTCTTTCAGTTTGTAAGGGATGAACTCCTTCCTGGGATAGGTGGAACTGATGACTGGTGGTTCTGGGGGCCTATTCACGGCTACTGACCTTATATTACTGGCGTCCTCTCTGGTCAAACACCTTTTAGAGCGAAGGTTGTAGTCTGAATGCACCACAAGGGATCCATCTTTTGGAGTTCCTCCATAAATAGCTAGCACTATATCATCATCCTCCATCCATGAAAAAAGTGTGTGATCAGGGGTAATTTTCACTTCTTGTTGTAATGACATTCCCTACATCTAAGCAACAATAGCTGCATTATCCATCCCCGGGGATGTATACATGGATTCATCTGATATTATACCTGAGTTCCTTTGTTCCGCAATATTTTGTTGCAAATTCCCCCTTGGGAAATTCCTCCGAGCATGAGCATTGTTGCATGGAAAACACCAAGAATTGGTATCGTCCACCAAATTATTCTGACCTACAGTTAGTTCTCTACCACCGTTTGGGTGGATGGCCTGCAATGGATTAGGGATGGGGACTATTTGGCCATTCGGCAGGGGATTTTTCTTAGCCCAATAATTAGGATGTTGATAGGGAGGTCAGTTTCCTTGGAAGTTTTGCTGAAAAGGAGGCTTGGTAGGAGAGACCTAGGCCCTTTTTAGGTTGACAATTTCATTAGAGAAGGATCTTAAGAGGATTTTCATATCATTGACCTTAACAGCTAGAGAGGCAGTTTGTGGAGTAGCTTGAGGAGTGGGGAATGAGTACATAGACTGTGGAGCAAAGGTGCTCGGGGTGGCTTCCTCCATTACTTGGGTAGATATTTCAGGGAACATTGGCATTGTAGGGCGAGGTGCGAGCTTTCCAGCATCAATAAGGTTATTTTCAGCCTGAACTACTAAGTCAAAAGCTTGTGAGAGAGAGTTACCCCCTAAGGATTGAATCATTACTGATATGTCAGAATTGAAAGCTTTTAGATAAAATACGAAAGTCATATCTATCGGGGGGTGGGCGGACAATGATATCCTTTGCCAGGTTTGCTGGAATCTTAGGTTGAAATCAGTTAATGCCTCTGTAGGAGGTCTTTTGATCATAATGAGTTGGTGCATTAGGGATGATCTATCAGCTTTGTCTGAGAATCTCTGAAAGAAGTGGTCTCCCAATTGATCCCACTCCCCTATAGTACTAGGGCCTAGAGATCTAAACCAATCCAAATCTTTTCCTTTGAAAGACGCTACGAGCAACCAAAAAGCCACATTTTGCTCGGTGATGCCATGTACAGTACAAATAGTAGCCACATCCTGCAAATGTTATCCAGGGGTTTTATGACACTCTCCTATGAATTTGGGAATGACTTTTAATGCGGCTGTCGGGATAGCTCCCCAAACTACAGGTGGAACTGAAGGAATGAGAGGGCTACCATTGTCCCATGTCACAAAATTTTGGGGAGGAACTTGTGCCATTGAAACATGTATGATAGTGGGGAGACCCTGTGGAGGTGAAACTGAGGCGGAATGGACAGTCACCAATGGAGGAAAAAGAAGATGAGGATGTAGTGTAGTTTGACTCCTGGTGATGGGCCTATGACTCATAAAATAGCTGGGATGTGGGTTTTTTAAATAATGGTCCCACTAGGCGTGCCAGAAAAAGAACTGTTGACTCAAAATTTTGCTTTGGGGACAAACAACCTTATGGGAAATTGAGTGTTGGGGGACCAAATTGTGTGGGGAACACTGAATGACCTCCGAGATTGAGAAGTTGACTCTTCCTTGGGTTTTGAGGAAAGGGAAAGGAAACAAATACTTTTTAAAAGTAACACTAAACTACTGGGGCGATACGCCAGACTATTAAGAGACAATGAACTTACAGAAATTAAGAAACATATAACTTCTAGAAGTCCATTCAACAATCTACATGTTCGGATCCAGAACATAATCAAAAGCTATGACCAGATTTACTTGAAAACATATGGAAATATTCATCACGCATTCATCAGATAACAAGTGCAGAAAACATAGTTTAATCAGTGAAGTCTTGGATAAAATATTTCTAAAGTTGTCAGAATTTTCAACAATAATAGCATAGAAAACACTATTAATAGTAGGCCAAAAGAGACATCATAAAGGCTGTGGGCACAATCTGAATAATCTTCTTATAGCAAGACCAAAATAGTTCTTTAAGGCTAGAAACAAAAGAAAACTCCTACTTAGCAAACCAGATTGTTCTTTTCTTTTATGCTCTGAAAAAAAACCCCTCTCCCTTGGCGGAAAAGAACACTGCATTTAAATAGGTCACCGCCCCTAAAAACAACTTCCCAAAATGCCAAAATGGCATAGCCCCCTTTGAAAAGAAAGCATGGCGTGTCGCTACGGAGGCCACACCTAGCAAAACAAACCCTGAAACTTGACTTTTCACCCGCAACAGACTGGAGGTTACCAAGAACTGAAAAGATTCTACCAGCTGCGAACAGACTACGGAAAAGGGCACAGCCACAAGAAACCACTCGCATACTGCACTAATGAGTGGGCCTGCTAAAAAGAATAGTTAGCATGCATTGCCATTTTTCACCTCCGTGTTGCTTCAAAAATTGGATGCCAAAGACGAACAGAAAGAGCAACGTCATGCCACCAAGTGTCCTACGTGCTCTGCCTTGCTGGAAAAAGGCGATCACAACCGGGCCCATCGAAAAGAACTTAAACCAGGGGAAAATAAAGTGAACACCTTTGTCATATAATATATTACTAGGCAGGTCGTGGATTCATGAAATGAAGGCAATACTGTCAACATACCATCAATGCTTAAAGTTTCCATATAACAGAGCTGAAGTTAGTATTCCTGTTGATACAAATGTTGTCTGTAATGTATTGACAAAAGGTGCAAATACTTTTGTGCCTCATAATAGGGCAGCCTCTACAAATGAAGATCCAAAAACACTGATGAAAGACTTAGAAAAGAGATTGAAGATTACAAATACCAGCATGGATGGCTACAAGATAGAACCATTACTTTCATTAGTTTCTCTCCCTCCATCACCAAAATAGTTGGGCAAGCCATCAGAGGCTATGAGAACACAAACTTCAGCTCCGAATACCATATATGATGGTCTCTTTGTACAGTCATCTACCTCCTTGGTGGATGAAATAGAAGAGGATGTTGTTCTTAACTAGCTCTTTAAGGAGGATAGTCAAAATGAGGAGGTACGACATTGTGAGATTTCCTCAAACCAATATGGTCCTGGCTACAAGATGATTCAATGCATGGAGTACTCAAGTACTGGTCCTCTGGGCAAACAAAAAGAAGGTATTGCTGAACCAATTCATCTACAAACCAAATCCACAAATGATAAGGCTGGACTGGGATACAATTCAAAAAAGACATTAGACCAAAAACATGTTTCTAAGTCTAAATAGCAGAAAAGGATATTGCCTTCAACATTACACAAAGTAGAAACTCAACAAACAAAAGCAAAGTGTAGAAAAGAGAAAGAGGAATCAATAGTCAAGAAAGATGAAATAGTCAGTGCTCAAGCTTCAATGGTATCAGCTACAATAATACAGGAAGTTGAGGTCCCTGAGGATATAAGAGATGAAGTAGTAAGAATTAGAGAATTTTTTGCACCACTAAAAGTTCCAGTCACATATACTGGCAGGCAGCAAGTAGACGATTCAGAGACTAACTCAAACAAGTATGAATGAGGTCCTGACTACCTCTCAGACACATCCACTATAGGAACTTCCAAAGAATCTAGCGGTGTCATAAATGATACTCAAGAGCTAATTTGCATAAAACTAGAGAAATAAATATAGGAAATTAGACAAAGGAGACAAGCAAATTATGAACAAGGACTGAAAGAAGGGAGAATACCAGAAAGCTTCTCATCTATGTGCCCTTATGCTAAAATAGAACAAATAAGGTATAGCACTACACAAGAAGAGTTGGAAGATACAGAACAAGAACCAGTTATCAGTCTAGAAGAAGTTGAATGGAGTAGATGACAACAAATCATAGAAACATCAAGATCATGTCAATAGGTGTGTCAGATACAAATAACAAATGAACCACAACATGAAGGAAATTGTAGTATTAAAGATGTTGGTGTTGATACCATACATACACTTACTAAAACACTTGAAGAAGACTTGGAAACTTCACCAGATGACTCTAATGACAGTCCTATTCAGGACAATATCTACTCAGCCTCAAATTTTGAATCAACTGATACAGACAATGAAAATCTATCTATTGATCTCATCGATGTTAAACCACAATATGACATCCAGTTTGGCATAGTGAATGACGTTACAAGGATGTCTATCAGATTAGATCAACTAAATATTAATGTGATCTTTAATAATCATGATCTGACTCTTCCTGGTCTCGAGACACTTATGCAAGGCATTCTTCTGGACCTAGACTTTTTGATCTGCCACTGTGATAACAATACTGTGAACGCTCTTGAACCTATCCAAAATTTATCCTTAGTACACCCCGAATTGATTGACTGAAATTTACAAACCAGCCCATGAGTATACCTACTTTTGCCAATGACTATAGGTTAGCCTATCATCTCAATGCAGTCGAACCTATAGACTCTTTCACCAGTGAACTGAGTGAAAATATGACTGAAGCGGATATCAAGTATCTTAGTCGCAAAAACAAGAAAAATAAAAATAAAAGATTTGATGGCAAAAACCACATTGTGGCAGTATCAGAATCTTAAAAAGAAAAAATAAAGGACGTACCTAAAGGTGAAAACCTCTCTAAGGTGCCTAAAGGTGAGATACTTGATATACTACCAAGTCATTTCCAGGAAAGGTCCTCCATATTGATCGAGCCAACTCAGCCAGTGAACATTGGGAGTCAAGAGACACCACACATCATTCATGTAGCTCAATCACTATCAGCACAAGAATTGAAGGATTTCACTCATCTATTCTCAAAAAAGAAAATAAAATTTGCGTGGACATATTCTGATATGCCAAGCTTGGATCTTGATCTCATTATGCACCATCTTTCAATTACACTAGGAGTAAAACTAGTTAAACAAAAACTTCATAAGATGCACCCACATGTGGCACTACTGGTCAAGGTTGAGCTAGAAAAACTACTAAAAGATGGATTCATTAGAGCTATAGATTATGCCAAATGGATTTCAAACATAGTACGTATGTCAAAGGCAGACAAGTCTATCAGAGTTTGCACTAACTTCAGAGATCTTAACAAATCTTGTCTGAAGGATGACTTTCCATTGCCAAACATTGACATGATAGTTGACATGATTGCTGGGTATGAAATTTACTCACTAATGGACGGATTCTCCAGATATAATCAAATCAAAATAGCTCCTGGAGATCAAGAAAAGACAACTTTCACCTATGAATGGGGAACCTTTTGCTAGAACGTCATGCCATTTGAGCTAAAGAATGCAGGAGCAACCTATCAAAGAGTAGTTACTACCATTTTTCATGATATGATGCATAAGAATATGGAAGATTATGTTGTCGACACCTTAGTGAAGACTATGAAAAGATCAACTCATATTCAAGAGTTAGGTCCTATACTCAACAGAATGGAAAAGTTCAAACTCCAGTTAAATCCAAAGAAGTGTGCATTCGGAGTGACATCTGGTAAACTACTTGGCTACATCATTTCAAAGAAGGTAATCGAGGTTGATCCTGAGAAGGTCCAAGCCATAATGGAAATGCCACCTCTGAAGAACATTAGTCAAATGAGAAGTCTACAGGGATGTCTCCAATCCATCAGACTATTCATTTCTCAGTTAACAGACAAAGCTCAACATTTCACAAAGGTATTGAGAAAAGGAGTAATTTATAACTGGGATCAATAGTGTGAACAACATCTTCAACAAATCAAATAGCACCTATCGAATCCACTAATATTGATGCCACTGATTCAGGGTAAACCACTAATCTTATATATATCAGCAACTGATTCATCATTGGGGGTACTTGTGGTGCAACATGATGACAATAAAAGGGAACGAGCTATTTATTACATCAACAGGACATTGGTGTCTTATGAAATGAACTACACTATAATAGAAAAAGCATGCTTGGCATTAGTCTTTGCATCACAAAAACTAAGACACTACATGCTAGCACATTCAGTCAAGCTAGTGGCCAAAATTGATACACTCAAGTATCTTCTCAATAAAGCAACACTTATAGGAGGATTGGCGAAATGGGTCATGATCCTTATAGAGTTTGACATTGAATATGTGGAACGAAAAGCCATAAAAGGACAGGTAATTGCTAATAAACTTGCTGAAGCTCTGCTTGAGGACTCTCAACCACTACACATAGAGTTTCTAGATGAATCTATAATGCACCTTACTCAAAAACCTTGGAAAATGTTCTTTGATGGGTCCTTTACTCAAAATGGTTCAGGTGCTGGAATATTATTCATTACTCCCCAAAAGTACTAAATCCCAAAGTATTATAAGATTCTATTCCCTTGCACAAACAACATTGCAGAATATGAAGCTTTGGTGAATGGGATGAAACTAGCTATTGAATGGAAGGTTGCAAAATTGTATATCTATGGAGATTCTCAGCTAGTGGTTAATCAAATCAATGATACATATCAAACTCGAGATGAGAAATTTATGCCTTACAAGAGGATGATTGATGACCTTAAGAAGTATTTTGCTTTTGTATCATTCCAATAGATTCCTAGATCTGCAAACAGAACAACAGATGCTATGGCCACCTTGGCATCTATACCTGAGTTACAAGAGTCCAATTTTTGCTTTGATTTCCTAGTGGAAGAGTTATATTACCCCACTTATGATTCTCCTAAGACCCAAATAGTCTGTTCTATTGTCATACATGACTCATCCCGATACAACCACATCTATTCCTATCTACGTGACCAAATTATCCTTGGAAATCTTACCTGAAATAAGAAAAGAAGCTTAACCCAAAATGCTTTGTGGTATGTTATCATAGCTAATGATTTATTTAGACGAGGTTTGGATGGTACATTGCTTAGATGTCTAGAAACTGAAGAATGTAAACGTACATTATCAGAAGTCCATGAAGGTATTTGTGGATCTCATTTGAATGGCCTTACTTTAGCTTGGAAACTACTATGGCCTGGCTACTACTGGCCAGACATGGAAAAAGATGCCATCAAATTTGCTAAGACTTGTGAGAAATGTCAGCTTCATGGAAATCTCATACATGCCCCGACAAGGGACATCATACCATTTATTACACACTAGCCTTTTCAACAATGGGCCTTTGATCCCATTGGTCAGATATATCTTGCTTCATCTAATGGACAAAAATTCATCATAACTGCCAGTGAATATTTCACCAAGTGGGTAGAAGCGGTTTCGCTCACCAAAGCAACCAGTAAACAAGTCACCTTGTTCATCTTAAACCATATCATCTGCAGATATGGGATACCTTCATCCACCGTGACTGATAATGGAGGATAGTTCAAGAATAGAGATCTGGACGAGCTTTGTGAGAAATTCAAAATAAAGCAACACTCGTCATCAGTATATTACCCTCAAGGTAATGGACAAGCTAAGGCATCTAACAAAAACCTACTGACTATCTTGCACAGAACAATGAACAAATCTGGGAAGGATTGGCATCTGCAGCTCAATCCTGCACTATGGGCTTACAGAACAAGTATCAAAACACCTACTGGGGCTACACCTTTCTCTTTGGTGTATGGGTCCGAATCAGTACTACCTAGTGAAGTAGAAATACCATCTCTAAGAGTTTCTCTGCAAGGTCTTGTTACTGATGAAAATCATAGAATATCTAGATTGCAAGAACTCGAATTGTTGGATGAGCGTCGGCAAGTGGTGTTTGATCATCTCAGAGTGTATAAGAAGAGAATTTCTAGAGGATATAACAAGAAAGTTTGACAAAGAGAATTTCAGGTTGGTGACCTAGTTCTTAGAGAAAATCCAAAAAATCAACAGTTTTGCGACAATAAAGGGAAGTTTGAACCCAACTGGCTGGGTCCCTACATCGTTATTGCAGTATTCGGCTCTAGTGCCTATCAACTCTCAAATTTAGAAGGAGAACAACTTTGTGAACTGATTAACACCATCCACTTGAAGAAATTTTTCACTTAGCATTCTCTGTGCCATCAACTTGCACAACTGAAAAAGTCTTGAAAAAATCCTAAAAATTGAAAAAAGTCCTAAAAAAAAAAGAGAAAAAGAGAGAAACAAAAAAAATATATATATAAAGAGAGAAAATGCCCTAATGAAAACCTGGTAAACAAGCACCTTGGTAAAAAAAAAATGAATTTTTGCCAAGCAGGTGAAAACCTGGCAAACAGGCGCCTCTTGTACTCAAGCGCTCCATCTATCAACGCAACGTTGGCATTTCCCGTTTTCATGCATCTTTGCTTTTGCTTGTACATATTTTTCAGTCACTTTCATGACATCTTGGTTCATTGGAACTCTCATGACTTGAAACTGATCAATGTCCTAGTCTTAGGTTACTTGACAGAGCAATTTACATATCCTAAATAGTGTCAACCAAGTCATCTTTCCATTAGTGAAACCTAGTCGTCCACTCTGAGTCAGTCACCTGTCTCCTAACTACCAAAGAGTTTTTATCACTAACTACACAAGCAAAATAAAATAACGGAAAACAATCACTAAACAATTTGAGCTATGACTAAAATTTTTCTTTGTGTGCTTTCTTTAATATTGGTTTTTGATCATTATCCCTCTGAGTAACTCGAGGAAGTCTATTGTGACTAAGAGGAGTAATGATTGGGGGCATAATATTTTCTTTGTTTTCTACTTGTAGGAATGATTCCGGTGATCTGGAAACATCTAAATTAGCTGGGTGTATGTGATAAGAGCCTTCACATCAAGGTGAAATCGCCTCACATACCTCGACTTCGCTTATTTGTATGCTACAGGGAGGTCCATATCATTTCTTTGTCTATTTTTAGGGAATTTCTTTATGATGCAATTCGGCTCCCTGCGAAATCTGTCCAAGGATATGAACAAAAAAAAGGGTCATTGCAGACAAGATAATAAATATTGCACATTGAGAAAGAAAGGAACTCTAACTTGTCTATTGTGTTCGTTATGCTCGGTGATGAATCTTAAGTATTTTAAATCCAGTGACTAGGTTTAGGTTGCATTTTTCATATCATTTCGCATATCATTTTCCATTTCATTTTGCTTTTTTTTTACTTTAGAGTGATTTCGGTATGATAATAATCTCTTTCTCTTTTGAATGAGAGTTGAAACCATCATCATTTCTTACGCTAAGTGGTCTATTTATCATCATTTCTCTGATCGAGTACTTGTGTTTTGAGATGTTTTAGCTGCATACATAACATTTAATATAGCTTCATACATTTCATTATTCACTCATCTACATCCATCTTATTGCATAGAAAAATGAAAACATTGCATTACTTATTACTCATTGCTCATTTATCTATTTGCATATGAAAAGAAAACAAAAATAGACATCCATAATCATTTGCATTATATACATTCATATTGAAAAGAAATGCATACATATAGAACAAAGCATATAAAAGACATCTCATAAATGAATCAACACAAGTACGATGAAGTCAAATTGGATCTCGTGTATATATATATATCATGTCAAGTCTAAAGGTACAAAATGATGTCGAATGACATATACAAACTCCCATCGGAGCAAGAATCATATAGGCTACAAAAGAATGGATGTGTCTACAAAAAATATATCTGAGGTACAAAAAGAATATCTAGCTAGCTCTGAGCCTCTCCCTCATCGCCTGGTGGAGGAGGAGGAGCTTGATGACTGGGATCTTGTCGAGGTGCCTGAGCTCCCTCAGAATGTGTCATATACTGATAATAAGGAATCACCTACTGCACTACTGGAATTGCCATGCTATATGCTACGACATAGTAGGTTGCCCTTCTGTTCTGATGCGAAAACCTCCTACTGGAGGGTGTCTCGCTCTACTCTCATCACTACAACCTGTCGATCACACTCTTCTCTCATCTCAACAAGTTATTGACCATGCTCTGATCTCAACTCCGTAAGCTGATGATCTCTCTCAGCCCTCACCTCTGCAAGCTAGCAGTCTTGCTCAGCCAGCTAAGTCTAAGCCATTGTCAACTGTGACTACACCTCTACAAGATGTGCTCTCATCGACCATCCTGCGTCTGTCCCCTACTCTCTTACCGGCTCTCCACCCCCATCTCCACCTCCAATACCACCTTGCTCCTCTCTCTGCTACCGGACCTATCTCGGACCTGCTTGCTCCTCCTCAGCTCCACCCAATCTCACTCCTACTCTCCCAAGGGATCCACCCTCACCCCTTTGTTGTCTACCCTAAGCTGGAACCCTACTGCTACTAGCACTAGGATCACCACTTGTCTGCCTCAGAACCTTGACTCTCTATCCCTATCCCTATCTCTGGCCCTGTCTCTGACCCTGTCCCTGTACTTGTGCAGGAGCATCATCCTCAATATCCTTAATGCGTGACACCTGCTCACCCGGATCAGTAAACCTAGGAAAAGGATGTTGTTGGAACCACTCTCTATACTGGGGTAATACCCCTGCATTGCTACATCATCCATATAATCCCATCTGAGGTGTTGTAGACTAGTCAGCTCCTGCATGGCCAAAGCATAAGATAACCATGGAGACCATCCTTGTCTCTCCTCATCCGCATAATGTGCATACATTGTATACTCTTGTGAGATCCCCTAAGGCTGGCCATACTACCTCATCACTTGAGAAATGATGAACCACTCCACAATAGTCTGTGATCTCCCAATAAGTGGGCGCATGACAAAAAGGTCCCTATGAGCTAGCCACCAGTCATCCCAAGGCTCCAAACCCCTATATGATCTCCACACTACGGCTATCAAATCATCTAACTATTGCCACCAAAAATCTGTCTTGCCCAGATGGGGCTGCATAATATAACTAGCATACCTATATATAATCGGCTGCCTGAGCTCTCTACTACCATCTACAATAGGCTGACAAATGGGAAGATGCTTCCAAGGCCAAACCTATACAATATATACACATGCGGCCATGCTCTGACCATCTCTATATACGATCTGATGCATCTCGCAATACATGTGAGCCAACAAGCAAGAACCCCAGCCAATCCTCTGAGGGGTCTCTATCAATCTCATCAACATCCTACCCCAACCACACTGGAAATCCTATTGCTCTCTATCTGGCATCAGAAAATAGCTGATGAAGCCTACTAGAACACACGCCAGAGGAAACTCCTCACTATATGTGCTCATTAATATGTCCCAACTAATGGAATAGGTCAAAATGTCAGGATCCTTGAAGATGTGCCTCACTACCTGTAATCCTGGAAGGTGCCCTGAATCATAATCCACCTTATCCCCAGCAAAAGGTATATGGAGGAACCTATATACATCCTCAGGAGTGATAGTCAACTCCCCCACCAACAGATGAAAGGTGTTATGCTCTAAATGGAAACACTCTACCAATGTCGTGAGCATACTGTGATTCAAATGGATATCTGGCAAACCAAGAAGATGAGTCACACCACATACATCAATATGAGCCTACTCAACCTCAGATAAATGTTGAACTAATGCCATAGTAGGAGGATATATGCATCTAAAGAGCATAGGAGGTAATTGAACCTACAAAAACCCAACAAAGAAGCATCATAAAACATTCCAAATGAGCCTACAAGAGAAGTAAAACATCACGCAAATCCAAATAAGTCAAATGCAAAATCAAATTTTCACATTTAGACCTTAAAAAATGCTCATTGTCTCCCGAACAACAAAACATAGAGGGGTGTTTACTCCAACTATAATAATAATAACTCTAATTGAAATCTCAATCCGAAGTTTGGACATTCATCTGGTAAAGTTACTATTTTCATGGCTAGTGTTCATTTAGTTATCAACCCAGGGACGTAAAACTTGAAATGGGTCTGCACTATATATGCACTAAGCTCCTTCAATGGCTATTCTACATTGCTGCGGTAACTAACATTATGTAGAAAGGAAAAGCAAGAATGGAAATCATAGAAGGCTACATGAAAACTTATAAAAACTATGCTGAAATGATCTAATGTAAATAACAAAAATCACTCTGTTCTAGCTTGGTTGCAGGAATAGTCAGTGGATCTATTTCCAGTGGCTGCAGGAACAATCCAGGCATGAACTTCTATTGCAACTAAAGAAGAAATAATTTCAATGAACATAAACACGGGATCACTCACCAAGTGGGCCCCCTTGGATGAGTGATATCAAGCTTCCAACAAAATACTTTTAACAGATCAGAACAACATATTTTTCATTCATTTCTTCCTGAAAATGATTACATGTTCTAAAAGAAAAACTCCAGAATGCTTGTCAAAAATTCTCTTCTCTATTCCTTTCTATTCTATCTAACCTCTAAGAAAAAGGAAGAGCTTATTATAAAGCAAAGGTCAACTACAATGGAAAACTCAAATCATGCCCAAAAGAAGAGGCAGATGATTGATAGATGAAGAAGATAACTAGAGTTTGGCTACCAAAAATGTGGATCTAAACCGAACCACAGTCTTTGCACGCCATAGCAATATTTTGCAAATTCAATGCCCACTAGAGTTAAACTCCCATAGTGATGTATGGCTGCTCTGGTTATGCCATATCTTGCGCTCGCTCGGCTCCTCTTTAGTTTGATCTCTAGTTATCTCATATGTGATTCTTCATTCCTTAGGCACAAAAGGAGAACATCCACCGGGGCATCATTTATTATCTGCACTAAACAAAAACAACATACAAGGACATGTATACGTATTTTACTTAATTAATACATTCATTAACTCACATATGACATTATCCCAAATAATCCACATAACAATAGGAACAAATCACTTGGCTGAAGGAATAAATTGGCATGGTTGTAAGAATAGACTGACAAAGTTCAAACATGATTTCATAAGTTCAAGTTTAACACATGGAATACATATAGTCAATTCTCAATACTTTACTACCACAAACAACCCAAAAGATGTCAAAAACCTAAGAGTTTTGATGGTAAAAACATGACAAAGTATCAACTTATCATGCCCCCCAACTTTAAGAGTTTGCTAATCTTGCAACAAAAGGAAAATTTATGATTCTCGCTGTAACCCTTAAATCACCAACAGTGCCCTGACCTGTCCCCCCTGAAGCCAAGTTCTAATAAAATCCTTTCATTTTTCCAGCCTGGACTATCTAGTTGTTTCTTTTGTGAATGTATCATAATTTTGTCGTGTTGGTTGGCATGCCAAGAGTGGCCACATAAGGATCGAAGGTTGAAAGATCAATGGTAGCTAGTTGTTGGCTTTCTCCCTGCCTAACTGTATGTATCTGGGGGCTCTTTGCATGGCTGCATGAAAATTTTGTAGTGAGTAAGGTTCTCCTAGTTTTAAATGTTCCGGTAAATTATTCTAGCATTGAGTTAACCCTTCCATTGCAGTTGTCCTGCCAGTTTGAACCAAATGCTCATATGCTTGATAAACTTCTTCTCTCATTGGAAGCACTATTTTACTAACATCATCTCTTATTAGTAACTTTTACCAATCATAATAAAGAACCCTTAGTGCTTGTGATTCCCTTCTTAATGGCAATGGACAGTCAAGCTCTAATTTTTCATACTCCCTGGCTTGTGGCCCTATGATAATCTCATTTTGGATCCATGACATTAAAGCTCTGATATGGATATCCCCAATATACAATAAAAGATTCCACTCCCTGTCTAAAGGTACAACATAGTTATGTAAATATAATTCACACAGCAAATTTTTCACAGCAGGTGGAGAGGTTTGATAAGCAGAAAAGAATTCTTCAAGTGTTTCTAAGGAAGGATTAAGGTCCCTAGCAATGCAGTTTAATTTGAAGTTCAGATAACACTCTTTCAAATGTACTATATAAACTCTTGGAGGTGCCCTACACTGCATCAACTCAAGAACCATATCATAAATTATTTCTACCTTAGCCTCTAATTCCTCAATTCTGTTATCTCTCTTTTCAATCTCTTTTTGTTGTTTATCAATAATCCCTTGCAACCTATCCTTCTTTATTTCCCATTGTCTATAAAATGTTAAAGCAATAGATAAACTACTTAGGGATGAAGGAGGTCTTATAGGTACTACCTTAGATCATGAGATTTCTTCAATAAACTCCTCATTCTAAGCTAGCATACCTCCCATATTTTCCTCAGGCTACTGTAGGACATCTTCAACATTTTCTTCAAATTGTAGTGCCACAAAAGCAAGATTTGCTAGTTTATCCTCAACAACATTTTCTTGAATCTCAATAACATTTTCTTGAATTTCATCCTCCACAAGGCTTCCTTCTTCTGAAGTTTCTACTACAATAACCTTTGCTGGATTACCCACAGGTTGAGTCTTCTGTGTCCTCCTTCATGTTATTCTCATATACACTTTTGGAATGACTGCAGGAGATTTTATTTTTGTCCTATGCCTCTTGGCTGCAGGAGGAATCTGAGTTACTTGCGACCGGGTAATAAATTCTTCCTCTGTTTCACCCATTTCTAACTCTTTTCCATTCCTTTGCAAAACTGGCAAATCTCTTTGAAGAGAAGTAGAGGGTTGTTCTTCAATTGGTTCTAATTCAATATTTTCTTCCATAATAACTATGGCTCCTTCAGCAACAAACAAACCCTCATCTTCAACAGGCAGATTATCTGCAACATTTTCTTCTTCAACCAATGGATTATCTGCAATATTTTCTTCTTCAACCGGTGGATTATCTGCAACAGGGGCATCATCAACCCTAAATTGTTGTATATCCTCAAATACACCCCATTCCATTTATGAAACATCTCTCAAGGACTGCTATACAAGTACCTTAACCAGTCCATGATGGCTAACGAAGTGATTTCCATTCTTTTGTGTCTCCTTAGTACTTGTAGAAATGTGATGGTATAAGAAATTAGGAACATGAACTCGTCGGCCATGCCACAAATGACTAAGTAACTTAAAATGAGGTGAATGCAGGTTTGAATACCGCCCTTCATATGTAATGTATTTCATAACATACAAAGCTACTTGAGGCCAATGTGCTGGTAGAGAAACCCTTCTAGTTCCTTGTCTATCCACCATTAAGGGTCCGTCAGTGAGAGTTGTGAACTCTGCCCTGGCACTCCTTGCGTCTTTTGATTCCAGAAAGAGTTCTCCTTCCTACAACAACCCTGTTACTTCTTCTATTCGCTGCTCTGTAGCAATTACCCTTAAACCTTTAACCATAGCTTCTCCTTCATTAAAGGAATGCATGAATTCTATAGCAATTTCTTTGTTGTAATCCCTGATTTTCAAGAAGTAATCCAACTGGCCGTGGTTTTAGAAATAATGCTCACAAAGACCATCTTGCAGCAACCCTTCATGGACCATTGGCTCATGGAAAATTAGATCACTGCCCATCTTTTACTCTGATATTTTTCTCTCTACAGCTAAACCAGAATATTTGATAGTATTGCTAAAAATGAAATCTCTTTACATATCTTAATTCTAGCGGCAGAATTTATTATTCACTTGCGTGAAATAATAACATAATAAGTAATGATGGGGAGTAGATCAATTCGGGGTACCAAAAAGGATTGATAATTAATCATATTGGAAAATGAACCATAAAGTACCCCCCAACTTAACCTAGCACGTGTCCACACAAGCTGACAAGATTTCGAGTAGTGGAGCAAATTTAAACAGGATATAATCATAGTGAACTAATAAATGCATATTTAAAATAAAATACAATATACACGTACTTGCAATTGCACAAAAATGAAGGTGAAATGAAATGAAATGACAGGTAAGAACATGAGATGGAATGTCATGGATGGGATTTTATGTACAAAGAAGAATATTCCCATATACAATGGAAATATTTTATTATGAAACGACAAATATGTTCACTACAGAGGCTGCAGGAACATTACCTTTATTACCTTGCTTAATTGCAACATGAAGCTCATGAGTTGCTGCAAAATCAGTGTCAGTTGCTGCAAGAACCTTTTCAGTGGCTGCAGGAACCTTTATGTCATTTTGTGGAACAAACTACTATAGGAACTCTTCTTTAGTAGCTGGCTTATGATATAGTCTTAGTTGGTTCCCATTTACTAAGAGTTTAAATCGAACAGGATTAATTGTGGACAAATGGACTGCTCCATTCTAGAAAACTTCTTCTATCTCATAAGGACCTAACCACCTGGTTTGAAGCTTTCCCATAGCATCTTTATATCTGGAATCATAAAGTAGTGCCCAGTCACCAACTTTGAATTTCTTTTCCCTGATATATTTATCATGCCATTTTTCTCTTTGATTTTGAATCAATTCTGTCTGGTGAACATCTATCTTTCTCCATTCATCTAGAGCATTTAATTGTTGAATGTGTTTTTTCTGTGCTTCAGACAATGTCATAATTAATTGCAAAGTTGTTCTCAAAGTTTTATACTCAAATTCAATAGGCATCATTGTTGTTTTGCCATAAACCATCTCAAAAGGTGTGAAACCAATTGGTGTTTTCTAAGTTGTTCTATATGCCCAAATTGATTCTGAAAGCTGATGAGACCAATCTTTCTTGTGAACAGACACTATTTTTGTAAGAATAGCCTCAAGCTCTCTATTTGTAACTTCTACCTGTCCATTAGATTGTGGATGATATGGAGTAGATTTCCTGTGTCTTATATTGTATTAATTGACCAAAGCCTTTATCAATATTGAAGTAAATTGAGGTCCTTGGTTAGAGACAATTTCCCTTGGTACTCCATATCTTGTAAATATCTCCTCATAGAGAAACTTAGCCACCTTATTATCTCTTGCAGGTGTCATGGCTCTAGCTTCTACCCATTTTGTTATATAGTCTGTACATACCAAGATATAATATTTTCCATTAGAAGGGGGATCAATTGGGCCAACAAAATCTAATCCCCACTTGTCAAATGGTGCAACTGATATTTGAGGATATAGTGGCATCTCATTAGATTTTGTAGGTTTGCCCATTCGCTGACATCTATCACATTTCCTTGTGTACTGAGCTGCATCCTTTTGTAATGTGGGCCAATAGTATCCTATATTAAGTATTTTTCAGTGTTGTTCTTTTGGTAGCAAAATGACCTCCACATGGCTCATCATGACATGCATGCAGGATGTCATATGTTTCATCTTCTCTGACACATCTTTGCATGACTTGGTCAAGTCTAGTATAAAATAGACAATCAACAATCCATGAAAAGTTAAAACTTTTTTCAAATAGCAACCTTTTTTCCTTAGGAGAGAAATAAATTGGCATCTTAGTTGTAGCTAGATAGTTGGCAATATCAGCATACCAAGGAGTGTGAGCCTGTATGAGAAAAAAATGTTCATCTAGAAAAGTGTCATCTATTATTGTAGAATCTTCTTGCAATTGAAGATGTGAAAGATAATCTGCAACCACATTAGACTTCCCTGGCTTATCAACAACTATGATATAAAATTATTGCATCAATAATAACTAGCAAGCTAATCTACTAGTGATTGATGGCTTATTCATGAGATATCTAATTGCAGTATGATCTATATGCACAAATATGGGATACCCTATGATATAGTGTCAAAATTTGTTAAGTGCATATATGACAGCTAGCATTTCCTTTTCAATAACTGTGTAATTCAATTTAGGTCCTTGCAAATTCTTACTAATATAATATATTGTATTTTCCAATTTGTCAATTCTTTGGCCTAGCAATGCTCCTATTGCATGATGAGATGCATCTGTATGGATTTGGAATGGTAAAGACCAATTTGGCCCCTTAAGAACTGGTGCTTGAGTCAAAGCATGCTTAAGCTTTAAGAAAGCTTCATTGCATGCTAGGGTCCATTTAAATTATGCATCTTTGGTAAGCAGTGAATATAATGGACTTGCAATTTTACTGAAATCTTTGATAAACCTTCTGTAGTATCCAGCATGACCAAGAAAAATTCTCACATCTTTTTGCTTCATAGGGTGATTAATATGCTAAATGAACTCAATCTTTGTTGGATCCACCTGTATGCCTTGTATAGATATATGATGACCAAGGACTATTCCTTCTTCCATCATAATAAAATACCTCTCATTGTTTAAAGACAAATTGTAGTCTTCACATCACTGCAAAACTTTCTTCAAATTACCCAATGCTTGATCAAATTCAGAACCATAGGTTGTGAAGTCATCCATGTAAATTTCCATAATATCCTGAGAAATATCAGAAAAAATACTGATCACTGCTATTTGAAAAGTGGCTGGAGCATTACACAACCCAAAAGGAAGAACAAAATATGCATATGTGCCCCATGGGCAAGTAAATGTTGTCTTCTCTTGATCCTCTGGGGCTATCTGTATCTGATTGTAGCCACTAAATCCATCAAGGAATGAAAA
The DNA here is from genome assembly GCF_030272615.1 of Cryptomeria japonica. Classification (NCBI taxonomy): domain Eukaryota; kingdom Viridiplantae; phylum Streptophyta; class Pinopsida; order Cupressales; family Cupressaceae; genus Cryptomeria; species Cryptomeria japonica. Next base: position 470,155,170 of record NC_081411.1, on the reverse strand, counting down.
ATATCTCTTACCAGCTGATCCACAAATGGCAATGGAAAATGATCTTTTCTTGTTGCTAAATTCAGAGCTCTATAATCAACACATACCCTCCATTTGCCTCCTTTTTTAGGCACTATCACTAGAGGTGATACCCATTGACTGTTAGAGATAAGATAGATAAACCCATCTTTCAACAATTTCTATAATTCTTCTTTAACTATCTCCTTCAAGATAGGATTGACTCTTCTTTGAGGTTGTCTAAGTGGGCAACACTTATCCTTTATGTAAATACAATGAGTACAAACTACTGGATTAGTCCCACTCATATCCTTGTAATCCCATGCAAAAGCATTTTTATGGAGTTTCAGCAAGTCTACAAGGCCCTCCTTTTGAGTATCTGATAGATCTCTATTGATATTCAAATATTTATTCAATTCCACCTCTATCTTAATAGTAAGATCAATCTGGTTTATATCAAAAAAATGAGAAAAAGATAATTCCTGCAGCAACAGAGTATGCAAAATATCAGTGGTTGCGAGAAAGTCCAAACCTACAATATTCGGAACTAATTCCTGCAATTTTTGCTCTTCTATAAATTCATTTATTAGTATTTTATAAAGAATTGATTCCTCATCATATAACTGCATGAGTGGTCCTTGATTAATCATCATAAGTTGATTAATAGAGTCAATTTCTTCAGATTCCTCCCCCAAGATAGGCCAAACAGCTTGTTGCTGCTCAAGCTGTGGTTGTGCTGGAGAATACAAGGCTAATATTTTTGTAGAACTCCCATCTGAAATAGTCATGTCTCTTGATCTACACCCAATATATGCATCAATTGTGGCAAGCCAAGCTCTTCCCAAAATGACCAGATATCCTCCCAATATTGCTTTTGGAGATAGAATCATAAAGTCTGCAGGATATTCCTAGGAATTTAGAATAACTACCACATCCTCTATGATACCGTCAGGTCTCATTGTAGAGCCATCAACAAGTTGGAGAACTGTGGGTGTAGCCCTTAAACTATTGATCTCTAGATGTTTCATTACTTCCCTTGTCATTACATTAATGGCTACTCCTAAATCAATCAAAACATTCTTTATTTGACTACCATTAATGACTATACTCACAACAGGACTACCTGGATCAGAATACTTTAGAATTACAATTTTACCTAACATAATATCAGCCAATTGACCCATAACATGCACTATTTGTGGATCCTTTTTCTTCTTGCCAGGTTTCTTTAGGCATGCCTCTCTCAATGCCTTACCATATATAGGCACATCCTTTATTGCTCGCAACAATGGAATTTAACACAAATGTGCTTCATTTGACCAATAATATCAAAGCTTTGTTGTTGTTCAATGGGAACTTCTTTGTCTTGCAATCTATGGGGAAATGGTGGCAATATTTGACTTTAGAGTATTGTATCTATGGAATTAGATATTTCTTGCTCCTCCTATACCTTAGTGATAACTAGATGAGAGGGATTAGGTAAAGTTGTTCCAGATTGGAGGTGTATGCCATCTAGTGATAAAGAATAGGCTAGGTACTGATTAACATCAGCTGAATAAGCTTGTTGTTGTTGTTGAGATTTGATATTTGGATTTGGTAACGGTTGAGTAGGAAACTGTGTTGGTTTAGGCAGTGCAGCAGTAGCTGCAAGAGGAGGCATTAAAGCAGGAGGTTGTGGCTACTGAACAGGAGGTTGATATCCAGAAGATTGGGCTGGCCATGATTGGTTTCCCCTTCATTGAGAGGTAGGTTGCCAATTCCCTTGAAACTAGTTCCCTTAACCTTGAGGTGGATACTAGTTCCCATGTGGCTACTACCACTGTGGAACTTGATTAGCAAATTGCTGCCCTTAGCCTTGTGACCCATACCAATGTGGATAGTTACCAAAATTTTGAAAATACTGTGGTTGCCATTGGTTATTTGGTGCATAAGAATTACCACTATAACCAGAAAAAGAAAGTGGATCAGGTGGCATACATTATCTTCAAAAATTTGGTCTTCTTTGAGCAACATAGAAGACTTGCTAGTCCTCACCTTGAACTGGTTTGAAGTCAGGTACTCCCACGTTTGCAACCATCTTACATCTGCAATCTTTCTTCCCCTATTTACAATGAGGATAGAATTTTGCAATGAATGTATCAGCTTCCTCATGCTTCTTCTTAACTTCCAATGTATCCAACTAGGTAGCCATATTGTTTATAATGTCCTCCTTGAAGTCCTTTAGCAGATGACTAAGTTCCAATCTAGAAACTCTAGTTCCAGATGTTGATAATGGTGCCCTTGGCTTAAATCTCCTATTCTTCTTAGATGTAGATCTGGAATACTTCTTGCAAATTTGTCCTATTTCAGCTCAAGTAGATTGTGTAATGTCACCTCCTCCCATAAGATCTAAGGAATCAGTGCATTCATCACTGATACCCCTCAAAAATATCAATTTGAGGGAATCTTCATTCAGAGTACTATGCTTGGACTTCTTGACACTAAACAAAACCTTTCCAGATAATCTTCAAGACTCTCATCTTCAGTTTGTGTCATTCTAAAGATATCATCCCCATGACGATCAGTGCCTCTACAATAATCTTTGTATTTTACAAGAAACAACCGTTTCATCTCATCCTATGTGTTGATTGTGCTACTACCCAAGCTCATAAACCATTTGAAGGATGACTCCTTCAAAGTGGTAAGAAAATTTTTGAGTCTATGGGCATCTATAGTATAGTCAAAACTCCTACCAAGAACATCAAACTCAAACATAAATGTATCTGGATCCTCTGTCACCAACCCATAGAATTTAGGGAGTGAAGATGCTGGAGTGTTCTTGAGGTTAGCATTATCATGCTGATTGAAGATGGGAAAATTGAACATTGGACCTGGTGGTAGTGGTGGATTATTCCCACTAGGAGGAGGGTTCCCTTGCATTGGACTTGTGGGGGTTGTTACTATAGGAAATTCTTCTTCTTGTGGACCAAAAAGGAACTGAAGACTACCTTCTGGAAATTCAGATTCAAGGTGATTCAAATTTTGTGGGGCTTGGTAAAGTTCAACAAAACGATTTATATCTGGGAAATTATCTTCTGCATGATTAGGATGAGTGGGCAGAAATCTACCTCTGGGGTCTCTTCTTCTGCTATGCATGCAGATGCATGAAATTTTCAACCAATTAACTAGAAACTATAATAACCATAAAAGGTTCTTAGCTTGACACCATCCCCAGCAACGACGCCAAAAATGTCTACTCCAACTATAATAATAATAACTCTAATTGAAATCTCAATCCGAAGTTTGGACATTCATCTGGTAAAGTTACTATTTTCATGGCTAGTGTTCATTTAGTTATCAACCCAGGGATGTAAAACTTGAAATGGGTCTGGACTATATATGCACTAAGCTCCTTCAATGGCTAATATGCATTGCTGCAGTAACTAAAATTATGCAGAAAGGAAAAGCAAGAATGGAAATCATAGAAGGCTACATGAAAACTTATAAAAACTATGTTGGAATGATCTAATGTAAATAATAGAAATCACTTCGTTCTGGCTTGGCTGCAGGAATAGTTAGTGGATCTATTCCTAATGGCTATAAGAACAATCTAGGCATGAACTTCTACTGCAACTAAAGAAGAAATAATTTCAATGAACATAAACACGGGATCACTCACCAAGTGGGCCCCCTTGGATGAGTGATATCAAGCTTCCAGCAAAATACTTTTAACAAATCAGAACAACATATTTTTCATTCATTTCTCCCTAAAAATGATTACATGTTCTAAAAGAAAAACTCCAGAATGCTTGTCAAAAATTCTCTTCTCTATTCCTTTCTATTCTGTCTAACCTCTAAGAAAAAGGAAGAGATTATTATAATGCAAAGGTCAACTACAATGGATAACTCAAATCACACCCAGAAGAAGAGGTGGAGGATTGACAAATAAAGAAGATAACTAGAGCTTGGCTGTAGGAAATGTGGATCTAAACCGAACCATAGTCTTTGCACATCATAGCGATCTTTTGTGAATTCAATACCCACTAGAGTTAAACTCCCATAGTGATGTATGGCTGCTCTGGTTATGCCATATCTTGCGCTTGCTCGGCTCCTCTTCAGTTTGATCTCCAGTTATCTCATATGTGATTCTTCATTCCTTAGGTGCAAAAGGAGAACATCCATCGTGGCATCATTTATAAAAGTAATCCATGAGTCAGGAATAGCTTTCGTATGATAAAACAACCCAAAACAACAAATTATTAGACTTTACATGACAAAATGGTCTTTTTACAGACCTGTCATACAATACAAGGGTAGGGCCCGAACGACAATTCTAATCACCTTAAACGACAAAAGAAATTTTAATAGTTACTCATACAAGATAGAATCCTGCTTCGCATGATAAAACGTGAAACCCGACCCTAAACATGCGAAAAACTTGAAAAATGAGCAAAAAAATTCAAAATTGAAAACATAAAGAGGCTTAAGATCGATCACTTATAGATGGCTCATAGTTTCAGGGTCGATTATGATGTCTCTGGTGCTCAAATCGATGTGTACAAGTAGGGACCACCATTTTTTTTGCAGAAGGCTTTTTGAATTTTCAAACTTGGAGGGTTAAAATGATTTGAAAATGACACTTTTGTCCCATATATAGCCAAAAACCTAATTTTTCAACTTGCTCCGATGGACATGAAAATTGTACCCTTAGCTAATTCGCCCACTCTGATTCCATTTTCAGGATCGAAATTGAAATTCGCGATCATTTTTGCTAGTCAATTTCACAATTTGGACAACTTAGTGCTCTTTTCATCAAATGCTCATTCTTTCTTCAAATTGCACTCAATTTCAACACTGAATATCAATTTCAACTTTATGATCAACTCTGCACTTAACTCATCAATCAACGTCGATTCTTCAAATATTCTTCAGAATCAATTTGTGCTCAAATAACTTATTTTTGCCACACAATTGCCTATGATCAAGTACCCTCACTATATTTCTATCTCGCTCCCAAGGGGGCATACTCGCAACCTTATGACTTCACATCTTCAAAGTCGAGAAATTTTTTCAAAACTTCATCAAAAGTCGAGCAAAAATCTTTTCAACTAAAGAAAATCAATATCTTATTTGCTAAGGGGCATCTCAGCTTCATCGCTTCACATCAAGTTGAGATCTCTTGATCATCTGAATTGAATCAATCACTAGGGGCATCTCAGCTTCATCACTTCAAATCAAGTTGATATTTGTCTTTCATCTGAATCAATCTCTTAGCATTAATCAATTTCATCACTTCACATCAAGTAGATTATTCATTTAAATAAAATCAAAAGTTTAAAGAGTATCTTTGATCATACACTAAATCTAAGCAGGTGTTCAATATTCATTTCTTGATCAAGCTAGATTGTTTATCTTCATCATGTCTTGATCAATCAAGTTCAAGATCGATTTTTATCATCACTCACTGCATCTAAGTTCAATCAAGTTCTAGATTAGTAAGATTCACTTCTTGATCAATCAAGTTCAAGTTCGGTATCTTTAGTTTCTATCGTTCCTAAGTTTAATCAAGTTCGGGATTGGTATCGCTTTAATTAGACTTCATTCAGCTTTGTCGCTTTGAATCAAGCTAAACACCTTGCTCTTCATCTAGTTTGTGATCATTCAAGTTCAGAACTGGCATCTCCTAGACATCACACATTCTTTGAACCAACGCGTTGCTCGTACATTAATTCAAAGAGGGGCAAATGTAATACCCTAAAAATGGTCATCTAAACCATGGGCCCCTAATCTCAACAACATCACCAAGGTCCTAACCAAAGGCAATTAAATCAATCTTGAGCACATTATTAATTCTTCAATCATCAAGATAAATTCATGAGAAATGGCAAGAAGGATGGCCCATGTGCAGGAAGGTGCAAACAACCGAGCTAGGGTTTTGAAGCCCTAGCTCGCAGGCGTTGTTACAGTCGGTGCAGAGGGGGAGGGTGGTGAAGGGGGTTGGGGGAGTTTGGAGGGGGTGCGGCTATGGGAGGAGGGGCTTCTTAGCTGGTCGCAAGGGGGAGTCTTAAACTGCGGGGGTGTGGGGTGTCGGCCTGCTGCATGCAGTAGGTTCCCCGTGGGTCTCCCATGGGGTTGGGGGGGTTCATTTGGCCTCCTTGGAAGAGCAGCTTGGTGGGGATTGTTTCTTGGTGGGCTGCACTTTCTCAAGGGGTTTTCAGGTTTGGTCTTTGGCAGTCTTTTGTCACCCTATAATTCTTTTTGTGATCCGATGTCAGGCTTTGGTGGTGAGGCCTCACAGGTGACCCCAGCCATGGACTTCTAAGCTGCGATGGGTTCAAAACCCCCATGTCAGAATATAAAGACATTTTCCAATAATCTTTTCACCTCAGAACCAGGGTCTGGAAGTGCTGGTAGCTCTCGCCCCATGAAGATCAATGGGTGTCTCGAGAGATGTAGTGAAAGGCCGAAGCTGGTTATTCCCCCTAAGATGATAGCTGAAGATGTAGAGTATTTTTCAAACCACTCACTCTACTGCAAATTTCTGGGTATGAGGGTCTCCCTACAGTTCTTGAAAAACTGGGCGCAGAGGACTTGGGCACCAGATGGGGAAATGGAGATTATGTTGCTGGAGAACAACTATTTTATGGTTACTCTCAACTGTATGGAGGATCGCAATAGGATCTTTGAAGGAGGCGCATATTTTTACAACTAGGTGGGGTTGTTTATCAAACCTTGGCATGCGGGGTTTAACCCTTCATAGGATTTCCCAAATAGGGTTCCTGTGTGGGTGCACTTACCACGGTTTCTAGTGGAGTGCTATCGGGAGGAGGTGTTTCGGATGTTGGCCACAGTGCTTGGGAAACTAGTGGGATCCTCATCGCAAACCATAGGGAGAAAGGTAATGACCTTTGTGCACATCTGTGTTGAAATTGATCTTAGTAAACCTTTACCAAATGCTATAGATATGTGTGTCGGCTCTTACTCTTGGGTTCAACAATTAGATTATGAGACCTTACCTTTCCATTATCATCTATGCCATGAGTATGGTCATTTACAATGTAAGTTCCCTAGATATAAACTAGTAGTGCGCCAACCTCAACAACAGGCCCAGAGCCAAGATCGGGCTGATAAAGAAAAAGCTACTATATCAGCCGAGGTTGTGGGTACTGATGGTTTTGCTTTAGTTAAGACAAGGAATAGAAATCATGGCTAGAAGAGGTCCCTTTAGGAGAGACAGGAGGAGGATACCTTTAATAGATTTGCAGCATTGGATGACCTCAGTCAACAGGAAGTGAATATGGGATTAACCCCACTGGACCAAGGTGCTTCAGGGGGGTCCGAAAAGAGTTATGGAGGATTTTACCCAGGCCCTGCTAGGGACTGGAAGTCAACTAATGGAGACAGAGCAGATTACAGGGGCTGAGGTGGGACTCACTCCTATTTCAGAGGTGAATTTGGTGGGGGGGGGGGAGGACTCCCCGATAGCTCTAAAAATGGAATCGGCTAGAGCTAAAAATAATAAGTCTTCTGCTCACTTGGGTCTTCATCAGAAAGATATTAAGAAGAATGCTTTGGAGAAAATCTCAAAGGCTGGTAGAAAGAAGGATTTGGATAAAATCAAATTGATGGGAGAGAATTTGGTTGAGCGGGGTCAGTAAAGACTTTGGACTCTCACTTTTCCAATCCTCCTAAATGACTATGCTTTCATGGAATGTGAGGGGCTTGAACAGCGGCCGTAAACAAAAAGTTATTCAGGATTTGATTAGGAATCATTCTCCTAATGTCCTGCTTCTACAAGAAACTAAATTTTCAGTGGAGAGTATGATGGGGTTGGTGCTAAAGCTTTGGGGGTGAGGCGAGTGTCAGTGTATTGGGGTTGCTGGGTCTTCTGGGGGAGTGGCATGTCTATACAATCCTTCAAAGATTCTCCCTGTATGGTGGGTGGCTTCCACATTGTCGCTATTCGGGGTTGCCTCGAGTCTTGAGATCGAAGACCTTATCCTGTTTACTAATATCTACGCTCCCACTGATTTTCTAGGCAAGCAGAACCTTTGGTCTCATATTTCTGGTATGCGAAGGCTAGTCCCTTTTCATCATTGGATTATGGCAGGAGACTTTAATGTTATCATTAAGTTGAGTGAGAAGAAGGGGGGAGTCATGAGACTGGATCCCTCTTCTTATCTCTTCTGGGATAGTATATCTTCCCTGCATCTGATTGACATTAAGCCTAGCAATGGTTTGTTCACTTGGAACAATAGGAGAGTGGGGGAGTTTTGGATTGCTGAAAGGTTGGACAGATTCCTGGTTTCCAGTTCTTGGGTTGGTGGGGGGTGGTCCACAAGTTTTGAGATTCTTGACTAGAGAGGGTCTGACCATTGGCCTATCAAGCTAGTTTCTTCTTCAGCCTGGGTAGCTCACTCTCCTTCCTTCAAATTCCAACTTATGTGGCTCTGGGATCCCGCTCTGCACACTCTAGTTGAGTAGTGGTAGAGGAAGGGGAGGCCGACCTTTGGCACTGCCAGGTTTACTTTTGCCAAGCAGTTGCAGTTTGTTAAGTTTCAGCTTAAACAATGGAATAGGCAGGGTTTCGGGAACATTTTTCATGCTAAGAAAGCTACCCAAATAGTGTTAAATGGCATTACCAGTGTAATTAGAGAGCAGGGCTTGTCTGAAGCCTTATTTAGGGAGGAGGACAGGGCTCTTGAGACTATAGAGGAATGGGAGCTCAGGGAAGAAATTTACTGGAAACAAAGAGCTTGCATTGATTGGCTTCAAGCGGGTGCTAAGAACACTGCTTTCTTTTTCAACTCTGTGAAGGCGACGTGCCATGGGAACTCCATTTCTGCTTTGGTCAATGATAGAGGTGAGATGTTATTATCCTTGCAGGAGATTTCTAGGGAGGCTCTTCAATATTTCCAATCCCTCTTTAGTGAGGATTCTCAGGGGGAATTGGTAGAGGAGAACCAGGTCCTCACTTGCATTCCTCCTGTTGGTGTAAATAATTATTCATCATGGATATTATTACACTTACTTAAGTTTACTTAGGATAATGCATTTCATAGTAGTTTGGATATGAGACACTTGGGTGTTTGTGCCACATTGGGATAGTGTGTGTAGGAGAAATTCCACCTCTTATGGTGTTGATCTTGTTATTACACTATCATATCCACTTATTGTGGAGTGATAATTCCACCTTCGGTGGGTGATCCACCTCATGTGGAATATTATATTATTTCTCCTACCTACCCACACCTATTTCCTACCTACCCTTGTTTCTTATTGAGCCACATGTCATGTTTGTGTGCTCATACATATCCCTAGCCTTGCCTATATAAGTAGGCTCATCTACATTGTATGTAATAACAATAATCCAGTTGATTGTTGATCATTTTTCTATTGATGAGAATACAGTTTATTCTTGTCCCATATTATGTCTCTATCTTGTACATTTCATTGACCTCTTGATCTTGGCAAAATCCAACATGGTATCAGAGCTATTGGAGCTTCATTGATTCGTCTTGAAGAGGCATTATTGTGACATGAAGAGGCAGATCTGAGGAGCATCATCATTTGGAGGCGTCCTAGACCAGATCCGACCTCTCCATTGCATCCGGAAGGCCATTTCCATGAATTTTGGTTATAAAGTTGGCCTATTTTGGTGAGAAATTTTTTTTCTCCATTTTTACCTATATCGTATAGATTTCGAAAATTTTTTATTAATATTCGCAAAAAAAAAAATTTCATTTCTTTGAAAATTGTTTGAAAAATTCAAAAATCAAAAAAAAAAAAAAAAAAAAAATTCGAAAAAATCAAAAAAAATTGAAAAGGCAAACAAAAAATAAATAAATAAATAAAAAAAGAAAAATTTTGGTTTGGGGGTCCACAGACCCCCGTACCCCCGTGACTGTACCTTGCGCGCAGGTCTGCAGATTCGCCAGCGACCGTACCTGACACTGCAGGTCTTGTCTCCTCCGCCGCGTTCCGCGTACACCTCCCGGCTCCGCGCTGTGTTTCTGCCGCGCCACCACCGCCGAATCCCCCCAGCCGCCCTGCATCCTCCGTAGCCGAAGACGTCGGCGCCGCTCCCTTCGCCCGGCGCCACCGCCGCTTCCTCCGCAGTGCCTCCAGTCTCCGTCCCCGGACTCACGCGCCGCTCTGTGCCTTTGCTCGCCGCTCCTCAGTGCCCTCCGCCTCCGGCCCGTCTGACAGGTCACCGAACCCGACCACACCTTCTGCCACGTCAACACAGCCACGCGGACAGGACAACTCCTCCGCCATGCGGCACCTCCGTACAGACACGTCAATTTTCCATACAGAGCCACGTGGATTACCGTATGCACAGTCAGCAGTACGGACAGCCACATCACCCTGCACAGTCAGCAATTCCGTACAGTATGGAACGTACAGTCAGCTTGCCACGCAATCTATCCGTACGATGCGGACGCTCAGTCAGCCAGAGAGGCGAAGTTTTGGCGATGGTCATACGGCCGTCAAATTTAACATAGTGTTTTGCTGACATCAGCACCACATCAGCAAAGTTTGAAATTTTTTGGACCCCCTCTCATTTGCATTTTTGATTTTGCAGTTCAACTTCAAATGGCCATAACTTGTTCATTTTTGCTCCTTTTTGGGTGCAATTTTTTTTGAAATGGGCTAGAATTTTGTGCCCTTCGTAGTGGTGAAAGAATTTTTTGACTTTGATGCACGGATTTTTCAGAAAATGCAGTTTTTGGTGACTATCCCTGAGTAATCCCAGTTTTTGCAACTTCAGAGGCTTCGTTTGGGGTCATCCGACCTCCTTTTTAGGTGCCATTTTTTTTGAAAGTGTGTATTTTTTTATCTACTTTCACATGATGCTATCAGATTGATGTCATTGTAAGTAGAAATTTTACTTTTAGATCTTGGCCATTTTTGGCTCTCTTGGTACTTGTATATTTGCTTGAATCTCAGTTAGATTCATTGCACTATTGATTGAAGTCTCTTGTATCTCATTTGAGAAGTTGTAAAATTTGCATCATAAGCCCACTTTGCCTTGTTTTGCAAGTGGCTCATTGTAATCGCACTAAGTATAAAGTGCCAAAATCATCACTTTTGGGGGGGTACTTTGATTGATTGAATTTGGGGGGTGTCTCTTGTGCTTTTGTGCTCTTGTGTTCTTACCTTTTTGCTGCTATGGGTTATTCTAAGTTTCCTCTCTTAACTCCACATAATTATGCTACTTGGAAAATTGATGCATGGAGTAAACTTATGGAAAAAGGACTCACTCATTACATTGATGGAACTATTGTTGCTCCAGCTGATCCTAAGGCTGATCCAGTTGGTCACTTAGATTGGCTCACTAAAAATATCATGGCAATTGGTACCTTAAGAAAGTATGTATCAAAGGATCTCATTTTTCATATTGAGAAATGCACTCTAATCAAGGATGCTTGGCAAAAGTTTCAAGACTTGTATGGTCAAGTTGACGAGATTAGGGGATATCAAATTGATAGTGATCTCACCATGTTAGATCCCAAGAACTTTGATACTATACAAGATTATGTCACTAAGGCAAATGAGTTGACGGCACAACTCAAAGATTGTGGCATTGATAAAAAGGATACTCAATTGATATTCAACTTGATAGGCAAGCTTCCACAAGAATATGCAGCATTTGTTTCTAGTTTCCAAACTCATAGGATGACAATGGGTTCAAGCTACAAAATGCCTACATTTGATGCTTTCAATGAAATGTTGATGATGGAACAAACTAAGTTGATAAGCATGGGCATTCTTAAGGCTTCTTCTAAGTCTCAAGCATTAGTAGCAAATCAAGGGAACAAAGGAAATCAAGGAAAGGACAACTCAAACAAGAAGAAATGGCAATCAAAACCTAAGGAAAAAGCACCATCTTCTCCACAACAAGGAGATTCATCCTCTTCCAAGAGAGATAATTCACCAAAGAGAGAGAGACCTACTTGTGCTTATTGTAAAAAGATTGGTCATGAGGAACATCGTTGCCATACTAAGAAGATTGATGAGCTCACACATATCATCAAAAAGCATAACATTGATTTGCCTAAAGTCTACAAGAAGGATGATTCATCAACTTCCACTTCCTCACATTCAAAAGGAAAAGGGCAAGCATTCATGGCTTCTACAAGTGGAAAAACTCACTCTTTTGGAACAAGAAAAGGAAAAGCTCTATGTGCTACAACAAATCATACTTCAGAGAGATGGCTTCTAGATTCAGGGGCTTCTCATCATATGGCATCTTCACAGTCTATGTTCTCTACATTTGAGCCTTGCACCATGCCACAGATTTTGATGGGCAATCATACATACATGGATGTGATTGGGAAAGGATCTATTGACATTGGGGATAACTCCTTCAATGATGTGTTGTGTGTACCCCACTTGACAAACAATCTCCTTTCTATCTATCAAATCACACATGGCGCAACTAAGAGAGTTGTGGAGTTCACACCTAACTCAGTTTTTATTAGAGACATGGAGACTAGAGCTATCATTGCAACTGGGGTGGTTGATCATGCATCTCAGTTATACTCCTTTTCAGATTTTGTTGATGATGATGATTTCACATTTGATGATTCTACACATGATGATCACACTTATTATGATGATTCAGATTTTGAGGAGAACTTTGGACACTTGAACATGGGGATTCTCACATGTAACCCAGTTCTTGAGTCTTGTATTTCATCTTCTCATATTGATATCACATCACCTATTGCACCTGATGATGCAGATAGTGCGACAGTTTTGCCTTCATGTGATTCAGTGAAGCAGGATATTCATTGTCTTCCAGCTTCAGATTCATGGGATGATTACATGACAGATATTGCAGGTTTGTTTATGGAATCCTACATTGCAGATTTGGGAGACATCATTGATGACATACATCTTCTCTTTGATGAAGATGATCCTTCTTCGATTGTTGCGAGGGCACACTCTAACCCTCTTGTTCATTCTCTACATGATCATTCTTTCGAGGTTGACATGATTGTGGATACTTATGTACAGCAGTTGGAGGAGGTCTCTTTATTCTTTGAGGAGACACATGAGTCTTTGGATATTGTTCTACATCCATCTCTTTGGATATTGTTCTACATCCATCTCCACTAGATGTTGGAGTTCCTTTTTCAGCAGTGTGGCACAGTTTACCACCTTTGGAGGGGGTATCTTTCAGCATCCATATGGGGACACTTGAGCAGTTTTCAGAGATTCCTTTCATCATGAGTTTTCTTCATACATCTTCCCTTCATGATTGGGGAGACTTCATGGATACACCTTTGGTTTTGTTTCTTCCTAAGGGGAGGAATGTTGTTCGACGTTCATGGAGTAGTTTCTTCATACATCGAGCTTCTATCATTGGTGCAGATTCTTCATTGAGGGAGGATCATAGTTTGACTTCTCTTCTTCTCTCATATGGGGGGGACTTTTTCCTCACATGGGGTTTTGTTCTTCACATACTTCTTTGAGAGTTCTCTTGTATAGATTTCATCTCTCTTTTTGGGGAAGGGTTTTTTCCCATTGGGTTTTTCTCTCTTTCCCCACTTTGTGAGAGATTTCATTGCATTGGTTTGCATGCATTTGCATTTGTTCATGGGTACCTAACATGGCCTCGTAGCCGGGACCCATCTTGCATTGCTTAGTTGCATTGTAGACTTAAGTGCATTCCCCTAAGTTGCACTTAAGGGGGGGTGTTGGTGTAAATAATTATTCATCATGGATATTATTACACTTACTTAAGTTTACTTAGGATAATGCATTTCATAGTAGTTTGGATATGAGACACTTGGGTGTTTGTGCCACATTGGGATAGTGTGTGTAGGAGAAATTTCACCTCTTATGGTGTTGATCTTGTTATTACACTATCATATCCACTTATTGTGGAGTGATAATTCCACCTTCGGTGGGTGATCCACCTCATGTGGAATATTATATTATTTCTCCTACCTACCCACACCTATTTCCTACCTACCCTTGTTTCTTATTGTGCCACATGTCATGTTTGTGTGCTCATACATATCCCTAGCCTTGCCTATATAAGCAGGCTCATCTACATTGTATGTAATAACAATAATCCAGTTGATTGTTGATCATTTTTCTATTGATGAGAATACAGTTTATTCTTGTCCCATATTATGTCTCTATCTTGTACATTTCATTGACCTCTTGATCTTGGCAAAATCGAACACCTCCTTTTGTGTCCAAGGAGATAAATGAGCAACTTATGGGTCCTATTTTGTTGGAAGAACTTGAGTGGATTGTTTTTCACATGAGGAAAGGAAAAGCACAAGGATCGGATGGGTTTTCGGCTGAATTCTTTCAAGAGTTCTAGTTTATCATCAAATTGGACTTACTCGAAGTAGTCCAAGAGTCCCAGAGGAACAAATAGATGCTTTAGGCCCTGAATGCAACCTTCATTTTGCTAATCCCTAAGTGTGATGGAGCTAACAGGTTAGGCCAGTTCTGCCCTATATCTCTCTGCAATGTGATATACAAGATCATTTCTAAGTTGATTGTAGAGAGGCTGAAGAAGTGTCTGGGGGCTGTTATCTTAGAGGAATAGAGTAGGTTTGTGGAAGGACATCAAATTTTGGATGGCATGGTTATTGCCACGGAGACCATTCACTCTATGGCATCCTCCAAGGAAAAAGCTATGTTTATCAAGTTGGATATGGCTAAGGCTTACAATAAAGTTCGATGGTCCTTCCTTTTGAAGATCCTCAGGTCCTTTGGCTTTGCTGAGGAATGGAGCCAATGGGTTATGAGCTATGTCACAGCCACCTCTTTCTTAATGCTTATTAACGGTGACCACACGGAGCTATTTGGTGCGAGTAGGGGCCTTCGCCAGGGGGAACCCCTCTCCCCTTACCTATTCATTCTCCTGGCTAAGGGTCTGGGGAGGTTGACCAAGCATAATGTGGGTATGGGTAGGATCCAAGGCCGAAGTTGGGGTAATGATTTGCAGCCTCAGAATCATCTGCAGTTTGTTGATGACATGGCCCTGATGGGTCTTGCTAGGATCAGAGAAGCTACTAATCTGCGGAAGGTTTTGGATGTCTATCTGGTGGCCTCAGGTCAGTTGATCAATGAAGATAAGTCTTCTATTATTTTCTTCAACACTCCTAGAGCTATTCAAAGGAGGATTGCTCTTATCTTGAGGTTTCAAGTGGATACTCTTCCCATGACTTATCTGGGTATACCTATCTCTCCTAGTAATCCTCCTCAGGAGTCATGGCAGGGTATCTTGGATAAATTTTGCTCAAAGGTGGAACATTGGACACACAGATGGTTATCTTTCATTGGGAGAGTGCAACTGATTCAGTTGGTGGTTCAGGGTCTTCTGATTTATCGTTGTATGCTTCAAGTGGCTCCTAGGTGGTTCTTGAAGGGATTGGACTCTTTGGCTAGGAAATTCTTATGGGCAAGAAATCTATCCTCCTCCAAATGGAGTATAATTAATTGGAACCTGGTGTGTAGCCCAAAATAGTCAGGGGGGCTTGGTTTATGGCAAGCTATTTTATTCGAGGAGGTTCTGACGGCTAAACTGTATTGGAGGCGGTGCATCGAGCAGGATCATGGGTGGGCTAAGTTATTGGCTTACAAGTATATGTAGAGGATCCCAGTTCAGGAGGTTCCAAGATATCCGCTTGAGGGAAAAGGCTCAATGATTTGGTATACTCTCAAGAAGGGGGCTTCTCTCATTAAGGAGGGTCTCTTTTGGATCTGTAGGAGGGGGGAGGAGGTCCTGTTCTGGAACAACTCTTGGGATGGGTACCCCCCCATCCTCATATAGTTTCCCAATCTTGGGAACCTTAGCCAAAGATTCCTAGAGATAGGGTGGTCAAGGGTGAGTGACTTCAAGGAGGTGTACCGGTGTGGGTGGTTGGAGATGGAGAGGTGGAAGACTCCTAGTGAGTGGCCAGTTGTTGGGATGGAGGAAGAGTGTGCTGAGCTACAAGGTATTCTGGTGAGTAGACACTGTAGTGCTCTCAAGGGTATGGATGGACTTGCCTAGTCTCTAAATCCTAAAGGAATCTTTACTATTGCTAGTGGTTACTGAGTTCTTTTGAACATAAGTTTCGAGGGTAGAGAGGTGCACTAGTGGAAACAGGCTTGGAACAGTTTCTCCTGGCCAAAGTGCAATTGCTTCGCTTGGACTCTAGCCTTGAATAGATGCCTAACTTGGGATAATATTCGCAAGAGAGGATTCTCAGGGCCTTTTATTTGTACTTTGTGTGGTAACGGGGAAGAAGACTCCTCACATCTATTCTTCAGATGTCCCTTCTCTATCCTTATTTGGCACTATTGGTGGGAGGTGTGGAAGTGTCCGTGTGTCCATGCTGATTCTCTGGTGGAATTTTGGGGTAGTATGGGCAGACCACCTATTATTTCCTCCTTCCTTCAGATGGTCTGGTACATTGGGCCCATCTTCATACTTTGGTAGATTTGGCTTGAGAGGAACAGAAGGATCTTTTGTGAGGCCAGACTGTTAGTGCAACAAGTATGGAATAGAACCATGGTTATGATTTGGGAGATGGTGGAAGCGAAGTGTGAGGTTAATCTTCCTTTGAACAGAGATGAGGAAAACATTGTGTGTAGGTTAGGTTGGCTTGAGCTATCTCTGGCCTCCGCTTGTGTTAGAAAAGGTAGATATGCTAGGAAGAAGGTCCAAAGGGTTGGAAAGTGGAGCCCCCCTCAGGATGAGATTATTAAGATTAACACCGATGGCTCCTCCAGGGGTAATCTAGGCCCAGCTGGGGTGGGTGGGATAGGTCAAAATTGTAGGAGAGAGGTGGTCTTTCTCTTTTCGGTGCATAAAGGGAGGCAATCCAATAATTATATGGAGGGTCTTGCTATTCTCAATGCCTTGGAGCAGGCTTGGGAGTTGGGTTGTAGGAAGGTTATCTGTGAATTGGATTCACAAATTATTGTTAATTTGTTGACTGAGCAGAAGTTGAGTGGGACTCATTGGTAGCTGGTAGGGATTGTACATCAGATCCTTCAGATTAGCTCCTTAATGGAGCAGGTGTCTTTCATCCACATTCCCTAAGAATGGAATAGAGTGGTAGATTCTTTGGCTAAGTGGGCCTCTGAACATGTTAATGATTGGAAGCTTGAAGGATGGGAGCATCTCTCCCTAGATTATGGTCAAGTCTTGTAGAATATTCTTGTTGAGGACATGGAGAGTTATGATGTTGACTAAGCCTGGTCTGGGCCTCGGGCTCTTTTCTTGAAGGGCCTGGGGGCACTGGTCCTCCTTGTAATTTTTGGGTCTGATCTTCAATAAAGTTTTTACCCCTTTTATTCAAAAAAAAAATTCTTCAATCATCAAAAATCACATGGCAAATCAATTACTCAATATTAATTAAATATTTATTTAATTAATTGAATCATTCCAAGAATATCATTTTGATCAATTATCCTATTTTAATTTATTAAATATCCTTGCATATTTAATTAATTAATAAATTTGCCATTTAATCATGCAAAAGGAATTAATTTATTACAAAAGAGGAATTAATTATAAAACAAGAGTTGAATTGAAATTAAAATAAAAGAATTGAATGGAGAGAGAAATCCAACTTGAGATATTATTTCTTTTTCTAAATTTAGAACTGGAAATCATAAAAGAAATTAATTGAATTATTGAATTATTTTCTAAAATTGGAACTCAAAGCTTTTTAGAAAAAGAAGTTCAGTTGCATTGAAAAAGACTCTTTTCTTGAATAAATAAAAGAATTATCTATTTTTATCACAAATGCATGGAATTAATTTTTTATTATTTCCAATGTAACTTGGACTTCTAATTTGAAAGCATTTCAATTAAACTATAATTGGAATCTATCTCAAGGTTAACTAAAGTTGATTTCTCAATTATGATCAATTAATCTTAAATTGAGCTTTTTTTATCATCTCTCTTGTAATTCTCTATAAATTCAACCTTCAGCTCTCATTCCAATTCACCCCAGAGATTTTTGAGAACGCGCTTGGAGATTATTATCAAGCTAATTTCACTCTAGAGTCATTGAAGATCATTGTGCTTTTTAGATTATTTGCATCCATATTGCTTGAATTCATTATTGCTTGAAATTATTCATCCATTTGGCATCCATATAGTTAATATCATATAGATTAAATCCTTCATCTTGGTGTAGTCTAGTCACTGGTATTGCTTATAAAAATCTGAGAGCAATCTTATACTTGCATCTTTTAGAAGGTAATTAGTGGCTTTGTTATGGTTTATTATTGATTGATTATTATTTACTAGCCATGCATATAATGACCTAATTGAAGTGTTGTGCTTGTAGCTACAAACCCTTTTTCACACACACATGTGGACATAAATTGTGTTTGCTACTATCTGGGTTATGGACCGGCTTAATGTAACATGTTGTTTGATTTTCTCGATGTGTTTCCAAGATGTCTTATGGGTTGGATAATATTTGTTTGGTCTCAGGCCAACATGTTTTATAATTATGTAATTTCTTTATTATCTAGTGGTCGACCTGATTATTTATGGTCGAGGGTTTATATATATATGATGTAAGATCTTATTGTAGATCATAAGATGGAATATATGGGATAGTATAGGAGTGAATAATTTAATAATCATTCATGTAGAGGATTTGGTCGATCATTATTGATCTAGTTGGGTTTATGTAAGAGGATTCAGTCCTCCGGTATTGAGCTTGACTGAAACTATATTCAGGCATAGGAGATGCTATCATTAGAGTTCATTCTTCCTTCCAAATTGTAATCTGGATTTTTATGTAGTCAGTGAGACTCCTTTTGTAATGAGTAGTGTTCTCTAGGTTGTTGGCCTTCCTACAAGTGCATGCCCCTCGAATTGTAATCACATACTTCTTGTAGAAGTATTATCTGACTATGGGTAGGCTTCCCACGGTGGTTTTTCCTTCTACCGGGTTTTCCACATACAAATATTGGTGTCATGTGGATTGTATTTATTCTCTAATTGTTGCTTGTGCTTAATTGGTATATCTTCTATTTCGGTAATTGGTTTATGTATTTTTGTATTGATCTTTTATGTTTTAGTATTAAAGTTTTAATTGCCTAAGGTTCTAGTAATCTGGTGACAATTGATTCACTCCCCCTCTCAGTTTTCAAAAATTGTCTAACAATTGGTATCAGAGCTCTAGTCCTCTTTATAGAATCTTAACTACTTGAGGAAGATCCTATGGTGACTAACAGTTCAAGTTCATCTAGTTCATCTGTTGTTGTCATTCAGAGAGAAATTCCTAGGCTTGATGGAATAAATTACAGAGTATGGAAGATTCAGATGGAGATTCATCTAAGATGTCTTGGTAAGGAAATCTGGGAAATCACAGAGAATGGTGTAAATCCTTTTAATATGGCATCTGGCAATCCTCCTCTAGCTAACTTAGATAAGGAGCTTGAGAATGATTGTAGAGATAGAGAAGCCCTCTTGAGTGCACTTTTTGATCAACAAATAATGGGATTGACTAACAAATCATCAACAAAGGCTATATGGGACAAGTTGGAGACTCTTAATTAAGGTGACCCTCCTGTTAAGATTGCTAAACTTGATGGTTACCGAGTGAGATATGAAATTTTGAAGATGGAAGAAGATAAAATGATTGTGAAATTCATGGAAAGGGTAAATGAAATTGTCATGGGAATTCAATGTTGTGGTGGATCTCTGAGTGAAGATGAAATAGTTTCTAAAGTTATGAGAGCTTTACCATCAAATTTTAAGATGAAGGCTACTGCAATTAATGAATTGAGAACAATGGCTAATATTTTTGTCAATAAGGATACCTTGGTTGGGAAATTATCTACTTTTGAGTTTGAAGAATTTGGACCTTCTGGAGCTGTGAAGTCTGAACTTCCTTTTCTTACATTTACATCATCAACCAAAAAGCAAGATTGGAAAGTTTTGTATGCGAGGGAATTGGATGATATGAAGAGAGAAGATGAAGAATTTGAGAAACTTGAAGCCCTATTGTCTAGAAGAGTACCTAAAGGACTGGTAGGAAGTAAGTATGGAAGAAAAACACCTTTTAAATGTTTTGCATGTAATAAGATAGGTCATTTTGCATCTAGATGTCCTAAAAGGAATTCAAGATTTGAAGAAAGAGCTAGAAGATATTTTAAGCCTAACCCTGTATATTAGGACAAGCATAAGTACAGGAAAAATAGAGATAAATCATATTACTTTGTGGATGAGGAAGGTGTGACTGATTTTGATGATGAACCGACACAAGACTCTGCTAGTGGTTCCAGTAATGGAAAGGAATGGGTGTTCCTGGATATCAAGGAAAATGATCCGGCAATAGAAGAGAATGTACCTGAAGAGAAGGCCCTTTCTATGAAAATTGAAGTTAAGGATGAATGGGTAATAGACAGTGGATGTTCACATCATATGACTAGAGATAAAAGGATGTTTCTATGTCTGCAAGAACTTGATGGCAGTCTGGTTAGATTTGGAGATGACAAAGCATGCATGATAAAAGAAAGAGGAACTATATCATTAGATGGTAAGCACAATACTGATAATGTTTATTATGTTGAAGGTTTAAGGCATAATATTTTGATTGTAGAACAATTGGTGGATAAGGGATTTCAATTACTATTCAAGGATGGAAAATGCAAAATCATTAATAGATCTGGATTGGAGATTACAACCGGTACTCAGACAAAAGGTAATATATTTCATTTGAATTCCAGTGAGAAGACATGCTTGATTGCACAAACTAATGAGAGTTGGCTTTGGTATAAAAGGCTATGGCATGTGAATTTTAATTGCATGGTAAAGATCAGTTCAACTAAGGCAGTTAGAGATATACCTAAGATTATGAAGCCCTATAATCCGGTATGTAAAGAATGTCAAAAGGGAAAACAAGTCAGAACCTCTTTTAAGAGTATACAAGACAAATCTAATGATGTTCTTGATCTTATTCAAAGTTATTTGTGTGGTCTTGCAAGAATTAAAAGTTTTCAAGGTGATAAATATTTTATGCCAATCATTGATGATTATTCTAGAATGATGTGGGTTACTTTTCTAAGAGAGAAATATGAGGCTTTGAAAAGTTTAAAATCTTTAAAGATAAATTTGAAACTAAGACATGATTGAAGATTAAGTGCTTAAGGTTAGATCATGGTGGAGAATTCACATCCGGTGAGTTAGTATACTAACTTTTGTGAGAAGCATGACATAACGAGATAATTTTCTACTCCCCAGACACCTCAGCTGAATGGAGTTGTGGAAAGAAAGAACATAACTATCTTGGATGTTTCTAGAACCATGATGATAGAAGTTAATCTACCTCATATCAAATAGAGAGAAGTAGTGAGCACAACAATTTATACATTCAATAGAGTTCATATCAAAGGAGAAACCGGTAAGACACCTTATGAATTATGGTTTGGAAATACAGCTTTAGCTAAGTACTTTAGAATCTTTGGTAGTAAATGTTATATCAGGAGAGATGATTTCATTGGCAAGTTTGATCCTACCATTTAGAAGCACCTAAAGATGCATCACAATCTGTGCTCTGGGCTGGATCCTTCCCCATACGATCAATGTCCTACTGTGACAAAATTAAATATAAAAACACATTAGCGAAATGAGACCAATAGACTTATGAAAAAATAATAATAATAAAATGGTATATTGGAGTCATTAATTGGGGATTTGGTAATGGTATATATTATGTACCACCCCCATAGAAACTATGTACCACCCCCATAGAAACTATGTTTGTATCTATGCAATTAAAATTGTAATCGATTAGCACTCTTCACTTGTAGTTATTGATTTTATTGCATATACTAGTACACGGTTTTCCCCGCACACCTCAAATATGCAATTGGGTTTCTTATTTGTTGACCTAGGTCATGTACTTTTTATAAACCCTTCAATATTCCCTGATGATTTTGGTCTTCCGTCAATGTACATAGCCACTCCTTTATTTTGATCCTTATCTTTTAGTTGTATATAATTTGCTGACAGTGCATACCTACGCATACTTTGTGTATATCAAACTAGCTGCATCCAATCTTTTTAATTGTAATAGGGTTCGAGATACTCCATCAATTTAGTAACTCTGTCATAACAAACCTTTATGGCATCCATGCAAAATAGGCCCAAACCATGTAATGGCGATGGTGCCATGCGAAATATCCTCTCGTTGACACAAAAATTAGTGTTTACTAGAGGAAATTCCTTGGGTACCTATTGTTTCTATAGATGTTTGTACCTCAAGGGCACCTTGATGTCACCTATGCTCTCATCATTATAAGGACATAACCCCCCTTCAGCAAGAAAAATTTCCATGCATTTACCAAATTTTCTTATAATCTTTTCACCTCTAGTTGATCTCCCTCTTTTAGACCTACTACATGTCTCGCTTTCCTCTTCTCTTCCCAAATTTCCCTTGCTTGAGGAAGACAAATCTGACAAATACCTATTTTGTGGTACCTGGACTCCATCGAATGAGAGAGATAGTTACCAAAAATTCCTTGAGGTTTTTCATGGTCTATAAAGATGTGGGTGAGCATAACTATAAGGTGAGAAAGAGAATCTACAAGAGATCATGGACTTAGTAGAGGTTTCCTAGAAGATGGACTTAGTTTTCCACACCCTTCAACTTGTCCAATTATTTTTCATGGACTTTGATTTGATTTTAAAAGTCATTGATAAAGCTAAGATGTATGTCATATTATGTTGACTTGTGACAAGAGAATCTTCTTAGGGGGGCCATAAGTCACATTAGGCGAACAGGGAATGCAGAGGAAAATATTTTATCTAAATGGGAACTCACATTCAAAAAAGAAGGTGAAGTCAAATTTGAAGATCTTACATAAGATTTCAGGGTGGCGGTTGTTATAAGTTTTTAGATCATAAATGCAAGACGTACTCTTTGGTACTCCTATAGAGTCAGAAAGATGATGGGAGAGTGACAAGGCGATCATAGACATTAATTGGGATAGATATTATTAATGACACCAATTTCGAAAGGCGTAGTGGGTTTAAATGCTAGTAACCTTGAATTTCATCTTGCATTTAGCGTATGAAGTAAGTTAGAAGTGAGACCTCAGAGAAGTGAAGGGGATTTGGTGAATGTTGAGCTGAAGGTGATATCTCTGCCTAAGTAAGATGGAGGCGAATTTCACATTGAAGACAAAGAAGTAGATTTGGGATTTTCCAGAGGAGCTAACATTTAGACAGCTCAAAGGTCTTTATAACTTCTGGGATGATTATCTCCCACACTGTGTTTTTTTGATATTGGGGAAGGTGTTTATAAAAATGAAACATAGATATCATACTAGAATGGATATATATTCACTCATTTTGGCTTGGGGAGTGGAAGTGAAGGAAAGCATTGCAATAGTTTGTAGGGTGGTGGAATTTCTTGTTCCAACAGAATTTCATGAAGGGTTAGAAACTTGCTTGGAATGGGCAGTATTAGGTGAGGGAGAAGAAAATGAAGATGAAGGGGTGAAATAAAAATCATACCCTTCCTTTGATCGGCACTGGGTATGTGTGCCTACCATTGCAAGGTGGAGGCAAAGAATGGATGGGAGGCAATGAAGTTGTTAATTCAGATCAAAGAACTAGATGCAGTCATTGCAATAGCTAGGGACGAGGCGAAGGGAACTAGAAGAACTCTTCGACCAAGGAGGCTGAGAATGGTGATGGTGCCAAGGTTGGGAGTGGGAATGAGACCGGCCAGGCATTAAAGGTGGCTTCTGAAATGTTGCAGTGATGGTGACAAATGGGGTGGGGTGTGGTTTTTTATGTTTTTTGGCTAAATTTTTGCTATGTAATTATGGATAACGTCTAATAGTAAATTTGGGGGTAGGTTGTTGTAGAAAAGAGTTTTTTGTGTAAAGATTTTGTATTGGTTGTATATTGCCAATTGTGAAGAATGACATTTTTTTGGATAGGAGAACAAATAGTCATCATTATGATGTAACTACTTTTTATATTTAATAAAATACATATATTACCAACAAAAAAAATAAAAAAATGATTTGACATTCTAGAATAATATGCACATTTTTTTTCTATTGAGTATAATTGATAACAATATATACAAAGTAATGTGAGTTCCATCACCACACCCAACCAATATGCTCCCAAATAGGAGATTAGTTTACAGAGATAGTTACATCATAGAGTCTCCTTGGCTAAGGTTGATTGCATACATTCTCCTTGTTTTAGGTTTGCCACAAGATCAAGTTATTTAATAGGAGATCAAGTTATTCGAATCAAGTTATTTAATTGATGAGCTAAAAGGCTCTATAATGAATGGTTCATAAGGCACAACGCTTGTCATAGGTTTTGCAAAAAACACAATTTTATGCTTCAATAAGCCTTACCCACTCAATGTAAAAAAACACACTACCATTTCAACCATGATTAGTAAATTGGAAGGATTTTATAGTGGATTTGAAGATTAATGAGATTTTACCAAAATATAGAATGCAACACTTATAGTGGATTTGATGGCACTTGCACTTGTTCATCCTCTTTCTCTCTCCATTTTTCAATTTCTGACTGGCTGGATGCTCTGTGGGTGGCTTGGTATTTCAATTGATCCTTGCATTCATTATGTCAATGGGGGTTCTGCTAGGATTGCTTATAGAACTGGATTATGCCTTATGTATCATAGCCCCAACTCTTTGCTCCTGCGTGCACGAGATTCAAATAAAAAGCCAAATAGACTAAAAGTTCATTTCTAGACTTTCAAAAGAAAATTTTATATTTCAAATTTAAAATATAATTTGGGTCCAATTATTTTCCTTCATTTTAATTTTTATGTAAACTTGAAGCACAAAATATCTACAAAACACTTTATTTGAACACCTCCTATAAGATATCAAGGCCTAAAAATAATAATCTAATGATAATGCTACATTAGAAATTGATTTGACGTTCTAGAATAATATGCACATTTCACTAAATTAATGTGTTGTAATATTATTTGTCCATTTTACTTGGCTTTTGATTAAAGAGTTTGATCTAACATCTAATATCATGCAACATTTCCTCTAAGTAATCTCTTTAGTTTGTATGAGTAAACTTCTTCACAGCTTAAATATAAGATAGATATAAATATGTAAATATATGCCAAGTCAATAAGAGTGGATGGTGCAAAGTATCTAGGTGGTAGATAAGGATATGATGATATGATTGAGTCTTTTCTTACACCATGAAGGCTTTTAATAATTCATGATTTTGGGTCTATTTTAAAATGGATAGTTTAAACAAGATGTGCTCTTCATATATGAATTATGATCTTCAATGCATGCTTCACAAGTGGGACATTTTAGTGCTATAGACAATTTATAACAAATGGGTGGCCCTAGAAAACTCATGTAAAATATCTAAAAGTAACACTTATCTTTCTAATGTCAAGCCTTCTAAAAATAGTGTTTTATTGAACTATAAGTAGAAAATAGTGTTAAGATTTTCTTTATAATCATGGTTATGGTTTAATGTCATGGTCATAATTATGTTAGGGTTAGGGGTAGAATTATGGTTAGGGTTAGGCTTTGGATTATAATTATAGAAGGTTTTGAGTTTATGAATAGGGTTTTGGTTAGCATTAAGGGTATGATTGGAATTACAATTAGGGTTGGGATTGGAATTATAATTAGGAGTAGGGTGAAGATTTAGATTTGGTTAGGGCTAGGGTTAGGGTGAAGGTTAGGATTAAGGTTAATATTAGAATTAGGATTATGATTTGGTTTAGGTTTATGATTATGGTTATGGTTGGGGTTAAGGGATAGCATTACCTAGGATAGGGTTGGAATTATGGCTATGATTGATGTTTACATGATGGTTAGTGTTTAAGGTAGGGTTTGGTTTGGGTTAGGGTTTGGATTTGGATAAGGTTAGAGTTAGGGAATAGCATTAGTTTTGAGATTATGGTTATAAGGGTTAGGATTTAGGTTTAGCATATGGTTAGGGTGAAAAAATTAACACAATGAAGAAAATTAAAAAAATTGAGCAACCACTTACAAGAAAAATACAACCACAACCTATGCGTGTTGGCCATTTGGAGGAACTGATTATGTGTTGCATTGATGTTTTGTCATTGATGTCAACACTAGCTATTTTGGTTATTTACTGGTATCCTTTTGGTCTTGATAGGTTGTTTGGTTTCTGGTTGATTAGATCATGATGATATGGTATACTCTGGTATGCTTTGGCTTATGGAATTAGCTTAGATCTTCTATTCATGCTACTCATATTTATGCTCAGTTAGTTGGTTTTGATTTGGTGATCGGATGCTATCTTATATGCTGGTAAGCCTAGTTTGTTGATCTCGTGAGGGTTTCATCGGTAGAGCTTTGTTGAAGATTTTTTGATGTTATGCATAAGTGGTGTTGGTGGGGCTTCTAGTAGAGATTCATGATGCTAATGGTGATCGTGTTCGATACTTGGCTGATTGGGATCATTTCTTTAGCATGTGTGGACCTATACTGGGTCCAATACTATCTAGGTTTTGGACCGGCTTAATGTAACATGTTGTTTGGTCTTCTCGATGTGTTTTTGGGATGTCTTATGGGTTGGATAATATTTGTTTGGTCTCAGGCTAACATTTTTTGTAATTATGTAATTGCTTTATTATCTGGTGGCTGACCTTATTGTTTATGGTTGAGGGTTTGTATATATATGATGTAAGATCTCATTATAGATCATATGATGGAATATGTGAGGATCTATGCGAGCAAATAATGTAATAATAATTCATGTAGAGGATTTGGTCAATCATTGGTGATCGATTTGGGTATATGGAAGAGGATTAAGCCCTTCGGTATTGTGCTTAACCAGAACTGTACTCAGGCATAGGAGATGCTATCATTGCAGTTCATTCTTCCTTCTGGATTGTAGTTTGGATTTTTATGTAGTCAGTGAGACTCCTTTTGTAATGAGCAGTGTGCTCTAGGTTGTTGGCCTTCTTGCAAGTGCAGGCCCCTCAATTTTTAATTGCATACTTACTGTAGAAGTATTATTTGACTATGGATAGGCTTCCCACCATTGTTTTTCCCTTTACCAGGTTTTCCACGTACAAATCTTGGTGTCATGTGGATGGTATCTATTTTTTAATTGTTGCTTGTGCTTAATTGGTATATCTATAATTTCATTAAATGGTTTATGTATTTTGGTATTGATCTTATGTGTTCTGATATTAAAGTTTTAATTGCCTAAGGTTCCTGTAATCTGGTGACAACTGATTCACCCTTCCCTCTCAGTTTCTTCCAGTTATTTGAACTATCTAATAGTATAAGCCCCTCCATCTTTGCAAGAATGTAGCGAAGGTTTCTCCTTCCTTTTTCTTTTTTGCACATAAATCCATCAAGGTAATTGTATTATCTATATTGAATGTAAATTTTGATATGAATAACTCAGCCAGTTCACCCCATGAAGAAATCTTAGGTAGGAGGTGTGAAAACCATTCCAATGTTGTCCCTCCAAGACTTTAAGAAAATAACCTCATTAAGTATGTATCATTGTGGGCTACCTCAATACATGTTGTGAAGAATTATCTGACATAATCTTGAGGATCACCTTTCCCTCTATATTTGTCAAACCTTGGAGTTTCAAAATGCATGGGAAAAGTTGGCATGTATAACTTTTTGCAAAAGGATATGTACAAAGGTCCTCCATTGTATAGCTCTTTTTATCATTGACTATTTGCATACTAGTCATCTACTTCTAAAGATTCTCCATTTGTTGAGTCAGGATCTCTATTTGTGTCAATGGTACTGACTTGATGAGTGTTTCCCACAAAAGGGATAGTATTGGAGTATCTTTGAGCTTGCTGAAATATAGACTGACCATGTAGTTGTGTACCATAAGTCCCATCAAGTGGTGTAAAGTATGCAAATTGTGTATTGACATTCGGCTGAGTTGAGATAATTATCCCTTAATTCACATTTTGGGCATTGTAGGTGGATCCAACTGAAACTGAAGGTTGAGTTATACTTGTTGAAGGAGAGTTTTGAGATATTGTAGCTTGCATTGTTACACTAGGCATTGTCTGAGATGTAACATTAGTACTTGTTGATGTAACTATTGATGGTGTTGAAGTTGTAATCGCTTGAGTATTTTGAGATACACCCTGGGTTGATGTAGCAAGTGTTTCTTGAGTCTATGTAACAGTAGGTACTTGAGGAACATTTTGATTCAATGTCATACTTGGTGGCAATATAGCCAAAATTTCCACCCATGGAGGTAATTTGGCCCCATTTTGGACTAAGAGTGTGAGATATCTGTCTCTATAATTGTTGATGAGAGCGTTGAGAATCATAAGCATTGTAGGATCTTGTTGGGCTACTTCCAATTCTTATTTTTTTAGATTATGTTGTATTTCATCAATGGAAGGCATCATGTTTGTGTTTATTGATAAGGTTATGGGTCTCTGACCCAGTGTTTGTTGATTTGTGGACAATTTCATATTCCATGTTGGGTTAACTGAAGGGTTGTTGTTAGGTTCCATCTGATGTTTTTCCTTTTGAGCATGTGTTAATGGCATGAATGGTATTCCAATGTGATCTTGACTGTTTAAGGCTCTCTAAAATGTGAATACAAGACTCAACTAAATATATCTAGGTATGCTTCTAAGAATTTTAAAGACTAAAATGCAGACAATGCAATCTATAAGTGAAGACTTGCTATTAATGATTTCGAAAAAGGTTTTTAGCGTATTGCCAAAATGCTTCTAGTTCTGCCTCTTCTTTGATTTGATTTTCAAGGTCTATGTCAATTTGTACTGACTTCTGAACTTCATTATCTATGACTGCTTGGACTATGTTGTATTGGTCTTGATCAACTATCAATTCCTTAACAAGAATATTTAAACTATCAATTATTTCTAATTGAATGTTGTTTGGCCCAAGATTGGGTTGCTCAAACAGGAATTTATCGTCTCCTTGCAGACCCATATGCTAAAGATTTCAATGCAAAGTATGTGGAACCTAGGAATGATTGACAATTTGTTTTAAGGACTCTAACGAGGATCTAGAAACTCTGCTATGGTCTTTTCAACCAACTATTTGATGGCTTCCTTTTGAGTTGCCCTTTTTTATCTTTTTCTTCAATTTTTCATCAAGATGAACAAACTTCTGGATCTCATTATCTATGATCATTTCAACTATGTCATACTAGGCATGATTAACTTTTAACTTCCAAGCAAGGTTATCCAAACTATCAATTATTGCTAATTGGTTGTTGTTTGGCCCAAGATTGGGTTGCTCAAATGGAAATTCACCATCTCCTTTCAGAACCATGTACTTAGGTATGTTTCTAAGACTCTAATGCAATACTAAATTCTATATGAGTGGACACAAACTTGATTGAATACTACTCTTTTGTGATGTGAGGACTTGTGCAAGGACTTAGTGTAAGATGAGGACACTAAAGGACTATGCATGAACTAGATGCCTAGGACCTAAGTCACTTGAAAATGACATTTTTTCCATCTTTGAATTTTGCTAAAGTTTCATTTAAATGTGGATATTGAAACTTGACCTTGTTGATGTTGAAACTTGACTTTATTGATGTTGATACTTGAATTTGTTGAGGTTTTTTATCTTGTTTAACTTTGGTATTTGAAAAGACACTGTATAAAGTAAAGAAAACAATCTTAAACAAAGAGAGCACTTGTTTGAAGGAATTTTCAAATCCCCATGAATGTTGAGATCTTTTTCAAGACCTCATTTTGTTTTCGACAGTATTTTTAGCAATTCAATATCACATCAATCAAAATCACCTAAGGTCAAAAGGTCACAAGTATTACCATAGCCCACATCTTGATACTCCGTCAGCTCAAATAGCCCTGTCACACCCTAGGGTGCACCCATTTTTTTGCCTTTTTTCTAGAAATTAGACCAAAGAAGATTGCTCCTCAATTGGTGATGAGTGTCTTGGGGGCGGATTCTTCCCCACCCTTGCATTGTGATAATCCGAGTGTCTAGTTACTGACTTAGTTGGGCTTCTATTGCTATGGATTTTAATCAAGCTTCCATTCGAAGATACTCTCTAAAGTCATGCAAGCACGATTGAGGCCTATATCCCAATAAAGTACCAAGCAAGATGTATTCACGCAAGCATGATTGAGATCTCAAGGCCCTACAAAGTGCTTGATATGAGATAAAATCAAATATGCTCCATCCCCAGATTTTTTCATCTCAAAAGGCAATTTGATTAGAGTGAGTTAGAATGATTGGCTTTAGTCGTACTCACTTGGTTCATTCCCTTCACGCCAGTCATTAGTGGCACCCTAAGGGAAAATTGGGAAGGCAGGCCCTTTAAAGGATGTAAGTATAGAAATTAAATGAAAGCATAAAAGAAGAGAGTCTAGTTTTCTGATCACCCATTAAAGGGGAGAGCATAATACCTATCACTTCAAAGACATGTAAAACAAAATTCTTTTTATAATTCAATTGCAATAATTTTCTATTCTACACATGCATGGTGTTCATTTTTAATCCTCATAGCAATTTGTGAAGTAAGGAAAAAAATTTGTTTTGTTCTTTTTAACAGCACCAATAGAAAATTTTCTACTCTAACCCTACAGAGGAAAATAACATTAGTAGACACATGGTGGGCTATACAGCCTATCTTTTCCTCAGTTGCAAAGCTCTATCTTTTTGCAATCAGAGAGTAATTCTGACAGTAATCAGGAAAACATAAAGAAAAAATGAAGAAAAACTTTAATTGCAATTGAGAATTACCTTCTAAGCGATTGCAAATTACCTTCTGAGCAATTGTGAATTAATATACTGTCAATTGTGAATTACTCTGATAGCAATTGTGAATTGATGTCTGAGTAATTGCACAATATTTTAATGTCAATTACGGATCAGTTAAGTGGCAATTTTTTTTAATTCAAATAGAAGTAAAAGATAGAAAATAGAATTTTATTCTGAAATGATGTTACTCCAAACTATGTGAGCCATCACATCAATGTCACCATAAAAGTTGAATTTGGCCAAGAATTGATGGATATTTCTATGGTATTGAGTGATTTCCTCTCCATCTTTAATTTCACAAAGTTGTCTTTCTACCTTTAATAGCCCTTGGTATGCTCTTTGTTGTCTTCTATGATGTCTTGCACTCCTTGCACCTAAAAATTTGAAAGTCACCTTTCCTACCATCAGATTAGATACATTTTATGCCAAAAAAGTGAATTTTCTAGAATTTAAACTTTTTTTATGGGTTAGGTGCACAAGACCAAATAATTGAGAAACAACAAAGAAAATTTGAAATTTTGGCCCTTTTCTGGCAATTGCGGTGAATTTTAGCAATTGTGTGGGATTTTAATAGCAATTGCGGCAGATTTTAACATCAATTGGAGATAAATATTAACAATTGCAAATTTTTGAGCTAGCAACTACGGATCTCCATTTTCTAGGTTTGTACAGACCTGCAAAATCACAGAAAATAAAAAGTGAAGGTTAGATCTAGTCTTTCACGTTAGGTTGACCAATGTTTCTCATGTTTGAATGAATGTAAATACTGAAATAGGGAATAAGGACTATCACAAGATCCTTAACTATCAAAAGCAATTTCAAACACAAATCAATGAAATGAAATGTATAATGAAAGAATTAAACAATTAACATAATTGAAAACCCCCTTAATTGCATTGTATCTTCCATTGTTCTTCTCCTTAGTTGTTGTTGGATGGCTGTCAGGTATTGCACTGATTTCTTTCATAGATTAGCAGCTATTTTGAAGACTGTGATCTAGCTTGAAGATGAGAAAAAGGATTGAATTTATAGATTTTCAACACAAAGGAGTTGAGAAATGGAACTCAAGTCCTGATTGATAGACAACTAAAATTGATTGATTAGTGAACTCAATAGATTGATTTGTTAACATAATTGATTGGATAGTGAACTCAATTGATTAACTAGTAGACTAAATAAACTAGTCAGTTGACTAAATTGATTGATTAGAAGACTACATTGATTGAGGAGATGATTGATAAGATGTATTAGAAGACTGAAATGATTGATTAGTCATAAAAAGATGATTTTGAGTGAAAATGGGAGATTGAGGAGTTAACTGAGTTAACTGATTTGATCAATTAGTTTGATTTCAACATGTGTTGTAGGATTTTGAAATTGAATTTGATTTTCATTTTCAATTTGGATTTGAATTTGAACTTTTGAATGATGAAATGCACATGAAATTAACTGAAATTCACATTTGATGAAATGTTAATTTGGAAGAAATGAAATTAATTGGAATGATATGAAATTTAAATCTGGGGAAGAATGAAATAAAATTAATTGGAATTAATTGAAATTAGAATTTGGGGAATTAGAGGAATAATTAATTAATTTAAATAATTTAAATGAAATTATTTAAACATTAGAAGTGAAATTTAATTAAATAATAAGATTATTTAACTAAGAAAAATGTTGAAATTAATTAAATAATTAATATTTAATTAATATTTGGAAGATGATTAATTGATTAAATTGATTTGAGAATAGAAATTGAATAATTAGAAATGTTGAATGTGATAATCAGAAGAACTAATTAGTTTAATCAAATAATAAAGAATTACTTAATTAAATAGATGAATAATTAGTATGCGATCAATGAGACATTTTTAGGTGTCTACACTAACACCTGAATATTTACCAAGCATACCTAGTCCTAATTGACCAAATGCTTCACCTAGAAAATTCCCCTCCACCTAAAGTCTCCCACTCAATTAAATTATCTTAATATTTAATCATTTTTCTTCCATCTTACCTCATAATAAATAATCATTCACCATTTTACACCTATTTTCCACCTCCAACATGGTTAAAATAATTAAATATTATTATGATTTTACTATAAATATATTACCTCAACCTATCCCAAGAGTAAGGACACCTATAAACACTTGTCCTCATGGTTAGAATATTTTCTCCATCAAACCCAAGAATATAGTGCTCCTAGATGCACATATTACTTGTGTTTCTCATGGTTACAACCACTTACCAAATATAATTAAGTGCATCCTATCCCTTTACATTCCAACAACCTCCATATCAACCCTTCATTTTCTCCTTGATCCTGATGCAGGAGCATCCAGTGGTGTAAACACAATCCTACATCACCCAAATTTTTTTAAATTATTTTTTCCTTCTGTTAGTTTTTCTTTCAATTTTTTTACATTTCTGGGTACCCATTTGGGCAAATAAGTGATGTAGGAGAAACCCTAGTTCTTAGAAATCTTGCATCAACTAAAAACATTTTTTCCTGTCTTGCAATTCAACATTTCATTCCATGTTTCTTTGCATTTTCTCATCGGATGTTTCAAAGCTGGAATTGGTTCATGGACATGTTCATCAATATTATTCTTGGTCCGCATGATGTTTGGATCTTTTCCTGACAAGTTATCACTTCCGAAATATGGGACAACTTTCTTTCCTATGTACCGAAGTTGCCTGGACCTATTTGCTATCGTTGATGCTTCTGGATATTTTATGTTGCTTGTAGAGCCTAATTTTGTCATTTCCAATGTTCCTTGGCATGTGGCTCACCTTTCCTTAGGTCTACACTTCATCCTTTGGATTTTTTAGAGGGATCTCTTTGGTGGAGGCTGACCTTGTTGTTTTACAGATTTCATTTTGTTCATCGATATTTGTTTCATCTTGGGCTGACATGGATCATCCTTGATCATATAAATAAATATAATTAAGCATTTACAGACAAGTTTTTAGAACATAGAAGATAGAACTAAGGATAGGAGCCCTAGAGTTGGCTCGCATTCTTGCTAGAGCTAAATGTTGCATAACATGCATGTTTTGTACTCAGGCATATGAGCCAAATGTTGTGAGCCTGCATATTGTCGGTAGTTTGTAATCAATTTATTTGATTTAATAAATCTGATCCTGCATTTCCTCCATCACATTATGTTGAGTTAATTTTCTGCACAGTTTGGATTATTCTCCTTGGGGAACCTCCAAATCATGACTGCACCAAGTGGTATTAGAGAGAGATTTCATTTCAGAGATTATGAAATCCTGTAAGATTTTTTTTGTGGGGTGGGGAAATTGAGGATCTGACTCATAGTTGTAGAGGATTTGCGTGAAGATGGCGTGAAGAAATGCTAGAGGAGGTGGAGTGCATGGAAATGCAGACCCTGGTGTGATGGAAATGTTGAGAGGGATTGCAGCTTGATTAGAAGTTGTTGTAACGATCCAAAGACAAGGTTGAGATATTGAAGATGCGAGCGATTATGATAAACTGAAGATCAATTGGGAAGAAGAAACATTTTTTAGGGTTTTGTGTAGGGCAAATACCAAACCACATTTTACCCCACCAGATTATGATGACAAGTTGGATTCAGATGAATTGATGGATTGGATCTTGGAGATGGAAAAGTATTTTGATCTTGAGAATACTGCAGAAGAATGAAAGGTGAAGTATGCCTATACTAGGTTGAAAGGTCACACATCTCTTTCATGGGAACATTTACAATTAGACCAATAGAGAAGAGGTAAAGAACATATCAAATTATGGGAGTGGATGGTTAGTAAGTTAAAATCAAAGTTCTTGCCTATTGACTATTAAGTGAATTTGTTCCGGAAGATGAGAAACTTGAAGCAGAAGGAAACTAGTGTGAAGGAGAGTATATCAAAGCATTCTACAATCTAAACATCAGATTAGGACACATCGATGATGAGGTTGAGAAAGCTGTCAAATATTTGAATGGATTGTGGATGTCAATACAAGATGAACTCAGTTTGATCAAGTTGTAGAGTGTTGAAGAAGCATGCCAATATGCCTTGAAGGTGGAAGAAAATTTGAATAAAATACATGAGTAGAAGCAGTGAGGTATAGGCGAAAGATTTTAGGCAGGAAGATCCTATACTAGAGGTTGAGTAACTTGTGCAAATAAGAACAAATTCAAGGAAGTTAGTTGAGATGGTAGTTTGTACCAAAGAGATGACAAAAAAAAAATTGAAAGAAATAAAATGAAGGTTACCAGAATGAGGGTTATGGAAAGGAAGAAAAAAGACAAGAAAAGAGAGTGTTTAAAGGAAACTATTTTAAATGTGGAGGATAAGGACATCATTCTTTTGAATGCAAGAAGACAGAGAACCATGGAAGTGTAGCCTTGGCAAAAGAGGAACCTACCAAATCAGGTAACAAAATGGAGGATGGAGAGTTGTTGATGATGCAGAGAGAATTATATCATACTGAAGGAGAGAAAGAGCCCTTGCAGAGGAATAATTTGTTCAAGACAAGATGCAAAGCAGTTGGTAAGTGTTGTAAAGTTATAATTGACAGTGGTACTACCAATAACCTTGTTTCGAAGGAAATGGCGACTAAGTTGAATTTCAAGAGGTTGAAACACCCTAAGCCTTATCAAATAGAATGGATTCAAGATGAGCATAAGGTATTAGTAAGTAAACAATGTTTGTTAAAATCAAAGATTGGATCTTATCATGATAAAATTTTGTGTGACATTATGCCTATGGATGTATGTCATATCTTGCTGGGTAAACCTTGGTAGTATGATACACAAGTGATGCTTGATGGAAGAAGGAATATACATATCATTGTAGCTAATGGGGAGAAATAGATCTTGTTGCATCTAGAGGAGGTTGTGAAGAGTGAAGTTTGTACTAATGCTAGAATTTTTCTAGTTGATGGAAGGAAATTTCTTGATGGGATGAAACATTAGAATATGTGCTTTGACTTAGTTCCTGAGAAGATAGAGAATCCAGAGCCTTAAGAAGAACCACTAGAGGAGATAAAAGAGTTTCTAACATAGTATGGAGACATCATTTTAGATAATGTACCTAATAGATTTCCCCCTATGAGAAGTATCAGTCATTGCATGGACTTGATTCTTGGAGCTAGTTTGCCTAATAAAGAAGCACATTGGATGAAACTGACAGAGAATGATAAGTTAAATAGACAAGTGTAGGAGTTGTTGAGGAAAGGTCTGATCTAAGAGAGTTTGAGTCCTTGTGTAGTTCCAAAAGTTTTAGCACCTAAGAAGAATGGAGAATGGAGAATGTGTTCTAATTCCGGAGCAATAAATAAGATCACAGTGAAGTACCGATTCCCATTGCCTAGGATGGATGACATAATGGATTTTCTTAGTGGAGCCAAATATTATACAAAGATAGAGACTTGAAGATTGGATACCATTAGATCAGAAGCAGAGAAGGAGATGAGTGGAAGACAACGTTCAAGACTGTTGGTGTAAATAATTATTTAGCATGGATATTATTACACCTTACTTAAGTTTACTTAGGAAATGTATTTCATATTAGTCTAGGTATGAGACACTTGGGTGTTTGTGCCACATTGGGATAGTGTGTGTAGGATAATTTCCACCTTTTATGGTGTGATCTTGTTACTACTCTATCATATCCACTTATTGTGGAGTGATAATTCCACCTTCGGTGGGTGATCCACCTCATCTGGAATATTTAATTGTTTCTCCTACCCAACTCACCTATTTCCTACCTATTATTGTTTCTTATTGAGCCACATGTCATGTTTGTGTGCTCACATATCCATATAGCCTTGCCTATATATGCAGGCTCATATTCATTGTATGAACGACAACAGTTGATGATCCAGTTGATCAGTATTTTCATCTTCATAGGAATACACTTTATTCTTGTCACATTTTGTTCTGTCTTATTTGTGCTTTCCATTTCCTCATGAGCTTAGAAAAATCTCACAAATACAAATGAAGGACTGTATGAATGGTTGCGATTGCTTTTGGACTAGCTAATGCACTAAGCACTTTCATGAGATTGATGAATGAGGTATTGAAGAAATTTTTGGGTAAGTTTGTTATTGTTTACTTGGATGACATTCTTATTTTTAGTAAGACAAAAGAGGAACATCTATTGCATGTGAGACAAGTTTTGTAGAGGTTGAGAGAAGAAAAGTTGCTGATAAACATTATGAAGTGCATTTTCATGAAGGAAGAGTTAGTTTACTTGGGATTTTTTATATCTGTGGATGGATTGAAGATGGATCCTAAAAAAGTAAGAGAAATTTTTGATTGGCCTACACCAGAGAGCATTGGAGAGGTAAGATCATTTCATGGTTTGGCTAGTTTCTACTGGAAGTTCATCATAAATTTCAATTCAATTTGCAACCCTATGACAGAAACAATGGGAGGAGATAAAAAGGATTTCAAGTGGACAACTAGAGAAAATAGGAGTTTTGAATTGTTGAAGTAAAAGGTGACAGAGCATCTTGTGTTGGCTTTACTAGATTTTAATAAAATCTTTCAAGTGGAATGTGATGCAAGTGGGAATACAATTGGAGTAGTGTTGAGTCAAGAGGGAAGACCAATAGCTTATTTTAGTGAGAAGTTGAATGATTAAAGGAGGAGGTATTCAGTGTATGATTAGGAATTTTTTGCCATAATTCAAGCATTAAAGAAGTAGAGACATTATTTGTTGATTAAGGAGTTTGTGTTATATACTGATCATCAAGATTTGCAATATTTGAATAGTTAAGGTAAGTTGAATCAAAGACATGTCGTGCCCAAACTTTTGGGTTAAAAAGGGAACAATTTTTTTTTTTTTTAAACACCTAAACTCTCAAAACAAACTACATTTAAAGTGGAATCAAATAAGTCTTGTCTTAACTAGGATGTAAATAGAATTGTTTTCTAAAGTTAGATTAATTAACCAACTCAAATAAGCGACATTAATTATTGGAGATTAATTAATCCCAAGAGGGTTGTCACAATTTAGCTAGTTAATTTAATTATCTTAATTAACTTGCCGCTAATTAAAGTCAAGAGATATTCAGATATCTCAAATGCATTTAAAATTATGTCGGGCTAATTGAATGATGATGATGATATCTTAACTTATAAACTTCATTAATCAAGTGCACACAAATTCATTATCCCCTCACCGGATATAACATCACTGGATATAACATGCCCAAGGTACTTGACCTCTGATCTAAAGAAAGCACACTTCAACAAACTTCCAAACAACTGGTTGTCCCTCAAACACTGCAAAACCTACCTCAAATGCTCCTCATGCTCCTTCTCATTCCAAGGATATATCAATATGTCATCGAGGAACACAATCACAAATCGGTCAAGGAAAGTGTGGAATACCCCATTCATGAGACTCATAAATATAGCTAGAGCATTCGTAAGACCGAATGGGACCACAATGAACTCATAGTGGCCATATTTGCTACAAAACATGGTCTTGTGGATATCACTCTCCACAATCCTCAATTGATGATACCTTGACTTTAGATCTATTTTGGAGAACACTTTAGTACCCTGAAGCTAATCAAACAAATCATTGATCCTGGGCAAAGGATAATGGTTCTTGATGGTTACTTTGTTTAGTTGCCTGTAATCCATGCATAACCAAAGAGACCCGTTCTTCTTCTTCACAAAGATGATTGGTGCACCCCAAGGGGAGATGCTAGGATGAATGTGACCCTTCTCTAAGACTT
The DNA here is from genome assembly GCF_030272615.1 of Cryptomeria japonica. Taxonomy (NCBI): domain Eukaryota; kingdom Viridiplantae; phylum Streptophyta; class Pinopsida; order Cupressales; family Cupressaceae; genus Cryptomeria; species Cryptomeria japonica. Next base: position 470,116,712 of record NC_081411.1, on the reverse strand, counting down.
CCTCTAGCTACATCTTGAGCTCATTAAGCTCATGTGTGGTCATCCTATAAGGTGCTCTCGAAACTGGCTCAACTCCTAGCACCAAATCTATGTGGAAGTCAATCTCTTTGCTAGGTGGCATGCCAGGTAGCTCAGCTGGAAACACATCTGCAAACACCCCAAGGATGGGATGATCATATATGGAAGGCTCCTTCTCATTTTCTTCCTCTCTATCACTGATGGTGATAGCAAACAACTAGTATCCCTTTTGCATGCTCCGCTTAAGCTGCATAGCAAAAATCATACAAAGAGACACGGGCCTGTAAATCCCACCGATTACTATGGGAGCACCATGATCATCCTCGCACTCAATATTTTTTAGGTGACACTCCATCTTGGCTCTATGGGTTTAAAGCCAATCCATGCCAAGTACGACGCCATAAGATCCGAGTGGCATAACTCTAAGGTCTACTAAGGTGGTGGTATTACCAATCTGGAGCGAACATCCCCTAACCTCTAAATCCACTAACACTCTAGCCCCTGATGCTAACTCCACTTCCCAACTAACACCTTTCCTAATTGCCACTAGCCCAGAATGCTCCACAACCAATGGAGATATAAAGGAGTCAGTCGCTCTTGAGTCAAATAATATAGAAATACTGATACCTCTGATCATACCTATAGCCTCAATGACTATGGCCCGGTGCTCTTCCTGGTGGTTGTCAACTGCTATGAAGACCCTATGGGACTTTCCCATAGCTCCAACTGTAGGCTCTGATGCTGCCATCCTTTGATTACCTACCATCTAACCCTATGGACACTCTCTTGCCATGTGCCTCATGGCTCCACATGTGAAACAAGCACTGCATGCCTGAAACTGTGTGCCCTGAGGCCTAGAGTAAGGCTACCCACCTATCCTACTCAAACCATTGTACCCACTCCTAGAGGACTGTTGAGTCAGTGTCAGAGGTGTGTATGTACCCTGTGCCCTCTGGTCGCATCTAGGACCTTGTGACTACCACTGCTTGGGCTTAAAACCCTACTGTCCCTGAGGGGGTGTCTGCCTTTGACTCTACTGTGACTGCTATGGAGGAGAAGGTTTATAGGACCCCGATGCATTTCTATTGTTGCCTTTCCAATGGGGTTTCTGAAACCCAAAAGACTGGGGTGTCAGGTTTCAATTCTAAAATCAATCCCTCGTGTCCTGTGGCCTGACCTGGATCTCCTCGGCTATCAAGGCCTTCTCCATAGCATCTTGAAGGTTCCCTAGAGCGACCATCCTCACCAGTCCTACTATCCCAACATTAAGTCCCCTGATAAATTGGTTGACGAGAAGCTTCTCATTCTTCGAGTAGTCTACATAAGGTAGGAGCTTAATGAGCTTGCTCTCATACTAGGTCACTCAAAGACCCTTCTACTAGAGGTCATGGAACTCATCTATCCTACGTTGCTTGAAGTGCTTTGACAGGTATCTCTCCCTGAACCACTCTATGAAGATTTCCCATGTGAGGGTGTCTGCAGTTAGACCACACTTGAATTCCTCCTATTTCCACCATGTGGAGGCCATCAATTTCAAAAGGTGGACTGCAACTCATGCCTTTAGATTGCTTTCATAAGAACGCAATGCGAAGCATCGATCTAGGCTCAAAAGCCAAGCCTCAGCTTCTACCCCATTGTAGATCCCCAAAAGATGGTGGCTGGAGGCGCAAAATGTCTCTGATCAGATCCCCTGGTTCTCGACATGTCCTCTCAATATAAACCGGTGTGACTACTAGATGTGGTCCAGGTAGATGAACAGACTCAGGCTCGTGCTCAGCCTAGCCCTCTAAGGAATTAGGAGGTGGACTCCTACTTCATTCCCTATCTTCTGATCTAAGGCTCCCTCAGTTTTGGTTTTTTGCATGATGAACTACTGCTGGAAGCCTATCCTGCACTATCCTAATCAGGTTCTGAAGTGCTAATAAGATGTCTAGGTTTGGGTCAACCGGTGGTTCGGGAGGGGCCTCTAGGTTCCCTTCTAGAATCGGTTCCTCCCTATCAACATCCTCGCATGCCATACGTGTACACTTAGGACCCCTTCTGTGCTTGTGAGCTTGTCGCGTAGTTGGAGGCATCCTTATGAGAAAATAAAATGAAAATAAAATAAATAAATAATTTTAGGGAAAAAAATTAATTAATTAAATAATTAAAGCGAAACATAATGGAGAAAGGTTCCTAGTGTTGGAAACTTGGCTCTAATACCAAAATGTCGTGCCCAAACTTTTGGGCTAAAAATGAAACAACAAATTTTTTTTTGAAACACCTAAACTCTCAAAAATTATCTACTTTTAAAGAAATCAAATAAGTCTTGTCTTAACTAGGATATAAATAGGATCATTTTCTAAAGTTGGATTAATTAACTAACTCAAATAATCGACATTAATTAATGGATATTAATTATTCCCAAGTGGGTTGTCACAATTTGATTGGTTAATTTAATTATCTTAATTAAGTTGCCGCTAATTAAAGTTGATGGATATTCAGATATCTCAAATGCATTTAAAATTATGCCGGGCTAATTGAATGATGATGAGGATATCTTAAATTAAAAATTTAATCAATCAAGCGCACACAAATTCATTATTTAAGTCTAACCAATAAGGGTTCAAATTCCACAATGTCATTTGTCAAATAAATCCAATTTTATGCTATAGTCAGTTTTAATTTCCCCTAAACCTTCAAATTTGACGATATAAGTAATCTGGATTAATAATTTTCAATTATAAATTTTCCCCCAATTTAAAATATAACTTAACGTCCATATTTAATTGAATATATCAAATAACTATATAGTTCCAACATGAAAATTACTGAGAAGCTAGGATGGGTCAGGGTAGGGCCTCACACCTTGAAAGTATTTCCCCTCTCTTCTTATTTTAATTTATATTTTAAATCTCAAACCCTAACTAGGGTTGAGTAATAATCCCCTCCTATATTTTGTTTAAAAATCCACTTGTTAATTCCTCTATTTTATTTTTATATTATTAGCTAACCCCAATTATTTTGTCTCTTTATTTGAATGCAAACCCTAATCCGGATTTGGATTAGGGTTGCATATTTTATCCAACTAAAAACCTTAACCCCCTTTTTTTTTGTGTTGCCTTTACCTAACCTGAAACTAGGTTAGGGTTTATCTTTTTTTTGTGTGTGTGTGTAGGTTGTGTGTTATGCAGGGCCGAAGTAGCGCAAGGCGACGACCATTGAAAGGCGGAGGCTGAAGGAAGGTTAGGATTCACAATGAGGGCTCCCCCTAGTCACCACTGTGTTTAGACACAGGGGCGGGCGGTGCCATCCACTATGTGCACCCACAGTGGCAGCCGGTGTCGTCCACTGTGTGTACACATAGTGGCGGCTGGTGCCATCCACTGTGTTTACACACAGTGGCGGTACCTCCCGCGCTGACCGCAGGCCATCCACTGTGTTTACACACAGTGGCAGTACCTCCCGCGTTGACCGCGGGCCGTCCACTGTGTTTACACACAGTGGCGGTACCTCTCGTGCTGACCACTATGTGTAAACACAGTGGCTCGGCCTGTGAGTCGTCCACTATGTTAACACACAGTGGTTCAGCCCGATACCCCCCCACAACTTTTGTTTATTTCTTCTTCTTTTTTAAGGTTTAAAATGTGAACAATATATATATATATATATATAAACAGATTCAAGTGTAAATCTTTGTTACATCTATGTGCATTTTTTTTTTAAAGTATATATATATATATATAAATCTATGGATGCATATCCAAACTCATAGGGTTAGAAATCTTTATTATTATTTCTAGCATCATAATAAAGTCTTGCAAATCAAATAATGACATACATCATCTCAATGTTACCCTATTCTAGGATCATATAAAATTCTATATCCACAAAGCATAGAAATGAAGCCTCAATATATCAATGTTATCAAATTTGTGGGATCATATATGGTTCCATATCCATAATGCATAAAAATAAAGCATCCATAATAGTTCCAACATGAAAATTACTGAAAAGCTAGGATGGGTCGGGGTAGGGCCTCACACCTCCCCCTCTAGGCATGAACGTCCTCCTGGAGTTCATCAAAAAGATGAGGGTATTGTGATCACATATGTGATGCATCCTCCCATGAAGTTGTAACCTCATCATAGCAAACCCACTGGACCCTAACCTGGTCCAGCTCTTGACCTCGAAGGGCCAACATCCAGTGAGCCAAAATGTGAATGGGCTCCAAAGCTAGCTACCTGTCCGACTCCACCTACAAGGCATCCCAATCTAAAATATGAGACTCATTATAGATATATTTCCTCAAAAATGATACATGAAACACATCGTGGATGTGTAATAGGCTAGGTGGCAAATTTGGGTGATAGGCAACTGGTCCTATTCTCTCAAGGATCTCAAAAGGTCCGACAAAGTGAGGTGCGAGCTTAGAACCCTTTCCATAACGGATTGGAGTCTTATGTGGCCGGACTCTCAAAAAAACTTTGTCCCCAACCATGTAACTCCGGTCTATCCTCTTTGCATCTACATACTTCTTCTGCCTATCCTCTGCCTCTCTAAGGCACTATCTAATCAAAATTACCTGCTGCTCCATATCACAAACCATCTCAGGGCCTATGGCCAGTCTATCCTCAATTCGGTCCCAACTCAAAGGTGTCCTGCAAGGTCCGCCATACAAATCCTGAAAAGGTGGCATCCCCAAAGAAGTGTGATGGCCATTATTATAGTCAAACTCTACTAAATTAAGGTACTCCTCCCATCTGGTTTGATGATCCATGACGTACATGCAGAGCATATCCTCTAACACCTAGTTAACCCACTCTATCTATCCATCTGTTTCCGGATGATAGGCTATGTTGAAATTGAGCTTGGTGCCCATTGCTTCCTATAATGCCTTCCAAAAGGAAGAAGTGAAGAGGGAATCCCTATCAGAAATAATCTTGCGTGGAACACCATGAAGCCTGACAATGTCTTGCAAGAACACCTATGCCACTGCTGGTGCTATGAAGGTAGTCCGGACTGGTGAGAAGTGGGCCACTTTGGTCAACTATCACCAAGATAGCATCATGGCAATGAGATGACATGGGAAGACCAATGATGAAATCCATGGATATAGTATCCCACTTCCACTTTGGTATAGCATGAGACTAGAGCAACCCACTTGGATGGTGCTGCTCCACCTTGACTCTCTAATACTCAAGGCATTGGGCTACTAACTCAACGATAAGTTGTCACATACCTGGCCAATGATATAACTGCCTCAAGTCTGCATGCATCTTCTTAACCTCGAGATGCACTGCATAAGAAGCTCTATGAGCCTCTTTGACAATGAACTCTCACAACCCTCGGGAGAAGGTACATAGATGCACCCTCTATGGTGTAATAGTCCATCAGACTCTAAAGAGTAATCCACATACTTCCCCTCCAAGGCCTTTTGAGATTGGATCCTCTGACAAACCTCTAGATACCATCCATCCTCTGGCAACTGCTGCAATATATGGTGTCTCAAATCTGTTCTCATAGATATGGTGTATACCTCATGTCGTCTCTTACTCAAGGCATCTGCGACTATGTTCTCCTTCCCCTTGATGTAGTGGCAATCAAAATCATACTCGCAAAGGAACTCCATGCATCTCCTCTGACGGGCATTCAGATTAGGCTGGGTGAAGATGTACTGTAAACTCTGATGATCTGAATGAAGCTCAAAGTGATGACCCAAAAGGAAGTGTCTCCACCTCACAAGTTCATGTACTACTGTTGCAAGCTCTAGGTCATGCATAGGGTAGTTAAGCTCATGAGTCTTAAGTTTCCTAGACTCATACACTATAACTCTACCCTCCTGCATAAGGACTGCTCCTAATCCATCCAAGGAAGCACCTATGCATACCATGAAATTGGCCATGGGGTCTGGCACAATAAGAATAGGTTCACTAGTGAGTGCCCTTTTCAGATCCTGAAAAGCCCTCTCACACTTCTTTGTCCACTCGAATTTCTTTCCCTTTTGTTGGAGGGATGTGATGGGGTGTGAAACTCTGGAAAATCCATCAACAAAGTGTCTATAGTATCCTACTAAACACATGAAGCTCCTGACCTCTGTCATACTGGTTGGCATTGGCCAATCCATAATAGCTCTGATCTTTGATGGGTCAACTGAGATCCCATCACCGGATATAACATGCCCAAGGTACTTGACCTCTAATCTAAAGAAAGCACACTTCAACAAACTACCGAACAACTGGTTGCCACTCAAACACTACAAAACCTAATTCAAATGCTCCTCATACTCCTTCTCGTTCTGAGAATATATCAATATGTCATCGAAGAACACAATCACAAATCGGTTGAGGAAGGTGCGGAATACCCCATTCATGAGACTCATGAATATAGCTGGAGCATTCGTAAGACCGAATGGGACCACAGTGAACTCATAGTGGCCATATCTGGTATGAAATGCGGTCTTGTGGATATCACTCTCCACAATCCTCAACTGATGATACCCTGACTTTAGGTGTATTTTGGAGAACACTTTAGCACCCTAAAGCTGATCAAACAAATCATCGATCCTGGGCAAGGGATAATGGTTCTTGATGGTTACTTTGTTCAGTTGCCTATAATCCATGCATAGCCTAAGGGACCTGCCCTTCTTCTTCACGAAGATGATTGGTGCGCCCCAAGGGGAGATGCTAGGACAAATGTGACCCTTCTCTAAGAGTTCCTCTAGATGCATCTTGAGCTCGTTAAGCTCATGTGTGGTCATCCTATAAGGCACTCTCGAAATTGGCTCAGCTCCTAGCACAAAATCTATGTGGAAGTCAATCTCTCTACTAGGTGGCATGCCAGGTAGCTCAGCTGGAAACACATCTGCAAATGCCCCAAGGATGGGATGATCATATATGGAAGGTTCCTTCTCATTTTCTTCCTCTCTATCACTGATGGTGATAGCAAACAACTAGCATCCCTTTCGCATGCTCCACTTAAGCTGCATAGTGAAAATCATATGAAGAGACATGGGCCTCTAAATCCCAGCGATTACTATGGGAGCACCATGATCATCCTCGCACCTCAATCTTTTTTAGGTGACACTCCATCTTGGCTCTATGGGCATAAAGCCCATCCATGCCAAGTACAATGCCATAAGATTTGAGTGGCATAACTCTAAGGTCTACTAAGGTGGTGGTATTACCAATCTGGAGCAGACATCCCCTAACCTCTGAATCCACTGACAGTCTAGCCCCTAATGCTAACTCTACTTCCCAAGTGACACCTTGCCTAACTACCACTAGCCTGCAATGCTCCACAACCAATGGAGATATAAAGGAGTCAGTCACTCCTGAGTCAAATAATATAGAAATACTGATACATTTGATCATACCTGTAGCCTCAATGATTGTGGCCTGGTGCTCTACCTAGCTGTTGTCAACCGCTGTGAAGACCTATGAGACTTGCCGATATCTCCAACTATAGGCTCTGATGCTACCATCCTCTAATTACCTACCATCTAACCTTGCAGACACTCTCTCGCCATGTGCCCCATGGCTCCACATGTGAAACAAGCACCGCATGCTTAAAACTGTGCGCCTTGAGGCCTAGAGTAAGTTTGCCCACCTATCCTGCTTGAACCACTGTACCCTCCCCTTGAGGACTATTGAGTCCGTGTTGGAGGTGTGTATGTACCCTGTGCCCTCTGGTCATGTCTAGGACCCTGTGATTGCCACTGCTTGGGCTTAAAGCCTTGTTGTCCCTATGGGGGACTTTGCCTCTAACTCCTCTGTGACTGCTATGGAGGAGGAGGTTTATAGGACCCCGATGCATTTCTGTGGTTTCCTTTCTAGTGGGGTTTCTGAAACCCAAAATACTGGGGTGTCGAGTTTTGGTTATGAAACCGATCCCTCATGTCTTGTGGCCTGACCTGGATCTCCTCGGCTATCAAGGCCTTCTCCATGACAACCCGAAGGCTCCCTGGAGTGGCCATCCTCACCAGTCCTGCTATCCCAACATTAAGTCCCTTTATAAATCGATTGATGAGAAGCTTCTCGTCCTTCACAAAAAAAATTTTGAAACACCTAAACTCTCAAAAATAATTTACATTTAAAGAAGTCAAATAAGTCTTGTCTTAACTAGGATGTAAATAGGATCATTTTCTAAAGTTGGATTAATTAACTAACTCAACAAAGCGACATTAATTAATGGAGATTAATTATTCCCAAGAGGGTTGTCGCAATTTGATTAGTTAATTTAATTATCTTAATTAAGTTGCCACTAATTAAAGTCAAGGGATATTCAGATATCTCAAATGCATTTAAAATTATGTTGGGCTAATTGAATGATGATAAGGATATTTCAAATTAAAAATTTAATTAATCAAGCGCACACAAATTCATTATTTAAGTCTAACCAATAAGGTTTCAAATTCCACAATGTCATTTGTCAAATAAATCCAATTTTATGCTATAGTCAATTTTAATTTCCCCTAAACCTTCAAATTTGATGATATAAGTAATCTTGCCAATATTGGCCTCATAGGCTAAAAATTCATAAAAATAATTAATAATTTTCAATTATAAATTTTCCCCCAATTTAAAATATAACTTAACGTCCATATTTAATTGAATATATCAAATAACTATATAGTTCCAACATGAAAATTACTGAGAAGCTAGGATGGGTCGGGGTAGGACCTCACACCCTCCCCCTCTCAGCATGAACTTCCTCCTGGAGTTCATCCAAAAGGTGAGGGTATTGAGATCTCATATGTGCTGCATCCTCCCATGAAGCTGTAACCTCATCATAGCAATCCCACTAGACCCTAACCTAGTCCAGCTCTTGACCTCAAAGGGCCAATGTCTAACAAGCCAAAATGCAAATGGGCTCCAAAGCTAGCTGCCCGTCCGACTCCACCTGCTAGGCATCCCAATCTAAAATATGAGACTCATCATAGATATATTTCCTCAAAACTGATACATGAAACACATCATGGATGCATGACAGGCTAGGTGTCAAAGCTTGGTGATAAGCAACTAGTCCTATCCTCTCAAGGCTCTCAAAAGGTCCAACAAAGTGAGGTAGGAGCTTAGAACCCTTTCCATAATGGATTGGACTCTTATGCGGTCGCACTCTTAGAAAAAATTTGTCCGCAACCATGTAACTCCGGTCTATCCTCTTTGCATCTGCATATTTCTTCTGCCTACCTATGCCTCTCTAAGGCACTGTCTAATCAAAATTTCCTACTGCTCCATATCATGAACCATCTTAGGGCCTATGGCCACTCTATCCTCATTACGGTCCCAACTCAAAGGTGTTCTGCAAGGTCTGTTGTACAAAGCCTGAAAAGGTGGCATCCCCAAAGAAGTGTGATGCCCATTATTATAGGCAAACTCTACTAAATGAAGGTACTCCTCCCATCTGGTCTAATGATCCAAGATGTACATGTAGAGCATATCCTCTAACACCTGGTTAACCCACTCTGTCTTTCCATCCATTTCCAGATGATAGGCTATGATGAAATTGAGCTTGGTGCCCATTTTTGCCCGTAATGCCCTCCAAAAGGAAGAAGTGAAGAGGGAATCCCTGTCAGAAATAATCTTGTGTGGAACACCATGAATCCTAACAATGTCTCACAAGAACACCTATGCCACTGCTGGTGCTGTGAAGGTAGTCCGTACTGGTGAGAAGTGGGCCACTTTGGTCAACTTGTCAATTGTCACCAAGATAGCATCATGGCGACAAGATGACATGGGAAGACCAATGATGAAATCCATGGATATGGTATCCCACTTCCACTCTGGTATAGCATGAGACTGGAGCAACCCACCTAGATGGTGGTGCTCCACCTTGACTCTTTGACACTCAAGGCATCGGGCTACTAACTCAATGATAAGCTGCCATATACTCGGCCAATGATATAACTGTCTCAAGTCTGCATGCATCTTCTTAACCCCAGGATGCACTGCATAAGGAGGTCTATGAGCCTCTATGACAATAAACTCTCACAATCCCTCGGGAGAAGGTACATAGATGTGCCCTCTATGGCGTAATAGTCCATCAAACTCTAAAGAGTACTCCACATACTTCCCCTCCAAGGTCTTCTAAGATCGGATCCACTGACAAACCTCTAGATACCATCCATCCTCTGGCAACCACTGCAATATATGGTCTCTCAAATCTATGCTCATAGATATGGTGTATACCTCATGTCGTCTCCTACTCAAGGCATCTGCAACTACATTCTCCTTCCCCTTGATGTAGTGGACATCAAAATTATACTCATAAAGGAACTCCATCCATCTCCCTTGACAGGCATTAAGATTAGGTTGGGTGAAGATGTACTGCAAACTCTGATGGTCTGAATGAAGCTCGAAGTGGTGACCCAAAAGGAAGTGTCTCCACCTTACAAGTGCATGTACTATGGCTACAAGCTCTAGGTCATGCATAGGGTAGTTAAGCTCGTGATTCTTAAGTTTCCTAGACTCGTAGGCTCTACCCTCCTGCATAAGAACTATTCCTAATCCATCCAAGGAAGCATCTGTGCATACCATGAAATTGACCGTGGGGTCTGGCACAATAAGAATAGGTGCACTAGGGTGTGCAACTTTGGAAAATCCCTCAACAAAGTGTCTGTAGTATCCTCCTAAACCCATGAAGCTCCTGACCTTTGTCACACTGGTTAGAACTGGCCAATCCATAATAGCTCTGATCTTTGATGGGTCAACTGAGATCCCATCACCCGATATAACATGCTCAGTGTACTTGACCTCTGATCTAAAGAAAGCACACTTAGACAAATAGCTGAACAACTGGTTGTCCCTCAAACACTACAAAACCTACCTCAAATTCTCCTCATGCTCCTTCTTGTTCCGAGAATATATCAATATGTCATTGAGGAACACAATCACAAATCGATCAAGGAAAGTGCAGAATACCCCATTCATGAGACTCATGAATACAGCTCGAGCAATCATAAGACCGAATGGGACCACAGTGAACTCATAATGGCCATATTTGGTACGAAACGTGGTCTTGTGGATATCACTCTCCATAATCATCAAATGATGATACCCTAACTTCAAATCTATTTTGGAGAATACTTTTGCACCCTAAAGCTGATCAAACAAATCATCGATCCTGGGCAAGGGATAACAGTTCTTGATGGTTACTTTGTTCAGTTGCCTTTAATCCATGCATAACCGAAGGGACCCATCCTTCTTCTTCACAAAGATGGCTGGTGCACCCCAAGGGGAGACACTAGGATGAATATGACCCTTCTCTAAGAGTTCCTCTAGCTGCATCTTGAGCTCATTAAGCTCATGTGTGGTCATCTTATAAGGTGCTCTTGAAATTGGCTCGACTCATGGCACCAAATCTATGTGGAAGTTAATCTCTCTGCTAGGTGGCATGTTAGGTAGCTCGGCTGGAAACACATCTGCAAATGCCCCAAGGATGGGATGATCATCTATGGAAGGCTCCTTCTCATTTTCTTCCTCTTTATCACTAATGGTGATAGCAAACAACTGGCATCCCTTTCGCATGCTCTGCTTAAGCTGCATAGTGGAAATCATACGAAGAGACACAGACCTCTGAATCCCAGTGATTACTATGGGAGCACCATGATCATCCTCGCACTCGATCTTCTTCAGGCGATAATCCATCTCGACTCTATGGGTATAAAGCCAATCCATGCCAAATACGACACCATAAGATCTGAGTGGCATAACGCTAAGGTCTACTAAGGTGGTGGTATTACCAATCTGGAGCAGACATCCCCTAACCTTTGAATCCACTGACACTTTAGCCCCTGATGCTAACTCCACTTCCCAACTGACACCTTTCCTAACTGCCACTAGCCCACAATGCTCCACAACCAATGGAGATATAAAGGAGTCAATCACTCCTAAATCAAATAATATAGGAATACCGATACCTCTGATCATACCTACAGCCTTAATGACTGTGGCCTGGTGCTCTGCCTGGTGGTTGTCAACAGCTACGAAGACCCTATGGGACTCACTCATATCTCCAATTGTAGGCTCTGATGTTGCCATCCTCTAATTACCTACCATCTGATGCTACGGACACTCTCTCATCATGTGCCCCATGGCTCCACATGTGAAACAAGCACTGCATTCCTGAAACTATGCACCCTGAGGCCTAGAGTAAGGCTGCCCACCTGTCCTACTCGAACCACTGTACCCACCCCTGGAGGACTGCTGAGTTCATGTTGGAGGTGTGTATGTACCCTGTACCCTCTGGTCACGTCTAGGACCCTGTGATTGCCACTGCTTGGGCTTAAAGCCTTGCTGTCCCTGAGGGGGCCTCTGCCTCTGACTCTATTGTGATTGCTATGGAGGAGGAGGTTTATAGGACCCCAATGAATTTCTATGGTTGCCTTTCCAGTGGGGTTTCTAAAACCTGAAAGATTGGGTTGTTAGGTTTTGGTTCTGAAACCGATCCCTCATGCCTTGTGGCCTGACCTGGATCTTCCTCGGCTATCAAGGCCTTCTCCACGGCAACCTGAAGGCTCCCTGGAGTGGCCATCCTCACCGGTCCTACTATCCCGACATTAAGTCCCTTGATAAATTGGTTGACGAGAAGGTTCTTATCCTTCAGGTAGCCTACATAAGGCAGGAGCTCAATGAAATTTCTCTTGTACTGGGTCACTGAGAGACCCTTCTGCTCGAGGTCGTGGAACTCATCTATCCTACGATACCTGAAGTGCTCTGATAGGTATCTCTCCCTAAACTGCTTTGTGAAGATTTCCCATGTGAGGGTTTCTGTAGTTAGACCACACTTGAATTCCTGTTGTTTCCACCATGTGGAGGTTGTCGATCTCAAAAGGTGGAACACAACTCGTGCCTTCAGATTGCTTTCGTAAGAACGCAATCTGAAGCACCGATCTAGGCTCAAAAGCCAAGCCTCAGCTTCTACCCCGTCGGTAGATCCCCCAAAAGATGGTGGCTCTAAAAGTAAGTTGCCACTATTAGTAGATCCCTCTAATAAATAACAGATGGTGGCTCTAAAAGTTAGTTATCGCTATTAGTGGATCTATCGATGGGGTAGCAAGCTAAAGATTATAAATAGGCTTTATTTTTATTTCTTTTGTTTATAGGTTAATTTTTTGCTATATATAACAGAAGTAAAAATGACAGAAATAAAATAGGACTGTAAGGGCATTTTTAACCTTAGTTAGATATTTTATAAGAAGAGTAGATTTACATGGTTCTAAAAGCTTTCTATTTTCCTTTTTTTTTTTTTCTAAGTAAAATAAAATGATAGAAAGCAAATCAACATGTACATATTGCAGGAAAATACATAAATACACACTGTATTTCTTTTTTTGCATCTTTCATTTCTTTACAAAAATTACAGAGATAAATAACAACAGATTCCATTTTAAGACATAATTAAATAAGATTAACAGTAACATTATATATTACAGAATTTAAATAAGATGCTTTTCTGATAAAAATGTGTGACTCAAGTTGTCAACTTTTACAAATGTGGAAAAAAACCCAATTAGTCTCTCATCCCTAACAAATGAGGACTTAAATAAAATAATACATTTCTTTATATAGAAATAAAAACAACATAGAGCTCCTTATTTACATTTCTGCAACTAAAACATAATATTACATTTCCTATTCCTTTTCTACAACTAAATAAAATCTGCAACTAAGCAGAATCTGCAACTCCTAGCTCTCTTTCCTCTTTCCAAGCAACCTACATACAATCATAAGGCTGTGACCATGGGGTACTCACCTCCCAGCCTAGGCTTACTAGAAGCCACCCCCAAGCTTGGAGAATGAAGTCCTAGATGCATTACACTCAAGCAAACTCAAACAAGCAAGGGGAAAACAAAACACAACAAACACATTCCCTTCCCAAGCTGAAACTTCATCACATAATGTGATGTTTTACTAGGGTCAAAGTGGACCAAGTACCCTAGAGGAGATCTGCTAGATGGTAACTCATAGCCAACTCATGGCATCCAAGAAGCACAACAAAAACTCATCTTAACCCTCATATCCTTATGACCCCCAAAGGAAAACATGCCATATTTGCTCCCCTTATGACCCCCAAATGCATAAACAGAACTATGCAGAAAGGGTCACATGAACAAACCCATGAGATCACTATCATGATGAGAGCCTCTCACTCTAAGGCTGTCAAACTCCTTCCACCCCCAAGACCATTTTTCCCTCCCAAGGGTAAGATAGTCTTGGATACTCCCAAACACAACAAAATGCATAAACAGAAATAGGAAAAGAATCACATAAAGCTTTCACAAATACAATGCAAGGTAGGAAACAACATATACATTCAAGCATCCTACATACAGATTTCAAATAAACAAGTAAGAAAAACACCAACCTTGAATCTGCCAAGGGGTTTTCTAGGGAAGCTTGGAGAAGAGCAGCCCAATCCACAAGACTTTTCTGCAACACTTAGCGAATTTTTTTTTCTATTCTCAAACCTTTTTTTCCTTCAAAATTTGTCCAAAATCTCCAAAGATGGAGAGTGGGTGATTAGCTCACTAAGCTTCAATCTCTAGCCTAAGAAGGCTTCTCTCACTCCTTCCAATCTCTCGGATAGAGTGAGGGACTCCCATTGGTTGGTCTTCCCTAGGTCTTACACACTCCCTAACCAAAGCACCTCAAGAAAAGGAATGAAATGGGGAAGAGGAATTACACCTATCAAGAAAGTTATCTAACCAAGGATGGCACTCCTATAGATGGAATTCGTCCATCTTGGGAAAACCACTTTTTTGGGTGGTTAAACAAGCCCTAGGGGAAGGACACATGGCCAAATTTGGCCTTCACCCATAGGTACCCCATGAGACCTAATAAAAGTGCTCTAAAATAGACTCTAGGAGTTGATTTAACCCTTAGAAAGTCCACCTAAAGTTAACCTACGGGTCAACTTTGAGTTGACCCTCCTTGTGGCTGACTAACCTAGATTTCTTAGTACCTTCAAGGATAATTAGGAAATATAACAATTAAATAAAAATGAATCTTTCCAAAAAAGGATGACATGACAATTTCCAACACAACATACAACATAGGTGTCAAGTGACACTACAAAATAATTCCACATCACAAATACACACGGCAATTGTCCCTTGAATGATTTAAACAATTTAATAAATACAATTTACACTCATGCAAACAGTTTACATTTACAAATAAAATATAATACATATGGGGTGTTGTCTCTCCAAATATACAACCCCTGGTCTTACGAACGTACATGGGCCTAGGCTTGATTCTCCATAATATTTCCATGGTCACATAGATAATTTCCTGCGCATCTCAATTTAAACATTAGTACTTTCCAATAGCCTCATATAATATAAAACACATAATTAAGAATACAATTCAATCACTCTGCATAGAATTGACATTATACAATACAATTTGCCACATATCAAAGTAATTCACATAAGCAATTCATCATAACCCTCATAATTTAATCCACTCATAAGATATGCAACATATTTCTAGCATCATAATAAAGTCCCGCAAATCAAATAATAACATACATCGTCTCAATGTTACCCTATTCTAGGATCATATAAAATTCTATATCCACAAAGCATAGAAATGAAGCCTTAATATATCAATGTTATCAAATTTGTGGGATCATATATGGTTCCATATCCATAATGCATAAAAATAGAGCATCCATAATAGTTCCAACATGAAAATTACTAAGAAGCTAGGATGGGTCAGGATAGGGCCTCACAAGACACATGAGATGGGTAGAGTACTTGTAGAGTTATACTCTTGTTTTGAAGTATAGAAGCGGGAAGTCAAATAAAGTTGATGATGCCTTGAGCAGAAGGAGGAATTTCCTGAAAGAAATGATAATAGAATTATTTGGTTTTGAGGAATTGAGGAAATTGTATGAGGATGACCCATATTTTGTAGAACTTTGGAGAGCTTGCACAAAACCTGTTGCGCTGGATAGGAGTAAGTGGCTAGATTATTTCATGCAAGATGAGATGTTGTTTATAGGAAATCACTTGTGTATACCTTAGAGTTCTATGAGAGAAAGTTTGATAAAGGAGAATCATACTAGAGGATTATCTAGACACTTTGGAGTAGACAAGACAACAACATTGGTAAGTGAGAATTACTTTTGGCTTCAAATTCATAAGGATGTTAGGAAATTTGTTTAGAGCTTTACAATGTGTCAATTAGAAAAAGGTGGTAGTCAACATATTGGACTGTATAAGCCTTTGATAGTTCCAGAGAGACCTTGGGCAGACATAAGCATGGATTTCATACTTAGCCTAGCACAAAGGGGAAATGATTTTATATTTTTAGTGATGGATAGATTCTTGAAGATGACACATTTCATACCTTGTAAGAAGACAAAAGATGCAGTACATGTTGCTGACCTATTTTCCAAAGAAGTGGTAAGATTATATGGATTACCTAAAAGCATAGTTTTGTATAGACATACTAAGTTTGCTGGATACTTTTGGAGAACACTTTGGAAGAAGATGAAGAAAGATTTGAAGTTTAGTTCTTCTTTTCACCCACAAGCTGATGGATAGGTAGAGGTAATAAATAGAAGCTTGGGAAACTTGGTGAGATATTTAATATAAGTTGGAGACAAAATTGGAAGTTAGGACTTGATTATTGTACAAGTAGAATTTTCCTACAATAATTCAGTGAATAGGGGTACCAAAAGAACACCTTTTGATATTGTTACCAGAGTACACCCTAGAGGCATATCAGAATTGAGAGACAATAGTAATGAGGATAAGCAGAGTACAACAATAGAAGAATTTGCAGAGCATATGAATAGAGTGCATAATCAGGTTAAACAACATTTGGAGGATATGAACATCAAGTATAAGGAGAAGGCAGATGAGAAGAGGAGACATAAGGAATTTGAAGTTGGAGATGAAGTGATGGTGTATCTGAGAGAAGAAAGATTCCCAGTTGGTACCTATAATAAGCTGAAGATGAGGAAGTTTGGAACTTGTAAGATCTTGAAGAAATTCAATTCTAAAAATGCATATGAAGTGGAGTTACCAGATAGTTTGGGTATTTCACCTATTTTCAACATTGTAGACTTGTATCAGTATCATGAGGCTGAATTCAATATAGACAATGCAACAAACTTGGAGAAGAAGATGCCCCAGAAAGTATCGAACCAGATTGAAGAGATTTTGGATAGTAGAATTGGGCATAGAACTCACAACAAGCAGTATAGAGAGTATCTTGTGAAGTGGAAAGGCATACCAATTGAAGATTCATCATGGATATCTCAAGTAGAAGTAGACCATCTTGGTTTTCCTCTAACCCCAGCAAAGTGAAGAACTCAATTTTCAATCAACCCCAGATATTATGCAAGAGCATCCCTGGTTCTTGGCAATCTTGCATCAACCAGAAACATTTTTTCCCTATTTTGTAGTTTAGCATTTCATTCTGTGTTTCTTTACATTTTCTCACCGGATGTTGCAAAGATAGAATTGGTTTGTGGACATGTTCATCAATCTTATCCTTGGTCCACAGGATGTTTGGATCTTTTCCCAACAAGTTAATGCTTCTAGAATATACGAAAATTTTCTTTCATGTGTACCAAAGCTTCTTGGACCTATTTATCATCGTTGATGCTTGTGGATATTTTTCGTTTCTTGCGGAGCTTGATTTTTTTGTTTCTAATGTTCCATGGTGTGTGGCTGACCTTCCCTTAGGTCTGCACTTCATCCTTTAGATTGTTTGGATGGATCTCTTTGGTGGAGGGTGACCTTGTTGTTGTACATGTTTCATTTTTTTCATCGGCATTTGTTTCATCTTGGGTCAACATGGATCATCCTTGATCATATAAATCAATGTAATTAAACATTTAGAGACAAGTTTTTAGAACATAGAAGATATACCTAAGGATAGGAGTTTTAGAGTTGGCTCACATTCTTGCTAGATCTGAATGTTGCATAACATACATATTTTGTACTCAAGCCCGTGAGCCGAATTTTGCGAGCCCGCATGTTTTTTTTTTGATTAAGGTAAAAGTAGGTTTTGAAGGGGCCCCAAAACCCTTTACAAGTAGAACTTAAACAAAAAAAGAAATGAGAAACAAAAAGGAATAGTCCAATGAAAATCCAGCAAAAAACCAAAGAAAACCAGAAAAATCCCCACAAAGCCAACAGGCCATCCAGAATCCAAAAGAAATACTAGTTGATTTTTTCCAGGGCATTTGCCAGGGTGTTGCTAATTTCATGCAGCTCTTTGATGTTATCCCTAAGATTAGGGAGATCTTTTGCAGAAGCAGCCACAACTTTCTTGACACTAGCCCTGGTCCTCTTCACAGTGCCACCCACCAGAGTAGCATCACTGCTACCAATCTGGATAGTCTCTTCATCCAAGTCAAGTTCCACAACCGGTTTTGGAGAGCAGGTATGATCAAGGACCTTAGCAATATCCTCTAGGTTTTTAGTGACAACAGAAAGGATACTCAGGATAATAGTCATCAGATTTTTCATCGCCTCTCTCCCATCTTCCAGTGATTTAACCTTATCCTCCATGTTTTGCTTCCAGTTTATCTACTCTCTGTTTTCATCCTCCCTCTTCTCATCCGTATTCTTCCCCTTTTTTTTCTAGGTTCTTCAAGAGCTCATAGGTCCATCTGTCATAATCCATTCTCACCTCAGAGAGTTTCTTGAGGTTATCCAAGATTAACCCTTTACTCGCATTTTCCTTATCCTCGCTAACCCTATCCTTAGTCAGGTCCTTCTCAGAATCTTTATTCATTTCCATCTAAAAATTCGCATCAGTTTCCTCATTATCCTTGAAATCCACTTCCTCCATCAGATGGTTGTTGTCCTTACCAGGGAAATCATTGAGGATAGAGATTTCATGACTAGACTCATTATCACCACTTTCTTCCTCATTACCCAGCTCCTCATCATTCCAGCTGTCTTCACCTTTGGAGTCATCCATCTCCATTCCACTGCTTTCCTTTTCAATTTCCTCTGTTTTCAACCTAGGGGCATTTTCCTTTTTTTGCTAGAGGATGCCTTCTCCTTGCTGGAGTCTCCTTCCATCTTTCTCTTACCTGGAGAGGTAGAAATCCTCTTAATTTCTAGCAGGGTGAGGGTTTTGCAATGCTCATAGATGAGCAGCAAAAGCCCACAATGGAGAATCAGGCTGGAAGGGTTATTCCTATGTTTATTGAGGGACCTAGAGAGGGACCTAAAAAGGTAGTAGGGCAAGGATACCTTTTTGTCATGTCTAAAATGGTTTAAGAGAACAAAGTGGTAGGTGTGGGCCCTAGAGAAATGGCCTTCAACCGTGATGTATTCCATAATTGCATTTAGAACCCAGCCCCACAGTTTCTTGATATTTGTAGCTTCGTAGTAGCCCCTAGTGGCTTTGCCGATTTTAACCCTCTCTTTCTCTTTCCGTGGGAACAGATTAACCATGTTGTTGGAGACTTTAAGGTCTCGAAAGAAATTAAGCCTAGTGTGGGGCATGCCAGTCATAGTAGATATGAGCCCGATGTCCAGCTTAAACTTAACTCCATAAATTTTAAAGGAGCCATTAGACTAGTTTTTAGAAATCTTGAAAATGACGAGGTTTACCCTACCTTTGTCATAGTCCATGAGCTTCTCCATGTAACTGGTGAGAGAACCCTTTTCCAGTTTCGTCCAAACTTTTGGCATCGCTTTCCAAGTCGACGTATTATCTGGTTCCTCCCACCTTAGGTCTCCTCCCATCTTTGGATTGAGGCTATCTAATCTGTTTCTCTGCAAACTAAGTCCTTCTTTCTCGATGTTGCTTGAGATTTTAAACCGGGTTACCCACAAAGCATGTGGCAAATTATTAACAATTATAGGAGATTTGTCGCTTTGCCAAGTAATGATGACCTTTCCATCAAGGCATAAATTATTCTTTTTACCTATCATGATTGAGTTGTCCTTCTCTCCCCATATAACGGTCCTTTCTAAGGAACTATTTAATGTTTAAATTGAGATCATCCTTGTGCCAGATCGATTGGGAGTCAGAGTTAACCCCTATATTCTCTAAACAATCCGCTACACTATTTTTCTCTCTGAAGGCATGTTGAATAATAATTTATTTAAAACTTGCAATGATCTCCCTAGCTTTCATGAAGATATTTTCAATTGACCAAGAATGCTCTAACTCCCCCTTTAGACACTTAATAATATTAAGTGAATCTCCCTCAAGCCATAATTTATCATAATTAAGATTTTTGGCTATAATTAAGGTGTTCAGGGCAGCTGAGGCTTCGACCAAATGGCTAGTTTGATTCCTTAGAGGACCAGCCACCACCTTTAAACAACTTCTAGCAAAATTCCTAACAATGCCCCCATATCCAGCTTTACCTAGATTCCCTTTAGAGGCCCCATCAAAGTTAGCCTTAATCCACCCCTGAGGAGGAAAACACCAGACAAGACCTTCTCTTCCTCTCTCCTTACTGGTAGTAGTGGTAGAGTTCCACCTATCTTTGAAGTCATCTTTAGCAGTAGGTCCATGATCAGTGCCATAAAGGCATTAAAAAATACTCCTAAAATTTTTATCTGCCACCACTTTAGGAGTAGCCCTTTTATCCCTAAAAATCCTATTGTTACACTCTTTCTAGATATTCCAGATAACAATCAGTAGAGAAAGTCTCCATGTCTCCACAATTTTAGGATTAGAATTAGGGCATTGCCATTGCTGCCAGGAATCCCCAAGGGAATTTGGGAAAACCCAGCTCAGGTTCCACCTGCTTAAGATGATTTTCCAAATATCCTGATTGAAAGTGCATTGATTGAGAATATGGCAAGCCGTCTCTTCTTCCCTACAACATAGAGAACAACTATTAGGAAAAATAAAAACCTCTTTTATGAAGGTTGTCCAGGGTTAAAACCTTGTTTTGGATGAAAATCCAAAAGAAAATATTGACCTTTAGAACTAACTTCTTATTCCAGACTTTAGCCTAGATGGGAATTTCTTCCACTGGATCATTATGAATAGCCACAGCTAAGGAAATAGAATATTTCCCATCTAGGGTTTCCCTCTATATCAATCTGTCTTCTTTGTTGTCTCTAGGGATTTTAGCAAAGAGCAATCTAAAGGAGCTTGAGCCCCAGACACTGCTGGCTAAAATCAATCCAGTTTCCATTTCTCCAATAATC
Organism: Cryptomeria japonica; assembly: GCF_030272615.1. Taxonomy (NCBI): domain Eukaryota; kingdom Viridiplantae; phylum Streptophyta; class Pinopsida; order Cupressales; family Cupressaceae; genus Cryptomeria; species Cryptomeria japonica. The sequence goes on along the minus strand of NC_081411.1, from coordinate 470,095,564 downwards.
TCTGACCAGCTCACCAAACCTGCTTTTGAACAAGTCTTTCCAATCTTTAAGGATTGGAATTTCCTCTAGAGGTTTATCCAGAATCCATCCATCTTCCCAAAATCTTATTCTCCTCCCATCCCCAAGGTTCCAAGTTCTACGAGCAGCAGCCTAGCTTTTAGCAGACTGAACAACATTCCATATAGCCGAGCCTTCAACAATGAAAGAATTATCAAGGAATTCTTCCTCAGAAGGTTGCATATAGAGCTATTTGTTTTTCCAGATTGAGTTCCATTCTCTTTCCTCCTCTTTCAATCTCCATATTTGTTTGGCTAATAGAGCTTTATTCATAGAACCAATGTTCCTTAAGCCCAACCCACCTGAGGCCTTAGGGGAGCAAATTTTATTCTAGGCAATAAGGGGTATTCTATTTTTGACTTCCACCCCAAACCAAAGGAACTTTTTTTGGATTCTTTCAATGGCTTCCGCAAACTTTGTGGGGATTTTGAACAAGTTGAGAGCATAAACAAGAAGATTTTGGAGAGTGGCTTTGAGCAGAGTGATTTTGCCCGCTTGACTAAGGACAACCCCTTTCCAACCAGCAAGTTTCAATTTAATTCTGTCTATCAGCTTATTCTAGAAGGAATCCTCAGGCTTGAGACATAGAGGAAGCCCCAAATAAGTAGAGGGAAGCTCAGAAATATTGCAGCCAAGAATTATTCCAATCCTTAATTGCCTTTGGACTGGGGTGTTGATGAAGAACAGAGCTTTTATCCCAGTTGATTTTTTGGCCAGAGGCAAATTCATAAGTATTCAAAATATTCTTCATATTTTTAGCTTCCAAGATGGTGGCTTCCCCCATGGTAATAGAGTCATCAACGAATTATTCATGAGAATAGACAACATTGGAAGAAGAAGGTTTTAGACCCCTGAGATTGCCATCTTCCACATTTTTAAGAATAAATCTGCCAGGGCATTCAACTAGAATAGTGAACAGGATAGGGGAAATGGTGTCCCCCTGTCTAAGACCTCTAGAGATTTTGAAGAAACTGGATGAGGAACCATTGACTAGAACAACAGAGGAGGAAGTTTCCATGAGTTGAGAACAAAGTTGAATAACTTTGTCACCAAAACCAAGCACTTTCATGATCCTAAGGAGAAATTGCCAATTCACTCTGTCAAAAGCTTTAGCCATGTCTAACTTTAGGAAGAAGCCCTGGTTATTTGCCACTTTCAAGGAGTGGATATTTTCATGAATGGATATAATGGAATCCAAAATTTATCTTCCGGGGACAAAGCCATTCTGCTAGACAAAGATAATCCTTGGAAGAATTTCCAACAACCTGGAAGTCAGAACCTTAAATAAAATCTTGCAAACAGAGTTACACAAGCTAATGGGTCTAAACTTGTTGAGAGAATTAGCTCTGGGGATTTTTGGGATAAGGACAATGAAGGTGGCATTCAGTTCCTTGATAAGACTTCTACAGCCAAAGAATTATTTAACACCATTGTAGATGTCAGCCTCCACTATGTGCCAAAATTTTTGGAAGAAAAACATTGGGAAATCATCTAGTCCATGGGATTTATCACCTTGAAAGGAGAACACCACCTTTTTGATTTCCATATTAGAGGGAATATAGGATAGAAGGTTGTTATCAGCTTCAATCAGGATATAAGGAATAGCTTGTAAAAGGGTGTTTTGATTGCTGAAATCCAAGTTATCCACATCTCCCAGCAGGGTGCTGAAATGCTCGAGAGCTTCCTTCCTAATATCGCTATCCTCTGTTAGGATGCCTTTATTGTAGGATAATCTAGATATTCTATTAGTTGCCCTATGCTTAAGAGTAGTTAAGTGAAAGAACTAGGTGTTTTTATCACCTTCCTTTAGGAACAAGGCTCTGGATCTTTGTCTCTAGAATGTCTCTTCATTAGAAATGATGGTGTGGTATTTAGATAAAAGAGCATTTTCAACCATCCTAAGATCTTCAGATAGCCCAGCCTCTTGGATTCTATCCTGAACTTCCTTTATTTCAGTTTTGACATGAATTTTACTCTTGAATATGTCCCCAAAAATCTCTTTGTTCCAAACTTTAATTTTGGCCTTAAGGATATTGAGCTTTTTGGCAATTCTAAAAAGAGTCGTACCCTCCACTTCAGAATTCCACCATTCAGTAATACGAGCTTCTAGAGAAGGATGGGAAAACCAAGCTTTTTCAAATCTAAAAGGGAAGTTTCTCTTGACTGAAAAAGAGTTGGCAGCAAAGGAGATGGGGTAATGGTCTGACCCAATTTTGATAATAGAAGCAAGGGAGCAACTATACTTGGAAAACCAGTCAAGAGAAATTAAAGATCTATCTAACTTAACTTGAATCAGATCAGCTCTAGTTCTTCTATTGGTCTAGGTGTAATTAATACCCTAGAAATCCACATCAATAAGAGCTTGAACATTTATGAAATCCATAAGGTCTTGTTTCCCATCAAGTTGTAAAGGGATACCTCCCATCTTCTCTTCCTCTTTGAGCAGAGTATTGAAATCTCCCATAATAATCCAACTTTGATCAGCAAACTTGAGTCTGTCGACTGTAAGGCTTTTCCAATATTTAACTCTCCTAGTTTTGGTGTTAGGCATGTAGACATTAGATAACACCCAAACAAAGTTTTCCTTAATATGCTCAAGCTAAATAGAGTTCCTATTAAAAGCAGAGATGATTTCCTTACCTTTTATTAGTTTTTGGTTCCAAAAAATCACAGTTCCTCCAGAAGCTCCCTTCGAGTTAGATCCTATGACCCCATTTTCCTTGAAAATTCTAATCTTTTCAACTTTTTCCTTAGACATCTTGGTTTCTTGTATGAGGACCACATCTAGTTTATGATCTCTAGTGATGTTTCGTAACACATCCTGCTTATGAGGGGCATTCTGCCCTCTGATATTCCAAGATATTATCTTCATACTTTAACTGGGGATAGAGTTGACTCAATGGAACATTGTGTTCCATCAGCACGGTTCTTCCAGCTTTCCTGTTCCCTTTGATGTTTTAGGGATGGCCTTCCCTGCTTTTTGTTCTGACTTCCAACATTTGCCTTTTTCTTGTTCTTGCTTCTGGTTGAGATTTCTCCATTGAGTTCCTCCTTGTTCATTTTTCCTTCTCTCAAACCGAGAATCCAAAGATTCCCTTCCAACATATCCACACTTTGAGAAGGGGTTTTACAGAGAAGAGGCTTTGGGCTTCCATTAGTTAAAAGAAATAAGGGCTCATTGTCAGAAGGGTCTTGAGCTTCATTAAAGTTTTCCTCAACCGATTTTGAGAAAGAAGAGGCTAGAATGGTTTCTTTCTTCTCCTGACTAACTGATTCAACCTCTTGGTTTGGAATGGTTTCTTCCTTCTCCTGACTAATAGTTCCAACCTCTTGATCCTTTGGGTTATTTTTATTGTTCAACTCAATTCCTTGCTCTACTTCTTTAGAGCTCTCTAGTTGGTTGTTAGAGTAGACACAATCTTGTTTATCATTACTGCTATTCCCAGTCCTCTTGACTTCATTCACTAAATCCGTTACATCCTTATTTTGGTTACACTTAGTTGATGGGTCTCCTTTTTTATTTATCATTTGCCAAATCTTTTTTCTCTTGATATTGCTATTAGTCTTGCTTTCCTTGCTTTTCTTGAGTGGACAAGATTTTGCCCAATGCCCCAATTTTTTTCAATGGAAACAGGCAAATGGAAGAGATTCATATTCAATAGCTTGGGACCATTTTCCAAGTTTTGATATGATTTCAATGGATTGAGGCATATCCGTCATTTGATTAACATTTATGCAGATGTGAGAAAAGACTAACCTTGATTTTGTCTCCGTCATCGGGTCAATTGTTAGGAGTTCTCCAAAGGATTTTGCAATACCCTTGAAAACTTCCTCATTCTAGTATTCCAGCGGGAGACCCGGGAGACGCGTCCAAATTGGCACAGAAACAAAGAAGGACTTGTCAAGGGCGAGGTTCGGGGCCTATTTCTGAAGAGCCAAGGATGACTTTACGAACATCTAGGGGCCTTCAGAGAGAGCTTTATTCATGTCTTCTTCAGAGTTAAAAGCAAAGGAAAAAAACCCTCTAGGTAGCGCTACCACATCCACTTGACCTTTTACAAGCCATTTTCTCCTTATGAAATTCCTCACATCATTGATGTTAGGCCTAAAGCCAGAGAATCATCCCACTAAAGTCATGGATAAGCCAGCTACAGTCATATCAACCACTTTGTCTGGAACAAAGATAGCAACCAGTCCAGAGGCCGAGTCTAAGATATTTGTAACTTCCAGAAGCCCAGATTTAGCTAGCAACTTCACTCCAAAGAGGGAAGACCATTTTCTACCTTTGCCTCTATCATGTGGGTCCCCATGTTTCGAATCTTTATCCTCTCCCAATTTTTCTTTTTCCTTGTCCTCTTCTAACCCTTGAGATACCTGACCTCCTGCCTATTTGCCAGTTCCGATCCCAGAAAAACTGCAATCTCCAGGAAATCCGACTTCCCCAGGAATTCCACCATTCCGCAATTTGAAATTTGGGATTCCTACTCCTCTTCACTCCATTCCTTCTATCAAGGAAAACAATGTTCTTACTAAGCATATAGTGCTAAAATTGTATGGTTTGAACCAAGGATGTAGGCTCTACAAGAAAGAATCCCCACCATTTCTCCAAGGTTCTCCCCATGGACAAACATGCTCCATTGTCAACATGATAGAGATGAACCTGTGGGGTTTGAACCTAGGTTGTAGGCACTACAGGCAAGAAGCCCCACCATTTCACCAAAGGGTCATCCCTATTACGAGCCCGCATGTTACTGACAGTTTGTAATAAATTTATTTCATTTAATAAATTGATTTTGCATTGCCTCCATCACATTGTGTTGAGTTAATTTGTTGCACAGTCTAGATTGTTCTCCTTGAGGACCCTCCTAACCTTGACTGCACCAATAAGAAATTCCAAGTTTTATAATTACTTTGCTGGTTTTTTTCTAGCCAACCTGCTAGTTTTAGAAAGTATCAATTTGAAGGTGGATGGAGACAAAAATTTGTGAGAAGATTCATAATAGAGAAATAAGAACTTTGGTGAAAGAATCAAGCTAAAATCATTTATGATTTGAAATTTATTCAGGTTTCAGTTTCTCAAAAATCCCCTGAAATCTCTTCAAAGTCATATTTGAGGCACTAAACTATCCCGCACACCCCCAAAAATGGCAGGTAGAGAAGATTATTAGCACATACTTCACTTTGAGATCTTTCCAATGCTTCAAATGACACACCAATCGGACCACCAAATCAAAAGTGATGGCTTCCAAAAGTTGGACAACTTTTTGGAAAGTTTCTTGTTTTCAAATTTGGCTCAAATTCAAAATTTCATATTTTAAGTTTTAGCGCTAAACTGCCAATTTTCAAATTTCAAATTATACTTTTGGCTCCAAACTATAGGGAGGCTACTTAGGACCCATTTTAGGAAACTTGTAGCAATTTTTGGGAGGGTAAAGTTGGATTGTGAGAAAGGGAACTTTCTAGAAATTGTGTAAGTTGTAATGTGTTGTAGCCTGTGAGGATTTAATCCTCATGATTGTAATTTTATGTATTTAGAAATAGATTTCAATCAATAATAAAGTAAATCTTTTTTTTTTCTCTATTGTTGTGTTTTTTCTAAGTCTCGGGTTCTACCCTCATTGGATCCTAAAAAAGAATCATCTAACATCCTCCACCATTGATCTCACCATCATATCTAAACCATCCATTTCCTCTTCCAAATCCTATGAATTTAGTCACTCTTTCATCTATTTTGTCATCCATAAATTTCAATCTAAGAAAATGTTGCCAAAATAGGTAACTTCAAGAAAATGAGCATCCACATACCATTAATCACTTGGATAAAATAATCAAATAATGGAGTTTCTCTTAACATTTGAGATAGTTTGTGATTTTAATATCTTGTTTTGAACTCTTTTTTTGAGCTCTATCTAGATGTTCATAACATTTTACAATAGGAATTATTTTTTTAGATTTGTTTTGATTTTAATTTAGATTAACGCTTACATTGTAGTGAATCAATTGGGGAATAGTACCCTTATGTAACTTCATTTTTTTTGTTTGAGCCTTGTTGTTGATTTTTAGTAAATGGTTTTTTGTAGGTTCTTGAGTGGTATTAGTGATAGAATTTTTACATATTATTTCAAGACCAAAACAAATCTCATATTTGAGTCCAAATAAATCAAGATTGTAAGTTGGACATATAACACTTATCAATTAACTCACAAAAAAATCATGTTTTCTAGGGTTGCTTGAATTTTTAGTGTACAAAATTTGTATGGGTGTACTATCTTACAATCCATATTATATAGATTATGGTATTATTGCATAAATGGGTTTAAATAAGAGGTATACATAGTAGCCAGGAGCGTGTATATTAAAAAATTTGGCATACACAATTATAAGGTAATATAGTTTATTTTTTTATATATAACACGAATAATTTGAATACATTCATAACATATATACTAACAAGTGTGTTTTTATATAAATAAAAATAGGTAGAAGTATAGATAATTTATGTTTAAGGGTTTATGTGTATATATTTGTTATGTATATGTCAAATTAGTCATATTGACACACAATATAAATTTTGTACATAGTAGGACTATATACATGGGAAGGTTTTACATTGCTTTTTATCTATTTAAATTTGAGAACATATGGCATTTAAAATATTAAAATAAATCTTACAATGCCTTAAATATAGATACATTTATATGGTTTGTTTGAAATTCAATTTAAAATTTGCTGATGTCCTTTTAGATCATTTTTTATAAGTTTTAAAAATCCACAAGTTTATAAAACTTTTAGGTCCACAACATGTGCTTCGATGTTTTATTTTTGTCTTAAATACTCCCTGGTCATATAATTGATCAAGGGTTACAAGTCATTTTTATCCCTAAATCACATTAGACCTTGAACCCATAGTCATGCCCTACACTTAGGGGCTAAACTCTACCCCCCCTACACCCAACACTTGATCACCTCGCCGAATAGGGGCTAATGGAAAGACAAAGTAATCTTTCCCCTGAGTTCATTTAATTTTTTTATAAACCACATGCTATAAAATAGACAACTTTTTATTTAGTAAAAGGATTTTCAAATTTTGATAAGCATTAGAAATATAACTTGAATTCCTATGTGGTGATGAAGGAACAATTATCAAATCTTGTTCCAAATTTTTAGTATACTTGTCCAAAGTCAATGTTTCATTTTGAAACTTTAGATGTCAATATATTTTTTACATTTCATCATTTTTAATGCTTTTATCATTTTTCATTAAAACCTAAAGAATCAATTTTTTCTATTTAGGTTTTTGTAAAATTCACTAATTTCTATTTTCGAGCAACTTTTATATGAATGTTTTTTGTATTTCCAAGATTTCTATCCTACAAACAACTAACTTAGTGATTTTTGTAGGAAGTTTTTTTAATGCATTCTAACTTTTGCATATTTTGTTAATGTTCAAAAAGTCACAATCCCTCTTGTAATTTACCTAAATAATGTTGGCATGTTGTTGTTTTATTGAACTTTTTTTTTGTAAATTTTAGTGTTAATTTTGAATTAATGATTTTAAGCGACAATCTAATGATTGGAAAGAAAAATGTGTCTTGATTTTAATATGCATTGCATAATTAGGAAAAATAGGTGAAACTTGGGAATAAAACATAGAATTTATTTTAATATTTTCTTATAGAAAATTGCTACCATAGGGGGTAGATCCCTTCCATTGCTTCAAAAAAAGATTACATATTTATTCATAGAGAGTGCATCAAAATTTGAATAGCTTCAATTATCTTCTGAAGCCATTTTTTTTATGCTAGGGATAATGCTTCATCATTGAAGCATACAAGATAGGCATATGTATCCATTATGTTATCCTTAAGAGTGTCCTGCAAAACTTCAACAATCTCCTCCAGTTGTTCACTCTCCTTCCAAGATTTTAGACAAATGGTGTCACCAATATGCCTCGATTTAGGTTTTAGTGAAATACCCTTCACTACATCTAGAGCCATATTATAAAAAAGTGGATGCACCAATCATTTGATGGCATTCACTATGTATTTTTGGTCCCTTGTCATGCAGATTATGTTATGGATGTTGTTGGTTTCCCAACTGATTACCCACATACCCCCTATAAAGTAGCTAATTTTAATCAACAAAGACTTGGATCATTAGCCAACTTAACATGATTTGATTAGGGATAAAATTCTAATCACAAAAATATATACTTTAGGCTCTGTTAGACCTAGGTGGGTAGACCTATATCAATACCCTTATAATCCTAATTCCTTTTCAAGTGGGTATTACAACATATATGTTCTCAACATGAGGAAATTAAATGAATGTATATCTAGATATGTATGGATGATTAAATGGATGTTTTCAACTAGATTTGGCTATATCCTTTGATTTAGTGATCCATGCCTATCCTAGGACAAATGGAGTCATGAAAAAAGTAGTGAAACAATTTTAATATGTTAAGGAGAAACATACATTTTCTCCATGATTGATACCTTGTAACAAATAAGGTATGATAATAAAACATAGGCTATACTTGATATCCAAATTATCATCTTACAAAATCCTTATGTATGATTTAAGAATTTAATCTCTTGCTTTAGAGAAATTAGAAATTAGACATACATAAGCAACATAGTGCAAAGACAAAATTAAAAGGTCCTTGACCATTCACTTCATAAGATTCTAGATACAAATGTTGGAGACAACTTGAGAAATCATTAACTTTTGACTTCAATATGTTTTGATATTACATTTATTCCAAAATTCAACTATATTCATAAGTACACATGTAGACACTTTCAGAAAAGACCATTCATACTTCTACTTATAACTTATAAATAGCAAACCATTATTTACACGACTTTCTCATCTCCCCTAAAAAAAGATAAGATAATATAACCTAAGAGAGTCCAAATAAGGAATTTAATTTCCTTTTATAAAGGGATCAACAAGCTTTAGGCCTTTTAAAAAATATAAGTGGTAGTAGGTAACTGCTTGACATGCTACAAAATAAATAAATTTTAGTTTTTGACAAGATCAAATATTCTCTTTGATTCTTCGTAGGTCGTAGTTATTGCTAATGATCAGAGCCTTTTCTTCATGCAAGTCTACTTACCAAGTTTGAGGAAATCAAATAATCTTGTAGACATATTAAAGCCACCATTATAGAGAGTAGCTTACTATAGGTTTTCAATTAAAATGTATTTATTTCTCAAATCTTCCCAACTAGCCTCAAAAGTCCTTTTAGCATGATTTGAAATCAACTTAAAGATAAGAACAAATCTTTATTTCACCTTCACAAAGACAAAAGAGTAAAATTTATAAAAATTCAAAAAGGGGGAGGAACCAACAGTCACTTCCTAGTTCAAAATTTCAAAAGTGTTTTCATAGATTGAAAGGAGCAACCAAAACAAATTATAGAGTATGCCTCAAATAATAATCATAATCATATTGATGGAGATGCCTCTAATAATAATCATATTGATTTTGAATCTTGTTATCTCCAATCTAAGTAGCCCCAATTCAAACCTTGACAAATAATTCAAATATGAATCCAACATGTGCATTCTAAGTGTCTCATCTACCTGAATATCTACCAATATTGGATCCAAAACTATCCTTATTTTTTACTTCCATGCGAATTTAGGTCTTAACCCCAACTCTTTTTCTTTATCATCTTTCTTTTCAGCAAATAAAGGAGGCATATGATAATTAGTAAGACTTTGGAAATCAGAAATCTCTAGCTTGAGTATCTTTGTATAAACTCTATGGGTGGTATGCATATGAATTAAAACATTCAATTTCACCCTAAATCATGAATGAATTCATGCAAGTGTTCAGGAAAGGACCTCTCAAGGTAAAAATCTAAACCTCTTACAAATTTTTGATTGATTAAGGTCCATGAGATCTTTATGATCATCCCAGGGTATCTATGCATGATCAAGAATTATAGTAAAGTTAGGCTCCAAAAGAGTCTTAATCATTTCTACCATTGTCTTGGTATCTACTTTGATACTTCTATAGAGTTGGTCAATTTCTTCCTTCATATTTGAATTCTCAATCTTGGTTGTTGCCAAGTCAATCCTAAGACCCATCATATCTTTTGAAGGTTGTTGATAAAGAGCTGGTGTATAATGAGAAGGCCTAGAATACAATTGTCCTTCTAATTGCTTAACTCTCTCTCCTAGAATCTCATTTTCCTCATCTATCTTCTTGGACACCTTATGAGAAAATCTAGCAACATTAACTATTAAATTAGTAGCCTAAAGTGCTAAAGTATCTAAGAATCGTGTAAGTAGAAGTTGGCCATATAATTTATTTTGTTGTTGAATCATTGAAGGCTTTTGCATGGACAGATATAGGGACTAGATGGCCAATATGTCCAACTTATCATCAAATGCGGAGCTAAAATAGAAAATTTGTGCTTTCTTAGGATCCATATTGTCAAAATTAATGTCTTGTCTCCCTCTTATAATGTCAAATGCAATAGCTAAAGAAAGATCCCAACCCTCTAAAAGAAAGACACCACTTTCTATTACAATTTGCCTCCCAATTTTAGGGGTTATATTACCCTACTTTTCATTTTATTCCTTCAAGATTTCATCTTTTAACCTTAGTTTTTCCCTTTCATCAAGGATTTAAAGTTGTAGATCCCCCTCCTTTTGTATTTCATCTGCCATATTCTTAAGAAAGAATTGCCTAAACTCTCTCATTTGAATAGAATATCATCACTAATGAATTCCTCACAAGTTGTCAACCTCACATATTTGACCATGCCACTGCAGAGATAGGTAAGTATACAAATTTGAAATAATCACACAAGAACATATGAACATGGGTTGTTGATCTTATATAATCTACATGAAACATATGCTAATCATAAAAGCACTAAAGAAGTGGTCAAGAAAATTATTTGATAATGATAATTGTGCAATAGTGCATAGATTAGGACCGTCCATGTGCAAAGACTTGTAGAGTTTTCAAATACAAAGGCTGGGGCTTTATGTAGTACCCCTCCTCGATCAACCTCTTTTGTATGTTTTGAGTTACTTCAGTGATTATTTTGTGGAACATTATTGTATTTTGATTCGGATATATGCGATGTTATTTCATGCTTTATCTGAATTTATGGTGTATGATTTTGTGCAGTATCTCAGTGCTTATGAATAACGTTATTTTATGGATCTTAATCATGGACTGACACTTTTCCCTTATATTGTGATGTGTTATTTATATGTTGCATGTTTGCAAGTGTATTGGGATGCAAGGGGATGATTTTCCTTCACTCACTCTGGTGAGATAGGGAACATCATGATTCTCCTTCATCGGTGTGTCGTGTCATGTCTGTACTAGTATCGGGTAGGTACGAGGTATTGACTCCACCTGGTTTTGTAGGTCTGAGCATGCCTTATATATCCGATGGGAGTGGAGGAGATAGTTGTCGTACCCTAGCTTGACTGCAGTTACACTCGTATGAGTGTTGTCAGTTGGTTGTGTCTTTTCCGTCTGGCTGGTATGCGAGTCATAGTGCCTTGGTCTAGTCATTTGAGAGTCATCATTTGATCTATCTTGGTTTTGCGTGTTTCCGTTTATTTAAATGGTTATTTAATTTAAGTGGATGATGCTATCTCATGTTAGCATAATTAGTTGATTATTATGCTCAATGATTATTGATTTTTTTAAATTAATGATTGCTAAATTAAATGGTTAAATGGCTTAATTTATTGTATAAAGTTGCATTGATATTTTTGTGAAATAAATAAACTGCCTAGACATTTAAAAAGGTTAAATGCTTATGTTGAAGGAAGTATTTATGGAAAAAGAAATAAATAAAAGCTTCCCTTTTTATTTTTCCATTTGGCCTTTTTAATTTAATCATTAGGAAGAATTATTATTTTTGGGAAAGAAGTAAATCTGATTGCCTTTTAGTTTTAAAAATATTTAAATTTGATTGGATGAAATAACTTTAACCTAGAAGCTTAGGTTACAAGATATTTTTGGGCACCCATTCTGGGGATTGACTGCAGGAGAAGGAGAGGAATTTTGAGAGAAGAAAAGAATTCTAGAAAACTTCTTGGAGGAGCTGGAAATTCGACCTGGTTGTAGGATTGGACTTTCTTCATCTCTTTGCTTGCTATTTGCTTCAAGGTTGGAGGTTCCCTTCTTGTTTTGAATTTGTTTTTGAAATTTTCAGTTTTCTTCATGTGTATGGGAATTTATAGAATCTTCCTGTAGATGCTTGTGGAATGGTTGGAATAGAAGAAATAGTGTTTACTATTGTTGGTTTTATGAAATCTATATCATATGTTTGCATTTGGGAAGGAAATGGTTCATTTCTCTATCTACTATGTGTTTGATCTTGAAAATCAACTTCTTGATTTACCTCTTCTTTTTGAAAGAAATAATTTTAGATTGGGTTTGTTGTGTGCATCCTTGTTTCTATACTGTCAAGAATTGACTAGTCATTCTTTCCAGTGTGTTTATTTCACCATCTACCTTCCTGATAAACTTTTCCTTGAAATTTTGGAAATTGGCACTGATGTGTGTGCCCGTGAAATAATTATGGAAATGGAATGTTATTGTGGTTATTCATTTGGTAATATTTTGTTTTTAAAATGCCTTAGAGGCATGTGTTTTTGGTTTGTTCATAGACTTTACTGCTCCCGTGATGGGCTTGCCTCATCACATGAGTCGGTAGTGTCTACTACCCACAAGTAGCAGAACTACTGGTCGGAAACACCACTACATAGTAGTAGTGCTATAGGTTGGTAGGACTACCAACGGTTGGTAGTAGCACTACCGATCGGTAGGAGTGCTACCGGTTGGTAGCGGCACTACCGGTCGACAGTATCGCTACCGGTTGGTAGCAGTGCTACCGATCGGTAGTGGCTGTTACCAGTGGTAGCAACGCTACCGGTCGGTAGGGCTATTACTAGTGGTAGCAGCACTACTGGCAGGTAGTGTCTGTTGCCTCGGTAGCAGCACTACTACAGGTTGGCTTTTTCCACCGCTTGACCCTGTTCCTTACCGGTGTAAACCGGTATATGTTATAAATTAATTTAATTTTGTTAAGTGAACATGTTGAAGTGGTTGTTTTATGTTAAGCATAAATGGTGATTTTTCATGTGATTTTTATTATGTGGATAATAAATTTATCAATGGAAATCAAGGCATGAATTAGTGATTCAAATTGGTAGATTTGATTATATTCTGGAATTGAATTAAATGCCTTTTTGGAATTCATATTTTTTTATTTGGTTGAATGTTCAATGTGGATTTCATTCCTGATGGAATATTGATTTGGGAAAATAAATAATCTGATTGCTGTAAAGAGTGTTCTATTTCATATTTCAATAAATGATGTTGCAAGTGTATTATGTGTTGCTTTGGTCTATGGTTCAGTCGTCTTGTGGAGGCGTATTTGGTTCCTTTGACCAAGAGATATATGTTGGCTTTGTTGTCTTAACCATGTAGCATCCTTGCCTTATAGTTAGTCAAGAGTTAATATGTCCTTGTTTGACAACTTGTTTTTGATAGTGGTGTTATGGTTGTCTGCTTCGCCATAGGGTCCTCGGGGAGTGACCATGTTTGTTTAGTGTCCTTTGAGAGAGTGGCTTTTGCTTGGGGGTTTCACCCAGAGTGGCAGGCATTATGACCCAGTGAAAGTCAGATAATAACTGGTAATCTAATGAATTGATTAGGTGTATAGTATCATAACATTAATAAAGATAATTGTACCTCATGCATAGGTGAGTGCTAGTATAGGGCTCATATTGTTGCAAGAAGGCCTAGAATGGCAAACCGACCACCTTGTCTTCACGAAAGGTTGGTAGGGTTCGTATGAGACTTAGTTGGAGCCAGAGGTTCGGGAGAGATTATCAGGATGGTGAGCTGAGACCTATGGAGGCCAACCATGGTAACCATCTTAAGCTATGTGATGACACTCTCTTATTTGGTTCACTTGTGTTTTGTGATGCCTGTTCACTTGTGTTTGTGATGTTGAGTCACCTAGGTTCTTGTGGAGTCTTTTAGTGTTGTCATGGAGTCATATTGTTTTGTTAAACATGTCATGCTTATGCTTGTTTGAGGGTCCTCATCTATCTCCTAGCACTGTGGGGTGATTCCATTTGGGAATTACATGGTTGGGCAGTAGTGCCACTTCCCATCAGATGTTCAGATTTGTACCTTCATGCGAGGATTGGCTTCGTAGGTGTTCTTGTGGTTCGTGACTCACGCCTCATTTCTTGTTTAAATATTCTTGTTATTTGGAGACCCTTGTGGTCATTGTATCATTGTATCATTGATCTTATGTAACCTTATAATTGGATGAGGAGTATCTTCATATGTATATTGAGAAGCTATGTATTGGAAGAGCAATGTAATCCTATGTTGGGATTTTTTTATCAGCTTCCTTGATGATGTTAGTAAATGCTTATTGAAGTGGAAATTATATTGTATCCTTTCATTCTTTCTATGATGAATCTTTATTTTCTTATGGCTTCTTGTGATCATTGAGTTAAGGATGCATATGTGGATTTATGGTTTTGTGGAATTTATTCTTGAATTTAATTCTTCGTTGGTAACCCTTAAGGAATTATGGTGTAAGTCTTCTACTTGTGTTATCATGCTTGTTGTGTAAATGCACTTATGATGTTTATACTTTAAAAAAAAAAAAATTGTTTCACCCTTGTTGTGGGTTTTCCTTCGGGGTTCCTGGTGAGCCATTACATTTGGTATCATAACCCATCTTTCAACACTGGGTACTTTGGGTTTGTAGTGAGCCCATTTGCCTTGAACTTTATGTGTATGTCTTGTGGTGTGACTTCCTTGTGTCTTTCTTTGCCTTTGATCTAAACCTTTTTCTCTTGTGCAGTGTTAGGTCATGGCTAGGAAAGCCAAGGGAGGTGGCCACACTAGAGGTAGAGGAGGAGGAAGGGGTTGAGGTTCTGATCGCCTTAGTCCTTCGCCACCACTCACTCATGCGAGTGTGGATAGGGAACAATCAGTTCATTAGGAGGAACCACATTCAGTAGAGCAGGTTCCCGAAAGGGGGGAGCTGTGTTAGATGTTTCAGGAGGTGCTAGCTAGACTAGGCCCCAGACCTAAGGTGGATCAGCCCATCCATGGCCGGGTAGAGGAATCGCTTTAGTAGATTCCAGAGAGAGAGAGAGATCTCCTAGAAGGAGAGAGGTCCTAGTGGACCCGGATCCAGCTATCTTAGGGCACACGAGGGACTTGATGAGGTCCAATCCTCCCTTCTTTGATGGGAAAGGTACCGGTCTTGAGGCAAAGACCTGGCTTATCAGTTTAGATCGGTGTTTTGCTATGTACCCTTATAGTAGTAACACCAAGGCAAGATGCATGATCATGCATCTCGAGAGCTTCACATCTATCTGGTGGAGATTAGAGGAGAGTATCAGTGTGAGAATTAACACTGCATCTTGGGAGATCTTTTTGGAGAGGTTCAGGGCACGATTCCTCTCACTCCAGTGGAGGCAGTTGTGAGCAGATGAGTTCTATGCTCTGCGCCAGTTTGGGTTGTTAGTGGATCAGTTTGAGCACAAGTTCTATGAGCTCAAACAGTATGCCACGATCAGAAATGATGAGGCTATGCTTGTGCAACACTTCTTGAGAGCTCTTAATGACTACATTAGTGGAGGAGTGAGATTTTTTGAGCCTACTTCAGTAGAGGTAGCCGTGGTGAAAGCCAGGTTGGTAGAGCAAAACCTTAGCTGTTCTAATGGCGGCTAGTCTAGAGTTCAGATTGGGAGTGATCCTTTCAGTGGGTCTAGAGGTAGAGGGAATCAATCCCAGATTGCTGCACCTTTTAGGGGTCCTCAGGCACCTGCCAAGGGTGGGCAGCAGCAGCAGCAATCGTCGAGACCGAAGCAGGCTCAGGGCTAGTAGGGTGGCATCTCTCAGCCCTGAAAGAGAAGGAGATGGCCGAGGGGTAGATAGACCTTTCCAGGGCAGTCTTCTCAAGGAGCATCTCAAGCCCCTAGTGGGGAGAGCTTTCAGCAGTCTAGTGGGCCATCTGGAAGTAGAGGACCTAGTAGTGGAGCTTGCTTCACTTGTGGCCAGTTTGGCCACAAGGCTGATCTGTGTCCTTGATGTTCGCATTAGTAGGTTAGTCAGAGGCCAACTACATCAAAACTGATAGTGGGGGATGTAGGTAGATCCCATAGATTATTTGCAATGGTGGATGACCGCTAGGCTAAGCATTAGAGTACGGTGATTGAGACCACAAGTGTGTTGTGTGGTATCCCTATCTCTGTACTTTTTGGTTTTGGTGCTTCAGATTCTTTTATTTCTTCATCCATTATCGAGCAATGCGGGCTTGTGTCTATTAAGCAAGCACATAGGTGGCAAGTAGAGTTGTCAACCAGTGTGCGAGTGTTTGTTGATGCCTTTGTTCCCAGTTGTGAATTGGACCTAGAACCCGTTGTCACTTTAGTTGACCTTCAAGTCATTCCTTTGGGGCCTATGGAGTTGTGTTGGGAATGGATTGGTTATCATCTCACAACACTTGTGTAGATTATCATCTGAAGATAGTAGAGTGTGTAGATGACCATGACAGGAGAGTGGGGGTCATTGGAGTTCAGTGATCGATATCCTTACATATGATTTCCACCATGCAACTTAGGCGGTGCATGCATCAAGGGTGTCAAGTTTTTGTAGTTTCTCTTGAGGATGTGGATGAGGGAGAGAGTCAAGAAATTGCTCTTGATGGTCACCCTATTCTTTGAGATTATGCCGATGTGTTTCTTTTGGATGTTCCTGGTATTCCTCCAAAATGAGACATAGATTTTTGCATTGACTTGGTTCCTAGCGTGGAACCTATTTCGAGAGCACCATATCAGATGACTACTCAGGAGTTAAGTGAGTTGAAGTTGCAAGTTGAGGATTTGTTGGCCAAGGGATTCATTCATCCTAGTGTTTCTCCTTGGGGTGCATCGGTTATCTTTGTTAAGAAGAAGGATGGTTCTCTTCGATTATGCATTGATTATCGATAGTTGAATAAGGTAACCATCCAGAACCAATATCCATTGCCTTGGATTGATGACCTCTTTGATCAGGTGAAGGGAGCCAAGGTGTTCTCTAAAATAGACTGAAGTCTGGGTATCATCAGTTGCGCATTCAAGATGCAGACATTCATAAGACAACGTTTCGTACTCATTATGGTCACTATGAGTTCACAGTGGTGCCGTTTGGGTTGACAAATGCACCTTCAGTGTTCATGAGTCTTATGAATGGGGTTTTTTGCACCTACCTTGACCACTTTGTCCTTGTGTTCTTGGATGACATACTGATTTATTCTAGATCCATGGAAGAGCATGAGGGGCACTTGCGTTAGGTATTGCAGTGCTTGAGGGAGAATCAGCTTTTTATGAATTTGGCAAAGTGTGATTTCTTCCAGCCAAAGGTGAGTTATCTTGGTCATATAGCTTCGGGAGAAGGTGTATCCATGGATCCTTCTAAGATCCAAGCCATTATAGATTGGCCAGTGCTAACCAATGTTTCTGAAGTTTAAATTTTCATGGGTTTGGCCAGATATTACTGTCGCTTTGTTCAGATCTTTTCTTGGATAGGCCATCCGATTACTTCTCTTCAGAGGAAAGGGAAGAAGTTTGTTTGGTCAGAGCAGTGTGAATTGGCTTTTTGTACCTTGAAGGAACTCCTTGTTAGTGTTCTGATTTTGGTAGTTCCTAACCCATCCAGAGATTTAATGGTATGCACAGATGCCTCTTTAGAAGGTATAGGTGCGGTGCTTATGCATGATAGACGTGTGGTTGACTATGAGTCTCACAAACTCAAGGATCACCAGTTGAACTATCCAGTTCATGAATTGGAGTTGGCAACTATAGTGCATGCATTGGTTTGTTGGAGACATTTCCTGTTGGGGCATCGGTTTGAGATGCATAGTGATCACCATAGTTTGCAGTATATTTTGACACAGCCGAACTTAAATGCTCGATAGCGAAGATGAATGGAATTCCTCTGCAAGTATGATTTTAAGGTTCATTATATTTAGGGGAAAGAGAATGTAGTGGCAGATACTTTGAGACGTAGGCAACATGAGGTTGCGGCATTGTCCCTTGGTGTGGACTTGAGTGAGAGAATCCTTGGAGTTCTTCCTCAGAACACCTGGTATCTGGATGTTAGAGTCGTGGCAGAGTCTAGAAGACCTTTGGAGGGTAGATATTCTGGATATACTCTTGAGTCAGATGGTCTTCTTAGACATCTTGGACTGATCTATGTACCTCCTTTGGAGGGTCTTCGCATTTTGATCATGACTGAGGCCCATCGTGCACCTTATTCAGCACACCCTGGTGTCAAGAAGATGCACGTAGATCTTAGATAGATATATCATTGGGCTGGTATGAAATGTGACAATTGCTGATTTTGTGTCCAAGTGCTTGGAATGTCAGCGGGTGAAGCTGGAGCATCAGCACCCTGTAGGGCTTTTACAGCCGAATTTGATATTGGATTGGAAATGGGATATCATTTCCATGGATTTCATAGTAGGGTTGCCTGTTTCTTCACAGCATCATGATGCCATCATGGTCATTGTTGATAGATTGACCAAAGTTGCTCATTTTGTTCCTATTCAATCTTCTTATATTGCTACAGTGGTGGCATGAGTCTTCTTGGAAGATGTGGTGAGGTTGCATGGAATCCCAAGGTGGATCATTTCTGATAGAGACTTTGTCTTTACATCGGCCTTGTGGACCTCACTTCAGCATGCTTTGGGGACCTAGTTGAACTTTAGTTCAGCTTATCACCTAGAGACTGATGGTTAGACTGAGCATGTGAATCAGGTCTTGGAGGACATTATTCACATGTACGTTATGGATCAGCAGTCACATTGGGAGGAATATTTTTACCTTATGGACTTTTCTTATAATAATGGATATCACAGCTATATAGGCATGTCACCCTTCCAAGCATTGTATGGTCATCATTACCGTACTCCTTTGAGTTGGGATCGATTGGAGGATAGGGTGTGTTTAGGCCTGGATTTGCTTTGTGAGATGGAGCAACAGGTTGAGCTGATTCATGGGCATTTGGCTTCTGCCTAGGATAGGTAGAAGAAGTATGCCGATGCTCATAAAGTCAATCGCCAGTTTTCTATTGGTGACCGTGTGTTCTTGAGAGTGAATCCACAGAAGAGTTCGATCTTTTATGGAAAGGATCTAAGTTGGCACCTAATTTTGTAGGCCCTTTTGAGATCCTTGAGAGGATAGGACCTATTGCCTACCATCTTGCCTTGCCGCCGAGTCTATCTCACATCCATGATGTCTTTCATGTTTCTGTTCTTCGTCCTTATCATTGTGATGTGATGCATGTTCTTGATTGGAATGCTTTGCAGGTCAAGGATGGGCAACTTTCCATGGAGCCCATGCCCTTCCTTCAGCATCAGGATTTGACCCTCAGGGATCGTACCATCAAGCAGGTAAGGGTCCTATGGGACCCAGTGATGAGTCCTCTACAACTTGGGAAGATGCAGCAAAGATGAGAGAGCTTTATTCTTATCTATTTTAGGCTTCGAGGAGTAAGCCTAGGCTTGGGGGGGAGGATGTAGTACCCCTCCTTGATCAACCACTTTTGTATGTTTTGAGTTACTTTAGTGACTGTTCTGTAGAATATTATTGTATTTTGATTAGGATATTATATGATGTTCTTTCATGCTTTATCTGAATTTATGGTGTATGATTTTGTGCAGTATCTCAGTGCTTATGAATAACATTATTTTATGGATCTATATCATGGACTGACACTTTTCCCTTATATTGTGATGCTTTATTTATATGTTGCATGTTTGCAAGTGTATTGGGATGCAAGAGGATGATTTTCCTTCACTCACTTTGGTGAGACAGGGAACATCACTATTCTCCTTCATCGGTGTGCATGTCATGTTTGTATATATATATATTGGTCTATATGCACATGTGGTTCTTTGGTGTAGGACATTGCCGGTACTAGTATTGGGTAGGTATGGGGTATTGACTCCACCTAGTTTCGCAGGTCTAAGCATTCCTTATATATCCAATGGGAGTGGAGGAGATAGTTGTGGTACCCTAGCTTGACCGCAGTTACACTCGTATGAGTGTTGTTAGTCAGTTGTGTCTTTTCCGTCTGGCTGGTATGCGAGTCATAGTGCCTTGGTCTGGTCATTTGAGAGTCGTCATTTGATCTATCTTGTTTTTGCGTGTTTCCATTTATTTAAATGGTTATTTAATTTAAGTGGATGATGCTATCTCATGTTGGCCTAATTAGTTGATTATTATGCTCTGTGATTATTGATTTATTTAAATAAATGATTACTAAATTAAATGGTTAAATGGCTTAATTTATAGTATAAAGTTGCATTGATATTTTTGTGAAATAAATAAATTGCCTAGCCATTTAAAAAGGTTAAATGCTTATGTTGAAGGAAGTATTTATGGAAAAAGAAATAAATAAAAGCTTCCCTTTTTATTTTTCCATTTGGCCTTTTTAATTTAATCATTAGGAAGAATTATTATTTTTGGGAAAGAAGTAAACCTGATTGCCTTTTATTTTTAAAAATATTTAAATTTGATTGGATGAAATAAATTTAACCTAGAAGCTTAGGTTAAAAGATATTTTAGGGCATCCATTCTGGGGATTAACGGTAGGAGAAGAAGAGGAATTTTGAGAGGAGAACAGAATTCTGGAAAACTTCCTGGAGGAGTTGGAAATTCGATCTGGTTGCAGGACTGGACTTTCTTCATCTCTTTGCTTGCTATTTTATTCAATGTTGGAGGTTCCCTACTTGTTTTGAATTTGTTTTTGAAATTTTCAGTTTGCTTCCTGTGTATGGGAATTTATACAATCTTCTTGTAGATGCTTGTGGAATGGTTGGAATGGAAGAAACAGTGTTTACTATTGTTGGTTTTGTGAAATCTATATCATATGTTTGCATTTAGGAAGGAAATGGTTCATTTCTCTATCTGTTGTGTGTTTGATCTTGAAAATCAACTTCTTGATTTACCTCTTCTTTTTGAAAGAAAGAATTTTAGATTGGGTTTGTTGTGTGCATCCTTGTTTCTATACTGTCAAGAATTGACTAGTCATTCTTCCCAGTGTATTTATTTCACCATCTACCTTGCTAGTAAACTTTTCCTTTATATTTTGAAAATTGGCACTGTGTGTGTGCTCGTGAAATAATTATGGAAATGGAATGTTATTGTGCTTATTGATTTGGTGATCTTTTGGTTTTAGAATGCCTTGGAGGCATGTGTTTTTGGTTTGTTTGTAGACTTTACTGCTCCCATGATGGGCTTGCCTCATCATGTGAGTCGGTAGTGTCTGCTACCCGCAAGTAGCAGAACTACTGGTTGGCAGCACCGCTACACAGTAGCAGTGCTACCAGTCGGTAGGACTGCCACCGGTTGGTAGGAGCACTACCGATGGGTAGGACTGCTACTAGTTGGTAGCAGTGCTACTGATTGGTAGTGGTACTACCATTCGGTAGTCCCGCTACCAGTTGGTAGCAGTGCTATTGATCGATAGTGGCTATTACCAGTGGTAGCAGTGCTACCGGTCGATAGGGCTATTACCAGTGGTAGCAGCACTACCGGCAAGTAGTGCCTATTGCCTCAGCAACAACACTACTGCGGGTTAGCTTTTGCCACCACTTGACCTTGTGCCTTACCAGTGCAAACCGGTATATGTTATAAATTAATTTAATTTTGTTAAGTGAACATGTTCAAGTGGTTGTTTTATGTTAAGCATAAATGGTGATTTTTCATGTGATTTTTATTATATGGATAATAAATTTATCAATGGAAATCAAGGGATGAATTAGTGATTCAAATTGGTAGATTTGGTTAGATTCTAGAATTGAATTAAATGCCTATTTGGAATTCATATTTTTTTATTTGGTTGAATGTTCAATGTGGATTTCATTCCTGATGGAATATTGATTTGGGAAAATGAATAATGTGACTGCTATAAAGAGTGTTCTATTTCATATTTCAATCAATGATGTTGCAAGTGTATTATGTGTTGCTTTGTTCTGAGGTTCATTTGTCTTGAGGAGGCATATTTGGTTGCTTTGACCAAGAGATATATGTTGGCTTCATTGTCTTAACCATGTAGTGTCCTTGCCTTATGGTTAGCTAAGAGTCAATATGTCCTTGTTTGACCACTTGTTTCTGATAGTGGTGTTATGGTTGTTTGCTTCGCCATAGGGTCCTCGGGGAGTGACCATGTTTGTTTAGTGTCCTTTGAGAGAGTGGCTTTTTCTTGGGGGTTGTGCCCAAAGTGGTAGGCATTACGACCCAGTGAAAGTCAGATAATAACTAATAATCTAATGAATTGATTAGGTGTGTAGTATCATAACATTAATAAAGATAATTGTACCTCGTGCATAGGTGAGTGCTAGTACAGGGCTCAGATTGTTGCAAGAAGGCCTAGAATGGCAAACCCCCCACCTTGTCTTCACAAAAGGCTGGTAGGGTCCACATGGGACTTAGTTGGAGCTGGAAGTTTGGGAGAGGTTATCAAGATGGTGAGCCGGGACCTATGGAGGCCGACCATGGTAACTATCTTAAGCTATGCGATGACACTCTCTCATTTGGTTCACTTGTGTTTTGTGATGTCAGTGTTTGTGTTATCGTGCATGTTGTGTAAATGCACTTATGATGTTTATACTTTAAAAAAAAAATTGTTTCACCCTTGTTGTGGGTTTTCCTTCGGGGTTCTTGGTGGGGCATTACACTTTAGGTGAACTAACAAAGCTAACCAAGGTGGCTTGTCACCATGACATTCTAATGAGCTCAATTCATGACTTAAATGATCAAAAACCTGGTATAGATAGTAAACTGAAAATAATAGCAAGGCTTTAAATACAAAAATGAGCACACACCTAGGGTTTAAAATTTAAGGTTTGGAGCTCTCTTAACAAGGTTTGCAACTATAAAGCCCTAAAAAAATTCATGATACCAAGATTGGAGGACAAAATGGAAACTCCTAATAGTGGCTCTAGTTGGGGATAGTTGACTGATCCAATCAACATGTGAACTTAAATCTCTGGGAGCATAGACCAAGAAAAAACAAAAAAAACATAAAGGAAATATATAAAATTTGTACAGAAATGGATGCTATTGGATCAATTGAAAAATATTTTTAAGAACTAGCTTGGTAATTCTAGAACTTCTCCATGTACATCCCACAAAAAATATGAGTCTTGTCCATGTTTATTTGTAATAATATATGGACCAAGACATAAGGGTTCAAATTTGCTATGTTTTTCTTTTTCTTGAGCTATTTCATTCCACATCAAAACCATGCCATTGATTTCAAAACATCTTTGTTTGGTCCTTTTATCAAACAAATATTTCACTCACTGCTACATCTTCAAGTTCTTCTTTTGTCCATTTCTTTTTCTCTTATCTGATTTTGTCAATTGCATGATTTTGTCTTGCATAGGATAAAAAATATCATTATCATATTCTTGTATAAATATGTTTATGGGCAATAAATTGTTAATAGGTAGTCGTATCTGCCCCATATACCAGCTCAAAGGGTGTTTTGCTAGTCACTTTCTTTATTGTTACCCTATCAGCCCAAAGAGTAATTTTGAGTTTGTAATCCCAGTCCCTCTTATTTTTGTTTGGAACTCTTTTGATGATCGTTATCAAGCTTTTATTACTTGATTTTTCATGTCCATTACCTTGGGGATGATAAGGTGTAGAATAGGATACTTGTAAAAAATATGAATTGCAAAAATCATGGAATTCATTAGACTTGAAGCACATAGCATTGTCCATGACTAATTTGACTAGGATGCCAAATTTGATGATGATATTCTCAAGTATAAAGTCCACCACAACTTTACCAGTGGCTTTCTTAGTAGGAATTGCCTCAATCCACTTAGTAAAGTAACCGATAGGAACAAGTATCCACCTATGTCTACCACAAGATGGTTGATTAATTTCTCCTATTAAATCAATGTCACATTATTAAAATGGGGCTTCTGATGGTACTATCTTAAGGGGAAATTCACCTAAAAACTTTGACAAGCTTTACATCTTTGAACCATTTTATGTTTATCTACAAAGAGAGTAGACCAATAGTAGCCTACCCTTAAGATCTTGTGGGTAGTAGTTTTTTACATGTAATGAGCATAATAGAAACCCTCATGCATTTTATTAAGGATCCATTATGCTTGGTATTCATTTAGGCAAAACAATAAAACATCATTACTATCCTTCAAATACAAATCACCTTGAATAAACACATTTTTGAGATTGTAATTTCTATGTCCTTTTCTGATTATTAGAGAGAATCATAAGATATATCAAAATTAAAAAATAATAATTCATTTTAGAATACCAAGGGAACGTCTCCAAACTACATATGATTTCCTTTTAGATTTCAATGACATTAACTTGAGCAACCTCCAAATTTGCTTATGTCATAAAATTAGCCAAGCCTTGCCCTCTTACAAGTTTTGTAATCTGGATATTCCTAGATTTTGTTAATCCATTTGTATCTCCTAGGTCTATTACTTTAGATTGAACAAAGATGCCCTTTACTACAAAATTTGGGACATAAGTAGTAATTTGGGATCCTACTAAGGCCTAAAAGTTTTAACAGCCTTAACAAGAGCATATGCTTTCTTTTCTGTTAAATCCTATTTTAATTAAGCTACTTGTAAATATTTACTAAAAAATGCTATAGGTTACTCAAATCCCCGAGGGTTTTTTTTGAAGTAATACTACTGCAATTGTGTAATAGGAAGCAAAAGAGAACAATTAAAAAGGATTACCAAAATATGGTGATATTAAAATAGGAGCCTCCTTAATTTCTATTTTAATGGTAAAAAACATGCCTCAATTTCTTAATCATCCCACAATATTATTGCATTCTTTTTTAACATCTTAGAAATGGGCTTTAATTATTTCTACAAAATTTGAAATGAACCTTCTCACAAAGTTGATCTGACCAAAGAAAGATTGTATAGATTTTACTATTTTAGGAATAGGAATCTTCTCAATTGCAACAACTCTTTCAGGATCTATCCTTATCCCTCTCTTGAACAGTGTGACCTGTTGAACCCTAAAAAGGATTATGCCTTTTGAAGGGTTGTTAGGAGTTTTATAGGTGTGGGAACCTAGTACAACCTGTGGAACAACCTCTGGGATTTAAGAAGCTAACTCTTTGTTCTTTAGAGAAGGGGTTTAGAAAGGGGAAAGAATGAATAAAGTCCAAATTGAAAGACCTCAAAGGAATGAAAACAAACCTTAAACAAATGCAAAGATTTTAGAATATTTTAAACATTCTATGGGTAGCATGTTACAAGAGCTACTTATTTTGTGGATTAGACATAGTATGCCACAAATTATTCATTTCTTTGGGAGGAGAACAAAACATGCAAAGTGAAATAGAAATAAGGTGTAATATTCAAATCCTATCCCTAGGGGCATCCATAAAGGCTAAGCAAAATTGATAACTCGGATATTCTAGAGATCATCCTTTCTAGATTTTCTTTGAGGGTGGTATAATCTAGAACCTATCTTTACAAAATATGAAGGAGTAGATATATAATACATCATCCATACTTCATGAACAGGGGGACCTAAAAAATGCAAGTTGAATAATAACCACACATTTACTAATGGCACATAGTATTACTGTTAGAGTAGGTTTTTTAATATTTATTTTTCCTACACATTATTAAGCATACTTAGGTTATATTAGGATGGTTTATATGAGGACATGTGGCATAGTCCTACATTTACATGTTTCATTCACACCCACATTTGGGTGGTTGAATGTCACATCCTCTTTTGGACTCATTTGTCACCTCCCCATAATCATTTGTTTGCCACATGTTTGGCATTTTTGAAGTAGGCACAACTCCCACCTAATTTGGTTGTTTGGGAGGAGTTATTATTCCTCTTGGAATTATTTGCCCATATTTTTCTATATAATCAGCACTCAACTCTCCCTTATGAGCTAACTCAGATGAGTTCATATAAGCTCAATTAGTACAAGGGAGTGATAATCCATACTGTATCATTTGGAGTGTAATAATATTATTAGTCTAGTTATTGCATCATATTCCAACATTTCATCCTCTTTGTTGCTCTCATGTAGAAGGTTGATCTTGGTTTTGCAGGTGATCCTGGGAGATTGAGGCCATCAGTGACTCTAACATGGTATCAACACTAGCTATGAGTTGTGGGTTAGCATTCTTTTAGAATCTAGAGTCATTCTTCTTCAAAGCATAGTATGGTATTCTCTTGCATCTGATGATGTCTTGAAGAATAAAAAAGGCTCGAAGAAATTTTAGTTTCTAGGGGGGTTCCTTCTCTTTCTTATTAGTGTAGGTGTTTGGGAGCTTCCTAAAGAAAATATGAGCTCACTTTTGAGTTCAGAATAGTAGAGAAAGTTAGATGTGTTGTTTGTTTCATCCAGATTGGATAACAGATGTGAAATTGGTGAAGGTTCAAAGTAGAGTTTTCACAACCGGATCACGAGGCTAGCTGATTTTTCAAAGCATTTTGAAGCCAAACAGACTGCGCCATTGTGTCCAAAAGGCCCCAAAATGCTAAAATTGTCTATCAATTCTTGACACAATCAAATCTGAAGCAAAATGTTTTTAGCAAATGAGCCCTATGGCCCACCTGCCTAATATGGTATGAGTTTGAATTTTTCTACGTTATCAAAAATTTTTATATTAATTTAATATTAATATCACAATTTTTTATATTCAAAGAGCTTTATTTTCAAGTCATTATAATTTTTTATTGTATGGAAAAATCATTTCAAATTTTGAAAAATTAAAAAATTGGAAATTGTTTTGTCGAAAAACAAAAAATATTGAATTTTTTTTTTTTTTAAATCAAAATTTGAAAAGGGTATCGATAAGGTAACCTACTCCCTATCAGCCCCATACCAGGCGAGTACACTGATACTAGCGTTGCAGGCCCAAGGCCCTACATTGGGAGTATTATTCCTAAGCACTGATCATGCATTGTAAGAAGCCCACGAGGGGTGACATGAAATGCCACACACATTTACACTAAAACTATGCATTTTGACCATTGCACCCCCCATCTCTTGAGCCTTGCATCTCTCTTAACCTACCACTATACCAAGGCAATGTCCCTGGGATCCATGGGAGTAGCATTCAAAAAGTTTTTTCTTGTAAATAAATATTTGAAATTTCATGCCCATTGTGTATTAAGGCTCATGTGGGAGCACTTTGGCCAAGGGAACTTGAAACTTCAACCTATCAACCCAATTTGCTCTCCTTGAATTTGTACAATTGACTTTTTATTGTACCTGTATATAGTGAAAATGGATAACAACAATATTGAAAGGCTAAACGAATTCAACCACAAAACCCTAGCCTAACAACAACAAAGATCCACCATAACATATGAAGATTACCTAAGATAATGCAAATCAAATGAAATCACAAAGATTATACCATCACATATCCAATAGGGTTTGGATCTCCATTCTTCGTATCTCCATTGATCTTGCTTGATATATTTGCTCTCAGATTTTATATGTGCACAAGAGCTCAACAAAGAACGGAAGTGTGGTTGCAAGTAGGTTTGATCGCATATGAAAGAGTGTAGTCAATCGATCAGGATGCATAGATTGATTAGGGTTGATAATGAAGGAAGTATCCTCTTATATAGAAGACACTATATGAAATGGAGGGATACAATTGAGAGGTGTAAAAGATAAATGGTCGGCTATGATTAGAGGGTAGGTAGAGGAAATAAGAAAATAATGAAAGGGTAGGTAGTGTATGAATTAAGAGATGAATGATGTGTGTCATGGATAGAAAAGGCTAATGGATTAATTAAATAAATAAAGATTTATTTAATTAATAGAGGAAGTGGGATCAATTAAATAAATAAGAGTATTTATTTAATTTAAAAAAAGGATAATTTAAATAAATAAATGTATTTATTTAAATGAGAAATAAGGCTAGAAGAGGATAAATGAATTAATTAAATAAATAAAGATTTATTTAATTAATAGAAGAGTTAGGCTAAAGTAATTAAATAAATAAAGATATTTATTTAATTAGACAGGACAATTTTAGGTGTCTACATTTTGCCCCTCTTTGAGACAATGCAGCTTGTTGCATTGTTTCAAAGAAGATAATATGAACTGATACAAAGTTGCCCCAAGCTAGGAATGATATGCCCCCTCGAGAGATTGGATGAAAACATCTGAAAAGATCACAGACAATCTCTCGATAAGAAAGAAAGGCTAGAATGGACTGACCGGATAGGATAGAGTGATAGAGTCATGGGATAATGAAGACTAACTCGGGAAATGAGGGCTAGGGCTAGGGCTAGGGCATAGACCACTAGGGGAATACATCCTCATTGTCATCCACACATCCAAGAGATCAGAGTGTAGAGAGAATAGAGCAGCAGCAGTCAGTAGTGATGGCATTGATGCATAGATTCGATTGCGATCGTCGATTTCAGAGGCCAACAGATGCAGGAGAGCCGGTGAGTACCACAAAACCTACTTGTAATTTGTCGCATTAATTGTTGTCATAAATGAATGTTAGGTAGAACAATAAATGCATGTTTAGGTATGTCAAAAAAGGTCAAAAAATGCCAAGGCATGTCTATGTTGGTGCCAGGCGCGTCTAGGTTTGTGTTAGGCACATCTGTACAGGAAAAAGCATCTATGTCAAATGTGAGCGCGTCTGCATTGTGCAGGCATGTTTGTGCAATGTGGGAACATCTGTGTATTTCAGGTGCGTCTATGCAGAGCAAGCATGTTTATGCAGTATGTAAGCGCGTTTATGTCATGAAGGCATGTTTATGTCAAAAATGTGCATTTATGTCTTCTAGGGCAAATCGGCAGGTCTGTGATGAACATACGCTGTCAATTGGATAAGCTACTAAGAGGATACACTCAAGCAGGTCCTCTAGGGAAGACTAGAATAGCCAACAAGGCTAGGATTGACAATTATGTGATAGAACATACATTGCCAATTAGGAAACTACTCAAGAAGATACACTCAAGCAGAGGCCCTAGGATACGATAGATTGAGGCACTTTGTGATGAACAGTGAGTACCAAGACATAGTACTTTGTGATGAACAGGGAGTACTAATATGAGCAACACTTTGTGATGAACAGGGAGTGCAAAACACATAGTACTTTGTGATGAACAAGGAGTACCACTAGAATAAAAAGCAACACTTTGTGATGAACAGTGAGTGTCACTAGGATAGAATATCATAAGCACTAGGATAAAAAGAAGCATTTTGTGATGAACAGGGAATACCACTTTAACTGACAAGGTTTATTTTCTTGACTATAGGAGTACCTACCTATACTCGAGTCACAAGATAGATTCCCATCGACCCAAAGGTTATGACCAAAGCTGACATTTGAGGATAGAGCTGTGTTTGAGGTTATGGGTTTGTGATTCATTCTGTATGTGCCTGAGTTTTAGGTGAACATGGGGTTGTTGACTACTTTAGCTGAGAGATGGCAATCTAAGACATGCATGTTCCATTTGCCGATGGGTGAGATGACAGCCACCTTGGAGGATGTGTACAGGATACTGAGGATACTGATCGATGGGGAGTTGATACCCTATGATCAAGAGGGAGACAGGGATGCCCTAAGATGAGTGTTCTAGGATCTGGGACTAGAGATGAGGGTAGGACATGTGGCCTAGAACACCATGATAGTGGCAGGACTAGCGCTACTAGCAATGCTAGGAGGAGTGATCAGTGGGTTCCTATGTCCAGATAGGGTGACACAAGGGTTTGCTATGGGCTGGGGGAGCACCTTGGAGACACTGGTGACACAGCATACCAGATATGCCTAGGGACTATGCGTGCTGGCACATTTTTACTATGAGCTCTAGCAGTTCGTCTACCATGGATCAGTGGGATTGGGCTGTGGAGCTACATTGCTACAAGTGTGGGTATATGAGCATCTACCAGTGACACGACTGATACATTTTAGAGGCAGGGGCCATGGATGCAACTTTGTGCACTTGTATGATATGATTACATCTCAGCCATGGATCGAGAGATTAGAGCACTGGCACAGGGTCATTGATGAGATTAACACTATGGTATGGAGGTCGTACTGAGAGTGCGAGTAGTGGGAGGATGATGCAGTGGATCTGCCATACACCTTCAGGAGTAGATATCTAATTGGGTGGATGCCCTATGTACTAGAGAGGCAGTTGGTAGATAGGGTATGCAAGCAGTTTGGCAGGATCTAGTGGATGCCATGGGGTTCTGGTATGTATGCTTTGATAGTGAGAGATCAAGCACACTTCAGGTCATTGTTATCATATGATTAGGTAGTGATGCAGCTAGTAGAGATGGTGCCCATGCCTTGGGATATGTGGCCAAAGATAGAGGATGCAGGGATGGATGCAAAGTATACTGCATATTGGGCAGAGCATCCATTTCCACGCCTGATAGATCCAGGAGAGCTAATAGATGGAGATGGAGGGGGTGATGAGGATGATGATGGAGATGGTGGGGATAGAGGTCGATGGAGGAGGCGAGGTGCAATAGGAGAGAGGAGGGTGGCTCCGCAGAGAGAGGGTGGAGAGGAGAGATAGGCTCAGGTGGTGAGAGGTCGAGGTGGGTTGCCATTACAGATGCCAGCAGCACAGGGTCTTAGGTAGGTGCAATGATAGGTATAGGGATGGGGACAGGGGTAGGGGCAACCACAAGTACAGGCATAGGTACAGGGGCATCCATAGGTAGAGCCATAGGTACAAAGGGCCAAGGAGGAGGAGGATGAGCTATTAGAGCTGAGGGAGATTTGCCAGGGATAGGCAGATGAGATCCAGGAGCTGGAGAGGGTGAGGGATCGACTCAGGAGATAGCTTAGGGACACTAAGTGGGAGCAAGATCAGGATATACAATGTTACACTAAGGCTGAGACAACACTGAGGGCTAGGAAGCAGGCGATAGAGGACACAGGGGTTGGATACGCCTATGTTCTATGGGTAGGGGAGGAGATAGGTTATTGGCGAGACCTATACTATGGGGTAGTGCCACTAGAGCAGCAGGCGAGGAGCTTCTGCAGACCATCGTGGACAGCGACGACCACTAGAGGGAGTCACAGGAGACAGGCGTCTAGTGGTGGGGTCATGGGTCTTCCACCACCACCAGATAGAGGAGATAGGAGAGATGATCCTGGGGTGGGTCCTTCCAGGGCTCAGACTCCGTCGAGGCCAGGCGGCTCCAAGGGAGGGAGTTCATCATAGCCTTAGAGGGCTCCCTATGTATCAGTTTTGTACCATTTTTGTATGATGATGTAGACACCTTCAGGTGATTTGTAGCCATATGATTTTGACATCATTGTATCATGACACTTATGATTATATATATATATGAGATGATTCATCTTTGCAGCAGCTATATGCATGTGTACCTATGTGATGCTTCTATATGTTTCATGATGTATGTTTCTATGTGATGGTTATGATATGGATGCAAATATGTATATAATGAAATGCAATATTTTTGTTCTTTTATGTTTTTAATATGTTATGCCAATGCAAATGTGAATGTATGAAAAGAAAATGATTATTTACATGATGAAAATGTAAAATGTGCTAATATGCGTTGTGTGTAGGATGTGATGCAATTGTGATATCTATATGTATGTATGAAATGCTTATATGTGGTAATGCAGGTGCAACTACATGAAATGCAAATTTTTTTGGTGTGTCATTATACTCAGTCATGTGATAGCAGGCTACACAGACTCAAGAAGCACAATGGAGGTCAATCAAAAAAGGGGGATGGAAGATAGAAGATATGAAAGTGAAAGAGCTTCTTGTGCATTATCATCATTGAGCTTTATTATGGCAAAATAGGTTATGACAATCGAGGTATATGTTCGACCTAGAAAGTCATTGTGCCTATTTGCATGGAGATTAAGACAGTTGCAAACAAGGAATGCCCCAGTTCACACTAGACTCTCAGTGTCCTCATATCCTTGGACAAGTCATAGCATTACTAAGAGACAATCCATAGACAGAAAAAGAAAAAAATAGGTGATGATACCCCATCCTCGCCTTTCTAGTCAAAGACATCCTGGAGATAGAATATCTAGTCAAAGACATCCCAGAAAAGATAAAAGACATGTCACTAGAAAGATAAAATCAAAAGAAAACCAAGACTCCACACCAACATCCACTGCAGTCCTCAAGTTTAGTGTCTCTTGTCACTTGTATAAGTATTTGATTGTGGTCACAATGTTTACTTTCACAAAAGGATAGATAGCACTAAACCATAATGTTGTCTGAGTTTGTTGAAAGATTTGATTTGTTGAAGCCCATTGTTGCTGTTGTGTCTCATCTGAAACTGACTAAATCCATGAAACTGATACTTTATTGCAAAGAAGAAGGAACTTTATTGCGGATTGGTGATGCAAGTGTTTCTTTATTGTGGATTGTGCATGGATAGATTGAAGAAAACTAGAAGAAATTGTACTCCTTAGAATAGGTGATGCTCTCAGTTCCACACCCATTACTAGACATAGGATTTGCCTTAGCCACAGATAGGAGCTGATTTATTATGGATGGAAAGAGGTGAAAAGGGAGGTTTATTATGAATGCTAACCAATCTTGGGTAGATCAATAACAAGCCATGATGGGAATGTGTAAGTTTATTATGAATGGATAGATTGTGAGCATGTGCAAAGTGAAAGGATGAAATGGAATCCTGAAGGAGAGAGGAGCAATGTCTCTACACATGGCGCTAGTGACCCAATTTTCACCATGGTACTTGCCCACAGCGCCACCGAAGTGGTTTTCACTATTGGACGAAATGTTTTTTTTTTTTTTTTACTTTTTTGATTTTTCAAATTTTTTGTGTTGCAAGGCGCCTGTTTGCCAGGTTTTCACCAAGTAACGATTTTTTTTTTTAATGTTTTTTTTTTTTTGTATTTTTGATATTGGGATACTCTAAAGAGCTATGTGTAAAACCTGAGAAGGTGCATGCTATTGATAGGATCATCCAAAGGTTCACCATCTATGGTTGAGAGTTGATATTCACCAGATCCATATGCAGTTGTGATGATGTAAGGACCAAGCCAGTTCGGTTTGAACTTGCCCTTCTTCTCTCTATCTTGCTGATTTTTAGGATTTTCTCTGAGAACTAAGTCGCTTACCTCAAATGTGTGAGGCTTGACTTTATGATTGTAGATGCGACTCATTCATTGTTGATAAGCCTTGAGATGATTAAAAGTAGTTTGTCTTCATTCATCCAATAGTTTAAGTTCTTGTAAGCGAGAGACCCTACAATCTTCATCACTGATAATGTTTTACAAAGAGACTCGTAAATAGGGTAACTCAACCTCAATAGGCAAGATAGCTTCAGTGCCATAGACAAGTGAATAGGGTGTAGCTCCTGTAGGTATGTGGATGCTTGTGCGGTAGGCCCAAAGGTAGGCCCAAAGTGTGGATATGCCAATTACAACTAGCATCATCGACTATCTTTTTTAAGATTTTAAGGATTGTTTTATTAGATGCCTCAGCTTGATCGTTACCTTGAGGGTAATAAGGTGTGAAAAAATGATGGGTAATATGGAAAAGGTCATAGAGTTCACGAACATCCTAATTTTTGAAGGGATGCCCGTTATCGGTGATGATGGAAATAGGAATACCATATCGACAAATGATATAGTTGAGAATGAATGTAGCAATTTGTTTTCCAGTGACTTGCGTGATAGGCACAACTTCGATCCATTTTGTGAAATACTCTGTGGCAGTGATAATGAATTTATGACCATTGGAAGAAGGAGGGTGAATCTTGCCTATGAGATCGAGTCCCCACTAACAAAAGGGACAAGGAGTCACAATTGGTTGAAGTTCTTGTGCTGGTGCATGGATGAGGTCTCCATGAATTTGACACTACTTACATTTCTTAACAAACTGATATGAGTCTTTTTCCATATTGGGCCAGTAATATCCAGTACGAATGAGTTTCTTGGCTAAGGTAGGACCACTAGAATGTGGACCACATATCCCTTCATGAACTTCACGTAATGCAATCTGAGCTTTGTTCCCTTCTAAACATCTAAGAAGAGTGCCATCTAGACCTCGACAGTATAGGATATTGGCTAAAATGATGCATCGAGAAGATTGGCGAATGAAAGTGCGAAGTTGGTTATTGGATAGGTCAGGAGGTAGGGAAATGGAGGTGCAACGTTGGTTATCAAACTTAGGTGTCACAAAGTGTGTAGGAAATGGAGGCATTGGAATGCTTTTGTCAAATGGATAGGGACATATGTCTCTCACTGTGTAAGTTGGCTTCGGTGTATTTATGTCCTCCATTTTCTTTTTTAAGTCCTTAATTTTTTGTTCCAAATTGTTCTTGGGTGGAGACCGACTTCTTAGACCATACCCCATGCCTGAACCACCGGGTGGAGGAGGAGCATGTTGCATATATGGATGATATTGATCATACACATGTTCATATGGAGAAGGTCTATAATGATGTTGTGTATATGGACCACTTGGTATAGAGTCATGATGAGGAATGGAATATTTGCTTTGTCCTTGTATAGCATACTCTATAGGAATGTCATGAGTTTGTTCTAGTGTGTTGCCCCCAAATTTGATGCAGGGTTTCCTTGTGTCCAAATTTTGAGTATGCCTTTGAATATCCAATTGCTTTGGTGGCTGATCCTTAGCATTGGTATGTGATTGAGCATATTTTTCTGCATAAGACTTCCATAATGGTCTGTGAAGGTGAGTATCATATGCTTGACCATGTGTATGTGGGACCTCAGGTTTTTGGAACAAAGATGATGGTGATTCAGGCACCATATGTGGTCCTCTATTGCCTCCACTATTAGGTCTCCCTTGATCCATGTTGAGGTGAGGTTGTTGCAAAGGTTGATTTTCCATTATTTGCGACATGTCAAAATCATGAGGGATCTTGGCTCCACTTTGTGCCATCACTTGTAAAAAATATTGTCTATCTCTCCTCATTATTTCCTCAACCAATCAATTGAAACGGGGATCCATAATGGTGTCTTCCACTTCTGCTGAATGTACTAAAAAGTTGTCCATATTGTCATTGTGTGTATCATTGTTGTTTGTAGTGTCCATTTTCTCAACATTTGGAATGTTTCTATAAGCATCCATGTCAGGTAATGTAGTATGATCAGAATTGAAAAAGATATCATTGTCATACTCATAGGAACTCATGTTTGCAGACTCTTGAGCCTTTTTAGTTTCTCTCCTAGATTTTTGGGAATGGGTTTCAACCATGAACTAGGTATTTACCAAGATGTGTGAGACTAGATGAAAATGGAAAGAGTATGGAAGACCAAGAGTTGGATGGAATGTAAATGAATTTGAGGTGTACTTGCAATGTCCAAAGTGTAAGACCAAGTATGTATGTAGTAGAGTAGGTGTGACTTCCAAAGAGATGATAATTTTTCTTGATGAGGTAAGTTAACCTTCACTCTAAGTAAGACCAAATGAGACCCAAAGGTGATAGACCTTGATGAGGGACCACTTAGCAAAATGTTGTTGTATGTAGTGTGTTGACAAAGTAAGATGAGGACAAGCAAGTGACCTTTTGACTCAAGTTTAGACAAATGTGAAAGTAATGTAAGGTGTAAAGCAATGATGGACTTTGTGAGACCCAAAGACAGGTTGAATGCTAGATGAAAACCCAGAGAGATACCTAGGAAGCTCAATAAGTCTAAAACTGACTATTTCTTGTTTGCTGGATTATGAAAGTTTTTCAATTCTGAACACAGACGTGCCTGTATGCTTCATAAATGCACTTAAATGACACACGCATTTATAAGATGTTGTAAGTGCAATGTTGCTCAGAAGACACAGACACATTTCTGCCCTTCATAGACACGGTTAAATGAAACAGACGTGACTCTGTCAAACACAGATGCATTTCTGGAAACTTTGTGCAATTTTTCCAATCTGTGAAGTGACTTGTTGTGACCAAATCTGAATGTTTGACTATTTTTCGTGACAAGAGGACACAGTGTTGATGAAGACTCAATGTTTGCAAGTGTTTAGACTCAAAATGACTCCAAAGAAAAGTGTGTTTGTTTGATGTAAAATTGTTTTGCATACATGTGAAGACACAAAAGACACAATGTTTTGATGTGTGGTATTGAATAAGTCAAGCACAATTCTTATGGTTGGCCAAGACAATAGTTGTTGATCCCACATGGAGTTTCCCCCGAGGCTACGCTATTCAGAGTAGATACTTAGATGCTAGATCCCACTAGCTCCACCCTCAGCACTCACTTCTCGAGGCAGCCAAGAATCAGTCCCCACGAAAACTCCTCATGGCGAACTTTGTATGTCTACTAAGAACCATATGTGTGTGGGCTGCTACTAGAGGTCCGACCTCCTGCCCCAACAACTAGAAGGATTTTGGCTTGTAAAACAAAAAGGTGCTAGTAAGGGCATCCGCTCATGTGGCCATACATGTGGCACTTTTAGCTCTATAAATACAGAAGGCTCCCAGCCGGTAGGGGTTACGCCCTACAACTGATCAAATAAATTTGATCAAACGGGTTTATGGGGAGACATAGTGTTGGTATGAACTAATCAACACACGTTATCCATAGTTTTCACCATGAATATAGTTGTTTATAGTGGTTCGGAAGAGGTGGGTTTTCCTCGCTACCACTTGGGTCATTCTCTCCTCATTAGTAGTCCTAATGACCACACGGGGAGACAGGCCCTCTAAAGATTAAACAAAAAGAGCCTATTTCTCAAGACATAAAAGAAAATGGTTCAATTTTAGTGCACCAATTGAAGTGTTTGCTAGTCTATGAAAGCAAGGCACACAATAAATATAAAAAACCCTTGCCAAGGTCCTGCAACAAAGATCTGTTAGTAATTTGGATTGTTTCAAATGATCACCCCTTCCTGCAAGCACACAACTTAGGAAAATTTTTAGATCCAAAAGACGATAAAATAGGGGCCTACAACAAAATGATTTTTCTTTCAAGACAAGCTGCACCAATTTTGTTAGCTAGATCTGAAGATGTTAGCTCAAAATAAACCAGATCTAAAAATCTGAATGACGAAAAACCGAATCAAAGAAACCCAAAATGTAACAACCTCACATAGACGTGGTTATCAGAAACACAAATGCTATATAACTTTGCAGACACACTTAGATCCCACACAGACGTGGTTCCAGAACACAGACACGTCTCCTGGACGCAGACACACCTAAAGACTTCACAGATGCGACTAGGGAACACAGACGCATTTCCTAGAATTTGCAAAAAAATAAAATACTATCGAGGGTACAAACGTGATTCTAGCTGTCACAGACGTGGCAGAAAACCAAAAACGTGATCCAAAAGCACACAGATGCAAAAATATCAAAATGTTGTCAGAAATGTCAGATCTGCAACTTCAAAACACAAAATCTGCAACAAAAGATGTTAAAAGGGACAAGGGTCCCATCAGGTGTGCCAAAATGTATACAGTGAAAATGGATAACAACAATATTGAAAGGCCAAATGAATTGAACCACAAAACCCTAGCCTAACAACAACAAAGATCCACCATAACATATGAAGATTACCTAAGACAATGCAAATCAAATGAAATCACAAAGATTATACCATCACATGTCCAATAGGGTTTGGATCTCCATTCTTCCTATCTCCATTGATCTTGCTTGATATATTTGCTCTCAGATTTTATATGTGTACAAGAGCTCAACAAAGAACAGAAGTGTGGTTGCAAGTAGGCTTGATCGCATATGAAAGAGTGTAGTCAATCGATCAGGATGCATAGATTGATTAGGGTTGATAATGAAGTATCCTCTTATATAGAAGACACTATATGAAATGGATGGATAATATTGAGAGGTGTAAAAGATAAATGGTCAGCTATGATTAGAGGGTAGGTAGAGGAAATAAGAAAATAATGAAAGGGTAGGTAGTGTATGAATTAAGAGATGAATGACATGTGTCATGGGTAGAAAAGGCTAATGAATTAATTAAATGAATAAAGATTTATTTAATTAATAGAGGAAGAGGGATCAATTAAATAAATAAGAGTATTTATTTAATTTAGAAAAAGGATAATTTAAATAAATAAATGAATTTATTTAAATGAGAAATAAGGCTAGAAGAGGATAAATTAATTAATTAAATAAATAAAGATTTATTTAATTAATAGAAGAGTTAGGCTAAAGTAATTAAATAAATAAAGATATTTATTTAGTTAGATAGGACAATTTTAGGTGTCTACAGTACCTACTACACATCAGCGTTTGTGTATCTAAATCTGGTGCCTCTGCTACACTGAGTGGTGATTTTGGTGGTTTTCATATTTTGGCAAAATTCAAAATTAATTTGGCAGGTTCTATCTAAAATTAGCTGGACAATCACTAATTTTGGTGGAGGTTCAATGTGACTAGCAAATAATTTTTTAGTTCCACTAGGTTAAGTGGAAGTTCAACTACACTTGGCAGGTTGCTAAATTAGTACTCTTCATCTAAATTTGGTGGAGTTGACTTTACAAACTAAAACCCATCACCATTGAAGTGTCTATTTTTACACCCGAACTTTAGAAGGTTCGTTCTCTGCCATACGAAAGTCTTTTGCAGTAGAATTTTTTTTTATTGGGGAAGAGTTTTGTACTCTTCACATTTGAGTGATCAATTTTTTCTTAAGTGGTCCCGATTTTTCAAAAAATCAACATTAGATTTGAAGGAAAATCCTCATTCTCTCAACTTCAAATGTATCTAACTTTCACATACGACCTCAGATTGAGGTGCTGCTTTTTTAAAAAATTGATATTTTTCTTAGCACTACACATTGGTGCTATTTTAAGATTCTTATATTGAGATATTATTGTACGTTCAGTATTTGAGTCCACATTTGGACATTGTAAAACTCTAGAAAACAACTCTAGTATTGTAAACACACTATTTTATAAAGTGCCACAATCATTATTTTCTAGGGGGGATCATTGATTAAGTGGAAAGGGGATACTCTCTTATTTTATTTTTTTATCTACTTGCTTGTGCTCCTTCATTTTTAGTTATGGGTTCTCCAAAATTTCCACTCTTAACTCCACATAATTATGCAACTTGGAAAGTTAATACATGGAGTAAACTAATGGAAAAAGGCCTAAATCATTATGCTAATGGTACAATTTAAAAACCCACATATTTGAATGACCCTAATCTTAAAATGGAATGGCTCGCCAAAAGTTTTATGGCTCTTGGAACATTGAGAAAATATATTTCTCCTAATCTTATCTTTCACATTGATAAGTGTAAGACAATCGAGGGAGCTTGGGATGAACTTGGCAAATTATATGGTCAAGTTGATAAGATTAGAGGTTACACACTTGAAACTGATCTTCTAAATTTGGATCCTAAATTTTTTGATACAATCCAAGATTATGTCACTAGAGCAAATGAGCTAAGAGCATAATGTAAAGACTGTGGCATTGAGAAGGAGGATACATAGTTGATTTTCAACTTGTTGGCAAAAATTCCTTCTAAGTATGCATCTTTGTTTCTAGCTTCCAAACCCATTGGTTGACAATGGTTAGTCCCTACACTACACCTTCATTTGATTCATTTATAGAATTATTAATGCTTAAGTAATCAAAGTTGATCACTATGGGGATTCTTAAGTGATCTATGACACATGCTTTGGTGGCTAAACAAGAGAATCTAAGAAAGGATTCTAATAAGAAGTGGAAGCAATCAAAGCCAAAGCCGCATAAAGATCAAGCACATACTAATTCATCTAAGAAAGAGAAGATTACATGCTAATATTGCAAGAGAACTAGACATGAAGACCATTCTTGCTATAAGAAGAATATTGATGAACATAAACATCATCTTAAGAAGAACAACATTGACCTTCATTCTAGAATGTTTGAGTCAACTTATTCTTCCCATTCAAAACAATTATGATCTAATAAGGTAAAAGTTAATGTGGGTCTTAATTTTAAAGTAACAAAGAATGAAGGTAAATCTCTTTGTGCTACTACAAGTTGTGGATCAAGGAGATGGCTCCTAGATTTTAGATCTTCTCATCATATGGATTCTACACATTCTATGTTCTCTTGTTTTGAGCCTTGTGTTATGTCACCTATTCTAATAGGCAAGAACACTTATATGAGTGTTATTAGGAAAGTTTCTATTGATATTTATGATGACACCTTCAATGATGTCTTATGTGTACCTCATTTGTCAAACAATCTTGTTTCCATCTATCAGATCACCCATGGTGGAATAGGAAAGACTATGGAATTCACACCTAATTAAGTTATCATTTGCGACTTGGAAAGTAGAGAGATAATTTCTACTAGGAAGTTTGATAATACATCTCAATTATATACCTTTCCAGACTTTGCACCTGATGATGGTTCTAGTCCTTTGGCTATTGATCACACTCCTAGTGTGGATCTTGATTCGAAGAAGAACTTTGGTTACTTGAATCTAGGTATTCTGACATCAGATCTAGTTCTTGAACCTTGCATTCATTCTCCTCCATCTAATTTTTCTTCTGAGGATACTTAAGTTGCTACATCCATGGCTACTTGTGCTTCAGTGCAATAGGAAACACACCATCTTCTAGATCCAGTTTCATGGGATGACTACTTAATAGACATTGCAAGTTTGTTTGTGGAATCTCATATTTTAGACTTGGAGGACACTATTCAATACATACATCTTCTCTTTGATGAAGTTACTTCTTCTTTAGATGTTGAGGGGTGACTTTCTTATCCTCTTTCTCATTACCCACATGATCATTCCTCACAGTTTGACATGACTGTGGTCACTATTGAGCAACATTTGGAGGAGGCACCTTTTTCTTTAGAATAGATACCTTTGTCTCTATATTTTGTTCTACATCCATCTCCACTAGGTTATGGAATGCCATCTTCTGCAGTGTGGCCTAGAACACCTAATTTAATGATGACAACTTTTGGAATCAACATGGGGCCACATGAGTAGAGTTGAGAGACCATAAATTTTGGACTTTCTTCCTTCCTTTCAAGAATGGGAAGATTTTCTTCATGAACCTCTGGTTTTGTTTCTTCCTAAGGAGAGGAATGTTATTTGATGATCATTTTCCATCATCTACATCCAGTTTTGAGTATCAACCATTGGTATAGTTGGATACTTCGATAAAGGCTACATAGTCTTTCTTATCCTTTCTATTTCAAAGTGGATTTATTCCTTGCTTGAGATTCTTCTTATGTTGGGAAACTTATCTCTTTTCTCTTTTTGGGGGAGGATTTTTGTCCCATTGGATTTTCTCCTTTACTCCATTTGTGAGATATTATTTTGTACATGAGTACCTAACATGGCCTTGTAGCTGGGACCCATCTTTACATTATTGTATCTTTTCACCCACCTAAGCTATGCTTAAGGGGGGTGTTAGTGTAGGTTTTTTATATTTATTTTTCCTACACATTACTAAGCATACTTAGGTTATATTAGGATGGTTTATATGAGGACATGTGGCATAGTCCTACATTTACATGTGTCATTCACACCCACATTTGGGTGGTTGAATGTGACACCATCTTTTGGACTCATTTGCCACCTCCCCATAACCATTTGTTTGTCCCTACTTAAGTTTATTTGCCACATGTTTGGCCTTTTCTAAGTAGGCACAACTCCTACCTAATTTGGTTATTTGGGAGTTATTATTCTTCTTGGAATTATATGCCCACATTTTGCTATATAATCAGCACTCACCTCTCCCTTATGAGCTAATTCAAAACTAACTCAGATGAGGTCATATCAACTCAGTCAATACAAGGGAGTTCTAATCCATATTGTATCATTTGGAGTGTGATAATATCATTAGTCTGGCTATTGCATCGTATTCTAGCATTTCATCCTCTCCGTTGCTCTCGTGTAGAAGGTTGATCTTGGTTTTGCAAGTGATCCTAGGAGATTGAGTCCATCAATGACTCTGACAATTACCCATAATGACACCAAAGGTGATAAAGGCATAGTTTGTCATTCGTAAAAATATTACTAAGGCTCAAAATGCACATTATAATTCACACAGAAAATAAGGATGGACTATTTCCTTCCTTTCTTAAACTATCACTATGAGAGATGTCTTAAAGTGCCTAAAATATTTGAGTTCATGGAAGCTTGAAATTCATTGTTCATAAGTTGAGAAGATGAGATTTGATGATAGAATTGAGGACCCTCAAAAAGATATTCATACAATATGATTGCCATATTTTATAGCCTTTTTGCTTAAAAGAAAGGCATCATCATTTGGTTGCAACAAACTTTACAAAGGTGAGGCCATAAAGGTGTCACTAACCACCTCTACATTAGAAGGCTCCAATTATTAGATCTTACATTGATCATCAACATGGAAAACATATTTTCCTTTGGTCATGATTGAGGGGGTAACTTCTTGTCACTATCTTCATGGTCTCTCACTTTGAAAATATTAAAAGCTCTCTAATCCCATGTATGTCCATCTTCCCTTGATTTAGGTGACTCCTATGAAATTGATGGTTGCTGCATCTTAATGGTGAGGTATCATTTTGCCTTCTCATGGTGGGGATTTTGTTGAAACCTATGAAAATAATTAGAAGACCTCCATGGTTCCTTTAGACTTATGCTTAAACCTTCCTATGGTGTTGACACATGGTGTGTCGGTGCAGCTCCTTTGAAGAGTTCACTCAATGTGATTCCAATTCTCTGTGACATTAACATGTGATGGGCCAACAATAATCCTTTCCAGGGTTGGTTCAAAATTTTGAAGGGAATGCGATCTACCTCCATGTGGTAGTAGGACCCACCATTTGATGTGATCGATGAAAGATTGTTGCTAACTTTGAATTTTTAAAGTTGAAAAACCAACTATTGTAGAGAAGGTTATAGTTTTGGTGACTCATAGAGGACCTTCCCTCTTCGAGGAGAATATTTGGTATTGTAGACCAAATACTTGTGAAAAGGCTTTTGATGGTCCATATCAAATATCTTTGATCAAATTTTAGTGATGGAATCGGCAAGGGGAACTTTAAAGAGTTTATTTTGTATTCTTACTTTGGCCTTTTGTCGATGGTCAGACTTCCTATGAACCAAGAAAGGTCAAACATAAGAAAACCATTTATCATGTGATTTTAAAAGAAATATCAAACCCTTCATTGTATGACCCAAACTAGCTTGAATGGAAACCAAAAACACTCGCAACAGATCAATAAAAGACTCAAGATAAACAAGGCCATGAGATGATTGATTACAGGGAAGAAGACCACCAAAGAAAACATTGCATTCCATTAAAAGATGGGATGAGAAAAACCCTGTTCCATAAGATGAAAGAGAATGATAAGCATGAAACATTATATTTACAATATAAGATTGAATTCCCTTGTTGAGTCCTTCAAATTTATAATTAAAGGTTACAAACTTATAAAGTTGCATGTTAGGGTGAACAACTCTACTACTCAAATGTTTGTGTGTGAATGATTCCTTCTTCCATAGATTAGGATAGGAAAAGAAATATAATTTTGGTTAAGCTACATAGTTGAACCTGGCCTCCCACAACTAACTAGATAGAGCCTTGCTACTAGACATGCATCCATAGCCTCGACAAGGATATCACCTTAGTTGCCATCAAACACTACTCTACTACTAAATAGGCATCCATAGCCCTGATAGTTGTCATCATCATCTATTTTTCTCACTTTTTAAATAGGCTTTAGCCTTTATCTTATACTTTTGTTAGAACTTAAGCCACTTGTCAGGTTCGGAACCAGAGTGGTAGCAAGAGTGACTATATTTTTCACTTAAACCCAAAAGATATCAATTCCCTACATCATCATTTATGGGAGTATTGTATGTGAACTTATTGCTAAGGATTGATGAATATTCCACATGTACATGACAAGACAATATAAAATCCACACATATCTTTAACTATAAGACTAAAAAAACCAAAAAGATCAAAACAAATCTTATGCCATAAGAGATAATATTGAATATATTAATTCCTCCTTCACCTTAGACATATGATTTACACCATCCTATCATGAAAAAAATGATTGTATTGAGATCCCACTACCTTTGAGACTGCTACTGGATGCCACCTCTTCCTTGGGAATGATTATTTGCTAAAATTAATCACCAGATCAGAGGTTCTCTCATGTGAAAAGGTTTGGATATCTATAAAATTAGGCCTCTACTAATCTTACGATCATTCCAAATTGGGCAATTAGTGAATTGTTTAGAAGAGTGAGAACTTGTCACAATATTTTGAGACAGATACTCTAATGAGGCTAACA
Organism: Cryptomeria japonica; assembly: GCF_030272615.1. Lineage (NCBI taxonomy): Eukaryota > Viridiplantae > Streptophyta > Pinopsida > Cupressales > Cupressaceae > Cryptomeria > Cryptomeria japonica. Next base: position 470,051,194 of record NC_081411.1, on the reverse strand, counting down.
ATGAATATGATTTTTTTGGCATTGTGTTGTCATTGATGTCAATCGGTAAGTATAGCATATCACCGATATGGATGGTTATCAGTATGCAAGGTGTATGCAAGATTCAAGTAGGAGATGTTACTGGTATGGATGTTCACTAGTAAGAAAACATAAGAAAGCAAAGAGATAAACTAGTTATGTCAACCGATATGCAGAAAGGTGCAGTGCCAACTGCTAAACAGGTCCACTGGTGAGTATGTATGAACAAGTAGAAGACCAGTAGCATAAGGCAGATACCGGTAGGATGTTTTTTGGTTGGTGACCAAGCTTGAACCAACATAGAGGACTTAGCTAAGTTGGATGATGACAAAGGATGCCACGTAGGAACCAAGTGTCTAATGTACAAAATTTGATGAAGTGTGCATTACTGAGGCAATTGAAGAGTCAGTCGACATTAAATGAAGACTGCAAAAATCAAGGGTGAGTTGCAGAAGTTTGTGGCTCAATGAAGATTGATAGATGACTCAGTTGTGCTGATCAATGCATGATATCTGATCTCCTTATCGACCTGGAGAAGTAAACTACTAGAACATTAATGGTGATTGATAGAAAGAAGAATTGTGTTTTCCAAATATAAAAAAATGTGCATTTGAAGGAAGGATTTGGCATACGGTGTGTCATTATTGTAGGCTATCAATATTGGAGATGAGATTCGATATGACCTGATACGGATTGGGTTGATGGAGAAAACCATAAGTGCACCAAAGTTTGAATCTATGTTTTGGTGGGAAAGCAAACAAATAAATATGTAGATCAAATATATAAAAAATGTGATGCAAGTTGCGAGAAGAGAGTGTGCTTGAGCGAATAGTGTGTAGATCAGTCTGAGAAGAGCATTGCAACTAAGTAGCTAAAGGAGAACTGATAGTAAGAATTGTAACTGGTAAGGGGGTTTAGCAGAGGTTTAACTGGTAGATAATAGATTTGAGGTAAACCAGTAGGAAGGCATCCAAGAGTGATAGAGTGCAAGGTGATTATTAGAGGAATTCAGCAAAGGTAGAGATCGATCGGTAAGGGATCAGAGAGAGTGAATTGATAACCAGTAGTGAAAGAACTAGTGAAACAGAGAAGAGTTGTAACTGGCAGAGAGTAATTGAATAGGTGTTACAAAACTCATTTGTAACAAGGTACTTTCATTATAATAAGTTGTTATTTCATTGTGTATCACTGAGTTGGATCACGGTGTAGGGGTTGGTTCTCCTTTGGGTTGGTGCCCATAAATCATTAGGGGTTGGTGCTCCTTGGGTTGGTTCCCTAAACATTGTAAATGTTGTTTCATTATGAGGCTAGATTGGAGCAGTAAACTCCAGCAACATTTCTCACTGAGGTTTTTCCCACATTGGGTTTTCCTCATATATCTGGTGTTGTGAGAAGCATTATTTGTGTGTTTGATTACCAGTGCCTTCATTGCTTTACCGGTTGCACACACATAGTTGGAAATTGTTTGAAATCACTGATTCACTCCCCTCCTCTCAGTGACATATTGTGTTCTACAATTGGTATCAGAGCCCTAGGTTCCCAGTTGGTTAAAACTTTCTCTAGCTTGGGTAGATTCTAGTCTAAGAACACAATGGAAAGAAATGAGTCCTCCTCCTCCAAAGCTCCCATTTTTTATGGAACCAACTATTAATTTTGGAGTAGAAGAATGGAAACCTATCTATCCTCTCTAGGATTTGATGTTTGGATGTCTGTAAAGAATGGGTATACTATCCCTAGTGTTCCTCCCATAGATCTAGATGCCAAGAAGAAGTATGAGAACAATGCAAAGGCTAAACATACTATTCTTAGTGGGTTGTCAGATAATGATTTTGTCAAGGTAATGCCCTTCTCATCCGCCAAAGAGACTTGGGATAAACTGCATAGATTATTTGAAGGAGATGTCAAGGTCAAGGAGGCTAAGCTACAAACTCTAAGAGGTTAGCTTGAAGGCTTGAAGATGAAAGATGAAGAAAAGGTTACAGACTACCTTCACAGAGTTGATGAAACTATGAGTACCATCAGAGGACTTGGAGAGAAAATTATTGATGAAGTTATTGTCAAAAAGGCTCTTAGATCACTCACATCTAAGTATGACACTAAGGTCTTTGCTATAGAGGAAGCCAAGGATTTGAAATTATTTTAAATGGATGAGTTATTTGGCTCTCTAACTGCTTATGAGATGAGGACAACCAGTGAAGGAACCTCCAAGAAAGAATCCGCCTTCAACTCCACCAAAAAGGGTAAGGAAGAAAGTTCTCATAGAAAATCCAGTGGAGACTTAGATACTGAAGTTGCAAACTTTGTAAGAAAGATAAAAAGAGGATCTGATAAGGATAAAGAAAAAATGCCTCTCAAATGCTTTAACTATGGTAAAATGGGACACTTTGCTGCAAAATGTCCTTATGGTGAAACTAGTAGAGATGAGAAAAGGATCTCTGGCAGGTCTTTCGGTAAAGATAAAGAGAAGAAGGTCTACCGACAAGAAAGAAGAAGCTACTGGAAGCAGAACAGTCTATATACATTTGAAGATGATGCTACCGATGAAAAAAGTGCATCAGAAGATAACTGTCATGAGGATGAAAGAGAAGTTAATCTCTTTATGGCACTAGATGAATTGGTTATTGAATATGAGGAAGATGAAGATATTGAAGCTGAAATGGACCTAAAAGGTAAGCTCATAAGCGCTCTTGAGGAGTTGAAGAAAATAAGAAAAGAACTCAAAAAGGTTAAGCATGTTGCTATAGAGGAACAAGAATAGCTGGAGGAATCTCTAGAGGAATCCAAGAAAACAATTTCTAATCTACAACTCCAGTTAGAAGAGGCTAAGAGGATATGTGAAGCTACATCCTCCAATTTGATGAAGAAGGAAAAGAAGCAGCAAAATCTGGAAGAATAAATTGTAAGGCTTAGAAAGGATCTAGAAAAGAGCAAGGATGAATTGAAGACGATGAGGAAGTATGAGGGAAACACTAAAGCTTTTGACAAGATGTTCAACAAATAGAAGCATTCAAAAGACATTGGTGGTTTAGGATTTGAAGAAGGACAAGGTTCAAATAGCCAAGACATATCCAATAAGGAGATACAATTCACTTCCTCAAGTGAAAGTAAAGAGAAGCAAATCTTTATAGTCAATAAAGATACCAGCAAGAAGAGCTATGCTGAGGCTACAAGAAATTAGCCAGTGAACCGGTATGCTCAAAATCGGAAGGTTCACATATTTTACCGATATGCAAATCATAAAGGTAAGCCCAAGGTGGATAGTAATATTTGGAGACAACTCCTGCATCAAGATAAAAGGAAAAGGTACTCTGAATATAGATGGAAAATTAAAGGCCTATGATGTATATTATGTGGAAGGTTTAAAGCACAATTTACTAAGTGTAAGTCAAATATGTGATAAAGGTTACAATTTCACTTTTGACTCTACCGATCAGATTGTAGCAGAAGGAAAAAGAACAGATGGAAATGTGTCCAATCTGAAGGAATGATTTGAGTCTCAATGCATGATGGGACAAGTGGATGAGAGTTGGCTATGGCATGGGATATTAGGCCACATAAATTTTGATAATCTAGTTGTAGTAAGCAAAAACGGCTTTGTGAGAAATATACCACCAATCATCAAACCGGTAAGCATATTCTATGACGAATGTGTAAGAGGAAACCAGACTAAGGAACATAATACTTCAAGGCCACTTGAACTAGTGCATATTGATTTATGTGGACCTACCAGAACAAGAGCTCTAGTTGGTGAAAGATACTTCATGCTCCTCATTGATGATTTTTCAAGAATGACATGGGTTACTTTCCTACAAGACAAATCTCAAGCCTTTGAAAGATTAAAGATTTTTCGGAAGATGGTTGAGAAGGAAAGTGGATTCAAGTTGAAATGTCTAAGATCAAACCGGGGTGGAGAGTTCATAGCAAATGAGTTTGAAGATTACTATGAAAGACATGGAATCAGAAGACAATATTTAGCTCCAAGAACACCACAACAAAATGGTGTTGTACAAAGGAAAAACATGACAGTCAAGGAGATGGAAAGAACCATGCTAAATGAGGCAAAAATATCAGATACATACTAGAAGGCAGTAGTTCACACTACTGTATATACCTTGAACCAGATTCAACTGAGAACAAATAACAAAATGACACCTTATGAACTATGGTATGACCAGAAGCCGTTAGTTAAATACTTCAAAGTGTTTGGAAGTAAATGCTTCATCAAGAGAAATGTAGATGGCCTGGGTAGCTTTGATTCCAAGAGTGATGAAGGTATCTTCTTGGGCTACTAAACTCATAGAAAATCCTACAAATGCTACAACAAAAGACTAAGAAGAGTAATTGAGAGTGTGCATGTAAGAGTTGATGAAGACATGCATAAAGGAAGACAAGAACAAGTAAATCAATATGATGACACTAGTGATGAAGATGAAGTTCAGATTGATAGTGAACTAAAAGAAGCATCAAACAAGTCCCCCAACCGGTATGTATAGAAAAATCACCTGAAAGATTAGATCTTAGGTAATAAGAGTGATGATGTGCAGACCAGAAGAAGACTTGCCCAGAATGATGAACAAGTCAATTTATTCCTCATGAATGAAATGGAACCCAAAACATTTAATGAGGCTAGCAAAAGTTAGAAATGCATGGATGCAATAGAAGAGGAACTATAGTAGATTGAGAAGAATAAGACTTGGGAATTTGTTCCTAAACTGATAGACAAGAACATTATTGGCACAAAGTGGGTCTACCAAAACAAGATGAATGAAGAAGTAAAGATTGTGAGGCACAAAGCAAGGTTAGTGTGGAAAGGATACTCTCAAGTAGAAGGAATAGAATTTGAAGAAAAAATTTCACTGGTTGCTAAGCTTGAGGCCATTAGAATGTTTCTATCCCTTTCAGCCTATAAGGGATACAAAGTCTATAAAATGGATGTAAAATCTGCTTTCTAGAATGCAAAACATGGAACAACCAGAAGGTTTTCTGCTACATGATGATGAAACCTTTGTGTGTCGGTTGAATAAAGTACTGTATGGTTTGATGATGGCTCCAAAAGCATGGTACTAAAGGTTAGATAAGTATATAAAGGAGCAAAGATTCAAAAAGGGAAGTGTAGATAGTAATCTATACATTAAAGTAGATGGAAACCACATGATTATTGTGGTTGTATATGTGGATGACATCATTTTTGGAGGAAACAAGGATACCTTGTGCAAAGAGTTTTCTGATAAAATGCAGTAAGAGTTTGAGATGTCAATGCTTGGAGAGCTATCATTTTTTCTTGATTTGTAGATTTCACAATGAGACAAGGGAATATTTGTCTCTCAAACCAAGTATGCCTGAGACATGTTGAAGAAATTCCAAATGGAAGACAACAAACTAGTAAGTACCCCCATGGTGACCGGATGCAAGTTGAGAAAGGATGATGAATCATCGATAGTGGATGAGACATTATATAGATCAATGATTGGCATTTTTTTATATCTTACCACTTCTAGACTAGATATAGTGTAGACAGTATGCATGGTAGCTAGATTTCAAGATGCACCCAAACAGTCACATGTGAATGCAGTTAGGAGGATATTCAGGTACATAAAAAGAACAATTGATTATGGACTATGGTATCCTAAGCAAGGAGATTTCACCTTACAAGCCTACATAGATGCTAATTGGGAAGGTTGCATTGATGACTGGAAGAGCACAAGCGGTGGTGCATTCTTCCTAGGTAACTGGTTGGTCTCATGGTACAACAAGAAGAAGGATTCAATCTCCCTATCTACTACTAAAGTAGAATATATTGTTGTTGCTACATGTTGTCCTTAGGTGTTGTGGATGAAGAAGACCCTCAAGGATATTTAGGTAGAAACATCTAACCCTATTTCTATTTGGTGTGATAATTCAAGTGCAATCAATATACCAAAGAACCCGATTATGCACTCAAGGACAAAGCACATTGCCATCAAATACCATTTTATCAGAGAGAAGGCTAAAGACTAGGAAGTTAAGGTAGAGTATGTCCCTATAGGTAAACAAGTGGCAGATATATTCACAAAACCTCTATCAATAAGCACATTTGAGTATTTGAGACACAAGTTAGGAGTTGTGTCACCAACTTCATGCACTTAAGTTGGTATGGAGATCTATGGTTTAGGGGGAGTTCACTGCCATATCTTTTAATTTTTAAACCATATGCTTGACAAAGGGGTAGATTGTACTGGTTGAGTAGATATAGAGTCTTGTGATCTACTCTACTAGAGAATGGCAAAAAGTGAGTAGATATTGGATGATGGAGAAGGAACCGGTATGCTAGCAGACAATGGACACTGTTTGTGCCCTTCATCATTGTTGTCCAAGGGGAATAAGGAACCAGTATGATAGTGATAAGTGTGTGTTGACATCAATGCCAAAGGGGTAGATTGTTGGCATTGTGTTGTCATTGATGTCAACCGGTAAGTATATCATGTCACCGATATGGATGGTTATCGGTATGCAAGGTGTATGCAGGATGCAAGTAGGAAATGTTATTGGTATGGATGTTCACCGGTAAGAAAACATAAGAAAGAAAAGAGATAAACTGGTTATGTCAATCGGTATGTAGGAAGGTGTAGTGCCAACCGGTAAACAGGTCCACTGGTGAGTATGTATGAACAAGTAGAAGACGAATAACATAAGGCAAATACTGGTAGGATGTTTTTTGGTCAGTGACCAAGCTTGAATTGACATAGCGGACTTAGTTGAGTTGGATGTTGACAAAGGATTCCACCTAGGAACCAAGTATCTCATGTACAATAGTCGATGAAGTGTGCTTTAACGAGATAGTTGAAGAGTCACTCGACATTAAATGAAGACTGTGAAAATCATGGGTGAGATGTAGAAGTTTGCAGCTCGATGAAGATCAATGGACAACTTCGATATGCTGATTGATGCATGATATTTGATGTCCTTGTCAACCTCGAGAAGTAAACTGCTGGAATGTTAATGGTGATTGACAGAAAGAAGAGTTGTGTTTGCCAAATATAGAAAACATGCATTTGAAGGAAGGATTTGGTGTGTGGTGAGTCATTGTTGTAGGCTATCAATCTTGGAGATGAGATTCGATATGACTTGATACGGATTGGGTCAGTGGAGAAAATGATAAGTGCACCAAATTTTGAATATATATTTTGGCGAGAAAGCAAACAAATAAATATGCAGATCAAAGATTAGAAACATGATTCTAGTTGTGAGAAGAGAGTGTGCTTGAGAGAATAGCATGCAGATCAGTCTAAGAAGAGTATTGCAACTAAGTAGCTGAAGGAGAACCAATAGTAAGAGTTGTAATCGGTAAGGGGGTTTAGAAGAGGTTTATCTGGTAGATAATAGAGCTGAGGTGAACCAATAGAAAGGAATCCAAGAGTGATAGAGTGCAGCGTGAGTATCAGAGGAAGTCACCAAAGGTAGAGATCGACCGGTAAGGGATCAGAGAGAGTGAATTGATAATTGGTAGTGAAAGAACCAGTGAAACAGAGAAGAGTTGTAACCGGCAGAGAGAAATTGAATAGGTATTACAAAACTCATTTGTAACAAGGTACTTTCATTGTGTATTACTGAATTGGATCTCAGTGTAGGGGTTAGTTCTCCTTTGAGTTGGTGCCCATAAATAATTAGGGGTTGGTGCTCCTTGGGTTGGTGCCCTAAACATTGTAACTATTGTTTCATTGTAAGGCTAGATTGGAGAAGTAGACTCTAGTAGCATTTCTCACCAAGGTTTTTCCCACATTGGGTTTTCCTTGTATATCTGGTGTTGTGAGATGCATTCTTTGTGTGTTTGATTACTAGTGCTTTCATTGCTTTACTGTTTGCACACACATAGTTGGAAATTGTTTAAAATCACTAATTCACCGCCCCTCTTAGTGACATATTGTGTTCTATAGGTTAAGAAGGCCTTTCTAGGAAGATTAGCAACACACACCTTGAGAATTTGCTAAATACTAATAATGACCTAATCATTGCAGCAGTAAAATGGGTGCTAGGAGAAGACTTCCTTGCTATAAAGGATCAGTACCGAGTAGACACAAAAATTGTGTCTCACTTTGTAGGGTTGCTATTGGATTTGGGTGAATTAGAGCCTAATATAGTGAGGATGACCTATGGTCTATTTGAAAATGACCTCATTGGCGGATTGGACCAGCTTTTAGAGTTAGCACAATATGGAGTTGGGTTTTCTATAACTACTGACTCAAAGGCCTTTGTGTAAAAAGACATAGTTGTGCCATGACTTCCCTTCTTTGGTAATTTGTATACCATGTGCATTGAGGAGTACCGAGACAATTTTGACCTTGCAAGTATTTTCTAAGGAGGATCATGGGAGACAACCCGACACTAGATTTAAAGTGGATAGAGGGATTCATGGTCATGGCCTTCGACTGGGACCACAATTTAGGAGAAAAGTGGGTGGACAACTATGAGGATGAGGACAAGGATGATAGCAAAAATTACTTTGACTAACCCAAGATCTTACTTCAACTTTATGTTGTTGCTTTTGATGGACAACCATAGATGACAAACATCCTTTTGTAATTTTGCCTCTTTTTGACAACCTGTACAACTTGCAAATATTGATAATATATATATATATATATATCCTATATGAACGTTTATCAAATTATTGTATGTGTGTTATTTTCTTACCTTTGTACTTATTTTATGATGAATGCATAGAAATTGTAATTAATTAATGCATAAGGAAAAAATTGTACTTATTTTATATGAGATCTTATGAGAGAAGATTAAGATAGATCAATCACCCAACAATGAAGTACCTACAATGAGCACACATGTAAACCAAATATTTAAAACTAAAACACACATACATTCTACAAAATCTACTCCATTACCCTCCTATTTCTCAAGATTCAAGAATGATTTGAAGCTATGTAAAACGAATGTAAGATAAGCGAAGATGAAAGATTGATTAAGAAAAGAAAGAATGTGAGAAAGAGAGATGAAAGATGTTGATTAACTTGCCAGATTGCTTAATGGATTCAAATGAGGGAGGGGCTGGACTTAAATAGATGTCCTCAAGAGTGAATCCAATATTAGGATGAATGTGGGATAAAGGACTGATTTTAAAATGAAGAATGTTTTTCCCACATGTATTAAGTGAATGTAATTTTGATAGAGGTGAAATATTATAAATAAGGGATGAAGTGGATATGAGAGGGGTTTGAGAAATTTTTTTTATTTAAATAAATAAAATGGAATATATGTTATTAAATGAATGAATAATAGAATACATATTGATTTAGTGGATTTAATGGAATAAGGGAGAAAATATAATGATATTATGGATGAATATAATAAAAAAATAAGATTATTAAATAATGGATCCACTTGATTAATGGAAAAAATTGAGATTGATTTAAGAGGACAATTTTTACATTTCTACATTTTGTCCCTCTTTGAGACAATGCATCCTATCACATTGTTTCAAAGAAAATTTGATTAATTGTTATATGCCCCAAAAGAATCCTGGTAAAAATGGTGATTGATTGGTTATGCCCCCTCAATAGATTGATTGAATAGATTGATGGATATTGATCTCTTGATAGATTAGGGGAAAATGATTGGATGATTAGTATTGCACGAGTGATTAAGTTGAGATATACATTTGATGGAAATGAACAGTATAGCTAGGTTGATAAGCTAATTAAGTTGATTGAGCTAATAGGGATTGATGCTAGCACAAGATAAAGTGATCCAAGGATTGATTTGATTGATTGATCCTATTGGGCTCAATTTTTGTCTACTTTGTTTTCTCTTCAAAATCTTTTTCCTCTGTTTACAAAAGAAGAGAACAACAAGAATACAAAACAAGACAACAATTAACAAGGTTTACAAGGAAACCTCCTATAGACACTTAAAAATAATTATTTTAATTATTTTACGTTCCTGACATAGTTAATTTATTAATTATTCCAATTTTTAATTCCTCCTCAATATTAATTAATTATAATTAATATTGTCACTATAGTTTGTTGATTGATTTATTTAATAAATCAACCCCCTTTCACTCTTCTAAAAATCCTCAATATTAAATCTCCTCAAATTCCTCCTCTTAACTAATTAATTTCAATTAATTAGTTAGCCTAAGTGATTCCTACAAATCACCTTTTTCCTAATCCATCATTAACCTAATAAATTCTTCTAGAAACTCCCTAAACTCACTTAGCATTATTCTTCTAATTTAAAATTCCCTCCACTCATTCTCTTTCCTAGTCAAATCCTCCTACAAATCTTATCTACCCTAATCCCACCTAATATTTTCTCTAATCCCTCTCCTAATGAGTTACTAGCGCTAATCATCATGATTAGCCACAAAGTCAACTCCTTGTCCTTTCCATCCAACCACTCTCCTTAAATGCTCTTTTCCTAGGCCTCTAAGCATCTCATCTTCCAAGGAATTTTTAATTCCTCCTTATTCCTCCAATCCCCATGAGCATCCCTTTTGAAGAATTTTTAATTCTTCATTTCCATCCCTCAAGGAATATCTTATCCATTGTTCTTCTCAAGGCACATTGGGAAGTCCTCCCAATGAACCTTGAGGAGTGTGGAGACAAGAAAGGCCTTTAAGGCATATCTCTTGGTCTCCACACCTCCTCTTGGGCCTTGTGTGGGCTAACAAGGAATCCTAACCCTCCATCTTGGGTCAATCCTAGCCCTCCATTTCTCCTCCTCTCTTCCTATAAATTGAGGACTCCATTCCCTCATATCTCATCTCCAATTTTAGAAAATCCATGCTGCTATTTTGTGCCCAAGAAATCATCCTTAAATCCTTACCATGCCAAAATTAGCACTCTTCCATACTTAACCATTTCATCCTTCAATCCTTAATCCATCACATCCATTTGTGCACAATATTGGAGAGACAACCACATCAAGAAATCTAGGAGAAATCAACATTACATTGGAGGCATTTGGGCGCACATTGACTTCATCCAAGCTCCATCTGAGGGAAAAGGTAAATGTTTGCAAGGTATACGCATTGTCTTCATGTTTTCATGTGGTTTGATTTATGTTCCATTTTTTAGTGTTTTGTTTGCATACTAACCGCCTAAATTCACCTTGCTTCTTTTTACCATCTTCACCTCCTACACTTCAAGCTTGACAAAGATTAGGTGGGTGTACCTACTTGTAACTACTTTCTCACAACTTAGTAAATGATTTATAGAAAACTAGTACGAATTTCTGCAAACTTCTTCACTTTAATGCAACCAAACATAAATGAAACATTTGTTTTGATTGTAAAGGATCACAAAGAATGTCATGAATACTAGCAACTTAAACTAGTGGCTTATCTGGGCCTCAGACTCATCAAAGTCAAGTTAAAATTTGACAATATAATTCATATACATATCACCACTTTGATCTACTAAATCCATATATGCCTGACATATACAAACTTTTAACCTGTGCTAGACCTAGTCATCAAATTTATGTGAATGTACTGATTATCAATGAAGATGAATTAAGTATATTTAATTCTCCTCCTTGAGGAAAAGACCTAAAACATTCCCATAATTTGCCTTGCAAATCATCTAATTAAACAATCCTTGATTATCTAATCATAAATGAAAACCAACATACAAACATAAAGACAACACAGATCTAGGCTCAAAAAATATTCTTGATTGTATATTACTATTTTCTCATCAAAATTTTACATAGACACAAGAATGACTCAAAATGGAAAAACAAAGCCTACGTATATTTCGCCAGAGCTTCGATACAAAATTTTTTGTGATCCCATTCTAGGTAGTCCTGGTATCCATTTATAAAATTTTGGATGCAACAAGCTTCGGACTTCCCTAGAAGACTATTCCTATCCTGACCATAATTCTCTCCAAAAGTTACTCCGATTACAAAACTGTGACTGGGGTAGGAGCATAACTTATTTTAGAATGTACTCTTCCATAACTGATTAGTTGTCCAGCTGGAAAATGGCCAACTAACCTCTCTATAATTATAAATCAGGCACTAGATGTTCTCAATCCTTTGAGGTTCCAGTTACCCAAAACTCTGTTGCAAAAAACCAACTGCTTCAAGATGCCTGTGAACTGCCACATGCTAGAGCATCAGTGTGATCTTCTTTCTCTCCCATACTTTGAATGTCTCATCATTTGGCTAAAGAAAGCTAATAATTTTTTGCTTTTGTTTATTCAAACTTTTCTGCTTCATCCATAATTGTTTTTCATTTTCTAAAAAGCCAAAATATGATTTTGCCTTTTCAATTTCTTCAATAGTCTGAATAAACAAAGAAGTATCATCTATGTTTATAATATCATTTATTCTTTGAGACAATTTATGACCTAACTCCTCAATCCACACTTGCTTATCTTTCATCTTATTGGCACATAAGAAACCCCCAGGAAATAATTTAGACTTTTCCTTGGCATATTCTTGTCGGTATAAACCTGGCTTTCTTTCAATGTCTGCTCTTTCAACTGCAAACCTAGACAAGTCTTTGACTGATTCATAAGTAGACTTAATTACATCATCATCATCTACTCTTTCCTGAGACAATGAATATATTGACTCTAAATCTACTTCTCTTGCAATCCACTTATCTTAAACTGGCTCCAAAGTGGCTTTTTCCTCTTTTGAAGAGTCCAAAAGAGTCATTATTCTTTTCATGTTTATATAGACAATTGCTGCCCCAACTGTATTGGTGAATTTCAGAATAGTATCTCTGACTTTTTCTTCATACTTCTTTGCAAATATTGACTAATCCTGCTTCAATTTTTCAATCTCATCTTGAACACTTCCTGTTGACTAGAAGCCAGGACTCATAGGGGAAGGAGGAAATTCAATAATAGGACTGGAAAGAGGGGGGCTAGTAGGGGAAGAAGCAATCATTAGTTAAGAAGACTCACCCTTTTGCTGTTATCCCTCCAATTTACCTTTCAGCTCTGCAATGGTGTTGTCTTTAGAAGCTATTTCAAGCTTTGCTTCATTATAGGCCTTGAGGACTACTTCTAATTTTACTTGAAGATCAGCTTTCTCTTTTGCCTCCTTTTTGACCACTGCCATTCCAAATTTAGCAGACTCTAAAGTCATACTAGCAACTTCAATTACCCCTCTATCTCTATCTCTCTTTACTATCATGCCCCCTGATCATCTTCTATTCTCTTATCTTTTAAGTGACCACATCACCAGAGCTACATGGTCATTACTATAACTTATTCCCTCGAAGTGTTTTGTTTCTTTTCTCACTGCATCAAAAATTACAGCATTTGTTATATCCCATTCTCGGAGAATTAGCACTCTAGCATCTTCAATCAATTTCATTCTCTACTCTAGGGTAATCACCTCAAATTCCTTTAGCATTTCTTGCTTTATTTCTTCCTCAATAGAAGATGGATCCTTATTTGATTGTTCAATTTTTCTCTTTGCACATCTTTCCATGAACCGATCCATGTGCTTTCTCCAAACAAATTTTAAAAAGGCTCCTGACTTCACAAAATTGTCATCGGCCAAAAATTCATTAGTAGCCTATTTTATAAGAGGATCCAATTCCCTTCCAACAAATTCCTCAATAGTCAGATCCATCTTAGCACATGTTGGCTCCTCGGGCATTCCTTCCTACAACTCTCCATAAGTAAAGGAAATTTCCCCCAGGCTTCCTAATTGCATTAGTTGCTTAGCAACGGCCTGCTCGTCACCTATATGCAATGGGGATTGGGAAGGTGAATACATGGCTTCACTTGGTTGTGCATTTTCTTCCACTCTTTGCCTCTTTGGGGAGGTTTGGAACTCAAGAGCATCGTCCATTGGCCTTTTGCCCTTTGATGTGGAAGGTTCATCCCTCTTAGGCATCACCACATTATAGCTCGATTTCTTGTACATTACATAGTCTCTAGGAGGAATGATCTTAGCAAAAATGGGTTTGGTCAAGATGAGCTTGGCCTTTTAAGAATCTGCCTTTATCACTACATCTTTCTTCTCATTCAAAGTTTGCATAGCATCCTCAAAATAATCTATCAAAATTTTTATCTTTTCCCCAAATGGGTGGAAACTCTTCAATGGATCATAGTTTTTATGAAAATGTTGGACAAAGTCAAGAGTTTTCTTAAATACTAACCATATTTCTTTTCTCACCTCTTGCTCCGCAAGATTAAACTCATTTATTATTAAGTCCTCAGGGAAGTAGAATTGATGAACTTTGGCCCCACACCTAACCTTCTTTCTAAACATACCATTTGTAGAAATCTTCAGGATCAGAAAACCTTGCAACTATTGTTGGCAATCTATATGGCTTGAAGAATTTCTCAAAATGTAGCCAACCCCCTTTGGTAATAACAAATTGATGCACCATAGTAATGGTTTGAAAAATTGTTCCTCTGCCCTTGTTTGTCAATTCTGCTTCTTGCAGACCCCCATTCTACCTAATGATCTCAACAATACCTATTTTCAAGGGGACCTAATAGGGGATCAAGTAAGGAGTTCCTCTGAAGCCATATATCCTAAAAATAGTAGAACTAGGATATAGAATTATATCACTCCAATTATGCACAATTTTAATATCCTCTGCAAACTCCTTGGGTCTGAAAAATTTTAAGGAGAACTTTTGGGATCCTGGGGTTCTCTTGACATAGAATAATTCTTAGCTTTGCTGCAAAACATCTATCAAATTTCAGATAACTAGCATCTTCTGTATCCCAAGACAGATCTGCACTCCATAATTGGACTGGCATGTCTTCACCATCTTTTTCCCTCAATAGGTCCATAACCTTTGCAAAATATTCCTCCCTTAAATGAAAACATGTGCATCAACATAGAATATCAGCCAAAAGGTCTATCCACTTTGGCATTATTGATCCCAATCAAACCCTCATGGATGGCATTTGCAAGATAGGGTGCAAATCCATAAGCTACTACTATAAATAGGTTAATAATTTGTGTCATCATGAGCATGTAGTGAGTAGGCATAGCATTTTCTGGATCTTCTCCAAAAAATTGACATAAAAACCAATATATCCCCTTAGCCCTCAAAGTGAAGAAATTCATAGGGAAAGGTTCAACTGTACTAGGCCCTACCAATGTTAGTCCTCCTATCTTTGCAAAAAATCCCTCATTGGTCCACTCCTAAGATGATCCTTCTGAGCATCATAAAACTTCCTCGGAATTTCAAAATCAATGGGCTCTAGATAACTTGAGGCTTCATTTAGCTAAAATACCATTTTAACCTCATCAACTGTAATTTCAATTAGAGGGCCTCCACTTATATTCCTTACAACCCTAGTAATGGGGTCATAGTTCTTTTCAATCTGAGTCAACAAATCAATATCCATGAAGACTCCAGGGACTACCAATTTCCTGACATCTAATTCCCATAGGTTATTTGTAGGAGTAGGTGCATTTTGTTGACCAAACCCTACCCTGAACAGACCTAGACCAAACATGCCTATTTGGGTATCTCTTAGCCAACATCCTTTGTCATACAAACCATCACCAATCTGCAGGCAAGAAGATTTGGGCACAAGTGCCTTTATTTTGGTAGCACTATTCATGGACTGAACCAACTACTCTAGAAAATCATCGTAGATAGCCCTTTCCTGATAGTCTACTTTTCCTTTAAATTCCCATCATGGTGCCATTTTAACAATCTAGGATTTATCTTACTTCAACTTTTTTACTCAAACAACCTTTTAGAATTTTAGAACTTGACAATATCAACACAAGCATAAATTTCAAATCATAGTCACAAAACAACTTACTTGTCACCTGAGAACTCATAGAAGCTGCACACTTTGTCTCTGCTAGCCTTTGTGAATGTCTTTTACAATTAAAATCTCGAGATAAGGTTTTATGAAGCAATCTCGGTGGAAAATTAGCATTAATTCTCATCAATGAAGCCACACACTATGCAATTAATTCATTTAAAATTTTAAATTTTTTGCTCCAACGGACCAAAAAGGTTTCTTCAGTATGTTTTTCCCTTCAGTCACTGACCTACGAAGAGTAAAACCCTAGCAACCTTCCATCGTGGTCTAGAAACAACCTTTAGATCACACAGATTTAGCACACTCATTAAACACTTAAGCCTTTGAAGAGGGCCCACCATTCTTCATCAGCTTGCCTTTTGTCACTAAGTCACGATGGGTAAAAGGACCTGCATCTTCCCATCACAGTCTCATGACCACCGTTGATTTCCCTTGGACCTGACCACAGTTTAAAACACCTTAGATGCTCACAATGGCTAGGCCCACCCATTAGCTGCTAATTCGTGAAGGTTAAAGGACTCACAACTCTTCATCGCGGTCTAGCGACAACCGTCAAATCAAATTCTTGCCACTCTATCTTTAAGATCCCTTCATCACTTAACTGCCACCACTTAACTACCAGTGCTGGATATCTGACTGGCCCTGCCACTAGTGGCTTGTTGTAGAGTCATGATGGGTATTCAACATGCAACTTCCCATTGTGGTCTAGTGACAACCATTGGATCTTTGTGATGTGTTTGACTTTTAAGAACCCGATACATGTATTAAAGGTATTACTGAGGACTTATGGAAAAATTAAAGAATTCCAACTTTAGAAATGAAACCCGCCTAATTCTAAAACTCAAATGGCCCCTTTTTAACGATGTAGAGACCCTTCCGGTTAAGAGACATAAAGGCAACAATTAAAAAGACCTTTTTTTAGAGACAATAAGACATTAAGGTTTTTAATCAAATGTTTTCAGAATTATTAAACCCAAAAACCTTAGAAACCATGTACCTGTAGACAAGGAACAATCTGGAAAATTGGAAAACTTTAGGGATATCAAGAATATTTCAACACCATCAAAAATACTGATAACAACAGCTCTAACTAGGGATGGTTGGACGTGAGATCAATGCAAGAACTTAGCAAAACTCTAGGATGCAGACCAAAACAGAACCCTAACCAAAGAAAACCTAATATATACAAATTTACAACTACTGTGCATGGACAAAATGAGTTATGAGAAGTAATATTTCAAGAATTATGCACTGGGAATTCCTATAGCTCACTGTTCATTCTTCGCAGGAAGTATGAATCTTTTCCATTGACATCGAATATAATCAAAGGGCTTATCCACGATGATTCAAAATTCTTGTGCTTTCCCTTATCGTGTTCTCTAGCATTCCACTAAAGAACCATATCACCAATCTGAAACTTTCTGGTTGTGGTCCTTTTGTCAAAAATATATTTTGACTGCAACTGAATTTTCAAATTCCTTTTATGAGCCAAAATTCTCATTTCTTCCAATTCTACCAATTGGATCATTTTGTCCTCCATAGGTTCAGACACTTGCAATTCTTCAGCTTGCAAGAATTTTCATACAAAGAGGAGATTATTTACAGGTACCCTAGTTTGTACTCCATACACCAATTCAAATGGAGATGTACCAATGGCCTTTTTCACAGTAACCCTATCTGCCCATAAAGCTAGCTTGAGCTTCTGATCCCAAGATCTCGTATTCTTCCCAAGAATCTTCTTAATAATGTTTAGGAGGCTTTTGTTGCTTGATTCTTCTTGGTCATTGCCCTATGGGTGGTACGATGAGGAATATGACATGATAATTCCATAACTTGCACAAAATTCTATGATTTCCTTTGACCTAAAGCACATAGCATTATCCATAATCAACTTCACAGGCACACCAGACCTTGTCAATACATTATCCATTAAAAATTCAATAACAACTTTACTAGTTTCCCATTTGGTAGGTATGGCCTCAATCTATTTTGTAAAATAATCAATGGCCACCAAGATCCACCTATGACCTTGGCTTGACTTTTCTGTTATCTCTCCAATGAAATCAATTCCCCATTGAACAAAAGGGGCCTCAACTCTAAAAGGGTTCAGTGGCAAGGCACCTACATACTTCAATTTAGAAGAAAATTTATAGCAAGGGTCACATTTCTGGACATACTTGTGAGTATCTTTAAACAAGGCAGGCTAGTAATATCCTGTCTTGATTATTTTGCTAGCAATTATCTTTGTTGAATAGTGACCTCCACATACTCCATTATGCATCTTTGTCAGCACCTTTTGAGCTTGGGAATCATCTAGACACATCAATAATGCCCCATCTCTATTTCTCTAGTATAGGTCTCCCTAAACAAGAACATATTTTTGTGACTTTAGCTTTAGTGTTCTCTTCTGATTATGGGTCATTCCCTCTAGACATGTTGCATTTTTTAAGAAATGCACAATCTCTGAATACGATGGTTACATTTCAATGCTAGTGACCATAACCTCTTCAATTTCAACATTATTGATGTCAATGTTAGCAAGATTTGATTCAGTCATCAGTTTGGCCAAGCCCATTCCTCTTACCAACTTTGTGATCTTGATCTCAAGATCAAACTCCTGTATCCTATTTATCCACCTGCACCTTTTACCAGTAACTTCAGATTGGGATAAAATGTCTTTGACAGCTGCATGTGGGACATAAGCAACTACTCTTACATTTACAAGATAAGGCCCGAATGCTTTAACAGCCTTGACCAAAGCATATGCCTATTTTTCCATAATTTCATATTTTAACTAAACAACCTGCAAGGATTTAATATTAAAAACAATTGGATGTTCATACCCTTCATCATCCTTCTGAAGAAAAATTACTGCTATTGTGTGGTAAGAAGCAAAGGAAAACAATGAAAAAGGCTTACTGTAGTCAGGATATTTTAACACTAGGGATTCTTGAATAGCCTTTTTAATCTTGTCAAAGGCTTGTGTTGCTTCCTCATCCTAAGAAAACTTAGCATCCTTTTTCAGTAGCTCAACAATAGGCTTAGCAATCTCAGCAAAGTTGACTATAAACCTTTTGACCAAATTCACCTTACCCAAGAAGGATTGAATTCCTTTAACATTATTTGGTTGAGGCACATTGTTAATAGCCTCAATTCTCTCAAGGTCAATCTTGACTCCTTCCTTGGAAACAATATGTCCTAATAACTTTCCTTCAGTTACAGCAAAGTGGCATTTTTGGGGATTTAGAGACACACCAAATTCCAAGGCCCTACAAAATAATTTTTCCAAATGACCACAGTGATCATCTGCCTTCTTTGAAAAACATGTAAGATCATCCTAGTAAACAACCATTATGATGTTAATAAATTCTTTGAAGGCTACATCCATAGCCCTCTAAAAAGTTTCCCTAGCATTCTTTAAACCAAATGGCATCCTTATATAAACATAGGTTCCCCAAGGGGTAGTAAAAGAAGTCTTGAACTGCTCAGACTCATTTCCCAATACCTGATTATAACTGGAGAAGTCATCCATCATTTATAATAGGTCACACCCAATGACCCTCTATAGCATAGCTTCCATATTTGGCGATGAGTAGTTGTCCTTAAGAGAAGTGACATTCAAATTCCTAAAATCTACACAGAGCCTTATGTCCCCATTCTTTTTCCTAACAGGAACTAGATTGGATACCCATGATGAATGCCTTATAGGCTTTATAATTCCACCTTCTCTCAGCTTGGTTAGATCTTGCTGCATTTTGGGTTCCAGGAGGGGGTTGATAGGTCTTTGCTTTTGTCTAAAAGGCTTAGCATCAGGATACAGAGGTATTTCATGCTAAAATAAATCTTGTCTATATGCCTTCAAGTCATCATAAGACCAAGCAAAAACATGTTTGTATTATTTTAATAGATTAATGAGGTTGGCCCTGATATGGGTGGCAAATTTTTTTCAATATACACCAACTTAGGGGATGACTTTGTCCCTAGGTTTACCTCTTCTAGTTCTTCCAACTTGGTAGATGAGTTCTGGTGTAAATGACTATCACTATGGCTGAACATACCCTCTAGTTCCACTAGTCCTCTGGGTATCTCATTAGTTTCTAGTTGAACTATATCATTTCCAAAAACTGTTTCTTTCTCATCTACTACTTCTACCAATGCATTACAATTGATTTTCTGACCTTCATAGTCATCAATGCATTGTACAAACCTGAGTATATCATCATTAATTTTGAACATCTGCCAGTTATACACATTGTCTGGGATAGCAGGTCTGGCCTTGATCTCAACTATTGATACTCTAGTTAGTGTTATGTCATCATTTTTCAATGCAACATTAGCTAAGAAGTCTACCATAATGTTTTTTGACCTCTTAATACAGTCAATTGAAAATGCATCAAAGTACTCAATCACATCCCAAACAACATGTTTATACCTTTTTAACCTATCATTCTTAGATGCATATTTTGGTCTTATCTTAGAAACAACAAGTTCTGAATCTCCAAAGACTCTTAACAACCGAATCCCATGTTTCTTAGCAATTTTCAACCCCAATAATAAGGCCTCGTACTCAGCTGTATTATTTGTGCACTAAAAAGCCAATAGAAAGGAGTATTTAAAAGTAATACCTCATGGGGAAACAAAAGTACTCCTGCTCTAGATCCTTCTTTAGAAAAAGTTCCATCAAAGTACATTTGCCATAGGCCTTCCTCTTGAGATTCCAATTCATTAACAAAAGGGTCTTTATTTTTTAGCTGAGGCTGAATTGGTTCAATTCTAAAGTTGTCAAGGTCCACATGAATCATGCAATTAAGCATGTTAGGATCTATTTTCTCAATGACCCTTGGGGCACATGGTTCTCTATATAATTTCACCCGATTTCCATTCACTGGGATGGCTGCATATGAAAGGTCTAGTTGGACATTTCCTCCAACTACTGCAGCCCATTGTCTAGATAAAAGCATTCCATAATGGGGCTTGGTGTCAGTTACTATGACATCCACCTCTAATGTATCTTTCATTGTAACCACAACAGGTACTTCTCTATTATCCATAGCATAGCACTTCCCATACAAGGTACTTACTGACAATCCTAGCTCCTTCATGACCCCATATGGCATCAAATTTGTAGAAGCCCCAAAATCTATCATACAATTTTTTATTAGTCTATTGTTGACTAATAATGTCACATAAAAAGGATCAACTTGGGAAGGTTCCTGAGTAATTGTGGTTCCCACATAAATTTCTTGGATTTTTTGCTCTTGATCCCTTTTATCCTTTTTAGTACTTTTAGGTGAAGATGCATCTATATCTGATATACTAGAAAGTAGAGAAAACACAACTTCTCTGTGTTCTTTTATTTTTAATAGCTCTATCAGTGGTACTATAACTTTCATCTAGGTTAAAGCCTAAGTCATATCAAATGCAGAATTAATGTTTGACTCAGTATGGGCTTTAACCTTATCTTCCTTTTGGTGACTTGTCTTCTTATCAACAACAGTCTCTAATAAATCACTAGTTGCATTATAATACTCAGGTTTCCCTGAAGTGTTGGATTGATCCTTTTTAGCATGACCATCTTTGGTAGAAGTATTACCATCAGCCACATTTTTCTAAAAAACTTCTTTAATAAACAAGGAACTAGGCTCACCTTGATTCTCATGTTTCTTGCTACTTCTTAGATTATAATTATGTTTGGCCTTAGCTATTGCAGCTTTGGTGAGGTTCTTGACTTCTTCCTCACTAGGCCTTCTAAGATGAACTTCTTCATCCTCAATTGTCACCACATTTAGGGTAGGATGCCAATCAATTGTTAATTGCCCATGGAAATTTGCATTGTTGTTTAATACATCATACTCACTTGCTTCATCCTATGAAGACTCATAGTCACTTTCAACAATGGTTTCAAACATATTTACTACAGACTTATCCTCATTCTGATATCTCAATGCACCCTTACTCATAGATTCATTTAAATCCTGAGCCACAACACACTGGTAAGGGGAATGTGGTCCATCACATGATGTACACCAAGGAGTATTTTCCACATTATGCACATTTCCACCTTTTAAAGGGTCATGATTATCCTGATTCTGTGTACTTCTTGGCTTGTCTTGCATAGGTTTACCATCTTTCTAAGTAGTATTATATGGAATATCATGTAACCTGGCAGGCCTATCTTGCCAATTGTAATGAGGTTTATCATTCGTACTCACCTTTGCAGTAAGGTCTTTCACAGCAGTCATCAGTTTATCAATCTTATCCTCTTCTTTAGAGGCCTTATTTGGTTGTGGCTTTTTCTCTTGCCATGGTCTGCCATCAGTTCTTCTTCCCACTTTGCCTGATGCTTTCCTATTACTTTCCACATTTATTGCAATTCTAAAGCATCTCTTAGACTATGTGGGTTTTTATCCCTAAGGATATAGGCCATCTTTGGGTCAAAGGCATTATAATAGGTGGTTAGACATACATTTTCATGTAAACTCATCACTTGAAATAGTCTATGCATTTCCTTTTGGAACCTTGCATTAAAGTCTGTGACAGCCTCATTATCATATTTTTTGATATTATTAAACTCATTGAGCATGAAGCTCACATTTGTCCTATCCCCATACTTCTCTTGAAAGCAATTCTTGAATTCTTCCCAAGAACTTATTCTATCTATAGGAAACCCTCTGTACCAATCCCTGGCATCTTCAACTAGAGATTGCACAAACAATTTCATGATCAAATCCTCGTTTGCAATCTCATAATCATTAATCATATCATCGAAAGACTTCAGATACTCCTCTGCACTTATGGCATTGTTTCCAGGGATAATCATTAATCATTAATCATTTCAATAGGGACATGGTTTGGATAACCTGGGATCCCATCAAAGAAAATTTGTCTATGCAATTCAACATTGATGGGTCTTCTCTCGAACTGGTTACCAACACAATTATTTACAGTGTTCATTCTTGAGTTTAGACCACCAACTCGAGGAACTTGGTTACTCTAGTTGTGGGGTAGTCCAAGAGGTATTTGATTTACTAGAGCAACATTGAAAGAAAAAGCAGGGTTATTTTGGTTAATAGGGGGAATAGTATTCATGGGCATAGTTGGTTGAGTTTTCATTACAAAATGTGAAGTATGTTGAGTTATAGACTCTGATCTATTGAAGGGAAAGTTATAGGAGGGGCTTTTAGCTAGTCGATTTTTCTTCTGACTTCAACATTGGTTGCTTCTAATTTAGCTTTCTCCAATTCCCTCTTCAAATTTTCCTTCTCTTTTCTCATCCTCTCTATTTCAACTTCATGCAAGGACATTACATGAGGTACCCTTCCACTTCCTGATATTACATTTGTAGTTTTGGAACCAGCTCCAGTCTCTACAACCTTATATTTTCCCTTGTCAGTAGAGATTTTGGGAGGTTGTGGATCACTGTGAACCTCCCTATTAATTTGCACAACAACTTTGGGTGCAGAACTAATTTTGGCAATCAAATTCTCTCTAATAACAGGGCCTTCTTCCTTACTTTTAGGCTCTTCTTGAGTGAATAACTCAAGATCTGCAATCTGCCTCAACAACCTATCTCTCTCAATAAGTTTTGCCTTAATTTTATTTTCCTTCTCCATCTCCTTTTGTTTTCTTAAGGAAGTTAACAGATGGACTCTTTTATTGAGAGCCTCAATTTCCTGAGAAACCCCATTAGGGTCTGGAAAGATTTCCTTAGAATTTGATATATTGACATGGTCAATATCAATCAAACTCGCATTCTTGTCTACAGTTTGGGGCAAAGAATCTACCCTAACATTGGAGCTATTCCTATCTATCCTAGAAATGCCAGTATGAGATCCGTATGAAACCCCATAATTTCTTATTCAGATTCATGAGATGATGTATTAGAATTTCAATACACTGGTCATCCAAAGGACTTTCCCGTATGGCTGCCTTTTTGTCTCCATGAAGCATTAACTGGTTCATGTAAAGTTGTTTCTCTCTAGCCTTTCCTGACTGGTTTGGGCAATCCTTATTGTAGCTTCTCTTGAATATTCTTCTTCATGTAAGACTTGGTGTTCTTTCCTCTCTACATTATGTGAACTTCCATGAAGTGATCTGTGATTATATGAAAAGAGCACTGGTATATTTTTGCTTTCAGAGTCACCACCCAAATTGGGAATTAAAAAATCTTTGAGCACAACAACTCACGCATAGGAGAATACAAAATGAAATTGTTACTCTCAGAGAAAGATTTGAACCATGCCATGACGGAATAAGACAATTATAGGGATGGGTAAATGCAGGGTCGATAACCTTTCAAAAAGACCACATGATATTGTATTTTAACAACTTATGCAATATAAACATTGATCTACATTTTAAGACTTACATTATGACTCTCCCCAGTAGAGTCGCCAATTCTTGTTGGGCTCAATTTCTGACTACTTTGTTTTCTCTTCAAAATCTTTTGCCTCTGTTTACAAATGAAGAGAACAACAAGAATAGGAAACAAGACAACAATTAACAAGGTTTACAATGAAACCTCCTACACTTCAAGCTTGACAAAGCTTAGGTGGGTATACCTACTTGTAACTACTTTCTCACAATTTAGTAAATGATTTACAGAAAACCAGTATGAATTTTTGCAAACTTCTTCACTTTAATGCAACCAAACATAAATGAAAGATTTGTTTTGATTATAAAGGATCACAAAGAATGTCACGAATACTAGCAACTTAAACCAGTGCCTTATCTAGGCCTTGGAGTCATCAAAATCAAGTTAAAATTTGATAATAGAATTCATATACATATCACCACATTGAACTACTGAATCTGTATATGCCTGACATATACACACTTTTAACCTATGCTAGACCTAGTCATCAAATTCATGTGAATGTACTAATTATCAATGAAAATGAATTAAGTATATTTAATTCTCCTCCTTGAGGAAAAGACCTAAAACATTCCCATCATTTGCCTTGCAAATCATCTAATTAAACAATCCTTGATTATCTAATTAGAAATGAAAACCAACATACAAACATAAAGACAACACAGATCTGGGCTCAAAAAATATTCTGATTGTATATTACTATTTTCTCATCAAAATTTTACATAGATGCAAGAATGACTCAAAATACAAAAACAAAGCCTGCATATATTTCGCCAGAGCTTCGATACAAAATTTTTTGTGATCCCATTCTAGATAGTCCTGGTATCCATTTATAAAATTTTGGATGCAACAAGCTTCAAACTTCCCTAGAAGAATATTCCGATCCTAACCATAATTCCCTCCAAAAGTTACACTGATTACAAAACTGCGACTGGGGTAGGAGAATAACTTATTTTAGAATGTACTCTTCCACAATTGATTAGTTGTCCAGCTAGAAAATGGCCAACTAACCTCTCTATAATTATAAATCAGGTGCCAGATGTTCTAAATCCTTCGAGGTTCCAGTGACCCAAAAATCTGTTGCAAAAAACCAACTGCTTTAGGATGCCTATGAACTACCACATGTTGGAGCATCAATGAGATCTCCTTTCTCTCTTGTCTCCTTCAAAACGTACTTTCTCTCCCATACTTTGAATGTCTCATCATTTGGCCAAGGAAAGATAATAATTTTTTGCTTTTGTTTATTCAAACTTTTTCGCTTCATCCTTAATTGTTTAACTTCATTTTCTAAAAATCCAAACTATGATTTTGTCTTTTCAATTTCTTTAATAGTCTGAATAAAAAAAGAAGTATCATCCATGTTTATAATATTATTTATTCTTTGAGACAATTTATGACCTAACTCCTCAATCCACACTTCCTTATCTTTCATCTTATTGGCACCTAAGAAACCCCTAGGAAACAATTCAAACTTTTCCTTGGCATATTCTTGTTGGTATAAACCTACCTTTCTTTCAATGTCTTCTCTTTCAGCTGCAAACCTAGACAAGTCCTTGACTAATTCGTAAGTAGACTTAATTACATCATCATCATCTACTCCTTTCTGTGACAATGAATATATTGACTCTAAATCTACTTCTCTTGCAATCCACTTATCTAAAACTAGCTCCAAAGTGACTTTTTCCTCTTTTGAATATTCCAAAAGCGTCATTATTATTTTCTTGTTTATATAAACAATTGTTTCCCCAACAATATCGACAAATTTCAGAATAGTATCTCTGACTTTTTCTTCATACTTCTTTGCAAATATTGATTGAGCCTGCTTCAATTTTTAAATTTCATCTTGAACACTTTCTGTTGACTGGAAGCCAGGAGTCATAGGGGAAGGAGGAAATTCAATAATTGGACTGGAAGGAGGGGACCTAATAGGGGAAGAAGAAATCATTAGTTGAGAAGACTCACCCTTTTGGTGTTGTCCCTCCAATTTACCTTTCATCTCTACAATGGTATTGTCTTTAGAAGCTATTTCATGCTTTTCTTCATTATAGGTCTTGAGGACTACTTCTAATTTTACTTGAAGATCAGCTTTCTCTTTTGCCTCCTTTTCGACCACTACCATTCCAAATTTAGCAGACTCTAAAGTCGTGCTAGCAGCTTCAATTACCCATGTATATTTGACTCTCTTTACTATCATGCCCCCTGAGTAGTAAGATCCTAAGGATTCTCCCCTTCTTCTATTCTCTTCTCTTTTAAGTGACCACATCACCAGAGATGCATGGTCATTACTATAAGTTATTCCGTCCAAGGGTTTTGTTTCTTTTCTCACTACATCAAAAATTATAGCATCTACTATATCCCATTCTGGGAGAATTAGCACTCCAACATCTTCAATCAATTTCCTTCCCTCCTCCGGGGTAATCACCTCAAATTCCTTTAGCATTTATTTCTTTATTTCTACCTCAATAGCAGATGGATCCTTATTTGATTGTTCAATTTTTCTCTTTGCACATCTTTCCTTGAACTGATCCATGTGCTTTCTCCAAACAAATTGTAAAAAGGCTCCCGACTTCACAAAATTGTCATCGGCCAAAAATTCATTACTAGCCTATTTTATAACACCTGATCCAATTCCCTTCCAGCAAATTCCTCAATAGTTAGATCCATCTTAGCACCTACTGGCTCCTTGGGCATTCCTTCCTGCAACTCTCCATAAGTAAAAGAAATTTCCCCCAGGCTTCCTAATTGCATTAGTTGCTTAGCAATGACCTTCTCATCACCTATATGCAATGGGGATTGGGAAGGTGAATACATGGCTTCACTTGGTTGTGTCTCTTCTTCCACTCTCTACCTCTTTGGGGAGGTTTGGGACTCAGGAGCATCCTTCATTGGCCTTCTTCCCTTTGATGTGGAAGGTTCATCCCTCCTAGGCATCACCACATTATAGCCAATTTCTTGTACATTACATACTCTCCAGGGAGAATTATCTTAGCAAAAATGGGTTTGATGAAGATGAGCTTGGCCTTTACAAGATCTGCCTTTATCACTGCATCTTTCTTGTCATTCAAAGTTTGCATAGTATCCTCAAAATAATCTATCAAAAATTTTATCTTTTCCCCAAATGGGTGGAAACTCTTCAATGGATCATAGTTTTTATCAAAATGTTGGACAAATTCAAGAGTTTTCTTAAATACTAACCATTTTTCTTTTCTCACCTCTTGCTCTGCCAGATTAAACTCATTTCTTATTAAGTCCTCAGGGAAGTGGAATTGATGAACTTTGACCCCACAGCTGACCTTCTTTCTAAACATAACATTGAAGAAATCTTCAGGATCAACAAACCTTGCAAATTTTGTTATCAATCTATATGGCTTGAAGAATTTCTCAAAATTTAGCCAACCCCCTTTGGTAATAACAAATTGATGCGCCATAGTAATGGTTGGAAAAATTGTTCCTCTATCCTTGTTTGTCAATTCTGCTTCTTGCAGACCCCCAATTTGCCTAATGATCTCAGCAATACCTATTTTCAAGGGGACATGATAGGGGATCAAGTAAGGAGTTCCTTTGTAGCCATATACCCTAAAAATAGTAGAACCAGGATATAGAATTATATCACCCCAATTATGCATAATTTTAATGTCCTCTGCAAACTCCTTGGGTCTGATAAATTCAAGGAGATCTTTTGGGACCTTGGGGTTCTCTTGACACAAAAGAATTCTTAGCTTTGATGCAAAACATCTATCAAATTTCAGATAACTAGCATCTTCTCTATCCCAAGATAGATTTACACTCCATAACTGGACTGGAATGTCTTCACCATCTTTTTCCCTCAACAAGTCAATATCCTTTGCAAAATATTATGCACCCTTGAATAAAAACATGTGCATCAACATAGAATAGCAGCCAAAATGTCTATCCACTTTGGCATTATTGATTCCAATCAAACCCTCGTGGATGACATTTGCAAGATAGGGAGCAAAGTCATAAGCTGTTGGCATTATACACTAGTGAGAAATGATGGTGTTGTCATTGATAGCAACCTACCGGCAACCTACTGGCAAACTTCAGGCAGCCACCCGACATTCATCTGGTAAACCATCTGCAGGCACCGGCACTGGCAAACTCTTCACTAGCAGTGACAACAATACATACCGGCACTCCGGCTGACAGTAACAAACTTTTGTTTATTATATTTAATTGTAAATATCTTTTGTAAAGACAACATGGCATATTGTAATAGACTCATATATGTATGAGATCTTGTAAATCATTTTGATATGGACATATGATGGATATGGTAGAAGTGATGAGCGAATATTAAGGCAGATTTTGTATAAGGTTTATGGTTATAGTATGAGCTTAAACTGGTACTGAACCTAGCATAGAAGATGATGAATTGTAGCAGTACATTATATTGGATTCTCATAATCCATTGTAAGTCAATGAGACTTCCATTTTGTAGATTGAGCAGTGAACTCTAGGCAGTTGGCCTTCTTGCATGTGCAGGCCTCTCATTGTAAGTAATATCCATTCATTAGCCACTGAGTGAATATCGTGGGTCACAAATCCCACCGAGGTTTTTCCCACACCGGGTTTCCTTGTTAAACATCTTGTGTTATGGTGTGTTTTCTATGTTGCCTTTAATGTTCCTGTTTATTGCATTAATTCTTGTTTACCGGTACACTATTTTGGAATACAAAATACTTAATAAGGTTAAATATTCTCTTAACCGGTCAGATATTGATTCACCCCCCCCCCCCCCTCTCAGTATCTCTAGGACTATCATTAATCCTAAGAATTGGTATCAGAGCCTGGTCCTCTATTTTCAAAAGTCTAACAGCTTGAGGAAGATTCTTACACCAGTACAGATGGAGAACTTAAGAAAACAATTAGAAGGAGCTCTTGTGGACTATGATACAGAGAAGTTGAAAAATGTCAAACTTGAAGATGATATGAGAACTTCACAGGAATTCATTCAAGAACTTCAAGAGAATCTTACTATTGCTAGAAATAAGAGAAAATAAATTCATGAGAAGATGCAAAGTGATGATGATGAAAAGGAAACTCTTAATGAGCTTGTAAACAAGATGAGCCAAGAAAACATGACTATGAGGAATGAAATGCAAGACATGACTATGAGATTTTGTAAAGACATTGAAGACAGAAAGAAGAATGAAGATGACTTGACTAGGAGACTCAATGATGTTGGAAATGAAAATCTAAGACTCAGTCATGAAAATGATATGTTGAAGACAGATTTGATTCACATGCAACATGATAAAACTGAACTTATGAGACAAAAGGAAATTCTGGAAAATGAGTTGGCTACTGCAAATCAACATAAAGATAAATTCAAGAAAAGTTCAGAAGAACTTGATGATATGCTGAAAAGTCAGAAACCTAATGGAGATACTAATGAACTTGGATTTGAAGTTGGAGAAAGTTCGGGTACTGCAAACAATCATGATCATAGTAAACTGGTAAGACAACCTAATGCTTACAAATTTAATGGGAAATGCTTTAATTGTAACAAGTATGGTCATAGAGAAAATCAGTGTAGATCTAGAAATAATCAGAACATTAATGCACCCACCAGTCAATGTTCCAAATGCAACAAAATTGGTCACAATTTAGAAAACTACAGAATGAAAGTAAGATGTTATGTTTGTGGAAGATTTGGGCACTTATCTAATCAATGCAGAACACAAACTGAGATAGGATATGGAAAGGCTATTCAGAAGAATAATGTGACTTGTTATCCTTGCAACAAGAGTGGACATATTGCAAAATTTTGTAGAAGCAAGACTTCACCGGCAAATAATAAAGGACCCAGTTTGAAAGGCAAAGAGAAGGTTGATGAGGTAAAGCAAGAATTTTCAAGACAATGGATTAGAAAGAGAGATCAGAATGTTGATGAGACCATTCCTTCACCAGTAGAACAAAGTATTACTCTACCGGTGGGAGATTCTTCATCCAATTGAAAACTAACCCTTTGGGGGTATTGCAACAAGTTGAATATTATGCAGTTTACCCTCAATTAATCGTGAGAAGATGGGTTTCTTCTCTAATGGCAGATGTGTTAAGCATCACTTAACCGATGAGCATTTAATGCAGTTGTTGGAAGAAAAGACATTTTAAATCATCGGTTTTCCCTCTTTTTCAATTCACCGAGCATTCAAACTTTTAGAGAGCACGAAATCCAAGCGAAGGCATCCAAGGCGAAGAAGTGAAGCTATTTATCTCAAGCACTCAACCATTATTAGGTAGCTTAAGGTATTTTTGAATTGCTTCCTCCTCTGCTTCGGAATTTATTGCAAACCTTACTACTATGGAAGTTGTGAAATGCCCTAGGCCCGTTTTTAAGATTATCCTCGAAATAGCTAAGAAAGATGATTCTATAGGTGCATTTTCAAAAATTCCTAAAGGTGTTGCTTATGTTGAAGACCCTAGAATTTATATTCACTACAATATTGAGGAATTAGGTTATGAGGCAGTGTTGAAGATGTTTAAAACTATTATCTGTGATGAAAATGGAAATGTCAAACCTAAACACAAGGTAATTGAAACTTTAGGTTTTGTGGAAATATTGGACATCCCTAAATTTCCTAAGGAGGTAGTGAGAATTGTCCTTAGCAAGGTTCATGGAGAATTTCTTTGGCTAGATTCAATTTGCAAAATCACTAAGAAAGCAATTAGGGCAGTGACATGTTTACCCTCCATTGGTAGCAGGCTAGATAAGACTAAGAAGGTACCTAATAACACAATCATGACCTTAACAGGAGAAACATATGATAGCAGATCCCTGAGAGTAAATGGCATCAAGGATGTAAATGCCAAATTCATAAGCATGATCGTAGGCTACAAGACCACACATTCAAACCGACTCAATTTAGTTTCTAGTCTTTGCATTAAAAGTGGTTATGTTATGGTGAATAATGATGCAAAAATAGATGTATGTCATGTTCGGTGTGGAGCTTGATCATTCTCCAAGTGGGAGATTGTTGAAATGTGGTGACTGATCAGCAAAGTACTGTACACTCAGCATGTATCCTTGCCAGGGTCCAGGGCTAGGCCAAGCCCTGGGCAGGGGTTCAGGGGCGGCAACCTCCAAGAAAAGCGGGGGTTCGGGGGTGGGAGCCTCCGAGAAAATTTTTTTGGGGTATTTTTTTTTATGAAAACCGACATTGTAATAAAACCCTAAAAAGGCCGACTTTGTTTTTGCCCTAAAAATGCATGTTATAAGTGATTGGGATGCTTAAGGCATTATAAGGTTGATGTACTATTTTTGCTAGATAATAAGAAAGATTGGACAACTGTGTATGGTGGACGTAACCCATTCTGGGCGAACCGCATTAAATCTCTGTGTTATCTGTGTCCTATTTTATTTCTTTATCTTTTTTATTTAAATCTGCATATAATTGTTAGTTCATATTTGCTTTGGATCTGCTTGAAAC
Source organism: Cryptomeria japonica (assembly GCF_030272615.1). NCBI lineage: Eukaryota > Viridiplantae > Streptophyta > Pinopsida > Cupressales > Cupressaceae > Cryptomeria > Cryptomeria japonica. Next base: position 470,019,590 of record NC_081411.1, on the reverse strand, counting down.
CCTAACAATTGGTATCAGAGCAAGGTATTCTATAAATTGGAAGGACTCTCAGATTTGAGTGGAAGAAATGGAGGATTCCAAATTCAAGGTAGAAAAGTTTAAGGACCAGAATTATCAGTTATGGAAAATGCAAATGGAGGATTACCTGTATCAAAAGGATTTGTGGCGGCCATTGGAAGGAAAGGAAAAGAAAGCGACCACAATGTCAGATGAAGAGTGGGACATTTTAGATAGAAAGGCACTTGGATCCATTCGATTGTGCCTTGCGCCATCTGTAGCATTCAATATAACTGAAGCAAAAACAGTTGTAGATTTGATGGCAACATTGGCTAAGTTGTATGAGAAACCCTCGGCTTTGAATAAGGTATTTCTTATGAAGCGTTTGTTTAATTTGAAAATGAGTGAGGGAGGATCTGTAGCAGAGCACTTAAATGAATTTAATACAATTACAAGTCAATTGTCTTCAGTAAAAATTACCTTTGCAGAAGAGGTTAGGGCTCTCTTGATTTTATGTTCTTTGCTAGAAAGCTGGAATAGCTTGGTTATGGCTGTAAGTAACTCTATCTTTGGTAAAAATACTTTGGTATTTGATGATATTGTTGGTGTTATCCTAAGTGAGGAAATGCGAAGGAAAAGCATAGGTGAGACTCCAACAACATCAAGTAGTGTTTTGAATGTGGAGAACAGAGGAAGATCAAAGGAAAGAGGAAAAGACCCTTGGAATGAGAAGTCATGAGGGAAGTCAAAGAAATGACGCTCTCAATCTAGAGGAAAGAAAGATTGCTGGTACTACAGAAAGGTTGGTCATTTAAAGAAAGACTGTTGGTCTCGGAAAAACAAAGAAGGAGATAAAAATGAAAATGATAGTAAGGAAGCTAATATTGCAAGTAATACTTTACAAGATGCTTTAATCTTATGTTTGGATAATGTTAATGATTCCTGGGTAATAGATTCTGGGGCTTCATTTCATGCTACACCCCATAGAAAATATTTTCTAGATTATGTTCAAGGTGATTTTGGACAGGTATATTTGGGTGATGATGAACCCTGTCAAATTGTTGGAAAAGGAAAGATAAAGATCAAGTTGCAAAATGGAAATGACTGGTTTCTGCAGGAGGTAAGACATGTTCCTAACTTAAGAAGAAATTTAATTTCTGTAGGGCAACTAGGTAGTGAAGGTTGCATAGTTACCTTCTCAGACAATATTTGGAAGGTCACTAAAGGATCATTAGTAGTAGCTAAAGGTGTGAAGGTAGGCACATTATATCTATGTACTGGTAACACTTACTCTACCTTAGCTGCTACAGATAAAGTTACTGTAGGGACAACAACAATAGATGTTGTAAGAACAGATTCGATAATGTGGCACCATAGGCTTGGGCACATGAGTGAGAAAGGGATGAAAATCCTTCACTCCAAAAATCTATTGCCAAGACTAAAGAAGATTGATTTAGAGTTCTGTGAAAACTGTGTTTATGGCAAACAGAAAAGAGTCAGATTTCTCAAGGTTGGGAAAGAGAAGAAGAGTGAGAAGTTAGAGCTTGTGCATTCAGATGTATGGGGACCAACTCAGGTATCATCTCTTGGTGGCTCTTGTTATTATGTTATTTTTATTGATGACTCAACCAAAAAAACATGGGTATATTTCCTAAAACAAAAATGAGATGTTTTTGAAACTTTTAAGAAATGGAAAGCTTTGGTTGAAAATGAGACAGGAAAAAAGTTGAAGTGTCTTAGATCGGATAATGGAGGTGAGTATTGTAGCAAAGCATTTGAAGATTACTGCTCCTTAAATGGGATTAGAAAGCAGAAGATAGTTCCAGGAACTCCACAGGAAAATGGTGTGTCAGAGAGAATGAATAGGACTATCATGGAACGCGCGAGGAGCATGAGATTGCATGCTGGATTGCCCTTACATTTTTGGGCAGATGTTGTACATACTGCTGTCTATTTGATAAATAGAGGAACTTCAACCCCTTTGGATGGTGGTATTCTAGAGTAGGCATGGACTGGTAAAAAGGTAAATTATTCTTTTCTGAAAACCTTTGGTTGTGAAGCTTTTGTCCATGTTGATAAAGAAAACAGAACCAGGCTTGATGCTAAATCTCAGAAATGTACCTTCATTGGATATGGGATAGATGAATATGGCTATCCGTTATGGGATTTTGAAAATAAGAAAATAACTAGAAGTAGAGATGTTATATTCAATGAGAAGGTTATGTATAAAGAACAGATGCAGGAAAAGAAGCATGAACAGGACAAGCAAGAATATGTGGTGTTGGATGAGATTCCTGAAAATGAAATGCCATAGGTATCTGATGCTCAACAATAACAGAATGTCCCACAAACTCCTGCAAGTGTTAGACATTCTACGAGGTCAAGTGGACCCCCTAAAATATTTTCTCCTTCTTTGTATTCTATATTATTAACTGGTTCTAGTGAACCAAAAGAATATGAAGAAGCAATGCAGGTGGATGCCAAACAACAGTGGGAGCTAGGCATGAAAGAGGAGATGGACTCCTTGATGAAAAATAAGACTTGGGACTTAGTCCCTTTACCTGCAGAAAAAAGAGCTTTGCCTAAGAAATGGGTTTATAGGCTGAAGGAGGAGGAAGGAGGTGGGAAAAGATACAAGGCCAGAATTGTGGTAAAAGGTTTTGCATAGAAAAAGGGTATAGATTATGATGAAATATTTTTTGTAGTTGTAAAAATGACTTCAATTAGAATTGTACTTAGTCTTGTGGCTGCAGATGATTTACTTCTTGAACAATTAGATGTCAAAATAGCTTTTCTCCATGGAGATTTGGAGGAGGAAATTTACATGTTGTAACCATAGGGATATGAGATCAAAGGTAAGGAGAACTTGGTGTGCAGATTGAAGAAAAGTTTGTATGGCCTAAAGAAAGCACTCCGACAATAGTATTTAAAATTTGATAGTTTCATGGCTGAACATAGTTATCATAGATGTCATTCTGATCATTGTGTATATTTTAAGAGATTGGATAATGACAGTTATATTATCATGTTGCTTTATGTTGATGACATGCTTGTTGCTGGGTCTAACATGCAACATATAAATGATCTTAAATAGAAATTAGCCAGGTCATTTTCTATGAAGGATTTGGGTGCAACTAAGCAAATTCTCTGTATGAGGATTACACGGGATAGGAAAAATAGAACCTTGAATTTGTCCCAAAGTGAGTATATAAAGGTGTTGAAAAGATTTAACATGCAGGATGCAAAAGCAGTTAGTACACCTTTAGCTAGTCATTTCAAATTGACTAAGGAGATGTGCCCAAAGGCATAGGAAGAGGTTAATAAAATGTCTAACATCTCGTATTCATCAGCTGTTGGCAGTCTAATGTATGCAATGGTATGCACAGGGCCAAATATTGCACATGCAGTGGGAGTTGTGAGCAGGTTTATGAGTAATCCAAGTATGGAACATTGGAATGCTATCAAATGGATCCTTCGGTATTTGAAAGGAACCACTATGAAGGCATTATGTTTCAAAAGATCTAATGCTGCTCTGAGTGGATTTGTTGACTCTGATCTGGTAGGTGATATTGATTCATGGAGGAGTACTATAGGGTATGTTTTTACTATAGGGGGAACTACAATTAGTTGGATTTCTAGGCTACAAAAGGTTGTTGCACTTTCAACCACTGAAGCTGAGTATGTTGCTACTACAGAAGCCAGCAAGGAGATGATTTGGTTACAATGTTTTCTAGAGGAATTGGGTCAGACATAGGAGGATCGCCCATTGTATACTAATAGCCAGAGTGCCATTCATCTTGCGAAGAACTTTTCTTTTCATTCAAGGATAAAGCACATTCAGCTCAGGTACCACTTCATCTGGACTATTTTGGAGGAGGGTCAGTTACGGCTTGAGAAGATTCACACAAGTGAGAATCCTGCCGATATGTTCATGAAGGCAGTTCCATAGGAGAAGCTGATTTCTTTATCAGTTTCTGTTGGTCTTCTTGATTGATAATTATGGAATTTATACTAGTCAAGTCCTAGTGTTTTATCCAATGGATGTTGCATGTACAGTGGTGTCATGTAGTATCAGTCTCCAAGTGGGAGATTGTTCAGTGTGGAGCTTGATCATTCTCCAAGTGGGAGATTGTTGAAATGCGGTGACTAATCAGCAAAGTATTGTACACTCAGCATGTATCCTTGCTAGGGTTCAGGGTCGGGCATGGGTTCGGAGGTGACAACCCTCGAGAAAAGTGGGGGTTCAGGGGTGGGAGCCCCTAAGAAAAAAAATTTGGGTATTTTTTTTTTATGAAAACTGACATTGTAATAAAACCCTAAAAAGACTGACTTTGTTTTTGCCCTAAAAATGCATGTTATAAGTGGCTAGGATGCTTAAGGCATTGTAAGGTTGATGTACTATTTTTGCTGGATAATAAGAAAGATTGGACGACTATGTATGGTGGACGTAACCCATTCTGGGTGAACCACGTTAAATCTCTGTGTTATATGTGTCCTATTTTATTTCTTCATCTTTTGTATTTAAATTTGCATATAATTGTTAGTTCATATTTGCTTCGGATCTGCTTGAAACCCTAACATGTCAGTGGCTAAAGGATGAATTAATAGACAACCTAAAAAAGATAAAAGGAGATAAGAAAGGAACATTTCATTTTGGTAATCTTTTGGTATGTCTTATGTTATATTTCATAAAAGAAGTTCCTGGTATTGGAAAAAAAGATTTTAGATATGATATACCGGTAGGCAAACAATTGCTAGAAATCTTCATCGGCATGGGCACTGATAAAGAAAACAAAATAACTGAGTATTTTAAAACCTTCCAAGAAAAAATGAAAACCAGGGAGAGACTACCACAAAGTGTAGTAGACAATTACAACAAAGAAATATGTTTTGTGATTAAAAAGGATGAAATATGGATGGAAGCAGTCCTTCCTAGAACTATATGGGTAACTGAAATGGGGTATGAGGCAGATGTAAACATTATTGAAACTTATGCTAAAGCTCTATTAGAAGCACCTTGAGAACCCACATAAAAGGTTTTTGGTAATGCAAAAATAATTGAAAGTGGTGTACAGACATTGAAACAAAGAAATTTTGGCAAATGCACACTCTAATCAAACATTGTAGGTGATTGAAGGTTTTGTCATTGATGGCAACCTTACGATTCTATGTCACCGGCAAGGCAATCCACCAGCACCAACAAAGACAGATTCTACACCGGCACATAGACCACTGGCACTGGTAGTGAAAGGAAGCATACCGGCACAAAAGCCGAAAGGAATTTTGTTGTTAATATATTTTGTTTATTATTGTAAAATCATTGTAAGCCGACTTGGCAAGTTGTAAAATGACTCTTATATAAGAAAGTTCATTGTAGAACATTGTGAAGAAGATAAATGTAATGAATGGAGGAATGTAATTAAGCGAAATAAGGCAGACCTATTATGCGAATTATAGGTTGAGGGTTTATGTAGGAAGCAGAGCTATAAACTGGTATGGGATCTGGCATAGTAGATGCTATTTTGAATCAGTATAAGACATTGTATCTATATAATCCATTTTGTAAGTCAGTGAGACTTCCCATTTTGTAATTGAGTAGTGAGCTCTAGGCACTTGGCCTTCCTACATGTGTAGGCCCCTCTTGTAGCAGTAATATTCTCTTATTGGCCAGTAAGTGAATTGTGGGTCACAAATACCACTGAGGTTTTTCCCACACCGGGTTTCCTCATTAAAATATTGTGTTATGGTGTGTTTTTCATGTGGTTGTTTTTATCTATGTTTATTGCATTACTTTCTGTTTACCGATACATGGTTCTAATTTTCTCTACATGTTTTAAGTTAAGAAAATCTTATTATCAGTTAGATACTGATTCACCCCCCCTCTCAGTATTTGTGGGAATCCTAACAATTGGTATCAGAGCATGGTCCTCTATTTTCAGAAGCCTAACAACTTGAGGAAGATCTTGACAACGGTAGAGATGGAAAACTTGATGAAGCAACTAGAAGGAGCTCTCTCAGACTATGATGCAGAAAAATTGAAAAATATCAAACTTGAAGATGATCTGAAGGATGCTCAAGATATTATTCAAGCACTTCAAGAAAATATTACTATTTCAAGAAACAAGAGAAGAGAACTTTGTGAAAAGATGCAAAATAAGAATGATGAAAAATAAACTCTTAGTGATCTAATGAATAAGCTGAAACAAGAAAACATGACAACAAAGAATGAGATGTAGGATATGACTATGAGATTTTGTAAAGAAATTGAAGATAGAAAGAAGAATGAAGATGACTTGACTAGAAGATTGAATGATGCTGCAAATGAAAACACAAGACTTAGTTATGAAAATGATATGTTGAAGACAGATCTAATGCATGCACAAAATGACTCAAATGAACTCATGAGACAAAAAGGTATCTTGGAAGGAGAACTGGCTGCTACAAATCAACATAAAGAAAAATTCAAGAAAAACTCTGAAGAACTTGGTGACTTGTTGAAGAATTAGAAACCTAATGGTGACACTAATGGCCTTGGCTTTGAAACTAGTGAAAGCTCCCATACTGTAAACACACAGGATCATGGCAAACTGGTAAGACAACCTACTGCTTATAAATTTAATGGCAAATGCTTTAATTGTAACAACTACGGTCATAGAGAAAATCAATGTAGATCTAGAAATTATCATAATACTAGTAAACCCACCAATCAATGTTCAAAATGCAACAAAGTTGGTCATAATTCTGAAAATTGCAGAATGAATGTGAGATGTTATATTTGTGGGAGATTGGGACATTTATCTAATCAATGCAGAACAAAAACTGGCATAGGTTATGGGAAGGCTATTCAGAAAAATAATGTGACTTGTTATGCATGTAACAAAATTGGGCATATTGCTAAATTTTGTAGAAGCAAGTCCTCATCGGTAAACAACAAAGGTCCTAGTTTGAAAGGTAAAGAAAAGGTTGAAGAAGTTAAGGAGGATTTCTCAAAACAATGGATCAGGAAATCAGAACTAAATGTTGATAGGAATACTCCTCCACTGGCAAAACAAAGTAACACTCCATTGACAGAAGGAAGTAACACTCCACCGATAGGAGAGTCTTCATCTAACTAAAGAAAATTTCTTTGAGGGTTTGGCAAACAAATGTGAAACATGCTATTTGTAGCGTCCTAAAATTGCGACACTTGCAATTTCGACTACATTTCGGTCTTCACGATGGCGATGCAACACACAACCTGAATGGAGACCCCGAAACCTGATTACGACACCAAAAACTGCATTTTTCAAGCACCCTGGCCTGAACCTCCTTGCACCCTGCTGTCCCGGGAGGTGGGACCAGAGTGCCCAGCGCCCTGGTCCCTTAGAACCAGGGCACCTAGCGCCCTGGTCCCCAGGACCATGGCACCCAGCGCCCTGGTCCCTGGGTCCTATTTTGGGCCCGGTCTCCTAAGGGGTCTCGGGTCTTTTTGTTTGCAATTTGGAAATTAACTTTCCTGGTCGGCCTAAGGTCGGGAAAATCAGTCTATCAGCCCTAATTGACAAGTATATAAACTACATTTTTCTCTCTCATTTGGGATGGAGAAGAGGATATGTGTACAAAGCGTGGAAACTATACTCAAACATTCAAGCATTCAAGCATTCCTTCTAAGTCTCCATTCAAGGCTAAGTGTTGCATTCAAGACAAGGATTCAACCATTGAAGAGGAGATCACATACTACTACAACATACAACATACAACATCTAAACCTTCGCACATAAGGATACAAACATCCTTAGAACAAGGTATTAGTACTTGTTTTACAGTCATTTACATTTATAGCTCTTGCTCATTTCTTGGTTAATTCCAAAACCAGGGTTTGACCTAAAGGCAAACCCCTAATCCCTAACCCCCCAATCGTCTTCGCTTTTCTATGTGTAGGTTGTAGGTACGCGGCTGAGATTGAAGATTTGGAATCCTTGTGCAGAGACGAACAGATCCCCCTTCGTTTCGCGGATTTTTTGGAGGACCGTGGCACCGGGTGCCATCGTCCTGACAACTTTTGCTCAAATTTGCAGGACAGCGCCGTATCGACATTTTACTGCTAATTCCAGGTCCGCAGCTTCATAATGTATTCCTATCTCAGTTTATAAGCGAATCTTTGTCACTTTCTATGCATTCCTAGCTTAATTCTCCTATGCACATTCTTTACAAAAGAGGGTAGCCTTGCTGTCATAACCCTTGAAACTCATTTAGCATCCAATCTTGCATTGCGTGGGATTGGATCTTGTGGGTTTCAACCCCTCTTTTGAATGTAAAGTCTCCCCCCTAAGTGAAAACCATCGAATCCTAGCGAACCTCCCTTCTCTCTCCTTGGAGTTGGAAGAGGGGAGAGCAACTAGGGTTCGATCGTGATTTTTCCGCTTTACATTTTGGTGAACCCAACGTGAACATCCTTTCTGATTTTTCATGCTTAGATCTGAAAAAATTGATTACATTTCCATGTTTGATCGTTTGCAAAATTTTAGAGGTGATTGCATAAAAACCTTAAAATTTCTTTTTAGTAATTAAACTTGTGAAATATTTAATTGTTAATGCTTGTTTCAGATCTGTCCTTCTATTACGAATTATCAATTCATATCTATGTTTTAATTTTGAGAATTAAGTGGTTAAGTGTCAAAACCCTAATTTTTGAAACCCTCTTGATTCAACCTTTGTTCGACAATTTCACCGATCAAAACATCTCCAAGTCAGCTGTAACTTTGGATTCCGCAATAAAATCACAATATCTTTCGTCCTTGAAAATTTGGAAAAAAGTTGCGAGGACCGTGGCGCCGAGCGCCATCGTCCCCGACATTTTTTCCGAAATTTCGGGAGCGAGATCTTACTGTATTTTTTTGCTAAAATCCAGAATTTTGGCTGATTTTATCAATTTTAACACCTTCAAAATTACAGTCAAAGTTGGTCTTGTGATTGCTTGGATTAAGGCTTTTAAACATTCAAAAATCATTGAAACTGAAATTTTGTGTCAAAATTGTGTTCTTACTGTCCTAAATCTGAAAAGTGCGTTAACATTCATTAAAAATTTCAGTGCTTTATTCAAATTCTTGCATTTTGTGACTTTTGAAATTAAGTGCTTAATTACAACAACTTTGATTTCTGCTTTCAAAATTGAATTTTGCGTGAAATTGAGTCAATTTTTAAATTTCACAATTTGCATTACTCTTGACATTCCCTCTAAAATCATAAAATTCAAAATTTCAGTTTCCCTCTTTTTTTCAATTCAAATTTTGCATTTTTTGACAATCTGGGTAGGGTTCAATTTTGAGATTGCAACTTTAATTTGACCTATCTACAAATCGTAAAATCACTCAATTTTTTCAGATTGGCTTTAAAATCATCATACCTTTCATCCCTGCAAATTTTGAAAAAAGTTGCAAGGACCGTGTTGCACTCCGAGCACCACGGTCCTAGACATTTTTTCCGAAATTTCGGCAGACTATCGTGATTGCATTTAACAGCTTAAATCCAGAAGATTAGCTGATTTTACTGAAAATTGCTACCTCTAAAATCAAAATTTTCTCTCTTTCTCTAGTGCATGAGTTTTACAACAATAAGCCCTACTTACACTATTCCTGTTAGACGAAGCCATAGAATTAAGTCTTTCTAAGGTTTAACTACTGAGGAGATGGAACCTAATTTGAATAGCCTTTTTAACGAGGACATGGGTAATTCCTCTAATCCTCCTAATGATGAAGAAGCTCTCCATGAGGTTTCTAAAGAACAACTTTCAAAATTGGATAACCAATTTGACGATTTTCGACAATGGATGTCTCAAGAATACCCTGATAGTCAAGCTCTTCCTTTAATTGAGGGTCTAAAACGTATGCTTCAAAGTGATAAGAATGGAATTGATATTTTGCATGGTATTTCACACATTGTGAATTCGAACGTGATGCCTATGAAGAGTTGTGCCGAAACTTTAGGTTATACACAACCTCCTACTCAAGTCAATCATTCTATTCCTTTGATGACTTCTATTGCTAGCATACCTACCTTTACATCAAACATAATGGCTACTTCTACACAAGACATTCCTCCTATGATCACTAGTCATGGGGGCAATCCTTCCTTTTCAATTAACCCTCTTCCTTCATTCAATCCGACTTCTTCATTCACTCCTTCAATGAGTGTTCCTATTACATCTTCACAAATGAACATGACACAAGGGGGCAATTCATTTAATCATTCCATTCCTCCTTGTAGTGTTCCTCCTGTCCAATCATCTCCTATGACTAATTATCATAGAGTCCCACCACCTTACTCTTTGCCTTCTTTCAATAACATAACACCTCCATCTCAATCTAACACATCCAATATGAACTCTTCGACTGAAGCGACCATTAACAATCTTGCACAAACTGTCTCTTCTTTACAGCAACAAATTGCCTCTATGAATCAATCTAAGTTTAGTGTGCCCACATTTGATGTTGCGAGCCCACTTTCTCTTGACATTGTTCGAGCTATCCCTCCTAAACATGTTGAAATCCCGCATTTGGAGCTTTATAATGGTAAAGGAGATCCTCTAACACATGTTAAGACTTTTCAAACAATTTGTACTGATTTTGCTTATGATCAAAGGTTGCTGGCAAAACTATTCACTAGAACATTAAGAGACAAAGCCCTACAATGGTATTGCTCGTTGCCTTCCTATTCTATTACTTCTTTCGAACAACTTGCAAATGCTTTCATTCAACAATTTCAAAACAATATAAGTCCTAAAGTTACTTTGATTGATTTAATGCATTGATTTAATGCATTGTAAACAAGGTGTTAAAGAAAAAGTGACTGATTTCATTGGTAGATATAAGCATTTGTATGCTCAAATTTCTTTTCCAGTGCCTGACAATGATATTCAAAGAATCTTTATTTCTAATTTACAAAAAGATATTCGAGACAAACTTCTATTTTCTGAGTTTACTTCTTTCCAACAGTTGTGTGCAACTCTTCACAATTATCAACTGACTGTGAGTCAAATGGAACAATCACATCCTATGGCTCTGAGTGATAAGGGTGATAGCAGTCAACAACCATTTGGGAAGTTTAAACCGAACAGAGACTCCATCAAATTCAATGAAAACATCATCAACAACAATGTGAATGCAGCATCAGGTGTGCCTCCTATTTCTAAATTTTTGAAGAAAGAAAGAAAGTATACTCCTTTGAATGAATCATTGCATAGTATTATGAATAAATTATTGGAACAAAATGTGCTTACTCTTCCTCCTATAAGACAAATTGATCCTGCAAAGATCACTTCACCTTATTTTGATAACAAAGCCTTTTGTCAATTTCATCGTCAGCCTAGGCATGATACTGAAAAATGTTTTTCTTTAAAGGGTAAAATTCAAGATTTGATTGATAATAATACTATCTCTGTTTCTGGAGTGAATGATAAAGGCAATACATCTGTAGCTCCTCCTAATCAAAATCTTCAGATTTTCACTGATCCATTACCTTCTCATACCTCTAATGCGATTGAGACTAATGATTCCTCTCTTTCATCTGATGGTCTTGTGTCTATGACTCCAAATGTGATTAACTTTGTAGAGCAGCAAGAAAACCCTAAAGAACCTTCCATCACATTTGATTCCAATGAAATCATTAGGGCACCTGATCGTCCTTTATACATAGTTGCAAAAGTCAAGAATACACCTTGCCGTGGAGTGCTTATTGATCCTTCATGCATGGTTAATGTTATTACTGAAGAATTTCTTTTTACTTTGCAATTGAATCAAGTGATTTATGACAAAACAGATGTGATTGTGAAACTATTTGATGCATTTTCTTCTCCTGCAATTGGTTCTATTACATTGCCTATTGAGGTCTATAACAAATCCCTTGATGTGAACTTTGCTATTATTCCATCTTTCGAACAATTTCGTGTGAAGCTTGGCTATCCTTGGCTATCTTCCATGAAAGCTATTGCTTCTCCTATTCATAAGTGTTTGAAATTTCCCCATAATGGTGAAGTTGTTACTGTCAATCATAGCCTCTTTAAACCAGCTGAAAGAACCTCTAGTGTTCCTCTTGATTACTTTTGGCCTAAACAATTCCAATCCCTTCCTCCGCGAAGTGATCATCTTTTCAAATCTTATCAAAAGTGGAAAATAGATATGATCCTATCTTTAAGTGAACCTAGAACACCTAAAGTTGACATTCCTATCATTCTTGAGAAGGAAGTTCTTCCTTTGAAAGATAAAACTAATGTCTTTCCTCAAGAAGATTCCCAACCCATCCCTATGGATGTGACTATGTCTATATCTAATAAACTTCCTACAAGTAGACCTATACCTCCTCGTCATGATGGACTTGGTCTCCTTCCTAAACCAAAAATTCCTCCTTTATATGGAGCAGTTCCTCCTCCTTCCTTTTATAGAGAGAAGAGACCTTCTTCTTCTCCTATTATTCAGCCTAAGAGACCACAACCTAAACACCCAAGTGCTAAGGATGAGAACATTCCTCCTCCTCAATCTCCTAATCTTCCTACTAAGACTAGATGAAATCGTTCTGCACATGAACGCCAATGAAAGCATCATCTTAGAGCTCAAGCAGCTGCTTCTCAAACTTTGCCATCTCCAAAAACACCTTCAACGAGCATTATTCCATTTTCTCCTCAGCCGGACATTGAGCCTAAATCTCCTAAACATAAGATGCATGATGGTCTTGATCCTGTGCGAGTTAAAGATCCTATTTTTATAAATCTTGATGATGATATAGATGAAAATGTTATTCATGATGAAAATGCTACTTCTCTTGCTTCTGATAGTGAATATGAACTTGTTGATATTGATAACCATTTATCTAATGAATTTTCTAAAGCACTTATCCTAGCTCCTAGACAAGAACACCGCGGCTTGGGATATGAACATAGCCCTTGTTTGGATCTTGTGATAGCTCCATCTGCTGTGTTGGATGTTCCTCCTCTAGCGTGTTCCCTGCCTTCCCGAAACATTGATCAGCAAGATTGGGGGGTAGATGACGTGCTAGACTAGTTACATTAGCATAGCAGATTCTCTCCTCCTCTCTTGTGTTACTTCTTCTATATGTTATTCTCATTCTTCTGTTTGTTGTCCTTAGTTTTGTCTACTTGAGGACGATGCAAAGCATTGAGATCTCTCGATCTCTCTCATGTTGACTCAAAAGACACATGTGTTCCCTTCTTCTAGGTGACCTTCCTTGATTGGGGAATGAAGAACAATTATGCATACATACATATGATATATATACATGAATTATCATACAGCATACTGACCCCAAGGAAAGCGAAGTCACCTCGTGCTTTGTGTTTTGTGTCTATTATCCTTAGGCTTATCTCACACTTGGGGGCTAAATCCTTGCGATAACGTGCTCCTTTCCTTTCTCATTTCTTATATGTATCACTACCTTAAAGCAATCACCCCTGGTGAGGCGTGTGCGATCGCTTTAATGTAGGGGGGCATACATCCCGTTCATATCTTTTCAAGATACTTGAAAATTTCTTGGCGAACTTAGCTTTGCCTTGAAAATTTTTGGTATTCCTTTTGCATGACTCATAGTGAGGGAACCTTGCTACTGACAGTCATGGTTCTCCCTTGTGATCTTCCCTTTTACTTTGTCAATCGAAGTCGTAAGATCCTTAGTCCACTGGGGGCTTGGTGTGTCTTGCCTCCTTGACGTGGTGAAAGTTTTTCAATGTTGTTTCCTTGTACTTTACCGGAAGTATGAGCATACATACTCCTGCTAAAGTGGGGGCTAAATGTAGCATCCTAAAATTGTGACACTTGCAATTTTGACTGCATTTCGGTCTTCACGATGGCGATGCAACACGCAACCTGAATGGAGACCCCGAAACCTGATTACGACACCAAAAACTGCATTTTTCAAGCACCCTGGCCTGAACCTCCTTGCACCCTGCTGTCCAGGGAGGTGGGACCAGAGCGCCCAGTGCCCTGGTCCCTCAAGACCAGGGCGCCCAGTGCCCTGGTCCCTGGGTCCTATTTTGGGCCCGGTCTCCTAAGGGGTCTTGGGTCTTTTTGTTTGCAATTTGGAAATCAACTTTCCTGGTCGGCCTAAGGTCGGGAAAATCAGTCTATCAGCCCTAATTGACAAGTATATAAACTACATTTTTCTCTCTCATTTGGGATGGAGAAGAGGATATGTGTACAAAGCGTGGAAACTATACTCAAGCATTCAAGCATTCCTTCTAAGTCTCCATTCAAGGCTAAGTGTTGCATTCAAGACAAGGATTCAACCATTGAAGAGGAGATCACATACTACTACAACATACAACATACAACATCTAAACCTTCACACATAAGGATACAAACATCCTTAGAACAAGGTATTAGTACTTGTTTTACAGTCATTTACATTTACAACTCTTGCTCATTTCTTGGTTAATTCCAAAACTGGGGTTTGACCTAAAGGAAAACCCCTAATCCCTAACCCCCCAATCATCTTCGCTTTTCTGTGTGTAGGTTGTAGGTATGTGGCTGAGATTGAAGATCTGGAATCCTTGTGCAGAGACGAACAGATCCCCCTTCGTTTCGTGGATTTTTCGGAGGACCGTGGCGCCGGGCGCCATCGTCCTGACAACTTTTGCTCAAATTTGCAGGACAACGCCATATCGACATTTTACTGCTAATTCCAGGTCCGCAGCTTCATAATGTATTCCTATCTCAGTTTATAAGCGAATCTTTGTCACTTTCTATGCATTCCTAGCTTAATTCTCCTATGCACATTCTTTACAAAAGAGGGTAGGCTTGCTGTCATAACCCTTGAAACTCATTTAGCATCCAATCTTGCATTGCGTGGGATTGGATCTTGTGGGTTTCAACCCCTCTTTTGAATGTAAAGTCTCCCCCCTAAGTGAAAACCATCAAATCCTAGCAAACCTCCCTTCTCTCTCCTTGGAGTTGGAAGAGGGGAGAGCAACTAGGGTTCGATCGCAATTTTTCCGCTTTACACTATTATTCCCTTGGTTGATGGTAAGAAGTTAAAATTACTTCTATACTGGTAGATATGTTAAGTGATTACTTAACCGGCAAGCATTAAATATGGTGGTTGGCAAAATTAACATTATAAATTAGTGTTTTTGGCTCCATTCCATTTCAAACATTTGAAGAGCGTGAAAATTCCAAGCTAAGGCATTTCGAGCAAAGAAGCAAAGCAATTCAACAATCAATCTTTCCAAAGGCAGAAAAAGGTATTTATAATCATGGCATCCTCTTCTATACCTGAATTCATAGCAAACCCTACTGTAGTGGAAGTAATCAAGCACCCTAGGCCCATTTTTCATTTAGTTCCCGAAATAGAAAAGAAGGATGATAATGTTGGTGCTTTTTCTCAAATCCCCAAAGGAGTAGTTTTTGCAAAAGACCCTAGGATGTATGTTCATTGCCATATAGAAGAATTAGGAGATGAAGAAATTAAGAACATGTACAAGACTATTATTTGTGATGATTCTGGTAATGTGAAACCTGAACACAAAATAATTGAAACCCTAGAATTCACAGAAATTCTCTACATTCTGGATTTCCCCAAGGAAGTGATAAGGATAGTGTTGAGCAGGGTTCATGGTGAATTTTTCTAGTTGGATTCAATTCACAAAATTACTAAGGAAGCTGTAAAAGTTGTAACAGGGTTACCCTCCACCGGTAACAGACCTGACAAGACAAAGAAGGTCTCAAATGACCTAGTAATGAACCTAACAGGTGCAACATCCGACAAAAGGTCTTTAAGGGTGAATGATGTAACTGACATAAATGTGAGATTCATTAGCATGATTCTAGGCTACAAAATAACACATGTAAACAAACTAAATTCAGTTTCCATCTTATGCATAAAGAGTGCTCACGACATGATTAAGGATAATGTGAAAATTGATGTGTGTGAATGGTTGAAGGATGAATTGATTGACAATCTAGGAAATATCAAGAAGGATAAGAAAGGGACATTTAGATTTGGAAACTTACTTGTTTGCTTAATACTACATATAAAAAAATAGGTGCTCGGTATAAGTAACAAGAACCTTAGATTTGACATACTGGTAGGCAAATAGTTATCTGACTTATTGAACAACATGGGTGAAAATAGAGAAAAGAATATTAATGAATACTTTCAAGCATTGAAAGCCCGGATGAACACTAGAGTAAGACTGTCACAAGAAATTGTAAATAAATATAAGGATGACATATGTTTTGTGATTAAGAAGGATGAGATCTAGATGGAGGCAGTTATCCCAAGAACAATTTGGGTTACTGAAATGGGTTATGAGACAAATGATCACATCATTGAAGCATATGCAAAAGCCCTTTTGGAAGCACCCAAGGAACCTAAGGGAGAGGTATTTGGCAGTGCTGAAACCATTGAAAATCAAATTCAATCCAAGAAGAGAGTGAATAAAGTAGAAGAAATAGTGAGGAGAGGTTCAAGGCAGGCTAAGGCTATCAAAGAAGATGTACTTAAACAAACCGGTATCACTAAAGATGAGTTACAAGCACAACAACCAGAAACTCACCTTTCATCGATAGCAACTTCTTCAGAAAGTGACATGCCAGCTGCATTTAAAAGAGTTGTAAGGAAAAGGGACCTTCACCGATATCCACACCTTCGCCTAGAAGAACTAGACAAAAACAATAGGCAGTAAGGCCCCCAGCTAAGAAGATAACTCCAAAGAAGAAAAAGTTAACACCAAAGAAAAGGACTCAACAAAATATTGCTCCAATTGACAAACTACTAGATGAAATAACAGAGGATGGACAACTAAAAAACATCAACAAACTATATGATACATTATCAGTTGATGACAAGGAGAAAGTTGAAAATAGTGTAATTCTACACTTGGATATCTATAAGAAAAATTTTATGCAAATTGTAGATGAAGTACCTGTAGAACTATTTAAGAGACTTGAAGCTACAAGGCAAGTTATTATAGAGCTTGAAAAGAAAATAATAATTGAGAAACTACTCGTTGTTTATCCTGTTAACTCACCAAAGGAGATAGATGATATGATCTCAGAGGCTAACTTGACAGTATTCTCAACTGCACACCGACATGTAGCACTTATGGTTGGTAGAGTAAATGAGGTTGTAGAAGAAATTGCTAACGCATGGGATATATTCCTTATTGAGAAGGAAAAATAGGAAGAATATAGAAACCCCAAACCAATCAAGGTATATCAAAAAGACAAGGATAAGGGAAAAGGAAAGGTTGGTGGACCTCCAAGCATCAAAATAACAGATAATCTACCCCCACTATCTCAAGATACTCCACCGGTAACAACAACTAAAGATCAACCGACTGATGAGAGTATGGATATATCACAAGAGGATACAAATCCTAATTCTAAGGTATTATATACAATAGATGTTGATACTCAGAAGGTCAACATTGTGGTAGATAAAGACACAACCGGTAAGACAGATATGGTTAGTGAGTCACCGGTAACAGATAACACAGAAGGTAAACCGGCAGATGGTAACTCAGAACAACAGGAAGAACAACAAATAGAGCAACTAGCATAGCAACAGGCTCCAACATAGGAATAGGTTAATACAGAATCAATGCCACTGGCAACTGCTAAGAAAAACAAACCATTGCTTAAGGAAATGGAAACATAGACTGACCTACTAGAGGTCACTGCAAGCAAGGATATTGCTCCCACCAGTGGAATTCAGAGTGTTGGATCTTCAACTATAGGATTCAAGACAACAAATGTAACTAAAGTTCTTTTAGACTCTCTAAAGAAAATAACAGATTGTAGTTCACAGGCATATAAGGCTATAGATGACACAATTCCAATTTTGAAGATGATAGCTCCAAAATGTAATGTAGATAATAAGGATTATTTGAGACAGCTTGACACTTTGTCTAAGTATATTACTGACAACACAGTGACAGTTGAACAAATAAAGGAGGATGCATTCAAAGAGAGGTTAGAAAAGGAAAAACAGAAACTCTTTGAGGAACAAATAAAGAAGTGTACAAGGCAGTTTGACACACTTCTATCAGAATTATGCAGCACATTAAAGGAATTCAAAACTTTGTACAAAGATACTTGTAAGATTAACTTTTTGACAGTTGATATAGACAAGAAGATCAACAAGATACAGGAGGAAATAAATCAACTAGCTGACAATTTTATTAATTCATCTGATTCATTATTGGTTTTTGAGCAAAAGATAACAGGTTTTGAGGAATAATTACTAAAGCTAGAAAGAGAAAAGGAGAGAATAAAAAGTAAGGCTAAGGATTTGAAACTAAGACTAAGTCCAAAACTGGACTACCTAGCATCCTTAAGGAAAGAAATATCTAATGCACTGGTACAAGGATAGAAAACACCGGTAGAGCAAATGCAACACCTCACCAGTATAGTTCAGATGACAGAGGCCGCAATAAAAGATAGTAAAAATTTCATTGAGAACTTGAATCTAGTTTTGGCAGAGCTTTTTTAGATTGTAACCAACCGGTTACAAGGTTCAAATAGGAAACTACACTCTATTGACACTTTGACAACCTTTGTCATCGATGCCAAAGGGGGAGTAGTGGTATGAGAAAAATCCAATAACTTAGGGATCATCTGCTCAGGGGGAGCACACATTTTTGGTAACAATTTTTGGACTTCAATTTTTGGATACACTTTTGAATTTTTCTCATGAGTGTTGCCATAAATGCCAAAGGGGGAGATTGTTGACAAATGCACACTGTAAGGAGACATTGTAGGTGATTGAAGGTTTTGTCATTGATGGCAACCTTACAATCCTATTTCATCGGCACCAGCAAAGACAGATTCTACACCGACACACAGACCACCGACACCAATAGTGAAAGGAAGCATACTGACACATAAGTTGACGGGAATTTTGTTGTTAATATATTTTGTTTATTATTGTAAAATCATTGTAAGCCAACTTGGCAAGTTGTAAAATGACTCTTATATAAGAAATTTCATTATAGAACATTGTGAAGAAGATAGATGTAATGAATGGAGGAATGTAATTAAGCGAAATAAGGCAGACCTATTATGCGAATTATAGGTTAAGGGTTTATGTAAGAAGCAGAGCTATAAACCGGTACTGGATCAGGCATAGTATATGCTATTTTGAAGCAGTACAAGACATTAGATTTATATAATCCATTTTGTAAGTCAGTGAGACTTCCCATTTTGTAATTGAGCAGTGAGCTCTAGGCACTTGGCCTTCATGCATGTGCAGGCCCCTCTTGTAGCAGTAATATTCTCTTATTGGCCAATAAGTGATTATTGTGGGTCACAAATCCCACTGAGGTTTTTCCCACACTAGGTTTCCTCATTAAAATATTGTGTTATGGTGTGTTTTTCATGTGGTTGTTTCTATCTCTCTTTATTGCATTACTTTTTGTTTACCGATACATAGTTCTAATTTTCTCTACATGTTTTAAGTTAAGAAAATCTTATTACTGGTTAAATACTGATTCACCTCCCCCCTCTCAGTATCTGTGGGAATCCTAACAAGAAAGAAAAGAGAAAAGTACATAAGGAGTGCAACAAAGCAAGTAAAGGAAATAAAAGAAAACATCATGAACATAACTGGAATAAAGGAAAGTGACCTAGAAGGATTACAATCGGAGGCACACATCTCACCGGCTGGTATATCATATGACAGTGAGATACCTGCTGAGTTTAAGAGAGTTGATAGGAAGAGAAAACCCTCACCAATACCCTCTCCTTTACCAAAGAAAACAAGGTAGAAGCAACAGGAAGTAAGACCACCAGCAAAGAAGTTGACACCAAAGAAGAAACAAAAACAAGTTATACCACCTTTGGATAACTTATTGAGTGAAATCATTGATGATGACAATTTATCAAATGTGATCCAATTGTATAATACATTCACTAATGTAGAAAAGGAAGGTATTGAGAACATCATTATTCTACATCTTGACATTTACAAGAAAGTGTTAATAGAAGTTGTAGATGATTTGCCTAATGAATTGTACAGAAGGTTCGATGCTAAGAGGATTGTAGTTATGGAGCTAGGTAAGAAACTCAAGATTGAAAAACTACTATCTATACATCCGATTAACTCTGTAGAGGAGATTGATGAGCTAATTAGTGAAAAATAATATTGCTAACACTAAAAACATTGCAGAGCAACCAGCAGAAAATATTGAGGTTGGAATATAAGTAGAGAAAATAGTGCATACAGAGCAACCTTTGGACAGTGAAACAAATACTGGTAGTGTAGATGCTGGCACAGAGAAACCGACAGAGATAGAGATACCGGTAGTAGATAATACAGAGAAACCAACAGAGAAACTGACAAATACATAGGTATGCATTGAGATAGTACAAATGGTAATCACTGAGAAGCCCAAACCATTGCTAGTTGAAATGCAAACTCAGACTTTTCCACCGGAGGTTGATTCAAGAAAATTGGTTGCTAGTACCACAAGCACTGAGATAGTAAAGGTAGTTGGTCAGACATTTGGTACTTCACTGAGCAAATTCAGACCTACAAATGTGACAAAGGTAATTCTGGACTCAATAAAGAAGATAATGGATTGTAATGCATTGGCCTATAAGACAATTGATGACACTATTCCTATTCTTAAGATGATTGCACCAAAATGCAATTTAGATCAAGTAAAGGATTCTTTAAGTCAGTTAGACACATTGTTTAAATTTATTGTTGGAAATATTTTAACAGTTGATCAAATAAATGAGGAAACATTCAAAGAGAAAATGGAGAAGGAAAAAGAAAAATTCTTCAAGGAAACAATAAAGAAGTGCATGGAACACATTAACACACTTTTACTGGCACTGAATAAAACAACTTTGGAGTACAAGGAACTATACAGGGACACATGCAAGCCACATCTTTTAACACAGGATATTGAAAAGAAAATAAGCAAAGTACAAAAGGAGGTAGATGATATAGTTGATAACATCATTGGTTCATCCAAACCTATATCAGTTATTGAGCAAGAGATAGCAAGATTTAAGAAAAAGATGAAGAAATTAGAGAAAGAGAAAGAAAGGATCAAGGCAAATGCTAGAGAGCTTAAGTTCAAACTCAGTCCTAAATTAGACAACCTTATCTCTCTAAGAAAAGAGATCTCTGAGGCATTAATTCAAGGGAAAAAGTCACTGGAGGAGCATATACATCATCTCACCAGTACAATCCAAAGAACTAAGGCAACCATGAAGGACAACAATAGATTCATATAGAGTTTAAACTTGGTTTTGGCCGACATATTTCAGATTGTAACCAGTCGGTTACAAACTTCAAGGTGAAATTCTGCACTCATTTGACAATTTTTTACAACCTTTGTCATTGATGTCAAAGGGGGAGTAGTGGATAGAGAAAAATGGCTAATCAGAGGAGATCATCTGCTCAGGGGGAGCACATATTTTTTGGTAACTTTTTGGACTTCATTTTTGGAAACAGCTTTTGGATTTTTCTCATGAGTGTTGCCATCAATTCCAAAGGGGGAGATTGTTGGCATTCTATACTCTAGTGAGAAATGATGGTGTTGTCATTTATGGAAACCTACTGTCAACCTACTAGAAACCTTCAAGTAGCCACCTGACATTCATTTGGTAAACCACCGGCAGGCACCGACACTGACAGACTCTTCACCGACAATGGCAACAATACATACCGACACTCCAGCCGACAAGAACAAACTTTTGTTTATTGTATTTAATTATAAATATCTTTTGTAAAGCTGACATGGTATATTGTAATAGACTCATATATGTATGAGATCTTGTAAATCATTTTGATATGGACATATGATGGATATCGTAGAAGTGATGAGTGAATATTAAGGTAGATTGTGTATAAGGTTTATGGTTATAGTATGAGCTTAAACTAGTACTGAACCCAGCATAGCAGATGTTGAATTGTAGCAATACATTATATTGGATTCTCATAATCCATTTTGTAAGTCATTGAGACTTCCATTTTGTAGATTGAGTAGTGAGCTCTAGGCAGTTGGCCTTCCTGCACGTGCAGGCCCCTCATTGTAAGTAATATCCATCCATTGGCTAGTGAGTGAATATTGTGGGTCACAAATCCCACCGAGGTTTTTCCCACACCGGGTTTCCTCGTTAAACATCTTGTGTTATGGTGTGTTTTCTATGTTGTCTTTACTGTTCTTGTTTACTGCATTAATTCTTGTTTACTGGTACACTATTTTGGAATGCAAAATACTTAATAAGGTTAAATATTCTCTTAACCAGTTAGATACTGATTCGCCCCTCCCTCTCAATATCTTTGGGACTATCATTAATCCTAACATAAGCTACTGATATAGATAGGTTAAGAATTTGTACCATCATGAGCATGTAGTGAGTAGTCATAGCACTTTCTGCATCTTCTTCAAAAATCTAACACAAAGACCAATATATCCCCTTAGCCCTTAAAGTAAAGAAATTCATAGGGAAAGGTTGAACTGTAATAGGCCCTACCAGTGTTATTCCTCCTACCTTTGCAAAAAATTACCTCATTGGTCCACTCCTAACATGATCCTTCTGAGCATCATAAACCTTCCTCAGCATTTAAAAATCAATGGGGTCTAGATAACTTGAGGCTTCATTTAGCCAAAATACCCTTTTAACCTCATCAATTATAATTTCAATTAGATGGCCTCCACTTATATTCCTTACAATCCTGGTAATGGGGTCATAGTTCTTCACAATCTGAGTCAACAAATCAATATGAATGAAGAGTCCAGGGACCACCAATTTTCTGACATCTAATTCACATAGGTTATTTGTAGGAAAAGGTGCATTTCGTTGACCAAACCCTACCCTGAACAGACCTAGACCAGACATGCCTATTTGGGGATCTCTTAGCCAACATCCTTTCTCATACAAACCATCACCAATATGCAAGCAAGAAGATTTGGGCAAAAGTTCCTTTATTTTGGCAGCACTATTCGTGGACTAAACCAACTACTCTAGAAAATCATTGCAAATAGCCCTTTCCTAATAGTCTACTTTTCCTTTAAATTCCATTCGTGGTGCCATTTTAACAATCTAGGATTTATCTTACTTCAACTTTTTTACTCAAAGCAGAAATTGCAAATCACGGTCACAGAACAACTTACTTATTGCCTGAGAACTCATAGAAGTTGCACACTTTGTCTCTGCCAACCTTTGTGAATGTCTTTTACAATTAAAATCTCGAAATAAGGTTTTATGAAGCAACCTTAGTGGCAAATTAGCATTAATTCTCACCAATGAAGCCACACACTCTGCAATTATTTCATTAAAATTTCAAATTTTCCGCTCCAACGAACCAAAAGGGATTATTCAGTATGTTTTTCCCTTTAGTCGCTGACTTGCGAAGAGTAAAACTCTAGCAACTTCCCATCATGGTCTAGCAACAACCTTTAGATCATGCAGATTTAGTACACTTGTTAACCATTTAAGCCTTTGAAGAGGGCCCACCATTCTTCATCCACTTGCCTTTTGTCACTAAGTCGCAATGGGTAAAAGGACCTGCATCTTCCCATCATGGTCTCACAACCACCATTGATTTCCCTTGGACCTGACCATAATTTAAAACACCTTAGTCGCTCACACTAGTCGGGCCCACCCATTAGTCGCTAATCCACGAAGAGTAAAGGACTTGCAACTCTTCATCACGGTCTAGTGACAACCATTAGATCAAATTCTTTTCGCTCGATCTCTAAGATCCCTTCATTACTTAACCACCACCACTTAACTGCCATCGCTAGATCTCTGACCGGCCTCGCCACTAGTGGCTTGTCGCTGAGTTGCGATGGGTATTCAACATGCAACTTCCCATCATGGTCTAGTGACAACCATTGGATCTTTGTCATCTGCTCAACTTTTAAGAACCCGATACATATATTAAAGGTATTACTTAGGACTTAAGGAAAAATTAAAGAACTCCAAATTTAGAAATAAATCTCGCCTAAGCCTAAAACTCAAATGGCCCCTTTTTAATAGGTGAACTCACAATACTGGTTCCCACTTTTTGACCAACTTTGACACTTAGATGAACATTTTGAAAAAAACCTTCACTTTCCGACACCTATAACTTTTAAACCATTAAGAATTTGAAGATGATGTAAACTAGTGATTTGCAACATCTTGTTTGTAGATTCTAAATATATTTTTTTCAATTTTTTTTGAATAAAATTCTATTGATTTTTCCATCTCCCTCAAAAAGTATTTTTTTACAGCAAACAACATTTTTTTAAGATTGATGTGGATCCCGAAACACATAATTTTTTTCTACAAATGATAAAAACTTAACTCTTTTGAATTTTGGTTTGTAACATTAATACCCAGAGCATGCAATTGGTTTGATAGTGTTATGTTGAATATTTTTCATTTTATTAAATTTTGAAGTTTGACTAATTATAATTTAGATATAGGTGTACGTTTGAACACATAAGTTGTTCTATATATATCAAAATTCAATCTTTTGTTTTGTTAGAAATAAGACATCAATACCTAGTGCATAGATATTTTTCAGATTTTTTTTGGATTAGTTTACTATTTTTTCCAATGCATTGAACAAATAAGTTTATGTTCGATGAAAAACCTACAATCATAAGATATAAAATATATATATATATATTAATGAAATTAAAGATATTGAAAATTATACTATTTGGAAAGCTTATAACAAGGACTAAATACTTTTAAAAAAAAAATTCTAGATGAATTCATGTGATCCCCCAAAAACTAATGTAAAATTGGTTTTTTATCAGTATTTGATAGATGCAAAGGAGACTTTATTGCAAGTATGATTTAGAAGTAAAGATGTTCTATCCAGAAAATTTTGATCTAAGAGCCTTTGATCTAACTTTCTTCAGTTCATTACTTCAAATGGGACCTCTTAATTCTTAAATCATTATATTTTCTAAAAAATGTATGATTTCAGCAAAAACCAAGATGTACCAAAAAGTGGGAACCAACATTGTGAGTTCACCCTAATGACGTAGAGACCCTTCCGGTTAAGAGACATAAAGGAAATGATTAAAAAGACCTTTATTTAGAGACAATAAGACATAAAAGTTTTTAATCAAATGTTTTTGGAATTATTAAACCCAAAACCCTTAGAAACCATGGACCTGCAAACAACGAACAATTTGAAAAAAAGGGAAAAATTTAGGGATATCAAGAATATTTCAACACCATCAAAAATACTAATAATAGATCCAAGGGTGTGGAGATTGCAAGAATCAAGTTGGTTGATTTGATAAAGCGATTAAATATTCAGAGACATGCATCAGTTGGATAAAGCATTTGATTGATCTTGCTGCAATAAGAAGAATGAAGAAGATGATGAAAAAGAGAGATGAAAGGGGTGATGAAAGGAGAAAAGTTATGAGAAATAAGAATGAGTGATGAGAAAGAGGATATGAAGGTGATGAGAATTCTTGTGCTTTTTTTAAGTGTGTAAATCATCATCAAGTGTATTTATGGCAAATGATAAAATTCATCTAGATATGAATAAGACCCAAATGAATTGTCATACCAATTGCATGAAATAAAACATATCAAATAGGAAAGGATCACCTCAGTTTGCATCAGACTATTATGTCCTTGATGATCTTAGATGATCGTGTCCTAAGATGAATCATCATATTACTAAGGAACAATCCACAAGAAACAAACATGTGAAGATGCCCCATCCTCACCTTTCTAGTGTAGTGCCCCACCCTGACTCATCCTTCTCTTTGTACATTTATGGACCCCATTGGTGTAGCTTATTTTACTTAATGATAATAATTGATGGTATTATACTATGTCCTAACTGTTTATATTTCAGATGCTTATGATGATGCTAGATTTTCATGTGGACATATTGTATTTGATGACTTCTATATGGATGATGATACTTGTTATTGATGATTATGATATATGATGGATTTATATTGACAATCTCTATATGTACTTGTTATGCTAGATGGATTATATGGATTATGGATTTGATAGCATTATGATTATGCTAATCCTACTTCCTAATTATATGTGATGAGTTGGTGTTATGATGTGTTTGGTTGTTCTATGACTATACTCATGATGGGGATGATGTCATATCACTCATTGTGAGCATGATATGGTGTTGCGATTCTCTATCACTTGCTTGTTATCTATGATATATTACTATATATATTGTATCATGGATTGGTGGATGCAAGATTTGCAGGTACCGAACATTGACTCCAATTGGCTCCACAAGTCTGAGTGTGTCTTTAATCCCAATGGCAAGTTGTCGGAGATGGCATGAGCTCCCTTCATATACTCTAGGCTTAAGTTGTCTACCTTGGTTGTTAGTTGTTTTGGCATGATTCACCATGTTAGCCATTGAGTTGTGGTCTTTTGATGGGTTGTGAGTATGTGGTTATTTATTTAATTAATTAATGTTTGATTAATATAATTTATTAATGTTAAATTAACTGGTGGATTATTATATAGCTTAACTTGATTAATTGTTATTTCTTATTTATTGGAGCCTTGTAGATTTATATTTTGTATTTATTTATTATTTGATTATTCAATTGATTTATGACTAATTAATTATTATTTGATTTGATTGATTTATTGTTGATTGTTTATTAGATTATTGTTTACTATTTATTATTGGAGCTTTTATTTAATCATGACTATATTTTAATTATGGTTTATTTATTATTTATTTAATTGTTTAGTGTTTATTTATTATTTATTATTTATTGGATTATTGTTATTACTATTTATTTATGGAGATTTTATCTTATTGTGGTTTATATTTTATTTATGAGTTTAATTTATTTAAAAGCCCTTGGTTATTATGGCATGTTTTATTATTAATTCATTGGGTTTATATTATTTTATATTATTATAATATATTCTCTTGTTACATGGTAAATGACGTTTATTATATTTCCTACCTACCATTATTTGCTATTGGCTAATATACTTTGGGGAAATAAATTATATTATAAAGTGGGTAGGTAAGTTTTATCTTATTTTGTATTATTTTGATTGGTTGATATTAAGGCTAGGTTTTTCGGATAATTTCTATGTAAATGGCAGCCTATGCATTTTTTCGGGTTACGATCATAAGAGTTTTCTTGGATATTTTGATTATTTTGATTTGAAGATTGGAGCTTGGATTTGGGCTTGAATTCTTGCACTTCTTCAGATTTCATTTTTCATCACTTCAATTCCCAGGTTGGAGGATCTTGCCTTTTAATTTTATTTTCAATTCTTGTTTGCTCCATGTCTGCAAAGAAAAGATTGTTTGCGGGTAGTTTGGGGGAAAATAGTTATATTACATAGTTTTAAAGTTTATGAAATTTCATGGATTTTATATTATATAGTTTTGGGCTACAGTTGGCAAAAATATTATTTGCATATTTCTGTGCGCAGCCGTGAATGCTCGGCTGAGGATTTTGGTTCTGTGATTGTTTGGCTTCCTGTGTGTGGTGCATTGTTTGTGTTGGAGGTTTCATTTTCTTAGGTTGTATTGAAATCCCTTTTTCTTTGGATTGTGGAGTCGGATTGTTCCTCGGGTTCTCTAAGACTTTCTCGAATCAGGCTTTGCCGAGAGAGATATGTCTTAGAGGACTTGGCAAAAAGTCTATTATGTTTATTTCATCTTGGTTCAATAGCTTTATTATCTATTTTGAGTTATGTTCCCTCTTGGAGTGTTGTCGAGCCATGTAAGGCTCTCTAAGAATCATTCTTTGTGAGTTTTGAGTCGGGAGCCATGAGGCTTTAGTTGATGATATCTTTTAATAGAGTTCATGTTTTTATATTATGTTTATTTCTTTATTTTCCTTATGTCTGGGTGTTCCTTTTATATCTGATTTTGGGACTTAGAATAATTTCTGTGATTTTTAATCTAGATTCATAATTTTGGCTTTTCCATGTAATTTTCTGAGTCTTTTTGTATGCGCGACAGGAGATTGTTGAACTCCATGTCGCAAATGCGCTAGAAGGTTTTATAAAAGCGCTATTATTTGTTTTGCTCAATTTTCTTATTTGTGATGTAATTTCTAGATCTGTTCTTGTACCAGAGGCTTGTATTGAGACCTTTTGATGTTTTCTAGTTTGAGTATATTCAGATTTGATGATTTTATATGGTTTTATGCTCCGACAAGTTGATGTGCCTTGTCGTAGAGGTTTTATGCTTTCTCCAACATGTTGATGTGTTGTGTTGTGAGGTTTATACTTTTGATTTTGCTCCAACAATTTGATAAGCCTTTCTTTTAAGGATTGTCTTATGTTCATGGTTGATTTGAGTGCCTTTGATATGGCTTTTGATTTATTATTTGCATTGAGGCTCTTGATTGATATTAATGGCTTTATTTGTATTATGGTGTTTAAGGATTATTTATGGATTTTTTTTGAGCCTCCTTATTTTTATTTTTGTTTTGGAATATGTTACGGGGAGTGGGCTTTCATGTGATGATCGGGGTCATGAGAGATAGGCTGCTAGGAGGTTCCTTGTAAGGATGCTTAGAGTCTAGACCACCAGGGCACATTGAAAGTTTTTCCTTGTGTAAATAAGTGATAACATTAATAATTAATTAGATGGGATGGGTAAATTGGATTCATCTAATCATGATAGTAATGGTTGTGAGACCCAAGACTTGATCCTAGGGAGGATGTTTT
This sequence comes from Cryptomeria japonica, assembly GCF_030272615.1. Classification (NCBI taxonomy): domain Eukaryota; kingdom Viridiplantae; phylum Streptophyta; class Pinopsida; order Cupressales; family Cupressaceae; genus Cryptomeria; species Cryptomeria japonica. The sequence continues at coordinate 469,990,941 of NC_081411.1, read as the reverse complement.
AGGATAAGCTTGGGAAGGCCATTGCAATGGCAATTCAATCTCCCTTGAATCTCTTATAGGTTGAGATGGCTCCACATGTCTATCAGGGTGATGCCTTCTATTTTAAGGATAGCATGTAGAGACATGTTATCAGGATTATGCCTTATATTTTGGAGGATAACATGTGATGAAACTCCACCCCTACATGTGTCTATGCTGATTATTTGTGCCTTTGATTGTTGGTATGCCTTTGGGAGTTTCTATTTATGATTTCCTTGTGATTGGCTTATGTTATATGTTGTCATGGTTCTTGAGTTGTTGAGTTCTTTTTGGTTGTTAGGTGTCAGCCTAGGTCTAGAGTGTATGTTGGGACCTTGTGTCATCTCCTAGCATAGGGGGTGGTTCCTTTGGTTCCACATGGCCAAGTGGTTTGATGCCTTCTTCCATTGGGAGTTTTTTCATTAAATATTTCATGCGTGGAAGTGGATTTTCTATCATTATGGCTTATGGATGAACATTACATAGCAGATGGATGTAGTTGATCTTATGGCACTTGTTATGTAAATTTTATTTAAATGTTGTAAATTTATCATGTAGTAGAAGAGTTATGTTCTTGATGTATTGGATATATGTATGTAGTGGTAGATGATATCTTAGGACTTGATTATGATTTATGAAAGGAAACATTGAGATGTATTGTAATGTATCTCGTAGCTTGTGAACTAGTAGTAGATTGAAGTCAATGTAATAATTTTTTTGTAAATAGATATCCAATATGTATGTAATATTCATGATGACATTAAATAAATTTTCTTAATGGAAAGTTGTTATTCTTGGTTATAAATGTGAATGGGTAATTGATAGGATGGATGAATAACCTTAAGGAAATAATCTAGATTGTATTAAATAATGTGGGATGAGTCTATGACTCTAGTAAGAGAATAATTACGGATGTATCTTATTGTATCTTGTAATTGGATTTAAAATGGAAAATATTTTTATTTGAATTATGCTCTAACTCATTTAAGGTCAAAATCTGATGAAATTTTCCGACGAAAGTGAATTAATTTATTGTTTCATCGAGTACCTTTCAATTTAATGTGAGATTTTGATTTTTTTTTAAATCGGTCCCTAACATTCGTCAAAATTTTGATGAACAATAATGGTCATCGCTATTCCAAAGACATTCCTATGAATTCTTAAAGTCAACCTATTTTCAATGGGTATATGGTTAGCACCACCTTAATTTGTGGTCGGCCAACGGGTATATAGTTTGATGCCCTAGCCAACTATTCTAATATGTTTCATTACAGACCTATTTGATGATTCCAATTGGCACTTGAGGTTGACATAATATTGTGAGTAATCCAAAAATTCCTTTACAGTCACTTGACAAGGAATTTTTATGTTGTTTTAGTCTCTGATTTGAAGGCCACTGTCAAACTTGTCCCAAAAACAATGACAGTTACAGTTTGGAATTTTTCTTTTGTTGAGTGTAGTTGTCTCTCACTTTGTATTCATTTTAAAGAACCATTATTGTTATCACAAATTTACTATTACTCACTATATGGATTTGTCAGATAATGAAAAATAAATGATGACTATTTATGTCTATCCTTGCAGTAAACTTTAAAAGTCTTATTTCCTCCAAATTTTGGAGTCTTCCATTGTTTATAGGCCTTAAGGACTTTTTGAACATTTCCTCAAGTGCATGTAGACATCCATGAAAGTACCTTGAGTCCCCTTGTGATCCATGTGGAAGGTGAACAATTGTAATGAGCATACAAAAGTTTGTAAGTCTGATCCTTGATAGTAAGTTCACAAACTTGAGGGGGTATTGTTACAAAACAAAAGAATAGTGGAAAAGGTTGCATTACAAAGTTTAATGTCTTTGTTCCTAGAGTATGATCCATGTGGCTAAAGTCTAAATCCAAAGCTCATAGTCCTTGTCAACTAGGTGCATTGACATCATGAATGGATGTGTAAAGTAGCATGTTTAAAGCATGGTTTCATTGTTCCCTACTGTCCTATTGATCAAGAGTATTGTTCCTTTGAAGAACATGTTTTTCCTTTGTTCAATCCTTGTATCCATAAATTTGGCCTTGTTATGTGTTAAATATTGATGAGACATTGTGCCAAGAAGGCCTTGTGGGTGGGTTTTCTTATTGGATCCTTGTTTCGACAATTTATCTAAATATTCAAGCTTGGTAACGAAAAATAATGTTAGATAATATTAGTGTAGAACAAAATGAAGAAACACTTGCTAGATTGTGGGCTAGATTGAAAAGAAAGGGTGATGGGAAATGTTATTGTCCTTGCAATAATTGTAAGGGCTTAAAGAAGAGAAGACTTTTAATCACAACAACTGAGAAACATTGTAGGCAACATGGTCACATTGAAGGGGGCATGATTATCGTCCATTGGTAAGTTTTTCATTATATGTCTTTATATTGATTGAATTTGTAAATGTTTATATCATTTTAACATTTTTTATATATATAAAAAATTGCTTGATCATGATCATGGTTTATTTGTGTTGATTATTATTATAAAGGTGGGGCACCCTAGGGCACATGATATGGATTATCTTGGTCCAAAGAATGTGGATTTGCAAGCAGAGAAACATGGAGCTGTGAATATCAAAGATGAAGTTAATGATCCTATGGAAGAAGATGATAATGCGCTAGAAAACATAATTGAAGATGATGGTACAAATACATTGATCCATGACACATTTAGTGGTGCAACTAATCATGATGATGATCACGTGATGATTGAGATGACTTTGATGTAGAGATTAATTTAGTGGCAAATATTCGCCAATGGCGAATTTTTCATGTCGGCGACCTGGGAAATGGCGAATATTTTGTACCTACCGGGGGTGGCCATGTCGCCAGAACATTATCAATTTGTGTCAAATTCATGGACCATATGTTTTATGTAATTAAATGTTTCTATGCAAGGATTTCACCAATACAATATATGTTCGACACATGGTAAATTTAATTTTTTCGCCTACACTCTCTGAGGTTGCCTTAATAGACGACCATAATCCGCCTATAGGCATGTGAAGATTTTTTCACTAGGATGACCCAATTCACCTGACATTTTACTAACATGTGTCTCCATTCACCCCAACTTTCACCAACTATATTGTATTTGCCAATTATTTGGATGACCCATAATCTCCTCGAAAATTACATGTCATGTTATAGTTACGTGGGATTTGCCAAATATTTGTGTACCATATAAAATTCCTGCGGAATTCGCCATATAAGGATTGGTATAAATACATGCAAAGATCAAATATATCTCTACACAATTTGATGGGTTATAGGCTCTGAATTCTAATCAATAGTGAAGTTTCAGACCAAGGAAAATCATTGTTGTTGACTGCATTGGCGACTGCTAGTGACCTAAAGGTGAGCGATCATATTTTTGAAGTGTTATAATGTTATTCTAAATTTATCTATATTTGTTTGCACTGTTGAGTTCATTTTTATTTAGTGGCAGCCTGTCAGTTCCAAGTGGTCAGCCAGGACATTCAGACCTCATAAATCTAGATTGTAGGTCGTAGGGCCAATGAAACATATATTATACTTTATAGTCTATTATTGCTTCTTCAACAAATTGATATTCTTTTGGTAGCCTTTATTTCGTTGGAGATGTTGAATAGGAAGAATGGTAGGAAACCTGAATGTGGGGAAGGTCATGAGAGGCCAACAAAAAGTAGAACATTGTCTTCGTACTTTGGCTTTGGAAAAGAGTGTGGTGAAAATTAGGAAGGTCCTTCATCACAAGTACAAGTACAAAATTCACAACCTACACCACATGTTGAAGACGGTGGCGAACTTGATATCTCAGATCAGGATGATCTTGAAGAAGATTATCTGGTAGATGCCCAAGTTAGCTGGAATGATATAATCGACTTGGGTGATAATGCCATTGATGATAATGCACGAAAGGGGAAAAGAAAAGCCAGATCAAAAAAGGATGAACCACAATAAAAAAAGGATCAGAAGTGGGATATTTCAGTGAGGAATTTTCAAATTAATTGGGCATCAAAGTATCCATTCTTTGAACCAATAGAGAATCCAATTGAAGGTGAGCCTCCAATAGAATGCAGGTGTAAGATTTGCACTTGGAAACATAACAAGGAAATTAGGTTGCAGCTAAAATTTGACACCATAGAAAAGCATATGGGTAAATTTTATGAAAAATAAATGATAAACGGGATTGAAAAATCAGTGATGAGATATAAAACAAAGGAGGAATGTAAGCATGTGAGGAATGCTGAAGAGTATTATTTTCATGAGAAAATACAGACGAAGCTTGCTGAAGTTAAAGGTTCTATTGAAGCTAGTTTTGGAAAAGCAATTCAAATAGAACAACTAGGAAAAGTTGTTCAGTTAAGTGTTGTTTTTTATATTTTGAGCAGAGGGAGTGCTATGATAGATTTCCCATCAATTAGTGGTTTATTACACTTTTTGAAAGTTCCTAACTATCCTAATAGACACTGGTTAGTAAACGGTGGATGGGAATGGGCAAGTTGTCTTGCTGAGATTGAAAAAGAAGATGTAAAGGAAAAAATAAGAGAGTCAAACTTTATTGCATTTTATTTAGATGAAGTTACGGCAGTAGACAATACTTCATGGGTATGCATGAATGTTTATACTGTAGATAATCATACCCACAAACCTCATCTACTATCTGTTGCTAAAATGAAGGAGAGTGCGACAGTGGAAAATTTATTTCAACTAGTAAAGAGAAGTTCAATTGAATATGGAGGTATGGATGACATGACGGTAGTCAAAAAATTGGTTTGTGTTGGAGCAGATGGAGCTTTAGTAATGCAAGGTCATAGGAATGATCTTTGTACAAAGATTGAAACTTCATTTGCATCGTACATTATTGCAATTCACTGCATGGCTCACTGAATGAATCTAGCTTTTGGAATTGTGAGCAAGTTTGCTTTGGTTTAAAAAAAGGAAATTTTAATCAAAGAGCTCTACTCACACTTCTATCGAAGTCCCAAGCAATTTATGGAATTTCAACACTTTGCTGATGGAATAACTGATGGGAACAAGCTTCTCAAGGATAATGATACTAGATGGATCTCTTTGGATGGTCCAGTGCATCGAGTCTTTTCAGAATATCCACCTTTGATTGGACTATTTCACACAACTCACGACGAATTAGATGAACCAAAATTTCCTAACCTTCTTCAGAGGTTAAGTAATTTAGAGACACTCTTAACTTTAGCAGCTCTTCTGCCCATGCTAGAGGAAATCAGGAATATTATGAAAGCTGCCTAAAAAAGAGCTCTGCATATTGTAGAATATGCTACATTGCGTAAGATGACATGCTTGACCCTCAATAATCTCTATTGAAATCAACCAACACTATCTGATGAAAAATTTCTTAAGTGGCGGACACTCACAGATTTGAACAATTCTGATAACTTTTTATAAATCGATGCAGATGAGGAGGTATGTGCCAATGTATGGGGAGTTGAGATACTAATGCACTTCTATGCCACGGTCGACCCCAAGGAACCAGGAAAGCACTCCAAGAAGCAACTAGCAAGAGTTACAAGGGAAGATTTTGACAAGATTGTTGAGACTATAACTACTTCTGTGAAGAAAATTGCATATGATTTTTCCTCACAAATTAGAAGCAAATTCCCTCCTGGCAACCTACTTGAAGCTATGTCTATTGTGTTTCCTCATTATTGGAGCCTGAACATTGCATCTAATTTTTGAAGTAAGCTACTGATTTTGATAAAACAATTTTGCATATCCAGAGAATTGAATGGAGTAACTATAAATGGAATATTAGACAAAACTCATCTTTGAGAGCAATCATCTCATTTTGCATACATAATGAGAGAGCAATATGGAAAAATGGAGAACCCCCATGAAGAGGGATTGATAATAGGGCTTTGGAAAATTATATCTGAGAACGCAGCGTTGCATGATTCAATGCCATAATATTTGAAGCTTTCTGATTTATGTCTTACAATGATATTGGGTTTGGTGTAAGATGAGAGAGTTTTTATTGCTTTGGGGTTCCTAAAATCAAAGCTAAGAAACAAACTAGAGAAAAATTTGGAAAATTACTTGAGGCTCTATACATCTAGGTATGATGTCCACACTTTTCCTTATGATAGGGCACTGCAAATCTGGAGGTCCAAATGTGAAAGAAGAGGTTTGGGAAACACTTCAAACCAAAGTGTCAGTGGGACTATTGACTCGTGTATTGGACCTACTGGTAGCATTGAGATGTAGTTCAACAAAGGTATGCCAACTCAGAGTGAAGAAACCACAGACAAGAATCAAGAAAGTTTTGAATTTGATGAGGATGAATGGCAACTATAAGAGATTGGTATTTATTAATCTTATTAATGTATCTCATTGTTTATATTACAAAAGCATATTACTTTTTGCAATTAGATTTAATATTGATTTGTAATTGTATTTTTCAACTTTCTATTTCCATATTTAAAATAGCATAATAAAACACCATAATGTGTTTATTGATACAGATATGTTTATTGTTTATTCAGACATGTTTGAGAACTTATATTTTCATTAATTCTTTCAAAATATAGCCATATGATACAATTTATTAAATAGTAATACACCAATTTGTGTGATTCTCCATGCAAATTGCAAAAGTGAATACAAAGTTTCAGAACCCTTTGCAAATGACCCTGAATTCCCTTTTATAGAAACAAGGGAGAAACAATAGCTTCAGGTCGAATTGCAAGTTTGCAACATGTGAAGACTCAACATCAAAATCACAAACTCAGCACAGATTTACATGGCCATCATAGGTCGTATTAGCAATTTAACAACTGCTACATGTTTGATGTCTCCTGTTAAAAAAATAGAGATCAAAATTAAATATTAATTCATGCAATGACAAATTAAATATAGATAATAGCAATGCCTAAAACCTAGTAATCAGAAATAGAGAAATGCATAAATGTTAAAGATTGGGAGAATTTGAGAATACAAATTTATTGGCTAAAGTTTTGCACTGTGCATCATAGATTCATAGGCTGGATTAGAAAATTAGTAATAGCGAGTGCTGGTTTTTTCCTATTCACAAAACAGAGTTATTTCAAGCAATGCCAAATTCCAAACAGAAAAAACATAAAACCTTGAAATTAAGAGTTAAAGAAAAAAATTGTGCAATACATACTATGATTCTTAAGATTTATGTGCCAGTTTTTGTACGGTGCTCCACTCTTCATCTAATGGAAGGTCAATATTCTGTAAACTATGGAAAGTCAATTGCAACTTCGTCAACAATCCATATTTAGAAGATTGACTTGACATCACTATTTCATCCAATACCAAATTTAGAGTTGTAAATGGTTGGATGAATTCCAGAAATCTTTGGGGAGTTGTGTCCTTAGAAAGCAAGTCTAAATCAGACTTCATTTTTATCTCCATGCTTTTTTTGTAAGCTTCTTTTCCAATGAATTTATTTGATGGGTAAACGGTCTTAGGCAAACCAAGTTTAATCAAATTATTTTTCTTTTCTTGCAGCTTCAATATCTTTTTTCCACATTTTTCCATAACTTATGATGTTTCCCTTAGTTTCTGGCATTTTTGAATGACATATGATGTCTTAACTGTGGCATCAATGCAGCTCTTAATTCCCTTGGATGCCAAGTAGCTATCACTGGTACTGTAGACTACTTGCAGAATCTTTTTTGCCATATACTCTTTTGAATAAACATGTATGCTCTTCTCAAAGTGCCCTTCGATTTTCATATAAATTACTCTTAGACTTTCATTCAATTCAAACCATTCACACAACTTGTCACTCCTCTACATTATTTTCTGCCAAATGTTTTCTTGTATATACTTCGTTGTATTTTTCATATTATCTTTCAATGTATCCTCCAAAGTTTTAATTTTATCATTTGCATTGTGCAGGTCTTCTTTCATTTGTGCACATTTTTTTCTTTCTTCCTCTACTTCCTCTTGCAAAGGTTTTTCTTTTTCCTTCCCACGATCCAATAGGTCCTATATTTTTCTTATTTCGGTAGCAGTAGACTCATAACTTTTGTATAATTTTTGAAAACTGGCTCTTTCCTCATCAATTTTTTTACTCTTTTAGCCAGTTTTTCTATCAAGTCCTTCAATTCTGCATCCATCTTCTCCTGCTTTGCAATTTCTACTGCAGAGCCTGAATTTTTTATCCTTTTGTGTAAATCATTGCACTTGTTTTTGATTAAGTAAAAATAGGTTTTAAGGGACCCGAAACCCGATTACATTCAAAAGATATTCAAGGAAACAAAACAAGATAGCTGCAAAAGACCAGCAGTAGAGAAAAGGACAACAAGAGGGCAGCAAGAAATTGACCACAAGCCCAACATTACAAGAAAATTAAAAACTCTTCATAGTTTCCTCAGCATTCTATACCAAGAGCATCATTGCCTTGGCCGCTTCCCTCAGATCGTTGTTTTCCTGTCCAATCTGACTCTCTTTCATTTTGGTGTCCTTCTTAGCAGTAGTCTGCCTAGTTCTGTGCCTAGGGTTCTAATGGGTAGGGCTGGAAGTTGGAGCATCTTCTACAATTACTAGGTTCTTCTCCTGATTTTTCTTTTCCAAATGATCCACCAGCGCATTCATATTCTGGGAAGAAACTTTAAGGACCTGGAGGCTGTGGTTCATAAGGCTTTTCAATGCCTTCTCATTACGGGCAATCCGGGTGTTGACGTTGTCTTTGTCCTCCTCCACCTGCTCTTTCATAGTTCTAATAACATCCTCCAAATGTTTCAGGTCCCCTTTTATCAGATCTTTCTCCAGCCAGTCCTCCATCTCCATTTCCTCCTCCGCTTCACTGTTTTCCGTATCCTCATTTTGTTTCCCAGAGTCAGACATCTTAATCAGCTTATTGATCTTATCTTCTAGCTCCCTTTTCTTACCCTGCATACTGGTGATGTTTTCAACAACCCATTTCTAGAAATTGAAGAATTCAAGAGTGCAGTTGCGGGTGGTGTCCAAGAAGGTATCCGCAGAGTCCTTGTTCTATTCAGTCTCCTTAGCATTAGGGTTGTCATACTCCTTAGGATTCAAAGCCTCATTCTCAATTTCTGAACCCTTAGGGCTAGAGTGAGGGTTCTCAAAATTACGCCCTTCCTCCCTTTCACCATAGTTCTCATCCTTGTTTGGCTCCATTTCAGTATCAGTGTCCTTATCCTTTTCCTCTTCTTCATCACAATGCACCTCCTTTTCTTCATGCTCTATTTCAACTTTCCTTTTTTTATGGGTAGGGGTGCTGGGTTGATCCCCATTCGAGTCAGAGTCTTTGCATCTCTCAGATATATGAGCATTAATGATCAAAGGATCATCCTTGGTTGCCCTAGCCTTATCCTTAATATGTTCATATATTAGCAGAATAAGTCCCTAGTGAGGTAGAGGATAGGAATTAGGTTTTTTAGCATAATCGAAAAGGATCTCGTTTAGAGAAGATGCTAAATAGAAGGGCAAGGATATTTTAGCCCCATGACGGAAATGGTTCAGGATAGCGAAATGATAGTTATAATTTTTTGTAAATCTGCCATCCACAGTCAAATATTCCATTAAAGCCCTAAGAACTTTTTGCCAGAAAGGCTTTACCTGCTGGGGAGTGTAGTAGGAGACATTCTCCTTCTTTGTGAGCTTGCCCTTCTCATCCTCCGTCTTCGGGAAATTTTTGAAAGCCTCAGCTGCATACTTCTGATCCCTATAGAATTTAGTCCCCTCCATCTTGAGCCCTGTGACCTTTGCAATCAAGTTTTCATCGATTTACCAAATCTCCCCAAACAGGGTGTCTCTGTTGTTACTCTAGCTTTTAGCAAAACCATAAGACACAGAGTTTCTGCTTCCGTGAAGCTTTTCCATATAGTCAGCGATTCCGTGTCTATGGAGCCTTCTCTAGACCTTTCTTTCACTCTTCCAATTCTCACATCCTAGAGGCTCATTCCTGTTTAGGTTACCACCCATTCTGAGCTCCAAGTAAAGATACCCATTGCTGCAGTCCTTAATCCACAAATAAAACTCTAAAAACTTGTTATTTCTGGATTCCCCATGTAAAGACTCTTTCGTAGTTTTGAAGTTGTTGCTTATGTCCGCACAAACCCAGCTATTATTACTATAATCTTTCACACACATATGATCTTGGATATGATGCTGAGAAACACTCCTAATCTGATAGTTAATCCACCCCCAAAATCTATCTTTGGAACTCGTTCCCCAGAAATTAATCATGAGATTAACTTGACCCATTGATGCGATCAAAGTATAATTGCTCTTTAACCTCCCATTTGATGTGAGTTTCTCCAATGTATTTGACATCCTTCTCCAAATTGACCCCTTCATTGGCTAGGATATCCACAACCTTATTGCCCTCTCTAAAGGTATGAGTTATACTAATTCTGACATAGTTATTTAGAATATCTTTAGCATTTTTAATTAAATTGGTAATATTCCAGGAAATAGAACTAGTACCTTTGAGGGCTTGTATGATGTTTGAAGAGTCCCCTTCGAGCCAAATTTTTTTGAAATTGAATTCCTGAGCTAGCTGAAGGCTCTTTAAAATTGCCAGAGCTTCAGCCACCTGGTTATTTTGGATCCCAAAAGGAGAAGCAAAAGCAGCAATGCAAATTCCTTGAGCATTTCTAATAACTCCTCCTCCACCAACCTTTCCAGGGTTCCCTTTAGCCGCCCCATCAAAATTAACCTTTATCCAGTCATATTCAGGAATCTGCCATACAATGTTATCTCTCTTATTCTTATTTTCTGATATGTAGACCCTATGCATTAGGTTCCATTCGGTAAGGATGCCTTTTTCCATATCATTCATATTAGTAATAGACCATTGCTGATTATTCTTGTGAGGAATGTTGATGTTCTCCTTTATAGCCCTGCATATTTTTTCAAAGACCACCTGAGTATTACACTTTACTTCCCTAAATATCCTATTATTCCTTTCTTTCCAAATGCCCCAACATATCATGGGGAGGCTCAAAGACCAAAGGTTCTTGATGATTTGGCATTTGGTTGGAAAATTCCATTGCCAGATAATATCCTTGATGCTCTTGTTCATGACCCAATTAACTTTCCATTTTTCCCACATTTTGCACCAAATATCCCAAGTAAAGGAGTAGTGAAAAAAGAGATGATCAACTGACTCCCCCTCCTTCTAGCATAGCTCACATCTATTAGGGAATTTGAAACCCCTTCAGATTAAATTGTCAAGAGTAAGGGTGCTATTATGAGAAGCAAGCCAAAAGAAAATGTTGACTTTAGGGATCAAAATGTTGTTCCAAACTTTATTCTAGATGGGATTGCTGATTTGAGAAAAGCTATTTTTATAGGCGGAGGCAACCATAAATTCACCTTTAGGATCACTTTTCCAGAGGAAAACATCATCATAGCCTTTGTTAGGGGAAAAGGACAGCAACTTCTTCTGGAGAGGAAAATCGAGAATGGATGTCATCAAGCCTAACCCACTTGTCCTCCTTCCAATAGTCACATACCATAAGCCCAAACCTCCTTTTACACTCCTCAATAATTTGACTATTGTTTTGATCATAAAGGGCTTCATTCTTCATCCAAGGGTCTTCCCAAAACCTTATTCTATCACCTTTTCCAAGGACCCATCTAGCCCCAGCTTTTGCCACTTTTATGGATTTGGTAATACTATTCTAGATGAAGGATCTAGCAGGGATATCTTCAGAGTAAAGGATCCCTTGGATAGTCTGATTCTGAATGTATTTGTCAAACCAAATTTGATTCCAATCTTTCTTAGTATCATAGGCTCTCCATAATTGTTTAGCAAGAAGAGCTTTGTTAAAGGTTTTTAGAGCTTTAATCCCCAACCCTCCTTTGTTCTTTGGTCTACACACTTTGTCCTAGGCAACCAAGGGTATTCTCTTCTTTTCTTCCACTCCTGACCATAAAAATCTCTTCTAGATTCTTTCCATAGCTTCAGCAAATTTAACTGGGATACCAAAAAGGCTGAGTGCATAAACAGGGAGATTTTGAAGAGTAGCTTGAAGGAGCTGCATTTTCCCATCCTGAGATAACATTGAGCCTTTCCATCCAGCATGTCTTTTATTAATTTTATCAATGAGCATATTCCAAAAGGAAGGCCCAGATAGGTGGAAGGGAGCATTTCCACTTTGTACCCAATAATGTTAGCAATTTTCTGTTGTCTTGTGACCGGAGTATTAAGGAAGTACATAGCCAATTTGTCCCAATTAACTTACTGACCAGTTGCCAAGGCATAGGAGTTAAGAGCTATTTTGAAGGCATCAACCTCCTTGACCAAAGAATATCCCATGAGGATAGTGTCATCAACAAACTGTTGATGAGTGCAAAAAATATTAGCAGAGGAAGGTTGAAGACCTTTGATAGTTTTGCTTTGTTTCAACTTATGAATCAATCTGCTCATACTTTTAGCCAATATGGTAAAAAGGATAGGAGATATGGGATCTCCTTGTCTTAGCCCTCTTGAAGTTTTAAAAAAGTTTGTTGGAGATCCATTAATCAGAATAGAGAACATAGGAGTAGTGATCAGTTCTCTGATTATTTTGATAACCTTATCATCAAAACCAAAAGCCCCCATGATTTTAAAGAGAACATCCCACTAAACTCTATCGTAAGCCTTTGCCAGATCCAGCTTTATCAAGAAACCTTCTTTTTTAGTAGCACTGAGGGAATGAATGTTCTCATGAACAAGAATGATTGAGTCTAGGATCTGCCTACTAGGAACAAAACCTTTTTGCTCCTCAGATATGATGAAAGGAAGCACCGCCAAAATTCTAGTGGTCAAAACTTTGGATATAATTTTGTAAAAAGAGTTGCATAGGCTAGTTGGCCTAAAGTTTCCCATAGAGTCCGCCCCAAAAACTTTGGGGATTAAGGCTATAAAAGTGGAATTAAGTTCCTTAAGGATTCTTCTAGATCCAAAGAATTATTTGACCGCATTAATCATCTCTTCCCCCACAATATGCTAGAACTCTCGGAAGAAAAACATAGGGAAACCGTCAGGGCCCGGAGCTTTATCCCCTTGAAATGAAAAGACAACTTTTTTGATTTCTCTAGCAGATAGGATGATAGTAAGGGCCTTATTCTGAATAGGGTTAATGACCTTAGGAATAATATTAACCAAATTGAGTTGATGGGTCTGATTAATGTCCTTGTTACTAGAAAGGAGCTGCTTGAAGAATCTGATAGCTTCATCCCTGATTTCATCCTTATTAAGCAGAGTGTTGTTTTCAACAATCAATCTTGTGATTCTATTTGCTGCCTTATGTTTTAGAGAAGTCATGTGGAAAAATTTAGTGTTTCTATCCGCTGCCTTCAACCATATAGCCCTAGATCTCTACCTCCAATAGATTTCTTCCCTAGAAATAATGTTGTGGATATTGACTAGAACATCATCTTCCATGGCTTTGGAATACTTTTTCTAGCCTTCTTTCTGGATTGAATTTTGTATCTAGTCTAGTTCCTCCTTTAATTTTTTCTTTGAATCAAAGATATCATGAAAGACGTTCTTGTTCCAGGTCTTAATGTTGGTTTTGATGTTTTTAAGTTTTTTGGCAACTTTATACATGGTAGTTCCATTAACATCAAGATTCCACCAATTAGCAATAGATTTTTCAAGATTAGGGTGGGAGGTCCACATCTTTTTGAATCAAAAAGGGAATCTTTGATTATTCTTAAAATTCTCAGCAACAAAAGAGATGGGATAATGATCTGACTCAATTCTATTGATAACAGAAAGGGAGCATCTATGAGAAAGAATCCAATCATTAGAGAGAAGGGATCTATCAAGTCTTACCTGGATGAGATCTTCACCATCCCTTCGGTTAGACCAAGTGTAGGAAGCCCCGTTGAGATCCATATCAATGAGAGCATTGTCATTAATAAAGTCCATCAGGTCAAATATGCTATCTGGTTGAGCTTGACTACCTCCAAATTTTTCAATGTCTTGCAGAGGAGTATTGAAATCTCCCATCACAACCCAGCTGTACAGAGGGAATTTTTTTCTTTTATGCTGAATTTTATTCCAAAATTTACTTCTAGCGGATTTAGAGTTAGGGGCATAGATATTAGTGATAACAAATTCCTTACCATCAAAGATTCTTTTAGCTTTTAGGGACAAAATATTGCCATCAACATCAATCATATCTCCAAAGGTTGTGCTTTTATTCCAGAATATAGCAACCCCTCCTAAGGCTCCATTCGAGCTACTGCCACAAACCCCTCCATTTTTGAAAAAAGTTTAATTTCTCCACTTTCTCTTTACTCATTTTGGTTTCCTGAACCAGGATAATATCCAGATTTTGATCTCAAATGAGGTTCCTTAATATATCATGTTTATTTAGACCATTTAGGCCTCTGATGTTCCAAGATATTACTTTCATTTGGAAGCCTGAGGGCAGGATTCCTTTATAGTTCGCTGCCTTCCATCAGCTATATTTTGCTTACTCTCCTGGTCCCTATGTCATTTCATAGTTTTGTGTCCTGGTGGGGATCTTAAAGCCCCAAAATTAGCCTTAGATCTGGTTCTGGTTTTTACTCCATTAGGGCCTCCTACCTTCTTGGTTTTAATTTTCTTTCCATTTCCTGTTGTGTTTTCTTCTTGTTGTTCTGCTCTAGACTCATCTTGAATGTTGCTCCATAGGTCTTCTCTTTTTTAAGTTTGCTTGCGGCGACCCAAACTTGTTACTCCTTCCCAGTTTTATTTCATGTTCTTGAAACTCTTCCTCTAAACAGAGTTCATCTTTTTTTGATATAGGTTCATGAACATCCTTAGGATGAGAATCAGTGATATTCTCAATCTCACCATCTTCAAGTGTCTCTTCACTGATTTCATTCTCCTCCACCTATGACTGTAGAGCCTCAAAGGTATTGCCTATTTTGATCTCAAACTCCTTGGTTTCATTCTTTTTATTCCCCTTCAGGGGGGGTCAGTGCTATCTACTTTTAGGTGTTCCGATATATTCACCAAGTTTCCACTTTTTTCTTCTAACTTGTTGCAGTCTTTGTTATTATTTTTTTCTTTCCATACCGGTTTGTGAATACTTTTTTCTTTCATCACAGGTTTTTTAGGGTGGCTGGGGCAAGCCTTAGCCTAGTGACCTGGTTTTTTGCAAGAGAAGCAAACAAATGGGAGAGATTTGAATTCAATGGCTTCTTCCCATATCCCAAGTTTGGAGTTTATGTCAATAGTACTTGGGAGGTCCATATTCTGTGATATGTTAACGCAGATGCGTGCATACACCAATCTCTTGCAAGTTGCTGTCATTGGGTCTATCACAACAAGCTCCCCAAAGGAGTTAGTGATTCCTAAGAAAACATCCTCCACCCAATATTCCAATAGAAGCCTAGGCAACCTAACCCACACCGGAGCAGATTCAAAGAAAGAATCATTGAGTTCCATGTTAGGGGACCATTTTCTAACAGAAAGAGAGGATTTACCAAACATCCAGGGGCCACCACTTAACACAGCTTCCAAATCTTCCCCACATGAGAAAGAGAAAACAAAAAAGCCTCTAGGCAGGGCAGAGACTTCAACCTGTCCTTTCATTCTCCATTTTCTCTTAACAAAGGACCTAACATCCTCAATATTAGGTCGAGGTCCAACAAATTTCCCCACTAGAGAAAGAGACATTAAAGAGATGTTATGATCAATAACTAGTAATCAAGAATCTCAATTGCAAGTTTACCTATTATATTATCTGATATATCCTTCACAAAGGGGAAAGAAGATTTACCAGTCGGTTTACCAGATGCTTGTCTTGCAAAGAGACTATTCCAGGGTTTAGGTATTTGCCCCTCCTTGATATTTTCTGAGTCAATCTTCACTGCCTCGAGGCTTGGATCTTGAGAATCTTTTGAGTTTTTGGGATCGAGAGGAGGGTCTCATGTTTGTGGGTCCCCATCCTACCTTCTAGCCTCACCATCATATGCTTGTCCTTGAGCTGCAGTGGAATCAGAACTAGAGGATCTAGCATCGTTGTTCCCTCCATTTCTCTATCCTTTTATTCACAAGAATATGTTGACATTTCATGACTGTTATTTTAAATCATTGCACTTGTTATCTATTGCTTTCCTCCTTGATTTTTCATTTGCCAGGTATGTCTGTTACTTTTCTATTTGTTTCTCTAGTTTATTTTTTCTCTCTCCACCTTTACCAGTAAAGTGTAGACCACTTTGTTAGTCCTTTGTGACACACTAATTTTGTTCACATTATGTACTTTGGAAAAATCCATTTGAAGGGTGCTAACTTGAAATTTAGAGGGATCTATTTGACTGTGTGGTGGATTTTTATCTTTAGTTGGGGCTGGGGAATAACAACCATGAACTCCATTATATCTTTCTATGGGTCATATGTTGGAAATACCTTGTTCCTTGTAGGTTGTTCATCTAAAACTTCAGTCAAGGAAACCCTATGAAATGCTTTCTTTTTTTCTTTATTTGCCTTTTTTGTGTGTTCATATTTTTAATAGTAATCACGAAATTGAAAATATGGAATGGAAGAAGCAATTGAATGTTTGAAAGATGACATAGGAATAATAGAGGCTCCAGTTCCACTTATGCCTGTGGTTTTAACTAATTCTTGACTAGGATTACCAATAATAATTCTTGATCTTGTCTCACTCCCACTGACACTTTCATGTGTAGTTTTCATAATCTTTTGAGGTGTGTGATCTGAAGCTACAAATGATTGTTTTATAGTGTTAGTGGCACTTGATATAGGATTCTAAATAGTATGACTATCTACCACTAGTGGCCTCTTGCGAGAGATATTTTGTTGTAACCCTTGTCCAACACCAAGACAACTAGTATCTGTAGTAGTACCCATGCCAACCCCACCAATCATAGTGGCACTTGACTGAACAATAATGGGAATACTATCCCCAGATTCCCCACTTATGGCAGTGGCACTTGATTCACTACCAATGGGAATCCCATGATGTGGTGGTGGTAGTGGATTTGAACCTGAAAAAAATGTAGGTGGACCTGGAGGGTAATGAGTAGTACCTATCCATGATGAATCTGAAGAATCAAGTCCAATGGCTGGTTTAACATGAGCTTTTGATTTTGAATTTGATGGAAGTTGTACCTAAAGTGGATACCAAATGCCTTCTCCTCTGCGACCTAGACCACCACCTTCAAAACCCATTTTTTCCACAATGCTTGCCCCTTTGCTATATTTTCTTTCATGGACTCATTGACTCCACTTAATATTTTAGGGACTGTAGTAGTTGTTGGAGTGGGCTCAACCTTATACTCATCATCATCCTCACTTCTGTCATATGTTGTTGTGGGATGCTCCATATTCCACAATTTTCTAAACTCTTCATCCTCGTCGATGGTCTCAAATTTTGCACTGGTCTTTGGTTCACCGAGATTCTTCCTCATAGTCAAAAAATTATCTTTACATTATTGTAGAATTGATTTGGGAATAGATTTGTTAGATGGATTAGCAGATTTTTGGTAGAAATTGTAGGACCTCCTATTTTGGATGCCCTGGCCCTCCTCTGTTGTCCTCTGTGTGTACAATGCCATAATTTGTGAGGAAATTTCTTCTGTTGAAATGTTATTGTCAGCTGCAATTTTCTCCATCTCTTTTTTTACCTCATCCCAGGAGTCCATGTTTCTAAGCTTTTCTAGAAATGGTTTACTTTCATGTTGACATAATGCTGAAGAGTTCCCATTTTACTTAAGCCTTGATTGAACTACATCGATTGGATCATACTACCAGAGACCCTCATCACCAAAGTTAAAAACTATCACAAAAACATGTGCCACATTGAATGATTTTCTCTCAGATGTGAAACCTCCACATGAGAAAGGCAAGGAAAGAAATATGCTCTTCTTTTGCTGACCATGGAAGTGCCTATCTGTGCTCTCCAATTGCCGTACATATTCCAATGCAAATATCCTCTTTGTCAAATGTATTGGAAGTTTGTATGATTTTACTGTCGATCCATAAAACCTTAACATAGTAAATTCTTCCATGAAGAACTAGTTAGCCAATTCTATTTGACTTCCGAGTTGAATGCAATCTCTACAAGACACGTGCAACCTAGGTATTGGAGTTCTTGTAATTTCATTATACATTGGTGCCAAAAAGAAGTCTACAAAATGGTTATAGTTCTTTCTGTTATCAGGCATCCTTATCTTTGGTGTCCATTCATATATTGGACACTCTATTATGTTCTGAGTCTTCTCATCAATCTTATTGTTCACAATTTGAAGATTGTTGGTCTCGAATATTGCATGATACTTGGATAGAAGGAGATATCACAAGTAGGATGAGAACCTAAATGTCTTACAGGAACCTTTTTTACCATTAGTAATTGTTTTTGCATGGATTTAACAATGTGCTCAATAAAATTATATCTTACTGGCTGACCTACACAATGGATATTATAAATTATTTCAAGAAGGCTTGCACCCACTTCCCTATAATTTTCCAATCCCAAGCAAAATGAAAGCAAGGAAATAGTATCCCTAACACATGGAACAAAAATGTTAGAATCATAAGGAGGCTTATGATTCTAATCCAATAGAATACCACTCTTTATTAGAGCTTTGATAAATGAATCTCTGCGACTTGGATCGAGACTCTCATAATTCCCTGCCAGCTTTCCTAGGTCAATTTGGATGTCTGAGTTTTGTGCTTCAAATCCTAGGTTCAACAAACGAGCAAATTCTCCCTCATTTATGGATAGAATTTCCTCTTTTGTATTTTTATTGACAATTGCTTTTTTATCTTCATCATAATTATTGGCACAAACCATGACAAAAACAAGGCAAGGGAATACTTCAGGTAACACCATGCTTCCCAATCCAGCATCCCACGATGCGATTTTATTTGTTCTTTGTTTTAACATTGGGTTGAGAATAGTAAATTTTGCCCTGGATGCATCTATCGCCTTACTAGACAATGCATATCTAATATCTATGATATGCTTTTCACCATGGATAGCAGGGTCATAAATATCATGGTATTCATCAGTTAAACCTGGTGTTTTAACCATTTCGGTTAGGTACATTTTTGTTTTCACATGGCTTCCTGTTGAACTACTGCTTCCCATTTTCCCCATCGATGTTATTGTTAATAATTTAAAATAATTCTAGATAAAAACCTGAAAATGCTAACCCTCAAATTGGACCATGAGATTAAAAAAAAGAAAAAAAGGCGGGATGTAGGTGTTCTAGATTTTACCCGGAATTTCTATTTCATTAGATTGGCGCAACCAGTTTTTGTTGCAATTGTTGCAACTTGCATTCCTCAATCTAGTAGTTGTTTCTGAATCTTTCTTGATTTACTGGTTTTTCCATGAAATGAAATACGATTATGATTTATGAGTCTCTTATTTTGAAAACTCAGAAAAGTAAAAAAGTAATACCTAAAGGGCAAAATATCTAGAATCATGTTGTAATTTTATTAATTATTATTAATAACTATTCGATGCCGAAGGAAAAAACATTCATTACTTCAGTATAAATTTTGAGGACATTAAATGTAAAATGTTCAATTTTGGGCGAAGTTCTCACAAATGTGTTCACTTCCCACATTTGGGCCGAAATCCACCCTAAGTCGTTGATCTTTGCTCATCCAACGGACGATGGTTCCTGTTGTCAGATGTTGTGGGTACCATGACTTCTGCCATTTTTCAGGCACATCACCATACTCATGTTACTTTTCGGGACTATTTTTTAAGTCTATTTAATCATTTTAAACTTCCATCCAAAAAATAGCTTTATAGACTTAATTATATTTAATTAAATTTAAAGCTTTTAATTCTGGGTGAAGTTCTCACAAATGTGTTCACTTCCCACATTCGGGCCAAAATCCACCCTAAGTCATTGATCTTTGCTCATCCAATGAATGATGGTACCTGTTGTCAGATGTCGTGGGTCCTATGACTTATGCCATTTTTCGGGCATGTCACCATACTCGTGTCACTTTTTGGGTCTATTTTTTGAGTCTGTTTAATCATTTTAAACTTCTGCTCAAAAAATAGCTTTATAGACTTAATTATATTTAATTAAATTTAAAATGTTCAATTCCGGGTGAAGTTCTCACAAATGTGTTCACTTTCCACATTCAGGTTGAAATCCACCCTAAGTCATTGATCTTTTCTCATCCAACGGACGATGGTACCTATTGTCAGATGTCGTGGGTCCCATGACTTCTACCATTTTTTGGGCACGTCACCATACTCATGTCACTTTTCAGGACTGTTTTTAAAGTCTATTTAATCATTTTAAACTTCCGCCCAAAAAAGAGCTTTATAGACTTAATTATATTTAATTAAATTTAAAATGTTCAATTTCAGACGATGTTCTCACAAATGTGTTCACTTCCCACATTTGTGCCGAAATCCACCTTAAGCCGTTGATCTTTGGTCATCCAACGAACGATGGTACCTATTGTCAGATGTCATTGGTCCCATAATAAGAGACATTTAAAGATGTGCAATAGTTTGAGATAACTATTAAAAATATAATGTTAATATTATTTGTAAAAATATGAAATTCAAAAATAGTATAGAACATGAAACTTAGTTTCTAGAATAAAACAAATAACTAAATATAAATATAAATATTGATATACAATTTGAAAGGTAAAAGTTTAATATAAAAATTAAAACTTTCAATATTAAATCTAAAATATTAATTTAAAGTTTAACAAAATTCTTTAAAAATATGTTTACGATATATAATTTTAAAAAATAGTTTAAAAATATATATAAAAGTTCAACATAAATTTAGTGTAATATAAATTTTAATTTAATAAATAAATAAAGACTAAAAATATATATAAAAGTTCAACATAAATTTAGTTTAATATAAATTTTAATTTAATATAATTTTATTGTTAAATAATGTGGTGAATCTTATTGATAAACCTGCACCTCCTAAGGACCTATGCAATATGTATTACCTTTGATCCTAGTGAGACTATTGGAAATTCAAATTTGAAACACCTGATGGCCCACTATAAGTCTATATATCACCTGCAAAGATCAAAGACATACTCTCACGAGGGGTTCTCATTGATGATTGATCCAACATGTATGGTGAATGTAATAAGTTAAGAATATCTTTATACTTTACAATTGCATGAAGTAACATATTGATATGATAAATTTGATTTAGTGGTTAAGATCTTAGATGGTTTCTCTTGTCCTACTATAGGTTCTATTACTCTTCCAATTCCTGTTAAGATTGGTACTAAGTGCATAGATGCCATTTTTGCTATCATTCCTAAATCCTACTTCAGATCAATTTTGTAGGAAGTTGGGACATCCTTGCCCTTGTTCTCTTCCATGAAAGCAATCCCATCTACCCTTCATAAATGTCTCAAATTTCTTCATTATGACAAAATCTGACAAAATCTTAACTATAAATCATAGCATGTATCCATTACCAACCCACACATGCACTAGTTCAAAACTTCAAAAACAAGTAAGTTGGAGTTTTAGTTCAAATCTTAACTATATATTTATAAAATTATAATCAACCATAATCAATGTACAAATAATTAATGGAACGAACTAAACTTTTTTTATATATATTAAATATAGAGGAAGAAGCATTACATAAAAAAGATCACATTATTAAATTTATGTCCATTGTTTAACAAAATATTGAAATAACGTAGCTCATAGACAAAAAGAATTTGAAAAACTTTCATTAAAAAAATGAAATAGAATTATAGAAAGTATTTTTATATCCATAAGACTCTAAGAGGCAAATTGAAACAAACTGGAATTTAAAAAATTATCATTAATATTTATGCTTTGGAAATTTTACAATTTCTACATTTGAGACTTAAGTCCCTCAAAAACTTAAAAGCCAAAATGAGTGAGCCACTGAGCCTATGAGGTTGCGAGGACATAGGCAAAAAAAAAACTACTAGGGGGTCGAGGCTAGGGCACAGGTAGTGGATGATTTACAAATTTTCCCTAAGAATTTGGCCCTCCTTCCATGTAGAATTCTTCAGAGAGCATAAGCTGAGAGAATTCTTCAAGCCACATGTAGTTTGGAAAGTTGTCCAGGAGCAACCATTTCTGGAGGAAGTCCCTGCCAATCTGCACCCATCTCCTATGATGCGTCAAGTGCTCCGCATTTAGGTTTAGGAGAAATGGTTGCCTAGCCACTGACACTATTTGGTCAGGGAGGAGAAGCTTGGATAATTCACTTGCCCAAAGCATCCCCACCCCTACTTCTACAAGGACAACAACAGTAATGTCATCTCCAAGGAAGTCTTCCTTAAAAACTTTTCTCAACAGCATCAGCATATCCACCTTGTCTCCTCCCAGGTCTAGAAGAGATGCCAAGAACTGGGATGTAATATCCGTGTTAACACGGTATCTATTTTTGTTTCATAGAAACTCTCTGCCCAACACCATCTGCACAGCCTCATTGATGAATGATCCAACCTCCTTGCAGACTGATTGGAGGGTTGGGTCTCTCACAAAGCCCAAAAAGGCCCTCTGGTCCTTTGTAGAAATGCTTCTCAAGCGCATGGGAGTGTCCATCTTGAGAAATCAGATTAACAAATTAAACAACCTGAGCCTATAAACCTAAACCAAAGGAAGAATTTAAATACCATGAGCTCCAATGATTTATCTACCAAATGGAAAAGGCTAATTGAAGATGAAAGAAGCAGAGATCGTATATAAATAATTAAAGCTCTTGATTGTAATAATTACTTCTCTAACCGTATTAATTTCTTTAAATTTTTTTAAATCTTTCGTATCTCTGTAAATCTTTCCCATAAATGCACTAGTGTGCGAAATTGGGAACAACTATAAACCAGTACCAAGTTGGCAAGTACCACATTGGAAGTCGTGGGGACAAAGTGGATTGCAGTAAGTGAATAGATATATATTAAATGACCAAAATTATCGATCATGATTCATGACATTTGATACATGTCTATTGAAACCAATTCCATTCTGGGCACTTTCTGGTGAGCTATGTTCTCTTCAAAACATTGGGCTGAAATAAAACTTCAGCCATTGATCTACGATCATCGAATGGTTTAAAATCATTGATGGATTTTAGGTATGTGTCACCTTTCACATGTCAAAGAGGCCATGCTTATTGATACATCATGCAGAGTCTGAACTCAATGTGATGTATTGATGTGATGTGATGTGCCTTGTCTATTAATGGCAATGAATTCATGAAATCGCCAATAAATTATATATTTTTCCATAAATAACAAAATATTCGCCAATACATTTAAATAATTTTCAAGTGGTGGATAAAAATCGCCAATACATTTAAATAATTTTTCCTTCGGAGTAAAATTTTTCACCCATACAATTATATATTCGTTCCTTTTAACAGAAATTATTCACCTCCTACAATATATATTTTCCCCATAGAACAAGGTATTATTCACTAGAAATTTATGGAATTTTCATACCCTAGAAAAAAATTGCCAATACAAAATAATTTTTTGCCCTATTTTGAAAAAAAATTTCGCCATCAATATGAAAATTTCCCCCCGAAAATAATGTCTGATTCACCAGGATTTTACATAGTTGCCCAAGGGGTAGTTTCTTAAAGTTATCCCTACTTTGATGATGTTCACAATTTACATGTACTTGAGAAGGCATATGAGGCCCTTTATGAAGGCTCCCAAACAACTCTTCTCTCTGTTGTATTGTTGCTAGTGAACTTGAAGGTTATGAATGGTTTATCCAACATAGCACTCTCACAGATGTTAAGGTATGTCATATATGTCATCTTTTTTCATCTATTTTTGTTGTTAGTTCATCACTACTAAATAAAGGATGAAATATTTACCATTAATGTTCGTTATATTAACAAAATATTTTTTTGTTGTAGATTGATATGTGAATTTTTGTTACCACCATCAAATATTTTACCTTGCTCATACCAAGATTTATCTTCCATTATGAAAGATATTTGAATGCAGTATCAAGCAATAGATGGAGTATCAAGATCTTGACCTTGTTTCCTAGTAACATTGAATTCTCCAACACATAAAGTTCCAGGCATAAAGGCTTGCTTGTCATGTGAACTCAAATGCATGTGATTTGAAACTCCCATCTGCCTAATGATTTCCAAATAGGCTACTCTGTCAGGCATTGTCTTTGGCAATAGAAGTGGAGATTCCCCAAAGCCATAGACTAATCATTGTTACATCAGAAAAATAGTACCAGTCACCCCAATTATGTTGAACTGTCTGAGGCCCCCCAAAGTCTGCAGGCCTCATAAATTTCTTAACTTCTTCTTAAAGTGGAAAATAGCATGGGTGATCATAGAACCTATATAAACTTTTTACAAAGAACTCCTGAAAATTAATATAACTAGATCTAACAAATATGCAATCTCATATTGAAGTCCATAATTGGATAGGCAAAGGTTGATTGTCATCATCAAAATGCTTTGTTGTCATCTCCTCAAGCCATGGACCAAGCTCTTGACCATAGAATAACACTATACGCATTAGCAGAGAATAATGGGGGAAGTATATTTTGGAAGAATCCTTATTGATGGCAATGAGCCTGATATCAAGTTGTCTTGCTACAAATTTAGCATAGTCAAATTCTCTGGCATTAAGGCTTTGAACATCTACTACAATGACCATGGATTCAATCATCATGAAATCAAGGGTGTTCAACCCCAAGACTTGGCCAACTGAGTAATAGGTATACTTAAAAGTGAATTTTAAACAAAAACACATGAAAGGCAAGTCCTTCCTCTACCTCCAATGGTGCATCAGGACTGGGCATATGAAGAGGCAACCTCCATCTTGTATAGGTGGTGTCTAACCTCTAGTATTCCTTCAACAAATCCTCAAGAATAATGGGTTGATCGTAAATCCCAGGGAAATCAAAAAATTTAGAAATTGCATCTCTTGACACATAAAAATAGGGCTTCCCATCTCCACTGCAAATTGCCCTCTTCTTGGGGTCATAGTTTCATGCCAATAATTTTAGTATATCCGCATTAACATAAACATTGGGAACAACTAGTTTTCCCAAGCTTAATCACCATGAGTTGCAAATCAACTCAGGACTGTCACACCTACGATAATGGAACAAAAACAACTCATAACCCCTGATAGTTGTATACACATCTCCAATATTATTATAATTATCTTCTAATTTCCATTCCACAGACCTCTTTGGTTTAGGGGTAGAACCAAATAATTGGTCTAACAAGTCCTAGCTCAGTTTTCTCTCCTCTACCTAAGTTTCTATGTTTGCCTCATCAATTTTCTACTTCTTCCCTTTACCCTTACTTGTTTCCCCTCTCTGCCTCTTCTTGACACTACTAGAACTTTCCATTTTACAAGCAATTCGACTAACTTCTTGAGGAAATCATAGAGGAATCGCTCGAGATACTTACTTGTTTGTTCGTTGTTATTGTTCTTCTCGATCCACTCCAATTTCGTCCCTAAATGTTTTCAACTTAGGTGAGAAAACTTTCATAAATGTATTCTCTAAGAATGTTGTTTGTGCAACAATAAATGTTTCAACCTGCTAATCAATGGAGTAGTCTTTTCAAAATTTGAATTGTGTTGTGTACATGTGACATCGACTTAACTCTTTTCTGTTGATGCCTCTAAGTTTGGTGCCATTCTGACAATTTTTTGCTACAGATAAATTTGGCAGTGTCTATAACTTCTTTTCTTTCATGTTATTTTGGTAGGAGTTATGACAACAAGTCATTACTAGCTTGATCCTGAGTTTCGGGTTAACTATGTCGATCATACCTTGAGTGATTCCTATCGGTATTACTTTAAACATTGGCATCTCTAAAAATTGTATACCTGACTTCACAAGTTATCTCGATGAAAATTTTCACCTTTGATTCTGCTTATTGCTATAAGTCATCCCGATATAGATATTCTAGTTAAGTCTACTATCAGAATAGTTGTACCAATGCCATATTACACACTTTCTTTCAGAATAATTTATATTGTTGAATCATGGGTAATTCATTATCCTGATCTTATTAGTTATACCGATAGGGACTCTGTCTTCATTTTCTTTCATCACCATAGGTTTCCCCGATGTCAATTTCTCAAATAGGAATTCATGATCAAAATAACTATTTTGATATCATTTTATTTTTTTTCCATCACTACAACTTCAATGGTCGAATCGATGCTAATGTGTTATCTCAACTTCAATAGTTATTCCGATGAGCTTGCTCAAAGCTTATTGATAAATTTCCTCTTATTTTCTTTTATCAAGATAACTCTCATCATCTAGATAGCCTTCTAGTCCTATCTCAATCTTGTATATGATTCTAATAAAACTTGTATCAGCATAACATATTCCAAAATAAACATGTTAAAATAGTTTACTCTATTGGCATTACAAAATTATGCTTCTTCGCCTTTGGTAGTCATTTTGATAGACATCTCAAGTGTTGTGTCCAGTATAACTATACTGATGTAACATTATCGAAATATCTTATTCTATTGGAATCACAAAAATTGTCATTCTGCTTTTATTGGTTATTTGGTAGGTGTTAAGACCTCATGTTCGGTAATGCTATCCCGATGTTTATTTTTATCATTGACTTGTTAGATCAGGTAAGCTATCCCGATATATACATAAAGTGTTGCTCAAAGAAGATTATTTTACTGATCTTCCTTGGGTCTTATCAAGCATGCTTTACATAGGATCTGGGGCATAATAGAGATGAGATGTGGGGCTCTATGCTAGATGAAAGAAAACTTCTATAGCTTCAACCTTTAATCCTTTTAAATACAAAAGCTTGGTGATGACTAACATGCTAGGGGTACTAAGCATCATTATGAAATTTCAGGGTTACAAAAATTTCATGATCCCTTTTTTAATGATAGATATGGTTAAGTTAGGGTTTAGGTTAAAAAAATAATTGTATTGATTAGGTACATTTGATGAATAAAAAATGACATATTTGCTAAACTAAACATAGGCTGATAAGATGCAGATAGCTAACCCACTATGGCTTGTAATTGATCTATATTAATATCACTAGGGAATTATGATTCTATTAAGGTGTGATCCAATATGTCCATTGTTGGCAATATGAAGGAATTGATTATGTGTTGCATTGATGTTTTGTCATTCATGTCAACACTAGTTGTTATGATTGGTTACTGGCAGACAGATTTTGGTTACCAGTAGAAGAACTAGTGTTACCGACAGAAGGGACTATCAGTTGGATACTACCTACAAGTTTGGATCAATGGAATATGTTTGGTTTGATGTTTCTAGAGTATGTTTTGGTCAGTTGGTATTGACTTGATGATCAGATGCTATCACACACTCTAGTAAGCCTATATCAGTAAGGGTTTAAGGTTTTACCAACTCAAATTTTACTGAGAATCTTTGACAGGATGCATAAGTGGTGTTAGTGCAGCTTCTAGATTCAGGATGCAGAAGGTGATCTTTTTTCATGCCTCGACTAATTGGGGACATTGCTTTGGCATGGTGAATCTATTTGGGTCCATGTTATGGACTGATATCATGTTGCGTGTTCTCTACATATTACTCGGATGATTTATGGATTGGTTAATGTTGTTTTGGTCTAAAGCCAACATGGTATATCATTGTAATGTGGATGTATGCAATGATCTTATTTTAATATCTTTTAGGTGGCCAACCTAACTAGTTTAGGCCTTAGGGTTTGTATAAATTGATGTAAGATCTCATTGTATATTTTGTTGGTCATGGTCATGATCATATGCAAAGGATATTTGGTTGATCATAGGTGATCGAATTGGGTTTATGTAAGAGGTCAAAGGCCTCTGGTATTGAGCTTAACAAGGACTATAATCAGCCATAGTAGATGCTATCATTGGTAGTTCATTCTTCTAGATTATTGTGCAATTATATTGAGGTGGTTATAACCTCTTTGTAGTCAGTGATACTCCTTTGTAATGAGAAGTACGCTCTAGGCAGTGTGCCTTCCTGCATGTGTAGGCCCCTTATTGTATCACATACTTTCTGCAGAGGTATTATCTGACTATGGGTAGGCTTCCCACCATGGTTTTTCCCTTTATCGGGTTTTCCACGTACAAATCATGGTGTTATGTGGTATGGTTGCATTGTGTTAATTCTCTGTTTCATTCTTAAGTTTTATTGCTTACTGATATCTGTTATTTCTATTCTAGTATTAAATCTTTATGTGCTCCAGTTAAAGGTTATAAAGTGGCTTGATTAATATAATTAGTTGACAACTGATTCACCCCCCCCACCCCTCTTAGTTGTGCACCAGTTATTCTAACATCCATATGGATAGATGAATATAAAATAAGCTCCAAGATAGATAAATATGCTAGATTCTTCCTAAGATGGTCTTGGATGTCATATTGGGTGACTTTTTGGGAAGAAGAATCCCTCTGCAGTAACCTAATTGTGCCTAGTGTTGGCAACATAATTATGATTTTTAATAGTAATGACATTAATTTATGGATAGGTTTCCTCAATGTGACCCACTATTGATTGATATAAGATAGACAACTTACTAGTGTTGACCTTGGTTGCACAAATATTTTGAGATGATCCTTTATTTGACATAGAGGTTTATTTCTATCATTCTTGAGAAAAATATCATAATAGGTACCTATGAATTGTTCATCAGGAAATGAGATACATGGCCATCCCCAAACTCTCATTGTGTTTGATTAGATATGGCTAGAATTATTATATTTCATGCATTTGGACATAGAATGACCTTTTACATGATAGTGCTAAAAGTACTAAATTTCTTTGTATCATGTAAGTTTGGGTGCATTGTCATTGAAAACTATGGTATGTGGGAATTTAATTAGGTTAGCTTCAACTGATTTTTGAAATACTACTTTTATAAGCTCCCCCAAGGAAGTATACATATGTTGTGGATGATTTTGGAATATTGTTCATGTCCTTGTGGTATAACAACATGTGTTGGTTGTTGGACATTTTGAAATATTAGGATATTTTTAGATGGTGACCCCCTTATCTATTATATCATCAAAATTGGGAACACAATCGAATTGTAGATGAAAAGCCATTCTATAATTAATATTTATAATGAAAATATAGAGAATTTTTCTTTTGGTTATGCCAATGAAACGACCTCAAAAGGCAACTCCATAATTTAAGGAAGGAAGAAAAAAATCCCCATTTTGTTGTTTTGCATTTGTATGCCCTTCCCATTTGTGGCTTGGAGATGTGTTGATCTCGATAATAACTTGACTATGTATCTAGGGACACATTGTTAGATAGTTCAAATAACTGGAAGACAACTGAGAGGGGGGGGGGGTGAATCAGTTGTCACCAGATTACCAGAACCTTAAGCAATTAAAACTTTAATACCAGAATACATAAGATCAATATTGGAATACATAAACCATTTATCAAAATAGAAGATATACCAATTAAGCACAAGCAACAATTAGAAAATAGATACCATCCACATGACACCAATATTTGTACATGGACAACCTAGTAAAGGGAAAAACCATAGTGGGAAGCCTACCCGCAGTCAGATAATAATTTTGCAGTAAGTATGTGATTACAAATTGAGGGGCCTACACTTGCAGGAAGGCCAACAACCTAGAGCACATTGCTCATTACAAAAGGAGTCTCACTGACTACATAAAAAACCAAACTACAATCTGGAAGGAAGAATGAACTGCAATGATAGTATCTCCTATGCTTGAGTATAGTTCTGGTTAAGCTCAATACTGGAGGACTTAATCCTCTTACATAAACCTAACTTGATCACTAGTGATTGACCAAACCCTCTGCATGAATGATTATTACATTAATTTCTCACATACATCCTTACATATTCCATCATATGATCTATAATGAGATCTTACATCATATATATATAAACCCTCAACCATAAACAATAAGGTCGGCCACCAGACAATAAAGAAATTACATAATTACAAAAAATGTTTGTCTAAGACCAAGAAAATATTATCCAACCCATAAGACATCCCGAAAACACATTGAGAAGACCAAACAACACGTTACATTAACTCCATCCAAAACCTAGATAGTACCAGACCCAATTTAGGTCCACACAGGCTAAAGAAATGATCCCAATCAGAAAAGTCTCAAACATGATCACCATCAGCATCCTAAATCTCTACTAGAAGCTACACCAACACCACTTATGCATAACATCAAAAGATCTTCAATAAAGCTTTGTTGGTGAAACCCTCACCGGATCAACAAACCAAGCTTACCAGCATATAAGATAGCATCTAATCACCAAATCAAAACCAACAAACGGAACATGAATCTAGGTAGCATGAATATCATATCTAAGCCAATTCCATAAGCCAAAGCATATGAGAGTATACCGGATCATCATGATCTAATCAACTAGAAACCAAACAACCTACCAGGACCAAAAGGATACTGGTAAACAACCAAAACAGCTAGTGTTGACATCAATGAAAAAACATCAATGCAACACATAATCAATTCCTCCAAATGGCCAACATGCATAGGTTGTCGTTATGTTTTGCTTGTAAGTGGTTGCTCAATTTTTTAATTTTCTTCATTGTGTTAATTTTTTGACCCCAACCATATGCTAAACCTAAATCCTAACCCTTATAACCATAATCTCAAAACTAATCCTAAACCCTAACTCTAACCATATCCAAATCCAAACCCTAACCCAAACCAAACCCTACCTCAAAAACTAACCATTATGTAAATGTCAATCATAACCATAATTCCAACCCTATCCTAGGTAATGCTATCCCTAAACCCTAACCCTAACCATAATCATAAACCTAAACCAAATCCTAATCCTAATTATAATCTTAACCTTAATCCTAACCTTGACCCTAACCCTAGCCCTAACCAAATCTAAATCTTCACCCTACTCCTAATTATAATTCCAATCCCAACCCTAATTGTAATTCCAACTGTACCCTTAATGCTAATCAAAACCTTATTCGTAAAATCAAAACCTACTATAATTATAATCCAAACCCTAACCCTAACCATAATTCTACCCCTAAACCTAACATAATTATGACCATGACGTTAAACCATAACCATGATTATAAAGAAAAATCTTAACACTATTTTATACTTATAGTTCAATAAAACACTATTTTTAGAAGGCTTGACATTAGAAAGATAAGTGTTACTTTTAGATATTTTACATGAGTTTCCTAGGGCCACCCATTTGTTATAAATTGTCTATAGCACTAAAATGTCCCACTTGTGAAGCAAGCATTGAAGATCATAATTCATATATGAAGAGTACATCTTGTTTAAACTATCCATTTTAAAATAGACCCAAAATCATGAATTATTAAAAGCCTTCATGGTGTAAGAAAAGACTCAATCATATCATCATATCCTTATCTACCACCTAGATACTTTGCACCATCCACTCTTATTGACTTGGCATATATTTACATTTTTATATCTATCTTATATTTAATTTGTGAAGAAGTTTATTCATGCAAACTAAAGAGATTACTTAGAGGAAATATTGCATGATATTAAATGTTAGATCAAACTCTTTAATCAAAAGCCAAGTAAAATGGAGAGATAATATTACAGCACATTAATTTAGTGAAATGCGCATATTATTCTAGAATGTCAAATCAATTTCTAATGTAGCATTATCATTAGATTATTATTTTTAGGCCTTGATATCTTCTAGGAGGTGTTCAAATAAAGTGCTTTGTAGATATTTTGTGCTTCAAGTTTACATAATAATTAAAATGAAGGAAAATAATTGGACCCAAATTATATTTTAAATTTGAAATATAAAATTTTCTTTTGAAAGTATAGAAATGAACTTATAGTCTATTTGGATTTTTATTTGAATCACGAGCGCGTAGGAGCAAAGAGTTGGGATTACGATACATAAGGCATAATCTAGTTCTATAAGCAATCCCAACATAACCCCGATTGACATAATGACTACAAGGATCAATTGAAATACCAAGCCACCCACAAAGCATCCAGACAGTCAGAAATTCAAAAAAGGAGAGAGAAAGAGGATGAACAAATGTAAGTGCCATCAAATCCACTATAAGTGTTGCATTCTATATTTTGGTAAAATCTCATTAATCTTGTAAGGGTTGAAATGGTAGTTTGTTTTTTTACATTGAGTGGGTAAGGCTTATTGGGGCAGAAAATTGTGTTTTTTTGCAAAACCTACGACAAGCGTTGTGCCTTATGAACCATTCATTATAGAGATTTTTAGCTCAAAATAACTTGATTCAAATAACTCAATCTCATGTTAAATAACTTGATCTTGTGGAAAACCTAAAACAAGGTGCAATCAACCTTAATCAAGGAGACTCTATGACGTAACTATCTCCGTAAACTGGTCTCCTATTTGGGAGCATATTGGTTGGGTGTGGTGATGGAACTCATGTTACTTTGTATATGTTATCAATTATACTCAATAGAAAAAAAATGTGTATATTATTCTAGAATGTCAAATCAATTTTAATTTTTTTGGTTGGTAATATATGTATTTTATTAAATATAAAAAGTAGTTACATCATGATGCTGATTGTTTGTTCTCCTATCCAAAAAATTGTCATTCTTCAAAATTGGCAATATACAGGTAATACAAAATCTTTACACAAAAAACTCTTTTCTGCTACAACCTACCCCCAGATTTACTATCAGACGTTATCCATAATTACATAGCAAAAATTTAGCCAAAAAACATAAAAAACCACACCCCGCCTTGTTTGTCACCATCGCTGCAACATTTTAGAAGCCACCTTCAATGCCTGGCCGGTCTCGTTCCCACTCCCAACCTTGGTACCACCCCCACTCTCAGCCTCCTTGGTCAAAGAGTTCTTCTAGTTCCCTTCACTTCCTCCCTTGCTATTGTAATGACTGCATCCAGTTCTTTGATCTGAATTAACAACTTCATTGCCTCCCATCCATTCTTTGCCTCCACCTTGCGATGGTAGGCACACATACCCAACGCCCATTGAAGGAAGGGTTTGATTTTTATTTCACCCCTTCATCTTCATTTTCTTCTCCCTCACCTAATACTGCCCATTCCAAGAAAGTTTCTAACCCTTCATGAAATTCTATTGGAACAAGAAATTCTACCACCCTACGAACTGTTGCAATGCTTTCCTCCACTTCCAATACTCAAGCCAAAATGAGTGAATATATATCCATTCTGGTCCGATGTCTATGTTTTACTTTTATAAACACCTTCCCCAATATAAAAAAAACACAGCGTGGGACATAATCATCCCAAAAGTTAAAAAGACCTCTGAGCTGTTTGAATGTCAGCTCACCCCGAAAAGCCCAAATCTACTTCTTCATCTTCAATGTGAAATTTGCCTCCATCTTTCTCAGGCAAAGATATCACCTTTAGCTCAACATTCACCAAATCCCCTTCACTTCTCTGAGGTCTCACTTCTAACTTACTTCATACGCTAAATGTCAGATGAAATTTGAGTTGACTCACATTTAAACCCACTACGCCTTTCA
The DNA here is from genome assembly GCF_030272615.1 of Cryptomeria japonica. Lineage (NCBI taxonomy): Eukaryota > Viridiplantae > Streptophyta > Pinopsida > Cupressales > Cupressaceae > Cryptomeria > Cryptomeria japonica. The sequence goes on along the minus strand of NC_081411.1, from coordinate 469,957,448 downwards.
AAACTGGTGTCATTAATAATCTTTCCCAATTAATGTCTATGATTGCCTTGTCACTCTCCCATCATCTTTCCAACTCTATAGGAGTACCAAAGAGTGCGTCCTGCATTTATGATCTAAAAAACTTATAATAACCACCACCCTGAAATCTTATCTAAGATCTTCAAATATGACTTCACCTTCTTTTTCGAATGTGAGTGCTCATTTAGATAAAATATTTGCCTCTACATTCCATGTTCACCTAATGTGACTTAGGCCCCCCTAAGAATATTCTCTTGTCACAAGTCAACATAAGATGACACATGTCTTAGATTTATCAATGCCTTTTAAAATCAAATCAAAGTCCATGAAAAATAACCAGCCAAGTTGAAGGGTGTGGAAAACTAAGTTCACCTTATGGGAAACCTCTACTAAGTCCATGATCTCTTGTAGATTCTCTTTGTCACCTTATAGTTATGCTCCCCCACATCTTTATGGACCATGAAAAACCTCAAGGAATTTTTGGTAACTATCTCTCTCATTTGATGGAGTGTAGGTACCACCAAATAGGTATTTGTCATATTTGTCTTCCTCAAGCAAGGAAAATTCAGGAAGAGAAGAGGAAAGCGAGACATGTAGTAGATCTAAAAGAGGGGGATCAACTAGAGGTGAAAAGATTAGAAGAAAATTTTGTAAATGTATGGAATTTTTTCTTACTGAAGGGGGGTCATGTCCTTATGGTGATGAGAAGATAGGTGACATCGAGGTGCCCTTGAGCTACAAACATCTATGAAAACAATGGGTACCCAAGGAACTTCCTCTAGTAAACACTGATTTTTGTGTCAATGAGAGGATATTTCACATAGCACCATTGCCATTACATGGTTTGGGCCTATTTTGCATGGATGACATAATGGTCTATTACAGTAGAGTTACTGAATTGATGGAGTATGTTGTACCCTATTACAGTTACAAACATTGGATGCAACTAGCTCAATATACACAAAGTATGTGTAGGTATTCACTGTCACCAAATTATATACAACTAAAAGATAAGGATCAAAATAAAGGAGTGGCTATGTACATTGATGGAAGGCCAAAATCATTAGGGAATATTGTAGGGTTTATAAATAGTACATAACCTGGGTCAACAAATAAGCAACCCAATTTCATATTCGAGGCGCGCAAGGGAAACCGTCTATTCGTATATGCAATAAAATCAATAACTGTAGGTGAAGAGTGCTAATTGATTACAATTTGAATCACATAGATACAAACACAATTAATATGAGGGTGGTGCATACTATATATACTATTTTACCCAATGCCCAATTAATGACTCCAATATACCATTTTATTATTATGTTTTTTTTCATAAGTCTATTGGTCTCATTTTGCTAATGGTTTTTTATATTTAATTTTTGTCACAGCAGTACATTGATCATATCAGGAAGGCTCTGGCCCAAAGCACAGATTGTGATGCATCTTTAGGTGCTTCTAAGAGATAGGTCTACCTCATTATTTCATGTTACTATCTCCAATTAGAACTATCAATTCCTTACTTTCATTACTTGATCAACATAGTTGGGACTAAATCCTATTGTCTTGGAGCCTTCAAGGATTTCATACTACAACTCAATCCACACTCACTGATAAGTGGTAAATATTCATTACATTAGTCTTTCAAATCTGATCATGAAGGAACCAATTAATCACAGTATAAAGGATTGCAAAACTCTTTATTTAAAACAAACCCTTGATGAGATGAACTGCTATATATCCAGTAAAACATATTATTACTTCCTTAGCATGAGTGGTTATTTTATTCAATTGTAAAATGAAAAAAACTTACTGATTCATGTTAATAACCTATACATTAATATAACAATGTTACTAGGGCCTCCCATAAACTGTGTTAAAACAGAGGGTTTTAACAGTTTTTAGAAAAACTACTATATCTCTTCAAATACTCCATGAAAATGCATAAGAAAGGATTCATTGGAAATATATTTTATTATACTATCATTCTAAAATACTTAAAAATTCAAAATACAACATTTATGAGCCTTCTTGGCTCTGTGACAGTCACAAACCCTTTAAACCTTTATGACAGTTGAGGGTTTGATGGGTAAACTTTGTCAAATGCCCTCCAAACTACTCCTCCACTCTTGACCTTGACCAAACATGGTTTTATAAACCATTAAAAACTAATTTCCACTCCTTCTAACTACTCCAACCAACTCATGATTGATTGATGTCATTTTACATCTCTTTTGCACTTTTTGGCAATGTTGCAACTTTACAACTTTTGCATTTTTCACACAACTTTGCCAACTTTGACCATATCCTTCTTGGATGTTTCCAACATGACAAAAATGGACTCAATATAATCAGTTACAACATTTTTAATCCTTTTATGGAAATTTTGACCTTAGTTGACTCTATCAAGACCTATTAGGTCTCTTGGCACAAAATGGCTCTTCAAGCCTTACAATTGAGTTGTTTTTTTATATCAATGGACTTTATGACCTTACAAATCATGTATGAAAATTACAAATAAGAAATAAAAATGTACTTTGACCTCATAAGATATCTTTATGCCTGGGTGCCTCTGCACCATTTTATTATTATTTTTCATAAGTTTATTGGGTTAATTTCGATAATGTTTTTAATATTCTTGTTGCAGTTAGATGATCGGGGAAAGGCACCAACAACAGACTAGTGAATCCATAGGGAGGTGAAGTCACTATTATGCGATGATGAAATTGCATATTTTGCAAACCCTCTAGATATGATAAGGAAGACCCAAAAAAATGCAATGAAGAAATCTTTCAGTTATTATTCATAATGCCTCAAACAGATGAGATAAGAGAAAGGGTTAAAATATTGACTAAGAGAGAATGAAACTTGCAAGTAAGTTGTCATGAGATCTTTAATTATAACATAAGTTCATTCATGGTTTTATATTTTGTACTTTTATGTCATGAACTATATGTGTTGTTTTTTAGGGGATTTTTTGCATCCTCGTGATACTCCTAGCCATGATCAGGGTACTATGGCTGTTGCCCTAGGAGTAGGGGTTGGTACAAGTGTCGATCCTAATATTCATGCACATACATCATCTGACTTCATCATCTATGCCTATATTGTCAACTGAAAATTTGGATACACATAGCATGCAGACATCGCGTAGTGCACCCTCTGGCAATGAACACATGCCAAAACATGCGTCAGGACATGTACCTGGGGATGCAGAGGCCACTAGTACTGGTGATGTTTTAGTAGCATTTCCTAGATCTTCTCATATTACGAGTATGGGAACATTGCCGAGCACATTTGTGGTGACCGAGGATTTCATTCCCATAAAGATGGAGAAGGTCCCAGGTACTTTAAAATATTTTAATTATTATTATATATAATCCAATTCAAATTTGTTGGCAATATGCTGGATTTGGTTAAGTGTTGTCATTGATGTCAACATTGTATCTCGGTTGGATATGGTTTTTCTATCCCAATTGGACCTATCCCGGTTAGACTTTGTGTTTGTCTTGGTTTTGGCTGTGATTTTGATCTGGTATGATCAGATCCTTGGATTCGGTTTTAGATGGTTATTCACATTGGTTATATGATTTTTGTATTCTATTGGTTCATGATTTGGTTCTCTGAAAGCTATCACTTATGTTACTGGTTGATATTTCTTGGTACCAGTTAGCTTTACCGGTTGGTGATACTTGATGGTTTGGTTAAGTGATTTTCATCCGACTTATGTAAATGGTTTCTTATTATGCTGAAGGTGTTCTTGATCATGTTCTAATTGTTTGGTGGCTTCGCATTGGCTGGCATGCTGATTTGGTGGTCCTATTTGGATCCGGTTAATTATTTTGTGTTATTGCACTAAGGGTTTCTACCGGTTGGTGAAATGTGTTGTAGATTGGTCTTAGCATGATTTCTGGTGGATGTAATTATTTGGGAATTTGAATTAGGTCCATGCTATGTAATGTAAATCATAATATTGGTCTTATCATTAAGGTTGATGAATTGTATTTATAGGTGACTTATTCATGTAATCTTGGGATCGATGGTCATGTCTGCATTATCAGAGAAAGGTTTATTTGTGAACAATGATATATCATTCAACAAAAGGTTGTAAAGGATTTGGTGCTACAGGGCAGACATTTGTGCTTAACCAGGACTATATCAAGCATTAGGAGATGCTACTTCCACAGTTCATTCTTTTCAGATTGTAGTCCAATGTGTTTGTAAGTCAGTGAGACTTCCTTTTTGTGATGAGTAGTGCACTCTAGGTGGTTGGCCTGATTGCAAGTGCAATCCCCATTATAATTATTTCACATACTACTGCAAAAGTATTATCTGATTGTGGGTAGGGTTTCCCACCGTGGTTTTTCCCTTTATCGGGTTTTCCACGTCAAAATATTGGTGTTGTGTGTACTGTGCTTTCATGCTTTATCTTTCATTGTGTTGGTTTCTTTGTGCTCTAGTATAAAGTTTATAATCTGCATTAACTGTTATACTTGTAAGAAAACTGATTCACCCCCCCCTCTCAGTTTTCTCTCGATATCAGAACTGTCTAACAAAATTTACTTATTGATCACTCTTTTTAGACTAATGATACCATGATCTTTTTGTAGGAAATGATGTGTTTTATAAACATCTAAATGATATTACATTGGAGATCTTTGGGCCCACCATACGTACATGACAGAATGCCCAAAATCAAGATTTAAAAGATGAGCTCATTAATCATTTAGTTGTGTTGTTCGGTAATAACACATTCAACTGAACCAAGGTCCTTAAGAAAGTTGGTACCTATCTAAAGTATGCGAGGGACCAATATAGGTCATATTTAGAGAAGAATAAAAAGTACAAGTGTCCCCCTATGATTCTGGAGAGGGAGTGGAAGGACCTAGTGTTGGATGGAAAGGATAAGGCTAAAAAGAAAAAAGGAAAGACACCACCAGGCCAAGGAAGGTATGTGATACTATCAGCAATGTAGTTATATATTGATTACTCTTTCTTTTTACATAATTTAACATATTTCAAAGTTTTCATAGGCTATCCAAAACATTGAAGGCAACAAAGGCAAGAGTAGAAAAACACGAGCATCACAAACTTGGCTCTAGTGGTTATATGAAATTAGCCGCATGAATTGTAAGTATCAATAAATGAAATATTGCATCCAAATAATAAATTGCAAACAATTTTGGTTTTATCACACCATAGAAGCAAAATTCATGATCTTATGCAAAAATACAAGGCTCTAAATTCAAGAGAGTTCCCATAGAAGAGGACTTGAAGATTGCCTTCCAGTAAGGCTATGGAGCCGTGGCTGAACGCCTAAGACTCTTGAGTAGGAAAACACAAGCTTCCAGTGCATCCAACACCCAAGTAAATAAGCTTAATGAAGTTTATTTTGTTGGCATTTTTGATGTTTATGTTGTGATTGTCATTGATGGACACACACTTGTATTGAGATCCCCTTTATATGTATGAGCTCATGCTCAACCGGTATTTGTTTCGACCGGTATGTTGTATTCTAGTCTTTAGACTAGTAGTGATTTTACAGAATGTGTTTCCCAATCTAAATTGGCATGTCGACCCCAAGCGGTTCGCAGATCACAAGTGGTACAAGGAAGCAAAGCGACATAGCACATTCTTACCAGTCTTCATTTTTGTCAAACCGGCAACCGGCATTTGGTATAAACTGGTAATACTTTGTGATGAGTTACCAACCAACATTTTGTGATGAGTTACCAATCCACCGATTGTTTGATGGTGCCGACACATTGACGGTGATTCTTGTGTCATGTTACTGAGTATGTCTAGATTCACTAAACCTAGGAAATTGTAATGTAATCCTATTGGACCGACATGAAATCAAATTCCTTTAAAAGGACATCATGTCTAGGGTTTTTTGAGTTGTTGAAGAAGTTGCAAATAGGGTTTATGTTGAGCTAGGGTTTAAGGTGGAAGTGGAGAGCGATCTTATCAGAGAAGATCGAGTTGTAACTGAGAGAGAGATAGAGGAGACTAAAGTAATGCTGGAATGCATTAGTTGTGAGCAATACTGGATCTAACCAAGCAATTTGTGCTAGTAGATAGATCAAACACTTGTTGATTACTCACATCTTTAACAAGTCAGTAGCCCTTAACTGGGTAGGCCTCAAAGCCTTTGTAAAATCCTCTAACAAGGTGGTTCACACATGTGAATCTAAAATCCTCTAACAAGGTAGTCTTTAATCAGACTTAACTCCTAACAGAGATTGAGATTCCTAATAGGATCTATTCTGGTGAAGAACATTGTAAGACCTTAACCGGTCTCGTTTCTATTCTATAGATAGTGACTTGTGAGTTCCATCTCACCATGGTTTTTCCCATTTGGGTTTCCACGTCAAATATCTTGTGTTATGGTTGTATTACTTTTGTGGGTGAATGTTTTATTCACATTTTGGTTGGTATGTGTGGTAACCGGTTTGATTGTCAGACTGCTTTACCAGCTTATCCTTAGATTGTGTAAGTGTTTTAGTGCAAAGATTTTTGGCATACTAATTCACCCCCCCCTCTTAGTATTCATCAATTGGTATCAGAGCCAACCTTTCTATAAGTTTAACCACTTGGAAAGAGATATGGGGGAATACACCTTGAGGGAACTTACTCAATGGCTCACTAAGTTTGAGCAAGCCTATGATGATCTTATGGTCAAATACAAGGCATCTCAAGCAAAAAGAAGAGAACATGCAGAGAGGCTGATGGAACTATCTAAAAGTAGTTCTGAAGATGAAGCTAACATGGAAGCTATGATTGCTAAAGTGAATAAGCTGAATGATTCAAACTCCAATTTGAGAAAGGAGTTGGAAGGACTGACTATTTAGTTTAGCCAAGAGTTTGAGAACCAGAGAAAATCTGAAGATCTGGTAAAAGACAGAGATCATGAGATCTCCAAGTTGAAACATGAGATTAGTGCACTAATTGCTCGCCTCCATGAGAGTAGAATGGAAAAAGAAGACATGCAAGGAGAACTGAATGTTGCCATCTCTGAAAATGCAAATCTTATGGAGACAAACACTGCTATTTCCAAACAACTCTTTGAGTCAAAGGAAATACTTGCTAAGTTTGGCAAAAGTATAGTCAGGCTAGAGCAAAAGCTTGAGTCATCTAGACCGGCAAAGAATACCAATGGTCTTGGTCTTTCTGGACATGAGGAAGGAGAATCCTCAGGAACAAATGCTGAAGCATCAAAGAAGAAACTGACACTCAAAGGAAAAGGTAAGCAAAAATTCAAACCTGTTTGCTTTAACTATCTTAAAGAAGGACACACTGCCAATGTATGTAGGAGAAAAGCCTACAATAATTTTCCTTATTTTATCAACAATGTACCTAGATCCAATAAGTTCAATGGTCATTGTTATGCATGCAACAAGTTTGGGCATAGAGCATTTGAATGTAGGTCTGTAATGGATAACACTGGAAGATATCCTCAGAGGACCCAAAGAACTGGTCCTGAATTTTTCATGAACAGGAACCACAACCGATTTAATGTCTTCAATCATCAGTCAAGAAGTGGTGGTCATCAAGCGGCAAACAGATGGAGAGAAAGTTGTATGATCTGTCATGGTCATGGTCACACTGCTGCAACATGCAGAAGGAAGAATGGAAACATGTACAATGGACCTTGGAGAGCACTTGGACTTGTTTGCTATCACTGCAACAAACTGGGTCACATTGCAAGATTCTGCAGAAGCAGAAAAAGTATATCTGATGATATACCGGTCACTCAGGAAGCAGAAATAGATGTTGAAAAAGTTCAAGGAGACATGAAGAAAAAATGGAAGAAGAAACCAATATTATTGGAGGAGGAACCGGTTTCTGCACCTAGTGTGGAAATATCGGAACCGGCAAACTAAGCCTCAAAGGCTTAGGGGGAGCAAATGACAAAATGCTTTTGAACCCCCGGTTAACACCAGTAAAAGACCTTAATCGGTATGCTACACCTGTTGCTTGGCAGAAGACCGAAAATAGTAAAAAGGCAAATTAGGGTTTACACCCTAATATAGGAGCATTAATGATGATAGGTGAGAGACATGTATAAATGCATTTTTCAAATCATTTCTCACTATCTGTTTTTGAGCGAAGAAAAGTTTTCAAGTGCAGAGTGAAGAAAAGGTGTTTTGAGCTTAGATTTCGAGAAATTGGAGAGCTTTGAAAGAGATTCAAATATAGTTTGCAAGCGGTAGTGGAGAACTCAAAGCAGTGATTTGGCATCTGACGGAGAGCGAAGTAAAGCAGAATCAGGAAGCCTTAATTTCGCGTTAGAAAGGTATTTTTTGTGTTCTTGAAATACTCTTCAATGGCTTCCACATCTCATACCAGTTCAAGCACATCTATTGAGTCAGAAAGTTTTATTCAAAGGAAGGGCAAATATAATGCTTTGTCACAAGTTCCAGCCGGAGTCATAGTCGAAGAAGGAATTTCAGACTATATTGATTGCAAGATAGAAGACCTAGGGTCCTTAGCCATTCATACTCAATTAGGTCTATTTTGCAGAAAGGACAAAAGGATCAAACCGGAGTTTAGTATCCTAGAGAAGAAGAAACTCCATAATGCGGTGTATTTTCTAGAAGACTTCATAGAGGATCACATCAGGATCACCTTGAGCAGAGTCCATGGTGACAAGATGTACCTGGAGAGAATGCATGATATCATGCCTGAGGCAATTCATGCAGTCACTAGTTTCTGCAACACAGGGGAAGTGCCAGCCCTGAGAACGGTAAGAAAAATGGAAATGACCAAGCTCACTGGTTCAACAAGTGATTCACAAGGTAGGACAATTAATCCTATCAAGGATGAACTGGTAAAATATGCCTGCATGGTGATAGGCTACAGAAAATTCTCAGCCAGTAGGATTAATTTTGTATCTGCTGCAATGGTAAATGCCGCTTACCGGATGATTATAGAAGATAAATCATTTGACTTATGTACCGGCATGTAGAGGCAACTCCTGTCAAACCTTAAGGCAATCAAAAAGGACAATTCACTAAAATTTAAGTTTGGACAACTACTGGTAGGGTTGTTTTTCTATTTCCAAGGCTACTTTCTGGGTGTAGGAGATGTCCAGTGGTCCCCTGACCAACCGGTAACCAATCAGATAAAGGAAAGTGTGCAAGCCATTGGAACCGGCTACCCTGAGGTACTGAACAAATACTTTGATGAGTTCAGAAGAAAGATGAGTTAGAGGGTATGAATCTCAGGTGACATAGTGAAGAAGTATGAAGATGACATCTATTTCACTATTCAGGTGGACAAATGTCTAATGGAGGTTGTTGAGCCTAGAATGGAGGAAGTAGAGCCTATGGGCTATGAGGTCATGTTTGACATGCTGGAAGGGTATGCTTCAACCCTTATTGCCTCGCCTCTTGATCCAAAGGTGAAGCGAACCGGAACCTACTTGGAGAGGATCGCACCGGTTGAAGAACCATCGGTAAAGAAGAGAAAAGAACCGGCAGCTAAGAAAGCTAAGGCAGTGCCTGCAGCATCGGCACTGGCTACCACTGCGACTCCAAGAGTGACCAAGCTGTCACCGACAAAGAAGAAACTAGAGGTAACACAGGCAAAAGTCTTCGAAAGAAAGAGGAAGACTAAGGCAAATGAACTGGACTCCAAAGAAACTGAGTCTGATGAATAGCCAAAGAAGGGTAGACAGACCAAGAAGGTGAAAAAGAATGAACCGGCAACATCTGCACTGGTAAATATAGATATATCCTCTTAAAAACCTTTGACACATTGTCAAAGAACAGTAAAGAATATTAGGAGAAAGTTACTTCATGATTTAATTGATTTTTATGATGAATTCAATAGTGAAGAAAAAGATGAAGTACTACAGGAAATCATTCTTTATTTATGCAAAAATGACCGGTCACCATCAAAGATTAAATCTCAGACACCAGATTCATTATTTAAAGCATTGGATAACAAATGGCGCATTGCCATTGAAAAGGAACAAGAGATTAGGGAGAAAGTTTTTGCACATTACCTCCCCGAACTCTCAAATTCAGAATTATTTGATGTATTAGATCAAAATAAAGGTCTCTTCTTCACAAGGAGAAGAAGACTCTGGTTGTTGGAAGGGAGAGCTAATGATGTAGAAAAGGATACACATCAACACATGGCCCATGCTATTAGCTCTCACAAAGCTCGAATGGCCAACCTCCAAGTGGAAAAGGAACCGGTTATTTCCCAACCGGATGAAGTTTTTGATGAGGAAGGAAACCTAGTGGAGGAACCAATCGATGCCATAGATGTCGATGCCCTAGATATAGAAGATGTCACTTAGGACATACCTTATGAGGGAACTGAACAGGGGCAGCAGGCCAATCAAGGTGGTGAACAAGCTATGGACACACAGCAAGCAAGAAAAGACAAGGAAGAAGAGAAAAAGAAGAAGGATGAAGATGAGAGACAGGAAAAAGAGGAAGAGAAGAGAAAAGAGGAAGAGGAGAAAAGAAAAGATGAAGAGAAGAAGAAGTAAGAAGAAGAAAGGAAGAAGAAAGAAGAGGAGGACAAGGAAGAAAAGAGAAAGAAGGAAGAGGAAGAAAAGAAGAAGAAAGAAGAGGAGAAGAAGAAGAAGGAAGAGGAAGAGAAGAAAAAAGAAGAGGAAGAGAAGAAGAAGAAGAGGGAAGAAGAAGAAAAGGAAGAGTAGAAGAAGAGAGCAGAGGAGAAGAAAAAGGTAGAAGAAGACAACGAAGAAGAGAAGAGAAGAGAAGAAGAAAAGAAGAAAGCTGAAGATGCCAAGGAACAAGAAGTGGCCAAAAGCTCTCAGTTGGAGACTCCAAAGGCAACCGGAAGTCAACCCTCACCGGTTGATCTTTCTAGTCCTATCGACCTCCAGTCTGCAAGTGAGTCAGAGCTTATGCAGAGCATCAAGGTTTCTCAAGAGCGCCTTGAGATCAATCACAAGAAAAAGGAACAAGACATCATTCAGGTAGCTATAGACACACTTACCGGTTTAATCCCTGGTACTAATCTTCTTGACACTGATTCATCACTAGCACAACTCAAACTTCTGTGTACTGTAGTGGATGATCAGGTGCAGAGCCTAGAAGAAGCAACTGAGGCCAATGTAAAGAAAGAGCACCAAAAGGCTCTTAATGTTGCTCTGGTGAAGAAACTGAATGAGCTTAGGACTGATCTGCTAAAGGATCAAAAGATCATAAGGAGTACCTTGGATGAGGGAAACTTGCTGCTCAACAAAATCTGTCAACCTCATCTATTCTATGATGATGTGCTAGCCAAGAAGCAATAGCTTCAAATGGACTTACAATCCTACTTGAGCACATTCAAAACTCCTTATGACTCCTTTGCAGCATATGGGCAAACCGTTCACCAGTTCCAGCTCCAGTCAGCCAAGATAGAGCAAGAGATCAGCACAAGGTCTAGGGATTTGCAGGAGCTTCAACTAGTATTACTTCCACGACTGCAAATTCTCCAGAAATGCTATCTGAACCTGGATGCCTTGACAGTCACTCAAGAGCTGAGCACAATAGATGCCATGGAGGAACAGGTATCACAAATGCAGATAGAGAAGGAAGTGGCGACCTCCCTACTTGAGTCCTGGTCTCTTTCCATGAAACAATTTTTGCAGGACTACAAAGCGGTTTTTGACAAGTATTATTCATTATTGTCATAAACTTTTCTTATATATACATGGAAACAATTTTTTTTTCAGCGGTACTTTGTCATTGTTGGCAAAGGGGGAGAAGTCTATGGTTTTAAAATTTTGAAATTTTGATATGTCAGGGGGAGAAGTATATAAGAGGGAGAAGTATCTGTTTTCAAATTTTGATATATGTTGTGATTTATGCTATATGCTCTGATGATTATGCTCTGAATGCAAAATTTCTATACACTCTGTTGATTAAGGGATAGTGTATATGCTTAGGGGGAGCAATTTTGTTAATGGCAAGTTCTTGTTGTAAAACACTTAGATGTCAAAATTTTATTTTCCTAAGTGTTGCCATCAATGCCAAAGGGGGAGATTGTTGGCATTTTTGATGTTTATGTTGTGATTGTCATTGATGGACACACACTTGTATTGAGATCCCCTTTATATGTATGAGCTCATGCTCAACCGGTATTTGTTCCAACCAGTATGTTGTATTCTAGTCTTTAGACTAGTAGTGATTTTGCAGAATGTGTTTCCCGGTCTGAAGCAGCATGTCGACTCCAAGCGGTTCGCAGATCACAAGCGGTAAAAGGAAGAAAAGTGGCACAACACATTCTTACCAGTCTTAATTTTTGTCAAACCAGCAACCGATATTTTGTATAAACCGATAATACTCTATGATGAGTTACCAATCCACCGATTGTTTGACGGTGCCGACACATTGACGGTGATTCTTGTGTCATGTTACTGAGTATGTCTAGATTCACTGAACCTAGGAAATTGTAATGTAATCCTATTGGACCAACATGAAATTAGATTCCTTTAAAAGGACATCATGTTTAGGGTTTTTTGAGTTGTTGAAGAAGTTGTGAATAGGGTTTATGTTGAGCTAGGGTTTAAGGTGGAAGTGGAGAGTGATCTTATCAGAGAAGATCGAGTTGTAACTGAGAGAGAGATAGAGGAGACTGAAGTAATGCTGGAATGCATTAACTGTGAGCAATACTAGATCTAACCAAGCAATTTGTTCTAGTAGATAGATCAAACACTTGTTGATTACTCACATCTTTAACAAGTCGGTAGCCCTTAACCGAGTAGGCCTCAAAGCCTTTGTAAAATCCTCTAACAAGGTGGTTCACACATGTGAATCTAAAATCCTCTAACAAGGTAGTCTTTAATCAGACTTATCTCCTAACAGAGATTGAGATTCCTAACAGGATCTATTCTGGTGAAGAACATTGTAAGACCTTAACCGGTCCAGTTTCTATTCTGCAGATAGTGACTTGTGAGTTCCATCTCACCATGGTTTTTCCCAGTTGGGTTTCCACATCAAATATCTTGTGTTATGGTTGTATTACTTTTGTGGGTAAATGTTTTATTCGCATTTTGGTTGGTATGTGTGGTAACCAGTTTGATTGTCAGACTGCTTTACCAGTTTATCTTTAGACTGTGTAAGTGTTTTAGTGCAAAGATTTTTGGCATACTAATTCACCCCCCCTCTTAGTATTCATCATATTTAAAAATGAATACTTGTGCAATCTATTCAATATTGATTTCCACCATAAACTAATTATGTGCCTATTTGTTTTAAATAGGCAAGAAATGATAATATTGCACATGACATTGGAACGTAGCTTGGTGAGGGTGGAGCACAACCTGCATATGAAGGTCATGGTTGTGTGCATCCCAGTACTGGATGTATTCATGTGCTATACAAAATGTATTATGTATTAATACAATTAAACATCTTTAATTGCATTTGGTGTATTAATTAATGTAACCTTTCATTTTTCAACTTTAGAGCATGAAGAGTGTGATCAACATGCTGAGCATGATTAGGCTAGACAAGGTCAAAAACATGATGTGGACCCATCAGGTAAAGATGACCACTCTAATGTTCTTTTAACATTTGTAATTGCAATTGGTGTATTAATTAATGTAACCTTTTGTGTTTCAACTCCTAAGGATTTAGAGGGTGTTCAACAATGAGTATGTTGAGCATGAGGCTATAAGACAAGATCAGGAACATGATGTGGCCCCATTAGGTAAAGAGAACCACTCTAGAATATTCTTTTAATTAACGAAATACTTGTAACAATAATAATAAAACATATTAATTTAACATTTCTTTGTTATTGCACTAGACCCCCCTTGTAGTGGCCTCCACGTCGTGAGTACACGACTAGGCATACATTAAGATCATAAGTAGAGAGCATAACAACTGAAGGGGGGATAGATGATTTAGAAATTAATGCTCCACTTCTTCTTTATTTAGCTGCAAAAAAAAAGTGATTGTAATCATATTATGACAACCATATTTTTGATGATATGTAAAAACTGAAACAATGAATGTTATATGTTAATGAATGAATGTGAATATGTTAATGAATGAATGTTATATGTTATTAATGGATGAATAAATGAGTGTTATATGTCATTAATGGATGAATTAATGAATTTTATATGTTTTCATTAATTAAAAATAGGTTTTTGAAAGGAACCCGAAACTTTGTTACAAAGTAGGAGAAAGATAAAGCATAAAAGAGGCAGAAAACAATAGTGCCTGATCACCCACACATAGAACAGTTCCTAGCCAAAACAAAATGGGAACACAAGACAAAGGAAGCAACACTAGAAAACCAGAGGAAAGCACAAAGACAACACAAGGATAGCTAAATGTTTCTCATAAGTTCTTCAACATGAACCACCATCTGCTTCATATTGATCACAAAATTTTTCATATCTTCCAGCTTTTCTTCCTTGATATCAACCTGTTTCTGAGTGTTGGCCCTTGTTCTTTCTTCGTGACCCTTCTTCTCCATCTAATCCTTATCACCCACCTTGCCTTTAATCTGTTCAAATTTGTTAATTAGGATCTAAATATGGTCAACAATGGCCTTAAGGATCTAGAAGTTTTGCTTGGCAATCCTCTTCATAGTAAGCTCCATCCTATCCACTCTATTGACCAGATTGTTCAGGTTAGTATCCATACCCTTAGCATCTTTGTTCCCTTCCAACTCCACCTTCTTTTTTGTATCCAAAATGATATGACTAATAATAAAACAAGCCACGCCGCCGTAGTTAATAACCATAAAAAAATGAGGAAAAGGCATTAGAAATTGTGATTAGAAAAGACACGTTGCTTCATTTGGATATGGTCTAGTTCAATAATAGATTTCACCTCACACTTGAGATCACTCTCATCATAAAGGGCAATGATTTTGTCAGAATGACAAGCCAGGTTGGCAGCCCAATCAGCACACTTGTTGGCTTCTCTATATACATGTGTGAAAATACACATTTCAAAAGTTTCACTAATTTCCTTCGCAGTTTTGATGGCATTGTGTATAGACCAAGAGGGAGGGAAAAAATTATTCAAGCAATTAATAATGTTCAAAGAATTGCCTTCAACCCAAACTTTAGTGCAATTGAAATCCTTAGCAAGAACCAACCCATGATAAGAAGCAATGGCCTCGGCAACATGGTTGGTTTGATTACCTATAGGAATACATTTGACAGCTTTGCATATTCCCCCTTCATCCCTTAAAACCACACCGCACCTTGCATTGCAAGGGTTACCCTTGGAAGCACTATCGAAGTTAATTTTCATCCATGCATGAGGGGGGCATTCCCATCTCTCCTCTTCTCTAGGATTAGCATGTATGATGTCACTTCCCTTTATTCTCCAATTATTAAAAATGATACTATCACCTTGATCTTTGGGGTTGGTTATTCCACCAGTGATGTAGAGGTTCTCCATCATATGTCTTTTGATTTTCTCAAAAATAATTTGAGATTTTGAAGCCTTATCTCTGAACACTCTATCATTTCTTTCTTTCTAGATTCCCCAACAAATATGAGGTAAAGAAAATCTCCATAACAAAGTAACTGAATTGTTCTTCGAAGGGTGGAACCAGGAATTAAAAAAATCTTGGACAACTTCAGGGAAGACCCATCTGACATTGAAGTTGTCTGGACATCTAGCCCAAATATCAGCAAACAAGGGACAATGGATTAACATGTGATTAATGGTTTCCTCATTCTGCATACAAAGATGACAAATACTAGGTAGACAAAAAACTCTGGTTTGGAGATTGTCAGTCGTCAGGATCTTATTTTGAAGAACAGTCCAGAAAAAAATATTAATTCTGGGAATAAGTCCTTTCACCCAAGCATTAGCCCAGCAAGGACTCTCCTGACTAGAATATTGTTGAATATAAAGAGAGGAGATAGAAAATTTACCATCAGCAGTAAGTTTCTAGATAAGCTAGTCCTCATCATCAACCACCACCATAGAATTCATAATTTTATTCAAATGCTCAAGGGAAGGATCAACAAAGGATAAGTCCTTCCGCTGGCCTAAATTCTAGTAGTCAGCCATAGTAGTACCATTTTTTTCCTTACACTGATCCTGAAACTTGCCCCAATCAGGATTGTCACTAATGGGAGAGTCTAACAACCAAGTGTCTTCCTATAATTTAATTAAATTACCCTTCCCCACCTTCCGTTTCACTCCTTTGACTATTATATCTCTAGTTCTAGTGACATTTTTCCAGATGTTGGAACCAATCGAAATATCTTCAGCCTTGAGGAAACTATAAATAGTAGGGAGCTATCTTTTATACTTATTGTCCCATATCAATTTCCATTCTCCCTCAGTATTATAACCTCTCCATATCTGCTTAGCCATGAGAAACTCATTCATATCTCTGATTCTTCTAAGACCAAGGCCTCCTTTTCTTATAGGTTTGCACACCTTTTCCCATGCAATCAAATACATTCTCTTCTTTTCCTCAACCCCAGTCCAAAGAAAGGTTCATTGAATTTTTTCAATAGCCACCACAAACTTAACAGGGATTCTAAAAAGACTGATAGCATAGAGACCAGTAGCAATCCCATATCGGTCCAAAGCTTTCTTTAAGATTCTAGAATCTTTCACAGAAGAATTCCCCATAATAATTGAGTCATCCACAAATTGATGATGAGAACAAACTTGCTCAGCAGATGAAGGTTTAAGCCCTCTAAACTCTCCCTTCTCAACTAGTTTTCCAATAAATCTGCCCAAGCATTCCGCCATGATTATAAAGAGAACAGGGCAGAGAGGGTCCCCCTGTCTGAGACCCCTGGAGGACTTGAAAAAGGGAGAAGGGGACCCATTGACCAACACAGACAAAGAAGCAGAGAAAACTAGTTGCATAATTAGATTGATTCTTCTAGATCAAAATCCAAAGGCAAAAAGAATAGTCTACATAAAGCCCGAGTCAACTCTATCATAGGCTTTAGATAAGTCAAGCTTTAGAAAGAAAGCTTCTTTTTTAGCCCTAGAAAGAGAATGAATGTTCTCATGGATCATGATTATTGAGTCCAAAATTTGCCTCCTAGGGACAAAACCACTTTGCTGGGGAGATATGATAGAAGGGAGCAAAGTCAGAATTCTAGAGGTCAAGAATTTAGAGATAATCTTGTACAAAGAATTGCAGAGGCTAATAGGTCTAAAAAGATCCATGGAGTCATCTCCCATCTTCTTGGGAATAAGAGTAATGAAAGTACCAGTCAATTCTTTCAAAATTCTCCTAGCATCAAAGAATTCTTTCACAGCACTTCCAAACATCCCTTCCAACAACTTACCAATACATTTGAAAAAAAAACATAGGGAAACCATCCGGGCCCGGGGCCTTATTACCTTCAAAAGAGTTGACAACTTTCAAAATCTCATCATTAGTTGGGATAGTAGTAAGATAGGAGTTCTAATCAACATCCAAGATAGAAGGGATGCAGTCCATAAGGTCCCTTTGAGCTTGAAGGTCCAGGTTCTAATCCTTAGTCAAAAGATTGGAGAAGAACTCCAGGGCAGTCTTCCTCATAGAATCTTCATCATCAATAGTTCTGCCATTGACTTTAAGCTAAGAAATCTCATTGATAGCCTTGTGTTTCAAAGTGGACATGTAAAAGTATTTGGTGTTTCAATCCCCCTCCTTTAGCCAAATATTTCTCAACCTCTATTTCCAGAAAGTTTCTTCTTTGGCTATGATGTCATGATATTTCATAAGAATCTCATCTTCAGCCTCTCTAGAGACATTGTTGTAGCCATTATTCTGAATCTCATCTTGGATATCTTTCAGATCTAAGAGAATGGTGGCTTTGGAGACAAAAATGTTCCCAAAGGAGTCCTTATCCATCTTTTAACATTGTCTTTCACAAACTTCAACTTTTTGACCACCTTATACATAGCATTTCCTTCAACTCTTACCTACCACCAATCCTTGATTTTGCTTTCAAGGTCCGGGTGTTTGGTCCACATTCTTTCAAATCTATAAGGGAAATGCCTCCTTCCCTGCTTGGGATCAGTAGTTAAAGATATGGGATAATGATCCGACTCGGCCCTGATATGAGCAAATAAAGAACAAAAGTAGGAATTTAAAATAGTCATGAGAGATTAAAGCTCTATCAAGTCTGATCTGAATTAAGTCTTCACCACTCCTTTTGTTGGTCCAAGTGTATTTAACCCCTTGCAAGTCTAGATCATGGAGAGCATGGTTAATAATGAACTCCGTCAAGTCCAATCTCTTGTCCAAATTGGTTTGGCTCCCTCCCTTCTTCTCATATTCTCTCAGAGGGGTATTGAAATCCCCCATGATAATCCAGCTATATTCTACAAACTTACTTCTGAGCAAGGATAGGTTTCTCCAAAAAACACTTCTATCAGCTTTGGTGTTAGGGACATACACATTAGTCAAGACCCATGAAGTACCATCTTTCAAATGCTTAAATCTAATACAAGACAAGTTGTTATCTTGAATCAACACCTCTCCCTTAACATTATTATTATTCCAAAAAAAAATTTACATTCTCATGGGGTTGTGTTAGGCAATGTCATAAGATTGTGCCCAAGAAGTTCTTTCAAAGAAAACTCAATAGGATTGTCCCAAAGGTGTTAATTGTCTATCTGAGGGATATTTAGGAAGACTAGACGTCAAATGGATTATGAAGATCAATGTTGGGATTAATATGCAAGGATTGACCCAAATGATGACAACTCTAAAGTAAGATAAAGGTAACTCTAGGTCTAAAAATGATTATGTAGGAAAGATTAACTTGTGCTATGATGGATAGACACAAGGAAAATGCTCTAGAAAAGAGGGTATGCTAAGGTAGGAGATGATGGACTCCAAGCAAGTTACCCTATTCCTAAATATTGATGTATTTCCCAACTCAGGTATGATAGAACTCAACTGGTAAAAGGTGATAAGATAGCCAATGTTGGATTCAAGACATAAGAAGAGAGACCTAAGACTAAGCTTTTTTTTTTACCAATGAATGAGTGCAATGATGAAATATGCAATGAGATGAAGCGATCTGAAGGATGCAAAGACTAAAAGATGTGATGCAAGGACTAAATGTATGATTGAATGAGATGATCTTAAAGATGTAAAAGAACTAGGTATGACTAAGTGGAATGATGTGACTATGCAAGGACCTAAAAGATCAAACATAGAAGATGATTCCCAAAGAGACCTAAAATAATTATTTCAAGAGGATGAGTTCAATGTTCAATGCTTTCTTGGCAAGGTTTTAGTTTCAAATGTGGTGTTGATTTGTTGATGTTTTATTTGGTTGAACACACTCATAAAACACAACAAAAAAGATGTTTGCTTGATTTTGCAATGAAATAAAAACATATTCAAGCACAATTGTAAGGTTTGATAAGGAAAGTACTTGTTGAATCCCCTTGAAGGGTACATGAGGAGTTTCTTCGGCATGCATGTATCACAATGCCCAAGTCAACAAGTAGAAGGTTTTTTGGATACTAAAACAAAAAGATTTTTAGTATGGGACTCTCTTTTGGGCGCCCATATATGCTCTATTCATTAGGAGGCTTCCTTCTTGTAGAACACAGGTACTAGGGAAGTTGGCATAGGTAGGCAACTAGCACCCGTTATGAAGAATTTTGTCCCATATATTTTATATAGTGGTTGAGAGGTGACTTGGCTTTTTATCACATTACTGCTTGGGTCATTCTCTCTCACAAATCGAGAGGTAGACCCTCTAAATATGACAACAGGTTCTCTTACACCCAAGATCCTTTAGAAGGCAAGGGGAGAGGATACTTCTATCATCACCTTGGGTTAACACAAAGAATGTACGAAGAAAAACATAGGATAGATAGACAAAGTTCTTTTTAAGCACCAAAATGAAGTGTGATCTAATCTAAAAATCAAACAATCAGTTTCAAATCACAATTTCTTTGACAAGTGTCCCGCATCAAACAATGTCAATAGTTTTGCTTTCAAGTCTTCGATGCACAAGAGGGGAGAGACCTGCACAAATGAAAAGTCCAAAGATCAATCTTTGAAATCAAAATAGACACACCAAACAATCACACCACATAATGAACAACTAACTAACAAGTTAATCTAAAATTAATTTCTAACTTAACAAATTAAAAACTAACTTAAAATCCAAATCTAATATAATAAAAAAATTAAGATTTAAATTTAATAACAAATAAAAATCCTAAACTAATTAACAAATTTTAAAAAACTAAACTAATTAACCAATAAAAAATCTATACTAAAAAAACTAAACTAATTAACAATTAAAAACTCTAACTAAAAAACTAATTTAAAAACTAAAACTAAAATACTAATAACAAACTAAATTAAAACTAAAAACCATTTTAAATCAAAACCAAACATTAAAATAAAAACGTGGAGCACATAAAAGGCACGTGAGTACTTGAAATCTGCACAAAATTTTCAAGTACTCAGGTGCCTTTTTGATGTGCAGATTTCAATGTTCAATGCTTTCTTTGCAAGGTTTTAGTTTCAAAGGTTAAGTTTTTCTTGCAGGTTGTTTAAAATATCATTGTAGGTAACGTATTTCATCATTTTGCATATTTTATGCAAGTCTTATGATCATTGAAGGTGCTATATCATGTTGTAGCAGATCTACGTGTTTTATTTGTGCTTACAGATTCCATATTCTCTCAAACGACTCACATGCCTTGTTTGTTGCAGATTCTATATCTACTGCATAAAAACTTTGTTTATGCCCACTCACTTTGTTTGGCTAAGAAACATCAAAAACCTCAAACAAACTTGCAAACATAATGGATCAAAATGTTTATCTTCTATCAAGAGAAAACCAAAGATAAGATAAGATTTAGATAGATCAATCACCCAAAAATGAAGTACCTGTAATTAACACACATGTAAACCAAATATTTAAAACTAAAAAACACATGCATGCTCCATTTCTCTCCTATTTCTCAAGATTTCATGCTCAAAGCTATTGCTCTCAGATGCATTTCTATGAAAAGCTATGAGAAGATGGAGATTCAAAAATGATTTGAAGCTATGTAAGATGAATGTAAGATAAGCAAAGATGCAAGACTGATTAAGGAAAGAAAGAATGTGAGAAAGAGAGATGCAAGATGTTGATTAACTTGTCAGATTGCTTCATAGATTGAAATGAAAGAGGGGTTGGACTTCAATAAATGTCCTCAAGAGTGAATCCAATGTCAGGACGAATGTGGGATAAAGGACCGATGTCAAAATGAAGAGTGTTTTTCCCACATGTATTAAGTGTGTAATTGGTAGAGGCGAAATATGATAAATAAGGGATGAAGTGGATATGAGAGATTTGAGAAAATGGTTTTATTTAAAATAAATAAAATGGAATATATGTTATTAAATAGATAAATAATAAAATATATTTTGATTTAGTGGATTTAATGGAATAATCAAAAAAATATAATGATGTTATGGATGACTATAATGGAAAATAAGATTATTAAATAATGGATCCACTTGATTAATGGAAAAAAATGGGATTGATTTAAGAGGACAATTTTTACATGTCTACAATAACATGCTATTATGTCCCTCATTTTTTGTGTTTAAAACAAATAATTAAGATAAGGGTCACCATTCACTATATACAATGACCAGTGAATGGGAAGAAAATACTTATTCTGCGTGATATGTTTTTTGACCTTGATGCTTTTTTAGTCAATTTGTGGTATTTTCATGCTTCTATAATGTCACTTCCACTTTTTTAAGAGAAAATTAAGGCATCTTGGGATGAGTGGAGTACCCCTTCTCGATCAGACTTATTAGACTGATATTATGTTGCAGTTTATTTTTCAGTTGATACTTTATTGCTGGACATTATTCAGACTTTTTGGATATTATTTCATGTTTATCTGGATATGAGATGTATAAGTTATTTTCAGTATTTCAGTACTTGTGATTGTAGCATTTATGGATTATTGCATTGTACTGACACCTTACTTTATCTACGCGATGTGTCATTTATATGTTGCGTGTCTGCGATTGTATTGGATGCAAGGGGATGATTTTCCTTCACTCACTTCGGTGAGATAGGGAACGTCGCGATTCTCCATCATCAGTGTGTGTGCCGTGTATTCTATATTCATATACATGCATGTGTGATTCAATGATGTAGGATATTGCAGGTACAAGTACCGAGTAGGTACGGGGTATTGTCTCCACCTGGCTTCACAGGTCTGAGCGTGCCTTATATGTCCGATGGGAGTGGAGGAGATAGTTGTTGACCCTAATCCTTACCCTCAGTCTACTCTTGTGAGTGTCATCAGTCGGTCGTTCGTTCCTTTTGTTCGGCCTTTGAGTCTTCTTGTATTTTTCTCGGTTTGTGTGCCATAGTGGGTGTGATTATTTATTTGAGTTTAAGTCATCATTTCATAGTTGGTATAAGTAATTTATGTATTATTATGCCTTTGTGTTATGAACTTAACTTATTGAGTTAATTTATTAAATTTAAATCAATGATTGCTTTATTTTGAAAAAAGTAACTATGTTTAAATCAAACGGAAGAAGTAAAATAAATAAAGTTAATTCTATTGCTTTTAGATTTAAAGAAAAACAAAAATAGAGTTAAAATTATTGATTTTTACTTTTGTTGAAAAGAGTTAATTAAATTTCATGCTGGCAAAATTTTGGCCAAGAAACTTCCCTTCATGCCTTCAATTTAAACAAATAAAAATAAATCCTTCCTGGTATTTTCCAAATTGGGGAAAAATTATGAGTTAAATTCTCCTTGTTCTATTCTTATTTGGCAAAAATTCTAATTGGGGAATGGCAATCAATTCATTTCCCAACCAAATTGAATTTGGTATTGAATTTGTTTGATTTGGGAAACAAATTCTTATCTCTGTTTTGTCTCTGGTAAAATTTAGTTACCAGTCATAAATTTAATTTTTCAATTCTGTTCTTTTTTCAAGAAAATAAATTTATTTTTATTTTATTTAACTCTGTTTTCTCAGAGTGGGCAACAACAGAGATTTAAATCTCTGTATTCCAATTTTTTTTGGAATTTATATGTAATTGGTTTTATGTTTTTTTTTTTAAATTAAAAATTAAAAAAAAGGGGTTTGGGGGCGGTGGTGGGGAGCTGGGCTCAACCCAGCCCACGCACCCCCCTTGGCAGCTTGTTGCGTCCCCCCATACAGGGGTTAGCAACAGCGCTACTACCTCATACTCGGGGCAGCAGGTGCTACTGCCGTGGAGGCCATGGACCCCACGTTTCTATTCTTTTTTTTAAATATTTTTTTTAAAATTTAAAAAATATATATATAAATGTTTAAAGATAATAATAAAATTAATGTTATTTAATATTAAATAATAAAATTAATGTTATTTAATATTAAATAATAATATTAATGTTATTTAATAATAATATTAATATTAATGTTGTTTGAGTTATTTGTTTTATTTATTTTTTTTGTATTATGAAAAAAATAAAATAAAAGTTATTATTAACTTTGGAAATAAAGGTGAAATTTGTTTAAATTAAATATTATATGTTTTTTTATATATATGTAATATAATATAATCATATAATATTATATTCAATGAATATATATTATATTCAGATTATTTTGTATTATTATATATATATATATGTTTAATTTGGATTTAAATGTAAACTTGGTTATAAGTTGATTTGGTTTAATTATAAATTAATCATGATCAAATAATTGAGGGGTTTAGGATTTTTTTTAATGTGGTTTCAATTAATTAGACATGTGACTTCATCGTTTCCTTATGTTAAAATAGATGTGATTTCTTTATTTCTGGAGATCTTTAATGCAAGTATTTTATGTTGTGGACTGCTTAAAGAAAAGATTGTCTATGTAGGATCTTGTGTTAATAATATTTGCAGTCAAGTTTAAATGTTGTTGCAATTTTGGTGAGTTGTCATTATGTTGTATGAAGTTTACTTCCTTAGTCAGGTGTCATTGTTTTAACCCGATGGATGTGTACCATTGTGAGTCATGTTTCCTAATGGTCAACCTTGGGTTAGTAATTGTGAACCCTTCACCTATGTTATGTCAGGATTATTTATGGTTGTCAGTTTCGCCATAGAGTCCTCATAGTGAGGCACTTTTCCTATTAGTGTCCTAGGAGAGAGAGTGGCTTTCAAGCGGGGGTCGCACCCGAAGCAGATGGCAGGATAACCCCTCGGAAGTCAGATAATAAGTGATAACCTAATAATTGATTAGGGGGTGGGTAGTTATTTAAATTAATTAAGATATTGTACCGCGCACATGATTGAGTGCTTGTATAGGCTCAAGGTGTGTGGGAAGGCTTGGAATGGCAAACCTACCACCTTGTCTTCATGAAAGGTTGGTAGGGTCCGCATGATGCTTAGATTTAGCCGGGGGTTCGGGAAGGGTTACCAGGATAACCCAGGATGGGGGCCAGGACCTATGGAGACCTACCTAGGGTAACCATCTTAAGCCATGTGACGACACTCTCTCTTTAGGGTCACTAGTGTTTTGTGAGTTGAGTCACTTGAGTTCTGTGGGGTCATGTGTACTATTGTACTTGCCTTATTGCTTGCTTGAGGGTCTTTTGCTATCTCCTAGCATGGTGGGGTGGTTCCATTATGGGATCACATGGTCGGGTGGTAGTGCCACTTCCCATCGGATATCTTGGTTCTTACCTTCTTGCGAGGGTTGGCTTCGCTGGTGGTTCTTGGTTTGTGACTCTTGTATCAGCTCATGTTTGAGATTATTGTACAGTTGTGACCATGTGGTCATTGCATTATTAAACTTTGTAACCTTGGCTTTGTATCCTATGTACTTTATTTGTTCTATTGAAGCCATGTAATTTATAGAATGTTGTAATTTGAAATTCAATGAAATATATGTTATTTCAGTTATCCTTCATCTTATGTATAAATGAATCATTGGAAGTATATATGTTGTAATTCTTTAAACCTATCTATTAGGAATCAGTTATTAATTTGAGTTAATTAATCATAATTGATTTTCCCTAATTTAGATGGATAATTGGATTAACATTGTGATGTAGTTCGAAGTAATCTTCATTGGTAACCCTTTAGGATGTCATTGTTAGACTTCCGCTTGTGTTATATATGTGCAATGTTGTTATGAATGCACTTAAACTTTAAAAAAACAAATTATTTCACCCTTTTGTTGCCTTGCAGCATTGTATTCCTTTAGGGTTTCTGGCGGGGCATTACAATGAGGCCTGATATTTTCTTAGAAAACCACATCCATCTTTGACAAGAGAAAAATGTGTGCACAAAGCACTTAGGGAAAGCAAAGGTTGTACATGGTCAACCCTACAAGGGTAGGCAAATGCACAATATTACTTATTAAAAGTAGTAATAACTAACCTAAATCTATGTCTAACATAAGAAAATCCTAAGCTAAACAAATCCATTGACTGGATTCCAAAAGTAACTTCCCTTTCTTCCTAATTTTGTACGGCTTTCATGCTTATGGGTATGTGCTAAAAAGGGGAGAGGTGATGGGTACCTTCTATACTTCAAGTCTTCACATCTACTAGAAAAGAAAAGAAAAACCACTCAGGGAGGCACTAACATGTAGAAATGAAAAGGAAAAGGAGCTTACCTCTGGCAAGTGACTTAAATCATGCTTGAAGAGGTCAAAATCAAGAGCACCTTACTAGCTTGTTGTTTGAGATATCTGATGGGGCACCTGCACAAGGGTTGAGGGGGTTGTATGTTGGTCATGCAATAGGAATCATGATCTCCTAGGGCCTATCCTTCCTCAGAGATGAGGTCAAAGAGATTCATGGTTTCTTCTTCATTGGGACAACATCCTTCAAGTTGAGAAGCTTTTACTTTTGTAGGTTTGCACCCCATTTCTAGTGATGAGCAAAAAAGTTCAAGATCATCCTACAACTAACACTTGTCTGGGTCACTTTCATCTTGGTTCAGTTTTTGCATTTTGTTTTTCTTTGTTTTATGAATAGGGCTTTCAGTAGGAGCTTCTTTGTGTCTTTGAAAAGGCCCATCTTCTCAAACTATGGAGATGTGGACCCTTTGTGTTTTGATTAGTCCACTGCCATCTTTTGTGATCCACTTCTTTGAATTGATATCCAATTGCAAGATCTATTCCCTCTAATTACCATACCAGTCTGAGTTCCAAACATGGTCCACCTTTGAAAAAAAAAATTACTCATGGGCATAAACTTTGGGGGGAAAGGATTCTATCCTAGAGTGGGAGGGATTTCTTATCTTTGTTCAAAATGGTTGCCTCAAGAGTGGGCTTGGGCTCTTCTTGGTATTGGGAAAACACATAATCCTTTAATGTCATTGCTTGAGAGACCTATGACTAAGATCTCATTTGTCTTTCCAATTTTGACTATTGTACTTGAGTATGATGAGTGAGAAACCTTTGGTGTTGTAGCTTCTTGATATTTATCACTTCTAGACATCTCTAAAAAATCACATAATATGTCACTTGACCTTGAAATATTAGGCTCCCCAAATATTGATGTGACAAATGAATCCATTAGGAACTGAAAGATTTGTGGGGACAAAGCTTTCAAAGCTTTACTTGTCAAGTGCTCAAAATGATTCTTAAAAGGAACAAATCAAAGATCACTAATTCTTTAAGAATCATAATTTTTGGGTCCTATCTGTCATGCTAGAAAATAAATTGTTGATCCCCAAAAAGGCTTGGGCTTTTGAAGGGAAATTTGAAAGTTTCACATGTCTGGGAATCTAGTGCGACCTTTAGAATGACCTTCAGGATACTAGAAGTTGGCTCTTCATTCTTTAGAGATGGGGTTTGGAAAGTGGAAATAATGACTAGAGTCCAAATAGAAGGACCTCAAAAGAATGAAAATAAACCTTCAATAAATGCAAAGCTTTTAAAATATTTTAAACATTTTGTGGGCAACACATCACAAGAGCTACATATTTTGCGAATTAGGCATAGTAACCCACAACATCTTCATTTTTGGGGGAGGAGAATAGAACACACAAATCAATGTAGACATAAGGTGTAATATTCAAATCTTGGCCCAAGGGGCATCCGTAAAGGTCGAGTAAAATTGATAACACAAATATTCCAGAGATAATCCTTTCTACATTTTCAGTGAGGGTGGTATAATCTAGAACATATCTTTATGAAATGTGGAGTAGATATGATACATGATCCATACCTCATAAATAGGGGAACCAAAAAAATGCAAGCTAAATAATAACCGACACTTTCACTAATGGCATAGAGTATTACCCACAATAACACCAAAGGTGACAAAGGCACAATTTGTCATCATAAAAATAATAAAATATTCTACCAGCTATATTACCTTTATATCTCCTTCAGCTTACATATTACAATTCACACATAAAATAATACTATAAGGTTGGAATATTTCCTTCCTTTTTTAAACTACCACTTTTATATCCTTTTAAAGAAAGGCATCATCATTCGATTGCAACAAACTTTGCAGAGTTGAGGCCATAATGGTATCACTAACTGCCTCTAGGTTGGAAAGTTATGACTCGTAGATCTTCCCTTGATTTCTAGCATAGAAAACACACTTTCCTTTGGTCATGATTGAGGGGATAACTTATTTCCACTGTCTTCATTGTCTCTTGCTTTCAAAATGCCAAAATCTCTATGATCCCGTGCATGTACATCTTCCCTTGATTTGGACCACTCGTATCACATGCATGGTTGCCACATCTTAATAATGAGGCATCCATTTTGTCTTCTTATAGTGGGGATGTTGTTGAAATGTATGCAAAAAAAATTAGGAGATCTCAATGGTTCCTTTAGAATTTAAAATAAACCTTCCAGTGGTGCTAACACATGGTGTGCTAGTAGGGTTTCTTTGAAAGAGTTCACTCAATGTGGTTCCAATTCTTTGCAGCATTAACATGTGATGGGTTGGCAGGAATCCTTGCTAGAGAAGGCTCAAAATTTTGAAGGGAGTTTCATTGACCTCTATGTGGTATCGGGGCCACCATTCAAAGCAATTGATGAAACATTGCTGCTAACTTTGAATTTTTAAAGTCGAGAAATTGTCTATTGTAGAGATGGCTACATGACCCAACAATCTTCTACTATAGAAAATGTAGACTTTTTAGGATTTAGATAAATTCCAAAATATAATGCTCTTTCAAATATTTTTTAAGCAAAGGCAATGTTCTTCTGTGTTTTTTGAATATGTTGTCAAATCATCCTGATAGACTACCATTATAGTTTCAATAAGCCCTAAAAATGCAACACCCATTGCTCTTTCAATCCAAATGGAATTATTACATATACATATGCTCCCCAAATATTGGTAGAAGTTATTTAGTATTGTTCAAACTCCTTGACTTTTACTTGATTATAACCTAAAAATCCATCCATCATGGACAATAACTCACATCCAGTCACTATTTGCAATATAACTTCTATATTAGGCAATGGATAGTTGTCTTTTCAAGAGGAGACATTCAAATATCTAAAATCCATACATAGCCTATGTCGCATCCTAAATTGTACTCCCTTATAATTTTGTCCTTATTTGGGCCCTCACCTTGGCATTCTTGTCCCAACGCCTGATCAGAGCCTTGATTCTACTCACACCATGCAAATATATCATAATTTTTAGAATGTACACCTCTTGCTCCTCTTTTCTTGATCCATGATTGGTCAAGACTAAGCCACTAGCACTTTGGTCCTCCCAATTAGGATCCATTTTGGGGCCCCTTAATGGTAACATAATTTTGTCAGGGACCTAGATCCCATGCCAGCTCATGTTGAAAAATTAAAAAAAATTTTGACAAGCAAGTATAAAAGGAGGTCTACCCCTCCCATTTCAAAATAACACACATCAACTGAGCAAGCAATCAGTCTTCCTTCAAGCATTGTAGAAATAGTAAAGTCAAGATTCAAGCATTGGAGTTGACATTCATGTCCTACATTTATGAAGACTTCATGAAACCCTAATTTCTTGTGGAGAAAAAACTCCATTAAAAGGTACATTCATTTCCCTCAAAAGGAGATCATTTCCATTACTACAATTCAATTACATTCATTTCTATTTCATGGTTAATTCTAAAACTAAGGTTTGACATAAGGCAAACCCCCATTCCCAACCATTTTCCCTTCTCTACTATGTGTAGGAATAGGTACAAAGATGCAACCTTTAGAATTGGCTATATTTAGAGAGACAAACATGTTCCCTTTTGGATGGTGAAAAGTCTGGAGGACTAGAGCGATAGGCATGTTGGTCTCAAAAAGTTAGGATCTCCTTCTGGGAACGAATCCGAACACTCTTCCATTGCTCAGATCCAAGTTCGTGGGTTAATCTAACAACTATAGTTGACTATTCATACATTTTTACTTCAATTCCAACACATTTACCCTAATTTCAATATTTTCACAATTTAATTTAAAAGAGGGTATTAATTCAAAAAACAATGAATCTAATAGGATTTCTCAGCTCTATCCTTGTTGATTTGAGGATAGATCTATTAAGTTCCCCACTCTTTAATGTAGTGGTACCTAAGTCTAAAATTAATGGTTTTCATACATCTAATGGTGGAAACCCTGATTTTTCACCATTACATTTTGGTGAACCCAACTTCTTACACTTTAATTTTCTAATTAATATTCTTAGTTCTGATTTTTTATGTAATTCAAATTCAAATTTATATTTACAATTTTAATTTTTAATTGAAATTAAAAAATTTAGTGGTTGAAATTACAAAATCCCTAATTTTTAATTCTAAAATTGAGCTTGTGGGTTATCTAATTTGGACTAATTATTTCATATATGATTGTTTATTCAATTTCAAATTTAAATTTTCCCTACTAGATCTCATTTTCAAATTGAATTGCATAAATTTAGTAGCTGAATTAAAATACCCTAATTTGTAATTCTAAAATTTACTTGTGGGTTATATAATTTATCAAATTTATTTTTGGATCCGACCTTTATGATATGCTATGCTATGATCTAGATGCATTTTTCTTTCAAATTCACAAATTCAATTTCTTAATTAATCAATTAATCAATCACTTTTACAAAATTTTGTATTGTTTAATCACAATTTTTCAATTCAAAATTCAAATTTCCCTCCTTTATGCATGAGTTTTACTAGTACCATTAGTTCTACCTAGTAATATTCCTATGAGAAGAATTTTTAGAATTAAGGCTTCCCAAGGTTTAATTACTAAGGATGTGGAGCCTAATTTGGATAACTTATTTCATGAGAATGTTTGTGGTTACTCTAATCCAACAAATGATGTTATTTATCCTCATTTTTTTCATAATTCTCATGGTGTGGATGAATCACTAACTAGGGTTTATGTTGATCAATTGGAAAAGTTTGACAATGAATTTAAAATCTTCAACAATGGATGAGTCATCAATACCCAGAAAGTGAGGCTATCCCATTGATTCAAGGGTTAAAAGGGATGGTTCAAAGTGATAAAGTTAGTGTTGATTTGTTGCATGGCCTTTCTCATATTGTTGACACTAATATCATGCTTATGAAAAGTTATTCCAAAGTCGTTGGTTACACCCAAGCTCCTAGTCAAGTTAATCATTCTAGTCCTATGGCTACATCCTTGCCTAGTGTGCCTACTTTCACATATTATGTTATGACTACTTCCACACAAAATGTTAATCCTACACATGTTAGTCAAGGGGGCAACTTTTCTAATCAAAACTCTTTCATACCTCTTCCTATGAGTCTTCCGTTTGTGATCCAATCATCTCCTATACCTACATATTATAGTGTTCCACCTCCTTAACCTCAACCTACATACAACAATGTTACTCCTCCATCACAATCTAATATGTCCAATTTCAATCCATCCAATGAAGCAGCCATCAACAACCTAGCCAAACCGTTTCATCCTTACAACAACAACTAGCTTCCATCACCCAATCGAAGTTAAATGTGCCCACATTTGATGTAGATAGGACCCTTACCTAGTTGATGGTATGACCCCTAAGGGTCAAATCCCAACATTGAAGAATGCACATGGGCTCCATGGAAAGTTGCCCATTCTCAACCTGCAAAGCATTCCAATCAAGAACATGGGTCACATCAGGATGATAAGATATAAGAACATAAACATGAAAAACATCGTGGATACGGGATAGGCTTGATGACAAGGCAAGACAATAGGCAACAGGTCCTATCCTCTCAAGGATCTCAAAAGGACCAACAAAATGAGGCACCAAATTAGAATCCTCTCTATAACAGATCAGACTCTTTTGCAAACACACTCTCAATAACACACGGTCGCCAACTGAAAACTGACGATCCACTCTATGAGCATCGACATACTTCTTCTGTCTATCCTGAGCAGCTGCCAAATGCCCACAAATCTACTCCATCTCTCGAAGAATACCCGGTCCTAAATGCACCCTATCCTCTAACTGATCCCAACTCAAAGGAGTACGGTAAGGACGACCATACAATTCTTGGAAGGGATACATGCCTATGGAGCTGTGATATCCATTGTTATAAGAAAACTCCACAAGGCATAGATATTCCTCCCAGCATGACTGTTGGTCCATAACATACATGAGAAGCATGTCCTCCAAGACTTGATTCACATGCTCAGTCTAACCATTGGTCTTCGGGTGACAAGCTGAATTGAAGTTCAACTAGGTTCTCAAAGCATGCTGAAGTGAGGTCCACAATGCTGAGGTAAAGACAAGATCTCTATTGGAAATGATCCGCCTAGGAATCCCATGCAACCTCACCACATCTTCCAAGAAAAATCATGCCACCATTGTTGTTGTATAGGAAGATCGAATAGGAACAAAATGAGCAACTTTGGTCAATCTATCAACAATGACCATGATGGCATCATGACGATGCGAAGAAATAGGCACCCCACTATGAAATCCATGTAAATGATATCCCATTTCCAATCTAGTACCAAATTAGGTTGTAAAATCCCCGCAGGGTGCTGATGCTCCACCTTCACCCATTGACATTCTAAACACTTCGACACAAAATTAGCAATGTCATGTTTCATACTATCCCAATGATATATCTATCTTTATATCTGCGTGCATCTTCTTGACACTAGGGTGTGCCGAATAAGGTGCATGATGGGGCTCAGTCATGATCAAAATACGAAGACCCTCCAAAGGAGGTACATAGATCTGTCCAAGATGTCGAAGAAGACCATCTTCCTCAAGGTTATATCCAGAATATCTACCCTCTAATGGTCTTCTGGACTCCGTCATGACTCTAACATCTTGATACCAGGTGTCTTGAGGAAGAATCCCAATAATTGTCTCTCTCAAGTCCACCCTAAGGGACAATGGTGCAACCTCATGCCGCCTACGACTCAAAGCATCTACCACTACATTCTTTTTCCCTTGAATATATCAAACCTCAAAATCATACTCATAGAGGAATTCCATCCAATTTCACTATCGAGCATTCAAGTTCAGCTATGTGAAAATATACTGCAAACTACGGTGATCACTCTGTAGCTCAAACCGATGCCCCAATAGAAAATGTTGCCATCTAACTAAGGCAAGAACTACAACTACCAACTCCAAGTCATGAACTGGATAGTTTAGCATGTGGTCCTTGATTTTGTGAGACTCATAGGCTACCACACGACCATCCTGCATAAGCACTAGTCCTATACCTTCTAAAGAGACATCCATGCAAACCATAAAATCTCTGGATGGGTCAGGAACTACCAAAATCGGAGCACTAACAAGGAGTTCCTTCAAGGTCCAAAAAGTTGACTCGCACTGCTCTGACCAGACAAATTGGGTGACCTATCCGGGAAAAACTTTGAACAAAGCGACGGTAATATCCGGCCAAACCCATAAAGCTCTAAACCTCAGAAACATTGATTGACGCTGGCCAATCTACAATGGCTTGGATCTTAGAAGGATCCATGGATACACCTTCTCCCGAAACCACATAACCAAGATAGTTCACATCTGATTGAAATAAATCACACTTCGCCAAGTTGGCATAAATATGATTCTCCCTCAAGCACTACAATACCTATCGCAAGTGGCTCTCATGCTCTTCCATATATCTAGAATAAATTAAAATTTGATCTAAGAACACAAGGACAAAATGATCAAGGTAGGTGTGGAAAACCCCATTCATGAGGCTCATGAAAACTGAAGGTGTGTTCATCAACCCAAATGGCACCACTGTGAACTCATAGTGACCATAATGGGTATGAAAAGTCATTCTATGAATGTCTCCATCATGAATGTGCAACTGATGATACCTAGACTTCAGATCAATCTTAGAGAACACCTTGGCTCCCTTTACTTGATCAAAAAGATCATCTATTCGAGGTAATGGATATCGATTCCTATTGGTTACCTTATTCAATTGTCGGTAATCAATGCATAACCGAAGAGAACCATCCTTCTTCTTAACGAAGATAACTGACACACCCCAAGGAGAAACACTAGGATGAATGAACTCCTTGGCCATCAATTCCTCCATTTGCAACTTCAACTCACTCAACTCCTGAGTAGTCATCTGATATGGAGCTCTCGAAATAGGTTCCGCACCAAGAACCAAGTCAATACAAAAGTCTATGTCCCGCTTCGGAGGCATACCAGGAATATCCATAGGAAACACATTAGCATACTCTTGAAGAATAGGGTGACCATCAGGAGCGATTTCTTGAGTCTCTTCCTCATCCACATCCTCAAGAGCAACTGCAAAAATCTGACACCCTCTATGCATACACCGCTTAAGTTCCATAGCAGAAATCATACATAAGGATATCAATCTCTAAACTCCAACGATCCCCACTTTCCTGCCATGATCATATAAACACTCCACTATCTTTTGACAATAGCCTACACGAGCACTATGAGATGCCAACCAGTCCATCCCCAGCACAACTCCATAAGACTCCAAAGGAATGACTCAAAGGTCAATTGAAGTAACAAAGGGTCCTAGGTCCAACTCACAACTGGGAATGAAGGAATCTACGGTCACACGCAAACAGGTAGCCAACTCTACTTGCCACCTATCCGCCTGACTAGCAGATGCGAGCTCGCACCACTCCACAATGGAGGAAGAAATGAAAGAATCAGAAGCACCAGAGTCAAAAAGTGTAGAGATAGGAATACTACCCAGCACACCTGCAGTCACGATCACTGTACCCTGGTGCTCAGCCTGGCGATCATCAACCACCGCAAAAAATCTATGGGATCTACCTGCATCCCCCATTGTTGTTTCTGATGCTCATGGCCTCTGACTACCTGTTTGATGAGAACGCTGAGGGTACTAAGTGGCTATGTGGCCAAACTAACCACAAGAGAAGCAAGCTCCCCTACTAGGTCCTCTACCTCTAGATGGCCCACTGGACTGCTGGAAACTTCCCCTATTAGGGGCCTGAGAAGCACCCTGAGAGGACTACCCTAGAAAGCCCTGCCTACTCCTCTACCAGTTCCTATTCTTCTTAGACTGAGATTTGCCACCCTGCTAGCCTTGAAATTGCTTCGGCCTCAGTTGAAAACTCTGTTGTTGTTGATGCTACCCACCCTTAGCGGGTGCCTGAGAACTCCTAAAAGGTACAATAGTTCGAGACTGATTCCCTCTAACTCTGGAACCACTATAAGGCACACTCCCAATTTTCACTCTAGACTGGCCATCGTGAGCATGACCAAGATTTTGGTCTACCAGTTTGGCTTTCACCATGACTATCTCTACTGAAATAGGCTCAAACACTCTCACTCCTCCACTAATGCGGTTGTTTAGACCTCTCAAGAAGTGCTAGAGTAGCATCACCTCGTCATTCCCAATACCAGCATATTGTTTGAGCTCATAAAACCTATGCTCAAACTGATCCACAGACATGTCGAACTGACATAATGCATAAAACTCATCTGCCTGAGACTAGCTCCACTGAGGTGAGAGAAAGTGTGCCCTAAATCTCTCCTAGAAAATCTCCCAAGACACGATGTTAATGTTCAAACCAATCCTCTCTTCCTTCAACCACCACCAAATAGAAGAAAAACTCTCGAGGCATGTGATGGTGCATCTGGCCTTGGTGTTACTGCCATATAGATGCATGGAAAAACACCGATCTAAACTAATCAACCAGGTCTCTGCCTCAAGACCGATACCCAAACCGCCAAAGGAAGGAGGATGAGATCTTATCAAATCTCTCATGTGTCCCAAAGTAATTGAGTCCTGGTCTACTGGGACCTCTCTTGTCCTGGGAGACCTCTCTCTCTCTCTCCCTCTCCTCAAGATTCTATTGATCCAACTCTCCCACCTGAGCATGGATAGGTTGTTTAGCCTCAGGTCTAGGGCCTAGTCTATCTAACACCTCCTAGAACATCTGCCTCAACTCTTCCCTTTCGGGAACCTGCTCTGCTACATGCTTCTCATTTTGATGAACAGACTGATCCTGCTCCTCACTCACATCAGTGGGTTGTGGTGAAGGACTATGATAGCCTAAACCTCAACCACTTCCCCCACCTCTACCTCTATTGCGGCCACCAACATGACCACCACCCTTGGCTTTCCTAGCCATGATCCTATCACTACACAAGAGAAAAAGGTTTAGATCTATAGCAAGGATGCCGACAAGGGAAACACAAACACTAAGACCTAACAAAAAGGTCAAGTTGAATGGACTCAATTTAAAACAAGAGTACCTAGTGTTGAAACATGGGCTCTAATACCAAATGTAATGCTTGCCAGGAACCTTAAAGGAAAAACCACACAACTAACCAACTAAGGGTGAATTTTTTTTTTTTTTTAAAGTGATCCAAAAAAAAAGTGCTTTAATTACTACATTGCATGTTTATTACATAAGCGAAAGTCTAATACAATAATTCCTAAAGGGCTACCAACGAAGAATTATTCGAAAGGTTAAATTCCATTATTAAGATTAATCCAATAATCCATCAATTACTTATTGAACACAATAAATCATATTCATACAACAGACTACATCATTGGAAGATTAAAAGTATTACAATATATTTATTTTCAAGAAAGCATTTGCACAATGAATAAAGATAACTGATATAATAAATATCCATATAAACAAAGATTACATTAATAATCTATTACATGGCTTCCAATAATACATATAAAATTACATCTTTACCAAATACCAAGGTAACATAATCCACTGATACAAATGACCACGTAGGTCTCACATGCAAAAATCTCCAACATGAGATGGTACAAGAATCACGAACCATGGAAATATCTGCGAAGCCAATCCTCGCATGAAGGCATGAACACAAACATCTGATGGGAAGTGGCACTATCACCCGACCATGTGATCCTAAAATGGAATCACCCCACCATGCTAGGAGATAGCAGAAGACCCTCAAGCAAGCACAAGAAAAAACATGGTCGACAATACAAGTGTGACTCTAGTGAACTCAACATCCCAAAACACTAGTGACCCTAAAGAGAGAGTGTCATCATATAGCTTGTGATGTTTACCCTAGGTAGGCCTCCATAGGTTTCAACCCCTAACTTGGGTTATCTTGGTAACCTTTCCCGAATCCCCAGTTCTATCCAAGACTCATGCAGACCCTACCAACCCTTCGTGAAGACAAGGTGGTCGATTTGCCATTCCAGGCCTTTCGCAACATCTTGAGTCTATATGAGCACTCAACCATGTGCAGGGTACAAAATCTTATTTAATGTTAAGAACTACCCACCCCCTAATCAATTATTAGGTTATCACTTATTAACTCACTTTCGAGGGGTTATCCAGCCGAGGGGTTATCCAGCCGACCACTTCGAGCGTGGCTCCCACTTGAAAGCCACTCTCCCATAGGACAATATACAAACACGACCTCTCTATGAGAGCCCTATGGTGATACTGACAACCATTAAACCACTACAAAACATAGGTGATGAAAATACTATCTTACTAACCCTTAGTTAATCATATGGAACATAACACAACATGGTTTCAAACAACAAGGTTATAAGAACAACACCTGATCAAGAGGGTACAACAATAACTACCACATGACAACTAAACATTTACAAGAATTGCAACAAAATAAAGGTCTTGCTAAGAAATGCCAAATTCACTAAGATCATAATTCAAACAATCTTTTGAAAATAATAAAATCATTATATACTTGCAATTCAACATTTAAATTTAACAAAACACAACCACACTATTTAAAAGAAATTCAATCCATCATTAATCTAATAAGGCTAGAAATTAAACTAACCACAAATGAACAATTTGCCCCTTTTATTTTGAACAAGCAAAAATCATAATAACTTAATGAATAAAACATCCCATATTAAATAATACATTTTCCACAAAAGCATCATTTAATTTAATTCTCCAAATAATACAATTTCTAAAAAATATTAAAAATCACATTAAATATATATAATAATATACATATATGTATATAATTATATATTCATTGAATATATACTTATATACACATCATATTATGTATATATATCTCATCTAAAAATAGCTTAAATAATAGATAAAGCTAATTTACTAACAATAATCATAAAGGAAAATTTGCATTTAAAATTATATATATATATATATATATATATATATATATATATATATATATCAGAATATCAAAAATTTGGGTGAACCATTTTAATTTTCCCCCACACTACAAAAAGCACAACAAACTAAATATTAGCAGGCAGGTTTTTTTTAACACACGGCTTATGTTTTTGGCAGTGGGTAGAGTTGCTACCAATGGTAGTCGCGCCTACCATTCCATGTGGTGGGGGAAGGTGGGTCCCCTGCCACGTGGGTCAATATAATATTATTTTTTTATTTTATTTTTTTTAAATTTATTTTTAATAAAATGCCTCTAGTAAAATTTCCTGGACATAAGCAACTCTGTAAAAACAGAGTAAACAATTTTATTTTATTTTGAAAGAAAAATTCTTAATTAAAATTTATGTTTACAAATAGATATAAATAAGACCTAAATCAAATGATTTTGGGCAAAATTCATAAAAAAATTAACCAAAATAGAGAGGATTTAATCCAAATTTCCATTGTTTTTACACAAATGAAAAAAATCAAGAACACACACAGGGAGGTCAATTTGTAAAAATTTGGCCAGCATAACCCTTGTTCTTTAACAATTGAAAATCTCCAAACAAATAGAAAATAAATCTATTACTTCCAAACTAGAAATGAAGAGATTTAACACAAATTATTCAACTTGAAAAACACAAACAGAGAACTTAATTGGTTCTAAAAACCAATTTCTTCAAAATTAACAAACTAATTTGGGAAGAGATAAACTCAAATATTAATCACTCTATTCCCACAACTTAAACTAAATTTAAAGCTTCCAAAAGAATTTCATGAACTCCCAAATACACTCACAGGAATTTTTTAAAGCATTTCAAATTTTTAAACAAAAAGGAAGATAAAATCAATCCAACCTGTAAATGCACTCCTCAGAGAAAATTTGAGATGAGCTTCAACCTACACACCAAATCCTCAATCCAAAATCCAATTTCTAGTTTTGTTTTCAAAACTTGGCCTCCAAAATTTTCCTCCTCTCTTCCTGCGAACTCTCACATAATATAAGTAAATATTTTAACCTAAAACTTTTAAGTTAAAATTTTTATTCAACCAATAGAAAATTTCCCCAAAAAGGTAAAATCTAATTTCCTCCAAAAGGTCAATGGAGATATTTTCTTTTTCTCATTTCTTTTCTCCTAAAATTGAAAATAACTTCAACATATAAATTAAAAATTCAAAAAGAATACTTTTAACTTTATTCCTTTCTCAAATAAATGCAATTACCTTTTTTTATAAATATAACATGCACTTTAACCATTTAAATTTAATAACTCAATTTATTTAACTAAATCATTAATCACAAAGGCATATTAATTTAATTTAAATACACCAACATGAAATAAAAAATGCATATTAATTTAATTTAAATACACCAATAAGAAATAATACTATTCATTCAAACGAACTTTTCTAACTAGAAGGAGGCATGCAAAACGAGAAATAACCACACGATGACTCACAAAATAAAAATGTCAAAGAACCAAGACTCGCATACTAGTCAAACAAGATGTGACGACTGACTGACGACACTCACATGAGTGTAACTGCGGGTCAATTTTAGGGTCTAACAACTATCTCCTCCACTCCCATTGGACAAATAAGGTACGCTAAAACCCGTGAAACCAGGTGGAGTCGATACCCCGTACCTACCCGGTACTTGTACTTGTAATGTCCTACATCTAAGAACCACACGTGCATATAGAAATATATATAAAAGAAACGAAACACACACTGATGAAGGAGAGTTGTGACATTCCCTGTCTCACTAGAGTGAGTGAAGGAAAATCATCCCCTCGCACCCCATACACTTACAAACATGAAACATGAATATAACGCATTGCATGTATAAAGTAAATGTGTCAGTCCATGACAGTAATCCAATAAAAAATCATATTTAACATCCATAAGGAAATACTGCATGAAACACATATACTGCAAATCAAATCAAAGCATAACACCATATTGCATAATGTCTAAGCAAAATATCACAATAATGTATCCAATAAAAATGTCAACAGAAGTCAAACAAGAATCTAAAAGTCTGATCGAGAAAGGGGCACTACACCCATCTCAATGACACTTTCTTTCTTATATATATATATATATACTGACTTGCATAGGTTATGAAGCCTATCTCGTGTTGTCTTATGTAATGAAGTTTAAATTAATGAAATATTGGCTCTAGCTCATCTTGTTGTTATTCCGCACTTGTTTGGTATTAGAGCATACTTAAATTGGTATCAGGGACATGGTAGTTTTAAATACTTATCACCATTGTATCATATTTGAAGCATAATAGAAATATTTTGCAGTGTTTATTCCAACATTGTTTCTATTTGTCTCTTGACATTGTGTCATTTGAGAAATATTGAGAGAGTTTCAAGTTTGAAAAGTTAAGGGTAAGTCTTGCAAGTAGCTGTGGACCCCGCAAAAGTAAGACCCCTTGTTGAAGCCAGGGAGGTGTTGTGAAGGGCATCCGTAAGCTAGGAAATTGTAGCAGCAAACACAGATCAAAATTCTAAGATCTCAAAAGCTTTCTCATGTTTTGTTAAATGACAAGTCGTAAGAGTTTGAATACTAGCATGTCTGGAATTGCACCCTTGCATTATATTATTGAAGAAAAGGATGTTATAGTAGATGGAAAAGGAAACTTTAAATTTCTTGAGGTTCACATCACTGATCTTTATCCTGAAAAGGGAATAAAATCTAGGCTAATGGCTATTGTAAAATAGACTGAATTAAATCTACAAGTCCAAGGTCAGGGAATTCGTCCAGTTTATTTACCCTTTATTGATCCCAAAGATGTTAAAAGATGGAATGAAAAGGGATCCTTCCATGTGCACTTTTCTTATATAGACATTATTGTCCATCCACAATTTAACTATGACATTGGTGCTGAATATTTTGCTTCTCTGATAGATACAAGATGTAGAATTTGGGACCAAACAGTAGTTGCACAATTTAGAGGAGTTTTAGATCCTGGAAAGGGTGACAAGAGATTGTCATAACCCTCTTTTTTACCTTGATAAACATTATCATTATTATTATCATTATTCTCATTATTATTATTAATATTATTATATTATTATTACTACTACTATTAATATTATTATCAATTTTATGAGCAATGTTAGTTGGAGATGAGAAATTGAATAAGGATGGAATTATTTTAAAAAGAAGAATGAATAGTGGTGACTGACACGTGAGGTCATGATTTACCTAGAAATTATTTATTTTTCCCAATATTCTAATTGAGCACATGGTGTAGGAGAAATAAGAAGATTCTAGAAGCGAATTTCAAATTCAAAATGCATGGTCATATGTAACCACCACTATGGCAAGTTGTAACGAATATGTCTTGCATGAAAGAATTTCAAATTCAAATTTAATATATGCATGTAACCCCCACTTTTGCATGGAATTATTTTGGGAAAAAAAAGAATATGTGAATCATTTAATTCTCTTGTAGTGGGAAATGGCTCTTATTTTCTATATATTGAATACAAGATTTTCGAAAAAGGGGGAGTTCATGGTTTTATGTAAAAGTAGTCTTTGAATTTTTTAGAAATTGGTTTTTGAATTATGTTAGTTGTAGGAGAAATTTTGTAAGCATTTTACATGGTATGAGATAGGATTTTAGGGGTTTTGGAGAAGATCTTACTAGGTTACAGGAAGAGGATTGAAGGAAGATGGTTTGGGAATGAGAGTCAATTCAACAACAATGATTTCATTCATTTAGCAGATCTAGGTTCCAATATCCTTTTCTTTCTTGATGCTTATTTTTATGTTTTTTTTTTTCAAAAATGGGAAAAGAAGTAGAAACAAATGTCGGTAAACAATGCAACTTAAAAAATTAAATAGATAATCAATGCAAAGCAACCATACCACATAACACCATGATTTGTACATGGAAAACCCAGAAAGGGAAAAACCATGGTGGGAAGCCTACCCACAGTTAGATGATACTTCTGTAGAAAGTATGTGATACAATGGGGGGATTGCACATGTAGAAAGGCACACTGCCTAGAGCATACTACTCATTACAAAAGAGTCTCACTGACTATAGAGAGGCTCAAACCATCTCAAGATAAATGGACAACAATCCAATAGAGTGAACTGCCAAAAATCGCATCTACCATGCCTGATTACAGTCCTGGTTAAGCTCAATACCAGAGGCCTTTGACCTCTTCCTTAATCCCAATTCGATCACCTATGATCGACCAAGTCTCCTTCGCATATGATATTGTGTTTCAAGACCACGAACACTTATTCCGTTCCCATGCCATGATCTACAATGAGATCTTACATCATTTTGTACAAACCCTAAGGCCTAAACCAATTAGGTCGGCCACCTAAAATATATTACCATATTACAATGATATTCCATGTCAGCTTAAGACCAAAACAACAATAATAAATCCATAAATCATCCTGAAACATCTCGGTAACGTGTAGAGTACATGTTAACATGATACCAGTCCATAACCTAGATAGGTACCAGACCTATTATGGGTCCATCACACCAAATCAATGTCTTCAAGTAGTTGAAGCATGATCAAAGAACATCTTCAGCATCCTGAAATCCATGTAGAAGCTGCCCCAACACCAATTATGCATCCTGTCAAGATTCCTCAATGAGAGCTCTGTCTGAAAAGCCTTAAACTAGTGCCAGTAAGACTTTACCAGAGTGTATGATAGCATCCGATTACCAAGTCAATACCATCTAACCAAGACATACTCCAGAAGAATGTACCA
The DNA here is from genome assembly GCF_030272615.1 of Cryptomeria japonica. Classification (NCBI taxonomy): domain Eukaryota; kingdom Viridiplantae; phylum Streptophyta; class Pinopsida; order Cupressales; family Cupressaceae; genus Cryptomeria; species Cryptomeria japonica. Next base: position 469,915,185 of record NC_081411.1, on the reverse strand, counting down.
CATGTAACCAATCACATTCCATGGATCCAAACATGTTAGAAATGTCCAACAAATAGTCTCTTCTGTCGGTAACACTAGATCTTCTACTGGTAACCAAAACTTGTCTGTCAGTAACCAACCATAACAACTAGTGTTGACATCAATGACAAAACATCAATGCAACACATAATGAATTCATCCAATAATGCCAGTAATATCCCCCTTTGGCATTGATGGCAACACTAGATGTGAAAAACATCTAAGTACCAAGAAATGCCAAACAAGTCTCCCCCATGGAAGACAACCAACAATCTCCTGAATATCAATAACTCTCCCCCTAATGTATACAACTCCTTTTCTTATTTTTCACATCAATATCTCTCCCCCTTTGACATCAATGTTAGAAATCTGACAAAAAATTCAAAGAAAGAATATAAACCTCTGTATCTCAAAGCTAACTACTCCCCCTGAGCAGTAGTACCACTCATCAGTGCTAGAATGAATAATGTCTTTGGTAATGCATCTTGGACTGATGACAAACTACATCAATCAAGTCTCTATCGAAGGGGTAGAAACCCCTAACCTATCTCTCAAATGCTCAAATGATTCCTTAGACAGTAGTTTAGTGAATATGTCTGCAATATGTTCTTTAGTGTTCGCATAAACCAATTTGACTTCCTTTCCTTCTACCTTGTCCTTCAAAAGGTTATACTTTATTGATATATGCTTAGTCTTAGAGTGAAATAACGGATTCTTAGACATGTCAATAGTTGCAGATTTATCACAATAGATAACTATTGGTTCACTACAATTTACCCTGATATCCTTCAGCATTTGCTACATACAAAAGACTTCAGTGCAATTAGTTGTTGCTACAACATACTCATCTTCTGCAGTAGATAAAGAAATGCATGACTATTTTTTGTTGATCCATGAAACCAATTTCTTTCCAAGAAAGAAAGCTCCACGAGAAGTGCTCTTCCTGTCATCAGTATCTCCTGCCCAATCCGAGTCAGTATATGCACATAAAATGAAATCATCATTTTTAGAATACCATAAACCATATTTTGTTGTTCCTTGCAAATACCAAAATATCCTCTTTATTGCACATTCATGATTTTCTTTAGGATTAATTTGATATCTTGAAACAATACTTACTGCATTCATAATATCCGGTCTAGTCTGAGTTAAATATAACATACCACCAATCATAGAATTATATCTTGTCAGATTCACCGATGTAGAAGTATCCTTGATAGATAATTTCTCACTTGTCACCATAGGAGTACTTACCGGTTTGGAGTTATCCATACCAAACTTCTTCAACAATTCCCTCAGATACTTAGTTTGACAAATAAAAATGCCTTTGTTAGTTTGAGTAATCTGCAAACCTAAGAAAAATTTCATCTCACCAATCATGGACATTTCAAATTCATTCATATTGTTAGCAAATTCCATGCACATTATCTTCTCCTCCAAAAATGATATCATCAACAAATACTTCAATAATCAGAATATCATTATCAGTGATCTTATAATATAAATTACTACAGCACTGCCTTTAGTAAAACCAAGCTTCAAAAGATATTTATCCAATCTTGCATACCAAGCTCTAGGAGCCCGTTTCAATCCATATAAAGCTTTGTTCAATTTTCAAACCATATCTTTATCATCTGTCAGTGAGAATCCAACAGGTTTCTCAATGTATCTTCTTCAAGTTTGCCATTCAAAAATGCACATTTAATATCCATTTGATAAACCTTATAGTTCTTATAAGCTGCATAGGCAAGAAGTAGTCTAACAGCTTCAATTCTAGCTACAGGTGCAAATGTCTCACCATAATAAGTTCCTTCCATTTGCGAATATCCTTTACAAACCAATCTAGCCTTGTTTCTTACAACTTGACCATCCTCATTCAGTGTATTCCTAATAACCCATTTAGTTTCAAAAATATTCTTATTTTTAGGTCAGGGAACTAAAGTCCAAGTTTTATTCTTTTCTATCTGATCTAATTCATCTTCCATAGCCTTTAACCAATTTTCATCCTTACAATATTCAATAACAGATGTCAGTTCAACTTGAGAAATAAGACACACCTCTTCATTTTATAGTCTTCTTCTTGTCATAACTCCCTTGTTCCTATCTCCAGTGATTTGATCTTCAGAATGATTTAATCTTACATACCTTGGTGTCTTCTGAACTTCAGGTTCACTAATATAAACATCAGTCACAGTTGAATTTTTTGATTGTGCCAGTGTAACTGTCTCAGTTTCCTGTACCAGTTGAGACATTGTCGGTTCAGTTATGATCAGTTCCACTGTTGGTTCTCTATCATATGATATAGAATGATTTATGTACTACTCATCCACTTTTACATTAGCACTCTCCACAATTTTCTGCAATCTTTTGTTATAACATCTATATGCTTTGCTTTGAATTGAATAACCAAGAAATATCCCTTCATCACATCTAGGATCAAAATTTCCAATTGAATTATCTCTTTTGATATAGCATTTACTTCCAAAAATTCTAAAATACTTAACAGTAGGTGTATGTCCAAACCATAATTCATAAGGGGTCTTACTAGTTTCACCTTTGATGTGAACTCTGTTGAATGTGTAGACTGTTGTACTCACTACTTCTCTCCAGTAGATATGAGGCAATTTGGCTTCCATCATCATAGATCTTGTTGCATCCAAAATGGTTATGTTTTTTTCTTTCCACTACTCCATTCTGTTGAGGAGTCCTAGGTGCAAGTAATTGTCTCATGATTCCATTTGTCTCACAATAACTGTTAAATTCATGAGAAGTGAACTCACCGCCATGATCTGATCTTAGACATTTGATTTTCAATCTAGTTTTTGTTTCAACCTTTTCTCTAAAGATCTTGAATTTCTCAAAAGCTTCAGACTTCTCCTTAAGGAAAGTCACCCACATCATCCTAGAAGAGTCATCAATAATAAGTATGAAATACCTATCATCTTGAAAGCTTTTAGTCCTTGCTGAACCACATAAGTCAGTGTGAATCAAATCAAGTACATCATTAGATTTATCATGTAGTTTCTTAAAAGAAATTCTAACTTTCTTTCCCAATTGACATTCTTTACATATCAGATTATGAGGCTTCATAATCTTTAGTATATCTCTAACTGCCTTAGTTGAACTGATCTTAACAATACAGTCAAAATTAACATGATACAACCTCTTATGCCATAACCAACTCTCATCAATATGAGCAATCAAACATGTCTTATTACCAGTGTTCAAGTGAAAGATATTACCTCCAGTTTGAATACCGATTGCAATCTTCAAACCAGTTTTGTTAATGATTTTGTATTTTCTATCTTTAAACTAAAGTTGGAAACCCTTGTCCACCAATTGACCAACACTCAAGATATTTTTCTTTAAACCTTCTACATAATAGACATTATCAGTGTTATGCTTACCATCCAAAGAAATAATACCTCTACCTCTAATCATACATGCTTTGTCATCTCCAAATCTGACTTGACCGCCATTGTATTCTTGCAAGGACAAAAATTTCCCTTTATCTCCAGTCATATGATGTGAGCATCCACTATCAATTACCCATTCATCCTTATCTTCAACTTTTGTTGCCAAGGCCTTTTCTTCATTTTTGATAATTGGTTTCGGTTCATCTTCCTTTAAAGCATAGAACACCCATTCCTTTCCATTGCTGGATCCACTAGTAGGGTCTTCTGCTGGTTCATCTCCAGAGTCATCAGTTGCTCCTTCCTCATCCACTATGTAGCATTGTTTACTTTTCTTGAATCTATATATGTTCTGGTTAGGCTTGAATGATTTCTTAACTCTTTCCTCAAACCTTGTATTCCTTTCAAGACATCTAGATGCTAAATAAACAATCTTATTACATGAAAAACATTTAAAAGATGCTTTTCCTCCATACTTACTTCCTAACGGACCTTTAGGTACTCTTATAGAAAATAAGACTTCAAGTTTCTCAAATTCTTCATCTTTTTTCCTCATGTCTTACAATTATTTTGCATATAAGACTTTCCAATCACTTTTGCTGGTAGATGATGATGCATGAAAAGCAAGTTCAAACTTTACAGCTCCAGAAGATCCAAATTCTTCAAGCTCAAAAGTAGATAATTTCCCAATCAGAATGTCTCTATTAACTGAAGAGTTTGCCATTGTTCTCAACTCATTAATTGAAGTTGCCTTCATCTTGTAAGCTAGTGGAAGGGCTCTCAAGACTTTGGAAACCATTTCATCTTCACTCAGAAATCCTCCACAACATTGAATTCCCATAACAATCTCATTTACTCTTTCCATAAACACAACAATTTTTGCATTATCTTCCATCTTCAATTTTTCATATCTTACCCAGTAACCATCAAGTTTAGCAATTTTGATAGTAGGATCACCTTCATTTAGAGTTTGCAATTTGTCCCACATAAACTTTGTCGATGATTTATCAGTCAATCCCATGATCTGTTGATCAATAAGTGCACACAAGAGGGATTCTCTAGTTTTGCAATCATTTTCAATATTCTTATCCAAGTCTGCAGGAGCAGGATTGCCAGATGTTGGATCATAAGGTGTGTATCCTTTCTCAGTGATCTCCCAAATATCTTTGCCAAGACATCTAAGATGAGTCTCCATTCAAATTTTCCATATCCCATAATTTGTTCCATCAAGCTTAGGGATTTCTCTTCTAAAAATAGTTACTGGTGGATTAGAAGTGTTAGCTGCCATAGGATCTACCTCAAGTGGTTAGGCTTCTGCAAAAGAGGAGCAAAACTTTAATACCAATTGTTAGGATAATCGGTGAACAACTAAGAGGGGGGGTGGGGTGAATCAGTTGTTAATAGATTATAACATTTAATCCACTTAATAACCTTAAACAAATTAAGTATTGGTAGAGCAGAAACAAATACCGGTAAACAATGCAACTTGACAATTAAATAGATAATCAATGCAAAGCAACCATACCACATAACAACGTGATATGTACGTGGAAAACCCAGAAAGGGAAAAACCACGGTGGGAAGCCTACCCACAGTTAGATGATACTGAACTGCAGAAAGTATGTGATATAATGAGGGGCCTACACATGCAGGAAGGAACACTTCCTAGAGCGTACTCCCCATTACAAAAGAGTCTCAGTGACTATAGAGAGGCTACAACTATCTCAAGATAAATGGACAACAATCCAATAGAGTGAACTGCCAGAAATAGCATCTACCATACCTAATTACAGTCCTGGTTAAGCTCAATACCAGAGGCCTTTGACCTCTTCCTTAATCCCAATTTGATCACCTCTGATCGACCAAGTCTCCTTCACATATGATATTGCATTTCAAGACCACGAACACTTATTCCATTCCCATGCCATGATCTACAATGAGATCTTACATCATTTTATACAAACCCTAAGGCCTAAACCAATTAGGTCGGCCACCTAAAAGATATTACAATAGGATCATTACATAAATCCATATTACAATGATATTCCATGTCGGCTTAAGACCAAAACAACAATAATAAATCAATAAATCATTCCATTGGCATATTGCATCTTGTTGGTCTTTCATTTTCTTTTCCTGGAACAATTGCCTACATTCTTGCTCTATTGAGGAGGCTACAATAGCAGGGCAAAAAATTTTATAGATTAGGTTATCTTAGGTTTCCTTTTTCTTTAAAAGTTTATCCAAGAGCAGTAAAAAAATAATAATAATTAAATGATATATATATATATATATATATATATATATATATATATATATATATATTAAATTAGGAGTATAGATTTGATTATCTTAGTTTAAAGTTGCTAATTCGATATGACCGACTTATCTTAGTGAATAAATATATAATAGATTATGTTGAAAAATAGAAATGTCAATAGTTTAAGTTATCATTACTATTTTATGGATTTTCATATTAGTTATTATCATTTAATATAAATTTTAATTATTAAATTGGAAAATAGAAACATCAACAAATTTAGTCTTCTTATAAATCTTAATATTATTATTTCTGTTTTGCACCAATCAAATTTTAAAAATTTCATTATATAAATTTTTAACAAAACATTTTCTTTATATATTTATCTTTCTTAAAATAAAAACTAAACATTTTTTATCATAAAAAATATTCAAAATTATTTATCAACCAATTCATTGGCCCAAATTTTGAAGCGATATGGGCGGATTTGTAGGAAAAATAATTAACATTTCCCTTAATTCTTCTTTGGCAGGAACTAGAATGAGAGTTGTTAATGTTAAGGAACGCACAGAATCTGTTTTTTTAAGGTTTTTTTGTTTTGTTTTGTTTTCTGTTTTATGTTTTCTTTACGTGTACTCTATCCAGAGGAGGATAACACGATAAGGGTTGAATTGCTTTTTTATGGATAAGGATTGAAAAATGAAAACTTTGTGTTTGGGTATTCAATTTTTCACTTCATTATATACTATACAAACAGATCTCTCCAATTTGTAAGTTGGTTAGTATGTTTCTATCTTTTCAAGCATTTAAAGGTTTAATTAGTTTATAATTTTTATGAATTGTTAAGTTTTTCAATTCATAGGTGTAATACACCAGCAGTAAATAGGATGATTAATTATTTTATTTTATTAGCTTCAATAGTCAAGATTATATAATGATAATTTGTCTAATTTTTTGAGCTTATGACATTGATTAATTAGAGTTTCCTCCTTCATTTCAAGATTAGATTAGACTTGTGTTAGAAGAAAGGATTATCCATAGTATAGATATTAAATTGACTGCTTTTAAGATATAATATTAGAGGTTAAAATTAGCATAAGATTGAATTATTAAAGGTGCTTATTAATAAGGGAGATTTGATGTTTCTATTATTTCTATAGTAAGGAGTTAAGTAGTTGATTTCAAGATCTTTGTTAAAGACTATAAATTGAAGGGTGGAAGCAAAATAATGACACTAACAAAGGGGTAGTATTTCTTCTATAACTTAAACAAGGTCATCTTTTTATTGAGTGCAAACATTTTTTTAGGGGATAGAAAGTAGTCTTCTCTAACTAGATTGTAAAAGTTCAAAGAAAATGGCGAGTCACATTTAAATTAGAAATCCAAAAACTTGTGCAAATAATCAAAAGGATATCCAATATTTTAATATTATTAATATTCATATTATTGTCTTAACATTTTATTGTACCATAAGTGTACACTAATTAGTTTATTGCTTTGCATTGATTTTTAATTTATTTATACATATTAATAGAGGCATTCATTTAACCAACACTATATATACTTCTACTTGTAGTTCAATATGAATTCTATGAATGCCAATTTCAAAACTAAGTTGCATGAGCTTGCACAAAAGTTACGCTTTTCAATGCCAACTTATAACATTATTAGTGAAGGTGTGGACCACAATCTAGAGTTTAAATCTTATGTCACTATAAATGATTCGACATATGAATCCAGTGGCACTTATAAGCATAAAAGAGATGCAGAATAGTATGCAACACAAGTTGCAATCAAAGAATTAACTAGCAACTACCAATTCAAGGTGATTAGTTTAAATCTTGTGTCACTATAAATATTGTAACTTTTTCTCTTTTTCTAAACTATCAACAAACTTTTAAATTCTGAAAATAATCTCTTTATACTCATTTACTAAGAAATCATATAAACAACCTCTTATTATTAGACTCAAGAAAATTCTTATATAAAAAATTAATTCAATTGTTTCTAAAAACAATGTAGGAAGCGATTGGTAGATCATTTCTTATGGAATACCTTCAAAAAAATGACACACAATCTCCTACTTTTATTTTTACCAAAACAGGTAATGATCACTCGCCAAACCTTACTTGTATGGTTAGGTGGAATTGCAAAGAACAAGAAAGAAGCTGAGAGAAAAGACACATATGTGGCATTTAAACATATGAAAGAAAAAAATGGTAAGATCAATAATGTTATTAGCATTGTACTCAAGTAGTTTCATTTTTTTTCATATTATAATTATCTATATGATTTCATCAATGCTATTTCTAATCAAATGAGTGCTAATCTATCCATATCTTTTACAATGGATTCATGTTTCCAACTACTAATTAAATTATTTGTTCAAAACAGAAATGCATATGTCAACATCAAAAAAGCAAATACAAATATCTACATCTACACCACTAAAAACTTCAAATATATTAGCAAAACATGACTTTCCACCAAGACCATTAGACAAAAAGTTAAAAGAAGAAAATTTGCAAAAACAATCATCTAAGTTCGTGCTATTGGATTCAAATGAAGAAGGAGAAGCTCAAGAGATTCAATTATTTTTAATTCTTCTTGCTATGTTCAATTAAACTTTTTAGTTAAGTTATATGTACTAGCTTTTAGTACTTTTCCAATGAAACTACTTGTTCTTTATTAATTTCCATTTCAAATTGAGATTATTGTTTCCACTATATTGACAAATAAGATCCATAATCTGTCTCTTTCTATGTTTCGAAAGAAAATGTCCTTAAAATTATTATGGATTCTAGAAAAACTATTTTTATGTAACATTACACAAACAAAACACAAAAGCACGAGAACAACATTGCTCATTGGCAAGAACTACGCTGCTCTGCACCCTTGTTTTTCTTATTAAACGAGTGTGATGTAATGAGGGTATTTAAGACAACAATTTTGTGAGACAATTTTATTTAAGACAAATTTTCAGTAACACATTTGTTTTTGATAAAGATAAACAAGTTTTACATGGACCCAAAACCAAAAGTTTTACAAAAGTCGGCCTTTAGCCATATAGACAGAAACCAACAGCAAAATAGGGGAGCACCCCAAAACAAACATGAAAGTAAAAGAGACACATACAAAAAAACAAAAGCACTCAAATAAGAGAGTGAACCAGCTCCTTGTTCTTCTGGATGGTAATCTTATTGATTTCTTCTAGTTCTTCCATAATGAATCTGGAGGTGCCCTTATTGTTGCTCCTGCTTCTGGTCCTAGAACTAGGGCCTGTGGTTTTGTTGCCTCTAGCAGCAATTTCTTCACCTCCAAGATCTTTCTCATGTTCACTATGAATAGATATGTACTCTGCAACCATGACATTGATCTTTTCGAGCCCCTCCATACTATTATTCATGACCTCCTTACTTATGTCGACCAGGTTCTTGAGGTTTTTCTTTATCTCCGCCATAGACTATTCCACCTTTTCAATTATTTGTTCATGGTTGCATTTCATAACCTTGACATGTTGGGAGAGCTTCTGGGTCATAATCACGACCTTCGCATATTTTTTAGGCTCTGGCAAAGCTGTGAAGATATCTATTATCTCCTTAACTCCCTCTTTGAGGGTATCAATTTCTCTATCCACCCACTTCCAACAGCTCTCTTGGCTTTTGGTCACTTCCATCACCAGGTTCATCAAAGTACCATTCCTCTGTAACCCACTGTCTGCTTCTTTAGGCATGGTCCCCTCATTTTCCTTCAGGACGTTAATAGGAATGTCCAGTTTAATTTCCTGGTCCAAAGTCTTCAAACCATAGTCCTTAACCGCAAGCTTCTTCTTTTTTGAAAGAGGCTTGGCCTTAGAAATCAGCTTGCTGGTAGATTTATATTTGCTGGCTATCCATCTGGGGGGATTCTTACTGCTAAACGTACCAGGGGTGACCATCATCTCACCTTCTTCCACTGTCTTATAATCAGGGTCATCAAAAGGAATGGCACCTCCACTATCCTCCAAATCCATTTCCAAGTCAGAGACTTCCTAAATATTAGTATGTTGGCCTTTCTCAGATAGAGAGGGCACAACTTCAAGGGTCTTAGTGTACTCCATGATGAGCACAATAAGCCCTTCATGGAGAACAAGATTATTTGGATTCTCCATATGTTTTTCAAGAATATTCTCTGAAGAGGAGCCCAAATAGAAATGAATAGAAATGATTTTACCATGCCTAAAATGGTTCAAAATGGTAAAATGGTAGGAAAATATATTGGCATATCTGCCATCAAGCGTAATATAACTCATGATGAACTCGGCCATGTCTGCCCAGGGAGCCATAAGATCTTTCCTATTGTAGCCACCATCAACCATTTTGTTAACTCTTGAGCACTCCTTATTGTTGTCAAAAAAATTCGCCAAGTCTTCCTCCCCTGTTTTCCTGTCTCTGTAGAACCTTCTACCATACATTGCTAGACTAGTAACTGTCACCACCAAGGTTTCGTCCAGCTGGTAATCAACACCATAAGCCCTTAGAACCCCTTTCTTCTACCCATTGACAAAGGTTTTTGTGAGCAGAGGAGAAGGGCCATGGAGTCTTTCCAAGAAGGGGACAATTCCTCCGTCAATGATTTCCTGCCACACCTCCTTGTTTTTCTTCCATTTCTCAAAAGTAGGTGGTTCTTGCCTATTCTTGTCCCCACCCATAATGATCTAGGTCTCCAAATAGTAGAAAATGGGCCACACCAAAGAAGTCTCCAAACAGTAGCAAGAAATGGGCCACACCAGAAAAGTCTCCGAACAGTAGCAGGAAATAGGCCACACAATTAGACAGAAAATCCAGGCACAAGGGAAGTTTCTAGATCTTCGGATAGGGAAAAAAAAATTAGTCGTTTCCCCAACAAAGCAATCAAATCATGATTAAAATTCAATTATTACTGCAAGTGGGTGGAATCATCACAAGCCAGATTGTACAAGTTTTTGGGGAATGAATCCCTATTGCTCCACCATTTAGCCGCCATGTAGCCCACCACCATATTGGTGTTGGCATTATACACTCAAATGAGAATGGTTGATGTTCTCATTTATGGCAACCAACTGGTAATAGGGTTCAAAGGTTCTATCGGCAACAAACTTCACCTACCGACACCAGTAGTCACTACAAGGTTTATTCACACCGACAACAAATTATACTGGCAGTCCAAGCCGACTTGAAAATAATGTTGTTTATGTGAAATGTATTATAATGTAATATTATATTTGTATGGACGACATGATGTATTGTAAAGACTCATATATGTATGCGATCTTGTAGATCATTTGAATATATGATATGATATGTAATGTAAGGAAGCAGTAATATTTGATAGGCTATGTTAGTGAATAACTATATATGTATTTTGATGTATTTATTTTGAGAGTGAATAAGAAGCAGAGCAGAGCGAAGACTATTGTGTGAAAGAAGAATTGTTTACCGACAAAATTTTTGGTTGGGGTATCAGATAGAGTATAAACCGGTACTAAATCCAACATTTCAGATGCTATTTTGAAGCAGTACATTGTTATTGGATTTAACCATCCAATTGTAGTCAGTAGGACTTCATTTTTGTTGTTGAGTAGTGAGCTCTAGGTGCAATACCCTAAAAATGGTCATCTAAACCATGAGCCCCCCCTAATCTCGACAACGTCACCAAGGTCCTAACCACAGGAAATTAAAATAAATCTTGAGCACACAATTAATTCTTAAAATCATCAATGTCACATGGCAAATTAATCAACCAATATTAATTAAATATTTATTTAACTAATTGATCATTCCAAGTAAATTATTTTTAAACAATTATCCTATTTATTTTATTGAGTATCCTAGCATATTTAATTAAATAAATCAATTTGCCATTAAATCTTCAAAAAATGAATTAGTTGACAAAAAAGAATTTAAAATTGAGAAAAGAATTCAATTTGAGATAATCTTGAAAAAAAAATTAAAAATTGATAAATAATCTCAGAGAAAGCAATTAAAACAATTAAATATTAAAATTGAATGAAATAGAGAATAAATCAGTTTTTTCTTGATTTTATCTTAATTTTAGTTCAATTTCCTTTAAAACTGAGAAAAGCATCGAATCACATCAATTCACCTGGATTGTGCTTCCTCTTGAAATATCTTGACTGCTCATCATCATTCGATCTTAGTGTTTGGTTTCTTTCTAAATTTTCTATAAATTTAGGCTCTCATCTCTCATTCAAAAAATCCTGGAGAATATATTGTTATTATGTTGTTTTTTCTCTAGGTTCATTGAGAATTTGCATTGAGATATTGCATATTAGTTATTTCATATTGCTTAAATCATTTAGCTTAAATATTCATATATTGATTAAATCATGTTAGATTAATCTTGCATATCTAGCTTAAATCTTGCATCCATTTAGCTCATATTCATATGAATATAGATTTAAAAATGCTTCATTTAGTTGTTGTCTAGTCATTGGATAGCTTAGCAATCTGAGAGCAATCTAAACTCGCATCTACTAGAAGGAAATGGGTCACTTTGTAATGGTTTATTATTCATTAATTATTGATTTACTAACCATGCATCTAATGACTTAATTGAAGTGTTGTGTATTCCAGATATAGATACAGGTCCACTTTTCACACACACACTAGGTAGTTGGCCTTCCTGCATGTGCAGGCCCCTATTGTACTGAGTAATATTTATTCATATTGGCCAGTGAGTAAATATTGTGGGTCACAAATCCCACTGAGGTTTTTCCCTTACCGGGTTTCCTCGCCAAAAATATCTGTGTTATGGTGTGCATTGATTCTTATTCTTTTGTTTCTCTTTACTCCATTATTATTTGCTTACTAATATATTAATTTTAGTTATAAAGTTGCAAATAAGTTTAACTATTTTATCTACCGGTCAGACATTGATTCACCCCCCCCCCTCTCAGTGTCTTTGGGGTTAACCAAATATCTAATAATTGGTATTAGAGCATGGTCCTCTATTTGTAGAAGCCTAACAACTTGAGGAAGATTTTGAAATTGGTACCGATGGAAAGTTTGAGACAACAGTTGGAAGGAGCTCTTGAAGATTTTGATGCAGAAAAATTGAAGAAAATCAAGCTAGAAGATGAACTCAGATCTGCTTGGGAATTCATCAAAGCACTTCAAGAAAACCTGGTCATAGCAAAGAATAAGAGAAAAGAATTACATGAGCAACTGCAAAAACAAGATGATGAAGAAAAATAAACTCTCAGAGATATTGCAGAGAAACTGACGCAAGACAATAGTAACATGAAGAATGAGATGCAAGACTTAACCATGAGACTATGCAAGGATATTGAGGATAGAAAGATGAATGAGGAAGATTTGGCCAGAAGACTTAATGAAAGATCAGATGAATCTCTAAAGCTTAGTTATGAAAATGATATGCTTAAAATATATTTGATTCACATGCAACATGACAAAGAGGAACTTATGAGATAATTTAGCACTTTGGAAGGTGAGTTGGTCTCTGCAAATGAATACAAAGACAAATTCAAAAAGAGTTTAGACAAGATTGATGATATGCTAAAAAGTCAAAAACAATTGGACTTGGATTTGAACATGGAGAAATAGTTGGACTTGGATTTGAACATGGAGAAAGTTCTAGAACTGCAAACAATCATGATCACATCAAACCGGTAAGGCAACCTAGTGCTTATAAATTCAATGGAAAATGTTTTAATTGCAACAAATTTGGTCATAGAGAAAATCAGTGCAGATTTAGGAATAATCAAAATACAAACTCATCCATCGGTCAATGTTCCAAATGCAATAAAAATGGTCATAACTCAAACAATTGTAGAATCAATGTGAAATGTTATGTTTGTGGTAGATTTGGACATCTATCTAATCAATGCAGCACTCAAACCGGTCAAGGTTATGGAAAAGCTATTCAGAGAAACAATGTAACTTGTTATGCATGTAACAAGATTAGGCATATTGCAAAATTTTGTAGAAGTAAGAGTGTACCGACAAACAACAAAGGATCTAATGACAAAGGCAAAGAAAAGGTGAATGAAATCAAGCAAGAATTTTCTAAACAATGGATCAGGAAGAGAGATCAGAGGAATGATGAATCTGTCTCTAAACCAGCAGAACAGAGCATTCTTGCACTGGCAGGAGATTCTTCATATAACTAAGAAATAATCCTTAGGGGTAAGGCAACTAATTGAAGATCATGCCTTTACCCTCAGATGGTGGTAAGAAGTCATATTTCTTCTTTATCGGCACATATGTTGAATATTCACTTAACTGACGAAGCATTTACTGTGGTTTTAAATTAACTTTTTGGTTATAAAGATTTTGAATTTCTCATTTCGACTTACCAAAGCGTTCAAGTATTCAAAGAGCGAAGAAGCTGAGCACCAACATTCAAGAAGTGAAGCAACAAGGAGTTTCTCAGGGCATCCAAGGTTTCCACTTGCATTCGACAATCAAAGGTATTTATCTTATGAAATGGCTTCCTCATCTTCCATTCCTGAATTCATTACAAACCCTACTATTGTGGAAAATATAAAGCATCCTGGACCAATCTTTAAGATCATCCCCAAGATAGAAAAGTTGGATGACTCCATTGGTGCATTTTCAAAAATTCTGAAGGGAGACGCATTTGCTAAAGACCCTAGGGCATACATTCATTGTAACATCGAAGATTTAGGGTCTGAGGATTTAAAGAACATGTTTATGAATGTTATCACTGATAAACAAGGTATAGTTAAACTGGAACATGAGGTTGTTGAAGATTTAGGGTTCATTGACATCCTTCACATGCCTGAATTTTCAGAAGAGACTGTCTATTATGTTCTTAGTAGAGTTCATGGTAAATTTTTGTGGTTAGATTTAGTTTTCAAAATCACTAAGGAAGTAATTAGGGCTGTTATAGGTTTACCTTCTACCGGCACCAGGCCTGAGAAGAAAAAGAAAATTCCAAACAAAGAGGTTAAGAACCTAACTGGCGCAACATCAGATAACAAATCACTTAGGGTTAGTGATATTACTGATAACAATGTCAAATATTCAAGTATGGTTATTGGATACAAAGTTGCTCATACTAATAGGCTGAATTTTGTTTCCAGTCTATGCATTCATAGTGCCTATGAGATGATTATGAATAATGCTAAAATTGATCTGTGTGAGTGGTTGAAAGATGAACTGATAGAAAATCTAGATAAAATTAAAGGTGATAAGAAGGGAACTTTCAAATTTGGCAATTTACTTGTATGTCTGATGCTATATTATCAAAGGTGATTCCCAGTATAGGCCACAAGGACTTTGCCTATGATATTTCTGTTGGAAAATAGATTAAGGAGGCAATTACTGGCATGGGTTCAGATGGTGACAAACTGGTAAAAGAGCACTTCAAGGACTTTCAAGCTAAAATGAAGCAAAGGGAAAGAATTCCTCAGAGCATTGTAGAAAAATATGACAAACAGATATGCTTTGTAATTAAAAGAGATGAAATATGAATGGGGACAGTTACACCTAGAACTCTATGGATAAATGAGATGGGTTATGAAGTGGATTCACACATTCTAGAATCTTATGCAAAGATACTTCTAGATGCTCCACGGGAACCCACTGAGAATATCTTTGGTAATGTTGAAACTATTGAAAAAGGTGTTGAAGTTCAGAAGCAGAGAAAAAAAAGAGACAAAGTAATAAAATATACTTTGAAGTTTGTTGAAGTTGTTAAAAAGGGCTTGTTGAAACTTGATCCAATGAGGGGTGTTGTTGCACAAGAAAGAAAATCATAACAGCAACTGGTAGCACATATTTCTCCTATGGCTACTTCATCCGACTTTGATAGTGATAAGGCTGCAGAATTCAAAAGGGTGGAAAGGAAGAAGAGAAAATCCTCACCAGCACCTGTTCCATCACCTATGAAATCAAGAACACTTAGAAAGAAACAAAAGGCTATGAGAGAGCCCAGTGGTCCCAAGAAGAGAGTCACACCAAAGAAACAACTAGAACTAAAGGAATCGAATACTCTTTCACCGGAAGAGCTGATAAATGAAATAACTCAAGAAGGAAATCTTAGTAATGTTAATAAGTTTTATCATTCTTTTAAGGATTCATATAAGGATACTATTGAGGAAAGTATAATTTTGTATCTAGATATATATAAGAAGGTTCTTATTGAGGTTATATATGTTCTTCCTAATGATCTATATTTGAGACTTGAAGCCAAAATAATGTCTATTATGGAGCTAGATAAGAAATTAAAGGTTGAGGCTCTATTAGCAGTTCATCCTATTAATTCTAGGAAAGAAATTGATGATTTAATATCTGAAGCTAATAGGACTGTTTTTGTGAGTGGTCACTGGCAAGTTGGTCTTATGACCAACAGAGTAAAAGAGATTGTAGATGAAATAGCTGATAAGTGGGATATATTATTTATTGAGAAAGAGAAGAGAAAAGAGAAAGATAGATAGAAAGTTGATAAATCATTTACTAAAGTATATTAGAAAGCAAATAAAGGTAAGGGTAAGGTTGGAAGTGTACCTGACATCACAGTTAAGGACAAATTACTACCATCGGCACGGGACACCCCACCGACAGTATCAGAGGCATCGGCAGAAATGCAAAATTAGCCTGAAGAAGAGAAGTCAGAGGAAGTGCAAGAAGATGATATTGATCCCAAGTCAAACATTCTATTCACAGTGAATGTTGACTGTCAGGATATCAATATTGTAATGGATAAGGAAATTGTAGAGGAAAAGAAATCTGAAGCTATAAATGTTGAGATCTCTGAATAACCGGTCAAGACTGTTGACACTCAGCATAATGTTGAGATACCGACAGAAACAAAAAAAAAGAACAATAACAGACACAATCAGAACCAACAGAAAATAAGAATGAGAATAAGAATGAAAATAAGGAAGAGAAAGTGGATAAAGAAGAGGTTAACGTAATTGAACAGGTATCTAGATAAGAGAAGAAAATTATTGCATAACCGAGCACTCCTCCCATTACTTCTACTGTGGATTACAGACTGACAAATGTTACAGATGCATTATTAGATTCCATAAAAAAGATAACAAAATGCAATGCCTTAGCATTTAAGGATATTGATGAATCTCTACCAATTTTGCAAATGATTGCACCGACGTGCAAGGTGGATCACATTGTTGGGTCTATAGGTAAATTGGACACATTGTCCAAATTCATTTCTTCTAACATTCAGATAGTAGATAAAATAAATGAGGAAACTATTCAAGAAAGAGTTAATAAGGAAAAGGATGAATTCTTTGACAAAACAATAAAGGATTTTATAGAACAGATCGATTCATTGTTATCGGCATTGAATTCAACCATTATGGAATACAAGAAATTTTACAAGGAAGCATGCAAACCTCACCATCTAACAAAAGATATTGATGAGAAAATAAGGAAAACGCAAAAAGAGATTGATGACATTACTAACAATATGATTGGTTCTTCAGAACTAACATCAGTTTTGGATCAAGAGATGGCTATTTATGAAGAGAAGATTGAGAAATTGGAAAGAGAGAAAGCAAGGTTGAAGATGAAAACCCAAGAGTTAAAGAACAAACTTGGTCCTAGATTGGATAATTTGTTAACACACTAGATTGAGCTATCTAAGACAACTATTCAAGGAGATAGATCACCAGAGCAACAAATGCATTATCTCACCGAGATGATCCAGCAGACAAAGACTGTAATTTCTGATAGTACAAAGTTTTTGCAGAGTCTTAACTTGGTTTTGGCAGACATTTTTCAGATTGTACATAACTGGCTACATGTTTCTAGGTAAATTTTAAATTTTTGACTCTTTTGACATCCTTTGTCATTGATGTCAAAGGGGAAGTGGTGTAATGAGAAAAATGTACAAAGTAAGACATTGGAATGTGAACAGAAGGAGATCATTTTCTCAGGGGGAGCACTTTCATTTTGGATATCAGTTTTTGGATTTTTCTCATGAGTGTCGCCATCAATGTCAAAGGGGGAGATTGTTGGCATTATACACTCAGATGAGAATGGTTTATGTTGTCATTGATGGCAACTAACTGGTAACAGGGTTCAAAGGTTATACTAGCAACAGAATTCACCTACCGACACCGACAATCACTACAAGGTTTATTCACACCGGCATCTAGTTACACTGGCAGTAGATTATACCGGTAGTCCAAGTTGACTTGGAAATAATATTGTTTATACAAAATGTATTGTAATGTAATATTATATTTGTATGGCCGACATGATATATTGTAAGGACTCATATATGTATGAGATCTTGTAGGTCATTTGAATATATGATATGACATGATATAATATGATATGATATGTAATGTAAGGAAGTGGTAATATGTAATAGGTTATGTTAGAGAACAACTGTATATGCATTTTGATGTATTTATTTTGAGAGAGAATAAGAATCAGAGTAGATCAAAGACTATTCTGTGAGAGAAGAATCATTTATCGACAAGGTTTTTGGTTGAGGTATCAGATAGAGCATAAACTGGTACTGAATCCAGCATTGCAGATGCTATTTTGAAGAAATACATTGTTATTGGATTTAACCATCCAATTGTGGTTAGTGGGACTCCATTTTTTTTGTTGAGCAATGAGCTCTAGGCAGTTGGCCTTCCTGCTTGTGTAGGCCCCTATTGTACTGAGTAATATTTATTCATATTGGTCAGTGAGTAAATATTGTGGGTCACAAATCCCACCAAGGTTTTTCCCTTACCGGGTTTCCTCGCCAAAATATCTATGTTATGGTGTGCATTGATGCTTATTCTTTTGTTTCTCTTTATTGAATTATTATTTGCTTACTGGTATATTAATTTCAGTTATAAAGTTGCAAATAAGTTTAAATATTTCATCTACTAGTCAGACACTGATTCACCCCCCCTCTCAGTGTCTTTGGGGTTAACCAAATATCTAACAATTGGATAGTAGATCTGCCGCTGTGTTGCCTTCCTGAAAGACGTACAAAATTTTGAATTCTTCCAACTCATTTATTATATATTGACAATCCTTGATCAGATTAGCAATCATCCAGCTAGGATCCATACACCCATTCAGGTAATTGACAGTGTTTAGAGAGTCAGACTCCAGCCAGACTTTTCTAAAACCTTCTCTTTTAGCCATGTGTAACCCAATGTCGATAGCGCTAGCCTTCAGAAACTGGTTGGACTAGGTGCCCAGAGGGAGTGCCACCATAGAAACTAGCAGACCCATATAATTTATAGCTACTCCCCCACACCTGGCCAACCCAAGATTTCCTTTAGCATCCCCATCCACATTGATTTTGATCTATACCATAGTGGGGGATGCCAAAGAATATTTTGTCTGCATTGCTTAGTTTTGTGCACTGGAATGACAATATTCCAATCAATTTTCCACCTTTGATAGTATCCCATTCCTCCTAGAGAGTAGGGAGGGGATGGTCATTCTTTCTACTTGGGCAGGAGTGCAGAAAATTCTCCTTGGTAGAATTATGAATTCTAGTAGCCACAACAAGCGCAGAAGATTCTAAATCTCTAAAGACTCTATTGTTTCTTTCTTTCCAAATACCCCAAGAAATATGAGGAAGAGACAAATTATAGATAACTCCCAAAGCCTAATTGTCAAAGGGGAATTTCCATTCAAACCACAAACTTTGAACAAAATCAGGGAAGATCCAATTAGTGTTCCAGATATCAAGGAAGAAATTCTAGATATCCCTGACAAAAGAGCAGCGAAGCAGCAGATGAACAACATTTTCCTTTATTTCTTTGCAAAGGAAGCATCTATTAGTAAGAGGAAGAACTCTTTTGCAATGATTGTCAGTGGTAGAGATCTTACCTTGAATAAACAACGAGAAAAAAATGTTAATTTTTGGATTTAAGAGCTTATTCCAGATACTAGCCTAGAAGGGGGGGGCGAGTTTCTGGAGATGAACTTGTAAGCATCGACAACCTTGAATTTCCTAGAAGAGGATAAATTCTAGAACACTTCATCCTCCACATGAGAGTGGGGGATGTGTATAAAATTCAACCAAGGCTACATAGGTATCAAAGCATTATCCACAAAATTGAGATCTAACCAGGATCCATCTCTAATATAATCAGGCACCTAGGAGCCACTTTTTTTGAGACATAATTCTTTGAAAGGATAGTCCCAAAAATAATCTAATAGGGGGCCATCACCAGTCTACCATTCATCCCAAAACCTAATTTTGGCACCATTTCCCAGCACCCATCTACAACCATGCAAAATAAATTTGGAGGAGCCAAAGAAGTTGCTCCACAAATCAGAAACAATGTTGGGAAGGTCATAAGATTCCAAAGTGTTTTGGATATCCAGAATGTAGTATTTATGTTTGAAAATGTCAATCCATTAATTATTCTCTTTAAGACATCTCCACAGTTGCTTGGCCATCAAGGCTTTATTGAAATCTCTCATATTTCTAATGTCCAGTCCCCCCATGGACTTGGGAAGGCAAACCTGATTCCAAGCCACAAGATGTAATCTATTCTTAGATTCAGTCCCTATCCACAAATTTTTTTTTTGACTTCTTTCCAGTTTATCAGCAATTTTGGTAGGGATTTTGAATAAACACATAGCATAAACCGGAAGGCTTTGTAGCGAATCTTTGAGTAGCTGGAGCTTACCATCTTGGCTTAACAAAGCACCTTTCCACCCAGCCAACTTGTTCTAGAATCTATCAATAAGGTTTTCCTAGAAGGAGTCTAGGGTCGAACCATGGCAGAGGGGAAGACCAAAATAAGAGTCGGGCAAAATTCCAACTTTAAACCCTAGAATCAAGGCAATCTTCTTTTTCCTGTGCTCAAGGGTGTTAAAGAAAAAAATTGAGCTTTTAGCCAGGATAAGTTTTTGCCCAATGCCTTGTTCATAAGTATCCAGAGTCTTTTTAAATTCTTAGCTTCTTTAACCAAACCTTCCCCCATCAACAAAGTATCATCCACAAATTGTTGGTGAGAGCATGAGGAGGCCTGAGAGGAGGGCCATAATCCCATAACATTGCCTTTTTTGACTTCCCTTTGAATAATTTTATTGAGAGCTTCACTCATTAGAATGAAAAGGAAAGGAGATAAAGGATCCCCCTGTCTAATGCCCCTTGACATGGAGAAGAAGCCAGAGGTAGATCCATTAATCAAGACTAAAAATTTGGGGGTGGACACACATTGTTCAATAATCTGGATGAAGTTATCTCTGAATCCAAATTCCCTAAGGATTCAGAGAAGAAAACTCCAGTTGACTCTATCAAAATATTTCAATAGGTCCAATTCCAAAAAAAAGCTAGGTTTTTTATTGATAGATAAGGAGTGGATGTTCTCATGCACCACAATAATGGAATCCAGGATCTACCTCCCAGGAACAAACCCATTTTGATGCTTTAAAATTAAAGAAGTGATGAAATTCTTAAGTCCAAGCACCATTTGGTTAAAATTTTATATATAGAATTGTAAAGAATAATAGGTCTAAAATCCTGAAAAAGAGAAAGCATCAGGTTTCTTAGGGATGAGGACAAAGAAGGTGGCATTTAGCTCCTTTAGGAGAGAGCGGGATTCAAAAAAATCTTGAGCCGCAACAACCACATTAGAGAAAATAATCTGCCAAAATTTTTGAAAGAAAAACAGAGGGAAGCCATCAAGGCCAGGGACTTTGTTACCTTCAAAAGAGAAGACCGCATTGTGAACTTCATCAAGAGAAGGGATTTTGGTAATCTCCAAGTTCATATCCAGAGAGACAATGACAGGAACCTCCTGCAAGATCTCATTTTGAGCTAGAGGCTCAAGAGGATCATCCATCGAAAGGAGATTACTGAAATAACTGATGGCTTCTTGGCAAATCTCTTCATGATTATCAACCCATCTCTAGCCAACCTGGATTTTATTTATTTTATTAGCAGCCCTGTGCTTAAGGGTCATCATATGAAATAACTTAGTGTTTTTGTCACCACTTTTAAGCCATAAAGCTCTAGATCTCTGCTTCCTGAATTCCTCCTCTTTGGAAATAATATCATGCAATTTAGTCAAAATCTCAATTTCTTTGTTCGAGACATCTTTATCAAACCCGAAAACTTGGGTATGCTTTTGAACCTCCTCAAGATCCAGTTTGAGCTTATCTTTAATTTTGAAGATATTACCAAAAGAGGACTTGCTCCAATGTTGAATATTGGACTTGACATTGGATAACTTCTTGGTTATATGAAACATGGTCGTACCTTGGATATCAATATTCCACCACTCCATAATTTTATCTTGGATGTCAAGGGCCATCAGCCACATTTTCTCAAATCTGAAGGGGTACGCCTTTCTTCCAGACAATGAAGTCATCGAAAGGCAAATAGGGAAGTGATCTTATCCAACATGGGGCAAGGCATTAAGTCTACAAGAAGCAGTCTGAATCCAATCAGGAGAGACAAGGCCCCTATCCAAATTAAATTGAATGAGATCCTCCCCACTGTGTCTGTTTGACCAGGTGAACTTAGCACCAATAAGATCTAGGTCCAAAAGGCTCAAAGAGTTGATCATGTTAGTTAGGTATTGTCTACTATCAATAGAGATAGGCATGCCCCTAGATTTCTCCAAATTTGAGAGTGGGGTATTGAAATCACCCAGAAGAACCCATTTCTCATTAGGGAAGAGCAATCTAGCATGGCAAATGGAAGACCAGAGAGATTTCCTAGCAGATCTCCCATTAGGAGCATAGATGTTGGAAATAATCCAGGAGGATCCATCTTTAAGATTAAAGAATCTAGTAGCAATGTGATTAGGAGAAGAGAGAACCACCTTACCACATAGCAGTCTTGGATTCCAAAGAGTGGTGATACCGCTTGAAGCACCATCTGCATGCACATAGTGAACACCACAATCTCCAAAGATCACCAATTTAATTTTTTTCACTTTGCTACCAAGCATTTTAGTTTCTTGGACAAGGCAAATATCTGGCTTATGATCTCTAACCAAATTGGATAACAGGTCATGCTTGTGGGGGTGATTTAAACCCCTTATATTCTACGAGATAACTTTCATTTAGCAAGAGAGGGGGATCCCATCCCCATTTTTGGTAACGTTCTATGGGCTCCATCTGCAATGGAAACCCAACTCTACCTATCTCTACTAACCGCATTAGGTGGCCACCCCACCCCCCTTGAATCTGACCCACAGTCCACTTTTTATCTGTTTCTGGTTAAGACCCCCGCTGAGACAAGATTATTTTGGCCAATAGGGGAGTTCCTTCTTCTATTTTTGGGTTTGACCTCAATAAAAGGATTGAAGTCCTCTAAGGATGATTCTAGCATGGGAGAGGTTAGGGGTTTCACCTCAATAGAGTTATCCATATCAACAACTAGTTGAATGGGAATATCTTGGACAGATCTAATAGTATTTATAATAATTTCTTTTTCACAGGGGGCATCCACAACAGGGGATTCCCCAATATTCTCTTCAAGGGGCGAGGGGTTCGGGTCAAGGACAACAAACACTTTTGAAGAGAAGTCAGATCTAGGCAAAAACCCATCCCCCACAATCAGAGTAGGAATAGAGGGATTAATAGATCCATCCAAATCATTGCTCAAATATTTCAAAGGAGGCTCTGCGGGCAAGGCATCTGTCTTCTCTAAGAGAGACATGTCATTCCTCTTTCTTCATTCCTTCTTTGGCTTAGATGGACACTGCCTGGCCCAATGACCCACTTTTTTACAATGGAAACACGCTAAAGGGATGGATTCATACTCCACTTTCTTCACCCATCTGACCAGCTTAGAGAAAAGATCAATCTTAGAATGTAGATTTGTAGACTGTTTAACATTGACACACAATCTAGCATAAACCAGACGTCTTTTATCTACAGTCATTGGGTCAATTGAAAGTAGCTCACCAAAACAAGTTGTAATGCCAACAAATATCTCGTCTCCCCAAAATTCCATGGGTAAACCTAGCAGTCTGACCCAGATAGGGGCTTCATTACATTCACAATCTTTGGGATTAAAACCTAGTTCCCACTTTTTAAGGGCCAGTGAGGCTTTGCCTAACATCCAGGGAGCTCCCGCCAAAATAGATCAAAGGTCTTCTTCACAGGTGAATGAAAAGGAGAAGAAGCCACCAGCCATAGCAACAACATCAATTTGACCCTTACCTTTCCATTTTCTAGACACCCAAGATCTAACAACCTCAATATTAGGACGTGGTCAAACAAATTTACCCACCAAGACTAAGTTCATGTGAGCCATATTCTGATCCATAATACAATCTGGGATAGAGATGGAGCAAGCGCTAGAATACCGGTCAACTTTATGTGGTACCAGCAAAATGGCTTACCCTTAAGCTTAGTTGCAAATAAAGATGCACATGTCTTGTTGCATTCCAGAGACAAAATCTTATTACTGGGGCCCTCAACACCACCAGGTTTGTCAGAGATGACAGATTTACCATTGGCAGTTTTCTGGATGGTACCACCATCCCATGTATCATTTGAGGCCCCATCCAAGGGACCAGGGACCAATTCAGTGGGGTGAGTCACGAGGGAATCCCCTGGACTCCTAGCACCAGATCCATTCAAATTCAAACCTAAACCTGCTCCCGCATCAACTCCTGCTCTTGGAAAGTGCACCATTTTGTTCGAATACTGGTTGATATGGATTGTTACCTTAAGTAACATATTTGTTGATAAACGTAAAATTAGATAAAATAGATAAAAATCAATTAATTAGTAAATTTACAATTGATTTGGTTGGTTGTTTTTGATTAAGTAAAAACAGGTTTTAAGGGACTCGAAACCCAATTACATTTGAAAGATATTCAAGAAGGAAATAAAACAAGACAGCTGCAAAAGACCAGCAGAAAAACCAGCAGCAGAGAAAAGGATAGTAAGAGGCCAGCAAGAAATTGACCCCAAGCCCAGCATTACAAGAAAATTAAAAACTCTTCATAGTTTCCTCAGCATTCTGCACCAAGAGAATCATTGCCTTGGCCACTTCCCTCAGGTCAGTGTTTTCCTGTACAATCTGACTCTCTTTCATTTTCGTGTCCTTCTCAGTAGTAGCCTGCCTAGTTCTGCGCCTAGGGTTCTGATGGGTTAGGATAGAAGTTGGAGCATCTTCTATAATTACCAGGTTCTTCTCCTAGTTTTTCTTTTCCAGATGATCCACTAGCACATTCATATTCTGGGAAGAAACTTTAAGGACCTGGAGGCTATGGTTCATAAGGATTTTCAATGCTTTCTCATTATGGGCCATCCGGGTGTTGACGTTGTCTTTGTCCTGCTCCACCTATTCTTTCATGGTTTTAATAACGTCCTCCAAATGTTTCAGGTCACCTTTTATTAGATCTTTCTCTAGCCAGTCCTCCATCTCCATTTCCTCCTCCGCTTCACTATTTTTAGTCTCCTCATTGTATTTCCCAGAGTCAAACATCTTAATGAGCTTATTTATCTTATCTTCCAGCTCCCTTTTCTTACCCTGCATGCTAGTGATGTTTTCAACAACCCACTTCTGGAAATTGAATAATTCAAGGGTGCAGTTGCGGGTGGTGTCCAGGATGGTGTCTGTAGAGTCCTTACTCTATTCAGTCTCCTCAGCATTAGGGTTGTCACCCTCCTTAGGATTCAGAGCCTCATTCTCACTTTCTGAGCCCTTAGGGTTGGAGTGAAGATTCTCAGAATTTCCCCCTTCCTCCCCTTCACCATAGTTCTCATCCTTGTTAGGCTCCATTTCAGTATCAGTGTCCTTATCCTTTCCCTCTTCTTCATCACAATGCACGTCCTTTTCTTCATGCTCTATTTCAACCTTCCTTTTATTATGGGTAGGGGTGCTGGGCTAATTCCCATTCAAATCAGAGTCTTTGCATTTCTCAGATGTATGAGAATTGATGATCAAAGGATCATCCTTGGTTGCCCTAGCCTTATCCTTATTATGTTCATAAATAAGCAGAATGAGTCCCTGGTGCGCTAAAGGATAGGAACTAGGCTTTTTAGCATGGTCGGCAAGGCTCTCGTTTATAGAGGAGGCTAAATAGAAGGGCAAGGATATTTTAGCCCCATGGCAGAAATGGTTCAGGATAGCAAAATGATAGTTATAAATTTTTGTAAATCTACCATCCATAGTCAAATATTCCATTAAACCCCTAAGAACTTTTTTCCAGAAAGGCTTTACCTGTTGGGGGGTTTAGTAGGATATGTTGTCCTTCTTCGCAAGGTTTCCCTTGTTGTCCTCCATCTTCGGGAAATTTTTGAAAGCCTCAGCGACATACTTCCGATCCTTGTAGAATTTAGTCCCCTCCATCTTGAGTCCCGTGACCTCCGCAATCAAATTTTCATTGATTTGCCAAATCTTCCCAAACAGGGTAGCCCTATTGTTGCTCCAGCTTTTAGCGAAACCGTAAGATAGAGTTTCTGCTACCATGGAGCTTCTCCATATAATCAGTGAAGCCATGTCTGTGGAGCCTTCTCCAAACCTTTCTTTCACTCTTCTAATTCTCACAACTTGGAGGCTCATTCCTGTTTAGGTTACCGCCCATTCTGATTTCCAGGTAAAGATACCCTCTGCTACAATTCTCAATCCGTGGATAAAACTCTGAAAACTTGTCATTTCTGGATTCCCCGTGTAAAGACTCTTTCGTAGTTTTGAAATTGTTACTCATGTCCACACAAACCCAACTATTATTTCTATTATCTTTTGCACACATATGATCTTGGTTATGATGATGAGAAACACTCATCATCTGACAGTTAATCCGCCCCCAAAATCTGTCATTGGTACTCGTTCCCCAGAAATAAATCATGAGATTAACTTGATCTATTGAGGCGATCAAAGTATAATTGCTCCTTAATCTCTCGTTTGATGTGAGTTTCTCCAATGTATTTGACATCCTTCTCCAAATTGACCCCTTCATTGGCTAGGATATCCGCAACCTTATTGCCCTCTCTAAAGGTATGAGTTATACTAATGCTAACATAGTTATTTAGAATATCTTTAGCATTTTTAATTAAATTGCCAATATTCCAGGAAACAAAACTAGTACCTTTAAGGGCTTGTATGATGTTTAAAGAGTCCCCTTCGAGCCAAATTTTTTGAATTTGAATTCCTGAGCTTGCTAGAGGCTCTTTAGCATTGCCAGAGCTTCAACCACATGGTTATTTTGGGTCCCAAAAGGAGAAGCAAAAGCAGCAATGCAAATTCCTTGAGCATTTCTAATAACTCCCCCTCCACCAGCCTTTCCAAGGTTCCCTTTAGCCGCCCCATCAAAATTAACCTTTATCCAGTCATAATCAGGAAACCTCCATACAATGTTATCTCTCTTCTTCTTATTTTCCAATCTGTAGACCTTATGCATTAGGTTCCATTCAGTAAGGATGTCTTTTTCCATATCATTCATATCTGTAGTAGACCATTATTGATTATTCTTGTGAGGAATGTTGATGTTCTCCTTTATAGCCCTGCATATTTTTTAAAAGACCACCCGAGTATTACACTTAACTTCCCTAAATATCATATTATTCCTTTCTTTCCAAATGCCCCAACATATCATGGGGGGGGTCAAAGACCACAGGTTCTTGATGATTTGGCATTTGGTTGGAAAAATTCCATTGCCAGATGATATCCTTGATGCTCTTGTTCATGACCCAGTTAATTTTCCATTTTTCCCACATTTTGCACCAAATATCCCAGGTGAAGGAGCAGTGGAAAAAATAGGTGATCAAATGATTCCCCCTCCTTCTAGAAAAGCTCACACCTATTAGGGAATTTGAAACCCCTTCGGATTAAATTGTCAAGAGTAAGGGTGCTATTATGAGAAGCAAGCCAAAAGAAAATGTTGACTTTAGGGATCAAAATGTTGTTCCAAACTTTACTCCAAATGGGATTGCTGGTTTGAGAGAAAGTATTTTTATAGGTAGAAGAAACTATAAATTCACCTTTAGGATCACTTTTCCAAAGGAAAACATCATCATAGCCTTTGTTAGGGGAAAAGGACAGCAACTCCTTCTGGAGGGAGGAAAATCCAGAATGGAGGTCATCAAGTCTAACCCACTTATTCTCCTTCCAATAGTCACATACCATAAGCCCAAACCTCCTTTTACACTCTTCAATAATTTGATTGTTGTTTTGATCATAAAGGGCTTCATTCTTCATCTAGGGGTCTTCCCAAAACCTTATTCTGTCACCTTTTCCAAGGACCCATCCAGCCCTAGCTTTTGCCACTTTTATGGATTTGGTAATACTATTCCAGATCAAGGATCCAGCAAGGATATCTTTAGAGTTAAGGATCCCTTGGATAGTCTGATTCTGAATGTATTTGTCAAACCAAATTTTATTCCAATCTTTCTTAGTGTCATAGCCTCTCCATAACTGTTTAGCAAGAAGAGCTTTGTTAAAGGTTTTTATAGTTTTAATCTCCAGCCCTCCTTTATTCTTTGGTCTACACACTTTGTCCCAGGAAACCAAAGGTATTCTTTTTTTTTCTTCCACTCCTGACCATAAAAATCTCTTCTGGATTCTTTCCATAGCTTCAGCAAATTTAGCCGGAATACCAAACAGGCTGAGGGCATAAACAGGGAGATTTTGAAGAGTAGCTTGAAGGAGCTGCATTTTCTCAGCCTGAGATAACATTGAGCCTTTCCATCCAGAAAGTCTTTTATTAATTTTATCAATGAGCATATTCCAGAAGGAATTTGGGGGAGCTAACCCTAAAGGAAGGCCTAGATAGGTGGAAGGGAGCATTTCCACTTTGCACCCAATAATGTTAGCAATTTTTTGTTGTCTTGTGATCGGAGTATTAAGGAAGTACATAGCCGATTTGTCCCAATTAACTTGCTGACCAATTGCCAAGGCATAGGAGTTAAGAGCTATTTTGAAGGCATCAACCTCCTTGGCCGAAGAATATCCCATGAGGATAGTGTCATCAACAAACTATTGATGAGTGCAAAAAACATTAGCAGAGGAAGGTTGAAGACCTTTGATAGTTTTGCTTTGTTTCAACTTATGAATCAATCTTCTCATACTTTCAGCCAATATGGTAAAAAGGATAGGAGATATGGGATCTCCTTGTCTTAGCCCTCTTGAAGTTTTAAAAAATTTTGTTGGAGATCCATTAATCAGAATAGAGAACATAGGAGTAGTGATCAGTTCTCTGATTATTTTGATAACCTTATCATCAAAACCAAAAGCCCCCATGATTTTAAAGAGAACATCCCACTGAACTCTATTGTAAGCCTTTGCCAGATCCAGCTTTATCAAGAAACCTTCTTTTTTAGCAGCACTAAGGGAATGAATGTTCTCATGAACAAGAATGATTGAGTCCAGGATCTACCTACCAGGAACAAAACCTTTCTGCTCCTCAGATATGATGAAAGGAAGCACCGCCAAAATTCTAGTGGTCAAAACTTTGGATATAATTTTGTAGAAAGAGTTACATAGGCTAATTGGCCTAAATTTTCCCATAGATTCCGCCCCAGCAACTTTGGGGATTAAGGCTCTAAAAGTGGAATTAAGTTCCTTAAGGATTGTTCTGAATCCAAAAAATTCTTTGACCGCATTAACCGTGTCCTCCCCCACAATATGTCAAAATTCTTGGAAGAAGAACATAGGGAAGTCGTCAGGGCCCAGAACTTTATCCCCTTGAAATGAGAAGACAACTTTTTTGATTTCTCTAGCAGACGGGATGGCAGTAAGGGCCTTATTCTGAATAGGGTTAATGATCTTAGGAATAATATTAACCAAATTGAGTTGATGGGTCTGATCAATGTCCTTGTTACTAGAAAGGAGCTACTTGAAGAATCTGACAGCATCATCCCTGATTTCATCCTTATTAAGCAGAGTGCTATTTTCAATAGTCAGTCTTGTGATTCTATTTGCAGCCTTATGTTTTAGAGAAGTCATGTGGAAAAATTTAGTGTTTCTGTCCCCTACCTTCAGCCATATAGCCCTAGATCTCCACCTCCAATAGATTTCTTCCCTAGAAATAATGTTGTGGATGTTGACTAGGACATCATCTTCCATGGCTTTGGAATACTTTTTGTAGCCTTCTTTCTGGATTGAATTTTGTATCTGGTCCAATTCCTCCTTTAATTTTTTCTTTGAATCAAAGATATCACCAAAGACCTTCTTGTTCCAGGTCTTAATGTTGGTTTTGATGTTTTTAAGTTTTTTGGCAACTTTATACATGGCAGTTCCATTAACATCAAGATTCCACCAGTCAGCAATAGATTTTTCAAGATTAGGGTGGGAGGTCCACATCTTTTCGAAACGAAAAGGGAATCTTTGATTATTCTTAGAGTTCTCAGCAACAAAAGAAATAGGATAATGATCTGACCCAATTCTATTAATAATAGAAAGGGAGCATCTATGAGAAAGAATCCAATCATTAGAGAGAAGGATTTATCAAGTCTTACCTGGATGAGATCTTCACCATCTCTTCGGTTAGACCAAGTGTAGGAAGCCCCATTGAGATCCAAATCAATGAGAGCATTATCATTAATAAAGTCCATCAGGTCAGATCTACTATCTAGTTGAGCTTGACTACCTCCAAATTTTTCAATGTCTTGTAGAGGAGTATTGAAATCGCCCATCACAACCTAGCTGTACAGAGGGAGTTTTTTCCTTTTATGCTTAACTTTATTCCAGAATTTACTTCTAGCAGATTTGGAGTTAGGGGCATAGATATTAGTGATAACAAATTCCTTACCATCAAACATGCTTTTAGCTTTTAGGGATAAAATATTGCCATCCACATCAATCATATCTCCAAAGGTAGTGCTTTTATTCCAGAATATAGCAACCCCTCCCAAGGCTCCATTCGAGCTATTGCCACAAACCCCTCCATTTTTGAAAAACTTTAATTTCTCCACTTTCTCTTTACTCATTTTGGTTTCCTGAACTAGGATAATATCCAGATTTTGATCTCGAATAAGGTTCCTTAATATATCTTTTTTATTGAGACCATTTAGGCCTCTGATGTTCCAAGATATTACTTTCATTTGGAAGCCTGAGGGCAAGACTCCTTGATAGTTCATTGCCTTCCATCAGCTATGTTTTGCTTACTCTCCTGGTCCCTATGCCATTTCATAGTTTTGCGTCCCGGTGGGGATCTTGAGGCCCCAAAATCAGCCTTAGATCTGGTTCTGATTTTTACTCCATTAGGACCTCATGCCTTCTTGGTTTTAATTTTCTTTCCATTTCCTGTTGTTCTGCTCTAGATTCATCTTGCATGTTGCTCCATAGATCTTCTCTTTTCTGGGATGAAGTGGTCATATCGACTTCTATATTCTGGAATAAGGCATTTAAGTTTGCTTGCGGTGACCCAAACTTGTTACTCCTTCCCATTTTTATTTCCTGTTCTTGAAACTCTTCCTCTAAATAGGGTTCATCTTTCTTTGATATGGGTTCATGAAGATCCTCAGGATGAAAGTCAGTGATATCCTCAATCTCACCATCTTCAAGTGTCTCTTCACTGATTTCATTCTCCTTCGCCTGTGACTGTAGAGCCTCAAAGGTATTGCCTATTTTGATCTCAAACTCCTTGGTTTCATTCTGTTTATTCCCCTTCATGGGGGTCTTTAGGAGGGTCAATGGTATCTACTTTCAGGTGTTCTGGTATATTTACCAAGTTTCCACTTTTTTCTTCTAACTTGTTGCAGTCTTTGTTATTATTATTTTCTTTCCAAACCGGTTTGTGAATGTTTTTTTCTTTCATCACAGGTCTTTTAGGGTGGCTGGGGCAAGCCTTAGCCCAGTGACCTTCTTTTTTGCAAGAGAAGCACACAAAAGGGAGAGATTCAAATTCAATGGCTTGTTCCCATAACCCAAGTTTGGTGTTTATGTCAATATTACTTGGGAGATCCATATTCTGTGATATGTTGACGCAGATGTGTGCATACACCAATCTCTTGCGAGCTACTATCATTGGGTCTATTGCAACAAGCTCCCCAAAGGATTTAGCGATTCCTGAGAAAACATCCTCCACCAAGTATTCCAATGGCAGCCCAGGCAACATAATCCACACTAGAGCAGATTCAAAGAAAGAGTCATTGAGTTCCATATTAGGGGATCATTTTCTAACAGAAAGAGAGGATTTACCAAACATCCAGGGGCTACCACTTAACACCGCTTCCAAATCTTCCCCACATGAGAAAGAGAACACAAAAAAGCCTCTAGGCAAGGCAGAGACTTCAACCTATCCTTTCATTCTCCATTTTCTCTTAACAAAGGACCTAACATCCTCAATATTAGGTCGGGGTCCAACAAATTTCCCCACCAAAGAAAGAGTCATTAAAGAGATACTATGATCAATAACTAAATCAGGAATCTCAATCACAAGTTTACCTATTCTATTATCTGATAGATCCTTCACAAAGGAGAAAGATGATTTACCAGTCGGTTTACCAGATGCTTGTCTTGCGAAGAGACTATTCCAGGGTTTAGGTATTCACCCCTCCTTGATATTTTCTGAGTCAATCTTCACTGCCTCGGGGCTTGAATCTTGAGAATCTTTTATGTTTTCAGGATCGGGAGGAGGGTCCCGTGTTTGTGGGTCCCCATCCTGCCTTCCATCCTCATCATCAGATGCTTGTCCTTGAGCTACAGTGGAGTCAGAACCAGCATCATTGTTCCCTCCGTTGTTCCCTCCATTCCACTTTCTTCACAATTCTAAATGACAATATCAAGCATTGTTAGCCTCTCTTTGATAATAGTTGATTTGGTTGGTTGTTATGTTCTCTTGTATAAAATTAATTAATTTTATCATAATTATATTAGATTAATTGCTTGTTTTATAAATAGATATTAACACCCTTAATTCTAATTTGCACCAATAGTTTTGAACCAATGATTTAACCCGACTTATTATTTAAATTTCTTGAGGATTAAAATTTAAAATGATAAGGGATAAAATTGTTTTGAAAATTGCCTTTTTGATAATTAATAAGTGTTTCCATTCTTGAATGTCGTAAATGCTGAAATAGAAAATAAGGACGATCACAAGATCCTTAACTATCAAAGCAATTCCAAACACAAATCAGTGAAATGAAATGCATAAATAAAAGAATTAAATAATCATCTTGATTGAAAACCCCCTCAATTGTATTGTAGCTTCCATTGTTCTTCTCCTTGGTTGTTATTGAATTGGCTCTCAGGTATTGCACTAATTTCCTGAATAGATTAGCAACTATTTTGAAGACTATGATCTAGCTTGAAAATGAGAAAAGGGATTGAATTTATAGATTTTCACTACAAAGGAGGTGAGAATTTGAACTCAAGTGTTGATTGATAGATAAGTAAAATTGATTGATCAGTGAACTCAATAGATTGAT
This sequence comes from Cryptomeria japonica, assembly GCF_030272615.1. Classification (NCBI taxonomy): domain Eukaryota; kingdom Viridiplantae; phylum Streptophyta; class Pinopsida; order Cupressales; family Cupressaceae; genus Cryptomeria; species Cryptomeria japonica. The sequence goes on along the minus strand of NC_081411.1, from coordinate 469,882,189 downwards.
TTGTTAACAAAATTGACTGATTTGTGAACTCAATTGATTGGAGAGTGAACTCAATTGATTAACCAATAGACTGAATAAACTAGTCAGTTGACTAAATTGATTGAGAGATAACCGATTAGATAGATTAGAAGACTAAAATGATTGATTAGTCATAAAAAACTGATTTTGAGTGAAAATGGGAGATTGAGGAGTTAACTGAGTTAATTGATTAGTCAACCGATTTGATCAATTAGTTTGATTTCAACATGTGTTGTAGGATTTGAAATTGAATTTGATTTTCATTTTCAATTTGGATTTGAATTTGGACTTTCAAATGCTGAAATGCACATGAAATTAACTTAAATTCACATTTGGTGAAATGTTAATTTAGAAATGAAATTAAGTGAAATGATATGAAATTCGAATTTGGAGAAAATGAAATGAAATTAATTGGAATTAGAATTTGGGGAATTAGAGGAATAATTAATTAATTTAAATGAAATTGTAGACACCTAAAAATGGTCAACGCTTGCGAGGTCATACTTTAACATTTGCGCATTGCCTCATTTTAGGTTTTTGCGTCGCATTAACATTTCTCCTATGTCACGCACTTGGTTTTTATCATTTGCGAGCATCAATTCATTCTTCTACATTCTTCATTCGTCTCACTTTCAAATTTGGTCTTGTCGACAACACTATCCAATCATGATTTTGATCGATTTCATCCTATCGCATCAATGTGCGTGCTAATTTGTTATCATTTTGGACATCGTCAATCCTAATTAGGATTTTGTCCTCTTATTAATCTTATCATCAATCTTATCATTTTGGACATCATCAATCCTAATTAGGGTTTTGTCCTCTTATCGATTTGTCATCAATCTTTATCATTTTCAATCTTGTCGTTTAATGATCGATTTGTCATCGGTCATTGTCATGTTCGATCTTGTCATTTTGCGATCAATTTGTCATCGATCATGGTCATTTTTAATCTTGTCATCTTGCAATCTATTTATCATCAATCCTTGTCCTCTTGTCAATTTTGTCATTTTTGCGATCATTTCGCTATCGATCATTGTCTGTCTCAATTATGTCAATTTGGATCAATTTGTCATTGTTCCTCGTCAATTGGCGCATTTATCAAATCATTTATCACATTGGTCATTTATCAATCCAAAATCAAAATCATGATCGACATTAATTATCTTCAATCAAGACCTAATTGTCATCCTCGCATTGCTAATTCACCTTCTAGGGTTTCGTGATTTAGTCATTTAACCTTGCTTATCATTTTCTTCCTTTAGGATTAATAAATTACTTATTTATCCTAAGTCTTCTCATTACAATTAAATCTTCATTTAATTGGCTAATTATTCCTCTTTGTGAATTAATTAATAAATGATAAATTATTAATTAATTTACCTAATTTCTAATTCCTAATTTTCATCAATTTCAATTTTCTTAATTTTCTAATTTCCTATTTTCTAATTCCTCCTATTTCTCTCCTAAGTTCATGGAAATGACATAGAAATTTGTCATAATTTGTCATAATTGACAATCAATCAATTCTTGACATAGAAATTTGTCATGAATTGTCACAAATTTTGCATAGAAAGTGCATAATTTGTCATAATTGACATAATTGATTTGCAATTTCCATTTGAATTGAATCATGCTAATCTTGTCATCTCTCCAATTCTTCTATAAATTGGATGAATTTCTTCAATCAAACCCCTTAATTGGTAATTGGTAATTGATAATCAGACTATCGAATTTACGCTTCTAGTACTCTTGATCAAAAATCCCATCTACTTGCTTTCAATTGTGTGTGCACTTGTAGGTGAGATCCACAACCAAACCATTTGAAGAGGAAAGAAGAACAATGGAGCCGCATGAAGGAGTATTCAAATCTGCTATTGGTTTGCATATGTCTTTGCTTTTGAATGTTTTTATTTCATGTCTCTATTGAGTGTTGTTTAGGATAGATCATTGCAATGAATGCATTTGTGATTGAGCTATTATGTTTATCTTGTTTTGTGATGATTTCCTATTTCCTAACGTACAGAAATTATTTAAACATTAGAAATGAAATTTAATTAAATAATAAAGATTATTTAACTAAAGAAAATGTCGGAATTAATTAAATAATTAATATTTAATTAATATGTAGAAGAGGATTAATTGATTAAATTGATTTGAGAATAGAAATAGAATAATTAGAAATGTTGAAAGTGATAATTAGAAGAAATAATTAGTTTAATCAAATAATTAAAGAATTACTTAATTAAATAGATGAATAATTAGTATGCGATCAATTCAAGACATTTTTAGGTGTCTACAATAAGTTATCTAAAAATCTTTAAAACTTTCTTATTTGAGTTTCCCTATTAAAGCTATAAATTTTAAAATCAATTGTTAAATTATATTCATTAAAAATAATAATCTTAATATAAGTGTTTGAAAATTTTATTAAAAATAAAAGAAAAAGAGAATTTATTTCTTTTTATATTTGGGAAATTGTTTGGTAAAGTTTACTTGTAACCATATTATGTGCACTCTAATTATTTAAATAGGACTTTACATTTAAATTATTTAAATGCTATATAATCTTTATATTTGGGATATAAATGGATAAGGAGGTATTTATAAACAATATATTGATGATGAATTCTAGTTAAGAGATCAAATAACAAATGAAATAGATTATTATTAATTAAACATTTTGCTTATTATTGAATGAAATATAGGTTCCTTCAAATTATTTAAATTATTTATTGTTTAAGTGGAAACCTTATTCTTTGAATTATTTAATATAATGTATGCAATTTATAATAGTGTTTAGTATGTACATATTTAGATGCTAAGTGTTAGAAGTTAAAAGGATTTATCTTCTAGTTAGATGTGTTTAGATTCATAGTCTCCTTAAAACAATTTGTGCAAAAATGATTTAATGTTTAGTTAAAAAAATTCTTATTTAAAGAAGTTGAACATTTGTTTGTTTATCATGCAAGTTACTTTTCAAGGGGTTGAATAATTGTTTGTTTGTCATGCAAGTTACATTTCATTATTAGTCTTTCCTCTTCAAGAAATAATAATAATTTCTCAAGTAGGTAATTTGTTTATTTTTATCTATAAATGTTGCTCTCAAATATGTGAAATTTATATCTTGATTTCTGAAATTGAAACAATTATTTCTTTCATGCAATACTTTCATCTTCATAGTTATTTTAGTATAATGTTATTTAAGTTTCATAAATTAATAGTTCCTAGTGAGACAACTAAAGAAGAGGAGTTGAAACCAAAAACCTTAGCAGTGTTCGGTATCTATGGTGCATTTGGGTCACGCTTATGGGTAATGCCATCATGTTGAACTACTGCACTTAACGCCTAATAAAGTTGTAACAACGGCGTCTATGGCATCGTCCCTCTAAATCACCGAGGAGAAATAAGGGTCATTTGGAAGTTAAAATCCAAGGGGCGAGTAATCCCCCTTGGATTGATAATCTAAAAAGATTAATCTTAAAATGAATTTGCATTTGATTAGTTAAACTTTAGAAAACCCCATTAGGGTTTGTATGTGTGTAATGATTTTGGAATTTATTTTATCTTGATGATTTTAGCGGATGATAACAGATTAAGGGTGACATATATAATAGGAAATAGGATTAGTTATTTTAGGGCACAAGAAGAAGGCCACCTTGAGCCTATTTTTCTATAGAGATACCATCGTGGGTAGCAACCGCAGAGAAACTGTCTGGGACATTGACCCTAGAAATGGTTGTGTACCCACCATATAGTTTACATTACACCATAGTTAGAAACCATAATTACATACTCTATGCCTTGTGGTGCAGGAGCACCCTTGGGTCAAAGGACCTATGATAAATTTTGCATCTAGTTATGAATCAAATATGTAATAAGGTCTATTAGACCATTCATATGTTAAGTGTAATCCAATGAAGTCATCATGTAAGGCTAATAAGCCAACTTTGCATTGTAAGGGCAATTAGGACCAATAGGTCAAAGATGGTCAAAGTGGTCAAATGGGATAGACCAACATAGAAATGTTTTACTTAAGTCATTTAAGGTATGTTGGATGCACATTTGATGTCAAAATTTCCATTAGATCAAAAATGTCAAAAAGTTGTAAAAATGTTGCGCAAGTTGCTTGGCAACTTTGCAACATCTCTTAATAGTTGTTTAAATGGATCAACTAATCATGGATTTGATCAAGTTCGGTTGTAACTAATTGAAAGAGGTTTAAATTCCCTCTTTTTGTCATGGGAAGGAGAGGAGGATAGTGGAATGAGTTTGGTGGAAGGTTTTGTTTAATGGAAATGGTTTATTGTGTAAATTTGTTGTCTCCATGGTTGTTCCTTCACTCATTTCTCTTCCACATTGATTGATTTGTGTCTTAAAACTATTGGATATTGAAATATGGTGAGTTACCTTTCATTTATGTCAAGTTTTTAGATTTGTCATGATACATATTGAGAGATCCACGAATTTCTTTAAAAATAGTTTGTAATTGCCAAAACTCTAATGTAGGGTAACCAGTTTTAGAAAAACCATCATAACTTTTGATTTAACGTTGGATCTTTCTACAAATTAGAGAATAAGTCTACAACAAGGACATATAGAAACTGACCGGAGAGATTGAGATAATATTTTGTTTTGAAAAAGTTATTCATGAATGTTCATTACAGTCCATAACAAAAATCAAATAGGATAAGGGTTTGGGGCAGTTATTAGTTGATTCATTCACTTTGTGTGTGTGAAAACTTGAAGGCATGTTTATATTTTTTTTTATGCAGGTACACTCCATTAATGTTCTTTGAATTTGTGTCACTGTTTACATGAAGAAAAGTTTGACTATCATGATAGGGACAACAATAGTTTGGAAAGTTTTTCTTCTTTGAATGTTCATTTGGCCATTGATTAGTATTGTCTCATAAGGAAAGGAACACTCTCAAAGATTTGGGTAAAGACACTAGGTCATTTGTATCTTGAATATCAGATTGGAATGTGACTTTCCTAATAGGGATATGACAATTTTGTGAACCTTGACAGTTCTTGCTACCCTTGACAAGTTGGTACATCATAATGAATACTGCCCTTGAAGTGCATGATGGGGATAGTTTGTGAACATGTGGGAAATGTTTGCATTTTGTGGTTGTGAGTCTATGAAAGTTGACCAAGGGGTTTCTTGTGAGTCATTGTTGATGAGTTGGTTGTGATAAGAGAATTGTGAATAGTCAAAGTATGAATGTGGACAACCTAGGTGGAGCAAAGGCAAGTGACTTTGGGATGGTAAGAGGATCAAACATTGGATCCATTCTTCCTTGTGGATGTTAGTACAACCTAAGTTTGGTAAGACTTTGGAATAGTTCCTCTTGAGAATCCAATTGGGTGAGTGTTGTTACAAAACAAAGTTGAAGAAATGACATTGTGTCATGGTGAATGATATGCTTCCCTGTGAGCTCTACATCACCTTGATCTTGTGCTGAAATGGATATGTAGGTAGTCTAGGGATGAAGTTGTCCCTTGTACTCAAGCATTTGGGGATGGGGATTAGGATTTGGTTAAGGATGAGTTGATCATATTTTTTTTCAAAGTTCCTTGGTCTTTCAATCAAAAGGTATAGTAACACTAATTGGAAGATTAAAAGTAATTCAATGCATACTCGGAAGGGATCCTGTATGGATTCGCTTGACTTCCCGAGGCTTTAGGCCAAATTCTGAGGTGGAACTCAAGTTTGTTTATTTTTTATTTTTTATATACTCCTAAAGACAGTGACTTCGGTACATTCCTAGTAGGGGAGTGTAGTCTTTAGAGTTTGACTCAGGACTTAGATGGTCCTGACAATTCTAAAGACTCTAGCCAGAGCATTTTATATTATTTGAATAGATTCCTACTCCATTTGGGTAGATGCCTATCTCTAATTGGATAGATAAGACCTCCTATCCCATATGGATGAATGCCTAACCCATATGGTTAGATGCCCGTCTCAGTTGGATGGATGTCTATACTATTTGGATAGATGCCTAGAGTATGTAATTGAATCAAACACAATTAAGAATATGTAAGAATAAAAAATCGATATTTATATATATATAAAAAATTGATATTTATATATATATAAAAAATCAGTTGAAATTTTGGGTTAAGTGGGTTGTTACAAAGATTAGTTGTAAGACCAAATTTCACTATTTCTCTTGATGATAAATATATATATATTCTATCTTTTATTTGTTGTTTGAAGTCAAAGGTATAGATTTACAACCTGAATCAATTTATACTACTATTGGAGGAAGATTCATATATCATCTATTAAATACTATTTTCCCTCCATCAAATTTCTCATTAGGAGTGTCTTACCCAGAATAATAAATTGTTAGATTATGGAAGACACGTAGATTCTGAAGGTTTTCATGTTGGTTTCCCTATTATAGAAAATCTTATTCAAGATAATAAGGGGACAAGGTTTCAATATTTAGACACACCCCCTCACCATGTGTTGTCCTTAACTCCTAAAGTCCAAAGAAGGAAACTATTTGTAGTAAATCTTGTTATAGATCCAGAGGTGTTCATTCTTGAACAACTAGTAAATGATAATTCTTGTAAAAGTCTTCTTAGAAGAAGTCTTTCTAAGACTCAAAATTTGGGTAATATTCCAAGTTCTATTAACAAACCATATATTGATTATAATCCTGAAGAAGTCTCTACCTCATGTACAAAATATCCCTTGAATCGACAACTATCTCTCAGAAAATCCTTAAATCCTTATCCTTCTAGGTCTTCTATGGCAACACTCTCTGACTTGAGTAGCAATCTTAAGCTCATGGATGCATTAGCAAGGAAAGTATAAATATTTCATTGACCCCAAAAGAAAAATAACCTGAGGAAGAAAGTAAGGGGAAATGGATTAAGATAAGTAAGGTGCCAGAAAAAGAAACCATGATAAGGGAAACTCTCCCAAGAGCACAAGAAGAGAAGAGAACAATATTTCAAATAAATATCAAGGGGAATAGAGAAGAGCTTACTATCTATGAACTAGGTTCATGGCCAACCCCTGAGTCATTCACCATACTTAATGAGGATTCTGAACTTTGGGGTAGATATGAGTCCAGGTTGCACACAAAAATTGGTCAACCATAGAAGAACTCTGAGGCTCAAAGAAATTGGCTTGCCCAATGGAACATATCAGTGCAAGAAAATATTGATGACATAGCTCTTGATGTTTCTAGGAATTTATGGATTTCTAAAAGCAACCATGCTCAAATAAGTGCTATGTATACAAATTTTTCTTCAATAACCCATAGCCAACAATGAACTCAATAAGAAATACCAAAACATAAAGAATTGGTGGATTTAGTCTCCAGAAAGCTAGATAAGATTAGAGCCTATGTCAAAAAGATCAGGGTAACTCAAGCCAAATAGGATAGTTCTCAGATCCCATAACACAAAGGAACATACTAGTGTTGTGGTAGAAATAGATTGGTTACAACAAAATGGGATAACTAAACAAATTAGTGAACCTATGTATGATAAACTTATAAGGCACTAAGAGGGGGGGGGGTGTGAATCAATGCAAGAAAAAACTTAATTAATCAAATTACACCTTTTACCAATCTGAAAACCATTATGCATGCAAGAAATAAAACCACATAAGAAAAAACCCAATAAAGCAAGTGATGGGAATGGGAATGGGATAGACTAGCCTATTCTATGCTCTTTGATCCTTTCCTTGGATCACCAGGTGTTCTAACCACACCCTAGGGTCTCTAGGACTTCCCTTGCTAGTGGAATCCCCTAACCTTTCCCAATCCACCCACCAACAACTTGTAATACTTCTCCTAAGGTCTCACCTACTCATGAGATTCAAGGCTAATAAGGGTTTGGCTTGTCCTACACCTTCTTAGGTCCTAGCAAGGATAGGACAGGTCTTAGACATTTTTTTCCATCCATTCATGTGCCCCCAAGAGGTTTAGACCTTCCTATTTGTTACCGATCTCACTATTTTGCTTCTTCCCTGCAAAATAGGGCTACAAGGAATGAGCCAAATTAGCCCTCCATTTCGGACTTTTAGGGCTTTCTCTTGCAAACGACGACCCAACTTGTGAAACTCCCCAAAAGGATTGTTGTTCAATTGGAAAAGGCTGAAAGAGTTTCTAGGTTTTGAGCCTCCAAGTGTCTATACACTGCCCTAGGTGAATTTTGGGGTTTTTAAGGGTTTTTAAGAGGGTTTTTAGGCCTGCCAGGGTCACAATGATGGTTTGGTGTTTTTACCACCTTGTCTAGATTTTTGGAAGCTCCTCCTTCTCACAAATGGTGCTCCACACACCCCTCTACAACTCCTCTAAAGGGTGCATCCTCCTCTGACCTTCCTTGCTCTCATGGACCTTTGCAACCTTAACCCTTCCTAGTCGGACACTATCTGGTCTCGCCTAGGAGTGGGTCTTTGGATGGCTTCCCTGCATCTTCAAGGGCCCTAATTTCTCTAAGGTAATGCATCGGGTCTACACTCCTATTCCCCATGGTTTCATGGTGATTCCACAATGTGGATAGGAGTTGTCAACCCATTGACACAAAACAGTCCAAAACTGGATAGTGAAAGAGTGTTTTACAAAATATTTACAAAGGACTCAAAACCTGCACAACACACTAAAACTAATTGCTCAAAATGGAAGAGTAAACACAACAAAAATCTCTCAACACAGTTTAGTCTACAAAACAATCCATTATCACTCTCTAATGCTCCATTTGTGCCAACTAGCAACAAAATTTCAGTCACAATCAAGGTCTCTTTTCTTGGGCCGTACAAAAACTAACATCCAACCCATCATTTTAGGGTTTGTAATAATATATAGTATCCTTTCCTTAGTCTGTGTGCCAAAATTAGGGTTCTCCACACTAACCTAAGGTTTTTGACCTATTAGGTGGAAAAGTTGCTTGACAACTTTGAAAAGTTGTCATGCAACTTTTTGCAACTTTTAAGCAACATTTGCAATGTTGCTTTTCTTGACTCCTAGGCCTACATTGGGCTATCCTATGGACACCACCATGCTAAAAGGACCTCAAACTCATCAATGGCACACTTACCCTCTCCTCTACAAGAAACCTCAACCAATACTTGAAAACCTAGGACCTAAACTAGGACCTAACTAAGACCAATGAGCTCATGGCTCTTATTACATTTACAATGGCTTCTTAAAGAAGCAAAACACCAACAAAAACCAAAAGGAGGAAGACCTTAGAAGGGTACTTCTACACCATACTCCCCGTCTACACAAAATTAAGGAACTAGGGGAGAAATGAGAGCCAGGTCAATACCAAGTTTCTTGAACCTGCCCTCTTCAACCCAAGTGGCTTCAGACTCAGGTTGACCTACCCACTTCACCAAGTGTTCCATATAGACCTGGTGTCTAGTAGACTTTTTCACCCTTGACTCCAAGATCTCCTCTGCTATGGGTTGCTTCACTTGAGGTAAAGCATTCACATCCAAGTCTTGTAGTACCTTGGCTTGATTCTCAGTTTGTCCTGCTATTTCACCCTTGTATAGTATCAGATCAGCAACATTGAAGACTGGTGATATAGCCAAATCTGTAGGAAGATCCACCTTGTAGGCATTTTCACCATATTTGGATAGAATTCTACAAGGTCCTACCCTATTCATTTGCAGTTTAGTAGGCTTGCTGCTTTGAATTCTATCTTTGCTCAGATGGACCGTCACATAGTCACCCACTTTGAATTGAACCTCTCTCCTTTTCTCATCCACTTTAGTTTTCAATTTTTTTGTAGACTCTAGGATGGCTCTCTTGACCTATTATTGGACCTCCTTGATGGTTTGAGTGAAGTCCTCTGCTTTCCCACTCTTCATCTCCATGGAACCAAGTTCTCTTAGTTCACACACTCCCCTTGGATGTCTACCATAGACAACCTCAAAAGGACTCCTTCCAGTGGTCCTATTTACACTATCATTGTAGGCATACTCCACTTGTGGAATGACTAGATCCCATGTCTACCCATACTCCTTGGTTAGACACCTCAACAAGTTGCCTAACACCCTATTAATGACTTCAGTTTGACCATTAGTTTGTGGATGGTAAGCTGAGCTAAATGATAAATTGGTCCCTAGTCTTTTCCATAAGGTTTGCCAAAAATGGCCCATGAACTTCTTGTCCCTATCTGAAACAATACTTACTAGGAGTCCATGAATCCTTACAATCTCCTTAAAGAAGAGATGTGCAACATAGCTAGCATCATGAGTAATTTTACATGGAATAAAATGGCTCATCTTAGAAAACCTATCTACTACCACATAGATGCTATCCATACCTGTCTTTGTCTTGGGGAGTCCTACTATAAAGTCCATGCTTATGCACTCCCAAGGCCTATTTGGGACCGGTAATGGCTGATAGAGGCCTGCATTACTTGATCCTCCTTTGGCTCTTTGACACACACCACACTACTCCACATACCTTTTCACATCCCTTGCCAACCTAGGCCAGTAGTAGTACCTCTGTACTAGATCCAAGGTTTTATTGATCCCAAAGTGTCCACTTAGACTACCATTGTGTTTCTCTTGTATGAGATTTTCTCTCATGGATCCTCTAGGCACACATAATTGATTACCTTTGAACAAGAGACCACTTAGATACTTAGCCACCTTGATGGATTCTTCTTCTTGGACTTTGGATCTAAGACAAAGCTTTTGAAACTCCTTTGTGTAGGAGGCCACATCAAGATCATTCTACTTTAATCCCTATCTCTTCTTATGAAGTTGGACTTCATAGTCCTCTGGCAAGTAGTTCTCTTTGATCTTACTCACCATGGCCTTCCAATTTGTAATAGTTAGCTTCCCCATGCTAATCCTCTCCTCTTGTAAGTATTTCCACCATGTTAAGGCTGCTCCCCTTAGTCTAGATTTGGCAACCTTAACCTTTTGGGCTTTTGTCACACCCTCACACTCAAAATGGTTCTCCATACCCTCAATCCATTCCATGACAGTGTCAATATCCATCCTTCCACTGAAATGTGGCAATCCTTCAAAATATTTTGTATTCAAAGCCTTGATTGCCTTTAAAAAAGGTTCTTCATTGATTAAGGGGTCTAGTTCAGGTATGATGTCATCAAGATCAATTGCCTTCTTGCCTCTATCACTATTGTCTGCACCCCAAAGTTCTTGTGCTCTCTGATCAACCACTTCTTGCAACGTGTTCCTTATTTCACTCATAGCATCTTCAAGGAGTCTATTTTTCTCCTTCTTCTCTTCTACCTCCCTAGCTAGCTTTGCATTAGTGACCATTATGTTCTCCCCTACTGATTCACCAGAATATAGAGACATGCATGGTCCACCAAATCTTTAACTAGCTCTGATGCCAATCTGATGGGAATGGGAATGGGATAGACTAGTCTATGCTCTTTGATCCTTTCCTTGGATCACCAAGTGTTCTAACCACACCCTAGGGTCTCTAGGACTTCCCTTTCTTGTGGAATCCCCTGACCTTGCCCAATCCACCCACCAACAACTTGTAATACTTCTCCTAAGGTCTCACCTACTCATGAGATTCAAAAGAACCCTTATTTAGGCTAATAAGGGTTTGGCTTGTCCTACACCTTCTTAGGTCCTAGCAAGGATAGGATAGGTCTTAGACATGGTTTTCCATCCATTCATGTGCCCCCAAGAGGTTTATACCTTCCTTTTTGTTATCGATCTCACTATTTTGCTTCTTCCCTACAAAATAGGGCTACAAGGGATGAGCCCAATTAGGCCTCCATTCCAGACTTTTAGGGCTCTCTCTTGCAAATGATGACCCAACTTGTGAAACTCTCTAAAAGGACTGTTGTTCAATTGGCAAAAGATCAAATATTTTCTAGGTTTTGGGCCTCCAAGTGTCCGTACACTGTCCTAGGTGAATTTTGGGGTTTTTAAGGGTTTTTAAGAGGGTTTTTAGGCCTGCCAGGGTCACAGTGATGGTTTGGTGTTTTTACCACCTTGTCTAGATTGGTGGAAGTTCCTCCTTCTCACAAATGGTGCTCCACACACCCCTCTACAACTCCTCCAAAGGGTACATCCTCCTCTGACCTTCCTTGCTCTCACGGACCTCTGCAACTTTAACCCTTCCTAGCTGGGCACTGTCCAGTCTCGCCTAGGAGTGGGTCTTTGGATGGTTTCCCTGCATCTTCAAGGGCCTTGCTTGCTCTAAGGTAATGTACAGGGTCTGCACTCTTATTCCCCATGTTTTCATGGTGATTCCACAATGGGGATAGGAGTTATCAACCCATTGACACAAAATAGTCCAAAACTAGACAGCGAAAGAGTGTTTTACAAAATATTTACAAAGGACTCAAAACCTGCACAACACACTAAAACTAATTGCTCAAAATGGAAGAGTAAACGCAAAAAAAATATCTCAACATAGTTTAGTTTGCAAAACAATCCATTATCACTCTCTGATGCTCCATTTGTGCTGACTGGCAACAAAATTACAGTCACAGTCAAGGTCTCTTTTCTTGGGTCGTACAAAAAATAACATCCAACCCATAATTTTAGGGTTTGTAACGATATATAGTATCCTTTCCTCGATCTATGTGCCAAAATTAGGGTTCTCCATGCTAAACTAAGGTTTTTGCCCTATTAGGTGGAAAAGTTGCTTGACAACTTTGAAAAGTTGTCATGCAACTTTTTGCAACTTTTGAGCAACTTTTGCAATGTTGCTTTTCTTGACTCCTAGGCCTACATTGGGCTATCCTATGGACACCACCATACTAAAAGGACCCCAAAATCATCAATGGCACACTTACCCTCTCCTCCACAAGAAACCTCAACCAATACTTGAGAACCTAGGACCTAAACTAGGACCTAAATAAGACCAATGAGCTCATGGCTCTTATTACATTTACAATGGCTTCTTAAAGAAGCAAAACACCAACAGAAACCAAAAGAAGGAAGACCTTAGAAGGGTGCTCCTGCACCAGCATGCAAACCATAACACAATGATTTTCATGTGGAAACCCAAATGGGAAAAACCACAGTGGGAATTAATACCTACAAATATCGACTATCTACATAATAGAGATCTGACTGGTTAAGGTCATACAAACACCCTGTGAGGAGTGACACCCAGTTAAAAGTGCTTGAGCCTGGTTAAGAGCTATTACAATAAGGCTTGTTAGGACCGAACCCTATTAGGAGCTACCTATCTAGAGGATCTACAAACACAAGCTAATGTGTCACCTTGTTAGAGGATTTTAACCTTCGAACCTGTTAAGATCCTACCATACCTTGTTAGGAGTGACCTTGTGAGAGGATTTTCCTACTACAACTGTTATAGAATAACATGTTTTACTGATCTTCTCTTTCATCTCAAGTCTTCTACTACTGACTAAACATCAAAATCTAACTCCTTATCTCGCCACATGATCAAATTCTCATTCTGGCCTCATAAAATCATACAAGTTTCATCTCCTTATAAAAACTTTGTTAATTTGGCTAAGAACCTTGGAACAATTCCCTAGATTCAATGAATCTAGCCACCTTATTCATTTTCCTGCTTATAACAATTTACATATGTTGGCCACACAAAACATAACACAAAAATATAATATTATGTCTATCGGTAACCAATCAAACTATCTAGTTATCAAAAAAGCCACGATAGGCGACAAACCTCTATCTGAAAATGTTAAAGAATTGGCAGTGGCAATCAACAATGTTGAAGCCATTGAAAACATGGTGAGTAAAATTCTTGAAACTAAAAACAAGGTTAAGGAGATGGAAGGAAATAAAGATGCGAATGGGCTAGAAATTGTTATGAATAATTTGGGCAAAGAGTCGATAGGATGGAACTAACTGTGAAGAAGATAGCCGAACAGAATTTCCAGATTCTCAAAGCCTCTATAGACAATATGAACATTCTGATTAACAGATTTGATAATATCAAAGATAAAGAGGGCGACAAGGACTAGTTGGATAAAAAAGGTCATGAGAAGAGGACTAGAGCCAACACCAAGAATCAGGGTGACATCAAGGGATGAGAGTTGGATGATTTTAACACCTCTGCAAACAACATGAAGTAGATGGTGGTTCACATTGAAGACATTATGAAAAATATCTAGCTATCTTGGTCTCGGTCTCTAGCTTTGTCTTTGTGTTGTCCTTTTGTTTTCTTTTTGCTATCTTTTTGTGGATCTTTATGTTATGTGTTTTGAGATCCCTTTTTGGTTCGGGTGGGATCAATTTTTGTTGATGGAGTGATCAAGCATGGTTCTTTTAAGCTCTAATTCTCTCTCTTTTTCCTGATATGTAACAAGTTTGGGTTCCTTTCAAAAGCCTATTTTACTTAATCAAAACCAATTAAACTATCTATGCCTTATCGGTTCTCTATTCTTCATGACTGTCACTATTCTACCGGTCATAACTTGGTCAATACTTTGAATCTATTGATGCAGTTCTAGTCAAAGACTCATACCAATGTCATAAACATGTGTACCAAACCAAAATGTCTAACTCTTCATTGATCATTTGTATCGGTTGTCTGATCATCTCTTTGTTCTTGTTTACCGGTTTGACTACAACTTAGCAGTTTTGTTGTTTGACAAATTCTACTACTGGTTAGGCTCTACTAGTTGGTCTAGATGACTCAGATGACTATAAAAACATGGTTGCCATCAATGACAACACAAATAAAGTTAGAAATCAACCTATTATAAACATATCATCATCATCAAGCCAACAATCTCCCCCTTTGGCATTGATGGCAACACTAAGGAAAAAATTTGTCTAAGTGTCACATTACAAAAATCATGACTCAACTTACATAATAACTCCCCCTTAGAAATTACATGCTATTACAAAATTTTGACTCAATTATACTACTCCCCCTTTGACAACAATGGGTAAGAAAAATACATATGAAATAAATGAATACAACATATCAAATATTTGCATTACCAAATGTATAGGAGTTCAAAACTGTTTTACAATAATTACATTTTGAGAAAAATGTCAGCAAAAGTAGTCTTCAAGATTTTTAAATCATTCTCCTAAGTCTCCAAAAGAGTAGATGTAATATCTATATGTGTCCTAATCTGGTATGTAAGTTCTTTCATGGCGTCAAGTGTACTCATTTGTGATGTATCCAAAATTGCCTTTGTCTCCTTGTAACCTCTCTGCAAAAATTGTAACTTAGGGAGTAGCTTGTTAGATAGCTCAAATAACTAGAGGGCAACTAAGAGGGGGGGGGGGGGGTGAATCAATTGTCATTGGATTATAAAACTTTAAGTATTTAAATCCATATTACAAGAACACATAAAATTAATACCGGAATGCATAAACCAAATACCAGAATGACCGATAAAGCATTTAAACATAAACATAAATCGCAGAATAGTTACCATCCATCCATAACACATGACACCAATATTTGTAAGTGGAAAACCCGGTAAAGGGAAAAACCACGATGAGAAGCCTACCCACAGTTAGATAATACTTCTGTAGTACGTATGTGATTATAATATGAGGGACCTACACATGCAGGAAGGCCAACAACCTAGAGTGCACTTCTCATCATAAAAAGGAGCCTCACTAACTACATAAACATCGAACTACAATCTGAAAAGAAGAGTGAACTGCAAGTATAGCATCTCCTATGCCTGAGTACAATTCTAGTTAAGCTCAATACCGAAGGCCTTAAACCTCTCTTACAAACCCAATTTGATCACCTATGATTGACCAAACCTTTTTCATATGATTACAACATTATTCGCACACAAATCATCCCCTAACCTTGACCTATGATCTACAAAGAGGTCTTACATCATATTTATACCAACCTGAGACCTAAACAATTTGGCCAACCACCTAAAAGATATTACAATAAGTTCACAATATAAACCCATAATATAATGATCAAGCAAGTCAGCTTAGGCTGAAAACAATGTAAACCAATCAAATCCCACTGGTAACACATCAGGAACATCCTCCAACATGTTACAAAAACCTGTCCATAACCTAGATAACATAGGACCCAAAATAGGTCACCATAAACCAAATCCAACACCACCGATGAACTGGAACACAAACAATATAACCAACAACATCCTGAAAGCCATCTAGAAGTTGCACCAACACCACTTATCATGTGCATCAAAAGATCTTCAACAACGCTCTATCAGTAAAACCCTCACTGGTGACCAAAAGGCTTACTAAAAACAAATGATAGGTCATGAGTCATCAAATCCTAAACCAACTGATCATGATACATATCTGAATAGCATGAATGATAGATCCAAACCAATTCCATAAACCAAAGAATATTGGATCCTATTGGATCAATATCATAATCAACCAGAACCAACCGAAAACCGGTAAACAACCAAAACAACTAGTGTTGCCATTAATGACAAAACATCAATGCAAAACATAATCAATTCCTCCAAATTGCCAACAATCTCCCCCTTTGGCATTGATGAAAATACTAGATGTGAAAAACATCCAAGTGCCAAGAAATGCCAAACAAGTCTCCTCCAATGGAAGACAACCAACAATCTCCCACAAAATGATATAGAAATGAAGTTCTGAACCAAACTCTCCCTTTGATTGATATTCTGTTAAGCTCTATTTTTCACATATATCTCTCCCCCTTTCACATCAATGACACAAATCTGGCATAAAACATCAAAGAAAAATCATAAATCCTCTTAATCATACAATTGACTACTCCCCCTAAGTAGTAGCACCACCACATCAATGATAATGCATACTGGACTAATGTTAGAATCAATGATAGTCCCAAAGATACTGAGAGGGGGGGGGTGAATCAATATCTAACTGGTTAGAAAAGTATTTAAACTTATTAAGAACTTTACATCCCAAAATAGTGTACCGGTGAATAAGAATTAATGCAGTAAATAAGAACAATAGAGACAGCATAGAAAACACACCATAACACAAGATTTTTAACAAGGAAACCCGGTGTGGGAAAAACCTCGGTGGGATTTGTGACCCACAATATTCACTCACTGGACAATGAATAAATATTACTTACAATGAGGGGCTTGCACATGCAGGAAGACCAACTGCCTAGAGCTCACTTCTCAATAAGAGTCACACTAACTACAAAAGTGGATTATCAAATCCAATACAATGTACTGCTTCAAATCAGCATCAACTATGCATGGTTCAATACCAGTTTAAGCTCAGTCTATTACCAAAACCTTCACTGTCAACTATATCACCTTATACAAAAATATTATCCATAGCTTCTCTCATACTCTACTACACAAAATGACCTATAAGATCTCATACATATATATGAGTCTTTTGCAATATGCCATGTCGGCTTTTACAAAAGATAATTACAATAAAATACAATAAACAAAAGTTTATTCCCTATCGGTTGGGGTGTTGGTATGCATTGTTGTCATTGTCGGTGAAGTGCTTGTCGGTGTATGTAGAAGTTTGTTACCGGTGCCAATAACTGTCGGTGGCTTACTAGATGAATACTAGTTGTTTGCCAGTTGGTTGCCATCAATGACAACATCAACTATTCTCATAAGAGTGTAGAATGCCAACAATCTCCCCCTTTGGCATTGATGACAACACTCATGAGAAAAATCCAAAAACTGTTCCAAAAACTAAAGTCCAAAAAGTTTCCAAAAAGATGTGCTCCCCATGAGTAGATGATCTCCTTTGAATAATCATTTTTCTCTCCACTACTCCCCCTTTGACATCAATGACAAAGGTTGTCGAAAATAGTCAAATGAGTACCAAAATTTCACCTTAAGGTCTATAACCAGTTGGTTACAATCTAAAAGATATCTGCTAAAACCAAATTAAGACTCTGGATAAACCTTTTGTTGTCGGCCAGAGTTGCCTCAGTCTGTTGGATCGTGCTAGTGAGATGATGCATGTGCTCTTCCGGTGATCGCTCTCCTTGAAGTAATGCCTTAGAGATTTCATTTCTCAAAGAGATAAGATTGTCCAACTTAGGACCAACTTTATATTTAAGTTCTCTGGCATTAGACTTAATCCTTGCCTTCTCTTTGTCAAATTTCTCCAATTTCTCCTCAAAACCTGCTATTTCCTGCTCAATAACTGATATGTGGCCGGATGAGCCAATTATGTTATCATCTATGTCATCTATTTCTTTCTGTACTCTGCTGATCTCCTTTTCTATGTCCTCGGTCAAAAGATGTGGTTTGCATGTTTCTCTATACAACTCTTTGTATTCCAAAATTGTAGAGTGCAGTGTCGATAATAATGTATTCAAGTGTTCTGTGCACTTCTTTATGGTGTCATCAAAGAATTTTTTCTTCTCCTTTTCAACTTTGTCCTTTATTATATCCTCATTCACTTTATCAACTGCTATTACATTGTCAGCAATAAATTTGGACAATGTATCCAATTTATCTAAAGAATCCTTAACATGATCTATGTTACATTTTGGTGCAATCAATTTAAGAATTGGTATGGTTTCATCAATTTCTTTGTAAGCCAAAGTATTGTAATATGTTATCTTCTTGATTGAATCCAGGAGTACCTCTGTTACATTAGTAGGTCTAAATTCACTTGATGATGTGCCTGATGTCTAACCAATTGCCTTTATTACTTTTGTGTTTCCATCATTAGTAACCATTTTGCTTGTGTTTACCTCTAGTGGATCAGTCGGAGTTTGCATTTCAACCAGTAAAGGTTTGTTTGATTGTTTAGGTTTCTCAGTGATTGTCGGTTTCTCTGCCTTAGTATGTACCTCTGCCTCTGTAGGTTTCTTTGTATGCTCAACTATCAATATCTCAATCTTTGATGGCCCTGTGCCAGCATCTATACCTTCAATATTCTTCCCAGTGTCTAATGATTGCTTTGTTTATAATGATTTCTCTGTTTGGGTTGGGATCTCAACCTCAACAGTCTCTACCGGTTTTTCTGCCATGTTGCCAAAGTCAACATTGTCATCCTTAACCTCTGCACTATCCTTGTCCACAATAATATTCACTTTCTAAGTGTCCACATTCATAGTGAATAGTATCTCGGATTCAGGATTAGTGTCATCATGTGTGACACCTTCAGTGTCAGTAACCAGTGTATCATCAGTATGTACCCGTGCAGTATCCAAAGGTGGTGGCAGTATATTATCAGTAATTTTGATGTTCGGAATTCCACCAACTTTACCTTTTCCTTTATCCTTATCCTTCTGATACACTTTGAATGTTTTCTTTGGCCTATTCATTTCCACTTGTTTTTCCTTTTCCACAAAAAAGATATCCCATTTATCAGCAGTCTCCTCTACAATCTCATTTACTCTACCTTCCATTAAACTTACTTGCTGGTGACCACTGGCAAAAATGGATCTGTTAGCCTCACAAATCAGATCATCAATTTCCTCTTTTGAGTTAACTGGATGTACAACTAGAAGTTTTTTAACTTTTAGTTTCTTATCCAATTCCATCACTGCAATCCTTTTTGCATCTAATCTTCTATACAACTCATTAGGTAAATCATCCACTAATTCTATTAAAACTTTCTTATATATGTCCAAGTATAAGATAATATTGTTCTCAATGCTTTCCTTGTCTAAATCATTGAATGAGTTATACAGTTTACTCACATTAGCCAAATTACCATCATCAGTTATTTTATTCAACAAATCATCCAGTGAAGGGGTGATCGGTTTCTGTTTCTTCTTAAGAGTTAGTTTCTTTGGTGGTCCCCTTACTACCTGTTGTTTCTTCCTTAAAGTCCTTGTTCTTTTGGGTGAAGGAGAGGGTATCGGTGAAGGTTTTCTCTTCCTCTCAACTCTCTTGAACTCTGCTGGTTTCTCACTGTCAGCAGATGTGCCAACTGCTAAAATGTGTACCTCCAATTGCAGTCCTTCTATCTCACTAGATGATATCCCACTTGTTGGCATTATAATAGACAAAGGGAGATTGTTGGCATTCCAATCACAATAAGAGATTGTTGGCATTTCAATAAGGATATTGAGAAGGTTGTTGATGATTATGGATATAGCTGATAAAGGATGTTTACTATCTTAATATTATTATTTTGTCATTGATGTCAAGAAATTGATTTTCTAATTCAGTATGATGTTGCCATATCTTAAGATGTATGATCTGGTGAGTATAAAGATATCGGTAAAAGACACAGAAAGAATGTGATGAATAAGGGGAGGAATAAGTTATTCAATGGGCAACTATTACCGAGTTAGACAATGATGAGATCATGTTGTTTAGATTGTTTTGATATCCTACATATGTTATTGATTGTAAGGTTAATACTATACTATGTTACCGAGCAAAGAACCTAGTCGGTAAACCCTAAGGTTATCGCTATTGGTTAATGAAAGCAGAATGTCTACTGAGTGAAGTTTAGTATTTATCGAGTTGCAACCGAGTAGTAACAGAATGCATTGAATGAATAAAAAGCATTATTTAATGAAGGAAGCTGATGAGCTGGTTATGATTAAATGATTGGTATGTCGTGCATGAAGTTTGTTAAAGAATCTATGGCAAAGGAAAATTGGCAGGAAGATCTACAACTTAGATTGAACCAAAATACCCTAGCACAAGTTCCAAGAAATGTATGCAAGTTCCAAGGCGGGGTAAAATGTTTTCAGATCGAAGGATACATTGAACCTAGTCAAGTTTGAAGATCTGATGGCTATGATTGATCATGGGAAATATGATCAAGGAGATTAAGCGGTTGGAAAATTGTTTATAAATAGGGAACTGTTGATAAACAATGCATGCAGGCAAGTGTATGCATAGGGATGCTACATAGTGATTACCGAGAATAGAAGCTTGAAGACCTATTTGAATAACATAGTATAGAGCCCAGCAAATGGACAAGATAAGTCCTATGACTAGATTGTATTGAGCAAATAAGAATCTGCTTTAGCATTTTTAGATGTGAAGTTGCAGATAGATTTTTATTACTGTTATTTTGTAAAGTGATAGAAAATTTCTTAACCGAGTGGACTTAACAATCTTATTTGTAAAACCCTCTAGCAAGGTGACATTCTGATTGAGTGTTTGAAAACATCCTACCAGATCTAAGGGAAATCCCTTAATCGGGTCACATCTAGCAATGTGTTTGTAATCTTTAATAGGATTTTCTTTTAACCGAGCATACTCTAGAAGAGTATATTTCTTAGTGGGTCCGAAATCCCATAGTGGTTTTTCCCTATTTGGATTTCCATGTTAAATCTGGTGTTATGAGTGTTATGATGTTTATATGCTTATGAGTTTGCATGTTTAGCAGTTTTGGTTATATTGCTGAAGTATATGTTACCGAGGTTGAATCTGTTGTTTTTATGGAAGATTAAGTTTGTATGATTCACCCCCCCTCTCATCTTGTTAGCTTGGCATCTGTACTTAACATTAAATATCAGAACTATCAAATTGTATTAGAGCCTTGGACTCTGAAAGAAAATTTTAAAGGTACTTGAGGCAAAGATCCAAAGATGTACAAGAGGGATGCACTAAAGCTAAACAAGTCAAGTTTCTCTACATGGCAAAAAAGGATGAAGCTGCACCTATCAGGAGTTGGAGAATATGTTGTATATTATCTTGAGAATGATTTCATTACACCGAGCACCTATCCATTGACAATGGAAATCCAAGCAATGATTGAAATAACATCTGCATTGACCAACTCAGAGTTTAATGATCTAGAAGGCTGCAATGATGGAAAGGCAATGTGGGACAAGCTCATATCTGTGTATGGTGGAGATGAAAATGTTCAAAGAGAAAAAGTGGACAGTCTAAGAGGACAACTTGAATCTATGAGGATGAATGAAGGTGAGAACATAACCCAGTACAGTACAAGACTAAAGGAGATTGTCAATCAAATCAAAGGAGTAGGTGGAACTATTGAAGAAAAGGATATAACAAGTAAGATGTTAAGAACCCTTCTACTAGCTTATGCAATCTGAGTCTCTGCAATCAATGAATTGAAGTCTATACCCAATATGCCAGTTTCTTTAGATGCTACTACTGGTAAGCTACATGCATTTGAGTTAAGTAATTTTGATAACAGTGGGTCTTCGGTAAATAAAGTTGAATCTGCATTCAGTTCTTTTCATCTTGATGAATCTGATGATTACAATGATAAAAAGTCCAAGTACTCTGAAGGGAATCACAGTGGTGCAAGTGAAAGATTTCGCAAAAAAATGGAGGAAGTACACAAACTATATGAGGAAATTAGAAAGCAAGAAGTTTTTGAAGCACTATTAGCCAGAAGGTTACCGAGAGGCAAAGGTAAGTATAAAGGAAAACTACCTTTGAAATGTTTCAATTGTGATAAGATAGGACATATGGCTTCTAACTGTCCTGAAAAAGATTCTACTGAAAAGAGAGATTACTGAGATGACAGATAGAAAAATAATCATTACAGAGGATACTGAGACTTCAAAAGAAGAGATAGAAAGGCATGCTTAATAGTCGATGAGGAATCCAATGATGATAAATCAGATGAAACTAATACAGAGGAAGTAGTTTATGTGGCTATCAAAGATGGATCAGATGAAGAAAGGTATGAAGAAAAATCCCTAATATCTCACATAAATACTAATGACTCTTGGATCATAGATAGTGGATGCTCACATCACATGACAGGTGATAAACACAAGTTTGTTATATTAGAAGATTATGATGGAGGTTATGTAAGATTTGGTAATGATGCACCATGTCTAGTATAAGGTAGAGGATCTATAACAATTCTTGACAATGCAAAATGCAATGATGTTTATTGGGTTGAAGGTTTGAAATACAATTTGTTGAGTGTAGCACAACTAAACAATACAGGCTACCGAAAAGAATTTTAAAAAGGAATTGTCAAAGTTCATGACAAGCATGGAAAGTTAGCTGCTACCGAGACACAAACAAAAGTTAATACATTTCATCTTGACTCAACTCGGAATAAGTGTCTGTATGCAAAGATAGATGATACCTAGTTATGGCATAAAAGGTTTTGTCATGTAAATTTTGATAATTTGATCAAAATAAGCAAGAAGCACAGAGTAAGAGGTCTACCAAGTCTTGAAAAACCTGAGAATGCTATGTGCTAAGGATTCTAAATGGGTAAAATGACAAGATCAAGCTTTACAAGTAAGTCCAACACTTCTAAGGGAATTTTAGATCTTTTGCACACTGATCTTTATGGTCTTATGAAAGTTCAAAGTTATTATGGTGATAAATATTTCATATTATATGTGGATGATTACTCAAGGATGATGTCAGTAATGTTTTTAAAAGAAAAATCAGAAGCTTTTCAAATGTTTAAATGGTACAAGGAAAGAGTTGAAAATGAAACAGGAAGACAACTGAAATGTCTTAGATCAGACAGAGGAGGAGAGTTCACATATGATGAGTTCAACTTATTCTGCAATGATCATGGTATAAAAAGACAAGTCTTTGCACCGAGAACTCCACAACAAAATTGGATAGCTGAGAGAATAATCAGATCTATTGTGGATTGTGCCAGAACCTTAATGATTGAAAAGAAAGTGCTACAAACATTTTGGAGAGAAGCAATAAGCATAACAATTTACACCCTGAACTGAGTACAAGCAGAGAAAGGAACTTTGAAGACACCATATGAGATCTGGTATGACAAGAAACCTAATGTAAGTTATTTTAAAATATTTGGAAGTAGATGTTATGCTCACAAAGATGATATAAATGGCAAGTTTGATCAGAAAAGTGAAGAAGGAACATTTCTTGGTTATTCTTCTAGAAGTAAAGCATTTAAGTGTCTGATCAAATCATCTAACAAAATAGTAGAAAGTGCAAATTTGAAAATTGATGAATTTGCAGAAAGAAATGATGACGGAAACTCCAAAGAACCAGAAGATTATGAAGGAATTGTCTATGTTCAACGAACAAGTCTTATCGAGAGAACTGTTGAAGAAAATGAAGAGAATATCCAATTATCGAGTGATGAAGAATATCATACAGAGCCTACCGAGCCTGTATTAGCCAAGTATGTCAGAAGACATCATGCATCAAGTCAGATTATAGGAGATAACGATGATCCAGTGATGACAAGGAACAAACTGAGACATAACACATGTCTGATATCTGAATTTGAACCAAGAATAGTGAAAGAGGCATTTAACAGTGAAGATTGGATAAATTCTATGATAGAAGAGATTGATCAAATCAAGAAGAATGACACATGGACACTGGTCCCAAGACCAAAGGACAAAAATGTAATTGGTACAAAGTGGATTTTCAAAAACAAGCTAAATGAAAAAGGTGAGGTCATTCAAAATAAAGAAAGATTAGTTTGCAAAGGTTATGCCCAAGAAGAAGGAATTGATTATGGTGAGACTTTTGCACCTGTGGTAAGACTTGAAGGAGTAAGAACATTGTTGGCATATGTTGCTTACAAAAATTTCAAGGTATATCAAATGGATGTCAAATTTGCATTTCTGAATGGCATATTAGCAGAAGAAGTTCTTATTGAACAACCTGAAGGATTTGTTGAAGAAAAGAATAAAGATTAGATATGTAAATTGAACAAAGATTTATATGGTCTGAAACAAGCACTTAGAGCATGGTATGAAAGATTGCACTCTTATTTAATCAAAATTGGTTTTATAAGAACAAGTGAAAATAGTAACATGTACATGAAGAATGATGAAAATGGAATACTGATCTCAGCCATATTTGTTGATGATATTATCTTTTGTGGAAATGACTCTCTATGCAAGAACTTTGGAAATGAAATGAGCAAAGAATTTGAGATGTCATTAATCGGTGAGATAAAGTATTTTATAGGTTTACAGATACTAAAAATGAAAAATGAGATTTTCATTACTCAATCCAAGTACATAAAGGAAATATTGAATAAATTTCGAATGGAGGATTCAAAACCAGTAAGTACTCCTATGACTACCAACTGTAAACTATCAAAGAATGATGAATCTACATCTGTTGATCAGACACTTTACTGATCTATGATTGGAAAGTTGCAATATGTTGTTCACAGTAGACCAGACATATTACATGTAGTAGGTATAGTTGCAAGATTCTCTGTAGATCCCAAGGAAACACACATGACAACAATCAAGAGAATTTTCAGATACCTGAAAGACACTGAAGATTATGGCTTAGTATATCAGAAAAGAAATGACTTTGATTTAAAAGTTTATACTGATGTTGATTGGGCAGGCAACATTGATGACAGAAAAAGAACAAGTGGAGGAGCTTTCTTTTTACGAGAAAGACTAGTGAGTTGACTTAGCAAGAAACAAGGATGTGTTTCACAGTCAACAGCAGAAGCTGAATATGTTGCTGCAGCATTGAATTGTACCAATATAGCATGGATCAAACAACTTTTGGAAGGTATAAATGAGAAAGTTACCAAGCCAGTAACTATATTCTGTGACAATACTAGTGCCATAAACATTTCAAAGAATCTTGTTATGCACTCTAAGACAAAGCACATCTCTATCAAATATCATTATCTTAGAGAAGAAGCTCAAGAGAAAGTGGTGTTGGAATATGTTAGCACAAAGGAACAAATAGTAGATATTTTCACCAAGCCACTGCCAAGGGACACTTTTGAGTATCTCAGAAGTAAGTTAGGGCTCCTACTCCTATCTTCCATTCACTAACCGAGTTCAATGAAAGCATCAATTTGATGACTCTACAGAATATCTTTTAGGAGTTGATGTTGATTTACACACTTTAGGATGTTTTCTAAAGGTGTGCAGGAAACAATAACAGGGAATAGGAATTGAAGTCAAAATGCTCTGACCGAGACTAAGTTGACACATAACAGCAGGAAATCACTTCATACAGGAAGAAATTATGTTTTGGTTCTTTACTTTTTGGCATTGTTGTCAAAGGGGGAGAAGACTATTGTATGGGGGAGAAGACTAATGACAGGGGGAGAGCATTTCAGCATTTCAACAATTTGAATCCGAATTGATTAGGTTAAATCAATTGGTTTTTCCATCAATGCCAAAGGGGGAGATTGTTGGCATTTCAATAAGGATATTGAGAAGGTTGTTGATGATTATGGATATAACTGATTAAGGATGTTTACTATCTTAATATTATTATTTTGCCATTGATGTCAAGAAATTGATTTTCTAATTCAGTATGATGTTGCCATATTTTAAGAAGTATGATTTGGTGAGTATAAAGATGTCGGTAAAAGACACAGAAAGAATGTGATGAATAAGGGGAGGAATAAGTTATTCAATGGGCAACTATTACCGAGTTAGACAATGATGAGATCATGATGTTTAGATTGTTTTGATATCCTACATATGTTATTGATTGTAAGGTTAATATTATACTATATTACCAAGCAAAGAACCTAGCTGGTAAACCCTAAGGAACCTAGTCGGTAAACCCTAAGGAACCTAGTCAGTAAACCCTAAGGTTATCGCTATTGGTTAATGAAGGCAGAATGTCTACCGAGTGAAGTTTAGTATTTACCGAGTTGCAACCGAGTAGTAACAGAATGCATTGAATGAATAAAAAGCATTGTTTAATGAAGGAAGCTGATGAGCTGGTTATGATTAAATGATTGGTATGCCATGCATGAAGTTTGTTAAAGAATCTATGGCAAAATAAAATCGGTAGGAAGATCTACAGCTCAAATTGAACCGCAATACCCTAGCACAAGTTCCAAGAAATGTATGCAAGTTCCAAGGTGGGGTAAAATGTTTTTAGATCGAAGGATACATTGAACCTGGTCAAGTTTGAAGATGTGATCGCTATGATTGATCATGGGAAATATGATCAAGGAGATTAAATGTTTGGCAAATTGTTTATAAATAAGGAACTGTTGATAAACAATGCATGCGGGCAAGTGTATGCACAGGGATGCTACATAGTGATTACCGAGCACAGAAGCTTGAAGACATGTTTGAATAATAGAGTGTAGAGTCTAGCAGATGGAGAAGATAAGTCCTATGACTAGATTGTATTGAGCAAATAAGAATCTGCTTTAGCATTTTTAGATGTGAAGTTGCAGATAGATTTTTATTACTGTTATTTTGTAAAATGACAGAAAATCTCTTAACCGAGTGGACTTAACAGTCTTATTTGTAAAACCCTCTAGCAAGGTGACATTTTGATTGAGTGTTTGAAATCCTTTGACAAGGTCACTTCTAACAAGGTGAAGATCCTAACAGATCTGAGGGAAATCGCTTAACCGGGTCACATCTAGCAATGTATTTGTAATCTTTAACAGGATTTTCTTTTAACTGAGCATACTCTAGAAGAGTATATTTCGTAGTGGGTCCGAAATCCCATAGTGGTTTTTCCCTATTTGGGTTTCCACGTTAAATCTAGTGTTATGAGTGTTATGATGTTTATATGCTTATGAGTTTCCATGTTTAGCAGTTTTGGTTATATTGTTGAAGTATATGTTACTGAGGTTGAATCTATTGTTTTTATGGAAGATTAAGTTTGTATGATTCACCCCCCCCTATCATCTTGTTAGCTTGACATCTGTACTTAACATTAAGTATCAGAACTATCACCACTAATGTTCATTACATTTTCTTTGATTTCCTGTACCTTCTTCAAAGCATCTCTAATATATTTTTCTCTTCTCTTCCTTTACTTCATTGTTTTCACATCACTTTCAATAATTTCTGCTCTGCCAAAAACTTGTTCTGTTGGTTCTTTTGGTGCATCTAACAAAGCTTTTGCATAAGTCTCAATAATGTTGAGATCTACCTCATATCACATTTCAGTTACCCATACAGTCCTAAGGAGTATAGCTTGTATCCATGTCTCATCCTTCTTGATGACAAAACAGGTTTCTTTGTCATATTTGTCCACTACACTCTGTGGTAGTCTTTCTCTAGTTTTCATTTTAGCTTGAAAATTTTTAAAGTATTCAGTTATGCTATTTTCCTTTGCAGTTCCCATGCCGATAAAAGCTTCCTATAATTGTTTTCCTACCGGTATGTCATATCCAATGTCTTTCGGTCCTATACTAGGAATTTCCTTAGTGAAATACAACATTAAGCATACTAGAAGATTACCAAAATGAAATTTCCCTTTCTTATCTCCTTTAATCTTTTTAAAATTATCTATGAGTTCATCTTTCATCCATTCACACACATCTATCATTGCATTGTTTGTTCACCATCTCATAAGCACTATTAATGCAAAGACTAAAAATTGAATTAAGTATGTTTGCATGTGTAGTCTTGTAATCTAACACCATACTTATGAATCTCACATTGATGTCTTTGATGTCATTCACTCTTAGTGATCTACTGTCTGATGTTGCTCCAGTTAGGGTCATTACTTTGTTGTTAGGAACTTTCTTTGTTTTGTCAGGTCTGCTGCCGGTTGAGGGTAAACCAGTTACTGCCCTAATTGCTTGCTGGGTAAATTTGCAGATAGAATCCAACCATAGAAATTCTCCATGTGCTCTACTGAGGACAATTCTCACTACTTCTGGAAATTCAGGGATATTCAATAGCTCAACAAAACCTAAAGTCTCCACAATCTTGTGTTCAGGTTTAAAAGTGCCATTTTCATCACAAATTGTCGTTCTAAACATTTTCAACAATTCCTCAGAACCTAATTCTTTAATGTTGCAATGAATATAAATCCTAGGGTCTTCAGCATAAGCTACACCTTTAGGAATATTTGAAAATGCCCCTATGGAATCATCTTGCTTATCTACTTCGGGAATTATTTTAAACACGGGCCTAGGGCATTTTAAATTTTCCACAATAGTAGGGTTCGCAATAAACTTGGGAGCAGAAGAAGAAGCCATTTGAAAAATACCTTTAGTTGTCTTACAGTATTCTGAATGCTTGAAAAGATCACTTCACTCCTTTGCCTTAAATGTTTTTTCTCTTTTCATGCTCTTTGCTAATTTGAATGCTCGGTGAATCAAAATTGAGAGAAATCCGATGATTTATAATAAAATTTCTCTCAACAACCACATTAAATGCTCACTAGTTAAGTAAAAACTCAGCACATCTGTCGGTAAAGAAGAAATCTATCTTCTCACCATCGACCAAGGGTAATATGCATGATATTCAATTTGTTGCAATACCCCCAAAGGGTTACTTCTCCGTTGGATGAAGAATCTCCTACCGATGGAGGGTTACTCTGTTCTACCGGTATAGAGATAGTCTCATCAACATTCTTATCTATCTTCCTAATCCATTGTTTTGAAAATTCTTTCCTTACCTCATCTACCTTTTCTTTGCCTTTCAAACTAGATCCTTTATTATTTGTCAGTGAAGTCTTGCTTCTACAAAATTTTGCAATATGTCCAATTTTGTTACAAGCATAACACATCACATTATTCCTTTGAATAGATTTTCCATATCCTATACTGGTTTGTGTTCTGCATTGATTAGATAAGTGTCCATATCTTCCACAAACATAACATCTCACATTCATTCTATAGTTTTATGAATTATGACCAACTTTGTTGCATTTGGAACATTGACCAATGGGTGCATTAATGTTCTAATTGTTTCTAAATCTATATTGATTTGCTTTATGACCATATTTGTTGCAATTGAAACATTTTCCATTAAACTTGTAAGCATTAGGTTGTCTTATCGGTTTACTGTGATCATGATTGTTTGTAGTACCGAAACTTTCTCCAACTACAAATCCAAGTCCATTTGTATCTCCATTAGGTTTCTGACTTTTCAGGATATCATCAAGTTCCTCTAAACTTTTCTTGAATTTCTCTTTATGTTGATTTGTAGTAGCCAACTCATTTTCCATAATTCCCTTTTGTCTCATAAGCTCAGTTTTATCATGTTGCATGTGAATCAGATTTATCTTCAACATATCATTTTCATGACTAAGTCTTGGATTTTCATTTCTAGCATCATTGAGTCTCCTAGTCAAGTAATCTTCATTCTTCTTTCTATCTTCAATGTCTTTGTTGGATCTCAAATCAACAGATTGGATAGGTTCTAAGGAAATGCCAACTCCTATGATCAAACCCTCCAATTTGAATTGACCAACTTATAGAGTGAACCTATTTGGTTATTAACTCTCTCACTTTAGGCTCTACAAGACCTAGGCAGGTGTACCTATTCACTAGTGGTTTTTTGATAACTAATGCTTTTTATAGAATATTGATTATTTTGATCTAATTGACCCTTATCTCAGAATGGCAAAGGTTCTTGGAATAGATGTCCTTTAGATGAGTTCAAGATTGTTGTTATGGAAGCTATTTGATCTTTGTGCTTGAAATTTATATGTATACACTATTGCTAATTGATTATATATATCCTACTCAACTACTCCTATTGCTTTAAAGTAAAAGTGATTGGTATGGTAAAAGTTGTGATTCATGAGTGACCAGTGTCTTTCCTGTTGTTTGGGCTACAGAAAGAGTCTTATATTTCCCTAGGACTAAATGTATGATTTGTGAGACAGTTTTTAAACCTCCCTTTGGCAAGTCTATCAGTTACTGTTTCTTATGGGATCTGCTAAATGTTTATATCATTAAACTGCTTGAATGAATTTAACCTTAACGTTAAAGGACCATTCAAGGAAGAACTACAAGGAACAATTACAATTCACAAGTAGATCTTATTAATCCAAGTTTATAATATAGAAACATAAACTTCACTGCAAGAATACAAGCAACCTTATCTCCTTTAGATAATATCACAAACAACTGCCTATAAGAAATGGAATAATTTACAACACATATGCAGAGAAAGACAACTGATTCTATTAAAGTTTCAAAACAATACAATAGTCTGCCAGAGGTTGTAGTATCTATCCGATATCCTCTCTTCTAATATTTTCCTTCTTTTTACAAAAATTGCTCATATAAATAAGTGAGCAATATCTATTCTATGAAGAGTTACGTCCCTTCATCATTAAAAAAGCAATTACAATTGCTTAACAAAGTGAAAGATGAAAAGATTAAGCATGCCAAGATAATTAATATAACCATCACTCTTGTGGCATCTAATGACTGTGCTCCTTTTCTTCATATCTATTTCCAGTGAGAAGAGATCAAACACCACCTAGTTAATATGTGGGGCTATATCTTTATTTTGGTTGAATTTAGCCACTGTCTTCTCTTTGATCTGTGCAAATTCATTTTGCCATTTCCCTAGTGGGGTCAATTCACCATCTTTGCAGACAGTCATTATCATTTCAACACTGTGTTCGTCCAACATCTCGAGATCTTTATTCAATATGTTTGTGTACTTGTCATGCTCCACCAGATATTGGTCCCCTTGAGCTCTCTCTTCTACAGTCATGTCCTTATTGTCCTTCAGTACATCTTGCAATCTCTCCCTTAAACTCTCATGCTCCTTAAGAGATTTTACAGTTCTTGTGTATTCTTTCCAATATCGGTTAGCATATGGCAACATAGCTTTGAACCTGTGGTCAATGATATCATTCGCCAATTTGTTCATCTTTTGTTGGGCACTAGTTAACTGCTTGGCTAACTTTTCAATCTTTATCCTCTAGTAGGTAGCATCAAATATAGCATCTATGACCCTGAAGTCAGGTTGATAACCCATATCTAGTTCATGTTCTCCCATAATAGGAGCCTTTTGTGACAACTATCCTTGTAACCTCTGGACTTCTTCAGTAGCTTTCTCATACAAGCCCTTGTAAATGTTGTTCTCTTTGACCAAAAACTTTGTTTCCTCTTGGTTCAATTTTTCTACATCCACATTCAACTTGGCCATGATTCTGGGATTAGTTTTCCCAACTTGCTAGACCATTAAGTGGCCAAAAACCTTATCCATATCAACCAGAATAGGTCTCTTCTCCTTAGGATACAAGGCCCATATTATGAGAGCCTTTTGATTTGGATCATAGCCTGAGCCCATAAAGATCTTGTCTATCTCTTATGGTATGATCTGCTTGTTAAGGTCTTGCTTCTTGAGGAAACCGTCAAATTCTAATGCAGATCTCATATCCCACCCTGAATAGATCAGCACACCAACATCCTTAAGTAATTGCCTCTCTTTCTCGGGTGTCATCTCCCTTTTAGCAAGGTCCACTTCCTCCTACAACTTTTGGGCTTGTTCCTCCTCTGTCTTGTCTTTCATAGTAGCCCTAACCTGTATTCCTTTATGCTGGTACAGAAATGTGTCAAATTCTTTGGAGGAAATGAAATCATCATTAGGAATGAAACCCTCATGTTCAAACATCCTTATATCTCCAACATCTTGGAGATTGTATTGCCCTATGGTCATATCCATATGTACATCATCCTCAAATCCAGGAGGATATTCTTCTTTGGGAGAGTCAATTGGAAAAACATTAGAAACAAATTGAGGAGACAATTGGGCCAAGGGCTTTGTATCCCTGACAGTTTTGATATGCTTTCCATAGACATAAGAGGGCACTCCCTCAAGCAATTATATCTCATGCTCCATAATTTGGTTTTCTTGATCTAAGGGATCTTTGATATGTTGAAGCATGTCCTCATTTATTCTCCCTCGGAAGAGCTTCCATTTGTAGGCTTGGAACACTCGCTCATACTTAGATCTTTTTTCATTAGCTTCTCCCCATTTTATATTTCTAATGAAATCATCAGGCATGAGTGACACATGCTCTCCAACCTTGAGTTTCTGGGATGACCTTATGGCCCCTATATATCCTTCTAGATCAAAGTTTGGCCTAGGGTCTCCTTTTGCCATCTTGTAGTAATCCAATTTATTTTGTAGCAAACCATAACTCTTTGAACTTTTGACAACAAAGTCTGAAGAGACAAGTAATCCAGGCATGATGGATTATTTTCCATGAGTGGTTAGATGTTGGGCATTTACTATTGATAACTGCCTGACAATCTCTAGGCAGGCCACTTTGTTAGGCACAATGATAAGCAATACATACGGTTTTCCCTCAAATCCATTAACTCTTATCTGAGTGCAATCTGAATAGCAATAAAAATCTTGCCAATTGTTCTCAATTGCAGTATCTTCACCATAATTCTTTGGCCTTAACAATCTCTGAATTTCAGGGGACAATGCATGATCACACGGGTACCCCAATTATCTGTGTAATGTCTTAACAAAATATTCCTCGAAGTGCCAGTACTGGTTGTTGTTGTATCTTTGGTCCCATGAAGATACCCATAATTTCACAGGCTTCCTTACTCCAGCTTTATCATATTCCCTAATGCACAACTCATCTGGCCATAGCCCTTTGTCTTGCCCGACATACAATAGCATATGCATAAGAACAGAATAATACTTAAAATGCACATTAATCGCATCTCCTTTCAACTTCTCCAATCCATGATTGATGGCATCAAGAAGATAGGTAAAAAAATGGAATAACCAAGGATCTTTAGATTGCAGATCTGCACAGATGACCATAGCCGCGATATCCATCAATGGATGAGCCTCTATTCCCAAAACTTGAGCATCATAGTAATATGTATACTTAAAGTAGGGATGAAACAAATTAACATCATATGGAGCCTTGCTATCTTTATGAAATGGCACTATCGATCCTACAACCCTGGGTCTATGGATAGGGAGTCTCCACCTCTTATAGACTTCCTCTAAATTGAAGTACTCTTGTGTCAATTTTTTAGTATCAATTTTCTCTTCGAACCCCCAATCTAAAACAAACACAGTGTCGATAATTTCCTTGGTAATTGATAGTATTGGTCTCCCCATATAATCATATATGGTCTTGGTCTTGGGTTCATAATTGTTGGCTAGAGACTTAATGAGTTCAACATTTACAAAGACATTAGCCACTGCCAATTTCCCCAAATTTAACCTCCACAAGTTATTCATAGGCTTGGGTGCACTCCTTCGTATATACCCAAAAATAAACAATTCATGACCCCTTATTCTTGTCCATTTATCCCCTAGGCCTTCAAATATATCTTCCAGTCCTTCCTCATCCATTTTAATTTTCTTAGACCTAAGGCTAGATGCAGGACATTGGTCAATTAAGTCCTCGGCTAAAGAGCACCCTTCCTTTTTTTGCCTCTTAGGTTTGTCTTCTAGGGGCTGGTTCTCTTTAGCTTTCCTAGCCCTACTCTTTTTAGAAGATGACTCCTCCATTATCACTATAGAGCTCTAACAGTGAGTGACTTACTTTAACTCAAGGTAGATTACTCATGAATTTTCTCTCAAATCATCTCGGCTTTTTGAAACTCGCTGGGAATTCTTCAAGCGTTGCCCAGAAGTGTTCCTTCTCTTGCTAATTTATCGAGCATTCATGACATTTCTATCGGTTACCATTACTAGTTGCACAATGATAACAAAGGCATTTATTTGAATTCATGATGGAGTACTTTACTAAGACTCATATTGATTCTTGCGGCATAAAGTAATTATTTATTTACCAACACTTCATACTGGCCATCGATGCTCATCAGTTTTATGGCCGTACCCTTTTTCAATGGAATTATGCACTTTGGCATCTTAACCTTTCCTTCCCTCAAAACATCATGTTTCATTGATGTCGCCTTAGTTTCGATGAAACTACCATCATCGTCGAGGAGATTTGTGATTTCATCAACCTCTTCACTTCCATCAAAAGACTTTATCTCACGTGTTACATTTGCACTGGTGTCAATGAAATCTCCTCTTTCGGTGAAAGACAAATAGTCTCCTTCGACTCTTTATGTTTGGTCGATAACAGGTCTTCAATGGAAATCTTTCATGTTTCATTGATGTCTTACTCTTCAGTTGGAAAGATATTTTTGGTCAGCATCTTTCGTGATTCTTTGATATGCTCTTTTCCTCGAAAAGGTCCTATCGATGAAGTCTTCCTTTAGTTTGCTCAACATACCATCTGTCAATGAAAATAATATTTTTGATGAGCCACTTTTGGAACTCAACGAAGGTTCAATCTGTTCGATAAGTCAATTGTCGATGAAATAATGATGGGTTTCTTCGATATAGTGGATGTATCATTTTGATTAGATTAAATACTTCGGTAAATGATTACTATGCATATTTGATGGCTTTGGTTTGAGCGATATTTTTTTATTTTGATGTCGATGAAAATGCTAAGGGTTTTATCAAGATTTTTAAGGGCATGGTTGATTTTGATATTTTTTTTAAGAAAACTTTTGTAGCTTCAATTGAAACCATGGAATTCTATTGATTTTGAAATTAATGCTCAATAGTGGCTCTGACTGGGGATGGAGGTATATTGTGAATGCCTTCAAGAATCTAGAATCTCTGGTGAACAGGGACCTACCAATAGTGGTTGGTTGTATATACAATGAAAAAATGAACCCTGATCTATTGTACATGGAATAGATTTTTTTAAGAGAAAAATATCTTCAGGAACTATCCATGTATTGGCAATTCCTAATTGTCTCCTATTGCACTTTGTAGGTAATAAGAATCCTCCCTTGCTTTCTCTATAATCATATATGGCCCAAGCCAAAGGGCTTCAAAATTTATGTGCCTACCTTTGTCCTGGTTTCTAGCATCCCACATTAGGACCCAATCTCCTATTTTAAACTTCCTATTTGTTGTCTTTTTGTCATATAACCTTTTCATTTGATTCTGCACCTTAACATTCTACCTCTAGGCCTCTGTCCTGACCTCATCAAGCTCTACTAACTAAACAAGCCTCTCCTACAAAGGATCTTCCACATCAATTTCTTCTTGTATCATAAATCTGTAGATCGACAAAAGATTATCCAATGGAAGTCTAACTTTCTTGCCATAAACCAATTCAAACAGATACCTTCTTGTGGACTTCTTTATTGTTATTCTATTAGACCAAAGTGCTAGACTCAATTTTGAATCCCATTCCCTCTTATTCTATCCTAACATCTTCTTGATAATCTTGAGGATATTTTTATTATTGGATTTAGCCTGCCCATTACCTTGGGGATGATAAGGGGATGAATGGGATATTATGATGCCATACTCCTCACAAAAGGTGTTGAATTCTTCAGATCTAAAACACATACCATTGTCGGTGATAATTCTTGTAGGGACACCAAACCTGACAATGATATTTTCCATCAATAATTTGATTACCACATTACTAGTAGCCTGCTTGGTAGGAATCGCCTCTACCCATTTGGTTAGATAGTCGGTGGCTACCAATATCCACCTGTGCCCTCCACTAGATTTGTCTGATATTTCCCCAATGAAATCCAACCCCCATTGCTGAAAAGGTTCTTCAACTTGCATAGGTCTTAATGGGAGAGCCCCCTGATACTTTAGTTATCCTAAGAACTTCTGGCATGCCTCACACCTCCTAACATATGCATAGGCATCATTGAATACATGTGGCCAATAATATCCAGCCCTCAATATCTTATGAGCTATGGTTTTAGCAGAAAAATGACCACCACACACCCCACCATGCATCTCCTGTGGGATTCCTTTTGCTTGATGCTCATCCAGACAAAGCAACAAGATCCCATCTCTATTTTTCCAATACAAGTCACCATTAATGATCACATATTTCAATGATTTCAACTTCAAGGTCCTCTTTTGATTATCAATCATATTGTCTAGACACTTCATATGTTTAAGGTAATAAACAACATTTGTGTACTAGGCAGTGTGCTCGATGCCGAAATTGGCTTCTTCAAACCCAACTTCATTTATTTGAAATTCTTTAGAATCTTCTCCTACCATAAGTCTAGCTAATCCCTATCCCTTAATGAATTGTGAGATTTTGAGCTCAATGTTAAACTCTTGGATCTGATTGATCAATTTGCACCTTTTTCCTATTACTTTTATTTGCCTGAAAAATATCTTTCATTGTTGCATTAGGAACATAAGCTATGATCTCTGCCCCTACCAAGTACGGTCTAAAATGTCTTACCACTTTAACCAAGGCATAGGCTTGTTTCTCATTTATATCATACTTGATCTCAAATGGGCTCAATGATTTGCTGAAATATGCGATGGGTTGCTCACAACCATTTTGGTTCTTTTGTAGTAATACTGCTGCCACCGTGTGACAAGAGGCAAAAGAAAAGATCAAAAATGGTTTACTAAAATATGTTGATATCAGTATCGGTGCCTTGGATATTGCCCTCTTGATTGCTATAAAGGACTCCAATTCTTTTGCATCCCAATCTATCTTGGCTCCTTTCTTCAACATCTGCACTATAGGTTTTACAATATCTACAAAGTTTAAGATGAATCTCCTGACAAAGTTGATTTGTCCCAAAAATGACTGAATGGCTTTAACAGTTTTTGGAATGGGGACTTCATTGATTGCAGCCACTCTTTAAGGATCAATTTTTACTCCCTCTTTAGATACTATCTGTCCTAGAAGTTTTCCTTCCTTGACTCCAAAATGATATTTATTTGGGTTTAGAGAAATCCCATATTCTAAAGCTTTCCTAAATATCATTTCAAGGTGATTGTAGTGGTCTTCAACCTTTTTTGAGTGGGCGGTTAGATCATCTTGGTATACCACCATTATCACATCTATTAGCTTCATAAATGCCACATCCATTGCTCTTTGGAAAGTTGCCTCAGCATTAGTTAGGACAAATGGCATCCTTTCATACACATAGGTACCCCATGCTGTTGTAAAGGTTGTCTTGTATTGCTTAGTTTCCCTGACTTTCACCTAGTTATATCCTAAGAATCCATCCATCATAGATAATAGTTCACATCTAGTTACTTTCTACAATATGATATTCATATTTGGTAATGGGTAATTATCTTTCAAGGATGATATATTTAGGTTCCTGAAGTCTACACAGAGTCTTATGTCTCCATTCTTTTTCCTGATAAGCACTAGGTTTGAAACCCAAGATGAATACCTACAAGGTTTGATTATCCCTGCATATTTCATTTTTATTATTTCTTCTTTCATCTTTGGTAGCAAAGTTGGATTTATAGGTCTTTGTTTTTGTCTAATGGTTTGGCATTAGGTTTGAGGGGTATTTCATGTTGGTAAAGATCTTCTCTGTAAGCTTTGAGGTCATCATATGAACATGCAAACACATGCCTATATTTTTTGAGCGGTATTGTCAATTGTTGCTTCATTTTAGGAGTTAATTTCTTTCCTACAAACACATGCCTTGGTGACTCTTCACTTCCCAAGTTGACCTGTTCAAGATCACTTTCTTTAGCTGCATTTACTTTAGTTTCTATCCTATCTTGTGCATTGAAAATCATCTCCAATGCAACCAAACCTCTTGGTAGTTTGTTTGATTTCAACTGTATGATTTCCTATCCAAACAAGGTTTCTTTTCCCTCAACCTTTTCCACAAAGTCATTAAAGTTAATAGCATGTGCCTAATAGTGATCCACACACTACAAGAAGTTTAGCAAGTCAACATCATATTGAAAAATTTGCCAGTTGTACAGATTATCAGGGATAGAAGGTTTGACTTTTATCTCTACTTCTGATATCCCATTCAACGTCATGTCATTTTCCTTAAGTGCAATATTCGCCAGAAAGTTAGCCATTATATTTTTTGACCTATCAACCCAATTTATCTGGAAGGCGTCAAATATTTCAATGGTATCCCATACTGTGTTCCTATATTTCTTTAGTCTGATATGTTTAGAGGCATATTTTTCTTTAACTTGGGACACTATCAGTTCTGAGTCCCCAAATATACTAAGGATCTTAATTCCATGCTTAACTACTAGGTTCAATCCTATAACTAGAGCCTCATACTCAACAATATTATTGGTACATTCAAATAGTAACTTAAAAGAATACTTAAATGTTTCTCCACTCGATGAAATGAATAAAATACCATCCCCAGTTCCCTCTTTACTACACGAGCCAACAAAGTACATGCGCCATACGTGATCATTAGTTTCTTTGATGCAAGACTGAATTGGAGACAAATCCTCAGTTTTTGGTTTTGTCAATTGTACTTTAAAATTATCCATGTCTGACTGAATAAAACATATCATCTCAGGTATTTCCACATCCTCAATGATATATGAGGAATGAGGCTCTCTTTCAATTCAAACTTCATAACCATTTACTTGTATGGTTGCATATGACAAGTATAACTGGACATGTCCACCTATCACGTTTGACCACTATCTGGATAATAACATCCCATAATTAGGAGGGACATCTACCACTATAATATCTATTTTGTAGGATGCTTCAGGGCATGCTGCTAGTTTGAATTCTACATCTTTCATAACACCAATAACTAGGATAGATCTATTTGCCAAACATTGTATCCACCCCCATTCCGAGCTCTTTCATAACTCCTACAGGCATAACATTTATCGCTGCTCCTAAATCAATCATGCAGTTTTTTATCATCTTCTTATTCATCATCAAGGTTAAGTAGAAAGGATCCACTTGGGAAGGATTATTTGTTATTGTTGATCCCAAGAATATGGCTGGAATTGGGTCACTCTCACCACTACCATCTTGACTGCTCTTCTTGTGCTCCTTCACCTCTTCTCCTAAGACATCTACGATAATTCTCAAAGTATTCTCTCTATATTCAAGGAACTTCATTATCTCAAGCAATGGGATAAAGACCTTCATTTGCATTAAAGCATTCACAATGTCGAATGATGTGGTGGCTAGTGTTGAAGAAACATTTGTTATACTTTCCTTCAATCCCTTTTGTGGTTTTTTTATCTGAGCATCCTTCTCTTTTATTTTGCCTAAATCCTTGCCTTGAATATTATCCATTTTATTCATTGATTTAGATATCTTATTGGTTTCTTTCATGAACATACTGAAAGGCTTTCCTTTCTCAGGGTCTATAGTTCTATTCCTAAGAGCATAGGTTCTTTTGGTTTGTTCCACCATAGCCATTGTGATTCTTTCTCTTTCTTCTTCAATGAGGATCTTGAGTTTGATTTCTTCTTCCTCATCTGAGAATATTTGTTGTACACAATACTATTGATTGATGCATCTGGAGTTCACATCACTATCTCCCTCCTCCTCAGATGAGTTGTATTCTTCAAATGATAGAAAATTTATGGCATGCTCATCCGTATATCCTTTACATTCTTCCTCTTCTTCCTGCAATTTCTTTGCTATTATACATTGGTAAAGAGAATGTGGCATGTCACATGCAAAACACCACAAGTTATCATCCGACAACTGATTCACAGTTCTTTTTAGAGGATCTTGTATCTTCACATTATCCTTTTGATTTTTCTCCACTGGTTTCCCATCCTTCCAGGTAGTGTTGTATGACATATCATGTAGTCTAGGTCCATCTTGATGGAAAAACTGTCGTTTCTTTGTTTTATTTACCCTCACAAACAAATCCCTTAGAGAATTTAATACCTTGTCCAATTTATCTTCATCTTTAGTTTGTTTGGGAGCTCCTGGGTTAAACAACCTAGTATCTTCTCTCTTCCCAACTCTCCCAACATATTTTCTATTATTTTCTATAGTTATGGTAGCTTTCATAACTCCTTGAAGAGTTGTAGGATTCTTTGTTCTGAGATCGCAATTTTTTTTGCTATAAAATGCATTTATGTAGTACAAGATGCTTACTCTCGGGATTGGTTTTATCCTGTTAGGAATTTTATTTATAACCTTGTTGAATCTCTTATTGAAATCAACCACTGTCTCATTAGGTTCCTTCTTGATACTTATGATTTCATGCAGTGTAAACTCAGGGCTATTTTGATCTCCATATTGATCGAGAGAAAAAAAATTAAACTCTGCAATGCTACTTATTGAAAAATCAGGTAATGCTCTAAACCAATCTCATGCATCTTCTATCAAAGACTGCATGAATAATTTCATTTTAACATCCTCATATGGGAGGCAGAAATCTTCCATGACTATATCAAAAGCTTTGCAATGTGCTTCTCTTGAGATAACATTACTCCCAGTGAATTTTTGTATTACAGTTCTAATTTCATTTGGAATGGGATGAGGATACACCATCATTCCTGAAAAATCAAATTGCCTAATGCGTTCTGTATTCATCAATCCATATCCCCCCTGGAAGAGATTTCCATGGTTCTGACCTACATTATTATTACAAGGAGGGAATTGGTTTTGAGGTTGGAAATGGTTTTGATATGTAAATTTATTAAAATGATTATGCAGATATTCAGGAGGTGTATTGGTGTATGGAAAATTGTTGAAATGATTGTGTTGGTGATCAGGAAGTGTATTGGTGTACAGAAAATTATTGCATCTATGATCATATAAGGGGTTTTCAGATACCTTATAGGTATTGTTCTTCACATTGATTTCATCTTTATTGATCCCCCCCTTGTTTGATCCTTGGGTTGCATGTTCACACCTCGCCTTGTACTTATTCAAGTCATGATCAATGTCATCTTCATTGGCATTCATGCCCAACCTAGCACATAATTCTACATACTCTTGTATCCACCCGATATCTTTCATTTCAGTAGCTACTTCTAACATTTGTTTCATCAAATCTGCCATACGGTCTGGTGCATCCATCTTTCTTGAACCCGAGGAACTTTAAGTACCTGTCCTTGAATTAGGGCGGTGATTTTCAAAACCAGGAGGGAATTTTCCTTTTCGTACTTTATCTACAGCTGCTAAGTCCTCATTTCTTGGGTATGTAGGAACTGTGTAGTTCTGTTTATTTAGAGCTGCATGTGAATGATTTTTAGAATAATACTGATTATAGTTTTCATTCATAAAGTCATTCTTGTGTTCCATTGGATCGTCTATTGATCCTTTCTTTGGATTCTTCTTATTTATTTTCTGATTAAATTTTAATTGTACTATTGGGTGGCCTTGTGTTATTGACCTCCCTTCGTACATAAAATTTCTTATTTCAAAGTCGCCACCTTTCTTCTTGAAAGGAAATTGTATTTTGTGTATGAGTTATTTCCCACAGTAGAGTCTTTCTTGAATGAATGTTCTCCCCACCAAAGTTGCCAATCTATTGGATCTCAAATCAATAGATTGGATAGGTTCTAAGGAAATGCCAAATCTTATGATCAAACCCTCCAATTTTACTTGGCCAACTTATAGAGTGAACCTATTTGGTTATTAACTCTCTCACTTTAGGCTCTACAAGACCTAGGCGGGTGTACCTATTCAGTAGTGGTTTTTTGATAACTAATGCTTTTTATAGCATATTGATTATTTTGATCTAATTGACCCTTATCTCAGAATGGCAAAGGTTCTTGGAATAGATGTCTTTTAGATGAGTTCAAGATTGTTGTTATGGAAGCTATTTGATCTTTGTGCCTAAAATTTATATGTATACACTATTGCTAATTGATTATATATATCCTACTCAACTACTCCTATTGCTTTAAAGTAAAAGTGATTGGTATGGTAAAAGTTGTGATTCATGAATGACCAGTGTCTTTCCTATTATTTGGGCTACAGAGTCTTATATTTCCCTAGGACTAAATGTATGATTTGTGAGACAGTTTTTAAACCTACCCCCTTTTGAAAGTCTATCAGCTACTATTTCTTATGAGATCTGCTAAATGCTTATATCATAAAATTGCTTGAATGAATTTAACCTTAACCTTAAAGGACCATTCAAGGAAGAACTATGAGGAACAATTACAATTCACAAGTAGATCTTATTAATCCAAGTTTATAATATAGAAACATAAACTTCACTGCAACAATATAAACAACCTTATCTCCTTTAGATAATATCACATACAACTACCTATAAGAAATGGAATAATTCATAGCACATATGCAGAGAAAAACAACTGATTCTATTAAAGTTTCAAAATAGTACAATAGTTTGCAAAAGGTTGTAGTATCTATTTGATATCCTCTCTTCTAATAATGTCCTTCTTTTTACAAAACTTTCTCATATAAATAAGTGAGAAATACCTATTCTACGAAGAGTTACGTCCCTTCATCATTAACAACGCAATTACAATTGTGTAATAAAGTGAAAGATGAAAATATTAAGCATGCCAAGATAATTAATATAACCATCACTCTTTTGGCATCTAACGATTGTGCTCCTTTTTTCATATTTATTTCTAGTGAGAAGAGATCACACACCACCTGGTTGATATGTGGGGCTATATCTTCATTCTGGTTGAATTTAGCCACTGTCTTCTCTTTGATCTATGCAAATTCATTTTGTCATTGCCCTAATGGGGTCAATTCACCATCTTTGTAGATAGTCAGTATCATTGTAACACAGTCTTTGTCCAACATCTGGAGATCTTTATTCAATATGTCTATGTACTTGTCATGCTCCACTAGATATTGGTCCCCTTGAGCTCTCTCTTCTACAGTCATGTCCTTATTATCCTTCAGTACATCTTGCAATCTCCCCCTTAATCTTTCATGCTCCTTAAGAGCTTTTACAGTTCCTGTGTATTCTTTCCAATATTGGTTAGCATATGGAAACATAGCTTTGAACCTGTGCTCAATGATATCATTTGCCAATTTGTTCATCTTTTGTTGGGCACTAGTTAACTACTTGGCTAAGTTTTTAGTCTTTATCCTCCAGTAGGTAGCATTAGATATAACATATAAGACCCTGAAGTTAGGTTGATAACCCATATCTAGTTCATGTTCTCCCATAATAGGAGCCTTTTGTGACAACTATCCTTGTAACCTCTGGACTTCTTCAGTAGCTTTCTCATACAAGCCCTTGTAAATGTTGTTCTCTTTGACCAAAAACTCTGTTTGCTCCTGGTTCAATTTTGCTACATCCACATTCAACTTGGCCATAATTCTCGGATTAGTTTTCCCAACTTGTT
Organism: Cryptomeria japonica; assembly: GCF_030272615.1. Lineage (NCBI taxonomy): Eukaryota > Viridiplantae > Streptophyta > Pinopsida > Cupressales > Cupressaceae > Cryptomeria > Cryptomeria japonica. The sequence continues at coordinate 469,838,621 of NC_081411.1, read as the reverse complement.
GGACCATTAAGTGGCCAAAAACCCAATCTGTATCAACCATAATAGGTCTCTTCTCCTTCGGATATAAGGCCCATATTATGAGATCCTTTTGATCTAGATCATATGCTAAGCCCATAAAGATCTTGTCTATCTCTTATGGTATGATATGCTTGTTAGGGTCTTGCTTCTTGAGGAAACTGTCAAACAGTAATGTAGATCTCATAGCCCACCCTGAATAGATCAACACACCAACATACTTAAGTAATTGCCTCCCTTTCTTGGGTGTCATCTCCCTTTTCGCAAGGTCCAATTCCTCTTAAAACTTTTGGGCTTGTTCATCCTCTGTCTTGTCTTTCATAGTAGCCCTAACCTATATTCCTTTATGCTGGTACAAAAACATGTCAACTTCTTTAGAGGAAATGAAATCATCATCAACAATGAAACCCTCATGTTCAAACATCCTTATATTTCCAACATCTTGGACATTGTATTGCCCTATGGTCATATCCATATGTACATCATCCTCAAATCCAGGAGGATATTCTTCTCTGGGAGAGTCAATTGGAAAAACATTAGAAACAGATTGAGGAAACAATTGGGCCAAGGGATTTGTATCCCTGACAGTTTTGATATGCTTGCCATAGACATAAGCGGGCACTCCCTCAAGCAATTCTACCTCATGATCCATAAGTTTATTTTCTTGATCTAAGGGATCCTTGATGTGTTGAAGCATGTCCTCGTTTATTCTCCCTCGGAAGAGCTTCCATTTGTAGGCTTGGAACACTCACTCATACTTAGCTCTTTTTTCATTAGCTTCTTCCTTTTTTATATTTCTGATGAAATCATCAGGCGTGAGTGACACATTCTCTCCAACCTTGAGTTTCTAGGAAGACCTAGCGGCCCCTATGTATCCTTCTAGATCAAAGTTTGGCCTAGGGTCTCCTACTGCGATCTTGTAGTAATCCAATTTATTCTGCAGCAAATTGTAACTCTTTGAACTTTTGACAACAAAGTCTAAAAAGACAAGTAATCCAGGCATGATGGATTGTTTTCCATGAGTGGTTAGATGTTGGGCGCTTACTATTGATAACTTCTTGACAATCTCTAGGCAGACCACTTTGTTAGGCATAGTGATAGGCAACACATACAGTTTTCCCTCAAATCCATAAAGTCTTATCTGAGTGCAATCCGAATAGAAATAAAAATCTCCCCAATTGTTCTCAATTGTAGTATCTTCACCATAATTCTTTGGCCTTAAGAATATGTGAATTTTTGGGGACAATGCATGATCACACGGGTACCCCAATTGTCTGTGTAATGTCTTAACAAAATATTCCTCGAAGTGCCAGTACTGGTTGTTGCTATATCTTTTGTCAAATGAAGATACCCATAATTGCACAGGCTTACTTACCCCATCTTTATCATATGCCCTAATGCACAACTCGTCTGGCCATAGCCCTTTGTCTTGCCCGACATATAATAGCATATGCATAAGAACAGAATAATACATAAAATGCACATTAATCACATCTCCTTTCAACTTCTCTAGTCCATGATTGATGGCATCAACAAGATAGGTAGAAAAATCGAATAACCGAGGATCTTTAGATTGTAGATCTGCATAGATGACCATAGTCGCGATATCCATCAATGGCTGAGCCTTTATTCCCAAAACCTGAGCAACGCAATAATATGTATACTTAAAGTAGGGATGAAACAAATTAACATCATATGGAGCCTTGTTATCTTTATCAAATGGCACTATCGATCCTGCAATCCTGGGTCTTTGGATAGGGAGTCTCCACCTCTTGTAGACTTCTTCTAAATTGAAGTACTCTTGTGTCAATGGTTTAGTATCAATTTGCTCTTCGAACCCCCAATCTAAATCAAACACAGTGTCAATAATTTCCTTGGTAATTGACAGTATTGGTCTCCCCATATAATCACATATTGTCTTGGTCTTGGGTTCATAATTTTTGGCTAGGGACTTCATGAGTTTAACATTCACAAAGACATTAGCCACTGCCAATTTTCCCAAATTTAACCCCCACAAGTTATTCACAGGCTAGGGTGCACTCCTTCATATATACCCAAAAATAAACAATTCATGACCCCTTACTTATGTCCATGTATCCCCTAGGCCTTCAAATATATCTTCCAGCCCTTCCTTGTCCATTTTAATTTTCTTAGACCTAAGGCTAGACGCAGGACATTGGTTAATTAAGTTCTGGGCTATAGAGCGCCCTTCCTTTTTCTACCTCTTAGGTTTGTCTTCTTGAGGCTAGGTCTCTTTAGCTTTCCTAGCCCTACTCCTTTTATAAGATGACCCCTCCATTATCACTATTGATCTCTGAGAGTGAGTGACTTAATTTAATTCAAGGTAGATTACTCATGAATTTGGTCTCAAATCATCTCGGCTTTCTAAAACTCACTGCGAATTCTTCAACTATTGCCCTGAAGTGTTCCTTCTCTTGCTAATTTATCGAGCATTCATGGTGTTTCTATCAGTTACCATTACCAGTTGCACAATGGTCATAGAGGCATTTATTTGAATTTATGATGGAGTGACTTTACTAAGACTCATATTGATTCTCGCGACAGGAAGTAATTATTCATTTAGCAACACTTCATACTGGCCATCGATGCTCATCAGTGTTATGGACGTACCCTTTTTTGATGGAATTATGCACTTCGGTATCTTAACCTTCCCTTCTCTCAAAATATCATGTTTCATTTATGTTGCCTTAGTTTCAATGAAATTATCATCATCGTCAAGGATATTTGTGATTTCATCAACCTCTTCACTTTCATCGAAAGACTTTATCTCGCGTGTTACATTTGCACTGGCGTCGATGAAATCTCCTCTTTTGGTGAAAGACAAATAGTCTCCTTCAACTCTTTATGTTTGGTCGATAATAGGTCTTCAATGGTAATCTTTCGTGTTTCATCAATGTCTTACTCTTCGGTGGGAAAGACATTTTTGGTTAGCATCTTTCATGATTCTTCAATATGCTCTTTTCCTTGAAAAGGTCCTATCGATGAAGTCTTCCTTTAGTTTTCTCGACATACCATCTGTCGATGAAAATAATATTTTTGATGAGCCACTTTTGGAACTCATCGAAGCTCCAGTCTGTTTGATAAGTCATTTGTCGATGAAATACTGATGGGTTTCTTCGATACAGTGGATGTATCATTTCAGTCAGATTAAATACTTCGGTAAAGGATTAATATGCATATTTGATGACTTTGGTTTGAGCGATAGTTTTTTATTCTAATGTCGATGAAAATGCTAAGGGTTTTATCGAGATTCTTAAGGGCATGGTTGATTTTTATATTTTTTTTAAGAAAACTTTTGTAGCTTCAATTGAAACCATGGAATTCTATTGATTTTAAAATTAATGCTCAACAGTCTTTACAAAACCTCATAGTCATATCTTGCATTTCATTCTTCATATTACTGTTTTCTTGTCTCAACTTTCTCACAAGTTCATTGAGAGTTTCCTTTTCATCATTATCATTTTGCATCTTCTCATGAAGTTCTTTTCTTTTATTTCGAGCTATAGTAAGATTCTCCTAAATTCCTGTGCAGTCCTCATATCATTTTCAAGTTTGATATTCTTCAATTTCTCTACATCATAGTCTACAAGAGCTCCTTCCAATTGTTTTCTTAAGTTCTCCATCTGTACTGGTTCAGAATCTTCCTCAAGTTGTTAGGCTTTTGAAAATAGAGGATTAGGAACTGATACCAATTGTTAGAATCAATGACAATCCCAAAGATACTGAGAGGGGGGGGTGAATCAGTATCTAACTGGTTAGCAGAGTATTTAAACTTATTAAGAACTTTGCATCCCAAAACAGTGTACTGGTGAATAAGAATTAATGCAGTAAATAAGAACAATAGAGACAACATAGAAAACACACCATAACACAAGATTTTAATGAGGAAAGCCAGTGTGGGAAAAACCTCGGTGGGATTTGTGACCCACAATATTCACTCACTGGCCAATGAATAAATACTACATACAATGAGGGGCATGTACATGCAAGAAGGCCAACTGCCTAGAGCTCACTGCTCAATAAGAGTCACACTGACTACAAAAGTGGATTATCAAATCCAATACAATGCATTTCTTCAAATCAGCATCAACTATGCCTGGTTCAGTACCGGTTTAAGCTCAGTCTATTACAAAAACCTTCATTGTCAACTATATCACCTTATACAAAAATATTATCCATATCTTCTCTCATACTCTACTACACAAAATGACCTATAAGATCTCATACATATATATGAGTCTTGTACAATATGCCATGTCAGATTTTACAAAAGATAATTACAATAAAATACAATAAACAAAAGTTTATTTCCTGTCGGCTGGGGTGTCGGTATGCATTATTGCCACTGTCGGTGAAGTGCCTATCGATGTATGTAGAAGTCTGTTGCCGGTGCTAGTAACTATCGGTGCCGGTAATTGTTGGTGGCTTACCAGATGAGTACCAGTTGGTTTCCATCAATGACAACATCAACTATTCTCATAAGAGTGTAGAATGCCAACAACTAATGCAAATCAACATCACTCAAGTCTCTATTGGAGGGGCAGAAACCCCCAACCTGTCTCTGAAGTACTCAAATGATTCTTTAGGCAAAGGTTTGGTGAATATGTCTGCAATCTTCTCTTTAGTGTTCACATTAACCAGTCTGACTTCATTTGCGTCCACCTTCTCCATCAAAAAGTTATACTTGATAGATATGTGCTTTGTCTTAGAATGAAGTATTGGATTCTTTGATATATCAATAGTAGCTGAGTTATCACAGTGAATAACTACCGGTTCATTACAATCCACCTTTATATCCTTCAATATTTGCTTCATCCATAGAACTGGTGTACAATTAATAGTAGCAACAACATACTCAGCTTCAATAGTAGATAAAGAAGTGCATGACTGCTTCTTTCTGATCCATAAAATAAGTTTCTTTCCAAGAAAGAAAGCTCCACCGAATGTGCTCTTCTAGTCATCAACATCTCCAACCCAATCTACATCTGTATATGCACATAATGTAGAGTTGTAATTTTTAGGATACCACAAACCATATTTAGTTGTTCCCTGCAAATACTTGAAAATCCTTTTCACCACACTCTCATGATTTTCTCTAGGATCACTCTGATATCTTGATACAATACAAATTGCATTCATTATATCTGGTCTAGTCTGAGTCAAATATAACAAACCACCAATCATAGATTTGTACCTAGTAGGATTTACCGATGTAGATGCATCTTTATTTGTCAGTTTCTCACTTGTAACCACATGAGTACTAACCAGTTTACAATTTTTCATACCAAATTTCTTTAACAACTCTCTAGCATACTTAGTTTGACAGATGAAAATACCTTTATCAGTTTGAGTAATCTGCAAACCTAAGAAAAATCCCATCTCCTCAATCATAGACATCTCAAATTTATTCTTCATATTGTTAGAGAATTCCATGCACATGCAACTTATCTTCACCTCCAAATATGATATCATCAACAAAGACCTCAATAATCAATATTTCATCATCAGTGATCTTATAATATAAATTATTGTCGGCATTACCTTTACTAAAACAAGGATATTTATCCAGTCTTGCATACCAATCTTTAGGGGCTTGTTTCAATCCATATATCTTTACTTAACCTGCAAACCATGTTTTTGTCATCTGAAAGTGAAAATCCATCAGGTTTCTCAATATAAACTTCCTCTTCAAGATCTCCATTCATAAATGCACACTTAACATCTATCTAATAAACCTTGTAATTCTTATGAGCAACATAAGCAATAAATAATCTCACAACTTCAATCCTAGCTACCGATGAAAAGGTTTCATCATAATCAATTCCTTCCTTCTAAGAATATTCTTTACAAACCAATCTAGCTTTATTCCTCACAACTTGTCCATCCTCATTCAATTTATTCCTCAAAATCCATTTAGTTCCAATAAAATTCTTATTTTTAGGCCAGGGAACTAAAGTCCATGTGTTATTCTTTTCTATCTGATCTAATTCTTCTTTCATAGCTTTCATCCAATATTCATCTTTACAAGCTTCAATTACTGATGTCGGTTCAACTTGAGAAATAAAACATACCTCATCAACTGCCAACCTTCTTCTTGTCATCACTCCTTTTCTTTTGTCTCCAATTATCTGATCTTTAAAATGATTCAACCTTAGATACCTAGGAGTCTTCTGATTTTATGTTCCTCTATCCTGATCTTCAGTCACTGTTGAATTTTTTGATACTGCCGGAGTAACTGGTTCAATATTTTGTTTCAGTATAGGTGATACCAGTTTAGTTATGATCATTTCCACTATCAGTTCTCTCTCATAAGTTCTGATTTGACTTCTGTTCTACTCATCCACTTTGACATTTGTGATCTCCACAATTCTCTGTAATCTTTTGTTATAACATCTATATGATTTTCTTTCATTAGATTAAATTCTGAAATACTTAACTGTCAGTGTATGACCAAACCATAACTCATAAGGTGTCTTATTGGTATCTCCTTTGATATGAAATATGTTGAATATGTATACTGTTGTTCTTATAGCTTCTCTCCAGTAGATATGAGGTAGATTAGCTTCCATCATCAAGGTTCTAGCTGCATCCAAGATAGTTTTGTTCTTCCTTTCCACAACTCCATTCTACCGAGGTGTCTGAGGTGCAGACAACTGTCTCCTTATCCCATTCTTCTCACAATAGAGGTTAAATTCACCAAATGTGAATTCTCTACCCTGATCTGACCTTAAGCATTTAATCTTCAATACTATCTTTGTCTCAACTGTAGCTTTAAAGATTTTAAACTTTGCAAATGCTTCAGACTTCTCCCTTAGAAAATTAACACACATCATTTTAGAATAATCATCAATGATTAGCATGAAATATTTATCACCCTGAAAACTTTTGATTCTAGTGGGACCACACAAATTAGTATGAATAAGATCAAGAATATCATTAGATTTGTCTTGTATACTCTTAAAAGAAATCTTGACTTGCTTTCCCCTTTGACATTCCTTACATACCAGATTATAGGGATTTACAATCTTAGGTATATCTTTAACTGCCTTAGTAGAATTGATCTTCACAATGCAATCAAAATTCACATGACACAACCTCTTATGCCATATCCAACTCTCATCAATTTTTGCAATCAAACATGTCTTCTCACTGGAGTTCAAATGAAAGATATTACCTTTAGTCTATGTACAAGTTGCAATTTCCAAACTATATCTATTGATAATCTTGCATTTTCCATCATTTAACTATAACTGAAATCCCCTATCCACCAATTGTCCTACACTCAAAATATTATGCCTTAAACCTTCAATATAATAAAAATTATCAGTGTTATTCTTACCATCCAATGATATTGTTCCTTTTCCCTTGATCATGCATGCTTTGTCATCTCCAAATCTAACCAGACCACCATCAAATACTTGCATAGATAAGATCTTCCTTTTATCTCCAGTCATATGATGTGAACATCCATTATCAATTACCCATTCATCCTTGTCTTCAATTTTAGTAGCAAGAGCCTTCTCTTCAGGTACTAGATCATCCTCCTTGATAGCCAAAAATACCCATTCCTTTCCATTGTCGGATCCACTAGCTGAATCTTGTGTCAGTTCATAATCAAAATCAGTCACACCTTCCTCATCCACATAGTAGCATGATTTGTCTTTTTTTTTTCCTATACTTAAGCTTGTTCTGATAATCATGGTTAGGCCTAAAAGATCTTCTAGCTCTTTCTTCAAATCTTGAATTCCTTTCAAGACATCTAGATGCAAAATGACCTATCTTATTACATGCAAAGCATTTAAAAGGTGATTTTCCTTCATACTTACTTCCTACCGGTCCTTAAGGTACTCTTCTAGAAAATAAGGCTTCAAGTTGCTCAAACTCTTCATCTTGTTTCTTTATATCCTCTAGTTCCTTCACATATAAAGCTTTACAATCACTCTTGTCAGTAGATGATGTAGATGCATGAAAAGAAGGTTCAGATTTAACAACTCTAGAAGGTCCAAATTGCTCAAGCTCAAAAGAAGATAATTTCCCAACCAAGGTATCCCTATTAACAGAGGTGTTTGCCATAGTTCTAAGCTCATTAATTGCAATAGCCTTTATCTTATAAGCCAGTGGCAAATCTCTCAGTACTTTAGAAACTATTTCATCTTCGCTCAGAGATCCACCACAACATTGAATTCCCAAAATAGTCTCATTAACTCTCTCCATAAAAGCAGTAATCCTTTCATCTTCTTCCATCTTCAGATTTTCATACCTTACCTAGTAATCATCAAGTTTAGCAATTTTAATAGTAGGGTCACCTTCATTCAGAGTCTCCAATTTGTCACATATAGCCTTTGTAGTTGATTTGTCAGTTAGTCCCATAATTTATTGATCATAAAGTGCACACAAAAGGGCTTCTCTGGCTCTGCAATCATTCTCAAGCTCTTTATCCAAACCGACCGAAGGAGGATTGCCATATGCTAGATTAAATGATGTAACACCATTCTCAGTGATCTCCCAAATTTCCTTTCGAAGACATCTTAGATGAGTCTCCATCTGAATCTTCCATACCCTATAATTTGTTCCATCAAACCTAGGAATTTCTTTCTGGAAAACAACTACAGATGAACTAGATGAACTTGAACCGCTAGATGCCATAGGATATTCCTCAAGCGGTTAAGCTTCTACAAAGAGGACCAAGCTTTGATACCAATTTTTAGACAAGTCAGATAACCAAAGGACAACTGAGAGGGGGGGGTGAACCAGTTGTCACTGGATTATAGAACTTATTATTGAAACACATAAACTTAATACTATTGGCAATATGGAGGAATTGATTATGTGTTGCATTGATGTTTTGTCATTGATGTCAACACTAGCTTTTATGGTTGGTTATCGGTATACAGGTTTTGGTTACTGGTAGAAGATCTAGTGCTACCGGTAAGGGTTTAAGATTTTATCGACAGAGCTTTTACTGAGAATCTTTGACATGATGCCTAAGTGTTGTTGGTGCGGCTTCTAGATGGAATTCAGGATGTAGAAGGTGATCCTTGATCATGCCTTGACTAATTGATGACATCTTTTTGGCATGGTGGACCCAGATTAGGTCCGGTACCTATCTAGGTTATGGTCTGGTATCATGTTAACATGTTCTCTACACATTACCGGGATGTTTTGTTGATTGGTTAATGTTGTTTTGGCCTAAACCCGACATGACATATCATTGTAATATGGATGTATGTAATGATCTTATTTTAATATCTTTTAGGTGGCCGGCCTAGTTGGTTTAGGCCTTAGGGATTGTATAAATTTATGTAAGATCTCATTGTAGATCATGGGAATGAAAAGGAAATGTTCGTGGTCGTGGAATGAAATATCATATGCGAAGGATATTTGGTCAATCATAGGTTGTCGAGTTGGGTTTAAGGAAGAGGTTAAAGGCCTCTGGTATTGAGCTTAACTAGGACTATAATTAGGCATGGTAGATTTTATCTCTGGCAGTTCATTCTTTTGGATTCTTGTCCAATTATATTGAGGTGGTTGTAACCTCTCTGTAGTCAGTGAGACTCCTTTGTAATGAGCAGTACACTCTACGCAATGTGTCTTCCTGCATGTGTAGGCCCCTTATTGTATCACATACTTTCTCTAGAAGTATCATCTGACTGTGGATAGGGTTCCCACCGTGGTTTTTCCCTTTACTGGGTTTTCCAAATACAAATCATGGTGTTATGTGGTATGGTTGCATTGTGTTAATTCTCTATTTCATTCTTAATTTTTATTGCTTACTGGTATCTGTTTCTGCTATTTCGATGTGAAATGTTTATATGCTCCGATTAAAGGTTATTAAGTGGTTTGATTAATATAATCTATTGACAACCGATTCACCCCCCCCCCCCTCTTAGTTGTCCATCGGTTATCCTAACAAATACCAGAATACATAAACCAAATACCGGAATGATTGATAAATCATTGAAACATAAACATAAATCACAGAATAGTTACCATCCATCCATAACACATGACACCAAGATTTGTACGTGGAAAACCTGGTAAAGAGAAAAGCCATGGTGGGAAGCCTACCCATAGTCAAATAATACTTCTATAGTAAGTATGTGATTACAATATGAGGGGCCTGCACATGCAGAAAGGCCAATGGCCTAGAGCACACTGCTCATCACAAAAAGGAGCCTCACTGACTACATAAACATCGGACTACAATCTGGAAAGAAGAGTGAACTGCAATTATAGCATCTTCTATGCCTGAGTACAATTTTGGTTAAGCTCAATACCAGAGGCCTTAAACCTCTCTTACAAACCAAATTTGATCACCTATGATTGACCAAACCTTTTTCATATGATTACAACATTATTTGCACACAGATCATCCCATAACCTTGACCTATGATCTACAAAGAGATCTTACATCATATTTATACTAACCCAGGACCTAAACAATTAGGTTGGGCACCTAAAACATAATACAATAAGTTCACAACATAAACCCACAATCCAATGATCAACCAAGTTAGATTAGGCCGAAAACAATGTAAACCAATCATTAAATCTCACTGGTAATGCATCAGGAATATCCTCCAACATGTTACAGAAACCGATCCATAACCTAGATAACATCGGACCCAAAATAGGTCACCATAAACCAAATCCAACACCATCGATAAAATAGAACATGAACACAATAACCAAAAAAATCCTCAAAGCCATCTAGAAGCCGCACCAACACCACTTATCACGTGCATCAAAAGATCTTCAACAAAGCTCTATTGGTAAAACCCTTACCAGTGACCAAAAGGCTTACTAGAACAAATGATAGCTCTTGAGTCATCAAATCTTGAACCAATTGATCGTGATACACATCTGAATAGCATGAATGATAGATCTAAACCAATTCCATAAACCAGAGCATACTAGATCCTACCAGATCAATATCATAATCAACCACTCAACCGGAACCAACCAAAAACTAGTAAACAACCAAAACAACTGTTGTTACCATCGATGACAAAACATCAATGCAACACATAATCAATTCCTCCAAATTGCCAACATAGGTGAGTTTGTGATTCATGTAATGATGCAGTCCTTTAAACTTGTTCAACCTCATATGCCTTAAGCTTTTGCTATATATTTATAACCACTCTACCAAAAATGGTTGCTAAATCATTTAAAGGATCAAATAATTCACTTAAAACCTTTAGCTATTTCTGCCATCCCTTCTTCTTCTTATCCATATCATCAAAAAACAATGAGAAGTTGCAAATAGCAGACAAAATTTTACCTCCAATCTGTACTGCTTCCTTGATCTGGTCCATGTTAACAGTAAGACCTACTCTATCTCTATCAATAGCCATAATCAATGTTTCAATCTTTCTCTTCTCATATTCTCTCTCAACATTATATATAGCAGCCTCTCCAATACTCTTCATTTTCTCCCCTGCAGATGTGACCAAGTGGTCTAGTTTCTCAATAGGGGTTGTAAGACTATCACTGTCAGTCTCCAGTAATAGACTTGAAAATATCTCAACAACAATCTATATAATCTGTGCTTCTCTCCTTTGTGTTCTTAACATCTTCTTCTTGGCCTTAGATTGCATAGCAGATGCAATCTCCATCAATTCTGTAGGACTCAATATATCCATATTTATCAATCCTTGAATAGATATAGTGTCATCATCTTCATCATAATCAACAATCTTCTTAGAAGTAAGTGACCGGTAGGTCACTTTCTGCTCTTGTTCTTCTTCTAGCTTCTCTTCTTCTTTCTACTTCTTATCTGCCTTCTCTGCTGACTTTACAGTTTTCTCAACATCAACCTGTTCATTCTCTTGAGTATATTTCTTCATCTCTTCACCTTTCTCTGGTGGTTTAGTGATTTGCACATCATCAATTTGTCCATTCACTTTTGTCTTTGTTTCATCTTTATCTTTACTGGTTGGAATGTCTACCGGTATCACTGGTTCTACTACTATGATAGTAGGAACAATAGGCAATGATGTAGTAGTAGGAATGGAGGTAGAGACACCTTCTAGTTCTTTCTCCATCTAAGTAAATATCTCATCAATCTCAAATACATCTGATACTTCTTCTTCAATTACTGGTGACTCAGGAATATCTTCTTCCTCAAAAGATACAATTTGTTCCAGTTCCTCTTTCTCCAGTCCTAAAATTTTTCAAAAAATCCTCAGTCTCAGCTTGAACCGACTGGGATTCTCCAACAAGTAATCTATTTAACCTCTTCTTAGTCCAAAATAATGGTTTTGATCTTGAAATAATTTCCCACACTTCTTCCTTAGATGTCTCTAGTTGCAAATTCATAAGTACATAATTATTTCTTTGTCCTACCTAATAGCAGTTTGCCATCTTGCTTCTAATTTATTATATAAAGAATCAGGTATTTGACCTTGTAATTCAATCAATGCTTTGCTATAATGAATCATGTACCAAACAACTGAATCTTTAATCTGTTTCTAATATTCCTCATCAAAATGATTATAGTTCTTATTCACACCAACTAATATACCATACTCCCTTATATTATTCAATAATTTCTCAAGTATAGTGGCTTTAGTTACCTGTGGTTTTACTGATTTAATAGTAGGTGATCCAACCACTTTGGATTTCTTACCACTTGCCCTTAATTCCTTCTTGTCTCCTTCAGATTCTATTTACTCTACCTCTTCTTTTGCTACATCTCTATATTCTTTTTCTTTGTTTCTCTTCCCTATAGCTTTAGGTGCTTCTGGTGCTATCTCCTTATCTTTTCTTCTAATTTGTATCTTAAGAGGAGGATGGGGCTTCTCCTTAACAACTGCACTTTTGGTTTGTCTATCGGTAGGTGCACTAGATGTTCCAACCTTCTTTTCCTCAAATATTTCTCTAGCTTCATCAATCATTTCTTTTGTAAAGCCTTGTTCAACATCAAATTGCTCAACTTATTTTCTGACCTTTTTAGCTATTACTGGTTTTGTCAACTTAGAATGTACCTCTATTGATTTCTATTTTAAAGTTCCAAACCTAGTTACACTAGGATCTACCGGTTTGGATAGGAGGTCTTCAGCATAAATAATCAAGATATCTTCTCCTACCTCATACCCCATAGGCATGACCCATCAAGTTCTTGGATCTGCAACCTTCATCTGACAAGTATCAGTATCAACCGTCAAACAGATAGAGTCTTCATACCTATTTATAACATGCATCGGTATCCTTTCTCTGTCATGCATTCTTTTTTGGAAATCTTTAAAATATCCCCAGATGATCTTTGTAAAATAATTCCCAAGCATCTTACTATACCAAATTTGAATTTTTGTCGCTTATCCTTCTTGATTGATTTAATATTTAGCACCAATTGTGTTCTTAATGCTTCAGCTAGATCATAATCAACATTCTCCTTCAACATCTGGCAAGCTATGTGGATAACAGCTCCGAGAACGCTATTCATTCTACTCGAATGATATACCCTATAACCGATGACCATAGATGCAAACTTCACCATTGGATCATCAATGTCATTCATAGTCATTGCATGACCATCCCATTTAGATTTAGTTAATTGAGTAAAATCATCCTTTGGGATTGTTCTTAACATAGGAACTTCATTGGTTGCCCATAATCTGGCGACTGTATGAATAGCCTCCTTTGTGATCTTATGTGGTCTATCCAACCACATGAATTGATCATGAATCCTGCTCAAAACATATCTGATATGGTCTTCTTCAAAATCATCAAGAAAGTTCAAAGCATGATGAAAACCTTTATCGGTAACCCTTCTAAATTGATCCTTTATCACACCTTTTTTACCACACAATGTTAAGTATTTATTAAAGATTGCAAAAGTTCCCAAATCCTCCAGTTTGCAATGAATGTAAGATCGGATGTCTTCGACATGCAAAAAACCATAGGGTACACTGGATAGGCTTCAGTTGGATCGGTTTCCATTGACTTATGAGGATGCCTCTTGAATTCTAGTCAAGGCCATTCAATAGCATCAACAATGTGTGATGTATCCATTGCGAAAACTCAAATACAAAATCAGATTCATAGATAAATACCTTTCAACTTCTTCGCAGATAGAGTTTTCGGTGTGAATGCACTTTCACCAATTCACTTCTCCACAAATATCCACAATCCACTATCAAATTCGCCAAATAAGAAATCAAATGCTCTTCTATGTTTTTATCGCTCTCCAAATGTGCTCACAAAAATGCTACGTGAGAAATCAAACCTGTAAAACACCTTTTTATTTTCTTTTACAAATTACATTAAATGCAATACCAGTTGAACTTACCCTAATCACTGTTCAACCCTAAAGCTTGTTACCAGTTCATAAATCACATTCAATCTACCGGTTTGATCACAAAATCACTTCATAACAACATAATACATCAAAGTATATAGATTTGACTTACTGCACACCATATAGGGGGTCTGAAAATGGATCTGACAATATGCTCCCCCTAAGCTTCATACTTAGCTTAGTTTTCTGGTAAGGGATTCTCCACACCAAGTGAAGAATTGGAGTCTTCCGATGGTTTCTCATCACTTTTCTTTCTCCATGTCTTATTCATCTCTCTTCTGGTTTCTTCCACATCCACCTTCTTCTTTCCTTTCCGGTCAACAAACCGATTAACCAATTGGTTCATTCTAGCTCTACAAAACTTTGAAAGGTGTCCCAGTTTGTGACAATGGAAACATGTCATTCTAGATTCTCTCTAGGGTCCAACATTGCCTCTACTAGTTCTTCTTTGTAAATTCATAGCAACATGACCATAGTTGTGATAGATTGAACATGCCACATTCCATCTATTCTCTATTTCATATGGACTAGACTGGTTCACATAAGGTCTCTACCAAGTAGGGTTTTTGGTATTATGGATGTGTTGCATTAGTTTTGTCATTGATTTCAACACTTATCCTTCTGGAGATCTACATTGTTGATTTGGAACTATGGTTATATTGGTTTACTGTTGAACCGACACATTGTGTTCACTGGCAAGGTCAGTGACTTATGCACAGTCACTAGTATATGCTTACCGACAGGTTATATGGTTCACCGGCATAGATGATGACTTGGTACCATCTAGGGATCACTTGATTATATCAAAGACATGGTTTGGATATTTGGTTTTGGTGTTTTGGTTATTAATCTAATCAGGTTGACATATTTGTTGTTACCGACAGATTGGTCTAGGTTATGGACTGGTATGCGTTATCTATTTCAGATCAGCACAACATGTTATGAAGACGATTTATTGATTGGATATTATTGTAAATGTATTGATCTGACATGATGCATCACATCAAGACTTATTTGTAAATGATTTAATTGTAATATTCTTAGTGAGCCAACCTACACATTTGGTCTTAGGTTTTGTATATATGTAAGATCTCATTTATGAGATAGGGATATGATTTGGTTATGGTATGGTATTGAAACATGGTATGTGCAAATATTGAAGATCATATGAGAAGACCATAGAGAAGGTTCAAGGAAGGTTTGAAGGTGTTTATCAGAGCTTAACCAGTACTAAATCCAGCATTGGAGATGCTATTTTGAACAATACATTATTCTAGGATTTAACCATCCTACTATAGTCATTGTGACTCCCATTTGAGCAGTGTGCTCTAGGCAGTTGGCCTTTCTGCATGTGCAGACCCCATTTGTATACACATACTATCTGTAGTAGTATAATGTGACTGTGAGTAAGGTTTCCCACCATGGTTTTTCCCCTTACAGGGTTTCCACATCAAAATCTTTGTGTTATGTGTTGTGGATGTTGTTTCTCTTTTTGTTTCATGCATTAAGTTTCACCGGTATTGATACTAACTGCTAATCTGTTAACCAACATTAAGTTTGGTTTTCTGGTATTAAGTATTAAGTTTGATTAACTGATAATTGGGTTGAAATTCATTGACAACTAATTCACCCCCCCCCCCTCTCAGTTGTTGTTCTGGTTGCTAACAATTGGTATCAGAGCTAAGTCCTCTTTTTGTAGAAGTCTAACAGCTTGAGGAGATCCTATGGCAGCTAACATTTTCAAGAAGGACAGTCCAAAACTTGATGGAACTAACTATGCTATATGGAAGATTAGAATGGAGACACATCTAAATTGCATTGGAAGAGTCATATGGGAAGTTACAAAGAATGGCTATGTTGGTCCTACTCAGAATCAACCTAATCCACCAACATTGGGCAAAGATCAGGAGAATGATTACAAAGCAAGAGAAGAAATTTTAAGCACATTATCAGATCAACAAATTATGTGATTATCAGACTGATCTACTACTAAAGCTATTTGGGATAAATTGGAAACATTGAATGAAGGAGATACCACTATCAAAATTGCAAAAATGGAATGTTACCGGGTCAGGTATGAAAATTTCAAAATGGAAGAAGATGAAAGAATTTCTGCTTTTATGGAAAGAGTTAATGAAATTGTTTTAGGAATACAATGTTGTGGAGGATCCTTAAGTGAAGATGAAATTGTTTCTAAAGTTTTAAGAGCTTTTCCACCAACATACAAAATGAAAGTAACTGTTATTAAGAGTTGAGAACAATGCCTAATACATCAGTATCTAGAGATACCTTGGTTCGAAAACTCTTAGCATTTGAGCTTGAGGAATTTGGTCATGTTGCTACAACTAAGACAAATTTAGCCTTCAGAGCATCACCATATAACAAATTTGATTGGAAAGTACTGCATGCAAAAGAACTTGAAGCTATCAGAAGAGAAAATGAAGAAGTAGAAGAAATTGAAGAACTGTTTGTAAGAAAAATGCCTAAAGGTCTAGTTGGAAGTAAGTATGAAGGTAAAGCACCGTTTTAATGTTTTAATTGCAATAAAGTTAGTCATATAGCATCTAGATGTCCTGATAGACAAGCAAGATTGAGAGAGGAAGCTAAAAGATCATATAAGCCTAACCCTAAATATTAGAGATATAGATTTAACAAGAATAGAGATAAATCTTGTTGCTATGTTGATGAAGGAGTTATAAATGATTCTGATGATGAACCAGTAGACAATGGATGGGCATTTGTTGCAATAACAGAAGATCAATCGACACCTATTGTTCCACCGATAGAGCAGGCCCTGACAACTAAAATTGAAGAAAAAGATGAATGGATCATTGATAGTGGATTTTCACATCATATGACTGGTGATAAAAGTAAATTCTTCTTTTTAGGAATATAATGGAGGTCTAGTAAGTTTTGGTGATAGGGAGAAACCCACATGAGGACCAATTAAAACTAAGTGGAATCTTCTTGTTAAGAGACTATTACAAATGAGAGTGGAAAGGTTTTGGTTTTCTTGATAAGGCCCACTTTCAATGTTCACAAGCTTCACTCAACCCACAACTTCCTCCTTGAGTTCTTCCCATCATTTGTTCATACACTTACTCAACTCAAACTATCATGCTCACTTACTCAACACTTACTCAAACCCTTCTTATAGGTCTAAGCCCCAATTATAGAAACTCTAATCATACTGAGGTGTTAGGAGGTTTCCTTGAGTGTTTTCAAATGGATTCCAATGGTTCTTCAAGACCATTCAACCTTGCACAAATCAGGTTTACACTTTTTGCAAAATAGGGCTAAAAAGGGCTACTAGCCAAGTAGGCCTAATTTAGGTGAAATTTGTTCACACAATGCTATGATGGTCAAAGTAACCATGGTTCTTTATTGGGATAAACTATTTGAGGTCCTAGCTCACATATTTTTCAAGTTTTAAGCCTTGAGATGGTCAAATAGTGATTGTCCACATTTATAGCCATAAAAGTAGGGTTTCAAGAGGGTTTTCAAGCTTGTATTGGTAGTTACACAACTCCTTCACAAACCAAGGCCTAAAACTGACAAATGGCTCTGCCACACCTTGAAGATCATTGATCAAACCATTTCCACTTATCATTTTTTGAAACACTTGGCAAAAAAACTTTAAATGAGCAAAATACACTGTCAAATCACTTTTTTTTTTTTTCTGATTTTTCACAGTTGTCCCTACATAACAGTTGATTAGGAGTACACCTAGAACACCACCATTGCAAATATATGGTACCAAACAAATTTTCAACTATTCTAAAACATCAAGGATCATTTTCCAATACAAAAGCATTCATAGAGAAAATTTTGTAGCAAAAACCATTACATTTCCCAAAACAGGAAGTCCACTGCCCTTCACAAACAGTGACACTTTATAATGAAAAATGGATAAAGTTTGGTGCTCCAATCCCTTCAAAATTCTTCATGGGATAGGTGCAGACCTATGTATAATAAAAAATGGATAAATTTTGGTGCTCCAATCCCTTCAAAATGCTTCATGGGATAGGTGTAGACCTCTGTCTATGTCTTGTTTCAATATCTGGTGCTTAGAACCCAAATTTTTAGCATAAAGGAAGAATACTAGCCAAGTTAGACAACTTGCCTAATAAGTGCTCAAAATCATCTTTTCCATCATGATTGAAAACAAAAACTTAAAATACAATATGTACAAAGGTCCAACTTGGTCTCCAAGGTTCATTTTTTCTTGGTTACCCATGGAGACCAAGTGTTTCAACCCATTTTCTTCAAAACCCCAGTTTAGGGCAGTCAACTGGCAAAAAATAAAAGATTTTATTTGATAAACCAAATCATAGTAAAAACCGTAACACAAAGAATGAAAAACTTTCATACAACCATGACACAAACTCCCCTGAAATAACAGTATGGAAATATTGCTCTGTATGGACTGTTATAACAGATTAAGCTTAAAAAGCATGAAAAACAATCATATTTCATTAATTTCCTCTTGCTAATACAAAGCCAACCTATTGAAAATGTTTTAAGTGTCCTTATATAGGCACACTCAAACCATTACAACCATTATGGTGTCCATAACTACCTTATAGAGTGATTTTACAACTTTTCTCACTTTTTGTCAAAATGTTGCTTGACAACATTGACAATTTTTTACTCTTAGTGCATTTTTGGCCTACAAGACAATATCTTCCACATAACCATTTGAGATGGTGTAAAATCAATAAATACACCTACTCCAATTCCTTTCTAGGCTTGTTACAAGTTTTTTAGCATATTTTCACTATAATGCCATTTTTGGCTTACAAGGCACTATGGGCCAAAACTGGAAAGAAAACTTGAGAAAAACTATCTAAACACTCTAAGATAAACCTAAAACATAATGAAACCTAAAAAACACACTTGGACTCTTACAATATTCATTTATTCAATTCTTGACCCCATCAGGATCAAACAAGCCAACATTGTGAAAGTGCTCCTGCACCATACTCCCCAAAATTGAAAAAGTTCCAAGTCCTTTTGGAAATGATACCTGCAAATCATATAGGCTTCATCTTGACCTTTGGAATGTAATTTTCTTCAGCTTCATCATGCATGGCCAAATGAAAAGCTCCTTCCTTCATCTTCACTCTAGGCCTTGCTGCAAAAATCAACATCCACCATAGTTGTAGCTGCTCACAAGGTGTAAAGGACACCATCAACTGCCATTCCAGTAAACCCTCAATCCAAGAACAATTTCATGAATAGATATGATAAATCTCAATGAACTTCATCTCAAAGTGAGGAGAAGTTCTCATTTGTGTGGACCAATATAGGTGCTTGGTGTCATGCATCAGTAACCCAGGATAGAGCATTGCTCCCATAAAGGTCATGACACCTTCATAAAGACTAATACCAATCTGATAGTGTTCATGCATGTAGACCTCTGTAGCAACATAATGGTCAGTAACAACTACCTTTGTATCCAGCCTACCAATAGGCTTCTCAAGTGCATGTGACTCTTGTACTATGTCTTCTTCCTGTCCAATCTACTCAACAACTCCATCATCAGGACAAAGACTATATGCTCCAGCCACATTGGTCTCTAACCCTTGCTCATCCTCAAAAACCTTTCCCATATAAGGTTCATCTTCAACTCTTTGCTGCTCACTCTTCACTTCAGCATGCATCTTCTGCTCAAAGTCACTGAATGGACTATCTACCTCTTCAACTTCACCTTCTATGGTACTTGGGGTCACTTATTCCTCTAAACCTCCAGTGGACACTGCTTCACCATCTACTTCTTCAACATCTTCCTCCTGGTGATTCTTATGCTCAGGGAAAGCTATTTTCTCAACCAACCCTAGACCTCTTGTCATACGCCATGTAGGATCATCTTCTTCCCTCATAGAGTTCAAGGTAAAATTTATGCCATCCTTAGAAAATTGATAAACATTCCTATAAGCATCATACGTAGTGCAATTTTCATATTGCCATGCTCTTCCCAAAATCAAATGGCAATCTCTCAAGGGTATAATATCACATTCCACCATCTCATAGTAAGGATCAATATTGAAATGAACAAAAAACTTCTATAAGACATCAACCCAATGATCATCACTCAAACCAAATGCTCTGTAAGGTGACTCATGTGGTATCCTTGGTAGATTCATCTTTTCCACCATTTCTGTGGAGACTACGTTGTCAAGAGAACCACTGTCAACTACAACTTTACATACTTTACCCTTGCATTTGCACTTGGTTCTAAAAATGGCTTGTCTTAGATCATATCTACTCTCCATGTTGTTAGGAACTTCTTTCTTCAATTCTCACAACTCACAACTAACTGCAAGGATCTACTTCCTTGCTCTGATACCAATTTGATAGGCAGAAACCCACAGGAGGACCAATTAAAGCTAAGTGGAATCTTCTTGTTAAGAGACTCCTTCAAATGAGAGTGGAAAGGTTTTGGTTTTCTTGATAAGGCCCACTTTCAATGTTCATGAGCTTCACTCAGCCCACAACTTCCTCCTTGAGTTCTTCCCATCATTTGTTCATACACTTACTCAACTCAAACTATCATGCTCACTTACTCAACACTTACTCAAACCTTTCTTATAGGTCTAAACCCCAAATATAGAAACTCTAATCATACTGAGGAATTATGAGGTTTCCTTGAGTGTATTTAAATGGATTCCAATGGTTCTTCAAGACCATTCAACCTTCCACAAATCGGGTTCACACTTTTTGCAAAACAGGGCTAAAAAGGGCTACTAGCCGAGTAGGCCTAATTGAGGTGAAATTTGTTCACACAATGCTATGATGGTCAAAGTAACCATGGTTCTTTATTTGGATAAACTATTTGAGGTCCTAGCTCATATATTTTTCAAGTTTTAAGCCTTGAGATGGTCAAATAGTGACTGTCCACATTTATAGCCATAAAAGTAGGGTTTCAAGAGGGTTTTCAAGCTTGCATTGGTAGTTACACAGCTCCTTCATAAACCAAGGCCTAAAACTGACCATTGGGCTCTGCTACACCTTGGAGATCACTGATCAAACCATTTCCACTTGTCATTTTGCCAAACACTTGGCAAACAAACTCTAAATGAGCAAAATACACCATCAAATCACTGTTTTTTCTGATTTTTCACAGTTGTCCCTACATAACAGCTGATTAGGAGTACACCTAGAACACCACCATTGAAAATAGATGCTACCAAAAAAAAATTCAACTCTACTACAATATCAAGAATCATTTTCCAATTCAAAAAGCATTCATAGAGCAAATTTTGTAGCAAAAACCATTATATTTCCCAAAATAGGGAGTTCGCTGCCCTTCACAAATAGTGACACTTTATAATGCAAAATGGATAAAGTTTGGTGCTCCAATCCCTTCAAAATGATTCATGGGATAGGTGTAGACCTCTATCCATGTCTTGTTTCAATATCTGGTGCTTAGAACCCAAATTTTGAGCATAAAGGAAGAATACTAGCCAAGTTAGACAACTTGCCTAGTGCTCAAACTCATCTTTTCCATCATGACTGACAACAAAAACTTAAAATACAATATGTACAAAGGACCAAATTGGTCTCCAAGGTTCATTTTTTCTTGGTTACCCATGGAGACCAAGTGTTTCAAACCATTTTCTTCAAAACCCCAGTTCAGGGCAATCAACTAGCAAAAACTAAAAGATTTTATTTGATAAACCAAAACATAGTAAAAACCCTAACACAAAGAATGAAAAACCTTCATACAACCATGAAACAAACTCCTATAAAAGAATAGTATAGAAATATTGCTCTGTACGAACTATTATAGCAGATTAAGCTTAAAAAGCATGAAAAACAGTCATATTTCATTAATTTCCTCTTGCTAATACAAAGCCAACCTATTTACAATGTTTGAAATATCCTTATATAGGCACACTAAAACCATTCCAACCATTATGGTGTCCATAACTACCTTGTCAAGTGATTTTACAACTTTTGTCACTTTTTGTCAAAATGTTGCTTGACAATATTGGCAACTTTTGACTCTTAGTGCATTTTTGGCCTACAAGACAAATATCTTCAACCTAACCATTTGAGATGGTGTAAAATCAATAAACACACCTACTCCAATTTCTTTCTAGGCTTGTTACAAGGGTTTTAGCATATTTTCACTATAATGCCATTTTTGGCTTACAAGGTACTATGGGCCAAAACTGGAAAGAAAACTTGAGAAAAACTATCTAAACACTCTAAGATAAACCTAAACCATAATGAAACCTAAAACACACACTTGGACTCTTACAATAGTCCTTTATTCAATTCTTGATCCCATCAGGATCAAACAAGCCAAAATTGCAAAAGTGCTCCTGCACCATTTGGTGATGATAAAGCTTGTTTAATCAAAGGAAAAGGCACTATATCTTTGGATGGTAAGCACAATACTGAAAATGTCTATTATGTTGAAGGTTTGAAGCATAATCTTTTGAGTGTTGGTCAATTATTTGAAAAGGGATTTCAGTTACAGTTCAAGAATGGAAAATGGAAAATGCAAAATCAGAAACAGAACGTGATTGGAGATTGCAACCAGTAATCATAATAAAGGTAATATATTTCATTTGAACAATAGTGATAAGACATGTTTGATTGCACATATTGATGAAACCTGGTTATGGCATAAGAGACTCTTTCATGTAAATTTTTATTGCATTGTAAAGATCAGTTCAACTAAGGCAGTAAGGGATTTACCTAAGATTGTGAAACCGCATAATTCGGTATGTAAGGAATGTAAAATGGGAAAGCAAGTTAGAACATACTTTAAGAGTATTTTTGAGAAATCCAATAATTTTCATGATTTAATTCATTTTGACTTGTCTGGTCCGACAAGAACAAGAAGTCTATAGAGAGATAGATATTTTATGCTAATTTTTTATGATTATTCTAGAATGTGATGGGTTACTTTTCTTAGGGAGAAATCATAGGCTTTTGGAAAATTCAAGTTATTCAAGGCCATGGTAGAGAATGAAACCGGTAAGAAAATCAAATGTTTGAGATTTGATCAAGGAGATGAATTTACATCTAAAGAATTTAATACATTTTGTGAAGTGAATGGAATCAAAAGACAACTATCAACACCCCAGACACCTCAGCAGAATGGAATTGTGGAAAGGAAGAACAAAACTATTTTGGAAGCAGCTAGAAGCATGATATTGGAAACAAATCTACCTCATGTGTACTTGTGAGAAGTAGTGAATACAATGGTTTACACTTTCAATAGAGTTCACATCAAAGGTGAAACTGGTAAGACCCCTTATGAACTATGGTTTGGTAACACTCCTACTCTTAAATACTTCAGAATATTTGGAAGCAAATGTTATATTAGGAGAGATGAGTATGTTGGCAAATTTGATCCTAGAAGTGATGAAGGAATATTTCTTGGCTATCATCTAAGAGCAAGGCATATAGATGTTTTAATAAAACATTGCAGAAAATCATTGAAGTGCTAATGTGAAGATAGATGAACATTTTAGAGGAAATTCAAGGTTTATAGATTTGAACCAATAGTTGAGATGATCATAAATGAACCAATACAGAATGCACCGGTACAGAATGTGGATCTAGTCACACCGACATCATCAGAGAATTCCTCAATGACTGAAGAACAACATCTTGTGAATAAACCTAGGTATGTAAGAATGAATCTCTCAGAAAATCAAATAGTTGGGAATAAGTATCAAGGTGTTATGACAAGAGGAAGACTAGCAAATGAAGAGGTATGCTTAATTTCTCAAATTGAACCAACATCTGTTATTGAAGCATGTCAAGATGAACATTGGGTAAAAGAAATGGAAAATGAATTAGAACAAATTGAAAAGAACAATACATGGACATTAGTTCCCCAACCTAAAGACAAAAATGTAATTGGAACTAAATGGGTGTTTAGAAATAAAATTAATGAAGATGGTGAGGTAATCCGGAAGAAAGGAAGATTAGTTTGTAAAGGTTATTCACAAAAGGAGGGAATTGATTATAAGGAAACCTTTGCATCAATAACTATAATTGAGGCAGTTAGATTATTTCTTGCATTTGTAGCTCATAAGAACTATAAAGTATATCAGATGGATTTAAAATGTTCAATTTTTAATGGTGATCTTCAAGAGGAAGTTTACATTGAACAACCTGATGGATTTTCATTGACAAATGATAAAGATATGGTTTGCAGATTAAGGAAAGCTTTGTATGGATTGAAGCAAGCTCCTAGAGCTTGGTATGCTAGATTGGACAAATATCTGTTGAAGCTTGGTTACACTAAAGGTAATACTAACAACAACTTATATTTCAAAGTGACTAATGATGACATCTTTGTTATTGAATTTTTTGTTGATGATATCATTTTTGGAGGAGAAGATGGATTGTGTAAGGACTTTGCTAACAAGATGCAGGAAGAATTTGAAATGTCTATGATTGGGGAGATAAAATTCTTTTTAGGATTGCAGATTTCACAAACTGATAGAGGTATATTCATATGTCAAACAAAATACTTGAAGGAACTATTGAATAAATTTGGTATGGAAAACTCTAAACTGGTAAGTACGCCTATGACTACAACTGATAAATTGACATTGAAGGATGATTCAGCTCCTGTTAATCCGACAAGATACAAATCTATGATTGGAGGTTTACTGTATTTGACACAAACAAGACCTAATATAATGAATGTAGTATGTATTGTTTCAAGGTTTCAAAGTAATCCTAAATAAAATCATGAATCAACAGTAAAAATGATTTTTCGGTATCTGCAAGGCACAACAAATCTTGGTTTATGGTATCCTAAAGATGAAAATTTTGATTTATGTGCGTACACTGATGCAAATTGGGCAGGAGATGTAGATGACAGAAAGAGTACCATTGGCAGAGAATTCTTTCTTGGTAGTAGATTGATTTCATGGATAAGCAAGAAGCAGAGTTGTACATCATTATCAACATCAAAATCAGAATATGTTGTAGCAGCAACTAATTGTACTCAAGTATTATGGATTAAGAAAATGTTGAAGGGCATAAAGGTAAAATGCAAAGAACCTATAATAATTTATTGTGATAATACAACATCAATTGATATATCAAAGAATCGGTTATTTCACTCTAAAACTAAGCATGTTTCTATCAAATATAATTTTCTGGAAGAGAATGTTGAAGAAAAAGAAGTAAGATTGGTTTATGTGAATACTAAAGAGCAAATTGCAGATATCTTTACAAAGCCTTTGCCTAAGGAAAGCTTTGAATATCTCAAAGAGAAGCTTGGGTAATACCCTCATCGACAGAGACTTAGACAATTGAAGATTGGCATCAAACCGACAGAAACTAATAGAGAAATCTTTTTTTCGGCTTTGCTGGAGGAGAGCTACTTCTCAGGGGGAGTAGTTGGTTGTATGTTCTGGCATTTATTCTTAATTGCTTTGGAATTTGATGTCAAAGGGGGAGAGATATATATGGAAAAACATTTGGAGAGATTATTCATTGAGGGAGAGATATATACTCTTTATATTTTGATTTTGATTTCTGGTATTGATCTTTTTTGGAGAATGTTGGTTTTTGGTTTTTGGCATTCTGTTTTGGCACTTAGTTTTATTTCCATCTAGTGTTGCCATCAATGCCAAAGGGGGAGATTGTTGGTATTATGGATGTGTTGCATTATTTTTGTCATTGATGTCAACACTTATCCTTCTGGATATCTACATTTTTGATTTGGAACTATGGTTATATTGGTTTATTGTTGAACCGGCACATTGTGTTCACCGGCAAGGTCAGTGACTTATGCATAGTCACCAGTATATGCTCACTGACAAGTTATATGGTTCACCGGCATAGATGATGACTTGTTATCATCTGGAGATCACTTGATTATGTCAAAGACATGGTTTGGATATTTGGTTTTGGTGTTTTGGTTATTGATCTAATCGGATTGACATATTTGTTGTTACTGGCAGATTGGTCTAGGTTATGGACCACTATGTGTTATCTATTCCAGATCAGCACAACATGTTACGGAGATGATTTATTGATTGGATATTATTGTAAATATATTGATCTAACATGATCTATGGCATCAAGACTTATTTGTAAATGATTTAATTGTAATATTCTTAGTGAGCCAACCTACGCATTTTGTCTTAGGTTTTGTATATATGTAAGATCTCATTTATGCGATAGGGATATGATATGGTTATGGTATGTGTGAATATTGAAGATCATATGAGAAGACCATAGAGAAGGTTCAAGTAAGGTTTGAAGGTGTTTATCAGAGCTTAATCGATACTAAATCCAGCATTGGAGATTCTATTTTGAGCAGTACATTATTCTAGGATTTAACCATCCTACTATAGTCATTGCGACTCCCATTTGAGCAGTGTGCTCTAGGCAGTTGGCCTTTCTGCATGTGCAAACCCCATTTGTGTACACATACTATCAGCAGTAGTATCACCTGATTATGGGTAAGGTTTCCCACTATGATTTTTCCCCTTACAAGGTTTCCACGTCAAAATATCTGTGTTATGTGTTGTGGATGTTGTTTCTCTTTTTGTTTCATGCATTAAGTTTCACTGGTATTGATATTAATTGCTAATCTGTTAACCGACATTAAGTTTGGTTTTCCGCTATTAAGTATTAAGTTTGATTAAGTGATAATTGGGTTGAAATTTATTGACAACTAATTCACCCCCCCCCCTCTCGGTTGTCCTTTTGGTTGCTAATAGGGTTTCTTCGATCATTGTATGATCTCTATCATTCACCATTTGACCTCTAATTCATGTAAGATCTCTGATTGTTCACTCTAGACCTGCACTCAAAAATTATATGCCCATACTTGTTGCAATTGAAGCAATTTCCATTAAAAGTACTAGGCTTATATCCTTCATATATGCATTAGGTCTATATCCATCAAAAGTACTAGATCTACTTCTACAAACTTTAGCAGTATGACCTACCTTACGACAATTAAAACATATTGGTTTTTAGGTTCTTTTACTAGTGATCTTCTTGGTCTTAGGTGCAGATTTGCCTTCATGCATGATGTCCTTGGTACTAGATGGCTCACCTTGTTCAAAGGTTGTGAATCCCAAGCCATGTGTATCTCCATTCTTCCTTTGTGTCTGAATCTATTCATCAAGCATAACATTGCTCTTGTAGAATTTAGCTAGTAACTGATTAGTATCAGCCAACTCCTTAGTAAGCTCCTCATTCTTATTTGTAAGACTTTCTCTAAGAGACATAGCCATGTCTAGATTAGCTTGTATTTCCTCTTTATCTTCTTTTTCCTCATAAAGATGTACATCAGGATACCAATCTCCTAGTTTAGTTTAAAGATCTCATTATCCTTATCTCTTATTGTGTCTTCACCTATCCTTCTCACTTCCAACTCTTGACTCATCCTAATGGTAAGGGCTTCTAGCTCTCTCCTCAGATTTGACTTATCATCATTCAGATTTTCCACCTCATTAACCAAGGCATCAATGTTTGCTTCCTTAGATGAATAGTTTTCACTAAGTTCCATCAACTTCTCAACTAGCTCTTGTAGAGCCCCTCCCCAATCAAGCTCTAGTTAGCTTAGTTGACCAAGGTTGACTGTATTAATAAATGCAAAAATTCAATAGGATGAGCTATGTTAGATGGATAGATTAGCAAGAAAAGTAATTAAACAAGGTTATGGAAGCATTTTACCTTGCAGTGCACATTTTGATGTGTTATGGACTTAGATCCTATAGGATCCATTGATTTGATAATCTTGCTATGACATATGTTAGCTATATGTGAATTTGCAGGACTTTATTATGATGTTAGAAATTATGATGCATGCCTTATGAATGGTTGGAATTTAAGTGGATTATGATAATTGTTTTATATGGATTGCATTGTTTTATGGTAAATTGATTTATATGATATCCTTCGTATGCAACATGATTGATTTATATTCTTATTTATGTGTTTAATATTATATGAGGCTATTTGGGAATTAATAATGTGTAATTGAGATGCGCAGGAAAGCTATCCATGTGACCATGGAAACATTATGGAGAATCAAACCTAGACCTATGTACATTCGTAAAACCAAGGGTTGTCTATCTGGAGAGACAACACCCTATATGTATCATATTTTATTCGTAAACATAAATGTTTGCATGTGTGTAAATTGTATTTATTAATTGGTTTAAATCATATAAGAGACAATTGCCATGTGTGTATTAGTGATGTGGAATTCTTTTGTAGTGTCACTTGACACATAGGTTGTATGTTGTGTTGGCATTGCCATGTCACCTTTTTGAGAGATTTAATTTTTGTTTTATTGTTATATTTCCAAATTATCCTTGAAGGTTCCAAGAAATCTAGGATAGTGAGTCATTAGGAGGGTCAACTCAGAGTTGACCCGTAGGTAAACTTTAGGTGGACTTTCAAAGGGTTAAATCAACTCCTAGAGTCAATTTTGGAGCATTTTTATTGGTCCTCATGGGGTACCTATGGGTGAAGGCCAAATTTGGCCATGTGTCCTTCCCCTAGGACTTGTTTAACCTCCCAAAAAAGTGGGTTTTCCTAGATGGCCGAATTTCATCTTTAGGAGTGTCATCCTTGGGTAGATAGCCTTTTTGGTAGGTGTCATTCCTCTTCCCCATTGCCTTGGTTAGGGAGTGTGTAAGACCTAGGAAAGACCAACCAATGGGAGCCTCTCACTCTATCCAAGAGGTCAGAAAGAGTGGGAGAAGCCTTCTTAGGCAAGAGATTGAGACTTGGTGAGTTAATCACCCACTCTCCATCTTTGGAGATCTTGCAATTTTGAAAGAAAACCAGTTTTAGAATAGAAATTTTGGCCAAGTGTTGCACAAAAGATTTGTGGAATTGGATTGCTCTTCTCCAATTTATCCCTAGAAAACCCTTGGCAAATTCAAGGTTGGTGCATTTTCTTACTTGTATGTTGGAAATCTGTTTGTAGGATTGCTTGGATGTAAATGTTGTTTTCCTTGCTTTTCCTTTGTGAAAATATTATGCGATCTTCCTCTTATTCTTTTATGCATATTCTTGTGTTTTGGGAGTATCCAAGGCCTTCTTACCCTTGGGAGGGTAGAATGGTCTTGGGGGTGGAAGGAGTTTGACAACCTTAGAGTGTGAGGCTCTCATTATGAGAGTGATCTCAAGAGTTTGTTTATGTGACCCTTGCTGCATAGTTTTGTTTATGCATTTGGGGGTCATAAGGGGAGAAATTATGGCATGTATGCCTTGGGGGTCATAAGGATGTTGGGTCAAGATGGACTTGTGATGTGTTCTTGGTTGCCATGAGATGGCTTGTGAACTACTATCTTGCTGGACTTATGTTGTGTTCTTGGTTGCCATGAGTTGGTTGGTGATCTACTATCTGGTAGTTCTCCTCAAGGTACTTGGTTCACTTCCACCCATGTAAACATCACATTATGTGATGAAGTTCAGCCTGGGGATGGGAATGTGTTTGTTGTGAGATTTTCCTTGCTTGTTTTTGTATTTATTGAGTGTAACCCATCTACGTCTTGGTTCTCCAAGCTCAGGGGTGGCTTCTAGTAAGCCTAGGCTGGGATGTGAGCTCTCCATGGTCACGGCCTTAAGATTTTGTATTGCAAGTTACTTTGGGGAGGGATTGAAGGAAAAACTTGGAAATGGTCTTGCAGATTTTATTTTAGTTGCAGAAGTGAAAGAGAAGAGTCTTATGTTGTATTTATTTTGAAAGAGAAATGTATTATTTTATTTAAGTCCTCATTATTAGGAATGAGATACTAGTTGGGTATTTCACCCATTGTAAAAGTGGACATATTGTACTGATTTTCCTTATAAGAAATGTATTCCTTGTTAAGTTGATATTGCAAAATGTGGTTGAGAGGATGTTAGAGGAACTAATAGCCCTACATTTTTAATATTTCTAAGTGTTTTCTAGACTAGATTAATGTTGTCATTTGGTTATCTCTGTCATTTATTTAACAAAAAAGAAATGCAGAAAGTAAAATGGAGATATTATGAATTAGAAAAGCTGGAATGTTAGTAAGATAAAAGTAAATATTTAGTCCTAGTGATTTATTTATTCCGAATGCAAATACAGATAAACAGATTTTAGTATGAACATTAAATGTTGCATTCAGCTTGATGACAAAGTTTTAAATGAATTTTAGGCTATATTAATGCTGCTGTAAATTATTTAAAACTATCATTTTTGTTTCTTGTTTAAACATTGCAGAAAATTAATCTAGAAAATAAATCTAACTCTAAAGTTAACTATATGCCTTTGTTAAAGAGAAAGAAATACATTATATCTTGTTGTTTATTGTTTAAATGGATTTTAGAAAATGATAATTGCAGTTGTGAATAAAAATAATTTTGTCATGTTTTTCCATTATGTAAAAGCATGTTAGTGGAAAGTAAATAAATCTAAGTATTGTTACTTTTGAATCAAAAGAAAATTATATGCATTGAAAGGAAATAAAATTTAATCTAATCTGTTTCTATTGAAATATCTGGCTCTAAGATAAGGGTAAATGTAGATTTAAGAATACATATATATATATAAAAAGGGAGTTATGTACTTAAAAAAAATAAAATAAAGAGAGACTATTATTAAGCTAGAAGTAAAAATGCATTTGTTTTACTTTAGTACTCTGATTATTTTATATTTTTATGCAGCCTGCTGTCCAAATATATATATATATATATATATATATATATATATATATATATATATATATATATATATATATATATATATATATATATATATATATATTTATCTATATTTAATAAAAAGCATTTGAAATTAAAAAATAAAATATATTAAATTAAAAAAACTTATGTTGGGCGGATATGGGGGTTACCAAACCTGTGGGTCGTGGCTACACAAAGGTCTGCGGACCACTATGTGGTCTGTGACCCACACAGGAGGTCATGCCCCCCTGTGTGGGCTGCGACCCCCACAGTGGGTCGCGCCACTATGCGGGCCGCGTCCCCACAACGGCCAAGGCCACGCAGTGGGCCGACCACCGGTGGTGCCGCGACCACCCTTCCTCGGCCCCTCTGTGAAGTTAACTTTGCTGCCCCTTCAGCTGGTTTCGACCTCCTTCACCACTTTCACACCTGCACACACACATATAAAATATATATATATATATATATGTTTAAAAAAAAAGAAGCCCTAACCCATATACGGGTTAGGGTTAGCTATTGAAAAATATGAGATAATGGATAAGTTTTAAGTAAAAGAAAAAAAAACCCTATTTAGGGTTTTAAAAAGGGATAATTTTAAAATAATGAGAATAGAGGAGGGAAAATGTCCCTCTAAGAATTTGAAATGAAAATTATTCACTTGGCTTTAGTTAGTATTTAGTTTAGAAGGCTAGTTTGAAAATTTAATGGAAATGTGATAAACTATTTTATGTTTGGGTAAATGTATTTGAAAAGTTTATTAATGTTTTTAGTGAAAAGTTTAAATAGTATGGAGATTAAAATTTAGTCTAAGAGGTAAATTTTAATGTCTATCATTGAATATTAATAATTAGTAAATTTGGGAATTGTTTAGTTATAGAGTAGTAACATACTCTTTTCGAGTAGATTTATTAAAAGGGTTTATT
Organism: Cryptomeria japonica; assembly: GCF_030272615.1. Classification (NCBI taxonomy): domain Eukaryota; kingdom Viridiplantae; phylum Streptophyta; class Pinopsida; order Cupressales; family Cupressaceae; genus Cryptomeria; species Cryptomeria japonica. The sequence continues at coordinate 469,806,692 of NC_081411.1, read as the reverse complement.
GATGGAAATTTTTATTAAGTTTAAGGATTAAATTTAAAATCTAGAGGTAATTTAAATGATGAGTATTAAATATTTAATACCTATTGTTTGGAGGATTAATATATATTGCAATTTGATTTAAGCGGTATAGATACTTTTTAGAAATTTTAATGGTATTTATAATTAAATGGAAGAATTTTAATATAGGTTATTAAAAGTTTATTTTGAAAGGGGATATTGTAGGAGGAATTATATTTATATATTTCTAAAATAAGTCAATGAGCTTGATCTTGCGAAATTATTTATCCCAAGCGAAACTTTCTATTTGATAATTTAAATATTATAATAACGTTGGCACTTTAAATTTATTTGCTCTAATAATTAATATTAATACATTGAAATCATGTTAATATTGAACTAATAGATTTAAGAATTAATTAAGTTATAAATGAAGAGGGTACAATACCAATGTATTGGGGAATGCATGATATACCTCTACCTAGATGAATAATTATCGAATCAAGTAATTTATATTAATGTCTATGTAGTAGAAGTTGATCTAATTAAGTATTATAATTCGCAACTAAAATTGAAAGGACATTTGAGTGAATTTATTATTGTCCTTTTTAAAGTAATTTGATCCGCTTGATAATAGGAGTTTTCGTAATTGATACGTAAGTAATATTCTAATTCTTTCGTCTAGGAGTTTTATCGAAACCTAAGGCTTCTAGTTAAATCTTAATTCATCGCTCACTTTAGAAACCCATTTTTATATCAATTAAGGTTTCGTTGGAACAACTTGTTAAGTTGTCACAACTAATTAAGCATAGGATGCATATAATTAAGTGTTCAAAAAAAAATTGTTGTTTGCGTCTTTGCCCAAAAGTTTGGGCATGACAACTTTTTTCTCTTAGCCAATGAAGCTTTGTACTTGACCTTTAGTTCATTATAGACTTCTTTAGATTTTGCAAGCCTGTGTGAAAGCTATATGTAACTCATTGAACCTTCCGCCATGTTAGCCATAGAGATCCTTCCCAAGCGGTTAAGCCTTAAGGAAATTAGGCTCTGATACCAATTGATAAACTTATAAGGCACTGAGAGGGGGGGTGAATCAGTGCAAGCAAAACCTTAATTAATCTGATTACTCCTTTTACCAATCTGAAAACCAATATGCATGCAAGAAATAAAACCACATAAGAAAACATCCAATAAAGCATGCAAACCATAACACAATTATTTTCATGTGGAAACCCAAATGGGAAAAACAATGGTGGGAATTAATACCCACAAAGATCAACTATCTACAGAATAAAGATCTGACTGGTTAAGGTCATACAAACACCCTATTAGGAGTGACACCTGGTTAAGAGTGCTTTATCCCGGTTAAGATCTATTACAATAAGGCCTGTTAGGACCCAAACCTGTTAGGAGTTACCTTGCTATAGGATTTACAAACACAAGCTAATGTGTCACCTTGTTAGAGGATTTTAACCTTTGGACCTGTTACGATCCTACCACACCCTATTAGGAGTGACCTTTTGAGATGATTTTCTTGTTGCAACTATTAGGGAATAACAAGTTTGACTCATCTGATGTTAGCACCTTTATGCCTGATTAGATCCACTTCATCTTTGCTTCTACCACCGACTAAACATCAAAACCTAACTCCTTATCTCATCACATGATCAAATTGTCATTTTGATCTCATAAAATCATACAACTGTGAGGCCTCACCTCGACTCAGTCTAACATTTCAGTGGATTTTATATTTAGATTATTATGGATACTTTATTTTGATGCATTTTGAAACTTAGAACTTATATGATTTTAGGATTTGGATAACATTTCTATATTTTGATGATTTACTTATATGCTTTATGAGAGAGAACACTACATGATTGTTACATAAGATGATATTGCGATGATAGATGTCATTATTGAATTTGCAGGACTTTACTATGATAATACAATTTTGATGTATGTTTAAGTTTATGAGAATTAGGATGAATTGCTTATGTGAAATTGCTTGGATAAAAGATGTATTTAATTTGTTCAGATGTAAATTGTATGCAAGTGATGATGTGTATTATTATTCCTTTGAATTATATTATATGTGGATATTTGAAAGTACTAATGTGTAAATTGAGATGCGCAAGAAGTTATCCATGTGACCATGGAAATTTATGGAGAACCAAACCTAGACTTATGTATGTTCGTAAGCCAGGGGTTGTCTATTTGGAGAGACAACACCCCGTTTGTGTTGTATTTTATTTGTAACAGTATATGCTGCATGTGTGTTAAGTGTTATTTAAATTTATTGTGTAAAATCCACAAGAGACGATTTCATGATTTAAATTGTAAAAGTGTTTTATTGGTGTCACTTGACACATGTGTGGATTTAAGTTTAAATGTTTAATTTTTGTCTCTTGGTGGGAAAGTGTTAACTATAGCTTTTTCAATTAATGTAATGTGATGTCGTAAATACCTTGGGAAAAGAATCCTTGGAGAGGTCAACATATGTTTGACCCGAAAATAAACTTTAGAAGGGTTTAAAATGGGTTAAATGAACACCTAGGGGTAGTTTAATAGGGTTTCCTAAAGCCCATAAGGTATACCTAAGGGTTAGGGGTAATTTTAGGCAAATTTCTACTCCTAAGTGACCTTTTTGACACTCTAAAATTTGGCTTTTCTGAGTTGTGCGAAAATTGAAATTAGAAGTTTGAACCTAGTTGAAAACCTTCCTATTCGAATGAGAGTTCTTTTTCCCATTCTGTCTTACCTTCCTCTTTAGTTTTTAGAAACTTGTGAGAACTGAGAGAATGAGCTTCTTAAGAAAGAATTTGAAAATTTGAGGGTAATCACCCACTCTCCATTTTTGGAGATGAGAATTTTTGAAAAAAGAATAGAATAGATTTGAATAGAAAATTTGGCTAAGGGTAGAAGAAGAAGATCCGTGGAATTGGGCAGCTCTTCCTCAAATACTATCCTACCTTTGGGCAAATTAAGGTTGGTTACATTCTCCTTTAAATGACTTATGTTTGCATGTGTTTTGAAGCTATGTTGGTGTAAGAACTCTATTCTTGTATATGTCCTTTTTGGAAATTTCATTTGGTATTTTGCATTATGTTTTGTATGGGTTTTTGGGAGTTTTTCAAGACCTCTTACTCTTGGGAGAGAGGAGGATCTTGTGGGTGGTAGAAGTGACAACCCTTGAGTGAGAGACTCTTGTTTTGAGAGCGATCACAAGGGATTTTTGTGTAACCCTTGTTGCATGGCCTGTTTGTGCAATGGGGGTCATAAGGAGGGATATAAGGCTAAAATGCCTTGGGGGGCATAAGGAATAAGGGGTTGAAATTCTTGATGTATTTGTTGTGCCATGAGGTGGCTACATGTTTTCCATACTTGCAGTTCTCCTCAGGGTATTGGTCCACTACCACCCTTGAAAAGGTCATCACCAAAGTGTGGTGTAGTGTAGCCAAGTTGGGAGTGTGTTTGAAATCTGTGTGTTTTCTGTCTTCTATGTGTTTGCATGTTTGTTACCCGTCTAGGGCTTGGTTCTCGGAGCTCGGGGGTGGCTACCAGTTAGCCTAGGCTGGGAGGTGAGCACTCCATGGTCATATTTATGATTTATTATGCAGGATTGTTGGGAGAAAAGAATAGGACAAGTGGAAGGTTGCAGGAATTATTGTTGCAGAAATTTATGTGCAGTTATAATTATTAGTTTTAAAAGGAGAAATATACCCTCATTTGTTGAAATGAGAGGCAAGTTGTAAATTTGAAATATAGACATGAGATTTGTTATTGTATTTAAATAAAGAAACATCTTGTAAATTTTGCAGAATATCTTTAGGATTGTAAAAAGCTAGATACATCCATATTTTCTATTTGAAAAGAAATACCTTTGAATTGCATTCAATAGTCATTGTAATATGAAAATCAATTTTATTTAATTCTGTGTTTTTCTTTTATCTGTGAATTTGTATTCCATTTAATTGCAAAAAGTTGAGTTGTAGTTGTTGTAGATTTTAAATAAAAATATCTATTCAGTTGCAGTAGAAATTGCAGAAATCAGTAAATGCATTTATTGCAGAAAAGAATAATGTATTCCTAAATTAGTATTCCCTAAGTTCAGAAAAAAAAAATATATCCAATGTGTTATGATAAATAGTTTAGCAGGAAATTTATTCCATTTTTAAGCATTTAAAATAAAAATAAATAGGAAAGGCATTAACTAGATTTGCATGCATATTGTAGATTTAAAATTAAATTTTATAATTCTATTTTCTGTAAAAAAAAGAATAAAGTACAATATAGTTCTGGAAAATATCCTTCCATTAAACAGATTTATTACTATTCTTCCTCTCCTACAATTGTAAATCAGAATCTTCCATGATTTTGGTGTTACTTTAAGAAAAGAAATAATAATATAAGTTATAAATAAATATATATATTTATATACATGTAGAATTCATGTATATATTTATATATACTTATATATAAAACATATCATAAAAATACCCTGCAAAACAAATGAAGATGTAAACTTAAGTATATATATACCATTATATATATATATATATATATGAATATATATGTATGAAATTGTATATATATATATATATAGAAATATACATATAGATTTATTTAACTTAATGAATTACCTTTGTTCTTTATTTAAAAAAAAAATTGCGTGTACAATATATTAGAATATATATATATATATATATATTAAATAAAACAAAAAAAAATATAAAATATTAAAAAAAAAAAAAATGGGGGGAAAGGGGCCGAGCACTATGCATCGCACAGTGATCGGCGGGCAAGCCGCGCACTGTGCAGTGCACAGTGGAGGGTGGTGCCGCACACTGTGCAGTGCACAGTGGAGGGCGGGGCCGCACACTATGCACTGCACAGTGGGCGGCAAGGCCGAACACTGTGCAATGCACAGTGGGCGGCCATGACCACGCTACGTTAAGAAAACCCCCGCCTCCCATATCACCGCCGAATCTCCCCTAGATTCGGCCCTGCATCAAGTGTTAATAATATATATATATATATATATATATATATATATATATATATATATATATATATATATATATATATATATATATATATATATATATATATATATATATATATATATATATATAAACCCTAGCCTGGGTAGGGCTAGGGTAATAAATAAATAAAATAAAATGGTAACTCATTTAGATTAGAGCCATTTTATAGTTTAAAATCCCTAATTAGGGTTTGAAGGGCTTATTTGCTATTAAGTTGAGAAATCTTTTAAGAAGGCTAATATATATATATATATTTGGGTAAGTATTTTTATTTAGATACAAATATTTAAATACCCATATATGATATTTAATAGGAAGTTGGGGAAAATTTATAGAATAAAGCCTAACCTTATATTTTAAAATTTGTTTAGTATGGTAAATACTTAATTGTGCCTAGTTAATCTAATTAGAGTATTTACTTTTAAGTTTGGATTTAAAAGGGATTAATTTAAGCACCTTTCATTTTGAAGTTAGAATGGATGCTAGAAAAATAATTTTTAATTAGCTTTCTAAAGTCGATTAATAGCTATTCGTAATTAATTATGCCCGAGTAAATTAATTATCTAAACTAAATGACACTTTAATCGATTATTTTAATTATTGATTTAAAAATGGATTTTAGACTACATAGTCTTATTGGAGATTAAATTTATCTTCATCTACTATTTTTAATGAGTTTGATTTAATTAAACTATTGACTACATTTGATGAGAATATAAATTAAATCATTTAGTTTTCCGCAAATAAATTTTAATTAATTTTGTTACTTAGTTTAGTATCAGAGTTAGCTCAAATATAGATATGGCAAACATGTTAATGCATGTCGGGTTAGCGAACTTTTTTAATTAATTAGTATTTTTTTTAAAAAAATCATTCCATTTTTGCCCTAAATTTTGGGCATGACAACAACTTTCATCTCCTTATAAAAACTTTGTTAAGTCAGCTAAGAAACTTGGAACAATTCCCTAGATTCAACAAATCTAGACACCTTATTCATTTTCTCGCTCATAACACTTTACATATATCAGCCACACAAAACATAACACAAAAATATAACATTATGTACCGATAACTGATCAAACTATCTCTGCCTTACCGGTTCTCTATTCTTCATGACTGTCACTATTCTACCGGTCATAACTTGCTCAATACATTGAATCTGCTGATGTGGTTCCAGTCAAAGACTCATACCAATGTAATAAATATGTGTAGTCAACTGCAACATCTAACACTTCACCAATCGTTCGTACCAGTTGTCTGATCATTGCTCTATTCTTACCGGTTTGACTACAACTTAGCAGTTTTGTTGTTTAACAGATTCTACTACTGGTTAGGCTCTACCGGTTGGTCTAGATGACTTAGATGACTATCAAAACATGGTTTCCATCAATGACAACATAAATAAAGTCATCAATCAACCTATTACAAACATATCATCATCATCAAGCCAATAGTGTATGTTGAACAAGATAAAGATTCTGAAACAAACTCTATTCAAGAAATATCTGTAGAGATAGACATTAGTGATGAAGATGCTTCAGATCCAGCATCAGAAAAAGAACCAATCATAGAACTCCCATCAGAGGAAGATGAAGAATGGGAACAATTTGCAAAAATTGATGATGATTTTGATGAAAGTATGGGAGAAAATAATGCACTCAGCCCTATTACCCAGAATACCCATCCTCAACAATTAAGGCCACATGCTACAAATGGGTATATATTGAATATTGATGAATGGATTGATCTATATGATGCAATTTCAGTATGGTGTGATTCCTTAGAAAATTTATTTGATACTAGGACTTCCTAGATAAAATCTCAAAAGGTAACCTATGGAGTAAGAATATTTTCTAGAAAGTTAAGAGATTGGTGGGAAGGATTGCTAGATGAATTACCTGTAGATGCTATAGGAAATCAAACTAAATATTTTGAGGAAGCTCTTGTAAAAGATCTAAATCTTGGAAAACAAGATATACTGACTGTTGGGTTTCCACAATTAAAATTTAAAATGATTGATGAATTTTGTATAGCCACCAAAAATAAGGCTAGGCAACCTACAAGGATCTTATATACATTAAAATTAAGGAATTTAAGCTTGCTACATAGATATAATTTGGTTTTTGAAAAGTATCTTTTTCAAACTCGCCCACAAAATAATGAGTCGACCAAAAAGACATTATCTAAACTCTTTGCCTTGTCAATTGGGCAGTTGGGCAGAAGATTACGTGATGAACAAGAAGGGCTTTCAAGTACAAAACTACACATTTGGTGAACTCAAAAATGTTATAGCAAATAAGTTACAAAAGCACTAACTCTTAAAAGCAATTAGCCAGAATAATAATAAGTTTAATTCTACATGTAATCTTAAATAATTTTCCAATAAGCCTCCACATAAGGATTTCAAAGAGTTTTCTTTAGTTAAAGAATTTAAAAAGAAATGTTCATGCAAAAAGCCTAAGAAGAAATCTTATGTTGCTCCTGACTCATATTATACTGGTGAGATGAAATCTTTTCCTCACTGTCGGAGAAAATATAGTTTCTCCAATCAAAAGAAATCAATTTAAAAGAAAAGGGTTTAAACCTCCATCATATATGCTTAGAAGGAAGGTTGCATCAAGAAAGGCTCTAAAACAGGTTAAATGCTTCATTTGTAATGGACCTCATTATGCAACGGATTGCAAAAGGAAAACAAGTGTAGAAGATAAAGTATATGCAGTATTCTAACAACAAAATTTAGAGTGGGATGAAATTCCAGAATACCAAGGATTTCTTGAGGAAGATGCTTATTTTGAACTTCTCCCCACAGGATTAGAAACATATAATATGGTAAAAGAAAAAGGAAAACAAAAGCTGATATATTTTGAAGAAAGCTCTTCTGATGAAGAAATACAAGATTATGTAGTTAGCCTTCTGAGAGAAAAATTGAGTGAAACTCGGAAAAAATATGATATAGAAAAAAGTAGAGATACATATAGATAGACTGAATCTAGAGAAGAAAGAAGGTCTGTAGGAAGAAGACATTTAAAGAAATTAAATGATCTCAAAGAAGAAATGAAACATATAAATGAGGAATTATCAACATATGGTAAGAAAATGGCTGGTTACAAGATTTTGCCATGGAAACAAGAACATCAGAATAAAAAAAAGAATGGTACTAGAAAGTTTGTTAAACATGATAAAGATTCAGAAGAAGAAGAATTTGGTCCAAGGAATAGAATGATATTAAAAAACTAGAATAATGATCAAATTGTTGTCTTCAAAAAGCTATATCTAATAAGGAATGATGTGGAAGAGATAGCCAGGTTGGTGAAGGAACAAGAAAACAAATAAGAACACTCAATCAGTCTGTGGGAGAAATTAGAGATCTTATGCTCAAGGCTGAAATAAACAAAACCTACACAAAACCTGAAGAACAGGAAAAAGAAAAATCTTATGTTGTTACGCTCTTAGCAAACAATACTGTATATAGTAGAATTTCTTTATGTTTTGAAGGATATAAGCCCATTGAATTTGATGCATTCATTGACTCAGGATCAGAAAGATATTTTTCCAAAACAAAAGAAATTCTAGAAAAGTTTTGGAAGCCAAAACCAGAATTACCAAAAGGACATTCTATCACAAGGGGAAAATGGAAATGGGGCAGGTATGCACAAGATGTTCATATTAAGATTCATGGTAAAGAAATTATTACAGATTTTGTAGGATTCAATTAAATGGATAGTGATATTTTACTAGGATATTTGTTCCTAGTCAAATATGAACCCTTCATTTTTAGAAGAACACAAATATCTTTACATCATAAGGATGAAGAAGTTAAAATTCCAATTTTGAAGGTAGTTACTTATAGATTAGAAGGACTAGAGAATAATTCTACAAAAGAATGTGCAAAAGAGATTTCAAAAGATAATAATGAAAAGAACTAGCTGAAATCAAAGAAAGATTTGAGAAAGATTGTTGTAGCATGAACCCTCTAGAATTTTGGTTTGTAGAGCAAGAAGAATGTGAAATTAAGATAAGACCATAATGCATGTCCATAATGCTCCATGAACTTTCATATTTACTAAGCCCCACTGAAGTCAAAGAAATGGACAAACATTTTAATGAGCTACTAGAAGGAAATTTCATAAGAGAAAGTAAAAGCCCATTTGCATGTCCTGCATTTCTAGTAAATAAAAAAGTTGAAAGAGAAAGAGGTAAAAATAGATTTTTCATTAATGATAAACCTCTTAATAACATTATACTACCATTCAATTATCCCATAGCTTTCGGTTCAGATCTGATTAGAAGAGCACCCAATAAACAAATCTTTTTAAAATTTGATTGTAAATCAGGATTTTGGCAAATCAAGGTCAAAGAAGAAGACAGGTATAAAACAACATTCTCAGGACAACAAGGTTTATTTGAATAGAATGTTATGCCATTTGGTTTATGTACTGCACCAACATATTTTTAAAGAAGAATGGACCAAGCTATCAAGCACCTGAAACAATTTTGTGTTGTCTATATTGATGATATAATTTTTTTTTCTAATAATCTTTTTTACCATATTGAGCATTTGAGAAAATTATATACAACAATAAAGAAAAATGGAATTTTTTTATCAGCAAAGAAAATGGTGATTGGTCAAACAAAATATATTTTCTTGGGCTACACTTAGATAAAGGAAAGATAAATTTGTAGTCCCGTGTGCTTAAAATAATCCAAGAATTTCTAGATGTATTGACAAATAAAAATCAAATTCAAATATTTCTTGGGTGTTTGAATTATGTAGCACCATTCTATAAAGAAAATGCAAAAGACAAGAAAAAGATTCAAGACCAACTCAAAGAATCATCTTCGGGATGGAATCCTCAAACTACAAAATCAATTCAACAAATCAAAACCAAATGTCAAAGCCTACCTAGTCTTCAAGTTCTAGCCCGGGGTAATCCATTGATTTTATATACTGATGCTTCTGACACAACTTGGTCTGTTGTGTTGATATAGGAATTTGTAGATAAAAGGATGGAGATTTGTGATTCCCAATCTAGAACATTTATAGATATAGAATATTGATATCACATTTATGAAAAAGAGATTATTGTTGTTAAAAAAATAATTGAGAAATTTAAAATATTTCTCAAACCAGAGCATTTTGTGGTAAGAACAAATAGTCAAGCTATGAGGTGTCTTATGAAAAAGAAACCCAATAAAGACATTTCATAGGGGAGAATTTCCCGATGGTATTTTGAATTCCTTGGATATGATTTTGATATTGAATGCATAAAAAGGGAAAATAATCCACTTGTAGATTCATTAACTAGAGAACTAGCAACAACTATTCAAATTCAAGTTGGTGATTCAATACCCCAATGGGAATTATCATATGGGAGTATTATATAACTTCCACAACTTCCATTACAAATTATCACTTCACTTGTCAAAGTATGGATTTTAGACAAATGGCTGCGCGATCTCAAAAGACTCATCCTAGAATACCATGACCAGAGGATTCATTCTCCATAAGAAGAATAAAAGTTCTTAGAAACATTTGGGTTATCATATGCTCCAATTGCTTTCACTTATAGGAACCATTGTTCTATGGATATACATATTACAAGGTTTCAATCCTTATGTTGGACCAATCCAACAAAATCAATTTCCTTAAATGTTGTAAGTTTGGATTTATTAATAGTATCACTCTCCTGCAAAGTGAGTTTGAAGATTATGCAAATATTTTTACTCCAAACTTACCACCTAATATGAGACAATTCTTTAATCTCATACATGGAAATTTGTTTCATGCCATTTTTGAAGGAATGGTTGATTATTTAGTTTCACCGGGAGGATATTGTCTCTCGAGGATTGAATTTTATCCCCTCACATATCCATGGTTTCCAAAAGTAATGATTGAGGATGTAATTCTAAGCTTATTTCCTACCAAACTAGTACTAGTTGTATGCACTAAATGGGATGTTGTAAGAGGTGAAGAACAAGTCAGAGTCATCCATGCTTTCCATAGAAGACTAGAAGATTGGGATGATGTTTTTGAACCTCTTCCAGATAATCTTTTACCACTTGGATCCCATCTCAACTAGCAAAAGGGTTTTTCTCTGTCGTGAAGTCGGCCACATTAAGATCTAACAACAGGATGCAACCTTGTTTTAAAAATCCATGATGTCATCCATGTGAAGCCTAACAACAAGATGCAAAACCTATGTAAAAAGAAATATCCCTATAGCCACTTACGGGTGTTAAGTGAACCGTTCTCACTTTTTGGGAATATAAAAAAGTAATAGTAAATAAATTCTGAGTCAAGAAATTATTAAATAAATTGTAAAGGGTCCTACATGAGCTTGCACATATCAGAGTATGTACTCCACTATGATAATATTTTGTAGTACGTGCCACCACCTACCACTCCACTTTCACTACCCTCTAAAATTTCCTCCTCCTTTTTCATCCACTTTCCTCATCTACCACTTTCTCCATCTACCACTTACATCTGTCAATCAAATCCATCTACCACCCACACCTATTGATCAAATCCATCTACCCCTTAGCCTCCAACTACTATAAATAGAGGCATTGTGGGCTCATTGGGGACATCTTGGGTTGTATAGAGTTGCATGGAGTCTTGGAGTCCAAGTATTGAGTCATATGTAAAGTTTTCCTTGTAACAACAGTGTGGTGTCAAGAGTCTTATAGGAGCAAGGCAGAAGTTGTTACTACTTATCAAATTGCCATTAGTTTCTATATTCAAAGTCATACTATATATTCTAGTCGGTTAGCATTACCGAATCATGCAGTCGATACACACAGAGAAGTCGGTATGAACAGTCTAGTCAGTTACAGAAGGAAAACAGTCACAGAGCCCAGTATACACCGAGCTGTCTACCCAGTGTTATTTCATGTCTACCGAGCAGTAAAGATAATACAAAGAGTTGATATACACTGAGTGAAATGTGTTACCAGATTCATTGAACGTGGACACACATATGAAAACGTGTTACAAGATCGAGGCACATAGAACTGTTATCACATTGGAAATTGCACATATAGATTTTGTATAATTTTGAGGTCATCTAACCAATAAAATATTTTGCATGGTTATTTATTTGAGAAATCATGTTTGTAAGATCGAAGCAATGAATCAGATCACTGCATAAGAAGTCTATTTATGAAGCATGAATTTAGGGTTAGAGATATATGTGAATAAAAGGAATGTGTGTGCATATGTGTATGAAGCAAGACTTATGTGATACATGAGAAATCACAGAGTATTATGACTATTATAGAGACACAGAGGTCACCGAGAAGGTTATCAGAGAACAGTCAAAGAACAGAGTAAACAGAAGGGTGTATCGAGTTACTTTATGAGTTACCGAGGTATGCTATAGGCAAGGTAATCTTATTTTTAGCACATAGAATCTACTACATCATTTCAGATGTAAAGTTGCAGATATTTGTAAAATCTTATTGTAATATTTTGAAGTAGTAAGAGAAACCTTTAACAGGGTAAAAGACTCTAATCAATTCTATAAATTGTAAAGCCTCTAACCAAGTGCAACATTTATATAAAGTGTTGTAAAATCCTTTAGCAAGCTAGACCTAATAGATCTTGTTACTCCTAACAGGGTAAGCTATTAGAAATAGATAAATATATAGCTCTAACCGAGCACTCTTTATTATTGCAGTAGTGAAGTTGTGGGTGTCATCCCCACTACAGTTTTTCTCTCTAACCAAGAGTTTCTGCATAACCAAAATATATGTGTTATGGAGTGAATCATGTATGATTGTTACTTATTTGTTTTAGCTTTATGTTATGTTACAACAGTTTTTGGTTTATGCATAACAATAAAGATATTGTTGATAAAAGGATTTGAAGTACTAATTCACCCCATCCCCTCTCAGTACATTAGCTTTCCATATTGGGCCTAACAATTGGTATCATAGCTTGAATCTTGGAAAAGGGTTTAACTACCTAAAGAGAAAGATTTTATCAATGGAAGGCTACAAACAATCTCGGAGGATTGTGTATCTGCAAGAAGAATTGGATCATGTTAATCAAGTGATTGCAGACATGCAAAGGCAAATGCAAAATTCTCTGAAAGTGAGAAGAAGATTATCTAATGATTTGCAGGACTCTCAAGAGTTAGTGGAACAAATTGAGACATCATCTGAGAATAGTATGTCTGAAAAAAATGAAGAACTGATTGGACAATTGAAAGAAAAGAACAAAGCACTGGCTGATCAACTAAAAGCAATGAAAAGAGAACATGAACATTTCAGCACACAGATGACTGAAAATCTTGATGCACTGAGGACAACCGAGGACAAAGTAAGAGATCTAGAAAGAGAGAAACAACAACTTGAAGCTTTAGTATCTGATATGGATGATGAAATCATAAGGTTGACTAGGATTCAACAAAATATGACAGATCAGCTAGGTTATGCACATCATGAAGCAAATCTGAAAGATGATGAGAATCAACCATTGAAACTTGAAGTATCAAGGTTGAGCAATGAACTTGAAACAGAGAAGAAATCCAAGGAAACACTAAAGAAGAGTTATGAAGCATCAAAGATGTTGGATGAGCAACTGAATACAAGATGACCCTACAAAGAAGGAAGACTCAGTTACAAAGGAAAAAACTCTACCAAGAAGGGAATCTGCACTACCGAGAAAGGAGAATCATCAAAACAAGCTGGAAAAAGGAATAACATCAAAAGGAAGAAGCCTATTTGCTACTACTGTGGAAATCAAGGTCATACTACCAACATGTGTCAAATCAGAAAAGGTAAGCAACCGAATGCCACTAAGACCAATGGTTATTGTTACAATTGCAATAAATATGGTCACACATCTAATCAATGTAGGACAAAGTCTGTTAACAATTATCAGAAGGCAAAATTCAAAGGGTTTTGTAAAAACTACAATAGATATGGACATTGTACCAAGAAGTGTTGGTTTAAGCAAAAGAATCACATGTGGTCTACACACCGAGCAAATACTAGAGGTTACCAAACTAACACAGATCCTTACCGACAATATTTTGCAGTACCATGGGATTACAATACAAGGATATGGTGTGAATGTTGTGGAAGATATGGACATATAAGTGCCAACTGCTTTATAAGGTTTGGAATGAATAACCGAAGATCATGGAGAAATCCTGGTATGGCATGTTTTCATTGTCACAAAGTTGGACACTTGGTTGGAGATTGCAAAGATCAACCTAGAGAAGACACTGAGGAAATAAAAGAGAAATTAAAGATGATTTGGAGAAAGAAGGAAATTGTGTCAAAAAAAGAAAGCACCTTACCTACTGAGTTAGGTGATCCCACTCCAAATTAATCGGTAAAGGTATGAAGGGACTGCATTCTCACAAGGTTAAATCTTAAACAATCCCTATTTTAGTATGTACTGAATTCAAAATCTGCATAGTAAGATGTAGTAGTAAGTTTGAAATTCTATCAAAGTCTTTTGGAGCACTTTACAGGAAATCTGTCAAGTCGGTGAATTCAGGAAGCCTGTCAAGTCGGTATATAAAGGAAATTTGGTTACTCAGTTAAAGCACAAAAAGGGAAAGAAAGTTAAGTAGAATGGAGTGCATTTAATGTCTTTGACCTAACTTGCATGGAGCTCGATAAGGTTTATTATGTACTTAAAGCATTCTTCGAGGTCATTTTCATTTCACCAAGTTTTCGAGAAGCAGAGCAGAGCGAATCAAGGCAATCAAACCATCTTCAAAGAGAAATCTAAGGTATTTACATCAAATCTCATCGCATTGCTAAGCTGGTTTACCGAACTCATTAAGTTGCTATTATCTGTTGAGTGTGAAGCCTCTGCCGTTTGTTAAGTTCTCAAACCCTAAGGTTCCTGTGTCAATTTTTATCTGAAATCAAAATGGCACCTAAGATCCAAGACCCCATTGTTGTCAAGAATGTAGAGAAGCCCTCACTAAAATACTCTTTGACTCCCAAAATTGCATCTGAACCAGATGACAAAACTACCTTTTCACTCATCCCAGATCAAGTCTTGTTAGTTGAGGATGTGAGATTCTTCACAAAATGTTGTGTTGAAGAACTTGGTCATGTTGAGATCAAAGATGCATATGATGAATTGTGTACAAATGGTAAAATGGATAGAAAGTATGAGCACATAAAAATCAAGGGATTGACTGAAGCCCTAACCTATCCCCGTGTGTTCAAACCCCAGTGGGTCAAGTTTGTACTAAGCCGAGTGCATGATGATTTCATGTGGCTACAAGAGCAACTGTTTAACATCACCAAAGAAATCATTCATCTGATCACCGGTTATCCTATCTATGATCATGCCTGAGCACAGAAAATGATATCACAGAAGGAATTGATCAGTTTGACTGGAGTAGAATCTGATTGTAGAGGTCTGAAGTTGAACAATGTCATTGATCCTGAACTCAAATTTGCCATTAGAGTAATTGGTTACTGTTTCTTCCAATCGGCAAGGGAAAACAGTGTACCCTGTGCAGCAGTGGACTTAGCATACAAAATTGTTAAGAAAGGCATGAAAATTGACTTGTGTGAAGTATTGTTGAAGAACTTGTTTGAAAATCTGAACACAATCAGGAAGTCGAAGAAGAACAACTCGGCAAATACTCTAAAATTTGGATCACTACTTGTATATATGTTTTTCTACTTTGAGAAGTTTTTTCCTACAGTCAGTAAAGTTGTTTAGGAACTACACCGACCAATCACCCATCAGATCAATGATTTTGTCAAGAAGTTAGGTGATAACTTTAATGATATAATGGATGATTACTTCAGCAAGTTCCAAGAGAAACTGCATAATAGGTACCGAGTTCCACCACAACTGGTAGAAAAATATAAGGATGATATATGTTTTGAGGTAGACACTGATTATTGTTATATGAATGTTGTTGAACCGAGGACTCAATCTTTGCCACCAATGGGTTATGAGGTTGATTTTGATATCACACAACAACAAATTGATGCCTATCTATCATTGCCAAGGCATGCTACTGAGCTGAGGCATGGAACCTATGAAGAGGTGAAAGAAAAAGTAAAGATGAGAATTGTAGTACCTAAGGCTACAAGAAAAGCTACAAAGATGATTAAGGCATTAACTAAGAAATTTGGAGAAGAGTCTTCCTCCACACCTGTCAAAGGCATTCTAGCCATCATCGAAGAGGAGATAGAAGCCCAAGAAGAAGCCATAACACTTAGCACCGAATTGCCTAAGGGAAAAGTGTTGAAGAAAAAGAAACAAGACACTTCAATGGCCTTACTGACCCCTCCAACAAAGAGACCTAACACAATGGCATCTGCTGCATCACCGAGTAAGAAACAAAAGATTGTTGTCATTCCTAAGGTAACTAGAACTTACAAGAAATCTACTCAGAGACTCATTTTGTCAAAACAGTCAAGTGATACTGAATCTGAAGATGCAAATAAATTTCAGATTGTGAAAAGCAAGAAGGTAGATGTACATAGTGTAGAAAATTTTTGTAAAAATCTGAAGGAATATGGTGGATTTGGTGGATTCAGATTTGTCAAATATGAATCCAGATCTACTGATGAAAAGAGGCAAATTGAAGAAGCTATCATTTGCACACTTCTAAAATTCCGAGTGGTCCCATTAGAAGTATGTAATTCTATTCCTAAGGAATTATATGCACATATTGAAACCAGATGGCAATATGCCCTAGACTCAGAGAAACAAATCAAAGAAAGAAGTATGGTGCATCTCTTTCCTGATATGTTGGTTGATGAAATAAAAGAACATCTGACAAATAGCCAAACACAATTTACAGTAAAACAAAAGGCCTTGAAATTGATGAATGGCCTGTATATAGAAGCGTAGAAGGAAACAAAAGAGCAATGGAAGGACATCTTTCGAAGAAAGAATGTTGGTGAACAATCTATAGTGGAAATAGTTGATGTCACCAACCAAGAGCCTGATGTCACCGAGAAAGACCCTGCTAACACCATTCAAATAGATGAAGATATCATGGATGCAGGGGCACCTGAACAAGAAATGATAGAAGGCAATGCTTAAGCAAAACTTGTCTCTAGTGAATCTATTTTGGAACAAGTTCAGCCTTACCCACCGATCAATCAACCTGCTATAATCGAAGCTCCTTAGGATACAAGTGAAGGCACCGAAGGTCAAAAGTCTACAGCAGAAGGTACTTCACAAGAACAAACCTCTCAAGCACCTTCTAGCATGGAAAATGTTACAACTGAGACACCAAGCACCGAGACACCGAAGGACACTACCAAGGCTAAAGAAACTGACCAAAGTGTTGTCTCTATCAAGCAACCTACCGAGGGTCCTCAAGCCTCTCAAGCTATTGTAGTGGTTCACCCAGTGAAAGGTAAAGAAAAGAAGTTGAAAAAGCATAGTTTCAAAATTGATTTATCAAAATCGATAGTGTTGCCCAATGTAGACATCTCCAAATTGAAAGGGCAAGCACTCACTGAATTCGGTGAACTGTGCAAAGCAAAGGCCAAACAGGAGAAGCAACTAGCCATACAAAAGAAGAATAAAGTACTTTAGAAGGTAAAGACCTTACTATCAGATATGCTACCTTCAGCTACAGTATCAACCGATGCAGCCATCCATATTCAATTGGATGAACTCCTAAATCAGATTGAGACATCTGGAGTAGATGCATCCGAATACTTGAGCAAACTAAAAGACAAGGAGCTAACTGCTAAAATGATAGAGGAAGTACATAAATCCATTGTTGTTGGCAAGGTTAAACTTGTCAAATTTATTGCTGAGTTGTCCCCTCAACTCAAGCACATTCTTTCATTATTTCACAAACTCAGCACATTTTCTTTATTCCTTAAGGACATTAAGAATAAAACAGAAGCAATTGAGCAAGAGATCACCGATCTCTCAAATAAGTTGACCCCTGAGCCCAATTTAGGTTAGAATTTTTATACTAAGCTACAATAGCTCATGGCTCAACAATTGGAACTGAGGAATGAAGAACACAAGATCAGGATGGACATAATGACACTTCAAACATTATTCCTTCCTCATCTTTCATCCATTCAAGAACAGCTACACCGAGCCACTTACCTCTCTACTACACAAGAGGGAAGCACTTTAGATGGCTTAATTTCATTATTGGCTGATATTAATGCATAGAATTCTTTAATGGATAGTGTAAAGGATGCACTCTCTGTCGCTCTCACCAAAGCCAAGACAAAGTACAAATCCATTTTTGATCAGTTGCCACCTCCAAATGGTAACTAAATTTTGATGTTTGTCAAAAAAGGGGAGTATATCATTATAGCATCAATGTACATAGGGGGAGTGTATAGTATTCAAAGTATCAAACAACTGGAGTATTGTATACAGGGGGAGTATACCGAGCAAAATGAGCAGAATAAGCAAAGTATCCAAGAGCAGTGAACTGAGCAATGAACAGAGGAAAGAACAGTGATTACAGAGTATTGATCACCGAGCACACATAATTAGAGTTTTGTACAGCATATTGATAAGGGGAGTATATTTGATTATACTATTTCATTGACTAATGTATACACTGTATGTTTAGTCAAATTTTGTAAAGTATACAGATTTTTGAGTAATGACTTTGAAAGTAGTTTTTGTCAAAACTCTCAACTAATGTCAAAAGGGGAGATTGTTACTACTTATCAAATTGCCATTAGTTTCTATATTCAAAGTCATACTATATATTCTAGTCGGTTAGCATTACCGAATTATGCAGTCGGTACACACAGAGAAGTCGGTATGAACAGTCTAGTTGGTTACAGAAGGAAAACAGTCACAGAGCCCAGTATACACCGAGCTATCTACCGATTGTTATTTCATGTCTACCGAGTAGTAAAGATAATACACCAAGTTGATATACACCGAGTGAAATGTGTTACCAGATTCATTGAACCTAGACACACATATGAAAACATGTTACAAGATACAGGCACATAGAACCGTTATCACATTGGAAATTGCACATATAGATTTTGTATAATTTTTAGGTCATCTAACCAATAAAATATTTTGCATGGTTATTTATTTGAGAAATCATGTTTGTAAGATCGAAGCAATGAATCAAATCACTGAAATAAGAAGTCTATTTATACATCATGAATTTAGGGTTAGAGATATATGTGAATAAAAGGAATGTGTGTGCATATGTGTATGAAGCAAGACTTATGTGATACATGAGAAATCACAGAGTATTATGACTGTTATAGAGACACAGAGGTCACCAAGAAGGTTATCAGAGAATAGTCAAAGAACAGAGTAAATAGAAGGGTTTACCAAGTTATTTTATGAGTTACTGAGGTATGCTATAGGCAAGGTAACCTTATTTTGAGCACATAGAATCTGCTATAGCATTTCAGATGTAAAGTTGCAGATATTTGTAAAATCTTATTGTAATATTTTGAAGTAGTAAGAGAAACCTTTAACAGGGTAAAAGATTCTAAGACAAGTCTATAAATTGTAAAGCCTCTAACCAGGTGCAGCATTTATATAAAGTGTTGTAAAATCCTTTAGCAAGGTAGATCTAACAGATCTTGTTACTCCTAACAGGGTAAGCTATCAAAAATAGCTAAATATGTAGCTCTAACCGAGCACTCTTTATTATTGCAGTAGTGAAGTTGTGGGTGCCATCCCCACCACAGTTTTTCTCTCTAACCAAGAGTTTCTACATAACCAAAATATATGTGTTATGGAGTGAATCATGTATAATTGTTACTTATTTGTTTTAGCTTTATGTTATGTTACAGTAGTTTTTGGTTTATGCCTAATAGTAAAGATATTGTTGATAAAAGGATTTGAAGTACTGATTCACCCCTCCCCTCTCAGTACATTAGCTTTCCATATTGGGCCTAACAGAAGTATCGTCTATTAGGTCCCGGAGACAACTGAGAGGGGGGGGGGGGGTGAATCAGTTGTCTAATAAATTTAAACCAAAAACCATTTGACCAACTTAATGCTTAATATCGATAAACCAGTTAAGTATGCTGGTAGACAGTGTTAACAGTAAATTGTTATACTGGTAAAGATTAATGAATGAAACACAAACATAAAGTCATCCACAACACATAACACCAATATTTGTACGTGGAAACTCTGTAAGGGGAAAAACCATTGTGGGAAACCTTACCCACAATCAGATGATACTACTGCAGATAGTAAGTGTACATAAATGGGGTCTGCACATGCAAAAAGGCCAACAGCCTAGTGCTCACTGCTCAATCACAAAATGGGAGTCACACTGACTATAATTGGATGGTTAAATCCAATAAGAATGTACTGCACAAAATAGCATCTTCTTATGCTAGATTTAGTACTGGTGTAATGCTGATATGCTTCTACAAAAACCTAACTTCACCTTCAAATGATGTCTTCGTGTATACGTCTGCTTAATCTTGCATATACCTTCACTCAATTCTTTTTCACATTCCACACTTGATCTTGTAAATAAGATCTTTCATTTATACCATACCCTAAGGCCAATTTTAGTAGGTCGGCTCTACAAGATTAATAAAATCATTTTACAAACAATATAATATTCGATGCAATAACCAATTAAACATGTCATCTTAATGCATTTACATCAATAATAAATCATCTCCATATCGTGCCATGTTGATCTAGAAAAGATAAATCTGTCGATGTAACCCTAGATAACCCTAGACCTATTTGCCGGTAAAAGCAAATATGCAAATATGAATATACCAATGATTAATTCTTCAAAACAAAGTGTCCACATGATGTCTTTGACATTACCAAGTGTCTTCCATATCATTCCAGATACCGGTGAACATTATATCCTACCGGTGAACCATATACCAGTAACTATGCAATAGTTACTTGCTTGCCGGTGAATGTTGCTGGATCTCCAAAGTGCTTGTTTTCAGTGGTGTTGACATAAATGAAAAAACCATACCAAAATACCAACAATCTCCCCCTTTGGCATTGATGGCAACACAAGATGGAAAAACCATCAAAGTGCCAAAACAGAAATGCCAAATACCAAAAACCAACAATCTCCCTTAGACAACAATTTCTCCCCCTGGGAGCAACATGTGTTTTATCCAAAGATTTATTTCCAATACAAGTCTCTCCTAAAAAGATAATGTGTTTTTCCATAGATATATCTCCCCCTTTGACATCAAATGCCAAAGTTACAAAAATTAAGTTCATACAAAATACCAACTACTCCCCCTAAGAAGTAGCTTCCTCATTAAAAGACCGGAGTAAAAGATTTATCTTTTAATTCTACCGGTTGATGATGATCATCAACTATCTAAGTCTCTACCAGTGGTGGTATGACTCCAAGCTAATCTCTGAGATATTCAAAAGTCTCCTTAGGCAAAGGTTTTGTGAAAATATCTACAAGTTGTTCTTTAGTATTCACATAAACCAGTTTTATCTCCTTTTCTTCAACTTTTTCCCTTAGAAAATTAAGTTTGATAGAAACATGTTTTTTTTTAGAATGTAATACCAGATTCTTGGATATATCAATTGCTGAAATGTTATCACAATATATTGTAATGGGTTCCTTGCATTTTACCTTTATGTCTTTCAACATTTGCTTAAGCCATAATACCTGTGTATAGTTAGTTGTTGCTGCAACATATTCTGATTCTGCTATTGATAAAGATGTACAACTTTGTTTCTTACTCAACCAAGAAACTAATCTCTTTCCAAGAAAGAATGCTCATCCAATGGTGTTTTTTCTATCATCCACATCTCTTGCCCAATTTGCATCTATGTATGCACATAGGTCAAAATTTTCATCTTTAAGATACCATAATCCAAGATTTGTTGTGTCTTGTAAGTACCAGAAAATCCTTTTCACTATTGATTCATGATTTTCCCTAGGATTACTTTGAAACCTAGAAATAATACATACTGCATTCATAATATTAGGCCTAGTTTGTGTCAAATACAATAAACCTCCTATCATAGATTTGTATCTAGTTGGATTAATGGGTGTAGATTCATCCCTTTGAGATAATTTGTCATTTGTAGTCATAGGTGTGCTTACCGATTTAGAGTTCTCCATCCCAAATTTCCTTAGTAATTCTTTCAAGTACTTGGATTGACTCAAAAATATACCTTTATCAGTCTGTGAAATTTGCAGTCCTAAAAAGAATTTTATTTCTCCAATCATAGACATTTCAAATTCTTGCTGCATCTTAATAGAAAATTACTCACATAATCCATCTTCTCCTCCAAAGATTATATCATCAACAAATACTTCAATAATCAAGATGTCATCATTAGTTATTTTGTAATATAAATTGCTATCTGCATTTCCTTTAGTAAAACCAATCTTTAAAAGATACTTATCCAACCTTGCATACCAAGCTCTCGGGGCTTGTTTTAATCCATACAGAACTTTTCTTAACTTGCAAACCATATCATTGTCATCTATCAAAGAAAATCCATGAGGTTGTTCAATATATACTTCCTCTTCAAGATCTCCATTCAAAAATGCACATTTAATATCCATTTGATAAACTTTGTAGTCCTTGTGAGCTGCAAAAGCCAAGAATAATCTAACTACCTCAATTCTGGCTACCGGTGCAAAGGTTTCATTGTAATCAACTCCTTCTTTCTGAGAATATCCCTTACACACTAGTCTTGCTTTATTTCTGACAACCTTACCATCTTCATTAAGTTTATTTCTAAATACCCATTTGGTTCCAATTACATTTTTATCTTTAGGCCGGGGAACTAATGTCCAAGTATTATTTTTCTCAATTTGTCCTAATTCTTCTTCCATAGCTTTAATCCAAAATTTATCTTCACATGCCTCATTGATAAATGATGGTTCAATTTGAGAAATAAGACATACCTCTTCATTTGCCAATCTTCCTCTTGTCATAACTCCTTTAAATTTGTTTCCAATTATCTGATCTTCAGAATGATTCAATCTTACATACCGGGGTGTCTTAGTTTACTATTGTTCTTCAATTACTGTGGAATCTTCTGATGACACCGAGGTAACTGGATCTTCATTATGTACCGGTGGATTCAGTATAGGTTCATTTGTCACACTTTCTGTTGCCGGTTCAGAGTCTATATACCTTGAAGTTCCTCTGAATTGTTCATCAATCTTTACATTTGTACTCTCAATAATTTTCTACAATCTCTTATTAAAACATCTATATGCCTTGCTCTTAGATGAATAACCAAGAAATATTCCTTCATCGCTTCTAGGATCAAATTTGCCAACATACTCATCTCTTCTAATATAACATTTATTTCCAAAAATTCTGAAATACTTAAGAGTAGGAGTATTACCAAACCATAGTTCATGAGGGGTCTTACCAGTTTCACCTTTGATGTGAACTTTGTTGAATGTATAGACAATAGTGCAAACTACCTCTCTCCAATACACATGGTAGATTTGCTTCTGACAACATACTTCTTGCTCAATTCAAGATAGTTATGTTTTTCCTTTCAACAACTCCATTCTGCTATGGTGTCCGAGGTACCGATAATTGTCTTTTGATTCCATTCACTTCACAGAATGTATTAAAGTCCTTAGATGTGAATTCTCCTCCTTGATCTGATCTTAAATATTTGATTTTCTTACCGGTTTCATTTTCAACCATTGCTTTGAATAGTTTGAACTTTCCAAGTGCTTCTAATTTCTCTCTGAGAAAAGTAACCCAACACATTCTAGAATAATCATCAGTAATTAGCATGAAATATCTATCACCTTGTAAGATTTTTGTTCTAGCTGGACCACATAAATCAGTGTGAATTAAATCAAGAGCATTATTGGATTTTTCTGGAATACTTTTGAAACTAGCTCTAACTTGTTTTCCAAATTGACATTCCTTACAAATTGTATTCTGGGGTTTCACAATTTTAAGTAGATCTCTTACTGCCTTAGAAGTACTGATTTTTACCATGCAATCAAAGTTTACATGACATAGTCTCTTATGCCATAACCAACTTTCATCTATATGTGCAATTAAGCATGCCTTTTCACTATTATTCAAATGAAAGATATTACTTCTAGTCTAATTACCAGTTGCAATTTCCAAACCAGTTCTATTCATGATTTTGCATTTTCCATTTTTAAATTGTAACTGAAATCCTTTCTCAACTAATTGACCAACACTTGAAAGATTATGCTTTAATCCTTCAACATAGTAGACATTGTCAGTGTTATGCTTACCATCAAGAGATATTGAACCCTTACCTTTGATTGAACATGCTTTGTCATCTCCAAATCTTACTAAACCTCCATTGTATTCTTGAAAGTTCAAGAATTTGCCTTTGTCTCCTGTCATAAGATGTGAGCATCCTGAGTCGATGATCCATTCATCCTTTGCTTCAACTTTAGCTGCTAGGGCTTGTTCTACTAGTTGAGCAGTAGGTGCTGATTGATCTTCTGTTATAGCAACAAAAACCCATCCATTGTCTGTTGGATCCTCATCAAAATCATCAGTCACACCTTCATCAGCAATGTAACAAGATTTGTCTTTGTTCTTCTTAAATCTGTATCTCTGATATTTAGGATTAGGCTTGTATGTTCTTCTAGCTTCTTCTCTTAGTCTAGCATGTCTATCAGGGAATCTTGAAGCCATATGACCAATCTTATTGCAGTTAAAACATTTAAAGGGTGCTTTACCTTCATACTTACTTCCAACTGGACCTTTTGGCATTTTTCTTGCAAATAGTGCTTCAAGTTCTTCAAGCTCTTCATTCTCCTTTCTGGATTCTTCAAGTTCTCTTGCATAAAAGGCTCTCCAGTCTGATTTGTCAAATGATGGAGTAGATGATGTTGATGCTTTAAAGGCCAAATCAGTTTTTATAGTAGCAACATGACCAAATTCCTCAGTTTCAAAGGCTGAAAGTTTTCCAATCAATGTATCCCTAGTTACTAATGTATTAGGCATTGTTCTCAACTCATTTATAGCAATAACCTTCATTTTATATGCCAGTGGAAAACCTCTTATAATTTTTGAAACAATTTCATCTTCACTCAAAGTTCCTCCACAACATTTAATACCCAAAACAATTTCATTTAGTCTTTCCATAAAAGTAGAAATCCTTCCATCTTCTTCCATTTTCAGATGTTCAGACCTGACTCGGAAGCTTTCAAGTTTTGCAATTTTAACTATGGAATCTCCTTCATTTAGTGTTTCCAAATGATCCCAAATAGCTTTAGTAATAGACCTATCTGATAATCCCATGATTTGTTGATCTGATAATGCGCTCAAAAGTGCTTCTCTTGCTTTGCAATCATTCTCTTCATCTTTAGCTAAGGTAGTTGGAGCAGTTTGACCAGCTACAGCACTAGTATAACCATTCTTTATAACTTCCCAGATGTCTTTACCAATGCAATTCAGATGTGTCTCCATTCTGATCTTCCATATCCCATAGTTGGTTCCATCAAGTTTAGGATTGTCCTTCCTGAAATAATTTGTAGACATTGGATCTTCTTAAGTTGTTAAACTTCTACAAAAGAGGACTAAGCTCTTATACCAATTGTTAGGTCCCGGAGACAACTAAGAGGGGGGGGGGGTGAATCAGTTGTCTAATAAATTTAAACCAAAAACCATTTGACCAAATTAATGCTTAATACCAGTAAACCAGTTAAGTATGTCGGTAGATAGTGTTAACAGTAAATTGTTATACTGGTAAAGATTAATGCATGAAACACAAACATAAAGTCATCCACAACACATAACACCAATATTTGTATGTGGAAACCCTGTAAGGGGAAAAACCATGGTGGGAAACCTTACCCACAATCAGATGATACTATTGCAGATAGTAATTGTACATAAATGGGGTCTGCACATGCAGAAAGGCCAACAGCCTAGAGCTCACTGCTCAATCACAAAATGGGAGTCACACTGACTACAGTTAGATGGTTAAATCCAATAAGAATGTACTGCACAAAATAGCATCTTCTTATGTTGGATTCAGTACCGGTGTAATGCTGATATGCTTCTAAAAAAACCTAGCTTCACCTTCAAATGATGTCTTTGTGTATACCTCTGCTTAATCTCGCATATACCTTCACTCAATTCTTTTTCACATTCCACACTTGATCTTGTAAATAAGATCTTACATTTATACCATACCCTAAGACCAATTTTAGTAGGTCGGCTCTACAAGATATTACAATAAAATCATTTTACAAACAATATAATATCCAATGTAATAACCGATTAAACATGTCGCCTTAATGCATTTACATCAATAATAAATCATCTCCATATCGTGCCATGCTGATCTGGAAAAGATAAATCTGTCGGTGTAACCCTAGATAACCCTGGACCTATTTGTTGTTAAAAGAAAATATGCAAATATGAATATACCAATGATTAATTCTTCAAAACAAAGTGTCCACACGATTTCTTCGACATTACCAAGTGTCTTCCATATCATTCTAGATACCGGTGAACATTATATCCTGTCGGTGAACCATATACCAGTTACTGTGCAATAGTTACTTGCTTGCCGGTGAATGTTGCTCGATCTCAAAAGTGCTTGTTTTCAGTAGGTGTTGACATCAATGACAAAACCATACCAAAATACTAACATCCTCTACCCTTACGCTTCTTTGTGATTTGGGGATTATGAAAAACTGACTTGCATAGGTTATGAAGTCTATCCCATGTTGTCTTATGTAATGAAGTTTAAATTAATAAATTATTAGCTCTAGCTCATATTGTTGTTATATATATATAGTTGTCATTGGTACAAATACATCATTAGATAACATCCTTGTATTTCATATCAAGTTACGAGAAGGGGAGAGAGAAATTTCATTCAACCACTGTATAAATATATATAGATACATTTCATGCAAGTTATTCACATATGCTTCATGATCTATACTAATTAAAATTCATATGTAGAACACAAGTATGCCATCTTACTATTCACAAATAAAGAATTGCATTATTCCAATGTAATAAGCTAGTCATATGAACATAGCTTTAGTTAAGGGGATTCATACATTTTCCTCTATAACATGATCAATTATATACCTTAACCACCTTTAGCATTCAATTAAACACTATAAATTAGAAGACAAACCAAGCACACATAGCATCATATAACAATTACTTCCATCAAGGAGGTAAGCATAATAAATGAATACACGTGATGCACACAATTATAATTTTTCAGAAAGAATGAGAGAGAGAGAGAGAGCATAAAGCATAAACATCACAAACCCTCAAGGTACTAAAAACTTTTCCAAAACATAAGTCAAGAAGGACAAGCATAAGACAAGAAAAAAACACTAAAACACACCATACAAGACTAATGGTATAACCTCAACCAGATATCCCAGTGTTTGCAACATGGGCTCTGATACCAGATGTAAAACCCTACTAGAGAACCCTTGCAGACAACAAAACTAACTAACCAATCTCAAGGAGACAAACATATTTTTTTTTACTAAGGAGATACATTAACTCATTAAGCTATTATAATTAATAACATAATATTTAACATGCGATCAACTTATCTAAGCACAAGTGGAAAAAAATTAAAACAATAACACCTATGTCCTTTAAGGTTACCTAACATCACTACAAGGCAATGCTATAACACAATAAGGCATGAGAATAGAATCTATTCTATCCTGACATAACACAAAGTCTCAACATAAATATATGAAAATTAAACATAGCAATGATATCATAAATGAACTAAGTATTATTATTACTCCTAGGAACTAGGTTCATTTTAAATCCCAAATCTAAATGTTCCTAAGATTACTTTCCACATTATCATATAACCATAGAAACTGAACTTAGATAAATGAAACTATACTCATGAAATATCATTTTTTGTATTACAACTAACATCTACTCACTGAGAACCTAATCACTCATACGGGATAGATAGTACCAACATCATACTATATATACTCACAAAACAACCACATAGTTAACATCATTACATTAAATTTACTTTACATCTTCCTCTCAGACAAAGTGCTCTTATTACACAATGAACATAAATGGAAATCTATTATAATAACATGAATTAAACATTACATAAGAGACTGCTACTGCATCCTAAATCCAAATCTTTTACAACTGAAGAAGACATAGTCCATCCACAAAGCTCATGAACATAACAACAAAATTCCAATGGAAGAAAGAATCAACCACCCAACCATGTGGAACCCTAAGGTCCACCTGCCATGCTTTGAAGAATGACATAAGACCCCACACACCTAATATACTACTAAGTCTAACACTAAAACAAATATGAATGCAATAATCTCAAGGACTAGAACAAAACATAACGTAGACTATCAGAGGCTTCTATGCAACACTGCATAGGATAGGGTGTCAGGCTACAACTAGGGAATAGTGTCATCGCATGGCATCAACATGAGTTTTCCTAGTAGTCTGACCCTCTCTAAACTCCAAACCTCGACACCCATTTGACTGGACATGTAGAACCAAACAATCCTTCCATGCAGGCAAGGAAGTTAAATTTTCCATACAGGCCTTTCCAATCTCATCCCGAGTCTAAACAAGAACTCCAAGGCATGAGATCTCATACTTTATCTATACAAGAACATGAGACATGACTTGGGATCCATCAATTATCTAATTAATGTGTCTTCTACCCACCCATTAATTAAAATAATTTAATGTTATCACTTGATTAATCCAACTCCCAATGAGATATTCTAGTAACCACTTTAGGGCCCCAACAACCACTTGAGAGCCACTCCCCCTAACTTGCACCTTGACACCAATAATTTATGGGTACAAAAAAGGGATCACAATAACCTCATATACATCTGAGGTACATATAATGATTCATCATAATCCATATCATAAAATAAAATAGGACTTCCATAATACCCCAATCAATAGAAGGGTTAAGTCCTAAATCGACTGATTCATAATCGACAGCAAGGAACGGGATTCATCCTATGATCACAAATCTAAATCTAAGTATCCATATAAAAATTAGACCATATAATTCACATCACATTGGTCCTATATAAAAAATTGAACCATAATTCACTTTATGATCAGCATAACATTCCTTTATCAAAAAGTACTTAGGACACCTTCATGAATTAAAAATCAACAAACCATAATTAATGAATTCATAGAACAAAAAGGAGAAACATGAATCCATTTAAAACACTCATATAGCCTTAGTAAATTGCACTACAAAAGTTATAAACTCAAGAACAAGCCTTTGGACTGACCTAGACCAAAATGCCTCTTGAAACTTTTACACATTCTTTTAGTGCATTTGCACATTCTTTTGCCGCATTTACAACCTATTCTAGCACATTTACAATAGCAAGTAGGCTTGAAGCCCACAGTTGAATTTGAGCTCAGAAAACAATTACCAAACCAACCAAATTGCAAAAACTGATAGAGACCCATTTGAGAGGGGTGGATCCTCTTTCCAAAAATGTCAATTCATCATCCCCATGATACATAATATATCTCAAAGATCCAAGACACAAAATTGTTCGGAAAAACATATCAATTGAAACACCCACTTCATATAACTTACAAATTTCAAACTTCCAAAACATGATCTTTCTATAATGGAATCAAAGAAATAAAAAATACATATCAAATAGTATTTTCAATGACAAAATCATTTCAATACATAAAATTCAAATGGCTTAAGAATCCAACCTGGAAAAGAAGAGAAAGGTCAAGAGAAAGAAGGAAGAACGATCTCCTACATGAACAAACACTTCATGAATAGAATTTCCAACCAATAAAGAAAGGAACCCAATAATTAAACCCATAGAAAAAATCTCAAGCAAAAGCCTCACAAAATCTCCTCACAAACTTCACAAAATCCCTCTCCCGATTCCTCCAAAATCATCACAAAAAGGGTTGTGAATACCTCTCACAAATATTTTCCAAAAACCAATAATGCTATAGCCAAAAATCCCCCCAAAAACATCTAATTTCTTGGACAAATACCATTCCCAAAAATGGGAGTTGGTGTTTGTACAAGACACAACCAATCAAAACTAATGATTAAATTACATAAAACCAAAACCCACTAATATTAATCATAGAATATAATATCCCTCTTAGAATATTATATTCATATAAATATATATTTCCACCAATAAAACATAATTATTTATCATATAATTCCTCCAAGAAAGTAGGAAAGGAAAATAGAAAACACAATTTTACATTAAATAATCAATCTCACTTACTCAAAATGCACCAATAAATAATACAAAGACAATACTATCATAACTTACACTTAATCCAATATAAATAATATTTAATAATTTAATAAATCAATATTGATAATAATAAACCTAATATGATAATGAATCTCAAATAAATTAAAATAGAATAAAAGGAAATAAAACACAACTAAACACAAACATTTTCAAGATCACACATCCTAGAAGGAGATTAATCCAATGATAATGCAAGGGATACAAAAGGGTCAAAACCTAAGACACGAATTAGGGTTAGTTGTGGTAGGGCCTTAGTGTCACCTCCGATCAACTACCATTGGGATAGGAGGTATGCTGAAACCTGTGGGACCAGGCGGAGTCGATGCCTAGTACCTTCACTCCTACACAACATCATCTAGGAACAAACATGTACACACACATATATTCATCAAATCAACATAGTCAGGTGGAAGATAATTATAAGATCACATCCTTCTCATTATGAGTGATGTGATATCATTGCTTACACACTTTTAGATCTAGTAAAACAACATAAACATGGATATAGCATAATCAAACAACCATCATCCATGTCTAATAAGGCTTACTGAATTAGGGTTAGTACAAGATATAACATCATAAGTAGTAAACATAAACCATATCATCTAAGAAATGCATTATTACTAGGTCCATCAACTAGTAAACCCTAACATCATCTAGTAGCCCTAAATATAGAATCATCATCATAAATACCATAGTATATTCATTGATATGCAAAAGTATCTCAAAATAAGAAAGAGAAAAGCATGAAACTAGAAGTATCAAGACATGAGAAGAGTCCATCAACATCTATCATAACCATCATAGAGTATAACCATGGAGGGGCACTACATGTAACCATTTGGATATTGGAACATGTATTGTATCAGTGATCATGTATGTACTGAATGCTCCAATTAGATATTGATGTTATAATTATTCTTAGATATGTATTGGTATTGATTTATGTGCACTAGTGTTGGAATCAGCCATGAAGTATGCTCTTTTATGCTTCTCTATTCTTGATGTATCATGGTTTTATCTTAGGAATATTTCAATTTGTGTTTTAAAATGAACCTAGATATGTTGGTTTAGTGTTGGAGGTTGATTTAGTCATTTCCTAGTGGGTCATGTGTTGTTCACCTAGTCTTGGATGTGTTGCTAAGGTAGTGACATTAGGGAACCCTTAGAGGTGACTTGAGTTATATCAGATGGAGTTACAAGAGTTTAAATTTCTAGATGTGCATAGTTTGTTACTATTGGTTAACCATATCTTGAGGTTGAGTGTTATACTTATTTATGTAATGCACGTTGATACTTAATTACTTAAAAATAAATATTTCCATGCATTTCTTGTATATTTTTCTCTTATCCTCTAGGGTTCCTTGGTATGGCATTAGAACACATAACTAGATACCTCCATTCTTCTTTTGAACTGGGACTAGGTTGGACACCCATGTGCTACGCTTGATTGAATATATATAATCTAAAAATCTATGATCTTTATCTATTCTTGATCCATAAGAGACTCTATTTTTGGATTGAC
The DNA here is from genome assembly GCF_030272615.1 of Cryptomeria japonica. Taxonomy (NCBI): domain Eukaryota; kingdom Viridiplantae; phylum Streptophyta; class Pinopsida; order Cupressales; family Cupressaceae; genus Cryptomeria; species Cryptomeria japonica. Next base: position 469,774,899 of record NC_081411.1, on the reverse strand, counting down.
TAGCCTCTACTTTTGTTAGATCGACCTAGCTCCTTCAACTAGATTAATAGTAAGTTGAGTGATATTGAGGTCATATCCTTTAAGAACATCATAGGTCCATGCCACCACTCCATTATACTTCTTGTGGAAGGACATCAATCTATCCTTATTTTTTGGAGGTACACCCTTATCAACATTCAAATTTTTTTCATTCTTGACATAAAGATCAATATAATCTCCTTTATTTACTACAAAATTTCATTTGTCATTTATTATCACAGTCAGAAAGATTTTCTAAGGTAATTATTCCTTTTGGAAGCTTGTTTCTCTCAAGATGGATGATTAGATCTCCATAAGATTTCACAAATTTGGGTTGCAATTGCTCCACAAATTAATATGATTCTTTAATAAACATGGTGATCTGAGCATCATTCTCAAATACTTACAATTGTTTTTCATTATCTTGGATAGCTAGCCTAACAATTACCTAGACTAAGTGCTTATTTGTTAGTAAGACTATCACTGGATCAAACTGGGAACCATTTGTTGCTAGTCAATCTGCTCCAATGTTTTTCGTTGAAAGGATCACTTAGATGTTGAAGCGTCAAACTCTTCAATCAAGTCCCATATTCTATAGTGGTATGATCTCATGCAGACATTCTTTGCAACTGAGGTACCTTGCACTTGCTTAATCACTAGCTTTGAATCTCTAGAAACTTTAAATTGTTTGATTTCCATCCAGTTAGCAAGATTCAATCCTCTAGCTAGACCTTCGTATTCAGCCTCATTATTTGTGTAGGTGAACTAGAAGTAGAAAGCCATTATATTTTTCTCTCTGCTCAGGGACATCAAATAGACACTAGCTTCAAAACCAAATCTGCTTCTTGTGTCATCAAAATGTAAATCCATAGCTCAAACGTACAATTGCAATCGTCATTTGGAACATCTTTTTGTTCCTTAGTGATCTCGAGAATGGTTTGTCATCATACATCACATATGTTCCTAATCTAGTAGTGATAAGTTTTAAGAGGATCATTATCTATGAATTAGTTTAGTAGAACTTCTTCTTTTGTGCTTCTATCTCTAGTTGCATCTTCATCCTCTATCTCCTTTATCTTCTCTATTTTGATCATCATTTGAATTTGTGAATGTTGCAACCTTCTATCCTTGCGCTCTAGTAGTTGGTTCTTTACCCTTTTCTTGATTACACTCCAGAACCTTCCTAGCTTGCATTGGCTTGTTGCAACCTTCTTGGGTTGTATGCAATATCAACTTTTATTCCAGAATAGCTAAGATGTCCTAAAGAGACATATTGGTGGATGCTTTCTTCAATTTATTGACCATGTTGAGTGATGTGACAAGTAAGAGTTTAGGCTCATTTAGATGATAAGGGACTACTTCTCTTGGATTTTATAAAATAATTGCACAACTACAAAAGGGCTAGAATTTTTCTTAAAAGTGACTTTATATTGTTGCACCTAATAGGTTCTTCGGTGAGACTTCACATTGAGCAAGTGTTATAATCTTAATTCACTTGCAGATATTTGGATGTGAATGTTTTGTTTGTGAACACAACATCCTCTCCTTCCATCTAGGAGGAGAGCACATGATCCAAAGTAATTTCAACTTCTTTCTCTAAAGATATTTCCTACATCTGAATGGTTGACATAGCATTATCTATGCCAGGAGAAGAAAAGACATTAATTGTAGAGTTTTTTGTAATGCTTTGACTACATTGCTCTATCACCTTTTGTTGTAGGTTACCTCATAGAATGTTTTAAGGAATGTGCATGACATTACATGGAAAAACCAAGCATTTGAATCATATGCCAGGTTTTTCCTGGCCATCAATTAACTCTCTATTTTGAGTAGGAGGTGTGGCCTAAATTAGGGTGGGAATCAAAACAATATAGTTTAAAGATTGTAGTTGATTATTTTCTCTAGCACCTTTTTGGAATATTTGACCCTATTGAAAGGGTGACGTTCTACCCTGGTAGCCTTGATAGGGAGGATTCAAGGGCATTTCTTATTGTTGCTTGATGTTGATTATCTCAAATACAAGTTCTTCATATCTTTTATCTTTGCACCTAATGAATATGAAGCAACAACATTATATTATTGTGTATTTGAATATACATACATCAATTGGGGTAGAGAAAATGTGCTTGGAGTAGCTTCTTCTTGTGACTGAGTTGATATATTGGCAAACACTACCATAGGCATTCTAGGTGGATTTCCCAACATCAATCAAATTGTTCTCTTCTCTTTCACCCAAATTATAAGCATTTGGCAATGTAGTACCTCCCACTGATTGAATCATCACTATTATATCAAAATTAAAATATTTGATATAAAATACAAAATCCATGTTAGGGGGTGAAGATGAAGCAACAAAATTACATTGTTGTGTATTTGAATATACATACATCAATTGGGGTAGATAAAATGTGTTTGGAGTATCTTCTTCTTGCAACTGAGTTGATATATTGGGAAACACTACCATAGGCATTCTAGGTGGAAGTTTCCCAACATCAATCAAATTGTTCTCTGTTCTTTCAACCAAATTATAAGCATTTGAAAATGTAGTACCTCCCAATGATTGAATCATCATTGTTATATCAAAATTAAAATATTTGATATAAAACACAAAAGCCATGTTAGGGGGAGGATGGGTTGTCATCAAGATTCTTGACTAGGTTTTATGAAACCTAGTGTTTAAATCCATTAAAGCTTCTTTGGAAGCACTCTTTATTGTTATAAATTGCTATAATAAAGATGAGTGGTCTCCTTTCTCAATGAATCATTCAAAGAAACAACTCCCAAACAAATCCTAATCTCCAATTGAATTAGGGGGTTGTAGTGTCTCTCCTAGACTTGCATTTTGATTTATGCATCGATAGACTTATTTAGACATGTGGTTGATGTTTTCATAATTACTTATGACTCTATCTTTACCTCAGACAATATTGATGATGCTAGACACTTTATGTGGACATATGTTGTTTGATGATTCATGCAAATGATTGATATATTTTAGGTTATATTGATGATGGACCTATATTTGAAGGTTTATATGTGCTCATTATTCATGATGAATCATATTGCCTGTGGGATTTTGATGATATCTTGGTTACACTAACCCTATTCTATGATCATGATGATTGATTTGATACTATAGTGTATGTTATTGTCTTCTAGTGTATTTGCGATTAGAGACAATGTCATACCACTCATTGTGAGCATGATATGACATTGTGATTCTCTATCACTTGTCTGATTATTTATGATGTATATGTATCATATATATGTTGTGTTGCATTTAATGGTGGATGTAGGTTTGAAAGTACTGGACATCGACTCCACCTAGTCTGACGAGTCTGAGTGTGTCTTATTCTAATGGCAAGTTGTCAAAGATGGCATGTGTTTCCCTTTCACACTCTAGGCTTAAGTTGTCATCCTGGTCAGTTGGTTGTCTTGGCATGAGTTCTCATGTCAGTACGTTGAGTTGTGGTCATCTTGTGGCATTGTGAGTACTTTATTATTCTAATTAATGTTTGATTAATATAGTTATTAATATTAAATTATTATATAGTTTGGTTAATTAAATATTATTGGGTGATTATTTATTATTATATGAATAATGTTTTATTTATTTATGATTTTATACTGATTTATTTGATTTATCTATTAATTGTTTAATTTAATTATTTGTTATTTATTTCTTGTTTAATTATCTATGGCTTAATTATTTACTTGTGGCTTTATATTTATTTAAGGCTTTTATTTATTTGGTTGCCCTTAATTTATTTATTAGACTTGGTTTATTATATAATTCATTTCTATGATTTTTCATTATTATAATATTGTATCTCTTGTTACTATATGAGGATAAATAAATATCACTTCATTTACGGAGCCTTTATGATTATTTTTTATTTTTTTCATTAAAAATGGAAGACCACTAATTTTATTAATATTTATAGTTTTTATACATGATCTTGGTTCAAAGAGCACTGGTAGGAAAGAACCAGGCAAAGAAAACCTCCAGTCTTGCTCGTAAAAGTCCTAGTGGGAAAATAATACAACTGATTATATTCAAAGAAGAGAAGTGAATAATCCAAACCAGCCCCAATCCATCCCCAAAAAACCATAAGGGCCAACAAATCTAGTTACAACAATAGAACCCACCCCCCAGAATATGTAAAGTAGAGACAAAACTATCAGAGAAGAAGGTGAGCCTACGAGCATCAAGAGTGCAAAAACCAAGTGCTAGAACCTTCCTCAAGAGGGGACAAAGGTTGGAAAGTCACCGCATTCTGATTGCTTGGAGCAACCACTTGTAGAGGCACAACTACACTCGAAAGAGACATAACTTCCTTCAATGAATCAAGAAGGAAATGAATACCTGAAAACACATTAATAGTCGCAGCCAAGATATCTGGAGATACATGATCTAAAAAAGCTATAAGAGCAAACATCGTGTCATCATAAAGGTTAGAAATCAGACCACCTCTTATAAGTGAAAGTAACTCACAGTGCTAGCCACTAGATAATAATTCAGACCGAGATACAAAACCACCATAAGGAAAAGCACCAAGCTCAAAATGATAAAGATACAAAGCACTATCCAAATCAGTAGCAAAATAAAGAGAGGGATGAAAGTATGCATCTAATAATGCTCAAACTAGAGAAGCATCCAAGAGCATGTTCATACACATAGTATTAAAATGAGAAGCAACTTTAGCAAGAAAAATATTAGCATTCTCCACCAACCATCGTCTACCCACCACCTTGCAAAAAGAAAAAGAAAATTCTGAAGAATGAATTTTAAATATTCAACCAAGCTTCTCATCATCAAAAATGTGAGGGTCCTAAAAATCACACTGCTTAACAGGCAAAGAAATTCTATAACCAGTAGCCTCCATCACAAGAAAAGCACAATGGAAAATAAAACACACAGCAGAATGTAGCAATCTTATAAAGAAAAAATGAGATATCATTAATAAAGAAGCACATCTTCCAAGTGAATTAAAATGATATAAGATCATAGATCATCATGAGCTAACTCACAGAACACCGTACCAACAAACATCCATAGACCGCCACCTTAGAGGAAAAAAAAATCAATAGGCATCATTAAGAAGCAAGCATAACTTCCATATAATTCCCACAATAAATGCAATATATTCACATGAGCCATATCCCCAAGACCATGCCAATAACCACAAACAAGTCACCACATCAAAGGAAAAACAATATAAGAAATGTGAAATAATCATATGTGCAATCTGCCACTACTACTGCAAAGGACTATCATTAAAACATATGAGCAGAGATACCGTGCAAGCGACTAGTACAGACTTAATGATAATGCAATCAAAACAATACCCCGTACTGAAGCAACTCAAGAGCTAGGCACCAGCCAACACCTTCTTTGAGATTATGAGTAAGCATGCAGAATTAATGTGGTGATATAAAGCGGCCAAATAGGCCCCATACACCATCGCACTAAACTGCATACATGCTGAAAATTCCAGACAAAATGCAAGGTCAAGGCAAAGCACAAGAGGATGCAAAAAAATAAACTTTAAGACTTGGAAGGAAAAGGAGGCAGACAACTCTCCTCAATATCAACCAAAATTTGAATATTCTCATTTAAAGCCTTATTTGCCAAAAAATCAGCAACATAATTAGCCTCTCTATAACAATGAGAAATAGAGAAAGAGTTAAAGAACTCAAGCTGCAACATAACCTTGTCCAACCAATATTTTAGATGCCAAGAATTACTAGTGTGATTCGTAATCGCATAAAAGATAACGAATGAATCTCCTTCTATAACAACATCTTTAAAATTTAATGAAATAAGCAATCAAGCCCAACAGATAGAGCATGAATTTCAGCCACATTATTTGTCCCATCGGGAATATACTTACAACAAGCTTTAATAACTCTGGAAGCTTCATTAGAAACCACCACCCCAATGGCAGAATTCCCCGGGTTGCCTCGAGAAGCACCATCAAAATTTAACTTAGATTTGGAAGGGGGGGTACCCAAACCACCTCTTTTCTGTTAATTGAGGGAGACCTTTTCTTAGAAATGGCCCCTTGCATAGGAAGGAAATGTAAAGCCGGCCAATGCCTTATTATCCAGCCATCCCATGAAGTGAAAGTGTATCTAGCGCTCAGACCCTTCTAAATAAAAGCCAAGGTAGATTCTGAGATAAATTTCTCAATACAGAAGAGAACATCTAACAATGAGGAAGATTGCTTCCTAAACAATTTATTATTCTTTTCCAGCCAAATCTTCCAAATCAGAATAGAAGGGGCAATAATCCACACACAAGCATAAAAAGAAGATGAACATAAAAGCGGTCAACCCCTAAAGTGAGACCAAAGATCCCCACATAATGTCGCAAACCAATTTAATTTCTTAAAGAGCCAATACCTATTGGCATATGATGAAGTGGTGACAAAGTATGTTGTCATTGATGTCAATATGTGCTCAAGCAGGTACACTGGTATACATCGGTATGAATATTGGAAGTGGTTTTGGTCAACCGGGATGAAGTGGACCGTGTCAGGGTTCACTAAGTGTTACTACCGGTTGGTAGTCTCTATTCAGTTTTAGGGTTTCTGGTATGATCTATATGGTGCAACCGATGGTATTTTGTGAATGTTAAGAATAAGGATCAGGATGCCACGTTAGCTATGTGCACATGAAGGATTTCCTTAAGGATTTTGTGCATGGAGATCAAATGCATTGAATGCCTACCTCAGGAATGTGAGATTCTCTGAGCAGTGTATGAAGAGCGCGTGATGGGTTACTATTTTCTAGATGCGGTGAAGATCAAATGATGCAGAGTGACTTGAGATCTGTTTAGATCATTTCATTCTATGTAAAGTGTTTGGATGGTCAGAATTGGACCGTTTGTAATTGTAAACCTAAAATACTTAGGGTTTAGGGTTTATGTTACCGACCTAATTCTTATCTATAAGGTCGATGAGTTTTGATGTTGTTGTTGTTGGCAAATGTTGTTTTTGTGTCTGCATGTTGAGATTCTTGCCAAACCAAAGTGTGAAACTTGTAGAGAGTGATTGCAGAGGAGAGGAGTTGAAAAGGATCTTCCTTAGCAAGTAGTGTTTTATCATATCAAAAGCTTTACCTGTTGACTTCTAACCATTTCAACAGAAGGAAAATCCCTTTGTCGGGTAGCTTTAACAGGCTTATTGTAAATCCTCTAACCAGGTGACTCAAGTTCATTGAGTTCTTTAAATCCTCTAGTGAGGTAACCTTTAACAGGGTTTCAACCTTTAACAGGGTATATAGCCATCCCTTAACCGGGTGATCTTTAAGAGGATCGGTTCCTAGCAGAACCTTATTGTAAAGTCTTTAACCGAACTAGTCTCCTAATAGAGCAGACTTCAAAAGAGTTCAAAACAAGCTTGTGGGTATTCATCCCCACCATGGTTTTTCCCATTTGGGTTTCCACATGAAAAATCTGTGTGTTATGAGTTGTGCATTTTTCATGTGATGATTTAGTATTCTTGTTTAAGTGATTATGCATGCAAAGCTAATGGTTATGGTATTACTGATACAACACATGCATATGTATATGGATGAAGTAGTTATCAAGTGTTGAATGATATTTGAAGTATTCAAATTTACTGGTTTAAGTTGTCTAAAGTCTTACTGTGTTTAACCGGTATTGCCATGGTTAAGTTCAGTAATGAAGACAACTGGTTAGCATTGTTTTAACTTGATAAGTTGGAAAGAAGTTTTTGTATGTACCGATTCACCCCCCCTCTTAGTACCAGTTAGGGTATTTGTTGTTCATCATTATTAATCAATACCAACATTATGAAGCAAAAGGACAATGAAGAAAAAGATGATCAACTGATTCTAATGAACCACCACACGAGATACATGGAAAGACAACAGTGATCCCCAACCGATCTAACGTCATACCTGTGAGAACTCTATCTTGGACAACCAGCCATGCAAAATCCCTTTCCTTTGGAAGGTAGACAATATGCCAAAACAACCAAGAGGGCCATGACTCCCCCCTACAATCAACAGATAAATACGTGTATCCATCTTTAACCGAATACTCCCTAGACTTAAAATGAATTTTTTATTTATTCGGCCGCCTGTGAATTTTGTCGAGTTACCATTTCTAGATTTTCTTCTACACATTGGATTTCTTGGCTAGAGATTCTTGGTTGCTTAGATTTGCCTAAGATTGGATTTGTGGATTGCACTTCTTCGATTGTCATTCCATCACTTCTAGATCTAGGTTTGAGGATTTTTAACTTCCTGCAATTTTGATTCCTAGAAATGAATGTCTTCTTTATGTCTGCATTTTTGTGTGCAGGAATGGGAGCAATAGAACTGTATTTGGAAAGGAATAATAATTTAAATATTTATATGCTTATGTAGTTGGAAATTTGGGAGATTAATTTTATATATATATTTTTATTCTATTGTCTAAGAATATGTCATGATCAGCTCTATGAGCGGATTATGCTTTTTGTAATTGATTGATTGAATTGCTTTGATTCAATTGTTAGAAATAATTTGTTTTAAGTTATAATTCCTTCTGAGTCTTCAGAGTGATTACATTTGCTATTTTTTATTTTATTTGGTTGATTTGGAAGTTTACTCTCCGAGTGTTGCCGAGAATTTTTTGTGGAAAATTGGAATTCATTTTAGAGCCTTAAATAGGTCAATTGAATGAATTTCCTCTTGATTATTGTGTTTGGAAGGTTATTGTGTCTTTCTAAATGGATTTGGAGTCCAATTTTATGCCTTGGTATTTTTCCCTTGTCAGTCGTGACCTTATTCTTTCCCTTTTTTGAGTTTTAGTTTTTTTTTTATCATATGCATGATTCTGGGCATCATATGCATGATTCTGGATATCATATGTGTTATTCTATCATATGTGTAATTCTACACATCATATGCACAATTATGGGCATCATATGCACTACTTTGTCAAATGCGCAATTCTGGACATCATATGTGCAAATGTATGAATCATATGCACAAAAGTATTAAATCATATGAGCAAAAGTATGAATCATATGCACAAGATTATGAATCATATGCACTAATTTGCATTTCATATGCACAAAATTGGGTTTTGTATGCATAGAATTGCCTTGTTTTGTGATTTTTGCCTATTTTGTCCCATGTGATTACTTTTCCGGGTTTTAGGTTTTTACCAGAGGCTTCTTGTGATTTATTTGTGTTTTCTAGATGTTTTTATGATATTATTTAGATCATTTTATGTTTGATTTGAGCTCTGATAAGATGATTTGTGCCTTACCATTGAGGGTTGTGTGTATGTATTGATTATCTCTAGCAAGAGGTACATTGCCTTGCTATTGAGAGATGTTTTATGTGAGTTCCAGTGAGAGGATTGTGCTTCACTATTTAGGATGTCTTTGGTTATGTGTGAGTAAGAAGGATGCATGCCTTACTCTTGTTTATTGTTAAACTTGATTGGTGAAGGCTCTTGCTTATATGTTGGCTTTATGGTTTTTGTGGGCTTTAATATTGTTCTGGTTATATTATGATTTTGGATTCACCTCTTGTTGAGCCTTCATGATGTTAATTTTGATATTATTGTGATTTTATGTTCCACCCTAAGGTCTTGGTCCATTGTTAGGGAGAGTGGTCTCTTGCATGTGTAGGACCAAGGTCATGACCAATGGGCATCTAACAAGATCCTAGAAAGGATGCTTAGGGTCTAGACCTACCATGGGTCCACATGAAGATTTTTTCTTTGTAATCGTAAGTAATAACTTTAATAATTTATTAGTGGGTTTGGGTAGTTAGGATTCACTTAATCAAGATAATGAATTTAATTTGTATGCCCCAATGGCGGATCCTAGGGAGATGGTTTTGAGATCTATGATTGGGAAGACCATTGGAGTGGTAATCCAACCTCCCTTGTTTGGCTTCAAGGTTGAGGTGGATTCCACATGAGACTAGCATGTGATGACACTCTTCCCTACATGTGTCCATTATCCTTATGCCTTTATTATTGGTTATGCCTCTGGGAGTTTATTGATTTATGATTAACCTTGTGATGTGATTTGACTCATTGTTCTTGTTTATTATCTTGTGGATGTCATGTTGAGTCCCTTGGTTGTTAGGTGTCATCCTAGGTATTGAGTGTGAGTTGTAACCCCATATCATCTCCTAGCATGGGGGGTGGTTCCACATGGTCGGGTGGTCTGATTCCTTCTTCCATTGGGATGTTCTTCATTGATGGTAGAGTGTATGGCTATGGATTATATGATTCTCCTTTATGTGAATGGGCATGCAGTTGATTTGTATGTATAAATATTGTAATGTGTATTCATGATGGCATTGTAAATGTAAAGAACACTATGCACTTGTATCATGTACACTTATGTAATATGGTATGATATTGATGTAAAGACTATGATCTTGAAAATAAATAACATGACGTATTATCATATGGTGGAAATATTCATTATGTATAGGAATGAGATCTTATGATGGATGAGAGAATAGGATGTTTAGACTTAGTGTATTCTTGTTATAGCATATTATTCTTAATTTGGTGTTATAGCATGAGATCCTATTTGGAAGTAAATTAGTACTTGTTGTTATAATATTGCATACATGTATGGTTAGTAATTTGATGCATTGTGTAGAGGACAATCTCAAAGAAATATTCTAATTCCATCGATAGGAAGAAAATGTAGATAGCTTCATGATGTAATTTTAAGGGGATTAGGAGTATTTGATTTGGAACTGAAATGAACTTGGATATTTGTTGGGTCATGGAGTTATGCATTGGGAATTTATAATCTCATGATAAGGAAATTATGAATAGAACTTAATTTTATTGAATGTTAATGTTTTGATGATGTGGATATGTTATTGAAATGTTTCTATTAGGTAGTGACATTAAGATACCCTAGGGGAAGATTGAATGGATATGTGTTTTTAGTTAATATGCTAATTCCTCTTGTGTTATATGTTATTATAATTTAATCATGAACTTCTATGCAATCTTATGGAGATAATCTATGTCTTGGATTTATGATAGTTTACTATGTTGCATTTATAGACAATTTTTTAAAAAAATATTTCAATTTGTTAGTTAGTTTAGTTATTTTCTCTAGGGTATTTTGATGGGAATTACATCTGGTATCAGAGCCCATGTTCATACACTGGGTACTCTGGTTTCACATGAGCCCATTGTGTAGTGTCCACCCTTGACTTGACTTGTTTTGATTAGAGTTGATTTTTTATAATGATTTGGATGATGACTATTCATGTGTGTTAGTTACGCATTGTGATGATAGATAATATTGGGAATATGCTATTTTGGATGATTTATACGATGTTGATACTATCATTATTGATCATGTGATTTCATGGATACTATATGCTTACTATATGATAGACTATCGATAGATTATATTGATCTTGGATTTGATATTCATTATTATTACACTAACCCTATGTCATGACTATATTTGATGAGATGCTTATGAGATGTGTTTGATTGTCTTTGTGATAGAGATGATTCCACATCACTCATTATGAGCGGGATGTGTCATCACGATTCTCTATCACTTTCCTGTTATGATGTATATGTATATTTTGTATTATCATTTTGTGGTTGTAGGACCTTGCAGGTACCAGACATCAACTCCACCTTGTTTCACAGGTCTGAGTGTGTCTTTAATTATAATGGCTTATGTGGTTCACAGATTACATGAGTTCCCTTCACATACTCTAGGTCTAAGATGTGCACCAAGTGTCGTAAGCATCTTGGCGTAATTCGCCACATCAATTACTGAGTTTGATATTTTCCATATTGTCAGTATGTTTAGAGATGGTTGACTTATTTGGTTATGTTTAGATTAATGATGTGATCCTTGATGAGTGTTTTTATAATTAATAATGCTTATTTTAATGTATTTAATTTGTTGGCTTTGAGTATTTAATTATTTGATATTTTATGTTTATTTATTTTGTGTGATTTTAATATTTATTTGGTATTTATTGTTTAATATTTATTGTTGTTTAATATTTATTTAATATCGGTGGTTTAATATTTATTGAGGTTTGATCATTTATTTGATATTTAATTATTTATCATTTATTGTTATTGATGGACTTGAAAAGCACTGAGAGGGGGGGTGAATCAATGACACCAAAAATAAAACTACTTCAAACACTAACTGGTAGATGAACTTAACAAAGCTTTTAAACACAATGCATCCAATCCAAAATGATATAACAACATCCACAAAAAGTAAAGCATCCACCATAACACAAGTGATTGTACGTGGAAAACCCAAATAGGTAAAAACCACGGTGAGATGGAACTCACAAGTTAACTATCTGCAGTAATAGATAACTGATTAGTTAAGGTCTACAAAGTGCTCTGCTAGGAGTGAATCTTGTTAGAGATACCAAAGCTTGATTAGAAGCTTATACCCTGTTAAAGGTAGTACCCTATTAGGAGTAACCTAGGTGGAGGATTTCTCAATCCAAACTAATGGATCACCCTATTAAAGGATTTATACATTGAAGCTTGTTAGAGCTTACCCAGTTAGGGGATTTAATTCTGTTGTAATTGTTAGAAAACAACAAGAATGGTTTTATATGTTCTGAGTAGCACAATATTTGCTTGATCAGATCCTTCTAAGCATATTCAACACTTCTCTTATGCATACTCTACAACTTAACTCTTTTTCCTTTCGCACATAGCATAACACTTTTTCTCTCTTAAAAAAAATGCATTGCGATGTCAATATATAGACCTTATGATTTCATGTCGGCCTTAAGAAATCATAACACAATTTCCTAGGTTCAATGTATCTAGACAAGTGAACATAATGCATCACAAAAATTACCGCTAACCAGTCAGTGCAAGTAACTCATCACGAAATGTGGTAACTCATCACAAAATTACCAAATACCGGTTTGAGTAAAACATATGAACCGTTGTCCTTGAATCTCCGCTTGATCTCCATCTCGATCTTCATCTTGATGTCGACTTAGTATAATCACAGGTTTTCTCTTATGCACATACTGGTTGACACAAAGTACCGTTTAGAGATAAACCTCTTAGTATAGCCTCTAACATACTGATTGACAGAGTAAACAATTGATGTTACACCTGTAGTCAATATAATCATATGTGTGTGTTTGTGAGTGTTTCATCAATGACAACAAATGATGAATACATTACAATCATCATCAAGCCAAAAATCTCCCCCTTTGGCATTGATGGCAACACTTAGAAAATTTTACAGTAATACCGCAAAGAGTGCATACACAACAAATTTACACATATACTCATGTTCCCCCTTAATGCATATATTATATGAAATTTTCAAAAACACACATACATATTTCTACTCCCCCTTTGACAACAATTCCAAATTGAAAAAGTAATATATATATATATATAGAAAATTTGTACCAAAGTGTTTAGCATATACACAAATAACTAAAAAACTTGAATCAAAGTTCAGGCATAAGCAATTTTCATGAAAATAACATTGTAGCTCTTCTTCAACTGTGACAAAACATTGATCCATTATTCCAACATGTTCTCAGTATACTCAAATATAGACATCAGCTGTGAATGGAATTCTTCCATTGAGTCCGGTGTGCAGGTTTCAGGAGTTGCTAAGATAGCTTCTATATTGGAGTAGGCTCTCTGTAATATGTCTACTTGTGATGTAAGCAGACTCTTGAGTTCCTTGAGAGACTAGAGTCTCTTTGTTTTCTCATTACCATAGATATCCAGCCTATTGTGTAAATCATCTACAGATTTGTTAAAAGGCAAATATAGAGTCCTGAAGTGGGACATATGCCTTGCATATCCTTTCCAGCTCTTTCTCTATTTCTGTTTGTCTTTTTGAAATTTCAAAATAAAATAAAAAAACATTAGAGGTGGAAGCAAGATACTTTCCTCCCGTTTCAATAGCTTTACTCAACAAATCTTTATTGTGCGATAGAGCCATTTTCCCACTATCAATATCCTTTACCAATTTTTCTCCATACTTCTTCTTGTGACTCTTTTCAGTATAGAGTTGAGTAGCATCTTCTAGTGACTTGATTTGATTGGATGCATATGCAACTAACTGACCAAGTTTTCTAATAGGTGTAGGTAGATGTGTTGTAGATGTTTCTAGTAGCAGACCAGATAAAATATCTACTGCGGTCTAAATTTTTTTATCTTCAACCCTTTTCTCTTTCAGTCTCTTCTTATGCACTCTTGATTGCATGACACTTGCAATCTTCATTAATTCTGATGCACTCAAATTGTTCATATCAATAGGTCTTGAAATACTTAAAGAATTATCATCATCTTCATCAAGTTGTTTCTGCTTAGCTGGTTCAGAGGATACAACCTTAATGATTGCTTTCTTTGTATTCTTCTCCATTTCTTTTTCAAAGGACCATCTGATAACAGTTTTAGTATACTCCTTATGAGTAACTTGAATGACCGGTGGAGATTGGGGTTTCTCTAGTTGTTTTATTGTCGGTGGATTGTCTACTTTTAGTTGAGTTTCCAGTTGCTCAACTAAGGTAACTTTTACATCAGTATTTGTAGGAGGCTCCATATCTGGTGCAGTGTTATCTCCAGATAGATCAACTATGTCCTCAACATCATCAACAACATGAATAATGGAGTCATCCTTCTTCTTGTCAGGATAGACCTCATTAGCTTGAACAATCTCTTCTTCATCCATTTCGGGTTGATTGGCAATATTGTCCACATTATCCTCATTCATATTGGATTGGATAAGTTCTTCCATTCTTTTGATCACAGGCTATTCGATGGGTCTCATTTTCAATAATTGCCTTCTTTCCACTGAGTAACTTCAGTCTTCTTGCTTTGAATGTAAACTAAGATTTGTATCACGCAACTAAGGCACTAATATCATCTTTAGAAAATTCAGGAAAATATTATACAAATACCTCATCAATGATCTCTTTTCCTAATTTAATAGCTTCCTTAGATTATTCAAAAGAATAGTGTACAAATAATTTGAGATATCCTTTTCTAGTTCATGTGGAGATCTACTATAATGACATAAATGAGTGATTACCTATTGAAATGACTAGCTCTTTCTCATTTACAGTGAAGGAATCAAAATGCTCTTTGACATTGTCAAACCTATTTCTCCCTAGTGTCTTCATTGTTCTTTCAAAATGGGTTTCTAGCTTGCAAGATGCAATATCAATAGGCACAGTTGCCTTTGGCACTTCCTTAACTAATTTAGCTACTCTACCAGTAGCCTTTACCATCTTAGGTTCTTCTTCTTCAGTATCTGAACCTTCAGATTTTGGTTGGAGGATAAGTTTTTGATTCCTCTTCTTTGGTGCATTCTCCTTCTTTGTATATACTTTAGGTGTTGGTTCCTTTTTGGTTAGGACATTTCGAGTCACCCTTGTAGTCTTTGTCACCGGAGGTGAGTGAGTTTTCCTTTTCTTTCCTTTCACATTAGTGACAAGAGAAGTACTGGCTTCTACTGGTGCATTTTGGAGTGCCACAATGTCCAATTTTGCCTGCTTTTTGTCTTTGGGAGATGCTAATAGGGTATTAGCATAACCAACCAGTAGATCATAATTCACCTCATAACTCATGTCTTCCATATCTTCTTCTCTTGGCTCAATTGCTTGCATCAAGAAAAAGTCAGTGGTAACAGTTAAGAATATGTCTTTTTCAAAGTGCTTTACCACATCTTTTGGTAGTCTCATTCTCATGCTCATCTTTTTGTAAAATCCATTAAAATACTTATTTAGGGCTGCTGGAAAAGTATTTTTTACCGCCTTAATGTTGTTCTTAATCTGTGCAGAGACCGGTGAGTCTTTTGACCACTCAATGTCTCCAATTCTTGGTAGAAAGTTTTGAAAATAGAATATCCAACCAATAGCTGACCATACTTAAATTTTTTATTGTTATCCTTTTTGATAGATTGAAAATTCAAAAATAGTTGACTCCTGATAGCTTCACAGAGATCATAATTTGCATTATTAACAATCATTCTGTGAGTTGTATGAACTGCTGCAGATGGAACACTATTAAGTCTATTGGAGTAAAATACTCAGTAGCCTATCACCATTGTTGATAGTTTCACTATAGGGTCTTTGATATTGTTAATAGAAAAGGCATGCCCATCAGAAGTAGAAATAGTTAAAGAGAATACCATGTCTTTTGAAATTCGTCTGAGAACAGGTACCTCACCAGTTGAAAAATAAATAGTTACAGCCTGAATGGATTCCTTGGTTATTGTGTGAGTTCTCTCTAAATACATATTCTCTCCATGAACTCGACTCAAAATGATTCTGATATGCTCTTCCTCGAAATCTTCAAGAAACTAAGCGGCATTATGAAAACCCTTTTCGAAAACCCTAGCATACTTTGTTTCAATCTTACCATTCTCATCACAAAGTGATTTCAACTGTGTATAAATATATAGAGATCCTAAATCTTCTATCTTGCAGTCAATGTAACTAGACAAATCACCTTTGACCAAAACTCCACTCGGGACTTGTGACAATGCATTATACGACACAATTTTTTCTGCCTCTACAGCTTCCATAGGCTCAGAAGTAATCATTAACCTCTCTACAATCTTTGAAGTTGACGCCATTCTAGATGAACAAGATTTGAAGTAGTATGTTAAAATGAATACCTTATTTCATGCACGTTGCCCCATTTACCAATTGAAATGCTCAAGCGTACACCAGTTCGACCTTTTGCAACCTTCAATTCAGCTTAATTGCACAATTCACAAAACAATTCAGCAATTAATAGCAAAACAATCTTCCTCAACTCAACAAGCGATCCAAATTTCTTTCTTGAATGCATTAGGGTAAAAATAACAAAGTAAAACTTGCTTTTATCCTTTATACCTACTGCATTAAATGCTCTCCCGTTAGGGTTACAAACCCTAATTTCCCTGCTCAAGGAGAAAACCGGTTGATAACATATTGACAAAAAGTTACTACAATTTCATGTTTCAAATTTTTTTCCCACTCATTTTTCTCAAGGGGTCCGAAGGTATTTTAAACTGTTAAGCTCCCCTTAGCCATATTAAAAAGGCTTATGTCACCGATGCAGGGTTCTCTTCACTTGGTGAAGGAACAGTTTCTTCTCCAGGTGAGTCATCACTTTTCTTCTTCCAAATCTAATTCATTTCCTCTCTGGTTTCTTCAACATTAACTTTCTGCTTTCCTTTCTCATCCTTAGAAGAATTGATCAGTTTGTTATTTCTCGATCTACAAAATTTTGTTAAGTGCCCCGGTTTGTTACAGTGATAATAGGTCATACCAGATGATCTCCAAGGTCCTACATTTCCTCTTCCTGTTCTTCTTATGCAGTTCATAGCCACATGACCAAAGTTATTACAGATGGTGCAAATAAAATTTGTTACCTTTTCCATCTCAAATGGACTAAACTGGTTGTCGTAGGCTCTTTGCCAGTTCAGGTTTACTCGGTTGTCAAAGTTCCTCATTTGGTCACCATTTGGTCTTGGATGCATGTGTGGTACAAGATTGTTTGCTCCATATCTGCACTCAATAGATCTATGTCCATACATTCCACACGTGAAGCAATGACCTTCAAATTTCTTGGACACATACCTAGCATTAGTATTGTAACTTGCATTTCTGTTAGGTTTGTCTCTATAAACATTTGCAGTGTGACCAAGTTTATGGCAAACAAAATAGACAGGTTTCAAGACCTTCCTATCGGTAGGCTTATTGATCTTAGGAGCAAATTTGTTCTTAGGATTGTTTCTCTTTGTACTAGAGGATTCACCTTTTTCAGTTGTGTGAAAAACAAGTCCAGAGATATCACCCTTCATTCTTTGTGATTGAATTTGTTCTTCCAGCATGGTAGAACTTCTGTTGAACTTCTCCAATTTCTCATTGGCTTCAGTAAGCTATTTGGTGAGATATTCATTATGCTTTGACAGGTTCTCTCTCAAAGATGATGCAAGTTCAAGATGTAGCTATAGGTTCTCCTTTTCTTCACTTTCAGCAACCAAATGCTCATGAATAGTGACATTTTCCCATTTGATCTTTGTAATCTCTTGATCCCTTTCCTTGATAGGATCTTCAGCAGCTCTTTTGGCTTCTAGTTCTTGACTCATGCGGATAGTGAGACCTTCTAGCTCTCTCCTTAGATTCAGTTTCTCACCGTTTAACTTTTCAAATTCCTCTGCTAAAGCATCAATATTGACTTCATCTGAAGAACTATTATCAGATATCTCTAATAGTTGTTCAGTTAGCTCTCTCCTTTTGACTTGTGAAGATTTCATTCTGACCCTAAGGGTTTCAAGCTAATTTCTGCTAGCTTTTAGCTCTTTAGCCATCTCGAAGTAGCTCATGTCCCCCATGGTGGTTTCAAGGCACCCTTCTAAATGATTAGGCTTCAAAGAAGTTAGGCTTTGATACCAATTGATGGAAATGAAAAGCACTGAAAGAGGGGGTGAGTCAGTGACACCAAAAATAAAACTACTTCAAACACTAACCGGTACTAGATGAACTTAACAAAGCTTTTAAACACAATGCATGCAATCCAAAATGATATAACATCATCCACAAAAAGTAAAGCATTCACCATAACACAAGTGTTTGTACGTGGAAAACCCAAATAGGTAAAAACCACGGTGAGATGGAACTCACAAGTTAACTATCTGCAGTAATAAATAATTGATCGATTAAGGTCTACAAAGTGCTCTACTAGGAGCGAATCTTGTTAGAGATCCCAAAACTTGATTAGAAGCTTCTACCCTGTTAAAGGTAGTATCCAATTAGGAGTAACCTTGGTGGAGGATTTCTGAATCCAAACTAATGGATCACCTTGTTAAAGGATTTATACATTGAATCTTTTTAGAGCTTACCCAGTTAGGGGATTTGATTCTGTTGTAATTGTTAGAAAACAACAAGAATGGTTTGATCTATTCTGAGTAGCACAATATTTGCTTGATCAGATCCTTCTAAGCATATTCAACACTTCTCTTATGCATACTCTACAACTTAACTCTTTTTCCTTTCGCACATAACATAACACTTTTTCTCTCTTAAAAAAAATGCATTGCGATGTCAATATATAGACCTTATGATTTCATGTCGGCCTTAAGAAATCATAACACAATTTCCTAGGTGCAGTGTATCTAGACAAGTGAACATAACACATCACAAAATTTACCACCAAGCAGTCAGTGCAAGTAACTCATCACAAAATTACCAAATACCGGTTTGAGTAAAACATATGAACCATTGTCCTTGAATCTCTGCTTGATCTTGATTTTGCTGCTGACTTAGTATAGTCATAGGTTGTCTCTTATGCACATACCGGTTGACAAAAAGTACCGGTTAGAGATAAACCTCTTAGTATAGCCTCCAACATACCAGTTGACAGAGTAAACAATTGAAGTTACACCGGTAGTCAATATAATCATGTGTGTGTGTGTGAGTGTTTCATCAATGACAACAAATGATGAATACATTACAATCAACATCAAGCCAATAGTTATTGGTTTAATTATTTATTTGGTATTCAATGTTTATTTATTTATTATTGATTTATTGTTTAGTTGCTATTTATTTTTTATTTATTGTTTAATAGTGCTTTTATATTTTAATGTTGCTTAATAATTATTGGCGGCTTTTAATTATTTTATTGAGCCTTGGTTATTTTACATTTATTTATTTAGTCATTTTTTATTTCATTAACCTTGGCAATTTGTATTTCATCATTTATTTGGCTCCTTATTTCATTTATGAGCTTTTGGTTTTAATTTCCTTATTTAATTTATTTATTTGTTTATGCTTTATGCTTTATTTATATAGTTGACTTTATTTACTAGTGGGAGTGTATGAATACATTTGAATAAAATAATAATATCTTCCCACTTAGTTGTATCAGAAGATTTTATATTACTTTTACCTACCCTCCATTCTCATTGGTTGAATTTGAAATGGAAAATATAAAAGTAACCTAACATGGGGTTGGTAGAAAATATTATATTGGCTAGGGTATTTTCTTTGGATTTCTTTTTATTGGGTATTCTAGGCTTATTGTCGGGTTACCATTCTTGGAGATTTTTTTGCAACATTTGGCTTTTGGCTTGTTTTGCTAAGAGCTTGTGTTTGGATTTTGGATTAGGAGCTCTTCGTCAAATTTATTCCACAACTTCTAATTCCAGGTTGGAGCTCTTATCTTCTGAAAAGATTATTTTATTTATTTGTATTCTTTGTGTCTGCAAAAATTGTTGTTTGTGGGTTTTATTTGGGGAAAAAGATTTATTATATAGTTTATACTATAGTTTTGGAGAAATATTTATGTGCATAGATTTTAATATAAAGTTGAACTATTGGGCTTGGGGAAAATACTTTGTTTTCAATGGCTGGGAGTGTTGTTGTGAATGCACAACTCTGTGCAATTTCTATTGTTTGAAACTTGGATTTTGGATTTCTTAGTGTAGTTTGGCTTGAAGGATTTTTGGAGGAATTTGGTTGTGCCCAGCAATTTTGGGTTTGTTTTGTGAGAATGGGTTACTCTTGTGAGTTCTTCTTGACAGGCACTGTCATGAAGGAAGTTCACAGAGAGTTGATCTTGTTTTCCCTTGTCTTTAATTGATTCTATATGGTATTCCTTGTGGTTCTTGAGTGTGGTTTTTTCTGGAGAATGTGATTTAGCCTCAGTTTGAGTTATATGTATTAAGTTTTTTGTGTATTATGGAAGAAAAGCTCTTATGTTCAAATTACATTTTCTCCTTCCTAAATTTATGGATTTGAGTTCTATTTGTTGCTCACATTTCCTCTTGTCTAGGAGTCACTTATTCAGTTGGTTTCATGACTTGGAAATTTTCCCTTGATTTTTAATTTAGACCCGTAATTTTACTATTTTCCAGGTTTTTTGATCTCTAAGTCATATGCACTT
The DNA here is from genome assembly GCF_030272615.1 of Cryptomeria japonica. Taxonomy (NCBI): domain Eukaryota; kingdom Viridiplantae; phylum Streptophyta; class Pinopsida; order Cupressales; family Cupressaceae; genus Cryptomeria; species Cryptomeria japonica. Next base: position 469,753,955 of record NC_081411.1, on the reverse strand, counting down.
AAACAATGGTTGTATGCGCTAAAGTTTTGATCACATGTGCTAATTATTTTGTCATATGCGTTATTCTGTTATTGGTATGCGTTGAATTATTGGTCATATGCACTGAAAGATGATTCATATGCGCTGAAGAATTTATCATATGCGTTGGATAATTAGTCAAATGCGCTAGACTAAGTATCATATGCGCTAATCTGTGGATTTTCAGTATTTGCTCAGTTTTTTACTATCTGTTTGACCTTTTCGAATTGGATTTTGTATCAGAGGCTGTTCAGATGTTTATTGATGATTTTCCAATTTGTGCATTTGATCGATTTGATGAATCTTTCATGGGTTTCGCTTCTATGTTATCTTTATGATGGATTTATGTCTCTATAATGTTCAAAAGCCATGGTAGAGAGAGTTATTTAATGTGCTCAATCCAACAAGTTGATGTCCCTTGCTGTTGATATTTATTTCATTTGATGAGCAGATTTGGTTACCCTATTGATGTATTTTTATGCTATGAGGCTCTTGATGTTTATTTGGCTTTATGACCTTTGTATGACCATGTATGTGTATGGTTGTATGATGATTATGATTTCAGATTTGATTGTTGTTATGAGCCTCTTGTTGCATTTATTGTTTGGGCCATGTTAGGGGGGAGTGGGCTTCCATGTGATGACCGGGGTCATGAGAGATAGGCTTGCATGAGGTTCCTTGTAAGGATGCATGAAGTATAGACCGCCAAGGCACATTGAGAGTTTACCATGATTTGTAATTAAGTGATAACCTAATAATTAATGGGTTGGGTAGCTAGATTCATTAATAAGATAATAAATTGATTTGAGCCTCATGACTTAGTCCTAGGGAGGATGTTTTAGGATAAACATGAGAAGGTCATGAAGATGGTAAGCTAATCTCCCTTAGTCTCTCATAGGTTGAGATGGATCCACATGTCCATTAGTATAGTGCCTTATGTTATTTTGTTTTGAGTATGGTATGTGATGACACTCCACTCCTACATGTGTCTCCCTTGATGATTTATGATTATGCCTTATTGGATACATTTATGCCTTGTTGAGTTGTACACCTCTAGGAGTTTATTCTTGTTATATTGTGTGGGTTCTTGCATGAGAGTCCTTGTGAGGTTAGTCTCTTTGGTTATAGGTGCCAACTTAGGTTTATAGTGTGTGTTGGGACCTTGTGTCATCTCCTAGCATGATGGGTGGTTCTCTGGGTTCCACATGGTCGGGTGGTTGGTGCTTTTTAGCCATTGGGATGATCTCTTGGATTATTCATGCGTGAATGTGGATTCTCCTTCATGATGGATTATGGATGTACCTTGTAGTAGATTTATGTAATGAATATGATGGAATGCATGTATGTAGTATCTTGTATGTGGTAGATGGAATCATGTAAAAGGAAGAGCTATGTCCATAATGTATTGTTATGTAGATATATTTATAAGTAGTTCATAAAAGGTAGCTAGGATATGTCATGATTTGTAAATGTGGAAATGAGATATATGGATGTATTCTTGTTAAATGAAGGGAATGATTTCATGTACCCAAATTTGGCAACGGAGTTGTAATTGAAATAGATGTGTTTTATAATATAATCTTCTTGTATTGGTAGAAAGGAATTTTATGGATTTTCTTTAGGTTGTGATTTAACATGTGAAAGAACCTTGAGAAATGGAATAATATTAAATGTGAGTGTTGAGGATGTTAGTGTCATGGTTGTGAAGAAGGATACCTACAGCTGCAACACAAACACTCAATAGATCATGACAAGCATGGTTAGCAAATTGAAATCAAATGAAAGATGAACCATGGCAAAGCGACCTATCACCTCCTAAGAGATGTGAGTGTGGATTTTCTCTCAGATCTAGATGAGCAATCCCAGTGACTTGACTACACCAAGACAAAGGATTTAAAATGATACGATATGCAAGCTAAATAAATGCATGATTAAGCTAGATTGATCCAAGATGCTAATTATGCTAATGGTATGCATGATTATGCTAAATGATAGATGCAATTAAGATAGATAAGAGATTGATTATGCTATATGATTAAGCAATTATACTAGAAGATGATCAAATTAAGCTATATCTAAGATGCAATTGACTATAATATCAATGCTTAAATGATATGCAAGAATGGATATGCCTATAATAACAATGCTTCAAATGGGATGAGATGGGTGATAATATGATGAATCAATAAGTATCAGGTCAACTACTGAGAGGGAGGGGGTGAATTAGTAGATAGAAAAAAAATAAACTTTCACCAAACTTAATCCTAACTCATAAGCCAATCACTGAACTAATTGGTTTAAACATTGTAACAAAAACTGATATTGCACTGTCAAGCTTACCGGTTGACTAAAACATCAACGATACAATGTAAAAGATCTGAAACTCACATACCATTTAACTAAAACATTAAACCACTTTACTACCATCAGTAATAGCTCATTTCAGATCACTTCCAGTTATCTTATCATATCTAAGTGACTTTACCAGTTAATCATATCAACCATATCAAAACATATAACCACAAATTTATTCACCACTTGACACAATGATTTTTGACATAGAAACCCAAATGGGAAAAACCACGGTGGGGATGAATACCCACAAGTATTCTGAACTCTTCTGAAGTTTGACTTGTTAGGAGCCAAGCTTTATTAGAAGCTTATACAATGATGTCCTATTAAGAATAGATCCAGTTAAGGAGCACCTAGTTAAGGGATTGACTACAATACCCTGTTAAAGGAAATACCCTATTAGGAGTAACCTTGATAGAGGATTTCAACTCCAAGCTAATGGATCACCTGGTTAGAGAATTTAGACAACACCAAGCCTGTTAAAGCTTACCCAGTTAGGGGATTTAACTATTGTAATGGTTAGAGAACAATAGGGTCTTTTCTGATCTGGTAATAGCACTATCTTTCTTAGTTAGATCCTTTTATTCTCTTATCTACCTTCAAAACATTCTGTAGACACTCATTCTGGTTTGATAACAGTCTCACTACCACACTTAACAAAATTGCCAACACAATTACAAAATAACTCATTAACCTTATAAGAAAATACAATAGGTCGGTAACACATCACAAAACATACAAATCTCATAGAGATTACAATCAGATCGGTTCAAACATGACTATTGGATTACATAGTAATAAACTACACATTGTTCAAGACAACTTTGACTACTCCTAGATCATCACACATTGGATCTTGTAACTCATCATGCGTTATTCACTTCATGCTATGTATTTGTTCATTCCCAAGATAAAAAAGTTATCTCTACATGCCAAAACCACTTTGAAACTCATCACGTGCATCATGCATACGTGGAATCTCCATCTCTGATCACCATTGAATTATAGATCAACATAGCCAATTCACCAATCTCCATCGGTTAGGGTTTAGCACATCAATTGGTTGGGGTTACCAGTTGATCACTCTGCTTCAAATACCAATACTAGTTTCCATCACTGCTCTACAATCAATTGCAATACTACATCACTACCAGTTGCAATACAACTCCATTACCGATTATTATTGACATCAATGACAACACTATACTTGATTAATGCAATATACATGTAATGCCAACAATGGGATCCTTTGTGCTTCAAAATGGGGGATATTTATAGGATTTCCAAGGCCAAGGGTGAGGTGGCAAGAATCAATGGTCAAGATTCAGTTTGAAGATATCAAGGGTCGAATTGGAGGAGGTTGGAGGGAGGGATACTTGTCATCTCTATGGTGACAAGATTCAATGAGCCTTTCTCATAAGAGGGCAAGTGTCCAAGGGAGGAGACATGTGGCATAAGTGCCATGTGTCTCAAGGGGAGAATATCCAACCCATAGGAGGTTAGGATGGGGTTAGCTAAACCCAGGATCGGGTGGAATGGGTTAGGTTAGGGGGTGGTTAAGTTAGGTGGTTAGAAGTTAGGAGGCATGTGGGAAATTTGAATTTAAAAATTCAAATAATAGGAAAAGGTTAATTAACTTTGAACAACTCATAAATTGATTTGTTTTAATTAGTTAGGGGATAAGAAGAAATGAATTAAATGGGGGGAGGATTAATTAATTTAGATTAATTAATCAAAGGGGACTATTGAAATGAACTTATTAAATAAGTCCTTAGATTTATTAATAATCAGGTGAATGGGGAATTTAATCAAATTGCTAATGAATTAAATTAAATTGGGAAGGGGGATTAATTAAATAATTGCTTATTTAATTAATTATCTTCAAACCATTTTTAGGTGTATACAGTTAGATAATATGGATAAGGTTGAGATGATGATGTCTCTATCTGTATGCATTGGAAATTAGGAAAAGTATGCATAGAATGCAAAAAGGATTATTGAAAGAAAATATTAGGAGTATTGGATTATGCTTTGGGTTTATTGTCAAATGAAATGATCATGTTAGGAAAGTGGTTGCATGTGTAACTAGATTAGGAAAGGAAACTACTGCTATTAGACTTGTGGATATGCTTTTGGTTCTCTGTGAAAATTATGATGTTATGAAGGAATTATAAATGTGAATAGATCATGAAGATAATAGGAAATGGCTTGATTTGCATAGTAATGGAATGTATACCATGCTAGATAGATAGTAAATGACTTGTATAAGATGTATGCCATGTACTTGTATCGAAAGTAATGGATTTATATTGTTATATGTTTGGAAGTTAATAAATGAACTATATGATTGAAGGATTAGTGTGATGTTGTGCTTTCTTGTGCTTAAGTAAAGAAATAAGGGGATTAGTTTATCATGTGGATTGAAGAATGAATTATAGTTTATATATTATGAGTAGATAATTATAATAGATGGAATGAGATCATGTTAGTATTAGAAGCGATTGAAGTATATTTAAATGGATTATTAAAGTTGGATTATACCCATGCATTAGGATTGCATCATCATGGAAAAGGATAAAGAGCGTGTAAATAGGAAATGATGGGATAAAACACATTTTCTTTTGGTGCATAAAATGAATGTAGGATTAAGGGGTTGTCTTGTATTTTTAAAGGAAGAAATATAATATGCTAGTAGCATGATAGAATGTTATGCATATCTTGATGTATGGATAATCAAGTAGATTGCATAGCTCATGATTAAAAATTAAATATGATGCATTAATTCAAGATGGAATATGTTTATCGTGTGAGTAGGATATCATTATGGGAGTTAAATTAAGTAATGACGTTGAAGTACCCTAGGGAAAGGTTAATGATGTTAAGTTGTTTCCACTTGCATAAATTAATGAAATGTGTAATGATGCATGTTCTTAATGGTTAATGGTTAATGGAAGTAGTTAAATGGAAATGTTATGTGTTGCATTAGTTGTTATTAGATGTTAATAAAAAAAATTTATCTCCATTAGTATGTTAGATGTTTAGTTTTTGTAGGGTATTTTGGCAGGCATTATACATTGTGCATTTTAGCACTTAGCCTAGGGTAGCCTAGCGGTTTATCCATGTTTGTTATTTATTTTCTTGAATTTGTTGCCCTAGCTTTAGTTTATAGTTTCTTTTGCATCTTGGTTAGATAAGATTCCTACTAGTGGTAGAGGTCGTGGTTGTGGTGGTCGTATGGGTACTCGACGAAGTCCTCATCTCAAGGTTTCTAAAGAGTCGCACCATGAGGAGCCACAACAGGATTAGTAGGGTGGTGATGTGATTCCATAGTTGGTTAATGTGCTTCGGGATCTTCTTGGTCGATTAGGATAGAGGCAGGAGGAGTCTCATCATTATGTTCATTAAGAGAGAGTGATCACAGTCAGCTCATAGGAGAGTAGATGTTGTTGTGGATCAAGATGCAGTTGTAGCTAGTCATATGACAGATCTTTTGAGGTCGTGTCCCCCTACTTTTGATGGTTCTAGTAGTGGCATGGAGGCGAAGACTTGGCTTTTAGATTTAGGCAGGTGTTTTTCTATGCATCTATAGAAGTAACACCAAGGCTAAATGTGCAATTATGCATCTTCATGACTTTTCTTCAACATGGTAGCATATGGAGGAGAAGAAGTTGTGTTTAGATATTGTGACAATTTCTTGGGAGTTGTTTCTTGAGCATTTTCATGCCTGATTCTTGCTAGATAATTGGAGGTAGAGAAATGTAGATGAGTTTCATGATTTGAGGTAGCTAAACATGACAGTTGAGTAGTATGAGTGTAAGTTATTTGAACTTAAGCAGTATGTTGGGATAGAAGATGATGAGCCTATGTTTATTCAACATTTTGTTAGAGGACTCAATAACCAGATCGGTGGATGGATTTGAAATCTCAAGCCTAAGACTTTGGAGATAGTTGTGGAGAAGGCGCAATTGGATAGGGAGAACCTGAATTTTTCCTTGGGAAGTGTATTAGGTGTGCAGATGGCTAGTGCTCTAGTTACAAGAGTAGTTGTGAGAGGTGCTCAGTCATGGGTTTCAAGACATGCTAGGAGTCATCCTTCAGCTTTCAATAGTCGATAATGATCTTGGAAGACATTTATGTGTAGTCAGGGTTTTCTCATGGTACTAGATCATAGCCAGATAGAGATCATCATAGATGGCGTGACAGGCATCCATATCCTTCCCAACTAGCTATGAGTTCTCATTAGCAGTTGAGTAGAGTAAGTTTTCAGCAGTCTAGTGCACCTCCAGTTACTACAGGAATTAGTAGAAGGAGTTGCTTCACTTGTGGACAATAGGGTCACTTTGCATCCCATTTCCCTCGAAGATCTACACAAATGTTAATTCAGAAGCTAACAACTTTGGATTCTACAGTAGGTGATGCAGGGAGATCCCATCATGTATTTACGGTGGTTGATAACCATCAGGCCGAGCATCAGACCATAGTTGTTGAGACTACAAGTGAGATATGTGGTATCTCTTGCTTAGTATTATTTGATGCAGGTGCTTCAGATTCTTTCATTTCTCTTTCAATACTAGAGCGATGTGGGTTTTCTATTGAAAAGCAAGGTGATAAGTGGTAGGTTGAGTTGGCTATGGGGTATAAGGTGGCATTTGATTCCTTTGTGCATGGATGTGTGTTGGGTCTGGGAGTTTATACCACCTTAGTGGATCTTCGAATTCTCTCCTTGGGTTCTTATGATGTTGTGCTAGGCATGGATTGGCGAGTCTCATCAGACTAATATTGACTACCGTGGCAAGACAGTGCAATATTAGGATGATAGTGGGAAGAGTGTGGAGATAGTGGGTGTGCAGTGACCTATTTCTCTTCGCATGATTTTCGCTATGTAGTTGAAGCTGTGTGTGCGGTAGGGTTTCCTTCCCCTTTGTAGAAGATACTATTCTGGAAATGATAACCAAAAAAAAATCAAAAATTATTCTTTTAAGCAAAAAAAAATATAAACAAAGAGGGGAGCCTCACCCCCTCCCCCCGCGCTGTGGGAGGCGACCCCCAACGGCGGTCGCAGCCACCCCTATGGGCTGCAACCCACAGTCGGGAAGGCTTTGCCCCCCCCCCCCATGTGGGCGGCACCCCATAGTGGCGGTGTAGCTGGATTGTGGGCCACGTCCCACAGCAGCGGCCAAGGCTGCCTCTATGGGCCATGACTCGCAAGGGCTGCCCCTACAGGGAGCACCCACAGTCTTCACCACCGCTGCCCTCTGTGCGCCCCACGGCCCCCATTAAACCCTGCGGCCGCTCAAACTTCTTCACTCCCCGCCGAGTCCCTCCATGGCCGTCGCCTCCCGTACCCTGCAATAACAAACACACACCACACGAATAACATAGGGTTTCGTTGATGGCAATTTTTAAAAAATAATTAAAGAAAAAAATATATATATCATAAGCAACCCTAACATATATCATAAGCAACCCTAACCCAAATTTTTGGGTTAGGTTTTGCATAATAAATAAATAAATAAAAACTCATGGAGAAAGAAAAGGGGAAAAACCCTATTCGAATTTTGAATAGGGTATTCCATGTTTACTTGGGTATTAATAGATTAAATTTAAATTCATAAATTGTATGAATTTAAGTATATATAAATATATGTACATTTTAAATGTTTATATATATGAAGTTATAAGAGTAAACTTAGATATGGTAATTTCGGAATTATATATGTGTGTGTGTGTGTGTGTGTGTGTGTGTGTGTGTGTGTGTGTGTGTGTGACATATACGCTATACGTAAGCGTATAGGTATGTATATATATATACAATCATTGTAAGATTAAGTTGAAAATTAAAGGGGTGTAATTGTTTTATTAACGTAAATTTAATAAGTGGCTTGTTGGTATTTTGACCTTAGGGGATTATTTATTTGGTCAACATTAACCAGTGTTATAAAGCAAATGCTATTAAAGTTCATTTTACCCTCTAAATGAATTTTAAACATAGTATAGTTAACGCTCATTAAATATTAAGTTGTTAATAGTCAAAAAAAAAATATAATAATAGATTTGATATAATTAATGCTTTGTGTAATTAAAAGATTAATTGAGATTAATAATATCTCTTGTTAACTAATTTAGAGATTTGTGCTTAATGAATTTATATATTTATTAATTGGTGAGATAATAATAATTTCTTTGGAAGAGGATTCATGGTGGAATTATATATATTCAAAAATAAGTCCAAGACCTCGATCTTGCGAACTCATTTAGCCTAGATGGAGCCTTATATTAAATAAAGCAATTAACATTTTAACGTTTGACACTTCAATTTTCTTTTGCTCAATTAATTAATATTAGTACGTTAAAATCATATTAATAATTAACTTATAGACGCAAGATTTAATCAAGTTATAAAGGAAGGATGTATTATCACGGATGGAGGAAACTTGTTAGGAGATAAATAATTATTATTGTATCAAGTAATGATATTAATGCCTATTTAGTAGAAGTCGATCTAATTAAGGATTATAATTTGTAACCGTAATAAAAGGGACATTCGATGTGAATTTATTATTGTCCCTTTAAAAATCATTTTGTTCCATTTGATTATAGGAGTTATCGTAAACTATCATGTTAGGAATATCCTGACTTTGTCGTATAGGAGTTTTATAGAAACCTAAGGCTTCTAGATAATTTTGTTCTATTCATCGCTCACGTTAGAAAAATTGTTTTATTATAATTTAAGATTCCGCTTGGAACAACCTGTTAAGTTGTCACATCTAATTAAGCATAGTTTGCATATAATTAAGTGTATCAAAAAAAAAATTGTTGTTTGGGTTTTTGCCCAAAAGTTTGGGCATGACATTTTGGTATCGGAGCCCTAGGTTCATACACTGGTGAACATGGGCTACATTCATAACTTAGTTGAACTAAATGATGACTACGAAGTATAACACCTAGGTGGAAACTTGCGAAATAATAAAGTGAAAGCCCTGAAATTTGAAACTAATTAGTCATAATGTTTATGGCATAATAAGACCCCAAAGGCTATAAACATTTTAAAATTATAAATATTCTCAGTATTTAATAAACGAAATTTAGATCCTTAGTACTTATAAGATTACCAATCAATTGGAACTCAAATGCAATTATTGCCCTAATCAAATCAGGTATGAGGAGTTAATTCTACAATAGAATACCTTTGATGGTGACTAAGAGAATACCATCCATCAAGGTATGTTCTTGACTTGGCAAGTCAAGAAAGCTAGTTAGACATAAGATGAAGGCGCAATAACCAAGATAATTGAGATAACGACAACTCAAATTAATTTTTTTTAGCTATGCAAAACATTTGGTGGTTCAAAGACCACGACCACCATTTGAGACAACAATGAATAAGAGTTAAGAGGTACTCTTGTGAATATTAGAAAGAAGCATTAACCTATCCTAATGAATAGGTGCCTTAAGTGTGTGGTCAGGTTAGGTTCCTTATTAAGAGCTTTCGTTAGACAATCCTTGTAGCAACACAGAGAAGCTAGAGTTGTATAACCCTGAAGATAAGGACTAAAATGATGAATGACAATCTCCTTGATAAGTGGACCCTAGAAATATTATAGATGAATTAACTAAGGAGAAAGGATACATGAACTTCTTGGGTTAAAGCACGCAAATGCAATAAATCCTAAGTTCATTCGTAGTTATATAATTGGGGAAACAAGCAAAGTAAAGCTACAACTAGTTCCCTTATGGGAAGACAATCTTGGAGAAATTAATGGCAAGGAGAGTAGGGACGATTTGGGAATCGTACCAAAAAAAAAAATCCCTATTGAAGTGCAAGGAGTATACAAGTATTAGGATCTTATACTCTAGGAATGAGTAACTAATACTCATTCAGAACCTAAGGAGAAAAGTGCAACCCAACCATGGCTAGTCACTAGTTACAAGACAATATGAAACACAATTTAACTACTTGACACAACCGAAGTAGGTTTGTAAATTTATGGCACTCAAGTGTGAAGGTATGTGAAAACATTAGGTATGGATGAAACAACATGCAGATGGAAATGGCTTATGGAAAGATAGTATAGCAATATTATAATACGAAGGTTTTAATGACGATTAGTTGGCAGTATAAGATATTTTATGAGAACATGGATAAGGAGACAAATTATGTGGTTAGCCAAGGGAGAACTTGGAAATTATGGTAGTCTTAAGACATTGGTAATTATTGGACATCCTTATGTTATACCATAATTGGGTAATAGGATATTATGATGATAAGGTGGTTTACATGGTTCGAAGGAAATTGTAATTGGTGATATGCCGAAATTGGCTAGTAAGTAAATATAAATAAGTAATATGGAAAGAGATAACTTCTTTTTTTACCAAATTTTAATTAATAGGGTGAGCGTTGGTCACTTCTCGAGTGCACACCCCCTTGATATCATAATTTACATAGGGGAAGTAGGAGGGAATAAGTCAACTCTTGGCGTTGTTTGAAATATGTCATGAAATATGTGGGAAGGAATTAGTTGTCAAGCGTTATTGATTTTACTTGACAATCAGTCCACCCCAAATGGTTCTTAACCATAAGTGTTAGTAATTTGGCAACATGCTCCTTATTGATGAAGACAAAAGGATGATTAGAGGTGAAAATTCAAGGAGCTAGCAAAGGGCTAAGAGAACAAATGATGTCCCTAGTAGAATTATATGATTACCTTTTTTTTTTTTTTTTAAATTCCTAGGTGTTTCTAAGTATGCAAGTGACAATTTGTACCGAACTATCCACCACATGTGAGTAAGACATGAAAGTGTCGATGCATGAGTTACCACGTAATATTGAACCAAGGTTTAGCATATCAAGAAAATCAATGGAAGTCCTAGAAGAATGGATGGAGGATGGTAGAGTTATTGCAATCACCTGTTAGATATAATTATAGATGTTAATAACCCTAAATAGATAACGGAGTATGTCAGAAAGTGTGGCTTGCGCTAGCAATCACGTGAAGGTTAAAATGGAACATGATCTATAAAACGATTATAATTTCATGTGTATAAGATATTTCGTAAATAATAAAGGAATATAGATAAACTAAGAATCTCAAGAGTCTAATAATCACTTCCTAGCACACTCAGAACTTGTGATCTTGGGTGATGTGTTGGAGTTACTCCCTATAGCATGGCTAGTATGGTCATCTTGTTTCGAGTTTTGATTAGACAATATTTTTGACTTTCTTTGAATTGTATTTTGCGATCTAGGGGCTAGTACTTTCTTTTTATTTATTTATTTTTATGATGAAAGGACCACTAAATTTATGTTTCTTTTTATTGGAACTATGGCACTTGCCATGTTGCTAATTTTAATATCTTTCAATTGCCGACTTTTTTCTTCTTTGATTGGACTTGGTAAAAGTAACTTCCATTTGATCTTTTAAAGTGTCAAGTGGTCATTTTGACTTTAATATAGCTAGCCCTAGTGATGTGATTTGTGTAAAGCCTATCATGTTTGTTGAACCACTGATAGTGTGTCAAGGGAGAATACCACAAGGAGTGAAATTAGGCACACAGAATAAACAAAGAATGTTATTCCGAAAGAAGGTAAAGAAAGGAATATTCTCCTAAATAAAATTATTTGCGAGTAATCTAAGAGAGGAAATTTATAACAAAAAAATTATATGTGTGTGTGTGTGTGTGTGTGTGTGTGTGTGTGTGTGTGTGTGTGTGTGTGTGTGTGTGTGTGAGTGAGTGATCTAGACCTAATGAATTGCAAAAGTGATGATAATTGCAGACTGGTTAATTTGGCATGTGTATGGAGATGATTGCGTGGATGAGATCAAAAAGAAATAATAACTATTAATTTTCATCAGTCCCTTAGAATGGGATGGTTATGTACCTTTATGTTTGGATTTTGCGAATAATGTACCTATGAAACTAAAAACCTTGGTGCCTAGAAATACCAAGCATTGTGGGCCCTGGGAGTAGAAAATTTCCCTACCTATGGGTAGATTCAAGAGCTTAAACTTGATTATCCCTTGTTGCCTAAGGATGTTGGAAGAAATCATGCACCTAGGGTGGTTTACAAAATATGTGATTAACCCCCTTATGAGGCACCTTGATGTAAAATAAGTAGATTCATTATGGATAAACTGTGGTGTCAATTCTCTTTAGCGGCGAGCATGGATGACAATTGCAGTGGGATAAACATGTTTTACATGAACCCTTAATAAGTATGACTCCTAGAACTTAATAAGTAAACTATCATGTGTAACCTTGATTATGGGAGTTGATGTGTGTTATTGATATAATTTGGATGGTGCATTAATGTAAGTTGTTGAAAGATAGAATTTTGTAAACACCTACCTGAGATTGAAGGGAAATGTAAGAATTTAACCTTATGAAGATAGTAAGCTAATTACAATAATAAGTTGGTTTTGGTAATGCATCTTTCTAGTAGGCAAGATAAAATTTAGAGTAACCTATTGAAATCATGGGAAATGTTATGTCCCTATTTCGTATTTTGCTCATGCAACTTCCAGGAGTAAGTTGATCTCTAGGGGAGGAGGATGTAGAGCCCCTCCCCAATCAAGCTTTGGCTAACTCAGTTGACCATGGTTGACCTTACTAATAAATGCTATACTTCAATAGGATGGGCTATGTTAGATGGATAAATTGGTGAGAAAAGTAATTGAACCAAGTTACGAAATCATTTCACCTAGAGGTGTACATTTCGATGCGTTATGGATACATAACTTTATATGATTCTAGAATAGGATAACTTTGAGATGATGTATGTCATTATTGGATTTGCAGGACTTTACTATGATGATAGAAATAGGATGCATGTCTTATGTATGGGTCAAAATTATGAGGATTATGATAATTGCTTATGTGGATTTATTTTGATATAAGATATGTTGATTTTGTTTAATGTCAATTGTATGCAGAGTGTTTGATGTGTATTATTATTCATGTGTTTAATTTTATATGAGGTTATTTTGAATTAATAATGTGTGATTGAGATGCGCAGGAAAATTATCCATGTGACCATGGAAATATTATGGAGAACCAAACCTAGACCTATGTACATTTGTAAAACCATGGGTTGTCTATTTGGAGAGACAACACCCCATATGTATCATATTTTATTTGTGAAAGTAAATGTTGCATGTGTGTTAAATTAAATTTATTAATTTGTGTAAATCCAACAAGAGACAAATTTCATGTGTAATTTTGTAATGTATTTTATTGTGTCACTTGACACGTGTTGATTTATGTCTTGAATTTTAACTTGTCTCTTGAAGGGAGTTGTTTCAACCATAGCCTTTTTAAACATTTGAATGTGGTTCTAAATTTTCCTTGGGTAGAGAGTCTTTGGAGTGGTCAACTCAGGTTTGACCCGAAAGTTAACTTCAGATGGGTTTATAAGGTGTCAAATGGACTCCTAGGGGTAGTTTAAAGGTGTTTCCTAAAGTCCATAAGGTATACCTATGGGTTAGGAGTATTTTTAGGCATGTGTCTACTCCCATGTGACTGTTTAGTCACCTCAAAAAGTGAGTTTCCTAAGGTGAGCGAAAATTCAAAATTAGAAGGTGCCATCTAGGTTAGATAACCTTCCCTTTTGATGTGAGATCCTTTTTCCCACTTTCTCTTACTTTTCCTTTTTCAGTTTTAGAAACCTGTGAGAACTCTCACTGAGGTCTTTTTAGGCAAGAATGAGAGACTTTGTGGGTAATCACCCACTCTCCATTTTTGGAGATCTTGCATTTTGAAAAGTTAGTTTTTGGATTCGAAATTTGGCTAAGTGTAGGAGGGAGGATTGTGGATTTGGGCTGCTCATCCTCAAACTAAGTTCTAGCACACCTTTGGGCAGATTGAAGGTTGGTTCATCACTTCTTTTGTTTTCTTTTAAGTTGCATGTTTATGTTGGAAATATTGTTTGAATGAAAAGGTTGTTGTCTTGTATTTTCTTTTGTAAAGATTATTATGCGACCCTTCTTTTATTATTTTATGCATTTCCTATGATTTGGGAGTAACCAAGGCCTTCTACTCTTGGGAGAGTAGGATGGTCTTGTGGGTGGTAGGAGTTTGACAGCCCTCGATTGAGAGACTCTCATTATGAGAGTGAACTCAAGGGGTGTATATGTGACCCTTGCTGCATGGTCTGGTTTGTGCATTTGGGGGTCATAAGGGGAGAAAGTATGGCATGAATGCCTTGGGGGGCATAAGGAATGTGGGGTTAATGAACTTATGATATATCTTTGATGCCATGAGGTGGCTTTGTGATCTACCATTCTTGTAGTCTCCTCAGGGTATTTGGTCCACTGCCACCCATGTAAAATCATCACATTTTGTGATGGAGTGTAGCCTTGGTTGGGAAAGTGTTTGCTATATGTTTTTCCCTTGCTTGTTGTGTTTGCATGTCTGTAACCTATCTAGGGCTTGGTTCTCCAAGCTCAGGGGTGGCTTCTAGTAAGCCTAGGTTGGGAGGTGAGCACTCCATGGTCAAAACCTTATGATTCATTTGCAGGATTGCTTGGAAAGAAAAGAAAAAGACAAGTTTGAAAGTTGCTGGTTTTCACTTGATTTGCAGAAAAAGATTCAGGGATGGAATACTATATTTAGTTGCAGCAATGTATATCAAAAGTTACATGTTGTATTTATTTTGAAAAGAAATGTATTTATTTGTTTGAGCCTCCTTTGCTAGTAAAGAGAGGCTAAGTGGGGTTTCCTTCCCCTTTGTAGAAGTTACTATTCTAGAAATGATAACAGTTTTCTATTTCTTGTTTTATCAAAAAAACAGATATCCTTCTATTCAGTTATTATTGCAAAAAAAAGAAATGTTTATATTTGGAAATCAGTTCCTATAGCTATTGAAACAATGGTTGTTGTATTTATGTTTATTCAGAAAATAAAAGTCTATTTCATCTCTTATGCATAATGAAATAGTGTAGATACATAAACTAGAATAGCATGTAAGTTATTAAACCTAGAAATGATCTCTTAATCCTATTTATTTAATTTCAAGTGCAAATATAGTAAATTAGAGTTTAGTATGGATATTAATGTGATATTCATCTTAGTAAAATAGTTTTCCATGAAAATTTAAGCTGTATTAATGCTGCTATAAATTACCGAAATCTGCCATTTTATTCCTTACAAATATTGCAGAATACAAACCTAGATAAAATAAACTAGATCTAGAGTTAACTATTTGATTCTTGAAATAGAGAGATATATATCTATTTAAAATTTGTTAGGTTAAATATTCTGCCTTAAATGTTTTCAAAAAAAAAATATGGGTTTTGCCATGAAAAGGAAATCCATATATCCTAACAGATTTAAAAAGAATAGGGCTAAGCTTAAATGCATTGTACTTTAAATTCAAATATGGATGCATACATATTAAAGAGGGTTATACAAAATAAAAGGGAATATCTAGCCATTTAAGTTGTTGGTTTATTTTTCCATTTATATTAGCCTTTGAAAAAAAAATCCCTGCATATATATATATATATATTTTTAAAAAGGGAATGCTTAAGGGTATATATATATATAAAAGACAACATATATTATTTATTAATATTTCCATCTTGTGAAACTGGTTGTTTAAAAATATTAACCACAAAGATAAATGTATATATATAAATATATATATATACATAAATATATATATATATATACATACATATATATATATATATATTGCATTTTAAAAATATAACAAAAAAAAATCAAAAATTATTTTTTTAAGCAAAAAAAAATATAAACAAAGAGGGGAGCCTCGCCCCCCCCACGCTGTGGGCAGCGACCCCCAGCGGCGGCCGCAGCCGCCCGTGCGGTCTGCAACCCACAGTCGAGGAGGCTTCACCCCCCCCGTGGGGTGCCGCCGCCGGACTCCAAGCCGCATCCCACAGTGGCGGCCAAGGCCGCCTCTGTGGGTTGTGACATGCAGGCTCGGCTGCAGCTGCCCCCACGATCTTCACCACCGACACCCTCTGTGCGCCCCGCGGCCCCCATTAAACCCTAGGGCCACTCAAACTCCTTTGCTCCCCGCCGACAACCGCCATGGCCGCCGCCTCCCATACCCTACAATAACAAACACACACCACACAAATAGCGTAGGGTTTGGTTGATGGCATTTTCAAAAAAATAAATAAAGAAAAAAATATATATATCATAAGCAACCCTAACCCAAATTTTTGGGTTAGCCTTTGCATAATAAATAAATAAATAAAAACTCATGGAGAAAGAAAAGGGGGAAAACCCTATTCGAATTTTGAATAGGGTATTCCATGTTTACTTGGGTATTAATAGATTAAATTTAAATTTGTAAATTGTATGAATTTAAGTATTTATAAATATATGTACATTTTAAATGTTTATATATATGAAGTTATAAGAGTAAACTTATATATATATATATATAATCATTGTAAGATTAAGTTGAAAATTAAAGGGGTGTAATTGTTTTATTAACGTAAATTTAATAAGTGTCTTGTTGGTATTTTGACCTTAGGGGATTATTTATTTGGTCAACATTAAGCAGTGTTATAAAGGAAATGCTATTAAAGGTCATTTTACCCTCTAAACAAATTTTAAACACAGTATAGTTAAAGCTCATTAAATATTAAGTTGTTAATAGTCAAAAAAAATATATAACAATAGATTTGATATAATTAATGCTTCGTGTAATTAAAAGATTAATTGAGATTAATAATATCTCTTGTTAACTAATTTAGAGAGTTGTGCTTAATGAATTTATATATTTATTAATTGGTGAGATAATAATAATTTCTTTGGAAGAGGATTCGTGGTGGAATTATATATATTCAAAAATAAATCCAAGACCTCGATCTTGCAAACTCATTTAGCCTAGATGGAACCTTATATTAAATAAAGCAATTAACATTTTGACGTTTGACACTTCAATTTTCTTTTGCTCGATTAATTAATATTAGTACATTAGAATCATATTAATAATTAACTTATAGACGCAAGATTTAATCAAGTTATAAAGGAAGGATGCATTATCATGGATGGAGGAAACTTGTTAGGAGATAAATAATTATTATTGCATCAAGTAATGATATTAATGCCTATTTAGTAGAAGTCGATCTAATTAAGGATTATAATTTGTAACCGTAATAAAAGGGACATTCGATGTGAATTTATTATTGTCCCTTTAAAAATCATTTTGTTTCGTTTGATTATAGGAGTTATCATAAACTATTATGTTAGGAATATCCTGACTTTGTCGTATAGGAGTTTTATAGAAACCTAAGGCTTCTAGATAGTTTTGTCCTATTCATCGCTCACGTTAGAAAAACATTTTATTATAATTTAAAATTCCACTTGGAACAACCTGTTAAGTTGTCACATCTAATTAAGCATAGTTTGCATATAATTAAGTGTATCAAAAAAAAATTTATTGTTTGGGTTTTTGCCCAAAAGTTTGGGCATGACATTGTGCTAGGCATGGATTGGCGAGTCTCATCAGACTAATATTGACTACCGTGGGAAGAGGGTGCAATATTAGGATGATAGTGGGAAGAGTGTGGAGATAGTGGGTGTGCAGCGACCTATTTCTCTTCGCATGATTTCCGCTATGCAGTTGAAGTGGTGTGTGCGGTAGGGTTGTTAGTTGTTTGCAGTGAGAGTGGATGATTTGGATGAAGGAGAGAATCATGATGACCTCTTTCATCATCATCCCATTCTCTAGGAGTTTTTGGATGTTTTCCCTAGTGAGATTCCAAGTATGCCGCCGAAGTGCAACATCAATTTTTGGATAGATTTGGTTCCAAAAGTAAAGCCTATATCTAAGGCTCCTTATCAGATTACTACTCAGGAGTTGAGTGAGTTGAGATTGCAGTTGGAGGAGTTGTTGGCTAAGGGATTCATTCACCCTAGTGTCTCTCCATGAGGTGTGTTAGTGTTGTTTATGAAGAAAAAAGATGGATCTCTTAGGTTGTGTATTGATTACAGAAAACTTATTAAGGTGAGGGTGAAGAACTGATATCCTTTTTTGAGGATTGATGACTTGTTTGATCAGATTAAGGATGAAAAGATCTTTTCCAATATATATCTTAAGTCTGGGTATCACTAGCTGAGGATTCACAAGGCATGTATTCATCGTACAACATTCCATATTAGATATGGGCATTATAAGTTTACAGTGGTACCTTTTGGTCTCACAAATTCTCCATTAGTTTTCATGAGCTTGATTAATGGATTTTTCAGGACGTATCTTGATAAGTTTGTGCTTGTATTCTTGGATGATATATTAGTTTTATTGATATCGATGGAGGAGCATGAGGAGAACATGAGGTAAGTTTTGTAGTGTCTATAAGATAATCAATTAGCTGCCAACATGGCGTAGTGCGAGTTCTTTCAGACAGAGTTGCAATATCTTGGTCATGTCATTTTAGGAGAGGGTATCATAGTGGATCCCTCTAAGATTTAGGCTATAGTGGATTGGCCAGCACCCACTAATGTGGGTGAGGTTCATAGATTCATGGGTGTTGCAGGTTATTAGCACAGATTTGTTCAAGATTTCTTAAGTATTTATAACCCTATCACTTATCTTAAAAGAAAAGGGAATAAGTTTGTGTGGTCAAATCAGTGTGAGATGGCTTTACGGATCCTTAAGGAGCATTTGAATAGTGCACCTATTCTTGCAGCGCCAGATCCTTTGCATGATTTTCTAGTGTGCATGAGTGTATCTTTGGAGGGACTTGGAGTAATTTTGATGCAGGATGGTAGAGTGATATCATACAAGTTGTGTATGCTCAAATATCATGAGTCGATCTATCATACTCATGATTTAGAGCTAGCAGAAGTGGTGCATGCTTTAGCTCATTGGAAACATTTCCTTCTTAGGCATTGGTTCGAGCTACACAATGATCACTGTAGTTTGCAATACATTTTTTGTAGTGTCTCTCCTTGACTTGCCTCTATTTGACTTTTATTTCATGCATGATAGACATATCTAGACTCTTTAAGATGTTTTAGATAATGATTATACATGTGTTTTAGTTACTCATTATGATGTTAGACATTATTTGGACAAATGTTATTTTGATGATTTATAAGGATGATGATGCTATCATTATTGATCATGTGATTTGATGGATATATGTGTTGGATGGATCATATATGTATCTCTATGCTTGATGGATTCTATATGCATTACTATATTGATAGATTATTGATAGTTTATATTGATCATGGATTTGATATTATTATGGTTACACTAACCCTATTTCATGATTACATATGATGAGTGGATTATGTGATGTGTTTGATTATTGTATGACTAACTTTCTTCATGAGAGGGATGATGTCACATCACTCATTGTGAGCAGGAAGTGTCATCGTGATTCCCTATCATGTGTGTGTTATGATATATATATATATATATATATATATATATATCTGTGTGTGTGTGTGTTGTATCGTTGCTTCGTGGTTGTAGGATTTGTAGGTACCAGACATCGACTCCACTGGCTCCACAAGTCTAAGAATGTCTTTAAATCCCAATGGCATGTGGTTCGAAGTTGACACAAGTTCCCTTCACATACTCTAGGTCTAAGTTGTATACTTTGTGTCGTCAGCATCTCAGTTCGCCATGTCAATTAGTGAGATGTGGTCTTCTTGGTGATTGTGAGTATGCTAGTTATTGTTGATCTATTTTGATGTATATATGTGTGACTTGATAATTAATAATGTTTAATTAATTTATTGGATTATTGACCTTTTGAGTATTTAATTATTTGATATTTAATGTTTATTTAATTAATGTTGATTTATGTTTTATTCAATATTTATTGTCTACTTTATATTATTGTTTAATTTATATTTATGGTTTATTTATTTATTTATTATTTATGGTTTATTAATTTATTTAATGTTTGACATTTGTCGTGGTTATTTATCGACTTTATGAGCTTTTGAATTATTTATTTATTATTCCCCATTTGATTTATTTATTTAATCTTAGCCTATAGTTGTTTGTATAGTTTAATTATTGATTATGTGAGGGTAAAAAAGTATCTTATATTATATCTTTTTACATCCCACTCATATATTTGTAAATATGTTTTAATATTTCCCCTACCTACCCTCTATTCTCATTGGTTGACTTTGAGGCTAGGGTTTTGCCTTGGAGGCTAGGGTTTAGGCTTGGTTTTTCTTTTTATCTGGTTGTCTGAGCTTGTGGTTGGGTTACCATCTTTCAAATTCTTCTGCAAATTTTACTTTGGGCTTGGATTTTGGCTTTTGGAGCTTGTTGGATTTTGTGTGGGCACTTCTTCAACCTTCTTCCATCACACAAGGTGTAGGTTGGAGCTCTTTGTCCCTCGCATTTTTAGTTTTAGTATATTTTGTGTTTTCTCCATGTCTGCAGATTATATGCGTGTGTTTGGGGAGAATGAAATTTATTGTATATTTTTTATATAATTGGAAGAGAAATATTTCCCTACATAAATTTTATTACATAGTTTAAACCTAGGGAAAGAAAAAAATATATTTTGTAATTGGTTTAGCCACACGCACGGCTCTGCATATATTTCTTTATGTGAATCTTCCCTATGTGAGCTCATTTGTCCTATTTGAGAGTGTATTTTGATTTCTCCCTGGCCTATGTTTGTTCTGTGAATATCATTTTGGTTTATTAAACTCTCCGGGAGTTTCTAGTGTGCTTTTCGAGTGTCCAGTCATGAGGTTGCATTTCAGTATATCTTCCATTATAGTCAATGATTTTGCATTATTTTTATATCAATCATTTTGTATTGTCTGGGTGTTTCTTTTAAGCCCTTATTTGTAAGATTTTGTGATGTCTTTGATTTTATATCCATGTAAATTTCATCTTTTCATGCTAGAGTCTGAAATATAAGTGCTAAAACTATAAATACATTATTTCTCTATGTCTATGCAATGTTTCTTTATTGAAATGTACTGCTTAATATTGCAAATGCATTGTCTGAACCATTATATGCACCATTTCATAATGTATGTGGTATTCCCCTCTGTGTATGTGATTTTGTATTTAGTTTATGTGTTGTACTACGTGACAAAGGCACTAATCTGTCTAGTCTTGGTATTTTTGTCAATTTGCTCAGTTTGATTTGGTTTTCTAGAAATGATGTCATACCAAGGGCATTTATGGAGGTTTGTTGATATTTTCCATCTTTGAGTTTGATCAGATTTGATGATCTTTTGTGGTTTTTGCTTCTATTTGTTGTTATGCTTCCTTGTTGAGGTTTTTTGCTCTCTTCATGTTGATGTGCCATGATTGTGAGAATTGTTCTATTGTTGTAGAACCAGCAAGTGAATGTTCCTTGCTATAGCTTTTATCTCGTATTTGTGGCATCTTTTGATGGCCCTTTTTTTGTCCTTGATGTAATAATTTTCTATGAGGCTCTTTACTGGTTTACTCAGCTTATGGCAATTGGATGATCATGCATGAGTTATGTCAACATGATGGCATTTATGGTTTTCATATTTACATGTTGATTATGAGCCTCTTGTTGAGATTCCATTTGGGAACATGTTAGTATTGGTAAAATGGTGTCTCAACCTTGCATTTACATGAGCTTAATATTTATAGTAAGTTTTTATTTGAGCACAAAATGGTGCAAAATTCTCCCCAAATCTTCTAGTTGTCTAGAAAAGCATTTCGGTAAAGTTATGTTGCAAGATCACAACTAGTTTTGAAGATATTAAATTTTATATTTTTGAGGGGTCCAATGAAAGGTTTAAATTTGATTTTGAGGACTTTAGAGGCCCTAAAATACTCTGAAAAAGTGGGCATAAAGGGTGTGGTTGTTTATGAGGCAATAGAGAACTTCACAAGCTTTTCAACGCTTGAAATGGTTCATCAACAGGACACATGTTTCTCAAGTTATGGCCTCCGAAAGTTTGTACTCTTGAAATAGGAAATATAAAATACATCAGACACATAAATGAGCTGTAAAAAGGGAGGGAAATGTCATAGGGAATCTAGAAGGGAGATAAGGTTGGCTACACCTTATTGGGTGGTTTTATCCCATGGTTTTGCAATACCGTTTGACGGTTTCTTGTATTGTATCTCCTATATATGAGGTGCATGGGATAGAGGTTGTGTGCAAGAGTCTTATAGCTATTGAGTTACCTCTAAATCTCTGATTAAGGGTACTCTTGTGAAGAGCTTGCTCTGCAAGTATATTGTAATATTTTTTTATTACAGAATAATATATTGGGTGGCTTTTTGAGTGTGGGGTTTTTCTTCCGAAAGGGTTTTGCCCACATAAATCACTGTGTTATGGTTTGAATGTTATTATATCTATTTTTGTTTTCTATAACAGTTGTGATGATCTATAAATGTTTTTGCATTACCCTCCTCTCAAGGTTAGTGTAGGAATTTGTTCTGCTACTTAACTTCCTTATAGCTAGGGGGAGTGGGCTTTCTTGTGATGACCGGGGTCATGAGAGATAGGATTGCATGAGGTTCCTTGTAAGTATGCATGAAGTCTAGACCACCAAGGCACATTGAAAGTTTAACTGGATTATAAACAAGTGATAACATTAATAATGAATTAATAGGATGGGTAAATAATTCACTAATCAAGATAATGAATAGTTGAGCCCCATGAATTGATCCTAGCTAGGATCTATTAGGATAAGCTTGGGAAGGCCACTACGGTGGTAAGAAAATATCTCCTTCATTATCTCATAGATTGAGTTGGCTCCACATGTCTATCGGGGTTATGCTTTGTAAGGTTGTGTTTCTATATTTTGGAGGATAGCATGTGATGACACTCCACCCCTACATGTATCCTCTTGTTGATTGTAAATATGCCTTGTTGAGTTGCATTTATGACTTGATGTTTGTAAGCCTCTGAGAGTTTCTTCTTGTGATTTATTGTGGTTGTTCCTTGTTTGAGAATCCTTGTATTGTTTAGTCTATTTGGTTGTTAGGTGTCAGCCTAGATGTAGAGTGTGTCTTGGGACCTTGTGTCATCTCCTACCATAGGGGGGTGGTTCCTTTGGTTCCACATGGTCGGGTGGTTGGTTATTTTCAACCATTGGGATATTATTTGGATTCTTCATAAGTGGATGTGGATTCTTCTCACTATAGAAGCTTATGGATGTTTCTTGTAGCAGATTTATGTAATGGATATCTTGGATTCATGTAATGTATTGTTCTGTAAAAGATGTAGATGAATCATGTATTAGGAAGGAACAATTCTCATGATGTATTATTCATATGATTGTAATTGTGTTTGTATTGTAGATTGTATTTAGGATTATGATATGATTTGTAATAATAAGATGATGAGATGTATAGTGATCATATTGTATAATGAAAGTAAATGGTTTCACATACTTAGAGGTTTGTAATGGAATTATACTTGAGATAGAATAGAATTCATTTGATGGGCCATTTGTATTAGTTTAGATTCTATGGTTATCATCTAGGATGTAGATTAATATGTGGAATAACCTTAAGTAAATGGAATAAATATTATGTAGGAATTGTGGTTGATTAATAATATCATGATTAGATGATAATATCATTCATGTGGTTGCATTGGTAAATTAGGAAAGTATGCATAACATAGAACATGTTTAAATTAAAGAAAGGCATTAGGATCCTTGCACTATGCACTTGAGATTAATTTTAAAAGTAAAGATCATGTTAGGAATATGGGTGCATGAGTAGCATGGATAAGGTAGTTAATTGAAAGAACTATATTTTATGCATTATTTATTGCAATATTATCATAGATGGACAATGATCATGTAGATAGGAAATGGTTAAGGGTTTAAGCATATTTTGATTTGGTATATAAAATGAACTCAAGAAAAGGGATTAGTCTTGTATTAAAAGAATAAGAATATCATGTTAGATAGATTATAGAGTAGAGTGCATCTCATAATGGTTAAATAATCAAGTAGATTGCATATCATAATGGAAGAAAATATATAAGTTGCATTTGAATAAGATTAAGGATTAATTGATAATAAGTGTGGTGGCATTGTGTTGTCATTGATGTCAACCTGTATAAGGTGGCAACTGGTATGGGAGATGTATGTGCAGTATTTTCATTGACACATACTGGAAGTTGTGTCTTTAATGTCAACTAGCTTAGCAGGTCACCAGTAAGGAAGAGAGTGTCATCCAGTATAATGATCTTTGGAGTCATCGTCACACAGGTTAGTGTTGACTTGTGTTGAAGACATGGATAGGAGATCAATATGATATAACAACTGGTAAGTGATTTGTTGGCAGTGCATTATTTCCAACCGTCAAGTGGGCAAGTAGGGTGAGCTAGTAAGTGGGTCTACAGGGTAAGCTAATGCAAAAGTTTCAACTATTATGATGGTTGGATGTGAAACAATTAGACTCACAACGGATAAAGATGCATTCATTAGATGGTGTGAAGACTCAGAAAGAGTGTGCCCAACCAGATCATTTGTGCTTGTTTGAAGATGTGTCTGCTCAAATAGGGAGGCCATATTGGTGCATGTTATATGCAGATGACAAATATCCACTCCCACCGGTAAGAGAAGCTTATCTCCTATTATGTGTGGAATGCATCATAGTCCTCTGATATAAGATAGAAGAGTAGAAGGTATATTATTGAAGGATCACACCAAATCAACCGGTGAAACACTAAGTTGCCTTAGGTGCATGAGATTAGAGATATGCACTGGATCAGTTAGGTAGACATGATGAGTTTCTAGTACAGAGAAGGAAGGATATGTTTGTCACTTTGACAAACTAGTTGATAGTAGGACCAGTCAAATGATGAAGAAGGCAAGGTTGAGCAAGTGCAAACAAAGAGTGCAACCGGATTGAAGATGGAGTTTGTTGGAGATTGATGACATGGTTTCATCAAGGTGGTTACCGATAAGTATGTCCACCGGTAAAGCTGACAAGGTGCAGAAGTGAAAGGCTCCCATCTGTTGAAAATGTGCATGAGGTAGGTTGGCAAGTGTGCTTTTAGGTGCTCCACTAGAAGGGAAGAAAAGTGCAAGGTTGAAGATAGACCAGTTAGGGTATGACTGGAAGGGTTTGTGAACTGGTAGATGAACCCGGTTGTGTTCTATTGGTCGGTGACCAAGTCAAACTGACTTAGTGAGCCAAGGTGTATGCCCACAAAGGTGCCACATGAAGTTGAAGTGGCATGCATGCACAAGTCGGTATGGTGTTTCGATGAGGTTGTTGGCGGTTGGTCCAACATTAAAAGATGACTACAAAGCTCGAGGAATGATGGAAGAGGATTGTGGATTGAGATCAAGGAAATAGAAGAGATCCAATATAGACTAATTTTGCATATCAAAGTGGGTGAACAAAACCACATCATGCACATGATTGACTAGAAACAAGGCTGAAAATCATGCTATAGATGGCTAAAGATAAAAGACATGCATTGAAAGGTAAAGAGTATGGTGATGTTGATTGATGAAATGCAATTCATCAATCAAGGACATGAGATTTGAGTGGATATGATGTGCCATGATGATCAAAGATCAAATTGGATGTAGATTCAGTGCATGGTGGAAACCCTAGCATGCCAATGTTCAAACCCACGTTTAGGTAGGAAAGTCTGGCTATAAGAATATGAATCAAAGATGTAAATGTTGTTGCATGAAAGAGTGAAAACTAGAGAGCCAACTAGTCAAGTGCTCAATAATAATCACAGAAGGGACTGAGTATGTGAGAAAGAGAACCAGTTTGAAGAGTTCAACAAATGAGAGTGAGGCAACCGGTAGTCTACCACTAAGTCTAATAGAGGACTACACCGGTGGTGATTGAACTAGCAGAGAAGAGGCAAAGAAGATTGCGGAAAAGAGAAGAGCGCAGTGAGAATCAAAAGAGAATTAGTAAGCTCAGAATCGACAATAATCAGATATTAGCATCCGACTGAGTGAAGAAAACCAGTGGTGGCTAGAAGCAGTGTGACTGAGAGAAAAGAGAATTGGTAGAGAGCAGAACCGGTAGAGAAGAAGAAGAGGCTGAACCGGTATGGTTGTAGCAGAGAGTGAGTTACATAAGGAGACAAGGTTGCAACAGTGAGAAGGTGAGCAGAGAACCAATAGAGAATTGGAGAGAGGAGAACCGATGGAGAGACCTGCATGAGAGTTACAAAGTTATTTTGTAACAAGGATATTGCCTTTGTATCTAATATATGATCTTGCAATCACTGAGTTGGAGATTGGTGGAGGGGTTGGTGCTCTTTGGGTTGGTGTCCTAAAGCAAGAGTGGATTTCCTTGGGTTGGTTCCCTAAATGTTTTAACTAAGTGTTTCATTGTGAGGCTGGATTGGAGAAGTAGTCTCCAACAACATTTCTCACTGAGGTTTTTCCCATCTTAGGTTTTCCTCATACATCTAATGTTATGTGATGTCCCTTTTATGTGTGGTTGCATTTTTGTCATTCTCCCATATAACTAGTATGTTTGCTTAATGTTAGATCAGGTAACCGGTACACATATGATAGAAAAGGGTTAAGTTTGGAAATCACTGATTCACCCCCCTCCCCCTCTCAGTAGCATCTTGTTTTCAACAATTGGTATCAAATCCTAGGTTCCTAGTTGATAAGCTTTCTCTAGCTTGGGTAGATTTTGGTATTTGAACACAATGGTCTATTTAGTTTCACCTCCTACTCTAGTGTTTGATGGTTTAAACTTTTCTATTTGGAGTTATAGGATGGAAGTCTACCTATCCTCTTTAGGGTTTGATGTGTGGATGTCAGTTGCTAATGGCTGCCCTAGTCAAGTTAGTCCTCCCACTGATTCAAATGCAGAAAGAATACATTGGTGCAAGATGTAGCAATGAAGGCTATATTTTGTGGGCTCACAGATGATGTTTCCTCATAGGTGGACAGATGCAAATCGGCAAAAAGCCTATGGGACAGATTGAAAAATCTTTATGGCAATGAACCTTGTACTACAAAACTGGTTTATGAGAGCAAGAAAAGAAATAGATCACACAGGTCTGCAGATGAAGATAGATCAGTGAGCAGAAACATCAATGATGAGGAAGGAACTCACCTCTTCATGGCTCAAGAGTCAGATGATGAGAAGCACACATCTATGAGTGATCATGCAAATCATTCCTACCAACAAGATGTGTTTGGCAATGATGGTGAAGGTGAAGATGAAGATGAAGCATAAGTTGATCTTGAAGGAGAACTTGTAAGTGCACTTGAAGAACTTAGTAGAGTGAGGAATGAATACAAGTTATTCAAGAATGTTGCAGTTGTGGAACAAAACCGGTTAATCAAATGCCTTGAAGAATCTGAGAAATGTATCTCAGAGTTGAAGACTCAACAAGAAGACACTAAGGAGTGTCGGTGTAATGATCTAATATCTGAGATAGAGGCCAAGGATAAAGAATATTAGCAGCTAGAATTAGATATGGAGAATCTCCAAAATGACCTTGAGAAATGTCAGGATGAGCTCAAGGTGAGAATCTGGTTTGATGGTAGCAGTGATGCCTTGGAAAAAATGTTGAAGAAGCAAAATCACTCCAAGGACACTAGAGGATTAGGAAGTGGTGTCAGTGAATGCTCCACCAGTAAGAATGTCCCCCACAAAGACATTTTGTTGTCTCCTCTAATGGAGATAACAAGGGACAAACCTTCACTGTCCAAAATAATCCCTAGAAGAAGGTTGATCTAACCACAACCGGTGAAGACATGGAGTCAAGGATGAAGACCGATGCTACAAGAAGGAGAAACAATATAGATCCCAAAGGAAAAATAAATATGGGAGAAGGCAGTTTCACCAGAAGCAAGAACATAAGAAGACATCATAGAAGATCTCCTATCAGAAGAAGACAAGGAAATGCTACCGCCCACAAGACAAAGCAAGTGTGGGAAAAGAAGGGATCAGATGGAAGAACTACAAAAAGTGAACATCCCAAGATCCATCCACGGAGAAGAAGTCAAGGAGATACTAAACTGGTAAGATATCCACATTCATGGCAAAATAAATTTGTAAGTCATATGCCATTCTTTACCAGTTACCGCTTCTCCTACAAAGATTATGATCATAGGGCGGATGAACACATAAAAAGGTCTAGAAATAAGAATGTAGTCTATCCAAGAAGTAATGCTTATGGCCATAGTATGTCAAGTTGTAGAAACATGCATAGATCTTCTCCTATGCATAATAAGAAGAGTCCATTTGCTGCCTCAAGAAATGCAAATTATGTATGTTATAAGTGCACTCGATTTAGGCGTAGAAGTCATGAATGCAGGAACAAGAAAGTTCAAACACATGACAATTTGTATAGAAACTATGCTCAACATGGAAATGGATATAGAGCATATGAGAGTTAGAGACCTGCATGGAACCAAAGGAGAAATGTCCCTACGGGATCAAGAGGTCCAGCGGTTCCAATAACTGGTTACAACAACATGACCAGAAGAAGATGGTCAAACTGGTCTAACAGAAGGTCCTCCATTCATGCGTATGGAATGAACACTATTCGCTTCTTTAGAAATGCTTCTGGTCATGTTGTAGAATCTGGTAAAGAAAGTTCCAATGAGTAAAAGAAGGTCAACATTGCTCCCAAGACTGCAAATGGGAAGAAGAATGAGACTAAAAAGGTGTGCAAGAAGAAGGAAGAAAGTAGAACCATAGACCGGCATTGTGCATTCAATGCACAAGTTACTTAAAGGAGATGTAGGACCTTAGGGGGAGTTACTCATTAATCACATTATTCACCCCCTTTGTGAAAATGGGCAGATAAAAGGATTATTTGATGTCGGCAAGGAAGAAGATGAGATGGAAGTGTTTGTAGTGGCTGCCTTGGCTACACACCTATAGATGAGAGATGAATTAGTGATGTATGTGTCAATGGATGGAAAATTTGCAACTAGGATCAAAAGAAATTGACACAAAAAGATGGGAGTTAGAGGAAGGTGCTCTGGTAAAGATTATGGACAGGTGCAGGAAATCGGTATGTGCAATATGGTACTGGTATGTATACTAACTAGTATTTGCAATTTATGTAAGAAAATGAGGTCCAGGATCATTGCATTAACTTCAGTAGCATGGATTAAGATGTTTATGTCTCAGATGGTACTGAAAAAGTCTTGAATGACATAAGTTGGCCCAGTAGTTGATCTTGTGTGCATGCATCCTTTGTGGGCTAACCATTTTAACTTATGGCATGATAGTGATATTGTATGGCATTATGTACATCTAGGATCATATCATAAAGTATGATGGAATTTGTGGAGGTGATAGATGATTAGATTGATCACATATGCACAACTCAACCAGTATAAGGGGTAGTTTGGCTTCGGTTTTGAATTTAACAGGCAATAAGGACCTGAGATTTATGACTTAGGAGGAGTTGACAGCCATATCTTCTGATTTTTATCAGACATGCTGGACACAGGGGGAGTGCATGTGTCTATGGTTGTACTAGTATGATTGTGTCTTTGGAAGTTTCTGAGGTTGTGAGATATTTCAATGTCTATCCAGCTGAAATCACAACTGGACCATCGAGAATGTTTCTTGCAAAGAGGGAAAGTTACATGCACATGAGAGCATGCATTTGGTATCGGAAGAGATACAATTGGTATCAGTGTTAGCTTCAACACTCGGTATTAGAAATTTGGGGTCAGAATGGCTTTTGCATATAAAGGGGAGATGATGTAGTTTGACTGGGTATGTTGTATTCACTGACACATGTGCCTTCAATTGGTTTCAGACTTGTATGTACAATAAGGTTTGGGGTTGTATATACATTTGGGTGTTGAGAAATTGGTGTCAGTTGGTGGTTGAGCCCTCCATCTCAAGTGTTCTAAATTGAGAGGATGCTAAGTATGATGGTCAAAGGAGGAGAAGCATCCAGTAGAGAAAAAGGGGATTCAAAAAGTGTCAGTGCTTGGTAGATACAAGGAGGAGAGAAACCCTCTTAGTTCCCTTTGCCATTGTTGTCAAAGGGGGAGAGAGATTTTGTAGTATGCTGCATACTACATGTATGTGAATCCATGGAACACACTGAGGGGGAGAGAGAATCTATAGTATGTCATATACTACATTTGTTTACATCAATGCCAAAGGGGGAGATTGTTGGCATTGCGTTGTCATTTATGTCAACCAATATAAGGTGGCAACTGATATGGAAGATGTATGTGCAGTATTGTCATTGATGCATATAGGAAGTTGTGTCTTTAATGCCAACTAGCTTAGTAGGTCACCGGTAAGGAAGAGAGTGTCATCCAGCAAAATGATCATTGGAGTCACCGGCACAAAATTTAGTGTTGACTTGTGTTGAAGACATGGATAGGAGACCGGTATGGTATAAAAATCGGTAAGTGATTTTTTGGCAGTGCATTGTTGCCAACTAACAAGTGGGCAAGTAGGGTGAACCAACAAGTGGGTCTGCAGGGTAAGGTAATGCAGAAGTGCCAACCAGTATGATGGTTGGATGTCAAACAATAGAAATCCCACTAGATGAAGATGCAGTCACCAGATGATGTGAAGACTCACAGAGAGTATGCTCAACTAGATCATTTGTGCCTATTTGACTATATGTTTCCTCAAATAGGGAAGCCATATTTGTGCATGCCGGATGCAAATGACAAGGATCCACTCTCACTGGTAAGTGAAGTTTATCTCCTATTATGCATGGAATGTATCATAGTCCTCTGAGATAAGACAAAAGAGTAGAAGGCAGGTGATTGAAGGATCACACAAAATCAACTGGTGAAACACTAAGCTGCCTTAGGTGCATGAGATCGGAGATATGCACTGGATCAGTCGGGTAGACATGATGAGTTGCCGATACCGAGAAGGAAGGATATGTTTGTCACTTTAACAAACTAATTGATAGTAGAAATGGTCAAATGATGAAGAAGTCAAGGTTGAGCAGTTGGGCCAAACAGAAAGTGCAATCGGATTGAAGATGGAGTTTGTTGGAGGTTGATGAAATGGTGTCATCAAGGTGGTTACCAGTAAGTATGCCCATTGGTAAAGCTGACAAGGTGCAGAAGTGAAAGGCTCGCATATATTGAAGATGTGCATGAGGTAGGTTGGCAAGTGTGCTAACTAGTTTAGGTGTTCCACCAAAAGAGAAGAAAAGTGCAAGGTTGAAGACAAACCAGTTAGGGTATGACCAATAGGGTTTGTGAACCAGTAGATGAACCTGGTTGTGTGATATTGGTCAGTGACCAGTTTAGACCAATTTAGTGAGCCAAGGTGGATGCTGAAAAAGGTGCCACATGAATTTGAAGTGGCATGCATGCACAGGTCAGTGTGGTGTGTCAATGAGGTTGTTGGTGATTGGTCCAACATTTAAAGATGACTACGAAGCTCAAGGAATGATGGTAGAGGATTGCAGCTTGGGATCAAGGAAACATCAGAGATTGAGTATAGACTAATCTTGCAGATCAAAGTGGGTCAAGAAAATCACATCACACACGTGATTGACCAGACACAAGGCCAAAAATCATGTTACAGATGGCTAAATATAGAAGACATGCGTTGAAAGGTAAAGAGTATGGCGATGTTGATTGATGAGATGCAAGTCATCAATCAAGGACATGAGATCTGATTGGATATGATGTGCCACGATGATCAGAGATCATATTGGATGTAGATTCAGTGCATGGTAGAAACCCTAGCGTGCCAATCTTCAAACTCACATTTAGGTGGGAAAGTCTGGCTATATGAATGTGAATCAAAGATGTAAATGTTGTTGCATGAAAGAGTGAAAACTAGAGAGCCAACCAGTCAAGTGCTCAACGACAATCATAAAAGAGACTGAATGTGTGAGAGAGAGAACCAGTTTGAAGAGTTCAACTAGCGAGAGTGAGTCAAACGGTAGTCTGACAGAGGAGTGCATCGGTGGTGATTGAACCGACAGAGAAAAGTGAAATAAGATTGCAGAAAAGAGAAGAGAATAGTGAGAATAAGAAGATAACCAGTAAGCTGAGAACCAATAGTAATCAGATAGTAGACATCCGATTGGGTGAAGAAGACTAGTGGTGGCTAGTAGCAGTGTGACAAAGAGAAAAGAGAACTAGTAGAGAGAAAAACTGGTAGAGAAGAAGAAGAGGTTGAACCAGTATGGTTGCAGTAGAGAGTGAGTTGCAGGATGAGACAAGGTTGCAGGAGTGAGAAGGTGAGCAGAGAATCGACATAGAATTGGAGAGAGGAGAACCAATGGAGAGACTTGCATGAGAGTTAGAAACTTCTTTTGTAACAAGGATATTACCTTTGTATCTAATATATTATCTTGCAATCACTAAGTTGGAGCTCGATGTAGGGGATGGTTCTCCTTGGGTTGGTGCTTTAAAATCAAGGGGTTGGTGCTCCTTGGGTTGGTGCCCTAAAGTAGAAGTGGTACTCCTTGGGTTGGTACCCTAAACATTGTAACCGAGTGTTTTATTCTGAGGCTAGATTAGAGAAGAGGTCTCTAGCAGCATTTCTCACTGAGGTTTTTCCCATATTGGGTTTTCCTCACTCATCTAATGTTATGTGATGTCCCTTTTATGTGTGGTTGCATTTGTGTCATTCTCCCATCTAACCAGTATGTCTGCTTTATGTTAGATTAGGTAGCCAGCATACACACATAGGATATAAAAGGGCTAAGTTTGGAAATCACTGATTCACCCCCCCCCCCACCTTTTAGTGGCATCTTGTGTTCAACAAAGTGTGGTAATTAAGTGAGTAGAATGTTATTGCTTAGAATAGTTAATTAAGGAATGATGTTAAGGTACCCTAGAGAGATAGTTGTAATGGTTGTGATGTTTATTCCACTTGTGTAATTAGTTAATGTGTTTATCATTCATGTTTATAATGAATAATGTTAATGGATGTAATTATAGATGATGATGTTATGTGTTGCATTAGTTGTAAGAATTTTTTTTTATCTCCATCTAGTATGTTAGATCCTTAGTTTATCTAGGGTATTTTGACGGGTATAAAATTTGGAATCAGAGCTAGTTTCACACATTGGGTACTCTGGTTTCATTTGAGCCCATTATGCATGTTAGAATTTAGCATGGGGTAGCTCAGCGGTTTTATCCCTTCTTTCTTTTTCTCTTATTGCCTTAGTTTGATAGCATATAGTTTTCTTTTGCATCTTGCTTAGACAAGGTGCCTACTAGGGGTAGAGATCATCGTCGTGCTTATCGCATGGGTACTCAAAGGAATCCTCATCTTGAGGTTTTTGAAGAGTTACACCATGAGGAGCAGCAATAGGATCAGCTTAGAGGTCATGTGATCCCATAGTTGGTGAATGTGCTTCAGGAGCTTCTTGGTTGCCTAGGACCGAGACAGGAGGAGAACCAATAGGGTGAGTCTCGTCATTCAGAGCATCGGGAGAGAGAGTGTTCACATTCTCCTAGAAGGAGAGTTGAGGTGGATTAGGAGGCACTTGTAGCTAGTCACATGAGAGATCTGATGAGGACTTGCCCTCCTAGTTTTGATGTCTTATGTAGGGGCATGGAGGTAGAGATGTGGCTATTGGACTTGAGCAGGTGTTCTTCTATGCACCCATGTAGTAGTAACACCAAGGAGAGGTGTGCGATTATGCATCTTTGTGATTTTGTGACGACTTGGTGGTATACAAAGGAATCAAAGCTGCATTTGGATATAGCAATAGTATACTGAAAATTTGTTCTTGGAGCGGTTTCATGCTTGGTTTCTCTCAAAACACTAGAGGTAGAGGAAGGCCGATGAGTTCCACAATTTGAGAGAGCAAAGGATGACAATAGAGAACTATGAGCATAGATTCTTTGAGCTTAGGTAGTGTGTTGGGATTGCAGATGATGAGCCGATGTTGATTTAGCACATTGTGAGAGGTCTCAATGATCGTATTAGTGGTGACGTTCAGATGCATGAACCTAAGACTTTAGAGATAGTTGTGGAGAAGGTGAGGATAGAAAAGGAGAATCTTTCCTTAGCTTCAGGATGTGCGATAGGTGCAGACATTTAGTGCACCATTTATAGGATCTGTTGTAAGAGGTTCTCAGCTGCAGACTTCAGGTGTTGCTAGGTTGCTAAGATCCATCCTTCTTCTTTCCACAATGGTTAGAGATTTAAGAATAGGCATCCTCAGGGTCAGATCTTTGTGTGAGGTTCTATATTTCAGGTTGGCAGGAGTCATAGTCATTAGCATGATAGGAGGACTACTCCTCAACTAGCATAGATTTCTTAGCTAGTTTCTAGTCTAGGCAGTGTTCAGTAGTGGAGTGCTACTCTAGTGAGTAGAGGATTTGTTAGGTGAGATTGCTTTTCATGTGGCCAGCTAGGACACATTTCCATTTATTTTCCTCAGTGTACTTCTTAGATGTCAAGGTAGAAGAAGCCAGCCACTTCTGAGCCTACAGTTGGATATGTGAGCATGTCACATCATATATTTACGACAGTTGATAACCGCCAGGATAAACATCAGGCCACCGTTGTGGAAACATCAGGTGTGATAGGTGGTATCTCTCATTCGGTGTTATTTGATTCAAGAGCATCAGATTCTTTTATTTCTCCTTTTGTAGTAGAGCAATGCGGGCATGCTATGGAAAAGAAGGATGATAGGTTGTAGGTAGAGTTAGCTAATGGGTCCAAGATGGTAGTGGATTCCCTTTTGCTCAATTGTCCTTTAGCTTTGGGAGATTTCCATACTTCTGTGGATCTTCGTATTATGTCTTTGGGATCTTATGATGTGGTTCTTGGTGTGGATTGTCTTGGGTCTCACCAAGCATAGATATATTGTAGAGGTAAGAGAGTGTAGTGTGTGCATGATGGTGGGAAGAGTGTGGAGATTGTAGGCATTCAAAGACCTATCTCTCTTCAGATGATTTCCACCATGTAGATGAAGAGGTGTGCACGTAAGGGTTTCCAAATGTTTGTAGTTAGGGTGAAGGATGTGGATGAGGGAGTTAGTTCAGGGGACTTATTACAACAACATCCTATCCATCAGGAGTTTGTAGATTTTTTTCCTAGTGAGATTCCTAGTGTGCCCCCTCAGTGAGATATTGATGTTCGGATTGATTTGGTGCCAGAAGTTGATCCTATCTCCAAGGCTCCCTATCAGATGACCACTTAGAAGTTGAGTAAGTTGAGGGTACAGTTGGAGGATTTGATGGTGAAGGGGTTAATTCATCCTAGTGTGTCCCCTTGAAGTGAACCCATGTCATTTGTGAAGAAGAAGGATGGATCTCTTCGCTTGGGCATTGACTATAGATAGCTTAATTAGGTAATGGTGAAGAACCGATATCCCTTGCCAAGGATAGATGATTTATTTTATCAAATTAAGGATGAAAAGGTCTTCTCCAAGATTGACTTTAAGTTTGGGTATCATCAGTTGAGATTTCATGAGGGAGATATACACCGCACAACTTTTCGCACTAGATATGGATATTATGAGTTTACAGTGGTACCTTTTGGTCTCACGAATGCACCATCGATTTTCATTAACTTGATGAATGGTGTATTCAGGACCTATTTAGATAGATTTGTGCTAGTATTTCTGGATGATACTCTGGTGTTTTTGAGATCAGTTGAGGAGCATGTGAACCATTTGAGAAAGGTTTTGTAGTGCCTACGGGATAATTAGTTGTATGCCAATATGGCGAAGTGTGAGTTCTACCAGTCAGAGGTTCGGCATCTTGGTCATGTGATTTCAGGAGAGGGTATCACAATTGATCCCTCTAAGATCCAAGCAATTATCTATTGGCCATCACCCACTAATGTGGGCAAGGTTCATAGCTTTATGGATCTTGTAGGATATTATTGTAGGTTTCTGTAGGATTTCTCCAAGATAGCCCATCCTATCACTTCTCTTTAGAGTAAACGAAAGAAGTTTGTTTGGATAGAGTAGTGTGAGACAACATTTTGGATCCTTAAGGAACATTTGATGAGTGCACCTATTCTTGCAATGCCAAATCCTCTAGGTGATTTCATGGTGCACACAGATACTTCTTTGGAGGGTCTAGGAGTAGTGTTTATATAGGATAGTTGTGTGATTGCATATGAGTCACGGAAAGTTAAAGATCATGAGCAGAATTATCCTACCCTTGATCTAGAGTTAGCGGTAGTGGTTCATTCTTTGGTTAGATGGAGGCATTTTCTTCTTGGGCATTGATTTGATTTGCATAGTGATCATCGCAGTTTACAGTACATCTTCAGGCAACTAAATTTGAATGCTAGGTAGAGGCAATGGATGAAGTTTTTATGTGAGTACTAATTTGAGGTGAAATATATCTAGGGTAAGGAGAATGTGGTAGCCGATCCATTAAGCCGTAGGAGGCATGAGATCTCAATAGTGTCTCTTAGTGTGGTTTTGAGGAGCTGTATACTCAGTACCCTTCCTTCAGATGTGTGGTACCAAGAGGTTATTGCAGAGGTTGTCATAGGTAGACCTTTTGAGGGCAGATATGCAAGATATTCAGTTGAGTCGAATGATCTTCTTAAGCATTTGAAGACGCATTTATGTTCCATGATTAGAAGGTATCCGAGAATTGATCATGTCAGAGGCACATCATGCACCATACTCGGCACATCCAAGTGTCAAGAAGATGCACACAGATTTGAGACAGATATATCATTGGTCTGGTATGAGGAGACATATTGAAAATTTTGTGTCATGTTGCCTAGAGTGTCAACGAGTGAAGGCAAAACATCAGCATCCAACAGAATTATTGTAGTTGAATTGGTTCTAGGATGGAAATGGGACATTATATCTATGGATTTTATAGTTGGATTTCCTATGTCTTCTCATCATCATGATGGTATTATGGTCACCGTTGATAGGTTGACCAAGGTGGCATACTTTTCTCTGATCAAGTCATCATACACAACAACAACAGTAGCTCAAATTTTCATGGATGGAGTGCTGAGATTTCATGGTATTCCTCAATAGATTATTTCAGATCATGATCCAATGTTCACATCAACCTTTTAGACTACTCTTCAGCATGATTTTAGAGACGTAATTGAACTTTAGTTCAACCTATCACCCCAAGATAGATGGTTAGACAAAGCGGGTTAATTAGGTTTTGGAGGACATGTTGAGGATGTATGTTATGGATCATTAGTCATGTTGGGAGGACTGTAGTGCCCCTACCCTAGTCAACTTTGTAAAAACTAGTTTGACCTTGGTTGACTTTTTATGTGGCATTCTTGAATGGTTGATTTACCATGATGTAATGTTGTAGTCAGATATTATGATTATTGTGCGTACCGGTTAATGTGCTTTCGCATTGAATCTTATGTAAGTTTAATTGTCCTCTTGATTCTTGTTATTAATATTGAGCTAACACCTTCATTAATTATATATATATATATATATGCTTGTGTGACTCTTGGTTGCAGGAGATTGTAGGTACAGTACCGCCTAGGTGCGAGGTTCGTCTTCACTAGGATTCATAGGGTTGAGTATACCTCTTTCGTCCTTAGAATTTGGGTTAGGTGGTCATAAAACCCCTAGTTTACCCTAGTCATGCTCAAGTGAGCGTCGCTTGTGGTCCATCAATTCCCTTTTCATTTGGGCTAGCAGGTCGGGTATTTGGTTGGCTTTCTTGGGTTGCGTGCTTGGCGTGTGGTTAAATATTATATTTAATCCTAAGTAGTTATTTTGATTTAATGTGTTCATTTACGCATTAGTAATTAAGAAACTAAAGTAAATAGGTTTCTTTTATATAATTAATCATTTATTTTAAAAATTGCTCTATACATGTTTGTAGCAAGTTTAATTTAATGGTTAATTTTAAATCTTGAATTTATTTAGTTTTATGCATTTTGAAAGGGAAGATTTAAATTTATTCGAAATAGAAATAATTTAATCCCTTTTGCTTTTTGGAATAGAAAGGTAAATTTTAATTATTTAAGAAAATCAATTTTTATTAGAGAAACAAGTTTAATTTATATATATTTGATATAGTATGAAAGATTGATTTTGGGAATTTAATTTAATTAAAATACCTTACCCTCATTAATATTGTGAAATATAAATGTTAGCTTTGTTAATATTGAGAAAATTAAAATTAAATGAGAGAGAAGCATTTTTAATTTTAATTAGAAAACCAAGTGTAGATTATTTGAATAGTTCAAAAAGAATGTTTTTTTTCATTTTTATTTAAAAAGATGTTTTAAATTCAAAATGGGGGATTAGGTCAAATATTCTTCCATTTAACCTAGGTTGGAAAATATTTTTGGGGGGGTTGATTTTTTTGGGAAGATATTTTTTTGGATGGAGAAAATTGGGGATTTTGGAGGAGAAGAAGGACTTCCTGAGCTGGAGGATTGGGCTCTTCAGCAAACTTCATCCAGGATTGCATATGGAGGTAGGATTCTTAATTGTTTCCTTGTTGATAGAAAAATAAAAATAAAATGACTGGTTGGTTTTGAAAGAAATTTCTTGATTGAAATGGAGTTTGGGTTTTAAATCTATGCATTTTAGTTTAAAGTTTGGGAATTTGGTGGATTCATTGTTGGGGAAATGATCTCCATTATGCTCAAGATTTGCTTGTTTGGTTTAGTTATTCAACAAAGTATGTGTTTTGGAAAACCAATATTATTCTGCAAAAATCTTCAAAATGGTGTTATTAGACATTCTGGAAAGTTTTACAGAGACTGTGAATAAATGGAAATTGGGGGTTTTAGTTTTATGTTTATTTTTTGGGGGGTTTGTTGATTTTATTTTAAAATCAAACTTGCTTTTAAACGAAATCGAAATTTAATTTTTTTTTAATGTTGGGTGAATTATTTTGGGGTTGGAGGGCGGGGAGCCGAGGGCTCAACCTGCGCCTCCCCCCTGCGTAGTCCACAGCTCGCGGGGTCTACGACCACATTGGTGGCCACAGAGCCCTACGTCCACAGGGTGTCCGCAACCACCGTGTGGCCGCAGGCTCCTGCAACCACGCAATGGCCGCAGGCTTCCCCGCATCCACTGTGTGGATGCCGAGGGACCTACGTCCACTGCAGCGGCCACAGTCCCGCAGCTAGGGCATGACCGCCCCACTCCCATGGATGGGAGGTGGGCCCGTGGCTGCCCTCCCCCCTTTTTTTTCTTTACTATTTTTTTTTAGTTTTTAAAATATATATATATATATATATTAAATTGAAAGTTTTTATATATAGTTTTTAATTAGAAATTAAATATTATTAATATATATGTTATTAATGAAGATTAATATTTATATATTAATTAATATTTACTTGTGTAACATTAAATTATTATTAATATATATTTTATTAATGGATATTAATAGATATATATATTAAATAATATTTAATTTGAAATTATCTACTATTAAATTATTAATTATTTATATTTAATTACCAAGGGGATTTTAAATATATAATAATTAATATTTAATTTGGGTATCAGTCTTAATGAGGAAGTATCTTTTGGGGCTAGATAGAATAATATTTTTTATTGGAAATAAAATATGTTTATTATTTGGTGATTTTTAAATAATACATTATTCAGGAATATATTGTTTTTTGATTTGAATGATATAGGTCATTTGGGAACTTTAGAAATGGAATACTAAAATATATAAGTAATTGAAAAATGAAATGTTCATCATTGGATATTTTGAAAACTTAAATGATATGCTATTAGAATTATCAAAAATTTAATAATGTATCGATTGGAAAATTGGTAAGTTAATGATATCTTCATTTAGTAAAATAAATGGTTTAGTTATATTCTTCCTCGGTATTGTGAAATAGACAAATGGTAATATTGCAATTTTAATTTCTGTATTCGCTTTTGTTTAAGTAATGGCAAGGCCTTGATATGTTTGTTTGGACCCTATCGTTTGTTTGATTTGGTGTACCTATTTATGTCTTCGGTCTCTAGTTTGGTTGTTGCCTTGTGATGGTGTGATAACTGGCCTTGTCCTTTATGTGGGTGTTGAATGTTGATTTATGGTTGACCATAGTTGGTCAGGTCTCTAGTTAGAGTACCGTTAGGCAATGGACCTTTGTATTTGCTTTTAATATGTTCAGTTGGATCTGTTTCTATGTAGGGATCATTTATGTTTTTATTGACTGAAGTGGTCGTTTGTATATTGGTTATGTTCGCCTAAATGGCAGGATTGTAAATGACATGAACCTTATGTATTCTTAACTTATTTAATGATCAAAGGGGTCTTGCAGTTGAGCAGACCCAGAGATGTAGCCCTTTAGGGGTGAACTTTGATACCATCTTGGTGTTATGTGATGCTTTTGTTCTTACGTTTCATGTTTAGCATTAGCATGTATGGTTGGCATTTTGATAGAATGTATAAGTGGATTAGATGAGATTTATCTTAAATGCATGTATGCAGTCGTCTCTTAAATGCAATCGAATGGATCATGGAGGAATGTATTATGTTAATGTCAATGAAAATAAGCATGCTTGAAAGGATCTCGCTAGTTATGATGAAATTTAAAGTGCGTTTTGGAACAAGGTGCATGGCATGTATTTAATGCAAAATTGAACGTAATGAATGGTTAAAAATTATTGGATGAACTCATCATGTTCCCTAAATTGTAATACTAATGGATGAACTTCATTTTGTTATCTACATTTTTAACCTCAATAAATGAACTTCATCTTATTAGCTATAATTTAACTATAATGGATGAACTCATTTGGTTATTTACATTTTTAACCTTAATAAATGAACTTCATCTTATTAGCTATATTTTAACTATAATGGATGAACTCATTTGGTTATTTACATTTTAACCTTAATAAATGAGCTTCATCTTATTAGCTATATTTTAACTATAATGGATGAACTCGTTTGGTTATTTACATTTTAACCTTAATAAATGAACTTCATCTTATTAGTATATTTTAACTATAATGGATGAACTCATTTGGTTATTTACATTTTAACCTTAATAAATGAACCTCATCATATTAGCTATATTTTAACTAAATTGGATGAACTCATCTAGATATCTATATTTTAACCTTAATGGATGAATGCATTCTATTATCTATAATATTAATTTACTGAACAAATTATATCCTGGTTTAAAGTAATAACATGAAATTAAGTTAACTTTCTTAATTAGATTGAAGATCATGAGTAGAGTTAGATGTTTAAATAAGTACTCACATTGGGAAACCCTTTAGGTGTTAGTTATGTCTTCCGCTACGTTATCTAAACATATGATAACTCATCGTATCATCATGCTGTGTTTAAAACTCTTAAAAAAAAAAAAATTGCACTCCTTGAGTGTGTTTTAGCTTTATCGCTTCAGGGTTTCCTGGCGGGGCATTACAAGGACTACCTCGATTTGGTGGAGTTTGTGTACAACAATGGTTACCATAGTTCTATTGGTATGTCTCCTTTTTAGGCATTGTATCATAGACCATGTCGTACACCCTTGAGTTGGGACCATTTGAAGGACAGTATGTATTGGTTCAGAAACATTGTAGCATATGGAGTAGTAGGTGATTCGCATCAGAGATAATTTGGTAGCGGCACAGGATAGACAGAAGAAATATGCAGTGCTCATCATGTGGCTAGGCAGTATTCAGTTGGCGACAAAGTGTTTTTGAGAGTTCGACCATGAAAGAGTCTGATCCATTATGCAAAAAGGCTCTAAGTTGGTGCCTCCATTTGTAGGGCCTTTTGAGATTTTGGAGAGGATTGGTCTTCTAGCTTATCAACTTGCCTCGCATCCATGATGTATTTCATGTTGCTATTTTGAGATTATATCATCTTGATGTTGTTAGGATTCCCAAAGATACTGAGAGGGGGGGCTGAATCAATATCTGACTGGTTATATAATATTCTCAACTTATAACATGAAAAACATATTAAAACTGTGTACCGATAAACCAGAAATAATGCAGCAAATAAGAATAACAACCACAACATGAAAAGAACACCATAACATAATATTTAATGAGGAAACCCGGTGTGGGAAAAACCTCAGTGGGATTTGTGACCCACAATATTCACTTACTGGCCAATAAGAAAATATTACTGCTTACAATAAGGGCCTGCACATGTAGGAAGGCCAAGTGCTTAGAGCTCACTGCTCAGTTACAAAAGAAGTCACATTGACTTAGAAAAATGGATTATACAAACCCAATGTCTTGTACTGCTTCAAATCAGCATCTGCTATGCTAGATTCAGTACCGGTTTAAGCTCTGCTACATACATAAACCCTTAACCTAATAATTCGCACATTGGGTATGCTATATTCCTTCCATCAATCGCATATCAAATGATCTACAATGATCTCATACATATATGAGTCATATTACAATCCACAATGTCGGCTTACAAAAGATTTTACAATTAATTACAAAATATGTTTATACAAAATTGTTGTCAGCCAAGATGTCGATATTCTTCCTTTTCGGTGCCGGTGTTTTGTATGCTAGTGTAGAGTCTGTCAGTGTTGGTGCTTGTGTCTAATTGTTGGTATCACATTATTGTAAGGTTGCCATCAATGACAATACCTTCAATCACCTACAATGTCTCATTGGAGTGTACATTTGCCAACAATCTCCCCCTTTGGCATTGATCGAAACAATCATGAGAAAAACCCAAAAAGAATATATCCAACAATGGTTTGCCAAAATTGTCTTACCAAAATTGTGTGCCCAAAAATGTATGCTCCCCCTGAGCTGATGATGTCCTGTTCTGATCATCTTTCTCACCACACTACTCCCCCTTTGACATCAATGGCAAAGGTTGTCATTCGATGTCGGTGGAGTGTGGTTCCTGCCTAGATTTTTGTAATCGATGGGTTACAATCTGGAATATATCTACCAAAACCAGAATTAAACTATCACAGAATCTTTTTCTTTCCTATAAAGCCTCTTGTGTTCTCTGAACTGTATCGGTGAGTATGTACATTTTCTCTTCCGGTGTCTTAAGTCCGAGAACCAAAGCATCAGAAAT
Source organism: Cryptomeria japonica (assembly GCF_030272615.1). Taxonomy (NCBI): domain Eukaryota; kingdom Viridiplantae; phylum Streptophyta; class Pinopsida; order Cupressales; family Cupressaceae; genus Cryptomeria; species Cryptomeria japonica. Next base: position 469,710,731 of record NC_081411.1, on the reverse strand, counting down.
TTCTTTTCTCAAAGAAATGAGGTAGTCTAGTTTTGGACCAAGTTTACATTTTAAGCTCTTTGCCTTATGCTAACTTTCTCTTTGTCCTTCTCTAACTTCTCAATTGTCTCTTCTAGATCTACAATTTTCTTTTCTATCTCCAAAAATGAATCGGATGTACCTATTAGATTGTCAGCAATATTGTTTATTTCAATCTGAGTTATGCTGATCTCTGTATCTATATCCTGTGTCAAGATGTCTATTTTGCATGTATCCCTGTACATTTTCTTAAAATCCAAAATTGTTTTTCCTAGATCTGGTAATAAGGTGTCCATTTTCTCCTTGTTCTTCTTCACAATTTTCTCAAAGAATTTCTCTTTATCCTTGATCATTCTCTCCTTAAATGTGTCCTCATTTATTTGATCAATTGTCAAAATATTGTCGGTGATGAATTTAGACAATGTGTCTAGTTGACCTAAAGAATCCTTATTATTCATAATGCATTTAGGTGCTATAAATTTAAGAATAGGGATTGTATCATCTATAGCCTTATAGGCTTGTGCATTGCACTCTATGATCTTCTTTATTGAATCCAATAAGACCTCTATTACATTTGTAGGCCAGTATTCTGATATTGAAGTACCAGATGTCTGCCCAACTGCTTTCACAATATCCATGCTGCCAGTTGTAGTAATCACCTTGCTTAATTCGACCTCTGGTAGGTCAGTCTGTGTTTGCATTTCTACTAGCAAAGGTTTAGGCTTTTCACTTTTAGCCGGTGGCACTCTCTTTGTCTGAACTTGTGTCTCAACCTGTTTCTGTTCCAGTTTCTTCATCTGTGTCTCAGAGGGTTTCTCTGAGCTCTCAATAGTTGGTTTCTCAGATGTAGTCTATGTATGCACTTTTGGTTTCTCTGTTTGTACCTCTGTACTGTCCATTTCCGGTTCTCCTAATTGTTTTTCAGTTTTATCTATCGGTTCTTCTAATGTTTTACTAGTGGTGTCCTCTATCAGTTGCTCTGTTAGAGTAGGTTTTTATGTGCTCATGTTTATAGTGTTATTAACCCCAACCTCAAAATTTGCAGCCGGTGACTCAGTAGTCACCTCTTCCTTCTTATCCTCAGTGGTTTCTCTGTCAACCACAACATTTAATTCATGTGTGTCTATATTTACAGTGTACAAAATTTTGGACTCAAGATTAGTATCCTCTAGTGGAGTCTCCATACTCTCAGTGGCCGGTTGACTATTTGTAGTATGTGCCGGTGGAGTATCAGCAAGAGGTGGGAGCACATTATCAGTTATTTTGTCTTGGAGGTCCACCTACCTTACCTTTTCCCTTTTCCCTGTCCTTTTGGTATACTCTAATAGTCTTAGGTCTTAGTAACTCTTCTTGTTTCTCTTTTTTTACAAAGAATATGTCCCATGCATCTATTGTTTCCTTGGAGACTTCATTCACTCTACCTGCCATCAGTGCTACATGTTGGTGAGCGGTTGAAAACACTGTCCGGTTAGCCTCACTGATTAATTTATCTATTTCATCAGGTGAGTTAACTGGATGCATTGCAAGTAATTTTTCAATTTTTATTTTCTTATCCAACTCAACAATGGCTACCCTTCTGGCTTCTAATCTTCTATACAAATCGTTTGGTATTTTATCAATAATTTCCATCAAGAATTTTTGTAAATATCCAAGTGTAAAATTACACTATTCTCTATACTTTCTTTGTCATCAGCAGATAGTGTGTTGTACAGTTTGCTAATGTTTTTCAACTTTCCATCTTCAGTTATTTCACTTAAGATTTTATCCAGTGGGGCAATATCTTGTTTTACCTTCTTCTTCTTCTTCTTAGGAGTTAACTTCTTCACTAGAGGCCTCACTGCATGTTGCTTTTGTCTTGGTTTTCTAGGAGTGGGTGAGGGTACCGGTGAGGGTTTTCTTTTCCTTTCTACCCTTTTGAATACTACTAGCATATCACTCTCAGAGGAAGTTCCAACCAGTGAAAGATGAGCTTTCGGTTGAAGTCCTTCCAACTCACTTTCTTTTATACCAGTTTGTTTCAAAACATCTTCTTTAATTGTCTTTGCCTGTCGGGTTCCTTTCCTTACTGTTTCTTCAACCTTCTTAACCCTTTTTCTTGACTAAATTCCACTTTCAATTGTTTCTGCATTTCCAAAGACTTTCTCAGTGGGTTCCTTTGGTGCTTCAAGGAGGGCTTTTGCATAAATTTATATGATATTATCATCTGTTTCATAGCCCATTTCAGTTACTCAAATAGTTTTAGGGACAGCTGACTCCATCCAGATTTCATCTTTCTTGATTACAAAACATATTTCCTTCTGATATTTATCCACAATTGCCTGTGACAGTCTTACTCTTTTTTTCATTTGAGCCTTCAATGCTTGAAAATGCTCATTTGTGTTTTTCTCTCTATCTTCTCCCATATTGTTTAATAAATCCAATAGTTGCTTTCCTACCGATATATCAAAGCCAAAATCTCTTCTACCAATACTGAGTACTTGCTTAGTAATGTACAACATTAGGCAAACAAGCAAATTTCCAAATTTAAAGGTTCCTTTCTTATCTCCTTTAATCTTCTTTAGATTGTCTATCAATTCATCTTTGAGCCATTCACACACATCTATTCTAGCATTATCATTTACCATGTCATATGCACTTTTGATACATAGGCTAGAAACTAAGTTCAACCTATTTGCATATGTGGCTTTGTAACTTAAGATCATACTAATGAATCTGACATTGATGTCCTTTACATCATTACCCTTAGAGATCTTTTGTCAAAAGTTGCACCGGTTAGTTTCATCACTATGTCATTTGGGACCTTCTTTGTTCTGTCATGTTTGCTACCGGTGGAAGGTAACCCTGTTACTTCTTTTACTGCTTCTTTGGTGATCTTATGGATGGAATCCAACCAAAAGAATTCAACCTAGACTCTAATTAGAACTATTCTTATTACATCTTCGGGAAAATTAGGAATGCTAAGAATATCCAGAAAACCTAGGGTTTCTACTATCTTGTGTTCCAGCTTGACATTGCCATTTTCATCACAAATCACAGTCCTATACATGTTTTTGATCTCATCATCACCTAATTCCTCTATATGAAAATGTATGTATATCCTAGGGTCTTCAGCATATACTAGTCCCTTAGGAATTTGAGAGAATGCACCTATGCTATCATCTTTCTTCGCAATTTCGGGAACCAAATTGAATACAGGTCTAGGGCGCTTAATAACCTCAATCACAGTAGGGTTTGCAATAAATTCAGGAGTGGATGAAGAAGCCATAGTTATAAATACCTCAATCTTCCTTAAGGATGAATGCTTGGATGAACTGCTTCACTTTTTCACTAAGGATGTCTTCGCTCAAAAATTTTTGCGCTCTCAAAGATTTGAATGCTCGGTGAATGAAAAAGGAGCCAAAACACTTGCTTTATAATGTTATTTTTTCCAACTACCACATTTAATGCTTTCCAATTTAAGTCACAACTTAACTCATCTATCGATATAGAAGTAATTTTGACTTCTTACCATCAACCGAGGGTATAATAGCATGTTTATCAATTTGTTGCTAAACCCCCAAAGGATTTTCCTTCAGTTATATGAGGAGTCTCCTGCCGGTGGAGTGTTACTCTGTTCTACCGGTGGAGGAATATTCCCATAAACATTCTGATATAACTTTCTGATCCATTGTTTTGAGAATTCTTTCTTTACCTCTTCAACCTTTTCTTTACTCTTCAAACTAGGACCTTTGTTATTTGCCAGTGATGCCTTACTTCTACAAAAAATTTCAATATGTCCAATTTTGTTACAAGCATAACAAGTCACATTATTTTTCTGAATAGCTTTCCCATATCCTTTGCCAGTTTGTGTTCTACATTGATTATATAGGTGTCCAAATCTTCCACAAACATAACATCTTACATTCATTCTACAATTTTCTGAATTATGACCAGCTTTGTTGGATTTAGAACATTGACCGGTGGGTGTATTAGTGTTCTGATAATTTCTAGATCTACACTGATTTTCTCTATGACCATACTTGTTACAGTTAAAGCATTTCCCATTGAATTTGTAGGCATTAGGTTGTCTTACCAGTTTACTATGATCATGATTGTTTGCAGTACCAGAGCTTTCACCAATTTCAAAGCCAAGGCCATTTGTATCACCATTAGGTTTCTGATCCTTCAGCATGTCAACAAGTTCTTCTGAACTTTTCTTAAATTTCTCTTTGTGTTGATTTGTAGCAGTCAATTCATTCTCCAAGATTCCTTTCTATCTCATGAGTTCAGTTCTGTCATTTTGTGTATGCATCAAATTTGTCTTCAACATATCATTTTCATGACTGAGTCTTGTGTTTTTCATTTCCAGCATCATTCGGTCTTCTAACCAAGTCTTCTTCATTCTTCTTCCGATTTTCAATTTCTTTACAAAATCTCATAGTCATATCTTGCATCTCATTCTTCATTGTAGTGTTTTCTTGTCTTAGCTTGTTCACCAAATCATTAAGAGTTTCCTTTTCATCTTCCTCATTCTGCATCTTCTCACAAAGTTCTCTTCTTTTATTTCTTGCTATAGTGTAATTTTCTTGAAGTCCTCGAATGATATCCTGTGTAGACTTCAAATCATCTTCATGTTTGATATTCTTCACTTTTTCTGCATCATAGTCTGAAAGAGCTATTTCCAATTGCTTTCTCAAGTTTTCCATCTCTACCGGTGACAAGATCTTCCTCAAGTTGTTAGGCTTTTGAAAATAGAGGACCAAGCTCTGATACCAATTGTTAGGATTCCCAAAGATACTGAGAGGGGGGGTGAGAGGGGGGGTGAATCAGTATCTAACCGGTTGTATAATTTTCTCAACTTATAACATGAAAAACATATTAAAACTGTGTACCGGTAAACCAGAAATAATGCAGCAAATAAGAATAACAACCACAACATGAAAAGCACACCATAACACAATATTTAGCAAGGAAACCCGGTGTGGGAAAAACCTCAGTGGGATTTGTGACCCACAATATTCACTTACTGGCCAATAAGAGAATATTACTGCTTACAATAGGGGCCTGCACATGCAGGAAGGCCAAGTGCATAGAGCTCACTGCTCAGTTACAAAAGAAGTCACACTGACTTACAAAATGGAGTATACAAATCCAATGTCTTGTACTGCTTTAGATCAGCATCTGCTATGCTAGATTCAGTACCGGTTTAAGCTCTGCTACATACATAAACCCTTAACCTAATAATTCGCACATTAGGTCTGCTATATTACTTTCATCAATTGCCTAATAAATGATCTACAATGATCTTATACATATATGAGTCATACTACAATCTGCCATGTTGGCTTACAAAAGATTTTACAATTAATTACAAAATATGTTTATACAAAATTATTGTCGGCCAAGATGTCGATATTCTTCCTTTTCGGTGTTGGTGTTTTGTATGTTGGTGTAGAGTCTGCCGGTGCCAGTGCCTGTGTCTGCCTACCGGTATCACATGATTGTAAGGTTGCCATCAATGAGAATACCTTCAATCACCTACAATGTCTCATTGGAGTGTGCATTTACCAACAGATGTATCGCATGTTTTGGATTGGAATGCATTAAAAGTAGAGGACGGGAAGCTTTCTTTGGAGCCTGTGCGCATTTTTTAGCATCAAGAGATGTTCCTCAGAGGTTGGAGCATAGAGAAAGTAAGGGTCCAACGGGATCTGATTGATGATTCTTCAGCTACTTGGGAGGATGCAACGTGGATGAGAGGGTTATACCCCTATTTGTTCTTAGGCTTCCAGTAGTAAGCCTAGGCAAAGGGGGGGAGGATGTAGTGTCCCTCCTTAACTTGAGTTGATTTGTCTTTTATTTCATGCATGATAGACATATCTAGACCCTTTATGATGTTTTAGATTATGATTATACATGTGTTTTAGTTACTTATTGTGATTCTAGACATTATTTGGATATATGCTATTTTGATGATTTATAAGGATGATGATGCTATCATTATTGATCATGTGATTTGATGGATATATGTGTTGGATGGATCATATATGTATTTCTATGCTTGATGGATTCTATATGTATTATTATGTTGATAGATTATTGATAGTTTATATTGATCTTGGATTTGATGTTATTATGGTTACACTAACCCTATTTCATGATTACATATGATGAGTGCATTATGCAATGTGTTTGATTATTGTATGACTGTCTTTGTGAGAGGCACGATGTCAAATCACTCATTCCAAGTGGGATATGTCGTCATGATTCCTTATTACTTGCCTGTTATGATATATATGTGTTGTATCATTGCTTCATGGTTGTAGGATTTGCAAGTACCAGACATCGACTCCACCTGACTCCACATGGATGAGTGTGTCTTTAAATCCCAATGGCATGTTGTTTGGAGTTGACACAAGTTCCCTTCACATACTCTAGGTCTAAGTTGTACACTTTATGTCATAAGCATCTCGACGTAATTCACCATGTTAGTTAGTGAGATGTGGTATTCTTGGTGATTGTGAGTATGCTAGTTATTGTTGATCTATTTTGATGTATATATGTGTAATTTTGTAGTTAATAATGTATAATTTAATTTATTGGATTATTGGCCTTTTGAGTATTTAATTATTTGATATTTAATGTTTATTTAATTAATATTGATAAAATCAATATTTATTGTCTGATTTATATTTAATTTATATTTGTGGTTTATTTATTTATTTATTTTATTATTTATTTATTTATTTATTTATTGTTTATGGTTTATTAATTTATTTAGTGTTTAAAACTTGTCATGGTTATTTATCTACTTTATGAGCCTTTGAATTATTTATTTATTAATCCCCATTTGATTTATTTATTTAATCTTAGCCTATAGTTGTTTCTATAGTTTAGTTATTAATTATGTTGGGATAATAGTATCTTATACTATATCTATTTACATCCCACTTATATATTTGTAATTATTTTTTAATATTTCCCACACCTACTCTCTATTCTCATTGGTTGACTTTGAGGCTAGGGTTTTTCCTTGGAGTCTAGGGTTTAGGCTTGGTTTTTCTTTTTATCTGGTTGTCTGAGCTTGTGGTCAGGTTACCATCTTTTCAATTCTTCTACAAATTTTACTTTGGGTTTGGATTTTGGCTTTTGGAACTTCCTGGATTTTTTGTGGGCACTTATTCAACCTTCTTCCACCACACAGGGTGCAGGTTGGAGGTCTTTGTCCCTTGCATTTTTAGTTTCAGTATATTTTGTGTTTTCTCTATGTTTGCAGATTGTATGCAGGTGTTTGGGGAGAATGTAATTTATTGTATAGTTTTTATATAGTTGGAAGAGAAATATTTCCCTGCATAAATTTTATTATATAGTTTAAACTTAGGGTAAGGGGAAAATATATTTTGTAATTGGTTTTGTCGCACACATGACTCTGCATATATTTCTTTTTTTGAATCTTCCCTTTCTGAGCTCATTTGCCATGTTTGAGAATGTATTTTGATTTCTCCTTGGCCTGTGTTTGTTTTGTGAATATCATTTTGGTTTATTAAACTCTTTGGGAGTTTCCAATGCGCTTTTCGAGTGTCCAGCTGTGAGGTTGCATTTCAGTATATCTTCCATTATAGTCAATGATTTTGCATTATATTTATATCAATCATTTTGTATTGTCTGGGCATTTTTTTAAGCCCTTATTTTTTAAGATTTTACAATGTCTTTGATTTTATATGCTTGTCGTATATTTCATCTTTGTGTGCCTAAGTCTGAAGTATAAGTGCTAAAACTATAAATGTGTTATTTCTCTATGTATATGCGATGTTTCCTCATGCAAATGTGTTGCTTAATATTGTAAATGTGTTGTCTAAACCTATAGATGCAACATTTCATAATGTATGTGTCATTCTTCTCTATGTGTGTGATTTTGTATTCGAAGTATGCACTCTATCACTGGATATATGTGTTGTACTACATTACAAAGGTGTTAATCTACCCAATCTTGATATTTTTGTTAGTTTGCTCAGTTTGATTTGGTTTTCTAGAAATTTTGTCATACCAAAGGCATTTATGGAGATCTGTTGATATTTCCTAGCTTTGAGTTTGATCAGATTTAATGATCTTTTGGGGTTTTTCCTTCTATTTTTTGTTATGCTTACTTGTTGAGGTTTTGTGCTCTCTTCATGTTAATGTGCCATTATTGTGAGCGTTGTTCTATTGTTATTGAACTAGCAAGTGAATGTGCCTTTTTGTAGCTTGTATCTCATATTTGTGGCAGCTTTTGATGGCCCTTTTGTGGTCCTTGATGTAATATTTTTTTATGAGGCTATTCATTGGTTTACTCAACATTATGGCAATTGGATGATCATGCATGAGTTATGGTTGCATGATGGTATTTATGGTTTTGATATTTAAATGTTGATTATCAGCCTCTTGTTGAGATTTAATTTGGGAACATGTTACGGGGAGTGGGCTTCCTTGTGATGACCGAGGTCATGAGAGATAGGCTTGCATGAGGTTCCTTATAAGGATGCATGAAGTCTAGACCACCAGGGCACATTGGAAGTTTACCCAGATTATAAACAAGTGATAACATAAATAATGAATTAATCAGATGGGTAAATAATTCACTAATCAAGATAATGAATGGTTGAGCCCCATGACTTTATTAGGGAGGATGTTTTAGGATAAGTTTGGAAAGGCCACTGCAGTGGTAAGTCAATCTCTCCTTCATTCTCTCATAGGTTGAGTTGGATCCACATGTCTATCAGGGTTCTTCTTTTAAGTTTTGTGTTTCTATATTTTGGAGGATAGCATATGATGACACTCCACCCCTACATGTGTCCCCTTGTTGATTGTAAATATGCCTTGTTTAATTGCATTTATGACTTGATGTTTGTAAGCCTCTAGGAGTTTCTTCTTGTGATTGCTTGTGGTTGTTCTTTGTTTGAGAGTCCTTGTACTGTTTAGTCTCTTTGGTTGTTAGGTTTCAGCCTAGATGTAGAGTGTGTGTTGGGACCTTGTGTCATCTCCTAGCACAGGTGGGTGGTTCCTTTGGTTCTGCATGGTCGGGTGGTTGGTTCTTTTCAACCTTTGGGATATTATTTGGATTCTTCATGTGTGGATGTGGATTCTTCTCACTATAGCAGCATATAGATGTTTCTTGTAGTAGATTTATATAATGGATATCTTGGATTGATGTAATGTATTATTATGTAACAGATGTAGATGAATCATGTATTAGGATGGAGCAATGCTCACAATGTATTATTCATATGATTGTAATTGTGTTTGTATTTTAGTTGGTATTTAGGATTATGATATGATTTTTAATAATGAGACGATGAGATGTATAGTGATGATCTTATATAATGAAAGTAAATGGTTTCATGTACTTGATGTTTTTAATGGAATTATACTTGAGATGGAATGGAATTCATGTGATGGGTCATTTGTATTAGTTTAGATTCCATGGTTATCATCTAGGATGTAGATTAACATGTGTAAGAACCTTAAGTAAATGGAATGGATATTATGTAGGAACTGTGGTTGATTAATAATATCATGATTAGATGATGATATCATTCATTTGGTTGCATTGGTAAGTTAGAAAAGTATGCATAACATATAAGATGTTTAAATTAAATAAAGGCATTAGGATCCTTGCATTATGCACTTGAGATTAATGTTAAAAGTAAATATCATGCTAGGAATATGGGTGCATGTGTAGCATGGATAAGGTAGTTAATTGAAAGAACTATGTTTATGCATTGTGTATTGAAATATTATCATAGATGGATAATGATCATGTAGATAGGAAATGGTTAAGGATTTATGCACATTTGGATTTGGTATATAAAATGAACTCAAGAAAAGGGATTAGTCTTACATTAAAAGAGTAAGAATATCATGTTAGATAGATGATAGAGTATAGTGCATCTCATAATGGTCAACTAATCAAGTAGATGGCATATCATAATGGAAGAAAATATATAAGTTGCATATGAATAAGATTAAGGATTAATTGATAATAAGTGTGGTAATCAAGTGAGTAGAATGTTATTGCTTAGAATAGTTAATTAAATAATGATGTTAAGAGTTGTGATGTTTATTCTACTTGTGTAATTAGTTAATGTGTTTATGATTCATGTTTATAATGAATAATGTTAATGGATGTAATTATAGATTATGATGTTATGTGTTGCATTAGTAGTTAATTTTTTTTTATCTCCATCTAGTATGTTAGATCCTTATTTTCTCTATAGTATTTTGGTGGGTATTATATTTTCATGCAGCCAAACTTGAATGCTAGGCAGCAACGTTGGATGGAGTTCTTGTTTGAGTATGAGTTTGAGGTGATATACATTCAGGCCAAGGACAATGTGGTATCAGATGCCTTGAGTTGCAAGAGGCATGAGGTTTTAGTAATGAATCTCAGTGAGATTTGAGGAATAGGATACTTAGTGGCCTTCCCTCAGACAATTGGTATCAGGAGGTTACAGCAAAGATTGCATCAGGGAGAGATTTGGATGGCAAATATGGAGGCTAATCTCTAGAGACCAATGGTATTCTTTGACATTTGGGATGTATATATGTTCCACCTTCAGATGGTCTACAAGAATTGATCTTATCAAAGGTCCATTGTACACCTTACTCGACACATCCAGGTGTCAAGAAGATGCACTCAAATTTGCAACAACTATATCATTGGGTAGGCATGAGGAGAGATATAGCGGATTATGTGTCATGTTTCTTAGAGTGTCAGCATGTGAAGGCAGAGCACCAGTATCCAGCAGGTTTGTTACAGTCGAACCTAGTTCCAGAATGGAAATGGGACATTATATCCATGAATTTCATCATTGGTTTGCTTATGTCTTCACATCATCACGATGCTATCATGGTTACCATTGATACATTGACCAAGGTGGCACATTTCTCTTAGATCAAAAATTGATACATAGCAGCGACAGTGGCTCGTATTTTTATGGAGCAGATAGTGAGGTTGCATTGTATTCCTTGACAGATTATATTGGATAGTGATCCAGTGTTAACTTCAACATTATGGACTTCCCTTCAGCATGACTTAGGAGCACAGTTCAAATTTAGTTCAACATATCATCCTATGATAGACGGTCAAACAGAGAGGGTTAATCAGGTGTCAGAGGATATGTTGCGGATGTATGTCATGGATCAATAGTCCAGATGGGAGGATTACATTCATTTGGTGGAGTTTGCCTATAATAATGGCTATCATAGTTCATTTGGCATGTCCCCTTTTCAATCATTATATGGTAGACTATGTAGGACACCCTTGAGTTGGGATCATTTGGAGGACATAGTGCTCCTTGGTTTAGAGATGTTGCAGGACATGGAGTAGTAGGTGGCATGTATTAGAGAGCATTTGACAATAGCATAGGACAGACAAAAGAAATATGTAGATGCTCATCACATGGATAGGTAGATTTTTGTAGGAGACAAGGTTTTTTTAAGAGTGCATCCACGAAAGAGTTCTATTCGTTATTGAAAAGGCTCTAAGTTGGCACCTTGATTAGAACCTTTTGAGATTTTAGAGCGGATTGGTCCTGTAGCATATCGCCTTGCCTTGCCACCCAGCGTGTCTCATATCCATGATGTGTTTCATGTATCTGTATTAAGACCTTATCATCTTAACATATCGCATGTTTTGGATTGGCATTCATTACAAGTCAAGCATGAGCAACTTTAATTGTAGCCCATGCGCATTCTTTAGTGTCGAGGGCTGGCCCTAAGGGGTCGAGACATAGAGAAGGTAAGGGTCCAATGGGACCCAAGTGATGATTCATCAGCGACATGGGAGGATACTACGTGGATGAGAGAGCTTTACCCCTATTTGTGCTCGGGCTTCTAGGAGTAAGCCTAGGCAAACGGGGGGGGGATGTAGTGTCCCTCCTAGACATGCATTTTGATTTATGCATCAATAGACTTATTTAGCCATGTGATTGATGTTTTGATGATTACTTATGACTCTATCTTTACCTCAAATGATATTAATGATTCTAAACACTTTATGTGGACATATGATGTTTGATTATTCATACAGATGATTGATATATTTTACACTATATTGATGATAGACCTATATTTGATGGTTTATATGTGCTCATTATTCATGATGGATCATTTTTTTTATGGGATTTTCATAATATCTAGGTTACGCTAACCATATTCTATGATCATAATGATTGATTTGATACTATGGTGTATGTGATTGTCTTCTATTGTACACATTCAATAATAGAGATGATGTCGTACCACTCATTGTGAGCATGATATGACGTTGTGATTCTCTATCACTTATCTAATTATCTATGATGTATATGTATCATATATATGTTGTATTGCATTCAATGGTGGATGTAGGTTTGTAGGTTCAAGACATCGACTCTACCTAGTCTCACAGGTTTGAGCATGTCTTATCCCGATGGCAATTTTTCGAAGATGGCATGTGTATCCCTTTCATACTGTAGGCTTAAGTTGTCATCTTGGTCGGTCGATTGTCTTGGCATGAGTTGTCATGCCAGTACGTTGAGTTGTGTTCATCTTGTGGCATTGTGAGTATTTGATTATTTTAATTAATGTTTGGTTAATATGGTTATTAATATTAAATTATTATATAGTTTGGTTAATTAAATATTATTGGGTGATTATTTATTATTATTTGATTAATGTTTTGTTAATTTATGATTTTATATTGATTTATTTGATTTATCTATTTATCATTTAATTTAATTATTTGTTATTTATTTAGCATTTAATTATCTATGACTTAATTATTTATTCGTGGCTTTATATTTATTTAAGGATTTTATTTATTTGATTGCCCTTAATTTATTTTATTAGACTTGGTTTATTATTTAATTAATTTATATGATTTTGCATTATTATAATATTATATCTCTTGTTACTATATGAGGGTAAATAAATATTGCATTGTTTACCTATCCTTTATGACTATTGGTTAATAAGCCTTGGGGAAATAAAATATTATATTTGAACATAGTAGGTAGATTTTATATTATTTTGGAATATTTCTATTGGCCGGATTTGGGCTATAGTTTTGAATGAAATTTTTTATTTATTCGACCTCTTGTGCATTTTGTCAAGTTAGCATTTCTAGATTTTCTTCTGCACATTGGATTTCTTGGCTGGAGATTCTTGGTTGCTTGGATTTGGCTAGGATTGGATTTGTGGATTCTACTTCTTTGATTTTCATTCTATCACTTCTAGATCCAGGTTGGAGGATTTTAAACTTCCTTCAATTTTGATTTTTGAAAATGAATGTCCTCTTTGTGTCTGCATTTTTGTGTGTGGGAATGGGTGCAATAAAACTATATTTGGAAATGAATAATGATTTAAACATTTATATGCTTATGTAGTTGGAAAATTGGGAGATTGATTTTATATATTTTCTCTTATTTTATTTATTTTATTTTATTGTTTGAGAATATGCCATGATCAACTCTATGAGCGGATTATGCATTCTATAATTGATTGATTGCATTCTGTTGATTCAATTGTTAGAAATAAATTGTCCTATACAATTCCTTCTAAGTCTTCAGAGTGATTACATTCCCTATTAGTGATTTCATTTGGTTGATTTGGAAGTTTACTCTCTAAGTGTTGCCAGGAGTTTTCTGTGGCAAATTGGAATTTGTTTTTTAGCCTTAAATCGGCTAATTGAATGAATTTTCTCTTGATTATTGTTTTTGGAAGGTTATTGTGTCTTTTTGGATGGATTTTGAGTCCAATTTTATGCCTTGGTATTTTTCCCTTGTCATTCGTGAGCTTATTCTTTTTGTTTTTCAGAGTTTTAGTTCTTTTTATCATATGCTCAATTTTGGGCATCATATGTGTGATTCTGGATATCATATGCGCAATTTTGGACATCATATGCACAATTCTAGACATCATATGCGTTATTTTGTCAAATGAGCAATTTTGAATGTCATATGCACAAAAGTATGAATCATATGCACAAAAGTATTAAATCATATGCACAAATTTATGAATCATATGCGCAAGAGTATGAATCATATGTGCTAATCTGCATTTCATATGCTCAAAACTGGATTTTGCATGCACGAAATTGCCTTGTTTTGTGAGTTTTTCTTATTTTGTCCCATGTGATTACTTTTTTGGATTTTGGGTTTTTACCAGAGGCTTCTTGTGATTGATTTGAGTTTTCCAAAGGTGTTTATGATGTTATTTTGATCATTTTATGTTTTATTTGAGCTTTGGTAAGATGATTTATGCCTTACCATTGAGGGTTGTGTATATGTATTTGATTAGCTCCAACAAGAGGTAGATTGACTTGTTGTTGAGAGATGTTTTATGCGAACTCCAGTGAGAGGATTGTGCCTCATTTTTCAGGATGTATTTGGTTATGTGTGAGTAAGATGGATACATGTCTTACTCTTGTTTATTGTTAAACTTAATTGGTTAAGGCTCTTTCTTATATGTTGGCTTTACGGTTTTTGTGAGCTTCAGTATTGTTCTATTTATGTTATGATTTTGGATTCACCTCTTGTTGAGCCTTCATAATTTTAATTTTGATGTTATTGTGATTTTATGTTCGACCATAAGGTCTTGGTTCATGGCTAGGGAGAGTGGGCTCTTGCATGTGTAGGACCAAGGTCATGAGCAATAGGCTTCTAAGAGGTTCCTAGAAAGGATGCTTAGGGTCTAGACCTATCATGGGTCCACATGAAGAGTTTTTCTTTGTAATTGCAAGTGATAACTTTAATAATTGATTAGTGGGTTTGGGTAATTAGGATTCACTTAATCAAGATAATGAATTTAATTTGTATGCCCTAATAGTGGGTCCCAGGGAGATGGTTTTGGGATCTATGGTTGGGAAGACCGTTGGAGCGGTAAATTGACCTTTCTTGTTTGGCTCCAAGGTTGAGGCAGATTCCACATGAGGCTAGCATGTGATGACACTCTTCTCTACATGTGCCCATTATACTTATGCCTTTAGTATTGGTTATGCTTCTAGGATTTTATTGATTTATGATTAGCCTTGTGATGTGATTTGATTCATTTTTCTTGTTTATTATCTTGTGGATGTCATGTTGAGTCTGTTGGTTGTTAGGTTTCAACCTAGGTCTTGAATGTGAGTTGGAACCCCATGTCATCTCCTAGCATGAGGGGGTGGTTCCTATTTGGTTCCAAATGTTCAGGTGCTTTGATGCCTTCATTTGTTGGGATGTTCTTCATTGATGCTAGGATGTGTGGCTATGGATTCTATGATTCTCCTTTATGCAAATGGACATGCAGTTGATTTCTATGTATAAAGATTGTAATGTGTATTCATGATGACATTGTAAAAGTAAGGAAGACTATGCACTTGTATCATGTACACTTATGTAATACGGTATGATATTAATGTAAAGACTATGATATTGAAAATAAATAAGATGATGTATTATCATATGGTTCATGTTGTGGAAATGTTCATTATTTATAGGAATGAGATCTTATGATGGATGAGAGAATAGGATGTTTAGACTTAGTTTATTCTTGTTATACTATATGATTCTTAATTTGGTGTTATAGCATAAGATCTTATTTGGAAGTAAATTAGTACTTGTTGCTATAATATTGCATACATGTATGGTTAGTAATTTGATGCATTGTGTAGAGGATAATCTCAAGGAAATATTCACATTTCATCTATAGGAAGAAAATGTAGATAGCTTCAAGATGTAATTTCAAGGGGATTAGATGTATTTGATTTGGAACTTAAATGAACTTGGATATTTGTTGGGTCATGGAGCTATGCAATGGGAATTTATAATCTCATGATAAGGAAATGGTGAATAGAACTTAATTGTATTGGATGTTAATGTTTCATGATGTAGATATGTTACTGAAATGTTGCTAGTAAGTAGTGATGTTAAGATACCCTAGAGGAAGATTGAATGGATATGTGTTTATGGTTAAGATGTTAATTTCACTTGTGTTATATGTTATTATGATTTGATCATGATGTTCTATGCAATTTTATGGAGATAATCTATGTCTTGGATTTATGATAGTTTACTATGTTGCATTTATAGATTATTTTTAAAAAAAATCTCAATTTGTTAGTTACTTTAGTTATTTTCTCTAAGGTATTTTGATGGGCATTACAGGGATACCAATATGTGCCAATTTTGTGCTTTACCCTTTAATGAAGGTACAATTAGTCTGAGTGTGACATTCTACTTCATGAAATTATGGACTGTATAGACGTCATGTAATGCCCCGCCAGGAACCCCGAAGGAAAACCCACAACAAGGGTGAAACAATTTTTTTTTTAAAGAATAAACATCATAAGTGCATTTACACAACATGCACGATAACACAAGCGGAAGACTTACACCAGAATTCCTTAAGGGTTACCAATGAAGAATTAACTTCAAGAATAAATTCCACAAAATCATAAATCCACATATGCATCATTAACTCAATGATCATAAGAATCCATAAGAAAATAAAGATTCATCATAGAAAGATTGAAAGGATACAACATGATTTCCACTTCAATAAGCATTTACTAACATCATCAAGGAAACTGATAAAAACATCCAAACATAGGATTACATTTCTCTTCCAATACATAGCTTCTCAATAAACATAAGGGATAGATCTCATCTAATTACAAGGTTACATAAGATCAATATTACAATGATACAATGACCACATAGGTCTACAAATACCAATAATCTTCAAAACATGAGATGAAGCATGAACCACAAACCACAGGAACACCTGCGAAGCCAATCCTCACATGAAGGTACAAATCTGAATATCTGATGGGAAGTGGCACTACCACCCAACCATGTAATTCCCAAATGGAATCACCCCACTGTTATAGGAGATAGCTAAGGACCCTCAAACAAGCATAAGCATGACATGGTCGACAAAACAATACGACTCCATGATAGCACAAAATATTCCACAAGAATCCAGGTGACTCAACTTCACAAACACAAGTGAACTGACATCACAAAACACAAGTGAACCAAATGAGAGAGTGTCATCGTATAGCTTAAGATGGATACCATGGTACAGCCTCCATAGGTCCCGGCTCACTGTCTTGGTAACCTTTCCTAACCTCCGGCTCCAACTAGGTCTTATGCGGACCCTACTAGCCTTTCGTCAAGACAAGGTAGTTGGTTTGCCATTCCAGGCCTTCTCACCACATTATGAGCCATGTACTAGCACTCACCTATGCATGAGGTACAATTATCTTTATTAATGTTATGATACTACCCACCTAATCAATTCATTAGATTACCAGTTATTATCTAACTTTTGTTGGGTCATAATACCTACCACTTTGGGTGCAACCCCCAAGCAAAAGCCACTCTCTCAAAGGACACTACACAAACATGGTCACTCCCCGAGAACCCTATGGTGAAGCAGAAAGCCATAACACCACTATCAAAAACAAGTGGTCAAACAAGGACATACTGACTCTTGACTAACCATAAGGCAAAGACACTACATGGTTAAGACAACAGAGCCAACATATATCTCTTGGTCAAAGGTACCAATTACACCACCACAGGATGACTGAACCACAGACCAAATATCACAATAAACACTTGCAAGGATAGCAAAATACATCAAGTTCGCACTCAGACAATCTTTGAGAATATCAGCATCATAAGCACTTGCAACATCATTGATTGAAAAAAATGAAATAAACACTCTTGCAACAGTCACATTATTCAATTCCCAAATCAATGTTCCATCAGAAATGAAATCCACATTATACATTCAACCGGTTATAACATGAATTCCAACAGGCATTTAAATCATTTTCAAAATATATCCAAAACTACCAATTTGAATCTCTAATTCATGCCTTAATTTTCATTGATAAATTTATTAACCACATAATAAAAAAAAATCACATGAAAATCATATTACATCACGCAATACCACTTTAAACATTCCATTTATGAAATTTAAGTTCTTAGCACTGACTAGTTTGGAGACTGGTGAGGGCTCAAAGCTAAGTGGGGGTCAAACCAACCCGCGGTTGTGCTGCTGTCGGGGGCAACAGACACTACCTACCAGTAGTGCTTCTACCACTAGTAACAGCCCTACCGACTGGTGGCTGTCGCTACCAACTGGTAGCACTGCTACCAACCGGTAGCGGTACTATCAATCGGTAGTGTCCACTACCAACTGGTAGCGGTACTGCCAATCGGTAGTGCCTCTACCTGTGAGTAGCAGACACTACCAACCCACGTGATGAGGCAAGCCCATCACGGGAGTCGTAAAGTCCACAAGAGAGGCACAAGAAACATGCATCCAAGCATTCTAAAACCAAAAAGACACAAAATCAATAACCACAAAGGACATTCCATTTCCGAAATTATTTCACGGGCACACACATATAGTGCCAATTTTCCAAAATTTCAAGGAGGAGTTTACCAACAAGGTAGATGGTGAAATAAACACACTGGAAAGAATAGCTAGCCAATTCTTGATAGTATAGAAACAAGGATGCACCCAACAAACCCAAACTAAAATTCTTTCTTTCAAAAGAAGAGGTAAATCAAGAAGTTGTTTGCTATGAACAAATAACACACAACAACAAGAAATGAACAATTCCTTTCCTAAATGCAACCATATGCTAATAGCATCACAAAATCAACTATATCAGGCAATCTTTCTCCCATTTCAACATTCCAAGAAGAATCTATAGGCAGATTGCATAAATTTCCACACACAGGAAGCAAACTGAAAATTTCAAAAACAAATTCAAAACAAGAAGGAAACCTCCAACCTTGAAGCAATTAGCAAGCAAAGAGATGAAGCAAATCCAGTCTTGCAACAAGGTCGAATCTCCAGCTCCTCCAGAAAGTTTTTCAAAATTTTCTCTCCAAAATCTTCTTCTTCTCCTGTCGTCAATGCCCATAATGGATGCCCAAAACTATCTAGTAACCCAAGCTTCTAGGTTAAAGTTCTCATCCAATCAAATTTATTTCTTTCCCCAAAAATAATAGTTCTTTCCAATGATTAAATTAAAAAAATCCAAAATGGAAAAATAAAAAGGGAAGCTTTTATTTATTTCTTTTTCCATAAATACTTCCTTCAACATAAGTATTTAACCTTTTTAAATGGCTAGGCAATTTACTTATTTCACAAAAATATCAATGCAACTTTACACAATAAATTAAGCCATTTAACCATTTAATCTAGAAATTCATCAATTTAATAAATCAATAATCACAGAGCATAATAATTAAATGATTATGCCAACACAAGATAGCATCATCCATTGAAATTAAATAACCATTTAAATAAATGGAAACACGCAAAACCAAGACAGATCAAATGACGACTCTCAAATGACCAAACCAAGGCACCATGACATGCATAAAAGCTAGACGGGGAAACACAACTAATTGACAACACTCACATGAGTGTAACTATGGTCAAGCTAGGGTACAACAACTATCTCCTCCACTCCCATCGGATATATATATAAGGCACACTTAGACCTGTGAAACCAGGTGGAGTCGATACCACGTACCTACCCGGTACTTGTACCTGCAATTTCCTACACCAAAGAACCACACGTGCATATAGACAATATACATACAAACACAGTAAACACACCGATGAAGGAGAATTGTGACGTTCCCTGTCTCACCGGAGTGAGTGAAGGAAAATCATCCCCTCGCATCCCAATACACTTACAAACACGCATCATATAAATAACGCATTGCAATATAAGGGAAAAGTGTCAATCCATGATAATGATCCATAAAAAATAACATTACTCATAAGCACTAAAATACTGCATAAAATCATACACCATAAATCCAGATAAAGTATGAAATAACATCGCATAATATTCGAATAAAAATACAATAATGTTCCACAGAACAGTCACTGAAGTAACTCAAAACATACAAAAGAGGCTGATCAAGGAGGGGTACTACACGTCAACTATGTCTTGCAAATACCCCATAGGCATTTTAGAATCTTCTTTGATGAATTCTTGAAAATATTTTAATGTGGAGACAAAAATGAGATCCCAAAATATCGAAGGAGTTGGAGCAACTAGTGGGCTACCACTATTCCATGTAACAAAGTTCAGGGGTAGTGCAAGTGCAACCATTGGTGCTTGTTGTAATGCCCCGCCAGGAAACCCCGAAGGGATAAGCCAAAAAACAAGAATAGAGTGCAATAATTATTTTTTTTAAAGATACACCACATAAGATATCAAAGATTCAAAATTACATAGCGGAAGACATCAACTAACACCTAAAGAGTTTCCCAATGAGATTACTTAAATTCCACAATTCACTTAACTCACACAATTAGTCCAATAAGCTAATTATCGTAATAACGAGATAATTCTTAATCAGGATAATTTCTTTCAGAAGATGGAAAAATAAATCACAAGCAAAGATTCATCCATTAAGATCTATTCATAATCTTCATTCAAGCTTTTCATTTAAAATTACAAGCCATACATCTAATATTCTAACACACTAGAATTTCATCATAAACATATGAGATCTTTTCAAGCTTACTTAATTTCCTTAACAACAACTGAATATATTCCATTACTCTAAGTTACATTCTTTCATACTCCAATTTATTGCATTTTAAAAGACGATTACATACATGCAGCTACGATAAATCTCATCTCAACCACTTATACATTCGATCAAAATGGCATTCAAGAAAGACTGCATGAAGCATTTAAAGTTAATTCCATCTTATCCACTTATACATTCTAACATAAGCTATCCATACATGATAAAGCGGAATAAAGGGAACATAAGAGAATAACATCACATAACACCATAATGATCTCGGAGTTCACCCCTAAAGGCTACATCTCCGGGTCTGCTCAACTGCAAGACCCCTCTGATAAATAATAAAGTTAAGAATACAAGAGGTTACACCATTACAATCCGGCCATCAAGGCGAAACATAAACAATATACAAATGACCGCATCGGTCAATAATACATAAACGATCCCTGAAAAGGAAAGGATCCAGCTGAACATAATCAAAGCTAAAACAAAGGTCCAGAAGAGCATCCACAAAACTGAGCCATCACCACCCAAGGTCTAACATGAAACCGATACTCATAAGGGCATAAACAAAAGGATGACCCACAAAGGTACTCTTAACAGGACAAAACGACAACACACTAGCGAACGTAGGGACAAGTGTCATCACACAACCTGGTATGGTTACCATGGCAAGTCTTCATAGGTCCCGGCCCCATACACTGGGTTACCCTGGCAACCTAATCCGAGCTTCCAGCCCATCCAAGCCTCATGTGGACCCACACATCATCTCGTGAAGACAAGGATGATGGATTGCCATTTCAGGCCTTCTCACAGCATGTCGAGTCTATGTTAGCACTCGTCCCATGTGTGAGGCAAATTTTATCTTACTAGAGATTACATTCTAATCTACTGAAGGTTATCACTTATTAGACTCACTTTCGATGGGTTACCCAGCAGCCACTTTGGGCGCGGCCCCCAATCGAAAGCCACTTTCCCATACGACACTAGACTAAACTCGAACGAACTCAAAAACCAAGGAATAGACATGGTCAGACGAACGGAGTTCATGGATGAAACATCCCTCATTTGGTCAAACACGAATCATCATTCGACACCTACACAAAGGATATGACCAACTATGACACTACCACAAAACAACAGTCAACTCGAAATCGAGGACTGAAACAGGTACCCAAATCAATCCATACGACAGGGTCCTATCGAACAAAACACGACTTGCCATTACATAAGCAAAAGTGAATACAGAAATTAAACTCGCATAGGCAATAATCGGGAAAGACAATATTTTCTCAAATTGATTAAACCAATAAAGGTCGATCAAGTTTTCTACATGACCTATGTTTCCAAAATACACTAGCAGGAAATCATCATTGCAAGGTGAATACAAAATCACAATTTGCAATCGTACCATTGTCTATTTCTCAAACAAAGGGAAAATATAAATTAACCATTCATTTTACTACATGAGCATATCAGTAACCTAACAATTTCCCAAATGATACTAAATTAAATTCCCAAGAGCACATCATTTAAATTCAAATATCCAACAATAACATATTTCAATTACTTCTCAATTACACAAATGATATGTTCTTGAATAATATTTAACATCATCAATTAGTAATTATATCGTATTTCAACAATTTTCCAATAACCTAATATTCAATTTTATTTTTAAACAATACTACCTCAATTAGCCAAATACTCTAATCAGCTAGAAGGTAAGATATAAATTTATTAATCCAAGATTAGTCCAAAATATAACCAATTAATATTCAATGGCGAAATTAGCAATTCTGGAATCTAATTAGAAAATGTGCACTAATCATAAAATGAAATTGACTATTAATTAACATATAAATTCCATTATAAAATTAATTAATATCAAATTATCATTAACTATGATCATGCCACATTAATCATAATTAAAAAAAAACTAATTAAAACTTAACATGAAATAACATTAAAATAATATATATTTTTTTTGAATAAAAAAAAAATACATTAAAAAAAACATCTTTAAAAACAAATTTAAAAAAACACACCATTTAACATGGGGGGCGGCGAAGGTCGGGCCCACCTCCCAACGCGGGGGTTGGGCGAGCCAAACCCCAGCCGTAGGCGAATCCCACACGGGTGGCGCCACTACGGTGGACACAGGTTCCGTGGCGCCCTGCGGCCACCGCAGTGCGCCTGCGACCGCCGCGGGCACCACACAGGTGCGGTGATAAGGGAAAGGGGGAGGAGGAGGCGGGTAGAGCTCCGCTCCCCGCCCTCCAACCCCAACACAAGTTTTCATTTTTTTTTTATTAAAAAAAACACAGTTCGAAATAAATAACCAGAAAACGCCACTCTAAAATTGATGACAAATTTCAATTTAATATCAATTCGGTTTAAAAGAACTATGTTTTGGTATCACATTTTTTTTGATGGGATTCATTTTATTCAACCACAAATGGGATTCAAAACCCAAAATAGATTAAGAACCATCAAAACTCTGAATAAATTAATTTTTATTTAAGAAAAACCAGACATGGCAACCAAAAAGAACCATTTTAACACAATGGTTTATCTATGTAATTTTTCTTGAAGAACACAAGCTAAAAGCATAGTTCTAAACCCACCATTCCAAATTTCAATTTGATAACAATTTTAAAAAGATTGGATTTTGGCAACAAGCAATTTCATTCAACAACAGACTATTTCCATGGCAACAAGGGAGGCAAAGAAGGTAATTCCTACCTCCATACGCATTCCTGGAAGAACTGAAGGAGAGCCCACCTGCTAGATCCAGAATATCTCCTCCTTCCCAAAACCCCCAAATTTCATCCAAAACTTTTCTCCCACAAAATTTTTTTTTTTTTCCAAAAACATCCCCCTCCCCAAAATTTCCCAAAATATTAGGTTATAAGGAAGAGTTGACCAAAATTTCATTTTTTGGAATTAAAATTTTTATTTAAAAATAATTCTCAAAATTAATTATTTTCTAACTATTACAATAAATTAAATTGCTTTCCAATTCAAAATCGATTTTCTCACTCAACTGAAATTTAACCTTTCTATATCAAATGCCAAAAGAATACAATTAAATCTATGGCAATTAAATACAAAACTTTCTTTTTCAACAGCATATACAAAATGCATTTAATATTCAAAATCAACTATTTAATTGGACTTACTCCCAATTTAGGACGAACAATCCAATATCAACGAAAATCGCATAACGAAATCCCGATTAATCTAGTCCATTAATCTTCAATGCACAAACACATATATAATCAAATTAAATACTAAGGACTAATCAATCAATTTAACCATTCACACCAAGCACGCAAACCAAGAAAGTCAACCAAACAGACGACTCACAAACCCAACAAAAGGGATACCGATGATGACTGACGATGCTCACTTGAGCGCGACTAAGGTCAACTAGGGTCTTACGACCACCTAATCCAACTCTAAGGATTAAAGAGGTACACTCAAACCTGCAAATCCAGGTGAAGACGAACCTCGCACTCATGCGGCGTTGTACCTGAAATCTCCTGCAACCAAGAGTCATACATGCATACATATATAAACTTAATGAAAGAGTTAGCCCGATATTAATACCACAAAATAGGAACACTGAACAACTTGCATACAACTAGAGTGAAAACCACATCAACAGTTGTGCATTAAATCAAACATCTGACTATAACATACTATTAAGATAAACTGAACAAGATTAACCAAGATTAGAAATTGATTAGGGCAGGGGTATTACACTTGTGGCTGGGATTGAACTTATGTCATGCATATTCTAGTAACTCTAGCCTAAGTTACAGTCACCAACAAAGGTAATAACAAACCAATATTTTGTGTAGTTTGTGACCTCGTCACAAGCCCATGGCTTTCTCATACACCTACTTTTGATTGTAGATTTTGGGTCCCACTAAGCATACCAAAAAAATAATTGTTGATCCTTAAAGCTTACACCTCAAAGAAACAACCTTATGGGAAGCTCTACATATGGGAGACTAGATTGTGCTATATAGAGTGACCTCTAAGATTTTAGAAGTCAACTCTTTATTAATCTATGAGAGATGGAAAGGGAGAGAAAATACACATAAGTAAACCTAAACTAGGGCAATGCACCAAAGATTTTACAGCACTTTAAAATACCCTCTTATAAAGATAATAAGAAACAACCAATCCCTATAAATGGAGCACAACACACCACAAATCCTTCATAGTTGGGAGGATAATGAAATACAAAAGGTCATGTAGACATGGGGCATAATATTCAAATCTCTCTATGAGAATCACTTGTCTAGGCTTGGTGGAAATCTATATTTTTGTTATCTAGTAAAAACCTTTGATTCTCTTAATTAGTATTCACCAACAAGCATAATATGATGATCAAATATAAAACATTGCAAATAATGAAAGAGTACAAGACATGATTCAATATTCAACAAGCTATTCAAGGAATCATAAAAGCCATATTTCAATCACATGGTAATTACATCCATCCCATATTGACACAAAGCATTAGCTTCCATAATTAATTTGAAAGAAGAAATATGAGAGGTGAAAAGAGCACAATCTGTTTGCTTTTCTATTAGTTATAGAAATATACAATGCTAAGGTCAAAAAATGAATTGCCAATTATTGAGTATTCTAAGTGTTTTCTTTTTAACAAAAATGGTGAACCCTTATTACATTACACCTGAAGGCCTATATAGAAATATCTCCTTGAATGGACATGGGCACTATAGCTAAAATATCCTTTGCATATATGTTACGTGTCAATTGCCATTATGGTGATTGTTATAACTGCCTACAAATCATTATTCCTCCTCCCTTCTTCATAGTGGGATTGCCAACTGATCAATCTTTGATTTTTATTGCAGCTTCTTAAATGTGTAGGCTTTCCTTTTGTTTGGATTGTCACCCTTTAGTTTAGGCCTGTGTTGCCTCTAGATGCTTTTCTACTTTAAAAATGACCAATGGTGCACTTTTAATTCATCTCAAGGCTATAAACATCTTCGGACTTGTGCGCTTTTGACAAGTTGCATCTTTCGCTTGCTTTGTAAGCTTTTTTGCCTTCCCTTTTAAAAATATTGCACCTTGTGTTGGCAATATGGAGGAATTGATTATGTGTTGCATTGATGTTTTGTCATTAATGTCAACACTAGCTGTTATGATTGGTTACCAGCAAAGAGGTTTTGGTTACTGGTAGAAGATCTTGTGTTACCGGCAAGGGTTTAAGGTATTACTGGCACAGCTTTCTCTGAGAATCTTTGACACAACACAAGTGGTGTTGGTGCGGCTTCAAGATGGAATTCAAGATGCAGAAGGTGATCCTTAATCGTGCCTCAACTAATTAGAGACATCACTTTTACATGGTGGACCCAGATTAGGTCTGGTACCTATCTAGGTTATGGATCAGTATCATGTTAATGTGTTCTCTACACATTACTAGGATGTTTTATGGATTGGTTAATGTTGTTATGGCCTTAAGCCGACATGGCATATCATTGTAATATGGATCTATGTAATGATCTTATTGTAATATCTTTTAGGTGGATGACCTAATTGGTTTAGGCCTTAGGGTTTGTATAAATTGATGTAAGATCTCATTGTAGATCGTGTGTCATGGTCGTGGAATGAAATATCATATGCAAAGAAGATTTGGTCGATCATAGGTGATCGAATTGGGTTTAAGTAAGAGGTCAAAGGCCTCTGGTATTAAGCTTAACCAAGACTATAATCAGGCATGGTAGATGCTATCTCTGGTAGTTCATTCTTTTGGATTATTGTCCAATTATCTTGAGGTGGTTATAACCTCTTTGTAGTCAGTGATACTCCTTTTTAATGAGCAGTATGCTCTAGGCAGTGTGCCTTCTTGCATGTGCAAGCCCCTTATTGTATCACATACTTTCTGCAAAAGTATCATTTGACTGTGGGTAGGCTTCCCACTGTGGTTTTTCCCTTTACCGGGTTTTCCACGTACCAATAATGGTGTTATGTGGTATGGTTACATTGAATTAATTCTTTGTTTCATTCTTAAGTTATATTGCTTACCGGTATCTGTTTTTGCTATTTCGGTATTCATGTTTATGTACTCCGGTTAAAGATTATAAAGTGGTTTGATTAATATAATTTGTTGACAACTGGCTCACCCCCCCCCCTCTTAGTTTTCCACTGGTTATCCTAACACCTTGGACACATGGCATGCTAGTAATAATTTTAGAGATCTCTTTTCCTTTTTCCTTTGAAAACTCCTGCCATGTCCACATGTGGCACTCCCTATTGCAAGCACTCTGAACACAAAAAAAATTATGAATACCATATGATGCCACAACATGGTGTGCTCATGTGCCTTTGAAAGTGTAAGAGGTTGTGATATCACTAGAAACCCTATCATGCTACCATGTGGTTCACTCCATCATGATCTTGTTGCCTAAAAATTATGAAGTTTGTGGACTACTTAACCAATCCTAATAAAAGAATAAGCTATAGGACCCTCTTTGAATTATGAATCAAATAATGAATGAATGGAATAAGTTTGGTTTTAATACACTATAGATGAATCTACAGTACACACAAGATACTATTGAGAAAGAATGGAACAAAATTCCCTTGCCTTTGTCAAGAATATCCTCAATGCTAATAACAAAACAATCTAATTTGAGCTCTTGCAAAGGAACTTTGAGCCCAGGTTTCTCCTTAGCCATTTTCCATTTGGGGCTTGAACATCATTAGAAAAATATTTCCACCTTATTCTAAGGGACATACATTCATCATTACAACTATAGATCACTTTACGAAATGGATGGAAGCTATTCCACTTTGTTCCACTACTATTGATGCAATTTACAAATTTACTGGAGAAATTCTGAAGCAATTCTTATAGAAATTCTTCTTTCAACATTGCTTTTCTAATCCTTTTTTTCCATAGTATAATGGTTAGGATAAGGTATCTAATAAGACTTTGAAGCAAAATTCTTCATCAAACTATAAATAAACATACTAAAGATTGGTATAATTAATTAATATATGCATTATGGGCCTATCACACAAGTATTTGTAAGACTATTGGAACAACTTTGTACAATATTATCTATGAATTTAATGCTATCATGTCTTTAGAGATGGAAATTTCATCTTTGCATGTTTCCCTTAAA
The DNA here is from genome assembly GCF_030272615.1 of Cryptomeria japonica. Classification (NCBI taxonomy): domain Eukaryota; kingdom Viridiplantae; phylum Streptophyta; class Pinopsida; order Cupressales; family Cupressaceae; genus Cryptomeria; species Cryptomeria japonica. The sequence goes on along the minus strand of NC_081411.1, from coordinate 469,682,983 downwards.
GGATTAATTGATGATGGTACTTATCGAAAAAATGTTTAACTCAACTTGATTTGCGTGATGAGCATCCATTAAGTGCTCTTGAAAATCTTCAAAAATATCAAAAATATATGTCCCAATAATATTATATAAATTTTCTTTCTCATTATTTTGAGATAGGTGACATGGTTCTTTATGAGAATTAGAGAAATGTAGATGCACCTCTAGAAAAAAAATAAAAAATTTAATGCTAATGGGTTAGATCCTTACAGCCTACCTATACTGGACAATAAGTACTTATAGGGACTTGTAAATGTAATGCATATTCATCACTATCATGTATAAAGTTCTTTATATGACATGCACGTATAACACTTAGTCCTTAAAAAGGTTAATATTGAATATCATATGTCATTTCTTCATTAAAAATACATATTCCTTGTGTTATGATGTATGTGTGAATTATATATTTCAGTACAATTTGTGTAACTTTATTAGTTAATTAGTTTTTAGTAAATTTTAGTGTGCTTTATATGTAGTTAGTGAATAGAAAAATATTTTTTATTTATTTTCAAAAGCAATTTAATAACTAGTTAATTCAAAGCATTCATTTATCAAGTAAATTTTCTAGTCATGACCGAATGGGATTTGAAGAGTGTTATGTGTTGCCTCAACACTCTTTTTCTCTCGTCATCTCCAATCCTCTCTCTATTATTAGAGTCTACAACCTGCTAATCTCAGTCTCTAATCATCATCATAGCTTTGTGGCTTGCTAAACCTCCCATACCCGAATATCCTCATATGCAATTCTCAACTATGCTATGGGCTCAAAGATCTAAACATGGAGAATGGTAGTTAGTTGAGGTTTATATAACTCTAAAATTGGTCCCTCAATATGAACATGATGCAGGAGCATCCTCAGTTCATAGCAATCTTGCATCAACCAAAAATATTTTCCTTTATGTTTTTCTTTATGCTTGCAGTTTCTGCATTTCTTTCTATGTGTCCCGGATTTGGCTTACCGGATCCTATGGAGTTGGATTCTACTTGAAGACTTGGTCATCTTCCTTATTTCCAAACTGCAGAGCATTTGGATCTTATTGAATTTGGCAAGTATTTCCTTTGACTCAGTGAGTTCCTTAGAAATAGCAGCATTGGATTCCTTCAAGGTTGCATTCTCAAAAATAGCCATATTTAGTTCACCTTGCATTTCTTCTTTTTCCACTTTACTCTCTTGTAGATGAGCGGTAAGTGCACTGATTTCTTGCTTCAGTTTGGAGATCTCGTGATCTTTGTCTTTTACCAAATCTTCATCTTTCCTCCAGTTCTCAAGCTCTTGACACATTCTGATAGTCAGTCCTTCTAGTTCCCTTCTCAGGTTGGCATTAGACTCATTCAATTTTTCAACTTCTTCAACTAGGGCTTCCATGTCCGCTTCATCAGAAGAACTATTTTCAGTAAGCTCCATCAATTTCTCAGCATGCTCTCTTCTCTTTTCTAGAGAGGCCTTATATTTGACTTTAAGTTCATCAAAGGCTTTCTCAGTCTAAGTGAGATGATGAGTAAGCTCCCTCACAGTGTATTCCCCCATATCTCCTTCCAAGTGGTTAAAATTATAGAAAGGTTGGCTCTGATACCAATTGATGAATACTAAGAGGGGGGGGGTGAATTAGTATACCAAAAAATACAAAACTCAAACACTTAAACAGTTTAGCAGTAAACCGGTATAACAGATTTACTAACAAACCAGTTAAAACAAATGCAAACCAAACAACAAATAAGGGATTCACCCACAGGAGCACAATCACCATAACACAAGAGATTTTGACGTGGAAACCCAAATGGGAAAAACCACGCTAAGATGAAACTCACAGGTAACTATCTACAGAATAGTAACCAGATGGGTTAAGGTCAGACCTGTTAAGATCATACAATGTTCTTCACCAGAACAGATCCTGTTAGGAATCTCAATCTCTATTAGGAGATAAGTCCAATTAAAGACTACCTTGTGAGAGGATTTCAGATCCACAGTTGTGAACCACCTTTTTAGAGGATTTACAAAGGCTTTGCCAGGCCTACCCAGTTAAGGGTTTCAGACTTGTTGAAGATGTGAGTAATCAATAACTGAGTGATCTGAATATTAGCACAGTATGCTTGGTTAGATCCTTGATAGCTCATTGTTAATGCATTTTAGCATTACTTCAGTCTTCAATATCTCCACACTCTCTTTCTTCACACAGACCTAATCTTCTTCTATGATCGCACATACAAAAACCTCATCAACCACCTTAAACCCTAACAACACCTAAAACCCTAGACATGATGTCCTTATAAAGGAATCTGATTTCATGTCGGTCCAATAGGATTACATTGCAAGTTCCTAGGTTCAATGCATCTGGACACATTTGGTAACATGGCACAAAATCACCGCCAAAGTGTCGATGGATGATAGCTCATCACAGAAATACTAGTTGGTAACTCATCATAGAGTAATACCGGTTCATACATTTACCGATTACCGGTTCACACATTTTACCAATTACCGGTTTGTCAAAATGAAGACTGGGAAAAATGATAACAACCGCTTTGTTCCTTCGTACTACTTTGGGATCCTCAAACCGCTTGAGGTCTTCATACCGCTTTGGGTCTTCATACCGCTTGAGATCGGTAAACACTTTCTACAAAACATCGATAGTCTAAAGACTATAATACATAATATCGGTTGGAACAAATACCAGTTGAGCATAACTCATACATACAAAAAGTGATCTCAAAGCAAGTGTTTATCCATCAATGACAATCACAACATCATCATCAAAAATGCCAACATCAACTTCATATCCCATTTCCTCAATCCAGATCTTCTGGGGCTTGACTGCTTCCATGAGTGTTTCATCTTTCTTCACCATGAAGCATATGTCAATTGAATATTTCTCAACAATATGCTTAGGAACCCTTTCCTAGATTTCATAGACTTCTAGAATCCCTTAAAATATCCCCATACTTTGTCATCCCTCTGACTACCTAATGTACCAATTGACTGTTTTGATTACCTCCCTACTGGGATATCAAATGCCCATTGCCTCTTCCCAAAACTAGGAGTGTCATTCATGAAAAATAACATTAAGCAGATAATTAAGTTTCCATACTGGAAAGTCCCTTTTTTTTTCACCTTTAATCTTGCTTAGTTTTATTAATAATTCATCTAACATCCAACCACAAAGATCCAATTTCTCATTTTCTCTCATCATCTTATAAGATGCGAAAATGCAGGAGCTAGAAATGGAATTATGTCGGTTTGACTGAGTTACCTTATAACAGATGACCATGCTACCGAATCTGATGTCTGTGTCGGTAATAGTGTTGATTCTCATAGATATCCTATTAGATGTTGTGCCAGTGATTTTATAGACATAATCATTAGAGACCTTCTTATTTGGATGTTGCCCAACTTGTGGTAAACCAATGATTTCCCTGATGGCTTCCTTGGTGATCTTGTAAGGTCTATCCAACCAGATAAACTCTCCACGTACTCTTCTTAAGACATACCTAACTATTTCATCTTCAAATTTTAGAATATTCAGAATGTCGGAAAACCCTAAGTCTTCAATGTGCTTGTATGTTAGTTTGATCTTTTTAGAATCTCCCATAAGCTCGCTCATATACATTCTCTTTATATCAAATGTCCCCAAATTCTCAATGTGACAGTGTATGTATGCCCTAACATATTCGACATAAACAACTCCCTCTAGAACACGGGAAAATGCTCCAACTGAATCTTCCAGGGTAGCCACATGTGGATCCTGCTTGAAAATTGGCCTGGGAAAGTCCTTGACTTCAACAACAGTCGGATTTACAACAAAGATAGGAATAGATGATGATCTTGCTTCCATGATTAAAGATAAATACCTATTAATCACTTCTGGTGAAACCCTTACAAACTCTTATAGTCACCGATTAAATTGCTCAAGAAGATATCTGATCGCACTAAATAGCCTTTGATCGCTCTGAATCACTCTTAATCACACTGAATCACTCTCAATGCAAGGTGATAAAAAATGAAGTGAATTCAATCTTATATCCTCCAAGAAAAACCCTAATCTTTCATTGACATCAATGACTTTTGGTGAAAGATACCAGATCTTGAACAGAACATATCCATGCCAAATAAGTATCTCCAATGTCTAGAACATCTTCCAGAACCTCGTCCCAGGGCATATGCAACATCTTAATGAATTTTGCCTACCCCTAAGTCATCTGCCTCAATTGTCAGATGAGCTACATGTCAATGTAGGAGCAACCTCCTCTATCGGATAAGTAACTTGTGCATTCCCATCTGCAAATTGTTCTTCAGTCTTCTTGACCCATTTCTGAGTATGATCTTGTCAAATTTCATTAACCTTCTCTTTCCCTTTCTCATTTGATCCTCCATTACCAACCGATGGATTTCTACTTCTACATAATTTAGCAATATGTCCAACCTCATTACATGCATAACATGTAACATTGTTCTTTTGAATTTCTTTGCTAAAACCCGTATAATTTCTAACCTGCACTGATTGGCCATATGTCCAAATTTTCCACATGCATAGCATTTTACATTCATTTTGCAATATTTTGTCTTATGATAATACTTATTACATTTAGAACATTGATCGAGAGCAGAATCAGGGTTTTGATTTGCTCTATTTCTACATTGCCTAGCCATGTGACCAAATTTATTGCAAATAAAACATCTACCATTAAATTTTTAAGCATTAAACTACTTTATCGGTGCCTTATGGTTTTAATCTTCATTAGCAGTACCGAAACTCTGTCGTTGCTCAAATCCAAGTCCACTGGAATCTCCAATCTGCCTTTGTCTCTTCAATAACTCATCCAGTTGTGTTGAATTAATCTTGAATTTCTCTTTATACTCACTTGTAGTAGTTAGATCATCTCTCAGAATTATTATTTGTCTTTCAAGCTATTGTTCATTACTTTGGGATTGTACTAAATCAGTTCTCAACATATTGTATACATCTAAAAATGGTCTGAAGATAATTAATTAAATAAGCAATTATTTAATTAATCCCCCTTCCTAACTTAATTGAATTCATTAGGCAATTTGATAAAAAATTTCCCTTTCATCTACTTATTAATAAATCTATGGATTTATTTAATAGGTTCATTTTCATAGTCCCCTTCTATTAATTAATTCAAATTAATTAATCCTCCCCTCACTTCAATTAATTCTTCTAATCCCCTAATTAATTAAAACAAATCAATTTATGAGTTGTTGAGAATTAATTAGTCGTTTCCTATTATTTGGATTTTTAAATTCAAATTACCCACATGCCTCCTTATCCTAACCTCGTATGGTGTGTATATTTTCTTCTTGAGACACATGGCACTTTGGCTACATGTCTCCTCTCTTGGACACATGCCCTTTTATGATCAAAGCTCCTTGTCACCATGGAGATGACAAGTGTCTCTTCCTCCAACCTCTTCTTCAACCTCCTCCAATTTTACCCTTGATATCTTTAGACTTAATCTTGACCGTTGATTCTTGCCACCTCACCCCTGGCCTTGGAAATCCTATAAATATCCCCTATTTTGGAGCAATAAGGATCCCATCTCATTTTCATCTTATGCATTGTTACTATAGGCATATTCATTCTAGCATATCATTTGATCATTGTTATTATACGCAACTACATCTTATATCTAATTTGATTTGTTCATTTTCTAGCATAATTGTTGAATCATGTAGCTTAATCAATCTCTTTTCTAGCTTAATTACATCATCATCATAGCTTAATCATGCATATCATTAGCTTAATTAATCTCTTGGATCAATCTATTATAATCAATCTCATTTTTGCATATCATTATCATTTCAATTCCTCCATCTAGGTGTAGTCAAGTCACTAGGATTGCTTATCCAAATCTAAGAGAAAATTCATACTCGCATCTCTTAGGAGGTGATAGGTCACTTTGTCATGGTTCATCCTTATTTGCTTATTATTTTCTAACCATGCTTGTAATGATCTATTGAGTGTTTTGTGTTGTAGCTATAGGTATCGCACATTGACTCCAGGATGTCTTTGACTAGAGAAACAAGGAAGGAACATGATATTTTTCTTGTTTGTTGTCTGTAAATTAATCATTAATATGTGAAAATTTGTCTCAGGACATGATCATCGGAGTATCATCAAAGACATTTCCGATTTGCGTATTGAAATAATTAATTTTGTCTATTTTATGCAAGCAACACTCAGGTCATCTTGGTTCAATTATGCTAACTTGCCATATCAAAATCCAGGAAAGTCATGCTCAGGTCATCATGGTTTAATTATACCATCGATGTTTGCACTTACTTCCCACATTTAAAAATCTCAATGATGACAAAACACAATAACCCAGTGACTGATCCAGTCGTCGCATTGCATTGGCATTTGCATTTAGCTTGCATTTCATTCTTGCATGGGATCCCGCATGCTCACTTTATCCAAGGTTAAATCTATCGCAAGAATCATCAAAGTATCATCATAAGTGTATGCGCAATCAAAATTATGACTCATCTCTATCCAAATATTATCAACTCAGCGAAAATGTAGTACCCTTGCCCTAATCAGATTCTAATCTTAATTTGACCTTGGTTAGTTTATCATGTTATAATGTTATAGTCAGATGTTTTGATTATTGTGTATACTTGTTAATGTGGTTTTCACATCAATTCTTATGTAAGTTTATTAGTTCTCTTGATTCGTGTTATTAATCTTGGGTTAACACTTTCATTATGTGTGTGTGTGTGTGTGTGTGTGTGTGTGTGTGTGTGTGACTCTTGGTTGCAAGAGATTTCAGGTACAGTATCGCATGGGTGCGAGGTTCGTCTCCACCTAGATTCGCAAGTTTTAGTGTACCTCTTTGGTCCTTAGAGATTGGATTAGGTGGTTGTAAGACCCTCATTTGACCATAGTCGTGCTCAATTGAGCATCGTCAGTCGTCCGTCAGTATCCCCTTTGGTGGCGTATGCAGGTCGTTAGTTTGTTTGGCTTTCTTGGGTTGCGTGTTTTATGTGTGGTTAAATTGAGTATTTAATCCTTAGTATTTAATTTGATTAAATGTGTATTTATGCATTAGTATTTTAGGGACTAAATTAAATAGGTTCCCTTTTTATGTGATTAATCATTAATTAGAATTGCTCAATTCAAGTTGGTAGCAAGTTCGATTAAATGGTTAATTTTAAATGATAAATATTTTCAGTTATGCTTTTTGAAAGGAAAGCTTTAAATTTAATTGAAATAAGAAATTATTTAATTTCTTTGGCATTTTGGAATAGAAAAGGGTAATTTAAGTTATTTGGGAAAATCAATTTTAATTTGAAAAGCAAGTTTAATACATATTTTGATATAGTTGGAAAGAAAGATTTTTAAGGATTAATTTTAAATGAAAGTATTTTAAATCCAAAAAAAAAATAGAAATTTTGGTCAACAATCTCCCATTTAACCTAGGTTTTGGAAAAGATCGGGGGAGTTTATTTTTAGAGAGTTATTTTTTGGAATGGAAAATTTTGGGCATTTGGAGGAGAAATTTGCATACAAATTTTAGGGGTTTTTTATTTGCTTCAAGAATTTGGGATGGCTCTTCTACAATTTGTCTTCCAAGAAAGCATTTGCAGGTTGGTTGATTTGGATTTTGATTTAGTATTGTTGAATTTTGAAAGTCTTTGAATTTCTTGAATTCTCTCTGGTTTGATAGTTAGTTTGTCTGATTGGAAATGAAATCTTCATTTTCCTTCTTAATTTGTGTTTCAATTTGTGATTAAATTGATTTTTAGTATGGATATGTTGTCAAAATTTGGAAAAAGCCCAAATTTAGTTGCATAGAAGTTAATTTGTTTTCAAAAAATAAAAATCATTCCTTGCTTATTTCACTCAAAAAAAATTCCAAATAAACTTGGTAATGAGAGTTTGATTTTTACAGAAAGAAAAAAAGAAATAAAAAATTCATAACTTGTGAAAATATATATAAAAATAAATCAATCAAATTGACCGTTAAAATATTAAGTCAAGAAATTTATGAGTTTGCTGGAAAACTCATAAATTTCTGAGTTTTTCTTTGTGTTCTGGGAAGTGAATTTTTTTGTAAAAAAAATTAAAATAAAGTGACTTTTTTTAATTTTTTTGTAAAAAAAAAAAAAATAAAGTGACTTTTTTTTAATTCAAAAAATATATATATTAATGTGGTGGGTGGGGAGCACGAGGCTCAACCCACACACCACAATGGGGACAACTGTATGGGGAGCACTGCCCAAAAAGCAGTCCTTGTCCCCCATACATGGGAACACACAACCCATGTGGGCTTAAAACATTATTTAAAATAAAGTTCTTTTTCTTTTTTTTTTAAAAGAAGTAGTTGTTAATTAATATTTAATGTAATCAATGTTTTTGTTTTATTTAATAATGTTTTTTGATATATATATATATATATATATATATATAATATTTGTGTGATATAAATAATTTTTAAATTATTTTGGAGGTAGGAAATGATATAGTTTTAATTGAGAATTCATTAAGATTTTCTTTTCAAATGAAAAAGAGATTTAAATTGGGAAGAAAATAATATTTCAATGAATTATTTATATTATTTTATTTTATTTTTTTTAATCAGAGGATTAAATATTATGTTAATTTGGGAATTTGAAAGTAGGAAATGAAAATAAATTTAATTGGGAATTAAAGAATTTATTTTCATTTCAGTGAAATATATATATCTAATTGTAATTTTTAATTTATAAATTGTAATTTCCAATTTTAAAAAATTAATTAATTGGAATATGAGATTAGATTATTGTGTTCGACCATGGATGAAAATGATGTTTTATTTTTGAAAATGAATATCATATTTTTATTCGAGTAATGAATAATTGATTTTACATCATTGTGTATACTGCATACATTATAACTATTATCATGTGATTTTGGTTTAAAAACTCACGATGAAATATTTAAATTATTGTATGATGCAATCGAACTTTAGTGAGTTGGTAAACCATGAACGACCTGTACCTAGATGAGGTAGATAACTACAATCAAACTTAGATCCTTTAGAAAATTGGATCGATTTTTAATGATTAATCAATATGAAAGAAGATTGTGTTTTCCAATCTATGCCTATTCCAGTTTAATTTTCTATATTCGCATTTGCTTAAGTAATGGCAAGTCTTTGATTTTGTTTGTTGTGTTGAGCACTATTTTTAAGAAAATAAAAACAAAAAAATAATAATATATGTTTCCATAAGCATGAAGACTAATGGATATTTCGGCCAGTAAACTGTATCGAGCACTGCAGGAGAAGTTTCATCGAAAGAGCGTTTTCATCGACACAGGGCATATAAAGCATTAAGCAAAGGTATTTCGGCAAAAAGTTACCTTCGATGAACGCAAGAAACCGCTCATCGATACTCCAGGTTTCATCGAAAAGGTAAAAGCAAAAAGCGAAAAGGCAAAAGGTGATTTCGAAGGAATGTTGTTACCGAAGAAACTTAAGATACATTCATCGAAATGCAAGTTTCATCGATGAACGTAATGTCGAACAAAAGAAAAGCTTTTTCATCGATAAAAAAGGATATCGATGAAAAGGGGATATCGATGAACACTCATAAGCCTTCACCGAAGAAAGAAACTCATCGAAAGTATGGCATCGATGAAACTCACGAGCAACTTGTCGAAAAAGGGGACTATCGATGAAAAAGTGATTTCGATGAGTCTTAAAAGCGGCTTCTCGACGTAAGCTTTTCACCGAAACAGTTATATCGAAGAGAATAAGCTTTCGATGGAAGATTCAAACACTCGGCCGAAGACAAGGGTTTCATCGATAACTTGAAACGCGCGCACTTTGAGCGGACTGTACTTCCCACGAAGGAGTTAAAGGCCCAGTTGAAAAGTGTCACATCTGCAATTAAGTTTAAAACACTTGAGTAGCCGTTACAGATGCAGAAACATTAACTGTACACAAGTTGCCCATTCAATTGCAGTTGAACTGAGTGAATTTTCGTAAGAATCAGATCGATGCTAAGAGATTGGAAGCTGTGAAGAACTTGCAGAGATTTGCAAACGATAACTAGAAGAGTTGAGCATTCTACCAAGTAAGTGTTGTCTCTATTATTTACTGTAACTATGGAACCTTCGTCTTCTTCTTCTAAAAAGAGTAGGAAAGGAAAAGAGTTAAACCCTGAAGAGAAGCCCAAGAGACAGAAGAAAGAAGGGAGAGCTTTGACTCAGGACTTATTAGACCAGTGTCCATCGTCTAGTGTAAGGTCCAAAAAGATTAAAAGTGAAGAGGAAGATAATTAGATAGGATTAAGAGCGAAAGAACGACAGCCTGTAAGTCTTTTGTGTACGAACTTCAATGGAATACAAATCTTGATCAATTGTTTCCCTGCATATGTGTTGTGGATTATTTCATTTTCTTTTGGCAATCATCTGTGATATTATCTGATAAAGATAAGGTTATTCATATTCTTAAGATCAAATCTATGCTTTATGTTATAATGTTGCAACAAAAGTTTTGCTTGCGGATTGTAATTGTTCCTTGCAAAGCTTAATTGACTGGTCCCTTAAGGGTAGGGTTAAATTCACTCAATCAGCACATAATATAAGCATTCATTTGGTTTTGAAAGAAATAGTAACTGACAGGTTCATAAGGGATGAGTTAAAAAACTGTCTCACAGATTCGCACTATAAGTCCTGAAGAAAATTGTAATGACTCTGTAACCCATACAGTGAAGAAGGCACTGGCTAAAATCTCAAGTTATACTCATCATTTCTTTTCATAATTAGTTATTTTGACAGCTACATGAGTAATTAAGAAACACAAAGCAAACAATTATCATAACAACAATCTTGAACTCGTCTGCTATATCTCCATTCAAGGAACTCATGCCATTTCAAGATCAGGAGATATCAGAATAGGATAACATATCTGCTATAAAAAGCACTGTTTATTGGAGACATTCAGTGAATAGGTATACCCGCCTAGGTCCTGCAGAGCCTAAAGTGAGAGAGTTAGTAACCAAATAGGTTCACTCTATAAGTTGGCCAAGTCAATTGGAGGGTTTGATCATAGGAGTTGGCATTTCCTTAGAACCTATCCAATCTGTTGATTTGAGACCCAACATGTTGGACCCTGTCGTATGATTAATTTGGGTACATGCTTATGTCCTTGATCTCGAGTTTTGGCTATTTTCTTGTGATGGTGTTGTATCTGGTCATGTCCTTTATGTGAGTGTGATATGTTGGCTCGTGGTTGACCATAGCTGGTCAGGTCTCTAGTTAGAGTATCCTCAGTCAGTGCACCTCGTATGAAGTCTTGTTTGACCAAGTGGGCGTTCCTTCCATTTTGAACTGCATTTGTTTGACCTTGTGTATTCCTTGGTTTAGGAGTTCGTTTGAGTGTAGTCTAGTGTCATTTGGGAAAGTGGCTTTCGATTGAGGGTCGCGCCCAAAGTGGTTGTTGGGTAACCCATCGAAAGTGTGTCTAAATAAGTGATAACCTAATAGAATATTAGAGAGTTAGTTAATGAAAATAGTAAGAAGAAAATTGTGCCTCACGTATGGGATGAGTGCTAGTACAGGCTCGACATGCAGTGAGAAGGCCTAAAATGGCAAACCATCAACCTTGTCTTCACAAAAGGAAGTGTTGGATCTACATGGGGCTTGGATGGGGCAGAGGTTTGGAATAGGTCGCTAGGGTAACCCAGTGGATGAGGTCGGAACCTATAAAGACCTGCCATGGTAACCATACTAGGCTATGTGATTACACTTGTCCCTTATGTTTGCTAGTGCGTTGTTGTGTTGTGTTGATAGGAGCACTATTGTAGAGTCATCCCATTGCTTATGCCCTTGTGAGAACCTAATATTCATGTTAGACCATGGGTTATAAAGATTTAGTTTCACGGATGCTCCAGTTGATCTATGTATTTGATTTTTATTATGTTCAAATGGATCCTTTCCTATTCAAGGATCACTGATGTGTTTATTAGACCGATGTGGTCGTATGTATTATTGGTTATGTTTACCTTGATGGCAGGATTGTAAATGATGTAACCTTATGTATTCTTCTCTATTATTTAATTATCAGAGGGGTCTTGCAGTTGAGCAAACCTGGAGATGTAGCCCACTAGGGGTGAACTCCGATATCATTTCAGTGTTATGTGGTGTTTATGTTCTTATGTTTCCTCTTTATTTTAGCATGTATGGATGACATTATGTTAGAATGTATAACATGGATTAGATGAAGTTAATCTTAAATGCATGTATGTCATCATCTTATTAGATGCAGTAATTTGGATCATGAAAGAATGTAGATTTGAATCATGAAATGTACTCAGTTGTTGATAATGCATTTCAAGTATGCATGAAAAGTATTCAGTTTATGATAAAATTTAAGTACGTTATGAAATTAGATGCATGACTTAAGTTTTAATGAATGTTTGAATGTAATGTATGGTTAAATTTTATTGGATGAACCTTATCACGTTATCTATATTTTTCTTATCGAAAGAATTATCCTTTGTTTAAGTATTATCATGTCATTAAGTAATCAGCTTAATTGGATTAGTTAGCATGAGTTGAATTTAGTGTTGAATTAAGTAATCGGGTTGGGAAACTCTTTAGGTGATATTTGAGTCTTTCGCTATGTTTTCTGAACTTATGATATCTCATTGTATCATTGAGTTGTGTTTAATTTCAAAAAAAAAATATTTGCACTCTATTCTTGTGTTTTAGCTTTATCCCTTCGGGGTTTCCTGGTGGGGCATTACAGAAAATCTTATATTTCCCCCCTCAACAAAACCAACATCAGCATATCTAAATCTTCATGCAACTTGATATCAACAAACTGTCAATTCTTTATCCAATCAATCTTATCAACTCTATCAATTGATCACATCTCATCTATTCTATCATGTCTTATACAGGATGTATCTTTCCTCAAACTAGACATTCTGATCATGTCTTAAATAGGATATATCATTCCTGAAACCAAATGCTTTGATCATCTTTGTCTTATACAGGAGGTGTCATTCCTGAAACTAGACTAAATCTCGATCTTATCAATCTAATCAATCAAGAACCACATCACTGTGATCGTAGAACTCGCATTTTCATCAACCATAGTTGCAAACATCAAATCATTTCTAATTGGGATATTAATTTCACAAAAAATCCAAACACTCCAAAGATCAATTATCTCAATTGATCTCCTGATGGGGCATTATTGTATCCCAATTTATCAAACAATGTCTAGGGCATCTTATCAGACCAATATCATCATAAAAATGAGATTATTCTTTGAATCAACATGTCATCACACCTCACTTCAAAGAGGGGCAAAATGTATACACTTAAAAATGGTTTGAAGATAATTAATTAAATAAAAAATTATTTAATTAATCCCCCTTCCTAATTTAATTGAATTCATTAGGAAATTTGATTAAATTTTCCCTTCCATCTACTTATTAATAAATCTAATGATTTATTTAATAGGTTCATTTTCATAGTCCCCTTTGATTAATTAATTCAAATTAATTAATCCTCCCCTCACTTCAATTTATTATTCTAATCCCTTAATTAATTAAAACAAATCAATTTATGAGTTGTTGAGAATTAATTAGTCTTTTCCTATTATTTGAATTTTTAAATTCAAATTACCCACATTCCTCCTTATCCTAACCTCCTATGGTGTGGATATTTTCTTCTTGAGACACATGGCACTTTGGCCACATGTCTCCTCTCTTGGACACTTGCCCTTTTATGAGCAAAGCTCCTTGACACTTCTCACCACAGAGATGAAAAGTGTATCTTCCTCCAACCTCTTCTTCAACCTCCTCCAGTTTCACCCTTGATATCTTCAGGCTCAATCTTGACAATTGATTCTTGCCACCTCACCCCTAGCCTTGGAAATGCTATAAATATCCCCCATTTTGGAGCAATAAGGATCCCATATCATTTTCATCTTATGCATTGTTACTATAGGCATATCCATTCTAGCAGATCATTTGAGCATTATTATTATAGGCAATTTCATCTTAGATCTAGTTTAATTTGATCATTTTCTAGCATAATTGTTGAATCATGTAGCTTAATCAATCTCTTTTCTAGCTTAATTGCATCATCATCATAGCTTAATCATACAAATCATTAGCTTAATTAATCTCTTGGATCAATCTATCATAATCAATCTCATCTTTGCATATCATTATCATTTCAAATCCTCCATCTAGGTGTAGTCAAGTCACTGGGATTGCTTATCTAGATCTGAGAGCAAATCCATATTCACATCTCTTTGGAGGCGATAGATCGATTTGTCATGGTTCATCCTTATTTTCTTATTATTTGATAACCATGATTGTAATGATCTATTAAGTGTTTTGTGTTGCAGCTGTAGGTATCGCACATCACAGGCACGACACATATCATTCTCATGAACCAACCTACCACTTTCTTCAAATTTTTTCCTCAGGGATACAACAAGATTTTCTTTCTTTTTATTTCGGTCCTCAATCTCCTTAGAAATTCTCATAGTTATAGATTGCATTGCGTTTCTCATAACCATGTTCTCCTGACTTAATTTCTAACACCATTCCTTAAGTGCATCTTTCTCTTCATCATCCTAATTTTGCAAAAGTTCCTTCCTCCTAGCTTGAACAGATGACAACCTCTCCTATAGGACAAGAATGAATTCCTTAGCAGAATTCAATTCATCTTGTAGCTTTAAGTTCTTCAACCTTTCAACATCATAATCTTCAAGTGCCATCTCAAGTTGCTTTTCCAAACCCATATCCATGGATTCCAGATTCAGGATCCTCCTCAAGTTGTTAAACTTCCTCTGAGGCACAAGGCTCTTATACCAATTGTTGGAATCCAATAACACTGAGAGGGGGGGGTGAATCAGTGTTATACCAGAATTCTCAATTTTAGCCTTATTAAAACACGCATACACCAACCCGTATATCGGTACATACAGAATTGAAGGAAGTAAAGCAACCAATAAGACAATCACATAGATGAGAACCATAACACACAAAATTATCGATGGAAAACCTCAAAGAGGAAAAACCATGGTGGTATTTGTGACCCACAATATCAATCCACTGGCCATATGAAGAGATATTACAAAATATAGGGGCCTACACTTGGAGGAAGGCTTACAGCCTAGAGAACACTGCTCAATCACAAAAGAAGCATCACTAACTACATATAAATCTAGACAACAATCCGGAGAAGTGAGTGAACTGCAAAGATAACATCTTCTATGCCTAAATATAGTTCCAGTTAAGCTTTGTCTGTTTCAATCTAAAACCCTAAACCCTTTACTGGAATAACCCTTACATGAATCTTCACACATACATGATCTCTTTGATATATTTTGCATCATATCACATCCACATATCCATTACATTATAATATCCTTATCAAAATGATCTAATCCAACTAACCTATATACCTTATAAAACTTATCATGCCTTATGTCAACTTACAAAGATAATTACAATATCAATATACATGTCGGCTAGATAACATAAATACATGAATATCAAAAATAATTGCCAATGTCGGATCCAAGAGCTGTCGGCTTCCAATACCGATAACCTAGTTCTAAATCATGTCAATTGGCATTGTCGGTAACCAGATAAATCCTTATATCCTATTGGTGTCAGTGTAGTGTCTGTGAAGTATCTCTTGGTACATAAATGAACCAAAACATGAAGCTGAAACAAGATACTATGTTGCCATCAATGACAACATAGTGAAACCAACCAATTGAGTGTCAATTGCCAACACTCTTTATCCATTTTCTCACATAGGCCTCTCCCTTTTACTAGCTTGGTGATTTTAATATCAATGTCATGCTCCATCACCTTAGTGATCCAACCTGCTCTCTTCTCATTAAGATCCTTACTAAGCAAAAATTCCTTGACACTAGGATGAACAACCACCAAATTAATCTTGTTATTAGAGAGTACATGTCTAAACTTTTTCAAGCTCTTAACCACAACTAATGCATGCTTCTCAACAAAACTATATCTCTACTCAAAGTCTTCAAGACTCCTACTGAAAAATGCAATAGGATCCTCAAAGCCTTCATCATTTTTCTATACAAGTATAGCATAAAAAGAATCCATACTCCCATAAGCATAAAGAATAAAACTCTCCAAACCTTTCTTATGACTAGGTAAAGGCAGCTCTAGGATGGCTTTAACTCTTTCAGGATCAATGGTTATACCATCTTTTGACACAATGTGTCCTAAAAGCTTACCTTCATGCTCTACAAAGATGTACTTTTTTAGATTTAAGGATATTCCAAATTCCCTACATCTTTCAAATATATGTCTTAAATGCATTAAGTGTTGATCTGCACCCTTAGAAAAAAACTATGACATCATCAAGGTACACTAGGACCATTTTATATAGTAGGCCTTTAAAGGCCATATCCATTGCCCTCTGAAAAGTGGCACCAACATTGGATAAGCCAAAAGGAATCCTTTTATATGCCATGGTACCCCATTTAGTGGTAAAAGAAGTTTTAAACTGGTCTTCATCTTAAACTAGCACTTGGTTATAACCTGAATACCCATCCAGAAGGGAAAACCTTTCTGAACCAGCTACCACTTGTAAAATTTGTTCCATTGAAGGAAGTGGATAATGGACTTTTAAAGAGGCTCTATTAAGGTCTCTAAAGTCTACATAGAGCCTAATCTCCCCATTTTTCTTCCTAACAAGGACTAGATTGGAAACCCAGCTAGTATGCTACAACCCCTAATGATTAAGGAATTGACAAAGCTTATTGAGGGGGGTGTCATCTATGAGATTAAACATACTAGCTGGGTTTCCAATCTGGTCCCTATTAGGAAGAAAAATAGGGAGATTAGGCTCTGTGTAGAATTTAGAGACCTGAATAGACCCTCTTTAAAAGACCACTATCCACTTCCTTCAATGGATTAAATTTTATAAGTGGTAGCTGGTTTAGAAAGGCTTTCCCTTCTGGATGGGTATTCAAGTTATAACCAAGTGTTGGTTAAAGATGAAAACTAGTTTAAAACTTCTTTTACCACTAAATGGGGTACCATGGCCTATAAAAGGATGCCTTTTGGCTTATCCAATGTTGCTACCACTTTTTAGAGGGCAACAGATATGGCCTTTAAAGGCCTGCTATAAAAAAATGGTCCCGGTGTACCTTGATGATGTTGGCATTTTGATGATGTTTTGATTGTCATTGATGGACACACACTTTCTTGATGTATGAGTTATGCTCAACCAGTAATTGTTCCAACCAGTATTGTGTATTATTGAATGTATAGTCTTTAGACTATCGGTATCTTGCAGAAGATGGTTTATCGAACACAGATTGACTAAGGATCTCAAGCGGTACGAAGGACCCAAGTGGTAGTTAACTTTTGATCAGAACACTGTGATCTTCCAGTCTTCATTTTTGACAACCTGTAATTGGTATATTGTATTAACCGGTATATATCTATGATGAGTTACCAACTAGTATTACTGTAATGTGTGATGAGTTATCATCCACCAACACTTTGGCGGTGTGTTTGTGTCGTGTTACCAAATGTTTCTAGATGCACTGTACCTAGGAACTTGTAGTCTAATTCTATTGGACTGACATGAAATCACATTCCTTTATAAGGACATCATGTCTAGGGTATGCGAGTGTGAGATATAGAATAAGAAACGTTATGTGCGATCATTGAAGAGAAGATTAGGTCTGTGTGAAGAGATAGAGTGTGGAGATATTGAAGACTGAAGTAATGCTAAAATGCATCAACAATGAGTTGTCAAGGATATAACTAAGCATATTGTGCTATTATCTAGATCATTCACTTGTTGATTACTAATATCTTCGACAAGTTTGAAACCCTTAACTGGGTAGGCCCAGCAAAGCCTTTGTAAATCCTCTAACAAGGTGGTTTACAACTGTGGATCTGAAATCCTTTAACAGGACTTATCTCCTAACAGAGATCTAGATTCCTAACAGGATCTGTTCTGGTGAAGAACATTGTATGACCTTAACCAGTCTGGTTACTATTCTGTAGATAGTTACTTGTGAGTTTCTTCTCATCGTGGTTTTTCCCATTTGGGTTTTCATGTCAAATATCTTGTGTTATGGTGATTGTGCTTTTGTGGGTGAATGCTTTGTTTGCTATTTGGTTTGCACTTATCTTAATCAGTTTATTAGTGAATCTGTTGCACCAGTTATCTACTAAACTATTTAAAAGTCTTCTTATAGTAATTTTTGGTATACTAATTCACCCCCCCCCCCCTCCCCCCGCGCTCTTAGCTCTTAGTATTCATCAATTGGTATCAGAGCCAACCTTTCTATAAGTCTAACCACTTGGAAGGAGATATGGGGGAATACAGTGTGAGGGAACTTACTCATCATCTCACTCAAGCTAAGAGAGCCTATGATGAACTCAAAGTCAAGTATAAAGCCTCTTTGGCCAAGAGAAGAGAGCATGTTGAGAAACTAATGGAACTCACTGAAAATAGCTCTTCTAATGAAGCAGACATGGATGCCCTAGTTGAAGAAGTTGAAAAATTGAATGAATCTAAAGCCAACTTGAGAAGAGATTTGGAAGGACTGACTATCAGAATGTGTTAGGAGCTTGAGAATAGAAGGAAAGCTGAAGATTTGGTAAAAGACAAAGATCATGAGATTTCCAAGCTGAAGCAAGAAATTAGTACCCTTACCGCTCATCTCCGGGAGAGTAAAGTGGAAAAAGAAGAAATGCAAGGTGAACTAAACATGGCCATTTCTGAGAATGCAACCTTGATGAAATCCAATAGTCATATTTCCAAGGAACTTACTGAGTCAAAGGAGATACTTGCCAAATTCAGTCAGAGTATTGCTAAGCTAGAGCAAAAGATAGAATCGGTAAAGCCAGTAAAGAATACCACTGGACTTGGTTTCTCTGGGTATGAGGAAGGTGAGACCTCTGGAACAAAAGATGAAGCAGCAAAGAAGCAACCAACATCCAAGGATAAAGGTATGCAAAAATTTAAACTTGTTTGCTTTAATTGTCTCAAAGAGGGACATACTGCCAATGTGTGTAGAAGCAAGGCCTACAACAATTTTCCTTATTTTCAAAACAATATGCCTAGATCGAATAGATTCAATGGAAACTATTATGCATGTAACAAGTTTGGGCATAGAGAATTTGAATGCAAGTCGGTTTTGCACAACACTGGGAGATATCCTCCAAGGACTCAAGGAGTTATTCTGGAACTTCCTGTGAACTCGAATCCCAACTGGTACAATACCTATGACCATCGGTTAGTCGATTATCAAGCAGCAACTTGTTTGATCTGTCATGGTAGCAGTCACACTACTGCAACATGCAGAAGGAAGAATGGAAGTATGAATAATGGACCATGGAGAACACCTGGAATGGTATGTTATCATTGCAACAAACCGGGACACGCTGCCAGAACTTGCAGACTGAGAAAGAACCTATCGGGTGATATACCAATCACTCCAGAAGGGAAGATTGAAGTTGAAACCGTTCAGGTGGAAATGAATAAAACTTGGAGAAAGAAATCAAAAGAAGAGTCATAGGATGAACTTGCTTCTGCACCTAGTGTGGAAGTCTTTGAACCGGCAATTTGAGCTTCAGAAAAGCTTAGGGGGAACATATCGGTGAAATATTTCAAACCCCTAGTTTATATCGGTAAATACCTTTACTGGTACATGTTACCTCTTAGTCGGCAGAAGATCTGAAGTGTTAAAAGGCAAAATTAGGGTTTGTACCCTAACAGTGATGCATTTATTATGGTCGGTGAGAGTTTGTTTAAAAGGGTTTTTGTTGTCATTTTCACTTATCTATTTTCGAAAGAAAAATCTTCAAGAGTAGAGCAACCAGAGAAATTTGTTTAGCATTTGGAGAAATCATGTGCGAAATCTTGCAATCATCTTCAATAAATCAGTGAAGAACACTAAACGGTGAACTAGCAACCGAAGTGGTGAACTGTGCGCGATATTGGAAAACCTAAATTTCAGATTGTGAAGGTATTTTCTAAAGATTCTTTCTTATCATTTGGTTATGGCTTCTGCATCGCATTCTAGTTCTAGTGCACCTGAAGATACACCTAAGTTTCTTCAAAAGAAAATGAGATACAATGCCTTATCTTAAATTCCTACCGGAGTTATTGTCAAGGGAGATATTTCAGGGTATATAGACTGTAAATTGGAAGACCTAGGATCCCTAGTAATTCACTCCCAACTAAGTCTGTTTTGTGGAGATGAAAAGAAGATCAAACCAAAGTATAGCATCCTCGAGAAGATGACTCTACACAATGCAGTATACTTTCTGGAAGAATTTATAGAAGAATATATTAGCATTATCCTTAGCAGAGTGCATGATGACAAGATGTATCTTGAGCGGACCCATGACATCACACCAGAAGCGATTCATGTCGTCACCAGATTCTGCAATGTTGGAGAAGTACCAGTTCTATGGAAGGTCACCAAAACTAAAATGACAGAGCTCACCGGTTCTGTGAGTGACCAACGGACAATGACCATCAACACCATTAATGATGAGCTGGTGAAATATGCTTGCATGGTGATTGGTTATAGGGTATTTTATGCCAGCAAAATGAATTGTCCCTGCTACTGCGGTGAATGCTACTTACAGGATGATCAAAGAAGATACTAAATATGACCTATGTACCTACTTATAGAAGCAATTATTGGTGAATCTAAAATCCATCAAACAGGATAAATCACTGAGGTTCAAGTTTGGCCAACTTCTGGTCAGCCTATTCTTCTATTTTCAAGGTTATTTTCCTAGAGTAGGTGATGTTCAATGGTCTACTGACCTATCAGTTTCCATATAGATTAAGGAGAGTCTACAAGTAGTGGGAATTGCATATCTTGAGGTTCTAGGTAAGTATTTTGATGAATTCAAACAAAAGATGAGCCAGAGAATGAGGATATGTGGTGATATTGTGAAGAAGTATGAAGATGACATCTGCTTTACAATAAGGACATATGACTGCATAATGGAAGTTGTGGAACCTAGAAAGGAAGTAGTTGGCCCTATGGGGTATGAAGTGGTGAATGACATATTGATTGGATATGCCTCACCATTGGTTGCAAAGAAGAAAATAACTAGTACCTACTTGGAGAGGGTCACACCGATTGAGGAATCAAAGCAGAAAAAGGGAAAAGCACTGCCATCGGTATCTGCACCGGTTACATATGTCAGTCTGAAAGTGACCAAGCGGTCACCAGCCAAAAAGAAACCTAAGATTATTCCAGCAAAATTATTCGAGAGGAAGCAGAAATCCAGGAATCACTCACCAGAGTTAGAGGACACTGAACCGAAGGTTGAAACAAAGAAGTCAAGGCAATCAAGCAAAAAGCCTAAGTCTACCGGTAATGTACCAGCAACTTCTGCACCGGTAAATATAGATATTTCTTCTTATAAACCAATGACACATTGTCAAAGGATAATAAAGAATATTAGGAGGAAAGTGCTTGATGACTTAAAGGAATATTTTGATGACTTTAATGATAGTGAGAAAGAGGAGGTAGAACAGAAGGTCATTAATTATTTATGTGTTAATGATCGGTCGCCTTCTGAGATTAAATCTATTACTCCAAATTCTTTGTATAATTCTCTAGATATTAAATGGCACATTGCCATTGAGAGAGAACAAGAGATCAGGGAGAAAAATTTTGCACAGTACTTTCCTGATGCTTCAAACTCTGAGTTGTTTGAAATTGTGGATAAGAACAAAGGCATCTTCTTTATGAGAAGGAGGCGACTCAGTTTACTAGAAGGTAAAACTTCTGAAGTAGAAAAGTATACACACATACATGTTAAAGTTGTCAAAATACACCAAGTATCTGAAGCCACTAGGAAGGCTAATCAAGAACCTGACCTATCCTCAAGCAAATCGGATGAGTTATTTAACAGTCAAGGTGAAAGAGTGACAGAACAAATTAACTCTATTGATGTTTATGCATTAGATAATGAGGATGTCACTCCTGACAAAGAAAAAGATGAGAAAGAAAAACAAGACAAAGAGAAAGCGGAGAAAGAACAAGAGGAAAAAGCAAGGCAAGAAGAAGATAAGAGAAAAGAAGAAGAGATGAAGAGAGAAGAAGATAAGAGAAAAGAAGAAGACAAGAAGAAAGAAGAAGACAAGAGAAAGGAAGAAGAAAGGAAGAAGGAGGAAGAGAAGAAAAAGCAAGAAGAGGATAAGAAGAAAGAAGAAGAAAAGAAAAGAGTGAAAGAGGAGAAGGAAGCAGAGAAGAGAAAACAAGCGGAGATCTTGACCAAAGAAAGAGGGCAGACTCCTAAAGCAACCGGTGATCAAACCAAGTAGGTTGATTCCACCAGTCCTATTGATCTAACTAGTGCATGTCTGACTCAATCTTCAGATGAGTCTGAACTACTTCGAGGCATCAAATTTGCACAGGAGCGACTAGAAGAATAGTGGAAGAATAAAGAACAGGATGTCATACAAATTGCAGTTGACACCCTTACCAGTCTAATTCCCGATACTAACCTCCCCAGTATCGACTCTTCTCTATCCAAGCTCAAACTTCTTTGTACCGTAGTAGAGGACCAGGTACAATGCCTAGAAAATGTTGCTCAAGCAACTGCAAGAAAGAACCATGAAAAGGCACTCAATATTGCCTTAGTCAAGCAAATGAATGAACTCAGGATTACAACTACTAAAGTAGCAGAATGATATCAGTGTTGCTATGGGTGAGGGTAAATTAATTTTGAGTAAAATCTGCGGACCCCATCTGTTTTGTGAAGATTTTCTCAAATAGAAAGCTCAACTCCAATCGGAGCTACAAGAATATATCAGCAACTTCAAGATGCCCTATGACTTATTCATTGCCTACAGACAAACTGTTCATCATTTTCAGCATCAGACTGCCAAGATGGACTTAGAGATCAGCAACCAGACTCAAGATTTGCAGGAGCTTCAACTGCTCCTATTGCCAAAACTGCAAGTTCTTTAGAGATGTTTTCTCAACTTCGAAGCTATAACGGCAACTCTAGAGATGAGTACCATCGATACAATGGAAGAACTGGCATTCCAGATGAAGACTGAAAGTGAGGTTGCTACCTCATTACTTGATTCATGGACATTGGACATGAAAACTTTTATGCAGAACTTTAAATATATTTTTTAGAAATTTCATTCCTTATTGTCATGAACATCTACTCTATGTTATTTTATAAAAAGGATAGTTTGTATTACTTTGTCATTGTTGGAAAAGGGGGAGTAGTCTACATTAAAATTTTGGTGAATGTTACCATTTCATGCACTTATTTGCAAAGGTAGGAGTATATATGCTTAGGGGGAGTAATTTTGATTCTAGCATCTTTTTTGTTATTGTTGTAAAAACACTTAGATGTCAAAATTTTCCTAAGTGTTGCTATCAATGCCAAAGGGGGAGATTGTTGGCATTTTGATGATGTTTTGATTGTCATTGATGGACACACACTTTCTTAATGTATGAGTTATGCTCAATTGGTAATTGTTCCAACCGGTATTGTGTATTATTGAATTAGACTATCAGTATTTTGCAGAAGATGGTTTACCAGTCACAAATTGACTAAGGATCTCAAGTGGTACGAAGGACCCAAGCGGTAGTTAACTTTTGATCGGAACACTATGATCTTCTAGTCTTCATTTTTGACAACCGGTAATTGGTATATTGTATTAACCGGTATATATCTGTGATGAGTTACCAATCGGTATTACTATAATGTGTGATGAATTATCATCCACCGACACTTTGGCGATGTGTTTGTGTCATGTTACCAAATGTGTCTAGATGCACTGTACCTAGGAACTTGTAGTCTAATTCTATTGGACCGACATGAAATCACATTCCTTTATAAGGACATCATGTCTAGGGTATGTGAGTGTGAGATATAGAATAAGAAAGGTTATGTGCGATCATTGAAGAGAAGATTAGGTCTGTGTGAAGAGATAGAGTGTGGAGATATTGAAGACTGAAGTAATGTTGAAATGCATTAACAATGAGTTGTCAAGGATCTAATTAAGCATATTGTGCTATTATCTAGATCAATCACTTGTTGATTACTAATATCTTCGACAAGTCTGAAACCCTTAACCGGGTAGGCCCAACAAAGCCTTTGTAAATCCTCTAACAAGGTGGTTTACAACTATGGATCTGAAATCCTTTAACAAGGTAGTCTTTAACAGGACTTATCTCCTAACAAAGATCTAGATTCCTAACAGGATCTGTTCTAGTGAAGAACATTGTATGACCTTAACCGGTCTGACCTTAACCAGTTTGGTTACTATTCTGCAGATAGTTACTTGTGAGTTTTTGCTCACCGTGGTTTTTCCCATTTGGGTTTCCACATCAAATATCTTGTGTTATGGTGATTGTGCTTTTGTGGGTGAATGCTTTGGTTGTTGTTTGGTTTGTACTTATCTTAACCGGTTTATTAGTGAATTTGTTGCACTGGTTATCTGCTAAACTGTTTAAAAGTGTGCTTACAGTAATTTTTAGTATACTAATTCACCCCCCTCTTAGTATTCATCAGATGACATCACAATTTTTTCTAAGAGTGCAGCTTAATGCATTTAAGACAAGTATTTGAAAGATGTAGGGAATTTGGAATATCCCTAAATCCAAAAAGGTGCATCTTTGTAGCGCATGAAGGTAAGCTTTTAGGACACATTGTGTCAAAAGATGGTATAACCATTGATCCTGAAAGAGTTAAAGCCATCCTAGAGCTACCTTTACCTAGTCATAAGAAAGGTTAGCAGAGTTTCATTGGCAGAATTAACTTTGTAAGAAGATTTATGCCTGATATTGCTTTACTTCTGAAACCTCTAACTTCAATGTCTAAAAATAATATTGTTTTTCAGTTGGACAAAGGAAGGCAAGCATAGTTTCCATCTACTGAAGGAAGCATTAGCATCTGCCCCAACTCTTGTAAACCCAATTTTTTCTACAAACTTTATTCTTTATGCTTATGGGAGTATGGATTCTATTTCTACTATACTTGTATAGAAAAATGACGAAGGCTTTGAGCAGCCTATTGCATTTTTCAGTAGGAGTCTTGAAGACTTTGAGCAGAGATATAGTTTTGTTGAGAAGAATGCATTAGTTGTGGTTAAGAGGTTGAAAAAGTTTAGACATCTACTCTCTAATAACAAGATTCATTTGATGGTTGTTCATCCTAGTGTCAAGCATTTTTTTCTTAGCAAGGATCTTAATGAGAAGAGAGCAGGTTGGATCACTAAGGTGATGGAGTGTGACATTGATATTAAAATCACCAAGCTAGTAAGAGGGAGAGGCATGTATGAGAAAATGGCTAAAGAGCTTGTACAAGAGACAGAAAGTATGAAAGATGCAGTTTTAGCCATCAATCATACAGCTACAAATGACCAACCAACAAGTTGGTTGAAAGAAATGGTTCTTTTTTTGCAAACAAGTAAATACCCACCTAGTCATGACAGAGCCAAGAGAAGGTATTTCAAACTCCAATCTGTGCCTTATGTGCTAATTGATAATTTTATGTTTAGAAAATATCATAATGGTGTGCTTCTTAGATGTGTTGATACTGATTAGGTCAACAAAGTGCTACAAGAGTCCCATGATTCAGGGGGTCACTTTTCCCCAAGAACTACTACATTCAAGATCAAGAGAGTTGTCTATTATTGGCCAAGCTTGTTCAAAGATACCCATGCATGGGCTAGAAAATGTGTTATATTTGCGAGCAAGGAGAGACTTCCAGCATTTCCATTACAACCAATTCAAGTTGAGCAGCCTTTTATGAGATGGGGCATAGATTTCATTGGTGCAACTAACCCACCTTCCAGTGCAGGTCACAAGTGGGTACTTACTACAACAAATTACTTTACAAGGTGGATTGAAGCTTTAGCTTTTAAAGAAGCTAATGAGACATCAATCCTTAATTTTTATGAAGACATTGTGACCAGATTTGGTGTGCCTGAATCTATAATTTTAGGTAATGCCTTAGCTTTTAATAGTATAAGGGTAACAGATTGGGTTGTAAAGAATGGTATTTATTTGAATACACCTTCTAACTATTATCCATAGGGCAATGGTTTGGCAGAATCTACAAATAAGAATCTGATTAAGATCATTAAAAAGACTTTGCAGGATAACCAGAGGGATTGGCATACAAATTTGAAGGTTTCCTGATGGTCAGACAGGATAACACCTAAGAAATATATTGGTAACTCTCCTTGTGTTCTTGTGTATGGTAAGGAGGATAGATTTCCCATCTCTACTAAAATTCCTGCACTGGACATTGTTATTCAATTGATGTTGTTTGAATAAAATTATCCTATGGCAGTAAGATATGCTCAGCGTTTAGAGCTAGAAGAGGATAGGGACAAAGCCATGAAGACACTAGAGTATCAACAACTCCTAACAAAAAGAACTTTTGACAGGAAAGCAATCCCTAGAATTTTCAAAGAAGGAGACATTGTTCTAAGGTGGGATGAACTTAAGAGTAGGTCAGGCAAACACACTAAATATGACAGCATGTGGAGTGGCCCATTCATCATTTATGAATGAAAAGAGCATAATGCTTTCCAACTTTCAACAATGGATGGAGATGTTTTTCCTATCCCATTCAATGGGATACACCTCAAGCGTTGCTTTGAGGTTTAATCTACTTTGTTCCTAGGTTAGATTTCACGCTTTCAATAAAATGCCTTTGCATTATAGGATAGATGTTTTTAGTTTTCAAGTGTTGTCCAAGCACAGGTTTTTCTTTTCTTTTCAAGTTGTGTTTTCCCTTGTATCCAAGTCTAGGGTCCTATGAGTGAAGGTTTCATGTTTTCAAACCAGTCATCCTTAACTGATCAATCAGTTGAACATATATAAGTCATGAAATTGAATGTTCCTCGGTGTCATAACTTGCACACATGCTCATGGTTAATCAGTGAAGGATGTTTAAGTCCGCATTTCATTATCAAGAGTTGATTACATACCCAAATGGATAAAGACTATTGTTTATGTCTAGCAGGTAGACATCCAGCAAATGTCGCCAAAGATGTTACTAAATTTTCACTATGTTTCAATTTAGTTGAAGCATCATGCATTATAGAAAGGTACGTCTTTTAAGCTTATCCATTCTTCAGTATTAAAGATTAAAAGATTACAAGTACAAGAAAGGAATATCAAATTTTATTTTGTATTGAACTTTAAAATATTTCATATCTTTGTACATCAAAAGAATAAATGTAGTCAACTGAATTTTAAATTGATCTCTCACACAAGCCGTGAGAGTGACCTTACTCTTTTCTATACAAAGAGAGAGAATCTATTAAAAGAATAAGAAAAAGAGGTCAAGGGTAACTAGTCATTGCCTTGCTTGACTGGTTGGAGTGTTTGTCATGTCTACATTGTGTCAAGTTGTAGTCTCCATCTACTCCCAAGCAGCTCCTGAAACCTGCATGGATGGAAAAGATAGTTAGATCTAATAGATCTAGGCAATGGCTGATTATGCTAGACCTCTATCACATATGTTAGTAATATCTGCTCTAAGTTTGCATAAAGAAAAGAATGGTCTTATTTATCATAATACATCTCATGATACCCATTGTTTATCTAACAAAGTTGCTTCATGTGTAGAAATAGGGATAGAATTGTTACAAATTTTGGATTTCATGTATGAGTGGGAGTAAATGAGGCTCCCACAAGGGTTGAGCCTAGCTCATAAATTTGTGTCCCTATAACTGCCTTTTGTTCATCAAAATAATGGTATAAGTACGATCATATGTATATTCTCCTCACAATTTCTCTCATTTCTGAGTATCAGTGGTTAAGAGCAGGATATGCATATGGTGGTGCCTACATAATCTCCCAGTAAACAAAAGACAATCAGAAATAAGTGTTCAGTCCAACAATAGGAATAATAACTATAGTTAAAGTCTCAACCTGAAGTTTGGACATTCACTCTGTGAAGTTACTATCAATATAGCTGGAGTTCATTTGATTGTCAACCTAGAGACATATTACTTGAAATGGGTCTGCACTATATATTCACTAAGTTCTTGTGATAGCTACCTTACATTACTATAGCAACTAGAATCTATGCGGGAAAAGTAAGCAAGAATCAAAACAACTGAATGGCTACAGGAAAACTCTGCATTAACATAAATCTTACTCAAGAAATAATAACTAAGCTCAAAACTATCAAACAGGAATTACTCTATTTTCTTTGGTTGCAGGATCAGTCAATGGATCTGTTTCCAATGGTTGCAAGAATAGTCAATGTAAGGACGTCTACTGCAGTGAAAGAAGAAAACTAAATTTAACAAAGGCACTGGAACACTCACCAAGTGGGGCCCCTTGGATGAGTGATTCCAGGCTTCCAAAATAACTCTAAGTACTCAGAATAACATAACTTTATTCATTGTTTCTCAAAAGTCAATACATTATTCAAAATGAAAGGAAAATCAAAACATCTCTCTTCTTTTCTTCTTACCTAGAAAAGAGATGGAGACACTTATTTAAAAAGAAACAACAACTTCCTACAATTAAGATCACGTCAATGAGAAGAGGCGGATAACATTCATGAAGGAAAATAGTCAGAGTTAAGCCACTAGAAACGTGGATCTAAACCAAACCACAACCAAAACATAGCGTGGTGGTATTACAAGATTGATGCCCACTAGAGTCAGACATAAATGAGTTTTACGCGCCTACTCCTCTTTTGTCGTTCCTTATGCTCATTATCCTCTTTGCTGATTTGAACTTTTAGTCGCCTCCTTGAATATCTCAAACCGCCATCGGCGTGATAGGACAACCTTCTTCGCAACATCTCATTTATTCCTGCTATTGAAAAGACAGAACATACAAGCATATACATATCTATTTTAATTAATCAAAACATCTATTAATTTCACACATGATATCGCCTATGACAATTCATATGGCAACTGGAATAAATCACATGGCTGCAGGAATAACTAGCAAAGACAAAACATGATTTAATGGGTTCAGTTAACATCTGAAATGCATATTGTCAAACTTTAATACATCATTACCATCCCATCATATAAATCAAAATGTGACAAAACTTATGAGTTTTAGGAATAAAAGGAGCTAATATCTCAGCTCATCATGCCCCCCAACTTAGTGTCTTGCTGATCCTCTAGCAAGAGGAAAGTTTCTGATTTGGGCACTAACTCTGAAGTCACCGATAGTTCCCTGACCTGTTCCTCCTGAAGCCAAATTCCAATAAAATTCCTTCATCTTTTCTAGTCTAGCCCATTTGGCTTTTTTTGTAGCTGCCTCATAGGGTTTGTCTGTAATCTTGTATCCCAACAATGGCCACATGAGGATAGGGGGCTGGAAGATCAAAGGCAGCCAGACACTATTTTTCATCCTACCCAAATGGATGTATTTAGGGGTTCTCTGTATAGCTGCATGAAAATTTGGCAGTGAATGAGGTTCACCCTGTTTCAAGTCCTCTAGCAGATTATTCCAATGTTTAATCAGACAGTCAATTGCAGTTGCACTTTCATTCTCAATCAAGTGTTCATATGCTTGGAATATTTCCTCCCTCATTGGTAATACTTGACTCCTTACATCTGGCCTTGCTAATAACTTTTGTCAATCATAATAAAGAACCCGTGGGTATTTGGCTTCACTCCTAAGTGGAAATGGACAATCAAATTCAAGATTCTTATATGCTTTGGCTTGTGTTCCCATGCTAATTTCATTTTGCACCCATGACATTAATGCTTTTATGTGGATACAATCGATGTATAACAAGGGATTCCACTCACTGTCAGAAGTCACAACATAGTTATGCAAGTAAAATTCACACAATAAATTTTTAACAGCTGCTGGTCTGATAAGCATCATAAAATTCTTTCGGGGTGTCTAAAGAAGGGCTAAGGTCTCTAATAATGCGGTTTAGGTTAAAAGTTAAATACCGCTATTTTAGATGCAAAGCATAAATTCTTGGTGGAGCCCTACATTACATTAATTCAGGGACCATACTAGTAATTGTATCAATCTTAGCTTCCAATTATTCAATCTTATTATCCCTCCTTTCAATTTCCCTTTGTTTCTTATCAATAATTCTATGTAACCTAGCCCTCTCTATTTCCCACTGCCTATAAAATGTTAATGCAATAGACAAACTAGTGAGATATGATGAAGGTCTAATAGTTGTTACCTTAGGGCATGGAATTTCTTCAACAGGTTCTTCAAATTGTTCTGCCACATGTGCCAGACTTGAAAGTCTGTCAGTGCCATATTCTTCCTAGATTTTAACCTTTGCTGGACTCCCACATTCCTCTTCTAATGTTTCAACTAAAATAACCTTTTTTGCATCACCTGTTGGATGACCTTTCTGTGTACTACATCGATTCCTTCTTGCATATACCTTTGGAGTAGCTATAAGAATGGTTTCTACTAGAGGCTTTGCTACAGGAGTATTTCCCTTTGGCTTATGCCTCTTGTCTACAGGAGAAACCTACATTGCTTTCGGCTGAACAATAGTTTCATCTTCTGCATCAATTGTTTCTTATTCTTTCCCTTTTCTTTTAGAAGATGTCGCTCCTCTTTGGAAATGAGTGGAGGGCTGCACAATGTTTGTTTCCACCATCTCTTCCTCTATCACAGTCAAAGCTTATTTGGCAACGGGAGGTTCATTTCCTACAAAAATTATAGGAGACAAGGGCTCTCCTATATCCTCCTCTTGAGTTGCTAATTCCTCTGCAATAGGAGCATCTTCAACCCTAAATTGTAGTATATCTTCAAATACCCCCCATGCCATTTGAGAAAAATCCCTAAGAGAATGTTCTACTAACATTTTTATCACACCATGATGACTGACAGAACAATTTTCATTCTTCCGTGTTTCTTTAGTACTTATGGAAATAATGTGGTATAGAAAATTTGGAACATTTACCCTTTGGCCATGCCATAAATGACTAAGCAATTTGAAATAGATTGAATGTAAATTTGAATACCTTCCATCGTAGGTAATGTATTTCATTATATACAATGCCACCTGGGGCCATTCTGCTGGAAGAGATACCCATCTAGCTCCCTGCTTGTCCACTGTTTAGAGGTCCATTTGTGGGGTGTGTAAATTCTGCTATGGTGCTTCTTGCATCATTGGATTCAAGAAACAGTTATCCTTCTTGCAACAACCCAGTAATTTCAGCTATTCGTTGTTTTGTAGCAATAACACCTTAATCCTTTGACAGAAGCTTCCTCTTGATTGAATGAATGCATGAACTCGGAAGCAATTTCCTCATTATAATCTATTATTTTCATAAAGTAATCAATCCAACCATGCAGCCAAAAATAATGCTCACACAGGGCATCCTGTAGCAACACATCATGGATTACTAGCTCATGGCGGATAGGATCTCCACCCATGACTATCTCAGCTCATAAAATAATTTCTGCAGCTGAGAATGAGGACCTGAAGTAATCTTCAGACTGAGAATATTTGATCTAAAAATATTTTCTTGAAAATTCCTTACTTACTACCAATTTTGGCAGCATAATTCATTACTTACTCATACCAAAGAATATCTCATTAAAAACAATGATGGTAGGCAATCAAATCAAGTTACTGATAATTACTAATCTTGGAAATCGGACCATAAAACACCCCCCCCCAAATTATTTTGGCACATGTCCACACATGCGGAAAGGACAGAGGGAAGTGTACGCGGATTTGAAATAGGCAATAATCACAATAAAATAATAAATACATAATTAATAAAAAATAAGATATGTACATACCAGCAGTCGTGGGAATAAATGTTGCATGAAACGGTTAGCCAAAAGAATGGTGAAATGAAATGATGTGACGTGAATGAAAGGATAGATAAAGAAATGAAGTGGGATGACATGGATGGAAAAAAAAATATTTTTGGAGAATAATATTTCCATAAGACATGGAAATACGTTTATGAAATTATGCTCGAAGAATTATTTCCATAAGACTGCACCCTGAATGCTTCCTTCAGTGGCAGTAGGAACTTGTCCAGTTGTTGCAGGAACAGGTATTTGATCTTGACTGGTGAATTGTTGTAGGAATTGTTCTTTGGTTGCAGGCTATAGTGCCCCTAACCTAGTCAACATTGTAAAATTGGTTTGACCTTGGTTGACTTTTTTATGTGGCATTCTTGGATGATTGATTTACCATTATGTAATGTTATAGTCAGATATTATGATTATTGTGCGTACCTGTTAATGTGCTTTCGCATCGATTCTTATGTAATTTTATTTGTTCTCCTGATTCATGTTATTCATCTCAGGCTAACACTTTCATTAAATATGTGTGTGTGTGTGTGTGTGTGTGTGCGCGCTTGTGTGACTCATGGTTGCAAGAGATTGTAGGTACAATACCGCCTAGGTGCGAGGTTCGTCTTCACCTAGATTCGCAAGTTTGAGTGTATCTCTTTGGTCCTTAGATTTTGAATTAGGTGGTCGTAAAACCCTCATTTTACCCTAGTCATGTTCAAGTGAGCATTGTCAGTCGTCTGTTGTTTTCCCTTTTGTTGGGTTTGCGGGTCGTGTATATGGTTGGCTTTCTTGGGTTGCGTGTGGTAAAATTGAGTATTTAATCCTAAGTATTTAATTTGATTTAATGTGTGTTTACGCATTGTAATTAAGGAACTAAATTAAATAGGTTTCTTTTATGTGATTAATCATTAATTAAAAAAATTCTCTATTCATGTTTGTAGCAAGTTCAATTTAATGGTTATTTTAAATGATGAATTTATCCAGTTTATGCTTTTTGAAAGGAAATATTTAATTTATTCGAAATAGAAATAATTTAACCTATTTGGCATTTTGGAAATAAAAAGGTTAATTTCAATTAAGAGAGAAAATGAAATTTTATTAGAAAAGCAAGTTTAGTATATTTAATTTGTTGAAAAGAATGATTTTGGATTTTAATTGAAAGAAAGTATTTAAAATTCAAAAATAAGAAATTAGGTCAAACATTCCTCCATTTGACCTAGGTTTGAAAATATTTTTGGTAGGATTATTTTTGGAGAGCATTTTTTTTGAAAAATATTTTTGGAGAAGGATTTTTGGAGAAGAATTGAGCATTTTGGGGAAGAAGGATTTCTTGAGCTGCAGGTTCGGCTCTTCATCAGACCTTGCCAAGAATGATAAATGAGGTAGGATTATGGTTCATCTCTTTGATTTCTTGTTTTATTGAGTTTTTTTTTCTAAAACCAAATATAGGGGAATGGTTATTCATGATCAAATCTTGCTTAAAATCTCCAATGGGTGTTCTCTGATTTAAGTTTTTATATGGGAATTTGTTTCGGGGTTTGGCAGTTTGGTGGAATCATTGTATGAGAAATGATCTTCTTTATGCCCAAATATGTTATTTGGTTGAGGAAATTTTGACTATTTTAGGTTTGGTTATTCTGGAAATTTTAATTATTTGATAACCATGAACATTCTGGAAATTTGCTTGAAGTCTCTGTTTGAGACTGTGAATAATAAACAACTAGGTTTTCCCTTTTTTTTAAAAAAAATTATTAGATATTAAATAAAATGTGAAACGAAATTTATTGGGCGTTTAGGGTTCAGAGGACGGGGTAGCCAAGGTGCGACCCGCGTCCCCTCCCTAGGCTCGCAGCCTTGGAGGTCTGCGACCATAGTGTGGCCGCAGACTCTTGTAACCATAGTATGGTCGTAGAGTCCTGCAACCCCACTGTGGCCGCAGGGACCTGCGACCCCACGGTGGCCGCATAAACCTGCGTCCACATTGTGGCCGCAGAAGCCTGCGTCCACATTGTGGCCGCAGGAACCTGCGACCCCATAGTGGCCACAGAAGCCTACAACCACATTGTGTCCACAGGGACCTGCATCCACAGTGTGGCCGCAGGGGCTGCGGATTGGTAACCCCCACTCCCATGGATGGGAGGTGGGCACTGTAGATTTACCCTTTTTCTTATTTTTACTTATTTTATTTAAAATAAAAATAAATGCATCGTATTTTATAGTTTGGGTTATTTAAAAAGTTTTTTAATATTATTTTATTAAAAAGTTTTTAAATAGTTTTTTTTTAATATTTAAATATTATTTAGTATATATGTTATTAATTGCATATATATATATATATATATATATATATATATATATATATAAATTAATACTTAATTTGTAATGTTATTTTTTTTTTGATTGGTATTTAATTTGTAATGTTATTATTAATTAGTATATATTTTATTAATGGTGGATATATATTGATGTCATGGAAATGGGGACAAGGCAACAACAAAGTTCAATGTTAATAAGTTAGTTTCAACCATAAAAACAAAACAAAGAACTAAAAACCATTCCAAACATATCAAGAGAGATTTCAAAAAGCATGAAAGAAGTTTAACAAAATAAAAGAAAGGAGAAGAGCCTCCCTAAGATGCTTCCATGATGCCTTTTGATGCTTCTCCCTTGTTTCTCTCCTCTCCAAGTCCCAAATGAGTGTAGCTCTTAGCTTTTAGCACTAGCCATGGATGCCATATGGAGATTCAAGATGGTTAAATATGATAAGAAAATACTATGCAAGAGTAGATAGTGATGCTATGAAAAAGCTCTATGCTAATGCCAGTATAACAACAATACTCTAAAATGCTTCCTTCTTTGCTTGAGGAGAAGGGTTCTATTTATAGAAGAAATGGGGAAATGAAGGGTTAAGATTGAATGGTTTAATCAAGGGCCAAGTTTGAAAGTTGGGGATCCATGTGCACAATTGGCACCAATAAAATGGTGACAAGTGTCAACATAGGATTGGGTTGAGAGAAGAGGTTGGAGGCATTAAAGGCCTGAAAAGACCTCATGGTTATCTAGAAGGTAAGGGTCAAGCCTAAATTAGGATTACCCACTGGATTAGAAGTTAATGCAAGGATAAACCTTTGTGCAAATGATTAAGAGATAATCATGGTCAAAGCATTAAAGGCTTGATGAGACCCTTGGGTTGGGTAGAGGTTGAGTCAAAACAAATGTTTTAACCATGTGGGAGGGTTTGAGGTAACCATTAATGGTTATTGGAGACTTTGGGGATTAAGTGGTTGAAGGTTGAAAGCTTTCAAAGGTTATCCAAGACTTTGAGGGTTAATTTGTTGAACACACAAAGCATTAATTGCTTTTCAAAGACTTTGGAGTCTTTGAGAAGTGACTTCAATTTGCTTAGGAATGTGACAATATTTAGGGGATGGATTAGGCTAATTAGGAAGGGTTTAGAAGAATCTAGAAGGGGTTTAGGCATACAAGTGGATTTTGTAGGAAAATGCAAGTGGGAGAAATTTTGGTATTTTCAATTAAAATAAAATCATTTATTTCAATTAAATGGTGTAATTTGCATTTGGATAAATATTCAAATAAATATTAATTTATTTAAATGAGAAAAATGAAGATAAAGCATTAAAATGCTTGAAGACTTTGAGGGAAACCATTAAAGGCTTGAAGACTTTAAGGAAAACCATTAAAGTCTTAAGAAGATTATAGAAGGAAGCCATCAAGTTTGAAGACTTTAAAGCCATCAAGTTTGAATACTTTAAGGGAAACCATTAAAGGTTTCAAGTGGGTGAGGATAAATAGGATTTTAAATAAATAATTTATTTAAAATAGTTGTGCAACTTACTTTTGTAGGAAAATACAAGTGGGTGGAGGATAAAGGTGATTTAAATAAATTATTTATTTAAAATAATTGTGCAACTTGTATTTGTAGGAAAATGCAAGTGGGTGGAGGATAAAGGTGATTTTAAATAAATGATTTATTTATTTAAATGTGAGAGGTGGGATTTTGGGGGTTTTAAATAAATATTAATTTATTTAAATGTGAGAGAAGATTTAATTAAATAAATATGATTTATTTATTTAATTAATGGTCTGAATTTGGTTAAGTGAATTAAATCAAATAAATTGAATAATTTATTTAATTAATAGGAGAATAGGGTTAAGATGAATTAATTAAATATTAATTTAATTAATTATTAATTGATGGTTAAATAATCAAATAAATACTAAGTATTCATTTAATTAAGTGGACAGATTTATGTGACTACATTTGCCCCTCTTTGAGACGGTGCGGTTTATCGCGTCATTTCAAAGAAAGAAAAATAGGTGTGAAGAAATGCCCCATAAAATGTAAATTTAATGGGTGGTAT
The DNA here is from genome assembly GCF_030272615.1 of Cryptomeria japonica. Taxonomy (NCBI): domain Eukaryota; kingdom Viridiplantae; phylum Streptophyta; class Pinopsida; order Cupressales; family Cupressaceae; genus Cryptomeria; species Cryptomeria japonica. Next base: position 469,646,798 of record NC_081411.1, on the reverse strand, counting down.
GCCCCCTCGAGGGATGGGCCGAATTTTTTTGAAAAATCGGGCGATCTCTCGAAAAAGAATGAAAAGCGGAGGGGAGGTAGAATAGAAGAAATTAGAACTAATGATGAAAGAATGGGAGAAAATGGAGTGAATATGAAGAAACAACAAGCCAACGAGTACCCTGAGGTCATGCAAGAGATACATAGCAGATGTAGTGTGGGGTTTGGATTGATGCTATACAATTGATCAAAATTGGTTGGACAATCTGGTGCAATCGATTGAATTGCCCCGGTCAAGTCAAAGCGTGACAGTTGATGTCAGTTGGTCGCTTGGACATGATAAAGTCTGAGTAAGTGAATCAAAGTGACCTGATGGTGACTTAGACAATTGATGTAATTGCCCGATGAAGTCAAGGTATATGATGCAAAATACTCATTGAGACGTAGACAATTGATGTAATTGTCTGTTGGATTGTGTTTGATTGGTTGATCAATTGATAGTATGTGCGTGTGATGGATGGTTGTGGGGAATCATGGCAGCCCCATTGAGACTAGGTCATTATGATAAATTCCTGATGTAGTCTAGGATTACCATGATCGATTACCTGTTGAGACCCGAAGATACTTGATCAGAGTATCCGTTGATAGTCTAGGTGTGCGTGAGTTGATGTACCTATGCAGATAGAGTAACTGGCTTAATTTTGTGGATGAGTGAGGATGGGAAGTGATGAAGGGATTAGGATGATGTTGACGATCAAGATAGGGAGGGTGAGGGGGGATTTGATGTTAGATAGAAGATATGGAGGACTTATGACTCATTCCTATGGAAGAAGAGGAAAATAGAGTATGCATTATTATGACTATGTATGCATGATATGCAGCTATTATGAATGTATGGATGGGTGGAATGCAACGAAATGCAGTATATATAGATGAGATGGAATGACGATCCATAGTGCTCTATTTTCATCATTGAGCTTTAAAATGTTGGAAGAGAATGCAAGCAACTTGACATAAAGATTCAAGATGACCAGAGTATTTCTTACATGGATTTGATATAGCAAGTTAATACAAGCAACTTGATATAATGGATCAAGTTGACCTGAGTATTGCTTGCGGAACAGACAAGGATTATCTCTATTCATGCATGACTTGGATCGTCCTCCTTGATCTTAGGCTGATCATATCCTGAGACAAGTGCATACCATACTAAGAAATAAAAACCTTTATCCAAATTGGATGAGGAGGAACCAAAGAATGAGCATTGTACCTGTAAAAAAATAGTATATACATAAAGAATAAAAGAATATGGATCCTTGGTAATGGTTCATGCTCATATGGTCGAGGTATACGCTGTAGTCAGCAAGCCGTAATGATCTATGACTGTATTTGGCATAAGATTACGTAGCTTGGTGAACTTCCCACATAGACACCATTAGTACATGCCCCAGTACTTCATCGGAAATAATGCGCAAACGATACAAAACAATGCTGAAAGATCCCGATACAGATAAACAAATGAATTACTCACGAATCAACCAAGCATTTGATAGCTTAACATAATTTTCTTGTCAAAGAAAACGTCACTTTTGTCTTTGTTTTGGTAAGGAAGGATGCATCCTTGTTTTTAAAGACAGTTTCTGATTTGTTGGATGTTGATTGTGTTGGTCGAGTGATAAGTGGTCATTTGTGTGAGTATTTTGTATCTGATCGGATGAATATGTACAAGGTGTTGTCATGTTTTTTGGGTGATTTTCGATGGTTTTTCGATGTTTTTGGATTTTGTGTAATAGTTTTTGAATGTTTGTGGATTTTGTGAGTCATTTTTGAATGTTTTTGATATTTTGCGAGACATTTTTGAATGTTTTTGTATTTTGCGAGACATTTTTGAATGTTTTTGTATTTTGCGAGACATTTTTGAATGTTTTTGTATTTTGCGAGACATTTTTGAATGTTTTTGCCAATGAATCACCAGTAATGTAGAATCCACTTCCATCATCTAGATTGTAAGGGCATTGCCCCCAAGTTGGACATGATTTATGAAAAAGCGGGATGCTAGACGCATGAAGTACTTTCTTGGATGACAGATCAAATAACAAGCCATGGTTAGATGGATGGATGTGTGTATGTATGAATGTGATCGCAATGAGCCTGAAAGATACTGGAGCCATTGCCTTTACGAGTGGCGCCTGTTTGCCAGGTTTTCGCCATCGTACTTACCCAAGGTGCCACTGGAGTGGTTGTTCACCGTTTGGATGCATGATTTTTCTTTACTTTTTTGAATGTTTTTGTATTTTCTTTAGGACATTTTTCTGAATGTTTTTGGTATTTTCTTTAGGACATTTTTCTGAATGTTTTTGGTATTTTCTGATATGCAGGGGAGCCTGATGCCTTGTACACCTTAGGTATAAAACCGTTTGAGGTGCATGCTATTGATTGGATCTGCGAGCGGTTCTCCGTCTGATGTAGCCAACTGATATGCCCCAGACCCGAATACAGCAGTGACAACATATGGGCCCAACCAGTTTGATTCAAACTTGCCTTGATGTTCTCTGTTTGGTTGGTTGCGAGGATTCTCTCGAAGAACAAGATCACCTACCTAAAATGTACGAGATCTAACTCGGTGATTGTAGCTTCTACTCATGCGCTGCTGATAGGCTTTGAGGTGATTGTATGCAGCTTGTCGCTTCTCATCAAGTAACTCTAAGTCCTGAAGACGTGAGACTCTGTATGCTTCATCATCGATGAGATTATGCAAGGAAACTCGTAATGATGGTATCTCAACCTTAATAGGTAAGATAGCTTCTGCACCATAGACCAATGAATAAGGAGTTGCACCTGTAGGGGTTCGAATGCTAGTTCGATATGCCCATAATGCTGGATTCAATTGAACATGCCAATCACGACTGGCATCATTGACTGTCTTCTTTAGGATTCTCAATATGTTTTTATTGGATGCTTTGGCCTGACCATTGCCTTGTGGGTAATAGGGAGTGGAAAAGCGGTGTTGGATATGAAATTTCTCACAAAGCTCACGGACATCCTGATTTTTAAAAGGAAGACCATTATCTGTGATGATGGACATGGGTACACCATACTGGCAGATGATGTAGTTGAGGATGAATGAGGCGATCTGCTTGCCGGTGACTTGAGTAAGTGGAACAGCTTCGATCCACTTTGTGAAATATTCAGTGGCGGTAATAATGAATTTATGGCCATTGGATGAAGATGGATGAATCTTACCCACAAGGTCAAGGCCCCATTGACAAAAAGGCCATGGTGTTGTGATTGGTTGCAGTTCCTGTGCTGGTGCATGTATCAAGTCACCGTGAACTTGACATTTCTTGCATTTCTTGACAAAGTAGTAGGAATCCTTTTCCATAGATGGCCAATAGTATCCAGCTCGCATGATCTTCTTGGCTAGTGATGGACCACTTGAGTGAGTCCCGCAAATTCCTTCATGTACCTCTTCCAAAGCCTTTGTTATCTCACCTTGTTCTAGACATCGAAGGAGAGTACCATCAAGACCGCGTCGGTATAGGGTTTCGGCAATAATGGTATATCAAGCAGTTTGGTGAATGAAGGTTTTACGTTGGTTATTTGATTGGTTGGGAGGAAGGGTGTGATCGCGGAGATAGGTGTAGAACTCACCGTACCATGGGGATTCAGAACCAACAAGGCAACATATCATGTCGAATTCGGGGATATCATAAGCGGGAATCCAAAGCTGTTCTACCAAGAACTCGTAGCGTGTTGAATTCTGTGGAAGATCTAAGAGAGATGCGATGGTAGCCATGGCGTCAGCAGCTCGATTCTGATCTCTTGGTATCTGCTCAAAAGTGATAGTAGTAAATGATGTCTTTAGAGTGTCCACCATTTGCTTATATGGAAGGAGTTTATCATCTTTGGTCTGATATTCATCTGTTGCTTGTCGAATGACCAGTTCGGAGTCGCCATATACTTGCAGTTCTTGTAATTTCCATTGTACGGCTAACCTGAGTCCTGTGATCAAGGCCTCATACTCTGCTATGTTGTTTGTGCATGGAAATGTGAGCCTGTAAGACTTCGGAATGCTGTCACCTTGAGGTGTGATAAACAAAATGCCTGCCCCTGAGCCGTGCCTAGTGTATGAACCATCAAAATATAGTTTCCATGGTTGTACTTCTGTGATCATGAATATCTCTTCATCTAGAAAATTGGAAATGAGGGGATGATCGCCTATGAGTGGTGCATCGGCCAACTGATCTGCAATAACTTGACCTTTGATAGCTTTACGGTCCACGTACTCAATGTCAAATTCACTTAGAATCATCACCCATTTGGCCAAGCGGCCTGTCAATGCCGCTTTGTTAAGTAAATACTTGAGTGGATCAATCTTTGCAATGAGTTGTACCTTGTGTGTTAATAGATAGTGCCGCAATTTAGTGGCTGCCAGGATTACTGCTAGGCAAGCTCGCTCAATAGGTGTGTAATTGAGTTCATAGCCCACCAGTGTGCGAGAGATGTAGTAAATAGCACACTCTTTTCCTTCTGCATTATGTTGTGCCAGTAGTACACCCAATGTTGTACTTGTTGCTGAGATATAGAGCAATAATGGTCTACTTGGATCTGGTGGCATCAGCAATGGTGGATTCATGAGATAGTCTTTAAGCGCCTGAAATGCTTGCTGGCATCTATCATCCCACTGAAAGCGGATGTTCTTGTGTAGCAGGTGTGTGAATGGGTGACACTTATCAGCCAATTGTGCAATGAATCTGCGAATAGATTGAAGCCGTCCTTGTAGTGTTCTTAGCTGACTGATATTCTTTGGAGGTGGCATGTCCATGATTGCTTTAACCTTTGCTGGATCGACCTCAATGCCTTTGCTTGAGACAATGTATCCTAGAAGCTTCCCGGAGGTCACTCCGAAGACACATTTCTTTGGGTTGAGTCGAACATGGTATTGTTCCAGTCTATCAAAGACTTTATCTAAGATGTGAAGATGTCCTTCTCTAGTAAGTGATTTTGCTAGTAAGTCATCCACATAATCTTCCATCATAGTATGCATCATGTCATGGAAGATGGTGGTCATTGCTCTTTGATAGGTTGCTCCTGCATTCTTTAGACCGAAAGGCATTACATTCCAGCAATATGTGCCCCATGGACATGTGAAGGCTGTCTTATGTTGGTCCTCTGGTGCGATCTTTATTTGATTGTATCCTGAAAAGCCATCCATGAGTGAAAGCATAGCATGTCCTGCTGTTAGATCCACTATGATGTCAATATTTGGTAGGGGGAAATCATCCTTAGGACAGGCCTTATTTAGATCTCTGAAGTTAGTACAAATGCGGATGCCCCCTTTTGGTTTGCCGACAGGCACAATATTAGAGATCCATTCTGCATAATCAATTGGTCTAATGAAACCAACATCCAGGAGTTTCTTGAGTTCTATTTTGACTAGCACTGCAATCTGGGGATGCATCTTACGAAGCTTCTGCTTGACAGGTTTGGCTCCTTCTGCTACGGTGAGGTGATGCATGACTAAATCAGGATCAAGCCCAGGCATGTCTGCATATGACCATGCAAAGTTGATCTGACGCTTCTGGAAGAACTCTATAAATTTAGGTTGTTCCTCTAGAGTGAGAAGAGATGCCAGATGTATGATATGAGGATTTTCAGGAGTCCCCACATTGTATTCATTGATTTCCTTGATAAGAATCGTGGATCGTTCCTGTTGTGTACTAGCAAGGAGAATGTCAAACCCTTCATCCTCAGGCGCCTCAGAGAGGTTTTCACCGTTGGATACGCTCTTTCTTTTTACTTTTGTCGGATCAAACAATGCCACAGTGTGGTTTTCACTGGAAGATCCATGTTTTATTGTTATATTTTTGCAGCTGAAAGGTTTGGCATCCGCTCCGAAGTATGCTGCGCTATTAAGTTCAATGGCGAATCCAGCTTTGTGATCCCCGCTTGGTAGATTATCCCGTAATTCCAAAAAGTCAATGATAGCCTCATCGTTTTGGAAGAGGTCAAGACATGGAGGATTTGATTGGTTCCATTCGATGAGTTCAGGGTGGATAATGGGCATTACTTCATTGACTAGATTAAGTTCGTTAGAGGTATCAGTGAGGGTCAAGACAGTGTGGTGAAGGTCGTTGATGGTACTTTCCCTGTCAGAATCAGGCGTAGGATGAGACATAGGGTCTGTGGAAGATGTTTCCAGCTCAGGTACCCAAGTGGTCTTTATCTGTGCTTCTCCGTAAACAGGGATGTCTTTGCGTGGCGGAGGTGGTGATGTGTCTTCCTCATCTGAAGTGTTAAGTTGTACATAATCAAATTCCCACTCATGTGAGTCGGTCTCTGAATCACTCTCCAGCATCCGATTGCTATACCATATTGGGATGTCTTTGGAGTTAAACACGGCAGGTGTGATTGGTTTATGTATCTTTGTAGTGATCGGTGCTGCAGGAACTGTGATGGGGATTAAAGGATTTGTTACTGGAAGTATTGGCAGTGTTGATTTAGTGGCTTCTGTTGGAATGGCTGGTGCCATAGATGTTGCTGTGGGTTTCCATACCGTTGTTGCTACAAATGGTGTTGCTGATGGGATTATTGGTTCGTTTGGTGGGATGAATGATATTGATGATGGTTGCGGTGGGGTTGTGAGCCTCGATGGGGTAGTGGGGATAGTGCTTGATGGTGCTTTGATTATGAAAGGTGTCCTCTTTGCAGTAGGTGGGAAAAATGGTTTGCTGGGTTTTCCTTTGAATTTGAGTTTAGGAAGGATCTCTTTTTCAAAGCCAAGGCTTGTATTACCTTTGGGCTTGAATTTCGGCAACAGGGGTTCATGTCGTCCTTGTTTGAAATATCCCAAAGCACTTTGACCATCATACCCCATTCTTTGCATAATGAGGAGACCTTTGCCATATTGTTCTATAGGAAGTGTAACTCGTGGTTTATCAGTGGTGATGGGATCTTTATAGATCCAGTCCACTAGGTCCTCATCTTGTGTCTCTTCCTCTTGACTCTTTCCAAGGACGAATGGCATCAAGGAACATGCTGGTATGATTAGTGGTTGCTAGAGTAACTGTTGTGGCTTACCATGTGTTCTAGGAGAAGTGGGCATTTGTCCCACACAAAAGAGCTGACTCAAGTTGTATTCTCCAGGACCTTCCTCTGCTACTTTCATCTTAAGCTTTTCTTGCTTGGGTATAGGGGTGTTCGAACTGGCAAGAGAGGCGGGACTTACATATGATGTGGAGGAAATGGCTTCCCTATTATTAGGAACAGTAATTTCTGGTTGATGGCTGATATTATGGCAAAATGCAAAGGGATTTGCATCGCCCAGGATTGTGATCTCTGTACCGTTATGTGGGAACTTGATACATTGATGGTAGGTAGATGGAACAACTTGCATGGCATGTATCCAAGGTCTCCCTAATAATAGATTATATGGCAGAGGAAGGTCCAGAACCTGACAGATGATGTGCTTTACCACAGGGCCCACTCGGATTGGTAGTACCACAGCTCCTTTGGATGAACGCTCTGCATCATCATAGGCCTTGATGGTGATCTTCTTGCGAGGATCCACTGATTCTATTGCATATCCCAATGATGTGACCAACTGTAGTGTACAAATGTTTAGGCCTACTCCATTATCTATCAAGACTCGCTTGATCCTGTGTTGGTTGATAAAGCCTTCAATGTGTAGCGAAGCATTATGAGGTTGTTGGAAAGAAGAGTTGTCACTTTCAGAAAAAGTGAGACAAGGTGATGACTTTAGATTTCCAACCATGGCTTGAAACTAGTCCGTATTCAGGTTTGCAGGGACTGACACCTCTTGGAGTGCTTGATCCAAGATTGTTTTATGAGATGGCGATAGGCGCAATAGCTCTAAAATGGATATAAGCGCAGGCGTTTTGTCTAATTGTTCCACAAGATTGTACTGCTTTGGGACGAAGGTGGTGCCTTGTGGAGCTGCCTTGATGGTGACCTTGCCACGACATGTAACAACATTGCAATTTGAGGTGGGATTTTTGAAGGTTATAGTTGCAATTTGTTCACTGGCATCATACAGGTGATTTACAGTGTAGTTATACGCAGCCTGCGTATAATCAGTGGTATCAGTGCCTCACCGGGAAGTGGAAGGACCCCTTTGATCTTGTGATGGAAGTGGATTCTTGAACATCAGATGATCATTATTTGTTGTTTTTGGGTCATGTCCTTCAATCTCAATTTCTCCTCGATCAATAAGATCTTGAATGAGATCTTTCAATCGGTGACAATTACTTGTCTTGTGTCCTCTTCCTTGATGGAACTCACAGTGTTCAGTATCTCTCCACCATGCTGGTTTGACTTGAGGCTCATAATTCGATAACTTAGGTAGAGTGATCAAATTCTGAGAAATGAGTTGTCTCATCACTGTTTCAATGGGTTCCCCTAAGGGAGTGTATGTGCGTTTTTGTTTTTGTGGACGAGGTCTTGGTTCATCATGAGATGTGATGCGACCTTGATTAGGAGGAACATTTGTGTTATTTTGAGGTGGAGGATTTTGTCCTGCAAATCGAACCACAGGTTGTGCATTTTGGATAGTTCGAGCATCCACAACCCCATCGTTGACGATATTCTTATTCTTGTTCCAGAAGTTTGGTTTATCACTATTGAAGCGCGGGCGAGGACCATCTTTGGGTTCATTAAAGATTTTGATGAGTCCTTTCTTGATGAGTGCCCTTTCACATTTTAAACCCTTGGTGATCATATCATTAAAGGAGTCTGTGTCTTTGACATCCAGGTGAAATTCCATTTCTTCGTTTAAGTTGGAAATGAAAATTTCCACTAGTTCTTGTTCAGGTAACTGAAGAGAACGTCTGCTAGACATTTGGCGCCATCGTTGCAGGAATACTGAGAATAATTCACCTGGTTTTTGTTTGGTGTTGCATAGATTAGCCATGGTGATGTCGCGTTCAATGTTATAAGAGTAATGAGATAGGAACTTCTGGATGAGTTCCTCAAATGTTCTAATGCCACCTGGTAGTCGGGAAAACCATGATGTGGTTGTTCCTCCCAAGCTTTGGGGAAAAAGGTGCATTAGGTAGGTGTCTTCATATGCCACTTCAAGACAAGCGGAATGAAATTCTCGGACATGATCACGGGGATCCCCCTTTCCTCTATATTTTTCAAATTTGGGTGTTTCGAACCCGCGTGGAAAGGGTCGCATATAAAGATTCCTATCAAAAGGATAGGGACAGATGTCATTGAGTGAGAATTGGTTAATCTTGACACCACTATGAAGTTGTTGGGCGAGATTCTCGACTTGTTGCCACAACATCTCCATTTCATTTGGAGGAGGAGGTGGTGGGTTACCTCGAGGGATGTTATATCTGATGGGATCTCTACGCCCTTCCTCCTCATGGCGACTTTGTCTTTCTGATGCTTTTCTTAATTGGGCAAGATCAAAGTCTGAGGGGAGTTTGGCTCCTTCTTGAGCAAGTCTTAAGAAGTGAGCATCCGCATTGCTCCTTAATATTTCATCAAATAATCTGTTGAAGTGAGGGTTATGCTGAGCCCTTTCGATTGTTGAAGGAGTGGGAGTACTTGGGTTTTCATCAGTTACAGTTCCTCCAAGTGCTTCTTGAAATTCATTGAGGTTGTCTTCTTCTTCCTCAATTTCTATTTCTCATTGCCTTGATCGCGATCGGGTTTGAGCCATTTTGTTTGTAAGTTTGTGTTGAAGTTGATTGAAGATGATGATGAGTTATTGATGAAAGATTGATGATTGGTGATTTGTATTGTATGGGGATCTCTAGCACTTTAAGGTAGATGTAACTGAAATTCCTTCTTTGAATTGCTTGTTTGTTTTGAGGAGTTTGGATGTGATAAGGTGTAGAGAAATCTGAGATGTGTTATAGATTTTGACTACCTAGCAATGAGAGGATTCACTCATGAACTAGTTTTAACCTGCGTAGATGTGTCTCTTAGGATGAGCTTATCCTAGATGTAGAAACAATCTAAAAGTGATGTGATGTGTTTGATTTCAAGCAATATCTAAAAGAGAACTTGGGACAAGAACCTCTTAATGTTGTGAGAGTTGGGATGGATTGATGATGAAGTGATGATGTATGAGTGAGATGATGGATGTTTTTGTTTTTCAACTTCAATAAAAACTTTGGGTTATAAATGGGATAAACTCTACCTCTTCCCTTTCAGGTGTTGTAGGTATTTCTCGAACTGTGTTGTAGGTGATGCAGATGTTGGGGAAAAAGTGGGGATTAATCTTTCCTCCTTGATTTTTGTGATAACTCAGAGCTCTATATTGCATAAAAGCTCTACGATTCAATGATTTTGAATCAAACTTGTTTGTTTTAATTTGAAGGTATAGACGCATGAGATGTAAAAAGACTCTATGGGAGACAAAGATTTGTCGATTGATATAGAAGAATTTCCTCCTTTTGATCAAAGCCTTTGAGGTCAATGGTCTCCTTTTCAAGTTGATATTCTGATGACACTTCTTCTTTCGCAAGATGTGAAGAATGGTCATAAAATTTGTCTCTTTGTTGTTTGCACTTTGTTTTTGGTACTTTTGTTTGTTTTTGATAAATGTTGGATGAATACTATGTTTTTGAGATTGATTTTCTGATTTTTTCTTTGACAAGAAAACAAAGCAAGCACACAAACACAAGATTGTAGCCTCAAAGGCACAAATGAGTATGGGTCTAGATCAACCCAATCCTTAGACTTGTTTTTGACCCTTCCTTTAGATTTATTTTAAGGTGTATTTCCAAAGCCTGAAGTCGGCTCAATTTGCACTTGGTCTTTAAAACGAACACACTTCAAACACTTTTTATCCCTAAGGTCAAATGGCCAGTTGTGATAAATTTAGCCCACATCTTGATATTTCTTCAACTTTGGTACTACATACCTTATGAATCCCGCCTTGGCAAGTAAGGATGTGATATACTAAGTCTTGCATGAGCATAACAAATAGATGATCCCTATGATGGGGGAGTCACCACTTTTATCAAGCCACAAGTGACTTTTCAAAAAGCTATGTTTCTACTCAAGGAAATATGTATGGTGAGTATCTTGGGAGCAAAACCATCTATGCTCTTGCACTAAATTATATCTCAAATATCCTCAATCAATAGAACGGGTGGGCTACTACTTAAAAGTGTTTAGTCATATTCGATGTTTTTGGACATAAGTTCATTCTGCAGTGACTCACTTAAGAGCCTTGTAACTGGTGGTGGGGCCCATTTGTCCTTTCGGCCAGTTACACTGTAGGAACAGCTATACCCAAGGCTACAGCTTTCGCTCTCACCTGATTTCTATAGCGGCTCGAAGGATTTACCGCTCGAGGTCGTTCCCAAGAGTATCGATCCCTTGGCAGGCCTCTCTTAAAAAGATAAAATTTGAGCATTACTAACACTTTTCTCTTGCACCTAGGACCACGAGAGCCAAGGGAGAGGATAGTGTGTGTTAGAGGTAGGACCACTCGACCAACTCTTTTGCACAAGTGTGCCAAACACAAAATTCACTTGTTCCTTTTAATTTGTCATCGCAATGATTTTCTATCTATTTGGAGATGTTGCTCCAACAATCATGGTGTTCTTTTTAATTTTCAAAGGCAATTGTTGGAGTAAACTAGAATTTGAAAATCCTGGTCAACTTAATGAAAAACACGTTTGCATGAAGTAAAATTGCTTTAAAAATGAGACAAGTTGATTGTGAATTTTATTTGCACCAAAAATGGAAGTGTGGATTGTAAGTTTTATCTTGATGCAAGAAATAAAATTTGCCTTGTTGATTTTAAGCACCAAAAGAATTTGTTCCTAACTTTGCAACAAAAAAATTTGCGTGTTTGTTTTTGTGATTCTTTTTAACTTTGAACAAGTGTGATTCTTTTTTAGAGCTCCAAACGAAAGATATGGTTCTTTTTAAAACTCCAAATGAAAGTGTAGTTGATTTTAACCCAAAAGGAAAATGAATTTATTTTATCCTAACTTGAAAGACAAAGTTAGCAATATGAACAAATTTATTTCCTAAGCTAAAATTGCTAAAAATAATGCTATTGTAGGGGTTAGTTAAAACCTGCACAAAAGATAATTAGTTAGAAAAATCTGCATGTTTTGGTGGGCTTCTACAAGCCTAAAATTTTTGGTTTTTGGTTACAAGGAATTTTCTTACAACTCTTTGTTACAATAGCTCTACTCTGTGTGAAAACAGAAGTGTTATTTAACATGAAAGAGCAACATTATAGACAATAGCGTTAAAGTATCAATTTGCGAAGGTGCTAAATTGAGAAGAAAAATGCAAGAGAATGACCTGTGTGTCAATTAAAACATTCAAAAGTTAGTAGTCTTCAAAATGATTGCTCTTTGATTCACGTCGGGTTCACCAAATGATGTCATGGAAATGGGGACAAGGCAACAACAAAGTTCAATGTTAATAAGTTAGTTTCAACCATAAAAACAAAACAAAGAACTAAAAACCATTCCAAACATATCAAGAGAGATTTCAAAAAGCATGAAAGAAGTTTAACAAAATAAAAGAAAGGAGAAGAGCCTCCCTAAGATGCTTCCATGATGCCTTTTGATGCTTCTCCCTTGTTTCTCTCCTCTCCAAGTCCCAAATGAGTGTAGCTCTCAGCTTTTAGCACTAGCCATGGATGCCATATGGAGATTCAAGATGGTTGAATATGATAAGCAAATACTATGCAAGAGTAGATAGTGATGCTATGAAAAAACTCTATGCTAATGCCAGTATAACAACAATACTCTAAAATGCTTCCTTCTTTGCTTGAGGAGAAGGGTTCTATTTATAGAAGAAATGGGGAAATGAAGGGTTAAGATTGAATGGTTTAATCAAGGGCCAAGTTTGAAAGTTGGGGATCCATGTGCACAATTGGCACCAATAAAATGGTGACAAGTGTCAACATAGGATTGGGTTGAGAGAAGAGGTTGGAGGCATTAAAGGCCTGAGAAGACCTCATGGTTATCTAGAAGGTAAGGGTCAAGCCTAAATTAGGATTACCCACTGGATTAGGAGTTAATGCAAGGATAAACCTTTGTGCAAATGATTAAGAGATAATCATGGTCAAAGCATTAAAGGCTTGATGAGACCCTTGGGTTGGGTAGAGGTTGAGTCAAAACAAATGTTTTAACCATGTGGGAGGGTTTGAGGTAACCATTAATGGTTATTGGAGACTTTGGGGATTAAGTGGTTGAAGGTTGAAAGCTTTCAAAAGTTATCCAAGACTTTGAGGGTTAATTTGTTGAACACACAAAGCATTAATTGCTTTTCAAAGACTTTGGAGTCTTTGAGAAGTGACTCCAATTTGCTTAGGAATGTGACAATATTTAGGGGATGGATTAGGCTAATTAGGAAGGGTTTAGAAGAATCTAGAAGGGGTTTAGGCATACAAGTGGATTTTGTAAGAAAATGCAAGTGGGAGAAATTTTGGTATTTTTAATTAAAATAAAATCATTTATTTCAATTAAATGGTGTAATTTGCATTTGGATAAATATTCAAATAAATATTAATTTATTTAAATGAGAAAAATGAAGATAAAGCATTAAAATGCTTGAAGACTTTGAGGGAAACCATTAAAGGCTTGAAGACTTTAAGGAAAACCATTAAAGTCTTAAGAAGATTATAGAAGGAAGCCATCAAGTTTGAATACTTTAAGGGAAACCATTAAAGGTTTCAAGTGGGTGAGGATAAATAGGATTTTAAATAAATAATTTATTTAAAATAGTTGTGCAACTTGCTTTTGTAGGAAAATACAAGTGGGTGGAGGATAAAGGTGATTTAAATAAATTATTTATTTAAAATAATTGTGCAACTTGTATTTGTAGGAAAATGCAAGTGGGTGGAGGATAAAGGTGATTTTAAATAAATGATTTATTTATTTAAATGTGAGAGGTGGGATTTTGGGGGTTTTAAATAAATATTAATTTATTTAAATGTGAGAGAAGATTTAATTAAATAAATATGATTTATTTATTTAATTAATGGTCTGAATTTGGTTAAGTGAATTAAATCAAATAAATTGAATAATTTATTTAATTAATAGGAGAATAGGGTTAAGATGAATTAATTAAATATTAATTTAATTAATTATTAATTGATGGTTAAATAATCAAATAAATACTAAGTATTCATTTAATTAAGTGGACAGATTTATGTGACTACATATATATATATATATATATATTAAAAAAAATTGTATTTGTCTATATGTATGCAAAGAAGTATCAATTTACTTAGAAAATGAACATCGATTTTGATTTCCTTTAAAATGTTTATTTCGATTTCTGGAAAGTGCATATTTGTGTTGCAAGAGATGAGATTAGATTATTGTTTTCGATCAAGGATAAAAATGATGTTTTATTTTGAAAATGCATATCATATTTTTAGTTGATTATATTCTTGTGAACTTGGTTTGGAAACTCATGATGACATATTTATGTTATTATATGATGCAAATGAGCTATAGTGAGTTAGTAAACCATAGATTTCATGTTTTTAGACAAGGTAGACAGATAGAAATCAAATTAGACCAATTAGAAAATTGCATCGATTATTGTGTGTAAACAATATGAAAGAAGATTGTCTTTTCCGATTTATGCCTATGCATGTTTAATTTTCTATATTTGCATTTGCTTAAGAAATGGCAAGTCTGTGATGGTGAATGTTGAATATTGTCGCATGTTGATTTGGGTACTATTTTATATTCATATGTTGGTAATATATCCGGTCATGTCTTTTTGTTTTTGCCCTTATGAGAACCTGATATTCATGTTAGACCATGGGTTCCTTATGATGGGTTGTGAAGACTTAGTTTCGTGGATGTACTAGTTGATTTTTGTATTTGTTTCTTATTATGTTCAGTTGGATCCTTTTTCCTATTCAGGGATCATTCTTGTATTTATTGACTGATGTGGTCGTATGTATTATTGGTTTACCTACTCCTTGATGGCAGGATGTAAATGATGTGAACCTTATGTATTCTTCACCCTATTATTTTATCAGAGGGGTCTTGCAGTTGAGCAGACCCAAAGATGTAGCCCACTAAGGGTGAACTCCGATATCATTTCGGTGTTATGTGGTGCTTATGTTATTTTGTTTCCTCTCTAATTTAGCATGTATGGATGGTATTATGTTAAAATGTGTAATGTGGATTAGATGAAGTTAATCGTAAATGCATATATGTAGTCATCTTATTAATGCAGTAATTTGGATCACGAAGAATGTAAATTTGAATAATGGAATGTATTCATTTGTTGATAATGCAATTAAAGTATGTTTGGAAAGCATTTGTTATCTTATAATGAAATTAAAGTACGTAATGAAATTAGATGCATGACTTATGTTTTAATGAAAGTTTGGGCGAAATGTATGGTTAAAATTGTAATGGATGAACCTAATCATGTTGTCTATATTTTAACCTTAATGGATGAACTCATCATGTTATCTATATTTAAAATTTAATGGATGAACTTCATCATGTTATCTATATTTTTAATCCTTAATGGATGAACTCATCAAGTTATCTATATTTCTAACCTTCATGGATGAACTCATCATGTTATCTATATTTTCAACCGTAATGGATGAACTCGTCCTGTTATCTATAATTTTAATTTACCGAATGAATTATATCCTTGTTTAAAGTAATAACTGGTAATTAAGTAAATCAGCTTAATTGGGTTAATTAGCATGGGTTGAGTTAAGCGTTGAATCAAGTAATCACGTTGGGAAACCCTTTAGGTGTTAGTTAAATATTCCACTGTGTGATATGAGCTTATGATAACTCATTGTATCATTATGTTGTGTTTAAAACTCTAAAAAAAATATTTGTATTCTATTCTAGTATTTTAGCTTTATCCCTTTGGGGTTTCCTGGCGGGGGGCATTACATTTCATATCAGAGCCCATGTTGCAAACACTGGGATCTTTGGTGTCGTTTGTGCCCTTAGTTGGTGTGAGGTGTATCAACCTTTTGTTGTATGCTTGTCCTCCTTTTGTATGTGTGTGATTGAGGCATAGGATCTTGAAAATCTTAAGGCTTCGTGTTCAGTTATTTTGCGTATTCTTTTGAGCAGACCCTAATTGTGTGAAACATGTGTGTTTACACCTTGTTCTCACCTTCTTGATGTTGGTGCTTTTGAGTGATTATATGTGCTTTGTTTTCTTATTGACGTCTTGGTCTACGATTACTCTTATTTTGGAAGAGAGACGTATGTACCTTCCTTATTGATTGTGTGCTCTTTTGACTAATCCATTTGTGTTGGTCATTGCTTGTCTTGAATCTAAAAGTATGAAATGTGCTTGTGTTAATATTATGATCTATCTTAGTATTGTCCACTTGAAGGACTTGTATGGTAGATATTGAATGCTTATTTTGTAGCGAATTGAATGATTATCACCCTTCCTCCTCTTTCTCTCTAGAAAATTAAAATGTTTGTGATACATGTATTTGTCTCTTATGTGAGTTTTCTTATTGCGAGAGAAAGGTTGTGACTTCTTGAACCCTTGTGTGAGCCTAATGATGTTTCTGTGCTTCTAGATAATAAAAGGGTTATGGGTTTAAAAGTTCATATTGGTTACTGGGAGAAAATTGTATGTTTGTCATAAAAAAATTCACCATGTGTGTTTGGTAAGAGTAACATAATGGAATTTCTATTTTAAGTAATGTGCATAATATGTGAATAGCAGGTTTTGTGAAACTGGTTTGTTATAAAGAGATGTATAAAAAGGGAACATGTTATAGTGGCTAACAGAGTGTGTTAATGTGTTTCATGAAAGATTGTTTTATGTGTTTCATAATACCGATTCAATTAAGGACCTATTTTAACAATGCGATATTGAACTTGCTTTTGAATATATGTAATTGACTTATTATGATTAGAAAGTGCAAATGAAAATCTTGTTTCATGTGCATGCATTAATATGTATTACTGAGTTGATAGTTCCTCATTTACCTTCTTATCGTACCTTGATTTTCAACGAAAGGTTGTAAATTATGATATGTTTTGTATTGAAATAAGAGTAGTGAGTGTTCGCAAGAGGTCTTGCATGAGCAAAAAGATTGTTTGTCTTGATTCTTGTGTTGGAAAAAACTAGGACATTCTATTACAACCATAATATTTGGAGATGTCATGTTAGGCCTATTGGCATTCTTCTAAAAACGGTAGTGAAATGAAAACTGTTCAATTAAGATGATAGGCTTATAGTGAGAAATTTTATAAAGTTGTGTGATCTTGTTAATCTTGTGCTTATGTAAGAAATGGTTTGACTATCAAACTCTCTTTCCCTTTTCTTTACCTAGATTATGAGATTTCTAGAAATGCTACAAAAGAATGCATTGATTTAAATAGAATGTTTATAAAGCATGTGAAATTGTATTTTAACATTTTGGCTTCATGTTGAAAGATAGAAGTCTTACGTTTTGGAAAGAAAATTTGCATGGTTAGTAATGTGAATATGAATGCTTAGAGGAATTAGTGGAAGATATAGGAATGACGTTATTTCCTTATGTAATTCTGAATTGTAAAAAATTTCCGTACTTATATCTAGAATAAATTATATTCAGTTATTCATGTGGAAAGCATAAAAAACCTTCCTTGAGTAGATGATAGTGTACTAAAAATTACTCCCCTTAAATGTGATTAAACCAATATTGGTGCTTTCATTGTGTATTGTAAGAAACTCGTGCTTTCTATATGTGCCCATGGGATGGTGAAATAATTAACCATGGAGAATATTTTTACTTATGGGTATGGGAATACCATATTGTTTATGTGTTGTTGCATGCTTGTTACCTTACTGAGTTCCAACCCATAAGTTGTTGATAAGTCAATATGTGAAGGGGTAGTATTAGAAGTCACCATTCCTTGAATAGTATGGATCAACGTACGATTAATGTCGGCGCGAAGCGACTTTAGCTTCTCTATTTCGAGGAAAAATATAGTTATATAATAAAACTGTATTAAAGGTGTACTCAATACTTTCCCTTTTGATGAACCAATTTATAAGGTTTATGTGTGCTAGCCTATTCCTCTCCTTTACTTGAGCATATTGATGGCAGTTCTTGAGCATAGTGATGGTGCATCTTGGAGGATCTTTTGCCTTGTCTTCATGAAAGGTATGTTATTTCCACATGAGCTGCCAATTGGCAAGCATTGGTAGACATGTGGGTGGACCTTAGCCATGTATACCTCTAGCTTATGGCGAGTATCCTGAGAGGTACATCGCTATGCGGGGTGTGACCTGCGCGTGCCCTTTTCCGC
This sequence comes from Cryptomeria japonica, assembly GCF_030272615.1. NCBI lineage: Eukaryota > Viridiplantae > Streptophyta > Pinopsida > Cupressales > Cupressaceae > Cryptomeria > Cryptomeria japonica. The sequence goes on along the minus strand of NC_081411.1, from coordinate 469,628,551 downwards.
GAGGTACACTGTCATGCAGGATACGTCCATTGTATGCCTTTTTCACTTGGAGTATTGTCATGTCGTGCTGAGACACGATGTGGGATGTAGTAGACATTACCATGTGGCCTACCAACTAGTTTAGGGTAGAGCCATGCCGCATGATGACATGATGCGGGGTGATGTCGAGGTGCACATTGCCATGTCATGTGGATGTGTGACTAGGCCGCACCACATGATGAGCTACTATGATAGCTAGACATTTGTTCCTTCCTTCCTCGTTGGTGGCTAGACGCTAGTCACATAGTGATGTTATGTGCAATTATGATATTCTTATTTATTTCCTTGTGGACCAGAAATTTATTTTATTTTGACCTTGAAGGTTTAGCCATGATCTTGCGATCTTTTTCTTACTTGATTTGGTGTTGCAATTCCGGATTATTTTCTTGCCTTAATGTTGGAATTGATGATTATTATCTTTATTATTCTGTACTTTGGTGGCTAAACTGGTTTATCCTTATTGTTTTCATATGCTGGTCTTGTGTTGAAATGTGAATTCCTCTCCAAAAACGTAGGAGACGGTCTTGGTTGAGTGTATATGAGGAAGTAGACATAGGGAACCTTGAGGATGGGGGTATGTGAGGTTGTGATACAGCTAGGATCCACTATCTACCTATGTGTGGTGACTATCTCTTGGATCCTAACCACCTTACGCAACAAGGGATGTTCACGAGGGTGTTGTATGGAAGGTAGCACCGCTATGGTGTGCCCTAGCACCATCAAGCCCTTGAGTGAGATGTTGGATATTTATGATCATGTTATTTGTTTTGAGATTAGGCATAGAGATGTTGATTGTGCATATTATCTATGACCGAGCATTAGACATGCTCACATGTGGCCTTTTGAGTTGTACATTCCAGTTATGTGGATGGTTATTATGTGTAATCATGGAGTAAATTGTGTTATCTTGTCACTATGTTATGGGACATAGTCATTGGAAAAAAATTTATATGCCTGGCAAGTGTAAACAATTGAGTTATATATGTTTCTCTTATTTCATGAAAGCTAACTTAGTTGTAGAATTTAAAATTTGAAGCTAGTTCTATGCGATAAAGTTTTATGAAAAAGATGGATTGGTAAAGGAAATTGATCATGATGGCATGTTTTCTTGTCATATTGGTAGATGAGTATGGTAATTGTTGTTTACCTCTTTTTATGCTTTAATTTGATGTGATGAAAGGAAGAAATTTTTTGTTTCTCTGCTATGATTATAGATAATTCCCAGAATGTTATAAGAAATGTATGGATTTAGATGTATCTTGTCAATAGATAACGACATTCGTAGAGGATTTAGCAATAATGTTTCAATTATTTGTGAAAAGATTCATATGTGCAAATTGATATTTGTTAAATGAGTTTCAGGGTTAATGTGTGCTGCATGTATTCCGTCTAGCCTTACGACTTCCAGGAGTAAGTCAGAGCCTATGGGGGAGGATGTAGTGCCCCTACCCTAGTCAGCTTTGTAAAACCGGTTTGACCTTGGTTGACTTTTTATGTGGAATTCTTGGATGGTTGATTTACCATTACGTAATGTTGTAGTCGGATATTATGATTATTGTGCGTACCTATTAATGTGCTTTCGCATCGATTCTTATGTAAGTTTCTTTGTTCTCCTGGTTCATGTTATTAATCTCGGGCTAACACTTTCATTGTGTGTGTGTGTGTGTGTGTGTGTGTGTGACTCATGTTTGCAAGAGATTGTAGGTATAGTACCACCTAGGTGCGAGGTTCATCTTCACCTGGATTCACAGGTTTAAGTGTACCTCTTTGGTCCTTAGATTTTGGATTAGGTGGTCGTAAAACCTTCATTTTACCCTAGTTGTGCTCAAGTGAGCATTGTCAGTCGTCTGTTGTTTTACCTTTTGTTGGGTTTCTGGGTCATGTATATAGTTGTCTTTCTTGGGTTGCATGTGGTAAAATTGAGTATTTAATTTGATTTAATGTGTGTTTACGCATTGTAATTAAGGAACTAAATTAAATAGGTTTCTTTTATGAGATTAATCATTAATTAAAAAAATCTCTATTCGTGTTTGTAGCAAGTTCAATTTAATGGTTATTTTAAATGATGAATTTATCCAGTTTATGCTTTTTGAAAGGAAAGATTTAATTTATTCGAAATAGAAATAATTTAACCTATTTGGCATTTTGGAAATAAAAAGGTTAATTTCAATTAAGAGAGAAAATGAAATTTTATTAGAAAAGCAAGTTTAGTATATTTAATTTGTTGAAAAGAATGATTTTTGGATTTTAATTGAAAGAAAGTATTTTAAATTCAAAAATAAGAAATTAGGTCAAACATTCCTCCATTTAACCTAGGTTTGAATATATTTTTGGTAGGATTATTTTTGGAGAGCATTTTTTTTGAAAAATATTTTTGGAGAAGAATTGAGCATTTTGGGGAAGAATTTCTTGAGCTGCAGGTTCGGCTCTTCATCAGATCTTGCCAGGAATGCTTAATGAGGTAGGATTATGGTTCATCTCTTTGATTTCTTGTTTTATTGAGTTTGTTTTTCTAAAACCAAATATAGGGGAATGGTTGTTCATGATCAAATCTTGCTTAAAATCTTTAATGGATGTTCTCTGATTTAAGTTTTTATATGGGAATTTGTTTCGGGGTTTGGCAGTTTGGTGGAATCATTGTATGAGAAATGATCTTATTTATGCCCAAATATGTTATTTGGTTGAGGAAATTTTGACTATTTTAGGTCTGGTTATTCTGGAAATTTTGATTATTTGATAACCATGGACATTCTCAAAATTTGCTTGAAGTCTCTGTTTGAGATTGTGAATAATAAAAAGCTAGGTTTTCCCTTTTAAAAAAAGAAGTTTTTTTATTAGATATTAAAAAAAATGTGAAATGAAATTTATTGGGCATTTAGGGTTCGGAGGACGAGGGAGTCGAGGCTCGACCCGCGTCCCCTCCCTAGGCTCGTAGCCTTCGAGGTCTGCGACCACACAGAGCTCTGTGACCATAGTGTGGCCGTAGATTCCTGCGACCCCACTGTGGCCACAGGGACCTGCGACCCCATGGTGGCCGCAGGGGCTGCGGATTGGCAACCCCCACTCCCATGGATGGGAGGTGGGCCCCACAGATTTTCCCTTTTTCTTATTTTTATTTATTTTATTTAAAATAAAAATAAATGCATCATATTTTATAGTTTGGGTTATTTAAAAAGTTTTTAATATTATTTTATTAAAAAGTTTTTACATATATTTTTTTTAATATTTAAATATTATTTAGTATATATGTTATTAATTGCATATATATATATATATATATATATATATATATATAATAATTAATATTTAATTTGTAATGTTATTATTAATTAGTATATATTTTATTAATGGTGGATTAATATATATATATATATATATATATATATATATATATATATATATATATATATATATATATATATATATATATATATTAATTAATATTTAATTTGTATTTTTCTATATGTATGCAAGGAAGTATCAATTTACTTAAAAAATGAATATCAATTTTGATTTCCTTTAAAATGTTTATTTCTATTTCTGGAAAGTGCATATTTGTGTTGCAAGAAATGAGATTAGATTATTGTTTTCGAACAAGGATGGAAATGATGTTTTATTTTGAAAATGCATATCGTATTTTTAATTGATTATATTCTTGTGAACTTGGTTTGGAAACTCGTGATGACGTATTTATGTTATTATATGATGCAAATGAGCTATAGTGAGTTAGTAAACCATAGATTTCATGTTTTTAGACAAGGTAGACAGATAGAAATCAAATTAGACCAATTAGAAAATTGGATCGATTGTTGTGTGTAAACAATATGGAAGAAGATTGTCTTTTCCGATTTATGCCTATGCATGTTTAATTTTCTATATTCGCATTTGCTTAAGAAATGGCAAGTCCTTGATGGTGAATGTTGAATATTGTCGCATGTTGATTTGGGTACCTGTTTATGTCCTTGTTCTCGAGTATTTACTGTTTTCATGTGTTGGTAATGTATCCGGTCATGTATTGTTGTTTTTTCCCTTGTGAGAACCTGATATTCATGTTAGACCATGGGTTGCGAAGACTTAGTTTCCCAGATGCACCAGTTGATTTTTGTATTTGTTTCTTATTATGTTCAGTTGGATCCTTTTTCCTATTCAGGGATCATTCTTGTATTTATTGACCGATGTGGTCGTATGTATTATTGGTTTACCTACTCCTTGATGGCAGGATGTAAATGATGTGAACCTTATGTATTCTTCACCCTATTATTTTATCAGAGGGGTCTTGCAAGTTGAGCAAACCCGAAGATGTAGCCCACTAGGGGTGAACTCTGATATCATTTCGGTGTTATGTGGTGCTTATGTTATTTTGTTTCCTCTCTAATTTAGCATGTATGGATGACATTATGTTAAAATGTGTAATGTGGATTAGATGAAGTTAATCGTAAATGCATGTATGTAGTCATCTTATTAATGGAATAATTTGGATCACGAAGAATGTAAATTTGAATAATGGAATGTATTCATTTGTTGATAATGCAATTAAAGTATGCTTGGAAATCATTCGTTATGTTATAATGAAATTAAAGTACGTAATGAAATTAGATGCATGACTTATATTTTAATGAAAGTTTGGGCGAAATGTATGGTTAAAATTGTAATGGATGAACCTAATCATGTTGTCTATATTTTAACCTTAATGGATGAACTCATCATGTTATCTATATTTAAACTTTAATGGATGAACTTCATCATGTTATCTATATTTTTAATCCTTAATGGATGAACTCATCAAGTTATTTATATTTCTAACCTTAATGGATGAACTCATCATGTTATCTATATTTTAACCTTAATGGATGAACTTCATCATGTTAGCTATATTTTTAACCTTAATGGATGAACTCATCATGTTATCTATGTTAGACACAATGTACCATTGAGAGGGGGAGGAGATGAATCAGTGGTTCTCAAATATTTTCTTCTAGAATTTCTTTTGTGGATGACACTGGTAGGTAAAACAAGCATAGGCCAGACTTACCGGTTAGTACAGAAAACCCAACTCAAGCACACACACACAAGGAAACATCACATAACACCAGTATATACAAGGAAAACCCGATGTGGGAAAAACCTCGGTGAGCAATGTTGCTGGAGTCTACTGTTCCAATCCAACCTCACAGTAAAACATGGTTACACATTTTAGGGAACCAACCCAAGGAGCTACAACCCCTGACTTTAGGGCACCAACCCAAGGAGCTACAACCCCTGACAGATTTATGGGCTACAACCCAAAGGAGCACCAACCCCTGCACCGAGCTACAACTCAGTGTTCACAATTCATACTTCAAATACATAAGTTATTATCATGTTACAAGTGAATCTTGCAACCTTAACATATATCTTACTCTGTCGGTGAAATACTCCTCTTCTATCGAATCACTCTTCTCCCTTCTCTGCACCTACTGCTTCTCTGCTGGACTTGCACCTCACTCTCTACACATCACCAGTTTCCCACTTTGGTGGTGTAGTTGCTACCAGTTCTTCTATCCAACCGGTTGAAAGCCTCAACCAGGTTTACTATCCCTCTCTTTCTCGTTGAGCACTTGGCTGATCTTGTCTCTTCTTGCAGAAGTTTACAACTTTGCAATAACACAATATTCACTCTGTTCAGTAGCCACAAACAATATCCTAGGTTGTTTTTCTTATAGCCCAGATCTCCTACCAGATGCACATTCAAAACTCAGGCGGCTAGGGTTTCTTCTCCTTCTTCGAGACAAACCAAATCCAATCAGGTCTTAAAGATCTGATCCTTCTAACATCTGTATGCATTTCTCCATCATAGTCGTGCTTTCCTTGATCACGCCCTTTAACCCTGGTGATTTTCTCAGCAAATACTTCGGTAAGACACTAAGATCTGTCGGGTTGTTTCCTTCATTACCTCAATTTATCAATCTCTTAGCTGGCTTGTAGTTGTCACACAGACCTTGAGCCTCAACCCTCTGAAATCCTTCTGCAAAACGTCTCGTGATTTGAGTGACATTTCATTAAAGTTGACCAACCCCTGCAACAACCCCTTCGTTGTACATTATATCCTTATCCAGCTACTATTTTTTCATGTTGACTCCAGGTCAACGAACTGCCAGCTATCACTACCAGTTAGTCAAGGGATAGTCACTGACCAACCCACTTTACTGGTTCCTCACCTCAGCCTGATTGCCAACCTCTCCGCTCTCAACCATTTTACTGGTTGTCATGTCATATCTGTTTCCATCTGTTCTATTGATGGAACTCAAACCGGTTTTGTATTCTTTCTTTCTGATCAAGGATGTTCCTTCCTCTACCAGATTGTCAGAGAGACAACCACTTCAGACTTCCTCTGACTATTCCTCCAAGATGATTGCAACTTCTTCCGGTGGAGACTTGTTCTGCAACCTCATAGCATGTCGGTTTCTTTGTTCTCTTCCAGTGTTGAAGTGATTCATATAACACTCTACCTCTTCATCACAAGCAGCCACTCACAACACTTCTTCATCTCATCACACAAGTTAGGCGCTAGCTTATGTACATATGACCTCTTATGTCACCCTCCTTTCCTTTACCAGTGTTCAGTAACACAAGGTGATATCCAAGATATCACATTTTGTATTCCTTCATAACAGTATTGCACATACATCTCTTCTACCAGTAGACATCCCATACCGGTTGACATCAATGCCAACAATCTATATTTTCAACTGTAATGGATGAACTCGTCCTGTTATCTATAATTTAAATTTACCGAACAAATTATATCCTTGTTTAAAGTAATAATTGGTAATTAAGTAAATCATCTTAATCGGGTTAATTAGCATGGGTTGAGTTAAGTGTTGAATCAAGTAATCACATTAGGAAACCCTTTAGGTGTTAGTTAAATATTCTGCTATGTGATCTGAGCTTATGATAACTCATTGTATCATTATGTTGTGTTTAAAACTCTAAAAAAAAAATTGCATTCTATTCTAGTATTTTATCTTTATCCCTTCAGGGTTTCCTGGCGGGGCATTACACAAGCTTATGATACAGGTGCAGTCGATGATCATTTACCAAAAGCTTGAATCAAACTAGATCAATAGTGGTCAAGCGAACTACTCCATTTTTGAAAACTTCTTCTATCTCATATGGACCTAACCATCTTGTTTGCAGCTTTCCCATAGTATCCTTATATCGAGAATCATACAACAGTGCCCAATCACCTGCTTGATATTTATTCTCCTTTATGTACTTATCATGTCACTTAGCTCTCTGATTTTGAATAAGTTTTGTTTGTTGGACAGCAATTTTTCTCAACTCATCCAAAGCATTCAATTGCTAAATATAGTCTTTTTGTGCTTCAGAAAGTGTCATGTTCAATTGTAGAGTTATTCTTAGAGTTTTGTGTTCAAACTCAATAGGCATCATTGTTGCTTTTCCATACACCATTTCAAAAGGTGTAAAACCAATTGGTGTTTTTCATGTTGTTCGATATGCCCAAATGGCTTCAGGAAATCTTTGAGACCAATCTTTTTTATGAACGAACAACTACTATTTTAGTAAGAATGGCTTCTAGATCCCTATTTGTGACTTCTACTTCTCTATTTTCTTGTGGATGGTATGGGGTAGACTTTTGTGCCTATTCATTAACCAGTGCTGCAATCAATATGGAAGAAAACTGTGGTTCTTGGTCTAAAACAATTTCTCTTGGAACTCCATACCTGGTAAATATTTATTCATAGAGAGACTCAGCCACTTTATTATCTCTTGCATGTGTCATAACTCGTGCTTCCACCCATTTGGTTACATAATCAGTACATACCAGAATATAAGATTTTCCATTGGAAGGGGGATCAATTGGCACAACAAAATCTAATCCCCATTTATGAAATGGGGCAACTAATATCTGTGGATATAATGACATCTCATCATATCTAGTAGGCCTACCCATGTACTGACATCTGTCACATTTCCTTGTATATTGTGTTGCATCCTTATATAATATTGCCTAATAATATCCTATGCTCAATATTTTAGGTGTTATTCTCTTAGCATCAAAATTTCCTCCATATGGTTCATCATGACATGCATGAAGGATATCATATGTTTCATCCTCTCTAACACATCTTCTCATGACTAGGTCAGGTCCAATATAGAATAAATAATCAACAATCCATGAGAATTTAAAGCTTTTCTCAACCAACAATCTTCTTTCTTTAGGAGAGAAATGAATTGGCATTTTATTAACAGCTGAATAATTGGCAATATCAGCATACCAAGGAATGTGTGCCTGTATAAGGAATAAATGTTCATCTGGAAAAGTATCATCTATGGCTGCAGGGTCACCCTGCAATTGAAGCCTAAAAAGATAATCTGCAACAACATCGGACTTTTCTGGTTTATCAATAACTGTGATATCAAATTCCTGCATCAACAGTAACCAATGAGCCAATCTTCCTATAATTGAAGGTTTGTTCATGAGATATCTGATTACGGTATTATCAGTATGCACAAATATTGAATATTCTATTATATAGTGCCTGAATTTGTTGAGTGCATATATAACTGCTAACATTTCCTTTTCAATGACAGTGTAATTTAGCTTAGGCCCCTACATGTTCTTGCTGATATAATAGATTGCACTCTCCAAATTATCAATTTTTTGTCCTAAGACTCCTCCTGTGGCATAATCAGATGCATCTATGTGAATTTGAAATGGTAAGGACCAGTTTGGACCTTTAAGAACTGGTGCTTAGGTCAAAGCTCTTTGAGCTTCAAGAAAGTTTCATTGCATGAGGAAGTCCATTTAAATTCCATATCCTTGGTCAAAAGAGAATATAAAAGGCTTGCAATTTTGCTGAAATCTTTGATAAACCTTCTATAATATCCACCATGACCAAGAAAACTTCTGAAATCTTTTTTCTTTACCGGTGCGGTGATATTTTGAATAACTTCTATTTTTGTTGGGTCAACTTGTATTCCATTTATAGAGATATGATGACCAAGAACTTGTTACTGTGTCATTTATTCCTCATGATAAGAGCAATTCATCCTATAAAATTTCCATTCAGAGTCCTAATCTTTCTTGTGACACCTCGGTTCAAGTCCTTAATACGTCTATAAATCCTTTTTCAATCACAAATGTCAAGTTTAGGTAATTGGTTGAACTATGTGAACATGTTGAACCATCTTGAACCGGGTTCAACAAGTTCATTTAGGTTCCATAGGTTCCTAGGTGTTCAGGGAGGTTTTTCATACTAATATTTTTTCTAAGTGTCTTGTAGCGGCTCTCTAAAAGTTTCTTGTTCGATGATATGTTACTTTATTTCTCTCTGGGTTTTGAACTCATTGAACCAAGTTCAAGAGGTTCAAATGTGTTCAACATGTTCAATATAGCACAAGTGGTCAGCAGCTTGGTATAATTAGTTTTCTCGGCAAGATTTTCCTTGAAGCGCGGTGTACATCTTGAACTACTTGAATGCCCATGAAGTCTGTTCAGGATGTTCATATGTGTACGAAGTTGGTGGGTCCCACGGGTTTTAATGATTTGATGGTGCATTCATTACCAAATATGTGGAAGCTGAACCATGTTTTAAGTGACGTCGATTCCTGGCTTTTCGAAGTAAGCAATCATTTCGGGAACTGGCGGTTACTTCAAAAACACTGCCATGCATTCAATGCATGCGTGCGATGTCCAATCCACAAACTTAACACATTCAGACTGAAACTTGGAATTATTGCATTCAATTTTTCCATATCATTGCCTTCACTAATAAGGTATGAAGGAGTATTAGTGCTCTGCATTTGTTCCTTGCTGCTGGGTTTTTGTTTTTCCTGGATAGGAGTCTTGTTTGCTGCTAGTCGTCGTCTGGTTGTTCAACTGTGAAGGTGAGTCATTTTCTTGTTCTCTCTAGTGGTTTTTGCTTGCATTTTCTCTCTTATAGAAAGTTTTGCTGCAACCGGTTTAGGCTTATTGTTTTAAATTATGAAGTCCACACTACATCTGTTTGGGAATGTTTTTAGCTTGACATCCACTGAACCCATAGTTAGCGATACTGACCTAAAAGGGGAAAATCTTGAGGTGTTGAAAGAGAGGGTGTTCAAGGGAATTGACAAGTCTTTTGGTGTGGAGATTTTGAGTAGCGGTCTCATAGAAGCGGCAACTTTTCCCCCAACCATTCTTTGCCCAGAATTGATTCGGGAATGTATTGCTAGATACAACCCAGTGTCTGAAACCATTAGGAGAGACAATGGTGAAAACCTTCTTGCCATAAATCATGAAGTAATTTTCTCAGTCTTCAAGATACCTGATTACCAGTTCTCTAACTTTTCCCCTACTCAGTCAATCACCGAGTTCAACGCAGACAGAATCGGACACCGTAACAATGTAGCAAAATTCTAGTTGAAGGTTCCTCAAAGAGGTGGTTCCAGGTTACCCAATAATCCTACTAAGAATCACATGTTGCCTCACATTCATGAGGTTATGCTTTTGTTGCACCGAGCCAGAGGATCCATTGAAGCTTATAGTTTTGACGACTAGATTTATTGTTATGTGTAGCTGGTTTTGAAAGGGAAGCAATATTTGGATTGGGCTGAATTGATTACTGATTCAATGAGAGAACAACTGAGTATGGCTAAACAGTTCAAATAGAACTTCTTCATGTCTTTGTATCTCTTGTATTGTTTGGCCTGTGTTAAGGAGTTGGTTGGAATACTGAAACAACTCACTGAGGAGGATGTTTCCGTAAATGAGTTATATCCCATGCTGCAAAAGAATAAGGCCTTACAGGATTTCAGAAGGGTGCACAATATTTTTCTGGGTGATTTGTGTCATGAATTGAAGAATATGAAAGCCAAAAGGATCTCTGAGGATGCACAGGCATTGATAAAGAGGTTTGGTAGTTTTTATATCCAGTTTCCACACGTCTGTTACATAAGGGTAGGCGGCTTTGAAGAGGAGCCCTTCAAGCTCCCTCACTTTTGTTTAGATTGCTTTGTTCTGGCAGAGATATGTAGACAACTGACTTCTGTAATAAAAAAGGCACAACCCAGGGATAAATGGGAGGGTCATTTTCTCATCTAGTTGGGCATGTTGTCCTGCAGTTTGATGTCTGACACTTTGAGTATTGGAGCAGATCTCAGGAATTCCAATTTTTCCCTGTATCCTGAAAGGAAAGGTTTCAATAATAAGGGTTTTTCCTGAAGTCTTGGTCTAATGCCATACCTCTCAATGCCTCAACTAGAAATTTCTAGGAAGATTGTACTAATGAACTCAAGGTATTCAAAAGGGGAAACATGAGGTTGGTGTTAGAACAAGTTGTTTCATTGTAGATAAAATTGGATACTAAGGGACTCGACGAGGACTATCTAGAGCTATTCGAACCAGGATACTTAACCCGTGCAGAAGTTGAAACGCCTCCAACTGACTGAGATGAGGAAGAGAAAGATGGTATACAGTTAAGGACAAAAGGAGTTTTGGAAAGGACCGCGGCGTGGGTGGCCAATAAGAAAGCAACGAAATTAGGCATTAAGTCTGATTCTGCAAGAAGTAATAAGGATCCTCTACGTTCACCAAAGTGTCTTTCTAACAATACTTCTATTCCTGTTCGTGCAGGTAAGGATAACAAGCCGCCCCAGCTTAGACATAGGTCTAATTCAGCTTTGGATTTTTGTACTCCTCGGCATACCCGGTCCCGAAGTGCCGCTCAAAGAAAGATGGGCGAGAAAAGAGAGAACTAAAGTGACACATAAATGTTCTGGCCCAGTTCATTGACAATATTGGTTGCTTTGGGGCACTCCCAATATCTCATGCTACAGAGAACTTTGACTCAACTTCACCAGAAAATAAAAAGTTAATGAGCCAAGTTCAACAGGCCAAGAGTATTGCAGAAGCTGTGGAGAAATGGATTGAGGGAATAATCAAGGACGGCGAGAAGTACATCACCAACTCCCGAAGGCTATGCGATGAGTTATAGAATCTTATTGCCGAAGTTCAAAATCAGCTTGTGTCATGGGAGAAGGAGGAACACAAATGGCAGAATATCTTGCCCTTGTTTGCCAAAATAGAAGAATATGGAGTTACCAGGTTTTTGACAGAACACTCAATCAAACTGGTGGCGGATGAATGTCAGCTCTTTGTGCTGAAGAAAACCATAATGTGGCGAGTGCTTACCTTCAAGTCTGTGATCTCAGACACAAAGATCTCTGTTTACGAGCTCTAGGATCTCCAGTGCAGCATAGTAAACGATAACAAGGTGGTTAACCCTGACCATGATTGGCAGTTGGGAATTTGCAGGTTGAACACACAGGATGCAATCAAGGCTTTCCGGATAAACATGGAGAAAATCAAGGCCAAGGGTAATTTCACTTTGGAAGATATAACAAGGGTGGCTAGGATTGAGTCTATGACTTTCATTGGAAATTATCAGCTGCCAAAACATGCCGAAAAGATGGTGAAGCACCGATGGAATAAGAAGGCGACAAAGGCAAAGCTCAACACGATTAAAGTTTCGAACCAATCCATTGTTCAAGAACTCACAACTGCTCATGACCCCCGCGAAAGCGGAGAGGATGATGATGATGGAAAAGTGACATAATGCATTATTTCAGGCCCGACTTCCTTTATTTTTGTAATTTATTATGTTTATGCAAAGACTTCGGGACATCTGTCCCAGAATACATCTTGTCGGTTTCATAACTGTTTTGGGGGAGGTCGAGTTTTCAGGGAGACCTCCCCTGTTCTAAAAACTATTGTAGACACCTAAAATTGTCCAGTCTAATTAAATAAATATTTTATTTATTTAATTAATTCATTTATCCTCTTCTAGCCTTATTTCTCATTTAAATAAATACATTTATTTATTTAAATTATCCTTTTCCTAAATTAAATAAATATTCTTATTTATTTAATTATCCTACTTCTTCTATTAATTAAATAAATCTTTATTTATTTAATTAATTCATTAACCTTTTCTACCCATGACACATGTCATTCATCTCTTAATTCATACACTACCTACCCCTTTCATTATTTTATTATTTCTTTTACCTACCCTCTAATCATAGCCGACCTCCTTTTACACCTCTCAATCTTATCCCTCCATTTCATATAGTGTCTTCTATATAAGGAGATGCTTCCCTCATTATCAAACCCTAACTACTTGATCAATTGACTACACTACGATCCTACTTGCAACCACATTCCGTTCTTTGTTGAGCTCTTATGCATATAAAATCTGAGAGCAAATATATCAAGCAAGATCAATGGAGATAGGAAGAATGGAGATCAAAACCCTATTGGACATGTGATGGTATAATCTTTGTGATTTCATTTGATTTGCATTGTTTTAGGTAATCTTCATATGTTATGGTGGATCTTTGTTGATTGTTAGGCTAGGGTTTTGTGGTTGAATTCATTTAGCCTTTCAATATTGTTATTATTGTTATCCATTTTCACCATATACATTTTGGCACGCCCGGTGGGACTCTTGTCCCTTTTGCATTTAACCTTTTGTTGCAGATTTTGTGTTTGAAGTTGCAGATTTGGCATTTCTGACAACATTTTCGACATTTTCGCTTCTGCGACATCTGGAATCGCGTTTTTGATTTTCTGGCGCATCTGCGACATCTGTAATCACATCCGTGTTTTTTGACAATTTTTTATTTTGCAGGTTTCCGAAAGGCGCGTCTGTGTTAAGAAAACGCGTCTGTGTCATTTTTATCTGCATCTGTGTCTGGGAAGCGCATCTGTGGTTTTTATCCGTGTCTATGACACACAAAACCGTGTTTGTGTCGCAGAGTCGCGTCTGTGTCAAGGGTAATCACGTTTGTGTATTGCCTGTTCCAAAATTTTGAAGTTTTATTGATTCAGTTTTCGGATTTTGCATTTAGGGTTTCAGATCTGGTTTATTTTTGAACTAACATTTTCAGATCTAGCTAATAAAATTGGTGCAGCTTGTCTTGGAAGCAAAATCGTTTGGTTGAAGGCCCCTATTTTCACAAAGTCTTTTGAGTTTTAAAAATTTACCTAACTTGTGTGCTTGCAGGAAGGGGTGATCATTTGAAACAATCCAAACTACTAATAAATCTTTGTTGCAGGTCCTTGGCAAGGGTTTTTTGGATTTTTATTGTGTGCCTTGTTTTCATAGACTAGCAAACACTTCAATTGGTGCACTAAAATTGAATCATTGTCTTTTGTGTCTTGAGCAATAGGCTCTTTTTGTTTAATCTTTAGAGGGTCTGTCTTCCCGTGTGGTCATTAGGACTACTAGTGAGAAGAGAACGACCCAAGTGGTAGCAAGGAAAACCCACCTCATCCGAACCACTATAATCAAATGTATTCATAGTGAAAACTATGAATAACGTGTGCTGATTAGTTCATACCGACACTATGTCTCCCCATAAACCCGTTTGATCAAATTTATTTGATCATTTGTAGGGCGTAACCCCTACCGGCTGGGAGCCTTCTGTATTTACAGAGCTGAAAGTGTCGCATGTATGGCCACACGAGCGGATGCTCTTACTAGCACCTTTTTGTTTTAGAAGCCCAAATCCTTATAGTTGTTGGGGCAGGAGGTCGGACCTCTGGTAGCGGCCCACACACATACGGTTCTTAGTAGAGATACAAAGTTCACCACGGGGAGTTTTCATGGGGACTGATGTTTGGCTGACCCGAGAAGTGAGTGTCGAGGGTGGAGCCAGTGAGGTCAAGCATCTAAGTATCCGCTCTGAATAGCGTAGCCTCGGGGGTAAAACCTCATGTGGGATCAACAACTATTGTCTTGGTCAGCCATAAGAATTGTGCTTGACTTATTTTAAACATTCAAACCATTCAAGACCAAACGGCAAAACATTGTGTCTTTTGTGTCTTCAAGTGTATGCAAAACATTTTTACATCAAACAACACACTTTTCTTGGAGAGTCTAAACACTTGCAAACATTAAGTCCTCATCAACATTGTATCCTCTTGTCACGAAACACAGTCAAACATTCAAATTTGGTCACAACTTCACAAATTGGAAAAATTTTACAGTCCAGCAAACAAGAGCAATGAGTTTCGGAATTCTTGAGCTTCCTAGGTTGTTTCTCCAAGTTTTCATCTAGCATTCAACTTGTCTTTGGGTCTCACAAAATCCATCATTCCTTTACACCTTACATTACATTCACATTTGTCTAAACTTGAGTCAAAAGGTCACTTGCTTGTCCTCATCATACTTTGTCAACACACTACATACAACAACACTTTGCTAAGTGGTCCCTCATCAAGGTTTCTTACCTTTGGGTCTCATTTGGTTTTACTTGGAGTCAAGGTCAACTTACCTCATCAAGAGAAACTATCCTCTCTTTGGAAGTCACACCTACTCTACTACATACATACTTGGTCTTACACTTTGGACATTGCAAGTACACTTCAGATTCATTTACATTCCATCCAACTCTTGGTCTTCCATACTCTTTCCATTTTTCATCTAGTCTCTCACATCTTGGTCAATACCTAGTTCATGGTTGAAACCCGTCTTCAAAAATCTAGGAGAGAAACTAAAGAGGCTCAAGAGTCTGCAAACATGAGTTCTTATGAATATGAAAATGATATATTTTTCAATTCTAATCATACTTCATTACCTGACATGGATGTCTATAGAAACATTCCAACTGTTGAGAACATGGACACTATAAACAACAATGCTACACACAATGACAATGTGGACAACTTTTGAGTACATTCAGCAGATGTGGAAGAATCCATTATGAATCCCCATTTCAATCAATTGGTTGAGGAAATAATGAGGAGGGATAGACAATACTTCTTACAAATGATGGCACAAAGTGGAGCCAAGATACCTCATGATTTTGACATGTCTCAAATAATGGAACATAGACCTTTGCAACAACCTCACTCCAATATGGATCAAAGGAGACCTAATAGTGGAGGAAATAGAGGACCACATATGGTACCTGAATCACCGTCAGCTTTGCTTCAAAAACCAGAGGTCCCACATACAGATGGTCAAACATATGATACTTACCTTCGCAGACCATTATGGAAGTCTTATGGAGAAAAATATGCCCAATCACATACCAATGCTAAGGATCAACCACCAAAGCAATGGGATCTTCAAAGGCATGCTCAAAATTTGGACACAAGGAAACCTCATGTCAAATTTGGGGGCAACACAATGGAACATGACATGCCTGTAGAATATGGTATACATGCACAAAATAGATATGGTGTTCCTCAACATGAATCTATACCAAGTGGTCCACATATGCAACATCATTATAGACCTCCTCCATATGAACATGTGTATGATCAATACCATCCATATATGCAACATGCTCTTCCTCCAATGGGTACCTCAAACATAGGATATGGTCCAAGAAGTCGATCTCCACCCAAGAGCAGTTTGGAACAACAAATCAGGGATTTACAAAAGAAAATGGAGGACATAAATACACCGAAGCCAACATACACAATGAAAGACATATGTCCTTATCCATTTGACAAGAGCATTCCAATGCCTCCTTTTCCTACACACTTTGTGATGCCTAAATTTGATAAGTATAGAGGAAAAGGGGATCCTAAGGCACACATAAGACAATTTTTCACAGTTTGCATTGAGGTAGCAGCAGAAGAGACATATTTGATGAGATTATTCCCACAAAGCTTAGGTGATCAAGCTATGGAATGGTTCTCCCAACTTCCATCTGGAATTAAGTTCTGAGGTGATCTAGCAGAGGCATTTATCCAACATTTCTCCTACAATATAGAGACAGACATATCAGTTACTACTTTGTGCAACACCAAGCAAAAAGAGGGAGAGTCTTTTGCATCATTTTTACAAAGATGGAGAAATCTAGCCAGCAGATGCTCTTGTGAAATTCCACAAAAACAAATGGTAGAAATGTTCACCCAAAATGTTAACAAAGAGATTGGTTATGACCTAAGAAAAGCTTGTTTGTCCACCTTCAAAGACGTTATTGAAAAAGGCTTAGCGACAGAAAATGTCCTAATTGAACAAGGAGTCATTAAGATATTCAAGGAAAACAAAGATGACTTTAAAGGAAAAGACAAGTCAATGATGGTGTTGTTGATGCCAACACAGTGCGACCCAAATTCATTTTTTCTAGATCAAGTTTTACAAACAATCAAGTGAATACTCAAACAACTTCTAGATCACGAAGGAAGTATACCTCATTGGGAGAACCACTTGAGTCGGTTTTCAAGAAGTTAGTGGCAAACAAGGTGATCACAATTCCAGATTTCCCGCCATATGAACCAAAGGTCAAACCAAATTGGTGGAATGATGATGAGTATTGTGAATTTCATAAGAGCAAGGGTCATAAGACAGGAAATTGTCATCGATTGAAGAACATCATACAAGATCTCATTGATAGAGGTGATATTGAGATTGAGGGACACTCGTCCAATCAAGAACATGAAATGTTTAAGGAACCATTCCCAAAGCATGACAAGGGAAAAGTTCAAGACACAGAGGATCAAACCAACTATACCAGAGCATCCTATAACTATGATTCAACTATCAATCACATATCGATGGACAATTATGTCTCTACCATTATCATCAAGGATAAAACGTCTGAGAATTCTACCCGGAGACCCAGGATTGTCCTAAAAGGTGTTGGATCTTCTTCTGAACCTACCTCTGAATGTCATGTTACAACCCACCGAGGTAAAATAACTTTGCAAGGTGCTCCAACTAAAAACACTGCTTCTTCATCAACCAAACCTAAGTATGACCTTGTAGAACAGTTAGGGAAGACACCCATGCTCATCTCCACTCTTGAGCTCCTACGCATATCCCCCGCACATAAGGCTATTCTTGACAAAATTTTGAGAGACACTGTCGTTCCTACTGATCTGAACGTGGACCAGTTTCAAGCCATGGTGGGATACCTTTCCATTCCACACTCCCTTACATTCATAGAAGTCGATGACGCCTCTGTAAATCAGCCACATAATGCACCATTACACATTGAAGCCTTCATACACAAACATAGAATCAAACGAGTCCTGATAGATGGAGGAGCAGGTCTAAACATTTGTACATTGAACACTATTAAACAATTGGGATATTCTGACAAAGCTGTGAATTCTACAAACAAAATCACCATTAAAGCATATGATGATGAAGAGCGTTCATCCAAGGGTACAGTCATCTTACCTCTCAGAGTTGGGCCAGTTACAAAGGATGTGGTCTGTCAAGTCCTGGATTTAAATCCCACTTATAATATATTGCTAGGACGTCCTTGGATTCATGAAATGAGGGCAATCCCGTCTACATATCACCAATGCATTAAGTTTCCTCACAATGGAGTTGAAATAACAGTTAATGCTGACCCAAATCCATTCATATATTGCAACAATATGTGACCTAGATCAGAAATAACAATACCAGTCAATCGAGAAGTTGTTCCTTCATCGGCATACGTGGATCCTGAATCCTTAAAAGCTTCTACATCCAAACAAGCAGAGCTAAAAGAAAAGTTCAAGATTAAAGACCTAGGATGTGGTGAGTATATATTTCATGTTGACCAACTCCCATTATCTCCTAAGGTATTCAGTCAACAGGAACAGTCTACAAACAAGTTGCAATGCCAAGGAATTGGGTATGAACCATCTAGTGTTGTGGCTACTAAGTCTGAATGCAAATCTCCTCTAGTGGTGCAAGCAACTCTTGATATCAATAGTCCTAAGAGTGGTTCCAACAAAGAATCTATTGAGTCTATCGCTAACCCTCTTGATAACTCACATAGCTTTACCATATCATCCACTCATTCCATTTCCACTCCACTTCCAGACTTGGATCAACAAGAATCACAAAAGCCCTTAGTCGTTGGGGATCAAGAATCAAGCTTTGAAAATAAAAATATAAAAGTCAATAATAAAGATAAGTCCTTTAGTCCAAATCAAAATCAAAAGCTATTGGACTCTGCAAAAATAAAAGTCAAGGATAAAAATCCTATAAACCAAAAAGAACAAGAGTTGATCTCCCCTAATATCAAAATAACTGGGAGCAAAAGTTCTAAAATTTTGAATCAAAAAGCATACTTGTTGATCCTAAGTCTCCATCATGCTATCCTACTTTCACTTCTTTTCACAATCATAAGCCTTCATCACTCATCCACTTGTTCCACACATCCATTCCCTTCTGGCGATACATCATGGACCTTTAATGGAGCTTCCTCAAAGGACTTTGTTATCAGAAATGCCCAAACTTCTTTAGGTGACACACATACGGGCCTATGTAGTCCACACACTAGTAATTCTATCTCAATTCTTTTATCAAGGAAGACAGACACTCAAGCTACACATCATTCAGTCAAGGAACAATGCAGTTACAATTATAAAGTCAAGCCTCGCACATTTGAGGTGGGTGACTTAGTTCTCAGAGAAAATCCTAAAAATCAGCAAGACAAAGAGAAGAAGCACAAGTTCGAACCAAACTGGCTTGGTCCTTACATTATTACAGCAGCATATGGATCTGGTGCATATCAGCTCTCAACTACAGAAGGTGAACCTTTGGAGGATCCTATCAACAGCCTGCACCTTCGCAGGTTCTACACATAGCTCGTCAGAATATCCTAATTCAAAAAATACAAAAAAATCAAAAAATTCAAAAATACAAAAAATTTATAAAACAAAAAAATCGTTACTTGGTGAAAACCTGGCAAACAAGCGCCTTATGACACAAAAAACATTGATGAATCGAAAAAAGTAAAGAGAAATAATTTCGTCCAACGGTGAAAACCACTTCGGTGGCGCCCTGGGCAAGTACCATGGTGAAAACTGGGTCACCAGTGCCATGCGTAGAGACATTGCTCCTCCCTCCTTCAGGATTCTCTTTCATCATTTCACTTTGCACACACTCACAACCTATTCGTTCATAATAAACTTACCCATTCCCATCATGGCTTGTTATTGATCTACCCAAGATTGGTTAGCCATTCATAATAAACCTCCCTTTTCACCTCCCTTTCCATCCATAATAAATCAGATCCTATATGTGGCTAAGACAAATCCTACGTCTAGTGATGGGTGTGGAACTAAGAACATCACATGTTTTGAGGAGCATAGTTTCTTCCAGCTTCCTTCAATCTATCCACGCACAATCCGCAATAAAGCAACATTTGCATCACAGATCCGCAATAAAGTTTCGTCTTCTCCGCAATAAAGTATCAGTTTCATAGATTCAATCAGTTTTAGATGAGACACAGCAGCAACAATGGGCTTCAACAAATCAAATCTTTCAACAGACTCAGACAACATTATGGTTCAATGCTATCTATCCTTTCTGTGAAAGTAAACATTGTGACCACAATCAAATAAGACTTATACAAGTGACAAGCGACACTAAACTTGAGAACTACAGTGGATGTTGGTGTCGAGTCTTGGTTTTCTTTTGATTTTATCTTTTTTGGTGACATGTCTTTTAGCTTTTCCGGGATGTCTTTGATTAGAGATTCTATCTCCAAGATGTCTTTGACTAGAAAGGCGAGGATGGGGTATCGTCACCTATTTGTATTTGCTATCTATGGATTGTCTCTTAGTAATGCTATGACTTGTCCAAGGATATGAGGACACTGTGAGTCTAGTATGAACTGGGGCATTCCTTGTTTGTGACTGTCTTATCTCCATGCAAACAGGTACAATGACTTTCTGGGTCGAACATATGCCTCAATTGTCATAACCTACTTGCCATAATAAAACTCAATGATGATAACGCACAAGAAGCTCTTTCACTTTCATATCTTCTGTCTTCCATCCCCCTTTCTTGATTGACTTCCATCATCCTTCTCGAGTCCGCGTAGTCTACTATCACATGACTGAGTATAATGACACACAAAAAACATTTGCATTTCATGTAGTTGCACCTACATTACCACATATAAGCATTTCATACATACATATAGATATCACAACTGCATCACATCCTGCACACAACACCTGTTAGCACAATAATCATTTACATTATCATATTCATCTGCACTTCATACATTTACATTTGCATTGGCATAACATTTAAAAACATAAAAGAACAAAAATATTGCATTACATACATATTTGCATCCATATCATAAGCATCATAAGAACATCTCATCACATAGGTACACATGCATATAACTGCCGCAAAGATGAATCATCTCATATATATAATCAAAAGTGTCATGATACAATGATGTCAAATGGCTACAAAAGCACCCTCGGGTGTCTACAATACAAAATGGTACAAAACTGATACATAGGGAGCCCTCTAAGGCTATGATGAACTGCCTCCCTTAGAGCCGCCTGGCCTCGGTGGAATCTGAGCCCCTGAAGGACCCACCCCAAGATCATCCCTCCTATCTCCTCTATCTGGTGGTGGTGGAGGACCCATAACCCCACCACTCGATGCCTGTCTCCTCTGGCTCCCTCCCGTAGCTGTCGCTGTACGCGACGGTCTATGGAAGCTCCTCGCCCGCTGATCTGCTGGCACTACACCATAGTAGAGATCTCGCCAGTAGGCAATCTCCTCTCCTGCCTGCAGGACATAAGCATATCCTACCCTTGTGTCCTCAGCTGCCTGTCTCCCTGCCCTCAGTGCTGCCTCAGCCTCTGTGTAGCGCTGGATAGCCTGATCTCGCTCCCGCTCAGTATCCCTGAGCCTCGTCCTCAGCCGATCCCTCTCCCTCTCCAACTCCTGGATCTCATTTGCCTAGCCCTGACAGATCTCCCTCAGATCTAGCAACTCGGCCTCCACCGGGTCATCCCCCTCTGCCTCTGCCTGTGGCTCCCCCTGTGCCTGTACCTGTACCTGTACTGGTACCTGTACTGATCCCTGTCTCTGTCCCTGTCCCTGTCCCTGTGCCTGTACCTGTCCAGGACCCTGTGCTGCTGGTACCTATAGCGGCAATCCACCGCAAGCCCTCACCACCCGAGCCTGCCTCTCCTCACCACCCTCCCTCCAAGGTGCAATCCTCCTCTCTCCAACTACTCCCCTCCTCCTCCGTCGGCCTCGGCCCCCATCACCTCCACCATCATCATCATCTCCCCCACCATCTCCCTCCAGTGCCTCTCCTGGATCTGTCAACCGTGGGAACGGATGCTCTGCCTAATAAGTTGTATACTCGACATCCATACCGGCGTCCTCGATCTCTGGCCACATGTCCCAGGGTAGAGGTATCATCTCCACTAACTGTGTCACTGCCTGATCATACGACAGCAACGGCCCAAACTGTGCCTGATCTCTCACTGTGCAGGCATACATGCCTGAGCCTCGTGGAATCCTCTGAATCCGGCCAAACTGTCGGCCAATCCTGTCTACCAGCTACCTCTCCAGCACATAGGGCGTCCGCCCAATCAAATACCTGCTCCGGAAGGTGTAGGGAAGCTCAACTGCGTCATCCTCCCACTGCTCGCAACCCAGATATGGTCGCCATATGACCTCATCAATGTCATCAATCACCCGTCGCCAATGCTCTAGCCTGCCAATCTGTGGTTGCGATGTGATCATACCATATAAATGCACAAAGCTGCGTCCATAACCTCTGCCCCTGAAGTGTATCGGTCGAGTAACCGGCAGATGCTCGTAAGCCCATACCTGCAGCAAGGTAACTCCGCAACCCAATCCCACTGACCCATGATAAACAAACTGATGAAGCTCATAATACAAGTGGGCCAACACACATGGTCCCCAGGCATATCTGGTATGCTGTGTCACCAGCGTCTCCAGTGCTCCTCCCCAGCCCATAGCCAAACCCCGTGTCGCCCTGTCCGGACACAGGAAACCACTGATAGCTCCTCTGATCACCACTGGCAATGCTAACTCGGTGGCTGTCATGGTGTCCCATGCCACATGTCCTGCCCTCATCTCCAGTCCAGGGTCTTGGAATACTCATCTTAGGGCCTCTCTGTCGCCACCTTGATCGTATGGGATCAGCTCCCCATCGATCGGTATCCTCATAATCCTGTACACATCCTCTAGGGTGACTATCATCTCACCCATCGGCAGATGAAACTTGCACGTCTCAAAGTGCCATCTCTCAGCCAGCATAATCAGTAGTCCCATGTTCACCCAAAACTCAGGCACATACAGCACATGTCTCAAACCCATCTCCTCGATAGCGGCTCTGTCCTCGGCTGTCAACTCAGGTCGCAACCTCTGCGTCGACGGGAATCTCTCCCGTGACTCTAGCATCGGCAAATACTCCTGCAGTCAAACAACTCAATCATGTCAGTTATAGTGGCATTCACTGTTTATCATAAAATGCTACTTTTTATCTAAATGCATATGGCTATCTACCCTAGTGACACTCGTTGTTCATCACAAAGTGTTGCTATTTATCCTAGTGGTACTCCTTGTTCATCACAAAGTACTACGTGTGTGACACTCCCTGTTCATCACAAAGTGTTACTCACATTTGCACTCCCTGTTCATCACAAAGTGCTGCTCATATTTCAGTACTCCCTGTTCATCACAAAGTACTCTATCTTGGTACTCACTGTTCATCACAAAGTGCCTTGATCTATCATAGTCTTCTTAGAGGACCTGCTTGAGTGTATCCCCTCAGCAGCTTATCCAATCGACAGCATATGTTCATCACAGAACTGCCGATTTGACCTGGAAGATGCAAACTCATACTTTTCAAACGCAAACGCGCTTACATGACATAAACGCGCTCAAAGACTGCATAGACACGCCTGAACAACACAGATGCGCCTGCCTGACACAGATGTGCCTATGCTCTGCATAGACGCGCCTAGTTAACATAGACGTGCCTTCTTGGCACAAACGCGCCTGAACAGCACAGACGCGGCCGCAATTGACGTAGACGCGGGTCCAAACACAGACGCGCCTGGACATTTTTTGACACTTTTTGGACCCTAGTCTAAGTGCATTTATTACCCTATTCGACATGCATTAATGACAAAATTAAATGCGTCAAAGTACGAGGAAGTTTGGTGGTACTTACCGGCCCTCCTGCCTCTACTGGCCTCTGAAATCGGTGAACGCGGTCGAATCTGTGATAAAAGTCATCGCTGCTGACTGCTCCTGCTCTATTCTCGCTCTGCAATATGCTCTCGTGGATGTGTAGATGACAATGAGAATGTATTTTCCCTCGTGGTCTATCTTATAGCCTACCCTAGCCCTCGCCTTCATTTTCCGAGTCAGTCTTCATTATCCCGTGACTTTGTCACTTTATCCGGTCAATCCATTCTAGCCTTTTCTTTCTTATCGAGAGATTGTTTGCAATCTTTTCAGACATTTTCATCCAATCTCTCGAGGGGGCATATCATTCCCATTCTAGGGCAACTCTGTATCAGTTCATCTTATCTTCTTTGAAACAACGCGACAAGCCGCATTGTCTCAAAGAGGGGCAAAATGTAGACACCTAAAATTGTCCAGTCTAATTTTATTTATTTAATTATCTAAACCTAATTCTTCTATTAATTAAATAAATCCTTATTTATTTAATTAATTCATTTATCCTCTTCTAGCCTTATTTCTCATTTAAATAAATACATTTATTTATTTAAATTATCCTTTTCCTAAATTAAATATTCTTATTTATTTAATTATCCTACTTCTTCTATTAATTAAATAAATCTTTATTTATTTAATTAATTCATTAACCTTTTCTACCCATGACACATCTCATTCATCTCTTAATTCATACACTACCTACCCCTTTCATTATTTTATTATTTCTTTTACCTACCCTCTAATCATAGCCGACCTCCTTTTACACCTGTCAATCTTATCTCTCCATTTCATATAGTGTCTTTTATATCAGGAGATGCTTCCCCCATTATCAAACCCTAACTACTTGATCAATTGACTACACTACGATCCTACTTGCAACCACATTCCGTTCTTTGTTGAGCTCTTGTGCATATAAAATCTGAGAGCAAATATTTCAAACAAGATCAATGGAGATAGGAAGAATGGAGATCAAAACCCTATTGGACATGTGATGGTATAATCTTTGTGATTTCATTTGATTGGCATTGTTTTAGGTAATCTTCATATGTTATGGTGGATCTTTGTTGATTGTTAGGCTAAGGTTTTGTGGTTGAATTCATTTAGCCTTTCAATATTGTTATTATTGTTATCCATTTTCACCATATACAACTATAAATTAAGAAAAGACAGATAGAGTAGGGGTTAGTTTTGGTGACCAATTTTTGGTTAATTTTTGTTTTTCCTTCTGTTTTTGTGAATTTTCTATTTTGTGGAAGGAGGAATCAGACTACTAAATTTGGAATAGAAAAATATTTATACATGTATTATCGTGCCTTTGTTGCATAAGAATATATATATATCTACAATGATCATACTGTTCTTGGGAGAAGGAAAATCTGTGGGTATTGAATCTGTATAGATACATATCTTTGCATATGCTGATCTAATAAAATAATAGTAACGATCTTTCCATTGCAGAAAATTATTATTCTTTTGATATTCCTTCCTTTGAGTGTTTGTTTTCTTTTAGAAAATATTCGTGTTTGAGAACAGATTTGGTTGTCTTAATCTGTTCATTCTTTATTAAACATGTGGAAATGGCATACTAAACTTTGATTCAGTTGCTATCATCTCTTGTATTGAAAAGATAGAAAAGATTGCTTTCTCCTTTAAAGAAACATGTGTGCAATATCGGCCTCTCATCCAAGAATGAAGTAGGCATCCTTACATGCTTTCGGGTTAAAAGCTACTACTCAAATTAAATTAGTTAAAATCATTCCTTGAAAAACTGAGATAGGGAGCTATACCTATTGAAAATTCAGAGGGAAGTGATTTATACGACACTTATCCAACTGTTTAGTGAAACACTTGTCCTTAAAAGAAGGCGACAGAGTTCAAAATTGATCATTTTAAAAAGGGACAAATCTGTTTACTAACAGAACTATACCTTCCTGCATCATCATGAAGCACTTTTCACTATTCAATGATAAATTATAGTCTTCACACCGTTGTAAAACTTTCTTTAGGTTCTCTAATGCTTCTTCAAATTTTGAACCATAGGTTGTAAAATCATCCATATAAATTTTCATGCTGTCCTGAGAAATATCTGAGAATATGCTTATCACTGCTCTTTCAAAAGTAGTTGGAGCATTACATAATCCAAGAGGAAAAGCAAAATATGCATATGTTCCCTAAGGACAAGTAAATGTAGTCTTTTCTTGATCCTCTGGGGCAATTTAAATCTGGTTGTAGCCACTGAATCCATCAAGAAATGAGAAATGTTGCTTCTCTGCCAAAGAGTCTAATACCTGATCCACAAATGGTGATGGAAAATGATTCTTTCTAGTTACCAAGTTCAAAGCTCTATAATCCACACATACCCGTCATTTTCCTCTTTTCTTGGGAACTATCACTAAAGGTGATACCCATTGACTATCTGAAATAGGATAGATAAATCTAGCATTTAACAATTTTTGCAATTTTTCTTTAACTATTTCTCTTAATGTAGGATTGATTATTCTTTGTGGCTGTCTAAGTGGTCTACAGTCTTCTTTTATGTAAATACGGTGGGTACAAATTATAGTATCAATTCCATGCATATCCTTGTAATCCCATGCAAAAGCATGTTTATGACATTTGAGCAAGTCCACAAGTGCTACCCTTTGAATTCATGTAAGCTTACCATTGATATTCAAATATTTGTTTGAATCAACTTCCACTTTGATAGTAAGATCAATCTGAGATACATCAAAAAAAATAGAAATGCATACTTCCTGCGGCAATAATATGCAAAATATCAGTGATTGCAGGAAAGTCTGAATCTGAAATATTTGATACTAACTCCTGCGACTGCTTCTCTTGTCTTAACTTATTTACCAGAATTTTATAAAGAATTGAGTCATCATCATGAATTTGGATAAATGGTCCTTTATTAATCATCATAAGGTGATTGATAGAGTCAACACCTTCTTCAAATTCTTCTCCCAAGTTAGGCCAAACGGCTGGTTGTTGATCAAATTGGGGTTGAGCAGGAGAATACAGAGCGAATGTTTTGGTAGTATTTCCATCTGAGATAAGTCATATCCCCTAACCGACCTCCAATATATGCATCAGTTGTAGCAAGCCAAGGTCTTCCCAAGATCACTGGATATCCTCCCAATGCGGCCTTAGGAGACAGGATCATAAAGTCTGCAGGGTATTCCCAAGAATCCAAAGCAACAACTATATCTTCAATCATACCATCAAGTCGAACTGTAGAACTATCAACAAGTTGTAGGACTGCAGGTGTAGGTATGAGACTAACTATTTCAAGCCACTGCATAATATCCCTTGTCACAACATTAATGGTTGCTCCTAAATATATCAAAGAATTATTTATCTGAGTGCCATTGATGACTATATTCATAACAGGGCTACCAAAATCAGCGTACTTAGGAATTGAAACTTTTCCTAACATAATATCAACGAATTGACCCATTACATGCATTGTTTGTGGATCTTTTTTCTTTCTTCTAGGCTTCTTTAGACATGCTTCCCTATGTGCCTTAATGTATACAGGGACATCCTTTATAGCTTGTAACAATGCAATTTTAACACATACGTGTTTCAGTTGATCTATAATATAAAAACTTTGTTCCTGTTCTAGAAAAATATCTTTTTCTTGCAACCTCTGAAGAAATGGGGGTAGTTGCTGATTTTGAGGTATTGGAACTATTGGACCAGAGATTTCTTGTTATTTGGGTATTTCAGTTATAACTAGAGGGGACGGATTAGGCAAAGTTGTCCCAGATTTAAGGTGAATATCACTTATAGATAGAGAATAGGTCGGGTATTGATTAGGATCAGTTGAATAAACTTCTTGTTGTTGCTAAGATTTGCTAGTAGGATTTAATATTGGTTGAGTGGGCAACTGTGTATGGCTGATGGTTGAGTGGGCAACTATGATTTGCTAGTAGGATTCAGTGCAGGTGGTTGTGGTTGTTGCATAGGCTGCTAATATCCAGAAGACTGATTTATCTATGGCCGACTCCCCCTCCATTGAGGAGCAAGTTTCCAATTTCCTCAAAATTGCTGCCATGATCCCCAAGGTCGAGACCAATTTCCTTGTGGCTGCTGCCACTGTGGAGTTTGACTGGCAAAATGTTGCCCTTGGCCTTCAGGACCATACCAATTGGGATAACTACCAAAGTTTTGAGCATATGGAGATTGCCATTGATTATTTGGTGCATAGGAATTTCCACTATAACCAGAAAAAGAAAGTGGATCAGGAGGTATACCTTGTCTTGAAAAATTTGGCCTTCTTTGAGCAACATAGAAAACTTGTTCATCATCACCTTGTATTGTCTTGAAGTTAAGGACTTCAAGATTTGCAACCATTTTACATCTGCAGTCTCTTTTCCTTTGTCTACAATGAGGGTATAATTCTGCAAGAACTGCATCAGCTTCCTCATGCTTCTTCTTAGCTGAGAGTGTGTCCAGTTGAGTAGCCATATTATTAATGATATCCTCCTTAAAGTCCTCCAACAAATGGCTAAGTTTCATTCTAGAAACTCCATTACCATATGTTGATGAAGAAAATCCTGGCTTGAAATGCCTATTTTTCTTCGAAGCAGATCTAGAATACTTCTGACAAATTTGTCCAATGTCATTCCATGTGGATTGTGTTATGTCACCTCCTCCCATAAAATCCAAAGCATCTATGCATTCATCACTGATTCCTCACAAAAATATCATCTTGAGAGAATCTTCATTTAGAGTGTTATGCTTGGACTTTTTGACACTAAATAGAAACCTCTCCAGATAATCTTCAAGACTCTCATTTTATTTTTGTGTCATTTTAAAAATATCATCCCCATGGCGATCGGTGCCTCTACAATAATCCTTGTATTTTGTGAGAAATAATCATTTCATCTCATCCCATCCCATGTAGTGATTGTGCTACTCCCTAGACTCATAAACCATCTTAAAGATGATTCTTTCAAAGTGACAGGAAATATTTTGAATCTATGGGCATCTGTAGTATAATCAAAACTCCTATAAAGAACATCAAACTCAAACAAGAATGTGTCTGAGTCCTCTGTCACTAATCCATAGAATTTAGGGAGAGAAGAAGCTGAAATGTTCTTGAGATTAACATTATCATGCTGGTCAGAGATAGGGAACTCAAATGTTGGTGCCACGGGTGGGGGTGGATTATTCCCACTAGGAGGTGGATTTCCTCGCATTGGACTTTTAGGAGAATTCACTAAATGAAGTTCCTCTTTGGGAGGTCCAAAGATAAAATGGAGGTTGTTTTTAGGAAATTCAAATTCAGGATGGTTCAAATTTTTTGGGATTTGATAAAGTTCAAAAAAAGTATTTACATTTGGGGGGTCATATGGATCAATTCCTGCATGATTAGGATGACTGGGGAGGAATCTACTTTGATAATCTCTTCTTTGCCGATGCATGCAGGTTCATAAGAATTACTTAAAACAATCAGAGCTATCAAAAACAACTAAACTAAAAACTAAAAAGATAATAACCACAACAGGTTCTTAGTTTGACACCATCCCTAGGAATAATAACTATAGTTAAAGTCTCAACCCGAAGTTTGGACATTCACTTTGTGAAGTTACTATCTCCATAGCTGGAGTTCATTTGATTGTCAACCCAGGGACGTATTACTTGAAATGGGTCTGCACTATATATGCACTAAGTTCTTGTGATAGCTACCCTGCATTACTGCAGCAACTAAAATCTATGCGGGAAAAGTAAGCAAGAATAAAAACAACTGAATGGCTACAAGAAAACTCTGCATTAACATAAATCTTACTCAATAAATACTAACTAAGCCCAAAACTGTCAAATAGAAATTACTCTTTTTGCTTTGGTTGCAGGAACAATCAATGGATTTGTTTCCAATGGTTGCGGGAACAATCAATGTACGAACATCTACTGCAGCGAAAGAAGAAAACTAAATTTAACAAAGGTACAGTAACACTCACCAAGTGGGCCCCCTTGGATGAGTGCTTCCAAAATAACTCTAAGTGCTCAGAATAACATAACTTTATTCATTGTTTCTCAAAAGTCAATACATTATTCAGAATGAAAAGAAACTCAATATTCAGAATGAAAAGAAACTCAAAACACTCTGCAATTTTATTTCTAAATCTTCTGCTCTTTTTCCCTCTTCTTTTCTTCTTACCTATAAAAGAGATGGAGACACTTATTTAAAAGAAAACAACAACTTCCTACAATTAAGATCACGCCGATGAAAAGAGGCGAATAACATTCATGAAGGAAAACAGTCAAAGTTAAGCCACTAGAAATGTGGATCTAAACCAAACCACAACCAAAACATAATGTGGTGGTATTACAAGATTGATGCCCACTAGAGTCAAACATAAATGAGTTTTGTGCGCCTACTCCTCTTCTGTCGTTCCTTAAGCTCATTATCCTCTTCGCTGATTTGAACTTTTAGTTGCCTCCTTGAATATCTCAAACCGCCATCGGGCATCTCATTTATTCCTGCAATTGAAAAGAGAGAACATACAAGCATATACATATCTATTTTAATTAATCAAAACATATATTAATTTCACACATGATATCGCCTATGACAATCTGTATGGCAACAGGAATAAATCACATGGCTGCAAGAATAAACTACAAAGACAAAACACGATTTAATGGGTTCAGTTAACATCTAAAATGCATATTGTCAAACTTTAACATATCATTACCATCAAATCATATAAATCAAAAGATGACAAAACTTATGAGTTTTAGGAATAAAAGGAGCTAATATCTCAGGTCATCAATCAGGAGGGAAAAGAATCAATGCATCATCATTGAAGAGTCCAATCAGATTATAATGGAGAATTAAAGGGATATGTATACCTCACATGAAACCTTTTGTTTCAATCAAATCAACAATTGAAAATGAATCATTTTATGTTTGTGTCATAGTGGGTTGTGTAGTAAGCTGAAGAAAGTTTAGTGAACCCATAACTGAAAGTTTTCTAGACTTTCCTAAGCTTACTATATAAAACCATTTATGAGAGACTCCAAATTGCATCTTATATTGTGATCACCCAAGTGATGGGACCAAGACTGTAGTTGAAATAGTGTTCCTAACCAGAGAGAACAACTTTAGTATTTGTGCCAATAACAATAAAATATCAGAAATACAATATCAGAAATACGATAATCACAGAGGACAGTGACCTGTTTGAAATGCAAGTTTGGATCTGACCTGTTTGAAATGCAAGTTTGGATCTTAACAGTGATAGTAGCCTCAAGTATCAAGCAAACAATGAGCAAGGTGTCTCAAAGCTAGCAGCATCTCATGTGAACAAGTTTACAGTTCAATATAAGGAAACCATAGTCCATAAGAATCAAAAGTTGTAAGGAAGTCACAATAAGTTACAGTGATCTAAAGATATCATTTGACAACCATCATAAAGTCCTTACTACTATGACAAAATAGATATGAGAATACAATCACAGTTTGAGGATAACCATGTATTGCAGCATTTCAAAATACACAGAGATCTCTCATAACATCTACAACAAGGTTATTTCTAGATTAAGGACATAAGGTAGGGTTTAAAGACTATTTGCAAAGACAAGGAATCTCAGTGTACGAAATGATAGTCTCATACCATGGAGCTATACATAAAAATCAAAGCAGTATTGATCAGTTCTAGATCATACAGACTTAATGCTTGCACAGTGACATTCAGGGAAGTCATTGTCAATGGTCATATAATGTAGTACCTGAATGCATCAATGAAAAGAGAACTGAAAGGCCTATACAGAGATACCAACAAACTTGAGGATGATGCTTCCATATATCAAAATTGGGCTATAGGAATTAAGGACAACATACAAAGTGTACCTTCATAAGGCAGGTTTATGGTAGGATTAAACCCTGAGCTACCCAAGCACAGTCAATCATGAGCACTCACGGAGACTAGAGTAGCTTTGATCAATATACAATGGTGAACAAGCAAGAAACATATGGTCATGAGCAACATTGTAATATGATACAGTCAAGGTGTGAAGATCAGAACATAAACTCAATAATCTCAGTCATGATTGATAAAGAATATGCAGTCATCAAAGTCAAAGTATCATGCAATCAATGAATAAACAGTGATAAGGTTTGGATAGTGATCAATCATAAATAGAACAAAGAATCATAAAGCCCAAAACTATCAATGATCAGCCTAACAAAGCATTATTCATTAGTTCATCTTCAAGAAATATAGCGTCTTATGACTCTCAGAGTTTGAGGAACTCAAAGATAATACTCTTAGTCCAATACACCACCAATGACTCAACATACATCCATTAAGGATAGTGTACTCGGGAGAATAAGGCCATCGAGCACAAATTATAGTAAATTATTTTACTGTCATAGCGAATGAACTGTAGTCCTAATAGGCATAAAATGTCAGAGGTGATAATCATGAACTTGTAGTCGGGAAGGTGGTTTTTTTTTTACAATCCAATTAAAGGCACAAGAGTGAACAAATGATAATGAGAATTGAGAAGAAGCTCCATGCAGTTTGAAGCCAGAAAATGGTCAGGTAATTGTTCGATGACACTGTTTCAACCAAATACCCCTCCTCATAGAACAATATACCTTCATGAAAGTCATGTCATTCTGTGATAGAAGTTCAAGAAATAGCAGTAAGAGAGAAATTAGTGTTGCCTTTATGGAAGAGTTATTAGAATAGTAATAGTCCCTAGTCTTGAACACAGAATCAAGAGCCTTAACCACAAGCAATTGGAGAGAAAATATGTGATGGAGCATTTTGTAGATAGAAAGTAAAGTCAGCTTTATACTCAGGAAGGAAGATTACACAGTCACCCATTTGGATACTTGAGAGAAGTTGTGGTTTGTTTCAAAGCACTATATTGAAAAATAGTGAAACAGTGAATGCATCTTGAATCACAAAACAAACATGCTCAGCTATGGGTTTGTTTGTTCTTCACAGAGATAGACATTCACTTACAACTTCAAGCAATAAAGGTAAATATACAGGAGAAAAGACAAGAAAATAAAAAGGGAGTGTCCTATCCAGAACCATAATAGCAGCCATTACAATGATCTGTCAAAATCATCGTATGAAGTCTCAGCCATGAAATACACAACAGTTGAATACTCATGGAATCCACAGAGAATAGCAATATTAGCATAAAGAGAGTAAAGATCTAAGTCTAAAAGAGCTTTCCTTGCAATTTCCCACAGAGATTCTCAACAAATCTTCAAGGCCTAGGGTTTTCCCAGTGGCGGCAGAGAGGAAGGAGGAAGCAAATAAATGAAACAACAACACACATAATCACCATGTATATGACACAGATTAGCACAAGAAGCCATTACCTACGTTGGAGGCCATTTTGAAGAGTTTCTAGGTTGAAAATCCAGTGTAACAAAGAAACCCTAGTTTTAGCATGGCGGCCCCCCTTTCTTCTAGAAGTTTCCAGTAAATTCGAAGAAAGAATAAGAATGAAATAAAAGATGGGTTATTTTTTCAGCTTTGTCTCTTTTTTTTCAGGGTTTGTAAAACCCTACGAACCCGTGAGAGGAAAGGCATCTTTATTGTTGCCTTTATTTTATCTTGAAAAAATAATTATCCTCCATGTATGTTGTGGCATTATTTTTATGCCTAGTAGATATTTGAGGTGTTTTAACACTCTTCTAGGACTTAGCCTTAGGGTTTCACGTATATCTTTTTTTTGCATTATAAGAAGATTGTAAATCATTTATTTAGGTGATATTTTTAAATCACTCTAAATTAAATGATATTTTGAAATGCAAAATAAGGGTTCGAAGTGTTTTTCATACAAATGTGGACAAGTGTGGAAAATAAGTCAAAGTTGAGGCTTAGTCACTTTAAAATTTTAGCATGAGTCTAGGTGATAACTCAAGTGCTTTGGAGATGTGGAATCTTTTTTTGCCAAGTGGTGAGGTTTTGAGTTGATTAAGGAGTTTTCAAATTTGTGAAAACATTGAAATGTAGTGGTGGCATTTTTGTTTTGCCACATGACTTAGAGTTATTTTGAACTTTGAGTTAACTTGATGACTCATTTGAGTCTTTTTAGGGATTCTTTGAGTTATTTTAAGTTGTCACTAGGAGTTTTCATGTGACAAGTCTTTCACACTTGTTGGAGACCATTTTTGGAGCTGTTGAGGACCTCTTTTGGGGGGATTTTGTTCACATCTGCCCAACATTTTTCAAAATGCAGTCTTATTATCATGGGAGTTGTCTTGAGTTGAGTGAGATGTATTCTCCTTTTTTGTACATTTTGCAGGAGGGGGATCAGGATTTTTGGGAGCCTGTGTGATGTGACATATTCTATCCTACACATTGTGTTTGTGATATTTTTGGTATCTCTTTGAGAGTCTTATTTTTGGATGCCTTTGGAGCATAATATAATTAGACTTTGGATCTACCTTGAGGCTTGTATCTTGTGTTCAATTTGGTGATTGATGTTATATTTTTTTGTGTTTCATTTCAGGAACCTTGAGGTTATGTCTCATTTCTGCATCTTATTCAAGTTAGTGTTTACTTTGCATAGGTCATAAGTTGTGTAAGAGATTGGAAATTTTTCAATTGTGATTAGGTCCTTTTGATTTTGCTTCATCAAAACCTTCTTGTGAAACACTGATATGCATGGTTATTCCTTCAAGATCGTATTTTGCAACTTGATGTTTTGGCTCCATTGTGCATGAAAAGAATAGGATTATCTGTTTAGTTTGGTGCATCACCTTTTTTTTTTCTTTTAAGTCTTTTCTTTTAAGAGTTATCGTTCTTCCCTTTTCCTTTCAAGGTTAAAGTTATATTAATTGTAGGTGAAGTATTCAAGCAGGAACCGACCTATCCAGAGGTTCAACCAAGTCATAGGTCAGCCACAACCTTTGGTTGTTCCCATGTTACCTCAAAAGGTGTTAGGTTTTCAGAAATTTAACAAGGGTGCACTTTCGAGATCTAACACTTATTTTATAGCATTGCTTTGCTGCTCCATTAATAACCAGGGAAGGGCACTTATATTAATTTGGTCTCCATCGCTATTTAATTGAATGGCATTTTTCATTGCATGATTGGCTTTCTGAATGTTACTACAAAGTTTAACAATTTTTTCTTTGTCATGCCTTCCATTAAATATTTTCCATAATGTTTCTATTATATTCTTTCCAATATGCATTTTATCAAACAAATGCACAATTTGTGGCTGCTCATAGTAGGGCAACCTACTAAATTGTCGAGGATAAATTTTTAGTCCATGTGGAAGTTGACCACTAATGCCTTGACGACCTTCATCAAGTATAAAAGTTAAACAAACTAACAATGATAATCATTGTATATTACAACATGAGTAAACAAAACACAATATAAAAAATAAATTCCAAACATATCATATATGATAGGTAAACAATTTGATCTGATGTACCTTGATGATTAATTCTAATATATTCTAAAGTCCATAGGTGAGGTGTCATTCTTTGTGGTTTTGATGTAGTCTCTTCTTTCCCATTGAAAAGATGTTTTTTAGTAGTTCGATATTTACGATTTCATCTGGAGGAAGTGCCTATACTCATCAAACACCTGCTTTCCTAAACTTGTTGAATGATGAGATTTCATCTTTGGACCACAAACTGGACATGCAAATTTTTCCTTTGTTTGAAGACCTACAAGATCATATATAATTGGATTAAATATGTCATTTTTTAAAATTTTATATAATAGCTACTATAAAATTAATTGTCTTTAAAGTGCAGTCGAACGTTATAATATACCACAAAAATGTGTTAGCCCAGGGGTATCATAAATTGTCCATACAAGCATTGCATGGAATTGAAATTGTATTTTCCCTATTGGTTTTGAGACATCACACATAGTGATGTCATTCCATAACTTTAGTAACTCGTCAATAGGAGGCTCGATATATACATTCATATATTTAACTTGGTACTTACCTAGTTGAATAAACATAAAAAATTACATAATTATTATAACCATTTTACTACAATATATATAAATTAATGTACATGACTATTAAATTGAAAAAACATAAGTCATTATGCAACAAATAAGACAAATGAGATTCTACTATGTTAAACAAAATTGATGTAAACAAATGTCTGGAACAATCATTGCCAACAGGGTGTGCTCCCTCTTTATTGATATCCATGGAGGAATGTTATTGTTGATAACAAAAATAGGCCACACCGAGTAAATAGATCTCATCTCTCCAAATGGATTGACACCGTCCGCTGCCAATGAAAGCCTGAGATTACGAGGTTCTTCTTTAAAGTGTGGTCATTTTTCCTCCATGTCCCTAAATGCAGAACCATCCGTAGGCATTCAAAGAATGTCATCTCCACTTCTATTCCATGCATGGTAATCTATAAATTGTGCTAAGGTTTCACACCTAAATAATCGTTGCATATGTGGAATAATGGGAATATAACGAAGAAACTTGTGAGGCACCTTTTTGTTAGTTGATCTAATCGATATCTATTGATATGACATTCCGAGCATTCTGTTGCAAATTCATGTTGTTTATGATATATAATATGATCATTGGGACATGCATCTATTTCTTGATACTCTATTTCAATATCTTTCATAATGGCAGATAAAACTCAGTATGAGCGAGGTAAAATATTTGATGCTGGTAACAAAAATTCACCTATCAATCTACAAAAAAAAATAAAAAATTAATATAAATAATATTAATAGTACATATTTCATCCTTTGTTTACTAGTGATGAACTAACAACAAAAATAGATGAAAAAAGATGACATATATGACATACCTTAACATCCATGAGATTGCTATGTTGGATAAACCAATCATAACTTTCAAGTTCAACACCAACAATACATCAGAGAGAAGAGTTGTTTGGGAGCCTTTATAAAGGGGCTCACATGCCTTCTCAAGTACAGGTAAATCATGAACGTCATCAAAGTCATCTCGATCATCATGATCAGCTGCACCACTAAATGTGTCATAGATGAATGTATTTGTACCATCTTCAACTATGTTTTCTAGTGCATAATCATCTTCCATAGGATCATTAACTTCATCTTCGATATTCAAAACACCATGTTCCTCCGCTTGCAAAACCACATTCTCCAGGGCGTGATAATCCATATCATGTTCCCTAGGGCACCCCACCTTTATAATAATGATTGACACAAATAAACTATGATCATGATCAAGTGATTTTTTGTATATATAAAAAATGTTAAAATGATATAAACATTTATAAATTCAATCAATATAAAGACATATAATGAACATCTTACCAATGAACGATAATCATGCCTCCCTTCAACGTGACCATGTTGCCTACAATGTTTCTCAGTTGTTGTGATTAAAAGTCTTCTCGTCTTTAAGCCCTTGAAATTATTGAAAGGACAATAACATTTCCCATCACCCTTTCTTTTCAATCTAGCCCACAATCTAGCAATTGTCTCTTCATTTTGTTCTAAAATAATATTATCTGACATAATTTTTCTTTACCAAGCTCCCAAGTATATGCAAATTTTATTTCAACAGATCAAGTTGAAGAGTCAGCCACAGAAGTGCATACATTTAATTTGACAAAAGGTAAAAGACCCTCAAAGGTCAAAATCCCCTAATAAGAGTCCAGAATCCCCTGCACGATTAGTTATAAATGCTTTTTGACAAGCATTAGCCGCACTGGGTCACAATTATAGATAAATTGTTGAAATTAATTTTAGTTATCAAAAAACATTCGTCGGATACCTGACTAATGCTAACCATATACCCATCGGCCCACAAATTTAAGAGAATGTCGAAATAGTGATGAAAATCACGTAGCATCGTAAGTTCGATGAGAAGTCAGGCATAAACGAAAAAAAATGAAAATTTCGCATAGGTACCTGACGATACAGATGATTATTGGACTTTTGTTGAAAAGTTTCATCAGATTTTGCAGTCAAATGAGTTAATGCATAGATGTGTGATGTTACATCTTCCTTCCTAGAATCTTGAAGAAACTTTGAGTGGTGCAAATATGTTGAGAAGCTTGGTTGTGACTATCTTGGCCACATATCCAATTTTTCAATACTATCTTTTTTTATGTTCCCTCCTTTAGAAGCTCCTATACCATAAAATTGTACAAATGTTGACCAACTTATATCAGATGCTCTTGATACCCTTGTTGATGTTGTGGATCCAATTTTTCCTATTGTTAGGATTGTTATAACAACCTTTGCATCCACTACTATAGCCCATACAATTCATAGAAATAATATTATTTCACCTCTATATTGTTGAAAAAATAACTTGTAAATGCACAATACTCACTCCATACATTACCTTAAGTTGTAAATTGTCATTTTTAGTTTTATGGATTGATTTGTAACAACAAATATCCAACAATAGAGTAGTAAATAGTGGCATACAACAAAATGTTTATGTCATGATACTCAAGGTACCTAAGTTGTAGTTAACAACTTATTTTGACAAAAGGTGATGTACTCTCTGAAATTATTCATTGCCACAAAAACCTCCTCTTAATCTAGGATTTAGGAGCGAGACACTTCCTATCCATATAAAATTGAACTCATTTTCCTTCCTCTAACTATCATCCTAAATTTTTTGTCGAAACTCATCAAAACTTTGTTCATCATCCTCATCCATGTGATTTCCTCTAATGAAAAATCTCCTTCGGATAAAATCAATGGTAGTTGGATCATTTATCATTAACAAGTATGATTTTCTATCCTCATAATGTAAGGAAACATCCTCCAAGTACAACAATCTATAAATATTCAAAAAAAGAGTTATTGAGAACAATAATATATCGATGCAACAATTACATAAATGACTAACTTGAATAGAAAACCACAATGTGTCTCTTCTATGATGGGTGAAAAACCATGTAAGGGATGCAAAATCTCCATGAGTAACCACAACTTGAAAACCAATCTTTCCCATATTTGAAATTTCCATTGTAAATAAGTTGCAACACTCGTGAATGCGTTCATATCAATTCCTATGCAAGGGTGCAAAAATGCAATAATCCATCTATTGTCATGGAGTGTTTTGATCATCAATATAAATGTATTATAACAGTAATAAATCAAAAATATATGCCAGATAAAAAATTGAATTAAGCATACAATGATTAAAATATTCTTCTATAAGCATTTGTATGCTATTTCAACCATTCACAATCAACCCTCTAAAAAATATTTACACAAGGATTATATAGTGCTATCATGCCACACTGAACATCTCCTCAGAGTTACCTTGTGGCACCAATCACCTTCTTTGAAAAGAAAACACTTCTAGCACATCTCTTTCCAGTAGAATCACATTTTTTAGTGTCAATGTCTTCACCCATGTGTATGATATCAATTTCCTAAGGAGGTGCCTTATAAAATAAATTGTGTTACTGAAATGCACCCATAGATATATCCAAATACTCCTAAGAATCTTTCAAAAAATTGTAGGAGATTAAAATATCATCAGCATAAATGAAATCAAAATCTCTCACCTTATTCATCGTGAATTGGAAAATCGACCTATAAGGGAAGAACCAATAATTCATGCACTTCTTACAAATGGGTGATTCAGAGTAACATGATGCCAAATCAAAATATGAGATAAGAATAGGGTGTGCACAATCCATGGCATGTGGAAATTTCCTCTCCAAAGACCATCCTAAAAATATATATCTGAACATTCTCTTTTATTATTTGGAAGTAGTGGAATTATAGAATGAGACCTATAACGTTCACCAATGAATATCATAAACTGGATTTTTCACCTCCAAAAAATTGTTGCACACTTAGCTTCGAATACAATAACATATTTTTCAACACATCGATGTGAAAAATCCAATATATGAAGTGTAAGAAATGAGTTGATTACCTTCATAGATTTTCAGCTTCCTTAAGTGTTGTATTCTCTTGCGTGTCAAGAGTATTGATTATATGGATTAAGTATGAAATATTTATCATCATGTAGTCATAAAGATAATCATTTTTAGTTAAAGCCTTTTCTCTTCATCCTCTACTTCTATATAATTTCAATCTTCCTCTATCACTTTCACTTCATCTTCCTCTATCACTTTCACTTCTTTACCTGTGAACTCAATTTCCTTGTTTTTTTGCATTTATAATAGCTCAACAAAGAAATGAAACCACCCTAAAACTTAGAATGTGTAAAGATTAAAGCACTAACATTAACCATTTTCAAACCTTTTGCTAACTAGGCTACATGCTCTTGAAGGAATCCTACAACTTGCTTTCTCTTCAGCATTTCTTTATCTTCAGTAATGAGATATTTTTCCAAAAACTACAGACACTAGACTTCAATAACCTTGTTAGCATAGAACTCAAAACATATCTTATATTTTTTAAATGTTAGAATCAACTAGGGATAACTTTAAGAAACCACCCCCCGAGCAACTGTGTAAAATCTTTGCGAATCAGACATTATTTTTGGGGGGTAATTTTCATATTGATGGCGAAATTTTTTTTCAAAATAGGGCAAAAAATTATTTTGTATTGGTGATTTTTTTCTAGGGTACAGAAATTCCATAAATTTCTGGTGAATTATACCTTGTTCTATGGGGAAAATATATATTGTAGGAGGTGAATAATTTTTGTTAAAAGAAACAAATATATAATTGTATGGGCGAAAAATTTTACTCTGAAAGAAAAATTATTTAAATGTATTGGTGATTTTTATCCACCGCTTGAAAATTATTTAATTTGTTTTGGTGATTATTTTGTTATTTATGAAAAAATATATAATTTATTGGCGATTTCATGAATTCATTGCCATTAATAGATAAGGCACATCACATCACATCAGTACATCACATTGAGTCCGGACTCTACGCGATGTATCAATAAGTGTGGCCTCTTTGACACGTGAAGGGTGACACATACCTAAAATCCATCAATGATTTTAAACCGTTCGATGATCATAGATCAATGGCTGAAGTTTTATTTCAGCCCAATTTTCTGAAGAGAACATAGCTCACCAGAAAGTGCCCGGAATGGAATTGGATTCAATAGACACGTATCAAATGTCACGAATCACGGTCAATAATTTTGGTCATTTAATATATATCTATTCATTTACTGCAATCCACTTTGTCCCCACAACTTCCA
This sequence comes from Cryptomeria japonica, assembly GCF_030272615.1. NCBI lineage: Eukaryota > Viridiplantae > Streptophyta > Pinopsida > Cupressales > Cupressaceae > Cryptomeria > Cryptomeria japonica. Next base: position 469,587,393 of record NC_081411.1, on the reverse strand, counting down.
ATGTGGTACTTGCCAACTTGGTACTGGTTTATAGTTGTTTCTAATTTCGCACACTCATGCATTTATGGGAAAGATTTGCAAAGATACGAAAGATTTAAAAAAATTTAAAGCAATTAATATGGTTAGAGAAGTAATTATTACAATCAAGAGCTTCAATTATTTATATACGATCTCTGCTTCTTTCATCTTCAATTAGCCTTTTCCATTTTCTAGATAAATCGTTGGAGCTCACGGTATTAAAATTCTTCCTCCGATTTAGGTTTATAGGCTCAGGTTGTTTAATTTGTTAATCTGATTTCTCAAGATGGACACTCCCATCTGCTTGAGAATCATTTCTGCAGAGGACCAAAGGGCCTTTCTGGGCTCCGTGAGAGACCCAACCCTCCAATCAGCCTGCAAGGAGGTTGGGTCATTCTATAATGCCTCGCTAGAACCCTAAAGGAAAACAACACAACTAGGCAACTAAAGGGTGAAATTATTTTTTATTTTTTTTAAAGACTAAGTGCACTAACTAAAACCATTGCACGTTGAATAACACAGCGGAAGTCTATCATATGTTTTCCTAAGGGTAACCAACGAAGATTAATTTCATAGATTATATTAACACCATAGTTAATCCATTTAATTAGATAAATTGAATGCTTAAGTTTTAAACTACACATACATCCAAATTTCATAATAAAGAAATAAAAGTACTCCAATGTATCCAATTTCCATAAATCATTTAAACATAAGATCAAAACAATAACATTCATTCTACTGACATAATAATATTACAATATCCATAAATACATGGCTTCCAATAATACCACTGGTTACAAAGATACAATATCGAGGTTACATAAAAGTCTGATACAATGACTACAAGGTCTCAACTGAACAATGATCTCGAACAAGAGATGGTACATAAACCATGATCCAAGAAACACCAGCGAAGCCTTTCCTCACCTAAAGATACAATCCAGATCATCCGATGGGAAGTGGCACTACCACCCGACCATGTGATCCCGAAATGGAACCACCCCACCGTGCTAGGAGATAGTAGAAAACCCTCAAGCAAGCAAAGTAAGACAAGTACAAAAGGACTACAAGACTCTGCAACCATCCATGTAGCACAACTCACAAAACACTAGTGACTCTAAGAAGAGAGTGTCATCGCATAACTTGATGGTTACCATGGTACAGCCTCCATAGGTCGGGGCCCCCATACTCGGGTTTCTCCTGGTAACCTCTCCCGAGCCTCCGGTTCCAACTAAGTCTCATGCGGACCCTACCAATCCTTTCGTGAAGACAAGGTGGTAAGTTTGCCATTCCAGGTCTTCTCGTAACATTATGAGCCCTGTACAAGCACTCGCCTGTGCACAAGGTACATTTATCTTAATTAATATTTAATCTACCCACCCCCTAATCAATTATTAGGTTATCACTTTTTAACTAACTTTCGACAGGTTATCCTGTCATCCACTTCGGGCACGACCCCCGCTCGAAAGCCACTCTCTCTCCTAGGACACTAACAGGAAATGTTTCTCTCTATGAGAAATCTATGGCGAAGCAGACAACCATAAACAATCCTGACAAGCACAGGTGAAGGATACACAAATACCAACCCAAGATTGACCACTTGGACAAAAACACACAATGGCTCATATCAAATAGGTTATACAACAACACCTAGTCTAGGAGAAAATAATAACATAGGACACAATGACAATTTAACCAAAATACCAATGGAATTTAAGCTTGACTGAAAACACAATATACGCAAGATCTTATTACAAGCAATCTTTCCTTAAAAACAGCCAAAAGCATAAATAACATGCAATTTACGAATTTTCAAATAACAAGAATTTACAACTATTTAATACCAAAAACATCTACCTTGTCATTTGTCCAAAAAGATTTAAAATACAAATAATTCTCCTAATGTATTTTCAACATATTCATAGAAATTAACATTCCAAACTATATATATATATATATATATATATATATATATATATATATATATATATATATATATATATATATATATATATATATATATATATATATATATATATATATATATATATATATATATATATAATTTAACACATAATAAATTTAATTTATCTAACCCCTGGGTACGAAACCCGAAACAGTCATACCGCAGTATGCACAGGGTTTAGAAATTAATTTAAAAAAATTAAAACCACTTTTAAAATTTTGTAAAGACCCTTATCACAGTAGCCTAAGCTACCGCCGGTAGCTAGTACTACCATCCGGTAGCACTACTACCATAGGTAGTTGCTACCGCCGGTAGTGGATGCTATCGTAGGTAGTGTTTTTTTATTATTATTTATTTTTTTAATGTTTTTTTATATATATATTTTTTAACAGAACAATAAAAACAATACATTTTCAATAATTTCATTTTAATAACAATAATAATAAAAATATATATATTTTTCCAATAATTCCATTTTCACAAAATTTAATCCTTCTTTATATATATATATTTTTAAAATTTAATTAACCCAAATAAATTTAATGTGTAATTAAATTTATTTTCTTAAGGTAATTAAAACCATTTCTCAGGTAAATACCCTTTCTCACAAATCTTGCAAATTTCCATGCATCCTAAAATCTGACAAATTTTCTATAATAATTTCTCTTAATTTTCTCAAAATTACATACTTCCCATAAATTAGAAATACACATCAGGCATGGATTTCAAAACAAAACTCGAATTCACCAAAAGAGGGTTTTGGATTTGACAATTACTTTACACACACATCAAGCAGAGAAAAATAGAAATATTTTTAAAATAAACACAACTAAGAAATCATCCAACTTGGTATAGCTTTCTTGGAAGAAATCTGTAGAAGAGCCCTAATCCTTCCAATAAATTTATTCACCTAAAATTATTGACTTGTTCCTGTGTAACTAAAATAAAGACCTAACCCCTATTTAAACTAAAATTCTAAGTTCAAAAGCTTTTTTCACAAAAAACCTAAATTTAGAATAATAGTAATTTTTTATTTTATTTTCTAAATTTATCACATGCAATAATTGAAAAACATTATTCTTTCTTTTCTTTTCTCATGCACATTAATTAATTTTCTAAATAAAGAATTAAAACAATATTTTAATTCTAATTAATCATTTTATTCATTTATTTAATTATAACTTTAGAAAATAATAAATACAATTAATCTAATTTATTTATTTTTAAATAAAAATATATTTCTAATACCATGCAGCTTAATTTAATAATTTCTTTAATTAACTAAATTTATAATCTCAATGTATAAACAATACAATAATGAGATAATTTCATACACTTAATTAATTAATTAATTAAATCCACTAAAACACTCAAATTAAACAAATCTCAAGCAATTACCCATAAAAGATAAAATGACAAAATACGAAGACCGAACAAACTAACAAGACGACCAACTGACGACACTCATACGAGTGTAACTGAGTAAAAATAGGGTCAACTACTATCTCCTCCACTTCCATCGAAAAATATAAGGCACGCTCAAACCTATGAAGCCAGGTGGAGACGATACCCCATACCTACCCGATACTTGTACCTACAATAATCTGCATCACCGAACCACACATGCATATATATATAATATAGAAAACACGACATACACATCGATGAAGAAGTATCACGACGTTCCATGTCTCACCGAAATGAGTGAAGGAAAATCGTCCCCTTGCATCCAATACACTCGAAAACACACAACATATAATTACACATTGCATAGATAAAGTAAAATGTCAGTACATAACAATAATCCATAAAATGCCATAAATCACAAGTACTGAAATACTGCAAATAAAATATACATCTCATCTCCAGATAAAGCATAATGTCATAAAAATCTGAATAACATGTCATGGTAATGTATCCACTGAAAAACAACCAATAATAAAATATCAGTCTAATGAGTTCAAACTAGTAGGGGTACTACACGTTCACCAATGAGGTTGTGCGGATGGTGCTGGGCAGAGAGTTTCTGCGAAATGAAAATAGATACCGTGTTAACACGGACATTACATCTCGGTTCTTGGCATCTCTTCTGGACCTGGGAGGAGACAAGGTGGATATCTTGATCTTGTTGAGGAAGGTTTTGAAGGAAGACTTCCTTGGAGACGACATTACTGTTGTCGTCCTTGTAGAAGTAGGTGTGGGGATCCCTTGGGCAAGTGAATTATCCAAGCTTTTCCTCCTTGACCAAACAGTGCTAGTGGCTAGGCAACCGTTTCTCCTGAACCTGAATACGGAGCACTTGACGCGTCATAGGAAATGGGCGCAGATTGGCAGGGACTTCCTCCGAAAATGGTTGCTCTTGGACGAATTTCCAAATTACACGTGGCTTGAAGAATTCTCTCAGCTTATGCTCTCTGAAGAATTCTACATGGAAGGAGGGTCAGATTCTTAGGGCAAAGTTGTAAATCATCCACTACCTGTGCCCTAGCCCCGAACCCCTAGTAGTTTTTTTTTTGTCTGTGTCCTCGAAACCTCACAGGCTTAGTGGCTCACTCATTTTGGCTTTTAAGTTTTTGAGGGACTCAAGTCTCAGACGTAAAAATTGTAAATTTCCAAAGCATAAATATTAATGATAATTTTTCAAATTCCAGTTTGTTTCAGTTTGCCTCTTAGAGTCTTATGGATATAAAAATGCTTTCTAGAATTCTATTTCATTTTTATTAATGAAATTTTTTCAAATTTTTTTTGTCTATGAGCTACGTTATTTCAATATTTTGTTAAACAATGGAAATAAATTTAATACTGCGATCTTTTTTATGTAATGCTTCTTCCTCTATATTTAATATATTAAAAAAAAAATCAATTCGTTCTATTAATTATTTGTACATTGATTATGGTTGATTATAATTTTATAAATATATAGTTAAGATTTGAACTAAAACTCCAACTTACTTGTTGTTGAATTTTTGAACTAGTGCATGTGTGGGTTGGTATTGGGTACATGCTATGATTTATAGTTAAGATTTTGTCATAATGAAGAAATTTGAGACATTTATGAAGGGTAGATGGGATCACTTTCATGGAAGAGAACAAAAGGCAAGGATGTCCCAACTTCACACAAAATTGATCTGAAGTAGGATTTAGGAATGATAGAAAAAATGACATCTAAGTACTTAGTACCAACCTTAATGGGAACTGGAAGAGTAATAGAACCTATAGTAGGACAAGAGAAACCATCTAAGATCTTAACCACTAAATCAAATTTATCATATCAATATGTTACTTCATGCAATTGTAAAGTATAAAGATATTCTTAACTTATTACATTCACCATACATGTTGGATCAATCATCAATGAGAATCCCTGGCCCTGTGAGAGTATGTCTTTGATCTTTGTAGGTGATATATAGACTTATACTGGGCCATCAGGTGTTTCAAACTTCAATTTCCAATACTCTCACTAGGATCAAAGGTAATGCATATTGCATAGGTCCTTAGGAGGTGCAGGTTTATCAATAAGATTCACCACATTATTTATCAATAAAATTATATTAAATTAAAATTTATATTAAACTAAATTTATGTTGAAATTTTATATATATTTTTAGTCTTTATTTATTTATTAAATTAAAATTTATATTATACTAAATTTATGTTGAACTTTAATATATATTTTTAAACTATTTTTTGAAATTATATATCGTAAACATATTTTTAAAGAATTTTGTTAAACTTTAAGTTAATATTTTAGATTTAATATTGAATGTGTTCTTTTTTATATTAAACTTATACCTTTCAAATTGTATATCAAAATTTATATTTTTATTTAGTTATTTGTTTTATTCTAGAAACTAAGTTTCATGTTTTATACTATTTTTGAATTTCATATTTTTACAAATAATATTAACATTATATTTAATAGTTATCTCAAACTATTGCACATACTTAAATGTCTCTTATTATGGGACCGACGACATCTGACAACAGGTACCTTCGTCCGTTGGATGAGCAAAGATCAACGACTTAGGGTGTATTTCGGCCCAAATGTGGGAAGTGAACACATTTGTAAGAACTTTGCCCGAAATTGAACATTTTAAATTTAATTAAATATAATTAAGCCTATAAAACTCTTTTTCAGGTGAAAGTTTAAAATGATTAAACAGACCTAAAAAACAGACCCGAAAAGTGACACGAGTATGGTGGCGTGCCCAAAAAATGGCAGAAGTCATGGGACCCACGACATCTGACAACAAGTACCATCTTCCGTTGGATGAGCAAAGATCAATGGCTTAGGGTAGATTTCGGCCCGAACATGGGAAGTGAACACATTTGTGAAAACTTCGCCCAGAATTGAACATTTTAAATTTAATTAAATATAATTAAGTCTATAAAGCTCTTTTTCGGGTGGAAGTTTAAAATGATTAAACAGACTTAAAAAATAGACCCGAAAAGTGACACGAGTATGATGACATGCCCGAAAACTGGCAAAAGTCATGGGACCCACGACAACTAACAACATGTACCATCGTCCGTTGGATGAGAAAAGATCAACGGCTTAGGGTGGATTTCGGCCCGAATGTGGGAAGTGAACACATTTGTGAGAACTTCGCCCAGAATTGAACGTTTTAAATTTAATTAAATATAATTAAGTCTATAAATCTCTTTTTCGAGCGGAAGTTTAAAATGATTAAACAAACTTAAAAAACAGACCCGTAAAGTCACACGAGTATGGTGACGTGCCCGTAAAATGGCAGAAGTCATGGGACCCACGACATCTGACAACAAGTACCATCATCCGTTGGATGAGCAAAGATCAACGACTTAGGATGGATTTCGGCCCGAATGTGGGAAGTGAACACATTTGTGAGAATTTCGCGCGGAATTGAACGTTTTACATTTAATGTCCTTAGAATTTATACTGAATTAATGAATGTTTTGTCCTTCGGCATCGAATAGTTATTGATAATAATTAATAAAATTACAACATGATTCTAGATATTTTGACCTTTAGGTATTACTTTTGTACTTTTTCAGAGTTTTCAAAATAAGAGACTCGTAAATCATAATCGTATTTCATTTCATGGACAAACCAGTAAATCGAGGGAGATTCAAAAATAGCTACTAGATTGAGGAATGCAAGTTGCAACAGAGACTGTCTGCGCCAATCTAGTGAAATAGAAATTCCGGGTAAAATCTAGAACACCTACATCCCGCCTTTTTTTTCTTTTTTTAATCTCGTGGTCCAATTTGAGGGTTATCATTTTCAGGTTTTTATCTAGCATTATTTTGAATTATTAACAATAATAGTGATGGGGAAAATGGGAAGTAGTGGTTCAACGGGAAGCCAACTGAAAAACAAAATGTACCTAACTAAACTAGTTAAAACACCAGGTTTCACTGATGAATACCATGATATTTATGACCCTGCTATCCATGGTGAAAAGTGTGTCATAGACATTAGATATGCATTGTCTAGTAAGGCGGCAGATGCATCCAGGGTAAAATTTATTGTTTTCAACCCAATGTTAAAACAAAGAATAAATAAAATCACATCGTGGGATGCTAGATTGGGAAGCATGGTGTTACCTGAAGTATTCCCTTGCCCTGATTTTGTCATGGTCTATGCCGAAAAATATGATGAAGATAAAAAATCAATTGTCAATAAAAATACAAAAGATGAAATTCTATCCATAAACGAGGGAGAATTTGCTCTTTTGTTGAACCTAGGATTTGAAGCCCAAACCTCAAATGTCCAAATTGACCTTGGAAAGATGGCAGGGAATTATGAGAGTCTCGATCCAAGTTGCAGAGATTCATTTATCAAAGCTCTAATAAAGAGTGGTACTGGTATTCTGTTGGATCATAATCATAAGCCTCCTTATGATTCTAACAATTTTGATCCATGGGTTGGGGATACTATTTCTTTGTTGTCATTTTACCTGGGATTGGAAAATGATAGGGAAGTGGGTGCAAGCCTTCTTGAAATGATTTATAATATCCATTGTATAGGTCAGCCAGTAAGATATAATTTTATTCAGCACATTGTTCAATCCATGCAAAAAAAATTACTAATAATCAAAAAAGGTTCCTGTAAGACATTTAGGTTCTCATCCTACTTGTGCTATCTCCTTCTATCCAAGTATCGTGCAATATTCGAGACCAACAAGCTTCAAATTGTGAACTATAAGATTGATGAGAATACTCGAAACAGAACAGAGTGTCCAATATATGAATTGACACCAAAGATAAGGATGCATGATAACAGAAAGAACTACAACCATTTTGTAGACTTCTTTTTGGCACCAATGTATAATGAAATTACAAGCACTCCAATGCCTAGGTTGCCTGTGTCTTGTAGAGATTGCGTTCAACTCGGAAGTCAAATAGAATTGGTTGATTGGTTCTTCATGGAAGAATTCACTGTGTTAAGGTTTTACGGATCGACAGTAAAACCATACAGACTTCCAATACATGTGACAGAGAGGGTATTTGCATTGGAGTATGTACGGAAATCGGAGAGCACAAATAGGCACTTCCATGGTCAGCAAAAGAAGAGCATATTTCCTTCCTTGCCTTTCTCATGTGGAGGGTTCACATTTGAGAGAAAAGCATTCAATGTGGCACATGATTTTTTGAAAGTTTTTAACTTTGGTGAAGAGGGTCTCTGGCAGTATGATCCAATCGGTGTAGTTCAAGAAAGGCTTAAGAAAAATGGGAACTCTTTAGCGTTATGTCAATATGAAATTAAACCATTGCTAGAAAAGCTTAGAAACATGGACTCCTGGGATGAGGTAAAAAAAGAGATGGAGAAAATTGCAACTGACAATAACATTTCAACAGCAGAAATTTTATCACAAATTATTGTTGGTATTATGGATGTGTTGCATTGGTTTTGTCATTGATGTCAACACTTATCCTTCTAGAGATCTTTGGTTATGTTGAACCACCACATTATGTTCAGTGACTTATGCACAGTCACCGGTATTTGGTTCATCGGCAGGTTATATTGTTCACTGACACCAAGGATGACTTGTTATCATCTGGAGATCACTTGGTTATGTCAAAGGCATGGTTTGGACACTTGATTTTGGTATTGTGGTTATTGGTCTAATCGGGTTGACATATTTGCTGTTACCGACAAATTGGTCTAAGTTATGGACCGGCACACGTTATCTATTCCAGATCAGCACAACACGTTATGGAGATGATTTATTGATTAGATATTGTTGTAATTACATTGAGCCAACATGATGCATCGCAACTTGACTTATTTGTAGTTGATTTTATTGTAATATTCTTAATTAGCCGACCTACACATTTGGTCCTAGGTTTTGGTATATATGTAAGATCTCAATTGTGAGATGCAAGAATATGGTATGTAAGGTTATGGTATTATAAAATGGTATGTCCGAATATAGAAGATCTTATGAGAAGACCATAGAGAAGGTGATTATCAGAGCTTAACCAGTACTGAATCCAGCATTGGAGATGCTACTTTGAGAAGTACATTATCATTGGATTTAGTCATCCAATTGTAGTCAGTGTGACTCATATTTTGTGATTGAGCAGTGAGCTCTAGGCGGTTGGCCTTTCTGCATGTGCAGAACCCCATTTGTATACACATACTATCTGCAGTAGTATCATATGATTGTGGGTAAGGTTTCCCACCGTGGTTTTTCCCCTTACATGGTTTCCACATACAAATCTTTGTGTTATGTATTGTGGATATTGTTTCTCTTTCTGTTTCATGCATTAAGTTTCATCGATATTGATATTAACTGTTAATCTGTTAACAGGCATTAAGTTTGGTTTACCGGTATTATGTATCAAGTTTGATTAAGTTATATTTGGGTTGAAATTAATAGACAATTGATTCACCCCCCCCCCTCTCAGTTGCCTCTGGGTTCTAACAATTGGTATCAGAGCCAAGTTCTCTTTTTGCAGAAGTTTAACAACTTGAGGAGATTCTATGGCAACTAACTTTTTCAGGAAGGGCAGTCTGAAACTTGATGGAACTAACTATGGTATATGGAAGATCAGAATGGAGACACGTCTGAATTGCATTGGAAGATATATATGAGATGTTACTAAGAATAGCTATGTTGGTCCTACACCGAATCAACCTAATCCACCAACATTGGGTAAGGATCAAGAGAATGATTGCAAAGCAAGAGAATCACTTTTGAGGGCCTTATCAGATCAACAAATCATGGGATTATCAGACCGATCTACTCCTAAAGCTATTTGGGATAAATTGGAGACATTGAATGAAGGAGATACCACTGGCAAAATTGCAAAACTAGAATGCTTCCGGGTCAAGTATGAAAATCTGAAAATGGAAGAAGATGAAAGATTTTTTGCTTTTATGGAAAGGGTTAATGAATTTTATTTAGGAATACAATGTTGTGGACGTTCCTTAAGTGAAGATGAGATTGTTTCTAAAGTTTTAAGAGCTCTTTCATAGGCATACAAAATGAAAGTAACTACTATTAATGAGTTGAGAACAATGCCTAATACATTAGTATCTAGAGATACCTTGGCTGGAAAACTTTCAGCATTTGAGCTTGAGGAATTTGGTCTTGTTGCTACAATTAAGACAGATTTAGCCTTCAAAGCATCATCATATGCAGCATCTTTATCATCAGCTAACAAATCTGATTGGGAAGCACTTTATGCAAGAGAATTTGAAGATATCAGGAGGGAAAATGAAGAACTGGAAGAACTTGAAGCACTATTTGCAAGGAAAATGTCTAAAGGTCCTTTTGGAAGTAAGTATGAAGGTAAAGCACCATTTAAATGTTTTAACTGTAATAAAGTTGGTCATATGGCATCTAGATGTCCTGATAGACATGCAAGATTGAAAGAAGAAGCTAAAAGAACATACAAGCCTAACCCTGAATATCAGAGATACAGATTTAAGAAAAATAGTGACAAATCATGTTACTATGTTGATGAAGGAGTTACTGATGATTCTAATGAAGAACCGGTAGACAATGGATGGTCTTTTGTTACAATAACAGAAGATCAACCGACACCTGTTGTTCCACCGGTAGAGCAGGCCCTGACAGCTAAAATTGAAGAAAATGATGAGTGGATTATAGATTTTGGATGTTCACATCATATGATTGGTGATAAAAGTAAATTCTTCTTTTCAGGAGTACAATGGAGGTCTAGTAAGATTTGGGGATGACAAAGCTTGTTTGATCTGAGGAAAAGGCACTATATCTTTTGATGGTAAGCACAATACTGACAATGTTTATTATGTTGAAGGTTTGAAGCATAATCTTTTGATTGTTGGTCAATTAGTTGAAAAGGGATTTCAGTTACAGTTCAAGAATGGTAAATGCAAAATTATGAATAGAACTGGTTTGGAGATTGCAACCGGTAATCAGACAAGAGGTAATATCTTTTATTTGAATAATAATGAAAAGACATGCTTGATTGCACATATTGATGAAAGTTGGTTATGGCATAAAAGACTTTGTCATGTGAATTTTGATTGCATTGTAAAGATTAGTTCATCTAAGACAGTAAGGTATTTACCTAAGATTGTAAAACCTCATAATCTGATATGTAAGGAATGTCAAATGGGAAAGCAAGTTAGAACAACTTTTAAGAGTATTTATGAGAAATCTAATAATGTTCTTGATTTTAATTCATACTGACTTGTGTGGTCTGGCAAGAACAAGGAGTCTATAGGGAGATGGATGATTATTCTAGAATGTGTTGGGTTACTTTTCTCAAGGAGAAATCGGAAGCTTTTGGGAAATTCAAACTATTCAAGGCAATGGTAGAGAATGAAACCGGTAAGAAAATCAAATGTTTAAGATCAGATCAAGGATGTGAATTTACATCTAAGGAGTTCGATACATTCTATGAAGTGAATGGAATCAAAAGACAACTATCAGCACCTCGGACACCTCAGTAGAATGGAGTTGTGGAAAGGAAGAGCAGAACTATTCTGGATGCAGCTAGAAGCATGATATCAAAAGCAAATCTACCTCATGTATACTGAAGAGAAGCAATCAATACAACGGTTTACACTTTCAACAGAGTCCACATCAAAGGTGAAACCGGTAAGACACCTTATGAATTATGGTTTGGTAATATTCCTACTCTTAAGTACTTCAGAATATTTAGAAGCAAATGCTACATTAGGAGAGATGAGTATATTGGTAAATTTGATCCTAGAAGCGATGAAGGTATATTACTTGGTTATTCATCTAAGAGAAAAGCATATAGATGTTTTAATAAAAGATTGCAGAAAATCATTGAGAGTGCAAATGTGAAGATAGATGACCAATTTAGAGGAAAGTCAAGGTCTATGGATTCTGAACCGACAATTGAGATGATCACAAATGAACCTATACAAAGTGCACTGATACAGAATGTTGATCCAGTCACACCGGCATCATCAGAGAATTCCACGGTGACTAAAGAACAACAACAAGTGAACACACCCAGGTATGTAAGACTAAATCACTCTGAAAGACAGATAATTGGGAATAATTATCAAGGAGTTATGACAAGAGGAAGACTGGCAAATAAAGAGGTATGTTTAATTTCTCAAATGAAACCAGCATCTGTCATTGATGCATGTGAAGATAAACATTGGATTAAAGCTATGGAAGATGAATTGGAACAAATTGAAAAGAACAATACATGGACATTGGTTCCCCGGCCTAAAAACAAAAATGTAATTGGAACTAAATGGGTATTCAAAAATAAAATTAATGAAGATGGTAAGGTAATCAGAAACAAAGAAAGATTAGTATGTAAAGGATATTCACAAAAAGAGGGAATTGGTTACAATGAAACCTTTGTACCGCTAGCTAGAATTGAGGCAGTCAAACTATTTCTTGCATTTGCAGCCCACAAGAATTATAAAGTATATCAAATGGATGTAAAATGTGCATTTATGAATGGTGATCTCGAAGAGGAAGTTTACATTGAACAACTTGATGGATTTTCATTGACAAATGATAAAGATATAGTTTCCAAATTAAGGAAAACTTTATATGGATTAAAGCAAGCTCCTAGAGCTTGGTATGCTAGATTGGACAAATACCTTTTGAAGCTTGGTTACACTAAAGGTAATGCTGACAACAACTTATATTTCAAAGTGACTAATGAAGACATCTTGGTTATTGAAGTTTTTGTTGATGACATCACTTTTTGAGGAGAAGATGGATTGTGTAAAGACTTTTCTACAACACACAACAAATCTTGGTTTATGGTATTCTAAAGATGAAAATTTTGATTTATGTGCATACACCGATGTTAATTGGGCAAGAGATGTAGATGATAGAAAGAGCACCATCAGCGGGGCATTCTTTCTTGGGAGCAGATTGATTTCATGGTTGAGCAAGAAACAGAGTTGTACATCATTATCAACAACAAAATCAGAATATGTTGCAGCAGCAACTAACTGTACTCAGGTATTATGGATAAAGCAAATGTTGAAGAACATAAAGGCAAAATGAAAAGAACCTATAATCATTTATTGTGATAATTCAGCAGCAATTGATATATCTAAGAATCTCGTATTTCACTCTAAAACTAAACATGTTTCTATCAAATACAATTTTCTGAAAGAGAATGTTAAAGAAAAAGAAGTGAGATTGGTTTATGTGAATACTAAAGAGCAGAATGTAGATATCTTTACTAAGCCTTTGCCTAAGTAAACTTTTGAATATCTCATAGACAGCTTGGGGTTATACCCTCAACGGTAGAGACCTAGACAGTTCATGCTTGGCATCAAACCGACAGAATTTACAAAGAAACCCTTTTTCGACTTTTTATGGAAGAAAGCTACTTCTTAGGGGGAGTAGTTAGAGTAGTTGGTTATATCTATTGATTACTGTAATTGGTTTTATGTTTTGGTATTTGTATTGCTTTGGCATTTGATGTCAAAGGGGGAGAGATATCTATGAAAAAACAAACATTATCCTTTGGGGAGATATTATTCATTGGGGAGAGATATATACTCTCTGCATTTATTCTGGAGATTGTTGGTTTTTGGCATTCTGTTTTGGCACTTAGATGTTTTTCCATCTTCGTGTTGCCATCAATGCCAAAAGGGGAGATTATTGGTATTATGGATGTGTTGCATTGGTTTTGTCATTGATGTCAACACTTATCCTTCTAGAGATCTTTGGTTATGTTGAACCGCCACATTATGTTCAATGACTTATGCACAGCCATCGATATTTGGTTCACCGGCAGGTTATAGTGTTCACCGGCACTAAGGATGACTTGTTATCATCTAGAGATCACTTGGTTGTGTCGAAGACATGGTTTGGACACTTGATTTTGGTATTGTGGTTATTGGTCTAATCGGGTTGACATATTTGTTGTCACCAGCAAATTGGTCTAGGTTATGGACCGACACACGTTATCTATTCCAGATTAACACGACATGTTATGGAGATGATTTATTGATTGGATATTGTTGTAATTGCATTGAGCCGACATGATTCTTCGTATCTTGACTTATTTGTAATTAATTTTATTGTAATATTCTTAATTAGCCGACCTACACATTTGGTCCTAGGTTTTGGTATATATGTAAGATCTCAATTGTGAGATGCAAGAATATGGTATGTAAGGTTATGGTATTATAACATGGTATGTGCGAATATAGAAGATCTTATGAGCAGACCATAGAGAAGGTGATTATCAGAGCTTAACCGGTACTGAATCCAGCATTGGACATGCTACTTTGAGCAATACATTATCATTGGATTTAATCATCCAATTGTAGTCAGTGTCACTCTTATTTTGTGATTGAGCAGTGAGCTCTAGGCGATTGGCCTTTCTGCATGTGCAAAACCCCATTTGTATACACATACTATCTGCAGTAGTATCATCTGATTGTGGGTAAAGTTTCTCATCGTAGTTTTTCCCCTTACAGGGTTTCCACGTACAAATATATGTGTTATGTGTTGTGGATGTTGTTTCTCTTTCTGTTTCATACATTAAGTTTCACTGATATTGATATTAACTGTTCTGATTAATTAAAAAAGAAGGTTTTCAGGACCCGAAACCTTTAACATAAGATATTAAGATAAGACACCAAAAAGATCAGTGCTTAAGAACCGCATACAAACAGACTGGCAAAAAGCCAGTGAACTGAAAGGACATCAAAACTAACAACAGCAAAGAAACTAAGAAGGCGCTACACAGAAATTTTCTTCAACAAGTCCTCCACCTTTGTCACCACCTCATCGTAAGTAGCCCTAACAACTTTAAGGTCTTCCAGATCCTTGTTAGGTTTTTGGTCCTTCTTTTTGCCTCTGGTGCGAGTTCTGGGGCCTTGAGCTTCCCCCGTTCCTTCCATTTCTGGGTCAATGTCCAAGATTTCCTTTTCATCATCCAATTTGCTGATGAGAGTGTTGGTGTTGTTGGCTGAAATCTTCAGGATGCTAAGGCTCTGTTCAACAATTTTCTTCAGGCACTCCTCAATTTTACCAATTTTGCTGACACTTTCCGTGAGAGTGTGGTCGTTAGTGTTAGCAAGATTCTTTCTTTCCAGCAAATCCTTCTCAATTTTTTCGAACCTAGAGTTGAAAGCATCTCTTATGTCTTTAGCTTTGGTGATGGTACTTTTCAGGTCCTCTATGAAGTTGGCCATGGTCTTCCCTTCCCCTGTATTGATGGTTTCCAAGATCAAAATTCTATTACAGAGTTTTTTATTTTCATCCACAGCTTTCTTGTAACCATTGATGAGCCACTCCATAGTTTCCATGAAACCTTGCAAACCCTCAGGGGGAGGGTTAGAGGGGGGGTCAACTTTTCCAAGGGTTGCCTTTTCCTCTTTAGGGGTATGTTAGATGGTTGTGTCAACAGCCCTAAGAGCCTCTTCCATGGTCTCCTTTTCTAGATTCTGATCATCTTCCGGGGCCCTTACCTGCTTGTGGGATTCTGGTTCCTTAACAGTCTCCTCTTTCTTCTTGTGCATTTTCCTGGCATGGGTGTGAACTTTTGTATTCTTCTTTAGCTGCCCTTGAGGGTACTCCTCCTCAAAGTTGTCCGAAGTCTCCTCTTCCGAAGAAATGCTAATCAGGGGTCTACCTTTAGGCTTTTTTCCCTTAGAGGATGAGGTTCTGGTTTTGATGTATTTCCTCTTCTTCCCACTTTCATAATCTGAGACATCCATGTTGTCCTCAGTATTAGTCGAAGGGTCACTTTCAGACTCCTCTTCCTCTGAGAAGGCAGGGTCAGACCCCTCATCCTCAGAATCCACAGAGGGCTACATCCGAGCAATTTGGTTGGCCTTAAGATGGTCATAAATAAGTACCATAAGGCCTTGGTGCATGGCCATATCACCCTGTGGGTTCTCTTTGTAGGCCTTGAGGGACGCATTCATCGAACAAAGTAAAAAATAAGGGAATTTAACCTTATCATTGTGCCTAAAGTGATTCAGTAGAACAAAGTGATAACCATAAACTTTAGTGAACCTACCATCTAGAGTGATGTATCACATTAAAACAAAGAGGACTTCCCGCCAGGGTTTGGCAAAAGTCCTGGGCGGGTAGTAGGTTTTGCTCAACTTTACCAGTTGTTTCTTCTCTTTCTCGGTGTCTGGGTATCTTTCAATAGCTTCCCTACTGACTTTCCTATCTCTGTATAAGTTGCACCCTTCTCTTGTGAGGCTTGTAGCTTGAGCAATTAAATCTTCATCAATTTCTACAGTTTGGTCTCCCATTTTCAGCATGCCCTTTTTCCAATTTTTACAGAAAAAATTGGTGACCATGTCGTCTCGACCGTGGAGTCTCTCCATGAATTTAGAGAAGCCAACCTTCTGCAGAATACCCCAAACCTCCTCCTTCTGTTTCCATTCTTTACAACTACTTGGTTCATATCACCTCCTGTTACCACCCATATTGTCATTGTTCAACACCAAATTTTGAAACTTGCAGAGCAGATTAGCCGATGAGATTTTCAGAACTATCAAAGTCACCCAGAAAGAATGGGAACTTATGGCATTGTTAATATAATAAATGAGTCTCTCATTATTATAATGACTCGAAGTACTCAAGTCAGTTCTTTTCATAATTATCTTGTCCATCAAGTATCTTAAGAGTACTTCTATAACGATCATAGCAAATGATTTCCCTGACATCTTCAAGGAGTCCTTGTTCTCCCGTCCACGTGGTAATTTCTTCCTTGTTAACCGCCGTAGTGGCAACCCAGTCAGCAGAGCCATTGGCCTCCCGGTAAATGTGGGAAATGTAGCTTTTTTTAAAGGTACTAATAAGGTCTCTAGCAGAGATGATAATGTTGTTGATTGACCATGAAGGTTTTGAGACCCCCTTAAGATAATTTATAATATTGTTTGAGTCCCCTTCAATCCATAGGTGGAGACAATTCCATTTTTTTGCTAGGAGGATACCTTGGAGAGCAGCCATAGCTTCGGCTTTATGATTAGTTTGAATTCCAATAGGGGCGGCAACCATTTCCTTACACATTCCTTTGTCATCTCTTAGAACAACTCCACAACCTGAAGGACCTGGGTTACCTTTGGCAGCACCATCAAAATTAACTTTGAACCAACCATGAGGGGGGGTTTGCCATTTAGCTGCAAGCCTTTTGTTATGATTGAGGTTTGGACTATTGGTACTCTTCATGTTCCACACCCTTAAAATATTTGCTTCTAGTGTATTGTTCAAAAAACAAGGACCCTCAATGATCTCTATATTTTCCTGAATCGCTCATTGGATTTTCTAGAACACAATATCCTGATTAAGGGAAATATCCCTGAAGATTTGATTATTTCTTTCTTTCCATAGTCCCCATAGGATGTGAGGAAGCGAGAGCTGCCACAAAGATCTCAAAAAAGAATTAGTCCATTTTATGTTCCAGGAGGAAAACAGATCTGTGATGGTGTTGGGAAACACCCAGGCAATGCTAAAACTCTTGAGAAATCTTTCCCATATTGAGGCTGAGAAGGGGAAGTGAATGGCAAGGTGGTCCACAGACTCTTCTTCCTAAAGGCATAGAGCACATCTATTAGGGATAGCAAAGCCTATGCATTTTAGGTTGTCAAGGGTCAAGATTTTATTATGGAGGACGGTCCAGAAGAAGAAATTGATCTTGGGGGTAAGGCCTCTAATCCAGACTTTAGACCAGAAGGGATTACCTAAAGGATCAGGGGATAGAACATAGTACATAGAGGAAATAGTAAGGGTACCTTTGGGATCATGTTTCCAGATCAGGGAGTCAACCTCTTTGTTCAACCAAACTGCAGACAAATGGATCTTGAGCTTAGAGAGGCTTGGGTGGATGCTTTCAATATTCTGTCATTCATTACCAGTCCAGTACTTAGCAACTAAGGAGCCAAAAGATCTTATACAAGAGGGAGTATAGGGGGCCCATTCATTGATTTCTATCAAAGGTTTATCAAAAAGCTAGGGATCCTCCCAGAATTTAACTTTCCTACCATTTCCAATTTTCCAGATCACTCCTTTAGCTATACTTTCTTTACATTTAGAGGCATAATTCTATATGTGGGAGACATTAATGCTAATATCCGAATTGATACAAGAAGAAAGAGAAGAGGATTGAAGAGAGTACTTACTTCACCAAATTTTACACCATTCAATATCAAGATGAAACATTCTCCAGACTTGTTTGGACAGAAGAGCTTCATTTAAGGTTTGGATCCTCCTCAAGCCCAGACCGCCATGTCTCTTCGTTTTACAGACCTAGTCCCAAGCCACCAAGGAAATTATTTTCTTGTCCTCAACCCCAGACCAAAGGAATCTTCTTTGGATTTTCTCGATAGCATCAACATACTTAACTGGAATTCTGAAAAGGCTAAGAGCATATATTGGAATACTTAGAAGAGAAGCTTTAAGAAGTTGGAGCTTTCCAGCCTGACTTAGGAGGGCTCCTTTCCATCGAGCTATTTTTTTCTAGAATTTGTCCACTAGAGAACTCTAGAAGGAGTTAGGAGGAGCAGTGCCCATAGGGAGACCAAGGTAGTTTGCAGGAAGATCAGCAATCCTACACTCCAGGATTCTATTGATTCTCTGTTGTCTTCTCTCCAGGGTATTGATGAAAAAAACTTCACTTTTAGTCCAATTCATAAGCTGACCCGACGCAAAGGCAAACTTACAAAGAGTACTCTTCAAAGTTTTAGCTTTAGAAATACTAGATTCCCTCATGATAATAGTATCATCGATAAATTGTTGATGAGAACAAACAAGATCCGCAGAGGAAGGGTGGAGACCCTTAAAGGAGCCTTGCAAAACAAAATTTTCCATACTCCTTCCAAAACATTCTGCCATAATATTGAAGAGGATGGGGGAAACAGGATCCCCTTGCCTAAGACCTCTAGAAGCTTGGAAAAAAGGAGAAGGTGAACCATTGATAATAACAACAAAAGAAGCAGAGGTGATAAGTTGGATGATGAGATCCAAAACTCTAGTTGAGAAACCAAAAGACATGAGAACCTTCAAGAGAAAAGACCAGTCAACCCTACCATAGGCTTTGGAGAGATCAAGCTTAAGGATGAGACCCTGCTTCTTAGCTTTAACAAGAGAGTGGATGTTCTCATGGATAGTAATAATAGAGTCAAGAATTTGACGACCAGGGACAAAACCATTTTGTTGGTGATTAATAAGAGCAGGAAGGACAGAAAGCAATCTGGAAGTAAGAACCTTAGAAACAATCTTATAAAAGGAATTGCAAAGATTGATAGGTCTAAATTTGTCCATAGAGTCAGCGCCCTAAGATTTGGGAATGAGAGCCAGAAATGTGCCATTGATTTCTTTCAAAGTTTCCTAGCCCTGAAAAATTCCTTGACTCCATTGGTAACATCTTTCCCGACAATGTCCCATAAATCTTGAAAAAAGAACATTGGAAAACCATCCGGGCCCGGTGCTTTGTTACCATCAAAGGAGAAGACAACATTTTTGATTTCCTGATTAGAAGGAATGGAAGAAAGGGAGGAATTCTTATGATCATCAATGAGACAAGGGATGTTAAGAAGAAAAGAAGATTGAGCTTCAGCATCCAATCTATTATCCCTCATTAGCAGTTTCGAAAAAAACCTTTTAGCTTCCTTTCTAATTTCCTCCTCCTTGATAATCTTCCCTTTATCCACCACGAGTTTGGTAACCCTATTAACTACTTTATGCTTGATAGTCGACATGTGGAAGAATCTTGTGTTCCTATATCCTTCCTTAAGCCAGATGCATCTTGATCTCTGCTTCCAAAAGGATTCCTCTTTGGCAATGATATCATGATATTTTTTTAAAGTCTCATTTTCATTAGCAATGGACACAGTTCTGAAACCATCTTTCTGGATTTGAGTTTGTATTTCTTTGAGGTCTTCCTGGACTTTTCTTTTGGCCTAAAAAATGTTCCCAAAGCTAGATTTATTCCAGATTCTTATGTTTTCCTTAACACTCTTAAGCTTCTTAACAACTCTATACATAGCAGTTCCCTCAACTTGAATGCTCCACCATTTCTGGATATTACTTTTGATGTATGGGTGGAGGATCCACATTTTTTCAAATCTGAAGGGGAAGTTTCTCCTTCTGTTGATGGAGTCAGCAATAAAGGTGATGGGAAAATGATCCGAACCAACCCGAATGTGGGCCGACAGAGAACAGAAATAATGACTAAACCAGTCATCGGAAATGAGAGTCCTATCAAGACGAACTTGGATAAGATCAGTACCAGTTCTCCTGTTAGTCCAAGTATAATTACATCCATGTATTTCCAAGTCATTGAGGGCCTGAGAGTTAATGAAATCCATAAGGGCCAACCTACTTTCCAGCTGAGGGGGCCTTCCTCCATATTTTTCCTCCTCTCTCAAAGGAGTATTGAAGTCTTCCATAACCAGCCAGCTAAGATTCCTGAAGCTGTCCCTAGCTTGAATAAGTTTTTTTCCAGAAGGAATTTCTAGCCTTCAAGGTGTTGGGAGCATAAATGTTGGTGAGGACCCATAAAGTACCATCTTTTAGGTGCTCAAATTTGATACACGAGAAATTGTTGTCCTGGATGATAACTTGCCCTTTGACAGAATTAAAATTCCAAATGGTTGTTATGCCTCCTGAAGCACCTTCAAAGCTGTCACCACTGACATTTCCATTTTTGAAAAACTTCAATGATTCAACTTTCTCTTTACTCATTTTGGTTTCTTGAATTAGAAAGATATCAGGTTTACTATCCCTTATTATATTCCTGATAATGTCATGCTTATGGAGGTTATTAAGTCCCCTAATATTCCAAGAAATAATCTTCATAGATACTTACCAATTCTTAACTCAAGATTCTTCTGGGTTCCATCTGCAATGTTCTTGTTGGCCTCCTTGATTCTAACTGTGTGATTAGAGGGACGACCTAGGGAGGAGGAGGTATACCCGACATCCACTTGAGTTATTCTGCTAGATTTCCTAAGAAGAAAAGTCGAGGGAGTAGTACCTTTCTTATTCCTTTACTTTGGTATTTTCCATTCAGCATCTATCTCAGGAGCCACTATTAGGTTGTTTAAGATTTTGGAAATTTCTTCTTCATTTCCCCAGTTAGGGGTTCTAGAAGCATTTGAATCATTTAAATCACTGTTAGCTATTTTTTAACTCCAGACTGAGTCCGAGTGGTTCAGGCCCAAAATTGAGCATTTTTGGGCTTCTTGTATTTCAAGACTAGGCATGAGCAGAGAGGAATCAATCTTTTCTTATTGGGAAACAGGGATTTCCCCCTCCTCTAGTTGATCATTTTTCTCTTGCAGTTCATTTCCTTCACAAGTATCAGCCACCACTTCAACTATATAATTTGGGTAATCAGTCTAATCTTTCTGCTCCCCTGTTTGAGAAGTAATCGGGAGGTTGACTTTGGTTGGATCATTTCTCAGAGCTTCCTGGGTTGTAGGACTGGAGATAGAGGCTAATGGCACTTCCTTCTTCTCCCCCAAGGGATTAAAACAATTTGAGTTTTCTTCTTTACTATCTGAGTTTTTAACTTGCCATACCTTTTTTTTTGGTGCCCTTTGGTTCTCAGAATGGGGCTTAGGCTGCCTGGATTCTGCCTTGGGTTTGGTGGGACAGGACTTCACCCAATGCCCTTCTTTTTTACAATGGAAGCAGGCAAAGGGAATAGATTCATATTCAATATGTTGCTTCTATGTTCCCAGCTTTGAAACTAAATCGATCTGATCTGGCATATTTGCATCATGGGCTACCCCTACGCAAAACCTAGCATGAGTGAGTCTCCTTTTTGAAGCTGTTACTGGGTCTATAGAAAGCAGTTCACCAAAAGAGTTTGCAATTCCAGAGAAGATACTTTCAACCCAATATTCCAGAGGCAAGCCTGGCAGCTTTACCCAAACTGGAACTCGTGTTAAGAGAGAGTCTTTCATATTTAGATTCGATTGCCATTAACGAAGAACCAAGGCTGTCTTTCCTACCATCCAGGGACTTCCACAAAGAACCATGAGTTTATCTTCTTCACAAGAGAAAGAAAAGGACAAAAGGCCTTTGGGTAGGGCCGAAATTTCAACATTACCCTTAAGGGCCCATTTTCGTTTGACATAAGCCCTAACAACTTCAATGTTAGGACGCGGTCCCATAAATTTGCCTACCAAAGAGTTTGACATACTATTTATATTGTGATTCAAAACCAGATAAGGGATAGAGATAGCGAACTTACCTCCAGAAGGATTAGATATATTCTTGACAGGAGGAAATGAGGATTTACCAGTTGGTCTAGTTCTAAAAAGGGAAGACCATTTTTTTTATTCTTTTCTGCTCTCCCCGAAGCCGTCACGTGGAATGGGCCCCCCGCTGGTCCCTTCCCCCAAGGGCCCAAAGGAACCCTCTGTCTTCTCTTGCAGAGTACCACCAGTCTGCTGAATAGCAGCAACTTCCGAAAAGTCCGGAGGCTTATCCTTCTCTCCTATGGGACCAGTTACAATCTGGCTGCTCTCATCATTGGAACCAGAATTCCCACCTTGCAGAGAGTTTGAATTTTGAATTCCCCCATTGCCACTTCCTACTCCTTTACCTAGTATGCTTACCTTGTTGACATTCTTTACAAATAATATTTATGTATCAGATAGATTTACCTAGTCTGCTGCCTACTCCTTTACCTAGTCTACTTAACTGTTAATCTGTTAACCGACATTAAGTTTGATTTACCTGTATTATGTATTAAGTTTGATTAAGTTATATTTGGGTTGAAATTAATAGACAACTGATTCACCCCCCCCGCCTCTCAGTTGCCTCCAGGTCCTAACAATTATGGCATTGCACAGACAGAGGACAACTGTAGTACCCCTGCCCTAATCAATTTTTAATCTCGGTTTGACCTTGGTTAGTTTATCATAATATAATGATTATAGTTAGATGTTTTGATTTAGTGAATATCGGTTTATGTGGTCTTCACATTGATTTTTATGCAAGTTATTGATTCTCTTATTTTGTGTTATAATCTCGGGCTAACACTTTCATTAAATTTATATATGTATGCATATATGACTCTTGGTTGCAGGAGATTTCAGATACAGTGTCGCATGGGTGCGAGGTTCGTCTCCACCTGGATTCGCAGGTTTGAGTGTACCTCTTTGGTCCTTAGAATTTGGATTAGGTGGTTGTAAGACCTTCGTTTGACCATAGTCGTGCTCAAGTGAGCATCGTCAGTCGTCGTCGGTATTCCCTTTGGTTGGGTTTGCAGGTCGTCTGTTTGTTTGGCTTCTTGGGTTGCGTGTTTTGTGTGTATGGTTAAATTGAGTAATTAGTCCTTAGTATTTAATTTGATTAAATATGTGTTTGTGCATTAAAGATTAATGGACTAAATTAAACAGGGTTTCTTTATGCGATTATCGTTAATTTGAATTGCTCGATTTATTAGGAGAAAGTTCAATTAAATGGTTAATTTTAATGTTAAATTTAATATGTTTATGCTATTGGAAAAGAAAGATTTAAGTTTAATTGAAATAGAATTAATTTAATCTTGTTGGCTTTTTGAAATAGAAAGGTTAAATTTCAGTTATTTGAGAAAATCAATTTTTAGATTGAAAAGCAAGTTAATATATTGATATAGTTGGAAAAGAATGATTTTGTGATTTATTTTAAATAAAAACATTTTAATTCCAAAAATAAAATTTTGGTCAAACTTCTCCCATTTAACCTAGGTTTTTGGAAAAATATGGGAGATTGATTTTTTTTTGGAAAATATTTTAGATGGAAAATTTGGGGATTTTGGAAGGAGAAGGATTTCTTGAGCTGCAGGTTGGGGCTCTCCATCAGATCCTTTCCAGGAATGCTTATTGAGGTAGGAATTTTGTTTATCAATTTAGTTATTGTTTATATTTAAAAAAATGGGCTTGAATGTTCTTCATGCAATTTTGGTTTCAAAATTCTCCATTGATTGCCCAAGATGAAGAATTATAGTGGAATTAGTTCAAGATTGGCTTATTGTTCGAATCCTTGCATGAAAAATGAGCTTCCTTATGCCCAAAAAGATTATTTATTTGGATGGTTATTTCACAAATTTCTCTAATTTTGAAAACCTCTATCATTCTGAAAATCTTTATTTTAAGTCTCAATAAGAGTGTTTTTTTTTTTAAATGGGGGTTAATTTAAAAAAAGAGAGAAATATAAAAACAAAACAAAAATATTAAATCATAATCGATTTTATTTTTTTTTAAATCGAAGTTTATTGTAAAAAAAAAAAAAAAAGACGACATTTATTTGGGGATTGGAGGAGCAGGGAGCGGAGGCTCAACCCGCCACCTCCTTCCCCTGCGCAGGTCTGCAACTAGTGGCGGCCGCAGCTAGCTGCGACCCCTGCAATGGCCACGTGGGTGTCGCAGAACTTGAGTCCACCGCGGTGGCGCCGCCCGCGGCTAGGGCACGACCGCCCCCAAACCCCCGTAAAAGGGAGGTGGGCTCGACTGCCTTTTCGCCACCCCCATTATTTTGTCTTTTTAAAAATTGTTTTTTTTTTATATTTTTTTAAATCAAAAAAATATATATAATAATAATAATTTAATATTATTAAATGTAAATTTTAATTAAGTTTTTAATTAAGTTTAAATATGGCATTTAATTAATAAATTATGATTATTGGAAATTAGTTAATTGTATAAGTGGCAATATACTTTAATTAATTTTCAAATTGTATTTTATTATTAATGCATATTTTTCTAATTCAATACTTAATTTGTTATTTGGTTATTATTAATTGTATATATTTTATTAATTGCGGATTAATAAATATATAGTAATTAATATTTAATTTTGGTAATTTTCTATATTTGCATAAGGAAATAATTGTTAAGTAGGAATGGACTATCTTTATTTGGATTCCTTATATGTTTAAGTTTTCTTGATCCGTATAGTGTAACTGGGCTTGGAAAAGAAGAAATTGGAGAGATTGTTTTTGAGCCAATATGAGAACAATGTTTTATTTGAAGAATAAATATCTTATTTAGTTGGTTAATGATTATTTAATTATATTCATGTGAACTTGGTTTAAGAACTCATAATGACGCATCTATGTATGTTCGATGCTAATGAACCCTAGGGAGTTAGAAAACCAAGTATCAAATTGTACCTAGATGAGGTAGATAACTACAATCAAACTTAAATCATTTAGAAGACTTGATCGACTTTTATGTTTAAATCAACATGGGAAAAGACTGTCTCTACTAGTTATTGCCTATGCGAGTTTAATTTATGTATTCACTTTTTCTTAAGTAATGGCAAGTCATGCTTTATTTGATAGGACCCTGTCGTATGGAGTGATTTGGGGTACTTATTTTAGTCCTCGGTCTTGAGTTTGACTGTTTCTTTGTGGTGGTGTCGTAATTGGTCATATCCTTTATGCGGGTGTCGAATGATGATTCGTGGTTGACCATAGTTGGTCAGGTCTCTAGTTAGAGTACCATCAGCAAGTGTACCTCTTTTGAGTCGTGTTTGACCAAATGGTTGTTCCCTCCATTTTGAACTCCATTTGCTTGACCATGTATATTCTTTGATTTTTGAGTTCGTCTGAGTATAGTATAGTGTCGTATGGGAAAGTGGCTTTCGATTGGGGGTCGCACCCAAAGTGGCTGCTAGGTAACCCATCGAAAGTGTGTCTAATAAATGATAACCTAATAGTATAGTAGAGTGTTGTTAATGAATCTCCAAGTAAGATAATTGTGCCTCACACATGGGATGAGTGCTAACATAGACTCGACATGCTATGAGAAGGCCTGAAATGTCAAACCATCATCCTTGTCTTCACAAAAGGATGTGTGGGTCCACATAAGGCTTGGATGGGCTGGAGGTTTGGATTAGGTTGTCAGGGTAACCCAGTGTATGGGGTCGGAACCTATGAAGACCTGCCATGGTAACCATACCAAGTTGTGTGATGACACTTGTCCCTATGTTCGCTAGTGTGTGGTTGTGTTGTCTTGATAGGAGCACTTTTGTGGAGTCATCTTGTTGCTTATGCCCTTGTGAGAACTTGATTTCATGCTAGACCTTGGGTTGCGATGTCTTAGTTTTGCAGATGCTCCAATGGACCTTTGTATTTGCTTCATTTATGTTTCAAATGGATCCTTTCCTTTCCAGGGATCAATTATGTATTTATTGACCGATGTGGTCGTTTGTATATTGGTTATGTTTCGCCTTGATGGTAGGATTGTAAATAATGAGAACCTCATGTATTCTTAACTTTATTAATTATTAGAGGGGTCTTGCAGTTGAGCAAACCCAGAGATGTAGCCCTTTAGGGGTGAACTCTGAGATCATCTTAGTGTTATGTGATGCTTTTGTTCTTATGTTTCATGTTTAGTGTTAGCATGTATGGATGACATTTTGATAGAATGTATAAGTGGGTTAGAATAAATTAATCTTAAATGCATGTATGCAGTCATCTTTTAAATGCTAAAATGGGATCATGGTAGATTGTAGATTAGAGCAATGGAATATATTCAGTTATTGTTAAGGAAAATAAGTATGCATGGAAATATCTCATTAGTTTATGATACAATTCAAGTGTGTTGTTAAATTAGTTGCATGACTTAAATTCTAAATGAAAGTTTGAACAAAGGGTATAGATAAATCTTAATGGATGAACCTTATTTTGTTATTTATATTTTCATCTATCTGAAAGAAATTATCCTTGTTTAAGAATTATCTCGTTATAAGATAATTAGCTTATTGGATTTATTAGTGTGAGTTAAGTTAAATGTGTAATTAAGTAATCACGTTGGAAAACTCTGTAGGTGTTAGTTGATGTCTTCCGCTATGTAATCTGAATTTTGATATCTCGTTGTATCTTAATGTTGTACTTATCTTTAAAAAATAAATTATTTGCACTCTATTCATGTGTTTTAGCTTAATCCCTTCGGGGTTTCTTGGCAGGGCATTACAACAATAGAGAAGGGTCAGGGCATCCAAAATAGGAGGTCCTACAATTTCTACCAAAAATCTGCTAACTCATCTAACAAATCTATTCCCAAAACAACTCTGCAAGAATGAAAAGATAGCTTTTGGACTCAAATCAAAATAAATGATTTTTGGACTATGAGGAAGAATCTCGTGAACCAAAGACCAGTGCAGAATTTGAGACCATTGACGAGGATGGAGAGTTTAGCAAATTGTGGAATATGGATCATCCCACAATAGCATATGACAGGAGTGAAGATGATGATGAGTATGAGGTTGAGCCCACTCCAACAACTACTACAATCCCTAAAATATTAGGTGGAGTCAATGAGTCCATGAAAGAAAAATATAGCAAAGGGGCAAGCATTGTGGAAAAAATGGGTTTTGAAGGTGGTGGTCTAGGTCCCAGAGGAGAGGGCATTTGGTATCCACTTCAGGTACAACTTCCATCAAATTCAAAATCAAAAGCTCTTGTTAAACCAATCATTGGACTTGATTCTTCAGATTCATCACGGATAGGTACTACTCATTATCCTCAGGGTCCACCTACATTTGTTTCAGGTTCAAATCCACAACCACCACCACATCATGGTATTCCCATTGGTGGTGAATCAAGTGCCAATGCCACAGGTGGGGAATCTAGGGATAGTATTCTCATTATTGTTCAGTCAAGTGACGTTGTGATTGGTGGGGTTGGCATGGGTACTACTAGTGATACTAGTTGTCTTGGTGTTGGACAAGGGCTACAACAAAATATCTCGCACAAGAGGCCACTAGTGGTAGATACTCATACTATTCAGAATCCTATATCAATTGTCACTGACACTACAAAACAATCATTTGCAGCTTCAAATCACACACCTAAAAATATTATGAAAACTACACATGAAAGTGTTAGTGGGAGTGGGACAAGATCAGAAATTGTTGTTGGTAATCCTATTCAAGCATTAGTTAAAACCATAGGAATAAGTGGAACTAGAGCCTCTGGTATTCCTATGTCACCTTTCAAACATTCAATTGCTTCAGCAATCCCAAATTTTCAATTTCGTGATTACTATGAAAAATATGAACACACAACAAAAGCAAATAAAGAAAAAAAGAAAGCATTTCATAGGGTTGCCCTGACTGAAGTTTTAGATGAACGACCTGCAAGGAATAGGGTATTTTCAACATATGACCCACAGAAAGATATGATGGAGTTCATGGTTGTTATGCCCTCGGCCCCAACTAAAGATTAAAATCCACCACACAGTCAGATAGATCCCTCTGAATTTCAAGTTAGTGCCCTACAAATGGATTTTTCCAAAGTACATAATGTGGACAAAATTAGTGTGCAAAAAGGTCTAACAAAGCGGTCTACACTTCACTGCTAAAGGTGGAGAGAGAGAAAATTAAACTGGAGAAACAATTAGAAAAGTTATAGGTAGACCTGGCAAATTAAAAATCAAGGAGGAAAGCAACAGATAACAAGTGTAATGATTTACAAAAAAGGATAAAAAATTCGGGCTCTGTAGTAGAAATTGCAAAGTGAGAGAAGATGGATGCAGAATTGAAGGACTTGATGAAAAAACTGGCTAAAATCAGTAAAAAAATTGATGAGGAAAGAGGCAGTTTTCAAAAATTATACAAAATTTATGAGTCTGTTGCTGTTGAAATAAGAAAAATACAGGACCTATTGGATCGTGGGAAGGAAAAAGAAAAACATTTGCAAGAGGAAGTAGAGGAAGACAGAAAAAAATGTGCACAAATGAAAGAAGACCTGCACAATGCAAATGATAAAATTAAAACTTTGAAGGATAGATTGAAAGATAATATAAAAAATACAACGAAGTATATACAAGAAAATATTTGGCGGCAAATAATGCAGAGGAGTGACAAGTTGTGTGAATAGTTTGAATTGAATGGAAGTCTAAGAGTAATTTATATGAAAATCAAAGGGCATTTTGAGAAGAGCATACATGTTTATTCAAAAGAGGATATGGCAAAAAAGATTTTGCAAGTAGTCTGCAGTACCAATGACAGCGACTTGGCATCCAAGGGAATTAAGAGTTGCATTGATGCCACAGTTAAGACATCATCTATCATTCAAAAATATCAGAAACTAAAGGAAACATCAGAAGTTATGGAAAAATGTGGAAAAAAGATATTGAAGCTACAAGAAAAGAAAAATAATTTGATTAAACTTGGTTTGTTTAAGACCGTTGACCCATAAAATAAATTCATTGGAAAAGAAGCTTACAAAAAAAGAATGGAGATAAAAATGAAGTCTGATTTAGACTTGCTTCCTAAGGACACAACTCCCCAAAGCTTTCTAGAATTCATCCAACCATTTACAACTCTAAATTAGGTATTGGATGAAACAGTGATGTCAAGTCAATCTTCTAAATATGGAATGTTGACGAAGTTGCAGTTGACTTTCCATAGTTTACAGAATATTGACCTTCCATCAGACGAAGAGTGGAGAACCCTACAAAAACTGGTATAGAAATCTTAAGCATCATAGTATGTATTGCACAATTTTCTTCTTTTCTCTTAATTTCAAGGTTTTATGTTTTTTCTGTTTGGAATTTGGCATCGCTTGAAATAACTCTATTTTGTGAATAGGAAAAAACCAGCACTTGCTATTGCTAATTTGCTAATCCATCCTATGAATCTATGATGCACAATGCAAAACTTCAGCCAGTAAATTTGTATTCTCAAATTCGGCCTTGCTTTAACATTTATGCATTTCTCCATTTCTGATTACTAGGTTTTAGCCACTGCTATTATCTATATTTAATTTGTCATGGCGTGAATTAATATTTAATTTTGAACTCTATTTTTTGAACAGGAGATATCAAACATGTAGCAGATGTTAAATTGCTAATACGGCCTATGATGGCCATATAAATCTATGCTGAGTTTGTGATTTTGATGTTGGGTCTTCACATGTTGCAAACTTGCAATTCGACCTGAAGCTGTTGTTGCTCCCTAGTTTCTATAAAAGGGAATTTAGGGTCATTTGCAAAGGGTTCTAAAACTTTGTATTCACTTTTGCATGGACATTGGAGAATCACATAGGAGTTGTTGTTGCTCTCTTGTTTCTATAAAAAGGAATTCAGGGTTTGTAGTACCCCTACTCATTTGAACTCATTAGACTCATATTTTATTATTGTTTACTTTCAGTCGATACATTACCATGATGTGTTATTCAGACTTATATGATATTACTTCATCTTTTATCTAGATATGAGATGCATAATTTATTTGCAGTATTTCAGTACTTGTGATTTATGGCATTTTATGGATTATTGCTATACACTGGCACTTTACTTTATCTATGCAATGTGGAATTATATGTTGTGTGTCTGCGAGTGTATTGGATGCAAGGGGACGATTTTCCTTCACTCATTTCAGTGAGACAGGGAACGTCGTGATTCTCCTTCATCGGTGTGTATGTCGTGTTTTCTATATTGTATATATGCATGTGTGGTTCAGTGATGTAGGATTTTGCAGGTACAAGTACCGGGTAAGTTTGGGGTATCGTCTCCACCTGGCTTCAAAGGTCTGAGCATGCCTTATATTATCCGATGGAAGTGGAGGAGGTAGTAGTTGACCCTATTTTTACTCAGTTACACTCTTGTGAGTGTCGTCAGTTGGTCGTCATGTCAATTTGTTCGGCTTTCGTATTTTGTTGTTTGATCTTTTTATGAGTATTTGCTTGAGGTTTGTTCAGTTTGTGTGTTTAGTGTTTTCAATAAATTAATTAAATTTATGGAGTTATCTCATAATTGGTATTTTTGGGAATTATGTATTTTATGCATTGAGATTATAAATTTAATTAATTAAAAGAAGTTATTAAATTAAGTTGCAAGCTGCATGATATTAGAAATATATTTTATTTAAATTTTAATGAAAAACAAATTAGATTAATTTCATTTATTGTTTCTTAGAATTTTAAATAAATAAAAGAATTAATTAGAATTAAAGTATTGCTTTAATTTCTTTATTTAGAAAATTAATTAATTTGCATGAGAAAAGAAAAGAAAGAAAAATGATTTTTAATTATTGCATGTTGACTTATCCTTTTTTAGAAAATTGGAAAAGAAAATAAAATTGCTTTTATTACTAAATTTAGGTTTTTGGGAAAAATATATGCAACCTAGAATTTTAGTTTAAAAGGGGAATAGGTCTTTTATTTTGGGAGAGACAGGAAATAGGTCAAGGATTTAGGTGAAGAGAAATTTATTTGGAAGCTTGTTGAAGGATTGGTTCTCTTCTACAAATTTCTTCTAGGAAAGCTATACCAGGTTGGGTGGCTTCGTTTGGTTGTTTGTTTTAAAGAAAATATTTTATTTTCTTCTTCTTTTTGAATGATGTGTGTTAAGATGTTTGTCAAATCTAAAATCCTGTCTGATTATTTCTTATTCTTGGCTAAAGTTCATTCCTGAAGTTAATTTTTGGTTTATGGAAAGAAGTTATATTTTTGGGTGTTTTTAGATTAAAATTTTGAGAAGATTTGAAAAAGCTATTATGGCAATTTTGCCAAGATTTTTATTGTGCATGGAAATTGCAACATTTGGGAGGAATGGGATTTACCAAAGAAATCATTCCCTCTTGTTTGATTTTTGTTTCGATACTTGGCTATGGCAATCCTTTTTAATATTTGTGTATCTCTGTGGAATTATTTAGTTATTTTAGAAATAAATTTAATCATTAATTAAATTTATTGTGTTATTAAAAGTTAAGGGAAATTGTTTTATTATATTATTTTGGAGAAATTGTGTATTAATTAATTTCTCTTTTAATAAATGTGATTGGAAATAAATTTTGGTTGAAAATAGAATTTACTGGTTTTTAGGTTATTGTATGTTAAAAAATAATAATAATAATATATTAAAAAATATATATATCAGAAAAAAAAATTTAAATTAATAAAATAAAAAAAAATAATAATAATAATATTATTATATATATATATAGTATTTTATGTGGTTTTAATTATGTTATTTTGGAAATTAAAGATATTTCAAAATTAAATCTTCTTTTTATTATATATTTTAATGTGATATAACTATATAATATTATATTCGTAGAATATATATATTTATGTAATTATATTATATTATTATATATAATTTGGAATTTGGAATTTAATTTAGATTATTGATATAATCTAATCAGGTTTATTTGTAAATTAATCATGAACATATAATTAGGGGGTTAATTTTTATGTGATTTTATTGAACTCTATTGGACAAATGACAAATTGAATTCTTTGTATTAATATAGTTGTATTTTCTTATTTTCTGGAAAATCTTTGATTGCAAGTTATTTATGCTATTGGTTGTTTAAAGAAAAGATTGTCTGTATTAGGATCTTGTGTAAATGGTGTTTGTAGTCAATCTTAATTTCCTTGCAATTCTGGTTGAGTTGTCATTGTGTCTTATGTTATTATATCTCCTTGGTCAGGTGTTGTTGTATAACCTCATTGATGTGAGCCATTGTGTTTGTCCAAATGGTCAATCTTGGGTTAGTGATTGTGTATCCTTCACCTGTGGTTTGTCAAGATTAGTTATGGTTGTTTGTTTCGCCATAGAGTTCTCGTAGAGAGACCTTTCCTATTAGTGTCCTATGAGAGAGTGGCTTTCGAGCGGGGGCCGTACCCGAAGTGGATGACAGGATAACCCGTCGAAAGTCAGTTAAAAAGTGATAACCTAATAATATATTGGGGGGAGTGGAATAAATATTAATTAAAATAATGTACCTTGTGCATAGATGAAGTGCTTGTACATGGCTCATAATGTTGCGAGAAGGCCTGGAATGACAAACTTACCACCTTGTCTTCACGAAAGGATTGGTAGGGTCCGCATGAGACTTAGTTGGAACTAGAGGTTCGGGAGAGGTTACCAAGACAGTGAATCGGGACTTATGGAGGTTGCACCATGGTATCCATCTTAAGTTATGCGATGACACCCTCTCCTTAGAGTCACTAGTGTTTGTGAGTTGAGTCACCTGGATGTTTGCAGAGTCATGTAGTTCTTTCGTAGTTGTCTTATTTTGTTTGCTTGAGGGTTTTCTACTATCTCCTCGCACGGTGGGGTGGTTCCATTTCGGGATCACATGGTCGGGTGGTAGTGCCACTTCCCATCGGATTGTTCTGGATTGTATCTTCAGGCGAGGAAAGGCTTCGCTGGTGTTTCTTAGTTCATGGTTCATGTACCAGCTCATGTTCAGGATCATTGTTCAGTTGAGACCTTGTGGTCATTAAATCAGACTTTTATGTAACCTTGTTATTGTAACTTTGTAATCCGTGGTATTATTGGAAGCCATGTATTTATGGATATTGTAATATTATGTCAGTGGAATGTATGTTAATCTAGTTGCTTTGATCTTATGTATAAATGATTTATGAAAAATTGAATGCATTGGAATACTTGAATCTTTCATTATGGAATTTAGATGTATGTGTAGTTTTAAACTTGAGCATTTAATTTATCTAATTAAATGGACAATTGGATTAACCATGGTGTTAATATAAATTACGAATTAATCTTCGTTGGTAACCCTTAGAAAATCATGTGTTAGACTTCCACTGTGTTATTAAACGTTTTACTATTATAATTAATGCACTTAATATTTTAAAAAAAAATTATTTCACCCTTTAGTTGCCTAGTTGTGTTGTTTTCCTTTAGGGTTCTTGGCAGGGCATTACAGGGTCATTTGCAAAAGGTTCTAAAACTTTGTATTCACTTTTGCAATTTGTATGGAGAATCACACAAATTGGTGTATTACTATTGAATGAATTGTATCATATGGCTATATTTTGAAAGAATTAATGAAATTGTAGTTCTCAAACATGTCTAAATAAACAATAAACATCTATGTATCAATAAACACATTATGGTCTTTTATTATGCTATTTTAAAATCTGGAAATAGAAAGTTGAATATTACAATTACAAATCAATATTAAATTATAATTGCAAAAAGTAATATGCTTTTGTAATATGAATGATGAGATACAGTAATAAGATTAATAAATACCAATCTCTTACAATTGCCATTCATCCTCATCAAATTCAGAGCTTTCTTGATTCTTGTATGTGGTTTCTTCACTCTAAGTTTGCATACCTTCATTGAACTGCATCTCAATGCTACCAGTAGGTCCAGTACATGAGTCAATAGTCCCACTGGCACTATGATTTGAAGTGTTTGAAGTGTTGTCCAAACCTCTTCTTTCACATTTGGACCTCCAAATTTGCAGTGCCCTATCATAAGGAAAAGTGTCAACATCTTACCAAGATGTATAGAGCCTCAAGCAATTTTCCAAATTTTTGTCTAGTTTGTTTCTTAGCTTTGATTTTAGGAACCCCAAAGCACTGAAAACTCTCTCATCTTCCACCGAACCCAATATCATGGTAAGACATAAATCAGCAAGCTTCAAATATTCTGACATTGAATCACGCAAAGTTGCGTTCTTAGCTATATATTTCCAAAGCCTTGTTATTGATCCCTCTTTGCAGGGGTTCTCCATTTTGCCATATTGTTCTCTCATAGTGTATGCAAAATGAGATGATTTCTCTGGAAGATGAGTTTCATCTAATATTCCATTTATAGTTACTCCATTCAATTATCTGGATATGCAAAATTGTTTTATCAAAGTTAGTAGTTTACTTCAAAAATCAGCTGCACTGTTGAGGCTCCAATATTGAGGAAACACAATAGACATGGCTTCGAGTAGGTTGTCAGAAGGGAATCTGCTTCTAATTTGTGAGGAAAGATCACAGGCAATTTTCTTCATAGAAGTAGTTACAGTCTCAACAATCTTGTCAAAATCTTCCCTTGTAACTCTTGCTAGTTGCTTCCTGGAGCGCTTTCCTTGTTCCTCGAGGTCGACCATGGCATAGAAGTGCATTAGTATCTCAACTCTTCGTACATTGGCACATACCTCCCCGTTTGCATCGATTTGTAAAAATTTATTAGGATTGTTCAAATCTGTGAGTGTCTGCCACTTAACAAATTTTTCATCAGATAGTGTTGGTTGATTTCGATAGAGATTGTCAAGGGTCATGCATGTCATCTTACGCAGCGTAGCATATTCTGCAATATACAGAGCTCTTTTTTGGGCAGCCTTCATAATATTCCTCATTTCCTCTAGCATGGGCAGAAGAGCTGCTAAAGTTAATAGGGTCTCAAGATTACTTAACCTCTGAAGAAGGTCAGGAAATTTCAGTTTGTCTGATTCGTCGTGAGTTGTGTGAAATAGTCCAATCAAGGATGGATATTCTAAAAAAACTCGATGCGCTGGACCATCCAAAGAGATCCATCTAGTATCATTATTCTTGAGAAGCTTTTTCCCATCAGTTATTCCATCAGCAAAGTGTTGAAATTCCATAAATCGCTTGGAACTTTGACAAAAGTGTGAGTAGAGCTCTCTGATTAAAATTTCAAATTTTTTTACCGAAGCATACTTGCTCACAATTCCAAAAGCTAGATTTATTCTATGAGTCATGCAGTGAATTGCAGTAATGTACGGTGCAAATGAAGTTTCAATTTTTGTACAAAGACCATTCTTGTGACCTTGCATTATTGAATCTCCATCTGCTCCAACACACACCAATTTTTTGGCAACCGTCATGTCATCCATACCTCCATATTCAATTAAACTTCTCTTTACTAGTTGAAATAAATTTTCCGTTGTCGCACTCTCCTTCATTTTAGCAACAAATAGTAGATGAGGTTGGCGGGCATGATTCTGTATAGTATAAACATGCATGCATACCCATTAAGTATTGTCTACTGCCATAACTTCGTCTAAAGAAAATGCAATAAAGTTTGACTCTCTTATTTTTTCCTTTACATCTTCTTTTCCAACCTCAGCAAGACAACTTGCCCATTCCCATCCACTGTTTACTAACCAGTGTCTATTAGGATAGTTAGGAACTTTCAAAATTTTTAATAAACCATTAATCGATGGGAAATATGTCATAACGCGCCCTTTGCTCAAAATATAAAAAACAACGCTTATCTGAACAACTTTTCCCAGTTGTTCTATTTGCATTGCTTTTCCAAAACTAGCTTCAATAGAAACTTTAACTTCAGCAGGCTTTGTCTGTATTTTCTCATGAAAATAATATTTTTCGGCATTCCTCACATGCTTACATTCCTCCTTTGTTTTCCATCGTATCACTAATTTTTCAACTTCGTCTATCATTTGTTTTTCATACACTTTACCCATATGCATTTCTATGGTGTCAAATTTTAGCTGCAACCTAATTTCCTTGTTATGTTTCCAAATGCAAATCTTACACCTGCATTCTATTGGAGGATCGCCTTCAATTGGACTCTCCACTCGTTCAATGAATGGATACTTTGATGCCCAATTAATTTAAAAATTCCTCACTGACATATCCCACTCACGATCCTTTTTTTATTATGGTTCACCCTTTTTTATATGGCTTTTCTTTTCCCCTTCCATGCATTATCATCAATGGTATTATTACCTAAGTCGATTATATCATTTCGGCTAACTTGGGCATATACCAGATAATCTTCTTCAAGATCATCCTGATTTGAGATATCAGGTTCACCGTCGTCTTCAACATACGATGTAGGTGGCAAATTTTATACTTGTACTTGTGATGATGTACCTTCCTAATTTTCACCACAATCTTTTCCAATGCCAAAGTACAAAGACAATGTTCTGCTTTTTGTTGGCCTCTCATGGCCTTCCCCACATTCAGGTTTCCTACCCCTCTTCCTGTTCGACATCTCCAACGAAATAAAGGCTGCCAAAAATTATCAATTTGTTGAAGAAGCAATAATAGACTATAATGTATAATATATGTTTCATTGGCCCTATGACCTACAATTTAGATGTCTGAGGTCTGAATGTCCCCCTTGAGTCCTGACTACTTGACACTGACGGGTCACCACTGAATAAAAATGAACTCAACAATGCAAACAAATATAGATAAATTTAGAATAATATTATAACACTTCAAAAATATGACCGCTCACCTTAAGGTCACTAGCAGTCGCAAATGCAGTCAACAACAATGATTTTCCTTGGTCTAAAACTTTGTTATTGATCAGAATTCAGAGCCTGGAACCCACCAAATTGTGTTGAGATAGATCTGATCTTTGCATGTATTTATACCAATCCTTATATGGTGAATTACGTGGGAATTTTATATGGTATACAAATATTTGGTGAATCCCACGTAACTATAACACGACTTAAGTAATTTTCGAGGCGATTATAGGTCGTCCAAATACATGTAATTTTCGAGGCGATTATAGGTCGTCCAAATACAACATGTAATTTTCGAGGCGATTATAGGTCGTCCAAATAATTGGCAAATACAATATAGTTGGTGAAAGTTGGGGTGAATGGACACACACGTCGGCAAAATGTCAAGCGAATTGGGTCCTCCTGGCTAACAAATCTTCACATGCCTATAGGCGAATTATGGTTGTCTATTAAGGCAACCTCGGAGAGTGTAGGCGAAAAAATTAAATTTACCGTGTGCACCGTATATTGTATTGGCGAAATCATCGCATAGAAACATTTAATTGCATAAAACATATGGTGATCGGGTCGTGACTTTGACAGAAATTGATAATGTTTTGGCGACATGGCCACCCCCAATCGGTACAAAATATTCGCCATTTCCAACACGGCCAACGTAAAAAATTTGCCATTGGCGAATATTCGCCACTAAAGGAATCTCCGGAATCAACTCTCTACATACCCAAGTGCCTAGAATGGACAATATTTTTGTGACCGGTATCAAAACCATCAATTATTTCAATCTTCAAATGAATTTGAATCTTACCCATATGTAATTCATTGGAAAAGGAATCCAGGTCCCATACCATCATACATGAATAAGTCAAAATTATATAAAAATGATTTTATATCACCTTAGGATAAACTAACACATGGATCCAATATACAAAATAAATCTTGACTTGGGATTAATGAACCAGCATGTTCTTTGCTACAAATTGCATCCTTATCCCTATCTTCCCCTATAGAAAACTCTCTATTATCCCTATCCTTATCCATGCCAACACCTCCCTCTCCTCCAGGAATTCCAAGAGAGATTCCCAACCTACTTGGGCCCCTATCCTATGCTTCTCTTGTGACTCTTTAGCATTCCATACAATGAAAGGCCTGAGGTCATCCACATCTTCTCCCACCTCCCGACAACCACCCTCTACATCCTTAAAGCCTCTCCCTAGAATCAGTAAAGTCATTATTGCTTTCATATCATATACGTGTTCCTCTTCAACACATTCACACACTACCCATTCTACTTATGCCTTGGTTCCAAGTTCAAAACCCCAGGCAAGAAACATAGACATAATATCCACATTCACTTGGTAGCAGTGTTCAGTTTTCATAAATTATTCTCCAAGAAAGATATCTAGAATTTGCAAAAACAAAGGTTCATGGATTTTGAAAATGCCCTTCAACCTCTTCTCAGAAATATGACCCAAAAATGCTAATTGTTGTTTCACTGTTTTCACAGTGAAATTTGCCTTCATTATGCATACATGCTTGCCAATCTTGAGCCGACTGTTTTCAGCAAAAACCTTTAAAAGGAAAAAAGAAGCAAACCAATTTAAAGGCAAAAAAATATTGACTTTACTCCCCATATTTATGATTATTGTCACCTTCATCCCATCCATACCCAGAATTACCAAAAAATGATGACAAGTATCACTCTTGCGGTGTGCTTTTCTATCCTTCACCCCACTTCGAATCATTATATCTCTCTTAGAAATCCACAAAATGATTCACATTTAATGACATAGCTCACTTTGATAGGGTGTTCACCACATCATTGCTCGAATGATACACATGCAAATTTTTAAAAGCCACAAATGAATTAAGTAAGTTGCATATTGCTTTGATTGTGTTGTTGATATTCTTGTTGTCACCAGATTGCACTCGTAATGCTTAAGTTGAAAGCTCAACAATCTTGTGAAACATGGAAACACCTTAGAGCCTATGAGTTGCCCAAATTGAAGGTGAATCGCTAGAGTGAGTTAGTTCTCTTTGATGAACCTTCTAAAAATGACTTTCTAGGTAAAGAGATAGAAGGATAACTGAAATTTAAATCTATCCTAAGAGGAGGTGATGCACCAAAATCTAACTGAGACCTACAATCTGCTTAGCTCAAAAAATCCTTCAACAAATAGACTTGAATCTCTCACAACTTAACTAAACATGTGATACATAAGTATTTCCTAGAAATGACTAATTTCAAAGATTGCTTGAGGAAAACAATGTGTTTTCACATCTACAAACTACTAAAAGTAGCTAGCACAATCAATGACCTGCACCTACCATGTATCTTCTTACAACAAACTTTGATTGAATGAGACAAATTAGAGGACTTTGAACATAAATCACAAAAAACTCATCAAATAATTCATCCATAACATGATACAAGAAGTATTGAGAATGAATAATGCTGCTATTTTATTGAAAAATAATGGAATGTTGTTGTTACAAACTCAAAAAATGAGGTACAATACTTCATGCCTTGTTGAATGCAAAGGGAAAAGAGAAAAGAACTAGCTCAGAAAGAGAGAAAAGAAAAGACTTATAGAGAATAAGTCTTGAAAGAGTTGAAGAAGAGTTGTTGTGTCTCCTCAATCTGAGTGTTTAACTGGTTGTCTCCACCTTGATTGCATCTCCAAATTGCATGAAATATCTTCCTTTGGTCGACTTTGAGGTAAAAGCCTTGAGAAAAGGAGTCAAAATTGATTGTAACTGATCATAGACTGCTACAAAATCCTACTTGATTGATAGTTAACCCATGATAGAGTTTAAATTGAAGTGGGACCCTTATAGATTTGCCCCCAAAATCCCCTCTTTTTCAGGCTCTCAACTGATTGTGAACTGATGAGTCCACCTTTTGATTCCTCAAACTAATGATGAACTGTTTGAATGATGTTTTAACTAATGATACACCTAACAAACATTCACATGATTGCCTTACTCCTTGTTCATGATTGTGAATGTTTATCTCAAAACCCTATGACTGTGACAGCCATGATTGAACTGTACTCTGCCTTTTCTCTATAGATGCATAATCTTTACCCAAACAACTGCAATCTTGACCTTTCCTATGCTCAATGGTGATTGTTTTCACTATGTTATGGTTTCTATCCTTTGACTAATCCTTTCCTTGCTTGAAAGGATATATTTGATGTCATGAACCAATTTAGACCACTTAGTTTGAGATTACTTTTACTTGCCAGACATTGATACTGTTGACATTATTATGCTAATAAATGTGCATAATGACATTGTTTTATTTTTGGTGTGATTAATGATGTTAGATGATATTGATGGTATTTAATGTTATTAATGAATTTTTAGATTTTTAAATGAAATGATAAATATAATGTGTTTTTATCGTGATCTGACGATCTTTTGTCGAGTGTGAGGTGATTGCAGGGTTGATTGTCAAAGGCGGACATATGATCGAGGAGGAGTCTCCTAGCTCGCTGATAGCAACTCACAGAATGGGACCCTATGTAAATACAAATTAAATAATAATTAAATAGATTAAACTTTAATAAATAAATAAATAAAACTATTTAAGAGATAAAAATAAATCAATTAAAGAATTAAATTAAAATAATAAAATATTAAAAGATAAATTATTAAAATTTATAAAAGAATCATAAAAACGACATGCATGGGGTATTATTAAATTAAAAATATAATTAAATATTTGAAAGATGAGATTTTACGAAAATAAAATCTTGAACGCATGAAACATGCAAATTAGTTAAACTTCCCAATTTAGTTTGCTATAATCCACGCATTTGATAAAAATCTTACATGCATTAAATCAATTTTAGCCAAAACAATTATAAATATAGGGTCGACTATCCTATTTTTCACATCCAAGATTCTAGCTCAAATTTTATTTTCTCCCATGAATTGTTTCGCTCTGCATTTTAGCATAGAGGAAGGAAGAAGTTTGTCATCATCACACTACATATTGAAAACCCTCCGCATTTAGGAAGTCGCCACTCCCTCTTACATTTTTGAAGGTGAAATCCTTTTTGTTCTTCTTTTCTGTATTATGTTTTTTTCAGCAAGTCTGGATTGAATTTTTTATTTTGTTTTTTGACAACTAACAATACTGTGCTGAAGAAAATGAAGAAAGCTTATTGCACCCTCCTCTCACAGCCACAACTACTTCAATTCTTCCTAAGGATTAAAAGTTCTCCCTCTCTCTTCGAATTCCCCTCTGCAGACCCCAATTTTTCCAAGTCGCACTGCTCGAATATGTGTAAGGGGAAGGCGATAGGCAGTTTTGGGTTTTGATGACTCAAAATCTTCAAACAAGAGTCGCCCCTCCTCTTTTTTTAGTGACTTAGGTGTAGTTTACAGCAGGCCATAATATTTTGTTTTGCATGGACTTTCCTCTCCTTACCAGTTGTTGCCCTTTAGAACCAAATCAGTTGTATGATGGTAGTGTAATGGAGCAATCTGCAAAAAAATGTTAATAATTGAGGCGCCACCCATCTCCCTTCGCCACTACATGCCTAGAAATATATTTCCCCTTCTCTTTTGTCAGCGGCTTGTGTGGATGACTGCAAGGATAGTGTTTTCCTACATGCCTGGCTG
The DNA here is from genome assembly GCF_030272615.1 of Cryptomeria japonica. Lineage (NCBI taxonomy): Eukaryota > Viridiplantae > Streptophyta > Pinopsida > Cupressales > Cupressaceae > Cryptomeria > Cryptomeria japonica. The sequence continues at coordinate 469,545,375 of NC_081411.1, read as the reverse complement.
GAATCGGTTTTGGTGTGCTGGAAATTTAGTGGCTAGACCAAATCGCTGCACTTTGGGGTGAAGTTCGTACCCTCTTCTCATGAAAACTCATCCCTCTCCCCACGCCTGCCTGGAGATGCAACTTGGGTTCCATTATTTTCCTTGGTTGACTTGCTCAGCAGATGACTTTGTCTTATGCCAGCAATACCATTCTCTCCCTTCCAAATTCACAAGGCTGGAATCGTTTTTTTTTTTTTTTTTTGGAATCGACTAAGATGGTTCTACTGATTTTCTTTTTCCTAAATTAAAATCTTCAATTAGATTCTTCTTATTTTGTCTTTTGATTAATTTTTAGTTTATTAAATTGTTTCATTTCTGGAATCTAGGTGAATGAAGTTCTTAAAATTGGAAATGATTAGAAATAAAATAAAGCATATTAATCTGGGAGGGGTTAATTTAATTCTTCTGTTTATGATGGATGATTGGGAAAGTGTGCTTGATTATGGGTTAACCAGGGAAGGGTGTTTTCTTACACCTACTCCAATAGGGTTAAATTGGCCAATAAATTATTAATTTTTTTCTCCCTGCCATACCACATGTAGTTAGTTCAATAGTTTGGTTGTTAGTTCTACATGCATGCACAGGTTCCATTCCCGCCAATTGGTTTTGGTTTGCTAGGAAACATCAGTGTGAGGGATGAGAGCTTATCATTGGCATCTGGGAAGCATAAGATTCATTTGGTTGGGTGGATAAAACCCCTGGGTCATATGTTCGTCTTCCAAATTTGCATATGGAGGTGAGTCTGATGGCAATGGAGACGACAAATCTAGAGACAAAGAATCAGAGGAAATATATGTAATAATTGAATGATGTATATTGTATTGTATCTTTATTGTAAATGACCATAATGGTCTCATGAAAAAAACTATGTAAAGGACCTATGAGGTCCCATGATGTAAATGCAACAGAAAGTCGCCATGTAATATGAAACTAACAAAAAGAAGAGAAAAACCACTAACCTACAAACCCACTAACATGCGTCTTTCTTTACATGATTTACTTTTCTTTGGTTATTTTTTCGTTTCATGTATGCATGCATGATCGCATTTAATGTCAATTAGTTAACTTAATTATGGCACAGTAATTATGAGTTTTGCATGTTAATCTAATTTCATGATAATTCATGCGAACTTCACTTCTACTTCACTTTTTCTACAATGCATGGTACGTGTGCTCTGCATGAATGTTAAGTTTCACTTATTTAGTTACATGCATGTCAGTTAACTTAAATCTTGCATGTGTAATAAATGGACATTTATTTAGAATGTAATTATGAACCATTCATGAGAGTAAAATTAGGGTAAGGACTAGCAGGTTCTTATATTTTGGTATTAAAGCTTCGGGTTTAAACTCTAGGACCTTGTGTCTTCTATGCTAAGACTTAGTTATTTGAACTTCCAAGACACTTAATAGGACAATATGGTGCAAACAAGGAACAAAGGTGAATCTAGTAATAACTCTGGTGAGAGGTTGGACCAGATATTTGAGCTCCTCAACCATCAAGAGACCCGAATGAGCAACATGGAACAAGAAATGCAAAGGGTTATCAATGGGAATCCTAGGATTGAACCAACTGCCAATGAGCAACCTACAAATGAAGGACCCAGGACAGAAGAAGTAAGGCAACCTAGGGTGGAAGGGGAATCTAGAAAATGGACGATATCAGAAGAACTGGGAAGGGACCTCAAGAAAGTTACTCCACCCAAATTTGACGGGAAAACCATAGGTGACAGAGAAAAAGCATAGATCATAGAGATGGAAAAATACTTCCAACTTAGAGACTTATCTGATGAGACTAGAGCAACTACTTGGTGGGACAATGAAATAGCACAAAATAACTTTCAACTTAGAGAGCTCACTTGGGACATTTTTCTCCAACTTTTTTGAAGAAGGTGGCTTCCATAGCACTTCTTCAACAGTAAAATAAATGAGTTTCAGAAACTGACTCAAGGAGACATGATAGTGACTCAATACTGGGAAAAAATTTCTCACTTATTGAAGTATGTGCCACAATATCATATGAATGAGAATTTAAGGGTATGTAAGTTCATCTTAGGACTGAAACCTCAAATAGAAGCAGAAGTTGAAATGCATAATCCTAAAACCATGGCAACAACATTTGAGAAGGCCACTATGCAGAAGCATAAATTAATACAAATATATGAAGCTAGGAATAGAAACTCAGAATTTAAGAAGAGGAAGTTTCAAAACAATAATCATAAGGGTGGAACTCAACATATCAAAAGCCTGAAGAAGAACAATATCGGGGACAATAAGGGACAAAACTTCAATAACAGAGGGAACAATAACTATGGCAGTAACAGGTACAATAACAGGAATAACAATGGAAAGGATAAGCCAGAGTATAAGAAGAGACCTAGAGGTGGATGTTTCATTTGTGGAGGAAACCATTATGCTAACTAGTGTGATCAACGCATAACTGAGACAGGAGGGAAGAGACAATCACAACACCAAATTCATGCCGCAGTTGACAACCGTCAAGTAGATTTTCAAGCTTCACCTATTCAGTTTAATGGTAAACTTTTTGGTCATGCAGTTTCCATTCTTATAGATACAGGTGATACTGAATGTTTTGTGGATCCTAGAATTATATCTAAGTTAAATATTAAGCTTGGTTATATGTCAAAACCTTGGAATGTTCAATATGGAAACTAAGCAGAGTGGAGGGTAGAAATATGTTTGGCATGTAATGAATTACAACTTCCCAACTTCCTAACAGAAATAAATCTCTATGTAGCTCCATTAGGAAGTTATGATGTCATCCTAGGAATTAATTGGTTGATTGAGCACAATGTTAGGATAACTGGTGAACAAATAAGAGGGCCGGGAGGGGGGGGGGGGGTGTTGAATCAGTTGTTAACAGATTATATCATTTAATCCACTTATCATGTTAGGATTCCCAAAGATACTGAGAGGGGGGGGGGGCATGAATCAGTATCTTGCCGGTTAACAAATTTTCTAATCTTATTAAACAAATTGCATTCCAAAATAGTGTATCGGTAAACCAGAAATAATGCAGTAAATAAGATCAATAACCACAACATAGAAAGAAAACCATAACACAATATTTTTTACGAGGAAACCTAGTGTGGGAAAATCCTCGGTGGGATTTGTGACCCACAATATTCACTCACTGGCCAATAAATGAATATTACTTACAATAGGAGTCTGCACATGCAAGAAGGCCAACTGCCTAAAGCTCACTGCTTAATTACAAAAGGGAAGTTTCACTGACTTACAAAAATGGATCATGCAAATCCAATATCATGTACTGCTTCGGTTCAGCATCTGCTATGCCAGGTTCAATACCGGTTTAAGCTCATACAACTTCCATAAACCTTATTCCAAAATCCGCCTTAATATTCGCATGTTCACATCTGCCTATTACATTCCATACTTGCACAAATGATCTACAAGATCTCATACTTATATGAGTCTTATTACAATTCGCCTTGTCGGCTTACAAAAAGATTTTACAATTAAATACAAAATAAAATCCTGTCGACTGGGGTGTTGGTAATCATCTTTGCCGTTGCCAGTGCCAGTGCATGTGCCAATGCCATAGGATTGTAAGGTTGCCATCAATGACAATACCTTCAATCACCTACAATTTCTCATTGGAGTGTGCATTTGCCAACAATCTCCCCCTTTGACATTGATGGCAACACTCATGAGAAAAAGTCAAAATTGTATCCAAAAATGTGTTGTCCAAAAAAAATCTTGCCAAAATTGTGTGCTCCCCCTGAGCAGATGATCTCTTCTGCCAATCATTTTTCTCATTCTACTACTCACCCTTTGGCATCAATGACAAAAGTTGTCAATTAATGTCAATTGAGTGTAGTTCTTGTCAGGATCCCTGTAACCGGTGGGTTACAATCTGATATAGATCCACTAATGCAAAATTCAAGCTGTTAGTGAACCTCTCACTATCCTTCAATGCTTCTTCTGTCCTTTGGATGGTACCGATGAGTATGTGCATTTTCTCTTCCGGTGTCTTAAGTCCTTGAACAAGTGCCTCTGATATCTCTTTTCTCAAAGAGACGAGGATGTCTAGTTTCAGACCTAGTCTACATTTGAGTTCCTTAGCCTTGTATTTTATTCTTTCCTTCTCCTTCTCCAATTTCTCAAGTTTCTTCTCAAATCCAGCTATCTCTTGTTCTATAACTGATATGGGTTCTAATGAACCAATAAGATTGTCGGCTATATCGTTTATTTCTTTTTGTACTATGATGATTTCCTTGTCAATATCCATTGTCAGAAGATCAGTCTTGCAGGTGTCTTTGTACAACTCCTTAAATTCCGTTAAAGTTTTGTTTAGTGCCGGTAGGAGGGTGTCAATGTGTTTTGTGCACTTCTTTATTGTCTCTTCAAATATTTTTTCTTTTTCCTTGTTCATTTTCTCACTGAATGTCTCCTCATTAATCTGATCAACTGTCAAAAGATTGTCGGTGATGTACTTAGACAATGTGTCTAGTTGACTCAAAGAATCTTTATTTTCCACATTGCACTTGGGTGCAATCAATTTCAAAATTGGTATGGTGTCATCAATAGCCTTATATGTCTGTGCATTACACTCTGTGATTTTCTTGATGGAATCCAATAATACCTCTATTACATTTGTCGGTCTGAATTCTGTTATGGAAGAACCAGAAGATTGTCCAACTACCTTAACAATCTGCAATCCGCCGGTGTGAGTAACCTCTTTGCTTATGTTGACCTCTGGTACGTCAGTTTGAGTCTTCATTTCTACTAGCAAAGGTTTGGGTTTCTTAGCTGTTGCCGATGACACAATCTATGTCTGAACCTTTTCCTCTTCATGTTTCTCCGGAATGTACCTCTGTCGGTTTCTCTATGTTTCCATTGCCGGTTTCTCTATGGTTTCCATTGCCGGTTTCTCTGATTGTGTCTCAGTGTTAACTACCGGTTTTTCAGTACGTACCTCTAAACTATCTACTGTCGGTATCTCAACAGATTTATCAGTAGCCGATTGCTCAGTAATTTTTCAGTGTGTACATCAGTGGTATCTGTCTTTCCAGTATCTAGGGGATCAATTGATTGTTCAGTATGTGTTTCAATCCCAATCTCAACATTTCCAACTGTATCCTCAACATTTGTCTCAACTGCAATGTTTTATGTCGGTGGCTCAGTTGCCACATCTCTCTTCTCAGTTGTTTCCTTATCAACCACAATGTTGACTTCTTTTGTGTCAATATTCATGGTATACAACACTCTGAATCAAAGATTAGGATCCTCATGTGTAGTTTCCATACTTTCTACATTATCTGTTACCGGTGGTGTATCAACAGTTTGAGCCAGTGGAGTATCAGAAGGAAGTGGGGGCAAGTTATCTGTTACTTTTATGTTCGGAGGACCACCTAACTTGTCTTTACCTTTATCTTTTTCCTTTTGATAAACTCTGAAAGTCTTTGGTCGTTTTAAGTTCTTCTTGCTTTTCCTTCTCTACAAAGAAGATATCCCATTTGTCCGTTGTCTCTTCAGTGATCTCATTTACTCTGCCAGCCATTAATGCTACATGTCGGTGACTGGTGGAAAATACAGTCCTGTTTGCTTCACTTATCAGTTCATGAATCTCTTATGCTGATCTTAATGGGTGAACTGCAAGTAATTTCTCTATCTTTATCTTATTTTCTAGTTCAACAATTGCTAACCTTTTTGCATCTAACCTTCTGTACAAGTCACTAGGTAGATCATCTACAACTTCTATCAAAAATTTCTTATAAATATCTAAGTGTAGAATAACATTGTTTTCTATGCTTTCATTTTCTTCATTAGTGAAAGTGTTATACAACTTGCTAACATTTCACAAGTTACCATCTTCAATTATTTCATTCAAAAGGTTGTCTAAGGGAAGGACAACTTGTTTTTCTTTTTTCTTCCTTGCGGTCATTTTCTTTGCCGGAGGCCTTACTGCCTATTGTTTTTGTCTTGTTCTCTTAGGAGCAGGTGAGGATACTGGTGAGGGCTTTTTTTTTCTTTCTACCTTTTTAAATTCAGCCGGTATTTCGCTGCCAGAGGAGGTACCAACCGGTGAAAGATGTGTTTCCAGTTGTAGTCCTTCCAATTCACTTTCCTTAATACCAGTTTTATTCAATATATCTTCCTTGATTTATTTTGCCTGTCTAGTTGCCTTTCTAATTTTTTGTTCTATTTTCTTTATTTGTTTCTGTGATTGAACTTTGCTTTCAATGGTTTCTGCATTTCCAAATACTTCTTCTGTTGGTTCTTTAGGGGCTTCTAGAAGGGATTTTGCATAAGTTTCTATTATGTTTTCATCTGCCTCATAACCCATCTCTATAACACAAACTGTCCTCCGAACCACTGCCTCCATCCAGATTTCATCCTTCTTTATAACAAAACATATCTCTTTTTGATATTTATCAACTATGGATTGAGATAGTCTTTCCCTATTTTTCATTCTAGCCTTTAGTGCCTGAAAGTGTTCAATTATGTTCTTCTCCCTATCATCTCCCATGTTATTAAGAATATCCAAAAGTTGTTTTCCTACCAGTGTGTCAAATCCAAAATCCTTTCTACCAATACCGGGAGCTTCCTTGGTGATATACAGCAATAGACATACAAGTAGGTTACCAAATTTGAATGTGTCTTTCTTGTCACCCTTAATTTTCTTCAAATTTTCTATTAGCTCATCTTTTAACCATTCACATATGTCAATCTTTGCATTACTGTTTACTAAGTCATAAGCACTTTTGATACATAAACTAGAAACAAGTTTAATCTATTGGCATGTGTAGCTTTTTATCCAAGAATCATGCTAATGAATCTTACATTTATATCCTTTACATCATTGACTCTTAAGGATCTCTTGTCATGGGTTGCACCGGTTAGGGTCATTACAGTGTCGTTTGGAACCTTTTTAGTCTTGTCAGGCCTGCTACCAGTGGAAGGTAAGTCTGTCACTACCCTAACCGCTTCTTTTGTTATCTTATGAATGGAACTAGCTAAAAGAACTCCCCATGAACTCTGCTCAATACAATCCTTATAACCTCTTTGGGAAAATCAGGAATGCTAAGTATCTCCACAAAACCTAGGGTTTCAATTATCTTGTGTTCCGTTTTTACATTACCATTTTCATCACATATTACTGTCCTATATATGTTCATAATGTCATCAGCACCTAGTTCTTCAATATGACAATGTATGTAAATTCTAGGATCCTCAGCATAAGAAACTCCTTTGGGTATTTTAAAAAATGCTCCTAGGTTATCATCCTTCTTCGCTACTTTGGGAATGATTTTAAATACTGGCCTAGGGCATTTAATCACTTCAATTACTATAGGGTTTGCAATGAATTTAGGTGCAGAGGAGGAAGCCATTGTATAAATACCTTAATCTACCTTTAGGTTTGAATGCTTGAATGATTTGATTCACTTCTCGTTGTGGATGCCTTCGCTTGGGTTTTTCACGCTCTAAGGAAATTTGAATGTTCGGTGAATGAAAAAGAGTGAAAAACACTTGCTTTATAATATCATTTCCTTCAACTACCACATTAAATGCCTGTTAGTTAAGTGAAACTTAACACATCTGCTGGTAAAGAAGTAATTCAACTTCTCACCATCAACCAAGGGTAAACTAGCATGTTTTTCAAGTTGTTGCCATACCCCCAAAGGATTTCTTTTCAGTTAGATGAAGAATCTCTTGCTGGTGGAGTGATACTTTGTTCTACCGGTGAAGGAATAGCTTCATTAACATTCTGATCTATCTTTCTAATCCATTGTTTTGAAAATTCTTGTTTTACTTCTTCAACCTTCTCTTTACCTTTCAAACTGGGTCCTTTGTTATTTTCCGGTAATGCCTTACTTCTACAAAATTTTGAAATATGTCCAATCTTGTTACAAGCATAACAATTCACATTATTTTTCTGAATAGATTTTCCATATCCTATGTCGGTATGTGTTCTACATTGATTAGATAAGTGACCAAATCTTTCACAAATATAACATCTTACATTCATTCTGCAGTTTTCTAAATTATGACCAATTTTGTTGCATTTAGTACATTGACCGGTGGGTGCATTGGTGTTCTGATAGTTTCTAGATCTACACTGATTTTCTCTATGACCATACTTGTTATAGTTAAAGCATTTCCCATTAAATTTATAGGCATTAGGTTGCCTTACCGTTTTATTGTGATCATGATTGTTTGCAGTACCAGAGCTTTCACCAACTTCAAAGCTGAGACCATTAGTATCTCCATTAGGTTTCTGATTTTTCAGCATGTCATCAAGTTCTTCTGAGCTTTTCTTGAATTTCTCCTTGTGTTGATTTGCAGTAGCCAACTCATTTTCTAAGAAATCTTTATGTCTCATGAGTTTAGTTTTATCATGTTCCAAGTGAATCATATCTGTCTTCAACATATCATTTTCATGACTGAGTCTTAGATTTTCATTTCCAACATCATTGATTCTCCTAGTCAAGTCAACTTCATTCTTCTTTCGGTCTTCAATGTCTTTACAAAACCTCATAGTCATATCTTGCATCTCATTCCTCAAGGTCATGTTTTCTTGCTTCATCTTGCTTACAAGATCATTAAGAGTTTCTTTTTCATCATCATCACTCTGTATCTTCTCATGAAGTTCTCTTCTTTTGTTCCTAGCAATAGTGAGATTTTCTTGAATTCCTTGAATGATTTCCTATGCAGCCTTCAAGTCATCTTCAAGTTTGATATTTTTCAACTTTTCTACATCATAATCTGCAAGAGTTGTTTCCAATTGCTTTCTCAAGTTTTCCATCTGTACCGGTGTCAGAATCTTCCTCAGGTTGTTAGGCTTTTGAAAATAGAGGACCAGACTCTGATACCAATTGTTAGGATTCCCAAAGATACTAAGAGGGGGGGTGAATCAGTATCTTTCCGGTTAATAGATTTTTTAATCTTATTAAACAAATTGCATTCCAAAACAGTGTACCGGTAAACCAAAAATAATGCAGTAAATAAGATCAATAACCATAACATAGAAAGCACACCATAACACAATATTTTTAATGAGGAAACCCGGTGTGGGAAAATCCTTGGTGGGATTTGTGACCCACAATATTCACTCACTAGCCAATAAATGAATATTACTTACAATAGGGGCCTGCACATGCAGGAAGGCCAACTGCCTAAAGCTCATTGCTTAATTACAAAAGGGAAGTCTCACTGACTTACAAAAATGGATTATGCAAATCCAATATCATGTACTGCTTCGGTTCAGCATCTGCTATGCCAGGTTCAGTACCGGTTTAAGCTCATACAACTTCCATAAACCTTATTCCAAAATCTGCCTTAATATTCGCATGTTCACATCTGCCTATTACATTCCATACTTGCACAAATGATCTATAAGATCTCATACTTATATGAGTCCTATTACAATTCACCTTGTCGGCTTACAAAAAGATTTTACAGTTAAATACAAAATAAAATCTTGTCGGCTGGGGTGTCGGTAATCATCTTTGCCGTTGTCGCTACCGCTGCCTATGTCAGTGCCTGTTGGTGCCATAGGATTGTAAGGTTGCTATAAATGACAATACCTTCAATCACCTACAATTTCTCATTGGAGTGTGCATTTGCCAACATATCAATCTTAAACCAGATTAAGTACCGATAAAGCAGAAACAGATACCTGTAAACAATACAACTTAACAATTAAACACATAACACCATGATTTGTACGTGAAAAACTCGAAAAGGAAAAAACCATGGTGGGAAGCCTACCCACAGTCAAATGATACTTCTGCAGAAAGTATGTGATACAATAAGGGGCATGCACATGCAGGAAGGCACACTGCCTAGAGCATACTGCTCACTACAAAAGAGTCTCACTGACTACAGAGAGGCAACAACCATCTTAAGATAAATGGACAACAATCCAATAGAGTGAACTATCAGAGATAGCATCTGTCATGTCTGATTGATGGGGTTTACCTAGGTTGCTCAACACTTCACCTAGCTGGTGTTGCTCAATTACACCAACTCACCAGGCCTAGTTGCTCTCTAGACCTTCAATTCCTTCTCAATCTCTTCTAGGGCTTGATTCTTGTTCTTTCTAAGGTGTTTGCTTCAAGTGTTTTAGCTAGGAACCCTGCCAATTCACAGTGCTTCTCAGGTGCTCAATTATGGTTTCTTGGCTTCAAGTTGTCAAAATGAACTCCTATCATTGTAATATGTTGCAGAGGTGTGGAGGTGTCTAATGACATGTTTTGTATGCATTTGAGGTCCATTAGTGGCTTGCAATCATTAGGTTTCTTACCGATTTCAAAATCTTCCCTAGAAAAGGGCTACCTGGAATTAGCCCTAATTAGGCCTCCAAATCTGGATTTCTAGGGCTTGGATGAAAATGATTCAAAGGACCCCCAAATAATTTTGTATTTTCTTCAAAGATGCACCTAACCCTAAAGGATTTTTGTGGTTTTGGTCCCTAATTTCACCGTACAATGTATGAACCCCAAAATGAGGGTTTTGAAGGGTTTACAAGGCCTTTAACCAACAGTGAATGAACAAGTTGGGGTTTTGGTATGAAAAGGCTTTGTCAAAGCTTCTCCCTGCATGGACAAGTCTTCCCTAACTCCATGGACCCCTCCAAACTCTGAAATGGTGATTTGGCACACACCCCTGCACATAGCACTTCATTTTCACCTTATTTCCTCTAGTCGGGTTGCTCCTGGATTTGCGTAGAATAAGGTGACAGACATACTTAAACTCCTCTCCAGCACTTGAACTTGCATATATACACTATACAGAGGGTTTCTCATCATGTCCCAACAAGTCGTGATGGCAACACGTGTGGAACTCATGGGGCAACCATATTTACAAGGAAATTGGTAAATACAAGCCAAAACTGGTTGTTTGCAAACTTGAACAAGAAAACACCAATGAACAGTATTTACAAGACTCTAAATTGAGCCAACAACACAATAACACACAAGAGTAACTCAATATATTTCTGGATCAATGGATTCAATCCATATTCAATTGCAAAATAAGTAAAATCAAGCAAAATGCTGCCAACAAGACTGAAAATGAGTAGTTTTAGTTGTTGAACGTACATCACACACTTCTCCAACTTCTACAACCTTGAAAAACGTGTAAGAGAGGCTATATATAGATTTCCCATGTGTGGAGTCCTCATAGGGCATTAAACAATCCCTAACTCCAACACTAACCAATTCAGGACAAAAGTTGTCGTGACAACTTTTTGCAACTTTGCAACTTTTGCACTTTTGGTCTTTCCAACCTACAAGACCTATTCCAAGTTATCACAAATGACTTTTAAAACTTGCCTAATACCTATTTAGCCCTCCCTAATGCTTATACCAAGTTTTGACACTTTTGACCATCAAAAAAGGTCAATAGGTTACTCAAACTCACTATTTACACAAAAATGCAAACCTAAGAAGAATGAACTCAACCTAGGCCTACATTGACACAAAATACTAACTCTTGGACCCTCCTGGAGTCCTTATTCACTACTAACTTGGCTAGGGTCAGTACAAGCCAAAATTGTGAAAGCTAATTTGCCCAAGTCCTAGGTGCTCCTACACCACTGATTACAGTCACGGTTAAGCTCAATATCGGAGGCCTTTGACCTCTTCCATAATCCAAATTCGATCACCTATGATTGACCAAATCTCCTTCGCATATGATATTACATTCCATGACCACGGCACACTAATTACAATGAGATCTTACATCATTTTATACCAATCCTAAGGCCTAAACCAATTAGGTCGGCCACCTAAAAGATATTACAATAAGATCATTACATAAATTCATATTACAATGATATGCCATGTCGGCTTAAGACCAAAACAACAATAACCAATCCATAGAACATCTCAAAACATCTCGGTAACGTGTAGAGTACACGTTAACATGATACCGGTCCATAACCTAGATAGGTACTGGACCTATTCTGGGTCCACCATGCTAAAGTTATGTCTTCAAGCAGTTGAAGCACGATCAAAGAACATCTTCAGCATCCTAAAATCCATCTAGAAGCCGCACCAACACCACTTATGCATCCTGTCAAGATTCCTCAGTAAAAGCTATGTCGGTTAAACCTTAAACCAATGTCGGTAAGAGTGTGTGATAGTATTTGATTACTAAATCAATACCAACTAATCAAAACATGCTCAAGGAACATGTAACACATAAAATCAAACATACTCCATTGATCCAAACATGTCGGAAGTGTTCAACACATAGTTTCTTATGTCGGTAACACTAGATCTTCTACCGGTAACCAAAACATGTCTATCGGTAACCAACCATAACAGTTAGTGTTGACATCAATGACAAAACATCAATGCAACACTTAATCAATTCATACATAATGCCAACAATCTCCCCCTTTGGCATTGATGGCAACACTAGATGTGAAAAACATCTAAGTACCAAGAAATGTCAAACAAGTCTCCCCCTATGGAAGACAACCAACAATCTCCTGAATATCAGTAACTCTCCCCCTGTGAATGATATCTCTGAATTTATTTTTCACATCACTATCACTCCCCCTTTGACATCAATGTCAGAAATCTGACAAAAATATCAAAGCAAGAATATAAACCTCTAAATCTCAAAGCTAACTACTCCCCCTGAGTAGTAGCACCACTCATTAGTGCCAGAATGAATAATATCTTTGATAATGCATGTCGGACTGATGACCAACTGCATCAATCAAGTTTCTGCCAGAGGGGCAGAAACCCCTAACCTGTCTCTCAAATACTCAAATGATTCCTTAGACAGTGGTTTAGTGAATATATCTGCAATCTATTCTTTATTGTTCACATAAACCAATTTGACTTCCTTTCCTTCTACCTTGTCCTTCAGAAAGTTATACTTTATTGATATATGCTTAGTCTTAGAGTGAAATACTGCATTTTTAGGCATGTCAATAGTTGCAGAGTTATCACAGTAGATAACTACAGGTTAACTACAATTTACCCTAATATCCTTCAACATTTGCTTCATCCATAAGACTTGAATGCAATTAGTTGTTGTTGCAACATATTCAGCTTCTGTAGTAGATAAAGAAATGCATGACTGTTTTTACTGATTCATGAAACCAGTTTCTTTCCAAGAAAGAAAGCTCCACCAGAATTGTTCTTCCTGTCATTAGTATCTCCTGTCCAATCTGAATCAGTATATGCACATAAAGTGAAATCATCATTTTTAGAATACCATAAACCATATTTTGATGTTCCTTGCATATACTGAAATATCCTCTTTACTGCACATTCATGATTTTCTTTAGGATTACTTTGATATCTTGAAACAATACTTACTACATTCATAATATCTAGTCTAGTCTAAGTTAAATATAATAGACCACCAATCATAGACTTATACTTGTCGAATTTACCGGTGTAGAAGTATCCTTGATAGATAATTTTTCACTTGTCACTATAGAAGTACTTACCGGTTTGGAATTATCCATACCAAACTTCTTCAACAATTCCCTCAGATATTTAGATTGACAGATCAAAATGTCTTTGTCAGTTTGAGTAATCTGCAAACCTAGGAAAAATCTCATCTCACCAATCATGGACATTTCAAAATCATTCTTCATATTGTTAGGAAATTCCATGCACAATTTATCTTCTCGTCCAAAAATGATATCATCAACAAATACTTCAATAATAAGAATATTATCATCAGTGATCTTATAATATAAATTACTATCAACATTGTCTTTAATAAAGCCAAGTTTCAAAAGATATTTATCCAACCTTGCATAACAAGCTCTAGGAGCTTGTTTCAATCCATATAAAGCTTTCTTCAATCTGCAAACCATATCTTTATCATCTGTCAGTGAAAATCCATCAGGTTTCTCAATGTATACTTATTCCTCAAGTTCACCATTTAAAAATGCACATTTAACATCTATTTGATAAACCTTATAGTTCTTATAAGCTGCATAGGCAAGAAATAGTCTAACAGCTTCAATTCTAGCTACAGGTGCAAATGTCTCACCATAATCAATTCCTTCCAATTGAGAATATCCTTTACAAACCAATCTAACCTTATTTCTTACAACTTGACCATCCTCATTCAGTTTATTCCTAAAAACCCATTTAGTTCCAATAACATTCTTATTTTTAGGCCGAGGAACTAAAGACCAAGTCTCATTTTTCTCTATCTGATCTAATTCATCTTCCATAGCTTTTAACCAATGTTTATCCTTACAAGCTTCAATAACAGTTGTCAGTTCAACTTGAGAAATAAGACATACCTCTTCATTTGTCAGTCTTCTTTTTATCATAACTCTCTTGTTCCTATCTCCAATAATTTGATCTTCAAAATGATTTAATCTTACATAACTTGGTGTCTTTTGAACTTCAGGTTCACTGCTCTGATCATCAGTCACGATTGAATTTTCTGATTGTGTCGGTGTAACTGTCTTAGTTTCCTGTACCGGTTGAGGCATTTCCGGTTCAGTTGTGATTATTTCCATTGTTTGTTCACTGTCATATGATATAGATTGATTTTTGTACTGCTCATTTACTTTCACATTAGCAGTCTCCACAATTTTTTGCAATCTTTTGTTATAACATCTATATGCTTTGCTTTAAATTGAATAACCAAGAAATATCCCTTCATCACATCTAAAATCAAACTTTCCAATTGAACCATCTCTTTTGATATAGCATTTACTTCCAAAATTTTTGAAATATTTAACAGTAGGTATATGTCCAAACCATAATTCATAAGGGGTCTTACCGGTTTCACCTTTGATGTGAACTCTATTGAATGTGTAGACTACTGTAGTCACTGCTTCTCTCCAGTAGATGTGAGGCAATTTGGCTTCCATCATCATAGATCTTATTGCATCCAAAATGGTTTTATTCTTTCTTTCTACTACTCCATTCTGTTGAGGAGTTTGAGGTGCAGATAACTGTCTCCTGATACCATTTGTCTCACAGTAACTGTTAAATTCATGAGAAGTGAACTCACCGCCTTGATCTGATCTTATACATTTGATTTTCAATCTAGTTTTTGTTTCAATTTTTTCTTTAAAGATCTTGAATTTCTCAAAGGCTTCAGACTTCTCCCTAAGAAAAGTCACCCACATCATCCTAGAATAGTCATCAATAATCAACATGAAATACCTATCACCTTGAAAGCTTCTAGTCCTTGTTGGACCACATAAGTCAGTGTGAATCAAATCAAGTACATCATTAGATTTATCATGTATTCTCTTAAAAGAAGTTCTAACTTGCTTTCCCATTTGACATTCCTTACGTACCAGATTATGAGGCTTCATAATCTTAGGTATATCTCTAACAGCCTTGGTTGAACTGATCTTAACAATACAATCAAAATTAACATGACACAACCTCTTATGTCATAACCAACTCTCATCAATATGAGCAATCAAACATGTCTTATTACCAGTGTTCAAGTGAAAGATATTACCTCCAGTTTGAATACCAGTTGCGATCTCCAAACCAGTCTTGTTAATGATTTTGCATTTTCTATCTTTAAACTGAAGTTGGAAACCCTTGTCCACTAATTGACCAACACTCAAAATATTATGCTTTGAACCTTCTACATAATAGAGATTATCAGTGTTATGCTTGCCATCCAAAGAAATAATACCTCTACCTCTTATCATACATGCTTTGTTGTCTCCAAATCTGACTTGACTGCCATTGTATTCTTGCAGAGACAAAAAAATTTCTTTATCTCCAGTCATATGATGTGAGCATCCACTATCAATTACCCATTCATCCTTATCTTCAACTTTTGCTGCCAGGGCCTTTTCTTCATTTTTGATAGCCGATTCCGGTTCATTTTCTTGTAAAGCATAGAACACCCATTCCTTTCCATTGTCGAATCCACTAGCAAAGTCTTCTGTCGGTTCATCTTCATAGTCGTCAATTAGTCCTTCCTCATCATCTATGTAGCATTGTTTACTTTTCTTGAATCTATATCTATTTTGGTTAGGCTTAAATGATTTCTTAACTCTTTCCTCAAACCTTGCATTCCTTTCAGGACATCTAGATGTAAAATGACCAATCTTATTACACACAAAACATTTAAAAGGTGTTTTTCCTTCATACTTACTTTCTGTCGGACCTTTAGGTACTCTTCTAGCAAATAAGGCTTCAAGTTGCTCAAATTATTCATCTTCTTTCTTCATGTCTTCCAATTCTTTTGCATATAGGACTTTCCAATCACTTTTTTCGGTGGATGATGATGATGATGCATAAAAAGTAGGTTTAGATTTTACAGCTCTAGAAGATTCAAATTCTTCAAGCTCAAAATCAGATAATTTCCCAATCAGAATGTCTCTGTTAACTGAAGAGTTAGCCATTGTTCTCAACTCATTAATTGCAATTGCCTTCATCTTGTAAGTTGGTGGAAGGGCTCTCAAGACTTTGGAAACTATTTAATCTTCACTCAGAAATCCTCCATAACATTGAATTCCCATAACAATCTCATTTACTCTTTCCATAAACACAGCAATTCTTTCATTATCTTCCATCTTCAAGTTTTCATATCTTACTCAGAAACCATCAAGTTTAGCAATTTTGACAATAGGATCACCTTCATTCAGATTTTGCAATTTATCCCACATAACCTAAGCCGATGATTTATCAGTCAATCTCATGATCTGATGATCAGTAAGTGCACACAAGAGGGCTTTTGTAGCTCTGCAATCATTTTCAATATTCTTGTCCAAGTTTGGAGGAGCACGATTGCCAGATGTCGGATCATAAGGTGTGTATCCTTTCTCAATGATCTCCCAAATGTCCTTGCCAAGACATCGAAGATGAGTCTCCATTCAAATTTTCAATATCCCATAATTTATTCCATCAAGCTTAGGAATTTCTCTTCTGAAAATAGTTGTCGGTGGATTAGAAGTCTTAGTTGCTATAGGATCTACCTCAAGCGGTTAAGCTTCATCAAAAGAGGACCAAAGCTCTAATACCAATTGTCAGGATAGCCAATGAACAACTGAGAGGGGGGGGGTGAATTAGTTGTTAACAGATTATATCATTTAATCCTTTTATTAGCCTTAAACCAGATTAAGTATTGGTAAAGCAGAAACAGATACTAGTAAACAATACAACTTTACAAATAAACAGATAATCAATGCAAAGAAACCATACCACATAACACCATGATTTGTACGTGGAAAACCCAGAAAGAGAAAAACCACGGTGGGAAGCCTACCCACAGTCAGATGATACTTCTACAGAAAGTATGTGATACAATGAGGGGCCTGCACATGCATTAAGGCACACTACCTAGAGCATACTACTCAGTACAAAAGAGTCTCACTGACTACAGAGAGGCAACAACCATCTCAATATAAATGGACAACAATCTAATAGATTGAACTCCCAGAGATAGTATCTACCATGCCTGATTACAGTCTCGGTTAAGCTCAATACCGGAGGCATTTGACCTCTTCCATAATCCCAATTCGATCACCTATGATTGACCAAATCTCCTTTGCATATGATATTACATTCCACGACCATGACACACTAATTACAATGAGATCTTACATCATTTTATACCAACCCTAAGGCCTAAACCAATTAGGTTGGCCACCTAAAAGATATTACAATAAGATCATTACATAAATTCATATTACAATGATATGCCATGTCGGCTTAAGACCAAAACAACAATAACCAATCCATAGAACATCTCAAAACATCTCGGTAACGTGTAGAGTACACGTTAACATGATACCAGTCCATAACCTAGATAGGTACCGAACCTATTCTGGGTCCACCACGCCAAAGCAATGTCTTCAAGCAGTTGAAGTACGATCAAAGAACATCTTCAGCATCTTGAAATCCATCTAGAAGCCGCACCAACACCACTTATGCATCCTGTCAAGATTCCTCAGTAAAAGCTATGTCGGTTAAACCTTAAACCAATGCCGGTAAGAGTGTATGATAGCATCTGATTACCAAGTCAATACCAACTGATCAAAACATGCTCAAGGAACATGTAACACATAAAATCAAACATACTCCATTGATCCAAACATGTCAGAAGTGTCCAACAGATAGTCTCTTCTGTCTGTAACACTAGATATTCTATCGGTAACCAAAACTTGTATGTCGGTAACCAACCATAACAGCTAGTGTTGACATTAATGACAAAACATCAATGCAACACATAATCAATTCATCCATAATGCCAACACATAAGGCCATGGTAAATTGTAAGGATAAACTTGTAGAGTGCCTTGATGATTTAGGCAATCAAGTGGAGATACAAGGGGTTAAGAAGCCTTTGCAACTTAGACAAATTTCAGCAATGCAACTTAAGAGGGCCCAAAGGAAGGGTTGTGAAATCTATGCAGTTCATATCAAACATTTAAGGGAGGATAAAACTGGACTTGATACACACCCTATCTTTCGAGAGTACCAAGATGTCTTTCCCGAGGAATTGCTAGGATTGCCACCCAAGACATAATTTGATTTTACTATTGATCTTCACCTTGGGACTGAACCTCAATCCAAGGCACCCTATAGAATGACAACTATAGAATTGTATGAGCTAAAGGTACAATTGCAAGAGTTAATGGACAAGGGCCTAATCCGACCAAGTGTATCACCTTGGAGAACACCCATAATCTTTGTCAAGAAGAAGGATAGCACACTCCGTTTGTACATTGATTACAGAATGTTGAACAAAGTCACCATCAAGAATAGGTACCCACTCCCTAGAATTGATGAGTCGTTTCATCAAATGAAAGGTGCAACATTCTTCTCCAAGATTGATCTCAAGTCTAGATACCACCAACTTAGAATAAGGGATGAAGATATACATAAGACAACCTTTCAAACTCGCTATGGACATTATGAGTTCATAGTGTTACCCTTTGGATTAACAAATGTTCCGGTGGCTTTTATGAACCTTATGAACAATGTCTTTAGGGATTGTCTAGATGACTTTGTCTTGATTTTCATAGATGATATCCTTATCTACTCCAAATCAATAGAGGAGCATAAGAAGCACTTGAGGCTAGTATTGCAGAGATTAAGGGAACACAAGCTCTATGGCATATTGTCCAAATGTACTTTCTTCCAAAGGAAAATTCATTACCTAGGGCATATCATTTCTGGAGATGGAGTCTCTGTTGATCCAGAGAAGATCAAAGCAATCATAGAATGGCCAACTCCATGAAATATTCCTGAGATCCGCAACTTCGCGGGGTTAGTTGGGTATTATAGGAAGTTTGTAGAAGGGTTCTCTAAGATTGCAGCCCCTATAACTGCACTCCAAAGGAAGGGAAGGAAATTTGATTAGCCAGAGGAATGTGAGCAAGCCTTCAACTTATTAAAACAGAAGTTAACCTCAACACCTATACTCACAATACTCGACCCAAATGGACCATTCACAGTTATCACTGATGCATCAGGAAAAGGAATTGGAGGAGCATTAATGCAAAATGAACAAGTAGTAGCTTATGAGTCCTGGAAGTTGAAGCAACATGAAGTCAACTATGCACCACATGACTAAGAATTGGTTGCTATTGTCCATGCCCTCCAAATATAGAGACACTACCTTTTAGGTAAGCCATTTGAGCTAAAAACTTATCATCATGGGTTGAGGTACATCGTTACCCAACCAAATATAAATGCAAGGCAGAGAAGATGGTTAGAATTCCTAAGTGAGTATGATTTTGGGATACACTACATCAAAGGGAGAGAAAACAAAGTGGCTGATGCTTTAAACAAACGAAGGCACCTCGCAGTGATAGCCACCACAAGGACTACCTTGAGATAGCAAGTGCTGAGTAATCTTCAAGGGGATGAGAACTATGACTTAGTCAAAAGTGTTGGAATCCAAGAAAACTGAGAGGGGGGGATGAATCAGTGTTCTACCGGAATGATCAATTTTAACCTTATTAAAACATGCATTCACCAACCAGTAAACCAGTACATATAAGAATGAAAGAAGTAAAGCAATCATTAAGCCAATCACACAAATGAATATCATAACACAGAGAATTATATATGGAAAACCTCAAAGAAGAAAAACCACGGTGGGATTTGTGACCCACAATATCAATCCACTAGCCATATGAAGAGATATTACAAAATATAGGGGCCTGTACTTGCAGGAAGGCTTACAACCTAGAGCACACTGCTCATCACAAAAAGAGTCTCACTGACTATAGATAAATCTAGACTACAATCTGGAAGAATGAGTGAACTGCAATGATAAGATCTCCTATGCATGAATACAGTTCCGGTTAGGCTTTGTTTGTTCTAGTCTGAAACCCTAAACCCTTACCAGAATAACCTCTTACATAAATGTCCTCATATACATGATATCTCTCACATATCTCACATATCCTTACATCTCTCATATCACAAAATGATATAATCAACTAACCTATATACCCTTACAATCCTTCATGCCTTATGTCGGCTTACATAGATAATTACAAAGTGAATATACATGTAAGCTCAATTACATATATACATAAGTATCAAAATCAATTGTCGATTGTCAGATCTCCCAAAATGATTTCGGCCTCCTATACATGTATCCTGATGAAGTCATGTTGACCTGCAATGTCGGTACCCAAAGAATTCCTCCTACCGGTGAAGATACCTATCGGTGTCAGTGTCGGTGAAGTGTCTGTCGGTAAACAACCAAACCAAAATATGAAAGCCAGAACATGTTGCCATCATTGACAACATATTGAAACCAATCAAATGAGTGTCAATTGCCAACAATCTCCCCCTTTGGCATTGATGGCAACACTCATGTGAATAATGATAATGGTTTCCATCTGTCGGTTTCACTCTGAGACTACTCCCCCTGAGCTGAATATCCATATGTGATCATGACCTCAACAAAATACTCCATACCTCCATATCTCCCAATGCGAAGAATATATTTTTCACCTATACCTCCCCCTTTAACATCAATGCCAAAAAAAATACCAAAAATCGAGATGAAGAATGAAATATTGTACAAAGAATATCCCAAAACACCTTACCAGAGCTAAATATACTTGAAAATTTTTGGATAGGCTTTCTCCAAAAGCTCTAGATAGGTATCCCAGCCTGATTTGAGTGTGTTGGAAACAAATACAAGTTCATTAAGCATATAGGCATATGACTCTTTATCCTTAAGTTCTGTCGGTGTGGGCCTGCCAACCATATCGATACATTCCTTCTTATGTACACTTAATGAGTCCAACTAGGGACTCACAAATCCTCTAAGTCCTCTAGCTCTTCTTATGATTTTGTCTTTATCCCTCTCAAGAGATGAAAACTGAGCTTCCAAAACTAAAATATGACCATCAATAGATGTAGTCAAAGAATTTGAACCATCAAAAGAATTGACCATACCTACAATCTTCTCCTAAGTATCCTTAATCATTTTATCTAAATCTACTATAAGTAAACCTATGTTACAACATACTCTGTAAATGTTAGCACATTGCCTTAAGGCATTATCAATCAACTTTAACTTATCATTAATCTCCTCCTTCTCCAACTCAATCATCTGATCAAATGTTGCTCTCTTAGCTTGTGTAAACCTCTCCAATGTCTGTCGGTTTGATATATATTGTAAAGATTGAAAGTCCTTAGAAATATGGTTTGTGATTATTTTAAGCTTGTCGGATGAGCTTGCTCCTTTGTCAAATTTGCACTCTCGAACAAGTCTATGCAAAATAGAGATTGATTGATCAATAACTCCTTTGTCTATAGATCATTCCTTTATCATCTTCTGTGCAACCATCATCATGAGCTCAGTAGAACTCATCTCAGTTATGTTTTTTTGTTCAGCCTATGAGGTGTCAATTGACAACAATGATGTGCTCACTACCGGTTCCTTGTCAGATTCCTCTCTCTTCTCCTCTATTGGTTTATTTACTTTTATAGATTCCTCTCTTGCACCGATTGCTTCGCCACTTGGTGCAGTATCAGTTACTATCGGTTCCTCCTTATGAACTGTGACCTCAACCTGTACATTTTGATCCGGAGGATTATTATCCTTAACATTAGTAACCTGTACACTTGCAAGATTTGCACTCTCTGAATCTGCCGGTATCTCAACATTTGCCGGTATCACCTCTGTGTCCTATACATTAGATTCTATTGGGGTCTTTATATCCAATATCTTAATATCCTTCAAAATTGTACCCATTATACCTTTACCTTTCCCTTCAACCAGGATGTTTGTAGTGTTGAACACAGAGTACCACTAAGAGGGGGGTGAATCAGTGGTTCCTAAACTCTTTTCTCTTTTAAGGCAACTTCAGAATATTGGTTGTTATCTTAAGCACTAAACAATCAAATCAGTAAAGCAAATGAGGAGACCAAAGAAGATAATCACACAAATGCAACCCACAACACTAGATGTACGAGGAAAACCCAATATGGGAAAAACCTCGGTGAGAAATATTGCTGGAGACTACTGCTCCAATCCAACCTCACAAGAGAAACACTGAATTACAAAGATTTAGGGCACCAATCCAAGGAGCACCAACCTGTACAATACCTTCACCTGACATCCAGCTGTCATGCTTGTCGACATCCACCTTTGCTTGGATTCTTATGTCGGTTTGACATACTTTATCAACCAAGGTTGACTACCAGTTTAGTTTGCATTACCGGTATGACCATCAAACATCCTCTCTATTTTGTTCACCGGTTGTTTGTGTCTTTATAACAAACAAACAACCTTCATCTCGGTTTATGCCTTAACGGTAAGCCTTCTTTACCGGTAGATGACACAAGTCACATTTACCGGGAGCCTTCCTTCTGTATTTATCTTCTTATACCTGTCACAATTTCTTACTTACCGGTGACCTAGCCAAACCAGTCGACATCAGTGACAACTTAATGCCACATTGCCAACATGTAGTGTCAATTTTAGCCTTCGGTGAAGTATAGAAACCAGGGTTTGTAGCAAAGAATTGAACCCTTTCCTTGTGGGTCTTAATGACTATCTCATTAACCCTTCCTAACATAAGACTAACTATCTTGTGCTTGTTGTGAAAGATTTTTTTGTCTGCAACCTCAAGAGTCATGTCCAACTCCTCTGGAGTAATGGATGCACAAGTAGTTAACAATTCTTGAATCTTTATATGCTTGTCCTCCTCCATAGCTGATAGTCTTCTAGCATCTAATTTGTCATATAGCTGTGCCGGTATTTGATTCTCAATTTCCAACAAGGCTTTCTTGTATATATCCAAATATAATAAAATTGCTTCCTCAACTTCTCTCTGTTCATCATCATCTAAATGCTCATAATAAAATTATACATTTTTCAACATACCATCCTTAGTTTTTTCATCAACCAATTCTGCACAAGTCTTGGGTGGAATAATAGTTACATTACTGGTAAAAAGTGTCAGATCAATGTCATCCATCTTCTTTCTTCTACTAGTATCGGATGGAGCAAAAGGTGTTTCCTTTGGAGCTCTCTTCTATGTCAGTACCCTGATTGTAACCTTCCTAACCGGTTTCTTCCTTGCTTCCTCCTTAGATTCTTCACCTTTGTTCCTTAATACTCTCTTGAATGCTAAGGGTGTGTCATCTTCAGATCTAGAGTCTGATGGAATAGGCTCAATACAAATTTCAGGCTCTTTCCTCTTCCTTCCTTTTTCCAAAACAACATCTATTAATACTTTGATATCCTGAGATACTTGTTCAACAAATTTGCTTGCCTTGCCCTGTTGTTTCTCCCTCTTCTTCTGGTTAAATTCAGTTTCAACCTTTTGCTTCTTCTATTTTGCAGTACCAAAGGATTTCTCACCCTCATCAATAGGTGCATCAATTAACAACTTTGCATAAGCATCTAGAATCTGTGAATCAACTTCATAACCCATCTCTTCAATCCATATCTTTCGGGGCTTGACAAATTCCATCAAAGTTTCATCCTTTTTAACTATGAAGTATATCTCGGTTGAGTATTTCTCAACAATTTGCTTTAGAATCCTCTCTCTAGAATTCATAGCCTTCTAGATTGCCTTGAAGTAACCCCATACCTTGTCATCTCAGTGACTACCCAATGTAGCAATGGATTATTTCAGTTGTCTTCCTACCGGGATATCAAATGCCCATTGTCCCTTCCCAAAACTGGGAGTTTCATTAATGAAAAATAGCATCAAACAGACAATAAGATTTCCATATCGGAATGTTCCCTTCTTTTCTCCTTTGATCTTCCCTAGGTTAATTAACAATTCATCTAACATCCATCCACATAGATCTAACTTCTCATTTTCCATCATGATCTTATGTGTTGCAAATATACAGGAGCTGGAAACAGAATTAAGACGATTGGATTGAGTTACCTTGTATCCAATAACCATGCTTCTGAATCTGATATCTCTGTCAGTGATAGCGCTAACCCTCATCAATTGTTAGTCCGAAGTTGCGTCGGTGAACTTGTTAACCTGATCATTAGAGATCTTCTTCTGCGGACGCTAACCAATCTGTAGCAAACTGGTGATGGCCCTGATGGCCTCCTTTGAGATCTTATAAGGTTTGTCCAAACAGATGAATTCTCCATGCACTCTGCTCAAAACATGTCTGACAATCTCATCCTCAAATTCGGGGATATCCAGAATGTCGGTAAACCCTAGATCCTCAATGTGCTTGTACTCGGGCTTAATCTTTCCAGAATCTCCCATTAACTCGCTCGTATACATGCTCTTAATACCATTGGTTCCCAAATCCTCAATGTGGCAGTGAATGTATGCTTTGACATCTTCCACATATACAACTCCTTCTAGAACATAGGAAAAAGCGCCAACCGAATCATCTAAGGTGGCAATATGCGGACATCGTTTGAAAATCGGCCTAGGACGGTCCTTTACCTCAACAACAGTAGGATTTGCAATAAAAGTAGGTGCAGAGGATGATCCCGCTTCCATGATAAAAGATAATTTTGATAAGTACTTGTGAAATAGTTGACGGTGAAAACCCTAAAGAACTCTTTTCATCGCTAGTGAAATCGCTCAAGAAGATATCGATTGCATTGAATTACCTTAGACTCGCTCTGAATCACTCTGAATGCAAAGTGATCAGAAATGACGTAGATTCAACCTTTTAACCTCCAAGAAACCCTAATCTATCATTGATATGAATGAATTCCGATGAAAGATATCGGATCTCGGTCAAACATCTCCATGTCGGATAAGCATTTTGTAATGCCCCACCAGGAAACCCCGAAGGGATAAGCCAAAACACAAGAATAGAGTGCAATTTTTTTTTTTTTGTTAAAGTTACACCACATTAAGATACAACAAGATATCAAAGATTCAGATTACATAGCGGAAGACATCAACTAACACCTAAAGAGTTTCCCAACGAGATTACTCAAATTTCGCAATTCACTTAACTCACACAATTAATCCAATAAGCTGATTATCTTAATAACGAGATGACTCTTAATCAGGATAATTTCTTTCACAAGATGGAAACATTAATCACAAGCAAAGATTCATCCATTAAGATCTACTCATAATCTTCATTCAAGCTTTTCATTAAAAATACAAGCCATACATCTAATATTCTAACACACTAGAATTTCATCATAAACATATGAGATCTTTCAAGCATACTAAATTTCCTTAACAACAACTGAATATATATTCCATTACTCTAAGTTACATTCTTTCACATTCCAATTTATTGCATTAGAAAAGACGATTGCATACATGCATCTACGATAAATCTCATCTAAACCACTTATGCATTCGATCAAAATGGCATTCAAGAAAGGACAACATATAAGCATTTAAAGTTAATTCCATTTATCCACTTATACATTCTAACATAAGCTATTCATACATGATAAAGTTGAATAAGGGAAACATAAGAGAATAACATCACATAACACCATAATGATCTCAGAGTTCACCCCTAAAGGCTACATCTCCGGGTCTGCTCAACTGCAAGACCCCTCTGATAATTAATAAAGTTAAGAATACAAGAGGTTACACCATTACAATCCGGCCATCAAGGCGAAATATATCCAATATACAAACGACCACATCGGTCAATAATTACATAAACGATCCCTGAAAAGAAAAGGGTCTAGCTGAACATAATCAAAGCTAAAACAAAAGTCCATTGGAGCATCCACAAAACGGAGTCATCACCACCCAAGGTCTAACATGAAAACGATACTCACAAGGGCATAGACAAAAGGACGACCCACAAAGGTACTCCTAACAAGACAAAACGACAACACACTAGCGAACATAGGGACAAGTGTCATCACACAACCTGGTACGGTTACCATGGCAGGTCTTCATAGGTTCCGGCCCCATACACTGGGTTACCTTGGCAACCTAATCCGAGCCTCCGGCCCATCCAAGCCTCATGTGGACCCACACATCCTCTCGTGAAGACAAGGATGGTGGTTTGCCATTTCAGGCCTTCTCACAGCATGTCAAGTCTATGTTAGCACTCGTCCCATGTGTGAGGCACATTATCTTACTTAGAGATTACATTCTAATCTACTATTAGGTTATCACTTATTAGACTCACTTTCGATGGGTTACCCAGCAGCCACTTTGGGCGCGACCCCCAACTGAAAGCCACTTTCCCATACGACACTAGACTAAACTCAGACGAACTCAAAAACCAAGGAATACACATGGTCAGACGAACAGAGTTCAAGAAGGAGAGAACAACCATCTAGTCAAACACGACTCATCATTCAACACCCACACAAAGGATATGACCAAATACGACACTACCACAAAACAACAGTCAACTCGGAATCGAGGACTGAAACAGGTACCCCAAATCATTCCATACGATAGGGTCCTAACAACAAAGCACGACTTGCCATTACATAAGCAAAAGCGAATATAGAAATTAAACTCGCATAGGTAATAATCGGAAAAGACAATATTTTCTCATATTGATTTAAGCATTAAAAGTCGATCAAGTTTTCTACATTGATCTATATTAGATTGCAGTTATCTACCTCATCTAGGTATAGGTTGTTCTTGGTTTTCTAACTCACTGATGTTCATTACATCAAACATACAAAAATATGCCATAACGAGTTCTTTAACCAATTTCACAAGAATATAATCTAAACAACCATTAACTAACTAATTAAGATCTTTAATCTTCAATTAAAACATCACTGACGTACTGGTTCAAAACCAACCTCTACAGTTTCACATTTTCCAAGCCCAGATGCACTATACGGATCCTGAAAATATAAATATATTAGGGAATCCAAAAGTAGATCTTCATTTCCAAAATCCAAATATTACTTCCTTACGCACGTATAAAAGAATCCAAAATTAACTGTTAATTAATGAGTATATTTATTAATCCACGATAAATAAAATACACACAATTAATAACTAAAAGTGCACAATAACCCAGTTAATTATTAGTTAATATATAATTATTAATCTTTATTAATAAAATATATTTTACTAATAATTAATGCATTGCACAAATCTCAAATTAAATATCGATTAGTTTATATATATATATATATATATATATATATATATATATATATATATATATATATTAATTCCCATTAATAATATATATAAAATAATTAATAAATAATTGAAAACTTTATTTAAAAAATATTTTTAATTTAATAAATTTATTTATTTATTTATTTTTAAATAAAAATAATAATAAAAAAAAATGAAATACTTTATTTTTAAAACCCCAAGGGCAGACCCACGTGGGGCCACGTGGGCTTCTCCCACGCGGGCCTCCCTTTCCCCACAGGAAGGGCTGGGGAGACCATGACGTGGTCTCCACCCAGCCTAGGCTGCGTGGAGAGCACGGCATGGCCTCCCGCAGGCCTCTCCCCAAGGTTTAGGGAAGCCTTGGCTTTCCCCAAACATGGGTCGAGGGCCTTGGCAATACCGTCCCTTCCAAATCCACCATACCAAAACAACGCAACGCGTTAAATTTCGTTTAATATTATATATATATTTTTTTTAAGATTTGCTATTAAAAATTTCATATACAGCAAGGAAAAACACAGTCTCACAGGGACTGGAATAAATAAAATTTTTTTTGGTTTTTTTCATTCTTTCATAAGCAATTGTAAAATACCCAGATCAGGAAAGGGGAAGAATTTCTCCAAAACCAATAGCATAATGGCCAAATAAGATTAATCTTCACAAATTTAACATCTAATCTGCCAAACCCCCAACTAAATTTCAATTTTATTTATTTTAAATCATTCTTAGCAAACTAGAAATTGATTTGAAAACAAAGAATGAAATCAAGGAGGGATAATTCAAGATCTTATTTCCATTCTACTCTATTAATCAATCAAACCGATTTTTCAATAACAAATTCATTTCTTTCAACTAGAACAGTAAATTCTTTTGGCAACAAGAAAACAATTTAGGATCCTACCTTCGTACGCGATCCTGGTAGATATTTACTGAAGAGCCCAACCTGCCAGCTCAAGAATTCCTCCTCCTTCCAGAATCCCCAAATTTTATCCCAAAATCCTTTTTCCAACCAAAATATTTTTCCAAAAATATCCATCCTCCAAAATTTCCCAAAAATTTAGGTTATAAGGAAGAGTTGACCAAAATTCTATTTTTTGGAATTAAAATTTTTATTTAAAAATAATTCTCAAAAATAATTATTTTCTAACTATATCAACAATTTAAATTGTTTTTTTAACTCCAAATTGATTTCCTCATTTAATTCAATTTAACCTTTCTAATTTAAAAAGCCAACAGAATACAGTTAAATCTATTGCAATTAAATACAAAACTTTCTTTTTCAACAGCATATACAAAATGCATTTAATATTCAAAATCAACCATTTAATCGAACTTACTCCCAATTTAAGACAAGCAATCCAATATCAACAAAAATCGCATAACGAAATCCCGATTAATTTAGTCCATTAATCTTTAATGCACAAACAGATATTTAATCAAATTAATACTAAGGACTAATTAATCAATTTAACCATACACACCAAGCACGCAAACCAAGAAAGACAACCAAACAGACGACTCGCAAACCCAAACAAAAAGGGATTACCGACGGCGACTGACGATGCTCACTTGAGCACGACTAAGGTCAACTAGGGTCTTACGACCACCTAATCCAACTCTAAGGATTAAAGAGGTACACTCAAACCTGCAAATCCAAGTGAAGACGAACCCGGCACTCATGCGGCGTTGTACCTGAAATCTCCTGCAACCAAGAGTCATACATGCATACATATATAAAAATTTAATGAAAGCGTTAGCCCGATATTAATACCACGAAAAAGGAACACTGAACAACTTGCATACAACTAGTGTGAAAACCACATCAATAGCTATGCATTAACTCAAACATCTGACTATAACATTATATTAAGATAAACTAACCAAGATTAAACCCAGATTAGAAATTGATTAGGGTAGGGGTACTACACATTTCCAATGTCTAGAACATCTTCCAAAACCTATTCTCGGGGCTTAAGCAATATTGTCATGAATTTTTCCTACCCCTAAGGCATCTGCCTCAATTACCGGATGAGCTTCCTGCCGGTGCAGGAGCAACCTCCTATGTCGGTTGAGTAATCGATGCATTTCCATCTACTAATTGATCATCTGGCTTCCTGATCCATTTCTTGATATGATCTTGCCGGATTTCATTGACCTTCTCTTTTCCTTTATCATTTGATCCATCATTGTTAACCAGTAGATTTCTACTTCTACAGAACTTAGCTATGTGTCCAACTTTGTTGCATGCATAACATGTAACATTGTTCTTTTGAATTGCTTTGCTAAAACTGGTATAATTTCTTGACCTGCACTAATTAGCCATATGTCCAAATTTTCCACATGCATAACATTTAACATTCATTCTACAATCTTTTGTGTTATGACCATACTTATTGCATTTAGAACATTGACCGGGAGAAGAATTATAGTTCTGATTTGCTATATTTCTACATTGCCTATCCATGTGACCAAATTTATTACAAACAAAGAATCTACCATTAAATTTATAAGCATTAAGTTGCCTTACCAGTGCCTTCTGGTTTGGATCTTCATTTGCAGTACCGAAGCTCTGACCTTGTTCAAATCCAAGTCCACTGGAATCTCCATTTTGTCTTTGACTTTTCAGTAATTCATCAAGTTGTACTTACTTGTAATAGTCAGATCATCTCTCTGAATTATCATTTGTCTCTCAAGTTCTTGTTCATTGCTCTAGGATTGCACTAAATCAGTTCTCAACATATCATTTTCATGAACCAACTGGATGCATTCTTCAGATCTATCTTTCAGAGATCTCCCAAGGTTTATTTCATTCATCTTTTGGTCATCAATCTCCTTTGACATCCTCATAGTTAGGGCTTGCATTTCATTCCTCATGACCATGTTCTCCTGACTCAGCTTCTGACATCTTTCATTAAGTGCATCTTTCTCATCATTATCCTAATTTTGCAGAAGTTCCTTCCTCCTAGCTTGAACAGATGACAGCCTCTCCTATAGGATAAGAATGAATTCCTTAATAGAATTCAATTCATCTTGTAACTTCAAGTTATTTATCCTTTCAGCATCATAATTTTCAAGTGCTACCTCAAGTTGCTTCTCCAAACTCAAATCCATGGATTCTGGATTCAGGATCTTCCTCAAGGTGTTAAACTTCCTCTGAGGCACAAGGCTCTGATACCAATTGTTGGAATCCAAGAACACTAAGAGGGGGGGGGGGGGGGGCGGGTGAATCAGTGTTCTACCGAAATGATCAATTTTAATCTTATTAAAACATGCATTCACCAACTGGTAAACCGGTACATATAAGAATGAAAGAAGTAAAGCAATCAATAAGCTAATCACACAAGTGAATACCATAATACGGAGAATTATACATGGAAAACCTCAAAGAGGAAAAACCACGGTGATATTTGTGACCCACAATATCAATCCACTGACCATATGAAGAGATATTACAAAATATAGGGGCCTGCACTTGTAGGAAGGCTTACAAGCTAGAGCACACTGGTCATCACAAAAAGAGTCTCACTGACTACAGAGAAATCTAGACTATAATCTAGAAGAATGAGTGAACTGCAATGATAGCATCTCCTATGCCTGAATACAATTCCGGTTAAGCTCTGTATGTTCTGATCTGAAACCCTAAACCGTTACCGGAATAACCTCTTACATAAATGTCCTCACATACATGATCTCTCTCACATATCTCGCATATCCTTACATCTCTCATATCACAAAATGATCTAATCAACTGACTTGTGTACCCTTACAATCCTTCATGCCTTATGTCGGCTTACATAGATAATTATAAAGTGAATATACATGTCAGCTCAATTACATATATACATAAGTATCAAAATCAGTTGCCGATTGTCGAATCTCCCAAAATGATGTCGGTCTCCTATACATGTATCCTGATGAAGTCATGTCTGCTTGCAATGTCAATACCCAAATAATTCCTCCTACCGGTGAAGATACCTGTCGGTGTTGATGAAGTGTCTGCCGATAAACAACCAAACCAAAATATGAAAGTTGAAACATACTGCCATCAATGACAACATATTGAAACCAATCAAATGAGTGTTAATTGCCAACAAAAAGTGCCTTAGAGACTAATCCTTCCGACCACCGTTTTGATGGATATACCTTAGAACCAGATGGACTTCTTAGATATATGAGGAGAATGTATATTCCTAATAAAGGAGGGTTAAGGGATTTGATTATGGAGGAAACACACAATGCTCCTTAATTTGGACAACCCAGTGCGAATAAGATGGTTGCGGATATGAAACCCTTATACTTTTGGTCGGGACTTAAGAAGGATGTGATAGCCTATGTGAGACAATGTTTTGAATGCCAACGAGTCAAGGCTGAGCATATGCATCCGGCAGAGTTTTTATTTTCGCACCACGTGCCAAATTACAAATGGCAAGTGATCAGTATGGATTTTATTTAGGAACTACCTATGTCCAAACAAAAGCACGATATGATATT
This sequence comes from Cryptomeria japonica, assembly GCF_030272615.1. Classification (NCBI taxonomy): domain Eukaryota; kingdom Viridiplantae; phylum Streptophyta; class Pinopsida; order Cupressales; family Cupressaceae; genus Cryptomeria; species Cryptomeria japonica. The sequence continues at coordinate 469,513,343 of NC_081411.1, read as the reverse complement.
GGTTGTAGTAGACAAGTTGACCAGGGTAGCTCACTTCATACACGGTAATCTTAGGGATGGATCAATAGCTCTAGCACAAAAGTTTGTTAAGAAAATTTTCTAATTACATGGGGTACTTGAGACAATAATTTCAGACAGGGATGTGAGGATGACTTCACGGTTTTAGACCACTTTGAATGCAACTTTGGGGACAAGGTTGAACTTTAGCACAACCTATCAACCTCAGACAAGCGGACAAACTGAGAGAGTAAATAAGGTAGTAGAGGACTTATTGAGGATGTACTGCATGGATCAACAGTACAAATGGGAGGATTTTCTTGCCTTAGTTTAGTTTGCATACAACAACTCCTATCACTCCTTTATAGGCATGGCACCGTTTGAGGCTCTTTATGGGCGTAAGTGTAGAACACCTGTCAACTGGGATCGAGTAGACAAAGTTTTGGATGGACCAGAAATACTTAAGGAGATGGAAGAGTGGATGGTGTCAATAAAGGTTAGACTTAAGGAAGCAGTTGATTGACAGAAGAGCTATGCAAATAAGAACATGACCTTCCAACACTTTTTAGAAGGGGATAAGGTCTTTTTGAGGGTGAGAACTCAGAAGAGTTCCATTTCCTTCGGGAGGTCCTCAAAATTGGCACCTAGATATGTTGGGTCTTTTGACATCTTAGAAGTGGTTAATCCAATTGCCTACCGACTTGCCTTACCACCTTCTCTTGCCCAAATTCATAATGTTATTCATGTTTCACTGTTTAAGCCCCATCATCCCAATATTTCTCATATTCTTGATTGGTGTACACTTTAGGTACAGGACCTAGGGATGGTGCTAGTGGAGCCCACTTAAATCATTGATAGGTGCACTATTCAGTTGCACAAGAGAGAGATCTTGCAGTATGAGATCTAGTGGGACCAATATTTAGAGGACAGTGCTACATGGGAAAATGTTGAGGATATTGAGTGTTCTTTACTGCATTTACTTTGATGAACTTAATTATTATTATTGCATGCATGTTTTGTTTTGTAATAAGACATCGGGGTGATGTCTCTTCCTAGTGGGGAAGGATGTCATGACCTGATTTAGACCACTTAGTTTTAGATTACTTTTACTTGCTAGACACTGATACTATTGACATTATTATGCTAATAAATGTGCGTAATGCCATTCTTTTATTTTTGGTGTGATTAATGATGTTAGATGATATTGATGATACTTAATGCTATTAATGACTTTTTAGATTTTTAAATGAAATGACGAATATAATGTGTTTTTCTCATGATCTGATGATCTTTTGTCAAGTGTGAGGTGATTGCAGGGTTGACCTTCGAAGGCGGACATATGACCGAGGAGGAATCTCCTAACTCGCTAGCGGGAACTCACGGAATGGGACCTTGTGAAAATATAAATTAAATAATAATTAAATAGATTAAACTTAAAAATTTAAAATAAATAAAACTATTTAAGAGATATAAATAAATTAATTAAAGAATTAAATTAGATAAATAAAATGTAATAAGTAATTTATTTGAAAGATGACTTATTAGAATTTAAAATCAATTTAAGAGTTATAGTTAGTAAAAAAATATAAAAAATTGGCATGCGTGGGTTTAGATTTTTAAATTAGAAAAAAAATAATAAAAGATTAAAAGATAAATTATTAAAATTTATAAGAGAATTATAAAAACGACATGCATGGGATATTATTAAATTAAAAAAATAATAGAATAAAAATATAATTAAATATTTGAAAGCTGAGATTTTAGGAAAATAAAATCTTGAAAGCATGAGACATGCAAATTAGTTAAACTTCCCAATTTAGTTTGCTATAATCCATGCATTTGATAAAAATCTTATATGCATTAAAATAATTTTAGCCACAAAACAATTATAAATATAGGGTTGACTATCCTATTTTTCACATCCAAGATTCTGGCTCAAATTTTATTTTCTCTCGTGAATTGTTTCGGTATGCATTTTAGCATAGATGAAGGAACAAGTTTGTCATCATCTGCAGTTTTGGGTTTTGATGACTCAAAATCTGCAAACAAGAATCGCCCCTCCTCTTCTTTTAGGAGACTTAGGTGTAGTTTGCTTTGCATGGACTTTCCTCTCCTTACCAATCGCTGCCCTATAGGACCAAATCGGTTGTATGATGGTAGTGTAATAGAGCAATCTGTAAAAAAAATGTTAATAATTGAGGCGCTACCCATCTCCCTTCGCCACTTCATACTAAATCAACTACCTGGAAACATACTTCTCCCATTCTCTTTTGTCAGCGACTTGTGTGGATGAGTGTTTTCCTGCATGCCTGGCTGGAATCGGTTTTGGTGGCTAGAACGAATTGTTGCACTTTGGGGTGAAGTTCGTACCCTCTTCTCATGAAAACTCCTCCCTCTCCTATCCGTCTCCCCACGCCTGCCTGCCTGGAGATGCAACGTGCATTCCATTATTTTCCTTGTTTGACTTGCTCTCTAGATAACTTTGTCTTATGCCAGTTCTCTCCCTTCCAAATTCACAAGGCTGGAATCATTTCTTTTCTTTTGTTTTTGGAATCAATTAAGATGGTTCCATTGATTGTCTTTTTCCTAAATGAAAATCTTCAATTAGATTCTTCTTATTTTGTCTTTTGATTAATTTTTAGAATTGAATCCCTATCATAATCAGTCGAATTATATATATATATATATATATATATATATAGGATTTGATTATTAAATTGTTTCCTTTTTGAATCTAAGTGAATCAAGTTCTTAAAATTAGAAATGGTTAAGAATAAAATAAAACATATTAATTCGGGAAGGATTAATTTAATTCTTCGGTCTATGATGGATGGCTAGAAAAGTGTGCTTGATTATGGGTTAACCAAGGAAGGGTGTTTACTTACACCTACCCCAATAGAGTTAAATTGGCCAATAAATTATTAATTTTTTTCTCCTTGCAACAACACATGTAGTTAGTTCAACAGTTTGGTTGTTAGTTCTACATGCATGCATGCACAAGTTCCATTCTCACCAGTTGGTTCCGGTTTGCTAGGAAACTTCGTAGTGAGAGATGGGAGCTTATCATGAGCATCTAGGAAGCGTAAGCTTAGTTTGGTTGGGTGGATAAAACCCCTAGGTCATATGTCCATCTACCAAATTTGCCAAATGGAGGTGTCTAATGGCAATGGATATGACACATCCAAACACAGAGAATCAGAGGAAACATATGTAATAATTGAAAGATGTATATTGTATTGTATCTTTATTGTAAATGACCAGAATGGTCTCATGAAAAAACTATGTAAAGGAGCTATATAGTCCCATGATGTAAATGCGACAGAAAGAAGAGAAAAACCACTAACCCACTATTCTTTCTTTGTATGATTTACTTTTCTTTGGTTATTTTTCTTTTCATGTATGCATGCATGATTACATTTAATTTCAATTAGTTGACTTAATTATGGCACATTAATTATGATTTTTGCATGGTAATCTAATTTCATGATAATTCATGCGAACTTCACTTCTACTTCACTTTTTCTGTGATGCATGAAAAGTTTTGCATGATAGGCGTAACTTAAATCTCGCATGTGTAAAAAAAAGACATTTAATTAGAATGTAATTATGAATCATTCATGAGGGTAAAATTAGGGTTAGGACTAGTGGGTCCTTACATTTATGCTATTTGTCTTGATGGTTGTGCTCTGTGATTTGATCAGGGACTGTATTCTCACTCATCTTTGTCATTGTAAAGGGATATTTTCATTGTATATCATCGTCTTCTTGATGCTCTAAGTCTCTGCATTTTGTCTTTGCTCTTTAACAATGAATAGGACCTTTGTAGTTGTTGTAGATGTATATCCATGCCTAGGACTGCTCAATACTCTCTGTTTTGATGCTCTATTCTCCTTGCCATGAGTGTGATTGATGAGACAGTGATTGTCTTTTTACAGTAAACTTATGACTGTAACTATCCTTGCATTGCATTTATTGTCTTAACTGCTGCAACTTCATGACTCTACTCATGTTAAGAGAGACTCATATATTATTGCCCATGTTAAGATATTCCTCAATATGATTGTGAAGGTTTGAGGGAAGTCTCTTTATTATTTTAATAGCACTGTCTACTATTTATTGTCCATCAATCTCAAACATTCCCCATCTTCTATTATAGTATTATGCTAAGTCACCGCATTCGTCGAATATTTGGCTTCAGGTTCGAAATTCGGCGAACTTACCAAAAACGTATGAAATTCAGAAAAATTCGTTTAAATTCACAGGATATCACGCAGAGGTCTTTGTTGTCGGCAGATGGTCAATTAACTATTGTCGTCGAGAGGTCTTAGGGCCGTGTAAGGTTGACGTTGTTCCATGCTATCGAGAGGTATTAGGGCCACGTATAGGGCCGTGTAACAGAGAGGTTTGTAGACGGCCGCGGTCGCGGCCATGCAGTTGATCCAGCAATAGTTGAAGCAGCACAGGCACCGGTGGAAGCACCAGAAGCAGCGGAGAAAGCAGGTTTTTCCAAGAGGAGCAGCGGCGGGTCTTTGGAGAGAAGAATATAAATTTTAATATCAAAGAGACTTTAATTTGCCCAAAAAAAGTTAACTAATATTAATATTAAACATCTATTCTAAGTTGTTGCCCGATAATGTTAACTCATATTAAACATCTAACATAAATGTTAATATATTAATTAACATTTACTATAAAAAGTTGTTAGATTTAACATTTGATATATTAAAAATTAAATATTTTAGATTATTTAATTCAAATTTTTAATTATTTATACATAAAAATTGACTGTAATGTCCCCATTTTTTAAGAAGAACTAATTAATTAATTAAGTTGTCCAAATTATTCATATATTTTATAGATAGCTTGATTAATTATTTTAATTAATAATATTAAGTTAATTATTTATAAAGTTATCAAATAAATTAAAAATTAAAAGATGACTTTATATTTAATTAATTTAATTAAGTGACAATTTAAATATTATTTCATAAAGTCACTTCTAGAAGCTTCTGGATGTTGGGAATAAAATGTATTTAAGGAGATCAAGATGAAGCTTCAAAGCATATTTGTATTACGAATTTGAGGAACTATCTAATGCTTTGCATTAGTTGAATCTTTGAGGATGCAAACCTTCAACAGATTGATTGAAGGGCTGGACAAAACCATAGTTCTTCTTCTTGGGAGTGGATTTGTGACGGAATCTACATCAGCACCTAATTTGTGAAGTCTTCTTTCGAAGACAAATTTGCAGTTGAGAGAGAAAGACATTTTAGTCTTTTTAATTGTGCTTATATTGTAGCCAAAGGCTAACTTCCTAAAGTACGATTTGGAGGAATCAAGAGGGGACATTTTGGTGTGGTAGTCTCCAAGGGGTGTTCTAGATTGATGTTGTATGTACCTTCAGTTTACTGAGTTAATATCAGTCATCTTCAGAGCTGCCATGGCTAGGGAGAAATTACGACTTTGCTCATAGGAGATCACATTGGCATCTATTCATTGTGGGATTCAAGGAGATGTCATCTTAGAATGCTTTGAAGTGAAGTGAAGATACAGGGGTATAATCAGATCTGAAGCAGATCGAACCACCTCTACCATTTCGACGACTTGCTATTATCACCTTGTGAAAGCCTCAAGACCTTTCTGGGACACCACTAATATTGGGTACATCAAGTGATTCAATTAGTAGCATTTGGGAAAGGAAATAAGAAGGTTTCAAGGCTCAAATCAATTCTGAGAACAAGATCGAATCAGAGCACCATTACCCTCGATTTTGTCTATGTAGCCTTGTTCCAGTATCAAATCTACGAATGAATGAGTGCATTGTTATTTGGGATGGACAACAATGTAGTTTAGTGATTGAAAGTGACTGAATTGTTGTCAATCTATTATCAGTGATCTGCAGACCTAAAACAACTAGTCTTACCCACGATTTGGCTTATACTACCTTGTGCAAGTACTGAACTTCATATATGTTGATAGCATTGTGCTTGGGAGAGGTCAACAATCAAGAATAGAGACTGAGAAGGTACTATAACACCAGCAATCATTTATTATCAAACCTTCAATTTTGCAGCAAGGGCGATTCTTAAGAATAATACGATTTGGTATTTGAGAGGGCTTCCAAACTTGGATATTGTTTGCTTCTTCATCCTCAGGGTTAGGCGATTCAAGTCAGGTTCATTTAGCATCAATTTCCCTTGTAATTATCAATTGAATGCTTCCTTTAATGTTGTCATGATTCTCTGAGAATTCAATATTGATGTTGCTAAGTGTTTGGTTATTAATGTGGTGATTGTAAGAGCTTATTTACCATTGTGATTGTAATAAAGGAGGAATAAGTTTGCACCTTAACTATATGTTGGCTAAGGTTTCCCTGCCAACTGTTTGTCAAAATTACAGTCTGTTGTAGCTTATGTTCTTGCATATCAATTCGTACTATTGTATCAAAAGCACAACATTTAATTGTGTTATCATCTTAGATAGTTGTCCTATTGACGGTAAATTGCTTGCAAGTCATTCTTTGAGCCTAGGCAAGTCTGGAAAACTCTGAGATAGCCCTTCAGCATAGCACAACAGTAAGTTGCCAGTTAATTGTTTGACAATATTCCTTGCAATATTAGTCCTATATGAGCAGGGAATATTACAGTGGTATCAGAGCGGTTTCTTGCCATCATGTTGGGGAAGTACAGAGGGAAATATGCCTTTCCACAAATCCACTATTGATTTGTTGTGGAAATTGTATGATTTGTTGAATGATCTAGAAAAAAAACAGGGATTTCTAGGAATGTTTGGGAAATTGAAAAGAAAGGAAATTTCTCAACCTACAAGTGATCATGGGAAAACATTCGGACAGGAGCATAGTATAAGCAGGAATGAAATGAGAAGACAAGGCTCTATGCTTCACTTGCAAAGGTTTTTGGGAGCCTAAACACCAATGCACGGATAATGAGGTTAACGAAACTTATACACATGTTGATTTGCATTGCAACCATGGGGAAGAAAGTATGACACATGATACACTAACTTTTCCCTTGAAAGCAACTCTTGAACCAACACTTGGTAATGGACGGTTAGCAAAGGATGAATTCTTGGTTGAGACTATTGATGACACTATAGATAAGTATGATGTAGCTCCTGATTTTCTGTTTTATGACAACAAACCTCTTCTAGAGCATGACGGTGGTTTAGATGTAATGGTTAGTGCAGAAAATGTCGTGGAAGAAGCTTTGAATGTTTGCACGCAAGATATGAGTGTCGAACATGGAGAATATGAGTCACGACAATTCTGATTTTCATAACAGTGATACATTTCTTTTTCCTCAGGATAATGCAACCCATATTCATGGAGAAGACAATGTCATGGAGTTTCCTAATGTTGGCATTCAAGTTTGGGAAGGTAGTCATGAGACATGGGTTGCTGATGTAAATAGTAAGAGGTATGATTTTGTGCATCATAGCATAGAAGACGTAAAAAAGACTCAAAGCATGTGTGATGTGTGGTTAAGGAAAGCTAGGCAAGCTAAGATGCTAGTTGCACAAACAAGGCAACACTTACAAAGGGGCAAGGAGCGCTTCAATCATATAGATCAGATAACACAACAAAGAGAGGCATATCTTCAATCATTTTTTCTTCCAAGGGAAGAAGAGATAGAGATGGAGCATAATTACAAATCAGTTTTAAAGAAGTCACATATTACTTCATTGGGCTTTCATGATGAGCAAGAAGTTACGGATGAGCATAGTGACTTAATGAGTTCATCCACGCATGAATTACTTTGGGGTGTTAAGGAAGACACCTACATTTCAAATTTGATGTGGGCACCTATTTCTTATGACATGGCAGTCATCTACTTGTTGATCGGTGACTCAATTTCCCTTGATTCTGCATGGGTTAGTGGTTGTCCTGTTTTGATTTCCAATGCATTTTCATATTTGGCATGGTCTACATCAGCTATTCAGTGGAACGACAGTGTGTGGGGACATACCTATCTGATGAGCAATGAGTTTGAGATGGATTTATTTGGTTTACATTGGTATGATAACATCTATGACATCATTCATGTTGTTGATCTAAGTTATCATAGCAATGTTGGGTGGTTGTTTGTGTTGTTTCATTGGTATGTGGTAGTTCATTTCCACATTTCCTTGTTGGTCAGTCTTCTCGGATGGGAGATTCATGGTGATTTGAGGAGTCATTTCATCTTCATCACATATGGTAGGATTGATGGATTGGTTTGGGATCTGAGTATTGTCAAGGTTGAAGCTTACACTCTTGTGGCACGTGATGAGGTGATTGGATTGATTCAGCAAATTCAGTTGGTGTTACAGGAGCTCTTTGGTGACGACGGAGACATTACACATATTTTCCATTGGGATCTAGGTAGAGTAGAGTTTTTCTTGCAGCCAAGATTGCTTGGGGAGAACCAATTTCGGGAGGGGTGGATTGTAATGTCCCCATTTTTTAAGAAGAATTAATTAATTAATTAAGTTGTCCAAATTATTCAGATATTTTATGGATAGCTTGATTAATTATTTTAATTAATAATATTAAGTTAATTATTTATAAAGTTATCAAATAAATTAAAAATTAAAAGATGACTTTATATTTAATTAATTTAATAAAGTGACAATTTAAATATTATTTCATAAAGTCACTTCTAGAAGCCTCTGGATGTTGGGATTAAAAATTATTTAAGGAGATCAAGATGAAGCTTCAAAGCAGATTTGGATTATGAATTTGAGGAACTGTCTAATGCTTTGCATTAGTTGAATCTCTAAGGACGCAAACCTTCAACAAATTGATTGAAGGGCTGGACGAAACCCTAGTTCTTCTTCTTGGGAGTGGATTCGTGACGGAATCTACATCAGTACCTAATTTCTGAAGTCTTCTTTCAAAGACAAATTTGCAGCTGAGAAAGAAAGATTGAAAGTCTTTCTAATTGTGCTTATATTGTAGCCAAAGGCTAACTTCCTAAAGTACAATTTGGAGGAATCAAGAGGGGACATTTTGGTGTGGTAGTCTCCAAGGGGTGTTCCAGATTGATGTTGTCTATACCTTCAAAAGTTTATTGAGTTAATATCAATCATCTTCAGATCTGCCACGACTAGGGAGAAATTACAACTTTGCTCATAGGAGATCACATTGGCATCTATTCATTGTGGGATTCAAGGAGATGTCATCTTAGAATGCTTTGAAGTGAAGAAGCGAAGATGCAGGGGTATAATCATATCTGAAGCAGATCGAACCACCTCTACCATTTCCACGACTTGCTATTATCACCTTGTGAAAGCCTCAAGACCTTCTTTTTAGGACAGCGCTAATATTGGGTACATGAGGCGATTCAATTAATAGCATTTGGGAAAGGAAATAAGAAGGTTTCAAGGCTCAGATCGAGTCTGAGAACCAGATCGAATCAGACCACCATTACCCTCGATTTTGTCTATGTAGCCTTGTTCCAATATCAAATCTACGAATGAATGAGGGCGTTGTTATTTGGGATGGACAACAATGTAGTTTAGTGATTGAAAGTGACTAAATTGCTGCCAATCTATTATCAGTGATCTGCAGACCTGTAACAACCAGTCTTACCCACGATTTGGCTTATACTACCTTGTGCAAGTACTGAATTTCATATATGTTGATAGTGTTGCACTTGGGAGAGGTCAGGGATCAAGAACAAAGACTGAGAAGGTACTATAACACCAGCAATCATTTATTATCAGACCTTCAATTGCAGCAAGGGTGATTCTTAAGAATAATACGATTTGGCATTTGAGAGGGCTTCCAAACTTGGATATTGTTTGCTTCATCCTCAGGGCTAGGCAATTCAAGTCAGGTTCATTTAGCATCAGTTTCCCTTGTAATTATCAGTTGAATGCTTTCTTTAATGATGCCATGATTATCTGAGAATTCAATATTGATATTGCTAAGTGTTTGGTTATTAATGTGGTGATTGTAAGAGCTTATTTGGCCATTGTGATTGTAATAAAGGAGGAATAAGTCTGCACCTTAACTGTATGTTGTCTAAGGTTTTCCTGCCAACTGTTTGTCAAAATTACAGCATGTTGTAGCTTATGTTCTTGCATATCTATTTGAACTATTGTATCAAAAGCACAACATTCAATTGTATTATCATCTTAGATGGTTGTCCTATTGATGGTAAATTGTTTGCAAGTCATTCTTTTAGCCTAGGCAAGTCTAGAAAACTCTGAGACAGCCCTTCAGCATAACACAACAGCAGGTTACCAACCAATTGTTTAACAATATTCCTTGCAATATTAGTCCTATATGAGCAGGGAATATTACATTGACAAATTTAAATTAAAAATATATAAATTAAATTAAACAAATTATTATTGTTTATTCAGATAATTTTTAGATATATTATTTAATTTTTTTAAAAAAACTAATTTATATAAAGTGAATTTAATGACGAATTCTTTTTCAAATTTTTTCCTCTTGCCAAATTTCATCCAAATTTTATTGTTGGCGAATTTGAACTCGAACTCAAATGCGGTGACTTAGGTATTATGAGAGTATTAGCCTTATATGACAAGTTCATGTCATCATTATTTGCAACCTTTAATACTCCGTATATATCCACTGTTTTTAAAAGGAATGTGCATACCTCTATCAAATAAATCTTTGCCTTTGTTCTTCATCATGAACTGCTGCTATGGAGTGCACTCTATTTATTCACTGGGTTTAGGATTGTGTTTGTCTTTCTATATTGTTCTGTGTGATCCTTTTGAGCTTGTTCGTGATAATCATTGGATTGATTTGCATATCTTTAGGCTAAAAACACTACTTTGTGCTTTCATCACAAAAACCTCTTCTACAATGTCGTAAAACCCTTCTTGCTTTTGTATATGAACTTGCCCTATGTGACTATACCATACCATACTATGAATAGTCATTCTTAATGCCTCCTAGGTGATAGTTCATTGTGCTTATTGTCATTTCTTACTGCTCAAAAACTCCTTATCAAACTTCTTTTCTCAATTCTTCAAAATCGTTGTTATGTCTTTGCAATGAAGTGACTGATGGCTTCTTCTAAAAACACTATTTTCCCTCCATAGAAAGTTTTCCTTCGCTGCATCTTAATGACTGTTATGAGTGTATTCTTTGATCTTTGTATTTTGACTGTGATTTATCTTTAACTGCTTATAAATGGGGTCACTAAACACTGTGATCTTTTTGGCTTCTATTTTGGCAAACTCTGTCTTTGAAAAACTGTATCTTCTTTGATACAAAGATCACTGCTTATGTGCTTGATGGTTGTCCTTTTAGGCTATAGACAACATCTCTTTTACCTCTGTGACTTTTGATGACCTCACTGTTATCACTGGTTTTGACAGTCCATCTCTCCTTTAAGGTCTGCTCCTTATATTATGCATGCACTTTTAACGATCCTAGATTCAATGATTGATATCTCTGTCTTTTAGGTCATAAGAGTCTTGTTGACGTGTTTTTTATGACTACGTCAAACACAGAATAAAGTTGCCTAATTGTCACTTCACTCTCTCTTGATCAAGGTTTAACCGTATGCTAAGATTGCGGAAAGTTCAAATGGCTAACTCCAAGGTTCCTTCATGCAATGGACATGACTCAGTTGGCGGATGTGATTGCTGGTAATCCAAGGGGCCTTACGTTTGCACTGTTCTTTCACTTCTTCACTATGGCTGGAACTTCATCATCGGATATGGCAATTTTATGATGTTGTTGTTTCGAACGGACTAAAATGAACTGAAAATAAAGGGGAAAGGGTTTAAAAAGATCTAAATATATTCCTAAGGGTAGTGATATCAACAGTTGATGCTTTGGTGGACGAATTCCAAATAAACCAAAATTTGCTTTGCCAAGATTAACTACAACTCCGCAAGAACCGGTGCAATCTTCTGAGGATGATGAAGGATTTTCATATTGAGAAAGTGCATTTGAATACCCAACATGGCGCAATCCAAACGACTATTCACAATTGAACTTAGCACAAATTTGGGGGTTCAAGCTAACTTTACATTGCAACTTACAATCAGCAAGATGCAAAAAGTTTGAACCATGGAAATTCATCAAACACCATTACATTCTCCATTGAAATCAAAGCACTTCATCAAACAACTAAGAAAATAAAATTCTACTCTAAGTGAGGAAGGCGAAACCATGCAAGTTTTGAAAAAATAACTTAAGTGGACACTATAAGAGAACAATGTTTCACTATTATTTTCTCAAAAACTTATTGCAATAATTTCATACAAAGTTCCCTCCTTTTACAAATGAGGGGGGTCACCCCTTTGTATAGGCCTCATGCCATGATTACCATGCAAAACCCTAATTAGGGTTTCACCCTAGAAGATTCCCCACTCAAGATGCAACAAGGTGGGAATCAGTAATTAATACCCACTAAGCTCATGTACAATTAATTCAAAAGTACCCAAAATGGCATCCATTTGTGCATTAAATGCACTTCATTACATCAAATATGCCCAAAATACCATGAATATTCCTCATGTAGACATAAATGCCCATCATTCTCCATGCGACAACAACATGCGGCAAGAATTTGTCATAAAATCATTAACATGGCGGTTGCATGCAAAAAGATTCTTCATGCATTCAACATGCATTGATCGGGTTGCCACTTGGTAGGTAACCCCTGGAGAGAGAAAACTTCGGGAGGGAGAATCTCTGACTCTAGAAGTATTTTCTTGAAGTTTCTGAACTTTCCTTGCTCTGGAAGAGATTTTCAACGTTTTTCTACCATCTCCTATTTTTTTGGAACTTTCCTAAAATTTAGGTCCCAGGCCCAGGAGAGAGAATTCTCTCACGATTCCAAATCTGTAAAAAATTCCGGATTTTGATAAGATTCGATGTCTAAAAATGGAAATTTCAAAAAAAATCCCGACATTATTTCTGTATTTCATTCAATTTTTCAAGTTTTCAAGCTTAAGCATGGAATTCATCTTGCATGGTGGAATTCAACATTTCATCCTTGGTCATGGGAGTCTTCCGAAATTCTTGGGCATGGAATCCTCTTGAAGTAGAAATTTTACCATCATTTAAACCTTCCTTTCCTGTCTTTGAACTTGGGCGTTGAACTAGCTTGATGAAGGAATTCATCCTTTACACATTTTCCAAAGCCTAGGCATTTTGGCACCCTTTCATGTACATGGGTGAAATTTCACACTGAAGGAGGAATTCATTCTTTGTTTGAATTATCCATCATCCCTTGGATTTGGCACCCTATGACCTTCTTGGGTGGATTTTTGACCTTGTCATGGAATTCTCTATTTGTCCTTCTTTCCATGACCTCTCTTATTTAGCGGCCTCCTAAAGAGTAGGGCAGAATTTGACTAAGGTCAAGGAATTCCCAATTTTCAAAGTTTTCAATGAGTGCCTTAGCGCCTTATCTTCTTCTAGGGCGGTTTTTTGCATATGTGGAGGAATTCACACTTTTTTCCATTCTCCTTGTTGACCATGCTTTGGCGCCCTTTGATTTTCTTGGGCAAAATTTTGAGGTTGTCCAAGGAGTTCATACATTTTACTATCTTCCATGACTTCTTGACTTTGGCGCCCTCCTGAGGAGTAAGGCGACATTTTGCTAGGAGGAAGGAACTTTGACATTTTTATGAATTCCATGATAGAGTAGTTTTGGCGCCCTTTGACTTCCTAGGGCGGCATTTTGGGTTGGAGATGGAATTTCGCATTTTTGGAGTTTACCAAGACCACTCCACTTTGGCGCCTTCATCCTTGCTTGGGCGGATTTCCATGCTTGTGGAGGAATTTGATGATTTCTACCAAGTCAATCTCATTCTCTTCATCAGAACATATATGAAATATAACATTTAAGTATAAGTGGCATTTCAATATGTTTTTTTCCTTTCTTATACTTTAAGTCATATTTCATATATATTGGCAGGATGTTTGAGAGTGGTTTCAAATCTCTAGGAATTATAATGCAAATTCTAGGTTTTAGAAGATCTTTTAAATTTTTCAGACAGTCAAATTTCAGGCCATTTCTAGATCAGGATGACATTTGTGGATTGATGTGAATTTTCAGACTTAGATGATTTTTCGAGCTTTCCATTCTTGGACTAGTTCCCATACTTAGCCAAATTTTGATCACACTTATCTATCTTTTGACTCTTCCGGATTTAGAAATGATCTTCAAGAACGTTCAATCTTCAGCGTCTTCAGGTATGTTCAGTTTTCAGTGTTTCCCTATGAAGAACCTGCCAAAAAGAGATTTTCCAAAATAGTAAGTGTTTCAAAATGTTAGGGTTTGGACAAAATAGGTCAAGAAAGCACTTACTAAAAATAGTAAGTTTGATTTTTGGCCAAATTAGACCAATCCGGGAGGCAGTGAAACTTACTAAAGATAGTAAGGTGTTCAAAATTCGCCCAAATTTTACTGGGAGGTTCCTTGAAGGGTCCCAATTCCAGTTATATGTTCAGTTTTTCCAAAACCCTAACAGAAACCCTTAAAATCTAGGACTAAAGGCAGAAACCCTAAAATTGACAAAATGAGCCCTAGACTTAACCAAACTTGCTCAAACCAAAAGCAGACTTGATCATTATGACCCACAAACACTTGCAAAGCAGAGAGACTGATGAGACTGCTGCGAAAAGACCCAAAAAAACAAAGCAAAAAGACTGGAAGGGCCTAAAAAATAGTGGGTCCCCATTTGCAATGGGGCGATGTGTGAAAACATCACAACAAGTCCCTCCTTATACTGTCTTCAAAGGACTGTATACCGTGCATCATCATTGACTGTTATAAACTGTCCTAGTCCTGTAACCTTTTACAACGCACATTGTAAAGCTTTTAATAACTGCTGTCTCTGTTGAGGACTGTCAAGCATGCCATGAGCAATATTTCTCTCTTACAAGGTCACTGTCCTTCTATTTTGATCTCTCACTGTCTTTGAGAAAAATGTAAACTTCTGGAACTGTATTACCCTTCCTTTTACCAAGAATCCTTCACATGCAATAGGCCATTCATCATGTTGTCTCTACTCATTGGTGCTCAAAATGGTTGTGAACTGCATAATACATTCATCTGGAAATGTCTTTATCTGTCTTTATGCTCTATCAAACAACAGGTCTTGAATACATTACGGCACATTACACCCTTGACACAAGGACAGCTCTTATTCATTTGAAGGCTTTGTATCATTGTTTTGACTATGTTTAGCTCATGATAGTGACAACTCTATTCGCTGCTCTGTCTTTTAAACAGTGATTTTTCTCTTGTTGTTATGATTGTTAAAATTTGATCACTTCACCTTAATCATTGCTCATACTGCTTGAGTGTTGACTGAGATTTGATTTGTATGTACTGCTCCATGCTGCTGCCCTTGTACTTCCTAATCACTGTCTTTGATAGGAGTCTCTAATGAAGGGCTCTGTGTAATGAATGTCACTGTCTTTTGATGACTTTTTATTATTCTTTTCACTGTATTTCTCTTATATGTCAATGGTGACTGTTACCGACCTTAAAATCATCTTAAAATCAGTCAAGTTGATTGTGAAGGCTGCATCTTAATAGTTGTCCTCACCTTTGTCACCATTATGCTGTCATTATCATTAAGAAACATTGTGACTTCTGCGTACACAATGACTGCTGTGTAGTTGCCTTGACCTTTCATGGGGACTGTCTTATGTGTGAGTTCTTAATCACATTGAACCTTGCAGCAGTGCATCCTTTTGTTGTGATTGTGTATGTATTGTCTTGTGTTTTGATACCTCTGTCTTTGGATGCACTTTATGACTATGATCATGACTGCCTTCATGTAGCTGTCCTTGGTCTGTAACTCTTCATTGCCCTTGCTGTGACTTTTGGACTGTGGCTGCTCTAGACAGTGATTTAATTGCTGCACTTGCAAATGAATATCAACATAAATATCAAAATAAGAGCCTCAACACATGGATGCTGCTCTTGTCACTGTTTTGAAGCCCTCTTTGATCTTTTAAACCTCTAACTTATCTTTTCTGGGTCAAATTTTGATTACTTATCACTGCAATCTAAACTGTATCTACCTTTTGAGGCTCTGGGACCCTTCATGTGCACTGTGAGGTCTTCATTGGCTTTCAAAACTTGGACTCTTTTGACTTTGGCTGCATTTTGTACTGTCTTTTATTATTCAAGAGCTTCATTCTTTGCTTCATAACAGCCCTAAGACACTATTCAATGTTTTGAAGGCTGCTTTGAAACACCTTGATTATTTCTGGGACTGTATTATTCCTTCTTGCAGCGATCTTAGATCTCTATCCTCAATATCTTGTACCATTATGGCTTTTTGCTCTCGTTCATAGACTGCTCTGTCCTTTTGGAAGCCTCTTCCACTGTCTTAAAGCTGTTACAACCATTACAGGGACTCTTTCTTGAATGTTGAAACCTCTGTCTTTTGAGTTGCACCGAGCTATATCTTAGTCCTTAACCTATTCTTGATAATGACTGCTATAAGGATATCATCGCCATTGTTTATTTGTCAAATAGGGCTTTCATGCTCTTTAAAACCTTACCAGTTTTATACCCTTTGACAGTCTTTAGGGACTTTGAGGAAGGCTAAGATATATAAGCATAGGGTTTTAGATGAGATGGAAAAAAAAATAGCCATCTATGCTCGTAGATCTCATTTGAAATGGACGACACAGAAATAAAACTTTTCTCCATAATACGGTGGCTTTAGAGAAAAGAGACGGACCTTTTGGACGCATGGCGTGATTAAAGTGATCTTTGTGACTTGCAACAGCCTCTTCCATCTTGTTAACACTCATTCAACGCGAGAAAAACCCTAAAGTGACTTCAAAAACTGGAGTATACGCTGCAAATCTGCTCTTCTATCAAATGAACTGTATGTGAAGCATTTCTTCCCCGACAAATCTGCTCCACAAAAAGCTTGAAACAAACTCTAGTCACCATAACCCACATGTGATCTGTAGTATGGAGGTTAACTCAAAGTGAAACACCTACAATCTCCTCTAACTCAGCTGAACTCAAACATGTATTCAGACTTTGACATGCAACAAGGGAAAGAGGGAAACTTGGCTTTTGACCTTAATGCTACGTGGAGCTCTTTTCCCTCATTATTCAATTCCCTTAAAACATTAAACATGGAAAATATTAAAGTTTGACCAATGCAAATATATGTACACACCCTTTTTCAAGATTTAAAAGGTTTAAAATCTCCTAAACCTTTATTTTGAATCTGAGACTTATTAAAAGGCCATTTTTGCTATATGAGCAGAGAATAGGTAACAAACAATTCCATGCTTCCGCCTTGCCTTGGATTAGAGCATTTACTAAGGTCATCAAATCACCCTAAATTGATTTTTCAAACCCCAATCTTTTTGGCCATTAACATTGCTTCCAATGTTGCCGAACTTTGGCAATATTGTTTGTGCCTGCCTTTAATTTCTTTTTGGCTCCCAACACCACAATACTACCTCTAAAATCTCTAACCACAAAGCTCGTCCCAAAGGGGACAAGCCCGCCCCAAAGAGACTCAAGTTCCCCTTTGAAGCCTCGTCAAAATTGACCTTGATCTAGCCTTCCTCTGGACATTCCCACTTCACCTCTCTACTCGCCAATGAGATTGGATTAACCCAATTAAGCTTGTTAGTGGGCCTATCAAAGTATTTTTACCTTCACCTTGTTGGGTACAATTATTATATTCTTCTGTAATGAACTGCCCTGGTTGTGATAATAATGGTCTGATGTTTTGTTTGTTCAGCGGTTCAATGAATTGTGAATGCTTTTTTTATTTGCACCAATATATAATACTAATTGCAACTATGAGATATGAAGACTAAGATATAATGAGACTACATAACTGGAAGAACTAATATCTTTATTTTTTTCAGATTCTACTGTAACTGAAATACAAATCTCAGAATTACAACCTTAATTCCTCTTACAATAATGAGTGTATAACATTGTTTGCATACCTGACTCAACCAATCTGAGAAAAAACATTCCCTCACAATTTGCAATATTGTTGTTTCCATATAACCTTGGCACAACTCCCAAAAATTCCTATTTGCAGCTACAGCAGTGTATATATTTCTGGAAATGTAAATAGGACAAGTTGAACAGCATAACTCCTAACTTTCTGTCACCCAAACCAGAGCAAACAAGTCTGGATAAGTAATACTTCTTCCAGCAATCTTCAGCATCTGTGGACTGCTACAGTAACTCGGCTGCTACAGTGCTCCGGACTGCTACAGTAACTTGGGCTGCGACAGTAAAACGGCCAGGAATGACTTTCACCTCAGTTTCTACCTGAGAATCATTCCCTATTCGCCCTTAACCTGCAATATGCTCTTTAATAACCACAATTGCGTAGCAATGGATCCTCAAACTGAAAAATTGAATTGAATCTTCAAACTCTAATAGCTTTTTTCCAGTAATAAATCTTCAGACTTCAAAGATCTCACTGACTGTGTCTTTCAACAGCAAGCAAGATGTTATTCATGAGGATGAACGTCCCCACAAACCTCAGAGATAAACCCCTGCGAGAGGCTCACAATATCTTCAAACATCCATTCTCCAAGCGTGCCCAAAAACGTTCGTACTACTCTCTTTGGAAAGTCGATTTCCCAGCATAAGGAATGTGGGATAAATGCTCAGTTAATATTTTATTATTTAATTGCAAAAGGCCCATGCTTCCTCATGGAGACGACCCAGCCTAGGGAACACACTTTTTAAAACAACTTCATATATAAAGTGACTATATAAATAAACCTTATAATGTTACTTTTAATTTATTAGTCACTTTATTGATATGTGCAAACTTCAGGAAATAAAATAAACTATCAATCGGACTCGGAAAACCATGTGTAATAGCTCACTGGAAAGATCTCGGAGAGACACTCGAAGTCCAAAACTGAAAAATATGGAATCACTGCCCAAAGCTAACTTACTATAATAGTAAGTCCTTCAGAAACTCCTTCAAACGAGCTCGGTTTGGCCTCAAAATGAAATTGCTTAGGCCAAAATCCCTCTATATTACTTATGTGTCATGGTTAGCCCTTGGGACCATGGAGAAATAGGCTAACGACATATCTTTAGATGACTGTCTAGAAAGGAGACATTACATCTTTCTCATTGATTTGCTCATACATGTTCTGAAAGTCCACATTCAACTGTTCTTTTTGTTTGTTTTTTCTATCCTTCTTTAATTGTTGTTCTTTCATTCTTCTTCTCATGAAGTACTCATAAAATGGTACTTCAAATCTTCCATTTGAAAGATACTCCTCAAAAGTTCTAAAAACGTCTCATTCTTGAAGCATATCTTTTCTTGTAAGCTTTTTAAATTTGTAAAATGTATGGGATACCTTTAAGTTTCTAGGTTATATTAAATATTCACAAAACCACTTAGAAATTTTGGAAACTAAAATATCATTTTCAAAATTCTTGAAAATTGATTTGTAAAAACCTCCCATATTAATCAACAACTTAGGCCCTTGCAAGTTGGCAAGGTCTTCTTTCTTTTAAATTGTGTGCTCATTAGATCATATAAACCCTTGGGCTGGCTTTGATACCACTGTTGTAATGCCCCCTCTATGAGGCCCAGAGGACATAAACATAATAAACAACAAAAATGAGAATAATTTTTCTTTTAAGGAATTAAACCATACAAATGCAATGAGTATCATAATGATACAGGATAAAGATAAAATGGACATATAATATCTAACATGAGTCCTCAGGGCCCCACAACGATGTTACTCAAAATAACACAACCAAATATACAAGAATAAATGAAATGTTTATAAATAAGATAACACTGTCCATTACAAAGTACATGATTCATAATACATTGCCAATAGAATAATACATATGATCATAGTATACATTACAGGGTATCCATACAGATACAATCTCCGTGAGTACAATAATGAAATGAGTACAAAATCTGGTACATAAAGTAGGTCTTCAATCTCCTCACGAGCCATCACAAACAGGATGCAGGTCGAACCAAAACCCAATGGGTGCGAAAAGCACTCCACCCAACCATGTGGTACCACCAAGTCCACCCCCATGCTAGGAGGTATCAGTCAGACCCAATAGATGGAAAGGAAGAAACAAGATGATACGAGAACTCGTACGAGGCTCACAAGGCTACAATCACAAAACACCCACAAGACAAGGTCATAGGAACTCACAAGATCAACAACCAACTTCCAAAGGCCCAAGCAATCACAGGAGGGCAAACCAAAAGGAACCACTAGGTATGCAATTGGGAAGAGTGTCATCACTAGGTTATCATGAGTTACCTTGGTAGGTCTTCACTAGGTCCTGACCCTTCCCGGGTTACCCTGGTGACCTCTCCCGACCCCCAGCCCCCATACAAACTCTAGTG
The DNA here is from genome assembly GCF_030272615.1 of Cryptomeria japonica. Lineage (NCBI taxonomy): Eukaryota > Viridiplantae > Streptophyta > Pinopsida > Cupressales > Cupressaceae > Cryptomeria > Cryptomeria japonica. The sequence continues at coordinate 469,492,982 of NC_081411.1, read as the reverse complement.
GACCACACCAACCTTTCGTAGGGACAAGATTGGTGGATGCCATTCTAGGCCTTCTCAACTTGCCCCGATCCTATACAAGCATTCTGAAGTAAGAGAGGCAACAAATTAATCTTATTTAATGTGAGCTAGCTACCAACCCCAATCCATTATGTTATGTTTTCACTTGATTACAAACTTTCATTGAGTTACCCTGGCGACCACTTTGGGTCCCAACCTCCAATGAAAGCCACTCCCCCAAGATTGCACCTAGGAGTTCAAGCAACACCAAAGATCAAACCGGGAATCACAAGATGGTAGAACACCCAAATACCATAGAAAGGCTTGACTCTCTTGCTAGAATCAAATAACATACAGGGAGTATCCAAAGTAGGCTAGAAAACACCATCCTACTTCAAAAACATGCAAGGCTTGAACTTTAATCCAACAAAGAGAAACATGACTATACAATTAAGAAACCATAAACTCCCTCCCATAGCCTCTAGAATCCCATAACATAGAACAACTCATCTGAATATCCCCACGAGGACATAAAATATCCAATAGCAAAAATAAGGTCTCCTCATGCCAAGGATAAAAGAATTCAATTCAAATACTAAGAAGACCACAATAACACTAATACGACAATGTAATTCAAAACATCATTAACTCCATTAATCCAAGGCTTTAAAAGAAACATTGTAACTTGTGAGATTTTTTGCCAAGATCAAGAGCTCAATGAAATGTACAAAATAGAGACACAATATAGGACAAGAATAAACTGTGTTCTCATCAATAGAAAATGATCAATAATCATAATTTCATACAATGTAGATGAGCTTGCTTATATAGGCAAGGCTAGGGATATGTGAGCACACAAACATGACATGTGGCTCAATAAGAAACAAGGGTAGGTAGGAAATAGGTGTGGGTAGGTAGGAGAAATAATATAATAGTCCACATGAGGTGGATCACCCACCGAAGGTGGAATTATCACTCCACAATAAGTGGATATGATAAAGTAGTAACAAGATCAACACCATAAAAGGTGGAATTTCTCCTACACACACTATCCCAATGTGGCACAAACACCCAAGTGTCTCATACCCAAACTACTATGAAATGCATTTCCTAAGTAAACTTAAGTAAGTGTAATAATATCCAAGATGAATAATTATTTACACCAACACCCCCCCTTAAGTGCAACTTAGGGGAATGCACTTAAGTCTACAATGCAACTAAGCAATGCAAGATGGGTCCTGGCTACGAGGCCATGTTAGGTACCCATGTACAAATGCAAATGCATGCAAACCAATGCAATGAAATCTCTCACAAAGTGGGGAAAGAGAGAAAAACCCAATGGGAAAAAACCCTCCCCCAAAAGAGAGATGAAAAACATACAAGAGAACTCTCATAGAAGAATGTGAAGGACAAAACCCTATGTGAGGAAAAAGTCCCCCCCATATGAGAGAAGAAGAGAAGCTAGAAAGCCCCCCCTCAATGTGGAATCTACACCAATGATAGAAGCTCGATGTATGAAGAAACTGCTCCACAAACGTCGAACAACATTCCTCCCCTCAGGAAGAAACAAAACCAAAGGTGTATCCATGAAGTCTCCCCAATCATGAAGGGAAGATATATGAAGAAAACTCATGATGAATGGAATCTCTGAAAACTGCTCAAGTGTCCCCATGTCGATGCTAAAAGATACCCCCTCCAAAGGTGGTAAACTGTGCCACACTGCTGAAAAAGGCACTCCAAGATCTAGTGGAGATGGATGTAGAACATGTCCCAAAGACTCACATGTCTCCTAAAAAAATAAAGAGACCTCCTCCAGCTGCTGTACATAAGTATCCACAATCATGTCAACCTCGAAAGAATGATCATGTAGAGAATGAACAAGAGGGTCAGAGTGTGCCCTCGCAACAATCGAAGAAGGATCACCTTCATCAAAGAGAAGATGAATGTCATCAATGATATCTCCCAAATCTACAATGTAGGATTCTACAAATAAACCTGCAATGCCTGTCAAGTAATCATCCCATGAATCTGAAGCTGGAAGACAATGAATATCCTGCTGCACTGAATCACATGAAGGCAAAACTGTCACACTATCTGCATCATCAGGTGCAATAGGTGATGTGATATCAATATGAGGAGATGAAATACAAGGCTCAAGAATGGGGTCACATGTGAGAATCCCCATGTTCAAGTGTCCAAAGTTCTCCTCAAAATCTGAACCATCACAAGAAGTGTGATCATAATGTGTAGAATCATCAAATGTGAAATCATCATCATCAACAAAATCTGAAAAGGAGTATAACCGAGATGCATGATCAACCACCCCAGTCGCAATGATAGCTCTAGTCTCCAAGTCTCTAATGAAAACTGAGTCAGGTGTGAACTCCACAACTCTCTTAGTTGCGCCATGTGTGATTTGATAGATAGAAAGGAGATTGTTTGTCAAGTGGGGTACACACAACACATCATTGAAGGAGTTATCCCCAATGTTAATAGATCCTTTCCCAATCACATCCATGTATGTATGATTGCCCATCAAAATCTGTGGCATGGTGCAAGACTCAAATGTAGAGAACATAGACTGTGAAGATGCCATATGATGAGAAGCCCCTGAATCTAGAAGCCATCTCTCTGAATCATGATTGATAGTAGCACATAGAGCTTTTCCTTTGCTTGTTCCAAAAGAGTGAGTCTTCCCACTTGTAGAAGCCATGAATGCTTGCCCTTTTCCTTTTGAATGCGAAGAAGTGGAAGTTGATGAATCATCCTTCTTGTAGACTTTAGGCAAATCAATGTTATGCTTTTTGATGATATGTGTGAGCTCATCAATCTTCTTAGAATGACAACGATGCTCCTCATGACCAATCTTTTTACAATAAGCACAAGTAGGTCTCTCCCTCTTTGGTGAATTATCTCTCTTGGAAGAGGATGAATCTCCTTGTTGTGGAGAAGATGTTGCTTTTTCTTTAGGCTTTGATTGCCATTTCTTCTTGTTTGAGTTGTCATTTCCTTGATTTCCTTTGTTCCCTTGATTTACCACTAATGCTTGAGACTTAGAAGCCTTAAGAATGCCCATGCTTATCAACTTAGTTTGTTCCATCATCAACATTTCATTGAAAGCATCAAATGTAGGCATTTTGTAGCTTGAACCCATTGTCATCCTATGGGTTTGGAAACTAGAAACAAATGCTGCATATTCTTGTGGAAGCTTGCCTATCAAATTGAATATCAATTGAGTATACTTCTTATCAATGCCACAATCTTTGAGTTGTGCCCTCAACTCATTTGCCTTAGTGACATAATCTTGTATAGTATCAAATTTCTTGGGATCTAACATGGTGAGATCACTATCAATTTGATATCCCCTAATCTCATCAACTTAACCATACAAGTCTTGAAACTTTTGCCAAACATCCTTGATTAGAGTACAGTTCTCAATATGAAAAATGTGATCCTTTGATACATACTTTCTTAAGGTACCAATTGCCATAATATTTTTAGTGAGCCAATCCAAGTGACCAACTGGATCAACCTTAGGATCAGCTGGAGCAACAATAGTTCCATCAATGTAATGAGTGAGTCCTTTTTCCATAAGTTTACTCCATGCATCAATTTTCCAAGTAGCATAATTATGTGGAGTTAAGAGAGGAAACTTAGAGGAACCCATAGCAGCAAAAAGAAAGGAACACAAGAGCACAAAAGCACAAGATACACCCCCCCCAATTCACTCAATCAAAGTACTCACCCCAAAGTGATGATTTTGGCACTTTATACTTAGTGCGATTACAATGAGCCACTTGCAAAACAAGGCAAAGTGGACTTATGATGAAAATTTTACAACTTCTCAAATGAGATACAAGAGACTTCAATCAATAGTGCAATAAATCTAACTGAGATTCAAGCAAATATACAAGTACCAAGAGAGCCAAGAATGGCCAAAATTTGAAAGTACAATTTCTACTTACAATGGCATCAATCTGATAGCATCATGTGAAAGTAGACGAAAAAATACGCACTTTCAAAAAAAACGGCACCTGAAAAGGAGGTCGTATGACCCCAAACGAAGCCTCTGAAGTTGCAAAAACTGGGATTACTCAGGTACAGTCACCAAAAACTGCATTTTCTGAAAAATCAGTGCATCAATATCAAAAAATTCCTTCACCATTGCAGAAAGCACAAAATTCTAGCCCATTTTTAAAAAAATTGCACCCAAAAAGGAGCAAAAATGAGCAAGTTATGGCCATTTGAAGTTGAACGGCAAAATAGAAAAGCTCAATGAGAGGGGCCTGCAAAATTTTTGAAAAATGCTGATGTGACACTGACGTCAGCAAGTCACTGTGTTAAATTTGACGGCCGTATGACCGTCGCAAAAACTTCGCCTCTCTGCTGATTGGGCATCCGTACTGTACGGACTAATGACGTGGCAGATGACTGTGCAGACCGTACTGATGACGTGGGAGATGACTGTACGGACGATTGCGTGGCTCTATGACGTGGCGCGATGACGTGGCATGCAGGGGTACGGTTTTCCCGCGGGCCAGTGGCCGCCTGCCACGTGGCGGACGCGGTTTCCACCTGGTTTGGTGGTCACCGACGGAGGACTGGACCGCTCCAGAAGTCTTTGGCCGGCGGCAGCGCTGGAGGGTACCGGCGGGAACCTATGTGCGCCGGTGACTGAGGGAGCTGGCGGGAACCTGCGGGCGCCGGTGGGAGTTGCGGCCGAGAAGCAGGGGAGGCGCCGGGAGGACTTGCGGGCAGCGGCGGTGGCATGGCTCTCGGTGCGGGCGAAAGGTACAGGCGCGACGTCCGGAGCGGTCGGGGTGCTGCAGAGTACGACAGACTTGCAACACGTGACACGTAGGTACGGCAGGTCACGGGGGGGTCTGCGGACCCCCCAAAAACACCTTTTTTTTTTTTTTTTTTTTTTCTGATGATTTTTTTTTAGAAATTTTTTTCAATTTTTTTTATTTTTGATTTTTTTTGAAAAAATTTCAGAAAAATAATTTTTTTTCTTTTTTCGAAAAATATATTAAAAAAATTCGAAATCCGTACGATTATAGCAAAATTGGCGAAAAAAAATTTCTCACCAAAATAGGCCGACTTTATAACCAAAATTCATGGAAACGGCCTTCTGGACACAATGGCGGGGTCGGATCTGGTCTAGGACTCCTCCAAAAGATGATGCTCCTCAGATCTGCCTCTTGACGTCGCAATAATGCCTCTTCAAGACGAATCAATGAAGCCCCAATAGCTCTGATACCATGTGAGATTTTGCCAAGATCAAGAGCTCAATGAAATGTACAAAATAGAGACACAATATAGGACAAGAATAAACTGTATCTCATCAATAGAAAATGATTAATAATCATAATTTCATACAATGTAGATGAGCTTGCTTATATAGGCAAGGCTAGGGATATGTGAGCACACAAACATGACATGTGGCTCAATCAGAAACAAGGGTAGGTAGGAAATAGGTGTGGGTAGGTAGGAGAAATAATATAATAGTCCACATGAGGTGGATCATCCACCGAAGGTGGAATTATCACTCCACAATAAGTGGATATGATAAAGTAGTAACAAGATCAACACCATAAAAGGTGAAATTTCTCCTACACACACTATCCCAATGTGGCACAAACACCCAAGTGTCTCATACCCAAACTACTATGAAATGCATTTCCTAAGTAAACTTAAGTAAGTGTAATAATATCCAAGATGAATAATTATTTACACCAACATAACTTATTTTACTCTTAATAACTTGCTCAATAGAACTAACATTATGCAATTAATTAAAATAACATGTTCCATTACTACCATTATGCTTAACATGACTAAGTCAACATTGGATTAAATGAAAGAACTCAAAGAATACAGTATATGTATAAATAATCATAACAGAGCATAATCATCGAGCCATGAGAAAACAAAACGTATACTCTTCTGAATACATATATATATATATATATATATATATATATATATATATGCAAAGTTACTGACCTAACTAATACCAAATCACAAAGCACCAAGAAAGAGAGTAACTATGGGGAATGTCGCCACGGGAGTGGAATGGTTTCCCCCCCCTCCCCACACCGTAGTGGGTAGAGCCACCCACAGTCATGGGTTAGCCCACGGTCGCCACGAACCAACAGTATAATAAAACAAACAATTTTTTTCCAGAGCAAGTTTTAAACTAAATTAACATTTTCATATATATATATATATATATATATATATATATATATATATATATTGTAATCATCAAAATACACAGACAAGTAATTTCTAGGAAATAGATTCTTCAGGAAAGAAGACATTACTTTTTTGAATCCCTGAAATTTGAATGCCAAATTTTACCAGAGAAAAGAATAATCTAACCCCATTTCCTTTGTTTTCTCTTTAAACAAGATCAAACAAGAATTGATCAAAACCAAACCACAAATTTACTATTTCTAAACAATGTGGACTTACTATTTTTAGTCAGTTTCCATTTTTGGAAAAAAGGGACATCGCAATATTATACAACCATCACTTGTTGCTCCATCAAAATTCAATGTTGCTTTATCAAGGACTTCTAGCAATTGTTTGTAGTGGTTTTATGCAAGTCTTCTTTATCCATCACATTAGGAGATCAACTTAATAGATGTTTCAAATCTATTTATGGAGTCCTACCATTTGGATCGTGAAGACAACTTTAAAGGCATTCGTCTATGTTTTGATGATAACTCCTATGGAGTTGCATCTCCTTCAAGCGTCATGTCAGCCTCTTATTTTTTCTCTGCCTATCCATGTTTCAATGGTGACAAATTCTACAAATACTCAAAAGTTCACAAATTTGTCCTAGTAGCCTTTCAAGTGGGTTAATTGAGCATTACTCTCTTAATCTTCTTTTAGGGGTAGTTTTTCCTTCTCATATGAGAGTTTTCTCCTCTTCTTTCAAAAGGATCATTTTGTGCATGGATTCCTACCATGGCTACACATTTATTAGGAGTTATCCAATTCACCTATCCATACCCACCAACGTTATGCTTATGGGAGTTGTTGGTATATTGCTTTATGTTCTTGCATTTACTTTATTACTTTATTTTATTAGCAGGAATATCCTCCCCATTCAATCTACCTTAACTAATAAGATGTAGCATTGTGAAATGAAATAATCTACGTATGCTTAAACTCCTTTCCTTGTTTAATGTTTTTCTTTGAAATTTTAACATAGACAAATGAAAATATGCTATTTATTAAGATTGTAGTGTAGATAAAAGAAAGAATAAATTATGTATGATGATGTAATAACTGTTATTCTCTTGGATTGGGTGGGCTTGTCATTTTCCTTTCCATCTTGAACTCTCATAGAGTGGACTACCCTCGAGGATGGCACTCCTTTAGACACCATTTTAATTAATGCCATCACCTCGGTTTGAGTTCTTTCTCATATACCATAAGGTTTGTCACATTTCCTTTCCTCTTACCATTTTATTTTTTCCCCTCCTTGCACACTCACCAACATGTCTCTTCCCTGTGTTGTGAATATTAAGTGGTGTTAAATGTTATCACACTTATATGTGTGTTGCATAATTATTTGTGCAATGCCTTGGTTTGAAAAAAATAGTTAGTTGTATTTTTTTTGAATTTATCCATTGTAGATTCTAGGCATTTCACAACTATTCTACACTTTGAGTCAGCCACACTACTCACACCACACTCACAGCATAACAATTCATGCACCCAAACACATATAGACAAGGCAAATGAGATCTAAAAACCCAACCACTAAGCAATAACTCCAAGTGGCCCACCTAGACAACCTCACAAGGAAATGAGCTCTAGTCTCTAGTTGGCGGGGATCACTACCCAGCTCATTGAGATTTCATAATTCTACTACATTTTACTTTCACTATGCCACAAAATCTTAAGGCACCTTTAGAGTTCTTGCATCTAACTCACACAACATTATCCTAAATCAATCACCATGCATGGTTAAATGGACAATAACCTTCTATAGATTTCTCTACGATTGCTTTATTGCATATTCTCTTTCTCTTTATTCTGTCACGCTCCTACATTTTGTGCTCTCCAAGCTTCTTCTTTTCTTATTGTTTTACCTTTTTAAAGCTTATTTGGTTCCCCAAGAAATTTACAAGATTTCTCCATGTAGGGAAGAACAAATCTCTTTTCAATCTTCTTCTATTTAATCTATTTACTTTACTAATCTTGGATGTTTGTCTTTCTTAGATTGGTTAAATCTAATAGCACATTACCTTCCTCATCTCCTAGGTATTTTCTTGCTAAGGGGTATCATTTAATTTATCAACCTTTTTTTCAAACTCATTCATGGTTGACTTTGTTGTTTCTCTCACTATCTTTTCTACCTATTGACCTACATTCATTTTGTGTTTATCCCTATACCAATTAAACTAACTACTTAAATATACCAACCAATTACTTCTTGTGTTTATCCAAGCAAATGCTAAATTGTTTAATCTAGATATCAACCATTTCAAATACCCAACCAAATGACAAGTTGTAGCATTAAATGAGATAAATAGATAATAATTGATTATCAAATTTTCACTTTCATTAATCTTATTAAAGTCCAATATACCAAATTCATATTGCACATGCAATCGCATCATATAGCTAAGTATCACTAACTCAAATATAAATAATTATTATTTATCAAGCTAATAAACAATTAAATGTCAATTTTATAATTTAGATTAAACATGGCCATAAATTAAAATTCATCCAAAAGTAGTTAATAGTCTAGGGAAGTTCAATTTCAAATACAATCTTAAGCTATATCCTAACCAAATTGATTTATGAGGAGACAAGGGGTTTTGCGCCATATGAGAACATCTTCACCTACTTATATTAATCATATCCATAAGAATTGGAAGACAAGGGTGACTTTTGAGGCATCCAATCCTCTAAAAGTTTTGCCAATAAGAATAGAGGCTTGAGGGTTAAAAATCCCAAGCAATAAATATATTTTTCATTTCCCTTCCTACTAATAAAGCGATTTCCCTTACCTTAAAGTTAAAACTAGCATAAATATGAAAAGCTATCATAAATGCAATTACTACTCTTTGAGATGAATAAAATTACAAAGATCAAATCGATGAAAAACCAATCGCCCAATTGCAATTCATGTAAAAGTACTCCCCTATTATCGTTCATGGCATTGTTGATGTCGCCACCAAGGCTCACACTCTTGTTGGGCCATTGTGATCATGAGCATTGTACCCTCGTTGATATATTGTGCTTGTAGGTTTGAACCTGCACATAAATGTTGTTGGCATTCATGCCAAGTGACTTAGTGCTCCATACCCTCATTGGGCTTGTGCACTTGCAAGCTTTGTGCCCCTATTGGGCTAGTATGCTTGTGGGTCTAAACTATTAGTGTTAATACTTTGAGTCCATGTCGAAAATGAGGTCCCCCATTTGTGGCCTCACCTAGCTTGGGCCAAGGTACTAATACAAACAAAGTTTTCCCCTACTTAACATAGATAAATGCTTGTAAAATTCTTCTCCTATATAACATAAATACCCATTGTTGTAATTGAATCACTTTGGCGTTGATGGTCAATTATAAGGTTTTCAATGCTCCAAATGACTTGTGAATGAAAAAAGAGTCATGATGATGAAAGTGGTGAGTATATTCATCATTCCTCCATTCTATAATATGTTAAAAAGCCACTTAAATGTCAAGTGGAACTCATTGCCTTACAATCACTACCAATATAAATCAGAAGAAAACATAATTATTGTAATGATTATTCATTAAAGTAATCCCAAAATTAAATCAAATTTTTAAGCATTCAAAAATCTAATAGTATTATTAAATCATAATTTTGTAATAAACTTCTTTTACAAATCATTCGTTTTCCTAACACAACCATCAAAAAAATATTTCTACATTTCCATTTTTTCACCATTTTCAACTAAATATACATTAATTTGCACAATCTAAATACGATTATCATACTTATTATATTTTATAATTTTTTTCTTTTTATATTTTGCTACTTTTAATGTTATAATTGAGCATGATACATGGCAACTTAGTTGTATCTACAAATTAACAAAATTGTAAAATTATTGACCAGCCGTAATACTAACAACAATTTTAGTTGCACCCGTCACAAACTCGGCTACGTAAGAATAAGTATCAGCAGAATACAAACTACATGAAGTAGAAGATACATAAGGCAAAACAATCACACAAAGAAATGACTATCCCCAGTCTATAAAAGGAAGTGGTTGATATCCTCCTCCATGCGGTGGTCTCAACGATGGCGGCAAGTTTATTAATGAAACCGATACTTGATTTGTTAGTTGGTCTTCTGCAAAACCCATGCCAAAAAAATACCATCGACAATCTTTAGTCACAAAATTAAAATTGAATCCAACATAAGATTAATATATACAATTCGAATCAAGGAATAAATGGGATAGAGAAAATATAATAAAAGAGGATTAAAACAAAGTTTCAATATATTTACTTCTTAAGTGTTTAACTATGAAGATGGATAAAAATATAGGACAATAATTAGAACAATAATACAATTTGTTCAAGTTATTCTGTTTGAGGCCTAGTCTTAGTAGGATTGCTCACAGCAACCATAACAAAGTTTATCCCTGATCTAAATCAACAGAATGAAGAAGATCAACTTCCTTTAGCAAAAAGAAAATTGTGTGATATAAAGCTTTTCGATGAGTATTCTTTTAAAGAAATTTGGCAACTGCATACAGGCTACACCTTGAAAGAATTAATTTTGTAAAGATTCAATTCTTGAATTCTATGCCAAAGGGCATTGGGCAACCAGTACTCGACACATTTTCTCAACAGAGTAAAGATATAAGTACTATATATTTTTGTAATATGGTTAAAGCAGTTCACCGACAGATCAAGAAAATTTGTTTAATTTATGTGCAGGACAAATCAATGTTTCAGCTTCCAATCACATAGAGGTGCTGAAATATTTGGCTGCAAAAAGCCAAAAAAAAAACGTACTAAATCTAAATTTCATCCTTCTAGGCCCCAAAGGTTCAAGCCATATGATATAGTTAATGTATGTTGTAGTTGCAAGAAGACAGGACACCATGCTCATTCATGTCCAACTACAACACCACAGAAGGTACAAAAGTTATTCTAACTCTAAGATCCTAATATTGCTGACTTTTGGTATCTTATTGAAAATGAAAACAGTAGCAAGCTAGCATGAAATCACAAGGGCCTACCTACGCTCTTGAAGATCATGATGAAAAAGAAATTCTACTACAAGATCTACCATCCTATGATGAAGGAAGAAATAAATATGGATGAAATAGATTAACTAAATAAAATGTTTATGCTAAATGAATTTTCTTCTGACAGTGACAATGATCACTTATGTAGTCAAGAAACGTGTAGAGATTCAGATATGACTAAGCTTGAGATCAATTCTAAATATGAAACATTTGAAGAAACAAAACACAAAAAAGATGAGCAACAGCTTAAGACAAAATCTGATTCCTCAGCGTCAGAATACTGTAGAGAAGAATGGTGGCAACAAAAAAGGTGAAATATGATGAATTAAAAGACAGCAAGTCTCTAACCCTTTACAAGTAAAATATATTTGTTGCTATAGAAAATATTATTAAATCTTTAGAGCCAATATCCATCTCGATATCCTATAGGAGATAAAGCTACAATTCATCATATCAGGTTACTAAAAAATCAGGATTGGATATATAATCCTCATCTGCTGGCCAATAGAAACTATGAACGGATAAATCAAATTGCATTATTTCATTACAAACGTTCTTGTTCAAGTTGGCAAAAACATTGCCTATACTAGTTTTATTCAAACTAATGCTGCAAAAAAGGTTGATATAGGTCTAGGAACTTCCTTCCTAAATAGCATCGGTTCATTTATAGTATCTTTAGAATTTACCATGTAAGGCAAGCCTTCTACAATAATTAAGATTAGCAATACATTCATTAGAGAATCAGCCAGAACACACTGGGTTGAACCAAGTCTCAAAGAGAGTTCAACATTAAGAGAAACTATAAGAAAGATAAAAGCATAAGCTAATGCAATCTTTATAGTCACAATTTTCACTAAACATACAGGATATCAGATAAAATATTGTCAGACTTTGACAGATTCAACATGTACAGAGCATCGGCTTGATAAATGGTTAGCAGATAGTCTAGAAGCTCACATCCCTTCAATTCATTATTGGCCAATTCAAGGAAAGAAGATTGTATTAAACAGAGGAGATGACAAAGAAGTAAGGAATTAGGTAGATGAACTTGGAATAAAAAGTGATTCAAAAATTCTCTTCTCAATATTCTTGCTCATGCTTTATAGTTAAAATCTTTCAGAAAAAAAAGGACAAAAAGCATGAATGGTTATCAATTATTTTCCTTTAAATTTTGTAGTTGTGGATGTAATATGGTGTATTCCTAACAAAGAACACTTGGTTCAACAGGCTGCCAAAGGAATTTGTTTTAGTAAATTTGACCACTAAGTGTAGGTATCACAAGATCAAATCTATAGAGTAGGAAATATGGTGTATTCCTAACAAAGGACACTTGATTCAACAGGCTGCCAAAGGAATTTGTTTTAGTAAATTTGACCACAAGTGTAGGTATCACAAGATCAAATCTATAAAGTAGGAATTCACAAGACAACTTTCCCAACTCCCAAATGGTTGTATGAATGGTTAGTAATGACTTTCGAGTTGCAAAATGCATTAGCACGTTTCCAGCAACAAATGGACAAAATCGTTAATCCATATTTTGGGTTTATTGCTAACTATATTGATGATTTCTGAATTTTCTTAGACAAATTGAAGAAAGTGACCAACATCTTCAACAGTTGCTAAACTAGTCCATCAGCATCGTATTCAGACTAAGCAGTGATGCGAATAAAAACATATGTTTCAAGATAAGATTAAATTCTTAGGAGTCATTATTGGAGCTGACAAAATAAAAATGCAGCCACATGTTGTCAAGAAAATTCATTTATTTCTTGATTAACTTATAAGATCAATATATGTACTTATATTTTTGCCTTACATTTTAAAAATTTATAAAACCAATAAGATATGTCATGAAGGCAAAAACATTTTATTTGATATAAAGCACTTCAACCGCTATCAATAAAGTAAAACGTTTCGTAAAGAGCTTCCTAAGCTGACATTATGTCTTGCAGGACCATCCATGGTCCATATAAATGCATCCCCAAATAACAGAGCTGCAATTTTTTTAAAAGAGAATGCACAAAAAGAGGAATTGTGCATGCACAATTTAAGCTAGTTTGAAAACAGCGAGCTCAACAACTTCCTGGTAGAAAAGAAATTAAAGAATTCTTTTAGTAGTCAAAGTCGTGGACCAATGGTGAGATTTTTTGTTATTAGAACTGACAGTAACTTTTAAGTTCTTTATGGCCAAGCAAGCCCATAGGCCTACAACTTTTTTGAGGGCATTATGCTTGGTGGCAAAGTTTATTAATGCAATATCAATTTGATGCGTAGTATCTTCCAGGAAAGGGCAATTCTTTACCAGATGCTCTTACTAGAGAAATGGTGGCTCTTACTAAAGGAATGGTGTGCATTAGTCTGTTAAGAGGAAGAGGTTCTGGAAATATTTCAGATTAAAGATGAGAATATTTGTTCAATAACCCACAGTTTCTTCTTCAGTGGGCTAATAAACCTATTTACTCAGTTCAACAAAGAAGAAATTGGCTCAGAGATAAACTAATCCTGTTAAAAATCATGCCTTGGATATTTATTTAAATTGTAATAATCATATTCTTAGTTTAACAAATACTCCCAATGGAGTATAGGAACAATATCATTGATTAAATTTCTATTAGAAAATAGGGTTTTGGATGAAATTATTCTAACTCAAGGATTGTTTAGGCCAAGTAGAGTTCTTGTTAGAGAATATACTCCAACAAAGGCATCACTCATGTTTGTCATGGTAATCATTGGATACAACATTTGGGCATTGCTTGCATTGTAATAAATCTGTCACATTACCATAGCTACACATCAATAGAGTCGAAGTAGATATTGGTCAAGGGATAAAAGAAGAAGCATCCTCATCTACAGAAATATCTAATCCCCAACCGACCTATCCAACAAGCCAAGATATTGATGGGATTTTGAATGACCAGGAAAAATGATGTCCACCCCCCAAAAGTCTGGTATAAGTGCACAAAAAATTGAAGAAATTGCATCTAAAGGTGTCATATGAGCAATAACTCTTGGTTGATATCATAGCTACTTGTTTTGATTGCTATGAAGACCCAAGTAGAGTTTGTGAAATACATATTGTAGCGTCCTAAATTGTACTCCCTTACAATTTTGACCACATTTGGGTCCTCACCTTAGCATTTGCGTCCCTAGGCCTGATGAGGACCTAATTCTGCTCATATCATGCAAATTTGATTTCATATTGACCTCATGCATCATTCAAAACCCTTGTCCTGGCCCCAAAATTGGGTACGACATGAGGCCTTGGTCCTCCCAATTAGAACCGGACTTTGGGCCCCTTGGCCATTTCAAATATTGAGCGAGAAATCCAACCTTGTGTCGGCTCATGTCAGAAAATTAATATGTTTTTTCGACTAGCAAGTATAAAAGGAGGCATTCCCCTCCCATTTGATGATACACACATGAAATTCAATTCGACATCAAGCAATCAAGTATTCAAGTTCAAGTGAGAAAGCAATCAGTCTTCCTTCAAGCATTTGAGCAGCAGTAAGGTCAAGATTCAAGCATTGGAGTTGACATTCATGTTCCATGTTGTTGAAGACTTCATACAGCCCTAATTCTATGTGGAGACAAACAAAACTTCACAAGGAGGTATATCATTGGCATTTTCAGTCATTATTGAGCATCTCCCTCAAAAGGAGAAGATTTCCATTACTGCAATTCAATTATCTTTCATTTTTAATGCATGGTTAATTCCAAAACATGGGTTTGACTTAGGCAAACCACTATTCTCAACCTATTTCCCCTTCTTTTTGTGTGCAGGAAACGGGTACAGAGTTGCGATCTTCAAAATAAGCATTATTTACAGTGACGAATTGATCCCCCATTGGAGTGCGAAAATTTTGGAGGACTAGGGCAACCGGCACCACGGTCTTGACATTTTAGGGGCTCTTTTTGGGAACAGGTCCGAATCTGCTTACATTGCTTAGATCTAGGTTCGTGGCTCAATCTTGCGATTGTAGCTCACTGTTTATGCAGTTTTGCTTCAATTTCCAGCACTTTTACCCTAATTTCAGCAATTCAATTTACAAAAGAAGATTTATTAATTCACATCATCAAAACCCCCAATCCAATCAGAATTCTCAGTCATAATCCTTGCTGGTTTGTGACTAGATCTATTGGATTGGAACCCTCTTTTGAATGTAATATGATCTTTAAGTCATAAATTAGCGATTTCTTCCTTCTATGGTGGAAACCCTAATTTTTCACCATACTACACATACATGTTGAGAAACAAGGTGAAGAAAGCTTGCAAAATTAACTTTCTTATGTGATTACAAATCTGGAAATATTACCAAATCTGAAACTAAGTCTAAAATGAACATGTGATTGCACCATTTAACATAAATATAAATTCAATCATACGAAAAGAGACACCAAATTTACATGGAGAAACCTTTTCGGGAAAAAACTCCACCAGAGTATGAGGGCAATATTATTCATCTTCAAAAGAGAGACTATAAAAATAATACTCTTCACTTCACTTCTCCAAATGATACCGGAACTACTTGGAAACCTCAAAGAAATTATGATGAAAAAACTATTGAGTTGACTTCTCTTTTGCTTATTTGTCCTTGATGACAAAACTACTGCTGGTTTGTTTTTGCCTTTGCATCCACATCTCTTGGTGATTGCCTCCTGCCATTGTCATTGCATCTTGGTTTTGGCCTTCAGCATGTTGACTTTGGTTTCCTTTTAGATCTATGTTGTTGTGTTATTGATCTTATTGGCTACATGTGTAGACAGTGTTGACCTTGGTTTCCTTTCATATCTATGTTGTTGTGTTATTGATCTTGTTGGCTACATGTGCAGACAGAATTATAAAGGTATATCTTGGTATTTATATTGGCTACATGTGCAGACAAAATTATAAAGGTATATCGTGGTATTCAGTCATTACCTCATTCTTTTGGTGAATACTTATAAAGCAGAAATGCATTGGTTACTTTAATTCATTAGTAATAATGATTATTGTGTTCAAAGGTTCATCTCACTGTGCAAAATGTCAGGGATTCATTATTATATCTGCTATATATGTGGTGTTAGTTTTTTTTTTTAGACCTTGACATTTGATTCTAGTTGTTATTATTTCTTTTTGACTTATGATGTCGGTCTGGCCGTGACATACATAAAGTGATGATTGCATGGCAATCCACGTGGGCAGTGATCTGGAAAATGATTGTGTCAGTGATTAATGGATTTCAAATGGTATACAATCTGTTTTGGGGCACAATGAGCAAATTTTCTCTTACGGACTTCAAATGTTTTTCAATATATTTTGGAGTCCGATGAGCAAATAGGGCAAACAAAAGCTAGGTTTGATTTTGAAGGGTTGGCTCGAACCCTAGCCACTCTCTGCAGTTATGATGATTTGTTTGATTCTTCCTCTTGGTCAAGCGAGTAATGACAGTGAACTCAGAAGTATGGTGAAGTGGTTATTGCTTGAGCTTAAAACGGAAGTAAAATAGGGATCTTTGAGATTTATTCTACTATAAAAAAAACCCGCCATGAACGAGGTAATATCTGGACCATATCCTTCTTTTGTTTTTAAAAGGTAAACTGGAAAATGGAAAAGTAATTTTGAAAAAGCTATTTTTTATTCAGTTTCAAACGACATTCTTTACCTTGCTATGCATCCAATTCGAATAAAGTTACAGTGTAAAAGATGAAGAAAGTTACTTCATTTGTGATTAGTGTTTTTCAGTTGTAAAAAGGATTCACTTATCAGATTCTTTTTCTTGCAAAAATGATTATGAAGAAATTACAGTTTGAAAGAAAATGTATGTTATTTTTGGTAACTGTTTTTTTCTGGAATCCTTGGTTGGAAACCCTAGCTCGAGTATTGTACCGAACTCGGGCTTTACAGCTTGGTTCAAGGGTTTCATCTGGACTTGCAATATAAATTCATGGCTTCAAGCCATTACTTGGTTGGATGATTACAAAAAAGAAAAACATAGCATTATGAAAGATTCTTAATGTGTTATTCTGGAAAATTGTCAAAACTGAAATAAGGGTTTGATAGTCTCTGGTTTTTACAACAGAGAATCTCATTCAAAACAGAGAGAACTTATTGTGGTATTGCTATATACAGTCCATTGTGTAATTGGCATTATTGAAAATTTTATTTTTCTTTTGTATTCATTAATGATTTTGTGACTGCAAGATTGATGCAGTTGTAAAGTCATTAGTGGCTACAAACCTAGTAAGTGACTTTGCAGTTTGAGGATTTATTCTTCCATAATGATCATTCAGATAGGGCGTTGAGTCTATACTCCACCATTGTAAAAAGTTGATTTTTGAGTTAAATAAAGGAGACAGGTTTTGAGTGGTTTTTTATGCCCCATGAGGGTTTTTTCACTCGGGAAATTCATGTGTTATGTGACGCAATTTGTTCTCAGGTCTTATGCCTAATTGTTCATGTCTTTCGTTCTGTCTAAGTATTGCGCTGATACTTTTATCCTCACTGTTAAGTTGTCCAAAAGATCAAAGCGCAACTGTTCAATTTTGTCATGAATGTTAAATGCATGAATGGTAAAGTAATCTGTCATTTTGTTGGCATACATTACTGTGTTCAAGAAAGCTGTAAAAGGTTGTTCATTAGTATAGTTGAAAAATTCTATAGCATCCTTTTAATATGAGCTGTAAATCACTCACTTTGCATATCATTCTGCTTTAAGGTTCTTTATTCTCTTAAGGTCAAGAGTGCATATCTACCTTTTAAAAGAATAAATTTGCATAAGTTCAATACTCTGATTCACCCCCCCTCCCTCTCAGAGTATTTCCACTTCCAACAACAACTATGCCTTGGCTCCAATTTATAGCCAAATAGGAGAGGAAAAAACACTGCTGGTTTCCCAAAACAAGGGGCCAAAACCACTTGAAAAAACCCATGCCTTGGAGAATGAATAGCCAATAGACATAATAAAATAATAAATAACTCTTCAAGTGACTCCTCATGGGCACCAAACCCAAAGCCACTTAGCCTTTAGACATTCTAAGTCCTCCGAAACTCCCGATGACTGTTCAGATTTCCAAATGGACACCTTTTCTCCTCCCAAACTTGGTCTCCTTATACATGACCCTTCATGTCATAATGTGGATGTGGGAAGGAGTGTATTTGGTCCATTTTAATTTATATTTAATACCTCTTCATGTTCATCTCTTGAAAATGCAATTACAAGTAGCCATAAAGTAGAAATAATTAATATTTTTCTCACATGTCATAGGGAACATTTTCCAAGGAACATGGAGACATATGAATGGCTTGGGATTTCAAGGTTGATGTCACCTTATCCTAACATTCTCCCATTTGACATTACAAATTGCAATTACATCCAAGTGATAAGTAAAAATAAAATCAAGTATAGTGATCAAGGCCCATGGCCTTCCTACACCAAGAGAACTTTTTTGTGGTCACTGGCCTTGTAAGAGAACCTACAACATTTTCCAAAGTCTCAACTTTTTCTATCAAGACCTTTCCATTCTCAACCGTCTTTCACACAAAGTGATAATTAACATCAACATGCTTAGTAGGAGTATGATACATGGGATTCTTCACCAAACATATAGCACTCTGGTTGTAACATCTAATCCTCACAGTCCCGCAATCAAAACCAATGCCAATACCAAGTCTCTGTAACCATACCGCCTCCTTAGAGGAACAAGTAGCAGCCATACACTTTGCTTCAGTGGTGGACAAAGCAACTATGGGCTGCCTCTTACTCATCCAACTCACTACTCCTCCAAACAAAGTAAATACATAGCCACTAGTAGACCTTCGACTTTCCAAGTCTCTTGCCCAATCCACATCAACAAATCCCTGTATGTCCAATGACTTAACCACATTATCGATACCATGATAAACCAAATGGTAATCAAAAGTACCTCGCAAATATCTAAACACCCTCTTAACAAAATTCTAATGCTCTTTACCAAGATTGGACATAAACCTACTCATAACTCCCACTGCTTGGGCTATATCTGGTCTAGTGCAAACCATTGCATACATCAAACTCCAAACGGCACTAGCGTAAGGAACATTAGTAATATCCTTATAATCATCATCAAAACTTGGACACGTGTCTAAACTCAACTTAGTACCAACTAGAAATGGAATACTAACTAGCTTACTGTCATGCATATTAAATCTTTGCAAAATAGTATCAACATACTTACTCTAGCTTAACCAAAGTTTCCTATGAACCCAATCTCTATTGATCTCCATCCCAAGAATATATTTTGCAGCCCCCAAGTCCATATCAAATGTGCCAAAAAGTTGAGCCTTGAGTTCTCTAATCATCACCTTGTTACCAATAAATAACATGTTATCAACATACAAGACAATGATTAGTATCCGATCATCAATCACCTTAATATAAACACAATGATCTTCCTCACTCCTCATATAACCCAACTTCAATACAAAAGTATCGAATTTTTGGTACCACATCTTGGGTTTCTATTTCAAACCATACAAAGATCACTTAAACCTGCAAACCAATTGTTCTTTCCCTTTCACAACAAAACAGGTAGGCTATCACATATAATCTCCTCCTCAAGATCCCCATGCAAGAAAGCAGTCTCAACATCCATTTGCAATATCTCCAAATCACAAGCAGCAACAATAAACAATAGGAAACTAATAAAAGTCAATTTTGCAACAAGAGAGAATTTCACCAAAATCAACTCCCTCTCTCTAGGAGTAGCCCTTGGCCACCAGTATGGCCTTTTACCATTCTAACCAACCATCTGCTCCAAACTTCTTTTTAAATACCCACTTGCATCCAATGGGCTTCCTTCCTTTGGGCAAACTTACAAGATCCCAAGTGTCACAACTATCTAAAGCCATCAGCTCCTCCTGCATGGCTTGCAGCCAAGATTCACTTTCCTCTGAAGAGAGAACCTCCTTGAAGGATCTACTTTCATTGTCAATACTCACCAAAGCAAATATACAACAAAAATCTGGTGGGCTATAGCTCTCAACTTGATTTTGTTGCCTTGTGGACTTCCTTAAAGTAGGAGTAATGGGCTCAACCTGTTCATGTCCCTCTATGTGTTCATCCTGCACATCATCTGAACTCTTTAAAAACTCTTCTTCTCCATCCTCATATCCATCTAATTGTTCTTCCATACGTGCATCTTCCTACTTCTCAATCTTTGTTTTGAAGTGCACTATCTTTATCTTCTATTTTGGTTGTTCGATTGCACAACCAAAGACACTTGGGTGTGCAATCGAAGGCTTTCTACATATCCACACTTCATAAGGAGTTTTCTCAATACAGTTGAACAAGGAGATCTATTAATCAAATAACAAGCAGTACCAACAGCTTCTGCCCAAAAGCATCTATCAATATTAGCACCATTCAACATGCTCCTAGCTCTTTCCATTATGGTTCAGTTCATTCTTTCTGATATCCCATTTTGTTGGGGATTGTAAGGAGCAGTTTTCTGTCAAACAATACCTGCATGCTTACAAAACTCATCAAACTCCATGGAACAATATTCACCCCCATTGTCAGTCCTCAACACTTTTATCTTATAATCTGATTGCTTTTCCAGTAAGGCCTTAAATTCCTTAAACTTAGTGAAAACTTCAGATTTAGAATGTGTAAAATATATCCAAGTGTATCTTGAGAAATCATCAATGAAGGAAACATAATACTGGGATTTTCTCAAAGAAACAACACCCACTAGACCACACACGTCTGAAATGTATAATTTCTAATAATCTCTTTGCCTCACAGATTCCTTTAGGAAATGATAATCTATTTTGTTTACCAAACACAACACTCACAAAAATCATTTTTGCCAAGAGAATAATGACCATCAACCATCTTTTATTTAGAATGGTCCTAGGACCTTTTTCACCAATGTGACCCAATCTTTAATGCCACATCATACATGCATTTTCATTGCTAGTTACATTGGCAGAGTTACAAAAAGAAGAGGAATTAAGCCTAAACAAGGTCCCTATCCAAGATCCTTCAGCTATCACCAAACCCACTCTTACCAACCTGCAACCAAAATTGTCAAATGTCACATGCTCTCCAGAATCATTCAACTTGTATACAAAAAGAAGATTTCTTGCAAGTCTTGGAATGTGCAAAACATTGTCAATGGTTTTTACTCTTCCATCACTGAAACATAACTTTACCTTTCCTTTACCAACAACCTTCTTCGTAATATTGTCACCAAGGAAAACATCTCCCTCATCATATTCTTTGTGTTGGTTGAAAATTTTGTACACCTAGGAAGGCATGCAAAATTATAGGTTCAGCCACAGTGTGTGAGTTAAAAACTCTCATAATTCTAAGGGAAGGCTCCCCCTTTCCTACTTCTTCTAACTGTTACAAATTAACTATAACCTATAAACACTATTTTAACTTAGTTCAGACAACATCATTTTCTCCTTCTCAGAAAGATGATATTCTTTTCTCTTCTTTTAGAAAAGAAACTACAACTTAGAGTAACTGTTGACGTGGCTAAAATCGTATTGCTACAACTCTATCCGGCCAATGCAGAATAGAATGTTCTCGATGAGTATCCTATCCTCTCTTGTATAAGGAAAGCCCTAATGCTGTTTTTAGTTGATAAATGGGGACAACCTCAAGGTTCCAAATGTCAGTTCTTGACTACGGGATAGCTCAACGATTGATGTGTTTTGTTGGGAGTACAAGGGGCCTTACGTTTGCAACAAGCTGGTCTGCATCTAAAATGATGCTACGTTTCTCAAGCTGGGGAATAAAAGCAAAGGAGAAGGGTTTAGGAGACCTAAAATTAACAAGACTAGTATGTGAGTAGATGGATTTGACATAACCAATCCCTGCTTAGCCAGAATCTCACCTCACAGGAATGATGCAATCTTCAAGGGGACTTAGAATATTTCAGACTGCAGGTGCATGCCTACGCACCCAATTTTGGCGCAACTCAAACGGACACCTGCAATTGAACTAAACACAAGTTTAAAGGCTCAGACTAACCATACACAGGGATACACAATCAGCATATCCCCAATGGTATGAACCCGAATCCATCAAATACCTGCACACCAGAAAGAATCTATCTAAACTTGCTGAAGCAAACCATGCAAACAAAATAAAACCAAGATGCTAAACACCAAACTTCAATGTTCATATATTGATTTTGGCTGTCATTACAACAATTTCTACAGCAGTCCTACTCTATTCCTAACTACTAAAATCTAGCTAGAATCTAACAATCTAACCCTTTACAAAAAGAGGCATCCTGCCTTTTATAGATTTTACAATTTGAATCGATGGCCAGGATGGACTGCATCCAACAGTTGCAATCTACCTTCTAGAACCTGGCAACATTAACCCATGCCTATTCAATTCTCAGTTATCCGCCCAACCATATTCTCAACTACCTACCACTATTTGACATTAATTCCGTCAATCGGGTAGATGGAAATAACTGATTTGTGTCCCTTTGTTTTGAATACATTAGGTATGGCCCACAGGCAGTTGTTTACATTAAACAAGTCCAGTTTTCAGAAACTAAATTTCTAGAATTAAATCCAGTTGTGTATTTTTCTGAGAATGCATATTTATAGCATTCTATGTTCTTTGTCTTCGCTCTCACTGGTGAACTTCGACTTTGTGGTCTATGATAGCGCACTTCTTCGTGCTTTATCTTGCGCTCTATGGTGCGGTCCTACATTTCCTCTTTCGGCGTTGATCGCAATCAAGGCTTCACTTTGCGCTTCAGGTTGTCGTCAATTTGCAAACAATGAATTCAACTTTTAATAATCATTTTGAAAAATTAAATAAATTAATTTAACAAATATTATAATTTAACTTTTAAATGTCCCTGAAGAAAACTTGGCCCTTGGAGAAACAATGTGAACTTTGTTATTTCTCACAAAATGCAATCAAAGGCTGAAATATGTTTTGAACGCCTTTTGTCTTATGATGAAATTCGACCATTTTGAGAGAACTGTGCGAACTGTTGGAATCCAATAACACTGAGAGGGGGGGCTGAATCAGTGTTATACCGGAATGATCAATTTTAGCCTTATTAAAACATGCATACACCAACCGGTATACCGGTACATACAGAATTGAAAGAAGTAAAGCAACCAATAAGCCAATCACATAAATGAGAATCATAACACAGAATTATACGTGGAAAACCTCAAAGAGGAAAAACCACAGTGGGATTTGTGACCCACAATATCAATCCACTAGCCATATGAAGAAATATTACAAAATATAAGGGGCCTGCACTTGCAAGAAGGCTGTGGGCCTTGTTGACGTGTATTTTGTACACAATCAAACACAAAATAAAATACCCAAGGGTACCTTATCCTCTCTTGAATAAAGCCTCTGATTGCTGAAGATATCGCGGAGAAGGATCAATCAGGATGACTCCAAGGTTCTTTGATGTACGGTCTCTACGTGTGGATAAGCACCAGTGGTCGTTGTGAATGCTGTTTCATCAAGGGGCCTTACGTTTCCGTACAGGAACAAAATTTCCTAAAATTAACAAGTTCTCAAAAAGATCAAAAGGTAAGGTTTGCAAGAGATGAATTCTAATCTAATCCTAGGAATGACTCAATGTAGGCTAGACTTGGTAAGATTCTACCAATTTCAGTATTGCCAAGGAATAACAACTCCACTAAAGTTGATGCGATCTTCTAAGGTGACTAATGATTTTTCAATTCATCAAGAATCATAGACACTACCATGAAGGTACATGTCAATAGTTCAATAATGACTGAAGGTTTAAGTAATCCAAATATCTCCAGTTGACCACACAATGCGTTCTTACAATCAGCAAGAAGCTAGTGGTTTGGAACGTGAATCTCACCAAAGATCAAGCTCAACACTTAGTCCTTCAAATTCAAATACTACTTCGACCAAGAATGATTCAAGAAAGTAAGCAACCATGAAAGTAGCCACAAGAATTGCAATAAAACACCATAACTTCAATATTTTATTGATCTCAAAGCCAAAAATAGACAACAATTGCTCAAAATTCTTTCTTCAAATTCAATCTTGCTACAAAATAACTTTCTTCTCTCCAAAAGCTCTAATTCTATTCTGCTATTCTCTATCTATACTCTAATTTTCTAATGACAAAATGAAAATGAATGAGGTTATATATAGCATCCTCAATTACAATGAACGGCCCAGATCAAAAGAAGATCAACGGCTGAGATTTTGACACCTAAACCCTAATTAGGGTTTATTACAAAAAGTTCCCCTTTTATTGAACAATATTAAATGCATAGCCAAATATTTAATTGGCACAAAAATCTAGGAAACATAGACCAATGATAATTAAGGTGCCACATCATCTATAACAACCTCTCTTCTAGAACCTTGTTCCCTTTCCAATGCTCCTTCTTAGCATATGCAACGAATCTAGACACAATTCCTTCGATCTCAGCAATAGGAATCTCTGGAAGATTCCTCATTCGTTCCTCCAAGTGGATGACCTGATCAAAAGCCTTGAGAAGAACTGCATCCCATCCAAGCTCGAGTTCTTTGATTTTCTCAATCAGGAGCATAGTGGCGAACATTTGATCTCTTTGCTCATCTGTGATAACATTCTCATCTTTGCAAAAGATGACCTTGACCTTCTCCTCCAACTCTTGAAGATTCACATCTGTCTCATCTTCAATCCTTCTGCCAAGAATAGAACATAACACCTCAAACACCTTGTCCTGGATTGGATGGATGACCTCCTCAACTTGATTACATTTGGTACTAATGTCTTCGAAAAGAACTTCCTTCATCTGAAGTAGAGTTGACCACTGGAGTAAATTATGAGCTCCTCCATCCATTATCTTTTCTTGTGCTAAGATCTTCCTTGGTGTTTGCCTGATTACTTGCAGAACAGAAATGATAACATCTCTAGTGTGGGCAAAGGCGGCTACGGTTATCATTAGGTTGTGAATGATCTCAAGGACCTAGATAGCTCGATGGGTAGTCTGCATCATTCTTTTTGCGAACTCAATGGCCACGGTATGGGATTTGTCAATCCAAGAGCTCATAAGTTGAACCATGCTCTTAACTCCTTCTGCCTCGCCAACTGATTCAAGGGGAAGTGCTTGCACTAGAGATACTGCTGGATCCTGACGTCCCAAAGGCTGATTGAGATGGCTAAAGTAGCCTCTCCAAGCACCGACCTCTCGCTCAAGCTTTCTATTCTTTTCCATTTCTTCTTTAAGCTTGTCTTTAAGTGCCTCAAATGAATCAGTTGCCTCATCCAGTGTCTGCTCGGCTGTGAGTGGACCAAGTTCAAATGTTTCTACATCATACTCTTCTGCAAGAATTTCACCTTCGTACTTGTCTACTGCCGGTGTAGCTATCTGCAACTTCCTGGACCCTGTCTCATCTCTGATCATCTTGGACATTTTGGTGGCCTTCTTCCTTTCTGTTACTCCCTGAGAATTTCCAACAAGGCTTTCTAAATCAATCACATTATCTTCATCTTCGATCACAATCACCCTTGTTAGCCTCTCCTTTAACCAATCTGGAATGGCGGACCCTGTCTCTCTAACTTGTATTTCTTTAGGCATTGATCCCTCTTCTCGGAGAGGAGATGTCACTTCATCATCATTCTTGTCTTCATGTAGCTCATTGACTTGGGGAGATTGACTTGATGAACGTTGAGGTGCTTGCCTTTCTTCATGTTTATCATTCTGGACCATTGATTCCATAGATTCCTCAACTTCAAGTACCCTCTTGTCTTGTCCTTGACTTGTCCTTTTTTCATGTCGGAAGATGTGCCAGATGAGTGATCTCGATGGGCCTCTTGCTTTTTCTTGGAGGGTTCCCTTTTCTCAGGTCTTTCTTTCCTCTTCACGCTTCTAGGATGAGGATTGCCTTCACTTACGCATCTAGGGTGAGGATTGCCTTCACTTGTGCTTGCTCCTCCTTCCCCTGGCCTTTCCTCCAAAGTAAAAGTCATAGGTATGTTCTATTCTCTCAACTTTTGATGTTGCACATCAACCCATCTGCGAGTACAAGACAAAATTGGAGCTATCAAAGCCTTTAAGTCAAAAACCTCAAGTTCATTCCAATCTATCTTTACTGCTTTGTCTTCTCGGTCATAAGATGATTGGAGATGTCTGCCACTGTCCTGAGCTTGATCAACCACTCTGTAAACTTTGCATTTCCTGATGAGATCTAAAGGCAACCTGGAATGCATCTTTCTTTTCACTTCTAAATCATCTAGAGAGATTCATCAAAAAGTCCTCTATCTGAAATTCGTGCTTGTACTTTCTACCAACTGTTTCTTCTATATATCCATAAGGATCAAAATTCTCTCTCAAGGCAAAGAATGAAAATGAATATAAGGCCAACTCTTTCTCTGCATCATCCATGGCTAGAGCATTAGGACATACCTCAACTGAATTCCCTAGTATGATAGGCACAGGAATTCCATTTCCATGCCTGTGTCTGAATGCCTTCGCATAAGCCACCAACTGCCTAGTTACCTCCAGTAACACTATTCTGTCTGTCGGATATCTTGGCAGCATATATGGAGGTGAAGGACACCCATGAACTCTAATATATGTAAACTTCTGGAATTGGATAAACCAAGCACCATACCTCTTTACAAGCTCTTGTGCATCTTGAGATATCCGATTGTGAATCCCACCTTGCAATGTCCTGGTGATGTTCATCGTGAAGGTATAATTAACTAGCTTGTAGTTACTTCCAGGTGGATGATGCAAATGGACATAAGATTCACAAACTCTGACTTCCCCGGGCCCTCTTCCGATCACTCCTCTGTGAGGTAGTCCTGCATATTCAAAACTCCTGATCAAGGCATATATGATGTATGAACTCATGTGGAAGGATTTGGTAGCCTTCAGTCTTCTCAACTGCACGTCCAAGCAATGGCTAATAATTCTAGCCCAATGAATTGTTGCTTTCCCTTGAACTATAACTTGGATGAAGTAGAACATCCACTTCTCAAAATAGAAGGCTTGGGGAGCCCCTATAACTCGATTGAGCAAAGTTATCAAATCTCTGTATTCCTCTTGGAAGTCGATCCTATGTGGTGTGTTGGGAATCTTGCTCAGGCGAGGACGACTTTTGAGTAACCAATTCTTATTGATGATGCTCAAGCAAGTGTCTGGATCATCTTCGTACATGGATCTAGCTCCTTCCAAGCTTTTGTAAATCATATCTTTATGTTCTGGCAGATGGAGAGCTTCACTGATAGCCTCATCTAAAAGGTAAGCCAAAGTGTTTCCTTCCTTGGACACAATTGATCTTGATTGTGGGTCATAATGGCGGGCACACTCGATCATCAACTCATGACACTGGACTGCTGGAAGGAAGCCGGCCGCCTTGATAATGCCACTTTCAATTATTCTCCTTGCGACAGGTGATGGCTTTCCAATGTAAGGGACCTCTCGAAACTTCTTCACACTGAAGTTTCCCAAGTTGGTATCTCCAATGTTGCTCCATTTTGACACGATCTTGGTCTCCAATTCTTCATTCCTTTGATCTTCCTTCATGAGAGCTGGACGACTAGTGGATGCTCCTGCCTTCGAGGTCGCCATCTTGACACCTACACAACATTTCATAATGAGTAATATATTGCAACGTAGAAATATAGACTAGACTTTAAGTTTTAAATTTAGGAAACTTCATGATAAATCTTTGAATTATCATTTCCTAAATATAACTATGCAATTTGGAATTCAAAATTCAAAAAATTTCAAAATTGAGACTAGGATGAATCTCGCCATACCTCCACTTGAGAATTAACTCTAAAAAAAACGATGCAAAATAAGGAAATTCGCTAGGAAAAAAGGTAGATCGAAGTCTTCTAGCAAAATGCGCCTCCCTTTTATCCTCACGAGCCTCAACTCCAGCACCTTTAGTCTTCAACGCCTTGAGGAAAATTCGCTCCACCTCTAACCTTCAATAAAATTCGCTCCTCTTAAATCAAACTTCGCACTCCTCCTTGTTCTTCCAAACCGTACTTTGAATGAATGGATAAATGATGGATTAACATCGCTCAAAATACCTCTCTTATATAGGCGCTCACCATTGCAATTTCCCATAGGCCGACTTGGAAAATAGGCCAAAAATAAATAAAAATTAATAAAAGAAGAAGGCCGACTTAGCAAAAAACATTAAAAAAGATGCCTTAAGCGCTCCATTTTAAATTCAATTTAATAAAAAATTAATTTTAAATGCCTTTATAATTAAAAATTTCGATTTTTTAAGGCTCAAAATTAATTATTAAATGCTATGCGCACTTATTAAATGTCAATTTGATTTTAGAATATTTTGGAGTTTTAACGAAATTGGCATTTAATGTGTTTTAGAGGACATTAGCACCTAGGCATGGTAAAAATATCACTTTGTTAAGAACCTCGCTTTGGTCCCTGGGAGAGGGACAGGAGCGATTTCATTTTTGGCCTTGTATTTCTAGCTTTTCACGTTCAAAGTCTCTTCCTAGACGTCCAAAATAGCATTTTTATTAGGAACCTTGAGTTTAATTCATTCCTTCTTTGGAAGGAGTGTGCCTTAAAGCACTTTCGCCCTGGTCCCTTGGTGAGGGACAGGAGCGATTTTACCTTTTGTCCTTGGTCCTTGTCTTCCAAATCGCCAATTCATGTTGGGGGTAAACAAATGATCTTCATTCGTCTCTTCAATGCATGTTTCACTCGCTTTCTCAAGGCAAAATTGACCCTCTTAAGATTTTCGCCCTGGTCCTCCAATGAAGGACAGGAGCGATTTTTACATTTGAGCCTAAGATTGTTGATTCTTGGGGTCAATTCCTTGTTTATCATCTTTTGAAAGGCATTTCCCGTCTTGTATCACCTTTTCTTGGCGTGGCTTTGGAGGAAGATTGTTGATTTTATAGAAATCGCCCTGGTCCTCCAATGAAGGACAGGAGCGATTTTTAGTCCATAGCACAAATTCTTAACCACATCAATATCTAATTTCCTTCAAGGCACAAAGCATCATTCCTTATTCCATCTTGAGTTTTGGAAACGAAAGTAGCATTCCAAAATGTTAGGCTATTAGGCAAATTTGAAGATTTCGCTCTGGTCCCTTAGTGAGGGACAGGAGTGCCCTAGCCAATTTTCATCAAGTTTTGTGGTCCTCGCAAATTCATTCTTCCTTGAAGCATTTTAAATATCGCCCCAATCTTATGTCTTGATCTGGATTCGTCCAAATTTGGGGAGGAAGACTTGATAATGTGTTTTTCGCCCTAGTCCCTTGGTGAGGGACAGGAGCGCCTTGGCCATTATGAGCTCACTTGCGTTTTGCTAACTTTCAAAATTATCTTCAATGGATCGATTACGCCTTCCTCCATTCATCTCAAACATGAAACTTGCTTTTCCTTTGCCAGAAGTTTGTCTTGTGAGAAAATCGCTCTGGTCCCTTGGAGAGGGACAGGAGCATCCTTTTAAAAATCGCTCTGGTCCCTTGGAGAGGGACAGGAGCGCTTTAGTTACTTACGTTGATTTTCTCCTTTGTAGGCCACTCAAGTTATATTCAACGAATAAAACATACTTCTCTTGACCTCTTCAAATCGCAAAATCACTTAAATCTTGTGAGGATAATGCAAATTCGGAATTCAAGCTCCGGTCCTTCAGTGAGGGACAGGAGCGATTTTTGTCCTCAAGGCCAAATCATTACAATTTTTATCTCAAATTTCCTTTGCTGGGGAAGATACCATCCTTTTATAATCCATGAACAAGAGCCCAAGTCCAAAAAGGTGTATTTGAAGAAAATCACTCTGGTCCCTTGGTGAGGGACAGGAGCGAATTCATCTTGCTAGACAAATTGTTCAACCTTTCATTGCTAACGACTAAGTCTGGGTGGTCTATCATGTCGATTTCATCCTTCATTGCACCCTTGGCGCTCCAACTTGACCAATCAAGGCCAAGAATGACCTAAGTAAACCATTTCGCCTTGGTCCTTCAGTAGAGGACAGGAGCGAATTCACCCTAAACCTTCAAAATTTATCATTTTCGAGTCTTCAAAATCTTCAAAATCTTCAATTTACATCCAATTACCTCCCCTGGAGACCCTGCACAAAACTATTAAAACAAGTCAGTAACCAAGATGCACCAAATATCATTTTCGCCTTGCTCCCTGGGAGAGGGACAGGAGCGATTTCACCTCTATAAGTCAGAATATCCAAAATTTAGGTCTTCAGTCGCTTCACAAGGCATAATTAGGTCATCTCCAAGGCCGGGATCCAGTTATCAAGCCATCAAAAATTTGGTCAAAATTTACCCAGACAAAAATGCACAATTCCATTCTCAAAAATGTTAGCACTTAGACATAGCTTGAATTTGTCCTCAAAAAACCCTGACTGGACCTAACCTGAGACATACCTGACTTCCTGACAGGCTCATCCTATTTCAAAATTGCAATCTTCGGGAGGATGCTTAATAATCTTTCAAAACTTGACTGGACTTGGCTTGAAAATATCCAATAGAAACCCCTAAGGCTTAACCCTAGTCCAGACGACTCACACACTTACTCAAAAACCCTAAAAGCAGAGAGAAGAACAGGCAAAACAAAAGCAAAAAGAGGGGGTCCCCATTTTAATGGGGCGATGTGTGAAATGGTCACAACAGGCCTACACTTGCAAGAAGGCTTACAACCTAGAGCACACTACTCAATCACAAAAGGAGCCTCACTGACTACATATAAATCCAGACTACAATCCAGAGAAGTGTTGAACTGCTAAGATAGCATCTTCTATGCCAGAATACAGTTTCGGTTTAAGCTCCGTTTGTTCCGGTCTGAAACCCTAAACCCTTTACCGGAATAACCCTTACATAAGTATTCTCACATACATAATCTCTCTGATATATTTCACATTATTCGTATTGACATATCCATCACCATGTCTATTATCATGTCTATTATCTAATGCAAAAATGATTTAATCCAACTGACCTATATACCCTATACAACTTATCATGCCTTATGTATACAACTCCTATTCTTTTTCACATCTATATCACTCCCCCTTTGATATCAATGCCATCAAAAATTCTTAAAAGAATGTCAAAGACCCAAAAAACTATACAATGAATATCCCAAAACTATCTTACCGGAGCTTAACAAATTTCAATATTTTCGGATAGGCCTTCTCCAATAGCTCAAGATAAGTTTCCCAACCAGTGTTGAAAGTGTCGGAAATAGATACAAGTCCATTTAATATATGTGCAAATGACTCTTTCTCATTTACCTCTGTCGGTGTGAGCTTTCCCACCATATCCATAGATTCTTTCTTATATACACTGAGTGAATCCAACCGAGGACTCACCAAGCCTCTCAAACTTCTAGCTCTTCTTATAATTTTGTCTCTTTCCTTCTCAAGAACAGAAATTTGGGCTTCCAAAATCAAAATTTGACCATCAATGGATGTAGTCAATGAAGTCAATCCATCAAAAGAATTAGCTATATTTGCAATTTTCTCCTGAAATTCTTTTATCTTCTTATCCACATTAACTGTAAGTATATCAATGTTACAACATACCCTATAAATATTTGTACACTGCTTCAAAGAATTATCTATGAGTTTCAGCTTTTCATCAATCTTCTTCTTCTCAGATTCAATCACCTGATCAAATGTAGCTCTCTTAGCCTAAGTGAACCTCTCCAGTGCTTGCCGGTTTGAAATCAACTGTAAGGATTGAAAATCCTTTGAAATATGCTCAGTAATTGTCTTAAGCTTGCCAGATGGGCTTGCTTCATTGTCAATCTTGCATTCTGGGACTAGTCTGTGTAAAACAGTGATTGACTGATCAATAATCCCTTTATCTGTAGATCCCTCCTTCATTAGTTTTTGTGTTGCCATCATCATGAGTTCAGTAGGACTCATCTCGGTTATGTTTTTCTTTACAACTTGTGAGGTGTCAATTGACAACAATGATGGACCAACTACCGGTTTTCTATAGGTTTCCCTTTTCTTCTCCTCTGATGATTTATCCTTTATGGCTTCCTCACTTGCACCGGTGGCTTCGCCACTTGCTGCAGTCTCTGTAGCTGTCGATTCCTCTGTAGGAACTGTAACCTCAACTTGTACATTTGTATCCGAAGGACTGTTATCCTCAAAATTAGTATCCTGTATATCATTAACTTTTTCACTCTTTGTATTAGCCGGTATCTCAACATCTGTCTGTACATTTGTATTTACTGGGGGCTCGATTTCCACTACCTTAATGTTTTTCAAAACTGAGGGTGAAGTACCCATAATCCCCTTTCCTTTTCCTTCAACCGGGGTGTCTACAGTGTTTGTCTTTGATTCCGGTGAAGTAAAGAAACCTCTGTTCTCTCCAAAGAACTTAACTCATGCTTTTTGAGTCTCTTTTATTATTTCATTTACCCTTCCTAGCATCAGACTGGTTATTCTATGTTTCCTATTAAAGACTTTTCTATTTGCCACCTCAAGTGTCCTTTCCATTTCTTCTGGAGCAATAGTAACACAAACAAATAATAACTCTTGAATTTTAATATGCTTGTCTTCTTGCACTGCTGACAATCTTCTAGCATCTAACATATTATATAATTCTGTCGGTATTTGATTTTCAATTTCTATTAAAGCTTTCTTATAAATATCCAAGTATAATAATACTGCTTCCTTTACGTCTCTTTGTTCATCATCTTCTAAACGATCATAGTAAAACTATACATTCTTTAACATGTCATCCTTAGTTATTTCATCCACTAATTCTGCACAAGTTTTAGGTGGA
This sequence comes from Cryptomeria japonica, assembly GCF_030272615.1. Classification (NCBI taxonomy): domain Eukaryota; kingdom Viridiplantae; phylum Streptophyta; class Pinopsida; order Cupressales; family Cupressaceae; genus Cryptomeria; species Cryptomeria japonica. The sequence continues at coordinate 469,459,993 of NC_081411.1, read as the reverse complement.
ACATTACCATATTGAATAGTTGTATTAGTGTCATTCTTCTTCTTCCTCTTTGTAATATCGGATGCAACTGAAGTAGTTACTTTTGGTGCTTGCTTCTGTGCCAATATTTTGAACGTAACCTTCCTAACCGGTTGCTTTTTAGCTTCTACCTTTGTTTCCTCTGTTTTCTTCCTCACAACCCTCTTGAATGCCAAGGGTGTGTTATCCTCAGATTCAGACTCTGTTGTAATAGGCTCAATGTGTACTTCTGGATCCTTCCTCTTCCCGCCTTTCTCCGGGACAACATCAATTAATGCTTTGATGTCCTGTGAGACCTTCTCAACAAATTTGCTTGCTTTTCCTTCCTGCTTCTCTCTCTTCTTCCGGTTGAACTCTGTTTCAACCTCTTGTGATTTTTGTTTTGCAGTACCACAGGGCTTCTCTGCCTCATCAATAGGTGCATCAATCAACATTTTTGCATAAGCCTCAAGAATTTGTGCATCCACTTCATAGCCCATTTCCTCAATCCAAATCTTCTGGGGCTTAACCGCTTCCATAAGTGTTTCATCCTTCTTCACCATGAAGCATATGTCAGTTGAATATTTTTCTACAATATGCTTAGGAACCCTTTCCCTAGACTTCATATTTCTGAAATCCCTTGAAATATCCCCATATTTTATCATCTCTCTGACTGCCTAAAGTAGCAATTGACTATTTCAATTTTCTCCCTACTGAGATGTCAAATGCCCATTGCCTTTTACCAAAACCGGGTGTATCATTCATGAAAAATAACATTAAGCTGACTATTAAGTTGCCATACCGGAAGGTTCCCTTATTTTCTCCCTTAATCTTTCCTAGGTTTATTAATAACTCATCTAACATCCAACCACATAGATCCAATTTCACATTTTCTCTCATCATTTTGTATGCAGCGAAAATGCAGGAACTGGAAATAGAATTCAGTCGATTTGACTGAGTTACCTTATACTCGATGATCATGCTACCGAATCTGATGTCCGTGTCGGTAATAGTGCTTATTCTCATAGATCTCCTGTCAGATGTCGCGCTGGTGATTTTGTTCACGTAATCATTCGAAACCTTCTTATCTGGATGTTGCCCAACCGATGGTAAACCAGTGATTGCCCTGATGACTTCCTTGGTGATCTTGTAAGGTCTATCTAACCAGATAAAATCCCCATGTACTCTGCTCAAAACATACCTAATTATCTCATCTTCGAATTCCGAGATGTCCAGAATGTCGATAAACCCTAAGTCTTCAATGTGCTTGTATGCCGGTTTGATCTTTCCAGATTCTCCCATCAGCTCGCTCATGTACATGCCCTTTATTTCAGATGTTCCCAAGTCCTCAATGTGACAGTGTATGTATGCCCTAACATCTTCAACACAGACAACTCCCTCCGGAACACGAGAAAATGCTCCAACCGAATCTTCCAGGGTAGCCACATGCGGATACCGCTTGAAATTGGCCTGGGGCGGTCCTTGACCTCTACTACAGTCGGGTTTCCAACAAAGATAGGAATAGATGATGACCCCGCTTCCATGTTTAAAGATAAATACTTGTTGATCACTTTCGATGAAAATCCTTGACAAATTCTTCCAGTCGTCGGTGAAACCGCTCAAGAAGAAATCTGATTGTTCTGAAATGCCTTTGATCGCTCTTAGTCACTCTTAATCACTCTGAAATCGCTCTGAATGCAAGGTGATCAATAATGAAGTGAATTCGACCTTTTAACCTCCAAGAAAAACCCTAATCTTCCATTGACATAAATGACTACCGGTGAAAGATACCGGATCTCGAACAGAACATATCCATGCCGGATAAGCATCTCCAATGTCTGGAACATCTTCCAGAACCTCTTCTCGAGGCATATGCAGCATCTTCATGAATTTTGCCTACCCCTAAGGCATCTGCCTCAGTTACTAGATGAGCTACCTGCCGGTGCAAGAGCAACCTCCTCTGCCAGATAAGTAACTGGTGCATTTCCATCTGATGATTGTTCTTCAGTCTTCCTAACCCATCTCTGAGTATGATCTTGCCGGATTTCACTAACCTTCTCTTTCCCTTTCTCATTTGATCCTCCATTACCAACCGGTGGATTTCTGCCTCTACAGAATTTAGCAATATGTCCAACCTCATTACATGCATAACATGTAACATTGTTCCTTTGAATTGTTTTGCTAAAACCGGTGAAATTGCTTGACCTGCACTAATTAGCCATATATCCAAACTTTCCACATGCATAGCATTTAACATTCATTCTGCAATCTTCTGTCTTATGACCATACTTATTGCATTTAGAACATTTACCGAGAGCAAAATCAGGGTTTTGATTCGCTCTGTTTCTACATTGTCTAGCCATGTGACCAAATCTATTGCAAACAAAACATCTACCATTGACTTTATAAGCATTAAATTGCCTTACTAGTGCCATATGGTTTTGATCTTCATTAGTAGTACCGGAACTCTGTCCTTGCTCAAATCCAAGTCCACTGGAATCTCCAATCTACCTTTGTCTCTTCAATAACTCATCTAGCTGTGTTGAGCTAATCTTGAATTTTTCTTTATACTCACTTGCAATAGTTAGATCTTCTCTCAAAATTATCATTTGTCTCTCAAGCTCTTGTTCATTACTCTGGGATTGTACTAAATCAGTTCTCAACATATCATTCTCATGAGCCAACCTACCACATTCTTCAAATTTGTTCTTCAGGGATACAGCAAGATTTTCTTCCTTTTTTCTTTCGGTCCTCAATCTCTTTAGACATTCTCATAGTTATAGCTTGCATTTCATTTTTCATAACCATGTTCTCCTGACTCAATTTCTGACATTGTTCCTTAAGTGCATCTTTTTCTTCATCATCCTGACTTTGCAAAAGTTCCTTCCTCCTAGCCTAAACAGATGATAACCTCTCTTGTAGGACAAAAATGAATTCCTTAGCAGAATTCAATTCATCTTGTAGCTTTAAGTTCTTCAACCTTTCAGCATCATAATCTTCAAGTGCCATCTCAATTTGTTTCTCCAAAGCCATATCCATGGATTCCAAATTTAGAATCTTCCTCAAGCTGTCAAACTTCCTCCGAGGCACAAGGCTCTAATACCAATTGTTGGAATCCAATAACATTGAGAGGGGGGGGGGGTGAATCGGTGTTATACCGGAATGATCAATTTTAGCCTTATTAAAACATGCATACACCAACCGGTATACCAGTATATACAGAATTAAAAGAAGTAAAGCAACCAATAAGCCAATCACATAAATGAGAATCATAACACACAGAATTATACGTGGAAAACCTCAAAGAGGAAAAACCACAGTGGCATTTGTAATATCCCTTGGCTAATCTGACCCTGTTTTGCTTATATGAACACCAAGGAATATTGTCAAACATTTGGCATACAATGTTTGAAGCCGCTGTAGTGAATTCTTTCTTTGTCTTCTTTGGGTTTGTAGGCTGCAAATGAAGTTATGGAAAGCTTCTAACAATGCAAAGTTGTTATAGAAATGATATACTAGCTGTTTTAGAGCTTTCCACACATATGTAATGACTGAAATTAACTAGTACAGCTAGTTGACATTAAGACAAACACTTGTCATGCATCCCAAAGTACACCTACAGCCATTAGGCATTTAAGCAAACAATTGGCATGAAAGCTAAATGGCTGATCAATGTTGAATGTTACCATGAATGTGGAATATGCAAATTATATCTCCATTAAACATATGCAACCTCCAAATATTTCATGATATAATCATAATAGAAAATGATGCAATGAAGTAATGATTTTTTAATACAATGACCATAGATAGAAAACCTGGTATTTCAATGGCTGCCTTGGTATATTGGTTTGATTCTCTTCATATGCAAATCTCTTGTCATATATATATAGCTGTTCAACCTTTCTAAATCCCCTTCTATAGAACTCCAACTACTGTAGCGCACTGTTCACGGCACTGTTCACGCGCACTGTAGCGCACTGTTCACGGCACTGTTCATGCGCACTGTAGCGCACTGTTCACGGCACTGTTCACGGCACTGTAGCGCACTGTTCATGCGCACTGTAGCAGCAAGAACAAACTTGCAATCTGCTCTTAAAACCTTGAATAATTTGTTGCCAAATAAGGATGATTCACAACCAACTATAAATGTTCTTCAACAATAAACTTCAAACCCTTGCAGAAAACTTCACCAATTTGCACAAATGAAAGAACTGAAGTATTCTTTCCCACAACTGCAATAATTCAGGTGTTATTTCACACCTTCAAAATTGCTATCAATAGGAAGTTTTCGTTTCCTATGATCAAAGAAGAAAATTGCGAAAGCCCTAGGCTCCACAATAAAAATCAATCAAAATACTATTCATCAACTGGATGCTGAGAATGAACTCTTGCCTTTCCTTTTATTCTTTCCTTAAGAGAGCTCAAACACCTTCCTGGCCAATGTGGGATAAAAGATTTATTCCCACATTAAATTATTCACTTAACGCACTTTATTATATTAAAGTGACTTTATTATTATAAAGTTACTTTAGAACTTTATAATAATATTAAAATATTAAATAAATCACTTAAGTCACTTAAACTTTTATATCTCTTGATGTACTTGTCTAATTGCTAAACCGTCTGAGCCAGGAGTCGACTCTCCCTGTTCTCCATGTGATTGGATGCCTGTCTAAAAATAGAAACCCTGAATAGTGACTTACTATAAATAGTAAGTATGTGGAACTGAGTCTAGAAATAGCTGCAAAGGCCCAATCAAGGTTGACACTGCCAATAAGCTCTGCTCAGGTGTCTTTCTATTAATAGGAACCCTGACTCTCCCAAAATAGTAACTTACTATAAATAGTAAGTGTGCCAATCTGAGTCAAAAAAACCTGTGCAAAAGCCAAAACCTGAATCCAGCTGAAGAGTAATGTCTCTAATCACCAAGTAACTACCACACGAGGCCCTCTATCAATAATTATTAGCCTACGAGGGTCAAATGATAGGCTAATTCTTACAAACTCTGATGCTCGCAAAATGGGGACATTACAGCATTTGTGACCCACAATATCAATCCATTGGCCATATGAAGAGATATTACAAAATATAAGGGGCCTGCACTTGCAGGAAGGCTTACAGCCTAGAGCACACTACTCAATCACAAAAGCAGCGTCACTGACTACATATAAATCCTGACTACAATCTGGAGAAGTGTTGAACTGCTAAGATAGCATCTTCTATGCCAGAATACAGTTCCAGTTTAAGCTCCGTTTGTTCTGGTCTGAAACCCTAAACCCTTTACTAGAATAACCCTTACATAAGTATTCTCACATACATAATCTCTCTGATATATTTCGCATTATTCGTATTCACATATCCATCACCATGTCTATTATCTAATGCAAAAATGATTTAATCCAACTGACCTATATACCCTATACAACTTATCATGCCTTATGTCGGCTTACAAAGATAATTAAAATATCAAATTACATGTCAGCTAGATAACATGAATGCATAAATATGAAAAACAATTGTCGATGCCGGATCCAAGAGATGTCGGCCTCCAATACCAATAACCATATTCTAAACCATGTCGGCCTGCATTGCTGGTAACCAAAGAAATCCTCCTATCCTGCCGGTGCCAGTGTAGTGTCTGTGAAGTGCCTGTCGATACACAACTAAACCAAAACATGAAGCCGGAATAAGATACCATGTTGCCATCAGTGACAACATAGTGAAACCAACCAATTGAGTGTCAATTGCCAACACGAACTTTATCCCTTTAGCTTTGTACACCTAACTCCTCTTAGTTACGAAATTCGGTAATTTTAGTGAAAAGGTGCGACTTTGTATCTTGACTCAGGTCTATATTAGGAGAATTGCGAACTAGTGAACTTTTTACAAAATGAATAAAAATGCTGAGTTTCGCTTTATACGCCTTGGCAAATTAGAAACGCGGACTTTTGGCTAAAGGGTGAGAAGACGCCTAAGTTATGGCAAATTCGGGCTCTTAAGTGAAAATATGCGATTTCACTTTAGTGACTTCCTCGTTGACTTGCACAATAGGTATTTTATTGGCTTCAAATACCCCTCCTTTGATATGAAATTCGGGAATTCACATTAAAAAGGGCGATTTTGCTTTACCAAGTTTAACGCCCCATATCATTGAATGAAACTTGGGCCATTTGGGCGAAATTGGTGATTTTATTCTTCTAAGTTATAATGCCCTCTGTAAATGTAATTCAAATTTATGTTCAAAATCTGAAGTTGTAAGAATTTAGATATTATTTTACTTTCTTATTCAATTACTTCAATGCTTAAGGAATATATTTAATCTTTTACTGTTTGTATTGACTGTTCCTTCTTATATTGCAGATTGTTGTAGATAACATTTATTGATTTCGATGATATCTGCAGCATTCCTCACGGCATATATATATGTGATGCCCAACGATCAAGGCATGCCTTTGACATGCCCAATCAAGACACGTCTTGATCGGTTCACAAGCACCAATTCATTAAGGTGTTTACCGATAACTATCGGTTCAAATCAAGTGCTATTTAATTGTTATATTAACCGATCACAAATCGGTATGTTTCGAATGCTATTTTATTATTATGATAACCGATAACAAATCGGTATGATGCAAGTGCAATACGATTATAATGTAGATCGATAACAGATCGGTATTAAAGCAAGAGCAAGTTTAATACGATAACTATCATAGTTATCATATGATAACATTAATCGGTGCTATCATATGATGATTATGATAGATAACATAAATCCGATCTGCTTAATTATAATCACACAACATAAGAAATATGGTCATAGCGTGATCGATGACAGATTTGTAATGATGTCCAAGTGTCGAAATGTGCAATCCGATGCTTGGAATATGAAATGCATATAAAGATGATTATAACAAGTTTATTCACTCAATCATGAAGTCTACCATTAGCTTGTAGTTACATCGATAAGGTAGATGATTGAATGAGAGATAAATGAAGTCTCTCATTCAATCATTTATCTTACCGAAGCTACTTAGTTTCAACACCCTCTTATGGCAATTTCGGGCTTGGGAGTTCTTTTTGCGAGTTTGGCATTATGGACGAAATTCGTGATTTTGGTTGTTCTTTTTGTTTTCGGCCTATAAGGGGATTTTGCGAGATTATGACATGTTGATCATTTTTCGGCTAAATGAAGGTTTTGTGCGAATTTGCCATTCTTAGCTTTTTCGGCCTACAAGCCGATTTTGAAACTTGTCCTCACATTTCGACCCTTTAGGCCGATTTGTGAGCTTTACTTCACACTTCGGCCTTCTGACGACTTTGGCGTGAACTTAACCTTTTAGTTTATTTTCTGCTTGTTGGTTCATATGTGCGATTTGATATCCTTTGCTTATTATTTTGGGCTAATGGGCCGAATTTGCGATTTTTAGGTATATTGCGCGATTTTCACTTTGATATGCAAGGGCGACGAAAGAGTTTTAAGAAACTTTATTTACATCTTAACCCTACGCAGCAAGGAAGATGAATAGTGACGGCTTTGTTCACGAAGACTCCCTATCTCTCTCTTTTACAAGGGTAAGCAAAATTGGGGGGTCCTTGTCAAAAGGACGGGGATGTGGTGCAAACGCACACTAAATGGCGACTCGACTGGAAAATGTTCCTGAACATTTCAAGGATGACTATCCGGATCGAACCCCAGAATCTCTGGTATATACCTCACAAAACAACCCAAATGACAAAAGACAAATTCAAACTAAAAATAAGGTCGCAAACTGAATCAAGTCACGAACCTTGAAAATCGAGTGTGTGGAGTGAAGTTCATTCCAGCTTAGAAAGAGTTGAAACATCATTGTTCAATCAAGAGAAGTTACCTTGCGGAATCATACTCCAAAAGCAACCTGGATAGAGCCCTGCTACCAGTGAGCGTCCATAGCCCCGATGCGGTTATCGCCTGTAAGCTCACAGAGATTGCTCTGTTTCCGGTAGATTTTTCTTTTTGAATACTGGCAAAGGTGTCTGCACTCCCAAAGCCAAGCATTTAGATATTTCTTTACTTTTCAATTTCTTTCCTTTTGATTTTTCTTTCATTTTCCCCTTTTCACCTTTGCCGGTAACCAGTGAAGCCTACGTGGGATTCAGCGTTACAGTGGTCACTGAAGCAAAGCTTCAAATTTTCACTTGAAATGACTTCCATTTGATAAGACAACAAACTTACGCGATTTTAAGTGTTTAAAGTGCAATGATCGCAATTTTGGTGACAAAACGCAGTAAGAAACTAAATTTTTAAAATGACTAAGCATTAGACCAAATGAACTGAGTACGGGGGCAACCATCAATTAGCTGCTTTACCAAAGTCGACATCCAAGAAACAGACTGGAAAAAACTTCCTGACTTCGCACACCAATGTTGGGAAAAACAAACATACCCATACAAAAACTGACAGGGAGACACCCCCTTCCGAAAGGACACCTACACTACGGAAAGCAAACTAAACTAAAACAGAAAACGGAAAATCTAAACTAGAAATAGAAAGCAAAACTACTCTAAAACAAAAAGCAAAAAACCTAAGCTAACTATATACAAGAAGAGACCCAATTTTAACGGAAGTGGGCCCAAATTTAATTGTTTTTCAAAGTTGTCTTTTCACTTCTAGGAGGTTAACTAAGTCAAATTTGCATTATATCCCAATGAATTCCAATTTTCCTACTCAAAATCCAGTTAAATTGGGTAAAATTCTAATGGAAAATGATGAAATTTGAGGAGTCCAGATGTTTTTGAATGTGAAAATCACCATTTTTCAGATGGAAAACAAGTTCTAAAGGTCTAAAGGTCAAAATTCCCAATAGAGGACGTTTTTCCCCCATGTTTTTGAGCAAATTTCCGATGGACCCTGATTTTCCCCATTCAAGTTCCTAATGGAGGGCGATTTTTCCCAAGAGGGCCATTTTTTTGACTAAGTGTTGGAGATATTCCTGATGAGGGTCGTTTTTCCCTAGGAATCCAGATGGATTTCATGCGAATGAAATTGACTGTCCAAATGAAGATCGATTTTCCCCAAGTCAGCTTATGAGCGAAATTTATGGATTTTAATGCAAATAATTGTCCTGATGAGTGGCAAATTTCCCCAAATGTGCTTCATGATGAAATTTTGATCTGGATTTTAATCTAGATGGGGATCGATTTTCCCCAAAAGATGAATTTTGGACCTAATAGGCAAGATGAAGAGATTTTTGATCTAGATTTTTATCCAGATAAGATTCATTTTTCCCCAAAAGGGCAATTAAGATGTTTTGAGATGAATTTTCATCCAGATATGTGGTGATTTTCCCTAATTGGCCCAAAATTGATAAAAGTGAATTAAATTTAATGCAAGTGGACCCAAATTTAATTGTTTTTGTATTAACAACAATTATTTAATGATTTGCAACAATTATTAATGATCAAATATTTTTCCTAAGGCAAATCGATTTTCCCAAGCAAGTATAAAGAGGCAAAGTTTTATCCCACATTGCTTGTGTGGTGAAGTGACAAGGTGAAAGCAAGTTTAAAAAACCCTGCCCAGCATTAAAATAATATTATAAGTGTGCTGATGTGACAGTTTGGAGTGTGATTGGAGGCAAGTTGCTGTTCCCAACAAGGCGATCTTCGCCCAACTGTCATCTTGACACCTTTATTGAGCTTAGTTGCAGATTTGAAGAGGTTTTCTGCCCAATCCAGCCTGGGTGCTACCATTGAAGAGGAGATTACAGCGAGTTTGGTGGCCAGCCAAGTCACATTTGGCGATTTTGCTAGGTGGCGCCACCATTGGAGAGGCTGCAATCCCTACATTGTTGGCGATTTTTGAGGATATTGATGGGCGCCATTGTTGATTGGTGGCTGCCATTGTGATCAGACCTTTGTTTTCACCATTGTTGGAGCTTGTGTGGACATCATTGTTGGCTGAAGTGTGCATTTTCAGACTTCATTTTTCACTTCCAACCATTCCACACTTAGGCAATTTGATTGAAGAGTCATTTTGAGACATTTTCTGAGGTTCACCATTGCTGCTATTGGTCTAAAACTCCATTGTCGCAGACTGTCCTTAGACTAACTTTCATTTCAAGCTCATGCATACTTGGGCGATTTCACTTGTGCACTATTTTTAGTGAATTTTGGGGACATTTGGTGGAGCTTCCATTGTTGATATAAGTCTAAAACACCATTTCCAGATTTGTCTTCAGACTTAGATATTTATTATCAGCCCTTTGTTTGTGCTCAGACTTAACATTTTCACTTTGGAAAGGTAAACTTTATCAAATGCAAGTGTTTTACATGGCTGCAACCTCCCCACATGACTAATTTTACAGGTTGCAGGTTGTCTTCAGACTGAGGGCAGCCGTTGCCAACCTTGGAAGGGTGTCTTCAGACTTTAAGAGTTGAAAATCAGACCTTATCACATCCTTTTCCAAGCATTTCCAAAATTTTGGTATATTCTTTGACCTCATTTTGACAAATTTCTGAGTATACTAAGTTGTTTTCAAACTTAATTTTTTATATCAGGCCTCATATGAGTCTGAAAACGAAGGTTTTACAAGGGTTTCAAACCCTATTCTATCAAATTTCCATTCTATTTCCAGAATTTGTAATGAATATGGATAAAATTCTTGATTTTAGTCCCTAAATTGGTCAAAATCTTTAAAAATCAGAACTTATATAATTCTGGAAATTAGCTACTAAGAAAATTTTCCATGATATTTGACTTCTAGTTTCGTACAGGTACCATGTCTAAGACCGGGATTGGAGCTAGGAAGGAACAATTGAAGATCGTGCAGGGGGGGATTCTATCCGGAGTCCCAATTGTCATCCCGATGGAAGAAGATCACAGACACGAACATGGAATTCCTGGATATGGAGCGGATGCGGCTAAGAATGTTTGGAATTAAGAACCAACTTCCTTCTCCTACCTATGCAAATATCATGAAGAGTGGCATATACCACGCCGTCGGGTTTCCGCAATCAATATAGTGTTGTGAACTAGTCGTGGAATGTGCAAAGCATTATGACCTAAGAACACGTATGATTAAATCTCCTAAAGGGACTATGCTTGCATACCTTGCTGAGGATGCGATTGCGAAGGTGCTCGGGATTCCGAGGACTACGGATATGCAGGAAAAAACTCAGGATGAATATGATGCTAAATTTAAGAAAAGGGCAGATACATGTATGGTGATAGTAAATAAGGAGTGGATAATTGAGCCAAGGCCTCACCATTCCAAGATGCCCAAGATGCTCATGTGCACAGATTTTAAGGATGAGTATAGTGATCTACTATTCCTCCTCAATCGAGTGATGGGAATGCCTCAAGGTGCCTTATTTGAAGGCTGGATGTTCTATTTTGTCCTAGATATAATGAAAGCAATTGTGGTCAATTGGGCTAAGATTATCACGGACGATCTGGATTTTCAGTTGAGGAATGTAGAAAAGACAAGGTCCTTCAGCATGACTTCCTACCTTGTATACCTACTTGCAAGATTAGTCACGTATAAGGGATTAATATGCAAAGGCAAGATCGGGAATGGACCAGGGGAGTGTAGAGTTTATGAATGTTATCCGCAACTTGATATGCATAGAATTGAAGACTATAGGAGGGTGAATGATGCATTCACAAGGCTACTACAAGACCGAATCCACAAATGGTTGTCCAAGGATGCGACAATACATTGAGAAATATGGATCATGGTATATATAGTTTCCCACCTTCATATACCTACGGATTCAAAGATTTAGATCTAAACCTTACAAACTTCCTATGTATCCTACTGACAGAATGATCCTACTTGAGGTGGTGAGACCATAGATGAACCACTCGCAAAGTACTCGGCGAGTTTTCAAGCTCTGCGAGTAATATTGACTTTTACTTGCCAAGTTTTTGTCAAAAACTCGGCGAGTTTGAGACAAAAAATCAGCCGCTCTAGCATAATAGCAAAAAACATCAAAAACACATTTAATTTCATCATTTTAGCTTGGGTTTTTTGCTAAGAAGGGGGAAGACTGAATCCAACACTCTTGCAAGGTGATTTCCAGCTATTCTTGCCAATTCCAAGTGGATTTGAAGAGGATTTGAGGTGGTTTTTCAAGAAAAAATCAGATTCCCAAGTTGGTTTTTTTATTTTTTTCTATGCTTTTTTTAAACATTTTGTTTATTTTTTGTTGCATCTAAATGAATTAGAAATCACTCCTAAGTAGTCTAAAATCTTTTTAAGTTATTTGAACAAGATTTAACACTAGTTTTGACAAGTTTTGTTGAAATTTTCACTATTTTTTTGAAGAATCTCTAGTTTCCAAAAAGAAATCAAACCCTAATAGTTTTTGTTTTTGTTTTTTTAACTTTGAATGATGTCTAAATTTTTTTCAACTAATTTAGATAGTTTGCTAAATTGTTTAACTAAAATGTTAACTTTTTTTTCACTTTGTATGTGTAGGTTAACTAAGCATTAATTATGGCAAGTTCTGATTGACCACTAGAACCATGCCCATCTGGATATATAGGCACCCATCCTAAAGGTGCTAGAGATAGGGCTTGGAGGTATGCCTATGAGGGACCGGATCCTGGGATAGTTATTTGCATAAAGTGTGAAAAAATACATCATGGAGCCATCAACCGCCCTAAATACCACATTGCAGGCATAGACAGGCATGATGCTAGAGAATGCATTGGGACCAATCTTGAAATAAAAAGACAAATGAATGCCCTACTTGCAGCTGGGGAAGAGAAGAAATTGCAAAGGCAAAGGGCAAAGATAGCCATGAGATCACCCATAGCTGAATCTCAAGGTGCTTCTATTGACATTGAAGAAGAACAAGAAGCACTTGAGGGCATAGTGGGCTCTCGGCGTGGCCCACATATCCGCAAACCCACCACCACCTCGCCCATCGCTTCTTCTTCCTCTAGTAGAGTACATGGGGCTGGCAGAGGCACTGCTGCATCACAATCAAGGTCCATAGGTGATTATTTTGTGTCCAGGAACACACCTGGAGCATAACCATCATTAAAGGCCACCGGATGGAATAGGGAGGCACATGAGAAAACCGACATTGCAGCATCTGATTTTTGGTACTTCAACAACATTCCATTTGATGTGGCAGACAATCCTTATTGGCTGAATTTGGTGACCGCAATGATAGTTGCAGAAAAGGGGTACAAGGCCCCTTCTCGCAAGGATTTGAGTGGGAGGTTAGTAAATTACTAAATAGTCCACTTGATTACATTTTTAATTGTTTTTAGATTTCTTGTTTATTAAATCAGAATTGTGTACTAAGACCTAATTTCACTTTGTTCTTGTAGGTTGCTCACAAATGCAATTGCTAGGGCAAAAGAAGTGGTGGAGGACCAAAAAAATGAATGGACAAAATATGGCTGCACCATTCTTTCTGATGGGTGGATAGACGGCAAAAACTGCATCATCATTAATTTTTTGGTTGCTTGCAAGGACAATGTAGTGTTCTTGAAATCAGTTGATGCCTCCAGTAAGGTGAAAAATGCAGAAACATTGGCTGGAATGTTGGAGCACGTTGTCATGGAGGTGGGAGTAGAGAATGTGGTGCAAATCATCACAGATAATGCAGCAGCATATGGCAGCAGGTAGAATCCTTTTGAATTATCACCTTTAGCAATATTTTCATTTGTTGTGGCATTGTTTTCCTTGGTTGCATCTTTCTTAAGAATAACTTCTTCTTTTGCAAGTAGAATCCTCCAAGAGAGGCACCCCACTCTTTTTTGGACACCTTGTGCCGCACATGTCTTTGACCTTCTTTTGGAGGACATAGGGAAACTTGAGTGGGTGACTCCAGTTGTGGAAGATGCAAGGAGGATCACAAAATATATTTACAATCACCCTTGGGTTCTACATTTGATGAGAGAGCACACCCAAGGGAAAGATTTGGTGAGAGCTAGTGTCACAAGGTTTGCAATGATTTTCTTGACGTTGCAAAGCATTCTTGCTACATTCAATTCTTTGAAACAAATGTTTGTGAGTGAAGCATGGCTAAACTCACCTTATTCAAAGAAGGCTGAAGGAGAGGTTGTCGCATGCATAGTCTTCGACAGCCAATTTGCACAAAGGGCTACAGAGATTGTGAAGGTAACTTCAAAACTTTAATTTTTAATTATTCTTGATTCAAGTCTCTCATTACTAATTTGTAACTTCATTAATTAATCTTTTTGTAATTTATATTTTTCAATTGTAGGTGTCGAAGCCCTTGGTTAGAGTTTTCCGTGTTTGCCCTCTCGAGTGAATACTTAAAGCATAAAGTACGTAATGCAGAATAATGCCATAGATATCAGACAAGTATCAGATATGTTATTCCATTCATAATTCGTCCCTTTACAAGTTACATTCCGAAGTATATAAAGATGTCGAGGGGGTGCGAGCGCCAACCGTCGCACTGCAACTACCACCCCTCGGCTGCCAACTAACCAACACAATTACAACTTAATTAACTAGTTTTATTCCCGTGTACAATAATGCGGCTAACATCATCCCCCCAAAAAAAGAAAAGTCGTCTCCAGGGGACTTACAACAAAATGGAGAATACATGGAGCTCACAAAAACCCAGAAAAAACTAAGTGCAGAAGGTATCCCTGATGAAGAAGGAGCCGGTGGTGGTGTAGCAGTGGACGCCAAGCGCCCATGGAGCTCATACACCTGCTCCGTCCTCCTCTTGAGGGCCCGTTCCGTGACCATCTACCACTCCATAGCAGTCTTTACCATATAGGCTGCCTCGAGCACCTCCTTATCCTTCTTGTCCACACTTTCCAGTGCACTGACCAACCGAGTCTCCAACAGCTCCCTGGAGGCCCTCTCCTCTTCCAATTGTATCAGCAAGGTAGACTTCTCTGCTACCAAAGTGTCCATCGCTGCCTGGGTCTATGCCATGGTAGCCTCTAGCTCACGAAACCTGGTAGCCAGCTCCTCCCGAGCTGTTACTGCTGCCACCCTCAAAGCCTCAACTGTGGTTGCCGTCTGTTGTGACCTCCGAAGCTCCAGATAACCTTCACGGAAGGCCTGCTCTACCTCTCTCACCAACGACTGCATCCGGGTCTCGCCAACCCCCTCAGTGAGGCGCCAAGCCTCCAGCATCGCCAGGCTCTTTGTGTCCGGCCACTCGGCATACTCAAAACACCTCTCAAACTTAGCTTGGCATCCGGTGCGGGCAAAGGTCAACAACCCCTCCATCCGCTCAACCATGGTCACATCGGCCTGGAGCGTGGCAGATGACACAAGCCGCTGTGCTCCCAGAGTCATCTCGGTAATAAACTGCTCCAACTCTGCACCCTGTTGACTTCCCACAAGCACCCCCTCTGCTCTGTATGGACTAGTTACTACCACCGCAGGGGGTGAGGCAACCCTCTGAACTGCCCCGCTGCTCGGGGAACTCCCTTCCTCGAGATCAATGACATCCAAGGAATACATGGTCCACCCTGGGGATAGAGTGGCCTCTCCCGATGCCACGGGTGCCATCTAGTAACGGCTCAACCAGTTGGTGAGGTCATCATGAAGAGTGCCTGCTACCGTCATTGCCTCCTGCATATATCCGAGCAACCCTGGCACATCCTGTCCTGTCACATCCGGCACATCGTGCACCATGGAAGCCTCTGGCACATCGTGGGCCATGGAAGTCTCTACACTCGCCAAGGTCTCCATCCGTGGTGGTGTCATGGCTATCGTCACCCGAGGCTACCCACAGCTAGGAACTGGTACCGTGGTGACCACACTCACTGTCCCGAAGGACCGCGGCACCACCAACTGACAAGTCTCCGGTAAGCGGGCTGGTGTAAAGTGGACCTGCACCTGTGATGCTAAAGTAGACCCTACTGTACCTGCCGACTCCACTACCCCCTCTTCAAGCAATTGGTCGCCTCTTCTCCCTGTCAGTCGGAAGCTTCCTCCGCTTACCTGGGAGGTGTCTACAGATTCCTCCCTGCCACTTTTTGCATCCTCAGCCTCGGACTCTTCTGTGTCGGACTCCGTATCGGACATGGCGGCCTTCTTTCTTTTTGTTCCTAAACGTGCCTCTGTGCCATGTGCCAAGACGTCCAAGTGTGACCAATAGAATATGGGCGGCTGGTCTGGTGCAACACGCCCATGCGGCTCCAATGGCTGTGAGCCTGGGGTGATCTACGTGCGCACTGCATCGAGGAATAAGCCGATGGCATGATGCGGCATGTAGAACTTTTTGTATTGCAGCATCATGAACTCGTCCATCCTATCCGCCAATAGTGACGTCCAATCGTATACCACTCCATTGTGCAGCTCGTTCATCAACACTATCTGTGCAATGGCTATATCCGGCGCGCGGGTGGCACCTGTGAGGCGACTCCTCACCACCGACAACAGGCATCGCCATACTCCCTTGGCGAAAAATTGTTTCTTCACCCCCCGACTCTTGCCTGCACTCTTGAGGCTATCTTTCTCGCCCTGGGTAAGGTTATCACGCAACATCAACTGCAGCAGTGTGGCATGAATTTCTGGGGATATTTTCTGTGAAGTGTCTATTTTCTTTCCTTTTATCCCCGGTATGCCAAATACCCTAGTGAACTCGCCTGCCGTGAATGACACTGTTATCCTCTGATGTTGATAATCAAATACCGACTGGTGGCGATGTCTGTCATATCTGCCAATCATGGCACGCAAAACCACCTCAAAGTCCTTTATTGAAAAAACTGGCATCTGGACAGCCCAGTGTACCTGTGCCTAGCGAAGGCTTTTCTTTATCAAATCATCCTGAGGTGTCTTTGCCCACCAGTTCCAACAGTCGATTCCATTCAAACCCTCGAACATAATATTATCTGTCGTTATTTCATCTTTGTCCTTTGTCGCCAAGGGTTTGGGACGATGCTTCTTGCTTTTTTGACTGGTGCTCATACCGAGACTACCTACAATACGCACCCCAGATGGCAAAATCCGTTTGCCTGTGTCTGCACTGGTTTCTTTTTTGCCCTCCCTGCAACTTGTCTTCTAACGGCTGCAACCGTTTCCGCCAATCTGCATTGTTCCTGTTTATGTCCATTAGTCCCAGATTACTTCTTCAATTCTGCTTTTATAACTTTTTAAAACAAAAACCCGTCTGTCGCTTTCCAAATAACCTTCCCAGCAGACTTGTGCGGCTTTGTGCGGCTGCTGCAAACTTGTGCGGCTTTGTGCGGCTGCTGCGGACTTGTGCGGCTGTGCGGGCTTGTGCGACTGTGCGGGTGCGCGGCGTGTCCGAGCGTGTACGGCTGCGCGTCGGTGCGGGCTTGTGCGGGCTGCGGGCGTGTGCGGGCTGCATTTTTGTTTTAATGCTGCGCGGCGGGGGGTTTTATGCATGGTTTGCCGGTGTGCGGTGACCACCGCACAGTGGGCCCACTTTCATTTATGGTCAGCGTACGGTTTTTTTTTTTTTCCCATCAAATTTAGTCTATCAAGCATCCTGACTGGATGGTCCAGGCTCCCTCCGTTGGTGGTAAATTTTTAATTTCGACCCGTTGACGGCGTCTGGTATCTCTTCCCCGTCCAACATCCACAACTTAATTGCCTCGTTGGTATTGACCTCGCGTACCTTGAAGGGCCCTAGCCAACGCACTTTGAATTTCCCAGGTTTGATTTCGTTCCTTCCGTTGAATTTCAACACCAACTGCCCAGGAGTAAACTTCATTCGCTGGAGATGCTTGTCGTGCCAAACCTTCCGTCTTTGCTGGGCTGTCTCTATCGCCCACTGAGTCATCATCCTTCGTTCATCCAATTTGTTCATAGCGTACAGTCTCTCTCTCAGGCTTTCCATCTCGCCAAGTCGATTATCGATGGCGATCCGAAGACTCGGCACCATGAATTCAACTAGCACCACGGCTTCTTGTCCATACATTAGCTGGACGGGAGTCTGTCCAGTAGTTACCTTGTAAGTTGTTCGGTATGCCCAAAGTACTGACGCTAGGCGCTCCTCCCAGTCATCCTTCTCCACTCCGCAAGACTTATAAATCACCGACATGATTATTTTATTGGTCGCGTTGGCCTGCCTGTTCGCCCGCAGATAGTAGGGGCTTGATAAGGAGTAGAAAATTTTGAACTCCGTTGTTAGCAATCTGATTATGTGATTTACAAAATATCCTCCTCTATCACTCGTTAGTTGGATTGGAATCCCGTACCGCGTAATGATGTGTTCATAGATGAATTTTGCTGTATTGACTGCCGAATTGTCCGGTAAGGCCCGTGCCTCCACCCACTTGGTCAAGTATTCTGTTGCCACTACAATGTATCTGCATCGTCGGGCTCTACTTGGTTTTAATGGTCCGATGAAATCCAATCCCCATCTCTCAAACAATTCCTGCGCATTCGAGGGTTGAGCGGCATAAAATCCCTCTTTAATGGTCGTCCGGCCCATTGGCATGTATCACAGCTCGTCACCCACTCTCTGGCATCATTATGTAGTGTCGGCCACCACAGTCCTGCCAATAGAACTTTCCTCGCCGTGGTGTCGGACCCCATGTGTCCACCTGCGGGCCCTTCATGTGCTTCCCTTAGGACGCCCTGAATTTCCTCTTCTAGGACGCATCGCCATAGGATCTGGTCGAGTCCCATTTTATACAAGAGGCCATTAATGAGTTGCAATGTCCTGCTCCTCAGTACCAGTTTCCTTCTTTCTCCTGGTGGCATCTCCCTCGAAAACCGTGATGTCGACAAGTATTCCCCCACACTTGCGTACTAGGCGGGGAGAACCGCGATGCGAAATAAATGAGCGTCTGGAAAATCTTCATTCACTCCTTCGACTGGTTCTCCTGACTAGATTCTCGACAGCTGGTCAGCTATCACATGGCTTTTCCCAGGTCTTACGATAATGTTAAATGTAAATTCCTGTAGCAATAGCAGCCATCGGCTGATTCGTCCTTGGATAATTGGCTTGTTTACCAGGTACATTAACGCCTGGTGGTCCACATAAAATGTGAATGGGGTGGCCAGCAAGTAATGTCGAAATTTCTGGACGTTGTACACCATCCCGAGGGCTTCCCTTTCTGTGGTGCTATAATTTTTCTCTGCCTTCGACAAGAGTCTGCTTGCAAAGTAGACCGGGTGATCTAGCCCGTGGTCGCCAACCTATGCCAGTGTGGCCCCTATGGCAAAATTGGATGCGTCAACGTGTACATGGAATTCTTTGTCCCAGTCAGGATATGTTAGGATTGTCGCACCCACCAACTGTGACTTCAGTTCTTGGAAGGCCTCTTCCTGAGCCGTCCCCCATGTATACCGTTCACCTTTCCTTGTCAGCTTGTCCAGAGGGCAGGATACTCAAGCAAAATTTTTGATAAATCGCCTGTAATACCCTATGTGTCCTAGGAAGGATTTGACTCCCGTGACATCTGTCGATGCCTCCATTTCCAATATCACCCGAATCTTGTCTGGGTCAGTCTTGAGTCCAGCCTTACACACTACGTGTCCTAACAGCTTCCCTTGAGGCACCATGAATCTGCATTTTTTGGGGTTGAGTGCTAGGCGAGCTCGCCTGCATCTCTCCATGCATTCGCCAAGTGCGGCCAGATGTGTATCTTGGTTACTGTAGATGGACCAGTTGTCCAAGAACGCCCTGAAGTTCCCTACTGACATCTTTTCAAATATGTGAAGGATTATCTGTTGAAATGTCGCTGGTGCGTTGCATAATCCGAACGACATTCGATTATACGCGTACACACCATCCTCCACTATGAAGGTGGTTTTTAATTTGTCTTCTTCGGCGATGGATATCTGGTTATACCCAGAAAATCCATCCATGAATGAATAAATTTCATGACCGGCCACTTCTTCCAAGATGCTATCCATAAATGGTATTGGAAACGGGTCCTTTATGGTGACCGCATTAAGGCATCTGAAATCCACGCAGATTCGGATCTAGTTTGCCTCCTTTTTAAGGGATATCACTATGGGCAACACCCACTCGCTGGTCTGCACTTTAAAAATAATCCCGGCTTCGAGCATACGTTCAGTTTCATCATTCACTCTCGCCCCATAGTTTTTATTCATTCTGTACGGCCACTTCCGTACAGGTACGGCCCCAGGTACAAGTGAAATTTGGTGTACGCACAGTTCTGGCGGCACCCCTTTGAGGTCCTTATACGTCCAAGCTAATACATCCTTGTATTCCATGAATATTTTAAATGCGGCGGCTTTCAGGACTGGATTCCAGTCGTCGCCAACCAAGATGTTCCTTGGCTCTGCTTCCATGCCGAGGTTTGTAGGTTTTACAGACTCTTCGTACCAGATTGGTTTCGTCATGTCAAACCTGTGCGCTGGTACTTCGTTGATCGGGGCATCCGCTTCGGTGTATTCCTCGTATGCTGGCGGAAATTCGTTCTCGTCCGGATCCTCGTCAACCTGCAACATGTTGCACCCATACAGCAGCTCGTAGTCCTCCATTTGCCAGTGGAAGAGCCCATTAAGGGAATCGGTATCGTCCTCGGAACACCCTTGGATTCCCAGGACGCCTTCCTCGTTCGGTTCCCTTCCGTACTTTCCTCCGTCAACTCCGCCATCGCCGTCTGATTCCGACTTTGACGCGAGTTCTTCACTCACAAGTTGTGTTTTCAGGTCGATAATAAATTTTCTCCCGGCTTTCTCCATTGACGACGTGTTATGCTCCCAGTTGTGATTCACTCTGGCTGCCACCAACCACCCTCTGCCCAGAATGGCGTCCTATCCTTTCTTGGCGAGCGGGATCACCACGAAGTCAAGGACAAATGGTTGTGTCCCAATGGTCACTTGTTGCGCCATGAGCGTTCAAAGGGGTTTGATACCATGTTGATCCGCTCCCAGTAAGTTGAAGGTTGACGGCCATAGTGTCGGCTTGCCAAGCTGCTTCCAGGTTTCTTCCGGAAGCACATTCACTCCCGACCCGCCGTCGACAATAGTGTCAGTCAACATGGTGCCAAGTATTCACATTTCTACCACCGCTGGGTGTCGGCCACTGTATAGTGTCAGGACCAATGGGTCTGTACGTATTCTGCCGGAAACATCCGTATTCCGGGTTGCCTGACTGTGCGGAGTTACTTGGACCGTACGTAGGAGTGTCGTATGTAATTGCGGCATCGTTTCCAAGAGGTCCTTCATTTTCACAGGTACTTCAATCTGCAGCATTTTCTTCAGGATATTTTCCTCCGCCTCAGAGCGGGAAGTACTTACCGCTTCCTGGGTGCTCCCTTGTGCCAACATTTCCTTCGCCACTTCAGCCTTAGCCTCTAGCGCCCGTTGCTTCTCTGTGCGAGGGTCCGGGTATGTGGCCTTCTTTGCCTGTGACCGTGTGATTGCCAATACCCGTTCCTTCGTCCTGTCAATGTTGAGCAGGTTCACTCTTGACTTTGGGCAAGTTCCATCATCGTGGTCTCCAGGCCCACACCATTTGCATAGTTTTTGTGGAGTTTCTTTTGAGGTGCATTCCCTGGCAAAGTGGCCCCATTGACTGCAGGCTCGGCACTGGATCATTGGCCGTCCCTTTGCATCATATTAGATCTGGCTCCTATTATTATTATTGGTCCTCCCCCCTCGCCGATTGTTCCGGTATCCGCCAGATGATGCATTATTGTTGGCGGTTTGCGAAGTTCCGACGGTCGGCTGCTCTTGCGTGAAGAGAACTTGTTGGTTCTTGGTTTTCATATTGTAGGGACATTCCTTTGTCAAATGTCCCGCAATCTGACAAATGTCGCAAACAACCTTCTTGGGGCAGGACCCCTTGGTGTGTCCGTCACTCCTACATTCGGTACACCACACGTCATTTTCTTCAGTCTTACTTGTACTCCCTTTCATGGCTTTGAATTATTTCAGCATTCGTTCCATGTCCTTTTGGAGAGCGTGCACCTTTTTACTCGATTTGCCACCACTGCTGCTTTCCCCGTCAGAGTCTTCATCATCGTCAGATGAGTATTTATTGCTTTTCTTCTTCTTTGATGTTTTGTATTCGCTCTCTAGGTCCATCGCCCTATTATAGGCGTCGTCATATGACGTCGGGGGTACAATTTTCATCTTTTTTCGTAGGGAGGATTTCAATCCTTCAACGAACCATCGTTTCTTCAATCCCTCTGCTAGTTGGCTTTCCATTTTACCCAGCAGTTCCTTCAGCCTCCTGCTGTATGCCCGTACTGTCTCCTTGGTACCTTGTTTGGTACTGTATATCTCCGTTACAATTTCATTGTCATCACGGAGCAACCAAAACTCCTCCGTGAATTCCTTCTGTAGGTTGGCCCACGTGGCCACTTTTTGCTTGTCCACATCGGAGTACCAATCTATGGCAACTCCACGTAACGTGGCTGGGAACTGCTGTACCCAGTCATCCTGGTTTGTCACTCCGTTGGCGGATCAAATGGTTTCACATGTACGGCAATGCCGTAAGGGGTCTTCCTTGCCGTCCCCTGTGAACTTTGGCAATTTTTGTTTACTCGCCATCCCGGGTCATCTTCCTGGGGGCGGTTGTGTCTGTGTCTGTGACCCTGCGCTGCTTCCTCCGGTGGCACCGATGGTGTGTCCTGTGTGGGCGACTAGAGATACGGTGTTTTGCCTATCATGTGTGGCACCTACACCCGTACGGTTGCCCTCCCCTTCGCTCTCAATCGCGCCCACTCCTGGTTCCCGTTGGTGATCTTCACTCCGTGGTGTAACGGATAAGTTTCTAAATTGATCCCGAGTCTCCTTGACTAGATTTCGTCGTAACCTTGTTTCTTCCAAAAACTCTTCATGGCTCCGCGTCCTACGATGATCTGGAGACGCGTAGAAATTTTCGTCGGCTTCTGCACCCTCCGTGACACCTCCTTGGTTCCCCTCGAGCCACCCTTCGACAGGTTGTCCCTCGGCAAGTTGCCTCAGCCTCCGTCTACGTTCTACTTGCTGCTCCAGAATCAAGGCCCTCTACGTGGCCTCTCACTCGTCCGTTTCTGCTTTTTTATTTCTATCTTTATTCAATAGGTTTGGCATTAATTGTCGCACATTTTCATAACTCACAATACATAAATCAAAACACGTCTTTATTAATTCATCTGCTCAAATACAACTCGTGTCAATGACACTTTTATTTGAATATAAAAAGTTCAAGGTTCAATTCCCTCCTGGCCTGGCGCCATCCCGTTCCGTTTCCCGTCGGCTGTTTTCTTCGTAGTGTCGAAGGATCTGTTGGCGTCGCTCTTCCTAGGCAATCTCCTCCAAGCGAGCTTGTTGTGCCAGCGATGCATGTGCAAGCAACCGGGGGAGGTGGTTCATCAACCGGTTTACTGTCGAGCTAACCTCCAGAGCTGTCCACACGGCACTTGGTGGGATTTCCGCCTCCGCCGCCTCTCGTCGGACGTAGGTCTGGATGGCTACCTGGAGCAGAATTGAAAATTCTCTCGTTGCCGTGTCTTCTTTTGTGTACAATTCTATTCGCGCGTCGTCGGCCCCTAGGTTTATTTCACCAATGGGTAGGCCCATCGTGTCCGTGCGCCATCCGTGTCTTCTGTTCCCGAGTTCGTCTAGGCAACGGTGCCAAATGTTTGCCCTCTCGGGTGAATACTTAAAGCATAAAGTACGTAATGCAAAATAATGCCATAAATATCAGACAAGTATCAAATATGTTATTCCATTCATAATTCGTCCCTTTACAAGTTACATTCCGAAGTATATAAAGATGTCGAGGGGGTGCGAGCGCCAACCGTCGCACCGCAACTACCACCCCTCGGTTGCCAACTAACCAACACAATTACAACTTAATTAACTAGTTTTATTCCCGTATACAATAATGCGGCTAACACTCCGCTTGATGGATGGGGATAAAACCCCAATGGGGTATATTTATGAGGCCATGGATAGGGCCAAGGAGTCTATCAAAAATCACTACAAGGGGGATAGACTCAAATTTGATCCCATTTGGGAGATTATTGATAAGAGGTGGAACAATTAGCTCCACCAACCCATTCATGCAGCAGGGTACTTCCTCAACCCTCGTTTTAAGTTTGGGGGTTCTTACTCAAATCCTAATGGAGAGGTCATGGAGGGCCTTACTACATGCATTCAGAGGATGGTACCCGATGTTGAGGAGAGAGACCTCATTGTGGGCGAACTCCAAAATTATGAGGACGCAAGGGGTAAGCTATTCTCTTCAGAGATGGCTAGGAGAGGAAGAACCACTCAAACACCGGGTATAACATTTGCCATTTGGATTTAGGGATCTAAAGTGATTGATAAATTGATAAATTATGTTTTATCTTTTCTCTTTGCTTACTAACTTTTCAAAAAAAAATTATTTTGCAGATGCTTGGTGGCAAAATTGGGGTGGAAACACCCCACATCTCAAAAAATTTGCCCTCAAAATCTTATGTCAGCCTTGTATTGCATCCAATTGTGAGCGCAATTGGAGCTTATTTGAAGCAATCCACACGAAGAAGAAGAGCAAGTTAGCGCAGAAACGCCTCAATGACCTTGTCTTCGTGCAACATAATCTTCAATTGCGCGTAAGGAAGGTATAGGAAGTAAAAGGTGGTCAAATTGACTTGGATAATATAGATTCTTACAGTGATTGGACATCACAAGACCAGCCTCCATTGTTTTCCGAGGATGACATCACTGATTTGGAGAGGTGGGCTATGGAGGAGGAGCGGGGTGGATTTGGTTTCACGCTGGATGACATTGAGGAGGAAGAGGATGAGGATGAGGAGTCATTGCCAGTGCTAGAAGCAGGTGGAGACATAGCTTAATCCAAGATGGAGGACGAGCCAGCCATACCGAGAGAGGAGGCATAGTCACACCCACTGCAAACTTCTAGGACTAGACCCTCTAGTTCTACCTCTCCCCTAGTTTTTGCTAGAGATGGGAAGAGGAAGTTGTAATTGTAATGATGTATTTACTTTTGGTTTTACAAAAAATATTTACTATTTTTCTTTGAGGCTTCCAGCCATCAGCATTCCTCATGAGGATGCGATTTTGTAGACACTTTGCATTTAAATATATCTAGAATCAGCTTGTTTCTTTTGTGTTCTCATTTATTGACTCATTGAATGCATCCTCTCATTAAATTTTGCAAAAAAATGCATTTTTAATTAGATTTAAGCGTGTTTTTAAGTTGCCGAGTTTTTCGCTGAGTTTTTCCCGAGTTTTTTTTTTCAAGCCTTGGCGAGTTTTGCCGAGTGGCGAGTAGTTCATCTATGGGTGAGACAATTTCTGGAATTTGATTTCATCCAGAAGGAAAAGAATAGAATAGGGATAACTCCCCCTATTGTTTTAGGGAAGATGACAAACGTGTGCCACAATGCAACTGCAGCTAGTTAAGTCATTGATGAGCTTGCATTTTATCGCCTTGGAACATACAGGAGCCGAGATAGATTTGATCTACACAAGTGTTGTGAAAATCAAGGGAGAAAAGTTCATACATAAGGTCAACATTGAATATGCAAAGGCAAGATCAGGAATGGACCAAGGGAGTGTAGAGTTTATGAATGTTATCCACAACTTGATATGCATAGAATTGAAAACAATAGGAGTGTGAATGATGCATTCATGAGGCTACTACAAGGCAGAATCCACAAACGGTTGTCCAAGGATACGACAATACTTATTGAGAAATATGGATCATGGTATATACAGTTTTCCACCTTCACATACCTATGGATTCAAAAATTTAGATCCAAACCTTACAAACTTCCTAGGTATCCTACTAATAGAATGATCCTACTTGACGTGGTGAGGCAACTTCTGGAATTTGAGTTCATCTGGAAGGAAAAACACAGAACAAGGATAACTCCCCCTATTGTTTTAGGGAAGATGACGAAGACATGCCACAATGCAGCTGCAGCTAGTTCAGTCATTGATGAGCTTGGATTTTATCGCCTTGGAACATACAGGAGCCGAGATAGATTTGATCCACACACGAGTGTTGTGAGGACCAGTTATTTTTAGCCCTATGTTTCACTCTGGCGCCTACCATTCTACAGGGGGAGAACCAATGGGCCAGGAATCGCCTACCATTCTATAGGGGGAGAGAGGAAGAGTTTAGGAAAACTGATTGATGGGGTAGAGTGATCAAGGACTTGGAGCTACAAGTTTTACCTTTGGGCCAAGGGAGAAAAGTTCATACTTAAGGTCGACATTGAAGATTACTAGGCTAATCTCATGGATGAAAATGCAATAAGAAAGAGGATGTAGTCCAGAATGTTGGTTGATTTCATGACGAAATCTGAACTTTTACCCATTCCAGACTAGATAATTGATGACAGTGATCATATTCATCCACAATATGAGAATAAAGTGAGCAGACCCATCCTAGCACCGAATTGGACACAACCTGAGGTGGTGGAATTGAGTGAACTTATGCGAGAAGTGATTGAATTCTTCAGAGAGTGGGTAGACAAGTATATGAACAGATTAATAGATATGGGTGTCACCTTCACCTATGAAAAGATGAAACAAGTGGAGCCTTCTCTCGATGATGATGAGAGAATGACCAGTGAAGTAAGGATACATGACAATGAGGAGAGTCAAGCTCCCAAAAGAAGGAAGAGTACGCCTGGAGAATCCAAAACAAAGGGCAAGGAGATTGAAAAACGACAAACAAAGGAGAAGCAAATGCTCAATTTTCCTCTTCCCACCGCTAGTTCCTCATCAATCAAGGAAATCAACATGCCAGAGCAAAGTAGGGAGTTTGAACAATGCTCCATCACAATGATTTTACCAGAGAATATTAAGGAGTTGCATGCTACAGCACAGTCCGCGCCACCAAATGAAGAGGAAGAGCAGCGAGGATCTCCCATGATTTGACCAAGACAAGGAGGAAAATATAATGTTATCTCCGCATTGAGGGGGCTTGATCGGGAAATGTGTCTTGATGATGGGATGGAAATTTCCACCATTCCCAATTGGTTGCTGCAAAGCATGGAGAAAAATAAGATGGAAGAGGCCCAGCCCATTGAAGACATTGATGACTACTTAGCCAGGAATAATAAGGAGAAAGAACCAAAGAAGGCTAAGATATTTTCCAGTATAGCTAGAGATGAAACAGGTATGCAGATTGCACAGGTGGCTATCCCAATTGCTGATGTGACCAAGGATGCTGCTACTCCTATGGATTATCAAATCACTTTGGTTGCCCTTGGACGGACTACAAAGACACAAGAATTCCAAGGCGTTGATGATACGGTCTGAGCAATCAATGCAAGGTTGGATAAGGAGATAGAAAAGAAAAATATGCATCAGGAAGAGAACATCAAGCTTAAGGAGTATATTGTAGGGATGAGGCGTGAAGATCCCACATTTGTCATTCATTTCTTTTGAGGCTCTATATAAACCCCATTGCCTTTCATTTGTAAGAGAGAGATTTTTGAGAATTGTTGTCTACATGTTGCAGATTTGAATAACAATCATTGAAGTTTGGTGATTTTTGTTTAAGTGTTGTATGCATTTGTGATTCTCATTGCCTCTTGTTTTCAAGTATTGTAGATTGAATGAAGGAATTTGTTGAATGCATTTGTGTGGAATCCATCTAATCCATACCACTAGCTTCTTGTTGATTGTAAGCTAGCTTTATGTGGTCAACTGGAATTTTATATGAATTTAACTTCAATTGTTGCACGTCCATTGTTATGCATTGTCTTGATGGTATCAATGTTTGATGGTAATGATTTGAACATCTATGAAATCTACCTTAGATGATTGCACTGAGCTTGTGTCAAATTGTTCCCTTGATGATGAGACCTTGCCTAGTAGGATGGGGTGATGTGTGATTAGGTCACAACATCTGGCGACTCCACAGGTGAAGTGTTGAAAAACACTTCAAGTGTTGAGAAACACTTCAGGGTCTGAACCCAGAGTAAAATTCAAGTACGTAGGTATCAACCTTGTTCCAGGAGGTCATCGAGAGCCCTTAGAATTAGTTATGGCAGGCTAGTGGTACCTGTACTTCAAAAGCATCCGGGACATTGCCTTGCTGCCAGTCAGGCGTCCATAGCCCCGACAAGGTTCTCTTTGGAATTCCACGAACATAGCTCCACTGTCGACTGGGCGTCCGTAGCCCCGGTGGAGTTATCTGCATACTCCCATAGCCAATATTTTGATATTTCTTTTATTTATCTTTCTTTCTCTTTTTTCCTTTGGTATTTCATTTTGCTTCTGTCAATTTCTTTGGCTCGTAAGCGGTGAAGCCTACTATGGGTTTGGAGATTCCAGTGGTACCATAACTTCTCCTGAAAGATCTGAATGACTCAGGACAGAGGTCTGGGTACCGCGGAAAAGATAGGCCAAATAACACACCACCCCACCAACAGACAGGGACTCCAATACTTTAAAGCCACCCAAAACCCTAAACCTAAACAAAACCACACGAGCGGACAAGCTCGAGGGAAACCGGCACCGAAGGCCGAAAACCACAACCAAAGCAAAGCAAGCAAAACATCAAAAGGAAAGAACCCAAAACCCTAAATTAATATGGTACAAAGAAGGCTGCACAGAAAGGCCTATGATTGGAAATAATGCTTGAGGAATTGTCCATTGACGGGGCAATGGGATGTCCTCTCTGGTCAAGGTCTTTAATCTGAATGCATTATCCCCGAGGATCTCGGAAATTTGATAAGGACCCATCCATAGTTTGTCGAATTTGTCATGATCACCTCTTCTTTCATGAGCCTTATCCCAGCACAAAACCAAGTCGCAGATCCGGAAACATTTAACCTTGGCTTGTTTGTCGAACCATCGTTTGACCACCCCCTGATGCTTTGCGAAGTTGTTTAATGCTTGGTCTCTCTTCTCCTCTAGGTGCAGCAACTGTGAGAGGCGTGTCTGAATCCCATCTTCACCCTCCAAATATTCTTGCAAAAACTGTAGAGTTGGGATTCTTAGCTGGATGGGAAACACTGGGTCCTGCCCGTAGACTAGATGATAGGGAGATGTTCCCAGGGAATTCTTCACTCGCGTTCTGTCCACCCAAAGAGCAAACCTTAGCTGTGTATGCCAGTCCTTGGGATTTTTGTCTAACAACTTTTTGATAGCACTCAGCAGATTTTTATTTGTTGACTCAGCCAGCCCATTTCCCTGGGGATAGTAATTCGAGGAGAATTTCAATGTGATTCCATATTCGAAGGCCCAGTTAGAAAACTTTAGTGAGGAGAAAGCGAGGCCATTGTCGCATACTAAGGCGTGTGGACACCCAAATCTTGTAATAATATTCTCTTCAAGGAATTTGATCACCACATCAGAAGTGCATAATTTCAGGGCCTGGGCCTCGGACCACCTGGTACAGTAATCCGTGGCAGTAAGGATATATTTGTGCTGGGCCGAAGAAGGGGGGTTGATAGCTCCAATAGAATCCAATCCCCATTGAGCAAATGGCCTCACTTCAATAACTAGCTGAAGCGGCATAGCAGGATTCTTCTCTCGAACATTGGCCGTCTGGCATGTATGACATGCCCTCACATGTTGGTATGCATCTTTGAATAGTGTGGGCCAATAGTATCCTGCCCGGGCAATCTGATGTGCTGTAGCCAAACTTCCTCCGTGGTTGGTTCCAAATCTACCATGAAATTGTTCCATAATTTGCTTGGCCTCTTCTTTGCCTACGCATCTCAAGTATATTCCTTCGTGGTTCTTCTGGTATAGGACAGCCCCTCGCAACATGTATTTCTGGCTCTTCATTCTCAGTGCCCTCTTCTGGACAGGGTTCAACCGTGGAAGGCATCTGTGGTTAAGTAGATAAAAAATGACTTCATCGTACCACTCTCCGGGAGACACCTCCTCCAGAATATAAGTATGTTGTACAAGTCCAGGCCCAGTTGTGGCAATTGTCTGTGCTAGTGCTTGTCCTCGGACTATCTTCATTGGTTGTATCTCGATATCATATTCTTGGATCGTGGCGACCCACTTGCCTCTTTGCTCACCCAATTCATTCTGCATTAATAAAGTCTTTACAGCCGCATCAGGAACAATGGCAAACACCTTGCTTCTCAATAAATAATGTCTGAACTTCTTAATACTCTTGACCAGTGCATAGGCCTGTTTCTCCACGTTTGCGTACCTCAACTCTGCGTCTTTCAGTGGAGAACTCATAAAAGCAATCGGATGTTCATCTTTCTCTTCATCCCTCTGGGTGAGGACTGCCGCACAGGTATGTTCCGAAGCAAAGGAATACAAATAGAAAGGTCTGGTATAATCGGGGCTGACCAGGATCGGGGCATTGACGATTGCCTGCTTTATTTCTTCAAAGGCTTGCTTCGTTGGAGTTGTCCACTCGATCTTTGCTCCTTTCTTCAGCATGTCATTTAATGGCTTCACGATTTCAGCGAATCCAGTGATAAACTTCCTGACGAAGTTAATCTTACCAAAGAATGATTTCAATTCTCTTTGGTTGGCGGGCAGGCCGATCCTTGAAATGGCTTCAATGCGCTCTGGATCAATAGAGATCCCTTTCTCGGAGATAATATGTCCAATAAGTTTCCCCTCAGTAACACCAAACATACATTTCTTGGGATTCAAAGATATCCCGTACCTTCTGCAGCATTGAAAGATTTTCTTGAGATCATCAACATGATCCTCCCTTCTTTTGGAAAATACCGTGAGGTCATCCATGTAGATTATTATGCATTTTCCCACTAAGTCACGGAATGCTATGTCCATTGCCCTCTGGAAGGTGGCTCCTACATTGATCAAGCCAAACGACATTCTTCTGTACGCGAAGGTGCCCCACTTGGTGGTAAAAGCCGTCTTCAATCGGTCTTCTTCTTCTACCAGAACTTGGTTATATCCGGAGTACCCGTCCAGAAATGACATCATTTGAGATCCATTGACGATTTGCAACACCTCGTCTAAAGATGGTAAGGGGTAATTATCCTTCTCAGAAGCCCTATTCAGATTCTGGAAGTCTATACATAACCTTATTTCTCCATTTTTCTTCCTTACTGGAACCAGATTGGCGACCCACGTTGAGTGCCTAACAGGAAATATAATCCTGGCTGAGAGCAATTTCTTAACTTCTTGGTAAATCAGCGGCTCCAGCAATGGGTTCACAGGCCTCTGTCTTTGCCGAAAGGGCTTGCTTCCTGGTTTTAATGGAATTGTGTGGGTACAAAGAGAAGTATCATAAGTTTTCAAATCTTCATATCCCCATGCGATAACATCAGAGAATTCTTTCAGGTTTTTTAAAACTCCTTCCCTTTCTTGTGGGGTGCAGACTTTCCCGATAAACACATTCCTTGTTTGTCCATCTTCTCCCAGGTTCACGGCTTCACATTCGCTTCCTTCTGTAGTCTGATTCCTGCTCAACCTATCAGGATCGAAGAGTCTTTCTAACTCAATCATTCCACAAGGGATAGTATTTGTCTTTAAGTTCATTATCCTGTCAACATCAAATTCTGCTTCTTCAAGCTCTTCTTCATCAATGATTTGTGCCATAAACACATCTGAGTTCGTAAGAAAATCCAAGATGTGTTTGTCATCTTCGAAGACTTGGAAGTTTGTAACATTATCTGGCGCGGAGGGAACTGAAGTTAGCTCAACTGTAAATTTCTTCAAACCTTCCATGGCGAGGGGCTCCAAGGAACTAGCTGCTTGAGCCAATGCATTAGCGGCTTCATTGTGACCTTTGTGTATTGTCTTGATGTTGAATGCATCAAAACTTTCAATCAGGTCCCAAACTCTGTTACAGTAGAGGCACAACCTTTTGGCATGACAAGCATATAATTTTCTTATTTTCCGCACCACAATCTGTGAATCACCCAGTACGTGCAAGGCTTTTGCGCCCTTCTGGATCGCAAGGAGCAATCCATGGACCAATGATTCGTACTCGGCTACATTGTTAGTGCAGGGGAATTGTAGCCTGTATGCAGCCAGGTAAGCTTCTCCAGTTGGACTAATTAATTCAATTCCAGCGCCACTCCCATTCTTGGATTTGGATCCATCAAACCTTAGAGTCCATATTTGATTAGCATTTTGAATTTGGGGTGATTGGATGGCTTGTTTCTTCTTTTCCCCTTTTTGAGAATCCCTGTGATCCAGAACTGCTTTGGAAGGGGCTTCAGAATTAGTGGTTTCCACAATATTAGTTGTGGTGGGGTCTGAGGGAACCACTTTTACTACTTGCTTAATAGCGAGTTTACACATTTCGCAGGTGAGCTCTGAATGGAAGGCATTATGGATTCTGCACCAATTGGGTAGCAACAGATCTCGGGTGCCAATGCCTTTGCCCAACTAGGCTTCTTGCTCCATACTTCTTGTGACGAATTCTCTGAAACTATCAAACATATCCTTACCTCCACCTGGTTGTTCTTCAGGGTCATCTTCAATAAGAATTTCGGTGGAGTCAAGCATTTCCTTTCTCCGTTCTATCTTAGTTATGCCTTGCAGCATCAGAATTTCCTCAACCTTGGGCCTGTAGGTACCCAAGTCGGTTTCTAGAAACAGGACCTCATTGCCTTCTCCATATTCAGTGATTGTCAGGTGTAATTTGGGCGTGCTATCAATTCTGATTTGGTTGGGAACGTGTTGTGACGTTTTCACACATCGCCCCATTGCAAATGGGGACCCATGTTTTTTGCTTTTTAGGGTTTGTTTTCTAGGTCTTTTAGGGTTTTGTCAGTTGGCCTTTAAAATTTTGAGTGTTGTCGGGGAGATCATGGATAGCAGGTCCTGCTTGAGTGAAGTCTTGATCCTGAAAATTGGCTAAGTCTGGAATGTCCTGATCCTGAAATTTGACTAAGTCTGGAAACTGAAAAACCTCAAAAAACTAGATTTTGCAATATAACTCCTGGAGGTCTGAAACCACTCTCAAACATCCTGAAAGTATATATGGAATATAACTTAAAGTATAAGAAATGTCACTTATACTTAAATGTTATATTCCATAAAAATTATCCTGTCGGAGAGTTCGAAAAGTCAAATTTCGCTCCTGTCCTTCACTGAGGATCCAGAGCGCATAGCGCTCCTGTCCCTCTCAGGAGGACCAAGGCAAAAGCACTCCTGTCCCTCTCCAAGGGACCAAGGCGAAAAGACTTATTTGAGCCATTCCTAGCCTTGTTTGGTTAAATTGAGACATCAAAGGCATGGTGAAGGAAGAAATGAACATGATAAAGCATCCAGACTTGATTGAAAACAATGAAATGATGAAGTTTTTGCCTAGAAGGTCAAAAGTGCTCCCGTCCCTCACTGAAGGACCAGAGCACTTTTCTTTATATGCACAATTTTAGACCTCTTTTGGACATCAACTTTTATTCATAGCATGAAGTAAGGTGAAATCTTCCCTAGCAAAGGAATTTCGGGGTGAAAAGTGAGACAATTTGGCCTAGAAGGCAAAAAGTGCTCCTGTCCCTCACTGAAGGACCGGAGCACTGAATTTCAAATTTGCACTATTTTTGCAAGATCAAGACAATTTTACGATTTGAAGAGGTCAAGGGAAGCATGTTTTGTGCATTGAATATAATTTAAGTGGTCTACAAAGGAGTAAATCAACCCAAGTGACAAAAAGTGCTCCTGTCCTTCACTGAAGGACCATGGCACTTTTTCAAGTTTCTCCTCTTTGTTTGATATTTTATGGCAAAACTTGACTTGGATGGGAAGGACGAATGATGTTTTATGCCTTAGACGTAATTGAGGGGTTTCTAGGGCGCAATTTCCAAATATGACCATTTACCTTGCATTTTGAAAGGATATTTTTATTACCAAGGCTCAAGATGGAGTGAAATGTGATATTCTACGCCTTGAGGGTAAATTGAAGATTAATGTGATCAAGAATTCATGCAATGGACTCAAAAGTGCTCCCGTCCCTCACTGAAGGACCAGAGCGCTTTTTATGAAAACAACAAATTCCCTCCGAGATAATGCTAAGGCAAAATTGTGTGAGATGGGAAAGATCTTCTAAAGCATGGTGAACAAAGGTTTGACTTCAAAAAATTGAGAATCCTAGCCTAAAAATGAAAAAGTGCTCCTGTCCCTCTCCAAGGGACCAGAGCGAAGTTAATGGCATTCATTATTTTTTACCATATTTGAGCGTTACTATCCTCCAAATCGCATTAGATGCCAAATTGCTAACTTTGGAATATTTGAAAAAAATTAAATTAAATTGGCATTTAATAAATTAATTTTTAGCCTCAAAAATTTATTTTTTATTAGAAAGGCATTTAAAATTAATTTTTATTAAATTAAAAATTAAAAGTTGAGCGCACAAGGCATTATTTTGCCTTTATTTGACAAGTCGGCCTACTCCTTTTGAGGTTTTATTTATGATTTCACCTTTTATTTGCTAGGTCGGCCTCATGGGTAAGTGGAAGGTGAGCGCTCTATATATTGGAGGTGTTTTTCACAGTTCAAGTCATTCACTCATTGCTTCAAGTGCGAATTTGGAGGGCAAATTCGAGAGGCGATTTTCTTGCTAGTTTGGAGGATAATTTCCAGATTTTTGAAGACATTTGAAGGCAAATTTCCAGATCTTGAAGAAGCTAGTGGAAGGTGGAGTTCTTTTCCAAGCTAAAGGAGGCGTAATTCATCCAAGGGAGGACTATAATCTAAGCCTGTCCATCAAAATCCGGTCTTCTTCCTTCATTTTTCAAGGTTGTGTACTTAAATACTCAAAGGGAAGGTATGAAGAATCATTTTTTGAAGTTCTTATTCAAGACTTATTGTGATCCCATTGCAATTTTGTAAAGTCTAAGTCTTGAAGATCCAAATTCCATTCATTATTAATTTGAAAATGTGTAATTCTTGATTTAGCATGACTTTTTTCAAATTAATATCTTAAGTTTTACCTTTGAAAGGTCTTAAATTTCATGCTTTGAGGTTTGATGCTCAAAAGACTAACTTTAATATTTTGTGTAGGCATCAAACGGAGATCCCGGAGTTGGAAAATCAAGCCAGATCAAGGACGGTCTCCTCCAAGAAAATCAAGCCGGATCAAGGACGACCTCCTCCAGCCTAGCATCGACAAGGACGGCCTTCTTCGATCCAACGTCATCAGGAATAACCTCTTCCAGTCCAGTATTCCAAGGCGAGGTACATCAACATCCTGCACATCAGAGACAAAAGAAGTCAGAGCAAAGGGTTCGTTGCAGAAGCAGATAGTTCCAGAAGAGTTAATTAAAGTTAGCTTCTCAACAATATCAACTTGAATATCTACCAAGTTGCAAGTGTCAGACAAGGTGGCATCCTAGTCATCACTTCTCCAGTCGGATTGGTCCACCTCAGCATGTCTAGATTCAATGTGCCTAACTCATTGAAGGTGGCACAAACTCCAATGTACCTACCCCAGCTATCCATTGGTGGAATTTTGCCAGAGAGGACATGTGTCCTAGCAATACAATTTTATTTTATTGGTCAAGCATTAAATGTTATGTAATGGTTGTAACAAACCCTAATTAGGATTTTCATTGTAAAATCTTGGCCATTGGTCTCTAATTGATCTAAGCCATCGAATTGTATTGTGGGCACTATATAAGCCCTGGCATTTCATTTTGTAAAGATAGAAAGCAGTAAGTTAGAAAGTTAGAAAGGAGTTAGTGAATAGAGAGTAGCTAGCTAGTTGATAGAATAGCAATGAGAGTAGAGTAGAGAGAGAAGGCAAAGATTGTTGCCAAGATGTTGTTGTAAGAGACTTGTAACTTCATTGAAGAAATGGTGAAATTTATGGGTCGATTCGACAATTTGCATGGTCTTTATACTTCTCATATTTGATTTCTTGTTATTAGATGAGTGGAAGAAATGTGCTTGATTGATGGTGAAATTCGTATATCCATACTACTAGCAGTTTGTTGATTGCAGACTTGCCTTGTGTAGTCAACTGGAATCATTCAGCTTAAGCTTAACTTCAATTGTCGCTTCTTCATTGATATGCATCAGCCTGATGGTGTCTATGCCAGTAGTGGTGATTTGAACATAATAAAGCTTTCCTTCGAAGATCGCACTAACCTTGTGGAGATGGTCCTGGGATGTCAAAACAAAACTTAGTTAGAATTCCATCAAAGATCATTCATTGCTCTTACATTCTTAGTGTTAGGATTAGATCCTTTCCTCGCCCTTGACTTTTTTCCTTTTTTCAAGTCAAAGCTAGTAAAATCTTGTGTTCCAGCAATATTCAAAGCAAATCAGAAGTTCAGTCATCAAGTGTAAGTCCCCTTGTGATTCCAGCAAATCACATCATACCACAAAGAGCTTATACTCACGTAGAGATCCTACAACGAAGAACCTTGAAGTTTCTCCGATTGATCCTTTTCGCGATATCTTCAGCATTCGGAAACTTTACTCAAGAGAGGATAAGGTACCCTTGGGTATTTTTTTCTGTGTTTGATTGTGTACAAAATACACGTCAACAAAACGCCCTTCCATGGAAGCCACATGTGGGAAAAGTCGGTGGAGATATATCCATTTAACTTCCTCGACCAATCTATGCTTAGCAGCATGCCATATCCGTCTGGGATGTCCACCACTGAAATATCAATACAGCTCTGCACCCTAGGGTCAACGGCCAATTGCATGTGTATGTTGTTGAGCTCCCCAACAATGGGCACTTCAATCTTGTCCAGCTGTGCGACCTTCTTATTTGTATGTAAAGGCATTATCCCTAGTTTCTGACACACTGCCAATGGCATTACATTGCTTGAAGCACCAGAGTCTATTAGGCAATTGTGTAAGAGTTTGCCGAAGATCCTGACAGAGACCAGGAAAGGAGCAGGCTCGTCCCTTCCTGTGTAACAAATTGTGGGCTTCCTTTTCTGTTCACTATCGTTGATAACTTCTTGGTTCCTCGCCTCCTGCTGTGAATCTTGACCCGTAGCTAGTGTCTGGATGATCTTTGTAAAGGTTGGCTTTACAGGTTCACTTACTTTTTGAGTTGTTTCTTCTTCCCTTTCTACAGGGGTATTTTGCAGGGCTGGTTGAGTTGTCGCAGGATTCTACTCTTGTGGATCATGAGGAGAGTTTTGCACCACTCCGATAAAGCTCGGGGGCTGCTGCGGAGCGTCAAATGCATTGGGGAAGACTGGTGGCCCATTTTGAACAACGTTTGTGTTTGATGCCAGGTTTGAATTGTTGGGCGTATTCCTTCGAACATTCGTCATGGCTTGCGGGACATTCCTGGGTACTGGAGCATCGCTCAGGCTTCCCAACAATGACTCTCTCACCTCAAAGATTTTCATTGGCTTGAACAGGGGCAAGCTTATCTTAATCTTCTTGAATTCTTCCAGAACGTAAGAGCTTAATCTTTTCAATTCCTCCCTGGGGGGATTCTCTTGTTGTCTCCTTTCTGCAGGTTGAGCGGATGGTGGGGCTCGTTCATTCTAAGGAGCGGCTGCTTGTCTATACTCTGGTGAATCCTTCGGCGGACCAGGAACATTGCTGGCGTTGGGATTAGGCAGAGTTGAGAAATTATTTGGAGCGATAGAAGACATGAGGGGCTCATGGTTTCGATAATTTCTCTGATATGCTCTTGGGGCGAAATTTCCATTCGTTTGTTGAAATGTCTAAACTTCGCCAATCGCTTCCACCAAAACACTGTTATTCAATGGAGGAAAGATGTATCCATCTTTAACTTGAGGTTCGTTAGACGAGACTTTTGGGGATCCATGGTACCTTGGGGCCTCCACAAAGCCATTTGCCGATGCTGGTGGGAATCTGTAAGATCCCTGTGGTGGCGTGTAATCTTCAAATTCGGGCGGGAATCTGAAATCCTCCAAAATAAGAGCCTGGTCATATCTTTGTGTTGGGACTATCTCATATCCTGAGGTTGGAGGATTTTCAGGACCTTCAGAATTTCTCATTTCTTGCTGGAAAATATCAACGGCTACTTGGAATTCATGACACTGCAGCTCAGAATGTTGGCTGGTGTTATGTAGCCTACACCAAGTCGACAGGGAAGCTTCTGCGAGGAATATCTTATCTGCAGGTCTATTGTCGAAGGGTGGCAGATTGTCCAGCGGTGAAGGCACGCCCCCATTATTCGGTGCCGTGTTCCATGTTTTCTTATGGAATCCTTGGCTATTACTGTTATTCTGAAAACCATGGTTGTTATTTTGATGCCCGGCACTATGTCCTTGATGGTTCTCATGATGATTCAGAGGGTTATTATGGTACCCTCTGTTGCCTCCCTGGTACGGCTGATGATTTCTCTGCATGCTCTGCATTTGGTTAATCTGATTTCTCAGGTAAGTTACTTCAGTAGACAGCCTTTTCACTTGCTCTATCAGTTCTTTCATGTCATCTCTTTCTTCTTGGGTTCTGGATGGAGTGGCGGTGTTCTGTAGATAGACCGGCTGCGATGGTGGGGCCTGTGACATTGGGGCCCCTGGATGCGGCACTAACTGATTGGCTAGTGCGGGAACTGGATTGATGGCAGGGAGATAACTTGCTACGCCAACTTGTGGATTGTAAGGCGTCGTTCCCGCAGCAGTCGCCGGTGATCATAGGCTAATCTTGAAAGCTTCATCATAGGCCGCCTTCAGGTCAGCGGGGTTAGTCTGCTGGACGAACATACAGGTGAAACAATCCAGTGCCGCATAGTATATATTTCGGGCGGCTTCATCACTCACATTGTAAGGGGAGCGTAGCCTAGAGTAGGCTCTTTGGAATCTGTTATTAAAGGCACCAATTGGCTTCCGCTCTTGTCTCCTTCGATAAATTGCCGATACACTTCAACTGGGGAGACGGGCAATATGAATTTGGCCAAGAATGTGTCTTTCATTTGTTGCCAAGTTCCAATAGAGTCCACCAGCAAGTTGATGTACCAATAGAACGCCTCTTCGCCCAAAGAATATGGAAATAGCCGGCAGGCGACTTCCTCGTGCCGGATATCCCGATTCTGGAGAGTGTCTTCAAATACTTTAATATGTTCTTTAGCAATGCGATTGACATCATTAATGTAGAACTTGGTGCAGAAGTGTTCCGGATTCTTTGGCATGTCGTGATATGCTGCGAAAGAAGCGAGTGGTGAGGCATTCACAGGGCGCCAATTCAGCCCTGGGGCTTGTTGTTGTTGTTGCTGATGTGGCTGCTGTTGTTGCTGTTGGTGTGCCATTGCAAGTATCGGCTGCTGCTAAACAACTGGTTGCATTGGTGCTTGAGTGAATCCCTGTTGAATACCCACAGTAGCTACTCTTGTTATTGAACGCTCTGATGGTGGAGTCTAGAACAAACGGGTAAGATCTTCGACACTTGGTGAACCTTGACTTGAGGATGCGATTTCCTTCTTCCCACGTCTTGGCTGGAATGTAAGCTCTTGGAATTTCTTTGCTCCTGGGGTAGATCGCAGAATCCTTTGATGTCTTTCTGGTGAGAATGAATTAATACGCTCCAGCTTCTTGGATCACCGGCGACGGGGAGCACATGGAGCAAGTGGAAACCTTTGGTTGAGCAAATCTCTTTCAATCTCAACGGCGATCTCAATAGCCTTCTCTCGTTCTCCTTGCAACACCAGCCGAATTTCGTTGTATTGTTCTTCACTTCTACTTATCTTCTGAGCAAAATTAGCTAAGTCAGCAATGATATCCTCCTGATGATCGTGAAATCCCAGACCAGGCTATAGAACAGGAGGTGAACTTCTAGTGCCAAGTAGCACCATCTTGAGTCATAATTTCCCTTTTGAACAACAAAATTTCTTCTTCAAATGAAAAGCCCTCCCTCTAGCGCCAATTTTGTTGACGTGTTTTTTATGACGGCGTACAACAGAGAATAAAGTTGCCCAACGGTCACTTCACTCTCTCTTGATCAAAGTACGATTGCATGCTGATGTAGTAGGAGAAACAGATAATCGACTCCAAGGTTCCTTTTATGCTGCGAATGTGATTGCTGGTAATCCAAGGGGCCTTACGTATGTTGAAGAAATCTATGCAAGCTCGAGAATTTATTGACGCGGATGATTTGCAATGAAGCTCTAAGTTTTAGATTTTCGAATTATGAAATATGCAGAAAGTAAATAGGAATAGGGTAGAGGGAAACTAAACTAAAGGTAATCTAATCCTAGGAACAAGGAGACGGGATAAACTTGTGCAAAATGCAACCGTGCTTCGCTTCGCCAGCAAAGCACAACTTACACGAAGGTGGTGCAATCTTCAGGGGGAGTGCTAAACATTTTCAAATCGTCAAAAGAAACCATCAAATAGAACAATCTCTTCTAACAATCAAAGTTGAACATACACTTATAACGAGGCTCAGACTAACTTTGCAAGGCATGCAACAATCAGCTGCACACCAAAAGTATGAGCAGGAATTTGGCAACAAGCAATCCTATCAAATCCAATTCATCTAATTGCATGAAAACAAATCTAATCTATGAAGAGAACGAGACCATGCGAGTTCCGAAACAACACAAGAACACACCAACAATTGAACAATGTATTAAGTGTTTGCTTCAAAAACTCTTAGCAACAATCTCTGACTATAGTCTCTCCTAATTAAAAATGAGGGGGTCAACCCCTTATATAGGCCTCAAGCCCAGATTACATGCAAAACCCTAATTAGGGTTTGCCCAGATTCTCCACACATGATGCAACAAGGTGAGAATCTGCATTAAATAACCCATTATGCCCACTTACAATATATTTAAAAGGGCCTAAAATAGCGCCCATGATGATGATCATGCCCGGAATATAACTGACGTCGTCATAAATACCCATCACTCTTCAAGCGACGACGACATGCAAAAAGAATCCATCATAAAACCATTATGAGGGGACGACATGCAAGAAGATTCCCTTATCCTGTGGTGGCATGCGTTGACCGGTCCCGCGCCTAGTAAATGTTCCCTTCAGCCATAAACACGCCATCATGGTTCAGTCAAAAGACTTTCGTCCAAAAACGGACGACCATTATCTCGCTCATTAATGGCGTAAGTAATGAACCTACCGACGACGGCTTCCAATTCTCCGATGGAGACACTTGGCACATTCTCGATGTTGAATTCCATCAAGGCAATCTCCTCTTCACTTCTGGAAAAGAAACTTTCCCAATTCGACATGGCTTCCTATGTTTTCTTCATCATATCGGAGAATGAAGAAACATTTGCAAAATGTTCCTTGGGAAACGAACCGACGAAGAAGAAATCATGCAACTGGGATTTCAAAGAATTTACTGATATTCCCCCGTCGCTGAGTTTCCTTGAAAATAAAGCTTCCATGGCACTAAGGATTTCTTCCTGTATCCCCCTGATGGATTCCTTCAAGGTGACAGAATCAATGCTGAATTTATCAAGGGTGTTCTTCCCTGAACAGATGGCGTAGAACCATCGGGGAAAGTCGTAGGCTTCATTCTCCTGGATTACTTTCTCGTCTACCAGTGCTTGTCTTGGAGTCCTCATTAGAGCCCTAAGTCAGGAAATGGTTAAGTCTTGGTAGACATCAACATCTTCCCATAGTCCTTCCGCCGTTTCCAACCTACTTAGGAGGGCCACGAACCTTGAATGGAGCTGAGCTAAATCTTCTACAAATTTCCCTGCCTCAGCATAAACATCCTCTACCCATTCTCGGGAATTCTGTGCCATTGCCTTTGTAAATTCCGCATCGTCAATTACTTCCTTAGGAAGGAAGGGAGGGGGAGTGGATGAAGGACCTGCTTCCCTGAGGGGTTTCTTGAAACTCCTGACATATTCGCATAGAAGTTCGTTTTCCTCCTTCAGCCGTTTACACTTTGCTTTTATTTTTAGCAATTTCTCTTTCATGGCAAAGGAAGAATCGTCGAAATCTCCCATTACTTGACCGGTGGAAGCATGGCCAAGATCCACCTGCCTGATGACGTAATCTTCCTGCCTGATCTCGCTCCTATCCCTATCCACAGCAGGTTCAGCAATGTGCAAGGTCCGGGCTCCGGATTCTTCCCTGACTACCTTGGAAAACTTCCGAGGGGCCTTCCTTTCCGGTGGCTGATCCATCCTCTTCAATAATTCTTCTAATTCCTGAGCAGGGTTGGGCTCCCCTCTTGCTTCATTTCCCAATCTGCCTACCAACCAATCTGGCGCGGGGATGGAATGGCTGTACTCCCCTGCATGCTCCCGCTCTTGAGATTCCTCTTCCATTTCACCAGGGATAGTCTCTATGAAATTATCCTGGTGAACTTCTTCTAGGCGCGGGGAAACCTCTTGCCTCTGACTTCTTGGCTGATGACGGCCCTATGAAGCATTGATGCTGAGTATATCAGGTGCTGGAACGTTTCCTGGAAGTGGGCCTGCGAGATGTGGGAACATTTCTACTTCTTGTACGCTCGTGCAGCTGACTGGTGAATGTTCCCTTCCCGTCCTCGTTCTCTTTTGTGGAGGCTCCTCCTGCTGGGCTTCCTGCTGAACCTCGTGCGGGATTTCCTATTGGGCATCCTTCGTCTTTGTTATCCTTGGCCTCTTTGGGGCACTTTTTCCTTTGTCTATCCAGGCCTCTCTTCCTGCCTGACCCTGCGAAGAGTCTTCAGTTGCCTCGCTGTGAGAATCCAGATTTCCCATCAGCTGGTATGTCAGAGGGACATGGTTTTCAACCAACTTTCTTGTCTGCCTGTCAATCCAATGCTTAGTGAATTTTAGCACTGGCCTAGCCAAAGTGTTCAAATCATCTACCTCAGGCTCCGACCAATCTGGCAACAGGATAGGTTGATCTTTTATCCTCTCGAATTCGGGTTGCATCAAATCTGAGTCTTCCTTCACCTGATCTGGCACCTGATGGATCTCACTTAATCTAATGGTGTCGAGGGGCAATCTGGAGTGCATTCTTCTCGGAACTTCAAAGTCATCCTCGGCACCGGCCCAATAATCCTCCAAGTGAAATCTGTGTATGAATTTGACACCGGCAACCTTCCTGATCTGGCTGTAAGGATCATATTGGGCCCTAGAAGTGTAAAATGGTAGTCGGTAGAATGCCAACTCACTTGCGGCACTTTCAGCGGCCTCCAATCCTGGGCATATCTCCATGAAATCTTCCAAAACAATTGGGAATTCAATAGATTGCTTGTTCTTCTTCTGCAGCTGATCGTAGGCAGTCAATTGCCTCATGAGCTCGAGCAATATAAGCTTATCTGACGGATATCTAGGCAATTTGTAAGATTGGAAGGAGAAACCCTGTGTCCTGATGTAGGTGAACGTGGGGAACTACAGGAACGCAGCGCCATACTTCTAGACCAAAGCACTAGCTTGCGGAGACAACCTCATGTGCAACTTATTTTGCATAAGTTGTGTCAGGTACATGGTGAAGGTGTCATTCGCCAACTTGTAAGAATTCACGTTGTGGAGATGTAGCTGAGGATAACATTCATGCACCTTTAGCTGAGCTGGCCCGCAGCCCATGATTCCTCTTGCTGGCAGCCCATCGAATCCACCCCTCCGTGCCAGGCGCCAGCATATAGAATAGGTAGGAACTCATGAAAAAGGAGTGAGACTTTTTCTCCTGCAGGTTCTTCAATTGTTCGTGCAAGTAGTGGCTGATCAATCTAGCCCAGTCAATCAATGTATTAGAATTCATGATCTCGCCAATGTAGAAAGAACATCCAAGGCTCGAAGTTCACCGTGTGCGAGCATCCCATTACTCTGCTCAGCATTTTTATCATGTCCACATATTCCTGCTTGAACTCGAAGATTGTGAGAGTTTTGGGCAACTTGGACACGTGTACTCAAGGTTTCAGCAGCCATTGCTTGTTGATCAAATCAGCACACCTGGTGGGGCCTGCTTCATGGACTGCTTGGGCTTCGCTACCGGTCCTGTATGTCATGGAGTAATGTGAAGGGATTCCGAAGGCTTCACCAATCGCCTCTGGAGTCAATGTTCCCAGTAACTTGCCATCTAGCGTTGAGATCGTCTTCCGCTCCAGATTGTAACATGCTACACATTCCAAGACTAGATCTGGGCATTGAATGGCGGGAGGAAAGCCAGCTGCTGCAACTATTCCGCTTCTCACAATCTTGACAGCTGTCGGAGATGGATTGTGTCCTGCAGTTCCGAACATTCTTATCTTGAATGCAGCCCAGTTGAACGTGCCGAAGTTGGTATCACTGATCTCTTCCCATCTTGAATTCAACCGAGAATGGGGGAGAAAACCCTTCGTCTTTGCTTTGATCATTGCTTGCCTGGAGATAGTAGCTGTCTTGCTAGGTTCCGCCATCCTGGGAATATTTCAAAATATGAAATAGAGACTAAGTATAAAAAACTTTTCACTTCTTCACTCTTCCTTTCCCGAATCTCACACGTGAAAAATGAAATGTTTTTTCCAGCTTATATAAAATTCTCAAGAGGCGTCAAATTAGTAACTGCATTTATGGCGCGTCATACTTTCCTTAATTATTATGACATGCAAGGCAGTTTCCCATGCATGTGAGTTCGAATTTAGAACCTTCCTTAAATGCTCCCAGTCACGCGTCATGTTTTGGAAGATTCCTCCCGCCAACTCGT
Organism: Cryptomeria japonica; assembly: GCF_030272615.1. Taxonomy (NCBI): domain Eukaryota; kingdom Viridiplantae; phylum Streptophyta; class Pinopsida; order Cupressales; family Cupressaceae; genus Cryptomeria; species Cryptomeria japonica. Next base: position 469,415,667 of record NC_081411.1, on the reverse strand, counting down.
TGATTCCATACTTTCCAATTTTGGAGGGAGATTGCAGGATCTTTCTCGGGATTTGCTCAATTCCACTCCGACATGTCATCTCGTGCCGTCGAAGGAACTTTCCCAGCTTTTCTCCATATCCCTATTTTTTAGGGATCTTCCTAATTTTTAGGAGTCAGGTTCATTGGATGGGGAATTTCGTCTCGATTCTGAATCTATAAAATTTTCCATATTTGGTCGAGATTTGGTGTCTAAAAATAGCATATTTGAAAATTTGCCAGAGGGGAATTTCTGTTTTTAACCTTCCTTGACTCCTTGGATTCCGTGCCTTACGCAAAATTTCAAATTCTTTGCTTGGGTGAAATTTTACCACGCCAAGGATTCATGAATTTTCCACTTGTGAATGCCTTCATGATTTCAGCGCCCCAGACCAGACCTGGGCGCATTTTCACTCTATCCATGGAGAGGCAGAAAATTGTGCCTGTGAATGACTTCTTGATTTTAGCGCCCTAGGCCTGACCTGGGCGCATTTTTGCTATGTCCATGGAGAGGCGGAAAATTGCACTTGTGAATGCCTCTTTGGTTTCAGCACCCCAGGCCTGACCTGGGCGCATTTTTGCTCTGTCCATGGAGAGGCGGAAAATTGCACTTGTGAATGCCTCCTTGGTTTTAGCGCCCCAGGCCTGACCTGGGCACATTTTCACTCTGTCCATGGAGAGGCGGAAAATTGTGCCTGTGAATGCTTTCTTGGTTTTAGCGCCCCAAACCTGACTTGGGCGCATTTTTGCTATGTCCATGGAGAGGTGGAAAATTGCAGTTGTGAATGCATTCTTGGTTTCAGCGCCCCAGACCTGACTTGGGCGCATTTTTGCCCTGTCCATGGAGAGGCGGAATTTCCTGCTTGTGAATGACTTCCAAACTTAGAATATTTTGACCTTCCACTTCCGGGATGGTTCTTCAGATTTAGCCATTTTAGACCCCTGTCTGTCTGCTTTCAACTTTCCAGATTTAGAAGTGATTGTGCATGTTGACTCTCTATTGCCTGCTAGCCTGATCCTGCCACAAATAGACTTTCCCGAAATAGAAACTTTCCAAAATGTCAGAGTTAGAGCCCAAGACAGGGCGCAGGATGACTTACTAAAAATAGAAATTACTAAAAATAGTAAGTTTGATTTTTGGCAAAATGGCGACATTCTGGGACTCGGAAAAATCCCTAAAAAATAGGGACTTTCTATAAATAGAAAGTTACTCCGTTTGGGCTCAAATTTTGCTGGGAGGTCCCCTGAAGGGTCCTGACTCCAGTCGTATGCTTAGTTTTTCCAAGACCCTAACAGGAACCCCTAAAATCTAGGATAGAAGGCAAAACCACTAGCTTCTTGCTGATTGTAGGAACGCCTTGCGTGGTCGACTGGAGAATACTTTGAGTCCCTTAATCTTCAATCATTATTGTATCTTGGATATGTACCTTCGTGGTAGTATCTTTGATCTTTGATGCATTGAATATCATTTTGTTACCTTAGAAGATCGCACTAATTTCAATTGAGTTGTTATCTTATGGCAAAATTGAAGTTGGTTGAATCTTGCCAAGTCTTGTCCATACTAAGTCATTCATAGGGTTAGATTAGATTAGACTTCTTAAAAAACCCTACTCTTTTGTTATTTTTTGAAAAGTTCCTTTAGTTTTAGTAAAATCTTTGAACTTTCGGAATATGTAAGACCCCTTGAAGGAAACAGCAAATCACATCATACCGTTGGAAGCTTGTCCACACGTAGAGACCCTACTAACAGAACCTTGGAGTCTTCCTAACTGATCCTTTACGCGAATCTTCAGCAGTTAGAGACTATTTTCTCAAGAGAGGATAAGATGCCTATTGGTATTTTATTCTGTGTATGATGGTGTATAAAATACACGTCAACAGAATTGGCGCTAGAAGGAGGGCAGTTTCCAAAAGTCCGAAAGTCCGAAAATTTTGAAGAGGAATACATTGCAAAAGTGATCATGAAGTACGATGGTGTTGCCACATGAAGGATTGAATCAAGTGGTACAACCAAATTTGCAGATAGGCAATACCCAAGAGGATATCATTTCCGGATTGAATCAAGTAGCGTGGAACGCAAGGAGAAGTGAAGTTGAGTATAACAGAGTCAGAATTATCTTGGAACAAGAGGAAGATAGAGCCGAAGAACATCGAAGGGTCATAGCTAGAGAACTTCGCAATCAAATGAACCCACAATAATCTTTGCAAGACTTCACGCTGGATCGCATTGGTTCATTCTCGCCCGCGAAACATCAAAGGCTATTGAGGTCCACACCAGGCATCAAGAATCTAAGCGAACTCCAATTTACTTCCAAAGCAAAGCGAGCTAAAAGAGAGGACACTCCCAAAGAGTTCGAACTAAGATTGGAAGGATCTCCTGAGTCATCACAAATTCTTCAAGAACAAGTACAAGCGGCGATCCAATCCAGTATCCAGGCAATTTCTCAAACAAAAGGCCAAGCCAATTCATCAAGTTCAGCTTCAAAGAATACAATGGCTCAACGTGTTCCACCTCCTCCTCCTCCTCCTCATATACTCAATGGTGCGACTTGGCTAGTCAACAATCCATCACCGTTGGAATTTACAGTTTACCACGAGATGCCTAAGAATCCAGAGCACTTTTGTTCCAAGTTCAATGTCAGTGATTTCCATCGCACGGCAGAAGATCATATCAAGATGTTCGAAGACCTTCTTCGTAACAGACAAATTGAATATGGAGATGTGGCATGTAGGCTTTTTCCCTACTCATTGGGAGAAGAGGCATACTTTTGGTTCATTCACTTGCCTACAGGGTCTATCAGGACTTGGGACGCGATGAAAGACGCATTCATTGCCAAATTTGGTATCCCAACCACACCAGCTGAGTTATATAGACAATTTGTGGAGGTCCGAAGGAGAGAACATGAACCTATTACTTCATTCAACAACAGATTTCACCGCGCATACACAATGCTACGTCCTCCTTATCTCATTGTAGATCCGAGAGAAATTTACTATGGAGCCTTAGATCATCTCACAGCTATGTTCGTAAGGACGCATCCGACTCCGAATGATCTAAATGCGGCCTATGCAAAAGCTATTGAAGTAAGTAAGCACATGGGACAGAATATCACCGGGCCACTACTACATATGGGACCTGTCGCAGCACCGAACCAGATGTAGGCAGTTGGTACGGCCTTGGCCAACCAAACTCCAGTCATAAATCCAATCCCGCAAGCAACATATCCGGGCGTACAGCCGGCAAATTAGTTGGTCCTTCACCCTGGAGCTCCAATTTCTCAAGCTCCACCCGCTCAACCTGTGTACCTGCAAAACGCCACAAGTTCGTCAAGGACACAAGAAGAGAAAGACGAAATGAAAGAGTTGATTGAACAAGTCAAGAAGCTATCAACTGAGGTGACCCACTTGAGGAACCAGAATAATCAACTCCAAAGTATGCAAAGGATCAATCACAACCAAAATTTCCAAAGAAACAATAATCAAGGTTTTAGAAATAACTACCAAGGAAATAACAACCAAGGCTTCCAGAGGAGACCTTGGAATACGGCTCCCAACAACGGAAATGTGGTGACGCCCTTAGACAATCCACCAAATTCGCAGAATCAAGAGAATCCCTCTACAAGCAAAGTATTTTTAGCCGAAGCAGCCTTGTCCAGTTGGTGCAGACTCCACAATACGAATCAACATTCTGAGTTACAGTGTCCTGAGTTCAAGATTGCAGCCGACATTTTCCAACAAGAGATGCGCACCACTAATCCACCTGAAAATCCTCCTACGACAGGATACGAAATTGTCCCAACCACGCAGTATGGTCAAGCCATGATTGTGGAAACCTGCAAGTATTCAGAGGAAGAGATTAGTCAAGTACAAAATGGAAGATTTCCACCAGAGTCAGCCAATGGACCAATGGTACCACCAGGATCCCAGTTCCCGCCAGCTTCTGCAAATGGACCTGTAGCGGATTCAGAGTATTATTTTCCACCATTGAACGACAGTGTTCTGGTAGAAGGGATAAAGGAAGTATTTCACCAATCATCAGGAGGTGTGAATCAAAGAGTTTATCACAGAAATCAAAGGAATCAAGAACCTTTAACTACGTCCATCCCTCCAAACAATTTCTCAACTCCGCTGGATCCCCAAGCCAGCAACATTCTGGAGTACCCGCAGAACACACAAGAATACAGACAAAGAAATATTGCACCTCCCGCAGATAATGAAATGAAAAGATTGGCCGCCTTGGTGTTGGATGAACTCAAGAAAGTTAAAGTGAGCCTACCACTCTACGAGTTGCTCAAAGTTTCAGAAATCAAAGATGCAGTGATCAATAGCCTAAGTGAGTCTAGTACAACTAGGTCAAATGATCAAGCCACTATTAATGTGACCCAAGAGGAAGCCGCTAACCAAGGGCAGTCCGAACAGAATGAATGCATGGTCCAGACCATAACCTTCCCAGCTAAAAAGGAAGACATGTTGGAAGGAAAAGTATTACTCAAAAGGGGCGAAACTAAGAAGACTCAGCCCACCATCAAGGAAGGCCTCGCTACTAATCAAACTCTTCCAGAAAAGGAAGTCGCAAACAAGAAAGATGTAGTCAAGAAAGGAAAATCTACAAACAAAGCTAATCACTCAAAAGAGGAGAACCCAGCAAAGGACGATCATTCAAAGATTAATGAAGTCAAACATCAAGAACCAAGTGAGGAGACCTCAGTCCCTTCCCAAGGAAAGGATGAACCGGCCCCGTTCTTGCTATCAGTCAGAATATTTGGAAAGTTATTGCATAATTGCCTTTATGATTCCGGAGCTTCAAGTAACGTCATGCCCCTAGTTGTTTGTCAAAGACTAGGAATAACCCCCGCTCCTACCAAGAGAAAGGTCACTCAGTTGGACAAGACAGAAGTTCCAGTTATGGGTGAATTGAACAACATTCATATGCAATTGGCCGCAGATCCAAGAGTCCAAAACTTCATAGATATTTCAGTAGTAGATATTCCAGATTCATATGGAATGCTCCTAAGTCGAGATTGGTCGCGAAAATTGAATGGGTATGTATCGACTGATTTCGCACACATGTGGCTACCATGGAGAGGAGTCCCGAACCAGATCAAAATTGACAGTACTCCAAGGTTGAGGCTGATGATAACTGAATATGGGGAAGACAATGAGGTCCTGTTTTTAGAATCTGACTTGGGGACGTACAAGCCCAAAGTAGAGGAGGTCTTGATGATACAAAGCGTACAAGATGAAGATAGCCAACAAGAAGTGATAGAATCTACAGAGATGGTCATCGAAAGCGATCAAGGATCCGACCAAGAAGATGAAGGCATGTTTGAAAATTTCAGAAGGTTCGTACAAAGAAACATCCAGCAAAGTGTACAACTTGGCACTTTGGCATCCGTCCGAGATTTGCTTCTTCCGAATTGGTGTAGAATTCACAATGCCGTCCACTCAGAATTATCTTGTGCTTTACGCCAGACCGCATTGGAGCAAGTATATAAAAGAGTCCCACAGACACTGATTATGGAAGAAATTCAAGATTCAGAGAATGAAAGCTCTACAGAGACCGAGAGTTCTATGGAAGATGAAGCCTTATCCGATACATCATCTGAAAGTCAGGAAGGCCCAGAAACAGAAAAACAAGAAAATCAAATATGGACATTAAGGTTCGACGGGTCTAAATCTAAACAAGGATCTGGAGCTGGGTATGAATTGATTAGTCCAACAGGAGAAACCTACCTCGCCGCTCACAGATTGCAGTTCCCTTGTACCAACAACGTAGCTGAATATGAATCTTTGATTCATGGACTATTATTAGCCATCCAAAAAGGAGCGAAAATATTACAAGTATATGGAGACTCAGAAATAGCAATAAGGCAAATTAGGAAGCAGTATGTTTGCCATGACAAAAGATTGACCAAGTACAGAAATCGAGTCTGGGATCTTATTGAGAGTTTTGAAGCTTTCAATATCAATTCTATTTATAGACATCAGAATCAAGTGGCCAATTCACTTGCACAAGCCGCAAGCTCATTGATACCATTAGCAATGGAAGGATTGAAGAAGTTTACGGTCGAGCTAATATCAGTTCCTTCAGTCCTAGACAACATTACCAATTTTCAAGTTTTCGAAGATGACAAGCATATTTTGGACTTCCTAACCAATACGGACGTCTTCTTAACACAAATCATAGATGAAGAAGAAGTAGGTGAAGCCGGATTCGATGCTGAAGGTGTCTTGAATTTAAAGACGAACACTATTCCAAAAGGAATGGTAGAATTAGAAAGGATTTTTGATCCTGACAAATTGAAAGAAAAGAAAAATCATAGCATGGAAGGCAATATGTGTGAGACGATCAATCTAGGTGATGAGATACAAACCAAGAACATATTCATTGGTAAGTCCTGCACAGCAACCGAAAGAGATGGAATCCTGAAAAACATGAGGGACTTCCCAGATGTCATTGCATGGAGTTATGAAGACCTTAAGACCTACGACACTGCAATTATCACTCACACAATCCCGTTAAAGCCAGGAAGCAAGCCATTCAGGCAGAGACAAAGACCGGTCAATCCTTTATTGGAACCCCTGATATACCAAGAAGTAAAGAAGTTACTCACAGCCAAGATCATCTTCCCAGTAAGGCACTCGACGTGGGTCGCCAACCTGGTACCTGTTAGAAAGAAAAATGGAGAGATCAGATTGTGTGTTGATTTCAGAAATCTTAACAGAGCATCAGAAAAGGCTAATTATCCGCTACCATCATTAGATGAAGTATTGCAGATCGTTAATGGATCGCAGATGATGTCCTTCTTAGATGAATATTCAGGGTACAATCAAGTCCTAGTCGAACCTGAAGATCGACTGAAGACCGCTTTCACCACCAAATGGGGAACGTTCGCTTATAAGAGAATGCCTTTTGGGCTTATTAATGCCGGGGCCACATTCCAGAGAGCTATGGATATCACTTTCAGAGATTTAATCGGCAAATGCATTATTATATACATGGATGACATCACAGTTTTCTCCAGGCAGAGAGAAGATCATGTGGACGACTTAAGAAGAGTCTTCCAAAGGTGCAGAAGATACGGTGTCTCCCTCAATCCAAAGAAATGCATATTTGGAGTCACGGAAGGAAAGCTTTTAGGACATGTCATTTCAGAAAAAGGAATATCCATTGATCCTGAAAGAGTGAAGGCTATATCAAATATCAATTTGCCAGCAAGCAAGAAAGAACTCAAGTCATTTTTCGGCAAGATTAATTTTGTCCGAAAATTCATTACCGGATTTGCCGAGATCGTCAGACCTTTGAATGAGATGCTGAAGAAGGACGCAAAGATTGAATGGACTCCACAAGCCAAAAGGGCATTTGAAGAAATAAAGACCGCAATCACAGAAGCACCAGTATTGATCAGTCCTGATTATCTCAAGCCCTTTTATTTATATTCCTTCGCTTCTGACTACACTTGTGCCGCTATTCTGACCTAGAGAAGTGAAGAAAGGGATGAAAATCCAATTGCATTTATGAGCACCCCGCTGAAAGATGCAGAACTCAGATACCCCAACATTGAGAAACAAGCATACGCCCTAGTAAAGGCCGTTAAGAAATTTAGACATTACCTCCTGAGAGCCAAGATTTATGCAATTGTGCCGGATGCAGCAGTCAAGACTCTTCTCATGCAGAATGAATTAGGAGAGAGAAGAGGAAAGTGGGTCGCCATTATCCAAGAATTTGATATTGAAATTCAGCCCATGAAACTTGTTCGAGGACAAGCTTTGGCGCAGACATTGGCAATTGATGGACCAAGATTAGTCCAGCAAGTTTATGAATTAGAAGACGTCACACATGATGAATGGTACAAAGATATTGTGACATACCTGCTTAATCACAGATGTCCTGCTCGCATGACACCCACACAGAAGAGAGCATTAAGATTAAAGTGTCAACACTACATGCTTCAAGGATCCGTTTTATATCGTAGAAATCATGAAGGAGTATACCTGAGGTGTATTGGCAAAGATGAAGCAAAACAGATAATCGAACATTTTCATTCCAAGTTTGGAACCGGACATGGAGCCAACCTCACTACAGCTCATCAGATCCTGAGAGCAGGATATTACTGGCCTACGCTTTTCAAAGATACATTTAATCATATCAGGACTTGCCATACATGTCAAGTCGCAGCTTTTAGAGAAAGGAATCCTGCCATGCCACTGAATCCAGTGATTGAAGCTAGACCATTTGCCAAATGGGGAATGGATTTTATTGGTGTCATTAACCCCGCATCCTCAGCACAACACAAGTACATCATCACAGCTACAGATTATTGTACCAGATGGTCAGAGGCACAAGCACTTAAAGTCTGCTCTATTGAAGTTGTAATCAAATTTCTGGAGGAAAATATAATCACAAGGTTTGGATGTCCCTATCCGTTGGTTTGCGACAATGGATCGGCATTCACATCATTGAGATTCTCAAATTGGGCTTTTGAATATGGAATAACCCTCAAGTTCTCATCAAATTATTATCCTCAGGGTAATGGGTTAGCAGAATCCACCAACAAGAATTTGCTCAGTGTTATCAAGAAATTGATAGAGAGAAGTCCAAGAGAATGGCATACCCAGTTAAGATTTGCCTTATGGGCGGACAGAATCAGAACAAAGAACGCATTAGGCATTTCGCCTTATTTTCTGGTTTATGGCCAAGACCCAGTCTTCCCCATGCAACTCAGGATCCCGACTTTAAGATTTATTCAGGAGTACATGGAAGATACTGATGCAGTGCAAGCCCGATTGACGCAGTTAATGAACCTGGAAGAAAAGAGAGATCAAGCATTAGAGAACTTTGCGAAACACCAAGGAGTGGTGAAGAGATGGTTTGATCGACAAGCAAGAGTCAAGGCATTTCGAATCTCAGATCTCGTCCTGTATTGGGACAAAGCACATGAGAAAAGAGGGGAACATGATAAGTTTGATAAGCTTTGGAAAGGCCCTTATCAAATTTCAGAGATATTGGGAGAAAATGCATTTAGGTTGCAGACTTTAACTGGAGAAGACATCCCGTTGCCTGTCAATGGGAGGTATCTCAAACATTATTTCCAGTCCTAAGATGCCCAGGCCTTCCCCTGTACATAGTTAGTTTAGTTTGCTTTCGTTGTTTTTCGTTTGTTTGTTTTGTTTTTCGCTTTGGTTTGCCTTTTGTTTTGTTTTCGTTTTCTTAGTTTAGGTGTTTTGTTTTAGGTTAGTTGTTTTGTCCTGAGGGGTCTCCATTTGACATTGGGTGATTTTGTTATGTAACGCTCTGACTTCCTGCTAGGTTGTTGGATGCATTTGGAAAATCATGAGGTCTTTTGGAAATACAAAGGGAGTTTCTTTTAATAAAGCTTTGAGTCAGGACGTATTTGCATTGAAGTAGATTAGCTTATTGAACTCATGTATTTTTGTCCTCCAGTTATTATATCTTCACACAATTATAATCTCCGAGTCATTATGGTTTACAGGCAAAGCTGTGATCAGTGAAAAATCTAAAGTCTAACTTCAGCGCCACCGCAATCCTCAAACCCTAGTGAGTTTCACTACTCACGAGCCAAAGAATTGACGGAACTGAAAAGCAATATCAAAAGAAAAGATGAAAAAAATGAGAAAAATCAAAAGAAAGAAGATGAGCTAAAGGGAAATATCAAATTGGCTAAAGGGAATTTACGAATAACTCCATCGGGGCTATAGACGCCTGGCTGGCAATGGAGCAATATTCGTGAGCTTGCGTCGATAACCTCGTCGGGACTATGGACGTCTGACTGGCAGCGAGGCTCTATCCAGGATGCTTTTGGAGTTTAGACGAACTACGTAGCTTATCACAGGGGAACCTGAAGATCATGATTGTCTTGTTGAGGGGAATTAACGCATTTGCACACACATGGGTAACTGTGGACTTGATACTTTGTCTCAATATGATGGTCTCTTCTTGTAAGTGTTTCTTAACTCCTGGTTTTGTTGAGGGGGATTTTCTGGGTTTTCTTTTAGAAAGATTGATTCCCAAATGTTTTGCAACATTTCTCAGTGGTGTCGCCAGATGTTGTGACCATTTCACACATCGCCCCACGCAAATGGGGACCCCCTCTTTTTGCTCGTTTTTCGCTCGCCTTTCACTTTGCTTTTTAGGGTTTTGTTAGATTGTCAGTTGTCTGGATTTAGGGTCTAGCCTTAGGGTTTTAATTGCCGTCTCTTCAGGCCAGAATCCAGTCAATTTTGAGAGCTTTTTGAGCTTCCTTTCGTAGGATGCAATTTTGAATGCAATGATTTCGCCAAAATGGTCTATTTTCAATTGGAATGTTGAATGCAGAGCTTAAATTTGTCTAAGTGTTGATGATGGAATGTGAATTTTGACCAATTGACCAATTTTGACCAAATTTTGAGTTTTTTAATTTTTGATCCCGGGCATTGTAAATGATTTGTTTTCGCCTTGTGAAGTGATAAAATGTGTAAAATCATGTTATTTTGGCCTATAGGAGCAAAATCGCTCCTGTCCCTCAGTGAAGGACCGGAGCTACAAATCAAATATTGCTTTGTCCTAGCAGGATTTTGATGACTTGACGATTCAAAAAGGTCCGAGGAGATATGTTTTATCAAATGAATATAACTTGAAGTGCAAACATGAAGAAAAATGGTCCAGAATGCCAAAATCGCTCCTGTCCCTCAGGAAGGGACCAGGGCGAAGTACATTGTAGCTCCTGTCCCTCTCCAAGGGACCAGAGCGAAGTTCTTCACAAGACAAAATTCAGGCAAAGATCAAGTCAAGTTTATGTTTGAAAGCAAGGAAGGAGGTGAAATGAACTCATTGAAGATAAATTGAGGATTACCAAATGCCATCAAAGGACCAAAATGCTTAAGTTCGCTCCTGTCCCTCAGGAAGGGACCAGAGCGATTTTTGTTATAGATGATTTTCTTGCCAAGTTACAACCGATCTCAAGGCATGAATAAATGAAAGGAAGTATGACAAGACAATTGAAGATAGTTTTTGAAGGAGATGAAGTGAAATGAAGCCCACAAGAGCAAAATCGCTCCTGTCCCTCTCCAAGGGACCAAGGCGATATGATGATTATATTGCTATTCTTCCAAGTTCAAGCCACTCCAAAATGAAGAACAAGAAGGCAAGGACGTCTTAAGACATCTCAATCAAGCACGAAGTATCCAAAGTTGCCAATATTGAAGGAACCGCACTTAGACACCTAGTTCGCTCCTGTCCCTCAGGAAGGGACCAGAGCGATATTTCCATAAAGGCATAAAATTTGAAAGTTTATCAAGCATCAAGTGATCAAGAACGATCAAGGAACTTTATTTTGCACGATGATAGCGATTGCAAGTTGAACAAGGCAAAGACGAGCTCAAAATGTTGAAATTCGCTCCTGTCCCTCAGGAAGGGACCAGAGCGATATTGATTATATTAGCCAAATCTCTCAAATATCACGTAAGGTCAAGGTTTTGCAAGGTCGTAAAGGGTCCAAGGCATGATTAGAAGGTGATATACAAAGACTTCAAACGTTAAATGATCATCAAAGTGAACACAGAGGCTATATCGCTCCTGTCCCTCTCCAAGGGACCAGGGCGATTTGCTTAGGATCCTTCATTTTTCTTCAAATTCATGCCAAGTCAAGGTTTTTCGGGATTACACAAGGTATAAGGTGTCTTTTGAAGATGATATGCAAGAGTTTTGAACGTCAAAGTGTTACCAATTTGTGCAAGGAACTCATATCGCTCCTGTCCTTTGGACAAGGACCAGGGCGATTTCATTAAAACACTCATGATCCTTTAAATGCATGTCAAGGAAAGTGCACGTGAGATCAAGGACGTCCTTCAAAAGGCAATGAACGAAGAATCAAGGTTGGAAGATGACGCATTTTGGCTAGAGCTTCCAGATCGCTCCTGTCCCTCTCCAAGGGACAAGGGCGATAATCTTTCTAAAGTCTAAATGCCTTGTAAAAAAATCAAGTGGGACAAGCATGGAATGAACAAACAATGTTATTATTCGCCCTACAATGAAGATTAGAGATTAAAGATGCCAGGTCAAGGAGAAATTATGAGGATCGCTCCTGTCCCTCTCCAAGGGACCAGGGCGATATTTGCCAAGACACATGTTATCCTTTGAAGATCATAGCAAAACAAATTGCACAAGGTCTAAAACGCCATTTGGAAGGCTAGGAACGAAGAGTTAGAATAAAAAACGATGAATTTCAAGCTAGAAGACAAGGATCGCTCCTGTCCCTCTCCAAGGGACCAGGGCGATGAGGTATGTTTATTTCATTTTCAAATTTTGGCGCTCAAGCAAATATTTTTGAATTTATTTTAAATGCTAAATCGATAATTTTTGAAATTCAATAAATTAGCATTTAAATGTTGCGCTTAACATTTATTAATTATTTTGCCTTTAAAAAATCGAATTTGATAATTTAAAAAACAAAGGCATTTAATTAATTATTAATTAAAAAATCAAAAGAGCGCTAAGATATGGAGGTCGGCCTTTATTACTTATTAAAAAATCGTTTAAAAATTGCTTTATTTTACCAAAGTCGGCCTATATGGTGGTAAGAGGTGAACGCTATAAAGGGGAGGTGAAAATCATTATTTTCACATTATCGTTTTCATCTCATATGCGATCAAAGGAAGAAGTGCGAATTGATATCCAAGGTGGAGCGAATTTCATTCCAAGCAAGGTGGTGCAAACTTAAAGTTTTCATTTGGGCGAATTTGCCAAGGCTTGAAGATCACGTCAAAGACAACTCAAAAGGTGGTGAAATTGATATTTTAAAGGAGAGATCACATCAAAGCTATTTATACGTCAATTTTGCCTAGGCGAATCCTTTTTATTTTGCATTCTAGAGTTAGCTCTCGATTTGAGGTATGGCGATTTGATTTTATTGTTTTATTAGTTGATCGTCATTACCTAGATTTTGAAATTTTGAATTTTGAATTCCTAGCTCAATTGTTTTATTTTAGGAAATGATAACTCAAAGACTTATCATGAAGTTTCCTAAAATTTATTCTCTAATCTATGTTATTTATTGCAAAATCTAGCTTCTCATTATGAAATGTTGTGTAGGTATGGCAACCCCGAAGGCGGGAGCATCCACCAGTCATTCAGCTCTCATGAAAGAAGATTAGAAGACCGAAGAAGTGGAGACCAAGATCGTGTCTAAGTGGAGCCACATTGGAGATACAAACTTGGGCAACTTTAGCACGAAGAAGTTTCGAGATGTCCCTTACATTGGTAAGCCATCACCTGTCGCCTGGAGAATAATCGAAAGTGGCATCATTAAGGCGGCAGGCTTTCCTCCAGCTATTCAGTGCCATGAGTTGATGATCGAATGTGCTCGTCATTATGATCCACAGTCCAAAACAATCGTGTCCAATGAGGGAAACACTTTGGCGTACCTTTCAGAGGAAGCTATAAGTGAAGCTTTCCATCTTCCAGAGCACAGGGACATGATATACAAGAGCATAGAAGGAGCCAGATCAATGTACGAAGATGATCCAGATGCTTGTCTAAGCATAATCAATAAGAACTGGCTACTTAAGAGCCGTCCCCGTCTGAGCAAGGTCCCGAACACACCACACAGGATTGATTTCCAGGAGGAGTACAGAGATTTGATTACCATGCTCAACCGAGTTACAGGAGCCCCTCACGCCTTCTATTTTGAGAAGTGGATGTTTTACTTCATCCAGGTGATCGTTCAAGGGAAAGGTACGATACATTGGGCTAGGATGATTAGCCGTTGCTTGGACGTACAGTTGAGAAGACTCAAGGCTACTAAGTCTTTCTACATGAGTTCATATGTCATCTATGCCTTGATCAGGAGTGTTGAGTACGCAGGACTACCTCAAAGAGGAGTGATTGGAAGAGGACCCGGCGAGGTCAGAGCTTGTGATTCCTATGCCTACTTGCATCATCCGCCAGGAAGTAACTACAAGTTAGTTAATGATACCTTCACGATGAACATCACAAGGACGTTGCAAGGTGGCATTCACAACAGATTATCTCAGGATGCACAGGAATTCATAAAGAGGTACGGTGCTTGGTTCATTCAGTTTCCCAAGTTCACTTATATTAGAGTACATGGATGTCCTTTACCTCCATACATGTTGCCGAGATATCCGACAGACAGAATTGTGTTACTTGAAGTAACAAGACAGTTGGCAGCATATGTGAAGGCATTCAGACACAGACATCAGAATGGAGTTCCAGTACCTATCATTTTGGGCAATTCAGTTGAGGTATGTCCTAATGCTTTAGCTATGGATGACGCAGAGAAGGAGTTAGCCTTGTATGCTTTTTCATCTTTTGCTTTGAGAGAAAGCTTTGATCCACATGGACATTTAGAGGAGACAGTCGACAGAAAGTTTAGACATGAGTACCAAATTGAAGATTTTATGATGAACCTCCTAGATGATTTTGAAGTGAAACGAAAAATGCATTCTAGATTGCCTTTGGATTTCATCAGGAAATGCAAGATTTACAGAGTGGCCGACCAAGCTCAGGACAGTGGCAGGCATGTCCAGTCTTCCTATGATCGAGAAAGCAAAACAATAAGGTTAGATTGGAATGAGCCCGAGGTCATGGATCTAGATACTTTGATGGCACCAGTCTTGTCTTGTACTCGCAGATGGGTTGACATACAACATCAGAAGTTGAGAGAACAAGGCATAGCTATGTCTTTCACTTTGGAAGAGAAACCAGCCGAAGGTGGAGCTAGTGTGAGTGAAGGCAATCCTAATCCTAGAAATTCAGGTGAAGGAAACCTTCGATGTGCCAGTGAGGGCAATCTCCATCCAAGGGGTTCGAAGAGAAAAGAAAGGTCAGAAAAGAAAGAGTCTTCCAAGAGGAAACAAGAGGCTAACAGAGATCGATCATCCGGTACTTCTTCTAGACCTGAGAAGAGAACAATTCAAGTGGAAGAATCCATGGAGTCTATGTTACAGAATGACAAGCAGGAAGAAGGACAGGCACAGCATGGTTCACCAAATGGATCTCTCCAAGACTATGATTTAGATGAAGATAAAGAAGACAATGAAATGACATCTCCTCCCAGACAAGAAGAAATAGTGCACAAAGAGATTCAAGTTCAAGAAACAAGATCGATTATCCCAGATTGGTTGAAAGAAAGATTAACCAAGGTGATCGTAGTAGAGGACGAGGACAGTGCAATTGATTTAGAGAGCCTTGTTGGACATTCCCAGGAAGTGACAGAGAAGAGAAAGGCTACCAAGATGTCCAAGATGATTCGAGATGAGACTGGATCCAGAAAACTGCAGATAGCTACACCGGCAGTAGACAAATATGAAGGTGAGATCCTAGCAGAGGAATATGATATACAGACATTTGAGCTAGGACCATCCACAGCCGAGCAGACTTTAGACGATGCTACCGACTCATTTGAGGCATTGAAGGACAAGCTTAAAGAAGAAATGGAGAAGAATAGAAAGCTTGAGAGAGAGGTCGGTGCATGGAGGACATATTTCAGTCACATCAATGAACCTTTGGGACGTCAGGATCCAGCTAGATCACCAGTGCAAGCACTTCCACTTCAATCAATCAGTGAGGCAGAAAGATTCAGGAACATGGTTCAACGTACAAGTAATTGGATGGATAGATCTCATACAGTGGCCATAGAATTTGTAACAAGGATGATGAAGATTATTCATCAAGCTATCCAGGTTCTTGAGATAATCCACAATTTGATGATAACAGTAGCTCCATTCGCCCATACCAAGGATGTTATCATTCCTGTCTTGAAAGTTATTAGACACACATCAAGGAAAGTTTTAGCGCAAGAGAAGATCTTGGATGGGGAATCTCATAGTTTGTTTCAGTGGTCAACTTTACTCCATATGAAGAATGTTTTCTTCGAAGACATCAGTGTTAGATGTGGCCAAGTTGAGGAGGTGATCAATCCGATCCAGGACAGAGTATTTGAGGTACTTCGTACCATTCTTGGTAGAAGGATCGAGGTCGAGACAGATGTGGATATGCAGGAATTAGACGATAGAATCAAGATCATCTTTTGTAAGGACGCAAATGTTACAGATGAGCAATATGATCAAATGTTTGCCACCATGCTCCTAATTGAAAGAACGAAGGAACTTGAATCTTCGTGGGACGCAGCTCTTCTAGATGCATTCGATCAGGTCATCCACTTGGAAGAGAGTATGAAGAATCTTCCCGAGATTCCAATTGCAGAAATCGAAGGAATCGTATCAAGATTCATTGCATATGCTAAGAAAGAGAATTGGAAAGGGAATAAGATTCTAGATGAAAGGTTGTTACAGATGACATGACATCTTATTTGTCATTGGTTTATGTCTCCTAGGTTTTTGTGCCAAATTTAATATTTGGCTATGCATTTAATATTGTTCAGTAAAAAGGAGGCCATTTGTAACAAACCCTAATTAGGGTTTGGGTGTCATGATCTTGACCGTTGATCTACTTTCGATCTAGACCTTTCATTGTAATTGGGGATGCTATTTATACCCCCATTTTTCATTTCATTTGGAAATAGTGTAATAGTCAATAGTTGATGTAATAGAGAAGAGAGATAGCTAAGAGATTAGAAGTTAGAAGCAATTTTATTTTGTAGCAAGATTGAGTTTTGAAGAGAGGAATTTAAGCAATTGTTGTACATGATGACTTGGAAATCAATAAAATATTGAAGTTATGGTGTTTTGTTGCAACTTTCTTAAGTTATCTTCATGGTTGTTTGATTTACTTGAATCATGCTCAATCAAAGTAGTGAGTTAATTTGAAGGACATTGTGTGAGACTTGATCTTTGGTAGGATTCGTAATCCAAACCACTAGCTTGTTGCTGATTGTAGGAACGCCTTGCGTGGTCGACTGGAGAATACTTTGAGTCCCTTAATCTTCAATCATTATTGTATCTTGGATATGTACCTTCGTGGTAGTATCTTTGATCTTTGATGCATTGAATATCATTTTGTTACCTTAGAAGATCGCACTAATTTCAATTGAGTTGTTATCTTATGGCAAAATTGAAGTTGGTTGAATCTTGCCAAGTCTTGTCCATACTAAGTCATTCATAGGGTTAGATTAGATTAGACTTCTTAAAAAACCCTACTCTTTTGTTATTTTTTGAAAAGTTCCTTTAGTTTTAGTAAAATCTTTGAACTTTCGGAATATGTAAGACCCCTTGAAGGAAACAGCAAATCACATCATACCGCTGGAAGCTTGCCCACACGTAGAGACCCTACTAACAGAACCTTGGAGTCTTCCTAACTGATCCTTTACGCGAATCTTCAGCAGTTAGAGACTATTTTCTCAAGAGAGGATAAGATGCCTATTGGTATTTTATTCTGTGTATGATGGTGTATAAAATACACGTCAACAGTAGTGTATGCTGAAAATCTCAAGGGGACTTACGTTTACAAATGTCTTTCAAGCTTCTGGGCTTAGATAAATTTGTCTATTTCAGGCTCTCTTTTTTTTGGATTTTTCCGAGATTTAGGCTTTCGAAAAGGAGAAAAGGGGATAGGATTAAGAAAGTTGATCTAAACCTACGAATTCTGGAGAGGGTATTAACTAGGTGTTCTCAGGAAACCACACTTTGCTTCGCCACACTAAGGACAACTACACAAAGCGGGTGCAATCTTCAATGGGTTGTGCTTATGATCGAAGTTTTCGCATACACAAGGGATAGGCTCAGACTAACTTTGCACAGTGAAATGGAAATCATCCATTCACTAAAAGTATGAGCGGAGATACACTGTTAATTAATACTTATCAAATCCTTCATTCAACTCTAACAACTTTGAAAGCAAATCTAAATTAACTTCTAACTAATGTGTTGAGGAAATTGAAACCATGCTAATCACTCAAATAACGGAGATTACAAAGCCTTAAGAGAAAGCGCACATGCAATGTATTATTTGAAAAATGACCTTTACGAAACAATATATCAAAAACCTCACCACACTCTCCAAATCAGAGGAGGCAACCTTATATAGGAGTCCAGAAATTATGAACGGTCGAGATCGAACAATGATCAAGGGCTCAGATTGAAAGATTGAAACCCTAATTAGGGTTTCCCAAAACTAACTACCCCTCGACCAATGAGAGAATTACATTTGCGAACACTTGTCCTTCTTGCTAAATATGAAGCAACAATGAAAATAGAAGGTTGTTGCATTGTGAAGTGTGCCCTTCTAGAAGCTTCTGGATAAGTCAAGTTCATTGAACCCGGACAAGCTGACTTGAAACAATCTAACTGGTTGGAAGATGACGAGGTGCCACCTCACCGTGTTGGATGTCTTCTCTGAATTCTCCAATTTGTGTGAAAAAATTGGCTAAGTATGGAAATCTATTTCTTCTTGTCACCATCTGATTCTGATTGGGAGCTTGTCTTTAATTTCTTTCGGAGATGAAATCCTTCAAGAAGTTGTCCAGATTGCTCCAATAGGTTTGGGATTATGGATGAAATTTCCCAAGAAGTCTGAAATTCTTTTCATCAAGTCTGAGGACTTTTTTTTCTTGGTGCCTTATTCTTTCAAGTGCCTTGAATTTGGAGAAGAATTCCTCTAGGCCTTCGTCATAATAGCTCTTCCCATACTTAGCCAAATTTTGGCCATCTTTATGCTCAGACGAACCTTGCTTGTGGACTTGTCTTCAATTCTGAATTTGGCTCGAAACTCCATTCGTGTTCTCTGCAATGATCCCACCATCAGCTGCCAATTTATGTTGCGCGGGATAAGGGTGAAAAGCTCTGGATAACTCCTCATAAATATGAATTGATGTGATCTAAAATTCATCTTTTCAGACATTCATCGCGTTCAGCCATCATCCAAAACCTCCAAAACCAAAAGAAAATAAATTAGAATCCTCATTTTGAGTGTAAACTTTGAAGGTTTGATGGCAAAGTGTGCTCTGATTCTCCACTTCCTCAACACTTTAAGCTTTCAACAAGCTGTGAACACTTAGAAATTTTAGAAACCCTTGAAAACTCAATCTGACTTGAAGGTTTGGGAGTGAAATTTGTCTTTGATTGCTCTGAAAACGAACAACTTAGTCCCAAAATTCGTGAAATGAATATCAAAATCAGATTTGGATACAAGGAAATGTCTGAAAAATAAACTAAGTTGTGAAAACCAGCTCCATTTTCCATCAAAACTTCACCAAAATTTGAAAATTACATTGAAAAACTTAACCAATCTGCCTAGAATTGAAGGTTTGGGAGTGAAATTTGTCTTTGATTGTTCTGAAAACGAACAACTTAGTCCCAAAATTCATGAAATGAATGTCAAAATCAGATTTGGATACAGGGAAATGTCTGAAAAATAAACTAAGTTGTGAAAACCAGCTCCATTTTCCATGAAAACTTCACCAAAATTTGAAAATTACATTGAAAAACTTAACCAATCTGCCTAGAATACCCGTCACCTTCAGAATATGTGAATTTGCTCTTCAAAACAATCAAGAATCTCCTTCAATCTGCATGTTAACTTGTTGAAAATCTCAGACCTGCACAAAATCTCTCAGAAACTCTCTCCACTTGCTATCCAAAACTCGAACTTCATGTGAGAAAATGAAAGAATGAATTGTATTTATATTGAAGTTCAGAAATCTCTCTAAAATTTGTTTCTAATTCATCCTCAGTCTTTCAAATCTGCAAGGAATGTTTCTAATTCAGTCTTTAGTTGACTTGTCACCACTATCAAGTTCGAAATCTTCATCTTGTCTTTCCAATGCAACTTTCTAAATTGATTTTCAGTTCTGCAATATTCTTCTTTGAAAAAACCTTCTAATTTGGTCTCAGTTCAAACTTTATCATCAAATCTTGCTAACATCACTCAAGAATATTCCTTTCTCTCCAAACTTAGCAAGTTCCTCATGAGGGCGGACTTCATTGATTTCATGACTTCTTATCACCTCCAAACTTGGGCAGACTTGGTTAAGTTTGTGCACCACTTTACTCTTGCTAGGGCGGACTTTGTAATGTTTGAGAACCTTTCATTTGCAGAAGGGCGGACTTTAGGAAGCTTGTTTCTTGCAGCCTAGGCGGACTTTGTTTGACTTGAGAATCTTTTAACCTTGTTATTTCCCTCACTTCTTGGGCAGAGTTTTAAGATACTTAGTCACCAAATGCTATCTTCTTGAACGGACTTTGCTACATTCATGACCCTTCTCTTTGGGCGGGGTTGAGGAGATTTCTGTACCATTCTTGTTATTGCTTCACCCCAACGCGGACTTTGTGAGTTTCAAGAACCAAGGTGAGGGCAGAGTTCATTAACCTCATGCACCTTACATTCAATCAAGGGTGGACTTCATTGATTTCATGACTTCTTATCACCTCCAAACTTGGGCGGACTTGGTTAAGTTTGTGCACCACTTTACTCCTGCTAGGGCGGACTTTACCTTGCATTGAACCCTTCAACTTGCTTCCTAAGGCGGACTTTGTTGACTTGTGCACTTTGCAACCATTCCCTAGGGCAGACTTGACAGATTTCATGCACCACATTACCTTGCAAATTGGGCGGACTTCACTGATTTGATGCACCATTCAATGTGTTCTAGGCGGACTTGGTGAGGGATGTGCACCTTGATTATTCTCTTGGGCAGACTTCACCAAGGTTGTGCACCATTCACTTGATTAAGGGCGGACTTCTCCACACTTAGTCACCACATGTTTTACTTCTTGAGCAGACTTGATCTGATTCTTGGAACCACTTCATACACTTAGCCATATTTCTTCATCCTCAAGGTAAACTTCACTTGATTCTTTTCTCAACACCTCCAAGGCGGACTTTACTTGTTTCATGTACCTTGATTTGAAGGAGGGCGGACTTTGGAGGGGTTGATGACTCATTACCTCAAGGCGGACTTCAAGAGGAACATGATTATGCTTTTGCCTTAGACTCACCCTTAGGGCGGACTTTGAGAAGGTTTAGAAACCTTAACATTTCATTGCAAGGCAGACCTTGTTTGATTCATGATCTTAGGAGGGCGGACTTCCTTGCTTCCTTGCACCATGGCTATGAAGAGTAGGGCGGACTTGGTTAAGCTTGAGGTACCACCATACCTTGCTTGGGCGGACTTTTTGGAGTTCTTGGAACAACATTCGACACCAAACATGATTAGCCAGACTTAGAAAAGTACTTGGAAAACTTCAAAATTTGATAACTTATTCAATTTTAGCCAGATTAACATGATATTTGAAATCCATACTCAGGTAACCCATCCGAGGTGCCATGACCCCTAAAATGTAGGAACTTAGCCTTTTGGGTCAAAACTTGAAAATTTTCGATTGCGATCAATGCAGGTCAATGGTACCAATGCAAACCCTAGGTCCCCACTTCGAAAAAGCAAAAAACAAACATCCCTAAAAAAAGGGAAAACTTTCTAAAAATAGCCATCTCGGGGATCGAGCTAAAAATGCTAAAAACGAAACTTCCTAAAAAATAGGAAAAAGCAAAAAAGCAAACTTTCCAAAATTAGAAAGTTGTCTGAATTCGTTCAAATAAATTGTGTTCTTCGTCCTTTGGCCTTTCTAGGCACCTTGACGGTGTCTAGACTCTGTTATTACTTGGTTTGCAAAAACTGACTTCCAATCCTTAAGACTCAAACAATTCAAAACTTGACAGAACTGAGCAAAACTAAAGCGGAAGGCCACGGGACACTAACAAAAACCCTAGAAAACAAGAAAGGAGAGGGTCCCCATTCTCAATTGGGTGATGTGTGAAAAAGGTCACAACAGGAACTAAGAGTCCAATGAGGATGAATGAGCATGATGATGTAATCAATTAATTCCTAAATTGGGGAAGGCCAAATTAATCAGGAGATATAGCTCAACCACACCACTTTGTGATGAGTTACAAGGTCTGCAACTAGCTGAGGTGGGGCCTAGTCATCTTCAAGCCAATCACATCATTCTAATTCAAGGCGTCTAGATTCAATGCACCTAACTCATCCAATGAGGTAGATAACTACCACATATGGGCACAAAGTCCAATGTACGTACCCTCATCCTTCATTGGTCAAAAATTCAAGGAAGGACATGTGTCCTATTTTTTGTAATTTTATCACTAGTTGAGCATTAAATGCTATCTAATAAGTGTAACAAACCCTAATAAGGGTTAGGGTTTTCATCTTGTAATCTTGGCCATTGATTATGAATCAATTTGTGCCACTCATTGTAAAGAGCTATCTATATAAGGCTTAGTTTTCTCATTTGTAAAGGTTAATAGTTCAGCAATAGTAATAGTCAATAGTTAGATAGCAGCTAGAGTAGAGTAGGAGAAAAGGAGATTTTTGTCAAGACTTTGTTGCAAGAAACATGTTAATTTCATTGAAGATATGGTGAACTTCAAGTGTTGATTCAACATTTTGCATGGTCTCTAGTTCTCATTTATTTTCATGTTGATTAGATAAATGGAAGTTATTGTGAATGGTTTGTGGTGAATTTCCTATGTACATACTACTAGTATTTCATTGCTTGTGAAGTATCTTGCGTAGTCAACTGAACTCATTTAGCCAAGCTTAACTTCAATTGCTACTTCTTCATTGATGGTGTATGTTGTTGGTAAAAATTTGAACATCATTTTTGCTCTCCTTAGAAAATCGCACCAGCTTTGCCTAGTTGTTCCTTGCATGGAAAATCCAAGCATGGTTGAATTTTACTAAGTCATTCATAGTCTCTTACATTCTTAGGATTAGATTAGCTTTCTCTACCCTTTATCCTTTTGCTCTTTTGTTTTAAAGTCAAGTAAAATTCCACGTTCCAAAAGCATTCAAACATTCAAGTACCAATGTAAGTCCACCTTGTGATTCCAACAAATCACATCACAATCACTGAGTCTATCCATGTATAAAGTCAAGACCTGACTATCGGAACCTTGGAGTCATTGCATTGATGGTGTATGTTGTTGGTAAAAATTTGAACATCATTTTTGCTCTCCTTAGAAAATCGCACCAGCTTTGCCTAGTTCTTCCTTGCATGGAAAATCCAAGCATGGTTGAATTTTACTAAGTCACTCATAGTCTCTTACATTCTTAGGATTAGATTAGCTTTCTCTACCCTTTATCCTTTTACTCTTTTGTTTTAAAGTCAAGTAAAATTCCACGTTCCAACAGCATTCAAACATTCAAGTACCAACATAAGTCCACCTTGTGATTCCAATAAATTGCATCACAATCACTGAGTCTATCCATGTATAAAGTCAAGACCTAACTATCGGAACCTTGGAGTCCTCTCGTTTGATCACATTGTTTAGCATCCAAGAGGTCTTTGTTCAAGAGAGGATAAGATACTTAGTATTTTATTGTGTGTATTAAGTGCATAAAAAACACATCAACACATACCCCATCTTGGGCTTAATTATCTTTTGAGGATTTACTCCACCTCTCCCTACAGACACCAACCTATCCTCTCATAGGCAATAACAAATGATTAAAGACTAGGCCATTGATATAATAGTCTTTCATGCATTATGAAAGTATAAGAATCTAAGTATAAATTTGATCTGTTTTTATGATCAAATGCAGTCTTATTGACAATGCTTCTTTGTATGTATTTATAACAGAATATACAATAACTTGTATTAAATTTATATATAGAAATGCAGACATAACACAACATTAATGAACAAGTATATGATCATAAGCACAATATAGCATACCAGTCTGCTACTTTGCTGCTAATAACATTTTAATCCTGATTTCCTCTTTATACAGACTCCACGTCTTTTATTCTTTTTCTCCTTTGATTGTATTGAATACTTGATATAATTGCACATAGGCAGATTGAGTGCATAAACTACTTAAGCTTCATACCAAGTTATGGATGCAATGCATATATATATAGTCTGATTCCTTATATCCATTTTTTTGTCTCTTTCATCCATCTCCCCCTATCCTTGGAATGCTCGATGTGCTGCACATATATACCCCTTGGTCTGGGGAGAAAATTATGCTTTTTCCCCAACGAGTGCCCCTTCTTGAAAGAGTAGTGACTCCTCACACAAGTCCTTCGCCTTAACTAATCACTTTGCTAGTTATCGAATCCAATTATTAAGAACCCGTCTTGATTTTCATCATTTAGTTATGGTTTATATTATTATTGTAATATATGGATCGCTGCCTTATTCAAGTTAAGATTGCTAACAAGACCGCTGCTTAAATAGGTAATCGAGATGGCTTCTTCCCTCGCTGTTAGTCTGGGTCTGATTGGGCTTTATAGAAAATTGTGAAGTCTTAGGGTAAGACAATTTTCTTATTCGTAAGTTTCCTTGATGCATGCACTTAGAGATGGTGTGAATATGGATGTTATGGAGGGGCATGACAACTTTATTACATAAGCTAAACTCAGGAGTTTTTCTATATTTAGATTGAGCTACATTTAATTCACGTTGTCTCAATTCATAAAATGAGGACACTTGTTATTCTCTAAGCAGTCATTGTAATTATTGTAATCAACCCAAGTAATTCAAGTTTAATCAATCAATCAATACAGGCACATCAATCATGCTTTCTTTAATCAATCAATTCTCAAGGATGCATAGCTCAATCATGGCGTTTTCTCTAAAGATGTGATAGGCATTTTGGTTGCAGGTGATTCCTGGAAACTATGGGGTTCTATATCAACTCCAACAATATCTTTGTAAGTAACAACTTGAAACCAATTTGAAAAAAAAACTGTATGGTGTGCCAAACAAACCCTTAGCCAAGAAAATGAAAACTCTGGGTCTAGAATTAACTAACCTTAGGCCAATTTGAAAGAACCATTGATGAGAAGTTGTACATGGATGCTCAATTATGTAAGAAATGGAACATTGCAATGAAGGCTCGCCTCTATAAATTTCCACAATGGTTAAATTTACTTTTTAAACAACTGTGGGATTGGCACTAGACTTTTGGAGATCAATACAGAAATAAAAAACAAATACATTATTCAACTGCCATAAGTATCATGATAATACCTAGACTAATAATATATTGATATGTGTTGTATTCATGTAACAAAATTTCTTAAATATAGATTCTGGATCTCTAACAACTTACTTGTTACAGGTCCTCCTGATTGCAGAACATTTACTGATTGCATAGAACTCACCACAGATGTAGATGTGTGCATAGTTGAACAGTTATCACCTGGCGACCATAAATATTCATAAAATTTAATTCCACAACTTGCATGGCTAGAAGTATAAAATAAATCTAAGTTTTTGTCCATTTTCTTGTTAACTTTTTATAAAGCAATATTTATGTGGGCTGCAAGAAGAGCACATGAAAGAGTTCATAAACATGTTACAATTACAGAGATTCACATAGACCACCATAACCATTCGTCCCACAAAACTATGTAAAATTGCAATGAACATGATTAGGCAATAAACATACACATATTGAAGAATCTGCTTTAAACAGTTATATCTAGCCACACATATAATCAACTCACAAACAGTGTCCATGGAAACTGGACAAGCTCTTTTACAGCCAGAAATTTAATCAAGATATACATATTAGTAGAATCATAGCCATAAGACTCACTGATGTCTGTCAAACTTGTCAAATTTTGGAATAATTAATTGCAACAAGAAAAAACCAGCCAACAGATAGTGAACCTTCACCATACATGCTGATGTATCCAAAGTCAAATTCTTTTGTGATCATCATATATTAAACTTATAATATCCATAGAATCTTAAGGTCCACAATTAGTGTTCTCCAACTTATTTTGCCCTCATCATGTGTCCTCAAATATTAATGGCTTTGTCATAGCATCAATGATACCTTATGCCTTTGCATCATTTCCACTACACATTTTGAGACTGAAATATCCCGGTCTCGGATAATGCTTCAAATCTGATTTGGGTTTTTGTTTTTACTCATGTTTTGTTTCATCATAATGTAATATTGTGACATGCAAACATACAAGATGAACAATATAGATTGTCAAGGAAATCAATCAGTGAAATATAGAGAATCTAAATAAGCCAATGGAATTCTTTTGATATAGAAATATATTGCTGTTTACAAGCACATGTTGCTGTTACAAATCAGAAGATGTCTAATGTCATTAGATAAAACACACCTTGGAATGCCTCCATACATAAAATAAAAAACCCTCTGAAAATCTATGAGACAGATCATCAAAACTTCATGAAAATTGATCAATGATGTGCAACAGTGAATCTTGAGATGAATTCACCAAGTCGGCTGATCTGGGTTTCCATCCAAACAGCCAAAACCTCTAGGATTTCCATCCTAGGGTTTACCGAACCTGCAAGCTAAAGCTCTCAAGCTCTCAACGAAAAATTTCTTTGAAAATGACAACTCAAGAATGAATCCTCATTGCACTTTTTCCTCCTTTTCTAATCCTTTTCCTTTCCGAAAGTAGTACTTTATTTTTATTCTCTTTTCAATTACTTTTCCCCTCAAAAATGACTTTACTTTATAGTTTGTCATTGACATTATTATAAAGTCACTTTATAAAATAAAGTATGTCCAACTACTAATTAATTAAATTTAAATAATCCCATAGGACTTAGGACTATTCAACATTTAATTAATTAATTTATTCCCTTAAATAAATCCAATTAGCCTATGGGAATAAAAAAGGCTAATAATCTTCTCTAGGTGATCACTCGGACAAAAGGGGACATTACAACACCCCAAGATTGCTTGTCCTCGAGCAATCACATGTATCAAATCTACATTAAGCTCAAATGTTCCAACCAATACCTGGATCCCATATTAATCTAGGAACTTGGTATGTCTTCCCATGTGTATCTTCTTTAAGCTTCCGCTGCTCCACTTTGATATAAACATCATTATGCCCAAAGCTATGAAGCAACTCATCATGATCCCAATGATGTAGCGCACCAAACATGCCAATGCCAGGATCCCAAATCAGCACACTCTCACACCAACGAAAAGTGGAGGAATAGATGTCTCTTATCATGCCACCAATGCCAAATGTCCATCTAAATCTGAATGAGCTCCCATGGATGTGAAAAATTATCATTACAAGTGCCCAATCAATCATTTCAATCCACCATATGCTGCTGGAAATCCCACTCAAAATGATGCAGAAAGTACCTCTAAAGACAAAGTATGATGGAATCTCATCACTATACCAACCTCCAACGAAGAAAGAATGATCCCAATCTTTCCAAATCCTCCAAACAATTGCTGTCCTAAAAGACCAAATTGAAGTCTTTGTGATCAATAGTGTGAAACAACCATCTATCACCATTGTAGGAACTCTAACCCAATGAACTATGGCTGAAAATACCATGCTCAGAAATGTAGAACAGACCTCTATCCTTGTGATGTAACTCAAAACCCAAAGGTTCGAACATGAAGTGCTATTGTGCTCTACATGCTCCATGACGTCTTCTTCATTTACCAAATATACTCTCCAAGTGTGATCAAGGAATTATATTGTTATGAAACAAAGGCATAATATCAAACCTTGAATGCAATGTGGTTCTTCAATTCTTATCACATGTTCTTGCATAACAACAAGATGAATGAAACCATGTAAAGATGGGGGATGGCTGATCATCAACATGAGACTCACATTTATTTTGTATCTTCTAAGTTTTCCTTCATAGATGCTATCATAGGTTTCTGTCCCAAGGTGTGTGACAAACTGAAAACTCCTCTCAAGAGCTGTCAGACTTCCCACCTCAAGGCTGCTATTATAAATCAAACCAGCAACTAAAGTGAAGTCAATGATGTTTGTATACCAATGCATTAGTAAGAAACCCATCTCATACGCCTTACCTATGAAGTGAACGTGTCTCCACATAATCCAATCCAACCCAAAAACTGATGTAAACCCAAATAAATCTGAAAATGCAATGTACAACCATGTAGGACAGCCACGTGTCAACCATGAATCTATGAAAATTATGTCACAACCCAACCAATGAGCAGCTACCTAAGCATATGAAATAGGTGGCATATCCATAGTTGTATTGTAGTTGTCTCCATTAATACCCAAAGTCAAATCATGAGTGGTTGGTACACTAAACATATCACCCATAAAATCATGATACACCTCAATGAAATTGTCAACATCAACTGAAAACTCAGAATTTTGGATGCTACATTGGGCGTTGGAGCTTGGATTGATGTTGAAGGTGAGGCAGCTTCCATGGCTCTCTTCGACCTTGTATATTGTAGCATAGACTCACCATTTGTTTGGTTCA
Source organism: Cryptomeria japonica (assembly GCF_030272615.1). Taxonomy (NCBI): domain Eukaryota; kingdom Viridiplantae; phylum Streptophyta; class Pinopsida; order Cupressales; family Cupressaceae; genus Cryptomeria; species Cryptomeria japonica. Next base: position 469,387,443 of record NC_081411.1, on the reverse strand, counting down.
TACCACAAAATTCTGCCTCCTGCGAATTGACAAAGGTAGAATCTCCTTGTAAGTAAGCCTAAGTGCCAACACTCGGCTGATTTGCGTCATATTGCTGGCCAGAGGTGGTTGGATCATCCTGCACCACTAAAGCTTGGACAAACGTTCCATTTTGGCGTGCACCTTGGTTGTGTGGCTGATTGCATGGTTGACACCAATCCTGCTCCTAGGCGAGGTTGTTTTGCATTGGAACCATTGCTTTTGAGTTGCTTGCAGCTATGGGGTTCACACTATTCAAAGGCCTGGCGTTGCTCCATTGGTTTTGCCCTTGAAAGGGTGGCCTATTCTGCTAATAATTCTGATTTTGTGCTTGATAAGCTCTACTATGTTGGGCTTGTTGCCTCATTAGTGTTACAAACTCATTGCCAAAGTTTTGCAATAGAGTCTTGACTTCATGGAGCTCATTAGAGGATGTAGAGGATGTGGATGGTTGGCCTATGAGCGCCATGGGGATAGGAGCCAAGGTGGGTTGTTGAGTAGGAGCCTCTGGGAAGAGAGGCATTGGAGGCCTTGGAGCTATCTTACAAGCCTGTATCAAACAATTTTTTGCCCTTATGGCTATGTCATATGCACTCAGTAGAGAGGCTCCACCCATTGATTGTATCATGACAGCTATATCGTTGTTGAGAGCTCTCAGATAATACAAGAAGGCATGATTTGGAGATGGCTTCACTAGAGCAGGAATCCTATTCCATGTCTTTTGGAATCTGAAATTGAAATCTCCCATGAACTCATGAGGTGCCCTCTAAATTGTAGTCAACTGCTCCACATGTGATAGATAATCACTTTTGTCCTCGAAATGGTTGCACAACCTCTCCCCCAATTCATCCCAATTGTGAATGGAGCTAGACGGTAACCCTCTATACCACTGCAAAGCTTTTCCTTTCAAAGATTTGGCTAAGAGTCTAACAGCAACATCATCCTGAGTGACATTATGGACGGAGCAGATGTTCGCAATGTCTTGAATGTGCTCAATGGGGGTAGTAGTTGTTTCACCAGTGAAGAATGGTATACTCTTTAACGCAGCCACTGGTATATCATTCCAATGAGTTAAAATAAGAGGACTCCCCCAATTGAAGGTAACAAAAACTTGATTTCTGGCCATGTGAAACAATGGTCTATTGATATGAGAGGTGGGAACCCTAGATAGTAATGGTCTTGTAAATGGAGGGGTAGAACGTGACCTGGGAGATGGACTGTTTACAACCTTGACCACCCGAACTGGTGAACATGAAGGTCTACCTCTCCGCCTTCTAGAACCTGAAGATGATAGTTCTACAAATTGGAAACTACCTCTAGAAGACACCCTTGTATAAATTTTGGGCATGAAATCTGGACTTGTAACAAGTCATGAACAAGAGTGGACTTGTGAGCAGAGACTTCAAAACCTGGGGGTTCCGGACTTGGGAACTTCAGAACCTGGGGGGTCTGGAGTTTCGGAGTTGATGACTTGGGAACCTACAGGTTCCGGTGTTCCAGAGTTAGGAACTTGGCATCAACAAGAATTGGACTTGTGAGCAGAGTCGCCAAGTGCTTGAAAGATGACTGCCTCTAAAGGCTGGGACACTAAGAACAACATTGAATCCTTAGCATGTATATCAAAAGTAAGTCCCACCGGGCATGCCAAAAACTGTTATCACAAAAGTTTGCACCCTTGTTGAGCTATCATCTCAACAACCTCGTGAAACATGGAAACAACCCCGAAGTGTGGGACCTTGTGCAAGGGGTTGAATCTCCAGAGAAGGCCGGCTTCCTTCTCAATCCAAGTGTAGGTATTGAACCAACTCAACACTTCAAATCTTACTTCTAAGCCTATCCTAACAGCTTGCAGAGGAAAAGGGAAGAGAGAAATGCTTAAAATGAAAAGAAGTGATGCACCAAGATAAGAGATGTTTCTCTCCCCACCCGAAATGGCACAAAGAATCAACTGAAACACCTAGGAGATGCACAAACTTCAGCTGCATGAATGACCTCAACGCATGTATGGAGGTTAGAACTTGCTGAATGTCAAGAGGGGAGAAGGTTTCCCACAAGTCACACCCAGAAATAGGTTAACACAGCATATATGTGAAAGAAAGCCACAAGCATACACTTATAATGAAGGTAAGAACACATACACAACATTCATAAGTTGAAGTGGAGCAAGAATGGTAATTTCAATTCATTCAAAGGCCAATGGCCAAACATATAGTTGCAGAAATGCAAAAAATATACAAGTCTTTAAGAGAAGTGAAAGAGCATAGAATAGCTCAAGCTAGCAAGGAAAGAACCCTTTACAATGAGGCATAACAGCCTTATATAGAAAACTGGTTGCAAGAGTTGTTGGAGCATTAAAAACCTTGAGTGTTGATCACACCATCTAGAAGTGTTGCAAGTCGGAAGGAAGTTGGGAAGACTTAGGCTTGGGATCGATTCCGAAGTTCCGGGGGGGAGGGGAAGGACTAAGGAAGAAACTTCGTAACCTCGGGGTTCCGAAGTTCCGGGGAAGAGAAGAGAAGACTCAGCAATGGAGCTTCGGAAGCTCAGGGTTCCGGAGTTACGGGAAGAGAGGAGGAGGCAAAGGAAAGGAACTTCGGAGCCTTGGGGTTTCGGAGTTCCAGGGAAGAGAGAAAAGGCTAAGGAAGGAACTTCGGAACCTCGAGGTTCCGGGGAACTGAAGAAAAGAAGGCAAAGGAAAAAGAACTTCAGAACCTTGGGGTTCCGGAGTTCCGAGGGAGTGAAGAGAAGAAGGCAAAGGAAAGGAAAGGAACTTCGGAACCTCGAGGTTCCGGAGTTCCGGGGAACTGAACAGAAGAAGGAAAAGGAAAGGAACTTTAGAACCTCAGGGTTCCAGAGTTCCGAGGAAGAGAAGAAGGCTAAGGAAAGGAACTTCAGAACCTCGGGGTTCCAAAGTTCCGGGGGACTGAAGAGAAGACTTCGGAACCTCGGGGTTCTGGAGTTCCGGGAAACTGAAGAGAAGAAGGCAAAGGAAAGGAACTTCGGAACCTCGGGGTTCTGGAGTTCCGGGGAAGAGAAGAAGGCTTAGCAACCTAGGAACTTCGGGGGTCTGGAGTTCCGGGTTTGAGGACTAAGGAACTTCCTCCAGACAAAACAACACTTCACACTTCATAATTCTATTGCTTTTCTCCTTGATCAACTAGGGCAGCACTGATCCATGGATCGTATCTCTGATCGGTTCTCACTGATGGACCAAGGGTGTCATAAAATGACAACAGCAACAACATAACAAATTGATTCATGCCCTTCTTCAATCGCTGGTATAAAATCAGATTGTTGGCAAATTGGGGTTTCAACCTTTACCTTATACTTATCTATCCACTCATGAATGTCTACCATGCTACACTTCTTGTCACCACTATCCTTCTTGGATTTGCGCCCATGTCACGTCACAAGATTGTTGTATGAACTCAAAAAACCAGAACCTTTCCAAGGTGTCTTCATTGCTCTTTCTTGTATTTATTTTTGAGGGAAGATTGTTCTTCCATGAATGTTGGCCTATGAGGTGTCTCCTGCTGCAATAACATAAATTCCTAGCTGCTAAAGCTGATCTATTTTTCATTACTAACCAAATCCATGGTGTAGTATGCAAAACAAACCAAACATTATCAAATTCTAAGATCTTCCTATTACGCAATCTATTAGTCTCTATAATCAGCTCTCTAAGACAAAATGCCTCATATGATCTTAGCAAATGTTCTTCCATTGTGGATGATGCATGTTTAACCAAAATGGAATCAATAATGTTTTCTTCTACACAAATAGGTATAACATTAGTGGTAGGTCCACCAAGTGTATGTCCATTATCATCATAGTTTTGAACCTTCAAAGGACTCTCTAAAAGAGGTAACTCATGAACCTCATGATGCAAACTAAATGCCCAACTGAATTTTCAGAATCGTACCTCTTTTTTGGTTCACACACGTCAACATGTTCTTGTTTGCTTACCTCAAAAAGATCTTCCTTTGCACACTCAACTTGTATACATTCTTCTCTTGGAAGAAATAATGATCTAATGTATGATTCCCTTTGTTTCCTTGCATTATTTAGCTGGTTGCACCGTTCCTTAACCTCTTGTAGGTGTTGTCTTGCTTGGGCAGCAAGCATTTTTGCCTTCTTAGCTCTTTGTAACCACCCATCACACATATGTTGTGTACTTTTAACATCTTCCATGGTATGATGTACAAAGTTAGAACCTTTGTGGCTTAAATCCACAATATATACTTCATGTTTGACACCTTCAACTTGAGTTCCAACGTTGGAAGACTCAACAATACCATCATCTTTATGTGAAATGAATGCTACCTCATGATGAAGCAAGGATTTAGAACTGCTCTTCAAAAATCAGAATGAATGTCGTACCTTTGTGTCATGTTTTCAACATTCACAAGCACCTCTTCATCTCTTGTAGCATGCTTATCTAATTCCTCATAGAGATTTTTACAAACCTCACTTATGGATGAACCAAGCAATTCTACTTCATTGAAGATCATTGTTTCCTTGTACAATTTGTCATCCTCTTTAGGTGCCTCCTCTTGATCCAAAGTATCATATGGTGGAAGTGAGCTTGTGAACAAGGTCTCAACTTCTTCAAGAATTCCACATGAGGACTGATCTTTGCCTTCTATATGACTACTTGTAGGCCACAAGTGATTCTTCTTTCTTTACTTGTTCTTACACCTTTAGCTCTTCTTCTTTCCCAATATTTCCTTTGATATCTCTTGATTCTTCTTTCTTTCTTTGCTGCTGATATGAACTCAAATCATCATCATCCTCATCTGGTATACCCATAAACTATGTGAAAGAAAGGAGGTCGCGTATCTCGGTAGGAAGAGTGCAATACTTATGGTAGCTGCTCATAATTGCATCATTTGTTGTCATGGCATGAGGTCTCTTACTTGTACATGTAGATGGAGATGAAACCTTAGAGTGCCTAGAATTCCTTGAAAGTGAATCTTCAAAATGCTATAAATTTTGAACTATCTTCCGCTGTGTTTGAGCAAGGTCCATTATTTTCTCCAAGCTAGGTGCCTTTTTCTTCTTCGGTGGAGCAGAAAGGAACATGGGTAACAATCTTCCATCCTTAATTCTAGCCATGGAACTAATCTACAATAACATGCAACCATCTGGGTATCCACCAAATTGATCAAAAGTAACATGCAACCATCTAGGTATCCACTAAACTGACATGCAACGCAAATCCACTAATCAGGACTGCTCAAAAATAACACGCAATGGTAACCCTCTTCATAAACTGCTCCTAAACTAACATACAATCATCTAGGCATTCACTAAATTTCCATGCAATAACATCCGACACACATGCAACTGCAAAATCTGACATGCACTGCTAAAACCTTAATAGGCTAGCGAGATCACCAGCTCTGATAGCACTGAAATATCCCGGTCTCAGATAATGCTTCAAATCTGATTTCGGGATTTTTGTTTTTACTCATGTTTTGTTTCATCATAATGTAATATTGTGACATGCAAACATGCAAGATGAACAATACAGATTTTCAAGGAAATCAATCAATGAAATATAGAGAATCTAAATAAGCCAATGGAATTCTTTTGATATAGAAATGTATTGTTGTTTACAAACACGTTGCTGCTACAAATCAGAAAATGCCTAATGCCATTAGATAAGACATACCCTGGAATGCCTCCATACATAAAATAACAAACCCTCTGAAAAATCTGCAAGATGGATCATCAAAACTTCATGAAAACTGATCAATGATGTGCAACTGTGAAACCTGAGATGAATTCACCAAATGGGCTGATCTGGGTTTCCACCCAAATATCCAAAACCTCTAGAGTTTCCATCCTAGGGTTTACTGAACCTACAAGCTAAAGCTCTCAAGCTCTCAAGGAAAAGTTTCTTTGAAAATAACAACTCAAGAATGAATCCTCATTGCACTTTTTCCTTCTTTTATAATACTTTTCCTTTTCGAAAGTAGTACTTTATTTTTATTCTCTTTTAAATTACTTTTCCCCTCGAAAGTGACTTTACTTTATAATTTGTCATTGACATTATTATAAAGTCACTTTATAAAATAAAGTATGTCCAACTACTAATTAATTAAATTTAAATAATCCCATAGGACTAAGGACTATTCAACATTTAATTAATTAATGTATTCCCTTAAATAAGTCCAAATAGCCCGTGGGAATAAAATGGGCTAATAATCTGCTCTAGGTGATCATTCGGAGAAAAGGAGACATTACAGACTGAATGTAAGTAAAGAGGAGAAGATCCTTTTGTTGTATTTGGAGGGCTAGAATAAGACCTAGAAATATTATATTAAAATACAATCTTCTCCTCTGAAAGTATTTCTTTTCTATCTAAATTACAATTCAGTTGCTCTATTTTAAGTTTTTATCTTTTGCAGTTTAATACAAGAATATTTTTCCAAAATAACATATTTCTTGTCTTTGAATTGCTTTTTCTTAAGCTATTGTTAATTTACCATAAATGGAGTGATAAGATATGTATTCAGACACTAATAAAAGGAAGGTTTTGGAAAACTATTTTCTTGGCCAAAGGCAATGCCCATATTTCCTTAAAAGATTTTAGTATTGACCCACTGTTCGTACCTTCTTAGAATTTTGTTATTTTTATGTAAATGTCTAAGATTGCTTTCTGAAATGCAAAATAGTTCTACGTAATTTCCTATTAGATTTTCAGCATGCTTCCTTTTCTCTTGAAATACAAAGAAATCTTCAAGATTTTTTAGATATCAATCTCAAATAAATAAAATTTATGTTGCGGTTTGATTTCAGGTTTGAGACTTGGGTTCTAGGTTAAGCTTAAGTAGTTCACTGATTTTTTCCCCTGATTTTGTAATGCTTGGTTCAACCATACTCATAGTAGCATTCCATTTACATGGCATTGACATGGTATTGTAAAGGTATAAATGGAATTCAATTGCTCAGGTTCAAAAAGGAAAAACTCAGTGCTCATGATGTTGAGAGATTCATTGGTGCGTACTCCGATTGCTGGATCAAAGAGTAATGAATGTAAGATCAAAAACAATGAGAAGAAAGTGGAAGAAGGTCTAGCCTATCTTGACAAGAAAAACTCTTCCAAGATTTAGGAAACAAGGATGCTAAAAATTGATATCCTAGGTTTTTTCTTATTGAGTTATTGATTAGATTGTTCTTTTGTATAGTCGTGCAGTTTAGCCTCTAGTAGGCTAAATGAAGTATTCTTATCTTGTATATGTTGGCTAGTATTTTTCTTCGGAGATATCTTTTGTACGTTTCGTTGTGGAATGCTCACTGAAGCTATATTTGTACTCTACACAATATTTTTGCAAAGTACAGAAAAAAGAAATCTTGTTATTTCATGTCAAATATGTTTCATAAAAATTAAATTAGATGTTATATACTAAAAAAATACTAATTGTAAAAAATTGTATAGCACTTCTATAGAATCTATTTGAGTTTCACCTAAGAGGGTTAATGTAAACAAATAGCTGGCCCTAAAATAGTAGGTCATTCTATCATGAAGCATGACCTAAAATTTTAGGGGCAGCAATGTATATTTACTTAAACCCTTATTAGGCTACAAATTAAGATATGAATTTATACTCATTTAAAATTAATTTATGTTAATTTAAAGTTTTAGACTAATTTTAGGCTAAATGTATGCTAATTTTTAGTATTTATGTTGAATTTAGGCTAAATTTTGTGTATTAACTATTAAACAATTAAAACTTGTTTTCAGTTTGTACTTGTAGGTTAGATACAATGACTAATAGAGAGGCTTCTGGATCAAGCTCAGCCCAATCGATGTTGGTTATGACAAACTGACAACTTATCTAGTAGAAATGCACATAGACATAGGAATAAGCACAAAATATAAGGATATTCACAAACTACAATCCTGGATGATGATACTATTGCTTGAATTTCTGTACAAAAAGTACCTGACATTTTGGAATGTATAATTTGAGGGAAATCATGTAACATGATCTCACCAATAAAATGAATAATAGACATGCAACTAAACATGGCATACAGAGTCCTAAACGTGTTTGATCCTGCTTCATAGAAAACATGTTTCCTCCCATACCTAATCATGGTTCATTGATAATAATACAATGAAAATGAGGATAATTCACCTGGAAAGACTCCAGCACACCGTTGGATGGTTTGAACTGGGTGATAATATTTGCAGTTGTTCCCATATTTGCAGAAACCCTGCCAAAAAAAGGAATCCTAGTTGGGTAATTATCTGTTTTCAACTACATCCTACAACACTGTAAATAAACTAAATTCTTTATAAGATCACTACTACTCTAGTATTTCGTTACAGATCATCAACAAGAATACTCCCTTCGAATCAACATGTCTGTTTTGAATAACAAGCTTTGCACAATTTGCTATTCAAAACAATATATACCTAATGGAAATTGACCAAAATTTATTAGTGAAATGAAGGATCCAATTCAATATTATTGCAAGAATTAAGGAAGCGACCTAATTTTAACAATATTCCACATATAGTAATCTATAGTGGAACCAGTTAGAATCAAATCTTTCAGCATATGTATGCCATCACTTTGATGTGTACACCGTACAATGCTCAAAATATCACTTATTGCACATGCCAAATGGAAGTTTGTTAGCTTCTCAATGCATAAAGCAGCTGAACTAGTGATTTTCTTTAAATAGAATATTTTTTTATTGTGTTGAATATTGATTTTCATCGTTCAAGATAAATCCTCCCTGCTTAGATGCCCTACACCGAATGAAAAGTACTAATCAAATGACCTGTGATTCCTTAATACATTAACTTCAATATTTAGTTGTTGTAATAAGCTATTCTATTTTAATTCGTACAGCCATTTTCTCAATGATTTGCTTCTAATGACTATATTGGCTTTACAAGCATTAACAATATGCTCAATTTTGGTTATTTCTTCTCCACTTTTTAACTTCTTGCTTAGAGTTGTCTTCAATTATATATTATTACGAGATACTCTGATCATTTCAATCCCTAATGGTCATCCCATTTCTCCTTATAATGGTACTCTTCGCAAAATGAATTCAATCTGAGATTTTCCATTGCCATGCTCTACCCTTCCAATAAAGTTTTTTCTTGCATACTTTGTAATCCTTTTGTAACCTTCATTTAATCACAATTTTTTCTTCACTAAAATGATTGTTTTAAATTACAGCTTAAGATCTTGCGTTGTGCCTGAAATAGGTCTCTATAATATGATGATCCTCTAAAAACAAAAATTGTTTAAGACCATTCTAGATCCAGCACAATTAAAGAGTCTTGATCAACAAAGCAGTCCAAAGTTGTAAGCAAGAGGTATGAACATTGAAGACTATAATGTCCTTAGGTTGTAAGCAAGGGCTATGGATAACACCAAAGTACAAGAAAGAAGTAATGCTATGCTATCTAATTCATGAAGTACACAACATCTACAATATTAAAAGTACCGGGATAAAGAAATTAGGTTAGAGATACATAAATTTTGTCAACTCATTAGAATATTAATCTCCTTCTTAGCTCACAAAATTTTGTGAGCGATGATTGTAGGTGAAGAAGTGAAGTCATGACAAAAAGAAGACCTAAGTAAACCATAGTTGTGAAGTCCAAGGGCTAAATAAATCACCTCAGCCCAACCACTATTCTTGAAATATCAAGACCTTTATGTTGACTTGACTCCCTTAGGGTAGTAACCTTCTCTAACCCTAAATCCTCTTCTTATGAAATATCCCTTTTTAACAAACCTTGGAAAATAATTCTTGAGCATTCTTTCATCCTAATGATGGATCACAGAGTGTGATCCGAAACGTTGATGAAAAAATTACACACAATCAAAACCAGAAGCATTACCTAGCAGCTACCATGGATTGTGGACAAATAGTTCGTTTCAATAATTAAATAATTGAAATTTAGTTGTTGAAAAATAATAAATTAAAAGACAACTAAATTTAATTATTTAAAATTGTTCTTAAAAGTGACTTAAGTTGTGTCACTAAGCATCAGGGGCAAAAAGTAGTTTAAAGGTGGGAAAAATGAAAAGATTCTCTCTCAAAGGAAGTTATAAAAGGAGTTGAGGAGAGGAAAGAATTTTAATTTGGAAGACTCGTGATTTTCACTTTCTAATATCAATGCTTGTGACCAAACTCCTACCGGCGAGATGAAAACCCCAATGGGTTTAGACAAACAAAAATCTAAAAGGCTAAAATTGACAACGAAAACCCTCTGCCTTCAACAAAGCGGTTCCATCCAAGGATTGACTATGGGCTGTAAACCCTCGTTTCATTTTGACTGATTCCATTCAAGGATCACCTTTGGTGCTGAATGTAATCATTTAAGTTTAATATTCTAGAATATTATTTTGGTGGTTCAAATTTGAGGTTATTCGGGTACCTTATTGTCCTTCAACCCTGCTGGGAGTTCCAAATATATATATTAGGGAAGAAAGGACAAAACTAACCAAATGCCATCGCCAGTTGAAGAGAAATGATTATGCATGCCAAAATATCAGTCATTAGTGAGGTCAAAAGGTTTGTTGAAGAGAAAAGTGACAACAAATGTGGAAGAAATGGTGTGAAAGTCACATTGTTCAATCTTTTCAGGATTTAATGCTTTCAAAATTGATCAAGAGAAGATTATTATACAAATTATGAAGTCATTTTGAAATGTATGACCAAATGCAGCTTCAAGTGGATGCATAAAAGTAAAAGCAATGTGGTTGAGGATTTTCTTTCCTTTAGAGGAGTTGTGGGTATTACCAGTCACCTGAAGGAATTGTGATTTCTCTTTACCAAACACAGGAGCTAGTCTGGCCACCATAAAGCCTACGGTAGATTAGGCCATTGGGAGTCCATGATTATGAAATAAAAAATGGCAACTCCATATTTGGTTTATCACATCCATCATCACACTTAGAGGCTATAACAACTGTTGAACTTGCCCACAGAAAAATGTGATACTTTCAAAAAGGATTTTTATAAGGAATGAGAAGGAAAACGGAGACTGCTTCATTTTGCTGTTTATATCAAGTAGTACCTTGAAGCTGGAGCTGTAGGAATCATTTAAGCAGGTCGTGGTATTTAAGTAGACTTGATATCAGATGCTCAACAAGAGCCTTCCCATACAAATGGGAATGGAGAAATGAAATAGATAAAAGACTGTTGTTCAAATCTTATTGATACTCAAGATGATTTTGTTACTGCAAGTTTCAGGCAATTTAGAGAAGAGGTGCTACCATTTCTGGAGGAATTTAGTCCAAACTGAGTAAACAACAATTTTTGGAGTAAGATGCAGGATTGCAGATTCACGCAGCAGGGTCGAGTCCTAGAGCAAGATTTGAAGGAAAAAATCCAGCGTCGAGTGCATGCAATTCTCACTATTTTGGGTCATGATCATATGTTTCCAGTCAATGTTCCCATCTGGCCAGTTCAGGGGCAAGAACACCATGCTAGATGGGGCTCTCAAGTGCAGCAGGGTTACCTACAGCAAGATCTTAACGCAACCCCCTCTCCTCCCTCTCCTCCACTAAACAATGATGCAGATTTAGAAGAACACCAGGACGAGAACAAGGTTGATGCCAGGGTATGGAGGAGTAATCCAAAACAGTTAATTTCAAATTTTGACGTACTTTGTATTTATCTCCACGTGGTAGAACGTGCATACATTTTTGGAATATGCATTTTACCTTGTCAACTGATATGGCCTATTTTGTTCTCATTACTGGCCATAATTTTGTATTACTATGACCTTTTTTGTTCTTGTTAATCGGCCAAAATTTTGTTCTTAGATCATAGGTTAGTGTTGTTTTAGGGTAGTCGTTGTTGGCTTTTGAGCCAGAAAGGAAACACGGATTGTATATTGTACGTACTTGAGTTACAACCGGAGGTTTCTTGCTGGTTCTTTCCTCCCGGTATGCTCCCCGAACCAGTGTTGTAAATCTTATTATATAAATAATAATATATGGTGGCTTGCCATCTTTGCCTAAAAAAAAAAAAGAAAAAAAATTTGGAGTAGATTTTGATGTATTCCCAACCAATAAGAATTTTCAGAGTTATTTTATCAAGGTCTGCAGCAACTATATCAGATCAGAATTGGAAATTCAGTGTATAATAAAGTCTTCTCGGCTAATACTTGTTGTCTTTAGGAACACTTCTAGTATTTGTTTATTTGATTGCTCTTTGTTGTGGTATAATGAACTATAATCAGCATTATATTGATATTGTGAAGAGTTTTTGTTTGAAATTTTAATTGTTGTTTGTTTCACACATCTGATATTCAAAATAAGAAGTAAAATTGTTGGCAATCGATCAAATATATGTTAATTATTCATTGAAGTATCATGATAATACATACAAGGTATACTTCTTACCAACTGTTTGAACAAAATTTCTACGAGATAAATTCAGACAAATTGCACAAGTGTTGTTAAATTTCTAGTGAGGACAATATAGCGATATCGGAGCTGGTGATCTTGCCAAGCTATACTAGAGAGAAATGGATTGGCAGCTTAAATTCTTACCCAAGGAAGAAGATGTAGATCACTTCTAAGAGATATTGATAAGAATACAAAAGAAAAAGAACTATGAACGAGAGACCACCAAATCGTTGATCAATATCATGAATTACTTGATAAATTCAAACATCAAGTTTCCTTTGATGCTTTCTTGAAAATAATTGAAGCAGAGAATCCTAACAAAAGAGGCCTTGTAAACTACATAAAAGGATCAAGGAAGAAAGAGGAGAAGAAAATGTTCTTAGGAAAGCCAGACCTAGTACCAAAGAACAAACTCTATTCCAAGGCATCTTCCAGCCAACAAAAGAGTTTTTCCATTGCAAGGAAGAATGATAACAGCAAGAATGAACTCAAAGGAAGGAATTTTTGCTTCTTATGCAAAAGAATTTGGGAGCCCAGCCATTGTTGCAAGAATAAAGAAGTGAAGCTGTTAGAAGAAGAAATGGAAGACATAGAAGGAGACGCCAAAAAAGAGAGACGGAACAAGAGGAAAATGCGTACTTGGGTTGCCTTGAGGATGATGTTAAAGGTAGATGAATGCATGAACTTCTACAGTAAGGAGAATGCTCCTAAACAAGAAGATTGTCAGATTAACCTTCCAGAGGTTTCAATAGAGAAGCATGTTGATTTTGAACATGCTGAAAATTTCGAATCAGCAATTAATGATGGACAACTTGACAATAACTATAGTTATAGCTTAAATTTTGAAGACACTGATGTATCTGAAGATAGCTGCACTGATATGGAAAGAGATGAAGATTGGGTCAAACAGGAAAACAAGAGTAATTACCAATCTTTTTCTAACCCATTTTTTGAGATGGATATAGGGATACCTTATGATAACCCACTCTTTGAGGTGGAGTTCCAGGATGACCATGTTGAGAGGCATGTTCATGAGAAAGGTGCCTCACCGGCTATTAATGGATGCTTTCAGCTTGTTGAAATTTTTATTTTAGCAACTAATGATAACAAATTGGATCATTTTGACAATGAGCCTAAAGCATTGTAAAAATGAGCTTAAATTTTTCAATCATTTTGAAAATTTGTGTAAGAACCTAAAGCAAAAGCAAAAGCAGAGGAAATCTAGCAAATAGTTGAAGGAGTCACTATGCTACAAGAAAAACAAAAATTTGACTCAAACTTCTCTTGGAAGCAGAAATAAGAATTCACAAATGGTGAGATACCACAAAATGGTTCCAACATTCCTAGTATTATGAAGACTCAACATGATGATAGCACTTGGGAAGGACAACAAGAATACAATCTCATGGAGCTAAAGCAGGTATTCTCTCATGATAATATGTTTTCTACAACGGATCGGTGAGGCATTGTGATGAAATTTGCATTTTCAGCATTGCTTTTAAGTGACCACAATCATGAGATAAGGATTGGATAGGACGGAAGTATCCTTCCTAGCATAGAAGCCACAAGCACCATGTTGGTTCCCCCATTTGTTACCTCAGATTTTCCTAAGAATTAGCCTTCTTCTATCAATGGAAATCTGAGACAAATGGCCAATTGTTTGAGAATTCCTTAGAAATAAGTAAATTCTCCTTCTCTTTGGGCTCTGCAAGACCCAGGTGGGTAAACCTTGCAATATCTACAGATCTAAACCAAGTAATAACAAGCATTGCACATGCAGATATTTCTGAGCAAAAACATATCTAAACAAATATTGAATTACTCCAGAATTGGGCCAATTCTGATCAAACATCATCTACACATAGCTGAGAACGAAAAATCTAATCTAATCCTACTCCTAACAACAAGAAAAGTAAAATGACATGATAATTTCAAGTGCTGAACATGCGGAGCATATGGACCAATGCCTCATCCATTAGGCAGAATATAATATTGAATGAATTTAATGATTTGTGCATATAGAGTCTAGATGCATATGCATTACATAAACAATCCACTTTATCATACTATAGATCATACTTGTTAATCACCACTGTTCTCCAAGAATTAATGCAACACACAAAAGGAATTTAATCTTTTCCTTGAAAGAACCCTATCTATGCATTACACACTCATGAGTAATTCATCAAGACAAATCCATCCATTCTTAACAAATAAATTCATATAATCCAAAGATAACAACATAGGAGACAAACCATAGTAAGATTTCAATTAATTCAAAGTGCCATTTCACAGTTCATCAAACATAGACTCCATTAAAACATATTAAATTCTATTCTACCCACCCAAATGCAACATCTTGGAACCCCTTACAAATGACCCTGGATTCCCTTTTATAGAAACAAAGGAGCAACAAAGCTTCAGGTCGATTTGCCACTTGTCATTTTGTGAATACAACCAAATATGCCATAGGCATCTTTTAAGACTCAAAACTTCAGTGCTCAAAAATAAAAGAAAAAATAACCAAGATGATCAATCTTTTATGATTTGATTTTCCATGACAAGGAGATCAGCGCTGGGCTACTAATAACTAAAGAGACAAGTGGAACAATAACAAAAACTAGAAGAAACAATCAACCGGTTAGGATAAGAGAATATATGACCGGCTAAACCTGTTATTGGAATGACAATTGTATTTCTTTAATCCTTATGATGACCCGTGATCTTCGATCTAGCAAGGTCTTCATTTGTTTGTCCAGTTGTCCTTCTAATTCAATGACTCCTTCATGGCATGGGATTTGACCCTTCAATCGCTTTGACAGCACAATATTTCTCATGCCAGTTGTGTACCTCAAAACCCGTGAGCCAATCAAATTGCTTGATAATGTTTACCTTATTAGGAGACTCCTTGCATTTGCCATCCACTATTGATTTCACATCTGTGATTAATTTCACATATGCAGCATCTGTTGAAATGAATTTATCAATGGCAACATAATAAATAGGTTCAATCAGGTAATCTCCATCACCCATTCTATATATAGTTACATCAATAATACCTTCATACTCATGTTTCCAATCCTGGAAAGGTTTTAACTTAAATTTTCATTATATAGAGTGGGTATGGTCCAATGTTGTAATTCTTTGAATACTCTCATTTTTTCCTTCATCACTTTTTCCTTACCTTCAAGATAATGAATTTCATTGACAAGCAAATGATAGGTTTTGTACATGTTCACAATTTGTTGAGGGGCCTTTGGCATACATTGAGCAACTACCCCAAGATTGTGAATCTTCGGCCCCACTGGTCTCCAAGTTTCATGAAGTTCTTTCAGCTCTTTTAGAGAATTTTCACAATGAGTTGCTCCATCAGAAAGAGTAAGAAAAGACCTGTACATTTCTTCCAATTTATCCAAAATAACCTCCAGAAGATGAGAAAATGTCCCTCTTATTACTGTTATTACTTTATCTTTAGCCGTCATATTTAATTGTACCGCTTCATCCTCTTTCATCTTTAGCTGATGGTGTATATCCTGTAACTCTCCTTTCAAAGCATTTAACTCCTCTGATGCAAAGGAAGACTCAACTTGCTGAGTTATAATTGGACGCTCAAAAGTTTTAGCTACTAGAGTTTTCCTCAGCTGAGCGTTCGCTACAAGGGCCTTAGTGTAAGAAGCATACATTTCCACACACCCTCCCCGATAGAGATTACTTTAGTGGTGAATATTCGCCAATGGCGAATTTTTCATGTCGGTGACCTGGGAAATGGCGAATATTTTGTACCGACTGGGGGTGGCCATGTCGCCAGAACATTATCAATTTCCGTCAGATTCACGGCCAAATCGCCATATGTTTTATGTAATTAAATGTTTCTATGCAAGGATTTCACCAATACAATTACAGTGGACACACGGTAAATTTAATTTTTTCGCCTACACTCTCCGAGGTTGCCTTAATAGACAACCATAATTCGCCTCTAGGCATATGAAGATTTGTTAGCCAGGAGGACCCAATTCGCCCAGCATTTTGCCGACACGGGTCTCCATTCACCCCAATTTTTGCCAGCTATATTGTATTTGCCAATTATTTGGACGACCCATAATCGCCTGGAAACATTACATAAGTCGTGTTATAGTTGAGTGGGATTCGCCAAATATTTGTATACCATATAAAAGTCCCGCGGAATTCGCCATATAAGGATTGGTATAAATACATTCAAAGATCAGATTTATCTCTACACAATCTGGTGGATTCTAGGCTCTGAATTCGGATCAATAGCAAAGTTTCAGACCAAGGAAAATCATTGTTGTTAACTGCATTAGCGACTGGTAGTGACCTAAAGGTGAGCGATCATATTTTTGAAGTGTTATAATATTATTCTGAATTTATCTATATCTGTTTGCACTGTTGAGTTCATTCTTATTCAGTGGGGACCCGTCAGTGCCAGGTGGTCAGCCGGGAGATTTAGACCTCAGACATCTAGATTGTAGGTCGTAAGGCCAATGAAACATATATTATACTTTATAGTCTATTATTGCTTCTTCAACAAATTGATATTTTTTTGCAGCCTTTATTTCGTTGGAGATGTTGAACAGGAAGAAGGGTAGGAAACCTAAATGTGGGGAAGGCCATGAGAGGCCAACAAAACGCAAAACGTTCTCTTCATACTTTGGCTTTGGTAAAAATCAGGAAGGTACATCGTCACAAGTACAAGTACAAAATTCACAACCTACACCGCATGTTGAAGATGGCGGCGAACCTGATATCTCAGATCAGGATGATCTTGAAGAAGATTATCTGGTAGATACCCAAGTTAGCCGGAATGATATAATCGACTTGGGTGATAATGCCATAGATGATAATGCACAGAAGGGGAAAAGAAAAGCCAAATCATAAAAGGATCGGGAGTGGGATATGTCAGTGAGGAATTTTCAAATTAATTGGACATCAAAGTATCCATTCATTGAACCAGTGGAGAATCCAATTGAAGGCAAGCCTCCAATAAAATGCAGGTGTAAGATTTGCATTTGGAAACATAACAAGGAAATTAGGTTGCAGCTAAAATTTGACACCATAGAAAAGCATATGGGTAAAGTTTTTGAAAAACAAATGATAGACGGAAATGAAAAATCAGTGATAAGATGGAAAACAAAGGAGGAAAGTAAGCATGCGAGGAATGCCGAAGAGTATTATTTTCATGAGAAAATACAGACGAAGCCTGCTGAAGTTAAAGGTTCTATTGAAGCTAGTTTTGGAAAAGCAATGCAAATAGAACTACTGGGAAAAGTTGTTCAGTTAAGTGTTGTTTTTTATATTTTGAGCAAAGGGCGTGCTATGATAGATTTCCCATCAATTAGTGGTTTATTACACTTTTTGAAAGTTCCTAACTATCCTAATAGTCACAGGTCAATAAACAGTGGATGGGAATGGGCAAGTTGTCTTGTTGAGGTTGAAAAAGAAGACGTAAAGGAAAAAATAAGAGAGTCAAACTTTATTGCATTTTCTTTAGACGAAGTTACCACAGTAGACAATACTTCATGGGTATGCATGCATGTTTATACTGTACAGAATCATGCCCGCCAACCTCATCTACTATTTGTTGCTAAAATGAAAGATAGTGCGACAACGGAAAATTTATTTCAACTAGTAAAGAGATGTTTAATTGAATATGGAGGTATGGATGACATGACGGTTGCCAAAAAATTGGTGTGTTGGAGCAGATGGAGCTTCAGTAATGCAAGGTGACAGGAACGGTCTTTGTACAAAGATTGAAACTTCTTTTGCACCGTACATTACTGCAATTCACTACATGGCTCATAGAATGAATCTAGCTTTTGGAATTGTGAGCAAGTATGCTTCAGTAAAAATAATTGAAATTTTAATCAGAGAGCTCTACTCACTTCTGTCGAAGTACCAAGCGATTTATGGAATTTCAACACTTTGCTGATGGAATAACTGATGGGAACAAGCTTCTCAAGCATAATGATACCAGATGGATCTCTTTGGATGGTCCAGCGCATCGAGTTTTTTCAGAATATCCATCCTCGATTGGACTATTTCACACAACTTGCGACGAATCAGAGCAACCGAAATTTCCTGATTTTCTTCGGAGGTTAAGTAGTCTAGAGACACTCTTAACTTTACCAGCTCTTCAGCCCATGCTAGAGGAAATGAGGAATATTATGAAGGCTGCCCAAAAAAGAGCTCTGTATATTGCAAAATATGCTACGCTGTGTAAGTTGACATGCATGGCCCTCGACAATCTCTATCGAAATCAACCAACACTATCTAATGAAACATTTGTTAAGTGGCGGACACTCACAGATTTGAACAATCCTGATAACTTTTTACAAATCAGTGCAAACGGGAAGGTATGTGCCAATGTACGGGGAGTTGAGATACCAATGTACTTCTATGCCACAGTCGACCCTGAGAAACCACGAAAGTGCCCCAAGAAGCAACTAGTAAGACTTACAAGGGAAGATTTCGACAAGATTGTTGAGTCTGTAACTACTTTTGTGAAGAAAATTGCCTATGATCTTTCCTCACAGATTAGAAGTAGATTCCCTCCTGACAACTGTTTACCCTCTGGGTGAACAGTTTTAGAACATACAGAGAGAATGCTTAACGAAAGACAATAATGCCATAGATACCAGATAAGATCAAGCAAATATAGGAGATGCTATTTCCATTCATAATCATGCCTCTTTACAAGTTACCTTCCGTGGTATATAAAGGTACCGAGGGGATGCGAGGGGCAACCGTTGCACCTGTAACTACCATCCCTCGGTTACCTTACTAACAAAGTAAAGTAATACCTAATTAACTATTGTTTTATTCCTGTACAATATTACCGCCAACATTATCCCCCCCAAAAAAGGTCGTCTCTGGACGACTTACAAACAAAATAGGGAATACATTGCTACAACAAAACCCAAAATCAAAAACTAAGGGGGTGCAGAGGGCCTCCCTGATGAAGAAGGCGTCGATGGTGGTGGTGGTGGAAGCCAATCGCCCACGCAGCTCATACACCTACTCAGTCCTCCTCTTTAGATCTCGTTCTACCACCATCTGCCTCTCCATTGCAGTCTTAACCATATAGGCTACCTCCAACACCTCCTTCTCCTTCCTGTCGACGCTCTACAATGCACTAGCCAATCGAGTCTCTAACAGAGCTCTGGACGCTCTCTCCTCTTCCAACTGTGTCTCCATCCTCGCCCTGGTTGCCCTTTCCTCCTCCAACTGCGTAACCAAGGTAGACTTATCTGCTACCAGAATGTCCATTGCTGCCCGAGTTTGTGCCAATGTAGCCTCAACCTCCTAAAACCTGGCAGCCAGCTCCTCCCGAGCCGTCATTGCTTCTATGCACAAGGCCTCAATGGTGGATGCCATATGTTGTGTCCTCTGGAGCTCAAGGTAGCCTTCTCGGAAGGCTTACTCCACCTGTCTCAATAAGGACTGCATCTGGGTCTCTCCAACTCCCTCGATGAGGAGCCAAGCCTCCAGCATACCCAGGTTCTCCGTCTCAAGCCACCAGCCAGACTCAAAACACCTCACAAACTCTTCGCTGCATCCAATGCTGACAAAAGTACCAAACAATCTCTCCATCCGTTCGACCACCGAGGCATCCTCCTGGACTCTCGCAAAGGTCACAAGTTGTTGAGCTCCTAGAGTCATATTGGCAGTGAATTGCTCAAACTCTGCCAAACCCTATTGTACTCCAACCGTCACCCCCTCATCTCGGCAAGGACTCATCACTACATCTGGAGAGGGCGAATCAGCCCTCTGAAGCTCCCTACTACTTGCAGAACTCCCTCCCTCGAGATCAATAACATCCAGAGAATGCATCTCCCTGCATGGAGATAGAGCAGCCTCGCCTACAGGTGCCACAGGTGTGAGCTGATAGCAGCTCAACCAGGCACTGAGGTCATCCTGGAATGCACCTGTTTCCACCATTTCCACCTATATATGACTCAGCACATCCTGCTAAATGGAGGTCCCCGCACCCTCCAAGATACCCAGCTGCTCTACAAAGTCCACCACAGGGACTGAAATAGTAATAGAATCGGTCCCTGGTGTGGTCTCGACCCTCAGTGGTATCATAGTGATCGTCACTCAGGATTGCCCAAAACTAGGTACTGGCATAGTGGTGACTGTACTGACTGTCCCCAATGAACGTGGCACCGCTAACTGGCAAGTCACTGGTAGGTGTGCTAGTGTAAACTGGAACCTAGCCGGATTCGATGTTGGAGCAATGCTTACTGGTGAGGATCCTTCGACGCTCGCCAATTCCATTACCTCCTCATCCAACAACTGGTCACCCCCTCTACCTGCCAACCAGAAACTCTCTCTGCTCACCTGGGAGGCGTCGGCGGATTCCTCCTTGCCACTATCAGCATCCTCCTCCGTCTCTGACTCTGTTTCTAACATGGCGGGCTTCTTCCGTTTCTTGCCCAAACGTGCTTCAGCGCCGTGTGTCAAGACATCCAAATGCAACCAGTAAAATATAGGCAGTTGGTCAGGTGCAACACGACCCTGTGGCTCCAATGGCTGTGAGCCTGGGGTAATTTGTGTGCAAACTGCATCAAGAAATAGCCCGATGGCATGATGTGGCATGTAGAATTTCTTATACTGGAGGGTCATGAATTCCTCCATCCTATCCGCCAACAATGATGCCCAATCATACACCACTCCATTGCGCAGCCCATTCATTAAGACAATTTGCGCAATAGCTATATCAGACGCATGGCTGGCACCTGTAAGGCAACTCTTCACCATAGACAACAAGCATCTCCATATTCCCTTCGCCAAAAATGATTTCTTGACCCCCCTTCCCTTACCAGCACTTTTGAGGCTATCCTTTTCTGCTTGTGTCAGGTTGTCCCGCAACATTAACTGTAGCAAGGTGGCACAGACGTCTCGAGTGATTTTCTGCGAAGTATCAATTTTTTTTCCCTTCACTCCAAGTATCCCAAAAACCCTTGTGAACTCGCTTGCCGTGAAGGAAACAATTATCCGCTGGTGCTAGTATTCAAATACGGACTGGCAGCAGTGTCTATCATAGGTGCCAATCATGGCACGCAAAACTACCTCAAAATCTTTTATACAAAAAATTGGCACTTGTACAGCCCAATGTACCTGTGCCTGGTGGAGATTTTTTTTTATTGGGTCATCATGAGATGTCTTCGTCCACCAATTCCTGCAATCTAGTCCATTAAGACCCTCAAACACGATGTTGTCCACTGTTACCTCTTCATTCTCCTTTGCCGACTGGGTCTTCGAACAATGTTTCTTGCCTTTCTGAGTGCTGCTCATCCCCAGGCTACCTGCAACACGCACACCTGATGGCAAAACTCTCTTGCCTGTGTCCTTACTTGATTCAGGGGTTCTTCTCCCTCCCTGTAACTTTTCTTCTAACGGTTGCAATCGTTTTCTCCAATCCGCCTTATTCCTGTTTGTGTCCATTGAACCGAGATTTACTTTAATATGATTTTATTGCTCTTTTAATCTCCTTGCACATGCCACTTTCGCCGTACGATTGCCTTGCCTCAATCGCCTGCCGTACTTATACTGTACGGAACTGTTTTTGCTAACTTGCCTGGTGTACGGTAAAAGTACATACGATGGTGATTTATTTCCTCCGTCTATCTTAGGTTTTATGCCATGGTGGCCGTACGGTTGTGCAGTATATATTAAGCTGGCTGTACGGTGTTTTCTTTCTTTTTTTTTCCCTTTCGTTCGATTCCCACCGTACGGTATTATGCTCGTACGGTGTTTTTAAAAATAAAAATAAAAATTTCCGTACGGTTGCCTACCGTACGTTTCTTTTTTCTTTTTTTTTGTGCGGTCGTACAGCCGCCTTCCGTACGGTTTTTTTTTTCCTTTTTTTTTCTTTTTTTTTTCTTTTTTTTTTTTTTAAATTATTATTATTTCTTCAGGAGGATTCGGGGGCGGTCGATCGCCTCTGCTCGTGATACAGTTTTAATTTCAACCCATTGATGCTGCCTGCAACCTCCCGTCCATCCAGTGTCCACAACTTCACTACCCCGTTCTCTGCCACCTCACGGACTTTATATGGTCCTAACCATCGTAGCTTGAATTTGCCTGGTTTAATCTCATTACACCCATTATATTTCACTACCAATCGTCCTGGAGCAAACCTCATTCGTTTTAAATGCTTGTCGTGCCACAACTTCCTCCTTTGTTGGGTTGCCTCTGTAGCCCACTGGG
The DNA here is from genome assembly GCF_030272615.1 of Cryptomeria japonica. Lineage (NCBI taxonomy): Eukaryota > Viridiplantae > Streptophyta > Pinopsida > Cupressales > Cupressaceae > Cryptomeria > Cryptomeria japonica. Next base: position 469,364,797 of record NC_081411.1, on the reverse strand, counting down.
CCATCATCTTTTCTCATCCAACTTGTTCAAGACATACAATCTCTTTCTCAGGCTCTCCATGTCCCCTAGTCTGTTCTTGATTGCAATGCGAAGGCTTGGTACCATGAATTCCACTAGCATAATAGCTTCCTTCCCGTACATGAGTTGGAACGGAATCTGGCCGGTGGTCACCTTGTAGGTTGTGCAGTAGGCCCACAAGACCGAAGGTAATTTTTCTTCCCAGTCTTCTCCCTCGACACGGCAAAACTTGTAAATGACCCCCACGAGAATCTCATTGGTAGCCTCGGCCTGCCCATTGGCTCGCAGATAATAGGGGCTGAACAATGAATGCAAATTTTTAAATTCAGTAGTGAGGAGTTTAACAACGTGGTTCACAAAATGTCCACCCCTATCGCTAGTCAACTGCATAGGGATACCATACCGTGTAATGATTTGCTCATAATTAATTTTTTTTTACTTACGGCCGAGTTGTCAGGCAGGGCCCGCGCTTCAACCCACTTGGTTAGATATTCTATGGCTACCACAATTTAGCAACACCTCCTGCCACGGCTAGCCTTGTGTGGCCCAATAAAATCCAACCCCCAACACTCGAATAGTTCCTAAGCATGCGAAGGGTTGAGGGGCACGAAATCCCTCTTCAGCGGCTTCCCCGCTCTCTGACACGTATCACAACCTACTACCCATTCTCTCGCATCATTATACAATGTGGGCCACCACAGGCCTGCTAGCAACACCTTTCCTGCCTTTGTGTCTGGTCCCATATGGCCTCCCATTGTCCCCTCATGTGCCTCCCTCAGAACGCTTGACACCTCTTCCTCCATCACACACCGACGTAACACTTGGTCGGGTCCCATTTTATACAACAATCCATTAATCAACTGAAACGTATGGCTTCTCAACACGAGTTTTCTTTGTTCTCCTGGTGGCATACCTTGGGGGAATACGGAGGTGGAGAAATATTCCCTGATGGCAGTATACCATGGTGGCAGTATTGTGATCTTGAATAGGTGAGCATCTAGAAAGTCGTCATTCACCCCATCTGGCGGCTCTCTGGACCTAATCTGGGACAATTGGTCAGCAATGACATGGTTCTTGCCTAGCCGTACAATTATTGTGCATGAACTCCTAAAGGAGCAGTAGTCACCTGCTTATCCTGCCTCGGATGATGGGTTTGTTTACCAGGTACATCAAAGCCTGGTGGTCCACATAGAAAGTGAAGGGTGTCGCCAGCAAGTAGTGTCGAAAATTCTGTACGGCATAGACCATTCTGAGGGCTTCCCTCTCGGTGGTACTATAGTTCTTCTCGGCTTTCTTCATCAACCGACTGGCAAAATAGATGGGATGATCCAACCCATGTCCCCCTTCTTGCGCCAGTGTAGCCCCAATGGCATAGTTCGAGGCATCCACGTGTACGTGGAATTCCTGGTCCCAGTTTGGATAGGCCAGAATGGGTGCTACCACCAGTCTCCTCTTGAGTTCCTCGAATGCTTCCCCTTGTGCCGATTCCCATATGTACGGTTCGCCCTTCCTTGCCAGTTTGTCCAGTGGGAATGAAAGTTGGGCAAAGTTCTTAATGAACTTCCGGTAGTATCCAATGTGTCCCAAGAAGGACTTGACTCCCGTCACATCAATGGGCGACTCCATTTCTACGATTACCCATACCTTATCCGGGTCAGTTTTCAGTCTAGCTTTACAAACGATATGGCCCAGCAACTTTCCTTGTGGTACCATAAATCTGCATTTCCGGGGATTCTAGGCAAGCCTAGCCCTTCGGCATCTCTCCATGCACTCTCTCAGTGCTACCAAGTGGGCATCTTCGCTACTGAAAATTGACCAGTCATCCAAAAAGGCTTTAAAATTCCCCACAGACATCTTATCGAAGATGTGAAGGACTATCCTCTGGAAGGTCGCGGGAGCATTGCACAACCCAAACGGCATCTGGTTGTACGCATAGACTCCATCCTCCACCACAAAGGTGGTCTTCAACTTGTCCTCCTCAGCTATCAAAATCTGGTTGTATCCCAAAAAGTCGTCCAGAAATGAGTACATTTCATGGCCAGCCACCTCCTTGAGGATGTTGTCTGTGAAAGGTATAGGAAACGGATCCTTGATGGTGACTGCGTTGAGGCACTGAAAATCCACGCAGATGCAGATCCAGTTGGCCTCCTTCTTTAGTGAGATCACAATCAGCGAGACCCACTCACTTGTCTCCACCCGAAATATGATGTTGGCCTCCAACATCCGTTCAATCTCTTCGTTCACTTTGGCAGCATAGTTCTTATTCATTCAGTACGGCCTCTTCTGTACTGGTTGGGCTCCCGAGACCAATGGTATCCGATGGACACACATTTCTGGCAGGACCCCCTTCAAATCCTTGTAGTACCAAGCGAATACATCCTTGTATTCCATGAAGATTTTGAATGATGCAGCCTTCAACACCGAGCTCCAATCGTCGCCTACCCAGATATTTCGGGGGTTGGCAATGTCTACTAAGTTTGTCTCCTTCACGGTGGGGTCTTCGTACCACATTGGTCTATCCTTTGAAAATTCATACGCCGGAACATCATTTACTTTGGCATCTCCTTCCTTGTACTCCGTGTATTCTGGCGGAAACTCCTCCCCTGGCTCGTCCTCAATTTGCAACATGTGACAAGCAGGGTGAAACAATTCATAATCTTCCATTTGCCAGTGGAAGAGTCCATTCAATGAGGAAATGTCATCTTCTGAGCATCCATCGAGTTCAAGCACTCCTTCATCGTTGGGTTCCCTCTCGTCTTTACCTTCATAGGAATCCCACTCCCATTTGTTTGAGTCCTCTGAATCCGAGTCAGATGATGCGAGCTCCTCGCCGACAACCTGGGTCCTCAGATCAATGGTGTACTTTCGCCCCCCTTTCTCCATGGAAAGGGTGTTCTTCTTCCAGTCGTGGTTCACCTTTGTTGTAACCAGCCACCCTCTCCCTAAGATGGCGTCGTAGCCCTTCTTTTTAAGTGGGATCACCACAAAATCCAGGACAAATGGTTGCATTCCGATCGTCACTTGTTGTGCCATAAGCGTTCCCAGGGGTTTTATCCCATGTTGGTCCGCGCAAGCAAGTTAAAAGTTGGTGGCCATAGTGTCGGTTTGCCAAGCTTCTTCCAGGTTTCTTCAAGAAGGACATTTACCCCAAACCTGCCATCTACAATGGTGTCCGTCAGGATGGTCCCGAGTATGCCCATTTCCACGACTGTTGGATGCCAACCGTTGTTCAATGTCAGGATCAAGGGGTTTGTTGCCGACCCGCCAGAGGCATCCGTACCCTGGGTTATCCGACTCTGCACGTTTATTGGTACTGAACGCAAGAGTGTCGTACGTAGTTGAGGCATTGTTTCCAGAAGGTCCTTTACTTTTACGGGTACTTCTATCTGCAACATTTGCTTCAAAATATTTTCCTCTGCCTCCGAGCGGGAGGTACTTGCCGCCTCTTAGGTGTCCCTTTGTTGTGCCATCATCTCTTTCTCCACTTGGGCTTTCGCCTCCAGTGTTCGTTGTTTCTCCGTATGTGGGTCAGGGTAGGTGACTTTTTTCGTCTTCGACCTAGTGAGAGCCAACACCGGCTCCTTCGTCCCCGTTCCCTCGATGTTTAGTAGGTTGACCCCAGATTTTGGGCAATTACCATCGTCATGATCTCCTGGTCCACACCCCTTACACAACTTTTGCGGAGTTTCTTTCGTTGTGCAGTCTCTGGCGAAGTGCCCCCACTGGTTGCAGGCCCTACACTGGATCATTGGTCGCCCTTTTGCGTCGTACTGGATCCAGCTCCAATTGTTATTATTATTGTTATTGCTTTTTCCTCCCCGCCAATTGTTCCGGTACCCGCCAGATGATGCATTGTTATTGGTGGGTTGGGTCGTGCCCGCTACTACAGACACTGACGGCTGCTCTTGTGTAAAGAGGATCTGTTGATTCCTCATCTTCATATTATAAGGGCATTCCTTCGTCGAATGTCCCATTATTTGGCAAACGTCACAGCAGGCCTTCTTCAGGCAAGAACCTTTCGTGTGCCCGTCAAACCTGCATTCAGTACACCATAAAACGCCTTCCTCGGTTTTGCTCGTGTTCCCCTTCATTGTTTTAAACTCTTTCATCATTCGTTCCATGTCTTTCTGGAGCGCCTGGACCACCTTGCTGGATTCCCCGCCGCTGCTGCTTTCTTCCAAGGAGTTGTCTTCGTCGGACAAGGATTTGTCCTTCTTCTTTTTAGATGTTTTATGTTCACTCTCCAGGTCCATCGCCCTATTGTACGTATCGTCATACGATGTGGGTGGTACAATCTTCATTTTTTTCCGAAGGAAAAGCCTCAATCCTTCCACAAACCATCTCTTCTTCATCCCGTCTGCTAGCTGGCTATCCATCTTCCCCAACAACTCTTTCAGCCTCCGACCATACGAGCGAACTGTCTCCTTTTTACCTTGTTTTGTACTATAGATTTCGGCCACAATTTCATTATCGTCTCGTAATAGCCGAAACTCTGCTTGAAATTATTTCTGTAGGTTAGCCCGTCTAGTCACCTTTTGTTTATCTATGTCGGACTACCAATCAATGGCTACTCCCCTCAGTGTGGCCAGAAATTGCAGTACCCACTCTGCCTGGTCCACCACCCCATTGGCTGACCAGATGGTCTCACATGTATGGCAATGTCGTACGGGGTCTTCCTTCCCATCTTCGGTGAATTTCGGCAATTTTTGCCGATTCGCCATTCTGTTCCTTGGCGGGGCTCGATCTGCCCTCCGAAACTCGGATTTGACCCTCCAGGAACTCCTCCAGACACTAGTCCTCCCGAAGGTACTCCGTCGAGATTTGGTCCGATGGGTCCCACCAAGTTGCTCTGACTACTAGGGTGTGATGACCCTGCACCGAACAGATTGCTTCTACTACCGTGACCTTGTGTCCTCCGGACACCTTCGGTCGCACCAGTATCCTCCGCCTCTCTATTCTCAGTCTCTATCCCGTCTTCCCTCTTGGTCTCGACACAACGTGTACGGCTCTACCGTACTCCCGTCACCGATCTCTTCCAATGTTAGGGAAAGGTCCCCCAACCGTTTCCTGGTGGTTTCTATTAGTGTGCAAATTTGGCCCTCGTCAGAGCCATTGCTGCCATTTCCGGTGCTTCCTTCCTCGGCAATCCTCTTAAATCTTCTTCTTCGTTCTATTTGTTGCTCGAGAATTAATGCTCGTTGAGCGTCTTCAGAGTCCCCTACGTATTCCTTCTTGTTTTTGTCCTTATTTAGCAAATTGGGCATTAATTCTAAATTCTTCTTATGAAATAGAACAAGACATCATATTGAGAAGAACACTTTTATTAATTCATCCCTAGTATACAATGTATGTCACTACAATGGGGGTGTTCTTGTTTATTCTCCTTCGCCCGTACACAGTTCAGGGGTAATTAACCCCTCACTCGGTTTCATTGCGCTGCTCCTCTTAGTGCTTGTGAAACTCCCGTAGGATTTGCTAGCGTCGATTCTCCCGCTAGGTGTCTTCCCTGCGGTTTTGAAGAGCCAAAAATACCTGTGCCAGAAGGTTGGGCATGTTGCTCATCAAATGATTTACCGTTGGTCTTACGCCAAGCGCACTCCACACAGCATCCTCTGGAACATCCTCGGTGGTGGCTTCCCTTCGTACGTGTGTTTCAATCGCCACCTGGAGGATGCAGGAGAAATCTTTCGTAAGTGCTATTTCTCCCTCGAATAGTTCTTCAAGCTCTTCGTCAGGGTTACTGCTCGTCCCTTCGGGCAATGGTTGTCCCATTATCCACGTGCCATGTAGTATATTCCTATCCTCCAGATAAATTCTGGCAACAGCGCCAGATGTTTATGCTCTGGGTGAACAGTTTTAGAACATACAGATAGAATGCTTAACAAAAGACAATAATGCCATAGATACCAGATAAGATCAAGCAAATATAAGAGATACTATTTGCATTCATAATCATGCCTCTTTACAAGTTACCTTCCGTGGTATATAAAGGTACCGAGGGGATGCGAGGGGCAACCGTCGCACCCATAACTACCATCCCTTGGTTACCTTACTAACAAAGTAAAGTACTACCTAATTAATTATGGTTTTATTCCAGCACAATATTACCGCCAACAACAACCTACTCGAAGCCATGTCTACTGTGTTTCCTCAATATTGGAGCCTCAATAGTGCAACTAATTTTCGAAGCTACTAACTTTGATAAAACAATTTTGCATATCCAGAGAATTGAATGGAGTAACTATAAATGGAATATTAGATGAAACTCGTCTTAGAGAGCAATCATCTCGTTTTGCATACACTATGAGAGAACAATATGGCAGAATGGAGAACCTTCGTGAAGAGGGATCAGTAACAAGGCTTTGGAAATATATATCTGAGAAGGTAGCGTTGCGTGATTCAATACCAGAATATTTGAAGCTTGCTGATTTATGTCTTACCATGATATTGGGTTTGGTGGAAGATGAGAGAGTTTTCAGTGCTTTGGGGTTCCTAAAATCAAAGCTAAGAAACAAACTAGACAAAAATTTGGAAAATTGCTTGAGCTCTATACATCTAGGTATGATGTCCACACTTTTCCTTACGATAGGGCACTGAAAATCTAGAGGTCCAAATGTGAAAGAAGAGGTTTGGGCAACACTTTAAACCAAAGTGCCAATGGGACTATTGACTCATGTACTGGACCTACTGGTAGCATTGAGATGCAGTTCAATGAAGGTATGCAGACTCAGAGTGAAGAAAACATAGACAAGAATCAAGAAAGCACTGAATTTGATGAGGATGAATGGCAACTGTAAGAGATTGGTATTTATTAATCTTATTACTGTATTTCATCATTCATATTACAAAAGCATATTATTATGGTTGATAACTCGATGATATTTTATGAGTGTCAACTTTTTGCAATTAGAATTTAATATTGATTTGTAATTGTATTTTTCAACTTTCTATTTCCAAATTTAAAATAGTATAATAAAAGACCATAATGTGTTTATTGATACAGAGATGTTTATTTAAACATGTTGAGAACTTAAATTTTCATTAATTCTTTCAAAATATAGCCATATGATACAATTCATTCAATACACCACTCTGTGTGATTCTCCATGCAAAAGTCAATACAAAGTTTCAAAAATCTTTGCAAATGACCCTGAATTCCCTTTTATAGAAACAAGGGAGCAACAACAGCTTCAGGTCGATTTGAAACATGTGAAGACTCAACATCAAAATCAATTACTAAGGCACTGAACATTGAATATATTGTCCCAACTGCCATCAGTATCACAAACTCAGCACAAATTTACATGGCCATCACAGGCTAGATTAGCAATTTAGCAATTTAACAACTGCTACATGTCTCCTGTTCAAAAAACAGAGTTCAAAATTAAATATTAATTGAAGCCATGACAAATTAAATATAGATAATAGCAGTTCCCAAAACCTAGTAATCAGAAATAGAGAAATGCAGAAATGTTAAAACTTGGGAGAATTTGAGAATACAAAAATTTACAGGCTGAAGGTTTGCACTGTGCATCATAGATTCATAGGCTGGATTAGCAATAGCGAGTGTTGGTTTTATCCTATTCATAAAACAGAGTTATTGCAAGCGATGCCAAATTCCAAACAGAAAAAACATAAAACCTTGAAATTAAGAGTAAAAGCAGAAAATTGTGCAATACATACTATGATTCTTAAGATTTTTGTGCCAGTCTTTATAGGGTGCTCCACTCTTCGTCTGATGGAAGGTCAATATTCTTTAAACTATGGAAAGTCACAATGAGCCTAGCCATATTCGAAGTCTAGGAATTACACTTGGGAATAGGCTCATCCTTATTCCTATAGAAATATGAGAATAGTTTTCACCCTATCTCAGGGTTGTATGCATCTCCACAGTGTAGACACACGTCCTTAAGATCATCACTATCTCTGTTGTTCATGGTGGATATGGGAAGCACATCCAAAAGATCTTGACATAAAGATCCCCTTTTCCTTGCAGGGGCCTGTGGGGCTTCCACATTCACTTCAGGGGTTTGAGCATGCCCCTCTAACCTTTTTGCAAGGATCTCATGCTCGACATTCAAAGTTTCCACAGCCTACTCTTCTTCAACAGGTTTCACCTCTTTCTTCTTCCTAGGAGCCCTAGTATTTTTCTCCTTAGGAGCATACGACTCCCTTGCCTCTATTACTCTTTTCCTAGGGGTCTTTGATTTTGTAACTTCAACCTGAGTGGTAGTTTCAACCCTAGCACCTTCCAATTGCTCAGGTTGGTCTTGAATTATTATCACAGGGAGTGCTACTGGAGGTATTTCCATTTTTTCTCCAACCTTCTCTTTCTTCTTAGACACAGAGGACTCTCCCTTCTTCGGCATTTTATGAAACTAAATGCACACTAGGGTTCCTAAAATCTTTTCATAGGTCTACACAATCCTAACCCTTAATTTTGAAAAATGAAACTTTCCACTCTTAAACGACAAAAGAAGGATGAAATTTTCACTTATAGTTCAACTGCTCCCGCCGTTACAGAAATCTTGTGCCCTTTGATGCTTTGTGCCCGCGATTCTTTTTGTTCTCACTCCAGACTTCAATTTCTTTCAGATTCCAAAAAGCAAGGTGAGAAATGTTGTTTCAAAATTGGCATTTATTTCCTTGCAATTGGCACCAAAATCATATCCCTTCGGCATTAATGGCGAACAAATCCAAATAGGCAACAAATAGCTGTGCACAACTTTGAAATCCAACCGTTGATGCACACCACTTCATCAAATCCAATGGTAGGACCGCTTTTAACTTCCACCGTGGATATCCATTTGGCACCTTTTGAATTACTTAGAGTTAACCCCGCATACCCACACTACACATTCTCTTGTTGGTATTAACTTCGCGGGGATGCAGTGTCCTTTTAGTTTACTTTCCTTCACCCCCGCATACCCGCATGCTGCTTGATCTCTTTCTTGTGACTCACACAAGAGTGCGGGTCAGAGTCCACTTGTATGTCTTTCCTTTTACTTATGTAATGTCCCCTACTAAATACCCTTGAAAATAATACAAATAGTTGATGAACTAGGATAAGAAGATTACCTTTAAATCAATACTTCTAAGAATTCCCTCTAAGATTCCCTGCAGAAACAATTAAGAATACTAAATTTATTTGCATCTTGAGTTTGTGTATTTATAGTTTCATAAATTATATATAGTTTGTTGCAAATTACTGATTTGGGGAACGGAATCATGATTGGGTTGCCCAGCCAACCCATGCTAAGCCTTTCTTGGCCTACTTAACATGGTGTGGGTCTTATTCTCTTGATCATAGTCTTACCCCTGTAAATTATTGCTGTAGGAATGGTATGGGTAGCATAGTGGAGTTCTCAATTTCACCAATCTAAGCCCAGGAGCGAATCTCAGCCCTCCTGGCCTATTACAGACTTTGTCATCAATAGGTGGACTACTTAGACGGTAAACCTTAACCCTCTTACCGATCTAAGCCATCCTTCAATTCATGTTTTTATTATATTTGATCAGATATTAATTATACGATAGTGACACCATTGGTTGTATTGCCATTCATTGATTATTTAACATTCATTAATATAATTGAGTATTATATTACTGTGAATATGCAAAGATACAGATTCATACCTACTGCTCTCCTTATGGACAGAAAGTTACCTTGTGTAAATATTATTAAAGCTGAAAGTAATTCTCTTACAAGTTCGTGGAGAGATAAAGTCAGACTCTTTGCAATTGCTGGATCCGATGTGGTTGATGCAAGGAAGCTCTCTGATCTGCACTCCACTTATGTTGTAATATGTTACCATCCCTGATCTGAAAGAATATCCTTATAATAATTAAGGGTGCTGTTTCGGATATATCTGCAGAAGCCTGCAACAATGTGGTGCTCTCTCTGATTATATCTTGTTTTATATGCAACCGATTATTGACACTTGGTCCATTGCTCAACTAGAGCAATCCAAAAGTATAAGAATAAGAAAAAAGACTGATTCCCCCCTTGATAGAACGGATTGGATATGCATTTTATATCTTGTAAACTGGAAGGGTGACATCCTTTGGTGATGACGAGACATATCCCCTTAACCGCCTCTTGTCATAAATAATGATCAATGCATCTAAATCACACCTTTCTATCATTATTCGTTAATCGCTATTTATTATCGATTTCCTATTTTAATATCGATTACTTTATTATTGACTAAAAAACATGTACTACTTGGTAGTATCGGCATCTTCTTGGACCTGATTAATGATATCGGCTTCTAGTTGCATCATAAATATGACCTTGCCATTTAATCTCGTCATCTTTACTGCTTTGTAAATGCTTTTTCTCTTGTGCTACTACTGTTTCGTTCCATCCTTCTGAAGTATAAAGTAGGCATCCCTTTGTTAAATATCAAGGAAATGGTTGATACAAATATTGCTCCAATTACCGCACATTCAGTAATTGTATTTGCCCATTGTGATTGGTTGCAAGAATATAGATGCTCACATCAATGCCTTTTTTCAGAGTTATATAAACATTTGTTTGCCATAACCAATGACGCCAAATATATCCTTTTTTTTTAATGTTTCATTCATTAGTAGAATTAATTCTAATACCCGATGGCCATGTGATATTTACGGTGGTATGAACTGAGTATTTCATGTTATTACTATGTGAACCAGTCCCACTATAGAGACAAATATATCTCATCATCTGGATAATTATATCAAGCTTCTATACCTTCTAGATTATTAATTGATGGCCCCCTTAAAACAGTATTCTTGTGTAGCGTATCTTTTGTATCATGGATCGGGGTCCCTTAGAAGATATCGCTATTCCTCATATGGCTTGCTTACTACGATTTGTAATGTTAACTTATATTTCTTCATTAATTAAATCTTTTTTCTCTCAATAAGAAGATCGGTCCATATAACACTTGGTAAATATCCTTCATAAATGAATCTAGCATTTCATGAGCGTCACTTGTTTCCCAAGGGAGTTTGTCATGCTTAGAGTGTAGCATATATGTTTCATGTTTGGCCAAAGAGTAAAGATCTCTTTCTTCTTCTATCAAACTGCTTCACATTCATCATTTACCAATCTTGATTATTCTCAATACATCATCATCAAACTATTAGGTTTCAATTGCATCAACTTATTAGGAGCTTTCTCAATATTAACAATACTTGATGGAGTCTTGTTTGAGGGCATCACAACTTCTTCCCGCAAACCCGCACACTTAACTTGTCAACATATTGATACACCATGGGGTTGCGGGGTCAGTATTTCCTTTGGTATCCTCTTTTCTTTTTGTTCCCTGCATACCCACATGTTAACCTAGAAAATGGTTGCCAACAATGCGGGAGTGCGGGGCACCATGCTTAATGCCTTAAAACCAAACCATACCCCACATACACGCACACTAACAAGGGAAATAGTTAGAAACACCGCGGGTTAGTGGGGTGAATTCATAAAGTGCGCTATCAGCCACGTGGGAAATTTGAATCATAAAAAAGGGTTGAGGGGCCAAGCTATGCAAACTTAGGAAGATAAAGCTAAGCCCTAGGGAAAAAACCTAACCCGTCGGTAAAATCATCCTAGGAGATACAGAGGGGGCCGGTTACGATACGAACATAAACCCATGAAATGGACCCATTTTAAAAATAAAACCGGCTGAGCAGGTCAATGACAAAATAAAACAAGGGCCAACCCAAGGTGCAATTGATTTAACACTTAGCCATGTTTTTTCAAATTTTACACTTGAAATACCTATCAAGGATAAACCAATTTTGAGAAAAACACAAAATCAACAGTCCTAACACACCACTTGAAGATTTCAAGAGGACTCCTTGAAGATCGGAGTGGCACGACAGATGCCATCTATATTACAAGAGGAATCAAGTATTGGGAATGACAAACTCCCAATCTAGGTATGGGATCTAGATGAAGTGTTTAATCATGAAACAAATGCTAAACTTGGCTTCCAACTTGCTGAAATTTTCAAGTCAGAAACACATCATGAAAAGGTTTCAAGTATGCTGAAGTGATCTATAGTTGAAGAGCATAGAAATATCAGGGTAGCACCACATCAACATGATGGAAATTATTTTCAGGTAAGCTGGCAAGTATTTTCAAGAATGGAATGGCAAATTTTCAGTTGGTGGTTGAAAGTGAAGAAATTTCAGATTCTACAAACATCATTCCAGCACTTTCTTTCACTTTTTCTGTAAGTAGATTTCAGTATTGCAACTGCTGTCCTATTTTCAGATTGCTGATTTTGGAAAAATCAGATTGTGAATTATGGTTTGTAGTCTTGAACTACTGTAATTATAATCATTTTGTCTTCATAGAATTGGGGGGAAATGTTGGTATGTTCTTGCTGTTGACAAGGATTATTATGTCAGCCAAACATTAATCGTATTTGGAAGGCAATGCAGGTATATGAGATCAATTATACACAATTCATGAGCATCATTCAATTTTACGTCCAAGGGAATCAATTCAGATGTTTACCTACAATACTAATTTGAGATGGATAACTTGTCATCGCCTTCAGTTTATATGATGATATAAAAATTTGGGATCCAGGAATTTATACAATTGGTGGATTGCTTCACAATATAAAAGAGAATGACAAATTTCCAGGGTTAAGTTGAATCAAATCAGTGCAGCGAAAATGTAATGGAGCATTCTTCAGGTTCATTTGGGATCCTGGGATTGGCATACAAGCTTCAAGCAGACAGAAGCAACAATTTTCAAGATTGACTTGGGATCCTGTAGGAAATTTTCTATAATATTGCTTGAGGACAAGCAATATTTAAACAGGGAGGACTGTAATGTCCCTTTTAATAGACCTTGGACAATAATTAAATAATTAAAATTATTTTTTGAAAAATAAAAATAATTAAAAGACACCTACTTTTAATTATTTAAAAGTGACTTAAGTTGTGTCACTAGGCACCAAGGGCCAAAAAAAAGCAGTTTAAAGGTCATGTTTTTGGTAAGAAAATGAAAAGATCAAAAGGAAAATTATAAGATTTTCTCTCAAAGAAAGTTATAAAAGGAGTTGAGAAGAGGAAGGGATATTCATTCGAAAGATTTATAATTTTCTCTTTCTGAGATTGGTGCTTGTGAATGGTTGAAGCTGAGGACAAAAACTCTCTGCCTCCAACAGAGTTGTTCCATCCAGGGATCCACAGTGAGCTAAGATTTTGAAATGGGGATGAAAATTTTGTTTCATTTCAAATGATTCCATTCAAGGATCACCTTCAATGCTGAATGTAATCATTTTAAAAGTTTCATCTTTTGGAATTTACTTTTGGTGGCTCGGATTTGAGGGATTATTCAGGTATCTTATTGTTCTTCACATTATATATTTTAGGGAGTTTGGACAAGTTTCTTGTATTGCTATACTACAACCACCAACTCTAGGCTTAACCAGGTTGGATTAGGGAAGAATGGATGAAACTAACCAAATGTCATTGCCAGTTGCAGAAGAACGATTGTGCATGCCAAAATATCAGTCGTCAGTGAGGTTGCAAGAGTTTGTTGAAGAGAAAAGTGACAGTATATGTTGAAGAAATGGTGTGGAATTTGCACTGTGCAATCTTTTGAGGATTTAATGCTTTCACTATAGAACAAGAGAAGATTATTATGCAATTTGTGAAGTCAATTTGAAGTGTATGACTCGGCGTAGCTTTAGGCGGACGCATAAGGGTAAAAGCAAAGTGGTCGAGGATTTTCTTTCCTTTAGAGGACTCGTGGGTATTATCAATCACCTAAAGGAGTCGGGATTGCTCTTTACCAAACACAAGGGCTAGTTTGGCCACCATAAAACCTACAGCAGAATAGGGCATTGAGAGTCCACGAATATGAAATAGAAAAATGATGAATGTAATGGCGATAAACTTCAATGTGCTTGGTTCTAGCATGATAGAATGGGTTCTTTACCATCTTGACAAAACTTTGGTTATTACTGAAAAGTGAGAGTGCTGTTGTTTGGTCAAGTTGAAGATTGACTAATATCCTGTGTAACCAGATTGCCTCATGTTGTACCCATAAGGAATTTTTCATATTGTGTCAAATTACAAGCTACAATTCAATCATTTCTCTTTCATGAAATAAATTTGAAGTATAAAACATGTGGTTTGTTGTTAATGTTGCTATCCAAATTTGAACTAACACTTTGGCAGGACTTAGGAGGCAAGGTTTATCAGGCATATCAAAGAGGTCGACACATTGGCTGAGATACTAGGCAAGTGAATTTTAGTGCTTCTAGAGCATGTTAAGACAACGAGGGTTCTTGAAGGAAATTTTAGGTCAAGAAAAGGCATATAGCTATATTAGTAGTCCAAGATGTGCCAATTGAAGAGACAACCATGTTGGAGGCAAAAATCATTGAAAATGTCTCCAAGAAGTTGGGTGTCTTCCTGACGGGTCGTGTGTCTAGTTACAAGGAAAAAATCACTAAAAAGATAAAGTGTGTGCACTTTTCAATGTCAATGAAGAAATAGAACACCTATGTGATTCAAAAAATACTTTTTCACTTAAGTGATATGTCAATGAAGAAATAAAATAAAAAGTGCACTGCTTATTAAGTCACTAGACTCAAAGCAAAAATAGAGTCAAAAAGTGTTCCAAAGAGCTCGGGTGCACCCATGAGAGGGTTTGTGTCAAGTTGTCAACCCAAAAACAGAACAAAAATGCAACTAGTCATCTTGGTGTGTCCCTAAACCTTCTTGTGTCAGAATATAACGTGTGAAGCATAACAAAAGTGCAACAATTCACTCAAGCACACACTTAAGGCGGTTTGCCTCAAGTTGTCAAGTGAAAATTAGATTAAAAATTTACTTTCATGTTCCCGAGCATGCCCAAAACACTTATATGTCAAATTTTCAAATAAAAAACAAGACAAAAGTGCTCTAAGTTTCTTATGCATGCCCATGATAAGTTTTCTATTAGTTTGTCAATGCAAAAATATAAGAATAAAGCACAAGGATGCCTAAGGGAGAGAAAGGAGAAATAAAATCAAGTTTAAATTAGAAAAGTAGGCTCCAAAAAGCTCTAAAGTATCCTCCTCCTTTCAGTCATTCATTCTTCTCTTACCAAGCTCATTGAGAAAGAGAAGGACACCATTAAAGCTTGATACAGCAGCTTGAAGCACCAAAAGGCCAAATTTATTCCTTTCAAAGATAGATCTGCCTTCTCTTCACTCTTGACAGGTAAACATCCTTGCCTTACTGATTTGAGTGCTTTCTATTATGTTTTGGTGGATTTGAAGCAAAATCCATCGTAAGCTTTTCATGTTTTGACACTACAAACCAAAAGGATCTCCACTCCTAGGGTTTCAACTTCAAGTACAAAACAGCAGTTTTTAGTCATCCAAAAGTAGAATTTCCACATAAATCAATCCATGCACCTATGATTTCATGATCCTTTCTGGTGCATTTTTAAGGCATCTTACAGAGGTTTAAGGTCTCAAAAAGGGAGATTTCAAGCATGACAGAAGTTTCAGGACTCAAGATCATGGTGGTTTTTGGTACTTACAACAAGAAAAATTCATTTTTGAAAAGTAGAGTTTTATCCTTTCAAGATAGCAGAAATACAGACATGAAATAGTTCTTTGTGCAATCGAATCAACAATTTGAAGACACCTTCCACCAGTAATCAGCAGGGTTTTGTTTGCAGATATCAATCTAGAGTATAGAAAATGATTAGGATTTTGTGTTCCTTCAATATGTCTCAATGATTCATAAAAACATAGGTAGTTGTTCCTTATTCCTACATGGATACAGCTTGTACACTTCCAAGACACTTCTGATTTCAAAGGTGTCAGCTGTTTGTACAGTCAAATCAGCAATATTTTAGTCAAAACAGTAAGAAACAGCAGAGGCTTTGGTTACAAAACAGTGGATAAGACGGATAGGAAACAGCTCTTTGTGCAATTGAATCAGCAATTTGAAGACAGCGTCCACCAGTAATCAGCAGGGTTTTGAAAGCAGATATGAATCTAGAGTCTAGGCAATGACTAGTATTTTAAGTTCCTTCAATATGTATAAATGATTCATAAAAACATAGGTAGTTGTTCCTTATTCCTACATGAATACAGCTTGTACACTTCTATGACACTTCTGATTTCAAAAGTGTGTCAGCTGTTTGTACAGTCAAATCAGCAGTATTTTAGTCACAACAGTAAGAAACAGCAGAGGCTCTGGTTACAAAACAGTGGATAAGAAGACAGAAGGGTTCCAAATTCCCTTCTGTAGCTCGTAAAAGATATATGTGAATTGACTGATTTTTCACCTGAGGCAGCAGTTTACAATGATAGAACAGTCAGAATTTTAAGTATAAAACATCAGTTTTCAGTCACTAAGAATACTGTTGTGATCAGAAAAGGAACAAGTTTCTTATTGTAAAAATGAAGGGCAGCAAGGGTTCACAAAGGACAACATGCAATATTATTTTCAATCCCCAAAGGCACCTTCAAAGCTCATTACCAAGTATACACATGGCAAGATACCGAGTTGGGACACACATTCAAAATATAGACTTGAAGGAGCTCATTCAAAAAGGCAAGGAAGTGGCAAAAAGAACATGGGACAGCAATCTTATAGAGGCAGCTTCTTGTTTTCAGGGCAAAGTCAGAAGTTTGTTGTGGCATGTGATAATCATTATAATCCAGTGCCAAGAAAGATCAACTCGGTGAATAGGAAAGTACTATACAAGCTTGATCTTGATTGCATCATGAGTATTTTAGTTTTCCCTTGTATGAGGAAACTGAGGATGTGGTTTTGGCCAATTGTGAAAAAGAATAGAATACAAAAACTCAAATACTACGAACATGTAAACAAGCATTGGCTTAAAGAGAAGACAAAGTATGCTCCAAGGGTGATCTTCTGAATCAGGTGACATATCAAATGGACACTAGAACATTCAGGCCATGGATACTTAGTGCAGTCATAGGCAATTGACTAGTCTACATCAGTTGGAGTATGGTTAATCTTTGAGACATTATATGAGGGTGAATGACACCTTTTTGGTGTATTTAGTCAGAAGAATGTAGGAGTTACATATCCTCTTTGCAGAGCAAGACAGGGCTCTGATTTTGAAGTGGGCTACTTGGTTCATCCAATTTTTGACTTACAACTATGTGTTTGACTTTTTGTCTTTTCCATATATGCTTCCTATGTACCCCAATGATCATATGCTTCATAAGTACATTTCTTTTTGAGAAATAGACATAAGCAGGTGGTACCATGGCATCAAGAACTTTCATTAGAACAAATGGGCAACAACCCGATGAGCACCAACTGAGGATTACAAATAAGGGCACCAAACCCCTCAAAGCAGCAACTTTGAGACACTGAAGCTCCAACTTCTATTTTGTGAGGCACCAACCCCAGTTACAATACAAACTCACAAATACAGAGCAGTAAATGTATTTTTCAGAATACACACATCACTCAGAAATCTAAATCAGAACCCTTCAAACATATCTCTAAAGATACATCACTCTTTTTTTCAACACTTTTCAAAAACAGTATTTTCAAAGCTCTCATATACATCTGTCCTTGCCAATCCTTCTTCAACAATTGATAATCATCACAGCACGTATCCAGAAGCACTCAGAGTCATCTCTGCCGTTTAAAATACTCGCTTCACATAGAGAATGAAAAACACACTTTCTTCAACAAAAAATAATAAAGCTCTCATGATCTTTCATGTGCAGTTCATTCAGATGATACAATTCCCTTTTCTTGACATTCTCACCAACTCAATATATCTGAACATATTTCTTCCAAAATATATATATATATATATATAAAGAATCTGCACATCTGCTCTCCCTTTGTTTCAATATTTCCAGTTAGCTTTCTACCAACCTTAGACACCTGTAGGTAGCTGTTACAGAACTTTTAAAGACCATTCTTTCAAATATTTTTCATATGCCACGTGAACACCAACTCTTCAGCTCTAACCGTTTCTTAACACCCATACACAAAATGAACAACAACGTCAGATATATACTACAGTGAAGACAAAACAAGTAGCAAGGAATGTTCGAATCGCTAAAATATTTGGATGTGGCCACTTTCACACCTAATGTTAGCAGAAAGTAAAAACACTTCCAGCTGTTATAACTACTAAGAACATGTTGGGACTCATAGAAATTTGGTGAATTTGACAGGCCCATTTCAAGAATTTTGCATTTGCACTTCCTCCTAGCGTGGCTTATCATCTTTTTTTTGGCAAATGCGATGGGCAGGCTTATAGCCAGTTCCGCGCCCCCCCTTTTTACCGGCTCTTCCCTGCGTGAAGTTTGGCGTAGCTGTTGGGAAAGGCCATAGAGAACTCAAAACAAATGCAATCGGCCTGTGTAAGGCATTTTTACCTAGGCGCCAAATTGGGTTTACAAAAGAAATGAACTTTCAAGGGAAAGCATTTATCCCACATTGGCAGTGCAGAGGGAGTTTATCGCATTTAAATATAAGAACACATATAACTATAGTGTCAAAGCTTAAGGGTTTTTGGCAAGAAGTGGCTCGTGGCCCAGTGGACCCCGCGTGCGCGCACATCTCAAGGCGTCCAAATTTTGCGGCAGGCTGGCGAGAAGAAATTAAAGGTCGAGCAAGTCGGGCAGATCGGACGGTGATCGCAAATGATCCAACCGTGGTCGCTATACCGCGATAGAAAGATGCCTGCCGAATACTCACCGCGACTTGGCGACCAAGTGGTGGGACCCGGCAGGAGAGCAATTCAGAGGAGAAATAAAGAACGAGCAAGTTGGAAATGGTCGGATGGTGGTAACTGATTCGCTATGCAGAGATGCACGATGAATATCCATCGCGGATCAGCGACAAGGAAGAGACAAGGAAGTGGTGGGTCCAGCCGTGCTCAGGTGGCAGAACAGGTGGAGTCCAGAGGGACTCATGAGCCAATCCAAAGGTGACATGTGGCAGAGATTTGAGCGGGAAATTCAAAGTTTAAAATATAGTTTCAGACTATAGTGAAAAGGCAACAATTTAAATGACTGAGCTCATTAGAGAGATTGATGGCTGAGGGATTATTTTTTTTGCCCGAATATATAAGTATTATATATCGTTGGAAGGCTCTAAAAACGAGGAATCC
Source organism: Cryptomeria japonica (assembly GCF_030272615.1). NCBI lineage: Eukaryota > Viridiplantae > Streptophyta > Pinopsida > Cupressales > Cupressaceae > Cryptomeria > Cryptomeria japonica. Next base: position 469,345,656 of record NC_081411.1, on the reverse strand, counting down.
ATTTTTGCAGTCAAGTGTAACCCACGGCAAATATTTTTAGAGCAGTTTCCTCTGGATTTCAAAAGGATTTTTTAGTTTGTCAGAGAGGATTTTCTGCAAGCCAAGTGTGTGAGCAGTTAATGCTGAAAGATTTGGTAGTTGCTATTGTCAAAGATGAAAATCCGAAATTCTTCTCTTCCTTCTTATTCTGAGTTTCTTCTCATTGTAAGGGTTCTAGATTTTTGTGGGCAAGGCTCCTTAATCTCGGTTTCCAAATCTGAGTTTTTCCAAATTTGTAATATAATGCCTTTTTTCAAGTAATGGAGTATATCTTCTTGCTGTAGGTGTTTTTGTTGCAGGTTCTTATGTATGTAAGGCATGCATAAATTCACAAAGAATTGTCTCTAGATATATATTTCTTTGTTACAAATTAAATCCTCAAGGAGGCTGGAATTTGTCATCTCAAGGAAATTGTTGTGATTGTTTGTGGGTATTCTTCAAGGAAGAATTTAAATTCTGTAATCAATCATAAATAATGGAATATATTTTCAAGATCTGATGATTTTGTGAATGAGCTGAGTAATGCATTTATGCAAGGCATTAATGCAGGAATATTTAATGATGAAGATGGATTTGTAGTAGAAGTTTTTCGTTTGCAGTTTGATGTATGACTCTATGCCCTTGGATAAGGCACTGGTCTTGCAGATTCTGGGGATTCTCAGAGATTTTCTAAAATCAAATATCCATTTACTTTTATGTTAGTACTTTTAGTTTGTTCCACCTATCTCATGCTTCAACTTAGTTGAGATGTCAATGTAGATCTAGCCCATCTGCAGTAACCTCCTAGTTGTTTAAGCCTTATGAGATCTATCTGCTTTTATTGATGCTATCATATGTGTGTAATGGGTTTGAGTCAATGCATCAAAGGTACACCCACCTAGGTTTTGCAGAGCCTGAAGAGTAGAAGGATTCAAATCCTTGTTATGTTTTCCAAGTTTTGAAGTTCTTCGTTGTATGAAGTTGGCTATTTCATAGATAGATTGTAGGTGAACTTGGTTTGCTCATTTTTTAGAACAACAAAAATGGCGACTCTGCTGAGGAAATATGAAATTTATTGAAGATACTTTCCTCCGTGAAGGAGGTGGCAACTCTTTATGAAGATCAGTGTACAATGTTAGAAGGTCTGAGAAAGATCTCACCAAATATCAAAACAGCAGCTGCAATATCCAAGTATTTGCCAAACTTGGTATTAGAGATTGTAAGAAATTTTGTTCCTTACCAAGTGAGTTTCAGCACTAAGAAGGAAAAGGAATAAGTTAGGTTGCATGCTCCTATTAGCTTAAAAGTATGGTTGAAGCATTTTGAATAATAGGGAAGATAGACTCTAGCTGCAATAATTCTTATTGGTTGAAAATAGTGAATGTATTTAAGCAAGGTCACAGCTAGTAATGGATTGTCGTAGAAATCTCTCTATTAAAGGTTATGTGCCATTTTGTTTTGATGGCATACCTAGTTACCCGAATCAGATTCCAAGTGACATTAGGAAGCACTTACCATTGTTTAATGGGGACCAAAAACAATCAGCAAGAATGCATATGCAAAACTTTGTTGATTTAATGAATGACTATGATATCTACCATGAGGATATTTGCATGACGTTGTTTGTGCAGAGCTTGAAAGGGGATGCCAGGTTTTGGTTCTCATTTTTGTAGGAAGCTTCTATTCCCTCATGGGAAGAATTAGTTGCATCTTTTCTCGAGCAATTTGCTGAAAGAATGAACTTTAATGATATGCTGAGGAAGCTGATGGAGATTAGAGTTGAGGAAGGTGAATTAGTGCCAGCCTTCAATGTCAGATTTTCCAAAGCACTGGCTGAGATCCCACAAGGGTATAGACTAAATGACGAAGTGTCTTTAGTAATTTATTTGGATGCCTTTGGAAGTAAGATGAGTTACAGGTTGAGGGATAAAGAGCCAAAGACATTACATCAGGCTTTTGTGACAGCCATGGACATAGAGAAAAACTTAAAATATGGTATTCCTAAAGGATTTTTATCCGTCGGTGTCCGCTGTCATAATGTTTGTAGTGCTGCAATTAAGTGTGAAGTGAGAAGCAATGTTCAGAGCTTTGGTATTCATACTTGTGCTGGCAACGCCAATAATTTAATTCCAAATGAAAATCAAAGTTGTTTGGTGCAAACAATGGTTGATCCTCATATAGATATTGGTAATGCCAATTGTGTAGAAGATGAAGTGAGAGTATTTTCAGATTTCACTTCTTGTAATCATGTTGATGATCTTTTTGATATGAAAGTTGAGCACAAAATTAATTCAGAAGATTTTAATGGTACACATGATTGCAATGAAAATACAGCCCACATTGATGAACAGATTTATAAAGAATGTCACATTGAAAGACAGTGTGCAGCTCTTCTTGAAAGGATTGAACAACTGAATGCATCAATTAATGATGACATGAAGGAAATTGCAAATACTCACCATGTTTCAGCAAAGGCTGAAGAGAAGTCTTATGACAAGGAATTATCAACAAAAGAATGTGAGAACCACAGTCATGAAGATACAGCTGAAGACAGTAGTAATTCTGGTTGACATAAATATTGATGTGCATGATCCTGAAAATATTTCTGCATATGCTGATGAAGAGCTTATTGTTTGTGAAGATGTGGATAATTGCTCATATGCCAGCAGCAATGATGAAACTGTTGAAGTTCATTGTTACCCTGATATACATGTTGATATTCCTTGCCAAGATGTTTCCAATGAAAATGATGGTCATAGTGTCAATCCTTGTGATTGTGACAACAAAATGGATGATGTTTGCAACACACAAATTTCTAATGATTTATTTGATGTTGATATAAATCATATCCAGCCGTGGCTTTGCCATAATGTTCACAAAAGGGGTTTGCATTTTATTTCTAACCCCTTGTATGAAGAGATGCTGGATATGCCAGATGTTGTAAATGATGAACTTGTTCATGAGGCTGATACTGTTCCATGCAGGAGTAACATGTGTCAGGATGAAGATTTTTGTAACGAGTTGCCTGCTAGCATGTTTGAACCCCATCTTGAAGTTTTTCATGCAAAGATGAGTGAATGTTCAAATCTTATTTCAGATTATATGTTTGAGCCAGAGGTATATTCATTTTTTCAAAAGTGGGATATTAAAGATACTGATTTATTGCATGTAGTAGATGATGAAAAGAATGGATATGTTTCAGTAGTTGATCATGAAAGTAAGGTCCAAAATTATTTTCATGATGAGTATGCATATAATGTTGACTGGAAAAGCATGTTGAAAGATGTGTGTCACAACACAAACACCTCTCTAATGATCAGTATTTGCTTCAGATTGTGTACATTACCAAGTGATGAGAATCAGATTTTTGATAAGGGAAAGAGTTGGCTTCAGCTTAGATGGCTCGGGACCATTTTATAAATAAATTCTTTATTGTACAGTTGCTTTGTTTTCTGTTGTGTGGTTTTCAATAAGGAGCCCCTGTTTTTTGAGAAGAAGAGATGTGATCTATTTTTGGCTGGTCTGCTCTACCATAGTTTCTGAATTCTTGTGTTGATCTTGCCATCAACCATCCCTAGTCAGAGCCACTGTTGGGACTCACATAGAAATTTGGTGAATTTGAGAGGCCCATTTCAAGAATTTTGCATTTGTAATTCATCCTGACGTGACTTATCATTTTTTTCTTGGCAAATGCGATGGGCAGGCTTATAGCCAATTCCGCGCCCCCCCTCTTTACCGACTCTTCCCTGCGTGAAGTTTGGCGTGGTCGTTGGGAAAGGCCATAGAGAACTCAAAACAAATGCAATCGGCCTGTGTAAGGCATTTATACCTGGGCGCCAAATTCGGTTTACAAAATAAATGAACTTTCAAGGGAAAGCATTTATCCCACATTGGCAGTGTAGAGGGAGTTTATCGCATTTAAATATAAGAACACATATAACTATAGTGTCAAAGCTTAAGGGCTTTTGGCAAGAAGTGGCTCGTGGCCCAGTGGACCTCGCGTGCGCGTGCATCTCAAGGCATCCAAATTTTGCGGCAGGCTAGCAAGAAGAAATTAAAGGTCGAGCAAGTTGGGCAGATCGGACGGTGATCGCAGATGATCCGACGGTGGTCGCTATACCGCGATAGAAAGATGCCCACCGAGTACTCACCGCGACTTGGCGACCAAGTGGTGGGACCCGACAGGAGAGCAATTCAGAGGAGAAATAAAAAACGAGCAAGTTGGAAATGGTCGAACGATGGTCACTAATCCGCTATGCAGAGATGCACGATGAATATCCATCGCGGATCAGCGACAAGGAAGAGACAAGGAAGTGGTGGGTCCGGCCGTGCTCAGGTGGCAGAACAGGTGGAGTCCAGAGGGACTCATGAGCCAATCCAGAGGTGACATGTGACAGAGATCTAAGCGGGAAATTCAAAGTTTAAAATATAGTTTCGGACTATAGTGAAAAGGCAAAAATTTAAATGACTGAGCTCATCCGAGAGATTGATGGCTGAGGGATTATTTTTTTTGCCCGAATATATAAGTATTATATATCATTGGAAGGCTCTAAAAACGAGGAATCCATTCCTGCAGTCAAGTGTATCCCACGAAAAATATTTGTAGAGCAGATTCGTCGAGATTTCAGAAGGATTTTTCAATTTGTCAGAGAAGATTTTCTGCAAGCCAAGTGTGTGAGCAGTTAATGCTGAAAGATTTGGCAGTTGCCATTGTCAAAGATGAAAATCCAAAATTCTTCTCTTCCTTCTTATTCTGAGTTTCTTCTCATTGTAAGGGTTCCAGATTTTTGTGGGCGAGGCTCCTTAATCTTGGTTTCCAATTCTGAGTTTTTCCAAGTTTGTAATATAGTGCCTTTTTTCAAGTAATGGAGTATATCTTCTTGCTGTAGGTGTTTTTGTTGCAGGTTCTTATGTATGTAAGGCATGCATAAATTCACACAGAATTGTCTCTAGATATATATTTCTTTGTTACAAATTAAATCCTCAAGGAGGCTGCAATTTGTCATCTCAAGGAGATTGTTGTGATTGTTTGTGGGTATTCTTCAAGGAAGAATTTAAATTCTGTAATCAATCATAAATAATGGAATATATTTTCAATATCTGATGATTTTGTGAATGAGCTGAGTAATGCATTTATGCAAGGCATTAATGCAGGAATATTTAATGATGAAGATGGATTTGTAGTAGAGGTTTTTCGTTTGCAGTTTGATGTATGACTCTATGCCCTTGGATAAGGCACTGGTCTTGTAGATTCTGGGGATTCTCAGAGATTTTTTAAAATCAAATATCCATTTACTTTTATGTTAGTACTTTTAGTTTGTTCCACCTATCTCATGCTTCAACTTAGTTGAGATGTCAATGTAGATCTAGCCCATCTGCAGTAACCTCCTAGTTGTTTAAGCCTTATAAGATCTATCTGCTTTTATTGATGCTATCATATGTGTGTAATGGGTCTGAGTCAATACATCAAAGGTACACCCACCTAGGTTTTGCAGAGCCTGAAGAGTAGAAGGATTCAAATCCTTGTTATGTTGTCCAAGTCCCGAAGTTCTTCATTGTATGAAGTTGGCTATTTCATAGATAGATTGCAGGTGAACTTGGTTTGCTCATTTTTGAGAACAATAGAACAGACTGAACATGTAAGAGAATTTCAAATTGCACAGCTCCGCCAAAATCATACTTCCATCATTAACAAAACATGTCTTTTAATATCCAGAAATGTTGAAGCAAAAAAAGTCACACAATCATATCCAAAAGCAGCTCAAATATTATTATGGATTGTGGAAATCTGATAATTTTAAAATATCTCTTTTTTTTCAACTGCCAAATCTCCAATCTGAACTTAACACACCCGATTATTTTTACTTTCTCAAAAAAAAAACGAATGCACATCATCATTTTCCTTTTTTTTTAAAACGCACAGGAAACTACTGCACAAGGCAGAGAATATGGAAGAAAGTGATGCCAACTGTTGAAAGCTGATACAAAACGGTTTTTAGAACCACACTCGGAGAAACTCTCAGACAAAGAATGACAGGAATCTCTTCACAAGCCGCATGCCACCTCTAAAAACATCTGCACACTTCCAGGAAAAGCACCATATAGCAGTTATGAAGGAAAGTTCAAATCATATGCCCAACAACTTGTTCAGACCTCTGACGCATCACCAAATTCACTGTCTACAACAAGTAACTGCCAAGAGCCAGATAAAGATCAGTTACTAGTCAGAGCAAAAAGAAGTGCATGAAGACGAGCAACAAAAGGATACGTGGCAACATAACATTCACTGTCACAACTCTCCAAACATAGAAACAGCAGAGACTGTAAAAGAAGACAAATGGCAATAAGTCAAGTACACAGCGAACACAGAGCCAAGCAGACTTAATCTCCACTGCAAACACACATACTGCCAGAAACATTTGAATGCACAGTACAATTGTCATTAACTACTCAGTCACCATCATATCCGACAAAGAGAAGAATTCTTGCCAAATGTAGGCATCGAAACAGCACCAAGTCAGACTGTCATAACACCTGAACTCAAATTGAATCCACAGAAGGAAACAAAAATTCCAGCCAACACCTGAAGATGTGACATAGATAGCTGGCTAATATAGAAACTAAACCAACATGAACATCAATGACAAAATGCTCTACATAGAATTCTCTGACTTTAACCTGAAGCTTTGCCGCATCCAATGCTTCTTTAACTGAATCTTTTTTATGAAACCATACATATGATCCTAAAGCTATTTTATTTGAGAGGTTGGAGTCTCATTTTCACCATGTACAAAACATATAAGACTTTTGGAAAAATTGTAGAGATGAATTATTCACAACGCAGTGCCTAAGGACTATTTAAATTCTGATTCAGAGATCGTCTCCTCATTTCACCAACGTCTATTTGGATCAGCAACCTTTAGACATTGTGAATTGGAAGAAAATACTTATCCCTGAGAATACCAAATCAATCTTAGATAAAAGTAAAAGACATTCTTGATGTCAAAAAGATCACATAAAGGGAAAAATTCAGCTGGTTCATCATAGCACTATTGGAAGAAAGAAGTACCTTCTTCTTCTTCACATGTCAGACCTAAATCAGTGGTAGAAGGCACAAGTAAGAATCAGCACAAAGAAGATATTCAATTTCCACAAGCAATAAGCACTGCAGATGCAACTCAAGTAATACCAAAGTTTAAGCTGGTTGCACGGAAGAGCACGATTTATCCTATTTGTGATGAGACACTCCCTCACACATCTACGCTCTGATGCAAAACTGATAACACACCCGTCACATACATTACTCTGATAACAAACTGATGACACACAGCTTCCACAAACAGCCAATCACAAACAAACTCTGCCTCTAATTGGACAGGAACTCAGATGCAGACATTAATTATTATATGCAACAGGGACCTCTGGACCTATCCAAGCAGTTAACGATACACTTATATGAATGCATATAGTCAACATATTAAAACAACTCATTAAGGCGAATCCGCATATCAGGAAGAAACCAGATTGGTTATTTTATTTCTGTAAAACATGAAAAGATAATTACAACCACAATGGACTGCGATCTTTACTCAACAATGCAAGCCAAAATTTCTCCCATTCTCCGGTTTGTTTGTTTCTGCCTCACGCTTCTGGATTGGCGATTCTACCTGGCCCCTTAATGGTTCGATGTCACTCATCCTGGTGTCACCTAGTCTCTTCTTTCTCTTCTCTACTCGACTATCTTCCTTGCATTCTTTTGCGGCTCTGATCTGGCCACTTTCTTTCTGTCCTTCACTACCCATCCTTTTCATCCATCTATTCATCCTTTTTCCTATCATTCTCTCTTCATTCAATTTGTTCGTCCTCCATTTCCCCTTCTTGATGCTGCCTCTATTTATGACATTTTCTTCATCTTTTTTTCCTTCCTTTCTTTATGTTCCAACCGTTTCCTATAACCTCCTTAACTGCCCATCAAAACTGACCCCAAGCCAAATTTAACAAAATTGAGATAGGTAAACAAGAAAATATAAAATTATCCGATGCTCTTGCATTAGCCTGCCCAGGAGACAAAAGCAAATCATGTGCTCCTGCACATAGGAAGTAACAATCAACAAATATTCCCTTCTGTTCTTTTCTTCCTCTTTTTCCAACGCCACTCTAGAACAATTATTGTGCTTCTCCCACATCACTGTACTATTGTATTTGCTCCATACATAGATTTACCCTCACTGTATACTGTTCTCCAAAATATGCTTGGCCACTTACTAATCCAAACAATTTTACAAAAATTAAGGATTTCCAAGTCGTCTAACTTATTCATCTCATCCATTTGTCTTTCAATTTGATTAAAACCTTCCACTGGTGTACACAGATCTGCACTTACAGTTTCATTATCATATTTTACATTCCCAACAGTTATTTCTTCCAACCAAGCTTCTTTGCTAGCCCTCCTCTCCAGCAGCAAATGGTTTGCAACCACAACATAACCCATAATGTTTTTACTAAAATCTGCCCTTATTACCCCATATATTGTTTTAGATTTTCCCACATACAACTTGTTAAATGACTGAAAAACAATATCCTTATGTATGACCAACAAATATACCTTCTCTTGCATCGCTGCATTAGCCTCCTTGTCTGCAATCTCTATTTCCACGTTCATCGCTATTCCACTTGCCTTTTCACCCTCAAGCTTCTCCTTCTACTCTTTTTCTATTGCTGAGAATTGTACCCACAAATCGTCCTCACTGTTATTGTTTGTTGTACTTGTTTTCAATTTCCTCAACATACATTTTGTTGCCTTTCGGGCTTTTCATCACTGCTACACCAACATCAGCCTCTGCATTTTCTTTTGCATTTTTTTTTCTTTTCCACTCCTTAATCCTCCATTCCATGCTTCTACTGTCCACTCTTGTTTTTCTTTATTTTTTTCTAACTCTTTCTCATACTTGTATTTGTGCATTCTGGATTTTCCAATCTGCCTTCGTTTGCTTTCCTTTTTTCTTCTTGTATCTACTCCTCATTCTTTTTCATCTACAAGCCTCCATAACTCCATCTCCCATTCACACATGCCATCCTTACTATTCATTTCTTCATTCTTTTCATTTTCTACTCTTAAACTTTTCTCTTCCACAATTCCACTCAAAGATTTTAAAACCTCATTATTTAAATCACCAAAATGCCTCCATGAGTGCCTCCTTTGTGGACACTTTCCTCTCTTCTTTACTCTTTTCTTCCAAAGCTACTTTTGCACTTCTTCCTCTCTCCATTCTTTCTTTTGTTTCCCCATGTTCTCCATAATCAAAACTTCCTTCACCTCTGCACGTTGCTCCCTTGGCCACTCTCTACACTTTCCTCTCTTCTTAACTCTTTTCTTCCAGTGCTACTTTTGCACTTCGTCCTCTCTCCATTCTTTCTTTTCTTTCCTCATGTTCTCCACAATGAGAACTTCCTTCACCTCTTCCGGTGCACGTTGCTCCCTTGGCAACTCTCTGCTGTCCAAATCTATATGGGTTTCTCTCACACTTTCATCTTTTCTTCTTAAGGCAGCCATCCTTGCCTTCTTCTCTCCTTCACAAGCAACTCAATGGGCCACTTTACCTTCTTTCTCAATGGCCAACACCAAACATATTCTTGTCTTCTTTATTCAAGCCACTGTTTTACCATGATCTTACACCTCTCTAAATCTCTTCTCAACTCTACTATTTCTCTATCAAATTCTGCATATTGCTTCTTCTTATTTGTCTTCATATTGTCTTCCTTCTTGATGCTTTCCTTTTGAGTATGCTGCTACATCTTGTTGTGAGGTATTCACACGTCGCCCCATTGCAAATAGGGACCCCCACTTTTTCGCTTTCTAGGTTAGTCATCTTGGCTTAGTTGTTAGTTGTTGTCGAGTCTTTGCTATTAACCTTTTGTTTGTAATTGCTCAAGAGTTGATCAAGTCTCCCTCTTAAGAATAATCACTTCATTCAAGACATAATCACTTCCAATTCTCCCAACACTACCTATGGGTGCCCAAACTCAACCACACCCATTCCCATTCCTCACCTTCGCCATCACCATTCCTCCCATTCTTTCCATCTCTCTCTCCTTTCCAAATCCCTTCCATCTACCTTCCCATCCCCCTTTCCTACCTTTCCCCTACTACCACTTCCACCTCCTTTACCTTTACCTCCATCACTCCTTCCATCTCATTCACCTCCCATCTTCTAGCCTATACCTTTATCTACCTAACCCTCTTCCCATCCTAGTATACTCATCCACTACCCTTCACCTACATATACCTTCATTTTTACCTACACCTCCCTTTACCTACCCCTTCCTTTCCCCCCCTTACCCTTATACTTCCCTTAGCCTACCCTTTCCCTTACCTACCACTCTACCTCCTACCCCTATTCAATCCTAACCCGCCTTCCTAACCCGCCTTCCATGTCGTAACTTTTCCCTTAACTACCACCTTACCTCCTTACCCTTTCTATTACCCCTTATACCTCCCGTTCCATTTTGCCCCCCATATATCTTGGCTCCTTTCACCAACCCAATTTACCTCCCACATCCTAGACCTCCTCGCCCCGTATTTCCTACCTTCATCATCCATACCCCTTATGTCTCCCTTTTCCCAAACATCCTCTCCTTCCCTTACTCACGTGGCATTTCCCCTACCACCCGCCTTCCATTTCCTACCACTCCCCCCTCATATTTCTCTCCACCATATCACATTACATGCTGGACCCCACACACTCCAAGATGGAGAATTAAATAAGTTTTTTCCTAAGGACTCTTTGCTGGGACCCACCAACCACTGGTTGAGAATGTAAAATCTGTTTTTGTTTTGATATTGCATGGGCCCCACCAAAATTTTGGAATGAAGAAAAAAAAGTTTTTTTAACACATTTTAAACAAAAGGAGCAGCCACCTCATTACTCCCCTTGACCCCCTAATAGCTCCAAAAACATGACACGATGAAACATAATGCTAGGTGTGGCAACACAAAATGAGGAGCTGGCCTTTGAGTGCAGATATGTCACTCTGATAAGGATAGAAGAGGTAAAGAGACACATCTTTAGCCTTAACGCCTATATAAGAAGGTGTTCTTGTTCATTTTGAAGCATCATTCAAAGCAATCAATAACGTCCTGCTCTGTGAATTCAAAAGGCCAGCGAGCTACATTCTGATTTGCATCTCCAGACCCACAATTTTGAAGGGCAAATTTATCTATGTTAACACCTTCACAACATCTACTTAAATTCCTCTGTTAGACATGATAAACCCTAATAATTTGCCTATTGTTACACCAAACACATACTTTTTGAGTTTAGCCTGACATTGTACTGCTCTAACCGATCAACACTTAAGCAATTAAGAGGGTTAGAAGGAAGACGACAATCCATAAGGAGATTCATAGTACAACTGGCAGATAAATGTCATCCGTTCCAACATTTACTCAGGAAAGGAGTTACTTTTAAATAGACAGAACAATGCCAAGAAGCTTTCTAAGCTCTAAAAGATTATCTTCTAAACACTCCAGTGTTAGTTCCACCTACTCCAGGAAAATCTCTATTACTATATATATCACCGATAAACTCATCTTTGGGAGCTTTGTTGGCACAACATGACGAACAAGGAAAAGAAAGAGCTATCTACTATATAAGTAGAACCTTGATCAGATATGAGCTTAATTACACTCCCATAGAACACGCATGTTTAGCAGTAATGTTCACATCTCAAAAACTTAGACATTACATGCTGAGTGATCAAAACACATTTCTAAGAAAGGAGTGATTGATTTTGAGGATTTTTATTCTGACTTAGAAACATTCTCAGTCCAGTTTGAAAGCAACCTAAGCAGGATTGTGTGAAGTCACATTGCACCTACAGCAAAGACAGATATTTAAAAATGGAAAATAAGTGAAATTAGTATTCATTCTATGTATTTGACAGACTTTTGTCTGCTTTGCAGGTGATTAAGTAAATGACAAGACAAGTAATCAGATTCAAAAGGAGAATCCGGGAGGTGCAGGCCTGAGTAAATTCATCGACAATTTTAGGACTCAGTTTCATGAGCAGAGATAAAGCAAACTCCATCAGATTTTTTTTTTAGGACAGACTTCTTCCATGATCAAATCCAAGGCAAAAGTTGCATCCAAGTGAAATCCGGGCAATAACAAGACCTAGAGCATCTACTTAAAATGTCATTTCCAGACCTGAAAGGGTTCCAAAATGTTCTGAAGCAAGGATGGAAGGCTGGAAAAGATGACCATTCAAGGAAGATTAGTAACAGCCAGCTGGAGATAGTGATTTAAAAGCACTTCCACTCCATTTAGGAGGAGATTTGCTGAACTTAGGCGAATGGAGAACAAAATCTTAAAAATCTATTGTACTTTACCTTGACTACAACCTTGCATCGGCTTGTTGATAAGGCATGAATTATTGCTGAAGGGACAAACTGGTGAAGTAATTGATAGAATGCTGCTGGAGATGGCAATTTGAGCCTATGTCCTTTTCTCGGGAATTTAAGCGAATTCCCTTGATAATCATGTCCCTTGCAGCCTATTTAGAGCTAATTTATCTCAATCATGTACCTCGGCCACCAATTGAAGCGAAATTTGGAGTGTACCTTGCTCCAACATTGGAGAGAAATTCCTTAAGGCAGTGTACCTTGCTCCACATTTGGAGCGAATTTTTTACATAATCATGTCCCTTGCAGCCTAGTCGGAGCGAGCTCATCACTGTACCCCGTCCCTCACAAAAGATTTTGAGCGAAATTTTGTTATGTACCTTACACCTAATTTGAGGGGAATTTTTTATCAAAGGATAGGTACCTTACTCACCAATGGCAGCGAATTCTCATTTAACTTGGTACCTTGCTCCCAATTTGGAGCGAAATTCCTCCTAAGGCTTCCTTTGAAGGTTGTTAATTTAGCATTGGAGTGACCAAAAGACTTAAGGTTTGAGCGAATGAAGTAAAAGCAAGTGAAAAGGTTGAATGAAGAGTCTATATGAAACCATGTACCTTGCAGCGAATTTCTCCAAACTAGGTACCTTGCTCTTGATTTGAAGCGAAATTTGCATGTACCATACCCCAAGTTTGGAGCGAAAATCTCATTGAGACCATGTACCTTACCCCAAACTTGGAGCGAAATTCCCTAAAAGCATGTATTGCCCTCCAAATTGACCGAATTCACCTTCAAACATGTAACTTGCCTCATATTTGGAGCGAAGTTTGTCAAAGTTGTGTACCTTGTCCAAGGTCAAGAGCGAAATTGGTGAAATCATGTACCTTGCTCCCTAGTTTAAGCGAATTCCTAAAATTCAAATATTTTGGTGCTAAAATTAATTCAAAATTCGAATTGCAAGGGAGATGAAGAATTTGTGTTAAGTCGGCCTTCTCTAGGAAAAGAGAAATTTAATTTAATTACAAAACTAAGTCGGCTTGTACCCAAAGAGACATGACTCTTACCTAGATGCCTATATAAGAGATTCAAAATGCTCATTTGATCACCATTTTAAGGCAATTTACTTCTCCAAAAACGAATTCAAGAGCAGGGCAGCGAACTTCAAGAGTAGGAACTGTGATCATAATCAGCAAAGGAGCAGAATAAGTCACTTTAAGGGGCGAATTCCATCAGAGCAACAGCAAATTTGCTCAAACCAAGAAGAGATCTCCTCTTTAGAAACAAATATCAGATCTGCAACATATAGAATAAAGGATCAAGTCAAGATGGGAGTATGTAAAGGTTATATATCATGTATGTCTGATGCCCATTTGTTTGTTTTGCAGGAGGTAAGTGTTATCACAAAAGCTCGCACCCTTGCTGAGCTATCAACTCAACAACCTTGTGAAACATGGAAACAACCCCGAAGTGTGGGACCTTGCGCAAGGGGTTGTATCTCCAGAAAAGGCCGGCTTCCTTCTTCAATTAGGTGCAGGTGTTGAACCAACTCAACACTTCAAAACTGACTCCTAAGCCTATCCTGACAACTTGCAGAGGTAAACGGGAGAGAGAATTGCTTGAAAAAAAAGAGGTGATGCACCAAGAAGAAATTGTTTCCCTCCCTACCGAAATGGCACAAGGAAATTAATTAAAAAACCCAAGAGATGCACAACTTCAATTGCATAAGTGACCCGAACACATGTATGGAGGTTAGAATTTGCTGTCAAGGGGGGAGAAGGATTCCCACAAGTCACACTCAGAAAACAAGTTAACACAGCATAGATGGAGAGAAAAGCCACAAGACATACACCTATAATGAAGGTAAGAAAGCATACACAACATACATAGGTTAGAAGGAGGCAAGAATGATGATTTTCAATTAATCATAAGGCCAAAAGCCAATCTTACAGTTGCAGAAATGCAAAAATAATTACAAGTCTTCAAAAGAAGAGAAGAGCATAGGAAAGCTCAAGCCAGCAAGGAGAGAACCCTTTACAATGAGGCTTAACAACCTTATATAGAGAAATTACAATGGTGATCATGACCCCTGCATGTCAGTCTGGAAGTGCAGGGAAGTGCATGCAATTGACTTATACATGCAAGCAACCTAGCCATACCACCAAAAGGCAATCCTGAGAAGATGGATTGACTAACCTTCCAAAGTCGGACATGACATAAGTCACCAAACATGGCCTCGTTCCTCCCTTGATGGAAATCCTGCCAAAAACACTTAATGCACCCTTGTGGCTCCACAAAAGAAAGTGCACAAGTCACCAAAACTGTTGGAGCATTTAAAGCAAAGAAACGGGACTCGCCCGGACTCGCCTAAACTCGGCGAGTCCGAGTCCAAGTCATGCTCGCCGAGTCTCTGGGGCTCGGACTCGGACTTATCCGAGTCTGGCGAGCAACTCGCCGAGTTGGCGAGTTTGGCTCAAACTCGCCAAACTCGGGGAGTCCCAAGCCTCAAACTCGGCTACTAGCTGGGTTAGTAAAATGACAAAAAAAATACATTTTAAAAAGTTTTTTTTAAATGAATGGTATCGTCTTTGTTCACTACAACCTTCGCCTGAGAATGAGAAAAATTAGGGTTACAACATGTCAGCCAATAGAAAAATAACACCCGACACCTTTATTAAATAATAAGTTTTTTTGGCCTCGCGGGGCGCTGCCCCTCGACCCC
This sequence comes from Cryptomeria japonica, assembly GCF_030272615.1. Classification (NCBI taxonomy): domain Eukaryota; kingdom Viridiplantae; phylum Streptophyta; class Pinopsida; order Cupressales; family Cupressaceae; genus Cryptomeria; species Cryptomeria japonica. The sequence continues at coordinate 469,330,521 of NC_081411.1, read as the reverse complement.
ACCCTATAACGCGACAGGGAGCGCGCAAGGGGAGCTGCCCCTTGACCCCACCTTGGGGGCGTGTTGTGACCTTTTCACACATCGTCCCATTGCTAACGGGGACCCCCTCTTTGCCAGCTTCCTGCGTTGGTAGGTTAGGGTTTTGGCTGCTTAGTGGGCAATTTTGCGTTTCCCGTGCCCGAGTCTCGGAGTTTTGATCATGCCTAGTGTCGTCTAGGGTTTTTGAAGTGATAGGATCAAGTTGCAAAAGTTGATATTTTAATGATCCTAAGTTTTGTCTAAGTGTAGACCTATTGAACGTTAACGTGTTTTTAAACACGCGCATCAGTGATTCTAAAGTGCCAAGATATTCACAGACCTTTTGGAGTTGTTTTCTTGCTCCTAAGGTAATATTTAAGTTGGTTTCGCACTTTATTCCAATATTTTCCTAGCGTTTAGCTCATATTTTTGGAAAATTAGTATAAGTCCAGTCAAATTTAAAGTTTCTAAGTGATTCTAAGTGGTTAAAATGATAAAATCCTAAGGGAAATTCATATTCCAAGGGTTAAAGGGTCAAAAACCATGCTAGAGGTGCTTTTTCCCTCACATTCCAGACTACCCAACCCATTCCCCCACTCAAAATCCATACTACACGTGGGTTTCCCCTGGAATCCATACTGGCCACTAATTTCCCCCACTGTTTATCCACACCTCGGTCAAATTTCCCCTGGAAGTGCTAAAATTTGGCTAAGTATCAGGATTTATCCAGACTGCCATCGAATTTCCCCTGGGAGTACGGACTGGAGTGCAGACTGGAGTGCAAGGATAATTCCATGCCAGGGTCGATTTTCCACCAGGATTTTTGTGACGACTAAATGAGGATTTTTGTCTGGATTTTTATCCAGACAGGGATCGAATTTCCCTTGAGAGCATTTGTAAGGATTTTTGTTCGGATTTTTATCCAGACAAGGATCGATTTTCCACTGGGAACATTATGAAGAGTTTTGAGTCCGGATTTTTATCCAGACTGAGATCGATTTTCCACCAGGGAGATATTTTTCCAAGCTAAGTGAGTTTTGAGTGTGGATTTCTGTCCAGACACATATCGAATTTCCCCTGGGGATGATTTTTTGCAAATTAAGTGCATTTTTGTCTGGATTTTTGTCCAAACTCACATCGAATTTCCCCTGGGAGGTTTTTTATGTGCATTTTGATGAAGTTGAGCATGGATTTTTATCCAAGCATGGGTCGAATTTCCCCTATGGGGCAAATTTTGGCACTTAAGTGATTTTTGAAGGGATTTTTCAATCCCAACTAATAGCGATTTTCCCCTGGATGCTTTATTTTGGATTTAAATTGAAATATTTTAACAAATAAGCCCCATTTAATTGCTTTTAAATAATTATTAATGATTATTTAAAATTTAAAAGCAAATTTAATAACTTGCAATAATTATTAAATGTTTGAACCTTCTAGAAGCAAGTTAGGGTTTCACCAAGCAAGTATTTATACAAGTGTTTTATCCCACATTGCTTGTGTGGTGAAAGTGAAAGATGAAAGCAAGTATATGAGAGGAACTTCAGCTTTATTTTATTATTATTTCTGCCAGGTGTCTCCATGAAAGTGATTTTTTTTCTCCAAGTTGGGCGAATTTTAGTGAGGTGTTTTGTGAAGTGTGGGATTGAGGATTTATTTTCCTCCATTTTTTCCAGCTTGCTAATCTATTCCTCTTGGTTGCCATTAAAGACCAATTTCAGATTTTCGATTTTGCTAAGTTTGGCGATTTTTTCCAAATTTAGCATTTTTTAGTGAAAGTTGGCAATTTCATGATTGGAGACTTGGGCGATTTTTCCTCCACCATTTGTGCTTGTTGTTCAGACCTTTATTGCTTAAGATTGCTGCCATTAACAACATTTTTCAGAATTCTAAAAATTTCGATTTTTGCTAAGGAAGGCAATTTTTTGTGTTTGGGGTATCCAACGCCAACTTGGGCGATTTTCCCAGATTGCTGCCATCCTTCATTGCTGCAGATCTAAGCAACCATTGACATCAATTTTCAGATTTTCAGTTTGATGCTAGACTTGGGAAAATTTCGATTTTGCTTGGGAGGTGTTTTGGTGCCATATTTTGATGATTTTCATGCATGTTTTATGGCTGCCATCATTTCGCTTCAGATCTGAGGTTTGCTTCAGATTTCGACCTCCATTAATGGCTGCCATTAATTTTCAGACTTAAGTTTTTATTGCCCAGCCAATTCCAACTTAAACATTTAGCATTTGGAGGTGTTTTATGGAGTTTTCTGTGTACTTTTTAGACCATATTATCGTTGTTGCAGGTCTGAAACTCCATTGTTAGGCAGTTGTCCTCAGAAATTTTCATTTCCACCCACCTAACCAATTTTGGCGAATTTGCTTGAGGCTGTTTCCTTAGCAATTTTTCATCATTTTTCAGGGATTTAAACCACTTTGCAAAGTGCTGGTAAGTCTGAAGTGTCCGATTTTCAGACTTGTCCTCAGAAAACTAAATTTTACCAGCCATACTTACATTCCAGAAAATGATTGTTTTCATCAATAAAACTGATTTTTATTGGTTTTATGCACATTTTGAAGATTGCAACATGTTTTAAAAGTCTGATTTTCAGGTTGTCTTTAGAATTTTTGACCTCCATTGTTGACTGCGGAAGGTGTCTTCAGACATTCATTGTGTGAAAACACAATCTTTCACACCTTTTCCTTAGTCATCATCAATCCAGTATACTCCTTTGCATTTTTTTGCTTGTATATTTTCTAAGCATAAGGAGGTATTAAATGAATTTTATGGAAGGCTTCCATGCCTTAGTGTTGTCACACTTTGAACTTAATTGCTAAAATTTACCAAGTGTATGGATTATTTTCCTGACTCCATACTCTGAATTAGCTAAATCTTTAGAAAGTCAAGAATTTTATTACGGATATTTTCCTAAGTCTAACTTCGAGCTTCGTACAGGTGCGATGTCAAAGTTAGGATACAAGGAAAGAAAAGAACTATTGAAGACGCTGGAGACTGGATTTTATCCAGAGTTTAAGATTTCATCCAGATGGAAGGAGATCGTTGATACAAACATGCATTTCCTAGACTTCAACCAGATGCAGCGTCAGATGTTCGGAGTCAGAGATCAGGTTCCTTCCCTAGCATATGCGAATATTATGAAGGGTGGCATTTTCCATGCCGCTGGGTTTCCACAATCCAGACAGTGCAGTGAGTTGATCCTGGAGTGTGCACGATGTTACGATCCGCTCACAAGAATGATCAAGAGTCCTAAAGGCGTAGTCATCGCCTACCTTGTTGAGGATGCCATTGCCAAGGTGTTCGGAATTCCACGCGGAATGGACATGAAGGATGTGACCAAGGAGGATTATGCAGACAGATACACGAAGAAGATGGGTGTATGTAAGAATTTAATTAACAAAGAGTGGATGATTGAGCCTAGGTCTCATCATTCCAAGGCTCCCAAGACACTTATGTGCATAGATTTTAAGGAGGAATATAGTGATTTGATATTCCTACTCAACACAGTGATGGTAATGCCACAGGGAGCAATATTTCATGCATGGATGTTCTACCTCATCCAGGATTGTCTTAGAGGAACACTAGTGAACTGGTCCAAGATTATAAGTGACAATCTGGATTTCCAGCTGAGAAATATAGAGCGGTCCAAGTCATTCGCCATGACTTCCTACCTGGTGTACCTGCTTGCACGATTTGTTTCATACAGAGGATTAATATGCAAAGGAGAAGTCGGGAATGGGCAAGGACAATTTAAGAGTTATGAATGCTACCCCCAGCTGAGCATGCACAGAATTGAGGACTACAAGAGAGTGAATGATGCATTCACTATGTACATCACACGGATGCTGCAAGGCGGAATCCACAGAAGATTGTCCAAGGAGGCAACAAAATTAATAGAAAAATATGGATCATGGTATATACAGTTCCCCACTTTCACATACCTCAGGATTCATGGGTTTCAATCTGAACCCTACAGACTTCCTAGGTATCCAACCGACAGAATGATATTGTTGGAAGTGGTGAGACAGCTTCTAGAGTTCGATGTTATCCAGAGAGAGAAGCACAGGACAGGAATGACATTCCCTATTTCAGTTGGGAAGACATCAGAGGTTTGCCAATCCGCCATAGCTGCCTGCACTGTAGGTGAGGAGCTTGCATTCTACAGATTTGCTACCTATAAGAAGAGAGAAAGATTCGATCCAGACAAGAAGGTCAGAAGGATCAAGGGAGAGAAGTTCACTCATAAGGTTGACATAGAGGATTATTGGGCTAACTTAATGGACGAACAAGCAGTGAAGAGAAGAATGTGGTCCAAAATGTCAGTGGATTTCATGAGGAAGTGTGGACTTTTCCTCATCCTTGATCAGGTATTAGATGATAGAGATCATACACACCCACATTATGATAATGAAATGAAGAAGGCAATCTTATTGCCAAATTGGTCAGAGTCAGAAGAGATGGACCTGAATGTATTGATGAGAGAGGTCTTCAATTTCTCCCGCACATGGGTAGATATGCAGATGAATAAGTTGGTTGACATGGGTGTTCCCTTCACTTATGAAAAGATGAAGCCGAAAGAGTCTACTTCCGAGGATGATCAGAGGACTATCAGTGATGTCAGGATTCATGCAGACAAAGAGAGTCAAGCTCCCAAGAGAAGGAAGAACACGCCTGGAGAAGTCAAGGCTAGAGGGAAGAAGATTGAGGAGGTGAAGAAGAAACAGAAGACTATTACTCCACTCATCATTCCTTCACCCCCTCCCAGTGTCTCATCAATCGAAGTGATTGAAGTAACATAACAAAATAAGGAGACTCAGTAGTGTTCCAACACAGTGATACTACCAGAGAATATTTAGGAATTCCATGCCCCAGCGACATCTGCACCTCCTGATGAGAATAATGATCAGCCGGAATCCCCTACTGTCCTTTTGGAAGTTAGCTTGGGAAATGAAGTATATGATTGGACCAGGAGTAATCCTGATGATAATGATGATGTTATTTCGGCACTGAAAGGACTTGATTGAGAAGTATGTCTTGATGATGGTATGGAAATGGCCACTATTCCTGAATGGCTAAGGAGAAGCATGGAGAAAAGAAAACAAATGATAGAGGTACAGCCTATTGATGATATTGATGACTACCTAGCTACGAGTGCTAAGAAGAAGGAGCCCAAGAGAGCAGAGATTTTGTCGCACATAGCTAGAGATGAGACAGGAATGTGGATTGCGCAGATTGTTGTTCTGCAAGCGTGACAACGGACATTGCTACTCCTATGGATTTCCAAATTACTTTAGTCGCCCTTGGTCGTCCATCCGCAGGGCAAGAATTCCAGGAGATTGGTGAAAAACCTCCAGACAATCAATGCAAGGTTAGACAGAGCGATTGCGGAGAATGAAAGGTACAGAGAAGAAAATATTAGACTCAGAGAGTATATTGCAGGGACAAGGCGTGGAGATCCCACCCTTATTTCCCCTATTGCAGTTGACCATGGAATACATTCACACTGCGAGGTAGCGAGAGGTACACACTCAGAGGTGGAAAAGTGGATTGAAAGCACAAGAAAGCAGGCAGATGATTTCCTTACTCAGTTTGTCCATGCATTTGATAAGACAACAACACTCGTATTCGAAATCCAGTATTTGGAGGTTGGGAAGAATTCCGGCCTATTCAAGACAAGACTATTCCACGCCTCCTGGCATTGAAGAAGGTTCCTAATTCCACCTTGGTCAGCGAGAACATTGTGCACAGTGGAGACATATATGATTTCCATGGCTGGTATTGTGCATTAGCCTTGAAGAAATCAGCTTATGAGAACGCCCAATCAAGTTGTATGGAGATGGAAGGATTAATTCAAGACATTCAGATGAAGATCCTAGCCTCGATTGAGGAATTATTGGGTGTTGATGTTAGTGATGCTAGTGGTTTACACTTAGCCAAATTAAGAGACAAGATAAAATTTATGTATTTTTGCCAGTTGGACTCTTTGAAGAAGAGTCAGATAGATGACTTGGTCTCTTTGTTGATTCATGTTCATAATTCGTAGAAGCTCATGCCAGAATGGGAGAACACTTTGAATGCTTGCTCGGATTCATTGGATGTGATTGATTTACAGCAGGATACCTTGCCTAGCATTTCCATGGAGGAGTTAGATTCAGTATTGGCTAGATTCTTGGAGTATGCTAGGACCGCATCATTCATGATAATCCAAACATTTGTGTAAGTCTCCAAGTGAAACACAGCAATTCACATCAACCACTGAACTTACCCACTCATCAAGACTTGACATGTAGAAACCTTGGAATCATTTTAGTTGATCTCATTCTTAGCATCTGAGGTGATTTTGTTCAAGAGAGGGTAAATTACTTTGGTAATTTATTCTGTATTGTTATGTGCATAAAAAACACATCAACAGGGCGCTGCCCCCAAACCCCCATCGAAAAATATGGGGGGGAAACTGCGTCAATAGAAGTAGGGAAAATTTAAGCTCCGAGTCTGACATTGATTGGATCGACCAGGTAGATATAGAGGCTGAAACTGTAGCCATGGCAGAGGAGGAGCGGAGAGCACGAGCACAGACAGGAGATTCAGAGGCAGATAGTGACACGAATGTTCCTGATGTTGGTGAGCATGGCATGCTGTCACAGGGAGTGGCTATGGCTGTCGAATCATCCAGGACCTACCTTAGACACCTTCGCAGGGGGCCGGGGTCGGAGGGTGCAGGCTCCTCTGAGCCATAGGCTTGTAGTTGTATTTACCTTTGGTATTTGTATGAAACATTTGATGATGATAATATCATGACATGGAATTTTTATTGCATGAGTTTTGTAATATTGTATACATTTGACAATATTTATATATCTATGTTTGTTATTTCCTTTAGCTACAATTTGCGTTTATGCTTATGTGATTGATGTATACTTGTGTATGCAATCAAATGAGCCGAGTTTGATGATGTTATTGTGTCTTTAAGGTGTATTCAATAAAGGGTGCCTGAAACAAGTTTTAAATCTTTAAAAATCTCTAAATTTCTTGAGTTTTTCACTTTCCCGAGTCCAGCCGAGTTTGACGCCGAGTCCCGAGTCTGAGTCCAAGTCGGCCTTGCCGAGTCTGAGTCGAGTCCGAGTCCCGTCTCTTTGATTTAAAGCTGTCGATCATGCCATCCGGAAGTGTCGCCAGTCGGAAGGAAGCTCGGAGACTTCGGAAGCTCGGACTCCCGAAGTGAGGAAGACAAGGGAAGGAGCAAGGAACTTCAGAACCTCGGGGTTCCGGAGTTCCGGAGGAACTAGGGAGAGAAGGCAAAAGGGGAAGGAACTTCGGAACCTCGAGGTTCCGGAGTTCCGGGGAACTGCTCAAAGGAACTTTGGAACCTCGGGGTTCCGGAGTTCCGGGATAGAGAGGGAAAGGCTAAAGAGAGAAGAGGAACTTCGGAAGGGTTCCGAAGTTCCGGGCAAGGATAGAAGAAAGGCTATGGAGAGGAAGGGGACTTCGGAACCTCAGGGTTCCGAAGTTTCGGGAAAAGGAGAAGCTTAAGAGAAGAGGCGAAGGAAAGGAAGGCTAGGAACTTCGGAACCTCTGGGTTCCGGAGTTCCGAAGAGGGAAGGAGAAAAAGAACAAGGAACTTCGGAACCTCAGAGTTCCGGAGAAAAGAGAGAAAGGCCAGGGAGAGGAGGGGCTAAGCTAGGGAAAGAACTTCGAAACCTCGGGGTTCCGGAGTTCCAGAGAAACTAGAGAAAAGCTAAGGGAAGGAAGGGAACTTCGGAACCTCGGGGTTCCGGAGTTTCGGAGAAGGAAAGAAAGCGGCTAAGGCAAAGAACTTCGGAACCTCGAGGTTCCAGAGTTCCAGAAAAGGGAGAAGGAAAGAGACAAGGGCAAAGAGAAAAGAACTTTGGAACCTCGGGATTCCGGAGTTCCAGGGAAGAAAAAAAAGGCTAAGGGAGGAACTTCCTCCAAACAAGGCAACACTTCACACTTCATGATTCTTCTCTTCCTGATCAATTGGGGACGCACTGGTCCATGGAACATATCTCTGATCGGTTTTCACTGATGGACCAAGGGTGTCATAAAATGACAATAGTAAGGAAAGAGATCAAAAGGACCAAGTAGGAGGAAGATTGTAACAAGGATCTCAAGGAGAAAATTTCAACACCAAGGACAAGATACAAGGACGACGTCTTCAAGAAGCTTCATCAGCAAACACTAGAGCATGAAGGAAGGATAGCCTACATGGTGAGAGAATGTTTTACAATCTTGAATTCCCTTCGGGAATCCAAGAATCAAAGTCAGTATAATGAAGAGCTACATTCAACCAGTTGCATCATTCGTCAAGTATGTCAAAAACGAAGGAGGATCAACCAAAGTCATCACAAGACCTACATCGAACATGATTGAAGAAGCAGATAGTTTTAGAAGAGTCAATCAAAGTCTGCTTCTCATCATCATTACATTGAGCAAATTGGATAATGTTGAGTATCAAGAGATATTGCTCAATATTCATTCATAATGATAAATCAAGTCTACAAGTGCTAGTTGAAGTGGCATCCTAGGTGACGTCCCAGTCACTATTCCTCTAGTCAGAAAGGTCCACATCAACATGTCTAGATGCAATGCACCTAGTTCATACATGGATGCACGAACTCCGATGTACCTACCCTCGATATCTATTGGTTCACATTCACTAAATGTAATTTTCTCATTGGCTAAGGAGAGTTTGTTTGTGATAAACCCTAATTAGGGTTTCCATTGTAAAATCTTAGCCGTTGATGGAGATTTGATCCTGGCCGTTAATTGTAATGAGCTTTCTATATAAAGCTCAAGTGCTTCATTTGTAAAGGTTAATAGTGAGTAGAATAGTGAATAGAGTGAATAGAGAGGAGAATAGAAAGAATAGAATAGCAATTAGAGTAGAGTAGGAGAAGGCAGAAATTCTTGCCTAAGTTGTAAATAAACTCCATTTTCATTGAAGTTATGGTGAAGTGTGTTGTTTCTTTACAATGTGCATGGTTTCTTGTTGGATCTTCATGTTAGATGACAAATAAATTAGATCGAATGGAGGAATTTGTTGAATGTATTCATGCGGAATCCGCCTAGTCCATACCACTAGCCTCTTACTGATTGTAAATGTGCCTTGCGTGGTCAACTGGAGTAATATGAGCTTAACCTCAAATTGTTATGTGTCCATTGTTTATGCATTAACTTGAAAGGTGATCAATGTTTGATGATAATAATTTGAACATCTTTTGAAATGTCCTTAAAACATTGCACTGAGCTTGTGTCAAATTGTTCAGTTTGATGGTGAGACCTCGCCCAGTAGGATTTTGTCTAATCATTCATCCATCTTCTTACATTCTAGGCCTTAGAATAGACTTTCTCAACCCTTCATCTTTTGCCCTTTTTTTTCCAATTCAATCTAGTTTAGGAAAAAAGAGCATCACAAGATTGCAACATCAGATGATCTAAGTTCCAGTGATTCAAACATTCAATTCAACGTAAGTCCCCTTGTGATGCCAGCATAATCACATCAACCAACAGAGCTTATCCACACATAGTGACCCTACATACAAGAACCTTGGAGTTATCTCAAGACATCCTTAAGCCAATCTTCAACATTTGAGAAACTTTGTTCCAAAGAGGAAAAGATACTTTTGGGTATTTTACTTTGTGTTCGCATGTGCGTAAAAAACACAACACATCTTTCTTTCTTTCTCTTCACTTCTCGATACCTCACCTAAGGTGTCTCTCCTTTTTCCTCTGCCTAATCTTTTAATACCCATGTTCTCCTTTTTAATTACACATATTTGTCCAAATCCCATGAACATAACTAACCTTGTGCAATATCCCCTTACATTTTTTTTTCAAATTTTTCAATTTTCAAACACCACAAAGCACCTGTTAGGGTTAGAAAAATAATCAAAACACTGCTGAAAGGTAACCGTTCCACTTTCTGATCACCAACATATGGGGATAAAGGGATCGTTAGCTTCAATAATCCACTAGAAATTACAATGCTGGGTGGCAAGCCAACCCCTTCTGCTTGTCCAGCGGGTAATAGAAATCTTAACAACAATTTGGCGGTGTAACCAACAAATTACAATCCAAAGAGTCTCAAGTACACAACAATCACTCGACCACTTATTCAATGGGAGGACTGAAATGAAAATAACAATCCACTCAACTGCTTATTCAGCAGGAAGACAATATTACAGTAAGATGAGATAGGAAGCAAAGCTAGCCTCTTCCACTTATTCAGTGGGTCTTGTGATACAGTTCTAAATAAGATAGTTGTTAGTACTACTAATCAACTTTACATTACATAGCAGGAATTTTCAAATTAAGATATCACTGTCCGACGCTGCAAATGATGTGTTATGCACTCGAAAAGCTCCAATAGACTAACTACTCCCAAAGCACACTTCACACACCAAATTTCAGAATCTGATATGCAAGAACAGCAAGCTAGATAACGCAGACCAGCAACACTAAACCCCACGAATTCACTCCTAACTCACTCAAAACCCAACCAAACAACTTCAAAACACATTCAAATGGATCCTAGACATTAGGCAACTGAGATAGAACAGAGAAATAGCAATCAACATTTCGCAAACCAATGAGACGCAACCCAAGGCACCTCCCAGCATGGTACGGCTAGGGCAAAAAGTTCGATTTGCAATACAAAAATCAAGACTCCAAATTAAGTGCTGAAAACTGACATGAAGAATCGCCTAGGGCATAGGGAAAGGTTGAGTGAATACCCAGAACCATTGGAGATCCACGCAAAGACTTATGAATAAAACACACCTACAGCCACACTAAAAACCAGCAACCTGCAACTCACACACTCCACGCCAAAAATTAGAAAAACATCAAGCATAAATTTCTCAATGAACTCCATCTATTCTCTCGAGTGAAGAATAGTCTCATAGTCTCAACTAGTCGCTATCTTTCAAGCCGGTAAGCATTCCTCGAAGCATTCAATCGAAATTCCGGCAACACTTCGTTGCAATATTCATAGACACCCCAAAATGAGAGCCCAAGGCCTTATTTATAGCCTCTTACCATGCCAAATTCAAATTCAACTCACTCCAAATGGCGCCCAAATTCACATGACCTTTCATTTCACCTCCTTGGCATATGGTGCCCAACTCCTATCCACCCTTAGTCACCATCCCTTTTGATAAATATAAGGCTTATAAAATAACAATGATAAAATTGCATTTTGGTGTCTCATTAAGAAGATTAAATATTTCGCCCAAATACACTTAGGATAAAAAAAAATAACACTTCCCCTCTCCAAGTCGTCCAAGTCTAAATAAAATACATGTAAGCCTTAATCAATAAAATATACCTTTTTTCAATTACTGACAATTGCCAACATTGAACTGAGGCCAAGGTACTGAACTGCATTGCAAAAATAGTCATTTGAGTTCGAACACAAGAGCCTGTCAAAAATAATACTGCCAAAGATAGCCACTAAACTGAGCAACAGAACCCCTACCAAAAATAGCACTGCTATAAATAGCACTTACTAAAAATAGCATATTGTTAAACATAGTGTGTCCAAAGACATTTTAACCACATTTTGAGCAACCATCGCAACTTACTAAAAATAGTAAGTTCAGGAAAGTCTTTAGGTTCATTTGCATGTTACATTATTGCAAAGCTCTCAGAAAAACCAAAAGGAATCCGGAATCCAAATTGACAAACTCCATCAAATACACCCCTGAAAACATCAAGAAGACCTAAAAAAAATAGGAAACCCTAATTTTTGCCCCCAACTAGCCTACGGGTCTCCAAAATAGGCTAATGGCCAACTGAACTGGTTACAACTAAGAAGGGGACATTACACCGAGCTCTAATACCAAACCGATGACAAACTCCCTCACACATCTACGCTCTGATACAAAACTGATAACACGCCCCTCACATACATTTCTCTAATACCAAATTGATGACACACGGCTTCCACAAATAGCCAATCACAAACTAACTTTGCCTCTAATTCGACAAGAACTCAGAATGCAAACATTAACTATTATATGCGACAAGGACCTATTCTGCCTTGCACACACTCCCCGTCTCCAACAGGGACCCCCCTCCTTTGGTTTGCTTCGTCAAGGTCCTGAAATAAACTCTATTCGTCTGGCAGAAAGAGAGAGAGAGAGAGAGAGAGAGAGAGAGCTTGATTCTGAAGCATGACGAGAGTCAAGATAGGGTGTACCCGTAGTCCTGAGCCTAAAAATTTAAGAATCACCATGGGGAAAGGGCCTTCAAAGCTCAAGCTGAAAGTTAAATCCCAAGGCCTTCCCCTAAGATTTTGGAAGCTGTCTGAATAAGTTAAGCCCGAGCGTTGAGATAATGCCTAGACCATTGCCTTAGAGCATTTGAAAAAAAACTAACATCTAAAACCTGACTCCAAATAGGGTAAAATGAAGCATTTCTTTTCAACACACTTGAAAACCCCCTTTGCCTTCGCCAAAAAAAAAGGGTCCTGAAAATGCTCCAGCAAACAAACAACTTAAAACGTTACATTCCTTTCAAACTTACTAGGACCCTTGTTAAAGCCGAAATGAACACTAAATTTGGTGTTAAATAATTTTAAAATGTCAAAAGGGGCCATCGAAGTTCGGCGTTTTTCTTTGGCAAAGTCATGTCTTCTTTAGTTTGCACCCTTGCTAGACCAAAAACAGTGGCCACTGAAAACAATGAAGGCGTTTTAAAAGCGTGAGAAAGTTCAAGTAACCCTTTTTACTTAAGGCGTTTTAAAAACCTAAATTTATTTTAAGTCGCCAAGCACTTAAAATTTCGCAAAAAAAGTTCGGCATTTTTTTAGCAAGGTCATATGTTTTATGTTGTTTTCGCCTTTGCTTAAGCTCATAAAAGGCCCAATTTGTATTAAAAACATCGAAACATTTAAACTTTGGCAAATTCTAAGGCGTAAGTTTTGCATTTTTTCTCCTTTGTTATTGCCGAAGTTTCCTTTTGTGTTTGTTTTAGGGCATTTTAAAGCCCGAAGCATAAGTTTTTTTTTGTGGCCTTTATAGGTAGGCTTCCCCCCAATTCAAACACAAAAGACTACAAAATCGCGCCCTAGCCTTGTCAAAATAAAGAGAGGTAGATTCCTTCGAAGCGCAAAGAGGTAAATACCTTTTAAGACGTAGGCACAAGGAGAAATTGCATCATCGAAACAAAGACACAGCAAAAACGCAAACACAATGAAATGTCCCCCACAAATTTTTCAATTTTTTAACACAAGATCACCACCCGTTAATATTAGCAGTAAGAAATATCATGATCAATACAGTTGGCGGTTAAACCAGCCACTTCCACTTTTCAGCGGGTGAAGTAAGAACAATAGAAAATAACAACTCCTTGGCGGTATGACCAGCCAATTTACAAGCCAAACAAAGATAGAACAAGACAATCACTCAACCACTTTCCAGCGGGAGGACTATGCATTAACAAAAACTATCACTCGACCACTCATGCAGCGGGAGGACTGGAGTACATGAAAATAGAGAAATAGGTGGCTAAACCAACCTCTTCCACTTTTGCAGTGGGTGATACAAGAATATTGCAGAGAGATGGATTGTTCAGTACTACTAAATCAGTCTTACAATATTTTATCCTGCAAATACTGTCAGTACAATATAATTTCAATCTCTAAATAGAAACGAAAGTACTCCAAGGAATTACAATAAGATAACTCTAAAATAACTAGCCAAATACACACTTAACCAAGTCTGAAATGAATTACCAACAATACCAAAAATGAACCAGCAACACAGAAATGCTCGTAACTCTCTCAAAACTCCACCAAACAGCTCCAAATCAGCAGCGAAAGAAGGCTAGGGGGAAGGTGATCAAACCCCAACCCAGCAACCGCATCAAACCTGCTTGCAGCCCAAGGGCAAGGCTGAAAAGGTACAGCCAGCAAGGAAACTTGACTAGCAATGAAAAATTAAACACTCCACCTCATAATACGAGCCTCCAGATGAAGAACCGCCGAGCAGAGGAGCTTCCAACAAGCTATTACCCAGAATGAACGGATACACGGACAGAGAGTTATGAATTAAAATAAGCTACTGCCACACCTAAAACCAGCAAGCTAGAAACACACCAAAACACTCAAATTACTGAAAAATAGGCTCACAATCCATTCTATCAGCTCACTCTATCTCTCTGGATGAAAGACAGTCTCAATAGACCAGCTAGGAGCTATCTCTCAAGCACGAAACCGATGGTTGCTAGGAAGCTCTCAACTTCGAAGCTCAACTAGCACCAATCCGGCAGCACTTCGTTGCAAATAAACATGAATAGTCTCAAATGAAGGCCAAGGCACAAATTTATAACTTCCTCCTCAAATAGAACTTCTTTTCCCTCCAATATGGGATTAAAAAACGACATTCCAATTTCCTTAATTTGCATTTCATTTCATTTTTCCCAAAATCGCCCATCACATGGTGGCAAATACACTTTATAAAAAATACATCAATAAAGTGTATTATGGCGTCCAAAGAATAAAGTGACCATCTTGCCTTGATGATCCACTTATAAAATATTTTTCTCAACCAAGAATCGCCCACATATAATTAAGGAAATGATTTTAGATATCAATATAACTTAAGCAATCCCCCTCAAATAAATCGTCCAACTTTTGCCTTAAGTTATAATTTAATTTAATACACCATTTTTCATCAAATACTTAACTTGCCAAAACAAGCTCCAAAAATGTTGGAAGACAAACTGCTCAAACTAACCTATCGGAAATAGCCATCTAAACTAACCAGCTGAACCCTTGCTAAAAATAGTACTTACTAAAAAATAGCATACTGCTAAAAATAGTAAGTGTTTCCAAAGTGATTTTTACCACATTTTGAGCAGTCGTCGTGACTTCCTAAAAATAGGAAGTCTGGAAATCATCTCCGAAGAATTTGCATGTCAAACCACGTTGGAGCTCTCAAAAAACCCTATAAAGCAAACTACTGTCAGCCTGTCGCAATTTACTAAAAATAGTAAATTCAGAAATCTTCTCTGATTGGAATGCATGTTATACCATCCTAAAGCTCACGAAAAACCTAGAAAGAATCTACAAAGGAAACAGTAGAACTCTTGCAAACACCTCTCTGCAAACCTTCCTAAAGACGAAATCCCTAATTTTGTCTTTGGTTAGCCTACAGGTTTCCAAAATAGGCTAAGACTCCATCCATCAGTCGAGAACTGAGAAGGGGGCATTACACACAAGGATAACAACAAAGACCCAAACAAACAAAACGCGGGTCATTCATAAAACCGCTACAAAAGGAGGAAAGGAATCGCTCCAGCATAAGCAGAAATATAAACATTTTTAGCAAAATCAGCAAACAAAATACATTAATCCTTCCAGATATGCTTCTACGACTAAGTTGGCAAATCTATTTAAAGTTTTGTGGTGCAGAGTAGGATAGCAAAAGCTATTGGTTTTCTGCAGGCTATACAAAACTATGAATTGATTATGGACTGCTCCAAGCACTATAAACCAGCAGAAAGGGTGGTTTTTGTTAACAAAATGATGATAGCCGATTTCATTCCTGAGGCCCTCACAGAGGTCTTTGGCATTCATGTCCGTGAGGATGCAATAGTCGTGCAAATGGATGAAGCCTAAGCAATATACGACCAAAACCTGACTAAATGTAAAAATAAAATGAATGACAATTGGTTTAGGAAGAAGAGGCCCCATAGCTCCAAGATCCTTAAAAAGACCTACAGTAGCGAGTTCAACGAAGAGTATGGAGATATGGTCACCCTCCTCAGCCATATCATTGGATTACCCCAATTTCGAGTGGATGTTCTACTATATAGAGGAGGTTTTTGGGGGCAATTCAGGTTAGACTGGCCTCAAATGATTAGTCACAACATCCATGAGTAGCTAGTGCTACTGTCAGAAAAGAGGATGTTCACCATGTCCTCCTATGTGGTGCATATGATGGCTCAACATTCCAGACTTATGGGCTGATCCGCCTTGGTGCGATCGGAAACGAGGAGAGGCAAATGAAGGTACACGAATGCTACCCCCAACTTCACTATCACAACATAGGCCAAAGGGAAAGGAACAATGATATGCAGTGGGCCAATATGAGAGGGTGCATGATGCTTTCACCATGTGAATGGTTTGGATAATGCAAGAAGGACTGCAACAAAGGCTATCTAAACAAACAATTGCATTGGTGAAGCAATATGGGGCATGGTTCATATAGTTTCTCAGATTCTCTTGAGAAATTCTGGATTTGAAGGCTCGCCATATAGACTCCCTAAGTACCCCACAAATAAACTAGTACTCCTGGAGGTGGCCAGACAAGCAAATGCAACAGGAAAGATCCTTAGAGAAAAGGTCATAGGGGTGTCGTTTCCAATGGCCATTGGGGACAACGATATAAATCTGAAAACTGCTACCCAGACAGAACAATCAACAGAGGAGTTGGCATCATATGGCTTACAAGAGCACCCCAGTAGAAAAAAATTTGATCCTACAGGATTGGGACAAAAGACCTACAGTAGGCACTATAGGCATAAGTTGAACATAGAAGATTATTGGGGCAGCTGCAGAGATGACTTCGAGGTCCGAAAAGGGAAGTGTTCCAGACTAAGCCTGTACCAAATCAAGAACTTTGAATATGCCCAAGTTCCTGACCAGATAAATGATGACGAGGATTGCTTACAGCACCATGCCTATGACTCTATCAAGGATCACCCACCAGCCTTGATTAATTGGTCTCAAGATCCTATCACCGGATTGGAGGTGATAATGAGGGAACCTAAAAGATCCACTGACGCTTGGATATAGCAGCATACCAAAGAGCGAACACATGAGGGTGTGAAATTCACCTATAACCTGATAGGAGGCCTTGAGTCTCAATCCTCAAAAAGTGAAGAAGAAGCACCTGCCACAGCACAAGAAGATGAAGAAAACAAAGAAAGTGAAGAAGAGCCTTAGAAGAAAAGAAAGAAGAAAAAGGCTAGTACACAGTCGAAGGCATCCAGGAAGTCCAAAAGAAAGAAGAGTTTGTCACCTAAGGCCCCCACCCGCAAGAAATTGAAGATAAGGCGACTATTACTACAGCCACCTCACAAGAGGACTCTACTGTTGTAGGAGATGCAACTAACATAAAACACCAGCCTACTCCTCCCATGCTACAAATGGAATCAGTCTTTGTTGAGACAACCGACTTAGAAGAGTCGAATCTCCAACAACAAGAAATACAAATTATTGATCTAGAGGATCCTACAAATCAAATTGAGGAAGGAGAAATCCCGCCTGTAGGATCAGATGACAAAGAGGAGGCTACAAACAGAGGTGGAGAACAGCAAGACACCGAGATACATCAGCAACTACTAAGTTAAGTAATGGAAAGCTCGACCAGAGGAAAGGAGGAAGATGCTAATGAGAACCGACCTCTGTCTATAAGTGGGCAAGAGAGGATGAATATTGGGTCAGTTGCAGTTTCTGGAGAGCAGGGGAAGGAAATTGTGGTCACTTCTAGCCAGTCCGCACCTCCTATATGGTTGCAAAACTAGATAGAAAAGAAAACGGCAATGAGGCCACCCTTAAGTCTTGGGAACTTACTTGCTCGAGTAGGATAGCCTCGAGTCAAGGAGAAGAAGAAGCCTATGACCTACTCAAGGATAACCAAGGATGCTCAACCAAACCGGGTCGTACATGTTACTGTTCCACCATCAAACAATCAACTGTAGATGTAACCCTTGCTGATTACCACATTTTATCACTAGAGTTGGGGAGAGTAACCAAAGAACAAGAAGTTGAGCAATTTTGGGATTCCTCCAAGGCTATACTAAGAAGATTGAAGAAAGAAATGGAGGAGAAAGAGATGTATAAAGCCCAGGCTAAATAGGCTGAGAAGTACATTGATCACTTGCTCAAGCCATTGCAGCAAGCAGAAGAGTCTTATGTCCCTCCCGTGGCATTGGCATAGAAGACAATGGTTGAGTTTGAAAAGATAAGGACCACTGCTAGAGTAACACAGGAATGGTTTGAGGATACAACCGAGAAAGGAAATCAGGTGCTCAAGGAAATAATTTCCCTGCAGCGTGAGATGGACCGAGATCTGCAATCAATGGAGACCCTTAGAAATAGCTTGGAGGAATTGAAAATATTGGCTAATTATCCAATTCCCCTCATGAGTGCCTTGTTGTGGACTTTCCCCGAAATCCCCATGGGCCAGCAGATTATTGAACTACATGAATTCAGCACCATCGAGTATTGGCATTGGGCCCTAAGACTGAAGAGTGACATACTGAACATCATTGATGGAGGATGGGAGACTTGTGAAGATGTCGTGGCATTCGTCGGAGATATTTGCTCCCTACTTCTAGAAAGTATGATCGGCAATAAAAATCACAAGATGGAAATTGACACGCTGAGGCTTCTCCGGAAAAGCTAGTTGAAGAATGATGGAACCCCGTATTCCAAAGGTGACATGGTGACTGCTAGTAGGTTGTGTTGTGCTATGCGAGTACAAAGCCAACAAGGCTAAGTGGAAGTGGCATTTGAAAAGGGTGGAGAATCATGTTATGGATAACAGTTATCGAATGGACAACACGCCCATGCCTTCCGGATAAAAGATAAGCTCTGTCATGGTGAAATTCCAAGAATATGTTCGGGAAAAGTGGGCAGCAAGTAGGGATATTTAGAAAAGGTATTTAGATGGTGAAAAGGATTTCTTGAAATATCTATTTTGGGCTAAAATAAAAGATAAAACACAACGCCCAATGTTCGTTATTTCCTCAACAAGAAAAAGTACCATTTTCTGTCTTGAGCTCTGCATAGTTTACTTTTTGAAGGGACTTAATGGTTGGTAGTTGTAAAATTAGTTGGGATGTGAAATACATCCTTTGCTAGGTATGGGGGGCATGTTTTATTGATGAATCTAGGCCATTTAATGGATTAAATCTTGGCCATTCATCCAATTTTTGAAAAATTATAAAAAGGAGCCTGCTCTCTCCCATTTTTTGTAAGAAGACTATGAATTGTTGTTGAAACTCTGCCAAAATTAATACAGGAACCTGTTTGAAGAATAGTTTGTATATGAATTTCATGTGAGTCCATGGATCTCCTTCTTCCCATTTATTTATTTCTATTTATGCATTTTAGTATAGAATGGTTTCTTTGAGTTAGTATTTCATAGAGTTTTCTATTCATACCATTGGGAGTTAACTGAGTGTTATTTCCTATGTATGGTTAGACTGAACATATATAAATCTTAGTTCGATTGTTGGATGTTGTGTTGAACTGCTATGTCTCTTAGAACTCAATGTATGCATCTAGTAATTTGAAAATCTGTTTTAACCCTTTGAAGATTGCACCAGCCTTTGCTTAGTTGTGACAAAAACTAGCAAACCAATATCTACAAATTGAAATCTGTTCTATCTAGGATAGATTAATCTCTCTACCCCTTCCTTTTGCTGTTTATTTTTAAAATCTGTTATGAAGTATCTAGGGCAGCATCATGAATACTGAATATCTGATGAATGTAAGGCTTGTGAAGTCTTAAAGTTGCCTGTAGAACTTGTCTTAGAAGTTTATCCTTATAGCAGGCATAAATCCCCTTGTGTTTACCAGAAAAACACATCAACGTTGAGTTATCCTTAGCCAGTCAAGACCTGAAAACATGAGCCTTGATGTTAGCTCTTGTGATCAGCTCCAATAGCACTAGGGATTTCCTTATTCAAGAGAGAATAGGATACACTAGGCATTCAATTCTTTGTTGACTGAAAGCAGCAGCTCATTTTCGCCATCAGCAAGACCTCTGGAGCTATCCGAGCAATTAACAATACACTTATATTAAGGCATACATTAACACATTAAAACAACTCATTAAAGCGAATCCGCATATCAAGAAGAAACCAGATTGGTTATTTATTTCTGTAAAACACGAAAAGATAATTACAACCACAATGGACTGCGATCTTTACTCAACAATGCAAGCCAAAATTTCTCCCATTCCCTAGCTTGTTTGTTTCTGCCTCACACTTGTAGATTGGCGATTCTACTCAACCCCTTAATGGTTTGATGCCAATCTTCCTGGTGTCACCTAGTCTCTTCTTTATCTTCTCTACTCGACTATCTTCCCTATGTTCTTTTGCAGCTCTGATGTGGCCGTATTCTTTTCGCCCTTCACTGCCTGTCCTCTTCATCCATCTATTCGTCCTTTTTCCTATCATTCTCTCTTCACTCCATTCAAGCCGTTCGTCCTCCGTTTTCCCTTCCCAATGCCGCCTCTATTTATGACATTTTCTTCATCTTTTTTTTCCTTTCTTTCTTTGTGTTCCAACCATTTCCTATAACGTCCTTAACTGCCCTTCAAAACTGACCCCAAGCCAAATTCGACAAAATTGAGATAGGTAAACAAGAAAATAGAAAATTATCCAATGCTCCTACATCACTTCATCATCAACTAAGTGCAGAACCTAAGATCATATCATTTAATTTGACTTTTGGATGTTACCTCAACATCCAAACCCAAGTTACATTCTATTCCTTCCCCACCCTATTTAAGATATTTCCCAGCTCCTGTTTTTCCTTTTTCTATCATCAGTATTCCTTCCCCTAGTCCTGCTAGAAGGTAACAACAAGAAAAACAAGTGTTACAAGTGGATAAAATCTGCAGATACCAGAAAGAGAAAAGTTGTCGCTTCTTATCATGTTGATTTTGATGTTCTTGCTTCTATTCTACTGAAGCAAAAACTTAAGAAATTGAAGAAGTATTCGAGGGTGAAAAGGAATGAGGATAGTAACCTGACTTCAGATATTGCTCCTAGGGAAAAGTCGCACATGAGATCAAACCTGATGATTATCAAGTGATTTTGTCTAGCTTTGGGACAAGAACTTGCCTAGGAGATGTAAGTTTTGTAAATGTGATCACAAAAACTACTAAAGAAAGAGTTCTTAAAGATTGTGAGGCCAAGGCTGTCCTTAAAGCTAGAAAGCAAACAGCTAGATGAGTACTATCACTACCTACAAGGGTTTGATTGGTAAACTTCAACCCACTATTGCTCTTAAACATAGTCTTAATGAGCAAGATCACTGGTAGTATTAAAGATTGTGTCACTAGTATCATCAGAAATTGTACAACTTAGCAGCAAAAGGATATATCATAGTATCAATGGGCAAGATCACCAACAAAAATATGTGGTCTTACACTGAAATACTTGAGTTTATTGTGACCATTCATTTGATGTAAGACAAATTTATCATCAAAAATGCCCCAAGACTGTGTAACCACTCACAATTTCTATTCCCATTCAACATTGATGGGAATCGGTCCGGTTGAGGCCATTATAATGCAGAAAACTAGATCAGCTTAAGTAGAGGATGATAGCACAAAAAGAAGCTTACCAAAAAAATAAGTGATTTCAAAAGAAGGGGCCTGAAACAGTTTTCTTTTCACAAAATTAAAAGGAAAATTAAGTTTTCAATCGAGGGCAAAGCACACAACCTGAAAATCTGAATGAAATAAAGCATCATTTGACTGAAAATCAAGAAATAGATACCACTACTGCATAGGTCCCAAAAAACACGAGAAATCAAAACAATTAAGCACCAAAAATAATGCCCATTTGACCAATTAATTACCTCTGTGAAAAATAGTTCCAGAAACAGTGTGCAATAAGAAGGGGCGAGGCACTTGTAACCAAGAATGCAGAGCCCACAACTCCTGATGTGGCACTGTTATGTCAAAACCTTACATGTAAAGGTTACATGAAACACAAGCATAACATATGCATCTGATGAGGTGGTGTTCCACAGAAGCACTAATAATGCAGATGTTGTACTTATGGGTATGGCAAGATGTCGAAGCATCAAAAATAAGATATGCCACACATTAAATCTAGATAAGTTCTCATGAGTCTGATCAGCTGCCAAACCAGGCCCTGCCCACCAATCTTTTCAAGCAGCACATGCAAAAGTAGCAAAAAAGCAATGATTCGAGCCTGACACTACTTAATAAAAGACCCTTGCAACAAAAAGGCCAGACCCAATGTCAGAATATGTACAGAGCATTAATGACCTGAGACAGACTTTATTGCAATCCATCTAGGATCTGGATGAAAATACAGATCTGTCAAGTCAAGACATCTATCTATGGTTGAATTGGACAGTCTCAGGAGAGATAAAGAATAGGGCACAAAAGGTAATTGGTGAGACAAGAAAGCCAAGGATCCCAAACAAATTGAGGTTCTTGAGATGATTTAAAAGCTATGCCGCAGGAAAATGTATTCATTAAATGCTGGAATGTCATGAAAGTAGGATCTAGATCATGCAGACCACGTTGGCAAGGAGAAGCTCATGGAAAGAGGCCATCCAAGAGGGTTGTACTGCATATTGAGGTGGATTTTTTAGGCCACCACAACAAATGGGATGTCTAGAGCAGAGTCATCCAGCCAAAAAAGGCTACTTGAAATAAAACTGATGCCTTTCTTCTGCACAAGGGCATGAAGAGGGTCAAGGAAGACCTAGGCTGCTCAGTATTTGATAACTAAAAAATTACAATTGGACTATAAACCAGGAATAGTCAATTTTTTTATTTTTTTTAAATTGCCAGACAAAAAAACATTACTAACTTTACTGCAACTGTCAAATTGACAAAACTGTCTAACTAGATCTGGGGCAACTGGAAGCCAAATTGAGGTGAGGCTATCTATCAAAGTGTAGTTCAAATTTCTCCACAAGATAAGATTAGAGATATCTTTTCATAACTCTGAAGCCGCAGAGATTTTTACACACTTTCATATGCCCAATAAAATATAAACAACCTAAAAACTAGCTCACACTAAAAATAGATAGGCATTAAATTGCACCAATAAATATTCAGTTGAAAATTTTCATCAAGAAAATTCACAATCCATCTATTGAAAACCCCCAAAAAAGGAAATTTATGATCTATCCATCTCTTATCTGTTGTTTATGCTATAATAATTCCTTTTTATAGAAACATGCATGAGAAAGCTATCTGACAGAAGGTTCCCAAAATAAAAGATTTTCACTTAGCTGGGTATAAGCTTAAATGCATATATAATTAGTATGTTTGGATGAAGGTGATAACTACAATAGAAACAAAAGGCTATTCAGTGAAGAGAATCTCTACTCATAGAGAGTCAACTGGAGACATTTCTGTCCCTTTTACTTCACAATCTTCTTGACCAACATCTCTTTTTTTAACAATTTTTTGTTGAAACCATTCTATGATAGCAATGAGGAAACCTCAATGTATGTCCAATCTATTTTGTAGCTCTTTTCTCCCCTCAATCAAGTGTTGAACCATCTCCTGAAGCTCTTAATTCTCCTCTTGAAATTTCCAATTCAAGCTTCAAGTTCTCGGAGTTTCTCACTTCTTGACGCTTTTCCCATGGGTGAAATATGCTAATAGATATGGCTTGCAATCCTTGTCAAATATATTTGATAAGGAGGAAAACTATACAAAGCTAATCTGATTAAGCAATGCCTCCTACAAACCTCAATGAAAACATGACTCTGATACCACCTGATATCTAATTGACCTAGATATTCCAATGAGTGATTCCTGAGCATGAATATACGATTATTCTACGCACTAATCCAATGCAAATTGCTACTGAATTTGTAATATCCCCATTTTAGCCTGACATCAGATGATGTGCCATTAGCCCGTTTTGCCTTGGTCTTGAGGGCTAACCAGGACTTTACAGGGATCAGTGTGTGATTTGGCCAAGGTGTTTTCAGTTTCAGGCAAATCAGAGGTGTTTTGGCAGGGTTTCCAGACACTTACTATTTATAGTAAGTCAGCCGCGGCTCAATGACTTGAAATATTTGAAGCATTTTTGGATGTCAGTAATTTGATACATTTAATTCTTCATCAAGTTTCCAATTTAATGAGCCATTAATTATTTGGGCGATTAAATTTAAAGTTTCTAAAATTAAATTTAAATATTTAACTTTAGTGATTTGTTTAATGCTTGGACTAATGTTAAAGGGAAAAACTAAAGTCCCCTTTCATTTTGGAGACATAAGGGATATTAATATTTTATTACAACTTTCTTAAATCCCACATTCACTGTGTATTGGTAATTGTGCCCAAAAAGTTATAAATCAGAGCTTTTAATGCTGAAGAAAAAATCTTGGAAATTGTGAATCTTGGAGTTTGGGTTTCCTGGAGATTATCTCTGGAAATATTTTCAGGCATTTGAGGACGTCAATCCTCATTTGTGACATCTCCTACACCTGCGAAATATCAGGCCTGGGAGATAAATCAAACAGCATTGGTCGAATTGGAGAGTTCTTGAATATTACAGCTTAAGAGGGAATCACTGGAAAAATCGCAAGGTTAATTTGAAGATGACAAGTTAATTCACAACGCTGGGAATCATTCGAGACTATTAGTGTTTTGGAAGCAGTGGGATCGTGGCAAATTGAAAGGAAGCCGTGGCTTCTGTCTTGACAGGAAAGAAATTGTTCAGCTAGCCACCATTTCTCAGGACAGGCCCCGCAAGTTACCTTAATCGCAGACCTTCACTGTGACAGGGAGTTTGGAAATCACAGCAAAAATTGTGTTGGTGACTCCTAGTTGAATACGTAGCTGTCATGAAATATTAGGCACTTCGTTGTGTTGGGAGAATTGGAAGGCGACAGTGGCTGGGCATTTGGGACGCCTAGCAGCAAGCTTGGCTGGGTACAGATTGCAGCGTTGGACGTGGGGAGTGTGGGGGTTTGCTAGCGCATTATACTGCAGTAACACAATTACAGCCAAATCATGGATATTAGCAACTCTTTGTAATGTCCCCACTCTAGCAGATTGACCAAGCATATGTACGTTAGCCTAGCTCTACATGGTCCCGAGGGCTAACGAAGGGTTTAAAGGGATCCTGGAGTGTTTTTGCCTAGTCATTTCCAGTTTGGGCCAAAACGAAGTTGATTTACTTAGTTTCAGGCATACTTACTATTTTTAGTAAGTCAGCAGGACACAACGGAGGCTAGTTTTGGTGATTGGATTTGATACTCCTTGGCGAGAGCTTTCCGACGAGCTATCACTCACGCTATTCGGAGTCCGATTGCTAATATATTTTAATGCCTGAAGTTTTATTAAAGTAACATTTAATTTAATTGTAAAATATTAAAGTGTTACTTTAATATTTATTTTATGGAGATATGTGTAAATCAAAGGGGCAACCAAGGGAGACATAAGTGAATATTTTAATATGTTTTATATTGAACATGTTTTATCCCACATTGTTTGAGTGAGTTGGGTCGCCCCTTGGAGAAAGAATAAAAGGGAGCTTTTGTGGCTTCATTGGGCAGGTTGAATATGAGAAGAATTTGGTGTGTGAGTTGCAGATCCATTCTTGGCATTAGAGGACGTCTATCCTCTCTTGTGACATTCTAGACGTCATTCCCTTGGGGTTTGGCCTTTGGAATCCTTTGCGATCAGCTTCATTTACAGGCAGATTGGGTGCATTTTTCAGCCACAGGCAGCAGCATTATTTGGTTGCATTTCCAACTACAAGCAACAGCATTATTTGGTTGCATTTCCAGCTACAGGCCGCGACACTATTCACGCAGGTACTATTCACGCGACACTATTCACGCGGGTACTATTCACCTGGCACTATTCACGCGGCACTATTCACGCAGCACTATTCATCTGGCACTATTCATGCAGCACTATTCATGTTACTGTAGCAGCAGAATTAGAAACTTTTGTTGGAACATTATGTCAAAATGCTGGAGTATTTAGTGAGTTGAAAATAACCTGCTTTGTATTTGAGTTTGTTAATTCTGGAAATAATATTATAACAGCAGTAGTTCAATTTCCAGCTTGCCTATTATTGTAAATTCTTTTTAGTTCATGTTATGTGGTTTCATACCTGTGCAAAGACTTAAAACAAAAAAAAAAACATTGAAACATTAAACGGAGGAATAAGGAATTGGCTGCAAACTGTTTGACTAAATTCCTATCAGCAGTGGGGTTAGTTTTTGGGCATTCTAGGGTGTCCATTACACTCTTGCAAGAAGTCAGGTTCCTCTATGATTGATACTCTTGTTGGCATAGACCATGTAAGTTGAATGACAAGTTCGTATTGTTCCATGCATTATTACAAACAACAAAATTGTGTATGAACTTGTAGTTGTGACCAATAATGGATTGAAAAAAGTTATACTTAGCTGTTACAATGTATGCATTTCATTTGTAATGACCATTAATGATTGTGCACCAACTATTTGTCATTATTCCTAGTGAACTCAGAATTTTCTGTGCTGGTCATATTGTATGACATATGAAACCTACAAACATTGAAACGCACCAGGACCAACTAAACCACAGATAAATTCAAGAAAGGGAAAAATAAGATTTTAAAAGATACTCTACCAACTGTTTGACGAAATACCAACAGCTAGATTGACAAGGAAAGTTATAGCAAATAGGGCAGCCTATTACAGTGGTATCAGAGCTTAAGATTCTGCCAACCTTTGGGTAATCCAAGAAGTTGATTTCTGTTAGAGCAATGGCAACAGAAGACACTAAACAACTAGCAAGATCACTTTACTTAGCAGGCAGCAAGCTCAATGAGCATTTTCAGTCAAAGAATGAGGTCTTGAATACTCTTAAAAGAGCAGAAGAATGTTTGATTCTTGTGGAGCAGTCACCTCATGATTGGATACAGTTAGCTATGTCTCCTATAGGGACTACCTTGAAACAACACTGGTGGCTTAGGCATCCAAATGATGAAATCAGATTGGTAGTTACTTCTTGTTTATCTGAAATCATGAGGATAATAACACCTCTAGTAACATATGAAGATGATGATACAATGAAAGAAGTTTTACAACTGATTGTGGAGAGTCTTCATGGGTTGCAAGATGACAAATCCCCCGCTTTTAATAGCAGTGCAAAAATTTTAGATATTGTGCCAGGGACGAGATCATTCATCCTTATGTTGGATCTCCAAATGTTTCATTGTTTCATTGCTGAAATTAGGAAACGTCATCCTAACAAGGTGAAGACAAATATGTTTGACATCTTGTCCATGATCCTAGACGAGAATGATACTGTTTGTAAGCAGTTGCGGTCTGAATTGTTAGACATTTGGAGAAGTGAGCTACATGTTTCAGCTGCAGCCTATGATTTCTCAAGAAGTTTGGTTGAGCTGAAGATTGAAAAGTTTAGGGAGCAGCTAACTACAGAAGAATTGATCTCTTGGGGTTTACAAGTTTCACCTTCTCTTCAGGTGAGAATCAATCCAAATGTTGATGAGGAAGTCTCAGCTTTGATTACACCTATTACCTTGCCTGAGGAAAGTAGAAAGGATAATGAACTCCTTTCAGTTGAGGAGGAATTTATTGAGTTTGTGTGATGTCCCCGATGTAATTAAATAATAAATTATATTACTTTATTGTAAGGCCCCAAATTTAATAACAATCTTTCGGGCCCTTTTATTTAATTAGATTAGACAAGTCTTTGTTGGTCGTGTCGGCCCGTTTGTAACCCTTCGGGAAGTTTCCCGAAGCCCATATATATGGCCGAGTTAGTCTTTGTCATAGGTATGCGAATTTGGTATTTTCTCTTTGTTTGTGTGAATTCCAGTGGAGTTCGGTTGTGAGCCATTTCGGAGGTGGAAGATCCTCCCTACTTGGTATCTACAGTTTCAGTGGGATTCATCCCTCACCCTATTCTGCTCTGTGTACTTTTCCGGATCTAGCAAATCTGGAACCTTATCATTGTTGAAATAAATATTACTTCTAATTGCATATCCGACAATCTGGTATACATGCATTCCTAACATTCAGTTGCTTGTGAAGACCAACCCCGTCACGCACACAGATTGAAACCCACCATACCACCCCTTCACCGTACAATCATTTTCACCACCGTACTGCCTACCTTCTCACCACTGTATGGCCTGCTTGACTCCATCTATGACAAGGAGATGCTCGCCATCATGCATGCACTGACGAAGTTTCAGCAGTACCTCGTCAAGGCAAAGTTTGTTGTGCGGACAGACCACAACAGCTTGCGTTATTTCTTGGAGAAGAGGGATCTAAATGAACGACAACAGAAGTGGGTGAGCAAAGTCCAGGCATTTGATTTCGACATTGAATATGTGAAGGGGAAGAATAACGTGGTAGCTGATGCCCTGTCAAGAAGGCCTGTCATATATGTTCTTTATCCCAAATTTCGGCGGATTGGAAGGAACACCTGTTGGTTGAATATTCCAAGAATACTTTTTCCTACGAACTGATGGATGGTCAAGTGCAGGATGACTAATACAAGGTGGTTGACGACACCATTTACTACAAGGACAGAATTTATTTGGTACCCGAGTCCAAGATGAAGGAAAAGGTTCTGAAGGAAATGCATGACTCTCCCTTAGCTGGGCACCCGAGATACTTGAAAACCTACAGACAAATCCAGGAAAGGTTTTCCTGGAAGGGGCTTAAGAACGACGTCCTACAGTATGTGTGGGAATGTTCCACCTGTCAGCAGAACAAATATGAGCACACCCTACCGACCGGACTGCTGCAACCATTGCCAATCCCCGACCAGAAATGGGATAGCATTTCGATGGATTTCATTACTGGGCTCCCCAGAGTGCAAGGAAAGGATTGCATTTTCGTCGTAGTTGACCGCTTGACCAAGTATGCACATTTTTTTGCCATCCCCACAAGATGCCAAGCAGTTCAAGTGGCCGAGTTGTTCTTCCGTGAGGTATTCCGCTTACATGGTCTACTATGAAACATAGTCAGTGACAGGGATAGCCGTTTTCTGAGTATCTTCTGGATAGAGTTATTTCGGTTGGCAGGAACTGAGTTGTCGCCCAACACGAGCTACCATCCGCAGACAGACGGATAGACCAAGATTGTGAACAAATGGCTGGAGGGTTATCTTAGGAACTACGTTTCAGCTCAACAGAAGGCTTGGGTACACTGGTTACATTTGGGTAAACACTGCTACAACACCACCTATCACATGTCGATAGGCATGCCACCCTTCAAAGCTTTGTACGGTTATGAACTTTCTTCATTTGTTGACCTGGCATTGGGAGACAATCATGCACCGAGGGCCAAAGATTGGCTTCAGGAGAGTTTAGACATCCTGACATCTCTCAAAGATAACCTGCAAAGGGCTCAGAACTAGCAAAAGATGTATGCTGACCGACACTGGGTTGAGCGAAATTTTGAGGTTGGCGATCTGGTATACCTCCGACTTCAACCGTACAGACAATCCTCCTTGAAGACAAGTGGTGAGGAGAAGTTGAAGCCGCGTTTCTATGGACCCTACAGGGTGGTTCGGAGGGTGGGTGAAGTTGCCTACGAGTTGGAGCTTCCTGAGGGGAGTCGGATTCACAATGTTTTTCACGTGTCATATCTCAAGAAGGTCATCGGGCAGCGCGTCACAACGTCCAAGGATCTACCACCCATCGACAAAGAAGGGAAACTAATTCTTGAGGTGGCGAAGATCATCGACGTCAGAGAAAAGAGGCTGAGATCACGCACAGTCAAGGAGTTCCTTGTGCGTCGGAAGAATCTACCCATCAAGGATGCCACCTAGGAAGGCGAGCAAATTTTGGAGCATCCAAGCTTGCAATTGCTTGAGGGCAAGCAATTTCTAGCCCGGGAGGACTGTGATGTCCCCGATGTAATTAAATAATAAATTTAATTACTTTATTGTAAGGCCCCAAATTTAATAACAATCTTTCGGGCCCTTTTATTTAATTAGATTAGACAAGTCTTGGTTGGTCGTGTCGGCCCGTTTGTAAACCTTCGTGAAGTTTCCCGGAGCCCATATATATGGCCGAGTTAGTCTTTGTCATAGGTATGCGAATTTGGTATTTTCTCTTTGTTTGTGCGAATTCTAGTGGAGTTCGGTTGTGAGCCATTTCGGAGGTGGAAGATCCTCCCTACTTGGTATCCACAATTTCGATGGGATTCATCCCTCACCCTATTCTGCTCTGTGTACTTTTCCGGATTTGGCAAATTTGGAACCTTATCATTGTTGAAATAAATATTACTTCTAATTGCATATCCGACAATCTGGTATACATGCATTCCTAAAATTCAGTTGCTTGCGGAGACCAACCCCGTCACGCACACAGGTTGAAATCCACTGTACCCCCCTTCACTGTACGGTCATTTTCACCACCATACGGCCTACCTTCTCACCACCGTACGGCCCCTCACTCCACTGTACGGTATTTACACCGTACTACCCCCTCCTCATACCACTGTACGGCCACTCCTCTCCCACCGCACAGTCTATCCACCGTAGGACCTTTCCCCGCCAGTTCAACAGTCCTTTCACCCTTGCCAGTTATACCGTACGGTCAGGGAACATTATAGTTTGAGTCAGACACTACAAGTGGGAGGTTTTCAGAACTCTTCATTGGGAGATGTGCATATTTTCATTGATAAAACAGGGGAAGAGGGAAACTTCTTTGAGGAGTCCACTAATGGTCACATTACTGCTCCAGTAGAACTACATGATGAGAGCATGTTATCTGCTAGTGAATCAGCTAAGTGGGAAGATGAGACCATGGAGCAAACTGAACCCACTTGTACAGAGGCACTTAATCAGGGTATTGAGGATATTTCTACAGGCGGAATTAGTACTAAGCTGATTCAGGAGCATAACATGTGCATACAAGACTTTGTTGAAGAAGAATGTCAGTCACAAACAGATGCCTCTTCATGCAAAGAAGAAGTTGTTCATACACCTCACTGTCCACACAATTTGTGGAATCAGTTGAAGGTGAATGAGGATGGGAATGTGGTAACCTTATCCCATCACGATGAGATGCATAAGCTGGTTGAAAATTACCTTTGGATGATTCGGTTAGAGAGAAGACAAAAGGGAACTGAAGTTGAGTCTACTCTTGATAGTTTGCAGAAGATCAAAGAAGGTATGGGAACAATGAAGACAAACTATTTATATCTTCTATTAGATCGTGATCACCTTCTCAACCTAGTTGAGATCTATTCGAAAGCCTTGAGAAGGAAAGAGGAAGAAATTGATGAACTTTGTTTACAATTGAGCATGGCCCACTCTCCCTTACTTAAAGCAGAGAAAACCTATGCTCGTCCATTGGTGATCCATGAGCATGATGTAAAAACCTTAGAGATCAAACAAATCATTGAGGGGATTGATGAAATCCATAAGTATGAGATGGCACAACATGACTTCAGCACCTTTCCAAATGATTTCAGTCTACAGTTTGGAGAGGAACATGTTGGCTACAATATTCCAGCACTATCTTTATGGGTTTTACCTCCTATTTCTTTGATTGATGGCTGTCCTATGATACTGATCATAATTATATCAGGTTGCAATTTGAGCGCAGCGGCTTTCGATATGGATAGGAGAGATTGGGATTTCCATTTTGGAATTAGAGGATGGGAGAATGATGAGATCTTACCTTCCTGGGGTGGTAGAGATACCTATTCCTCCATTATGGATTTGGTTTACTAGTTACATGGTGTTGTTCTGATCTGTACCAGCAGTTTGATAGGGGTTCACATTTGTTTTTATGCACCTATGATGGGCATCATTCATATCTACAGGGGACCGCGTTGGGTAGATTGGATTATTGATGATTCAGACACATCGGATTTGGTTATAGGTTCAGGCATCAGCGTAGAATTGGTACTCATGATGGTAATGTTGATGCAGTTGTTCTTCATGCCATGATGTGTGAGTCATCTTCTATTGTTGCCAGCACGGAGTGGAATTCACACGACCACTCTGATACTCCTTTGGTGCAGGCAGGAGTGTTTCACCTCGACTGTATAGTGAGGTGTGCTCATCAGTTTACCTTAAGCTTGCATACGCAAGATTTGAATTTGTCATTGATGGCAAGAAAAGGTGAATTGAGTATGGATCATTCAGGTCCGCACTGGTATGACATATTTTTGATAATAGGTGATGAGTCCGAGTTTGGCAAGTCTCTCACCTTGTTCTTTCCAGTTAGTGCCTGCAGAAGCAGGTGTCTAAGATTTGGTTTGATTGGACTATAGAGGCTGACAGAGTAGTGCACCGTTAGCATGATGGATTTATTCCCTGTGTCGGGGACTCACAGTGCAGTTGTATTGTTACTGCTACCCCCTATTTCAGAAAATGTAGGAGGCCATTATAGTTGTTGCAGGTGGATTGGAGGGAAATTCTGACTAGGATCTGGTTCCTTAGCAACTTGATGATGCAGTTTATAGTTTTAGATCTGCATACTTGTTGTTTTGAGCACTCACTGACATCAGTGCTGACAGTTGTAGGGAATATTTGGGGCGTAGTACAACTATCCTTCACTTCCATATGGGAGGGAATGAATCGTTGCAGTCATTTCATTCTTCTTCAGGATGGTTTTCGGAGAGGAGTTTGGAATGGTTCCTTTTGTTAATTTTAAGACCAGACAGATAACAGTAAGCAGAAAATAACAAAGAAAACACACATAACACAGCAGTGCCCTGGGAAAACCTCCCTCTTGGAGGTGAAAAAAAACCAGCAACAAGTCTCAGATGTTTATTAGGCAATAATCAAAAGTGATTTTACGATATGCTTCAGTACTTGAAGCTATCAGCACATAATGGACACTAACATCTTCAACCTAGGGAGTGAACTTATCTGCAATTCAGATGTTGCTGTCCCAAAGATGAAGTTCGTTGCCCTTTAAATGGAATTCGCTGACCTCCCAAGGTGATAGCAATGCTTCAGATAAGAATCGCTGAGCTTCCAATAATATTCGTTGTCTTCTAATAGTGTTCAATGCATAGTTAAAAATCTCGGACTCACCTCGGACTCTGCAAACCAAAAATTTGGACTCGGACTCGGACTCGTGAAAGACTCGGCAAGGACTCGGCAAAAAAAAAAACCATAGTTTTACAAAAAAAGATAAAGAAATTAATGCATTTAGAGAGCATAAGAGCCATAATTGAAACATTACACATGTCACATACTCATATTTTCAAACTTTCAACTCTAAAATGTATAATACCAAGATTTCTTCAATGCTAATTATGCTGTTATATGGAGCCTAATTAGACTCGGAGGCTAAATTTTCCCTACTTCCATCGACGTAGTTTCCCCCTATATTTTTCGACGGGGGTTTGGGGGCAACGCCCTGTTGTGACCATTTCACACATCGCCCCATTGAAAATGGGGATCCCTGCTTTTTGCTTTTTAGGGTTTGTCTTTTTAGGTCTTTTAGGGTTTTGTCGGTTAGCCTTTGCATTTTGAGTGTCGCCAAGGGGATCACCTGGATAGTAGGTCCTGCTGGAGTAATGTCCTGATCCTGAATTTTGTCTAAGTCTGAAAGTCCTGATCCTGAAATTTGGCTAAGTCTGGAATGTCCTGATCCTGAATTTTGTCTAAGTCTGAAAGTCCTGATCCTGAAATTTGGCTAAGTCTGGAATGTCCTAATCCTGAAATTTGACTAAGTCTGGAAACTGAAAATCCTCCAAAAACTAGATTTTGCAATATGGCTCCTAGAGGTCTGAAACCACTCTCAAACATCCTGAAAGTATATATGGAATATAACTTAAAGTCTCTTATACTTAAATGTTATAATCCATAAAATTAACCTGACAGAGAGTTCAAAAAGTCAAATTTTGCTCCTGACCCTTGCTAGAGGTCCAAAGTGAATCTCGCTCCTGACCCTCGCTGAGGGTCTAGAGCGAAAAACACCAAAAACATACCTTTTCCCCAAAATTTGACAAAGTTAAGTTTGCAAGTCAGTGAGGGGGCCTAGTTGAAATGTCTTGAAGAGATTTTGGAGGTTGAAAAATGCTAAATTCGAGCAAAACATGAAAAATCGCTCCTGACCCTCAGAGAGGGCCCACAGCGAAAAATCGCTCCTGACCCTCAGAGAGGGCCCAGGGCGAGATTTTGATTTACTTCATTTTGCAATGGAAAAGGACTAAGTTTTGAGCATGAAAGGGAAATGAATGACTTTCTCCACCCACCTGAAGAAGTTTTGGCTTGAAATGATGAAGGACCTTGTTGAAAACAGAAAAATCGCTCCTGACCCTCAGAGAGGGCCCACAGCGAGAAATCTTATAAGGGTCATTGCAAGCCTTATTTGGTCAATTTGAGAGGTCAAGAGCATGATGAAGGATAGAATGAACATAATGAGGTATCTAGACTTGATCAAAGATGATAAATTGAAGGCGTTTTGCCCAGGAAAGGAAAAATCGCTCCTGACCCTCAGAGAGGGCCCACAGCGATTTTCTTTGTGTGCACATTTTTGGACCTTTCTTGGACATGAATTTTTATTCATAGCAAAGAACAAGATGATATCTCCCTTGGCAAAGTGATTTTTAGATGAAAAGTGAAACATTTTGGTCCAGGTAGCAAAAATCGCTCCTGACCCTCAGAGAGGGTCCACAACGAGATTTTCAAATATGCATTATTTTTGCAAGATCAAAGTGATTTTATGATTGGAAGGGATGAAGGAAAGCACGTTCTATCCGTTGAATATAATTTGGAGGATCAACACAAGAAGAAATCAACCCAAAATGAAAAAATCGCTCCTGACCCTCACTGAAGGCCCACAGCGAAAAATCGCTCCGGACCCTCAGAGAAGGCCCACAGCGAAAAATCACTCTGGACCCTCAGAGAGGGCCCGCGGCGAGAAACCTAAAATGGGAATTTTTCATCCAAGTTTGAGGAAGGCTAAGGCTAGGCATGGGTTTGAAACGATGTTTGAAAAGCCTTGAAGTGAAAAGAAATCGTTGAGAATCAAAATTTTGAAGGCAATTACAAAAATCGCTACGGACCCTCAGAGAGGGCCCATAGCGATTTTCCAATTTTCTCTCCTTGGTTTGAAGAATTGAGATAAAATCTTGCTTGGACAGGAGGAGAACATGATGTGTTATGCCTTGGAGGTGATTTGGAGTCCAAAGGATGGAGAAATTTGCCTAAAACCAAAAAGTCGCTCCTGACCCTCACTGAAGGTCCAGGGCGAGATTTTCAAAAAATGCATGTTTTCTTTAAAATGGTGCTAAGGCAAGGTTAGGACAAGGAGAAGAGACCTCCGAGAACATGATGAATATTATTTTGCCTTTGAAACTTGATGATTTTGGTCAGAAAATGAAAAATCGCTCCTGACCCTCAGAGAGGGCCCATAGCGATATTGTTGAAAATCCTCATTTTACCTTGCAACAACAAAGCGAGTTTGGATGAGATGGATAAAGGAAGGATGTTGCTTAATGACGAATGAAGTTTCAATGAAAAATGATGAAGAATCAAGCCTAAAATCAAAAAATCGCTCCTGACCCTCAGAGAGGGCCCATAGCGATTTTTCAGGATCCTCTCCTTTGTTTGAGGAATTGAGACCAGATCTTGCGTGGATAGGAAGAAGAGATGATATTTTATGTCTTGGAAGCAATTTGGAATCCAAAAGATGAAGGATTAAGAGCAAGATTGAAAAATCGCTCCTAACCTTCATTGAAGGTCCAGGGCGAAATTGGTGATATCCTTCATTTTTACATTATTGAGCATTGATATTCCTTAAAATTCACCAAGTTGCTAACTTTGAGGCCATTGGAAAGGCTAAATCAAATTCGCATTAAATTAAAGGCATTTTAATTTAATAAATTAATTCTTAGGCCTTGAAATAATCAAAAATCCACCTTGAGGCATTAAAATTAATTTTCAAATTTTAAATGAAGGTGAGCGCTCAAATACATTTATTTGCTTTTACAAGCAAGTCGGCCTTCTTTTAAAGGGGATTTTATTTCATTTTCATTTCCGTTTTGTCAAGTCGGCCTCAACAGGAATCAAGGTGAGCGCTCTATAAGAGAGGGGTTTTGTTTCACATTTCAAATCATTCAATCATTTCCTTAAGTGCGAAATTGGAGGGCTAATTGGAGGAGCGAAATTTGGCTTGCTTGGAGCAAATTTCTTCTAAGTGTTGAAGGTTAAAGAGGGTGGAGTCTATTCTTTTTGAAGCTAGAGGAGGTGCAATTCATCCAAGGGAGAATTTTTTATTTAAATTTTGCCCAGCAAAATCCATTTTTTGCATCATTTCTTAGAGTTTAATACTCAAGAGGAGGTATGGCAAAATCATCTCGACACCCTTGTTCAAGGTTTGATTTTTAGACACATTTGTTTTGGAAAATCTAAGTATTGCAGGGTTAATTAGGAAATGATAACTCAAGATTTATCATGAAGTTTCCTAATTAAAATCTTAAATCTTCCTTTTAAGTTTAATTTCTAGACTTCAAGATATATTACTAATTTTGAAATGTTGTGTAGGTATCAAGATGGCGACTCCTGAGGCTGGAGTATCTACAAGTCGGCAGGCTCTCATCAAAGAAGATCCGGTCCAGGACAAAGATGATCTCTTCCAGCTCAGTATCATCAAGGAAGATAAAGCAAGGATAAGGGCGACCTCCTCCAGTCTAGCATCGACAAGGACGGCCTTCTTCGGTCAAGTATCATCAGGAATGACTTCTTCTAATCCAGCATTTCAAGGCGAGGTACATCATCATCCTGCGCATCAAAGACAGGAGAAGTTAGAGCAAGGGTTCGTTGAAGGAGCAGATAGTTCCAGAAGAGTTAATTAAAGCTAGCTTCTCAGCAACATCAAATTGGCATCAACCAAGTGTCAAACGAGTTGGCATCCTAGTCATCACTTCTCCAGTCGGATAGGTCCACCTCAGCATGTCCAGACTCAATGTACCTAACTCATGGAAGGTGGCACAAACTTCGATGTACCTACCTGTTGACATGTTTTTTACGCACATGCGAACACAGAATAAAATACCTAAAGGTACCTTATCCTCTCTTGAGTAAAGTTTCTGAATGCTGAAGATATCACGAAAAGGATCAATCGAAAAAACTTCAAGGTTCTTGTATGTAGGATCTCTACGTGTGGATAAGCTCTCTGTGGTATGATGTGATTTGCTGGAATCACAAGGGGACTTACACTTGATGACTGAACGTCTGATTTGCTTTGAATATCGCTGGAACACAGGATTTTACTAGCTTAGATTTGAAAAAAAAGGAAAAAAGGACGAGGGCGAGGAAAGGATCTAATTCTGATACTAAGAATGTAGGAGCAATGAATGATCTTTGATGAAATTCTAACTAAGTCTTGTTTTGACATCCCAGGACCATCTCCACAAGGTTAGTGCGATCTTCGAAGGAAAGCTTTATGATGTTCAAATCATCACTGCAGGCATAGACACCATCAGGCTGATGCATATCAATGAAGAAGCGACAATTGAAGTTAAGCTTAAGCTGAATGATTCCAGTTGACTACGCAAGGCAAGTCTGCAATCAACAAACCGCTAGTAGTATGGATATACGAATTTCACCATCAATCAAACACATTTCTTCCACTCATCTAATAACATGAAATCAAATATGAGAAATATAGAGACCATGCAAATTGTCGAATCGACCCATAAATTTCACCATTTCTTCAATGAAGTTTTACAAGTCTTTTACAACAACATCTTGGCAACAATCTTTGCCTTCTCCCTCTACTCTACTCTAATTGCTATTCTATCAACTAGCTAATCACCTTCTAACTACTCTCTATTCGCTAACTCCTTTCTATTCTTATATATTAGCCTTTACAAATGAAGAGTCGGGGCTTATATAGTGCCCTTAATACAATTCGATGGCTCAGATGAATTTGAGATCAATGGCCAAGATTCAACAATGAAAACCCTAATTACGGTTTGTTACAACCATTACATAACATTTAATGCTTGACCAATGATAAAATTGTATTAATTGGACACATGTCTTCTCTGGAAAATTCGACCAATGGATAGCTGGGGTAGGTACATCGAAGTTTGCGCCACCTTCCATGAGTTAGGTACATTGAATCTGGACACGCTGAGGTGGACCAACCCGACTGGAGGAGAGGAGTGATGACTGAGATGCCACCTCGTCTGACACTTGGTTGATATCCAATTCGATGATGTTGAGAAGCTAGCTTTAATTAACTCTTCTGAAACTATCTGCTTCTTCAACGAACCCTTGCTCTGACTTATTTTGTCTTTGATGTGCAAGATGATGATGTACCTCGCCTTGGAATGCTGGATTGGAAGAAGTTATTCCTAATGATGCTTGACCGAAGAAGGCCATCCTTGTCGATGCTAGACTGGAGGAGGTCGCCCTTATCCTTGCTTGATCTTCCAACTCCGGGATCTCCATTTGATGCCTACACAAAATATTGAAGTTAGTCTTTTGAGCATCAAACCTCAAAGCATGAAATTTAAGACCTTTCAAAGGTAAAACTTAAGATATTAATTTGAAAAAAGTCATGATAAATCAAGAATTATACATTTTCAAATTAATCATGAATGGAAATTGGATTTTCAAGACTTAGATTTTACAAAATTGCAATGGGATCACAATAAGTCTTGAATGAGATCTTCAAAAAAGTAATTCTTCATACCTTCCCTCGAGTACTTAACTACAAAACCTTGAAAAATGAAGGAAGAAGACCGGATTTTGTTGGGCAAGATTTATAGTCCTCCCTTGGATGAAGTACGCCTCCTTTAGCCTTCAAAAGAGCTTCACCGTCCACTAGCTTCTCCAAAATCTGGAAATTCACCTTCAAACTTGCTTAATTTCACCTTCAATCTTCTGGATTTCGCTCCTCAAAATATGCTCTTCAAGTTCGCATGAGAGACAATGCAAGAATGATTTGAATTTGCTAAAGAACTTCTCCCATTATATAGAGCGCTTACCTTGATTCTTGTTGAGGCCGACCTAGCAATTAAGCCTTAAAATAAAATAAAAAACCACCAAGAAGAAGGCAGACTTGATAAATAAAGACAAAATAATGCCTTGTGCGCTCAACCTTTAATCTTTTAATTATTTAAATTAATTTTAATACCTCTAAGATGTTAATTTTGATTATTTCAAGGTACAAAATTAATTTATTAAATTGAAATGCCTTTAATTTAATGTGAATTTGATTTAATCTTCCAAAGGCTTCGAAGTGAGCAAATTTGGTGAATTTTAAGAATATCAACACTCAAACAATGTAAAAATGAAGGATATCACCAATTTCGCCTTGGACCCTTGGTGAGGGTCAGGAGCGATTTTTGCAATTTAGGCTAGGATCATCAAGTTTTGGAGGTAAATCCTTGTTCATCACGTTTTGGAGGACCTCTCCACCTTAGCACAACCTTGCCTTAGCGCAATCTTGAAGGGAAGTTGTTGGTTTTGCAAATTTCGCCCTGGGCCTTCAATGAGGGTCAGGAGCGATTTTGAGTCTTTTTGCACAAATTCTTGATCACTTTAACTTCAAATTACCCTCAAGGTGTAGAATATCATTCTTCACTCCCTTTTGAGTCTTGGAAACAAAAATAACATCTCGAAATACAAGGGAAGTGAGAACTCTTGGAAATTTCGCCCTGGACCCTTGGAGAGGGTCAAGAGCGATTTTCCCTATTGTCATCAAAATTTGCACTCTCAGCATCTCAATTCCACTTCAAGGCATTTCAAACACCGTTTCTAACTTGTGCCTAAGCTTAGCTTTGCTCAATTTTGGAGAAAAAGGTTGGATATTAGGTTTTTCGCCCTGGGCCTTCAGAGAGGGTCAGGAGCGATTTTCTAATTGTTGCCCAAAATTCACCATTTTTCAAACTTTCAAATGCATCCAGTAACGTCCAATCTTCTCTCCGGGAAACCCTGCACAAAACAAGTTAGCCAAAATTAGCAAGAAATAAACTTGAACAACATTTTCGCCCTAGACCCTCAGCAAGGGTCAGGAGCGAAATTTACAATCTAGGCTAAATTGCTCAATCTTTTAGTTTCAAACCACCTCACAGGGCAAGGCAAGATCATTTTCAAGACCAGGAACAAGGTTTCAAATTCAAGCGAGTTGGCATATGATGTCTACAATGAATTTCGCTTTGGACCCTCAGCAAGGGTCAGGAGCGAAATTCCTAATCTTGGCCAAAATTCATCATTTTCTTCAAGGTGTTCAATCAATTCCAAAGTCCAAACAAAATGCTTTGCAAATCAAAATTTGGTCGAATAAGGCCAGGAATGAGTCCTAGGTTGATTTTCGCCCTGGACCCTCTGGAAGGGTCAGGGGCAAGATTCGCTTTGGACCTCCTGAGAGGGTCAGGAGTGAAATCTGCTTTGGACCCTCTGGAAGGGTCAAGAGCGAAATTTGACTTCTTGAACTCTCTATCAGGATAATTTTTATGGAATATAACATTTAAGTATAAGTTATACTTTAAGTTATATTCCATATATACTTTCAGGATGTTTGAGAGTGGTTTCAGACCTCCAGGAGTTATATTGCAAAATCTAGTTTTTTGAGGTTTTTCAGTTTTCCAGACTTAGTCAAATTTCAGGATCAGGACATTCCAGACTTAGCCAATTTTCAGGATCAGGACTTTCAGACTTAGCCAATTTTCAGGATCAGGACTTTCAGACTTAGCCAATTTTCAGTATCAGGACTTTCAGACTTAGCCAAATTTCAGGATTAGGACATCACTTAAGCCAAACTTGCTATCCATGTGATCCCCTTGGCGACACTCAAAATGCAAAGGCTAACGGACAAAACCCTAAAAGACCTAGAAAACAAACCCTAAAAAGCAAAAAAAGTAGCGGTCCCCATTTGCAATGGGGCGATGTGTGAAATGGTCACAACACTACCCCAGCTATCCATTGGTCGAATTTTCCAGAGAAGACATGTGTCCAATTAATACAATTTTATCATTGGTCAAGCATTAAATGTTATGTAATGGTTGTAACAAACCCTAATTAGGGTTTTTATTGTTGAATCTTGGCCATTGATCTCAAATGGATCTGAGCCATCGAATTGTATTATGGGCACTATATAAGCCCCGACTCTTCATTTTGTAAAGGCAGTTAGAAAGGAGTTAGAAGATAGGGAGTGAATAGTTAGAATAGTGAATTAGTCAGTTGATAGAATAGCAATTAGAGTAGAGTAGAGAGAGAAGGCAAAGATTGTTGCCAAGATGTTGTTGTAAAAGACTTGTAAAACTTCATTGAAGAAATGGTGAAATTTATGGGTCGATTCGACAATTTGCATGGTCTCTATACTTCTCATATTTGATTTCATATTATTAGATGAGTGGAAGAAATGTGCTTGATTGATGGTGAAATTCGTATATCCATACTACTAGCAATTTGTTGATTGCAGACTTGCCTTGTGTAGTCAACTGGAATCATTCAGCTTAAGCTTAACTTCAATTGTCGCTTCATCATTGATATGCATCAGCCTGATAGTGTCTATGCCTGTAGTGATGATTTGAACATCATAAAGCTTTCCTTCGAAGATCGCACTAACCTTGTGGAGATGGTCCTATGATGTCAAAACAAGACTTAGTTAGAATTTCATCAAAGATCATTCATTGCTCCTACATTCTTAGTATTAGGATTAGATCCTTTCCTCGCCCTCATCTTTTTTTCTTTTTTTCAAATCAAAGCCGGTAAAATCTTGTGTTCCAGCAATATTCAAAGCAAATCAGACGTTCAGGTCATTGAAGTGTAAGTCCCCTTGTGATTCCAGCAAAATCACATCATACCACAAAGAGCTTATCCACACGTAGAGATCCTACAGCAAAGAACCTTGAAGTCACCCTGATTGATCCTTTTCGCGATATCTTCAGCATTCAGAGGCTTTACTCAAGAGAGGATAAGGTACCCTTGGGTATTTTATTCTGTGTTTGATAGTGTACAAAATACACGTCAACACGCCCCCAAGTTGGGGTCAAGGGGCATCGTCCCTTGCGGGGTCGAGGGGCAGCGCCCCGCGAGGCCAAAAATACTTTTATTATTTTATAAAGGCGTCGGGTGTTATTTTTCTTTTATTTTTCACTC
This sequence comes from Cryptomeria japonica, assembly GCF_030272615.1. Classification (NCBI taxonomy): domain Eukaryota; kingdom Viridiplantae; phylum Streptophyta; class Pinopsida; order Cupressales; family Cupressaceae; genus Cryptomeria; species Cryptomeria japonica. The sequence goes on along the minus strand of NC_081411.1, from coordinate 469,288,660 downwards.
CCTCAATTATGCCAAATGAAGGCAAAAAAAATTTTAAAAGCTCAATTTTAAAGCTTGCATGACTTTTTTTCTGGGTCGCGCGAGTCCATCTGAAAGACTCGCGAGTCCATGCAAAAGACTCGCGCGAGTCCTTGCAAAAGACTCGTGAGTCTTTCAGATGGACTCGCCAAGACTCGCCTCGCGAGTCCTTGGCGAGTCGACTCGTGGCTCCCATGGACTCGCGAGTCCGTGGCAAGTCCGTGGCGAGTCCATGAGTTTTAAAACTATGGTTCAATGTCCCCTGATTGTATTCGTTGTGCACTCAATGATGATCGCTACCTTTAGATGATGTTTGCTGATCTCTGATCATAATATGCTAATCACTGAAGTAATTCGCTTATGACAGATAGGAATGTATTTTCCAAAAATGTATATCTAATGTTTGTAAATGACTTTGTATATATATGTGACCAACTAACCTAGAAGCCTTAGGTCGGCCTTGCTAAATGATTTCATAATAATCTAAAGTTGGCGCCCAATATAGGGTCAGACCAATAATCATTTACAAGTTACATTTATATATAGGTCTTGTCCTATCCACAAGTTACATTATACATAGTTCTTGTCCTATCCATAGCAAGATACAATTACAAGTTACATGTATTTGATCCCAGCCCTAAGTTACATCATTTGCCTTCACATTACATGTGTTTGGGCCCAGCCCTAAGTGGTTCGGATTGCATGAGAGATAATACATAGGAATTTTAATTGTCATTGACAACATTAAAATTCAATAGTTAGGTATCCAAGCTAGCTACAATTTTCAACACTCCCTCTTAGATAGGGAGGATAGCTGCCACTTGTCATCATCCATTCATGACCTTCATCTTGCATTGCCCGCAAGGATGAATATATAAGCTCCATAGAGTATACTTGCAATAAAACACATAAATATCATGAACTCATTTCATGATGTCCATCTTGTATTGCCCGCAGAGGATGGATCCACCTTGCATTGCCCGCAGAGGGTGGAAGAGGTCTTACACCTCAGCCTTCTCCCAGAGAAGGATACAATGTCACCTTGCATTGCCCACAGAGGGTGACTCCACCTTGCATTGCCCGCAAAGGGTGGAAGATGCAAACTAAATTGCATCACTAAGATTGAGACTCCCTCTCAATCAATGTTGTGTTCTCCACAATTCCAAGCTTCTCTCTGAAGTATTCAAACTTCACTTGAGCTAGAGGCTTGGTGAGAACATCTGAAACCTATTCATCAGTGTTGATATATTTCAGCTGGATGGCACCTCTTTGTGCCATATCACGAACATGGTGATAATGAGTTTCCACGTGTTTTGACCTGTCATGAAACACGGGATTATTAGACATTTTAATACAACTCTGATTATCACAATAAATAACAGTGGATTCCCAAGGTTGTCCAAACAACCCAACAAGAAGTTTGCGAAACCAAACTACTTCTCTCGTTGCCACACTTGAAGCAATGTATTCAGCTTCTGCAGTACTCAATGCAACTGAGGACTGTTTCCTACTAGCCCAAGAGATCATAGCGAAACCCAAACTAAAACGAATTCCCGAAGTGCTTTTCCTGTCAATAACACTTCCAGCCCAATCAGAATCAGAGTAGCCTTCCAAATTGATCACTGTGTTGATTGGATACTTCAACCCATAGCCAATTGTTCCACACAAGTATCTCAGGATGTGTTTGGCTGCCACCAAGTGAACATGCTTTGGCTGATTCATGAATTGGCTAAGTGCACTCACTGCATAGCAAATATCTGATCTAGTGTTAACTAGATACATCGAGGATCCAATCAACTGCCTGTACTCTGAAGGATCTACAAAATCAGAATTAGCTGCAGAAATACTCAACTTCTTTAAGTTAGTTTCCATAGGAGTAGACATAGCTTTACAATCCATCATATCAATGGCATATTTTCTTGACTAAGGATAAGATCTTTGCCATACTTCTAGTCCTAGACAATAATGCATCAGGCCTAGATCCTTCATTCCAAATCCAGTGGCTAATTCTTTCTTACATCTAATGATGAGACTATCTCCAACAGTTAGAAATAAATCATTCACATATATATAAGAAACAGAATTAGCAGTTCACTATTGAATACTTTTAAAGTGAAGATTAAAATGAGCATCATTCTTGCAAGATCCTAAACTAATCAAATACTTGTCAATCTTCTCATACCAAGCTCAAGAAGTTTGCTTGAGGTCGTAAAGAGCTTTTCTTTAGTCTACACGCATGAGATTCTCTATCTTGATTCTCATAACCTTCTAGTTATTCAATATAAACAACATTAAGAAAACAGTCTTTATATCTAACTTCCAGCCTGCAGCATTAGCTATAATGGTTCTAATATTAGTATATCTAGCAGCAAGAGCAAATGTTTCCTTCTAACTATGAGCTACACATCTAGCTTCATATTTTCAAAAACTTCCATATGGAACTCCCTCTTGATTCTTAATATAAAATTGTGGTAATCAAGTCTCATGAAGATTGCATAATATAAGAATCAATCAAGGAAGGCAGCCATAAATCAAAGATGAGAAATGCCAATCTTTTCCTTACTTCACTTTTACGAAATGGACCCATAGCACAATCATTCTGATCAAGGCATACCTTCAAGTGAAGAAACCAAGCTCCCTCTTAAGCTTGAAGGCATGGTAATTCAAGAATCTCTTGAAGAGAAGCATCAACATGATTAAATATCCCAATAGAATGAATTAACATGTAAAGTAACTTATCTCTTTGTTGACTAGACTTCCACCATTGACAACATATGTCAGGATTGCTCAAAAGGATATTGCCAGTCAATGATCAACTTCAACCATAGTGTAAAGCTACACAACATTCTAAAATTGTTTTCCATAGTTGAATAACAAAGACTTAGCTATATTAGAAAACCAAGCCAAGTGTATGACTTTAGAAAATATTTTACAAAATCCATAAGCAAGGTATATAAGCCAAATTGTCTTTCCAGCCAATGCGTAAAATCAGATATGAATATCAACCACTAAAAAGGATACACATTGTAGTTGAGCACAAGCGTATGATCAAAAGGCAACTTCAATAAGTTAGATATCTCATTCATCTTAGGTTTCATCATCAAGAGAATACTTACTTCAAAGAATATAATAGGCAGTATGCTCAAATTGAAGAGATAATATCACAATGAATATTATGTGAGGATGGTGAAAGTCATGACAGAAAAATGCATTAGAGCTAAAGGCAATCCTCTACACAAGAGGAGCAGAGCAAGGTTATAATAGAAGTATAACAAGGATCATGAGAGCTTTACGAACAGCTGAAGAGAACCAAGAGTTGCACAGTGACAACCCTACATAACAACCTTATCCAAACATAAAACACTCATCGAACAGAAGATACAACCCATAAAAGATTTGATGCAAATCAAGAGACACACCATAAGAGTATATAATTCCAGAGCAGCAAGACTATTGAGCATTTCAAGACTTAGATAGAATACGGTGCATCAGAACCATGCAGCAAATATCATAAAGGATCAGATCATAATATGAAGATAGTAAGGTCATCATTGGGCATAGATATTAAATAGGATGACTAAGACATCTTACCTTTACATGCTTGCCACACCAATGACTAAGGTTCAATGTTTCTAAATTTCCTATAAATTTATTCATCTTCCTATTTGTGTTTGCTGTTGTATCCATCATAATACTCCTAGATTTATATCTGAATACACATGCTGAAGTCTTAAGTGCCAAGGATGTATTTAGATCAAAGCATCAATTCGGATCATTACAAACCACATCAAATAGGTTGAGAGATAAACATACTCAAAATAGAGAGTAGGGCATAACTAACTTCAATAATTCAAACTGGATTAGAACAAATTCTTAACACAAGAACAAAGCTCGAACTAGGGTGATTGTTACAAACCCTAGGAAGATAGTTATGCAACCCATAGGAATACTAAGATCTGAAAACAAGTGCACAAACCGACATGTGAAAGCACCCTCAGATGAAGTAGTTAACAAGAAAGAGAACTTTGTGCACAAGATAAGACACCAATAACAATAAGGCAATCAAATGCAAATCTCCAAACCAAGTGGACCCTACAATTGAGAATAGAGGAATGAGAACACCTGAAATCTTATTCTTGCTATCATCCAATCGATGCCCTCAATTTGCCAACAGGTATATTGTCCAGATTTTTTGTTGATTCATGCTAGCCCTAGTCCTACAAAAGAAGTAATACAAGACCTACCTTCAAGCTGTTAGGCTTTATAGAAGGAACCCACTCTGATACCATGTTAATTTTAAGACCAAACAGATAACAGTAAGCAGAAAATAACAAAGAAAACACACATAACACAACAGTACCTTGGGAAAACCTCCCTCTTGGAGGTGAAAAAAACCCAGTAACAAGTCTCAGATGTTTATTAGGCAATAATCAGAAGTGATTTTACAATATGCTTCAGTACTTGAAGCTGTCAGCACATAATGGACAATAATAGCTTCAACCTAGGGAGTGAACTTATCTGCAATTCGGATGTTGTTGTCCTAAAGATGAAGTTCGCTGCCCTTTAAATGGAATTCGCTGACCTCCCAAGGTGATAGCAGTGCTTCAGATAAGGTTCGCTGAGCTTCCAATAATATTCGTTGTCTTCTAATAGTGTTCCTTGTCCCCTGATTGTGTTCGTTGTGCACTCAATGATGATCGCTGCCTTTAGATGATGTTTGTTGATCTTTGATCATAATATGCTGACCGCTGAAGTAATTTGTGATGTTTGCTGATCTCTTATCATAATATGCTAATCGCTGAAGTAATTCGCTTATGACAGATAGGAATGTATTTTCCAAAAATGTGTATCTGATATTTGTAAATGACTTTGTATATATATGTGACCAACTAACCTAGAAGCCTTAGGTCAGCCCTGCTAAATGATTTCATAATAATCTAAAATTGGCGCCCAATATAGGGTCAGACCAATAATCATTTACAAGTTACATTTATATATAGGTCTTGTCCTATCCACAAGTTACATTATACATAGGTCTTGTCCTATCCATAGCAAGATATAATTACAAGTTACATGCATTTGATCCCAGCCCTAAGTTACATCATTTGCCTTCACGTTACATGTGTTTGGGCCCAGCCCTAAGTGGTTCAAATTGCATGAGAGATAATACATAGGAATTTTAATTGTCATTGACAACATTAAAATTCAATAGTCAAGTATCCGAGCTAGCTACAATTTCAACACCTTTTGGAGGATAAGCAGGGAGTTTTTCCAATTGCCTAGAATCATGATTGACAATGAATCTATTTTCTGCTATCTTAGGAAATTTTGTTTGGGTCCTAATAATGTTTTCCTATGGGGATTCAAGGACTGAGTGTGCAGTTTGCATATGATGGTTTATCAATCATGGTCAGAGTGGCGCAGTATCAGCATGGTGGCTTGGATCAAAATTTGATGCAAGACCTTGCAAACACTATGGTCAGCAGCTCAACTGTTGTGAGGAAGGTGACAATCTATGTTGACATTCCAGAATTCACTCCCACGGTTCCCAGTTTGATACATTGTTAGAGCAGTATCCTAGGGAGATGATTCAGTTTATGCAGTTCTTGATTATTTTCTTTGGTGGAGGTTTGTGGAACGTCTTTGGTACAGATGATTAGCAAGATGAGCTTGGAGAAGATGGTGCTACATATCTACCAAATTGGTTTGGGACCCTCGTATTATACTTAGTTTCAGCTTGGTTCGAGCTAGTAACTGTGGGGTTACAATGAGATTGCTTGAGGACAAGCAATTTCAAAAGGGCCGACTTTAATGTCCCCATTTTAGCCTGACATCAGATGATGTGTTGTTAGCCCGTTCTGCCTTGGTCCCGAGAGCTAACCAACACTTTACAAGGATCAGTGAGGGATTTGGCCTAGGCGTTTTCAATTTCAGGCAAATTGGAGGTGTTTTGGCAGGGTTTCCAGACACTTACTATTTATAGTAAGTCAGTTGCGGCTCAGTGACTTGAAATATTTGAAGCATTTTTGGATGTCAGTATTTTGGTGCATTTAATTCTTCATTAGGTTTTCCAATTTAATGAGCCATTAATTATTTGGGCGATTAAATTTAAAGTTTCTAAAGTTAAATTTAAATATTTAACTTCAGTGATTTATTTAATGCTGGGACTAATGTTTAAAGGGAAAAATTAAAGTCCCCTTTCATTTTGGAGACATAAGGGATGTTAATATTTTATTACAACTTTCTTTAATCCCACATTCGCGGTGTATTGGTAATTGTGCCCAAAAAGAGTTATAAATGAGAGCTTTTAATGCTGAAGAGGATATCTTGGAAATTGTGAATCTTGGAGTTTGGGTTTCCAAACCCACAGGAGGAATGAATGAATACGGCCAGCAAGTAGGGAAAATACAATTGCTGTTCTAGCTTCTGCAATCCACGCCCAACAATGTTGATGTAGCCGTCTAGAGTTATTTTGTGCCCAACAATAGACGTCTAATAGTGTAATGCAAAAATACGAGTTTCCCTATGTGTTTTTCAAGAAGGGATGGCACTATTAATGTCAAGTGTTTCTACTCCTAGTACGCACTACCACCACCATCAACGCTGAAGTAATGTATTACTTAATCACTATTCCCTACGATTTCTCCTTAGTTGAACAAAAAAGGATTTTGTGCTGAAAATTTTCAATGCCTTTAGCTGATAGAAAATACCCTTACCAATCAACCAAACACTGTGACTCCACCATAATTGAGTTTCAACCTACGATTGTTAATTGTCCCTACTTTGATATTCAATCTCTGCAACTTAGTTTGAAGATTTCCCAGGCCTGGTATTGCACAGGTGTAGGAAATGTCACTAATGAGGGATTTCGTGCTCAAAAGCCAGCCAAAATTTCCAGACTTAACTCCAGAAACACAAATTCCAAGATACGCAATTTCCAAGATGATTCAATCTGCATTTAATGCCTTCATTTATAGCTCCAATTGGGCTCACTTCCCAAGACACCGCGAATGTGGGATTAATGAATGATATAATAAAAAATTATTATCCCCTTATGTCTCCACAAAGAAAGGGTACTTTTAATTTTTCCCCTTTAACATTAGTCTCAGCATTAATTAATCACTAAGTTAAATATTTAAATTTAACTTAGGAACTTTTGATTTATTGCCCAATTAATTAATGGCCCATTGAATTTGCAATCCATGTGAAGAATTAAATGCACCAAAATATTGACAACTAAAATTGCTTCAAAAATTACCAGTCACTGAGCCATAATTGACTTACTATAAATAGTATCTAGATAACCCGTCAAAACACCTCTAATTGGCCTGAAACTAAAATTGCCTAGGCCAAATCCTTCACCAATCCCTGTAAAGTCCTGGCTAGCCCTCCGGACCATGGCAAGATGGACTAATGACAAATCACCTCATAACTGCTAAAAAGGGGACATTACAAAGCCTCAAAAATCTTGTGTGATTGTGTCACATAAAAATCAATGACAATGCACTACATTCACTTATGTTTGATGCTGTAAAATAAAGACAATGCTTAAAATCACCCTATAATGGATGTGAAGTTTGAATATATGCTTTATTGCTGGAAATTAAAACAGCTTGCAAGAAATGAATAAGTGATCAAGCTAAGATTAAAAAATAGCGTCACAAAAGGACAAAGTACATACATTAGAGAAACCCAATTTTGATAAAAACTCCAGGAAAAGGGCTTATGCCGCTTAATGTCATCTGAATCAGAATTATTACCAGCCAAGGTTCATCTTTGTAGCCATTAAGGGTATTGTAGAATGGTGTCCACACCTCTCCAATGGCTCTTCTTGCTTGATAGGCTTTATGGCTCACTTGACAATTTCAAAACATCTATTAAACTCAGCAAGAATACCTACAACATTACCAGATCCAACTTTAAATGAAGATTGATGATGACAAATCCCATTCAATATCTCTTGACCTAACACCAAACATAGGTATTTAACTTAGAAACATGTCTGTTAACTTCAACACAAAATGTTGGGTAAATGGAAAGCCAACAAATTGGGATTTATTTTGTGTACTCTAATTGCCTTGCACAAACCATCCAATCACCAAGACTTAGATGTTACTTGGCAACAACATATCACCTAAGTGCAAGGCTTGAGCACTCAGCTAGGGTTCAAAGCAGGCATCAAGAACCCATCAAAGTACTTGATGGAGTTAGTGGATGCACACTTTTTACCTATCTTCGCCATTTGAACTCATGCTACTTGACTTAAGTGCTAAAAAATCCATCTATCATTTATCAGCCTTGTTTACAAATTCAACTTTCAAGTCTTCCATTTCATGTTAAAACTATCAACCTTTAAGAAATTGTTCATCTTTGTTTGCCATTATTTATCCATGATCTATCTGCAAACATTGTTAGAAGACAAGCTAGGCCAACCTAATGACTTGGCAAATTGACAAGAATAAAACCTAGTTAACATTGATGACAAGAATGACATGATTTAATGGCTACAAACTTGATTGACAGCAAAGTTTCATAGGGGTACCAACAAGTTGCATGTGACAGGCATATTCACTTTCCCACCTCCCTCCTAGACCTATAAGCTATTAACTACATAGATAACATAGCTTCTATGATAAGCAGGAGCTATGAAAACAAATGTGTGTTAGAACAATCTGTATAGTGTTTATGTGAACATGAATATCTAGGACCATGGTCTTGGGTAACCTAGAGCATGTCATAACCAGTCAAGAATAGACTCCTAGCAGATGGACATGTAAGTTAAAAATAGAATTAAGACTTAAACACTATGACTTAAACATGGAATGCTCCAAATGAAAACCACAACGCACAGAATCTACAGCCTTGACACATCTATTGAAGGTTAAGAGATTTATATTAGTTAACTTAAAAGACAAGGCATTGTAATATTCCACTCAAAGCCTAAAGGTAATCTGCAAACATAAAAGAAATGTTCATAGTATAGTTTTAAGACTCGCCACGGACTTGTCACGGACTCGCGAGTCCATTGGCGAGCTGAGTCGACTCGCCACGGACTTGTGGACAGAGTGCTGGCGAGTCCAAATGAAAGATGCACCAGTTTTTTTAATTGACTCGTGCGAATTTTTTCCTCGGACTCGCGAGTTTTTTAGGCGGACTCACGTCGCCTAGTTAGCACGTCTAGCCATGGGTTAAAGTGGTTTTTTTTTCTTTTTTCACTCATTTGGCATTGTTGCTTGCTGAAAACAGGTTTGTAGGGTTTGAAGGAGAGAAAACAAGATTAAAACAGCGAAAGAGATCTAGGTAAGGATTTTTCCTCTCTTTTTTTTTCATTTCCATGTTTTGAAAATCAAAAAAATCTTGAAAAAACAAGGGGATATGCTACCAAAAAAATTTCTATTTCCCTTCCTAACTTATTTAGATAACTCAACACCTACTGCTACTACTACTAGCTCAAGGCCTGAAAAATTGATCTATATTAGAACAAAGAGGAAGATGTAGTCTTCTCTTTAGTTTGTTAATTTTTGTTTTTCACATTTGGACATATCATTATATGTAATTTTGTAAACATTTATAAACTTATGCTGCTATTATACATTTTGAAGTTTGAAACTATGAGTATGAATGATGAAATTTCAAATATTGAGTGTTTGGAGATCATATGACATGTGTAATGTTTCAATTATGGCTCTTATGTTCTCCAAATGCATTAATTTCCTTATGTTTTTTTTGGTAAAACTACGGTTTTTTTTTGGCCAAGTCCTTTCGCAAGTCTTTCGCGAGTCCGAGTCCAATTTTTTGGTTTGCCAAGTCTGTGGCGAGTCCAAGTATTCAAACTTTGGTTCACAGCTTTTTGGTTGGTTCAATGTTATTTTATATAAAAACAATGCCCAAATCAAGCATTAAAATAGGCAAATAACTTTCATACTGGAAATTTTTTGAGATTTTAGTAATTGTCAGATCTGACCGTTTCTGCAGTTAGTTCTGATAATCTGGATATATATCTAGAACAAATCCATGGACATGAATATCTGTCTGGGTATGTGTTGTGACGTATTCACACATCGGCCCATTGCAAATGGGGACCCCTACTTTTTTTTTGCTTTCTGGGGTTTGCTTTCTAGGTATTTAGGGTTTGTCTGTTAGCCTTTGCATTTTGAGTGTCGCCAGGGGATCAATAAGATGGTAGGCTTTGCTTGAGACAGGGGAGTCAGCAGGTGCTCCAGGTTAGGGTTTCTTTGAGAGTCTTCCTTAGGGCCTGGTTTTGCTCTTGTTGCTAACTGTGTCTTGCTTTGTGAGTGGGTATCATTCTTGAAGGTCTGAGTAAGGTCGAGTTGGTGAGTGATGAAGTCTGGAATGTCATCCTGATCTTCAAATGCCCTGAAATTTGGCTAAGTCTGGAATGTCCTGATCCTGAAATTTGGCTAAGTCTGGAATGTCCTGATCCTGAAATTTGACTAAGTCTGGAAAACTGAAGAATCCTCCAAAAACTAGATTTTGTAATATAACTCCTGGAGGTCCGAAACCACTCTCAAACATCCTGAAAGTATATATGGAATATAACTTAAAGTCACTTATACTTAAATGTTATATTCCATAAAATGATCCTGACGGAGAGTCCAAAATGTCAAATTTCGCTCCCGACCCTTCCAAAGGGTCCAGAGCGAAATTCTCCATAAGACATTCTACTTTGACCAAAACTTAAAACTAATGCATTCCTAGGCTTGAATGAAGGTAAAAACGCTTGTTTGAATGAAGAAATGTGAAAATGAAGTCAGGATCTTGGCCAAGATTAGAAATTTCGCTCCTGACCCTTCCAAAGGGTCCAGAGCGAAAATCTCTATAAGAGACATTTCTTGCCTTGTTTGGTCAAATTGAGGTGTCCAAGACATGATGAAAGGAAGAATGAACATATTGAAACCCTTGGGCATGTTTAGAAGTTGTGAAAATGAAGGATTCTAGCCAGGAAAGGAAATTTCGCTCCTGACCCTTCCAAAGGGTCCAGAGCGAAATTCCTTATAAACCTATTTTTTAGCCTTTCTTGGACATGAAACTTTATTCCTAGCACGATGAAAGATGAAATCCTACCTTGCAAAGAGTTTTCAAGTTGAAAAAATGAAGATTTTTGGTCAAGATTGAGATTTTCGCTCCTGACCCTTCCAAAGGGTCCAGAGCGAATTTTCTCAAAAAACACTCTTTGCTATCAAGTTTTACTAGGTCAAGTGTGGGATAAGGTAAAACCAAGAAGGAATTGCCCCTGGGAGTGACTTGAAGTGCTTGAAAAGTGAAGGAATTGAGCCAAATAGTGAATTTCGCTCCTGACCCTTCCAAAGGGTCCAGAGCGAAATTCCTAAAAACACCTATTTTCCTTGCAAGGTCAAGACAACTTTTTGGTTTTTATGGCTTGAATGGGTGTGAGGAGGTGTGTTTTTGCCTTTTGAAGATGATTGAGGTTGAAAAGATGAAGGAATTGAGCCTAAGAGAGATTTTCACTCCTGACCCTTCCAAAGGGTCCAGAGCGAAAATCCTAAAAACTATCCTTTCTTCCAAATTTTGGACAAAACTAAGCTTAGACATGGGTATGAGAAGGCATTTGGATTGCCTTAGAGTGGAATTGGGTTGCCAAGAATGCAAGTTTTGAAGCCAAGAGAGAATTTCGCTCCTGACCCTTCCAAAGGGTCCAGAGCGAAATTTCCAAATTCTCCTTTTTCCTTGCAATTTAAGACAAAATTTTGATTTTCATGACTTGGAAAGGAGTGAGGCAAGATGTTCTATGCCTTGGAGGTGATTTGAAGATGAAAGGATTGGAAATTGCCCTAAAACCTGATTTTCGCTCCTGACCCTTCCAAAGGGTCCAGAGCGAAAATCCTAAAACCAAAGCGAAAATCCTAAAACCAATATGTTCCTTTCAAGTTTGTGCTAAGACAAGACTAGACCAAGGTAGAAATTGCCCTTGAAACCACCTTTGAGTGGATGTTTGTTTCAAAAAATGACGATTCTAGGTCAGAAAAAGATTTTCACTCCTGACCCTTCCAAAGGGTCCAGGGCGAAAATCTTAAAATCCCCTATTTTGCCTTGCAAAAACAAATCAAACTTGGATTGGGTGAAAGAAGAGGATTGTTTCCTAGCCTTGAGTGGTGGATTCAAGATAAAATGATGGAGGAGTAAGCCCAAGCAAAGAAAATCGCTCCTGACCCTTCCAAAGGGTCCAGGGCGAAAAACATCAAAGCCACCTTTTCCTCCAAAGTTTAAGTAAAACTAGGCCTGGACTACAGTGATAGAACCCATTTAGAATGCCTTGGAATCCAAGGGTCAGGAGCGAAATTCTCTCCTGAGCTCAAAATTCTCATTTTTTGAAAATCCAAATCTTTCCAAGGCATTCTAAATGGGTTCTATCAAAGCGAAATTCTCAAAAAAGCAGTATTTCTTTCAAAATATTGGTGAGTCAACTCAGTGATTGAGATGAATATACCCTAGAGATTGCCTTGAAGGAGGTTAATGATCAAGCTAAGGTAAATTGTGACCTAAAAAGAGAAAATCGCTCCTGACCCTTCCAAAGGGTCCAGGGCGAAATTCACATTTTCACCTAAATTACTCATGTGAAATACTAAAATTTGAAATGCAAGACTTTGATTAGGTCAAAACAAACATGAGCTCACCTTCCGGAAAATTTTGGAGTCAAGAAAGAAATGGGATATTCAGGTCCTAATTGGAAAAATCGCTCCTGACCCTTCCAAAGGGTCCAGGGCGAAATCATCAAAAAGCCTATCATTCAACCTTGTTGGAGTGAGTCAAGGGTAAATTGCAAGATTGTGAAGACAAGGGCATGGGAATTTGCAAATCTAGGTTGTGAAAATTTTGACTCATGAAGTAAACAAGCCTGGATGTGACGTTCAAACAAGCTTTGAAAGTAATTTAGACCTTCATCGCTTTGGATATTTCAATGCCTAAGGAGGAAAGAAGCTTCATTAAGCCTTTGATCAAACCTTAATATTCCTCAATTTTCACTAAATTTGCCAAATTCAAGACATTTGGCAAGGCTAAAGCAAGTTCACATGAATTAAGGTATTTGCAATTGAATTAATTAATTTCAAGCCTTAAAATAAATATAAAATCCACCTTTCAAGCCTTGAAATTAATTTTAAAATTTAAAAAAATAAAGGTGAGCGCTCAAAATTCATTTCTTTGCTTTTACAAGCAAATCGGCCTCCTTCTAAAGGGATTTTGATTTATTTAATTGCCAATTTGCTAAGTCGGCCTCATGAGGGATTACGATGAGCGCCCTATATAAGGGAGGTCTATTGTGGACAAATGCAAATCATTCATTCATTATTCACATGCGAATTTGAGGAGCAGATTAGAAGAGCGAATTATAGCTAAGTTGGATGATAATTTCCAGAATTTGCTAAGTGTTTGGAGGCTAGTGGAAGGCGAAGTTCTTTTGAAGGCTGATTGAGGCATAATTCATCCAAAGGAAGACCAGAAATTCAGTCCTTATCCAGCGAATTTTGATCTCCTTTTCTTCATTTTCAAAGGTTGATAGTTAAGCTTTCAAAGAAGAGGTATGAAGAATCAATTTTTTGAAGTTCTTATTCAAGACTTATTTTGATTTCATAGCAATTTTTTAAAATTCAAGTCTTGTAAAATCTGATTTCATTCATAATTAATTTGAAAGTTTATAATTCTTGAATTTATCATGTCATTTTCAAATTAATGTCTAAATTATTCCCTTGAAAGGTCTTAGATCCTATGCTTTAAGATATTATACTCAAAGACTAACTTTAATCTTTTGTGTAGGCATCAAATGACGACCCCCAAAGCCGGAGGATCAACTACTTGGCAGACTCTCATCAAAGAAGATCAAGCCAGGACAAGGACGATCTCCTCCAGTCCAGCATCATTAAGCTCCGACCTCCTCCAATCCAGTTTCATTAAGGACGACCTTCTCCATCTATCTTCCAGTCCAGCATTTGAAGGAAAGCATCACCAAATGGAGCATCAACCAAGTGTTAGACAAGGTGGCATCCCAGTCATCACTCCTCCAGTAGGGTTGGTCCACTTCAGCATGTCCAGATTCAATGTACCCAACTCATCAAAGATGGCACAAACTTTGATGTACCCACCCCGGTTATCCATTGGTCGAATATTCCAAAGAAGACATGTGTCCAAATAATGCAATTATTTCATTGGCCAGAATTGAGTTTGTTGTAACAAACCCTAATTAGGGTTTCATTGTAAAATCTTGGCCATTGATCTCAAATTGATCTAAGCCATTGAATTGTATTGTGGGCACTATATAAGCCCTGGCTCCTCATTTGTAAAGGCTAATAGCTAGTCAATAATAGCTAATAGTTAGTAATAGAGGCCAGAATAGTATAATAGCAATTAGAGTAGATTAAGAAGAGAAGGCAAGACATTGTTGCCTTAATTGTAAAGACTTCTTTTCATTGAAGATATGGTGGAATATGTTGTTTCTTTGCAATGTGCATGGTCTCTTGTTGAATCTTCATTTTTGATGATAGATGATTAGATTGAGTGAAGAAAATTGTTGAATGCACCTGGGTGGAATCCATCTAATCCATACCACTAGCCTCTTACTGATTGTAAGTGCGCCCTGCGTGGTCAACTGGCATAAAATGAGCTTAATCTCAAGTCGTTACACATCTATTGCTCATGCATTAACTTGAATGATGATCAGTATCTGAAGGTGTCCGATTTGAATATATTTGAGGCATCCCCCAGAAGATCGCACTGAGTTGGTGTTGAATTGTTCAACTTGATGGTGAGACCCAGCCCAGTAGGACTCCCCCTAGTCGTTCATCCATCTTCTCGCATTCTAGGTAGTAGAGTAGACCTCCTGAACCTTGCATCTTTTGTCATTTATTTGTCTTCCAGTTAGTTAATAGGACTTGTGATTCTAGCAAATCAGACGTTTAGGTCATTGAGTGTAAGTCCCCTTGTGATTCCAGCAAATCACATCATACCGCGAAGAGCTTATCCACACGTAGAGATCCTACATAACAGAACCTTGCAGTTACTCTAACTGATCCTTCAGCGAGATCTTCAGCAATCAGGAACTTTGCTCAAGAGAGGATAAGGTACCTTTTAGGTATTTTATTCTGTGTTTGGTCGTGTACAAAAAAACACATCAACAGTATGCCACAGCAGATCTGATAAGTATAGAGGATATAGGCTGCATCTTAAATCATGTGTTCGTCTCTATCTTTTCCAGTTTTCAGTTTTCAGTCTATTCTTTGTATTTTTCTTAAGGCTTTCTGAGTTCCTACTTTCGATTTTAAGCTGTTTGTGTATTTCTCGATTTTGTGTATTTCCTGTTAACGAAATTAGCAACTAGCTTAACATTACTATAAGGAATTTGAACCAACACTCGATTGGGCCAGGGCAAATCCCCATGCAGAGTACACCTGATATGAGACTATCGGGGGCAAGGGAAAGTGATTCTTCCTAATGTTTGATTCGTTGTGGTAAGAAAATTTCTACATGGCCAAGATTTAGTCCTTATATGCAAGGTAGGGCATTTGCGCCCATACTTGGCAGCACAAAATAAAAATTAAAAAAAATTATTTTATAGGATTATATTTCAGCTACGTACTTCACTCGAGTTACTCATATGAATGGAGAAAGTCTTAAGTTTCATAACGAACTGAAGATGGTTTTAAATTTCCTACCGAATGACGATGGATACAATGAAGAAATCAGGTTAAAAGATGTATGTTTCAAATAATCTGCCAATAGGCAAATGAAGCTTAAGCCAGTAAGTTTATATCATTTATAAACATCAAACTTTCACAGTTCATGAGATTTGTTTGATGTAGCTCATGGAAGAAAAATTGTGTTTATTTATTTAAACGATATGAGCACACTCTATGATCTATCATAGAAATAAAATAAAAAATGATCCTTACAAGATACTTGAAACCAAATTTGTATCATGAAATTTCCATTTTAAAAAATACTTTTGTCAGAAGCTGCTTCAAGCAAAGCTAATGTCATCCCGTGAGGCATGATATGATATAAATAAGAGACCCTCCAGCTGCCCCAACTCGAAGCGAATGCAAAGTCAAAAGATTATTATGATTTACCGTTTCAGCAAAATAACGGCAAACTCCTTGGGATGGAATACTGAAGGAATCGAACCATTGTTTCTTGGCTATTTGGTGTGGGATGCCCCGGAGATGGCGCTTCCTCGCGCTTGGGGTGTCCTGAAATTGTTTGTCGCAGTAGTCGCAGTAGTATTTTCCAGCTGCCATTTCCACCAACCGAATTGTGCACGTACAAGGCAACTATTCTGGCTCCAAATAATTTTAATGGGGGACTTTATGCTAGAACAACAAACAACCAATCTCTTTGCGCTAGTAGTGAAGAAGGAATAGGTAACAATCTTTTATAGTTAGAAGAGGAAGGGAATCAAAAAGGGGAAAGAGTATCTCAAGATGCAAAAGGAGCTATCACACAATATGGGGCAGAATTGTTGGGAGTTTGCAGCCTATATGATCTGATTATATGCAATGGTTTAAAAGTTTGACCAAGCTTAAAGAACTTCACATGTCACACATATAACAGTCAAAACATGGTAGATTATGTTATAAGCTCAAAGAAACTTATGTCAAGTTTTATAGAAGTTGAGGTGAAGGACTGCCCCATAGAAATGAAATCAGACCATAGTTCAATATATGTTAAAATTAGCATGTCGAAAAATAATCAACATCATGAAAGGATACAACAAAAAGAAAATAAAGAAGCCACTCAAAGTACAATACTCTTGACACAAGAAAACCAAGAAATCTTTCAAACAATGCTCAAAAAACAGTTGCAAGGAAAAGGAGTCAATGGGTTGACCAACTCAGGCAAAGAGCTAATAGGAAGCATCAAGTTGACATCAATAATCCTCAAGGCACTCAATTCATGCAAAAGGTCTAGACCTAAGAGAAGTAGCAAGAATAGCTTTCCGGCAAATCCATGGTATGACGAAAAATGTAAGGCAGTAAAAAAATTGGTCAAACTATGGGGCAATAACAAAGAATATGTCAAGCTAGTGAGAATGAAAAAAGAGTTCTATATGCAAACTAGAAGAAGAGAGCTAATTTTGCTTGGGAAGCATAATCCAAGAGGCTTTTGGAGAGAGCTGCAACAAAGACATAGTCAAGGAGAATAACATCACAAATCGTCAGTGGTTAGAATATGCAAAGAAACTGTATGAAAGAGTGCAAGATAAAGACTCTCTATCAGTAATCAAGTCAAGAACTAAGCTCTTCACCTCAGACGATATTAAAAAAGGAATTAAAAATTTTCCAACAAGTAAAGCCCGAGATATAGATGGCTTACAAGCAGAATATTTAAGATGGGGCATGGAAATTCTCATGCCACACATTAAAAGAATATTCAATGGGGTCATTCAAAATGGATTTCTAATGAATTGGACAACTAATATTGTCATCCCCTTGCATAAGAGTGGCGACATCAACAATCTCTCAAACTATCGCACTATAATGATCAATCCTCTTTTTGGTAAACTTTTTGGCAGCATGATAGAAAGACGAATCAGTATTTGGGTTGAAAAAGAGGGAAAAATGGTGAAAGGGCAGGTAGGATTTAGACCAAAACATTCCACCATTGACCACTGCATAACCCTCAGACATTTGATTGAAAAGGTTTGGGACAAACAAGGTGACAAGGTCTTTTGTTGCTTTGTTGATTTCAAGAAAGCTTTTGACACAGTACCTAGAAGTAAACTATGGAGCAGGATGGAAGAATTGGAAATTCCAAAACATTATAGAGTTGTTGTTCATAGGTTGTATGACCAAGTCTGGGCCAAACTCCGAACCAAACAGGGATTATCGGAATGCTTTGGAAGTGACATTGGGGTCAAATAGGGCTGCCCACTTTCTCCCACCTTATTTGGGTTATGCATTGACAAACTAGAGGATTGGATAGATAAGTTTGGTGGAGGGGGAGTTCGTTTGACCAACTATGTAATAAAATTGCTCCTATATGCTGATGATCTTATCTTAATGGCAAAATCAACACTAGATTTGGAGAAACACTTGAAGGCCTTAGAACTTTTTTGCCATGAGGCAGGGATGCAAGTAAACGCCAACAAAAAATAAGATCATGATCTTTACCTTGAAGAGAAAGAAGGCTCATAAGGAATTTGTTTTTTAGGGCAGCCCATTACAAATGTTCAAAGAATTAAAAACCTTGGCCTTGATTTCCACAATAAACTCAACTGGGAAACATGCAGAGCGAAAAGGATCCAAGGAGGATGGAAAGCCTTATACTCATTGCAAAATAGATGTAGAAGAGTTGAGCTATGGGACTGGAAAACTAAAAAGACTCTCTTTGGCCTTCTTGTGGTTCCAGTGGTCTTATATGGTTGTGAGGTATGGGGCAACAACACTTCAGAAAGTAAATGGAGGCAAATAGAGAGATTACAAAAATAATTAATCACAAATAGCCTCAAGATTAAATCATCCGTTCCATACGAGATTGTTCTAGCAGAAGCGGGGGCTTTCCCTATTGAGGCAGCAGCTATGACCTGGTTAATAAGTTATTTAAAAAGAGTAGAAAACATGTAGACACATCATTGGCCAAAAATTGTAGTGCAAGAGATACTAGAAAGAAGAAAGAAAACATGGATGAAGCAAAACATTAAGTGGTTGAATAAATGGAGTATTAGCATAAGTGATTGCCCAAATAACAAAAAGGAAATAAAAAAGTACGTGCAAGGAAAGTTTAGAGAAAACATGTGGACATGACAACTTGGGAGAAAAAAGGAATAATATATCAAACATTTCAATCCCACACATGACCATACACAAAAAAATTACATTGGAATGGATATAAAATGGAAAACAAAAATATTAATTGCTCAAATCAGGACTAGTTCACATCAACTTAGGTGTGAAACCGAGAGATGGATGATACCTAAAGAAAAGCAAGCAGATAGTAAATGTAGATATTGCACCCAAGGGGTTGTGGAGACAGAATGGCACTATATCATGGAATGTCCAGCTTACAATGGTATATGAATTCACTACATTGACATGCTAAATGTAAACACCTTGAGTAGTTTATTTGAAGAAGATAATATAACAAGAGCCGCAAATTTATTGATCAAGTTACATAGTTTAAGATCCAAGATGCAGAAGGAAATGGAAAAGGAGGTTTAGCAGATTGTTCTTTGGTCTTTGCGTACTCTTCTTTTACTAGCTACCTGTGGGTCCCATAGGTTGTTTGGCCTCATGGACGTTATTAAAAGCATTCATTCATTCAATATGCATGCCTCTCCATGATATCGCATGCAATGCCATGAGACCCACGTTCTCGAACCTACCGATGACTTGGAGGCATTTTGTCGTTTGATGACGTGGAGGCATGTTGCCATTTTGCGGTTGACAGAAAAGCTTGCACATGGCTAACATTTTGTCGGTCGCTCTCACGGTTATGGGCAGGGCTACATGTATTTTAAAAAGCTCCAAAAAAAATTGAAATTTCGAGCAAAACAAATAAAAATAATCAATAACCTGATAGTATGAAATTTTTTTGAATTCTTTCATACGAGAGCTACATGGGTGAGAGAGGGCCGAAATAATTCGACAAGAGCCAAAATAATTTGAGAAAATATCGATTGTTCTAGTTGAATCACAAAGCGAGGGAGTTGTAGCGAATCTAGTCGAGGTATATACATTGTATGAATACATGTATATTTTTTTTAAATCTCATCGAGGTTTTTCTGAGCTGACATGTCACAGGGTGTGTGGGAAGTGTGAAAATTGGACACAGGGTTTGTGGCTACGAAGGTGAGGTCAAAGCCACATGCATAATGCGAGTTGTATGGGTTTCTTGTTATCACCTGCAACATGTGGGTTTTCTATGTGCAAAGAGGAGGGATTGTAGCGCAGAGGTGGGTGGGAGGTGTTAAGATTGGTGTGGAGGGTTTGGCGGTAGCGGTAAGTTCAAACCCCAACAAATAATACGATACTTTTTTTATTTCCTCTAACATTGACTTATTGTTTTCCATTGTAAAAATAAATAAATAAATAAAAACATTTTTGTAGCACAGAGATGGGTGGGAGGTGTTAAGAGGACTAAGATTTGTGTGGAGGTAAGTTCAAAGCCTAACATATAATACGATATTTTTTTATTTCCTCTAACATTTATTGTTTTAACTGTGAATTTTATTTGGGTTAGTGCAGGATCATGGGGGGCCAAAAAGTGGTGATGTGAAAAAAATAGTCTTTTCCACTCGCCTAAAAACGTGAAAATCCATGTTGACTTTTTGCTTGGCTTGGGTGTCAGTACGCCTTGGCATGGTAAACACCTAAGCAAATCGGATATCGGATAAAATCGGATATCCGAGAATATCAGATAAAATCGGATATTCGAGAATATCGGATATCTAATTGTTATAGGTTATTTTTAATTAAAAAATAAATAATATATTATATATTATATAATATGTAATATGTAATATGTAATATGTAATATATAATATATTATTATATTACATTATATAATATATAATACATATTATAAAAATATATTATTATATTATATTATATATTATATAATATAATAATTTATATTATATAATATATTATATAATTATATATTATATAATATATATTATTATATTATATTATATATTATATTATATTATATATTATATAATATATAATGTATTATATATTATATAATACGTATTATATAATATATTATTATATTATATAATATTACATTATATAATATATTATTATATTATATTACATAATGTTATTTTAAAATACTTTAACATATCCGATTTTATGAGACAATATAAGTGGATTGTGACAGCCCGTGAGTTATGTTTACCCACGGGCTGCGCGATTTTTTAAAATCCGATATCTAGTTGGACCGATATCTGATTTTGTGACCCAAATTTACAAAAAAAATCCATTGAAGGTAGGATTTTTATTGTTTTTTATCATTTTCATTCAAATTTTTGTATTTATTTTACTGTTTATTTGTTTTTTCATTCAAAATGTGTTTTTTTCATGAAAACTAGGTTTTTTTAAATCAAATACAAATTTGTTCAAATTTGTAAACTAAATTCAATTGTTTACATTCAATTAGGTTAAAAATGGGGGATAATAGTGAAAGCATTGATCAACCACAACCGCAACAACCAAACCCTCCTACACAAAACCCTCATTTGTCAAACCCCCCCTCAATTGAGGATTTAATTGCACAAAATTTGAACCAATTGAGGGGGATTGCAAATGTCTATCGTAGGGTCCCTCGCTTGAACCCAATGTTTGATCCCCTCATGGCAATCATAAAGAGTATAGAAACCGTCACTGAGGAGCACAATGTCGCTCTTTTGTGGCGAGATTCTATGAGGGAACAATATGCAGATGGCTTGTCCTATAAGGAGATCAAGGATCTCAAGATATCCAAAGCCGCTATCACCGCATTGTTTGTGAATCCCCGCACTGGTCAACCCGTAGACCCCAAAAAAATAAAACTTTCTATTAAATGGTGCACAAATGATGGTATTGTGAAAAACTTTTGGGATCGTTGGTGGATGGTTTTCGATAAACCACCCAACAACAATCTTGATGTCCCCTTCTACTTCATCAAAAATTTGTATGCTGAGTTTGTTTTAGGAAAACATGTGAACTACTTTGACATCCAACCTTTCCAGGGTGTGGATTTAGGTATGCCCCAAAATAGACCTGGGGCAGTCACCCCTCCTCCCATTGATCCCCACCTCCAATGCAGCGTCCAGATATCATCTGTGAGGCAACATCACATACCATATCGGTTATTCACTCTTTGAGTAGCCTTTTGGTTTCTCAGGGTGGGGCAGTAGCTCGGCCTACTTTTGATGGTAGTGGTGCATCCAGTGGCACTGACACGTCCTCCTCGGCTCCACAGATTTGTGTGCCCCATAGTTGTGTCATGTGTGGGCACGTATGCTTGGGTCTAGTTGGATAGCATGTTGATCCTCCTACGCACACTTGAGATTATGAGGTGCATGATATCCACCAAATGTTATGACAGAGACTGGAGGATACCCTGGAGAGTCCTCGCATGCTAGAGGTGAGGAGGCACCTTCATCATACATTGATGATGTAGTGGTAAGATTTGTATTTTCATTGTTTATTTTATATTTTAAATGAATATTTATAATCTAGATAATATTAAGTACTAATTTTTATTTACATGGTCTATTTAACAGTTGATGACAAAGGAGGAGTTGACACAGATCCAGGAGGGCACCTTGACGACCATTTCATTTGGCCTTGATAGCTTTACAATACATATATTATTGCACCTAGTCGTTTGTATTTTATTGTACATACATGCTCATCATTTATATTGGTATTAATTAGATTATGTAGTAACTTGCATGTATATCTTATTTTACTCTTGTAGGGCACAAGTAGCACGAGTGCGGGGCTGTGTGATTCAGGATCTGGTAGTGCAGTTGGAGACAAGGGAAAGGTAATTGAATGCAAATATGATTGAATGAATAGTTTAAATAACTTATCATGATTATACACATCTAGACATAGATTGATAGTTTCGTATACTTGTTGTGTATATTTATAGAAAATTCTTGGCTTTACATCCTTGTTGACTACACCCACTATACCTGAAGACGAAGAAGATTAAGAAGAAGAAGAAGAGATGGCTTGAGTACATGTATGTTTTGTTTTTTTGTGTTTAGTAGATACAATTCGTTATTACCAGTGACAATTATATGCTAACTTGTATCAATGTCATCTTTGTGAACATATGTAGGCTGTGTGTGAAAATATTGAAAACATACCTCTTCTACCGAAGACATACATCAAGAGTCCTCCAAAGCTGAAGAGAAAACGTGGAGATGAGGTAAACAAGAATAGTTCAATTATATTTCATTTTTATGTTAACTTTTCGAATGTGAGTTATATAATATAACTAATCTTAATCATGGTTTGTTTTTTCTTGTCCAGGAACTTTCAGAATCTAGCAATGCGGCGAAGAGAATCGATTTTGATGATCCATCAGTAGCTTAGGATGTTATAGATAGTTATGGGATGCTTACATGTCTAGTTGGCATGTATATTTTGTATATGGACATACATTCATGTATATAGACATACATTTTGTTTGAGTTGTCGTTTATGCCATATTTGTGTATGGACATACACTTGTAAACATTTGACATTTTCATAAATACATAAGTTGATATTTGATCATATAAATTGTTGCTCATGTGTGCATGGTGTTATCATGGAAAACTTTAATCTTCAATCCAATAATTAACAATGGTTATTTAATGAACAATATAATTCACTTCATTTCATCGTAAGTGTTGTTTGTATAATGAACAACACAATTAATTTAATGAGCAATACAATACAATTCATTATTACCCTATGCATGCTCTTATTCCCCCCCCCCCCCACTCGGTTGAATGCTCGGGGTCATATCCTACCGGCGTCGTCCCTTGAACCCTACGTGCTAAAAATTATCAAACTTTAACGGGCCCTAACTCAGAATCTGTGGCACCTGCAAATGATCTGTTTGAACCTGCGGGGCGAAGAGAGAGGTCCCTACAAAATCCTATCTTGGTTTTTCAATTTTCCCTATGGTTTTATTAGGGCAACATTTTTTCAATTGACAAAAAAATTGTCAGTCTCATTCAATCAAATGTTGTCGCGTGGCCAATTTCTCATTCTGCTCATCGTGATAATGAACCATCGGTTCTGACATGTCCAGTTAGGCATTATTACCCTATTCATTCTCCTATTCCCCCCCCCCACTTGGTCAAACGCTTGGGGTCATACCCCATCGGTGTCGTCCTTTGAGCACCTTAAGTGCTAAAAATTGTCAAACTTTGACGAGCCCTAACTCAAAATTCGTGGGACCTGCGAACAATCCATTTGAACCTATGGAGCCACGAGAAGAGTCCCTACAAAATCCTATCTTAGTTTTTCAAGTTTCCTTACGGTTTTATTAGGGCAACATTTTTTCAGTTGGTGAAAAAATCATCACTCATTCAATCGAATGTTGTCGTGTGACCAATTTCTCGTTCTGCTCGTCGTGATAATGAATCATTGGCTCCCACATGTCCAGTTAGGCATTATTACCCTATGCATGCTCCTATTTCCCCCCCCCCCCAACTTGACCGAACGCTCGGGGTCATACCCTACCAGCGTCGTCCCTGGAGCACCCTAAGTGCTAAAAATTGTCAAATTTTGACGAGCCCTAACTCCAAATCTGTGGCACCTGCGAATGATCTGTATGAACCTACGGGCCTGCGAGAGGGGTCCCTACAAAATCCTATCTCGGTTTTTCAAGTTTCCCTACGGTTTTATTAGGGCAACATTTTTTCAGTTGGCAAAAAAATCATCAGTCTCATTCAATCGAATGTTGTCGTGTGGCCAATTTCTCGTTCTTCTCGTCATGATAATGAACCCTCAATTCTGACATGTCCAGTTAGACATTATTACCCTATTCATGCTCCTATTCCCCCCCCCCCCCCAATCGGTTGAACGCTCGGGGTCATACCCTACCAGCGTCATCTCTTGAGCACCCTAAGTGCTAAAAATTGTCAAACTTTGATGGGCCCTAACTCAAAATCTGTGGCACCTGCAAATGATCTGTTTAAACCTGTGGGGACACAAGAGGGGTCCCTACAAAATCCTTTCTTGGTTTTTCAAGTTTCCCTATGGTTTTATTAGGGCAGCATTTTTTCAGTTGGCAAAAAAATCGTCAGTCTCATTCAATCGAATGTTGTCGTGTGGCCAATTTCTCATTATGCTCATCATGATAACGAACTGTTAGTTCTGACATGTCCAATTAAGAATTATCACCCTATGCATGCTCCTATTTCCCTCCCCCCACTTAGTTGAACACTCGAGGTCATACCCTACCGGCGTCGTCCCTTGAGCACCCTAAGTGCTAAAAATTGTCAAACTTTGATGGACCCTAACTCAGAATCCGTGGCACCTGTGAACTATTCATTTGAACCTATGGGGCCACAAGAAAGGTCCCTACAAAAGCCTATCTTGATTTTTCAATTTTCCCTATGGTTTTTATTAGGGCAATATTTTTTCAGTTGGCAAAAAAATTGTCAGTCTCATTCAATCGAATGTTGTCACGTGGCCAATTTTTTGTTTTGCTCGTCGTGATAACAAACCGTCAATTTCAACATGTCCAGTTAGGCATTATTACCCTATGCATGCTCCTATTTCCCCCCCCCCCCAACTCAGTTGAACGCTCAGGGTCATACCCTACCAACGTCGTCCCTTGAGCACCCTAAGTGTTAAAAATTATCAAACTTTGACGAGCCCTAACTCGAAATCCGTGGCACCTAGGAACGATCTATTTGAACCTACAGGGCCATGAGAGGGGTTCCTACAAAATACTATCTTGGTTTTTCAAGTTTCCCTACGGTTTTATTAGGGCAACATTTTTTCAGTTAGCGAAAAAATCGTTAGTCTCATTCAATCGAATGTTGTCGCGTGGCCAATTTCTCGTTCTGCTCGTCGTGATAACGAACCGTCAATTCTGACATGTCTAGTTAGGCATTATTACCCTATGCATGCTCTTATTCCCCCCCCCCCCCCCCAACTCAGTTGAACGCTCGGGGCCATACCCTACCGGCGTCGTCCCTTGAGCACCCAAGTGCTAAAAATTGTCAAACTTTGACGGGCCCTAACTCAAAATCCGTGGCACCTGCGAATGATCTGTTTGAACCTACGGGGCCACGAGAGGGGTCCCTACAAATTTCTATCTCGGTTTTTCAATTTTTCCTATGGTTTTATTAGGCCAACATTTTTTTAGTTGGCAAAAAATTCGTCAGTCTCATTTAATGAAAAAATATAGATAAACAAGCATTACACTGTAGACACATAATGATCATCAATTTTTACATGTATTGTATACACATAATTACCATTACACTTGCATGTATCATCCATGAACGAATATGCAAACATGTTTTTTTATCATTATCAATACAACTACACCAATGTACTCATGTACATATACATTGTATATCATCAATATAACTAAACCAATTTGCTCATGGACATCGTATATTATCATAACAAAGTTACATCAATTCACATCCATATACAAATACAACATCCCACTTCATCTGCATTAGACATCCTCATGTCCTAAGAGGAAAGCTTACGTACAGCAATGCCTACATATAAATGAAGACCAAAATAAGCAACCTTTTTATGCGGAATGAATGTGCTACAAGAAACAAATTATAACACAATACAAATTATTTTGTCAAATTATAAATAGATAATTTGAAACATTTTTAAGACGTACAAGATTGTATAATTACGAAACTTACCAGTTTCTCTGCAAAGTCTACAAACATAACTTTGAAGAAAGATGCATGTTGATTAAAGCCCTTCTCATTGCATTTCTCTACATGGTTGAAGATGATGGTAGATATTGTCATTTCTAAATGGCAATACATTCACTTGACTTAGTGTTTATGCACAAAATTTAATCTCATTAATGCACAAAGGAATATATACCATCACCAAGAGTAAACTAGTCAACGACAAATGATCTAGCATGAACCTGTATTTTTAAGAATTGTTAGTCTAC
This sequence comes from Cryptomeria japonica, assembly GCF_030272615.1. Classification (NCBI taxonomy): domain Eukaryota; kingdom Viridiplantae; phylum Streptophyta; class Pinopsida; order Cupressales; family Cupressaceae; genus Cryptomeria; species Cryptomeria japonica. The sequence goes on along the minus strand of NC_081411.1, from coordinate 469,262,017 downwards.
ACATAAAATGCATGCATGAACATAAAGGCTTTATGATAATCACTTCAACTGAAATGCATGATAATAAATGAAAAGGTGGGATTATATACCATAAAAATACGTCCCGTCGAATTATATCAAGAGAACCCACTATGTTGACGCAAAAATCATAATGCAATGGTGTTGTATATCATCAAAAAGACCTACATGAGCATAAAGGTTTTGCGATAATTATATCATCAAAAATTGTCAAATAGTGTTGTCTAATAACAAAAATTGTAAAGCTCATCAAATGCATGGTAATAAGTCGTGTTGCAAAAATAGTTCCCTTCAAATCATATAGAGTGTACCCGCTATGTGCATGCAAAAACTGTGTTGCCAAAAAAAAAAGTTCATCAATAGACCTGCATTTTGAACACATCCTTAATATACACGTAACAAACTTGAACATTAAGGTTCTATGATCATTGTTTGAAATGAAATGCATGATAAAAAAAAATAAGGCACCATTAAAGACCTACTACTCAAGTATCCCTGAAGGGTCATCTCTTTGCTTAAGAGTATTTAGTATTGCTTCATGATCAGCAGTGGTCACTGTCCATAGGTCTTTGGTCTTCGGTTTTGCTTGATTCTTCAACAACTTGACATTTGTAGCTATAATAAGGTGTGAATACATGAGAATGGTTTTGTGTCTCTCATAGTCTTCAAATGTAGGTATGCCATTCTTTCTAATCATGTATGTTCGCAACCAGGTCCCACAACAACAACTGAACCTGTAGGATATGTGAACCCATCATCATCCGTCACTGGTTGTGTTACCTTCTGTTTTCCCTGTACATCGTGTCAACCAATATTATGACCTCTCTTCATTCCCTTGCAGTGCAACAACTGCAAAAACATGTCTTGGTTGTACAAGATCTGATAGATGGTCATACTTGAGTGAACTTTCCATGTCATTGTTTGACAAGGATATTGTTTGAGATAAAGGAGTTAGATATTGGGGAACCCACGTATCAACTCACTCACTTGACTTGCACTGATCCCAATCACACCAAACACAACTCTAACAAAAACAAGCCAATGCTCGTGCCCAAATGGTCCATGTACTTGCATCTGAGCTAAGAAATGAATGCATCTTTGAATAATCTTTAATTGTTTGACAAACCAATCTGTATCCCATTGTGCCCTCCTCAACCAACCAAAAGAATCTGGTCACTGTTGAATCAAAAGTACCTCCATGTGACAATGATGTACTACACCAATCAACAATAGAACGTGCATCGGAGAAATTTGCACCTGAAATCCTCAATTGCTCCTTAACTAGAGCTCTCTTAAGACATGCACCTGCTCCATCATACTCCCCCTTCCCATGCCCTGCCTAAAAAAAACACCAAATATGAGGTATACGCCTCTCTACATGCATTCTACTCAACCAATAAAACATAAGGGCATTCTTGAATTGACCCATACAGTTATCTGACCATATGATATGTCGATCAATTCCAATATCTTTCTCATGTAAGAACTCAAAAAAATTCTTGAAAGAATGTTGCACATACTCGGAGGAGTGTGATCTATCATCACTCATATAAAAATGATACTCCCTGATTATCTTCCTCTCCTCTGTACTATCAGGAGCATATCTATATGTAATGTGAACAAAAATAGCAATCTGGATTGAATTATAGTACTGATATTGTACCTCATTTCGTGGTTGCAATGTATAGTTCTATGCAAATTCAACCACTGATACAATAGTGCCAATCGGGAAAGAGTTCTTACACATCCTGAATTATTGATCCAACCACTGAGACCTATGGGTGTGCCTTGCATACTTGTAGAAAAGATTTTCCTTAAAATCCAAAATAAAATCAGCAACACTCACTTTTCTTGAGACTAATTCACATCTAGAACCTTCACCTCCACTCTTCAAAGTATATTTCACTGTCTCATATCTTTTTTTCTCAACATAATTATTACCAAACTCGTGTTCGCTACCCTCATGAAAACATGAAACAAACTTTGACAACTCACCACATTGTGAGCACTTCTCATTCAAACAATCGTTTCTATAGAAATAGCAACCATCATCTCTAGGGCAACAAAATAGATCTTGCAAGTCTCTCGACGATCTCAAAAATAGCATTGTACCACACTCCTGCAACGTCTCATTAGTATGTATTGTAGAACAAATATGGCATAAAATTTCATGCTCAATTAAAAACTCCACATGGTATTTGCAACAACAAGTATTACGAATCTTAAGAGGTACACAATAAAATGGCTTCAAAGATTCAAAGGCCCTTTGTGATATTTGCAAAGTTGGATGTACTTCACAACAAAATTTGTACAACATTATTTGGCTTGATTCCAAGAAATGTTTGGGATGCAGTGTGCGGTCTTGATTTTTTATTCTTAATTTCAAAACGTCCTTTAAATTGGGTGATACTCTAGAATTAGAGTGCCAAAATTGTTGAATCTCATCCTTCACATTGTCAGTCAACTTTCTATCAACATGTCGAAGCTGCCCACCAAAAGCCCATGTATCATGTTGAAGTGGATCGTCAAGTCTTTGTCTTCATGGAAGTGTTCTATCCAAAGTTTTACGGTTTATGTTCAAATCAACACAAGTTTGCCTCATTTGATGAGCCTTCCTCAATTGATGGCTTACTAAGGAGGTTGTAATCACTCTTCGAGCGGCTCTCTTATCTCTTTCCTTGGTATTCTTTCCAATAGAATTGAGAACATCAAATAGATTTTTGGTAATAATAGAATTTCTCTCCATCTTCTTGTTCATACGAATCTTAAATTTGTTTAGCAATGGTCTCATCTTTATCATCTTTAGCAACTGAACAAAAATTTGGCATTGCTCGGTCAATGTCTTATTGCTAAAATTTTGGTCGAAAAGTTGTGTAGACCACAATCAAACGGTTCTTGTTGACCTCTTGCCTTCAAGATTCACAATAATGTTATCATCAATTTCAAGTAACCATTTTGGGGTTCTTGAAGGTCTTGGATTTGGAATTTGTCTTTCATCCATGAGAGGGTCTTCATTTTTGAAGTAATTAGGTGTTACATATTGTTCACTTGGTTGAGCAATTCCTCCTTCAATGTCAAATTTTTCCACATTTTCACCTCCAATGTCAAAATTTTCCACATGTTCACCTCCTATGTCAAAAGTTTCTACATTTTCACCTCCAATGTCAAAAAAAATCATATTTACACCAAAATTATGGACACCTTCATTGTCAACTCCCAAATTTTTACTTTCCATTCTCACGTCATGTTGTGCATTTTCATTATCACTTTCAACATTTTCAACATGTTCAAAATTTTCACTTTCAAAATCTATATTTTCATTTTCAATAACTTGTTCAACATTTTCAAATTCAATTTCCTCTTCACTTGAAGTAACATTAGCAATACCTTGTCTTCTCCTCCTATGACCTTCTCTATCTCTTTCTCTATAGACTTCAATTTGGTCATTTGAAAGTTTTCTATTGCGTTTAGACTTCCGACGACTACTACTCCCCATTTACCTCCACAAAGATGCTCCTAAATGATTGATAATGTAAGATTTGACTTTAAGAAACTCTCAAAAGCACAAATTTATCTCAACCTATTTGAAAACCCATGATTGTCGATAGAAAACAGAATGTGAAGAATGTGAGTCGTTGGAATCCACAAAATGACCCATAAGGCTCTTTTTTATTTACAAAAATCGGATATCCGATTTTAATGTATAAATTTGTTGTCCCAAAAATTATTCTCGTTGCCGCCTTTTTTTTTACTATTGCCACATTAATGGCAGTGGCAGAAATCGGATATCCAATTTCAGTACTCATATTTTAGAGAGAGAGAGAGAGAGAGATATATATATATATATATATATATATATATATATATATATATATATATATATATATATATATATATATATATATATATATATATATATATATATATATATATATATATATATTAGCGGAGAGGGGGGTAGGGGGGAGAGAAAAAGATTAGGGGAGAGGGGAGAGGGGAGAGAGAGAGATTACGGGAGAGAGAGAGACAGAGACAGAGAGAGACAGAGAGACAGAGAGAGAGACAGAGACAAAGACAGAGAGACGGAGAGAGAGGGTAGGGGGAGAGAGAAATATTAGGGGAGAGGGGAGAGAGAGATATTAGGGGAGAGAGGGGGAGGGGGAGGGGGGAGAGAGATTAGGGGAGAGGGAGAGAGGTAAATTAGGGGAAAGGGGGAGAGATAGAGAGGGATTAGGAGAGAGAGAGAGAGAGAGAGAGAGAGATTATGGTGTTATAACGGGTCGTAGGACACACTATGACCCCTTAGAACATCATAGGACCCATAATTACCCAATATGGTATCATAAGGGGTCATATGACTCATAACGACACCATATAGAGTCGTAAAGGGTCACATTGTGTCCTAAGGGGTCATATGGTGTCTTAAAGGGGTCATATGACACAATATGACCCCTTAGGACACAATATGACCCATAACGATAGAATTTGGTGTCGTACGGGGTCATATGGTGTCCTAAGGGGTTGTAGGACACAATATGACCCTTTACGACACCATAGGACCTATAACGACCCAATATGTTGTCATAAGGGGTCACATGTTGTCCCTAAGGGTCATATGGTGTCCCATGACCCCTTAGGATACCATATGACCCCTAACGACACCATATGGTGTCATAAGGGGTCATATGACCCATAACAACACCGTATAGAGTCGTAAAGGGTCATATTGTGTCCTAAGGGGTCATATGGTGTCCTAAGGGGTCATATGGTGTCTTAAAGGGGTCATATGACACAATATGACCCATAACAACACAATTTGGTGTCCTAAGGGGTCATATGGTGTCCCAAGGGGTCGTAGGACACAATATGACCCCTTAGGATACCATAGGACCCATAACGACCCAATATAGTGTCATAAGGGGTCATATGTTGTCCTTATGAGTCATATGGTGTCCTATGACCCCTTAGGACACCATATGACCCCTAACAACACCATATGGTTTCATAAGGGGTCATATGACCCATAACGACATCGTATAGAGTTGTAAAGGGTCATATTGTGTCATAAGGGGTCATATGGTGTCTTAAAGGGGTCATATGACACAATATGACCCCTTAGGACACAATATGACCCATAAAGACACAATTTGGTGTCGTAAGGGGTCATATAGTGTCCTAAGGGGTCATAGGACACAATGTGACCCCTTAGGACACAATAGGACCCATAACGACCCCATATGGTGTCATAAGGGGTCATATGTTGTCCTTAGTGGTTATATGGTGTCCCATAAACCCTTAGGACACCATATGACCCCTAACGACACCATATGGTGTCATAAGGGGTCATATGACCCATAACAACATTGTATAGAGTCGTAAAGGCTCATATTGTGTCATAAGGAGTCATATGGTGTCTTAAAGGGATCATATGATACAATATGACCCATAACGACACAATTTGGTGTCGTAAGAGGTCATATGGTGCCCTAAGGGGTCGTAGGATACAATATGACCCCTTAGGACACCATAGGACCCATAACGACCCAATATGGTGTCATAAAGGGGTCATATGTTGTCCTTAGGGGTCATATGGTGTCCCATGACCCCTTAGGACACCATATGACCCCTAACGACACCATATGGTGTCACAAGGGATCATGTGACCCATAACGACGCCGTATAGAGTTGTAAAGGGTCATATTGTCTCCTAAGGGGTCATATGGTGTCTTAAAGGGGTCATATGACATAATATGACCCCTTATGACACAATATGTCCCATAACGACATAATTTGGTGTCGTAAGGGGTCATATGGTGTCCTAAGGGGTCGTAGGACACAATATGACCCCTTAGAACACCATAGGACCCATAACAACCCAATATGGTGTCGTAAGGGGTCATATGGTGTCCAATGACCCCTTAGGACACCATATGACCCCTAACGACACCATATAGTGTCATAAGGGGTCATATGACACATAACGACACCGTATAGAGTCGTAAAGGGTCACATTGTGTCCTAAGGGGTCATATGGTGTCTTAAAGGGTTCATATGACACAACATGATCCCTTAGGACACAATATGACCCATAACGACACAATTTGGTGTCATAAGGGATCATACGGTGTCCTAATGGGTCGTAGGACACAATATGACCCCTTAGGACACCATAGAACCCATAACGACCCAATCTGGTGTCTTAAGGGGTCAAATGTTGTCCTTAAAGGTCATATGGTGTCCCATCACTCCTTAGGACACCATATGACCCCTAACGACACCATATGGTGTCATATGACCCATAACGACACCATATAGAGTCGTAAAGGGTCATATTGTGTCCTAAGGGGTCATATTGTGTCTTAAAGGGGTCATATGACACAATAAGATCCCTTAGGACACAATATGACCCATAATAACACAATTTGGTGTCTTAAGGGGTTATATGGAGTCCTAAGGGGTCGTAGGACACATAATGACCCCTTAGGACACCATAAGACTCCTAACGATACCATATGGTGTCATAAGGGTTCATATGACCCATAACGACACCATATAGAGTCATAAAGGGTCATATTGTGTCCTAAGGGCTCATATGGTGTCTTAAAGGGGTCATATAACACAATATTACCTCTTAGGAAACAATATGACCCATAACAACACAATTTGGTGTCTTAAGGGGTTATATGGTGTCCTATAGGGTTGTAGGACAAAATATGACCCCTTAACACACCATAGGACCCATAACGACCCAATATGGTGTTATAAGGGGTCATATGTTGTCCTTAGGGGTCATGTGGTGTCCCATGACCACTTAGGAGACTATATGACCCCTAACGACACCATATGGTGTCACATGACCCCTAACGACACCGTACAAAGTCATAAAGGGTTATATGGTGTCCTAAGGGATCGTAGGACACAATATGACCCCTTAGGACACCATAGGACCCATAATGACCCAATATGGTGTCATAAGGGGTCATGTGTTGCCCTTAGGGGTCATATGGTATCCCATGACCCCTTAGGACACCATATGACCCCTAACGACACCATATGGTGTCATAAGGGGTGATATGACCCATAATGACACCGTATAGAGTCGTAAAGGGTCCTTGTGTCCTAAGGGGTCATATGGTGTCTTAAAGGGGTCATATGACACAATATGACCCCTTAGGACACAATATGACCCATAACGACACAATTTGGTGTCGTAAGGGGTTATATAGTGTCCTAATGGGTCGTAGCACACAATATGACCCCTCGGGACACCATAGGACCCACAATGACCCAATATGGTGTCATAAGGGGTCATATGTTGTCCTTAGGGGTCATATGGTGTCACATGACCCCTTAGGACACCATATGACCCCTATCGACACCATATGGTGTCATATGACCCATAACAACATCGTATAGAGTTGTAAAGGGTCATATTGTGTCCTAAGGGATCATATGGTGTCTTAAAGGGGTCATATGACACAATATAACCCATAACGACACAATTTGGTGTCATAAGGGGTCATATGGTATCCTAAGGGGCCGTAGGACACAATATGACCCCTTAGGACACCATAGGACCCATAACGACCCAATATGGTGTCATAAGGGTCCATATGTTGTGCTTAGGGGTGATATGGTGTCCCATGACCCCTTAGGACACCATATGACCTCTAACGACACCATGTGGTATCATAAAGGGTCATATGAACCATAACAACATCATACAGAGTCGTAAAGGGTCATATTGTATCCTAAGGGGTCATATGGTGTCTTAAAGGGGTCATATAACACAATATGAACCCTTAGGACATAATATGACCCATAACGACACAATTTTGTGTCTTAAGGGATTATATGGTGTCCTAAGGGGTCGTAGGACACAATATGACCCCTTAGGACACCATAGGACCCCTAACGACACCATATGGTGTCATAAGGGGTAATATGACCCATACTGACACCATATAGAGTTATAAAGGGTCATATTGTGTCCTCAAGGGTCATATGGTGGCTTAAAGGGGTTATATGACACAATATGACCCCTTGGGACATAATATGACCCATAAAGACACAATTGGGTGTCTTAAGGGGTTATATGGTGTCCTAAGGGGTCGTAGGACACAATATGACCCCTTAGGACACCATGGGACCCATAATGACCCAATATGGTGTCATAAGGGGTCATATGTTGTCCTTACGAGTCATATGGTGTCCCATGATCCCTTAGGACACCATATGACCCCTAACAACACCATATGGTGTCATAAGGGGTCATATGACCCATAACGACGCCGTATAGAGTCGTAAAGGGTCATATTATGTCCTAAGAGGTCATATGGTGTCTTAGAGGGGTCATATGACACAATATGACCCTTTAGGACATAATATGACCCATAACGACACAATTTGGTGTCGTAAGGGGTCATATGGTGTCCTAAGGGGTCGTAGGACACAATATGACCCCTTAGGACACCATAAGACTCATAATGACCTAATATAGTGTCCTTAGGGGTCATATGTTGTCCTTAGGGGTCATATGGTATCCCATGACCCCTTAGGACATCATATGACCTCTAACGACACCATATGGTGTCATAAGGGGTCATAGTGTGTCATAAGGTGGCAAGATGAACCATTATTATAATATAAAAAGCAGTGCCAATATTGCTTATAGAAATTTGACACCTAAGGGGTCATATGGTGTCCTAATGGGTCATAGGACACAATATGACCCTTCCCCACCCCCCCCCCTCTCTCTCTCTCCCCCCCCTCCCCTAATCTCTCTCTCTCTCTCTCTCTCTCTCTCTCTCTCTCTCTCTCTCCCTAATATCATATACTAATTTATTTATAAATTAATATATTGTATATTAATATATTATATATTAATAAATAATAGATGAATTATGTGCAAATTTAGTTATTGAATTTACTTATTAAAATCGGATATGTTGATGAGACAAGGCCTTCGAGTGCATATATGTTGATGAGAAAGAATCAAATATTTCATTTTTTTATCTCATGCTTTAGGGTTTGCAAGCTGCTAACATGAGCGTTATACGTGTGTACCTACTTGGGTTGCAAAGGAGGTCTGGAGTAGGGTTTGGCGGTAGTGTCATGGGCTAGACTAGGGTTTGGTGGCAACTGCATGGTAGTTGTTGCACACTGTCCATATAACACGAATAAAAAGAAAGGAAAAAGCTTGCGTAAAATGTATATATAAATATTTTTATATATGTATAGATGTGTAGATATCTTTAAATATGTATCTACGCATATGTATTTGTATATTTACATATTTGTGTGTGTGTGTAGAATATGATTGTTTGTGCCTATTCTCTCTTTGTAGTAAGGCTCCATTTATAGAAGACAACATGTCAATGGCAGGCTGCACTATTTTTGTCTATTTGGTGAATGTTCCTATTGAGGAGTCTGTAAATTTTGGGATTTGATGAAGCTAAATGTGTATAGATTGTCAATGCACAAGCTTCCATGATTGCAGGGGCAAAGGACTAGCTATATTGCAAGTGGGAAAGAAAAATGCAAGTTGGCCTGCATACAAATAGTTTCAATTTTGTTATGTTTGTATTCAGTTTTTTTTGTTGTATTCATTCTTCATAAACTAATAATGTTTGTCTTTTCATTGCAAGCTTATTAGGACACATTAGAATTGAATTATGTTTTAAGTGCTTACTTATACCAAATGCATTAGAAAACATCCTCAAATTTGAAAATTTAATAGAAAAGAAGACTTACACAAAATTCTAACAAAAGTTTTATGCCTCTAAATTTCCTACACAATGTGAAGCTCCTAGAATTCTCACAAAAGTCCTACCCCTCTGAATTTCCTACATAGTGTCAAGATCCTAGAAACCCTACCTTAGCAAATCCAACTTAGCCACCAAACAAAATTTAAAAAGCAAACAACTGCTATAAATATAAACTACACAACTCGTGCAAACTTCCACCTACTTGTTTGTCTTCTAAAACTTCTACTTTAAGTTGAACACTAAACTATTGCATGCAATATCTCTTTTTGTTTCTAATTTCTACTGGTAGTGCATGAACATTTTAGGACTTCTTGTCTGTAATTGTACGCATTCATATAGTTTCAGACTAGGAGTCCTAAAATTATCACACTCGCTATTAGAAAGTAGAAATAAATAGTGATATTAGATGCAATAGTTTAGTGTTCAACTTAAAGTAAAAGTTTCAAAAGACAAAAAAGTAGGTGGAAGTTTGCATGAGTTGTGTGCAGTTTTTATTTATAGTAGTTGTTTGCTTTTTAATTTTTGTTTGGTGGCTGAGCTGAATTTGCTATGGTAGGGTTTCTAGGGGCTTGACATTGTGTAGGAAATTCAGAGGGGTAGAACTATTGTGAGAATTCTTTGCAGATTTTGATAAGAGAGATTATTTTTTGTTGATTTCGTGTGAAGCATTCTCTCAATATCTTGGGATAGCTTCCATGATTGTAGGGGCAAAGGACAAGCTATTTTGCAAGTGGGAAATAAAAATACAAGCTAGCTTGCATACAGATAATTTCAGTTTTTTTATGTTTGTGTTTTTTTTTGTTGTATTAATTATTCATAGACTAATAATGTTTGTCTTTTCATTGCAAGCTTATTAGGACACATTAGAATTGAATTATGTTTTAAGTGCTTACTTATACCAAATGCATTTGTATGCCTTCTTTGTCACAACTCTGGCACTATGGCAAATAGGCACACATAGTTTAGGTGATATATTTTACTTAGTGTTAGTTTATATTGAATGTTAAACTACATTTCATTTCTGAACATGTAGGTTCATTCTATGTCTTTTGAAATGAATTTACTTCCCAATGTAGACTATCACTAACACTAGTTATCTATGTAGGATGTTGATTCCCAAGGATGATTGAGCAGTCCCCCACAACATCTAAATTTTTTTAGGTTTTTTCTCCCTCTCCTTGCTTTATTATTACTTGCACTTTAATGTCCCCTTATTATCAATGTTTAGGGCTTGTCTAGTTACTTACAAGAGTCTCTCTCTCTCTCTCTCTCTCTCTCTCTCTCTCTCTCTCTCTCTCTCTTTATATATATATATATATATATATATATATATATATATAGACACAAACACACACATATTATATATATACACATTATTCTTTTATTTGATGGAAATGTATGTATAAAAATCTGTTCTTTATCATATAATATTAATGTCCTTAGTTTAATGAATTAGATAATGCAGAAAATGATCAATGTAATTGTTTGTTGCCTTATAGTCTATCTTGTAGATGTTCTATATTAGACAATAAGATATAATTCCCTAATTTAAATGCAGTACAAATGTTATTTATCAAAATTTCCCTCATCAAACCAATGCCAATTATATGAACCTTATATCCTGATTCCTGCAGATGATGTGTGCAATGCAGCTTATATCTGTATATATTATATTGATCTGAATAAGAGAGTTTACGTTGAATAGACTGTATGTGTATATCTAGATTATTGTTGTTCTTGATCTTTGAGTACCACGTGTTTTTGACGATCCAATGTTGATTTCAAATGATATCTAGAGTGTTGTTTCAAATGATTGATATCATATTCATGTTGTCGCAGTTATGGAGCCATCTCTGGTTGGCATCACTAACTCCTCATGTGTCTATCCTTCCTATTGTCTATTTTTTTTCATTGAGAACTTCATACCAGGTTATTAATAGTATCCCCATATCAACTAAGGGATGGAACCTTTAGAATAGATACTTCTTTTAGAAGAGACACGTCTTTCCAATAACAAATTGCTTCTCTTTATACACATTAATTATCGTTAAAGAGTTCCTTAATGATAATTGTTGCCTTTGTATTTTACCACATAGAGTGATCAACTTAATCATTGCATAGTAGATTGTGATGGAATCATTATCCGTGTTTTGTATCCTTCTTTATCAATTGCTAACAAAGTCTAGTGTTTGTATTATAATTTGGATGGGGACATCACATGCACCCTTTTTGACAAGATGCCTGATAGATCATAATTCATAAGTCGCTGCAATTTGTTGTCCTCGATTTCAGCTTGGCCAAAATCGTGAGGCAACCCTACGAAACTGGTCCATTTCGTACCTTATGGTCTCTGGGAGAGCTTAATCAACTTGGTTGGTTAGTTCGTTTCGTTCTTTGCTTTCCATTTTTATTGTTTTCCTTGTTCCTTAAGTTTGTAGTTTTACTTGCAGTTCGGACTTTAAAGTTCGAACTGCAGGGTTCTTTGTTACAAATACACTTCGAACTTTAAAGTCCGGTATGTATTTGTGGTTTTCTTGCTTGTAGTTCAGACTTTAAAGTTCAAACTATGGGTGATTTTCCCATCACTTGCATGTCAGACTTTAAAGTCTGAAGTGCAAGTGTTCCTAGCTTGCATGTCGGACTTTAAAGCCCGACATGCAACTGCGTGTTGTATTAATGTTGCATTAATTGCTATTAGGGTTTGTTAAAAAAGCTTTTTAAAGTTAATTTTTGTGTTTTGGGTTTTCATTGTGGTTTGTCTTCTTCTCTGTGCACCCTCCTCTGCTTTTACTCATCATGATTAAGATTTTCCTTGCTCCATTGTTAGATCTTTTTCCATCATCAACGAAGTGGAAGAGGTAGGGTTTGTGTTTCTTTTTGTCTTTTCGAGTTTCTTTTTCGGGTTTGCATCTTGTTTGTTTTTCATTTTCATTTTTGTTTTTGTTTTTGTTTGTATTTTTTGGACTTTAAAGTCCGATGTGCAATTTTTGTTTTCAAAAGAGCAAGTCGGACTTTTTTCCCCGACCTGCTGTTTTTGGCAGTTTTACTCCTAAGCCTGTTTTGAGTCCCGTTTTTCAATCCGTTTGAGAAAAAATGATTTTGATAATGATGAATAGCTAATCATCAGTGTTGAATGCAGTCATTGTGCACGAATGTCAAAGCTCTCTCACAACAAATCCGAGTCTTCCTTAGGACAACCTTCTCCAAGTAAAGCATCATCAAAAAAGATGAAATACAAGTATGACAGGTACTTGAATATGTACCCAGAGAGTTCAGTGGACTCAAATATTAAGGAGATAAGAGACACCAAAATTGGGCATGTTGATATGCAAGAATTTTTTGACTGGGTTCAAAAGGCTCCTGCATGTTTAACCAGTTTAATCAAATCTGAGCTGCATAAGTATGCATCTTTCCCAATTGCAGCTCATGATCCTGAATTTGTACTGGCAGTAGCTGATCACTTTGATCCAAGCACAAGGCAAGTGAAAGATGAAGATCAGAATGTCATCATGACTCTAGATAGTGTATTCTTCAATAGTGTCTTTAAAGGTTCATCAGTTGAAGAAGTAGCTAATATTTCTCGAGAGAGTGCTCAAGAGTATTACGAGAAACATGAGGATAAATGCAAAAAGGTGAATTGTTTATCTCTCTACTGCAAGAACTTCCCTCACCTCACGATGGCCTAAGTCCTTCCATAGGAGTGATTTTAATGAGGAATATAACAACATGGTCACCATGTTATCCAGAGTGAGAGGATTAAAGGACTCTCATTATTTTCAAAGCTGGATGTCTTATTACATAAATATAATCAGAAAGGGGGCCGCAATAATTGATTGGGGAGAACATATCAGTGATGCACTTTGTGCTCAATTGAAGGAGGTCAAGGTAACACTAAAGTTTTACATGACATCATACCTGGTTTACGCAGCTGCTTCAATGAGGCAATATCCAGGCTTGTCTACCAAGGGTGACATAAGAGTGGTGCCCGTTTGGGAGTACTATGACCAACTGACAATCAAGAATCAAGGTAATCATTACAAAAGGGTTAATGATGCCTTCTTTGCTGTATGGAAGTGTATTTTTGATAAAGGCCTATAGAAGAGAAGAATATCAGAGGCTGCTTACAGTAGGGTGTCTCATTTTGGGTGTGTATTTCTACAGTTTCCCACATTCACCTATATCCGAATTGGATGTTTCTCAGGTGAGCCCTTCATTCTTCCAAGGTTCCCCTCAGACAAAATCGTCCTTATGGAGTTGTGCAGACAATTGATTAGTGTGCATGAAAAACAATCACAAGCACATAAGACTGGGCTGAAATTCCCAGAGTCAATTGGCAGGTATTCAGTGCTAACCAATCCCAAGGCCAAAAATATGGAGGAGGAAATGCAGTGGAATACCATGAGAAGATTCAAGGCCCAAACTGATTTTGATTTTCGGGGTATAAAGAACAAACTCAAAAGGACTTATACTCATGTTTATAGGTTTGAGGATGTTTGGGCAGATTGTCAGAATGAGGAGGATATAAGAAGGATGGATTTCAGCCGCCTTACTCTAGAACAAATTGAAAATTTGGATCTAGCTAAGATCCCAATGACCATGGAGGACACAGATGACATAGTGGACCCTGTTTATTATGAGAAGAAGATTGTTGACTCCCCAATTCCACTTATGCAATGGTCAAAGAAAGAAAACAAATCTATTACAAAGAGGATCTCTCCTATCTTAGCAAACACCAATGCTTGGTTGCTAAAATAGAACCTTAGGATGAAACAACTTCCCACTAGTTCAGGAGATGATGACAACAGTGATGGACCATTGGGAAAGATAGCAACAGCTGAAATAAGAACAAAGAGTAGGGCAGACTCATAAGCACTATCCTCAGCTCCCGTGATACAATCAAAGGGTAAAGGACCCAAAATCAAATTTATAGTTAAAGGGTTAAAGAAGGGTAAATCATCATCCGCATCACAGGAAGCAGTAGCGAAGGAGCCAAAACAATTGCCTACAGTGAATTTGGAAAAGGAAAGGAGGTTGAAGAAGGTGAAATTCCTCAACAAGAGGAAGTACAGGCAGAAGAAGTATCACATCCAGCTGAAGTTGATGCCCCGATTACCTCACAGGTAATCGTCCATTCTATTGACTCTGACTCTGACTCTGACCAAGAAGATGAAGATTTTCAAGAAGATGGAGATCTAAGTATGGGTATGACGCAATCAGAGACCATTGGTCAGTTTTTAACAATAACCAACTTCTCTAATTTAGATGATATCCCTTCATCTACTTTTGAATCCACCATGATGGATTTTAATGAGACCTTGTAAGATGCACTTACAGAACAGGTTTCAATAGATTTACCCATCACTACTACTAACACCACGACAATTCCTCCATTGGTAAATGCTGAAGTTACATTCACAGGACCCTCCACTCTTCCAACTGTAACTAAAGAGGTAGCAGCAACAAATGTTCCACTAGATGCCTCAATATCAGCACCATCAGTAACACTCACAACTGCTCCAAGTTCCAGTCTCTCTGCTTCCAAAGCTTCAACTCCAAGTCAGCAAGGAGCTACTACTCCATCAGCTAATCCAGAACTACCCCCTCTGGATGGAAGTAGTGGGCCCTAAGAGGAAAAAATAGGTGATATCCCCAAATGAATTTGACTTTGAACTTTTAGTTCCCCCGAAGCCTAAGGGAACAAAAAAGCCAAAGACGATATCTCGGGTGGTGATAGACCCAGCTTCCAAGAGAAAATACGCTAAAGTTATGGTGCCATCATCAGACAAGGACAAAGACAACATACAATCTAAAGACTGTACCATGTAGGTCGCAAAGCTCAAGGTGGAAACATATGAGAGTGTGAAATTAGATTCTCAGACAACCCTTAATTCTTTATTGAGAATATTGGATCAAGAGAGGGATGGGAAAAATATCTTGAGGCAGAAGTGTGAACAGCTGACCAACGTTCTTCTAAAGGTCACACAATCTTCTCAAGAGATAGAGCCTATAGGATCTTCAATAGATACCGAAGCTCTCGAGAAGATTGAACAGGTGGGAGCTAAAGGCCGAGTGATGGATGAGTGGATTTCAAGGCTAAGGTCAAAAGGCTCTCATCTTCTGAGGTCAACAGTGGAACTATTGTCCGATTACGAAGTAATCTAGAGTCGGATGCAAGGACTCAAAACCTCTTTATCATAAGAGATTGAGGAGGTTGTGAAAAGTACTACCTTGTGGAGCAAAATGGAGGACTTCAGGATAGATGTCCTGGTTGAGAATAAGGTAATTCCCACAAGGGAGAAGTACATTCAAATCTTGTCTTTATTGTCTCATAAACAAGAGACAATGAAGTTAATGATTACAGAGCTAGACCGAGAGAAGAAAGAAGGTGACGACGAGGTTGACCTTATTTTTTCTAAAGTTGGTGATCTCCCTTGCTATTTATATGATAGCGATCAAAATCTCGTCACTGCTGAAGTTGTCACGCAAGAATTCCTTTCTTTGATGGATCAATGCACAGGACAAGATTTCTCTCTTGATACATTTGATAAACTGTTAGAAATTCAGGTCAACTTTGAAGTCCTCACATCCATGTTGAAGGATGTTAAAAAGAAACAGGTGAAGATTCAAGATGCAATGTCCGGCGTCCAAATCATCACAAGTTCTACCTTGATGCCGAACGAATAAAAAATGAAAGCCATCCTTGCTAAATTCAAAGATTTCTAGAAATCCAATGAAGAGGGGAATCAAGAATGAAGTTCCCCCTCCTGGCGTCCTTTCTTCGTGCAGCCGCACCGATAAATGTTGTCAATTTTTGTGCAGCTACATGTTTTCTTTATGTAGTAGTTGGAGCAAAATGGGACTGTACAGTTGAATAAGTCAACTGTACCCACCTTTTTCTCAACTTATTTTCCTATATAAAGAGGACCTTTTTGTAAATATTTTATCTTTTTTCATGCTTAGCAAAACTTTGCCGATTTTTTATCCCAACTAAGACTTTGGGCTTTTTGTGGTGAAAATCCTATCAAACGAATAAAGAAAATAGTTTTGTTGATTACAAACTTTGGGTTGTATCAAGAAACTCATTTATATAATTTGATGTTCCTATGTCCATTGAATCTATATTATCTTTACTTCTTTGATCTTTAAGATATTGCTACGTGGTTAGAGAGGTCTCAAATCTTGCAAAGTAGACTTTGTGCTCTTAGCATACTTGAGAAATCTGCTGATAAATTAAGTAACTCGTGGTAAGCTTTGTATTGCTGCGGTTATTTGTAGTTTAATGGATTAGAAATCTATACTTGAAGACTTTGAGCTTTAAGCTAAGTTTCTAATTGTTTAATTTGTAACGATCAGTGTGAATTAGTGTTACCATAAAGGAGACTTTGTGCTGCTTAATAGTAACTCTTGGTGTAGTTTGTTAGATTAATAGTTCTTTTCTTTAAGTATCTAAAGAGGTAGAGAAATTGTAACTAGGTGAAGGGAGAATACATAAACTCTGAAAAAAGAGAGTTATATGCCCAACACCAACCCACAAATTTAATTTCTTATTAATTAGAGGATAAATTTCATAGGGAACCTCCCCTTGATGAGAGGAGAGATTAATTTCTTAACATACCGTTGTGTGAATTATATATTTTGTCATTAGTACGCTGGTGACAAAATATTCACCCAACACAATTGCAATGAAATCATTCATTATTATTACTAATGATCTCTAGCGGAATGTCATGAATAGTTTATAACTAACCGCTAGTTAGGTTATATATAACACAACCACATGCAGACCTCGTATCGCAATGTGTGAATAAATGGTTGTGTTTTCACTGTGACCTTCGTCTTGAATGTGCAATATTATTGATAGTGCCTTTTATAATCAATGGATCTTCGTTCTTTTTTTAGATCAAATATGGCATCTGCATTTAGAAAAAGGTTAAATGAAGCTTTTGAATATGGTGTAGCTGAGTCCGAACTGGATGACACCTTGAGATTTGGCCATGTTCAGTTTGTACTGCCATATGACATCCACTTGCCTATAAGCTTGTAGCGTCCTAAAATTGCGACACTTGCAATTTCGACTGCATTTCGGTCTTCACGATGGCGACGCAACACGCAACCTGAATGGAGACCCCAAAACTTGCTCACGACACTGAAAACTGCATTTTTCAAGCACCATTGGCCTAAACCTCCTTGCACCCCGCTGTCCCGGAGGTGGGACCAGAGCGCCCAGCGCCCTGGTCCCTAGGTCCTATTTTGGGCCCAGTTTCCTAAGTGATATCGGGTCTTTTTTATTGCAATTTGGAAAATTACATTCCCTGGTCGGCCTAAGGTCGGGAAAATCAGTCTATCAGCCCTAATTGACAAGTATATAAACTACATTTTTCTCTCTCATTTATATATGAAGAGGATATGTGTACAAAGCGTGGAAATTATACTCAAGCATTCAAGCATTCAAGCATTCAAGCATTCAAGCATTCCTTCTAAGTCTCCATTCAAGGCTAAGTGTTGCATTCAAGACAAGGATTCAACCATTGAAGAGGAGATCACATACTACATGCTACAACATACAACATACAACATCTAAACCTTCGCACATAAGGATACAAACATCCTTAGAACAAGGTATTAGTACTTGTTTGTCATTACAGTCATTTACATTTACAACACTTGCTCATTTCTTGGTTAATTCCAAAACCGGGGTTTGACCTAAAGGCAAACCCCTAATCCCTAACCCCCCAATCGTCTTCACTTTTCTGTGTGTAGGTTGCAGGTACGCGGCTGAGATTAAAGATCTGGAATCCTTGTGCAGAGACGAACAGATCCCCCTTCGTTTCGCGGATTTTTCGGAGGACTGTGGCGCCGGGCGCCATCGTCCCAACAACTTTTGCTCAAATTTGCAGGACAGCGCCGTATCGACATTTTACTGCTAATTCCAGGTCCGCAGCTTCATCCTATAACCTAAACTCAGTTTATAAGCGAATCTTTATGACTTTCTATGCATGCTTAGCTTAATTTCCTTAATCAACATTCTTTACAAAAGAGGGTAGCTTTGCTTTCCAAACCCTTGAAATTCATTTAGCATCCAATCTTACATTGTGTGGGATTGAATCTTATGAGTTTCAACCCCTCTTTTGAATGTAAATTCTTCCCCCTAAGTGAAAACCCATCGAATCCTAGTGAACCTCCCTTCTCTCTCCTCGGAGTTAGAAGAGGGGAGACCAACTAGGGTTCGACCGCGATTTTCCGCTTTACATTTTGGTGAACCTGACGTGAACATCCTTTCTAATTATTCATGATTAGATCTGAAAATTGATTCCTTGATTACATTTTCATGTTTGATCTTTTGCAAAATTTTAGAGGTGATTGCATAAAAACCCTAAATTTTCTTTTTTTTGAACATTGAACTTGCGAAATGTTTAATTATTAATGCTTGCTTCAGATCTGCTTTTCTATTATAAATTATCAATTCATATCTGTACTTTAATTTTGAAAATTAAGTGGTTAAGTGTCAAAACCCTAATTTTTGAAACCCTCTTAATTCAACCTTTGTTTGACAATTTGACCGATCAAAACATCTCCAAATCAGTTGTAACTTTGGATTCTGCAATAAAATCACAATATCTTTCATCCCTGAAAATTTGGAAAAAAGTTGCGAGGACCGTGTTGCACTCCGAGCGCCATCGTCCCCGATATTTTTTTCAAAATTTCGGGAGCGAGATCTTGTTGTATTTTCCTGCTAAAATCCAGAATTTTGGCTGATTTTGTCAATTATAACACTTTCAAAATTACGGTCAAAGTTGGTCTTGTGATTGCTTGGTTTAAGGCTCCTAATCATTCAAAAATTGTTGAAATTGAAATTTTGTGTCAAAATTGTGTTCTTACTATCCTAAATCTGAAAATTGTGTTTGCATTCATTCAAAATTTCAGTGCTTTATTCAAATTCTTGCATTTTGTGACTTTTGAAATTAAGTGCCTAATTACAACAACTTTGATTTCCGCTTTCAAAATTGAATTTAGCGTGAAATTGAGTCAATTTTTAAATTTCAAAACTTGCACTGCTTTTGACATTCCCTCTAAAATCATAAAATTCAAAATTTCAGTTTCCCTCTCTTTTTCAAAATTCAAATTTTGCATTTTTCGACAATCTTGATAGGGTTCAATTTTGAGATTGCAACTTTAATTTGGCCTATCTACAGATCGTAGAATCCCTCAATTTTTTCAGATTAGCTCTAAAATCATCATACCTTTCATCCCTGCAAATTTCGAAAAAAGTTGCAAGGACCGTGTTGCACTCCGAGCGCCACGGTCCCGAACTTTTTTTTCGAAATTTCGGGAGACTGTTGTGATTGCATTTAACAGCTTAAATCTGGAAGATTGGCTGTTTTTACTGAAAATTGCTACCTCTAAATTCAAAATTTTCTCTTTCTCTCTAGTGCATGAGTTTTACAACAATAAGCCCTACTTACACTATTCCCGTTAGACGAAGCCGTAGAATTAAGTCCTTCCGAGGTTTAACTACTGAGGAGATGGAACCTAATTTGAGTAGCCTCTTTAACGAGGACATGGGTAATTCCTCTAATCCTCCTAATGATGAAGAAGCTCCCCATGAAGTTTCTGTTGAACAACTTTCCAAATTGGATAACCAATTTGACGATTTTCACCAATGGATGTCTCATGAGTATCCCGATAGTCAAGCTCTTCCTTTAATTGAGGGTCTAAAACGTATGCTTCAAAGTGATAAGAATGGAATTGATGTTTTACGTGGTATCGCACACATTGTGGATTCGAATGTGATGCCTATGAAGAGTTGTGCTGAATCTTTAGGTTATACACAACCTCCTACACAAGACAATCATTCTATTCCTTTGACCACTTCTATTGCTAGTTTACCTACCTTTACATCAAACATCATGGCTACCTCTATACAAGATATTCCTCCTGTGATCACTAGTCATGGGGGCAATCCTCCTTCTTCAATTAACCCTATTCCTTCATTCAATCCGACTTCTTCATTCATTCCTTCAATAAATGTTCCTATTACATCTTCACAAATGAACATGACGCAAGGGGGAAATTCATTTAACCATTCCATTCCTCCTTGTAGTGTTCCTCCTATCCAATCATCCCCTATGGTCGACTATCATAGGGTCCCACCACCTTACTCTTTACCTTCTTTCAATAACATCACACCTCCATCTCAATCTAACACACCTAATATGAACTCTTCGACTGAAGCTACCATTAATAATCTTGCGCAAACTGTCTCTTCTTTACAGCAACAAATTGCCTCTATGAATCAATCTAAGTTTAGTGTGCCCACATTTGATGTTGCGAGCCCACTTTCTCTTGACATTGTTCGAGCTATTCCTCCTAAACATGTTGAAATCCCGCATTTTGAGCTTTATAATGGTAAAGGAGATCCTCTAACACATGTTAAGACTTTTCAAACAATATGTACTGATTTTGCTTATGACCAAAGTTTGCTTGCAAAACTATTCACCAGAACATTAAGAGACAAAGCCCTACAATGGTATTGCTCGTTGCCTTCTTATTCTATTACTTCTTTCGAACAACTTGCAAATGCTTTCATTCAACAATTTCAAAACAACATAAGTCCTAAAGTTACTTTGATTGATTTAATGCATTGTAAACAAGGTGTTAAAGAAAAAGTGACTGATTTCATTGGTAGATATAAGCATTTGTATGCTCAAATTTCTTTTCCAGTGCCTGATAATGATATTCAAAGAATCTTTATTTCTAATTTGCAAAAAGATATTCGAGACAAACTTCTGTTTTCTAAGTTTACTTCTTTCCAACAGTTGTGTGCAACTCTTCACAATTATCAACTGACTGTGAGTCAAATGGAACAATCACATCCTATGGCTCCGAGTGATAAGGGTGATAGCAGTCAACAACCATTTGGAAAGTTTAAACTGAACAGAGATTCCATCAAATTCAATGAAAACATCATCAACAACAATGTGAATGCAGCATCAGGTGTGCCTCCTATTTCTAAATTTTTCAAGAAAGAAAGAAAGTATACTCCTTTGAATGAATCATTGCATAGTATTATGAATAAGTTATTGGAACAAAATGTGCTTACTCTTCCTCCTATAAGACAAATTGATCCTGCAAAGATTACTTCACCTTATTTTGATCACAAATCTTTTTGTCACTTTCATCGTCAGCCTGGTCATGATACTGAAAAATGTTTTTCTTTAAAGGGTAAAATTCAAGATTTGATTGATAATAATACTATTTCTGTTTCTAGAGTGAATGATAAAGGCAACACATCTGTAGCTCCTCCTAACCAAAATCTTCAGATTTTTACTGATCCATTACCTTCTCATACCTCTCATACCTCTAATGCGATTGAGGCTAATGATTCCTCTTTCTCATCTGATGGTCTTGTGTCTATGACTCCGAATGTGATTAACTTTGTACAGCAGCAAGAAATCCCTAAAGAACCTTCCATCACATTTGATTCTAGTGAAACCATTAGGGCACCTGATGGTCCTTTATACATAGTTGCAAAAGTCAAGAATACACCTTGCCGTGGAGTGCTTATTGATCCTTCGTGCATGGTTAATGTTATTACTGAAGAATTTCTTTTTACTTTGCAATTGAATCAAGTGATCTATGACAAAACAGATGTGATTGTGAAACTATTTGATGCATTTTCTTCTCCTGCAATTGGTTCTATTACATTGCCTATTGAGGTCCATAATAAATCTCTTGATGTGAACTTTGCTATTATTCCTTCTTCCGAACAATTTCGTGTGAAGCTTGGCTATCCTTGGCTATCTTCCATGGAAGCTATTGCTTCTCCTATTCATAAGTGTTTAAAATTTCCCCATAATGGTGAAGTTGTTACTGTCAATCATAGTCTCTTTAAACCAGCCGAAAGAACCTCTAGTGTTCCTATTGATTACTTTTGGCCCAAACAATTCCAATCTCTTCCTCCGCGAAGTGATCATCTTTTTAAATCTTATCAAAAGTGGAAAACAGATATGATCCTATCTCTAGGTGAACCTAGAACACCTAAACTTGACATTCCTATCATTCTTGAGAAGGAATTTCTTCCTTTGAAAGATAAAACTAATGTCTTTCCTCAAGAAGATTCCCAACCCGTCCCCATGGATGTGACTATGTCTATGCCTAATAAATCTTCTAAAAATAGACCTATACCTCCTCGTCATGATGGACTTGGTCTTCTTCCTAAACCAAAAATTCCTCCTTTATATGGAGCAGTTCCTCCTCCTTCTTTTTATAGAGAGAAGAGACCTTCTTCTTCTCCTATTATCCAGCCTAAGAGACCACAACCTAAACATCCAAGTGATAAGGATGAGAACATTCCTCCTCCTCTATCTTCTACACTTCCTACTAAGACTAGACGTAATCGTTCTGCACGGGAACGCCGACGAAAGCGTCGTCTTAGGGCTCAAGCAGCTGCTTCTCAAACTTTGCAATCTCCAAAAACACCTTCAACAAGCATTATTCCATTTTCTCCTCAGCCGGATATTGAGCCTAAATCTCCTAAACATAAGATGCATGATGGTCTTGATCCTATGCGAGTTAAAGATCCTATTTTTATAAATCTTGATGATGATATAGATGAAAATGTTATGCATGATGAAAATGTTACTCCTCTTGCTTCTGATAGCGAATATGAACTTGTTGATGTTGATAACCATTTATCTAATGAATTTTCTAAAGCACTTATCCTAGCTCCTAGACAAGAACAATGTGGCTTGGAACATGAACATAGCCCTTGTTTGGATCTTGTGATAGCTCCATCTGCTGTGTTGGATGTTCCTCCTCTAGCGTGTTCCCTGCCTTCCCGAAACATTGATCAGCAAGATCGGGGGGTAGATGACGTGCTAGACTAGTTACATTAGCATGGCAGATTCTCTCCCCCTCCCTTTTGTTACTTCTTCTATATGTTATTCTCATTCTTCTATTTGTCGTCCTTAGTGTTGTCTACTTGAGGATGATGCAAAGCATTGAGATCTCTTTGGTCTCTCTCATGTTGACTCAAAAGACACATGTGTTCCCTTCTTCTAGGTGACCTTCCTTGATTGGGGAATGAAGAACAATTATGCATACATACATATGATATATATACATGACTTATCATACAGCATACTGACCCCGAGGAAAGCGAAGTCACCTCGTGCTTTGTGTTTTCTGTCTATTATCCTTGGGTTTATCTCACACTTGGGGGCTAAATCTTTGCGATAACGTGCTCCTTTCCTTTCTCATTTCTTATGTGTATCACTACGTTAAAACAATCACCCCCGTTGAGGTGTGTGCGATCGCTTTAACGTAGGGGGGCATACACCCTGTCTATCCTTTCAAAGATACTTGAAAATTTCTTGGCGAACTTAGCTTTGCCTTGAAAATTTTTGGTATTTCTTTTGCATGACTCATAGTGAGGGAACCTTACTACTGACAGTCATGGTTCTCCCTCGTGATCTTCCCTTTTACTTTGTCAATCGAAGTCGTAAGATCCTTAGTCCACTGGGGGCTTGGTGTGTCTTGCCTCCTTGACGTGGTGAAAGTCTTTCAATATTGTTTCCTTGTACTTTACCGGAAGTATGAGCATACATACTCCCGCTAAAGTGGGGGCTAAATGTAGCGTCCTAAAATTGCGACACTTGCAATTTCGACTGCATTTCGGTCTTCACGATGGCGACGCAACATGCAACCTGAATGGAGACCCCAAAACTTGCTCACGACACTGAAAACTGCATTTTTCAAGCACCATTGGCCTGAACCTCCTTGCACCCCGCTGTCCTGGAGGTGGGACCAAAGCGCCCAACGCCCTGGTCCCTGGGTCCTATTTTGGGCCCGGTTTCCTAAGTGATATCGGGTCTTTTTTATTGCAATTTGGAAAATTACATTCCCTGGTCGGCCTAAGGTCGGGAAAATCAGTCTATCAGCCCTAATTGACAAGTATATAAACTACATTTTTCTCTCTCATTTATATATGAAGAGGATATGTGTACAAAGCGTGGAAATTATACTCAAGCATTCAAGCATTCAAGCATTCAAGCATTCAAGCATTCCTTCTAAGTCTCCATTCAAGGCTAAGTGTTGCATTCAAGACAAGGATTCAACCATTGAAGAGGAGATCACATACTACATGCTACAACATACAACATACAACATCTAAACCTTCGCACATAAGGATACAAACATCCTTAGAACAAGGTATTAGTACTTGTTTGTCATTACAGTCATTTACATTTACAGCACTTGCTCATTTCTTGATTAATTCCAAAACCGGGGTTTGACCTAAAGGCAAACCCCTAATCCCTAACCCCCCAATCGTCTTCGCTTTTCTGTGTGTAGGTTGCAGGTACGCGGCTGAGATTAAAGATCTGGAATCCTTGTGCAGAGACGAACAGATCCCCCTTCGTTTCGCGATTTTTCGGAGGACCGTGGCGCCGGGCGCCATCGTCCCGACAACTTTTGCTCAAATTTGCAGGACAGCGCCGTATCGACATTTTACTGCTAATTCCAGGTCCGCAGCTTCATCCTATAACCTAAACTCAGTTTATAAGCGAATCTTTATGACTTTCTATGCATGCTTAGCTTAATTTCCTTAATCAACATTCTTTACAAAAGAGGGTAGCTTTGCTTTCCAAACCCTTGAAATTCATTTAGCATCCAATCTTACATTGTGTGGGATTGAATCTTATGAGTTTCAACCCCTCTTTTGAATGTAAAGTATTCCCCCTAAGTGAAAACCCATCGAATCCTAGTGAACCTCCCTTCTCTCTCCTCGGAGTTAGAAGAGGGGAGACCAACTAGGGTTCGACCGCGATTTTCCGCTTTACAAAGCTTAGCATATTTAATGAATGATACATCATGTAGTTTTTCTTGATTTTATCGTCATTTAATGATTTTGATTGGGAGGTCTAATTTGTATACTTAGGAGGGAGTTGGGCCTTGAAATCTGAAGTAGGCGCGAGTTGAGCCTTCGATTGTGAAGCCATTGACAAGTGGTCTTCAAAGTGACTGCACAACCAAATTGGTAATCATTTCTCATATCCATATTATAATTTTTTTCCACCTGTGTGTTCTATGATTACTGGAAGTTGGGCCTCATAAGTGGAAATGTAGACTAGTTTATGGAGATAAAAGCATTGATGATGTCTGGCATGATAATGTGTCTGTTGGTGGGGAAGATGAGTCCATCAACAATGTAGAGGAGGGTGAGTATACTTCTATTTAAGGTAGTGAGAGTGAAAAAGAGGATGTTTGTAGCCAGTACGAGGCAAGCATCGAGGAGGAGGAGAGTGAAGGGTAGGGCGATGGTGTCAATGCTCATGAATAGGGACAAGGAGGGGTTAGTAATGAGGAGGTGTACTATTTGTTATTATATTTGCTATCATCTTTATAATTCTTTATTCCAACAAAATTGAACGTGATGGTTTGTCCTTGTTGGGTGTGTGCAACAACAGTCCGATCACAAAAGAGAATTTGTAAATGGCAGGTTGCACTACTTTTATCTCTTTGACAAATGTTCCTATAAAGGAGGTCATAGATTTTGGGAACTGGGGAGACTGAATGTGCACAGATTCTTAGTGCACCACCTGCTATTATTAGAGGGCATAAGACGCAACTGTGCACCATGTGGTAGCTGAAAAAAGCAACCTCAACCACATCAAGATAGTGCGGAGGTACATGAAGAGCATGCAGACTGATATCAAATACCAAATGGGTGTATCATATAATATGCACCAAAAAACGTGTCACTGATCAAGTGTGCAAAAATTATAGGAAGAAAACATATGATGAGCTTCCTACCAAAGGAAAGGAAGAGATAAAAGAAGCGATGCAGGTGCACAACAATAGTCCAATGAGGGAGGAGAGAATAAAGAAGGTTTTAGAGTTACTCGAAAGAAAGAATTTTGGAAAAGTGGTAATTCCTAGTGATTGTTTTGTTTTACAGTTAACTAAATTCAATGTAATTTTTGAAAGTACACATAATTGAGCTATCTTAGGCCATTGCCCAAGGATTTGGTAACAATGCAGACCATGGTGAAATGAATTTCTCATTGGAGGCTCATCCTACAACAACTATGCTAGTCGACGAGTCTACATCTCATTCATCAAGGAGGCATCATGGTGCAGTCACGGTTAGGAGGGACCTCAATAAGATCTATCTGGACCATGCAACAAGAGTAAACACAACGAAAACAAGACAAGATAAAGGAGGCAATGCAAAACTGAATGAATTAGATTATGAAAACTGATTACTAATAATCAGTAACATCCGAACTACAAGATTCGGCTCACTAACCTACTACATACATGCACAATTATAGAATCGGTCAACTCTGAACCTCCAAATCTTAAGATATATGTCGTATATGCTCTCTGATGATTTATGATGCTTAATTTCATTGATTTATATGGTCTAGAGGGATTTGGTCGGCCCAAGAAGAATCAAACAATGATGAACATGATCAAACATTTAAAACCACCAGGTCGGCCTCCGCCAATGAAAATCCTCTAGAAAATTCAAAGGAAGAAGCGAGGATTAGAGGGAAGGTCGGCCACATGCCAAGGAACATTGGAATCAATGAACTGGGGCTCTGCAAGATATGAAAAGGATCCACATGATACACCAATAACAAATAGTGATAGTTTTGATACTAAATATGATTAGTACAGATGCCAAGCTAACAATATGAGAGGGGGGGGGTGAATCATTCAAAATTAATCTTCAATAAAAACAACAGATTCAACCTCGGTAACCTTATCAGAAAAATAGTAATGCATGCAGACCCATAAATAGATAAGATCACAAACATATAACACCAGATTTAATGTAGAAACCCAAATAGGGAAAAACCACTGTGGGATTTCGGACCCACTAAGAAATATACTCTTCTAGAGTATGCTCGGTTAAAAGCAAATCTTGTTAAAGATTACAAACACATTGCTAGATGTGACCCGGTTAAGGGATTTCCCTCTGATCTGTTAGGATCTTCACCTTGTTAGAAGTGACCTTGTTAAAGGATTTCAAACACTCAATAAGAATGTCACCTTGCTAGAGGATTTTACAAATAAGACTGTTAAGTCCACTCGGTTAAGAGATTTTCTGCTACTTCTCAAAATAACAGTAATAAAAATATGTCTGCAACTTCACATCTAAAAATGTTGAAGCAGATTCTCATTTGCTCAATACAATCAATTCATAGGACTTATCTTGTCCCTCTATTGGGCTCTATACTCTATTATCAAAATAGGTCTTCAAGCTTCTATGCTCGGTAATCACTATGTAGCATCCCTGTGCATACACTTGCCCGCATACATTGTTTATCATCAATTTCCTATTTATAAACAATCTTCCAACCGCTTAATCTCCTTGATCACATTTCCCATGATCAATCATAGCCATCAAATCTTCAATCTTGTCCAAATTCAATGTATCCTTCAATCTGAAAATGTTTTACCCCACCTTGGAACTTGCATTTTCACCTTGGAACTTGTGTTAGGGTATTGCGGTTCAATCTGAGTTGTAGATCTTCCTGTCGATCTTTCTTTACCATAGATTCTTTAACAATCTTCATACACGACTTACCAATCATTTAATCCGCTCTAGCTCATCAACTTCCTTCATTAAATATCACATGTAAATATTTAATGCATTCTGTTATAGTTCGGTTGTAACTCGGTAAATACTAAACTTCACTCGGTAGACATTCTGCCTTCATTAACCGATAGCAATAACCTTAGGGTTTACCGACTAGGTTCTTTGCTCGGTAACATAGCATAGCATTAACCTTTACATTTTACAACATATGTAGGATATCAAAACAATCTAAACATCATGATCTCATCATTGTCTAACTCGGTAATAGTTGCCCACTGAATAACTTATCCCCTTATTCATCATATTCTTTCTGTGTCTTTTACCGACATCTTTATACTCATCAAATCATACTGAATTAGAAAATCAATTTCTTGACATCAATGACAAAATAATAATATTAAGACAGTAATCATCCTTAATCAGTTATATCCATAGTCATCAACAACCTTCTGAATATCCTTATTGAAATGCCAACAATCTCTCATTGTAATTGGAATGCCAACCTTCTTCATGTCTGTTATAATGCCAACAAATAGGTCCAAGCGATTCTGGTGTTCTAAGCCAGAAAACTGTCTCAGAATCTGGAAGTGATAACTTATCAGAAAAAGATCCAAACGTCTTGCGGCTCAGGAATAAGGAAGATAATCATGTTCACAAGAAAAATCCAAATCCGCAAGATCTGGTGAGTAAATATAAAAATAAATGTTGAAACTGCAAAACTGAAAACAAACTGAAAAGAAATATTTATGGTTGATGCAAGATTTCCAAGAACCGGGGATGCTCCTGCATCAAACATCCGGGGTTGTTGAAAAAAAAGTGAGTCCCTCACTTTGTTGGGGTCAGAGGGAAACCAAGATGATCCATCTCTTCTTGAGAAATCCAATATGAATCTTCAACTGGTTTGTCCTTCCATTTCACAAGATATTTCATGTATTGACTACTCCGAGTACTACGCCCAATCCTACTGTCCAAAATGTCTCAATCATATCTGGTTCCTTCTGAGGCAATTGTTTATCCAAGTCTGCAAGTCTGTCTTCACTAAATTATGGTTTGTTATACTGATGTAGATATGCAATGTTGAATATAGGTGAAATACTCAAACTGTTCGGTAGCTCTACTTCATATGCTTTTCCAGAACTGAATTTCCTGAAGATCTTGCAAGGTCCAAAATTCCTCATTTGCAACTTGTTATATGTTCCAACTGGAAATCTTTCTTTTATAAGATACACCATCACTTCATTGCCAACTTCAAATTCCTTATGTCTTCTCTTCTCATCCGCTTTCTCCTTATACTTGTTGTTCATTTCCTCCAAATGTTGCTTAACTTGAATATGTAAGGCCTTCATATGATCTACAAATTCTTTTTCTTCTACACTTCTCCTATCTTCATTACTAATATCCCTCAATTCTGATATACCCCTAGGGTGTGCTCTGGCATCAATCTTAAAAGGTGGTCTTTTGGTACTCCTATTCACTGAATGATTGTAGGCAAATTCTACTTGTGCAAGGATCAAGTCTCAACTTTTGGTTTTCTCTCCAACTAAGCATCTCAACAAATTTCCCAAGCTTTTGTTTACTACCTTTGTCTATCCATCATTCTGTGGGTGAAAAGTAGAACTGAACTTCAAATCTATCTTCATCTTCTTCCAAAGTGTCCTCCAAAAATAACCAACAAACTTAGTGTCTCTATCTGAAACTATGCTCTTAGGTAATCCACGTAATCCCACTACCTCCTTGAAAAATAAGTCAACTTCATGCACTGCGTCTGATGTCTTCTTACAAGGTATGGAATGAGCCATCTGTGAGAATCTATCCACCACCACAAATATTTAAGCATTCCCTCTTTGTGTCTTAGGTAATCCAAGTATGAAATCCGTGCTTGTGTCTTCCCAAGGTCTCTTCAATACGACATTCTGACTACTACCTTTTGCAACCTGACAAATTCTACGGCTCTGTACAAATTTCCTTATATCCTTATGAATTTGAGGCCAAAAGTAATGTTCACTCACCAATGCTACTATTTTGTCAACACCAAAGTGTCTAGTTAATCCTCCACTATGCTTCTCCTTTATCAAATTCTCCCTCATAGAACTCTTAGGTATACACAACTGAACTCCTCTGAATAAAATCCCATCCTAAATGAAATAATCTAACCACTGACTTCTATCTACCATAAATGGTGTTTTACATGCTTTCCCAGGTTCTGCAAAATCCGGGTTATCATCATACAAGGTCTTCAACTATTCAAAGCCTAACACTGTCACTATAATCTCTGTCAAAAAATCCTTCCTTCTACTCAATGCATCAAGATCTTTGTTTGACTTCCCACTCCTATGCTTCAACACAAAGGTATAACTCTGCAAAAATTCTACCCATCTCGTATGTCTCTGATTCAACTTACTTTGACTGTTCAAATACTATAAGGCTTGATGATCAGTATACAACAAAAACTCCTCAGGCAACAGGTAATGTCTCCACTTCTTCAAGGATTGAACTATGACATAAAATTCTTGACCATACACTGAATATCTCCTTCTTGCATCATTCAACTTCTCACTGAAATAAGCTACTGCTCTTCCTTCCTGACTTAACAAGACTCTAATTGCATTCCCACTTGCATCACAGTCCACTTGAAATACTTTGTTGAAATCTGATAAAGATAACACAGGCTGGTCAGTCACTTTCTGCTTCAACAATTCAAAACTCTTATTTGCTCTGATTGTCCACTTGAATTCTTTCCTATCTCCTCTCATTGTCTCAGTCATAGGGCTATAAATTGAACTGAAATTTCTGAGAAACTTCTGTTAGAAACTAGCCAATCCATGAAATGATCTTACCTCTCCAATGCTTTTCGTTGTAGGCCATTCAACTATTGCTTTTACCTTTTCAGGGTCCATCTTCAATCCATCCATAGATATCACAAATCCCAAATATACTAACCCTTCCTTTAGGAAACTACACTTCTTAAGATTTATCAGCAACTTCTCCTCTCTCAACCATTGCAAAACTTGTCTTAAATGCAACAAATGCTCCTCTTTTGTCATACTGAAAATTAGAATGTCATCCAAATATACAATAACAAACTTACTCAAAAATTTCTTCAATACCTCATTCATCAATCTCATCAAAGTACTTGGTGCATTAGTCAACCCAAAAGGCATTACCAACCATTCATACAGTCCTTCATTTGTCTTGAATGTTTGTCTTCCACTCATCTCCTTCTCTGATTCTGATATGATGATATCCACTCTTCAAGTCTATCTTGGTGTAGTATTTGGCTCCACTCAAACAATCGATTATGTTATCCATCCTAGGTAAATAAAATAGGTACTTCACCGTGATCTTGTTTATTGCTCTGGAATTGGTACACATCCTCCATTCTCCATTCTTCTTAGGTGCTGACACTACTGGTACTGCACAGGGACTCAAGCTTTCTCTTATCAAACCTTTCTTCAACAATTCCTGTACTTGTCTATTCAACTCTTCATTCTCTGTCGATGTCATCCAGTGTGCAGCTTTGTTAAGCAAACTAGCTTCGAGAATCAAGTCCATGCAATGAATGATACTCCTCACAGGTGGTAATCCATCAGGCACATTATCTAAAATGTTGTCCTCATACTCTGTTAGCAACTACTTTATTTCTTTCGGTTCTTCTTCATGCTCTAAGTTCGCAGTCTTCTTAGGAACTAAGGCAAAACACACATTCTCATGCCTCATTCCATCTAGGAATTTCCTCCCATCCACCAAATAGATTCTAGCATTCATACAAACTTCACTCTTCAGGGGCTCCTCCAAGGGTAATAGGGTTTGTTTCATCCCATTTGCTACAATAGTGTATATGTTCTTTCTTCCACTGTGTATTGCTTGCCTATCAAACTGCCAAGGTCTACCCAACAAAAGGTGACAAATATCCATAGGCATTATATCACATAAAACTTCATCATGATAATTCCCAATTTTCCATTTCACCAAGCATTTCTCACTTACCAATAACTTATAATCATCTTGAATCCAGGCTATTTGGTAAGGCTTAGGGTGTTTCATTCTTTCCAACTTCAAATTTTTCACCATCTCTTCTGAAACAAGATTATCCGAACTACCACTATCAATAACTACTTTACAACAATTACCAGATACCTTACATCTAGTCTTGAACAAATTTCTCCTCTGCAAGGGCTCTTCATCCTATCTGGTATGACACAAAGCTCTCCTCATCATCAACAATTCTTCATCTTCTGGTTTGTTAGCTGATCTAGTGGGGCTTTCTTCTACCAATGTTGTTCTCCCAGTATTCTTTGTCTTCTTACATTTGAAAGCACGATGTCCTTCTCCTCCACACTTAAAGAAAGTTCCTCTAAACACTCTCTTATCTTGTCTTCTATCATCTTTTCCAAAAATTTCATTCCGATAACTATCGGGTTCTCTTCTTTGGTAGAAATTTCTATCATCCTTCGGGTATGGGATACCATATTTCCTTACTTCCTTGTCCTTGTTATGATCTATATAGGTTCCTCTTCCTCCGGGATATCCTCTGCCTCCTTGAAATATTCCTCCAGAAAACCTTCCACCTCTACCTCTTTGTCTCTGCTCATGTCTTTTGTTCAACTTCTCTTTTGCTTTCAAGGCATTTTGGTAAGCTTCTTCAACGCTCTGCAACTTGATGAAACTGAGTTCATCTTGTATAGACATCTGCAATCCATTCAAATATCTTGCTACTTGTTCAACCTCATCATCAACATGTCCAGATCTGATATTCAACTTGTATAATGCTTCGGTATACTCCTTCACACTTGATTATTTCTATTTTAAGTTCTGTAACTCCTGGAATAGATTTATTTGGTAACCAGCTGGCATAAATTTTGATTTTAACTTAACAACCATCCACTCCCATGGTTTGATCTTCTCCTTACCTCTTCTTTGTCTATCAACCTGCAAATGTTCCCACCAAAGAGATGCATGACCTTTCAACCGAGTATAGGCATATTTTACTTTTCTTTCTTTTGCGGTGTTCTCAAAATCAAAGTACTTCTCCATCTCTGAGATCCAATCCATTAATTCATTCGAATCTAACTTACCATCATACTCCAGTGGTGTAAAATGTGGTTTAGTGTTCGCCCTACTCAAAACCCTCAAGAACCTCTCTTCATCCGGATTGATCGCCGATGGGTTTGCTACTTGTTCTATCGATGCTTCTTCTTCTTCATCTTCGCTCACATCTTCAATATGTCATCCTCTTCTCTGGGTTGTCTCAATGGCTTGTAACCAGGCTGAAATTACTCTCAACATTTCCATCACAATAGGGTCTGCATTCCCACGCGTTGCACGCTTCCTATTTCATCTTCATGCCATCTTCATGCCAGTCCTCTGTAGCTGCAGGTCGGATCCACAGTCTGCCACCCCACAACAAAATCTTTAGGACAATGCAATCTCCAGAATGAAATCTCGCTCTGATACCACTTGGTGCAATCACAATTAGGAGGGACCTCAATGAGATCTATCGAGATCATGCAACAAGAGTAAACACAACGAAATCAAGACAAGATGATGGAGGCAATGCAGAATTGAATGAATTAGAATCAACAAACTGGGGCTCCACAAGCTACGGAGATGATCCACAAGATGCACCAATAGCAAATAGGTCCAAGCGATTTTGGTGTTGTAAGCCAGAAAACTGTCTTGAAATTTGGAAGCAATAACTTGTCGGAAAAAAGAAACAAATGTCTCGCAACTCAGGAATAAGGAAGATAATCATGTTCACAAGAAAAATCCAACTCCGCAAGATCCGATGAGCAAATGCAAGAAAATGCAAAAATAAATGTTGAAACTACAAAACTGAAAACAAATATTTTTGGTTGATGCAAGATTGCCAAGAACCAGGGATGCTCCTGCATCACATCAAAAGATGAAGGCTACCACAAAAAAATAAGTTCGACTTCAAATGAGGCCACACATTTGACATTGAAGGTGACTGCCTATTCATATATGTGTTCGCATTGTATACTATTATTTCCACTTCATAATCTAGTATGTTGACTGTTTAATCCCTATTATGGTAGGCTGATTATGATGGGGTTTGTGGAGGGAGCGTGCAAATGTCCATGGTTTTGGCTGACATCGTATGTATTCTTCCAAAAAAATGATGTTGCAAACCTCAAATATCCGTTAGGACAAAGAAGCTGAAGGAGAGGACGAATGAAAATTTGAGTGCATGCAGAGGTGGGAAGAATGTAGGTCAGTATCATGAATTGGGGTAGATGTTGGATGATAGAAGCAAATATGAAAAGGTAATATGCTGTCATTGTGCATAACAGGTAGTGGGATATCACACGTAATGTTATAATACTATTCATTTTGTACTTACACTCCTCTACAATGTGCCCTCTTTTGCAGCATACTACTCCAAAAGGAAGTATGGATGGTAAGAAATAGTCCACGGGAAATGACAATAGTTGTACAAATGTAGACCACGATGGGGATAATGTGGTACAACCATCTATTTCGGTACTCTTTTATTGCGTTGACATGCATTGATTTGCTTATTTTGATCGTCAGCTATACAAAAATCTTATTTATGTTACTGCATGCACACCTTGTTGGAGCTCAAAATTGCAGGTTGCCAAACCCTAAAGGTATGCCAAGCCTTATGCTCAGGTTCAACATTCAATCTTGTCCAACTAATGGAATGAACCAATATGGTTACTATTCCCTGCACTTCTGGCTCTGAAAAACCAAGGCGGGTGCACCTATATACTAATTAAGCAGATTTAATATGTATCTTCAACCTCTACTTCCTCTATTTCAGAATGGCACGAGTGTTTGGAATAAAGGAAACTAACTTATAATCCTACTTGCAGAAAACTGAAATTGGAACTATGAATAAATTAGATGTTTTAAGTGATCAGTGCCTTCTATCCACTGGGCAACAGAGTCAATATTTTGTTCCTTAATTGGTTTTTATACCACTTCGTTAGATAATTTTTGCATCCACACCTTGCATGAATATGTCAGTTGTTTAAATCCTTATACATCCAATGATTTTATCCTTATTACTATGACCTGTCAATATGAATTTAATCTCTCCTTGAGAGAACCAAACCAACGAATCATACAGAGATCAACTTGAGGTACCCTTGATACTCAAATTAATATATTAGGAAAAACATGACATATAGGAGTTCTTTCAAACAACCTTGGCTACATTAGCCAATATAATAGGTGAAACCAAATCTGAAGAACATTCATTTATATTTTGTGCACAAACTCAAGAATAACATAAATATTTTATAAAAAATATTTTATTTATCATGTTACAATTGATTTTTTTAATGATGGATTTCTTCTCATTCCTGATTTCCTTCTTGGTCCTGATTTCCTTCTTATATAAAATGAAGGAGTGCTTCATCCATTAGATTAGAACCATTCATTCACTAAAAAGATATTATTTGCCGCAAAATAATATATATGCTCAATACTAACTTTCACATTTCGTTGGATCATCTCACTTAGTGAATTTCTCCCTTGCTTTTTATTTACCTAATATTTGATCCTTTTTCTTCACCTTTATTTCAAACCCTAAACCATTTTAATGTTGGAATATATTTCTTTCATCACATTGCCTTCAAACCCTAAACCATTTTAATGTTGGAATATATTTCTTTCATCACATTGCCTTCGAACCCTAAACCATTTTAATGTTGGAATATATTTCTTTCATCACATTGCCTTCGAACCCTAAACCATTTTAATGTTAGAATATATTTCTTTCATCACATTGCCCTTTTGTCCGTTAGAGATCTTTAATAAGAACAACTTCATTTATGGATGAAAACAATTAATTTTATGAAGAGTTACCCTATTTATTTTACAACGCTCACCTAATTTTTACCCTTTCCATTTCCTTTTTCAATACTAGATTGTGTGCATCGTTTTTGTCACCTTCAATCCGATTATATCCATCTATCTCTTCTCATCAATCTCCTTACTATTTGAGTCTCATACCTCCTCATTTCTGCATAGATATTTTTAGAGAGGAATATGAATTGCAGCATTTTCTAAATCCAACTATATAGTATTTGTGGAAGTTCTCAGCCTATATTTACATATAATCCACAGGCGCTACGAGAAACACATCACACGGCCATCACCTGTCTAATCGACATCTTCATAATAAGATTTAGGGCAAGAATGTCCAAATATTTAAATATTTGGTGTCAAAATAGTTTTGTGCCCTATCTTTGCATCTACGTTATGTTCTCTAGAATGTGCTTGATGGATTCCATGCCTTGCTACACGGCTGTCGCAAGGGCATGCTAACAAGGGTTGTAGAATTTGCTTGAAATTTTTCCTTTTTAACACTTTCGTGGTCTATACAAAACTTGAAATTGGTGCATTCCCATGCAGTGCTGTTCTTCTGAGAGAGCCTGTGAATCACCGTTTTCCTGAGTCATCGTGAGCAACTTCCATGCAATATTTATGCTTTCATGTTTTGTGTCCATGCATACAAAGTATTTCGAACTGCAAAATCTCCCTCCATTATGCTTTGATCCTTATCGAATTTTGGTCTTTACACCAGCCAGTTGTATTTATAAGGTTAAAAACATTTCAACAATGCTTTCACGCCATGCCATGAGAATGCAAATTTATCAATAGTTCACATGTTGTGCCTTTGCACACATGTCTACCGAGCAACTTCTCTATCCTTAAAGCTTTGAAGGATGTCCATAACTTATTCCATTGCTAACACTTATGCATAGTCAGAGAGGACAGTGGCAAAGAATTGGGCTTTTATACATGTGCCAACTATATTTGTTTTTTAAATTTCTAAAGTCGCTTTGGTAAATACATTTTGTGCATATCTTGCATTCATGCTATTCTATGAGATCTCATTCCTTTGAGGCAACTTATGGAACAACTTACGCGCCTTGTGTATGCTTCAATTTTTAGCATATGTTGTTTACCAGGGCAATTGCAATTTGACTATGAGTTTCTAAAGCCTTTTCAACAAATTCACGCTGTGTATATTTTACAGTCATGATAGCATTCGCTTGGAAGTTCCTGAATTTATTTTGTGCATCGCCTGCATTCATTGCAGATAGCGAGACCACATTTCAATAATTCACAGGCCCTTTCACATCATTAATTGTGTCTCCAACTTCCAACATTTCCTATCATTACTCCATCCATATTCGTTTCCATCACTCTTTTTACTTTCACCATCTTAGGGTTTCTCATTTTAAAGAGATAACCTCCTTGTTTTCGATGAGACATAGGGTTTCGGCAAGACCATTTTCCATTTTCCATTTTCTTGACTTGCAGCCTACTCTTCAACACTTGCCACGCCACGTATATCCTTGGGCCCCACAAAATGTGCTTCATAAGTTTATACTCACTGCCACCCTAGTAATTTTAGCCATTGCGTTTGGAGATAATCTTTGCCTTGTTGAAAACAAAATGGTTCATGTTTGGAATTTTGGGGGCCCCACTCATATTTCCACAATAATTTAAATGAAAACTTTTTACTTAGAATCCTCTTCTCAGTGGGTTCATGAATTTTGGAAAAATTTAATTTTATCGGGCCCATCGTTTATAATACCATTTTCACTCAATGGTCATAATCATTTTAATTTTATGAACCCTCTAAATAATTAATTTAAATTATCTAAGCTTGATTTAAATATCTACTTCACCCAATAATACCTATATATATGTACATGTACATGTATACATATAGTACACACACACACACACATACACATGTATGCATGTATGTATATGGTTTAAATCAATTATTACTTAAATTGATTTAAATAATATATAACTTTAGTCCTAAAACTAATATTTGCCTTCACATGCCATGATACTCATTAGCGCTTCTATGGCATATGTCAGTCCCCTTTGAAACCATATGCTGGGCTCTACGCTTATGGGAGTTGTATTCACCCCACATGCAGTCTGAACATATAATCCACCACTCGATATGAATTTCAATAGCCTTGGAGAATTTAAATCATAATGTTGATTGAATTATCAACTTTTGAAAAGAAGAACATGACCTGTGTGTATTATTTAAATCACGGAAAGATTAAAATCAAGCTCCAAAATGAAGCTAGGTCCCTTGTGGGCTTAGCCAAAAAAAAAATGTTCTGACATAATTTACCAATAAATCCATTTGAATTGGTGACAAGAATAGTTTAGAGTGAGCTGAGCTTAAACATTGTCAGATGGTGTATTTTAACTTCCTATGAAAATGACCAAACTAGGTTTTCAGCAGTTGGAACTGTTGGGTCTCAAATCAACAGATTGGATAGGTTCTAAGGAAATGCCAACTCCTATGATCAAACCCTCCAATTGACTTGGCCAACTTATAGAGTGAACCTATTTGGTTTCTAACTCTCTCACTTTAGGCTCTGCAGGACCTAGGCGGGTATACCTACTCACTAGTTGTTCCTTCAACTAATGCTTTTTATAGCAGATTTAGTGTCTTAATCTGATATCTCCTAGTCTCAGAATGGCATAAGTTCCTAGAATGGAGATATAGCAGATGAGTTCAAGATTGTTGTTGTAGAAGCTATTCGATCTATGTTTTCTAATTACTTCTGTTGCTTTAAAATAACAAATGATGAAATATAATGATGAGTGTAATCTGTAATTGACCAGTGCCTTCTTTGCTGTTTGGGTTACAGAGTCATTGTACTTTCTTTAGGACTTATGGTGCGAGCCTGTGAGACAGTTTTTTAATCCATCCCTTTATGGACCTGTCAGTTATTATTTCTTTTGAAACCAGTCAAATGCTTATATTGTATGTTGATTGAATGAATTTAACCCTAACTTTAAGGGACCAATCAATTGAGTTTTGCAAGGAACAATTACAATTCGCGAGCAAAACTTTCATTTCAACATTATAACATAAAGCATAACTTTAATTTCAAGAATATGAACAACCTTATCTCTTAGATAATATCACAGACGATTGCCAAAACAAAGTGAAATAATCCACAACACATACGCAAAGAAAAACAATTGATCATAATATGTATTCCATTATGGTTTGTATAACAGGAGACTTACAGGCTGTCATACATGGCTATCTTGCTCTTATCTATTTCCGTCTTCTTACATATTACAAAAACCATTCTCATATATATATGGGAACGAAAGCTATTCATGAAAAGACACGTCTTTTTGAAATGCTAATTGTTAGTTTGAACGTTTCTAACAAACTTATGCAAAAAGAGATTAAGAATGCCTAAATGATGAATATAATCATCATCTTTAAAGGTTTTGATTTTAGCACTCTGTTTCTTCAATTCTTCTCCTTGCGACAGATATTTGAATATCATCTGGTTGACGGTAGGGGCCATGTCTTTACTTCGATCCATTTCTGACAAAGCCCAATCTTTGACGCTGATAAGCTCATTCCGCAAATCCTCCAGGGATATAACTTCTCCTTCTTTATAGACCGAGGGCATTCCAATAGGTCTCCCATCATCCAATTCCTTAAGATCTTTTCTCAACGTATCTTCGAGTTTAACATGATTCTCCATGTACGCTATCCCTTCAGTCTTCTCCTCTGGCGTCATTGTATCAGCACTATTTAGTACTTCGTGCAATCGTGCTTTTAATCTCTCATGCTCTGTTAATGCCTTTATAGTTCCATTGTACACCTTCCAATATGGTTCAACATGCGAAAGCATGGTGTTGAATCGATGTCCAATGATATCATTGACCAATTTATCCATCTTTTGCTGGATACTATTTGCCCGTTTGGTAGCCTTATCTGCTTGATACTTCCAGTACAGGGCATCAGAAACATCATCCAAGCTACGTCCTGTGGGGTATGAGGTGTATTCGCTTATGGGAGTCCCTGTCTCAAGTTGCAATATTTTTGCTTGCAACTTTTGATTCTCCTCTTTAGATTTTTCGTACAACCCCTTATAGGTGATGTTCTCTCTGACCAAAAATTCTGTTTGGTCCAAATTTAATCTGGCAACATCCAAGTTTAATTTGGCAGTGACCCTAGGGTCAATCTTTCCAACCTGATGAACCATGAGATGTCCAAAGGTTTCTTCAATATCTACAATAATAGGCCTCTTTCCCTTTGGATATAACGCCCACTGTAGGAGAGACTTCTTATCAGGATCATATCCACAGCCTAGGAATAATTTGTCTATTTCCTGAGGCAACACCTGTTGATTCAAGTCTTGCTTTTTCAAGAATCCGTCAAACAGAAGTGCTGAATTTATATCCCAACCAGAAAAGATGATTACATCGGCCTCTTTTAATAATTTTCTCCCTTTCTCAGGGGTCATATCTTTCATGAGGATATCGATTTCATCCTGCAGTCTCTTCATCTGTTCTTCTTCTGGCCTTCCAGCCATGCTTCGTTTCACATGTGCCCCTTTATACTGGTATAAAAATGAAAGGAATTCCCTTGAAGAGGCAAATCTGTCATCAGCAACAAAATCTTCATGCTCTGTCATCCTGATATCAACTACATCTTTAATGTTAATCTCACCAGTGTCCACATTCATCTCTGCTTCAAAACCAGGAGGATAATCTTCTCTAGGGGAATCAGCAGGGATACTACTAGCAGTTGATTTTGGTGACATGTGAGCCAATGGTTGACTATCCTTCTCAGTGTTGATAAAATGAAGGAATTGTGGGGGCACTCTATGCATGATTTCTACTTCATGTTGAAGTAGCTTTTTGGCTATTTCCAGAGGATCTTGGAGGTTTCCAAGTAGATCTCCATCTATCATCGCCCTTGCCCTTTTCCATTTGAAGGCCTCCCAAGTTATCTCACTCCTTTCTCTCAAAACCCTGGCCTCCTCTCTTTCAAGGTTCTTGATCAAGTCCTCTGGCATTTTGGCCACATGGATTCCAGCTTTTAGTTTTTGTGACGATCTGGCAGCTCTTATATATCCCTCAGGATCAAAGTTCTCTCTAGGTTCACCCAGGGTCATGCCATAGTAGTCTAATTTATTTTGAAGTAAATGGTAACTTTTTGAACTTTTAACAATGAAATCGGAAAAAACCAATAAACCTAGAACGATGGACTGTTTACCGAATTCTGTAATTTGTTTGGCACTGACAGTAGATAATTGTCTTACAATCTCCAGGCTAGCCACCCTGTTTGGTACTGTAATTGGAAGCATGTGTGGCTTTCCTTCATACCCAAATATCCTGATTTCTGTATGATTATCATAGCAATACCAATCACCCCAATTGTGCTCAATCTGGGACTCCGGAGAGAAGTCTTTTGGCCTGAGAAATCTTTTAATTTCAGGGGATAGAGTATAATCCCTATGTTGCCCAAAGGCCGCACTAAGGGGTTTCACAAAATATTCCTGAAAGTGCCAGTATTGGTTGTTCATGAATCTCTGATCCCATGCAGAAACCCACAACTGGACTGGTTTCTTCAAACCATTCTTATCATAAGCTCTGATGCAGAAATCATCTGACCAGAAATTGATTTCTTGTCTACAATAAAGAATAATATGCATTAACAAAGAGTACAATGAAAAATGGACATTCACAAGGTCTCCTTTTAACTTCTCCAACCCGTGATTTAAGGCATCTGCAACATAAGTGGCATAATCAAA
This sequence comes from Cryptomeria japonica, assembly GCF_030272615.1. NCBI lineage: Eukaryota > Viridiplantae > Streptophyta > Pinopsida > Cupressales > Cupressaceae > Cryptomeria > Cryptomeria japonica. The sequence goes on along the minus strand of NC_081411.1, from coordinate 469,220,024 downwards.
TGACCTAGGGTCTTTTGATTGTAAGTCAGCACACAGAACCATGACCCCAATATCCATGAGAGGATGAGCCTCTAAGCCTAATACTTGGGCTGCAGCATAATATGTATACTTAAAATATGGATGGAAGTGGTTGACATCAAACGACACCTTGTCATTTTTGCTGAACGGAACAAAGGACCCACCCACTTTCGGCCGGTGAATAGGTAGTCTCCATGTCCTGTAGATGTTTTCCATGCTAAAGAATTCTTGTGACAGTTTCTGCATATCGATTCTATCCTCTACTTCCCATTCAAGATCAAATACCATATCAATAGTTTGTTTGTTAATCACCACTAAGGGATTCCCTCGGTAATCGCATATGGTTTTGGTTCTTGGATTATAACAATCTGCCAGAGCTTTCATTAGTTCAACATCCACAAACACGTTTGGGACTACCAATTTCCCTAAGTTCTTCTTCCATAGATTACTTATGGGCTCAGGAGCATCCCTTCTTTTGTAGCTAAATAGGAACAATTCATGTCCCCTGATTTCAGTCCAGATGTCTCCCAGATTTTCAAATCTATCCTCCAATCCTTCTTCCTCACTTTTGATCTTTTTAGACCTTACGCTAGATGTGGGACATTGGTCTAGCAAATCCTGAGTCAGAGCTCTCCCTTCCTTCTTCTGTCTTTTGGGCTTCTCTTCAGGGTTTAGTTCTTTTCCTTTCCTACTCTTTTTAGAAGAAGAAGAAGAAGGTTCCATGATTTCAGCAAATACGAGAGACAACACTTACTTGGAGAAATGTCTAGCTCTTCTGATTGTCGTTCACAAATTTTCGCAAGTTCTTCGCAATTTTCAGTCTCTTGGCGTCAATCTGGCTCCTATGAAAATTCGATTAGTTCAGCTGTAATCGTATGGGCAACTTGTGCATAGTTAATGTCTCTGCGTCTACAACGGCTACTCAAGTGTTTAAACTTAATTGCAGATGTGACATTCTTCACTTGGGCCTTTAACTCTCCCACGGGAAGTACAGTTCGACCAAAAATGATCGTAATTCAAGTTTTCGATGAAACCCTTGTCTTCGGCCGAGCGCTTTGATCTTTCATCGAAAGCCCATTCTCCTCGATATTATCTTTTCGGTGAGTAGCCCATGTCGAGAAGCCATCTTCAAGACTCATCGAAATCATCTTTTCATCGATAAACTTTCTTTCGATAAGTTATTCACAAGTTTCATCGAAATCATATTTCGATGAGTTTCGTTCTTCGATGAAAGCTTGTGCAAGCTCTTCGAAAGTCTCTTTCCTTCGATATTCCCTTTATCGATGAAACACTTCAATTTTTGTTCGATATAATGTTGTCGATGAGATCTGCATTTCGATGAATGCTTTATGAGTTTCTTCGACAGTTGTTTCTCCTCGAAACCACTTTTTGCGTGTTGCTTTTCACTTTTCGATGAAACTTGGGCATCGATGAGTGACTTCCTTTATTTACCGAAAGTGATATTCCGCCGAAGACCTTTTGCATAGTGCTTTACACGTCATGCTCTATTTTGATGAAAGCACTCTTTCGATGAAACTCCTTTTGAAATGCTCGATACAATTTCTTGGCCGAAAATCTTTTAGTCTTCACGCTTATGGAAATTTTTTTTATATTTCAACAGGAACCAACTTTGAAAACTGACCAAATCATACCACGAGATCATGAGAATTGGCAAGTGTGTAGACATTTGACCAAAGATTGCAATGCAATAGATGGATTTGAATAATTCATCTTGAGGTGAGAGATATTAATTTCCAAAGCAGGCCTCTAAATGACTTTTATCTTTGTGGAGATAACACACTAAAAAATTTCATTTGGTTTCGATATTGAAAAAATATCAAATGGACGGTTGGGGCTCTAAAAGTTTTCACAGGGGTTCATTATGATACAAACAATTGCATAGATCAATTGGTTTGGTTTGAAGGTCATCTGGGTGTGAAATATTGATTTTGATAGGAGGGCACTTTTATAAACTTTGCAATGTGTAGGCATAAATTTGAACAAATTGCAAACGGATTGGGCTTGGGAAAAATATTAAATGAGGCCCTGAGATTTTGAAAATGGGCAATGGCGGGTCATTAAATTATATCTAGACAATTGTAAGGAATAGCGAGTTTTGTCAAAAGACAAATTAGGCATTGCAATATTGATCCCTGAAAATGGCTACTTGAAAGACTTGCAATTTGTAGATTGTAAACTTGTCGGGCAAAACCCTAAAACTTGCCACTTTGAGAACATGTCAAATCTGACTGCGAGGGGTTGGAGATGGAAAACATATTCATGATGGGTGAACATAATTCTAAAATAAATTTACTTGTCAGACTTAGGATTCTCATAGGTGATTTTTTAGGGTTTTCATTGATTTTTCTTATTTAAGAAGCTCTAAAGTTTGCAAAAATTTAGGGTTTTAACACACCTTACTACTGCAGGTGATTTGTGCAAGACGAAGAAGAGTGTGTTGATGAAGATGTTCACACTATTGTTGTTGGAGATGAAGTCCAACTATGATAGGATGGGGTAGGGAGAGGTGTCATATGTCACAACAAAATGCTTCGATGAGGTTGTGCTGAAGTCTGAATCGTGGATGTCTTTGATGGCAATGTCTCGCTACCTTATCTGCATACCTTCTCTGACATCTTATCGGACTCCATAAACTCATGGGAGGTGTGGGATATCCAAGACTTGGTTCGTCCCTCATCTGTGGTAAGATCTAAAGACCCATTCCTCTGTCTTCTCATGCCATTGTTTATCTTTTTCTAATGCAACGAAATAGGTAGCAGTCATATGATGTTGTTTGTATGTGGTAGGTTAAAGTTGTTTAAATTGTCGAGCCACAAAATCTGAATATTAAATGCAATCCTGTGATTAGACAGACGAGTGCAAGGCTACGATCACTTGGCATCAGCCCTCTTGAGTTGCATAAGAATGACAAGAAGCAAAAAATCTTCTATTTTGGTGTCAACTCCATTGCGCAAACCAAACAACAAAGGCGATAATTATTTTTTTTATTATTATTTTTTGTGTGTGTGCCTCTTTCAGACCTCAAAATAGAAGCTTGAAAGCTCAAAAACTCTGCAGTAATATTTATAGCTAGATACTATACTAGAAGATTATTCTTCATAAACTATTTGCATCCTATCTCAACTGCTTGGAAGTTGAAAATTGCTTAAAGATTGTTTGTGTGTATCTCTCAACAATTATTTGTGCATTTTTACATAATGTGTGCTCTTGTAATGGATTCCATGGAAAAGTGTGGTGCAACATAATAATCTTCCTTGAAATATATTGCAAGAGTTTTTTCACAAGTTATGGTAGTTCACAAATTTTTCTTTGTTATTATAAAGTATTTTCATATATTAAATTGTCACTTTTTCTTGATTTGTGTTTTCTTTTGTCTTGGTGTTTTCCTTGGAAACCTTGCTTACAATTATTCTCATATTAACTCATATTGGTCTTAACATCTAGCAATTATTTAAAAACTATAATGTCCCCTTTTAGGATACATGGTGTTTATGGGACAATTACTCACTTTCTTGTACTTATCATAGATTACAATATCTAATTTTTATTATAAATTGAGATTAAGTTTTGAATAGTAGGCATGTTCATAAGGTGATCCCTCCACCTTTTATCTGTCATTGCTTGTACCTCTATGACAAATTTGGTGTACCTAACTTCCATTGTTATGATCCTATATTGAAATAGATTGAAACTTTGAATGCTCATGTCTTTTCCTTTTTTCATATTTGTCACAATTCTTGGCACCATTTGGCAAAAATCAATTCTCCAATCACTAAAATCTCTAATGTGCTTATCCTTGTCAATAATGTTAGGTATGGTTTAGTGTTGGAATGTGTGAAAGGAATCAATTTTGGCCCTAACTCTTTGTTCTTCACTAAGAACATATCAGAGTGCTTTAGTGATTATGCTTATTATTTTCTCAGTCTCTGTTATCATAGGAGGAGCATCAAGATCCCTTTGTGTAACCTTGCATAAAGTGATTAGAGTGTGATAGGTTGGTTGCCACCTTTTTGAAAGAGCTTCCAACTTGGGTTTATTTTCTTTAAACATTTTCATCATCATAGCTCTTGTAAACATCATCTAACTTTTCAATGAAAAGTTTCGCCCCGTGGGCCAGTATTTGCTCAAAAGTGTTATACATTTGTTGTGGCATTTTTTACAAGGCTTCTTCATCGGCTTCTCTTAATTACTTGATCTCCTTTTCATATTTTTTTTCTTCTCCATCCCATCCTTTACTATCCTCAGTGTTGTCTGTAGTGCAGGGGTAGCATGTCTATGCTAAATGATGGCATTACTCTTATTGTTAGGTTGTCCTTTTGCTTTATCTTTTCATATAGCATTTTTAACATATAACCTATTTAATTCATCATTCATTTCCTTGTGCCCCTATTCAAGCTCAATTATTTTTTTCTACATGTGCTTTACTGCATCTCTTGTGAACAAATGCATGGTCAATGTGGCTACTTCCAATGGGGAGGTATCTTTCACGGTCTTTAAAATTATTTTTCCTTGTGTTTCTTTCACCATGTCTACTAGCTTTGGTTTGTTGGTGCTTTTAAGGTTCACCCATGTAGCTAGTATCTCAGTTTTGGGATTATACCTTGTACCGCTCACCCCTTCATCAGAATCAAACTCTGCTACCAACATGGGGTCTTCTTGCTGCCTCACTCGATCTAATAAAAACATTTGTTTTAGGGTCATTCCTAGGATAATCAACATATTACTCTTCATGACCACTTCCCTTGCTTCGGTTGGAGTAATATGTATATCATAAAATTTTATTTCTTTGAAGGTTTGATCAATAACCTCCTCATGCTTGGATTCATCCACACCCACGAGGTTTATCTATTTTCTTTCCTCAAACTCCTTCATTTTTATTTTCATCCAAAATCCTTTGAACTCGAGAGTATGGATGAACTCATCATCTTCAAAGAACCTCATTGATATGGCTACTCTCTCATCCACAATGTTCATAGGCTCTGCCCCTTCTTTCATTTGAGCTTCATAGCCATAGGTTTCTTCTGTATATCTTGGTGCAACCATTTGCGACTAATCTGCCCCTTCATCACCCTTTAAAGCCCTTAATGCATTGGTGGCCTTGTCAGTGTCACCTTCTCCTTCTGATTCTTCATAAGGTACAAGGGGATTTGGGTCATTTATCTCTCTTTTTTGGATTGGGGATGAGGTAGGAGAAGTCTCCTACACAGATTCATCATTAGATACATTGTGAATAACAACCCCATGGGGTTTCTTTGGTGGAACTGTGACCTTCTATGGTGGGGATTCTTTGCCTGTAGACTTTTCATAAATCCTCTCAAAATTATCGAAACACAAATCAATGCTTTTTAATTCATCAGTTTCTTCATTAAAAAATCCAGGGAAATTAGGGTTCTTCTTCTTCTTTTCCTCTTCTAATTTCATTAGAACATGCCAATTTTTTCTTCTCTGTACAATGTCTTGGAATGATATACAATTTCTAATCAAATCTTCTTGTAGATAGCCCTGGAACTTCTCCAACATATTTGATCCAATATATAAATTTGCACATTTAGTGACATGGGGCAAGAATGTCCCCTTCTTTTTTCTATCACTTCCTTCTCAAACCATAACATTTGACACATAAATTTTAGAAATGCAAGCCTGTCTAATACAAATAAGGGTAATTGTTGGATATTGTTGATCATTGATGCTGCTAGGATATGTTATTGTCATTGATGTCAACATATTCCGATGATTACAGATTGGGAAGATTTTCTGATCTAGCTTGTAGTGTTGGTTTGTTGATCACTGTTTTGTAGAGTCCGGTATATTCCGGTGTAATCAAATCCGGTGCTGAGCTTTTGGGATATTGCTTGGGATGGTCTTGTGTATCTTCATTTCAGTTGGATCGTGATTTGGTGCTCTGTAAGTTATCTTTCTCCGTGACAGTTGCTGATTGGTTGTGTTCTTGAGCTTTCAGACATTGACCGATGAAAATTTGAAAAATGGTTTTGGTGCAGTTGTTCTGGATGATTCTAACGTGCTTGCTGGTGTTTCTTAATCATGTCCTATTTTTTTTGGTGATCGGCATTGATCGTTGTGTGATTTTTTGGTGGTTTCTATCAATCGGTGATGATTTACGTGTTATGCGTATTTCTGGTAGTGTAGCATGTTGCAGTTGATCTTGGCGTGATTTCCGGTGGAGTTGTGTGTTCGAGAAATTGATTTAGGACCATGCTATGCTATGTAAGCTATTATATTGGTCTGATGGTCGATATTTGTATCGTGTGATGTAATTTTGTAATTGAGGGTTGAGGGTTTAGCCAACCTTGTTGTCAAGGTTGATGAATTGTATATATAAGTGATATAGTCATGTAGTTTGGGTGTCTATGTTGTGTCTGCATTATCAGAGAGAGGTTTATGTGCGAATAAGAGATTTATCCATTGGTGTTGAGTTTGTGGTGAGATTGGTGTTGCGGGGAAGACATATGTGCTTAATCGAAACTAGAATCGGGCATTTGGAGATGCTATTCTTTCAGTTCATTTCTTCTGGACTGTAGTCTAAATCTTATTGTAAGTCAGTGAGACTTCCTTGAGGGTTGTAGCCTTCCGGGCCATTATATTTGAGTAGTGTGCCTGAATGCATGTGCATTCCCCATTGTAATATTTTTACATACTACTACAGAGTATTATCTTACTGTGGGTAGGTTCCCACCATGGTTTTTCCCTTAACTGGGTTTCCCATGTCAAAATCCTAGTGTAGTGTGTTGTGTTGTTAATTTGCTTATCTTTCTTATTGCTGCAATTTATCAAATTTGTGTTTTGTGGTTAAATTTTTTAATCCGGTGGAGATTGATTAAACCCCCCTTTCAGTCTTCCCTCTTGGTTGTTGCTAACAATTGGTATCAAAGCAAGATCCTTTGGTAGAAGCTTAACCGCTTGAGGAGACCCGAGATGGAAGCTCAAGGTGTAATATTTAAGAAGGATAGTCTGAGATTTGATGGAAGTAACTATGCTATATGGAAGGATCGAATGGAAGTGCACTTGAAATGTCTTGGTGAAGATTATTGAAAGATTACAAAGAATGTCTATGTTGTTCCTCAGAATGGACCATCTACTCCTGATGAGGTTAAGGAAGCAAAATATAATATTAGAGTGAAGGAAGCATTGCTTAGTGCCCTGGCTGATTCTAAGATGACAAATGTAATGAGACTTAAAATCACACATGAGATCTGGGTGAAGCTTGAGGTGCTGTATGAAGGTGATAAATAAGTGAAGGTTGCTAAGTTGCAGAGTTTAAAAGGAAAGTATGAGACATTGAAGATAAGAGATGATGAGAAGTTACACTCTTTTATGGCTAAGGTGAATGACCTTCTCCTTGGTATCAGATGTGTCGGTGGGACCATTGAGGAAGATGAAATTGTTGCTAAGGTGTTGAGATCTTTTCCTCCTACCTATAAGCATAAGGTTTCTACTATTGATGAGATCTGAAGTGTGACTACTCTGACAAGAGATATGTTGGTTGGAAAGTTTGCTACATTTGAGTTAAGTAAATTTGGAGAATGACATTGAAAGTCTAAGACAACATTCAAAGCATCTGCATCTGTATCCGGAAAGCATAAATATGATCCTGATGAGTGCAAAATATCTAGATATGAAAGAGAGAGAAGAGAGATGGAAGAGCAAGAAAGGGAGTTGGATGAACTTGAAGCATCAATTGCCCGAAGATTGCCTAAAGGTGTCGGTAAGTATGATGGAAAGTTGCCTATGAAATATTTCTCTTATAACAAGATAGGACATTTTGCTTCTAGGTGCTCGGAGAGAATGGCTAAGTATGACAGACATGATAAGTTTGATAAGCATGATAGGAGTGATAGATATGACAAGCATAAGAAGTATGACAAGTCTTACAAGCCTAACCAGAAGTTTAGAAATCAGAAGAACTGTTATTATGCTGTTGATGAAGGTATTATAGATGAAGACGCTGAAGGAGATGAAGTTGTATTACTTGCCATTAAGGAAGATGGACCAGTACCTATTGATTCCACTAGTTGTACTGTTGAGGAGAAAGATTTAGTTGCTAAAGTTGAAGAGAAAGATGAATGGGTGATTGACAGTGGTTATTCATATCATATGATTGGTGATAAAAGGAAATTTGTAAGCACGGAAATATATGATGGTGGAATAGTCAGATTTGGAGATGACAAAGCTCGTGTGATCCATGGAAGAGGTTATATTTTTTTTTATGGTAAACATAACACTGATGATGTCTTGTATGTTGAAGCATAATCTTTTAAGTGTTCGACAAATGATTGATAAGGGTTATGATCTACAATTCAAGGATGGTAAATGCAAGATCTTAAATGCCTCCGGTATAGAGATTGCATCCGAAACTAAAACTGAAGGTAACATTTTTCATTTGAATGTTGGTGAGAAAATCTATTTGATTGCTCAGATTAATGAAACTTGGTTATGACATAGGAGAATGTGTCATGCAAATTTTGATTCAATGATTAAGATCTGTTCTACACATGTTGTTAGAGATTTGCCTAAGATTGTTAAGCCTACTAATCTGGTATGTAAGGAATGTCAGTTGGGTAAGCAAACAAGAATAACTTTCAAAAGAAAACAATATACATCTGATGGATTGATAGATCTTGTGCATACTGACCTATGTGGACCTACAAATGTTAGAAGTGTGTAGGGTGATAGATACTTTATACTGGTAATTGATGATTATTCTAGGATGATGTGGGTTGTCTTTTTGAAGGAGAAATCAAAAGCATTTGATAAATTCAAGATATTCAAAGCTAAGGTTGAGACTGAGTCTGGATTGAAGGTGAAGTGTCCGAGATCTGATAGAGGTGGAGAATTTTGTTCCGGTGAGTTCAATTCATTATGTGAGAAGCATGGGATTTAGAAGACAATTATTTGCTCCTAGAACCCCTCAGCATAATGGAGTCATTGAGAGAAAGAACATAATTGTTTTGGATGTTGCAAGGACTATGTTGATTGAAGGGAATGTTCCAAATATCTACTAGAGAGAAGCTATTACTACTATTGTTTACACATTCAATAGAGTTCACATCAAAGGAGATACCGGTAAGACCCCTTATGAGCTTTGGTTTGGTCATGTTCCTACTATGAGATATTTCGAAGTATTTGGTAGCAAATGTTATATCAAAAGAGATGAGGATATAGGTAAGTTTGATGCTAGAAGTGATGAAGGTATTTTCTTAGGATATTCAACAAAGAGAAATGCCTATCGGTGCTACAATAAGAGACTGAGAAAGATAGTAGAAAGTGCAAATGTGAAGGTGGATGAGAACCTTGGGAAAGAGATCAGAGCATGTGGTTATGATGATGGTCAACATATTATTTTAATGCCTATTCAGCCTGAAGAGCCTGAAGAATGATCCGATAGAGATTGTGAATCTAGATGTTGGTGGTGAAGGAGTGCAAGAACCTAAAAAATCAGAACAATCAGAAGACTCAATCTGAAAATCAAATTGTTGGTGATAAAAATAAAGGTGTCATGACTAGAAGAAGGTTAGCTATTGAAGAAGTATATTTGATTTCCAAAGTTGAACCTAAAGATGTTGTTGAAGCTTGTAAAGATGAAAGTTGGATGAGAGCTATGGAAGAAGAACTAGATCAATAACACTTGGGAACTTATGCCTAGACCTAAGGATAAGAATGTTATTGGTATTAAATGGGTATTTAAAAACAAATTGAATGAAGCCGATGAAGTTGTCAGAAATAAAGCTAGAATGGTCTACAAATGGTATTCACAACAAGAAGGGATTGATTATGAGGAGACTTTTTCTCCAGTTGCCAGAATTGAAGTTGTTAGATTGTTTCTTGCTTATACTGCTTATAAAGATTTTAAGGTATATCAGATGTGTTGAACACTATATTTGGAATAAAATAAAAAATCTTCCCATAGGCGTGAAAACTAAAAGGTTATCGGCCAAAATACCATATCGAGCATCTCAAAAGGAGTTTCACCGAAAGAATACTTTCATCGAAACAGAGCATGACGTGTAAAACACTACATAAAGATGTCTTCAGCGGAATATCACTTTCGGTAAATCAAGGAAGCCACTCATTGATACTCCAGTTTCATCGAAAAGTGAAAAGCAAAAGGCAAAAAGCAAAAAGTGAAGTCGAGGAGATACAACTGTCGAAGAAACTTAAAAAGCATTCATCGAAAAGCAAATCTCATCGATAACATTATATCGAACAAAAGCAGAAGGGTTTTATCGATAAAGAAGATATCGAAGAAAAAAGACTTTCGAAGAGCTTGCATGAACTGTCACCGAAGAACAGAACCCATCGAAATATGATTTCGATGAAACTTACGAATGACTCATCGAAAGAAAGTTCATCGAGGAAAAGATGATTTCGAGGAGACTAGAAAATGGTTTTTCGACATGGGCTATTCGCCGATGAAGTGATATCGAGGAAAGTGAGATTTCGATGAAAGATCAAAGTATTCAGCCGAAGACAAGGGTTTCATCGAAAACTCGATTTACGATCATTTCAGTTGAACAGTACTTCCCGATAAAGAGTTAAAAGCCCAAGTGAAGAATGTCACATCTGCAATTAAGTTTAAACATTTGAATAGCCGTTATAGACATAGAGACATTAACTATACACAAGTTGCCCATGCAAATTATAGCTGAACTGATTGAATCTTCATAAGAACCAGATTGATGCCAAGAGACTGAAAGTTGTAAGGAATTTGCTGAAGCTCGTGAACGACAATCAGAAGAGTTAGACAATTCTCCAAGTAAGTGTGATTTCTCGTATTTACTGAAATTATGGAACCCTCTTCTTCTTCTAAAAAGAGTAGAAAAGGGAAAGAATTAAACCCTGAAGAGAAGCCCAAAAGACAGAAAAAGGAAGGTAGAGCTTTGACTCGGGATTTGTTAGACCAGTGCCCGACATCCAGTGTGAGGTCTAAAAAGATCAAGAGTGAAGAAGAAGGATTGGAGGATAGATTTGAACATCTGGGAGACATATGGACTGAAATCAGAGGACATGAGTTGTTCTTGTTTAGTTACAAGAGAAGGGATGCTTCTGAGCCCATAAGTAACCTATGGAAGAAAAACTTAGGGAAATTGGTAGTCCCGAATGTATTTGTGGATGTTGAATTAATGAAAGCTCTGGTAGATTGCTATGATCCAAGAACCAAAACCATATGCGACTACCGAGGGAATCCCTTGGTAGTGATTAACAAACAGACTATTGATATGGTATTTGATCTAGACTGGGAAGTAGAAGAGAAAATTGATATGCAGAAATTGTCACGAGAATTCTTTAACTTGGAAGACATCTACAGGACGTGGAGATTACCCATTCACTGGCCAAAAGTGGGCGGGTCCTTTGTTCCATTCAACAAAAATGACAAGGTGCCATTTGATGTCAACCAATTCCATCCGTATTTTAAGTATACATACTATGCTGCAGCCCAAGTATTAGGCTTAGAGGCTCATCCTCTCATGGATATTGGGGTTATGGTTCTGTGTGTTGATTTACAATCGAAAGACCCTAGGTCATTTGACTATGCCACTTATGTTGCAGATGCCCTAAATCATGGGTTGGAAAAGTTGAAAGGAGACCTTGTGAATGTCCATTTCTCATTGTACTCTTTATTGATGCACATCATTCTTTATTGTGGACAAGAAATCAATTTCTGGTCAGATGATTTCTGCATCAGAGCTTATGATAAGAATGGTTTGAAGAAACCAGTTCAGTTGTGGGTTTCTGCATGGGATCAAAGATTCATGAACAACCAATACTGGCACTTTCAGGAATATTTTGTGAAACCCCTTAGTGCGGCCTTTGGACAACATAGAGATTATACTCTGTCCCCTGAAATTAAGAGATTCCTCAGGCCAAAAGACTTCTCTCCAGAGTCTCAAATTGATCACAACTGGGGTGACTGGTATTGCCACATTAATCATACAGAAATCAGGGTATTTGGGTATGAAGGAAAGCCATACATGCTGCCAATTACAGTACCAAACAGGGTGGCTAGCCTAGAGATTGTGAGACAATTATCTGCTGTCAGTGCCAAACATCTTACGGATTTTGGTAAACAATCCATTGTTCCAGGGTTATTGGTTTTTTCTGATTTTATTGTTAAAAGTTCAAAAAGCTATCATTTACTTCAAAATAAATTAGATTATTATGGCATGACTCTGGGTGATCCCAGAGAGAACTTTGATCTTGAGGGATATATAAGAGCTACCAGGGCGTGACAAAAACTAAAAGCCGGGATACATGTGGCTAAAATGCCAGATGACTTAATCAAGAACCTCGAAAGGGAAGAGGCCAGGGTTTTGAGAGAAAGAAGCGAAATGACTTGGGAAGCCTTCAAATGGAAAAGAGCAAGGGGGATGGTGGATGGAGACTTACTTGGAAACCTCCAAGATCCTTTGGAGATAGCCAAAAAGCTACTTCAACATGAAGTAGAAATTATGCATAGAGTGCCCCCACAATTCCTTCATTTTATCAACACTGAAAAGGATAGTCAACCATTGGCTCACATGTCACCAAAATCAGCTACTAGTAGTATCCCTGCTGACTCTCCTAGAGAAGATTATCCCCCTGGTTTTGAAGCAGAGGTGAATGTGGACACTGGTGAATTTAACATTAGAGATGTAGTTGATATAAGGATGACAGAGCATGAGGATTTCGTTGCTGATGACAGATTCGCCTCTTCGAGGGAATTCCTTTCATTCTTGTACCAGTATAAAGGGGCCCATGTGAAACGAAGCATGGCTGGAAGACCAGAAGAAGAACAGATGAAAAGACTACAGGATGAAATCGATACCCTCATGAAAGATATGACCCCTGAGAAAGGGAGGAAAATATTAAAAGAGGCTGGTGTCATCATCTTTTCTGGTTGGGACATAAATTTAGCACTTCTATTTGACGAATTCTTGAAGAAGTAGGACTTGAATCAACAAGTGTTGCCTCAAGAGATAGATAAATTGTTCCTAGGCTCCGGGTATGATCCTGATCAAAAGGCTCTCCTACAATGGGCATTATATCCAAAAGGAAAAAGGCCAATTATTGTGGATATCGAAGAAACCTTTGGACACCTCATGATTCATCAGGTTGGAAAGACTGACCCTAGGGTCACTGCAAAGTTGAACCTGGATGTAGCCAAATTAAATATGGATCAGACAGAGTTTTTGGTCAGGGAAAATATTACCTATAAGGGCTTGTATGAAAAATCTAAAGAGGAGAATCAAAAGTTACAAATGAAAATATTACAACTCGAGACAGGGACTCCCTTAAATGAATATGCCTCATATCCCACAGGACAGAGCTTGGATGATGTTTCTGATGCTCTGTATTGGAAGTATCAAGCAGATAAGGTTACCAAACAGGTAAATAATATCCGGCAAAAGATGGATAAATTGGTTAACGACATCATTGAACATTGATTCAACACCATGCTTATACATGTCGAACATTACTGGAGGGTGTACACTGGAACCATAAAAGCATTAAGAGAGCATGAAAGGTTAAAAGCATGATTGCATGAGGTGATAAGCAGTGTTGATGTGATGATGCCAGAGGAGAAGGCTGAAGGGACTTCATATATAGAAGATCATGTTAAATTCGAAGATATGCTAAAGCGAGATCTTAAAGAATTGGATGATGGGAGCCCTATTGGAATGCCCTCGTTTTATAAAGAAGGAGGAGTAATGTCCATGGAAGATTTGCGGAATGAGATTGTAAACATCAAGGATCGGGCTCTGTCGAGGTTGGACCGAAGCAAAGACATGGCCCCTACCGTCAACCAGATGATCTTCAAATACCTTTCACAAGGAGAAGAATTGAAGAAACAGAGTGTTAAGATCAAGATTTTCAAAGAAGATTATTATATTCATCATTTAGGAATTCTTAATCTCTTTTTACTTAAGTTTGTTAGGAATATTCAAGTTAACAATTAGTATTTTGAAAAGACACGTCTTTTCATAAATGACTTTTGCTCTCATATATATGTGAGAGAGGTTTTTGTAATATAAAAAGAAGATAGATATAGGAACAAGATAGCAATGTATGACAGCCTGTAAGTTTTCTGTTATACAAATTTTGATGGAATACATGCTATGATCAGTTGTTTTCTTTGCGTATGTGTTGTGGATTATTTCATTTTGTTTTTGGCAATCGCTTGTGATATTATCTAAAGAGATAAGGTTGTTCATATTCTTTGAATGAAATTTATGTTGTATGTTATAAGGTTGAAATAAAAGTTCTGCTTGTGAATTATAATTGTTCTTCGCAGTGCTTACTTGAATGGTCCCTTAAAGGTAGGGTTAAATTCATTCAAGCAACTTATGATATAAGCATTCAATTGATCTCAAAAGAAATAATAACCGACAGGTCCATAAAGGGGTGGGTTAAAAAACTGTCTCACAAGTTCACACAGTAAGTCCTGAAGAAAATATAATGACTCTATAGCCCAAACAGCGAAGAAGGCACTAGTTATTTATAGATTACACTTATCACCATATTCATCATATGTTATTTTAAAGCAACCGGAGTAACTAGGTAGGAAACATAGATCGAATAGCTTCTACAACAACAATCTTGAACTCATCTGCTATATCTCCATCATAGGAACTTATGCCATTCTGAGATAGGAGGAAACCAGATCAGGACACTTAATCTGCTATAAAAAGCACCGGTCATTAAAGACAACTGGTGAATAGGTATACCCACCTAGGTCCTGCAAAGCCTGAAGTGAGAGAGTTAACAACCAAACAGGTTCACTCTATATGTTGGCCAATTCAATTGGAGGGTTTGATCATAGGAGTTGGCATTTCCTTAGAACCTATCCAATCTGTTGATTTGAGACCCAACAAGATGCATGCCAAATCTGCCTTTTTGAATGGAGATCTTGCGGAAGAAGTTTACATTGAACAACCTCATGGATTTTCACTATCAAATGATGGAGACATGGTATGTAAGTTGAAGAAATCTCTTTATGGACTGAAACAAGCTCCTAGAGCCTGGTATGCTAGACTAGATAAATACTTGTTGAAATAGGGATTTATTAAAGGTGTTGCTGACAACAATCTGTATGTTAAAATAGAAAATGATAACATCCTGATTGTTGAAGTCTTTGTTGATGATATAATCTTTGGTGGTGGTGATAACTTGAGCGTGAAGTTTGCCCGTAATATGCAGAACTAATTTGAGATGTCTATGATCAGTGATATGAAATTTTTCTTAGGTTTGCATATTGCACAGATTGAAAAATGTATATTCATATCTCAAACTATGTATGTGAAGGAATTATTGAAGAAGTTTGGATTAGATGACTCCAAATTGGTTGGAACTCCTATGCTGACTGGTTGTAAATTGTCTAAGAATGATGAATCTCTTAAAGCTAATCAGAGTTTGTACAGATCTATGGTTGGTGGACTGTTGTATCTTACTCAGATTAGGTCATACATTATGCATGTTGTGTGCATGGCTGATAGATATCAAGTTGATCCAAAAGAGAGTCATGTCACTATTGTGAAGAGGATATTCAGATACCTGAAGGGAACTGTGGACTATGGATTATGGTATCCTAGGAATGATGATTTCATGTTATGTGCCTATACTGATGTTGATTGGGCTGGTGATGTTGATGACCGGAAGAGCACTATCGATGAAGCATTCTTTTTGGGTAAGAAGTTGGTTTCATGGGCAAGCAAGAAATGAGATTCAATATCCTTTTCTACTACTAAAGTTGAGTACATTGTTGCTGCTAGTAACTGCACTCAGATAGTTTGGATGAAACAAATGTTGAAGAATATTAGAGTTATTTATGATGAGCCTAATGTTATATATTGTGATAATTTTAGTGCTATAAACTTGTCAAAGAATCTGGTGCAACATTCAAAGACTAAACATGTGTCAATCAAATATCATTACTTGAGCGAGCAAGTTAGTGAAGAGAATGTGAAGCTGGAATATGTATCTACAAAGGAACAAATAGCTGATATTTTCACTAAAATTTTGCCTGCAAATACATTTGTCTACTTAAGAGACAAGTTAGGGGTATCCGCCCCTCCTAATGAGAACTAGATGCATTAAGTTGCATCAATCCAGTGGATTTCAGAGCCTTATCTTCTTATCCGGATTGGTGAGTTGGTGTTGCTTCTCTACTAGAGTAGTCTATGTCTTGGGGAGAAAGATTCATGCTTCTGTTTTGGAGAGTTTGGTTTTCTGCTTTGTGAACTTTGGCATTACTGTCAAAGGGGGAGAGAGATCACGTGAAAAATGTCTTTCTAAGTCTTGATCTTAGGGTGAGTTTGCTGAAGGTATCTGTGTGTGTGAAAAGTGGAATAAGTATCTGTAAGCTGTAATACACAACACTTCAATTAATTCATGACATATATGGTTAGACAAATATAAGCATGAATAATAAAACCATAACAAATCAACCAATTGCCTTCTAAAAGATGCGAATATAGACTTGCTCTCGGATTTGTATAAGCAATACCAGTGACTAGACTACACCAAGACGAAGGATTTAATCTATATGAGCATGATATTAAGCTAAATGGATGCAATATTTTGCTAGATGGATGAATAGTAAGCTAAATGAATTCAAGCAATCATAATTGAACTAAATATGTAAAAAACTAAGCTAAGACGCAATAATCTCAAAAACACAATATCTTCAATGACTCCAGAGCAAAAACTATATAATAACAATAAATCTCCAGGGTGTTTTGAATGAGAGATGAAGGCTGAATTTATAGAAATTCAAAAGAGAGACCAACGGTCAAGATCAATTAGCAATGAGCAGTTGAGATAATTCAAGAAAAAGCACAATTTAGGATAATTAAAATAATTGAGAGATCATATTCAGTTAACCTTGAGATAGATTCCAATTATAATTTGATTGAAATGCATTCAAATTATAAGTTCAAGTTTGCATTAGAGATATAATTCAATTAATTCCATGCACTTGTGATAAAAATAGGTAATTCCATGTGATTCCTTTGATTTATTCAAGAAAAAAGTCTTCTCAATGCAATGGAATTTCTTTTATCAAAAGCTTTGAGTTCCAATTTTAGAGAATGATTAATAATTCAATTTAATTACTTTTCTAATTTCAAGTTATCTCAATTTAGAATAAAAAATAATATCTCAAGTTTGATTTTCTCCTCAAGTCAATTCTTTTCTTTTATTTTGAATTTAACTCTTTCTTTGTAATTAATTCATCTTTTGTAATAAATTAATTCCTTTTTTATAATTAATTCCCTTTTTTATGATTAAATGGCAAATTTATTAATTAATTAAATATGTTAGGATATTTAATAAATTAAATAGGATAATTGATCAAAATGATATTCTTGGAATGATTTAATTAATTAAATAAATATTTAATTAATATAGAATAATTCATTTGCCATGTAATATTTGATGATTGAAGAATTAATTAATTAGTTGCTCAAAGTTGATTTAATTGCCTTTGGTTAGGACCTTGGTGATGTTGTCGAGATTAGGGGCCCATGGTTTAGATGACCATTTTTAAGGTATTACATTTGCCCCTCTTTGAATTAATGTGCGAGCAGCGCGTTGGTTCAAAGAATAGTTGATGTCTAGGAGATACTAGTTCTGAACTTGATTGATCATGAACTAGATGAAGAGCGAGGTGTTTAGCTTGATTTGAAGCGATGAAGCTGAACAAAGTTTATTAAAGCGATACCGATCCCGAACTTGATTGAACTAGGACCGATGAAGAGCAAAGATACCGAACTTGAACTTGATTGATCAAGAAGCGGATCTTATTGATTTAGAACTTGATTGAACTAGACACAGTGAGCAAAGATAAAATTGATCTTGAACTTGATGGATCAAGATATGATGAGCGAAGATAAACTGTGCAGCTTGATTTGATGCGATGAAGTCGAACACCTGCTTAGATTGAGCGTGTGATCAAAGATACTCTTTAAACTTTTAATTGAGTTTAAACAAATAATCAGCTTGATTTGAAGGGATGAAACTGATTAAAGTTAAGAGACTGATTTAGATGAAGACAAATATCAGCTTGATTTAAAGCGATGAAACTGATATGCCCCTAGCGATAAGGTCTTGTTTAATTTCCTTTAGTTAAAAAGATTTTTGATCGATTTTTGATGAAGATTTGAAAATTTTCTCGACTTTGAAGATGTGAGGTCATAAGGTCACGAGTATGCCCCCTGGGGAGCGAAATCAAAAGATAGCGAGGGTACATGATTATAGGCAATTTTTGGTGATGATAATTATTTGAGCACAAAGATTGAGTTAAAGGATCATTTGAATATTTAGCGATGATTGATGTGAAATTGAGTGCAAATTGAAGAAAAGAATGAGAATGTTGAAAGTGCTAAGTGGTGTCAGTTGTACGAAATTAACTAGAAGGATGATCTCAGATTTCAATTTCAATCCCGAAAATAGAATCAAGATGGGCAAATTAGCTAAGGGTACAATTTTCATGTCCATCAGAGCAAGTTGAAAAATTAGGGTTTTGGCTATATAAGGAGTCCAAGTGTCATTTTCAATTCATTTTAACCTCTCCAAGTTTGAAATTTGAAAAGCCTTATGCGAAGAAAAATGGTCATTCCGATCCAAGAGCATCGATACGAGCGCTAGAGACGTCATAATTGATCGCGGAACTACGAGCCAATGGTAAGTAATCCATTTTTAGCCCATGCATTTCATCAATTTTGAATTTTGGTTGAATTTTTTACTTTTTAATATCGTTCAAAACCGGTCATTTTCATTTTGTCATGCGAGACGATACTGTCTCTCGTACGACAAACTGTCCTTTTGTGGTTTATCGTATTAGGCCATATATTTTGTTGTCTGGGGTAATCCCATGTATCGTACGATAGTTTGCTTGAGAGACCATTTTATCGTGCGAATGTCTTGTGTCGTATGAGTCTTTTATCGTGCTAAATGAAAAACTGACTTGTATGAGTTTCTGCTTACACTATGAAATATCATATGGAAAACAATGAGCATTTTTAAAGGTCAAAACATGAGATTTTTATTTGGCATTTTATGTATTTGGATTTGCGTGATGTTTAACATGTATAGCATAATTGGGATGACTTGCTGATGCTTTGTTGTTTGATTATTGTAGGTTCGACTACCACATATCCCGTTTCGATGTCTATCCTCCTACGATGAGGCTAGTCCGCGAGCTATCAAATATAGATAGAGAACATATTGATTTGTGCGGCTTTACTCACTTATTACAGATGCCTGACATCTGTGTGAATCACGGGATGCTTATTGCACTAGTTGAGCGATTTCATTCTGAGCATAAAACCTTCCATCTACCAGTTGGGGAGATGACCATCACACCAGAGGATGTTTACAGGATATTGAGGATTCCATTTGTTGGGGATAAGGTCGACTATGATTTTGCTCAACGTCCTGGTATATTAGCCCTGAGATGCATATTTCATGATGAGGACATCCTTGAGCCGACTATCAGTGTGGATGATATGATGGCTAGATACAGTGAGTAGTTTCCCTTGGCAGTGTCTTAGTAGGGTTCATTGGTTGTTTCATTATGCCGAATAGGGGACAACAAGGCTTCTTATGTGGCTGGGCTAGGATGCTTGAGAGACTATTGACTCATCCTGAGAGATTAGGGTGGGGATCTTGTTTGTTAGCCCACATGTATCGTGAAATGCATGAGATTCCATACAGGAATGGGAAGAGCATGGCAGTAGGGGTCTTGGTTCTTCAGATATGGGCCTGGGAGCATATCCCAGTTTGCAGACCTATTGTGGATGATGCCAGAGATCCACACCAGCCGATCGTTTATAGATATTCTGGATATGTTACTTAGCCCCATCTGGGCAAGACATAGTATTGGCGACAACAAATTGATGATCTGATCATTGTTGTATGGAGACCATACAGGGGCCTGGAGCTGTGGGACAACTAGAGAGCTCAATAAAGAGATATGTTCATGACTCGTCCTCTTATTGGCAGGTCGGTTACTATTATTGAGCGATTCGTTGTATCTCGGGTTATGAGGCACTATGGCAAGCCTCAGGGGATTTCACAGGAGTTCATCGCCTACGCCCGTTATGGGGACAAGGAGAGATGAGGATGGGCCCCTAGGTTGTCATACGCATTGAGCATGTAGGCGCTTGCCAGATTGCAGCAACTTCGATTGGACTATCTACAGGATATTGCAGATGCGAGAGTATTTCCCCAGTACAAGGATTGGTTTCAGAGTCATTTGTTCCCTAGATTCACGGATCTGGCTGAGCATGTGCCTCTCATAGAGGAGGCTGAGGATGAGGTCCTTAGATAGGCACAGGGACAGGGACAAGCATAGGGACAGAGAGCAGAGGGTCCTAGGCGGACAAGTGGTGATCCTGGTGCTAGCAGCAGTAGAGTACCAGCTGGGGGGAGATAGAGGCAGAGAGGAGAGGGTAGATCCCTTGGAGCTGTTGGTGTGGGGTTAGTGGTGCTAGGGAAGCAAAGGGTGGAGGTGAGGAGGGGCGAGCAACTCCTAGACAAGTTCGGCAACAGAGGGATGAGAAAGGTGGAGAAGGAGACAGAGATGGAGGCGGAGAGCCTATGAGAGAGCAGGGGCAATTGATCCAGTAAGGTCCATGAGAGTGAGATTAGCAAGTCTGCAGTCACAGTTGACAGTGGCTCAGACACAACTTGCAGAGTGGGACTGACAACTGGCGAAGGTCAGGAAAGAGCGAGATACTCTCCAGTGAGAGGTTTTGCACCAGATGAGTCAGGCAACATATTATGTTGCAGCTTATAGCGTAGCAGTTCCTATAGTGCAGCAAGTTGTCCCATATTTCAAGTATATGGCGTGATTTGAGGGAGCTCGGGCACCTAGGCAGGATGCTGGTCAACAGGCTCCACCTCCTCCACCACCTGACGACGACGGAGAAGAAGAGAGCTATATTTTATAGCTCTTAGATTTTGTTATATACCCTATTTTTTGTATCCCATACGATTCTTGCTCCGATGGGAGATTGTATATGACAGTTGATATCATTTGTACCCTGAGACTTTTATTTGTACTCTGAGATATTTATGATGATATATACGAGATCTTGATTTGATTTCATCGTACTCGTGTCGATTGATTAAGAGATGTTTTTCTATATGCTTTATTCTATATATATGCATATTTCTTTTCAGTGTGGATGTATGTAATGCAGATAAATATGGATGTTCTTTCTTTTTTGTTTCTTTTCACATATAAATAAATGATGATAATGAGTAATAAGTAATGCAAATTTTTATTTTTCTATGCAATAATATGAATGCAAACAATTATATAATGAAATTCATGGATCTATATAAGATGCTTATGTATGCAGCTAATATCTCAATACACAAGTACTCAATCAGAGAAATGATGAAAAAGAGACCACTTAGCTAAGAAATGATGATACTTCAAACTCTCATTCAGAAGATACAGAGATCATTGTTATCATGCAAAAATTACTCTAAATGCATAAAATGCAGAATGAATGCAACCTAACCCTAGTCACTAGATTTGGAATGCTTAATTTTCATCACCGAGCGTTTATAAACATAGTAGGCAGATTAGAGTTCCTTTCTTTTCATGTGCAATATTAATTATCTTATCCGCAATGACCCTTTTTTCCTTCATATCCTTGGATAGATTACGCATGCATTCGGATTGCATATTTAAAGAAATTTCCTCGAAACATACAAAGGAATGATGCCAACCTCCATGTAGCATACAAATAAGTGGAGTCGAGGTATGTGTGGTGATTTCACCTTAATGTGAAGGCACTTATCACAGACACCCAACTGATTAGATGTTTTCATATCATCAGAATCATTCCTACAAGCAGAAAAACAAAGAAAATATTATGCCCCCAATCCTTGCTCCTCTTAGTCAAGATAGACTTCCTCGAGTTACTTAGAGGGAATAATAATCGAAAACCAATACAAAAGACAACACACAAAGAAAATTTCATGCATATCTCAAACTATTTAGTGATTGTTTTCAGTAATGTTGTTTTGCTTGTTTACTCAGTGATAAAACTCTTCAGTATTTAGGAGACAGGTGACTGACTCAAATTGGATGATCGGGTATCACTGATAGAAAGATAACTTGTTTGATACTGCTTAGGACACGTAAATTGCTCAGTAGATTACCCTAAGACTAGGATATTGATCAATTTCAATCCACAAGGGTTCTAAAGAACTAGGATGTCACAAAAGCAACTAAAAGATATGTACAAGCGAAATCAAAGATGCAGGAAAGCGACAAATGCCAACGTTGCGTTGATAGATGGAGCGCTTGAGTACAAGAGGCGCCTGTTTGCCAAGTTTTCACCTACTTGGCAAAGGTTTTTTTTTTACTTTTTTTACTTTTTTTTCAAGACATTTTAGGATTTTTTCAGGACTTTTTAGCTATATAGGTTACTAAAGCAGAGAATACTAGGTGAAGAATTTATTCAAGTGGATGGTGTTGATCGGTTCACAGAGTTGTTCTCCTTCCAATGTTGAGAGTTGATAGGCACCAGAGCCAAAGACTACAGTAACGATGTAGGGACCTAGCTAGTTGGGTTGAAACTTCCCTTTATTGTCTCGAAATTGTTGATTTTTAGGATTTTCTCTCAGAGCAAGGTCACCAAATTGAAATTCTCATTGTCAAAACTTCTTGTTATATCCTTTAGACATTCTCTTTTGATACACTCTTAGATGATCAAACGCCACTTGTCGACGTTCATCCAACAACTCTAGTTCTTGCAATCTAGATATTTTGTAGTCTTCATCAGTAACGAGACCTTGCAAAGTAACTCTTAGAGATGGTATTTCCACCTCAATAGGTAAGACGGCTTCGGATCCATACACCAAAGAAAAAGGTGTAGCCCCAGTAGGTGTTCTGATACTTGTTTTATAAGCCCATAATGCAGGATTGAGCTATAGATGCCAATCCCTTCCATATTTTTTAACTGTTCTATGTAAGATAGTCAATAAAATTTTGTTAGATGCTTCAGCTTGTCCTTTACCTTTAGGGTAATATATGGACAACCAATGTTGTTTGATTTTGAATTTTTCACAGAGCTCGTCTAGGTTTTTGTTCTTGAATTGCCCTCCATTGTCAGTTACAATGGATGAAGGTATCCCATACCTGCAGATGATATAGTTAAGGATGAACATAGCTACTTGTTTACCAGTTTCTCTGATGAGCAGAACCGCTTCTACCCACTTAGTGAAGTACTGTGGCAGTTATGATAAACTTGTGTCTGTTAGATGATGAAGGATATATTTGGCCAATGAGATCAAACACCCATTGTTGAAAAGGCCAATGTGTAATGAAGGGTATGAGATCCCTTGTTGGAGCATGTATGAGATTCCCATGTAGCTGACACTTCTCACAAGTTTTAGAAAACTTTATAGCATCTTTCTCCATGTCTGGCCAGTAGTAGCCAACCCTTAGTAGTTTTCGAGCTAAAGTTAGACCATTCAAATGAGATCCACAAATACCTTCATGGACTTTAGATAATGCACGTTGGGACTCTTCAGTTTCTAGACGCCTAAGCAAAGTACTATTCAAACCTCACCTAAATAGATCGTTAGCAATGATGATGTGTCGTGAAGCATTTCGGATTAGGTTCCTTTTCTCATTACAGGTATGATTTTCTGTGACGATTTGGTCGCACAGGTAAGAGTAAATGTGGATGTAGTGAGATGAGTCATGTCCGATAATAGAACAAACTATCTGGGACTCAGGAGAATCATAGGCAGGGTAATGTAACTCTTCCACCAGAAATTCAAAATGAAAATTAGATTCTTGTAACTCTGGTATAGATGCCAAGGTGGCCATAGCATCTGCTGCTCTGTTTGCTAATTCATGGATCTGCTGAAATGATACAAAAGTAAAATATTTCTTGAGATCATCAACCATTATCTTATAAGGCATAAGTTTCTCATCTTGAGTTTGATATGTATCATTGATTTGATTGATGATTAGTTGAGAATCTCCATAGATGTGTAATTCCAGAACCTTCCATTCAATAGCCAACTTGATCCCGTTTACCAAAGCTTCATACTCTGTAATGTTATTTGTGCAAGGGAATAGAATCTTGTAAACCTTCAGGATTAAATATTTTTGAGGAGCAATAAAGAGTATTCCAACACCAGAACCATGTTGAGTGAAAGACCCATCAAATAACATCTTCCATGATCGTTAAGTAAGGTGCACAATGGATTCATCCAGAAATTCTATGTGCAAGGGTCAACTATCTTCAAGTGGAGTATCAACAAGTTGATTTACAATTACATGTTCTTTGATGGCTTTGCGTTCTACATATTCAATATAAAATGCACTAAGAACCATGACCCATTTAGCCAATCTTCCTGTAAGTGTTGATTTGTTGAGAAGATATTTGAGCGGATCAATCTTAGCCACCAGCTTGATTGAATGTGCTAACATGTAGTGTCTCAATTTTTGTGATGTAAAGACTAATACCAAATAGGCTTTTTCTATTATAGTATAGTTCATTTCATAAGACACCAAAGTTCTGCTGATATAATATATAGCTCTTTCCTTTTTATTCTCATCTTGTTGTGCCAGAAGTGCCCCCAATGATGTATTGGTAGTTGATATGTATAGAATCAATGGTTTACCTTGAATTGGTGGCATCATTATTGGTAGATTAGACATGTATTATTTGATTTGTTGAAGGTGTTGTTCATGTTCTTGATCCCAGGTGCATCTTACAGAGTTTTTGCTTGACTGGTTCAACTCCCGGTGTAATAGAAAGATGGTGCATGATGAGATTAGGATCTAGGCCTGGCATATCAGAGTACGTCCATGCAAAGTTGATCTTCTTTACTAAAAAGAGATTGCTAAAATCTTTTAACTCTTCTGCTAATAGTGATTGAGCTAAGTGAATGATATGTGGTGTCTCTTGACTCCCAATATTTATTGGTTGAGTTGGTTCAATCAATATAGAAGACCTTTCCTGGAAGTGACTTGGTAGTATATCAAGTATCTCACCTTCAGGTGCCTCAAAGAGGTTTTCACCCTTAGGTACTTCCTTTATTTTCTCTATTTTTTATTCCGACACCACCACAATGTGGTTTTCACCATCAGATCTTTTATTTTTCTTTTTTTGATTTTTGCAACTAAGATACTTGATATCTATTTCAGTCATGTTCTCACTTTTCTCACTAGTGGAAGAGTCCATTGGTTCAACTGCATTAAGGTAGTAGGCTAACGTCTAGTCATTGGCAAAGATAGGTACATTCATAGGTTGGTCTTGTAGACTACAATCAATTAGTTTAGGATGTATCAAGGATAAAGTTTGAACAGGTTCGAGGAAATTCATAGTATTATCATCATAACTTCGGACCGACAAGTCGAGTTCTAGAAGACTACCTTGCGTAAATGTCTCGAGACCAAGAAGAGTTACAACATGGTCATCAAAGCGCACATTAATATTTAGTTGACCTAATCCAATTGACCTACTCCTGGCACCGTTCTCTATGCCAGGCTGGACTACATATCATGGTTCAACAGTAACAGGATCAGTAGACAGATCCCCAACATTCATGATGGAGGAGTCAGAGTTTGATGTTGAATAAATAGAACTGTTGTCAAAGTCATCAGAGTCATAGGATGAAGTGTCTGACTCTTCTTCAAGTGATTGAGTAAAAGCATGTATAGTGTCAATACCTACATCTTTGATGTTGCATCTTCCTTCGTGATTTGGTCCATTTATCACTTGTATCTAACATACTTGTTGACATAACCTTAATGGTTCAGTGAATCTCTGTCTTCTACTCCATTCAACTTCTTCTGGAATAATGACTTGTGTTGTTTCTGTAAATTCCAATTCTTCTTGTGTAGTTCCATACCTGATTTGTTCTATCATATTAGATAGAGATATTGTAGGTGAATGATTTTCTTGTGTTCTTCCCTTTTCTAGCTTTCGTTCATAGTCTTCTTATCTCTTTAGTCTGATTTCTTCTATCTCCGTTTGTAGCTTTAAGCGTATCAACTCTTGTGTGTCATCTGTGATATCAGTGGACTCTTTTGGAGTTTCTGTAATAGATGTATCTGAGAGATGATTTGGACCCCATTCATACTCATTCGAGTCAATTTCTGATTCATCTATTTGTTGTCTACCAGTATATGTGACTGGAATTTTCAATGGTGCAAACAATTCTCTAAGTATTTCAACCTCTGCTCTCATATCCTCTAGGATTTCTAGTTCTTGTAGTGTTGTAGCTGACACCATCAGAACTTGAGTACTGGTTGCTTCCTCTCTCTTGATTTCTAGTTCTTCTTGTTCTTTTTCACACTCTTCTTGAGTTTGTTGAGTGTTTACTTCGTATGTAGTTGAAGGCAATATTATTTTCTTCCACTTAGACTTAGAAGCATATTTTTGGTCTAATGTTTTTCTTGGATTGTATTCCAGTCTAACTTTATCATTTGTAGACTTAGTTTGCAACTGAATAGGTTCAATAATACCTTCTTAATGTTTGCCCAGAGGACCTGTACCTGAATATCCCATGCGTTGAATCATTTTGTAGCCTGGACCATATTGTGTCGGGGAAATCTTACAATGTCGTACTTCTTTGATTTCACTATCTTCCTTGAAAAGCTATTTGAGAACAATGTCCTCTTTTATTTCATCTACAAGGAAAGTAGAGGACTGTACAAAAAGACCATCGTAAATAACCTTTGGAGTGGAAGTTTGTGGCTTCATAACCTCTAATGGTTTTCCCGACTGTCTTGGTGATGGAGGAAGAGAGATGAGTGAAAGTACTGGTTCTATCTTGTATCCATCCATGCCAACATCTATAATTTTCAATTTCTTTTCTAAATCCTTCGTCAAGGTTCCTCAACTTTCAACTATAGAGGTTGGTCTATTATGAGGCACAAAGGTATCAGCACCCTGAGTTAATGCATTACAGGGGTAGTTTGTATCAGTAGGAATACTGACTTCAACTCTGTTATAAGGAAATTTTAAGCATTGATGATATGTAGATGGAACTGCCTTCATTTCTTGAATCCATGGCCTGCCCAGTAAGATGTTGTATGACAGAGGAAGATCAAGCACCTGAAAAATAACATCTCTTTCTACAGGTCCTACCCTGATCGACAATAGTACCAGACCTTTAAAGGTTCTTTCTTCTTCATTATAGGCTTTGATTGTTATTTTCTTTGTTGGATCAATGACATTTTCAGAAAAACCTAGTTGTGTAAGTAGATTGTAGGTACAAATATTCAACCCAACGCCTCCATCTATCAAAACACGTTTAACTCAATATTTATGGATCGTAGCTTCAATGTGCAATGGCTGGTTATGTGGGTGATTCAGTGAGTTGTCATCTTCTTCTGAGAAAGTGAGATAATGAAGCGAAGTCAGGTGACCCACCATAGATTGAAACCCATCGACTTTTAAATATTTTGGGACATTAGTGGTGAGCAAAGCTTTGTCCAAGATCTCTTGATGAGCAGAAGAGATTTTGAGCAATTCAAAGATGAAGATTTGAGCATTCATTCTTTTCAATTGTTCGATAATGCTATAACCAAGAGAGGATGATGAAGCTAGCTGTTTAGATTTAGCCATGATTGTATCTGTTTGTCTGTTTGAAGCAGTTGGTAGGTTTGATGTTGTTTGAGCAAGAGTTGAAGAACCGGCTCCTTGGAGAGTAACATTCTTTTGAGCGCGAGTCACAACATTTGCAATTTGTGATTCATTTGTTTATCTTTAATTATGATCACATTGCAATATTCATGTTGGGAAGAGTCAATCATGTTGATCACACTGTCATTGTTGGTATAGGTATAATTGACTTTGGCACCTCCTTTTGATTTTGAGGAATCACCTTGTTCGTAAATAGGTAAGGGATCTTTAAAAGCTTTGTGATCAGCATTAGTCATGTGATTTCCAACAACAATTTTACCAGCGTCGATGAGATCTTGGATCTCATGTTTGAGCTTCATGCAGTTGTTTGTGTTATGACCTTTGTTTCGATGGTGTTCACAATATTCATTTTCTCTCCACCATTTTGGTTTGACTTTTGGATCATATGGCCTAGAATTGTCTGGTAACATTATCAAATGATTTGCCAATAAAGTTTTAAAAGCAGATTCATATGATTCTTCCAGAGGAGTGAAGTCGCGTTTAGGCTTCAAAAGCCAAGGTTTCTCTTTGAACCACTCTTTTACTTTCTTCGGTGGATTTTTTGTTGCAGTTTCAGCTGCTTTGAGTGCGTGTGTACCACTAGCCAGGTTAAATATCGTGGGTTTTGAGTTTGTTTTAACAGTGTCTACCACTCCGTCATTAACAATGTTTCTATTGTTGTCTTTGCCATATTTCCAATATTTGTTCTTTTCTTTGGAACTGGAACCTTGTGTTTCTTTCCAAAATGAGGTATCTCCTTTCTTTATAAGTACATCTTCCATTCGGAGGGCACTATCTACCATTTTATTGAATGAAGAGTATACTTGCATTTAGATATTGTATTTCAATTTAGGGATCAAGTTGTTGACAAAGATATCCATCTTCTCAGAATCTGGAATAGGCCGTGAATATCTAGAGAACATCTTTCTCCAACGTTGGAGAAAAGTGAGAAAGGTTTCTCCTATTTTCTATTTGGTATTGAAAATCTCAATCATAGTGACTGGGTGATGAATATTATAGGAGTATTGTTGCAGAAATAATTGGATTAATTTTTCAAAAGTTTTGATTCCCATAGGTAGCAGGCTTGAGAACCATTCCATAACTTTCCCTCCTAGACTTCTTAGGAAAAGGTGCATGAGATATGTTTGTTCGTGCATGAAATCCATACATAAAGCACAAAATTCTCTGACATGGTCTTGAGGATTTGAGTTACCATCGTATTTGTCAAATTTTGGAATCTCCACTCATGAAGGAAATTGAGACATGTAAAGGTCTTTGTCAAATGGAAATGGGCATATTGTGTCCAGAGAATATTGTTTTGATGATTTATCCTTGTTTTTCAGTTCTGTGATTTTAGTCCGCAATACTTGCAATTGTCTATTTACCATTGCTAAGGGTGTCTCTTCCTGTTTAGTTATGAGGGTCTCAACGATATAGCTAGTAGGAAGTTTAGCGCCTTGTTTTGCTAGTTCTAGAAAATAGTCTTCTTTTTCTCTAGCCATGATAACCTTCATCATTTTTCAGAAATCTTTATCCTTTTGACATTTATGTATATCAATTTCTGGAGGTTCATAGGCTTCAAATTCACCTGATGAGAAATCACTGTTGATAGTATGGATATTGAGATTGTCATGAGCATCGTGTTTAGCAGCTTGTTTTTCTTGTCTTGTTCCAGATATGGTGGGAGACAAGGGTTGATCATAAACTGGTATACTTGATGATGAAGGTTTATTACTGATAGGGTCCTCTACGTAAAATGGATTATCTTGATATGAAAAGGATGGTCCTTTGCCTCTGTCAGCTTTCTTACAATAACTTCTAGTTTGAGTAGGCATTTTTATTGACTGATGTGACCTAGAGCTGTTTGTGATGCAGAAGTCAAGATCAAGTTTGGAGCTAGTTGTTCGTTTAATGTATTATTTGAGAGAAGAAACTAAGATTTAGTCTGGTTTCAGGAAAGATCTATCCTGTGTAAGACATGATCTAAGTTACCTAGTTTGATTTGAGAGAAGTGACTAAGACTCAGTCTGGTTTCAAGAAAGATCTATCCTGTGTAAGACGTTATCTAAGTAACTTAAGTTTGATAAATAGATGATTGAACTAGCAAAAAGATGATCGAAAAAATCATGCAACACAATGACAGAGGTACACTTGTTTAGATTTGTTTATGCTCAGGATGGTGATAACCAGTTTTATGCTCGTTGTGGACTGTTCTAGGCAAATTTGACTATTCTGGACTGACAAAATTAGACATTCGTACAATAGGGTTTACAGAACCGGACGACAATTTAACAGCTTCAGGACGACGAACACAATATTTAGTATGAGTTGCTGCCTAGGTTCGTACGATAGGTTGGTATACCTTAGACGACAAACTGATGAATGTGATCTTTTTTGTACGACACAGAATTAAGGGTCAGACGATACTTTCCTAAGTAGGACGACAGTTTATTAGATCTCATACGACAACTAATGCAGGGTCAGACGACAAACTGTAAGGCTTCATGAAATTTCCGTATGAAAACAGGTATGTAGCAGGAAGATAAATCAGAAGACTTGTACGACAATTTACTGGACAGACAAAATTCTGATAGATAGAGTTTTCAATGACTGATGATGACCAGTTTTGAGATGCACTGAGTTTTGACCACTGAGATAGACTAGTTTTTGATACGGACAAAGTTTTGACCACTGAATTGTTTATTGTTTTCTCCAGTTTTGGTATTCCAGTTTTAGTTTCAGGGATGAAAACACAGTAAACACGCAATATGTATAATGAATTCAATCACAATGTAACCCTATGGAAATTGGTGAGAGAAGAAAACCTTTGCTTGCAAACTCAAGTACACACCCAATAGCTAATCAGAATATGACCACTGAGTCTCATGCAATGGATTCTCAATGGCGTATTAGCCTACTCCAAACGCTAATGGGGGCACGAAATGGCAAGTATCTTGGGAGAGTTACAATCTCTCTTGCACAAAGATTATCCCCCCTTTTGGAGGTGAACCAGGTAGCCTCTATGTTATAGTTCTTAGTCGGGAATTTCATTCAAAATTACCCCTTGAAGTCACGCAAGCATGATTGGGGCCTATAGCCCGACAAGGTACCGAAACAAGTTGTAGTCACGTAAACATGATTGAGACCGCGAGGCCCTACAAAATGTCTGATATGAGAGACCTCAAAGAGAAAACTCAAATAATCCCGTCCTCTGAGACTTTAATCACCGGAGACCTATTTATTATAGTGAATTGGAATCCCCAGGTCCAGTTGTACTCACTTGGGTCGTTGTCACAGGGTGATTACTTTTTCCCACCGTGACTAGCCCACTAAAGGTACACGAATCTCAAATCTAGAAAAAGCCTCAAGGGTCTAGATTTCTGATTGTCTATGCAGACAAGAGCATACTCTCCTACCTCTCAAAAATTTCTTAAAACATAAAAGACAGATTTATTCATTAACCAGATAGCAATTTAGGTGCCTAAAATTGAATTTAAAGAATACACGATGTTTACTCAAATCTCCTCAGGCAACCTGCAAAGACGATGAATCAGTAGTTATATCATCTTTGTCTGACAAGCATATTCTTCGATAAGCATTCTGCAAAAACTAATTAGGCTGTGAAAATTCCCCAGACAAACAGACAATAAGTAAGGGTCAGCGTTAGTATGATCAAAATCCAATAAAGAACCTGAAGAATGCAGTCTTCTTTTAAACAAAAATATAGAATATCGTACGACAATTCTCATCGAGTCGTACAATACCTGCATTTTATTGTTCGGGCATGTGGGAAATATCGTACAATATTTCGCAGTAACTGTACGGACCAAAGTCAAAAAAAAAAATCTGAAAAATAAGAAAAAAGTTAGTCATCGAGGCCGAAAGATGTAGTATTAGAGCCCCACTGTGGGCGCCATAAATGTGTGTGTGAAAAGTGCAATAAGTATCTGCAAGCTCTAAAACATAACACTTCAATTAAGTCATTACATGTATGGTTAGACAGATATAAGTATGAATAATAAAACTATAACAAATTGACCAATTGCCTTCTAAAAGATGCGAGTATAGACTTGCTCTCAGATTTGTATAAGCAATACCAGTGACTAGACTACACCAAGACGAAGGATTTAATCTATATGAGCATGATATTAAGCTAAATGGATGCAAGATTTTGCTAGATGGATGAATAGTAAGCTAAAAGAATTCAAGCAATCATAATTGAACTAAATATGCAAAAAGCTAAGCTAAGATGCAATAATCTCAAAAACACAATATCTTCAATGACTCCATAGCAAAATTTGTATAATAACAATAAATCTCCAGGGTGTTTTGAATGAGAGA
Organism: Cryptomeria japonica; assembly: GCF_030272615.1. Lineage (NCBI taxonomy): Eukaryota > Viridiplantae > Streptophyta > Pinopsida > Cupressales > Cupressaceae > Cryptomeria > Cryptomeria japonica. The sequence continues at coordinate 469,187,982 of NC_081411.1, read as the reverse complement.
TGAAGGCTGAATTTATAGATATTCAAAAGAGAGATCAACGGTCAAGATCAATTAGCAACGAGCGATTGAGATAATTCAAGAAAAAGCACAATTTAGGATAATTGAAATAATTGAGAGATCAGATTCAGTTAACCTTGAGATAGATTCCAATTATAGTTTGATTGAAATGCATTCAGATTATAAGTTCATGTTTGCATTAGAGATATAATTCAATTAATTCCATGCACTTGTGATAAAAATAGGCAATTCCATGCGATTCCTTTGATTTATTCAAGAAAAAAGTCTTTTCAATGCAACTAAATTTCTTTTATCAAAAGCTTTGAGTTCCAATTTTAGAGAATGATTAATAATTCAATTTAATTACTTTTTTGATTTCAAGTTATCTCAATTTAAAATAAGAAATAATATCTCAAGTTTGATTTTCTCCTCAATTCAATTCTTTTATTTTATTTTCAATTTAACTCTTTCTTTGTAATTAATTCCTCCTTTGTGATAAATTAATTCTTTTTTTATGATTAATTCCCTTTTTAATGATTAAATGGCAAATTTATTAATTAATTAAATATGCTAGGATATTTAATAAATTAAATAGGATAATTGATCAAAATGACATTCTTGGAATGATTTAATTAATTAAATAAATATTTAATTAATATAGAATAATTCATTTGCCATGTAATATTTAATGATTGAAGAATTAATTAATTATTTATTTGCTCAAAGTTGATTTAATTGTCTTTGGTTAGGACCTTGGTGATGTTGTTGAGATTAGGGTCTCATGGTTTAGATGACCATTTTTAGGGTATTACAGTATCTTCTTTTCTTTGCATTGATTGTTTTTCACATTCATATGTTGTCATCAATGCCAAGGAGGAGATTGTTGGATATTGTTGGTCATTGTGGCTGCTAGGATATGTTGTCATTGATGTCAACATATTCTGATGATTCGCTCTGGTGATTGCAGATTGGGAAGATTTTCTGATCCGGCTTATAGTGTTGGTTTGTTGATCACTATTTTGTAGAGTCCGGTATATCCTTCGATATATTTCGTTGTGATCAAATCTAGTGCTAATCTTTTGGGATGGTCTTGTGTATCTTCATTTCAGTTGGATCATGTTTTAGTGCTCTGCAAGTTATCTTTCTTCATGACAGTTGTTGATTGGTTGTGTTCTTGAGCTTTCAGACGTAGACCGATGAAGATTTGAAAAGTGGTGTTGGTGTAGCTGTTTTGGATGACTCTAACGTGCTTGCTGGTGTTTCTTAATCATGTCCTATTTGTTTTGGTGACCTGCATTGATCGTTGTGCAAGTTTTTGGTGGTTTCTATCAACTGGTGATGATTTGTGTGTTATGTGATATTTCTAGTAGTGTAGCGTTTCATGGTTGATCTTGGCATGATTTTCGGTGTTGTTGTGCACTTGGGAATATGATTTAGGACCATTCTATGCTATGTAAACCATTATATTGGTCTGTTGGTCGATCTTTGTATTGTGTGATGTAATTTTGTAATTGAGGGTTGATGGTTTAGTCGACCTTGTTGTCAAGGTTGATGAATTGGATATATAGGTGATATAGTCATGTAGTTTGGGTGTCGATGTTGTGTCTGCATTATCACATAGAGGTTTGTGTGTGAATAAGTGATTTATCCTTCGGTGCTGATTTTGTGGTGAGATTGGTGTTGCAAGGCGGACATTTGTGCTTAACCAGAACTGTAATCAGGCATTTGGAGATGCTATTCTTTCAGTTCATTTCTTCCGGATTGTAGTCTGAATCTTATTGTAAGTCAGTGAGACTTCCCTAAAGGTTGTAGCCTTCCAAACCATTATATTTGAGTAGTGAGCTCTAGGTAGTGTGCCTGAATGCATGAACATTCCCCATTGTAATATTTTCACATACTACTGCAGAGTATCATCTTACTATGGGTAGGTTCCCACCATGGTTTTTCTGTTATCCGGGTTTCCCATGTCAAAATCTGGGTGTTGTGTGTTGTGCTGTTAATTTTCTTATCTATCCTATTGCTGTAGTTTATCAGATCTGTTTTTTATGGTTAAATTTGCTATTCCGGTGAAGACTGATTCACCCCCACCCCTCTCAGTCTTCCCTCTTGGTTGTTGCTAACAATAAGTCAAGAGCCTGAGGGAACCCATACACTCTAATGATGGTGTTGTTGTCCTATGTATAACAAATTAGCAAAATTATGAGTATGACCCTTTTCAGGATCATAGGCAAGTGGTCTCAACACCCTTCTCAAATCTAATGACAATATTTCAACCTTATAGTTGATGGAACCAAAAATCAAAATGGCAAATGAATAATAAAAAAACTTTATAGTCACAATCCTTACATCTTTTATCCCCTAAATAACACCACAATTGCATTGGTAGCCTATTTCCTTGGTCATCCACCATTCCTAGTTTTAGCCATTGGCTAAAAGCTTGTCTGTTCTAAAACAAAAACAAATAACATAACAAGGAATAGTGGCGAAAGTCACAACTTTTTTTCTCCTTCCACACCACAAGTTGATCATGAATTTTCTTCTCTAGTTCAGATGCAAAGTCAAATTCAAGGTTTACTTCAAAATTATGTATTCTCATGGCCATGTACATCTGTGACACTGAAATTTTAGCCTTGGCATCCTCTCCTAATATCTGACATAAGGCAAAATAGGTTTTTTGAAAGTAAACAAGAAAATCCTCCATAGGAAATGGCTCGTCGCTTGTAATTACTAGGGATTTATTGTTTATACCCCTCCTTTAATAGTATGGGAGCTCCTCCTTTCTAAATGTTTAGTGCGATATGTTATAATGAATTTCAAATTGTTCAAGATTGACCCTAGTCAAGGCTTGATTATTCAACATGAAGCAGTCAATAATAGTTGATTTTGTTACCACTAGCAAAAGATTTCCACTAGGCATCTTGACAATTCTGGTCACTGGATGATAATTGTCTGCTAAGAGTTGAATTAATTCAACATCAATGAAGACATTTGGTACTATCAATTTCACAACATCAAGGTTCCAAGAATTTGACACAAGGACCTTCCCATCTCTGTTTTTATAAAAGTACCAAAATAAATCTCTCCCTGCTATGGGAATTGTAGCATCCCAACAACCCTCTAGCCTATCCTTAAACAATTTTTTGGCTCCAGTGTCTGTTGACCCAGGTAATGCATCTAATAATGATTTTTGCATTGGCCTTTTAACTAGGTTTGATGTCCTAGGTTTTCTTTTAGAGTTTTCGCCCCCTTTGAACTTTCACCCTCTTTGGATTCTTCCTTCTTCCTAGGCATTTTAAACCTTATACTTCCTATTGGAGATTCAACTGAATTCTGTAAAATTTTGCAGCTTGAGAAGTAATGGAGTACTTACTTATAAGTTGTCGCAAGTGATTATGGCTTGTTCTTCCCCGTTGCAGAGCTCACTCCATATAATTCTTTAGCTTGGAATGAAAAATTCAAGTGAAAAATCGGTTAGTAATGGTGGCTCTTGAGGGTCCTTTTTGCATTTAATTCATGTGTGCCATTAACAGCTTCACCACCTTTTCAAAATCTTGATTTATGACATGTTGATGTCATTCTCAACTTGCCTTGGCTCACCCTTTTTGTAGTATCACAAACCCTCCTTGTTAGCTTTATTTCATCTTTGCGAAATAGCGACAGCAGTTATCGCTATATCACAACACTTGTTTTCCTTTTATTTTATCTCCTTGCAATAGAATGACATGCAATCTAATTGTTACCACTAAATCACAACTTTATCTTTCTTTTAATTATGTCCACCTTGCGATTTGGTGATATTTTACTGAACCATCACTATATCTCATTCTTATGATCTCTCTACTAGTTCCCTTTGTCGATATTGTGATGATCGCTATATCGCAGTGCCTTTTCTTCAACATTAATCCTTCCTTGCGATATGGCGATATCCTATGGGCTTGGCTCCTTTCATCACTATTTCATAGATTGCTCCATATAATAGGATATAAGTTTTGCGAAATAGCAATATCTTGATAGCCTTTGTTTTCTTTATTGCTATTACGCAAGCCACTTAGTATAGTATGATATATGTTCTACGAAATGGTGACACCTATATAACCTTTATTTTTCCCGTCGTTGTTTCGTAGTGCTAGAGATAATAGAATACAGGTTGCCCAAAATAGCGATACCCTTGAACACTTTATTTCTTTTGTCGCTATTTCGCAAGCTACTTGATATAATAAAAAATTTACCCTACGAAATAGCGATATTAAATAATATCACTATATGAAGGTTTAATTGAAATGATGGGTGGGGTGTATAGGGAAATAATGGAAGATATTGTTGACTCTAAATTTTACTTTCAAAACAAACAACCTTATGGGAAATTCAGTGACGGGGGACCTATTGTGCTAAAATCAATGAATGACCTTCAGATTTAAGAAGTCGACTCTTCCTTGTGGTTGGGGGAAAAGGGGAAGAAGAAACTTAAATCAAAATGATCTAGACTATTTAGGCGATGCGCCAGAGCATTTTGGGAAAAACATAAACAACATATAAAACCTAGAAACATCTGGTTTTAATGCCCATTCAACAATCTATATATCTGAACAAAACCATAAACAAGACACAACCAAGATTCCTTTTAACATAAAGAAGCATACATCACACATCCACCAGATAACAAGTGCAAAACATAGTTTAATCAACAGAGTATTAGACATATATCTCCAAAGTCATCAGAATTATAAGAATGCACATAAATCCATTACAACATACTAAAAACAGATATCACAGAGGTCGTAGGCACAATTTGATTATCCTTTCCTCAGAAAATAATAACAGCTAAAAGGCTTACAAAATGCTATCTAGAATACTTAATTGTTCTTCTTTTAAAAAGTTATGAACCCCTAAAACAAGAAAGAAAACCCCACAAATAGAGCCCCCGACTCAACTAATAGTCCAAAGAATCCGCCATCCTCCTGCAACCGCTTCTGAGCTGAAAAAACCATCGTGGCATCCTATAGGAACATACCCAGCAAAACCGCTTCCGAGGTTGTTGCCTCCACCTTGTCATATCATCTCCATATAGGTCACCATGGGTAACACGTGACAACTTCGAGGACATTCGAAAAGGAACGTCTAAACAGAAAAAGGACGAGCAACACGAAGGCGCCATGTGTCCCTATCTTCATGCGATGCAAAGTGGGGTCCAACAGGATGCACAGTCATCAAAACTCAAGCCATTTGGCAAATCTGCATTGCCCCTAACCTCGAATAGAAAAAGCAGGCCATCAGGAACAATGCCAAAAAGACACATGGCCTGTATGATGAGCGCAACTGGGAAGTCAAAAGAAAGGGGTGCCACCTGATTAAAATGTTGCCTACGGACAACCCCGAAATAATGTTAACATTTCTTGGCAACTAAAAGGGGACATTTTGCCTGCGGAATGCTAGAACCCAAAAATGTTGGTTCAAAGACTAGATTTCATGTCAGGATAGGTCGAACCAAATCTAAGACCTACTGTAATGGAGTCCATTCTTCCTCGGAGGGCAGTGTTTGTGCTTCCAGACTTTGGTAATGTTGATCCAGATAGATTATCTTATCGAATGACAAGCCTACTGGTTCGTCATGGACCGGTTTCAGGAGCGTGTAAAGTTGGGCGAGGGGGTGCAAGAGATGCTCAACCTCTTCCCCAGAGATGGGATTGTTCAGGCACTAGAGGAAAGTTCTATCCCCCTACAATTGCTCGATCTGATCTAAAATCTACTCAACTTCCAGCACAGAACCATCCGCGGGGAAAGGAGAAGGCAGGCCTAATAAAACAAACCTCTCCATGCATTGCTTGATGTCCGGGATGAAGATCTACAATGGCTCCAGTGTCGCTGATACGTGCATGATCACTCTATGGTGATTGATGAAAACATTAGTTTTCTTGATAAGTTGTCGGCGATCTGCAATTCCCTTCACTCTCAACTCTTCATGCTGGGCCACATACAACATTTGGATTGGGTCTTGAGTCACAGGGATCTTGCGACAAATGACGATCATAGAACTGTTGACGAGGGCTCCTGCCTCGGTGCAAAGGCATTACACTTCTTTGATGAACCTCAGCACAGGTTGCAATGAGGGGTTGCACTGCTTAATTCTTTCCCAATGGGAAACATACAATTCCAACAGGATTGGAGAAAAGTCTTGAGAAACCTACATGGGGGGAGGAATACTTAGCAGTCATGAGACTTCCTCACTCTTTGTCACTATTTCATGTTGCAGCTCCCTGTACCTATCTTGCTCGATGATCACTTGTCTTTTCAGAGCAAGGACGCTGGCACTTCCATCCTGCACAGCCTGTTGGAGTTGTGATATACGATCTTGCCCCTGCTGTAGCAAAACCTCCGCATCTAGAAATTTTCTCTCAGCTCGCTCTATGCCATTGTCTTTTTCATGCAACTATGTTTCAAATCTTGCTTTCTCCTTCAAAAGCATGACCTACGCATCACTCAATTGCCATGCGTACTCTTCTTTCAGATGAATCTTCTCATGCAGCTGTGCTTGCACTTGGGTGGCATCTCTATAAGCTACCTTTAGCTGCTGGATCTCTTGGTCCTTTTCCTGCAGTTCCTTCAAAGATACATTTCTCATTATCTCTTGGCCCTTCAGCTAAGAACTCACATTATTAAGAACATCTTGTAACTTTCCTTTCTTCGAATTAGCCTGTGTCAACAATCCTTGCAGGTGATTGATCTCGGCATTTCGAGCTTTATCTTCTTTTCTGTGTTGGGCCAGAGATTCCCGGAGGTTCACATTCTCCATTTGCAACTTCTCCAGGCGATGACTCTTTTCAATGAAGTTCGAAGACACGACCTTTGAAGTTTCCTCCATCATCTTAACTTTGTCGGATGCTGTAACATTTAGGAGGTTGACGCCAATAGCATGCAAAGTGTAATCATTGGGTCTCATTTGGGCTTTCGGCTTATCAACCTTGGGGAACATATTTGCAAAGAAAAGATAATCTTTTTCCTCGCTGAAATGCATCTTTAGGTGTAGATGGGTTGGCCTAGTACCTTCCTTTTCTTTTTGTTTGTCAATCTTGCCTATACGGGCGGTCTTGGAATAGGCAACCTATTGCTGTAAATCATCTGGTTTGGGAATAACTTGGCCTGCAAAAGCTGTGCCAGGGGGAACCGTAAAGGGAAACTGGGAAATGGGGCCACCAAAAGCGGTCTGGATAGGTTGTGCAAGCATGGCTGGAGAAAGGGGGAGGCTCCTGAGGGGAACGGATCAACGAATGTTGCTCTGACATTCTGGGGAGGAGTGGACTCTCCAAAACCAAGACTACGCGAGACGGTGGCTGCTTCAGACATCTGCAATGAAAAAGATATGGGTACAAAAATAGAGGTCAGGAATAGAATAGAGGCTTGCGGAAATGCTTCTTGGGGATCAACCAATGCTCCAGCGGGTGCTAGTGTAAGGGCGGTAGGAATCTAGGTTTGCATTGCAACAAGAGGGGCAGTAGAAGAAACAACTTGAGTAGAAGGAAAAGGCGAAGAAGGGTGTACCTGAACCGTGGAAGTCACCAACCGCTGAGGATCTGAGGGAAACCTTGGGGCTTGAGGAGACAAACTCTTCTTTGTGGAACTTAGGTACTGCCTTTTACTAGGAGGGCAGTCGTGCACCTGTTTCTTGGCTTGTCTCTTGCTAGCCTAAGAACAGGGCTCGTGAGAGGACCTAGCGAGAGGAAGAAGAATATGGGGCTCAGGATCTAGCTCTTTGATACTTATAACCTCTACATCCTGTCGCTGGGCTACCTCGGGAGACGAGTACCCACGTGGGGAACTATCACTTGTCTCTTCATCAGATTTATTGTGCTGACACCATTCTAGCTTGAAACATTTGTCAAAGGGGGCATTCCCGATGTTATCCTTAGGCTGACATACTTCTTGCGGGTAGATCAAAAAATCCTCCTTCTTTTTGGGTCAGGAGTCTACAGTCATGGCTTCTAGCATTGCCCGGGGAATGGGCTTTGTTGGGTTATACTTCTGCATGGTTGCGTAGAAGCTCAACCACGGGGGTCGCTTTAGGATGGGAAAATCATTGAGATCGACATACAAAATTGGGTCATTCACCTATGGATTTGTGTGTCCTTCCCATGAGCTCCAAGGCTCGTGCTTCACTGCATTCTTCCTTTTGCTAAGACACCCATTTGGGTCGTAACTCTAATGATCATCAAACACTACTAGGTCGAGTTGCACCATCTTGGATATCAAGACTTCCTCACTTCTTGTTTCTCTGAAATAGAGTAATGGGACCAATTGCCTTGTTGTCTTCAGTGATGGAGGTGTCATGCTTTAACGCCCCGATGGCTCTCTTCATTCTTACTAATTGTCGCGCAATTTCCAGAGCAAGGGTTCTCTCAGTCACATAGGTAGGTAAGCGAAATGGTTCCTTGGAGAAATCATGCACCCAGATGAAAGAGAAATCACTATCTATGAACCAGTCACAGGGGGGCGTTCATTACACATCCAGTTCATTTGAAACTGAGAGAAGCGTGCAAGCGGTTCATTAGGGATTGAACCGGAACCCCTAAGGATGAGAGTTAATAAATAGTCAGAAAAATGATATGCATCGTAAGAAGCTAGTAGAACGGGTGTCCAAGCTGACACCGACATCTGGTTCCCCAACTCGTCGCAGGTAGCCAACCACATGTGTTGGCTGAAGAAGGCCTCATTTTGGTGCAAGAACAGATGGACCAGGACCGAGGTGAATTTGAACCGCCGCAATTGCTGAAATTCTGATAGTTGCCTTATCATGGCCTAGCTATGAAAACAAAGAAATCAAAATGAAAAGACTCCCTCTGTTTATGACATTTGAAAAGGAAACCCATCATAGCGGTCGTGATTTCCTAGTCATTTTCATGACCGCATAGCCATGCAAGAGTAGATGAGATATCTTTGAGTTCATCATGTTTCAGGTCACTGAAGGACAAAGGGAGCCTCAGAAGCCCGAAGGACACATTCTGATTAAGGACACTCTGGAAAAAAGATAAGGCATCCCTTACGGTGTTCCAAAATTCTTCCATAGTATTATCAGAGAACACCATTGTTCCGTAAAAAATGGGACAACACATCATATCCCTTATAGCTTATGGGGAGATCACTACTCTTAAGGATGAGTCGTCGATCGAACAGGAAACGAGGTCGAACCCGTAGGCGCACGCGACCGCGAACTTTAGATAGTAAGGAACCATAGGGACCACAAATTGGGGTGCCCCACTGCTCCAAAATCGAGCCACCATGGATTGTGGCTCCGCTCTATGATGCAACATTATACTGCATGCAACCTCCCTGAGGCTTTTGGGTTGTTTGCAAAGCTCGAGCTCGACAACATTTTCAAAAGAATCAATTACAGCGGATGTATTGTGGGTAATTGTCTTCAACCTGACCTTGGTTTTTGGATAATCTTCCCTAGGCGGTATGTCATGGGAAGAATAAGAGAGTTCTCTAAAAACATCAACCCACAACCTCCCTTGAGTAGCACTTGAGGAAGAAGCTTCAACTTCCATTTTCTGCAAGAGGGCTTTTCTCTGTCAACCTTTCAAAAGAAAGTGGATAGTTAGGTTACGGAAAGAGCAATAAGATGATCATTGGGTGACCCACTTCCTTTAATGCACTATGTGCCTAGATTTTCGTAACAGGGGACGTTTAAAAACAAGCGTCTGCTTACACGCATGCTAACTCATTTTGCAGTTGCAATTAACCTTGAAAAGGAGGAGTGCCACCATTCATGATTCCTAAAGGAAACTTATTTAGCCCGCCGTTAATTAAAGCCACTTGATAAAAAAGTATCGGTCGGACGAATCCTCTCTCTTACCAAGAAAATCGGCAGCCAGCGGAGCTCGCACAAGCTAAGACAGTCCTATGGGAGTTATGTTTTAAAATGCGATGTACCTACACATACGTGTGGCGTTTGTTTATGTGACCTCTTTCTTCGAGGTACCAGGCATGACATTGCCAATTCTAAATCAGACCTCGCTCTATCATGCGAATTAATGAAACATGACAGGAGCATTGGAAATTGGGAGCATTGGCGTATTTGTCACTTGTCACCCTGAGCTGAGAATCTGTTATAAATATGTCTTTTCAGACATTCTTTTGCGTAGTTTCTTCTTTGACGACGAAGTTTCTTCAGGATATGGATACTCCTGTTAGACTCGTCAGCAGCAAAGCTCAGGTCGCTTTCCTTGGGAACATTTTTAACCGGAGGTTGCAGATGATGACAAGGCGAAATAATCCGCTGATTGTTGCTGCTATCAAATGGGTGCTTGGCGAGGATTTTATAGATAACATGGACCAATACCATGTGAACATGAATATTTGTTCGCGTTTTGTTGCTTCACTGCTGGATTCCGAATTGGTTGGGCTATTGACCTTGCAACTCACCAAGGCACTCTTCTACCAAGACTATCTGGGAGGGCTAGAAGATGTGGTGGCATACTACGTCCCTTTCAAGGGCCTTCCTCTAGCGTCGGATCTGAGGCACTTTATTACTTCCGGCAAGGAGGTGACTTGGCACTCGCTTATCGACGGTCTAAGGACAATGACACTATCAGTCCACCGTTTTCGAGCAGAGCTTGCTATGGAGTTCCTCCTCTGTGTCCATCTGATAATTCTTGCTCCGGATGGTATCGAATGGTACTCTGATTTCTGGGATTACATTTTCCCATGGGTCTTAACATCACACATTCAACCAAATCTGGTTGTTATCTCCATGGGTGGGGTGCCTGGTGGTGCTTCTGACCATGAGTGGTCAGAGGGAGAGGATACTTCAGATGATAGTGGAGACCCTGACTTTCAGATGGAGGATGATGAAGATGGAGAGAGTCTTTGAGAAAATGGCGACATGTCGTTGAGGGCTTTCATCTTGCAACTTTTGTAAAAAAGAAGGCCAGGGGCTTGTCCATGAATTGTATAACAACAAAACACCCATAATATAATGACTTTTATTTTCTCTTATTTTATTATGGCATATCTTGTGATTGCATTTTGCTTGCTTGGGAAATGACTAGGAATAATTAAATAAATAAGGCACACAAGGCATTATTTACATTATATACTTTATATACATTTAGAGAGAAACTACTAATGAAAAGGTTTAAGATGAAACTCATTGACCGGGATCAAGAGAGAGTCCCCTTGCATATCTTCAAGGTTGAATGAGTTGAAACCTTTGTAACTTACGATGCAGAAGGGTCCCTCCCATAATCCATCGAACTTAGCATGCTGACCGGGCTTGGCCGCTCTTTCATTATATTTCAACACGAGGTCGCCTTGTTCGAATCCCGAGTCAGAACTCTTTTTTCTATCAAACCACTTCTTTACGGTTTGCTGATAGTTCTGGAGAGACACGAAAGCTGCCTCTCTAGCCTCTTCTAGTTCCATAATCTCCACCAATCTTATGTCCATAGGACCATTTTCTACTACTTCGATGGACTTGAGTAATTGCAAGGCTGGGATCTCCAAGGAAATGGGAAAAAGTGTGTCCTTACCATAGACCAGCTTGTATAGGGAGTTCTTCAAGACCTGCTTGGGTGTTATTTGGTCAGCCCATAACACGCTCCTCAAGTGGTGATGCCACTCCCTCTTGTACTCCGAGCCTATTCTTTTAATGAGTCTAATAATATTTTTATTAGTGGACTCGACGAGCCCATTTCCTTGCTAATAGTAGTTAGAGGAGGTTTTTAGGTAAATGCCTTTGCTGAGGGCAAATTGGGTGATTTGTGAACCCACGAATGCACGCGCACTATCTGATATTATGGTCTTTGGCAGACCATATTGGCACACCAGGTCCTCTAGGAATGTCAACACCTCGGTCTCTGGTGAATTCTTTAAGGGAGCAACTTCAGACCATCTAGTGAAGTAGTCGGTAGCGGTCAGGATCCACTTATGATCGACTGAGCTTAGGGGATTGATCATCCCTATAAAGTCGAGTCCCCATTGAGCAAAGGGTTCCTCCACCATTATGGGTCTAAGTGGCATTATCGCCTTTTTACACTTGCCAGTGTAATACTGACATTCTTTGCACTCCCTCACCAAGGAGTGCACGTCTTTGAACATGGAGGGCCAAAAATATCTGGCACGGGTGATCTTGATGATGTTCGTTTGTGCCAAAAAGTGACCTCCTAACGAGCCATAGTGAAACTCCTATAAGATCTTGCCAGCCTAGCTTTGGCTCACATAGTAGAGTAGGACTCCATCGAAATTTCTTTTGAAAAGTATGCCATTCACCAAGCGAAAACCGTTGTTCTGAAGCCTATAGAATCTCTTCTTTTTAGGGGGAAGACTTTCAGGGAAGCTCCCTGTCTTCATGAAGTGTTTTCGGGCCTCCATCCAACATGTCTCTGATGGCTCAGAGGTAACCATCACAACTCATTTTGTGGTTGTCTTCATTTCTTGAGGTTGGCACTCTTGGGCTATATATTCACAAAAGCCTTTGCCACAAATTATTTTGGTGGGCCTGATGTCAATATCATACTCTAGAATTTTAGTGATCCAGTTTGCCCTTTTCTCGATGATGTCACCTTCCATGATGTATTCTCTGACCGTTGGATGAGCAACATACACTATAGTCTTATTGCAGGTGATGAAGTGCTTGAATTTTTTCAGGGCCTTGACCACAGCCAAAGCTTGTTTTTCAACAAAGTTATACTTTGCCTCCTATCCCTTTAGGGTCTTTGAGTGAAAGGCTATAGGGTGCTCACTCCCCTTTTCTGCGTCTTTTTGGGTCATGACCATAGCAATGCTATAGTGACCAGAGAAAACATACATTATGAAGTCTTTAGACATATCCGGGTTGGATAGCACGAAGGCTGAATAGATAGCCTCTTTGATCTTCTCAAAATCTTCCTTAGCTTCAAGAGTCCATTTGAAATGTGTTTCCTTCTTGAGCATCAAGGTGATGGGCCTTACCATCCCCGCGAAATCAGAAGTAAAGCGACTGAGAAAAGTTAATCTTTCCTAGGAAAGACTGGACCCCCTTTTTATTGACAGGGAGGGGAAGCTCTTTTATTGCTTTAACTCGGTCGGGGTCAATGGAGACCCCTTCCTTTGACACTATATGTCCTAGTAGTTTCCCTTGAGGGACTCTGAAGATACATTTCTTGGGGTTTAAAGAGCCCAAATTCTAGGCACTTTTGGAACACCAACTCAAGATGATCAAAATGATCCTCTATGTGCTTTGAAAACACCGTTAAGTCATCCAAATATATGAGGATGATCTTGTTGATGAGCTCCTTGAAGGCCAGGTCCATAGCTCTTTGAAAAGTTGCGCCGAAATTTGACAACCCAAAAGACATTTTTTGATAGGCTAATGTTCCCCATTGGTTGTGAAAGTCATCTTGTGTTGATACTCTGGCTTCACCAAGACTTGATTGTAACCTGAGAAGTCATCCAACATTGAGAACATCTCTAATCCTGCCACCGTGCTTAGCAATTGTTCCATTGATGGCAAAGGGTAGTGATCTTTTAAAGACGCCTGGTTTAACTCTCGGAAATCAACGCAAAGCTGGATGTCTCTGTTCTTCTTCCTGACTGGCACGAGGTTGGATACCCAGGTACTGTGCTTGATGGGGTAGATGATTCTGGATTTTATCAGCTTTTCAACTCTTGGGCCATGAGGGATTCGATCTTCGGATTGACCGGTCTCTGCTTTTGGCAGACCGGTTTAGCTCCATCAATGAATTCGATGGTGTGTTGAATGATGTTGGGATTGTAACCTTTCAAATCTTCATAGGACCACACCAGTACACCCATATATTCATCACAATATCGGGCCAATCTTTTTCGGTCCTTTGGAGGAACGTCCTTCCCGACCTTGAGCATTCTTCCACCTCCTACCGACATTTCGATAGTCTCCTTTATCGGCTGTAAGCTTTCGCTTATCATTTTTGGCATTATCATGGTCGAACAAATTTTCCAGGGTGATCAACCCATTAGGAAGCTTGTTGGATCTCAGCTGGATGATTTGGTTCCCATAAGCCTCTTTCACCTTAGGTTGCAGTTGATCTGCAAACTCCCCTGAGTTTTGAATGAACAGGGCGATCTGCTCATCACTTTCGAAGACATGCCAATGAGTGTCGTTATTTGGTATAGTTGGTCGAACAATGACACACACTATTTGGGAATCGACAAGCAGGTCCGCAACATGGTCAAATTGCGCCCCAATGGTGGCCATCTAGTCGATTGCAAAATTTGCTTTTTGAGGAACTCTCTGGATATTGAAAGCATCGAATCTTTCAATCAGATCCCATGTTCTGTGACGGTAGGATCTCATGCGGACGTGCTTGGCATTAGAGATTCCTCGGACTTGGTGCACCACCAGCTCAGAATCACCCAAAACTTTCAATTTTTTGATACCCATCCTCTCCACCAAGCTCAAACCCTGGATCAGTCCTTCATACTCTGCTTCATTATTCGAGCATGCAAATTGTAGACCGAAAGACTTCAGAATCCATTCACCTGAGGGTGAAGTGAGGCAAATCCCAGCTCTTGAACCAACTTTACATCTCACACCATCAAAGTGCAGGGTCCAGAGTGCGGATGACAATTCCTCTTCGGAAAATGGTTCCTTGATAAGTTTCGGGATGACCTGGTTTTCGTCAAAGATGCAATAAGTACCTAGGCCGATGGTATGGTCATTGGAGTATGGATCACAGTCTATGAATTCATTTAAGAAAATCTCCTGATCGGGTAGAATATCCTCGGTCACTTATTCATCCTTCAGGAGCTCTATGATTTTTCTTTCTTCATTTGAGATGGAAGTGTGAGTGGGTTCAAAGTTGAGCATGGCCTGATCTGCTACGTGTTTAGGGTGAAGGGGATCTGAAAGGATTTTGAGTTTGGCATCGTGTTGAGTGCGGAGGATAAGATGGGACCAGTCTAAGGACAAGTAGCCTCCTATTTTGGCTGTAAAATCTCGGGAAAGACAGAGCCCAAAAATAGGCAGGATGTCGATGACTACCACTTATTGGGGGACGGTGACACTAGGACATGCAAATAATGTCAGCGGAAGGTTCTTGATAAGACCTATGGTTTGGACTTTATTTTCCTCTAACTGCATAACACCCCTATTTAAGGGCTCATATTTGGTATTCAAGACCTCCGTGATTTGGTTAGGCATGACGGTGGTGTTGGCACCAGAATCTATCATAGAATTATGTAAGAGCTTATCACCGACTATGAGGGTCAGGTAGAAAGGGTTTGGTTTGTGCTTACCTTCCGCTTGAGACTTAGGAGGTGTGGCTTCATTAGTTAACATGGTTGGAGGGAATGGTCTATCCATAGAGGGTGGAAACCTTTCCTCATTGATCTGTGGAGCTTCGGTGGCGTTCCCGCTTGCACTTTTCCCAATATCGGACATAGCCTCTTTCAGTCGATTCTTTTGCTCTAGGATACTGAGGAGATCCCATAAGGAGACATTGGCTGGAGCTTTCTTTAGTTGTTCCACCACGTCTAGTATTGTTGGCACCGATGCTTTTGGCCCTCTTAGTTTATAAGGGATAAACTCCTTCTTTGGGTACGTGGAAGCAACCGTGGGTTGTTCAGGAACTTTATCTGCAAGCATTTTTCCTAGTGCGTTTGTGTTTTCCCCAGTGAAACGCCTTTTTGAATGGAGGTTATAATCTGATTGCACGAGGGGGCCCCCTTCCCTTGAGGTAGTTGCACCATTGGTGAGTATGACATCCTCGTCCTCCATCCAAAAGAATACCTTGCATTTGGGCGATGAGAGATGTGTTCTCCATGTTCGGAGACACATAGGCCGACTCATCTGGTGTCATGCCTAAGCTCCGTTGCTCTGCATTTTTTTGCTGCAAATTATCCCGCAGACAATTTTTGGGAGCGTGAGCATTATTGCATGGAAAACACCAAGAGTTAGTGTCGTCTGCTAGATTGTTTTGCCCCACTGTCAATTCCTTACTGGTGCTGGGGTAAATGGTTTGGAAAGGATTGGGGACCAAGACTATTTGATCGTTTGGTTGGGTAGATTTATCAATACAGTTGTTTGCATATTGGTTTTGCTGGTACGAGGGCCTATTCCCTTGGAAATTTTGTTGGAAAGGGGGTCTAGCGGGTGAGATTAGGGCCCTTTTTAGATTAACAATCTCATTGGAGAAGGTTCTCAATAAATTCTTCATGTCGCTGACTTCTATGACCAAAGATGACTGTGGAGGGGCATACGCTTGCTAGGGGCTAGGGTACATATACATGGATTGAGGAGCAGATGTGTTGGGCGCGACCTCTTCAGGGGCTTGGTTAGACAACTCAGGAAAGATTGGCATTAGAGGTCGTGGTGCAAGCTTGCCTACATCGATCAAGTTATTCCCTGCTTGGACCGCTATCTCAAAAGCTTGTGGGAGGGTATTGCCTCCTAGCGACTAGATCATTACTGATATGTCAGAATTGAAGGTCTTCAGGTAAAAGATGAATGCCATATCCGCAGGAGGATGGGCAAACGAAGGAATTCTCTGCCAGGTCCTCTAAAATCTTAAATTAAATTTTGTCAGTGCTTCCTGGGGGATCTCTTTATCGTAATCAACTGGTGCATCAACGATGATCTATCAGCTTTGTCAGAGAACCTCTGAAAGAAACGGTCACTTAGCTAGTCTCAATCCGCTATAGTATTCAAACCCAGGGATCTGTACCAATCTAAAGCTCTTCCTTTGAAAGAGGCCACGAGCAGTCTCAAGGCTACATGTTGCTCGGTGATATCATGGATAGTGCAGACATTGGCTATGTCTTGTAGGCGTTCTCTGGGGGTTTTGTGACATTCCCCAGTAAATTTTAGGATAACTTTGAGTGTCGAAGAGGGAATTGGTCCCCATACAACTGGTGGAGTGGGGGGAATGAGAGGGCTTCCGTTATTCTATGTCACAAAAATTCTAGGAGGAACATGTGTCATTGCTATAAGGGCGGCTGCAGGGAAGGTAGGTAAGCTCTGGGAAGAAGAGGCTGCAGCCGAATGGACGTTTACCAGGGGTGGTAGGAGTAGACTGGGATTTAGGGTTGTTTGACTCCTGGTAACGGGCCTATGACTCATAAACTAGCTCAGGCTTTTCAAAATTATGGTCCCATCGGGCGTGCCAGAAAAAGAAGTGTTTACTCTAAATTTTACTTTCGAAACAAACGAGGGACCTATTGTGCTAAAATCACTGAATGACCTCTGGATTTAAGAAGCCAACTCTTCCTTGTGGTTGGGGGAAAAGGGAAAGAAGAAACTTAAAACAAAATGATCTAGACTATTTAGGCGATGCGCTAGAGCATTTTGGGAAAAACATAAACAAGTTATGAAACTTAGAAACATCCGGTTTTAAATCCCATTCAACAATCTATCTATCTGAACAGAACCATAAACAAGACACAACCAATATTCCTTTTAACATAAATAAACATACATCACGCATCCACCATATAACAAGTGCAAAACATAGTTTAATCGGTAGAGTATTAGACATATATCTCCAAAGTCATCAGAATTATAAGAATGCACAGAAAAGCATTACAACATACTAAAAACATATATCACAGAGGCCATAGGCACAATTTGATTATCCTTTCCTGGAAAAATAATAACAACTAAAAGGCTTAAAAAATGCTATCTAGAATACTTAATTGTTCTTTTTAAAAAAAAAGTTCTAAACCCCTAAAACAGGAAAGAAAACCACATAAATAGAGCCCACGACTCGGCTAACAGTCCAAAGCATCCGCCATCCTCTCGCAACCACTTCTGAGGAGAAAAAACCATTGTGGTATCCTACAAGAACACACCTAGCAAAATCGCTTCTGAGGTTGTTGCTTCCACCTTGTCGTATCATCTCCATACAGGTCACCACGGGGAACACACGACAGCTTCGAGGACATTCGAAAAGGAATATCTAAACAGAAACAGGACGGGCAACACGAAGGCGCCATGTGTCCCTATCTTCGCGCAATGCAAATTGGGGTCCAATAGGATGCACAGTCATCAAAACCCGAGCCATGGCAAATCTGTGTTGCCCCTAACCTCGAACAGAAAAAACAGGACATCAGGAACAACGCCGAAAAGACACCTGGCCTATATGATGAGCGCAACTGGGAAGTCAAAAGAAAGGGGTGCCACCCGATTAAAATGTCGCCTACGAACAACCCCAAAATAATGTTAATAGATATAAAATTATTGACTGACAAATAGGGTTTTTAGAAAGGGCATGATCCTTTAGGGTCTATTAATGGCTCAAATATTTAATTTGTTATCAAGGCTCTAGTATTGACCTTTGGGATTTTTTACTAGAAAACACATTGAATTATGACAAACATGATATTTATTTAATATACATATATAACTCAAGTTCATTTGGTTCAACCATTCATATGGACAGTAGTGGGAAAATAATTCTGGGATACCATGATTGTAAGAAACTCACAATTTTGGTAGGTTCTAATAGATAGTTTGGGAAAGCTGGAAAGAAAGAAATAGGTAGATTTTCTATGATAAAATCGAATCTATAGATAGAGTCTGCAATAGGATAAATACTATAATTGAGGAGGTGGTCAGAGCTATCGCTTTACAACTTCATAAATAGAAGGTTATATTCACAAAGGAGGATAGTAGAATCAAGTAGTGTTGGCTAAGGATTAAGTTCAGGCTCGTTCATGGTGTTGGCATGATTGGCATAACTGATGTTGATGGAGAATGTTGATGAACCGGTAAAGGACTATTGGTAATGATATAGTGATGAAGAGATTGAGATTATTGGCTTAATGACTTTGATCCGTTATTTGTGTTGCCATTGATGGAAAACAATGTGGCAACTATATTTTTCATGTTTATTTTGTCATTTAAGTCTTTTTGGTCTACCGGAAATACCTTATCGGTAATGAAGATAGTGAACTAGGAATAGGACCTTAACTGATAAATGTGGAAATGTTTTGATTGGTTATAGTAATTGGTGATGAGTCAAATGTTGAGGTTTGGAACATGTATTTGTATCATTGTAATGTATATTTGATCGGAACCGCATCATGCTTTGATTACCGAAAATCATGTTTATGAATTCTGTTGTATTTTCTGTAGGGTTTAAGAACCGGTAATGATTTTGAGTTCGACAGTGTATTACATTATGTTTGTAAGTTGGTGATGACGTGGCTGAAAGTTCCACGTGAAGTGTTTGAATGATATTTTGGCGAGATCAAAGAGCAAATTTCTTGGGAATATGTGAAGTGCTTAGTAGACTAAGCTAAGGGTTTGAAAGTGTATCAGATCAAGGTGCAGTGATCTTTCAATGACTGTAATTGATTGTAATGATCCATTTGATGGTTTGTAATGAGTTGTAAAGATCTGTGATGATCTATGTTGCAATTATTAGGGTTTTGTAATCGACTAAGATGTAAAGGTTATTTAGGTCAGTATTGTTGATGTTTGTTGTGTCGATGATTTGAGAAAAGAGTGTGAAGTTGAACCGATGTGGTGTATTTGCGAGAGTGTAGAAGATTGGAGCTAAATTGGATCTGAACAAGCAAGCAGTTAGTGCTATTTCCATATCATTCATCTATTGTTCCCTAACAGTTGTAGCTATCAAAATCCCTTAACCGGGTAAGTTCTAACAAGCCTTAAATTGTAAATCCCTTAACCGGGTAGCTCAACTTCTGAGTCTTAAATCCTCTTGTGAGGTTGCTTCTAATGGGGCAAAGCTCCTAACAGGGCTCATCATAGCAATCCCTTAATGGGGTGACTCCTAACAAGGTCTGCTCCTAACAGGGCATCGTTGTAAGCTCCTAACTGGGCTAGGCTCCTAACAGGGCGCATTCCGAAAGAGTGCACAATTTTTGTGGGTACTGATTCCCACCGTGGTTTTTCCCTATTTGGGTTTCCACATGAAAATTTTGGTGTTTATGTGGTGAATCTTTCTGATGTGTTGATTTGATATACTTTCAGTTTATGCATGTTGATGAACACTTAATGAGCGGTTTTGATAAATCAGTTTAACAGTTGGATATCAGTGATTACCGGTACTAGTAAATAGTTTATTACTGGTTTGTGATTGATTTGGTGAAGTTTTATAAGTTTAAGTTTAAGTTATGAATTGTTGTTAATACTGATTCACCCCCCCTTCTCAGTATTAACCAGATCCTCTTAGATTAACACATGGGCCTTCTCAATTCAATACGGTGGTACACCAATGATCTGATGTGAAAAAGGAACTTTCTCCTCCACAGGGGTGGTATAAAGAAAATTTCAATGGAGCATCTAAAGGTGACCCAAGAATATCAAGGGCATGGTTTGTAATCAGAGATTGGTTGGGTAATATTCTGGTGATGGGAGCAAAGAATCTATTAGAAGGGACGAACAATGTAGTAGAGGCAAAGGCGACCATCTTGGTGATTCAATGGAGAGTAAAATTGGGTATTCAAAATCAACATCTATAAGGCAATTCTTTAATAATTATTAAAAAAATTATTTAAGGGGAGGCTTGAGCATGACACTCAACAAATATATTTTCACCATTTTAAATGATTTAAAAATATTTAATTACTACTTCACCCATGTACGAAGGGAGGGGAATGAGGTGGCAAACATCCTTTTAAAGTGGGTGTTATCATTTTCTAGTGAGGATGAAGTACGCGTTGAGGATTTTCGAGATCACCTAGATGATGAAGTGTAGGGGAAGAATACAATGCCACAAGTGTTGATAATTATAGTTTTGCGAGGCCGGATGTGTAGGAAAAGGTGTAATTTTTCATTATTTAAAGGCGACAGGGTTTGTTTTTGGCATGTATTGAGGTTGTTTGTGGCAAGGTGTTGGTGTGTATGGGGGCCACATTTACACTCTACACTTCATGCAACAATTGACATTTGTGGGGGATGTTTCGACGAAGATTAAATTCTTTTTCAAGCATGGGGATGAGGCTTTTGTGCAG
Organism: Cryptomeria japonica; assembly: GCF_030272615.1. Lineage (NCBI taxonomy): Eukaryota > Viridiplantae > Streptophyta > Pinopsida > Cupressales > Cupressaceae > Cryptomeria > Cryptomeria japonica. The sequence goes on along the minus strand of NC_081411.1, from coordinate 469,167,060 downwards.
ATAATGGAAACCCTTCAGGGTGACTTTTTTTTAGGACAATGCACAAACAGATAACCAATGTTGACATTGTCACATTGGTTTTGGCTTGGGGGATTGAATTGAGAGAGAAATAAGATGCAATTGTGTAGGTTTTGTGGGGTTGTGTGGACTGAATGAGATTTAAAAAATGGCCATGCCGGGTGCAAAGTTCGATGTGGGGGAGGGCCTTGACATTGATGGGGTGCATGAATTTCAGGAAATGGTTCCCTCCATACGATGGCCATTCAGAGTGAACTGAGATGAACAATGTGTGGATGCGACGATTGGATGGGAATATTTGAAATCGGATCTGTGAGAAAAGGAGATTGAGTTTTGCGAAGCTAGAGAGAGTGGGCTTCCAACACAAGATGAGAAGGTGAAAGAAAAAAGGAAGGGTGAGGGTTTGGGGAAGGCACGATGAGGAAGAAAGAAGATGCTACAAGGTGGAGCAGAGGTGTTGGCGACCAAGGCGTATGGAGTGGGTGATAGTGTGAAATGCCTTGTGAGGGATGGGCTTTAGCCCTTTAATGTTGAAATTGGTTTTTTTCATTGTCTTTTTTGGTCTTGCAGTATTTTGGCCCAAATTTTTTGGTGCGGCCAAAAAGTATACATATGGGTGTCTGTAAATGACATACATGCCCTATGAAAGATATAGTTGTAAATTGTAATCAGGGTAGTATTTTGGTGTGTCTGTAGGTTTGGGTAGGTTTTGGTGTTGACGAGGCTTGTTTTGTCCTCTATCCTCACAGTAGGGTTGGCGCTCTTTCTTATCAAAGGCAACTATTAAAAATGGTGTCTCTTTCTATATGGGTGCTCGAGTGATAGGTTTTTTCGAATGCAGGGAATTGTAGTGAAGTATGGTTTGAATGGGTGGATGCTCTTGAAATCCTTTAGCTTTTTCTGATATTACTATGTAATTTTCCTTTTGTTTATTAATAAAAATAATCTCTATTGTCGATAAAAAGTTAAATAATTTATTTAGTAATAGAGGAATAGGGATTAATTAATTTATCTCAAGCCATTTTTTGGTGTATACAACACATATAAATAGATACAATACTCTTGACATTCATGCTATACTTGTGTTAACAAATTTGACAATGAATTAAATGTGATTGAAAATGAATTATGAATATTGACAACAAACTGAAGACTAGACATTTGCACTACTCTTTATTGATGACACATACACAACACAACTATAATTCAATTATTGGATAATATTTAATATTTTTACTCCAAGAGACTTCTATAAAATATGATTTTTAGAACTTCTTGAAAACACCTACAACTTGAGAGACAAGAAATAAACAAGACACACTAATAAACAAAAAAACGTTAAAGGTTAGCGTGTTCATGTCAAGTTCAAAATATAAGCATCAAAACTAACAAATAAGAAATATAAAAGACTAATAAACATTAAAAAGATCAAATCTAATTCCTATTTTACCAATCTCACTATAAACCCCAAAAAGATGACATTGATTTACGTGTTGGAATGTGGATGCACCTTAATAACAAGATAATTTCAATTTGATTGATGGTAGCTTTTGACATAGTAGACTTGCATAAGATGTGAGATATGAAATGGTGAAGGGATGAATCTATTTGTAATTTTTTGAGAAAAAAATCAACTAAAAGATAATGTTTAAGAATCAAAACTCTGGTTAATTGAATTGAATGCATAGTCAACTAAACTATAATTAGAAATTTGCCATTTCAAAATGACGAGAGGATAATATTGAATTATTTATTTTATTAATGGACAAATGTGCACATGAAGTTTCGATTTGCAATTGAGTCGAGTGAAGAATGAGGAATTTTCTAAAATGGAGAAGAGTTGATTAATGGATGAAAATTGAGTTTTCTAATAAAGATCAAAGAGAAAAATAAAAAAATAATTTAAAAATTAAGAATTAAATCACATTTAATTAAATAATAAAATATTATTTATTTAAATAGATAAAATAAAAATAAATGAAAAGATTATTAATAATGATGTGATAAATGAATAAATCATTAATGGTATATTAATGAAATGATTAATTAATGTATACAATGCCATAGAGACTTGATAAGATTTGGTGGAAGTTTTTATTCTGTACAAATCTTCAAAGACTTTGTAAGTTGTCCATGCAACTTTTATCAATAAATAGACCAAACTCGAAAAAGCTTTAAGATGTAGTATTTATTTAGAATATATATAAAAAAATTAGATACATTATGCAGAATAATTCTTTCAAATAATTTTAGAGTAAAATAAAATGTGAGATTAAAAAAATCATTATTGATACACACTTAAAAAATAAAATTATTTAAGAACTCTTAAATAAATAAATAAAATAATAATTTTGAAGTAAAATAAAAACTAAATGAAAAGAATCCATATAAAAATAAAATAAATAATATAAATAAATAAAATACTTTTTAAATAATTTTAAGTGAATAAAATAAATCTTAAGTAAATAAAATAGTATTAAGTTTTTTATTACGGAAAAAAACAGGTTTTGAAGGAACCCAAAACCCTTTACAACAAAATTACAAAAGATATATCATTTAAAGCCCAAACAGAACAAAACTATTGGACAAAACCCAACAGGGCTAAGAGACAACAGATACAAACAAAAAATACCACCCAACCCACCAAGACAACAAAAAGCCAGCAAACAACCAGCACTGACATAGCTATAGAAACAAAAAATCAACCCAGATTTTTAAGATTCGCAGCAACATTAGCACTCAGCTGATGCATCTTCTTGGCAACATTCTTTAATTCCAGAATGTGCTAGGGCACTTCAATAACTCTCTTTTTTAGGCTAGCACGAGTATGTTTACCTGGAGGACCCGACTCATTCGCGCCAGCAACCACTTCCTGATCCACATCCACAACAGTCCTTTCCATGTGAGATTTCTCTAACTTGCTAACCATTGTGGACATAGTTTTAGCAAAGGCCTTAACAATATTATGACTGGTTTCCATAATGCCCCAAAGGGTAGCCTCACATTTGGCAATCCCAGCCTCAACATCCACAATTTTTTTTTTTTTTTTTATCATAGATCTCCTTCACCTTTTGGGTGGCTTCCATGTTTTTGGCCATACAATCAATCATAACTTGCTTTTCGCTTTCAGTCCATAGAACACCCGCTGAAGCCCCCTCAACCACCTCCTGACCAGTATTAACAAGATAAGCACCAACTGTAGCATGCGACTTGTCTCCAGCACTCACATTAGCTTGCACAACTTCCATCTTGGAAGATAAAGACCGCTTCTTGAGATTAATGTTCTTAATCTCATAAAACACCCACTTGAAAAGTTAGAAAACCTCCAGAGAGCTGTTCTTGGCAATGTTCAACACATCAAATAGGATCTCTTGTTTAGGATGAAAGTCCTGTGAAGTAAAATCCACCGACTCCTAGGAATTGTGTTCTGAACCATGAGAGGAAGAAGATGCCTCAACATTCTGAGTCTGATCTGGGGAATCCTGTTCACTAGAGGTGTCCGAAACCATCAAGGTGGTCTTTCAAGCCTTCCCCTTAGGTCGTTTACTCGAACCCTCTACACCAACATTAGGGGACCCTTTACTAACACTCGAATCAACCAACTAAAGCCCAATTTTAGCCTTTTTGTTGGTGTGGGGGAGGAAATCCCTATCATTGCTATCAATATCCCAACCCTCTGACTCTGAATCCTCACTATCCTCAATCTCTTCTACAAAAATGTGAGGGGGCTTGCTAGGGTTTTTAGAAGCCCTAACCTTCAAATGCTCGTAGATAAGAGATATTAATCCTTGGTGCAAACCGGATTAATATGGGGATTCTCCTTAAAATTAGAGATACTAGCACTCAAAGAAGACATCAGATTAAACGAAAAAGAAATTTTCTCATTGTGGCGAAAATGGTTAAGGAGCACAAAATGATACCCGTAGATTTTGGTGAACCTGCCATCCAAAGTGAAAAACTCCATAATCGCCCTCAAGAGCCCCCTCCAAATGGCCTTAATCTGATGCGGCTCAAAATGGGTCTTGTTCGCTTTCACCAGGCGCTCAGGCTCCTTATCTTTCTTAGGGAATTTCTTCAAGACAACATTCGAGATCTTTCTATCTCTGTAAAATTTAATCCCCTCCATAGACATGCCCGTCACTTCATCTATAAGCTCTTCATTAATCTCTGTAACCCTATCGAATAGAGTCACGTTACCATTCTTCCACCCCTTCACAAATTGCTTAGTAATACTCTGGTTGTGCCCATGCAGCTTCTCCAAGAATGATGCCACACCCCCCTTTTGCAACCTGTGCCAAATGGTAGGGTTCTTCTTCCAGTTAGCACAATTAGCCGCCTCCACTCTGCATCTCTTACCCCCCACAGTCTCAATTCTTGACACAAAAACAACACTCTTCGGCAAAACAAAGTCGACAACAAAAAAACCAGCACAACTTCCAAAACAAGTAACATCCATAAAGCGTGAGAGGTCTGGATGTAATAATTATAAGCGAAGGCATTTAGACCAAAAACAAGCCAAAAAATGATGACAATATTAATCACTTGCATCATCGAATTTAGTAGGAATCTCCTCAAATCGGCCACGTGGTCGACCATGCATGAGAAAGGACCGAACCTCAACCTCCAGGGTGTCTTCCTTAAACCAAGTCTTCCTCGAGTTAAGCCTAACCTCCATATTGGCAAAATAATCCGCTACACAATTAACTTCCCTATAGTTATGGGAAATGTAGGACTCATCAAAAGTTTTGATTATATTTATAGAGGCCTTGATGATATTCTCAATAGTCCAAGAAGGCTTTTTTTCCCCCCTTAGGCATTGAATAATGTTATTCGAGTCACCCTCAATCCACACCTTCCTGCATCGTAATTGTTTAGCAATTTGCAATGTTTGGAAGGCACCCATGGCTTCAGCAAGGTGGTTGGTCTATTAAATTATTCATGGCATAATGAGATAGATAAATTGTGGTATTCTTTGATGATATTAGTTTTCCACAATCCATGGGGATGTTAGAAAGCTCAAGATTAGAATGACATTGTTGTTGAGGTCATCAATAAATGACCAATCCATTGTTCTCATAAGTTTGAACCTTTATATTGAATTTGTTGTCATTTATACTAGAGACTTACATGTTTCATGGAGCTTTCACTATTGAACCCATATATTTGAACTATTTGTATTTTTATTTTGATGGGCAATTAAGAGTATATTTTATTAATACGATTAAAGTCAAATACATAAAAGATAGAAAAATCAAGGATTAACCCCTGTATCAAGTCTCTAGACATAGATAAACACTTCTACTACCTATTCTCTTTGAACTAAAAGGCACCTTACTGCATTGACTATATTTTATAAACAAAATTTTAAACACCTGCTTGCACCCATTAAACTATATGAACACTGCCAAAATGTGGCTTTATTACCACCATTACTCTATACAAAAGCTATAAAAAAAATGCCCTAAATCTATAAACTCGCAGGATGAATAAAAATAGACACAAATTTATAGTTTTTCTTCTTTTTACCTGGTCCATTGACCCAAAATTCTTCAAGTTCAAATTTCATTTTCTTTTTAGCTTCATTCTTCTTTGCCTCTCTTGCCATCCGTTGCTCCACTTTCTTTTCACGGACAAAGTCCTTCAATGCTTCCTAGCCCACACACACCTCCTTTGTCCAAGCGATTTGTCTGCTCAATTGTTCCAAAGGACAAAAGGCCTAAATTCTAAGTTGTCTCCATCTTGGATAATGCCTTCTTCAAACCGCAACTGCAATCCTCAACCCAATTCCGCTCTTGTAAGAATAGAAGTCATCCCAAATGTGTAATTTTCTAGGACATAAGCTTGCATCACCCACACCACTTCCTCCTTCACGTCGAGCACCAACCCCCACACAACCAACATGGAGATAATGTCCATGTTTGTTTTGTAACAAAACTCTGACTTCATGTAAACTTCATCGAGCAGCACATCCGATATCTACAGAAAAATGTGGTCATTGAATTTAGACAACCCCCAAGTCTTTTCTCTGAGATTTTGCTAGCAAAGGCAAGTTGTTGCTTCATTGAGTGGAGCAAAAAATTAGCCTCCATTCTAGCACTTTGTTTATTTCACAAACACCATCTTCCATCGCTTTTTCTTTTGCTTTCTCTGCACACCTCAACCTGAAGAATCAGGCTCACTGCGCACACTTGTGATTAAATAACAACATAGGCATCCCTTGTCACATCCCCAATTAAGAATCATTAAAGCACCCTCCCTTGATGATATACGATTCACACTACATCCAATTTCATACCTCGAAAATCTTCCCACACACCTTCACCGCCCACCTCCTGAAATGATATAGCTGTTTTGGAAAGTACATCAGCTATATCATTACCTTCCCTTAGCACATGTGAAATCCGAAATGACTAGAAGGTTTCTAATTCAAATTTTATCAATTGAATAAACTTTTGATTTCTAGGAAGTAACCTCTCCTTTCATAATAGCATTTACTATTATTTGTGAATCACCTTCCAAATGTAGACATGGAATTGATAAACATTGCACCATCCTCATCCCCAAAGTGCCGCATTTGGACAATTCATATTAATATAATACATTTATTCAAATTAAACTTAATTTTTTATATTACCAATTTAATTTTTTTTTAATTAAATAAAAACAACTCTTAAATAAATTTAAATAATTTTTGATAAACAATATAAATAAAATAAAAAATCATTCTCAAATAATTATAAATTAAAATAATTGTTAAGTAAATAATAACTCTTTAAAAAAAAATTTAAGACATCTAAGTTGAAAAAAAAATGAAAAAATATCTAAGACATCTAAGTTGAAAAATAAATGAAAAAATATTTAAGACATCTAAGTTGAAAAATAAATCTTAGTAAAAAAATTGTGAAGTATATAACTTTGAGTAAAAGCTTCTCAATATATATATTAAGATGAAGAATTTCTTTTATGGTATTGATAACTGCCCTAAGTAGTAAAGTGTATTAGACAGTGGAAGTGCAAAATAGCGCTTACGCAAAATTAGAGGGGTACGTTTGACATACCTAAAGCGCGACTGTAACATTTGAGAAACACAGAGAATCGATAAATCTGCGTAGGTAAGATTGAAGAGGCAATGGAGGGTCAAGAAGGAATTCAGGAGCCCAAGTTGGTATTAGCCCACAAGATCTTTCTTCTCAGGCATCCCGATGTGCCCGACATCGAGAAAATCAATCTCAAGGACGAGGTTCTCAGTCTCGTTCAGGCTGATGGTAAGTTTTTCAATCCTTTTTTCAAATATTTAAATTTGGCCCAGCAATGTTATATTTTAATGGATTGAACGGGTGTGGGTATAGGTATGGCCTTGCTCTACGAATCATTATGCTCAGAGTTAGGGTGGACTATGGATCAAACCCTCTTGCAAACTATGCAACTTAAAATTCAAGACGACCTAATCAAGCTCGACGAAAAGTACTTTTTGCACCCCTTTTACTTTTTCTCCTGATATCAAAATTTAGCTGTTTTTCTAGTAGAACAGAATCTAGCCAGGCATCCTGTTGATTGTGTAGATGTTGTTGTAGGCATTAAATGAGTTGTTTTATCCGCGAGTTTCATTACCACTTCCTTTTATACATGCATTGATGGGCAGGATATGAGAGAAATTGGTTTTTATTCTTTTTAAGTACTTGAGTCTTTGATTGCTTCCATATCTGTTAACTTTCTGGGCATGTAGATTATTGGGTAGCCCTGGTGTATGTTTATAAGTTACAATCTGGTAGCACACACTTCGAAGACTGGAGTTGCATTCCTTTTTCCTTGAGTGGGCCTGAGAGTGAAGAGCTTGTGCTTGAGTGGGTGGTCTCTTATGCAGCAAAAACTATCTTGTTGTGTGTGCTTGAGTGGGCCTAGAGTGAAGAGCTTGTGCTTAAGTGGGTGGTCTCTTATGCAGCAAAAACTATCTTGTTGTCTGAGCACAGGTGTATTGGGTGCCAGCTATCAGGGGCGGCCTTAAAAGGACCTTTTTTTAAATTCTATTTTTGGATTTGCTTCTTTGATTGAATCAATGGCATTGTGTACATATGTTTCAAATCTCCTCTCTTAGAAAACAATGCTTTATTATTGGATTGCATGTTGATACGTAATATCATTTTTGTCTGAGCTGGTTTCCATGCAAATTTACATGTTATTTTGCAATAATTTATTAAATTTCTTTTGGCTTCAAGTGTTGTATATTTTGTCCTAATCACCGAGTGATCCCTGTAATGTATCTTCTATTAAAATTTGTAAGTGAACACATGTCCACGCTTCAATGTTTGCTACTGCCTTGACTTAGGTGGCAGCTTTTCTTCATTTGAATTTCGTGGGTCAATGCAGGCAATTTGAGTACCATTTCTTTGGCTTTGCATCAATCTTCTGGGATATTGCGTTGACCTCATCTTTGCAATTACAATATAATAGCAATAAACCCTTATGTGGTGAAGGAGTGGTGGACCTTGGGCACCATCAGATAATTAGAAGGCAGTTAGAAGTAAGGAAAATCGTGAAGTCTTATAAATAAGATGATTTTCCTTGGTGGCAGTAAGAGATATAAAGCTAATACAACAAGTATGATGTTTAAAATAAGATCAAAATGCATCCAATACCGACACTACTTGAATACATACTATCGACAGACAATAAGAAGATTTGGTCAATAGTCAAGCACTGAACAATAAGTATTCCCATGAAGATAATCATAAACATTGACATAAGAACAGTAAGCATCCAATCGTTTCAGATCAATCTTTTATATGAATTATGCATGATAAAGGAACAATTTAAATAAGCCTTTTGGGTTGAGACTAGTCAGCGATTTCTTAAGGAACCATGATTCCCTTAAACATCAATTAAGGAATTAATGTGAACAAGACAGGATAATGGATACATCACCGCACCTAGGAGTGTTAATGGAGTCAAACAAAAAGAATATATATACGTGCATTCAAAGGATCAATTAAGGATCAAAGGCTACCAATTATTCATCACTACAGATCGATCATATTATCCATACACAATCGATATATATATCTATGAAGATACCCAATATGGCGCGATATGCAGCAATCATGTAACAGTGGTTATGTTAATGGGCAATACAGATTACAATTAGATGTTAATCATCAAAGTAGCAATGGAAGATAGACCAACTGTGTTAATACCGTAAAGGCAACAAATTGAATGAATGCAGCAATCATGATAATCATTATTGTTGGTATACAGAAGACACGAATTAAGATACAAAAGACAGCGATTATAATCACAAGCAACAACAGCGATTACTACCAAGGCATATCGAATAAGACAAGATAACATATGCGATTATCATAAGATAAGCAAGTCTAATCGATAACCAAAATGGTAATGAAGTGGTGCGGTTAGTAAATGAATGAACACAAGGCATGTCTTTTGGCAACGTAACCTATCATTCCAAAAACAAGATATAAGAAGGCCTTCACAATTGTTCCCAACATCGTCAATTGTCTTTATATCTTATTTCTTATTCCAGTTTGGAAGAGATCGTAATGAGCAAGGCCGAAGGCCCAATAATCGGGTGCGTACACGAATCAGATGCATATCAGAGACAGCCCCATCATTGTTGCAAGTATTCACTACCAAAATCAGGAACAGCATATCATATAACTGCTGCAAGCATATAACTTGACACCAGGAACAGCAACGTATCACAGCAAGGTGATACCAATATTTACATCTGCACATTCTCATTGGAATATCTGAGACAGCAGTTTATATAGCTTTACAGCTATCTTCATAAGATGGATCATTGCATACTCCTTATCGAACATATCAGGGAAAGCAGAGATAATCCATCTATAGATGCTATAAGTGGCATTATACTTAGTGCACACATATATTGATCAAGATCATTTGCATACATCTAATTGTTTATTCAGAAATAGCAGTGAGATTGACTTCATATCAAGTAGAAATCATTGTGTATCAAGTCATTCCTATATTGATTATTACTATTTTTTTCATTTAATTGCAAAATTTAAGAAAGAAGTCTTTTACAATTGATTGATAAGTTAATTGTTCCCTAATTTATAAAGAATAAATTAAGTGGACATTACAGATATCAGTTGCAGCTGCCACAACCACTTGCATTGTTGATTATCCTCCACATGGGTTCACTTAAACCCTTGCCTTTTATTTCGGTTTTTCATTTTTAGATTCCTTCACCTCTCTGGTATTTATTAAGTAGTTGATGTTTATTCTCTGTGACTTGCTACCTTCTCCCTTATTTTATTCATATTCTTGTCGATTGTTTAGATGTTGTTGTAGACTGAGGTGTTTGATCAGTGGGTTTGATCACCACTTTCTATTATATATGTATTAATGGGTAGGATATGAGAGAAATTAGTTTTTCCTTCCTTGTTTTACTCATTCTATCTGCCATCAACCTTTATTGATCCAACAGCTACTGTTTTTTAAGGACATTGTTCTCTAAATGAACATCTTTACTTTTTGCCAGCTTAGCATCAAGACAAAACCAATAATAAAATATTTTAATTGATAAAAAATTGAAAACATGGAGCTAGGATCTTACCTGTCCAGACTTGGGATTCTTTCAAATGCCCTTTTTGGGCTTATTATTTAAGCAGTCAAATAACCTGAAAGGAGAATACAGGAAGAAGTGAGAAGCATTCTCTTTTGCAGTGTTGCAAGACACTCATAGAGGGTCCGTAGAATTCCATACTTTGGAGCCTTTTAAATGTCAATGCATGGCCTCTCACAGCCAACCAAAGGAAAGCAATACCTTTGGGCATGGAGCTCCAGTTCCAGATTCCATCCGGAGGGAATCCAAGCTGCTCTTTGTGCTCAAATGGTGACTTGTAGCCTGCACTAGCTGAGTAGGAGTTATTTGCTGATCCTGACCAAACAAGATTGTCTGCTTTTGGAAGAAGAGGGTAGGGATTTGAGTTGACAAGATTCCATAGAATATTTGCCCCCACAACATCAATATCTGCAATCTGGCTCAGATCCTTCCAGACAGTAGACTACCATGCTCTGCCAGATAGGAGCCCCAAGCAGATAGAAGCCTATCTTCCAAAGCCTTTAACTAGGGTCTGCTGCCAAGGCGAGCAGACCAGTCCAACACTTAAACCAGAATTGAATCATTCTACCGTCACCCACTGCCCATTTCAGTTTAATGATGATATTGTGGCCATAGCAAAGGAATCAATTCCAAACCTTGGAACCAAGAAGGTCATTAGCCACATAAATTTTGCTTGAGAGTATTCTTGCTATCAAATTATTTGCTTCTCCAGGCTCACTCCATAAACTTCTACTATCCTTGAAGAACCTCCAAACCAACTTTTAGTACCCAACACAAAATTGGATGCCTCCAAGTTATTGAAAGCCAGCCTGACAAAGGATTTGGGAAGATAAAACTTCCTGCCTGGTTACTGAGGCAAACTTATGATTCAAGGTGTTGTTCTCTGTAATGTTTCCCAATTTTAAAGTGACAATTAATTAAATTGTTTTTTATTAAGTTGTCAAAACAAATAAAATAATTAAATGACTTAATATTAATTAATTTAATAACAATAAAATAATAAAATATTATTATGTCACTTTCTTAAACATATTTCTCCTAGTGGGCCTGTCTTCTAAATACTTCCTAGAGATCTTTATAAGGTTTCTTGGTGAAGGATTAGATATGCTTTTGATTTGATAAACGTTTTGTGATTTCCGGAGATGAAAACCTAAAGGAGTTTGACAAAAGGGTTGGACAAAAACCTAACTCTTCGTGAGAGTGGATTGGCAATGGAATTCACAGCTGAGCTGAATTTCTAAAGTCTCTTATGGAGACAAAATTGCAGATAAGTTCCAGTAATAAAGATATGTGAGATAAAGTTTTATTCATGTCTGATGCGGGAATAAGATTATTGTTTCTGAATAGTATAATTCCTGGATGATATTTGTATTGCCGAATATTCAAGGTCATTTATTTAATTATTATTCATATTGGCTGTGGCGGAATAAAGAAAGAATTTGATAGTTTTATGAGTTGTAGATTTTAATTATCCTTGACCAAGCTGCTTTGACAAATCAAAATTATAAAGCTGTGGGTGATCAAAAGATAGTCGTAATATTGTGAGACTGCTGTAGCCGATAAAATACACGTTGCTGTTTAAAGGTGCCAAATGTTAATGTTGTGGCGGTTTCCTTAAGAATAGCTGGATTTTAATATTTGGTGGAAATCTTTTATATTGGTGATTTGTGTTGCAAAAATCGTGGACTTGGTAAAGGAGCAGTGTTATGGAGTTTAATTATTTGATCCAAGCTATTGTGAGATTGGTCAAGTGACATTAGTTTGAGAAGTCGAATATTTATTGTTAAGGCTTAATATTTAATTGGCTTTCCCGGAGATTATATTTCACATTGGTACATTCAAGGGGTGATAAAATATTATTTGTTAAAAAGTTTAATGTGAATGAATAAGTGATTTATGGTTGCCGTGAATCTACGGGAGGTAATTCTTCTGAGTCACAGAGGTTCAACGAAAGCCGGGAGGATGTGAAGCTACAAACAGCCACTGTTTTATTTCTGCTTATTTTATTAAAGCCGTGGTGGGTCTTATTGGAATGGGTCTCATTTATGTGGCATATTAATTTGACGAACTGTGGATTCTTTGCATGGGCTCTTGATGACAACTGATAAATCTCTTGAAAAGAACAGCTGCATACTTGGTCAGGCCTTACTTAAGCATAGCTATTATTCAGAGCTGTGCAATGGTTTATTGTAAAAGCTGTGGAGTCATATCTGTGCACTTGATAATCTCTATTTTGTAATAGCCAGCGACTTACAATGCTGGGGGTTAAGGCATTGCATATCGTTAGTAATCTGAGCCCATTTGGTGCAATCTACTTGCAATTTAAGGTCAGGTTCTAAATTGCTTCTCATATTTAAACTCTGTTACAGACTCTGAGTTTTCACAATTCTGATATCTTGAGTTGCATGTTTGAAATTGAGACTCAGCTTCGGAAAATTTATCATTTCTGGTTTGAAAGCACCATTGATATTCTTGTTTAAGGAAGATATTGTTACTTTCATAGTATTCCTGTTTGGGGAGATTCTACTCTTCCACAAGAAAGACCAAAGGAGAGTGTTCATTTCCTTCACTATAGCAGTTGAAACATGCAGAATAGAGAAGAGCTATACTTTGCAAGGAGTTTAGTTCATCCTGCATTTTGTTCAATAATGGTTCTCAAAGCTTTTCAAAGAGTTTAGGTCATCCTGCACTTGTTCAATAATGGTTCTCAATAGTGATCTTTTCTACCCAACTGAGACCAGATAATGAAAATATAAGGTGTGGTGAACCACTAACCAGATTAGAGAAGATCTGGGTGGAAATTCGGTCTTCAATCCAGTAAATCCAATCCGAAGAGAGATCTACTTAAGCAGAATTTGCATCAGAAATTCTGAACTCTTTGATAGGATTTGCTTATGTCTAATTTCAGCATCATACCTGCATTCTTGTTAGAGGTTAGAGAGAATAGTGAGAGTATTTTGTATATATAAACTATTTGTATCATTTAAAATTTGTTTGTGAGATGTGTATATTACGGCTTAACTTTCTGTGCATGTGTGAGTGCATTGCATATGTGATGCTATGCTGCATATTGATGTAGCTACTAGGGGAAGAGTACCAACTCTGGACTGTGATTTTTTTGAATTTGACCGCAATGAATCCTTCCCTGATCCGCTTTGTCATACTATGCCATAATCCATGTATGTATGCTTAAGAGCTAATAGAAGAGTAAGGAAAGATACTGCAAGGGATGAAGTTTTTCAGATTTTATCTGTTATCTTTACGTGTGTTACTTGCATGTTTGATACTTACATGCGTCAGTTTATATTTATCCAATGCCCAAATAGTTGTGGTCATTTGTGGTTCCTGGGTCATTTTCCCTTGAGACGATCACAATTGTATGTAGTTGAAGTATAGCAGTGTAGAAAATAGTGCAAATCTCACAGTAACTTAACCTACAGCAGGACCTGGCAATTCATAATCTAATTTCCGGATTAATACATCAACTCAGTAAACCTTGAAGTTCAGAATATGTGCCCAGAGAAAAATAATCAGCTTGCTTAATTCATAAAATCAGCTCGATACACATACATAGTTTTGCAAGTTAACAGATCTTATTGTCCACAGCAGTATAACATACAGAATCAGAACTCATAAATTCATACATGAGATAGGTGACATGAGTTCATTCTGTTTCATTCTCTATGCACCGCATCACTGATTACTGTTAGGGTGGGTCCATAACAGATTGAAGGTGCAAGCATTAACAAATGTGTAGACCCGTTGATGTGTTTTTTATGCACTTCGAACATAGAAAAAATACTACGCATTCTGTCCTTTCTCAAACAAGGAAACCTCAAATACCAAAAAATGTGATCAATTAAGGCAACCCCAAGGTTTCTGTAGTCAGGTCTCGACTTTGCAAATGGATAAACTCAGTTGTAATGATGTGATATGCTGGTATCACAAAGGGACTTACGATTATGAATCACAACTAGAACTTGATCATCTGATGTAGCAATTCAGTGATGCTTTCTTCCTACACTAACTCAAACTCAAACAAAAGGTAAAGGGTTTAGAGAAACTAATCTATGCTAAAACTTAAGAACAATGATAATAATGAATAATGCTTTGATAGACAAACTCCTTCAAACTGAGCTTTGTTTCGCTATGATAACAACAACTACATAAAACGGATGCAATTTCCCAAGGAAATGAAAGATTTTCGTACTACGAGCCTTTCATTCGAGTACACAATGTTGGCGCAATCCAAATGAAACATTCACAATCAAACTTAGCAACAATGAGGTTCAGGCTAACTTTGCACTATAGCTTATAATTAGCAAATCACAAAAAGTATGAACCAAGGAATTCATCATATATCATCGCATCGCTCCATTAAGATCAATGAACTTTAACTAATTGAGAAGTAACAAGAAATCGTGCAAAATGCAAGACACAACACAAATAACCACCATAACTTCAATGGAACTTATGTATTGATGTCACCATAGTCTTGGCAACAATATCTTCTTTCCTCCTCCTATTCTACCACTAACTAATCTATTTTCTAACTTCTAACTCTTGTCTATTAACCTTTACAAATGAGAAGGCCAGGCCTTTTTATAGATACCTCAATTCAATTCAAGGTCTTGGATTGATTTGGAATCAATGGCCAAGCTTTAACAATAAAACCTTAATTAGGGTTGGTTACAACTAACTCTTTCTTGACCAATGAGATCATTACAATGTATTGGACACATGTCCTTTTGAATTCAGACCAATAAGAAATCAGGTTAGGTACATTAAATTCAGTGCCTTCCACTTGTGTAGTTGGGATGAGTCAGTTTCAATGTACCTAGATATGTGTTGTGACCATTTCACACATCGCCCCATCGCAAATGGGGACCCCCTCTTTTTGCTTGTTTTTTTTGCTCGTTTTCGCTTTCGTTTTTAGGGTTTTGTAGTTAGTTAGTCGTCTGGATTTAGGGCCAAGCCTTAGGGTTTTAAATTTTGCCTTTTCAAGCCAAAATCCAGTCATTTTTGAGAGCTTTTTGAGCTTCTTTTCTAGAATGCAAATTTTGAATGCAATGAATTCGCCAAAATGGTCTAATTTTCAATTGGAATGTTCATGCAGAGCTTAAACTTGTCTAAATAATGACCGTCAATATGAATTTTTGTCTGACTGAATATTTTGACCAAATTTTGACTTTTTTGAAGTTTGATCCTGGGCATTGGAGTTGATTTGTTTTCGCCTCGTGAAGTGTTAAAATGTGAAAAATCTTGTTATTTTGGCCTGTAGGAGCAAAATCGCTCCTGTCCCTCAGTGAAGGACGGGAGCTCAATTTCAAATATCTCATCATCCTTGCAGAGTCCAGACAAATTTTACGTTTGAAGTGATAGAGAACGACAAGATCTTTCCATTGAATATAAATTGAAGATTTTCATGAGCACAGAAAGGCCTCCAGGAAGAAAATCGCTCCTGTCCCTCAGTGAAGGACCGGAGCTACGATTCAAATTTCACCTCGTCCTTGCAAGATTTTAATGACTTAGCAATTTAAGGACGTCCAAGGGAAGATGCTTTGCCAAATGAATATAATTTGAGATGCAAAAACGAAGGAAAATGACCTATGTTGACTAAATCGCTCCTGTCCCTCTCCAAGGGACCAGGGCGAGGTACCTTGTAGCTCTCGTCCCTCTCCCAGGGACTAGAGCGATTTCCTCCATTTTGCAAAATCCAGACAAGGGTCAAGGCAAGTTTACGTTCAAAAACAAGGGAAAACATGAGATGAACGCATTGAATATAATTAAAGATTTTTGGGAAGTCCATAACAGTGTTAAATGCCTAGTTCGCTCCTGTCCCTCAGGAAGGGACCAGAGCGATTTTTGATATAATTGCTTTTCTTGCAAAGTTACAAACAATGTAAAGGCATGGGCGGATAGAGTGAAGAAGGACGACTCCGTTGAATATAAACTTGGAACCTGGCAAAGTAAGATGAAGGCCACAAAGGGAGGATCGCTCCTGTCCCTCTCCAAGGGACCAGGGCGATACAATGGTGATGATACATCCCTCCAAAGTTCAAGGTCGTTCCTCCAAAGTTCAAGGCCGATCCAAGTCAAGACGAAGGGTGGCGAAGACATCTCAAGGCATTTCCATCAAGCGCAACGTTGCAAAGATCATCACATGGAAGGATTTGCGCTCTAAGACCCAGATCGCTCCTGTCCTTTGGGAAGGGACCAGAGCGATACCTACATAATGGCGTAGATTTCAAAAGACAAAAAAGTTTCGAGTTACCAAGAGGGTCGAAAGGACATCATTCCACGCAATGAAGATAATTGCAAGTTGGTAAAAACAAGAACAAGCACCTAATAATGGACTTCGCTCCTGTCCTTCAGGAAGGGACCAGAGCGATATTAGATGTATTGATCATTTCATGCAAAATTCACATAAGGACAATATATTGCAATGTTCTGGAGGGCCCATGGTATGATAACAAGGTGATAGACAAGAGTTTTGAACGTCCAAACATCGCCAAATGGTGTAAAGGCCTCACATCGCTCCTGTCCTTTGGACAAGGACCAGGGCGATCCTATCAAAAGCGCTCATATTTCTCCAAAATCGAACCAAGGCGAGGTTAAGCAAGACAAGGGACGGCGTTTGGAAAACATCACAATAAAGGATCGAAGGTCAAAAATGCATATTGAACGTAAAAAAAAATCAAGATCGCTCCTGTCCTTTGGACAAGGACCAAGGCGATCCTATCAAAACACTCACGTTCCTTCAAAGATCAAGGCGAAATGAGGATAGGAAATGCGAAGGACATCGTCGGGGAGACATTGCAAAGGAGATCGAAGTTTAAAAATCGCCAAGACCAAGGAGAAATGTGGATCGCTCCTGTCCCTCTCCAAGGGACAAGGGCGATGATCCTTATAACATCGAAGGTACCTTGCAAAAGCGAGTGGGACGTGCGCAAGGGACACAAGCGTTGATAAGTTCGAAGGTCAAAGATACAAGATGAACATAAAGACATGGAGATCGCTCCTGTCCCTCTCCAAGGGACAAGGGCGATGTTAGATAAAACACATGACATTCTTTGAAAGTCACGTTAAGACGAGGACGCACAGGATTTTAATTGGCATTTGGAAGATGATACAAGGGGAGGATCGTACCAAAATGGAGAATTTCAAGCAAAAACATGGAGATCGCTCCTGTCCCTCTCCAAGGGACCAGGGCGATAATGATCATAAGATACATTTGCTCGCACAAGAGAGGCATTCGAATTCGAAGGACCACCAGATGATCGATTTGGGAGGTGAAAATGAAGGAGTTGAACGTTAAAAACGCAAGAATCTAGACCAAAATCATGGATCGCTCCTGTCCCTCTCCAAGGGACCAGAGCGATGAGGTACGTCCTTTTATTTTCATATCTTTGGCGCCAAATTTAAACAATTCGAATTTCTTTAAATGCTAAATCAATTTAAAAAATCGAAAATCCATTTTTTATTGGCATTTAATATGGCGTTAACATGTATTAATTATTTTTGCCTTATTTAAAAATCGAAATTTGCAATAAAAAAACGCAAGGCATCAAATAATTAATTAATTAATAAAAATCGATTTGAGCGCTCATATGTGGAGGTTGGCCTTGTTATTTCATTGCAAATCATTTAAAAATCATTCAAAAAATGGTTTTATTCTTATTAAGTCGGCCTAAGGGGTAAAGGATGCAAGCGCTATATAAGGGGGGTAAAAGTTATCATTTCTACATCATTATTTTACCTTCTCTACATGCGAATTAAGGGAGGCGAATATAGTGCGAAGTGTGTTCAAAGGTGGTGCGATTGCAAACCAAAGGTGGCGTAGACATTCCCAAGGTGGTGCGAATTTGAAGATCCATCCGAGACCACGCCTAAGGCGAATTTGCTAAAGACTTGGAGATTTATTTGTGCGAACTTGAAGATCTATTTGAGACCACGTCCAAGGCGATAAGTGAAGATCACATTCTATCCAGAAGCGGCGAAGTCAATTTTGAGGAGATCATATTGAAGACTATCTTTATACCTCAATTTTGCCTAGGCGAATTTTGTTTTTGCATTCTAGAGTTAGCTCTCTATCGAGGTATGGCGATTTAATTGTTATTGTTATTATTCCTTTATCGTCATATTTCAAATTTTGAAATTTTGAATCTTGAATTTCTTTTGGCTCAGTCGTTGTATTTTAGGAAATGATAATTCTAGAGGCTTATCATAAGGTTTCCTAAAATTTATCTCTCTTATCTACGTTATTTATTGCAAAAATCTATTTCTTATAATGAAATGTTGTGTAGGTATGGCGACCCCAAAGACGGGAGCATCCACCAGTCGCTCGGCTCTCATGAAAGAAGATCAGAAGACTGAAGAAGTGGAGACCAAGATCGTGTCCAAGTGGAACAACATTGGAGATACAAACTTGGGGAACTTTAGTACGAAGAAGTTCCGAGAGGTCCCTTACATCGGCAAGCCATCACCTGTCGCCCGGAGAATAATAGAGAGTGGCATCATCAAGGCGGCCGGTTTTCCTCCAGCCATTCAGTGCCACGAGTTAATGATCGAGTGTGCCCGTCATTACAATCCACAGTCCAGGACAATTGTGTCCAATGAGGGAAACATTTTGGCGTACCTTTCAGAGGAAGCCATAAGTGAAGCCTTCCATCTTCCAGAGCACAGGGACATGATATACAAGAGCATTGAAGGAGCCAGATCAGTGTACGATGATGATCCAGATGCTTGCCTAAGCATAATCAACAAGAACTGGCTACTTAAGAGTCGTCCCCGTCTGAGCAAAGTACCGAACACACCACACAGGATCGATTTCCAAGAGGAGTACAGAGATTTGATCACCATGCTCAACAGAGTTACAGGAGCACCTCATGCCTTCTATTTTGAGAAATGGATGTTTTACTTCATCCAGGTGATTGTTCAAGGAAAGGGTACAATACATTGGGCTAGGATAATTAGCCATTGCTTAGACGTACAGTTGAGAAGACTCAGGGCTACTAAGTCCTTCCACATGAGTTCATACGTCATCTATGCCTTAATTAGGAGCGTTGAGTACGCAGGACTACCTCACAGAGGAGTGATTGGAAGAGGACCCGGCGAGGTCAGAGTTTGTGAATCCTATACCTACTTGCATCATCCACCAGGGAAGAACTACAAGTTAATCAATGATACTTTCACGATGAACATCACAAGGACGTTGCAAGGAGGGATTCACAACAGATTATCTCAGGATGCCCAGGAGTTAATCAAGAGGTACGGTGCTTGGTTCATTCAGTTTCCCAAGTTCACTTACATTAGAGTGTATGGATGTCCTTTACCTCCATACATGTTGCCAAGGTACCCGACAGACAGGATTGTGTTACTTGAAGTAACAAGGCAGTTGGCAGCATATGTGAAGGAATTCAGACACAGACATCAGAATGGAGTTCAGGTACCTATTATTTTGGGTAATTCAGTTGAGGTATGTCCCAATGTCTCAGCCATGGATGACGCAGAGAGGGAGTTAGCCTTGTATCCTTTTTCATCTTTTGCTTGGAGGAATAGTTTTGATCCACATGGACATTTAGAGGAGACAGTCGGTAGAAGATTTAGACATGAGTACCAGATTGAAGATTTTATGATGAATCTCCTAGATGATCTCGAAGTGAAACGAAAGATACATTCTAGATTGCCTTTGGATTTCATCAGGAAATGTAAGATTTACAGAGTGGCCGACCAAGCTCAGGACAACGGCAGGCACATCCAATCTTCATATGATAGAGAAAGCAAGACAATAAGTTTGAATTGGAATGAGCCCGAGGCCGTGGATTTAGATGATTTGATGGCACCAGTCTTGTCTTGTACTCGCAGATGGGTAGACGTTCAGCATCAGAAATTGAGAGAACAGGGCATAGCCATATCTTTTACTTTGGAAGAAAAGCCAGCCGAAGGTGGAGCCAGTGTTAGTGAAGGCAATCCTAATCCTAGGAATTCAGGTGAAGGTAACCTTCGATGTGCCAGTGAGGGCAATCTCCATTCGAGAGGTTCAAAGAGAAAGGAAAGATCAGAAAAGAAAGAGCCTTCCAAGAAAAAGCAAGGTGCTAACAAAGATCAAACGCCAGGTACTTCTTCCAGGCCAGAGGATAGAACAGTTCGAGTGGAAGAATCCATGGAATCAATGGTACAGAATGATAGACAGGAAGAGGAACAGGCACAGCATGTTTCATCCGATGGATCTCTCCAAGACTATGATTTAGATAATGATAACGAAGTAACATCTCCTCCCAGACAAGAAGAAATAGTACATAAAGAAATTCAAGTTCAAGAGACAAGATCAAATATCCCAGATTGGTTGAAGGAAAGATTGACTAAGGTAATCGTAATTGAGGATGAAGACAGTGCAATTGATTTAGAGAGCCTCGTGGGACGTTCACATATGACAACAGAGAAGAAGAAGGCTACAAAGATGTCCAAGATGATTCGAGATGAGACTGGATCTAGAAAACTGCAGATAGCTACACCGGCAGCAGACAAATATGAGGATGAGATCCTAGCAGAGGACTATCATATACAGACTATTGAGTTAGGACCGTCCACAGCAGAGCAGACTTTAGATGATGCCACCGACACATTTGAGGCATTGAAGGATAAGTTTAGAGAAGAAGTAGAAAAGAATAGAAAGCTTGAGAAAGAGGTCGGTGCATGGAGGACATATTTCAGTCACATCAATGAACCTTTGGGACGTCAGGATCCAGTTAGATCACCATTGCAGGCATTGCCCCTTCAATCAATCAATGAAGCAGAAAGATTCAGGAATATGGTCCAGCGTACATGTAGTTGGATGGATAGATCTCACACGGTGGCCATTGAGTTTGTTACAAGGATGTCGAAGATCACCCATCAGGCTATCCAAGTTCTTGAGATAATCCACAGATTGATGGCAACAGTAGCTGCATTTGCCCATACCAAGGACGTTGTCATCCCTGTCTTGAAAGTTATAAGACATACATCCAGAAGAATTCTAGCACAGGAGAAGATCTTAGAAGGTGATTCTCACAGTTTGTTTCAGTGGTCAACCTTACTCCATATAAAGAGTGTTCTCTTTGAGGACATCAGTGTTAGATGTGGTCAAGTTGAGGAGGTGATCAATCCGATCCAGGACAGAGTATTTGAGGTACTTCGTACCATTCTTGGCAGAAGGATCGAGGTCGAGACAGATGTGGATTTACAGGAATTTGAAGATAGAATCAAGATCATCTTTCGCAAGGACGCAGATGTTACAGATGAGCAGTATGATCAGATGTATGCCACCATGCTCCTGATTGATAGAACGAAGGAACTTGAACCTACTTGGGACACAGCTCTTCTAGATGCATTTGATCAGGTTATCCACTTAGAAGAGAGTATCAAGAATCTTCCCGAGATTCCAAGCACAGAAATCGAAGGGATCGTGACAAAATTCATTGCATATGCTAAGAAAGAGAATTGGAAAGGGAATAAGATTCTAGATGAAAGGTTGTTACAGATGACATGACATCTTATTTCTCATTGGTTGATACCTCCTAGATTTTTGTGCCAAATTTAATATTTGGCTATGTATTTAATATTGTTCAGTAAAAAGGAGGTCATTTGTAACAAACCCTAATTAGGGTTTAGGTGTCATGATCTTGTCCATTGATTTACTTTCAATCTGGACCTTTCATTGTAACTGGGGATGCTATTTATACCCCCATTTTCCATTTCATTTGTAATAGAATAGTCAATAGAAAAATAGAGAATAGAGTTGAGAGTGAAATAGGGAGATTAGAGTTGTAAGCAATTTTTATTTTGTAGCAAGATTGAGTCTTGAAGAGAGAAGTTCAAGCAATTGTTGTATATGATGACTTGGAAATCAATAAAATATTGAAGTTACGGTGTTTTGTTGCAAATTTCATAAGTTATCTTCATGGTTGTTGGATGTACTTGAATCATGCTCAATCAAAGTAGTTTGTTAATTTGAAAGGCTAAGTGTGAGGTTTGATATTTGGTAGGATTCACAATCCAAACCACTAGCTTCTTGCTGATTGTAGGAACGCCTTGCGTGGTCGACTGGAAAACATTTTGAGTCCTTAACCTTCAAGCATTTTTGCATCTAGGAGATGTACTTTCATAGTAGTGTCCTCGGTCTTTGATGTATTGAATACCATTATTACCTTAGAAGATCGCACTAATTTCAATTGAGTTGTTACCTTATGGCAAAATTGAAGTTAGTTGAGTCTTGCCAAATCTCATTCATGCTAAGTCGTTCATAGGGTTAGACTAGACTTCCTTAAACCCTATCTTTTTTCATTTTTTTGAAAGTACCTTTAGATTAGTAAAATCTTCGAGCTTTGAATACGTAAGACGCCTTGGAGGAAACAGCAAATCACATCATACCACTAAAAAGCTTGTCCACACGTGGAGACCCCACTAAAAGAACCTTGGAGTCCATCTAACTGATCCTTTTTGCAGATCTTCAGCAGTTAGAGACTATTTTCTCAAGAGAGGATAAGATGCCTGTCGGTATTTTATTCTGTGTATGATTGTGTACAAAATACACGTCAACAGAATTGGCGCTAGAAGGAGGGCTCTTTAGTTTCCGAAGTTCGAAGTCCGAAGATTTTGAAAAGAGAAAAATATTGCAAACATGATCATGAAGTACGATGGTGTTGCCGAATGAAGGACTGAATCAAGTGGTGCAACCCAATTTGCAAGTAGGCAATACCCAAGAAGACATCATTTCCCAATTGAATCAAGTAGCTTGGAACGCAAGGAGAAGTCAAGTCGAATATAACAGAGTCAGAATCATCTTAGAGCAAGAGGAAGAGAGAGCCGAAGAACATCAAAGGGTCATAGCTAGGAATCTTCGCAATCAAAGGAACGTACAATAATCCTTGCAAGACTTCACGCTGGATCGCATTGGTTCATTCTCGCCCGAGAAACATCAAAGGTTGTTGAGGTCCACACCAGGCATCAAAGATCTAAGTGAACTTCAGTTTACTTCCAAAGCAAAGCGAGTTAAGAGAAAGGACACTCCCAAAGAGTTCGAACTGAGATTGGAAGGATCTCCTGAGTCATCACAAGTTCTCCAAGAACAAGTCCAAGCGGCGATCCAATCTAGTATCCAAGCAATTTCACAAACAAAGAGCCAAGTTAGTTCATCAAGTTCAGTTTCAAGGAATACAATGGCTCATCGTGCTCCACCTCCACCTCCTCCTCCTCATGTACTTAATGGTGCGACGTGGCTAGTCAACAATCCATCACCATTGGAATTTGCAGTTTATCATGATATGCCGAAGAATCCAGAACACTTTTGTTCCAAGTTCAATGTTAGTGATTTCCATCGCACAGCAGAAGATCACATCAAGATGTTCGAGGACCTTCTTCGTAACAGACAAATTGAATATGGAGATGTGGCATGTAGGCTTTTTCCCTACTCATTGGGAGAAGAGGCATACTTTTGGTTTATTCATTTGCCTACAGGGTCCATCAGGACTTGGGACGCAATGAAGGACGCATTCATTGCTAAATTTGGCATCCCAACTACACCAGCAGAGTTATACAGACAGTTTGTTGAGGTTCGAAGAAGGGAACATGAACCTATTACTTCCTTCAACGACAGATTTCACCGAGCATACACAATGTTACGTCCTCCTTATCTTATTGCAGATCCAAGGGAAATTTACTATGGAGCCTTAGATCATCTCACATCCATGTTCGTAAGGACACATCCAACTCCGAATGATCTAAATGCGGCATATATAAGAGCCATTGAAGTGAGTAAGCATATGGGACAAAACATCACTGGACCACTACTACATATGGGATCCGTCGCAGCACCTAACCAGATGCAAGCAGTTGGCACGGCTTTGGCCAACCATACTCCAGTCATGAACCCAATTCCGCAAGCGACCTATCCAAGCGTACAGCCGGCAAATCAGTTGGTCCTTCACCCAGGAGCTCCAATCTCTCAAGCCCCACCCGCTCAACCTGTGTACCTGCAAAATGCTACAAATTCGTCAAGGACACAAGAAGAGAAAGATGAAATGAAAGAGCTGATTGAGCAAGTCAAGAAGTTATCAACTGAGGTCACCCATTTGAGGAACCAAAATAATCAGCTCCAAAGCATGCAAAGGATCAATCACAACCAAAATTTCCAAGGGAATAATAATCAAGGATTTAGAAACAACTATCAAGGAAATAACAATCAAGGTTTCCAAAGAAGACCATGGAACACGGCTCCAAACAATGGAAATGTGGTAACGCCCTTGGACAATCCACCAAATGCGCAAAGTCAAGAGAACCCCTCTTCAAGCAAAGTGTTTTTAGCCGAAGCAGCCTTGTCCAGTTGGTGCAGACTCCACAACACGAACCAGCATTCCGAGTTACAGTGTCCTGAGTTTAAAATTGTGGCCGACATTTTCCAACAAGAAATGCGTACCACCAATCCACCTGAAAATCCTCCCATCACAGGGTACGAAATTGTTCCAACCACGCAGTATGGTCAAGCCATGATCGTTGAAACCTGCAGATATTCACAAGAAGAAATTAATCAAGTACAAAATGGGAGATTTCCTCCAGAATCGGCCAATGGATCGATGGTACCACCAGGATCTCAATTTCCACCAGCATCTGCAAATGGGCCTGTAGAGGATTCAGAATACTATTTCCCACCATTAAACGACAGTGTTTTAGTAGAAGGAATCAAGGAAGTATTCCACCAATCATCAGGTGGGAACCAAAAAGTTTATCACCGGAATCAGAGAAATCCTGAACCATTAACAACATCGATTCCTCCAAACAATTTTTCAACTCCGCCGGATCCCCAAGCTAGCAACGTCCCTGAATATCCACAAAACACTCAAGAATACAGACAAAGAAATATTTCACCTCCCGTGGGAAATGAAATGAAAAGATTGGCCACCTTGGTATTGGATGAACTCAAGAAAGTCAAGGTGAGTTTACCACTCTATGAGTTGCTCAAAGTGTCAGAAATTAAAGAGGCAGTGATCAATAGTTTAAGTGAACCTAGTGCAACAAGGTCAAATGTTCAAGCCACTATCAATGTGACCCAAGAGGAGGCCAATTCTCAAGAACAACCTGAACAAAACGAGTGTATGGTCCAAACTATAACCTTCCCAGCTAAAAAGGAAGATATGTTAGAAGGAAAAGTATTACTCAAAAGAGGCGAGGCAAAGAAAGCTCAGCCTACAGTCAAAGAGAACCTCACCACTAACTTGATTCTTCCCGAAAAGGAAGTTACAATCAAAAAGGATGTGGTTAAAAAAGGAAAATCTACAAGCAAAGCCATTCATATGAAAAAGGTTGTTTGTGTGTTGACAAATATATTGTTGTGTCAAATCAAAATTCCCGTGGAACCATGTTAGTGTTGAAGAATATGATTTTCTCAAGTCAAAGATGGCTTTGTCTAATTTAATGTCAACAAATCGGAACAGTTTGCGTCATGACAAAGAATGCATTGGGAAAATGTTGGCATTTTGTGACTTAATAGGATCTGGCGAAAGAGAATGACTTGAGATTGCATAATGGAAGTATAATGGTGAGTTCCAGTTACAATATTGATTCTTGATTTTTCAAAGTATTGGAAGTCTCCATTTTTTTTAGTTGAATATTTATTACAAATATCTTTCTCACACGAGCATTAACATTGACCAATACAAGCTCCTTATGAGCAAACACATTAGAAATCACCTACGAAAGACCAAGAGTCACTCCTTAGAAATCCACTTTTATTTAGAAGCCTCCTCCATATTAGAAGCCAACTATGGAAGACTAAGAGTCACAACTTCGAATTCCACTTTAGATGCTCCTACGGGGAATTGAACTTGGGTTTCCACAATGAAAACCCAACATTTTAACCAATTAATCTTAATTTCTTGAACAGAAGTCCCCATGTTTTGCAACTGCAGCTTTTAGAAATATGGCTGTCAAAACTTTGGCATGTTTGAGTTGATGCCTAGAAGTCTCTTAATATGTTTTAACTTGCAATTTTTTCCCGGGCCGCTTTTCTTGCATTGCCAAGTGGGAAGATGTAGATTAGGCCTTCCTCCAAACTTAGACCTTGAATCCTCTGACATAAATTTAGTGAAGCACTTTGGGATTTTAATTCCAAGTTATTCAAAAGCTATACAGTGAGTGTCGAATTCTAGTAATTGTTATGCTAGACATGCTTAAGAAGGTTTCCGACATCCTTCAAAAACCTTTCTCTCCATTAACCCTCCTCATTGGCCCAAAAATCCTTCACTTTCGTTCACCATGCTTAGCAAACCCTAGCATGTTGCTGCTTCAGCTCCAAATGTTTCGCAGTTGGGTGATCTTTTAATTAATTGCCCTCCCGAAATTTCTCATTAGCTGGTTTTTCAAAAGAGAGCTCTTTCTACACAAGAATATAAAGGTCACATTATTCCAAATTGCCAACCCCTTTCCTAAGTTAAACTGGTTAAAATTTGCCTATGTTCCTTATTATCAACGTACTTCTTGCATATCAGAGCACCGCAAGCACTTTGCTCCATTGTTAATCCTTCCTTCTAACCAATTTAGCCATGGGGAAAAGTTTGGCCATTTTGCAGATTCTCAGACCATTTATCACCCAATTTGTTGGAAGGTCCACTGCTCTGTTGTATCCTGCCAAAAAATTTCATTGTTTCATTTAACTCTACAAATTTCTTCTGGACCTACTAGCAGGTAAAACTAGTTTGCTAAAACTGATTAAGAACATTTTTTAGTAAGAGTCTATTATCTTGACAAGGATAGTTTTTCTTTTCCAACTTTTATGCATGCTTTTAAATCATCTTTTAGTCTTAGCCATAGATTGATTTTTTCTCTCCTTGTGAACCGATTATTCTAAAGTAAATAACTAGGAGATAAGTATTTTCATAGTGTTATTTTCTTTAGAACTACTTATGTTCATTTCTCTTTTTATTAATGAACAATGTTGTGTATTTATTTTTGTTTATCTCTTGCCTTGAGCTCGCTTCTTACTTGCATAAGATCTGTTTGATAGACTTGCAATTTTGTAGGGTTTGATTTGCCATCAACATTATCATATCTATGGATTGAAGATGTTTGATTATGTTCTTGGGATCCCTAAAATTTCGCCACCTTCTCCCTGCCCTAATCAGACCTGTTGTAACCTTTTCACACATCGCCCCATTGCAAATGGGGACCCGCACTTTTCACTTTTTAGGGTAGATGTTTTGCCTAGGATGTCTTAGTTTGGCAATACTTTCCCAGGGTTTGCCTTTGCTTATGAGAGGGTGTCATGTTAAAATTGCAAAGAAATGATCCTAAGTGTCAAGTTGCCCTTTTTTTGTCAATTTTTTTTTATAAGTGTTGAGTTTCAACTTGTCTTTAAATTCAAGTGAAAAATGATGAGAATGTTGTAAATTGATGTAAATTTTGTGCAAAAATGTTAAAAGTCCCTATAGGCATCGTTTTTCCACTCATGGGAGGTAAAATAAGTCAAAAATGCACAAAGTTCTGATGGACTTCTATTTTCCACCCTTCAAACCTTGATAAAATGTTAAAAGTCCTGATGGAAATAGAATTTCCACTGCATAAAATGATGAAATCGGGTAAGTTTGGACTTTTACAGTGTGAAAATCAACTTAGTCCCGATGGAAAATGTTTCTCCACCAAGCAATTAAGGCATAAAACACAAAGTCCCGATGGGAGGCGTTTTTCCACTGAGCAATAAAGATGAAAATTGATAGTGTCTTGAAGGAACATGATTTTCCACTTCATTTTGAGCATGAAAGTGTTAAATTTAATGTTAAGGATTATAAGAGTCCTGATGGAGGTCTTTTTCCAGTCCAGGACTGAGTTTGCAAGTGATTTTGTGGAAAGTCCTGATGATTCAGGAATTTCCACTCAAGACAAAACGAAGGACAATGAAGTGTCCCGATGACCCATGTTTTTCCACCAGGCTGGTATGTTATAATATTTATCCCACATTCATTATGGAGTGGAACAAAGTGGGATGAAAGTGAATAAGGCTGCAAGTGGGTGAATCCATTCGTTTCGATGACCTTGTATTTTCCACTCAAGTCAAGTAAATTTTTTATAAGGACTCAAGTGTCCCTATGGAGATTGAATCTCCACTTGAGGCTGATTTGCAAGGATTTGAACAAGTGTCCAAATGACTATTGATTTTCCACTAGGAGGTATTTGACTAAGTTTTGTGAGGATTTTTCAAGGATAATCAGTCCTGATGCAAGGCGAATTTCCACTTGGGGAAAATATGTGAAGGAAAGTGAATTAATGATGGAAATCAAGTGTCCCAATGGCCATCGATTTTCCCCTTGCATGATCAAATGAATTTTTAAAGGCAAAGGGAATATGCTTTTAACGGAAAATCAGTCCCCATGAAGAATGATTTTCCACCCTTCCATTTGGTGGACAAATTGAAAGGGAAATCAAGCTAAGTTTAAATGTCCCAATGCATATCGATTTTTCACCTTGCTGAAGGTAACATTTTTTTATCCCATATTCACTGTGTGGTGAAAATGAAAGGTGCAAAGCTGAATAAAAGTACAGACCAGCAAGTAATATTATATCATTAAGTCGCTGATTTGACTCCAAGCGAGCTGGAAGGAAGTAATGATTGGAATTGCCGAAGGGGGGGTGCGATTTTGCCTAAGGCATTGATAGCGCCACCATTGGAGGTATTTGTGCGATTTGTTGGCTGAGACCACTATTACCAGCCACGATCTCAGACTGAAAACACATCATTTCCAGCCAAGTGAATGCAAGTCACATCAACTACATGAATTGCGCCATGAAGGGGGATGATTTCTAGCTGATGGCACATAATTTTCAGAGATGTTTCAGACCTTTATACTCAGAAATCAGATCTGAAACATCAATTTGTGTTGCAATATCATTCATTTTCTGGGTTTGGAAGGGCATTTTCTGACTTACACATTGAAATCAGACCTATCTTAAGTCTGAAAATCAGGTTTATTCAAGGCAAATTTTCTAGATTTTGATCCAAACACTTGTATTTTTGAGAATTATGTTTCATAACTTTGAATTTTTGATTTTAGAAAGCTCATAAGTCTGAAAATCATTTGAAAATCAGAACCTAAGTTAATTCTGGAAAATTAGTTGTTCAAATTACCTATCACAAGTTGGGACAGAAGTTAGGACCATTGAGGTGTCCCTATGAGGTTCTATTTTCCACTCAGGGATAATGATCAACTTACCCATCGGGAATGAGGACAAAGTAAGGAACATTGAGGTGTCCCAATGGGGTTCGATTTTCCACCGAAGGGTATGAAAAACATTACAATGTAAAATTTATTAAGCACTGATTTTGTCATTATGGAGATCGAATCTCCACTCCAAAGGTAAGGCATCAAAATGAAGTGAAATTTGCTAAGAGCAAGGGGTCCCTATGACTTCAAATTCCCATCATGAGAAAATGATCATGAAGACAGTGATAAATTTCAAGGACTGAATTAGTCCCTACAAGGATCGATTTCCTACCAAGGTTGAAACAAGGTTTATCCTATAGTGTTTGATTCAATATTTGTTTGTTTTGCAGGCCTTGCAAGGAAGGAAAGCATGATGATCAAGGCTTGAGGTGAAAGAGGATGTAGCTTGCAGGGATACCAAGGGCTCAACACTTCAAAGCAACAAGTGATGAAAGATCAGCTCCAAGAGGACAAGCAAGTGAAATGCAAGAATTAAGAAACTTAAACAATGCTATGAGGAGGAATCAAGGTTCAAAATCAAGAAAAGATAAAGGTACGATTTGGAGAAAGGACTCTACAAGCATATTGCAAGGACAACATCACAATGCAAATGAGGAAGATCAACATTTCAAGGATGGGAAGAGTATTTCAAGACAAGGATTTCATAAAAAGCAAAGACAAGGACTAGCTCAAACATGAAGAAAGCTTCACCATGATGGTGAACAAGTGAGGGAAAGACAAATCCAGGACATGACCACAAGGAATTCCAAACATCATGAAGAATGTTCAAGGCAAATTGATTAAGTCTACTATGCAAGTTGAGGTGGCATTCCGGTCACCATTCGTTCAATCAGAGGGTACCAAGTCAGCATTCATTCAAGGATGGAGCAAGTGACACATGGCGCTACATCAAATATTATTTATCTTACCTATCCTCATCTCTCATTGGCCAATGTAATGGTTGTTGTAACAAACCATAATTAGGGTTTCTATCTTTCAATCTTGGCCCTTGATCTTGAATAAATCTGAGCTATTCATTGTAATGAGACCTCTATATAAGGCTTAGTGCTCTCATTTGTAAAGGCTAATGTTAGAAGAGTAGGAGAATAGTTGCTAAGAAATTAGGAATTAGAAGTTAGAGCAGTGGTGTAGGAGCACCTAGCTTCATTTCATCACAGGTTTGATCACAGGTTTGATTTTTATTAGTCTTGAGTTGGAAAGTTTGTCTAAGATGTTTTTGAGTTGTTCTAAGTTGTTTGGGTGAGTTTTGAACTGATTGTGTGGTCATGTTTCCTGTTTTCATCTTTTTGCTCAAAGTTGCCAGTTTGGAGTTGCCTGGCAAAATGTTGGGAAAATTGAGTTTTCAATTTGTTTTTGTTTTGAAAAGTTTTTAGACATGCTTTGTGTTTGGTTTTTAGGTGTGAGTAGTGTTCTTAGGTGATTGGTAGTCTTTGAGGTCAATCTTGCATCATCTAGGCATTAAAAGTTGTCATTTTAGACATGAAAATGTCAAATTTGAGTGCTCTTGGACATGTACTTGTTCGTACAGGAGGATAACTGACTTGTAGAGGTATTTATTCTCCTGCTTTAACCATTGTAAGGGTTGATTTTGTGGAGATATGAAGCATTTTGAAAGTTTGCACTAGTTTTTATCTTGTTTTCCTCTAAGATTTAACTCCATGTGAGCAGCAGTCCGTACACCTGTTGTACTTGGCCGTACTGTTCTTACATTTTCAAGTTCTCTTATGTTTCCTCAAACTTTTCCCTTTGGTGGCATCAAATTTCATTAATTTTTGAGTTCTTAGCAAAATTAATTGGTTTTGACAGTTTCACTGCCTTGTTTAGGAATTTGGCAAGGATGCTTGACCAACTTGGCTTCTTGAAGTCCTAAATGTTCATGGCTTCCCAAGAACCAGTTGGTCAACTTGTAAGATATGTAAATACATGTTTTTATTTCAAAAATGTAGGTGCAAGAAGTTTTGTGGCCATGGAGCCCTAGGCAAGTGTGCCATTTGGCTAGGGTCTTTAAAGAAGTTTGATGTTTTGCTCTTCTATAGCAAATGCATTCATCAGGTGGACAGACTTGTCTTGATGTTCAAGTTGTATGTGAAAGCAAAGAGGCTTTCAAAGCCATGATAAAGATGGTTGCACTTTTCAGTTTGTGAAAATTGTGTATAAAACAGTGAGTCACTGTTTTGGTGTTGGTTTCCACTTATTTGCTTACTCTCCACCATATATTGGTGCTTGTAAAACCTTGTATCTCCTTTTATTTGTTTGCAAACAAGAACAAGGAGTGGTCTTTGACCCTGCCCATGGGTTTTGAGTTTGCCAAGATCAGTTAATGATCCTTTAGGCAAAGTTGTAATGCCCAGCTGGCTATAACAGTCATTTGTGACTGATTTTTGCATTTTAGTGAGTTGATTATGCAATCTTCCTTTTCCAAATAGCAGGTATGAAGGTCAACAAACATTCAAAGACAGAGCATTGATCAAAGGCATTAGATAGACCTTTGAAAAAGGAGTTTTGACAGTGGTAAATGCAGGTTGAAGTGAAAATGCAGTGCAGAGGAAAAGTGCAGTGATAACAAGTTTTGACAGTGAATGTTTCATTGGTTTGTAATTGCCTAATGCCTTTTTGTGCAGGGCTAATGTGGTTCTCCTTTGTCACTAATGTTAGACATGTTTACATGTTTTGAATGTAATTGGTACTCATGCAATGATGTGTTTGTGAAAAGCAAGAAAGGAAAAAGTTGTAAATGTTGCACACTCCTTATGAGCATCTTTTGTAAAATCTTGTTCTCTAACCTTTGAAGGAGTAAAACTGCTTTATTTTGGCCTAATTAGTATGTGACATGGTAGAACTAAGGTTGCATGATTCATATTGAAGGTTTCTAGCTTGCAAGTTGATTCTTGCCATCAAAACCCTAGCAAACCCTTCTTTTTTGCACCCATTTTTGGGACAGTCATGGAGGAGGCTTAATGGACCCTAAGACTTAGAAAATCCTCAAGAACTTCCAAAAGGGTATCAGAATATAAGGTTCTTTTTGTTTGGAAGTCCATCGTTGGAGCAGGATGAGCACAAAACCCCAAAAGGAGGGCTAATTCCTTGTAGCCCGTTTTAGGCCTAAAATATGGTTTTTGTCAAATCGGGTACACAAAGGAAGGACGTAAAGCATAAAACCCATCAAATCAAGTTGAAACAAGTTAATCTTGCATGCATTTAACACATTTGGTGAGATAGGCTCCATAAGTCGGTTTGTAGCACTTGTGAAGGATTACTAGACTCCAAACCATAGAAGACCAAAGACACCCATGGGGGTAGAACTTGACACAAACTTGTAATTCATCAAGAGGAGACCTTGTGCAGTCAGAGAACAGGTCAGGGATAGAGGAAATGAATTCCAATTGAGGGAGTAAGATGTTAGACTACAAAGCCTAAAACAATGGAGTTGAAGCCCTTGAGCAACCAGGGAGTGTTTGACTTAGGGAGGTGGATCAAGGAGAGTTGCTAGGTCGCCTATAAACTTTTTGCACTCTGATTTTGGTGACTACAGCTTGAAACTAGCAACCTATCACTTAGCAAAAATACAAGCCCCCCTTGCCCTACCTCCCTATCAAGCAGGATAGGAGAAGAAGAAATTGTTGCTAGACTTGTAAATGAATATACTCTTTTCATTGAAGATATGGCAAAATGTGTTGTTTCAACAAGTTGCATGGTTTCTACTTCTCATTTGCTTTTATGTTGATTAGATGAATGAAAGATTTTGTGGATGATTAATGGTGAAATTCGCATATCCATACTACTATCAATTTGTTTAGTGGTCAACTAGAATTCTTATTCAAGCTTAATTTCAATTGCTATTCACATATTGATATGCATTGCCTTGATGGTGTTTATGTTGTGGGTGGTATTATGAACATCATATATTTACCTTAGAAGATTGCACTAGCTTTGTGGAGTTGTTCATTGATGTCAAAGCAAAGTCTAGTCGAGTTTCATCAAGTCATTCACTACTTCTTACATTCCTAGGATTAGACTAGCTTCATAAACCCTTCCTCTTTTGTCCTTTTTTTTCAATTCATGTTAGTTTAGAAGAGAAGGCATCACAAGATTGCAATATCAAATGATCAAGTTCCAACAATGTTCAAACATTTATGCATTCAACGTAAGTCCCCTTGTGATTCCAGCATTATCACATCAAACCATTGAGCTTATCCACGCGTCAAGACTTGACAGTAGAAACCTTGGAGTTGTCTTATTTGATCACAAAGCATAGCATTTGAGAGACTTTGTTCAAGAGAGGATAAGATACCTTGGTATTTTATTCTGTGTTTGAAGTGCATAAAAAACACATCAACATGACCTTATGAAGAATTTGAAAGATTGTGGGAGATTTATTCTCGAGGATAGAGAATTTCAATGTTGAGAAGTATTCTAGTTCGCTGACTCAAGAACCTGAATCATTCAAAAGTCTTCTTGAGAAATTCTAACACATGCTGTTATAAGCCTTAGAAATATCCAACTTAATGATAATAATTTTCAATTTTCAACCCCTAGCAGTAAGATTACGAATAATTTGGTGTGCAACTGTGATTCCATTACCACCCTTTCACAAAAGCCCCTTGCTCTTGAGAGATTTTCAGTGTCAAAGCAGGTTTCAATCTGTTTGCCAAACTTTAGATATGGTTTTGTAAATAGTTTCGGAAAGCAAGGTTTGCCTGCACTCATCTATCTGCAGGATTTTAGAGATGATCTTGTAAATGGTGTTGAAAAGCAGAGTGCCCAAAATTTTTTGAGCAGGCATCTGGCTCCTTATGGTAATATTTATGAAGGTGGTATTTAAAGCCTTCAAAATTACATGGGATAATCCTGATTCTTCCATTGTATTTTGTGACTTTTTTGCCAATCAGAGCTCAAACTTCTTGCTAGAAGTTTTTTGAAACGTATTTGGTTGGTGCCTTATCTCCCTGCAATTTGAATACAATTTTCTTCACTGCAGCTTTTGAGTTGCTGCCTAAGAAGGAAACATTAGCATCCTTCCTATTCTTGTCAGATTATGTTAACAATTTTTTTCAGAGTCTGACAACCTCTCTACCAATGTCCTCATGGGTCCAACACTTTTCACTTGCTAGTCTCCAACTGAAGGATCTTGTTTTCTATTTTCTTGTGATTGCAGATTGGTAGACAAACCTATCTTTTCATCTCCTTATAACAAGCAAAGTCTTCTTCTGTGCCTTCATTTTTGGTTTTGATTTATTTTGGTAAATGCATCCACTATTTCAGTGGCATTCTTCTCTGCTTTTTGACTATTATCTAGTAAATGTCTTTGAATGGCAACTAGCACCAACTTAGCTTTGTTCCCTAGATGCTTTTCGAAAGCAAAAAAATATTTGTACTCCTCTTTGTTTTATTCTTTAGCTTACTCTTGAAAATATCAACTTGTTAATTGGCTTATGCTCACTCTTGAAAATATCAACTTGTTAATTGGTTTAATGCTTTGGATTAGAAAGAAACAAACACTTTTTGAAACAATCATTTTTCAATTAAATAATTAAAATTACAGAGGGTACTGTAAAGTTGACAAGATATTTGCCTTTAACTCTTTGTCTAGTCTATATTTTAATTGCAGCCAAATAATCTTGGAATATCATTTTGTTTTTTCCTTTATTTTCTAAATGTTGGTCTTCTCATGTTACGATTTAAAATTTTCATGATTTAATTACTTGCATTTGTTTGAAACAGTATGTATGTTCTAAGTTGCAATTGTCACGAATACCGTTTTGCACAAGAGAACATATGTTTTTCAAACAATTTATTGTCATGTAATTTTTCCTTGTTTTTGGAAATTGTTTTACAAATGATTCA
This sequence comes from Cryptomeria japonica, assembly GCF_030272615.1. Taxonomy (NCBI): domain Eukaryota; kingdom Viridiplantae; phylum Streptophyta; class Pinopsida; order Cupressales; family Cupressaceae; genus Cryptomeria; species Cryptomeria japonica. The sequence goes on along the minus strand of NC_081411.1, from coordinate 469,131,342 downwards.
AGTTTTTGAATATAATTGAATGTGAAGGAGATATAATTGTATCAATTTCTTTGTCTATTTGCAAAGTCAGATTATTTAAAGTTTTATCATTTTTTTGCAGGATTACTGATGCAGAGGAAAATCTAGGTGAAAGTGAAGTACGAGAGGCACACCTTGCAAAATCTTTGTATTACATACGCATTGGTGATAAGGTGTGTAATAACTTTCCTCTATAGCTGTATGATGAGGGCTATTTCCCTGACCTTTTTGTCTTGCCTATGTTTGCTGTTCTATTAGGAAATATCTGAACTATATTGGGTTCTGCTTTGCAGGAGAAGGCTTTGGAACAAATGAAAGTCACTGAAGGCAAGACTGTTGCCGTGGGCCAGAAGATGGACTTGGTTTTCCACACCCTTCAGCTTGGGTTCTTCTTCATGGACTTTGATCTAATTTCTAAAGGAATTGACAAAGCAAAGAAGTATGTTATCCTTTTAGTAGTTGTTTCTTTTCGGATATTTTCATAAGCCTTCTTGGTCAGTCTTGTAGTAGTTAACTTTGGTAGTCTAAATGCAGTTTGTTCGATGAAGGAGGTGATTGGGAAAGGAAGAACCGATTGAAGGTGTATGAGGGCCTTTACTGTATGTCTACACGAAATTTCAAGAAAGCAGCAGAACTATTTTTAGATTCTATATCAACATTTACAACTTATGAGCTTTTCCCATATGATGTCTTCATATTCTACACTGTGTTGACCAGTATCATCTCATTGGACAGAGTCTCTCTCAAGCAAAAGGTACGTAATTCACTCAGGCATGTTCTTTTACTGTAATTGTCACAGATGATATATTGACAAATGCCATTGGGGTGACATTACAGGTTGTGGATGCACCTGAGATTTTGACTGTGATTAGCAAGATACCACATCTTTCTGATTTTCTTAACTCCCTATATGGCTGTCAGTACAAGTCATTTTTTATTGCTTTTGGTGAGTATTCATCTACCATTTTATTCTCTCGAGCTTAAGCCCAAGAAAAGCACTTCACTTTTTCTATTAATTAGATGAAATACACAAAAAAGTGTAATTTGTCATTTTGTAATTACATAACTACTTTGGAATTAGCATATACATCTAACCAAATTTACTGGATTCTCTCAGCTGGTTTAACAGATCAAATAAAACTGGATCGCTACTTGCATCCACATTTTCGGTACTACATGAGAGAGGTCCGCACTGTTGTATATTCACAGTTTCTAGAATCCTACAAAAGTGTAACTATGGAGGCCATGGCAAAAGCTTTTGGTGTCAGTGTTGATTTCATTGACACGTAAGCATTCTGAGTTATGCATGAGCTCATTGTTTTTAAACTTCATTTGATGTTGAATTGATACTTGAGAATTTGTTGATGTTCATAGTTGAAGCAGTGCTCAGATGCTGTCATCATTTTAAAAATGTTTACATGTTTTGCAGGGAGCTCTCTCGTTTCATAGCTGCAGGCAAGCTTCATTGCAAAATTGATAAAGTTGCTGGTGTTTTAGAAACCAACAGACCAGATGCCAAGAATGCTCTTTACCAGGCAACAATTAAGCAAGGAGACTTTCTTTTGAATCGTATTCAGAAGCTCTCCAGAGTAATTGACCTTTAAGCTCTGGAATGAGTTTGCTTTCAGTAGCTGCTCGAGGGTGATTTTGAAGCCTGATAGGACTTAATGAATGTTGATCATGTTCTAAATGAGTAAATGGCAACTTTTCTTTTGTCAATTCAGATTTGTGTCTAATCATTTATGGTTTTATTCTTTCATGGTTTGCAACTAGATTGGCTGGTTTTACTGAAATTTCTGTTTAGAAAGGTTTAAAAACATTGTATTTCTCTGGCAAAATACAATGATTAATTATCAAAACTATAAGTTTGAAGTTATTATTATTTATAATTAATTATGCAAATATTATTGTGAGCGAGTGAAATATTTATTAAAAAACAAAAATATGAAAAATAAAGATTATTGCTCTAAACTACATTCTGGTTGTGACTGGTGTCATCATGCTAAACAAAAATATTTGAATATTCGAGAAAGGCCTCTTTTCATTTGGCCCAACTGTCATCATGCTAAGTAAAATCTTGAAACGTAGGTGAAGGTTTTTTTACAAGGATTATTGTATTTAACTCATTTGACTCCAACTTTATTTCCAATTGTGAGCGAGGTTGGTTGACAATCCATCCTTGAAGATTGAAACTTTAGTTTCTGTGATATTTCATTTTAAGTTTAATTTCGTCAATAAACATTGACACCTGCCCAAAAAATGACTGATGCTCTATGAGGTTATGTACTTGCCTACTATCTGCATCTTGTTAAATCATAATTCTTAATTTTAAAATAAATATCATTGCTCAAACTATGAGAGATTATATGAGCAACGATGGGATAATGTGTGTGGGGTCATTTTCTTATGATTTAACTTCGCTAATCAGTCTAATTTTTGCACGTACATATCTAAATTCAATCTTAATCGTTTTTATTACTCACTTTATTATAGAGAAATAATAATAATTGTTTAACATTATATACAAATTTAAGATCAGTGTAACTACTAAGTAGTTAAGAATTGAAAATCAATGTCATGTCTCCTTTTTCTAATTTCTAATTTTGGCATTTATTAACTCAATTGTTCTTTCACGGGTTAATTGAATAAGTTAAGAGAGAATAATAAATTTAATATTTAGAAATGTTCAAATATTCTCAATATCAAAAGTACATTTAAATATCAAATTAAATTCTTAGTGGGGTGTTGGAATTTGTGCTATTATGAGAAAGTTGTTGGATGATGAATTTTAGAAAGTTTGTGCATTTACTACTAGAGGACAATCTTTGATAACTCAATGACAACTTTTGACAATTGTCAATAATTCCAAAGGAGGGAGTTTGAATTTGATTTTGCGTCATTTTGGAAAAAGTAGTTGTAGGACAATTTTTAGAAAGTTTTTGTTGTTACAAGTGGCGAAGAATCTTGGATAGGTCAATGATGACTTTTGATAATTGTCATAACCAAATTAGCAATAATTCCTAAGGAAGTTGAATTCGGGCTCCAAAATCTTGCATGTAGGATAGATACCTAATAGAGATTAATGATGAAAACCTATAAGTGTACTAAAACCTATAAGTCATGTAAAATTACTCTATTAGAATATAAAATAAGATAGAGGTCATTGTAGATATTAAAAAGAAAGATGTGGTAGTATTACATGTCTTATACTACTACTTGATAAATTAATGTACTGAAAAGATAATAGTTAATGATGAATACATTAAATCCATTAAATGTTTATGGAAAAAGTTGTAAGAAAGAGGTCATTGTAGATATATAAAATAAGATAGAGGTCATTGTAGATATTAAAAAGAAAGATGTGGTAGTATTACATGTCTTATACTACTACTTGATAAATTAATGTACTGAAAAGATAATAGTTAATGATGAATACATTAAATCTTGCATGTAGGACCTCAGTTTGGATGAAAATCCGGACTCAAAACTCTTCAAAATACTCCCAGTGGAAAATCGACCTCTGTCTGGATGAAAATCCCGACAAAAAGACGCAGTCACTTCTCACATGTAATTTTGGTCATTTGGAGGGATTTTGGATATCACTTTTCTCTTATAAATGCAGTTTTGCACGAAGATTCTTCAAGGGACGAAACCCCATTAGAGTAGACGGCTTGTGGATGAAAGACCATGAGCAGTAGGTGGTCAAAGGAAAAAAACCCTTTGTTCACAGTGGGCAGCCTCATCTAGAGTTTGCATTTGGGTTGAAGAAAGATAGGGGATTTGTTAGTTCATTCATTTCAATTTGAGTTGTTTGAAGTGGTTTAATGAGCATAGTTGCTTGTTTGTTGTTTTTGTTGAGTTATTTGTGAGGGCATTATAGTAATACGTTGTTGTTATAATATTTGTAATAGATAATAAATTGTGTATTTTTCATTTGGAAGTCAAATAGTGACATTGGTGGTGTTTTAAGTGATCTAGGTGGATTATGAGGGTGATAGTTTTGTGGGTTTGATTTATTATTTTGGGGTTTTGGGAAAGTTTAAACTGATGTTATTAATCAATTTCAGACCCGATTTTATATGATGCTCATATTAGAAAAATAAGTCTCAATAACATTCTTTGTTTGATTTGTATTGGCCTCTTTTGTTCAAGAACAACTAGCTAGTTTTGATAGTTGTTGGTATTATTTGCAGAATATATTATAAGTTTATTTTCAGATTTGAAATTATTATGAATATTGAATTGGGGACATTACAGTGGTATTAGAGCATGGTCTTGCTAGCCTATAGGTTTAATTAAGTTGTTGATTTCGAATATGGGAGAAATCTTAATGTTTAATTGAATTGGAGAATAAACTTCAAAAATTGCAAGATGGCATGAAAATTCTAGAGCAATTGGGAGAGCTAAGCCATTTGAACAAATTGAACATGGCATGCGATGTGAGGTATAAAGCTCTTGATCCTAAAAAGGTTTGTAGATGGCATACAAATTACAATTCCCTACTTGAAGAGATCAAATCTGAAATGTCTTGTCGAGAATATGTGGAACATGCAAGGAAGAGTGAACCTCAGAAAAGAGGTCAAAAAAATTACATGAATAAAGGTAATGAAGAGATGAAGAATAAATTTAAGGGAGAAGTATTGACACACCATTCTCATGGGATTGACAAATTCCTTAAGTTCCTTGAAAATGATGTTTAGGAGAGTTTAAAAAGGAAGAAAATTCTGAGCTTGCTAAGGAGGATATCAAGGAAAAAAAAAAGAAGAAATGAGGTATCCTATAGAAAGTGAAAAAGGAAGCGGCAAAAATACTCTTAGAAGACAAAATTTGTGATTTTCTTGCAAAAAGCCTTGGGATACACATCATGTTGGAATCCAAGAACACTGAGAGGGGAGAGTGAACCAGTGTTCTGCCGGTTAGAGTAATTTTAACCTTATTAACAAATCCACTTATTAACCGTTATGCTTAAAAGAAAGTAACAACAAGTAATATCATTGCAACCATATGAATCAACACCATAACACATATTTATACGTGGAAAACCTCAAAGAGGAAAAACCACGGTGGGATTGTAGACCCACAATATCTATCCACTGGCCAAATGAATAAATATTACAAGAGGGGCTTGCACATGCAGAAAGGCACATTGCCTAGAGCACACTGCTCATCATAAAAAGAGCCTCACTGACTACATATCCAAATATTGGATTACAAACAAAAACTGAACTCAGAATGTACATCTGCTATGCTGGATGAGTTCCGTTTAAAGCACTGTCTGTACCAATTATACTGAAACCTCCCTTACCGGTATCTTAGATTGCTTCCCAATCCTCTAGACCAATAATCAAGACCGATTGCAGATCTTTACATTCGCATTCTATCGATCAAGATAACATCACAAAACCTTTCACATCACTTATCTGTTATATCTCCCAAATATCCACATCATCCAAAATGACCTAACTCGGACTGACTTATATACCCATTTACATGAATAAACACAAATGCCTTATGTCGGCTTACAAACATATCACAAAAGATAAGACACATGTCGACTCAGATAAAATTTAAACATAAAACAATATGACCGTTGCCGCTTCCACACTTGCCGGATCAATCTCCTATGTCGACCTTAGAATACCGGTTCCAAGTTTGCCAGTTCCTTGAATGCCGGTGTAGTGAATGTCGGTTCCCTGATTGCCAGATCTCCCATGAAGTGTGTTTCCATCAATGACAAAACATATAACCCAGATGAGTGTCAATTGCCAACAATCTCCCCCTTTGGCATTGATGGCAACACTCATGTGAAAAATGAATCGCAGAAGTGCTGTATCGGTTCCCATCCAAAACTGATCTCCCAAAACTGATCTCAGAAGACCACTGCCCCTGATCTATACATTACTTCTTATGTCCCTAGACATTTTTCACATCTGCCTCTCCCCCTTTGACAACAATGCCAAAGGCTGGGGCAAAAAGAATAAGAAATGAAGTTCTGTACAAACCAAAATGTGATACAAACCCATTCAGAATGTAAGCGTGCAGTTCTTCCTTTGTTAGGGTTGCCGGTGTGGGCAAACTCATCTGTTTCATACATTCCCGCTCATGAAGTAACAAAGTATTTAGCCGAGGACTTACCAAACCTCTCAACTCTCTGGCCCACCAGATTAACTTGTCTTTTTCCTTCTCTAGGGCTGAAATTTCAAACTCTAAAAGAAAATTTTGACCATCAACTGTGCTGGTCAATGATTCACTACCATCAAAACTAACTACAAGTTGTTCCAACTTGTCCTTATCCTCCTTAACTTTATTATCCAGGTTTGTTGTTAGTTTTGTTGTGTTAGTGCAAGATCGGTATATTCGACTGCATTGATGAAGAGCCTCATCAATCCTTGTCATCTCATCTGTCAGCTTAGCCTCGTCGGATGTGATCATGTTATCACAAGTGACTTTCCTAGCTGCATTATACCTTTCTACCAACTGCCGGTTTGACACTTGTTGAAGAGTTTTATACTCTTTGGCAATGTGCTCAGTCAAACCTTTCAACTTACCAGATGGACTAGCTACCTGATCAATCTTGTATTCCGGTGCAAGCTGCTGCAAAATAGGAATAGCTTGCTCAATAACCTGCTTATCTTTGGACCCTTCCTTCCTTAATTTCTAAGCTGCAACAAACATCAATTCAAAGATGCTCAGCTGCTTAATGTTCTTATTTCCAAGACGACCAAAATCTTCTTGACTGGATGAGTCAAGTGCCAATAATGAGGGACCAACAGTCGGTGAAGGTGCCGGTACGTAGACTTCAATCTGATCAACCTGACCTTCTGCCTTCTAATCTAATTTATCCTTTATCTCCTCAGCATCGGTGGCTTCGCCACGTGGTGCAGTTATTTCCACTGTCTCAACCTCACGAACTTCAACTGTATCAACATCAATTATTGAAGGATTATCTACTGGTTTATTGATCTCAACATCCTGTACAAGTGTAACTGTCGGAGGAATGTCCTCAGATGTTTTTCGTTCCAAAACCGGTGGATCTCCACCTAGTATACCTTTGCCTTTAGCATCAACCGAGATGTCTAGAATGTCAGACTTAGGCGGAATATCCACTGATGTAAAGAAACCTGGTTTATCCACAAAGAATTTAACCCAAGCCTCATGACTTTCTTTCACAATCTCATTTACTCTTTCCACCATAGGACTTATATGCTGATGTCTACTCTAGAATATTATTTTATTAGCAAACTCTAGACATTGCTACATCTCTTCATTAGTTATAGCACCACAAATAGTTAATAATTCCCAAATCTTAATATGCTTATCCTCCTCAATATGCGATAACCTCCTAGCATCTAACTTATTATACAAATCTGCTTCTATTTGAGTCTCAATTTCAATTAAAGCTTTCTTATATATGTCTAAATATAACAAAATTGATTCCTCAATCTCCTTTTGTTCCTTATCATCCATATCATCATGATAGTGCTGTATGTTACTCAAAATACCATCCTTTGTGATCTGATCAATCAATTTAGCAACAGAAAGAGGAGCAATAACCTTTACACTTTTACCAGATTCAAGAGAAATATCTAAATCTGATTTCTTCTTCTTACCGGGGGTGGGAGTAGACTCCTTGGCCGGTTTCCTTTTCTCAGTAGGCTTCCTCTCCTTCAAAATTTTCTTCTGAGTTGCTAGAGGAGTGACTGTGGATTTTTGCAGCTTTCCTTCCTCGGGCTTCTTCCTATGGATCCTCATATAGATCTTAGGAATCTTCAGGATTTCTTCCTCAGTCTCAGAACCAGATTTAACAGGAGCAATAAATGTCTTCCTCTTAGATAGACCCTTACTGGTTCCTATTACCGGAGAAGCCTGAACAACTGCCGGAGGAGATGTCTTTGCCAAACCAATGATTTTTTTTGATTTCAGAGGACATCTTCTGGACAACCTGTCCAACCTTCTTGATTTGCTCTTCCCTTTTCTTCTTGTTGAAACTAATCTTCACCTCAACTTTCTTCTGCTTAGTTGTTCCAAATGTTTTTTCCTTCTCATCAACTGTGGCATCTATAAGCATCTTGGCATAAAGGTCCAACATCTGTGCATCAACCTCATAGCCCATCTCAGTAACCCAAATAGTCCTAGGTTGCACTGCCTCCATCAAAGTTTCATCCTTTTTCACCATCAAGCATATGTTGGTAGAGTTATTATCAACAATATGCTTAGGGATCCTTTCCCTCTTCTTCATAGCTTTCTAAATGCCTTGAAATAACCCCACAAAATATAGTCTCTATCCTATCCCAAGATTCTCAATGCATCCTTGATCTGTTTACCCACTGGTATATCAAAGGCCCATTGCCTCTTATCGGATCCCGATATCTCATTCAAAAAGAAAAGCATTAAACAGACAATGAAATTTCCATACCAGAATGTACCTTTCTTATCTCCCTTAATCTTTCCCAAATTAGAAATCAACTCATCACACATCCACTGACAAAGATCATATTTCTCATTTTCTTTCATCATCTTGTGTGCTAAAAAAATACAGGAACTGGAAATAGAGTTCAAGCGGTTTGATTGAGTTACCTTGTATCCAATTACCATGCTTGCAAATTGAACAATTTTATCTCTGAAAGTGCTAATCCGCATCGACCTGTTGTCAGAGGTGGCACCGGTTAGCCTTTTCACCTCATTGTTCGAAATCTTTCTCCTACTCAGTGTCTGTCCGACTTGGGGTAAGCCGGTGATAGCACAAATCGACTCCTTGGTGATTTTATAGGGCCGATCAAGACACATGAACTCACCATGGACTCGGCTCAGCACATATCGAGTCATCTCATCCTCCAACTCGGGCATCTCTAGAATGTTAGTGAAACCTTGTTCCTTCAGAATTTGAAATTCAGATTTAATTAATCCATACTTGTTTAGCAAAGTAGATAGATACATTGATTTAATCTCTGATGAACCCAAATCCTCCAGAGTGCAATCAATATATGCTCTCACATCTTCAACATAAAGAACTCTGCCGAGAACCCTAGAAAATGCGTCGAAAGAGTCATCAACCTTTGCAATTTGAGGGCATTGTTTGAATTCTGGACGTGGACGATCCTTAATATCCACCACAATAGGGACAACCACATCTGCTGGAGCGGGAGCAATTCTAGAAGCCATTCCGATTTCAGGAAAACTAGCATGAAAATAGAGAAAATGCCTCACAACCAAAGCCGATGAAAACCTTTGATAAATCCGCACAGAGAATACTGGAAATCGTTGGAAAACGCTCTTACTTCCCTTGATCGCCTAAAAATTTCTCTACTTCACTTTGAGTGTCATGTGATAAAAAATGAAGCTACTTATCCCTTTTAATCTACAAAACCCTAATTTCCCATTGATATTAATGCATGCCGACATATGATACTGGATACAAAATCCATTATCTCAGCGCCGGTGAATCTCCAGACTGTCTTCACCAGGATGTAAAACAAGCTTTCAGACCTCTACCGGGGGCAATGCAGGATCTGTCATTAATTTTCCTCTCCCTAAGACTAAAGCCTTAGTTACCAGATAAGTTTCCTGCCGGTGCAGGAACGTTTTGCTGTGCCAATTGAGTAACTAGAGAATTTATCTCTGCCAATTGATCTTCAGACTTCCCAATCCACTGTTTAGCATGAGCCTACCGGATCTCATCAACCTTTTTCTTTCCTTTCTCATTTGATGTGTCATTCCCTTCCGATGTATTCTTTCTTTTGCAATATTTGGCAATATGTCCTATTTTGTTGCATGCATAGCAAGTAACATTGTTCTTTTAAATTGCCTTTTTGAGTCCTTGACCATTCTTCGACCTACATTGGTTAGCCATATGTCCAAACTTTCCACATGTTTGACGTCTCACATTCATTCTACAATCTTCTATTTTATGACCATACTTATTACACTTTGAACACTGACCGAGAACAACATTATTATTCTGATTTGCTCTATTTTTGCATTGACTTTCTCTATGACTAAACTTATTACAAACAAAGCATCTACCATTAAATTTATGTGCATTGGGTGCCTTATCAGTGATTTCTAATTCTGGTTGTCTGGTGGATTCCCCTGATTTGCAGTATCGAAGCTTTCTCCATGCTCAAATCCAAGACCTCTAGTGTCTCCAGTGTCTCTTTGATCCTTCAATAATTTATCAAGCCTTGCAGAACTGACCCTGAAATTTTCTTTGTATTCATTTGCAGCATCCATATCACTTCTTAGGATTGACATCATTCTTTCCAACTCTTGCTCATTGTTCTGTGATTGCACCAACTTATTTCTCAACATATCATTCTCATACACCAACCTAATGCATTCCTTAGATCTGTCTTTCAACGACATAGCAAGATTTTCTTCATTCTTCTTCTGATCTTCAATCTCCTTGGACATCCTCATAGTCATGGCTTGCATTTCATTCTTCAAGACACCATTCTCCTGACTCAACTTCTAACATAATTTCTTAAGGGTATTCTTTTCTTCATCATCCGGATTTTGTAAAAGTTCCTCCCTTTTAGCTTGAGCAGATGATAACCTCTCCTGTAGGGTAAGAATGAATTCCTTTGCAAAATTCAACTCATCTTGCAGCTTCAATTTCTTCAACCTTTCCACATCATAGTCCTCAAGTGCTACTTCAAGTTCCTTCTGTAGACTCATCTCCATGGATTCCGGAATCAGGATCTTCCTCAAGCTGTTAGACTTATTCTGAGGCACAAGGCTCTAATACCAATTCTTAGAATCCAAGAACACTGAGAGAGGGGGGTGAATTAGTGTTCTGTTGATTAGAGTAATTTTAACCTTATTAACAAATCCACTTATTAATCGATATGCATAAAAGAAAGTAACATCAAGTAATATCAATGCAACCACATGAATCAACACCATAACATAGATATTTATACGTGGAAAACCTCAAAGAGGAAAAACCGTGGTGGGATTGGAGACCCACAATATCTATCCACTGGCCAAATGAATACATATTACAAGAGAGGCCTGCACATGCAGAAAGACACACTGCCTAGAGCACATTGCATGAGTTCCGGTTAAAACACTGTCTGGATTGGTTATACTGTAACCTCCCTTACTGGTATCTTACATTGCTTTTCAATCCTCTAGACCAATAATCAAGACCGATTGCAGATCTTTACATTCACATTCTATCGATCAAGATAACATCACAAAACCTTTCGCATCACTTATCTGTTATATCTCCCATATATCCACATCATCCAAAATGACCTAACCCGGACTGACTTATTTACCCATTTACAAGAATAAACACAAATGCCTTATGTCGTCTTACAAACATATCACAAAAGATAAGGCACATGTCGACCCAGATAAAATATAAACATAAAACAATATGACCATTGCCGCTTCCACACTTGCCGAATCAATCTTCTATGTCGGCCTTAGAATACCGATTCCCTGAATACCGGTGTAGTGAATGCCAGTTACGTTGATTTCTGTATCTCCCATGAAGTGTGTTGCCACCAATGACAACACATATAACCCGAATGAGTGTCAATTGCCAACACATCATAGATGTTAGAGAAGGGTTGAGGTAAAGCTAGAGAAAGAATTAGAAGACATAGAAAAGAAGACCTTAGTACCATAAGAGGTGATGGTTACAACAAAACCACAAAAGATCAACAAAGGGAAGCTCGAATCGGAGCTGCAACTAGATCCAAAAGAGGTAAAGGAACCTACCTTGGATGTCCCAAATATAGACTCCTTAATACATATTTATGTCTTACAAACTTTACCACATGAAGAAAATATTTGTAGCAATGAGAACATTTTAAAATGAGTTTTTCATATTGAAGAAAAAGATTTAAAAATAGAAGATAATATTCCAATGATTTTCAATAGTGTTCAAGAAACACCTATCAATATTTATCCCATGGAAAAGATGACACCATCAATATGTGAGAATGGTCTACAAATTAACTATGCCAGTAGATGTGAATATGTGAAGGATATTTTAGTTGATGATGTTCACTTTGATAATACTATTGCAAATCTTTCAAGGATGTTCAAATCAGCAATAGAAGGTAAGAGGATTAATCATTTCTTTGATTGCAGTTCAAGGAATAATGAGGATAATAGTACAGAAGAGTTATTGCACCGTCTTGGTTCCACATTATTGCATGGTATCTATCATCGTGAGAAGCATTCTAACAATGCAAAAAAGATGAGGAGTGCGAAGTAGAATGAAAATCCTTTCTCTCAACTTCAAAATATCTCATGGATGATGTTATGGGATCTTGGCGTTTCAACTAAATCTAGCATACAGGTTGCAAATAAAAATCCTTTGGTAATTGAAAGAGTTTTATTAACTTTTAATGATGGCATGTGTCAACAAAACAATGATAATGTCAATAAAGAAAGAGATTTACTTGTTAGATTTGAGGGTTTCAAGATGAAGGAATGTGCCCCATCCTCTATAATCTCAAAGGGTGATCTATTGGTTGAATTTCATAGTAGCATCATGGATAGGCATGCATTTGAAGAAAATATTTGGAGTTACAAGGATATACATGTTGAGGGTATTCCTACCTCATCAAAGGAGGTTGAGCTCATTGTTGGCAATCTAAGGTCTGTAGTTAATGATCAAATTTCATATCCATTTCTTCCTCTTATGTCACCACATAAATCTATTCATCTTGGAAAGCATGCTAACAAGGGTGATAGAGTAAGGACTATAACTCTCAGTATAGGGCATGGGGAATCTTTGCTTCAAATTCAATGTTGTTTTTACATATGGGTTCCTAATGATCTTTTGAGGTTCTAAATGGATACATGCCTTGATACAATTACCGAGTTATTCATCTCTCACATTTGGAGTAAAAGGAAATTTGTTGAATTTGTTGTACATTCTAATTGCCTTGTGAAGAGTCAATGTTCACAACTTGCAGATAACTCATGAAAACAAAGTATCATGATTGAAGAAAAAACTATGGGTGATGGACAAATGGAGATAGTCACATTAAGGTGTTTGTTGTTAGATGATGGTAAGGATAAGAGGAATTCTTACATTGGACAAGCTGTTAGTGTATCGAGTTGCTAGTTTTAGAGAACATGTGTACCGTTTCAGGTTGTGGTAAGAACTATAGTCTTTATTTTAATATTTAGATGTTTCCAAATAAGCATAGAACAATCTTCAATAACATGTCCCTAGGATCACCACAAGATAGAGGATTCAACATTCTATGAAGTTCAAAACTAATTTGTATCAGGAATTTACATGGGAGATTGAAATTGCCTACTTCAATCAAGTTATAATGAGGAGTAAGTTGTTGGTTTTGAAATGTTATACAAGAGTGCAGATTTTTATGGAGAGGTTTTCCATTATTGAATGGTTGATTCAATCTTTCATATAGCTGGCATTTCTGGTTTACTATTGTTTCCATATGATAATGCTGATTATAACATTTATTGATTTTGGATGACTGATTGCAATCATGTGCATTTACATACAAGATGATATGATCACATTCATGAGTATTGCTACCTATAATATAATGGGAATCCTAGTCATGGAAAAGAATATTTTTCAGTCTATGACTACTTATGGAGAGTTCTCAATCTATAAATTGTTGTCCACCTATTTTACAAGGGACATGCCGACAGGTGTTTTGGCACACTCACCAACAGGCAGGTAGAACATGAATTCACACACCACCTCTCCTAAAAAGAAATCAATCTCAAAAGATTGATAACTCCAAGGTCTCTGTAGTTGGGTCATGATGGTGTTGGGTAACTCGGTGGTTGACGTAGATGTACTTGTTAAGGGGCCTGCCGATTCATAACTTTCTGATTTATTTGCATAAGTTAGGAAACTAAAACTAAATCTAAACTAACCAACGAGAAAGAAACAACAAAAGAGAAAGGGAATGCAAGAAGATGATAAACATATGACATTCAATCCATCTAAAAATATCAACTAAACCTTGAGGAAAGCATAACATTCATACATCAACATGTAAATCAACAATTTAACATACCAATGAAGCTAGATTCGATGGAAATAAAGACTAAACCACATTGACATTAACATCAATCAGAATATGCATGCACAAATTCAAGCAATGCAAACATGGCTCTCTCCTAATTCAGGAAGTTAAATCAGATAAAAAGATATCAGACATTCATCATATGAAAAGAAAACATCTGAAAGAAACATGAAATTGCATTAGAGTTTATAAATTCACCTTCGAATGAGGCACTCGTCCAACATATTTAACACATCAAAACTTCTAATTTCTGCCTTCAATCAAATTGTTCTCAGCTACATTAACATGAAAATGCAATGAAGGATAATCTGGAATGACCTTCAGCCAGTTTCCAAAAACTTTCTAGCTACTAAGCTATTCCTAATTTTGAAAGGTCTAATTTTTGAGTATCTAACCCCTTACAATGAACATTCAGCTCCAATTTATAGATATTTCCCCAATTTAGAAACATCAGATCGATTCTCAATTTGTGCATGTAAGCACTCTAGAAAAAGGAAAATTCTCATTTGCAACTCAAGATTGACTCGAGTTGATGATGCAAACTTGTCTTTAAAACAAAAACTAACTTGTCTTTAAAACAAAAACCTTCTGATTTTGACGTTGAGCTTTCTTTTGGTTTGACTCCAATTTGACTTTTGTTCCAACTTTGCCTCCTCTCCACTTCCTTTATATCCTTTGTACTCCCAAAATCTCTCTCTTCAAATCATTTCACCTCCGACAAAGAGAAAAGAAATTTAGATATATGCCTTTCTTTAAAAATAATTTAAACTATTATTGAAAGCACTTTAAAGGAATCTTAAACCTTTTTGTTTGAAGCATTTCAATTTAAAGTTATGAACTCCATTAAAAGAGGGAAATAAAGTCTATTTCAAAGGAAAGGAGGAAACATGGGCTTGGATTAATATTCCCGTAATGGACTCCTTTCGTATATATCGCTCCCTTCATCAATATATCAGCACGTGAATGATCTCATTTTTCATGGTTTACAACCCGATCTTCATGTTCCAGAGAGAATGCGTTTCTTAAAATCATAATTGCAAATGTGGCTGATGATTTTCATTGCATATCGATCCAACATGAAAGATGCTCATTATACCTCAGATTATAGGCATTAGTACTGCACATCTTATTTACCTTTCATCGCCCTTGTTTCAAATTTGAATGATCATGACAGTCATACTCATGTTGTAGATTCTTTCCTTCATAAGTAAATTGCCTTTTACTCACAAAGGTTTAGCCTAAATCATGTTTGGTGATTGTGTCTTTTTCTTCATTTCTTTGTCCTAGCGTTGGCAACTTCTTTCGCGTTACTTGCTTCACCAACCATTTTTCGGTATGCCCTAACATTCATCATTGCGCCTTCCCTGCACCTTTGATCCACATCGCTTTGAATTCTTTTCAACGCAGTATGCAGGTCATTTTATCGCTTGCTTTAGTATGTTGTGATATTGTTGCCTGTTGCCCGTAGTTGTCCTTGGTGACAAAAAAGTGTCATTTAATTGGTCGGGTTATCAGCTGTTTGTTATATATCTGCAAAATATGAAGTGGGCCCTCTTATTGCGGTCACGTGAGAATGAGTTGGCATTTTTTAATTAAAGTATCTTTGGTTTATTTTTGACGATGCGGATTTCAAACCAGTTTTAAAAAGCAAACAGTATTTTGTTTAAAGTAAAATTAAACTCTCTCAACATTATGTCTCCGTTTGAGTTCTTTCTTGAACCCTAACTTGTGTTGCCGGCACGATAGAGGTGAAGGAAGTTAATATGCTCTGTTTTTGTAAAATCTTGATGTGGGTGTCAGACAAAATAAGCGATAAGTTGGAATTTTTCAGATGGTGGATTTTGTGGCCGATTTCATGGGGATTTGTACAGGTTTCTTACCATCAATCTCTCACGTTTCTATCTTCATACTACAGGTAATATCGTGCAATTTTATACTTGTTCTTTGGTCAAATGAAATGAAACGAAAAACAATTTCTGGTAATTTCATGCAACTGAAAAATTGTTTTTTCTTGGTAGCTTCAGTTTGTTTTGTTTTTTTCAAAACCCGTTAGGGTTTGGTAATCCTTTACGAGGGTTACTCTTGAAGATTTTCTGTTAAAAACAAAATACAATTTTTTTTGTGTTTCCGTGTATTTAAAAGAGATATAGAAGGAAATTCGTTTCAGTTCATCGCGCTCTTCCGGATCAGATGGAAGACCCAGTTTTTGTTACAAAGAACAGTTTTGTTGATGACAACTCTAACTAGGGTTGGGTAACTTCTTTTTGAGGGTTACATTTGAAGTTCTGTTGGGTAACTTCTTTTTGAGGGTTACATTTGAAGTTCTCTGTGATAAAAATGAGGATCAGATGAGAAGTTTTTCTGAAGAAGGGGAAAAAGAAAAGAAAAGAGGACTAGAAATTGATACACATGTTTTTTTTTAACTGTATACATACAGCAGTTGCAGGAATATACAGTGACACATTTTTTTTTGAAAACAAAAAGGGAACTCTGATCTTGTTACAGAGTATCTTGTGTTTCTGGTTATCGTGGAGACTGAGAATATTTGTGTAATCCGGAGATCAAGCTTACTGTCTCTGATGTTGATATATTGAAGTGTTTTGGAACCATAGTCAGATTTTTATTATACTTGTTCCAACCAGTGATAATCTTGTGATTTCTTTCATAAAATGACAAGGTTACCATTGTCTGGAACTTGAGTTAATATTCTACTTTATAAAAGGCATAGGGGTGGGTGCTCCTTGAAGCTTTGTGGCTTCTAAATTCAGTGTATTGAGTTGACATTCTGGAGATAATAAAAGAAATCCCTTAACTAGTGGTTTTTCTACCCCAAGAGGGTTTTCCACTCATGAAAAATTATGATGTCATGTGTCCAATCTTGTCTCTTTTTGTCTCATTTGTCTATGCTCTGATACTTTAGTTTTTTTCTATTTTGCTTTTTCATACTCTGCTGTGTTTGAATGTATTGTATGGAATTATTGTAATTTACATTCAACAGTTGTATGTTTTTGTGAAAATGGCAATCTTATTTTGGTTTCTGAAGGCATAAATCAAAGACTATTCATCTATCCCTGTTTCAATCAGTTTTATATTCTTTGATAACAGTGTTGGTTTAAGATGTTAAGTTGCATTTGCTCATATTTACAATACTCTTGCTCACTGTTGTTCACTTGTCCTTATTGTTAGTCAAGGCTGTCAATTTTTAAGGTGTTTTTCTTTTCGAATTTGTTACACTCTGATTCACCCCCCCTCTCAGAGTGTCTTCACTTCCAACAGTTGCCCTCATTATTTCTGCAATCGAATGTTGCTTTTGTTGTTGTATCTAGTCCTTCACTGAACTTCAACCAGACTTTGCTTTCTTACCCATTAATTCACTTCACTTCCGCTTTGGGTCATCGAGTTGCTTCAATCGCTTGGGTTTATTGGCGCCTTCCTCTTGTCTTGCCCTCGATTACTTCACCCTACCACTTTGATCCCTCCCACTTGGGGAATGAAGGAACAAATCTGGTAAAAAAGATAGTTTTGGAAGGGGATTTAGGAAGCTACTTGTGTCATCGTGAATTAGCAACATCTGGCTCTCGGCATGTAAACAACGGAGCTAAATGGGTCTCAGATTTTCTTTTCAATATTGATATTGAATTTGAGAAAAATAAACTATATAGTCTCGTTGCATACAATATTAAAGTTTTGCCTATAACTAACTGTTGCAGTTCAGTCTGTGCAGGTGATAGACACCATGGGGAATGCTAAGAAATTTCATCCAAGTGGGTTGCTTTGGGAAGTATAAATGTAGGGTCTTGCATACATAGCTATTTTTTCTTCTTTCGTTGTGCTTGATGGCGATTCCATTTTCATACAACATGGTGGAGATTGCAAACATAGAGGAGATCAAGGAGAATTCTCCTTGCGTTTCTGGTGGACGTAGCCACTTAGTGGTGAACCACGTTAATCTTGTGTCTTGAGTTCTTTGTTGTGTCTATTATTCTTTCTGCTGTTTTCTATTCATTATTATGTGTTTTCTCTACTCGTTTTTAAACTAACAATTGGTATCAGAGCTATGGTGAAATATTGAGCAAAGACGGGATCCAATTGGATAGTTGATTATGGAGTTAGGTGCTTTTATGTTATCAATAAACAGGTAGAAGTTTCAGATGATGAGGCCGAATCAGATGATGAAGTCGAATCAGTCATCGAAAAATTTCTTGGCAGTCTAGACTCGGTAGAGAGTGATGTCCAAGTGGAGGTTGAAACCAAATGTCATTGGTGGGATGACTGGAAATTGGAGGAGACTTCGGCTGAAGAAGAAGAGGGTTTGTTGCATTCGTTGTTTGAAGAAGAGATTGGTTTGTTTCCCTTCCAAGATGAGGAGGATGCCTCCCGAGGTGAGGAGGATGTAGTCTCAAATCTAGCGAATGAGGATGACCCTGAAGAAGAACAGGCAGATTGCAGAAGTGATGATTTATTGTTGCAGATTGCAGCAGTGGAGGCAGAGTGGAATGCATTGATTGCAGGTACTGCACAAGTTTCTGCACAAAATACAACAAATTCATTCAGTGAGGCAACCGTGAGAATTGGGAGTGATGTTTGTAGGCTATTCACACCCGTACAAGAGTTTTATATTTGGGTATTAAAATTTGATAATGGTGATCTTCTAGATATTCTATTACGGGGGAGCACTGTTCATGAACAGAGTTTGGCGATATTAAAATCTTCTCAAGAGCTGGTTGTAGTATGAGCCTTGGAATGGAGATGCAGGGAATGTTACAGGCTATGTCGGTTGGACTTCACGGGGGAGATTATTGGGTATATGAAGCCCAATAGTCACATTGCTGTTTGTCTTCCCCAGAAGACTCTTCATTTCATATTTGATATGTTTATATAAATGGCTGTGTGTAGCCCATACATGATGTATTGTGTAATTGGATATTGGTTAATAAGAATTCTCCCTGCGTTTCTGGTGGACGTAGCCACTTAGTGGTGAACCACGTTAATCTTGTGTCTTGAGTTCTTTGTTGTGTCTATTATTCTTTCTGCTGTTTTCTGTTCATTATTATGTGTTTTCTTTGCTCGTTTTTAAACTAACAATACTGTGTAATTGGATATTGGTTAATAAGAATTCTCCCTGCCTTTCTGGTGGACGTAGCCACTTAGTGGTGAACCACGTTAATCTTGTGCCTTGAGTTCTTTGTTGTGTCTATTATTCTTTCTGCTGTTTTCTATTCACTATTATGTGTTTTCTCTGCTTATTTTTAAACTAACAATTGGTATCAGAGCTTAGGTGAAGTGATTGAGTAGAGATGGAAAGGTAGATAGATAAATGATTGAAAATTCTCGAGAAGATGCAGAAGTTCAAAGTTAGAGAAACTAGTTGCTGGTATTGTGGCAAGCGAGGCCACGTAAAAAAAAATTGTTGGTTTCTCGAGAAGGCTAAAAGGCAGCCAAAAGACGAAGACACTGATCTAGTCATCGAAGATTTTCTTGCAAATTTAGACTCGGTGGAGAGTAAAATTGTGCAAGCAAAAGTTAAAACAAAACACCATGTTCATTGGTGGGATGGCTGGAAAAATGAGGAGACTTCGGTTGAAGAAGAAGAGGGTTTGAAGTATTCGTTGTTTGAAGATTTTCTTGATTCGACTGAAGAAGAGGATGCTGAAGAGGAGGACGCTGAAGCAAGTGAGGATGAAGTTGATGAGGTTGAGACCAAGTCTCAGGAGGATTATGAAAAAGAAAAAATTATGAGGTTGAAGGAAGAGAATCTCGTACTCACCGACAAACTGATTTGTATGGACCAGAAGTTGATGGTTTTGTGTCGCATCATGAATATTGGAAAAGATAACTTTGAGAAAGAATGAGATTTTTCTGAAGAGACCGTATTTCAGCAAGAGGAAAGTGATGGGAAGCTCTTAACTGAGGACTCTTTCCTCACAAAAATGTATGCCTTGTTGATAGGAAAGCCTTTCTTTGGTGGAAAGAATCCACAAGAGGATTCAGGGTTCCTGGAGATTGAATATCCCAAGAGCGCAGGGATTATAGAGCTCACGGAGGCGGGAGAGAGCCTCTGGCTCAAGGCTGCGCAAGATCTAGAAGACTTCGGAAAGGCTGATGATAAGGTCTTTGAGGAAAATGAATTTCAAAAAGAACAAAAGAGTGATGATTTATTGCTCTAGATTGCAGAAATAGAGGTGGAGTGATTGCAGGTACTGCACAAGTTTTTGCACAAAATACAACGAATTCATTTAGTGAGGCAACCATGAGAATTGGAAGTGATGTTTGTAGGCTATTCACACCTATACGAGAGTTTTATATTTGGGTATGAAAATCTGATAATGGTGATGTTCTAGATATTTTATTACGGGGGAGCACAAGAGCAAGAGACTTTGATGGAGGAGTATATTATGCATTTGTTGATAGTAGTGTTCCCGATTATGGATTACCCGATGAAGTAGTTAGAGAATATGTTTTTAACTCTGCTCTGACTTGGAGAAGATTAATTTGCACTATTCATAAACAGAGTTTGGCGATATTAAAATCTTCTCAAGAGCTGGTTGCAGTATGAGCTTTGGAATGGAGATGCAGGGAAGGTTACAGGCTGTGCCGGTTGGACTTCACGGGGGAGATTGTTAGGTATATGAAGCCCAACAGTCACATAGTTGTTTGTCTTCCCCAGAAGACTCTTCATTTCATATTTGATATGTTTATATAAATGGTTGTGTGCATCCCATACATGATGTATTGTGTAATTGGATATTGGTTAATAAGAATTCTCCCTGCGTTTCTGGTGGACGTAGCCACTTAGTGGTGAACCACGTTAGTCTTGTGCCTTGAGTTCTTTGTTGTGTCTATTATTCTTTCTGCTATTTTTGTTCACCATTATGTGTTTTCTCTACTTGTTTTTAAACTAACACCTTAATCCATACCATGTTGGATAAAAAATAAGTAGAACCATTATTGCTGAAAATGCATCTCTAAATATACGTTTATATGTTTTAATTCCTTTTAAACACTTTGCTATAGTGAGTTATATTAAAATGAATAAATGTGTAATTATAGTTGACTATAAAGTTAGTAACAATAATCTTAATCGATATTAAGTGAATGTTAGTTTTTTTATAATTAAAATATTAAATTGAGATTAGATTTGTAAAAATTTGTATTTTTTAAATTACATGTAATTTTTATAATTGAATAAAATACAAACATATCTTATTAATTTTTTTTTTTTTAATTATGAATTAAATTGAAAAATATATTATATATAAATATTTGGTAAATATTTTTTAAAAAAAAAAGTTAATATTGTTTAATTAATTATTTAACATAAATTAACTTCAAAGTTTTTGTAAACAAATTTTATTTCAAATTCTTGACAAATTTTGTCACACCATAATTTTTTTGTCTTTAATTTTTATAGAAAGAAAATCATTATTTATGATTCTACTATAATATGTTAATAAATAAACATTACAAGATGTTAATATGTCAAATTCATATCTCTTATTCAATTTTTCAAAAACCAATTTTTTTTTACCTCAATTTTAATTTCTAAGATAAAAAAGGTTTAATTTATAAGATAAAAACTTAATAATAAAAACATCATTGACATTTTTTTTTCTCTATTTTATGATTTTATTCTAATTTCTACTATTTCTTTCCTTGACCTATATTGATATACTTCAAGACTTGTTTGATTGAGCTTAAAAATTACACATAATTAGTCACAAAATATTTTTCAACTCAATTAGTAATTTTAGCCTTTCACTTTTTAAAAATGTAATATTCATGTTATATAATTTTTTCCATCCTTTCAAGCATTAATTGTTAGAAGCAAAATAATATAGTTGTGATGTTAGGCTTTAACATGATTTTGTTAAGAAATTTTAGCCAAAATCTAAATTAGATGGCATTGGTCATTCAATTTTTTATTATCAATGAGCTTATTAATTCGATTATATTATTGATTTTAAAAATGCAATATCCCTAATGAGAATTAATAGTAATTAAACTTAGGTTTATGTTTCTAGCTATAAATAAATATTTGTAATGACCTCACATTAAATTTGCAATATCTATAAATTAAAGGACCCTTCAAAATTTTTTTATTTAGGAGAAATAATTTAAGATTTTCAATATATTATAAGCCTTATAAACCCAAAATTTTCTATTTCATTCTCATGATATCCAAAACCATAAAACTAGAATTCAATATAACAAGGGAAATAAACTGCAAATTTCAAAATATTGATAATACCTCATCAACTTAAATCATAAATATTGATTTGTATTCATCTATGCCTATTTTGAATTAAGTTATAAGCACAAAGGAAATACACAACCTTTCTTACATTTGTGCATAAATATTAAAAATAAATTATAAACATTGTTACAGTAGCTTTTATGGATTATGGTCTATTTATAATTCGAGAACCTTTACATATTAATCAAGCTCATCCTCCTAATAGACATCAATTATTAATCAAGAATCTCTATAGATATATTCCTCCGACCAAAGTGTTTTTTTCCTTTACCAAACATCATCTAGAACAATTTTCATCCTTTGATCATTAGCTAATTTGTGGGCTTTTATCCTCAAATCAAGCATTTCAACATGAGTTCTAAAATGATTTTTTAGTAACGGTTTTAAAATATGTATTAATTTTCATCTTTTAGACATCAATTTGTATCATGTTTCAATCACTGTGAGGTAGAAAATTGCCTTGTTACTGAATCTTTCTATGCTCAAGGCATCTGAAAATCCTTTTGCCCATCTCACTATTTAAGAACCTCTCCTAAAATATTCATTACTTACGTTTCTTTAGATAATGTAATGGGTGTGGGATGTTCTATTCACAACAAGTTCAACTTGTGCACTCCAGAGGGAAAAACATGTCCTAATTCTAATTTAGGACCTTGTATCATATGACCCAATCCATGCTTTAAAAATTTGTCTCTAAACATTGTGATGCCTAATTTTTCTCTCATCTCCCCTTCTACACCTCAATAGTCTCTAGTTTCTTTTTGTGGTGGAAAATTCGTCTTCCATGATAGCGACAATAAGTCTACTTTGGATCTTCTAAAAAGGGAGAAAATTAGTGTCTCCAATTCCCATGATCTTTTTCTTCACGTAGGAATACAAAATGAATTATCAGAATATAAAGCCTTCTTCTTGATTCATGGTTTAATTTGCCAATTTAACTAATTATGGCTTGATCTCCTTTATCTTCACTAGTTGATTACATATGCTTAACATCCACTCATGAAAGGTAACCTAGAAATTTATCCTTGTGCTCAAGGCTTCTTTATTTTTGTTTTTGATTGGGTAAGTGATAGGGATGTTATTCTCTCAATATACATGGTATTCATGACTAGTATATCCTCATGCTTAAATCGTGACATCTTGATTTTAATATTTTGAATCTTTCAAAATTAAGTATGTGTGGATTCATCTTCCAAACCTTCCTCTTTAATTATGGTTTGATTATTATTTTGAAGCCATTCATAATACTCTTGGCAACTTCTTGGTGATTGATCATAACACTATTGATTTCATGCACACAACCTTTATATAAATTATGGTAGATATAAACACTTTAAAGGATCTCCCTATAGACATTAACTTCAAATATATGAGCACGATTCATTTCAAACATTATATTATGAGGCTTTTCCTTTTGGTGTTGATAGTTCTTTATTATAAGACACATGAATACTAACTTCCACAACTGTAAGCCCAACTCTAGTGATTATGCAATGAGGTGGACGAATTCCCTCCCACAACATTACATAATGGATGGTTATTTGGGGTGCCAAAATCTCCTTCACCTATTTATTGAACTAAAAATAATAATACCAAGCTTCCTATTGAGCCTCTACCTCTATTGAAGAAATCAAATTTAGAAAACAAAGAAAGTTTATGCCTCACTCAAAGCTTGTGCCCATAATCAAATGCCCCTCTTGAAGTAGTCAATGAAAAACATCTTATTCAGAAGGGATGTGAATATAAAAATATGGATCTAGCTACATTAAACTTATCTAAATAATTTAAAGTGGTGCAAAAGAAAAAGAAGATCCAAATTTTGAAAAAGATATTGGGACCCTAAAAATAATCTTGCAGTCACATTCCAAAATAGGTAATCATGGATCATATCTAAATTATAATGAACCCCATTAGGATATTTATGCACTTTTTCATGAGCTATAATATTCTATTAGCTCTATAGGTGTTTAAAACTTCGATTATATGGAACTGGTGCTATTGGAAGTACCCATCTACCAAAAATAATTAGACTTCTTTACATCAACCACATGAAGGCCAAAAATCACATTTAAAAAAATGAATACTAGAGATGTGTGCCTAAAAAGGCGCTCCTACCTATTATGCATCATTTTCTTTTAGATCACTCACATAAACTGTTCTCATGTGCACATAACCATACTAGAGAGGCATGCAAGGATATAGGCAAGACATGCAACAACCTTGACAACTGTAGTGTCCTAAATTATACACCCTTACAGTTCAGACCATATTTTAGGTCCTCACCTGAGTGTGCGTCACCCAATGGCTAATTAAGGCCCGATTATGCTTATACCATGCAAATTTGGCCTTGTTTTCACTTCATCCACCACATAACCCCCTTAGTTTGACCCTAAAAAGGGATAGGACCATGACGTGGTGCTTTGGTCATCATTGGGACCAGGGCGACACGCTTTGGTCCCCTCTTTGACCCATTCTTGCATCTTAAAAAATGAGCGGGAAATCTCTCTCTGTGTCGGCCTATGTCAGAAAATTAACATGTTATTCAATGGGAAAGTATATAAGGAGACCTTTTTCCCTCTCATTTGATAAACACATATCATATGCGTCAATAAGGAGATCATGATACAAGCATTCAAGCATTGAAGCATTCATCATCAATCATTTCTAGAGGTCTTCAAGGCTGCATTCTTCATTCATTGATTATGGAGCAACATTACACCATTCATTTGCAAGCATGTGTGTGTGATTAGGGTTTTGTCATGTTCAAAGAACGGTAAGGTCTTATTTTTCTTTTTCTTACAACATATGTGATTGCATTCAAGAAGCAAAGCATCATTATCAGTCATTGCAAATCTAAGGTATATCCTTCCATTATTTATTTTGATATTTGCAATATTTTAATCAAGGTTAATTACTAAACCAGGGTTTGACTTGGGCAAGCCCCTATTCCCAACCTATTTTCATTTATTTATGTGTGCAGGAAATAGGTATGGAGCTGCGATCTTTAGAGTAGGCATTATTTGTAGAGACGAATCAACCCTCTTTGCTGTACAAAAAGTTAGGAGAACCAGAGGAACAAGCACTCCGGTCTCGACATTTTTGGAGATTTTTCAAGGATTAGGTCCGAATATGCATATAATGCTCAGATCCATGTGCGTTCCTCAATTTGATGACTGTAGGTCACTGTTTCTGTATTTTTACCTTTATTTTCAACAATTTTCCGTAATTTCAGCATTACAACTCACAAAAGAGGTTAAATAAATTCACCCCTTTTATCCAATTAGTATTCAATCTTAATCCTAGCTGATTTGTGACTGAATCTATTGGATTCTAACCCTCTTTTGAATGTAATTGGTTCCTAAGCAAAAAATAGTGGTTTTCATCCTTCTTGCGGTGGAAACCCTAATTTTTTGTCATTACATTTTGGTGAACCTGATGTGAATTGAACACACAACCTTCTGATTATCAATCTTCACCAATTGGTCAATGAATAGCCTAGTTAGTGATTCATCCACATCATGAGAATTATATAAAGAATGAGGATAAATAGGGTCATTTGTAGGATTGTAAGAACCACCAACATCCTCATGGAACAAGTTATCCAAATTAGGCTCCATTTCCTCAGTAATTAAACCTTGGGAAGTCTTAATTCTACAACTTCTTCTCACGAGGATATTATAGGTAGGACTAATAGTAGTAAAACTCATGCATTAAGGGAGGGAAATTGGAATTTTGAATTTTGAAATTTGAATCTAATTTTGAAACTTGTAAAATAATTGAATAATACAAAATTAAAAAAAAGAAGATTATTCAATCAAATAAGCAAGATAAAGAACAATCGGGAAAAATCATGCAACCCATTAATAAATTTAAATTTAAAAATTATGGCTTTGTGAATATAACCTCTTAATTTTAAAAATTAAAATTCAAAATTACCCACAAGAAATTCAAATTTAAAATTACAGCTTTGTAAAAATAACCTCTTAATTTTAAAATTAAATTCAAGGAAATTTAAATTTTAAAAATAAGGGCCTTGTGAAAAGAACCTCTTAATTTTAAAATTAGATTCAAGGAAATTTAAATTTAAAAAATTAGGGCCTTGTGAAAAGAACCTCTTAATTTTACAATTTAATTGTAAATTAAAATTTTGAAATTGAAATAATTAATCCAAGATTGGGCAACTTACAAGGTTGAGTTAAATTTTAAAATTAGGGCTCTTTTAATCAACCACTTAATTTAAAAATTTAAATTTGAAATTTGATCCAAGATTGCCATTTTGAATTTGAGTCAACTCTAAAATGGTAAATTCAAAATTTAAACAACTCACAAGCTCAATTTTTTAAAAAATAAAAAATTAGGGTCTTTAAAATTAACCACTTAATTTTAAAATTTAAATTGGAAATTAAATTGTAGATGAAAATTTGAATTTTGAAATTTGAAAAACACTGAGATCTGAAATAATTAATCTCAAATTTGAATAATTCACAAGCTCAATTTTAAATTTAAAAATTAGGGTTTTAGTGAAATTAACCTCTAGATTTTTAAAATTTGCAATGAAATCAAACTTGTAAATGAAAAATTAAATTTTAAATTGCATACACACTCAGATCTGAGAACATAAATCAAAATTAAAGGTGTAAGGAGTCGGGTTCACCAAAATGCAATGGTAAAAATTTAGGATTTCTAGCATTATATGTATGACAACCACTAATTTGCCATTACATTCAAAAGAGGGTGGAATCCAATAGATTCAATCACAAATTAGTAATGATAAGGACTGAATACTGATTGGATTTAAGGGTGTGTGAATTGTTTTGCCCTCTTTTGTGAGTTGAATTGCTGAAATTAGGGAAAAGTGTTGAAAATGAAAGTAAATATGTAGAAACAGTGAGCTATAGATGCGAGTAGAGACAAACACTTGGATCTGAGTAGTATATGCAGATTCAGATTTGATCCCCAAAAAAGCTCCAAAAATGTCAGGACTGGAGCACCCATCGCTCTGGTCCTCCAAACTTTTTACACGCCAAAAAGGGTTGATTCGTCTTTGCAAATAATGCCTATTATGAAGATCATAGCTCTGTACATGTTTCCTGCACACAGAAAGAAAGAGAAATAGGTTGGGAATGGGGGCTTGCTTGCACTCAAATTATAGTATTTGACTAGAGATACAACTAAATGGACAATTTTAGTAGATATAACACAAAGGAGTGTTTACTTTCTTATAGGTGATTGTATTGAGTTGTAGTTACTTTTCTTTGTTTATATAGATCTTAACATCAACAAAGAAACATTACAACTAAAATCCCTTTAGAAATATTCAATTTAGCATGTTATAGTATTGATTATTTCCACCTAAATTTTCCAATTTTATAATCTATTATAGAAACACTAGTGTTGAAATTTCATTATTCAATGCTCCTTTTCATGTTGTTTTCCTTCATCCTGTAGTTCTACTATGACCAATACTACCAATATAGATCTAATTTATTATCTTGATACATTTGTTGGAATATTATTTTATGAAATAGTTTAATATAGATGTTAGTTAATGGTTAATTATTAGTGAAAAAAATTTCATTCTTGTAGATTAGTTGGTTCACAAGAAAACTAAGGCTTTAAAAAGACATTGCAATGTAATGTGGAATATTAAGCTGTATAATCTCAATGAATTTGATTATAATCAATATTTTATATTCATCTACAAGATGTAGTAATTTGATTTTTGAGTTTTCACATGGTATAAAGGACTTTGAAATCTTTATGCTTGTGCAATGATGAAGAAATGTGCCTATAAAATGATTGCATGAAACTTGGTAGGGGCCATTAATATTGGTTGTATATGTTTTGTATTTTTATGGAGGTGTTGTGAATGTTACTAGAAGGTGTTATAATTGTTGTTGTATCATTATCATTAGAGGAAATTTCTCCTAAGGTGATAGAGAATGAATGTTGCATGAATACTTGTAAATTAACTCTATGCCTAAAAATATGTAGTTTAAAATGAAACAAGGAATTGAGTTTATAATCCCGAACTTATTTATCTTTTCTTGAATTTGTATGAAAAATCCAGTTTGTATTGATGTATGAAGTTGTTTGCAACAATGCAACAAACTGAGAGGGGGGGGGGGGGGGGGGTGGGGGGTGAATCAATTTACACCAAAAATTCAAAACCTTACTGCAACTTAAACCACAACTTAGATCTGATAATGAACAGTTAAAGCATAAAACAATGCCACATCAATAACACACATAACACCAAGATTTTTGATGTGGAAAACCTGGTTAAGGGAAAAACCATGGTGGGAAACTACCCACAATGAGTAATACCCTTGTAGGAGTATGTGAAATATTACAATGGGGAATGCACATGCATTCAGGCGCACTACCTAGAGTTCACTGCTCAAAACAAGAAACCCATAAAGGATACAACCTTTACGGAAGGTTCACTACCTTACAAGAAGTCACATTGACTTACAAAAACATTCGGATTACATCCGGAGAATCATGAACTGATAAAATAACATCTCATCATGTCTGAGTAAAGTTCTGGTTAAGCTCACTGTCTGATCTTCTCTACAACATACTTCTCACGAACTCACACATCTGCCGAATGATTAGATCATTATTCGCATATACATATACCTTTCACAATGATCAGATACCTCTCACAATGATCATAATGCTTATTTATACACATCATCAACCCATGAAACATAGGTCGGCTCATCACATGCTACATATTAAAAATATAATCACATGTACACCATAATAATGAATGCGAACCAAGATGTCGGCTAAGACATAGTATGGACCTAAACAACCACCACAAATATGAAACACATCCAATAATCATGACTCGATCATTCACAACATGTTACAATACGAAAAACATCGCTTAACATGAAGAACATCACTGGATCAAGAAAATCTTCAATAACGTACACAAGGATCAATGTGGATCATCAATACACATAGCACAAGATCTAGAAACATCCACATGCAATGTGAATTGCATTTCAACAACCGCAACATCTCGCATCACAAGAATCATTATCATCTCACAATCGGAGCTCAAGAACAAAACTGACTGTCAAACTAAAAGATCCACTTGGGGGCCTCCAAATCATGAACCACTCGAATTGAAGACACCTATTACCACCCAAAATACATCCCACACATCCACAACCAAATATATTACAATTCTGGAGCATAGCATATCATATTTACTAAAACTATCAATATAGAACAACTGAATAATCAACTATAATATCGGATCACACAACTCAATCAAATCAACATGTATAACTCTGAAACTTATGCTAAATTAACTAGAGATAAACATATCATAACCCATTAAACCGCATTAGCTCATCTGCAAAACACAGGGTCAACCAACTCAACCAATCTGACTAAAATACAACAATACATATTGACTTCACATATGTTGACATCAATGACAACATATCAACCAATATCCAACATAAGTAAATTATTTTGGTTTATGACACAAAGTTTACCTATAAAGTTTGAAAAATAAGTGTATGTAACAAAAGTTTGGGCAAGTGCATGTTTTTAAAGACTACAGTAATTGAGTATCCCCCCTATAAATCACAGTGCACTTGGTAAACTTTTTAATGTGACTAGTGACACTGGCATGACATGCACTCTGATACCTTGTGGGCTAGAGGTAAATTGTACCTCATGCGTAGCACATGAAGCTCTCACCAGTCAAACTAGGCCCCCAACCTAATGACAAGTGTGTTAAATCCAAGGTGGATTATAAAATTAATTCTATTATATCGACACATCTTCATTATAAACCCTCCACTAGAATTAAACATCTACCAATACTTAAATGAAAAGAGATCATGCCACTTGAGAAGAAGGAAGTTGATTGTCTTTTATAACTTGAGTAGTGTTTGGAGAAGGCTTTGGATGACATCATTGGATCTGATCAAGAGTACATATGGATCTTTTTTGAATCACACCAGGTTAATATTCATATTTTATATGGTTTGTTGTAATCCAACTAATAACAAGCAATTTGTTTATTTTCTTGGAAGCACTAGTACATTCAGAGCTAATTTTCGAAGGCCGATTGTTGGAATTGCGACTAATTTTTGTCGGAGTGCCGACAAAAGTAGCCGTCAAAAACTTGTCAATGATGCCCCTGACCATCAGAAATACGACAATCTCATGGACTCTGTCGTGAGTGGGCATGATCACTCTTTTGGTCAAAAAAGTCATCGGACATGTAGCATCCTCGTCAGATGCTTCTATAGATTTCATTGGAAAGTCGACGGAAATTTGGAACTTTGCACCGACGGTGATGCTGTTTGTCTGATGCTTGTGTCGTCGGTCCATTCAGAGGCATTGACGACCGTCCAACTACGAAGTGCCGTCGCACGTACAACATCCTCGTCGAATGTTTGTGTAGTTTGAGTCGGAAGTGCGACGACTCCAGAACCTTTTCACCGACGAGAACGCTATATGTCCAACGATTTCATCATCAGTGGAAAGCTTGGTATTCATTGTAATTCCGACAATAATAATATTTTTATAATTTTTTTTTAATTATCCAGTCATTGATATGTGCAGCGAATGATATTCTATCCCCACCACCTACCAGTAGGGGGCATAGCTTTGAGGCTAATATGAGGCGCACTGGTTTCAAGCTAATATGATCAGGCGCACCATGGTTGAGATGGTCCAACTCCCTAGTCTCACTCTAGGACTAAGCTTATGCCATATCTAAATGAAAGACATCTCAAATACATCATTCAAATGCCGCTTTCATACATAAGCAAGACATACACAATTGGGCACAATCACCAAGAGAACGGTAAAAAGTGTGTTTGAGATCATTGTCCTAATTGTGGTGTGGTCACCAAGAGATCACCGTAAATTTGTCAACCTTTCCTTCATTTAAACCAAGTAAACCTTTATGTATATGCATATGCATATGTATATAGTTTTGTGTATTCATTAAAGATTTTCATTTAATTTTGAGCATTTTGTGGATGGTATAAACAAGAAACATATCATCACCCTCACCAATTATGCTCAACTGATTTAAGTACAACCATTTGATTGTTAATAATTTTTAAATCAAGGGAGTACTTTTCAAAATAAAATTGTTGAATTATTGATTATATATATATATATATATATATAAAATAGTATAAGCCTTTTATGGATGGTATAATTAAGAAACATGCCATCACCTACACCAATTATGCTCGATTGATTGAACTACAACCCTTTGGTTGTTAATAATATTTAAAGGAATGAATTACTTCAGAAAATAAAATTGTTGGATTATTGAATTAGTATATATAATAGTAAGCTTTCTATATTCATAAAAAATCATATACATATACATATACATATACATATACATATATGCATATGCATATGCATATACATATACATATCCATATGCATATATGCATATGTATATGCATATGCATATACATATACATAAAGGTTTACTTGGTTTAAATGAAGGAAAGGTTGACAAATTTACGGTGATCTCTTGCTGGGAAAGCCTAGTGAAGAGGCTAGGTAGGGTGAAGGTTGGAGAGATCTACCCATTGGAGGGATATATGTTATGATTTGTATAGTTGTATGTTGGATATCTAAAGGTGAGACAACAACCAATTGATTCTAGAAGTGTGTGGAAGTGTGATATTGGAGAAACCCTTGTTTTTAGGGGTTTAAGTGAAGAATTTAGGGCTTTTGGGGTTGGGAACCTCATACCTTGAAATTGATTGCAGATTCCTTCATCATTTTTCATGTGCTAAGAATTTTTTAAGGTTAGAAGTACCAGAGAGTAATATTTATTGTAGTTGCTTTGTTAATTCACCATTCTAGTTAATTGGAAACAAAGGACAACCTAAAAACAACATATACTTTCCAAAACAACTTGCTAAATGCTCTGAGTATGTTATAGAAAAGTCAAAAGGGTATCTAAAAGTGTATTTTGTTTGTCTGGTGTCTTGGAATTTTGTATAGAGAGAGAAATTTAATGTCATTTTATATTCATTCCATGAGAATCAGAGTCATATCATTCATGGAATGACCATAGTATTAGAATTTATCAAAACTGTTAAAGGAAAAAGTAACAAAATTCTGGGATAGTTAGCAATAAATCAATTTTATAATCTAGTAGTGATCTCAAAGCATTCACAGAGGTATTCAATGTTGAAATCAATGCCCTAAAAATGCTATCATAAGAATTATACCAAGTAAAACCCTCAAAAGTTCATGAAAATCAGGAAATGGCTTCAAAATATGAGTTTCATTACTTTTCCAGATGCTGTCCATACACCAAGCATTCACCATGCCATACATTGCATTAAAATGAATTTATAAACCTTCCTCTATGACCGTTCAACCAACTTATGGTTGGTTACATTGTTTATTTAACACAAAAACACTTAAAACTAGTTTCCCACCTAATTCTTCCTAACCGTTGGAATTCAAATGTTTGAATTTGGCAACATATTAAAATTGCATTACCATCTTAAAATAAACATTAGAATTTATGGATTTTCATCCCTATTGCCTATCTAGATGCATCTAAACCCTCCTAGATCCCTTTTTGGGTGTTTTGACCCAATATCCAACATTTTACAACTTTCAGGATAGATTGACAACTTTTTTACTTTTTTGTGCCTCAAAGGCCATTATTGGTTTTAAGACCTCATAGTTGATCTTGTAGACATTTCTTGATGTTTGAAATTCCTCATTGGCCTCTGATGGCTTCATGGTTGCATTGGATTGCTTGGGTGCCCCTGCACCATACGCCCTACCTTGAAAAAAACTCTTGTCCCAAGAAGTCATCCATGTCCTTTGGTTTTGCTTGCTATTATCTGACATTTAAGAACTAGATAGTACCCCAAAGTGACCTTGTTCTTCTTATGATCACCTGCACTCACACACCAATCATTAGAAATAAAAACTTTATGATTTGGCTGCCCCAAACCATTGGTGTTCTTGTTTGAAGTTGCTGTTATGAATGCCTTCTTCCCTCTTTCTTGAGGCATCTGCAACTTATCAAACCTGATCCCCCTTTGTTGTCCAATGATAGGAAATTATACTGAACCCACTTGCACATGTTTGAGATCCCAACCTTCTCTATGAACCAGACTGTCATACTGCTGCAAATCAGTCCTCTTTGTACCCTGCCTTTGAACAAAAAACTTATCACCAAAACACATAACAATATTATCTTTTCTTCCTTGAACCAATGGGCTTAACTTATATGTCATCTTACCCTTATGAACCAAATAGGTGTTTGTGTAACCATCATTTATAATTCTTCTAGAATATTGCCAAGGTTTGCCCAAAATTAAATGACCACAACTCATATCCATGACATCACATAAAATGCTATCAACATACTTACCAATGGAGAAATGTATGACTACTTGATCCTTTACCAACATATTCTGACCTTCACTAACCCATGTAGCAAAATATGGCTTAGGATGTGCAAGGGTTTGTAAATTCAACTTTTTGACTACTTCATAAGCAACCAAATTGTGACAAGCCCCCAAATCAACAATCAAATTGCATACATTGCCATGGATTAGACAATTTGTCCTAAAGATCCTCTCTTGCTGTGATGGTTGTACTTTCCCCATGAGTAATAACTCTCCTTCCTCTGGAAATGCAAAGATAGGTTCTTGTTCTTCTCCTTTTGTGTCTTCTTGTGTCAAGTTTACCCTCCTATCTTTCTTATCTTCACTCCATTTAGGACATTTGAATGATGGGTGCTTTGGTTCATTACAATTATAACACCTAAATGTGCCTCTTCCTCTCTAACTCTTCAACCCCCATAAAACTTGTTTAAAAGCATCTAAGAATGAAATGATCTCTAACTCTTAATACACTGTCTATATAGTATATACTCACCCAAAATCTAAATATTTCAAAAAGATCAAAGCAAATCTAATCTAGTTCCAAATGAACCTATACAATGAGGACCCCTCCAAAGCAATAGTAGCATACAAACACTAGTAAAAATATTTCTTAGAAATACAGTAAAGAAAACAACAGATGCCCTCTCATATAGTTCATATTCATTTCCTTAAGATTAAAAAACTTTTGTTCAAATAAGGAAGCAACTGTGGTATCATAGTAAAGGCATACAATAAAGAATACACGTGTAGTATCTGAAAGTAACTTCAACATGCTTCCCCAAGCTTGAAATACAAATTCATAGAACTGCACAACTATTACATAAGTTTTCACTTTCTGGCTTTTCAACTTTCAAATATCTGAATGTAATAACTTATGCTTTTGAGGTTTTGCAGGAAACATACAGGTTGTGATTTTCACATTGCCATACTAGACTACAATGAAAATGCACTACTTTGAAAGGTTACTTCTATGGATTTACTACTAAAACCAATCTGTGTACATTGTGATTACCAACACTTCATATTCTCCAAAGAAAAAGAACATGTATATTGGTATTATCTTTCATATTTTCATGCTTTGTAGGTCTCCAAGATTCATTGGCACGTGCAAATGGTGACTGTTGGTATGATATTGGTCATGTATCAGACCTAGTGCAGCATCAAGGGCAGATTTGAACTTGTAAGTGAAAGATAGACCCCCTTGGTGTTTGGAGGAAGGTAGTGAGGGGTGTAGGGGGTTAGTGCAGACCCTTTACAAGCTATTGTGGTCCTTGGGTAGGGAAAATCATCAAGAACTTTATGACTGTCCCTAGATAGTGTGTGGCTGCCCTAGTGATCAAATGAAGACTGAGTTTTTGGGAGTATGATGAAATGAATAATCTTATTATGTGGTGGACATCTGAGATAGGGTTGTAGTGATCCTTGGAAAATTTTAAAGGGGTTTGAAGGCCCTAATAAGTGGAAACAAATCATATTTTGCCGATTGTCCTAAGTGACTTGGCTGTCACAATTATTGTTGTGAATCATCTGTCAATTCTCCCAACACTATTATACAATTTTCATGCATTGCCATACATTCTTAAAATAATGTTACACAACCTTCACTAGAATTTTTCACTTGAGAAGGTCCCTCACCAATGAATTTAGGGATTCTTGGACTATTAAGGTTTAACAATTTTTTGATAGTTTTTGAAAGCAATTCCTACAATCCTTTGTGTAGAAACAACAACGTTCTATATCTCCATGCATCAATGAGAGAGGTTTAGGATTTTCCTTTAGCAACATGATTGATAGAGATACGAACAATGAAATTGCAAGGAAGATCTAATATTTATGAATGAAATTGCAAATCAATCTAAGTTACATGTTTGATATCTTACTTATATCATGGCAACATAAATTGTATATATGCACTCAACATACCTCTTTGCTTGTTTATCCCTTGGTCAAGGCCGCATACCCCCTTACACTTGAATATTGTTTCCACCCTCATGATTACTTGAAGTCCATTCTCAAATCACACTAAATGACAATAGTTAGTACAAAATAGTGACCATAGCCAAGGAAGCCCAAATTTACTCATACTCAACATAATAAGAAATATCTAAATCATCTGGACAATTATTCATAACATAACCTCTTTTTCACATCATGGAAGGCCAAAATTACAAGGATCACGCTTCTTCAAAGGAGCCATTGTTCAGAGCCACCAAACTATCAACAAGAGTAGAAGCTATTAGGCTCATAAAATTTTAGGACATATAAAGAGTTGAATCAGAAGCGAGATCATGAAGCATACAATAGAGAGGTATTCATGGAATAGACATCTGAAAACATCTCATTCATGAAGTAACAAAATGCTAAAGAAAATGACAAGTAATAAAAAAACTTACAAGGATGAGGCATATTCATAACTTTTGCAGTCCTGCCTTGGATATCAACACTAGAAGCAACTCATATTGTTCATGTACATACAAGGCAATATGGGAGTTCATTATACCTAACAACTTGTGGTGTTGTTGTTCATGTTGGCTCTGTTGGACCCTGCAATTAAGATTCAATATACATTATTCAATAAGATTAACTGTGCAACATAATGAAATATTGAAAAGTGTGTTATCTTGTTGAGCTTTGCTTGGTTTCGAGAATAGTTTAATATTATCTACTTAACAGGGCCAACCACGTGAAGGTGAAAGCTCATTTGGCCCCTCCCCCCCCAAACATCACTCTAAATTCCCTATTAACATCTTATAACATTCATTCATTCATTCTTTCTACCATTAATAAAATATAGCATTCATTCATTAATACCACATAATGTTCATTAACACATAACATTGATTAACATTAATTAACACACAACATTTATCAATATTAATTAACACATATCATCCATAGCCATTAATTAGCACATAATTACATTCACTAATACATAAAAATTAGTCATTATCAAATAAGTTAGATTACAATCATTTCTCTTTTTGTTTTTTCTTTGAAGCTATGAAAAGACTAAGTGGAACATTGGTTTCTTCATCATTTCCCCCCTCTGCAGATGTTTTGCCAACTGCTCGTGATCTCGATGTATGCCTAGTCCTATACTGAGGACGAGGACATTGAAGTGAAGGGGGGTCCTTTGCAAGAACAAAGAAATGGGTTAAATTCAATTTATTTATTTATTATTGTTACAAGTATTTCATTAATTTAGAGAGCATAACTGTTGTGCTCTTTACCTGATGGGGCCACATCATTTTGTGTAGCCTCAACCTCAACATGCTGAACACCCTCTAGATCATCTAGAGTTGAAATACTAAAGGTTACATTAATGCTGAACACCAATTGCAATTATATTTGTTTAAAGGAATAACAGTGGTCCTCTTTACCTGAGTGGGGAACATCACGTTCTTGATGTTGTGTACCCAGATCATGCTCCACTTGGTCACCACCAACTACATGCTCTAAAATATTAACAAAAAAGGTTACATTAATTACAACTCTAATTACAAATTAAGATACATTTTAATTGTATTAATAACTAAATAAATAAATTTGAATAGAAAATGAATACCTCCACTACTGGGATGCACATCCAAACCTTCATGTGCAAGTGGTGTTTCACGATTAGCAGGCTGCATTCCAATGCCATGCACATTGTTATCATTGCTTGCTTATTTAAAACTAATATAGTCACTTTATGTTGGAACTCAACATCAATTAGATTATTGGTAAAGTATTCAATTTGAAACAATTTCCATTTAGCATATTTACCTGTGTGACGGATGCACTCAAATATTGTGTATGCCCACTCAATTCTTGTAGCCGGTCAACCACAACTGAATAGCCTTGCTGGTAGGCAATTATCTTGTCATCTTCTGTGGGCGCTCTATTGAATTCAGAGCCCTGCATTTTTGCTTGGTACCGTGACTTTTGCTTGCATTGTTTGATTAAAAAAATAAATGTTTGAAATTTATTAATATCTTGATTCAATATTTCATTTACATGAGATACTTACAATTCGTGCAACAAGTTTCATATAACCACCAGAGCCGAGTTTGTGTTGCCCGTGCTTTTCTTGTCTTGCCTTGGTTGCCTTCGACGTGTCACTCAGTCTATAAAAAGTTTGAAATATGTTAGATTATATAAATATAAAGAGTAATTAATTAGTACATAATTACATTCTTAATAGTATCCTGCACCTTCTTCTGGCATCTGGTGGTGTATTTCCTTTTTTCCTTTCAATTCTCTCCTTGGCATCCAAAATCAGGTCCTTCCACTCACTCTCTGGAATCATGGGGGGACGCTCGTACTTTAGGTCCCTCACATACTTTAGATATGTGCCAACTTTTTCAAGGAGCTTGGTTTTGTCAAAGGTGTCAATTCCAAACCACTCAACCATTTGGTTTGTCAATTCATCTTTTAACCTTTTTTCTTGGTCATTCCACCTTTTAAAGCAAAAACAAACTTGTTAGATTCAGAAATGAACTGAAGCTACATTTATTACACTTCAAGAAATGGATCAAAGGAAAACTATTCTAGCAATGACATGAAATCAAAATAGTGGATTAGGGTTA
The DNA here is from genome assembly GCF_030272615.1 of Cryptomeria japonica. NCBI lineage: Eukaryota > Viridiplantae > Streptophyta > Pinopsida > Cupressales > Cupressaceae > Cryptomeria > Cryptomeria japonica. The sequence continues at coordinate 469,093,043 of NC_081411.1, read as the reverse complement.
GTTCACATATGATGTACCACCTTTTTACGTATGGTGGGCCCAAATATCTGCAATGCAATGTCACTAAGATGTTTATAGAAAATATCATTGCCTGCAAAAAATTCATGGGATCATTAGTCCAAAATGAGTGATCATAAAGTAAATTACAATTAGAGTATATATAATAATAATTTTAAAGTACCTGGAACCTTTTGTATCTTTAAGGGACTCATTTCTTCGTCGCTCACCACCAATGTGGCATGCAACGTTCCCGTACTAACAATACGAGAAGATCCAGGAAATGATGGTATGTTATTAGCAGTAGTCACCTCTGGCACATCCTCATGTGCATCTCCTCTTGCAAAAAATGAATCCACTATGAAATGGCATTAGACTTCAAGAAAGAACGCTTGAAGGGAAATAAACACATAACAAAAGATAGAGAAAAAGATGGATCTACCAACAGTGGGCGAGCCAATATGACATGTAGTAGAGGATGTCTGCATGCTACATGTTGCCGACATTACAGTCGGCAATACAGGTGAGGGTAACCTTTGATGAGGCGGCGGCGATATTTGCACAGGAACATTGACATCACCTAAAGAATAATACATTAAATATATCAAACATTAAATATATGAAAAGTGAAAGAATTGTAAACAAGGATGAACCTTTATTTTCAAAATTGACAATATCAAGTATGATGTGTTTTGCGTACTCATAGTGATAAGACAAGCAAGCGATAATACAAGAAAATTGTCATCACCTGAAGAACCTGCAACACCCTGATCATGGCAACGACTTTCATGAGGGCGGATAAATTGTTGTATAAACAATACGAATATATTTTAGTTAATGACATAAAAGAGAATAAAATATAAACCATTATTGAACTTTTGTTATAATTAAAGCTTTCATTACTGCTTACTTGCAAGTTTTTTGCTGTCCGAATCAATAATTCTACCCTCTCTCATATCTCATCAGTAATAGGATTCACTTGTGCCAAAGCAACAATCTCTTTAGTAATTTTTCTAAGAGGCTTTTTTATGAATTCCACAGGGTGTGTGGAATCTTCAGGGTCATCATCGCTTAACCCTATTGATTCCACATCCCTAGAGAGGTGCTTAGGTACTGGAACTCCCTTTCCCTTTCCCCGAACATTCGTCTGTGTCAAGAATATCATTAACAATTACAAAATGAGTCTAAATCACTAAAAAAAGAGCATAATAATGTAACAGTTTGCTTCTATCTAATTTGTACAATTACAATGAGGTTTACCTGCTCGGTAGAAGTGTCACAACCTACATCCTTGTCTACAATATGTGATGGATCCATGTCGCCCTGTGACAAAGAAAAAATATAAAAAACGTTAGCGAAATTAAACCAAAAGACTTAGCAAAAAAACTTCATAATAAAATGGTATATTGGATTCATTAATTGGAGGTTGGTTAATTTAAATGGTATATAGTACGTACCACCCCCATGATATTAAATTTGTTTGTATCTATACGATTCAAACTGTAATCGATTAGAAGCTCTTTGCCTACACTTATTGATTTTATTGCACATACAAATACACAATTTCCCTCGCACACCTCAAATATGCAATTGGGTGTTTATTAGTTGACCTAGGTCGTGTACTATTTATTAAACCTGCAATATTCCCTATTGCTTTTGGCCGACCATCAATGTATACAACCACTCGTTTACTTTGATCATTATATTTCTGTTGTATATAATTTGCTGACAGTGCATACCTACGCATACTTTTTTAATATTTAACAATCTGCATCCAATTATTGTAATTGTAACAAGGTCCAACAAACTCCATCAATTCAACAACTTTATTGTAACAGACCTTTATGCCGTCCATGGAAAATAAGCCTAAACCATGTAACGATGAGGGTGCTATGCAATATATCCTATCGTTAACACAAAAATCGATGTTTATTGGAGGAAATTCCTTGGGCACCCATTGTTTCTGTAGATGTTTGTACCTCAGTGGCACCTCAATGTCACCTTTGGTCTCATCATCATAAGAACATGACCCCCCTTGAGCAAGGAAAAATTAATTTTCTTCTAATATTTTGACCTCTTGTTGATCTCCCTATTGTAGACCTACTACATGTGTCACTTTCATTTTCTATTCCTGCATTTTCCTCACTTGACGAAGACAGATTTGACAAATACCTATTTGGGGGTACTTGCACTCCATGAAATGAGAGAGTTAATTGGTAATGAGAGATAAATTTTGCAAATGAGGGTAATGTTGATGAAGAAGTCGGCCCTAAGGTTGATTTTGGGATTAAAATTGGAATAAGTCCAACTGGGGCCTCAAGTGTTGATAACTGTATTGGATTTGCTGCTAATGTCAAGGTTTGAAAATCTGAGGAAGTTTGTTTTCCAAGTAATTTTTTAAAAATAAACTGTTTCTATAGGGTGTATTGACTAGTTATACCTATCCATCCATGAGACTGTGTAGGATCCTCGTCAAAGGGGTTTAGGGTCCTATACAATGTAATTCAATTATCTTATGTTAGCTAAAAATTACATAGTACACAACATGAACAACATGAACTTTTTAGACAAAAAGAGTATTAAATAATGAAAAGATGTTGTCATCAAAATCATTGTAGTTTTTTTAATTCCTTACCTTTACTTTATGTAGACTATGTAGGATCCTCAACTAAATGGTTGAAGATGTCTGTAGTCAACGACCTGTTCCCACCAAGGGTGACAACATCACACAGGGCCTATACCTGAAATCAACACCATCAATTGAGCATCATAAGCATTACTACATTTGTAAGTTGATAAACAATAAATACATACGTACCATAAGCATCATAAGAATCACATGATGTGTCATCATATATGTAATTGAGCATCACAATTACCATCACATATGTGTCATCATAAACATTTAATCCATCACATATGTATCATAAATCACCATCCATCACATAGGTAATAAACAATCCACATCCTATAAATAAACACAAAGTTCAAAAAATTTCACATGCATCATCATAAACATATGATCCATCACATCTTCTTCTTCTTCAACATCCATCACATAGCTAATAAACAATCCAATTTCCATAAATAAACACAGTTTAAAAAATGTCACATAAATAGTCACTCTCCCTATCTCCATCTCCATATTAAAAGGTGCATCATGAATTAATTATGTAATGGCATACTTTATCGGCCTTCCTCTTGGATCATGTCTAACAACAAATTACCAACCCGGTTTATGTGGAACCTCTGAGTAAAATACTTGCTCACATTGGCTTGGAAGCACATAGGGCTCATCCCCAACTGGTTCAAATGAGCTTGTATTATAGCATTGTAAAACCATTATCATGTTCAATAACAGTTCTATTAGGATCATTTTTATTCAATCGTAGCTTGTACCATTTGACAATGAACAAAACTAATTTGAAGGAATTAAACTCACACTCAAGTATATCATCCAAAATGCCATAGTATCGATTTTAAGACTGTTGAAGATGTATGTCATTTCTCGATGAAATATTTGTCACCTCAAAGACTGCAGTGATGCCAGAATCACAAGTTTTCTTCGTGTCATCCAACATTTTTATGTGAAATTTATGACCATTGCAGCACATAGCATTGTGATGTTTGACCTGCGATATGTCAAACATGTAAAATTTATTGCATTGTGAGTTGATAAACATATGGGTGATTAATAAATTTATACGTACCTGTTTATCTCTTAAACCATATGCTAAATCAATTTCCCTTTGCGTAACATTGGTATCTCCATTATAATGAGCTTCTTTAACCAATGAAGCCACACCTTCCCATGTTAACATGCGTCCAGAATGTTGACAATGCTCAATCCATAGCGTCATCCAATCAAGATTGTTTGCAATATACAAATGTAGTGCATCCCACTCTCGACCAACTGTACAAAAAATAAATAGACGTCTTACAACCGATTTATTTTGAAGATTAAGAATTAATTAACTACAATAACATCTTATAATTACCTCTCACTTTCCTCAATCTACCTTTCCCCATCAAGTACTCCCCTTCAAATTTGTTAATGGGGTTGGGATCCCAAATGCGATCCACGTGGATCTTTGTTGCAAACTTAGGAAGATATTCAGAAATGTACACCATAGTCTGGTATACCATATATCCCTCCACCATAGAACCCTCAGGATGTTCTCTTTGTCGAACCAAAGCCTTTAAAAATTTCAAGTGCCTCTCAACCATCCACATTGACCTAGTGTGTACAGGTCCACACAATTCAATCTCTTCAACTTGGTGTATGAGGTAGTGTTATTATGCATTGAAAAAAGCTGGAGGTAGACACTTTTGCATTTCACACATTAAATGAGGAATTTTTCTCTTCCAATATTTTAGATCGTCTTTATGGATTTCTTTACATGACAACCACCTACAAGATATTCAAGACGCAAAAAAATATATTACATAACAAGTAAAACAAATAGCAATTATAATATCTATACAACAAACTAAACAAATATCACTACTTACCTCATGTATTTTCCATGATCATATATGACTTGATTGACATTATTGTCGAAGTCATCTAGGAGAGATAGAGGTAGAACGTATTGCATCAATTATAAAATTATCTTTTCATTTTTTTGTAACATAATACAATGAAAAGTACACGTACGTGCAGTACTTAAATACATACTAAAAACACAAGAACATGAATTACCTTAATGAAGGTATGCCAATCATGCGTTTTCATCCCTAGCCCAAATTCACTTTTCTTTGATATGAGATTGTTTATGTTCGCAGCAAATCCTGTGGGAAATCAAAATTTTTCATATGACTTCTTTTATAGCATTGCTTTGCTGGTCCGTTAATAACCAAGGAAGCTCACTTATATTAATCTGGTCTCCATGGCTATTTGATTGAATGACATTTATCATTGCATGATTGGAATCCTGAATGTCACTACATATTTTGACAATTTTTTCTTTGTCACGCCTTCCATCCAATATTTTCCATAATGTCTCTATTATATTCTTTCCAATATGCATAGTATCAAACAAATGAATAATTTGTAACTGCTCGTAGTAGGGCAACCTACTAAATTGTCGTGGATAACTTTTTAGTCCCTTAGGAAGGTGGTCATTTATGCCTTCACAACCTTCATGATCATCAATCACATCATAAGTAAACAAAACAAAATTGAAAAGATGTTTTATGAAAAACCAATAGATGGAATGGCATTACCTTGACGACTAATTCTATTATATTCCATCTTCCACAGGTGAGGTGTCATTCTTCGTGGCTTTGATACATTCTCTTCTTTCCCATTGAAAAGATGTTTTTCAGTATTTCGATACTTATGATTTTTGTGGAGAAAGTGCCTATACTCATCAAACACCTGCTTTCCTAAACTTTTTGAATGATGAGATTTCATCTTTGGACCACAAACAAGACATCCAAATTTTCCCTTTGTTTGAAAACCTACAAAATAATGTATAATTGGATTAAATATGATAATTTTTTGAATTATAATGTTCATGCACAACTTAAACACTATAACATACCACAAAAATGTGTTAGCCCTGAGGCCTCGTGTATTGTCCATAGAAGCATCGCATGGAATTGAAACTGTCTTTGTCCTATTGGTCTAGAGACGTCATACATAGTGACACCATTTCATAACTCCAACAACTCATCGATAAGAGGCTCGATATATACATTCATATCTTTGACTTGGTACTTACCTAATCGAATGAACAAAAACATTACATAATTATTATGACCATTTTACTGCAATATTTATAAATAAATTTAGACAACTATATTTAAATGATAAAATACCTGGAACAATCATTGCCAACATTATGTGCTCCCTCTTTATTGACATCCATGGAGGAATATTATTATTGATAGAAAAAATAGGCCACACTGAGTAAACATATCTCATCTCTTGAAATAGATTGACACCGTCTGCTGCCAATGAAAGCCTGAGATTACGAGGTTCTTCTTTAAAGTGTGGCCACTTTTCCTCTATGTCCATAAATGATGAACCATCCACAAGCATTCGAATAATGTCATCTCGACTTCTATTGCGTGCATGGTAATCCATAAATTGTGCCAAGCTAGTGCACTTGAATAATCGTTGCATAAGTGGAATAATGGGAATATAGCGAAGAACCTTGCGAGGAACCCTTTTTGTTATTTGATCTGTTCGATATCTACTGATATGACATTTAGGGCATTCAGTTCAAAATTCATGTTGTTTGTGATATATAATATGATCATTGGGATAAGCATCTATTGCTTGATACTCCATTCCAATATCTTTCGTAACGACAGATAATTCTCGGTATGAGCGAGGTAAAATATTTGATGGTGGTAACAAAAACTCACCTATCAATCTACAACAAAAAAATATCATTTGTTAATATAAAGAATATTAATGGTACAACAAGATTTATAGTTTATTATGACATATATGACATACCTTAACATACGTGACATTGTTATGTTGGATAAACCATTCATAACCTTCAAGTTCACCAACAACAATACAACAGAGAGAAGAGTTGTCTGCGAGCCTTTGTAAAGGGCCTCAGATACCTTCTCAAGTAGAGGGACATCATGAACAACATCAAGGTCATCTTCATGATCATGATCAGCTGCGCGAGTACTAAATGTGTCATGGATCAATGTATTTGTACCATCATCTTCAATTGTGTTTTTTGGCTCATGATCGTCATCTTCCATGGGATCATTATCTTCAGCTTCGATATTCACACCTCCATGTTCGTCCACTTTGAAAACCATATTCTTCGGGTTGTGTTGATCCATACCATGTGCTCCGGGGTGATCGACCTATATAAAATTGATAAACATAAATAAACCATGATCATGATCTCATCATCACGTGATTTATTATGTATATAAATTGTTAAAACAATATAATGAAAAAATTACCAATGGATGATAATCATGTCCACCTTTAATGTGACCATGCAACCTACAATGTTTCTTCACTGTTTTGATTAGAAGTCTTCTAGTCTTTAACCCCTTACAAATTTTGCAAGGACAATAACATTTTCCATCACCTTTTCTTTTCAAGTTAGACCACAATCTAGCAATTGTCTCCTTATTTTGTTGTTCATTGATATTGTCTGACATGGTCTTTCTTCACAGGCAAGAAAATCGAGCTATAGAACTAGTTATATAGAAGTTGAAATGTTAGTTATGAAATCGAGTTTTAGTATAATATACCAAATTAAATTACTTGAAAATAGAAATTATCATCATTGAACCAAAACCATTTAACTCTTCTTTTTCATCTCAAAACATATCTAATGGCTTTGTGGTATGCAATCCTTGTATAATATATTAAGTTGACTAATGTCTAATTGGGGTAATCCATGAGTGTCTAATGTGAATTTAGTATCCTAAACATTGGAGAGACCTTATCTAACTTGCCTAATCAATGTGGTTGCTATCCTAATATGAAATACTGAGTTCTACCCTTGCCTGTGCATCAAACTTCTCACATCATGTTTCTTCAACAAAAAATACAAATATGAATTGAGCCAACACCATGAGGATAGAGTCAAGTATCATGGCAACTAATCATAATACGTGAAGACGGGGTTTACACATAAGTGTTGGCTCTCAACAATGCCACACTTCCAAAACTGTCAGTCTCAAGACTTGTCCTATTGGGTGAGCACTCATTGATGGCCACAAGGCCAAATCAATGTATGTAGGCTTTGAACTCCTAACTCTAGGCTAGGAGGACCCTACAGAAGGTCTATGAACACTCACTTGGTATTACAATAGAAAGAGCCTTTCTCTAGAACTTTGTTTGCAACACACACATCAATATTGGTAATAATTGTTATGATGGATGGTCTATTAGGATGGTAAATAAAATGCTTATTCTTTTTCCACCCTTTGAAACTACAACAAGGTATTTGACTTGGCAGGGTCCCCACACATCACTTCAACAACAAACATTAGGCAATTCAACCTTTTTCCTTCTCAATGCATTTTTTATTGTCTTTCACTGGTTTTCTCAGTCCGATACATAGGGTTATCAAACTTTTCATGGCATCATCACATGCGCCTTTCAATATGTAGTCCTTTCATATTTTAGGTGCCTACACACTATGTTGTTGTTAAGTATTGATGTAGTCTTAAAACATCTCATGACTCCATTACATGTCCACACTTGGGTTTACAAACACAACTCTATCAAAACAAAAACAATATTAGTAGTAAAACTATGACTATGACAATCAATACCCTTAGGACAGTCATAGAAATTTAATCTATTTCATTTGGTTTTGATCGACAAACCCTTTCGAAGGTTGCATAGGGTCCCCTCACCCCTCTCTCTATCATCAACCACTTCAAAATACCAATCGCTTGGTCTTCCCACCAAATTCTTCCCTGATATGATACATAGCATGAAAAAAGGTCTTCCCACACATTTGGGTGAATTTATATGCATGGGAGACAAAACTATACATTAACTACTCCTCTCGGTAAACACTAGCTAGGCAGGGTTTTGACATTTTTTGGAAAAACTATGATATATAATTTAAAACACAATGAAATTCAATGCCACAAAAAGAAAAAATGAAGTTAACTCACTTCTCTACCACATCCAATTGACTTCCCATCAAATTATGATGATTTTTACAATGAAAAATGAAGAGAATCAGATCAAAATGTCAAAAAATGCACATAAAACCCCAATTTCATTAAACAAAACTCTTGGATGGCATGCCAAAGGCCTATTTATTCCCATCCAAGTGGGTTAAAACCTCAAACCACCATAAACTAACTTTCCAACCATATTTTTAAGAAGTTTCTACAAGAAATGCAAAAGTTGTCATGGCAATATGACAACTTTTTTCCCAATGGACTTCAAACTTTCACAATTAGGTCTCTATTTGTTGTTAGAATGCGATCTATGACTAAGTATTAGAGGATCTTACTAACTTGGGTATCATTATTTTATGTGTCTCTGACATGACTCCTAGTAACTATATAAGGATCTTACTACTCCTAGATCTATGCCTTGTCTTTTTGATATGGTTCCTAGTGAGAATATATGAGTCTTACTCGTTCTAAATGTCACAACTTTGTGTTTTGCATGCTTTATGTGTGTTACCAATGTTACTCATATTACTCAGTTTGTAATTCCCTTTTATCTCAATTTTGTAGATTGACAATATCATAAGTCTTGGGAGCTACCACCTTTCCAAACTTGTAGTCATCTTGACTCTTCAATATCTTGGTGAAAGAATATTTGGTTTCTCTATATTTTCCCAAGAGTACATGAGCATAATTTCATGCTCTTGCTAAGAGGGGGCTAAATATTGCATCATAAGTTGTATCTCTTTAAAAATATACACTAAGTTTGGACTCAATTTAAGTGGTTGTGCCTTATTTATGCCTAATTGTACTTAGGTTTGACAATGTTTCCATAAATTTGGTTCATTCCCTTATTCATGATGTTCCTCATGGCTCATTTTTATAGGACTAGGGTCTTGGGAACCCTTATTCATAGAAATTGGACCTAAAATTTGAAAGATGAATGTTGGATTCGCAAATAGTAGGAATTTCCTCTCCGAATTTGGAGTTTTGCAAAATTTCAATTTGAAAAGGTGCAAGGACCATCCATATAAGGTCCATCTTGAAAATTAAATGATAATACCATCCATGCATATTAAATGTTATAGTCAAGTAATAAAGAAGGAAAACCATTTCCTGAAGTTGTCAAATGATTTTAAAGATGCACAACAGTCCACTAAATGCAATTCGCTAAAAAAGAAAACAAAGTATGCTACAAGATAGTGGGTAAGATGCAAGGAATGAAGTTAAATAGTCAAAGAAAAACCATGAATATTACCAAGTCAAAAGGAGTAGCTATGATCTCTTAGTTGTTTTTTCACTTGCATAAATTAGACTTCTTAAGGATAGAAACACATGTAGATAGTAGTATGAAGTCTTTTTGATGATTTTTGAAGTAGTTGAAGGAATGACTTATTTTAGTTATATCTAACCCAAGACAATTTAAACTCAAAGTAAGGAATAAAACCATATGTCCTATAAGTTTGGGAAGCTAATTGAGTAGTTGGATAAGGTAGAGCATGACTATAGGGTAGTCTTGAGACTCTTTTAACTCAATTAGAACATGTAGCAAGTATCTAGGAGCTTACAAAGCCAATTCAACCATATTTCAAGTGAAAATGCAACAAAAGGAGTAAACGCTTTGAATACACCTCAAAAACCACTCCTAGGTGGCCAAGTAGGTGGCACTAGTCTTTTCCAACATTTTTTTCTTCATAGATGCAGCCCTATATTATCTTTATTATTTGAGATGAGATATAGGACTCCTAGGGCTTAGTTCATCTTAGTTCTTTAAATTCTATGCCAAGTGTTGTAACTAAAAAAATTCTTACAGCAAGAGATATTATTTAATATCATTTAAGGTTGCAGTAGTGCAAGGAATATCAATATGAAAAGAGAAGGGATGAAGAAGTCAGGGACCTTGAAATTATACATTAGAACTATGATACAACTAGCTAGGATAGAATTTCCCCCTCATTTGGATAGCCATTTGACTCCTATCAGGATAGTTGGACAAAGCCAAAGAAGGTGGATAAAGACAAGGGCAAGAAGAAGGTTAATGAAGAGGGAGATGTTGAAGAGGAAGAAAAGAACCAGAAAGATCAACAAAAAGAAAATGAAGAAGATTAAGATGTGTAACCTAGTTTGATGTTTTATCTAGTTTTGGACTTGAAAATTATTTATGCCTTGACAATATTTTGTGTTTTATGGCTCATGGAAACTCCCAAGAGTTAGAAGATCAACAAACCAAACACTAAATACTTGATAAGGCACTGAATATAAAACAGATTGATTAATCAATACAGAATGGATGTTGGATTAATGAATATACTTCTACACACTAATCATTGAGAAATATATTGTTGGCGGTTCCGTTATTACCCAGTCCAAGTATCGATCCAATCTTGTTGGGGAAGCATCTCGCGATCAAACCACAAGGTCTCACTGCCGATTAGTCTACTGTTACCAAGGTTCACCCTCTAATTTGTGAAATTTTGCAACTTATTTATTTTATGCTAAGTATATGTCTGATAGTTTTCCTCTTTCATACGATTGAGTAATTCCAACCATGGTAGAAGGGAAGTAGGGTTGCAAGAGTGGTACAGTGATGGTTCTGTGTGGGCAAAGGGTTACAAAACGTGCTGCCCTTGGGCATAGAGGAGATGACTTCTACGAAAACCTATTGTAACCTCTTTACCCTATCATGGTAAACATTCAAATCCGAAATTCTGAAATTCCTCATCCAAACATTATGCAAATCCGAAATTCCACAATGCAAATATTAAGCAAATATTATGCAAATCCGAAATTCCTCAAATGCGAAGATTCAATGAATGAAGGTGAAGATAAAACAATTCCGCATATTATGCAAATCCAAAATGAAAGTGAAGCTCACCAATTCCTCATATTATCCAAATCCAAAATGAAGGTGAAGATCCTACCTCGAATGGTGAGTGTGTCATCGTTTTATCTTGCCAGGGGTTGAGCTCGACGCGGAAGCCTGCACGGGATTGAATGCAACACAAATGACTTGCCCTCTTTTTTTTTTTAAAGTAATGCTCGTTGCCATCGAAATTTCGACGAACGCGGACACTTTTTCAAAAAAAAATCAAATTTGGTCACAATATACCTTCTTCATTAGAAACCTCCGTCGGAATTCTAGACCAAATGTATTAGTGAAGATTGTCTGTTTTAGTATGCTTAGTGGTTAGTATGTGGCACCCACTTAAATTGAGATTAATATGGTGATTTAAATGTAAAATAAATAAGATAAAAGGGTTTAGTATAAAGGGGCTTTAAATTTTTAGTTATACAACACCTTTTTCTTGGTATTTTATATAAAGGTTTTGTTTGTTTAAGAGTTATAAGTCATATTGGAGTAATAAGGTGCTAAAAGACTAATTTGGTCATATTTTGAAAGGTGCATTTTTTGTAAAATTTAACATGTAGTACCCTACCCTGTTTAGACCCTTTTTGACCTCGTTGACCAAGGTTGACTTTTTTAGTGGCTTATGTGGATGGTTGATTTATTGTGATTGTGATGTTTTATTTCGTTATGATGCTTTGCAGTGCAATTTAGTGAATATGATTATACATTATTGCTTATTGATGAGTAGTTGTAAACTCTGCTTCTGCATTGTATTTTATAAATGATGAAATGTTAAGTTTATTTATGTGTTACTAATGTTGGACTAACACATTTGCTTCATGTACGAGTTGCTTTATGTATATGTCGTCATGTTGTGTGGACTATATGGGGTGTGAGGAGATGATTTCCTGTCACTCATTTCGGTGAGACACGAAAAGTCACGATTCTCCTTCACCGATGTGTTTACCATGTTTGTATATATATGTATGCATGGTTCGGTGATGTAGGAAATTGTAGGTACAAGGTACCAACTCCACCTGGGTCCACAAGTCTGAGCGTACCTAATTAACCCGATGGAAGTGGAGGAGATGGTTCTAAGGCCTTAATGTCACCCCTAGCCTTGCTCGTTTGTGAGCATCGTCAGTCTTTTGTCTATCCTGTGGGATTGCCAAGTAGGCTGCTATTCCGACGTTGGTATGTGGGTCATGTCTCTGTTTTGTTAAAGTTAAGTTTTGTGTGTTATGCGTTTTGTGACTATTTATTCTTTTAGTGTGGTTTTATGTGAATTGCGTTTATAGATTAAATGGGAATAAATTATTATGGATACCTTTTTATAATTAAATTAATAATTCAAGCATGCTAGGTTGATTGATTTAAATTATTGTTTAAAAGTCATTATATAGTGGGTTTATATTTATGCCTTGTATATTTATAAATAAAATCACTTGAATGAACTTGAAACCAATTTCTCTTTGCATGTTTCAATCTATAGTAATTGTTTGGTAGATTATGGCAATGAATTAATATTGCAAGAAAGTATTATTAAAATAACTTTAAATTTTAAAATTAGAATGCATGTTATTCAAAATTTGAATTAATTTAAATTTCAAACAACTAAAACATAAACATAAAACTTAATTAAATTTAAAATTTAATTTAATTTTAGATAAATTTTAGGATTCATTTTCTCAAATTTTTGATTATTTAATTTTTTTGATTTTCTTAGTGATTATTGAGTTTTTTGATTTTTTTTGTTAATTTTCAAAGGTTTTTTCCATTTTTTTTGACATTTTATGATTTTAATGGATTTTTGACATTTTTCTTTTGGATTTTGTGGACCTTTTACACCCTACGTCAGCCTAAACTAACCAGGAAAATGATGACAAAGCGACATGAGCGAAATGACAAACAAGCAACGACAAGACAACAACAACAACCAACAAGAAGACACACACACAAAACAAAGATGCACAAGCGACAACATGCAACAATGACATAGAAACTCAAGATTTCAGAGTTCAGGGAACTGGGAACTTGAGAGACTAATTCCTTGAGGTTCTCGGGATATCAAAGTCACAAAATACCAGAAGCAACAAAGAAAGATGAGAACCTGGGATTCCGGGATCCAAAAGTTCCTGGGTGTGAGGAAGCTCGAGGCCACCACAACCTTGAAAACTTAGAAGTCCGAAATTCACAAACAACAAACACACAGAAGAACACGATAACCTAGGATTCTGGGGTTCCGAGAAATGAAGGAAGAACTCTTTCAAACTTGGAACTCCAAAATTTTGGGATTTCGAAAACATGAGAGAAACAAAGATAAAAACCAGGAACTTGGGATTCTGGGGTTCTAGGAATTGAGAGAGGAACTCTGCCAAACCCGAAACTCTAGGATTCCGAAATTCTGAAGAAAACAAGGGAGAGAACGAGCGAGGACATTGAGGAAGCCCGAGAGTCCAGAGGTTCAAAGGAGAACTTTAGGACCTTGGAGTTCTGGGACTCCAAATCACGAGACAAACAAAAAGACAACAACATAGAACAAAGAAAACAAAGGAAAACAAACGAAAACAAAGTGAGAAAGAGAGGGGCCCCTAGCTCAAGAAGCGAAAAGTTGTGGTGTGCTATGCAAGGCATAACAAGACACATTGATAATTGCTACTCAATTTTGTCATTGTTGTAATTGTCACATCATTGGTATATTGTTCATTTTGATGACTTTGATTTTGAACAATTGTAGTGTTGGATATTGCTGCTGCTAGGATATGTTGTTGTCATTGATGTCAACATATTCCTGTGTTTTGGTGTTGCAAAGAGTTGTTTTGGTGTTCTGGTGTTTGCAGTGAGTTGATTTGGTTGGTTTATCTGTTTGCTATGCTAAATCAACTAGATATACTCCATTCTTTATTGATTTCATGATGCTATGTGGTGATTTGATCGAGTTGTGGATTTTGGTATGAAGATTGGTTTTCAGTGTTTGGTGTTGCAGTATTCTAGGGTTTGATCCTTTCTATTCCGGAATGATTATATCTTGTGTTGCGGATTTGGGAGTGTTCGGGATGTTTGTGTGCATCTTCATTTTAGATGGTTTGTGATTTGGTGCTCGACAAGTTATCTTTCTTGTCCGAGTTGCTGCTATTGAAGTGTTCTTGAGTGTTAGCATGTTGATCAATGAAGATTTGATTAAGTAGTGTTGGTGTAGCTATTGTGGATGATTCTAACGTGCTTGTTGGTGTTTCCTAATCATGTCCTATTTTTTTGGTGGTTCACATTGATCATTGTGCACGTTATTGAAGATCTTATGGGTCCAGTGATATTCTTCGTGTTATGCAACATTTTCGGTGGTGTAGCGTGTTGCGGTTGATCTTGGCGAGATTTATGGTGGTGTTGCACATTCGAAGAATTGATTTGGTTCCATGCTATGTTGTAATAAAATTGTATTGGTTTGGTGGTTGATTTATGTATCGTGTTATGTAATTTTGTAATTAGGTGTTGAGGCTTTGGCCGACCTTGTAGTCAAGGATGATGATTTGTATAAATAGGTGTTATATTTATGTAATTTGACTATGGGGTGTTGAGTCTGCATCATCAGAGAGTGGTGTATGTGCGAACAAGAAAATTTATCCTTTTGTGTGGTGTATTGAGCAGAGTGTGTTGCAGGGCAGACACTTGAGCTTAACTAGAACTGTTATTAGGCATTAGTAGATGCTATTATTTCAATTCATCTTAACCGAATTGTAGTTCGTATATTGTTGTAAGGTAGTGAACCTTCCTGAGGGTTGTAGCCTTCTGGGTCATCATATTTTGAGTAGTGAGCTCTAGGCAGTGTGCCTAAATGCATGCACATTCCCCATTGTAATATTTACACATACTACTGCAGAGTATCATCTCATTGTGGGCAGGTTCCCATTGTGATTTTTCCATTGATCGAGTTTTCCACGTCAAAAATCTTGGTGTTATGTGTGTTTCCGCTATTGTATTTATCTTTATTCATCCTGCAGTAGATTAGATATGAGATAGTGCTTAAATTATTTGATCTAGTGAAAGCTGATTCACCCCCCCCTTCTCAGTTTTCCTTCATTGTTGTTGCCAACATGTAGATTATTGCACTTTGAGGTAGACTCCTTGCACGATGGGGTTAGAAGAAGGTTATCATTGTTAGAGACAAATACTTCAGCAATTAGAGCACTAATTTGTAATAGATTCAACGAGGAGATTCAAGATGATAGTTATAGAGAGTCTAATGAGCTCATATTTCAGATGGATAGGATGTATCTCTTTTTTGAGCCTATGGTGGAAAGGAGAATTTTGGAGGTAGATCATGATACACAAGATCATGACACACTTTTGATGGTCCATCTAGAGAAATACAAAACCTATAAGCTCAGAGAAGAGAGAAGATTTTTTTGATGGAACTCAACAAGGGTGTCCTCAAGCACATTGGAGAGAGTATCTCTATATATTTCATCATTGTAATTCCTCAAGTTCATGGGAAATGGGTCAAATAGTTGCACTTGGGAGAGTACTACTACAACATCACTCACCTCATGTCCAATAGTGTGCCACCATTTTGATTTTTATATGAGTACTGATGCACTTTCATTTATTGATTTGTTGTTTTTAGATGGTAGAGTACTTGTAGCTAATGATCTTAATCAAAGTCCAGATATACTAAGATCACTAAAAGATAATATAAGGCAAGCACATAATCAAAAAAATTTGTATGCAAATGGGAAATGAACGAAGAGATATTTCGATAATGAAGACTTAGTTTTCCTAAGATTGCAACCATATAGACAAAGCTATCTAAAGAAGAGTATAGTTGTAAATTTGAAGCCCAAGTTATATGGACCATACAAGATCATCAAAAGAATAGGTGAGGTAGCATATAAGTTGGAGCTTCCTCCAAACTATCAGATCCACAACCAATTTCATGTTTCTTATTTGAAGAAACATCTTGGATAATATATCGTGCCTTCACTTGTCTTTCCACCCTTGGATGATGAAGGGGATTTGGTCTTGATTCCTATAGAAGTTATTGAAACAAGGGATAAGAGATTGATAAATAAGAGCAATAATAAACACTTGATTAAATGGAAGAATTTTACCAGTAGAGGATGCCACTATGGAAGGTCTAGATATTTTTGAGTATCCAAATTTGTATTGCTTGAGGACAAGCAATTTTCAGGAGGGAGGACTTGTCATGTCATCTTTGATTTAAAATCTAATTTTGGCATTTATTAATCCATAAGTTTAGAGAGAATAATGAAATTAATATTTAGAAATGTCCAAATATTCTCAATATCAAATGGTATTTAAATATTAAATTAAATTCTTAGTGGGGTGTTAGAATTTGTGCCATTTTGGGAAAGTTGTTGTAGGACGAATTTTAGAAAGTTTTTGTCACTAAAAGTGGAGTATAATCTTTGATAACTCAATGACAAATTTTGGCAACTGCCAATAATTCCAAAGGAGGGAGTTTGAATTTGAATTTGTACGATTTTGGGAAATTGGCTATAACATGATTTTTAGAAAGTTTCTATTGTTACAAGTGGATAAGAATCTTGGACAACTCAATGATGACTTTTAGCAATTATCATAATGAAATTAGCAAGAATTGCCAAGAAGGAAGTTGAAATTTGGGTGCCAAAATCTTGCATTTAGGATGGATACAAATATTGTAATTTTGGTCATTTCAAGGGATTTTTGATATCACCTTTCACTCATATTTGTAGATTTGCATGAAGATTATTCAATGGATGAAACCCCATTGGAGTAGAAGGTTTGTGGACAAAAAACCATGAGCAGTAGATGGTTAGAGGATGGAAACCCTTTGTTTACAACAAGCAACCTCATCCGGAGTTTGCATTTGGGCTAAAGAAAGATAGGAGATTTGTTAGTTTCTTCATTTTAGTTTGCAGGTCTTCTATGGAGTTGTTTGAAGTCATTTAAGGAGTATATTTGTGTGTTTTCTATTGTTGTTGAGTTATTTGTGAGGGCATTATAGAAATATGTTGCTGTTATGATATTTGTAATAGATAATATATTCTATAATTTTCATTTGGAAGTCAAACAATGACATTGGTGGTGTTTTAAGTGATTTAGGTGGACTGTGGGAGTGATAGTTTTGTGGGTTTGATTCATTATTTTGGAGTTTTGTGAGATTTTAAATTTCTATTGTTATTAATCAATTTCATACCTAATTATATGATGCTCATATCAGAAAAATAAGTCTCAATAACATTCTCTAAGGTTTGATTTGAATTGGCCTCTTTTGTTCAAGATCTGCAACTAGTTTTGATAGTTGTTGGTGTTATTTTACATAATATATTATAAGTTTATTTCTAGATTTAAAATTATTATAAATATTGAATTAAGAATATTATAATGAAGTCAATTTTTAGCATTTCAATTACAACTAGCTAAAGTAAGGTGTGCAGTCATATTTATGGTAGAAGGTGGCGAGGGAAAGCAATTTGGTAACATTATTGTAGGTGGAAAGAACCCTTAAAATTAGTTAGAACATTAAAATGTAACTTGACAATTACATATATAAATTCTTACTAGGATTTGAAGAGGTTAGATGCTTATCATGGATGGATTTATCTACTATTTTGTTTTGCAATGAGATGGTTGTATATCTTCTCAAAATCGAAGTGCTTTGCTTTTGCTTTGTTAGGTTAATTTCCATCTTTTAAAAAGTAAATTTCAAATCCCTTGTGCCAATTTTTTTCAAAATCACTTTTTCATGACACAAATAAACCCAACTCCATATTTTCTCTTTCAACAATGCATCACACCATGCACAAAATAATGTGAAATACATTCAATATATATTGTTTAAATGATAAATGGGTTGATACAAGGCTAGTGAACAAGTACATTAAACTAACCTTTGTATAGAGGTGGACACTACATGGAAATGACAGCGAGAGACTCCACTTTATTCAAGAAAATAATAACTAGTATGGCTGCTCTTCATGTGGTTCTATTCACAAATTTTCTACATGTCATGCCATCTAGATTATAAACCTTGTCAAATTCAATTATTGTGTTAAATCTAATTCTTTCTTTTAATACTCACTAGGAATTATGTTAATACCATTAAACTAATGTGAGATTTTAGGAAGTGTGGAGTAAAGGTAATAAGTCATGGTTCAAAGAACATAGAAGGCCATTTACTATTAAGCAATACTCAATCTTTGGTTATACAAAATTAGATGATTAAGGTAATACCATAAAATTGTAGATATATAAGACACATTATTTGTTAATCAATAGTTGTCTTAGAATGTCCAAAGGTGGAGCTTCTCAAAGTGAACTGGTAGTGTATTACAAGTTTATTATTTTTGTGCATTTTTTTTTCATATGAAAAAAATAAATAGAAAAATAGAAATGTAAGGTAATCTAAAAAAATGATATGATCAAATATAAATAGAACATCATTTTACAAGTTATCTTAAAGGTGGTTTTGGACTCTATTGTCAAGTATTTGAGCTCTATAGTGCCCACTAGCAGACTCTTGTTTCATTTTGGATTGACTTGATCAGACCTTTATTTTGCGTGATGGATATGGTTTGATTTATGTGATGCATGGATATTGATTATGACTATTTACGTTCTCAATTGATAATTTTGATGATAAACATTACATGACCCGATACTATTGATGTTATTGACTATGCTCATGACTAGTTATGATTCCTAGATGGTTAGTAATGGCATTTTGGTTATCATGTGCTTTGATAGATTTTATAGATCATGCTTCAATTGGAATGAACATACTAACCCTAGTTTGATTTACTTATGATGCGATGTTTCATGATTTATATGTTCACTGTATGGATACTATTTCAAGACTATCTTCGTGGGGGATCAACATCACATCATTCATTGCGAGCAGGATGCGCCGTTGCGATATCCCTCCACCCGCCTATTTGTATGTATGTATTTGCACATGTATCTTCGTTGTGGTTGTAGGGTTGCAGGTACTAAGACAGTCATTCCTCCCAGGAAACCGGGTGCGAGCTCCCCTGGCTTTACAGGTGCGAGCTTGTCTCTTCCCAATGGCAATGTGTGGTTCAGAGGTGTCACCGGTTCCCTACCCACACTCTAGGTCTAGGTTGTCGTTGAGTACTTGTTGTCAGTCTTGGTGAATTTTTCCATGTCGTGTCAGTCGTCATTATTTGTGAGTATGTGCCATGGCGAGTTTTGTTTAAATTGCGGTTTATTGACTATAGTGATAGATTAATTATTTAATCTATTTAATCATGATTTATTGATTAGTGATGGTTTATTTTTATTGAGTAATTATTTGATACTAATTTATGATTTTATTAGTAGTAGTGTTATTTTAATTTATTAGGATTTAACGATTTTTAATTATTCTCGCGATTGAATTTAAATTAATATTTAATTGATATTTTATTTAATAATTAATGCCTTTAGTGATTTGATTTATTGAATTATTTAATTATTTCGCTTTATTGATTTTATTTATTTATTGGCGATTTTAACCTTTATTTAATTATTTATTTGTTTATTTTAATTATTTTATTTATCTAATGTTTTTGATTAAGTAAAAACAAGTTTTAAGGGACCCAAAACCCGATTACAAAACAAAAGATGAGCATGAAAGAGACGAAACAAAACAGCTGCAAAAGACTAGCACAAAAACTAGCAGCTAAGAAAAAGACAGCAAGAAGCCAACAAGAAGTTGGCCCCAAACCCAACATTACAAATTAATTGAAAAATTTAATAGATTCCTCAACATTCTGAACCAAGAGCATCATCACCTTGGCCGCTTCCCTCAGGTTGTTGCTTTCCTGTCTCAGCTGGCTATCTTTCATTTTGGTCTCCATCCCAGTAGTGTTCTGGCTTGTTCTACGCCTGGGAATCTGGTGGGTGGAGCTAGAAGTTGGTACATCATCAATGATTACCAGATTCTTATCCTGATTTTTCCTTTCCAAATGATCCACCAAAGCATTCATGTTCTGTGATGAAACTTTAAGGACCTGGAGACTATGGTTCATGAAGCTTTTCAGAGCCTTCTCGGTGCGGGCAACCCGGGTGTTGATGTTGTCTTTATCCTCCTCAGCCTATTCTTTCATAATTTTGATAACATCCTCTAAGTGTTTCAAATCCCCTTTGATCAGGTCTTTTTCCAGCCAATCCTCCATCTCGATTTCCTCCTCAGCTTCACTGATTTCCGTCTCAACATTCTTTTTCCCAGAGTTTGTGTCCTTAATTAGCTTATTAATCTTGTTTTCCAGATCCCTCTGTTTACTTTGCATACTAGTTATGTTGTCGACAACCCATTTCTGGAAGTTGAAGGACTCCAGAGTATAGTTACGGGCGGTATTCAAGATAGTGTTCACAGAATCCCTACCCTGTTAAGTGCCCACAAAGTTAGGATTGTCATCCTCCTTAGAATTCAGAGCAACATTCTTACTGTCTGAGCCCATAGGGTTAGAGTGAGGGTTTTCAGAGTTATCCCCTTCATCCTCTTCACCAATGTTCTCATCCTTTTCATACTCCATTTCAGTTTCAATATCCTTACCCTTTTCCTCCACATCATAATGCACCTCCGTTACCTCATGCTTCGGTTCACCTCTCCTTCAGATGTTCATAAATGAGCAATATAAGCCCTTGATGGGCTATAGGGTAAGAGTTAGGATTTTTAGCGTAGTCAACAAGACTCTCATTCAGAGAGGATGCCAAATAAAAGGGCAGGGATATTTTAGCCCCATGACGGAAGTGGTTCAAAATTGCAAAGTGATAATTATAAATTTTTGTAAATCTACCGTCAACAGTGAGATACTCCATTAAAACCCTTAAAATTTTTTGCCAAAAGGGCTTTACCTGCTGGGGATTGTAGTAGGAGATGTTGTCTTTCTTCACAAGCTTGCCCTTCTCATCCTCTGATTTTGAGAAATTTTTGAACGCTTCAGCTACATACTTCAGGTCTCTATAGAATTTAGTACCCTCCTTTTGAAGAACCGTGACCTCTGCAACCAGGTTCTCATCAATTTGCCATATCTCCCCGAACAAGGTGACTCTGTTGTTACTCCAACCTCTGGCAAAACCATGTGACACAAAATTTCTGCTTCCGTGAAGCTTTTCCATATAGTCAGTAAAGCCGTATCTGTGAAGCCTTCTCCAGACCTTTCGTTCACTCTTCCAGTTTTCGCATCCTGAGGGCTCGTTCCTGTTTAAGTTACCACCCATTTTGAGCTCCAAGTAGAGATACCCACAACTATAATTCACAGTCTACAGATGAAACCCCAAATGCTTGTAATTTTTGGATTTATAGTGCAGAGACTCTTTCGTTGTTTTGAAACTTATGTTTATGGCCGCACAAACTCAACAATTATTATTATAATCTTCCTCACGCATATGATCATGGAAATGATGCCAAAAACACTCATTAACTGATAGTTAATCCGCCCCCAAAATCTGTCTTTGGAATTTGTTCCCTAAAATATAATCATGAGTTTAACTAGACCCATTGATACCATCAAAATATAATTGCTCTTTAACCTCCCTTTTACAATGAGTTTCTCCAATATATTTAACATCATTCTCTAAATTGACCCCTTCATTAGCTAAGAGATCCGCTACCTTATTGCCTTCTCTTAGAGTATGGGTTATGCTAATACTAACATAGTTATTTAACAAATATTTAGCACTTTTAACTAAGTTAGTAATATTCTAAGAAACATAGCTTGTACCTTTGAGGGCTTGGATGATGTTTAAGGAGTCCCCTTCGAGCCAGATTTTTTTGAATTTGAATCCCTGAGCAAGCTGGAGGCTTTTTAGCATGGCCAGAGCTTTGGCCACATGATTATTTTGGACCCCAAAAGGAGAAGCAAAAGCTGCAATGCAAACTCCTTGAGCATTTCTGATAACTCCTCCACCACCAGGCTTCCTAGGGTTGCCCTTAGCCGCCCCATCGAAATTCACCTTTATCCAATCATGATCAGGAAAGCACCAAAAAATATTATCTCTCCTATTCTTATTGTGAGATCTGCAGACTTTATGTATTAGGTTCCATTCAGTGAGGATATCTTTTTCCATATCATTCATATTAGTAACAAACCATTTCTTATTGTTCTTGTGAGGAATATTGATGTTCTCTTTTATAGCCCTGCCGATTTTTTCAAAAACCACTTGAGAGTTACACTTAGCTTCCCTAAATATTCTATTATTTATTTCTTTCCAAATGCCCCAGCAAATTATGGGGAGGGTCAAGGACCAAAGGTTCTTGATAAGCTGGCATTTGGTGGGGAAATTCCATTGCCAGATAATATCCTTGATACTCTTGTTCATAACCCAATTAACTTTCCATTTCTCCCACATTTTACACCAAATTTCCCAGTTAAAGGAGTAGTGAAAAAAGAGACGATCAACTGATTCTTCCTCTTTCTGGAATAGCTCGCATCTATTAGGGAATTTGAAACCTCTTCGGACCAAATTGTCAAGAGTAAGGGTACTATTATGAGAAGCAAGCCAAAAGAAAATATTGACTTTAGGGATCAAAATGCTGTTCCAAACTTTACTCCAAATGGGATTACTGGTCTGAGAAAAAGTGTTTTTGTAGGTTGAAGCAACTATAAATTCACCTCTAGGATTACTTTTCCAGAGAAAAACATCATCATAGTCTTTGTTAGGGGAAAAGGACAGCAACTCCTTCTGGAGTAAGGAAAATCCAGAATGTATGACATCAAGCCTCACCCATTTGTCCTCCTTCCAGTAGTCACACACCATAAGGCCAAACCTCCTTTTACATTCCTCAATAACTTGACTATTGTCTTGATCATAAAGAGCTTCATTCTTCACCCAAGGGTCCTCCCAAAACCTTATTTTGTCGCCTTTTCCAAGGATCCATCTAGCTCCAGCTTTGGCCACTTTTATGGATTTGATAATACTATTCCAAATGAAAGATCCAACAAGAATGTCTTCAGAGTTAAGGACCCCTTGGATAGGCTGATTCTGAATATATTTATCAAACCAAATTTTGATTCCAATCTTTCTTGGTATCATAAGCTCTCCATAATTGTTTTGCTAGAAGAACTTTGTTAAAGGTTTTTAGAGCTTTAATCCCCAACCCTCCTTTCTTCTTTGGTCTACAAACTTTGTCCCAAGAAACCAAGGATATCCTCTTTTTTTCTTCAACTCCCAACCATAAAAATCTCTTTTGGATTCTTTCCAATGCTTCAACAAATTTAGCCGGGATACCAAATAAGCTGAGGGCATAAACAGGGAGGTTCTGGAGTGTAGCTTGAAGGAGCTGCAATTTCCCAGCCTGAGATAAAATAGAACCTTTCCACCCAGCTAGGTTTTTGTTGAATTTATTAATAAGCATATTACAAAAGAAGTTTGGGGGAGTTAAACCCAAGGGAAGACCCAGATAGGTGGAAGGGAGCATGTCCACCTTGCAACCAATAATTTTAGCAATTTTCTATTGTCTTATGACCGAAGTATTCATGAAATATATAGACGATTTGTCCCAATTGACTTGCTGACCAGTAGCCAAAGCATAGGAATTAAGAGCAGTTTTGAAGGCCTTAGCCTCCCTAAAAGAAGAATATCCCATGAGGATAGTATCATCAACAAACTATTGATGAGAGCAAAAAACATTAGCAGAGGAAGGTT
The DNA here is from genome assembly GCF_030272615.1 of Cryptomeria japonica. Lineage (NCBI taxonomy): Eukaryota > Viridiplantae > Streptophyta > Pinopsida > Cupressales > Cupressaceae > Cryptomeria > Cryptomeria japonica. The sequence continues at coordinate 469,068,919 of NC_081411.1, read as the reverse complement.
GAAGACCTTTGATGGTTTTATTCAATTTTAGATTGTGAATCAATCTGCTCATGCTCTCAACCACAATGGTGAAGAGAAGAGGAGATATGGGATCTCCTTGTTTGAGGCCCCTTGATGTTTTAAAGAATTTAGTAGGAGATCCATTAATCAAAATAGAGAACATAGGAGTGGTGATTAGCTCTCTGATAGTTTTGGTTATCTTTTCATCAAATCCAAAAGCATCCATGACTGTGAAAAGAACATGCCACTCCACTCTATCATAAGCCTTCGCTAGATCCAACTTTATCAAGAAGCCTTCTTTTTTAGCAGAATTGAGGGAATGAAAGTTCTCATGCACAAGAATGATAGAGTCCAAAATCTTCCTGCCAAGAACAAAACCTTTCTGCTCCTCAGAGATGATTAAAGGGAGAACAACCAAAATTCTAGTGATCAAAACTTTGGATATGATCTTATAGAAAGAGTTACATAGACTTATTGGCCTCGATTTTCCCATAGAATCTGCCCCAGCAACTTTAGGGATTAGGGCAATAAACATGGAGTTGAGTTCCTTAAGGATTCTTCTAGATCCAAAAAATTCTTTGACCGCATTAACCGTGTCTTCTCCCACAATATGCTAGAATTCCTGAAAGAAAAACATAGGGAAGCCATCAGGACCTGGAGATTTATCCCCTTGAAACGAAACGACAACTTTTTAAATTTCTCCAGCAGATGGGATAGCAGATAGGGCCTTATTCTGAATAGGATTAATGATCTTAGGAATGATATTAACCAAATTGTGTTGGTGGGTATGATCAATGTCCTTGTTACTAGTGAGGAGCTGATTGAAGAGCCTGACAGCTTCATCCCTGATTTCCTCCTTATTAAGAAGAGTTTTGTCCTCTACAATAAGTCTTGAAATTCTATTCGCTACTTTATGTTTTAAAGATGTCATGTGGAAAAATTTAGTGTTTCTGTGCCCAGCCTCCAGCTAGATCGCCCTGGATCTCTGCCTCCAATAGATTTCTTCCCTAGAAATAATATTGTGGAGTTTGACTAGAACATCATCTTCCATGGCTTTGGAATACTTTTTATAGCCATCTTTCTATATTGAATTTTGAATCTGATCCAGCTCCTCCTTTATCTTTTTCTTTGAATCAAAAATATCACCAAAGACCTTCTTGTTCCATATCTTAATGTTGACTTTGATATTTTTAAGTTTTTTGGCAACTTTATACATGGCAGTTCCATTTACGTCAATATTCCACCAGTTAGCAATAGATTTTTCAAGATTAGGGTGGGAAATCCACATCTTTTCGAATTGAAAAGGGAAGCTCTGATTATTCTTAAAATTCTTAGCAACAAAAGAGATGGGATAATGGTCTGAGCCAATTCTATTAATAACAGAAAGGGAGCATCTATGAGAAAGCATCCAATCATTAGTGACATGGGATCTATCAAGTCTTACCTGAATGAGATCTTCACCATCCCTTCAGTTAGACCATGTGTAGGATGCTCCATTGAGATCCATATCAATGAGAGCATTGATATTAATAAAGTCCATCAAGTCAGATATGTTGTCTGGTTGAGCATGAATACCCCCATATTTATCAATGTCTTGCAGAGGAGTATTGAAATCTCCCATCACAACCCAACTGTTCAAAGGGAAAGATTTTCTTTTTTGCTGAATTTTATCCCAGAATTTGCTTCTAGCAGATTCAGAGTTAGGGGCATAGGTATTAGTAATAACACATTCCTTTCCATCAAAGATGCTTTTAGCTTTCAGGGATAAAATATTGGCATCTACATCAATCATTTCTCCAGAGATGGTTTTCTTGTTCCAGAAAATTGCTACCCCTCCAGATGCTCCATTCAAGCTACTGCCACAAACTCCATTTTTAAAGAAGTTTAATTTCTCCACTTTCTCTTTACTCATTTTGGTTTCCTGTACCAGGATAATATCCGGATTTTGATCTCGAATGAGGTTCCGTAATATATCCTGTTTATTGAGACCATTTAGGCCTATGATATTCCAATAAATTACCTTCATTTGAAAGCCCAAGGGTAGGATTCCTTTATAGTTCACTGCCTTCCATCAGCTATGTTTTTCTTGCTCTCCTAGTCCCTATGCCATTTCATAGTTTTATGTCCCGGTGGGGATCTTGAAGCACCAAAATCAACCTTGGACCTGGTTCTGGTTTTCACCCCATTAAGGTCTCCTACCTTCTTAGTTTTTATTTTCTTTCCATTTCCTGTTATGTTTTCTTCTTGTTCCGCTCTAGGCTCATCTTGCATATTATTCCATAGTTCTCCTCTTTTCTGGGATGATGTAGGCGTATCAACTCCAATATTCTGGAATAACACATTCAAATTTACCTGAGGCGATCCAAACTTATTGCTCCTTCCAAGTTTAATTTCATGTTCTTCAAATTCATCTAGGCACTGTCCATCTTTTTTTGATATAGAATCTTGAAATACCTCATGATGAGAGTCAGTGATATTCTCAATCTCACCATCTTCAAGTGTCTCTTCACTGATTTCATTCTCCTTCTCCTGTGTCTGTAGAGCCTCAAAGGTATTGACTGTTTTGATCTCAAACTCCTTGATTTCATTCTTTTTATTCTCCTTCATAGGGGGATTATTAGGAAGGTCATTTCTATCTCCTTCTGATGGTTTTGATATATTGACAGAGCTTCCGCTTTTTCCTTCTAACTTGTTACCTTCTTTGTTATTATTCTTTTCTTTCCAAACCTATTTGTGGATATTTGTCATCACAGGTTTTTTAGGGTTGCTGGGACAAGCCTTAGCCCAGTGACTAGTTTTTTGCAAGAAAAGCACACAAAGGGGAGTGATTCGAACTCTATTGACTGTTCCCATAATCCAAGTTTGGAGCTTATATCAATAGTGCTAGGAAGGTCCATATTCTGTGAAATGTTGACATAGATACACACATAAACCAATCTCTTGCGAGCTGCTATCATTGGATCTATCGCAACAAGCTCCCCAAAGGAGTTAGCGATTCCTGAGAAAACATCCTCCACCCAATATTCCAACGTTAACCCTGACAACCTTACCCAAACCAGAGCAGTTTCAAAGAAAGAGTCATTGAGTTCCATGTTAGGAGACCATCTTCTCACAGATAAAGAAGATTTACCAAACATCCAGGGGCCACCACTTAAAGCAGCTTCCATATCTTCCCCACAAGAGAATGAGAATACAAAAAAGCCTCTGGGCAGGGCAGAGACATCAACTTGACCTTTCATTCTCCATTTTCTCTTAACAAAAGACCTAACATCCTCAATATTAGGCCGAGGGCCAACAAACTTCCCCACCAGAGAAAAAGCCATTAAAGAGATGCTATGATCGATAATAAATTAGGAATCTCAATAGCAAGTTTACCCGTTTTATTATCTGATATACCTTTCACAAAGGGGAAAGATGATTTACCAGTCAGTTTTCCAGATGCTTTCCTTGCAAAAAGACTACTCCAGGGTTTGGAAACTTGCCCCTCCTTGATATTTTCTGAGTCAACTTTCACCGCCTCGGGGGCTCGATTCTTAGGAATCTTTCAACTTTTTGTGGTTAGGAGGAGGGTCCCGTAGCCGTGGGTCCCCATCCTGTCTCCCATCCTCATCATCCATTGCTTGTCCTTGAACTGCAGTGGATTCAGAACCAGAGGATCCGGCCTCGCTATTCCCTCCATTTCCCAATTTCAAATGTCCACCTGCAAACGCTGTTCCCTCCATCTTCTTCGAGTTTGATGGTCTTTGTGGTTTTGGATAAAATATTTATTTATCTAATGTTGAAATTTAATCTTTATTCAATTATCATGGGTTGATTATTTAGATGATTTTATTAATAGCGATATTTTGAATAATTAGAAATAATAATAATGATAAGGGTAAATAATAAATAATTACCCTACTTATTATCTCGTAATGTTTTAATAATGCTTTGATTATCTTGATAATGAAAATATATATGTGTATATATAAGTTTATTATATTGCTTAGTGAAGAGGGAAATATGTTTTGAATGAAATATTCCTATTGGTTAATGGGAAGGCTAGGGTTTCATTATTTCTCTTTGGCTTTTATATGCTTGTCATGAAAAAACATTTTTTGGGGCTTCTTCTTCTGCAAATTTCTCTCTGGCATTCATTTTTGGTCTGCTGACAACTTGCGCAATTGGGGATTTTGGTCTGCAGATCTTTGGCTTCGAATTTTATTTTGGATCTTGAATTGCTGCTGTTACTGGAAGTAGTGAGCAAGATCTACATTAGATATTTCTGTTCCATCACACAGAGAAGAGGTTGGTCTCTATTTTCTTTTCCTCTCTTTATGTTTTCAATTTTTTTTTAAAAAAACTTGATATGCATGCTCCGTGACTGTAGGGTTTATGCCTTGTAATGTGAATTGAAATTATTGGGGGGTGTTGTTGTCATGTGTGTGTTTCCAGTAATTTTAATGGTAATTGGGTGAATACAATGTATATGAAATCTGCAAATTGGTTATGGTTTCTCTGTTCAAGTTTTGAATTAATGAAATTGGGAAATTAAGGGCTTTCTTTTACCCTGCTGGGTGTAAATTGTTTATTGGCTGATTGAGAAATACCTAGAAAATGTGTTTCAATTGCATACTATTTTACCCATGTTTAATGGGTTTGAGTTTTGAATTTATCTGTTTACCATAGCAAAATCATCGTTGTTTTAAATTTGTTAGGGCAGATTGAATCATTATGTACCCATGTTTATTTTGTTCCATGGGCTGTTAATTTTCATAAATGCCGCCCCCCACACCTGTTCTTTTATTTTTGTTTGTTTCTATTGGGAAAACCCACATCGTGGGTTTGGTGCAAGGCACCATCCCACAACATGGGGGGTGCAACACCACCACCCATGTCGTGGTGGTGCAAGCACCATCCACGGTATGGGGGGTGCAACACCACCACCATGTCGTGGTGAGTGCTCAGCACCACCCATGACATGGGGGGAGTGTATCAACACCACTAATAATGTGGTGTGTGCACTGCACCACCCATGTCGTGGTGGGTGTATAACACAACAACCACACCACAATTTGGTGGTGGGAGTTATCTAGTATTGCTACTGTCTGGTAATTTTCATATTCAATGGGCTTAAACACCCCTTTCGATGGGTTCGATATACTCGTCATTCATTATTAGTGTGTTGGGAAGATTTGTGTATATATATATATGTGTGTGTGTGTGTACTCAGTACTTTCAAATGCTGTAATATGATATTTATTTGACCATTTTATTGCTGAGCGTATGAGTCCATGTAATGGCTGTATAAAAATTTAAGGTTTGGATTATATGTTTCTCTATGAATTGGGGTGAAGCGCGTGAGTTACAGTGCAGGCCAAGCACAATGTAAACATTGCCCCAACTTGATTTATTGTCTTCTTTTGTGGATGTCATTTTATGTGTTATGTTATGCTGCGTTTTGGTACCAGAGGCTGTCTTGCGTGTGCTGTGTTTCAGATTGATTTTAATTTCAGTTTTGACACCTTTGCTTGGATGCAAGAATTGTATTGTTATATGGATATGTCCCATGATGTTCTACCATGAAAGTTAGTTTAGTTATGCTTTTGATTTTAAGGACAAGAAGTGTGAAGACCTTGCTGGGTTTATATTCATTTGGTTGTAGCTGCATTATGATTTGATTTACGTATTTCATTGGTCAAGAGGCTCATTTATTTTGTATATTGATGTTCAACTTTCATGCATATATGTCTATGCATGATTTGACATTGTATAATGTTTTATTTCAGATTTACTTATTTAGCATAGAGCCTCTTGTAATATTGATTTTGGGTCCACGTAAGGGAGTGGGCTCTTTTACGACACCCGAGGTCATGAGAGATGGGATATCATGAGGTTCCTTATAAGGATGCATGAAGTGTAGACCATGTTGGGAGTATTTAAAACTGAGTCAAGTTTATAGGCCCATTTCAAAATTTTGCTCTGCATTTCCAAATGATTAAAATAAGTCAGTTTGAATGGCCTAGTTAGCAAGGGGGTAAAATGGAGCCAGTTGATTTTCAGAGGGAAAGGCTCAAGATTCATGTCCCACACCTTTCATTTGGCCTATTCAGTGATGTGCAACTTTCAGAATTCAATTTGGAGAAGTTTATGAGGTACCCAGTTTGAGGGGTGAGCTGAAAGTGCATTTTAGGCACAAATGCAGATTTTATTGAGTAGCCTAATTTGAGCGATTACATCTTTTACCCTGTTGATCATCATAGATAATTTCAAAATGGATTGAATTTTATGCATAAATGTGAGTCAAAATGAAAAATTTCAAGTCCTTATGAATCCGTTTGCTCAGTTTTCAAAGCTCAATCCGTTTGTAGTTTGTGATGTTTGCAGAAGTGTAAAAATGTCCTGGTGAGCGTCATGTTAGAATGTTTGTTTTGGGCTAATTTTGGTATAAATGGTGAGCTACGTTTCAAATTTCAAGGCTCTACCAATCCGTTTGATCGGTTTTCAAAAGAGCTCATTTTGCCATCAAATTCAGTTATCCGCACTCCAGTGTTATATCAGTTAATGCAGCCGTTTTGGTGAGCGTGCCGTTTGCATCCTGTCAGTCTGGTGATCGAATTGAGAATTCAAAGATTTAATATGTACTTTAAGGTACCTATGTTTCAAATTTGAGGACCCACGGAGGTCGTTTGATATTTTTGAGAAAGGCATCATGTGTTGCCAGAACATTGACTTCATCAGGTCCGCAGTGTCGACAAAGCCAGTTGGCCGTTTTCGGAAATTAATATCTCTTCGCTCGGGACTCATCTTGAGAAACCATTTGGTAGAAGTCATCCTTGTATATCAAAGTACATGCCCGTCAGATGGCGAGCTCCAGAAAGGTGTTTTGACAGGTTTGAAAATTACGTCTTCGCGATTAAATGCGAAAATTGTGGCGTAATTGCCTGAAGGTTGTAAAATGCGGATTAATGATCCGAAAACGATGCCGATCATTTCCAGAGGTATGTTTGAGGTCCGTGAAGCATTCTAGGGGTCAGTTGCATGAAAACAAATTTTTTTTTAGTCGGACCCACTTTGGGGCCCGACCTGGCTCATGCCCGTGCATTAATTTCATGGCGAAGTGGTCTTAATTCAGAGTAATGTATATCAATGTTAGCTCGACTGTAATTCACCAGTAGGATGGAGAGAGGCGAATTCAGTGTACTTGTTGTTTATGGATTGATGGATATATATTTGAAATGAAAATGTATAAGCCATTTAAAAAAAAAGTGTTTGATGAACTAGATGCCGCTAGCCATTTTTCCAATGAGATGCCATATTGCCCAATAATGCATGGACTGATTTAGGCAGCCATTAAAAAACTCTCAGCAAATCCAATTGATGGATTAGAACCTTCAACAAAGTGGTAAATGGGCAGCATAGAAAGAGGGCATCATGAACTTTCTGGCAAATGAAAATTGCCATTCCTTCCTCTCATATACAGCAGCCCCATGGTGAAATTCCAAGCAAATGCAAGTGGTTGTTTGAGACCACATTCAATGTGCAACTTACGAAAAGTGGCATGCTGAGGCAATGATGCCAACACCCATTTCTCCCTTTGGTAGCAGCTACAACAGCAAACTAAAACATTTAAACAAATGCATTGGCTACCATAAGACCTAGCGAAAATCCTCCTCTCCCTGTGCATGGTGCATGAACTGTGAAGCACTGAAGAAGGCATTTAAAATCACAGCAAATCCAATGTGGCTATGACAGCAGAAGTTTTTTTTTTTATAAAAAAATGAAAATGCTATTGGCTGTTGTAAAGCCATCCCCTCCCCTATGTAAAAACGTGGCAGATGGCATTTTCCTTTGAAGAAGAGTCTTCCTCTTTCATCCCTGCGTGGCTATCCCTCTGTGTGAGTTAAACAACATGAAAAACTTTTAAACAAATGCATAGGGCAGCCTTCTCCATGACGTGGTGGATGGGGAAAGAAGTTTAATGCAAATTAATGTATATGGAAAATACAAATTCGACCCTGGTAGCAGTCTCTTTGTGTTTGGTATGAAGCAAAGGCCATCGAATTCCAAGCAAATGCAAAGAAATCACCATTAAAACTCAGAGAGAAGCTCCAAACTGCAGCTACAGGCAAATAGCTTTATCCCACATTGTTTGGGAAGTGGTATTTTTTAATCTTTATAAGCAAAAACGCACAGTAGTAATATGTCTAAGCCATAAAGGCTTTTGACGGATGGTGCTTGATGGTGCCCAAGGTGGGCCCACATGCAAGCACGGATCTCAAGGTGACGGAGGAGTTGACTGGATGGCGACTAGGTGGACCCCACGTAGGCACGCTTCCCGAGGCAGGTAGGCGAAATTTTGCAGAGGAAGGTCGGGTTAACGAGTGAGGAAGTTCGAGATGGATCGACGGTGCGCGCTATTTCGCGAAAGGAAGATGCACGCGAGTTACACCCTGCGAAATAGCGAAAGTGAACGAGAGTCGTCCACATGTCATGATAGGTGGCAGTCCAGCAAGCGGGTCTCGGTGAGGTGGCACACAGTTGGCGTACAGGTGGCAGTCCAATGGCGATGACGTGGCAGCCAAGTGGCAGTGATGAAGCAGATGATGTGGCGGTGATGAGGTGTCATCCCAGGTGGCGTTCGATCAACCCCATCGACCAATCAGAGGCCGCCACGTGGCAAGGCGTCAGAGCCCAAATGGAGGCAAAAATCAAAATCAAAATGAATAAATGATATAGTTCTGACTATATTAAAATTCGAAATATTTAAATGACTGAGCACAAATGGGAATTAATTCGCCCAGGGTCTAAATTTTGGGCAAAATATAAAGTATTATATATCGCCGGAAAGCTCTCGGAGTGAGGAATCTGATATGAGGTTAATTTTGACAAATGTGGGATATTTTGGGAGGCAGTTTCCACGGGAACAAAATTCAGTTAGAGAGGAGACACTTGGCAATTCAGTTGCAGATTTGATTTTCTTCCCTCCTCTTTTTATTCCGAATTCTTCTCAGTTGTAAGGGTTCCAGAAATTTGGAAAATGCTCCAGATTTGATGGCTTCCATTTTCTGAAGATCTTGACCCAAGTTTGTAAATGCTTCTGTTTGGTTTCAGGGTATAGAGATTGCAGTGCACTGTTGCAAATATGGTTTTAATTGCAGGTCTTACTTGTGTCAGGCATGAGTAATTTCTCACAAGATTGTCTCTGTGATATGTTTTTTCATTATTATGAATTCAATCCTCAAGGAGGATGAAATTTGTCATCTCAAGGAGATTGTATGATTGTTTGTAGGCATTCTTCAATGAAGAGTTTAAATTCTATAGTTAGTCATAAATAATGAAATATGTATCCAGATCTGATGAATTTGTGAATGAATCAAATAGTGCATTAATATAAGGTATTGATGCATGAATATCTTGTTTAAGGAAAACAAACTTGCATCTATGATTCATATTTGTAGTTCTGTGAGTGACTCTGCTGCCCAATGAACAAGGCACTAGTCTTTGACAGATTTGGGAATGGTCTCAGATATACATTTTAAAAGACAAATCTATTTCCCTTTATGTTCAGGGGTTAATGTTTTATCCTTCCAAAGCTCTATTTCACCTATTATTTGTATAAGATCTAGCCCATCTGTACATGTTACCTAATTTGGTGAGCTTGTGGAATGGTTTGTCTGCTCATTGTTGATGCAGTCTTATGTTTGTGATTGTTGTATTCAATGCATCAAAAGGGTGTCCCCCCTAGGTCTAGCAGAACCTGAAGTGCAGGCGGATCATTAGGATCCTATGTTATGTTGTCCAAGCCCTAAGGTGTTTCATTGATTGAGATTGGCTATCTCATAGATAGATTTGCAGGTATACTTGGGTTATCACTTTCGGTGAACAACAAAAATGGTGACTCTACTGGAGAATAAATGGATATAAATGCTTGATTGATATGGTTAGAGGTTGAATGTGTTCCTAGTCCTTTGAATTTCATATCCAGCCAGTCTGTCCATGGTGTATGCACAAAGTGTAAATTGGTTTCATGGTGAAGAAAATGCTCTTTGTTCTGGATCTGCATAATGATATGTGTATCATGTCATAGTTTATGAAGGAGTAACAGTGAATGCATGGTTGAAAGTTGTAAGAAGTTCTCTCAGCTGCGTGTGAAATTTTTTCCCAATTCCTTTTTGGGTGGCGACTCTGTGGTTCATACCAGTGTTAAATAGCCTGGAAGAGTGTTTATTGAAACAAGATTGAAAGAGAAATAGAGAATTAAACAAGTGTTGGATGACATTCTGTTGTTCACAATATCCTCTGTGCAAGAGGTGGGGACTCTGATGTAAAAGACAGTGCTAAGGTGTGAAGTAAATCTCCAGATCTACAAGTCTTACAGCTGCAAATCTCCAGGTATTTTTCAGAGGTTTTAAATGCAAGAGATCTCTTCTGAAAGTTTGAATGTGTAATGTTGTTTTCCCATTTAGTGAACAGCACTAGTCTAGAGGGAAAGAAGAATTTCAAGATTAATTTGCATATCTATGCTGCTGCAATATCCAGTGTTTATGATCTTCAGTAGTATGCAAATTTGGAAAATTAGTGACTGCAAGGTTTTAAAAGATTTTTTAAAACAGTAAGATGCATGACAATGGTTCAGTGAATGCTATAAACCTGATGGATCCAGATGTAGTTCCTAGATCCGAGAATCCTTTGTCAAATTTGAAAGAGATCAATATAGAAATTGAAAAATGTCTTCAAATGATCCAAGAGAGATTTGTCTGGTTGTTAAAAGGGAAAGTAGGGCTAAGAAGTAAAGGAGAATCATCATATGTCTTCTATGAAAGATTTTTAGCTGCATTGAATGAGCTTTCAACTGATAATAGACCCCCTGAGTCTATTTTAATTGAGATATTCTTAGAGCTTTATGAGCCTAACTCAGTTAATTGGTCTACTGCCTTCAGAGAAGAATGTGTTGAATCTATTAAAAAATGGATAGATATGATTGAAAGTAACCAATCTGAAAATATACACAAGATTAAAAATAATGAAGGAGATGAGCCCCTGAGTGGATGTACCTCCTATGATGTTGAATGTGATTATTCTCAGCATGAAAATTCAGATGTGTATTCAGAGCGAGAAGAAATTTGTGAGAACAGTGATTGTTCAGGGAATTATGAGCCCGTTGAGGTTTTAGATGCTAATGATGTAGATCACCTTGTTGTTGATTTCAATCCACAAGATGTTTGCAACCCCAATTATGAAACTATGTTGCAACATATAGCAACACATTATGAGCAGCATGATAAAGGATATGATGCAGATGCAAGTTGTTGTGATGATGAAACAAATGTGCATAGAGACATGAGGACTGCAGATCCAATACCTTTATCAGATTGGGACAATGTTTACAGCTCAGAGGATGAAGCCAAGGAAAATGAAGAAGGAGGTTCACTATGTAGTGAGCAAATTTCAGAACTCTTAGCTGCTGATTTTCAGAGATGTGGATTCAAAAATGTGTCCGATCTTTCATACCCACTCAGTATATGTTTTGATTTTGATGATGTTTTTGAGGGTGTAAAAAATGATACATATAATGTTGATTCTCTTCCTATGTTTGATAGACAAAATGATAATGCATATATGGTTGATAGGTATGATAATGAAGGTTCATATGTTGATATGAATTCTGGCTTTGATATGCATTATGAGGATCTACCTTTTAGAAGACATGACAGATCTGGGGTGTTTTTCTCAGATTTGCAAGGAGGAAATGAACCATTGGCAAGTAAAAATCATGTAGTTTCATGTGTGCAAAATGCTGATAGTTTTTGTGATCAGCAAGTGGAAGTGCAGTCATGTTATGAGGAAGTTTTCCTCTCTAGTTTGCAAGCCATCATTGTGGAGGAGTGTTCGTCATTTGAGCAAGCTAGTAATATAGATGTGCCTGATGTTTTCAACTTTCAGAATGAGTTAGACTACTTTTCATTTCAGCTGGGAAAGAATGGTAAAGAGTATGGCACTCTTATGTCACCTAGTGATCAGTCCTTTCAGCATGTGTTTGATTTTCAGAGATATCATGATTATGAACATGCTGCTGATTATGTTTTATGTGATCAGCTAATTGGAAATGGAAGTGTTTTTGATCAGGCAGATTGGAATGATGATCTCAACTTACCTCCAGTTTGTGGAAATGAAAATCATGTGTTTGACAGAGGTAAGAATTGATTTCAGTTATATTTTGTACAATTGCTTTGCTTTAGTTGTGTGGTTTTCAATAAAGTGCCCTGCTGTTTGGGTAGAATAAAGAAGCCCTGTTTTTCAAATGAGATGAGAAGAGAAGAATGATCCGTTTTTGGGTGGTCTGCTTAACCAAAGATATTTGGATTCTTGTGTTGATCTTGCAATCAACCATCCCCAGTTAGAGCCACTGTTGGGAGTATTTAAAACTGAGTCAATTTTATAGGCCCATTTCAAAATTTTGCCCTGCATTTCCAAATGATTAAAATAAGTCAGTTTGAATGGCCTAGTTAGCAAGGGGGTAAAATGGAGCCAGTTGATTTTCAGAGGGAAAGGCTCAAGATTCATGTCCCACACCTTTCATTTGGCCTATTCAGTGATGTGCAACTTTCAGAATTCAATTTGGAGAAGTTTATGAGGTACCCAGTTTGAGGGGTGAGCTGAAAGTGCATTTTAGGCACAAATGCAGATTTTATTGAGTAGCCTAATTTGAGTGATTACATCTTTTGCCCTGTTGATTGTCATAGAGAATTTCAAAATGGATTGAATTTTATGCATAAATGTGAGTCAACATGCAAAATTTCAAGTCCTTATGAATCCGTTTGCTCAGTTTTCAAAGCTCAATCTGTTTGTAGTTTGTGATGTTTGCAGAAGTGTAAAAATGTCCTGGTGAGCGTCATGTCAGAATGTTTGTTCCGGGCTAATGTTGGTATAAATAGTGAGCTACGTTTCAAATTTCAAGGCTCTACCAATCCGTTTGATCGGTTTTCAAAAGAGCTCATTTTGCCATCAAATTCAATTATCCGCACTCCAGTGTTATATTAGTTAATGCAGCCGTTTTGGTGAGCGTGCCGTTTGCATCCTGTCAGTCTGGTGATCGAATTGAGAATTCAAAGATTTAATATGTACTTTAAGGTACCTATGTTTCAAATTTGAGGACCCACAGAGGTCGTTTGATATTTTGAGAAAGGCATCATGTGTTGCCAGAACATTGACTTCATCAGGTCCGCAGTGTCGACAAAGCCAGTTGGCCATTTTCGGAAATTAATATCTCTTCGCTCGGGACTCATCTTGAGAAACCATTTGGTAGAAGTCATCCTTGTATATCAAAGTACATGCCCGTCAGATGGCGAGCTCCAAAAAGGTGTTTTGACAGGTTTGAAAATTACATCTTTGCGATTAAATGCGAAAATTGTGGCGTAATTGCTTGAAGGTTGTAAAATGCGGATTAATGATCCGAAAATGATGCCGATCATTTCCAGAGGTATGTTTGAGGTCCGTGAAGCATTCCAGGGGTCAGTTGCATGAAAACAATTTTTTTTTTAGTCGGACCCACTTTGGGGCCCGACCTGGCTCATGCCCGTGCATTAATTTCATGGCGAAGTGGTCTTAATTCAGAGTAATGTATATCAATGTTAGCTCGACTGTAATTCACCAGTAGGATGGAGAGAGGCAACTTCAGTGTACTTGTTGTTTATGGATTGATGGATATATATTTGAAATGAAAATGTATAAGCCATTTAAAAAAAAAAGTGTTTGATGAACTAGATGCTGCTGGCCATTTTTCCAATGAGATGCCATATTGCCCAATAATGCATGGACTGATTTAGGCAGCCATTAAAAAACTCTCAGCAAATCCAATTGATGGATTAGAACCTTCAAAAAAGTGGTAAATGGGCAGCATAGAAAGAGGGCATCATGAACTTTCTGGCAAATGAAAATTGCCATTCCTTCCTCTCATATACAGCAGCCCCATGGTGAAATTCCAAGCAAATGCAAGTGGTTGTTTGAGACCACATTCAATGTGCAACTTACGGAAAGTGGCATGCTGAGGCAATGATGCCAACACCCATTTCTCCCTTTGGTAGCAGCTACAGCAGCAAACTAAAACATTTAAACAAATGCATTGGCTACCATAAGACCTAGCGAAAATCCTCCTCTCCCTGTGCATGGTGCATGAACTGTGAAGCACTGAAGAAGGCATTTAAAATCACAGCAAATCCAACATGGCTATGGCAGCAGAAGTTTTTTTTTTATAAAAAAATGTAAATGCTATTGGCTGTTGTAAAGCCATCCCCTCCCCTATGTAAAAACGTGGCAGATGGCATTTTCCTTTGAAGAAGAGTCTTCCTCCTTCATCCCTGCGTGGCTATCCCTCTGTGTGAGTTAAACAACATGAAAAACTTTTAAACAAATGCACAGGGCAGCCTTCTCCATGACGTGGTGGATGGGGAAAGAAGTTTAATGCAAATTAATGTATATGGAAAATACAAATTCGACCCTGGTAGCAGTCTCTTTGTGTTTGGTATGAAGCAAAGGCCATCGAATTCCAAGCAAATGCAAAGAAATCACCATTAAAACTCAGAGAGAAGCTCCAAACTGCAGCTACAGGCAAATAGCTTTATCCCACAGTGTCTGGGAAGTGGTATTTTTTAATCTTTATAAGCAAAAACGCACAGTAGTAATATGTCTAAGCCATAAAGGCTTTTGACGGATGGTGCTTGATGGCGCCCAAGGTGGGCCCACATGCGAGCATGAATCTCGAGGTGACGGAGGAGTTGACTAGATGGCAATTAGGTGGACCCCACATAGGCATGCTTCTCGAGGCAGGTAGGCGAAATTTTGCAGAGGAAGGTCGGGTTAACGAGTGAGCAAGTTCGAGATGGATCGACGGTGCGCGCTATTTCGCGAAAGGAAGATGCACGCGAGTTACACCCTGCGAAATAGCGAAAGTGAACGAGAGTCGTCCACATGTCGTGATAGGTGGCAGTCCAGCAGGCGGGTCTCGGTGAGGTGGCACACAGTTGGCGTACAGGTGGCAGTCCAATGGCGATGACATGGCAGCCAAGTGGCAGTGATGAAGCAGATGACGTGGCGGTGATGAGGTGTCATCCCAGGTGGCGTCCGATCAACCCCATCGACCAATCAGAGGTCGCCACGTGGTAAGGTGTCAGAGCCCAAATGGAGGCAAAAATCAAAATCAAAATGAATAAATGATATAGTTCTGACTATATTAAAATTCGAAATATTTAAATGACTGAGCACAAATGGGAATTAATTCACCCAGCGTCTAAATTTTGGCCAAAATATAAAGTATTATATATCGCCGAAAAGCTCTCGGAGTGAGGAATCTGATTATATGGTTAATTTTGACAAATGTGGGATATTTTGGAGATAGTTTTCATGGGAACAAAATTCAGTTAGAGAGGAGACACTTGGCAATTCAGTTGCAGATTTGATTTTCTTCCCTCCTCTTTTTATTCCGAATTCTTCTCAGTTGTAAGGGTTCCAGAAATTTGGAAAATGCTCCAGATTTGATGGCTTCCATTTTCTGAAGATCTTGACCCAAGTTTGTAAATGCTTCTGTTTGGTTTCAAGGTATAGAGATTGCAGTGCACTGTTGTAAATATGGTTTTAATTGCAGGTCTTACTTGTGTTAGGCATGAGTAATTTCCCACAAGATTGTCTCTGTGATATGTTTTTTCATTATTATGAATTCAATCCTCAAGGAGGATGAAATTTGTCATCTCAAGGAGATTGTATGATTGTTTGTAGGCATTCTTCAATGAAGAGTTTAAATTCTATAGTCAGTCATAAATAATGAAATATGTATCCAGATCTGATGAATTTGTGAATGAATCAAATAGTGCATTAATATAAGGTATTGATGCATGAATATCTTGTTTAAGGAAAACAAACTTGCATCTATGATTCATATTTGTAGTTCTGTGAGTGACTCTGCTGCCCAATGAACTAGGCACTAGTCTTTGATTGATCTGGGAATGGTCTCAGATATACATTTTAAAAGACAAATCTATTTCCCTTTATGTTCAGGGGTTAATGTTTTATCCTTCCAAATCTCTATTTCACCTATTATTTGTATAAGATCTAGCCCATCTGTACATGTTACCTAATTTGGTGAGCTTGTGGAATGGTTTGTCTGCTCATTGTTGATGCAGTCTTATGTTTGTGATTGTTGTATTCAATGCATCAAAAGGGTGTCCCCCCTAGGTCTAGCAGAACCTGAAGTGCAAGAGGATCATTAGGATCCTATGTTATGTTGTCCAAGCCCTGAGGTGTTTCATTGATTGAGATTGGCTATCTCATAGATAGATTTGCAGGTATACTTGGGTTATCACTTTCGGTGAACAACAGACCACTTGGGCGTAGGGGAGTTTACCTTGTTCTAATCAAGTGATAATTAATTAATGAATGGGAATGGGTATATAGTTAATTAAAAAGATAACAAATGATAGTGCCTCATGACTCAGTCCTAGGGAGAATGTTTTAGGCAGAGTATGAGAAGACCATGGAGACGGTAAGCCAATCTCCCTTGGTCTCTCAAAGGTTGAGATGACTTCGAATGCCCTTAGGCTAGAGCCTTATTTTGGTATGACATGTGATGAAACTCCCTTGTACATGTGATTCCCTTGTGTTTTACTTTCGCACTTGTGTTTTTATGTTTAGTCGGCCTCTATCTTGGTGTTAGTCCCTTTAGTCTTAAGTGTCAACCTAGGTGTAGTGTGTGTGTTGGGACCTAGTGACATCTCCTAGCTCGGGGGGTGGATCCTTGTAGGTTCCATATTGGTCGAGTGGTTGGATCTTTTTGCCATTGGGGTTTATCCCTTCTTGATGGTGTGCTTCTTGTGCGTGGACTTGGATCTTTCTTCGTGATGGCTATCGATTCTTTGGAGGAGATTTATGCTCTAAAACTTCATGTTATTTGAGATGTACTTGTTATGTAATAGTGTAGAAACATTTGAAAGGATGAGTAAACCTCATGACCATATGATCTATGTAATAGTAGCATGTAGTGTATCCATGATTTTACACTAGACTTAGGCATTCAATGGAGTTCATCTTTTGATGTAATGGCTCATATGTATTATTAATTTAGGAATGGTTATGCCTCTTATTGGGTAGAATTGAAAAGAGTATAGATTCTTGTTGTTTCATCTTTTAGGACAACATTGTAAAACATGTGTTAAGATTCAAACACTTGTGTTGTAATTGCCATATGCTGTAATGTACTTAGTAAGTTATATCTTATGTATTCATAATGGAAATAGCCTTGGGCAGTAATTTAAACATTTATGTGAAATTATCATGACATGTAATGGATGTATATATGCAGTTAGATCCATGTTGTAATGGAGAAAAGACGTATTTGTTTACTTTAATCATGTTATACTCAAAACTATGAAAGGAACGTTTGTATGGGAATGTTGTATTTTCAGGTATATGTGGATGCAATATGGTTAGATGTAGATCATGATTATGAGACTCTAAAACTTGTGTAATGACTATTAAACAAGACCTTGTTAAACCATTATTGATAATGGTAGAGAACATGACATACACCATAAGACATTAGTTAAGCATTATAGAAACTAAATTAGCTAAGTGGCTGGAAACTACTACAAGAACTAGAGGATTAATTACATTAATTACATTAACGAATATTAATGATTATAAAATCATGAGTATGGTGGCAGCCAATAAAAAAACAATATGTAGAAAATACCAATGTTCATAATGTTGTATAGATAAGATAGTATGCATGCATTTTATGACAGCTCTAGATAGAATGGTTATAAGCAATGCATTATGTGTGTGGGCATAAATAGTTCAATTAACATTGTGGTAGTATTAGGTTGTATGGCATTTAAGTGATGCATTTTATTTGTGGGAAGCGATAAGAACATTAAGCTAATGATAGTAGGAGCTTTTCCTTAGCATGTTAAGGCATAAGCATTTAGTAGCATGCCTTTTGTAGGATGAGAGTTGATGGTTATGCATTGCATTGTGTGATAGATCATCTAGTTGAATGCAATATATAACGTAGGAATAAGATGTGTAAACCTAAGTAAGGTGCATATGATAAAAGCTTCTCATTTAGTGTCATGCACTAGAAAGAGTACAAGGTGCCAATGCATTAGGTAGGCTAAGGCATGTAGACTTGTAGTATTGAATGGTTTAGGTTCCTAGGAGGAGCTAGTGATAGATGGGTTTACTTCATATGTAGTTAAGTAGCTACTAAGCATTATGGATAGTAGAATAAATTGAGAGATTAGAGGGCAGCCTATGTAGAAAACCCTCATGTGGAGACATTATTATAGCTAGATCATTAAGTGCATACATGCATTGTCATGTAAGTTGTAAGTCTAACGCATGGATTAAGAATAACAAAGTTAGTATTGAGTTTAAGTAGTGGCATCAATATGCCCTAGGGAGCTATATGAGACTATGTAACCATGTTTCCTCTTATTTCAAGAACCTAGTTGGACAATCAATGTTTAAGATTCATCACTAAGATAAGAATAAGTGAACTCATTTCTTAATCACATTGCCTAGATAAGGTTAAATGGAAACTTAATTAGTAAACAAAAAAAAAAATTCACTCCATTTCTAGGTTGTTAGTGTAAGTTCCCTTGGATTTGTTGGCAGGCGTTACAAGCTCTAATGACTAAATGTAATAAGTTCGATAGATATGATCCTAAAATAGCCTCTAAGGGAGACACTATTGAGGGAATTCTATCAATGGTAGGAAGTGATTCCGCTGGATGAGGTGAGACAACCATCATACAAATGGAAGAGCAATGTTCAAAAGAATATCCCAAACTATAGTGACAAAAAAATTATATAATATTAAATTTATATGAAATCACATTTTTTGATCCTAGAATTGCCATACAATTTGTCACGTATTTGTATTATTTTTGCTTGCAAAACAACCACTATGTTAATTTTTTTGTAATGTGTGTACCTTAAATTTGACAAAATTTGAGTGCTAGAGGTATAGACACCTAAAATTAATTAAAATAATATTTAATTAATTTAAGCCTCTCTACATAATTAATTTTTTTAGTTGTGCGAGTCCTTTCTTCTTAAAATAAATTAAATCAAATTTAATTAATTTTATCACTATAGTCCAATAGTTAATTTATCAATAAATTAATTATTTTCCCATTCTGGTAAAGTCATCTCAATCATTAATTCTTCTAAATTCCTCTTATTTAATTAATTCTGATTAATTAACTTAAGTCATGTGATTCCTACAAATCACTTTCTCTAATCTTCATTTAGTCTAATTAATTCTTCTTTAATAATACTTATCACTATTATCTAATTTTATATTCATCCACTCATTTTATTTCTCCTAATGTCACATCCTCCTTGTTGGCCATTTGGAGGAATTGATTATGTGTTGCACTGATGTTTTGTCATTGATGTCAACACTAGCTTTTTGGATGCTTTATCGACACCCTTCTGGTCTCGGTAGGTTGAGTGGTTTCTGGTTGGTTTGGATCCAGAATAATCCGGTAGGCTCCGGTATGGTTTGGTTATGGAATTGTCTTATTCATGATACTCATGTTCATATTCAGTAAGTTGGTTTTGGTCTGGTGATCGGATGCTATCCTACTTGCTTGGAAGCTTGGCTTGTGGTTCTTGTGAGGGTTTCACCGGTAGAGCTTTTGATGAAGATCTTTGATGATATGCATAAGTGGTATTGGTGTATCTTCTGGTGGAGATTCAGGATGCCGTTGGTGATCATGTTCGAGACTTGGCAGATGGAGATCATTGCTTTAGCATGTGGACCTATATTGGGTCCCAATTGATCTAGGTTATGGACTGACTTAATGTAACGTGTGGATTGGACCTCTCGATGTGTTTCCAAGATGTCTTATGTGTTGGATATTATTTGTTTGGTCTAAGGCCAACATGTTTTGTAATTATGTATTTGGTTTATTGTCTGGTGACCAACTTGATTGATCATGGTTGAAGGTTTGTATATATATGTTGTAAGATCTCATTGTAGATCATCATAGGTATAAGGTAAGGGAATGGATATGGATATATAATGTGCAAATAATGTAATTTCATTCAGGCAGAGGATTTGGTTGATCATTAGAGATCGAATTGGGTTTATGTAAGATGATTTAGTCCTCTAGTATTGAACTTAATCAAAACTATAATCAAGCATAGGCGATGCTTTCTTTGCAGTTCAAACTCTTCTTCCGGATTGTAGTTTGGATTTCTATTTAGTCAGTGAGACTCCTTTTGTGATGAGAAGTGCACTCTAGGCTGTTGACCTTCTTGCAAGTGCCGACCCCTCAATTGTAATTCACATACTCACTGTAGAAGTATTATCTGACTGTGGGTGGGATTCCCACCGTGGTTTTTCCCTTTATCGGGTTTTCCACGTATAAATCTTGGTGTCATGTGGATGGTATTTATTCTATGATTATTGTTTATGTTTAATTAGTTTAACTGCTATTTCGGTATTTGGTTTAAGCATTCTGGTATTAATTTTTTGGGTTCTGGTATTAAAGTTTTAATTGCTAAATGTTCTGGTAATCTATGACAATTGATTCACCCCCCCTCTCAGTTGTCTTCTGGTTATTTCAACTATCTAACAATTGGTATCAGCGATTTGGTCCTCTCTGTACAAAGCTTAACCACTTGAGGAAGATCCTATGGTGACTAACAATTCAAGTTCATCTATTTTATCTAGAGCTATCTTTCAGACAGATATCGCTAGGCTTGATGGAATAAATTACACAATATGGAAGATTCGAATGGAGACTCATATGAGATGTCTTGGCAAGGAGATTTGGGAGATCACATAGAATGGCGTTACACCTCATAATCTGGAATCTGGAAATCCTCCTCTGGAAAACCTGGATAAGGAGCTTGAGAATGATTGTAGAGCAAGATAAGCCCTCTTGTGTGCACTTTCTGATCAACAAATAATGGGATTGACTGACAAATCATCTGGAAAGGCTATATGGGATAAGTTGGAGACTCTTAATGAAGGTGACCCTAGAGTGAAGATTGCTAAACTTGATGGTTACCGGGTGAGATATGAAAACTTGAAGATGGAAGAAGATGAAAGGATTACTGCATTCATGAAAATGGTAAATGAGATTGTTATGGGAATTTAATGTTGTGGTGGAACTTTGAGTGAAGATGAAATTATTTCTAAAGTTTTGAGAGCCCTACCACCGGCTTACAAGATGAAGGCTACTGCTATTAATGAGTTGAGAACAGTGGCTAATACATCTATCAACAAAGATACCTTGGTTGGGAAATTATCTACTTTTGAGCTTCAAGAATTTGGACCTTCTAGGGCTGTGAAGTTTGAACCTGCTTTTCGTGCATCTGCATCAACAACCGGTAAGCAAGATTGGAAAGCTTTATATGCAAAAGAATTGGATGATATGAAGAGAGAAGATGAAGAATTTGACCAAATTGAAGCACTATTTGCTAGAAGAGTACCTAAAAGACCTATAGGAAGTAAGTATGAAGCAAAAGCACCTTTTAAATGTTTTGCATGCAATAAGATTGGCTATTTTGCATCTAGATGTCCTGAAAGGAATTCAAGATTTGAAGAAAGAGTTAGAAGATATTTTAAGCCTAACCCTAGATATCAGAACAAGTATAAGTACAGGAAAAACAAGGACAAATCATGCTACATAGTAGACAAGGAAGGCATTACTCTGATGATGAACCGATAGAAGACTCTGCTAGTGGTTCCAACAATGGGAAGGAATGGGTGTTCCTGGCTATCAAGGAAGATGTTCCAACACTGAAAGAGAATGTACCTGAAGAGAAGGCACTTGCTGCTAAAATTGAAGACAAGGATGAATGGGTAATTGACAGTGGTTGTTCACATCATATGACTAGAAATAAAGGGAAGTTTCTATCTTTGCAAGAATTTGATGACGGTTTGGTTAGATTTAGAGATGACAAAGCATGTATCATCAAAGGAAAAGGAGGTATATCACTGGATGGTAAGAACAATATTGACAATGTTTATTATGTTGAAGGTTTAAGGCATAATCTTTTGAGTGTAGGACAATTGGTGGATAAGGAATTTTAATTATAGTTCAAGGATGGAAAATGCAAAATCATTAACAAGTTTGGTTATTCTAACGAAAGCAAGGCATATAGATGTTATAACAAGAGATTGCAGAGAATTGTGGAAAGTGCTAATGTCAAAGTGCATGAGCTGAATAAAGGTCAAACCAGAGTTTATGAGAAGGAACTGGCAGTAGAAATGATTATATCTGAACTGGTACCACCTTTACCAGAACAAAGTGTTGAACCAGTTACTCTAGTAGTATCAGAAAATTCTACAATAACTGAAGATTCGAGAAGAGGAATAGAGAGTCAAAAGACTCCTAGGTATGTGAGATTGAATCATTAAGAAGATCAAATCATTGGGGATAAGAACAATGGAGTAATGACAAGAAGAAGACCGACAACTAATGAGGTATGTTTAATTTTTCAAGTTGAATCGGTATCAGTTATTGAGGCATGTAAAGATGAATATTGGTTGAAAGCTATGGAAGAAGAATTAGATCAGATTGAGAAAAATAACACATGGACTTTGGTTCCCCGACCTAAAAATAAGAATGTTATTGGAACTAAATGGGTTCTTAGGAATAAATTGAATGAGGATGGCCAAGTTGTAAGGAATAAGGCTAGATTGGTTTGTAAAGAATATTCTCAGAACGAAGGAATTGAATATGGAGAGGCTTTTGCAGCTGTAGCTAGGATTGAAGCTATAAGATTATTTCTTGCCTATGATGCCCACAAAAACTACAAGGTTTATCAGATGGATGTTAAGTGTGCATTTTTGAATGGGGATATTGATGAGGAAGGTTTATATTGAGAAACCTGATGGTTTTTGACTATCAGATGATACAAACATGGTTTGCAGGTTAAGGAAAGCTTTATATGGATTGAAACAAGCACCTAGATCTTGCTATGAAAGGTTGGATAGATATCTTTTGAAGCTTGGTTTTACCAAGGGTAATGCTGACAATAATTTATATTATAAGATCACTGATGATGATATACTGATTATTGAAGTATTTGTTGATGACATTATTTTTGGAGGTGAAGATAAGTTGTGTAAGGAATATGCTAACAACATGAAGAATAAATTTGAAATGTCTATGATTGGGGAGATGAATTTTTTCTTAGGTTTGCAGATTACTCAAATTGATAAATGTATTTTCATTTGTCAAACTAAGTATGCTAGAGAGATTGAAGAAATTTGGTTTGGAAAACTCTAAACCAGTTGGTACTCCTATGGTTACAAGTGAGAAATTGACAAGAAAAGATGTTTCTGCATCAGAAAATCCTATAAGATACAAATCTATGATTGGAGGTCTACTTTATTTGACTTAGACTAGGCCTGACATAATGAATGCTGTTTGTATTGCATCAAGATTTCAGAGTGATCCTAGAGAAAATCATGTGAGTGTGGTGAAAGGGATTATTAGATACTTACAAGGTACATCAGAATATGGTTTATGGTACCCTAAAATGATGACTTTACATTATGTGCATATACAGATGTAGATTGGGCTAGAGATGTTGATGATTGGAAGAGCACATCCGATGGAGCTTTCTTTCTTGGAAAGAAACTTGTTTCATGGATCAACAAGAAGAAGTCATGTACTTATTTATCTACTGCTGAAGCTGAGTATGTTGCTGCTGCTACTAACTGTACATAGGTTTTATGGATGAAGCAAATATTGAAGGATATCAAAGTGCATTGCACTGGACTGATAGTTATTCACTGTGATAACTCTGCTGCTATTGACATATCAAAGAATCCAATATTTCACACTAAGAAAAAGCACATATCTATCAAGTATAACTTTTTGAAGGAGAAGGTGGAAGAAAATAAAGTCAGTTTATGTGAACACTAAAGAGTAGATTGCAAATATTTTCACTAAACTTTTGCCTAAAGAATCATTTGAATACTTCAAAGACAGATTGGGAGTTTCTGCCCCTCCGGTAGAGACTTGATTGATGCGGTTTGACATCAGTCTAGTATGCATTATCAAAGATATTTTCATTTTGACTGATGTGGGGATGCTACTACTCAGGGGGAGTAGTCAGCTTTGTGATTCAATGGTCTATGTTTTTGCTTTGATATTTTTGTCATATTTTTGGCATTGATGTCAAAGGGGGAGAGATATTGATGGGAAAAAGAATAACTTAAGGAGTTGTATACATTAGGGGGAGAGATATATGTATAATTCAGAGCTTTATAGAGATATCATTCATAGGGGGAGTTTGGTCTTTGTTTCAGAACTTCATTACTACATCTGTATGTGGGAGATTGTTGGTTGTCTTCCATTGGGGTGGACTTGTTTGGCATTTCTTGGTACTTAGATGTTTTTCACATCTAGTTTTGCCATCAATGCCAAAGGGGGAGATTGTTGGCCATTTGGAGGAATTGATTATGTGTTGCACTGATGTTTTGTCATTGATGTCAACACTAGCTATTTGGATGCTTTACTGGCACCCTTCTGGTCCCAGTAGGTTGAGTGGTTTCTGGTTGGTTTGGATCTGACAAAATCCGATAGGCTCCGGTATGGTTTGGTTATGTAATTATCTTATTTATGGTACTCATATTCATATTCAGTAAGTTGGTTTGGGTCTGGTGATCGGATGCTATCTTGCTTGCTTGGAAGCTTGGCTTGTGGTTTTGGTGAGGGTTTCACCGGTAGAGCTTTTGATGAAGATCTTTGATGATATGCATAATTGGTGTTGGTGTAGCTTCTGGTGGAGATTTAGGATGTTGTTGGTGATCATGTACAAGACATGGTAGATGGAGATCATTGCTTTAGTGCGTGGACCTATATTGGGTCCTGGTTGATCTAGGTTATGGACCGACTTAATGTAATGTGTGGATTGGACCTCTTGATGTGTTTTTGGGATGTCTTATGTGTTGGATACTATTTTTTTGGTCTAAGGTTGACATGTTTTGTAATTATGTATTTGGTTTATTGTTTGGTGGCCGACCTGATTGTTTATGGTCAAGGGTTTGTATATATTTGATGTAAGATCTCATTGTAGATCATCATAGGTATAAGGTCAGGGAATCGATATGGATATGTAATGTGCGAATAATTTAATATCATTTAGGTAGAGGATTTGGTTGATCATTGGAGATCGAATTAGGTTTATCTAAGAGGATTTAGTCCTTCAGTATTGAACTTACTTAGAACTGTACTCAGGCATAGGAGATGCTATCTTTGCAGTTTAAACACTTCTTCTGGATTGTAGTCTAGATTTCTATGTAGTCAGTGAGACTCCTTTTGTGATGAGCAGTGTGCTCTAGGCTATTGGCCTTCCTGCAAATGTAGGCCCCTGAATTGTATTTCACATACTTACTACAAAAATATTATCTGACTATGGGTAGGCTTCTCACTATGGTTTTTCCCTTTACTGGGTTTTCCACGCATAAATCTTGGTGTCATGTGGATGGTATTTATTTTGTGATTATTATTTATGCTTAATTGGTTTAACTGCTTTTCTGGTATTTGGTTTAAGCATTCCGGTATTAATGTTTTAAGTTCCGGTATTAAATTTTTAATTGCTAAATGTTCTGGTAATCTGTGACAACTGATTCACCCCCACTCTCAGTTGTCTTCTAGTTATTTGAACTATCTAACACTCCTAAATTTTCCACTTGCACTTCTAATCACTCATTAACCCACCTAACCAATACCCTTAATCATTTGCACATCCCTAATCACCTTGATTAGGGACGAGTCAACTCTTTTCCATAAATGGCTTCCCATCTCATCCTCCAATCTTAAATACTACCCACTTTGATCCTTTCAAATAAATTCAAATTCTTTGAATCTCTCCATGTATCCTCTTGCCAAGGAATTTTAAATGCCTTTTCTCATTTACTCTTCCCACACATCTCTTATTTTGGAATTTTTAATTCCTCCTCCCTTCCCCTAAGGAATTTTATATTTATTTTTTTCTTTCCAATGTATTTGGGAGCTCTTCCCCATGAATCTTGAGAGGCGTGGAGACAAGAAATGCCTTTATGGCATATCTTTTGAATCCCACACCTTGTCCTCTCAGTCTTCTCCTTCATTTCAAATCAATCTCAACCCTTCATTTTGAAAGAAATCTTGACCCTCTATTTTGGTCTCCTTCAATCTAGAAATTGGAGTCTCATCTCCTCACAAATCATCCACTTTTCATCTAATCTTATGCTGTCCATTTGAGATCCAAAACCATCCATCATGCCATCATAATGCAAAATCTTCCCTCATCTAAGCCAAATCCCTCTCATCCATCATCATCATTCAAGTCCAATACAAAACAAATCTTTTTGTGTAGTGGAGAGCAATCCACAATCCACCATCAAAGGAGAAAATTAGGTAGAGCAACAAGGGCGCCTCTACTTCATCAAACTCAATTGAAGGAAGAGTAGAAGCTAAGGTATAATGGTTTATTTGTGTATTTGAATGCATTATTTTGTGTTTTATTTGGTTGATATACTAACCATTAGGCTTTAGATTTTCACCCTGTTCAAGAGGTTCCATGAATTGCATGATTTAAATTTAAAAAAGAAGAAGTGAAGATTCAATATAGTAAAATATAGTGTGCTTGAAGAAATTTTATTCATGTGGCATCTATTCTCAGAAATATATCAGTGTTGAACAATGTCCTATTATAGAGATTGTCACCCTCATTAGATAATTTTTCAAGCCATAAATTGTGACAAAAGATTGCTAGCAATGTTAGTAACTAAAAGGTAATATTCTAACACATCATCTAAGGACATGCAACTCCAAAGATGACTTAATATTTAGTTTATAAATATTTGTTGTTTATAAGTTCTCTAGTAAGGAAGGAAGTTGACAATAGAATGCCTTGCATTGAGCTATGAATAAAGTGGACAAGTAAAATACAATAATATGTTGTTACTTTTAATTATACATATGCACATATATACATATAGGTATACATATTAATAAGCAACATCTAGTGTGAAACTTCCAATTTGTTATTGTTATATGTAAAATTAAATTTTGTAGAAAAAAGGTTTTATAGGATTATTGAGTGTACTTCAGTAAATATAATTCATAGTTGAAAATCACATTTCTTTAAAAATGTTCAATTTAATTCTTGTTTTCTTATAGTCACAACACACAAATATTTAAAAATGACATTTCTTTAAAAATATCTTATTTAATTCTTGTCTTCTTTAAAAATTGCATCACAAAGGTGCTCATACTTGGTGGAAGGATGATACAACTAATCACTTGACTATCTATGGTTCTGATTTTGATTCGGTTGGATCCTCTCAGGAGGATGTACTCTCCTCTTGGGATGATGTGCCTCCTATTGCTGTTGATGCTGCTGTCGATAACACTGTAGTGAATTCTCCTGTCCTTGTGGATTCAACTCCTGTTGCCTCTGATTTCCAACTCCGTTCTACTCCTACTGGTTCTGATCCTGATGTTGTTCTTCTGTAGCAGTCTGCTACTATCCTGCAGCAGTCGACTATTGTTTTGCAGTAGCCGACTACTATTCTGCAACAACACTCTATTGGTACTATTGTTTGTAACTCAACGGGGTCCTTACCACTTGATCTCTGTCTTGATGGTCCTAATGACAATATCACCTTTAATGTGAAGGGGAAGTCCTCCACCCTCCCCCAAACCCAACCTTGTCAAGGTTTGGGTGTCCTTATCCCTCCTTGAGTTGGGTCTGGGTTGTCGATGGTTAAACATGTTTTGTTTTTCGCTTGTTTGACCTTGTTTTTTTGAGGCTTGCTCCCATGTTTTGTTTTTCTCTTGTTGCCTGTGGGTTGTTGTATTAAGGTCATCATCCTTATTTTTGCTGCTTTCTTAATAAAAAACAAACAAACATTTAAACAACATACAACATGCTTGCTGAGGATATAACTTTTGTTGTACAAATTCATGTTACTATCATTTTTTCACGACTATAATTCAAGGCTAAATCATGGAAATTCCTTCATGGCTTGATGAAATTTTAAACGAATGTGTATATTTTTGGAAGGTTTTGAATCATTTTGTAATTTATATGAATATTAATTTTTTCATTTGAATCTTTTGATGAAATACATATACATGATGTTTGGGTTTATTACAATCGAAGGCTTCAGAAAAAATTCTTATGAAATTGTAGATGATAGGTGTGGAGTAACCACTATATAATATTAGAATGATAAGAAATGACAATATACATGTAAACATGATTGGAAACATTGCAATGATTGGAAAAGGGATACGTATAATAAAAAATACATGTAAACATGTAGATTGCTAAGGCATGTGATCTTCATTATCATTCATTATCAATAATAAGCACACAAACCTTGCACATATCATGTAGATGGAATCTCTTTTTCAAGGTTTTTCTCAATTTTAATTTTGTAATGCAAGATCTGTCAATAATTTGCCTCCCCCTAAGGCTAATGCCTTAGTTACCCGATAAGTTTCCTGCAAGTGCAAGAACATTCTGCTTTGCCGGTTGAGTAACCGTGTTGATTATTTCTGTTGGTTGATCTTCATATTTCCTAACCCATTTCCTTGTTAGGATTCCCAAAGATACTGAGAGGGGGGGTGAATCAGTATCTAACCGGTATATAAATTTACTTGACTTAAAACATGAAAAGCATATTAAAACTATGTACCAGTAAACCAAAAATAATGTAGTAACTAAGAATAATAACAAAAACATGAGAAGCACACCATAACACAGTATTTTAACCAGGAAACCCAGTGTGGGAAAAACCTCGATGGGATTTGTGACCCACAATATTCGCTTACTGGCCAATAAGGGAATATTACTCTTGCAATAGGGGCCTGCACATGCAAGAAGGCCAAGTGCCTAGAGCTCACTGTTCAATTACAAAAGAAGTCACACTGACTTACAAAAATGGATTATACTAATCCAATGTCTTGTACTGCTTCAGATCAGCTTCTACTATGCCAGATTCAGTACCGGTTTAAGCTCTACTACAACATAAACCCTTAACCAATATTTCCATATTAGGTCTGCTTATTTCTCATCTTATTTCACACTTCCTATTTTAAAATGATCTACAATGATCTCATACATATATGAGTCATATTACAACTCACCATGTCGGCTTACAATAATTTTATAATTAATTACAAAATACATTTTAAACAAAATTGAAGTCGGCCAAGGTGTTGGTATCCTTCCTTTCACTGCCGGTGTTCTATATGCCAGTGTAGAGTCAGTCTATCGGTGCTGATGCTGGTATCTTTGTCTTGCCAGTGTCATATGATTGCAAGGTTGCCATCAATGACAACCTTTAATCATCTACAATTTCTCATTGGAGTGTGCATTTGCCAACAATCTCCCCTTTTGGCATTGATAGCAACACTCACGAGAAAAATCAAAAGTGTCCAAAGTAATATATTTTTCTCATCCCACTACTCCCCCTTTGACATCAATGACAAATGTTGTCATTCGGTGTCAGTGGAGTCCTACTGGAATTCTTGTAACCGGTGGGTTACAATTTGAAATATATCTGTCAAGATCAAATTTATACCATTGTTGAATATCTTGCTATCTTTTATTGCCTCTTGTGTTCTTTGCACTGTACCGATGAGTATGTGAATTTTCTCTCCCAGTGTCTTCAGTTTGGGAACCAGAGCCTCAGATATTTCTTTTCTCAAGGAAATAAGGTATTCTAGTCTTGGACTAAGTCTGCATTTCAAGTCCTTTGCCTTATCCTTTATTCCCTGTTTGTCATTCTCTAGTTTCTTGATTTTCTCTTCTTGCTCTGCAATTTTCTTCTCTAACTCCAAAAATGAATCTGATGCTCCTATTAGATTGTCAGCAATATTGTTTATCTTCTCTTGTGCTTTGCTGATCTCCTTGTCAAGATCCTCTGTTAATACATTTGTTTTACAGGTGTCCCTGTACAGTTTCTTGGAGAATTATTTCTCCAAGTTCCGGTAATAGAGTATCCATTTACTCCTTGTTCTTATTTACAATATCCTCAAAAGAATTTCTCTTTTTCCTTTATCATCATTTCCTTAAATGTATCCTCATTTATTTGATCAATAGTCAATAGGTTGTCAGTGATGAACTTAGACAATGTGTCTAGTTGACCTAAAGAATCCTTATTATCAACTGTGCACTTTGGTGCAATCAATTTAAGAATTGGTATTGTATCATCAATAGCCTTATAGGCTTGAGCATTGCATTCCATGATCTTTTATATTGAATCTAACAGGACCTCCGTTACATTAGTAGGTCTAAATTCTGCCATAGCTATACCAGATGTTTGTCCAACAGTCTTTACAATAGCCATGCTACCGGTTGTGGTAATTAACTTGCTTGATTCAACCTCTGGTAGGTTTGTTTGTGTTTGCATTTCTACAAACAAAGGTTTATGCTTTTCAGTTTGGGCCGGTGGCATTGTCTCTGTCTGAACTTGTGCTTCAACTTGTACCAGTTTTGGTTTCTCTATCTGTATCTCAGAAGGTTTTTCTGAGTTTTCAATTGTTGGTTTCTCAGATGTAATCTCTATTTGTACCTCTAAACTTTTCTTTGCCGGTTCTTTAGATGGTTTATCTGTTGTATCTACGGGTTCCTTAGTGGTATCCTCTATCGGTTGCTCTACCTGTGAAGGTTTTTCTATGTTCAACTCAACCTCTGCAGCTGATGACTTAGTAGTCACATTTTTCTCCTCATCCTTAGTGGTTTCTCTGTAAACTACAACATTAACTTCCTGAGTGTCTATATTTACTGTATACAAAATTTCTGATTTAGGATTTGTATCTTCTACCAGAGTCTTCATACTCTTTGTGGCTGGTTGTCTGTCAATAGTGTCTACCGATGGAGTATCTGAAAGAGGTGGGGGCATATTGTCAGTTATTTTTAGGCTTGGTGGTCCACCTACCTTACCTTTCCCCTTATCTCTGTCCTTTTGATATACTTTTATAGTTTTAGGCCTAAGTAATTCTTCCTCTTTTTCTTTTTCCACAAAGAATATATTCCATGCATTTGCTCTTTCTTCATATACTTCATTTACTCTACCAGCCATTAGTGCTACATGCCAATGAGCAGTGGAGAATACTGTCTGGTTTGCTTCATTGATTAATTTGTCTATTTCATCAGGTGAGTTAACTGGATGCACTACAAGTAATTTTTTAATCTTAATTTTCTTATCCAGCTCAACAATGGCTAATCTTCTAGCTTCAAGTCTCCTATACAGATCATTTGGAATTTCATCAACAATTTGCATCAAAAATTTCTTGTATATATCTAAGTGTAGAATTACATTGTTCTCTATGCTTTCCTTATCATCAATTGATAGTATATTATATATTTTGTTTATGTTCTTCAGCTTACCATCCTTTGTAATTTTGCTAAGAAGTTTGTCTAGAGGAGCAATAGTCTATTTCACATTCTTCTTCTTCTTAGGAGTCATTTTCTTCGCTGGAGGCCTTACTGCCTGTTGCTTCTGTCTTGTCCTTTTAGGTGTAGGAGAGGGTGCCGGTGAGGGTTTTCTTTTCCTTTCACCCCTTTTAAATACTGCCGGTATATCACTCTCAGAAGAAGTTCCAACAAGTGAAAGATGAGTTTCCGATTGAGGTGCTTCCAACTCACTTTCACCTATACCAGTTTGTCTCAAATCATCTTCCTTGATTGCCTTTGCCTGCCGGGTTCCTTTTCTTACAGTTGCTTCAAATTTCTTAACCCTTTTCCTAGATTGAATAGTACTTTCTATTGTTTCAGCACTACCAAAAACTTTCTCTTTTGGTTCCTTTGGAGCTTCAAGGAGGGCTTTTGCATAAGTTTCTATGATGTTGTCATCTGTTTCATAGCCCATTTCAGTTACCCAAATAGTTCGAGGGATAAGTGCCTCCACCCAGATTTCATCTTTCTTGATCACAAAACAAATTTGTTTTTGATACTTATCCACAATAGCTTGTGACAGTCTTACTCTAGTCTTCATTCGAGCCTTCAATGCTTGAAAATACTCATTTAGGTTTTTCTCCCTGTTTTCTCCCATATTGTTTAGTAAATCTAACAGTTGTTTTCCTACCTGTATGTCAAAACCAAAATCTCTAGCACCAATACCAGACACTTGTTTGGTTATGTACAACATCAAACAAACAAGTAGGTTTCCAAATCTGAATGTTCCTTTCTTATCTCTTTTGATCTTACCCAAATTGTCTATCAAATCATCTTTAAGCCATTCACATATATCTATTCTTGCATTATCATCAACCATATCATAGGCACTCTTGATACATAGGCTAGAAACTGAGTTTAACCTATTTGCATGCGTAGCCTTATAACCTAAGATCGTATTGATAAATTTGACATTTATATCCTTTACATCATTTACCCTTAGAGATCTCTTATCAAATGTTGCACCAGTTAAGTTTATCACTGTGTCATTTGAGACCTTCTTTGTTTTGTCCGGTCTATTACCAGTGGAGGGTAACCTTGTTACAACTTTTACTGCTTCTTTTGTGATTTAATGAATTGAGTTCAACTAGAAAAATTCACCATGTACTTTTCTTAACACAATCCTTATGATATCCTTGGGAAAATCCAAGATACTAAGAATTTTAGTAAAACCTAGGGTTTCCACTATTTTATGTTCAGGCTTGACATTTCTAGATTCATCACAAATCATGGTTTTAAACATGTTCTTAATCTCATCATCACCTCATTCCTCAATATGACAATGTATATACATCCTAGGGTCTTCAGCATATACTACTCCTTTAGGGATTTGAGAGAATGCACCTATGCTATCATCTTTCTTGCAATTTTGGGAACTAGCTGGAATATGGGTCTAGGGCGCTTAACAAATTCAACAACAGTAGGATTTGCAATAAATTCAGGAGTGGATGAAGATGCCATAGCTATAAATACCTCAATTTGCCTTAAGGATGAATGATTTGATGGATTGCTTCACTTCTTCACTTAGAATGCCTTCGCTCAAGAATTTTTGCGCTCTTGAAGATTTGAATGCTTGGTGAATGAAAAAGGAGCCAAAACACTTGCTTTATAATGTTATTTTCTCCAACTACCACATTTAATGCTTGCTGGTTAAGTCACAACTTAACTCATCTGCCGGTATAGAGGTAATTTCAACTTCTTACCATCAACCGAGGGAACAATAGCAAGTTTTTCATTTTGTTGCTAAACCCCCAAAGGATTTTTCTTCAGTTAGATGAAGATTCTCCCACTGGTGGAGTGTTACTTTGTTCTACCGGTGGAGGAGTATTCCCATCAACATTCAGATCTGACTTTCTAATCCATTGTTTTGAGAATTCTTACTTTACCTCTTCAACCTTTTCTTTACCTTTCAAACTAGGACCTTTGTTATTTGCCGGTGATGCCTTCTACAAAAGTTTGCAATATGTCCAATTTTTTTACAGGCATAACAAGTCACATTGTTCTTCTGAATAGATTTCCCATATCCTATGCCAATATGTGTTTTGTATTGATTAGATAAGTGTCCAAATCTTCCACAAACATAACATCTTACATTCATTCTACAATTTTCTGAATTATGACCAACTTTGTTACATTTGGAACATTGACCAGTGGGTGTATTAGTGTTCTGATAATTTCTAGATCTGCACTAATTTTCTCTATGACCATACTTGTTACATTTAAAGCATTTGCCATTACATTTGTAAGTAGAAGGTTGCCTTACCTGTTTGCTATGATCATGATGGTTTGCAGTACCAGAGCTTCCACCAATTTCAAAGCCAAGGCCATTTGTATCATCATTAGGTTTTTGATTCTTCAACATGTCACCAAGTTCTTCTGAACTTTTCTTGAATTTCTCCTTGTGTTGATTTGCAGTAGTCAGTTCATTCTCCAAGATTTTTTTCTGTCTCATGAGTTCAGTTCTGTCATTTTGTGTGTGCATTAGATCTGTCTTCAACATATCATTTTCATGGCTGAGCCTTGTGTTTTCATTTCCAGCATCATTTAGTCTTCTAACCAAGTCTTCTTCATTTTTATTCCTGTCTTTAATTTCTTTACAGAATCTCATAGTCATATCCTGCATCTCATTCTTTGTTGTATTGATTTCTTATCTTAGCTTGTTTACTAGATCATTAAGAGTTTCCTTTTCATTTTCCTCATTTTGCATCTTTTCACAAAGTTCTCTTCTCTTGTTCCTTGCAATAGTAAAATTTTCTTGAAGTGCTTGAATAATATCCTGAGCAGCCTTCAGATCATCTTCATATTCTTCACCTTTTCTGCATCATAGTCTGTAAGAGATGTTTCCAATTGCTTTCTCAAGTTTTCCATCTCTATCGATGACAAGATCTTCCTCAAGCTGTTAGGCTTTTCAAAATAGAGGACCAGGCTCTGATACCAATTGTTAGGATTCCAAAAGACATTGAGAGGGGGGGGTGAATCAGTATCTAACCGGTATATAAATTTACTTGACTTAAAACATGAAAAGCATATTAAAATTATGTACCGGTAAACCAGAAATAATGCAGTAACTAAGAATAATAACAAAAACATGAGAAGCACACCATAACATAGTATTTTAATGAGGAAACCTAGTGTGGGAAAAACCTCAGTGGGATTTGTGACCCACACTATTCGCTTATTGGCCAATAAGGGAATATTACTCTTACAATAGGGGCCTGCACATGCAGGAAGGCCAAGTGCCTAGAGCTCACTTCTCAATTACAAAAGAAGTCACACTGACTTACAAAAATAAATTATACTAATCCAATGTCTTGTACTACTTCAGATCAGTATCTGCTATGCCAGATTAGGTACCGATTTAAGCTCTGCTACAACATAAACCCTTAACCAATATTTTGCATATTAGGTCTGCTTATTTCACATCCTATTTCAAACTTCCTATTTCAAAATGATCTACAATGATCCCATACATATATGAGTCATATTACAACTTTCTATGTCAGCTTACAATGATTTTATAATTAATTACAAAATACATTTTAAACAAAATTGAAGTTGGCCAAGGTGCCGATATCCTTCCTTTCATTGCCCGTGTTCTGTATGCCGATGTAGAGTCAGTCTGTCGGTGCCGGTGTCGGTTGTCTTGCTGGTGTCATATGATTGCAAGGTTGCCATCAATGACAAAACCTTCAATCACCTATAATTTCTCATTGGAGTGTGCATTTGCCAACATTCCTCTCACGCTCCTTCCAGATGTCTTCAACCTTTTGTTTTCCTTTCTCATCATTTCCTACCAGATTGTTCTTACTTGTGCAATATTTGGCAATATGTCATATTTTGTTGCATGCATAGCAAGTGACATTATTTCTTTGAATTGCCTTGTTGAGTCCTTGACCATTCTTCGACCTACATTGATTAGCCATATGCCCAAACTTTCCACATGCATGGCATATGACATTAATTATGCAATCGTTTGTCCTATGACCATACTTATTATGTTTTGAACATTGATCGAGAACTGCATTGCTCTTCTGATTTGCTTTATTTCTACATTGACTTGCTCTATGACCAAACTTATTACAAACAAAGCATCTACCATTAAATTTATGTGCATTGGGTTGCCTTACGGGTGATTTTTTATTTCGGTTGTCTGGTAGATTTCCCTGATTTGTAGTACCAGAGCTTTCTCCATGCACAAATCCAAGACCTCTAGCATCTCCAATAACTCTTTGATCCTTTAATAATTCATCAAGCCTTCTGAAATTGACCCTGAACTTTTCTTTGTATTCATTTGT
Organism: Cryptomeria japonica; assembly: GCF_030272615.1. Classification (NCBI taxonomy): domain Eukaryota; kingdom Viridiplantae; phylum Streptophyta; class Pinopsida; order Cupressales; family Cupressaceae; genus Cryptomeria; species Cryptomeria japonica. Next base: position 469,033,166 of record NC_081411.1, on the reverse strand, counting down.
AGCATCCATATCACTTCTTAGGATTGACATCATTCTTTCCAGCTCTTGCTCATTATTCTGTGATTGTACCAACACAATCCTCAACACGTCATTCTCATGCACCAACCTAATGCATTACTTAGATCTATCTTTCAAAGATATGTTAAGATTTTCTTCATTCTTTTTCTGGTCTTCAATCTCCTTGGACATGCTTATAGTCATGGCTTGCATTTCAATCTTCATCACACTATTCTCCCAACTCACTTTCTGACATTGTTCCTTAAGGGGATCCTTCTCTTCATCATTCGGATTTTGCAAAATTTCCTTCCTTTTAGCTTGAACAAATGACAACCTCTCATGTAGGGTAAGAATGAATTCCTTTGTAGAGTTCAATTCATCTTGCAACTTCAAGTTCTTTATCCTTTCAGCATCATAGTCCTCAATTGCTACTTCAAGTTGTGTCTATAGACTCATCTCCATGGATTTCAGATTCAGGATCCTTGTCAAGCTGTTAGACTTACTCCAAGGCACCAAGATTTGATACCAATTGTTGGAATCCAAGAACACTGAGAGGGGGGGTGAATCAGTGTTCTGTTGGTATAATCAATTTTAACCTTATTAACAATGCAATTCAGTAACTGGTAAGCATGAAAGAATATAACAACAAATAGAAATGAAGCAACCACAAGAGCATACACCATAACACAAAGATTTATATGTGGAAAAACTCAAAGAGGAAAAACCACAGTTAGATTGGAGACCCACAATATCTATCCACTGGCTAGATGAATAAATATTACAATAGAGGCCCACACATGCAGGAAGGCCAACAACCTAGAGAACACTACTCATCACAAAAGGAGCCTCACTAACTACAAACACCACATATGGAGTTACAAACAAATTATGAACTCTAAGAGTGCATTTGCTATGCTGGATGAGTTCCAGTTAAAGCATAGTATGTACCAGTTTACACTATGTCCTTCCTTATCGGTATCTTGCTTCGCTTCCCAAACCTCTAAACCAAAATCCAGGACCGACTATAAAATATTATATTCACATTCTGTCTATCAAGATTTCTCATACAACACTATATTCCATTACCTTCTTATGTATCCTTATTCAGTCCCAAAATAACGTAACCAAATTGACTTAAATACCCTTCCCAAACACAAACATAAATGCCTTATGTCGGCTTACAAAGATAGTACAATTTATTTACATGTTGGCCTAAGCAAAAATAAATTCATTAAACTTCAAGACTGATGCCTTTAATTGTTGCCATGTAGACCTACCAAATCAATCTCCTGTGTCGACCTCATATACCTATTCCTAGATTGCTGGTTTCCCTTTCCTACTAGTGCCGATTCCTTGTGTGTCGGATGACTGAATGCTGGTTTCCACACAATGAATACCGGTGAGTATCGATTAAGTGACCAACTCAAAATGGTGTGTGTTTCCATCAATGACAACACAAATAAGCTGAATGAGTGTCAATTGCCAACATAGTGCCTACCAACAAACCCCAAGGAACTTACACTAACAACCTAGAAATGGAGTAATTTTTTTTTGTTCACTAATTAAGTTTCCATTTAGCCTTATCTAGGCAATGTGATTAAGAAATTAGTTCACTTAATCTTATCTTAGTGATGAATCTTAAACATTGATTGTCTAATTATGTTATTGACATAAGCGGAAACATGATTACATAGTCTCATATAGCTCCCTAGGGCATATTGATGCCACTAATTAAACTCAAAACTAACTATATGATTCTTAAACTATGTATTAGATTTACAACTTACATGATAATGCACATATGAACTTAATGATCTAGCTATAATAATGTCTTCACACAAAGGTATACTACATAGGCTTCCCTATAGTCTCAAATGCATTCTACTATCCATAATGCTTAGCAATCTAGGAATCTACATGCCTTAGCCTACCTAATGAAATGGCAGTTCATACTCTTTCTAGTGCATGACATTAAATGAGAAGCTTCTATCATATGGACCTTACTTATGATTACACATCTTATGCCTATAACATTATAATGCATCCAACTAGATGATCTACCACACCATGTAATGCATAATTCACTAACTCACATCCTACTACACGTATGCTACTAAATGTTTTTGCCTTAACATGCTATGAAGGAATTCCTAATACCATTATCTTAATGTCGTTATCACTTCCCACAAGTGACATGCTACACTTAAATTCTTTACAACCTAGTACTATCCTAATGTTAACTGAACTATTGCTGCCCACACACATAATGCATTGCTTATAAACCATTTCATCTAGAGATTTCATAAAATGCATGCATACTAACTTATCTATATAGCATTATGAACATTGGAATTGTATACATATTGATTGTTTTATTGGCTTCCATCATACTCATGCATTTATAATCATTTATATTCCTTAATGTAATTAATCCTCTAGTTCTTGCTGTAGTTTCTAGCCTCTTGACTAATTTAGTTTCTATAATGCTTAACTAATGTCTTTATGGTGTATGCCATTTTCTCTACCTTTATCAATAATGGTTTAAAAAGGTCTTATTTAATAGTCATTACACAAGTTTTATAGTCTCATAAGCATGATCTAACATCTAACTATATTGCATCCACATAAACATGAAAATACATCATTCCCATACAAAGGTTCCTTTCATAATTTTGAGTATAACATGATTAAAGTAAACAAATACATATTTTCTCCATTTCAACATGAATCTAACTACATGTATACATCCATTACATGCCATGATAGTGTCACATAAATGTTTAACTTGCTGCCCAAGGCTATTTTCATTATAAACACATAAGATATAACTTACTAAGTACATTACAACATAAGCATGACAATTACAACACAAGTATTTAAGTCTTTACACATGTTTTACAATGCTGTCCTGAAGATGAAACAACTAAGAGTCTATACTCTTTTCACATGATTACAATGCTGTCCAAAAGATGATACAACTAAGAGTCTATATTCTTTTCACATGATTACAATGCTGTGTAAAAAGATGATACAACTAAGAGTCTATACTATTTTCACATGATTACAATGCTGTCCAAAAAGACGCATAACCATTCCTAAATCAATAATACATATGGACCATTACTTCACAAACCAAAAGATGAACTCCATTGTATGCCTAAGTCTAGTGTTTAATCATGGATACACTACATGCTACTAGTACATAACCCATATGATTCTAAGATTGTTCAACCTTCAAATGATTCCTACACTATATAACAAAGAATCCATCTCATATGACATGAAGTTTTAGTACACAAATCTGATCCATAGAATCCATAGCCATCACAAAGAAAGATCCAAGTCCATGCACAAGAAGCACAACAACAAGAAGGGAAAAACCCCAATTGTAAAAATCTCCAACCACCCGACCAATGTGGAACCTACAAGGAACCACCCCCCGAGCTAGGAGATGTCACTAGGTCCCAACACACACACTACACCTAGTTTGACGCTTAAGACCATAGGGACTAACACCAAGAAAGACTTCCATACATGTGGACTAAACACCAATGTAATCAACAACCAAGATAACTCCCAGAAGCCGACTAAACATCAAAGCATAAGTGCGAATGTAAAACACAAGGGAATCACATGTACAAGGGAGTGTCATCACATGCCATAAAAACACAAGGCTCTCTCCTAAGGCACGCGGAGCCATGTCAACCTTTGAGAGACCAAGGGAGATTGGCTAACTGTCTCCATGGTATTCTCATGCTCAGCCTAAAACATCCTCCCTAGGACCGAGTCATGAGGCACTACCATTTATTATCTTTTTAATTAACTATCTACCCATTCCCATTCATTAATTATTTATCACTTGATTAGAACAAGGTTAAATCCCTTATGCCCAAGAGGTTTGGACTTCATGCATCCTTACAAGGCCTTACAAGGAACCTCATGATAGTCCATCTCTTGTGACCTTGGGTGTTGCAAAGGAGCCCACTCCCTTACATGGACCCACAACTACATTACAAGAGGCTCTAAGTCAAATAAGTAAATTTGAAATAAGACACTATACAATACTCAAACCATGCATAGACACATGCTCAAGAAGATTAAACATCAATATGAAAGAATGGGCGAGCCTCTTGACCAAAAGAGTATATAAACCAAGTTAATAAACTGCTAAAACCAAATTAAAAACAATCCAACAATGTCTTCAAACTTGCTATCATAAAATCAATAGCACAAGGAAATCGTCTTCTCAAGGTAAACCATCATGAGACAATTCAAAATAATAATATAATTCCACATTCGAACAATGACATCAAACTGAAACAAAAATCAATCTATGATACAACATATGCAAGGTGGCCTCCGATACCAAATTACATAACACATAGCATAGAATAACGTTCACAAATGAAGACAAAGAAATAAGATGGGGGCTGCGTTTACTTTATGCTTGGCCCGCGCTAGAACTCACGGGCTGCACCCCAATTCACAACAAAACATATATTCCAACCCTTAAATTTATATACAACCATTATGTGGACTCATACGCTCAACAATAAAATGGTCAAATAAACATCATATTACAACATTCAAATTACTGAATATACATATATATACACAAAACTGCCCAGCACACTGATTATGATTGATGAGTATATCGAACCCATCAAAAGGGGTGTTTAACCCCACTGGATATGACAATTTTTGAATGACAACAACATTAGATAACTCCCGACACCAAAATTGTGGTGGTGGTGCTGTGTTATGCATGTTATGCACCCACCATGACATGGGTGGTGCAGTGCACCCACCATATTATTGGTGGTGCTACTGCACCCACCATGTCATGGGTGGTGCTAGGCACCACCACATCATGGTGTGTTGCTGCACCCCAAGCCATGTGTGGTGCTACACACCACCATGAAACTGGTGGTGCAAAGCACCCACCATGTCGTGGGTGTGCTTAGCACCACCACAACAATGGTGCCAACCATACCGTGGGTGTTGCTAGCACCACCACGATATGGGTGGTGTTGTTGCACCCCAATGCCATGGGGAGGGTGCTATGCACCACCACGATATGGGTAGTGCAACAACATCCACCATGTCATGGGTGGTGCTGGCACCAAACCCACGATATGGATTTAATCAAACAGTAAAAAAAAGAAAAGATAAAGGGGGCGAAAGGGCTAAGCATGGGGAAACAACCCTAATCCAAAATATGGATAATGGAAAACACATTAAATCCTCCAAAATAACCAAGGTTTTTACAGCCAAAATAACAGAGAATCTAGAATAATAGATAACTATAAAATGGCTAATACAGGCAATAGAAAACCCAAACCATGTATTGGAATTGTAGGCAGATTGAACGAGGGTTTGACAACCAAATTCCTCTGACAAGATATAATACCAGAATTCAAACAACAAATGTTTACAAAATTTCACATTGCAACAATAATAGAATTTCTAGTTTCTTGATTAGCAGCACACCACATTACAATAAATGAGCTACACATTCTCTTTAGGCAGTACCAAACACATAAAATACACTCTAAATTTTAAATCTGCAACATGAAGAAAAAAGGGGAAAAGAAAAAACCAACCTCTTCCCTGAGTGATGGAAGAGAGATCTCTGATGGAGAGATGGCTCACTACCTCCAGCAACAGTAGCACTCCAAACCAAAATAAATTTACAAGCGAAGATTGCAGACCAAAATCCCCCAAAATAACAGAGAAAACTAGTGTAGAAGAAAAATTGCAGAAGAAGAAAAATGCCTTCACGACAAGGTTTAAAAAAACAAAGGAAATACATTGAAACCATAGCCAATCCAACAACCAATGAAAATATTTTGTTTTAAAATATTTCCCTTCCAACTATGGGAATAAAAAAAACTTATTTTCCCATTTATTTTATGGGATTTTGAAAATCAACTTGAAATAAAAATCACAACATTAATAAAAACATTAAAATATAATAGATAGGGTAATTATTTATTATTATCATTATCATTATTATTATTTATAATTACTCAAAATATCGCTATTGATAAAAATTATTTAAATAATCAAACCCATAATAATTAAATAAAGATTAAATTTCAACATTAGATGAATAAAATAATTAAAATAATTAAAATAAACAAATAAATTATTAAATAAAGGCTAAAATCGCCAATGACTAAATAAAATGAATAAGGGAAAATAATTAGATAATTCAATAAATCAAATCACTAAGGAAACTAATTATTAAATAAAGTCTCAATTAAATGTTAATTTAAATTCAATCGCGAAAATAAGTAAATAAACAAAAATTGTTAAATCTTAATAAATTATAATAACACTACCACAAAAAGGATCATAAATTATTATCAAATAATTACTCAATTGAAATAAATCATTTATCACCAATTACTAAATAAAATCAATCCATCACTAAATCACTAAATCATGATTAAATAGATTAAAATAATTAATCTATTACTATAGTCAATAAATCATAATTTAAATAAATTAAATAAACTAAATAATCAACTCACCATGCCACATACTCACAAATCACGACGACTGACTCGACATGGCGAAATTCGTCAAGACTGATGACAAGTACTCAACAACAACCTAGACCACATATTTGCCATTAGGAAGAGACACACTCGCACCTGTAAAGCCAAGGGAGATTGCTCCCAGTTTCCTGGGAGGAATGAATGTCTTAGTACCTGCAACCTTGCAACCACAACAAAGATACATTTGCATACACACACACACACACACACACACACACATACAAGACATGTAGGTGGAGGGATATCACAACAACACATCGCTCTTGCAATGAGTGATGTAATGTTGATCCCCCCACAAAGACAATCAAACAATATCCATACAATGAACATATGACTCATGAAACATCACATCATAGGTAAATCAAACTAGGGTTAGTATGTCCATTCCAAAATGAGGTATGATCCATAGAATCTATCAAAGCACATGATAATCAAAATGCTATTACTAACCATCTAGAAATCATAACTTGTCATGAGCACAATCAATAACATCAATAGTATAAGGTCATGTAATGTCTATCATCAAAATCATCATCTGAGAACGTAAATAGTCATAATCAATATCCATCCATCACATAAATCTAATCATATCCATCGCACAAAATAAAGGTCGAATCAAGTCAATCCAAAATGAAACAAGAGTCTGCTCAAGAGTGGGCACTACATAAAGAATTAAACAACACCACATCAATAACACACATAACACCAAGATTTTTGACGTTGAAAACTCAGTTAAGGGAAAAACCTTGGTGGGAACCTACCCACAATGAGATAATACCCTGTTAGGAGTAAATGAAATATTACAATGGGGATGCACATGCATTCAGGCACATTGCCTAGAGTTCACTGCTCAAATAAGAAACCTAGAAAGGCTAAAACCTTTAGGGAAGGCTCACTGCATTACAAGAAGTCTCACTGACTTACAAAAAATTTGGACAACAATCCAGATTACGTGACTATGAAAATAGCATTTGCATATGCCTGGATACAGTTCCGATTAAGCACACAATATGCTTTGCAACACTTCTGTTCTCTTCTTCACTTCTGAAAGATTGAATCACTTGTTCGCGCATACAACTCGATCATACACACACTCAAGACTCACATACCTTAACAAACATACATCTTACATGATTATTACATTTAATTATACAAGACAACAACCTATGTTTCAAGGTTGGCTAAACCCTTAATACAAATTACAAAATAATAACCTCACACACTACAACAACATATGCAAACCCAAACAATGTCAGCTAAACATACAACACCACAAACATGCAACACCTCCAACAATCATGCCTCAATCATCTGCAACACGCTACAACCATCAAGAAAGTCATATAACACCACAAACATGCAACACCTCCAACAATCACGCCTCAATCATCCGCAACACACTACAACCATCAAGAAAGTCGTATAACACGAAGAACACCATCAGACAAATAAAATATTCAATAACTCACACAAGAATCAATGCGGACCACCAATACTCATAGAACACGATCTAAAAATATTCACAAGCAACATGAATTGCATCACAACAACAACAACAACTCGGATTACCAGAATCATTACCATCTCACCAGTGGAGCTCAAGAACAACATCATAACTGACTGTCAACATGAAAGATTCACTTGTGGATATCCAAATCATGAACCATTCGAACTGAGGATACACATAAACTTCCAGGATACATACCATACATTCGCAAGTAAAGATATAGAAATTTTGGAGCAAATTAGAGCACAAACCAGAATACAAATAACACAAACAACTAAATATCAGTCTCAATAACGGATCTCATAACTCGATCAGAACATCACGTGGACCACTATAAATTATGTTGAATGAAATAAAGATAAGTATCTAACCCATTAAACTACATCAGCTCAACTACAACACACTGACCAAACCAACTCATTTAATCTGACTATAACATTGGAATACACAGAAGAATATGTTGACATCAATGACAACACATCATTCCAGCAAACTCTCAGCAACATCCAACATGTACTGCATGGTGATTGGTGTACAACATGAACTACATCTTGAGTTCTTACATAATCATGTAGAATTCTTTATCTCATACACAAAGTACTTTCTTTTTGATTCAATTAAATTCTTGTTAAGTAAGTCATTAGTCTTCTCTCTTGACTTAGGACTCCCCCAATTATTGTCCCACTTACATCACAATCAACTGTGAAGAATTTTCCAAAATTAGGGAGTGATAACACATGCTTATGCATCACTTTTGCCTTGAAAATATTAAAAATCTTTTTTATTTCTATTGTCCAAACAAATTCCTTCTCATCACCCTTCATAGTTTCTGTAACATGAGCCCAAATCCAACTAAATTTTTTGATGAACTTCATGTAGAAGCTTGCTAATCTATGGAAGCTTCTTTCTTCAAACATACTCCTTGGCAAAGGCCAATCCATAATTGTTTTAGCCTTTTCTAAATCCATTTTCAACCTTTTTTTGGAAATAACAAACCCCAAATACACTAATTCTACCTTCATGAAGGTACACTTTTTGAATTTACTAACTTCTCCTCTTTCAAGGTTTCAAAAAATGCTCTAACATGCTAATGTTGGCAACAAAAATGAAGGAAAACTGAGAGGGGGAGGGTGAATCAATTTTCACTAGATCTACAAAATTAACCATAAAAAATAGATCTGATAAACTGCAACAATAACACAGATAAGAAAGATTATAGAACAACACACAACACCAAGATTTTGACATGGAAAACCCGGTTAAGGGAAAAGCCATGGTGGGAACCTACCCGCAATAAGATGATACTCTACATTAGTATGTTTAAATATTACAATGGGAAATGCACATGCATTCAGGCACACTGCCTAGAGCTCACTGCTCAAAAGATAATGACCTAGAAGGCTACAACCCTCAGGGAAGTCTCACTAACTTACAATAAGATTCAGACTACAATCCGGAAGAAACGAATTGCAATGATAGCATCTCCAAATTCCTGATGATAGTTCCGGTCAAGCATAATTGTCTGCTCTGCAACACCAATTTCTACTCAATCATAATGTTGATGGATGAATCACTTGATTGCACATACACCACTCTCTGATAATACAGACACAACCTTGACACCAAAATTACATGATAATACCACCTATTTATATAATTCATCAACCTTGACAACAAGGTCGGCTAAACCCTCAACTCACAATTATAAAATTATATCACACGATACAAAGATTGACCACTAGACCAATATAATGATATACATAACATAACATGGTCCTAACTCAAATTTTCAAATACGCAACACCATTGAAAATCATGCCAAGATCAACTGCAATACACTACACCGCCAGGAAAACCACATAACATGAAGAACATCACCGATTTAGAAAAATCACCAATAACTCGCACAATGATAAATGTAGACCATTAAGACAAATAGGACACAATTAGGAAACATCAGCAAGCATGTTAGAGTCATCAGAAACAACTGCACCAACACCACTTATCAAATCTTTAGCTGTCAACATCTGAAACTCAAGAACACTCAACATCAGAAATTGTCACAAAGAAAGATAAATTGCGGAGCACCAAATCATGAACCATTTGAAAAGAAGATACACAAGATCATCCACAACAATCTCCCAAAGGCTCAATTCAATATTTGGTCACATCAGAATATACCAGAGGAAATAGTGAACTCTGCAAAGCACTGATCAGAAAAACAAACTACAAAACCAGATCATATGATCTGATCAATTAAGCTTCCCGGATCACCAAAACCAATACAAAAGAATATAGTGATACTATACATACTCCATGCACCAAACCATAATCATAATAAACCAATCTGCAATCACCAGAGTAGGAATATGTTGACATCAATGACAAAAACATATCCTAGTAGCAACAATGTCCAACATCTAAAAGTTCTCTTCTTTTGTTTTACTAAATATCAAAATATCATCTAAATACACAATCATAAACTTACCAAGAATGTCTTTAGTACTTCATTCATTAATCTCATGAAATCTCTCGACACATTCATGAATCCAAATGACATCAGTGTTGGGAAACAAGCTGAAGAAAGATTGCAATATTAACTTTCTTATATGATTATAAATTTGAAAAGATTACCAAATCTTAAACTAAATCTGAAATAAACATGTGATTGCACCATCCAACATAAATATAAAAACAACCATACCAAAAGGGCCACCAGATTTACATGAAACCCTTTTAAAAAAAAACTCCACCAAAGAACGAGGGCAAGTACAAATTATTATGTTCAAAAGAGAGATCACCATAATGATACAATTCACTACACTTCTCCAAATGATCATGGGCCTACCTAAAAACAATAACCAACTGATAATTAAACAACTATGCCTTGGCTCCAATTTATAGCCAAATGGGAGAGGAAAAAACATTGTTGTTTTTAAAAAATAGCGGCCAAACCACTTGCAAAAACCTATGCCTTGGAGAATGAATGACCAATAGAAATAATATTATAATAAATCACTTTTGAAGTGACACCTCGTGGGTTCCAAACCCAAAGTCACTTAGTCTTTACACATTTCGAGTTCTTCAAAGCTTGCGGTGGTTGTTCAAAACACAAAATTGACATATTTTCTCCTCCTAAACTTGATCTCCTTATGCATGAACTTTAATGTCTCATTATGGATGCAGGAAGGAATGAATTTTATCCATTTTGATTTATATTAATCACTTCTTCATGTTCATTCTTGAAAATGCAATTACAAATAGCCATAAAGTACAAATTTTTAATATTTTCCTCATATATCCTAGGGAACACTTTCCAAAGAACATGGAGACATATGAATGGCTTAGGATTGCAAGATTAATGTCACCTTATCCTAACATTCTCCCACTGGATATTATACATTTTAATTACAACCAAGAGATACACAAAATAAAATAAGTACTGTGATCAAGACCCATGGCCTTCCTACATTAAGATAACTTTTATGTGTTCATTGGCTTCATACAAGAATCTACAACATTATCCAAAGTGTCAACATTTTTTATTGAGACATTATCAATATCAACCATTTCTTACACAAAGTGATACTAAACATCAATATTCTTAGTACAAGCATGATACATGTAGGATTCTTGGCTAAACATATAACACTCTAATTATCACATCCGATCCTCACCATTCTGTAATTGAAACCAATGCCAGTAAAAAGTCTCTGTAACCATATTGTCTCCTTAGAGGCATGAGTAGAAGCCATATACTCTACTTTAGTGGTGGAAAAATCAATTTTGGGCTGCCTCTTAATTATCCAACTCATTGCTTCTCCAAACAAAGTAAATACATAGCCGCTAGTAGACCTTCAACTGTCCAAGTCACATGGCCAATCTACACCAACAATTCTCTATATGTCCAATGACTTAGGCACATAATAAGTTTCATGATAAACCAAACCTCAATAAAAATTACCTCATAAACATGTAAACACTCACTTAACAAAAGTTGAATGCTCTTTATCAAGATTAGACATAAACCTGCTTAGAACTTCCACTGCTTGGGCTATATTTGGTATAGTGCAAACCATTGCATACATCAAACTTCTAGTGCCACTAGCATAAGGAACCTTAGACATATCCCAATAATAATTAGAAAAACCTAGACACATGTCTAACCTCAACTTAATACCAATTGGAAAGGTGATACTAATTGGCTTACAATCATGCATATTAAACCTCTGCAAAATAGTATAAGCATACTCTTACTTAACCAAAGAATTATGTGAGCCCGATCTCTACTAATCTCTATTCTAAGAATATATTTTTCAACCACCAAGTCTTTAATATCAAATGTGCTAGAAATTTGAGCCTTGATTTCTCTAATCATCACCTTGTTGTTACCCATAAACAACATGTTGTCAACATACAAGATAATGATTAAAAACAATGATCTTCCTCACTCCTATAACTCAAATTCAATACAAAAATATCAAAATTATGGTACCACATCCTTGGTGATTGTTTCAAATCATACAAAGATCTCTTTAACCCACAAACCAATTATTCTTTCCCTTTCACAACAAAATAGTCAAGATGTCACATATAAATTTCCTTCTCAAGATCCCCACATGAGAAAGTAGTTTTAACATCCATTTTCTCTATTTCAAAAAAACAAGCAATAGACAATATGAATCTAATAGAAGACAATTTTGAAATAGGAGAGATAATTTCACCAAAATCAACTCCCTCTCTAGGAGTATCCCATGACCACTAGTCTAGCCTTGTACTACTCTAACTTCCTATCTACTCCAAACTTCTTTTTAAATACCCGCTTGAATCCAATGGGCTTCCGTCCTTTGGATAAATTTACAAGATCATAGGTGTCACAATTGTCTAAGGCCATCATCTCCTCCTACATGGCTTGCATCCAAGACTCACTTTCCTCCAAAGAGAGAAAGTCCTTGAAGGATCTAGGTTCATTATTAGTACTTAACAAAGAAAATAAACAATAGGAATCTTGTGGGCTATACCTGTCAATTGGATTCTGTTTCCTTGTGGACCTCCTCAAGCCAAGAGTAATGGGCTCAACCTATTCATCTTTCTTTGCATGCTCATCCTGCACATTATATGAACTCTCTTAACCCTCTTTTTCTTCTCCATACTCAAATCCAACTATCTATTCTTCCATATGTGCATCTTCCAGATTCTCAATCTTTGTTTCAAAGTGCACCGCCATTGTCTTCTCCTTTGGTTGTTCTTCACTTGAGTGAGTAAGCTCTAAAATCCTTGAAAATAACATCTTTAGAAAGAATCATTTTTTTGGGTTGGAGGATTTCAAAGCTTATAACCTTGTACAATCTCACTATAATCAATGGAGATGCATTTCTCAGCTTTTGGATCTAGTTTAGATTGCTTCTCTTGAGGCACATGAACAAAATCCTCACAACCAAATACCCTGAAGTGTGAAATTGATGACTCTCTACCTATCCACTTTTTATAAGGAGTTTTATTAGTAATAGTTGAACAAGGAGATCTATTAATCAAGTAACAAGGAGTGTCAACAAATTTTTCCCAAAAGAAATGATCAAGATTAGCACCACTCAACATGATCCTAGCTCTTTCCATTATGGTTCGATTCATTCTTTTTGTGACCCCATTTTGTTGAGGAGTGTAAGGAGTAGTCTTCTATAAAACAATACCTACATGTTTAACTCATCAAATTCCCTCAAACAATTTTCACTCCCACTGTCAGTCCTCAACACGTTTATCTTATCATCTAATTTCTTTTCCACTAAGGCCTTAAATTATTTAAACTTAGTGAAACCTTCAAAATTAGAATGCATAAAATAAATCCAAGTGTATCTTAGGAAAACATCAATAAAGAAAACATAATACCAAGATTTATCCAAAGAAATAACATCTAGTGGAATACACACATTTGAATGAATAATCTCTAATGATCTCTTTTCCTTATAGATTCTTTTAGGAAATGACGATCTATTCTTTTACCAAACACACAATGCTCACATAAATCATTTTTTCCAACAAAATAATCAGAAAGACCATCAACCAACCTTTTTTTAGAAAGGGCCTAAGACCTTTTTCACCAATACAATCCAATCTCTGGTGCCACATTATACATGTTTTTTCATTGCTAGTAAGTAGATGCATTAAGCTTAGAAAAAGTCCCTATTTGAGATCCTTTAGGTATTACCAAAATCCCTCTTACCAACTTGAAAACAACTTGTCAAATGTGACATGCACTCTAGAATCATTCAAATTGGATACAAAAAGAAGATTTATCGCAAGTTCTGGAATATGCAAAACATTATCAATGGTTTTTACTCTTCCATCATCGAAACATAATTTTACCTTTCCTTTACCAACAACCTTCTTTGTATTGATATCACCAAGGAAAAATATCCCCCATCATATTATTTTTAAGAGGAAAACCACTCCTTGTGAGAAGTCATGTGGTAGGAGGCACCTGAATCAATAAGCCAAACATTATCACTAACAGTGTTAGTAGAAATTAACAAATCATCAGAATCATCATCAAAGGAATTTTTCATAGAGGAATCAATATTGTTTTTCTTAACTCTACATTCCTCCTTTACATTCCCACTTTCCCCACAATTAAAATACTTTATTTTTCTATTTCTGGGTGTCTTCAATCATCCTTTAGACTTCTCCCTCTTTTTATCCCCTTTAGACCCTTTTTCTTTGGACCTTCCTTGCACATGCATGACATCTTAGGAGCCAAAATTCATAGACTTCTTTCTCACCTCTTTTAAAAGTGTTGGTTAACAAATTTGTCCTTTCTTTAATTTATATATGTATATTACAATAATGACTCATGCACACCCCTTATGAAAGGAAAACAAATGAACCAATAGTTGGGTGAACCAAATTAAGGTTCATCCTTTGTATTAGAGGGCAGCTCCTCGTGAGATTTACTTTGAATTTTTATGCAATTAATTTAGAAACAAATACACTTTTCACCAGAAAGTGTGAAAGGATTTCGCATTCATTCATCAACAAAAAAGAATGCTACAAAGATCTATTTTTAAGTGTAGAGCTCACAAACTTCTACTTTCGTATATATCCTTTCAATAAACTCAAAATAAAGTAAACTCAAAGTAGTGTAAATACTGATCGATTCTCACTCATGCCTCACAGGATAAGGGGGATCGGTGACTTTTAAAGAATAATGAAATTTCTTGTAAACTATGAAAATCAATGAATTCACAAACACAAAGAAATAGCAATGAAATGATATATTTCCCACATCAGCATATAGCTCAATAGAGATTGCTAATCCTTCAAACACATAGATTTTAAAGATTGCATCAAAATAGCATTTCATTCAAGTACTAGAAATATCAGTTCTGAGGAATTCAAGGAAAATCAAATCTGTTCCTCCAAATAAAGTTTTTTGGACGCTAACAAAGCTTGCTTTTTTACATATATAGCCTCTAGGCCAATAGTTTGTTACAAAATAACCCTAAACCTTTTAACTCTAACCTAGAGTCAAAGAAACCATCTGCTTTGAACTTTATCAAACTAAATAAACAAAAAGCTACAGATGGGATGACAACTCATCAATTGGCCGATCAGGACTCCATCGTGGAAGAAGCGACTGCTAATTTGTCCTACTTTTTTGCGGCACCACGCACATTGCGCCACTCCAAATTCACTGCTGAAAAGTTTAAGATAACCTAAAAGTATGGGAGTCCGATGTGTTGGATACACTAATTCCACACTTCCTTATCCATGTTCACCTGCACAACCTTTTCTTTATGTGCCTCCAAGTGATCAAAGTAAACTGTCAACATCGACTCTATCTTCGCCACTTTTGAAAAGTCATTGGTGGTCAAAGATTTTGTTTCTTTTACAAGATGCACTCTTTCTTTGAAGATTTTTGCCATATCTGTAGCGGCTTCAATTGTCTGCCCATCCTCCTTCATGAGTCATATATCAATGCACTTTAAATCCTTCTGCATTATATCAATAAAATCCTTCAACCCTTTAAGTAATTTATCAGATTCCTCATGGCCTTGCCTAATAATCGAATTTCTCCATTTGACATTCTTTCTTGAAACATAAAGCACATTATCATCCATATTTTCCACTAGTTTCTGAGTTAGGAATTTCATCACACTAAACTTCTGCACATCATTCATTTGGGCCAAGACTGCCACCCATTTGGTTCTTTCCTTCTCCCATGCAACAGTTTCTAGCTCTAGTTCTTTGCTCACAGTTATGGCATTTTTGTATACTTTAACCAAGATGACAATGTATGTTGACATTTTTGATGATGTCATTGTGATTGTCATTGATGGACACACACTTGCTTTGAGATCACTTTTTGTATGTATGAGTTATGCTCAACCGATATTTGTTCCAAACCGGTATTATGTATTATAGCCTTTAGGCTATCAGTTTTTGCAGAAAGTGTCTACCGATCCCAAGCGCTATGAAGACCTCAAGCGGTTCAAGGATCTCAAGCGGTACAAAGGAATTGAAGTGGCAGTTATCATTTGTCCCAGTCTTCATTTTGGAAAACTGGTAATCGGTAAAATATGTGAACTGGTAATAGGTAAATGTATGAAACGATATTACTCTATGATGAGTTACCAACCGGTATTATTTTTTTGATGAGTTATCATCCACTGACTCTTTGGTGGTGATTCTGTGCTATGTTACCAAATGTGTCTAGATGCACCGAACCTAGGAGCTTGCAATGTAATCCTATTCGACCAACATGAAATCAAATTCCTTTATAAGGACATCATGTCTAGGGTTTTAGAAGTGTCAGGGTTTTTGTGTGGTTGATGAAGTTTCTATATGTGCGATCTTAAAAGAGAAGATCAAGTTTGTGTGCAGTAACAGAGTGTGGATTTACTAAAGACTGAAGTAATGTTGAAATGCATTAGCAATGAGCTATCATGGATCTAATCAAGCTGACTATGCTATTTGCTAGATCATTCACTTGTTGATTATTCACATCTTCGATGAGTTTGTAACCCTTAACCGGGTAGGCCTGTAACAAGGTGGTTCACAACTATGGATATGAAATCCTTTCACAAGGTAGTCTTTAATCAGACTTATCTCCTAATAGAGATTGAGATTCCTAACAGGATCTGTTCTGGTAAAGAACATTGTATGACCCTAACTGGTCTGACCTTAACCAGTCTGGTTACTATTCTGCAGATAGTTACTTGTGAGTTTCATCTCACCGTGGTTTTTCCCATTTGGGTTTCCACGTCAAAATATCTTGTGTTATGGTGATTGTGCTTCTGTGGGTGAATGCCTTATTTGTTGTTTGGTTTGCATTTGTGTTAATTGGTTTGTTAGTAAAACTATTATACTGGTCTACTGTTAAACTATTTAAGTGTTTAAGCTCAATATTTTTTGGTATAATAATTCACCCCCCCTCGTAGTATTCATCAATTGGTATCAGATCCAACCTTTCTATAAGTTTAACCACTTGGAAAGAGATATGGGGGAATACACTGTGAGGGAACTTACTCATCAGCTCACTCAGACAGAGAAAGCCTTTGATGAACTCAAAGTCAAATATGAGGCCTCTTTTGAAAAGAGAAGGGAGCATGCTAAAAAATTGATGGAACTAACTGAAAACAGTTCCTTTGATGAAGCGGACATGGAAGACCTAGTTGAAGAAGTTGAAAAACTGAATGAGTCTAATGCCAACTTGAGAAGGGAACTTGAAGGACTGACTATCAGGATGTGTCAAGAGCTTGAGAACTGGAGAAAAGCCGAAGATCTGGTAAAAGACAAAGATCATGAGATCTCCAAGCTGAAGAAAGAAATCAATGTACTTACCGCTCATCTCCAAGAGAGCAAAGTAGAAAAAGAGGAAATGCAAGTTGAACTAAACATGGCTATTTTTGAGAATGCACACTTGAAGGAGTCCAATGCTGCTATTTACAAAGAACTCACTGAGTCAAAAGAAATACTTGCCAAATTCAATAAGAGCACTGTTAAGCTAGAACAAAAGCTTGAATCAGCAAAACCGGTGAAGAATACCACTGGACTTGATTTTTCTGGTTATGAGGAAGGTGAGACCTCTAGAACAAAATATGTAGCATCAAAGAAGCAATCGACATCAAAGGATAAAGGTAAGAAAAATTTCAAACCTATTTGCTTTAATTGTCTCAAGGAAGGACATACTGCTAATGTATGTAGAAATAAGGCTTACAATAACTTTCCTTACTTTCTAAACAATAAGCCTAGATCCAATAGATTCAATGGAAATTGTTATGCATGTAATAAGTTTGGGCATAGAGCATTTGAATGTAGGTCTATCATGCACAACACCAGAAGGTATTCTCAAAGGAGTCAAGGAGTTTTTCCTAAACCCTTTGGGAATCGGAATCCAAACTTGTTTAATACCTATAATCATCAGTCAGGTAGCGGTGGCTATCAAGCAGCAACCGGATGGAGAGAAACCTGTTTGATCTATCATGGAAATGGTCACATAGCTACAACATGCAGAAGGAAGAATCAAAACATGAATAATGGACCTTGGAGGTCACCTGGAATGGTTTGCTATCATTGCAACAAACTGAGATACCCTGCCAAGACCTGAAGAATGAGAAAGAGCATATTAGATGATATACCGATCACTCTGGAAGGAAAGATTGATGTTGAAATCTATTAAAATAGATATGAAGACAACATGGAAGAAGAAACCTGAAGAAGTGTCACAAGAAGAACCAGTTTCTGCACCTAGTGTGGAAGTCGCTGAACTGACAAACTAAGCTACAGAAAAGCTTAGGGGGAAACAAATCGGTGAAATGTTTTGAACCCTCGGTTTACACCAGTAAAAGACCTTAACCAGTATGTGATACCTATCAATTGGCAGAAGATCGGAAATGGTAAAAGGTAAATTAGGGTTTACGACCTAATGGTGGAGCATTTATTACGATAGGTGAAGAATTCGTTTAAAAGGGATTTTCAAGTCACTTTCACTTATCAATTTGCGAGCGAAGAAGTTTTCAAGTGTAGAGCGACAAAAGGCGATTTGTATTGCGATTCAGAGAGATTTCAAAACTTTGAAGAAGAATTAGAAGATAATATCAATCGGTCAAGTGTAGAACTCAAAGCGGTAATCTAGCAACCCAAGTAGTGTGTTGTGAAGCGGAATTTGCAAGCCCTAAATCTCGACGTGCGAAGGTATTTTTTTAGTTCCTCTATTTATCATGGCTTTTGCATCGCACTGTAGTTCTAGTGCACCCATTAATTTAGTTGATTTCATCCAATGAAAGGCAAAATATAATGCCCTATCCCAAATACCTGCTGGCATTATAGTTGAGGAAGGGATTTCGGATTATATTGACTGTAAAATTGAAGACCTAGGATATCTAGTGATCCATTCTCAGCTAAGCCTATTCTATGGGAAGGACAAGAAGATCAAATTGGAATACAACATCTGGGAAAAGAAGAAGCTTCACAATGTGGTCTATTTTCTTGAAGAATTTATAGATGATCACATCCACATCATTCTAAGCAGAGTGCATGGTGACAAAATGTATTTAGAACGGACACATGACATAACACCAGAAGCAATTCATGCCATCACCAGTTTCTGTAACGTTGGAGATGTGCCTACCCTAAGGAAAGTCATTAAGATGGAAATGACCAAGCTCACCGGTTCTATGAGCAACCAACGGGGAATGACCATCAATACCATCAAGGATGATCTGGTCAAATAAGCCTGCATGGCGATAGGTTACTAGACATTTTATGCTAGCAGAATTAACTCTGTCTCTACTAAAGCGGTAAATGCCGCCTATAGGATGATCATGGAAGATGCCTCATTTGATTTATGCACCTGTATGCAAAGGCAAATTTTGGTGAATCTGAAGTCAATCAAATAGGACAATGCCTTGAAGTTTAAATTTGGACAACTATTGGTCGGATTGTTCTTCTACTTCCAAGGCTACTTCCTAGGAGTCGGTGATATTTAGTGGTTTGCTGACCAACCGGTTACCAAGAAAATCATAGAAAGTCTTCAAGCAGTTGGAACTAGTTATCCTGAAGTCCTAAACAAATACTTTGATGAGTTCAAATGCAAGATGAGCCAAAGGGTGAGAATATCTGGTGATATTGTCAAGAAGTATGAAGAGGACATCTGCTTCACCATCAGAGTAGATGAGTGTATAATGGAGGCGATTGAGCCTAGAAAAGAAAAGGTGGAACCTATGGGATATGAGGTAATGTATGATATGCTAGATGGTTATGCTTCTACCCTACTTGCCTCACTGCTTGATCCTAAGAAGAAGAGAACCGACACCTATCTGGAAAGGGTTACATTGGTTGAAGAGCCTTCAGTAAAGAAGGGAAAGGCAGTGCCATCTATATCGGCATCAGTTACTCTAGCAAGTCTTAAAGTGATCAAGCGGTCACCGACAAAGAAGAAATAGGAAGTTGCACCCGCCAGGATATTTGAGAGGAAATGGAAGACAAAAGGCAACACACCAGACTCAGAGGACACAGAATCTGAGGAACAACCTAAGAAGACTAGGCAAACAAGGAAGAAGACAAAGACAACCAGCAATGAACTGACATCATCAGCACCGGTAAATATTGACATTTCCTCTTACAAAACTTTGACACATTGTCAAAGAACTATCAAGAATATTAGGAGAAAAGTACTGAGTGATTTAGTAGATTGTTTTGATGATTTCAATGACAATGAGAAAGAGGAAGTAGAACAGGAAGTCATTCAATATTTATCTATTAATGTCCGGTCACCATCAGAAATTAAATCTATGACATTAGATTCTTTATACAATTCTTTAGATAACAAATGGCACATTGCCATAGAAAAGGAACAGGAAATAAGAGATGAAATATTTGCTCAATATTTTCCTAATGTGTCTAATTCAGAACTTTATGAAGTTATGGAAAAATATAAAGGCCTCTTCTTCATGAGAAGAAGGAGACTCTTGTTGCTAGAAGGGAAAGTCCCTGAAGTGGTAAAAGATACCCACTCTCATGCCAAAGCCACTCTAAGATTGCACCAAGTGTCAGAAGCCAACAAAAAGGCTGAACAAGAACTGGAAATTGAAAAACCAGATGAGGTGTATAACAGTGAAGGAGAACAGGTCATTGATTAAATGGACCCTATTGATGTTGATGCTTTGGATGGTGAAAATGTCACCCCAGATACAACAAAGGACAAAGCTGACAAAGAGAAAGTGGACAAGGAGAAACTGGACAAAGAAAAGGCTGATAGAGAGCAAGTGGAGAATGAGAAAAAGAAACAAGAGGAGGAAAAGAGAAAACAGGAAGAGAAGAGGAAACAAATAGAAGAGGAGAAAAAGAGCAAAGAGGAGGAGGAATAGAGAAAACAAGAAGAGGAGGAAAAGAGAAAACAAGAAGAGAAGAGGAAACAAATAGAAGAGGAGAAAAAGAGCAAAGAGGAGGAGGAAAAGAGAAAACAAGAAGAGGAGAAGAAGAAACAGGAAGAGGAGAAGAAGAAGAAGGAAGAAGAAAAGAAAGAGGAAGAGGAGAAGAAGAAGCAAGAAGAGGAGAAGAAGAAGTAGGAAGAGAAGCGAAAAGAAGAAGAAAGGAAGAAGGAAGAAGAGAAAAGAAAGAAAGAAGCAGAGGAGCAAAAGAAGGCAGAAGAAGAAAAGAAAAAAGCCTAGAACAAGGAGGAAGCAACAAAGAGCGTACAAGTGGAGACCCCAAAGGCAATCGGTAGTCAAGCCAAATTGGTTGAGATTACTAGTCCCATTGACCTCCAATCTATAAATGAAATAGAGCTACTACAAAAAATTAAGCTTTCCCAAGAGCGTCTGGAAGCGCTAAGGAGGAAAAAGGAGGAAGGTGTTATTCAAACTATGGTGGAAACTCTTACCAGTTTGATTCCCGATACCAATCTCCCAAGTACCGATTCCTCTCTAGCTCAACTGAAACTCCTATGCATAGTTGTAGAGGACTAGGTGCAATGCCTAGAAGATGTTGCTGAAGCCAATTCATAAAAGAAGCATCAAAAGGCTCTGAACACTGCCTTAGTAAAGAAGTTAAATGAGCTCTGATCAGAACTTTAAAAGGCATAGAAGGACATAAGAGATGATATGGATGAGGGGAATCTACTACTCAGTAAGATTAGTCAACCCCATCTATTTTGTGATGATGTGCTTGCACAGAAGGAGAAGCTACAATCTGACCTGCAAGCATATATAAGCACCTTCAAGATGCCCTATGATTCCTTCACCACATTTGGGCAAACCGTTCACCGGTTTCAACTCCAGAGTGCAAGAATAGAGTTAGAGATCAGCAACCAGACATGAGATCTGCAAGAACTTCAACTGGTTCTACTACCATGACTACAAATACTTTAGAAGTGCTATCTTAATCTGGATGCCTTAGTGGTAACTCAAGAAATGAGTACCTTGGATGCCATGGAGGAACAGATTTTCCAGATGCAAACAGAAAGTGAGGTTGCTACCTCATTGCTTGAGTCATGGTCTTTATCCATGAAGACATTTATGCAGGACTTTAAATCAGTTTTTGACAAGTTTCACTCTTTATTGTCATAAACACTTATTATTTTAATGATAATGGAAACAGGGGTTATTCAGCTATACTTTGTCATTGTTGGCAAAGGGGGAGTAGTATTCTGTATTTAAAATTTTGATGCATGTTATCTATACTTTCATGTTTGTCTCTATAAGAGAGTAGTATACATTGTATTTTCTGCAAAAGGGGTAGTGTATATGCTTAGGGGGAGTAATTTTGATTATGGCATTTTTTTTTGTTTTAAAACACTTAGATGTCAAATTTTTTCCTAAGTCTTGCCATCAATTCCAAAGGGGGAGATTGTTGGCATTTCTGATGAGGTCGTTGTGATTTTCATTGATGGACACACACTTGCTTTGAGATCACTTTTTATATGTATGAGTTATGCTCAACCGGTATTTGTTCCAAACCGGTATTATGTATTATAGCCTTTAGGCTATCGGTTTTTGCAGAAAGTGTCTACCGATCCCAAGTGGTATGAAGACCTCAAGCGGTTCAAGGATCTCAAGCAGTATGAAGGAACTAAAGTGACAGTTATCATTTGTCCCAGTCTTCATTTTGGCAAACTGGTAATCGGTAAAATATGTGAACCGGTAATAGGTAAATGTATGAACCGCTATTACTTTGTGATGAGAACCAACCGGTATTATTTTTGTGATGAGTTATCATCCACCGACACTTTGGTGGTGACTCCGTGCCATGTTACCAAATGTGTCCAGATGCACTGAACCTAGGAACTTGCACTGTAATCCTATTGGACCAAAATGAAATTAGATTCCTTTATAAGGGGTTTTAGAAGTGTCAGGGTTTTTGTGTGGTTGATGAAGTTTCTGTATGTGTGATCTTAAAAGAGAAGATCAAGTTTATGTGCAGTAATAGAGTCTGGATTTACTAAAGACTGAAGTAATGCTGAAATGCATTAGCAATGAGCTATCATGGATCTAATCAAGCTAACTGTGCTATTTTCTAGTTCATTCACTTGTTGATTACTCACATCTTCGACGAGTCTGTAATCCTTAACCAGGTAGGCTTGACAAAGCCTTTGTAAATCCTCTAACAAGGTGGTTCACAATGGTGGATATGAAATCCTTTCACAAGGTAGTCTTTAATCGAACTTATCTCCTAATAGAGATTGAGATTCCTAACAGGATCTATTCTGGTAAAGAACATTGTATGACCTTAACTAGTCTGGTTACTATTCTGCAGATAGTTACTTGTGAGTTTCATCTCACCGTGGTTTTTCCCGTTTGGGTTTCCACGTCAAAATCTCTTATGTTATGGTGATTGTGCTTCCGTGGGTGAATGCCTTATTTGTTGTTTGGTTTTCATTTGTGTTAACCAGTTTTTTAGTAAAACTGTTATACCGGTTTACTGTTAAACTGTTTAAGTGTTTAAGCTCAATATTTTTTGGTATACTAATTCACCCCCCCTCTTAGTATTCATCAATGTAGTGCTAACCTTGCTGTGCAATGGAATCAATCCATTTATCGAATATTTCAGCTATCATGTAGCTCCTCTGGACTTGATCTAACAGATTCTGGTTCACTGATGATCTGGGGTCAAAGGACAATGTCGTCTGAGATAGTGGCTGAGGGCTTGGATGGTGTATGGCATTGATGTACTCTACCATTTGAGTGATGACCCATTTAAGCTCCTTTTTATCTTTCTTATCCTTCCAAGACTTGGATATCATCCTCTTTGTGGAGGATTCCAGGTGTTTAGGATCTGCCGCCCTCGAAGCAACTCCCAAATCAATTTTCTCCATAGTAAAATCATCTTCAGTGTCCTCTAAATCTTTGCCTAAGATGGGTTTTGCTACTTCAGCCACCCAATGACTTGTTGCCTCGTCCACTTCCACCGTTGCCTATGTTTTGAGATTCTTTGGTTTAGCTACTTTCCCGAGGCACTTGCTCACCCTATCCTCCATGGGAATTGTGATAGGGACAACATTAAATTTCTTCCCAATTGATGCTCCTAGCGATCAACGAATGCTAGGAGTTTCTTTAGATGGTGGAGGTGTTTGAGCATCTAGGGAGTCAATAATGTTCAGAGTGCTCATTGGGTTTGACCCTTCCCCAGGTTCCTTACCTGCATCTGTATCTTGCAATGGAGGATTATTCAATGCTTGCTGATCCATTGTCACTTAAGTTTCTTCACCCGGATCCAAGTGTACAACAATTTGGTTCACCACTCATTCTCTACTCTTCTTTTTGCTCCTCGAGCGAGTAACTCAGACTACTAAAGATTTCAGTGGAGACCTCTTTGACCTTCTAGGTTGAACCTCTTCAATAATTGTCCTTGTGTCACCTGTAATATAAAAAATCTTGTTAGAGGAAGAAGTAGGAATCCGAGTTGTAGCACATGGACCAACTGTTAATTCATGGGGAGGGATGTTTGAATCCTTTCTAAACTTTCAATCCCTTAGCCATTTTTTTGTTCTTCTTATGACGTTGAAGGACTTGGCTTGAATGCTTTGTTCCTCTCTTTTATCCTAGTCAATTTCAAGAATTTACTGCCCTTGAACCTTTTCGTTGAATTCAGGATCTAAGACATCTTCCCCTTCCCCTTCTTGTACACTTGATACATTAATGGGAAATATCATGGTAATAACTTGCTGTATAGTGAACCTTGACCATAAAATCCTCCTCACTTCAAATTCATCGCCATAGTTTTCCCAGTAATCTTCTAACTAGGGTTCATGGAAGAAATGGTCATCCACATTCAAATTTTCTACAACGTATCCCCTGCTATCAAATTTTCATCTAGCAATGTAAGGCTGCAGATTCATTTTCTTGAACTCCAATTCTAAGTTCAAGGCATCAAATATAGATTTACAACTATAATAACCAAGTTCAATAGGAAAAATAACTCCAGAGTTACCCTTTGTCCCTAATCTTTTATCAATGTGAGCCAATTGTCGGCTCACTTCAACTAGTACATAACTGTCAAAAGCATATCTGGGTAATTTGAATGACTCACCTTCAAAAAAACCCACTCGGATATAAGTTGTATACACCTAAAAATGGTTTGAAGATATTTAATTAAATAAGCAATTATTTAATTAATCCCCCTTCCTAATTTAATTGAATTCACTAGGCAATTTGATTAAATTATCCCTTTCATCTACTTATTAATAAATCTAAGGATTTATTTAATATGTTCATTTCCATAGTCCCCTTTGATTAATTAATTTAAATTAATTAATCTCCCCCCCATTTAAATCAATTCTTCTAATCCTCTAATTAATTAAAACAAATCAATTTATGAGTTGTTAAAAATTAATTAGTCTTTTCCTATCATTTGAAATTTTAAATTCAAATTACCCACATGCCTCCTAACATCTAACCACCTAACCTCACCCATTCCACCTAACCTTGGGTTTAACTAACCCTGTCCTATCTTGCACATTCTAACCTCCTTAGCCTAACCTCCTATGGTGTCGATATTTTCTTCTTGAGACACATGGCACTTTGGACACATGTCTCCTCTCTTGGACACTTTCCCTTTTATGAGCAAAGCTCCTTGACACTTGTCACCACAGAGATGACAAGTGTCTCTTCCTCCAACCTCTTCTCCAACCTCCTCCAATATCACCCTTGATATCTTCAGACTCAATCTTGACCGTTGATTCCTGCCACCTCACCCTGGCCTTGGAAATCCTATAAATATCCCCCATTTTTGAGCAATAAGGATCCCATCTCATTATCAATTTATGCATTATTACTATAGGCATATCATTTGAACATCATTGTTATAGGCAATTGCATTAGCTTAATTTGATCATTTTCTAGTATAATTGTTGAATCAAGTAGCTTAATCAATCTCTTTTATAGCTTAATTGCATCATCATCCTAGCTTAATCATGCATATCATTAGCTTAATTAGTATCTTGGATCAATCTAACATAATCAATCTAACATAATCAATCTATTACCGAATAGAGGGAATAGCGTAGCTGGAGGGAAATTTGAATTCTGCGAATGGAGGGAACAACACACCTGGCTCTTCTGGTTCTGCTGCCTCTGCAGCTCAAGGACAACTTGTCTCTTTGGGATCTATGGTGGATGATGAGGATGGTCAAAAGGATGGGGACCCATGACATCAGGACCCTCCTCTTGTCCTTAAAAATAATGAAGATTCTTCAAAAATGGGTCCCGAGATCTTGAACATTGATTTGGAAAAGACAGTTGAGGTGAAGGTTATCAAACCCTAGAATAGTTTATTTGCAAACAAACCCACTGGTAAATCATCTTTTCCCTATGTGGAAGATATTTCTAATAGAAAAATAGGCAGACTAGCTATTGCAGTACCAAATGTGGTTATAGACCATAGTATTTCTCTAATGGCTTTTTCTCTAGTGGGAAAATTTGTTGGACTAAGACCTAATATTGAAGTCATTAGGTCTTTTGTTAAGAGAAAATGGAGGTTGAAAGGGCAAGTTGATGTTATAGCCCTGTCAAGGGGTTTCTTTGTCTTTTCCTTCTCTTGTGGGGAAGATTTGGAAATGGCTCTGAGTGGTGGACCTTGGATGTTTGGGAAATCTTCGTTATCCTTAAGAAAATGGTCTCCAAATATGGAGCTCAATGACTCCTTTTTTGAATCTCCTCTGGTCTGGGTGTGGTTGCCTGGTTTGACACTTGAATTCTAGCTGGAGGATGTTTTCTTAGGCATTGCTAACTCCTTCGAGGAGCTTGTGGCTATAGATTCTATGACAACAACATGAAAGAGGCTGGTGTATGCGAGGATATGTGTTAATATTTCACAGAATATGGACCTTCCTAGCTCTATTGAAATAAATTCCAAACTAGGCAAGTGGGAACAAGATATAGAGTTTGAGTCCCTCCTCTTTGTGCGTTTCTCTTGTAAGAAAGCTGGACATTGGGCATAGGCTTGCCCAAGTAACCCCAAGAATGCTCAGAAGCATAACAATCATGTTAAATAGATCTGGAAAGAGAAGATTAACAAAAAGGAGGAGGGTAGAGCAGAAGGAGAAAGTGGACTTCCTAGCAACCCAAAAGATATAACAAAGGATGATAGGAAAGCTAGTCCTTCCAAGGATACTCTTCAGAAGGAAGTTAGAAAGAATGAAGATAATGTATTTGAGGTCAAAACAGTCAATGGATTTGAAGTTTTATAGATTCAAGAGGAAGAGAATGTAAGCATAGAAGAAATTCTTGAAGAGGGCGAGATTGGTGACATAAATGAATCACAACATGAGGCTCTAAAAGATATAGCTAAGGAAAGTAATAAAGTGTGTCCAAAGGACTTTGAAGGTCCACAAGTTATCTTTGAAAAAAAGACCAAGTTCGGATTGGCTCAGGTTAACCTTAACTCTCTATTTCAAAGTGTTGGCAGTGAATCGCCCACCTCTTCCCAGAGAATAGGAGAACCTTGGAATAATAAGAAATCTACATATAAAGATGAGGACGATGAAGAGATAATAGGAGTGGGAAAAAAGAAAAACAAGAAGACAAGTTGCTCTAATGGGGTTAAAACTAGAACCAGGTCTAAGATGGATATTGGTCTTTCCAAATCCCCGCAGGGACGTAAAACCATGAAGTGGCACAAGGACCAGGAGAGCAAACAAAACATAGCTGATGGAAGGTAGCGAACCATTCAGGAATCCTGCTCCCAGGTTTCCAAATGAAGGTAATTTCCTGGAACCTACGAGGCCTAAATGGTCTCCATAAACAGGATGTATTAAGGAATTTTATCAGAGATCATAAGCCGAACATCATCTTGGTTCAGGAAACTAAAATGAGTAAGGAAAAAGTTGAAAAATTAAAATTCTTTAAATAGGGGGTGTTTGTGGTAGTAGCTCGAATGGGGCATTAGGTGGGGTGGCCATATTTTGGAATAAGAAAACTATTGATGGAGATCTGATTGATGAAGATGGTAATATCATTTTTATGAAAATTAAATGTATTGCTGAAGGACAGGAATGGGTGGTTACCAACATTTATGCTCCAAATTCTAAAGCTGCTAGGAGTAAGTTTTGGGACAAAATTCAGTAGAAAAGGGGTTTTTTTTCTCAGGACAGCTAGCTGTTGATGGGAGATTTCAATACCCCTTTGCAAGAAATTGACAAATTTGGAGGAACTCAAGCTCAACTGGATAGCAGGATTGACCTTATGGACTTCATCAATGCCAATGCCCTGAATGATGTTGATCTTTTTGGAGCTTCCTACACTTGGTCTAACCAAAGGGATGGAGGAGATCTTATTCAGGTAAGGCTTGATAGATCCCTTATCACTCCTGATTGGGTCCTTAAGTATAGATGCTCTTTGTCTATTATTAACAAAATAGGATTAGATCATTATCCCATTTCTTTTGTTGCTGATTCTATTAAGGGCAAACACTGTTTTCCATTCCAATTTGAAAAAATGTGGATTTCACACCCTTCCTTGGGAAATTCCATTGCCAAATGGTGGAATATTAATGTGGATGGTTCTGCCATGTTCAAAGTTGCTAAAAAATTAAGAAACACCTAAGATAACATTAAGATCTGGAACAAAAAGGTTTTTGGAGATATTTTTGAATCCAAGAGGAAGATGAAGGAGGAATTAGAATAGATTCAAAACTCAATTCAGAAAGATGGTTATAACATGTTCCCCAAGGCTAAAGAAGATGAGGTTCTAGCCAAATCACACAATAGAATATCAAGAGAATAAATCTATTGGAGGTAGAGATCTAGGACTATTTGGTTGGAAGCCAGTGATAGAAACACTAAATTATTTCATATGACATCTATGAAGCATAAAGCTGCTAGTAGAATCTCTAGATTAATTGTTGATGACAAAATTCTTCTCAAAGATGATGACATTGGTGATGAAGATGTTAGGTTCTTCTCTAACCTCCTTACTGGTAGTAAGGATATTGACATTGTTAAGCAACAAGACCTGGTTGATAACATTCCTAAGATTATTGGACCTCATCAGAATAAGATATAATATGCTATCCCTACAGCTGATGAAATTAAAAAAGCTATTTTTTCCTTTTAAGGGGATAAGGCTCCGGGCTCAGATGGCTTTCCTATGTTTTTCTTTCAAGAATATTGGCATATTGTTGGGGAAGACATGGCCAATGCTGTCAAAGAATTCTTTGGATCCAGAAGAATTCTTAAAGAAATCAATTCTACTTTTATTGCTCGAATTCCTAAGGTGGCTGGAGCTGATTCTATTGGAAAGTTTAGGCCAATAAGTCTTTGTAATTATTTTTACAAGATCATTTCAAAAGTCCCGACTTCTAGATTGATGGCTGTTCTCCCCTTTGTTATGTCTGAGGAGCAAAAAGGATTTGTCTAAGGTAGGCAGACTTTGGATTCTATTATTCTTGTGCATGAGAATATCCACTCTCTTAATGCTGCAAACAAAGAAGGATTTATCATAAAGTTGGATCTGGCAAAAGCCTATGATAGAGTGGAATGGCAGGTTCTTTTCAAGGTCATGGAGGCATTTGGACTTGATGAGAAGGTTGTTAAAATTACTAGAGAATTGATATCTACTCCAAATTTTTCTATTCTTATTAATGGATCTCCGTCCAGATTTTTTAAATCTTCTAGGGGCCTTAGGTAAGGAGATCCTATTTCGCCTATTCTTTTTACTATCATAGTGGAATGTTTGAGCAGACTGATTCAAAAGTTGAAAATGAATAAAACCATCAAAGGGTTACAACCCTCTTCTGCTAATGTCTCATGTACACATCAATAGTTTGTTGATGATACAATTTTGTTGGGATATTCTTCTATTAGTGAAGTTGCTGCCTTCAAAGGTGCTCTCAGATCTTATTCCCTGGCTACTGGACAGTAGGTTAATTGGGAGAAATCTCTATTTACTTCATCAATATGATATTATTGAGACAACAAAGGATTGCTAACATAATTGGCTGTAAGGTGGAGTTGCTCCCCTCTACTTATTTGGGTCTCCCTCTTGGTTTGGCTCCTCCAAACTCTTTCTGGAATTCGTTAATTGATAAACTCAACAAAAAATTGGTAGGTTGGAAAGGATCTATGCTATCTCAGGCTGGTAAGCTTGAGCTTCTTCAAGCTACTCTTCAGAATTTGCCTGTTCATGCTCTTAGCTTGTTTAGTATACCGGTTAAATTTGCTAAAGCTTTAGAAAGAATTCAGAAAAGATTTTTTTGGTATGGTGTAGAAGATAAGAAAAGGATAGCGTTGGTTGCCTGGGATAAAGTCTATAATTCTAAGAGCAATGGGGGATTAGGTATTAAAGCTCTCAAACCTTTCAACGAACCCTTGCTTGCTAAATAGATTTGGAGGGCTTTTAGTATTAAGAAGATTGGAGTAGGGTGTGGTTTGATAAATACAAACATAACCAACTAGTTCATTCTCTTCTCTATTCTAAAGATATCCCTGCTGGTTCTTTTATATGGAATAGTATGATCAAATCTATAAAAATTGCTAAAGCTGGAGCTGGATGGGTCCTTGTAAAAGGTGATAAAATTAGGTTTTGGGAGGATGTCTGGATTAAAAATGAACCTCTTTTTAACCAGGATTGCAGCCAATTCATTGAATAATGCAAAATGAGGTATGGTTCTATGGTTTGTAATTATTGGAAGGAGAATAAATGGGTCAGACTTGATGCAGATTATGCTGGATTTTTCGTTGCTCCAGCAGGATTTGCTGTCCTTTTCTGTTAGTAAATATTCTGATGATGTGTTCCTATGGAAGAGCAATCCTAGGGGTAATTTTACTATTGCCTCTTCTTATAAAAAAATTGTTACTCAGGCCTGCAACTCAATATGAACTAAAATTTGGAATAGATTCCTCATTCCTAAAGTTAACCTATTTTTTTGGCTTGCAACTCACAACAAGATTCTTACCATTGATAACCTGGCTCAAAGAGGATTCATGTTTCCTAATAGATATGAGTTATGTCAGAAAGAGGGTGAATCTATGGATCATTTGTTTATTCATTGTTCTTTTACCTGGGAAATTTGGAGTAAAGTTTGGCTGCAATGGAAAGTTGATTGGGTAATGCACAATAGTCTTAAGGAAGTCATCTTGCGATGGATATTCCCTACCAAACTTCCTATCATTAAGACCCTTTGGTCCTTTGTCCTTCCTATGACCTGTTGGCATATCTCGAAGGAGAGAAACAATAGAATTTTCAAGGAGGGTAAGTGTTCTTCTCAGGTGGTTTTTGAAAAGATTTGCAGGGCTATTAAAGAAAACATCAATACCATTCACAAAAACAACAAGCAATTTAGCTATTTTAACATGACTGATAATGAGAAAAGCATCCTAACTAAATGGAAGTTGATACACAAGGTTTGCAAATCTGATATGAAGAGTAGGAGAGATAATGTTGTTTGGAGGTTCCCTATTCATGATTGGGTTAAGGTGAACTTTGAAGGTGCAACTAAAGGTAATCCTGGGAAGGCTGGAGGGGGAGGAGTCATCATAAATTCTTATGGTTTTTGTGTTGCTGCAATTGCCTCTCCCTTTGGAATTCAAACAAATCATGTGGTAGAAGCTTTGGCAATGTTAAAATGTCTCCAGCTTGCTCAAAATTTTAATTATAAAAAAATATGTCTAGAGGGAGACTCTCTCAATATTATTCAGACTATTAAAGGTATTAGTTCCCCCTCTTGGAACATTCATAATATCATTGATAATACTAAAAAAATGTTATATGCCTATGATAGTGTGATTATTAGCCATACCTTTAGGTAAGGTAACAGGGTAGCTGATTTATTAGCTAATGATGGGGTCATTTTAGAGGAGGATACTAAGTATATTGGAGAAGTTTCATGTAAGAATGGAGTCCATGAGCAATTATTATTTGATAGAGTCCATGGTACATGTTAATTTCATTATTACCTTTCTGGGTTCGGATCTCAATGACAAATATTGGAGTGATGTGGAGTGTGAGTTGATTACCTGTTTAAGGCATTATGATAATGAGCACCGATGTGATGGGCCTAATCATATTAAGTGATGGTTTATATTGAATGTCTTAAAAGACTATTTGAACAACAAGAAAATCACCTTGTTTTTCGATTCCAATGTCTTGTTTCTTCTGCATTTGACTATTTCATGCTCTGTTGAGGGTTTTGACTTGAATAGCCATTACATTATGGGGGTAAATCTTAATCACAATGAGCCTTCTAGCTGTGATAACTGGAAAAGTAAAAGGAAAATATGGTGAAGGTTGCACAGATATGGATTCAATGGTTACATAGAGAAACTGCATGGGAGTAAGAAGTCTATTTCACATGGTTTTGCCAAGGGCTGGAACAATAATAAATTTACTCTGTTTGGCCAGACATGCAAGCTAGATGAATATTTGGTGGCGGAGGCTACAGGATTGTAGAAGGAAGGCATTAAATTCTACAGAGACCGCAAGTTCTCGGTGGAAGCTACCAAGAATTTCCCTAAAAATGAAGAAGAAAGGGCTCGACTCGCTAAGAAGGACTCCTACTACCTCCCTCACCAGGTAAAATATTTCTGGCAGAAAATGTTGAAAGTTTTAATGGAATAACTTATGGTTGATGGAAGATTTTTGAAAGTTTACAATTACCACTTTGTCATCCTTAACCATTTTCACCATAGCTCAAAGATTTCGTTGCCATTCTATTTGGCTTCTTCCCTTAACAATAGCCTGGCCGACCATGCCAAGAAACCTAAATCCTACCCCATTTCTCACCAAGGCCTTATTTTGTAAATTTATGAGTATTTGAAAGGTAAAGCTAGGGCTAATAGGGATGACCCCTTTGTGGAGAAAGCCCAAATTTTTGCGGGTCATGATGGCTCTGATTCTGATGAAGATTATTCTAATCTTCCTCTGCATAAGAGATTGAGGGTTAGTGATGAATCTAAAGAAGACACGTAAGAGAATGCTAGTTCTGAGCAGGAATAAGGGAAGGAGGTAGAAGAAGAGGTAGAGAATGAGTAGGAGAAGGAGGTTGAGGGTGAGGAAGGGGATGAGAAGAGAAAAGAGGATGTTGAAAGTCCAGAAGCAAAGGATAGGATTTGATAAGTAGTTCGGGTAAGAAATTGCAAATAAAATGATACTGTAAGGTGGTATTGTTTAAAATTTAATCAACTATTAGATAAATTTATGTCAAGTTTCAGTGATATTTCAAAAACTCAGAGCGCAATGGAGTAAGGCACTGGTATATGCTAGTAGATGTCATTAGGTTATCAATTTCTTGTCTATTTCACTTATGGTTTGTCATAAATCATTAAAATCAAGACATATTTCTAAGTTTTTATATATGTTTGAGGTATCCTACTATATCTCATGCTCGAGATAAGGTCGAGGATCACTGAAGAATTCACCATTCTTGAGCATTCTCCCTGCTGTTGAGCCCGTATATGAGAATATCTTCTTTGTTTTAGCATAATTCATGAGTGTGGCATAGAGATCACAAATATGCTAAGGGATCACCCTCTCGGGTCTTGTAGAGCCCAAAGTGTAGAAGGATTAGCAGAATCCTTGTCAATTGGTCCAAGTTCTCAAGGATTTTAATAGTTGGAGTTGGCTTATCCATGAGTATTTGAAGAATCAACTTAGTTTTTGCCTCTCGCAGTGTAAACCTGTTTGGGAACCAATGGGTCCATTGCATGGATTGATAAGAATGGCTCATGCTTTTTCCCCAAATTCATCATTGAGGGAAATGTTGATGAAGAAGTCGGCCCTAAAGTTTATGCTGAGATTAAAATTCGAATAAGGCCAACTAGGGCCTCAAGTGTTGATAATTGTATTAGAGTTGCTGCTAATGTGGAGGTTTCAAAAACTGAGCAAGTTTATTTTCTTGGTAATTTTGGAGTTTCAAAAACTCAGAAAAATAGCCTTCCTTGTCACTTAAAGAATTAGGAGGGCTGAGAAAGTGGAATGAGCTATACCATGTGGATGTCAAGGTGGTTTAGGTGAGAAAAAAATTAAAGTTTTGACAAAATATAGTTGCTAAAACCTAGCTTATTATTAAACCACTCCAAGATGGGTGTAAAGAGAAAGCAAGCAAATAATAAATGCTTTCTATAGGGTGTATTGACTTATACCTACTGATCCATGAGAAGAATCGCCGCCTTGTCTTTATGTAGATTGTGCAGGATCTTCGTCAAAGGGGGTCAAGTTCCTACATATGTAATTAATTTATCTTATGTTAGCTTACATCTTATATGAAGGTCAATCAAATGGTTCACTACCTTGCATAGACAAGGCAGAAAACTGTTTGAAAAAAATGTCTCAAACAAATGTGTTCTCATGGTGATGGAATGCCATGACAATCCATAGTAATTTGACTTTCATGGCATTCCATCACCATCATTACATTCCATCACCATGAGACCACATTTCTTTAAGGCATTTTTATGACAATTCACTGCCTTGTCTATGCTACCACATTTTTCATACATTGCATATATAGGTCAAATAGTGCAAAACATATATTCAACATAGCTAGGCAATGCTCATTTGGATCACAAATTCTCTAATTACATATAGAAAAGTTTAATATCCCATTGGTCAATTTTTATTTTTACTATAATTACATATAGAAATGTATAATTCCCATATAATATCCCATACCTTGGCAATGTCTACTTATAATTTCATATTAAAATGGTTAATGTCCCATAGGTCAATTTTTATTTTTTACATATAATTATAATATCCCATATAATATCCCATTTAATTATAATTACCCATATAATATCCCATTTAATTATGTAATTGAAATATCCCATTTACATATAATTATAATATCCCATAGGTCAATTTCAATTTCAAATTACTCTGCAAAGCAAAAGACTTCAAAAAAATGCAATCCTGCAAGGCAAAGCAGAAGACCATTGGCGCACGCAGGAGAGGAGATTTGTAGGGTTAGAGATAGTGGTGAATGAAGACTTCATTCGCGCGCACAGGATGAGGAAATCAATTTACAGGTGAGAAATCGCTTAGCTTCATCTTATGTGCATTTCATAATATATATGGGATATTTCAATTTTATAGACATATGTAAATGGGATATTATAGTTATAAATAAAAGGGATATTATATAATCAAATCCAACAGTTTTATTTTACAAATTTGTTGTGTTTGATCCATTAGAGATTTGGTAGAGCCTATTCATTTAGTCTAGCAAGCAAATAATCGAGTCTATATTGGCTTTCTTTGTTTCAATACTTGACCCTTGCTTTGTAGCAATCTTATAGGCCCATATATACATTTGCCTAGCATCATCTATAGCTACCATATTGCTAGAGGACTCAAACAATGTGTAGAGAAGGGTTTGAACTCTATACTGATAGAAGGTGATGCATAGATACTTATCAACGCTATTAAGAATGGTGCCACAAAAAATTGGAAAATACAGAGGATTCTGAGGGACATTATGGATGCTCTAAATAAAGTTCCCAACTACAAGGTCATACATGTTTTCAGGGAGGCGAACATGGTTACAGATTACACGGCAAACATGGGAATAAATTTAAGGACAAAGGATGACCAGGTTTTCGAGGCAATCTCGAGTGAGGATTTGGAACAAATTCTAGTGGATGAGTATGAAGCCTCGTGGAGGCAGAAAAAAGAAGGCATTGGATAGGTATGACTAAGGGAGGGTACTGATCTGGATTCCAAACCACAAATTTGGATCCGAAGTGACAGAGGTGATCATGATAGACAAATATAAGGCTTTGATTACTGTGAATGAAGGGACATTGGGAGAAGGTGGCAAGTGATTAGGAAACTTCAAATCCAAAGATGGATTTGGTTTTCACGGGATATTTGATTTCTTTCTCTTTTAGATAGAGCCCGATGTTCGATAAGGACAGGAAATCATAAGGCTGAGGTTAAATATGAAGGCAGATCGAGTAATGAATGTAGGAGGAGAATTGAGGGAAAATAGTCCATCACTTTGGGTAGAGCTACCTATGTGCGGAGGAGACATTTTTTACTGTGATGAGCTCACTTGGGATATGTTGTGGCATCTGGCCAAGGCTATTTTGGGTGGGGGCAGGCACTGGTGTGATGGTTTCGTCTATGAGGTGATTCTATGCCCAATGGTTGACATCCTTGATTCCAAGGAAGCATGCATATAGATGATCGATGGCTTCGTAAGATCGTTCGATAGGCAGACAATGGCAAGTGCTATTATGGATT
Organism: Cryptomeria japonica; assembly: GCF_030272615.1. Lineage (NCBI taxonomy): Eukaryota > Viridiplantae > Streptophyta > Pinopsida > Cupressales > Cupressaceae > Cryptomeria > Cryptomeria japonica. The sequence continues at coordinate 468,996,429 of NC_081411.1, read as the reverse complement.
TAGATTTGGTCGGCTAGACTAGTGTTATGGGTGTGTACTTCAATCCAGAACATTACATACTAGATCCACCAGAGGAAGAGTTTGAGTCGGAGGAAGAGTCTGAGTCAGAGGATGAGGATGCTCGGGAGGCCAGGGCTGTGCGAGAAAGGAAGAAGGATTTCATGGAAAAGGCTTGGGAGGTGTTTTGGGTGGGTGTTAGAAACCGTGACTTGGGGCCCTTTAGGAGATTCCTGAACTCAAATGATAATTAGCTTAGTGTGGCCTCGATTGTGTATGTGGTGGACATTGGTGAAAGGCTCGCCGCAATTTTCTGTTATTTAGAATAGTTTGTTTTTTGTTTCTGCTACTATGTAGCCTGCATATGGGATGTAAGGGAGCTATCCCCTTTTGATAACACAATAATAATAAAAAAATATGTAATTGCAATACATGTCTAAGTTCTAATCTTCCAGTACACTTAAGGTTCCTAGTGACAAGATGCGTTGGTTGCCTCACACATCACATACAATGTCTTCCCCTAACATTCAATTTACTGTCCATATACAATCCCAACATTCAAAGAACATCCTTCAAATCCTTCACAAGGCATACAAACCCTTGCAATACCAAAAAAACATCCCTAAAAAACCCTAGAAGATCATTGAAAAGGGAAACAAATAATTTTGATTATGTTTGAAATGCACGTAAGATGAAGCTAAGTGATTGCTCACCTATAAACTAATTTCCTCCACCTGTGAATCTCCTCTCCTACACGCGAATGAACTCTTCATTCACCACCATCTGTGAATATGATCCTCTCCTGCTTTGCCTTGCGAGAATGAAGTAAATGCGATATTTAAATTACATAATTAAATGGGATATTATATGGGATATTATAATTATATGTAGAAACTAAAATTGATCACCTAAGTGCCGACCCTAAGTGACTTGGTCATGTGGGATAATATTTACAAAGAAAGCGTCCCTTGTCCCTTATCCTATTGGGTGTTTCAATGTGATTTTCAACCTCGTGGGATAAGGAAATGATAGTTTCCAAAGAGTGCATCTTATCTCGCGACACATTTGCATCAATGATTTGGCACCGCAGGATAAGAAGAATGAAAGAATTACAAAGGAATCCTTATCCCGCGATAACTGCAAGGTGAGAAAAGAAGCAACACAGGATAAGGAGTGGCTAAAAGAAAGAAGCAGTAGAGGCCTATCCCATAATGATCCAGGAGCACTATGAGAGGCTCGCCAGATAAGGGTTGTCTTAGGCACAAAGGGGAAATCTTATCCTGTAGGGTCCACAAGTTACCATAATAGCATTACAGGGCAATGCGGGACAAGTCAACACAGAAGGATTCTATGATTTTCTTATCCTGCACATTCCCTTAGGGATAAGAAAAGAGTCGCGAGATAAGAAAATAACTAAGAAAAGGGTAAAATGGCTTATCCCATAGGGAGTAGAGATCCACAACAAAGGTGAATGAAAGATCAACGGGTAAGACTCAAAAGTGCATTGCAGGATAAGAGTGTTAAAGGAAAAAAGAGGAAGTCTTATCTCGTGATGTGTTCCTCTTGTTCAGAGATGGCCGTGGGATAAGAGTTATAAGATGAAAATAAGGGAAAGCTTATCCTGTGCGTTCCCGTAGGGATAAAAGGAGTATTGTGAGATAAGACAAAGCTAGTTCAAAGGCTTATCTTGTAGACGGTAGGAACATAAAGGAAAATGGCTTGTAGGTGGAAGGCTAGGCGCAATGCGGGTTAAGGCTTCCAAGGTAAAACACATAAAAGCTTATCCCAGAAGGATAGAAGAAGGGGTAAATGACATCACGGGATAAATAAAACAAGGGAAATCTACAATAGAGGATTATTTTGCGGAGATAGCTGAGATGGTCGAAGGAACTTTAGAGAATATGAATTTCTAAAGTGATAAAGGGGACTTAAGTATTGCTAAAAAACCTCAGGTCTTAAGTCCTTTATTTCCTAAGAAGGCCCTGCGCATTACCACTTAACCCATGAAGTTTTCCATGTGTTATAAATGATCACTTAAGTGCTGACCCCAAGTTACTCATTCATGTGGGATAAGATTTTAAAAGGAAGCACCCCCTGTTCCTTATCCTACAAGTGGTTTCAATGCAAATTTCAACCCCCTAGGATAAGAAGAAAGAAAGAATTACAAAGGAGTCCTTATCCCGCGACATCTACAAAGCAAGCAAGGAGCAACGCGGGAGAAGGAGTAGTTGTAGAAAACAAGCGGTAAAAACTTATCCCGCAATGACCCAGGAACATTGTGAAATGGCCACGGGATAAGGGCTGACTTAAATATAAAGGGAGTCTTATCCCATAAGATTTACATGCCACTAGAATAGAATTACTAGGAAATGTGGGATAAGTCAACAATGAATGATGCAACGCTTTTCTTATCTCACGCGTCCCCGTGGGGATAAGAAAAGAGTCCCGGGATAACAAAATACTTAAGCAAAAGGTAAAAGGGCTTATCCCATAGATGATAAAAACACAAAGAAAGGGGCTTGCGGGCGAAAGGCGAAAGGAAGGGTTAAGATCAACGTGGGATAAGATCTCCAAAGAAAGCAAATAGAAGCTTATCCCACAAAGATAGAAGGAATGGCTAGTGACACCACGAGATAAGTAGAACAAAGGAAAATTACAACAAAAGCTTATCCCGTAGAGAAAGTTAAGATGGCCGAGGAGGCTCCATGGAGTATGAAATTCTAATTTGACATGAGGAACTTTAGGAGAATACCACGCCATTATTCAGGGAAGGCCAACGAGTTATCCTGATCGTCAACTGCTAGATTGGCAGATTAAATTCAAAATTGGTGCCAATGATTACCTTTGTCCAACATGAATGAATTAACGGCGTCGCAATAAATTGAAAATTTATTGGCATTATTTCTTACCTTGCATCCAAAGAGATTTTAGAGCAGCATAGAGTGAGGAAAAAGGTAAATTTCAGCATTCCAGTGTGCTTCCCAGCATTTTCAATTGAAGAGAAAACCAGTAAGTTTCTTTTTCCTGCTTGTGTGCATTATCAGACTATTACAGTAATACCTTGAGTTGTCTGCATGTGTTCCCTAGAAGTCAGTAGATTTTACTCTTAAATTTGCTTTCCAAGTTTTTAATCAGTCCAAATTGTTAAGATGGCATCCCCTGTTGAGCAATCTGCTACCTCTACTGCCAAGAAAGCTCGCATAACTGAGGCAATCTCTTCAATTCCCATCATTGAGGCTACACCTCTAGATATGGTTCCCCCCGTGCAAGAAATTGCAGGTGCCCTTTCTATGCAACCAAGCCCTAGAACCACCCTGCAAGTATCAGAGGAGGTCGAACCTAGCTCCCCTCCAAAAGAGAAGGCCACAAAGAGAAAAAGAAAAATTGTCTAAAAGATCGTCACTATCATTTTTGACAGTGAATCTTCAGATGAGCCGTCTCTCGCTCCTAAAATAAGGAATCCCACTCCAAAGAAGAGGAAGAGCACCAAGAAGGATTCAACCAAAGCCGCCTCTACTGAAACCCCATCCCCTGCACATGATGCTCCTGCTCCAGTTAATCCATCTACTAGGAAGCCCCAATTCCTCAAAAGTCAATCCAACAAGGAGAAAAGCCTCAAGAGCCAGCCAAAGAGGCCACTCAAACAAAAGAAAAGACCCCCAATCCTGCAAAACGCTCTAGCAAGCCATCTAAAGGGGAGTCATCAGCTCGAGTGGAGCAACCACCAACACAACCTACTGCTCCTCTTGCTCCTGCCATGACTCCTAAAGAGTTACAACAAGATGTTGCACAAAGATTGGAAGAAATCACACGGAGGGCAACCAGACAAACTAGGAGCCTATCCCAAGACCTGCTGGAATTATTTGAGGGATCCACAATGCAAGATCATCTGAGGACTGTATTCAATGACAAAGAGGCAAGGTGTAAGGATTCCCTCACCAAGGAAAGGGGCTGGGACATTTTTTACTCATTCTATGGCAACAGAGACAAGGCCATCCCAGTGTGCAACCCTTAGACATTGAACCTTGACAAATTGGTGGTGCCCAATGTTTTTGTAGAGCCTATGCTCATAAGGGAGCTGACAAAGGCATATGATGTTCCAAGCTGGATGGTTAGGACTACTGAAGGATATGTCCTACTAGACATCTCTCTTGGGGCTATCATTCAATGTTTTGATTTAGATAAGTTTTCCCTCGCAATTATAAATAGGGATAATTTGAAGAGGGACTATGAGAAAAAAAAGATAGGTGCAGGAAGGGTCTTGTTCTTCATTTCATGATGAGACTTTACAAAGATTCACAGAATTATGTCCTACCATCTGAAAGGGAGCCCTTCAAGCTTGACTGTTTTGAGCCTTATTTTGTTAAAACCAAATATGCACTAGGGCAAGTCCTTGGAGTTGATTGTGGGATCACCAAATTGGCCATTGATTTTATGATGATGGCCATCAACATTCAACACCCCTCAATAAATGAATTGTATGATTTTGTGAGTGCTATTCATGAGAATATTCATGAGGGATTGGTGAGAGCTAAAAATAAGGATGAAAAATTGCAATTCTTGCACTATTCTTTGGTGTGCCACTTAATTTTTCAAGAATAGTGATCATTTGTATAGGGATCATTTGTAGGTTCCTTCTGACACTTCATGGATGATTTTGCTAGAATGTCTTTCATGTTAAGATAGGCAGATGATATAATAAAGGAGGAGTTGCATAGAAGAGAGGCCAAGGAAAAGGGAGTGGAATACAAAGGAAAACCAATTCATCCAACTCCCAAGGCTCAGATAGAGGAAGCACTTGCAGAGTCCTCCAAAGGGGGTGTACATAAGGATGAGGAGGTAACAACAGAGAATTTTAGGAAGATCGAAAGAGGAAAGGCTAAAATATCTATCTTTGCATATATCCAAGAGGATTTTGATACTTCAGTGCCACCACCTTCTCCTCCAAGGGAAACATTCCAAGAAGATGCAAATGCTGAATTTTTCAATGATCTAGATAGGGCTCTCATCCCAAGCACAATCCCTTTAGAAGAAGTAGATGATGAGAGGATTATTGCTTCAAAGAACTTTATGATAGATGACAATTTATTAATACCCCCGAGTTTAGATCATTTTGGCTAAGGGAGAGATTGAAGAACATGTTTGATGAAGAAATCAACAATTTTGACAGGAACAATTTTGATTGCACTCCTCAAGAGGGCAGAGAAATTGTAGTGAAAAGCGGAGTGCTCCTTGTCTTGGGGTGGAATTTTGAGAGAATTTTCTTGTTAAATCAAATCATGCAGCAGAAGGACCCCAATTTTGCTAGAGAGTTTGGAGATCATGGCTCTGGTGTAAATATAAGTTCAAAAGCTTTTTATTTATGGTCAAAGGCCCCTAGCACTAAAATGCCCATAGTTTTGGAAGGGGTGCAACACAAAATAGGGGATGTTGTTGTAAGGACCTTAGAGGACACTAATGCTTTAGAGGTTGTAGCAATTTCCAAGGATGCAGTCCAATTTGCTCAGCTGGCAGTAGAGGATTTAGAGCAAAAGCATATAAAGTTGAAGGATATGCATGTTGTTTTGAATACCAAGTACAATGAATTATTTGTTGAGAACATTGTATTGAAAGAGAAAATAAAGAAGATGGTAGCTGACTCTTTTGGAGGAATTAGACTCAAGGATCTTGAGAAGATAAACAAAGAAATGCAAAAGGTCAAAGATGAAGCTGTAAGCAATTATTTTAAAATTAGGAAAGATTCAATTTTGAGAATATCAAATAAAATCATTGATAAATTGGATTAAGTCCACACTTCATATTATTCGGCATCCAAGCTCCTGAGTCAACCTGATGAATTCATTGCATTCTTTCAACCAATCAGAGCTACATGGCTGCCAAAGGGTCAAACCTTGAGGGAGGTTATGTTAGCAGTGAAAAATGTGGCTCAACCACCTCAAATTGTAGGGGTAACTTGAAAAAATTATAATTTATTAAATAAAGAGTTACCCAACATAGAGGAGGAAAGGAAAGCATTAATGGGAATGACTGATTCTTTCTAGGGACTCAAAAAGTGGCATGTCCCTATAAGTTTGACAGATGGTGAGAAAATTAAGAGCTTAGAAGAATGGAAATAGGGTTTCCAAGAAGCAATAAATGTCATCTTGACATCCTTGGAAGGTGATCCAAACCAAGGAGATACATTTCTTAATATTGTTGATAAAATTATGGAAGTAGAGCAAATGTATCATAGCTTTTCCTTAGGAGTAGCAGTTGTGCTTGCCCACAAAACAAAGGAAGCTATGAATAAATTGCATAGCCTAAAGGGTTTTTCTTGGCCAGCTGATGAGATTGAGGCGCTACATAAAAAGTACTGCTCCTTGGAAGAAGAGAAACCTAAAGAGGAGGACTAGTCATAGTCTTTCCATTTTTGCTATTCATAAAAGTTTTGTGTAGGATGTTTATTTTGGGAAAATGATTAGAACACTCAACCGACAAGGAGTAGTCTCCAAGACACTTGCCATCGCATTCCAGATTGCATTTTTTGATCCTCACAGAAGAAGATATGAAGTAAAGATGTGAGAAAATCTTTTGCAGACCCACAACTCGAGCTTCCAAGATGATGTATTTTTCAGCCACCATCATTCAATGTAGGTTGCACACAGAGGTCAAGGTCTTAGGCTTTAGGTCTTTTTGGTAATGCAATTAGATTTTGACATGTGTCTTCTTTGACGCGAGGCTTGTTTTGCTCCCTTGTGTTATAAAAGAGAATTCATGGTCAAGAAGAAGGGTTCCAGACTGTTGATCTGTATGCATTAGAGAAACCTTAATATAACAACACATAGTCTTCTAGCAGTTTTAATGACTCACTGTAATATTTTCATTGATGTATCAATTTAATATTAAAAATTAATAAAGAGAACATTCATTTCTGGCTCATATCTTTTGTGCTATGTTGTATGAATTGTTTTATTAATGACATAAGCAATTTGTCTTCTCCAAGGGGAATGTGTATTTTTGGATGGGTTTCATTTCAAGCTAAATGAACTAAATTCTGTCTTGAATACTACAACAAATTGTGAGAAAGTGTGAGGAGGTTATGAATGCATTATCAATCTAAACATTTAAGCAAGTCTTAAGTGTTTTAGTATTGGACTTTAATGTTGATAATGTTACTCTGTTTGTCACTAGGATTGTGATTTGACTCTATTTTCCCTTAGAACAGGCACTGATCATACTTTCTTGAAGTCTGCGGGTCATATTTTCAATCTTATTTCACCTTTTATATTCATTTTTCTAGTTTTTCTGTATTAGGAGTAGAAGTAGATTAGAGCCATTTTCAATGCAAGCAAAAGTGATAAGAAAATGAGGTTCAAGCCAGAATTCATAGTGTGTTATGCTTTTCCTTGGTATATTTTCATTGAAAGCATCTATTGCATAATGCACTATCAGTTAACATTTAGCCAGTATCCGAATAACACTGCAATAGGTAAACCCGCATAGGTCTTGGAGAGCTTGAAGAGTAGAAGATTGCAGCTTCCATGTTGAATCTTGTTCATTGGCCAAGTCCAATCCTGAGTCTGTTCATGAGTTAGTAGCTACTTCTCTAGGATTTAGGATCTATTGATAACCTATATATGTATTAAAATTTTGAGCTTTGGGTACTTTTGGGGGTCACTAATGGAGTATAAGAACTAGGAAAGTGTATGTACTAAACTATGAAATTCACTGTTTAATAGGAGGGTGAAATGTATGTAAAGTGTTTTAGAGTGTATTCCATGAAACACGTGCAAAGGGTAAACATGGGTAGTGTTGGTATTATCTACAACACTTCTTAATGATCCTTTAATGCAACACACATTCCCTAAGGTATTATCTACAATAGCTCATGCAAATATCATAGACTTGTTAAAATATCAAGATTGAAAAACATCATCTCCTCGAATTAGATTAAGAGCATAGATAAAAAATAGTATCAGGTGCATCATACATCATAATATGAATCATTGTGTTATTGCATAAAAAACCATTAAAATGATTCATCCATTAAATTTTTCATAAATATCTTAGTAGGGAACACAACATGATGTAAACATTTGTAATGTAAAAGTATAAATGACTTGACATTTAAAGATACATGTAAAGATAATCACAAAGTACAAGTCCTCCCACATTATTACAAACAAGTCCTCTCACATAATCACAACATTTAGATTTCACCATAAAATATCAAGAAATCAATATTAAATAGATAATATACTAATCACATACAACATACATTTAAATCATGTCATTGATCTTCTTCTTCATCCAAATCTTTGTTTGTATCTTTCGATCCAGAATCAACATTGTAAGGATTATTGGTCATATCATCATCATCATCATCATCATCATCATCATCATCATCATCATCATCATCATCATCATGATCATCATGAACATTAACTCCTACATCATTGTGATCTTGTTCCTCTTCTTTGACATCTTCATCAGGCACATCATTACCTAACTGTTGATTTTGATCATCATGTACATCATCTTCTAGTTCTTTTGTATCTTCTTCTTCCATGGCATTATACTTATCAACCTTCCTCTAGGATCATGTCTAACAACAAATGACCAACTTGGTTTATGTGGAACCTCTGAGTAAAATACCTGCTCACATTGGCTTGGAAGAACATAGGGCTCATTTCTAGCTCACTCAAAGGACCTTGTATTGACCATTGTAAATCAATTATCATGTTTCAATAACAATTCTATCAGAATCATTTTCATTCAATCGTAACCTGTATCATTGGACGATGAAAATAACTAATTTGAAGGACTCAAATTCACACTCAAGTATATCATCCAAAACACGATAGTATCAATTTTCTGAGACTTGAGGATGTAAATCGATACTTGAGGATGTATGTCGCTTCTAGATGAAACATTAGTCACTTGAAATACTATTGTTATCCCATAATCACAAGTTTTCTTCGTGTCATCTAACTTTTTGATGCGGAATTTATGACCATTGCACCACATATCCTTGTGGTGTTTCACCTGCAATATGTCAAACATGTAAACATTATTGCATCACCAGTTGATAAACATATTTATTCTTGGTCGAATGTATGCAAGAAACAACATATATATATATATATATATATATATACTTCATTACAATTGAAAAAAAAAAATAATATGGGTGATTAATATATTTATTCATACCTATTTATCTCTTAAACCATATGCCAAATCAATTTCCCTTGGTGTAACATTGTAATCTTCATTACGATGAGCTTCTTTAACCAAGGAAGCCACACCTTCCCATGTTAATGCATGACCAGATTGTTGACATCGTTCTATCCATACCAACATCCAATCAAGATTATTTGCGACATACAAATGTAGTGCATCCCACTCTCGAGCAACTATAGAAAAATAACTAGAAATTTACAACTGATGTATATTGAAGATTAAGAATTAATTAACTACAATATATATAAAAACCAAATGTAAAATGTATTCAGATTAATATCCATGAACATCCAATAATTACCTCTCACTTTCCTCAATATACCTTTCCCCATCAAGTACTCCCCTTCAAATTTGTTAATGGAGTTGGGATCCCAAATGCGATCTACATGGATCTTTTCCTCAAACTTAGGAAGATATTCAGTAATGCACATCATAGTCTGGTATACCATATATCCCTCCACCATAGAAACCTCAAGATGTGCTCTTTGTTGAACCAAGGCCTTAAAAAGTTTCAAGTGCCTCTCAACCATCCACATTGACCTTGTGTGTACAGGTCCACACAATTCAATCTCCTCAACTTGGTGTATGAGGTAGTGTTCTTGTGCATTAAAAAATGTCAAAGGTAGACACTTTTGCATTTCACACATTAGACAAGGAATTTTTGTCTTCCAATATTTTATATCTTCTTTATGGATTTCTTTAGATGACAACCATCTACAAGTGATTCGAGATGCAAATATATTAACGAGAATTAACAAAATAATATACAATGTATTACATAAAAAGTAAAACAAATGAAAAATATAATACCTATACAACAAATTGAACAAATAACACTACTTACCTCATGTATTTTCCAAGATCATATATAACTTGCTTGACATTATTGTCAAAGTGGTCTGGGAGAGATAGAGGTAGAATGTATTGCAACAATTATAAAATGATCATTTCATTGTTTTTCCAAAACTAGTACTAAACATAATACAATGAAAAGTACATGCAGTATACAAATATATAGAAAATATACAAGAACACGAATTACCTTAATGAAGGTATGCCAATCATGCATTTTCATCCCTGGCCCAAATTCACTTTTCTTTGTTATGAGATTGTTTATGTTCGCAACAAATCCTGTGGAAAATGGAATTTTTTCGTATGACCTCTTTTGTAGCATTGCTTTACTGCTTCGTTAATAACCAAGGAAGGGAACTTATATTAATTCAGTCTCGATCACTATTTAATTGAATGGCATTTTTCATTGCATGATTAGATTCCTAAATGTCACTACAAATTTTGACAATTTTTTCTTTGTCACGCCTTCCATCCAATATTTTCCATAATGTCTTTGTTATATTCTTTCCAATATACATGGTATCAAACAAATGCACAATTTGTAGCTGCTCATAGTAGGGCTTCCTACTAAATTGTCTTGGATAACATTTTAGTCCCTTTGGAAGGTGGTAATTAATGCCTTGACGACCTTCATGAAGCATATAAGTTTAAAAATTTAACAACGACAATCATTGTCATTTACATCATGAGTAAACAAAACACAATATAAAAATATAAATTCCAAACATATCATATATGATAGACAAACAATTAGATTGAATGACATTACCTTGACGATTAATTCTATTATATTGCAATTTCCATAGGCGAGGTGTCATTCTTCGTGGTTTTGATGTAGTCTCTACTTTCCCATTGAAAAGATGTTTTTTAGTAGTATGCTACTTATGATTTTTGTGGAGGAAGTGCCTATACTCATCAAACACCTGCTTTCCTAAACTTGTTGAATGATGAGATTTCATCTTTGAACCACAAATTGGACATGCAAATTTTCCCTTTGTTTGAAGACCTACAAAATCATGTATAATTGGATTAAATATGTTAATTTTTATAATTATATATATATTGAATGGATTTTTAGAAAAAATCCATGATTTATAATTTTTTAAAATTAATCATTATTAAAGTGCGCAAGTTGAACATTATAACATACCACAAAAATGTGTTAGCCCTAGGGCATCATGAATTGTCCATACAAGCATTGCATGGAATTGAAATTGTCTTTGTCCTATTGGTCTAGAGACATCATACATAGTGACACCATTCCATAACTCCAACAACTCATCTATAAGAGGCTTGATATATACATTCATATCTTTAACTTGGTACTTACCTAGTTGAATGAACAAAAACATTACATAATTATTATAACCATTATACTACAATATATATAATTTAATGTGCATGACTATAAAATGAAAAAAATACCTCGAACAATCATTTCCAACATTATGTGCTCTCTCTTTATTGACATCCATGGAGGAATGTTATTGTTGATAACAAAAATAGGTCACGTCGAGTAAATAGATCTCAGCTCTCCAAATGAATTGACACCATCCACTGCCAATTATGTGCTCTCTCTTTATTGACATCCATGGAGGAATGTTATTGTTGATAACAAAAATAGGACACACCGAGTAAATAGATCTCAACTCTCCAAATGAATTGACACCATCCACTGCCAATGAAAGCCTGAGATTATGAGGTTCTTCTTTAAAGTGTGGCCATTTTCCCTCTATGTCTATAAATGCAGAACTATCCACAGGCATTCGAAGAATTTTATCTCGACTTCTATTGCATGCATGGTAATCCATAAATTGTGCCAAGCTTTCACACTTAAATAATCATTGTAAACATGGAATAATGGGAATATAATGAAGAACCTTGCGAGGCACCTTTTTTGTTAGTTGATCTGTTCGATATTTACTGAATGACATTCAGGGAATTCTGTTGCAAATTCATGTTGTTCATGATATATAATATGATCACTGGGACATGCATCTATTGCTTGATACTCCATTCCAATATCTTTCATAATGGCAGATAATTCTCAATATGAGCGAGGTAGAATATTTGATGGTCGTAACAAAAAATCACCTATCAATCTAGAACAAAAAAATAATTTGTTAAATATAAAGAATATTAATGGTACATATTTCACCTTTTATTTACTAGTGATGAAATAACAACAAAAATAGATGAAAAAGATGACATATATGACATACCTTAACATACGTGAGATTGTTATGTTGGATAAACCATTCATAACCTTCAAATTCACCAATGACAATACAACAAAGAGAAGAGTTGTTTGGGAGCCTTCGTAAAGGGGCTCGTATGCCTTCTCAAGTATAGGTAAATCATTAAAAACATCAAAGTCATCTTGATCATCATGATAAGCTGCACCAGTACTAAACATGTCATGGATCAATGTATTTGTACCACCATCATCTTCAACTATGTTTTCTAGCGCATGATCATCTTCTTCCATAAGATCATTATCTTCAGCTTTGATATTCACACCTCCATGTTCCTCCACTTGGAAAACCACATTCTCCAGGTCGTGGTAGTCCATATCATGTGCCCTAAGGTGCCCCACCTATATAAAAATGATAAACATAAATAAACCATGATCATGATCTCATGTATATAAATTGTTAAAACGATATAAACATTTACAAATGCAAGCAATATAAACACATATAATGAACAACTTACCAATGGATGATAATCAAGCCCCCCTTCAATGTAACCATGCTACCTATAATGTTATTCAGTTGTTGTGATTAAAATTCTTCTAGTCTTTAAGCCCTTACAATTTTTGCAGGGACACTAACATTTCCCATCACCTTTTCTTTTCAAGCTAGATCACAATCTAGCAATTGTCTCCTTATTTTGTTCTTCGTTGATATTATCTAACATGATTTTTCTTTATAGGCAAAAAAATTGGGCTATGGAAAATTTGGTGTATAACCTTCACAAACCAAGCAAAATGATGTCGCAAGTACGAAAAACACTGTTCGCGCGTGGTGGTTTTTTTTTTTTTTTTTCATTTTTCTATTTTTCATCGAAATTCCGACGAACGTCGGGCAAGATTCTGATGATAATTGGTTTCATTAGAATTCCGACAAATGTCAGGCAAGATTCTGATGATAATTGGTTTCATTAGAATTCCGACGAACTCGGGCAATATTTAATTTTTTTTTTGGAACAAATTGCCTTGTAAGATCCGACAAAACGAAAGAAATCCCATAGTTCGTCAGAAATGTTTGTCAGAAATGTTCGTCAGAAATGTTCGTCAGAAAATGCACCCAAATGAGTTAGTGTTTTTGTCTCTAAGGTGCATTTTACAAGGTGCAAAACTCATATTTGTTAGTGTCGAATCATCAAGGGGTTTCTTCGCCATTGTTGTCCAAGTTTTGGTGAGTTTTGGCCTTCATTTTCCTAGCTTTTTCTTCAATTTCGGGTTTCATAGTAGTCAATGCAAGTAGAAGATTTTTGCTTGAAATTTGAGATTTTATGGCTCTAGGGCACACTTCCCAAGGTGGAAGGTCTACATTTCTTGATGGTAAATAAATCATGAGCTTATCTACTATCTCTGTGAAAGTTTTGGTTGGTTTTTGCCTTCATTTTTGTCACTTTCTGTGCAAATTCGGGTTTCAAAGCAGTCATTGCAAGTGGGGGTATTTTAGACATCATTACAAGTTAAGTCACTGCATGTAGGAAATTTTTGAGGTGATTGCAAGTAAATGAAATTACAATTCAGATAAGTAACTTGTAATGTGTCCCTATAAACCCGAAATTGACTTTGAGTCATATTTGAACTTGTCAAGTTACTTCAAAACTCCCATTTGAAAGTTAGACTTTTACTTGTAGTCGGGTCTCTAAGACCCGATTGCAAGTGGATTTTGTGCTTTTAAAGATGACTCTATGTTACATGCAATCTCAGACTAGGAACTCGATGCATTTTAACTTCATATTTTAATAATGGCTTTGCTTGTAATTGGGGTCTTGGACCCGATTACGAGTATATGTTCATGCACTTGTACTCGGTGGTTTCAAACCCAACTACAAGTAAATAAGAGGTTGCTTTACCAAAAGTCGCTGCCCATTTGCATATTGTCTCTCCCATTTAAGCTCGTCATAAATAGTCTCTTGTACTCCATGTCCATTGCAAATGCAAGTGATGTGTTGTCTTCAAAATCAAATTTATTATGTGTTATTGTAAGTCATTTAAATTGCAAATACATGTGTATTTTACTTGTAGTTGGGTCTAGGAGACCTGGCTACAAGTGTATTTGACATATTCACTTCAAGTTACCCTAAAAAAAAAATTGGGTCTTGTGTTAGGCCAAATATGGAAAGCTAATGTACTGAGAGGGGAGGGGTGAATCAGTACTTCAAATCTTTTCTTCAACAATAACTTTACTGTTAAGCATAAACTGAATATTGCTGAAACATAATATAATGCTAAAACAAATAAATAACAATCATACATGATTCACTCCATAACACATATATTTTGGTTATGCAGAAACTCCTTGTTAGAGAGAAAAACTATGGTGGGGATGGCACCCACAACTTCACTACTGCAATAATAAAGGTTGCTCGGTTAGAGCTACATGTTTAGCTATTTCTGATAGCTTACCTTGTTAGGAGTATCAAGATCTTTAGATCTACCTTGCTAAAGGATTTTAAAACACTTATTCTAAATGTTGCACCTAGTTAAAGGCTTTACAATTTATAGACATTGTTAAAGTCTTTTACCCTGTTAAAGGTTTCTCTTACAACTCAAAATATTACAATCAAAATCTTACAAAATATCTGCAACTTCACATCTGAAATGCTATAGTAGATTCTATGTGCTGAAAATGAAATTACCTTGCTTATATCATACCTTGGTAAATAATAAATTAACTTGGTAAACCTTTCTATTTACTTTGTTCCTTGACTGTTCTCTGAAATCCTTCTCAGTGACCTCTGTGTATCTGTAACAGTCATAACACTCAGTGCTTTCCCAAAAATTTTCTTTTCACATATGTCTTGCTTCACACACATATTCTTGATCCTCAATTCATGCTGTATAAATAGATCTCTTGTAACGGTGATCTTGTTCATGCTTTGATCTTACAAATATGATTCATTAAATGAATAACCATACAAAATTATTTCATTGGATAGATGTCCTCAAAATCATGCAAAATCTTAAGTGCAATTTCCAATGTGTTAACGGTTTCTTGTTCCTCGATCTTTGTAACATGTTTCCCATATATGTCTAGGTTCAATGAAACTGGTAACACGTTTCACTCGGTATACTATCTTTGCTACTCTGTAGTCATAGAATGTTACTCGGTAGAGAACTCGGTGTATACTAGATTCTGTGACTTGTAACTTCTATAACCGACTGCTCTGTGCTTACCGACTAAATATTTCAGTAGTAATAACCGACTAGAGTAGATAGAATGACTTTGGACATAAAACTAATGACAACTTAGTAAATAGTAACAATCTCCCCTTTTGACATTAGTTTTGAAATGTTTGACAAAACTTCTTTCAAAGTCATAACTCAAAAAATTTATATACTTACAAAATTTGACTAAACTTATAGTATATACAATTGTCAATAAAATAGTATACTCAGATATACTCCCCTTATCAATATACTGTACATAACTCTGATTATGCATGCATTGTGATCAATATTTTGTATTCACTGCTCGGTTCACTGCTCGGTGATCACTACTCCCCTTGTCAAAATTATCTATATACTTGAATATGCTGATATGCTCGGTATACTCCTCTTGTATACACTATACTCCCCGTTTTTGACAAACATCAATACTAGTTATCATTCGGTGGAGGCAATTGGTCAAAAATGGATTTATACTTTGTTCTTGCATCGGTGAGAGCGGCAGAGAGTGCATCCTTGACACTATCCATGAGTGAATTTTGAGTTGTAATATCAACTAATAGTGAAATTAGACCATGTAAAGTGCTTCCCTCTGGCTTAGTGGATAAGGAGGTAGCCTTGTTGATCTGTTCTTGGACGGAGGACAAATGTGGAATGAATAAGGTTTGAAGAGTCATAATGTCCATCCTTATTTTGTGCTCTTCATTCCTAAGTTCCAATTGTTGAGCCATGAGCATTTGTAACTTGGTATAGAAATTCTGAATAGAATTTAGCTTAGTGGTCAATTTATTGGATAGATCAGTGATCTCTTTCTCAATTGCTTTGGTTTTATTCTTGATATCTTTAATGAATAAAGAAAATGTACAGAGTTTCTAAAATAAAGAAAGAATGTGCTTGAATTGAGGGGACAACTCAACAATAAATTTGACAAGTTTTACTTCACCAATAGCAATGGCTTTCTGTACCTCTTCAATCATTTTTGCAGTGAGCTCTTTGTCCTTCAATTTGCTCAAGTATTCAAATGCGTCTACTCCAGATGTCTCAATCTGATTGAGGAGTTCATCTAGTTGAATATGGATGACTGCATCTATTGTCATTGTAGCTTCAGGTAGCATTTCTGTTAATAGTGCTTTGACCTTCTGAAGTACTCTATTTTTCTTTTGTATAGCCATTTGTTTCTCTTGTTCTTCTTTGGCTTTGCATAGTTCACCAAATTTAATAAGTGCTTGCCCTTTTAATTTGGATATGTCTACATTCGGCAACACAATTGGTTTTGACAAATCTAACTTGAGACTATGCATTTTCATTTTCTTTTCTTTAGAGGAGGAGGCTTTCATTGGTTGAACTAATACAATGGCTTGGGAGGCTTGTTTACCCTCGGTAGGTTGCTCGGTAGAGAGAACACTTTTGTCAATTTCTTTAGCCTCCGATGTAGCCTTCGGTGAATCCTTGCTCGGGGTCTCAGTTGTAACATTGTTAGTGCTTGAAGGGGCTTGAGAAGTCTGTTCCCCGGTGGCCTGAGAAGTAGCTTCTCCTTCTGTAGACTGGTGACCCTCTTTTCCTTGTTCAGTATCCTGAGGTGTCTTGGTTGAAACATGTTGACTTACCGAAGGATAGGACTTGACTTGTTCCAAAACTGACTCACTTGATACCAGTTTGGCATAAGCATTCCCTTCTATCATTTCCTATTCTTGTACCTCAGTATCCATGACATCCTCATCAAGTTGTATAGTTTCAGTGGGATCTTGCTTGGTGATATCGATTATTTCAACTTCACCTTGCTCATCAGCACTCTGGATTTGAAATATTTCTTGCCATTTTTCTTTTGTCTCTTCCTCTACTTCAAGATAAAGGTTGTTCATCAGTTTCAAGGCTCTTTGCTTGACTAGGAAGTTTGTGTGGTAGTTTTTCAGATGTTCACTTATCTCATCTACCGACATGTCTGGAAAGAGATGTACCAGACTTCTTTCTCTCATCTTCTTTTTAGAATCCATAGCATATTTCCACCTGTTATCAATATTTACGTACAATGATTTTGGAAGATAATTAGTTACTTCCAATGGGACTAATCAGAATTTTAGAAGAGTGCAGATTACAACTTCTTCAATTTGTCTCTTTTCTGCATTAGATTTGGAGCCATATTTTACATATCTGAATGCTCCAAATCCACCATATTGTTTCAGATTTGCACAAAAATTATCAACACTATGTACATCTTCCTTTTTACTCTTAACAATCTGAAATTTACTTATGTCTTCAGATTCGGTGTCACTGGACTCTTTATTCAAAATGAGTCTCCAAGTAGATTTCTTATAAGTTTTTGTTACCTTTGGAACTGCAACATTTTTCTGTTTCTTGCTCGGTGACACTGCAGATGATCTAGTGTTTGGGCATTTCACTGGAGGAGTCGGTGATACTTGTGATGTATCCTGTTTCTTCCTTTTCAAAATTTTCCCTTTTGGCAACTCGATGCTCAATGTAATAGCTGCTTCTTGGGCTTTAGATTCCTCCTCGGTGATGACTTGAACACTCTTGACAGGAGTGGAGGAAGAACCTTCTCCAAATTTATCTGTTAATACTTTAATCATTTTTGTTTCTTTCCTTGTAGCCTTTGGTACCACAATGCTCATTTTGACTTTTTCTTTAACTTCTTCATAT
Source organism: Cryptomeria japonica (assembly GCF_030272615.1). Classification (NCBI taxonomy): domain Eukaryota; kingdom Viridiplantae; phylum Streptophyta; class Pinopsida; order Cupressales; family Cupressaceae; genus Cryptomeria; species Cryptomeria japonica. Next base: position 468,978,293 of record NC_081411.1, on the reverse strand, counting down.
GTACCATATCTGATCTCGATAGCATGCCTTGGCAATGCAAGAAAAGCATCTATATGTTGCTGTGTAATGTCAAAATCAATCTCATAACCCATAGGTGGAAAATATTGAATTCTTTGTTTTACTGCATTGACATAGCAGTAGTCGGTGTCCACTTCAAAACATATACTATCCTTATATTTTTCCACTAATTGGGGTGGTATCCTGTGCCTGTTATGCATCTTTTCCTGAAACTTGCTAAAATAATCATCCATAATCTTATTGAAGTTATCACCTAGCTGTTTGATGAAGTAATTGATTTGATGGGTGATTGGTCGGTGTAGCTCCCAAACTACATTACCGACTGATGGAAAGAATTTCTCAAAATAGAAAAACATGCATACCAAAAGTGATCCAAACTTCAGTGTGTTTGCCGAGTTGATCTTCTTCAGCTTCCTTATGGTGTTGAGATTTTCAAATAGATTTCTCAACAACACTTCACATAGATCAATCTTCATACCTTTCTTCACAATTTTATAAGCTAAATCAACAACAGCACAGGGTACACTATTTTCCCTTGCCGATTGAAAGAAACAATAACCTATGACTCTAATTGCAAACTTCAGCTCTGCATCTGTGACATTGTTCAGTTTCAGACCTCTACAATTAGATTCAACTCCAGTTAAAGTGATCAATTCTTTCTGTGAAATCATTTTCTGAGCTCGGGCATGGTCAAAAATAGGGTAACCGGTGATCAAGTGGATGATTTCCTTGGTGATCTTGAATGGTTGCTCCTCTAACCACATAAAGTCATCATGAACTTTGCTCAAAACAAATTTAACCCATTGGGGTTTGAAGACTTTGTGGGTAGGTTAGGGCTTCGGTCAATCCCTTGATTTTAATATGTTCAAACTTGCTATCTAGTTTTCCATCGATACACAATTCATCATATGTGTCCTTGATCTCAGTGTGACCTAGTTCCTCAACACGACACTTAGTGAAGAATCTGACATCCTCAACTAATAAAACCCTATCTGGAATGAGTGAAAATGCAGTTTTATCATCCAGTTCAGATGCTACTTTGGGAGGTAGTAAGTATTTCAGTAAGGGCTTCTCAATATTCTCAACAACAACGGGTTTCTGAATCTTAGGAGCCATTTCAAACTTTGGATAATCACTAATGAAAGAGCCTTAGGGTTTGAAATTTTTTAGCCAGCAGACGCTTTCCACTTAGTAAATATAAAATAGATATTCACAACTGATATGATCGGTTAACTTGCTTGACAATGCGTTGTGATTGATATAAATACCTTGAATTTCACTTCGAAAGAGATTTGATCGCCTTTGAATCACTTCGCTCTGCTTTCTGAAAACTTGGTAAGTGTAAAATGACCATGCAAAAGCTTTAAGTACACATTTACCTTATTGGGCTCCGTGTAGTTAGGTTAGAAAACATTAAATGCACTCGGTTCCACTAAACCAATTTACCTTCCTTTTTATGCTTTTACCGAGTTGCCAGACTTCCTGCATTTACCGACTTGACTAATGCTCCAAAAGACTTGATAAAATTTCAAACTTGCTAATGCATCTTAGCTATGCAGATTTTGAATTAAGTACATGATAAAATAGGAACTGTTAAGATTTTAACCTTGAGAGAATGCAGTCCCTTCATACCTTTATTGATTAATTTGGAATAGATGCACCTAACTCGGTAGGTAAGGTTCTTTCTTCATTTGACACAATTTCCTTCTTTTTCTAAATCATCTGGAATTTGCTTTTTATTTCTTCAATATCTTCTCTAGGTTGATCTTTGCAATCTCTAGCCAGGTGTCCAACTTTGTGATAATGAAAACATGCCATACTAGGATTTCTCCATGATCTTCGGTTGTTCCTTCCAAACCTTATAAAGTAGTTGGCATTTATATGTCCATATCTTCCACAACATTCACACCATATCCTTGTATTGTAATCCCATGGTACAATAGTATACTGTCGGTTAAGATCTGTGTGAGTTCAGTAACCTCTAGTATTTGCTTGGTGTGCAGACCAGATATAGTTCTTCTGTGTAAACCAACACTTCTCAGTACTGTGTCCATATCTATTGCAGTTTTTACAAAACCCTTTGAATTTTGCCTTTTGATAATTGCTAACAGACTTTGTCCTACATTGATTAGATGTGTGACCATACTTATTGCAATTGTAGCAATAACCATTAGACCTAGTGACATTCGGTTGCTTACCTTTTCTGATTTGGCACAAGTTGGTAGTATGTCCTTGTTTTCCATAGTAGTTGCAAATAGGCTTCTTTCCTTTGATGTTTTTCTTGTTTCCAGCTTGCTTTGATGATTCTCCTCTCTCGGTAGTGTGGATTCCCTTCTCGATAGAGTCTTTTCCTTTGTAACTGAGTCCTGTATCTTTGTTGGGTCTTCTTGTATTTAGTTTCTCATCCAACATCTTTGATGCTTCATAACTCTTCTTCAGTGTTTCTTTGGATTTCTTCTCTGTTTCAAGTTCATCGGTCAATCTTGATAGTTCAAGTTTCAATGCTTGATTCTCATTTTCCTTTAGACTTGCTTCATGATGTGCATAACCCAATTGACCAGATAGATTACTTTGAATTCTAGTCATCCTTGTGATTTCATCATTCTTTTCAGACACCAATGCTTCTAGCTGTTGTTATTCCCTTTCCATATCTCTTAATTTATCCTCGGCTGTCCTCAATGCATCAAGATTTTCAGTCATCTATGTGTTGAAATGTTCATGTTCTCTTTTCATTGCTTTTAGCTGATCAGTCAGTGCTTTGTTCTTTTCTTTCAATGCTCCAATCATTTCTTTAGTCTCTTCAAATATACTGTTCTCAGATGATGTCTCAATTTGTTCCACCAGCTCTTGAGAGTCCTGCAAATCATCAGACAATCTTCTTCTAACTTTCAGTGATCTTTGCATTTGTTTCTGCATGTCAACAATCACTTGATTAGCATGATCCAATTCATTTTGAAGATTCACAATTCTTCGAGATTATTTGTAGCCTTCCATTGATAAGATCTTTCTCTTTAGGTAGTTAAACCCTTTTCCAAGATTCAAACTCTGATACCAATTGTTAGGCCCAATATGGAAAGCTAATGTATTGAGAGGGGAGGGGTGAATCAGTACTTCAAATCTTTTCTTCAACAATAACTTTACTATTAAGCATAAACTGAATATTGCTAAAACATAATATAATGCTAAAACAAATAAATAACAATCATACATGATTCACTCCATAACACATATATTTTGGTTACACAGAAACTCCTTGTTAGAGAGAAAAACTACGGTGGGGATGGCACCCACAACTTCACTACTGGAATAATAAAGGTTGCTCAGTTAGAGCTACATGTTTAGCTATTTCTGATAGCTTACCCTGTTAGGAGTATCAAGATCTTTAGATCTACCTTGCTAAAGGATTTTACAATACTTATTCTAAATGCTACACCTGGTTAAAGGCTTTACAATTTATAGACTTTGTTAAAGTCTTTTACCCTGTTAAAGGTTTCTCTTACAACTCAAAATATTACAATCAAAATCTTACAAAATATCTGCAACTTCACATCTGAAATGCTATAGTAGATTCTATGTGCTCAAAATGAAATTACCTTGCTTATAGCATACCTCGGTAAATCATAAATTAACTCGGCAAACCTTTCTATTTACTCTGTTCCTTGACTATTCTTTGAAATCCTTCTCGGTGACCTCTGTGTATCTGTAACAGTCATAACACTCAGTGCTTTCCCATAATTTTGCTTTTCACATATGTCTTGCTTCACACACATATTCTTGATCCTCAATTCATGTTGTATAAATAGATCTCTTGTAATGGTGATCTTGTTCATGCTTCGATCTTACAAATATGATTCATTAAATGAATAACCATACAAAATTATTTCAGTGGATAGATGTCCTCAAAATCATACAAAATCTTAAGTGCAATTTCCACTGTGTTAACAGTTTCTTGTTCCTCGATCTTTGTAACACGTTTCCCATATATGTCTAGGTTCAATGAATCTGGTAACACATTTCACTCGGTGTGTATTAACTCGATATACCATCTTTGCTGCTTGGTAGTCATAGAACATTACTCGATAGACAACTCGGTGTATACTAGACTCTGTGACTTGTAACTTCTGTAACCGACTGCTCTGTGCTTACCGACTAAATATTTCGGTAGTAATAACCGACTAGAGTATATAGAATGACTTTGGACATAAAACTAATGACAACTTAGTAAATAGTAACATCTTGTTCTTATGATTGCAAGTTCAAATATAAAGACTTACTTGTAGTCGGGTCTTGGAGACCCGACTACAAGTAAATCACATTATTTTATCCCTCATTCTTGCTTGCAATTGGGTCCCCAAAACTCGACTGCAAGTACCAAAGTTGGTTTCTATCCTTTGGCTTGGAAAATTCATACCACTTTCAGTCATCTCCCTCCATTTCAAGATGCTTTCCACAAGGTCATTTCACATATTATCCATTTGAATCAAGTTTCAAGGATATGAGTGTAAGTTTGTGATTGCAAGTAGAATGTATTATGCATCATAAGATTGGTTGCAGATTTCCCTCTTTCAAGTTTCAAGTTCAATTTGTTATCAAATCCCCAAGTTTTCATTTCAAGGGCAGATTATGAAGGCTTTCCCTCAATATTACAAGCAATACACACTTGTAGTTAGGTCTTCAAGACCCAATTACAAGTGGAAGTGTAAAAGATTTCCTCCATATTGCACTTGCAGTTAGCCTCCTAGAACCCAAAATTGGTCCAAAATGTACTAAAAAACACTTAAAAATGAGTATCTAGGAACCAATTACAAATGCAAACTTGTATTTTCCCATTACAAGTTTGAAATAGCATGTCTATTATCCACATTTGCCAGTCAATGTTCTTATTTTTCTACACATGTAATGCAGTACTCAAAACCTGAAATTCACTAGTGAGACCATATTTGCAGCAATTTATCCCTTCCCCTGTCAGTCTTGTTTGCACACATGATCTATCAAACCAACAAAGGAAGGCATGGGCTTTATTTTATAAACATTTCATCTTGAATTAAGTATTATGGGTTCTTCATTAGTAAACAAACACCATCATAACAACACTAGGAATGATGCTTAGGACAGTCACAAAAGGGTTTCAATATTATGATTCTAATCATAGCAACGATGAATAGTAGTTAGGGCTTCTTGCATATGGAATAGATCAGACATAGAGCATGTTGTAGTTTCAGATAATGCAGTCATAGAGACATAAATCAGTACAAGAATAATCTTTGATGTCAATAATGGAAGTTTCTCTCAAATACCAAATCATTTTGTTGAGAGTTTGGATTCATGGAGGTGGTCATATCCATGTGTATGTTCATATGATCAAAAGCCATCGTTCTATTCACAAGTAAGTCCAGTAGTGGAGAAGGCTAAGAACAATGATATGGTATAATCACAGGTTATTGTAAATAGTAGGAATCATATCAAGTCATAAGAATTTTGAAGGTGTTAGACAGATCTGATACTGGGAGTAAACTAAGAGGGGGGGGGTGAATCAGTTTACTATAATAAATCAGAACTATTGCATATCAAAAACCATTAAACCAAAGCACAAAGAAATCAACACAATGAAGGATAAAACATGAAAGCACAGTACATACAACACCATTATTTTTGATATGGAAAACCTGATAAAGGGAAAAACCATGGTGGGAAACCCTACCTACAATCAGATAATACTTCTGCAGCAGTATGTGAAATAATTACAATTGGGATTGCACTTGCAATCAGGCCAACCGCCTAGAGCTCACTACTCATCACAAAAGAGAAGTCTCACTGACTTACAAAACATTAGAATACAATACAGAAAGAATGAACTGTGAAAGTAGCATCTCCTAATTCTTGATACAGTTTTGGTTAAGCAAAGATGTATGCCCTGCAATACCAAAAACCTTATCATTTGTTCACACATAAACCTTCCTCTAATAATGTAGACATAACCATCGATCCCAAAAGCCATTGATATGCAAATTACATGAGTAAGTCACCTATAAATATAGATCATCAACCTTATGATAAGGTCAGCTAAACCCTAAACCCAAAAACCCATAATAAAAAAAATTACATTACACGGTATTACCAAACCAATATTATAATTTACATTACATATCATGGACTTAATTTAAATATTCAAACAATTATATCCACTAGAAGTTCTGTTAAGATCAAAATCCAACACGCTTCACCAATTGGTAGAAACCCTTAGTGAAGTAACACAAAAAGTCTAACTGGATCCAAATAGGACCACCATAACAACACGCCAACCAATGCAAAGTCACCAAACACTCAAAATATGATCAAGAAGCACCTTCAACATGATAGAAACAAATTCCATAAGATGGATCAAAATCATCTGACCAAAACATCAAATATCGCTTACTAATAAAGCTAACTCGTATCAGGAAATACCAACTAGGAACATAAGCGATAGTTACCAGAGCACCAAAACATGAACCAACAGAATATGACAAGCATATAACCATCCAAAGTAAGCATCCAAAATCGATTCCAGAGATCTGATCGTACCAGATCAAAATCATAGCCAAAAATGAAGATGATCACCAAGACTAACCGAGACACAGTGTTGACATCAATGACAATGCTTAACCAAATCCAACATATTGCCAACAATCTCCCCCTTTGGCATTTATGGTAACACTGAATGTGAAAAACATCCCAATGCCAAGGAATGCCAACAATCTCCCTCAAAGATATGACTGATTTTCACATGACTACCATCTCTCCCCCTTTGACATCAATGACAAAGGACAGATACCGAACCAAAAATACTGAATCGAACAGCTGACTACTCCCCTTGAGTAGTAGCATCATCTCATCAACACAAATCAAATAAAATATCTGATAAGCTTACCAGATTGATGTATTCTTGCATCTCTAAGTCTCTTCCAAAGGGTTGGTAACCCCTAGCTGATCTCTAAGATATTCAAAAGTATCTTTAGGCAATGTTTTTGTTAGAATATCTGCAATCTGCTCCTTAGTAGGCACATAAACCAATCTGGCTTCCTTTGCTTCAACTTTTTCCTTCAAGAAATTATACCTTATAGAAATGTGTTTTGATTTGGAATGAAATACCAGATTCTTTGACATATCAATAGCAACAATATTATCATAGTGAATAACAATAGGCTCATCATAACTTATCCTTATATCTTTCAACATCCGTTTCATCCATAAAATTTGAGTACAATTGGTTGCAGCAGCTACATATTCTGCTTTAACAGTAGATAATGAAGTACATGATTGTTTCTTACTAAGCCATGAAACCAACTTCTTTCCAAGAAAGAATGCACTGCCAATTGTGCTCTTCCTATAATCCACATCTCCTGCCCAATCAGAATCTATATAGGCACATAATCTGAAATCATCATTCTTTGGATACTATAACCCAAGGTCTATTGTACCTACCAAATATCTGAATATCCTCTTGACAACAATATCATGAGTTCCTCTAGGATCTGACTGAAATCTAGAAGCAATACAAACAACATTCATTATATCAGGTCTAGTCTGAGTTAAGTACAACAATCCACGAATCATTGATTTGTATCTACTTGGATTCACTTTAGGGGATTCATCATCCTTTGACAATTTGCAATCGGTTATCATAGGAGTACCGACACATCTTAAATTCTCAAGTCCAAATTTCTTAAGAAATTCCTTCACATAATTAGTTTGACAAATGAAAATACCTTTATCAGTCTGAGTAATCTGCAAACATAAGAAAAATTTCATCTCACCAATCATAGACATTTCAAATTTATTCTTCATATCATCAGCAAATTTCATGCATAGACTATCTTCTCCTCCAAAAAAAAAATCATCCACAAAGACTTCAATGATTAGTATGTCATCATGCTCATTTGGTAATATAAGTTACTATCAACATCACCTTTGCTAAAACCAAGCTTTGAAAGATATTTGTCTAATCTAGCATACCATGCTCTAGGAGCTTGTTTTAGTCCATATAAAGCTTTCTTTGTCATGTGTGTGAAGTAGGGTATCTGCAGATGCAACACAAACACTCAATAGATCATTACAAGCATGGTTAGAAAATTGAAATCAAATGAAAGATAAACCATGACAAAGCAACCTATCGCCTCCTAACAGATGCGAGTATGAATTTGCTCTCAGAGTTAGATGAGCAATCTTAGTGACTTGACTACACCTAGATGGAGGATTTAAAAGGATATGATATGGAAGCTAGATGAGTGTATGATTATGCTAGATTGATCCAAGAAGCTAATTAAGCTAATGAGATGCATGATTAAGCTGAATGAGAGATTTATTATGCTAGAATATGATCAAATTAAGCTAGATCTAAGATGCAAAACATGATAACAATTCTAAACTAGAATGCTAGAAATGATACGCCTATAATAACAATGCTCTAAAATGATATGATATAGATGTGTCTATAATAACAATGCATAAGATGAAAATGAGATGGGATCCTTTGTGCTCCAAAATGGGGGATATTTATAGGATTTCCAAGGCTAGGGGTGAGGTGGTAGGAATCAACGGTCAAGATTGAGTCTGAAGATATCAAGGGTCAAATTGGAGGAGGTTGGAGAAGAGGTTGGTGAAAACCTGGCAATAGGCGCTATCTATCAGCTAGCTCTTCCATCTATTAGTTCATGCATCCTTACACTTGTATTCATTTCCATCAGCGCTATCCATATCCATAATCAAGCCTTTGTACATACGCAAGCATCACAGTTGATTTCTCACCATGGTTTGGATCATTGGGTATATCATAATAAATTTATTTCCTGGATTGGGGAAAAATCCTACACCTCGCTGGGGCAAAACGTTTCATTGTTTTGAGCTTAATCAAATAGGTAAAACAATAGTTAGGCAACTCTTGTCAAGCAAAACTAAGACACATCCAATGTTGAACACAAGATCAAATTATCAACCAACAAACTCTCACATGTCGGTCTAAGCACGACACACACATATCAATGGATGATATATGTTGGAAATGATTTATTGAACTTTAATCAATGATGGTTCAACTTTTATATCTTGATTTTTGCTATACTTCTTCAGATGCATGCTATTGATGGGTTCCTCGAGCTGATCCTCGTCTAGTGTTGATATCTAATAGGCTCCTAATCCAAATATTGCTATGACCACAAACGGACCCAACCACTTTGGTTCAAACTTCCCTTTCTTTTCTTGAGCTGCCTGGTTGCCTGGATTTTACTTTAGTACTAGTTTTCCAACTTAAAAGGTTCTTCGTTTGACCTTGTGATTATAACTTTAGCACATTCTTTGCTGATACACCTTCAAATGATCAAAGGCATTTTGTCTTTGGTCATGGATCAATTCTAACTCTTGCAATATAGGTACTCGTTGTTGTTCATCCAGGATAAGGCCTTTTAATGATACACATAGAGAAGGTATCTCTACTTGTATTGATAGTATTGCTTCTGATCTATAGACAAGAGAGAAAGGGGGGGCACCTATTGGTGTGCAGATACTAGTATGGTATGCCCATAGAGCAGGGTTCAATTGAATATGCCAATCTCTGCTAGCATCATTCATTGTCTTTTTAAGGATTTTAAAAATTGTTTTGTTTGATGCTTCTGCTTGCCCATTGCCTTGTGGATAGTAGGGTGTGGATAATCTATGTTGGATCTTGAATTTCTCACATAGCTCTTGTATATCCCGATTCTTGAATTGTCACCCATTATCAGTGATAATGGTCATGGGTATGCCATAGCAACATATGATGTAGTTCAAGATAAATGCAACAATTTGTTTTCCTATGATATTTATGAGAGGTACTACCTCAATCCATTTTGTGAAATATTTTGTAGCTACAAGGATGAATTTGTGACCATTGGATGAAGGAGGATGTATCTTTCCTACTAGATCAAGATCCATTGGTAGAAAGGCCAAGATGTTGCCAAAACATGAAGTTCTTGTGCTGGTGCATGAATCAAATTTCCATGGATTTGACGTTGTTTGCATGTTTTAGCTATCTAAAAAGAATCTTGTACCATAGTTGGCCGATAATATCCCAAGCATATGAGTTTTGTAGAAAGGGTAAGACCACTTGAATGAGTGCCACAAATGTCATTATGGACTTCATTTAAGGCCTTCTCAGATTCTTCTTCCTCGAGACATCTTAAGAGAGTACCATCCAAACCTTGTTTAAAAAGGGTATCCATGACAAGAGTATAATGGGAGGATTGACGAATAAAGTTTCTCTTTTGGTTCTTTGACAAGTTAGGAGGGAGGATATTATATTTCAGGTATGTATAAGTTTAGCCATAGCGGGAGGAATCATTCCCTACAAGGTGAAAAATAGTTTGGGAATCAGGAAAATTATGTGCAGGATAAAACAATTCTTCCACCAAGAACTCATAACGCTCTTGGTTTTTTTGTGTCTGCAATAGAGAAGCAAGTGTTGCCATGGAATCTACTGCTTTGTTGTCATTCCTTGGAATTTGCTGAAAAATTATTTCAATAAAGTATTTCTTGACATCATCAACCATCTTCTTATAAGGCATTAGCCTTTCATCCTTTGTTTGATAATCATCATTGATTAGATTGATGACGAGTTGAGAGTCTCCAAAGACCCGAAGTTGTGTAATGTTCCATTCTATAGCCATCTTGATACCTATGACCAAAGCTTCATATTCTGCTATGTTATTGGTGCATGGAAAGCTTAATTTGTACGCCTTTGAAATTGTGTGACCTTGCGGTGTAATGAATAGAATGCCTACTTCTAATCCATGCTAGGTATATGAACCATCAATGAACAATTGCCATGTCTTTGTGGTGACCATTAGGATATCAGCATCGAGAAATTCAATGTGTAAAGGATGATTATCTTGAACCAGTGCCTCTGCTAGTTGGTCGGTAATGACTTGCCCCTTGATAGATTTTCTGTCCACATACTCAATATCAAAATCGCTTAGGATCATGATCTATTTTGCTAGTCTTCCTGTCAATGTCACCTTGCTGAGATAATACTTCAATGGATCAATTTTAGCAATCACCTTGATGGAGTGAGATAGTAGATAGTGTCTTAATTTTTGAGAAGAAAACACTACTGCCAAGCATTCTTTTTCTGTTGGTGAATAGTTGAGCTTGTTGGCAAATGCACACTCTAATGAGAAATTGTAGGTGACTGAAGGTTTTGTCATTGATGGAAACCTTACAATCATATGATACCGGCAAGACAATATACCGACACCGGCAATGACAAACTCTACACCAGCACATAGAACACAGGCAAAGGATAGATACCGACACCCTGGCCGACAGGAATTTTGTTTATAATGTATTTTGTAATTAATTGTAAAATCATTGTAAGCCGACATGATGAGTTGTAATATGACTCATATATGTATGAGATCATTGTAGAACATTTCGTAATAATGTGATAGGAAAAATAAGGCATACCTAATATGCGAATTATAGGTTAAGGGTTTATGTATGAAGCAGAGCTAAAACTGGTACTAGATCTGGCATAGCAGATGCTAATTTGAAGCAGTACAAGACATTGGATTTGTATAATCCATTTTGTAAGTCGGTGTGACTTATTATTTTGTAATTGAGTAGTGAGCTCTAGGGGTTTTTCCCACACCAGGTTTCCTCATTAAAGTACTATGTTATGGTATGCTTTTCATGTGGTTGTTGTTATTCTTGTTTACTGCATTATTCTTAGTTTATCGGTATACAGTATTGATATGCTTTACATGTTTTAAATCAAGTAAATTCATTAACCAGTTAGATACTGATTCACCCCCCCTCTCAGTATCTTTGGGAATCCTAACAATTGGTATCAGAGCCTGGTCCTCTATTTTCAGAAGCCTAACAGCTTGAGGAAGATCTTGACACCGGTAGAGATGGATAACTTGAAGAAACAATTGGAAACAACTCTTTAGACTATGATGCAAAAAAATTGAAAAAATATCAAACTTGAAGATGATCTAAAAGCTGCTCAGGATATTATTCAAGCACTTCAAGAAAATCTTACCATTGCAAGAAATAAGAGACGAGAAGTTTGTGAAAAGATGCAGAATGAGAATGATGAAAAGGAAACTGTTAATGATCTGGTAAACAAACTAAGGCAAGAAAGTAGTACTACACAGAATGAGATGTAGGATACGACTGTGAGATTTTGTAGAGAAATTGAAGATAGGAAGAAAAATGAAGAAGATTTGACTAGAAGACTGAATGATGCTGCAAATGAAAACACAAGACTTAGTTATGAAAATGATATGTTGAAGAAAAATTTGATGCATACACAAAATGACTCAAATGAACTTATGAGATAGAAAGGAATCTTGGAAAGAGAACTGGCTACTGCAAATCAACACAAAGAAAAATTCAAGAAAAGCTCAGAAGAACTTGGTGACATGCCGAAGAATCAAAAACCTAATGGTGACACTAATGGCCTTGGCTTTGAAGTTGGTGAAAGCTCTGGTATTGCAAACACACATGATCATAGCAAACCGGTAAGGCAACCAAATGCTTATAAATTTAATGGCAAATGCTTTAACTGTAACAAGTATGGTCATAGAGCAAATCAATGTAGATCTAAAAATTATCAGAACACCAATACATCGGTCAATGTTCTAAATGCAACAAAGTTGGTCATAATTCAGAGAATTGCAGAATGAATGTAAGATGTTATGTTTGTGGGAGATTTGGACACTTATCTAATCAATGCAGAACACAAACCGGCATAGGATATGGGAAAGATATTCAAAAAAATAATGTGACTTGTTATGCTTGTAACAAGATTGGACATATTGCAAAATTTAGTAGAAGTAAGGCACCACCGGCAAATAATAATGGTGCTAGTTTGAAAGGTAAAGAAAAGGTTGAAGAGGTAAAACAATAATTCTCAAAAAAATGGATCAGAAAGTCAGAACATAATGTTGATGGGAATACTCCTCCACCGACAGAACAAAGTAACACTCCACCGGCAGGAGACTCTTCATCTAACTAAAGAAAATTCCTTTGGGGGTTTAGTAGCTAAATGAAAAACATGCTATTATTCCCTCGGTTGATGGTGAGAAGTTGAGATTACTTCTTTACGGAAGATAAGTTAAGTTGTGACTTAATCGACAAGAATTAAATGTGGTACGTGAAGAAAATAACATTACAAAACAAGTGTTTTGGCTCCATTTTCATTTCACTGAGCATTCAAATGTTCGAGAGCATGAAAATCCTGAGCAAAGGCATTCCAAGCAAAGAAGTGAAGCAATCTATCAAATCTTTCATCCCTATGGCAGATTAAGGTATTTATAGCTATGGAATCTTCATCTACTCCTGAATTTATTGCAAACCCTACTATTGTTGAAGTTATTAAATGCCCTAGACCCGTATTCCAGCTAGTTCCCAAAATTGCAAATAAAGATGATAGCTTAGGTGCATTTTCTCAAATACCTAAAGGGGTAGTTTATGCTGAAGACCCTAGAATGTATATACACTATCATATTGATGAACTAGGTGATGAGGAAATTAAGAATATGTATGAATCTGTGATTTGTGATGAATCGGGAAATGTCAAACCTGAACATAAGATAATGGAAAACCCTAGGTTTCACTAAAATTCTCAGTATCCTGGATTTCCCCAAGGATATCATAATGATAGTATTAAGCAGAGTACATGGTGAATTTTTCTGGTTGGACTTAGTTCATAAAATCACAAAAGAAGCAGTAAAGGCTATGACAGGGTTACCCTCCACCGGCAACAGACCTGACAAAACTAAGAAGGTCTCAAATGATCTAGTGACAAACCTAACCGGTGCAACATTTGATAAGAGATCACTAAGGGTAAATGATGTAAAGGATACAAATATCAGATTTATCAGTATGATCTTAGGTTACAAGACTACACATGCAAATAGGTTAAACTCCATTTCTAGCCTACATATTAAGAGTGCCTATGATATGGTAAATGATAATGCAAGGATAGACATATGTGAATGACTTAAAGATGAACTAATAGACAATCTAGCAAAGATCAAAAGGGAAAAGAAAGGAACATTCAGATTTGGAAACCTACTTGTTTGTCTGATGCTATATATAACCAAACAAGTACCCGGTATTGGCACCAGAGATTTTGGATATGATATACCAGTAGGAAAACAACTATCAGAATTGCTAAACAATATGGGAGAGAACAGGGAGAAAACCATAAATGAGTACTTTCAAGCACTAAAGCCTCGAATGAAAACAAGAGTAAGGTTATCACAAGCTATGGTGGATAAGTACCAAAAGGAAATATGTTTTGTAATAAAGAAAGATAAAATTTGGATGGAGGCAGTTGTTCCTAGAATCATCTGGGTTACTGAAATGAGGTATGAGACTGATGACAACATAATAGAAACCTATGCAAAAGCCCTCCTAGAATCTCCTAAGGAACCTGAAGAAGAAGTATTTGGTAATGCTGAAACTATAGAAAGTCAAATTCAATCAAAGAAAAGAGTTAAAAGGGTTGAGGCAACTATTAGAAAAGGAACCCGACAAACAAAAGCTATTAAAGAAGATGTGCTAAAGAAAAATGGTATAACTGAAGGTGAGTTGGAAGCACTTCAACTGGAAACACACCTTTCACCGATTGGAACTTCTTCATAAAGTGACATACCTGCAGTATTCAAGAGAGTTGAGAGGAAAAGAAAACCTTCACTGACACCTTCTCCTATACCAAAAAGACAGAAGCAATAGGCAGTAAGGCCCCTAGGAAAGAAATTAACTCCAAAGAAAAAGAAGTTGACTCCTAAGAAGAAGTCAAAAAAATCTATAGCTCCTATTGATAAATTACAAAATGAAATTACCGAGGATGGCAAGTTGAAGAGTATCAGCAAACTGTATAACACACTATCTGCTGATGACAAAGAGAGAGTAGAGAACAATGTAATACTACACTTAGATATTTTCAAGAAATTTTTGATGCAAGTTGTTGATGAAATACCGACAGATCTATATAATAGACTAGAAGCTAGAAGAGTAGCTATTGTTGAGCTAGATAAGAAAATAAAAATTGAAAAACTAGTTGCAGTACACCCTGTTAACTCACCTGATGAGATAGATCAATTAATCTCTGAGGCTAACCGGTCAGTATTATCAACTGCTCACCGACATATAGCATTGATGGTAGGAAGAGTGAATGAGATAACAGAGGAAACATCAGATGCATGGGATATATTCCTAGTAGAAAAAGAAAAAGATGAAGAGTATCAAAAACCTAAAACCTTCAAGGTATATCAAAAGGATAGGGACAAAGGAAAAGGAAAGGTTGGTGGACCTCCCAGTATAAAGATAACAGACAACTTACCCCCACTGCCTTTAGATACTCCACCGGTAGACACTACTGAAAATCAACTGGCAACAAAGAGTATGAAGACAACACATGAGGACACAAATCCTGATTCTGAGGTGTTATACACAATGAATATCTATACTCAGGAAGTCAACATTGTGGTTGATAAGGAAACAAGTGAGAAAAGAGATGTGGCAACTGAGCAACTGGTAGTAGACACAACAGTTGAGACAAATGTTGAAGATACAGTTGGAGAAATTGAAATTGGAAGTGAGCAACAAACTAAACAGACAATGGATATAGGAAAAACTGATAGCACTGGTGTACATAATGTATCTATTGAGCAACCAACAACTGATAACAATGAAAAATCTATTGAGATACCAATTGAAAATGTTTCAGGAGCAAGCACAAAGAAACCGGTAGAAAATATAGAGTTACAAACAGAAAAACCGGCAGTGGATACCACTAAAAAATCATCAGAGGCACCATTAGAGAAACCATCAGTAGAGAGTACAAAGAAACAGGTAGAACAATAGGTTCATTCACAAGTACATTCAGAGATAGTGCCACCGGCTACAACTGAAAGACCTAAACCTTTGGTAGCTGAAATGTAAACACAAACTAATCCTCCAGTGAAAGAGGAAAGCAATGCTATTATCACCACCGACGGATTACAAATTGTGAAGACAATTGGACAGACATCCGGAACCTCCATGTCTGAATTCAGACCAACAAATGTGACAGAGGTATTGCTAGATTCAATTAAGAAAATAACAGATTGTAATAGACTAGCATATAAGGCTATTGATAACACCATACCAATTTTGAAGATGATTGCACCCAAGTGTAACATAGAGAATAAAGATTCTTTAGGACAATTAGACACATTGTCTAAATTCATCACCAGTAACCTAATCACTGTTGATCAAATAAATAAGGATACTTGTAAGGAAAGGATGATAAAAGAAAAAGATAAATTCTTTATGGAAATTATGAATAAGAATAAAGAGGAGATGGATACTCTTTTATCAGAACTCAATGAAATCATTTTTGACTTCAAGAAATTGTATAGGGATACATGTAAAACGGATGTATTAACAGAAGATCTTGACAATGAAATCAGAAAGACATAGGATAAGATTAACAATATTGCTGACAATCTGATTGGAACATCAGATTCATTTTTGGAATTAGAGAAGAAAATTGTAGAGTAGGAAGAGAAAATCAGGAAACTAGAAAATGAAAAACAAAGAATAAAGAACAAAGAAAAAGACTTAAAATGCAGACTTGGTCCAAGACTAGACTATTTTATTTCCTTGAGAAAAGAAATATTTGAGGCTCTGGTTCTTGGACTAAAGACACCAGAAGAGAAAATGCACATACTCATCGGTACAGTGCAGAGAACCCACGAGGCTATAAAAGATAGTGAAACATTCAACAATGATATAAATTTAATTTTGACAGATATTTTTCAGAGTGTAACCCACCAGTTACAAGAAACCAGGTAGGACTCCATTGATAGCTAATGACAACCTTTGTCATTGATGTCAAAGGGGGAGTAGAGGCTATGAGAAAAATGATCAGTGGATGGCTCATCAACTTAGGGGGAGCTCACATTTTTTTGGTAAGACAATTCTGGCAGACTCATTTTTGGATGACACTTTTTGGATTTTTCTCATGAGTGTTGCCATCAATGCCAAAGGGGGAGATTGTTGGCAAATGCACACTCCAATGAGAAATTGTAGGTGATTGAAGGTTTTGTCATTGATGGCAACCTTACAATCATATGATATCGGCAAGACAATATACCAGTACCAAAAACAACAAACTCTACACCGGCACACAGAACACCGACAAAGGATAGATACTGGCACCCTGGCCGACAGGAATTTTGTTTATAATGTATTTTGTAATTAATTGTAAAATCATTGTAAGCCGACATGGCGAGTTGTAATATGACTCATATATGTATGAGATCATTGTAGAACATTTCGTAATAATGTGATAGGCAAAATAAGGCAGACCTAATATGTGAATTATAGGTTAAGGGTTTATGTATGAAGCAAAGCTAAAACCGGTACTGGGTCTGGCATAGCAGATGCTAATTTGAAGCAGTACAAGACATTGGATTTGTAAAATCCATTTTGTAAGTCAGTGTGACTTCTTATTTTGTAATTGAGTAGTGAGCTCTAGGCACTTGGCCTTCCTGCATGTGCAGGCCCCTATTGTAAGAGTAATATTCACTTATTAGCTAGTAAGTGAATATTGTGGGTCACAAATCCCACCGAGATTTTTCCCACATCGGGTTTCCTCATTAAAATATTGTGTTATGGTATGCTTTTCATGTGGTTGTTGTTATTCTTGTTTACTACATTATTCTTGGTTTACCGGTATACAGTATTGATATGCTTTACATGTTTTAAATCAAGTAAATTCAATAACTGGTTAGATACTGATTCACCCCCCCCTCTCAATATCTTTGGGAATCCTAATAGATCTTGTATCCCACTAATGTTCTACTGATTTAGTATATGACTCATTCTTTTGCTTCATTATCTTGTTGTGCGAGAAGAACTCCTAATGATACTTCGGTGGTTGATACATATAGTAACAACGACTTTCCTTGAATTGGTGACATTAGGATAGGTGGTTGCATGAGATAGGCCTTGATCTTGTTGAATGCATCCTCACATTGATGGTCCCACTTGAAATTAACATTTTTGTGCAATAGATGAGTAAACGGTTGACATTTATCTGCTAGCTGAGCAACAAATCTTTTGATTGACTGCAGTCTTCCTTGGAGTGATCTTAGTTGACTGATATTCCAGGGAGATACCATTTCCATGATTTATTTGACCTTAGCTAGATCTACTTCGATACCTCTAGCTGAAACAATGTATCCCAATAGCTTTCCTGAAGTAACACCAAAGGCACATTTCTTGGGATTGAGCTGTAGCTTGTACTATTCTAATAGGCCAAAAATATTTTCCAGTATTCCTATATGTTCTTCTCTACTGTATGACTTGGCCAATATATCATCCACATAGTCTTCCATGAATGTATGCATCATGTCATGTAATATCATTTTCATAACTCTTTAA
This sequence comes from Cryptomeria japonica, assembly GCF_030272615.1. Classification (NCBI taxonomy): domain Eukaryota; kingdom Viridiplantae; phylum Streptophyta; class Pinopsida; order Cupressales; family Cupressaceae; genus Cryptomeria; species Cryptomeria japonica. The sequence goes on along the minus strand of NC_081411.1, from coordinate 468,959,822 downwards.
TATATAGCAATCACGTTCTTTAGTCCAAAAGGCATGACGCTCCAGCAGAAAGTACCCCATGGACATGTGAAAGTTGTCTTGTCTTGACCTTCAAGTTCTATTTTAATCTAATTGTATCTAGAAAAACCATCCATTAGAGAAAACATGGAGTGACCAGTAGTTAAATCCACAATGATGTCAATGTTAGGCAAAGGAAAGTCATCCTTTGGACATGCATTGTTAAGATCTCTGAAGTTTGTTCATACTCTGATACTTTTTTCTGGTTTGGACATAGGAATGATGCTTAATACCCATTGAGGATATGCTATAGGTTTGATGAATCCTACGTCTAGTAATTTCTTTAGTTCTGCTTTGACAGGAAGAGCAATATGGGGATGCATCTTCCTTAATTTCTACTTAACCGGTTTGGCTCCTGTACTGACATTTAGGTGATGCATAATAAGATTTGGATCCAACCCTAGCATGCTTGTATATGACCAGGAAAAATTGATTTGCCATCATTTGAAGAATTCCATATATTGTTGCATCTCTTGCTTTGATAAAGAAGTTGCTGGATGTAGACCAATTGTGCCAACGTTAAATGTCGCTGTTGGTTCTATCAATATGGATGACCTATCTTGATAGTATTATGGTAAGGTGTCAAATATCCCATCTTCCGACGCCCCGAGGAGGTTTTCATCGTTAGATGCATCCTTTATTTTTACTTTTTCACGATCTAATGTTGTCAATAAATGGTTTTCAGCATTAGACTTGATATTGTTTTCTTTATTTTTTTTTTTGCGACTTGGAGATTTGGCACCCACTTGATTCGAAGATACGTTAGCAAAATCCCTGGTGAAAGTTGTTGCATTGAGGTATAAAGATATGGCATGGTCATTGGGAAAGGTATCAATGGTGGTATGTCTTTCATTTTCCCAGTCCATAAGTTCAGGATGGATTAAGGGTAAAGGATCCTTAGGTTGAATTGTTTCAAAGACATTAGGGGTCATGATAGAGATGTCAGAGCTTTCAATATGCATTTCAATGTCTAGAATGACACTCTCATCAGAATGACCTCTCAGAAGTAGCTCTTGATCATCCTTGATTAAGTCCAAGTCAGCTGAATGTGATTCTATTTCAAGTGGGCTAGTTCCTAATGTTTCCCCCGCATATGCATGAACTACATTGACATCTACATATTTTTCTTCACTTTCAATTTCAAATTGCTCTTGTTTGTTTTTCCATGATAGTGAATATTCTCTGTTCCCTTGATCTCTTAGCTGCATTTGTTTTTCCATGCTTGACAAAATTGAGGCAAATGATTGTTCCTTGGATTGTGTGCTTGAAGATGATGTCTCTCTATTATGTGGAAAAATAACCTCTTGAACCGGTTTCAGATTACTACAGTACTAAAATGAATTTGAATTTGCTGAGATCGTGATTTCCTGCCCATTGTATGGAAACTTTAGGCACTAATGATATGTTGATGGAATAGACTGTATGTCATCTATCTATGATCTTCCCAAGAGTATGTTGTACAGTAAGTCCAAGTCTAGAACTTGGCATGCTGTGTCTTTCTGCAAAGGTCCCACTAGTTACAGTAATCAGGTCTTTACTTGATTAATTAAATGATATTTATTTAATTAATTAAGTTCCCCTTTATCTCTTTTACACTTAAGCTAACATTAGGTGCATAATAATTAATTCTTTTATTAATTATTATGTGCAAGCCTAGGTTTTCCCTTTTAGGGTTTCTTGACCTATTAGAGGTTGAATTCTTTTCTTTTGTATAATTCTATTATCACATTACACATTTTTGTGAATATTGAGCTCTCATCTTTTTGAGCATATTTCTGTGTATTTGGTTTTTCTTTGTTGCTTCCTTGCTTCTCCTTGTAACAAGTTTATTTAAGCTTGCAGAGATCATTTGGGCTCATGTGGTGTTGTATTTCTCAACTCTCACATGGTATTAGAGCTTCAGATCTGCAGCTACTTGTTCTTGTTTTGAGTTTTTTGCATTGGAAGCAGATCTGGGGTTTTTTCAGAAGTTTTTTTATGCACCTAGGGATAGGTCTTTTTTTTCCTGAGTACTTTGGGCCTAAACGGACCTCACCATAGTGCTCAGAAGGCCCAAAAACCCCTATGGTCATCTAAAACTTGACCATTTTTTACTCTTGAGCCTCTGGGGGTATTTTTTCTTCAGTATTAGGCCGTAAGACCCTAGCACGCAGTTTGAGAGTTTTTATCAAAAAAATTGCCTTTTTATGGCATGCAGGCTAAATTTTGATTTTTTTTCAAAAAAAAATAAAAAATAAAAAAAATAAAAAAAAACAATGGCAAAAGTCTTTTTTGTTTAAAAAAATATCAAAATTTTTTGGGGTTTGTTTTTTGGGTCCCTGCCAGCTTGATAGTTAGACCGTCGGCTTTGTCAGCGCGGGTCCCGCCGTCAGCCTCTCCCAGCCCCACCAACCCTCGCCGGCTTGCCCGCCAGCTGGCTGCCACTGCGCCACCTTCCGGCCCTCGCCGGATCGCCCGCCGACCCTTCCCTGCTGGCCGCCTCTGCACCACCTGTCGACCACCACTGCCTCCGCCTGTCGACCCTTCTCTGCTAGCCACCTCTGCACCACCTATCGGCCACCATTGCCTCTTCTTGCCAGCCATTGCAGCCCTGTTGCTTTCTAGCTTTGCCTCTCCACCACCAAAGTGCCATCGGAGCACCGCCCATGGGCCACCTCCGCCCGACTCTGCCACTAGACAACCCCTCCCTCTTGCTTTTGAAGGGGGGGTTGGTTTTTTCCTCATAACTTGGGCAAACGGAATCATTTTTTTGAAAACAAATAGGCATCATAAAGATGGTTCCAAGATGGACCTCATGGTGTTGGAATTTGTTTCCAATTTTTCTGTTTGACTATACTTTTTTCCAGTCAAAGTGGGGTCTCTTTTCTGCACTTCCGGGGCCATAGAATGAACATCCGAACTCCATTTTTTGAAAAATTTATATTGTTGGAAAGCTTGTTCTGTGCACTTTCCAGTCATATGAATTTTCTTTCCATATTCATCTCCAGGAATATTCTATTCAGTTATTTTCTTTTCAGCACTCTGGTAAATCTCTTGGTTGTTTCAGGTCCTGGGATCTCTTTCTCTAAGTCGGATGTCTTGATTTTGACTGTTCTTTTAGTTTCCAGCCTTCTTATCATTGTAGCATTTTCTTCATACAAACGCATAGAGATAAAGTTCCATCATGCATTGTTTACTTGGGATCTTGCACATCTTGTGCCTTATTGTACATGCACTACATTATAAAGTGCCATGGGGGGGTTGATGTTTGCCTTTTGTTTTCCATCGACCTTTATCTAGTGAGTGTTCCTTCCACGATATTAGCCTCATGATGTGTGTCAAGTGAGTGTTCCTTCCACGTCACTATGTACTTTCTTTGCACCTTCGATGTTCTTGGTTCTTCATCATGCAGTTCTTGTTGGCCATTCTTTTCAGTGTACCTATCCCTCTCCCTTTTCAGCATTATGGGGAGGTTTGTCCTGTTAGTTCTAATGCTTCCTTGGTTCGATTGATCACCTCTTCAGGCTTTGGTTTCTCATGCCATCTATATCTTCGAGTTCAGTTATTTGCCTTTGTTTTCCATCTGATTTGAGTAGTGTCATTTGAGGGCACTCATGTAGATTATAGTCTTCTCTACCTGGTCATGTTCTATTTCAGTGGAGGTTCTTCAGCTCAGCAGCTACTCTTCGATAGTGTTTGCAGCTATTTCCTGCTTCAGTGGTGTTCTTTTCCATCTTTTTTTGGAGTAGATTTTTTTCCCATGTGGTTTTCTCCATTTCTCCAGTTCATAGAGATTTGGTTGTATTTGGGTACCTGATCAGGCCTTGTTGTCGGGACCCATCTTTCTTGCTTTCAGTAGCTGTTCTAGGTTTTAGCTTCTCCCTAAGTCTAGGTTAAGGGGGGGTGTTAGAGTAATTAGGTCTTTACTTGATTAATTAAATGATATTTGTTTAATTAATTAAGTTCCCCTTTATCTCTTTTATACTTAAGCTAACATTAGGTGCATAATAATTAATTCTTTTATTAATTATTATGTGCAAGCCTAGGTTTTCCTCTTTAGGGTTTCTTGACCTATTAGAGGTTGAATTCTTTTCTTTTGTATAATTCTATTATCACATTACATATTTTTGTGAATATTGAGCTCTCATCTTTTTGAGCATATTTCTGTGTATTTGGTTTTTCTTTGTTGCTTCCTTGCTTCTCCTTGTAATAGGTTTATTTCAGCTTGTAGAGATCATTTGGGCTCCCGTGGTGTTGTATTTCTCAACTCTCACACCACTCTGATGGGTAATATCACAATTCCTTTAGAGGAACACTCTTCTTCATCATATGCTTTGATTGTGATTTTTTTTGGGATTAACTGCATTTTTAGAATAACTTAGAGCATTGACAAGACTCAATGAGAAAATGTTTAAGCCAACTCCCCCATCTATTAGGACACGCTTAACGAGTGTTCTATGAATGAGGACTTCAATTTGCAAGGGAGTGTTATGGGGATGTTGCAAGGAATCAATGTTTGGATATGAAGGAGATGGGCTTTGAATATGATCCTCTGAAATAGGTTTGATGGCCATTATGGATATCCCTTGGGGAAATTCATCCTTGGGTGTAGTGTTTGGTGAGGATGCTATGGAAGGTTCTTGCAAGTTTGTAAGAAGTGTATGAATAGATGCCTTTGGAGAGTCAATCTTCTTATGAGGAGATGAGCCATTTCTAGACATAGGTGCATGATTTTGATCTTCCTCAGCAAAATCCCTTAGGGATTTATTTAAGAGTTGCATAAAAGAGCCACCTTTCTTTGGAGATGTATTTGAATCCTTGGGAGGTTTTGACATAGTTGGCTTTTGATTTTGAACTTGTTTTATTTCTGTGATATGCTAACTTGTTATGTCTTCTTCTTGTATTTTGCTTTGGTATTCCATGTTTCTATGATCTTTAGCTATTTTGAATATTTCTATTTCTGTTTCTTTGATCTTACGTCTCTACGTTCTAGTTAAAATGGGCATACACTTGTGTTGGATATTGTGCAAGGATTCAATTATCTAAGAGGTGTTTTGATAAGTGACCAACTTTCAAGATATATGTGATAGAGTGATATGACATGAAAAGATAATTCAAGTATTTGTAGATTTGTAAGTTTTTTGATCTCAATTTGGAGTGCAATGATGATGATTTTGATAAAACCAAGTCCAATAGGAACGATATAGCCTACAATGTGGGACAAGGTTATTTTGATGAAATGTTTTAGTTTCAAGGATGATAGATCCTAATGAGAAACTATGTTTTGAGTGATCAGTTTATCAAAGAAGGTGATGATGCACTTTGAGATGTTAGATCTTGAACTTGTTGAAGGTGAATACTTGAAAATCTTGAGGTGTCTAGTTCTAGAATCCGATTTGACAGTAGATAACTTGACCGAGCAAACCAAGAAGACAACCTAAGCACATAATGATAGATATTAGGTGTTTATGCTCACTATAAATTGATCAAGAAAGCATGACAGATCTAGAAAATACATGCAAGAAGACAACTCTGAACTGATAGAGACAAAAATTCATACGACAGTTTAAACAGTCCCAGACGACAATTCTTATAGACCCATACGATAAACTAGGAATCCCATATAACAAAGGTCTAATCTCGTATGACACTTCCCACAAAACCAAATGACAACTGATAACAAATAAGCCTCTGCTAATCTAACTCATACAACAATTCCCACAGAACCAGACGATAAACTACCTTTCTCATATGACAAACTAGAAAGCTCGTACGATTGAGGACAAAGCAAAGACAAAATTTTTACTTTGACAAATTTTTGACCAAAAATGTTTGATGTTTTGATTCTATTTTCCATTTTTAGATGTCTGATTTTTTGTTTTGGGGATGAAAACACATCAAACACATGATATGATGAGTGACCTCAAGTACAACACGCTAAATCCTAAGGAAGTTGGCTGAGAGAGAAAACCTTTGCTTGCAAACGTAGGTACACACCCAATAGCTAATCAGAATACGATCGTTGAGTCTCACACAATGGATTCTCAACACCGTATTATCCGACTCCAAATGCTAATGGGGGCAGGATATGGCAAGTATCTTGGGAGAGTTACTATCTCTCTTGCACAAAGATTATCCCCCAGAGATTACTTTAGTGGAAAATATTCGCCAATGACAAATTTTTCACGTCGGCCATGTCGGAAATGGCAAATATTTTGTACTGACTGGGGGTGGCCATGTCACTAGAACATTATCAATTTCCGTCAAAGTCACGGCCCCATCACCATATATTTTATGCAATTAATGTTTCTATGCGATGATTTTGCCAATACAATATATGGTGGACATACGGTAAATTTAATTGTTTCCCCTACACTCTCCGAGGTTTCCTTAATACATGACCTTAATTCGCCTATAGGCATGTGAAGATTTGTTAGCCAGGGGGACCCAATTCGCCCGACATCTTGCCGACACGTGTCTCCATTCACCCCAACTTTCACCAACTATATTGTATTCACCTATTAATTGGACGACCTATAATCGCGTCAAAAATTACATAAGTCATATTTGGACGACCTATAATCGCCTAAAAAATTACATAAGTCATGTTATAGTTATGCGGGATTCGCCAAATATTTGTATACCATATAAAATTCCCGTGGAATTTGCCATATAAGGATTGGTATAAGTACATGCAAAGATCAGATCTATCTCAACACAATCTGGTGGGTTCTAGGCTCTGAATTCTGATCAATAGCGAAGTTTCAGACCAAGGAAAATAATTATTGTTGACTACATTGGCGACTGCTAGTGACCTAAAGCCTAAAGGTGAGCGGTCATATTTTTGAAGTGGTATATTATACATTATAGTCTATTATTGCTTCTTCAACAAATTGATATTTGTTTGGCAGCCTTTATTTCATTGGAGATGTTGAACAGGAAGAGGGGTAGAAAACCTGAATGTGGGGAAGGCCAAGAGAGGCCACCAAAAAGAAGAACGTTGTCCTCGTACTTTGGCATTGGAAAATATTATGGTGAAAATCAGGAAGGTACATCATCACAAGTACAAGTACAAAATTCGCCACCTGCATCGCATGTTGAAGACGATGGCGAACCTGATATCTCAGATCAGGATGATCTTGAAGAAGATTATCTGGTAGATACCCAAGTTAGCTGGAATGATATAATCGACTTGGGTGATAATGCCATTGATGATAATGCATGGAAGGGGAAAAGAAAAGCCATATCAAAAAAGGGTGAACCACAATCAAAAAAGGATCGGGAGTGGGATATATCAGTGAGGAATTTTCAAATTAATTGGGCATCAAAGTATCTATTCATTGAACCAGTGGAGAATCCAATTGAAGGCGAGCCTCATTGAATGCAGGTGTAAGATTTTCACTTGGAAACATAACAAGGAAATTAGGTTGTAGCTAAAATTTGACACCATAGAAGAGCATATGGGTAAAGTTTATGAAAAATAAATGATAGACGGGGTTGAAAAATCAGTGATAAGATGGAAAAAAAAGGAGGAATGCAAGCATGTGAGGAATGCTGAAGAGTATTATTTTCATGAGAAATTACAGACAAAGCCTGCTGAGGCTAAAGGTTCTATTGAAGCTATTTTTGGAAAAGCAATGCAAATAGAACAATTGGGAAAAGCTGTTCAGTTAAGCGTTGTTTTTCATATTTTGAGCAAAGGGCATGCTATGATAGATTTCCCATCAATTAGTGGTTTATTATAGTTTTTGAAAGTTCCTAACTATCCTAATAGACACTGGTCAGTAAACAATGGATGGGAATGGGCAAGTTGTCTTGTTGAGGTTGAAAAAGAAGATGTACAGGAAAAAATAAGAGAGTCAAACTTTATTGCATTTTCTTTAAACTAAGTTACGACAATAGATAATACTTCATGGGTATGCATGCATGTTTATACTATAGAGAATCATACCCACCAGCCTCATCTACTATTTGTTGCTAAAATGAAGGAGAGTGCGACAGTGGAAAATTTATTTCAACTAGTAAAGAGAAGTTTAATTGAATATGGAGGTATGGATGACATGATGGTAGCCAAAAAATTGGTTTGTGTTGGAGTAGATGGAGCTTCAGTAATGCAAGGTCACAGGAACGATCTTTGTACAAAGATTGAAACTTCATTTGCACCATACATTACTGCAATTCACTACATGGCTCACGGAATGAATCTAGCTTTTGGAATTGTGAGCAAGTTTGCTTCGGTTAAAAAAATTGAAATTTTAATCATAGAGCTCTACTCACACTTCTGTCGAAGTCCCAAGTGATTTATGGAATTTCAACACTTTGCTGATGGATTAACTGATGGGAACAAGCTTCTCAAGGATAATGATACTAGATGGATCTCTTTGGATGGTCAGCACATCGAGTGTTTTCAGAATATCCATTCTTGATTGGACTATTTCACAGAACTCACGATGAATCAGATCAATCAAAATTTCCTAAAATTCTTGGCAAGTTAAGTAATTTAGAGACACTCTTAACTTTAGCAGCTCTTCTGCCCATGCTAGAGGAAATGAGGAATATTATGAAGGCTGCCCAAAAAAGAGCTCTGTATATTGCAGAATATGCTACGCTGCGTAAGATGACATGCATGACCCTCGACAATCTCTATCGAAATCAACCAACACTATCAGATGAAAGATTTGTTAAGTGGCAGACACTCACGGATTTGAACAATCCTAATAACTTTTTACAAATCGGTGCAGACGTGGAGGTATGTGACAATGTATGGGGAGTTGAGATACCAATGCACTTCTATGGCACGGTTGACCCCGAGGAACCAGGAAAGCGCCCCAGGAAGCAAAAAACAAGAGTTACAAGGGAAGATTTCGACAAGATTGTTGAGAGTGTAACTACTTCTGTGAAGAAAATTGCATATGATCTTTCCTCACAAATTAGAAGTAGATTCCCTCCTGACAACCTACTCGAAGCCATGTCTATTGTGTTTCCTTATTATTGGAGCTTCAATAATGCAGCTGATTTTCGAAGTAAGCTACTGACTTTGATAAAACAATTTTGCATATCCAGAGAATTGAATGGAGTAACTATAAATGGAATATTAGATGAAAATCATCTTCAAGAGAAATCATCTCATTTTGCATACACTATGAAAGAACAATATGCCAAAATGGTGAACCCCCGCGAAGAGGGATTAGTAACAAGGCTTTGGAAATCTATAGCTGAGAACTCAACGTTGCATGATTCAATGCTAGAATATGTGAAGCTTGCTGATTTATGTCTTACCATGATATTGGGTTCTATGGAAGATGAGAGAGTTTTTAGTGCTTTGGGGTTCCTAAAATCAAAGCTAAGAAACAAACTAGACAAAAATTTAGAAAATTGCTTGAGGCTCTATACATCTAGGTATGATGTCCACACTTTTCCTTACGATAGGGCACTGTAAATCTGGAGGTCCAAATGTGAAAGAAGAGGTTTGGGCAACACTTCAAACCAAAGTGGGACTATTGACTCATGTACTAGACCTACTGGTAGCATTGAGATGCAGTTCAACGAAGGTATGCAGACTCAGAGTGAAGAAACCACAGACAAGAATCAAGAAAGCACTGAATTTGATGAAGATGAATGGAAACTATAAGAGATTGGTATTTATTAATCTTATTACTGTATCTCATCATTCATATTAAAAAATCATATTACATTTTGCAATTAAATTTAATATTGATTTGTAATTGTATTTTTCAACTTTCTATTTCCAAATTTAAAATAGCATAATAAAAAAAACCATAATGTGTTTATTGATACATAGATGTTTATTGTTTATTTATACATGTTTGAGTCTCAAATCTGTGTGATACATTTCAGAACCATATGATACAATTCATTCAATAGTAATACACATGTCGAGAACTTAGATTTTCATTAATTATTTCAAAATATAGTCATATGATACAATTCATTCAATAGTAATACACCAATCTATGTGATTCTCCATGCCAATTGCAAAAGTGAATACAAAGTTTCATAACCCTTTGCAAATGACCCTGAATTCCCTTTTATATAAACAAGGGAGCAACAACAACTTCAGGTCGAATTGCAAGTTTGAAACATGTCAAGACTAAACATCAAAATCACAAACTCAACACATATTTATATGGGCATCACATGTCGTATTAGCAATTTAACATCTGCTACATGTTTGATGTCTCCTATTCAAAAAACAGAGTTCAAAATTAAATATTAATTCACGCCATGACAAATTAAACATAGATAATAGCAGTGCCTAAAACCTACTAATTAGAAATAGAGAAATGCATAAATGTTAAAGCAAGGGAGAATTTGAGAATACAAATTTACTGGCTGAAGTTTTGCACTGTGCATCATAGATTCATAGGCTGGATTAGCAAAATAGAAATAACGAGTGCTATTTTTTTCCTATTCATAAAATAGATTCATAGGCTGGATTAGCAAAATAGCAATAGCGAGTGCATCATATATTCATAGGCTGGATTAGCAAAATAGCAAACAGAAAAAACATAAAACCTTGAAATTAAGAATAAAAGAAGAAAATTGTGCAATACATACTATGATTCTTAAGAATTCTGTGCCAGTTTTTGTAGGGTACTCCACTCTTCGTTTGATGGAAGGTCAATATTCTATAAACTATGGAAAGTCAACTCCAAATTCGTCAACATTCCATATTTAGAAGATTTACTTGACATCATCATTTCATCCAATACTGAATTTAGAGTTGTAAATGGTTGGATGAATTCTAGAAAGCTTTTGGGAGTTGTGTCCTTTGGAAGCAAGTCTAAATCAGACTTCATTTTTATCTCCATGCTTTTTTTGTAAGCTTCTTCTCCAATGAATTTATTTGATGTGTCAACAAGCTTAGGCAAACCAAGTTTAATCAAATTATTTTTCTTTTCTTGCAACTTCAATATCTTTTTTCCACAACTTTCCATAACTTCTGTTGTTTCCCTTAGCTTATGGCATTTTTGAATGATAGATGATTTCTTAACTATGGCATCAATGCGACTCTTAATTCCCTTGGATGCCAAGTAGCTGTCACTGGAACTGTAGACTACTTTCAAAATCTTTTTTGCCATTTCCTTTTTTGAATAAAAATGTGTGCTCTTCTCATAGTGCCCTTTGATTTTTATAAAAAATAGTCTCATACTTTCAGTCAATTGAAACCATTCACACAACTTCTCACTCCTCTGCATTATTTGCCGCCAAATGTTTTCTTGTATATACTTCATTGTATTTTTCATATTATCTTTCAATCTATCCTCCAAAGTTTCTCTACTTCCTCTTGCAAATGTTTTTCTTTTTCCTTCCCATGATCCAATAGGTCTTGTAATTTTTTCATTCAGCGGCAACATACTCATAACTTTTGTATAATTTTTGAAAACTGGCTTTTTCCTCAACAATTTTTCTATTGCTTTTAGCCAGTGTTTTTGTTAGGTCCTTCAATTCTTCATCCTTCTCCTGCTATGCAATTTCTACTGCAGAGCCTGAATTTTTTATCCTTTTCTGTAAATCATTGCACTTGCTATCTGCTGCTTTCCTCCTTGATTTTTTTGTTTTCCAGGTCTGCCTATAACTTTTCTATTTGTTTCTCCAGTTAATTTTTTTCTCTCTCCACCTTTAGCAATGAAGTTTAGACCACTTTGTTAGTCCTTTTTGACACACTAATTTTGTCCACGTTATGTACTTTGGAAAAATCCATTTGGAGGGTGCTAACTTGAAATTGAGTGGGATCTATCTGACTGTGTGGTGGATTTTTATCTTTAGATGGGGTTGGGGGCATAACAACCATGAACTCCATCATATCTTTCTGTGGGTCATATGTTGGAAATACCCCGTTCCTTGCAGGTTATTCGTTTAAAAATTCAGACACAGAAACCCTATGAAATGCTTTCTTTTTTTCTTTATTTGCTTTTGTTGTGTGTTCATATTTTTCATAGTAATCACGAAATTGAAAATCTGGGCTTGCTGAAGCAATTGAATGTTTGAAAGGTGACATAGGAATACCATAGGCTCCAGTTCCACTTATTCCTGTGGTTTTAACTAATGCTTGACTAGGATTACCAACAACAGTTCCTGATGCTGTCCCACTCCCACTGACACTTTCATGTGTAGTTTTCATAGTCTTTTGAGGTGTGTGATCTGAAGCTGCAAATGATTGATTTGTAGTGGCAGTGGCACTTGATATAGGATTCTCAATAGTATGAGATTGATTATCTACCTTTAGTGGCCTCTTGCGAGAGATATTTTGTCATTTCCCTTGTCCAACACCAAGACAACTAGTATCTGTAGTAGTACCCATGCCAACCCCACCAATCACAATGACACTTGATTGAAAAATAATAGGAATACTATCCCCAGATTCCCCACCAGTGGTAGTGGCACTTGATTCACCACCAATGGGAATACCATGATGTGGTGGTGGTTGTGGATTTGAACCTAAAACAAATGTAGGTGGACCCTAAGGGTAATGAGTAGTACCTATTCGTGATGAATCTGAAGAATCAAGTCCAATGACTGGTTTATAAGGACCTTTTGATTTTGACCCTGATGGAAGTTGTACCTGAAGTGGATACCAAATTCCCTCTCCTCTAGGACCTAGACCACCACCTTCAAAACCCATTTTTTCTACAAGGTCTGCCCCTTTTCTATATTTTCCTTTCATGGACTCATTGACTCCACCTAATATTTTCGAGATTGTAGTAGTTGTTGGAGGGGGTTCAACGGAAACCTCATGCTCATCATCTTCAGTTTGGCCATGCTCCATATCCCACAATTTGCTAAACTCTACATCCTTGTTGATGCTCTCAAATTCTGCACTTGTCTTTGGTTCACCAAGATTCTTCCTCATAGTCCAAAAATCATTTATTTTGGTTTGAGTCCAATAATTCTCTTTACATTCATGCAAAATTGATTTGGGAATAGATTTCTTAGATGGATTAGCAGATTTAAGGTAGAAATTGTAGGACCTCCTATTTTAGATGCCCTGACCCTCCTCTGTTGTCCTCTGTGTGTGCATTTGCAATGCCATAATTTGTGATGAAATTTCTTCTGTTGAGATGTTATTGTCAGCTGCAATTTTATCCATCTCTTTTTTAACCTCATCCCAGGAGTCCATGTTTCTAAGCTTTTCTAGCAATGGTTTCCTTTCATGTTGACATAACACTGAAGAGTTCCCATTTTTCTTAAGCCTTGCTTGAACTACACCGATTGGATCATACTGCCAGAGACCCTCATCACCAAAGTTAAAAACTGTCAAAAAATCATGTGCCACATTGAATGCTTTTCTCTCAAATGTGAACCCTCCACATGAGAAAGGCAAGGAAGGAAATAGGATCTTCTTTTGCTGACCATGGAAGTGCCTATCTGTGCTCTCCAATTTCCGTATATACTCTAATGCATTCTATCACATGTATTGGAAGTCTGTATGGTTTTACTGTCGATCCGTAAAACCTTAACATAGTGAATTATTCCATGAAGAACCAGTCAGCCAATTCTATTTGACTTCCAAGTTGAATGCAATCTCTACAAGACATATGCAACCTAGGCATTGGAGTGCTTGTAATTTCATTATACATTGGTGCCAAAAAGAAGTCTACAAAATGGTTGTAGTTCTTTTTGTTATCATGCATCCTTATCTTTGGTGTCCAATCATATATTGGACACTCTGTTCTCTTCCCAGTCTTCTCATCAATCTTATAGCTCATAATTTGAAGCTTGTTGGTCTCGAATATTGCACGATACTTGGATAGAAGGAGATAGCACAAGTAGGATGAGAACCTAAATGTCTAACAGGAACCTTTTTTGATCATTAATAATTGTTTTTGCATGGATTTTACAATGTGCTCAATAAAATTATCTTACTGGCTCACATGCACAATGGATATTATAAATCATTTCAAGAAGGATTGCACCCACTTCCCTATCATTTTCCAATCCCAGGCAAAATGACAGCAAGGAAATAGTATCCCCAACCCATGGAACAAATGTTAGAATCATACTGATCCAACACAATACCAGTACCACTCTTTATTAGAGCTTTGATAAATGAATCTTTGTGACTTGGATTGAGACTCTGATAATTCCCTGCCAGCTTTTCAAGGTCAACTTGGACGTTTGAGTTTTGGGCTTCAAATCCTAGGTTCAACAAACGAGCAAATTCTCCCTCGTTTATGGATAGAATTTCCTTTTTTGTATTTTTATTGATAATTGCTTTTTTATCTTCATCATAATTTTTAGCGTAGACCATGACAAAATCAGGGCAAGGGAATACTTCAGGTAACACCATGCTTCCCAATCCAACATCCCACGATGCGATTTTTTTTTTTTGTTGTTGTTGTAACATCGGGTTGAAAATAGTAAATTTTTCCCTGGATGCATCTCCTGCCTTACTAGACAATGTATATCTAATATCTATGATACACTTTTCACCATGGATAGCAGGGTCATAAATATCCTGGTATTCATCAGTGAAACCTGGTGTTTTAACCTGTTCGGTTAGGTACATTTTGTTTTTCACTTGGCTTCTTGTTGAACTACTACTTCCTGTTTTCCCCATCACTATTATTGTTAATAATTCAAAATAATGCTAGATAAAAACTTGAAAATGCTAACCCTCAAATTGGACCATGAGATTACCAAAAGCAAAAAAGGCAGGATGTAGAATTTCTAGATTTTACCCGGAAATTGGAATTTTTATTTCACTAGATTGGCACAGACAGTCTTTGTTGCAACTTGCATTCCTCAATCTAGTAGTTGTTTTTGAATCTCCCTCGATTTATAGGTTTGTCCATGAAATGAAAGATGATTATGATTTACGAGTCTCTTATTTTGAAAAATTTGAAAAGTAGAAAAGTAAAACCTAAAGGGCAAAATATCTAGAATCATGTTGTAATTTTATTAATTACTATTAATAACTATTTGATGCCGAAGGACAAAACATTCATTACTTTAGTAAATTCCGAGGACATCATGAATCATGTTTTATAAATTCTGAGGACATTAAATGTAATACGTTCAATTCCGGGCGAAGTTCTCCCAAATGTGTTCACTTCCCACATTCGGGCCGAAATCCACCCTAAGCCGTTGATCTTTGCTCATCCAATGGACGAGGGACCCCAAGGTACCTATTGTGACTTTATGGGTATGTTTTTTAAGTCTGTTTAATAATTTTAAACTTCCGCCTGAAAAAGTGCTTTATAGACTTAATTATATTTAATTAAATTTAAAAAGTTTCAATTCCGGGCGAAGTTCTCCCAAATGTGTTCACTTCCCACATTCGGGCCGAAATCCACCCTAAGCCGTTGATCTTTGCTCATCCAATGGATGATGCTACCTGTTGTCAGTTGTCATGGGTCTCATGACTTCTGCCAGTTTTCGGGCACGTCACCATACTCGTGTCACTTTTCTGGGCAAAGTTCTCAGAAAGTTGTTCACTTCCCACATTCACCCTAAAATCCATCCTAAGCTGTTGATCTTTATTCATCCAACGGTCGATGGTACCTGTTTTCAGATGTAGTGGGTCCCACGACTTTTGCCATTTTTCTGGCACGTCACCATACTCGGACACGTCTCACTTTTCGGGTTTGATTTTTAAGTCTATTTAATCATTTTAAACCTCTGCCCGAAAAAAGCTTTATAGACTTAATTATATTTAATTAAATTTAAAATGTCCAATTCTGGGCGA
This sequence comes from Cryptomeria japonica, assembly GCF_030272615.1. Classification (NCBI taxonomy): domain Eukaryota; kingdom Viridiplantae; phylum Streptophyta; class Pinopsida; order Cupressales; family Cupressaceae; genus Cryptomeria; species Cryptomeria japonica. The sequence goes on along the minus strand of NC_081411.1, from coordinate 468,944,077 downwards.
AGTTCTCGGAAAGGTGTTCACTTCCCACATTCGGGCTGAAATCCACCCTAAGCCGTTGATCTTTGTTCATCCAACGGTCGTCGGGTCAATGATACCTATTTTTAGATGAAGTGGGTCCCACGACTTTTGCCATTTTTCTGGCACGTCACCATACTTGTGTCACTTTTCAGGCCTATTTTTAAAGTCTATTTAATCATTTTAAAATTCCACACGAAAAAGAGATTTATAGTCTATATACTATAGACTTAATTATATTTAATTAAATTTACAATGTTCAATTCTGGGTGAAGTTCTCACAAATGTGTTCAATACCCACATTTAGGCCAAAATCCACCCTAAGCCGTTGATCTTTGCTCATCCGACGGACAATGATACCTGTTGAGAACTTGAGTGTTGTCAGATGTCGTCGGTCCCATAATAAGAGACATTTAAATTTTAAAGATGTGTAAACTGCAATAGTTTGAGATAACTATTAAATATAATGTTAATATTATTTGTAATTAAAGATGTGCAATAGTTTGAGATAACTATTAAATATAATGTTAATATTAGTTGTAAAAATTTGAAATTCAAAAATAGTATAAAACATGAAACTTAGATTCTAGAATAAAACAAATAACTAAATAAAAATATAAATTTTGATATACAATTTGAAAGTTAAAAGTTTAATATAAAAAAGAAAACATTCAATATTAAATCTAAAATATTAATTTAAAGTTTAACAAAATTCTTTGAAAATATGTTTACGATATATAATTTTAAAAAATAGTTTAAAAATATGTATAAAAGTTCAACATAAATTTAGTGTATTAATTTAAAAAAATGTGTAGTCCTCAACCTGTTAAGGCGAGCAAATTTGGAAAGTATAAATGCCAAGGTGGCGATTAATTGTTGCAGAAGGAGTTGTCTGTGGCATGTCGCATGAATGGAGGAAGGGGAGGATGGTAGGAAATATTTTTCTTGATCTCATGGCATTAATGCCTTATCGTGCACATTCATTACCCGACCTATAAGAGTTAAGACGAAGGCATAATTTATTACCTTATGATCTGTGTACCAGTTTTTGCTTTGAAGCAGAACAAATCTGTAGTTCATAGAATCGTAGCTTCCAGTTTTTGCTTCGAAGTAGAACAAATATGTAGTTCGTATAATCATGGCTTTTGTAAGACATTTTTTGCAGGAAGTGCTTTTGAAATGGAGGCCAATTTCGCACTTCAAATAGACAAGAAGTTGGTGCCCTTTTTGAGCAAACTATTTGATAAACGAATGCAAGGACTATTCAAGTTTAAGTAGGAGAAGTTGTGGGCGATAGCTCGACTGATGCTTGCGGAGGAGGTGGCACATATCAGTCACCGGTATCAAACTAACATGTAGGTTTACTCTCTAATTCTGGCATGGGCCTATGAATTCAAACCGGAGGTGGAAAAGGTACAACTCACATTGGTCAAATTGATTGATGGGGATTTTTTATTAATGTGGATTCAATCTTGGAGTGGGTGGTGCCGAGAGTTGGCATTCGAATTAAGGAAGGGGATGAATAGGATGAATTACTTCCTTTTATTCATGGCCCAGAGGATGAAATCAAATACCAGTGCCGTGAACGTGCCCGAGTGGGGTGGGAAGCAATGAAACTCTTTGTGAAATTAACCAGGGTGGATGAAGTCCTGAAGGCTTTGCATGTGGTGGCAAGGATGGAGGTTGGTAGGGAATTGAGAGATAGGGCTCAAGAAGGAAGGGCCATATAGCTACTGGAAAGCTTGGAGGGTGACCCCGACTTTGGGTGCCTAAACTGCATTCCAAAAATGAAAGCTGAAGCGACAAAAGGGAAAGCCAAAGCATCAACCTCCAAGGAGGGAAGGGCCAGGGAGGAGGCGACCCAGGGGGATAGTGAGACTAAGTGAGCGGCCTATCGGCAATGAACTGGTTTTTTTGTCTCCTTGTTATAAGCTGTGGGCAATATGGTTTTCTCTCTGTTTGCGTTTATGCATGAATGACTGCAAATTTTGTATCTTGAAACTTTTGAATTAATAGAATGAAAAAACCTTTACCGATAAACTTTTTTATCTTGAAACTTTTGAAATTTTGTATTTTGAATGACTATATATTTATAAAATTATAATCAACCATATTCAATGTACAAATAATTAATGGAACGAACTAAATTTTTTTTTTACAGCATTACATAAAAAAGATCACAGTATTAAATTTATTTCCATTGTTTAACAAATAATTTAAATAACGTAGCTCATATACAAAAAGCATTTGAAAGAAATTAATTAATAAAAATGAAATAGAACCATAGAAAGCATTTTTATATCCATAAGACTGTAAGAGGCAAACTGAAACAAACTGGAAAAACTACAAGGGGGTGGGGCTAGGGCATAGGTAGTGGAATTGTTTACAATTTTTCCCTAAGAATCTGGCCCTCCTTCCATGTAGAATTCTTTAGACAACATAAGCTAAGAGAATTATTCAAGCCACATATAGTTTGGAAAGTGGTCTAGGAGGAACCGTTTCTGGAGGAAGTCCCTACCAATCTGTGCCCATTTTCTTTGACGTGTTAGCTGCTCCGCATTCAGGTTTAGGAGAAATGGTTGCCTGACCACTGGCACTGCTTGGTTATGGAGGAGAAGCTTGGATAATTCACTCGCCCAAGGGATCCCCACCCATACTTCTGCAAGGATGACAAGAGTAATGTCATCTCCAAGGAAGTCTTCCTTAAAAAACTTTCCTCAACAACATCAACATATCCACCTTGTCTCCTCCCAGGTCCAGAAGAGATGCTAAGAAGTGCGATGTAATGTCTGTGTTAACATGGTAGCTATTTTCATTTTGCAGAAACTCTCTGCCTAACACCATCCACACAACCTCATTGGTGAACGACCCAACCTCATTGTAGACTAATTCGAGGGTTGGGTCTCTAACGGAGCCTAGAAAGGCCCTCTGGTCCTCTGCAGAAATGCTTCTCAAGCGGATGGGAGTGTCCATCTTGAGAAAATAGATTAACAAATTAAACAACTTGAGCCTATAAACCTAAAATATTGTGAGCTGAAGCTCTGACGATTTATCTACCAAATGGCAAAGGCTAATTGAATATGAAAGAAGCAGAGATCGTATATAAATTGTTGAAGCTCTTGATTGTAATAATTACTTCTTTAACCATATTAACTGCTATAAATTTTTTTAAATCTTTTGTATCTCTGCAAATCTTTCCCATAAATGCACTATTGTGCGAAAATAGAAACAACTATGAACCAATACCAAATTGGTAAGTATCACATTAGAAGTCATGGGGACAAAGTAGATTGCCGTAAGTGAATAGATATATATTAAATGAACGACATTATCGATCATGATTCGTGACATTTGATATGTGTCTATTGAATCCAATTCCATTCCGGCCACTTTCTGGTGAGCTATGTTCTCTTCAGAAAATTAGGCCAAAATAAAACTTCAACCATTGATCTACGATCATTGAATGGTTTAAAATCATTGATAGATTTTAGGTATGTGTCACCCTTCACGTGTCAAAGAGGCTGCGCTTATTGATACATCGTGTAGAGTCCAGACTCATTGTATTATGAATTTATGTGATGTGATGTGATGTGCCTTGTCTATTAATGGCAATGAATTCATGAAATCGCCAATAAATTATATATTTTTCCATAAATAACAAAATATTCGCCAATACATTTAAATAATTTTCAAGCGGTGGATAAAAATCGCCAATACATTTAAATAATTTTTCCTTTGGAGTAAAATTTTTTGCTCATACAATTATATATTTGTTCCTTTTAACAAAAATTATTTGCCTCCCACAATAAATATTTCCTCATAGAACAAGGTATTACTCGCCAAAAATTTATGGAATTATCGTACCCTAGAAAAAAATCGCCAATACAAAATAATTTTTTTTCCCATTTTTAAATTTTTTTTTGCCATCGATATGAAAATTTCCCCCCGAAAATAAAATCCGATTCGCCAGGATTTTACACAGTTGCCCGGGGGGTGGTTTCTTAAAGTTATCCCTGTTATCCCCCTTTTGGAGGTGATTCAGGTAGCTTCTATCTTAGGGTTTGTAGTAAGGATTTTCATTTGGAACTACCCCTTGCAGTCGCGCAAGTGCGATTGAGGCCTATATCCCAACAAGGTACCCAAACAAGAAGTAGTGACGCAAGCATGATTGATACTGTGAGGCCCTACTAAATGTTCGATATGAGAGATCTCAAAAGGGAAGAATAAAATAATCCCACCCTCCGATACTTTAATCCCAAGAGGCCTATTTTTAGAGTGAGTCAGAAATCTTAGGTCTAGTTGTACTCACTTGGGTTGTTCTCACAGGGTGATTACTTTTTCCCACTGTGACAGGCCCGCTAAAGGTATTCAAATCTCAAACATAGAAGTTCTTCAAGGGTCAAGATTTCTGATTGTCCAATGGACAAGAGCATACTCTCCTACCTTTTAGAAAACTTCTCAAGCATAGAAAACAAAATGTTCATTAACCATTAGCAAAATAAGTATGCCTAGAAAACTTAAGAATACACAAAGTCTTATTGATTTTCCTTAGGCAAGCAACAAAACAAATATGTTAGTAATCATGTTGTTTTGAGAAATTGAATCTTTGGCAAGCGTAATCATCCTGCAAAAACTAGTTGGGCTGCTAGAAAACTCAAAATCAGGCAAGGGTTAGCATTATTGATATCAAATTTCAAGCACAAAAACCCTAAAATGCAAACTGTTTTGAAAACACAGAAGCAAAAATTCATACAAGTATTATCACCTGATCGTACGAGTATTCTCACATACCCGTATGAGTGCACAAAGAAACTCGTACGGTATTGTAAAGGTACTCGTACAAGATTCTGAAATAGGCCCGACCAGAAACCCATGAGATTGAAGATTTGATGATGAGAGAGGCCAATAAATTTGATTTCTTTCCCCATGGTGGGCGCCAAAATGTCATGTGTGTGAAGTAGGGTACTTGCAACTACAACACAAACACTCAATAGATCATTACAAGCATGGTTAGAAAATTAAAATTAAATGAAAGATAAACCATGACAAAGCGACCTATCACCTCCTAAGAGATGCAAGTATGAACTTGCTCTTAGAGCTAGATGAGCAATCCTAGTGACTTGACTACACCTAGATGGAGGATTTAAAATTATATGATATACAAGCTAGATGAGTGTATGATTATGCTAGATTGATCCAAGAATCTAATTAAGCTAATGAGATGCATGATTAAGATAAATGAGAGATTGATTATACTAGAATATGATCAAATTAAGCTTCATCTAAGATGCAAAACATGATAACAATGCTAAACTAGAATGCTAGAAATGATATACCTATAATAACAATGCTCTAAAATGATATGAGATAGATGTGCCTATAATAACAATGCATAAGATGAAAATGAGATAGGATCCTTTGTGCTCCAAAATGGGAGATATTTATAGAATTTCCAAGGCCAGGGGTGAGGTGGCAGGAATCAACGGTCAAGATTGAATCTGAAGATATCAAGGATCAAATTGGAGGAGGTTGGAGAAGAGGTTGGAGGGAGGGACACTACTCATCTCTATGGTGACAAGTGTCAAGGAGTCTTTCTCATAAGAGGGAAAGTGTCCAAGGGAGGAGACATGTGGCCTAAGTGCCATGTGTCTCAAGGGGAGGATAATCAAACAATAGGAGGTTAGGATAAGGAGGTTAGGATGTGCAAGATAGGATAGGGTTAGTTAAACCCAGAGTTAGGTGGAATGGGTTAGGTTAGGGAGATGGTTAGGTTAGGTGGTTGGAAGTTAGGAGGCATGTGGGTAATTTGAATTTAAAAATTCAAATATTAGGAAAAGGATAATTAACTTTCAACAACTCATAAATTGATTTATTTTAATTAATTAGGGATTAAAAGAAAATGAATTAAATGGGGGAGGATTAATTAATTCAGATTAATTAGTCACAGGGGGCTATTGAAATGAACCTATTAAATAAATCCTTAGATTTATTAATAAGAAGATGAATGGGGTAATTTAATCAAATTGATAATGAATTCAATTAAATTGGGAAGGCGGGTTAATTAAATAATTGCTTATTTAATTCATTATCTTCAGACCATTTTTAGGTGTATATATTCTTCAATCTACAAATCATGTCCTCGTCTTCTGATAAAGAAAATTCATCAGGTTGCTCAATGTAGACTTCCTCCTCAAGATCTCCATTCAGAAATGCACATTTGACATCCATCTGATATACTTTGTAGTTCATGTGTGCAACATAGGCAAGAAATAGTCTTACCACTTCAATTCTTGCCACTAGAGCATAAGTCTCACCATAATCAATTCCTTCTTCCTATGAGTAACCTTTGCAAACCAATCTAGCCTTGTTTCTTATAATTTGACCTTCCTCATTTAATTTGTTCCTGAAAAACCCATTTAGTTCCAATAATATTTTTGTCTTTAGGTCTAGGAACTAGTTCTCATGTCTTATTCTTTTCTATCTAATCTAATTCTTCTTCCATTGCTTTCATCCAATTTTCATCTTTACTTGCTTCAATAAATGATTCTGGTTCAACTTGAGAAATCAAACATAACTCTTCAGTAGCTAGCCTTCTTCTAGTCATCACACCTTTGATTTAATCTCCAATGATCCGATCTTCATAATTATTTGGTTTCATATACCTGGGAGTCTTTGAATTTTCTTGATTTACTGACTCTTTTTGCTATTCAATAGTCACAGTTGAATTTTTTGATGTTGCCGAAGTCACTAATTCAATACTCTGAGAAACTTCTTGCATTACCAGTTTAGGTCTGATAAATTCATCTTCCGGTCCACAGTCATATGATCTGATTTGATTACTGCCTTGTTCATCCACCTTACCATTTATGTTCTTCATTATCGTATTCAAAATTTTTTTATAACATCTATATGCTTTACTCTTAGTAGATAACCCAAAAATATTCCTTCATCACTTCTAGGATCAAATTTTCCCAATGCATCATCTCTTCTAATGTAACATTTGCTTCCAAAAATTATGAAATATCTAACAATAGGAGTATGACCAAACCATAACTCATAAGGAGTCTTACCGGTATCACCTTTTATGTGTACTCTATTGAAAGTGTATACAACAATATTGCCAACTTCTCTCCAATAGATATCAGACAATTTAGCTTCAACCATCATTGTTTTATTTTTCCTTTTCACCAATCCATTATGCTGTGGAGGTCTAGGTGCAAAAAATTGTCTTCTGATTCCATTCTTCTCACAAAAGTTGTTGAATTCACCAAATGTAAACTTAGCATCTTGATTTGATCTTAAGAATTTTATCTTCAATTTTGTCTAAGTCTCAACCATAGCTTTGAAGATTCTAAATTTCTCAAGAGCTTCAGATTTTTATTTCAAAAATGCTACCCATATCATTCTAGAATAATCATCAATCAATAAGTAACATAAAGTATCTATCACCTTGAAAACTTCTAGTCCTTGCCAGTCCACATAGATCAGTATGAATAAGATCAAGAATTTCATTAGATTTATCATGTATGCTTCTAAAAGAAGTTCTGACTTGCTTACCCATTTGACATTCTCTACATATTAGATTATGAGGTTTAACAATCTTGGGCAAATTTTTGATAGCCTGTGTTGAATTGATCTTCACTATGCAATCAAAATTTACATGAAACATATTCTTATGCCATAACCAACTTTCAGCAATCCAAGCAATCAAGCAAGCCTTCTCATCAGAGTTCAAATGAAAGATGTTTCCTTTGGTCTAAGTTCGGGAAGCAATTTCCAATCCAGATCTATTGATGATCTTACATTTCCCATCCTTGAATTATAAATGAAATCTTCTATCCACCATCTAAGCTACACTCAAAATATTATTCTTTAAGCCTTAAACATAATAAAAATTATCAGTATTAGTTTTACCATCCAATGATAGTGTTCCCTTACCTTTGATCCTACATGCCTTGTTGTCTTCAAATCTAACTAATCTGCCATCAAAGTCTTGTAGTGATAGAAATTTTCTCTTGTCACTGGTCATGTGATGTGAGCATCCACTGTCTATAACCCATTCATCATTTTCTTCAATTTTAGCAGCTAAAGCCTTCTCCTTAGTATGACTTGCTTCAATGACAAGTTCTAGAGAATCATCCTTGATAGCAATAAAGACCCAATCTTACCTGAACTTCCATTGTTGGATCCACTCATGGGTTCATCATCATCATCATCATCATCATCATCATCATCATCATCATCATCATCAGTAATACCAAAATCATCATCACTAGCATAATAACATGATTTATCCTTATTCCTTCTAAATCTAGGTCTATTCTGATATTCTGGATTAGGCTTATAACTCTTCACAAATCTTTCATAACTCCTAGAATTTCTTTCAGGGCATCTAGAAGAAAAATGACCAATCTTATTGCATGAAAAACATTTAAGTTACTTATCCTTCATACTTACTTCCAGTCGGTCCTTTAGGAAATCTTCTAGCAATCAAGGCTTCTAGCTCTTCAAGTTCTCTTTCTTCTCTCTCAATGTCCTACAAATATTTAACATACATCTCCTTCCAATCTATCTTTTGATTAGTGGAGGCAGATGCATTAAATGCATTTTCTATTTTAGTAGCACTCTGATCTGCAAGTTCCTCAAGTTCAAAAGCAATCAATTTCCCAAGTAGTGTATCTTTGGTAACACAGGTACTTGATATTGTCTAGAGTTCATTAATTGTAGTAGCCTTCATCTTGTAAGTCAGAGGTAGAACTCTCAGAACCTTTAACACAATCTCATCCTCACTAATTGATCTGCTACAACATTTGATTCCCATAACAATCTCATTTAATCTATCCATGAAAGAACTTATCTTCTCATCTTCTTCCATCTTCAAAGTTTCATATCTCACCTAGAAACCTTCAAGTTTTAAAATCTTTATTGCGTGGCCACCTTCATAAAGAGTTTCAAGCTTTCTTCTTTGCATTCTCCAACTCTATGACATTCAATAGATTTTCATTAGATAGGGCACTTAACAATGCTTCTTTTACTCTATCATCATTTTTATCTCTCTTTTGTTCATCATCAGGTGCTGGTGTTCCTGAATTAGGATCATGAGGTATATACCCTTTCTTCACTATCTCCCAAACTTCAGCTCCAAGACATCTTAGATGAATCTTCATTCACTCCTTCCATATTTTGTAGTTTGTACCATCAAATCTAGGACTCTCCTTCTGGTAGGAGTTAAATGTAGATCTAGATACAGTTGCCATCGGATCTCCTCAAGCGGTTAAGATTCTGCAGAGAGGACCTCACTTTGATACCAATTGTTAGACAAATCTGATACCAGGAGTAAACTGTGAGAGGGGGGGGTGAATTAGTTTATTATAAAAATCAGAACTATTGCATATCAAAAACCATTATACCCGAGCACAAATAAACCAACACAATGAAGGATAAAACTTGAAAGAACAGTACACACAACACCAATATTTTTGACGTGGAAAACCCAATAAAGAGAAAAACCACGGTGGGAAACCCTACCCACAATCAAATAATACTTCTACAATAGTATGTGAAATAATTACAATGGGGATTGCACTTGCAATCATGCCAACCACCTAGAGTTCACTGCTCATCACAAAAGAGAAGTCTCACTAACTTACAAAACATCAGACTACAATCTGGAAAGAATGAACTATGAAAGTAGCGTCTCCTAATGCTTGATACAGTTCTGGTTAAGTATAGATGTCTACCCTGCAATACCAAAAACCTTCTACCAAATGATATATCACTTGTTCGCACATAAACCTTCCTTTGATAATGCAGACATAACCATCGATCCCAAAAACCATCGATATGCAAATCAGATGAATAGGTCACCTATAGATACAAATCATCAATCTTATGATAAGGTCAGCTAAACCCTAAACCCAAAAACCCATAATAACAAATATTACATTACATGGTATCACTGAACCAATAATAACTTATATTACATAGCATGGACCTAATTCAAATATCCAAACAATTACATCCACCGGAAATTCTGTTAAGACCAAACTCCAACACGTTTCACCAACTGGTAGAAACCCTTAGCGAAGTAACACAAAAAGTCTAACTGGATCCAAATAGGACCACCATGATATTCGGTCTTAGCAATGAGGACATGTTATTATTTGAAACCCTTTTGTTGTTGAATTATGTTGCACTCCACCATTCAAGGTGAATGGGTGAGCTCTGCAACATAAATCAATACCAAAAGCCATTCAAATGGTCGTGTGTTCTCGTTACACTATTGATTCATAGTGGATGTCAATTGCCCAATAATGAGGGTGTAGCCATATTTGAGGTGGAAGGGAGACTGGTAGCCACCACTGAGGTGGAAAGGAGACTGGTAACCAAAGGGAGCATGTTCTAAGATGCTGGTTGAACATGTTATGGTCTATAATATCTTGAAGACTCAAGAATAATGAGTGAAAATTGAATGAAAATTTCCATCAAATGGAATCAAAGCATCAACATTCGATAAGTTTGCGATAAAAAAAGCCGAGTTATGTGATGACAGTAAGGAGAAGCGATGCATAGTTAATGATACTACAAGGAAGAGTGTAGGGTGACACACATTCAGTTGTGGTTTGCAATGTTATGAATTAGCACTTGCAAGGAATACCTGCAAGGAAGAGTGTAGGGTGATGGTGGTCACTAAATTTGGACAAGTTGGATGTAAATGTTACCATGTGATAGAATGCCATGCGACCAATATTTCAACATTGTGGTATTGATAACACATAATTGCATTATTGTAATATTAATAACACATAATTACAATATTATAGTATCAATAACACATAATGTAGTTCACATCTGTTAATATAAATAAAAAAACCAACAAAAAAAAGGATGGATCTATTTTCCATTGTCCACGGTATAAATTAAAAACCAAAACAAAAATCTATTAAATTATCCACTATTGATTCAATTATGGATCCTTCCCAACCTCAATTAAACCAAATAGGAAAAGAAGTAGTGGGTGATGAAGGTTGGATCCTTGAGGATGCAATGGGAACCGTGTTCTTAGCCCCTGATGTTGGTTGTGGAGTGCTAGTGTCTTGACTTGGAATTGGATTGTCATATCCATTTCTATTTACTTGACTTGGAGTTGTGTTGCAATATGCACTTCTCATAATTAGTGGTGGCATTCCTTCAAAAAAACTCATAGGATAAGATAATTCAATGGATGTTGAACCAATTGGATAGTTCAATGCATGTGCAAAATTAGGTATGTTTATGTTAATTATATCCTGCATTATGTCATGGTTTTCAGGTAAGGGAGTGGATATAGTGGATTTAGCGGTTAACCTCCTTTTCCTTTCCAAATCCCTTGCCTTATCTTGGATGGCCCTTTCCTCTACCTCTTGTTCCTTTAGTGCCCTCTCTTTCTCTTTTTTGGCCTCCTTGTCCCTCTTTTGTTGTTCTCTTTTCTTTTCTTTTTCTTGACTTGTAATTTCCCTGTCTATTCTATCATGTTCCTTTGCAAAAAGAAGAGCTACCTTATTCTCCTTAGACTGTTCTTTCTTTTTGACTTTGATCTACTCAATCCATTTCTTCCTCTACTCCTATTCCATTAAAATATTCATGCAATCATCTAATGTTAAGAGTTGAGATTGACGGCTCAACCAGATACCATTTTCAACCCCCCTATTTTGTTTTTGGTTGACAGTTTGCACAAGTAGTTTTCAGAATTTGGTAATTATTGGTTTCGATTGAGAAGATTGGGTATCATTTTCTTGGGAGCCTATGTTGGCCTTCACATCATTTCCACCTACTTTTGTTTCTTGTGTACATTCTGCATCGAATGCACAATCAAATATTGTAGAATCAACATTGTAATGCACTAGCTCCGATTGGTTGGTGGGTGGTGGTGATGGGAAAGTAAAAGTCCCCTATTCTTCTTGGCCCCCCATGTCAATACCTAGATTAATGGCCCCTTCTACTACCTAAGATGGTGGTATTGTCTAAGAGGGAAAACTAATATTGTCCCTGCTATTGTCAACCCAAGCTTCCACCATGTGTTGAGGTGTCTCATTAGAGTTCATTTGTGCATTTGAATCAATTTGGCTATTCTGAGCAATGTTTTCTGCAACCTCTTATGTTGAAACAACAACTCCTGATAGGATAAGTATATTTTGTATTGCAAAAGTATCCTTACTATCATTAATATAGAATGCGTTATTGGGTTGCATGTCCTCAGGGAATGCATCGGGATTGAGGGGCAATATCCCAGTCCTCTTGAATGCTGCTACAATGTTAGATACCATTGTTGGGTAACAGATTTAGCCTTTCATAATTTTATATTAAATGACTCATGTATGCCCTTAGTTTTATGAAAGACAAATAGAACCAACAGTTAGGTAATCCAATGAATTGTTTACCCTCTATATAAGGGTGCAACTTCTCATATGATGTTCAATGAATTTTTAAACACACACAAATATCAACTTCACTTTTAACCAGAAAGCAAGAAAAGGATTTTCACATTCATCAGTCAACACCACATGAATTCTAGGAAGATAAATACTATATATGTAAACCCACATATTTACGATAAAAAATAGCTTTACTTCTCATATTTTTTAATTAAAGAAGCGATAAAATCATGGACTCTGATTGAGTCTCTCTCGTGTCTCATAGGACAAGGGGAATCAAATCCACACAAAGTTAACAACATAATTACTTATCAAATTCATTCACAAACATATGAAAAGTGGATAATCAAAGAAGAAACAGATTCAACGCAAACAAATTTATCCCAACAGAGATTCTTTTTTCTGCATTCAAATACACAGATTTGAAAGTTGCTGAAAATGTCTAATTTTATTCACTCATTAAATCCTTCATTTAAAATCCACAATATTTAAAACAAAGTCTCCTAATCTTTTCAAAATTTCTCAAGACCTTTTTAAAGTCCTTTTCTAGAAATATATAGCTAAACTTTCCACCCTAACCACTTGGTCACCACAGAGTTACACCACTCTGCCCTAGGGTAAGTTAAGCAATCTATTTTAAAAACTAACTTATAAAACCGTTTCTTGACTAACAACAACAGAAAGTAAAGAAAATAGGGAGCATTTATCAAATTCATGGCAGCGAGCAACCAATTTGATTCTTCTTTCACTCCATGAATGCCTCTGTGAATTGTTGGATGATAGGCTCATTCAAAATGTCTACATGTGAAATCCATCATTGCCAAACCTCCTTATCAAGATGCACCTATTTTACTTTATCCACATGGTTTTCAGTTTCTTCACTTTGAGAGTCTTCCCCAAGAACTTGCTCACCATATCTTCCAAAGGGACCGGAACTGGAACTACATTCCTTTTCTTGCTATTTAGGGTATTTTCAATATCTTAAATTCTAGTTCCAAGTTCAAGGTATCAGAGACACTACTACAAATAAAATAAGTTAATTCAATTGGAAATGAGACACCTAACTGATGTCTAGATCTGTACTTTATATCAATATAGGCCAACTCCCTGCATATCTCCATTAAAATATGCCCGTCAAATGCATATCTAGGCAGCTTCTATAGTTCTCCTTCAAAATCTCGTACCCTTAGGTAAGTAAACTTGGGAAATTGTATGAAGAAGCTGCCATAAGTACCAATCAATTGCATAGATTCATCTGACAATCTTTTATGAATGTTTCCCCTTTAGTTCATAAACCATCCTTCCTAGGAATATGTCATGCAATTTACGATAATTTTCATAGGACCTTTGTTGCTGTAGATGTGGGTGATATTCAAATATTCTCATATTATCCACCCATGCTTCATGGTACAAACCAAGCCATGGTCTAACACATGCCAAACAATACATAAGATATGATGACATATAGAATTTTTTGTTATTGAAGCAACTCAAACCTTCATGTAGCCTGTCTGCAATTAATTCTGGCCAATCAATATATCTTTTCTCACCAAAAATAACCTGTATGAAGAAGTACATCCAATCTTTCCAATAAAAGGAAATTTGGTTCCCTCTCACTCTATGTAACAGAATGACTATGTCCTTGACTTCTTTGATCAGATGTTTTCGGGTCAATGGACTTGGCAGTCGGGAACCTCATCTTTGAAGCTTTAACAACCAGTTCCTTGCAATGACATTCCTATAGAATGATTTATTTTCTAAGAAAAGCCTTTGTGACTTACACACCATCCAATCCTCATATTTCTCATTCTTAGGTATTTTCATAACGGTAACAACAAACTCCCAACTAACTCTAAGAATAACCTCACCATCTATGCCTCTTACACATCTCTCAACAGGGTCATATCTATTCATGCATTCTAGAACTAGCTCAAGACATGACACCGTTGGAGGGAAAGCTATCGCTTCCACTAACCCACTATCCAAAATCCTCTTCATTAAAGGAGAACCAATGGGATTCCATTCCCTTTCATGGAATTTGTCTAGGTCTACTGATGGTAGAAAAGTGTCCCCTAACTCCAACAAGGTACAAACTAACCAAGACTTTTGGTCTATCTTGGGTAATTTAGGTCTCTTTTTGGATTTACCAACAGAAAGAAAACACAACAAGGGAGACAAACTGAACCAATTGAACAACCAAGAAAAGATTCCAATTTAAGAAATCATAGGAATGAGAAGAAGATTTTGAACTCACTTTTCATGCAGAGCTTGGAATCCAAAGAGACAAGAATAGAAAATATCGCCTGTTCAAATCCCTTACTTACCAAATTAGGAAAATGAAGAAGGAAAGTATTTGATATGATTATAACTGCATGCTTATCCGTGCGAAATTATTTCGAAAAGACTTAATTCTGACAATTCATTAATTACAAGTCTTTTCCCCCCATATCCTTCCGTCAAATAATTATTCTCAAGTACGACTCTTCACTATGACTGATTCCCTCGAAGTTCACCTTTTAAATCTAGAATATTCCATCCATGCTGATGCTTCATCATTTTTATGTCCACCACTTTTATGTCCAAAGCTAATCAATCCTTGAACTTTGAACTTTGGACCCTCCGAGAAGTAGTTCAAAAGTTCAAGTTCAAAAGAACGGAATAAGGACAAACCAAGACAAAGACACCACAAGGCCATGACTTATGTGTTACAAAGACAAGAATTAGACAAGACTCGACTTTCTCAACTTTAAACTTGAACCCTGAACTTTTGAAAAGGTTCAATAGTTCAAGTTCAATAATAGTTGACACTAAGATCGCTAATGTTTTTACTAGAACAAAGTCGCGATACAACGTGCTCCGCTTGAACTTGAACCTTGAACTTTTGAAAAGGTTCAACTAAGAGGTTCAGTTCAAGACAAAATTTAATAAGACCAAAACCGAGAATTACAAAAACCTAGACTAAATAAAAACTCCTTATTTTTAAATAACGTGAGAACAAATGCCTGAGGAAAATGAGGAGGGTAACATTGGCTCTGACTGGGGACTGTGACTATAAAGGACTAGGGAGGAATTCAGAATCTCTGGTTTCGCACAAAAGACAAAAAATAAGACCGAGACCAACAAAACGAACACACCAAAATTTAAACAAAACTAACCTACAAAACATGCAGGGGACACCTACTTACAACTTATAAAACTTAAGATCCTATCCATTATAGGACAAGGGGAAGAACAGTACCATAAATATAGGAAAGCTTGAAAGATTTAGGCCCTTTTACCTCATGAATAAAAAATGGACCTTTACATAGTCATTCAAATTTACCATGTGCCTCTTTAGGTTCTCTTATTCTATCCCAGAGTAAGACTTGATCTCCTTGCATAAATATTTTGGGTCTGTCTCTGTTGCTCAGTGATCTGGTCAATGAGTTTATCCCTTTCCTCCTCTACCTTCATCAAATGCATGATTTATTTTTCTAAGGAATCTTGAAAATATGCATCCTCAACAACTATTTGTAATTTTGAAGCTACTTGTTCCAGAGGCAAAGATAACTGTACCCCCACACCATACACCAATTCAAAAGGAGACATTCCTATTTCCCTTTTAGGAGATTTCCTATTCGCCCAAAGAGCCTCATACAGTTTCTTGTGCTAGTCCTTTAAATTTTCACTCACTAGCTTTTTCATAATGTTTATCAAATTCTTATTGCTGGATTATGCTTGACCATTGCCTTGCAGATAGTAATCTAATGAGTGGGAAAGAGAAATCCCATGATCATAACAAAACATAGAGATTTCTGTAGAAGATAAATTCATAGCATTATCAGTCACTATCTTCTGAGGAACTTCAAAGCGAACCAGAATATTTTCTTATAAAAAATCACAAACCACTTCAGATGTAGTCTTTTGCACAGGAAAAACTTCCACCCATTTGGTAAAATAATCAGTTGCAGTAAGTATATGTTTATGTGCAACACTTGAAATGGGTGACAATAGACCTATGAAATCCAACCCCCATTGTTTAAATATTTCATCAATAACAACAGGTCTAAGAGGTAATGCCGCAAGCTATGGCTTTCCTGTGAACAACTTACATTTTTCGCAATTTGCCACCCAGGCGTAAGCATCCTTGAACATGCTTGGCCAATAGTAGCAGTTTCTCAAAATTTTATAGTCAATCATCGTCGAAGAAAAATGTCCGCCACAAGCTACATTATGAAATGTTTTTAGAAGAGCCTCTATCCACACGTAAGAAAGTGTCGTCCAATCCCTTCTTGTACAAAATGTCATCAAAGAGGACGTACGTAGCAGCCTTCAATCTCAAATTGTGTTTCTCCTTAGGTGATAAATGCTCAGGACATTCTCCATAGGTTAGGTAAAATGCAACATTTGCAAACCAAGAATCTTGAATACCCACAAACAGTGTTGGCAATTGACACTCATTGGATTCATTTTGTTGTCATTGATGGCAACAAGATATGATGGAAGTCATAAACCTACACTAGGAAGCATATACCGACAGATACCAGCTTTGGAGCATTAAGGGCTACATCGACACCGACATCGACACCGACACCAACATCGACACCTACAC
The DNA here is from genome assembly GCF_030272615.1 of Cryptomeria japonica. Lineage (NCBI taxonomy): Eukaryota > Viridiplantae > Streptophyta > Pinopsida > Cupressales > Cupressaceae > Cryptomeria > Cryptomeria japonica. The sequence continues at coordinate 468,927,058 of NC_081411.1, read as the reverse complement.
TGACACTGACACTGACACCGACACCGACACCGACATCGACACCAACACCGACACCGACACCGACATCGACACCGACACCGACACCAACACCGACACCAACACCGACACCGACACCGACACGGACACCGACACCGACACCGACACCAACACCGACACCGATATCGACACTGACACCAACACCGACACCGACCCCAACACTGACATCAATACTTATTTGGAAGCCGACATAAAGGAGGATTTACTTAAATCATTATGTAATTATTATTGTGAAGGCCGACATTTTTGTAAATGTATTGTAAGCCGACATAAGGCATATCATTTGTATTAGGTATAAAGGTCAGTCTGCTAGGTTATTTTTAAAAGGTAATGAGACATATGATATGTGTGGATATAGGAGAATATAATAGAACTGTATGATGAAAAATATATGTATGGAGATCATTTTGTATGTGAATGCTATATCATGCAATGATTTGTAGATAGCTTGGAAAGCAAAATTGGAGGAGAAGAGATACTGGTAGTAGTTCAGAGTTTATGAACCGGTACAGAGGAGAACTAGAACTGGAACTCTATTTGGCATAGAAAATGCATTCTTGAGTTCATTTGCTAGGTTATTTTTAAAAGGTAATGAGACATATGATATGTGTAGATATAGGAGAATATAATAGAACTGTATGATGCAAAATATATGTATGGAGATCATTTTGTATGTGAATGCTATATCATGCAATGATTTGTAGATAGCTTGGAAAGCATTCTTGGAGGAGAAGAGATACTGGTAGTAGTTCAGAGTTTATGAACCGGTACAGAGCAGAACCAGAACTGGAACTCTATTTGGCATAGAAAATGCATTCTTGAGTTCATTTTCAGTAATTTACTTTGATATAAAGCTTGTAGTCAGTGAGGCTCTTTAGTGATGAGCAGTATGCTCTAGGAAGTGTGCCTTCCTGCAAGTACAAGCCCCTATTATATGTAATATCTTTTCATATGGCCAGTGAATTGATATTGTGGGTCACAAATCCCACTGTGGTTTTTCCTCATTGAGGTTTTCCATGTATAAATTATGTGTGTTATGGTGTTCATTTATGTGGATGGTCTATTTTCTTCTTGTTATATGTTTATTTGTTTACCGATATATATGCATGGTTTAGAAATTTAAAAACTGTTCATTCCGACAGAACACTGATTCACCCCCCCCCTCTCAGTGTTCTTGGATCCCAACAATTGGTATCAGAGCTTGGTACCTTGAAAGAAGTTTAACAACTTGAGGAAGATCGTAAAACTGAAATCTTTGAACATGGCTATGGAGAAGGAACTTGAGATGGCTCTTGAGGACTATGATGTTGAAAGGATGAAGAACTTGAAATTGCAAGAAGAATTGAATTCTGCAAATGAATTCATTCTTATCTTGCAAGAAAGGTTATCATCTGCTCAAGCCAAGAGAAAAGAACTTTTGCAACAACTGGATGATGAGGAGAAAAATGCTCTTAAGGAACAATGTCAAAAACTAAGTCAAGCAAACATGCTCATGAAAAATGAAACGCAAGATCTGACTATGAGGTTATCAAAAGATATTGAGGATAGAAATAAGAAAGAAGATAATCTTGTTATATCTCTGAAGAACAAATTTGATGAATGTGGCAGATTGACTCATGGGAATAATTTGTTGAGAACTTATTTGGCATACTCAGAATAGTGAACAAGAACTTGAAAGACAAGTAACCACTCTAAGAGATGATCTGACTACTGCAAGTGAGTATAAAGAAAAGTTTAGGATCAATGCTGCATAGTTGGATGACTTATTGAAAAGACAAAGACAAATTGATGATTCTAGAGGACTTGGATTTGTACAAGGTGAAAGCTCTGGTACTGCAAATGAAGATTAGACAACCGGTATATAGAACTCATCAGAATAGAGGAAACCAGTAAGGCAATCTAATGCTTATAAATTCAATGGTAGATGTTTTGTTTGCAATAAATTTGGGCATATGGCTAAACAATATAGAAATAAGGCAAATCAAAACTACAATTCTATTCTCGGTCAATGCACAAATGGCAAAAATTATGGTCATAGATTAGAAGATTGCAGAATGAATGTTAAATGTCATGCATGTGGAAAGTTTGGATATTTTTCTTATCATTGTAGGTCAAGAAATGATATCGGATATGTCAAAGCAATTCAGAAGAACAATGTTACATGTTATGCATGCAACAAAATAGGTCATATTGGTAAGTATTGCAGAAGAAAGACTCAACCAATTAATAATGATAAAGAGAATGAGAAAGGAAAGAAGAAGGTAGATGAAATACAACAAGATCACACCAAGAGATGGGTTAGAAAATCTGAAGAACCAAGTGGAGATGGATCTATATTGGTAGCTCCATTGGTAGAACAAAGTATTCCTCCACTAGCAGGAAATTCCACCAGTATCTGAGGCATAAGCCTTAGGAGTTGGAAAATTCATTGCTAAATTTTGCATATTACCCTGAAAGAGATCTAAGAAGATCTAGAAAGAGATCTAGAGAATTGTGTTCATCATCGATGAAGGTTCACCCGACACATAACTATGAAACCGACATCCATAGGGTTGTTGGTGAAGCATTTATTATAGAAAATTAGGGTTTTATTCGTTGATAAAAGAGGGTAAGTGAATTCATTTTCACTCACCGAGCATTCAAACATTCAGAGCAAAGTAAAGGTGAGCCAAGAGCCAGCAGAAGCATTGTGAAAAAATTTCGAGCAGTTATCAATCTTTCTCCGGTATTTACTTTTAGGTATTTTTTTGACATGGCATCTAGATATTTAGCTCCCACTTTTATTGCAAATCCCACCATTGTCGAAGTCAAGGATAGGTTAAGGCCAGTATTTAAGGAGGTTCTCGAAATTGCTAAAAATGAAGACTCTGTGGGAGAATTTTCTAGGGTTCCTGACGATGTAATGTATGTTGAAGATGTGAGGGCATACATTCACTGCACCCTTGAGGACTTGGGCACTAAAGACATCAAAAGAATGTATCAATCCATGATACTGGGAGACTCTGGAACCATCAAACCAAAATTCAAAGCGAGTCAGGATCTAGGGTTAACCTGTATTCTGTACATACCAGAATTCAAAGTTGAGGTGATCAGATACATTCTAAGCAGAGTTCACAACAAATTTATTTGGATAGATAGGCCTTACATGATCATGAAGGAGGCAATTCAAGCTATCACCAGCTTACCCAGGGTCAGACAAGAATTTGGCAAGAAAATTTCCAACACAGAGGTCAAAAAACTCACTGATGCTACACCTGATAGCAGATCAATGAGGATAAGTACAATCACCGACACAGATATAAAGTTTGCAAGCATGATCATAGGTTATAAGGTAACTCAATCCAACTGATTGAATTTTTTTGCTAGTTCATGCATTCATGCTGTATATCAGATGTTGAGGAATAATGTGAAATATGATTTATTTGAGTGGATGAGGAGTGAGTTGATGTTAAACCTTGGAAAGATCAAAGGAATCAAGAAAGGAACCTTTAGATATGGAACCTTAATTGTTTGTTTAATGCTTTACTTCCTAAATGAGCTACCTGGTATAGGGAAGAAGCATTGGGCTCATACCAATAGGTATGCAAATCAAGGAAGCTATCACTGGTCTAACTTTGGGGGTATTTTAAGACTTTTCAAGAAAACATGAGGGAAAGGGAGAAAATTTCAAAGAACATTGTGGAGAAGTATTCCACTGATATTTGTTTCATCGTAAAAATTGATGAAACTCTTATGGAATCAGATGAACCTAGGAAAATCTAGGTTACTGAGCTTGGATATGAGGTGAATGATAGAAAATTTGAACTCTATGCAAAGATGTTGTTAGATGCCCCATTAGATGATAAGACATAACATTTTGGTATAGCAGGAGAGAAGGCTCTTGAAGTGAAAACCAATTTTAATAGGAAGAGAAGAGAAAAGAAAATAGAAAAGATTTCTACATATGTACAAGATGTGCTTTATAAGATAGACACTCAGCTGGGTTCCAAATCAAAACAAGATACTAAACCGGCAGAGGTTGGTACTGCAGAAGTGAAGAAGCCATAAGTTCACATTTCCCCTATCACTTCTGACTCTAATCCGGAGGATAATGAACATCTGGCTTTTAGAAGGGTACAAAGGAAGAATATGGTAAAACCACCGGTAGAGCAGAAGAAGGTAGAGCCTAGGAGGAGACTTGTTAGAAAGCACCTCCACCACCGACAAGGAAGCCTATGCAGAATAGGAAACCAATCACATCAACAACCACATGCAAAAAGCAGAAAGGGTGATGATACTGGAACCAGTAAGACCACAATGACCTGTGCTGAGCTTATTGATGAAATTAAAAAAGATGGAATATTGAAAAATATATCTAAATATTATGAAGATTTAGAAGAGAATGAGCAAAGTGAATTAGAAGAGGCTATTTTGTTGTATATAGACATCTATAAGAAAGCCTTAATTGAAATTTTGAAGGAGATACCTTTATCCTTGTATAATAAACTTGAGGCTAGGAGACTTGATGCTATCAAGAGAGATAGGGAAAACAAAGAAGTAGCACTTTTGGAATTGTGTGGTACTATAAATAATGAGGAAATGAAAAGATATATTGACACTACAAATAGGACAATCTTCAGTAGTAAATCCTGACAGACAAGCCTTATGATGGGGAGAGTAAATGAGGTGGTAAATGAGACAAGTAAGGGATGGACCAAAATATTTCACAAAAACCTAGACTTTCTCACATCTCAAGAAGAATTTGCAAGGGCAACATCTTCCACCATTCCTGACAAATCAAAAGGGAAAGGTATTTTGGGCAGTTCAACTCTAGTTTTGACACAAGCGATAGTAACTATAGATAATCAAACACAACTGGCAGCTAAGGAGAGTGTACAGTCTATACGGAAACATAACATTTTTGAGCAAGGCAACAATGTACATGACACTAGAAATTCTATGGATAATACTCCACTGGTAGTAACAGACACTGCACCAAGTGGTGAAGCCACTGGTGCAATAGAGGTTGAGATGGACAAGGTAAAAGCCACTGAGTCCATACCGGTAGGTAACAATGATTCCCCAACAAAGGTTTTGGCAATTGACACTTCTCAGGTTGAGAAGAAATCAGTCTCTGAGTTGAGTCCAACTGAATTAATGATGATGGCTACTCATAAATTATTGAATGAAGGTACTGTAGATAAAGGATTAATTGATCAATCAGTCTCTGTATTACACAAATTATTATCTAACTGTCAGATTGAAGATGGAGCAAGCCCTTCCGGTAAGCTGAAGACTCTAACATAGCACATATCCAACAATTTTCAATCTCTGAGGCAGATAGCAGACCGATAGGCTTTGGACAATTTTACAGTACCAAAAAGAACTTTTGATCAGCTTATAGAAACAAGGAAGAAGAAAATTGAGGACAAACTTATCCCTATTGAGGTTTGTTTAAAACAATGTACACATATCTATAGAGTGTGTTGTAACATAGAAAGTCTTACAACTAATGTAGATAGCAGATTGAAGGAGTTATATGATAAGATGGATAACTCTTTTGATGGATTGAATACACTAGCCACAGCTATTGATGGACACATTTTTTCCTTGGAGTACCAAATTTTTGCTTTTTAGAAGGAGAGATATACAATTATGAGAAGAGCAAGAAATCTAAGAGGATTGGTAATTCCTAGACTAGATTCATTGGGTGTTCACAAGAAAGAGTGCATGGATATGATAGTTAAAGCCACATAAACATATATCCAAGAGAAAGAAAGACTTTCCCACTTACTAAGTGGACTTGCATCTATTTCTAATACTTTGAAATCAAGTTGGGATACATATCTTCAATTATTGCAAAAGGCATACCCAAAAATCCTAAAGATGACTAAGCTCCAATGAAACTAACAAAATTATTTTATTCTTTCAATTATTTCACTGGTCTTTGGCATTAATGTCAAAGGGGGAGTATGTTCATATGTGAAAAATATCAGGGAAACACATTTAAGATGGAGTGTATTTCTCAGGGGGAGCATATCGACAGGGAATCCATTTTTCACATGAGTGTTGCCATCAATGCCAAAGGGGGAGATTGCTGTCAATTGACACTCATTGGATTTATTTTGTTGTCATTGATGGCAACAAGATATGATGGAAGTCATAAACCGGCACTAGGAAGCATGTACTGGCAGATACCGACTTTGGAGCATTTAGGGCTACATCAACATCGACACCGACATCAATACTTCTTTGGAAGCCAACATCAAGGAGGATTTACTTAAATCATTTTGTAATTATTATTGTCAAGGCCGACATTTTTGTAAATGTATTGTAAGCCGACATAAGGCATATAATTTGTAATAGGTATATAGGCCAGTCTGCTAGCTTATTTTTAAAAGGTAGTGAGACATATGATATGTGTGGATATAGGAGAATATAGAAGAACTGTATAATGTGAAATATATGTATGGAGATCATTTTGTATGCGAATGCTATATCATGCAATGATATGTAGATAGCTTGGAAAGCAATTTTTGAAGAGAAGAGATACTGGTAGCAGTTCAGAGTTTATGAACCGGTACAGAGCAAAACCAAAACTGGAACTCTATTTGGCATAGTAGATGCATTCTTGAGTTCATTTTTAGTAATTTACTTTGGCAGAAAGATTATAGTTAGTGAGGCTCTTTAGTGATGAGCAGTATGCTCTAGGCAATGTGCCTTCCTGCAAGTGCAAGCCCCTATTATATGTAATATCTTTTCATATAACCAATGAACTGATATTGTGGGTCACAAATCCCACCATGGTTTTTACTCATTGAGGTTTTCCCTATATAAATTCTGTGTGCTATGGTGTTCATTTATGTGGATGGTTTATTTTCTTCTTGTTATATGTTTATTTGTTTACCGGTATATATCTGCATGGTCTAGAAAGTTAAAAATAGTTCATTTCAGCAACACACTGATTCACCTCCCCTCTCAGTGTTCTTGGATCCCAACAAATAGAACCCGAGGTAACTCTTCTTGTGCTTCATTCTTACTTTCTGCAATCAATTTACATAAGCCATGTCCCCTTACCAATTTGGTTGGTTTAATATCTAGATTGAACTCCTGTATTTTTGATACCCATGTAGCTCTACAATTCATTCCAATATCTTGTTGTGTCAAAATGCTTTTAACAACCGAGCATGGAACATACACTATTGCATGAGAATGAAGAATATAATATGTGAAATGTTTAACAACTTTTATGACTGCAAATGCTTGCTTCTCCATCTGTGAATATTTCATTTCATGCTTTTTGAGCGGTAAACTCATGAAGGCAATTATAACTTCCTCATTTTCCTCATTTTTTTGTAATAAAATTCCTGACATAGTATGCTTAGAGGCATAATAGTAGATGATTAAATCCTTCTTAAAATCTAGATTGATAAGCACAAGAGCCTGCGCTATAGCTTCTTTTACAACCTCAAATGATTTCTTCCCTTCGTCATTCCGTCTGAACACTTATTTTTCAATCATCAAATTCACTATGTATGAGGTAATCTCTGCAAAATCAAGAACAAACCTTCTCAAAAAATTCACTTGACCAAAGAAGGACCTAACTCCATTTCTATTTGATGGTAAATTTATCTACCGGATTTCCTTCACCCTCTCCGAATCTACCTTGATGCCTGCTTTGGAAACAATGTGACCAAGTAGTTTACCTTTAGTAACACTGAACACTGACTTCTTTGGATTCAAAGACAGTCCATGCTCTCTGCACCTCTACAAAATGTTCCTTAAATCTCTCAAATGATGTTTTCTCCTTTTTGAGAAAACAGTTAGATCATCTAAGTACACAACAATTATTTAATCTTTCAAGTGACCAAAATACAAGTTCATAGCCCTCTAGAAAGTTGCTCTTGCATTTATCAGACCAAACGACATCTAGTTATATGCAAAGGTAACCCAAGGAGTGATGAAAGTTGTTTTATGTTGATCCTTTTCTAAGACACTAATCTGATTGTATCCTAAAAACCCGTCTAACATTGATATCATCTCAGAACCCGAGACTGTTTGCAAAATATGATCCATAGCAGGCAGCAGATAATTATCCTTCAGACTAGCTTGATTCAATTTTATAGAATCCACACAAAGCCTTATTTCTCCATTCTTTTTATGAGTTGGAACTATATTAGCTATCCAGGTGGAATGATGAATAGGATATATATTTTTTGCCTTTAACATTTTATCCACCTCCTTGAAGATGGCCTCTGCAACCTTGGGATTAAAGTTTCTTAACTTTTGCTTGAATGGTCTTGTTCCTGGTTTCATAGGGATATGGTGTTGGAACTGCCCATCTCTGAAATTTTTTAGGTCATCATAGCACTAGGCAAACACATCCCTATATTCTATTAGCAAATTAATGAATCTTCTTTTCTCCTCAGGGGTACAACAATTTCCCAAATTGATGAGCTTAAGATCTTCTTCATTGCCAATATTAATCCTCTCATAATCACTAGAATCATGAGTTACTAGCAATCGTTGATCCTTCCTCTTGATGAAAGCATCCCGATGGTGAAAAAGGTGGTCTAAAGACACTAACCCTCTAGGAATTTTATTTCCTTTCAACTAGGTAATTTCATCTCGTGGTCCCTCTCCTAGATTTGGGGAGAATTCTTTATATTCAATCTCAGATCCTTCAAAGTATGTAGTCATGAACGTTTCAACACAATGTAGGAAGTTTTTAATGTGCTTATCATTTTCAAAAACTTCCAAAAATTCTGAGTTATTAGGGACACTTGGCCTATATACTAACTCCACTCGGTATATATCTACTGTGAATTCAGGAAAAGGAATCAAGAGAGAAGCCGACACTGCCAAAGAATCAGCTTTAGAATTGAATTCACGTGGGATAGATTCAATAGAAAGAGCATCAAAAGTTTCAATTTCATCCCATACCCTATTCTGGTAGTGCTTTAATCTCTCATTCTTTACAATGAATAACCCTGTTACTTGTTTTACAATCAATTCAACATCTCCTTTTACTCGTAATAGTTTCACTCCCAATTTCTTTGATTCAACTATTCCCAACAATAAGGCCTCATACTCAACAATATTTTTTGTATTTTTAAACTCCAACTTGAAAGAGAAAGGAATATGTTTTCTAGAAGGAGGATTAAGAACTACTCTGTCTCCAGCACCAAATGTTGAACAACTTTCATCGAACTCCATTATCCATAGCTCCTCAAGTCCCTTAGGCTGAAACAAATTTCTTGCAACTTCATCATTAGATAAGATCATATAATTCCCAAATTCACATTCATGGTACAATATTTGTGCCTTTGGATCATCAGAAGGAAGAATATTGAACTTAGATCTGGGCTCTGGTTGTAAAATGACCTGTTGTTTCCCTATGGGAATGGTGGCTTCAGATCAATCCATTTTAACCTCTCCTCCTAGGTCTCTACAAAATGTATGGCTCAGTAACATACCATAACTTGTAGGAATATCAGCTATCAAAATAGTTAACCTAACTCTTTTATCAGGATGAGCTGCTAGGGCCACTTGAGAATCTTTAATCTATCCTAACAAGGGTATTTGTTTGGAGTCCATGGAGTAACATCTACCAAAGGTTTTTGTTAAGGATAATCCCAAGGCCTTGGCTACAATAGATGGCATGATGTTAACTGAGGCACTTGAGTCTAGAATACAATTATTCAGTTTATGACCATTTATGAATAGGGATATATAAAAAGGCTCAAGTTTTGATTCAAGGACAGTCAACATGTCATCCACTTGATGAGAAACTATTTCAGGGGAAGCTTCATGAGTAGCAGGACAAGTTGACACATCTCCTTGGGAGGATAATGTAGCGTTAGCTGATTGCTGTATCATATCAACTTGTACATATGCATTATCTCCTTTCACAAACTTAACCAACCTATCAAGTTGTTTAGGGTTTAATTTAAGATATATAGCAGGCATAATTTGAATCTGACAGGATTTACAAAATTCAACAATATCAAACAAACTCTCAGTCTCTACAGATTTCAATAACTAAGGCTCTTGAGGTCTAAAATCATTATTATGAAACTAAGAAATGATTTCCTTACCTTTGGGGTTCACAACAGAAGACAAAGGAGCACCTTGAGGTTAGACATTTTGCTGATTTTTGGTCAGCACAACACATGAAGGATCCTCCAAGGTAGCCAAAATATCACCTCCTCTTTCTGAATCAGACTCATACTCCATGAAGTGGATTTCAGATTCACCAAGCTGCCCGGGGGATTCTTCTTCACTTGAGTCCAGTAGTGTTTCTTTTGAACCAACCAGTTGAACATAACGTACCATTTCCAGGCAATAGTTTCCATCATGATCATCGGTAAGAGGAAAGATACGTATGTTGGCTTTAGGTGGGGGTGCCTCAATTTCTAGTATTAGTTGTGTTGGTGGCAATTGTAAGACTCTACTTCTTGTTAGGATTCCCAAAGATACTGAGTGGGAGGGTGAGTCAGTATCTAACCGGTTAATGGATTTTCTAAACTTATTAAATGAATTGCATGCCAAAACAGTGTACTGGTAAACTGGAAATAATGCAGTAAATAAGATCAGTAAACACAACATAGAAAGAACACCATAACACAATATTTTTAATGAGGAAACCTGGTGTGGGAAAAACCTCAGTGAGATTTGTGACCCACAATATTCACTCACTAGCCAATAAGTGAATATTACTGATACAATAGGGGCCTACACATGTAGGAAGGCCAACTGCCTAAATCTCACTACTTAAATACAAAAAGCGAAGTCTCACTGACTTACAAAACTAGATTATGTAAATCCAATGCCATGTACTGCTTCGGTTCAAAATATGCTATGCTAGGTTCAGTACCGGTTTAAGCTCATACAACTTCCAAAACCATATTCCAAGGTCTGCTTTAATATTTACATCTGCATATTACATTCCTTCCATGCATTTCTCCACTTCTTACAAATGATTTATAAGATCTCATACTTATATGAGTCCTAATACAATTCACCTTATCAGCTTACAAAAAGATTTTACAATTAAATACAAAATACAATAAACAAAATCCTATCGGCCAAGGTGTTGGTAAACATCTTTGCCGGTGCTGGTGCCGATGTCTGTGCCTGTGCTGGTGTCTGCCGGTGCCATAGGATTGTAAGGTTGCCATCAATGACAATACCTTCAATCACCTACAATTTCTCATTGGAGTGTGCATTTGCCAACACTTCCGGCTCCTGTTGACTGATTAGGGACCTTCCTTGAAATATCCTAGTAAGGCTGCTGATAAGAAGTATTAGTTTTGGGTAATTACCTCTTCAAGGTTATCATATCATTCATTAGTTGCTGAATCACAGGGTCAAATGAAGTTGATGCCTATGCCCTGGAAGTTTTAACTTCCCTATTCCACTTTCCTTCAATGATCAAATCTTCTAGTTCTACTGCCAATGTTTTCACATCAGCTAGGGCTGCTACTCTTTGCCTATGGATCAAGAAATCAATCTCAGAGGGCATATAATTGATGAAAACACATTTCAAATTATCACCAGAAGGCCTTTAGTTTGCTGGAATCTTATGAATTTTTTTATCAAACTTAGCCACAAAATCTCTCATAGACTCAGGAATTTATTTCTTTAACTGGGCTAATTGGGCTAGAAGAGAATGTTCAGCTTCGGCTAATTTGAACCTAGCCTTGAACCTAGTTTTAAGATCTTGCCAATTAGTAATTGCACCATTTGGTAAATGATAAAACCAATCTACCACCACCTCACTCAATGTTTGTACAAACAATCTCAGAGCCACATCTTCATGCTGAACAACTAGAACACCACAAGCAACATTAAATGCATTCAAATATTCACTTGTTGAGACCTTTCCATCACCACTTAATTTAGGTAAATGATCTCTTTATTATTTGGGAAAAGCATTAAGATTTGCAAAAAGTGCAAGTGGTCCTACAACAGGGCCCCAAGGATTATTGACATCCATGGGCAGAATGATATTTAAAAGTGTAGGGTTGATTACACTAGGGAAAACAACACCATGTAATGTTAGGGCTTGATAGGTAGGAGATACAGGGGATGTAGAAGAGGGAGTTGGAGATCTACTCTTGGCTCTTCTTATAGGTGTAAAGGAGGTTAAGAAGTTGGAGTCTTGGAGTTCCTAAAAAAATAGAATCAATCACCCATTCACGCCTTTGAGACCTCGTATATCTTCTCAACTCAAGCCTGTTTATGATATAGTCCAGACTTATTATCTGACTCCCCATCATAGTCACCAAAAATCTATTGGTTAACATATTTAGCCTTTCATAATTTTATAATAAATGACTCATGTATGCCCTTAGTTTTGTGAAAGAGAAATAGAACCAACAATTGGGTAATCCAATGAATTGTTTACCCTCTGTATAAGGGTGCAACTTCCCGTATGATGTTTAATGATTTTATAAACACACACAAATATCAACTTCAATTTTAACCAGAAAGTGAGAAAAGGATTTTTACATTCATTAGTCAACACCACATGAATTCCAGGAAGATAAATACTATGTATGTTAACCCATAGATTTACGATTAAAAAAAAACTTTACTTCTCATAATTTTTAATTAAAGAAGCGATAAAATCATGGACTCTGATTGAGTCTCTCTCGTGTCTCATAGGGAAAGGGGGATTAGATCCACACATACTTAACAAAAGAATTACATATCAAATTCATTCACAGACATATGAAAAGTGGATAATCAAAGAAGCAACAGATTCAACACAAACAAATTTATCCCAACAAAGATTATCTTTTCTGCATTCAAATACACAGATTTGAAAGTTGCTGAAAATGTCTAATTTTATTCACTGATAAAATCCTTCATTGAAAATCCACAATATCTAAAACAAAGTCTCCTAATATTTTCAAAATTTCTCAGACCTATTTTTCGGTCTTTTTCCAAAAATATATAGCTAAAATTTCCACCCTAACCACTCGGTAACCACAGAGTTACACCACTCTGCCCGAGGGTAAGTTAAGCAGTCAATTTTGAAAACTAACTTATAAAACCTTTTCTTGAATAACAAAAACAAAAAGTAAAGAAAACACGGGAACAATTATCCAATTCATGGCAATGGGCGACTAGTTTGATCCTTCTTCCACTCTGTGAATGCCTCCGTGAATTGCTGGATGACATGTTCATTCAGAATGCCTACATGTAAGATCCATTGTTGCCAAAACTCCTTATCACGACGCACCTATTTTACTTTAACCACATGGTTGTTCAAATGATCGATGCATAAAAAGAGTAAGGATTCAATTTTAGCAATGGTGGAGAAATCTTTCTTGGTGACCACCGTTGCACTCCTAACAATATCAATTTGCACTTCAAAAGATTTTCTTATGGCATCAACAATGTCAATGGTTTGTCCATCCTCTTTCATATATTTCACTCCAATGCATTTTAGATCATTAAGCATGTTTTGTACCAATTCAAACAATTCTCGCCCAAGTTTAACAAATTCCTCATAACCCTATTTTATTACCGAATTTATCCATTCAATGATCTTTTTGCAGATGTACAAAACATTGTCATCAAATCCATGTAAAGGCTTTTCTGCAAGGAACTTCATTATGCCATGCCTTTGAACTTCTTCCATGTGAGATATTGTTCGGGCCCATTTGGCTTCTTTGTTCTTCTAGGTTGTGTTTTCTTTTCCCAACTCTCGGATAACTTTAGCAACGTCATCATACACCTTGCTCAAATGCCCAATGTATTCTTTTCCCTCTTTCCTGATCATATCTAACCATTCAAGGAACACCCCATGCACCATTTTGTTCCTTTGTACTTTTGTGAGAAACTTCTAATTGCTAGCAGATTTAGGATCAAAGAGTGTTGGTTGAGAAGATAGTGGTTGGGGATCTGGTCCGTGGATTGCGTCAATGTATTTTGCCATTTGTCTTAAGCTTTTTTTTAGTTCCTTTCTATCTTTTTTTATCCTTCCAGGTCTTGGTTATGATCTTTTTGATGGAAGCTTGAAGATGAAGAACATCCTTGGCCCGGGAAGTAGTACCGATATTCACCTTTTTGACAGTAAAATCCTAGACAGTAGGGTCCTTTGTTTTCTCATCTATCAATGGGTGTGCTATCTCTGTAGTCCAATTCCCACTGTCGGCATCAAAATCAATTCTTGAAATGGTTTTCAGTTTCTTCACTTTGAGAGTCTTCCCCAAGCACTTGCTCACCATATCTTCCAAAGGGACCGAAACTGGAACTACATTCCTTTTCTTTCTATTTAGGGTATTTTCTAACCATAGAGGCCCAGTGCACACAAAAGGTTCATCAAAGCCAACTGCAGTTTCTTTTTCATTCCTTACTACCAATGTGGTAGTAGTGTTTGCCAAAATATCCACTTGCTGAGTGTCATTTGTATCATCAACATTTAGCACCTCCAAGTCTAGATGAGTTGAAGGATCTTCCATATCAGGAGAGGCTTCTAAATCAACTACCATCAAATACACAAGAGATTTCTTAGCTCTGCTACTGGTTCTTGCCCTGGTGATCCTAGCAGGAGCTGGATCCTTTTTTATTTCCACTGGCCTAGCACTCTGACTAACTTTAGTCTGTGTTTTGGATGATCCTGGAACTCAAGATGTAACATGGGAGTTAGCCAATGGGACTTCAGAGGACAAGGTTGAACCTTTCTTAAAGTTGTTTCCCATTCTTCGCTCTCTTAGCCATCTTTTAGTTCTTCTGATAACTGGGAATGTCCTTGTTTGAATTTGGCCTTCCTCATCTTTTTATCAGTCCACTTCTGGAATGACTCCCTTCTGCCTATCATCCAAAAAATGAGGATCCATCAGTTCACTCTCATCATCCTTGACATTAGCAATATTCATTTTTAACTCAAAGGCCACAACCTGTTGTATGGTGAACCTTTGGTGTGTCCTATTCCTAACTTCAAACTCATCGCAACAATCAGCCCAAAAATCCTCTATATTTCACATGGATAAAATCTTTACTCAATGTCAAATGGGCAACGACAAACCCTTTGGCATCAAAATTTGCACGCGGACCATATAATTGAAAATTCAAGTTCTTAAATTCTATTTCCGAGTTCAAGGCATAAGAGACAATACAAATAAAATAAGTTAATTCATTTGGAAATAAGACACTTAATTGATGTCTAGCTCTATACTTTGTATCAATATAGGCCAACTGCCTGCATATCTCTATTAAAATCTGTTTGTCAAATGCATATCTAGGCAGTTTGTAGTGTTCTCCTTCAAAAACCCCTACCTTTAGGTAGGTAAACTTGGGAAATTATATGAAGAAGCTTCCATAAGTACCAATCAATTGCATAGCTTCATCTGAAAATATTTAATGAATGTTTCCCCTTTAATTCATACACCATCCCGCCTAGGAATATGCCATGTAGTTTATGATAATTTTCAAAGGACCTTTGTTGCTGTAGATGTGGGTGATATTCAAATATTCTCATATTATCCAACTATGCTTTATGGTACAAACCAGGCCATGATCTAACATATGCCAAGCAATGAGAAAGATATGATGACATATAGAAGTTTTTGTTACTGAAGCAACTCAAACCTTCATGCAGCCTAAATAAACACTCCTTATTTTTAAATAATGTGAGAACAAAAATTCCCTAGGAAAACGAGGAGGGTAACAACTGTCATTTGCTTTTATCAAGGATTTTCTGCCTAGTCAAGTTATACCCTCTTGATTTCTACATTGGGAAATATTGCCAGCCATGATTCTCTTTCATGTTTGAAGTATGTTTTGAAAGGAGAAAACACACTAACATTGAGGGGATAAATTTTATGAGATGTGTGAGCTGGAAATATTAGTAGATCAATGCCTAGCATCCTTGCCTTCTAGATGGTTGTGAGTGCGATATGACTGCCATGACCATCGAAAATCAACAAGTGCCTATTGGTGGACAAAATACCCATTGGAATAGAGTGTGCAAAATGGTGCAACCAACTGAGGAAGAGTTTCTTTGTCATCCATGCATGTGGCTGGAGATGTAATTCTGTAACTGCCTCTTTCTCTTAAACTAGTAGTATCCTAGGATGCTTTGCCCAGAAGCATTAACACAACATAAAATGGTGATCCATTCTCAACTCTTAGAAATAATGTAAGAGATGCTCCTACTTCCTCTTCTAGCCAACATCCTCATAGCCCCATTTTTGCCCGCTTGGACACATGTTTCATCACAATTCCATATGTGAGTAGGATTGTATGGATTTGTAGAATATGCTTTGAACAATGTCTTTTAGAAAGCAAAGACTACTGCAGGTCTAGGATTTAGTGCCTTATCTTTGTCAAGCCCTTCAGCTATCCATAATGCGAGTTCCAAATGTTGGGCCTTAAACTCAACTACCAAGACTTCCCAAGAAGCTGATTCTTGAAAGGGTTGGGTCTAGTTTTGCAAATTTGAGTGACCTTTTCCTTCAAGTTGACAATCTCATTGCACCATTCAATAATCAAATCCTCTTCATGATTGGTGAGGATTGTTGGGGGACCTTTCTTGGAGGAGTTTATGAGACCACCTAAGCATTTCGAGAGTGTGGTTGTTGGGATGTGCGCCTTTTTTTTATCTTGCCCTTACTGACATGCCAGTTTACTCAACATCTTTCAGTGCCCCTTACATGTCATTTTTGGCAATTTGGAGGAATTGATTATGTGTTGCATTGATGTTTGTCATTGATGTCAACACTAGTTGTTTTGTTGTCTACCGACTTTCGATAGATTGGTTGGTCTTTGATGTTGATCTGGAGATTTGTCTCCAGTTTTTAGTCCAGTTGTTGGGATTGGTTTGGATTGGTTATCATGTTCTCCTAGTGTGTATCACATTCAGTTGGTTCAGGATTTGATGATCTAGATGCTATCATATGTTCTAGTAATCCATTTTGGTTATCGGTAAGGGTTTTACCGGTAGCGCTTTATTGAAGATCTTTTGATGAATCCAATAAGTGGTGTTGGTGTGGCTTCTAGAAGGTTATCAAGATGTTGATGGTTATCATGTTTGTGCTCTAGTTGTTCGTGACATTTAATTTGGCTTATGGTGACCTATTTTAGGTTTGATGGTTATTTTGTTAAGTTATGGACCGGTTTATGTAATGTGTTGGTTGATTCTCCCGATGCATCACCAGTTGGATTTATTGTTTGGTTTATGTTGTTTCCATCTTAGGAAGACTTGGTTTATGCATTTTGGTAAAAGGTTTCGAGTTCTTAAAGTTGTATAATCTATTGACAACTGATTCACCCCTCCCTCTCAGTTGTCCACCAATTATCCTAATAATTGATATCAGAGCTTGGTCCTCTCTGTAGAAGCTTAACCACTCGAGGAATATCCTATGGCAACTAATAGTTCAACTGCATCTATTTTCTAGAGAGAAACCCCTAAGCTTGATTCAACAAATTATAGGGTATGGAAGATTCAGATGGAAACTCATTTGAGATATATTGGGAAAGAGATTTGGGAGGTCACAGAGAAAGGCTATACTCCTCATGATGCGACATCTGGCAATCCTCCTTTGACAACCTTGGATAAGGACATTGAGAATGATTATAGAGCTAGAGAAGCGCTCTTAAGTGCACTTTTTGATGAATAAATTATAGGATTAACTGAATAATCATCTGCGAAGGCTATGTGGGATAAGTTGGAGGTTCCGAATGAAGGTGGCCCTACTGTTAAAATTGCTAAACCTAATGGTTACCGAGTAAGGTATGAGAATTTGAAGATGGAAGAAGATGAAAGTATTACTATTTTTATGGAGAGTTAATGAAATTGTTATGGGTATTCAGTGCTATGGTGGATCTCTGAGTGAAGATGAGATTGTTTCTAAAGTAATAAGATAGGTCATTTTGCATCTAGATGTCCTAAAAGGAATTCAAGATTTGAAGAGAAAGATAGAAGATCTTTTAGGCCTAACCATGATTATCAGAACAAGAATAAGTACAAGAGAAACAAAGACAAATCATGTTACTATGCGGATGAGGAAGGTGTGAATGATTTTGATGATGAAAGGACACAAGATACAGCTAGTGGATCCGATAGTGAAAAGGAATGTGTATTTTTGGATATCAAGGAAGATGCTCTGACACCTATTGTTAAAAATGGGGAAAAGGCCCTTGCTGCTAAGATTGAAGATAAGGATGAATGGGTGATAGATAATGGATGTTCACATCATATTACTGGAGATAAAAGGAAGTTTTTACCTTTGCAAGAATTTGATAGTGGACTGGTTACATTTGGAGATGACAAAGCATGTATGATCAGAGGAAGAGGAACTATATCATTGGATGGTAAGAATAACACTAATAATGTTTATTATGTTGAAGGTTTAAGGCATAATATTTTGAGTGTAGGATAGTTAGTGAATAAGGGATTTCAATTACAGTTCAAGGATGGAAAATGCAAAATCATTAACAGATCTAGTTTGGAGATTGCAACCGGTACACAGACTAAAGGTAACATCTTTCATTTGAACTCCGGTGAGAAGACATGTTTGATTGCACAAGTTGATGAGAGTTGATTATGACATAAGAGGTTGTGTCATGTGAAGTTTGATTGCATTGTAAAGATTAGTTCAACTAAAGCTGTTAGAGATATACCTAAGATTATGAAGCCTTATAATCCGGTATGTAAGGAATATCAAATGGGAAAGCAAGTCAGAACTTCTTTTAAGAGTGTACAAGACAAATCTAATGATGTTCTTGATCTTATTCATACTAATTTGTGCGGTCCTACTAGAGTAAGAGTTTTCAGGGTGATAGATATTTCATGCTAATCATTGATCACTATTCTAGAATTATGTGGGTTACTTTTCTAAGGGAGAAATCTGAAACTTCTGAAAAGTTTAAGATCTTTAAAGATAAAATTGAGACAAAGACAGGGTTGAAGATTAAATGCTTAAGTTCAGATCAGGGTGGTGAATTTACATCCGGTGAATTTAATAGTTATTGTGAGAAGCATGGGATAAGGGGACAATTGTCTATTCCTCGGACACCTCAACAAAAGGTGTTGTGGAAAGAAATAACAAAACTATCTTGGATGCAGCCAGAACTATGATGATGGAAGCTAATTTGCTTCATATCTATTGGAGAGAAGTTGTGAGCATGACGATATACATATTTAATAGAGTTCATATCAAAGGAGACAACGATAAGATACCTTATGAGTTATGGTCTGGTCATACACCTACAGTTAAGTATTTTAGAATTTTTGGTAGTAAATGCTATATCAAAAGAGATGATTTCATTGGAAAGTTTGATCCTAGATGTGATGAAAGGATATTTCTTGGTTATTCTAATGAAAGCAAAGCATATAGATGTTATAACAAAAGATTGCATAGAATTGTGGAAAGTGCTAATGTCAAGGTGGATGAGCTGTACAAAGGTCAAATAAGAACTTATGAGAGAGAACCAGAAGTGGAGATGATCATAACTGAACTGGTAGCAACTATATCGGAATAGAATGTTGAACCAGTTACCCCAACAGTATCAAAAAATTCAACAGTAGCTGAATATTAGAATAGAGAAACAGAAAGTTAGAAGACTCCTAGGTATGTAAGGTTAAATCATTCAAAAGATCATATCATTGGAGACAAGAACAAAGGAGTAATGACAAGAAGAAGGCTGGCAGCTGATGAGGTATGTTTAATTTCTCAAGTTGAACCAGCATCAGTTATTGAAGCTTGTAAAGATGAATGTTGGATGAAAGCTATGCAAGAGAAATTATACCAGATTAAGAAGAACAACACATGGACTTTAGTTCCCTGACCTAAAAATAAGAATGTTATTGGAACTAAATGGGTTTTTAGGAATAAATTGAATGAGGATGGACAAGTTGTTAGGAATAAGGATAGATTGGTATGTAAAGGATATTCTCAGAAGGAAGGAATTGATTATGATGAGACTTTTTCTCTGGTAGCTAGGATTGAAGCTGTGAGATTATTTCTTGCTTATGCTGCACATAAGAAATACAAGGTTTATCAAATGGATGTTAAGTGTGCATTTTTGAATGGAGATCTTGAAGATGAAGTTTACACTGAGCAACCTGATGGATTTTCACTTTTAGATGACAAAAACATGGTTTGCAGGTTAAGGAAAGCTTTATATGGATTGAAACAAGCCCCTAGAGCTTGGTATGCTAGATTGGACAAATATCTTTTGAAGCTTGGTTTCAGTAAAGGTAATGCTGACAATAACTTATATTATAAGATTACTGATGATGACATATTTATTTTTGAAGTCTTTGTTGATGATATCATATTTGGAGGTGAGGATAAGTTATGTATGGAATTATCTGAAAAAGATGAAGAATGAATTTGAGATGTCTATGATTGGGGAGATGAAATTTTTCTTAGGTTTGTAGATTACTCAGAATGATAAAGGTATTTTCATTTGTCAAACTAAGTATGCTAGAGAGTTGTTGAAGAAATTTAGTATGGAAAATTCCAAACCGGTTGGTAACCCTATGGTTACAACTAAGAAATTGACAAAGAATGATGCATCAGCTCTGATAAATCCTACAAGGTATAAATATATGATTGGAGGTTTGTTATATCTGACTCAGACTATACCGGATATAATGGATGTAGTTTGTATTGTATCAAGATATCAAAGTGATCCTAGAGAGAATCATGAGAGTGCAATGAAAAAGATTTTCAGGTATTTGCAAGGAACAACTAAGTACGGTTTGTGGAATCCTAAAAATGATGATTTTACACCATGTGCATAAACACATGCTGACTGGAATGGAGATGTTGATGATCGAAAGAGAACATTCGGTGGAGATTTATTTCATGGAAATAAACTTGTTTCATGGATTAGCAAAAACAGTCGTGTACTTCTTTATCTATCGTTGAAGCTGAGTATGTTGCTACTGCTACTAACTGTACACAAGTTCTACGGATGAAGCAAATGTTTAAGGATATAAGGGAAAATTGTAATGAACTGATAGTTATTTACTATGATAACTCTGCTACTATTGATATATCAAAGAATCTGATATTTCATTCTAAGACTAAGCACATTTCTATCAAGTATAATTTTTTGTAGGAGAAGTTGGAAGCAAATGAAGTTAGACTGGTTTATGTGAACACTAAAGAACAAATTGCAGATATCTTAACTAAACCTTTGCCTAAGGAATCATTTGAGTACTTCAGAGATAGATTGGGAGTTTCTACCCTTCCAGTCGAGACTTGAGTGATGCTGACTAGCATCAGTCTGACATGCATTATCAGAACTATCATTCATTTCGGATTGATGTGTTGGTGCTACTACTTAGGGGGAGTAGTCAATTGTGTGGTTCATAGGTCTTATGACTTTTCTTTGATTTTTATGTCATATTTCTATCATTGATATCAAAGGGGGAGAGATATTTATGTGAAAAATAGAGCTTAGCAGGGATATCATTCACAGGGGGAGTTTGGTTTGTTGATTCAGAACTTCATTGTCATATCATTTTGGGGAGATTGTTCGATGTCTTCCTTTGGGGGAGACTTGTTTGACACTTCTTGGCGCTTGGATGATTTTCACATCTAGTGTTGCCATCAATGCTAAAGGGGGAGATTGTTGGCAATTTGGAGGAATTGATTATGTGTTGCATTGATATTTACCATTGATGTCAACACTAGCTATTTTGCTATCTACTGGCTTTTGGTAGAGTGGTTGGTCTTTGATGTTGATTTGGAGATTTGTCTCTGGTTTTTGGTCCGACTGTTGAATTGGTTTGGATTGGTTATTCATGTGCTCCTGGTGTTTATCACATTCATTTGGTTTGGGATTTGATGATCTAGATTCTATCATATGTTCTAGTAAGCCTTTTTGGTTATCAGTAAGGGTTTTACTGATAGCGCTTTGTTGAATATCTTTTGATGAATATGAATCCAATAAATGGTGTTGGTGTGGCTTCTAGAAGGTTATCAGGATGCTGATGGTTATCATGTTCGTGTTCTAGTTGTTCATGGTGTTTCTTTGGATTATGGTGACCTATTTTAGGTCTAATGGATATTCAGTTAGGCTATGGACCGGTTTATGTAATGTGTTGGTTGATGCTCTCATTGCATCACTAGTTGGATTTATTGTTTTGTTTATGATGTTTCAGCCTTAGGATGACTTGGTTTATGCATTCCGGTAAAAGGTTTTGAGTACTTAAAGGTGTATAATCTGTTGACAACTGATTTATCCCCCCTCTCAATTGTCCACCGATTATCCTAACAGTCATAGGCAGACCACTGCTTCTATTAAAATGTAACTTTTGGTGGCCTCTAAGTTTTAATAGCCTCCAGTGCTGGTGCTACGGGCTATAAATTTGTCATAATTGGATCTGGGTTTTTAGTGTCTTAGGGGAATGTGACCTATCTTTAATGACTAGGTAGCCTTGTTGATGTTTTTTTCTTTTTAGCAGGCTTCATCATCCAATCTCCCTTCACCATCTTCAAACAGTAAGTAGAATCAGTATAGGAGAATATGGGTAACTATGAAATGGCACAATGCACACTGATGGTTGATAATCAATATTAATTGCTATGCATTTGATAATTATGAGTAACTGCTATGCATTTTAAAATTCAAAGACAAGAATTTGTGTTTAATGATAGTGAAGCTTGACCATAAGAAGTATGGTTCCCATACTATTTTTTTGTATTGTGAGTGATGCATGGACATAAAAATTGTGAAGGATGTGAGATATTAAGGGATGAAGGAAGTAAATAAACCATAAATATGTAAAACAATAAGGGTTTATAAATTTTAAAGGAAATAAACATGAACACAACAATGGAATATTGAACAATCGTATTGGAATTGACATCAAAACATGACAACAACAATGGTTTAGAAAATTGAAAAATAACCCTAACATCAATGAAACTATATAAAGTACACCTCATTGACACAACAAGGGTTTTAGGGACTAAATAAACTATGTGAGAAAATAAGAACACGAAGACATAAATTGTGAAGGATGTGAAATAGAAAGGGATGAAGGAAGTAAATAAACCATGGGGATGTAAAAGTAAGGGTTTATAAAATTGTAAAGTAAATGAACATGAAGGAAACAATAGAACATCGAAGGATAATTTAGGAATGGACATCAAAACATGAAAACAATAAATGTTTAGAAAACTAAAAATCTCCCTAACATCAAGGAAACGATATAAAGTACATTTCATTGAAATAGTAAGGGTTTAAGGAACAAAATAAGCCGAGTAAATAATGTTTGGAAAAATGTTATCTCAACCTTGAATTTACATGGGGTTACTATTTATAATAAGTTTTCATTTGATCACAAAATGGTGCGAAATTGTCCTCAAATCTTCTGGTTGGCTAGATAAGCATTCCGTTAAAGTTACGTCGCAAGATCACAACTAGTTTTGAAGATATTAAAGTTTCCATTTTGGAGGGGTGTAGTGAAAGGTTTAAATTTAATTTTGAGATCTTTAGAGGATTTTCAATGCCCTAAAAAGTGGGTGTAAATAATATATAACTTTACAAGGTGATAGAGAACTTTGCAAGCTTTTCAACACTTCAAACAGTTCGTCAATAGGACACACGGTTTACAAGTTATGGCCTCTGAAAGTTTGTATTCCTGAAATAAGAAATATAAAATGCATCAAACACATAAATGAGCTGTAAAAGGGAGGGACACATGTTGATGTGTTTTTTGACATGTCATAAGGCATCTAGATTAGAGATAAGGTTAGCTATACCTTATTGGGTGGTTTTAGCCCATGGTTTTGTAATACTGTTTGATGATTTCTATTGTATCTCCTATTTATGAGGTATGTGAGATATAGGTTGTGTGTTAGAGTCTTATGGCTATTGAGTTACCTCTGAATCTCTGATTAGTGGGACTCTTGTGAAGAGCTTGCTCTGAAAGTATATTGTAATCTGTTGTTGATTGTTGCATAATATATTAGACAACTTTTGGAGTGTGGGTTTTTTCTCTCAAAAGGGTTTTCCCCATGTAAATCATTGTGTCTATTTATGGTAAGTTTCTATAACTCTTGTAAGGGTTTTCCTCCTCTCAAGGTTAGTGTAGGAAGTTTTTATGCTACTTAACTTCCTTACAAGTGGTATTAGAACTTGATCACCTTTGGTTTTAGTTGTGGGTTGTTGGGTTATTTGAACTAATCCAGATTTGAGTGGGAGCTTGTGCAAAAAACACTTTTTGATCTTGTTGCAGGAAATTTTAAATGGCAAGTTCATCAAGGAGAATAGAGGTGGAGAAATTTAATGGTAGTAATTTTGAGATGTGGAAGCTGAAGATGGAAATTCTGCTAATAGATCAAGATCCATGGGATGCTATTGATGCAAATGTTTCAAGACCTGTAGATCCTACTACAACTACTTAGTATGATGTCATGGATCAAAAATCCAAGGGTCTAATTTGATTTTGCCTGACATACTCTGTTCTAATCAATGTCAATGAAGAGAACACTACAAAGAAGTTATGGACTAATCTTGGTGAAATGTATCAAGCAAAATCATTATTGAATTAGATTTTCTTGAGGAATAAATTATATTCCTTGAAGATGGAAGAGGGTAGACGAATTGCATATCACCTAGAAGCAATTTAATATTATGGTGGCTCAATTGGTATCTATTGGTGTTAAGATGGATGGAGAGGAGAAATTCTAGACTTGCTTTATTCTTTGCTTGATTCATGGGATTCTCTTGTTATGTCTGTTAGTAGTACTTCTGTTGTTTTGAAGTTTAAAGATGTGGTGGGTGGCCTACTTGGTGAAGAGATGTAAAGAAAGGTATCTATTCATTTGAAGGAAACCCTAACTGTCCGAGGAAAACCTAAGAAAAAATGCAAGAAGAATGAGAATCACAATAAGTCCAAATCCAAATCTGCTGGAAATTCCAAAGTCATATGCTAGAATTGCGGTAAACTAGGTCACATCCATAAGGACTGCAAAGAAAAAAAGAAGAAGTTTGATTTTGATTATGAGTTTGAGAAGGAAGATGGTGATGCATTCATTGTAGCTTTGGCTACTAATGCATGTAATGATGCATGGTTAATTGACTCAGGTGCATCTTTTCATATGACTTCCAATAAAGATTGGCTTTCTGAATATGAAGAATTTAATGGAGGTAAGGTGTACTTGGGTGATGATTTACATTTAGACATTGTTGGTTAAGGTAAAGTTAGAAGAAGGTTTCCTGATGGTAGAATAAAAAGCATTAGAAGTGTGTTGCATATCCTCGGATTAAAACAAAATTTACTATCTGTGAGAAAACTGATAGATGCGGGTGTGCAGGTAGTCTTTTCTGATGTAGGATATAAGATGATTAAGGGTTCTATGGTGGTTACTAGAGGTGTCAGGTTTGAGACTTTGTATAAGATAGAGGCATACATAGTTGAGTGTAATAGAACTTCTATAAAAAGCAAATCCATGGATACTTTGTCGAAAGACTTGAGGGTTTTACCTTTAATGGATGGACATGAATTTTTGGCATGTAAGGGTGCTCTTTCTTTTGAAGCAAAATTACCTGTAGAGAAGACTATGTTATGGCACTAGAGACTTGGTCACATTGGAGAAAAAGGGTCTAAGGACCTTAAAAAATAATTTTTTTTTTGAAGGTTTGAATGATTGTAATCTTGACTTTGATTTTTGTGAACATTGCATTTATGGAAAAGAAAACCGCATTCAGTTTTTCTTGAGTTCTCATCAATCTTGTGGTGTTTTGGATCTTATTCATTCTGATGTGTTTGGTCTTGTAGATATTCCTTCTATTGGAAAATCCATATATTATGTTTCACTTAAATTGATGATTTTAGTAGGACATGGGTATACTTTCTAAAGAGTAAATCTAAAGTTTTTAGTCATTTTAAAGAATTTAAAGCAATGGTTGAGTTGTAGACTAGAAAGAAAATTAAATGTTTGAGGATTGATAATGGAGGTGAATTTTTCTGTAATGATTTTGATGTAAAGGCTTTGGTATTTATAGACAAAAGACAACTCCCTATTCTCCACAACAAAATGTGGTTGTAGAAAGAATGAACATGACACTGATGGAAAACATTGGGAGTATGCTAAGTGGTGTTGGTCTAGAACAAAAGTTTTGGGTTGAAGCTTTTTTCACTACTTGCTACCTGATTAACAGGCCTCGCACATCAGTTCTTGTTGATAAAATGCCTATGGAAGCATCGTCAAGTCACAAGCCTTCTTTGAAACATCTTAGAGTTTTTGGTTACGAAGCATATTCACATGTGCCAAAGGAGAATAAAACAAAGTCTGAGAACAAGGTTGTGAAATTTATCTTCATTAGTTATAGTTATGGTGTGAAAGGATACAATCTTTGGGTCCCTCTTGCACAAAAGTTAATTCATAATAGAAGTGTTATTTTTAGATAAATTAAGTCCCCTTCTATTACATTGCAGCCAAAAAAAACTAAGCAAGAAGGTGTGATTCAATTCCCTTCTACGCCTCAGAGAGTTGAATCAAGACCCCTTGATAGGCAAGAAGTTGAGGAGAGGTCATCTAGCTTTGAATCTTTAGAAGAGGAGGAAGAACCTCCAACTTAACTTGTTTGAAGTTCTACAAGACATAGACAACCACCTGAAAGGTATTCACCTAATGATTGGAGATGTATTTTTTCTTTGAATACTAATGTGGATGAGCTTAGATTTGTAGTAGAGGCATTAGGTATGAATGATGTAGAATCCTAGAAGATTTGTATGGAAGAAGAAATGACAACTTTGAAAAAGAATGATACATGGGATCTTGTACCATCGCCTGAAGGATGAAATCCTGTTGGTTGTAAATGGGTGTTCAAGAAAAAATATTGGTTTATATGGAAGCATTGAGAAGTATAAAGCAAGGTTGGTTGCGAAAGGCTACTCTCAGGTTGAGGGTGTTGATTATGGTGATATTTTCTCATGTTAAAAAAATGACATCCATTAGAGTTTTGCTTTCTATTGTTGCTTCTTATGATTTAGATGTTGAGCAAATGGATATGAAAACTGCTTTTCTTCATGGTGATTTGGAGGAGTATATTTATATGACACAACTAGAGCACTATGTGGTGAAAGGTAAAATTAATTTAGTCTGCAAAATTAAAAAAATCTTTGTATGGCCTCAAACAGTCCTAGGATGTGGTACCAAAAATTTGATACATATGTGTTGAGTTTGATATTTGAATGCTCTAAATCAGATCAATGTGTTTATTATAAATCTAACAGTGATCATTTCTTGTACATTGCATTATATGTTGATGATATGCTATTTATTGGTAAAGGGAAATGCATGATTTTAGAATTAAAGTCTTAGCTTGCTTCTAAATTTGAAATGAAAGATCTTGGTGTAGCTAGACACATTCTTGGGATAGAAATTAGAAGAAATAGAGTGAACATAAAGCTATGGATAGGCTAGAGTAAGTATGTGAATTTAGTATTACAGAGGTTCAACATGTAGGATTGTAGACCATTATGTGTTCTCTTCATAGTCAGAACAAAATTATTTGTTTCAGATTGTCCTACATCTCCACTAGAGATGGAAGACATGAGAAAAGTACCTTACCAAAGTGCAGTTGGAATTTTTATGTATGTTATGGTGTTTACTAGACTAGACATTTCCCAAGCAGTGGGAGTTCTTTCTAGATATATGTCTAATCATGGTAGAGTTCATTGGGATGCAGTCAAAAGAGTCTTTAGATATTTAAAGGGTACCTTAGAGTATTCTCTGTGTTATCATGGTAATTTGGTTGGAGACATGATTTCCCTTGATATTCATGGTTATGTGGATTCAGACTGGGTAGGTGATATTGATAGCAAAAGATCCACTAGTGCTTATGTATTTACTTTTTTTGGTGGTGCAATTAGTTGGATGAGTAAGCGATAGGCTGTTGTTGCTTTGTCCACTGCATAAGAAGAGTATATGGCAGCTACTAATGCTTGTAAAGAATCCATTTGGCTTAAGAAACTGTGCTCATATATTGGAATAAAACAAGGTACAATCTAAGTGCGATCTACCTAGCTAAGAACTTGACATTTCATGCCCGGACCAAACACATTGATGTTCAATATCATTTTGTCAGAGATATGGTGGAAGATGGAAGGGTGAAGCTAGTTAAGGTAGAAACTTTGATGAATATTGTGGATTATTTAACTAAGGTTGTGAGCATAGAGAAGTTCAAATGGTGTTCAAAGTCTAGGGCCTCATGGCCCCTAGCAATTGATTTATTGTGTTGATACTCCCTTTCCTCTTTCAAGGTGTTCGACAAGTGGGAGAATGTTGGAAAAAATGGTGTCTCAGCCTTGCATTTATATGAGGTTACTATTTATAGTAAGTTTTCATTTGATCACAAAATGGTGTGAAATTCTCCTTGAATCTTCTAGTTGGTTAGATAACAATTCTAGTAAAGTTACGTCACAAGATCACAACTAGTTTTGAAGTTATTAAAGTTTCCATTTTGGAGGGGTACAATGAAAGGTTTAAATTTAATTTTGAGGACTTTAGAGGCTTTGAAATACCCTAAAAAGTGGGTCTAAATGGTGTATTAGTTTACAAGGTGATAGAGCACTTCATGATCTTTTTGACGCTTCAAACAGTTAGTCAATAGGACACACGATTCACAAGTTATGGCCTCCGGAAGTTTGTAGTCCCAAAATAGGAAATATAAAATACATCTAACACACAAATGAGTTGTAAAAGGGAGGGAAACATGTTGATGTGTGTTTTGACATGTCATAAGGCATCTAGATTGGAAATAAGGTCGGCTATACCTTATTGGGTGATTTTAGCCCATGATTTTGTAATACTGTTTGACGATTTCTTGTATTGTATCTCCTATATATGAGGTGCATGAGATAGAGGTTGTGCATAAGAGTCTTATGTTTATTGAGTTACCTAGAAATTTCTGATTAGTGGTACTCCTATGAAGAGATTTATCTGCAAGTATATTATAATCTATTGTTCATTGTTGAATAATATATTGGGCGGTTTTTGGAGTGTGGGGTTTTATCCTGAAAGGGTTTCCCCTACATAAGTTATTGTGTTGTGGTATGCATGCTATTGTGTCTATTTTTGTGACTGTTGTAACGATCTGCAAAAGTTTTTGCATTACCCTCCTCTCAAGGTTAGTGTAGGAAGTTATTCCGCTACTTAACTTCCTTACAAATAAGTAAGAACATGAAGATGTAAATTGTGAAACAAAAAGGAATGAAGGAAGTAAATAAACCATGAAGATGTAAAACAATAAGGGTTTTCAAAACTGTAAAGGAAATAAACATGAAGGAAACAATAGAACATCAAATGAACATATTGGAATAAACATCAAAACTTGAAAAAATTAAAGGATTAGAAAACTCAAAATAAAATGAACATGAAGGAAACAATGGAAAGGACATTTCCTTGAAACAATGAGGGTTTAAGAGATAAAATAAACCATGACTAAGTAAGAAAATGAAGACTGTAATTTCTTAAGGATGTGGAACATTAAGTAATGGATGAAGGGAACTAATAAACCATGAGGATGTAAAATAGTAAGGGTTTAGTAAACCAAAAATGAAATGAAGTAGTAAGGATGGATTGGAACTGAATAAACCATGAAAATGGAAAACAATAAGGGGTTAAGTGATATCAACTTGAAGGAAATAACAAAGAGAACAAAGTGATATTCATGAAGATCGTAAAATAGTAAGAAGGGTTTACCAAACTAAGACTGTAAAAATGGTGGATAGACTTTAAGAAAGTAGACTATAAAGGAGAAAGAAAGGGTTTAACAATAAAACCAATTATAAATTGGAACAAGATAAATACCTGGATGCTTGATTTGTCTTCTTTCAATTATTCAATGCCTTATGTGTCTTCTTACTCCTCTTTGATGCCCTTTGTGTCTTCTTTGTGACTCAAATGATATGATATCATGGCTTTTTGTATGATTTAAATGTATTACTTGTTGGGGTGGCCTCTTTAATGTCTGTACTCTTGCCATTTTGAATTTTGAATGTTCATTGAATTTGCAGTGCCAATTTGATTTTGCCATTTATTTTTGGGTTGATTCATTTTTTATGGAAAATGGTGACCTTGTACTTTTTTGTTGTGGATGCAAGTGGGAGAGGTGGTGAAGTGACCAGTAGATGTGCATTGAGGTGACCAATTGATGTGTTGTAGAGATAGACAGATAGGACAAAGGTCCCAAAAATGTGTGGACTTGGTCATTTAATTATAGGCATACATGGTCTTGATTGTAGGGTGTAGTTACCTATGGTGGGAAAGTTTTGTGTCGATGGTGTTTCATGTGGTAGTCTAATTTTCATACTTAGGTTTATAAGTAGGGTGGTGGGCCTTAGATGAAATTAAATGGTCTACTTGATTTTGGTTTATGTGGGCACGTATAAGTTCTGCATAGGGCCCACTGATGTACACGATAAAAGTTGTCATTGATATGAACAACTAGTGATAGATTTAGTCATACCTATTTGATTGCTTTGTTTTGTACTTATGTTTTCTATTATTATATATATTAAAATCAAGTATTAACCGAAATGTGTACAAATGAAATCTGATTTGTAATTGGATTTAAAATAATTGATTTATTGGATAAAGAGGGGACACATACTAGGTGATTAAGTGCACCTCTATAGGCCGCTAACCACCCCAGTACCATCACATGTCTAGGACCCTACACACGTATTGGCTCCTCTCCCCAAGTAACAAGTTTGTTTGCATGGATGATTTTTTGCTCACCGCTGGGTGGCCCCCATCCTTTTTCAATCAATGACCCCAAATCTCTCTAATCCAAAAGTTTAATGTTGTATATGCTTAAATTACAAGTAATTTAATTTTTTTTCATTTTTATAATAAAAGATAAAGAATAACAGGTATGAATTTTTTTTTAAATAGATGATGTTTTGGAAGAAAAATGTGGGTTTTTTTTTTTTTTTCATCGTTTCAAATCACTTTTAGTAATCTATTATGAAGACAAAAATCACATTTAGGTCTTTTTGAGAAATCTTTATTCAACGAGGAACATGTTTAAATATTTGTTTACAATTTTTTTCCAATCGGTCTCATTGTCTTAATGATAGATCACTAAGTATGATCTACAACATTGATGGAAAAAAATACACAGTTTCATTGAGAAACACCATTAGAAAAAGGAAAAAATAATATTAAAGAAAGAAAAACATTACAAAATAAGTATTTTATTCTTAAGAATACTCATAGCATATTAGACCCAAAGGATTGGGGATAATCAAGTAGGAAGAGCTCAAACTAACATCAAAACAAATCAAGATGCCCAAACACCCTTACCATGGGGGAAATATAAAGTACAAAGAGGATTACATAAGCCCAAAGGCATTATGAAGCTCCCATAGCTAAGTCGATAGAATCAATAAGAAGAAATCAGAATCATATGCAAATGAATAGTTTTACCATAAGTGAAAATATAAGTAAATCAAGTAGAAATGGCCTCAAACACATTCCAAAAATACCAAAAAACCCAACCAAATTGTTGGCACTTGGGTGATATTCACCTACAGAGAGTCCTTATAAAAATAATTTATTTATGAGTACATTGTGATGAGTTGCGAGTTTTCAAATTTTGTAATACAACATATATGTTGGCATATATATGATGTCATTGTGGCAAAAAGTTGCAATATAGCATGTGGTAGTGTTGTGACAACATTGGCAAGTTATCTAAAAGATAAATTTCACAACCACATATGAAAATAATATTTACTAGAAGCAGAAACAATATGTAACACCTCGCCATATATATAGCTATTAAAATCCAAAACTATTACATGTGTTTTCTTCAACAGATGGTTAGATAGATTTGGGGATTATAAATGAGATGATTACATGACAATATTATATTATTCCTTGTTGAATAGTTGAATGAACTAAAATATTGAGAGAGGGGGGGTGAATCAATATTCCCAAACTTATAAAACTTTTACTGATATATTTTCCTTAGCAATTAATCTCAGCAACAAGAATCGGCAAATGCAGAATAAGTAAACAACACAACCACAAAACGAACACTAGATTCAATATATATGTTGGTATATATATGATGTAATTGTGGCAATAAGTTGCAATATAACATGTGGTAGTATTATGACAACAATTGTCAATTATGTAAAATAAAAATCTCACAACCACATATGGGAATAATATTTATTAGAAGTACAAACAATGTGTAACACCTCACCTCATATATAGCTATTACAACCCAAAACTATTACATGTGTTTTCTTCAATAGATGGTTAGATAGATTTGGGGATTATAAACGAGATGATTACATGACAATATTATGTTATCCCTTGTTGAATGAAATAGAATACAGAGAGAGGGGGGTGAATTAGTATTCCCACACTTATAAACTTTTATCGATATATTATCCTTAGCAATTAATCTCATCAATAAGAATCAACAATGCAGAATAAATAAACAACACGACCACAAAATGAACACCAAATTTTTATACCTAGAAATCCTAAAATGGGAAAAAACACAAGAGGGTTATCTCTCAAGATAATATAACTAGCTATATGGTGTTTACAAAATGGGTGACTCATTGCTGGAAGGCTCAATACCTGATTACAATGCAACTCACTACTGGAATGCTCATTGCAATAGAAATAAATGAGCTGAGGAAAATTGCATCTCCAAATGCATGAAGTCAGTTCCAAGTTAAGCTTAGATAACAACTCACAACAACTCATAACAAATCTGATAAAGGATCTCTCCAAT
Organism: Cryptomeria japonica; assembly: GCF_030272615.1. NCBI lineage: Eukaryota > Viridiplantae > Streptophyta > Pinopsida > Cupressales > Cupressaceae > Cryptomeria > Cryptomeria japonica. The sequence goes on along the minus strand of NC_081411.1, from coordinate 468,894,298 downwards.
CTATCCACAACTGCTTACAACAGATCTGGTAAGGAATCACTGCAACACTAACTACACTCTGTCAATTACTTGCAGAAGATCCGGTAAGGGATTACTACAATATTGACTACACTCACATTATTCCACATTCACCTTCACTCATACATCATACTTTATTATTCACATTGTATACTACTACTATTCTCTTGTCCACCACTTTGTCACTCCCACACTTCTTCAACTATACACCACACACACATACTTTGTTGACTTCCACACACACATGCATCTTATATATATATATATATATATATATATATATATATATATATATATATATATATATATATATATATATATATATATATATACCGATAAGCACATACATTGAGATAATATATGGGCCAATCATAAATTATTTACTTGATAATACATTGCTTGGATCAACACATTACCAAAATGTGTTTTGATCAAAGCACAGGGTAACCAAGTTGGCCTTCACTAATCTTCTACACCCTTCCTTCACACACTTCATTTACTGAAACATATGCCTTAATTACCAGGACAAAACAAGTGTCACTCAAACCCATAAGCACAAATTCCAAACATAACAAATTCCAACTTCAAGATACGGATGCCACATATTTCAAAACATAAGATCCATAAATCATAATGCAATACAAATAGTAATTCAACTGATATCAAAACTAGATGCAAACCATGATAAGCCAAACACAAGATTCCAGAGAAGAGGATCTTCCAGAAATAACTCCAATAGATCATACATACTAAGATGCTTAATATCTGTTCAATATCATTGCTCTTCTTACTAATTGTTCATCATCATTGCTTTGGTCAATATGCTACATCCAATTCAATGAGATCACCGAGTTTGACATCAATGACAACATTCACACAAATCTAACTGTAGACACTTAAATTTGGCTAATAAATTTAGTCAAATTTATTTTCTTTAGCATTTAATTAATTAAGCCCATACCTTGAATTAATTAATCTTATTAATTCTCCACTTTCAACCCCTTGAATTAATTAATCTAATAGATTAATTCCCCCCTTTCTAATGCCATGAATTAATGAATTCCCTCCTTTTCCAATCCATGAATTAATTAATCAAATTAATTAATTCCCCTTTTCATCCTTTTTATTTGAATTAATAAAATTCAAATATTCCCTTTTAGTCACATGTCTCCTAACTTCTAACCACCCAACTAACCCCCTTCTAACCTAACCCCCAATCTAACCCATGGGTTCTAACCAACCCTATCCTCTGAAACCAACCCTATCTCTCCTAACTAACCTTATCCTAACCTCCACTCACATGTGTGTGCACATGTACATATTCCCTAATTTCCTTAATATTAGGAAATTAAAGACTATTTTGGGTGGCTCCCTCACAAAATAGACATTTATCCTTAAGGACACATGTCAAACCCCTTTTAACATTTGTCCCTCTAAGGGACACTTGTCCTCCCTTGTTGAGCCACTTGTCATCTTGAGGATAAGTGTGGAATCTTATTCCACTTGTCATTACTAGGATTTTCCACTTGTCCTCCTTGAGAACAAGTGTTTCATTTTCCCAATCCATTCCTCTGCTTCCTCTCCTTCCTCTCCTATTTAATCCCCCCTCTTTTTCAAGAATATCCTCTCCATTCTTTCATATTTGCATCTTCATAATGCCAAATGATCCACTTTCTTTACATCATACCATTATAATGAAAAATTATATCCTCCATTAGTGCATCCATATCATTATAATGTCCAATTTTAGCACCATATCCTATCATCCAATCAATACAATCCTTATATCATAAATCCAATCATCAAATACTTGCATCATGGAGCAAATCAAGCAATAACTGCATCTTGAGTGCACATCCAAACATGGGAAAATCAAATCAAATTTGGTAAATGAGGTTTGCATTCACTTGTTTTATGCTTTTATGCTTCATTTATTTCTTTTAAAATATTCCAATCTTGAGGTGTTTGAGTTAATGGCTTGCTTGGTTGATTTTCTTGTTGTTTCAATCATTTATTCTTAGAACGCATATCTACCTCACATTTTCTAGCATGCCCGGTGGGACCTACTTCATGGGTCGATCTAATGGTTGTATGAGTGATCATTTTGTAAGTATTTTCATGCTTGAAGGCATAATATTGTGTCACCATTAACCTAATTTTTGCAGGTTTTCATATAGATCTGCACCCAGTTTTAACAAATTCGCATTTTCCATTACAGTAATTAGCATTCGCCTTGATAGTAATTCACATTTGCCCTAATAGTAATTCGTGTTCACCCTAACAATGATGATAATTCATTCAGACAGTAATTCACATCCGTATTGACATATTCACATTTGTTTAGTTAAAATTAAACTTTAGGTCTTTTTAACAATTCCATCATATTCTATGTCGCCTCTATTATCTCTATTTTTGTGCTTTTCCAAAACTTAAAAAATTTAATTAGGGCAAAATATATGAGTAATTTTGTGAAATTTGCTAACCATGGCTTGAAAAATCAAATATAAAATTGCAGGTTCTCACGAGTAGGTAGAGCGTAGGAGATTGCAAGAGGAATGAGGATAAATCATCAAAGCATAATCAACCATTTGTGAAATGGAGTAACAAATAAAAAATGTTGCATATGAACAATATATTGTTGAAATTATCTTGAAATTCAACATGCCCCTAGCTATGCTTTGACTTTCCTAACCCTAATTTCTCAAAGTTCTATCATTCTGTTTTTAGCAAAATTGAGAAATTTTAATTTTTTCTATTCTGCTAACTAATGAGCATTCACTTAGATAGAAATTCACATTCACTCAGATATTATTTCATATTTTCTTAGATGTTAGTTCACATTCGATGTTATAGTAATTTGCATTCACTTAGTTAGTAGTTCACATTCTATTAGTTAGTGAGTTGCATTCGTTATGTTGATTTGATGCTTCTCGATTTTCTCTTTATCTCTATTTGTAGGTATTTTTTTATGTTACTAACTCTTTGTCTGCATGATGTGGAAAAAATAAGGTGCCTACAAAGGTGTTCAAATGGTCAAAGATAATCTAAAATCCCAAACTACTAATCAATTTCTTTGTAGGGACGTTCTGATCAGTTAAAGACAAATTTGAAAACTTCTAACAGTTTGTTTTGTAGGGGTAACTTAGGAGTGTGTTTTGTTTTAGAGTAAACAACTTCTATTTGGGGATTAAAATTGAACCTTTTATGTTCCATGTTTAGCACACTTGTGCACTCGTAGGGTGGACCGATAGTTACACCTATTATCCTCTCCCCTCACCTTCACAAAACTTTGGTGATGAGAAAGGTAGTTAATGATGACCATTTTCATCTTTATTAGAGAATCACGGATCACCTCTTGGGAGCCTCATCACCTCAAGGGAGTGTTTAAAAATAGGGGCACATTGGGTATACCATCTCTACTCACGTGACCTCAAGCAGTGTTTCTCGAGCCGCTATACAAATACCTGGTCAAATAGCCAAAGTACTAAGTGAATTCATCGTATGTGGAGGCCTTCTCTGCATTGATAAGCTCAATTAGATCATTAAGTGGCTTTCTTTGCAAATTCATTGTTGGACTAGACCCATTGAAAAATTACTACGAACCAATATTTTAGTGGCCCCAATCATTCTACTTGTTGGCTCAATCATTGTGATATGCACATGTCAAAGATACCCCTCATGTACCCCCAATCAAAGAGAGAAAATTTCTCTAGATCCTTGGATCTCTAGAAATTCAAAGCTTGGCATGCCCGAGAAGTGTGTATCGAGGGTGGATCTAGTGTTGCCAAGCTTCTATCTATCCTATTGGATGTGGTATTCTGGGCTAGGGAATTCAACAAGTATTGTATTTTTCTATCCTAGGAAGTGTATGATTGCTTTTCATTTTCATACTTGTCTCTTTTTCATGTTTGGTGTTGAAATAATCTTTGTCAAAAATCAATTCAAAACATCAAACAATCTCACGTCACTAGGTCCTATCTTGGTCTCGTCCTTCAACACTTGTCCTTTTGATCTATTAATTTTGTGTCAATTGTCTCGTTACGCTATCAAAATTTACCTAAGTCAAGTGTCAAATCAGTTCATCTTGGTCTCATTTCAAATCTGACGTTGTCATTATCATCTACTGAGGTTTTTGACTTACATAATCAAACTTTTGTCATCACAATTGCTAAGTCATTACTTTGTCATTTGTTTCAAATTTGACATCGTCACTGTCATCTACTAAGGTTTTTGACTTACATAATCAAACTTTTATCATCTCAATTAGAAGTCATAAGTTTGGTCCCTCATTCCTATCAAACATCGCTAATTAGATCTTGATTCTCATTTCTAGTTTGAATCATCATTATCGTCCATAATCATCCCTTGTCTCCCAATTTGCGCCATCATTGCCTTCTTCCTGAGTTAGAGATCAAACATCAAACATCAAACTTCATCCTCTTTCCAACTTCAAAGTCGGTCCCTATCTCATCCTAAGCTTTAGTTTGCCATCCTCTTTCATCTTTCATCTCTCCAACTCATCAACTAATCATCATGTCACAATTTTATTATGATGAGTTTTGTTGTCCCTCATTTTCTTCCACTTTACCCTAAGTCAATGATGATTACGGTATGGTTGATCAACCCGATGAGACAAATTTTTAAGTCATGTCACAATTTTATTATGATGCGTTTTGTCATCCTTCATTTGCTTCTTCTTACATCCCTAATCCACATCCATCATCTCATTATCCCCAAATTCATTACACAATCCCTAATCATAGTCCTCCATCTTATCTAAATTCTCTATCTGGTTATAATTCTCCATCTTATCTAAATTCTCCATCTGGTTCTAATATCCCATCTTATCTCACTTCTCCATCTAGCCCTAATCCTCCATCTTATCTAAATATTTCATCCAATTCTCTTCCATCCTATCTCAACCCTCCATCTAATCCTAATACGCCATCATTTGTCACACAAGATATGACTAGGGGAATTAATTAAACAATGCCATTATCATCTGTGCCCCCATTCATCCAATTACTGCCACAAGTTGTCAGTGCTTCACAAAATCAACCTCAAGTAGCGTCACAACCTGTTGTTTCACAACCGTGGTTTAGTTATCTATAGACACCACTTTCATCCATTGTTATGATGAACATTCATGAATTGGCAAATAGCACCAGTCACAATACGCGATCGTATCTCGACTCACCATCTACTTCATCCTACCTTAGTCCGCCTTCATCCATTTCATCCTATTGCAATCCTACACCATCCACTTCATCCTACCTTAGTCCACCCCACCTTATCTCAATCCAACAACTTAACTTCCAACCTCTACACCTATAATTCCTCTCCCACTTCCTAAAACCATTAAAAACCTTCCATCCATTGAGACTCTTCCATCGCAATTCCCATCACCTACTCCTACCGTCATCCAAACTCAAGCTGAAGAACCTCTCATCCTCCCATCTACTTCATCTATCCCAGCTGAAAAACCTCTCATCCTTCCATCTACTCCATCTCCCCCAACTGAAGAACTTCTCATCCTTCCATCTATACCATCTATCCTATTCGATGAGTCTCCCGTCCTTCCATTGAGTCCATCCACCCAAGTCATTGAACCTTCCATCATTCCTTCCATTCCATCTAAAGAGTCTACCCAGTCACCTCTCATCACACCATCCACACCAATCCCCTCATGCCAAACTATTGTTCCAGAGAATGTTGAAAAAAATATTGATCCAAGTCAAGATCCTACCATTCCATCTCCTCCATCTCAAGATCCCTTATCATCCCCTCTTCCAAGTAAAGATTCTATCATTCCATCTCCTCCATCTCAAGATGCCCTACCATTTCCTTTGCCAAATCCAAATCCTCCTGTCCCATATACTCTACCTCTTGATCATCCATTTCCTCCTATCCAAACCATCCCACCACCATCACCTTATCCCTTGGTTCACTTACATTCATCCATGGAAGTTCATTTGCAGAAGAAGAACATCTCATATGCACCACCCATTTTCCTCTATCTAATAATGGACTCGCATCTTATTACCTAGGGAACAAGTATCCAACTTTAAATAAAATACTCAAAACAATGAATTATAAAGGCAAAGGCTTAGGCCTACATGAGAAAGGTACTTTGGAGCCCATCCATGTTAAAGCACATCCACGATCTCATGGTCTCAGTTACATATCCCAAGGCACTTCATCCAAAAATGTTGGTAATAGTAATGTGAAATCCAAGTATGCTTCCAAACACATCATTGCATCTTCCCGTCATTCCTCCAAATCATTTATCACTACTCCCCCTCCCCCATCCTATAAAGATAAAACAACCATCCATCTTCCTCCTTCATCCTCTAAATCCATTTTGGATCCCTATGTCCCAAAATCTACCTTCATATATCCTCCACATGCTAAATACACTTGGGCCCTTATATCCCAAAATCCCATCCTCCATCTTTTCCTAATCATCCCTTCATAAACAAATCCCATATCCCTATCACCCATCATAAACATCCTATCCTTTCATTCCCAATCAGGATCAACAAAGGCACATATCATCTCTTTCCATCCAACTTCCTACATCTATCATTCCATGCATATTTCCTCCATCTCCTACATCTTCACACACTCCTTCCAACATGACTAGCAGCAATTTGGATGCCAAATAAAAAATGCATAAAGCTACGCATCTACAATAATTTAAAAATCACCAAGTCCACTTCAAAATACATGCTCCAATAAAGGAAAATTTGATACAAAAATACAATGAATTCCACAGGCTGCAAAGGCCCACTAAAGTAAAATAAAAATGTAATGTGGATCCCAAAGCAAAAAGAAGCAGCGCATCCAAAAGAAGAACTTGCAATGGCATCCAAAATTTCTAGTCCACCAGCTAAACATTCTCCCCTTCCATCTCCTAAGTCTATTTTGGGTCCCTATTTCCCAAAGCCACCTATCACAATTCCTCCATCATATCCACATGCTGCATCCATCTCTCCTCCACTTATCTGACATCCTCCGCAACATGTTCCAATGTTTGTCCTATCAATATCCCTCCATCCTACTCACTTTACCTCATTCCATTTAGAAACATTCCACCAGCATCTCCCTTACATTCCCTATCAAAACTATCTAATCCAAGCCTTTGCATAATTCCCTCATTCCTAATAAAGTTGTACCAACATCTAGTGATCATCTCCAAATGAGATCCTACTACCTTGATATGTAACTTCATGATTGAGTTCTATATCTATATTATCTTCCAAATCCATTTATCCTCATCCATCTCTATCCATAAATTTCCTCCCAAAAATTAGAAAAAAAAAAAAAATTAGAAAAAAAGGTAAAGATAAAATTTTGTCCAATGGTGAAAACTTGGCAAACAAGCACCTTGGATAAGTATCATGATGAAAACATGGCCACTATGATTCATGCATAATTCCCATCATCCTTTTTCTCTTCGCACTTGGGGGCAAGTTCTTCTGGTCATCTATCCATTTCCTCCTCCATTCCATCTGCCTACTGTACCAAGCATATCATATCCTATCCATTTCACTTCCTCCATTCTCCTTTGGATCTTGATAGAAATAAAAGGCCACTATGTATACATGCTTTGGACACCTCTTGGCTTCCATTTGCCTATTGCACTTTCCTCCATTCCCCTTCCTATCCACCCATCACTTAATCTTCCATCAACTTCCCTCAGCTTCATATCCCTCTATCAGTTATCTTATCATATCCATCCATCCACCAATCCTTATCTCCCAATTCCTCCATCATCTTATCCATAACCTGATCCATCCACCTATCCTTATCTCCCTATTCCTCCATCCCTTCATCCATAACTGGTTCCTCTCCCAGTCTTCATCTACCTCCATCTAGCTATCCTTAATCCTTTTATCTCCAAGCCACATCCACAATGCTTCCATTTCCAAATTATTTTCATCCTATCCCCCATCCTTTGATTCCTCCCATCATATCATTCCATCAGATTTTTCATCCCTTGTCATTGGTTTCTTGCTTTAGGCTACCCCACACAATCCAATGCCATTCCATCCTATCAATCCATTTGCTCCTTGCAATCAACCTATTGTGTGCCAATCTTATCCATCTTCCTCATCTATCCAAGGTCAAAGCTAATAAAATCATCCAATTGTATCCTTGGTCTTATTTCCAGCCTTGCTGCAAGACTTGATCCTATCAATCAATCAATCATCACTCTCTCATGGCTTTTCATCTTGATTAGGGCAACATCGTGCCTGTCCCTGGGTCTTCTTCCATCATCCATATCTCTTGTACATCTTGTAAATAGGTGTCGTTGTACATAGATGTGCATGTCCTATCTTTTGAGATCATATCCTATCAGCTGGTTCTTCAACATAATTATCTTTGAGCATCTCTATAATCATAATAGTATCAGGTACCTTTTGTCTTATACAGGATGTATCATTCCTAAAACTAGATGTTTTGATTTATCTTAGTCTTATATAAGATGTATCTTTTCTGAACCTAGACGTTTTGATAATCTTTGTCTTATACAAGATGTATCCTTCCTAAAACCAGACGTCATGATCATCTTTGTCTTATACAGTCCATGTATCCTTCCTGAAACCAGACATCATCAAATCCTTTTGACAATAGATATTTGACGCCCTCATGTTGGCTTTGATTCTTTTTTATCTTTGTTTATCTTTTTAAGCTCCTCAGGCTCTTTTTCCTATTGGTTGTCACGATCCTTTATATCATGGTGTGCTGGTAATAACAAGGCTTGGGATGTGATCTTGTTGCTTTTTCTTTTTGATTGGCATGTCTTTTGGATGTGTTCCTTGTTGTACCCTCATGAGGTCTCTCTTATCTCAAGTTACATTGGGGAATATTTTCTGCTTGGGGTTAATCTAGTACCGTTGCCTGCAGGGTTTTTAATTTTGTGTGGTGATAGATTAGCATGTGTGTCTATTTATTGTGTCAGTCCATGCATTGGATGTGAAATTCCACCCTGGTTCCTTAAACCTTAGTGACTCACAGACACCGCTGAATCAAAATAAGTGCTACATGATGTCTTGTTTTAGAGGTTCTTGCACTCCATAATGTTTTCATCTTCATCTCCACTGCATTTGCATTCTCTCCTCTTCCCATGCTCTTTCTTTCCATCCTATTTGCTGGGGAAATGTTTATTTTGAGATGCCGTTTGACCCTTTTTATTCATGCACCATCCCGAGGGGGCATCCCTAACCATTCCTTCGTCTGCCAGGGGCATTTTCTGGCTCCCTCTTTTCTTCCTTAACTATTCCTTTGTCTATCCAGGGCATTTTCTCGCTCCCCCTTCCTTTTCCTTCCCTCACAAGTGTCTTATTGTCTTCGCACCAATGCTATTCTAGTGCCACCATGAAGCGGGGAAAAATGTAGACACTTAAATTTGGCTAAACAATTTAGTCAAATTTTTTCCTTTAGCCATTTAATTAATTAAATATCTGAATTTATTAAGCCCATCCCTTGAATTAATTAATACAATTAATTAATTCTCCCCTTCCAATCCCTTGAATTCCCCCCTTTCCAATGCCTTGAATTAATTAATTCCCCTTTTCATCCCTTTTATTTGAATTAATAAAATTCAAATATTCCCTTTTAGTCACATGTCTCCTAACTTCTAACCACCTAACTAACCCCCTTCTAACCTAATCTCCAATCCAACCCATGGGTTCTAACCAAAACCTATCCTCCCAAACCAACCCTATCTCTCCTAACTAACCTTATCCTAACCTCCCCTCACATGTGTGTGCACACACATACTCCCTAATTTCCTTAATATTAGGAAGTTAAAGCCTATTTTGGGTGGCTCCCTCCCAAAATAGACATGTGTCCTTTAGAACACATGTCAAACCCCTTTTGACATTTTTCCTTCTAAGGGACACTTGTCCTCCCTTGTTGAGCCACTTTTCCTCTTTTAGGACAAGTGTGGAATCTTATTCCACTTGTCATTCCTAGGATTTTCCACTTGTTTTCCTTGAGGACAAGTGTTGCATTTTCCCAATCCATTCCTCTCCTACCTCTCCTATTTAATCCCCCCTCTTTTTCAAGAAAATCCTCTCCGCTCTTTCACATTTTCATCCTCATAATACCAAATGATCCACTTTCTTTACATCATACCATCATAATGCAGAATTATATCCTCCATTAGTGCATCCATATCATTATAATGTCTAATTTTAGCACCATATCCTATCATCCAATCCATACAATCCTTATATCATAAATCTAATCATCAAATCCTTGCATCATGGAGCGAATCGAGCACTAGCTACTTCTTGAGCACACATCCGAACATGGGAAAATTGAATCAAAGTATGTAAATGAGGTTTGCATTCACTTATTTTATGCTTTTAGCTTCATTTATTTCTTTTTAAATATCCCAATCTTGAGGTGTTTGAGTTAATGGCTTTCTGGGTTGATTTCCTTGTTTCAATCGTTTATTCTTAGCACACATATTTACCTCACACACTAACAATCTCCCCCTTTTCATTGATAACACAACATCTCAAAACCATGTTTGCATACATATAATTCCCCCTTATCCATATGAATCATATTTTTTCATTTACCTATCTCCCCATTTATCCATTAACCTTTCTCCCTATTTATCAATTTCCCTTTCTCCCCCTTTGAAATCAAGGACAAAGGGTACCTTTGATGAAAAAAAAGAAATGCGATGAACAACAAAAAGAATGTCAAAAATTGTATGTCAAAAAGAAATTCGTTAATTGATTTTATTCTAAAATATCTACTTGTATTTCTCCTTAAGCTCTAAAAGGAGAAACTTCCAGGAATGTACAACCAGTTTAATACTAATAGAAAAGCTTCTGCATTCGACCAACACATCAATAGCATGAGAGATACTATTTGAAATAGATGGATTCTGCTCATACTCAACTACATCATCAAGCAATACTGAGAAGTACTTCATTTTAGCCTCAACAATCTCCTTGACTTTCTAGAAAATGCTCACATTATCATTCTTCTACCTTTGCAAAGGAAATAACTCAGACTGTAGGGAATTTACCTTCTTCCTTTGTTCACTTTCTTTGCTCACCATATTTGGTGCTCAAACACTTCAACTATACACCACACACATGTCTTCTATATATATATATAAGGGAAAATCGGGTGGAGTGCATGGGAGACGAAATAGGATCCCGATTAGCCATGAGATCTCAAGCATAAAAATGAATTGGGCTTGGGATCTTGAGCCTAATTTTAGAATGGGGTTCCTATTCTAAAATGAAATATGATCTCGTTCTAAAATGAAACTTGATTCTATTTTAAGTGAAACAGGATCCCGTTTCTTGAAATATAATTTTTTAAAAAAAAGGGGTCCCAACTCATTTTTTTTCTAACCAGGATCCCGATTTTGAATGGCCAACAAGCCTTCCAAGTAGGCTTTTTTCCTAAGTTTTAGTTTTTTTTTTCAATTTATGAAAGAATTTTTTTTGAAATTATGATTATTTTTTTTGGAATTGATTAGTTTAGGTTTTTTTTTCAAAATGTTAGTTTAGGTTTTAATAATTAAGCAATTTAAAAAAAATCATTTTTCTTTAATGAATGAAAATGCAAATGTTGAAACACCAAAACCAAAACCAAAAACAAAACTAAAATTAAAACGAAAATGAAAAAATAAACAAAAATGAAAATGCAATAAAAAAAATGGTCAAACGAAATAAAAAAACAAAAACGAAATAAATAATGAAAACGAAATTCAAACCCACACTTAAGGAATGCATGATATACTATCAATTGATACACACATTTAAACCTAGACATCATTCAGGATCTCATTAGGACTTGTAGTCAAAATAAGACCCCTTAAGACAAGTAATAATTGACATCCTCTACCTTCAATCAGGATAATAGTAAATTAAGATCTCATTAGGACCTCTACCTTCAATCATGTTTGACTAGGACCCCTTAAGCCTGTTGAATTGGTTGAAGGGACCGAAATATTGAGAGGTGGGGTGAATTAGTATTCCCACAGATATTAAAACCTTTTACCAAACTTTAATTTTTTGATCAAATAACCAAATATGCTTAACCTGTGAGGCCCTACCCCGATTTAGTTTGACATTTTCAGTTATTTGCATATTGAGACTATTATGGTTGCTTTATTTTATGCATTATGGACTTAGAACTTATATGATTCCATGATTTGGATCACACTGACAATTGTTGATGTTTTATTTCATGCATGATGATTATGAAACTTTAGATATGTTACTAGAATAGAATTACATTATGATGGTGAATGTCATTTGCAGGATTTTATTTTGATGAAAGAAAAATGATGCATATTTATGAATGGTTCATTTTTGGGAAATTATGTTAATTGCATATGTGAAATTGAAATTGAAACAAATGAGTTATTGAATTATTGTTATCAAATGTAAGAGTGTTTGATGTGTAATGGAATCCATGTAGTTGAATATGTATAATCATGATTATTTGGAGTTACTAATGTGTTAATTGAGATGCGCAGGAAAATTATCCATGTGACCATGGAATTTAATGGAGAACCAAGCCTAGACCAATGTGCGTTTGTTAAGCCGGGAGTTGGCTATTTGGAGAGACAACACCCCCTCCCTTGTAATGTATTTTATTTGTGATGTGTATAATGCTTGAGTGTAAAATTTAATTTATATGTAATTGTGTAATCCTTCAAGAGACCAATTTTCCATGTGTGATTGTTATATTGTATTTTTGTTGTGTCACTTGACACGTGCTGAATTAAGTGTCATTGATTTTGACTTGTCTCTTGGAGGGAGTTTTGTTTCTACCAAAGCCATTCAAAAACATGAGTGTGGTCCCAAATTTGTCTTGGGTAGGGAGTCATGGGAGTGGTCAACTCAAGCTTGACCCGTAGGTAAACTTCAGTGGGGTTTCCAAAGGGTTTAATGGACTCCTAGGGTAAGTTTTTAGGCTTTTCGAAAGGTCCAAAGGGTATACCTATGGGTTAGGGGTATTTTGCAACATGTGGCTTCTCCCATGTGACTATGAAGTCACTTCAAAAAGTGGTGTTTTCAAGATGCACGAAAATTGAACTTAGAAAGTTCTCCCTAGGATAGAGAACCTTCCCTTTAGGAGTTAAACTCTCTTCCCCATCCTCTTCCACCTTTTCCCTTTCCAATTTGAGTAATGTGCAAGAGTTTGGGAAGGGCAACCAATGGGAACTCACACCTCACCCAAGGGGTTGGGAAGTGTGTGAGAGGCCTTCTTAGGCAAGATTTTGGAAACTTAGTGAGTAATCACCCACTCTCCTTTCTTGGAGATTTTGCTTGTTTTGAAAAAGTTAGTAGGAGTTGGCATTTTTAGTGGAATTTGGAGAAAGTTAGTGTGGAATTGGGCAACTCATCCCCAACTAAAGTTAGCAAACCTTTTGGCAGAATAAGGTTGGTTACTCTCTTCTCCCTCTTGTTATGTTGTAAATGCTAGTTTGTGTTGTTTTGTGAAAGAAAAGAGTTGTTTGTAAGAATGTGTATTATGAAGTTTTTTTTTTATTGTTGAAGTTAAAAATGTGTAGTTTCTCTTCTTTGTATTTTGTTTGTGTTCTTGTTGTTTTGGGAGTGTCCAAGATCTCCTACTCTTGGGAGGGTAGGAAGATCTTGGGGTGGAAGGAGTATGACAGCCATGGGTGAGAGGCTCTCCTTGTGGAGAGTGTTCTCAAGGGTTTCCTTGGTGACCCTTGATGCATAGCCTTGTGTATGCATTTGGGGGTCATAAGGGGAGTAAAGATGGCCTTGAGCCTTTTGGGGGGCATAAGGAATGAGGAAGTATGTTTTTTGGTTGCATTTGTTTTGCCATGAGGTGGCTTATGTGGTATTGTTTTGGCATGCATTCTCCCCATAGGTACTTGGTCCACTTCCACCCATGGAAGAGTCACCATGAAAGTGGTGAATGTGTAGCTTGGGAAGGGGTATTTGAATGTAAATGTGTTTCTATGTTTGTTGTGGGGTTTGCATGTTTGTAACCCGTTTAGTGCTTGGTTCTCCAAGCTCGGGGGTGGCTTCTAGTAAGCCTAGGCTGGGAGGTGAGCTTCCCATGGTCAAAATGTGTTTTATTGCAGGTTGCATGAGGAAGGGGAAAAGAAGATTCAAAGGGTTATGTTGCTGATTTATGTTGCAGAATGAAGTTTCAAAAAAGAAGGAGATAAATTAAATGTAGTTATTTGTATGAAAAGAGAAATGAGAGCATGTGTAGTATTTACTTTCAAGGAAGAGAAAAGTGTTGTTTTATATTCAAGCTATCATGTAGAAAAAAAGATTGGTTGGGACTTCATCCCATTTGTATTAATGTTTATTTTGTATCCTTGTCAATTTTGTATTTATATTGTCATTGAATACTCATGTTTTTTTTTACTACTTGGTAGTTTTACAAAAGAAAATGAAATATTTGTTGTTTTCCCTATTTTTAGTAGTTGTAAATGAAAAAAAAAGAATTGTATTAGACTTTATGAAAATTTTCATGTTTACAAAGAAGAGAGTAAATGCATTTTATCTTCTTATAGTCTGTAAGTAAATGAAACTATGCTGCTGTAAATTTAGTGTAAAAAAACAAAACAAAAAAAAAACAGTCATTTATTTCCCATTACTAGCAGAAAATGAAATCCTAGTAGTAGTAGACTATTTTCCCTTTCAAAAAGGGGCACTTAGTTTTAGATTTATTTTGACATGTAAAAAATAAAAATCACAATGATAATTGCTGATAGATAGCCCTATTAGTTTTACAGAAAATTATGCCTTCTTGAGTTACAAATTAATCAGACACAAAGATATTTATATATATAAATATATATCTATATATATATATAAATATATTTATATATATTTTCATACAAATTTAAACATTAAAGAATCTGTTACAAAAAAATAAATGATATTCTGGCAGATCTGGTTTTACTAAAAAAAAAAAACAAGGGGGCTTATTAAATCATGTATATATGGGTATATACATATATTTATATATATACCTGAATATGTGTATATATATATATATATATTCTCATTATTCTGTTCATTTAAAAAAAAATACAGAGAACTTATTAAGACATATATATATAGATATATATACATATATATATATATATACCAGAATATATATATATATATATATATATATATATATATATATTTGTATATATTAAAAAAAAAAAAAATGCCTCCACGAAGTGCATGTTTATTGTAACCCGCACGCAGACTTGTATATAACGCAGGAGGTGTGTAGCGCGGGCCGCGACCTTGGCGGCGGTGCCACCCAGGCTGCGGAACCCGCAGACCCTGGGCGGCGACGTCCAGGACCTGCGGGGGCCGCAGGTTGGGCGGCGCTGCCGCAGCCGGCAGCAACCCCCACCTCCCCTTGTCCCTTCCGCAGTTTCCGCGCGGTGGAAGAACCAGCAATAAACGGCGCCGCGTGGAAACCCCTTCTCCGCCGTGTTTTCTAACCTTGCCCCGCCTGTCGTGGTTACTTCGCTTTGCAACACACAAAAAAAACAAAACAAAGCAAACGGCGCCCGGGTGGGTGGAACACCGCTCGGCTCCCTGCACGCAATACACCACACACAACACATAACAAAAAGAAAATTAGGGTAGAATCGATGGCTTTTCACACACGCCCTAACCCTAACTTCGGGTTAGGGCAAAGGCATTAAATTTTAGTGTGGTTATTTTAAAAAAAAAAAAAATATTATGAGGGAGATAGATAAAGGGGGGGGAAGGAATTTAAAAGGGGGGGAAAATAACTTAGTATAGTAAAATTAAAAAACCCCACTCCCCTTTAGAGGTGCATTCTTAGATATACAAATAAGGGAATAAATACATGGGTAAATATGTATATATATATATATATATATATATATATATATATATATATATATATATATATATATATATATATATATATATATATATATATATATATATATATATATATATATATATATATATATACCTCGATATTAGTAGACTAATTATAAATAAATGTGTAGATGTATAATTTAAAAGGGGAAATTTAATAGTTGGATTAAAACCCCCACCTCTTTTGTGAATACATTCATAAATCAGAATATTTAAATATATATATATATATCAATATATATATATATATATATATATATATATATATATATATATATATATATATATATATATATATATATATATATATATATATATATATATATATAAATCAGTGGGTTTATTTCAGTTCATAATGTGAATTAATTGCAGAATTAAGATTCGTATGTTTTTAAAGTATCGAGCAAACGTAGTGGCAATTTTTATAAGGAGGAATTTTAAACTTAGGTGGATTAGAATTAAAAATAAAGGGGAGTGAACACAAAATTACTCGAAGGGCCAAGAGGGCCAATTAAGTCAACTGTTATAAAGTATTTTATTTCATGGGGTTCTCATTTTAACTAGGTGTTTAAATAACGAGGTTACTTAAATTAGGAATCCGAGTGTATTAAGATAAAAAAAAAATAATAATAATAAGATAGATTTTAAATGTTTATAATCGAGATTAAACCGCCATTTTTGAATTGTAATTATTTATTAAGGAAGCTTAGTGAATTTCCGTTTTGGGAGAAATTTTAGTTCATTGATAACTTAGTTACCCTCTCCTCCTAAATTGAATTTAATTACCTGATTGACTCAAACATAGTATGACCTCAACCCAAAATGCATTATTTATTAAAGTTAATCGCACTTAGTGATTATTTTAACTAAGTAAGTCACTAATAAGTAAGTATTTTAACAAAAAAAAATTTTCCGTTCGTTTCCAAAAGTTGGGCATGACATAACCCATATGAAACAACAAATGTAGAACAAAGATGAAAATCATAGCCACAAAAGGAACACTAGATTTTATACATGGAAAACCCAAAGTGGGAAAAACCATAGAGAGTGTTAGCTTTTAAGAGAGTATAATTAATTATTTATACAGTGTTTCACAAAAGGGGTGGCTCACTTCCAGATTACAAAAATGGCTCACTGTCGGACTGCTCGCTGCAAAGATACAAAAGATGACTCACTGTCAGAATGCTCACTGCAACATGTAGGATTGAACTAAAGAGGATTGCATCTCCAAATGCATGAGATCAGTTCCAAGATTAAGCTTGATCACAATTCACACACTCTACAATAGATCCAGTGAAAGATCTCTGTACAACTATCCCGCAACAGGTCCGGTGAAGGACTACTACAATACTAACTGCACTATGACTCTGCACCAAATGCTTTTGTTGTTCGCAATTCACACTTTACACTCTTCTTCTTGTTGGATATTAGAGTTGTTGGAATGTGTTGTTGTCATTGATGTCAACATATTCCTGTGTTGTAGAGAATTGGTTTGTTGCAGAGAGTTGGTTTGGGTGATCTATTGTATATGTGCTGATGTGGATAAATTGGTTTTGAGACACTTGTACTTGATCCATATTGCTCCAGAATGATAATATCTTGAGTTGTAGATTTTGGTGAGTGTTTGGGATGTTCATGTGTGTCCTCTGTTTGGATGGTTCATGATTTGGAACTTCACAAGAATATCTTTCAGTTTGTCAGTTGGTGTTCTTGAGCTCTGATGATGTAATACTGATGATTCTTGTTATCTGAATTGTTGTGGTTATTGCAGTGGAATTGACGTTGCTTATTTATGTTCTATGCATTTTGGTGGTCCACATTGATCGTCGTGCATGTTATTGAAGATTTTATTGGTTTGGTGGTATTCTTCATGTTATGCAACATATTCGATGGTTTAGCATGTTGCAGATGATCTTGGAGAATTATTTGGTGGTGTTGCATGTTTGAGGATTTGATTTGGGTCCATGCTGTCCTTGCCAACATTGTATTGGTCTAGTTATGGATTTATGTATCGTGTGATGCAATTTTTTAATTAGGTCCTATGTGTTGAGTCGACCTTAAGATTAAGGTTGATGATTTGTATAAATAAGTGTTGTAATTATGTAAGATGTGTGTCTATGGTTGTATCTATGATATGTGAGAGTATTGTGTGCAAACAAGTGAATTTATCCTTCGATAGTGGAGAAGAGTAGAGAAGTGTTGTTGTGCAGACAATGTGCTTAACCGGAACTGTGATCAGGCATTTGGAGATGCTATTCTTTCAGTTCATGTAATCTGGTTGTCCAATCTTTGTAAGGAAGTGAGCCTTCCCAATGTTGTTTCCCTTTATTGTTTTGAGTAGCGAGTTCTAGGCAGTGTGCCTGAATGTATGTGCATTCCCCATTTTAATATTTACATATACTACTGCAGAGTATCATCATATTATGGGTAGGTTCCCACCGTGGTTTTTCTCTTGATTGAGTTTTCCACGTCAAAAATCCATGTGTTATGTGTGTTGTTGATGTGGTGTTTATCCTTGCTTTTACTGTTCCTAATCAAATCTAAAGTTAAGGTTAATTTATTTAAGTTTGGTGAAAACTGATTCACCCCCTCTCTTAGTTTTCTTGCATTGTTGTTGCCAACAATTGGTATCAGAACTAGATCCTCTGGAAGGAGCTTGACCACTTGGGGAGATCTGGGATGGAACTGTTGTTTTCAAGAAGGAGAGTCCGAGATTGGATGGAACTAATTACTCTATATGGAAGAACTAGATGGAATTTCACTTGATTGTTTTGGAGAAGATTATTGGAAGATTACAAAGAATGCATACATTGTTCCTTTGATTGGTCCTATTACTGCAACTAAGATCAAGGATGTTGAACATAACATAAGAGCTAATGAAGCATTGTTGAGTGTCCTGATTGATGTAGAGATGACTAATGTGATGGAGTTGCAAACTGCACATGAGATTTGGGATAAGCTAGAAACCTTGTATGAAGGAGATAAACATGTAAAAGTTGCTAAATTGCAATGCTTGAAAGGAAAGTATGAGTTGCTGAGAATGGGAGAAGATGAGAATATTTCATCTTTTATGGCTAAAGTGAACGATCTTTTGCTGAACATCAGGTGTGCCGGTGGATTTCTCGAAGAAGATGAGATTGTGGCTAAAGTGTTGAGATCTTTGCTTCCTTATAAACATAAAGTTGCTGCTATTGATGAGATTCAAACTATGAAAACTGTGATAAGAGATATGTTGGTTGGTAAGCTTGCTGCTTTTGAATTGAGCAAAGTTGGTGAATCACATGGTAAAATAGAGAGTGCATTTAAAGCTACTATATTCAGAAAAAAAAAGTATGATCCGAGAGAAATTTCAACTAGGGTTTCCAGATATGAAAAAGAAATGAGAGATATGGAAGAACAAGAAAGAGAATTGAAAGAGCTTGAAGCACTAATTGCTATAAGATTGCGTAAGGGAGTTGGTAAGTATGAAGGTAAGCTGCCTTTGAAATGTTTTCATGCAATAAGATTGGTCATTTTGCCTCTAGGTGTCCTGAAAGAGCAAAAAGAGTGTCAATGTATGATAAGCCTTACAATACTAACCGGAAGTGTAGATATTAGAAGAAGTGTTATTATGTTGCTGATAAAGGTGTGATAAATGACGAGTCTGAGAAAGGGAATTCAAAAGATGAATTTGTTTTCATTTCTATCAAGGAAGATGATCTAGTATCTACTGATTCTACAAGCTATATTGTTGAAGAGAAAGCTTTGGTTTCTAAGATTGATGAGAAAGATGAATGGGTGATTGATAGTGGTTGTTCAAATCACATGACAGGTGATAAAGGTAAATTTGTGATATGGAGAAGTATGATGGCAGTGTAGTGAGATTTGGAGACAACAAAGCTTGTGTAATCTGTGAGGTTCTATTTCTCTTGATGGTAAGCATAATATTGATGTTTTATATGTTGAAGGTTTGAAGCATAATCTTTTGATTGTTGGAAAAATGATTGATAAAGGACATGATTTACAATTGAAGAATGAGAAATGTAAGATCTTGAATAGCTCAAGTATAGAGATTGCATCAAGAACTAAGACTAAAGGTAATATCTTTCATCTGAATGCTGACGAGAAAAGTTGTTTGATTGCTCAGATTGATGAAAGTTGGTTGTGGCATAGGAGAATGTGTCATGTTAATTTTGACTGCATGATTAAGATTACTTCTACTCAAGCTATTAGAGATCTGCCTAAGATAGTGAAGCCTACTAATCCGGTATGTAAAAAATTTCAATTGGGAAAGCAAACAAGAAATTCATACAAGAGAAAACTATATACATCTAATGGGTTATTAGATCTTGTGCATACTAATTTATGTAGAGCTTTTAGGGTGAGAAGCTTGTAGGGAGACAAATACTTTATGTTGTTGATTGATGACTATTCTAGGATGATGTGGGTTATTGTTCTAAAGGAGAAATCTAAAGCATTGGAGAAATTAAAAATATTCAAAGCTAGAGTGGAGACAAAAATAAGATTGAAGTTGAGGTGTCTGGGGTCTGATAGAGGAGGAGAATTCACCTCCAGTGAATTTAATTCTCTCTGTGAAGAACATGGAATCAGGAGACAATTATCTGCTCCAAGAAACTCTCTACAGAATGGAGTTGTTGAAAGGAAGGACATAACTATTTTGGATGCTGCTAGAACTATGATGATTGAAGGAAATGTTCTGCATATCTATTGGAGAGAAGTTGTTCGCATTGTTGTATACACATTCAACTAGATGCATATAAAAGGTGATTTTGGTAAGATTCCTTATGAACAATGGTTTGGTCATGTTACTACAGTTAGATATTTTAGAATCTTTATAAGTAAATGTTATATCAAAAGAGATGAGGATATAGGAAAATTTGATGTAAGATGTGATGAGGGAATATTTTTGGGATATTATACTAAGAGCAAAACCCACTGGTGTTACAACAAAAGATTGAGAAAGATAGTGGAAAGTGTGAAAGTGAAGGTTGATAAGAATCATGAGAATCAAATCAGAGCATATAGATATGAGTCTAATGATCAAGATGTTCCTTCAAAGAAAGTGCAGACTCCAAGCATGAAGCAAAGTGATCTAGAAGAGATAGTAATTCAAGATGCTATTGCTGGTGAAAAAGTTCAAGAGACTAAAAATAAGAACAATCAGAAGACTCCCAGGTATGTAAGATTAAATCATTCAGAAAATTAGTTCATTGGTGATAAAAATAAAGGTGTGATGACTAGGAGAAGAATTGCTATTGAATAAACATGTTTGATTTCTAAAATTGAGCCTAAAGATGTTGCCGAAGCTTGTAAAGATGAAAATTGGGTAAAAGCGATGGAAGAAGAGTTAGATCAGATTGAGAAAAACAAAATGTGGGAACTTGTTCTGAGACCTAAGGACAAGAATGTAATTGGTACTAAATGGGTGTTCTAGAATAAGCTGAATGAACAAGGACAAGTTGTTAGAAACAAAGTAAGACTGGTATGTAAGGGATATTCATAAATGGAAGGTATTGATTCTGAGGAGACTTTTGCTCTGGTAGCTAGAATTGAAGCTATTAGACTATTTCTTGCATATGCTTCTCATAAGAAATTCAAGGTATATCAGATGGATGTGAAGTCAACCTTTTTTAATGGTAAGAGGAAGTCTACATTGAGCAACCATATGGATTTTCATTGACAGATGAAGAAGACATGTTATGCAGATTGAAGAAAACATTGTATGGTCTTAAATAAGCACCTAGAGCCTAGTATGCTAGATTGAACATGTATTTGATGAAGTTGAGATTTTGTAAAGGTACTACTGATAATAACTTGTACTTCAAGATTAATAATAATAATATTTTGATTGTTGAAGTCTTTGTTGATGATATTATTTTTGGAGGAGATGATGATTTAACTCAAAATTTGTTGATGATATGCAAAATGAATTTGAGATGTCTATGATAGGTGAGATGAAATTATTTCTAGGATTGCAAATTACACAGATTGACAAAGGCATTTTCATATCTCAATCTAAGTATGTGAAGGAATTGCTGAAGAAGTTTGGGTTAGATGATTCCAAACTTGTTGGAACTCCTATGGTGACTAGATGCAAGATGACAAAAGATGATGAATCTTCGAAGGCTAACCAGACCCTGTATAGATCTATGATTGGTGGACTACTATATTTGACTCAGACTAGACCTGACATTATGAATTCTATATGTCTTGTTGCAATATTTCAGGCTGATCCTGTGTGTGTGAAAAAGTGGTCTATAGCTACAAGCACAACACTTCAATTAAGTCATTATATGAATGGTTAGTAAATAATAATCAATCAATAATAAACCATAACAAAGCGACTAATTGCCTTCTAAAAGATGCGAGTATAAGATTGCTCTCAGATTTTTATAAGCAATATCGGTGACTAGACTACACCAAGACAAAGGATTTAATCTATATGATATTAACTATATGGATGCAAAATGGATGAATAATTCAAGCAAATAATCAATTCAAGCAATGATGGATGTAAAATGGATGCAAATAATCTAAAAAACACAATGATCTTCAATGACTCCAGAGTGAAATTAGCATGATAATAATCTCCAAGCATGTTCTCAAAAATCTATGGGGTGAATTGAAATGAGAGCTGAAGATTGAATTTATAGAGAATTACAAGAGAAAAGCTAAAAAAGCTCAATTTAGGATTAATTGCAAATAATTGAGAAATCAGGTATAGTTAACCTTGAGATAGATTTAAATTATAGTTTAATTGAAATGCATTCAAATTAGAAGTCCAAGTTGCATTGGAAATAATAATAAATTAATTCCATGCATTTGTGATAAAAATAGATAATTCTTTTATTTATTCAAGAAAAGAGTCTTTTCAATGCAACTGAACTTCTTCTTTTGAAAAGCTTTGAGTTCCAATTTTAGAGAATAATTCAATAATTCAATTAATTGCTTTTCTGATTTCAAGTTCTAAATTTAGAAAAAAAATAATATCTCAAATTTGATTTCTCTCTCAATTCAATTCTTTATTTATTTATTTTCAATTCAACTCTTGTTTTGTAATTAATTCCTCTTTTGTAATAAATTGATTCCTTTTCCATGATTAAATGGAAAATTTATTAATTAATTAAATATGCAAGAATATTTAATAAATTAAATAAGATAATTGATCAAAATAATATTCTTGGAAATGATTCAATTAATTAAATGAATATTTAATTAATATTGAGTAATTGATTTGCCATGTGATATTTGATGATTAAATAATTAATAATGTGCTCAAGATTGAAATAAATGCCTCTGGTTAGGACCTTGGTAATGTTGTTGAGATTAGGGGCCCATGGTTTAGATGACCATTTTTAGGGTATTACAGATTCTAAGGAAAGCCATGTTACTGCTATGAAGAGGATATTTAAATATTTGAAGGGAACAATTGATTATGGTCTATGGTATTCAAAGATTGATGATACCACTTTAAATGCTTATATTGATGCTGCTTGGGCAGGTGATGTTGATAACCATAAGAGCACTACTAGTGGAGCATTCTTTTTGGGAAAGAAGTTGATATTTTGTGCAAGTAAGAATAAATATACTATTTCCTTACCTAATGTAGAAGATGAATACATTGTTGCTGCTAGCAACTGTACTCAGGTACTTTGGATGAAGTAGATGCTAAAGGATATTAGAGTTGTTTATAATGAGCCTACTGTTATATATTGTGACAATTCTAGTGCTATCAATATCTCTAAGAATTTGGTGTTGCATTCTAAGACAAAACATATATCAATCAAGTTTCATTTCATGAGAGAGAAGGTGCATGAGAAAGAAGTAAGATTTGAGTATGTACCTACAAAGGAACAAATTACAAATATCTTCATGAATCCTTTGCCTGCAGAAATATTTGTATATCTGAGAGAGAAGTTAGGGGTCATTTCCTCTCCTACTGTGAACTAGATGCATTGAGTTGCATCGATCCGGTGAACTTCATAGTCTTATTTTGTTATCTGGATTGATGTGTAGGTGCTTCTTCTTTGGGGGAGTAGTCAGTGTGTGGTTCAGTTGATCATATTTGTGAGTGTGTGTCTAAGGGGAAGAGATTAAATATAAGGGAGAGAATAATGATTTGTGTGTGTCTTTGGCATTGTTGTCAAAAGGGTAGAGATGCACGTGAATAACTTTCTTATCTATTTGAGGTAAATACGTATGTGTGTGTGATCTCAGGGAGAGATTGCTAGAGTTGATTTATTTATTTGCATTGATTATTTTTCACATTCATATATTGCCATCAATGCCAAAGGGGGAGATTGTTGGATATTAGAGTTGTTTTCATTGATTTCAATATACTCCTATGTTGCAGAGAATTGGTTTGTTGTAGAGAGTTGGTTTGGGTGATATGTTGCAGATGTGCTGATGCAGATAAATGGGTTTTGAGATACTTATCTATAGTTAATTCAATATGAGTTTTAATGTTTTGAAAGGTGATTTGATCGAGTTGTGTGATCCGGTGTGAGGGTTGTTTTTTCAGTGTTCAGTATTATAGAGTTGTGGTACTTGATCCATATTTCTTTAGAATGAAAATATCTTGAGTTGCAGATTTTGGTAAGTGTTTGGGATGTTCATGTGTGTCCTCTATTCAAATGGTTCATGATTCAAAACTTCACAAGCGTATCTTTCAGTTTGTCAATTGGTGTTCTTGAGCTCTGGTGATGTAATAATGATGATTCTTGTTATCTGAGTTGTTGTGGTTATTGCAGTGGAATTCATGTTGCCTGGTAATGTTATCTGATCATATTCTATGTGTTTTGGTGGTCCACATTGATCATGGTGCGTGTTATTGAAGATTTTATTGGTTTGGTGGTATTCTTCTTGTTATGCGACATATTCAATGGTTTAGCGTGTTGCAGATGATCTTGGCAAATTATTTGGTGGTGTTGCATGTTGGAGGATTTGATTTGGGTCCATGATATGTCCTTGCCAACATTGTATTGGTCCGATTATGGATTTATGTATCGTGTGATGTAATTTTGTAATTAGGTCTTATGTGTTGAGATGACCTCAAGGTTAAGGTTGATGATTTGTATATATAAGTGTTATAATCATGTAATATGCATGTCTGTGGTTATATCTATGATATGTGAGAGTATTGTATGTGAGAACAAGTGAATTTATCCTTTAGTAGTGGAGAATAGTAGAGAAGTGTTGTTGTGTAGACAATGTGCTTAATCAGAACTGTGATCAAGCATTTGGAGACGCTATTGTTTTAGTTCATGTAATTCGGATTGTTGTTTGATCTTTGTAAGGCAGTGAGCCTTCCTAGGGTATTCTTCATGTTATGTGACATATTTAGTGGTTTAGCATGTTGCGGATGATCTTGGTGAATTATTTGGTGGTGTATCATGTTCGAGGATTTGATTTGGGTCCATGCTATGTCCTTCCTGACATTGTATTGGCCCGCTTATGGATTTATGTATCATGTGATGTAATTTTTGTAAGGAAGTTAAGTAGCAGAACAACTTCCTATACTAACCTTGAGAGGAGGGTAATACAATATTTTTTACATATCATCACAACAATTATAGAAAAAATAAATAGACATAATAACATTCAAACTATAACACAATGATTTAAATGGGGAAAACCCTTTTAGGAGAAAAACCCCACACTCCAAAAGACGCTCAATATATTATTTAGTAATTGAAAATAGATTACTATATACTTGTAGAGAAATCTCTTCGGAGGAGTACCACTAATCAGACTTTCAGAGGTAACTCAATAGCCATACTTGACTCTTACACACAACCTCTATCTCACACACCTCATATATTGGAGATACAATACAATAAACCATTAAACCGTATTACAAAACCATGGGCTGAAACCACCCAATAAAGTATAGCCAACCTTATCTCCAATCTAGATGCCCTATGATGTATTAAAACACACATAAACACATGTCCCTCCCTTTTACAACTCATTTATGTGTCTGATACAAATTATATTTTCTATTTCCGGATTACAAACTTCTGGAGGCCATAACTTGCGAATCATGTGTTTGATTGACAAACCGTTTGAAGTGCCAGAAAGCTTGTAAAGTTCTTTACCGCCTTGTAAAAAACTACATTGTGTATGACCACTTTTCAAGGCATTTCAAAGGGTCTAAATTTCCCTAAATTAAGTTTAAACCTTTAATCACACCCCTCTAAAACATAAACTTTAATATCTTCAAAACTAGTTGTGATCTTGTGACAAAACTTTACCGACATGCTTATCTAGCCAACTAGAAGCTTTTGGGAGAATTTCACTACATTTCATGCTTAAATGAAAAATTACTATAAATAGTAACTTGATGTAAATGCAAAGTTAAGACACCATTTTCCCATTTGTCGAACACCTTGCAAGAGCAAAGGGAGTATCAACACGATGAATCAATTGCTAGGGGCCATGAGGCCCATAGATTCCAAACACCATCTAAACTTCTCTGTGCACACAAACTTAGTTAAAGAATCTACAACATTCATCAAAGTTTCTACCTTAACCAACTTCACCTTGCCATCTTCAACCATATCTCTGACAAAATGGTACTGAACATCAATGTGCTTGGTCCAGGCATGAAATGTCAGGTTCTTAACTAGGCAGATCACACTCTGACTATCACAATATACCGTTCATTACTCCTTGTTTTATTACAATATATGAACACATTCTCTTAAGGTAAATGGCCTCTTTACAAGCACAAGTAGATGCCATATACTCTACTTCAGTTGTGGAAAAAGCAACCACAACCTATCTCTTACTCATCCAACTAATTTCACCATCAAATGAAGTAAACACATAAGCACTGGTGGATCTTCTGCTAT
This sequence comes from Cryptomeria japonica, assembly GCF_030272615.1. Classification (NCBI taxonomy): domain Eukaryota; kingdom Viridiplantae; phylum Streptophyta; class Pinopsida; order Cupressales; family Cupressaceae; genus Cryptomeria; species Cryptomeria japonica. Next base: position 468,867,537 of record NC_081411.1, on the reverse strand, counting down.
CAATATCACCTACCCTATATGAATCCACATAACCATGAATATCAAGGGAAATCACGTCTCTAACTAAATTACCATGATAACACAAAGAATACTCTAAGGTACCCTTCAAATATCTGAAGACTCTTTTGACTACATCCCAATGAATTCTACTAGGATTATACATATATTTGGACAAAACTCCCACTACTTGTGCAATGTCTAGTCTAGTACAGACCATAGCATACATCAATCTTCAAATTTCACTTTGGTAAGACACTCTACTCATGTCTTCCATCCCTGATGGGGATGTAGGATAATTTGCAAGAGATAATTTTGCTCCAACTGTAAAAGGAACACACAATGGTCTATGATCCTGCATGTTGAACCTCTGTAACATTGAATTTGCATACTTACTCTGGCCTAGACATATCTTTCTATTCACTCTCTCTCTTTTAATTTCCATCCCAAGAATGTACTTTGTTACACTAAGATCTTTCATGTCAAATTTAGTAGCTAGCTGAGACTTCAGTTCTAAAATCATACCTTTCCCTTTACCAATAAATAACATATTATCAATATACAATTCAATGTATAGGAAATGATCACCATCAGATTTATAATAAACACAATGATTTGATTTAGAACATTCAAATCTCAAAATCAACACATATGTATCAAATTTTTGGTACCACATCCTAGGACTTTGTTTGAGGCCATACAAAGATTTCTTTAATTTATAGATCAAATTACTTTTATCTTTCACCACATAGTGCTCTAGCTGTGTCATATGAATATCCTCCTCCAAATCACCATGAAGGAAAGTAGTTTTCACATCCATTTTCTCAACCTCTAAATATTAAGAAACAATAATAGAAAGAAAAAATCTAATGGATGTCATTTTTTCAACAGGAGAAAATATCTCACCATAATCAACACCCTTAACTTGAGAGTAACCTTTTTCAACCAACCTTGCTTTATAATTCTCAATGCCTCTACCAAGATTCTATTTCTTCTTCCATAGCAATCTTCCAGGATTATACACCATTCATAAATAATGCCTCTTCTACAGATTTTGGTTCATTCACATTAGTTTTCAAAGAAAAAATAAATCTCCAATAATTAGGTGAATACCTTTCAGGTGTTTGTGTATCTCTTGTAGACCTTCTAACAAGCTTAGTTAGAGGTTCTTCCTCCTCTTTTGAAGATTCATAGTGAGATGAGATCTCCTCAACTTATTGCCTATCTAGGGGTCTCAATTGAACTCTTTCAGGTGTAGAAGGGAATTGAATCACATCTTCCTTTTTAGTCTGTTCTTCCTGCAATGTAACATAATGAGACTTAATTTCTCTAAAAATAATAATTCTACTATGAATTAATTTTTGTGCAACAGGGTCCCAAAGCTTATATCCCTTCACACCATAACTGTACTTGATGAAGATACATTTCATACCCTGTTCTCCAACTTTGTTTGCTTCTCCTTTGGCACATGTGCATATGCCTCTCAACCAAAAACTCTAATATGTCTTAATGAAGGCTTGTGACCCGACCATGCTTCCATAAGAATTTTATCAACAAGAGCTAATGTAGGAGACCTGTTAATCAGGTAGTAAGCAGTGGCAACAACTTCAACCCAAAAATTTTGTTCTAGACCAACACCACTCAACATACTCCTAGCCTTCTCCATTAGTGTCCTATTCATTCTTTCTCCAACTCCATTCTATTGTTGAGAATACAAGGTTTTCTTATGTTTCTTAATGCCACTATCTTTACAGAATCTATCAAAATCATTAGAGTAAAATTCACTGCCATTATCAGTCCTCAAACATTTAATTTTCTTTCTAGACTACAACTCAACCATTGCTTTAAATTCTTTAAATTGATTGAAAACTTTAGATTTACTCTTTAGAAAATATACCCATGTCCTTCTAATAAAATAATCAACTAATGAAATATAATATGTGGATTTTCCAATCAAAGGAACATCTACAGGACCAAACACATCAGAATGAATAAGATCGAAAACACTACAAGTTTTATGAGAATTTGAGTAAAACTGAACGCGGTTTTATTTTCCATAAATGCAATGCTCATAGAAATCAAAGTCAAGATTGAAATCATTCAAACCTTCAACAAGGTGTTTATTTTTCAAGGTCCTTAGACCCTTTTCTCCAATGTGACCAAGCCTCTAGTGTCATAACATAGTCTTCTTTGTAGGTAACTTTGCTTCAAAAGAAAGAGCACCCTCAGATACCCAAAATCCATTTTCATCTATCGAAGGTGAAACCCTCAAATCTTCCGATGAAGTATCCATAGATTTACTTTTTACAGAAGTGCTATTACAATCAATAGTGTATGCGTCTAGCTTATATAAAGTGTCAAACTTGACACCTCTAGCAATTACCATAGCACCCTTAATCATCTTACATCCTACTTCAGAAAAGATTACTTGCACACCCGCATCTATTAGTTTTCTCATAGATAACAAATTTTGTTTTAATCTAGGGATATGCAACACACCATTAATCCTTTTTATTCTACCATTAGAAAACTTGATTTTAACTTTACCTCAACCAGCAATGTGTAAATGTGAATCAGCACCCAAGTACACCTTACCTCCATTAAATTAGTCATATTTAGAAAACCAATCTTTATTGGAAATCATATTAAAGATGCACCTTAGTCAATTAACCAGACATCATTAGTTGCAATGAATGCCCTTCTCGAACTCAGAATCATAATTGAACTTTTTCTTTTTCTTATTCTTTTCTTATTTGCAGTCCTTACAAATGTGACCTAGTTTACTGCAATTCCAACAAATGACTTTGGACTTTCCAAGATATTTCAATCTCCCTCTGGATAGGGACTTATCACGCTTCTCTTTCTTCTTGCCTTTCTCCTTAGGTCTTCCATGAACAATTAACAATGTGTAAATGTGAATCAGCACCCAAGTACACCTTACCTCCATTAAATTAGTCATATTTAGAAAACTAATCTTTATTGGAAATCATATTAAAAGATGCACCTTAGTCAATTAACTAGACATCATTAGCTGCATGAGTCGCCAAAGCTGCAATGAATGCCCTTCTCGAACTTAGAATCAGAATTGAACTTTTTCTTTTTCTTATTCTTTTCTTATTTGCAGTCCTTACAAATGTGACCTAGTTTACTGCAATTCCAACAAATGACTTTGGACTTTCCAAGATATTTCAATCTCCCTCTGGATAGGGACTTATCATGCTTCTCTTTCTTCTTGCCTTTCTCCTTAGGTCTTCCATGAACAATTAGAGCTTCATTTGAACTGATGGATACCATCCTCCACATATCTTCACCAAGTAGGGAACCCACCACAACTTCAGATTTCAAAACAATAGAAGTACTACTGATTGCCATAACAAGAGAATCCCACGAATTAGGCAAAGAACAAAGAAAGATCTAGCATTTCTCCTCTTCATCCATCTTAACACCGATAGATACCAATTGAGCCACCAACATATTGAATGCTTCCAAGTGGTATACAATTCATCCACTCTCTTCCATCTTCAAGGAATATAATTTCTTCATTAAGAAAATTTGATTTAATAAAGATTTCGCTTGATATATTTCACCAAGCTTAGTCCATAGCTTCTTTGCACAATTTTATTCATAGACATTGATAAGAATAAAGTTTGTCAGGCACAGTTTGATTAGACCCTTGTATTTTTGGTCCATAACATCATACTGAGCTGCCTCTAGTAGGATCTGAGGATCTTTGGACATTTGCATCAACAACATCCCAAATATCTTGATGTATTAGAAGATCTTCCATCTTCAACTTCCACATCTCAAAATTCGTTCCATTAAATTTCTCCACCTCTATTCTCTTTGAAAAACTTGCCATCTGAAAATTCCTTCAAAAAGTGTCTTCTGCACAAGCTCCCACTCAAATATAGACCAGTTAAAAAAATACCCAACAACCCACAACTGAAACCAAAGATGATCAGGCTTTGATATCACTTGTAAGGAAGTTAAGTAGCGAAACAACTTCCTACACAAACCTTGAGAGGAGGGTAATGCAATTTTTTTTATGGATCGTCACAACATTTACAGAAAATATAAATAGACATAATAACATTCAAACCGTAACACAGTGATTTACGTGGGGAAAACCCTTTTAGGATAAAAACACCACACTCCAAAAGCCACCCAATATATTATTCAACAATCAAAAATAGATTACAATATACTTGCAGAGAAATCTCTTGTAGGAGTACCACTAATCAGAGATTTAGAGGTAACTCAATAGCCATAATACTCTTACACACAACCTTTATCTTACACACCTCATATATAGGAGATACAATACAATAAACCATCAAACGCTATTACAAAACCATGGGTTGAAACCACCCAATAAAGTATAGCTGACCTTATCTCCAATCTAGATGCTCTATGATGTGTTAAAACACACATCAACATGTGTCCCTCCCTTTTACAACTCATTTATGTGTTCGATAGAAATTATATTTTCTATTTTAGGAGTACAAACTTTTAGAGGCCATAACTTGCGAATCGTGTGTATGATTGATGAATTGTTTGAAGTGCCAGAAAGCTCGCAAAGTGATCTATCACCTCGTAAATTGATACACCATTTATTCCCACTTTTCAAGGTTTTTTGGAAGGTCTAAAGTCCCAAAAATTGAGTTTAAACCTTTAATCGGACCTCCAAAATGAAAAATTTAATATCTTCAAAACTAGTTGTGATCTTGTGATGAAACTTTAATGGCATGCTTATCTAACCAACCAAAGCTTTTGGGATAATTTAATAAAATTTCATACTTAAATGAAAACTTACTATAAATAGTATCCTCATGTAAATGCGAGGTTGAGACACCATTTTCCCAACAATTTTGTAATTAGGTCTTATGTGTTGAGTCAACCTTAAAGTTAAGGTGATGATTTGTATAAATAAGTGTTGTATTCATGTAAGATGTGTGTCTATGGTTGTATCTATGATCTGTGAGAGTATTGTTTGTGCAAACAAGTGAATTTATCCTTCGATAGGTGAGAAGAGAAGAGAAGTGTTGTTGTGCATACATTGTGCTTAACGAGAACTTGATCAAGCATATGGAGATGCTATTCTTTCAGTTCATATAATCCAGATTGTTGTTCGATCTTTTTAAGGTAGTGGGCCTTCCTAGGGTTGTTTCCCTTGATTTCTTTTGAGCACTAATCTCTAGGAAGTATTCTTGAATGCATGTGTATTTCCCATTGTAATATTTACACATACTATTGTAGAGTATCATCATATTATGGGTAGGTTCACACTGTGGTTTTTCCCTTGATCGAGTTTTCCACATCAAAAATCCATGTGTTATGTGTGTTGTTGATGTGATTTTTATCCTTTATTTTGTTGTTCCTAATCATATCTAAAGTTAAGGTTAATTTGTTTAATTTTGGTGAAAACTGATTAACCCCCGTCTTAGTTTTCCTACATTGTTGCTGCCAACACTACTATCTTCACTGCTATGTATCTTTCGGATACACACACACCTTCATACCTCATACACACATTCATCATGATTATATATATACCAGAAGACATAAACATGGGATCGTGTGTCGACCTAGATCAACATGTTATCCAATATATACAAGACAACCATGTCGGCCTCCGCAAGATCTTTACATGCTTCCTTTTTCACCCTTCATTTGCCAATGCATATATCAAGATTACCATAATGGGATAGGATCATCTAGACCCAAAGATATTGACCCATTATAACAAAACTCAACCACAACATCTCTAAACTCTAAAGATACAGATTCCACACATACCAAGAATACCACAACATGAAACTTGACAAAAATAGCTGATACTAAAACACATAATTGATACTGGGACTAGTTTAACCACAATATAAAACTCTGGAGGAAAGGATCTTCTAGAAATCACTCTATTATATCAACTCCATCTTATTGTACATCACAACACATAGCCACACATCACTTTATTATATTTAAAAATGCACATGTCGACTGCATACAAAATTTGGACTAAACCGGGTAACATTGAACTGCATATAATATCTAGTCCAAACCGAATAACTAGTTTGACATCAATGACAACAATATTCACACAAGTCTAACAATCTCCCTCTTTGTCATTGATGGCAAAACATATATGCATATAAATCAACTCCCCCTAACTCATACATTTATAAAAACCTCAATTCTTTCTCCCCCTTTGACATCAAGGATAAAGGATGCCTTTGGTGAAAGAAAAAGAGAAAAGAAAGAAAAATAGAGTATATACACAACTGCAAAAATGTAAAGAACTGAATACCACATCAGAAAGAACCTTCAACTGTTCTTCTTCAGAAAGATAAGCTTGTATTTCTCCTCTAGTTCCAAATGAAGAACTTCCAAGGAATTTATGGCCAGTTTAATGCTAACTGAAAGGCTTCTGCATTCCACCAATAGATCAATAGCATGGGAGAAACTATCCGAAGTAGATGGGTTCTGGTCATACTCAACTGCACTACCAAGTAATTTTGAAAAATGCTCCAACTTTTCTTCAACAATCTCCTTTACTTTCCAAAATATATTCACAAAGTCTTCTCTTTGCCTTTGCAAGAATAAGAGTTCAACTTGAATAGAGTTAATTATTTTCCTTTGCTCACCATCTTTGTCATCCAAAATCAAAATATTTACCTAAAGTACTCAATTCATCTTCAATACCATCAATTTTGGCTTTGTGCTTCATCGTTGCTATCGGACAAGAGATACAATACTTGTAGACTCTACTGGCACTATAAATACAAACTCTCAACTCCTTAATACATGCTGATAAAATTTTCTTCACATCATCACAATCATTCAATAGATTCTGCATATCAAAACCTTTTTCTTTCTCAGATAACTTCTCCTGAAGAACTTCATTCAAAGATTCTGGAAGAAAATTACTGATATCCTCAATGCTCATGCTATTTCAAATTAAATGATTCAACATAACACCTTCAATTTTATTTGACTACTAAAATCAACCACATCACAACAATTTTTCTAATATTATCCATACTACCAACTAATTCCAGCAAATTAGATTCATCTTTTGATTCTGCAATTGCCAAATCTCCTCTAGCTACAAGAAACTCTAGATCCTCAATCACAACAATATCTTCTTTACTCAGATCCACCTTGCTTTTCTTTGACTCATAAATAAAATGTCTTCTTTTCTTCTTTCCAAAGGAAGAACCTCCAAAACTAGAAACAAGGGATACCGGGCCAACACTCCACATGTCCAGAAAAGATTTGAAATATGCATCAAAAACTTCCTCTTTACCATCCAAACTCTTCAAATACCTAAATTTTTGCCTTGCAATCAGAACATCAGATTCCCATATAACATTTCCTTTTGTCAGAAGTGATCCCAAACAATACACAACCAATGAACCAAATTGGAAAGGATAATTCTTCTTTTTTGTCATCTTAACATTTTTCAACAATAATTCTTTCAATAATTCACACAAACCGAATGATTTAATTTCCATTACAAGCATATGTGCCATACATACTACAATTGCCAAAGTGGCACCTTCCCTATTCTTGAAATAGATTTGATAAGAAATTCCATAGGCAACATACCTCACTACAGGGTTAATAATCTTATCAATGATCAATTCTTGTTGATCAACCTTCACGCTAGTTAGGGCTCCTACTTTTGTCTTCAAATTTTGACTTCTTAGCTAGAACCTCTCCATTGTCACATAAACTAGTGATCACAAAGATAACCTCTGCATTGTCAAACCAAAGAAATTCTGTCCATAGATTTAGACCCTTGCCCTCAAATTCATTAATTGTTTGCAACTTAGCATCATTTAGACCAACTTCAACACTTTTTATTTTCTCTAGGTCGAATTCATCTAGAAATACCTTGTCCAAAACCTGAAACTCACTAATAAATTCCCCAACAATCATCTTTCCTTCCATGAATGCTCACACTGCACTTTTTCTCTACTACTCCTCTATTGTTTGCAATATCCTTAAGAATTAGAAAAATTGATACTTATCTCACAAAATACTTCTTTTTAGGGTTTGGCCACCAAGAACTATCTCATTGATCATAGAAAAATATCTTTGATTACCAGATAGCCTCTAAACACAATCATGTTGGATCAACAACCCGATCCACTCAAATAGGGGAGAGTGAAAGATTTTTCCTTTAGAATAGAGCTCCCTTGAGCCAAAGCATTATACTCAGTTACCAGAGGAAGAGATGCTTGCACTAGATTCTGGTACATCAGGCTCACTTCCTTTGTTCACATCCTTCTTTCTCCAAAAAAAAATTTCCATCTTCTTTGATTCATCATTTTTCATCACACTCTTCTCAGTAGACTTCTCCACATTTCCACTTTTAAATTGATTAGCATAATGTTTGGTTTTCTTGTATTTGAAACAATTGATAACCTTCCTTGTAGAGTTTACTAGATGAGATCTATATCTGCATTGATTAGTTTTATGACCATGGCCATTGCAATTGTAACAATAACCATGAAAGTTGTAATTCATCTTGTTTTCTTCAACTAGATTATGATTTTGACTCACAATATGATTTCTACAGTGATTCACTTTATGACCAAACCTCTTACAACTGCAACACTGAATGCTTTTACAGTTTGCAGCCTTATGTCCAAATTTATTGCATTGAAAATAATAAAACATTAAAAGACGAGTACCTTTGTGCATTAGGTTGACGAACTAGTGGTCTTCTTGCATTAGAATTCTAATTCTAGGATTTTCCTTCATCTTTTGACTTCTTTTCAACTTCAACGTTGACCTCTTTGCTTTTGTCTTGACCATTCTGATCCAAACATCCACCGGGTTGAAAACCAAGTCCAGTCTTGTTGAAATTAGCTTTTTGTATGCTGATCAAATCTTCTAGGAGATTGCTACTATCAAGTACCTTGTTTTCTGCCTTCAAATTCTTCACTTCTTGCTCTAAATTTCCACATTCTTCAGATTTTAGCTTGATTTTTTTTTTTGAATTGCTTTGTCTTGTCTTTCTCCTCAATTTTTTGCATTAGATCTTTAATAGTCTCATTCACCTGCTTCAACTAATTCTTAATCTCCTTATGACTCAATTTGAATTTCTAGATTTTCTCTCTCAGCTTGTACACACATTCATTTGCTACCTTCACATTCTCGTTCAACTCCTCATTCTTTGATTCAACACTTTAAAAGTCTTCAAGAGCTACCTACAACTCTTCATCCAACTGAAATTCTTTGGTCATGCACATAGGTGCCATGATTCAACTAACAAGGATCTCCCTCAAGTGGTTAAGCTTACAAGTAAGGGACCAAAACTTTGATACCAATGGTTGACTTGGTTGAAGGGGCCAAATTACTGAGAGGGAGGTGAATCGATATTCCCACAGATATTTAAACCTTTTACCAAACTTGAATTTTTTGATCAAATAACCAAATATACTTAACACATGAAAATCACAACCACAAAAGGAACATCAGATTTTATATGTGGAAAACCCAAAATGGGAAAAACAATGGAGAGTGTTAACTCTCAGGAGAATATAACTAGTTATATGGTATTTTACAAAAGGGGTGGCTCACTGCCAGATTACAAAAATGGCTCACTACTAGACTGCTCGCTGCAAAGATACAAAAGACAACTCACTACCAGAATGCTCAATACAACATGTAGTATTGAATTGAAAAGGATTGCATCTCCAAATGCACGAGATCAGTTCCAAGATTAATATCAAATAATAATTCACACACTCTACAGTAGATCTGGTGAAAGATCTTTGTGCAACTATCCTCTAGTAGGTTTGGTGAAGGACTACTACAACACTGCAACACTAATTGCACTATGAATCTGCACTAGCTGCTTTCATTATCCGAAACTCACACTTCACACTCTTTTTCTATGTTCACAACTATGTCTCTTTCACATACACACATCCACCATGGTTATATGTATATTGGAGAACACAAACATGAGATAGTGTGTTAGCCTAGCTCAATACATTATCCAATATAAACAAGACAACCATGCCATCCTTCGAAAGATCTTTACATGCTTCCTTTTTCACCCTTCATTTGCCAATGCATATACTGAGATTACCGAAATGGGACAGGGTCATCCAGACCCAAATATACCAACCCATTATCACAAAACTCAGCCAAAAGATCTCTAAACTCACAATATATAGATTCCATGCATACCAAGAATACCGCAACAAGAAACTTGACAAAAATAGTGGATACTAGAACACACAATTGATATTAGAACCAGTTTAACCGCAACATAGTACTCTAGAGGAAAGGATCTTCTGAAAATCACTCTATTATATCAACTCCATCTTATTTTACGTCACAACACATAGCCACACATCACCTTCTCATATTGAAAATGACACATGTCGATTGCATACAAGATCTGGACTAGACTGGGTACCATTGAACTGCATTAATGTCTAGTTAAAACTAGATAACCAGTTTGACATTAATGACAACAATATTCACACAAGTTTAACAAAGACAAATTAATTATCACATGTGACCCCAAATTATAGTTACATTTATTATCACATGTGATCTAGACTTAAGACATAATGAACACAACCCCTTAAGACATTCATTATCACATTGCCCCCCTTAAACAAGTTTGAAATGTGCATAGGTAACACATAAATAATATTTCACAAGGACCTCTATTTTATTTATAGGACCCCTCAATTATATACTTTCAATGTATGTACACATGTTAAATGCTCTGCATATATATCTATAAATTTCACTTAAATCCCTAATTATTTATATTTCTCCATCTCTACTCCTAACTAGCTTTATCTCTATCTTTCTTGAACTGTTCATCTACCTCTACTCATATCTCTCTCCCTCTCCCTCCACATGTACATGCACACATATAGATACCCCCCTCTCTTTCTTTATATTTCTCTCCCTCTCTCTCTTTATCTCTCCCTCTCTCTCACTTCAATCTTTATCTCTCTATCCCTCTCTCTCTCCTCATTCTATCCCTCTCCATATATATTTCTCTCTCTTTCTATTTTTTGTTTTATTAAATTACTATATATATCCCCCTCTTTCCCTCTATATATCTCTCTCCCCTCTCTCTCAAGCATTATAATTTTCCTATCTCTCTCCTACTTTGTATCTCTCCCTATCTCTCACTCTCACTTTCACTCTTTCACTAGATCCATCTCCCTTTATTTCTCACATATATTTATCCTTCATCTATTTATCTCTTTATCCATCTATATGATCTTGTTGGCAACAACAATGATAGAAAATTGAGAGGGGGGGGGGGGGGGGGGTGAATCCGTTTTCATCAGATCTACAAACTCAACCATAAAGACAAATTTGATAAACTACAACAACAACAAAGATAAGCAAATTGATAGAACAACACACATCACCAAGATTTTGAAATGAAAAACCTAGTTAAGGGAAAAACCACAGTGGGAACCTACCCATAATAAAATGATACTCTGCAATAGTATGTGAAAATAATTACAATGGGGAACGCATTAGCATTCAAGTACACTGCCTAGAGCTCACAACTCAAGATACAAGAACCTAGAAGGCTACAAACCTCAGGGAAGTCTCACTGACTTACAACAAGATTTAGACTACAATCCAGAAGGAATGAACTGCAATAATAACATCTGTTGATGCTTGATGACAGTTTCGGTTAGGCACATATGTCTGCCCTACACCAATCTCTGCTCAATACACCACATTGAAAGATTAATTTGCTTAAGAACCACATATACCACTCTTTTATAATGAAAACACAACCTTGATGCCTAAATTTCATGACAATATAACCTATTTATACAACTCATCAACCTTGAAAACAAGGTCGGCCAAACTCTCAACTCACAATTACAAAATTATATTAAATGATACAAGAATCGATCACCAGACCACTATAGTGATATACATGATATAGCATGGACCTAAATCAAATTGTTAAACATGCAACACCACCAAAAATCTTGCCAAGATCAACCGCAACATGCTACACCACCAGGAATACTGCATAACATGAAGAACACCACCGATTCAGAAAAATCACCAAAAAATCACACAATGATCAATGCAGATCATAAAACAAATAAGACACAATTAGGAAACACTAGCAAGAACGTTAGAATCAACAATAACAGCTACACCAATACCACTTATCAAATCTTCATCGATCAACATCTGAACCTCAAAAACACTCAAATAACAACTGTCACAAAGAAAGATAACTTACAGAGCACCAAATGACAAACCATCTGAAATGAAGATACACATGAACATCCTAAACAATCTCTCAAAATCTCAGTTCAAGATATGATCATACCAGAGGAAATACCGAACTCTGTAAAGCACTAATCAGAAAACCAAACTGCAAACCAAATCATATGATATGATCAATTAAGCTTCTTGGATCACTGGAACCAATACAAAAAGATGTAATAACAATAAAAATACTCCATACAACAAATCGTGATCCTAATAAACAAATCTGTAATCATCGGAGCAATAAATCACATGACTATGTTGACATCAATGATAAGAACATATCCTAGGAGCAACAATGTCCAACAATCTCCCCCTTTGGCAATGATGGAAACATATGGATGTGAAAAAAATCAATGCAAATAAAGAAAACATCTCCAATAGACTCCCCCTAATACCAAGCTTGCGATCAACTGATAAGACAGTTTTTCACATGATTCTCTCCCCCTTTAACAATAATGCCAAAGATTCTCAAAATAGAAATCCAAACTTATTCTCCCCCTTAGATAAGAAAATCATGATTCTCCCCCTTAAACACACTGACTACTCTAGCAGAGTAGCAACACCAACTTATCAATCCAGACAAAAAGACAGGACTCTAAAGTCCACCAGATTGATGCAACTCGATGCATCTAGTTCCCATTAGGAGGGGTAGATACCCCTAACTTGTCTCTCAAATAGACAAAAGTATCAGTAGGTAAAGGCTTAGTGAAAATATCAACAATCTATTCCTTTGTAGAAACATACTCTAGCTTCACTTCCTCTTCACTGATTTTTTCTCTCAAGAAATGATACTTGTTGATACATGTTTACTATTTGAACGTTGCATTGGGTTCTTTAAAATATTAATATCATTGGAATTATCACAATATATGATAGTAGGATCATCATAGATAACTCTGAAATCCTTCAACATTTGCTTCATCCAAACTACCTGAGTGCAGTTACTAGCAACAACAATATGCTCAACTTCAATAGTAGATAGGGACACTTAATCTAGTTTCTTACTAGTCCATGAAACCAATTTCTTACCCAAAAAGAATGCACCACCGGAGGTACTCTTCCGATAATCAACATCACCATCCTAATCAGTATTTGTGTAAGAACATAACATGAAATGATCATTCCTTAGATACCAAAAACCATAATCCACAATCCCTTTCAAGTATCTGAATATCTTCTTTGCATTAATGACATGACTCTTTTGGATCAACTTTATATTTAGCAGCCATGCATACAACATGCATAATGTCAGGTATAGTCCGAGTCAAGTATAGCAGTCCACCAACCATTTATCTATACAAAGTTTGATTAGCTTTCAGAGATTCATCATATTTTAGATAATTTGTAGCCAGTCACCATAGGAGTTCCAAGCGGTTTGGAGTCTTCTAATCCAAACTTCTTCTATAATTCCTTCACATATTTAGCTTGAGATATAAAAATACCTTTTTCAGTCAGTGAAATCTAGAAACCTAAGAAAAATTTCATCTCTCCTATCATAGACATCTCAAATTCTTTCTTCATATCACCGACAAACTTCTTACTCAAGTTATCATCTCCTCCAAAGATAAATCAGTAAAAACTTCAACAATCAAGATGTTATCATTCTCAATATTGAAATACATAGTACTATTAGCAGTACCCTTATTAAATCCTAATTTCAACAAGTATCTTATCCAATCTAGCATACTCAGATCTAGGGGCTTGTTTCAATCCATTAAAATCTTTCTTCAATTTGCATACCATGTCTCCATCATCTGATAATGAGAATCCATCAGGTTTCTTAATGTAGACTTCTTCCTCAAGATCACCATTAAGAAAAGCTAACTTGGCATCCATATGATATACCTTGAAATCTTTATACGTAGTATATACAAGCAATAGTGTAATTGCTTCAAGTCTAGCTACTAGAGCAAATGTCTCCTCATAATCAATCCCTTCTTTCTATGAATACCCTTTGCATACCAATCTTGCTTTATTTATGGCAACTACACCAACTTCATTCAATTTGTTGGTGAATACCATTTAGTACCAATCACATTCTTACCTTTAGGTCTAGGCACAAGTTCCCATGTGTTATTCTTTTCAATTTGATTGAATTCTTCTTTCATAGCCCTTATCCAATTGTCATATTTGCAAACCTCAACAACATCTTTAGGTTCAATTTTAAAAATGAAACATACCTCTTCAACAACTAGCCTTCTTCTAGTCATCACACCTTTATTTCTATCTCCAATAATTTGTTTTTCAGAATGATTCAACCTTACATACCTCAGAGTCTTCTAATTATTTTGATTTTCAGGTTCCTGTACCTGTCCATCAGTAGTAGAAATGTCCAAATTAGCTGTCTCTACCAGATCATTCTTCTTCAATTCTTTAGTCCGAATAGGTGTTAGAACAATATGCTGATCATCATCATACCCACATATTCTGATCTCTTTTCCACAGTTCTCATCAACCTTCACATTTGCACTTTCCACTATCTTTCTCAGTCTCTTATTGTAGCACGGGTGGGCTTTTCTCTTTGTTGAATATCCCAAGAAAATTTCTTCATCACTTCTTGCATCAAACTTTTCAATATCCTCATCTCTCTTGATATAACACTTGCTACCAAAAATTCTGAATATCTCACAGTAAGAACATGACCAAACTATAGCTCATAAGGAGTCTTACCGGTATCACCTTTTATATGCACTTGGTTGAATGTGTAAACAACAGTGATAAAAAATTCTCTCCAATAGATCTTCAAAATATTCCCTTCAATCAACATATTCCTTGAAAAATCCAAGACAATTATGTTTTTCCTTTCAACTACCCCATTTCGCTGAGGGGTTCTAGGAACAGATAATTGTCTTCCAATTCCATGCTTCTCATAGAATGAATCAAACTCATCAGAAAAAAATTCTCCTCCTCTGTCAGATCTTAGACATTTCACCTTCAGTCCTATCTCAGTCTCAACCTTTGCTTTGAATATCTTGAATTTGTCTAATGCTTCTAATTTCTCCTTCAAAAAGACAACCCACATCATCCTAGAATAATCATCAATTAGTAACATAAAGGATTTGTCACCCTGCACACTTCTAATGTTTGTAGGTCCACATAGGTCAGTGTGCACAAGATCTAGCAATCCATTAGATGTATACTACTTTCTCTTGAAAGAAATTCTTGTTTGCTTACCCATTTGACATTCCTTACATACTAGATTAGCAGGCTTAACAATTTTAGGCAAATCTCTAACAAATTGTGTAGAACTGATCTTAATCATTGAATCAAAATTAACATGAAACATTCTCCTATGCCACAACCAACTTTCATCAATTTGAGAAATCAAGCAACTTTTCTCACCAGCATTCAAATGAAAGATATTACCTTCAGTCTTAGTTCTAGATGCAATCTCTATACCAGAGGCACTTAGGATCTTGCATTTTCCATTCTTGAATTGTAAATCTTAACCTTTGTCAACCATTTGTCCAACACTATAAAGATTATGCTTCAAAACTTCAACATAGAAGACATCATCAATGTCGTGCTTACCATAAAAGGAAATAGAACCTCTACCATGGATCACACAGGCTTTGTCATCTCCAAATCTTACTATTCCACCATCATATCTTTCCATACTCACAAATTTTCTTTTATCACCAGTCATATGATGTGAACAACCACTGTCAATCACCCATTCATCTTTGTCTTCAACTTTAGCAGCTAAAGCTTTCTCCTCAATAGTGCAGCTTGTGGAATCAACAGGTACTCGCCCATCTTCTTTGATAGCAATAGACACAACTTCATCTTCTTCTGATTTTTTATTTATAACACCTTCATTAGCATCATAATAATAGTTCTTCTGATGCTTAAACTTCTAGTCAGGCTTGTAAGGCTTATCATACTTTTCATGCTTCTCATATCTATCATTCCTACCACGCTTATAAAATTTATCATGCCCATCATATTTAGACATTCTCTCCGGGCATCTAGAAGCAAAATGTCCTATCTTATTGCAATAGAAACATTTCAGAGGCAATTTTCCATCATACTTACCAGCTCCCTTAGGCAATCTCTGAGCAATCAATGCTTCAAGCTCATCCAATTCTCTTTCTTCCTCTTCTTCCTCTCTTCTCTCTCTCTCTCTCTCTCTCTCTCATATCCAGATATTTTGCATTCATCAGGATCATACTTCTGCTTTCTGGATACAAATGCTCTAAATATTGTCTCAGAATTTCCCTGTGATTCACCGAATTTGCTTAGTTCAAATGTAGAAATCTTTCCAACCAGCATATCTCTTGTCAAAGTAGTTACAATCCAGATTTCATCAATAGCAGCTACCTTATGTTTATAAGCAGGAGGCAATGATCTCAACACCTAGAAACAATTTCATCTTTTTCAAGGGTTCCACCGACACATCTGATAACTAGGACAACTTCATTCACCTTATCCATAAAGGTGTTTATGTTCTCATCTTCTCCCATCTTCAAGATCTCATACTTCCTTTTCAAACTCTACAACTTAGCAACTTTTACTTGTTTATCTCTTTCATACAAGGTCTCAAGCATCTCCCAGATCTCATGTACAGTCTAAAGTACCATAACATTAGTCATTTTTGAATCAGTCAGGGCACTCAACAATGCTTCCTTATCTCTAATGTTATTTTCAGCTTCCTTGATCTCATCAGCAGTAACTGGTCCATTTGGAGGAACAAAATAGGTGTTCTTTGTAATCTTCTAGTAATCTTCTCCAAGACATCTCAAGTGTACCTCCATTTGGTTCTTCCATATAGCATAACTACTTCCATTAAATCTTGGACTCTCCTTAAAGATAACACCTCTAATTGCCATCTGAGATCTCCTCAAGCGGTTAAGCTTCTTCACGAAGATCTGGCTTTGATACAAATTACTAAGAGAGGGGGTGAATCAATTTTCACCAGATCTACAAACTCAACCACAGATACAAATCTGATAAAATGCAACAACAACAAAGATAATCAAATTGATAGCACAACACACAACATGAAGGTTTTGACGTGGAAAACCTGATTAAGGGAAAAACCATGGTGGGAACCTACCCACAATAAGATGATACTCTGCAATAGTATGTGAAAATAATTACAATAGGGAATGCACCAGTATTAAAGCACACTGCTTAGAGCTCAAAACTCAAGATACAAGAACCCAAAAGGATACAACCCTCATGGAAGTCTCGCTGACTTACAACAAGATTCAAACTACAATCTGAAAGGAATGAACTGCAATAGTAACATCTACTAATGCCCGATGACAGTTCTGGTTAAGCACATATGTCTACCCTACACCAATCTTTGCTCAATACACAACACCAAAAGATAAATTCACTTAAGCACCACATATACCACTCTCTGATAATGCAAACACAACCTTGACACCTAAATTTCATGACAATATCACCTATTTATACAATTCATCAACCTTGACAACAAGGTCGGCCAAACCCTCAACTCATAATTAAAAAATTACATTGCATGATACAAGGATCGATCACGAGACCAATATAATGATATACATGATATAACATGGACCTAAATCAAAAGGTTAAACATGCAAAACCATCAGAAATCTCACAATATCAACAACCACAACACACTACAATACCACATAACACAAAGAACATCACTGGTTCAACAAAATCTTAAAAAGCTTGCACAATGATCAATGCAGATCATCAAAACAAATAGGACATAATTAGGAAACACCAACAAGAACATTAGAATCAATAGTAACAACTACACCAACACCACTTATCAAATCTTCATCGATCAACATCTAAACCTCAAAAACACTCAAACAACAAAATCTGTCACGAAGAAAGATAACTTGCAGAGCACCAAATTATGAACCATCTGAAATGAAGATACACATGAAAATCACAAACAATTTGCCAAAATGTCATCTCAAGATTTGATCACATCAGAATATACCAGAGGAAATGCCGAACTCTGCAAAGCACTGATAAAAAAACAAACTGCAAACCAGATCATATGATATGATCAATTAAGCTTCCTAGATCACTGAAACCAATACAGAAAGATGTAATAACACTAAAAATAATCCATACAACAAACCATGATCCCAATAAACAAATCTGCAATCACCAGAGCAATAAATCATAGGAATATGTTGACATTAATGACAACAACATATCCTAGCAGCAACAATGTCCAACAGATCTCTCTATCCTCCCTCTCCCTCCTCTACTATCTCTTCCATAATTTATTTCTATTTAATTCTCTATCAATATTTATCTCCATCTCTCTCTCTCTATCCCTTTTTATCTTTTTACATCTCCTATTCATATTTCTCCCTCTTTGTTCATCCATTTATCTCTATCTCACTCTCCCTCTCTATGTCCCTATACTCCCAATCTCTTTATATCTCTTCCTCTCCCTACCTCTATCACTTTCTCTTACTCTCTTACTCTCTCACTATATATATCCCTATCTCCCCCTCTCTCCCCTCTTTATTTCTCCATATTTCTCCCTCTATGTCTCCCTCCTATGTTTTTTTTATCTAGTCAATGCTCCTATCTAAACACTATTGTTGAATTTGTATATGTCTAACTCTCTTATTTATACATATGCTATTTATACTTGTCTAATACCCATTTCTAGCATATATTCTATTTGAACATTTATGTAATCCTGTTTAAGATATATCTATGTTATAGTTACAATGCCCCTTTTTTAGAACTTTGAAAAATTTATATGAAGTCTATATTTGGCCAACTTTACACCTAACATGTATTTAGGATCTTATTATGGACAAGTCTTTATACCCCTTATTCTGGACAGGTCATAATAGATTGACTACTATGTTGAATAAGGCCCCTTAAGAGGACATATTATGACATAATAGGACCTACTATGACATAATAGGTCCTATTATGTCATAATACCCCTTAAGAGGACCTATTATGTCATAATAGGTCCTAATAGGTCCTATTATCCTATTATGTCATAATAGGTCCTATTATGTCATAATACCCCTTAAGAGGACATCTTATGTCATAATAGCTCCTATTATGTCATAATACCCCTTAAGAGGATCTATTATGTCATAATAGGTCCTATAATGTCATAATAGGTCCTATTATGTCATAGACCCCATAAGAGGACCTATTAGTTTGATCCCCTTGATCCACATGTCATATATAGTTTGATGCCCTTAAGCCCCATGTCCTAATTAGTTAATTTCCACTTAAGCCATGTCCTAATTAGTTCAAATGATCCCCTTTTAAGCCACATGTCCTATTTATTTTGACCCCCTTAATCCACATGTCCTAATTAGGCACATCCCCTTAAGCCATGTCCTCATTAGTTCAAATGATCCCATTTTAAGCCACATGTGCTATTTATTTTGACCCCCTTAAGCCACATATCCAAATTAGGTCCATCCCCTTAAGCCATGTCGTAATTAGTTCAAATAATCCCCTTTTAAGTCACATGTCCTAATAAGGCCCATCCTCTTAAGCCATGTCCTAATTAGTTCAAATGATCCCCTTTTATGCCACATGTTCTAATTAGGTCCATCCCCTTAAGCCATGTCCTAATTAGCTCAAATGATCCCATTTTAAGCCACATGTCCTATTTAGTTGGATCCCCTTAATAGGTCCTATTATGTCATAAGACCCCTTAAGAGGACCTATTATGTCATAATAGGTGCTATTATGTCATGAGACCCCTTAAGAGGACCTATTATGTCATAAGACCCCTTAAGAGGACCCATTATGACATTATACCCCTTGGTAGGACCTGTTAAGAGGTTTTATGTCATAATAAGACCTGTTATGACATAATGGGACCTATTATGTCATAATAGGTGCTATTATGTCATGAGACCCGTAAGAGGAACTATTATGTCATAATAGGTCCTATTATGTCATAAGACCTTTGAAGAGGACATAATAGGTCTTATTATGTCATGAGACCCCTTAAGAGGAACTATTATGTCATAATAGGTCCTATTATGTCATAAGACCTTTGAAGAGGACCTATTATGACATTATACCCCTTAGTAGTGTTGGCAAGAGACATTATTCCGGTAAATATTGATGTATGAGAGATGCTTAGGAGTTGTCATTGATGACAACCCAGTTCAAAAATCATATCTAGTGTCTATATATTTGATTTATCAGAAGTCATATTGTTCATAAGGCATAAGTCTAGAAGGTGGAACACAATAATTGGTAGAATATGAGTACAATATGCATATCTTGACTTTGATTGGGTAATTTTGGTTGCGGTGATAAAGGAAGATGATTCGAGGTTCAAGGCAGATGTAAAGTGTAAAATTGAACCCTAGTGATTCTCCACATAGGAGAGAGAAAGGAAATCACTAGGATGATTTTCACTTAGGAGATACTTTACATTCAAAAGAGGGGTTGAATTCACTAGATCCAAACCCTAAAGTGAATAAGGATTTGAATACTAAGTGAATTGCAAGGGTGAAATGCAATTTACCCTCTTTTGTAAGTAGAAGAGTTGACTTGTTGACTATGTAGAAAATGAAGACAAAATGGGTGAAATAAGGAGCTACCGATTCAGGATCACGCAGTAACTTTGGATCTAAGATATTTAGACTGATACAAATCTACCCTGCAAATTTGGAGAAAAGTTGTTGGGATCGAGTTGAAGTTGCCCTTGGTCCTTCGAAAAATCCACAAGTCAAAAAGGGTTTTTCCATCTCTACAAATGAAGCCTAAATCTAAAATTATAGCCACGCATCTGCAACCTACGCACAAAAAATAAGGGAAGAAGGGTTGTGGATAAGGGTTTGCCTTAGTAAAACCCCGATTGAGGAACCAACCTTGAAAGAAAGTAATTGCAAATGCTCAAATGTAAATAATGGAAATGTATACCTTGTAGATCTGCAATTTTGTTGATGAAGGTTGCTTTGCTTCTTGAATGTAATCACAAGTGTTGCATGAAATGACATGTAACATGACAAAACCCTAACACACACACATGCTTGCAAATTAATGTTGTAATGTTCCTACAATGGATGAATGAAGAAGACACATGAAGAAGGAGTTGTTGGAAGACTTGAACACTTGAATGCTTGATGACGATAATGAAGGCCTCCTCTTGAATTTCGCCTATCTACGCTTATTCTTGTATCTCTTATCTTACCAAATGAGGGAATTAAATCTCCTTTTATACATGCCTTGGAGGACAAATTTTCATCTCACCAAAGGCCGACATAGGACATATTTAGATCCCGAAGAGAAAATTAGGGTTAAGGTCCGAATGGACCCATTTTAGGGCCACTTAAAGAGGGAGGACATGGGCTTTCCTACCCTATTTTGGGGCCTAGACAGGGTCACAAGGTGATGCAGGGGCTGAAACAAGAAAAGATTTGGAATGATGATGCAGAGAGGGGTCCCAATCGAGTAGGGAAATGCAGTCGCTAGGGTGAGGACCTAAAATATGGTCAAAATTGCAAGGGTCACAATTTTATGATGCTACAACAAATTATTTTGTAATATTGATACCAATGATGACTCATGAGTAAGATTGAAGGTCCAGTATTTGGTAATTCAGTTAGAAAAGAGATATTTTGGTGTAACGTATGATCTAGAATTGTTGGGTTTATTTCGGTGATTGGCTTCATGTTCAAGGTGATTGGGCCGAATTGTATGAATATTTTTAGCATTCTATTTAGGCATATGGATTTTTGGGCGGATTGAGCCAACTTAAGGTTACATGTTTCATGTTGCATGTTATGCAATTTTTGGAAGCCAACATGGTAAATGATTCATTTTGTTGGTGTGGATATATAAGACCAATACATTTGAGCATTTTGATATATGAGATGTGTTTGAAAATTCTATATGAGTGAATGTGCGAAGTTTGGTGAATGTGATTGAAGGTTTTGGCGGTCTGGTGTAAGATTGAGAAATAAAATAGAGTAGAAAGACAAAACAGTTGCAAAAGTTAATCTAAGCCTAACCGGAATTGCTATTTGGCATAAGTAGATGCTATTATTAATTTTATTCATTATTATAATCAATTATAATTGCCTGTAAGGAAGTGAGCCTTCCTCCGGGTTGTAACCCTTTTTGTATTTGAGCATTGAGCTCTAGGCAGTGTGCTTGAATGCAAGTGCATTCCCCTTATGTAATATTATCATACTCCTAGACATAGTATAATAATATTGTGGGTTCAAGTCCCATCGTGGTTTTTCCCTTTTCGAGTTTCCACATAAAAATATTGGTCTTATGGTTGTGTGGTTGATTGCTTTATGTTTCTGCACTTTACTTTCATTCTTATGCATTTGGTTGTTTGAGAATCAACGTAATAAGTTTATAAATTATAGAACACTAATTCACCCCCCCTCTTAGTGTTCATTGATTCCAACAATTGGTATCATAGCTTAGTTCCTTGGAAGAAGCCTAATAGCTTGATGAAGATATGGAAGATTGAATCAATGGACTCCGATTTGTAGAAGCAGCTTACTGTGGCACTTGAAGACCTTGATGCAGCGATGAAGGAAAAGAATAGCTTGAGGAGAAGTCTGGAAGCAGCTGAAAATTTTATTGAATCTCTAAAATAACAAGTGAGTACATCAAGAGAGAAGAGAAAGGAACTGATGGATAAACTGAAGGAGAAAGAAGAACAAAGCATTGATAATCAAGCCCTACAAGACAAGACATATGAATGTGAGAATCTTGCTAGAGAGAATGTAACCTTGAAGAATGAGATGCAATCTATTGTGATGAAGCTAACAAAGGAGATTGAAGATCAGAAAAAGAATGAGGAAAATATGAATCACTTATTGAAGGATAGATCTAATGAATGTTGCATATTGAACTATGAGAATGATTAGTTGAAACTTGAATTGTTACAATGCAAGAATGATGGACAAGAACTTGAAAGGAAGATCATAATTCTGAGAGATGAACTTTCTACTGCTAATGAGTACAAAGAAAAATTCAAAGCTAGTTCAGCTTGGTTAGATGATATGCTGGAAAGTTAGAGACATGGGAAAGACATGTGAGGACTTGGATTTGAGAAAGGAGAATCCTCTGGTTCTAGACAAAGCAATCATTAGAAGAACAAGAAACCTCCGATAAGACAACCTAATGCCTATAAATTTGATGGTAAATGTTTTGTTTATGGAAAATTTGGTCATATGGAAAATCAATGCAAAAGTAGGATGACGAATAATGCGATGAATAATGGTCCTACCTTTACTGGTCAATGTTTCATATTCAACAACTTTGGTCATAAGTCGAACATGTTCAGAATAGTGATAAATAATTTCCACAATAAGAGATGCTATTCTTGTGGAATGTTTGGACACATTTCTAATCAATGCAGGATGAGACCTAATTAGATGAACTTTAGGCCTATGCAAGGAAATGTTGTTTTCCATGCATGCAACAAATCCGGTCACATTGCAAAATATTGCAGAAGCAAGAATATGAGAAAGAATGCTCTTATAGACAAGAATAGATCAAATAAGAAGGGAAAAGAGAAGGTTGAAGAGGTCAGAGATGAGCATAAGAAGATGTGGGTTAAGAAGGAAGATTCAAATGTTCAGAATGGCTCCCCACTTGATTCTGGTGTTGGAACCTCATTCAATAACTAAGGCGTTTTGGCCTTAGGGGGAAGCTTTTCTTGCAGATCCTTAAAACCCCCCTTACGGAGATCTATAACTTGTCGAGGATGGTTATAGATGGAGGCGATTGTTGGAAATTTGAAGGAATTGATTATGTGTTGCATTGATGTTTGTCATTGATGTCAACACTAACTTCTTTGGTTATCTACCAGATTCCAGTAGAGTGGTTGGACTTTGATGATGATCAAGAGATTTATCTTTGATATATTCTGATTGGTGGAATTGGTTTGGTGGTGCAGGAGTACCTAAGCACCAAGAGGCTACAAGAAGATAAAATACAATTCATGAATATATTCAATCACATTTGAGTTTTTATGTTCATTTTAAGTCACGGTGAATCAATATGTAAGGCTAATTAGAGCCATTTGTAAAAAGTTGTCAAATTGTCCTAGTTAAGGTCTTAATTAGTCAAATGGGTTAAAAATTGTGAAATGACCCTTGAAATGGTAATAAGAATGTATAAGATTGTTAAATGGTCATTTGGACATGTATTGAAGGTTTTTATAAAGCCATGGAGTCATTTGTGCAAAAGTGTAAAAGTTGTCAACTTGACAACAAAATGTTGTCAAGCAAAGTTGCAAAAATGCAACAAAAGTTGCAAAAGGGGTTAAAAGTTGGTTATGAGAGGTAGTTGTAAGGTCAAAACTGACCAAGAGTCTATAAAAAGGCACTGTATGGTCATTCCAAATCAGAAAGGGAAGAAAGGGAAGAAAGGGAAGAAAGGAGAACATTTTGATACGTTTTGGTGCATTCTATTATTGTCATTTTGATTGGCTTTCTAGTTTTTATGTTGGTTCCAGGCCTTGTACGACCATATATGGCCTGGAAACCTTTGTATATATATAATGGATAGTTATATATGTGAATTAAATTTATTTTCCTTTTGGTTTGGAGTGATTATCTTTAGAAATGAAGAAGTTATGGAATTTTTTTGTGAAAGTTGTCGATTGTAGATTTGAGGTTTCCTGAGAACAATCATGTTGCGGCATATGGTATAGACTTATATGGAATAATTATGACCTATAAATAGATTTATTGGAAATATATGTGAATCCTCTTTCTTTTCCTTTTGGTCTGAGTCTCTTTTGTTTGTATTTGTGGAAGTTATGAAGATTTTGGTGAAATCTGGTTTTAAATTGTCCTCAATGGAGTTGCAGGAAATGGTTTGTCTTTATATAATGATTAAACCATTGGAAAATTTAATGGATTACATATTATGAAATTAAATCTATAAAGGGTTCATGTGAAATTGGTTTGGGATCATTTGGGTTTGTTTTTTGAAAGATATTTGATGCCCAGGCAGACTGAGCATGCACATGCTTTGTTTGGGGACAGCAGAAATGGGTCCCAATGCAGCAGCCATAGCTTTGAATTGAACCATTGGATGTGGATATTTTTTGGATATGTTGTTTTTAATATAGTTATTCAGGGTCTGACCAAAGGGATTGAGGTGTTTTTATCTGCTTAAAGAGTTATAGACCTGTGTGTACAAGTCTATCCAAGGGGACAACAAGTTGGCAAGTTTGATACCTAGATTAAGTTTATGTTTTCTTGATTAATTGATTGTTGAAGTATGATGAAATATGCCTCTAATGAATTGTTATAATGATGAAAATATGGATGGATAAGAATGATCCTAGAGCTGTGATTGGTTTTCATGATGCTCTACATCAAATTGGTATTAGAGCTCAGAAAATTCTGAGCGTGTAGATAGAGTGCTGAAAGAGGCAATCTACACCAGGATTTTGTGTTGAGAAAAGGTTTTGGATTTGATTCTTGTTATTGAGTTTTTATTGTTGCAAGTGCACATTTGCTCACTACATTGGGGCAGACAGGAAATTCTGTCAAGAGGGCCAGAGAAGATGGTCCATTGGGTGTCACCAAAAGTCCTGGGGAGAGAGGCATGAAGGGACTCCCAGGTGAGGGACAAAGGTTATTGGTGTTTGTAGCAGCATGGAGGAGTGGACTTCAGATTTGAGATGCAAATTAGAGGCAGCCAAAATACACTCAATTTATAGGAGTCACATTTGAAAGATAGAGAGAGCGCAGTGGAGGCATCAATCCAAGGATGAAGATGAAGAGATAAAGTTTTGTTTGCAGGTTCTTAACCAAAGCATTTCCATGGGACATGGAAACATTTCAAGGTCGGGAGTATGGTACATGAGTACCTAAGAACCAAGAGGCTACAAGAAGATAGAATAAAATTCATGAGTATATTCAATCACATTTGAGTTTTTATGTTCATTTTAAGTCATGGCGAATCAATATGTAAGGCTAGTTAGAGCCATTTGTAAGAAGTTGTCAAATTGTCCTAGTTAAGGTCTTAATTGGTCAAATGGGTTAAAAATTGTGAAATGACCCTTGAAATGGTAATAAGCATATATAATATTGTTAAATGTTCATTTGGACATGTATTGAAGGTTTTTATAAATCCATGAAGTCATTTGTGCAAAAGTGTAAAAGTTGTCAACTTGACAACAAAATGTTGTCAAGCAAAGTTGCAAAAATGCAACAAAAGTTACAAAAAGGGGTTAAAAGTTGGTTATGAGAGGTAGTTGTAAGGTCAAAACTGACCAAGATTCTATAAAAATGAATTGTATGGTTGTTCAAAATCAGAAAGGGAAGAAAAAGAAGAAAGGAGAACATTTTGATACATTTTGGTGCATTCTACTATTGCCATTTTGATTGACTTTCCAGTTTTTATGTTGGTTCTAGGCCTTGTACCACCATGTATGGCCTGGAAACCTTTGTATACATATAATTTATAGTTGTATATGTGAATTAAATTTCTTTTCCTTTTGGTTTGGAGTAATTATCTTTAGAAATGAAGAATTTATGGAATTTTTGGTGAAAGTTGTCGATTGCAGATTTGAGGTTTCCTGAGAACAGTCATGTTGTGGCGTATGGTATGGAATCATATCGAATAATTATGACCTCTAAATAGATTTATTGGAAATATATGTGAATCCTATTTCTTTTCCTTTTGGTCTGAGTCATTTTTGTTTGTATTTGTGGAAGTTATGAAGATTTTGGTGAAAACTGGTTTTAAACTATCTTCAATGGAGTTGTAGGCAATGGTTTGTCTTTATATAATGATTAAACCATTGGAAAATTTAATGAATTACATATTATGAAAGTGAATCCATAAAGGGTTCATGTGAAATTGGTTTGGGATCATTTGGGTTTGTTTTTTGAAATATATTTGATGCCCTAGGCGGACTAGGCATGCACATGCTTTTTTGGGGGACAACAGAAATGGGTCCTAATGCAGCGACCATAACTTTTAATCAAACCGCTGGATGTGGATAATTTTTGGATATGTTGTTTGTAATCCAGTTATTCAGGGTCTAACCAAAGGGATTGAGATTTGTTATCTGGTTAAAGAGTTATAGACCTCTGTGTATAGGTCTATCCAAGGGGACAACAAGTTGGCAAGTTTGATACCTAGATTAAGTTTATGTTTTCTTGATTAATTGATTGTTGAAGTATGATGAAATATGCCTCGAATGAATTGTTATCATGATGAAAATATGGATGGATCAACATGATCCTAGAGTTGTGATTGGTTTTCTAGGATGCTCTGCATCATTTGGTTTGGTTATTCATGTTATTCATATGTGTGTCACATTCAAGTGGTTCAGAATTTGGTGATCTGGAAGCTATCATATGTTGTAGTAAGCATTTTTGGTTACCGGTAAGGGTTCTACCGGCAGAGTTTTGTTTAAGATCTTTTGATGGATTCGATAAGTGATGTTGGTGTGGCTTCTAGAAGGTTTTTAGGATGCTGATGGTTATCATGTTCATGTTCTAGTTGATTGGTGGTATTTCATTTGGTTTATGGCGACCTATTTTAGGTTCGGTCTTATTTTGCTAGGTTATGGACCGGTTTATGTAACATGTTGGTGGATGCTCCCGATGCATTATCGGTTGGATTTATTGTTTGGTTAATGTTGTTTTGGTCTTAGGCTGACTTGGTTTATCATTGGTTTGTGGGTTTATGTAATGGATTTATTGTATTATCGAATTGGGTTTGTGTAAGAGGTTTAAGACCTTTGGCATTGAGCTTAATCAGAACTGTACTTAGGCATAGGAGATTATATTCTTTCATTTCATTCTTATTTCCAGATTGTAGTCTAGATTTATTTTGTATTCAGTGAGGCTCCTTTGTGATGAGCAGTGTGCTCTAGGCTGTTGGTCTTCGTTCATGTGCATGCCCCTTATTGTAATCATATACTTATTGCAAAAGTATCATCTGATTGTGGGTAGGCTTCCCACTGTGGTTTTTCCCTTTACTGGATTTTCCATGTACAAGTCTTGGTGTTATGTGTTGTGGATGCATAGTATTTGGTTTATGATTTATGTTTGTTCTTAATTGATATATCTTCTATTCTAGTATTTGGTTTATGCATTCCGGTAAAAGGTTTTGTGTGCTTAAAGTTTCATAATTTGTTAACAACTTATTCACCCCCCCTCTTAGTTGTTCACCGGTTATCCTAACAATTGGTATCAGAGCTTGGTCCTCTTTGCAGAAGCTTAACCGCTTGAGGAAGATCCTATGGCGACTAATCATTCAACTTTAGTTGCTTATCAGAAGGACAACCCTAGGCTTGAAGGAACAAATTACAGAGTATGGAAGCTTCAGATGGAGACTCATCTGAGATGTCTTAGTAAGGAGATTTTGGAGATCACTAAGAAAGGATATACCCCTTATGATCTATCATATATCAACCCTCCTCCGATGAACTTGGATAAGAACATTGAAAATTATTGTAGATCTAGAGAAGCCCTTTTGAGCACCCTTTCGGATCAGCAGGTAATGGGATTAACAAACAAATCATCTACAAAAGCTATATGGGATAAGTTGGAGACTTTGAATGAAGGTGACCCTATTGTTAAAATTGCTAAACTTGATGGTTACTAGGTAAGGTATGAGAACCTGAGAATGGAAGAAGATGAAATAATTACTTCTTTTACGGAAAGAGTCAATGAAATTGTCTTGGGTATTCAATGCTGTGGTGGATCTCTAAGTGAAGATGAGATTGTTTCTAATGTATAAAGAGCGTTACCATCTTCTTACAAGATGAAGGTGACTACAATTAATGACTCGAGAACAATGTCTAACACTTCTATTAATAGGGATACTTTTGTTGGAAAGTTATCTTCTTTTGAGCTTGAAGAATTTAGTCCTCAAGGAGTTGCAAAGACAGATTCTGCATTCAAGGCATCTACATCATCAATGGACAAGAGTGATTGGAAAGCATTATATGTGAAGGAACTGGAGGATATGAGGAAACAAGATGAAGAGCTTGAGGAAATTGAAGCCCTATTTGCTAGAAGAGTACCTAAAGGTCCAACAAGAAGTAAGTATGAAGGAAAATCACCTTTCAAATGTTTTGCATGTAATAAGATAGGTCATTTTGCATCTAGATGTCCTAAGAGGAATTCAAGATTTGAGAAGAAAGCTAGAAGATCTTTTAAGCCTAACCATGAATATCAGAAAAAGCATAAGTATAGGAGGAACACAGATAAATCATGCTACTATGCTGATGATGATGGTGTAACTAATGATTTTGATGATGAACCAGCAAAAGATTCAACTAGTGGATCTAGCGATGGAAATGAATGGGTATTCTTAGCTATCAAGGAAGATGCTCCAGAACTTGTCATTCATAATGAAGAGAAGGACCTCACTGCTAAAGTTGAAGACATAGATGAATGGGTGATAGACAGTGGTTGTTCACATCATATGACTGGAGATAAAAGGAAGTTTTTATCTTTGCAAGAATTTGATGGTGGCTTGGCCAAATTTGGAGATGACAAAGCATGTATGATTAGAGGAAGAGGAACTATATCATTGGATGGTAAACATAAAATTGGTAATGTTTACTATGTTGAAGGTTTAAGGCATAATATTTTGAGTGTAGGATAGTTGGTGGATAAGGGATTTCAATTACAATTCAAGGATGGAAAATGTAAAATCATCAACAAATCTGGATTGGAGATTGCAACCGATACTCAGACTAGAGGTAATATATTTCATTTGAACTCCAGTGAGAAGACATGTTTGATTGCACATATTTATGATAGTTGGCTATGACATAAGAGGTTGTGTCATGTGAATTTTGATTGCATTGTAAAAATCAGTTCAACTAAGGCAGTTAGAGATATACCTAATATTGTGAATCCTCATAATCTGGTATGTAAGGAATGTCAAATGGGAAAGCAAGTCAGAACTTCTTTTAAGAGTATTTAAGATAAATTTAATGATGTTCTTGATCTTGTTCATACTAATTTATGTGGTCCTGCTAGAATAAGAAGTTTTTAGGGTGATAAATATTTCATGCTAATCATTGATAACTATTCTAGAATGATGTGGGTTACTTTTCCAAGGGAGAAATTTGAAGCCTTTGAAAAAATCAAGAACTTTAAAGCTATGGTTGAGATAGAGACAGGATTGAAGATCAAGTTCTTAAGATCTGACCAGGATGGTAAATTTACATTCAGTGAATTTAACAATTATTGGGAGAAACATGGGATAAGGAGACAATTTTCTACACCCCAGACACCTCAGAAAAATGGTGTTATGGAAAGAAAGAACAAAACTATCCAGGATGCAGTTAGATCTATGATGATGGAAGCTAATTTTCCACATATCTATTGGAGAGAACCTGTGAGCATGACAATGTACATATTTAATAGAGTTCATATAAAAGGAGACACTGGTAAGACACCTTATGAGTTATGATTTGGTCATACACCTACAGATAAGTATTTCAGAATCTTTGGTAGTAAATGCTATATCAAAAGAGATGATTCCATTGGAAAGTTTGATCCTAGATGCGATGAAGGAATATTTCTTGGTTATTCAAATGAAAGTAAAGCATATAGATGTAATTAAAAAAGATTATAGAGAGTTGTGGATGAGTAGTATCGAGGTCAAATCAGAACTTATGAGAGAGAACCGGAAGTGGAAATGATCATAACTAAACTGGTAACACCTATACCAAAACAAAATGTTGAACCAGTTACTCCGACAATATCAAAAAAATCAATAGTAACTAAAGATCATATCAGGGAAATAGAAAGTCAGAAGACTCCTAGGTATGTAAGATTGAATCATTTAGAAAAATAGAATATTTGGAGACAAAAACAAAGGAGTGATGACAAGGAGAAGGTTGGCAGCTGAAGAGGTATGTTTAATTTCTCAAATTGAACCGACATTAGTAGATGAAGCATGTAAGGATAAATGTTGGATGAAAGCTATGGAAGAGGAATCGGATCATATAGAAAAGAACAATAGATGGACTTTAGTTCCCCGACCTAAAAATAACAATGTTATTGGAACTAAATTGGTTTTTAAGAATAAATTGAATGAAGATGGACAAGTTGTGAGGAACAAGGATAGATTGGTATTTAAAGGTTATTCTCAAAAGGAAGGAATTGATTATAATGAAACTTTTTCTCTAGTAGCTAGGATTGAAGCTGTGAGATTATTTCTTGCTTATGCCACCCATAAGAAATACAAGGTTTATTAGATGGATGTTAAGTGTGCATTTCTAAATGGAGATCTTGAAGAGGAAGTCTACATTGAGAAACCTGATGGATTTTCACTTTCAGATGACAATAACATGGTTTATAGATTAAGGAAAGTTTTATATGGATTGAAGCAAGCCCCTAGAGCTTGGTATGATAGATTGGACAAATATCTTTTGAATCTTGGTTTCACTAAAGGTAATTCTGAAAATAACTTATATTATAAGATCATTGATGATGACATATTGATTTTTGAGGTCTTTGTGGATGATATCATTTTTGGAGGTGAAGAAAACTTATGTATGGAATTCTTTGATAATATGAAGAATGAATTTGAGATGTCTTTGATTGGTGAAATGAGATTTTTCTTAGTTTTGTAGATTAATTAGACTGATAAAGGTATTTTCATCTGTCAAACTAAGTATGCTAGAGGGTTGTTGAAGAAATTTGGCATGGAAAATTCTAAACCAGTTGGTACTCCTATGGTTACAAGTGAAAAGTTGACAAAGAAAGATGTATCAGCTCTGGTAAATCCTACAAGATATAAATCTATGATCGGAGGTTTGTTATATTTGACTCAGACTAGACCCGATATAATGAATTTTGTTTGTATTGTATCAAGATATCAGAGTGACCCTAGAGAGAATCATGAGAGTGTAGTGAAAAGGATTTTTAGATATTTACAAGGAACAATTGAATATGGTTTGTGGTATTCTAAAGATGATGACTTTACATTATGTACATATACAGATGAAAATTGGGATGGAGATATAGATGACCAAAAAAGCACATTCAGTGGAGCTTTCTTTCTCGGAAAGAAACTTTTTTCATGGATCAACAAGAAAAAGACATGTACTTCTTTATCTACTTCTGAAGCTGAGTATGTTGTTGCTACAACTAGCTGTACACAAGTTCTATGGATGAAGAAAATGCTGAAAGATATAAGGGTAGATTGCGATGAACCTGTAGTTATTCACTATGATAACTCTGCTGCTATTGACATATCAAAGAATCCGATATTCCATTCTAAGACAAAGCACATATCAATCAAGTATAACTTTTGAAGGAAAAGGTGGAAGAAAATGAGGTCAAATTGGTTTATGTGAACACTAAAGAGAAGCTTGCAGATGTCTTCAGTAAAACATTTTCCCAAGGAATCATTTGAGTACTTTAGAGACTTGAGTGATGCTGATTGGCATCAGTCCGGTATGCATTATCAAAACTATTATTCATTCTAGATTGATGAGTTGGTGCTACTACTCAAGGGGAGTAGTCACCTATTATGGTTCAGAAATTTAATGATTTTTCTTTGATATTTGGTTCAGAACTTCATTGTTATATCATTTGATTGGATGTCTTCCATTGGGGGAGAATTGTTTGTCACTTCTTGGCACTTGGATGTTTTTCACATCTAGTGTTGCCATCAATGGCAAAGGGGGAGATTGTTGGAAATTTGGAGGAATTGATTATGTGTTGCATTGATGTTTGTTATTGATGTCAACACTAGCTTCTTCGGTTATCTACTAGATTCTGGTAGAGTGGTTGGACTTTGATGATGATCAGGAGATTTGTCTCTGGTATATTCTGATTGGTGGAATTGGTTTGGTTCAATTATTCATGTTTTTCAGATGTGTGTCACATTTAGTTGGTTCGGGATTTGGTGATCCATAAGACATCATATGTTCTAGTAGCCTTTTTGGTTACCGGTAAGGGTTCTACTAACATAGCTTCATTGAAGATCTTTTGATGGATTCGATAAGTGGTGTTGGTGCGGCTTCTAGAAGGTTTTCAAAATGCTGATGGTTATTGTGTTGTGTTCTAGTTGATTGGTGGTATTTCATTTGGTTTATGGCGACCTATTTTAGATCCGGTCTTATTTTGCTAGGTTATGGACTGGTTTATGTAACGTGTTGGTGGATGATCCCGATGTGTTACTGGTTGGATTTATTGTTTGGTTAATGTTATTTCGATCTTAGGCCGACTTGGTTTATCATTGGTTTACAAGTTTATGTAATGGATTTATTGTATTATCTTTTAGGTGGCCGACCTAATTGTTTAGGTCTTAGGTTGGTATAAATATAATGTAAGATCTCTTTGTAGATCACGGTATGGGATTACGGTTATGGGATTATCTGTGTGAATAAAGTTGTAATCATATGCAGAGGTTTTGGTTGATCATAGGTGATCGAATTGGGTTTGTGGAAGAGGTTTAAGACCTCTAGCGTTGGGATTAACCAGAACTGTACTCAAGCATAGGAGATGCTATTCTTGTAGTTCATTCTTATTTCCAGATTGTAGTCTGGATTTCTTTTGTAGTCAGCGAGGCTCCTTTGCGATGAGCTGTGCACTCTAGGCTATTGGCCTTCCTGCATGTGAAGGCCCCTTATTGTAATCATATACTTACTATAGAAGTATCATCTAACTATGGGTAGGCTTCCCACCATGGTTTTTCCCTTTACCAGGTTTTTGACGTGCAAATCTTGGTGTTATGTGTTGTGGATGCATGGTATTTGGTTTATGATTTATGTTTGTGCTTAATTGATATATCTGCTATTCTAGTATTTGGTCTATGCATTCCGGTAAAAGGTTTTGTATGCTTAAAGTTTCGTAATCTATTAACCACCGATTCATCCCCCTCTCAGTTGTTAACCATTTATCCTAATAGAGATTAGTTGAGAAGTCGATATCCATAAGATTACATGCCTATCTAAGTATCTAATGATGAATTCTTGAGAAGGAGGGTATCCCAAAAGCCTTTAGGGTTGTGCATTTATTACAAATTAAAGTAAGGTTTTTGGTGGATAAAAAGGAATTTCAATCATTCATTCTTCACATTGGGAATGAAGAGAAAGAGAAAAAGAGCAAGGTGAACAAGATTGAGCAGTGATAACCGATCTTGAAGCGACCAGCTAGCGACTCCTAGCATTCGGTTGAATCTGAAAAGGTATTTATCCACGTTTGAGTTGTTTTTCATACTCTAATTTTGAACTAGCATCTGCATCTAGAATTGCAACCCCATTGGTAGTTGAGATTACTGAAAGGGCAAGGCTATTGTTTAAGAGATATCCATTCAAATCCATTGAAGATGACCCATAAGGTGCATTTTCCTCTGTGTCATATGGCATGCTACATAATGAAGATATTAGGGAATATATTCACTGTAATATCATGGAGATTGGGAATGGGGATATGCTATAACTATACACCAAGAATATGATGGATGGAATGGGGGATCTAAAGTCCAAATTCAAATCATTACAAGACAAGTATTTTATCTAGTTTGTTCATTTTCTGGTGCTCGATGAACCTGAATGGGTTAGGTATATCTTGAGCTGAATCCACGATGAGTTTATATGGCTTGATAGACCTCACAAGATCATGAAGCAAGCCATTAAAGTTGTAACCTATTTGAATGCAACTGATGAGACCCCCAGTTTGAGGAAAGTTTAGAACACAACAGTAAAAGAGGTTACCAGATCCTAGCATTACAACTAGTCGATGATAATTAGTGATATAATTTAACATGATATAATATTCACTTCAATGGTGATGAGATATAAAGTGTATCAGTCTAGCAAATCAAATGCTTAAGGAGGACAAAAGGTATGATCTTTGTGGAGTGCTTCTTAGTGTGCTAATGAGCAATCTGAAGAAGATAAAATAAGATAAGAAACATGTTTTCAAAATTAGTTCTTTGATTGTCTATTTATTACTTTACTTCTTGAATGAAATTATTGGAATAGGAAAGGTTCAATAGGCTTATGATAAACTGGTGGCAGTCCAAATCAAGGAAGGTTTGTAGGGATTGGGTGATACTATAGCTTAGAAATCTATTTTGTGCAGTTACTTTAAATCATTTCAGGAAATGATGAAGAGTAGAGAGAGGATCGCAAACAATATTTTTGAAAAATATGAGAATAGAATCTACTTTATGGTAGACAAAGATCAATGTCACATGGAGGCGGTTGAACCTAGAACTGTTTGGATCATGCCTGTGGGATATGAGGTGGATGGAAACACACTTGATGCATATGCATTGAGCTGTCAAGGAAGAGGAAAGTCAGAAAGGAGGAAAGGTTTGGTACTTATAAAGAGAAGGATCTTGATCTATATAAGAAATTCATCGAGCTGTCAAGGAAGAGGAAAGTTAGAAAGGAAGTTGAAGAGCTTGCTGAACAAATGGGAATATCAAAAGAAGTTTTTCAATGGGATAGGGATAAAAATATACTGAAGGAGGAGGACATGGTAAAGCCTAAGACAAAACCAATCTCCACTCCTTCCAAGAAATCCAAGCCGAGCTAGGCCAAGCCTAGTTTGCACCTACCTCTGGTGCTCAGAAGCCTATTCCTCCACCCAAACCTCAAGCCCAGTCAACCAGTGGAGTGAAGATGAGGAAGAAGGAGAAGACACAAAGAGAATATGTTGCAGCCAGCCACTACTGAGGATGTTGAGACAAAATATGATGAAGTGGTGAAAGAGGTAAGGAAGACAACCACTTATGCAGGAGTGGTAAAGAAGCCTCAACCCGATGGAACCCAGCTCACCAAAAAGCCAAGAGCTGAAGCTAAGCCATTTGGTAGAGTCAGAGTGAGACAAAAACATAAGTCTGAATTGGATGAAGCTTTGAAGTCTGACAAAGTTGAAGGTACTTATGATGTTGTACCCCCAATGACTTTGAAAGAAATAATTGATGAAGTACTTAAGGATGGAAATTTGAAGAATGTATATTATGATAATTTTGATGATAAAGATCAAAGAGCTTTAGAGGAAGTAGTTGTACAATACATGGATGTTTATAATAAAGCATTAATAGAACTATCATCCATGATACCCAAGAGCCTATATGAAATTTTGGATGCAAGGAGGCATACAAAAAGTTTAGAGGATGAAAGAATAAAGGAATATATATTAGTGAATTTATCTTCTATCATTTCTAAAGTTGAAGTTGTTAGATTGTTAAAGCTTGCAAAGGAGAGATTCATAAGCAAGAGGAGAGTAAATAAAATCGTGCTCGGGAAGATAGATCAAGTAACTAAAGAGATTGAAGAAATTTTGAGAAATTTTTGATAGATCATAGATATGATGTGAATCTGGAACATGACACTCAACCAGAAGATAAATCATAGGATACATCTATTCCAGAAGTGCATGAAGTCATTCCTGATATGAAGAAAGATCAATCTTCTGAGAAGGCCATTTTGGTAGAGTAGACCAATATGCATACAACTATTGATGTTTATCATAAGATTGATAACTCAGGTGAAGTTGAATAGGATCCTTCGGTGATAGAAGTTGTTTTAAAAAAGGTAGATGAGGAGACATGTGATGCTAAAGAGGGTGTAGATGATGGTAATGATGCAAGTGCAGAGGTAGTAGAGAAGGAGAAAAGAGAGGAGAAGGATGATCAGGCTCTGGTGACTGTGGCAAGAGACACTGTAGATAACAAAGGAAAACATATTGCTACTGATTTAGATGATTTTTCTCAAGGGCCTATTGATCTGAGTTCTTTATCTCCTATTCAAGCATTGAATCCAACAACTCTTGCATAAGCAAAAGCTAGTGAGGACTTACTCAAGTCCCATACTGTAGACAAAGAGTTGATAACATTGGCAAGAGATGTGTTGGAGAAAATTTTTCCTTCATTTAAACTGAACATAGATGATGATCCCTCTAGTAAGCTTAGGAGTATGTTGAATGCTGAAAATTCTCATTTTGAGTCTTTGGAGAAGGCAACAGATACTAGTGTTTTGAATTAGTTTAATGCCATGAGACTAATTTTTTTTTTGAAGATAATTGAGGATGAGTGGGTAAGCTTAGTAACTACTATGAAGAGCATAAATGATGTATTAGATGAAGGTGGCCATATATACAAGTTATGTCTAATTTTGCCGAAGTTTACCATTGACATTGA
Organism: Cryptomeria japonica; assembly: GCF_030272615.1. Classification (NCBI taxonomy): domain Eukaryota; kingdom Viridiplantae; phylum Streptophyta; class Pinopsida; order Cupressales; family Cupressaceae; genus Cryptomeria; species Cryptomeria japonica. Next base: position 468,830,160 of record NC_081411.1, on the reverse strand, counting down.
CAAGAAAATAAGAGGATTTGAAGGGCATCTAGGTATCATATCTCAGTCATATGTACCTCAATCAATCCCGGCTAGTAATTTTGAACCACAAGTTTTGAGTATATTAGATAAGATTAAGAGTTTAAACCAGGAAAATGACAAACTTTGGGTAGAGTGGGAGAAGTGAGGATTCTTATCACTTGAATAGATTCTCTGATGAGTAGTATGCAAGATGCAAAGGATGCTCTAAATTTGAGTGTTCTGCCAAACAAAATAGGAGCAGCGATACATGCCTATCTTTTTCAGTGGGATGATCAGTATTTTGGAGAGTTTGAAGAAGGCATGGGATAACCACTTGCTGTCCCTAAGGACAATTTTTGCAGATATTTTCAAATTTTTGTAAGAAACCGTAGATAAGTTTTGGTGGATTCCTATATTTGGTATTGCTATCAAAGGGGGAGAGAGTGAAGTGAAAAATGGTGCAAATTCTCAAGGGGAGCTTGTAGAATCTTGTAGAGTTTTGGGAGAGTTTGAAATTTTGAAGTTTAAAGTGTATAGTTCATTTTTCACAGTGTTGCCATCAATGCCAAAGGGGGAGATTGTTGGAAGGAGACATTATTCCAGTGAAGATAGATGTATGAGAGATGCTTAGGAGTTGTCATTTATGGAAACCCAGTTCAGAAATCATATCCAGTGTACATAGATTTGACTTACCGTAAGTCATATTGTTCATAAGGCATAAGTCTGGAAGGTGGAACATAGTAACCAGTAGAATATGAGTATAGTGTGCATATCTTGATTTTGATTGGGTAATTTTGGCTGTAGTGATAAAGGTAGATGATTCAAGATTCAAGGTAGATTATTCTATAATCTTGATATCCAGTGTTGATTCATGAGAAAGATTGAAGGTCCGGTATTTGGAAATTCAGTTAGAATAGAGATATTTTGGTGTAACATGTGATGGAAAATTGTTGGGTTGATTTTGGTGATTGGCTTCATATTCAAGGTGATTGGGCCAACTTTTATGAATTTTTTTATCATTTTGTTTAGGTCCATGTATGGATTTGTGGGTGGATTGAGTCAACTTAAGGTTACACATTTCATGTTGCGTGTTATGCGGTTTTTGGAAGCCGACATGGTAAATGATTCATTTTGTTGGTGCGGATATATAAGACCAATTTATTTGAGCATTTTGATATATGAGATGTGTGTGAAAAGTATGTATGAGAAAATGTGTGAAGCTTGGTGAATGTGATTGAAGGTTTTTGTGGTCCAGTGTAAGGCTGAGCAGGAAAACAGAGTAGAGAGATAGAATAGTTGCAGAAGTTAATCTGAGCCTAACCAGACCTGCTATTTGGCATAAGTAGATGATATTATTCAGTTCATTCATTATTGTAAGTAATTGTAATCGCTTGTAAGGTAGCGAGCCTTCCTTCAGGTTGTAGCCATTTTTGTATTTGAGCAGTGAGCTCTAGGCAGTGTGCCTGAATCCAAGTGCATTCCCCTTATGCAATATTATCATACTTCTGGCCATAGTATAATAATATTGTGGGTTCAAATCCCACTGTGGTTTTTCCTTTTTCGGGTTTCCACATAAAAATATTGGTGTTATGGTTGTGTGGCTAATTGCTTTATGTTTTTGCACTTTACCTTCATTCTTATGCATCCAGTGGTTTGAGAATCAACTTAATAAGTTTGTAAATTGTAAAACACTGATTCACCCCCCTCTTAGTATTAATTGATTCCAACAAGTAGGACCTGTTAAGGGGTACTATGTCATAACAGGACCTATTATGTCATAATAGGTCCTATTACATGTCATAAGACCCCTTAAGAGGACCTATTGGTTTGATCCCCTTTTAAGAAACATGTCCTCATTAGTTTGAGACCCTTAAGATACGTGTCCTATTTAGTTTGATCCCCTTAAGTCATGTCCTAATTAGTTCAAATGATCCCATTTTAAGCCACATGTCCTATCTAGTTTGATCCCCTTAAGTTACATATCCTAATTAGGCCCATGTCCTTAGGCCATGTCCTAATTAGTTCAAATGATCCCCTTTTAAGCCATATGTCCTAATTAGTTAACATGATCCCCTTTTAATCCACATGTCTATTTTTTTTGGATCCCATTAAGCCACATGTCCTATTTAGTTGGATCCCCTTAAGTCCTGATTTAGAGAGAAATTTAAATTTTGAATGTTATTTAAAATACACATGTATGTATATATGTGCTTGAAAGTTTCAAATTCAATGTGTACATGTGATCAAATGTTGAATATGTTATATATGTACATGTGTGCTTTAAAGATAAATTACCATGTTTAGTTAACATGTATCCAGATTATCTCTATATCTCTATCTCTAGTTAGAATATACATACATACATGTGTACAATTGACCTTTATTTAAACTAGTTAGTTCACACACACACACACACACACACACACACACACAGAGATATATATATATATATATATATATATATATATATATATATATATATATATATATATATATATATATATATATATATATATATATGTATATGTATATGTATATGTATATGTATATATACATATATATATATACATATGTATATGTACATATGCATATGTACATATATATATATACATATGTATATATATATATGTATATATACATATACATATACATATACATATACATATGTATATATACATATACATATACATATACATATACATATGTATATATATATGTATATATATATGCATACATATATACATATATATGTATATGTATATATACATACATATATATATATATACATACATATATGTATATACATATATATGTGTGTGTGTGTGTGTGTGTGTGTGTGTGTGTGTACAAATGTACATTTTTCATGTTAGATTATGTACATATGTTCATATATATATATATATATATATATATATGTCATATGTATGTATGTCATGTGATGCACACATATATATTCCATACATGTTCTTGATGTGTCTCTAGTTTGTACATGTATCTTTTATTATTTATTAGTTTTAAAAGTTAATTTTTTAAAATTTCTTTTTCATTTAAATTTAAATGTATATGCAGAGCTCAGATTACCCATCTCACATCTATGTGTGCATATCTAGATAGATCTCATGGATTATTTTGACATAGATGAGTTTCTTATTCCACCATAGGCTCCACTGTTAGGATTCCCAAAGATACTGAGAGGGGGGAGGGGGGGGGGCTGAATCAATATCTTGCCGGTTAATGGATTTTCTGACCTTATTAAATAAATTGCATTCCAAAATAGTGTGTCGGTAAACAAGAATTAATGCAATAAATATGAACAATAAGAACAACATAGAAAGCACACCATAACACAAGATTTTTAAAGAGGAAACCCGGTGTGGGAAAAACCTCGGTGGGATTTGTGACCCACAATATTCACTCACTGGCCAATGAATGGATATTACTTACAATAGGGGCCTGCACATGCAAGAAGGGCAACTGCCTAAAGCTCACTGCTTAATTACAAAAAGGAAGTCTCACTGACTTACAAAATGGATTATGCAAATCCAATATAATGTAGTACTTTAGTTCAACATCTACTATGCCAGGTTCAGTACCGGTTTAAGCTCATAGAGTAACCATAAACCTTACTCCAAAATCTGCCTTAATATTCACATATTACTTTTGCAATAATCTAACCATGTCCGCATCTTAAATGATCTACAGGATCTCATACTTATATATGAGTCTTATTACGATACGCCTTGTCAGCTTACAAAAAGATATTACAATTAAATACAAAATACAATATTCAGAATCCTGTCGGCTGGGGTGTCGGTAATCATCTTTGCTGCTGCCGATAAACTATCTGCCGGTGTAGAGTCTGCCGGTGCCAGTGCCATAGTATTGTAAGGTTGCCATCAATGACAATACCTTCAATCACCTACAATTTCTCATTGGAGTGTGCAATGCCAACATCCACCCCCCAGATGACCCAACTCATGGTCCACCACCTCCACCCCTTGGATCCGATGAGGCTTTATATCAAGCTAGGATCAATGAAAATATTGGAACCATTCAAGAAAGAGTTAATGAGATCCTTAATGTCCCCTTCATGTCCGAACACATGGTATGTTTTGCATCAAAGATGCAAAACTTTCTTGATGCAGTTAGGGCCATTGATGAGTAACTTAATTTATATCATGCATGGAGAGAGGAGAGACAACAGTTGTATTATGATGGTCTCTCCTATAGGGACATTTTAGACTTGAAAAGAACCAAAACACACATAGCTCCAAATTTTGTTGACCTCGTCACAAACCTACCGATTCCTACAAACAAATCATGCATATCAATGAGGTGGTGTATACATAAGCCAATAGATGATCATTTTTGGGAGTAGTGGTGGATGGTCTTTGACCAACCACCATACGTTAACTTAGAATGCCCTCTATACTTTTTATGGAAATTATATGTAGAGTTTATTCTAGGTTTAAAACCCAGTTATTTTGATATGAGATCATTCTAGGGTGTTGGTGGTGGCATGCCACAAAATAGGTTGGGGGAACGTATTGATCCCAACTGACCTGTCCCTTACCAACCCATTGTGGATCCCCCTTCTGCTGCTATACCTATTCCTATTCAACAACATTTGGTGATCTTGACATTGGGTACATTGACTTCACTCACTGCTAATCTTACTGAGCAAACATCTGATTGGAAGTTGGCCATGATGTTGGTGGAAAATTAGGAGGATATGACAATGACATTACAACCATTCCCCATACATCAACACCCCATTTTTTCATTAGTTGTCATCGATCATGCTATGGGCCCGATGGTGATCCAGGTGCATCAAATTCACATCATCATCCATCCTCTTCAACTACACAGGGAGCATCCGATGATCATGATAATATTGTTTCATATGTCGATTTCCTATGTGTCGATGATCATCCGACATATCAATGTGATAGACAGGTACATGTACTATGGATATTTTAACTAAAATTAATATATAATTTAATTTAATATCTTAAATTCATACTATATATATACACATATATAGATATATATAAAGTTTCATATATATTTAATGTATGTTTTGATTGTGTCTCTAGGCCATGGTTGGGGCTCGCACATCGACTAGATCTTCTGATCATTTTAGCGTACACTCGTCGATCTTGACATGCTTTTTGCTGTAATATTTTTAATTTGATTGATTTTTTAAACTATTCTTGAAGATTGATTAAATTTAACTTGTCGAGTAACTTTTTAAAATTATGTCTAGACATGTACATATTATTAAATTTGTTGGTATGTAAATGAAATTCTTTAAAGGGGACTGTGACACCGACTTCCACGTCGAATCATCCACCTGCGATTGTGGTGAGTGATCCTCCAACATCGGTTGTTGTAGATGAGCGTACAAATAGTGTACGTTGAAACTAACCAATTTTTTGTACATCTAGATATAAAATTTATATATATATTCAATCGAGAACTTAAGTAAACTTAAAAATTGAATTTTGTTATAGGTGGATAGGACTATTAGGATGGGTTTTTCAGACCCATATCATGGTGACCCTCTTGTTGGTTTTCTGCAGACATCGACTGCATTTCAAGTGAATAATTTAAATAAATACTTGAGTTTAAATAATATTATGTGCATGTGTATATATAGATAAATTGTAGCTCGTACACATTGATGTATGTGCTCTTTTGACCTTGTAGGATCTCATAAATACCACTTTTGCTTCTAATATTACAACCACTCAGACTACAACACCTGCACATACTAATGCAAAGCACGTGGATGTGCACAGAGGAGATGATCATTAGGTAAATGATATATATTTAAACTCAAGTACCTATTTTAAAAGGACCTAATTTTAGGACATGTATAAAATTTTCTAATTGAACATTAAATTTAAATATTTTGAATTTTTCATCGGTCTATGTGAACTATATCATGAGATAGGAGAGACATTGACACCCTCCATAGCACCTAGAGATGCAGAGCACCTGATTGAGAGAGGAGATGACCAAACTCATGTACATACGACACTTTTTAGGTACTAGTTAAATTGATTTTAAAATATAAATTTTAAAGTGAATAAAATATTTTAAATCATTTTAAATAGTTTTAAATTTATATTTGATTGAACTAGTTCATTTTTGTCTTGCAAAGTGATTCTCTTTGTTCTAGTTCATGTGGCTTGAAGAGGAGTCTATATTTTAGGGAGTCCTCTTGATTTTAGGGGCTAGATATAGATTTAGTACATGTTTCATTTGGTTTACAGTTCCATCATGGACTTATTTTACATTTTAGGACTTACATGTTATACTTATTTCACAATTTGTTTGTTTCATGTCATGGACTTGTTTTATCATGGACAATATATATGATTTAGTACACGTTTCATGGACATTATATATATACCATGGTTTAGTATATTTCAGGACCTACATGCATGCATTATACTTATTTCATGGACATTATATATTATATGCTTTCTACATCATACATGTATGTACATTCTTGCTTTCTAGAATACTTTTTTATATATTTATGTATATGGATTTTATAATTATGTCTTCTTAAATTTACACACATGTGTTAGATTATATAATGATTTCTAAGAATGCTCGTATATGTACCTTGATTACAAATTCAAAGAAATCTACATAATTTAATCACATTTTTAAAATAATATACACATTTAAATTAAACATGCACTATGCATTTAAGTGAAATATTATAAATGTTGAAAGTAGTTGACATATATATAATAAACACAATAATATATGCACATAATAAGAAATTTATATGAAACAAGGTCAATTTAATATATACACAAGCAATTTATATGAATCAAGATCAATTTAGTATATACACAAGCAATTTACATGAATCAATCAATAATATACATCTATATTAGATAATATGTGTACACAATTAAATTAGTACAAAACATGTGGACAATTAAATTCTAAGGACATGACTTATTTAAGGTGATGAACTAAGTAGGACATGAACTCATGTGGACATGATGGCTCAAGGGGACCTATTTAGGATGTATGGATTAAGAGGATGTACCTAATTAGGGCATAGCTTAAGGGGATGAACCTAATTAGGACCTGGTTTAAGGGGATGGACCTAATCATGACATGGCCTAAGGGGATGAACCTACTTAGGACTTGGCCTAAGGGGATGGACCTAATTAAGACATGTGGCTTTAGGGGATTCAATCCTAAGGGGAATAACATATGCATTACATATTTATTATTTAAATGAAGCAATAAATAACATATACATGCATATATATGAAGCCATAAATAACATACACATACATTAAATAAATGAAGCAAATTATAACTATAACGCACACATATGAAGCAATAAATAACATAGACATACAATGCAATAAATGACATATGATGCATTAGTACCCATTAATTATTTAAATGAAGTAATATAAATAACATGTACAATTGTACACATGATTGATCGACATCGAGAATATAAAAGTTTAATTCACATCTTAAATATATAAAATTTTGATCCACATCTCAAATATAAAAGTTTGATCCACATCTTAAATATATAAAAGTTTGATTCAATCTAAAACATTAAAAGTTTGACCCACATGTCTTAAATATACATCAAACTCTTAAATTTTTAAAATTCACCAACATTGTTAAAAAGTTCAATTTAAATCTAGGAAATAACATTTTAAATTTGATCTCCATAGAGACAATCACATTCTTGAAAGATCTATAAATTAGATCCTCGTCTAGAGACAAATTTTGGTTTGTAGGAGACCTACATGCAATAAATCTAATGAGTTAATTAGAATTAAATTAAACATACACACTAAAAATAGAAATTAACTAAACATTTAACCAAAAAAATGATGCTTACCAATTTATTGGGATCGTTGATTTAATTAGATTCATGAACTCGTTCATGTGGCACCAACAACATAAACTAAGATAAACCTACAACAAAATAGATTTATGATTTTTTATTTATTTATTTGATTTATCTATTTATTGTTTAATTTAATTATTTGTTATTTATCTATTGTTTAATTATTTATGGCTTTATTATTTATTTGTGGTATTTATTTATTTAATTGCCCTCTTGGTCTATTTTATTGGGCTTGGTTTATTATTTATTCATTTTTATTCATTTTTGCATTATCAAAATACAATACCCTTTGTTACTAAATGGGTAAATAAATATTATATAGTTTACCTACCCTTTATGATTATTGGTTAATAAGCTTTGGGAAATAAAATATTATATTTGGGCATGGTAGGTAGATTTTATATTATTTTAGAATATTTCTTTTGGCCAGATTTTTGGCTATAGTTTTGAATGAAATTTTTATTTATTCGGCCACCTATGCATTTTGCCGAGTTAGCATTTCTAGATTTTCTTCTACATATTGAATTTATTTGTTGGATATTTTTGGTTGCTTGGATTTGGCATGGATTGGATTTGGGGATTTTGCTTCTTCAACTTCATTGTCCATTACTTCAATTTTTCTAGGTCGAAGGATTTTAACTTTCTGCAATTTGATTTTAGAAATGAGTGTCTTCTCTATGTATGCAATCTGTATGTGGGAATGAGAGAAGTAAATTTGTATTTTTGAAAAGAATGATGATTTATATATATATACATGTATTGGAAAATTGGGGAATTGGTTGCATATGTTTTCCTTTATTTTATTTGCACTGGTTTATTTGTCTGAGTGATTGCCGTGTACAGCCCTATGTGTGACTTGTGTTTTCCATGTTGGTTGAATGTGTTCCTTGGGTTTAGTATTAGAATGAAATTGGTTTTCTTACAGTTCCTTGTGAGTTTTAGGAGAGATTGCACTCCCAATTTGTTATTTTATTTGGTTGATTTGGGAGTTTACTTTTTGAGTGATGTCGAGAGTTTTCTATGGCAAATTAGAATGGAACCGAGTCTTGAATCAGTTAATAGGATAAATTTCCTCTTGATTATTTTGTTTGGAAGGTTATTGCATCTTTTTGGTGGTTCTAGGATTCAATTTTTATGCCTTGCCGATTTTATGAGTTGGTTACATTCTTAATTTTTTCATATTCCGAGTTTTTGGATTTCACTTTTCATATGCGCTATTCTAGGTGTCAGATGTGCTAATTTGTCATATGTGTTAAAACAAGATATATGCGCTAATTTATGTTATATGCACTACAAAAAAAGTCATATGCGCTATTCTATATTTCATATATGCTAAACTAAATTTCATATACGCTAAACTAGATTTTGTATACGCTAAACTGGGTTTCATATGCGCTAATCTGCTTAGTTTTGTGAGTTTTCACAGTTTGACCCATTATGGTTACTTTTTTGAATTTTGGGTTTTTACCAGAGGCTTCCTTTGATTGATTTGAGTTTCTTAAAGGTGCTTATGATACTATTTAGATCATTTTATATTGATTTGAGCTCCGGTGAGATGGTTTATGCCTTACCATTTTTTATTAAGGCAAAACCAAGTTTTGAAGAGACCCGAAACCCTATGCAATTAGATTTTGAATGGATCTAGATCCCTCAACTAGAATGTTGTCATAAAAAAAGGAACATGAAAGCACCAGAAAACCATGGGTTATTTTGGATCCCATAGCCATATACATGGGTTTTAAAAATAGGCTCCCACAACCTAAAATAAAAGCTACAAGAAGAACAACCAAAACCTAGCCTAAACCAACCCCCAACCAAGAACCATCAAGATTTACATTTAGAGCTACTCTTGTGGGAGTAGAGAGTCATGTCAAAATAGGGCTTAGATAACTTAGCTTTCTTACCCTTAACAGAAATCCAACCCTCTTCCACTTGTGTTGCCTTACCATGCCAAGCCAACAAAAGACAACCATTATCCTGCGAATGAATGCCTACAGAAGGAGTCTCCACCATCTCAAAGATATCATTAGTTTTCCTCCCTAGTGGCATGAAATTGTCAGAAAAGGCACCAAATTTGATAGTTGGAACACTATCACAAGAAATTGTAGCCTTAGTCCCATTCCCTCTCTCTTTAGGGGTTTCAACATGATAATCTTGCATAGCTTCAACAACCCCACCATTTGTGACATACAAAGAGGATGCCACAAGACCTTGTGAATCGATCGAAACCACCTAAGAAAAACTCCCATGTTGCTCATATTTCTTCTCAACCATTTAATGTTATTTAAAAACACCTTTCCACCACGTAGCCATCATTGCCTTTTCTCAAATCCACATTGTGTAGCCACATGACTTGTTTTAAAACATCTTCTACACTGGAATGGTATCCCTTGATAGTCCAAAGATTGAACCCAACAACCCTTAGAAGATTTAAGAAATATCTCAGCAAGCGGCCCTTTTGAAACATCCATTTCAACCAGAGTGCGGGCAAAGGTGGAGTAAAAAATATCAAATGACTCGTCATCCACCTTCAAAAAATCTCCAAGGGCCTCACCCACTTCCTCTAAAAGAGGATCAACCCATAAATGAAGGAGGAGATTAGGAAGCTGAACCCAAATTGGGATCTTGTTAAATGTTTCAGAAGAAGGGTTGAAATTAGAGTGCGAAGGTTTAATCATCAACAAAAATGTGTCCTCCTAGCTAAAATAATGATCACATAAGATTTTATTTCTATCTTGACTATTGTTAAACTTTGCAATAAAAAACCCTTCAGCCATGGGATAAATATGAACTTTAGTAGTAATGAGAGGCTCCCAAAGTTTTGAGATCCAAGTATGCAACTGAGGGAGGCCAGGCCAAAAACCCCTAAACCGACATATCACACCTTGTGTGGAAAAAATAGAAACATTGTATTCTATTTCCTCTTCCATCTTCACTTTCATCTTAATGGAAATGACATTTGCATAAGGAATGAACCCACCATCAAATGACTATCTCCCTTGCCGTGACCTCAAAGCCTCACCAGTTTTTCATTGCCTGATGGATGCAACCACACCAGAACCAGTGGCTTCACCCACTTCCTCTAAAAGAGGATCAACCCATAAATGAAGGAGGAGATTAGGAAGCTGAACCCGAATTGGGATCTTGTTAAATGTTTTAGAATTAGGAAAACCTTGGCATCAACAAATGATAAAGTCTTTGAACCCCTTTCACAACATATGGCTGCATCTCCTTGCTGGCAACTTGTTGAACTTTCTCCTTCCTGTCCAACATGCCACATGCCCTGTAGACTACCAACAACCTGAGTTGCAAACTTTCCCGATTGATCTCCCTGCCCAAAGCTCCCACCTAAACTCCCCACTCAAACTCTCTTGTTATGTGATCTTTGTCAATTATTGAAAAAATGAGTGTATTCATCATAAGCAAAAAAATTACAAAAGGATAACTAGCATAAGTAGTCAAATATAGAATAATAGTTTATGCCTTACCGTTGAGGGTTATGCTTATGTGTTGATTTTCTCCAACAAGAGGATGAATGTGTTGGAATTTTTGATGTTTATGTTGTGATTGTCATTGATGGACACACACTTGTATTGAGATCCCCTTTATATGTATGAGCTCATGCTCAACCGGTATTTGTTCCAATCGGTATGTTGTATTCTAGTCTTTAGACTTGTGGCGATTTTGTAGAATGTGTTTCCCGGTCTAAAGCGGCATGTCGACCCCCAAGCGGTTCATAGATCACAAGCGATACGAGGGAGAAAAGTGGCACAACACATTCTTACCAGTCTTCATTTTTGTCAAACCGGCAACCGGTATTTTGTATGAATCGGTAATACTCTGTGATGAGTTACCAACCGACATTTTGTGATGAGTTACCAATCCACCGATTGTTTGATGGTGCTGACACATTGACGGTGATTCCTGTGTCATGTTACTAAGTATGTCTAGATTCATTGAACCTGGGAAATTGTAATGTAATCCTATTGGACCAACATGAAATCAAATTCTTTTAAAAGGACATCATGTCTAGGGTTTTCGAGTTGTTGTTGCTATTGCTGAAAAGGTTAATGTCGAGCTAGGGTTTAAGGTGGAAGTTGAGAATGATCTTATCTAAGAAGATCAAGTTGTAATTGTGAGAGAGAGAGAAGACTGAAGTAATGCTGGAATGCATTAGTTGTGAGCAATACTAGATCTAACCAAGCAGTTTGTGCTATTAGATAGATCAAACACTTGTTGATTACTCACATCTTTGACAAGTTTGTAGCCCTTAACCGAGTAGGCCTCAAAGCCTTTGAAAAATCCTCTAACAAGGTGGTTCACACATGTGAATCTAAAATCCTCTAACAAGGTAGTCTTAATCGGACTTATCTCCTAACGGAGTTTGAGATTCCTAACAGGATCTGTTCTGGTGAAGAAAATTGTAAGACCTTAACCGGTCTGGTTTCTATTCTGCAGTAGTGACTTGTGAGTTCCATCTCACCGTGGTTTTTTCCCAGTTGGGTTTCCACATCAAATATCTTGTGTTATGGTTGTATTGCTTTTGTGGGTGAATGTTTTATTCGCATTTTGGTTTGCATGTATGGTAACTGGTTTGACTGTCAGACTACTTTACCGGTTTATCTTTAGACTATGTAAGTGTTTTGGGACAGAGTTTTTTGGCATACTAATTCACCCCCCCCTCTTAGTATTCATCAATTGGTATTAGAGCCTACCTTTCTATAAGTTTAACCACTTGGAAAGAGATATGGGGGAATATAGCTTGAGGGAACTTGCTCAACAACTCACTAAGTCTGAGCAAGCCTATGATGATTTTATGGTCAAATACAAGGCATCTCAAGCAAAAAGAAGAGAACATGCAGAGAGGCTGATGGAACTATCCGAAAGTAGTTCTAAAGATGAAGCTAACATGGAAGCCATGATTGCTGAAGTGAATAAGCTAAATGATTCAAACTCCAATTTGAGAAAGGAGTTGGAAGGTTTGACTATTTGGTTTAGTCAAGAGCTTGAGAACCGGAGAAAAGCTGAAGATTTGGCAAAAGACAAAGATCATGAAATCTCCAAGTTGAAACATGAGATCAGTGCACTAACTGCTCGCCTTCATGAGAGAAGAATGGAAAAAGAAGACATGCAAGGAGAACTCAACATTGCCATCTCAGAAAATGCAAGTCTTATGGAGACAAACACTGCTATTTCCAAAGAACTCTTTGAGTCAAAGGAAATAATTGCTAAGTTTGGCAAAAGTACAGTCAAGCTAGAGCAAAAGCTTGAGTCATCTAGACCGGCAAAGAATACCAATGGTCTTGGTTTTTCTGGACATGAGGAAGGAGAATCCTTAGGAACAAACGTTGAAGCATCAAAGAAGCAACCGACACTCAAAGGAAAAGGTAAGAAAAAATTCAAACCTGTTTGCTTTAACTATCTTAAAGAAGGACACACTGCCAATGTATGTAGGAGAAAAGCCTACAATAATTTTCCTTATTTTATCAACAATGTACCTAGATCAAATAAGTTCAATGGTCATTGTTATGCATGCAACAAGTTTGGGCATAGAGCATTTGAATGCAGGTTTGTAATGGATAACACTGGAAGATATACTCAGAGGACTCAAGGAATAGGTCCTGAACCTTTTATGAACCAGAACAACAACCGGTTTAATATCTTCAATCATCAGTCAAGAAGCGGTGGTCATCAAGCAGCAACCGGATGGAGAGAAAGTTGTATGATCTGTCATGGTCATGGTCACATTGCTGCAACATGTAGAAGGAAGAATGGAAGCATGTACAATGGACCTTGGAGATCACCTGGACTTGTTTGCTATCACTACAACAAACTGGGTCACGTTGCAAGATTCTGCAGAAGCAGAAAAAGTATATCTGATGATATACCTGTCCCTTAGGAAGGAGAAATAGATGTTGAAAAAGTTCAAGGAGACATGAAGAAAACATGGAGGAAGAAACCAATATTGTTGGAAGAGGAACCGGTTTCTGCACCTAGTGTGGAAATATCGGAACCGACAAACTAAGCCTCAAAGGCTTAGGGGGAGCAAATGACAAAATGCTTTCAAACCCCCGATTAACACCGGTAAAAGACCTTAACTGATATGCTATACCTATCACTTGGTAGAAGATCGGAAACAGTAAAAAGGCAAATTAGGGTTTATGCCCTAATAGAGGAGCATTAATGATGGTAGGTGAGAGACATGTATAAATGCATTTTTCAAATCATTTCTCACTATCTGTTTTTGAGAAAAGAAAAGTTTTCAAGTGCAGAGCGAAGAAAAGGCGGTTTGAGCTTAGATTTCAAGAAATTGGATAACCTTGAAAGAGATTCAAATCTAGTTTGCAAGCGGTAGTGGAGAACTCAAAGTGGTGATTTGGCATCCGATGAAGAGTGAAGTGAAGCAGAATCTGGATGCCCTAAATTTGGGTTTGAAAGGTATTTTTCATGTTCTTGAAATACTCTTCAATGGCTTCTGCATCTCATACCAGTTCAAGTACATCAATTGAGTCAGAAAGTTTTATTTAGAGGAAGTCAAAATATAATGCTTTGTCACAAGTCCCGGTTGGAGTCATAGTCGAAGAAGGAATTTCTGATTATATTGATTGCAAAATAAAAGACCTAGGGTCTTTAGCCATTCATACTCAGTTAGGTCTATTTTGCAGAAAGGACAAAAGGATCAAACCAGAGTTCAGTATCTTGGAGAAGAAGAAATTCCATAATGCAGCATATTTTCTGGAAGACTTCACAGAGGATCACATCAGGATCATCTTGAGCACAGTCTATGGTGACAAGATGTACCTAGAGAGGATGCATGATATCATGCCTGAGGCAATTCATGCAGTCACCGGTTTCAGCAACACATGGGAAGTACTAGCCCTAAGAACGGTAAGCAAAATGGAAATGACCAAGCTCATCGGTTCAACAAGTGATTCACGAGGTATGATAGTTAATCCTATCAAGGATGATCTGGTGAAATATGTCTGCATGGTGATAGGCTACAGAACATTCTCAGCCAACAGGATCAATTCTGTATCTGCTGCAGTGGTAAATGCCACTTACCGGATGATTAAAGAGGATAAATCATTTGACCTATGCACCGGTATGCAGAGGCAACTCCTGTTAAATCTAAAAGAAATCAAAAAGGACAATTCACTTAGGTTTAAGTTTGGACAACTACTAGTAGGGTTGTTTTTCTATTTCCAAGGCTACTTTCTTGGTGTAGGAGATGTCCAGTGGTCCCCTGAACAAACTGATAACCAAGCAGATAAAGGAAAGTGTGCAAGCCACTGGAACCGGCTACCCTGAGGTACTGAACAAATACTTTGATGAGTTTAGAAGAAAGATGAGTCAGAGGGTACAAATCTCAGGTGACATAGTGAAGAAATATGAAGATGACATCTGTTTCACTATTCAGGTGGACAAATGTCTAATGGAGGATGTTGAGCCTAGAATGGAGGAAGTGGAGCCTATGGGCTATGAGGTTATGTATGACATGTTGGAAGGGTATGCCTCAACCCTTATTGCCTCGCCTCTTGATCCAAAGGCTAAGAGGACCAGAACCTACTTGGAGAGGATTGCACCAGTTGAAGAACCATCGGAGAAGAAGGGAAAAGAACCGGCAGCTAAGAAAGCTAAGGTAGTGCCTGCAGCATCGGCACCGACTACCACTGCAACTCCAAGAGTGACCAAGCGGTCATTGGCAAAGAAGAAACCAAAGGTAACACCGGCAAAATTCTTTGAAAGAAAGAGGAAGACTAAGGCAAATGAACCAGACTCTAAAGAAATAGAGTCTGATGAACAGCCAAAGAAGGCTAGACAGACCAAGAAGATGAAGAAGAATGAACCGGCAACATCCGCACCGGTAAATATAGATATCTCCTCTTACAAACCTTTGACACATTGTCAAAGAACAATAAAGAATATTAGGAGAAAGTTACTTCATGATTTAATAGATTATTATGATGAATTCAATAGTGAAGAAAAAGATGAAGTACTGCAGGAAATCATTCTTTATTATGTAAAAATGACCGGTCACCATCAGAGATTAAATCTTAGACACCGGATTCATTATTTAAAGCATTGGATAATAAATGGCGCATTGCCATTGAAAAAGAACAGGAGATTAGGGAGAAAGTTTTTGCACAATACTTCCCCGAACTCTCAAATTCAGAATTGTTTGATGCCCTAGATCAAAATAAAGGTCTCTTCTTCACAAGGAGAAGAAGACTCTGGTTGTTGGAGGGGAGAGTTGATGATATAGAAAAGGATACACATTAGCACATGGCCCATGCTATCAATTCTCACAAAGCACGAATGGCCCACCTCCAAGCGGAAAAGGAACCGGTTATTTCCAAACCGGATGAGGTTTTTGATGAGGAAGGAAACCTAGTGGAAGAACCAGTCGACACTATAGATGTCGATGCCCTGGATGTAGAAGATGTCACTCAGGACATACCTTCTGAGTGAACTAAACAAGGGCAATAGGCTGATCAGGGTGGTGAACAAGTTGTGAACACACAACAAGCGACAAAAGAACAGGAAGAGAAAAGGAAGAAGGATGAAGATGAGAAATAGAGGAAAGAAGAAGAGAAGAGAAAAGAGGAAGAAGAGAAACGGAAAGATGAAGAAAAGAAGAAGCAAGAAGAAGAAAGGAAGAAGAAAGAAGAAGAGGACAAGGAAGAAAAGAAGAAGAAGGAAGAAGAAGAAAAGAGGAAGAAGGAAGAGGAAGAAAAGAAGAAGAAAGAAGAGGAGAAGAAGAAGGAAGAGGAAGAGAAGAAGAAAAAGGAAGAGGAAGAGAAGAAGAAAAAGGAAGAAGAAGAAAAGGAAGAGAAGAAGAGGAGAGAAGAGGAGAAGAAAAAGGCAGAGGAAGACAAGGAAGAAGAGAAGAGAAGAGAAGCAGAAAAGAAGAAAGCTGAAGAAGCCAAGGAACGAGAAGCGGCAAAAAGCTCTCAGGTGGAGACTTCGAAGGCAACCAAAAGTCAACCCTCACCGGTTGATCTCTCTAGTCCTATCGATCTCCAATTTGTGAGTGAGTTGGAGCTTATGCAGAGCATCAAGGTTGCTCAAGAGCACCTTGAGATCATTCGCAAGAAAAAGGAACAGGACATCATTCAGGCAGCTGTAGACACACTTACCAGTTTAATCCCCGGTACTAATCTTCCTGACACTGATTCATCACTAGCAGAACTCAAACTTCTATGTACTATAGTGGATGATCAGGTGTAGAGTCTAGAAGAAGTAGCAGAGGCCAATGTAAAGAAAGAGCACCAAAAGGCTCTTAATGTTGCTCTAGTGAAGAAGTTGAATGAGCTTAGGACTGAACTGCTAAAGGATCAAAAGGACATAAGGAATGCCTTGGATGAGGGAAACTTGCTACTCAGCAAAATCTGTCAACCTTATCTATTCTATGATGATGTGCTAGCCAAGAAGCAATAGCTTCAAATGGACTTACAATCCTACTTGAGCACATTCAAGACTCCTTACGACTCCTTTGCAGCATATGGGCAAACCATTCACCAGTTCCAGATCCAGTTAGCCAAGATGGAGCAAGAGATCACCACACGGTCTAGGGATTTGCAGGAGCTATAACTGGTATTACTTCCATGACTACAAATTCTCTAGAAGTGTTATCTGAACCTAGATTCCCTGACAGTCACACAGGAACCAAGCACAATAGATGCCATGGAGGAACAGGTATCCCAGATGCAGACAGAGAAGGAAGTGGCAACCTCCCTACTTGAGTCCTGGTCCCTTTCCATGAAACAATTTTTGCAGGACTATAAAGTGGTTTTTGACAAGTATTATTCATTATTGTCATAAACTCTTTTATATATATATGGAAATAGGTTTTTCAGCGGTACTTTGTCATTGTTGGCAAAGGGGGAGAAGTATATTTGGTTTTTGGTTTTAAAATTTTGAAATTTTGATATATCAGGGGAGAAGTATATCAGAGAGAGAAGTATCTGTTTTGAAATTTTGATATATGCTATATGCTCTGATGATTATGCTCTGTATGCAAAATTTCTATACACTCTATTGATTAAGGGATAGTGTATATGCTTAGGGGGAGCAATTTTGTTAATGGCAAGTTTTTGTTGTAAAACACTTAGATGTCACAATTTTATTTTCCTAAGTGTTGCAATCAATGCCGAAGGGGGAGATTGTTGGCATTTTTGATGTTTATGTTGTGATTTTCATTGATGGACACACACTTGTATTGAGATCCCCTTTATATGTATGAGCTCATGCTTAGCCGGTATTTGTTCCAACCGGTATGTTGTATTCTAGTCTTTAGACTAGTGGCAATTTTGCAGAATGTGTTTCTTGGTCTGAAGCGGCATGTCGACCCCCAAATGGTTCGCAGATCACAAGCGGTACAAGGGAGCAAAGTGGGACAACACATTCTTACCAGTCTTCATTTTTGTCAAACTAGCAACTGGTATTTTGTATGAACCAGTAATACTCTGTGATGAGTTACCAACCGGCATTTTGTGATGAGTTACCAATCCACTGATTGTTTGATGGTGCCGACACATTGATGGTGATTCTTGTGTCATGTTACTAAGTATGCCTAGATTCATTGAACCTGGGAAATTGTAATGTAATCCTATTGGACCGACATGAAATCAAATTCCTTTAAAAGGACATCATGTCTAGGGTTTTTGAGTTGTTGTTGCTATTGCTGAAAGGGTTAATGTCGAGCTAGGGTTTAAGGTGGAAGTTGAGAATGATCTTATCTAAGAAGATCAAGTTGTAATTGTGAGAGAGAGAGAAGACTGAAGTAATGCTGGAATGCATTAGCTGTGAGCAATACTGGATCTAACCAAGTAGTTTGAGCTATTAGATAGATCAAACACTTGTTGATTACTCACATCTTTGACAAGTCTGTAGCCCTTAACTGGGTAGGCCTCAAAGCCTTTGTAAAATCCTCTAACAAGGTGGTTCACACATGTGAATCTAAAATCCTCTAACAAGGTAGTCTTTAATCGGACTTATCTCCTAACAGAGATTGAGATTCCTAACAGGATCTGTTCTGGTGAAGAACATTGTAAGACCTTAACTGGTCTGACCTTAACCAGTCTGACCTTAACCGGTCTGGTTTCTATTCTGTAGATAGTGACTTGTGAGTTCCATTTCACCGTGGTTTTTTCACAGTTGGGTTTCCACGTCAAATATCTTGTGTTATGGTTGTATTGCTTTTGTGGGTGAATGTTTTATTAGCATTTTGGTTTGTATGTGTGGTAACCGGTTTGACTGTCAGACTACTTTACTAGTTTATCTTTAGACTCTGTAAGTGTTTTGGGACAGAGTTTTTTGGCATACTAATTCACCCCCCCCTCTTAGTATTCATCAAAATGTTGTGCTATTGAAGGATAATTTGTGTCAACTCTAGTGAGAGAAATTGTGCCTCATTGTTGAGGATGTATTTGATCATGTTTGAGTAATGAGGAATGCACACCTTACTCATGTTTATTGCTTTCTTTGATTGGTGAAGGATCTTGCTTGTATGATGACTTTATGGTGCATCTATGCTTCAGTATTATATCAGCTATGTTATGTTTTGGATTCATCTATTGATTGAGCCTTCATGATATTATTTTGATGTCTTTTTGATTTAGGTTCACCCTAAGGTCTTGGTCCATGGATAGGGAGAGTGGTCTCTTGCATGCATAGGACTAGGGTCATGAGAAATAGGCTTCTCACAGGCTCCTAGAGAGGATGCTTAAGGTCTAGACCTGTCATGGGACCACATGAAGAGTTTATGTTTAATTGCAAGTGATAACCATAATAATTGATTAGTGGGTTTGGGTAATTAGGATTCACATAATCAAGATAATGAATAGTTGTTTTTATGCCCCACTCATAGCGCTTGAGTGTAGACTTGGGATGAGCTTGGGAAGACCATGGAGATGGTAAGACAAAATCCCTTGATTTCTCATAGGTTGACATGGATCTACATGTCTATTAGGGGTGCGGGTGGAGTTCCCATAGTGCCAAGTGGAGATCCTGATATTTATATATTATGCCCTTCTTGTGAGGATAGAATGTGATGACTCTCTTTCCCTACATGTGTCCATTATCCTTATGCATTTGTTGTTGATTATGCCTCTGGGAGTATTGTTTTATGATTAGCCTTGTGATGTAATTTGGTTTTTTGTTCTTGGTTGTTATCTTGTGGATGTTTTGTTGAGTCTCTTGGTTGTTAGGTGTCTATTAGACATAATGCACCACTGAGAGGGGGGGGGGGAATCAGTGGTTCTTATTTTTTCCCCTTTAACTAACTTATGTGTATACTGGTTATGGGATCTAACACAGTGGAGACATACTAGTTAGTGAGGATACCAACTCAAAATAATCACACACAAAGAGGCATCTCATAACACCAAGATGTACGAGGAAAAAACAAGATGGGAAAAACCTCGGTGAGCAATGTTGTTGGAGTCTACTACTCCAATCCAGCCTCACAATGAAAACATAGTTACAAAGTTTAGGGTACCAACCCAAGGAGCACCAACCCTTGACTTTAGGGCACCAACCCAAGGAGCTACAACCCCTACCTGATTTGTGGGCTACAAATCAAAGGAGCTACAACCCCTGCATTTAGGGCATCTACCCAAGGAGCACCAATCCTTGCACCGGGCTACAACTCAGTGTTCACAATATAAACATCAAATACATAAGTAGTTATCTTGTTACAAGTGAGTCTTGCAACCTTATCATATGTCTTACTCTGTTGGTGAGATACCTTCTCTGCTACACCGACTCACTCTTCTACTACTCTCTTCTACTGGTCTCTTCTGCTTCTTAATTGCTAATGAACTCTACCAGTACACTTAT
The DNA here is from genome assembly GCF_030272615.1 of Cryptomeria japonica. Taxonomy (NCBI): domain Eukaryota; kingdom Viridiplantae; phylum Streptophyta; class Pinopsida; order Cupressales; family Cupressaceae; genus Cryptomeria; species Cryptomeria japonica. The sequence continues at coordinate 468,809,411 of NC_081411.1, read as the reverse complement.
CCTCTTCTTCTACTCTACTAGATCTCCACCTTACTCTCTGCTCTTCATTGGTATAACACTTTGCCAGTTCTATTTCTTCCTTCTCTACTGCCTCCTTCACTTCTGCTCTGCCTATATGAACACTATGGGTTCTTCTCTCCTACTAGTTGAACGCTTCAACTAGGTTCTCCCTCACTATCACTCACTTCTCAGACACATGTCAAGTAGTAGGCTGATTTTCTCTTTCCTACAGAAGTATCACACTTCATAGTAGCACCCTATTCTTCTATTACAACATCACATCATAATGTCTTTTGCCTTCATCTTTGTAGAAATCCAATTAGATCCTATCTGATCTAATCTTTTAGACAGCCAGTCTGCGCAACTCCACCATTTACGTACTGTTAGGTCCCAGAGACAATTGAGAGTGGGGGGGTGTGTGAATCAGTTGTCAAATAAATTTAAACCAAAAACAACTTATCCAAACTTAATGCTTTATATCGGTAAACCAAACTTAATGCTGGTAGATAGTTTATCAGTTAATTGCAGTACTAGTAAAGATTAATGCATGAAATAGAAAGACAATATCATCCACAACACATAACACCAATATTTGTATGTGGAAACCCTATAAGGGAAAAAACCACGGTGGGAAACCTTACCCACAATCAGACTATACTACTGCAGATAGTATGTGTATACAATAGGGGGTCTACACATGCAGAAAGGCCAAGCACCTTGAGCTCACTGCTCAAACACAAATAGGACTCACACTGACTACAATTGGATGGTTAAATCCAATAATGATGTACTACTCAAAATAGCATCTTCATATGATGGATTCAGTACCGGTTCAATTCTGATATGTCTTCATAGAAACCTTCCTTCAACTTTCAAATGATGTATGCATATATAGCTCTACTTATATTCGCATATACCAAATTACAATCCTTCTCACATTTGCATATCGATCTTACAAATAAGATCTTACATATATACCGAAGCCTAAGACCAATTTTAGTAGGTTGACTCTAAAAGATATTACAATAAAATCAATTACAAATAAAACAATATCTGATGCATGATGTCGGCTCAATGCATTTACAATAACAACAAAATCATCTCCATAGCATGCCGTGCTAATCTGGAATAGATAAGCCTACCGATGCTTATCCTGGACCTATTTTCTAGTAACAACAAATATGCAAACATGAATATATCAATGAATAAATCTCCAAGATAAAGTGTCCAAATGATGTCTTTGACATAACCAAGTGTTTTCCATGTCATTCCAAGTGCTAGTGAACAATATATCTTGCCGGTGTACCAGATACCGGTGATTGTGCATAAGTCACTAGCTTGTCGGTGAACTTTGCCAATTCTCCAAGTGCCAGAGTTGATAAGTGTTAATAGGTGTTGACATCAATGAGAAAACCATATCCAAAATACCAACACATACCTCCTGGATCACGCCTTCCATCTCTGGTGATCTACTTTTTATCCTATCAGTAGATCTCTTGGTCAAAACACACAAGATGCATCATGTTGTTTCCTTCATTGCCTTGATCTCCTCAATAACTCTTAGCTGGCTCGTAGTTGTCCTTCAGACCTCGAGCCACAAACCCTTGCAATAATCTGCAACATGTCTCATGATTTGTGGGACCTTTCTATTAACATCGACCAACTTTACACCTACCCCATCGATGCAAGTTCACCACCTCATGCACATTTTCCATTTCATCCTTTCATGGCATCACTGTTGGTATCCACCTCATCACACTGTTCTGTCAGTTCATGCCTAGTCACCAAACATTCAAATAACTAGTTCCATTTATCGATAAACAAACCCTACTAGCATATGACACCTTTCCATTTGTCCTTCTTGTCATGACCTTTCCTGATTTGCCGGCCTTCAAACCAATCTTCAGACATGTTAATCCAACACATGCACATTCTCATACGGTAGGAGTCTTCTAAACCTACACCTTGTCCATAGTACCATTGGGATTTCATACTGGTTACCACTCTTGATGACATCATGTCATCAACATTCAACGAACTCCATCTTTATCAGATGAGAACCTTATATTCCTTGTCTCTTCTCTAATGTTTCACCGGTTGACATAACATGTCAACTATCACCAATGCAGATTCTGATATCCCATGTAGATTCATGCAGAATCTCCATCATTCTTCTTCATCAACCTGGTATTACACCTTGCATGTCCGGTGTGTATTTTTGATTTCATACTCTGGAGGCTTCCTCATCTTCTACTTGTACAACCGGTCTCTGCATTCAATCACTTGCCTATCTCAGAGAATCATTCATCCAGTATAGGTATGACTTTACTGAGGGGAGCATGCATCATTCACATAACATATGATATTGTGCACACAAAGGGAACATACTTTGTCAACCTATCACCAAGCCTGTGATAGCTTCTTCATCCAGTGGGAGTCCTGCTAGTTATCCTTACACTAGCACTATGGTGGCTTGCTCATACTTCTGCTTCTCCTCCGGTGTAACAAGCAATATTTTTCAACTTCAACATGAGCAATACTCATCATGTAATCTCTTCACCTCGGTTGTATGCAACATCATATCAACAACCTCTTGTTTACTAGCTGGCATCAATGCCAGTGATATTGGTAACATCCTATACCTATTGACATCAATGACAACAAAATGCCAACAATCTCCCCCTTTGGCATTGATGTCAACACATGTAGTATCCGATATACTACAGTAACTTTCTCCCCCTTTGACAACAATGTCAAAGGGCACTGTCAGGATAACATTTCTCCTTGCATCTACCGAGTATTGACAGGAATCTTTCTCCCCTTATTACTGGGTGCATCTCCCTCTTTGAATATTATGCACAACATCATCTCAAATATGAACACTTGAGATGGAAAGCTCAGGTACAAAACAACACTTTATAGCAAACACTGGTCTCTCTCCTTCTTTGAGCATATACTTGATCTACTTCTATGTTTAGTCTATCTGATATCAATATGAGGATATATCTTTGAACTCCCCTTAAACCATATATTTTTGGTCTTCATTTCTCATCTGCTAGATGTCAAAATGGCACTCACCTTAGTACTCGTAACCTCTACCATCATGACCACAATGCCAACTATCCAACTAGTTGACTCAAAAAGATGCATCCACATGAGATCATCTACCAAACCAATACAAGTCATTCATGTCCTTTCCAATAACACCTGAGACATAACCACATCCATCCAGGCCATCAAAGTTACTGCAATGATCCCTCAACTCATTGAATTACATAACTTAGCAACACTAATCAACATTCGTGCCGGTAACATGCTGCACATATTAGTCTCTTGTCTCTACTGGGTCACTTTCCTATTTACCTTTGTTTCCCGGTTCTATTTTCCTCTGCTACCATTCATTTCACCTATAGTAGTAGACCATCTTCCATGTGTAATCAAGGTGGTAACTACACACACACACACTGCCAACTTATTCTCTACCTCTTATCGGTAGAAGCATGTTCATTTCCTCGACCACTTTCAACTAAGGGGTGAATGATCTAGTCAATATGTAACTCCCCCTAAGTCCTACATCTTTTTTAAACTATAGGAGATATCACTTGTGCATTAAATACACAATGCCGGTCCATGGTCCTATTTACCTGCTTCTTTCTCCATGTCTACATGACCTCTCTTTTCTTCCCCTTTTCAGACTGGGGAGCAGATTTCTTCTTCTCCTACTGATTGATCCTTGCACTTCTGAATTCTCCATTATAGCTAGAAGTAGTGCTATAGTAGCACACAACATCCATCCCAACCTCATGATTGGGGAACCTTCTAACATACCGGTTTTCTCTTCCTTTTCTGACCATGCCATTTTGGCTGGTTACCAGTTTCCTTGAATTTCTTGCATGTGCAGGAACACATTTCATCTTGTTCCATATAGGTCTTTGCTGTTCATATATCCTATAACAGCCTCTAAGTTGATTAGGACGACTCCACCGGTGTCCATAGGAAGGTGAGTTCTTCTTCCTGCATTCATAATTTATATGGCCAAATCCATTGCAGTCATAGCATACAACATTTGCATTTCTAGGAGCAGTAAGTGGATTCTTGTTAGCATAATCAGAAGTGGGCATATGCATGTTTCTACATTTTGATATCTTATGCTCAAATGTATTTATTCTCTTGCAATCTAACATGCTATTCCTAGGAGGAATACCCTATCTAATCTTAGGCCTCATTTTATATTCATCTACCCTATGGCCATAATCTTTACATTTAAAACAATAACCAGAGAGAGGAGGCTTATTACTTACAAATTTATTCTGCCAAACATGAGGCGATCTTACTGGTTTGGCATCTCCATTTCTACTTCTCTAGGAATGGGTCTAGGGTTGTCCATTCTCTACCAATCTTCCTTCAGATCCCTCCTTCTTCCATACTTGACATGATGTGTGGGCAGCAACATCTCCCTGTCTTCTACTGGTGAAAGCTCTTCTAGGTTACCTTCTCATGTTCTTGCTTCTAGTGTGGCTATCTTCTCCTATTTTCCCTTTATCTTTCAGGTCTACATTTTTCCTCCATGCAACACGATTCTTCATTCTCATCTTCATGACCTCACTGGTTGTAGTCAGATCTTTTCTTTTCTTTGGAGCATTTCTGGCAGTGAGGGTCTAATCCTTTCCATTTCCATTTGAGGAGACAAATTGAATATCTTTGTGGGAGGTCTCCTTGCTTGTAGAGGATTCATCGATAACACATCCTAATCCTCCAGTATCCTTGGAATGTTTTTGTTTACTTAATATTTTGTCTAAGGCCTCAGTACTGCCATCATACCGGATCCTTATCTTGAGCTCATTTTGACATTTCTCAAGGTCTTTTCTGATGCTCTCCATTTCCTCTGTCATCTTCATACATTCTTTGTCCTTTGTTTCCGCTTCTAGCTGGAGATCCTCACACCTTCTATCCTTAACATTGAAGATTGATTTCAACTCACCAGTCAATCCTTTTGCCTCTTCAAGTTGAGATGTCAATATGCAGATATTTTTGTTTGATTCTTCAAGGCATATTCTCAACCAGCTGCATTCATCATGAACTGAATCTTGGTAATTCTTAAAATCCTTTCTAACACTTTGCAACTCATCTAGTGCAATAAACAGTTCACATTCAAGATCTACTTTGGCTTCATCTTCATCATCACTCCCAAACACATCTTGTCAGTGGGATCTATCAGCCTTGTCACACTCTAATGTGTGTGCATCACTTTCTATCTCTCGTACCATGAAGAGATGAGTTTCCTCTTCATCAAAACTGCAGCAACTAACAAATATATTGTCAATACTTCCACGTGTCAATGTTGTTGTTATTCATGCTTCCACAATCCGATTCAGCAGTTTATGGCTCATTTCCATAAAGAATCTTCAGTCTATCCCATAAACTCTTTGTTATTTTGCATGTGTCCACCTATGAGGAGACATCACTGGTGAGCCCACTGAATATAGCCTTCATGGATTCTTCATTACATAAATGTCTTCTTTCTTCTTTAGTGTCGATGGGGGGCATACATTCCTAGGGAGACCATTTACAACTGCCATCGAGACATCATAGCCTAGGGAGGACATGAGGACTTCCATTCTGCAACTCCAAATATCATAGTTTGAACCATCAAACATTGAAGCAGGGAATGATATGAAACAAAACATTGTTTCCTTAGGCTGGAATCTACCCAAGTTGGAGAACACTCTTCTAATAGGGAACCTATGCTCTGATACCAATTATTAGACTCAATGCACAATTGAGAGGGGGGGATGAATCAATGGTTCTTAATTTTTTCCCTTTAACTAACTTATGTGTGTATATCGGTTATGAGATCTAACATAGTGGAGACATACTAGTTAGTGAGGAGACCAACTCAAAACAATCACACACAAAGAGGAATCTCATAACACCAAGATGTACAAGGAAAGCCTAGGATGGGAAAAACCTCAGTAAGCAATGTTGTTGGAGTCTACTGCTCCAATCCAGCCTCACAATGAAAACATAGTTACAAATTTTAGGGAACCAACCCAAAGAGAACCAACCCCTGACTTTAGGGTACCAACCTAAGGAGCTACAACCCCTACTTGATTTATGGGCTACAACCCAAAGGAGCTACAACCCCTGCCTTTAGGGCATCTACCCAAGGAGCACCAACCCCTGCACCAGGCTACAAGTGAGTGTTGATAATATAAACATCAAATACATAAGTAGTTATCTTGTTACAAGTGAATCTTGCAACCTTATCATATGTCTTACTCTATCGGTGAGATACCTTCTCTGCTACACCAACTCACTCTTCTACTACTCTCTCATGCTGCTCCCTTCTGCTGCTTAACTATTGATGAACTCTACCAGTACACTTATCCTCTTCTTATACTCTGCTGGATCTCCACCTTACTCTCTGCTCTTCACTGGTATAGCACTTTGATAGTTCTATTTCTTCCTTCTCTACTGCCTCCTTCACTTCTTCTCTGCCTGTATGAACACTATGGGTTCTTCTCTCCTACTGATTAAACGCTTCAACCAGGTTCTCCCTCACTCTCACTCACTTCTCGGACACACATCAAGAATTAGGCTGATTTTCTCTTTCCTATAGAAGTATCACACTTTGCAGTAACACCCTATTCTTCTATTACAACAACACATCATAATTTATTTTTCCTTCATCTTTATAGATTGGTTTCCCACCAAAATACCATTTCAAAAATTAGGTGGTTAGGGTTTCTTCACCACCCTCAAGGCAAAACCAAATCCAATCAGATCCTGTCCGATCTGATCTTTCAGACAGCCAGTCTGCACAACTCCGCCATTTACGTACCTCTTGGATCATGCCTTCCATCTCTGGTGATCTAATTTTTATCCTATCGACAGATCTCTTGGTCAAAACACACAAGATCTGTCATATTGTTTCCTTCATTGCCTTGATCTGCTCAATCACTCTTAGCTGGCTCATAGTTATCCTTCAGACCTCGAGCCACAAACCCCTACAACAATCTACAACATGTCCCATGATTTGTGGGACCTTTCTATAAATGTCATGTTGGGACTATTTAAAATTGAGTAAATTTTATAGGCCCATTTCAAAATTTTGCTCTGCATGTCAGAAAAGCACCTAAATGAGTCAGTTTGAATGGCCTAGTTTGCGAGAGGGCAAAGTGGAGCCAATTGATTTTCAGAGGGTAAGGCTCAGGATTCATGTCCCACACCTTTCATTTGGCCTATTCAGTGATGTGCAACTTTCAAAATTCAATTTGGATAAGTTTATGAGGTACCCAGTTTGAGGGGTGAGCTGGAAATGCATTTTAGGCAAAAATGCAGATTTTATTAAGTAGCCTACTTTGAGTGATTACATCTTTTGCCCTGTTGATCGTCATGGATAAATTCAAAGTGGATTCAATTCTATGCATAAATGTGAGTCAGTCTGCAAAATTTCAAGTCTTGAGGAATCCATTTTCTCAGTTTCCATAGCCAAATCCGTTTGCAGTTTGTGTTTTGGCTAGTCCCTATTTCGACAGCTAGTCGGAGCCCTATTTCGCATAAGTGTAAAAGTTGCCTCAGTAAGCATCATGCCATAATGTTTTCTCTGGGTTATTACTGGTATAAATGATGAGCTACGTTTCAAATTTCAAGCCTTTGTCAATCCGTTTGATCGGTTTTCAAAAGGATTCATTTAGCTATCATTTTCAGTTATCCGCACTTCCATTGTTATATCAGTTAATGTAGCCATTTTTGTGAGCGCGCCATTTGCATCTTGTCAGTCTGGTGATCAAACTGAGGATTTGAAGATTTAATATGTACTTCAAGGTACCTATGTTTCAAATTTGAGGGCCTACGAAGGTCGTTTGATATTTTTGAGAAAGGCGTCATGTGTTGCCAGGACATTGACTTCATCAGGTCCGCAGTGTCGACAAAGCCAGTTGGGCATTTTCGGAAATTAATCTCTTCGCTCGGGACTCATCTTGAGAAACCATTTGGTAGAAGTCATCCTTGTATATCAGAGTACACGCCTGTCAGATGGCGAGCTCCAGAAAGGTGTTTTGACAGGTTGAAAATTATGTCTTCGCGATTAAATGCAAAAATTGTGGCGTAATCACCTGAAGGTTGTAAAATGCGGATTAATGATCTGAAAATGATGCCGATTGTTTCCAAAGGTGTGTTTAAAGTTCCTAAATCATTCCGGAGGTCAGTTGCGTGAAATCAAAATTTTTTTTAGTCGGACCCACTTTGGGGCCCGACCTGACTCATGCCTGTGCCGTATTATTTTATTGGCGACTTTGTTTATTGAGGAATTTTAGAATATTTAAATGTGGATTGTGATGCAATTGGCATGTGAGTACAAAGTAAATGGGATGTGTTTTGACAAGGTTTTTTGAAACATTTAGCCAAATGTGTTTTGGCGACTGGTGTAGCGTTTAAAAGAGCAAATGAAATCCAAGCAAATGTAATTCAGCTGGTGGAGGATAATTAAAATGGAGTTCTAAAGAAAATTCAATTGCAATGTGTAGAAGATTTTGATAAATGCAAGATAGCAGCTTGAAAGGCAAATTTGATGTGAAGTCAAATAAGGAATAACAAAAAGAAAGGACAAGTTTGTCCCTATGAGGTGTGAATTTTTGCTCTCATACTTCAAACATTCAAATAAATTACAAAGATTCAAATTGCACCCTTTGATGTTTGATCTATAAGTCGGCTGGGAGGGAATGATGTCAAGAGTCATCATTTGAAAGGACACAAATTGATTCACCAACATATAAAAGAGACCCAAGGAAATCAATTCAACCATTTAGATTTCAAAGTTGATTGTGATCTAAGGCAGAGAGAATTAATACCAGCAGACCAGTGACTTTCAAGGAGACATTCAATTAAGTACAAACAGTTCACACTCCCCTTTTTTCTCATGTGTTAGCTGGCAAAAGAAGTTTAAAACAAGTTTCAGCAATATGAAATGTTAATGGCAAATGCTGGGTTGGATTTCAATAAATAACAACCATTGCAAACATTTACTGCTCTCCATGTGCATGGCATGTGAAGACAACAGTTTGAAATAAAATTCAAAGTGCAAATCAAACAAAGAGACCCCCAGCGATGGTTTATTCACAGCAAACACCAATGCAATTTCCATTGGCATATTTGCCCAGATTAATGTAGTCTTCCCTGTGCGTGGCTGGAGAAGGGGCTGCAGGTTTAAATATGTTTGAAGAGAATGCAAACAGTAGCCAAGTGGTCTCACGTTTGGCCTTGGATTCATTTACTGTCATATCTGCCATTGATAAACTTTCTATACTCATCCAAAATACTATCACGCTGCTCACCATTTTCACTCTATGTTTTATAATGCAATGGGAACTGCAATCAAGATATTGAAGGAGAGTGGCTATGGTGTATTATGAACCAAGTTGAAGATTTGGCAGGTTTGAATGCCAATCTCATATTTCCCACGTTTTTCCTCATTCTTCTCTGCTGGCGGTGGTGGTTGACCAAGGCCTTGTAAGCTCCAAGCAATGCATTTGGTAGTTGCAGAGAAAGCCTTTAGAAAATGTGTTCCCAGGCTAAAAACATTTGTCCTACATTGGCTGGGAAGTGTTATTTTTAAATGTTTATAACCAAATCCACACAATAATAATATGTCTAAGCCATAAAGGCTTTTGACAAATGGTGCCTATGGGCACCCAAGGTGGGCCCACGCATGGGTGTCGATCCCGAGGTGATGGAGGAGGTGGTTGAGCGACAACTAGGTGGACCCCACATGGGAACACTTCCTGAGGCAGATGGGCAAATTTTGCAGAGAAAGGCCGACTTAACCAGTGAGCAGGTTTGAAAGGAAAATGGGGAAAATGCAGCAGGTTAACCAATGAGCATGTTAGATCAAGATTGACAGCCCATGTGATTTCGTAGGCCAAAGATGCACGAAAGTTAGAGCTTGCGAAATGGCGAAAGCTAGGTAGCGTATAGATGGCAGGTACAGTCAGATGTCCAGCAGATGGGCCCGGTGAGGTGGCGCTGAGGTGGTGTACACGTGGCGGCCAAGTGGCAATGAAAGAGCAAAGGACATGGTAGTGATGAGGTGTCATCCCAGGTGGCATCCGGTCAACCCCATCAACCAATCAAATCCCACCACGTGGCAAAGCGGCAAAAAATTAAATTTAAAATCAGTAAATGATATAGTTCAAACTATATTAAAATTCAAAAAATTTAAATGATGGGTCCATGTTGAAGATTAATTCGCCCATGGTCTCAATTTTGGCCAAAATATAAAGTGTTATATGTTTTCAAAAAGCTCTCAAAATGAGGAATCCGATTATGGAGTTGATTTTGGCAAAGATCAGAAATTGTGGAAGCAGTTTGGTCGAGAATGAAATTCAGTTAGAGGGGAGACACTTGGCAATTTTTAGTTGTAGATTTGATTCTCTTCCCTCTCCTTCTTATTCCCCATTCTTCTCAGTTGTAGGGGTTCCAGTTTTTGAGAGATTTTCTCCAAGGGAGAAATCTGAAATTGCAGGTTCCAGTGATGGCATCTTTTTATCAATGCAAATGACAGTGTGTTCTTCTATGTTTTCAGTGTTGTCTTTATTGTAGGTTGAGTTTCAGTTTGCAGGTTCACACATATGCAAGGCATGTGTGAGTTTCCATGAAATTGTCTCCAAAATGTACTCAGATTCATATAATTTCATATTATCAAGGATAATTTGAGTTGTTTCTTTTAGATTCTTCTAAGAGTGTAATGTTTGTCTTTTGGGTATTCTTCAAGGAAGGATTTAAATCCTAAAACCCAACATTAATGATTTTGAATGCATATTGGATATATACATATAAGTATGGTTTTGTGACAGAGCAGAGGATTGTATTAATGTTAGGCATTGATACATGAAAATTTAATGTTGAAAGGAACTTGCATCTAAGATTTCTCTTCCAATTTTATGCATGACTCTGTGGCCTGGATAAGGCACTAGTCTCTTGTAATATTGAAAGGTTGTCAGAACACCATTTTAAAAAACAAAAATCAGAATATTTTTTTATATTTTATGTTATGTGGAAGTGTCCCTCTATCTCATGATTCAAAAATGTTGAGTTGCAAGTGTGGATCTAGCCCATCTGAAGTTACCCCTTAGTTTTTGAACCTTTTGAGATCCATCTGCTTTTGATTGATACAGTCTTGTGTGTAATAGGTCTGATTAAATGCATCGAAGGTATACCCACCTAGGTTTTGTAGAGCCTGAAGAGTAGAAGGATTCATATCCTTGTCATGTTGTCCAAGCCCTGAGGTGTTTCATTGATTAAGATTGGCTATCTCATAGATAGATTTGTAGGTATACTTGGGTTATCACTTTTGGTGAACAACATGTCGACCAACTTTACACCTACCCCGTCTATGCAGGTTTGCTACCTCATGCACGTTTTCCATTTCATCCTTTCATGGCATCACTGTCAGTATCCACCTCATCACACTGTTTTGTCAATTCAAGCCTAATCACCGAACATTCAAACAACCAGTTCCATTTACTGATAAACAAACCCTACTAGCATATGACACCTTGCCAATTGTCCTTCTTGTCATGACCTTTCCTGATCTGCCAGTGTAACCCTCAAATCAGTCTTGAGACATGTTAATCCAACACATGCATATTCTCATTAGGTAGGAGTCTTCTGCACCTACACCTTGTCTATATTATCATTGGGCTTTCATACTGGTTACCACTCTTGATGACATCATGTCATCAATATTCAACGAACTCCATCTTTATCAGATGAGAACCTTATCTTCCTTGTCTCTTCTCTGATGTTTCACAGGTTGACATAACATGTCAACTATCACCAATGTAGATTCCAGTATCCCATGTATATTCATGCAGACTCTCCATCATTCTTCTTCATCAACTTTGGTATCACAGCTTGCATGTCCGGTGTGTATTTCTAATTTCATACTCTAGAGGCTTCCTCATCTTCCACTTGTACAACCAATCTCTGCATTCAATCACCCGCCTATCTTAGAGAATCATTCGGCTGGTACAAGTATGACTTTACTAAGGGGATCATGCATCATGCACATGACATATGTCATCCTACACACAGAAGGAACATACTTTGTCAACCTATCACCAAGCCTGTGATAGCTTCTTCATCCGGTGGGAGTCCTGCTAGTTATCCTTACACTAGCACTCTGGTGGCCTGCTCATGCTTTTGCTTCTCCTTCGGTGTACCAAGTAGTATTCTGCCACTTCAACATGAGTAATGCTCATGATGTAATCTCTTCACCTCGGTTGTATGCAACATCATATTAACAACCTCTTGTTCACTAGCTAACATCAATGTCAGTGATACTGGTAACATCCTATACCCGTTGATATCAATGACAACACAATGCCAATAGTGTTAGCCTATGTCTTGATTGTGAGTTGGAACCCCATGTCATCTCCTAGTACAGGTTGTGGTTCCTATTTGGTTTCACATGGTTGGGTGGTTTGAAGCCTTTTTCCATTGGGACGTTCTTCATTGAATGGTAGCATGTGTGGATATGGGTTCTAGGATTCTTCATTATGTAGATAGTTGTGGAGCTAATTTCTATGTATTTGAGTTAGTATATGTTCTTGTACCATGTGTACTTAGGTAATAGGACATGATGATGTAGTAGTTGAGACTATGATCTTGTAATGGAATAGAATGTATTCATTATATGGTTCATGTTATTAGAGTGTTCATTACGTTAAGATTGAGATCTTATGATTGGGTTAGGTAATTTGATTGACTAGATTATGTGCATTCTTGTTGTATCACATAGATTTTGAATTGGTCTAGTAACATGAAATCCCAATTGGAAAGAAGATTAGTACTTGCTATTATAATGTTGCATATGTGATAGATGAATAATGGAAAGATATAGGAATTAGAAATATTTGAGTTGGTTCTTTAAAATGAACTTAGAGATTTAATGGGGTTATGTAGATATGCATTAAATAACCTGTAACCACATGATAGGAAGAAAGTAATTTAGTAGAACTTAAATGATATGGATGTGTTAATGTGTTGTTTCTAGTAAGTAGTGATGTTGTAATTCCCTAGGGAAAGAATGAATGGATATATGTATATGGTTAAGATGTTATTTCCACTTGCGTTCTATGTTGCTATGATTAAGGTTATGTTCATGATGTTTTTAATCATTAATGTAGATGTTAATCTATGATCTTGAGTAATGATAGTTTATTATGTTGCATTAGAAGATGTTTTATTTTATTTTATCTTTATTAGTTAGTTTAGCTATTTTCTATAGGGTATTTTGGTGAGCATTACATTTGGTAAGAGAGCCCATGTTCATACACTCCATACTCTAGTTTCACATGAGCCCATTGTGTGTGTTAGCATTTAGCATGGGTAGCCCAGTGGTTTATCCCTGCTTGTTATTTTGTTACATGTGTTTCCCTAGCTTTAGTTTATAGTTTCTTTTGCATTCTGGTTAGACAAGATGCCTACTAGAGGTAGAGGTCATGGTCATGGTGGTCATATGGGTATTTGATGGAATCCTCATCCAGAGGTTTCTAAAGAGTCATGCCATGAGGAGCAAAAATAGGATTAACAGTGTGGTGATGCAATTCCGCATTTGGTTAATGCACTTCAGGATCTTCTTGATCGATTTGGACCAAGACAGGAGGAGAATTAGCAGGTGGAATATCACCATTCCAAACATCAAGAGTGAAAGTGATCATATTCACCTCGTAAGAGAGAAGATGTTGTTGTGGAATAGGATGCATTTGCAGCTAGTCATATTAAAGATCTTTTGAGATCTCGTCCCCCTACTTTCGACGGTTCTAGTAGTGGTATGGAGGCAGAGACTTGGATTTTTAGATATGGGCAGGTGTTTTGCTATGCATCCATATAGTAGTAACACCAAGGCCAAGTGTGCGATCATGTATCTTTGTGACTTTGCTTTGACATGGTGGCATACAAAGGAGCAAAAGTTGCATTTGGATATTGTGATGATTTCTTGGGAGTTGTTTCTTGAGCAATTTCATGCCTAATTCTTGTTAGATCATTGGATTTAGAGGAAGGCAGATGCGTTTCATGATTTGAGGCAACGAAACATGATAGTTTAGCAGTACGAGCATAAGTTTTTTTAACTTAAGTAGTACACTGGGATAGTAGATGATGAGCCTATGTTCATTCAAAATTTTGCTAGAGGCCTTAGTGACTACATTAGTGGAGTGGTTTGACTTCTCGAGCCTAAGAATTTGGAGATAGCTCTGGAGAAGGCATGATTAGCCAAGGATAATCTGACTTTATCTTTTGGAGGTGTGCTAGGTGTGTAGATGGTTAGTGCTCCAGCCCTAGGAGTATTTTAGAGAGGTGCTCAGTCATAGTTTCGAGGACATGCTAGTAGTTATCCTTCCTCTTATCGGAATAATTAGTGGTTTTGGAAAAAGTTTCCTTAGAGGCAGAAATTTACTCAAAGTGCTAGATTGCAATAGGATAGAGATCGTAGTAGGAACCGGGATAGGTGGTATCATCCTTATCAGCTGGCTCATAGCTTTCAATAATAGTCTAGTAGAGGTAGTGTGCAACAGTCTAGTGCCTCTCTAGTTAGCAGAGTTTCCGGTAGATGAAGTTGCTTCGCATGTGGACAACAGGGTCACATAGTAGTTCATTTCCCTCAGAAATCCATGCAGATGTTAGTTCAAAGGCCAGCTATTTTCAAGCTCACAGTCAATAATACAAGGAGATCCCATCATCTATTTGCATTGGTTGATAACCATTAGGCTAAGCACTAGGCTATAGTTGTTGAGCCTACATGTGAGATAGGTGGTATCTCTTGCTCAATGTTATTTAATACATGTTCTTTAGATTCTTTCATTTCTCCTTCAATAGTAGAGCGATGCAAGCTTGTTGTGGCAAAGCAAGGTAATAGGTGACAGGTTGAGTTGGCTATGGGGTCCAAGGTGGCAGTTGATTCCATTATGCATGGTTATATGTTAGATTTGGGAGTTTTTACCACCTCAGTGGATCTTTGTATTCTCTCTTTGGGTTCCTATGGTGTTATGCTAGGAATAGTCTGGCTTGAGTCTCACTAGACTAGTATTGATTACAATGGCCGCAAGGGGGTGCAGTGTCTTGATGATAATGGAAAGAGTGTGGAGATAATGGGTGTGCAATGATTTATCTTCAAATTATTTCCATGATGCAGTTAAAGTGATGTGTACGAAAGGGCGAATGACTTGGATGAGTGAGAGAATTATGATGATCTCTTTTGTCATCATCCCATCCTCCATGAGTTTTCAGAATTTTGCCCTTTTTGAGATTCTAGGTATGCCACTGAAGTGTGACATTCACTTTTGAATAGATTTGGTTCTAGGAGCAGAGCCTATATCTAAGGCTCCTTATCAGATGACTACTCATGATTTGAGTGAGTTGAGGTTGCAGTTAGAGGATTTGTTGGCTAAGGGATTTATTCACCCTTGTGTCTCTCCATGGGGTGCACCGGTGTTGTTTGTGAAGAAGAAGGATGGGTCTCTTAGGTTGTGTATTGATTACAAACATCTTAATAAGGTGACAGTAAAGAACTGATATCCTTTTCCGAGGATTGATGACTTGTTTGATTAGATTAAGGATGCAAAGGTCTTCTCCGAGATAGATCTTAAGTCTAGGTATCATCTGTTGAGGATTCACGAGGAATATATTGATCATACAACATTCCACACTAGATATAGATATTTTGAGTTTACAGTGGTACCTTTTGGTCTCACTAATGCTCCATCTATTTTCATGAGCTTGATGAATAGAATTTTCAAGATGTATCTCAATAGGTTTGTGATTTTATTCTTGGATGATATATTGGTTTTCTTGAGATCAGTGGAGGAGCATGAGGAGCACATGAGGTAGGTTTTGCAGTGTCTTTGGGATAATAAGTTGTATGCCAATATGGCAAAGTATGAGTTTTTCTAGATGAAGGTGATATCTTGTTCATGTCATATCAGGAGAGGGTATTGCAATGGATCCCTCTAAGATTCAGGCTATAGTGGATTGGCCAACACCCACTAACGTGGGTGAGGTTCAGAGTTTCATGGGTCTTGTAGGCTATTATCATAGATTTGTGCAATATTTCTTGAGGATTTCTCACCCTATCACCTCTCTTCAGAGGAAAGGGAAGAAATTTGTGTGGTCAGATCGGTGTTAGATGACTTTTCGGATCCCTAAGGAGCATCTTACTAGTGCACCTATTCTAGCAGTGCCAGATCCTTTGCATGATTTTGTGGTGTGCATGGATGTATCCTTGGAGAGTCTTGGAGTTGTTTTGATGCAGGATGGTAGAATGATAGCATATGATATGCGTACACTCAAAGATCATGAGTTAAATTACTCTACTCATAATTTAGAGCTAGAGAAAATGGTACATGCTTTTGTCTATTGGAGACACTTTATTCTTGGGCATCGATTCAAGATACATAGTGATCAGTATAGTTTGAAATACATTTTTACACATCCAAACTTGAATGCTAGGCAGTGGCGTTGGATGGAGTTCTTGTGTGAGTATGATTATGAGGTGAGATACATTCAGGGGAAGGAGAATGTGGGAGTAGATGTCTTGAGTTGGAGGAGATAGGAGGTTGTAGTGATGACTCTTAGTGTAGATTTGAGAGTCATGGTGAAAGAAGTCATACCAAAACAAGGCAATGTCACTAAGAGAAAAGCCATGTCACACCAAAACAAAAATGTGATATAACATTTGAAGTCTGCAAGGCCCCAAAAATGATCACATCGAAAAGTAAAGTCACCACGACATACAAAGGATGCCAGAGAGACATGAGGTGACTCTGACCAAAAAGGAACCTTGTTTGAAAAGACTTAAACCCATTACATCAAAAAGGAACATGTTGACATAGCTTCAAATAGTTGGAGAGATGAAATAAAGGTCATGTCGATTGACCATGTTACACCAAAATGAAACCACATCAACAAGATACTAAAGAAGTTACACCAAAAAGAATTTATCACCAAGAGAATTCAACTGACACCGAAAGGAGGTCTTGTCAGCCAGACACAACTCCCGTCATACCAAAAAAGATTATATCAGTTTATCAATGAAGGCTGATGAGAGGTGAAGAAAAGTATTAGTGATAATTGAAGTCTCATCCATATGAATACATGTCGATGAGACACACACTCCATCTCACCGGAAACCTATCATGTTCTATTCTTCTCCAACCTGTATATTATGCACGACTATGACAAATACTCCCTACACATTGATAACGTGTGGGTTATGCACTTCTACAACTTCGGTTTGTGAGTTACCTACTATAGGACACTTTGATCTTTAATTACTATAACACTCAAGTTGATCCATCTACACTTTCTCTGTCAGGGTGATATTTACTCGGGGACATTTTTCATAGCTGCATCATCTCAACTATTGACAACAATGATAATCTAATGCCAATAATGTTGTCCTTGTGATACTCATGTATATGATCACAAGCATTTTACAAGAATTTCATTAGATAAAAGCAATAGAATGTTTCTCCTTTATTATGGTTACTATCTAGAAGCATGTTCAAAAATGTAGTGACACTATTTTAAGGCTTGTGTTATGATAGTCATAAACCCTTGTTAAGGGTTTATAAGATTATTTTTTAAAAGAGACTTATCTCTTAGTGGAGTCATCTTCTAATATCAAATATTAACAATTGAACAATTATTTTATTGAGAGGTTTATCATTCAATATGTTGTTATTAGTTTTCAAGGAAGTTAGACAGGAGTTTTTTTAGTTTCGACAAGCTTAACAAGTTTGTCAACAAAGTGGCCCATTTGAATAGTTGCTACATACCCAAGCCTTTGAAACTAGATGATGACAAGTTATGAAATATACTGATATTCTTTATGTGATTTTTTGGATATGATATGAAATAAGAAAAAGTGTTGCAATAGAGGGAATGTGTTGAATGTGTGGAAAGTAATCTTTATCATCTCTTTTCATAATGAACGAGCAATGATATTTTGTGTATTGAAGCAATGTTCATGTAATGAACGGTTCTACATACATAGGTCTATAATTTATTGTGAATGTGAGAAAAAGTTCTTGACAATACTATGCTTCTATTGATTCATGAATTATATAACATTGGTGTTAGTTTATGGTGTTCTTGATTGTGAATAGAAAACTATGACAAAGTCTGTGTAATGCATTGAAAACAGAGTTTAATCTTTGTAATTTTCTTATCCTTAGGTCATTGGAAATTATTATAGATCCAGTGAGGCAATGGTAATTTTTGCTAGTGAGGCATCAACTTTCTAACTAATGAGGTTTGTAGACACCTAAAAATGTCTCATTAATCGCAAAATAATTATTCGTCCTAATTAATTAAGTAATTCTTCAATTCTTTAATTAAGCTAATTATTCTTATAAACTAACTAAATCATCACATTCAACATTTCTAATTATCGAATTTCTATTCTTTAATTAATTAATCAATTAACCCTATTACAAATATTAATTATTTATTTAATTACGATTTATTCCTTAATTAAATAATCTTTATTATCTAATTAATTCTATTTCTAATGTTTAAATAATTTCATTTAAATTATTTAAATTAATGAACTTATTCCTCCAATTCTCCAAATGTGGATTTCAATTAATTTCATCTAATTTTGAATCATGAAATTAACATTTCACCAAATCTACGTTTCATCACATTTTAGTTAATTCCATGTGCAATTCAGCATTTGAAAACCCAAATCCATATACAAATTGAAAATAAAATTGAATTTCAATTCAATCTCTTGCAACACGTTGAAAATCATAATTGATTGATCAAATTAGTTAACTAATCAGTTAACTCAGTTAACTCTTCAATCTCCCATTTTCACTCCAAATCACCTTTTTTGACTAATCAATCAATCCACTTATTTGATCAATTTATTTAATCAATTGAGCAATCTATTTAGTTCACTATCTAATATATTTAGTTGACTACTCAATCTATTTAGTTAATATGTCAATCAATCCGAGTTAGCAAATCAATCAACTCTATTAATTGATCAATCTAAATCAATTGTCTCCCAATCAAGACTTGAGTTCAAAATCCCTCTTCATCTCTCATAAAAATCTATATAAACAACACCAATTTGTCAAATCAAGCTAGGTCACACTATTCAAAATGATTGTCTACTTTATGCAGGAATTTCAGTGCAACATATAAGAGCCACCTTCATACACAATTTGGAGAACAATGGAAGACATAATGTGGAGTAGGGAGTTTAATTACCTTAGATCTTCTATATCTTGCATTTATTTCATTGACTTATATTTTAAATCAACTTGATTAGTTAAAGATCTGTGATCTTCCTTATTTCCTAATTAGCTTAATTTTATGTTTTCAAGCATGAAAACAAATGGTGAACCTGACGTGAATAACAACTAACTAACCCTCTGTGTTTTTGTTGCATTTTGGCAGGATCAGACAGATTTTCAGATTTATTTTGCAAGTTTTGTATGGATTTCAAAGGTGGATTTAAACATCATGCATTCATTCAGATATAATCATGCAATCGTATAGACAGTTTCACATATTCATGCAGATAGGGTTACGCATTCGTGCAGAGCCAATTATGCATTCGTTCAAACAAGATCACGCATTCATAGTTAATATTTAGGCTTTCTATTTATTGTGTTTTTTTAATTTACAATTCTTTGTTCTGTCTAAATTCTCCTTTCAATTCTACAAATCTGAAGATTTTATCCTTAAATGATGCTTTCAATATAATATCTCATGGCACATAAGGTGAAGTTTAAGATTTCAGGTGGTTGAAGAATAGCTGAACAAAGAAGCCAGACCAGACATTACCAACGAATACTAAATGCAACAAAGAGAATACAAGACCTAGAAGACCAAGAATCTATTGATATATTTGACAACCTGGTTCTATCATACACAGTGAAATATGACCTGATTAATATAGACTGGTTGATGAGAGATCTGACTAGGGTCAAAAATTTTGTTTTGCAGGTTTCTGGTTTAGATTTATGCTTTTGATAGGGTTTTTAGTTGTATATTTTTCTATCACACATTCATTATGTCCATGTCATGCATTCACATTGACACATTTATGCATTCATTCAGTCAATTTCATGCATTCAACTTGTCATTTTTACACATTCATCTAGTTAGTTTAACACATTCGTAGGTTTTCTATCACACATTCATTTAATAGGTAGTTTGGTTTTTTGTTTTCTTGGTTTTTGTGTGTTTTTCTAGTTATTGATTCTCTCTTTGCAGCATGTGGCAAAATTACAGAGAAGGCCTGATCATCCCAAATTTTTTTGAAACTACTGACAATTTGATTGCAAGATCCTTTAGGGTTTACTCACTTTTGGATTTTGGGTTTAAAATTGACATGCATTCTCTCACACTTCATATTGGTTTTTAAAATAAATCTTGGATTAAAATTGACATGCTTGATCTCACACTTCCTTTTGGTGTTTAAAAATAGACATGCACATACGTATCTCACACCTCAGTTTGGGCTTTAAAATTGACATCAGTATTTCCTTATGAATAGAATAAATCACACATTGTGATATATAAGGGAAAAATAACTTTTTTGTGTCTTGGGTGGACCTATTGTTGCATTAAGTACCTTTCCACCCACCTTTGGGGTCTTGGGAGAGATTAAAAGATTATAATGACACCCCACTTTTAAATTTAGTAGTGAGGGGTATCTTTGACTGGGGATTTTATCACCCCACAGAGGTACTTCAAATTGGGATGCATTGGTGATATCATCTCTCCCAGCTTACTCTCAAGTGGGTTTTTTGATCTGCTATATAAGTATGCTAGTCAAGCGGTTAGAGTTTTGAGTGAATTTGACATATGTGGGGGCTTTCCCTACACCGATAAGCTTAACTAAAGCCTTAAGTGGCTTTCTCTAAGAATCTATTGTTGGATCAGGATCCCTCAAAACTTACAATAAGAACTAACTTAGTAGCCCAAATCCCACATTTATTGGTTTTGGGTGTGCAGATCATACCCCATAGATACCTTGCATGATGAAACAAAAAATCCTCAGTGATAAGATATTAAGATCTTCAGGGTAAGAGAGACTGGCATGCCTGAGAAGTGTGTGTTGTGGAGTGGATCCAATGCTGCCAGAATCTCTACCTGTCTATCTTGTTTCGATAATTTTCTATGGGGGCCCCATTGAACGATTTCCACTATCCATCCTAGGATTGTCTTCTGTGTTTTTGTATGTATCGTTATGCTAGACCAGTATTGAGTTAGTATTTGGGCTATTTTAGGCCCTATCTTACATAGCTTTGAATTCTTAGAGTTCATCAAAATACAGTTCATTGAGCTATACTTATCTTTAGATAACATTCTCAGAATTAAAAAACGGACTTGTCCTACAAACAAAGTTACTTGAAAAAGAGTCTATCTTGAAACACAATACAATCCAACAAAGTCCAAAATTTTGCATTCTTTTGACCATAGGTTTTCTTAGAGTCCTTAGGGTTTGCATCATTCTCATTATAGTCCTCATTTACATCCTTACTTTGCATAAGTCCTTGCATCATCCTCGTGATAGTCCTCATTTACATTCTTACTTTGCATAAGTCCTTGCATCGTCCTCATTATAGTCCTCATTTACATCCTTACTTTGCATAAGTCTTTGCATTGTCCTCATTATCATCCCCATTATTGTCCTTATTATAGTCCTCATTTACATCCTTATTTTACATGTATTTGCATTATAGTCCTTGCATAGTCCTCATTAGCATCCTTATAAAGTTCCCATATACGTCTTTGTAATCTTCGCATAAGTCCTTGTGTAAGTTTTACATAGTTCTTAGAAAGTAATTATTTGTGTCCCATTAGCATCCTAGTTCATTCTAGTGTCATCATAATCTTCATTTTAGTCCTTGTTTAGACTCCATATACATCTGTCATAGTCCATCATCATTTACATGATCATCCTAGAAAGTCATAGCATGTGTCTTAATGGGTCTACTAGGTTATGGTTTTCTCCCCTTCGAGCAACCTAATCTAGTGCCGAACAATGGTCAACGAGAAATCATTGACGACTTAGATAACTTAGCTTTGCAATTAAAGATAAGTGCACCTTAGTACATAGGAGTCGGGAGTGAACTAGATAGCGAGTATAAGATTGCCCATATAGTTGATAGATAAATTGCAGCAAAACTCTTTAGACAAGAACTTGAGAGACTCACATTACAAACACATCAACAAGTTCCACGTCCTTATCCCCAGTAGAGAGTTAGGTCTAGTTTCACATACATCACTTTTCTTTGGTCTAAAGTCTTTCATTAATACCCAAGGTCTATTGTCATCTCGCATTAGGTCTTAGTGTCCTCATATAGTAGTGTTAAATGCCCATCCCAAGTTCACAAAAGGCAAAGAGTAAAATTGACCCAAACAATGACTCGTCAATTAACCCTACTTGGAACATGGATATGTCAAATAGTAAAAACTATCAACAGTCAATTCCTTATGGCATGCCAATAATACAAGAGCTATAACAAAATTTGACATGCAAAGAAATTGAGGCAGCTCAACAAGACCCACATGTCCTTATGATTCCAAATTACCTTATAAACAATGACAAAGATATATATCTTTCTTTGTTATTACAAAATGGTGCGAAGTTACCTTAAGGTTTTGATGTCACAATAATCTTACCACCAGGAATTACCTTAGGTTAAAATAGCATTCAAGTACCAAATGTAACACAAACACAAGCTATGACTTCAAGTTCCTCCCAAAATGTATCAACATCGTCAACTCAAGCAACTTTGGTGTCAATCACAAGTTCTCAAGCAAGTGCATCATCCTCAACTATGAATGTTAGCACACAAATGCAGGCTGCTATAAATTCTCAAACCACACTAGCATTATCAAGTGCTTCAACACCAAGTCAAACACAAACCTCACATGTTTCTCATACAACAAGTGCAACACAACCTCCGATTTCCCACTTGATAGGTTCCACATATAGTCATCATAACATAAATCCAAGTTTCGCTAATACAATGAGTACAACTCAACCAAACATGGGTTAACAATTTTCTTATTTCACAATACCTAGTGGAAGCCACAACACACATAATAATAGTTATGGTATATTTCAACAAGCTCCTATTTATACTACCACAAATCCTTTTGTGGGAAACATACACATGCAAAATGCACCATTAACTCAAACGGAAATTCTAACCCAACAAGTACAGAATCTACAACAACAAGTGACAACTATGCAAATTGGTGATGACAAAAAGAGTTATACAATGCAGGACTTACATCCTTATCCCTTTGATCATAGAATATACATGCTTGCTTTCTCTCCACATTTTGAAACATTGAAATTCGACAGATACTAAGGGAAAGGTGATCATAGAGATCACATTAGAGAATTTTTCATTGCATGTATGGAGGTTTCACAAAGGACACCTATCTAATGAGATTGTTTCCAAAATGTCTCGGAGGTCCTTCTTTGGAGTGGTTTTCACACTTCCCATCAACGATCACATCATGGGGTTAACTAGCTGAACAATTCATTACAAATTTTTGACAAAACATTGATACCCCAGTTACATTGATGGATCTATGTTCTACAGAACAAAACAAAAATGAAACCTTTGTTGGCATTATGGATGAATTGATTACATGTTGCATTCATGTTTTGTCATTGATGTCAACACTAGCTATTATGGTTGGTTACCGATAGAAGATCTAGTGTTACTGACAGAAGAGACTATCTGTTGAACACTTCTGGCATGTTTGGATTAGTGAAGTATGTTTGATTTCATGTGTCACCTATTCCTTGAGCATGTTTTGGTCAGTTGGTATTGAATTGGTAATCAGATGCTATCATACACTCTTGTAAACCCTTACCGACATTGGTTGAAGGCTCTACTAGTACAACTTTCACTGAGGAATCTTGATAGGATGCGTAAGTGGTGTTGGTACAACTTCTAGATGGATTTCAAGATGTTGAAGTTGTTCTTTGATCGTGCTTCAACTATTTGAAGACATTGCTTTGGCGTGGTGGACCTCGAATAGGTCCGGTACCTATCTAGGGTATGGACCAATATCATGATAACGTGTTCTCTACACATCACCAGGATGTTTCAGGATGATTCATGGATTTTTTATTGTTGTTTTGGCCTTAATCCGACATGGCATATCATTGTAATATGGATTTATGTAATGATCTTATTGTAATATCTTTTAGGTGGCCGACCTAATTGGTTTAGGCCTTAGGGTTGGTATAAAATGATGTAAGATCTCATTGTAGATTGTGTTATGGGAAAGAATAAGTGTTTGTTGTCATGGAATGTAATATCATATGCGAAGGAGATTTGTTCGATCATAGGTGATCAAATTGGGATTAAGAAAGAGGTCAAAGGCCTCTGATATTGAGCTTAATTAGGACTGTAATCAGGCATGGTAGATGTTATCTCTGGCAGTTCATTATTCTATATTGTTGTCCATATTTCTTGAGGTGGTTTTAACCTTTGTAGTTAGTGAGACTCCTTTGAAATGAGCAGTACGCTCTAGGTAGTGTGCCTTCTTGCATGTGCAGGCCCCTCATTGTAACACATACTTTTTGCAGAAGTATCATCTAACTATGGGTAGGATTCCCACTTTGGTTTTTCCCTTTCTGGGTTTTCCACGTACAAATCATGGTGTTATGTGGTATGGTTTCTTTGCATTGATTATCTATTTAATTGTTAAGTTGCATTGTTTACCAGTATCTATTTCTGCTTTACTGGTACTTAATCTGGTTAAAGCTTATTAAGTGGATTAAATGTTATAATCTATTAAAAATTGATTCACACCCCCTCTCAGTTGTTCAACGGTTATCCTAACAACCTTCACATCTTTCTTACAAAGATAGAGATCTCTCTACCAAAGATGCAAGAGCAATATCCTAGAAATTGAGCAAGTGGACATGTTTTCAAAAAAATTGATTCCAGAGAATAAATACCCAATACAAATGCAATGTTTGACCTCATTCAAATAAATCACTGAAAAGGATTTATAATGTGAGAAAGGGCTTGTAGAGAAAGGTATCATAAAATATGGAGCTTCTACAAACAACACGAACAATGATAAACCCAAATTTTGGTCAAGAAACAAGAATGTGACTAATGATGGTGTTGTAGATGCTCATATAGTGAACATGGCTCAACCAATTGTATCTTTACAAGGACCAATTCAATCATCCTTTTAGAATAAAAGTCTGTATACATAAAAAAACATAGTGTCAATAAATGTAAACACTGCACAAGCTACAAACACAAGATTCCCAAGGATGAATGCTCCAAGAAGGAACTACACACCATTGGGTGAGCCCATTGAATTAGCGTTAAATAAATTAATACAAAATAATGTGATAACTTTTCCAGAGATTAGAGTGTATGAACCAGGTCCTTTCAAACCAACATGGTGAAATGATAATGATTTTTTTGACTATCATCGTACAAAAGGTCATAAGACTGCAAGTTGCTATAAGCTGAAGAACCTAATTTAGGATTCGATAGACCAAGGTGATATCACAGTGGACACAAAAAAGCTTCAAAAAACACAAATCACACCATCTTTAAAGACCCTTTTGTCAAACATGAAAAAGGTAAGGCATCAACATCAGGAACACAAGACGATACTACTAACTATACAAAGGTCTCATATGACTATACCATTCATGCTATCAGCTTAGGAGATATGATAAATATTGATGATGATGAGAAAAACTATGATAACCAAGTTTGCATAATGTCAGAAGCACTAAGGTATGATAGAGATGAGAATATCTATCTTATGTACTAGGGGTAGGAAGAACTACCATATTCATGATGGTTTGAAGAAAATTAGGTTATAGAAAAATTCATGAACATCAGAATTCCACATGATGATTATAAGATGGGATATGAAATAAACCTTGATAGCACAACATATTATGAAGAATCAAGATCCCTCACAAGAGATAATATAGTGGCTACTATCACAGTAAATCCAAGAGACAAAGATTGTGTAGTCATCACACGTAGATTGAAAGTGACCTTACAAGGAGTACCATCAAACCATTCACCAACAGTAGGAAATTATAATGTGGTTGAGCAACTAAAGAAAGCCCCAGCACAAATATCCCTTTTTGAGTTGTTGCGTATATCACCAAATCACAGGGCTATCCTAGATAAAGAACTTCAAGACTCAGTGGTTGCTAGGGATGTAGATGAAAATAATTTCCAATCCATGGTAGGGAATTTGGTTGCTTCTACCCGTATTTCTTTCACAGAATGGGATGTTCCTAATGATAGACCTTTTCACAATGATCCATTACATCTAGAGGCTTATATGCATAAGAAGAGAGTCAATAGAGTACTCATAGATGGAGGAGACGTTCTTAACATCTGTACACTAAAGTTGGTCAAGGCATTGGGCTATTATGAGCTTTACATTGATCCCAGAAAGAGAATAAACATCAAGACATACGATGATGAAGAATTCCCTTAAAAAGGTGTGGTTACACTACCAGTGTAAGTAGGTGCTATCACAATAGAGGTTACCTTTCAAGTATTGGATAAAGAACTTGCGTATAATAGGCTATTAGGTCGCCCATGGATTCATGCCATGCAGGTTGTACCTTCAACATTCCACCAATGTGTTAAGTTTCCATACAATGGCATTGAGATCACAATCCACAGTGATCTGAACCCATTTCAACACTATAATAACTTAAAGGCAAGTGTGGGTAGCCAAGTACCTATCAATGAAGCAGCCTCACTCACCACACAAATGGACTCAATGACAATTAAAAAGCACACAAAAATATACCTACGACACCTTCTTTACAGATTAAAGATGTCGTTTGTGGGGAATATTCCATTTTAAGTATGACAAATGTCAGACAATTATATATTTCTCCTAGATATTTTAGGAAACCTTAGACTACTATGATGAAACAAGATAAAGGAAATGAGATAGTCAAGTACTCAGATTCATGCTCATTCATTGGATGGGGAGAATTGTAGAAAGAGTCCTTAGATGAAAATGTCAATCAATGGTTATATAGAGAAGAGGATGACATAACAATAGCCAGGTTACCCTTAGATCAATATGGAAATTGTTTCAATATGATACAAAAACATGGGTATGATGGTATCATAGGCTTGGGACCACAGAAACAAGAAATAATAGAACATGTTTTACCTCAAGAAAACTTGAAGAATGAAGGGCTAGGGTATAAACATGTCACAAAGATAATAGAGGCAAGACAATGAACACTTGACATATTGAATAAACCTAGACTACCATCAGAGTACATACCTCAAAATTAGTTATCAGTGAGGGTATTTCCTCCTTCATATAATAGGAGGAAGAAAGAAGCAACATACCCTAGTATGGAATCAGATGTTGAAGATCTCAAGCACCTTTTACAAGAAACTAATGCAACATCATCCAACAGCCTTCACAAGAAAATGTGGTAATAGAGATAGGTTAGAACCTAAAAATGTGGTAACATAAACTGGATTAGCACTTGCAAATGAGTCTTAAACATGGATTCTGCCAAGGGATACCATAACTCTGCCAAGATTGACAAACCTCACTTTATCAAATGAGTCAGATGAAGAAAGACTAGAACATCTTGATAACTCAATGATGAACGGATAGTACCAAACCGGTACTGAGAGGGGGGGTGAATCAGTAGAGACAAAAACACATTCTTGAAACTAGTTTGTCAGTAGACATTGTGCTTTGGCAAACAAACAGAAACATCGGTTAGAGTACAACCAGCAAAACCCAGAATAACTGAGACAAGCATAAACCGGTTGACACTTATCTTTTCATACAATCTAATACTTCATTTCCATTTCACCCTAGTGCATGAACAGGTAACCTATCATCAAAAATATATAAATAGCTAGATCAACATGATTTACCTTCAAACACAAATCACTTAAACCATCACATGAATAACACCACACATGACACACAAATTTTTTGCACGTGGAAACCCAACTAGGAAAAACCACGGTGGGGATGAATACCCACAAGCTATTTTTGAACTCTTTAGAAGTCTACTCTGTTAGGAGCCTTGTCCAGTTAAAGACTGATACAATAGGTTCTGTTAGGAACTGATCTTGTTAGGGATCACTCGATTAAGAGATGGCTAGAATACCGGTTAAGGGTTAAACCCTGTTAAAGGTTACCTTGTTAGAGGATTTCAAGAACTCAATGGTTTTGAGTCACCCTATCAAAGGATTTATAGTAAGCCGGTTAAAGCTACCTTGTTAAGGGATTTCCCAACTGTTTAAGTGGTTAGAGATCAACAGGTATTACAATGATCTGGTAACAACACTCAATGCCGATGCAAATCTGCTTTAGCTCATCTTCACCATCTACACTAACACTTTGCAGGTATCACTTCTCTCCTCTGGTCTAGCAAGAATCACATATCTCTTCACTTGGATACGCACACATAACTTTTGCCAACAACCTCAGAAAGAAACACAACATCGACCTTATAGGAAATAGATAGGTCAATAGAATAAACCCAAAATCCTAAACCTGTTAGGTTAAGCAATTCAAATGGTTCAATCCTAATCGTTGAGTGCATTGCATTAAATGCAATAGTCTTGAATCGATCTCAAGATTCTCTCCATCGTTTGTTTTCCATCGCTTTCATGGCGGCTGATAACCCATCACGCATTTTCACCATTTACAGACTTTGCACATTCCCAAGGTAGATAGGAACAATCTCATTCATGCAAGATCCTTCACACGCACAAGGCTGACGTGGAAACACGATATGTTCTTCGTTACAATGCTAACTTATCACACAAAGTCACTGATTGAGTCACATAGGCTTGAAGCACTTCAACCGGAAACCCTGAAGTTGAAACTACCAACGGGTAGTCATACAAAGCTTCCATGTACCGGTTCCCATAACCACATGCCGGTTCACCTTGAACAAACACACTGCTTTAGTTTGGCACATATACCGGTTCACAATGTTATACCGGTTCTCACATATACCGGTTCTTGGTAACATACTGGTTCTCTCTTCTTCAACATATTGACATAAATGACAACATACAATGTCATCATGTCCTCATACTGGTTCACATAATGCTAACACGTCTTATACCAGGACTAAGAGAAGGTTCCATGACACAAAGGAGATCTGCAAGTCAGGAACAGATTCCACTATGTATTACTACAACTGAAGTTTTCCTACCAACCATTGAGGAACAAGATGAGATAAGTGACATAGTATCAGATAGTGGAACATATGTAGAAAGTGTGATAGATTATCACAACTATGAATTTATATCTATTCATGACAATAGCCCATGAGCAGTAGACACGACGTATGACAACCAACCACTAATTAATGATGGCATTGTCTACAAGGATATACCAGTTCACCCAAGATCAATAAAACATTTTTAGAATAACCAAGAATGCATGATGTCAGAGAATTCTTTAGCAGAGGAAAGCAATGATTTACCCCTTGTACATTTAGATTAAACTGATTGGGGGCAAGAAGAGTCACCAAGTCTAGATTGGTTTGAGAATGATGAAGTTATTACAGAATTCCTGGGTGTCAGAGAAGGCTTTCCCCATGGTGATCATAAGGCAAAATTTTTATAGACTTGGATAGAACAACATACTTTGTAGAGGTAAGTTCCTTTATGTCAGAAGATGTAGATGATAGTAATAAAAATGGTAAAAAGAAGTTAGACAAACTCCCTTTTGAATAAGAAAATTAGACATTACTCATGGAAAAGACTGAAGAAATCAATATAGAAATAGGAGAGGTTATACACAATATCCACTTAGCAGAATTATTAAATCAGGAAGAAAAGGAAAAGCTCATATAGCTCTTCAAACAACGCCTGATCATTTTTTCTTGGTCATATGCAAATATGCCAAGTCTAGATCCAGAATTGGTATTGCATCACTTATTGTTATTATCAGGAATCAAACCATACAAAATAAAAATTTAGAAAGATGCATCCATAGATCGCATTACTGGTAAAGGTGGAACTACAAAAACTTTTGGATGTGGGCTTGATTAGACCTATTGACTAATAGAGTGGATATCTAATCTAGTACTTGTGACTAAATCCACTGGGGGCATAAGAATTCACATAGATTTATGAGATTTAAACAATGCATGTCCTAAGGATGATTTCCCATTACCTAACATAGACATAATAGTTGGTCTAACTGCTGGGAATGAAATGCTTTCACTAATGGATGGTTTCTTAGGATACAACCAGATCAGGATTGCACCAAAATATCAACACAAAACTGGATTTAGTTGTCAATGGGGAACATATTGCTGGAACGTCATGTTGTTTGGTCTTAAGAATACCAGAACAACATACCAAAGGGATATGACAATATTTGGTGCAACCATAATCAGTAAAAACCCTCAAAAGAGTCAATCGACTTATGCAAAAAGAGAGACACAATGAAAGAAGCAAGAAAACATAACAAATTCACATAAACAGATCATATTAAAGCCTTAGAAATTTTGGCAATCATCCGACAATCATCATATTATCATCAAAGAACATCTGATAGTTAATTGGTTACATGCAGGCTTCAAGCCAGATATAATCCAACTGGGACTCTAAGAATGAAAAAGATCACAACATGCAAATCTCAATCCTTATTCTGAGTTCTACTTCCTCCGCCCCTACAAATGATTACATAATAATATATTTATACCCATCGAAACACATTTGGGTCGGTCTCATAAGATTACATTCACCAATGCAGGAAAATGAAATGTGTAATCAGGTCGGCCCTAAGAATTAAATAAATATTTCTAGGAAATAACAACCAAGTGATGTGGTTTAGCAGGAAGGTTGTCCACACGCCAAAGAACATCAAACAGGACCCAAGATGGATCCACATGCAAAGAATCACGTCGGTAAAGAAGGAAAACCAACCGGTAAGAACAAGAACTATCTCGAAACCCAAAACAGTCAACCAAAAGTAATAATTGACCAGAAAAGAACCCAAATGAACTAAAAATATGGAATCAAGCACATGAAACTGCCAAAAAACCAAAAATAAGATCTGCCATGAAGAACAAGCAACTACCGGTACATACCGGTAAGAACACATAAAACTGCACAAAGAACTAAACAAGAATAAACTGTAGGGAAATATTTTTGGTTGATACAAGATTGCTCATTGACTAGGGATGCTCCTGCATCAAACAACCCAGGTAGAAAAGATGTTCCATGAGAGGCAACCCATGAACATCTAAAAGGATTCAGAATGAAGATCCCAAGCTCATTTATGATCCAAACATCTTCCTTATCTGTCAACCTCTTCTTTAGCTCCTCTGGTGCCTCAACCAGCTTTGTTAACCTTTGACTCCTTTTGTTGCTCTTTCCTTGCTTTAGGTCTGTGCATTGTCTCTATTTCTACAACTCTAATTTGGTTTTTCCATGGGACTTCATCCGACTTGTCACCATAAGCGCTCTATTGACCAATTTCATCTGTCCATTAGGCTCAACTATCAAATCCTTCTGCAAACCCATGTTACCCTTTGATATAACCTCTGCAACTGGTTCTAACAAACCTTCTGGTATAGCCCCTACCACCGATTTCTTAGTAGTGCAACTTCTCTCAGGACTCAGTTTCTTCACCCCCTTCTCTTTCTCCTTCAAAGAAATCAATGTGAACTTCTACCCATCCTTTTCAATGGTAACCAGTTTCTTCTACAGTCATAAATAGCTCCTCTATCATACTGTGTGTGTGAAAAAGTGGTCTGTAAGCTACAAGCACAACACTTCAATTAAGTCATTATATGCATGGTTAGTAATCAATAATCAATAAGTAAAAAAACCATAACAAAGCAACTAATTGCCTTCTAAAAGATGCGAGTATAAGATTGCTCTCAGATTGTTATAAGCAATGCCAGTGACTAGACTATACCAAGATGAAGGATTTAATCTATATGATATTAACTATATGGATACGAGATGGATGAATAATTGAAGCAAAAATCAATTCAAGCAATAATGGATGTAAGCAATAATGGATGCAAATAATCTAAAAAAGTACAATAATCTTAAATGACTCCAGAGCGAAATTAGGGTGATAATAATCTCCAAGCGTGTTCTCAAAAATCTTTGGGGCAAATCGGAATGAGAGCTGAAGATTGAATTTATAGAGAATTACCAAGAGAAAAGCTCAATTTAGAATTAATTGAAAATAATTGAGAAATCAGGTTAAGTTAACCTTGAGATATATTCCAATTATAGTTTAATTGAAATGCATTCAAATTAGAAGTCCAAGTTGCATTGGAAATAATAATAAATCAATTCCATGCATTTGTGATAAAAATAAATAATTCTTTTATTTATTCAAGAAAAGAGTCTTTTCAATACAACTGAACTTCTTTTTTCTGAAAAGCTTTAAGTTCCAATTTTAGAGAATAATTCAAAAATTCAATTAAATTGCTTTTCTGATTTCAAGTTCTAAATTTAGAAAAAGAAATAATATCTCAAGTTTGATTTCTCTTTCAATTCAATTCTTGTTTTGTAATTAATTCCTCTTTTGTAATAAATTAATTCTTTTTTTGCATGATTAAATGGAAATTTATTAATTAATTAAATATGCAAGGATATTTAATAAATTAAATAAGATAATCAAAATGATATTCTTGGAAATGATTCAATTAATTAAATGAATATTTAATTAATATTGAGTAATTAATTTTCTAGGTGATATTTGATGATTAAATAATTAATAATGTGCTCAAGGTTGATTTAATTGCCTTTGGTTAGGACCTTGGTGATGTTGTCGAGATTAGGGGCCCATGGTTTAGATGACCATTTTTTAGGGTATTACACATACTGCCAAGGTTTTCCCAACAAGATATGACAAACACTCATAGACACAATATCACATAAAACTTCCATCTCGGAAAGGCCCAATATTGAAACTCACCAAACACTTCTCCTTTATCTCTATCTTTTGATCATCTTGTAACCAACTCACCTCATAAGGACAAGGATGCTTAAGCCTCTTCAACCCAAGCTTCAAAACCATCTCTTTAGATACTAAATTATTAGTACTTTCACTATCTACAATGACCTTGCAACACTTACCACCTGATTTACACACAGTCTGGAAAAGACTCTTCCTCTGAGTAGATCCGATATCCTTTCTTCTGAACATAAGGGATTCCCCTTTCTCCAGTGCACAGTAAGATCCAATACCATCCAATTCTTCACTTGCCACACAACTTCTTGCCATTCCTTTCTTACATTCATAGGATCTCTGTCCAATTTCTCTGCACTTGAAATATTTTCCAGGAAATTATCTATCGATACTTGTCCTAGCTTTCCTCGGTGTCTCATGTTCGGGTTCCTTACTCCACTTAGGTTTTGACTCCTCTTCTTCAATCAGTTTCTTCATACTATCACTCATCTTGAATTTCTCCTTTCCCTTATTCGGTTGTCTTATTCCCACCTTCTCCTCAGCCTTCAAAGCATATTGGTAAACTTCTTCAACTATGGAAACCTTCAACATACTCATCTCATCTTGAATGTTAAAAGCAAGTCCATTGATGCACCTCACCTTCTTTTCTCTATTCATCTCTCTATGTCT
This sequence comes from Cryptomeria japonica, assembly GCF_030272615.1. Classification (NCBI taxonomy): domain Eukaryota; kingdom Viridiplantae; phylum Streptophyta; class Pinopsida; order Cupressales; family Cupressaceae; genus Cryptomeria; species Cryptomeria japonica. The sequence goes on along the minus strand of NC_081411.1, from coordinate 468,775,742 downwards.
AGATCTAATTACCACCTTGTACAATTCCTCAGTATATTTCTTCACAGTCATGTTTCTCTATTTCAGGTTTTGCAACTTCTTGAATAGTTCCAATTCATAGTCTCCTGGTATGAACTTAACCTTCAATCTTGCAACCATTTGTCTCCACTAGGTGATCTTCAATTCACCATTCTCCACTTTGTCTTTCTGCAATTCTTTCCTCCACAAGGCAACATGTCCTTTCAACTTGGTCTGTGCCAACCAACCTCTTTGTGGGTCCTTGGCATCCTCAAACTCAAAGTAGTCCTCCAACTCTCTGATCCAATTGATTAGATCCTTCGGGTTCAGTGTCTCGGAAAAGTTGGAAACCTCAAATTTATGAACCTTACTTACTTATGCCACTACTCTCAAGAATCTTTCATCTCTTTCATCTTCTGGTCCTTCAACTTCCTCAAGCTCTTCACTGGCTTCCTCATATTCATCCTCACAATCAGGGTTTCTTTGCAAACCAACCAAAGAATTTTGGATTTCATTCCTTACTTCATTATTGAAGTCTTCCATCATCTTCTCTACCCTCCAGGGATTTGTCCTCCTTAGTGGAATCTCTTCTTCAACTCTGGTGAACTGCCTCAACTCGGCGATCTAATGACTAGTTTCAATTACCTCACCTCGACAATCTATTGAACACACATGCAACCTACCTCCAATCGATGACCCGTCCACCCCAAGGAATGCCTCAATGTTCACAAATGATTCTTCCACTAGCCAGTCGATAACCAGCTCTGGTACCACTTGGTCCATCCATAACCGGTAAAAACCCTCAAAAGAATCAACCAACTTATGCAGCAAGAAAACATAACAATTTCACATAAACAAATCATATTAAAGCCTTGGAACTTTCAGAAATCATCTGGCAATCATTATATATTCATCAAAGAACATCTGCTAGTTAACTAGTTACATGCAGGCTTCAAGCCAGATACAATCCAACTGGGACTCTAAGAATCAATTAGATCACAACATGCAAATCTCAATCCTTATTATGAGTTTTACCTCCACCCCTACAAATGATTAAATAATAACATATTTATACCTACCGAAACACATCTGGGTTGGCCTCATAAAATTACATTCACCAATGCAGGAAAATGAAACATGTAATTAGGTCGGCCCTAAGAATTAAATAAATCTATCTGATAAATAACAACCAAGTGATGTAGTTCAGAAAGAAGGTTGGCCACATGCCAAAGAACATCAAACAAGACCCAAGATGGATCCACATGCCAAGAATCGCGTCGATAAAGAAGGAAAACCAACTGGTAAGCACAAGAAGTGTCCTAGAACCTAGAAATAGTCAACCGGAAGCGATAGCTGACTAGAAAAGAGTCTAAATGAACTAAAAATATGGAATCAAGAACATGAAACTGCCAGGAAACTGAAAAATAAGATCTTCCATGAAGAACAAGCAACTACTGGTACATACCGGTAAGAACACAAAAAGCTGCACAAAGAACTAAACAAGAACAAATTGAAAAGAAATATTTTTGGTTGATGCAAGATTGGTTATCAACTAGGGATACTCTTGCATCAACATTATTCCATGACATGATCCACAATATCATGGAAGATTATGTTGATGATCTACTAGCTAAATAAAAAACAAGAGGTCACCTGGAAGTCCTTGCTAAGATATTTGATCGATTGGAACAATACAATGTCAGATTAAATCCAAAGAATTGTGTGTTCAGTGTCACAACTAGAAAACTTATAGGATTTGTTGTTTCTAACAGAGGAATTGAGGTAGATACAACAAAGGTAAAAGTGATCAACACTTAAGTAGTTAAGAGGATTACAAGGAAGATTACAGTCTATAAGAAATTTTATAGCACACCTAGTAGATAAAAGTCACCCATTTCAGCATTTACTCAGAAAAAGGAGTCACCTTCAAATGGACAAAGTAGTGCCAAGAAGCTTTTCAAGCTTTAAAATATTATCCTTAGAATACTCCAATATTAGTTCCACCTACTCTAGGAAAGCTTTTATTACTATATATTAGCAACAAACTCATCTTTGGGAGCCCTTTTGGCACAACATAATGGTCAAGGAAAGGAAAGAGAAATCTACTATATAAGTAGAACCCTAATTTGATATGAGATTAATTACACTCCCATAGAATGAGAATGTCTAGCAATGATCTTTGCATCCCAAAAGCTAAGACACTATATGCCAAGTCACAAAGTTCAACTCATTGAACGCTTTGATCCTCTCAAGTATCTATTAAGAAGAGCAACATTAACTGGAAGATTGGCCAAGTGGGTCATAAATTTAAGTGAGTTTGACATAGAATATGTGGATAAAAAGGCAATCAAAGGGAAAATTATAGCATACCAATTAGAAGAAGCTCCCTTGCAAGACAATCACCCACTACTAGTGGACTTTTATGATGAATCTATGTTTACATTGATAATATCCACCACTTGGAAATTGTACTTTGATGGTTCTCTGATGCAAAGTCCTAGTATAGGTATGGGACATGTTCCCATAATCCAAGAACACACTAAGGAGCCTAGAAATCACACAACACTCCTAGGGGTTAAGGAATATCAGTTTGACAAGTCCCACATCCCTTTCTTCCAAACAAAAGGCTACCGGTACAAGGTCTCTATGGTCAATAATGGTTTGGTCCCTTCTCTAATGCAAAAATGGATATTTAAGGTTTTATTTGAATCCCCTAGGCCAAGGAGACCTCCTTCAATCATTGAATTCATGTTCCCTCTATCGGTTTGGGTGATTGTTGCAACAAGGCCTACACAACCTAGTAGCCCTGCCAGACCGGTTTTCCACACTTAACTCTTTATTTTCTCCAAAAGACTAGATAAAAAATCCTTGATTTGGATACCCTTTTTGGAGTTACAAAACATATCCTAAGGGTTCTTACTGGTAGGGAACACAAGAATCCAAACCCTACTTTGGTTAGGATATCAATATAGCCCAATTAGGCCTATTTTACAAAGGAGTGTGTAGACACAGAACTTAACTCACCAAAAAAACTCAATGAATACTCTTAAGCCATTGAAAATACACCAATTCCTAAGTCTTAGGCCATGATCAGACCTTTAACCCCTAATGTGAGACTTGTTTGCTTAAACTTGCATGGTGGCCACATGGAGTTTCCCACCTTAATACATCAAACCCTCACCTCCAAATGGTCCTAACCTACAAAAGGCATTTAAAATCCTAAAATAAATTGGCCATAATTTCATCCCCTTAAAATCCATGAACCACCAATGAAGGATTAGCAAGGTAAGGCCATTTCTTTGTAAAACCCTAGACAAAACTGTCAAATCTAGAACACTTCCAGAAATTTGTTGATTTCTTCCTTGTCTTGGCTAATTAGGACCTTAGAATTGATACATCTGAAAGGTTATTGGCCACTCTAACACATCCCACTGGTTTCCTAATTCCAAATTGATCGTACAGTACAATACACCGTGTAGAATAATGGAATTGCAGGAAATTCTCAAAAATATATTACTTCAATCATGCCAACAGTTTACAAAATCATTCTCCCCTCCCAATGATTATTGGGATGAAATTTTATACCTTCATCAATGGTTATCAACCACATTTTTAACCGAGGTGACCATTGGAAGGAAGTTGCTATTTGCAACCAAAAGTTGTCATTAAAAGTTGTCAAGTTTGAGCAACTTTTGACATATGTTAAATCCGCCTACCTAGAGGTGCTTCAACATGTCCTAAACCTTCCTAAGACATATCCAACACATAAACACCTAGAAAAATACTCAACCAAATACCCCTAGGTCCATATGCCCATGGTGGCTTATCAATTTGCCAAATCCATGTCATTGGGTAACAAGGTGGGGTTGATTACAGACAAGTCAAACATCAAACAAACAAGACTACCCTATAATATAGATTGAAAGGTCACATTCTCATGTGTGTCCTTTAGCCTTTATTTCTCTTATTATCTTAGTCATGAGATGCTCCTGCACCATACTCCCAGGGTGAATGAATCTCAAGTCCACTTGAGAGGAGGTCATGTAATGTAGTACCATGCTTCTTGATATGATATTCATTCAACCAAATGGCTTTAGAGTTTGGTTTTCCTTTCCATTTGACCAAGTATTGTTTGTACTCATTGTTCTTGGTCTTCCTTACAATCTTGGTGTCCAACACTTTCTCAAGTTTAGGTGGCTCATGTTTGGGAAAATCTATATATGCTGCTCGTTCTAGGGCCTGTTGTGAGTTACCTGCATTAGAGTCACCTTTAAAAGGAGTTAGATCATAAACATTAAAAATAGGAGATATTCCAAGGTCTGATGGCAATTGAATTTCATAAGCATTGGTGCTAAACTTCTTCAATATTTGACATGTTTCTACTTTCCTTTGCATGAGCTTAGTGTGTTTTCCCTTGGGTAACCTTGTATTCTTCAAATTTCCCAAATCAAATCTCCAACTTGAAACTATACCTCTCTCCTTTTATGATCTACATGTTCTTTGTATTTTTCTAATGACTTTTGAAGTTATATTTTGACCTACTCATGAACTTCCTTTATGGCTTCAGCAAACCTCTCACCATCTACACTTATGGGATCTATATGGGGTGGTTTTATCAACTCCAACACCCCTCTTGGATGCAACCCATACACAATCTGAAATGGTTACTTCCCTGTGCTTCTATTTATAGTGTCATTGTACGCAAGCTTAGCCTAAGGTAAGATTGAATCCCACTTTCCACCATGATACATTGTAAGACATCTCAACAAATTCCCTAATGACCGGTTTACTACTTCTATCTTCCCATCCATTTGTGGATGATAGGCTGATGTGAAGGACATATTTGTTCCAGGTTTCCTCCATAGATCTCTCCAAAAATGGCCAACAAATTTAACATCCCTATCAGACACTATGTTCAATGGAAGTCCATGAATCATTGCTACTTCTCTGAAAAACAAATCTTCTATATTATATGCATCACTAGTGGACTTACATGGCAAGAAATGTGCCATTTTACTAAACCTATCCACTATCAGAAATATTGTCAAACCCCTTTTGTGTCCTAGGTAAACCCATTACAATTTCCATTGACACACTTTTGCAAGGTCTTGAGGGAATGGGTAAGGGTTGATAGAGACCACTATTGGTACTTCTTCCTTTTGCCTTTTGGAAAATGGTGCATGTATCTACAAACTTTCTTACATCAACCTTCAATTTAGGCCAAAAGTAGTGCATTCTTACCAATTCAAGTGTCTTTTCCAAACCAAAATGATCTGCCATAACTCCACTATGATTTTCCTTGATGATATTATTCCTCATTGAGCACTTTGGTATGCACAATTTCCCACCTTTGAAAAGAAGTCCATCTTGGATCAGAAAATCAGAAAACTCCACATGATACCTTTCACCAAATTTGGTACATGCCTTGTAAATCTCCTTAAAGTCCTCATCTGCAGCATACATATCTTTCATTGCATCAATCCCAATGCTTTCGAATTGGATTTTAGATATGGTTAGCACTCTCCTACTCAGTGCATCAACCACTTTGTTGGCTACTCCTTTCTTGTGTTTTATGGAAAAGGTATAGGCTTGTAGGGATTCTACCCACTTCTTATGCCTATGGCTTAGCTTTTCTTGGCTATTAATGAAACTCAAGGCTTGGTTGTCAATATAGACCAAAAATTCCTTTGGTAGAAGATAGTGTCTCCATTTTTTCAATGCCTGAACTAGTGCATACATTTCTAGGTCATAAGAAGAATATTTTCTCTTTGCCTCATTGAGTTTTTCACTAAAGAATGCTATAGGTCTGCCTTCTTGTCTTATGACTTCTCCTATGACCACATGACTAGCATGACATTCAATCCAAAACACTTTGTTAAAATCAAGTAAATCAAGTATTGGTTGTTGAGCTACCTTTTTCTTAAGAGTTTTAAATGCCTCATCCGCCTCCTTTGTTGAAGAAAACCTTCACTTTTGACCACCTTTTATGGTTTCCAACATTGGATCACATATCTGAATGAAACCTCTTATGAACTTTCTATAAAATGTGGCTATCCACAAAAACTTCTAACTTCACCAATAGTCTTAGGAATAGGCCAAGAAAGAATTGCATTTACCTTATCCTGATCCACCTTCATGTGACCTTTGGAGATCACAAATCCTAGATAGGTGAGCTCTTCCTACATGAACAAACACTTCTCCATATTGATCATCGATTCCTCTTCACTAAACCTTTTCAAAACCATTTTTAGATGCCTCAAGTGTTCTTCCTTTGTCTTGCTAAATACTAGGATGTCATGAATGTACTTGGGGTGTTAGACAAACCAAATGGCATAACCTTACATTCATACAACCCTTCATTTTTTTTGAAGGCTGCTTTCCACTCATCACCAGGCCTAATTCTAATTTGGTGGTATCCACTCTTTAAATAAATTTTAGAAAAATATTTTGCACCCCCCAAACAATCAAGTAAATCCTCTATCCTAGGCATTGGAAATCTATACCTTATGATGATCTTGTTGAGAGCTCTTGAGTTAGTACAAAGACTCCATGTTCCATCCTTTTTGGGTGCCAAAACTGCCAGTACTACACATGGGCTCAGGCTCTTTCCAATCAGGCCAGAATCTAGCAACTCCCTAAATCTACCTTGCCATCTCCTTATTTTGTTGTGGCATGAGTTTGTATGCAGCCTTTTTAGGTAATGTAGCCCTTGGGATCAAGTCAATGCAGTGAATAATCTCTCTCATTGGTGGCAAACACCTTGGTACTCCATCTGCAACTATTCCTTGGTATCTTCCAATGATATCCTTCACTTTTGGATTGAGGTCCTTTCCTTTTGCCCTATCATCTGCAACAGGCTTCCCCTTTTGGGTTGGTATTGGAAGCAATTCACAACATATTCCTTCTTCCATCTTTATCTCCTTGAGGAATGGTTTTCCCTCCATCATCATCACTTTGGACTCAATTTCTTTTCGCTCTTGTTTGTTTTCAGTCTAGGGTAGTAGCTCTATGACCTTGCCATTCTTTGTGATGGAATAGGTATTCCTAAAGCCATCATGGTGTTCTTTGAGGTCATACTACCATGGTCTTCCAAACAAGAGGTGAAAAGAATCCATGTTAACAACATCAAACATAATCTTATCTTTATATGCTCCTATATGGAATTCTACCCATGATTTCTCTTCTACAAGAGTTTGCTGCCCTTTTGTCAGCCAAGACACCTTATAGGGGTACAGATGGGGTATCCTCCTCAATTTCAACTTCTCTACCATTTCTGTTGACACAAAATTCTTAGTAGACCCCGAGTCAACCAGAACTTTACATATGTTTCGTCCTAATTGGCAAGTGGTGCAGAAAGTCTTCCTCTAAGGTGGCTCCATAGGTGTTGGTACCTTCAAGAGGGTTCTTCTCAATATTAGTGCCTCTCTAGTCTTTGGGTAACCACATGAATCAGGTTTACTACTACCTTGGTAATTTGATTCTTGGGTTAGATTGGCTCTCCTTTCTCCTTGGAAATAGACCCCATCTTCTTCGGGCATCTGTTGGCAATGTGTTTCTCTTGGTTTCGGTTAAAACATTTTATTGGTTCTGCTCCTCTTCCTAGTGATCTTCCTCTGAAATTTGGCCTACTACCTCTAAAGTTGCCTTTATTTTTGTTGTCATTTCTTGAGGAGTCTTGACTTCTCTCTCCTTGAAATTCAAAATTTGATCCTCTTCCTCTGAAGTTGCTCCTTCCTCTTGGTTGCTTACCCGTTCCTCTACTGCTCTTTTTTTGTCTTCTTTTGAGCTTCTCCTCTACCTTTAATGTCAATTGATAGCATTTATGAATAGTGTCAGGTCACAAGAGGTTCAACTCTTCTTGTATGTTCCAACTTAGGCTGTTTAGATACCTTGCCACTCTTTCACTTTCATCTTCAACCTTCTTAGACTTTATACTCAATTTCTGAAATTCTTTAGTATAGGCATAGAAATCCATCTCTTTCTGCCTGAGATTATGCCTTCTCTTGTGTAATTGGACTTGATAGGCCTCAGGTACATATACTCCCTTGATCTCTATAATCATCTTCTTCCAAAAGGTGATATTTCCTCCTCCCTCTTTCACTCTTTCTCCTTGCACAAAATTCCACCATGTCAGGGCTGCTCCCTTCATTTTTGACTTGGCAATCTTCATCTTTTGGTTGTCAGCAATGTCTTCACATTCAAAGAAGTTGTTTAAGGACTCTATCCAGTCCATCACTCCATCGGTCCATCTTCCAACTAAAAATAGGAAGGTTTGATTTTTGGTCCATGGTTCTCCTCTCCATAGACTTCAAGGCATTGACCAACTACCTATACTCTATAGGAACTTCCTCTTCTTCTTGCCATTGTGGGTTCTCCTCCTCTTCTCCCACTTCCTCCAAGCCATCTGGTCCTCTCTCCAGCCTGCCTTCCAAGTTCTTAATCAAACTTCTAAGCCGATCATTTTCTTCTCTTTTCTCTTGCACCATCCTCGAAAGTTCCACATTTGTCACCTTTGGAGGCATTCTTCTAGCCTCACCCTCTAATTCTTCTACTGACATGTACTATTCTTCTTCCTAAAAGGATTCCTCATGTGCTCTGATACCAATATGATCTAGAGTCCTGGTATAGGTATGGAATAGGTTCCCCTAATCTAAGAACACACCAAGGACCCTAGAAATCACACAACACTCCTAGGGGTTAAGGAATATCAATTTGACAAGTCCCACATCCCTTTCTTCCAAACAAAAGACTACCGGTACAAGGTCTCTTTCATTTACCGGTACAAGGTCTCTATGATCAACAATGGTTTGGTCCCTTATATAATGTAACAATGGCTATTTAAAGTTTTATTTGAAGTCCCCTAGGTTAGAAAGACCTCCTTCAATCATTGAATTCAGGTTCCCTCTACCGGTTTGGGTGATTGTTGCAAAAAGGCCTACAATACCTAGTAGCCCTGCCAGACCGATTTTCCACACATAACTCTTTATTTTCTCCAAAAGACCAAACAAAAAATCCCTGATTTGGATACCCTTTTTGGAGTTACAAAATAGATCCTAAGGGTTCTTGCCGGTAGGGAACACAAGAATCCAAACCCTACTTAACTCACCAAAAAAACTCAATGAATACTCTTAAGCCATTGAAAATACACCAATTCCTAAGTCTTAGGCCATGATCAAACCTTTAACCCCTGATGTGAGACCTGTTTGCTTACACTTGTACGGTGGCCACGTGGAGTTGCCCACCTTAATGCATCAAAACCTCACCTCCAACTGGTCCTAACCTACAAAAGGCCTTTAAAATCCTAAAATACATTGGCCATACTTGCATCCCCTCCAAAGACATGAACCACCAATGAAGGATCAGCAAGGTAAGGCCATTTATTTGTAAAACCCTAGACAAAACTGCCAAATCTAGAACACTTCCATAAATTTGTCAATTTCTTCCTTGTCTTAGAGAATTAGGACCTCAAAGTTGATACATCTGAAAGGTTATTCACCACTCTAACACATCCCACTAGTTTCCTAATTCTAAATTAATCATACACTGTGTAGAATAATGGAATTGCGGGAAATTCTCAAAAATATATTACTTCAATGATGCCAAAAGTTTACAAAATAATTATCCCCTCCCAATGATGATTGGGGATGACATTTTATACCTTCCTCAATGGTTATCAACCACCTTTTGAACTAAGGTGACTGTTGGAAGGAAGTTTCTATTTGCAACCAAAAGTTGTCTTTAAAAGTTGTCAAGTTTGAACAACTTTTGACATATGTTAAATACGCCTACCTAGAGGTGCTTCAACATGTCCTAAACCTTCCTAAGACATATAAAACACATAAAAACCTAGAAAAATACTCAACCAAATATCCCTAGGCCCATATGCCCATGGTGGCTTATCAATTTGCCAAATCCATGTCATTGGGTAACAAGGTGGGGTTTATTACAAACAAATCAAACATCAAACAAATAAGACTACCCTATTACATAGATTGAAAGGTCACATTCTCATGTGTGTCGTTTATCCTTTATTTCTCTTATTATCTTAGTCATGAGGTGTTCCTACACCATTCTTATGCAAATCATGGAGAAGGAGCCGAGATTCTTTTCATCACCCTTCAAAGGGATTCTATCCCAAAGTCATTCAGAACCAATTTTCCCAGTACAAACAATATAGATGAATATGAAGCTCTCATCATAGGACTTTGTACCGCTATACAATAGAGGATAAAAGAACTACAAGTTTATGGTGACTCACAACTAATTGTCAATCAAGTCAATGATGACTATAACATAAAAGATGATAAACTGATGCCTTATAAATAAATGGTAGAATATTGGAAAGAACATGTCAGTAACATCACTTTTGAGAAGATGTCATGGCTATAGTAGGATCTCTCCTAGACATGCCTAATAATGAAACTTAGTTCAATTTCATTGTAGAACAATTGATGGTACCGACATATGAGATTCCCTCATCAGAATATGTATGTGTCATTGTGGGTCCTGAATGATGAGATATACACATACTTAAATAATCAATATATGTTTCCTGATCTATCAAGAAATCAAAAGAATACTTGTATTCATCAAGCACCCAGACACACCATTATTTCTAACACATTGTACACAAAGAGCCTTGATGGGACACTTCTTCGATGTCTTGATTTTGAAGAAGCGCAACTTGCCTTAAAAGAGGTACATGATGGAATTTATGGTGCACATCCAAGTGGCTCTCAACTATCAAAGAAGTTACTAAGAACTAGATACCTACCATGGAAAAGGATGCCTACAAATATGTAGAGAAATTTAGACAATGTCAAGTGTACAAAGACCTCATTCATGCACCAACACACGATCTCCAACCTATCACATCACCCTGGCCATTTTCATAGTGGGGGTTAGATATTGTTGGTAAAGTTAATCCTACTTCATCCAATGGGCACAAATTCATCTTAACGTCTACCAAGTATTTAACCAAATGGGTCAAGGCAATCCCTCTAACATATACCATTGGTAAGAAGATAGAAAAATTCATTCTTAACTATATCAACTGTCAGTACGGGATTCCAATGTGTATAGTGACTGATAATGGATGTCTATTTAAGAATCAAGAAATGAGAGAACTGTGTGAACAATTCTAGATACAACAAATATTTTCAACGCCCTATTATTTGCAAAGTAATGGACAAGCAGAGGCAACAAACAAAACAATATTCAAGATCCTGAAGAAAGTTGTCACTGACGCGGGATGAGACTGACATCTCCAGTTAAATCCCACTCTTTGGGCTTATCGAACTGGTGTTTGCACAACTACTGGTGCTACACCTTACTCTTTAGTATATGGTTTAGAATTCATTTTACCTATAGAGGTAGAATTGACATCACTAAGAGTCTCTCTGAAACACATCATATCAGAGGAAGACTACAGAGTTGCCTGTTTGTAAGAACTTGAATTATTGGATGAAAAATGGTAAATCGATTTGAATCATTTGCAAGGCTATGAAAATATAATGAGACAAAGCTATAAAAAAAGAGTAAGACCATGTTACTTTGAAGTAGGGGATATTTTCCTTAAGGAGAATCAAAGGAACCTCACGAATGTGAAAAACCAAGAAAGTTTGAACCTAACTAGTTATGTCCTTTTGTCATAACAAAAGTGGTTGGAAATGGTGCTTATCATCTAACAACAATGGAGGGAGATCCACTTCTAGATCCCATGAACAACATGCACCTAAACAGATACTACATCTAAGGGTTGGGTTAATTTAGCATTTACTTTTTGCGCTTGCATATCATTTCCATTAACATATTGCATCTCATATAGTTTCTTTCCTAACTGCATTGCATTCACAATCTTCATAGCATATAATCTTTTCTTATGCATAGAGTTGCATCAATAAAACAAGGTAATTATCTAATCATTCACCTATCTGCATTGAAAGGAGAGAAGGTGGTCTTATTTCCCTGCTACTTGTTCATGAAATGTTTAGGAGGTCTTTAGTCATTTATCTTCAATGTCACCTTGTGATTGAGCTCTATCAATGGTTGTGTAGAGTGTAGTACCCCTCCTCGATCAACCTCTGGTTAACCTAGTTTGACCATGGTTGACCTTATTAACAACTTGCATGGATGATTGGAATACTATGTAATGATGGTTTGATTCAATATGATGGACTATGTTAGACAAGTAAATTAGTGAATATGGACCTCCTTTTGGATTATTAGATAAAATTGGGTTATGCTTCTTATATATGTTAGGAGTTTGGGGTCCTACCCCGAACCCATCATAAGAATAACTTTTATTTCTGTTATGGACTTATCTTTCAAGATAGAACCTTGATACATCATGGTCATGAGACCCTTTGACATATGACCTATTGGTATTTTGGTATGGTTTTGTCATTGATGTCAACACCTATCAACACTTATCAACTCTGGCACTTTGGAGAATTGACAATGTTCACCGGAAAGCAAGTGAATTTATGCACAGTCATTGGTATCTGGTACACCGGCAGGATATATTGTTCACCGACACTTGGAATGACATGGAAAACATCTGGTTATGTCAAAGACATTTTTTGGACACTTTATCTTGGAGATTTGTTCATTGGCATATTCGTATTTGCATATTTGTTGTTACCGACAAATAGGTCCAGAATAAGCATTGGCAGGCTTATCTATTCCAGATCAGCATGACATGCTTTTGAGATGATTTTGTTGTTATTGTAAATGCATTAAGCCGACATGTTGAATCGGATATTGCATCGGTTATTGATTTACTTGAAATTTTTTTATTGTAATATCTTTTAGAGCCGACCTACTAAAATTGGTCTTAGGTTATGGTATATATGTAAGATCTTATTTGTATGATCGATATGCGACTGGGATAAGGAATTGTAAGAAGGTATATGTGAGAATAAGCAGAGCTATACACACAAACATCATTTGAAGGTGAAGAAAGGTTTTTGTAAAGGCAATCAGAACTACACCGGTACTCAATCCAACATATGAAGATGCTATTTTGAGCAGTACATTCTTATTGGATTTAACCATCCAATTGTAGTCAGTGTGACTCCTATTTGTGTTTGAGCAATGAGCTCTAGGTGCTTGTCCTTTCTGCATGTTTAGACCCCATTTGTATACACATGCTATCTGCAATAGTATCATCTGATTGTGGGTGAGGTTTCCCATCGTGGTTTTTCCCCTTACAGGGTTTCCACATACAAATATTGGTGTTATGTGTTGTGGATGTTATTATCTTTCTATTTCATGCATTAATTTTTACCGGTACTGCAATTAACTGATAAACTGTCTACTAGCATAAAGTTTGATTTTCTGGTATTAAGCATTAAGGTTGGTTAAGTTGTTTTTGGTTTGAATTTATTAGACAACTGATTCACCCCCCCCCCCCCCCGCCCCTCTTAGTTGTCTCTGGGACCTAACATGACCTTCATGAAACTAATGGATAAGATGTATTCCGCATTATGATTTGTGAGATTTTGCCAAGATCAAGGGCATAATGAAAAGCATACAAAAGAGAGACAATAGTTTGACAAGAACAAACTTTACTCTCATCAATATGCAAAAGTGATCAACTGGATTAACCAATACAAGAGAGATGAGCTTGCTTATATAGGCAAGGCCAAATAGATATGTGAGCACATAATCATGACATGTGGCTCAATGAGACACAAGGGTAGGTAGGGGTAGGTAGGAGAAACAATAGAATATTCCACAAGAGGTGGATCACCCATCGAAGGTGGAATGTAACAACAAGACAAGACCACAAAAGGTGGAATTTCTCCTACAAGCATCATCCCTATGTGCACACTTCCCTAAGTGTCTCATATCCAAACTACGATGAGATGCATTATCCTAAGTCAACTTAAGTAAAGTGTAATTATATCCTATAAGAATAAATAATTACACCAACAACCCCCCTCAAGTGCAACTTAGGTGAATGAAGACTCAAGTCAACAATGCAAGATCGGTATCGGCTACGAGGCCATGATAGGTACCCATGTACAAGATGAAAATGCAAGAAAACCTATGTAATGCAATCTCTCACAAACAAAGAAAGGGAGAAAACCTAGCAGGAAAAAACTCCCCCCAAAAGAGAGATAAATGTACAAAGAGACTCTCAAAGAAGAAGGACAAAACCTCAAAGTGGAAAAAGTCCCCCCATAAGAGAGGAAGGAGAAGTTAGATAACCCCCCTAATGAAACATCTCACACCCCCAAGAGAGCTCACAATTGTTGATACTTACCCTTAGTGAAGGCTTTGGTGAATATGTTTGCAATCTACTTTGATGTAGGACAATACTGCAAAGCAATGACCTACCCCTGAATGTAGTGCATATGAATCTCGATGTGTTTGGTCTGCTGATACTAGACCAGGTTCCTCAAGATTGCAATAGCACTTTGATTGGCACAATGCAAAACTGTCGGCCATTGAGTGGAGATCCCAAACTCTGTGAGAATATGCTGAAGCTAAATAGCCTCAGTCAAAGAGAGAGAGCAATAGCATGCTGCTTCTTGCTCTGCCAATAAATGGGTCCCAAACCAAGGTGGAAGCTATTATAAAAAGTAGACTTACGATCATCAAGATCGCCAGCTCGATTGGAGTCTATGTATCCAACCAAGCAAAGTCCTATTCTTGTTGCATAGTGAATCCCATAATGATGTATACCCTGGATGTAGTGTAAGATGCATTTGGTGGCTTTACAATGAAGCTCATGTGGTGCCTGCATAAAGTGGGAAACCATGCCAATAGCAAATGAAATGTCAAAGCATGTGTGAGTCAAGTAGATGAGACTACCCACAAGTTGACGATACGATGTGACATCAACTAGTGGAGAAGTGCTCTTAGCCTCAAGCTTGACTCCTGAAAAAAAGGAGTCACTAAAGGTTTACAATCAGCCATATGAAAGCGTGCAAGTAGATCAAGAGAATACTTGGGCTACAAAAGAGTAATCCTAGGAGGTGACGATGAAATATCTATCCCAAGAAAGTAGTGCAAAAGACCCAAGTCAGTCATAGCAAATTTGTTATGCAAAGCAGTTTTGACACTGCTAATGATGGATGAGGTGCTCTCGGTAATGATCAAGTCATCAACATAGAACACAAGTATCAAGTGGGAGTCATCCTCTAACAAAATATAGACATTCAGATCAGAATGACATAGGTGAACCCTACTAAGAGAAGGAAGGAATCCATCTTGGCATACCAAGCCCTAGGGGCCAGCTTAAGGCCATAGATAGATTTCGTCAGTCAAAAAACCAATGAATAATCTTGGATGAAACCCTATGGCTACTCCATATATATCTCCTCATCAAGATACCCATGAAGAAAAGAACTCTTCACATCCATCTGATGTACAACCCAACCATGAGTTGCAGCAATAGCAAGTGTCAAGCAAATAGAGTTCATCATGGCTAAGGGAGCAAAGGTCTTATTATAGTCAAGACTTGGAACCTATGAGAAACCCTTTGCAACAAGTCAAGCCTTATACTTATCCACACTACCATCCACTGCAAACTTGGTTTGATAGATCCACTTACATTGAACCATATTTCTCCCTTTAGGGAGATGGACTAACTCCCAAGTGTTGTTCCTCATCAAGGAACTATACTCTTCCTCCATAGTGGGGTCCCACTTGGGAACCCCTGATGCTTCCTGAAATGTCTGTGGATTGAAAGTGATAGCAATGTATGCATGTGGAAGATCCTGATGTTGTGATCGAGTCCTATGTGTATCTAAAGGATCCCCAACAAGATAACCTGTTGACTCAAGTGTCTGTCAAGCCCACCGAGGTCTAGGTGGAGGTGGAGGACAAAGCTCCTCAACTACTAGTGGACCCTGCAGAGGTGTATTCTTGTGAGTCAGAATTGAAGAAGTCTCATCATCTGAATCACTCTCATCACTATCCACAGTGGAGGAAGGTGGAGGAGGAATTAAAGCTAAGATAGGAAAGCTTTCCTCAAAATGAACACTCCTCTCAATAAATACCTCATGTGTCTCTTGATCCATCAATTGATATGCCTTAACACCCTTGGGATATCCAATGAAAATACAAGGCCTACTCCGAGGTTCCAATGCCTTATATTTCTATGGAGGAATGCAAGCCCTTGCTAGAAACCCAAAGACTCTAAAATGTCTCACAATCAGTTTCCTACCAACCCAAGCCTCAAAAGGAGTGATACTCTTCAAAGCTTTATGAGGAACCCAATTTTAGATGTGTGTGGCACAACTAATAGCCTCTTCCCAAAAGGTAGGATCAAGAGAACGTGCATGTATCGTACAACTAGCCATCTCACTGAGAGTTCTATTCTTTCTTTCTATGACTTCACTCTATTGTGGAGCGTAGGCAGCTAAATGTTGAAGATCAATCCCCTCGAGTGTACAAAATCCTCAAGTCTTTTGTTCACATATTCCCTTCCATTATCTATGTGAAGGATCTTGACCACTTTCCCTGATTGCTTCTCCATATGAGCCTTGAAGGCTAGAAATATGTCAAAAACTTCACTCTTATGAACAAGAAAGTAGACCCAACTGAAGCGCAAGTCATCAATGAAGGTGAGGACATAGCGGGCCTTGCTAAATGAAGGTGATGAAAATGGACCTGCTACATCGCTGTGAACAAGTTGAAGAACTTATAAATCTCTCCAAGCTTTCCCCTTATCAAACTTCTCTTTGGGATGCTTGCCCATGGAACATCTTGAACATACACCCTCTAAAAAACTAATTTATGGTAGGCCTATGACCATGTCTTTAGAGCTAAGTTGCTAAAGATAGTGGTAGTTAAGGTGACTAAACTGCTCATTCCATAGCTTACTTTTTGAATTTGAATGAGTAAGAAAGGCCATAGAAGGAGATCTTGGCACAAAGTTGGAGAATGAATAAAACCTTGAATTTTCATTGACTTGTCCCACTGCTACAAGGAATCATTATCAAGTTATTTTACCACAATTGAATCAGGTGTGAACTCAACCTTTTTCCCATTCCCATAGTGAGTGATTTGGTAGATAGAGAGAAGATTGGTAGAAAAGTTAGGAACACAAAGAACATTCTCAAATGTTCCATCATCCATGGAAACTGAACCTTTCCCTTCTACCTCAACTTGTGTATCATCACCTATGTAAATGTGAGGTACCTTAGATGGCTCCAATGAAGAAAACTGCTCCTTTGTAGAACCCATGTGATAAGAGGCACATGAGTCAAGTATCCATTGCTATGAAGAAAATTTTGTTGCCACAAATTCTTGACCTTTTCCCTTAGATTGTGAGGAAGTGGAAGGAGATGGTTCCTTCTTATTGTAGGCGGATGGCAAGGAGATGTTGTTCTTCTTAAGGATATTTGTCAACTCATCAACTTGCTTGGTGTGGCAATGATGCTCATCATGACAATAATTCTTGCAATAAGCACAAGTTGGTTTTTCCTTCTTAGTTGTGTTCCCCTTCTTAGAAGAGTATGAAGACTCGCCTTGTGATGGAGAAAATGATTGCTCTTTTTCATATTGTGGCTTTGACTTAGACTGCTTATGCTTCTTTTTGGAACCTTTTCCTTGATTCCCTTGATTAGCTACCAAAGCCTTAGACTTTGAAGACTTGAGAATCCCCATGCTCAATAACTTAGATTGTTCCAATATCAACATTTATGTAAAATCATCAAATGTAGGCATAGTGTAGGAACTTCCCACTGTCAAACAATGGGTTTGGAAGCTAGAAACAAATGATGCATATTCGGATGGAAGCTTGTCCAACAAGTTGAATATCAATTTAGAATCCTTTTTGTCAATTCCACAATCCTTAAGCTTTTCTCTTAGCTCATTTTCCTTAGTGACATAATCTTGGATTGTATCAAAACTCTTGGGATCCAAGTTGGTGAGCTCATTGTCAATCTTTTAGCCTATGATTTCATCAACTTGACCATACAATTTTTGAAAAATTTCCCAAGCCTCTTTGATTGTAGTACACTTCTCTATGTGAAAAATGAGGTCATCT
Organism: Cryptomeria japonica; assembly: GCF_030272615.1. NCBI lineage: Eukaryota > Viridiplantae > Streptophyta > Pinopsida > Cupressales > Cupressaceae > Cryptomeria > Cryptomeria japonica. The sequence continues at coordinate 468,757,741 of NC_081411.1, read as the reverse complement.
GAAACATATTTCCACAAAGTTCCAAGAGCTATGAAATTTTTAGTGAGACATTCTAGTTGAGCATTAGGATCAGCCTTAGGATTTGTTGGTGCTATTATTGTTCCATATATGTAATGTGTGAGTCCTTTTTCCATTAGTTTACTCCAAGCTTTTATTTTCTAAGATGTATAGTTACGTGGAGTTAAAGGTGGAAATTTATGAGGACCCATAGCAACAAAAATGAAAGAGAACAAGGAAAAAAGAGAGGCACAATCACACAAGACACCCCCCAAATTCACTCAATCAAATAACACCCCCAAAAATGATGATTTGACAACTTTATACTTAGTGCGTGTACAATGGGCCAGTTGCAAAAAATGGCAAAAGTGGACTTCCGATTTCAACTTTAAAACTGCCTCAAATAGGCCAAATGAGACTCAAACTGATAATGCAAGAGATCAAAACTAAGATCCAAGCAAATTACAAGTACCAAGTAGGCCAAAAAAGGACCAATTTATGAAAGTACAATACCCACTCAAAATTACTAGAAACTGATGATAGATTATGAAAGTAGACAAAAAATTATGCACTTTAACAAAAATGACACCTGAAAAATGAGGTCGTATGAGCTCCAACGAAGCCTTTGAAGTTGCAAAATTGAGGATTGGATAGGTACAGTTGAGAGAATCTGGAATTTCTAAAAACACTATCCACTAAAATTACAAAATAACCACACCACTACGAAGAGCAAAAAAAATTAGCCCAAATAAAAAAAAAATTGCACCTAAAAAAGGAGCAAAATTGAGCAAGATATGGGCCTTCAAAGTTGACCCAAAAAATCAAACTTCTCAATGGTGAGGGGTCTAAAATTTTCAAAAAAAGTGTTGATGCAGGTTGACGTCAACACTTCACTATGCTACATTTGACAGCCGTATGACCTTTAGAAAACCGTCAAACTCCCTTGCTCACTGTACAGATAGGGTGACATGGAAGGCTGACAGGGTTGTTGAATGTGCAATCCATACTGTATGACCAGATGATGTGGTAGAACTAGATTGGCTAAAGCTGCTGACGTGTCCATATGGATAGGCTGATTAAACCGGTGATATGTTAGATCCGTACATCTGCATGGCAGTTTGTAGGCTAGGGTGGTGCCTGTAAGTCTGTCTATGTGGTCGGGTGACGGGCCATTGACGGGCGCACTAATGTGGCAGCTCTTGGCTAGCCCATGGGATGATAGAGCCAACATGGCACATTGAGGTGGCATCTGCATGGATCTGGAAAAAAATCCGCCAGAGGTGGGAGGATCGTTGGTAGGTGGCGGTCGAAGGAGTGTTGGTGGGAGGTCGTCGGAGCTGTAATCATGGGAGGTCATTGGCAGAAGGTGGGTGGCCAGAAAAGCTAGGCAAGGGCCGACTGGGTGGCAGCGGTATGGTCCCTATAGACTACTACAGCTACGTATGAATCTGGGGTCGGGGGGTGGGGTTATTTCCCCCCTATACAAATATATAATTTAAAACAAAAAAATTTCCACAGCCCCGAGATAATAATAAAAAATAATTTCTGCAAAATATATGATATTTTTTTTTCCAGAAAAGAAATATATTATTATTCTTTAATTAAATCGTACGAAATTTACTTGAATTGGCAAAAGAATTTCTCTAAGCCCAAAAATCAACTTCCTCCGAATATAGCCAAATTTATACTTGATTTTAATGGAAATGACCTCCCGGATGCAATGGCGAGGTTGAAATCACTTTAGGATGCCTCCAAAATGAGTAGCAACTTAGATCCAAAATAGAAGCCTTCCAAAAAGTCTCTCAAAAACCAATCAATGAAGCCCCAATGGGTCTAATACCATGTGAGATTTTGCCAAGATCAAAGACACAATAAAAAGCACACAAAAGAGACAATAGTTTGACAACAACAAACTGTATTCTCATCAATATGCAAAAGTGATCAACTGGATTAACCAACACAAGAGAGATGAGCCTTCTTATATAAGCAAGGCCAAATGGATATGTGAGCACACAATCATGACATGTCCGAAGGTGGAATGTAACAACAAGATAAGACCACAAAAGGTGAAATTTCTCCTACAAGCATCATCCCTATGTGCACACTTCCCTAAGTGTCTCATATCCAAAATATGATGAGATGCATTATCCTAAGTCAACTGAAGTAAAGTGTAATTATATCCTATAAGAATAAATAATTACACCAACATGATTGATTCCAAGATTTAGATTGATGATGTTGAGATTCACTTATACATGCCTAATTGGTGATTGTTTTATATGGCTTCATTGGTATTGCAAATGAGTGTATGGTCGCATGAGAATTGTTGGGAAAAGTATTTAAACAATGTTATGGAATTTGTGAGATTTTGCTAGGATCTAGAGGCAATGGAAAGCACAAATAAGAGAGACAAAATAGATGATAGGAATAAACTATATTCTATCAAGATGAAAATATTGATCAACTGGATCATCAAAAGTTCAATGATTGTTCATACAAACAATGTAGATGATCCTACTTATATAGGCAAGGCTACGGATATGTGAGCACACAAACATGACATGTGGCTCAATAAGAAACAAGGGTAGGTAGGAAATAAGTGTGGGTAGGTAGGAGAAACAATATAATATTCCACGTGGAATGTAACAACAAGATAAGATCAACACCATAAAAGGTGGAAATTTTCCTACACACACTATCCCAATGTGGCACAAACACCCAAGTGTCTCATACCCAAACTACTATTAAATGCATGTACCTAAGTAAACTTAAGTAAAGTGTAATAATATCCAAGATGATTAATTATTTACACCAACACCACCCCTTAAGTGCAACTTAGGGGAGTGCACTAAAGTCTACAATGCAACTAAGCAATGCAAGATGGGTCCCAACAATGAGGCCATGTTAGGTACCCATGTGCAAATACAAATGCAATCTCCCATAAATGGGGAAAGAGAGAAAAACCCAATGGGCAAAAACCCTCCCCCAAAAGAGAGATGATGAAAGCACACAATGCTCTCAATGATGAATGAGAATAACAAAACCTCATGTGAGGAAAAAGTCCCCCCCATAAGAGACAAGAGAGACCATGAAGCCTCCCCCTCAATGTCGAAACTCCTACAAAGATTTCACAGACTGATAAAGGTATATTCCTATGTCAATCTAAGTACTTGAAGGTGTTATCACTATTTTAAAAATGGATGTTCTTGGTCCATAATTGGCTAATTTTGTTGAAATTTAGAGTCTGGTATTGGCCTTGTTACCTTTGTTTTGTTGTAAGCCAATGGGAAGTTTTAAGGGTTTTAAGTTCTAACCTTCAAGGTGTTTGAGTAAAAACCTGGTTCTAATTCTGCTTTACTTTTTACCACTTAAGTGATGGGTCCGTTTGTCATGAGAAGTGTCCCCCCATTGTTATTTACGTAGGCGGTCCCTTAAATATTTTAAATTTTATATGCCTATTACTTTGCCTTTTTTCTAATGTTTATCGAGCCCTGTAAGTGTCATGCAACTCTTTGTTGATCCAGCGACCCGTGTTGATTCGTGGCCAAAAGGTGCTCGAGATTTAGCCTTTGCGAAGTAGAAAAATGACATGGCAGTCCAGTTAGCAGTCTAGGTGGTTTAGGTGGCAAATCAGAAAGTCACATGTGGCCTCAAGGTTAAGTAAATCAAAGAATAAACTTGGCGACCAGATGGATTGACCATCGGATAAAAGAATTGCATCTTGATTGTGATCCAACGGCTCACGTTGATTCACTAGGCCGAGATGCACATGGTATATGTTCTATGAAACAACGAAAATAGGTGGCGGGTCCTAGAGATAAGCAGTCTTCCTTGGTTAAAGGGTGATTGGGTTGGAAAAGGATCAACGGCTCGCGTTGATTCACGGTCGGGAGATGCACACGTTCTACCTTTCACAAAGCAGCGAAAAGGTGGTGGGTCTCGCTAAAGGTGGCAGTAAAGGTGGTAGGTCCAGCTAGTGATGATAGAGCAGTGACGGGGTACTCAGTTGGTGGTCCGCAGTGGGCCCGGGCAAGGTGGTCATAGAAAGAATAAACAATGAGCAAGTTCCTAAGATCTGACAGCTTGCGTGGATTCGCGAAGATAAGATGCTAGTAAGATAGTCATCGTGAAGTGGCAAAAAGGGCCAGTGGGCCCAAAGGACAGGCAGGGCATGAAGTTAAAATCCGATCAAGTCTGTTTTGATCCAACGATCCTCGTGGTTTCGTAGCTGCAAGCTAAATGAAGATTAGTTTTTATGAAGTAGAGAAATGAGGTGGAAATCACATGAAAGCATGATGTGGCATGATAGTTGGTGCATTTCGTAGAGTTTAATAGTGATGTGTTGAATGCCACGTGGCTCTGAAGGGTAGTTGAGGGTCCGCCTAGGTGTAACTAGCAGTTATGTGGAGAATAGTGAAGCAAAACACGTGGCAAATTCAGAATGGAACCCAGAGGACCTTCCTGAGCTAATGGATGATTGCCATGTGGCATTTGTTAACCGGTGACTAGGTAAAGTAAATGATCTCTAAAAATAAAGGGCTCACTTGAAAGGTTTAATGTTTGTTAAAAGGTATTCACGTTGTGCTTGATCCAATGGTTCTTGTTGTTTCATGGCCCGAAGATGCTTGCAGCTTAGTCTCTACGAAATAGCAAAAACTGTTAGCCATCAAGATGAGGCGCGGTTAGTAAGTAAGATTCACGGTCCTAGTTAGAGTTAAAGATTGGGTGATTAGAGTTTGATCTAATGGTTGGCATGGCTTCGTGAAGGAAAAGTACATGAGTGTTAAAGCCCGTGAAATATAGAAAAGAAGGTGGGGCCCAACATTAACAAAGAGAGATCAGATGAAAGTAAAGGTGGTGTAAGTTCTTGTAATCCAACAACCAGCGTTGTTTTGTGAAAGAAAGGTGCAAAGGTTTTATGCACTGCAAAATAGCAAAAGGCCGAAACAAAGGAAAGACTCAGAGAAGTTATGACCCGTTGGAGCCATTTTTGAATTCGATTTGGTGAAATCAATTCTGAAAAGATAGCCTAAGCATGCGGAGTTAATTTCTAGAAATTCAATGCCAACTTATCCTTTAGAGTCTGCATCAACTTGATTGTTAGTATTATTTCATCAAAGTCTATTGCAAATCAATTGGTGCGGAGCAATTCTTTTCAAGCGAATAATCAAGTTTTTTGTTCTTTTCTTGATAATTCTGGTCTGTTTGCAATCATTGCTATGTGAATTATTTCATTAGAGGTGTGTGCTAGTTCAAAGTGGTATAGTTGCTTATTCAGAATGGCACCAAGAAGAGAGTTGACAGGAAAAGTGAATTATCAGGACAAGAACATCTGTGATGATTTTTTAGAATAGTTAACCATGTCCACCAATGTTGGGGCTAAGGCTAAAGAGTTAGTACCAAAGAACCCTTGTCTGAAAATTGGGGATGGCCTATATGATAAAGGCAATTGGTTAAGGGACCCTGAGATAGGGATATCAGGTTTAGGATTGTTCAAAGTCAGTTTTGGGCAGAGACATTCCCCAACTCCTTTAAATAGAATATGGGAACTAGATGTAGGAAAACTTGTGGTGCCTAGTGTATTCATGGATGTAGATCTATTGACCCTAATTGCACAAAATTATGACCCTGTAGCAAGATGCATTAGGAATGTAAAGGGATCGGTCCTGATTGAAATACAAGATGATGAATTTAGGAATGTGTTTAAACTCAGTGAGGCTTTCAATTTGTTAGAGCCTATTGACTTTGAGTCATTAGCCTAGATCTACAATGCACAGAGGGATCATCTTAGGAGTGGCCCATTGAAAGAGTTCTTTGTTAAGATAGGGGGTTAACAGATATAGGCCCCAGCACAATGGAACCATTCTCCCTTAATTTATTTACTCTGAGAGCTAAGGGTATGTATTGGGCACTATGTCAGATCTTTGGAGAGGATGCTGAAAAGAACATGCCAACCCATTACATGTTAATGATTGCACAAATTCTAAAGCCCTCCCTGGCAATAACATTTGATTATGCCCCATACCTTATTGATGCAATTCATAAAGAGATAGTAGGGATAAAAAATGGTAAGGTGGATAGGTCGTTTGGATGGTATTCCATGTTAATGCACATGTTCTTGTTCAAAGGTGTTGATTACTTTGCAAAGGAAATGGACTTGATCAAGGTAAAGGATAAGGAAGAGATGCCTATTCAACTTTGGAGCACTCTCTTATCCTGGGATAGAGAAGATGCTAGTTTTCTAAAGTTTGATAGATGCTTTACATCTAAGATTAGAGTTATTTTATGTGTAGAAAACCCTAGGATTCCTAAGGCTCTTTTGGAATTCCTTAGGCCTAAAGAGTTTGCAGAGGATATTAAGATTGTTCACAATTGGGGAGACATGTATTTGTACCCTATTTCTACTATTTTCAGAGTGTATGGTTTTAGAGGTACTTCCTATTTACTACCCTATCAGGTCCCATTAAAGATAGGGATTGTAGAAGTATTGAGACAAATTGGAGGAGTGCAAGAGGCAGAGCTAACCAATAGGGGTAAAGGGACCATCTTCCCGACTATCACCATGGCCCACCATTTTGTAATCACTAAAGGCGGATGGAAATATTTTGAAGAATTATTTAAGCCATATAGGTTGTCAACTGTAGTTTCAAGATGTGCAGACCCTGAGGACTTTTTCAATGGCATGTTCAAAAAGAGAGCAGTGTGTAGAGGTAGGCCTCACCAATTTTAGTTCCCTGAAGATTTAATTAGGAATGAATTCAGCTTAGATGAGCAGGAAATAAGGAAGGAGAAGTGGGTTGCATATAAGAAGGTACTTGATTTTATCCATCAATTTGATAGTAGCTATGACCCTCTTTCTAGCTTCAACCTTTTTGAGGAGAAAATCAAATTCTTGATTCTCTATTTTGAAGACCTCATGCAGACCTTAAAAGAAAAAAGGGAGGCTATAATGCAAAATGATCCTGATAGGGTTAGGCTGGTCTTGGCTAAGCCTGCCTTTTCTAAGGCTATCCCACCTGGTGACTATGTGATGCATAAGAAGTGAAAGTACACTATGATGATGCCAGTGACAAGTGAGCCTTCCACTTCAAAAGGGAAAGGAAAATTGAAGATGTCATTGACATTCAGGATTCCCCTACAAGGCAAAGAGTGGGAAAGGAGGTTGAAACTGATGAACCTCAATATTCTCCATCTCAGTCCCCTATCCACATTGGAGATGAGCAAGCCGTGGCTGAATAATTATTACAGTTAGGGAGTCTCAGTGAGATTGCCTATATCTATGAGGAGACCCAAGAGGGATGCCTAAAGAGCCACCTAGTGCTGAAATGGATTTGACTGATGGTGAGCTAAAGGGACAAGAACTGAACCTTACTGTTAAAAAAACCCGTGAAGAATTCTTGGCTGAGAGCAATTTTGTCACAACAGGGGCTTTCATGCAATTTGTATAAAAACAAAACATTGAACAATTCAAGGCTATATGTTAAAAGAGAATGAGTGAGCAGCCTCACAAAGATACAAATTCAGTGGAAGAAGAGGTTAAACAAGAAATGATGGTTGAATTCAAATCTATCACTCCTGAAGCTAGAAGAGAGATGGTGTCAAAGGCTAGTGTTCGAATCCTCCCTAAATGGGATATAGTTGATGCTTTAGTTCTTGATGTAGTAAGGAACGAAACAAAGCCAATGGAAGGAGTGACCTTCAGCAAGGATAATGCCGCTCTTGTCATGTGGTCATTAAAAAAGGATGAGAACAAAAGGAGGAAAAATGCACCAGATTCTAGCCTCTTAGGAGACATGATTGTTAAGAGAGTCCAAAATACAGGGGTAGTGGAAGCTGCAAGCACAGTTTTGGAAACTACAAAGTTTAATGTGGCAGTAGCAGCGAAAGAGGCACAAGAAAGAGCTAATCTCCAATTGAAGTTGGAGACTATCTTAAAGGCTTACAATGAGTCTAAAGAAGGAATAGCCAACATGGACAACATCATTACTAGACTCCAGAGTCATTTGGTAGGTCAGCACCATCCAGGTGAATCTTCTACACTCATGATAGCCTCCTCTCTAGCAAGACCCCCTCCTACTAGTCCCGTTGTAGAATACCCCCCTTCTCCTATGCCTTCTGGTTCCCAATCACCTAAAAATGTCCAACATGATTTGGAATGGTTGAAACAAGCTCAAGCCTTGTTTGCAAACAAATATGAGGAGAAGGTGAAAGCCACAATCTTGAAGTTTGCTGACTCAGTCAAAACCTCCATTGTATACTTAAATATGAAAAGGATTCTAGAGGTTATGATTAAATTTAGAGAAGATGAAGCCACTTTGGAACCAATCCTTAATAAGTGGATGCCTAGAGGTAAGGAGTTGGAGCTCATGTGTGTTGGCATTATGTGAACCGGTATGAGGACATAATGACATTGTATGTTGTCATTGATGTCAATATGTTGCAGAGGTGTGAACAGACATATGTGAGAACCGGTATAACACTATGAACCAACATTTGTGCCAAAGTGAAGTGGTGTGCTTGTTCAAGGTGAACTGACATATGGTTATGGGAACTAGCACATGGAAGCACTATATGATTACCAATTGGTAGTCTCAGATTTAGGGTTTTCAGTTGAAGTGCTTCAAGCCTGTGTGGCTCAACTAGTGACTTTGTGCGATGAGTTAGTATGACAACAAAGAACAAGATCGTGTTGCCACGTAAGCCTTGTGTGCATGAAGGATCGTGCATGAAGAAGATCTTTCCTATCTACCTCGAGAATATGAGAAGACTATAAAATGGTGATAACGTGTGATGGGTTATTAGCTACCATGAAAATGATGGACAACGAATGATGGAGATTAATGCAGTATACTCAATGGTCAGGATTGAACTGTTTGAATTCCTTAACCTATCATGTTTAGGGTTTAGGGTTTATGCTACCGACCTAACTATTTTCTATAAGGTCGATGTTGTGACTCTTTCTAGGGTTGTTAGCAAAAGTTGTGTGTGAGTATCCAAGATAAGGGATACATGATTCTTGCCAGACCAAAAGGAGAGAAGTGATACCTGTAGAGTGTAAGTGCAGAAGGAAAAGAGGAGCTTAAGTGGATCTGCATTGTCATTGAGTGTTGTTACCAGATCATTGTAATACCTATTGATCTCTAACCACCTCAATAGTTGGAAAATCCCTTAATAGGATAGCCTTAACCAGCTTGCTGTAAATCCTTTAACAGGGTAACTCTAAGCTACCGAGTTCAAAGTCCTTTAGCTATTGAGTTCTTGAAATCCTCTAACAAGGTAACCTTTAACAGGGTTTAACCCTTAATCGGGTATTGTAGCCATCCCTTAACCAGGTGATCTCTAACAGGATCGGTTCCTAGTAGAACCTATTGTAATGTCTCTAACCAAACAAGGCTCCTAACAGAGCGGACTTCCAAAGAGTTCAAAAATAGCTTTTGGGTATTCATCCCCATCGTGGTTTTTCCCAGTTGGGTTTCCATGTGAAAAATATGTGTGTCATGTGTGATGCTTTTATTTTGTGATGATTTGCTATTGTTTGTCAAGCATATGATGGTTCTATGTTTTATGCCTGTCAATAAAACATGTTGAACTAGCTGTTATTATGATCTGATGATAGAGCACCTATTTATGCATAAGGGTGAAATGGTAGTGTAGTCTCAAGTTGAGTGAAAGGCTAAGTGAGTAATCAGTTAATGCTTGTCTCAGACATTCTTAGCTTTACCGGTTGCACTCTATTTCAAACCGGTATCTCTGTCTACTACTCTTTTGAAGTGTTTGCTGTCAAACCGGTTTGAGACTGTATTTTTGCCTGTACCGATTCACCCCCCCCTCTCAATACCGGTTTGGTACTATCTGCTCATCATTGAGTTATCAACTGGTATCAAAGTATCCTCCAGGTCCTCTGTGTTATAAGATTAACTGCTTGAGGTAAAGATCCCAGTCAAATGATGAAGAGGGAAGGTCCAAAGTTTAACAAGGAAAATTTTAGTATTTGGAAAGACAGGATGAAGATATTCATCAGAAGCATGGGTGCTCAACACTGGAGCTATGTTGAGAATGTCTATATTTCCCCTACCGGTACTCTCACCGATGACCAAAAGAGAGAGATACAAGAAAATGGGCAAGTCATGGAAGCCCTAATTAGTAGTTTATCTGACATTGAGTTTATTGATGTTGAGGACAAGGTAAATCCCAAAGAGGTATGGGATTCTCTTGAAAATATCTATGGCGGTGATGAACATGTAAAATAGGCTAAGGAAGAAAGCCTGAGAGGGAAGTTTGAAGATATGCAAATGGTTGAAGGTAAGACCATGCAACAGTATGGAATAAGAATCAAAATAGTTGTTGGAGATATCAAGAGTGCAGGTGGTAAAATAGAAGATTCCACTATGGTAAGCAAAGTCCTGAGATCCCTATTGTCGGCCTATGCAATAAGGGTTGCTACTATTCATAAGTTGAGATCAATAGACAAGACTAAGGTATCCTTGGACTCCATCATAGCAAAGTTGATAGCCTATGAGCTAAACAGTTTTGATGATAGTGTTCAAAAGACTGAATCAACTTTTAAAGCCTTTGCTATACCATCCAGAAAAGGAAAAGAAGCTAGCACTATTGGTGAGCCAAGATAGAGCAAAGAAATGGATGATGAGGAGATTTTGATGGCATTTGAAGCTCTCCTTGCCAGGAAACTTCCTAAAGGAACTAGAAAATACAAAGGTAAGCTTCCTTTGAAATGATTTTCTTGCAACTAGATAGGACATATGGCTATAAACTGTCCTAATGGCGACAATAAGGAAAAACCAGAAAGGTTCAAGAAATTCAAAGGAGGAAACTGGAGAAACTATTTTTTGGCAGCTGATGAAGGTGTCACAGATGCATTTGAAAAAATTTTTGGGGAGAGATATCTTTTGAGAGAAATTATTCCTAGGGGAGAGAAATTATGTATTTTGATTTCTGGTTAATGATCTCTTTGGGAGATTGTTGGTTTTTGGTTTTTGGCACTTTGATGGCTTTTCCATCTTGTGTTGCCATCAATGCCAAAGGGGGAGATTGTTTGTATTTTGGATATGTTGATATGGCTTTGTCATTGATGTCAACAGATGTCATCACTTGTCAACACTTATCAACACTTGGAGATCTTGGTTATGTTCACCGGCAAGTGAAAGACTTATGCACAGTCACTGGTATTTGGTTCACTAGTAGATTATATTGTTCACCGACACATGGAATGACTTGGAGACTACTTGGTTATGTCAAAGACATTATTTGATCACTTAGTTTTGGCGATTTGGTTTGGTTTATTCGGGTTTGCATATTTGTTGTTACCAAAAAAATAGGTCCAGGTTATGCACCGACAGGCATATCTACTCCAGATCAGCACGACATGTTATGGAGATGATTTATTATTATTGTAAATGCATTGAGCTGACATCATGCATCGGATATAGATTTATTTGTAATTGGTTTTATTGTAATATCTTTTAGTGAGCCGACCTATTCAATTGGTCTTAGGTTATGGTATAAATGTAAGATCTCATTTGTGAGATTTATATGCGATTGGAAAAAGAATTATAATAAGGTATATGTGAAAATAACCAGAGCTATACACGCAGACATCATTTGAAGGTTGAAGGAAGGTTTTTGTGAAGGCAATCAGAACTTAACCGACACTGAATCTAGCATATGAAGATGGTATTTTATGCAATACATTATCATTGGATTTAACCATCCAATTGTAGCTAGTGTGACTCTCATTTTGTGATTGAGCAGTGAGCTCTAGGTAGTTGGCCTTTCTGCATGTGCAAAATCCATATTGTATACACATACTATTTGTAGTAGTATCATTTGATTGTGGGTAAGGCTTCCCATCGTGGTTTTTCTCCTTATAGGGTTTCCACGTACAAATATTTGTGTTCTGTGTTGTGGATGTTATTGTCTTTCTATTTTATGCATTAATCTTTACCGGTGCTGCAATTAACTAATAAAACAGTCTATTGACATAAAGTTTGGTTTACCGACATTAAGCATTAAGTTTTGGTTAAGTTAATTTTGGTTGAATTTATTAGACAACTGATTTACCCCCCCCTCTCTTAGTTGTCTCTGGGACCTAACAATTGGTATCAGAGCTTAGTTCTCTTTTTGTAGAAGTTTAACATCTTGAGGAGATCCAATGTCTTCTAACTATTTTTGGAAGGATAGTCTGAAACTTGATGTAACCAACTATGGCATATGGAAGATCAGGATGGAGACACATTTGAATTGCATTGGAAAGGACATATGGGATGTTACAAAGAATGACTATACTGCTTCTACTCAAGGTCAACCTAATCCACCAACCTTGGCTAAAGATGAAGAAAATGATTGCAAAGCAAGAGAATCACTTTTGAGCGCATTGTCAGATCAACAAGTCATGGGATTGTCAGACATGATCTACTGCTAAATCTATTTGGGACAAAATGGAAACATTGAATGAAGGAGATTCCATAGTCAAAATTGCAAAAATCGAATGCTTTCGGGTCAGGTATGAAATTCTGAAAATGGAAGAAGAAGAAAGAATTTCTGCTTTTATGGAAAGAGTAAATGAAATTGTTTTGGGTATACAATGCTATGGAGGATCCTTAAGTGAAGATGAGATTGTTTCTAAAGTTTTAAGAGCTTTGCCACTGACATATAAAATGAAAGTTACTACTATAAATGAATTGAGAACAATGTCTAATGCATCAGTATCTAGAGACACCTTGGGTAGAAAACTTTCAGCTTTTGAACTTGAGGAATTTGGTCCTATTACGACTATTAAGACATATCTAGCTTTCAAGGCATCATCATCATATGCAACATCATCATAATCATCATTTGAGAAATATGATTGCAAATCCTTCTATGCAAGAGAACTTGAAGAAAGCAGGAGAGAAAATGAAGAACTTGAAGAACTTGAAGCACTATTTGCAAGGAAAATGCCTAAAGGTCCAATTGGAAGTAATATGAAGGTAAAGCACCCTTTAAATGTTTTACCTATAATAAGATTGGTCATATGGCTTCTAGATGTCTTGATAGACATGCAAGATTAAGAGAAGAAGCTAAGAGAACATATAAGCCTAACCCTGATTATCAGAAATACAAGTTTAAGAAGAATAGAGACAAATCTTGTTATTATGCTGATGAAGGAGTTACTGATGATTCTAATGAGGAACCGACATACAATGGATGGGATTTTGTTGCTATAATAGAAGATCGACCAGCACCTACTGTTCAACTGGTAGAGTAGGCCCTGGAAGCTAAAGTTGAAGATAAGGATGAATGGATTATTGATTCAGGATGTTCACATCACATGACTGGTGATAAGAGTAAATTCTTAACCTTTGAGGATTATAATGGAGGTTTAGTAATATTTGGAGATGATAAAGCTTGTTTAATCAAAGGAAAATGCACTATATCTTTTGATGGTAAGCACAATACTGATAATGTTTACTATGTTGAAGGTTTGAAGCATAATATTTTGAGTGTTGGTCAATTAGTTAAGAAAGGTTTTCAGTTACAATTCAAGAATGGTAAATGCAAAATCTTAAACAGAACTGGTCTGGAAATTACCACCGATAATCAGACTAGAGGTAATATCTTTCATTTGAACATCAATGAGAAAGCATGTTTGATTGCACATATTGATGAAAGTTGGTTATGGCATAAGAGACTTTGTCATGTAAATTTTGAGTGCATTGTGAAAATTAGTACTACTAAGGTAGTAAGAGATTTACCTAAGATTGTTAAACCTCACAATCCGATATGTAAGGAATGTCAATTTGGAAAGCAAGTTAGAGAAACTTTCAAGAGTATTCCAGAGAAGTCTAACAATGTTCTTGATTTAATTTATACTAATTTATGTGGTCCAGCAAGAACTAGAAGTATACAAGGAGATAGGTATTTTATGCTAATCATTGATGACTATTCTAGAATGTGTTGGGTTACTTTTATCAGGGAAAAATCTAAAGCATTTGGAAAATTAAAACTATTCAAGGTAATGGTAAAAAATGAAACCGGTAATAAAATCAAATGTTTGAGATCAGATCAAGGAGGTGAATTCACATCTAAGGAATTTAATACATTTTGTGAAGTGAATGGGATCAGAAGACAATTATTAGCACCCGAACACCCCAATAGAATGGAGTTGTGGAAAGGAAAAACAAAACTATCTTGGATGCAGCCAGAAGTATGATATTAGAAGAAAATCTACCTCATATATACTGAGCGGTCAATACAATAGTTTATACATTCAATAGAGTTCACATCAGAGGTGAAATTGGTAAGACCCCTCATGAACTATGGTTTGGTAATACTCCCACTCTTAAATATTTCAGAATATTCAGAAGTAAATGCTATAGTAGAAGAGATGAGTATATTGGCAAATTTGATCCTAGAAGTGATGAAGGAATATTTCTTGGTTATTCATCTAAGAGCAAGGCATATAGATTCTTTAACAAGACATTTTAGAAAATTATTGAGAGTGCAAATGTTTAGATTGATGAATAGTTTAGAGGAAATTCAAGGTACACAAACTCTGAACTGGCAATATAGATAATCACAAATGAACCTACTATGAATACACCAGTATAGAATGGTGATCTAGTTACACCGACATCATTTGGAGATTCAACAGTCACTGAAGAACAACAACAAGTAAAAACACCCCGGTATATATGATTGAATCATTCTAAAGATCAAATAATTGGAAACAAATTTCAAGGAGTTATGACTAGAGGAAGATTGGCAAATGAAGAGGTATGTTTTATTTCTCAAATCAAACCTACACGAATTAATGAGGCATGCAAAGGTAAATATTGGATTAAAGCTATGGAAGATGAATTGGAACAAATTGAAAGGAATAACACTTGGTCATTAGTTCTCTGACCTAAAGACAAAAATGTAATTGGAACTAAATGGGTTTTCAGAAATAAACTGAATGAAGATGGCAAGGTAATCATAAACAAAGAAAGATTAGTGTGTAAGGGATATTCACAGAAAGAAGGAATTGATTACAATGAAACTTTTGCACCGGTAACTAGAATTGAGGCAGCCAAACTTTTATTGGCTTTTGCAGCTGACAAGAACTATAAAGTATATCAAATAGATGTTAAATGTGAATTTCGAAATGGAGATCTTGAAGAAGAAGTTTATATTGAACAAACTGATGGATTTTCTTTGACAAATAACAAAGACATGGTTTGCAGGTTAAGGAAAACTTTATATGGTCTAAAACAAGCTCCTAGAGCTTGGTATGCTAGATTGGACAAATATCTTTTAAAGCTCGGTTACACTAAAGGTAATGCTGACAACAATCTATACTACAAAGTGACTAATGATGACATCTTGGTTATTGAAGTTTTTGTTGATGATATAATCTTTGGAGGGGAAGATGGATTGTGTAAAGGCTTTTCTAACAAAATGCAGCAAGAATTTGAAATGTCTATGATTGGAGAAATAAAATTCTTTTTAGGATTGCAGATTTCACAGACTGATAAAGGTATATTCCTATGTCAATCTAAGTACTTGAAGGAATTACTAAAGAAATTTGGCATGGAAAACTGTAAACCGGTAAGCACACCTATGAATACAACTAATAAATTATCTTTGAAGGATGAATCAACACCTATTAATACAACTAGATACAAGTCTATGATAGAAGGTTTATTGTATTTGACACAAACAAGACTTGATATTATGAATGCAGTATGTATTGTTTCAATATTTCAGAGTAATCCTAAAGAAAATCATGAATCAACAGTGAAAAGGATTTTCCAGTACTTACAAGGCACTACAAATATTGGTTTATGGTATCTTAGAGATGAAAATTTTGACTTATGTGCATACACAGATGCTAATTGGGAAGGAGATGTGGATGACAGAAAAAGAACCACTGGTGGAGCATTTTTTCTTGGTAATAGACGAATTTCATGGTTGAGAAAGAAACAGAGTTGTACAAGTCTATCAATAACAGAATTAGATTATGTTGCAGTAGCAACTAACTGTACATAGGTATTATGGATCAAACAAATGTTGAAGTACATAAAGGTAAAATGCAAGGAACCTATAACTATTTACTGTGATAATATGGCAGCAATTGATATATCAAAGAACCTAGTATTTCACTCTAAGACCAAAAATGTTTCTATCAAATTCAATTTTCTAAAAGAGAATGTTGAAGCAAAAGAAGTGAAATTGGTTTATGTGAATACTAAAGAGAAGATTGCAGATATTTTTACAAAACCTTTGCCTAAGAAAACTTTTGAATATCTCAGAAAGCAACTTGGAGTCCTACCTCCATTGGTAGAGACTTAGACAGTTGATGTTTGTGTTCAACCGACAAAATTAATAGAGATATCTTTTATTCCATCTTTGATGAGGAGAGCTACTTCTCAGGGGGAGTAGTTGGTATAATAAGTTGGTATTTTGTATTTGAAACTGGTTTTTGTAATGCTTTGGCATTTGATGGCAAAGGGGGAGAGATATTATGGAAAAAAAATTGAAAACATTTTGGGGAGAGATATCTTTTGAGAGAAATTATTCCTAGGGGAGAGAAATTATGTATTTTGATTTCTGGTTAATGATCTCTTTGGGAGATTGTTGGTTTTTGGTTTTTGGCACTTTGATGGCTTTTCCATCTTGTGTTGCCATCAATGCCAAAGGGGGAGATTGTTTGTATTTTGGATATGTTGATATGGCTTTGTCATTGATGTCAACAACTGTCATCACTTGTCAACACTTATCAACACTTGGAGATCTTGGTTATGTTCACCGGCAAGTCAAAGACTTATGCACAGTCACCGGTATTTGGTTCACTAGCAGATTATATTGTTCACTGACACATGGAATGACTTGGAGACTACTTGGTTATGTCAAAGACATTATTTGATCACTTGGTTTTGGCGATTTGGTTTGGTTTATTCAGGTTTGCACATTTGTTGTTACCAAAAAAATAGGTCCAGGTTATGCACCGACAAGCATATCTACTCCAGATCAGCACGACATGTTATGGAGATGATTTATTATTATTGTAAATGCATTGAGCTGACATCATGCATCGGATATCAATTTATTTGTAATTGGTTTTATTGTAATATCTTTTAGTGAGCCGACCTATTCAATTGGTCTTAGGTTATGGTATAAATGTAAGATCTCATTTGTGAGATTGATATGCGATTGGAAAAAGAATTGTAATAAGGTATATGTGAAAATAACCAGAGCTATACACGCAGACATCATTTGAAGGTTGAAGGAAGGTTTTTGTGAAGGAAATCATAACTTAACTGGTACTGAATCCAGCATATGAAGATGCTAATTTATGCAATATATTATCATTGGATTTAACCATCCAATTGGAGTCAGTGTGACTCTCATTTTGTGATTGAGCAGTGAGCTCTAGGCAGCTGGCCTTTCTCCATGTGCAGAATCCATATTGTACACACATACTATCTGCAGTAGTATCATTTGATTGTGGGTAAGGCTTCCCACCATGGTTTTTCCCCTTACAATGTTTCCATGTACAAATATTTGTGTTATGTGTTGTGGATGTTATTGTCTTTTTGTTTCATGCATTAATCTTTATCGGTGTTACAATTAACTGATAAAACTGTCTACCGACATAAATTTTGGTTTACCAACATTAAGCATTAAGTTTTCATTGAATTTATTAGACAACTGATTCACCCTCCACCCCTGCCCTCTTAGTTGTCTCTGGGACCTAACATGTATACCTGCTGCCCATACGGACCCCCCTCCCCTAAATTTGTTTGTAAAAAACAAACAAATCACCCCCCTTCAATAAAGTTAAAAATTTAATTTTTAATTTTTTGATTTTCCAAAAATAATTAAAAATGGAAAAAAAATAAAAATTTTCAGACCTGTACCTGCAAATCCGTAGGACGGGCCAAGAGGGGAGATTTTTTCAAATCGGGGTAACGAAGGTTGATTTCGACAAATTAACAGTCAATCTTAGGATTTTTGGGTCTTCTAAGCGCAATGGAGATGACAGATTTGGCCAAAAATGCTCCAAAATTGTAGATCAGTGCCAGGACAAGTCACCACCCTCCACCTTTAATCGGCTCTAGATTTGGCCTTGGATGTCAGATTTGGATGAAACAAAAGGCGATTATTAATTGCTTGAACCTCCTCAATCAAATAGTAACCTTAGATCTAACCCAACAAGCTCCAATAATAATCTGCAATAGAAAGCTCCAAAATACAAAACCCCAAATTTCTCTCAATTGGAAAACCAATGGCACTCTAATGGCTCTGATACAATGTGAGATTTTGCCAAGATCTAGAGGCAATGGAAAGCACAAATAAGAGACAAAATAGATGATAGGAATAAACTGTATTCTATCAAGATGAAAATACTGATCAACTAGATCATCAAAAGTTCAATGATTGTCGATACAAACAATGTAGATGAGCTTGCTTATATAGGCAAGGCTAGGGATATGTGAGCACACAAACATGAAATGTGGCTCAATAAGAAACAAGGGTAGGTAGGAGAAACATAATAATATTCCACATGAGGTGGAATGTAACAACAACATAAGATCAACAACATAAAAGGTGGAAATTCTCCTACACACACTATCCAAATGTGGCACAAACACCCAAGTGTCTCATACCCAAAGTACTATTAAATGCATGTACCTAAGTAAACTTAAGTAAAGTGTAATAATATCCAAAATGAATAATTATTTACACCAATAGAATCATCTTATTTTGTAGTGCATATTTTGACGCTATGTGTTGACGTGTAATTCCTTGTGTATATACATATGCATAATGTTTTGGACCTACTGATGTGTGAATTGAGTTGTATAGGATATTAATCCATGTGACCATGGCATTACATGGGAGAAATGGGGCCAAACCTATGTGCAATAGTGAAGCCAAGGTTTGTCTATTTGGAGAGACAATACCTCATTTGTAATGTATTTTATTTCGTATGAGTAAATGCTTGTGTATGTTGAATTGTCAATTGTTAATTTATTCTTCCTAAAAGGACATGCCCAAGTGTAAAATGTGATGTGTTGTATTTTATGGTGTCACTTGAAACTTGTGATGTTTTGTGAGTTGGCATATGATATGTCCTTGGGAAGGAAATTGTGAAACCCTATGCATTTTCAAATATCTTATAGTGGTCCCAAAAGATAACTTGGTTAAAGAGCCTTTAGTTTGGTCAAATCAAGTTTGACCCATAGATAAACTTTAGGTGGGTTCTGGGGGGGTCAAACTAACTCCTATGGTTGTAGTTAGGTCATTTTTAAGGTCCACTTGATACACCTATGGGTAAGGGACATTTGTAGCCTCGTAGCCACTCACATGTAATTGCACAGTCACTTGAAAAGTGGGTTTTCCAAGATGAACCAAAATTCAGCTTTTGAAGATTGACCCTTGGTAAGAAAACCTTCCATTTTAGTGATTGATGCTCTTCCCCACCTTACACTTACCTTTTCAGTTTCCTCTTTTAGAAACCATGTAAGAGGGTTGGGAAGACTAACCTATGAGATCTCACCATCCTTTTCCAAGGAAGTTGGAAGATGTGAGAAGAGTTCTACTTAGGAGGAGAAAAATTCTAACTTAGATTTTCATTACCCACTCTCCAATCTTGGAGATCAAGAGTTTTGTAGGATTTGAAAATTTAGAAAGAAAAATTGGCTAAGGAAGGGAAGCTTGTAGCTGGTTGGATTTCTTGATTTGGCTTGAATTGGGAGCTCTCCATCACCACAATCCATTTGCAGGAGTTGAGGTTGGTGCATGGTGCCCTTAAAATTTTAAATGTGTTTTCTTGCGTTTTGCTTCTAAATCTACATGTGTTAAAATTTGTATGTGTGTGATTTATGAGTCTTGATCTATTGTGATTTTAATGTTTTGTTGCATATTTTTGTACGCTTTTCATATGGATGTGTTTATGGGAGTTCAAACCACACTCACCCTTGGGAGGGTAGAGTAGTCTTGAGGTGAAGGGAGTTTGACAATCTTAGGGTGTAAATCTCTCTTCCGAGAAGAGAGGGAAACTTGGATATGAGATCCTTGGTACCTTTTGTTTCTTTTATTTCTATAAATTTTGGGGCCATAAGGAGGGTTTGGCATTTTTGCCTTTCGGGGTCATAAGGGGTTTTGTTTTTGGTCATGAGAGAACAAGAGAGAGGAAAGAAGAAAAGAAAGAGAGAGAGAGAGAGAGAGAGAGAGAGAGAGAGAGAGAGAGAGGTTGTTGTTATTATGAAATTTAACAGTTAATGTTATAGAAGTATTTGTTGCTCATTATTTTGGTAGATCTCCCCTTTTATTTAGTCCACCTTTGCCTCTTTGTTTCAAGTCATATTTTGACTTTGTGCAAGCTTGGGAAAAAGGGAGTTTTTGTGTTACTTTTCTATGTGTGGAAAATCTAAATTTTATGTGTGTGAGCATGGTCGTAACTGTTGGTATTTTGGATATGTTGATATGGTTTTGTCATTGATGTCAACACTTATCAACTCTAGCACTTGGAGAATTGGCAATGTTAACCGGCAAGCAAGTGACTTATGCACAATCACCAGTATCTTGTTAACTGATAGGATATATTGTTCATTGGCACTTGGAATGACATTGAAAACACTTGGTTATGTCAAAGACATCGTGTGGACACTTTGTCTTGAAGATTTGTTCATTGGTATATTCGTGTTTGCATATTTGCTGTTACCGGCAAATAGGTCCAGGATAAGCACCGCTAGGCTTATCTATTCCAGATCAGCACGACATGCTATGGAGATGATTTATTAATGTTGTAAATGCATTAAGCTGACATGTTGAATCAGATATTGCATCATTTATTGTTTTACTTTTAAATTGTTTTTATTGTAATATCTTTTGTAAAGCCGACCTATACATTTTCGTCCTAGTCTTTGGTATATATGTAAGATCTTATTTGATCGAAGAAAAGAGAGGTGAATGCAAAAAGATTTTGTAATAAGGTATATGAGAGAATAAGTAGAGCTATACATGTAGACATTAGTTGAAGGTAGAAGGAAGGTATTGTGAAGACATATCAGAACTGAACCAGTACTAAATCCAGCATATGAAGATGCTATTTTGAGCAGTACATCATTATTAGATTTAATCATCTAATTGTAGTCAATGTGACTCCTATTTATGTTTGAGTAGTGAGCTCTAGGTGCTTGGCCTTTCTACATGTGTATACCCCCTATTGTATACACATACTATCTATAGTACTATCATTTGATTGTGGGTAAGGTTTCCCACCATGGTTTTTCCCTGAACAGGGTTTCCATGTATAAATTCTGGTGTTATGTGTTGTGGATGTTATTGTCTTTCTATTTCATGCATCAATCTTTACCGGTACTGCAATTAACTGATAAACTATCTACCGACATTAACTTTGGTTTACCGGTATTAAGCATTAAGTTTGGTTTAATTGTTTTTGGTTTGAATTCATTTGACAACTGATTCACCCCCCCTCTCAGTTGTCTTCGAGACCTAACATTTGGTATCAGAGCCTAGTCCCCCTTTTGCAAAAGTTTAATAGCTTGAGGAGATCTAATGTCTTCTAACTATTTCAGGAAGGATAGTCCTAAAGTTGATGGAACCAACTATGGCATATGGAAGATTAGGATGGAGACACATTTGAATTGCATTGGAAAGGACATCTGGGAAGTTACAAAGAATGGCTATACTGCTCCTACTCTCAATCAACCTAATCCACCAACCTTAGGAAAAGATGAGGAAAATGATTACAAAGCAAGAGAAGCACTTTTGAGTGTATTATTAGATCAGCAAATCATGGGATTATCAGATAGATCTACTGCTAAAGCTATTTGGGACCATTTGGAAACATTGAAAGGAGATTCCACAGTCAAAATTGCAAAACTTGAAAGCTTCTGGGTCTGGTATGAAAATATGAAAATGGAAGAAGATGAAAGTGTTAGTTAGGATGAGAGGGGGGGGTGAATCATAAAAACTCACAATACAATATATTCACCGGATCCAACCTCGGTAGCCTTTATTGATATGCAACTATGACTGTAAATCATTCAATACTCATAAACAGATACACTTAAAACATCATAAAACATTTAACACTAGATTTGACGTGGAAACCCAAATAGGGAAAAACCACTGTGGGATTTTGGACCCACTAAGAAATATACCCTTCTAGAGTATGCTCGGTTAAAAGCCAATCCAGTTATAGATTACAAAAACACATTGCTAGATGTGACCTGGTTAAGGGATTTCCCTCAGACTTGTTAGAGTCTTGCACTTTGTTAGAAGTGACCTTGTCAAAGGATTTCAAACACTCATTTAGAATGTTACCTTTCTAGAGGGTTTACAAATAAGACTGTTAAGTCCACTCGGTTAAGAGATTTCCTGTCACTTACAAAATAAATAACAGTAATAAAATATATCTGCAACTTCACATCTAAAATGCTAAAGCAGATTCTATGTGCTCAAAACAATCTTGTCATAAGACTTATCTTGCTTCTTGTTGGGCTTCTCAATCTATTCTTCAATCAGATCTTCATTCTTTTGTGCTCGATGATCACTACTGTAGTGTCACTGTTCTTCTATTTTTCCCGCTTCCATTATTTATCAACAGTTTCTTATTTATGAACAATACCTAGCCACTTTATCTCCTTGATCACATTTCCCATGATCAATCTTAGCCATCAGATCTTCAAACATGACTAGGTTCATTGTATCCTTCGATCTGAAAACATTTTACCTCACATTGGAACTTATGCTAGGTTATGACTATTCAATCTACACTGTAGATCTATCTCTTGTATTTTCGATGTCGTAGATCTTGAACAAACTTCTTGCATGACATACCAATCATCTGATCAACTCCAGCTTATTGGTGTTCTACATTTAATAATGTATTTATCCATCCAATGCATTTTGTTATTACACGGTTGTTACTCAGTAAATACTAAACTTCACTCGGTAGATATTCTGCCTTCTTTAACCGGTAGTGATAACCATAGGGTTTACCGACTAGCATCTTGCTCGGTAACATAGAATAGTATCAAGCCTTAACTAATTCTATAGCTTGAAATCTTTTCTCCTTCTTGTTCAGTCTTTGAATACTCATATATAGGATATCAAAACAATCAAAAAAACATAATCTCATCACTGTCTAACTCGGTAATAGTTTCCCATTGAATAACTTATTATTCCCCTTTTATTTTCACATTCATTCTATGTCTCTTATTGACATCTTTATACTTATCAAAACATACTCATTAAGATATGACAACATCACACTGAATCAAAAAATCAATTGCTTGACATCAATGACAAAATAATATTATTAAGATAGTAATCATCCTTTCTCAATTATATCAACAATCTCCAACAACCTTCTCAATATCCTCATACCAACAAACTTATTGAGATGCTAACAATCTTCCTTTGTGAAAATGCTAACAGAAAGAATTTCTGCTTTTATGGAAAGAGAATGAAATTGTTTTGGGTATTAAATGTTGTGGAGGAACCTTAAGTGAAGATTAAATCATTTCAAAAGTTTTAAGAGGATTTCCACTGGCATACAAAATGAAAATTACTGCTATAAATGAGTTAAGAACAATGCCTAATACATCAGTAACTAGAGACACATTGATTGGAAAACTTTCAGCTTTTAAAAATTGAGGAATTTGGTCCTGTTACTACTATAAAGACAAATTTAGCTTTTAAGGCATCAAAATCATCTGCATAATCATTTGGCAAGTCTGATTGGAAAGCCTTTTATGCAAGAGAACTTGAAGAAAGCAGGAGAGAAAATGATGAACTTAAAGAACTTGAAGCACTATTTCCAAGGAAAATGCCTAAAGGTCCAGTTGGAAGTAAGTATGAAGGTAAAACACCCTTTAAATGTTTTAACTGTAATAAGATTGGTCATATGGCTTCAAGATGCCCTAATAGACATGCAAGATTGAAAGAAGAAGCTAGAAGAACATACAAGCCTAACCCTGAATATCAAAGATACAGATTTATGAAGAATAAAGATAAGTCTTGTTATCTTGCTGGTGAAGGAGTCATTGATGATTCTGATGAGGATCTGACAGACAATGGATGGGTCTTTGTTGCTATAATAGAAGATCAACCGAAACCTACTGTTCAACTGGTAGAGAAGGCCCTAGCAGCTAAAATTGAAGTTAAGGATGAATGGATCATTGATTCAGGATGTTCACATCATATGACTGGTGATAAAAGTAAATTCTTGACTTTTCAGGAATATAATAATGGAGGTCTAGTAAGATTTGGAGATGATAAAGCTTGTTTGATCAAAGGAAAAGGTACTATCTCTCTTGATGGTAAGCATAATACTGACAATGTTTACTATGTTGAAGGTTTAAACCATAATATTTTGAGTGTTGGTCAATTAGTTGAAAAAGGATTTCAGTTACAATTCAAGAATGGGAAATGCAAAATTATGAATAGAACTGGTTTGGAAATTGCAACCGGTAATCAAACTAGAGGTAATATCTTTCATTTGAATAACAATGAAAAGACATGCTTGATTGCACATATTGATGAAAGTTGGCTATGGCATAAGAGACTTTGTCATGTAAATTTTGATTGCATTGTGAAAATCAGTACAACTAAAGAAGTTAGAGACTTACCTAAGATTGTTAAACCTCACAATCCAGTATGTAAGGAATGTCAATTTGGACTTAATTCATACTGATTTATGCGGTCCAGCTAGAGCTAAAAGCTGACAAGGTGATGGATATTTCATGCTAATCATTGATGACTACTCTAGAATGTGTTGGGTTACTTTTCTCAGAGAAAAATTAGAAGCACTTGGGAAATTCAAGCTATTCAAGGCAATGGTAGAAAATGAAATTGGTAAGAAAATCAAATGTATGAGATCAGATCAAGGAGGTGAATTTACATCTAAGGAATTTAATACATTCTATGAAGTAAATGGAATCAGAAGATAGTTATCAGCACCCCAAACACCCTAGCAGAATGGAGTTGTAGAAAGGAAAAATAGAACTATCTTGGATGAAGCTAGAAGTATGTTATCAGAAGCAAATCTACCACATGTATATTGGAGAAAGGTAGTAAGCACAACAGTCCACACATTCAACAAAGTTCACATCAAAGGTGAAACTGGTAAGACCCCTCATGAACTATGGTTTGGTATTACTCCTACTCTTAAATATTTCAGAATATTTGGAAGTAAATGCTATATTAGAAGAGATGAGTATATTGGAAAATTTGATCCTAGAAGTGATGAAGGAATATTTCTTGGTTATTCATCTAAGAGCAACAACAACAAACAAAGACACTCCGGTATGTAAGATTGAACCACTCTAAAGATCAGATAATTGGGAACAAATATCAAGGAGTTATGACAAGAGGAAGACTAGCAAATGAAGAGGTATGTCTTATTTCTCAAATTGAACCAGCATCAATTAATGAGGGATGTGAAGATAAACACTGGATTAAAGATATGGAAGAAGAATTATAACAAATTAAAAAGAATAACACATGGACATTAGTTCCCCGACCTAAAGATAAAAATTTAATTGGAACAAAATGGGAATTCAGAAATTAATGAAGATGGTAAGGTAATTAGAAATAAAGCAAGACTAGTGTGTAAGGGATATTCATAGAAATAAGGAATTGATTACAATGAAACCTTTGCACCGGTAGCTAGAATTGAGGCAGTCAGATTATTCTTGGCTTTTGCAGCACACAAGAATTACAAAGTATATAAAATGGATATTAAATGAGCATTTCTGAATGGAGATCTTGAAGAAGAAGTTTAGATTGAGCAACCTGATGGATTTTCTTTGATAGATAACAAAGATATGGCTTGTAGGTTAAGGAAAGCTTTGTATGGGTTGAAGCAAGCTCCAAGAGCTTGATATGCTAGATTGGATAAACATCTTTTGAAGATTGGTTTTTCTAATGGTAATGCTGACAACAACTTATACTATAAAGTGACTAATGATGACATCTTAGTTATAGAAGTTTTTGTTGATGATATAATCTTTGGAGGTGAAGATGGATTATGGATTATAGAATTTGAAATGTCTATGATTGGAGAGATAAAATTCTTTTTAGGATTGAAGATTTCACAGAATGATAAAGGTATATTCTTGAGTCAATCTAAGTACTTGAAGGAGTTACTAAAGAAATTTGGGATGGAAAACTCTAAACCAGTAAGCACGCCTATGACTACAAATGACAAATTATCACTAAGGGATGAATCTACACCTGTTAATCCCACTAGGTACAAATCTATGATAGGAGGTCTACTGTATTTGACACAAACAAGACCTAATATTATGAATACAATATGTATTATTTCAAGATTTCAGAGTAATCCTAAAGAAAATCTTGAATCAACAGTAAAAAGGATTTTCTGATATTTACAAGGCACCACAAATCTTGGCCTATGGTATCCTAGAGATGAAAACTTTGGACTATGTGCATACATAGATGAAAATTAGGTAGGAGATGTAGATGACAGAAAAAGCACCACTGGCAGAGCATTTTTCCTTGGAAGCAAATTAATTTCTTGGTTGAGTAAGAAATAAAGTTGCACATCTTTATCAGTAGCTGAATCAAAATATGTTGCAGCAACAACCAACTGTACATAGGTATAATGGCTTAAGAAAATGTTGAAGGACATAAAGGTGAAATGCAAAGAACCTATAACTATCTATTGTGATAATACAACAACAATTGATATATCTAAGAATCTGGTACTACATTCTAAAACTAAACACGTCTCTATCAAACTGAATTTTCTGAAAGAGAATGTTGAAGCAAAAGAAGTAAAACTAGTTTATGTGAATACTAAAGAACAAATTGCAGATATTTTCACTAAGCCTTTGCCTAAGGAGACTTTTGAATATCTCAGAGATCAGCTTGGGGTCATACCCCCACCGGTAGAGACCTAGATAGGTAATGTTTGTCATCAACTGATAGGACTAATAGAGAAATCTTTTACTCCGGCTTTGATGAGGAGAGCTACTTCTTAGGGGGAGTAGTTGGTATACTTAATAAGTTGGTATTTTGTATTTGAACTTGGTTTCTGTACTGCTTTGGCATTTGATGTCAAAGGGGTAGAGACTGATATGGAAAAACACATGTTACTCCTAGAGGGAGAGACTTTATCCCTTGGGGAGAGATTTTTATTTTGGGAGAGATTGATTACTCTTTGTACCTGAATTTTGATTTCTGGATATGATCTCTTTTGGGAGATTGTTGGTCTTTGGTATTTGGCATTTTTGTTTTGGCACTTTGATGGTTTTTCCATCTTGTGTTGCCATCAATACCAAAGGGGGAGATTGTTGGTATTTTGGATATGTTGATATGGTTTTGTCATTGATGTCAACACTTATCAACTCTGGCACTTGGAGAATTGGCAATGTTAACCGGCAAGCAAGTGACTTATGCATAGTCACCGGTATCTTGTTCACCGACAGGATATATTATTCACCGACACTTGGAATGACATTGAAAACACTTGGTTATGTCAAAGACATCATTTGGACACTTTGTCTTGAAGATTTGATCATTGGCATATTCTTGTTTGCATATTTGCTGTTACCGGCAAATAGGTCCAGGATAAGCACCGACAGGCTTATCTATTCTAGATTAACACAACACACTATGGAGATGATTTATTAATGTTGTAAATACATTAAGCCGACATGTTGAATTGGATATTGTATTAGTTATTATTTTACTTGCAAATTGTTTTTATTGTAATATCTTTTGTAAAGCCGACCTATACATTCTAGTCCTAGGCTTCGGTATATATGTAAGATCTTATTTGATCAAAGAAGAGAGAGAGGTGAATGCAAAAAGGATTGTAATAAGGTATATGCGAGAATAAGAAGAGCTATACATGCAAACATTAGTTGAAGGTAGAAGGAAGGTTTTGTGAAGACATATCAGAACTGAACAGGTACTGAATCCAGCATATGAAGATGGTATTTTGAGTAGTACATCATTATTAGATTTAACCATCCAATTGTAGTCAGTGTGACTCCTATTTGTGTTTGAGTAGTGAGCTCTAGGAACTTGGCCTTTCTGTGTGTGCAGACCCCCTATTGTATACACATACTATCTGTAGTAGTATCTTCTGCTTGTTGGTAAGGTTTCCGATCATGGTTTTTCCCCTTACAGGGTTTCCACATACAAATTCTGGTGTTATGTGTTGTGGATTTTATTGTCTTTTTGTTTCATGCATCAATCTTTACGGGTACTACAATTAACTGATAAACTATCTACCGACATTAACTTTGGTTTACCGATATTAAGCATTAAGTTTAGTTAAGTTGTTTTTGGTTTGAATTCATTTGACAACTGATTCACCCCCCCTCTCAGTTATCTCCAGGACCTAACAGTAACCAATTTGGTACCTAGTTCTCCCAATCTCGGGGGTGGCCTCTAGTAGGCCTAGGTTGGGAGGTGAGCCTCCATGGTCACCTATATAGAGTTTTGTATTGCAGGACTGCATGAAGATGAGTTGCATACTCTTAGGAAAGAGAAGGAAGTTTCAAAGCTATGTACATTAAAAAAAGAGGAGAATATTTATTATTCTACATGCCTTAATGATTTAAGCATGTGTATTATTTCCCCTAAGTCTAAGAGAAAATTGTGGACTAAGGATGTAACTACCATTTTGATTGTATTTCTACCTATACTTGCTTCATTTAATTGCAAAATTAAATTGGGAAAAGAAAGACACTTGTTACTCCATTATTCTTATCATCGTGTTCACAAAACATTATGTATTAAAGAAATGTATTATCCTTACTTCATATTATTGTTCAATCATCTATTAGCAAAGAATTATAATAAAGGAAATTAATTTTCTCTACTTTCTATCTACTGTAATCTTTTATTTGAAAGGAAAATAAGACTGAGAATGAAAAGCTGCAAATAATATTTCTTCTCATTAGCATTAGGTTGTCCATTTTAGATTTTAGTTTAACAAAAGAGTTTATTGATGAATCTATAATTTTATCAAACTAGAAGCATTATTTTATTTCTGTTAAAACTCTTAGTCTGATTTAATCCCAATGACAAACTTAGTAAGAAGAAAATATATTTCCTACAACTCTGCTTTTTCCATTAATGGATAGTTAAGTTCTAGCTTGATATAGAACCATATATAAACCTGAATTTGCTCCTTTGTGATACATCTAATTTAATCTAATATAGAGAGATTTTATTACAAAATAATAGAATGGAAATGGATTTCATTTTTTGTTATCATTTAAAGCATTTTAGCTAAATACCTAAGTTAGAAAATCATTATTACCAATCAAAACTTAGGAAGTATTCAACCATGGAATTGCCAAAACAGATATAGTTAAATGAACCACTATCATATCTGCAACTTGATAATTTAAAAAAAAAAGAAACTAATAACAAACCCAGATTGGAAAATAAATTATTCTTGCATGTTTGATCAAGCAGAAACAAATAAACATTTACAAATATATATATAAATATATTAAATATATTTATATTTATATTTATATTTATACATATAGTTCTCATGAACATTTTAAACTTAGAGATTTGGTTTAGATACCCATTAAAAATCTGAGTATAAACATTGGCAAGTGTATATATATATATATATATATATATATATAAAACCTTTGAATATCATGAAACAAAATTATATTCATTAGGAAATCTGGGTATCCAAGATACACTTGCATACATCAATATATATATTATAAATATAATCCCAGCTTTTAAAAAAAACCTTGTGTATTCACATTGGTGTTGATTTATACACACACACACACACACACACACACACACACACACACACACACACACACACATATATATATGTATGTATATATAAATATATATACATATATATTTATTTAAAACCTATAAAAAATAAAAATAAATTATAACAAATAAAAATTATAACACAGGCAGATGGGTGGGGGAGCTATGGCTCCACCCCACCCCACCACAATGGGGAGTGACCCCCACGGGCGGCGCAACTGCCACTGTGGGCTGCATCCCATAGGGGTGACGAGGTCATCACTATGGGTCGCGTCCCACAGTGGATGACATGGCCGCCAGTGTGGCACCCCCAATCCCCCCCTCTCCCCCCCACCCTTCAACTCTATGCACACCCCTCCGCTGTGTAACATCCACCGCCTCCCTGCAAAGAAAAAAAAGAAGGTAAAGGAAAAAGAATAAGAGATGCCCTAAGTTTTTAATAAGTTAGGGCATAAATAAAAAGAGGAACTAGAAAATGGTTTATAAATTAGGGTTTATTTTAATACAGTAAACATTTTCAATACATATATATATGTATATGTATTTCTACACATATAAAAGAAAGTTTATATAGGTATATAAGTTCAAGTGCATATATGTATAGTAAATTGTGTTGTATGAATAGGGGGTATTGTTGCTAATTTGGAGGAATTGATTATGTGTTGCATTGATGTTTTGTCATTGATGGCAACACCAGTTGTTTTGGTTGTTTACTAGTTTTCGGTTGGTTTCGGTAGAGTGGTTGGTTTATGATATTGATCCTATATGCTTTGGTTTGTGGAATTGGTTTGGATTTGTCATTCATGCTATTCAGATATGTATCATGATCAGTTGGTTCAGGATTTGATGATTTAAGAGCTATCATTTGTTGTAGTAAGCCTTTTGGTCACCGATAAGGGTTTTACCGATAGAGCTTTGTTGAAGATCATTTGATGCACCTGATAAGTGGTGTTGGTACAAATTATAGATGGCTTTCAGGATGTTTTTGGTTATCTTGTTTGTGTTGTAGTTCATCGGTGGTGTTGGATTAAATTTTTGGCTACCTATTTTGGGTCCGGTGTTATCTAGGTTATGGACCAGTTTCTGTAATGTGTCGGAGGATGTTCTTGATGCGTTATAGACGAGATTTAAAGACTGGTTTACATTGTTTTTGTCCTAAGATGACTTGGTTGATCATTGGATTGTGGATTTATGTTATGATCTTATTGTATTATCTTTTTTGGTGGCCGACCTAATTGTTTAGGTCTTGGGTTGGTATAAATATGATGTAAGATCTCTTTGTAGATCATAGGTCAAGGTTATGGGATGATCTATGTGTTAATAATGTTGTAATCATATGCAGAAGGTTTGGTGGATCATAGGTGATTGAATTGGGTTTGTAAGAGAGGTTTAAGACTTCTGGTATTGAGCTTAACCGGAACTCTACTGAGGCATAGGAGATGATATACTTGCAGTTCACTCTTCTTTCTGGATTGTAGTCCGATGTTTATGTAGTCAGTGAGGCTCCTTTTTGTGATGAATAGTGCAATTTAGGCTATTGGCCTTCCTGCATGTGCAGGCCCCTCATATTGTAATCACATACATACTGTAGAAGTATTATCTGAATGTGGGTAGGCGTCCCACCGTGGTTTTTCCCTTTACCTGGTTTTCCATGTTAAAATCTTGGTGTCATGTGTTATGGATGGATGGTAGCTATTATGTGATTTTTGCTTATGCATTTCGGTATTAAGTTTATGTGTTCTGGTAATAAGGTTTTGAATTCTTAAAGTTTTGTAATCTAATGACAACTAATTCACCCCCCCCCCCCCTAGTTGTCCTCTAGTTATTTGAGTTGTCTAACAATTGGTATCAGAGCTTGGACCTCTTTGCAAAATCTTAACCACTTGAGGAAGATCCTATGGCATCTAGCAGTTCAAGTTCATCAATTACTTCTACAACTAATTTTCAAAGAGAAATTCCTAGGCTTGATTGAACAAATTATAGGGTATGGAAGATTTGGATGGAGACTCACCTAAGATGTATTGGAAAGGAAATTTGGGAGATCACTGAGAATGGTGTTACATCATTTAATCTAGAATCTGAGAATCCTCCTCCGATAGGTCTGGATAAAGAGCTTGAGAATGATTGTAGAGCTAGAGAAGCCCTTTTGTGAGCACTTTTTGATTAGCAAATAATGGGACTAACTGACAAATCAACTAAAAAGACTATATGGGACAAATTGGAGACTCTGAATGAAGGTGACCCTACTATTAAAATTGCTAAACTTGATGGTTACCAGGTGAGGTATGAAAACTTGAAGATGGAAGAAGATGAAAGGATTACTATTTTTTATGGAGAGAATTAATGAGATTGTTTTGGGAATTCAATGTTGTGGTGGATCTCTGAGCGAAGATGAAATAGTTTCTAAAGTACCGAGAGATTTGCCACCGACTTATAAGATGAAGGCTACTACAATTAATGATTTGAGAACTATGGAAAACACCTTTGTTAATAGCGATACCTTGGTTGGGAAGTTATCTTCTTTTGAGCTTGAGGAATTTGGACCTTATGGTTCTGTGAAATCTAAACCTGCTTTTCATGCATCTGCATCATCTATCGGCAAGAGCGATTGGAAATCTTTATATGCAAAGGAACTAGAGGATATGAAGAAAGAAGATGAATAATTTGAGAAAATTGAAGCCTTATTTTCTAGAAGAGTACCTAAAGGACCGGCAGGAAGTAAGTATGAAAGAAAATCACCTTTTAATGCTTTGCATGTAATAAGATAGGTCATTTTGCATCTAGATGTCCTAAAATATCTTTTAGGCCTAACCATGATTAATTCAAGATTTGAAGAAAGAGATAGAAGATATTTTAGGCCTAACCATGATTATCAAAAAAAGCATAAGTATAGGAAAAACAAAGACAAATCATACTACTATGCAGATGAGGAAGGCGTGGCTGATTCTGATGATGAACTAGCACAAGATTCAACTAGTGGATCCGACAATGGAAAGGAATGGGTATTTTTGGCTATCAAGGAAGATGATCTGGTACCTGAAGAGAAGGCCCTTGCTGCTAAAATTGAAGTTAAGGATGAATGGGTAATTGATAGTGGATGTTCACATCATATGACTGGAGATAAAAGGAAGTTCCTATCTATGCAAGAATTTGATGATGGTCTGGTTAGATTTGGAGATGACAAAGCATGTATGATCAAGGGAAGAGGAATAATATAATTGGATGGTAAGCATAACACTAATAATGTTTATTATGTTGAAGGTTTAAGGCATAATATTTTGAGTGTAGGACAATTGGTGGATAAGGGATTTCAGTTACAGTTCAAGGATGGAAAATGCAAGATTATCAACAGATTTAGATTGGAAATTGTAACCGGTACACAGACTAAAGGTAATATCTTTCATTTGAACTCTGGTGAGAAGAAATGTTTGATTGCACAAATTGATGAGAGTTGGATATGACATAATAAGTTGTGTCATGCAAATTTTGATTGCATTGTGAAGAATAGTTCTACTAAGGCAGTTAGAGATATACCTAAGATTGTAAAGCCCTATCATCCCGTATGTAAGGAATGTCAAATGGGAAAGCAAGTTAGAAGATTTTTTAAGAGTATACAAGACAAATCTAATGATATTCTTGATATTATTCATATTGATTTGTGTGGTCCTGCTAGAATCAAAAGTTTTTTAGGGTGATAGATATTTCATGCTGATCATTGATGATTATTCTAGAATGATGTGGGTTACTTTTCTAAGGGAGAAGTCTGAAGTGTTTGCAAAGTTTAAAATATTTAAAGGTAAAGTTGAGACAAAGACATGATTGAATATTAAATGTTTAAGGTTAGATCAGGGTGGAGAATTCACGTTCGGTGAATTTAACAACTATTGTGAGAAGAATGGGAAAATGAGACAGTTGTCTGCACCCCAAATACCTCAGCATAATGGAGTTGTGGAAATGAAGAACAAAACTATCTTTAATGCAGCTAGAACTATGATGATGGAAGCTAATCTACCTCATATCTACTAGAGAGAAGTTGTAAGAACGATGGTATACACATTCAATAGAGTTCATATCAAAGGAGATACTGGTAAGACACCTTATGAGTTATGGTTTGGTCATACACCGATAGTTAAGTATTTTAGAATCTTTAGTAGTAAATGTTGTATCAAAAGAGATGATTCCATTGGAAAGTTTGATCCTAGATGTGATGAAGGAATATTTCTTGGTTATTTTTATGAAAGAAAAGCATATAGATGTTATAAAAAAAGATTGCATATAATTATGGAGAGCACAAATGTCAAAGTGGATGAGCAGAACATAAGTCAAATAATAAACTACGAGAGAGAACCAACAGTGGAAATGATCATAACTGATAGGTAGAACCTACACCAAAACAAAATGTTGAACCAGTTACTCCGGCAATATCATAAAATTCAACAATGATTGAAGATGAGGGCAGCGGAACATAAAATAAGAAGACTCCTAGGTATGTAAGGTTGAATCATTCTGAAGATAAGATCATTGGAGACAAAAGAAAAGGAGTGATGACAAGAAGAAGGTTGGCAGCTAATGAGGTATGTTTTATTTCTGAAGTTAAATTGGTATTGATAATTAAAGCTTGTAAAGATGAATATTGGATGAAAGCTATGGAAGAAGAATTAGATCAAATAGAAAAGAATAACACATGGACTTTAGTTCCTCGACCTAAAAATAAGAATGTTATTGGAACTAAATGGGTTTTTAGGAATAAATTGAATGACGATGGACAAGTTGTGAGGAATAAAGCTAGATTGGTTTGTAAAGGATATTCTTAGAAGGAAGGAATTGATTATGGTGAAATCTTTGCACCGGTAGCTAGGATTGAAGCTGTGAGATTATTTATTACTTATGCTGCTCATAAGAATTACAAGGTTTATTAGATGGACGTTAAGTGTGCATTTCTGAATGGAGATCTTGAAGAGGATGTTTATATTGAGCAACTTGATGGATTTTCACTTTCAGATGACAAAAACATGGTTTGCAGGTTAAAGGAAGTTTTATGTGGATTGGAACAAGCCCCTAGAGCTTGGTATGCAAGACTGGATAAATATATTTTGAAGCTTGATTTCACTAAAGGTAATGCTGACAATAATTTATATTATAAGATCACTAATGATGACATATTGATTATTAAGGACTTTGTTGATGATGTCATTTTTGGAGGTGAAGATAAGTTGTGTATGGAATTCTCTAACAATATGAAGAATGAATTTGAGATGTCTATGATTGGGGAGATAAGAATTTTCTTAGGTTTGCAGATTACTCAAATTGATAAAGGTATTTTCATCTGTCAAACTAATATGCTAGAGAGTTATTGAAGAAATTTGGTATGGAAAATTGTAAACCGATTAGTACTTCGATGGTTACAAGTGAGAAATTGACAAATAAAGATGCATCTACACCGGTAAATCCTACTAGGTACAAGTCTATGATTGATGGTTTGTTATATCTGACTCAGACTAGACCGGATATAATGAATGCAGTTTGTATTGTATCAAGATATCAGAGTGATCCTAGAAAAAATCATTAGAGTGCGGTGAAAAGGATTTTTCAGGTATTTGCAGGGAACAATTGAGTACAGTTTGTGGTATCCTAAAAAAGATGACTTTACATTATGTGCATATATAGATGCAGATTGGGTTAGAGATGTTGATGATCAGAAGAGCACATCTAGTGGAGCTTTCTCTCTTGGAAAGAAACTTGTTTCATGGATGATCAACAAGAAGCAGTCATGCACTTCTTTATCTACTGTTGAAGCTGAGTATGTTGTTGCTGCTACTAACTGTACTCAAGTTCTATGGATGAAGTAAATGTTGAAGGATATAAAGGTGGATTGTAATGAACCGGTATTTATTCACTATGATAAATCTATTGCTATTGATATATCAAAGAATCTGGTATTTCATTCTAAGACAAAGCACATATCTATCAACAATAACTTTTTGAAGGAGAAGGTGGAAGCAAATGAAGTCAGACTAGTTTATGTGATCATGAAAGAGAAGATTGCATATATTTTCACTAAACCTTTGCATAAAGAATCATTTGAGTACTTCAGAGACAGATTGGGGATTCCTGCCCCTCCAGTAGAGACCTGAGTGATGTTGATTGGCATCAGTTCGGTATGCATTATTAGAGCTATTACTCATTCTAGATTGATGTGGTGGTGCTACTACTCAGGGGGAGTAGTCAGTTGTAAGAATCAAAGGATTTATGACTTTTCTTGATGTTTATCTAAGATTTCTGGTATTGATGTCAAAGGGGGAGAGATACATGTGAAAATAGAGTTGAACAAAATATCAATCAAAGGGGAGTTTGGTTTAGAGCTTCATTACTATATTATTTTGTGGGAGATTGTTGGTTGTCTTCCATTGGGGGAGACTTGTTTGGCATTTCTTGGCACTTGGATGTTTTTCACATCTAGTGTTGTCATCAATGCTAAAGGGGGAGATTGTTGGCAATTTGGAGGAATTTATTATGTGTTGTATTGATGCTTTTTCATTGATGGCAACACCGATAATTTTTGTTGTTTACTGGTTTCCGGTTGGTTCTATTAGAGTGGTTGGTTTATGATATTGATCTGGTCTGCTTTAGTTTGTGGAATTGGTTTAAATATGTTATTCATGCTATTCAGATGTGTATCATGATCAGTTGGTTCGGGATTTGATGACTCAGGAGCTATCATTTGTTGTAGTAAGCCTTTTGGTCATTGGTAAGGGTTTTACCAGCAGAGCTTTGTTGAAGATCTTTTGATGCACGTGATAAGTGGTGTTGGTGCAACTTATAGATGGCTTTCGAGATGTTGTTGGTTATCTTTTTTGTGTTCCAGTTCATCAGTGGTGTTGGATTTGGTTTATGATGACCTATTTTGGGGCGGTGTTATCTAGGTTATGGATCGGTTTTTGTAACGTGTTGGAGGATGTTCTTGATGCGTTACCGACGGGATTTAAGGATTGTTTTACATTGTTTTCAGCCTAAAATGACTTGGTTGATCATTGGATGGTGGATTTATGTTATGAACTTATTGTATTATCTTTTTGGTGGCTGACCTAATTGTTTAGGTCCCGAGTGGGTATTAATATGATTTAAGATCTCTTTGTAGATCATAGGTTAAGATTATGGGATGATATATGTGTGAATGATGTTGTAATCATATGTAGAAGGTTTGGTTGATCATAGGTGATTGAATTGGGTTTTTAAGAGAGGTTTAAGGCCTCCTGTATTGAGCTTAACCAAAACTATACTCAGGAATAAGAGATGTTATACTTGGAGTTTACTCTTCTTTCCAGATTGTAGTCTGATGTTTATGTAGTCAGTGAGGCTCCTTTTTGTGATGAGTAGTGTGCTCTAGGTTGTTGGCCTTTTTGCATGTGCAAAACCCTCATATTGTAATCACATACTTACTACAAAAGTATTATCTGACTGTGGGTAGGCTTCCCACCATTGTTTTTCCCTTTTTTGGGTTTTCCACGTACAAATCTTGGTGTCATGTGTTATGGATGGATGGTAACTATTATGTGATTTGTGCTTATGTTTAATTGCTATATCTGTTATTTCGGTATTTGGTTTATGCATTTTGGTATTAAGTTTATGTGTTCCAGTAATAAGGTTTTGAATGAGTTTTGTAATCCAGTCACAACTGACTCACCCCCCCCCTCTTAGTTGTCCTCTGGTTATTTGAGTTGTCTAACAGGTATATATAGGCTTTACATTTGAGATATTTGTGGGGACATATATATATATATATATATATATATATATGTATATACATATATATATATACATATATATATATACATATATATATATATACATATATATATATATATTAATTTATATATACATACATATATATTTTTAAAACAAATGGATGTATATATAACACATTTTCACTTGTGAACAGATATTTAAATGATTAATTTATGATTGGTAAACAAATACCTATGATTTTAAGATTAATATTAATATAAGGAAATTCTATTAAAATTAATATAGTTCAAATCGAAGATTTACAACTGAACAATTTAATTAACGTTGAAGTTGTACTAGCATTATTGGACTGTTTCGGTCAATTTTCATTAGAAGTGGGATTATTAGTAATTATAATAAATTGAAACATAATTTACTAAGTAATCATATTTAAGGTGATTCAACACTTGGTCAGAATTTAAATAACTTAAATTATTAAATTGCTTGCAGTTTTGGGTGAAGTTTAAATGTCACCTCTAGGGGTTAGTGTCTTTAATCTCATTAAAGAACTATACCCTATTGAAGTAATTAAAGTAAGAAGGCATGGGGAAGGTTAAGTAACCCCCACTTGACTAACAAACATTACATGTTACCCCCCCCTCTAGTTAGGAGTTATATTAAATATTTTATCAC
Source organism: Cryptomeria japonica (assembly GCF_030272615.1). Taxonomy (NCBI): domain Eukaryota; kingdom Viridiplantae; phylum Streptophyta; class Pinopsida; order Cupressales; family Cupressaceae; genus Cryptomeria; species Cryptomeria japonica. The sequence goes on along the minus strand of NC_081411.1, from coordinate 468,719,521 downwards.
TCGCATTTAAGATCTCAATAGGTTGACACTTAAGTTATCAAATTAGTGGAACTAAGTGACCAACCACATCTAACATTATGTAAATCATAAGTAAATAAGCACTTAAAAAAGAAAATTGTTGTTGGATTTTGCCCAAAAGTTTGGGCACTACATTTTGGTATCAGAGCCCTAGGTTGATACACTAGGAGAAAATGGGCTACATTCATAACTTAGTTGATCCGAACTATGAGTTTGAGTATAACACCTAGGTGAGAACGTATGAAGTATTCAAAATAATGAAGCTAGGAAAAAGTGGATTCATTTTAACCAAAGGATCGACCTATATCAATTCAAGGGGTTCAAGGGTCACCAAAAGCCCGACGAATCGAAACTCTATAGTCGTAATGGATATGGCGTAATAGGACCCCAAAACTATGAAATTTTAAAAGGTCCTATAAAAAAAATAATAAATATATATGAAAATATTTCCAATATTTTTAAATTGGTTCTGATCATTAGCACTTATGAGGCTGCTATGCAATTGAATCAAAACACACCAATTGAACCCAGTCAATAATTTAGTATGAGAGATAAATTATATGTGATAGGATACTTGTAGTAGTCAATCGAGACAATATTATCAGTAGGGATATGTCCTTGACATTGCATAACAAGCAAGTTAGGAAGGTTTGAGATGAAAACCTAGCGAACAAGTCAAGTGAAACATAGCACAATTGAAATATTAGTAATGCAAGATGGTGCTAGTTTTGTAATTAACAATCAACCCTACGCGACGGTTTATCAAGAATAGTAAACAAAGGGTGCTATGTGGGGCACCTTCCAAGAGAAAGTTAGGTGGTACCTTTATAAATATTGGGTGGAAGCATATCCTTTCCTAAAAGATAGGTACCTTGATCATGTGACCATACTGTGATACCCTTCTTGAGACCACCTATTAAGGGTTCTCATACCAATATAAAGTAGCTTGTAGTGGATAACCTTGAGGATACTGGAGGTAATGATGAATAATAATCCACTTGATAAATGAACCTTAGTAATACTATAGGTAATTTGATTTGAGAAGCAAGGAGACACAAACCCTTTTGGATTTAGCAACGAAAAATTAAAAATGTTTCTTAAAATCTTGTGTAGTTAAGTCTAATATTGGGAAATCAAACAATCTGATGGCCTAACTAACCTTTCTGTAAAGTACCTCTGAAGGGACTAAGTAATTGGTGAAGAGGGATAAAATGATATGGGAATCATTTGAACCCCTACTAAGATACAAGAAGAAGTAGGAGAATTGGATTAGATAATCATGGGATGATTAATTATATGTATTTAGAATCTAAGGTGAAGGTGCAACCAACATATAATGTGAAACTAGCTATGCGCCAGTTTAGAACACTCTTACTACTTGTGTATATTTGAAAGAGGTTTGCAAATTGATGACACTCAGGGTGTGAAAGTATAAGAAACGTTATGTATGGGTGAGCTAATACACAAATTGGATAAGACATGTGGAAGGATGGTATGAAAGTATAATTATAATCAATGGCTAATGAGAATTAGTAGGCAATGGCATATGGCTCTCAAATGTAAGGATCTATGTGCGCAATGCTAAGGAACCTATCAACGTGGCTGAATAAGAAAGAACTTGAAATTAATTGGAATCTTAAGACCTTGTATTCATGGTACACCCTTATGTTATGAAATAATAGTATAAATAGATACTATGATAATAAGGAAATTTTATTGGTTTAAATATTATCGAGAAATGCTATATATCACGGTCGGCTAGCAAGTAAAGATATAAGGAACAAGATAGAAAATGATAATTTCTTTTAGTCAAAATTTAATTAAAAGGAGGGTGTTGATTTCTATGCTTGTCAGTTCTTAAGTGTGCACCCCCTTGTTCTCTTGATTGCATAAGTGGAGTAGGTAAGAATAAGTTAATTTTCCACATCATTAGAGAAGGATTATAGTATGTGTGAAGTAGGAGTTAGTTGTCAAGCATTATTGATTTTTCTTGGTGATTATTCCACCCTTGGTTTGTTCTTAACCATAATTGTTAGTAATTTGGCAACATGCTCCTACTTGATGGGAACAAATTGATAATTAGATATGAAGATACAAGGAGATAGAAAAAGGTTCTAAGAAAACCAATGATGTTCCTAGTGAAATTATATGATTGCATTGTACAACTCCTAAGTGGTTCTAAGTATACAATATTGATTTTGTACTCAGCTAACTACCCCATTAGTAAGCAAAACATAAAAGTATTCATGCATGAGTTACCATGTAATATTGAACAATGAATTATCATATTTTGTTAGTTAATGGAAGTCCAAGAGGAATGGATGAGTGATGGTATAATTGATGTCCATTAGAATCTAACTATGGTTGTTGATAATCCTAAGTGGATAGCGGTTTACATTGGGAAGTGTTGCTTGTAATGGTAATAAAGTGGATGTAAGTGGAACCTGATCTATGTAACGAATGTACTCTCATGAGTATAAGATATTTCATGATAATAAAGAAATGCAAATAATCTAATAGCCTTAAGTGTCTAATAATCACTCCCTAATACACTCAAGATGTGTGATATTGGGTGATGTTTCACGGTTACTCCCTATAGTGTGGCTAAAATGCTCACCTTGTTTTGAGTTTTTGATTTCAATGGCATTTGACTGTCTTTTGAATAGTGTTATGTGAGTTAGGGGCTATCACTTTCTTTGATATTTTGTATGATGGAAGGGCCACTAAATTTTCATTTCTTTTCATTTGAGTTTTGACACTTGCCATGTTGATTTTAATGTTTTTTGATTGCCGACATTTTTCTTCTTTCATATTGGACTTGGCAAATTTAATTTTTACCTCTATATTTAAGGTGGTAAGTGGTGATTTTGAATGTTTTATTTAGCTAGCCTTAGTTATGTGATAAGTGCAATGTTTATCATGTTCATTGAACCTCTGATAGTGTGTCAAGGGAGAATGCCATGAGGAGTGAAATTAGCCATAAGGAATAAATAAAAAGTATTATATCAAATTAAAATATTGGGAAGTGTATCCCCTATGATTGAACTCTATTGCAAACAATTTGAGCAAAAAATATTAGCAAAATGGTGAACTAGACCTAGTGAATTATGTAGGTATTATAAATTGCAGACTTTTTGTGTTGGCACATGCATTGAGATGTTTACATGGATCCTATTTAAATTAAGTGTAATTATTTTCACCAATCCCTTAGAATGGGGTTATTATATACCTTAATATTTGAGGCTATGAATGATGTGACCTATACAACTTGAACCTTTATACCTAGATGTCTAGTTATTGTAAGCCCTAGAGGTAGTAAACTACCCTAATTATGGGAAGATTTGAAGAACCTAAACTTGGATATACTTTGTTGCCTTATGATGTGGGAAGAAGTCATGCACATAGGGTAGTTTGACAAATATATGATTAACACCCTTAGGAGGCACTTGGATGTATAATAAGAAAATTCATGCTTGGATAAAGTAAGTCATGATGTTAATTCTCTTTTTTATACATGTAATGGACGAGAATTTTAGTAGAATAATTGATGTTTTGAACAAATCATTATCAAAAATATGGCTCCTAGAGATTGAATAAGTGGACTAGTGTGTTCTAACCTAGATAATGGAAGATGATGTGTCATATTGATATGATCTTGATAGTGCATTAACTTAAAGTAATTGAGCAATGTGGGAAGTAGAACTTGTAAACACTTACTTGAGTTAGAGGGAAATTATGATAAAAATGCTAGACAAGTACAGTTTGGTAGTGTAGTGTCATAAAATTGAAACCCTTGCAATTTTCAACCACATTAGGGTCCTCATGCATGCGAATCGAATCCCTAAGCCTGATTGGAGACTGGAGACTTGCTTGACACCTGAAACTACATCTTTCTTGCCCTTTGCACTGCCCAAACTACATCTTGTCCTAGAAAAAAGGGCAAGACAGGGGCATGGCGCCCATGTCCTCCTATCCCTACTCCATTTTGGGGCAAGACCCTTTGTAATTTTTCATTGGAGGTTGTGCATTGAGCAGGAAAACTCCCCCAGTGTTGGCCTGTGACGAAAAATCAGTCAATTAGCCCTAATTGACGAGTATATAAGTTGCATTTTCCTTCTCATTTGCATAATTTCAACAAGTAGAAAAGTTGGATAAACGATGAGGTAGGAGTAAATTCAAGCATTCCTTTCTAGCATTGAGCATTCTCAAGTCACAAAATTCATTCCAAAATTCAACTTCATACAAGAAATTCTATCAATATTTCTATCACAACCTCCCTTGAGGTGATTTACATTTCAGTCTTTCATTTACATTTACTTTAAAGTATTTTCTTTCATTATTTGGTTAATTCCAAAATTGGGGTTTGACCTGAAGGCAAATCCCCAATCCCAACCCCTTTCCCTCTCTTTTCTATGTTTAGGTTGCAGGTGTGTAGCTATACTTTTGGATTTGGACTCTATTTGTAGAGGCGGAAAAACCCTTTTCATTTCACATATTTTTCGAAGGACCATGTACACTCCTACCATAGTCCAGGCAACTTTTTCTTAAATTCACAGGGTAGCTTCGTCTCGACATATTATTTCCAAATCCAAGTGCACAACTTCATCCTACACTTCTATCTCAAGTTATAATAAGATCTTTGTCATTTTTTCACTTGGTCATAAGTACACAATTCAATCAATTCAAATCTCATTCCGGAAGAGGGGATTAACTTACCATTACTCATAATTCAATCTCTTTCTCTGGAGGTTGAATCTAGTGCATTTTCCCCCCTCTTCTAATGTAATGCATGAAAAGTGTTTGAAGGGAAATCCGAAGTGAAACTTTCATCTCTCCTCGGAGGAAAGAAAAAATTTCTTCTAGATCTCTCATTCGCTCATTTTTCCCAACATTACATTTGGTGAACTTGACATCTTACATGCTTTATTATGAAAATCATTGCATATTTTTCATTTGCAAGTTTAATTTTTATGCAAACTTAGTGGTTAATTCATTCAAAACCCTAGTTTTTAAAATTGAAATTGAACTTGTGTTTTTGTAAAAATTGCTTGTTATTATCTTAGGTCTAAAAAATTGCTTTGTTTGTCAAATTCAATTTCTTCATTGCCTTGTTCAATTTGCAAATCAAATTCACAAAATAAGAGGTTAATTGCCAAAACCCTAATTTTTAAAAATTATCTTGAACTTGTGCAAAAATTGAATTTTCATTTAATTTTCAGATTTGTGACTGTTTTCAGACTTATCTTCTATCCTACAATTCAAATTTTTAATTTTCCTTTTCTTTTCAAAATTCAAATTTCAAAAATTAAGTGGTTAAGTCATAAAACCCTAATTTTCAATATTAATTGGATTTTGTACAAATTTAAATCAATTTAATTCAAATTCAGATTTCTAAACATTTTCCAAGGTGTCCCTCCCCTTTAGGTGTGACCCTTTTCAAATTTGCAATTCAATTCCTCTTTTTCTTCAAAACCCTAATAGGGTCCTATTCCTACACTTGAACCTTAATTTTGCCTATCTCGAAATCGTAAAATTTGCCAATTTTTTGGGGTTAGCTTTAAAATCATCGTAATATTCATCCCTGAAAATTTTCAAAAAAAATTGGTCGGACCATGTGCATTCCTGCCATGGTCCTCGACTTTTTCCCCAAAATTTCGGGAGACTGTTATGATTGTATTTAATAGCCTAAATCCAGAAGATTGGCTTCTTTTGTCGATTTTTGATACCTCTAAGATAAAAAAAATATCTCTAAAATTCAACATTCTAAATTTTAAGAAATTTTCTAAAATTAAGAGGTTAATTATAATCTGCCTTGATTTTAAAATTAAGTGGTATCCCCTTGGCCCTAATTTTAAAATTCCAATTTCCTTTGATTTATTATTTTGGAAATTATGTCATTATCTTCTTCCAACAAAGTTCAAATTGTTTAATCATTATTTTCTTAAATTTTGCATTACTCAATTTTGTAAGCTTTGTTCAAAATTCAAAGTTTTAATTTTCCCTCTAGTGCACGAGTTCTACCACTATTAGTCCTACCTACACTATCCTTGTTAGATGAAGCTTTAGAATTAAGGCTTCCCAAGGTTTAATTACCGAGGAGATGGAGCATAATTTGGGTGACTTCTTTAATGAGGATAATGCTAATTCTTCTCATCCTAATCATGAGCCCATTTATCCCATTGATGAATCCCATGATGAACACGAAGAAGCTTTGACTAGTGTTTCCATAGATCAATTTTCAAAATTGGACAATCAATTTGATAACTTTCAACAATGGATGTCCCATAAATACCCTAATAGTGAATCTATTCCATTAATTGAAGGCCTTAAATGCATGATTCAAAGTGATAAGAATGGAATTGATATATTGTGTGGCATTGCTCAAATTGTTGATTCTAATATCATGCCTATCAAGAGTTGTGCTGAGAACTTAGGTTATTCACAACCTTCAAATAAAATCAATTCTTCTATTCCTTTGACCACTTCAATGGCTAGTATTCCTACTTTCACTTCAAACATCATGGCTACATCAACTCAAAATGTCATTCCTAAAACCATTGGTCATGGGGGCAATCCCTCTTCTTCATACAATCCTACATCTTTACTTATGTCTTCCATAAGTATTCCTATTATTCCTCAACCAAACAATCTAACACAGGGGGACAATTCATTTAACAATTTTATTCCTCCTTTTAAGTGTCCCATTTCCTAGGCAATCATCACCTATGCCTACTTATCAAAATGTCCCACCACCTTATTCTCAATACATGCCTTCCTTCAATAACATCACACCACCTTCTCATTCAACCATGTCTAACATCAATTCTTCTACCGAAACAACAATCAACAATCTTGCTCAAACGATGTCTTGCTTACAACAACAAATTACTTCTATGAGTCAATCCAAGTTTAGTGTGCCCACCTTTGATGTTGCTCAAGCTGACTTTCTCTTGATATTGTTAAAGCCATGCAACCTAATTATGTTGAGGTCCCTCAATTGGAACTCTATAATGGAAAAGGTGATTCTCTCACACATGTGAAGACATTTCAAACCTTGTGTACTGATTTTGCTTATGATAAATGATTGCTTGCAAATCTGTTTACAAGAACATTAAGAGATAAGGCTTAACAATGGTATTTCTCTTTTCCTTCTTATTCCATCACTTCTTTTCAACAACTAGCAAATTCTTTCATCCAACAAATTGAAAATAAATTTGGTCCTAAAATCACTTTGATTTATTTAATGCATTGTAAACAAGGTGTTAAAGAAAAAGTGACTGATTTCATTGGTAGATATAAGCATTTGTGTGCTCAAATTTCTTTTCATGTGCTTGATAATGATATTGAAAGAATTTTCATTACTAATTTTCATAAAGATATCAGCTAAAATCTTCTTTTGTTTGAATTTACTTCCTTTCTGCAGTTGTGCGCAACACTCCATAATTATCAACCGACTGTGAGTCAAATGGAGCAATCCACTCCTATGGCTCTAAGTGATAAAGGGGATAATGTTCAACAACCATTTGTGAAGTTAAAACCAATAGAAGGCTTCATCAAGTTCAATGATATAATCAACAACAACAATGTGAATGCTACAATAGGTGTGCCTTCTATTTCTAAATTTTTCAAAAGAGAAAAACAATTTACTCCTTTGAATGAATCTTTACATAGTATTATGTCATAGTTGTTGCAAAGAAATGTTATCAAACTTCCTCCTATAAAACAAGTTGATCCTTCTAAAATTGCATCCATTTATTTTGATAACAATTCCTTTTGTCTATTTCATTGTCAGCCTGGTCATGATACTGAGAAATGTTTCACATTAAAAACTACGATTCAAGATTTGATTAATAACAATACTACATCTATGGCAGGTGTGAAAAGATAAGGGAAATAAATCAGTAGCTCCTCCTAATCAAAATCTTAAAATTTTTACTGATCCTTTGCCTTCTCATACCTCTAACATGATTGAGACTGAGTATACTTCTTTCTCCTTTGAGGAATTCACTTCTATGGCTCTGAACTTGGTAATGTTGGCATTTGCATGAAGATTTCATTAATGAAATGTTATATTGTCATTGATGTCAATTAACCGGTAATGATATTGTTATAATGTTGTTTTGTAACTGGTAGGAAGAGCTAGTGAAGGGAACTGTAACCGATAGGTAGGTTTATGGAGTGAACCACTATTTCTAAGTAATGGAGAGTTGAACCAGTAAACCATACTTGTTGATTTGATAAACCCTAACTGATTAAGTTTGGTGAATTGGTTATATTGGTTTATGATTTGATGATGAGCGGTAATGATTATGACACGTATACATATTGTATGAAGAGAGTTTCAAAGTGTTTTTGGCACATTGAGATAATGGTTTTGTCTAGGGAATGATTAGGTATATTGCATGTAATGCAAAGCGCATGATGAGTTACCGAGTCTAATGAAGTGGTGATCAAGGAGCGGTCGAGGCTTTCTTGAATGATGTACAAAGATTGTTATGTAATCCAACGGTCATACTTGAATTGACTTGTTTGTAATATCTATGAGAGATATAGGTTTTTGTTGTGTTACTGACCTAGTGATTTGTTTATAAGGTTGATGAGTTGTTTTGTTTCAGAGTTGGAAAAGTTGTAGTTGAGTGTGTGGTTGCCAAACTGGATGATGTATCTATAGTTTGTGTAAAGGTAGATAGGAGCATGAAAAGGATCTGAACAAGAAAGTGTAGTGCTATTCAAACAAATCAACAAACCCCTATTGTTTTCTAACAATTACAACAGTTGAAATCCCCTAACCAGGTAAGCTCTAACAAGCTTAGTGTTATTCAAATCCTCTAACCAGGTGGTCCATTAGCTTGGATTTCAAATCATATATCGAGGTTACTCCTCACAAGGTATTGCTTCTAACAAGGCATTATAGTCAATCCCTTAACCGGGTGGTCCCTAACAAGATCTGTTCTTAACAAGACTTTTTGTAAAGCTTTAACAGGCTTGGCTCCTAATAGGGCAAACTTCAGAAGAGTTCAGATAGTTATCTTGTGAGTCTCATCTCACCATGGTTTTTCCAATTTGGGTTTCCATGCCAAAATATTGTGTCAAGTGGTGAATGTTTTTGTGGCTATGTTTACTATGGTTGAATTGTTTAACTACTTAATCCACTTTGATATGTCATGTTAACTAGAAGCAATATGAAATGAGGTTTTACTTATGTCAGTAAAGTATTTGGATGTTTGTGAGGTTTCAAGTTGTTTACTGTTAATCTGTTGTAATAGTCAACTGATTTATCTTGACAGTGATATTACATTTATAGTTCAGTGATTTAACATGTCAGTTTATAGTTTGTTTTGAGATCTTGTTTTCAAGATTGGTGGTGGTTATTATCAGTTTTCTATCTACTGATTCAACCCCCCTCTTAGTAGTTGATCGGATCCTTATTCTTTCATCATACCATCAATTGGTATCAGATCCTCTTAGGTCCTCTAAGGTCTAATCCTAATAGCTTGAGGTAAAGATCTTGTAGAACATGATGAAGAAGGAAGGTCTGAAGTTTAATACCGAGCACTATAGGATATGGAGTGATACAATGAGAATTTATATCAAGAGTCTAGGAAGTCAATACTGGGAACATGTTGGTACTCTATGTTGCACCTCGTGGGACTATGACTGATGATCAGAAGAAAGAGAAACAAGAAAGCAATCAAGCATTGGAGGCTATTATCAGTTCTTTGTCTGATGCAAAATATGTAGATGTCCATTGTCTGGAGACTGCATATGAGGTATTGAAGAAACTTGAAGAGATTTATAGCAGTGATGAACATGTGAATATTTCCAAGGAAGAGAGTCTAAGAGGAAACTTTGATGACATGTGAATGGTTGAAGGCAAGAATATCCAACAGTATGGTCGAAGGATAAAAGAGATAGTTGGTGAGATCAAGAGTGTTGGTGGTAAAGTGGAAGATGCCATAGTGGTTAGTAAGGTGGTGAGAACCCTGCTATCGGTCTACGCTATCCAAGTTACAACCATTCAGGAGCTAAAATCTATTGACAAAACTAAGGTAACCCTTCACTCCATTATTGGTAAGCTTACTGCTTTTGAATTAAATGGTTATGATGGTAGTGTTCAAAAATTTGAGTATGCATTTAGAGCTTCAGTTTCTAACCCATCTATGAGGAAAAGTAGAGATGCCAGACACAATTATGAATATAGATCTAGAAAAGAAGTTGATGATGAAGACAGTATGGTTGAGCTTGAAGCATTATTGGCCAAGCGGTTTCCCAGAGGTACCAGTAAATATAGAGGTAAATTACCTTTGAAATGTTTTGCATGCAACAAGATTGGACACATTGCAGGTAACTGTCCTAATGGTGATACTGAGCACAAGTGAGAGAAGTTCAAGAAGTACAAAGGAAAAGGAAAAAGAGATTTTTTTATTGCAGTTGATGGTGGTATCACTGATGGGGAATCTGAGGGTGATTCTAATGAAGATATTATTTTTGTAGCCATTAAAGAGGAGATATCTGATCAGAAGGCTTTGAAGGGATCATCGGAAAGGATGGAAGGGATATCTTGATCTTTCTTAGGAAGTGGAATGTCAATGGGATTTGAAAGGAAATTGTGTTCTTGGATAGAATGGACAAGAATAAGTGAATCATTACGAGTGTCTGGGGAAAAGGGATCTTGGTCAACAATTGGATGGGATGATAAGGTTTCAGGATCTTGATCTTGATTTGTTTTAAGACATGTTTCTTCATGGTCTAAATTATCCTCTTGACATGAGGTTGGACTTTGGATATGCATGGAGGATTCTGATAAGGAATCAATGTTTTGGCATGAAGGAAATGCACTTTGAACATTTGTGATGGATTTTGGCAAGGAATCAATGCTTGAACATGAGGAAGAAGGACTTCAAATGGGGTCCTCTAAAATAGGTAACAACAATAAAGTGCATGGTGGCATTGGGTCTTGTATTTCTGAAACATGACAAGGATGTGCATCATGAATTGGATTATCTTGGCAATCAATTATGGACAACCCTTGGATAATTTCATCCTTGGGTGTATTATTTGATGAGGACAATATGGACGGTTCTTGTGAAACTTCTAAAGGTGTAGGGATAGATGCCATTGGACAGTCAATTTGTTTGTGGGGGCATGAGGCATTGCTAGACATAAGTGTATTATCTTGATCTTCCTCAAAGAACTCACTAGGTAATTTCCTTAAGATCCTTGCAATAAGGCCACCTTTCTTTCGAGGATTTGACATAGTTGTATCTGGAATTTGAACTTGTTTTTGGTTTGATGTCATGTTTTGATATTGGACTTGGTTCAATTGTTCTGACATGTTTGAAACTTGGGTTGGTGTGTGCTGTAACCTTTGTTTTTGAATGTTTGGTTGTAGTTGTTGACATTGATATTCCACCATTGGTTGAATTATTTGTGGACATTGTATAGTTGGTTGGACATATTGTTGAAATTGAACCATTGGTTGTGTTGGTTGTATATGTTGGCCCATTGGTTGTGTCTGTTGGATATGTTGTTGATTCGAGATTTGATTGAATGAAATTTGACTAAATGAATTTTGATTTGGGACTTGATTGAAATTTGTGCTTGTTTTTTGAAATTGTTTCATCATCTCTATTTGAGAGATGAGAGCTGGTATGTCTGATTGTTCGATAAGAGCTTTTACATCAATTGGCTCAAATTTTGGGTTTGGACCTTGAAATTTTTTAAATTTTTTGGACATTTGTGATCTATTCTTCTCAATGTTTTTCACTTTTTGTTCCAAAATCTCCTTTTCTTGAGCTAGTTTCTCCTCTAGTTTTTGTATTCGGACATTTACATCATCATGATAAGTTTGATCCAAGTTCTGAGACATGTAGAGAGTGGATTGACATGATTGATTTCTCAATTGTAATGACATGGCTTCGTAAGAAGGTTGAGACCTCATTTCAACAAACATGTCACTATGCAATGCAACTAATGGGATAGACAAATGCAACCTAAAAGGATGACAATTCAACTAAATGTTTTTGGACTTTTCAAATTTTTGGAGACGAACTTTTGAAATGCAAAGCTAAAGACTCAACCTTGGGAAGTTGAAATGAAGAGAAGACCTTAAAGGACAAAAGACCAAATGACAATAGGACAAATTGACAATGTCTCACCTATATGCTTGGATACTAAGCTAGGTTTGACAAAAATGATATTAATGAAAGGACAAATTTTAGATAAGGTCAAGACTCCCTAACAACAACTTAGGGTATCATCCAAAGTTTTGATTTTTCAAGTTTGACAAACCAAATTTTTGAGACTAAATGCAAGAAGGCGATAATTATGACAATAACTTAGGATATGACATGAAAATGATCTAAGGATATGATATGACAAGATGAAGCCAAGACAAGATGACAATACAATGATAAGGATATGTGAAGACCAATGACTTGGAATATGCAAAATGCAACCTAGGCAAGACCTAATTTTAGCATGACAAGGATAATGCACAAATGTAACCTAAATGGAAATATAGCTTGGATATGACAATGAAATGCAAACTTAGGGAAATTATTTTGAACCTAAGTGCAAAATGAGGATGCTTGCAATGAAAAGGACTAATATGAAGGGAGATGACAATATGTCCTAGGACCTAAGTTGGACTATGCAAAACCTAGCCTAAAGTGACATGAATTTTGAAACAAAGATATTCAATGTTTTGACAAGCCATGTTCAAATGTTGGATGAATACTTGGACAAATTTGGACTTTTGTTTGAATTTTGTTTTGAATTGAAGGTTGTTGATTTTGAGAACCCAAGTTGATTATGAGCACTTTTGAAAGTTTGTTTTTGATTTAACTTTTGACAATCACGGAAGACAAAATGTTTGTTTGACTTTGACTCAAGACAATCAAGCACATTCACAACAAATCCTATGGTTGGCAAGGGAAATATCCGTTGAATCCTCTAACCATAAAATACAACACTCAGCCGGATAGCTAGACACTTGGTAGCACTGGCTCCCCCTTACAGTGCACTCACTTCTTGGCCATACCAAGCTTCAAGTTGAAGGGGCATCACTTCCCAAGAACTTGCTATCTCTAACTGAGGAGTACATGAGAGGTGTCTACGGCATGCGCATATCACAACACCTAAGCCAATAGATAGAAGGATTTTGGCATCTAAAAAACAAGAGATTCTAGTAAAGGCATTTGTTTGGGTGGGAATTGATCTAGCAAATAAATCATCGCAATACCATTCCAGTACCCATTGTATACAACTTTCATTGCATCCACAGTTATTTAGAGTGGTTCAGAAGAGATTGGCTTTAGCCCATCACCAGTTAGGGTCATTCCCTCTCACCAATGCCTCTGCGAAGTGCCAGGAAAATTGGGAGGTAGGCCCAATTCTAAGGGTTAAAACATGCAATCAAATTAAAAACAAACAAAGCATGCATGGTGTTCATTAACCTTTAAGAAATAAAATGTGCAACTACTTTAAAAATCGCAAGCAAGATGTTTTAGTGAAAGTCTTTGACCGCGTCCTGCATAAGATTCGTTAGTAGTTGTATTTTTAGTCTTCGTCACATGTAACGCCAAGGTGCTGCATAGAGAATTAGTACCAAAGAAAACCAAAATGCAAGAAACAAAATGAAATAAACAAATTTGCAAGTAAGAATATTGATTTTACCTTTGTTTCTTGCCTTCCATAGGTGCAGAATGTCTCAACACAGGCACATAATGTATCAACACAGGCGCAGAATGCATCAACACAGGCACAAATCTCATCAACACAGGTGCAAATCTCATCAACACAGGTGCAAAATGCCTTGGCATAGGTGCAAAATGCCTCAACATAGGCGCAGAAGTGTCTAGAAAGCTCTGAGTCACCCTGTTTCTTGAGTTTTTCACCTGCAAATTAGCTCAAAAGAACTCAAAAACATGGTTAAGGGGTTAGTTCACATCGGGTTCACCAGAAAATGTAGATAGGAAAATGGAATGCATCAAAGCAATATTAAACTAGCTCAACCACAAAAACTAGATTGCAATGATAAGAAATCCTAAAAACATTCAATAAAGGCATGAAGATGAAATACTAAAATAAAATGAAAACCAAAGCATGTATCTCCTTCATTGTTCTGCCATTGTCCTTCTTTCTCCTTCAAATTACTTTGTTTGTGGATCTCACCTACAAGTGCAAAATGCAAGTATGAAAGCAAGCAAGATTGACAAGATGAAAATTGTAACATAAGGATACTAGAAGCATGGTTGATTGATTCATTGAAGAAAATCATCCAATTTATAGACAAATTGGAGAGAGGACAAGATTAGCATGAAGAGATTTTAAAGGAAATTCAAATTAAGAATGACAAATTATGCACAAATTATGACAAGATTGGCATGCAAGATCGATTGACAAAAATTATGACAAATTATGACAAGATTAAAATGCCATTCCCATGACAAAAGGGAAGAGAGAAAATAGCCTCCATGATTGCAACAAATGGAAGCATAAACATAGGAGAAAATGAGGGAATGAAATTAGGGGGAAAAATTAGAGAAATTGAAGAAAATAGGAGAAATAGAAATTAGGTGAATTAATTAATAGGTTTTCATCCATTAATTAATTCATGAAAGAGACCTAGGACTAAATAAATTAATTTATTTAACCCACCAAGAAGAAGAAAAGGATTAAATGAACAAATCATAAAACCCTAGAAATAAGAGGACAAGGAAATAGGTCAATACAACAAGAAATTAATGTAGGTTCGATCATGATTCTGATTGACAAAGGACCAATGTTGATAAATGATTGAGACTGGTTGACAAAAATCAATGACAAGTTGACCAAGATTGACAAGGAGATCAAACTGATAGGTGCCAATTGACGAGGAACAATGACTAATTGATCCAAATTGACATGATTGAAAAGGACAAGGATCGATGACAAATTGATCGCAAAATGACAAGATTGACAAGGACAAAGATCAATGATGAATCGATCGCAAAATGACAAGGTTGACAAGAGGACAAAACCCTAATTCTATCATCGATTAGGATTGACGATGTCCAAAATGATGATAAATGAGCATGCACATTGATGCTACAGGATAAGATTGACCAAAATCATGGCTGAAGATTGCTATCGACAAGACCAAATTTAAAAGTGAGAAAAATGAGGAATGCAAAAGGACTCGATGCTTGCAAATGATAAAGACCAAGTGCGCAACATAGAAGAAATGTTAATGCAATGCAAGAACCCTAAAATAAGGCAATGTGCAAATGTTAAAGTATGACTCCACAAGAGTTGACCATTTTTAGATGTCTACATTTTGCCCCTCTTTGAGACAATGCGATTTTAAGCGTTGTTTCAAAGAACAACAATGAAAATGCCCTAGACAATAACAATGACATATGCATGCCCCCTCGAGGAATTGGCCAGAAAAATCCAGAAAAGAGGCCAAGGGATCGATAAGAATGATAGAAGACGATAGGTTCGAATGGATCAAACGAACTACCAAGACTGATGGAAGAAATGTTAGTAAGAAGAAATTAGACAGAGGACAGTTAGAGATGAAGGAAAACTTGCTTTCACAAATGCACATAAGTAGGTGAGAACCTTTATTTATTGTAGCAAAGTGGATGCAGAGCATCATGGCATTGAAGGCCAGAGCTGGAACGCAACCCCTTTTGCAAAAGATAGACACATCGCACACAAGGAATGAGTGAAGCATCCTAGGGTGCATACATCAAGGGCCGAGGTATGTGCGGCATTCACAAAGTGAACGTACTTATCATAGACACCCAATGATATAGTTGCCCCAGTTTGTGACAAACATTCCACAAACAACAAACACAACAAAAAAGGAAAGGGACCATGAAACATCACGGTCACTCTAAATCACTCAGTGACATCCTTGAGCAACATAGGAACATTATTGAAGCCAAAGATAAATCAGTAATAAGATAAGATGCACAAATTCAACCAAGTCAAACAAACAGTCTGATCGTCATTGTCAAAAGTGGAAAACAAGAATGATCATGCTGTCTGGTTCTAGGGAATGCGGTATCCCGTCTAAGATAGGACACAGTTTGGTTTCAAATATACCACACCCTGTATAAGACCCATGATAATGTTGACAAGGACCAATGGTAATGTTGATGCTATTTTGATTGATGTGACAACTGTAATCAGGTTGAATGCTTGCTTGGTCGAACAGTTCATCTGTTAATGCATGATTTCATTGAAGCACAATGTTTGATTGATTGTCATTGGATGTATGCTCAGCGATCTGTCTATGCACAGAGGGGACCATTTATTGACAAAATGCAAAATGCCAAAGAAATTGTTTTTGGATTTTGATGTTTTTCACTTTGTAGGAATTTCGAGTTTTTTTAAAAATTTTTTGTTCGTTTTTCAGGACTTTATTTGACTTTTAGGGATTTTTTCAGGACATTATTTGATTTTTAGGGATTTTTTTTTTTTCAGGACATTATTTGATTTTTAGAGATTTTTTCAAGACATTATATGATTTTTAGGGATTTTTTCAGGACATTTTTCAATTTTTATGATTTTGCCCCCAGTGTCTAGCAAGGAAATGAATATGACATGTGAATAAATAGGCTTTCTAAAATGTTGGTGGATAGAGGGAAGACAAAGGCCTTTTATTATGGAGACAATACGGATGCAATTTTCAAGGGCTATTGCGTGATGGGACAAGAGACTGGATATGACAATGTAAAGTAGTGACATGGCATGAGGGACATGTCAAGAGGTTTTTGAAACCATGTTTAAATTTTGCGTCCTTATGTCAGATCAAGATCAAGGAATGAAAAAGAGTGTATGGACAGTGATAAGATATGGATAGGATAAGCAAGACCAAGAATGGATAAGGGACATGGACTGAAGGTCAGGATTGGCTAAGGGATAGTGGCAGAAAGTTGCAATAAGCTAGGGAATATGGATGAAAGGTTGTAATAATCAAATGGATAAATGACCAAAAGCTATGATAGACAGAAAGCTATGAATAGGATGCATGATGCTCATGAAGATCCTCAGCCTTGTCAAGATCAAAGGTGGAAAGGGAAAATGGACATGAGGGATGATAGGACAAGGAAGGGGTATGATAGGATAATGGAACAATGAGGGAAAAAAGGATATGATAGGATAAAGCCTATCCCCAAGTATGGTATGTAAGAAGTTCATAGATTACACATGACACCTATTTGCCAGGTTTTCACTAGTGGATGAATTATTTTTGCTTTACTTTTTTTTTCTTTTGTCTTTTTTTTTTCACTTTTTTTTTTAATTTTGTTTGACTTTTTCAATAGAGGATGGACACATGATAGGGGATGGAAGAAGGACTCAAACATATTTTTGTTTGGATAGTAGCCTTGAAAAAAAAAATAGACCATGACCTTTAAAAGTATGCTCAAAGACGTTGGTAGGATAAGGACATGGAAAATGAGATGAAACTAAGGCAAGGATTTATGTAAAGGATTGGACCAGAGGGATGGAAGGATGGAAAATGTGCATTGGATAATGGATAGGGTATTGGAAGAATAGTGCTTGAGTGGATAGAAATGTTGGCAAGATCGACATTGGCACACACCTTGAGGGGTGATGGACTGATGGAGGAAAAATGTATTTTGGATATTGAGATTTTGACGGAGGAAAGGATAGTGATTCTGGGACATAAGGGCCCAAAACGGATGAAGAAGGTGGTGGAGGAATAGACTTGGAAGGTTTGGATGTAGGAATAGCAATTTTAGATGCCAATTTTGATGTTTCTTTAGGCTTTTGTGCTTCAAGGAGCTTCTTGGGAATCCACATGGTTTTTGATTTTTCATGCTTTTGCGGTTCCTTGGAGTGCATTGCTTGCACAAGGGATTTAGGAACCCATATATATTTTGACTTTGCTTTATTTTTCTTAGTGGGCCTTTGTGGGCTTTTGGATATTTCTTTTTCTTTATAGATCATATTGTTCTTTGTTTTGACATGTCGATTATATTGGACATGTTGATCCTTGAATACATGTGGATTTTTAGACTTATGACTTTTATACTTAGCATCCAAATTGCTTGGAGGGGGAAAGGAATGCATGGATGGATATGAATGAAATGGAGTTCTTTTGGATGGATGAAATTTACTCAAGGATGTGTGCCTTTGCTAACCTTGCATAGAGGACAAAGGGATATAAGGACCTAAAATGGATGGAAAGTATGATGGGGAAGGTGTATGTTTTGATTATGATGGAGGGATGTTGGATTTAGTAGGGGTACCCATGTCTTGAGAGTGAGTTGTGTAGACATAACCCTTAAGATCTTCTTGGATATGGAGGGGTTCTTTCTCATGAAGGTCTACTCCTTTGCCTTTATGAATATCTTGACTTGTAGGATACTCTTTTCTTTGGCAAGAAGACGCAAGTCCATTATGAGGTGGATATGATATGAGAGAAATAATGAAATCTTGAAGTGGATCGGATTGCACCAAAGTGGAAGAACCCATTATGCATGTTGAGGGTTCATGAACATCTTGCACTGACATGTTAGAATCATGAAGGGGATCAGGATCATGAGGGGAACTAGGATTGTGTAGTGGACATGGTTCAATGATAGGCTCTTCAAGAGATGAAATGGGAGAAATAATGGGATCATCAAAAGAAATGAGACCTTGGAGTGTATATGGAGCATTAAGACAAGGAGATGGAGGAACAAAAGGATCTTGTGGAGGATTTAAAGGAATAATTAGATCTTGACAAGGAGGAAGGTCATTGGAATCCTCTTTAAAGGTGCTTTGCTCTTGACTTTAATTGGGATCATCGGAAAGGATGGAAGGGATATCTTGATCTTTCTTAGGAAGTGGAATGTCAATGGGATTTGAAAGGACATTATGTTCTTGGATAGAATGGACAGGAATAAGTGAATCATTGCGAGTGTCTATGGAAATGGGATCTTGGTCAAAAATAGGATGGGATGATAAGATTTTGGGATCTTGATCTTGATCTATTTTAAGACATGTTTCTTCATGCTCTAAATTATCCTCTTGACATGAGGTTGGACTTTGGATATGGATGGATGATTCTGACAAGGAATCAATGTTTTGGCACGAAGGAAATGCACTTTGAATATTTGTGATGGATTTTGGCAAGGAATCAATGCTTGAACATGAGGAAGAAGGACTTCGAATGGGGTCCTCTAAAATAGGTAATGGCAATAAAGTGCATGGTGGCATTGGGTCTTATATTTCTGAAACATGACAAGGATGTGCATCATGAATTGGATTATCTTAGCAATCAATTATGGATAACCCTTGGATAATTTCATCCTTGGGTGTATTATTTGATGAGGACAATATGGAAGGTTCTTGTGAAACTTCTAAAGGTGTAGGGATAGATGCCATTGGAGAGTCAATTTGTTTGTGGGGGGATGAGGCATTTCTAGACATAAGTGTATTATGTTGATCTTCCTCAAAGAACTCACTTGGTAATTTCCTTAAGATCCTTGCAATAAGGCCACCTTTCTTTCGAGGTTTTGACATACTTGTATCTGGGATTTGATATTGTTTTTGGTTTGATGTCATGTTTTGATATTGGACTTGGTTCAATTGTTCTGACATGTTTGAAACTTGGGTTGGTGTGTGCTACAACCTTTGTTTTTGAATGTTTGGTTGTAGTTGTTGACATTAATATTCCACCATTGGTTGAAATATTTGTGGACATTGTATAGTTGGTTGGACCATTGGTTGTGTTGGTTGTATATGTTGGACCATTGGTTGTGTCTATTGGATATGTTGTTGATTCGAGATTTGATTGAATGAAATTTGACTAAATGAATTTTGATTTGGGACTTGATTGAAATTTGTGCTTGTTTTTTGAAATTGTTTCATCATCTCTATTTGAGAGATGAGAGCTGGTATGTCTAATCGTTCAATAAGAGCTTTTACATCAATTGGCTCAAATTTTGGGTTTGGACCTTGAAATTTTTTAAATGTTTTGGACATTTGTGATCTATTCTTCTCAATGTTTTTCACTTTTTGTTCCAAAATCTCCTTTTCTTGAGCTAGTTTCTCCTCTAGTTTTGTATTTGGACATTTACATCATCATGATAAGTTTGATCCAAGTTCTCAGACATGCAGAGAGTGGATTGACATGATCGATTTCTCAATTGTGATGACATGGCTTCGTAAGAAGGTTGAGACCTCATTTCAACAAACATGTCACTATGCAATGAAACTAATGGGATTGACAAATGCAACCTAAAAGGATGACAATGCAACTAAATGTTTTTGGACTTTTTGAATTTTTGGAGACAAACTTTTTAAATGCAAAGCTAAAGACTCAACCTTGGGAAGTTGAAATGAACCGAAGACCTTAAAGGAAAAAAGACCAAATGACAATAGGACAAATTGACAATGTCTCACCTATATCCTTGGATACTAAGCTAGGTTTGACAAAAATGATATTAATGAAAGGACAAATTTTAGACAAGGTCAAGACTCCCTAACAACAACTTAGGGTATCATCCAAAGTTTTGATTTTTAAAGTTTGACAAACCAAATTTTTGAGACTAAATGCAAGAAGGCAATAATTATGACAATGACTTAGGATATGACATGAAAATGATCTAAGGATATGATATGACAAGATGAAGCCAAGACAAGATGACAATACAATGATAAGGATATGTGAAGACCAATGACTTGGAATATGCAAAATGCAACCTAGGCAAGACCTAATTTTAGCATGACAAGGATAATGCACAAATGTCACCTAAATGGAAATCTAGCTTGGATATGACAATGAAATGCAAACTTAGGGAAATGATTTTGAACCTAAGTGCAAAATGAGGACGCTTGCAATGAAAAGGACTAAAATGAAGGGAGATGTCAATATGTCCTAGGACCTAAGTTGGACTATGCAAAACCTAGCCTAAAGTGACATGAATTTTGAAACATAGATATTCAATGTTTTGACAAGCCATGTTCAAATGTTGGATGAATACTTGGACAAATTTGGACTTTTGTTTGGATTTTGTTTTGAATTGAAGGTTGTTGATTTTGAAAACCCAAGTTGATTATGAGCACTTTTGAAAGTTTGTTTTTGATTTAACTTTTGGCAATCACGAAAGACAAAATGTTTGTTTGACTTTGAATCAAGAAAATCAAGCACATTCACAACAAATCCTATGGTTGGCAATGGAAATATCTCTTGAATCCTCTAACCATAAAATACAACACTCAGCTAGATAGCTAGACGCTTGGTAGCACTGGCTCCCCCTTACAGTGCACTCACTTCTTGGGCATACCAAGCTTCGAGTTCAAGGGGCATCACTTCCCAAGAACTTGCTATCTCTAACTGAGTAGTACATGAGAGGTGTCTTCGGCATGCACATATCACAACACCTGAGCCAACAGATAGAAGGATTTTGGCATCTAAAAAATAAGAGATTCTAGTAAAGGAATCTATTCGGGTGGGTATTGATCCGGTGAATAAATCATCGTAATACCATTCCAGTACCCATTGTATACAACTTTCGTTGCATCCACAGTTATTTAGAGTGGTTCGGAAGAGCTTGGCTTTAGCCCGTCACCATTTAGGGTCATTCCCTCTCACCAATGCCTGTGCAAGGTGCCAAGCAAATTGGGAGGCAGGCCCAATTCTAAGTGATAAAACATGCAATCAAATTAAAAACAAACAAAGCATGCATGGTGTTCATTAACCTTTAAGAAATAAAATGTGCAACTACTTTAAAAATTGCAAGCAAGATGTTTTAGTGAAAGTCTTTGACCGCATCCTGCATAAGATTCGTTAGTAGTTGTATTTTTAGTCTTCGTCACACGTAATGCCAAGGTGCTATACAGAGAATTAGTACCAAAGAAAACCAGAATGCAAGAAATAGAATGAAATAAACAAATTTGCAAGTAAGAACACTGATTTTACCTCTGTTTCTGGCCTTACACAGGCGCAGAATGTCTAAACATAGGCGCGTAATGTCTCAACATAGGCGCAGAGTGCATCAACACAGGCACAAATCTCATCAACATAGGTGCAAATCTCATCAACACAGGTGCAGAATGCCTTGACACAGGAGCAAAATGCCTCAACATAGGCATAGAAGTGTCCAGAAAGCTCTGAGTCACCCTATTTCTTGAGTTTTTCACTTGCAAATCAGCTCAAAAGCACTAAAAAACATGGTTAAGGGGTTAGTTCACGTCGGGTTCACCAGAAAATGTAGATAGGAAAATGGAATGCATCAAAGCAATATTAAACTAGCTCAACCACAAAAACTAGATTGCAATGATAAGAAATCCTAAAAACATTCAATAAAGGCATGAAGATGAAATACTAAAATAAAATGCAAACCAAAGCATGTATCTCCTTCATTGTTCCTCCATTGTCCTTCTTTCTCCTTCAAATTACTTTGTTTGTGGATCTCACCTACAAGTGAAAAATGCAAGTATGAAAGCAAGCAAGATTGACAAGATGAAAATTGTAGCATAAGGATACTAGAAGCGTGGTTGATTGATTCATTGAAGAAAATCATTCAATTTATAGACAAATTGGAGAGAGGACAAGATTAGCATGAAGATATTAGAAAGGAAATTCAAATCAAGAATGACAAATTATGTACAAATTATGACAAGATTGACATGCAAGATTGATTGATAAAAATTATGACAAATTATGACAAGATTAAAATGCCATTCCCATGACAAAAGGGAAGAGAGAAAATAGCCTCCATGATTGGAACAAATGGAAGCATAAACATAGGAGAAAATGAGGGAATGAAATTAGGGGGAAAAATTAGAGAAATTGAAGAAAATAGGAGAAATAGAAATTAGGTGAATTAATTAATAGGTTTTCATCCATTAATTAATTCATGAAAGTGTCCTAGGACTAAATAAATTAATTTATTTAACCCACCAAGAAGAAGAGAAGGATTAAATGAACAAATCATAAAACCCTAGAAATAAGAGGACAAGGAATTAGGTCAATACAACAAGAAATTAATGTAGGTTCGATCATGATTCTGATTGACAAAGGACCAATGTTGATAAATGATTGAGACTGGTTGACAAAAATCAATGACAAGTTGACCAAGATTGACAAGGAGATCAAATTGATAGGCACCAATTGACGAGGAACAATGACTAATTGATCCAAATTGACATGATTGAAAAGGACAAGGATCGATGACAAATCAATCGCAAAATGACAAGATTGACAAAGACAAGGATCGATGACGAATCGATCGCAAAATGACAAGGCTGACAAGAGGACAAAACCCTAATTCTATCATCGATTAGGATTGACAATGTCCAAAATGATGATAAATGAGCACGCACATTGATGCAACAGGATAAGATCGACCAAAATCATGACTGAAGATTGCTATCGACAAGACCTAATTCAAAAGCGAGAAAAATGAGGAATGCAGAAGGACTCGATGCTCGCAAATGATAAAGACCAAGTGCGCAACATAGAAGAAATGTTAATGCAATGCAAGAACCCTAAAATAAGGGAATGCGCAAATGTTAAAGTATGACTCCACAAGCGTTGACCATTTTTAGATGTCTACAGTAAGTTTGAGGCTAAATGTGATGAAGGTATATTTCTTGGTTATTCCACCAAGAGTAAGACCTATAAATGTTACATCAACTGGACATAGAGAATCATTGAGAGTGCTGATGTTCGAGTGGATGAGTATCCTGAAGTCTCAAGAGAAACCAGTGTGGAGAAAAAGGATGAAGACCCTTGTATTTTGTTTTTGGAACTAGAACCTGTGAAACCTGAAACTGTGAAAGAGAATGTTTTTGTACCAGTTCAGTCAGAACAAGTAGTTTCAGAAGAAGATGATGATAATATAGAAGAAGATCCTGAAGATAATGATCATGTTATTCTGAGGTATGTGAAACTCAATCACAATCCTGACTAGATTATTGGAGATAATGATGCTCGAGTGTTAACCAGAAGAAGAATTAGAGAGAATTCTTGCATGATCTCCACTATTGAGCCTATAACTACCAAGGAAGCATTTGGAGATGATCATTGGGTCAAATATATGGAGGAGGATCTTGATCAAATTGAGAAGAACAATACATGGAACCTAGTACCTAGACCGGTGAATAAAAATGTGATAGGTACTAAGTGGGTATTCAGGAACAAGTTGAATGAAGATGGTGTAGTAGTTCAAATAAAGCTAGATTGGTTTGCAAAGGTTATGCACAAGAAGAAGGAGAAGATTATGGTGATAATTTTGCACCAGTGGCTAGACTAGAAGGTGTTAGAACTTTACTTGCATTTGCAACACATAAGGGATTCAAAGTATATCAGATGGATGTGAAGTTAGCATTTTTGAATGGAATACTAGAAGTATACATTGAGAAACCAGATGGTTATGCTCTGACTGATGAAAAAGACATGGTATGTAAGTTGGACAAGTCACTATATGGATTAAAGAAAGCACTAAGAGCATGGTATGAAAGGCTTCATTCATAGGTTTTCAGAGAACTAGTGAAGATAGCAACATATATCTCAAATCTGAAGGAGATAAGATACTGGTTAATGAAGTGTTTGTAGATGATATCATATTTTGAGGCAATGATGACATGAGCAATGACTTCGCAAATGAAATGAAAAGTGAGTTTGAAATGTCTCTAGTTGGAGAGATAAAAAATTTCATAGGTTTGCAAATACAACAAATGAAGAGTGGTATTTTCATCACACAGTCTAAGTATGTGAAAGAGGTGTTAAAGACATTTGGTATGAGTGACTGTAAACCAGCTGGGGCACCAATGGTTACAGGATTTAAATTGTCTAAGAAAGATGAAGCCACATCTATTGATGAGAAGGAGTACAGGTCAATGATTTGGAAATTACACTATGTTGTTCACAATAGATCGGATATAGCTCATGTTGTTGGTCTAGTTGCTAGATTTCAAAAGAATCCAAAGGAAACACATTTGATAGCAACCAAGAGGATATTCAAATATTTGAAAGGCATTATTGACTATGGATTATGGTATCCATATGAAGAAAATTTTGACTTGAAGGTGTATATAGATCCAGACTAGGCAGGTAATATATAGGGAAAGAACAACTAGTGGAGCATTCTTTCTTGGAGGAAGACTTGTTTCATGGAGTAGCAAGAAGCAAAGTTGTATATCACAGGCTACTGTTGAAGATGAGTATGTTGCAGCTTATATGAATTGTACCTAGGCTATCTGGATGAGGCAAATTTTGGAATGTTTCAAGATGAAGTTTATAGAACCTGTAAAGATCTTATGTCACAATACCAGTACCATAAATATTTCCAAGAACCCTGTTTTGCATGCATAAACCAAGCATATTGAATTGAATTATCACTTCTTGAGGGAAAAAGCGCAGAGTAAAGATGTTGTCTTGGAGCATGTTTCTACCAAGAAGCAGCTTGTAGATATCTTTACTAAACCTCTGCCTAAGAATACTTTTGAGTATCTTAGAAGTCAGCTAGGGATTGTAACTCTTCATGAGATGAATTGAGCATGATGTAGGAGTGGAGTTATTCCACGGGGGGAGAATCAAGTTGCAAGTTGTTGATACTGAATAGTGAAGTTTGACATTACATGTTTTACATTCAATTTGGCATTGTTGTCAAAGGGGGAGAAGAACTATGTGATTATGGGGAGAAGAATTGTATGATTGACAGATAGAAGATCTATAGCTGGTAGCTGAAGACAAGCTAAAGACAAGCTGAAGACATGGAGAGTACATGGTAAAATGTAAACCAAGATTCCTATTCACAATCATAGCAGTCAATGCCAAAGGGGGAGATTGTTGGCATTTGCATGAAGATTGTGTTAGCACATATTTTTGCAAAAAAATTTTGTGCTATCTATTGATGTTTTATATTTATATTTTCATCATAAGAGCATTTATTGCTCGATTGGATGTGTAGGAGATATGTTGTTGTGTTAGAGAAATCCAATTGTAGCCTGAATTTACATGAACAAGTATCACTTGAGCATATTTAGGGATGGCATTAAGTATGGTGACATTGTAATAACCTTCAACATGACAGTCTTTGCATAGCAAGAGCACATTTTAGGGTTCATCACAGAAGTAGGGTCATGAGTACATTCAAATATTTTTTCAGTACCTTAGGAGTCCATTAGCATGGTTGTGGAAAGTTACATTTGTGAAAGAAAGCCTTCTCTTCATAACATATAAAATTATGTTTATCGATGTAAGTCACCTCGATAAGATTGCTTAAGGAGAAAAAGGTGCATGTCAATCGGCAAGACTCACATCAATGAGTCTGATAGCATTTTACCAAGGTGTGATTGGTAGAAAGAAGTTTGGTGAGTTAGTAATCCATCAGGAAGAGCTACACTAATATCATAACAAGAAGGCAAAGTCATCAACATAGCGTTAACTATCGGAAGCACGCGGAAAAAGTTACTGCGATACCTGATGAGGTTACCGACAAAACTTATGCCGATGTCGGATGGAGCAAAATACTTGTTGGAGATGTTATCAGGTCATCAGAAAGTGTCATCTTATGCTACCCTGATACCCGATGGACTAGGTGGCGAAAGCGGTATTATCAACCTAACCTACTCCAATGAGATGATAAAAAAAGGGAGAATACTAAGTCATCAGGGTAACTTAAACCATCGGGGAGAGGTGTTTCAGGTTATGCCAATACCCAATGAGGAAGACAAGCTAGGCACAGAGAAGGAGACTTGATCGGGATAAGTTACACTGATTGAAGTCAAAGTCATCGAGATATCATCATCTCATTGGGAGGAGACATATTTCATTACACTGATACCTGATGAGAAAGAAGAGATGGGTGTGAGAAAGGAAATCTCATCTATGAAACGTATGCCGATAGATCGGAGAAGTAAAAAGATACACAAGTATGAATTCAATGTCATTGGGTCAACAAAAAAACATAAAATGAGTTGTTCCGATACCCGATAAGGTGACTCGATGTAACAAATGAGATGCAGACTATGAAGGAGGACTCATCGGAATAACTTCTAACCATCGAAGGAAAATATTTGGAGCTATGCCAATACTCGATGGGAAGAATGCCATGAAGGAATAGGAGTGTACATTGGAATGACCTACACCGATGTGACATAAAGGTGAAAGTAAAACCTAGCTAGAAGGAAGAGCCATCGGGGAAGTTATAACCATCAGAATGAGGGAAAATGAGCTACACCGATGCTCGAGTGGAGTGATCGGGGAGACCTATGTCGATAAAAAAGATGGGTGGTGACAAGTGATTTAATCATCAGGAGGAGTTATGCCAACTAGCTGTTGGAAAATTTGATTTTAAAGAATCCACCTGCCATTATTAAATATAGGCAACAAATAGGTCTGTTCTTGCATGAGGCAAATCATAGCACCATTTCAATTGAGTAAATGCTCCTGGTGTATTAAATATATATTTGGAAGTTTGTATAAGGAATTTACATAACAAATTGAAGTGAACACTGAGGTTGAAGTGAAACTAAACTGCGAAAAATTGAATTTCAGAAAGCTTGAAGGATTCAAATATGGAGGGTTCTAGTTCCAAAGGCAAGAGGAAGGTCACTAAAGTTTGTGAGAGTGCCTCAAATAAGTATAAAGGTGGAGAAAGTGTGCAGAAGCGGAAGTTAAATCAAGATATGATTAACCAAATGAGCACACCAGGAGCCAAGTCCCAAAGATATAAGGCTAATTTGCCTATCCGTGACCAGCTAGAAGATGATTTGATGGAAATTGGTGATGTTTGGACCAGGGTTAGAGGACACAAATTGTTCTTATATTACTCACGAAGGAGCAAGCCGACCCCAATCTCAAACCCATGGACAACTGGATTGGGTAAGCTTATGGTCCCTAATATCTTTGTAAATATTCAATTGTTGAAAACACTGGCCAGGGCTTATAATTCCATGAAAAGATGTATCCAATTACCAAATGACGATGCATTCATTCATCTTTCAGTAGCTACCATTCATGTAGTTTTTGGTCTTGGTTTTGAATCCAATGTGCTTCTATCTTTTGAGAAGCTGGAAGAAGAATATACAAAGATGGATACTATATACAACGGGTGGAATTTAGCCATACATAAGGCTGAGAAAGAGAATTTGACAGATGAAGAAAGGCCCATGTTCAACATCGACATTTTTAGACAATATTTGCAATATACGTACATGGCATGTGGTCAAGTGGGAGGAGTTGAAGTTCCAGATGTGGCTCGAATAGGACCTTTAGTACTTGATGCAGATACACAAATACATGAGCCAAGACAATTTGATTATGTTGCCTACACTATGGAAAAAATGCATGAGGGTTTCTTAAGTCTTCAGAATAACCCTGATAAGTCTTTTAAGTTTTATTCATTATTAATGCATATTATCTTGTTTTATTGATGACCCAAGGGGTTGTGGCCTGAAGAATTGAAAAGAAATGTTCATGGTAAAGATGGGTAGGAGAAGCCAATACAATTATTGGTATCACTATGGGATTCTCGGTTCATGAGATTCCATTATGTCAAATTTGAAGAGTTTTTTGTTTGACCATTATACAGAGCTTTTGGGGTTTCTTGTGATGGATCATTTTTAGAAGAAATTAAAAGATTTATTAGACCCCATGAGCATGGAGATATAAGGGTGAATCATAATTGGATTGATTGGTACATATGCTAAGACTTCTCATATGTTAGGTTTTTTGGATTCGAAGGTGCTCCCTATGTGCTACCAAAGCCTGCGCCAGACCGAATTGCTTACTTGGAGATTGTGAGACAAATGAGTGTCTCTAATGCACATCATTTTGGGGGTGCCCACAAGCAAGTCTTCTTACCTGGAACTCTACATTTTGGTGACTTCACCATTGTATCAACAAAGGCTTATGAAGTTATTGACAAAAGGTTAATAGAAGATTATAATCTGTATGACCACACAAGAAGGAAAAATTATGACATAGAGGGCTATATACACTAGAGCAAAAAAAAATAGAATCTTGGTGATTATTTTCATGAGCATATTGAAGCCTTGGATATCTTTAGAAACACGGAGTCTAAATAAGCCATGCGATTTTTCAAGATTTGAATCAGAAACTGGAAGAAAAAAGACAGAGACTGTAGGAGATGGAGGAAGAAGAAGAAGTTGAAAGTGAATCAAGTGAAAATGAGGCTATCTCAAGATTTAAAATGCTTGAAAAGGAAGAGGAACCTGAATCACAAGAGAAAATTGTTGCAAGGATGAATGCTGATTTGGATGTTAGGCTAGAAGATCATACATCTTTTGTGTTAGATGATGAATTTATTAGGTTGAAGGAGTTTAAGTCATTCTTATATCATTTTAAAGGAAAGAGGTTAAGAGAAGCAATGCCAGATGTGACAATAGAGAATGAGGCATAAATGCTCAAAAAGATGAAGGCAAAGATTAATTAAGAGTTAGAAGTCATGACCCCTCAAAGGGGAAGGAAACTTCTTGTAGAGGCTAGAATCATTCTTTTTCCAGGCTGGGACCTTAGTGCATCTTTTATTTTTGATATCCTATTGCATTCAGATAAGAAAGATTTCAAGCTAGACATTCAGGGCATAAGTGATATTTTTATTGGATCAAGATATTATCCAGATGATGAGGCTATGCTTTTGTGGGCCCTTTATCCTCTGAATAAAAGGCCAAAGATTATAGATGTGGACAAGGCCTTGAGTCATATGATGAATTTAAAGGTTGCTGAAGTGGATCCCATGGTCACAACAGATATGGGGATTGATATTTCCAAATTAAATAAGGCATAGATGAAGATGTTGGCAAAGGAAACAGGGAAATAAAAGTCATTGTATGAAGAAATCTTGAGAAGTAGAGGTCAGTCTGTACCCAAAATAGCAGATGAATCAAAATTGAAGTAGAAGTGCGAGGAATTGCATAAAGAAAACAAGAAGTTGAAAGAGAAAATGCAGAACATAAGGGCATACACTGCATGTGTCTTATTGTCAAAGAGATTTGAAAAATTAAATGGAGTTATTGAAGACTTATGGATAGTCTACCAGAAGAATATGGATAATAGCATGTCACATAAAAGAATCTTTGACAGATTACATATGCTCTTGCAGGATAAGGAGGCTAGTCAAACAGATAGTGCAATTATTGAAAAAATCTAGAGACTGATGAAAAAGCATGAGAAGTTTGATGCAGACCTGAAGGTTGAATATGATGATAGTCAGGAAATTGTGCAACACGGTATTCCAAAAGTGATAGATGAAATAGGACAGATTAAGGACAAGAATGTGTGGATTATAGAATGTCAATCATTACTTAGTGCTTCCCTAGGTATTGCACTGGCTGACACCTTGGACATGGCAGAGATAGTGGACCAGTTGGAGAACTTTGTGACTATAGAGATGATAGTGTGGGATATCATATTCAACTCCAACATTTACAAGGATGATGCCTACCTTCGGCATATTAAAAAATGTGGCTTGGTCCTAAATGACTAGAGTTAATTAGTGTCAATTGTAATATGTTTTGTAATATTGTTAGTTGTTATAGTAGTTAGGGAGCTATTAGTTAGGTTCTGGTCAATTTTTAGTTTGTACTAATGAAAGGGCGTGTCCTTTCATTTATGTCTTTTGAGTCACATATATATAGGGAGTCATTTTTTTATAGGGAATTTTTTTTGAAAAAACTCCTATCTTAAAAATTGAGTCACATATGTATAGGGAGTCATTTTGTGCAAGCAATAATATCATGAGATACCTGTTAGTCTATAGCTTTTGTATACCTTTTTATTCCAAAATTAATATATAATATTTGTTTTCTTTATCTTTAGATAATTTAATGTTACATGGTGTTGATGAATCAAGTTCTTTGGGTAAATCTAACTAAGATTTGTTGTAGTCTGCCATCACATGTTGTTGTGTAGGAAACATAATTGTCTTTGTTATTCTTGCAACACATAATGAAACCATTGCATTGATAGTCTTGCATATTAGTAAGTTTTTCAAACTATCTCCAAAGTTGATTGCAAACATTCGTCCATTAAGTAACATATAAATTGTCAGATAAGGCACTGGTCTATTATTAGTTTTCTGTGAATAAATTTGGTGTGCATAAGGTCCTCATCAGGGAAACATACTTCTTATTTCTATTAGTGTCACTTTTTCATAATTACTTAAGGTTCCACCAACATTATTTTATAAGCATTCATTCACTATTAATTACATTAAAGTTTTCAGATTAAATCAAGTTAAAATCACATAATAAAGCATAGTTGTAGGAAACATTTTGCCATTCTTGCAAACAACTAAATTGATAAGCTTAAATTAACTTTAAAGAAGTCTCTTTGTGCTTTGGAGATTAAGGTATACCTGCCTAGGTCTAGTGGAGCCTTAAGTGCAGAGGAATTTGGTCTTTGACCATTCCTGTTTGTTGGCCAAGGCTGATTGAGAAATTAGTAGGAGATTTGGCAAAGCTCTAGGATTTCCAATCTGTGGTTTTGGGAACCAACATATTGGCGACTTTGTTGGGGAGTTGTCATAGGAAGTGTAGAGAATCTTTGGTGGTTTGTTTTAGACTCTACTGGAGGAAGGAGCCCAAAAGATTAATAAAAAAATATATTATTCCTCTTAGGAGGTGGCGACTCTACATCTAATACATGAATAATAATTGGTATTTTGAGAAAGTAAGAGAAACTCCTAGGGATTTATCAATAAGATTAATGTAGGGGAGAGGTCTCTGCACAAGGGACAAGATAATTGTGTTCAGTTGAGTCCAAAGAAAAGATACAAAGAAAATAAATCAACACCAAGTATGGCATTTGGGGGTTATAATAAGTTTCCTAGTAGAGAGGATGGCTCTTCATCTGGTGATAAATTTGAAACTTTGGAGGAAAATCCTTTCTATACCTCAAATGCAAAAGATAATAATGGCAGTCAGGATGAAACCCTGACTGCTGAGGGATAGGAGGAGAGGCATTGGGAGGCAATTATACTTAAAATGGATAACTTAAATGGAGATGAATCCAAAATGGCAAAGGCTCTTAAGAGACAACCAGATTGGGTATTGTAGAAGCTCAGACTAGAAAGAGATGATGTTCAAAGCCCTAAGACAAACATGACTGAAGAAGAAAAGGGAAGAGGCGAGGGAAGTAGACTAACAACCCCTAGGTATAGTCCCCCTCACATGAGAAACATGGAAATACCATTTAGGATCTATAATAATCCATTGTCTCATGTTTTGGATAATAATTATGAAAAAAGGGATAAATGGAAAAATATACCCTAGAATGAGAAGAAAAGCCATTATATTAATAGACAATGTGATAATCATAATGATGAAATAAGAACTAGGAGTGGGGGAATTAATGGTAACTAGAATAATAGAGATAAGACCAACAATTTAAGCAATAATAGAGGTAACAATGGTAATAATGGAAATTATGGCAACAATGGTAGTGGAAATAATGGTAATGGGAACAATGGAAACAACAGTAATAATGGAGGAAATGGAAACTATCAAACTAACAACTATGGTTGTAGACCACCTCTGACCATTGAAAGGTATAAACAATTGGATTTTAGTGGGATAGTTGGATATCCGAATTAGATTTCAAATGATTGAAGGGCAGCCATCCCTAAGTTCACAGGAAATGGAACTAATTCTGTAGAACAACATGTAATAAATGTAGAAAATACCATTGAAGAAGAAGTCCCTCATGAAGATGTTTTTATGAAACTATTTGTTCACTCTCTAATAGACGATGCAAGAGAGTGGTACAAAAATCTTCCCGACAAGTGCATTGGCAGCTGGCAGGAGTTTGTGACACAATTCTTGGAAGAGTTTAGAGACCATAATGATACTTCATTTTTATCTCATGAGTTGACAAGCATAAAGAAGAATCAAACTGAATCAATCTATGAATTTAATAAGAGGTTTAATAAAGTTCTTAATAGAATACCAAGGGATATTAGACTCGTTGATTCATTTTTGATTGATTTTTATTTGAGTGCTTTTGACAGCAAGACTCACTATGAGATTCTATCTCATAAGCGTACCACCTTGCAGCAAGTATTTAAGACAACCACTACCATTGAAAATTATACAAAAGCTACTGGGAGAATTGGCAAGAGAGATGATCCAAAATTATATAATCCCAGAGCAACAAAAAGGGATGAGTTTAGCTAAATCATGGGCATGCTGAAAGATATGAAGGGTAAGCAAAATCACAATGAGAAGCTACCCCCATATAGAAGCAACAAGCCAATGAATTACAATAGGCCAAGATTGCACGACATGCCATATGACACAATCTGGAAAGATGGTAAGCTAGTGAATGACAATCTAAGCAAAGAAACTCCTGATCCATTAAAGAAAGTAAAAATTTTTGTGGAGGAATATCCATGGTGTGAAATTTGCAATTTACCCCATGTTGCAGAACAATGTATGATTGCTCAAGGTTTTGTAGAAGAAATGGACCATGAGGATGAGTATGAGCCCACAGTGAATGTACTTTCATCAGATCCATTTTGGGGTAGGGATGAGGATTCATCTGAGGATGAGAAGTTATCAGATATACAATGGAGGAGAGAGAGCCAATAGTATAGTGTACAACAAGTTTTCACTGATAATGATGTGGACAC
The DNA here is from genome assembly GCF_030272615.1 of Cryptomeria japonica. Lineage (NCBI taxonomy): Eukaryota > Viridiplantae > Streptophyta > Pinopsida > Cupressales > Cupressaceae > Cryptomeria > Cryptomeria japonica. Next base: position 468,685,895 of record NC_081411.1, on the reverse strand, counting down.
CCTAGCCTTGAGGAGATTGTTCCATGATGAAGAGCCAATGCATTCTTTGAGAAATTTAATAGATGAAGAAAATAAAGCTTATATTGTGGTAGCAGTAGCACAGGCAAAAAGTTATTATCAGCTAAGGAACAAAACAGTGAACCCAGAGCAAGGTAAGCCATCTGGGATATTTGCAAAGGTTCCTAAAGCTAGTGGAAACAAAGACACCATTGCCAATGAGGAAAAGGAAGGTGCAGTAGAAAAGGTCAAACAAACAAAACCCCCTAAATTGACAAAACCGATTGAAAGTAAACATATTAGTAAGCCACTTTCGAATTGTGGATCATTTATGTTTCAGGCTTTATCGTAGCTGAAAGTATCTTTTCCCTTGCTTAAAGTAATGAAATTTCCTGATTACAAAAATGAAACAATCAAGATTTTGTCTAGCATTGGTGAAGTTAATAAAGAGGATCATAGGCCAAGAGCTGAAAATCCACCTGTTGTCTATTTGGGAACTTCTATCACTAAGAATATTACTCAGGTTGATCCTTTTTATTTGACTTTGTTGATTAATAATAAAATGGTTAAGAATTGTATGATAGATTCAGGTGCAACCATGAACATAATGCCAGAAGATGTCATGAAGGGACTTGGGATGCATGTAGACACTCCCTATGGGAGATGTTATGCTATGGATAATAGATCAGTCCTAGTTGTTGGAATTATGAAGAATGTGGAGTTTCGATTTCTAGCATGCCTAGATGTGTCATATAAAATAGACATCATAGTTGTTCAAGTGCCTCCAAATTATGGGATGTTACTATCAAGGAAATGGTAAAATTTGGTAGGGGGATATGTTCAATTAGATCTATCATATGCATCCATCCTGGTAAAAGGGGAAAATGTAAGGATTGATAGAGAGCCAAGATCATTCTACCTAATAGAAGAAGTTGATCCAAATGAGATAACATATTTCCTCCAATCAGATATAGATAACTTTTAGGTAATTATTTCTAAACCCATTCAATGCAAAACTAATAAGTTTGAAGATACTATTGAAGCACATGAGGATAAAATGTGGAAAATGTACTTTGATGGTGCTTGCAGTAAAGAGGAAATGGAGCTGGTGTGGTTTTTATTTCTCCTAATGGGAGATCATTCAAATATTATTTCCTGTTAGCCTTTGAATGTACAAACAATATTGTTGAGTATGAAGCACTCTTGTTAGGTCTTAGAATAGAAAATAAACATGGTATCAAACTACTAACAGTTTATGGTGATTCAGAGTTAGTTGTATCTCAAGTAAGGGAAAAGTTTTCTACTAAAAATGTAAGGCTTCAAAATTACAAAAATGAGGTGTGGGACTGTATTGAATTTTTTGATGCATTTTCTATAACATGGATTGAAAGATCTAATAATATTTTAGCTTATTTTATGGCCAACCTAGCAGTTAAACATTATGATATTCCTTTTGATGAAATTACCCAAGTTGAAATAAAAACTAGACCTGCAGTACCAGATAACATAAAAAACTGGCAGATATTTGATGATGACAGGGATCTTCTGAAGTTCTTATTTTGTGAAGATCAGTATGAGGACCAACACATGGATTGGAATGCATATGTGGAAGAGGAGAATGGTAAGGGGTCTCTATTTGGGAAAGACATTCTCTAGCTTAAAACAAACAAGATTCCAAAAGGGTTGGTGGAACTAGAGAGGTTGTTTGACAATAAAGACATGGCAAATTTCAAGCCCAACATTGGAAGTTGTGAAGAAGTGGAGAAAATAAACTTGGGAGGTTAAAATAATCCTAGAGAAGTTTACATTGGGAAGAAGCTTACACCAGAAATTAGATCTGCATTGGTCAATCTATTAAGAAAATACAGACATGTTTTCACTTGGTCATATGATGACCTTAAGGCATATAGAGAGGATTTGTTCCAACAAGAAATCCCACTGAAGCCAAATGCAAAACCATTTAGGAAAAAGAAAAGGCCTATAAATCCCACATTGGCTCCCAAAATGAAGGAAGAGTTGATGAAGATGAGGAATGCGGGGATTATAGAGCCTATAAGGCATTCCACATGGGTGTCAAACTTGGTGACTGTTAGACAGAAGGACGGTGATATCAGATTATGTGTAGACTTTAGAAACTTAAATATATCATCTTTAAAAGAAAATTATTCTTTGCCTAACATGGAAGCTTTGCTGCAGAAAGTAACAGGGAATGAGACACTTTCTATGATGGATGGGTTCTTTGGTTACAACCAAGTGAAGGTCAAGGAATCAGAAAAATACAAAACAACTTTCACTACACCATGGGGCACATATGTGTATGCCAGGATGCCATTTGTACTTACCAAGGCTAGAGCTAATTTTCAAAGGGGCATGGATGTAGCCTTTGAAGGCCTCATTGATTACATTCTAGTTGTATACTAGGATGATTTGACAACATGGTCCAAGAAAGAAGAGAACCACTGTAATGATCTAGAAAAGATTTTCATCAGAGCGCTAGAATATGGTATTTCTCTAAATCCAAACAAGTGTCACTTTGGAGTCACTAAAGGTAAATTGCTGGGTCATATTGTATCTAAAGATAGAGTAAGGATTGAACCTAAGAGAATTGCAACCATTGATAAAATTCAGATTCTTAAAATAGTCAAAGCCATTCAATCATTCTTTGGACAAATTAATTTTGTGAGAAGATTTGTGTCAAATTTTTTGAGATTGTAAAACCTATTGCAAAGATGTTGAAAAAGGGTGCAGAGATAAAATGGACTAATGAAGAAATTGAGGCCTTTGTGAACATTAAAAGGGCCATCAAGGAAGCACCTGTACTTAAATCTCCTAATTTCTCTAAACCTTTTCAAGTATTTTCTTTTGCTTCATTTCATGCTATTGTTGCAGTTATGTTACAAAAGAACGATGAAGGTCATGAACAACCAGTGATATTATTTAGCAAAACACTACAAGCTTCAGAGTTAAATTATGATATAAATGAGAAACAAGCATATGCCCTGGTAAAAGATGTAAAATATTTTAGACCATATTTAGTGGGAGCTAATGTTATTGCCTATATTCCTAATCCAGCAGTCAAGGATATTTTTCAGGTAGACTGAAACTATTAGGAGAAGATGTAGATGGATCAATCAAATCTAGGAGTTCAACATTGACATCCAGATTACTAAACTAGTAAGAGGTAAAGGTTTGGCTAAACTGATGACTGAATCAAATTTGGAGGCAACACAAATAAATCGGGTAGAGTTGGAGGAGGCTCAAATAAGCATTAAAATGCATCCTTGGTACAAGAATATTGTCTATTATTTAATACACATGAAGTGTCTAGAGGATTTAAATGATAATCAGAAAAGAACACTTAAGCTTCAAGCATCTAGGTATGTATTGCTTAAGGGTGATTTATATTGGAAAAATAGGGATGGTATCCTTTTATTTTGTTTGGATGTTCATCAAGCACAATCTATTTTAAAGGAATTACATGAAGGTGTATGTGGGGGACACTTTTCAACGAAAACCATTGCCCATAAATACTCAATCCTGGTTACTATTGGCCACAAGTCTTTAAGGATTGTCATACTTATATTAGAAAATGTGAGGCTTGCCAAATTTTTTTAGGAAAGCTTAAAAATGATGGAGCTCTTCCACTTAGACCCATGCAAACTGAAGAATCTTTTCAGACGTGGGGTATTGATTTTATAGGAGAAATTGCAAATAAATCCAATGGAGGACACAAATGGATTTTGGTAGCCACTGATTACTTTACCAAATGGGTAGATGCAATTCTTACAAGGCAAGCTACAAGTAAGGTGGTAACAAAGTTTCTTTTGGAAAATATATTGACAATATTTGGGGTACCCCACGAGATTGTTGTAGATAATGGGTTGTGTTTTACATCCAAGGAATTTGCTGATTTTTGTGAAAGCTATGGAATCACTTTGTCATATTCATCACCTTCTCATCCCCAAGGGAATGGATGAGTAGAATCCAGTAACAAAAACTTGTTGAAGGTCATTAAAAGGGTGTTAGGTGACAACAAAAAGGGTATGGGACTCAAAGTTGAATCTGACATCATGGGTAGATAGGGTAACAATCAAGAAGTCCACAGGGTTTTCTCCTTATCATCTTGTTTATGGAAAAGAAGCAAGGTTGCCTTTGAACAACCTGCTCCCAGTGTATAAATTTATTTCAGAGGAATATTTAGAAGAAGTTGATTTCATGGAAGACGGGCTGGTCCAGTTGGTTGAAATGGATGAGTATAGAAGAGAGGCTCAGGAACAAATATATAGAGGTAGAAAATGGTAAAGGCATTGCATGACAAGAAAGCCCGTGACAAAACTTTTAAAGAAGGAGAGTGGGTGCTCAAGTGGAATGCAAAAGACTATGACAAGGGTAAGCATAGAAAGTTTGAAGCACTTTGGTTAGGACCATACATCATCTTGCAAAAGGGAGGAGAAAATTCATATTTCTTATAGAACACTAATGGTGAAATTCAGGAATTTCCAGTACATGCTCAGTATCTCAAGTATTTTTTCTTTTAGGGAGCAAGGAGTATTCTTGTACTATAGTAGTGTAGTTTTCCTTTGTTTTTTGTTTTTGTTTATTTTTGGTCTGCTTTCTAGAGATAGTTGAGATCTTGCTATGTCCCTAAAAAGGACATACATTCCCAGAAAGAGCCACTGTTAGCACATATTTTTGCAAAAATATTTTCATCATAAGAGAATTTATTGTTGTATTGCTTGTGCAGGAGATATTTTGTTGTGTCAGAGAAATCCAACTGTAGCATGAATCTACATGAACAAGTATCACCCAGGCATATTAAGGGATGGCATTAGGTATGGTCACATTGTGATAACCTTCATCATGACAGTCTTTTCATAGCAAGAGAACATTTTAGGGTTCAACATAGAAGAAGGGTCATGAGTACATTCAAAGATGTTTTCAGTGCCTTAGAAGTCCATTAGCATGGTTGTGGAAAGTTACATTTGTGAAAGAAAGCCTTCTCTTCATAAAATATTAAATTATGTTTATCGGCGTAAGTCACCCCGATAAGATTGCCTAAGGAGAAAAAGGTGCGTGTCGATTGGAAAGACTCACACCAATGAGTCCGATGACATTTTCTCAGGGTACGATCGACATAAAGAAGTTTGGTGAGTTAGTAATCCATCGGGAAGAGCTACACCGATAGCATAACAACAAGGAAAAGTCATGGGCATAGCGTTTACTATCAGAAGCACAGGGAAAAAGTTACCCTAACACCCGATGAGGTTATCAACAGAGCTTATGCCAATGTTGGATGGAGCAGAATACTTGTTGTCGATGTCATCGAGTCATCAAAAAGTGTCATCTTACACTACCTCGATACCCAATGGACTAGGTGGCAAAGGTGGTGTTATCGGCCTGACCTACTCGGATGAGGCGATAAAAAAAAGGGAGAATACTTAGTCATCTGGTAACTTAAACCATCGGGGAGAGGTATTTCAGGTTATGCCAATACCTGATGAGGAAAACAAGCTGGGCACAAAGGAGACTTGATCAGGATAAGTTACACCGATCGAAGTTGAAGTCATCGGGATATCATCATCTCATCAAGAGGAGACATTTTTCATTACACTAATACCCGATGAGAAAGCAGAGATGGGTGCGAGCAAGAAGATCTCATTGGGGAAATGTATGTTGATAGACCAGAGAAGGAAAAAGATACACAAGTATGAAATCGATGTCATCGAATCATCGAAGAAACATAAAATGAGTTGTTCCGATACCCGATAAGGTGACCCGATGTAACAAATGAGATGTGGAATATGAAGGAGGACTCATCGGAATAACTTCTAACCATTGAAGGAACATATTTAGAGCTATGGTGATACCTGTCAGGCAGAATACCATGAAGGAATAAAAGGAGGGTACATCAGAATGATCTACATCGATGTGACATAAAGGTGAAAGTAAAACCTAGCTAGAAGGTGGAGCCATCAGGGAAGTTATAACCATTAGAATGAGGGAAAATGAGCTACACCGATGCCTGATGGAGTGATCGGGGAGGCCTATGCTGGTCAAAAAGATGGGTGACACCAAGTGATTGAATCATCAGGAGGAGTTATGCCGACTAGCCATTGCAAAATATGATTTTAACGAATCCACCCACCATTATTAAATACGAGCAACGGATAGGCCTGTGCTTGCATGAGGCAAATCATAGCACCATTTCAATTGAGTAAATGCTCCTGATGTATTAAATATATATATGGAAGTTTGTATAAGGAATTTGCATAACAGATTGAAGCAAACAGACAGATTGAAGCGAGACTAAATTGCAAAAAATTGAAATTCAGAAAGCTTGAAGGATTCTAATATGGAGGGTTCTAGTTCCAAAGGCAAGAGGAAGGTCACTGAGGTTTCTGAGAGTTCCTCAAATAAATATAAAGGTGGAGAAAGTGTGTAGAAGTGGAAGTAAAATCAAGACATGATTGACCAAATGAGCTCACCAAGAGCCAGGTCCCAAAGATTTAAGGCTAATTTGCCTATCTGTGACTAACTAGAAGATGATTTTAAGGAAATTGGTGATGTCTGAACTAGGGTTAGAGGCCACGAATTATTCTTATATCATTACTCATGAAGGAGAAATTTTACCCTAATCTCAAACCCATGGACGATTGGATTGGGTAAGCTAGTGGTCTCTAGTGTCTTTGTAAATATTCAATTGGTGATAACACTGGCTAGGGCTTATAATTCCATGAAAAGATGTATCCAATTACCAAATGGTGATGCATTCATCCATCTTTCAGTAGCTACCATTCATGAGGTTTTTGGTCTTGGTTTCAAATTTGATGTGCCTCTATCTTTTGAGAAGCTGGGAGAAGAATATACAAACATGGATACTATATACAACAAGTGGAATTTGGCCATACATAAGGATAAGAAAGGGAAGTTGATAGATGAAGACAGGCCCCCAATAGACATCAACATTTTTTAGACAGTATATGCAATATACATACATGGCATGCGGTCAAGTGGGAGGAGTTGAGGTTCCAGATGTGGCTCGAATAGGACCTTTAGTATTTGTTGCAGATACACAAATGCATGAGCCAAGACAATTTGATTATGCTACCTACATTGTGGAAAAAATGCATGAGGGTGTCTTAGGTCTTCAGAATAACCCTGATAAGTCTTTTAAGTCTTATTCATTATTGATGCATATTATCTTGTTTTATGGATGACCTCGGGGGTTGTGGCCTGAAGAATTGAAATTAAATGTTCATGGTAAAGATGGGCAGGAGTAACCAATACAATTGTTGCAATTACTATGGGATTCTTAGTTCATGAGATCCCATTATGTCAAATTTGAAGAGATTTTTGTTCAACCATTATATAGAGCTTTTGGGGTTTCTTGTGATGGATCATTTTCAGAAGAAATTAAAAGATTTCTTAGACCCCATGATCATGGAGATACAAGAGTGAATCATAATTGGGGTGATTGGTACATATGCCAAGACTTCTCATATGTTAGGTTTTTGGGATTTGAAGGTGCTCCCTATGTGCTACCAAAGCCTGCACCAGACTTAATTACTTACCTGGAGATTGTGAGACAGAAGAGTGTCTCTAATGCACATCATTTTGGGGGTGCCCACAAGCAAGTCTTCTTACCTGGAACTCTGCATTATGGTGATTTCACCATTGTATCAACAAAGGCTTATGAAGTTATTAACAGAAGGTTAATAGAAGATTTTAATCTATATGAGCACACAAGAAGGAAAAATTATGACCCAGAGGGCTATATACACCAGAGCAGAAAAAAGAAGAATCTTGGTGATTATTTTCATGAGCATATTGAAGCCTTGGATATCTTCAGAAACAAGGAGACTGAAGAAGCCATGCAACTTTTTTAGGATTTGAATCAGAAATTGGAAGAAAAAAGACAGAGACTACAGGAGATGGAGGAAGAAGAAGAAGTTGAAAGTGAATCAGGTGAAAATGAGGCTATCTCAAAATTTGAAATGCCTAAAAAGGAAGAGGAACCTGAAGCACATGACCAAATTATTGGAAGGATGAATGCTGATTTGGATGTTAGTCTAGAAGAGCATATATATTTTGTGTCAGATGATGAATTTATTAGGTCAAAGGAGTTTAAGTCCTTCTTATATCATTTTAAAGGAAAGAGGTTAAGAGAAGCAATGCCAGATGTGATAGAAGAGAATGAGGCAAAAATGGTCAGAAAGTTGAAGGCAGAGATTAATTTAGAGTTAGAAGGCATGACCCCTCAAAGGGGAAGGTAGCTTCTTGTAGAGGCATGAATCATTCTTTTTCCAAGCTAGGACCTTAGTGCATCTTTTATTTTTGATAGCCTATTACATTCAGATAAGAAAGATTTCAAGTTAGACATTCAGGGTGTAAGTGATATTTTTATTGGATCAAGATATGATCCAGATGATGAGGATATTCTTTTGTGGGCCCTTTATCCTCCGAATAAGAGGCCAAAGATTATAGATGTGGACAAGGCCTTCGGTCGTATGATGAAGTTAAAGGTTGGTGAAGTGGATCCCATGGTCACAACGGATATGGGGATTGATATTTCCAAATTAAATAAGGCACAAATGAAGATGTTGGCAAAAGAAATAGGGAAATACAGGTCACTATATGAAGAAATCTTGAGAAGTAGAGGTCATCCTGCACCCCAAATAGCAGATGAATCAAAATTGAAGAAGAAATGCGAGGAATTGCATAAAGAAAACAAGAAGTTGAAAGAGAAAATGCAGAACATAAGGGGAGACACAACATGTGTCTTATTGCCAAAGAGATTTGAAAAGTTAAATGGAGTTCTTGAAAACTTTTGGACAATCTACCAGAAGAATATGGATAATAGCATGTCACATAAAAGAATCTCTGACAGATTACATATGCTCCTGTAGGATAAGAAGGCTAGTCAGATAGATAGTACAATTATTAAAAAAATCCAGAGACTGATGAAAAAGCATGAGAAGTTTGATGCAGACTTGATGGTTAAATATGATGATTGTCAGGAAATTGTGCAGCACGGTATTCCAAAAGTGATAGATGAAATAGGGTAGATTAAGGACAAGAATGTGTGGATTAGAAAATGTCAATCATTAGTTAGTGCTTCCCTAGGTATTGCACGGGCTGACACCTTGGACATGGTAGAGACAGTGGACCAATTAGAGAAATTTGTGACTATAGAGATGGTTGTGCGGGATATCATCTTCAACTTCAACACTTACAAGGATGAGGCCTACCTTCGGCATATTTAGAAATGTGGCTTGGTCCTGGATGGCCAGAGTTAGTTAGTGTCAATTGTAATATGTTTTGTAATATTGTTAGTTGTTATAGCAGTTAGGGAATTATTAGTTAGGTTTTGGTCAGTTTTTAGTTTGTACTAATGAAAGGGTGTGTCCTTTCATTTGCATCTTTTGAGTCACATATGTATAGGGAGTCATTTTTGTATAGGGAATTTTTTTTGAAAAAACTCCTATCTTTCAGATTGTTTGTTGGGACTAGTAGTGTTATGTAAAGAAAGTATGTAGAAATGAAAAGTCATTTTGTGCAAGAAAGAATATCATGAAGTACCAGTGAGTCTGTAGCTTCTGTATACCTTTTTATTCCAAAAATAATATATAATATTTGTTGTCTTTATCTTCAAATCATTTTATGTTACATGGTGTTGATGAATCAAGTTCTTTGGATAAATCTAATTAAGATTTGTTGTAGTGTTCCATCACATGTTGTTGCGTAGGAAACATAATTGTCTTTGTTATTCTTGCAGCACATAATGAAACCATTGCATTGATAGTCTTTCATATTTGTAAATTTTTCAAACTATCTCCAAAGTTGATTGCAACATTCATCCACTAAGTAACATATAAATTGTCAGATAAGGAACTGGTCTATTGTTAGTTTTCTGTGATTAAATTTGGTGTGCATAAGGTCCGCATCAGGGAAACATACTTCTTATTTCTATCAGTATTGGTTTTTCATAATTACTCAAGGCTCCAACAACATTATTTTATAAGATTTCATTCATGATTAATTACATTCAAGTTTTCAGATTAAAGCAAGTGAAAAGCACATAATAAAGCATAGTTGCAGGAAACATTTTGCCATTCTTGCAAACAGCTAAATTGATAAGTTTAAATTCACTATAAAGAAGTCTCTTTGTGCTTTGGAGATTAAGGTATACTCACTTAGGTCTAGTAGAGCCTAAAGTGCAGAGGAATTTGGTCTTTGACCATTCCTATTTGTTGGCCAAGGTTGATTGAGAAATCAGTAGGAGATTTGGCAAAGCTCTAGGATTTCCAATCTGTGGTTTTGGGAATCAACAAATTGCATTAATGAAATGTTATGTTGTCATTGATGTCAATTAGCTGGTAATGATATTGTTATAATGTTATTTTGTAACCAGTAGGAAGAGCTAGTGAAGCGAACTGTAACCAGTAGGTAATTTTGTTGAGTGAACTAGTATTACTAAGTAATGGAGAGTTGAATTGGTAAACCCTACCTATTGATTTGATAAACCCTAATCGATTAAGTTTGGTGAATTGGTTATATTGGTTTATGATCTGATGATGAGTGGTAATTATTATGACATGTATGCATATTATATGAATAGAGTTTCAAAGTGTTTTTGGCACGTTGGGATAACGGTTTTTGTCTAGGAAATGAGCAATTATATTGCATGTAATACATGTTACAAGCTAGGGTTGTTGTTGCACCAAAAGATCGACCTTTCAATGCTTGATACAACCACTAGACTTATAGAATCCATAGGAGGCTATTAAACCATGTCATGAATCCCTGCGAGGGATGCTGGCTCACTACCAACAATCCCCCTCCCAATGTCACTTGTCGCGGCCTGAATGATTTGAACTTGTGACCAAGCTCTGATACCACTTGTTACAAGCTAGGGTTTCCATTGCACCAAAAGATCGACCTTTCAATGCCCAATACAACCAATAGACTTATAGAATCCACAGGGGGTTGATAAACCATGTTGTGAATCCCCGCGAGGAACGCTGGCTCACTGCCAATAATACAAAGCACGTGATGAGTTACTTAGTTTGATGAAGCAGTGATCAAGGAGCGGTCGAGGATTTCTTGAATGATGTGCAGAGATTGTTATGTAATCCAACGATCATACTTGAACCAACTTGTTTGTAATCTCTATGAGAGAATTAGGTTTTTGTTGTGTTATCGGCCTAGTGATTTTTATATGAGGTCGATGAGTTGTTTTGTTTCAAAGTTGGAAAAGTTGTAGTTGAGTGTGTGGTAGCTAAACTGGATGATGTATCTAGAGTTGTGTAAAGGTAGATAGGAGGATGAAAAGTATTTGAAAAAGAAAGTGTAGTGCTATTCAAATAGATCAACAAACCCATGTTGTTTTCTAACAATTACAACAATTGAAATCCCCTAACCAGGTAAGCTCTAACAAGCTTAGTGTTATTCAAATCCTCTAACCAGGCGGTCCATTAGCTTGGATTTCAAATCCTCTACCGAGGTTACTCCTCACAGGGTATTTCTTCTAACAAGGCATTACATTCAATCCCTTAACCGGATGGTCCCTAACATGATTTGTTCTTAACAAGACTTTTTATAAAGCTTTGACAGGCTTGGCCCCTAATAGGGAGAACTTCAAAAGAGTTCAGATAGTTATCTTGTGAGTCTCATATCACCATGGTTTTTCCCATTTGGGTTTCCATGTCAAAATATTGTGTCAAGTGGTGAATGTTTTTGTGGTTATGTTTACTATGGTTGAATTTCTTAACTACTTAATCCACTTTGATATGTCATGTTAACTAGCAACAATATGAAATGAGGTTTCACTTATGTCAATAAAGTATTTGGATGTTTTTGAAGTTTCAAGCTGTTTACTATTAATCTATTGTAATAGTCAACCAGTTTATCTTGATAGTGATATTGCATTTATAGTTTGTTTTGAGAGGTTGTTTCTGAGATTGGTGGTAGTTATTATCAATTTTCTATCTACTAATTCACCCCCCCTCTTAGTAGTTGACTGGATCCTTACTCTTTCATCATACCATCAAGTAAATATGGTAGAAAAACAAGATGCACCTAAGGATTCTTGTATTAAATTTGACCCTAGTGATACCATTAGAGAACTCGATGGCCTTTTATACATAGTTGCAAAGGTTAAGGATATCCCTTGCCATGACGCTCTAGTTGATCCCTCTTGCATGGTTAACATCATCACTCAGGAATATATTTTCACTTTACGATTGCATAAACCAATATATGATGCCTCTAATGTAGTTGTGAAGCTATTTGATGGATTATCTTGCCATACCATTGGCTCTATCACCCTTCCTATTAAAGTACATACTAAATCTATGGATTTTGACTTTGTTATCATACCCTCTTCCGAGCAATTCTGTGTGAAGTTGGGCCATCCTTGGCTATCTTCCATGAAGTCTATTACTTCTCCAATCCATAAGTGTTTGAAATTTCCTCACAATGGTGAAATCATAACTGTGAGCCATAGCTTATTTAGACCATCCAAAAGAAGCCCTGGCGTTCCTATTGATTTATTTTGGCCTAAGAAATTTCAATCTCTTCTATAAAGGAGTGATGCTCTTTTTCAATCTTATAAAAGATGGAAGAAAGATATGATCTTATTCTTAAGTCAACCTAGATCCCCAACACTTGACATTCCTATCATACTTGAAGATGAAGTTCTTCCCCTCATGGATAGAACTAATCTCCCTCCCAAGGAAGCTCTTCAATCTATTCCTGTAAATGTGACTATGCCTTCTCCTAAGAAGAACAACAATATTCCTCCTAAGGTTAGACCTGTACCTCCTCCTCATGATGGAACTGGTCTTCTTCCTACACCTAACATTCCTCCTTTATATGGCACAATTCCACCTCCTTCCTCTTATAGAGATAAGAGGCCTACTTCTCCTCTTGTCCAACCTAAAAGACCTCAACCTAAACCTTCAACTATCAAAGAGAAAAACATTCCTACTTTTTCAAATGTTCGTCCTCCTTATCAACCTTCTACTAAGACTCAATGGAATTGTTGTGCTAGAGAACATTGACAAAGACATCTTGCACGAGCATGTGAATTTATCCCTCAAACTATTCCATCTGCTAAGAATCCAATAGTTGATATGATCCCATTTTCTCCTAAGCAATATGTTCAACATACATCTCCAAATCATAAGTTGCACAGAACATGTGATGGTTTTACTCCTATTCATGTTCATGCCTCTCTTTTTATAAATATTAATGAAGAAATGAGTGAAAATGTTATTCATGATAGCAATACAACTCCTAATGCTTTTGATAGTGATTATGAATATGTTGATGTGGACAAGCATTTATCAACTAAATTTTTACAAACCCTAATCCTAGCTCCTAGAATCAAACAAAGCGAGTTACCACATGAGCATAGTCCTTGTTTGGATCTTGTGATAGCTCCATCTACTATGCTTGATGTCCCTCCTCTGGCATGTTGCTCGACTTCTTGAAATAGTGGTAAGCAAGATCAGGAGGTGGATGTCATGCTAAATTAGTAACATTAGCACCATAGATCTCTTCTCCCTCTTCTTTCGTACTCTTTTATGATATTTCTTCTATGTGTATCCCTATTCTTCTATTGTTCCCTTAATGTCTATTTTGGGACGATGAAAAGTATTGAGATCTTTTTTGGGTCTCTTTCATGTTGACTCAAAAGACTCTTGTCTTCCCTTTCTTTCAAGAAATTTTCCTTTCTTTGGGGAATGACGATTATTATATGCATATACATACATATATACATGAGTTATTATACAACATACTGACCCTGAGGAAAGTGAAACTACCTTGTTTTTTGTGCTCATTATCCTTGGGTCTATTCCTCACTTGGGGGCTAAATCCTTGTGATAATATGCTCCCTCTCTTCTCTCTCTTTGGTGTATCCTACCTTAAAGCAATCACTATCGATAAGGCATGTGTGATCACTTTAACATGGGGGCATACACTCTGCTCATATTGTCCTTCTTGATACTTAGAACTATTTAGTGAACTTGGCTTTGCTTCATAATTTTGATATCTTTTTTGTGACATAGTGAGGGGAACCTTTCTACTTGCAGTCATGGTTTTCCCTTCTTGATCTTCCCTTTTACTTTGTCAATTGAAGATGTAAGATCCTAAGTCCACTAGGGGCTTGGTGCATCTTTCCTCGTTGACATGGTAGAAGTCTTTCAATCTTGTTTCCTTGTACTTTACCAGTAGTAGTGGCGTATGCTCATACTCTCGCTAAAGTGGGGGCTAAATGTAGTGTCATAAAATTATGACCCTTGTAATCTTTGACCACATTAGTTTCCTCACGCATGCAAATCGAATCCCTGAGTCTGATCGGAGATTGGAGACTTGCTCGACACCTAAAATTGTATCTTTTTTGCCCTCTGCACTACCCGAACTACATTCTGTCCTGAAAAAAAGGACATGATAGGGGCATGGCGCCCCTGTCCCTGCCCCATTTTGGGGCATGACCCTTTCCAATTTTGCATTGGAGGTTGTTCATTGAGCGGGAAAACTCCCCTAGTGTCATCCTATGACAAAAGATCAATCAATTAGTGCTAATTGATGAGTATATAAGTCACAATTTCCTTCTCATTTGCATAAGTTCAACAAGCAAAAAATTTGGATAAGTGATAAGGTGGGAAAAAATTCAAGCATTCCTTTCCAGCATTGAGCATTTGAAGTCTCCCTTCAAGGCTAGGTGTTGCATTCAATTCAAGGATTAAATCATTGAAGAGGAGATTCATTCCAACTTTCAACTTCATACAAGCAATTCTATTAGCATTTCTATCACAACCTCCTTTGAGGTGATTTACATTTTAGTCTTTCATTTACATTTACTTGCAAGTACTTTCTTTCATCATTTGGTTAATTCTAAAACTAGGGTTTGACCTAAAGGAAAACCCCCAATCCCAACCCTTTTTCCTCTCTTTTCTCTACGTAGGTTGCAGGTGCACAACTGTACTTTTGGATTTAGACTCCATTTGTAGAGGTGGAAAAACCCTTTTCATTTCATGGATTTTTCAGAGGACCATGTACACTCTTGCCACGGTTCGAGCAACTTTTTCTCAAATTCGCAGGGCGGCTTCATCTCGACATATTATTGTCAGATCCATGTGCACAACTTCATCCTATGATTCTATCTTGAATTATAATCAGATCTTTGTCTCTTTTTCACCTGGTCATAAGCATACAATTCAATCAATTCAAATCTCATTCTGGAAGAGGGGATTAACTTACCATCACTCATAATTCAATTCCTTTCTCTGGAGGTTGAATCTAGTGCATTTTTCCCCCTCTTCTAATGAAATGTGTGAAAAGTGTTTGAAGGGAAATATGAAGTGAAAATTTGATCTCTCCTCAGAGGGAAGAAA
This sequence comes from Cryptomeria japonica, assembly GCF_030272615.1. Taxonomy (NCBI): domain Eukaryota; kingdom Viridiplantae; phylum Streptophyta; class Pinopsida; order Cupressales; family Cupressaceae; genus Cryptomeria; species Cryptomeria japonica. The sequence continues at coordinate 468,670,497 of NC_081411.1, read as the reverse complement.
TCTTTCCTCTAGATCTCTCATTCGCTCATTTTTCCCAACATTATAGGCAGTAATACCTATTAAGTTAGTAAGTTCATTTTTAGTATTACGTATTCCTAGTAGGCAAGACAATATTTAGAGAAATTTAATGGAATTGTGGGGAATTGTATGTCCCTTTTTTCATATCCGAGCCATGTGACTTTTAAGAGTAAGTTGAACCTTGGGGGGGAGGATGTAGTACCCCTCCCCGATCAAACTCTGGTTAACCTAGTTTGACCATGGTTGACCTTATTAATAGCTTGCATTGATGATTGGAACACTATGTAAAGATGATTTGATTGAATATGATGAACTATTTTAGCCGAGTAAATTAGTAAATGTGGAACTCCTTGTGGATGATTAGATAAAATTGGCTTATGCATCGGTTTGGGGTCCTACCCTGAATCCTTTATAAGAATATCTTTTATTTCTGTTATGGACTTATCTTTCAAGATATAACCTTGATACATCATGGTCACAAGACACTTTGACATATGAACTTCATGAAACTAATGGATAAGATATATTCTACATTATGATTGATTCCAACATTTAGACTGATGTTGTTCAAATTCACTTATACATGCCTAATTGTTGATTGTTTTATATGAATTCATTGGTATTGTAAATGAGTGTATGGTCACATGATAATTGTTGGGAAAAATATTTAAACCATTTTATGGAATCATTTTACCTTGTAGTGCATATTTTGACGCTATGTGTTGACGTGTAATTACTTGTGTAGATACATATGCATAATGTTTTGGAACTTTTGATGTGTGAATTGAGTTGTGTAGGATATTAATCCATGTGACCATGGAATTACATGGGAGAACTAGGACCAAACCTATGTGCAATAGTGAAGCCAAGGTTTGTCTATTTGGAGACACAATACCTCATTTATAATGTTCTTTATTTCGTATAAGTAAATGCTTGTGTGTATGTTCAATTGTCAATTATTAATTTATTCTTCCTAAAAGGACATGCCCAAGTGTAAATTGTGATGTGTTGTATTTTATGGTGTCACTTGACACTTGTGATGTGTTGTGAGTTGGAATATGACATGTCCTTGGGAGGGAAATTGTGAAACCCTATTCATTTTCAAATATCTTGTAGTGGTTAAAGAGCCTTTAGTTTGGTCAAATAAAGTCTGACCCGTAAACAAACTCTAGGCGGGTTTTTGGGGGATCAAACTAACTCCTATGGTTGAGGTTATGCCACTTTTTAAGGCCCACTTGATATACCTATGGGTAAGGGACATTTTTAGTCTTGTAACCACTCACATGTGATTGCCAAGTCACTTCAAAAGTGGGTTTTCCAAGATGGATGAAAATCCATCTTTTGAAGATTGACCCTTGGTAAAACAACCTTCCATTTTAGTGATTGATGCTCTTCCCCACCTTACACTTTCCTTTTTAGTTTCCTCTTTTAGAAACCATGTAAGAGGGTTGGGAATACCAACCTATGAGCTCTCACAATCCTTTTCCAAGGAAGTTGGAAGATGTGAGAAGAGTTCTACTTAGGAGGAGAAAATTTATAACTTAGATTTTCATTACCCACTCTCCAATCTTGGAGATTGATAGTTTTGTAGGATTTTAAAATTTAGAAAGAAAAATTGGCTAAGGAAGGGAAGCTTGTAGCCGGTTGGATTTCTTGATTTGGCTTAGATTGGGAGCTCTCCATCACCACAATCCATTTGTAAGAGTTGAGGTTGGTGCATGCTACCCTTAAAATTTTAAATTTTTTTTGTTGTTGGTTTGCTTCTAAATCTGCATGCATTAAAAGGTGTATGTCTGTGATTTATGAGTCTTGATCTATTGTGATTTTGATGTGTTCCATATTTTTGTATGCTTTTCATATGGTTGTGTTTATGGGAGTTAAGGCCACACTCACCCTTGGGAGGACAAAGTAGTCTTGGGGTGAAGGGAGTTTGACAATCTTAGGGTGTAGATCTCTCCCCCAGGAAGAGAGGGAAACTTGGATCTGGGATCCTTGCTACCTTTTGTTTCTTTTATTTCTATAAATTTGGGGGCCATAAGGAGGTTTTGGCATTTTTGCCTGTGGTGGTCATAAGGGGTTTTGTTTTTTGTCATGGGAGAACAAGAGAGAGGAAAGAAAAAAAGAAAAAGACAAAGAGAGAGACCGAGGTTGTTGTTATTATTAAATTTAATGATTAATGTTATGGAAGAATTTGTTGCTCATTATTTTGGTAGATCTCCTCTTTTATTTGGTCCACCTTCACCCCTATGTTTCAAGTCATATTTTGACTTTGTACAAGCTTGGGAAAAAGGGAGTTTTTGTATTACTTTTGTATGTGTGGAGAATCTAAATTTTATGTGTGTGAGCATGGTCGTAACTTCTCTGGTACCTAGTTCTCCCAATCTCGAGGGTGGCCTCTAGTAGGCCTAGGTTGGGAGGTGAGCCTCCATGGTCACCTATACAAATTTTTGTATTGTAGGATTGCATGAAGATGAGTTGCATACTCCTAGGAAAGAGAAGGTAGTTTCAAAGCTATGTGGAGAAAAAGAGTTGAATGTTTATTATTCTACATGCCTTAATGATTTTCAGCATGTGTATTATTTCCCTTGTCTAAGAGAAAATTGTGGACTAAGGATGTAACTACCATTTTACTTGTATTTCTACCTATACTTGCTTCATTTAATTGTAGAATTAAATTGGGAAAAGAAAGACACTTGTTACTCCATTATTCTTATCATTGTGTTCACAAAAAGTTATGTATTAAAGAAATGTATTATCCTTACTTCATATTATTGTTCAATTATCTATTAGTAAAGAAATGTAATAAAGGAAATTAATTTTCTCTACTTTCTATCTACTATAATCTTTTATTTGAAAGGAAAATAATATTGAGAATGAAAAGTTGCAAATAATATTTCTTCTCATTAGCATTAGGTTATCTATTTTAGATTTTAGTTTAACAAAAGAGTTTATTAATGAATCTATAATTTTATTAAACTAGAAGCATTATTTTATTTCTGTTAAAACTCTTAGTCTGATTTATTTCCAATGACAAACTTAGTAAGAAGAAAATATTTTTGCAATCCAAGAACATTGAGAGTGGGGGGTGAGTCAGTGTTCTACCGAAATAATCAATTTAAACTTATTAAAACATGCATACACCAACTGGTATACCGATACATATAGAATTGAAAGAAGTAAAATAACTAATAAGACAATCACACAGATGAATACCATAACACACAAAATTATACGTGGAAAACCTCAAAGAGGAAAAACCACGGTGGGATTTGTGACCCACAATATCAATCCACTAGCCATATGAAAAGATATTACAAAATATAGGGGCCTGCACTTGCAGGAAGGCTTACAGCCTAGAGCACACTGCTCAATCATAAAAGGAGCCTCCCTGACTACATATAAATCTAGACTACAATCTAAAGAAATGATTGAACTGCAAAGATATCATCTTCTATGCCTGAATACAGTTTTGGTTAAACTCTGTTTGTTCTAGTCTAAAACCGTAAACCCTTTACTGGAATATCCCTTTATAAAAATATCCTCACATACATTATCTCTCTCATATATTTTTCATCTCCTTCATTATTTACTTCCTCATACATATTCTCATATAATATCATATTAGTATCCATATCCTATGTCAAAATGATCTAACCAACTGACCTATATACCCTTTATAATTCAGCATGCCTTATGTCAGCTTACAAAGATAATTACAATATCAATATACATGTTGGCTCAATAACATAAATAAATGAATATCAGAATCAATTGTCGACACTGGATCCAAAATATGTCATCCTCCAATACCAATAACTTGATTCGAAACCGTGTTGGCTTGCATTGCTGGTGATGAAAGAATTTCTTCCAACCTGTCGGTGCCGGTGAAGTGTATGTGAAGTGCTTGTCAGTACACAACTAAACCAAAAAATGAAGCCAAAATAAATTACCATGTTGCCATAAATGATAACATATTGAGACCAATCAATTGAGTGTCAATTTCCAACAATCTCCCCCTTTGGAATTGATGGCAACACTCATGTGAAAAATGATCATGGTTTCCAACTGTCGGTTTCATCATGAACTTGCTCCCCCTGAGCTGAATATCCATCAATACAAAATACTCCATACTTCCATAGTTTTTCACCTATGATCCCCCTAATTTATACAACTCCCTTTTTCTTTTTTCACATCTACATCACTCCCCCTTTGAAATCAATGCCATAAAAAATACCAAAAATAATACCAAAAACTGGGATTTAGAATGAAAGATTGTATAATGAATATGTCCCAAAATACCTTACCGGAGCTGGATGTATTTGAAAATATCCGGATAGGCCTTCTCCAATAGCTCAAGATAAGTATCCCAGCCTGATTTGAAATAGCCAAAAATAGATACAAGTCCATTTAGCATATGGGCAAATGACTCTTTCTCATTAAGCTCTGCCGGTGTGGGCTTACCAACCAAATCTATACACTCCTTCTTATTTACATTAAGTGAATCCAACCGGGAACTCACTAATCCTCTAAGACTTCTAGCTATCCTTATGATTTTATCTTATTCCTTCTCAAGAGAAAAAAATTGGGCTTCCAAAACCAAAATTTAACCATCTATAAATGTAGTTAATGAATTCAATCCATCAAAAGAATTGGCTATACCTGCAATCTCCTCTTGAATATCCTTAATCTTGTTATTTGTCTCGGCTGTGAGCAAACCTATATTACAACATACTCTATAGATATTAGTACACTTTGTAATACCCTAAAAAATGATCATCTAAACTATAAGCCCCTAATCTCGACAACACCACCAAGGTCCTAACCAAAGGCAATTAAATCAACCTTGAGCACATTATTAATTCTTTAATCATCAAAAATCACATGGCAAATCAATTACTCAATATTAATTAAATATTCCTTTAATTAATTGAATCATTTCCAAGAATATCATTTTGATCAATTATCCTATTTGAATTTATTAAATATCCTTGCATATTTAGTTAATTAATAAATTTGCCATTTAATCATGCAAAAGGAATTAATTTATTACAAAAGAAGAATTAATCACAAAGCAAGAGTTGAATTGAAATTAAACAAAAGGAGTTGAATTGAGAGAGAAATCAAACTTGAGATATTATTTCTTTTTCTAAATTTAGAACTGGAAATCAGAAAAGAATCTAAATTGAATTAATTGAATTATTCTCTAAAAACGGAACTAAAAGCTTTTTAGAAAAAGAAGTTCAGTTGCATTGAAAAGACTCTTTTCTTGAATAAATAAAAAAATTATCTATTTTTATCACAAATGCATTGAATTGATTTATTATTATTTCCAATGCAACTTGGACTTCTAATTTGAATGCATTTCAATTAAACTATAATTGGAATCTATCGCAACATTAACTAAACCTGATTTCTCAATTTTTTTCAATTAATCCTAAATTGAGCTTTTTTCAGCTTTTCTCTTGTAATTCTCTATAAATTCAGTCTTCAGCTCTCATTTCAATTCACCCTAGAGATTTTTGAGAACACACTTGGAGATTATTATCACACTAATTTCGCTTTGGAGTCATTGAAGATCATTGTGCTTTTTAGATTATTTACATCCATATTTAGTTTTACTCACCCATGTTTTCTTGAATCCATATTGCTTGAATTGATTATTCCTTGAATTATTCATCCATTTTGCATCCATATAGTTAAATATCATATAGATTAAATCCTTCATCTTGGTGTAGTCTAGTCACTGGTATTGCTTATAAAAAATCTTAGAGCAATCTTATACTCGCATCTTTTAGAAGGCAATTAGTTGCTTTGTTATGGTTTATTATTGATTGATTATTATTTACTAACCATACATGTAATGACTTAATTGAAGTGTTGTGCTTGTAGCTACAGACCCTTTTTCACACACACATCTCTGACGCCCACAGTGGGGCCGAAGACTACATTTCTTGGCCTCCAAGACTAACTGCTTTGTTTTTTTGTTATTTTTCAGATTTCAGATTTTTCAGATTTTTTGTCTGTACATCTCGTACAAAAAATTGCAAGTATCATACGAGCTGGAATCCTATGTCGTACGAGAGGGAATCCTGTATCATACAAGCTAAAACTCTGTCGTATGACTCTGTATTTTCTGGTTAAAAAGGCAAATTTCATGATTTTTGTTTTCTGTTCAAATTGATTATTTTGACGACTGTCCCTGGTTGTATATCTGTCTATCTTAGAATTTTTCATAGCCTAATTAGTTTTTACAGAATGCTTGCCAAAGAATATGCTTGTCACACAAAGACAATATGACTACTGATTCGTTGTCTTTGTGGGTTGCCTAAGGAAAAATCGACCAAACATCGTGTACTTTAAATTCATTTTTAGGAACCGAAAATGCTATATGGTTAAAGAACAAATCTGTATTTCATGTTTTTAGAAGATTTTGAGAGGTAGGAGAGTATGCTCTTGTCTTTGTCTAGACAATTAGAAATCTAGACCCTTGAGGCTTTTTCTTTGTTTGAGATTTGTACATCTTTAGTAGGCCTACCCTCCCGAGGGGTTGAAAACTCTTAAAGCCATTATGGCCGGTGTGAGGGGAATGACCTAAGTGGGAATAGCTAAATACCAAGTACTCCAACCCACTATAAAATAAATGTGATTTGATGAAACCAAGTCAATGACAATGCTCGAGAATAGCTCTCCTCTATACCTTCGGGTATATTAAACCTTGGTTTTCAAGGCTGGGAGACCTCTTAATATAGTTTATACCTCAACGTGTAGAATGAATCCCTAACTAGTTCCAATTAAAATTAGAAGCTACCCAGTTCATCTCCGAAAGGGGGATAATCTTTGTGCAAGAGAGATAATAACTCTCCCAAGATACTTGTCATTTCATGCCCCCATTAGCATTTGGCGTTGAGAATCCATTGCATGAGACTCAGTGGTCATATTATGATTAGCTATTGGGTGTGTACCTAAGTCTACAAGCAAAGATTTTCTTTCCTCACCAAATTCCTTAGGGTTTACATGTTGTGATTGGAGTTACTGTACATACTACTTATTTTTTGTGTTTTCATCCCTGAACAAAAATTGAAATACCAAAAATTGGAGAAGACAAGAAACCAACTTAGTGATTAGAAACTCTGTCCCTGTCAGAAACTAGTCCATCCTAAGTCTAAACTTTGTCTATGTCAGAAACTAGTCCATCCTAAGTCAAAACTCTATCTGTGTCAGAAACTAGTCCATCCTAAGTCAAAACTCTGTCTGTGTCAGAACTTATCCATCTTAAGTCAAAACTCTGTCTATGTCAGAACTTGTCCATCCTAAAGTCAAAATTTTGTTCAAAACTAGTCTATCCTGGTCCAAAATCAGTCCCTCAAAATTGGTCATACTCAGTTGTCATACTTAGCAATTGAAAAAACTCAATTTTTTAAATCTTTGCCCTGTGAACAGTCATACAAGTCTACTTATTTATCATCCTAAATCACATCATGTCTCATACGAGTTTTGTAATTTTTTTGTCCTGTGTCAGATCCTGTGTCATATGAGTCGTTTCATCTGTCGTTTGGCTCTGTGTCTTGTGTCATATGAAATAGAACTACCCTAAATCTTTTTTTGTCCTACACATACCCATCTATCATACGGTATGAGGTAGCAACTCATACGAAACAAAACTATTATCGTCCTGTATCTGCTAAATTATCATCCAGTTCAGAAAAACCTGTCGGTACAAGTCTCTGGTTTTGTCAGAATAGAACAGTCAAACTTGCCTGAAATAGTCTACAGTGAACATAATCCTAGTTATCATCATCCTAAGCATAAACAGATAAGGACAGTGTACCTTTGCCATTTGCGTTGCGTGATTTGGTCATCTTTCAGCTAGTTCAATCAGTTACCTATCAAATTTAAGTCACTTAGATAATGTCTTACACAGGATAGATCGTTCCTAAAATGAGACCGAATCTTACACTACTCTTAGAATCAACTTAGATAGATGTCTTATATAGGATAGATCTTTCCTGAAACCATATTGAATCTCAGTTGTTTCTCTCAAACAATACTGTAACATAACAACTAGCTCTGAAATTGATCTTGACCTCTACATCAAAAACAACTTTAGGTCACACTAATCCATAAAAATGCCCACACAAACTGGGAGTTCTCATAAGAAAGAAGCCAAAGGCAAATAAAAACCCTTCAGATATCAAGATAATCCATTCTACATGAAGGATCCACTCATTGACATACCGTCGTCATCAGGCAGACCAATTTTTGATGAGCCTAAATCTCCCACTATGTATGAGATGAAACACAATGACAGAAATAAGGATGATAATAACATTCCCAAAAATGACAATGATTCCTCATCAAGTGAGGCTGACGAAGACACAGAACCTCCAGAAAAAGATATCCTTGACTATCAAAAGGACAAAGACTTTAGAAAAATGATGAAAGCTATCCTGACCCGAGAGAAGGAAGACTATTTCTTAGAACTAGCAAAACAAGGTGCTAAACTTCCTACTGGATATGATGTTCAGACACTTGTTACTAAAAAGGAAGAATCGCCTATACTCATGGTACACAAACAATTATAAGCCTTACGGATGGAGGTCACAGAATTGAAGAATAAGGATAAGTCCCCAAAACAATATTCTCTGGAAACAATATGTCCCTTTCCATTTGACAAGAATCTATACATGCCTTTGTTTCCTTCATGAGTGGAGATCCCAAAATTTGATAAATATGATGGTACCTCGGATCCTCAAGATCATGTCAAAGAGTTTTGTGCTTCCTATATGGAGTTCATGCACCATCAAACGTACCTCATGCACCTTTTCCCAAGGAGTTTAGGGGGTCAAGCAATGGAATGGTTCTCAAGTCTACCCAAAGGAATAAAAATGTTTGAATAACTAATCCAACTATTTTTACAATAGTAATCATACAACATTTAACATCCTATGACTATGATTGAGCTTTGTAATACTAAACAAAAAAATAGGGGAGCCTCTTCTTACTTTCCTCCAACACTGGAGAAAGATGTTTTCTAGGTATTCTTGACCTATCCCAGACTCTGAGAAAATGGATATATTTGCCAATAACTTGGTCCTGAAAATGAAGTATAGTGTACAAATGCAAATACACCCATCATTTAACAAAATGGTAGATAATGTCATTCAAATGGAAGATGTGCTTATAAAGAAGGGAGATATCTCACCTTGGAAAGAAACACAACCAAGATCTATCTCTAAAGAGAAGAACAAGTATTGGAAATTTGGCAAAGACAACAACAAGAATGTTGTTAACAATGGAGTAATAGATACTGTTAAAACTAACTCAAATCCCACAATATTCAACTTGGGTAGTGGTACACAAGCACTTAAAGCTGCTGAGGCTACAATAGAAAATCTACCAAAGAAAACAAAAGAATGGTTCAAAGAAAAGCCTTGGCTTTCCAAACCTAAGCATGATTTTACTCCTCTCGAAGAATCATATGAATCTGCTTTCAAAACTCTATTTGCAAACAACTTGATAACACTACCAAATAACTCCAGACTATATGATCCAGATGTCAAACCAAGATGGTGGAGAGAAAATGAATATTGTGACTTCCATCAAAATAAAGGTCATAACATAAACAATTGCATGAAGCTAAAACATGAGATTCAAGATCTCATAGACACTGGTAAAGTTGTTGTTGGGAATCACCCGACCAATGCTGATCATAAAACATTTAAGGACCCTTTTCCTATTTACGAACAAGGTGATTCTTCGAAGACCAAAGGAGGTGCCAAGGTAAATTATACTTATACTAGTTAGGACAATGTTATCAACATGATTGAGCCTTCCCACTCAGAATATTGCAATATGATTATAGTCCAAGATAAACCAAATGAATCATGATATGCAAGAGCTCTGACCCGTTCTCAGAAGAAAGTCACTCTCCAAGGAGCTAGCTCTTCCAACCTAGCTCAAGCAACATCAAACCCACCAGCCCAATCAAACAAACAAAAAGAATCAACCTTGGACAAATTTAAAAGGTTAACTTCACCATCATCTTCTGGATATAGTGTTGTTGAACAGTTAAAGAGGACAAATGCTCAAATCTCAATTTTTGAATTACTAAAACTCTCGTCTACTCACAAAGAAATTCTAGACAAAGCATTGCTCACCACTAACGTTCCAAAAGATTTAGACATTGATCAGTTTTAGTCTATGGTGGGTCATCTGATTTTACCTCACTATCTGACCTTCTCCAAAGAAGATGACAACTCACTAAATCATCCCCATAACTAGCCATTGCATATTGAAGCCATGATCCATAAACATAGAGTCAAATGTGTTTTGATAGATGGAGGTGCGAGGTTGAATATTTGTACTTACAGTCTTCTTACACAACTAGGATTCTCTTAAAATGTCATTGATCCCAACAAGAAAATTACAATAAAAGCCTATGATGAAGAAGAAAGGACTTCTAAAGGTCTGGTGTCATTACCAATCAGAGTGGGACTAGTAGAGAGAGATGTCCTTTTCCAGGTACTTGATATTCCTTTGTCATACAATATCTTACTAGGCAGGGCATGGATTCATGAAATGAAGGTAGTACCATCAACATACCATCAATGCTTAAAATTCCCCTATAATGGAATTGAAGTCAGTATTCCTGCTGATACAAATGTCATCTGTAATGCATTGACAAAAGGTGCAGATACTTTTCTGCCTCATAATAGGGCAGCCTCTACAAATGAAGATCCAAAAACATTGATGAAAGACTTAGAAAAGAGATTGAAGATTAAAAATACTGGCATGGATGGCTACAAGATAGAACTGGTATTTTAATTAGTTTCTCTCCCTCCATCACCAAAATAGTTGGGCAATCCATCAGAGGCTATGAGAACACAAACTTCAGCTCCGAATATCATGTATGATGGTCTCTTTGTATAGTCCTCTATCTCCTTGGTGGATGAAATAGAAGAGGATGGTGTTCTTAACTGGCTCTTTAAGGAAGATAGTCAAAATGAGGAGGTACGACATTGTGAGATTTCCTCAAACCAATATGGTCCTGGCTACAAAATGATTCAACGCATGGGATATTTAGGTACCGGTCCTCTAGGCAAACAAAAGGAAGATATTACTAAACCAATTCAGCTACAAACAAAATCCACAAATGATAAGGTTGGACTGGGATACAATCCAAAAAAGACATCAAACCAAAAGCATGTTTCTAAGTCTAAGTGGCAGAAAAGGATATCGCCTTCAACATTACAGGAAGTAGACACTCAACAAACAAAAGTAGAGTGTAGAAAAGAGAAAGAGGAATCAACAGTCAAGAAAGAAGAAATAGTCAATGCTCAAGCTTCGATGGTGTCAGCTATAATAATACAAGAAGTTCAGGTCTCATAAGATATAAGAGATGAAGTAGTAAGAATCAGAGAATTGTTTGCACCACTAAAAGTTCCAATCACATATACTGGCAGGCAACAAGTAGACGATTTAGAGATTGACTCAAATGAGTATGAATGGGGTCCTGACCACCTCTCAGACACATCCACTATAGAAACTCTAGAAGAGTCTAGCGGTGTCATAGATGGTACTCAAGAGCTGATGCACATAAAACTAGAGAAAGAAATATAAGAAATTAGACAAAAGAGAAGCAAATTATGAAAAATGACTGAAAGAAGGAAGAATACCACAAAGCTTCTCATCTATGTACCCCTATCCTAAAATAGAACAAATCAGGTATAGCACTACACAAGAAGAGTTGGAAGCTATAGAACAAGAACCAATTATCAGTCCAGAGGAAGCTGAATGGAGTAGATGACAACAAATCATAGAAACATCAAGATCATGTCAATAGGTGTGTCAGATACAAATGACAAATGAACCACAACATGAAGGAACTTGCAGTATTAAAGATGTTGGTGTTGATACCATACATACACTTACTAAATCACTTGAAAAAGACTTGGAAACTTCATCCGATGACTCTGATGAGAGTCTTATTCAGGACAATATCTACTTAGCCTCAAATTCGAAATCCTCTGATACAAACAATGAAAATCTGTCTACTGATCTTATCGCTATTCAACCATGATATGACATCCAGTCTAGCATAGTGAACGACATTACAAGTATGTATATTGGATTAGATTAACTAAATATTAACATGAACTTTAATAATCATGATCTGACTTTTCCTAGTCTCGAGACACTTATGCAAGGTATTCTTCTGGAACTTGACTTTTCGATCCGCCGCTATGATAACAATACTGTGAACACTCTTGAACCTATCCAAAATTTATCCTTAGTACATCTCGAATTGATTGACTGTACTTTACAAAACTAGCCCATGAATATACCTATTTTGCCAATGACTATATGTTAGCCTATTATCTCAATGCAGTCAAACCTATGGACTCTTCCACTAGTGAACACAGTTAAAATATGACTAAAATGGATATCAAGTATCTTAGTCGCAAAAACAAGAAAAATAAAAATAAAGATTTGATGGCGAAAACCACATTGTGGCGGTGTTAGAATCTAAAAAAGAGAAAATAAAGGACATACCTAAAGGTGAAACTCTCTAAGGTGCTTGAAGGTGGGATACTTGATATACTGCCAAGTCATTTCCAGGAGAGGTCTTCCATATTGATCGAGCCAACTCAGCCAGTGAACATTGGGAGTTAGGAGACACCACACATCATTCATGTAGCTCAATCACTATCAACACAAGAATTGAAGGATTTCACTCAGCTATTCTCAGAAAAGAAAATAAACTTTGCATGGATGTACTCTGATATGCTAGGCTTGGATCCTGATCTTATCATGCACCATCTTTCAATCACACCAGGAGTAAAACTAGTTAAGCAAAAACTCTGTAAGATGCACCCACATGTAGCACTATTAGTCAAGGCTGAACTAGAAAAACTACTCAAAGATGAATTCATCAGAGTTGTAGATTATGCCGAATGGATTTCAAACATAGAACCTATGTCAAAGTCAGACAAATGTATCAGAGTTTGCACAGACTTCAGAGATCTCAACAAAGCTTGTCCATAGGATGAATTTCCATTGCCAAATATTGATATGATAGTTGACATGACCATCGGATATGAGATGTACTCACTAATGGACGGATTCTTCGGCTATAGACAAATCAAAATAGCTCCTAGAGATCAAGAAAATACAATATTCACTTGTGGATGGGGAACCTTTTGCTAGAACGTCATGCTATTTGGGCTAAAGAATGCAGGAGAAACCTATCAAAGAATAGTTGCTACCATTTTTCATGATATGATGCATAAGAATATGGAAGATTATGTTGATGAAACCTTAGTGAAGACTATGAATAGATCAACACATATTCAAGAGTTAGGTCCTATACTAGACAATGGAAAAGTTCAAACTCTGATTAAATCCAAAGAAGTGTGCATTCAGAGTGACATCTAGTAAACTACTTGGCTACATCATTTCAAAGAAGGGAATCGAGGTTGATCTTGAGAAGGTCCAAGACATAATGGAAATGCCACCTCTGAAGAACATCAGTCAAATGAGAAGTCTATAGGGACATCTCCAATCCATCAGACGCTTCATTTCTTAGCTAGTAGACAAAGCTCAACCTTTCACAAAGGTATTGAGAAAAGGAGTAATATACAACTGGGATCAACAGTGTGAACAACATCTTCAACAAATCAAAGAGTACCTATCGAATCCACCGATATTGATGCCACCGATTCAGGGTAAACCACTAATCTTATATATATCAGCAACAGATTCATCACCGGGGGCACTTCTGGCACAACAGGATGACAACAAAAATGAATGAGCTATTTATTACATTAGTAGGATATTGGTGTCGTATGAAATGAACTACACTATAATAGAAAAAGTATGCTTGGTGTTAGTCTTTGCATCACGAAAACTAAGAAACTACATGCTAGCACATCCAGTCAAGATGGTGGCCAAAATTGATCCACTCAAATATCTTCTCAATAAAGCAACACTTACAGGAAGATTGGCGAAATGGGTCATGATCCTTACAGAGTTTGACATTGAATATGTGGAACACAAAGCCATAAAAGGATAGGTAATTGCTGATCAACTTGCTGAAGCTCCACTTGAGGACACTCAACTGCTACATATAGAGTTTCTAGATGAATCAATAATGCACCTTACTCAACAACCCTGGAAGATGTTCTTTGATGGGTCCTTTACCCAAAATGGTTCTGGTACTAGAATATTGTTTATTACTCCTCAAAAGTATTCAATCCCAAAGTCTTATAAGATTCTATTCCCCTGCACAAACAACATTGCGTAATATGATCCTTTGGTAAATGGAATGAAGCTAGTCATTGAATGGAAGGTTGCTGAATTGAATATCTATGGAGATTCTCAGCTAGTAGTTAACCAAATCAATGATACATATCAGACTTAAGATGAGAAACTGATGAATTACAAGAGGATGGTGGATGATCTCAAGAAGTACTTTTCTTTTGTATCATTCTAGCAGATTCCTAGATCCGCAAACAAAGCAGTCGATGCTATGGCCACCTTGGCATCTATACCTGAGTTACAAGAGTCCAATTTTCTCTTTGAATTCTTGGTGGAAGAGTTACATTACCCGGCCTATGATTCCCCTAAGACCCAAATAGTGTGTTCTATTATTGGACATGACTCATCCATATACAGCCACATCTACTCGTATCTATGCGACCAAATTATCCCCAAAAACCTTACTCGTAATGAGAAAAGAAACCTAACTCGAAATGCTTCATGGTATGTTATTATAGCTAATGATTTATTTAGATGAGGTTTGGACGGTACATTACTTAGATGTCTAGAAACTGAAGAATCTAAATGTGCATTATCAGAAGTTCATGAAGTTATTTGTGGATCTCATTCGAACAGTCTTGCTTTAGCTCAAAAACTACTATGGGTTGGCTACTACTGGCCAGACATGGAAAAAGATGCCATCAAATTTGCTAAGACTTGTGAGAAATGTCAGCTTCATGGAAATCTCATACATGCCCCGACACGGGATCTCATACCATTCATTACACATTGGCCTTTTTAGCAATAGGCCTTTGATCTCATTGGTCAGATATATCTTACATCATCCAATAGACATAAATTCATCATAACGGCCATGAAGTATTTCACCAAGTGGGTAGAGGCGGTTCTGCTCATCAAAGCAACTGGTAAACAATTCGCCTTGTTCATCCTAAACTATATTATTTGCGGGTATGGGATACCTTCGTCCATTGTGACTGATAATGGAGGACAATTTAAGAATAAAGATCTAGATAAGATTTGTGAGAAATTCAAAATAAAACAACACTGGTCATCGGTATATTACCCTCAAGGTAATGGACAAGTTGAGGCATCTAATAAAAACCTATTGACTATCTTGCATAGAATAGTGAACAAATCTGGAAAATATTAGCATCTGCAGCTCAATCCTGCACTATGGGCTTACAGAACAAGTATCAGAACACCTACTAGGGCTACACCTTTTTCTTTGGTGTATGGGTCTGAAGTAGTATTACCTATTGAAGTAGAAATACCATCTCTAAGAGTTTCTTTGCAAGGTCTTGTTACTGGTGAAGATCATAGAATATCTAGATTGCAAGAACTTGAATTGTTGGATGAGCATCGACAAGTGGTGTTTGATCATCTCAGAGTATATTAGAAGAGAATGTCTAGAGGATATAACAAGAAAGTTAGACAAAGAGAATTTCAGGTTGGTGACCTAGTTCTAAGAGAAAATCCTAAAAATTAGCAATTTCGGGACAACAAAGGGAAGCTTGAACCCAATTGGCTAGGTCCCTACATTGTTACTGTAGTATTCAGCTCTGGTGCCTATCAACTCTCAAACTCAGAAGGAGAACAACTCTATGAACTGATTAACACCATCCACTTGAAGAAATTCTTCGCTTAGCATTCTCTATGCTACCAACATGTACAGTTGGAAAAAGTCCTGAAAAAATCAAAAAAGAAAAAAAAATCAGAAAAAGAAAAAGAAAAAGAAAAAGAAAAAAAAATAAAAAAGAGAGAAAATGCCCTGGTGAAAACCTGGTAAACAGGCACCTTGGTAAAAATAAAAAAAATGAATCTTTACCAAGCAGGTGAAAACCTAGCAAATAGGCGCCTCTTGTACTCAAGTGCTCCATCTATCAATGCAATGTTGGCATTTCCACTTTCATGCATCCTTGCTTTCGCTTGTACACATTTTTTAATCACTTTTGTGACATCCTGGTTCATTGGAACCCTCATGACTTGAAATTGATCAACGTCCTAGTCTTAGGTTAATTGACAAAACACATTACTTGTCTTGAGAAGTGTCAACCAAGTCATCTTTCCGTCAGTGAATCGTGGTTGACCACCCTGCATCAGTTCTCTGCTCTCTCGTCGTCTCTCCACCCCCATCTCCACTTCCAGTACCACCCTGCTCATCCCTCCACTACCAGACCTATCTCAGAGCTACTCACTCCTCCTTAGCTCCACCCAATCTCACTCCTACTCTCCCAAGGGATCCACCTTCACCCCTCTGCTGTCCACCCTCAGCTAGAGACCTGCTGCTACGAGCACTAGGATCACCACCTATCTGCCTCAGATCCTTGGCTCTCTATCCCTGTCCCTTCCTCTAACTCTGTCCCTATCTTGGTGCAGGAGCATCATCCTCAATATCCTCTATACGAGGCGCCTGCTCACCCGGATCTGTAAACCTAGGAAAAGGATGCTGATGGAACCACTCTCTATACTGGGACAATACCCCCGCATCCACAACATCATCCATATAGTCCCATCCGAGGTGTTGTAGACCAGTTAGCTCCTACATAGCTAAGGCATAGGACAACCGTGGAGACCATCCCTGTCTCTCCTCATCTGCATAATGCACATAAGCTGTATACTCCTGTGAGATCCCCTGAGGCTGGCCATACTGCCTCATCACTCATGATATGATGAACCACTCAACAATGGTCTGTGATCTCCTAATAAGTTGGTGCATAATAGAAAGGTCCCTGTGAACCAGCCGCCAATCATCCGATGGCTCCAAACCTCTGTAAGGTCTCCACACTATGGCTATCAAATCGTCTAACTATCGCCGCCAAAAATCTATCTTGCACAGATGGGGCTGTGTGACATAACCTGCATACCTATGTATAATCGGCTGCCCAAGCTCTCTACTATCATCTACTATTAGCTGACAAATGGGAAGATGCTCCCAAGCCCAAACCTACAAAATGAATACACCTATGGCCATGCTCCTGCCATCTCTATATACAATCTCATGCATCTCGCGATACATGTGAGATAATAAACAAGAACCCCGGCCTAGTCTTTGAGGGGTCTCCATCAATCTCATTAGCATCCTACCCCAACCACACTGGAAACCTTGCTGCCCTTTATCTGGCATCAGAAAACAATGGATAAAACTTGCTAGAACACACACCAGAGGAAACTCCTCACTGTATCTGCTCATCATAATGTCCCAACTAATGGAATGGGTCAAAATGTTAGGATCCTTGAAGACATGCCTCACTGCCTGTAATCTTGGAAGGTGTCCTGAATCATAATCCACCTTATCCCCAATAAAAGGGATACAGAGGATCCTATATACATCCTCAGGAGTGACAGTCAACTCCCCCATTGGCAAATGAAATGTGTTATGCTCTAAATGAAACCTCTCTACCAATGTTGTGAGCATACCGTGATTCACACGGATATCTGGTAAACTATGAAGATGAGTCAAACCACACAAGTCAATATGAGCCTGCTTAACCTCTGATAAATGTCAAACTAATGTCATGGTAGGAGGATAAACGCATCTGAAAAGAATAGGAGGTAATCAAACCTGCAAAAACCCAACACTGAAGCATCAGAAAGCATTCCAAATAAGTCTACAGGAGAAGTAAAACATCACGACAATCCAACTAAGTCAAATGCAAAATCAAAATTTCATGTTTAGACCTTAAAAAATGCTCACTATTTCCCACATGACAAAACACAGAAGGGCAGCATCTCGTACGAGTTAGGATTGACCTCCGTACGATAAAACATCCTCAAATGACAATTTATTAGACCTCGCATGACAAAATGGTCTTTCTACAGACATGTCATACGAAACAAGGGTAGGACCCAAATGATAATTCTAATGGCCTTAAACGACAAAAGAAATTTTAATAGTTACTCATACGAGACAAAATCTTGTCTTGCATGATAAAACGTAAAACCCGACCCCAAACATGAGGAAAACATGAAAAATGAGCAAAAAAAATTCAAAATTGAAAACATAAAGAGGCTTAAGATCGATCACTTACTGTTGGCTCATAGTTTTAGGGTTGATTATGATGTCTCTGGCACTCGAATCAATGTGTATGAGTAGGGACCACCATTTTCTTCACAGAAGGATTTTTGAATTTTCAAACTTGGAGGGTTAAAATGATTTGAAAAATGACATTTTTGTCCCATATATAGCCAAAACCCTAATTTTTCAACTTGCTCCGATGGACATGAAAATTGTACCCTTAGATAATTCACCCGTTCTGATTCCATTTTCGGGATCGAAATCAAAATTTGAGATCATTTTTCTAGTCAATTTCACAATTTGGACCACTTAGCGCTCTTTTCATCAAATGCTCATTCTTTCTTCAAATTAAGCTCATTTTCAAACGCTGAATCTGAATATCAATTTCAATTCCACACATCAATTTTACACAACAACTTTGTGCTCAATTTCTTATCAATCAACGCCAAAACTTCAAAAAATTCCTCAGGATCAATTTGTGCTCAAATAACTTATTATCGCCAACAATGGCCTATAATGTACCCTCGTTATCTTTTGATTTCACTCCTGAGGGGGCATACTCACGACCTTATGACTTCACATCTTCAAAGTCGAGAAATTTTTTCAAATCTTCATCAAAAGTCGAGAAAAAATCTTTTCAAATAAAGAAAATCAATTCTTATTTGCTAAGGGGCATCCCAACTTCATCGCTTCACATCAAGTTGATATCTCTCAATCATCTGAATCAAATCAATTACTAGGGGCATATCAGTTTCATCGCTTCAAATCAAGCTGATATTTGTCTTTTTTTTTCTGAATCAGTCTCTTAACATTAATCAGCTTTATCACTTTACATCAAGTTGATTATTCATTTAAACTCAATCAAAATTTTAAAGAGTTTCTTTGATCATGTTCAATCTAAGTAGGTGTTCAGTTTTGTCACTTTGGATCAAGCTGGACAGTTTATCTTCACTCATCATATCTTGATCAATCAAGTTTTAAGATCTATTTTTATCATCACTCCCTGTGTCTAGATCAATCAAGTTCTAGATCAGTAAGATCTACTTCTTGATAAATCAAGTTCAAGTTCGGTATCTTTTGTTTTCTATCGTTCTTAAGTTCAATCAAGTTTGGGAATGGTATCGCTTTAATAAGACTTCATTCAGTTTCATCACTTTGGATCAAGCTGGATAGTTTATCTTCGCTCATTGTATCTTGATCAATCAAGTTCAAGATCTATTTTTATCATCACTCGTTGTGTCTAGATCAATCAAGTTCTAGATCAGTAAGATCCCCTTCTTGATCAATCAAGTTCAAGTTCGGTATCTTTTGTTTTCTATCATTCCTAAGTTCAATCAAGTTCGGGAATGGTATCGCTTTAATCAGACTTCATTCAACTTCATCACTTCGAATCAAGCTAAACACCTCACTCTTCATCTGGTTCATGATCAATCAAGTTCAGAACTAGTATCTCCTAGACATCACACATTCTTTGAACCAACACGCTGCTCGCACATTAATTCAAAGAGGGGAAAATGTAATACCCTAAAAATGCTCATCTAAACTATGGGCCCATAATCTCGACAACACCACCAAGGTCCTAACCAAAGGCAATTAAATCAACCTTGAGCACATTATTAATTCTTTAATCATCAAAACTCACATGGCAAATCAATTACTAAATATTAATTTAATATTGATTTAATTAATTGAATCATTTCCAAGAATATCATTTTGATCAATTATCCTATTTTAGTTTATTAAATATCCTTGCATATTTAATTAATTAATAAATTTGCCATTTAATCATGCAAAAGGAATTAATTTATTACAAAAGAAGAATTAATCACAAAGCAAGAGTTGAATTGAAATTAAACAAAAGGAATTGAATTGAGAGAGAAATCAAACTTGAGATATTATTTCTTTTTCTAAATTTAGAACTGGAAATCAGAAAAACAATTAAATTTAATTAATTGAATTATTCTCTAAAATTGGAACTAAAAGCTTTTCAGAAAAAGAATTTCAGTTGCATTGAAAAGACTCTTTTCTTGAATAAATAAAAGAATTATCTATTTTTATCACAAATGCATGGAATTGATTTATTATTATTTCCAATGCAACTTGGACTTCTAATTTGAATGCATTTCAATTAAACTACAATTAGAATCTATCGCAACGTTAACTAAACGTGATTTCTCAATTTTTTTCAATTAATCCTAAATTGAGCTTTTTTCAGCTTTTCTCTTGTAATTCTCTATAAATTCAGTCTTCAGCTCTCATTTCAATTCACCCTAGAGATTTTTGAGAACACACTTGGAGATTATTATCACACTAATTTCGCTTTGGAGTCATTGAAGATTATTGTGCTTTTTAGATTATTTACATCCATATTTAGTTTTACTCACCCATGTTTGCTTGAATCCATATTGCTTGAATTGATTATTCCTTGAATTATTCATCCATTTTGCATCCATATAGTTAAATATCATATAGATTAAATCCTTCATCTTGGCGTAGTCTAGTCACTGGTATTGCTTATAAAAAATCTTAGAGCAATCTTATATTCACATCTTTTTGAAGGCAATTAGTTGCTTTGTTATGGTTTATTATTGATTGATTATTATTTACTAACCATATATGTAATGACTTAATTGAAGTGTTGTGCTTGCAGCTATAGACCCTTTTTCACACACACACACTTTCTCAATGCATTATCTATCAATTTCAATTTATCATTAATCTTCTTCCTGTTAAACTCAATCACTTGATCAAATGTAGATCTCTTTGCCTGTGTGAATCTCTCTAGTGCTTTTCGGTTTGATATCTGCTACAAGGACTAAAAATCCTTTGAAATGTGGTTTGTGATTATCTTAAGCTTATCAGATGGGCTTGCTTATTTTCCAAATTTACACTCCGGGACTAGTCTATGCAAAACAGTGATAGACTGATCAATAACACCTTTATCCATAGATCCCTCGTTCAACATTTTTTGTGCAGCCATCATCATGAGTTCAGTAGAACTCATCTCAGTTATGCTTTTCTTTTCAACCTACAAGGTGTGAATTGACAACAATGATTGACTCACTAGCAGTTCCTTGTCGGATTCCCCTTTCTTCTCCTTTGATATTTTAACCTTTATAGCTTCCTCACTTGCACCGGTGGCTTCGCCACTTGGTGCAGTCTCAATAACTGTTGGTTCCTCCCTAGGAACTATAACCTCATCCTATACAATCTGATCTAGAGGATTGTTATCCTCAACATTAGTATCCTATACATTATCAACCTTTACACTCTCTGTATCTATCAATATCTCAACATTTTCCTGTACATTTGTATCTACTGGGGGCTCAATATCCACTATCTTGATGTTTTTCAAAATTGAGGGTGAAGTACCCATAATACCCTTTGCTTTTCCTTCAATCGAGATGTTTGTAGTATCTGTCTTAGATTTTGGCAAAGTATAAAAACCACGGTTCTCTTCAAAGAACTTAATTCATGCCTTGTGGGTCTCCTTGATTATCTCATTGACCCTTCCTAACATAAGATTGATTATTCTATGCTTTTTTTTAAAGATTTTCTTATCTACAACTTCAAGTGTCTTATCCATCTCCTCTGGAGTAATAGAAACACAAACATATAGCAACTCTTGAATCTTGAATCTTTATATGCTTGTCCTCTTGCATTGCTGATAGTCTTCTAGAATCTAACATATTATACAATTGTGCTGGCATTTGGTCTTCAATTTCTAATAGGGATTTCTTATAAATATCCAAATATAACAAAACTGCTTCCTCTACTTCTCTTTGTTCATCATTATCTAAATGTTCAGAATAAAACTGTACATTCTTTAACATACCATCTTTAGTAATTTCATCAACTAACTCTACACAAGTCTTTGGTGGAATAATATTACATTACCAAATTCAATTGCAAGATCAATGTAATCCTTCTTCTTCCTTCTTATAGTGCCAGATGGGGTTGAAGGTGTTTATTTTGGTGTTCCTCTCTGTGTCGATACCCTGATAGTAACTTTCCTAACCGGTTGCTTTTAGCCTCTACCTTAGTTTCTTTAGTTTTCTTCCTTATTACCCTTTTGAATGCCAGGGGTGTGTCATCATTAGATGTAGATTTAGCTGCAATAGGTTCAATGAGTATTTTTGGTTCTTTCCTCTTCCTGCCTTTCTCTAGGATAGCATCAATCAATGCTTTGATGTCCTGTGAAACCTTTTCAACAAAATTACTTTCCTTACCTTCCCGCTTCTCTCTCTTCTTCTAGCTGAACTTAGTTTCAACCTTTTGTGTTTTCTGCTTAGCAATGGCAAAGGTTTGTATAGTTTCATCTATTGGTGCATCAATCAGCATTTGTGCATAAGCATCAAGAATCTGTGCATCAACTTCATAACCCATTTCCTCAATCCAAATATTCTGGGGCCTAATAGCTTCCATCAAAGTTTCATCTTTCGTGACCATGAAGCATATTTCAATTGAATACTTCTCAATAATGTGATTGGGAACCCTCATCCTAGAATTCATAGCCTTTTGAAATTATTTAAAGTAACCCCACACTTTATCATCTCTTTGACTACCCAATGTACCAATTGACTTTTTTAGTTGCCCCCCTATCAGGATATCGAATGCGCATTTTCTCTTCCCAAAACTGGGAGTCTCATTGATGAAAAATAGCATTAAACAAACAATTAGGTTACCATACCAGAATTTCCCTTTCTTTTATCCTTTAATCTTTCCTAGGTAAGTCAACAATTAACCATATAGATCCAACTTCTCATTCTCCCTCATCATTTTATGAGCTGCTTAAATGCAAGAGCTAGAAATAGAATTTAGTTAGTTTGATTGTGTTACCTTGTAACCAATGACCATGCTTCCAAATCTTATATTTGTATCGATGATAGTACTGATCCTCATTCATTGCTTTTATGATGTTGCACCAATAATCTTGTTGACCTAATCATTTGAAACTTTCTTCACCGGATGTTGTCCAGCCTATGGTAAACCTGATGGCCTCCTTTGTAATCTTATACGGTCTATCTAACTAGATAAACTCTCCATGCACCCTGCTCAAAACATACCTAATGATTTCATCTTCGAATTATGAAATGTCCATAATGTTGGTAAACCCTAAATCCACAATATGTTGGTATTTGAGCTTAATCTTTCTAGAATCTCCCGTTAGCTCATTCATGTACATGCTCTTAATATCAATCATTCCTAAATCCTCAATATGAAAGTGAATGTAAGCTCTTAAATCTTTCACATACAAAACTCCTTTTGAGACACAGGAAAAAGATCCAACTGAATCGTCTAGGATAGCAACATGCGAATATCGCTTGAAAATTGACCTGGGACGGTCCTTGACCTCAACAATAGTCAAATTTGCAACAAATAATAGCTACAGATGATGATCCTGCTTCTATGATTGAATATAAATACCTGTGAATTATTTCTAGTGAAAGACCCTAAAGACCTCTTCCAATCGCTGGTGAAATCACTCAAGATGATATCGATCACACTGATTCACCTTAAACTTCCTCTAAATCACTCTGAATCACTGTGAATGCAAAGTGATTAGAAATGAAGTGAATTCATCCTTTTAACCTTCAAGAAACCCTAATCTTTCATTGACATCAATGACTTCAAGTGGAAGATATTGGATTTGGATCAAATATCTCCGTCAGATAAGCATCTCGAATGTCTGGAACATCTTCCAAAACCTCTTCTTGGGGCATATACAACATCTTCATGAATTTTTCCTACCCCTAAGGCATTTGCCTTAGTTACTAGTTGAGCTTCCTATCAATGCAGGAGCAACCTCCTCTGTCAACTGAGTAACCGGTGCATTACCATCTGTTGATTGTTCTTCTGAATTCCTGACCCATCTCTGGGCACGATCTTGCCAGATTTCACTAACCTTTTCTTTCCCTTTCTCATTTAATCCTCCATTACCAATTGGTGGATATTTGCTTCTACAAAATTTAGCAATATGTCTAACCTCATTACATGCATAACATGTAACATTGTTCTTTTGAATTGCTTTGCTAAAATCGGTATAATTGCTAGACATGCACTGATTAGCCATGTGTCCAAATTTTCCACATGCATAACATTTAACATTCATTCTGCAATCTTTTGTCTTATGTCCATACTTATTACATTTAGAACATTGACCGAGAGTAGAAACAGGGTTATGATTTTCTCTGTTTCTACATTGCCTAGCCATGTGACCAAATTTATTACAATCAAAGCATCTACCATTAAATTTATAAGCATTAAACTGGCTTATCAATGCCTTAAGGTTTTGATCTTCATTTTCAGTACCAGAACTTTGTCCTTGTTCAAATCCTAGCATTGATTTTTTTAGTGGCTAATATTCGCCAATTGGCTATTTTTTAAAATTTGTAAATCAAAATTTGGCTAATATTTCAAGTTTTAAGGTGACTAAAATCACCACATTTTTACAAAATGTTATTTTAGTCTTATTTAAATCACCATATAGTTTATTTTATTAAAATATTGAACTCAAAGATTCGTCAAAATATTCAATAAATGATTCGATTAGATTCGCCAAAACTTAATAATTTATTGTAAAAAATTAAATTAATTTGACAATATTACATCATTCTCTATCTGAGTCGCAGGATAATCCTGTTAATATTCCAACATATGTGACCTAGCCAAACAATCCCCAGTTGATAAAACCCAAATTTATTTCAACCCCAAGCAATCTTCCAATAAACAACTTGCTCCAAGGAGCACCCTTCAAACCCTTGCACATCTCTTCCTCATTCACTAGCACAAAATTCAGATGAAGAAGGTAGTGGGCAACTCTCAAATGATACAGCCAAAGATGGTAGTCGGGTTCAAATCTCGCCAAAGGTCAAGAATACTGATAATACTGGAGAATCAGGCATATCGAAGGGTATGTATAAGATCGTTTTGCCGAACCATCTTATTTAGCCTCAAATAGATCTGTTATGTGCCACAACCCTCATTGGTAAACTACATTCTACTATTTCCTTTATGCAACTCTCATTTTGGGCTAAACAGAATTGGCTGGGCTTGAAGGATATTTTTTGATGGATAAGCAATCTCTCTTTTTTATTGCCATTTTTTATTCCAAAGAACATAGAAATTGTGTGCATATATATAAGGGGTGGTTTTGTAAGGGGGTTGGTATTATCACTTTGGCATGGGTTCCAAATTTTAGTCTGGATTCAGTTCCCCCCCTTTTCATGCCTTTTTGGATTACTCTCCCGGTGCTCCTGCTTGAGTATCGTGATCCAGATATTGTGGAAATTTTGGCTAATCAAATGGGTATTTTTATCAAGCATGACCTTATCCCATATGAACTTGCCCATTTAACTGTCAGGGTATGCCTATTGCTAAACCTCATAAAGCCACTTCCCAACTCTATTTTAATGACTTCCTCCATAGGGAAATGGAATCAAGACATTTGCATATAGGGTACCAAAGATGTTGATGATCGTATAGATAAATTGGGCCATTTTAATTCTCAGTGTCAAGGATCGGGTATTGATGCAATTAGGGTTTGCAAGGATTTTGTGACTGATTTCCATAAATACTCCTTTTATCAGTCTGTTGCATCTCCTTATTCTATAGCAAGTGGGACAACAAGTGTAGCTGACTTATCAGAGAGTCCCGTACCTCTAAATAATGTTGATAATATTGCAAGACCTTTCCAGGGCATTCAATTATAGGAAGATCCTCCTCTTTCTTTGATTCCTTCTCAATTCTTTTTGGGTTGTATGATGGACATTTTACTTCAAAAATAAAAAGAACAAGGCCCTCCAATTGGAAGAATTCTCCTCAATATCAGGTTGTTATCTCTAGTTCATTTTCTCTACAAAAATTTGTGGGTAGATACAAGAAAATATCTTTTAAGATCCACTGCTCTCCAATCCTGGTTGATTGGTTGTACAAGAACATATTTGCTTCCTCTCTCTTTAGGTAGTTCACTTCTTCTTTTTTGAGGTTAACTTCTATGGGACCCTCAAATTCTCAAGACCAGGAAATCTGTATTTCATAGAATGCAAAGGATAATTTGATTCATAGCTTGATGTTTAATTGCCAACCTTTCCATGTGGTAGATCGCAATCTTCCCATTGTTGGACCCTCATCGAATTCTCCAAATATCTAATTAATGGCACATGATATCCTTATCTCTATTGCATCGAACATGATTGATGAAATTTTTCTCGAGGAATTCCTGGAAATTCAGGATGTCTCTTCTGTTGATGCTATGCCTCTCGCTCTTAATACTTCACCACCCATTTTGGAGTTTAGTCATGTTGATCACCTTGTGGCTGAAGAAAATTCATATCAGCATTTTCAACCTCCCACACAACTTGAATTCAAATTTTTTCAACATATCTCTCTTTCTCAATCAATCTCTTCATCTCCTTTGTTAACTAAAACACCTAAAAATAGAGGTCGAAAGCTCAAGATTCTTAAAATCCAAGAAGAGATCGCAACTGGTATCCAGTCTACAATTGTAGACAAGTTTTCACCCCACTCAAGACCAAGAAGAACATTTTGTTCTTCTTAGGTGCAATGAGGATCATATCTTGGAATGTCAGAGGTTTGAATTCCTCTGACAAGAGGGGGCGGATCAAGCAGCAGCTAGATTCCTCCCAAGCAGACATCATTTTATTGCAAGAAACAAAGCTTTCTGATGAAGCCTCTCAAAAGATTTTTTAAAAATGGACTTTATGGGATTTCATACATGTTCCTGTAGTAGGGGCTTCTGGTGGTATTATGAGATTGTGGAATCCCAGGACAATCAAAGAAAAAACCTTGAACCAAGGGACAAATTGACATCTTATTCTTATTGAAATTTTTGATTTATCCTTTCTTCTCTTTAATATTTATGGTCCAACAACTCCTCATGAGAAACATGCTCTTTGGAATACCTTATCTTATGAAATCCATCAGCAGGGAGCTCAAAAAATCATCTTAGGAGGTGATTTTAATGCCATTTTGTCTCAGGATGAGAAACAGGGAGGCAACTCTACTACTTCTAAGGTGATTGACGACTTTAGATCTTTTGTGTCTGATAACGCCCTTTCTAAAATTTCACCTTATAATGGTCAATTTACATGGACAAACTAGAGAACGTCCCTTCAAATAGCAAGAAAATTGGATAGTTTTTCACTTCATATGAATGGATCCTTCAGAAATATACTTTCAGCTCTAATATTATATCGTTCTCTAGATCTAACCATTTTCCTATCTCATTATGATTGGATAAACATGAAGATTCTCATCATATACCTTATTTTAAATTTGAAATAATGTGGTTTCGGCACCCACACTTTCATGCTCTACTTCGTCAATGGTGGGTAAGTGCCCTCTTCTATACAGGGAAGAAAATGTTTCAACATTATATGAAAATATAGTTTGTAAAAGCAAATATCAAAGTCTGGAATCGAGAAGTATTCAAAAACATCTTTGTAGAGAAATAAAATGTATAGAAGGAATTAAAGGACATCAATGAACTTATCTTTTCTAATGGGATTAATCCTAAAACCTTCTCAAGGTAGAAGTATTTACAAAGATACTGGGAAGAATTGTGCTCTAGAGAGGATGAGTATTGGAGACAAAAATCAAGGGAGCTATGGCTAAAAGATGGGGATACAAATACTAAGTTCTTTCAGGCATCTGCAAAGATTAAGCAAGCTGCATCTACTATCTTTTCTATAAATGCCTCTTCTTCGAGGATAAAATTAACTAATGAACAAGAAATTAGGGAAGAGAGTGAACTCTTCTTTAAAAATCTTCTTGCTCCTTCTCCTCCTTTTGTTCCCAAGGAGTCCAGTGTCGAGGTATTTATAGATTCCATCCCTTGTCTAATTTCACAGCATGATAATGATTATCTGAATCAACCTTTCTCTCTTACTGAACATCAAGAGGTGGAGTTTCGATGGCTCCTGAGAAGTCTCCAGGTCCTGATGGTTTCACCATGCTATTCTTTCAAAAGTGTTGGGACATTTTAAATTTTGATCTTGTAAAGGCTTTGGAGGAGTCAAGACAAAAAGATTTTATACTCAAGAAATTCAATTTAACCCATCTTGCTCTTATCCCCAAATCCAACAACCCTCAATCTTTTGCAGACTTTAGGCCTATGTCCTTGTGTAATATAGTTTACAAGATCTTCACAAAAGCTATTTATCTCCGGTTAAAATCCTTGATACCTAAACTAATATCTCCTCAACAAGGAGGTTTTGTTCTTAGTAGGGAAACATCGGAAGGTGCGCTTGTGGCTCATGAAGCTTTGCACTTAGTTAACTCTTCACAATCCCCTTATTTCATAGCTAAATTAGACATGTTGAAAGCATATGATAAAGTATGTTGGTCTTTTCTTTTGAGAGTGCTTAAAAAGTTTGGCTTTTCAGATAAGTGGTGCAAATGGACAAAAAATGGTCTCTCTAGTGCACATTTATCAGTTATTATTAATGGTAATCCTTCTGGTTTTTTTCAAGCCACTCAAGCAGTTCGGCAAGGTGACCCACTATCACCTTTTCTCTTCATTATTATGGCAGAAGCTTTTAGTAGATTGGTCAATAAAAAACTGACTCTGGGTCTTTGGAAGGGGGTATGTATCCCTAATACTTCAATTTCCATTACCCACACTTTATTTGGAGATGAGACACTTTTATTTGGTTGTTCCAACATTCAAGAAACAAGGCATATTAAGAAAATGTTGGACATATATACTTCCAGATCTGGGCAGAAAATCAGTACTCAGAAATCTAAATTATTCATATTTAATACTTCTAAAATGATGTCTAACAGCATTATCCAGACATTGGGCTTTCCAGTGGATTCTCATCCATCTTCGTACTTGGGCATCCCTTTCTTTATGGGAATAGAGAAACCCTCTTTTTGGAATTCTGTGATTGATAGATTAAAAAGAAGAATGTCTATGTGGAAAGCTAGATGGTTATCTCTATTAGGCAGAATCTTTCTTGTCAAAATTGTTTTGGCTACAATCCCAAACTACTACATTTCAGTCCTTCAAGCACCAGAATCTATTGTTTCCCATATCGAGAAAATTATTCAGAATTTTATTTGGAAAGGTAATCTTTCAGAAGATAAAATTATCCCACTTGTGTCTCAACGAAATGACTACAAGTAAATCTACAGGCGGGGTTGGTCTACACGATCTTTCAAAAAGGAAAAAGGCCTTTAGGGGAAATTTGGTTTGGAATATTTATGTAAAACCATATGCATTGTGGCATCAAATTATGCCAACAATCTCTGGCTCTACTCTGCATTTTGGAACTATCCTTTATCCTCCATCAGGCTCTGCATTTTGGAACTTCATGATGGCTTCTAGGAATGTGATTTTTAGTTATTTATCTTGACAAGTACAATATGGCAAAGATGTCAACTTCTGGCATGATTCATGGAGTGGTCTCCCCCCTCTTAATCTTGAGGAATCTCTAGTAGATGCAATCCCCATATTTATTACTCAATGGGGATCTTACCTTTATGATTACATAGATGATCTTGAGAAGCCTTCAAATCATGTCATTTGGAAGAATCCAACTTCACTCCCAATCTCCCTGACTCAAAAGGTAAAATTTTCTTTGATTCTCAAGAACCACATTATTTTTATCTCTAATGGTTTGGACAAATTGATATGGTGCCCTACAAAGAACAGAAACTACTATATCAAGGAAGGATATAAGGCAATTCATCAGATGTCGGTTCAATCCTATTCACAAAGAGCTTATATCTACTATTGGAACAACAATATTCTTCCCAAGATAGGGATGTTTTCTTTGCTTTCTCTACACAAGAGAATACTTACCAGTGAGAGACTTGACAAATTGAATATTGCACCTCCATTTGTATGTGTACTTTGTGGTGAGCATAATGAAATGTTAGATCATCTCCTCCTCCAATGTGATTTTGCTCATTATTGTTGGATGATTGTGCTTGCTAAACTTTCCTTTAGCATCTCTCTTCCAAATAATGTATGGGATTTATTCCAATCCTGGCCAGTCTTATACTCATCCTCTCTTTTTTCATTCATTTGGAAAGTGATCCCATCCACTGTAGTATGGTCACTTTGGTGGGAAAGAAATAAGTGTATTTTTAGAAAGAAAACATCTCCTCTTTTTGATGTTTTCAATTACAATGAAAAATCAATATTAGAATTGGTTAATGCTCATGTTTCAAATTAGTTCAATCCAAATAGGGAATTTACTTCTTGGGATGGTCAATTTATTAATTTCTAGAAGGGCATCTCTATTCCTATATCACCTTGCTTTCCAAGATTGAGGATTAGTAAAATTGATAGAAATAAAGTGAAATGGAATCCTCCAAATTTAACTCATTTTAAATTGAATTTTTATGGCTCCTCTAAAGGGAACCCGGGTGATGCAGGAGTAGGAGTATGCATTAGGGACCACACAGGGTGTGTTTTTACTTTGAAGTTTGTTTCCATTCCACCGGGTACTAACAACTATGTAGAGGCATATGCTTTGCTTGAAGGCATCTACTAGTTAAAAAATTGAACATCTCTTATATTCACATAGAACGTGACTCAGCTATTATTATCAACACTCACATAAAGAGAAATATTGACAATTGGCAGATAAGATATTTTCTTGAACAAGCATGGGCACTCATTGATACATTTGCAAATTTCACTATTTCACATGTGTATAGAGAAGCAAATCGGGTTGCAGATCATTTGGCAAATATGGGAAGTTCCAAGGGTGGAACTTAATATGATGGGTCTGAATGGTGATCTCGATTCTTCTCCAATTCTTAGAAAAATAATTTTGGAGGACATGGGTACAAGATAATATTGCACATGGTTATGTAGTTATTTTCATAATGATAAAAAGTTGGTATGCGAGGTATTATAATTGCACGGTTCCGTGGTTGTGCAGTATCTAAATGATGTGAATGGATGTTGATTTGGGCATCTATGAAGGGAGGTAGATTATGGACTGCTATGTAAATGTGTACATCTTTCATGATGTTTTGGTTCAAAATTCATCTTGGTCAACATACTCTAGGAAGAATTCGATACCTGGGGATGATTTGTGGCATTTGGTATTCTAGACATTACAAGATATATTGTACTTTTGTGAAATATTAAGGATTTAAGTTTCACAACCTTTCTATGTAATATCGAGTAAGGATCAGAGTTTTTCTTTCTGGTTCTTTTCTCCATGAGCTCTTTGAATCAGCTTGTGTAAAGAAATAGACAAATAAAATATATTAAGTGGCACTGGCACTTTTTTTCAAAAAAAAAAAAAAATACATCATAATTACTAGTTACTTTAGGGTTTCATCAACAATATTTAGTTGCCACCATTGATTCAAAATACAATTTAATGACCATCATTGGATTCCATGAGGTGAATTGTACCTACAAGCTGTAATGCTCATGGGGGTTAAGTTGCTTTTCAATTGTTGACCTCAATGGAAATCAATGGCATAAAAACAACTTTGGGCCCAATGAGTATACATTTTATCTAATAGGGATATTAGATTAATTTAAACTAATGGTAGTAACTAAATAACACAGTGTCAACCCTTTTAACTCATTAATGATTTCCACCTTAGGCCTCTACTTTTCTATAAATTTTTTTTTTTAAATGAAAATATTTGCAATACTAACTAATGTATACTTATGTTATTTTCTAAGATTCGCCAAGATTTTCTACCAAAAAATTGTGATGTAAAAAAATTTGCCAATAAAATTAATATTTTTCTTTTAAAAAATGAAAGATTCACCAATAAAAATTATTTTCTTTATTCAAAATAAATAAAAATTTGCCAAGATTTTATATATTTTTTTGAGGGGGGGTTTCTTAAAGGTATCACTAAATCTAGGTCCACTGGAATCTCCATTTTGCCTTTGTCTCTCCAATAACTCATCTAGTTGTACTGAACTAATCTTGAATTTTTCTTTATACTCACTTGCAATAGTCAGATCATCTCTTAGAATTATCATTTGTCTCTCAAGATCTTGTTCATTACTCTGGGATTGTACTAAATCAGTTCTCAACATATCACTCTCATGAACCAACCTACCACATTCTTCAAATTTGTTCTTCAAAGATACAACAAGATTTTCTTCCTTTTTCTTTTGGTCTTCAATATCCTTAGACATTCTCATAGTTATAGCTTGCATTTCATTTCTGATGACCATGTTCTCCCGACTCAGCTTCTGACACTATTTCTTAAGTGCATCTTTATCATCCTCATCCTGATTCTACAAAATTTCCTTCCTCCTAGCTTGAACAGATGACTGCCTCTCCTATAGGTCAAGAATGAATTCCTGAGTGGAATTCAATTCATCTTGTAGCTTCAAGTTATTTATCCTTTCAACATCATAATATTCAAGTGCCACCTCAAGTTTCTTTTCCAAACTCATATCCATGGATTTTGGATTAAGGATCTTCCTCAAGCTGTTAAACTTCCTCTAAGGTACAAGGCTCTAATACCAATTGTTGGAATCCAAGAACACTCAGAGGGGGGGTGTGAATCAGTGTTCTATCAGAATAATCAATTTTAACCTTATTAAAACATGCATACACCAACTGGTATACTGGTACATATAAAATTGAAAGAATTAAAGCAACTAATAAGCCAATCACACAGATAAATACTATAACACCTAGAATTATACGTAGAAAACCTCAAAGAGGAAAATCCATGGGGGGATTTGTGACCCACAATATCAATCCATTGACCATATGAAGAGATATTACAAAATATAGGGGCTGCACTTGCAAGAAGCCTTACAGCCTAGAGCACACTGCTCAATCACAAAAGGAGCCTCATTGACTACATACAAATCCATACTACAATCTAGAGAAATGATTGAACTACAAAGATAGTATCTTCTATTCCTTAATATAGTTCTGGTTAAACTTTGTCTGTTTTGGTTAAACTGGCAAGAGAACTAGTATGATGATGTGAAATGGTGTATGTGAAAAAGTGAAGCGGTATGTTGGTTCAAGTGAACCGGTATGTTGGAATGTGAACTAGTATATGCAAAGTTTTTTATCAGGGTTTCATTTGATATGACTATCGGTTGGTAGTCTTAGCTTCAGGGTTTCCAGTTTATGCATTTCAAGTTTGTGTGATTCGACCGATGACATCCGGTGATGGGTCAGCATTGAAATGAAGATCAGATCATGTTTCCACGTTAGCCTTGTGCTCATGAAGGATTTCCTTGAGGATCTTGCATGAAGAAGATTGATCCTATCTACCTCGGGAATGTGCGAAGTCTCAGTAAATGGTGGAGAGTGTGTGATGGGTTATCAACTTCCAAAAGCGACAAAGAACAAACAACGAAGAACGTCTTGAGATTTGTTCAAGATCATTTTACACTATGCAATGTGATTGAACGGTCAGGATTGGACCGATTGTATTGGTAACCTAAATGTTTAGGGTTTAGCGTTTATGCTACTGGCCTATCTATTTCCTATAAGGTCGATGATGATTCACATTATGAAGTTGTTGGAAAATGTTTGTGTGTGTATCCAAGTGAAGAGATACTTGATTCTTGCTAGACCGGTGCAGTGAGTAGAGATCTGCATAGTATGATTGCAGAAGTAAAGGAACTAAAGTGGATCTCCCTTGGCATTTAGTCATGTTATCAGATCAGTGTTTTACCTGTTGACTTCTAACCATTTCAGCAGTTGGAAAATCCCTTAACCGGGTATCTTTAACAAGCTTTGTGCAAATCCTTTAACAGGGTGACTCAAAATCATTGAGTTCTTCAAATCCTCTTGTGAGGTAACCTTTAACAGGGTTCCAGCCTTTAACCGAGCATTTAGCCATCCCTTAACCGGGTGATCCCTAGCAGGATCGGTTCCTAGCAGAACCTATTGTAAAGTCCTTAACCAGACTAGGCTCCTAACAAAGCGGACTTTAGAAAAATTCAAGAACAACTTGTGGGTATTCATCCCCACCATGGTTTTTCCCAGTTGGGATTCCACGTGAAAAATCAGTGTGTTATGTGTGATGCTTTTTCATGTGATGTCTTAGTGTTTTCTGTCAAGTGGTAAAGCATGCTGATCCAGTGGTCATTATATTTCTGATGATGTATTACTTACTTATGCATATGGTTGAAGTGGAAATGAGTTATTAGGTTTTGTGAAGATCTAAGTGTTACCAGTTTATGTGTTTCATAGTCTCACTGTGTTTTACCGGTAGTGCCCTAATTTAGGTCAGTGATCCTATTTACCAGTTAGTGCAGTCTTTATAGTCAAAGTGGTTTAAGGAAGTTTTTATCTATACTGATTCACCCCCCTCCTTAGTATCTACTGAGTACTTACTAATCATCATTATTCATCAATTGGTATTAGAGCATCCCCCAGATCCTCTGTATTATAAGCTTAACTGCTTGAGGAAAAGATCCTATTCTAATGATGAAGAGGGAAGGTCCTAAGTTCAACAGAGATAACTTTAAGATATGGAAGGACAGAATGAAGATATACATTAAAAGCATGGGTGCTCAACACTGAAGCTATGTTAAGAATACTTATGTTGTCCCTGTTGGTACTCTCACCGATGATCAAAGAAGAGAAATTCAGGAGAATGGGCAAGTAATGGAAGCTCTTATCAGCAACCTATTTGATGTTGAGTTTATAGATGTTTAGCAAAAAGACAATCCCAAAGATGTATGGGATACTCTGGAGTCTATCTATGGTGGTGATGAGCATGTGAAGCAAGCTAAGGAAGAAAGCCTTAGAGGAGAGTTTGAAGACATGTGGATGGTTGAAGGAGAGACCATTTAACAATATGGGATGAGGATTAAAACTATTGTTGGAGACATCAAGAGTGCAAGAGGTACAATGGATGATTCCACTATTGTTAGCAAAATTTTGAGAACCTTATTACCAGTCTATGCAATAATGGTTGCCACTATTCAAGAGTTGAGATCTATTGACAAGACAAAGGTGTCCCTAGATTCCATCATTGCTAAGTTGACCACATATGAGCTAAATAGTTATGATGGTAGTGTTCAGAAGACTGATTCAACCTTTAAAGCATCTGCTACACTATCTAGAAAGGGTAAGGAAGCCGAGTACCAGTTGTGAACCAAGACAAAGCCAAGATATGGATGATGAGGAGATCCTGATGGAATTTGAAGCTCTTTTGGCCAAGAGAATTCCTAAGGGAACTAGAAAATATAGAGGTAAGATCCCTTTGAAATGCTTTTCTTGAAATAGGATAGGACACATTTCTATAAATTGTCCTAATGGTGATAATAAGGACAAACCGAAGAGGTTCAAAAAGCTCAAAGGAGGAAATATGAGAAACTATCTTGTTGCAGTTGATGAAGGTGTCATTGATGATGAATTAGAAGATAAAGAAATCAAAGACATAGCATTTGTAGCTGTTAAGGAAGATGTGTTAGACAAGAAGGCTCTTGTCTCTCGCTTTGATAATTCCAATGAGTGGATTATTGACAGTGGTTGTTCTCACCACATGACTGGTGATGGGAGAAAGTTTCTATCTCTGGAAGAGTATGATGGAGGTGTAGTTCGATTTGGTAATGATGCACCTTGTATGGTAAAAGGAAAAGGGTCCATCTCTTTAAATGGAAAAAGTAGTGCTGATAATGTGTATTGGGTAGAACGTCTCAGGCATAACCTTTTAAGTGTTGCTCAGCTAAATGATAATGGACTCACTCTAGAATTCAAAGATGGAGTATGCAAAATAAAAGGAAAGAGTGGTGAACCAATGGGTTTGCCCTATCAAAAGACAATGATATAGTGTGTAGGCTACATAAAGCCTTGTATGGATTGAAGCAGACACCTAGAGCATGGTATGAACGTTTAGACTCCCATCTTGTGAAGATTGGATTTGAAAGAACAAGTGAAGATAGCAATATCTATCTAAAGTCAGAAGGAGATCATATTCTAATATGTGAAGTATTTGTTGATGACATAATTTTTGGTGGAGATGACAAGAAGAGCCATGCATTTGCAGTTGAAATGAAGAAGGAATTTGAGATGTCACTAATTGGAGAGATTAAGTTCTTCATTGGACTAAAAATACAACAAATGAAAGATAGTATCTTTATCACTTAGTCCAATTATGTCAAAGAGGTGTTGAAGACCTTTGGCATGGAAGACAGCAAACCGGTTGGTACACTGATGGTGACCGGTTGTAAATTGTCAAAAGAAGATGACTCAGCATTGGTGAATGAGAAGGAATACCGATCAATGATTGGTAAGTTGCACTATGTATTACATAGTAGACTGGACATTGCACATGCAGTGGGCATTGCTGCACGTTTCCAGAAACCAAGAGAATCCCACTTGGTAGCAGTCAAGCAGATTCTTAGATATCTGAAGGGAATTATAGATTATGGATTGTGGTATCCTTACAATAATGATTTCAATCTCAAAGTGTTTACAGATGCCAATTGGGTTGGTAATATCAACGATCAGAAGAGCACAACTAGTGGTGCATTCTTTCTTGGTGGTAGACTAGTCTCATGGATGAGTAAGAAGTAGTTGTATATCTCAGTCTACAATAGAAGCAAAATATGTATCAACATTTATGAACTACACTCAGACAATTTGGTTGAAGCATGTACTAAGTGGTTTCAAAGTCCTTATATTTGAATTGGTGAACATATTTTATGATAACACAAGTGCAATTAATATTTCCAAGAATCCAGTATTGCATGCTAGAACCAAGCACTTTGAGCTCAAGTATCATTTCTTGAGGGAGAAAGTTCAGAACAAAGAGGTTGTATTGGAATATGTTTTTAGTAAGGAGCAGTTAGCAGACATATTCACCAAGCCTCTACTGAAGGCTTTATTTACCTATTTAAGAGGTGAATTAGGGGTGTTTCCCCTTCAAGAGGTGAACTAAAGGTATGTGCTCCACATCAGTCAAGTATTGCATTATCAAATCTTTTCAGGATTGGTGTGTTGAAGGATGCTACTCCTTAGGGGGGAGAAGCATAGTGGAACATGGATGTCTGTGCCTCCACTTTGGTATTGTTATCAAAGGGGGAGAAGATGTAAAGCAGAGAAGATATCTGCAGTAT
This sequence comes from Cryptomeria japonica, assembly GCF_030272615.1. Taxonomy (NCBI): domain Eukaryota; kingdom Viridiplantae; phylum Streptophyta; class Pinopsida; order Cupressales; family Cupressaceae; genus Cryptomeria; species Cryptomeria japonica. The sequence goes on along the minus strand of NC_081411.1, from coordinate 468,633,130 downwards.
TAGGGAGAAGATGTGAAGCGAAGAGATATCTTTGTATATCTTTGTATTAGGGGGACATTGTTGGCATATGTGTAGAGCTTTACTATCGTTTATCCTCCATCAGGCTCTGCATTTTGGAACTTCATGATAGCTTCTAGGAATGTGATTTTTAGTTATTTATCTTGACAAGTACAATATGGCAAAGATGTCAACTTCTGGCATGATTCATGGAGTGGTCTCCCCCCTCTTAATCTTGAGGAATCTCTAGTAGATGCAATCCCCATATTTATTACTCAAAGGGGATCTTACCTTTATGATTATATAGATGATCTTGAGAAGCCTTCAAATTGTGTCATTTGGAAGAATCCAACTTCACTCCCAATCTCCCTGACTCAAAAGATAAAATTTTCTTTGATTCTCAAGAACCACATTATTTTTATCTCTAATGGTTTGGAAAAATTGATATGGTGCCCTACAAAGAATGGAAAGTACTATATCAAGGAAGCATATAAGGCAATTCATCAGATGTCATTTCAATCCTATTCACAAAGAGCTTATATCTACTATAGGAACAGCAATATTCTTTCCAAGCTAGGGATGTTTGCTTGGCTTTCTCTACACAACAGAATACTTACCAGTGAGAGACTTGATAAATTGAATATTGCACCTCCATTTTCATGTGTACTTTGTGGTGAGCATAATGAAATGTTAGATCATCTCCTCCTCCAATGTGATTTTTCTCATTATTGTTGGATGTTTGTGCTTGCTAAACTTTCCTTTAGCATCTCTCTTCCAAATAATGTATGGGATTTGTTCCAGTCCTGGCCAGTCTTATACTCATCCTCTCTTTTTTCATGCATTTGGAAAGTGATCCCATCCACTGTAGTATGGTCACTTTGGTGGGAAAGAAATAAGTGTATTTTTAGAAAGCAAACATCTCCTCTTTTTGATGTTTTCAATTACATTGAAAAATCAATATCAGAACTGGTTAATGCTCATGTTTCAAATTAGTTCAATCCAAATAGGGAATTTACTTCTTGGGATGGTCAAGTTATTAATTTCTGGAAGGGCCTCTCTATTCCTGTATCACCTTGCTTTTCGAGATTGAGGATTAGTAAAATTGATAGAAATAAAGTGAAATTTGATGGCTCCTCTAAAGGGAACCTGGGTGATGCAGGAGTAGGATTATGCATTAGGGACCACACAGGGTGTGTTTTTGCTTTGAAGTTTGTTTCCATTCCACCGGGTACTAACAACTATGTAGAGGCATATGCTTTGCTTGAAGCCATTCTACTAGTTAAAAAATTGAACATCTCTTATTTTTACATCGAAGGTGACTCAACTATTATTATCAACACTTGCATAAAGAGAAATATTGACAATTGGCAGATAAGATATTTGCTTAAACAAGCATGGGCAGTCATTGATATATTTGCAAATTTTACTATTTCGCATGTGTATAGAGAAGGAAATCGGGTTGCAGATCATTTGGCAAATATGGGAAGTTCCAAGGGTGGAACTTAATATGATGGGTCTGAATTGTGATCTCGATTATTTTCCAATTCTTAGAAAAATAATTTTGGAGGACATGGGTACAAGATAATATTGCACATGGTTATGTAGTTGTTTTCATAATGATAAAAAGTTGGTATGTGAGGTATTATAATTGCAGGGTTCCGTGGTTGTGCAGTATCTAAATGATGTGAATGGATGTTGATTTGAGCATCTATGAAGCGAGGTAGATTGTGAACTGCTATGTAAATGTGTACATCTTTCATGATGTTTTGGTTCACACTTCATCTTGTTCAACATACTCCAGGAAGAATTTGATACTTGGGGATGATTTGTGGCATTTGGTATTCTGGACATTACGGGATATATTGTACTTTTGTGGCATATCAAGGATTTAAGTTTCACAAACTTTCTATGTAATATCTAGCCAGGAACAGAGTTTTTCTTTTTGGTGTCTTTCTCCATGAGCTCTTTGAATCAGCTTGTGTAAAGAAATAGATAAATAAAATATATTAAGTGGCACTGCCACCTTTTTTTCAAAAAAAATAAAAAAAATACATCATAATTACTAGTTACTTTAGGGTTTCATCAACAATATTTAGTTGCCACCATTGATTCAAAATACAATTTAATGACCATCATTGGATTCCATGAGGTGAATTGTACCTACAAGCTGTAATGCTCATGGGGGTTAAGTTGCTTTTCAATTGTTGACCTCAATGGAAATCAATGAGATAAAAACAACTTTGGGCCCAATGAGTATACATTTTATCTAATAGGGATATTAGATTAATTTAAACTAATGGTAGTAACTAAATAAAGTAGTGTTGACCCTTTAAACTCATTAATGATTTCCACCTTAGGCCTCTACTTTTCTATAAGATTTTTTTTTTTTTATGAAAATATTTGCAATTCTAACTAATACATACTTATGTTATTTTCTAAGATTCACCAAGATTTTCTAACAAAAAATTGTGATGTAAAAAAAATTGCCAATAAAATTAATATTTCTTTTAAAAAATGAAAGATTCACCAATAAAAATTATTTTTTTTATCCAAAATAAATAAAAATTTGCCAAGATTTTATATTTTTTTTTGAGGGGGGGTTTCTTAAAGGTATCACTAAATCCAGGTCCACTAGAATCTCCATTTTGCCTTTGTCTCTTCATCAATTCATCTAGTTGTGCTAAACTAATCTTGAATTTTTCTTTATACTCACTTGCAATAGTCAGATCATCTCTCAGAATTATCATTTCTCTCTCAAGATCTTGTTCATTACTCTGGGAGTTCTCAACATATCATTCTCATGAACCAACCTACCACATTCTTCAAATTTGTTCTTCAAAGATACAACAAGATTTTCTTCCTTTTTCTTCTGGTCTTCAATCTCCTTAGACATTCTCATAGTTATAGCTTGCATTTCATTTCTGATGACCATGTTCTCTCGACTCAGCTTCTGACACTATTTCTTAAGTGCATCTTTATCATCCTCATCCTGATTCTGCAAAATTTTCTTCCTACTAGCTTGAATAGATGACTGCCTCTCCTATAGGACAAGAATGAATTCCTGAGCAAAATTCAATTCATCTTGTAGCTTAAAGTTATTCATCCTTTCAACATCATAATATTCAAGTGCCACGTCAAGTTGCTTTTCCAAACTCATATCCATGGATTCTGGATTTAGGATCTTCCTCAAGCTGTTAAACTTCCTGCAAGGTACAAGGATTTGATACCAATTGTTGAAATCTGAGAACACTGAGAGGGGGTTGAATCAGTGTTCTATCAGAATAATCAATTTTAACCTTATTAAAATATGCATACACCAATCGGTATACTGGTACATATAAAATTGAAAGAAGTAAAGCAACCAATAAGCCAATCACACTGATAAATACCATAACACCTAAAATTATATGTGGAAAACCTCAAAGAGGAAAATCCATGGTGGTATTTGTGACCCACAATATCAATCCACTGACCATATGAATAGATATTACAAAATATAGGGGCCTGCACTTGCAGGAAGGCTTACAGCCTAGAGCACATTGCTCAATCACAAAAGGAGCCTCATTGACTACATACAAATCCATACTACAATCTGGAGAAATGATTGAACTACAAAGATAACATCTTCTATTCCTGAATATTGTTCTGGTTAAACTTTGTCTGTTTTGGTCTGAAACCCTAAACCCTTTACCGGAATAACCCTTTATAAAAATATCCTGACATATATATTTTCTCTCCTATATTTCACATCTCCTTCATTTCCTTCCTCATACATATTCTCATATCATATCATATTTGCATCCATATCTTATTTCAAAATGATGTAACCAACTGACCTATATACCCTTTACAATTTATCATGCCTTATGTCGGCTTACAAAGATAATTACAATATCAATATACATGTTGGCTCAATAACATAAATACATGAATATCAAAAACAATTGATGATGCTAGATCCAAAAAATGTCAGCCTCCAATACCGATAACCCGATTCTAAACCATGTCGGTCTGCATTGCCAATGACCAGAGAATTTCTTCCAACCTGTCGGTGTCGGTGTCAGTGAAGTGTCTAAGAAGTGCCTGTCATTACACAACTAACCCAAAATATGAAGCCAGAATAAATTATCATGTTGCCATCAATGACAACATATTGAAACCAACCAATTGAGTGTCAATTGCCAACAAATATATTTCCTACAAATCTTATTTTTCCATTAATGGATAGTTAAGTTCTAGCTTAATATAGAACCATATATAAACCCAAATTTGCTCCTTTGCAATAGATCTGATTTAATCTAAGATAGAGAGATTTTAATACAAAACAATAGAATGGAAATGCATATCATTTTCTGTTACCATTTAAAGCATTTTAGCTAAATGCCTAAGTTAGAAAATCGTTATTGCAAAAGAAAAGAGTAGGAAGTATTCAACCATAGAATTGCCAAAATAGATATAGTTAAATGAACCACTATCATATCTTCAACTTGGTAATTAAAAAAAAAAGAAACTAATAACAATATATATATATATATATATATATATATATATATATAACAATATATATATATATATATATATATATATGTATGTACATATATGCATATGCATATATATATATATATACATACATATATATATATATACATACAGACATATATATATATACATACATACATACATATATATATATATATATATATATTGTTGGCATGATTAGCATAACTATTGTGTAGATGAAGAATGATGACTGAACTGATAAAGGACTGTTTGTGATGAAGAGATTGAGATTGCACGATTGGATGAATTTGATCAATTATTTGTGTTGTCATTGATGGTAACTGATGTTTACTATGTTGTATTTTGTCATCTAAGTCTTTTTGGTCCACTAGAAAAATCTTACCGGTATTGAGGTCAGTGAACTAGGAATTAGGACCTTAACCGGTAAACAAGGAAATGTTTTGATAAGATATGGCGATTGGTGATGAGTGAAGTGTTGCAGTTTGAAATGTGAGTTTGTATCATTATAATATGTATCTGACCAGAACCGTATCATGTTTTGGTTATCAAAAATCATGGTTATGATTTCTGTTGTATTTTTTCTAAGGTTTAAGGACTGGTAAAGAATTCTCTTAACCGGTAATGATTTTTGGTTTGACAGTGATCTACATCAAGTTCAAATGTTGGTGATGACGTGGCACAAACTATGTGAAGTGTTTGAATGATGTTTTGGTGCATTGTAGAGAAATCTTTTTTGGAATATGCAAAGTGCTTAGTGGAGTGTTTTAAGGGTTTGACTTTGTATCAGATCGAGATGTGGTGATCAACCAATGGTTGTAATTGATTGTAATGATCCATATGATGATCTGTAATGAGTTGTAAAATATCCTTGATGATCTATGTTGTAAGTCTTAAGGTTTTGTAACTAACTAAGTTGTAAAGGTTATTTATGTCAGTACAATTGATGTTTGTTGTGTTGGTGGTTTTGAGAAGAGTGTGAAGCCAAACTAGAGTATGAGATCTGCCAGAGTGTAGTAGATTTGGAGCAAGAATTGGATATGATCAAGAAAGCAGTTAAGTGCTATACCCATATCATTTGTTGTTGTTCTCTAACAATTATAGTAGAAAAATCCCTTAACCTGGTAGGTCCTAACAGGCCTTACATTGTAAATCCCTTAACCGGGTAGCTTAACATCAGAGTGTTAAATCCTCTTGCAATGTTGATTCTAACATGTCAAAGCTCATAACAGGGCTCATCATCTAAGTCCCGTAATTGGGTGACTCCTAACAGGGTCTTCTCCTAACAGGACATCTTTGTAAGCTTCTAACTAGGCTAGGCTCCTAACAGGGTGCATTTCGAAAGAGTGCACAATTTTTGTGGGTACCAATTCCCACCATGGGTTTTCCCTATTTGGGTTTCCATGTGAAAAAAATGATGTTTATATGGTGAATGTTTTTATGTGCTGTTATATTTTACTTTTAGTTTATGCATGTTGATGAACACTTAATAAGAAGTTCTGATAAACTGATTTAATAGTTGGTTATCAACAATTATCAGTAATAGTTAAGAATTTATTACTGGTTTATGATTGATTTGGTGAAGTTTTAAGCTTTAAATTATTGTTAATACTGATTCACCCCCCTCTCAATATTAAGTGGATCCTCTAAGATTAACAATTGGTATCAAAGTGTTGGTCCTCTGTGTGTAGAAATATTTACAGCTTGAGGGAAAGATCCTGAAGAAATATGATGGAGAAGGAGGGTCCCACATTTACTAAGGACAACTACTAGATATGGAAAGACCAGATGAAGATATACATTAAAGGATTGGGTGCTCAGTATTGGAATCATGTGATAAACAAGTATGTTGCTCCTTCTACTAGCCCCTTGACATTAGATGAGATTAAAGAACAACAAGAAAACATTCAAGCCTTGAAGCAATTGTAAGTACTTTATATGATTTTGAGTATATAGATGTTCATGGATTAGAAACTGCATTTGAGGTATGGGAGAAATTAGAATTGATTTATGGAGGAGATGAATATGTTCAAAGAGAAAAATAAGAAAGTTTAAGACGAAAATTTGATGACATGAAAATGGTTGATGGTGAGAACATTGCACAATATGGTCAATGGATTAAAGAAGTTGTAGGTGGTATTAAGAGTGCTGGAGGTAAGATTGATGATGATATTGTTGTTAGTAAAATGCTTAGAACTCTCCTACCACAATATTCTATTAGAGTTTCTACAACTCAATAATTTAGATCTATTTCTAAAGATAGAGTCACTATTGATTCTCTTATTAGAGGGTTGACTGCATTTGAGTTAAATAGATTTGATAATAGTGTTTCAAAACTATCTAAATTTGCTTTTAAAGATTATGTTACCCGTACATTTGTTAGGAAAGGAAAGGATATTTGTCATAATAATGACTGCAGGTCTAGTCATGGTGGTAATAGAGGTGAGGATGATAATGGAGATCATCTGATGGAACTTGAGGCACCATTGGCTAGAATATTTCCTAGAGGAACCGGTAAGTATAAAGATATATTACCCTTGAAGTGTTTTTCCTACAATAAGATTGGACACATTGCTGCAAATTGTCTTAACGGTGATAGAAAGGAAAAGTTCAAGAAATTTAAAGGAAAATGACAGTGGATGAAGGTGTGACTGATGAATAATCAGAAGATGATGAAAATGAGGAGATAGTGTTTTTTACTATGAAGGAAGATCTGACTGATGAAAAGGCATTGGTGTCTCACATGGATAATAGTGATGAATGGATAATAGATAGTGGTTGCTCACACCACATGATTGGTGATAGAAACAAGTTCTTATCTCTTGAAGAATTTGATGGTGGTGTGGTAAGGTTTGGTAACAACTCACCCTACATGGTTAAAGGTAAAGGAACTATTTTATTAAATGGAAAAAGTAATGTAGATGATGTCTTTTGGGTTGATGGATTAAAACATAACCTTTTGAGTGTTGGTCAATTAAATGATAAGGGATATCTTCTAGAATTTAAAAGTGGAGTGTGCAGGATTCTTGGAAGTGATGGAGAATTGATTTCTACTAGAAAGTAGACAAGAGGTAATCTATTTCATCTAAATACTAATATGGATAGTTGTTTGGTGGGAAAGATTTAAAACAGTTGGTTATGGCACAAGAGGTTTTGTCATGTGAATTTTGACAATTTGATAAAGGTTAGTAAATCAAGTTTTGTGAGAGGTTTGCCCTAGCTTGTTAAACCAGATAATGTGTTATATAAGGATTGTCAAATGGGTAAGATGACTTCTATATCTTATTAGAATACATCTTTCTCTTTAAAAAATATTCTAGATTTGGTTCATATTGATCTTTATGGTCCTACGAGGACTAAGATCTATTTTGGTGATAGATATTTCATGATTTTCACTGGTGATTTTTCCAAAATGATGTGGGTAACTTTTCTAAGAGAAAAGTCTAAGGCATTCAGTAAATTCAAAACATTCAAATCTTTAGTTGAGAAAGAAAGTAGGAAGAATTTGAAATGTTTGAGATCTGATCAAGAGGAGAATGTACTTCTGATGAGTTTGTGAAGTTTTGTGATGAACATGGAATCAAAAGGCATATGTCAGCTCCTAAAACTCCACAATAGAATGGGATAGTAGAGAGAATGAATAGAATAATTGTTGAAGTTGCTAGAACCATGTTGATTCAAGGTGAAGTGCCAAAAATGTTTTGGAGAGAAGTAGTTAGCACTGTTGTTTACACTTTGAACTGGGTACTTATCAAGAGAGGTAACAAAAAAACACCTTATGAATTATGGCATGGAAAGACTCCTACTATAAGTTACTTTTAAATTTTTGGGAGTAAATGTTTCATTAAATGTGATGATTTCACGGAGAATTTTGATGCAAAGTGTGATGAAGGTATTTTTCTTGGTTACTCTACAAAGAGTATGGCTTTCAAATGTTATAACAAGAGAGAAAAAAGGATCATTGAGAGTGCAAATATGAAGGTAGATGAACTCTTTGAGAAATTTGATAAGACCAATAGATCTAAACTTGAGAAAAATGAAGAAAAACATGTGTTTATTGAACTAGAAGTACAAAAGAATGATGAGTAGGAAAATGCACAAATAGGTGCTCAATTGGTAAATGAAGAGAGCGATGAAGAAGATGAATAAAATGAAGGAGAAGGAACATCACTGGAACTAGTAACACCAAGATATGTTAGACTGAATCATTCAGAAGAACAATTTAATGGAGATAAAAATGTTGGTGTACAAACAAGAAGGAAAATCAGAGAAAACTCATGTCTGATTTCTACTATTGAGCCTAGAACAGTAAGAGAGACATTGAAGGATGATGATTGGATTAATACTATGAATGAGGAATTGGATCAGATAGAGAAGAACAAGACATGGACACTTGTTCCTAGACTGAAAGACAAGAATGTGATTGACACTAAATCTAGGTCTTTAGAAACAAGTTGAATGAAGAAGGCAAGGTTGTGAGGATTAAAGCAAGGTTGGTATGAAAAGGCTACACACAAGAAGAAGGAGAATATTATGGAGAAACCTTTGCACCGGTGGAAAGATTGGAAGGAGTAAGAGTGTTACTTTCTTATGCTCCATTTAAAGGCTTTAAGGTCTACCAAATGGATGTTAAATCTTCTTTTCTTAATGGCATCCTTGAGGAAGAAGTGTACATAGAACAACCAGATGGATTTTATTTGTTTGGGGATAAAGATATGGTCTGCAAGTTACATAAGGCACTATATGGATTGAAGTAGGCACTGAGAGAATGGTTTGAAAGATTGCATGCACACTTGATCAAGATAGGATTCCAGTGTACCAGTGAGGATAGTAACATATATCTTAAGACTGATGGAGATAGAGTGTTAATAGTTGAAGTATTTGTAGATGATATAATTTTTGGAGGTGATGATGATTTATGTATGGCTTTTGACAAGGAGATGAAGAAAGAATTTAACATGACTCTTATTGGTGAGATTAATTTTTTTATTGGGTTGTAGGTCCAGCAAGTGGATGGTGGAATATTTATCTATCAGAGTAAGTATATAAAGGAAGTGTTGAAAAATATTTGGCATGGAGTATTGTAAACCGATTGATACTTTGATGGTGACAGGCTGCAAATTTTCCAAACAAGATGATTCAACCTCTGTTGATGTTTAAGAATATAGGTCAATGATTGGTAAGTTGCATTATGTTGTTCACAGTAGGCCTGATATTGCACATGATGTTGGTTTGGTTGCTAGATTTCAAAAGGATCCCAAGGACTCATTTGGTAGCGGTGAAAAGGATATTCCAATACTTGAAAGGCACAATAGATTATGGCCTATGGTATCCTTATAAAAATGATTTTGCTTTGCAAGTGTTTACTGATGAAGATTGGGTTGGTAATGTTGATGACCAAAAAGCACTACTGGTGGAGCTTTTCTTCTTGGAGGTAGATTGGTTGCTTGGACAAGTAAGAAGCAAACATGTGTATCATAGTCGACAACAAAGGAAGAGTATGTTGCAACATCAATGAACTGCATGCAGACAATCTAGATGAGACATGCATTAGAAGGTTTCAAACTTGATATGTCTGAACTAGTGACTATATATTGTAACAATACAAGTGCAATTATTTTTTCAAAAAATCCTATGTTACATGCAAGGACAAAACACATAGAATTGAAATATCACTTTCTAAGGGAGAGAGTAAAGGAAAGACAAGTCTGAATGGAGTATGTGACAAGAAAAGAGTAGCTAGCAAAATTTTTCACAAAACCATTGCCAAAGACTACCTTTGAGTACATCAGAGGTGAATTAGGGGTTAGACCCCTACACAAGAAAAAATAGGATGCAGGAGATGCATCAATCCAGTATGCTTATTGAAAACTTCTTACTATGGATTGATGAAATCGTGGTTACTCCATAGGGGGAGCAACTTAGATAAGATTTGTAGAGATGTTAAAGACAACAGAAATAAATTTGATGACTGAGAATGAATATGCACCTTTGGCATTGTTGTCAAAGGGGGAGAAGAAATATATTAGCCTAAGGAGGAGAAGTTGTGTAACAGAAAGGGCGAGAAGAAATGAAGAAGAGTGAAGTATAGCACAAAAGTTCTAGAACTAAGTAGCATGATTTTAGTTGAATATGTTGGTGTTTATATTGGTGTTGTCATCAATGCCAAAGGAGGAGAATGTTGGAATGATTGACATAATTGATGTGTAGATGAAGAATGATGATTGAACCGGTAAAGGACTGTTTGTGATGACATTGTGATGAAGAGATTGAGATTGCATGATTGGATAACTTCGATTAGTTATTTGTGTTGTCATTGATGGAAACTAATGTTTATTATGTTGTATTTTATCATCTAAGTCTTTTTGGTCTACCAGAAATGGCTTACTAGTATTGAGGTCAGCGAACTGGGAATTAGGACCTTAACTGGTAAACAAGGAAATGTTTTGATAAGATCTAGAGATTGGTGATGATTGAAGTATTGTAGTTTGGAATGTGAGTTTGTATCATTGTAATATGTATCTAACTAGAACCACATCATGTTTTGGTTATCAGTAATCATGGTTATGATTTTTGTTGTATTTTTGCTAGGGTTTAAGAAGGGTTTAAGGACCGGTAAAGAATTCTCTTAACTGGTAATGATTTTTGGTTTGGTGGTGATCTACATCAAGTTCAAATGTTGGTGATGATGTGGCACAAACCACATGACGTGTTTGAATGATGTTTTGGTGCATTTGTAGAGAAAATTTCTTAGGAATATGCAAAGGGCTAAGCGAAGTGTTCTAAGGGTTTGACTTTGTATCATTCAAGATGCAGTGATCAACCAACGATTTTAATTGATTGTAATGATCCATATGATGATCAATGATGATCTGTAATGAGTTGTAAAAGATTTGTGATGATCTATGTTGTAAGTCTTAGGTTTTTGTAATAGACTAAGTTGTAAAGGTTATTTATGTCGGTACTGTTGATGTTTGTTGTGTCGGTGGTTTTGAGAAGAGTGTGAAGATGAACTAGAGTATGAGATCTGCCAGAGTGTAGTAGATTTGGAGCAAAAATTGGATCTGATCAAGAAAGTAGTTAAGTGCTATACCTAGATCATTCACTATTGTTCTCTAACAATTACAACTGCAAAATCCCTTAATCGGGGAGGTCCTAACAGGCCTTACATTGTAAATCACTTAACTGGGTAGCTCAACATCAGAGTGTTAAATCCTCTTGCGAGGTTGATCCTAACAGGTCAAAGCTCCTAACAGGGATCATCATCTAAATCACTTAACCAGGTGACTCCTAACAAGGTCTGCTCCTAATAGGGCATCTTTGTAAGCTTCTAACCAAGCGCATTCTGAAAGAGTGCACAATTTTTGTGGGTACCAATTCCCACCATGGTTTTTCCCTATTTGGGTTTCCATGTGAAAAACTTGGTGTTCATATGGTGAATGTTTTTATGTGTTGTTATGTTTTACTTTTAGTTTATGCATGTTGATGAACACTTAATGAGTAGTCCTGATAAATCGGTTTAACAGTTGGTTATCAGTAATTACCGGTAATGGTTAAGAATTTATTACTGGTTTATGATTGATTTGATGAATTTTTATAAGTTCAAGTTTTAAGTTTGAAATTGTTGTTAATACTGATTCAACCCCCCTCTTAGTATTTACCGGATCCTTTAAGATTAACATATATATATATATATATATATATATATATATATATATATATATATATATATATATATATATATATATATATATATATATATATATATTCCCTTCTTTTTTTTAAAAACCCTGTGTATTCACATTGGTGTTTATTTACACACACACACACATATATATATTTAAAACCTATATAAAAATAAATAAATTATAACAAATAAAAATTATAACACAAGCGAACATGTGGGGGAGCCATGGCTCCACCCCACCCTACTATAGTGGGGAGCGACCCCCAAGGGCAGCATGACCGCCACTGTGGGTCATGTCCCACAGGGGCAATGCAGTTGCCACTATGGGTCGCATCCCACAATGGATGACACGATCACCACTATGGTGACCCACAGGGAGCTCGACCCCCCCTTCAACTCTATGCACTCCCCTCCGCTGTGTAGCATCTATCGCCTCCCTGTTTGGCCTCCCTACCAAGAAAAAAAAGGAGGTAAAGGAAAAATAATAAGAGATGCCCTAACTTTAAAGTTAGGGCTTAAAGAAAAGGAGGAACTATAAAATAGTTTATAAATTAGGGTTTGTTTTAATAAAGTAAACATTTTTAATACATATATATGTATATGTATTTCTACACATATAAAAGAATGTTTAAATAGATATATAAGTTCAAGTACATATATATATATAATAATAATAATAATAATAATTTTAGTTGTATGAATAGGGGGTATATATAGGCTTTACATCCGAAATATAATATATATATATATATATATATATATATATATATAACAAATGGATGCATATACAACACATTTTCACCTATGTATAGATACTTAAATTAGTGAAAATTTTAGTGGATAATATTCACCAATTGGCTATTTTTTAAAATTTTGGAATCAAAATTTGGCTAATAAGTTCAACTTCTAAGGCGACCTGAATCGCCACATTTTTACGAATTTTTATATTAATGTCATTTAAATCGCCAGAGAATTTATTTTAATAATTTTTTTAACTCAAAGATTCACCACATTATTTGATACATGATTGGATCAGATTCGCCAATTTTTTATAAGTTATTGTAGAAATCTAAATTAATTCGCTAATAACATATCATAATTATTAGTTTCCACCATTTCTTTAAAATATAATCTAATGACCTTAATTGTATTCCGTGAGGTAAATTTTACCTACAAGTTGTTATACTTGTGGGGATTGAAATTGCTTTTGAATTGTTGACCTCAATGAAAATCAATGGTCTAAAAGCAATTTTTGGCCCCCATGAGTATTACAAATTTTTGGTACATTTTGTCTCGCAAAATACAAAGAGGGCTATTAGATTATTTTAAATTAATGGTAGAAACTAAATAAAATAGAGCCTACCACTTAAACTCATTAATGATTTCCACCTTCATGTCTCTACTTTCCTATAAAAAACTATTTTTTAAATGAAAGGATTTGCAATAGTAATTAATGCATACTCTTATTATTTTCTAATATTCGCCAATATTTTCTACCCAAAAAAATTGATATAAAAAAATTTGCCAATAAAATTAGTATGATCAGTAAAAAAAGGAAATATTAGCCAATAAAAATTATTATTTTCTTTTAAAAAATTAAATATTCGCCAAGATTTTATATAATTTTTTGAGAGGGGGTTTCTTGAATTTTTCACTGATTTAAATGATTAATTTATGATTGGTAAACAAATACCTATGATTTTAAGATTAATATTAATATAAGGAAATTATATTAATACTAATATAGTTCAAATCAAAGATTTACAACTGAACGATTTAATTAACGTTGAAGTTGTATTGGCATTATTGGACTATTTCGGTTAGTTTTAATTAGAAGTGGGATTATTAGTAATTATAATAAATTGAAACATAATTTACTAAGTAATCATATTTAAGGTGAAATGAATGGTTTTCAACACTTGGTCAGAATTTAAATAACTTAAATTATTAAATTGCTTGTAGTTTTGGGTGAAGTTTAAATGTCACCTCTAGGGTTAGTGTCTTTAATCCCATTAAAGAAGTATACCCTATTGAAGGAATTAAAGTAAGGAGGTGTGGGGAAGGTTAAGTAATCCCCACTTGACTAACAAACGTTACATGTTACACCCCCCTCTAGTTAGGAGTTATATTAAACATTTTATCGCTTGCATTTAAGATCTCAATAGGTTGACACTTAAGTTATCAAATTAGTGGAACTAAGTGAACAACCACATATAGCATTACATAAATCACAAGTAAATAAGCATTTAAAAAAAAAAATGTTGTTGTGTTTTGCCCAAAAGTTTGGGCACTACATAGAGGTTTCACTATTAAGGCTTGTTACCCAACATCTATCAATTGTTATATCTCACACATTAATCACATGCTCTAAGTCATTACAGATACCTTGTTGGTCATGTGGCTAGTGAAAAATCCAATATTCTACTTTAGCGCCACTGTAATTGTCAAACCTAAGTAGGTTCATTACTTATAAGTCAAGGCAATAAAATGAAAAAAAAAGAAAAAAAGAAATGTGCTATGCCAATATCCATCTCAAGGAAAAAATGAGAAAAATATATAACTGAAATATCATGCAAAAATATGCAAAAAAAAATTGACTAAGGGAACATGCGAATAACTCCATCAGGGCTATGGATGCATGCTGGTAATGGAGCAGTATTCGAGAGGTTACGGTGTATAACCTCATCGAAGCCCTAAAATCTTGTTGGAAGCGAGGCTCTATCCAGGTTTATTTTGAAGTCAGAATAACTCATGTATCTAGCCACATAGGATTCCAAGGGTCTGTAATGGTTATAAGGGTGGAAATAAACTTAGATGCACACACATGGGCAAAAGAAGATCAAAGTTTCAAGAATTGATGGAGAGGTTTTTCATGCCTCCATTCATAAGTCTTGATTACATTGTGCATCTTGCATTAGCATAACTCATATCAAAAAATTCATTGTCTCCATATGCATCACCTAGATCATCATAGGTCTGCACACTGTGGGCATTACTGAAAAAATCCTAAAAATCAGATAAAGTCATGAAAAAATCCTAAAAATCCTAAAAGTTGTAAACAGTCCTAAAAAAAGCATAAAAATTGTAAACAGTCCTTAAAAAATCATAAAATCATATAAAGTCATGAAAAAAAATCATAAAAAAATCTTAAAAGATCCTGAACAAATACCAAAAACATCAGAAAATCCAACAAAATCAACCAAAAACATTCGAAAATGATCCACAAAACCCTAAACATCGAAACACTCTTTAAAAAGATCAAAAAAATGAAAACAACCAAAACTTGCAATAAAATGTCTCGTGAGAAACAAATACCATAGAAGATATCCAACAAACACTTCACACGAAGTTAAACAAAGGATATAACCATCTTATCAAACATCTACAATCAAACTGATCAAGTCTTATCAATCGTCAATATCTATATCAATGTTATCATTATCTTGTCTTAAATAGAAGAGGATACACTCAAAATCAGACAGATCAGTCTTAAACGGGGTCTAGAACTTTCTAAAACCAGACATTGTCAACCATCAAATCAAACAAATCAAAGAAAAGGCATAGTCAGTCAAGTTGCTAAGTTTTATCTAATTTGGTTTTTATCTTTTATCAATTAGCGAAGATCATGTTTCTATGCTACTCAAGGATGTCCAAAAGTGATTAGAGGAGCTATGATGAGCACGATCCTTTTCTTTGTTTGTTGTTTATGGTGTGAACCAATGTAGTTCTTGGGCAATTGTTATAGTGGGTATCTATGATAGGAGAATTCAGCCTGTGAATGCCACATATACCTTGACCCCTAATGTAATTCCCAGAATGGAAGGTTCATTCCTTGTTTGCTACGTGTTTGTTTCTTGCTAAGATATCTATACATCTTGGTTCCTTATACCTCGATGTACTAAGCTTCATGGTTACATAATTAGGCTCAATGATGATAATGTATTACACTCTGAATAAAGGAAAAGAAGATTACTCACCAGTATCATTCATATCATTTCATATATATTCTTGCTATCAATTTGACATAGTTGATTCTTCATTTTTAACGTATCTCTTCATCATGTTTTCCAAATCTATCTTTCTTACTAACATTTCTTCTAATTCAAGAGGCACAATCCATAATGTATTCTAGCATAACAAAAGCAATTCATATAGGTTGCATATCATTTCAAGTGCATAATAAATTTGTTATTCATGTTACTTAGATTAACTTGCATTATCACCTAGCTTAAATGCATCTTCACCTAGATTTAATGGCATTAGATTCATCCAGATAAATATCATATCATGTACAATTCATTTTAGTTTCATTATCATATTAATCTGTGTCAAAAGCATTAGTTGCACAATCATATCATCACATTACATAAAATAAAATGCACACAAAATCATAGAATGAATCACACACATAGAACACATATAGATACGTCATATAGAATCATACATCATAGAAATTACACAAGGCATGCAATACGCCACCAAAATGCATATCATATATATCACAAAAAAGTGTCAAAATACATTTGTAGTGTCATAAAATTGCGACCTTGCAATTTTCAATCACATTTGGGTCTTCACATTTGTGAAACGAATCCCTAAGCCTGATTGGAGACTTGAGACATGCTCAAAGTGCCCAAAGTTTGCATTTCCTCACACCCCTCACTCTCCTTTTTTGCTTCCTATCCTGAATTAGGGCAGGGCAGAGGCGTGGAAAATAGGAAGGGAAAATGTCTCTTATATATTCGTCAATTAGGGTTAATTAACTGATTTTTCATCATAGGCCGACATAGGGAAACTTTTCCTGCTTTCCAAATGCAAAGCCCAATGAAGGATAAATGCATTCAAGGATAAGTGTTGCATTCAAGTCAAGGATTCAACCATTGAAGAGGAGGTCTCTTTGACATCCTATTTTACATATCCCTCAAACAATTCTATCAACATTTCAATTGCATCCTCCCTTGAGGTAAATTTCATTTCAGCCATTTACTTTCATTACTTGCAAGTACTTTTCATGATTTGGTTAATTCCAAAACTAGGGTTCAACCTGAAGGCAAACCCCCAATCCCAACAAAATTTCCTCTCTTTTAAGTGTGTAGGTTGTAGGTGCGCAACTGTATTTGCAGATTTAGACTCCATTCTCAGAGGTGGAAAAACCCTTTTCGGTGAGCAGATTTTTTAGAGGACCGTGTGCACTTTCAACACGGTCCCGAAAAATTTCCCCCAAATTTGGAGGGGAGCTTTGTCTTGACATTTTACTGCTGATTCCAGGTGCACAACTTCATCCCGCATTTATATCTCAACTTATAATCATTTCTTTGTCTCTTTTACACTTAGTCTTAAATTGCATAATTCAACCTATTGCATTCTAAAAGAGGGGTTAATTTCACTTTCTAAATTCATTGTCAATTCACTTAGCATTCAATCTCTTGAGATTGGATCTAGTGAATCCTCCCCCCTCTTTTAAATGTAATGTGTGTGAGAGGTTGAAGTGAATCTTTTGTGAAACTTTCACTCCTTTCCTTGAGGAGAGAAAATATTTCCTATTGACTTCTCCATCACCCCTTTTCACCACATTACATTTTGGTGATCCCAATGTCTTAAATGCTTGACATTTCAAATCATTGCATATTTTTCAGTTACAAGTTTAATTTTCTGGCAACAATATAAAACTTAGTGGTTAATTCAATTAAAACCCTAGTTTTCAAAAATTGGAATTGAGCTTGTGTCTTGTAAAAATTGCTATCTATTGTTTTAGATCTGAAATTTTTTTTTGCTTGTAAAATTCAATTCCATCATTTTCTTATCAAATTCCAAATAAAATTTACAAAATTAAGTGGTTAATTGTCAAAACCCTATTTTTCAACAATCAACTTGAACTTGTGCAAAAATTGAATTCACATTTAATTTTCCAAGTTACGACTATTTTCAGATTTGTCTTCTTGTTTAAAGTTCAAATTTTCAATTTCCCTCCCTTTGTCAAAATTCAAAATTTTAAAATTCAGTGGTTAGGTCCTAAAACCCTAATTTTCAAAATTAATTGGATTTTGTGCAAATTTCAATCAATTTCAATCAATTTCAGTTTTCTAAACATTGTTCAAGGTGACCCTATCCATTAGGTTTGACCTTTTTTCAAATTTGCAATTCAACTTTTTGTCTTTTTCAAAACTCTATTAGGTTCCTATTTTCACATTCAAACCTCAATTTTTCCTATCTAAATTTCATAAAATCAACCAATTTTGGGGGGTTAGCTTTAAAATCATCGTAACTTTCAACCCTGAAAATTTCCAAAAAAGTTGGGAGGACCATGTGCACTTTCAAAACAGTCCCTATCTTTTTTCTCAAAATTTCAGGAGATTGTTATGATTGTATTTAATTTCTTAAATCGAGAAAATTGGCTGATTTTCTCAAATTTTGCTCTCACTAAAATTAAAAATACTTCCCAATTTCAAGATCACAACTTTCAAGGAAAAATTTGAAATTAAGTGGTTAATTCTAATTTGCCCTGAGTTCAAAAAATTCAAATTTTAAAAAATTTAATTTTGAAATTAAGTGGTATTCAATTGGCCCTAATTTTAAATCTCAATTTCTTTTATTGTGTCATTTCTCCTTTCAACAAAGTTCAAATTGTGTAATCATAAATTCCTTGAATTTTGCATTATTCAATTCTGCAAACTTTGTTCCCAAAATTCAAATTTCAAATTCAAAATTAAAATTTTCCCTCTAGTGCATGAGTTTTACCACTATTATTCCTACCTACACTATCCCCATTAGATGAAGGATTAGAAATAAGGCTTCCCAAGGTTTAATTACTGAGGAGATGGAGCCTAATTTAGGTGACTTTTTCAATGAGGATAATGCTAATTCTTCCCATCCTAATAAGATTCCTATTTACCCAATTAATGATTCCAATGATGAAGAAGAAGATTTGACTAGAGTTTCCATAGACCAACTTTCAAAATTGGATAATCAATTTGACAACTTTCAACAATGGATGTCCCAAGAATACCCTAATAGTGAAGCTCTTCTATTAATTGAAGGCCTAAAGCTCATGATTCAAAGTGATAAGAATGGAATTGATATATTTCATGGCATTGCTCATATTGTTGATTCTAATGTCATGCCTATAAAGAGCTGTGCTGAGAACTTAGGTTATTCACAACCTTCTACACAAATCAATCATTCTATTCCTTTGACCACTCTGATGACTAGTATTCCTACTTTCACTTCAAACATCCTAGATACATCAACTCAACATGCCATACCTACAACCATTAGTCATGGGGAAAATCCTTCTTCTTCAATATGCCCTTCATCCTTAACCATACCTTCCATAAGTATTCCTCTTATCTCTCACCCAATTAATGTGATGCAAGGGGGAAATTCATCCAATCATTCTATTCCTCCTTTTAGTGTCCCATTTCCTACTCAATCATCTCCTATGCCTACTTACCATAGTGTTCCTCCACCTTATTCTCAATCAATTCCTTCTTTCAACAACATCACACCACCTTCTCAGTTAAACATGTCTAACATGAATTCTTCAATGGAAGAAACCATTAATAATCTTGCTCAAACCATGTCATTATTGCAACAAATCACTTCTATGAGTCAGTCCAAGTTTAGTGTGCCCATGTTTGATGTTGCGAGCCCACTATCTCTTGATATTGTTAGGGTCGTCCCTCCTAAACATGTTGAAGTCCCTCAATTGGAACTCTATAATGGAAAAGGTGATCCTTTAACACATGTCAAGACATTCCAAAATTTGTGTACTGACTTTGCTTATAATTAAAGATTGCTTGCAAAATTGTTTACTAGAACATTAAGAGATAAGGCTTTGCAATGGTATTTCTCTTTGCCTTCCTATTATATTACTTCTTTTCAGCAATTAGTAAATGCTTTTATTCAACAATTTCAAAACAACATAGGTCCTAAGATCACTTTCACTGATTTAATGCATTGTAAACAAGGTGTTAAAGAAAAAGTGACTGATTTCATTAGTAGATACAAGCATTTGTGTTCTAAAATTTCTTTTCAAGTGCCTAATAATGATACTCAAAGAATTTTCATTTGTAATTTGCAAAAAGATATTAGAGAAAAACTTCTCCTTTCTGAGTTTACTTCCTTTCCGCAGTTGTGCACAACACTTCACAGTTATCAACTGACTATGAGTCAACTAGAGCAATCTACTCCTATGGCTCTGAGTGATAAGGGTGACAATGCTCAACAATCGTTTGCGAAGTTCAAACCAAGAAAATGATTCATAAAATTCAATAACATCAACAACAACAATGTGATTTCTATAACAGGTGTGCCTCCTACTTCTAAATTTTTCAAAAGAGAAAGAGAATTTACTCCTTTGAATGAATCTTTACATAACATTATGTCTCAATTGTTACAAATAAATGTTATCAAACTTCCTCCAATAAAACCAGTTGACCCTTCTAAGGTAGCCTCACCTTACTTTGATATTAATTATTTTTGTCAATTTCATCATCAATCTGGTCATGACACTGAGAAGTGTTTTGCATTAAAAAGTAAGATTCAATATTTGATTGATAATAATACTATATCTGTGGCAAGTGTGAATGATAAGGGAAACAAATCAGTAGCCCCTCCTAATCAAAATCTTAATATTTTTACTGATACTTTATCTTCTCATACTTCAAACGTGATTGAGACTGAACATACGTCTTTCTCTCCTTCTGATGTGACTACTACAATTAAAAATTTGGTAAATATGGTAGAGAAACAAAGAAAACCTAAGGACTTATGTATCACATTTTACCCTAGTGAGACAATTAGACCACTCGATGGGCCTTTATACATAGTTGCAAAGATTCAAGAAATTCCTTGTCGTGGTGTGCTTATCGATCCCTCTTGCATGGTTAATGTCATCACTAAGGACTATCTTTTCACTTTACATTTGCATAAACAATCTATGATGACACTAATGTGATTGTTAAGTTATTTGATGGATTCTCTTATCCTACTGTTGGTTCTATCACACTTCCTATTAAGGTTCACACTAAATCTATGGATGTCAACTTTGTTATCATTCCTTCCTCTGAGAAATTCTGTGTGAAGTTGGGCTATCCCTATCTATCTTCCATGAAGGCTATTGCTTCTCCAATCCATAAAAGTTTGAAATTTCCCCACAATGGAGAAATCATAACTGTTAACCATAGCTTATTTCGACCAGTTGAAAGAAGCCCAAGTGTTCCTATTAATTTCTTTTGGCTTAAACAATTTCAATCTCTTCCACTGAGAAGTGATGCTCTCTTTCAATCTTATCAAAAGTGGAAGAAAGATATGATCCTATCCTTAAGCCAACCTAGCACTCCAAAGCTTGATATTCCCATCATTCTTGAAGATGAAGTTCTTCCCCTAATGGATAGAACTAATATTCCTCCTAAGGAAGATTCCCAACCTATTCCTATGGATGAAATTATGCCTTCTCCTACAAAGAACAATAACATTCTCCTAACTTTAGACTTGTACCTCCTCCTCATGATGCACCCAGTCTCCTTCCTACACCAAACATTCCTCCTTTATATGGTCCAATTCCACCTCCTTGCTCTTATAGAGAGAAGAGACCCACCTCTCCTCTTGTTCAACCTAAGAGACCTCAACCTAAACCTCCAACTACCAAAGATGAGAATATTTTTCCTTCAATAAATATTCCTCCTTTTATAAATATTCCTACTTCTTCTTAGCCTTCCGCTAAGAGTCGATGAAATCATTGTGTGAGAAATCACTGACAAA
Organism: Cryptomeria japonica; assembly: GCF_030272615.1. Classification (NCBI taxonomy): domain Eukaryota; kingdom Viridiplantae; phylum Streptophyta; class Pinopsida; order Cupressales; family Cupressaceae; genus Cryptomeria; species Cryptomeria japonica. The sequence goes on along the minus strand of NC_081411.1, from coordinate 468,611,166 downwards.
AACGTCATGCTAGAGGTCGTGAAGTTGTTCCTCAAACTATTCAATCTCCCAAAACTCCAAAAATTGACATGATTCCTTTTTCTCCTAGACAAGATGTTGAACCTACATCTCCGAATCATAAGTTGCAAAAAACATGTGATGGTTTTACTCCCATTCGTGTTCATGCTCCTCTTCCTATAAATCTTGATGAATAAATAGGCGAAAATATTATTCATGATGGAAATAAAAATCCTAATGCTTCTAATAGTTAATATGAATATGTTTATCTGGACATACATTTATCTACAGATTTTTCAAAAGCCTTAATCCTTGCTCCTATAAATGAACAAAGTGACTTAGCACATGAGCATAGTTCTTGTTTGGATCTTGTGATATCTCCAACTATTGTGCTCAATGTCACTCCTCTGGTGTGTTTCCCACCTTCCCAAAATAGTGATCAACAAGATCAAGAGGTGGATGACATGCTAGATTAGCTTCATTAGCACCATAGATCCTCTACCTCTCTCTCTTTTCTTTCTCTTTTGTGACCATTCCTCTATGCATATCCCTATTCTTCTATGTTCCCTAGTAATGTATACTTGAGGACAATGCACAACATTGAGATCTCTTTTGGCCTCTTTCATGTTGACTCAAAAGACACCTTCTATTCCCTTTCTTCCAAGGTAAGTTTCCTTTCTTTGGGGAATGACGAATATTCTATGTATATATATATGATATACATGAGTTATCATACAACATATTGATGCTGAGGAAAGCAAAACTACCTCATGATTTATGTTTGTGTTTATTACCCTTGGGTTTATTCCTCAATTGGGGGCTAAATTGTTGCGATAACGTGCTCTCTCTTTCTCTCTCTTGGGTGTATCCTACCTTAAATAAATTTATCCCAATAAGGCATGTGTGATCTCTTTAATGTGTGGGCATACACTCCACTCATATTTTCCTTTTTGATACTCAAAGTTACTTAGTGAACTTGGCTTTACTTTGTAATTTTTGGTATCTTTTCTTTTCATGACTAATAGTGAGGGAAACCTTGCTACAGGCAGTCATGATCCTTCCCTCTTGATCTTCCCTTTTACTTTGTCAATCGATGTCGTAAGATCCTTAGTCCACTGGGGGCTTGGTGTATCTTGCCTCCTTGACATGGTGAAATTATTTCAATCTTTTTTCCTTGTACTTTACCTATAGTATTGGTGTATGCTTATACTCCCGCTAAAGTGGGGGCTAAATGTAGCATCATAAAATTGCAACCTTGCAATTTTCAACCACATTTGGGTCTTCACATTAGCGAAATGAATCCCTAAGCCTGATTGGAGACCTGAGACATGCTCACACTACCCAAAGTTTGTATTTTCTTGCACCTCGCACTCTACTTGTTGTTTCTTGTCCTAAATTAAGGTAGGATAGAGGCATGCCACCCCTATCCTTGCCCTATTTTGGCCCCCCTCTGCATTTATCCTTCATTGGAATTTGCATTTGGAAAGTGGGAAAAGTTTTCCTGTGTCGGCCTATGACGAAAAATCAGTTAATTAACCCTAATTGATGAATATATGACACATTTTCCCTTCCTATTTGCATAAGTAAAAGTAAGGTGAACAAGCATTTGAGAAATCAAGCATTCAATCATTCAAGTATCCTTTCAAGCACAGAGCATCTCAAGTCTCCTTTCAAGGCTAAGTGTTGCATTCAATTCAAGGATTCAACCATTGAAGAGGAGATCTCTTTGACATCCTATTCTACATATCCCTCAAACAATTCTATCAACCATTCAATTGCATCCTCCCTTGAGGTGAATTCCATTTCAGTCATTTACTTTCATTACTTGCAAGTAATTTTCATCATTTGGTTAATTTCAAAACTGGGGTTTGACCTGAAGGCAAAACCCCAATCCCAATAACATTTACTCCTTTTCTATGTGTAGGTTGTAGGTATGCAGTTGTATTTGCAGATTCAGACTCCATTCTCAGAGGCAGAAAACCCCTTTCTGATGCATGAATTTTTTGGAGGACCGTGTGCACTTTCAACATGGTCCCGACAAATTTTGTCCAAATTTGTAGGGGAGATTTGTTTCGACATTTTACTACTAATTCTAGGTGCACAACTTCGTCAAGAATTTTTATCTCAACTTATAATCATTTCTTTGTCGCTTTTACACTTAGTCTTAAATCACAATTTAACCTATTGCATTTTAAAAAGGGGTTACTTTCACTTTCTAAATTCATTGTCAATTCACTTAGCATTCAATCTCTTGAGATTGGATCTAGTGAATTTTCCCCCCTCTTTTAAATGTAATGTGTGTGAGAGGTTGAAGAAAATATTTTGTGAAATTTTCACTCCTTTCCTTGAGGAGAGAAAAGCTTTCCTCTTGACTTCTCCATCACCCCTTTTCACCATATTACAACATAAAATCAAGTACAACATAGTGTCTCAATTGATACTGCCTCTATCTCTAGGAGTATCTTGCCTACTAGATCTTGTTGTAGGATGTCCCGATGATACCCTAGAAGGACCCATCACATTGATGGTATGATGAAAGAATAAGTATCCGGTCAACTACTGAGAGGGGGGGTGAATCAGTAGATTAAAAAACTGATAATAAACTTCACCAATCAATCTCTCAAAGTAAACTTAGAATAATAACTCTGTCAAGATAAAAACTCATAAGATAAACCGGTTATCTATTACAACAAATTAATATTAAACAACTTCTTCATATCTCAATGCTTCCAGTTAGCATGACTTATCAAAAATAGTTAAGTAGTTAAGTAAATCAGCCATGAAAATATAACCACAAAAACATTCACCACTTGACACAAATATTTTTGATGTGGAAACCCAAATAGGTAAAAACCATGGTGAGATGAGACTCACAAGATAGCTATCTGAACTCTTCTAAAGTTCTCCCTATTAGGATCCTAGCCTATTAAAGATTTACAAAAAGTCCTGTTAAGAATTGATCCTGTTAGGAATCACCTAGTTAAGGGATTGACTACAAATGCCTTGTTAGAAGCAATACCCTGTAAGGAGTACCCTCGGTAGTTGATTTGAAAATCCAATCTAATGGACCACCTTGTTAGAGGATTTGAATAGCACCAAGTTTCTTAGAGCTTACCCGGTTAGGGGATTTCAATTCTACTATAATTGTTAGAAAATAACATGAGTTTGCTGATCTGTCTGAATAGCACTACACTTGCTTGATCAGATCCATTTCATGCTCCTATCTGCCTTTACTCAAACTATAGATACATCATCCAGTTTGGAAACCACACACTCAACTGAACTGTGTCTATCTCTTTGCCAACTCTCTAAAACTAAACAACTTCATCGACCTTAAATACAAACCAATTAGGTCGGTAACACAACAAAAACCTAACTCTCGTCGAGATTACAAACAAATTCGGTTCAAGTATGACCATTGAATTACATAGTAATCTCTGCACATCAATCAAGAAAATCTTGATCACTCCTTGATCACAACTTCATTAAAATTAGTAACTCATCACGTGCTTTGCATTATATGCAATACATTTTCTCATTCCCTAGACAAACAGTTACAACAACTCACCAAAATCTCTTGGAATTGTCTTTATACAATAATCATGTGTGTCATCATCATTACCGCTCATCATCATATCATAAACCAATATAACCTATTCACCAAACCTAATCGGCTAGGGTTTATCAAAAACAATAGGTAGGGTTTACCAGTTACAACAATAGATAAGGTTTAAACCGGTTACCAGTTCACTCCACAAATTCTTCCTACCGGTTATAGTAACAATATTACAACAATATCAACAATATCATTACTAGTTTAATTGACATCGATGACAACATAACATATCATTAATGCAATCTTCATTCAAATGCCAACAATCTCCCCCTTTGGCATTGATGGTAATACAAATATCAATACCACTGATTGTTGTGTGATTGTGAATAGGAATTCTGGTTTACATTACCAAGTATTCAGCAACTCACTATGTCTTCATCTTGTTGCTAGTTCTCCTTCCTATAATCACATAATTCTTCTCCCCCTTTGACAACAATGCCAAATTGAAACTAAAACATGTAATGTCAAATTTCATTGTGCATCATCAATAATCTGCAACTTGATGCTCCCCCTATGGAATACATCCACTTCTACACCAATCCTCCTGTAAAATTCTACAAGTAGCTCCAGGACTGATGTAATCTACATCATACTTAACTGACTTCATGAAGAGGGACAACCCCTAACTGACTTCTAAGATACTCAAAAGTAGTCTTAGGCAAAGGTTTAGTAAAAATATCTGCAAGATGCTCCTTGGTAGAAACATGCTCCGAGATAACATCTTTACACTGAACTTTTTCCCTCAAGAAATAATACTTCAATTCAATATGCTTGGTTTGTGCATGCAAAATAGGGTTCTTGGAAATATTTATGGCACTTGTGTTATCACATAAAATATTTATAGGTTCTAAAATCTTCATCTTGAAACCTTCCAAAATGTGCCTCATCCATATAGCTTGTGTGCAATTCATGTAAGCTACAACATACTCAGCTTCAGTAGTGGATTGTGAAGTACAACTCTGCTTCTTACTACTCCATGAAACAAGCCTTCCTCCAAGAAAAAATTCTCCACCGGTTGTGCTTTTCCGGTCATCAACATTTCCTACCCAATCTGCATCTGTGTACACCTTCAAGTCAAAATTTCCTCCATATGGATACCATAATCCATAATCAACAGTACCTTTCAAGTATCTAAAAATTGTTTTGGTTGTTATCATATGTGTTTCCTTAGGATTCTTCTGGAATCTAGCAACTATGCCAACTGCATGAGCTATGCCCGGTCTGCTGTGAACAACATAGAGCAATTTTCCAAGCATTGACTTGTATTCCTTCTCATCAACAAATTTGGACTCATCTTCCTTAGACAACTTACAACCTATAAGCATATCTGTCTCAACTGGTTTATAGTCACTCATGCCAAATGCCTTCAAGACCTCTTTCACATGCTTAGACTATGTGATTAAAATACCATTCTTCATTTTCTGTATTTGCAAGCCTATGAAAATTTTTATTTCCCCCACTAAAGACATTTCAAACTCATTTTTCATTTCATCTGCAAAATTGTTGCTCATGTCATCACTACCTCCAAATATAATATCATCAACAAATACTTTGCTGACTAGTATTTTATCTCCTTCAGATTTGAGATATATGTTACTCTCATCACTAGTTCTTAGAAAGCCTATCTTCATCAGATGTGTATGAAGCCTTTCATACCATGCTCTAGGTGCCTGATTTAATCCATATAAAGCTTTATGCAATCTACATACCATACCTTTCTTATCAGTCAGAGCATAACCATCTGGCTGCTCAATGTATACTTCGTCTTCACATATCCCATTCAAAAATGTTGATTTAACATCCATCTGGTATACCTTGAATTTCTTGTGTGCTGCAAATGCAATTAAAGTTATAACACCTTCTAGTCTTGCCACTGGTGGAAAAGTCTCACCATAGTCTTCTCCTTCCTCTTGTGCATAACCTTTACAAACCAGCCTAGCTTTATTGCGAACTACAACACCATCTTCATTCAACTTTCTCCTGAAAACTCACTTAGTTCCTATTACATTTTAATTTACCAGTCGGGGTACCAAGGTCCATATGTTGTTCGTCTCAATTTGATCTAATTCCTCCTCCATAGCTTTAACCCAATGATCATCACCAAATGCTTCCTTAGTAGTTCTTGGTTCAATAGTGGAGATCATGCAAGAATTTTCTCCGATTCTTCTTTTGGTTAGTACTCCAATATCCTTATCCCCAATAATTTGTTCAGGATTGTGATTTAGTCTCACACATCTTGGAATAACATGATCATTCTCTTCAGGTTTAGCTTCTTCATTATCATCTTCTTCTCCTAAATTTATCTATTTTGGTTGGACTGGTACATCAATATTTGATTTGTTGGTTTCAAATTTCACAGTTTTTTGTTCCAAATACAAAATGCAAGGATCTTCATCCTTTTTCTCTGAACTGGTTTCCTCCAAGACTTCAGGAAATTCATCCACTTGAATATCAACCCTCTCAACAATTGTTTGTGTCCAGTTGTTAAAACACTTGTAGGCCTTACTCTTGGTGGAATAGCTAAGAAATATACCTTCATCACTTTTAGCCTCAAATTTACTAATATAATCACCTCTCTTAATTAAACATTTTCTTCCAAATATTCTGAAATAACTAACATTAGGTGATCTACCATACCAATATTCATAAGGAGTCTTGTCCTTACCTCTCTTGACTAGAATCCGGTTCATAGTGTAGACAAATGTGCTGACAGCTTCTCTCCAAAAAGTTTTCACTACACCTTCTTGTATCAACATCATCCTAGAAACTTCAACAACTGATTGATTGTTTCTCTCTGTGATAGCATTCTATTGTGGTGTCCTTAGTGCAGAAGTTGCTGCTTGATACCATTTCCTTCACAATAGCTATTGAATTCCTCAGAAGTAAATTCACCACCTTGATATGTCCTTAGACACTTTATCTTCTTACTTCTCTCTTTCTCAGCTAAGGCCCTGAATGCCTTGAATTTACCAAAAGCTTTAGTCTTATCCTTCAAGAATGTGACCCACATCATCCTTGAGCAATCATCAGTGAAGATCATGAAATATCTATCACCTTGAATACTTTTTGTTCTTATTGGTCCACAAAGATCTGTATGAACCAAATCTAACAAATGTTCCACTGAAAAAGATTTTCTCTTGAAATTTGAGGATGTCATCTTTCCCAACTAACATTCTTTGCATAGAGCATTAATCAGTTTGTCTAACTGAGGCAAACCTCTCACTGTCTTTGACTTAATCACTTTAACAATATTATCAAAGTTTATATGACAAAATCTCCAATGCCAAAGTCAACTATCATCTACCTTTGCAATTAAATAGTTGTTGACTTTAGGATTAAGATGAAACAAGTTACCTTTAGTTTGCTTCCCGTTTGCAATCAGTTCACCTTTATTGTCATAGATCTTGCACATACCATTTTTAAATTCCAATGGGTATCCTCTATCATTGAGTTGTGCCACACTCAAAAGATTGTTCTTTAGACCTTCAACCCAGTAGACATCATCTACACTACTCTTTCCATTAAGATAAATAGTTCCCTTACCTTTAACCATGCAAGGTGAGTCATTACCGAATCTTACAACTCTGCCATCAAATTTGTTCAGAGAAAGAAATTTTCTCTGATCCTCAGTCATGTGATGTGAACAACCACTATCAATGATCCAATCATCAGAGTTATCCATCCTAGATACTAATGTCTTCTAGTCTAACATATCTTCTTTAATGGCTACAAAACAATGTCTTCATTAGCATCACCATCAGATTCCTCATTAGTGATACCACCATCAACAATAATAAGACAATATATTTTTCCTTTACCCTTGTACTTATTGAATTTCTCTCATTTATGCTCATTATCACCATTAGGACAATTAGAAGCAATGTATCCAATCTTGTTGCATGCAAAACATTTCAAAGGTAATTTACCTCTATATTTACCTGTACCTCTAGGCAACCGCTTGGCCAACAATGATTGAAGCTCAACTAAATTGTCTTCATCATCAGCTTCTTTGTTGGATCTGGATTCATAACTGTGACTAGCATATCTACTTTTCCTCATAGATGGGTTAGAAGTAGAAGATCTAAATGCAGACTCAGATTTCTGTACACTACCATCATAACCATTTAATGCAAAAGCAGTAAGCTTTCCAATGATGGAGTCAAGAGTTACCTTAGTTTTGTCAATGGACTTCAGCTCTTGAATAACTGTAACTTGGATAGCGTATACTGATAGCAGGGTTCTCAGTACCTTACTGATCACTGTGGAATCTTCCACTTTACCTCCTGCACTCTTAATTTCACCGACTATCTATTTTATTCTTTGACCATACTGCTGGATATTCTCACCTTCAGTTATCCACATGTCATCAAACTTTCCTCTTAGACTCTCCTCTTTAGCAATCTTAACATGTTCATCACCACTATAAATATATTCAAGTTTTTTCCATACCTCATATGTAGTTTCAAGACCATGAACATCTACATACTCTGCATTAGACAAAGAACTGATAATAGCCTCCAATGCTTGATGGTTTTCTTGTTGCTCTTTCTTCTAATCATCAGTCAACATCCCAATAGGTGCAACATACTTAGTATCGACATGTTCCCAATACTGACTTCCTAGACTCTTGATATAAATTTTCATTCAGTCACTCCATATCATGTAGTTCTCTCTATTAAACTTTGGACCTTCCTTCTTCATCATGATCATCAGATCTTTACCTCAAGCTGTTAGGCTTAAACCTTAGAGGAACGAAATTTCTCTAATACCAATTGATGGTATGATGAAAGAATAAGTATCCGGTCAACCACTGAGATAGGCCTCCTAGATTGCATGACACGCCTTATAATACAACCTGGAAAGATGGCAAACCTCAAAATGAGAAGCCAAAAAACACTCAGAACCAAGATACCCCAGATCCTTTGAAAGGAGGGAAAGTTCATAATATGGAGAATACTCCTTGGTGCATGGCTTGTGATGGACCACATTCTCCTCATCAATGTGTTGTAGCTCAAGCCCTCGAAGAATCCATGAGAAAAGAGGTTGTCTGATATTAATATGTTTGAGACTATTATTGAAAGTGATGATGAGTCATTATAGAATGAATTTAGTGAATGTGATGTGCTAAATATTAATAGATCTTACCAAGGATAGTTGAAACTTTGAATGTGGTGACTATTGAAGATGAAGAAGGTCATCTCCGAAGACCCAGTGATGAAGAAGTAGGAAATATTACTAAGAATGTCATAGCCAAAGCCAAGCATAATTACAACTTGAGAAGTAGCAAGAAGGATGGGGATCAAGGTGAACCTAGCTTAATGTTCATAAAAGAGGTATCCCAGAAGAAAGCAACAAGTAATGCCACCTTGCCTCAAGATGGTCAAGAAAAGAATAACCAAATTAAATATATAGACAAGGGTATGGGAAATAATGCTACTGATGATGTACAAGGAACTGCCACAATGAAGAAGGTAGGTCAGCCTAAGACAGAGAAAGTTAAGACTAATATTGAGTTGATTAATAATTCAACTTTTGATATGACTCAGGCTCTTACCCAAATGAAATTCACAGTCCCATTGATAGAATTATTGAAAATAAAGGAACATAAAGAAGTTGCTTTATCTTTATTTTCTAAGATATCTGACAATAGCACAACTTTGCCTTCAGGTTCAATCAAGGACAAAAAGGATTATGAGCTGCAAACCCTAGAGGTATATGTTGGAACAACTATTACACAAGAGCCTTCACAAGTTGATCCTTTCTATGTTACTTTATTAGTGAATAACTAGTTAATTAAGAACTATATGATAGATTCTGGTGCAGCTGCAAATGTGATGCCATATGGTGTCATGAAAGAATTAGGGTTGTCAGTAAGTATAGTGTATGTGAAGTGTTATGCTATGGAAAATAGAGAAGTGTTAGTGATAGGTACAATGAAAGATGTGGAAGTAAAAATAGCAGCATTCCTTGAAGCAACATATAAGATGGATGTCATAGTAACCGATACAAAACCTCACTATGGCATGTTGTTATCTAGATAGTGGGCTGCAGCAGTAGGTGGAAATGTTTAGTTGGATCTTTCATATGCCACTATCCCAATCAATGGAAGCCAGGTTAAGTTGTATAGAGAACCACGTGCCCCTAGGGTAATTAAGAAGATAGACCCTAGTGTGTTAAACTATATGATTGATGTGGATCTTGACAATTTTAGAATACAACCAATTTTACCTCAATTGAAAAATACTGATTCTATTGTGATTGAATTAGAATCTCAATAGCATGGTTTATGGCACATGTATTTTGATGGAGCTTTCTCTAAAGAAGGATCTAGAGCAGGAGTTCTTTTTGTGTCCCCATCAGATATAACCTTCAAATATTCCTTTTTGTTAGCCTTTCAGTGTACAAACAACATTGCTGAATATGAAGCCTTGTTATTGGGGCTTGAAGTTGCAAAAGGCATGGGATTCAGTTGTTAAGAGTATTAGGAGATTTAGAGTTGGTTATTTCTCAGGTTAGGTCTAAGTATGCATCTAAAAATGATCATTTGAAAAGATATAAGCATGCATTATGGGATGTGATTGAGCATTCTAGTGCGTTCTCTATTAATTGGATAAAAAGATCAAAGAATATCATGGCTGATTTCTTGGGAAATGTTGCATTAAAGAATGATGATATAACACTAACCGGTGTATCCACAGTTGAGATAAAAGATAGGATAGCCATTCCTGGTAATGTGTATAATTGGCAAGTGTTTGCTGATGATGAAGACATTCTCAGATTCATACAATGCATTGATGACTATGATGGACAAATAATTGATTGCAATTCATTGGTAGAAGTGGTTGAAGATAGAGAAAATGTGTTTGGAAATGACATGGTTCAGATGGAAACTAATGAAATACCTAAAGGGTTAGTAGAATTAGAAGGTATGTTCAGTTACAGTGACAGTCATTTGCATCAGCAATCAACCACCAAGTTAGATGAATTAGAGGAAGTGAACTTGGGGACAGAATCATCCCCTAGGTTGGTGTATATTGGAAAACATTTGTCTCCTCATGTTAGAGTTAACCTTAATAATTTATTGAAGAAATATAAGCATGTTTTTGCTTGGTCTTATGAAGATCTAAAGGCGTATAGACAAGATCTATTTCAGCATGAAGTCCCTTTGCTTCCAGATGCTAAGCCTTTTAGATAGAAACAAAGACCTATCAACCCCCTGTTGGAATCTAAAATTCAGCAAGAATTAACCAAGTTAAGGGAAGGGGGTATCATTAAGCCTATAAGGCATTCATCATGTGTGTCTAATTTGGTCCCAGTTAGAAAGAAGAATGGGGACATAAGGCTCTATGTTGATTTTAGGAACCTAAATGTTGCTTCTTTGAAAGATAATTATTCTTTTGCTAATATGGAAGCAATGTTGTAGAGAGTAACTGGTTGTGACCAATTGTCTATGATGGATGGGTTCTTAGGATATAACCAGGTGTTAGTGAAAGAATCTGAACAATTCAAGACTACTTTTACCACCCCTTGGGGAGCATATGTATATGTAAGAATGCCTTTTGGTTTGAAAAATGTTGGAGCTACTTTTCAGAGAGCAATGGATGTAGCTTTCAAGGAATTCATTAACATTATCATGGTAGTGCATCAAGATGATTTAACATGTTTCTCCAAAAGGGTAGATGACCATTATGGGCACTTGGAAAAGGTTTTCAATAAAGCTTTGGAATTAGGTGTCTCCTTAAATCCAAAAAAGTGTCATTTTAGTGTCACTGAAGGGAAGCTGCTTGGGCATATTGTCTCCAAGGAAGGGGTTAGAATAGACCATGAAATAATTGAAGCTATAAACAATGTACCTGAGCCAAAGAATGTTAAAGGTATCCAATCTTTCTTAGGCAAGGTAAATTTTGTTAGAAGATTCATTGCAAATTTTGTAGAGATAGTCAAGCCCATTGTTAGATTGCTTAAGAAGGATACAAAGTTCTGCTGGGATGAAGAAGCTTCAAAGGATTTTGATGAAATAAAAAAGGCTATTCAGGAGGCACCATTGTTGAAGTCCCCTGACTACAGTAAGCTTTTCTCTCTATTTTCTTTTGCTTCATATCATACAGTGGCTGCAGTTCTTCTACAAAAGGATAATGAAGGATATGAACATCCTATAGCTTTTTATAGAAAATCCTTATAGGGTACAAAGTTAAAATATGAAATCATGGAGAAATAAGAATATGCTTTGGTCAAGGCTATTAAAGAATTTAGGCCATATCTTGTAAATGCAATTATAATTGCTTATGTCCCACATGTGGATGTAAAAGATATTTTATCTCAGTCTGAGGTCATTGGTAAAAGATGTAGATGGATAACCATAATTCAGGAGTTTGATTTAGAGATTAAGATCACTAAATTGGTGAGAGGTTTAGGCCTTGCTAAGTTGATGGCTGAATCAAACCTTCTTGACGTTGAGGTGAATAATGTTAAAATTGAGAACATCTTGGTCACAAGTATTGAGACACAGCCCTGGTATTCAGAGATAGTGCATTTGTTAAGGAATGCAACATATTCAAAGGGAATGACCCACAACCAGAGAAGGACACTGAGACTAAAATCTAAAAAATATGTCCTTATTCAAGGTGATCTGTATTGGTGGAATAAAGATGGGGCATTGTTGATGTGTTTGGACAAATCCCAGGCTAGAAAGATGTTAACTGAAATGCATGATGGAGTATGTGGAGGTCACTACTCTGCCAAAACAACTGTTGGTAAGATAGTTTGGGCTAGATATTATTGGCCTACTTTGTTTAAAGATGCCCATGAATATGTTCGGAGATGTGACCCATGCTAGAAATTTTCATCCAAATTGAAGTATGAGGGAGCTTTACCCCTCAACCCAGTCATAGTGGAAGCCCCTTTTGTCCAATGGGGCATTGATTTTATTGGATAAATAGTTGAGAAATTAGGAAGAGGTCATAGGTGGATTATAGTAGCTACTGATTATTTCACTAAGTGGATTGAAGCTATACCCACTAGTAGAGCTACAAGTAAGGTTGTTATTGACTTCCTGATGGATAATGTCATAACCAGATTCGGTGTTCCTATGAAATTGGTAATGGATAATTCCATGAGCTTCAAGTTAGAGGAGTTCATTGAATTTTGCACCAGCCATGGAATAGTTATGTCCTACTTTTCACCATATGATCCTCAGGGTAATGGGCAAGCTGAATCCAGCAATAAAAGCCTTCTAAACATTATTAAGAAAATCCTTGAGGAGAACAAAAGGTCTTGGGACCATAAGTTAAAGTTGGCCCTATGGGTAGATAGGGTTACTATCAAGTACATAAATAATAAGTGTCAACTGACACTCCCTCTATCAGGAACCTACTTGCTAGATTTTTCCCCGGGATGACCTGATGGTTCCCTAGGTGGACCCATAACTCCTCCACTGCTAGTCCTTCAAGTTGTAGATCTGCTCAACCTACTCCCAGACCTATAAGCATGATAGCTTTGTACTCTCTGATCCTCGAGATGAACCTCTCATAGTGTTGTCTATAATACAAGGCATCTTGGGCAATATCAAAATGTCTATCATCCTATGTTTATATATCGGTGCCTTGAGCAGAATTTTGATCTTAAGTATCTTGAACTAGCTAAGTCCGAAGGAGAGAATCACCTCGCTCTCTCCATAACTGATCTCTCTCACTAATCAACCCATCTCTCTCTATAACAACAACTACATACTCTCTGCAGAACAAGGCTTGATCATCTTTGTGCCTCCACTACTTCGTAGCTAGGGAATCCTATAAGCTCTAGATCCTAGCCCTCAAAACTTGTAGATTGTTATCATAATCCTATCCATCTCCTTCAATATCACCTAGCTCCTATCCTATAGCCTGTGCAATAGGTAAATCCTTGAGATCTAGCATATTTGTATCACTAGAGTTATCTCTACCATCATCACTCTATGATCTTGAAGTAGAATCATCATGTTTGTTGCTATAATCAGTGTCTCCATTGACATATATCTCCATGTCACCACCCTCCTCTCCATCTCCTCTATCATCCCCACCCTCCTCTCCATCTCCTCCATTATCCCCACCCTCCTCTCCATCTCCCCCCTCTCCATCATCCCCCTCCATCATCTCCATTGCCTAATTTGTTGAGTTGTGATAGGAATGATTTGATCTATTAGAGGAATAAGATGTCTCACCCACTAGGAATCAAATGAGTGTTAGGGTTTCAATCAGATCCAAAGCAAATATGAACTAACAATTATATGCAGATTTAATACAAAAGATAAAGGAATAAAATAGGACACAGATAACACAGAGATTTAACATGGTTCACCCAGAATGGGTTACATCCACCATACACAGCCATCCAATCTTTCTTATTATCCAGCAAAAATAGTACACCAACCTCTATATGCCTTAAGCATCCCAGCCGCTTATAACATGCATTTTTAGGGCAATAAACAAAGTCGGCCTTTTTAGGGTTTTATGACAATGTCAGTTTTCATCAACCAAAAATGTCCATACAAGAATACGTGTTGAGTGTATAGTACTTTGTTGATCAACCACCACATATCAACAATCTCCCACTTGGAGACTGATCAGGCTCCACACCAAACAATCTCCCACTTGGAGACTGATACTAGATGACACCACTGTACTTGCAACATCTATTGGATAAAACACTAGGACTCGACTGGTATCAATTCCATAATTATCAATCAAGAAGACCAATAGAAACTGATGAAGAAATTAGCTTCTCCTGTGGAACTACCTTCGTGAACATAATGGCAGGATTCTCACTTGTGTGAATCTTCTCAAGTCATAATTGACCCTCCTCCAAAACAGTCTAGATGAAGTGGTACCTGAGTTGAATGTGCTTTGTCCTTGAATGAAAAGAAGAGTTCTTCACAAGATTAATGGCACTCTGGCTATCAGTATATAATGGGCGATCCTCCTGTGTCTTACCCAATTCCTCCAAAAAATGGTTTCACCTTTTGAATTGGTCTATGGTACACAATCTAGGGTGCTTGTCAATAATCTTCTTCTAGTATACAAGTTCCTGCAAGCTAAAGACATGGATTTATTTGAACCTATAGAAGACAGAATGATTCAGATGGTGGAGGTGGAAGAAATTAGAACTTTGGCCCATAAGAGGAATTTGAAGATCCAGTTGCAGTCCAAATATTCGTTTAACAAAAGAACCCTGTTAAGAAAGTTTCAAATTGGCGACATGGTGCTTCAATGGAATGCAAAAGGGCAAGATAAAGGAAAACACAAAAAAAATGAGTCACTATGGATAGGCCCCTCTGTGGTCTATGATCTTAATGGAAAGGATTCATAATTTTTTGCAGAAAATGAATGGTGAGGTACAGGAATTTCTAGTGCATGGACAGTTCTTGAAACATTACTTCTCTTAAGTCCATGCACAGTAGGTCTTAGTTTGTATATATTTAGGTTTGTTTTTGTTGGTTGTTTTTGGGTTTGTGTGTGGTTTGTTCTCTAGAGTTTCTAAATTCTTATGTTGATCTTGCAATCAACCATCCCCAGTCAAATCCGTTGTTATCACTATTTTGAAAATTGGGTATTCTTGTCCCATAATCAGCTAAAATCTGCAAAGATGTGTTTGGCATAACCTTGTTGCCTCTATGTTTTTTGGGTCAAAGAGGGTTTAAGGTTTTTGAAATATTTAACCCTTCCTATGTTTTGAAAAACCCTCACGTTCTATTCTTGCATTACTTTTTCCATTTAAGTGGAAGGGTCCCTCCATCATGAAAGTGTCCCCCCCCTATAGGTTTTCCCTAGGTGATCTTTTAAATATTTTCAATTTTTATGCCTTTGCCTATGTTTTATTTTAATCTTTGTCAGGCTTCTTAACTATCCTGCAAGTCAAGGTTGATCCTGTAGTGTGCATCATTTCGCTGGGTGAAGATGCCTATAGTTTAGCATTCATGAAGTGGTGAAAGGGGTAAGTGGGCCCAGCCAAAGGATTATTCATCACCTAAAAGGAATGCATCTTGTATTGGATCCAATGGCTCACATTGCTTTGCTAGCCCAAGATACATGCAACTTACCCTCTATGAAATAGCGAAAGAGTTGGAGGGTCCCAGAGGTAACCGGTTCCTTTGGTTAAAGGATGATCATTTCAGAGAAGATCTATGGCTCACGTAGATTTGCAACCAAAAGATGTCTGTGTTTTACCTTTTGCTAAGTAGCGAAAAGGTGGAGGGCCTAGGCAAGGTGGTCATGAAGAGGTTAACAGGCAAGCAATTTAAAAAGATCTAATGATTGTCGTTGCTTCATGAAGAAGAGTTGCCTGAGGTTTAAAGCCTGTGAAGTAGCGAAAAGGTTGGTGGGCCCAAAGGATAAGCGGGTCATGGTTTTAAAGACCAATCAACTTGGAGTTGGTCGGACGGCCTACGTGGATTCGCAACCCCAAATCAAATAGAGTTTACCATTCACGAAATAGTGAAATCACATGCCATTCACATGGTGGATGAAATGGCAGAATAGGTGGGTCCGCATCAATTGAATATTGGCACCATTTTGATGAGTTTGTTGCAGAGGAGCTAGTGCAGACCGAATTTCTTCAGGATAATAACAGGTTTTTGTGTCTTGCTTGCTAATTACAGTTTGAAAATCAATACTTTATTATGTGCTTGCCTTATCAGGGTTGTATTTGAATCTTAATTGATATAATTGCATTAATGGGATGGCACCAAGAAGGGAGTTCACAGGAAAGGTAAATTACCAAGATAGGAATATATGTGATGACTTCCTAGAGCAATTGACCATGTCCTCAAATGCTACAGCGAAAATCAAAGAATTAGTTCCTAAAGCCCCCCGTCTAAGGATTGGAGATGGTTTATATGACAAGGGTAGATGGTTGAGGGATTCACAAATAGAGATTTCAGGACTGGGTCTTTTTAAAGTGGGATTTAGTTAGAGACATGCCAGTGCCCCAATGAATAGCATATGGGAACTAGATGTAGGGAAGCTCATAGTCCCTAGGGTTTTTATGGATGTGGACTTGCTAACCCAGATTGCACACAATTATGATCTTGTTGCTAGATGTGTGAGGAATGTCAATGGAGGAGCCCTGATAGAAATCAATGCTAATCAATTCAAGAATGTTTTTAAGCTGAGTGAGGCATCAAATTTATTAGAGCCTATTGATTTTGAAACATTGGCCCAGGTTTATGATGCGCAGAAAGATCACCTTAGGAGTGGCCCTTTGTAGGAGTTTTTTGTTAAAATAGGACGATTAACTGTAGTGGGCCCTAGCACCATGGAACGCTTCTCCCTAAATTTGTTCACTTTAAGGGCCAAAGGCATGTATTAGGCACTATGTAAGATCCTTGGGGAAGATGCTGAAACAACCATGCCAACCCATTATATATTAATGATGGCATAGACTTTGAACCCCTCTCTAGAAGTGACATTTGATTATGCACCTTACCTCACTGGTGCAATTCATTCAGGGCTTGTAGGGATAAAAAATGGTAAGGTGGATAGACATTTTGGATGGTATTCTCTTTTAATGCACATATTTTTGTTCAAAGGATCTGATTATTTTCTTAAGGAAATGGATTTGATCAAAGAAAAGGAAGGTGAGGAGATGTCTGTGCAACTATGGAGCACAATTTTGTCTTGGGACAGAGAGGATGCCAGTTATTTGAAGTTTGATAGATGCTTTGCATCTAGGCTTAGGATTCTTCTATGCCCATAGAACCAGGTTTTCTGACCCTGAGGATTTTTGCAATGGTATGTTCAGGAGAAGAGCAATATGCAAAGGTAGGCCACATCAATTTCATTTCCCTTAGGACCTAATTAGAAATGAATTCAATTTGGATGAGCAAGAATTGAGGAAAGAAAAGTGGGTGGCATACAAAAAGGGTTTGGATTTCATTCATCAATTTGATACCAGTTATGACCCTCTGTCTAGCTTCAACCCCTTTGAGGAAAAGATCAAATTTTTAATTCTTTACTTTGAAGATTTAATGCAAACTCTGAAAGAAAAGAGGGAGGCTATAATAAGAGATAACCCTAACAAGGCTAAGTTAGTTCTAACTAAGCTTGCCTTTGCTAAAGCCATCCCTCCCGGTGATTATGTGATGCACAAAAGGTCAAAATATAGTGTATTGATGCCAGTAATAGGTGAGCCTTCTACTGCAAGAGGGAAGAGAACAATTGAAGATTTCATTGACATCCAAGAATCCCCTAAAAGGCAAAGGGTGGGGAAAGAAGTGCAAGCAGATGAACCTTTGTACTCTCCCTCTCAATCCCCTATCCATATAGGAGATGAACAGGCACTACCAGAACAGTTGTTGATGTTAGGAAGCCTCAAAGAGATTGCTTACACCTATGAAGAGACACAAGAGGGAATGCCAGAAGAGCCACCTAGTGCCGAGATGAACTTAACTAAAGATGAGTTTAAAGGTAAGGAGTTAGACCTGGCTGTCAAGCAAGCTAGTGAAGAGTTCCTAGTTGACAACAATTTTGTCACAACAGGGGCATTCATGCAATTTGTATGGAAACAAAATATTGACCAATTCAATGAGAGATGTGAAAAGAGAATGAGTGAGTAGCCTCACAAAGATACAACCTTAGTAGAGGAAGAAGTTAAGCAAGAAATGATGGCTGAATACAAAGCCATCACTCCTGAAGAAGGAAGGGAAATGGGGTCAAAGGCTGGTGTTCTACTCCTCCCTGAATGGGATATAGCAGATGCCTTGGTACTTGAAGTAGTCAAGAAAGAGACCAAGCCTATAGAGGGAGTGACATTCAACAAACATAATGATGCTCTGGTCATGTGGTCCCTAAAGAGGGATAAAAATAGAAAAAGGAAGGATACCTCAGGATCTAGTTTTCTAGGAGGCATGATAGTAAGAAGAGTTCAAGATACAGGGGTGGTAGAGGCTACTAGCACAATTTTAGAAATTACAAAATTCAATGTAGTAGTGGAAGAAAAGGAGGCAAAGGAAAAAGGTAATCTCTAGTGGAAATTAGAAACAATCTTGAAGGCTTATAATGAGACCAAAGAAGGAATAGCTAACCGAGATAACATCATTGCTGAATTGAAGCATCAATTGGTAGGACAGTACCATCAAGGTGAGTCCTCTACTCTAATGATAGCTTCTTCTCCTACACAACCTCCACCTACCAGTCCTATTATAGAATTTCCCCCTTCTCCTATGCCTTTTGGTTTTCAGCCTGCTAAGACCATTCAACATGAATTGGAGAAGTTAAAACAGGCTCAGGTCCTGTTTGCAAGAAAATATGAGGAAAAGGTAAAGGCCACAATTTTGAGCTTTGTTAACACAATAGGTTCTTCCATGGTGCACAATAGCATGAAGAAGATTTTTGATATTTGGAATGAGTTGAATGAAGACAAGGTTATTTTGGAGCCAATTTTGGATAAGTGGATGCCAAGAGAAGTGGATTTAGAACTTATGTGTGCATCCTATGATGAAGCAAGATTGGATGCTATTATTAACTCCACATGTGAGTTAGCAAAAGGTCTGACCAAGTTAGTAGAAGGAAGAACCAATGTGGAGAGGAAAGCCAACTTGTATAGGAAAGAATATTCTAAGTGTAAATTTGAATTGTTTCTTGGGGGTTTTGTTAACCAAAATCAGTTGAAGGACAAATAGGTATGGCTTGATGAGCTGGGAGCTAACTTGTCTCTAAGGGTGAATGGAATCATTAATACAGATGACACATCCCTATTTGTCAAGACAATTGAATAAAGATAGTCACATTATGGCTTTTTGAATTCAGAGGTTAATAAAGTGATAAACTCTTGGAAAAGGTTGGTTAAGTTGAAAGAAAAAATTGTTGGCTACTCATGGCCTACTAATGACATGTTCCAAGAGTGGACCAAGAAATATGCGGTGCAAGAAGAAGGAATCCCAGAGCTGTTAGAAGATGTTACACAGGAGCAACAAATTGAAGAGGTTGTTGATACTGAAAAGGACTTGTAACTGTTTCTTGGAGGATATTACGGTTTGTACCAAACTTTTCTTAAGAATGTCTGATGCTTGTATGCATCCATAATGTTATAAATGGATACAAAGACTAATAGAAGAGGGATCACAAGAAATTTTGTACAGAAACTCTGCAGAAATATATCTGGGTTTTTTTCTAGCTATTACAGAGAATACTTTGAATCATGTAAGATTATTTTTCAAAAATGAATATAAAGATACAAATCAACACTTTTCAGGCCTAAATCTATGTTTTCTTCTAGTGTGCACTCGTTCATTTGCTAGTTTTATTTGAATAGTCTAGGGTTATTTGATTGAAACATGGATTGTAAGGCAATCATATGGATGTGTTTCTAACTTTTCTCTTCAAGGGAGAGGAATTAAATATGCATGAAATATCTCTATTAGTAAATCAATTGTTTTCTCATTTTGAATTTGATGAATGGTTTTAGTTTTAAGAGGATAAAACTCATGTATATGTTAGGCATGTATGGGGTTAATTAAGGCCAAGGTGGTGAAATGTATGCGATTCTGTAGTTTTGGAATTCTAATTTGATTTGGGTGACTCTGTAGCCCAAATAAGGCACTGGTATCTAGTTGTGGTTTTCTTTCTATTTCTTTTGGAGATCAATATTGAAAATGAGTATAAGCTTTTCAATTAATGTTTTAGTTCTATTAAGGTGATGAAGTCCATAGGTTTCTAGCATTGGTTTACTATGGATCTCAAATTTTAAAAGTGTAAAAGTTTTCATAGAAGGTATACCCACCTGAACTTTGGATAAGTTCAAAATGTAGAAGTTTTTGTTAAAACCTTGTTATATGTTTTTCTGGAGTTCTGTTCTTCCTCGGTGTCCTCTTCATATGCAAACATAGTTTATTGTATTCCTAATAGGGAGGAGAGAAGAGAATCATAATTTGAGAACAACAAGTTCCATGCTTTAGTATATCTCCTTCTGACATCCACGTAGCTTCAGATTCAGGGAGACGTGCCCATTTAACTAGGTAGTCTCCATAGACTCCTTTCCTAGTCCTTTTGACAATATTGTAATCTAGATTGCAATCCATTGTCACCAGTTGGCTTGGATGTAGGTCTTGTATCCAATATATATCTTCATTAGTAGTAGACTCTTCTTGGTTTGTAGCTGACTGAGTTCATTTTTACTCATACAAATCACACACATTAAAGCTTGGTGATATTCCCAAGTTTGGTGTGCCATACTTATGCACAACATTAAGAGGTTCAATCTTCTTCATGCATAGTTTTCTAGGATGCCCCTTAGGGAGTCTCTCCTTTCTCAAATAGGCCATAACTAGATCACCTACCTTGTAGTGTACTTATCTTCTTGTTTTGTTTGCTTGTATCTTGTATTTCTCATTGTTCTGCTATGCAATGTTTTCTTGACGTGTTCATGGATCTCCTTCATATTCTCTACAAATTTTTCACCTTGGGTACTCCTATAGTCCAAGGAACTAAGTTCTTTGAGTTCTAAGATACCCCTTAGATGACATCCATATACAATCTCAAATGGACTCCGACTTGTGCTCCTATTGACTGAGTCATTGTAGGCATACTCTGCTTATCCCAATACTAGATCCCAAGTTTGACCATGTTGTTTGGTGAGACATCTCTGTAATTTACCCAAGGACCTATTAACTACTTTAGTTTGACCATCAGATTATGGATGGTATGCAGATGAAAAAGAAAGGTTGGTACCAAGTTTCTTCCATAAGGTTCGCCAAAAGTGGCTCACAAATTTTATATCTCTATCACTCACAATGCTAAGAGGTAAACCATGGATCCTTACAATCTCTTTGATGAAAAACCCTACTATGTAGGAGGCCTCATTAGTGCATTTGCAAGACACAAAGTGTGCCATCTTTCTGAATCTATCCACTATGACATAGACAATGTCATATCCTCTTGGATTTCTAGGTAAATCAAGGACAAAGTCCATACACACTCACATGGCCTTGTTGGTATGGCTAGAGGCTGATATAAACTTGCATTGCTAGAGGTACCCTTAGCCCTTTGTTGAATAGCACATTTCTCCACAAATCTTCTAACATCTGACTATAGTTTAGGCCAATGGTAGAACTTGCCAACCTGCTTTAAGGTCTTGTCAAGACCAAAATGTCCACTTAGGTTGCCTTGATGATTCTCCTTAATGATATTGTCTCTCATAGAGCACTGTGGTATGCAAAGTAGGTGTCCTTTAAACAATAAACCTTCCTGCAACATAAAATAAGAATAGGCAACATGATAATCATTAGCAAACTTTGAGCAAACATCATATGCTTCACCAAAATATTTGTCACCTTGGTAGAGGTCTTTGAGGTCATTTAACCCCACACTTTATAGCTGCACCTCTTGAATGGTTAGAACCCTTCTACTTAAGGCATCTGCTACCTTATTGGTGACTCCTTTATTGTGCTTGATGGAAAAAGTGTAGGCTTGCAAACACACAACCCACTTGAAGTGTCTTTGATTCAATTTCTCTTGCCCATTAAAAAAACTAAGTGCATGATTATTAGTGTAGACTATGAACTCTTTAGGTAACAAATAATTCTACCACTTCTTGAGTGCTTGCACCATGGCATATAACTCTAGATCATAGGTAGAATACTTTTGTTTTGCTTCATTGAGCTTCTTAGAGAAGAATGCAACCGGGTGACCTTCTTGGCTCAAAATGGCCCCTATACCCAACTTTCTAGTATCACACTCCATAGTGAAGAGATTATTGAAATCAGGGAGCCTAAGGTAAGGAAGTTCTTCTACCTTTTGTTTTAACAACTCAAACCCCTCATCTATTGCACTAGTCCACTTAAACTGATATTTTATCCCACCTTTGATTGTGTTCAAGATAGGTGCACACACATGGCTAAAACCTCTAATGAAATTCCTATAAAAAGAAGCCAAACCATGGAAACTTATTACATCTCCCATTGACTTAGGAGTAGGCCAATTACCTATTGCTTCCACTTTTGATGGATCCATTTTTAAACAACCTTGAGAAACTACAAAAACAAGATACACCAATTTATTTTTGAAAAACTCACATTTATCCAAGTTGATCATCAACTTTTCTTGATGTAGCTTCCTCAAAAATTGATTCATATGTTTGATACGGTCCTCCTTTGGCCTGCTAAAAATTAGAATGTCATCAAGATAAACAATGACAAACTTACCAATGAACTCTGCAAGAACCTCATTTATGAGTCTCATGAAGGTGCTAGGTGCATTTGTGAGCCCAAAGGAAATCACCAACCATTCATAGAGCCCTTCATTTGTTTTAAATGTTGTCTTCCATTCATCACTAGGTCTGATCCTTATTTGATGATAACCCAATTTCAAATCCACCTTAGAAAAGTAGCAAGCTCCACCTAGGTAGTCCATTAGATCCTCAATCCTTGGCATTAGGAACCAGTACCTAATTGTGATCTTATTTATGGCCCTTGAATCAATTCACATCCTCCACTTGCCATCTTTCTTAGGTGCCAAAATAGTAGGCACCACACATGGACTTAAACTCTAGTTTATCAACCCTTTATCTAGCAATTCCTATGCTTGCTTTTCTCTTTCCTCATTTTGAGTAGGTGTCATTGTGTAAGAAGCTTTGTTTGGCAAGGTTGAACCAGGTATGAGGTCTATCTGATGGTTAACATATCTCATAGGGGGTAAGGCATCTGGTATCTCATTGAAAACTATGTCTTTGTACCAGTCTAGAAAGGTCTGAACCTCTTGAGGTATCATCAGTTTGATTTTAGTCTTTGTCTCTTCTTTGGGTTTCACTATGAGAGCACATCCTTGGTTCCCTTCATGCTTCAATTATTTAAAGAATTCTTTCCCACAGAGCAACATAACACTTTATCCAACATGTCTTTCTTCACCCTAATCAATCAAGGGGTCCATTTGAAATTTTCTACCCTCCTTGGTGATAACATAGGAATTCTTCTCCCCATCATGTATGGATTTGACATCATACTACCAAGAGAAACCCAAAAACAAGTGGCATGCATCCATAGGTAATATGTCACATAGCACACTATCCTTGTAATCTCCTATTTCAAAATCTACCTAAGTTTTCTCATCTACAAGCAAAAGCTAACCTTTACTCAATGAAGATACCTTATAAGGAGTGGTATGTGGAAACCTTTTGAATTTTAGTTTGTCTACCATCTCAACTGCTAAAATGTTCTCAGTAGACCTTGAATCTACTATAACTTTACAAATCTTAACATGAGATCTGCAAGTGGTTTTGAAAAGTGTCTTCATTTTTGTAGGTTCTTTGGACTCTAGTACCTTCAACAAGGTCCTTCTTAGCATCAGGTTCTCTCCATCTAGGACTATCTTGCCTTGCTGATTGGTGAGGTAACACTGACAATCCTCTTCTTACACCAACTGAATTATCCTATCTCACATGTGAGAGCTTAAATTATTTTTCAGGACACTGACTCATGGTATGCCCCACTTGATGACAATGGTAGCATTTTCCAGTGAAGACTGTGGTTCCTCTTCCCAAGTTCCCAAATCTACCTCTATAGTTATTTCTCCCTCTAGAGTTGCCTCTAAATTGTCCTCCTTTGTTAAGATTATCACCACTGTTCTCTGATTGATTGCCTTCTTCATTCTTGCTAGGATTATAGCCCCATCCAAAGGTGCCTCTTCTTTTGTAACCTCTGCCACCTCTGCCCCTTTGATTATGTTCACCTTTCCTTTTGATCTTATATACTTCTCTCAAGGCTAACTGAAAACATTTATGGACCGTGTCAGGCGCTATCATGTTGATCTCATCTTGAATGTTTTGTCTAAGTCCATTTAAGTACCTTGTAACCTTCTCTACTTCTTCCTCTTGCTTCCTAGCTCTTAGGGTAATTTTGTTGAACTCCTCTGTATAGGTACTCACATCCATTTCTATTTGTTTCAAATTCTGCAACTTCTTGTGCATCTGCACCTCATAATCTATAGGTAGGAATTGAGTTTTAATCCTGATATTTATTCTCTCCCAAGAGGTGATCTTCTTAATCCCAATTTGTTCTCTTTCTTCTTGCATCATGTTCCACCACACTAGGGTTGATCCCTTCAATCTTGACTTGGCCAAATTGACCCTCTTTTCTTCTGCAACTTCCTTGTATTCAAAATGATCGTTCAAGGCTTCTATCCAATCCTATAACTCTTCTCCATTTAGGTTTCCATTGTAGATAGGTCAACCTTCTATGTTGTCTTTATTGAGTGACTTGAGGGCATCCAAGAAGATCTACTGATATTTGTCCAACTCCTTTTTTGTTATGACTCTTATCACATATGCATCTTCATCATCAGTTTCATCACCTCATTCAGTGACTTTGCCCTTCCCTTTCTTAGTTTCTTGCTCCCAAGCTTCACTAAGCATGTCTTGGACCAACTTCCTGATGGCCTCTTGGCTCATTGCCTTTGGTTGCATGACTCTATCTCTAGGTCTGACATACACCACTTTGTTATATCAATTGGCTCTGATACCAATCTAATGTAGAGTGAATTGACTCTTCACCTATTTGTGCTACCTTGTCTAGGTATCTCCTCCAAGATACAGAAGAACCATCCAATGATTCTATACCTTACACCCTCCAAGGGTCTACAAGACTTACCCTCTTTGACCTTCCCAAGGTCCTTAGACTAGGATAAGCACTTGGTATTTTGTGAGTTCCATTTTATTTGTTACGAGACCTTGTTTTCCCACTCCCTTTCACACTCAACCTAAGAGTTCAACCCCCCTACCACAAGATCTTCATTCCCAAAACTACAAACATAAGGATGGATGGTTTTGGAGGGATTCCTAACCCTACTCCTTTCTCAAGAGCTTTGACATTTATCAATTCCAGGTTTCACAAACAAACTGTACTTTTAGGCCTAATAGGAGACCTAATTCTAGTAGCCTTGTTAGTGGGGTAATTTTCAATTATCTACTAAAATTCATTAACAACCCTATGAATTCTTTTACATTCCAGACACCCTTTTGGGGTTTACATACAATTTCTCAAAACCGGAGGTGGGTTTTGTCATTAACATATCTAACCCTTACCAGGCTAATTAAGCCTAATTGCCCCTTCCTAGGCCTAATTAGTAGGGATTGGTAAAAAATCCTTCATCGGTTCATTTGCTTGAGTGAATTGGTGATAGTTTTGGGTGTGTGCTTCCATATATAATTCCATTCCAATCATACTTCATCTCCATTCACCGGATTCACCCAATTAGGGCCTGCTATCAATGATTCCCAATGCTTGCCAACTCAACATGCCAAGCCTAGGGTATGGTGAAAAATATTTGATTTAGCTTCCCCTAACTCAAAACCAAAAAGAAAAAATAGTACACATAACAAACTAACATTCCACAAGGTTTCAGAGAGGATATCCACCCTGGAATGTTAGGTTGGAGCCATTTTGCTCTCAAAACCCTAGTTTTTAGGACATTTGAACCCGCCTACAACAAAATGAAGATTTTCACAAACTACAACACTTCAAGACTCCAAATCAAAAAAAAAATGAAGGTAAGACACTAGTCTAACAATCCATGACCCTATTTAAGAATTCTCAATCTGTACAGGTCGTACAAACTTGCAAAGAACAAAAAAAACTCGAAAGAACACACCAAATAGGAAACCAAAACTTGTCTATTTGCTTCAATTCTTAAAAAACTGATTATCATTGGTATTTCCAAGCCTTATAATAGCCTTGGAGAAGTTACATATGCTCACAACCGATTGTGTCAACCAACTAGTTGTTGGTCTATGAAAATGTTGCAAAGTTGCTATGAGCAACTTTTCTAACTTTTGCAATTTTTTGCATAGGTGAGCAACTTTGCTCAAACCCAAACTTGGTCACCTCCAAGTGACTCATATGACCTCAACAACATTAACCAACCTACATTAACCCAAAAACAACTTATCATATTAAGTGCTCTACCTGGCACCCATAAGAGCTCACATGCTAACATTGGCCAAAGAAAGACTCTTAGGGCCCTTACAATCATTTGAGCACACACTCAATGGCCTCTTGGCCTTATTACAAAACAAAAAAACATGATTTCAACATCCTGGAAATAAACTCAACAAAAATTGCTAAGTGCCCCTGCACTAGAGACAATCTGTGTAATATTCAAAGCATACTTATCCATTACTAGTTGAGATTTACAAAATGGAAGATAAACCCTCTTTCTCTATGAAATTATTTGAAACCCTAGATAAACATACACCCCTACTTCTACCCACCCAGGATACAAAAATTTCAAAATCCCTTCAAATAGCCTTGGTATTATTTTTATAGAAACAAGGAATGATATAAACTTCAAGCTGATTCACATGTGTTCAATTCCTTTTTACCTAATTAGACCATTTGCAAAATTATGACCAAATGGAGTCGGTTGCCTCTATTTTGTAATGAAGTGAAATTTCCTAGTTCGTTATACATGAAAGCTTTGGTTCCAACGTCAAAGTGCTTCCATGAATAACAACCATCCTATGAGCCAAACCACCACCGACCTTGGGTGGTTATTGATGCAAAGAAAACTAGGATTTAGGATTCTCATTGTTCGTCCTAGTAGGGGAGGACTTTGAAATTTTACAGCAAGCAGGATTGAATGACTACAATACGACATCTCCTATGTCTTCATCCTTCGTTGTCTCCACATCTCTCTACTTCCAAAGGTAAAATTTAGTTGTCAGGGAGATCATAATTATTTACAATCTATAAAGAAGTCTTGCAAATGCACTTTGATCTTCTTGTTCCTCTCTAGTAATCATGTGCGCTTTCAATACCCCTTTGACTACACAATATGTTCTTAATGTGTATCTTTTCAAGGCTCCTACATACCTTTTGCAATACAATCCATTTCATACATGTTTTCATAGGCCAAGACATGACTATATCATTTATAGACCTCATCTTGCTACCTTTTAG
The DNA here is from genome assembly GCF_030272615.1 of Cryptomeria japonica. Classification (NCBI taxonomy): domain Eukaryota; kingdom Viridiplantae; phylum Streptophyta; class Pinopsida; order Cupressales; family Cupressaceae; genus Cryptomeria; species Cryptomeria japonica. The sequence goes on along the minus strand of NC_081411.1, from coordinate 468,583,636 downwards.
GCTCAATTTGAAAATCATAGGTTTATCTCCACACCGATTCTATATATAAAATTGTCATACTATTTCGGTTGAACACATTTCTTTAAACACTTAGCAGTAACAACCAGCTGCTAGGTTCACACATTCGATCTAATCTACACATTGTGATGGTTTATACAAATTATTCTTTTCTTCTTTTCGGCATTAGGAAACCTATGTGAACTACTCATAATGATCCTAGTTTTCTAACACTTGTTCCTAACATAGCTGCTACCATATCCCTTGCACAATTTTTTAGGGCATTATTGCAATTTTTGATGGTATAACTAATAATTTGGGCTTACCTTTATTATCGATACCTCTTCACTAGGAACTCATCATATACCAAATTCCATCTATCAATCCCCCTCTTCTAGAAAGCAACCACAAATCATCCCCAACTGAACCACATCAGTACTTTCTTGTCTATGTGGTACTATATGGCAATTGTTAATTCATTGTGATTCTTTGGAAAAAACAAGATATTCAATACTAACCCTATTTGCAACCTTCATAAGTGACATTTCTTTTAGTGGGGACCACTTAGAATTTGTCTCTGCTGACCACATTTACCTATAAAGTATTCAGCTCACCTTGCATAACCATCACAATAATGCAGGGCCGCATATGCTTCTTTTATCTATTTTCCCACTTACTCGTAGAGTGTTCACGACAACAAATTGTTACTTTGCGGGACTACATGATCACTATATTGTCTGCCTCTTTTCCTTCGTATACTTTCACAATAATGTTAAGGAAGATAGAAAGCATTGTGGGAGAATGAATGCGGCACATAAAGTATAATTTTTACCATAAGACAAGAGTTATGGTGTTGTATACTTTTTAGACATAATGGAACAAGGTTAGGCCATGGAAAGAAATAGATTAATCGACAATAACTTACTTGGGATTTGACGAGGGGGTCAGTTTTGGAATGAAGCAGAACCCATAAATCCATAGCTTTAGTTATGGGTGACTAGAAGAAAAGGTCACTTATGAAAAAAAATGTCACCACCAAAGGGATGTTTGAGGTCTTAGCAAGAGACAATATTAATTTTTTCCATAATCGCCAAATTTCTGAAAAACTTTGAAGGTACCAATAGTGGCTCTAGTTGGGGATGCATTCCCCCTGTGGGCGTGGCAAGCATTCATATTTCTAGTTGAAGTAGACCAGATTCTTTGCTCCTTGGGAAACAAAGTTAACTAAATGAAAATCAAACCAACTCTTCACTTGACAGTCCCAGGCCACAAAAAAGATAAAACCAATACTTTCCTTTATCAAAATTTTGGTTTTCATCACACAACAATATGATCCATTTGAGAATATTGTTAAACACAATATATGGTCATAAATGCTAGAAATGACATCATTTATTAATTTGTCATATTGAACCTTAGTAGTATTATTGACATTTAATGATATTATGTAATCTGCATTACATTTTTCATACTTACCACATAACAAATATTCAGACATGATGTGAAATGCTTCATTGTGAAGTAGTCACTAGCTAGGAGGGACCTCAAAGAGATTAGTCCAAACCAGTTAGAAAGAGTAAACACAATGGAAACACAGGGACATGATGGAGGAAATTCAAAACATATTGAATTATATCATGAAAATAGATTATAACCAACCGGTAACAACCGAGTTACAAAAACTGGCTCACGGGTCTGCTAAAACATGCTCAAAATACTAAATAGGTCACAACTACGACCTAAAATATTAAGATCTATATTCTATTCTCAGTCTAACTTCTTCATTCCATTATAATTCTCTATTGCAATTATTTATATGATCCAAGGGGATCCAGTCGGCCCAAAAAGGGATCAAAACTTGAAGAACAAGACCTAACATCCAAAACATCAAGTGTCAATCATGGGAAAAGGTTGGCCACATGTTAAGGAACATTGTAATCAACACCTGGGGCTCCACAAGCTATGTAAGAGATCTGATAGATCACTAATGCAAATAGGTCTAGGCAACTGGTAACAGAAAAAATTGTCTCAAAAACCAGTAGCAATAACTTGTCGAAAAATGATCTAAATGCTCCACGTTTTTGGAATGAGGAAGATGATCATATCTTTCAGAATAATCCAACTCCACAAGTTCCGGTGAGCCAAATCTGGGACACATAGAAAGAAATATTGAAACTACAAATAAAAAGAAAATATTTTTGGTTGATGCAAGATTGCTATGAATTGGGGATGCTCATGCATCACATTGTCATCCAGAATATCATATTCAATATAAAATGTACCCGACTAATTTAAAAACTCAATACATTCAGGTCCAACCATACAGGTGCAATCCTCTATCTCTATCTCCATACGAGCTTGTACATTACAAGGCAAGTCATCAGATTCACTTTCATACATATTATGTAAACATTCAGGGGCTTCATCCTAGATAACACTTCTGACTCCATAATTGGCTCATCTTTCAGACCACTACTCAACTCTTTCACATGAACAACCTTAGTGATAATCATATTTATTTCATACAAATTATCCTAAATAAGGATAGATACACCCTCTTGATCAACACCAAAACATCCTTTATTATGTAGATGACACTCAAGAACATGTGCATGATGCTCATCACTATCATCATAATAAATATTATAAGTGGATTCACTATCATTAAATGATATTAAATCAGATATAATATCTTGTTCATCATGAACATTCATTGTATCATTTGATGTAATGCATATACCTGAAAGTTAAATTACTTCATCATATAGTGGATTAGCAAATACATTGAATCCCCCTTCAAATGCATTATGGCACAACACCACCTAATCTATTGCCATTCCTTCATCAAACAATGAATTATAATTTTCACTAAACTCATCTTTTGCCTCATTATCACTTTTACTACAAATAGAAAATTTAGAGTCAACATCATCATCTACAAAATCAGAATAACCACCATCCTTATTGCTTTCAAGAGTTGATCAATCTTAGAGGTATTATTCAAAGGAAAAATCCTCATTAACTTTAGTGGAACTAATGTAACTATTTTGGCCATGTTTGATCTCAACATTATCAATTGCATATTCCTGATTTAAAATACATGGCTGATAAGATAACTAAGATGCACCCTGATCATTTGTATAAAATGATGTTTGCAATGGGTTAACAGATATAAAATCACTTAAAGCATTGATATTAGGAACTTGTACTCCATGGAGTAAGATACATGCATCATTCTTGTGAGCAACATAAATAGTATTGCAAGGAAAAACATAATTAGGGATCCTAACTGGAGCAACAAACTGGTGACCTCTTGAAACAACACCTACAACCGTTGAACTATGTTGATCAACTACATAAGTTTCCTCTTGATACTTTAAAGCTTTAGGTTTGAAGCTCTTAATCATCCCCAGCCTTGTACACTTTTCTATATTCATGGAAATCTCCAATGCTTGATGCAAATTCATTAATTCTTCCATTCTTAGTGTGTAACTCATATCGGGATCAAACGCTCCTAAATAAATGTATAAGGCTTGAGTATCATTTGGCGTTAAACCTAAAGGAATACTCCTTAAGGTCTTTATAAATCTAAGATTAAAATTTGATACCATCTCATCTTCCCTAATATGGATATCAAAGAAATTAGTAAGAAAAATTGACTCACTAATCCACTCACCATAATGCTCCTTAAATGCTAATTAAAATTTTGAACAAGAACTGATTGAATGTGGCGACATACATGAAAACTAATCTCTAGCATCATCTTTCAGAGGTTGTATAAATAACCTCATAACCACATCTTCATGATCAACTTCATAATCATTCATAAGACTACTAAACCTTTTCAAATGCATCTCTATTGATTCATGCTGCATAACATTGAATATGGGCAACTTGTCTCTCACATAAAGTAAGATTGGATTTGGGTATCTAGCTATACCATTAAAATCAAGGGCTCTATATATTTTAGTACTGAAACCTCTTCTACTACATAATGGAGGCTTCTATCATGATATGATCATGTTAAGATCCATACAAGCACAATTATACTGCAGATACATCTTAACAATTATGCCCTTGCAAGCTTCTTTTTACAATAAGAGACCTTAAAATTACATAACACATGACCCACTACAACAAAGGCTAAGATCTCATTCAATGAGCATAAATTAATGAAACATATATGCTTATTTTCATATGGTGAAAACAATTAGATATGAGAAGCATAAAAAACTACTAATTATTTTTCCCTATCTTAATACTCAAATCATTTGGAGGGAACACAATTCGACATCTTACATTCTCAAACATAGCATGCAACTTCAACAAACCAGCAGTTCATCATTAAAAGGAAATGATGAACCTTTCTCTCTCTCTTTTCTATTTATACATGTTCATATCATTCTATTTGTTGTACTTTTCCAGTCATACCCACGATTTGTGTGGGTAACCTTACACATTCTTTATAATAAAAATGTTGTTTTATGCAATCTTTTAATGTTGTTTCTTGAAAAATACTTGCATAATGAAATAGAATTTGAATTATCAATCATGATGTGTGAAATGAAGAACTTTTATGAAAAACATTTGTGTACCTTTCTTCATCTGCAATGTGTAAGGCCTCATTAGGCCACCAAATTTAGCTGTAGCAAAATTTGGTAACAGAAAGAAAGGGTTCTCTTCTGCCATTGTGGATTTTTCTTTTTGTTTTTGTTGTTTCAGTTTCTTCTTTTGATTCTTGGTCAAAGTCAGCATACAAGTATTTGAGATTGTTGAGCATTTCGATCCATGTCAAAGTGCAAGTTTCGATGTCATTTGATCAAGTCCAATAGAAAATATCTTATCCTATTAAGAAGACAAGGTTAATCTTATCTAAAGTCCAGTTTCATGATGAAGGATGATAAATCCTGATAAAGAAACTATGTCTAAGAGATCGGATATCAAAGATATTAATTCTCCACTTAAGATGTTTGGATCCTAAACTTGGTTGAAAAGTATGTACTTATAAAACCTATTTTCTCAGTTTCAAATTGTCCTGGCAGAAATAACCTAAGAAGTACTTTGAAAAGGGGATCCAGAACTGTTTTAAATTTATGAGAAAAGTTGTATTTTAGTCTTTCTTTGTGATACAAATCCACAGATGCGCTAAGAAAATGTATGAAAATGCTATACTATCCACCCAAAACACGATTCTAGACACTGGAAACACTATGTTGTCCTCTTTATACACTAACTTATCTGACAGACTTACTAATTTGGGGTTGCAATGTGTTACTCTACTCTATTTTTCTGTATTCTATGACATACTATTGGATAGTCTTTATACATTATAGAATGACCTAAGAATGCTACAAAATGACCTGAGAATGATACAGTTTCACCTGAGAACGCTAAAGTTTCATCTATCAATGCTAAAGTTTCAACTATCAATGCTAAAGTTTCAGCTATCAACGCTAAATTTTCACCTACCAATGCTAAAGTTTCACCTTAAAACACTATAGTTTCACCTGAGAATGTTACACTGCTATGTGATGGGTATTTTGACAATTTGATGTTTGTAGTTGAAATTTGATATCTCAATGAATGATATTCTGATTTGATTCAAAAACACACAAGACAAATTTTCAATAGATTTTCCTTGTCTCAAACTATAACAACAATTATATATTCCAGGCTCAAATAAAGCCCAAAATTTTCACGGGTATATAACATAAAAATACATCAAGCAGTTCTAGCCTAAGGAGTGGATGCAATGCGGTAACTTAGCCCACACTTGGTATTTCTTCAACATGAATTCTCAACACCTTGAGGAGTGTCTTACAAACTTGTCTTTGCAAGAGAGGATAGATAGGGGCCTTCAGGACTGGAAGGATAACCTGATCACCCTTTTTCTGAAAATCTATAAATAGCCTATACAACGCTAGAAATTTTTATCTCATCTCAAGGAAATACATATGGTGAGTGTCTTGGGGGGAAACTAGCTATGCCCTTGCACTGAAATTAATGCACCAAGGCTTAAAAGGTGGCTTGTAGATTAATTAGCACTAGTAAGGGCATCTGTTAAGTGCGTTAGGGTATAAACTCAATTAAGAGGTCTCCTAGCCTTGAAAACTAAGGTTAAATATACCAAAGGTATGTGAGGAGAACTATTCCCAATCACTGATGTTGATATCAATTTTCATCAAAATCTATTTTATTTTAGAGTAGGTTAGATTAAATTGGCATTATCCATTCCCACTTGGGTTGTTCCCCTCTCACTTGACCTATGTGCTACTCGGGAGGGTAGGCCTGCTAAATATATTGCACCAATAAAATGAAAAATGATTAGTCTAGCTTTGTGATCACCCAATGAAGGGGAGAGCATACTCACCTATCATGTTAGACACACAAGACATGTTGTTACTTGATCTTTTAATTAATCTATGTGCCTATTTTAACCAAAAAAAATGCAATATCCCACAGCTACACACAATGTTAGTAGTTTACAATTGAGTCTTTGGCTTTGAAAGGTTTTTGCAACTTCGGTATTTGACAATGTGAAAAGTACTTGTGAAATAGAAAAGTGCAAATTAGTTCTAGAAAAATAGAATAATTTTGTAATCAAAACTGAAAATGCTAGAATAGAGCATCAAAACGCTAAGCTTGACAAGCAGAACACTATTAAATGAACTATATGCACTATGTTGATAAATCAAAATGCTAAATTAAGAAAGGAGAATGCTAAGAAATGAAATTAGAATGCCAAAATAGAGATAGGATAAAATAATAGAATGAAACCCTCTATATGTGCTATAGTTCATCACATATACGCCATTCTTGGTGACGAGAATGCTAAAAGAAAGACTAAGAATGTTAATCTTTGGTGCAGTCACCGGTTAGGAGAGACCTCAAAGAGATTAGTCTGGGCTGGTTAGCAAGAGTAAACACAATGAAAACACAAATATATGATAGAGGAAATGCAGAACTGAATGAATTATATCATGAAAACTATTTACAATCAACCGGTAGCAACTGGGTTACAGTAACTAGCTCACTAGCCTGCTAAAACATGCTTGATTACAAAACAGGTCACAACCAGGGCTTCAAATCTTAGGATCTATCTTCTATGTTCTATCTTCCTTAACTAAATTCTAATTCTCAATTACAATGATTTATATGATCCAAAAGGGATCCGGTTAGCTCCAAAAAGGATCCAATGTCGAAGAAAACAACCTAATGTGTAAAAACAACAAGGTCGGCCTCCACCAAAGAAATTCCTCTGAAAAATATAAAGGATGAATTGTAGATCAAAGGGAAAGGTTATCCACATGCCAAGAAACATTGAAATCAATGCTCAAGGATCTGCAAGCTATGGAAGGGATCCTGTAGATCCCGGTAGATTACAACTAGGCAACCAGTACCAAAAAACTATCTTGAAATCAGTAGCAATAACTTACCGGAAAATGATCAAAATGATCCACGGTTTGGGGATAAGGTAGATGATCAAGTCCTCAAGAAAATCCCAACTCTTCGAGATCCAGTGAGCCATATTCGAGAAATACAGAAAGAAATTCTAAAATTGCAAAATAGAAATAAAAATAGAAAGGAAATATTTTTTGGTTGATGCAAGATTGCCATGAACTGGGGATGCTCATGCATCAATCTTCAACCTTGATACGTTGAACTTTGTCACCAATACACTACTCTAGAATCTATGAAGACTTGTCAAGAAAATTCCTACAAGAAAACTTGTTAAAATCTATGGGGTCTGGGGATGGGCACTAGAAAATGTGTGTGGAAAATAATGTGTCAATCATCAAACAATCCAAAAACAACACATAAATGAGACAATAAATATGTGGAAAGAAAAGTAAAGACAAACAATACAAATTCAACCTTCCTTGTGATGTCCCATTTTCCTCTAATTCCAAGGATCTTGTAGATCTTTTGAGGTATCTCTCAATAGCAATATGATCAACAAAATGACTACTTAGAATATGAGTAGCTAGATTATCTTAGAAGCTATATGATGCTAAGAGATAAATACTAAAAACATGATGCTAGATTTCTATGAAAACTATGCTAAAATGCTTGATAACTCAATTAAGTTTCTAATGTCCTATTGATAATACAAAATAATAGAGTAAGCCTAGGATACAAGATTAAGGAGAGCTCATGAATAAAATTTGATGCTATTTATAAACTTTTTAAAATAAGAGGTGATGTGGTAGGAATCGACAGTTGAGATCTGATTTGGACAAATCAATGGCTCAAGATGAAGAGATCAGAGGGAATCAAGGAGATATGACATTTGTCCTACTTAGAAGGGACAAGTGGCATAGATAAATTAGAAAGGTCACACATGTCCCTCAAGAGGGCAAGTGTCATGGAGGAAGAAGACATGTTGCAAAGATGCCATGTGTCTTCAAAAGATGATACCCAACCCATAGGAGGTTATCTTTGTTAGGATTGATGATAGTCCCAAAGATACTGAGAGGGGGGGTGAATCAGTATCTAACCTATTAACAGAATATTTGATCTTATTAAGTATTTTTCAATCCAAAATAGTGTATCGGTAAACAAGAATTAATGCAGTAAATAAGAACAGTAAAGACAACAAAGAAAGTACACCATAACACAAGATGTTTAACGAGGAAACCTAGTGTGGGAAAAACCTCGGTGGGATTTGTGACCCACAATATTCACTCACTGGCCAATGAATGGATATTACTTACAAGAGGGGCCTGCACATGTAGGAAGGCCAACTACCTAGAGCTCACTGCTCAATTACAAAAGGAAGTCTCACCGACTTACAAATGGATTATGAGAATGAAATATAATGTACTCCTACAAAACAGCATATGCTATGCCAGGTTCAGTACCGGTTTAAGCTCATACAATAACCATAAACCCTTCTACAAAATCTGCCTTAATATTCACTCTACATATTTATCATATCTATCCTTTATCTGTTAGTTAGATGAGAGGGGGGGGGGTGAATCATATAAACTCACAATTCAAAATATTCATTAGATTCAACCGCGGTAGAATGAACTTGATATGCAACTATGACTGTAAATCATTCAAACTCATAAATTGATAAACTTGAAACAACAAAACACATTTAACACCAGATTTAATGTGGAAACCCAAATAGGGAAAAACCACTGTGGGATTTTAGACCCACTAAGAAAATATACTCTTCTAGAGTATGCTCGGTTAAAAGCCAATCCTGTTAAAGATTACATAAACACATTTCTAGATGTGACCCAGTCAAGGGATTTCCCTCAGATCTATCAGAATCTTGCACTTTGTTAGAAGTGATCTTGTCAAAGGATTTCAAACACTCATTCAGAATGTTACCTTGCTAGAGAATATACAAATAAGATAGTTAGGTCCACTCGGTTAAGAGATTTCCTAGCACTTACAAAATAAATAATAGTAATAAAATATATCTACAACTTCACATCTGAAATGTTAAAGCAGACTCTATGTGCTCAAAATAATCTTGTCATAAGACTTATCTTCCTCCTTGCTAGGCTTCTCAATCTATTTTTCAATCAGATCTCTAATCTTCTATACTCAGTAATCACCTCTGCAGTATCACTGCTCTTCTATTTGCCCACATACTTTGTTCATCAACTTTTACTTATTTATAAGCAATTCCAAACCGCTTAATTTCCTTAATCACATTTCCCATGATTAATCTTAGCCATTAGATCTTCAAACTTGACTAGGTTCATTGAATCCTTTGAACTGAAAAATGTTTTATCTTGCCTTGGAACTTGTATACCTTCCTTGGTACTTGTGCTCTGTTATGACCATTCAATCTGCGCTATAGATCCAACTCTTGTATTTTCATTGTTGTTGATCCTTAACAAACTTCTTGCATGACATTCCAATCTCCTATAAATCTCCAGCTCATTGGCATCCTTCATTTAATAATGTATTTATTCATCCAATGCATTCTGCTACTGCTCGGTTGATACTCGATAAATATTGAACTTTACTCCGTAGATATTCTTTCTACTTTAACCGACACTGATAACCTTGGTGTTTACCGACTAGCTCCTTGCTTGGTAAAATAGAACAATATCAAACCTTTACTCATTCTGATGCATGAAATATTTTCTCCTTCATATTCAGTCTTCAAATACACATATATAGGATATCAAAACAATCAAAATAACATAATCTCATCACTATCTAACTCGGTAATAGTTGCCCATTGAATAACTTATTACTCCACTTCATTTTCACATTCTTTCTATGTCACTTACTGACATCTTTATACTCATCAAGACATACTTTTTAAGATATGGCAATATCATACTGAATCAGAAAATCAATTGCTTGACATTAATGACAAAATAATATTATTAAGACAGTAATCATCCTTTATCAATTATATCAACAATCTCCAACAACCTTCTCAATATCATCATACCAACAAACTTAATGTAATGCCAACAATCTCCCCCTTTGGCATTGATGGTAATACCAACCTGATTTATTCCAATTGATCCAGATTGCTTTTTTTCTTCTCCTATTATCCTTGAGCTGTAAACTTCTCCTATGATCTTCTCCCCTTGTCATTAGTCTTCTCCCCCTTTGACAACAATGCCAAAAGTAAAACTAATTCATGATTACTTCCCCTTTGAAGTAATATCCTTTCTTGTTAAAACATATACAAATGTATCATCTTAGTCTCGGTCAGGGCATCTTGTCTTCATTCAATGTTTCCTACACAACTTTAGATGACCTTCTAAAGTGTGTAAATCAGCATCAACTTGCAAATAGTATTTTGTAGAGTCATAGAATTGATGCTTTCACCGAACTCTATCAGTGAGTACTAGATAGGGGTAGGACCCCTAACTTACTTCTGAGATACTCAAAAGTGTCCCTTGGCAGTGGCTTTGTGAAGATGTTTGCTATTTGTTCCTTTATGCTAACATACTCTAGCAGAACTTTCTTTTCTTGAACTTCTTCTCTTAGATAATGATACTTTATAGAGATATGCTTTGTCTTAGAGTGCATTACCGGATTCTTTGAAATGTTAATAGCACTTGTATTATCCCAAAATATAGTTACTATCTCGGTAACTATCTCATTCATACCTTCCAATAGTTGTTTGATCCATGCTAGATTGGTACAATTCAATGCTACAACAGCATATTCAGCTTCAACTGTTGACTATGAAATGCATCTTTGTTTCTTGCTAAGCCAACTCACTAGTCTTTCTCCCAAAAAGAAAGCTCCACCGCTTGTGCTTTTCCTGTCATCAATATTTCCTACCCAATCAACATCAGTATAGAATTTTAAGTCAAAATCATTCCTCTTTTTATATAGTAAACCATAATCTTTAGTGCCTCTCAAGTATCTGAAAATTCTCTTGATTGTTGTCATATGGGTTTCTTTGGGATCTGCAGAAAATATTGTAGCTATATCTACTGCATGTGCTATATCAGGCCTGCTGTGAACTACATATTGCAACTTTCCAATCATAGATCAGTAAAGTGTCTCATCAACAGATGTAGATTCATCATTCTTTGATAGTTTACAATTAGTAGTCACAGGAGTACTTACAGGTTTAGAATCCTCCATTCCAAATTTCTTCAAGATTTCCTTTATATACTTGGATTGAGTAATGAAAATCCCATTTTTCATTTGTAGTATCTGTAAACCTATAAAATACTTTATTTCACTGATTAATGACATCTCAAATTCTTTGCACATTTCATTTCCAAAGTTCTTGCATAAAGAATCATTACCACAAAAAATAATATGATCAACAAATATGGCTGAAATCAATATTCCATTATCCTCATCATTCTTCATATACATGTTGTTGTTTTCACTAGTCCTCATAAATCCAAACTTGATTAAGTAAGAGTGCAACCTTTCATACCATGCTCTAGGTGCTTGCTTTAGGCCATATAAAGCCTTTTTCAACTTACATACCTGATTTTTATTCTTCTCTTCAATAAATCCTTCAGGTTGTTCAATATAGACTTCTTCTTCTAGTACACCATTCAAAAATGCAGATTTAACATCCATTTGATATACCTTAAAATTTTTGTAACCAGCATATGCCAACAATGTTCTCACTCCTTCAAGTCTTGCCACAGGTGCAAAAGTCTCACCATAGTATACTCCTTCTTCTTGAGCATAACCTTTGCAAACTAGTCTTGCTTTATTCCGAATGACCTCACCTTTTTCATTTAGCTTATTTCTGAAAATCCACTTTGTACCGATTATATTTTTCTCTTTTAGTCTTGGGACCAGTGTCCATGTTTCATTTTTCTTGATTTGTTCAATCTCTTCTATCATAGCATTCACCCAATCTTCATTGCTTAATGCCTCTTTTACTATCCTCGGTTCAAACTTGGATATCAGACATGGGTTTTGTCTCAGTTTGTTCCTTGTCATCACTGGAGCATCCTTATCTCCTATAATCTAACTTGATTCATGATTTATTATGACATATTTTCCTAATATAGACTTGATAGGCTCTGTATGATCTTCTTCATCACTCGGTAACTAAGTATTTTCTTCATGGACTTTCTCGGTTAGACTTCTTAGTTGTACATATACAAGCTCTTCATAATCTTTTGGTTCTTTGGAGTTTCCTTCATCATTCCTTTCTGCAAATTCATCAAATTTCACATTTGCACTTTCCACTATTTTGTTAGATGATTTGATCAGACATTTAAATGCTTTACTCCGAGAGGAATAACCAAGAAATGTTCCTTCCTCACTTTTCTGATCAAATTTTCCATTTCTGTCATCTTTGTGAACATAACATCTACTTCCAAATATTTTAAAATAACTTACATTTGGTTTCTTGTCATACCAGATTTCATACGGTGTCTTCATAGTTCCTTTCTTTAGTTGTACTCGGTTCAGGGTGTAAACTGCAGTGCTTATTGCTTCTCTCCAAAATAGTTGAGGTACTCTCTTTTCTATCATCAAGGTTTTGGCACAATCTACAATTGATCTGTTTCTTCTTTTAGCTATCCCATTTTGTTGTGGTGTTCTCGGTGTAGACACTTGTCTCTTTATACCATGATCATTGCAAAATAAGTTAAATTCATCTGAAATGAACTCTCCTCCTCTATTAGATCTTAGACATTTCAACTGTCTTCCTATTTCATTTTCAACTCTTGCCTTATACCATTTGAACATTTGAAAGGCTTCTGATTTCTCTTTTAAAAACATAACTGACATCATCCTATAAAACGATCAAAATATACAGTTATTAGCAGTCATAAACTATCCTAGAGGATTGGCAAAGAAAAAAATAGGTGTTCTCCTCATAAAACATAGAGATATGAAACAATAACAAGATGTGAGGTAATAGTTATAAAATTTGGATGAACTCAAAGAGACATTTACAAATACAACCTACCCTTCATATTACCTAATTGAAAAAATGGATGCAATGCAAGTCCTTGTATCAATAATGTCTAGTAGATAGTAAAAAACTAGAACAATAAATTCCATATAAAAGTGGTTAAACTTAAAATGGCAGAGGACCCTACACAAGGTCTATGTACACTCACTTGGTATTACAATAAAAAGATCCTTTCTCTAGAACTTTGTTTTCAATGTACACATCATTGGTAATCATTGTTATGATGGATGGTCTATTAGGATAGTAAATAAAATGCTTATTCTTTTTCCACCCTTTGAAACTACAACAAGGTATTTGACTTGGCAAGGTCCCCACACATCACTTCAACACCAAACATTAGGCAATTCAACCTTTTTCCTTCTCAATGCATTTTTTTTGTCTTTCACTGGTTTTCTCAGTTTGATACATAGGGATATAAAACCTTTCATGGCATCATCACACGTACAAACTTCCCCATATGTCCCTGCAAGTCTAATATATTGAATACATTTCACCTAGCACTATCTAGTATAGATTCTTGTGCCCTATCCATATAGGATGTTTTCACACCACACTATAATCCTTGACTCATGTGTATGATGCAGAGGTAGGGGCATGTATAATGGTTTCAACATATAAAGTCAATGATCATACAGTCCATTCTTCTAGACACCCTTGGATACATTAATTGGATTCTAGGCTTGGGAAAACTAATATGAATTGAGCCAACACCATGAGGATGGGGTCAAGTATCATGGCAACTGATCATAATTTTTAAAGATGAGGTTCACACTCATTGATGGTCATTTTGCAACTCACCTTGAGTCTACATGAGCTGCAGAAGCTTGTGATAAGTATGGATGATTGTCTCCTTCCATTATGTAGTCCTTTCATATTTTATGTGCCTACACACTATGTTGTTTTTAAGTATTGATTTATTCTTAAGACATCTCATGAATCCATTACATGTCCACACTTGGGTTTACAAACACAACTCTATCAAAATAAAAACAATATCACTAGTAAAACTATGACTGTGACAATTAATACCCTTAGGACAATCATAGAAATTTAATTTATTTCATTTGGTTCTGATACAAAAACCCTTCCAAAGGTTGCATAGGGTCCCCTCACCCCTCTCTCTATCATCAACCACTTCAAATACCAATCGCTTGGTATTCCCACCAAATTCTTCACTCTTACTGCCTTTTACTGTCTGATACATAGAGATATCAGACTGTCCTCATGCCCAAACACGTACCAAATCTAATTTGGAGCCCTGAACACAACATAATATGATACATAGCATGAAAAAAGGTCTTCCCACATATTTGGGTGAATTTATATGCATGGGAGACAAAACTATACATTATTTACTCCTCTTAGTAAACACTAGGCAAGGTTTTCACATTTTTTGGAAAACCTATGATATCTTCTTTAAAAGACAATGAAATTAAATACCACAAAAAGACAAAATGAAGTTAACTCACTACTCTACCACATCCAATTGACTTCCCATCAAATTATAATGATTTTCACAATGAAAAATGAAGAGAATCTGACCGAAATGTCAAAAAATGCATAGAAAACCCTAATTTCATTAAGCAAAACTCTTGGATGGCATTCCAAAGGACTATTTATTCCCATACAAGTGGGTTATAACCTCAAACCACCATAAACTAACTTTCCAACCATATTTTTAAAAAATTTCTACAAGAAATGCAAAAGTTGTCATGGCAAAATGACAACTTTTATTCCCAATGGACCTGAAACTTTCACAATTAGGTCCCAATACATGAATATTTGAATGGTATGGAAGCTTCCAAAGAGGCTAAAGCTTGCACACAAATTTAACTAACATAAAGATTACAATAAAATATTTATTCAAATTTGCAATTAACAATCTCCATGCACATCAATCCTCTTCACATTTAATGTCTCTCCCTAGTGTTTCAATTTTTTAGATAGTTATTGATTTGATCAAACACATGGAAATTATATTTATGGTAGAGTTTCAAAAGCCTTTACGCTTTGATGGATATTATACCCTACTCTATGGCTCAACCTTGCATCTGTTCTATTATTGTTTCTTGCATAGCCTGTCTCTATATTATGCCATGCACCATCTCTGCAGCCTTCCAAAGTAGTGTTATGTTTGTTCATTGCCCCTTTTACTAAACTCTGTAAAATGCAATCTTGTATTTATTTTTAATCGATGCTTTCCTACATTGTTTGATCTGCCATCTTGTTAGAAATTTCCTCTCTATTATGCTTTGATGGGTGTTGCATCCTGTTACAAACCTCACATTTTGGCACTGGCAGAAAGGATATTCGCAAAGGTTGTGGAATATGGATTTTACATCTACCAATTGTCATTCCATCTTGTGTTAATGGCTTTTACATGTAGAAGAAATAAATTTGATAAATAGGCCATATGGTGGATGATAAGTGGAGGATATAAGTACTAAAGGTGTGGCAATACTGGCTTTTGTACATGAAGGTGATTGAGCTGATTATAGTGGCTTTGGTACATGGATTTTGTCTCAGTTTGTTCCTTGTCATCACTGGAGCATCCTTATCTCCTATAATCTGACTTGATTCATGATTTCTTATGACATATTTTGCTAATATAGGTGCGATAGGCTTTGTATGATCTTCTTCATCACTCGGTAACTGAGTATTTTCTTCATCGGCTTTCTCGGTTAGACTTCTCAATTGTACATATACAAGCTCTTCATAATCTTCTGGTTCTTTGGAGTTTCCTTCATCATTCCTTTTTGCAAATTCATCGATTTTCACATTTGCACTTTCCATTATTTTGCTAGATGATTTGATCAGACATTTAAATGCTTTACTCCGAGAGGAATAACCAAGAAATGTTCCTTCCTCACTTTTCTGATCAAATTTTCCATTTCTGTCATCTTTGTGAACATAATATCTACTTCCAAATATTTTAAAATAACTTACATTTGGTTTCTTGTCATACCAAATTTCATACGGTGTCTTCATAGTTCCTTTCTTCAGTTGTACTTGGTTCAGGGTGTAAACTATAGTGCTTATTGCTTCTCTCCAAAATATTTAAGGTACTCTCTTTTCTATCATCAAGGTTCTGGCACAATCTACAATTGATCTGTTTCTTCTTTCAGCTATCCTATTTTGTTGTGGTGTTCTCGGTGCAGACACTTGTCTCTTTATACCATGATCATTGCAAAATAAGTTAAATTCATCTGAAATAAACTCTCCTCCTCTATCAGATCTTAGACATTTCAACTGTCTTCCTATTTCATTTTCAACTCTTGCCTTATACCATTTGACCATTTGAAAGGCTTCTGATTTCTCTTTTAAAAATATAACTAACATCATCCTTGAGTAATCATCCACAAATAATATGAAGTATTTATCACCATAATAACTTTGAACTTTCATAGGACCGCAAAGATCAGTGTGTACAAGATCTAAAATTCCTTTAGAAGTGTAAGAATTACTTGTAAAGCTTGATTTTGTCATCTTACCCATCTGGCATCCTCGGCATATTTCATTCTTAGGTTTTTCCAAGCTCGGTAGACCTCTTACTCGGTGCTTCTTACTTATTTTGATCAAGTTATCAAAATTTACATGACAAAACCTTTTATGCCATAGCTAGGTGTCTTCTATTTTTGCATACACACAATTGTTCCGAGTTGAGTCAAGATGAAATGTATTACCTCTTGTTTGAGTCCCGATAGCAGCCAACTTTCCATGTTTGTCATGAAATTTGACAATTCCTTTCTGAAATCTTACATCATCACATATATACATCATCACATTTAGTATTGTCAAGAAGTGTGATAGATCCTTTACCTTTCATAGGACATGGTGCATCATTACCAAATCTTACATAACCTCCATCATAATCTTCTAATTTAACAAACTTGTGTTTATCACCTGTCATGTGATGTGAGCATCCACTATCTATGATCCAAGAATCATTATTATTTATGTGTGATATTAAGGATTTTTCTTCATACCTTTCTTCATCTGACCCATCTTTGATAGCCACATATACAACTTCCTCTGTCTCAGTCCCATCATATTTATCATCATTGGATTCCTCATCAGCTACTAGGCATGTCTTTCTATCTCTCCTTCTGAAGTCTCGGTGCCCTCTATATTGGTAGTCTTTCTGTGTGTCATCTCAGTATTCTCCCTTTTCACTAGATTCTTTGTCAGGATAGTTTGAAGCCATATGTCCAATTTTATCACAGTTAAAACATTTCAAAGGTAACTTTCATTTATACTTACCTTTACCTCTCGGTAACCTTCTAGCCAATAATGCTTCAAATTCTTCTTGCTTTCTGATTTCCTCATATAGTTTATGTACTTCTTCTATGTTTTTGAAAAATCTCTCACTTGCAGATTCAACTTTGTTTACCGAAGACCCACTGTTATCAAAATTACCCAGCTCAAAAGCATGTAGCTTACCGATAGTAGCATCCAAAGAGACTGGCATGTCTGGTACAGACCTTAATTCATTAATTGCAAAGACTTGAATGGCATAAGCAGGTAGAAGTGTTCTCAGCAACTTACTTGTTACATACTTTTCTTCAATAGTTCCTCATGCTCCTTTGATTTGATTGACAGTTTCCTTTAACCTTGTACTGTATTGGATTATGTTCTCACCTTCATTCATTCTCACGGATTCAAGTTGTCCTCTTAGACTATCTACTTTTTCTCTTTGAACATGTTCATCACCACCATACATAGATATAAGCTTATTCCACATAGCTTTGGCATCATTACAACCTTCTAGATCTTTAAACTCTGAGTCGGTCAATGCTGATGTTATTTCAATCATTGCTTGAATATGTTCTTTCTTTTCCTTTATCTCTTCCATTGTCATCGGGTAGGTGCTAGGTGTAGTGTAATCATTCTCCAGATAATATGTTGCATATTCTCCAATTTCTGATAAGTGCAGCTACATCCTTTTCTGCCATGTGGAGAAACTTGACTTGTTCAACTTTGGTGCATCCCTTTTATACATCTTCGGATCTTGCCTCAAGTTCCTTTAAACTTTTCTTTTAGAGTTCTAGCTCTGATACCAATTGTTAATTAGATGAGAGGGGGGGGTGAATCAGATAAACTCACAATTCAAAATATTCATTAG
Organism: Cryptomeria japonica; assembly: GCF_030272615.1. Lineage (NCBI taxonomy): Eukaryota > Viridiplantae > Streptophyta > Pinopsida > Cupressales > Cupressaceae > Cryptomeria > Cryptomeria japonica. The sequence goes on along the minus strand of NC_081411.1, from coordinate 468,565,124 downwards.
ATTCAACCTCGGTAGAACTTACTTGATATGCAACTATGACTGTAAATCATTCAAACTCATAAATTGATAAACTTGAAACAACAAAACACATTTAACACTAGATTTAACGTGGAAACCCAAAAAGGGAAAAAACACTGTGGGATTTCAGACCCACTAAGAAAATATACTCTTCTAGATTATGCTCGGTTAAAAGCCAATCCTGTTAAAGATTACATAAACACATTGCTAGATGTGACCCGGTCAAGGGATTTCCATTAGATCTATCAAAATCTTGCACTTTGTTAGAAGTGACCTTGTCAAAGGATTTCAAACACTCATTCAAAATGTTACCTTGCTAGAGGATTTACAAATAAGACTGTTAGGTCCACTCGGTTAAGAGATTTCCTGTCACTTACAAAATAAATAACAGTAATAAAATATATCTACAACTCCACATCTGAAATATTAAAGAAAACTCTATGTGCTCAAAATAATCTTGTCATAAGACTTATCTTCCTCCTTACTGGGCTTCTCAATCTATTTTTCAATCAGATCTCCAATCTTCTGTACTCAGTAATCACCTCTGCAGTATCACTGCTCTTCTATTTGCCTGCATACTTTGTTCATCAACTTTTCCTTATTTATAAGCAATTCCAAACCGCTTAATCTCCTTAATCACATTTCCCATGATTAATCTTAGCCTTCAGATCTTCAAACTTGACTAGGTTCATTGAATCCTTCGAACTAAAAAATGTTTTATCTTGCCTTGGAACTTGTATACCTTCCTTGGTACTTGTGCTCGATTATGACCATTCAATCTGTGTTGTAGATCCAACTCTTGCATTTTCATTGTCATTGATCCTTAATAAACTTCTTGCACGACATTCCAATCTCCTATAAATCTCCACCTCATTGGCATCCTTCATTTAATAATGTATTTATTCTTCCAATGCATTCTGTTACTGCTTTGTTGATACTTGGTAAATATTGAACTTTATTCGGTAGACATTCTTTCTACTTTAACCGACACTGATAACCTTGGTGTTTACCAACTAGCTCCTTGCTTGGTAAAATAGAACAATATCAAACCTTTACTCATTTTGATGCATGAAATCTTTTCTCCTTCATATTCAATCTTAGAATACATATATATAGGATACCAAAACAATCAAAATAACATAATCTCATCACTGTCTAACTCGGTAATAGTTGCCCATTGAATAAATTATTGCTCCCCTTCATTTTTATATTCTTTTTTTGTCTCTTACTGACATCTTTTTACTCATCAAGACATACCTTTTAAGATATGGAAACATCATACTGAATCAAGAAAATCAATTGCTTGACATCAATGACAAAATAATATTATTAAGACAGTAATCATCCTTTGTCAATTATATCAACAATCTCCAACAACCTTCTCAATATCATCATACCAACAAACTTAATGTAATGCCAACACTATCATGTATCTCCAAATGATCTACAAGATCTCATACTTATATATGAGTCTTATTACAATGTGCCATGTCGGCTTACAAAAAGATATTACAATTAAATATAAAATACAATAATCAAAATCCTGTCGGCTGAGATGCTGGTAAACATTATTGTCGCTGCTGGTGAAGTGTCTTCCGGTGTAGAGTATGTCGGTGCTGATAAGTTGCCATCAATGACAACACCTTCAATCACCTTCAATTCTCATTGGAGTGTGCAATGCCAACAATCTGCCTCTTTGGCATTGATGGCAACACTCATGAGAAAAATCCAAAAAAGTGTCCCCAAAATTGAAGTCCAAAAATCTTACCAAAAATCTGTACTCCCCCTAAGCAGATGATCTCTTCTGATGACTGTTTTTCTTAGTTATACTACTCCCCCTTTGACATCAATGACAAAGGTTGTCAAAATTGTCAAATGAGTGTAGTTTTCAGCTAGAACCTTGTAACCGGTTGGTTACAATCTGGAATAAGTCTGCTAAGACCAAGTTCAAACTCTGAGTAAACCACTTGCTATCCTTCAAAGTTGCTTTTGTTCTCTAAATTGTACCGGTGAGATGATGCATTTTCTCTTCTGGTGTCTTCTGCCCTTGAATAAGTGCCTTAGAGATCTCTTTCCGTAAAGAGATGAGGTTATCCAACTTTGAACTGAGTCTGCATTTAAGCTCTTTGGCTTTCCCCTTTAATCTTTCCTTCTCTTTCTCTAACTTCTCCAGTTTCTCCTCAAATCCAACAATTTCTTGCTCAATAACTGATATTGGTTCTAATGAGCCAGTGATATTATCAGCTATATCATTAATCTCCTTTTGCACTTTGTTGATTTCTTTATCAATATCCACTGTCAAAAGATTTATCTTATAAGTGTCTATGTACAGTTCCTTGAACTCTGTAATTGTTTTATTTAGTGTTAGTAAAAGAGTGTCAATGTGTTCCATGCACTTCTTTATTGTTTCCTCAAAGAATTTCTCTCTTTCCCTGTCCATTTTCTCTGTAAATGTTTCTTCATTTATTTGATCTACAGTCAGTATATTGTTGGTGATGTATTTAGACAATGTGTCTAACTGACTCAAAGAATCCTTATTATCTACATTACACTTGGGTGCAATCAATTTAAGAATAGGAATTGTATCATCCATTTTCTTATAGGCCAATGCATTACAATTTTAAATTTTATTAATAGAATCCAATAGTACTTCAGTCACATTGGTTGGTCTGAATTCTGTCATAGATGTACTAGATGACTGGCCAATTACCTTCACAATCTTTGTGCTTCCAGTGGGAGAAATCACTTTGCTTGTCTCGACCTCTGGAGGGTCAGTCTGTGTTTTCATTTCTACTAGCAAAGGTTTAGGCTTTTCAATAGTTTCCGATGGCACTATCTCTATGTGTACTTATGAATCAACCTATTTCTTTGCTTGTGTCTCTACCTGTTTCATAGTGTTATCGGCTGGTGTTTTTGATTGTTTTTCAGTGTTATCCACTGTCGGTTTCTCTGTCTATTTTTTTGCATTGTCCATTACCAGTGACTCAGTTGGTTTCTCTTTATTCTCTGTTGTCAGTATCTCTGACTCTGTTGGTTTCTCAATGCTTGCATCAATAGTATTGTCAGTAACCATGCCACTAACCAAGGGATCAATTGTATGCTCAATTTGTTCTACCTGAATCCTAATCTCAATATGTTATCCCTATGATCCAATATCAATATTATCAGCCGGTTGCTCAGTAGCAACACCATTTTTCTTTTCCTCAATGATTTCCTTATCAACTACAATATTAACCTCCTGAGTGTCTATGTTCATAGTATACAAAATTTCAGACTTAGGGTATGTATCCTCATGTGGTGTTTCCACATTCTCAGTAGCCGGTGTACTGTCAGACTGTACCGGTGGAGTAACAAAAGGTGGTGGTAGGTTATTAGCCATTTTTATATTAAGTAGTCCACCTACCTTGCCTTTTCCCTTACTTTTTCCCTTTTGATATACCTTGAAAGTATTAGGTCTGTTTAGTTCTTCTTGTTTTTCTTTCTCAACAAAGAAAATGTCCCATTTGTTAGTTGTCTCTTCTGAGATTTCATTTACCATGTTGCCCATTAGACTTACATGTTGGTGTCCACTTGAAAAGACTATTATGTTTGCTTCACTGATCAACTCATCAATTTCCTCAACCAATTTTACAGGATGTACAACAAGTAGTTTCTCAATTTTGATTTTCTTGTCAAGTTCCATAATAGCTAGCCTTTTAGCATCTAGCCGCCTATATAAATGACTAGGCAAATCATCTACAACCTCTATTAAGACTTTCTTATAAATATCAAGGTGTAAGATGATGTTATTCTCTATACTTTCTTTTTCCTCATTGGTAAATGTATCTTACAATTTTCTTACATTGGATAAATTACCATCATCTGTTATTTCATTCAGCAAGTTGTCCAATGGTGGTATGACCAATTTTTACTTTCTCCTTTTAGGTGTCATCTTCTTAGCTAGTGGCCTTACTGCTTGTTGTTTCTTCCTTATTGTCCTTATTTTCTTGGGAGGAGGAGAGAGTACCGGTGAGGGTTTTCTCTTCCTATCAACTCTTCTAAATTCTGCAGGGATTTCACTTTCCGAGGATGTACCAACCAGTGAGAGATGTGCCTCTGGTTGTAATCCTTCCAGATCACTTTCCTTTATACCAGTTATGTTCAAGATATTTTTTTTTATTTCCTTAACCTACTTAGATGCACTCCTTATGTATTTTTCTCTTCTCTTTCTTTGTTTCAAAGTTTGTACACCACTCTCTATTGTTTCTGCACTACCAAAAACCTTTTCTTCTAGTTCTCTAGGGGATACTAATAGGCCTTTGGCATATATTTCAATTATGTTCACATCAGCCTCATATCCCATTTCTATCACCCAAATAGTTCTAGGAAGAACTACCTCCATCCAAATTTCATCCTTCTTAATTACAAAACAAATTTCCTTTTCATATTTATCTACAATGCTTTGTGGTAACCTTTCCCATGTTTTCATTTTTTCTTTAAATGCTTTGAAGTACTCAGTGATATTGTTATCCTTATCTATCTCCATACCAGTGAAGATATCAGACAGTTTTTTGCCTACCGGTATGTCATATCCAAAGTCTTTCTTGCCTATATCAGGAACCTCTTTTGTAAGATATAGCATTAAGCATACAAGAAGATTGCTAAACGGAAAGTACCTTTCTTATCTCCTTTGATTTTCTTCAAGTTGTCAATCAACTCATCCTTCAACCACTCACATACATCTATCTTAGCATCACTATTGACCATATCATATGCACTTTTAATACATAGACTTGAAACTGAGTTCAGTCTATTTGCATGTCTAGTTTTGTATCCTAAGATCATGCTTATGAATCTAACTTTTTATGTCTATTATATCATTAACTCTCAGGGATCTGCTCTCCTAGGTTGCACCTGTTAAAGTCATCATTGTGTTATTAGGAACCTTTTTAGTTTTATCTGGCTTGTTACTGGTGGAGGGTAAGCCAATCATTGCCCTAACTGCTTCCTTAGTGAATTTACAAACATAGTCTAGCCAAAAGAATTCACCATGAACTCTGCTAAACACAATCCTTACTACTTCCTTAGGAAATTATGAGATGTCAAGGATTTCCACAAAACCTAAAATTTTAATAACCTTATGTTTGGGTTTCACAATTCCACTTTCATCACAGATATCATTTTTATACATTTTCATGATTTCCTCTGAACCTAATTCCTCAATGTGGCAATGTATGTAAATTCTAGGGTCTTCTGCATATGCAACTCCTTTAGGGATTTTTGAAAAAGCACCTAGGGTATCATCCTGTTTTGCTACTTTGGGGATAATCTTGAAAATTGGCCTAGGGCATTTAACTACCTCTATAATAGTAGGATTTGCAATGAATTCTGGAGCAGAGGAGGAAGCCATTGATAAATACCTTAATCTGCCTAATAGGTTTGGATTCTTGAAAGAATTTGCTTCACTTCTCGCTAAGGATTCCTTTTCTTGGGTTTTTTGCACTCTCTGAAAGTTTGAATGCTTGGTGAATGAAAAAGAGGGAAAATCAAAGATTTATAATGTCTTTTCCTTCAACAACCACAATAAATGCCTGCCGGTTAAGTGAAACTTAACACATCTGTCAGTAAAGAAGAAGTTCATCTTCTCACCATAAACTGAGGGTAAACTTGCACGATTTTCAATTTGCTACAATACCCCTAAGGGTTACTTCTCATTTGGATGAAGAGTCTCCTGTCGGTGGAGTAATACTTTGTTCTACTGGTGAAGGAATAATCTCATCAACATTCTGATCTCTCTTTCTAATCCATTGTCTTGAAAATTATTTCTTTACCTCATCAACCTTCTCTTTGCCTTTCAAACTAGATCCTTTATTATTTGTCGGTGAAGTCTTACTTCTACAAAATTTTGCAATATGTCCAATCTTGTTACAAGCATAACAAGTCACATTGTTTTCTAAATAGCCTTTCCATATCCTATGTCGGTTTGTGTTATGCATTGATTAGATAAGTGCCCAAATCTTCCACAAACATAACATCTTGCATTCATTCTATAGGTTTCTGAATTATGACCAATCATGTTGCATTTGGAACATTGACCAGTGGGTGCATTAATGTTCTGATTGTTTGTAGATCTACATTGATTTTCTCTATGACCATACTTGTTATAGTTAAAGCATTTCCCATTAAATTTGTAGGCATTAGGTTGCCTTACCGGTTTACTGTGATCATGGTTGTTTGCAGTATCAGAGCTTTCACCAACTTCAAATCCAAGTCCATTAGTGTCTCCATTAGGTTTCTAACTTTTTAGCATACCATCAAGTTCTTCTGAACTTTTCTTGAATTTCTCTTTATGTTAATTTGCAGTAGCCAACTCATTTTCCAAAAATTCCTTCTTCCTCATAAGTTTAGTTTTATCATGTTCCATGTAAATTAGATCTGTCTTTAACATATCATTTTCATGACTGAGTCTTAGATTTTCATTTCCAACATCATTGAGTCTTCTAGTCAAGTCATCTTCATTCTTCTTTCTGTCTTCAATATCTTTACAAAATCTCATAGTCATGTCTTGCATTTCATTCCTCAAGGTCATGTTTTATTGCCTCATCTTGCTTACAAGATCATTAAGAGTTTCCTTTTCATCATCATCATTCTACATCTTCTCATGAAGTTCTCTTCTTTTGTTTCTAGAAATAGTGAGATTCTCCTGAATTCCTTGAATGAATTCTTGTGCAGTCCTCAGATCATCTTCAAGTTTGATATTCTTCAACTTCTCTGCATCAAAGTCTGCAAGAGCTCCTTCTAATTGCTTTCTTAAGTTTTCCATTTGTACCAATGTCATAATCTTCCTCAAGCTATTAGGCTTTTGAAAATAGAGGACCAGGCTCTGATACCAATTGTTAGGATTGATGATAGTCCCAAAGATACTGAGAGGAGGGGGTAATCAATATCTAACCAGTTAACAGAATATTTGACCGTATTATGTATTTTGCATTCCAAAATAGTGTACCGGTAAACAAAAATTAATTCAGTAAATAAGAACAATAAAGACAACATAGAAAGCACACCATAACACAAGATGTTTAACGAGGAAACCCGGTGTGGTAAAAACCTCGGTGGGATTTGTGACCCACAATATTCACTCACTGGTCAATGAATGGATATTACTTACAAGAGGGTCCTGCACATGTAGGAAGGCCAACTACCTAGAGCTCATTGCTCAATTACAAAAGGAAGTCTCACTGACTTATAATTGGATTATGAGATTCCAATATAATGTACTACTACAAAATAGCATCTACTATGCCATGTTCAGTACCGGTTTAAGCTCATACAATAACCATAAACCCTTCTACAACATCTGCCTTAATATTCACTCTACATATTCATCATATCTATCCTCTATCATGTATCTCCAAATGATCTACAAGATCTCATACTTATATATGAGTCTTATTACAATGTTCCATGTCGGCTTACAAAAAGATATTACAATTAAATACAAAATACAATAATCAAAATCTTGTCGGCTGAGATGCCGATAAACATTATTGTCGCTGTCGGTGAAGTGTCTGTCGGTGTAGAGTCTACCGGTGCCAGTAAGTTTCCATCAATGACAACACCTTCAATCACCTTCAATTCTCATTGGAGTGTGCAATGCCAACAATCTTAACCTTGGTTACGGGATAGGAGGTTAAATTAAAAGATGGTTAGGAGTAGGAGACAGGTGCTTTAATTTAAATTTAAAAATTTAAATTAAATGAGAGACACATGTGAGATTAATTTGAATTGAGAATTCAAATTAAAAGGGAAGAATAATTAAATGGAGTAAATTAATTAACCTTTTCCATTTAATTAAGAGATGAGCAAATGATTTTGAACGGTGAATTTAAAAAAATGAACCATATAAATAAATTATTTTTTATTTATTTATAGGTGGAAACCCGAAGCTATTATAGCTGTTTGCCTAATTTTAGCATTGGTGAATTGGATGGTGTGGTGCCCATACAATTTTAGGGGATGTGGGATAGTGGGTGACATCAAGAGATTGGGTAGTTGGGTGAACAATACATGGGATGGGGTGAACCGGATATTGATTCATGGGATGGGGGAGTCACTCACTATATGACAAGATGGGTGCCTTGTTGAAGCATCTGAGCCATTCGATCCAGTTGAAGCAATAAATTAATCTGTTGATCCATCAATATCATAATAGGTAGAGCCCTAAGGGGGTGTAGTTTCATCATTTCCAGATCATGAGCGTGATTCAGGGTGGGAGCCCCTATTATATGAAGTGGTTTCACCTCCCACCCAAAACTACCTGGCCTACTCTAGAAGGCCCATACAATTATATGGGCTTGAGTTGAAGTGATGTTGAGGGATGGGTGGGGTGGGTGGGTGGAAGATAGGTGTTGTTGTTGAAGAACTCAACTTCTGGTTTCTCTCAAACTATATGCCTACAAGAAGGGTAGAGTAATTGGTCAACTCGTCAAGCTCATAACTTGAACACTGCAAGTTAGAAGACTTAAGAATTTATTAATTAAATACCATGTATTTAATTAATTCTCTAGACCATATTTTAGTGTATACACAACTAACTATTTTTAAGTATAATAATACATCTTTTAATCAATTATATTAATTTTAAGATATAATATTATGATGCATTTTTAGTATTTGTTATTATAAATGGTTGTTTATGTTGGAAATTGGAGAAATTGATTATATGTTGCATTGATGGTTTGTCATTGATGGCAACACCAACTATTTTGGTTGTTTACCAGATTCCGATAGAGTGGTTGGTTAATGATATTGATCTGGTATGCTCTGGTACACTTTGGCTTGTGGATTTGGTTTAGATCTATCATTCATGTTATTCAGATGGGTATCACAATCAGTTGGTTTGGGAATTGATGACTCGAGAGCTATCACTTGTTCTAGTAAGCCTTTTGGTCACCAGTAAGGGTTCTGTTGACAAAGCTTTGTTGAAGACCTTTTGATGCACATGATAAGTGGTGTTGGTGCAGCTTCTAGATGTCTTTTGGGATGTTGTTGGTTATCTTGTTTGTGTTCTTGTTGATCGGTGGTATTGGATTTGGGTCTGGACCTAATGCTATCTTATTTGGCTAGGTTATAGATTGGTTTATGTAACATGCTGGTGGATGATCCCGATGCATTCCTGGTTGGGTTTGTCGACTGGATTATGTTGTTTCAGTTTCAGGGCAACTTGGTTGATCATTAGATTGCGGGTTTAAGTTATGAATTTATTGTATTATCTTTTAGGTGGCCGACCTAATTGTTTAGGTCCCAGGTTGGTATAAATATGATGTAAGACCTCTTTGTAGATCATGAGGATTCATGGGATTATTTGTGTGTGAATAAAGTTGCAATCATATGCAGAGGTTTTTGGTCAACCATAGATGATTGAATTGAGTTGGTGAAAGAGGTTTAAGACATCTGGTACTGAGCTTAACCAAAACTGTACTCAGGCATAGGAGATGCCATTCTTCCAGTTCATTCTTCTTCCAGATTGTAGTCTGGATTTATTTTGTAGTCAGTGAGGCTCCTTTTGTGATGAGCAGTGCACTCTAGGTTGTTGGCCTTCTTGCATGTGTAGACCCCTCTTATTGTAATCACATACTTACTATAGAAGTATGTTTTGTGGTTTATATTTGTGCCTAACTGTTATATCTGCTATTCCAGCATTTGGTTTATGTATTCTAGTGATAAGGTTTTAATTCTTAAAGTTCTATAATCTGTTGACAACTGATTCACCCCCCCTCTTAGTTGTCCTCTGGTTATCTGAGCTATCTAACAATTGGTATCGGAGCTTGGTCCTCTCTGCATAATCTTAACCACTTGAGGAAGATCCTATGGAGTCTAATAGTGCAAGTTCATCAAGTTCATCTGCTGCTATTTTTTGGAGAGAAATTCCTAGGCTTGATCGAACAAATTACAGAGTATGGAAGATTCAGATGGAGACTCATTTGAGATGTCTTGGCAAGGATATTTGGGAGATCACTGAGAATGGCTGTACACCTCATAATCTGGAATTTGGCAATCGTCCTCTGGCAGGCTTGGATAAGGACATTGAAAATGATTGTAGAGCTAGAGAAGCCTTTTTGTGTTTACTTTCTGATAAGCAAATTATGGGACTATCTGACAAATCAACTATGAAGGATATATGGAATAAATTGGAGACTCTGAATGAAAGTGGCCATACTGTTAAAAATGCTAAACTTGATGGTTATAGAGTGAGATATGAGAACCTAAAGATGGAAGAAGATGAAAGGATTACTGCTTTTATGGAGAGAGTTAATGAGATTGTCATGGGAATTCAGTGTTGTGGTGGATCTCTCAGCGAAGATGAAATAATTTCTAAAGTATTGAGAGCTTTGTCATCAGCTTATAAGGTGAAGGCTACTGCAATTAATGAGTTGAGAACTATGGAAAACACCTCTGTTAATAGGGATACCTTGGTTGGGAAATTATTTGCTTTTGAGCTTGAGGAATTCAGTCCTTCTGGGGTTGCAAATCTGAACTTGCTTTTCATACATCTACATTATCTACCAGCAAGAGCGATTGGAAAACCTTATATTCTAAGGAACTGGAGAAAATTAAGAAAGAAGATGAAGAGTTTGAGCAACTTGAAGCCCTATTTGCTAGAAAAGTACCTAAAGGTCCTACAGGAAGTAAGTGTGAAGGAAAATCACCTTTTAAATGTTTTACATGTAATAAGATAGGTCATTTTGCATCTAGATGTCTTGAAAGGAATTCAAGATTTGAGAAAAGAGTTAGAAGATCTTTTATGCCTAACCATGATTATCAGAACAAGCATAAGTAAAGGAGAAACAAAGACAAATCATGCAACTATGTCGATGATGAACCGACACAAGATTCAGCTAATGGATCTGGTGATGAAAAGGAATGGGTATTTTTGGGTATCAAGGAAGATGATCTGGTACCTGAAGAAAAGGCCCTTGCTGCTAAAATTGAAGACAAGGATGAATGGGTGACAGATAGTGGATCTTCACATCATATGACTAGAGATAAAAGGAAGTTTCTATCACTACAAGAATTTGATGGCAACCTGGTTATATTTGGAGATGACAAAGCATGCATGATCAAGGGAAGAGGAACTATATCACTGGATGGTAAGCATGATACTGATAATGTTTATTATTTTTAAGGTTTAAGGCATAATATTTTGAGTGTAGGATAGTTGGTGGATAAGGGATTTCAGTTATAGTTCAAGGATGGAAAATGCAAAATTATCAATAGATCTGGATGAGAAGACATGTTTGATTGCACAAATTGATGAGAGTTGGTTATGGCATATTATATTGTGTCATATGAATTTTGATTTCATTGTAAAGATTAGTTCTACTAGGGTAGTTAGAATTATACCTAAGATTGTGAAGCCCTATAATCCAGTATGTAAGGAATGTCAAATGGGAAAGCAAGTCATAACTTCTTTTAAGAGTATACAAGAAAAATATAATTTTCTTGATCTTATTCATACTGATTTGTGTAGTCCTACTAGTATCAAGAGTTTTTAGGGTGATAGATATTTTATGCTAATCATTGATGACTATTCTAAAATGATGTGGGTTACTTTTCTAAGAGAGAAATCTGAAGCATGTGAAAAGTTTAAAATCTTTAAAGATAAAGTTGAGACAAAGAAAGGATTGAAGATTAAATTCTTAAGGTCTGATCAGGGTGGAGAATTCACATCCAGTGAATTTAATAGTTATTGTGAAAAGAATGGGATAAGGAGACAATTATCTGCACCCTGGACACCTCAGCAGAATGGAGTTGTGGAAAGGAAGAACAAAACTATCTTGGATGCGGCTAGAACTATGATGATGGAAGCTAATCTACCTCATATCTACTGGAGAGAAGCCATGAGCATGACGATATACACATTGAACAAAGTTCATATCAAGGGAGACACTGGTAAGACACCTTATGATTTATGGTTTGGTCATACACCTACAATTAAGTATTTCAGATTATTTGGTAGTAAATGCTATATCAAAAGAGATGATTCCATTGGAAAGTTTGATCCTAAATGTGATGAAGGGATATTTATTTTTTATTCTAATGAAAGCAAAGCATATAGATGTTATAAAAAAGATTGCAGAGAATTGTGGAGAGCACTAATGTCAAGGTGGATGAGAAAAAGAGAAATCAAATCAAAACTTATGAGAGATAACTAACAGTGGAGATGATCATAACTGAACTGATAGAACCTACACCAAAACAAAATGTTGAACCAGTTACTCTGGCAGTATCAAAAAATTTATCAGTAACTGAAGATTGGAGCAGAGGAATAGAAAGTCAGAAGACTCCTCGATATGTAAGGTTAAATCATTTAGAAGATCAGATCATTGGAGAAAAGAACAAAGGAGTGATGAAAAGAAGAAGGTTGGCAGCTGATGAGGTATGTTTAATTTCTCAAATTGAACCGACATCAGTAATTGCAACATGTAAAGATAAAAGTTGGATGAAAGCTATGGAAGAGGAATTGGATCAGATAGAAAAGAATAACACATGGACTTTAGTTCCCCAACCTAAAAATAAGAATGTTATTTGAACTAAATGAGTTTTTAGGAATAAACTGAATGAAGAGGGACAAGTTGTGAGGAATAAAACTAGATTGGTTTGTAAAGGATATTCTCAAAAGGAAGGAATAGATTATGATGAAACTTTTGCTCTGGGAGATAGGATTGAAGTTGTGAGATTATTTTTTACTTATGTTGCCCATAAGAACTACAAGGTTTATCAGATGGATGTTAAGTGTGCATTTTTGAATGGAGATCTTGAAGAGGAAGTTTACATTGAACAACCTAGTAGATTTTCACTTTCAGATGACAAAAACATGGTATGCATGCTAAGGAAAGCTTTATATGGATTAAAACAAGCCTCCAGAGCTTGGTATGCAAGATTGGATAAATATCTTTTGAAGCTTGGTTTCACTAAAGGTAATGCTGATAGTAATTTATACTATAAGATCACTAATGATGGCATATTGATTTTTGAAGTCTTTGTTGATAATATCATTTTTGGAGGTGAGGATAACTTATGTATGGAATTCTTTGAAAACGTGAAGAATGAATTTGAGATGTCTATGATTGGGGAGATGAAATTTTTCTTAGGTTTGCAGATTACTCAGACTGATAAAGGTATTTTTATTTGTCAAACTAAGTATGCTAGAGAGTTGTTAAAGAAATTTGGTATGGAAGATTCTAAACTGGTTGGTACACCTATGGTTACAAGTGAGAAGTTGACTAAGAAAGATGCATCAGCACCAGTGAATCCTACAAGGTACAAGTCTATGATTGGAGGTTTGTTATATCTCACTCATACTAGACCGGATATAATGAATTCAGATTGTACTATATAAAGATATCATAGTGATCCTAGAGAGAATCATGAGAGTGTGATGAAAAGGATTTTCTGGTATTTGCAAGGAACAACTAAACTTGGTTTATGGTATCCTAAAAATGATGACTTTACACTATGTGCATATATAGATGTTGAATGGACTGGAGATGTTGATGACCATAAGAGAACATCCAGTGGAGCTTTCTTTCTTTTAAAGAAACTTGTTTCTTGGATCAGCAAGAAGCAGTCATGTACATCTTTGTCTACTGCTAAAGCTGAGTATGTTGTTGTTTCTACTAACTGTACACAAGTTCTATGGATGAAGTAAATTTTGAAGGATATAAGGGTGGATTGTAATGAACTGGTAGCTATTCACTGTGATAACTCTGTTGCTATTGATATATCAAAGAATCTGGTATTTCATTCTAAGACAAAGAACATATCTATCAAGTATAACATTTTGAAGGAGAAGGTGGAAGCAAATGAAGTCAGACTAGTTTATGTGAACACTAAAGAGAAGATTGTAGATATCTTCACTAAACCTTTGTCTAAGGAATCATTTGAGTACTTCAGAGACAGATTGGGGGTTTATACCCCTTCGGTAGAGACCTGAATGATGCTGACTAGCATCAATCCAACATGCACTTACAAAGCTACTATTCATTTCAAATTGATGTGTTGGTGCTACTACTCAGGGGGAGTAGTCAACTGTGTGGTTCTGTGGATTTATGATTTTTATTTGATGTTCATGTCAGATTTTTGGTATTGATGTCAAAGGGGGAGAGATATATGTGAAAAACAAAGCTTAACAGAATATTAGTCAAGGGGAGAGATCAAAGCTTAACAGAGATATCATTCATAGGGGGAGTTTTTTAACTTCATTGTTATATCATCTTTTGGGATATTGTTGATTGTCTTTCTTTGGGGGAGACTTGTTTGGCATTTCTTGGCACTTGGATGTTTTTCACATCTAGTATTTACATCAATGCCAAAGGGGGAGATTTTTGGCAATTAGAAGAATTGATTATGTGTTGCATTGATTTTTTGTCATTGATGGCAACACCGACTATTTTGGTTATTTACCAGCTTTCGGTAGGTTCTGGTAGAGTGGTTAGTTTATGATATTGATCCGGTATGCTTCAGTAGGCTTTGTCTTGTGGATTTGGTTTAGATCTATCATTCATTCTATTCAAATGGGTATCATGATCAGTTGGTTTGGGATTTGATGACTCGGGAGCTATCACTTATTGTAGTAAGCCTTTTGGTCACCAGTAAGGGTTCTGTCAATGGAGCTTTGTTGAAGACATTTTGATGCATGTGATAAGTGGCATTGGCATGACTTCTAGATGGCCTTTGGGATGCTATTGGTTATCTTGTTTGTGTTCCTGTTGATTGGTGGTGTTGGATTTGGGTTTGGACCTAATACTATCTTATTCGGCTAGGTTATGGGTTGGTTTATGTAACGTGTTGGTGGATGATCCTGATGCGTTACCGGTTGGGTTTGTTGATTAGATTATGTTGTTTTGGTCTCAGGCCGACTTGGTTGATCATTAGATTATGGATTTAAGATGAATTTATTGTGTTATCTTTTAGGTGGCTGACCTAATTGTTTAGGTCTTGGGTTGGTATAAATATGATGTAAGATCTCTTTTTAGATCATGGGGATTCATGGGATTAATATGGTCATAGGTTATGGGATTATCTATGTGCGAATAAAGTTGTAATTATATGCAGAGGTTTCTGGTCGATCATAGGTGATTGAATTGGGTTGGTGAAAGAGGTTTAAGACCTCTGATACTAAGCTTAACTAGAACTATACTCAGGCATAGGAGATGCAATTCTTGCAGTTCGTTCTTCTTCTGGATTGTAGTCTGGATTTATTTTGTAGTTAGTGAGGCTCCTTTTGTGATGAGCAATGCGCTCTAGGTTGTTGGCCTTTCTGCATGTGCAGGCCCCTCTTATTGTAATCATGTACTTACTGCAAAAGTATTATCTGGTTGTGGGTAGGCTTCCCTTCGTGGTTTTTTCCCTTTATTGTGTTTCCCATGTACAAATCTTGGTGCTATCTTTTGTGGATGGTTGGTAAATGTTTCATGGTTTATATTTGTGCCTAGTTGTTATATCTTCTATTTCGGTATTTGGTTTATGTATTTCGGTAATAAGGTTTTAATGCTTAAAGTTCTATAATCTATTTTAATAAATTACTAAATATAAAAGAATAAAAATAACTTAAAATTCAAAACTTATGTTTTAATATATATTAAAGTAAAAAAAGTAAAAATTTAATATTATTCATACTATTTGAATTATATATAGAATTTAGTGTTTGCTATCTCATATATATATATTTTATAATTTAATAATTCTTAGTATTGAATTAGATATCCCTCCATGGATAATATATTTTTAATATTTCAATATTTAACTTTATTTCTCTTTCAAAAATATTAATGTTATATTTTAAATAATTCAATGTATTACATGTTGTAAGTAAGCGCATGCGCGCATGCACACACACACACACACATTTGTAGACACCTAGATGTGTCCACTTAATTAAATGAATGATTAGCATTTATTTGTTTATTTAACCATCCATCAACAATTAATTAAATTAATATTGAATTTATTCATCTTAACCATCTTCTCATATTAATTAAATAAACTATTCAATTTATTTGATTTAATTCATTTAAACCATACTTTGACTTTTAATTAAATAAATCATATTTATTTGATTAAATCCCCTTTTCACATTTAATTAAATCTAAATTTAATTAAATACCCTCTTCACATTTAAATAAATCAATATTTTTTTAAATATCTATCTAAATGCAAGTTGCACCAATAAATTGAAATAAATTAATTTCAATTAAAAATTCTAAAATATCTCCCACTTGCATTTTCCTACAAAATCCACTTGCTCGCTAGCCCACCTTCTAGATTCTTCTAATCCCTTCTAATTAACTTAATCCTCTCCTAAACATTTGCACATTCCTTAAGAAAGGGTCACTTCTCAAAAACATGCAAAGTCTGCAATAACCATTAAAGACTTTATTTCTTCTAGATACAAGATAACCTCCAAAATATTCTCAAACCATTAATGGTTAGCCCACTTGTAACCCTTGGTTAGAGACATTCTCTCTAACTTAACCATCCATTTAACTCATAGGTCTCTTCACGCATTCATTGCTTTGACCATGGTTATCCTTTAACCCTTGCACAAGAGTTTATTCTTTGGATAAAATATTAATCCACTAACCTAACCCAAACAAAACCACCTAGGGTAACCCTCATGTCTTCTCAAGCAATAAATGATTTTTCCCTCTCCTCTCAAACCTTCCCTTGTTGACACTTGTCAACATGTGATTAGGTTGAAGGGGAGCACATGGATTGAGGATCAAGGAAATCCTAACCTTTCCTCAATAAACGCAATCTCAACCCTTCATTTTCCCATTTCCTCTATAAATAGAGATCATTCCTTCATTGTTGAGGCATACACACACACATAGGACTTATCCATGCATTTTCATTTTTACTTAGAATTTGAGTGTTTTATAGGAAGCCCTTTGTATTATGCTTAAGTTCTTCCACTAGTTGGAATTGCTATTTAGCCTCTATTACTTCAGTTGCATCCTCATTCAACACTTGACCATAATCAATCATCTCCCATCCTCCATTTGACATCCCTTTTTGTGCTAAGTGATCAAACTGAGGGCATACATCAAATAGTTGCAGGATCTTGGAGAGGAGGAGGACAAGGAAGAGCCATGGCATAGGGAGCATCATGAGGAAGTTCATTTTGTTTTGTTTATTTCCTAATTAGCTTTGTTACTAATATTTATTGATATGTTTTGAAAGGATTTGAGTTAATTATGTTTATGATTGAGCATGTTATTTAGATGAACTCATATTGGTTTTCCCCTAATCCCTATGTTTTCATTGCATCAATATTGATTTATTAATTGTTTAATATTAATATTTATTAAATTTTTAACATAGAATCTATTTTAGAAATTAAATATGTATTATTTAAACCATCACCTAAATTAACAATTTTAATTTACTATTTTTTAATTTTAATATTTATAAATTTAAATATATTATCTAAATTAATTTTATTTTATAGATATTAGATAAAACATTAGAATGGAGAGAAAATGAGGTTAATAGTATAAAAAAAAATTAAAATATAGAAAATAATATATTGACAAAAAAAAAATGAAATATTGATAAAGAATAGTTCAATAATCTTATATAAACAATTTATAATTGAAAAACAAAAACAATATAATATTTTCATCTCTTTCAAAAATCTTTAAAATATTTAACCATAAAAAATTTGTTTTTCAATATAATAAGAAAACTTCTATTTTATCCTTACTTGTGTACATAAACATGAGTACTTCAAAATATAGGTTAGAAGTTTAAATTTTGAAAAAAAAAAAAAAAGATAGAAATATTAATATTAAATGTGCATAAAGTATGCGGAAATTTCCATGCATTACATATTCATCTAGAAGATGACATTTTATGCAACCAAGATCTTATCAATCTATATTCTATTGAAAATGATTTCATTAAAAGAAAGAAAACTATTGGGATAACATAAAGTAATGATTCAAGAAATATTATCATCCACCTACTCTAATGTGGTAGAATAGCTTTTAGAGAGTTTACAAAGGTTGAATACATATAGCATGATGAACCTATTTTAGCATAGGCATGGAGAAGGGTGACAAAGGTTGCATAGTCTATGCATACAAGGGTCGTTGCAGCTATGATATTACCTTTAACCTGTGGTAGATGTCCATATTCCATTCCAAATAGTAGCAAAGATTATAGTCCATTTCTTGCAATCGTAGCATTCAAGGAGACCACGTTTCTATGCATATATTGCAAATAGTTCAGATACATTGTCTATTGTTCAACATTTTGCATTTGTTAGAAAAGGTTTTTAAAACTATCATGCAGATACATGTGACAATGTAAAATTGAATTCCACAACATTTTACAACTTCCTCTAAACATTGTGCAATTGATATCCAAAATGCAAACACAATATCATTGATCATTGAAGATGACTTGCACAAATGTATTATCTTCGTCTATGTATTACTCCAAGGCTGCGACACTATTCTTTTATGTTGTGATACTATTATTCAGTGATTGTAGCATTGCTTCATTTCTTCAAAGTATTTTCTATTTTGATGGCTCCTTTGATATAAATTTTGTGTGGTGAAGTCTATGATTTCATTTCATGGTGGAGTGCTTGTCACGACATCTTAAAAGGTGGAGAGATTTCTTATCAGTGACTTACAACACCAACCTTACAAGCCCTACCCACCACCCATTATCATCATATCAAGTTCCTTGTTTCAGCTTCATAATCTATTTTTCATATTTATCATTGTTATAATTATTTGTTTCCTTTGATAAATTTGGTATTTGGGAATTGTAAAATCATCTATTCTCAGGATGTCTATTGCATATTCGTCATTTATGTATTTCATGTTAAACCCTAGAATTGAATTGCTCACTCCACAACTATCACACATGGAAGCTTGAGATGCCATAATTATTATTGCAATCTTGAGGTCTTTGATAAATGTTAGATCCTGACCAACTTGAATTCACTTAAGGCATTTGAGTAGTTTGTTCATAGGAACAAAATGGATGAGGCAAAAGGACTCATAGGTTTTCATGTGTCAGATAATTTGTTGTTTGATATTGTTGAGCATACAACACCTAAATACGTGTAGGATAAGATTGAAGAGTTGTATGGTAAGGTCAATGAGCTCAAGATCCTCTAGCTTGAAGCTAATCTCACTTCTTTCTCTCCAGATGTATTTCCCACTATTCAAAATTTTCTTGCACAATTCAAGTTATTTTTGTCATTGTTAAAATGTTGTGGTTGTGCCAAAGAAAACAAGGAGTGTATTTTCTTGATCCTCTCTAAGATTTGAGGTCAATATAAAGTATTTGCTTCTACCTTCTATTCCACTATTGAGACTATGAGGAAAGATCATAAGATGCCTCCTTTTGAGAAGTTTTGTGTTGGATTGACTAAGGAGTAGGCCAAGTTGATTTACATGGATGCTCTTCCTCAGAGTCATACTTTGATGGCTCAGTCTTCCAACGTGATCCCACAATATTGGGTTATGTAGACACGTAAAAGTTCTACGACAAATTAATTAAATTTTATTCTTTTAATTATCCCTAATTTTTCTAATTAATTAAATTAAGATTTAATTTATATCCCTATTCGTCTAATCAGCCTATTAATCAAATTAAGGATTTGATTAATATTTCCCTTCTTCTATCTAAGCCATTTACTTAAAATCACATTTAATTAAATCCCCCCTTCTAGCCATTTTAATTAAATTCACATTTAATTAAAAATCTCCATTTATCCCCTTTCCCCTTTTAATTAAATCCACATTTAATTAAAACCCCCTTTGCAAATAAATAAATCAAAATTTATTTATAGATTCCCCCACTTGAAAAAATTCAAAATTCAGATTTAAATAAATAAATATTTATTTAAATCTATCAAATGCAAGTTGCAACATGTTAGACAACTCAAATAATCAGAGGACAACTGAGAGGGGGGGTGAATCAGTTGTTAGCAGATTATAGAACTTTAATCATTAAAACCTTATTATCAGAATACATAAACCAAACACTAGAACAACATATATAACAATTAAGAACAAATATAAAACACAAAACATTTACCAACCATCCACAAAAGATAACACCAAGATTTGTACATGGAAAACTTGGTAAAGGGAAAAACCACAGTGGGAAGTCTACCCACAGTCAAATAATACTTCCATAGTAAGTATGTGATTACAATAAGAGGGCTCTACACATGCAGGAAGGTCAACAGCCTAGAGCACACTGTTCATCACAAAAGGAGTCTCACTGACTACAAAATAAACCCAGACTACAATCCGGAAGAAGAATGAACTACAAGAATAGCATCTCATATGCCTGAGTACAGTTCTGATTAAGCTCAGTACTAGAGGTCTTAAACCTCTTTCACCAACCCAATTCGATCACCTATGATCGACCAAAAACCTCTGCATATGATTATAACTTTATTCTCACATGAGTAATATATAACCACATTAATCCCATGAAATCCCCATGATCTACAAAGAGATTTTTGGCAATTTGAAGGAATTGATTATGTGTTGCATTGATGTTTTGGCATTGATGGCAACACAGGCAGTTTTGGTTGTTTACCAGTTTCTGGTTGGTTTTAGTGGAGTGGTTGGTTTATGATATTGATCCAATAAGCTTCGGTATGTTTTGGTTTGTGGAATTGGTTTGGATCTATCATTCATGCTATTCAGATGCGTATCACAATCAGTTCGTTTGGGATTTGATGACCCAGGAGCTATCATTTGTTCTAGTAAGCCTTTTGGTCACCAGTAAAGGTTTTACCAGCAGAGTTTTGTTGTAGATATTTTGATGCATGTGATAAGTGGTGTTGGTGTGGCTTCTAGATGGCTTTTGGGATGTTGTTGGTTATCTTGTTTGTGTTCTAGTTCATTGGTGGTGTTGGATTTGGTTTATGGTGACCTATTTCAGGTCTAGTGTTATCTAGGTTATGGACCAGTTTCTGTAACATGTTAGAGGATGTTCCTGATGCATTACCAACGAGATTTAATGATTTGTTTACATTGTTCTTGGCCTAAGTTGACTTGGTTGATCATTGGATTGCGGGTTTATGTTATGAACTTATTATATTATCTTTTAGGTGGATGACCTAATTATTTAGGTCCTGAGTTGGTATAAATATGATGTAAGATCTCTTTGTAGATCATGGTAATGGGCATATGGGATTATGGTTATCTGGGTGAGAATAATGTTGTAATCATATGTAGAAGGTTTGGTATCCTAGGTGATCGAATTGGGTTTGTGGGAGAGGTTTAAGACCTCCTATATTGAGCTTAACCAGAACTATACTCAGGCATAGGAGATGCTATCTTTGCAATTCACTCTTCTTTTCGGATTGTAGGCCGATTTTTTTGTAGTCAATGAGGCTCCTTTTGTGATGAGTAGTGCGCTCTAGGTTGTTGGCCTTCCTGCATGTGTAGGCCCCTCATATTGTAATCACATATTTTCTGTAGAAGTATTATCTAACTATGGGTATGCTTCCCACTATTGATCACTATATTTGAAAATAAAAAAATATATTAAAAATGTATATTCCCATAGGCGTGAAGACTGACAGATGTTTTCGGCCAGCAAATCGTATCGAGCACTGCAAAAGAAGTTTCATCAAAAGAGTATTTTCATCGAAATGAGGCATGTAAAGCACCGAACAAAAGTATTTTGGCAAAAAGTCACTTTCGATGAATGTAGAAAATCACTCATTGATACCCCAAGTTTCATCGAAAAGGTAAAAGCAAAAAGCAAAAAGGGGCAAAAAGTGATTTCGAAGGAATATCATTACCGAAGAAACTCATAAAGCACTCATCGAAATGCAAGTTTTCATCAATGAACATGATGTCGAACAAAGGCAAAGTTGTTTCATCGATAAAGAGGGATATCGATGAAAAAAGGATATCGATGAACATACATAGGCCTTCACCGAAGAGAGAAACTCATCGAAAGAATGATTTCGATGGAAATTGCAAGTGACTTATCGAAAAGGGGTCTATCGATGAAAGAATGATTTCGATGAGTCTTAAAAGTGGCTTCTCGACATGAGCTTTTCACCGAAACAATAGTATCGAAGAAAATGAGCTTTCGATGGAAGATTTAAACACTCGGCCGAAGACAAGGGTTTCATCGATAACTTGAAATATGAGCACTTTGAGCGAACTGTACTTCCTGCGAAAGAGTTAAAGGCCCAATTGAAGAGTGTCACATCTGCAATTAAGTTTAAACACTTGAGTAGCTGTTATAGATGCAGAACATTAACTGTGCACAAGTTGCCCATACGATTACAGTTGAACTGAGTGAATTTTCGTAAGAACCAGATCGATGCTAAAAGATTAAAAACTGCGAAGAACTTGCAGAGACTTGCGAATGATAGCCAGAAGAGTTGAGCATTCTTCCAAGTAAGTGTTGTCTCTCGTATTTACTGTAATTATGGAACCTTCATCTTCTTCTTCTAAAAAGAGTAGGAAAGGAAAAGAGCTGAATCCTGAAGAGAAGCCCAAGAGACAAAAGAAAGAAGGGAGAGCTCTGACTCAAGATTTGTTAGACCAGTGTCCATCGTCTAGCGTAAGGTCCAAAAAGATTAAAAGTGAAGAAGAAGGATTAGAGGATAGATTTGAAAATCTAGGAGACATTTGGACTGAAATCAGAGGGCATGAGTTATTCTTATTTGGCTACAAAAGAAGAGATGCACCAGAACCCATAAGTAATCTATGGAAGAAGAACTTAGGCAAATTGGTAGTCCCAAATGTGTTTGTAGACGTAGAATTGATGAAAGCTCTGGTAGATTGCTACAACCCAAGAACCAAAACCATATGTGATTACAGAGGGAATACATTAGTAGTAATTAACAAACAGACTATTGATATGGTCTTTGATTTGGACTGGGAAGTAGAGGAGAATATCGATATGAAGAAACTTTCACAGGAATTCTTTAGTTTGGAAAATATCTACAGGACTTGGAGACTACCTGTTCACAGGCCAAAAGTGGGTGGGTCATTTGTTCCGTTTGGCAAAGATGACAAGGTGCCGTTTGATGTCAACCACTTCCATCCATATTTCAAGTATACATATTATGCTGCAGCCCAAGTACTAGGCCTAGAGGCTCATCCACTCATGGATATTGGGGTTATGGTTCTATGTGCTGACTTACAGTCAAAAGACCCTAGGTCATTTGATTTTGCCACTTATGTTGCAGATGCCTTAAATCATGGATTAGAAAAGATGAAAGGGGACCTTGTGAATATTCATTTTTCATTGTACTCCTTGTTAATGCATATCATTCTTTATTGTGGACAAGAAATTAACTTCTGGTCAGATGAGTTCAGCATTAGATCTTATGATAAGAATGGTCTAAAGAAGCCAGTTTAGTTATGGGTGTCTGCATGGGACCAGAGGTTCATGAACAACCAATATTGGCACTTTCAAGAATACTTTGTGAAACCTCTTAGTGCAGCTTTTGGGCAACATAGGGATTACACTTTGTCCCCTGAAATCAAGAGGTTCCTCAGACCAAAGGACTTCTCTCCAGAGTCATAGATTGATCATAATTGGGGTGATTGTTATTGCCATGATAATCACACAGAAATAAGGGTATTTGGATATGAAGGGCAACCCCACATGCTTCCGATTACGGTGCCAAACAGGGTGGCTAGCCTTGAAATTATCAGACAATTATCTATTGCCAGTGCTAAGCATCTTACAGACTTCGGTAAACAATCTATTGTTCCAGGTTTATTAGTCTTCTCTAATTTCATTGTTAAGAGTTCAAAAAGTTATCATTTACTTCAGAATAAATTAGACTATTATGGCATGACTCTGGTTGAGCCTAGGGAAAATTTCGATCCTGAAGGATATATAAGAGCTGCCAGGGCATCACAAAAACTCAAAGCTGGAATACATGTGGCCAAAATGCCAGATGACCTGATTAAGAACCTTGAAAGAGAGGAGGCCAAAGCTTTGAGAGAAAAGAGTGAGTTAGTTTGGGAGGCTTACAAATGGAAAAGGGTTAGGGGAATGATAGATGGAGACCTAATTGGAAATCTCCAAGACCTCTGGAAGTAGCTAAAAGGCTGCTTCAACATGAAGCAGAAATTATGCACAGAGTGCCTTCGCAATTCCTTCATTTCATTAATACTGAGAAGGACAGTCAGCCCCTAGCTCACATGTCACCAAAGTCGACTGCCAGTAGTATCCCACCTGATTCTCCTAGGGAAGATTATCCTCCTGGTTTTGAAGCAGAAATGAATATGGACACTGGCGAGATTAACATCAAGGATGTTGTTGATATCAGAATGACTGAGCACGAAGACTTTGTTGCTGATGATGGATTTGCCTCTTCTAGGGAGTTCCTCTCATTTTTGTACGAATACAATGGAGCTCATGTAAAATGAAGCATGGCTGGAAGACCAGAGGAGGAACAAATGAAGAGATTACAGGATGAAATTGATGTCCTCATGAAAGACATGACTCCTGAGAAAGGGAGGAAATTATTAAAAGAGGTCGGTGTAATCATCTTCTCCGGTTGGGATATAAATTCAGCACTTTTATTTGATGGCTTCTTGAAGAAACAAGACTTGAATCAATAGGTGTTGCCTCAGGAGATAGATAAATTGTTCCTAGGCTCTGGGTATGATCCAGACAAGAAAGCTCTCCTACAGTGGGCACTATATCCAAAGGGGAAGAGGCCTATCATTGTAGACATTGAAGAAACCTTTGGACAGCTCATGGTTCATCAAGTTGGGAAAACTGATCCTAGGGTCACTGCAAAGCTCAACCTGGATGTTGCAAGATTGAACCTAGACCAGACAGAGTTTTTGGTCAGAGAGAACATCACATATAAGGGGTTATATGAAAAATCTAAAGAGGAAAATCAAAAGTTGTAGGCAAAAGTATTGCAACTAGAGACAGGGACTCCTATCAGCGAGTACACCTCATACCCCACGGGACGTAGCTTGGACGATGTCTCTGATGCTCTGTACTGGAAGTATCAAGCAGAAAAGGCAAATAAATGCGCAGACAGTATCCAACAAAAGATGGACAAATTGGTCAATGATATCATCGGACATCGGTTTAACACCATGCTCTTACAGGTTGAACCATATTGGAAAGTATACAATGGAATGATAAAAGCGTTAACAGAGCATGAGAGGTTAAAAGCACGACTACATGAAGTACTAAACAATGTCGATGCCATGACACCAGAGGAAAAAGCCGAGGGGACTACGTATATGGAAAATCATATCAAACTTGAAGATACGCTGAGAAGAGACCTAAAGGAATTGGACGATGAGAAACTCGTTGGAATGCCTGCCGTCTACAAAGAAGGAGAAGTGATATCCCTGGAGGATTTGCAAAAAGAGCTCATCAGCGTCAGGGATTGGGCCTTGTCAGAGATAGATCAAAGTAAGGATATGGCCCCTACTGTTAACCAGATAATATTCAAGTATCTGTCGCTGGGAGATGAATTGAAGAAACAAACTCCTCAAATCAAAACCTTCAAAAATGATGATTACATTCATCATTTGGGGCTCCTGAATCTCTTTTTGCTTAAGTTTAGAAATATTCAAATTAACGATTAGTATTGTGAAAAGTTGTGTCTTTTCGTGAAAAGCCTTCATCCTCATATATATATGAGAATGATTTTTGTAATGTAGGGTGATAATGATTAGATAAGAAGAAGATGGCGATGTATGACAGCCTGTAAGTTTTACAAAATTTCGATGGAATACATGCTATGAACTGTTGCTTTTCTTTGCGTATGTGTTGTGGATTATTTCACTTTGTTTTGGCAATCGTCTGTGATATTATCTAAAGTGATAAGGTTATTCATATCCTTGAAATCAAATCTGTGCTTCATGTTATAACGTTGAAACAAAAGTTTTGCTTGCAAATTGTAATTGTTCCTTGCAGTACTTCATTGATTGGTCCCTTAAAGGTAGGGTTAAATTCATTCAATCAACACATGATATAAGCATTCAAATTGATCTCAAAAGAAATAATAACCGACAGGTCAACAAAAGGGTGGATTAAAAAACTTTCTCACAGGCTCGCCTAATAAGTCCTGAAGAAAGTACAATGACTCTGTAGCCCAAACAACAAAGAAGGCACTGGTCAAAACAGATTACACTCATCATTATATTTTACCATTTGTTATTTTAAAAGCAAACAGAAGTAGTTAGGAAACATAGATCGAATAGCTTCTACAACAACAATCTTGAACTCATCTGCTATATCTCCATTCAAGGAACTCATGCCATTTCAAAGATCAGGAGATATCAGATTAGGATAATACATCTGCTATAAAAAGCACTGGTTATTGGAGACATTCAGTGAATAGGTATACCCGCCTAGGTCCTGCAGAGCCTAAAGTGAGAGAGTTAGCAACCAGACAGGTTCACTCTATATGTTGGCCAAGTCAATTGGAAGGTTTGATCATAGGAGTTGGCATTTCCTTAGAACCTATCCAATCTGTTGATTTGAGACCCAACAGATTGGCGACTCTACTGGGGAAAATCATTAAGACTCTGTTGTGGGATAGAACTCAGAAGAAAGAAGTAATTTATGTCCTCTAAGAAAGAGGTGGTGACTCTGAATTAAAAATATCAATGCACGGAACAAGATCAGTTACAAAAGGACAATCTTTATCCCAATTAGATTTCTCTCAACGAAAGAACAAAAATAAAGAACCCATGAATGATTCCATGAGAGAAAGATACAACCAGTATAAACATGGAAGTAGCCAACATTCGCCCTTAAGAGAACAAGATAGAACAACAACTTCAAGCCCGGTGAATGAGGATTTGGTTGCAGCATATAAAGCTCAAAAGGGGTGATGCCAAATTCCCCCTGGTTTTGAAAATCACGAAGCACGGTCCAAACAATACACACCACCTCCATCAGGATCAAGTATGGCAGACCCTGCAGATAGATTTACAGATTTAACTAGACAAATGATGGAGGCAGCTGCTGAGATGAGAGATTCAGGAAGGACTCAGGAATGTTTGGAGCTATGTGCTAAGTTGGGCATAAATGTTGGTGAGGATGACTTTAATAAAGATGTAAACAACTACAAGAAAACATATGCTCAAGGAGTGGGTAAAACAAAGGGTAATGATTTCAAAGCTTATGAGAATCCCTTGTTTGGTAGCAGAAGGGATGATCATGTGCAATCAAGTGCACCACCAGTCCAGCAAAGTTCACATACTCATAATCAGTACCCACCCCCTGGTCAATTTTATAACCAACATCCACCCCCTACTCAGTTTCAATATCAACACTAGAATCAATACCCTCTTCCTTATCAAAATCAAATACCCTTATATGGTAATGTGAACCAAAACTTTGGGAATCCTCATGGAGGGCATGGACTAATAAATATGGAGCAAATGAGGCAGTTTGATTTTTTAGGAATGATAGTGTACCCATATCCTATCCCAAATGAAATTAGGACAGCGATACCAAAGTTCACAGGAAGTAATGCAGTTTCAGGTGAGGCTCACTGTAAAGCTTTTGATGCAGTAATTGAGGATTTTGGGTTACCATATGAAGATGTCAAGATCAGGTTGTTTATGCAATCATTAATAGAAGATGCAAGAGATTGGTTTAGGACGTTGCCTGATGCATCCATTAGAGATCTTGCAGGATTCAAAGATTTGTTCCTTGAGCAGTATGGAGACCATAACAACCCTGAGTTTGCTTTGCACGAAATCATTAGTATAAAGAAGGAACAAAATGAATTAGTGATAGATTTTACCAAAAGATTTAACAGGGTTTTAAACAAAATCCCCAACAGGATGAAACCAGTACCTGAGGTGAGCATTCTGTATTATATCAATGCTTATGACAGTAAAACAAACTATGAGCTAAGAACCAAAAATCCTAGAGACCTCCGGGATGTTATGAAAGATGCCATTGTTATAGAAAACAACAGAAAGGCTGCTGGTAAAGTGGGAAAGAGAGAGGATGCAAGGTTATACAATCCTAGAGCACCCAAGGCTAATAGAGATGAAGATAAGCTTGACAAAGTTTTAAATGCCCTGAAAGATTTATCTGTAAAAGTAAACAAAACAGAGAAGCAGCAATATTACCGTCCTGAGAGACCTAGACTACATGACATGCCTTATAACACCACATGGAAGGATGGAAAACCAGTAGACAGGAACCACAGAGACAATCAACAAATTCCAGATCCTTTAAAAAGAACAGTAAATTATGCTCAAGACGATGACATGTGGTGTTATGCTTGCAATATGCCACACGCTTCTTCTTTGTGTGCAGTAGCAAAAGGATTGCAAGAGGAAGAGGATAGCTATGAAGAACATGTGGATGATTCAACTGTTAATATGATATCATTTAGTCAGGAAGGAAGGTCAGATTCCATGAATATTGATCAATGCCCTGTCTTGCTTGTGACCACCAGCAAAAATGAAAGTGTTAAGCTCAGAATCCCTACTGAGGAAGAAAAAAGAAGAATTACAGCTTATGCCGTTGCACAAGCAAAAAGGACTTATGATTTAAGGAATAGGGTAGTGAATCCAAAGCAAGGTAAACCTACTAGTCTTTTTATGAAAGAAACTGATGAGACACTCAAGCGAATAAACAAAGGAGCTATGACTAAGGAGGTTGTACCAAAGAATAATAAGAAGGGTCCTAATGTTCAAAAGGAAGAAACAGTAAAACTCCCTTCATCACAACACTCTACCTCATTTGATATCTCAACTGCATTAACACAATTAAAAGTTTCTGTTCCGTTGATGGAAATAATGAGGTTTCCTGAGTATAGAGAAAAAACTTTGGAGATGATTTCAGGTGTCCAAGAAGAAAAGACTAATGAACAGAAACAAGAGGTCCCAACAAGTGACAACAATGAACAAATGGCTCCAGTTATATACTTAGGGTCCACTATAACTAAAAACCCAACACAAGTAGACCCATTTTATCTCACTTTGGTGATAAACAACAAAAGGGTGAAGAATTGTATGATCAATTCAGGGCAGCCATAAATGTCATGCCTGTTGGGGTGATGAAAGATCTAGGATTGGAAGTTGATACTACCTTTGGGAAATGCTATGCCATGGACAATAGATCAGTCCCAGTGGTTGGTATCATGAAGGATGTAGAGTTCAGATTAGCAGCCTATCCAGAAGCATCATATAAAATAGATATCACAGTGGTAGATGTTCCACGAAACTATGGAATACTGTTGTCTAGACAATGGTCGAATATGATTGGTGGATATGTGCAGCTGGATTTATCATATGCTACAATTCCAATAAATGGACAGGAAATAAAAATTGACAGGGAACCTCGGTTCACATATATCATAGAAGACATGGAAGAAACAGTGAACCAAGTATGTTTTTTACAAACTGATATGGACAACTTCCAGGTATAGTTGACAAAACCTAAATTTAAAGAGTGGATCCCCATTGAGTCATGTCTAACTGAAAAGGATGGTTAGATATGGAAAATGGTTTTTGATGGGTCTTGTAGCAAAGAAGGGAGTGGGGTTGGAATCCTTTTTATCTCACCCACAGGGGAAACTTACAAATATTCTTTCAAGTTGTTATTTGAATGTACAAATAACATTGCTGAATATGAAGCTCTACTCACTGGTCTTAACATAGCAGTCAAACATGGGATCAAATTGATAAGTGTTTTTGGTGATTCAGAATTGATAGTCTCACAAGTAAAGGAAAAATATGCCTCAAAACACTTAAGACTGAAACAATACAGGAATGTTGTGTGGGATACCATGGAGCTTTTTGATGCTTTCCAGATAACTTGGATAGATAGGTCAAAAAACATCATGGCAGATTTTTTAGCAAATATTGCATTAAAAGGCAATGATATAACGCTAACTGGGATATCTGAAGTAGAGATGAAAGTAAGACCATCTGTTCCTGACAACTTGTATAATTGGCAAGTGTTTCAAGATGATGCAGATTTGCTGAACTTCTTACAGTGTGTTGATCATTATCAGGCTCAAGCTATAAATTTTAATGACTTTGTGGAAAAAACTGAAGGTAAGGAAACTTTATTTGGACATGAAATTATACAACTGAAGTCAAATAAATTACCAAGAGGCCTAGTAGCATTAGAAAGAACTTTTAATGCTCAAGATGTGATTGAAACCAAAGGGTCAGCTGTTAAAGAGAGTAATGTTGAACAAATCAACATAGGGAATGAAGGAGCCCCCAGAAATGTTTTTATTGGAAAAAAATTAACTCCTGCTATGAGGCAACAACTGATAATGTTGCTAAAAAGATACAAACATGTGTTTGCATGGTCTTATGAAGATCTCAAAGCTTACAAGGAAGATCTCTTTCAACATGAGATACCACTTAAACCAGAAGCTAAACCATTCAGACAAAAGCAAAGACCTATTAATCCAACATTGTTACCAAAAATGAGGGAAGAAATTATAAAGATGAAAGACGCGGGAATAATTGAACCATGCAGATATTCCACATGGGTTTCTAACTTGGTACCAATCAAGAAGAAAAATGGGGACATTAGATTATGTGTAGACTTTAGAAATTTAAACATATCATCTCTAAAGGATAACTATCCATTGCCAAATATGGATAACATGCTGCAGAGGGTAACAGGGTGTGAGCTGCTGTCTATGATGGATGGATTTTCAGGTTACAATCAGGTGAAAGTTAGAGAAATTGAGAAATATAAGACAACCTTCACAACCCCATGGGGCACTTATGTTTATGCACGAATGCCATTTGGATTGACCAATGCTGGAGCTACTTTTCAAAGGGCAATGGATGTGGCTTTTGCATAATTGATTGATATAATCATGGTGGTATACCAAGACGATCTGACTGCATACTCAAAGAAAGCTGATGATCACTGTGAATACCTTGAGAAGATATTTAAAAGAGCCTTAGAATATGGAATTTCCTTGAATCTCAAGAAATGCCACTTTGGTGTTGAAGAGGGAAAACTACTTGGACACATAGTATCCAAGGAGGGGGTGAGAATTGACCCTGAAAGAGTAGCAGCTATCAATGAGGGTCCCATCCCTCGAACTATCAAAGCCATTCAATCATTCTTGGGACAAATTAATTTTGTGAGAAGGTTCATTTTGAATTTTGCAGACATAATAAAACCTATAGTAAAGATGTTGAAGAAAGAGGCCCAAATTGACTGGACTGAAGAGGCAATTGATTCTTTTGTGGCAATCAAAAGAGCAATTTCTGAGGCACCAGTACTAATTTCCCCAGATTTTGGTAAACCATTTATGATATTCTCATTCACCTCTTGTCACACTATAGCAGCAGTGTTGTTACAGAAAAATTCAGAAGGGTATGAGAAGCCCATTGCATACTTTAGCAAGTTTTTGAGCCCTTCAGAAGTAAAATATGAACTGAATGAAAAGCAAGCCTATGCTTTGGTCAAAGCAGTGAAACAATTTAGACCATACTTAGTAGGGGCTGAAGTTATAGCTTATGTCCCAAATGTAGCAGTAAAAGATATCTTCAGACAGACTGAGGTCACGGGTAAAAGATGCAAATGGATCAATCAGATACAAGAATTTAACATTGAGCTTAAAATTTCATAGGTTATCAAAGGACAAGGGTTGGCCAAACTCATGACAGAAACTGAAATTGAGGAATCTGGTGTGAATCAGGTTGGATGGGAAGAAGCTAACTTTAGTATTGAGAAAACTGCATGGTACACTGATATCATGTATTACCTTAAGCACTTAAAATGTCCAGATGATATGACCGATAGTCAAAAGAGAGCTTTGAAGCTAAAATCAGCAAGATATGTGATTATCAATGGGGACTTATATTGGAAAAATAGAGATGAGATATTGTTATTATGTCTAGACAACTACCAGGCAGACAAAGTTCTTCATGAAATGCATGATGGGGTTTGTGGTGGCCATTTCTCGGCTAAGACTACAACACATAAAATATTGAGAGCTGGATATTATTGGCCATGTGTCTTCAATGATTCTTATAGATATGTCAGAAAGTGTGAAGCTTGTCAGAAGTTTTCAAATAAAACAAAGTATCAAGGATCACTCCCACTGAGACCAATGTTGGCTGAGGAACCATTTCAACAGTGGGGAATAGACTTTATAGGGGAAATATCAAAAAAGTCCAGTGGAGGACACAGATGGATATTGGTTGCTACAGACTATTTTACCAAATGGCTGGAGGCAATACCTACCAGACAGGCCACTAGCAAGGTGGTGATAAAATTCTTAATGGAGAATATTATTACTAGATTCGGTGTTCCTGCAAGGATCATCTCAGATAATGGCATGTCCTTCAGATCAGAGGAATTCAACACTTTTTGTGAAGAATATGGCATTAAGATATCACATTCTTCTCCTTACCACCCCCAGGGGAATGGGCAAGCTGAATCAAGCAACAAGAATATCCTAAAGATCATTAAAAAGATACTGGGACAGAACAAAAAAGCATGGGATTCAAAGTTGAATCTTGCACTATGGGCAGACAGGATAACTGTGAAAAAATCTACAGGAAAGTCTCCATTTGAACTGGTTTATGGCAAAAGGGCCAGACTACCTTTGGATAACCTCTTGCCTATACATAGATTTATGATTCAAGAAGAGATAGATGTTGAAGATCCATCACAAGAAAGAATAATGCAGTTGGTAGAACTTGATGAAGTCAGGGCAGAAGCTCAAAGGCAGAATATCAGGATCCAAAATCAAATGAAAAGGTTGTATGACAAGAGGACATCAGACAGAAAATTTTGTGTAGGTGATTGGGTTTTAATGTGGAATGCCAGGAATCAAGACAAAGGCAAGCATGGTAAATTTGAAGCCCTGTGGATCGGCCCATATGTGATTATAGACAAAAAAGGGGAGGATTCTTATTTGCTTCAAAACGCAACAGGGGAGGTCAAAGGATTGCCAGTACATGGGCAGTTCTTAAAGAACTTCTTTTTCTAAACACACTATATCACATGTACAGTAGATTAGGATCCATTTCCATTGTAAATACCATCATGTATCTACGCTAACCAGAGATTCTAAATTCTTGAAGACATATTCAATATGCCTCCATCCTCAGTCAGAGCCGCTGTTGATCACTATATTTGAAAATAAAAAAATATATAAAAAATGTATATTCCCATAGGCGTGAAGATTGAAAGATGTTTTCGGCCAGCAAATTGTATCGAGAACTGCAAAAGAAGTTTCATCGAAAGAGTATTTTCATCGAAATGAGGCATGTAAAGCACCAAACAAAAGTATTTCGGCAAAAAGTCACTTTCGATGAATGTAGAAAATCACTCATCGATACACCAAGTTTCATCGAAAAGGTAAAAGCAAAAAGCAAAAAGGGGCAAAAAGTGATTTCGAAGGAATATCATTACCGAAGAAACTCATAAGGCACTCATCGAAATGCAAGTTTTCATCGATGAACATGATGTCGAACAAAGGCAAAGTTGTTTCATCGATAAAGAGGGATATCGATGAAAAAAGGATATCGATGAACATACATAGGCCTTCACCGAAGAGAGAAACTCATCGAAAGAATGATTTCGATGGAAATTGCAAGTTACTTATCGAAAAGGGGTCTATCGATGAAAGAATGATTTTGATGAGTCTTAAAAGCGGCTTCTCGACATGAGCTTTTCATTGAAACAATAGTATCAAAGAAAATGAGCTTTCGATGGAAGATTTAAACACTCGGCCGAAGACAAGGGTTTCATCGATAACTTGAAATATGAGCACTTTGAGCGAACTGTACTTCCCGCGAAAGAGTTAAAGGCCCAATTGAAGAGTGTCACATCTGCAATTAAGTTTAAACACTTGAGTAGCCATTATAGATGCAGAACATTAACTATGCACAAGTTGCCCATACGATTACAGTTGAACTGAGTGAATTTTCGTAAGAACCAGATCGATGCTAAAAGATTAAAAACTGCGAAGAACTTGCGGAGACTTGCGAATGATAGCCAGAAGTGTTGAGCATTCTTCCAAGTAAGTGTTGTCTCTCGTATTTACTGTAATTATGGAACCTTCGTCTTCTTCTTCTAAAAAGAGTAGGAAAGGAAAAGAGCTGAATCCTGAAGAGAAGCCCAAGAGACAAAAGAAAGAAGGGAGATCTCTGACTCAGGATTTGTTAGACTAGTGTCCATCGTCTAGCGTAAGGTCCAAAAAGATTAAAAGTGAAGAAGGATTAGAGGATAGATTTGAAAATCTAGGAGACATTTGGACTGAAATCAGAGGGCATGAGTTATTCTTATTTGGCTACAAAAGAAGGGATGTACCAGAACCCATAAGTAATCTATGGAAGAAGAACTTAGGCAAATTGGTAGTCCCAAATGTGTTTGTAGACGTAGAATTGATGAAAGCTCTGGTAGATTGCTACAACCCAAGAACCAAAACCATATGTGATTACAGAGGGAATACATTAGTAGTAATTAACAAACAGACTATTGATATGGTCTTTGATTTGGACTGGGAAGTAGAGGAGAATATCGATATGAAGAAACTTTCACAGGAATTCTTTAGTTTGGAAAATATCTACAGGACTTAGAGACTACCTGTTCACAGGCCAAAAGTGGGTGGGTCATTTGTTACATTTGGCAAAGATGACAAGGTGCCGTTTGATCTCAACCACTTCCATCCATATTTCAAGTATACATATTATGTTGTAGCCCAAGTACTAGGCCTGGACGCTCATCCACTCATGGATATTGGGGTTATGGTTCTGTGTGTTGACTTACAGTCAAAAGACCCTAGGTCATTTGATTTTGCCACTTATGTTGCAGATGCCTTAAATCATGGATTAGAAAAGATGAAAGGGGACCTTGTGAATATTCATTTTTCATTGTACTCCTTGTTAATGCATATCATTCTTTATTGTGGACAAGAAATTAACTTCTCGTCAGATGAGTTCAGCATTAGATCTTATGATAAGAATGGTCTAAAGAAGCCAGTTCATTTATGGGTGTCTGCATGGGACCAGAGGTTCATGAACAACCAATATTGGCACTTTCAAGAATACTTTGTGAAACCTCTTAGTGCAGCTTTTGGGCAACACAGGGATTACACTTTGTCCCCTGAAATCAAGAGGTTCCTCAGACCAAAGGACTTCTCTCCAGAGTCATAGATTGATCATAATTGGGGTGATTGGTATTGCCATGATAATCACACAGAAATAAGGGTATTTGGATATGAAGGGCAACCCCACATGCTTCCGATTACGGTGCCAAACAGGGTGGCTAGCCTTGAAATTATCAGACAATTATATATTGCCAGTGCTAAGCATCTTATAGACTTCGGTAAACAATCTATTGTTCCAGGTTTATTAGTCTTCTCTGATTTCATTGTTAAGAGTTCAAAAAGTTATCATTTACTTCAGAATAAATTAGACTATTATGGCATGACTCTGGGTGAGCCTAGGGAAAATTTCGATCGTGAAGGATATATAAGAGCTGCCAGGGCATCACAAAAACTCAAAGTTGGAATACATGTGGCCAAAATGCCAGATGACCTGATTAAGAACCTTGAAAGAGAGGAGGCCAAAGCTTTGAGAGAAAAGAGTGAGTTAGTTTGGGAGGCTTACAAATGGAAAAGGGTTAGGGGAATGATAGATGGAGACCTAATTGGAAATCTCCAAGACCCTCTGGAAGTAGCTAAAAGGCTGCTTCAACATGAAGCAGAAATTATGCATAGAGTGCCTTCGCAATTCCTTCATTTCATTAATACTGAGAAGGACAGTCAGCCCCTAGCTCACATGTCACCAAAGTCGACTGCCAGTAGTATCCCACCTGATTCTCCTAGGGAAGATTATCCTCCTGGTTTTGAAGCAGAAATGAATATGGACACTAGCGAGATTAACATCAAGGATGTTGTTGATATCAGAATGACTGAGCACGAAGACTTCATTGCTGATGATGGATTTGCCTCTTCTAGGGAGTTCCTCTCATTTTTGTACGAATACAAAGGAGCTCATGTAAAATGAAGCATGGCTGGAAGACCAGAGGAGGAACAGATGAAGAGATTATAGGATGAAATTGATGTCCTCATGAAAGACATGACTCCTGAGAAAGGGAGGAAATTATTAAAAGAGGCCGGTGTAATCATCTTCTCTGGTTGGGATATAAATTCAGCACTTTTATTTGATGGATTCCTGAAGAAACAAGATTTGAATCAACAGGTGTTGCCTCAGGAGATAGATAAATTGTTCCTAGGCTCTGGATATGATCCAGACAAGAAAGCTCTCCTACAGTGGGCACTATATCCAAAGGGGAAGAGGCCTATCATTGTAGACATTGAAGAAACCTTTGGACACCTCATGGTTCATCAAGTTGGGAAAACTGATCCTAGGGTCACTGCAAAGCTCAACCTGGATGTTGCAAGATTGAACCTAGACCAGACAAAGTTTTTGGTCAGAGAGAACATCACATATAAGGGGTTATATGAAAAATCTAAAGAGGAAAATCAAAAGTTGTAGGCAAAAGTATTGCAACTAGAGACAGGGACTCCTATCAGCGAGTACACCTCATACCCTGCGGGACGTAGCTTGGATGATGTCTCTGATGCTCTATACTGGAAGTATCAAGCAGAAAAGGCAAATAAACACGCAGACAGTATCCAACAAAAGATGGACAAATTGGTCAATGATATCATCGGACATCGGTTTAACACCATGCTCTTACAGGTTGAACCATATTGGAAAGTATATAATGGAATGATAAAAGCGTTAACAGAGCATGAGAGGTTAAAAGCACGACTACATGAAGTACTAAACAATGTCGATGCCATGACACCAGAGGAAAAAGCCGAGGGGACTGCGTATATGGAAAATCATATCAAACTTGAAGATACACTGAGAAGAGACCTAAAGGAATTGGATGATGAGAAGCCCGTTGGAATGCCTTCCATCTACAAAGAAGGAGAAGTGATATCCCTGGAGGATTTGCAAAAAGAGCTCATCAGCGTCAGGGATTGGGCCTTGTCAGAGATAGATCGAAGTAAGGATATGGCCCCTACTGTTAACCAGATAATATTCAAGTATCTGTCGCTGGGAGATGAATTGAAGAAACAAACTCCTCGAGTCAAAACGTTCAAAAACAATGATTACATTCATCATTTGGGGCTCCTGAATCTCTTTTTGCTTAAGTTTAGAAATATTCAAATTAACAATTAGTATTGTGAAAAGTCGTGTCTTTTCATGAAAAGCCTTCATCCTCATATATATATGAGAATGATTTTTGTAATGTAGGGTGATAATGATTAGATAAGAAGAAGATGGTGATGTATGACAGCCTGTAAGTTTTACAAAATTTCGATGGAATACATGCTATGAACTGTTGCTTTTCTTTGCGTATGTGTTGTGGATTATTTCACTTTGTTTTGGCAATCGTCTGTGATATTATCTAAAGTGATAAGGTTATTCATATCCTTGAAATCAAATTTGTGCTTCATGTTATAATGTTGAAACAAAAGTTTTGCTTGCGAATTGTAATTGTTCCTTGCAGTACTTCATTGATTGGTCCCTTAAAGGTAGGGTTAAATTCATTCAATCAACACATGATATAAGCATTCAAATTGATCTCAAAAGAAATAATAACCGACAGGTCAACAAAAGGGTGGATTAAAAAACTGTCTCACAAGCTCACATAATAAGTCCTGAAGAAAGTACAATGACTCTGTAGCCCAAACAGCAAAGAAGGCACTGGTCAAAACAGATTACACTCATCATTATATTTCACCATTTGTTATTTTAAAAGCAAACAGAAGTAGTTAGGAAACATAGATCGAATAGCTTCTACAACAACAATCTTGAACTCATCTGCTATATCTCCATTCAAGGAACTCATACCATTTCAAAGATCAGGAGATATCAGATTAGGATAATACATCTGCTATAAAAAGCACTGGTTATTGGAGACATTCAGTGAATAGGTATACCCGCCTAGGTCCTGCAGAGCCTAAAGTGAGAGAGTTAGCAACCAGACAGGTTCACTCTATATGTTGGCCAAGTCAATTGGAAGGTTTGATCATAGGAGTTGGCATTTCCTTAGAACCTATCCAATCTGTTGATTTGAGACCCAACACCCACCATGGTTTTTCCCTTTACCAAGTTTTCCACGTACAAATCTTGGTGTCATGTGTTATGGATGGATGGTAACTGTTCTATGATTTATGTTTATGTTTAATTTCTATATCAGTCATTCTAGTACTTGGTTTATGCATTCTGGCATTGATTTTATTTTTTCCAATAATAAGGATTTGAATTCTTAAAGTTTTGTAATCCAGTGATAATTGATTCACCCCCCCCTCTCAGTTATCCTCTGGTTATTTGAGCTGTCTAACAATTGGTATCAAAGCTTGGTCCTCTCTTTAGAATATTAACTACTTGAGGATTTGATCCATCAATTCATCAACTGAGAGATGAGGAATGACCTCAATACTCTTACCAGATTTGAGAGCTATATCTGTATTTGATTTCTTCTTCTTGTCGGGAGTAGAAGTAGATTCTTTAACCAGTTTCCTCTTCTCTGTTGGTTTTCTCTACGTCAAAATTTTCTTTGGGGCTGCCAAAGGAGTGACCTTTACTTTTTGTACCCATCCTTCCATAGGCTTCTTCCTCTGTATCCCAATGTATGTCTGGGGAATCTTTGGGGGCACAACATCAATATCAAAACCAGATTCAATAGGGGCAGTATAGGTTTCTGGTTTCTTCCTCTACAATACACCCTTGCCATTTGTTGCGACTGGAGATGACCCTTCTGGCAGTCCAATGATCTTCTTGATTTCAGAGGAAATCTTCTCCATAGCTTCCCCTACCTTCTTGATTTTTCCTTCCCTCTTCTTCTGACTGAAACCTATCTGAACTTTGAATTCCTTTTGCTTTGTTGTCCCATAGGTTTTCTCAGTTTCATCAACCTAGGCATCAATAAGAGTTTTGGCATATAATTCCAAGATCTCAGCATCAACCTCATAACCCATCTCAGTGATCCATATCCTCCATGGTTGCACTGCTTCCATCAATGTTTCATCCTTCTTAACCATAAAGCAGATTTCTATAGAGTACTTATCAACAATATGTTTAGGCACTCTCTCTCTTTTCTTCATAGCCTTCTGAAATGATTTGAAATAACCCCATAGAATTTAATCTCTCTCCTTGTCCTATCCTAAACCTCTTATAGCATCCTTTATTTTCTTTCCTACTAGTATATCAAATGCCCATTGAGTTTTATCAGATCCCGATAACTCATTCAAAAAGAAAAGCATCAAGGAAATAACAAGATTTCGATACCAGAAGACACCTTTCTTCTTACCCTTAATCTTCCCTAGGTTTAAAATAAGCTCTTGACACATCCATTGATAGAGATCATACCTATCATTTTCTTTGACCATCTGATGAGCCCAGTAAATGCATGAACTAGAAAGAGAGTTCAATTGGTTTGATTGGGTTACCTTGTAACCGATGATCAAGCTTGCAAATTGAACAAATTTGTCTCCGATAGTGCTTATCCTCATTGATCGGTTATCAAAAGTTGCACCAATTAACTTCTCAACCTCATTGTTAGGTATTTTCTTCCTTCCGGGAGTCTGACTAGTTTGGGGTAAATCGGTGATAGCACGAATAGCCTCCTTGGTTATTTTGTAAGGTTGGTCCAACCATATGAATTCCCCATGGACATGGCTCACTACATATTGGATCATTTCATCTTCAAATTTCAGCATCTCACAAATGTCTGTGAAACCTTGATCCTTCAAAATTTGAAATTTTGGTTTCATCAATCCCCTCCTATCCAGTAGATTTGTCATGTACATTGTTTTGATCTCAGCTAAACCTAAATCCTCCAGAGTGCAGTGGATATGTGCACATACATCTTCAACATACAAAACTTCATCTAGAACCCTAGAAAATGTGTCGATTGAATCATTAACCTTAACAATCTGAGGGCATTGCGTGAAAATTGGGCATGGATGATCCTTGATGTCAACAACAACAAGGGTAGCCACACCTACCAGGGTGGGAGAAGATCCAAAAGCCATTGCAAACAAAAGATAGTCCAGAAACTGATAAAATACCTCACAACCTTCACCGGTGAAAGTTCTTGAAAATCTGCACCAAATGCACTGGAATTCGCTTGAAAATGATTTTTATCACCTTGAATCGCCTTAAATGCACTCTACTTCACTCTGAATGTTGTGTGATCAGAAATGAACCAAAATTTCTCTTTTATTATGTGAAAACCCTAATTTCTCATTGACATAAATGTGTGTCGGTATATCATACTGGATTCAAAATCTATGACCTCAGTATCGAGAAACCTTCATACTGACTTCTCCAAGATCTGAAACAAGATTTCAAACTGCTACTAGGGGTAATGCAAGATCTATCATTAATATGCCTCCCCCTAAGGCTAATTCCTTAGTTACTAGATGAGTTTCCTATCGATGCAGGAACATTCTACTCTGTCAGTTGAGTAACCGGGTTGATTGTCTCTATCAGTTGATCTTTAGATTTCCTAACTCATTTCCTCTTATGCTCCTTCTAGATATCATCAACTTTCTATTTTCATTTTTCATCATTTCCTACCAAATTGTTCTTGCTTCTACAAAATTTAGCAATATGTCCTATTTTGTTGCATGCATAGCAAGTGACATTATTTTTTTGAATTGCCTTACTATATCCTTGATCATTCCTTGACCTGCATTGATTAGCCATGTGTCCAAACTCTCCACATGCATGACATCTCACATTCACTCTACAATATTTTGTTCTATGACCATAATTCTTATAATTTGAACACTAACCAGGAACTGCATTATTATCCTGATTTGCTCTATTTCTACAATGTCTTGCCATATGACCAAATTTATAGCAAACAAAACATCTACCATTGAATTTATGTGCATTGGGTTGCCTTACTAGTGGTTTTTCCTTCAGAATGGTTGTTTCAACTTTATTTGTAGTACCAGAGCTTTCTCCTTGTTCAAATCCAAGACCTCTAGTGTCTCCCTTACACCTTTGATCCTTCAATAGTTCATCAAGATTTGCAGAACTGTCCTTGAACTTATCTTTGTATTCATTTGCAGTATCCAGATCTCCTCTTAGGACTATTATCAATCTTTCCAACTCCTGCTCATTATTATGGAATTGCACCAGTTCAATTCTCAACATATCATTCTCATGTGCCAGCCTAATGCATTCCTCATATCTATCTTTCAGAGATCTACCAAGATTTTCTTCATTGTTTTTCCGGTCTTCAATCTCCTTGGACATCCTCATAGTTAGGGCTTGCATTTCATTCTTCATGATAGTATTCTCCTGACTCAGCATCTGACATTGTTCTTTAAGGGCATTCTTCTCTTCATCATCCTGATTTTTTAAAAGTTCCTTCCTTCTAGCTTGAGCAGATGACAACCTCTCCTATAGGATACGAATGAATTCCTTTGCAGAGTTTAGCTCACCTTGCAATTTTAAGTTTTTCATCCTTTCAGCATCATAGTCTTCAAGAGATACTTCAAGTTGTTTCTCCATACTCATCCCCATGGATTCTGGATTCAAGATCTTCCTTAAGCTGTTAGACCTACTCCAAGGCACCAAGCTCTAATACCAATTGTTGCAATCCAAGAACATAGAGAGGGGGGTGAATCAGTGTTTTGCAAGAACATAGAGAGGGGGGTGAATCAGTGTTCTGCCAGTAAGACAAATTTTAACCATAACACAGAGATTTATACATGGAAAATCTCAAGGAGGAAAAACGACGGTGGGATTGGTGACCCAGAATATCTATCCACTAGCCAAATGAATAAATATTATAATAAGGGCCTGCACATGCAGGAAGGCCAACACCCTAGAACACACTTCTCATCACAAAAGGAGCCTCACTGACTAAAAACACCAAATACTGGTTTACAAACAAAATTTTAAACTCAGAGAATGCTTATGCTATGATGGATGAGTTCTAGTTCAAGCATTGTCTGTACCGGTTTCCATTGTGTCCTCCTTTATCAGTAACTTGCTCTGCATCCCAAAGCTTTAAACTGATAACCAAGACCGACTACAAAATATTATATTTGCATATAGTCAATCAATATTATTCACACAATATCACATCACTATTCTTGCATCATATGTATATATCTCAATCTCATATCTCATATCTCACTCTAAAATATCCAAACCAGACTGGCTTAAATA
This sequence comes from Cryptomeria japonica, assembly GCF_030272615.1. NCBI lineage: Eukaryota > Viridiplantae > Streptophyta > Pinopsida > Cupressales > Cupressaceae > Cryptomeria > Cryptomeria japonica. Next base: position 468,522,894 of record NC_081411.1, on the reverse strand, counting down.
CCCTTCCCAAACATAAACATAAATGCCTTATAATGATATTACAATTTATTTACTATTAGACAGTTCAAATAACTAGAAGACAAATGAGAGGGGGGATGAATCAGTTGTTATAGATTACCGGAAGCATTAGCAATTTAAACTTTAATATCAGAACCCAAAACATTAATACGGAATAACAAATAAACCAATTAAGCATAAACAATAATCATAGAATAAATACCATCCATATGACACCAAGATTTGTACGTGGAAAACTCGGTAAAGGGAAAAACCACAGTGGGAAGCCTACCCATAGTCAAATAATACTTCTGTAGTAAGTATGTGAATTATGATTGAGGGGCCTGGACATGTAGGAAGGGCAACAACCTAGAGCGCATTGCTCATCACAAAAGGAGCCTCACTGAATTTATATAAATCCAGACTACAATCTGGAGAAGTGTTGAACTACAAAAGATGGCATCTCCTATGCCTTAGTATAGTTCCGGTTAAGCTCAATACCAGAGGACTAAATCCAACATAAACCCAATTCGATCTCCAAATATCAACCAAATCCTCTACCCGAATGATATTACATTATTCACACATTACATTCCTTAACCATGACCGCTTACAATAACCATGATGATCTACAATGAGATCTTACATCTATATATACAAACCCTCAACAATAAACATTTAGGTCGGCCACCAGATAATAAACCAATTACATAATCACAAACCATGTCAGCCTTAGACCAAACAAATAATGTCAGTACATAAGACATCACGAAAATACATCAATAGGTCCTATCCACATGTTACATTAAAGCCGGTCCATAACCTAGATCAATCGAGATCAAGTATAGGTCCACACACCACAGTAATGATCTTCAACCACCAAGTATCAAACATGATCAACAACAACATCCTGAAACTCCATTAGAAGCTGCACCAACACCATTTATGCAATTCATCAAAGATCTCTATCAAAAGCTTAAGCAGAGAAACCCTCGTCGGAACCAGAAACCAATATTCTAAGCAAGAAGGATAGCATCCAATCACCAGACCAAAACCAACTGACCAAATGTGAGTATGAGTATTGTGAACAAGCCAATTCCATCACCAGAATATACCAAAGCCTACGAGATCAAGCCAGATCCAAGTTAACCAGAAACAACTCATCCTATTGGGACCAGAAAGGTGTCGGTAAAGCACCCAAACAACTAGTGTTGTCATCAATGACAAAACATCAATGCAACACATAATCAATTCCACCAAATGGCCAACAATCTCCCCCTTTGGCATTGATGGCAACACTAAATGTGAAAAACATATAAGTACCAAGAAATACCAAACAAGTCTCCCCCAATGGAAGACAACCATTGATCTCCCACAAATAGATCTGAATATCAACATCTCCCCCTGTGAATAATATTTATGTAAATCTCTAAATTTCTCTTTCTTTTTCACATCAATATGTCTCCCCTTTGACATCAGTGCCAGAAATATGACAAAAAATTCAAAGCAAAAACATAAGAAATCACAAAGCTGACTACTCCCCCTGAGAAATAGCATCCCACATCAGTGTCAAACTAAATAGTGTCTCTGATAATGCATGTTAGATTGATGCCGAACCACATCAATCAAGTCTCTACCAAAGGGGTAGAAACTTCCAATCTATCTCTCAGGTTCTCAAATGATTCCTTGGACAAAGGTTTAGTGAAAATATCTACAATTTTCTCTTTAGTGTTCACATAAACTAGTCTAACTTATTTTGCTTCCACCTTCTCCTTTAAAAAGTTATACTTGATAGATATGTGCTTTGTTTTAGAATGAAATACCAGATTCTTTGATATATCAATAGCAACAGAGTTATCATAGTGAATAATCACCAGTGCATCACAATCCACCTTTATATCCTTCAATATTTGCTTCATCCATAAAAATTGTGTATAGTTAATAGCAGCAACAACATACTCAGCTTCAACAGTAGATAAAGAAGTACATGATTGTTTCTTGCCGATCCATGAAACCAACTTCTTTCCAAGAAAGAAAGCTCCACCAGAAGTACTTTTCTGGTCGTCAACATCTCCAGCCCAATCAACATTTGTATATGCACATAGAGTAAATTTATCATCCTTGGGTACCACAAGCCATATTCTGATGTACCTTGCAAGTATCTAAAAATCCTTTTCACCACCATCTCATGATTTTCTCTAGGATCACTCTGAAATCTTGAAACAATACAAACAACATTCATAATGTCAGGCCTAGTCTGAGTCAAATAAAACATACCTCCAATCATGATTTGTATCTTGTAGGATTTCTCGATGTAGAAACATCTTTTCTTGTTAATTTCTCACTTGTAACCATAGGAGTACTTATCGGTTTAGAATCTCCCATACCAAATTTCTTCAACAATTCCTTAGCATATTTAGTTTGATAGATGAAAATACCTTTGTTAGTCTGAGTAACCTGCAAACCCTAAGAAAAATTTTATCTCACCAATTATAGACATCTCAAATTCTTTCTCCATATTCTTAGAAAATTCTATGCATAACTTATCTTCACCTCCAAAAATTATGTCATCAACAAATACTTCAATAATCAGTATATCATCACCAGTGATCTTATAATATAAATTACTATCAACACTGCCCTTAGTAAAACCAAGCTTCAAAAGATATTTATCCAACCTTGCATACCAAGCTCTAGGTGCTTGTTTCAATCCATATAAAGCTTTCCTTAACCTACAGACCATATCTATATCATCTGATAGTGAAAAACCATCAGGTTGCTCAATATAAACTTCCTCATCAAGATCCCCATTCAAAAATGCACATTTAACATCCATTTGATAAACCTTGTAGTTTTTATAATCAACATAGGCAAGAAATAATCATATAGCTTTAATCCTAGCTATAGGTGCAAAATTCTCTCCATAATCAATTCCTTCCTTATGAGAATATCCTTTACAAACCAATCTAGCCTTATTCCTTATAACTTGACCATTCTCATTCAATTTATTCCTAAAAACCCATTTAGTTTTAATAACATTTTTATTTTTAGGTTGGGGAACCAAGGTCCATGTGTTATTTTTCTCAATCTGATCTAATTCTTCTTCCATAGCTTTCAACCAATATTCATCTTTACATATCTCAATTACAGATACTAGTTCAATTTGTGAAATTAAACATACCTCATTAGTTGTCATTATTCTTCTTGTCATCACTCCATTGCACTTATCCCCAATGATTTGATCTTCAGAATGATTCAATCTCACATACCTAGGAGTCTTCTGACTTTCTGTTCCTCTTCCGAGTTCTTTAGTTACTATATAATTCTTTGATGTTGCTGGAGTAACTAGTTCAACTTTGTTCCGATAAAGGTGCTATCGGTTTACATATAATCATTTCCACTACTGATTCCTTCTCATAAACTTTGATTTGATTTATGTTCATCTCATCTACTTTGACATTAGCAATCTCCACAATTCCTTGCAATCTCTTGTTATAACATCCATATGCTTTGATTTCATTAGAATAACCAAGAAATATGCCTTCATCACATCTAAGATCAAATTTCCCAATAATATCATCTCTCCCGATATAACATTTACTACCAAAAATTCTAAAATACTTAACTATAGGTGTATTGCCAAACCATAATTCATAAGGTATCTTACCGGTTTCTCTTTTGATATGTACTATGTTGAATGTATAAAACACTATGCTCACTACTTCTCTCCAGTAGATATGAGGTAGCTTCCATCATCATTGTTCTAGCAGCATCCAAGATAGTTTTGTTCTTCCTTTCCACAACTCTATTCTACTAAGGTGTTTGGGGAGCAAAAAATTGTCTTCTTATACCATGCTTGTCACAAAAGATTAAACTCACCGGATGTGAATTCTCCACCATGATCTGATCTCAAACATTTAATCTTCAATCCTGTCTTATTTTCCACTTTAGCCTTAAAGATTTTAAAATTTTCAAATGCTTCATATATTTCTCTTAGAAAAGTAACCCACATCATTCTAGAATAACCATCAATGATTAGCATGAAATATCTATCACCTTGAAAACTTTTAACTCTAGTAGGGCCATACAAATCAATATGAATAAGATCAAGAACATCATTTGATTTATCTTGTATACTTCTAAAATAGGTTCTGACCTATTTACCCATTTGACATTCTTTACATATTGGATTATAGGGCTTCATAATCTTAGGTATATCCCTATTTACCTTAGTTGAACTAATCTTCACAATGCAATAAAAATTTACATGGCACAGCCTTTTATGCCATAGCCAACTCTCATCAATCTATGTAATCAAACATGTCTTCTCACAAGAGTTCAAATGAAATATATTACCTTTTGTCTATGTACCAGTTGCAATCTCCAAGCCAGATCTATTAATGATTTTGCATTTCCCATCCTTGAATTGTAATTGAAATCCCTTGTCTACCAATTGTCCTACACTGAAAAAGATTATGCCTCAAACCTTCAACATAATAAACATTGTCAGTATTGTTCTTACCATCCAGTGATACAGTTCCTTTTCCTTTGATCATACATGCTTTGTCATCTCCAAATCTAACTAGACCGCCATCAAATTCTTGCAAAGACATAAACTTCCCTTTATCTCCAATCATATGATGTGAACAACCATTATCAATTACCCATTCATCCTTGTCTTCATTTTTAGCAGCAAGTGCCTTCTCTTTAGGTTCATTCTCTTCCAGTGTCAGATCATCTTCCTTGATAGCCAAGAATACACATTCCTTCCCATTTCTGGATCCACTAGCAGAGTCTTCTACCAGTTCATCATCTGAATCAGTAATGCCTTCCTAATCTGCTATGTAGCATGATTTGTCTATGTTTTTCTTGTACTTATACTTGTTCTGATATCTAGAGTTAGGCTTAAATGATCTTCTAACTCTTTCTTCAAATCTTGAATTTCTTCCAGGACATCTAGATGCAAAATGATAAATCTTATTACATGCAAAACATTTAAAAGGTGCTTTCCCTTCATACTTACTTCCTACCGATCCTTTAGGTACTCTTCTAGAAAATAGTGCTTTAATTTTCTCAAACTCATCATCTTCTCTTTTCATATCTTTTAATTCATTTGCATACAAGGCTTTCCAATCTTTCTTAATGGTTGCAGATGTAGATGCATGAAAAGCAACTTCAGACTTCACAGCTCCTGAAGGTCCAAATTCTTCAAGCTCAAAAGAAGATAGTTTCCCATCCAAAGTATCTATGTTTGCAGATGTATTAGCCATTGTTCTCAACTCATTAATAGAAGTATCCTTCATTTGTAAGTCAGTGGTAGGGCTCTCAAGACTTTATATTCAATTTCATCTTCGCTCAGAGCTCCACCACAACATTGAATTCCCATAACAATCTCATTTAACCTTTCCATGAATGCAGTAATCCTTTCATCTTCTTCCATATTTAGGTTTTTGTATCTCACCAAGTAACCATCAAGTTTAGCAATTTTTATTGTAGGGTCACCTTCATTAAGAGTCTCCAACTTATCTCATATAGTCTTTCGAGATGATTTGTCAGTTAATCCCATTATTTTCTGACCAAAAAGTGCACACAAGAGGGCTTCTCTTTCTCTACAATCATTCTCAAGCTCCTTGTCCAGGTTTCTCATAGAAGGATTTCCAGATCTTGGGTTATAGGGTGTGACACCATTCTGTGTGATCTCCCAAATCTCCTTGCCAAGACATCTCAGATGAGTTTCCATCTGAATCTTCCATATTATGTAATTCGTTCCATCAAGCCTTAGAATATCCCTTTGAAAGATAGCTCTAGAAGAATCGGATGAAATTCAAATGTTAGTCGCCATAGGATCTTCCTCAAGCGGTTAAGATTTCTACAGACAGGACCAAAGCTCTGACACCAATTGTTAGACAGTTCAAATAACTAAAAGACAACTAAGAGGGGGGGGGTGAATCAGTTGTCATAAATTTCTAGAAGCATTAGCAATTTAAACTTTAATACTAGAACCCAAAACATTAATACCAGAATAGAAGATAAACCAATTAAGCATAAACAATAATCATAGAATAAATACCATCCATATGACACCAAGATTTGCATGTGGAAAACCTGGTAAAGGGAAAAACTACTGTGGGAAGCATACCCATAGTCAAATAATACTTCTGCAGTAAGTATGCGAATTACAATTAAGAGACTTGCACATGCAGGAAGGCCAACAACCTAGAGAAAACTTCTCATCACAAAAGGAGCCTCACTGACTACATATAAATCTAGACTACAATCTGGAGAAGTGTTGAACTAGAAAAGATGGCATCTCCTATGCCTGAGTATAGTTCTAGTTAAGCTCATTATCGGAGGACTAAATCCTCTAACATAAAACCAATTTGATCTCCAATGATCGACCAAGTCCTCTACCTGAATGATATTATATTATTCACACCTTACATTCCTTGACCATGACCTCTTACAATAACCATGATTATCTACAATGAGATGTTACATCTATATATACAAACCCTCGACCATAAAGAATCAAGTCGACCACTAGATAATAAACCAAGTACATAATTACAAACCATGTTGGCCTTAGACCGAACAAATAATGTCAATACATAAGACATCATAGAAATACATCAATAGGTCCTATCCACACATTACATTAAAGACAGTCCATAACCTATATCAACCGAGACCAAGTATAGGTCCACACGCCACAGTAATAATCTTCAATCACCAAGTCTTGAACATGATCACCAAAAGCATCGTAAAACTCCATCAGAAGCTGCACCAACACCAATTATGCAATTCATCAAAGATCTCTATCAAAAGATTAGCTAGTGAAACCCTCACCGGAACCAGAAACCAATCTTCTAAGCAAGAAAGATAGAATCCAATCACCAGACCAAAACCAACTGACCAAATATGAGTATGAGTATTATGAAAAAGACAACTCCATCACCAGACTATATCGGATCCTACCGAATCATGTTGGATCCAAGTTAACTAGAAACCACTCATCCTACCGAGATGAGAAAGGTGTCGGTAAAGCATCCAAATAGCTAGTGTTGGCATTAATGACAAAACTTCAATGCAACACATAATCAATTCCACCCCTTATGTTGGCTTACAATGATATTACAATTTATTTACATTTCAGCCTAGACAAAAATACATACATTAAACTTTATGACCGATGCCATTGATTGCTACCATGTAGACATTCAGATCAATCTCCTATGTCGGCTTCATATACCAGTTCCTAGTTTGTTAGTTTCCTTGAATGTCAGTTGCTGAATCATGAATACCAGTGAGTACTGATTAAGTGTCCAACCCAAAATGATATATGTTTCCATCAATGACAACACAACTAAACTGGATGACAATTGCCAACAAAAACTGCATTCACGTGTCCATGGGGTACATACTGCTGGAATGTCATGCCTTTTGGCTTGAAAAATGTTGGTGCAACTTATCAGAGGGCCATGACAACAATCTTCTACAACATGATGCATATTTTTTTGGAATATTATGTGGATGAATTGCTAGCCAAATCATTCACAAGACCAGAACACCTAGACATCCTAGATAAAATCTTTCAAAGACTAGAGCAATTCAATGTTAGATTGAATCCTGAAAAGTGTGTTTTTGGAGTCACATCCGGAAAACTCTTGGGCTACATTGTATCAGAGAAAGGCATCAAGGTGGACCTCACAAAGGCAGGCTACAATCCATCAGATGATTCACTGCTCAATTAGCTGACAAATGTCTCCCATTCAACCATCTGTGTCACAAGAATGTACCTTTCAGATGGGAAGAAAAATATGCAGAATCATTCCACCAACTCAAACAATAACTAATGAATCCATTATTTTTGGTACCACCAATAACAGGCAAACCACTCATCCTTTATATATCATTAACCAAAGTGCCACTGGGGGCACTGCTAGAACAAGAAGAACCAGTAGGAAAAGAAAGGGATATCTACTACATTAGTAGGATTTTGAATGGATATGAACTTAAATACACATTCATTGAAAAGGCTTGTTTAGAAGTGGTGTTTGGCTCTCAAAAGTTTCACCACTACATGCTAGCCCACAGAATCAAGATAGTGATAAAGATTGACCCACTAACATATCTACTTAGAAAAGCTACTCTCATAGGGAGGTTAGATAAATGGGCCATGATCCTAAGTGAGTTTGACATTTAGTACATAGAATGATGGGGCATCGAAGGACAATCAATTGTAGATCAACTGGCAGAAGCACCACTCCCAGACCAACACCCACTACAGGTGTAATTTCTAGATATGGATGTGCTCACTATCACACCCAAGCAATGGATCCTATACTTTGATGGATATTATAAACAACATGGATGAGGTGTTGACATCCTGTTTGTCACTCTAGAAGGACACACAATTTTGAGATCATATTGGTTGATGTTCCCCTGCACCAATAACATTGTTGAGTATGAAGCTCTAGAGATAGGTATCAAAGTAGCCATGAAATGGAGAATCATAGAATTGAAAGTCTATGGAGACTCTCAATTATTTATGAATCATATCAATGATGACTATCAGACGAAAGATGATAAGCTCATGCCCTACAAATGCATGGTGGATGATTTCAAAAAGTACTTTCTACATATCACCTTTGAGAAGATTCCAAGGCTAGACAATAGAGTTGCTAATGCAATGGCCACTATCACCTCACTTCCACAAATTCCATATAAACAAAATTGTTATGAATTCCTGGTGAAGCAAATGTTTTCCCCGACCTATGACAATTCAACATCCCAAGTCATTTGTGCCCTGACCAGTTCTGATTCCCCTCTATATGGAAAGATTTATTCCTACCTCAAAGGAAATACCCTCCCACTAGACCTATCTTGTAACAAAAAATGAAGATTTATCTAACAAGCAGCCGGCTACACCTTAATCGCTGACATTATTTATCGCCGAGGTCTTGATGGTAGTCTTCTTAGATGCCTCGATCCTAATGAATCTGAGTCTGCCTTACTTGATCTTCATGAAGGTATTTGTGGTACTCATTCAAGTGGTCCTACTCTTGCCAAGAAAATTTTAAGGATGGGATATTACTGGTCGACAATGTTGAAACAAGTCTTATCAATTTGCTAGGAAATTCCCTAAGTGCCAAATTCATGGCAACCTCATCCATGTTCTAGTGCAAGAGTTACAACCATTCACTACATCTTGGCCTTTCTGTCAATGGGGACTCAACCTAGTGGGAAATATTCATCCTTCCTCATCAAATAGACACAAGTTCATCATCATGACCATCAAATACTTCACCAAATGGATTAAGGCATTTCCATTCACTACAGTGACTGACAAACAGATAGCTTCCTTCATCCTGAATTACCTCATCTATCAGTATAGCATCCCTAGCTCCATTATCATAGATAATAGAAGACCTTTCAAAAATCAAAATGTCCAAGAGCTTTGTGAGTGATTCCATATCCAACATCTCTTTTCAATTATTATCCACAAGGGAATGACCAAGCAGAGGCCTTAAACAAGACAATCTTTAAAATCCTCAAAAAGACAATGAATAATGTTGGTAAAGATTGGCATGTCCAGCTTAATCCTACACTTTGGGAATACATAATGAGTATTCGTACACCTATAGGAGCTACACCATACTCATTGGTGTATGGATCAGAAGTTATCCTACCTATTGAGATAGAGATTCCATCACTTCGGGTGTCATTAAAAGGCCTCATTCCAGATGAGGAATATCGAGTCAGCAGGTTGCAAGAGCTCAAGATGCTAGATGAACCTTGACAACGTACCTTTGATCATCTCAAGGTATATCAACAAAGAATGTGTTGAAGTTACAATCACAAGATCATCCCAAGGGCATTCAAAATTGGTGATCTAGTCCTAAAAGAAAATCCCAGAAATCAACAAGATCGGGAAAAGAAGGGGAAATTTGAACCTAACTAGTTGGGACCTTTTGTCATCATATCAGATTATAGATCAGGAGCATATCAGTTATCAACTTTAGAATGGGACATGCTCGACGAACCAACAAACAACATCCATCTGAAGAAGTTCTACACTTGAGTCATCCAATGCATGGATGAAGCAAAAAATAAAAAATAAAAGATAAAGTATCAAAAAATCGTCACTAGGCTGAAAACCTAGCAAACAAGCACCTTGTGACACAAAAAACTAAAATCAAAAAATCAAAAAAATACAAAAAAATGAAAAACAAATCAAAAAGTGAAATAAAAACAAATGGTGAAAACCTAGCAATAGGTGCCATTTGTGAGAGAACAACTCCTCTATCTATCAATACTCACATCATATCTTTGATCCATTTGATCTAAGCCCATATCCATTGCAAAATACTCCCACTAATGCTTAGCAATCCTAAACATACTTAGCATAGTCACTATCCTTGATTATCTGAACACTTATCCGTATCATATCCCACCGTGGCTTGGTGCTCAGTGTACATATCCATATCGAAGTAGTACCGACAACAAGGGGCAAAATACTGACCTCGTTGGGGGAATTTCACCTTAAGGGTTTTTAGGAATCAAACCAAGCACGTAGAAAAACAACAAACATCAAGACAACCAAAAATGACCACAACAAAGCAAGAAGGCTGAACATCAAGCATTGCACTGATTTGAACTTTTATTTTGACAAGAATACTTTTCAAATACTATGCATGCTTACGTATGGTTGTTGATCTTTTTGCTTATCATATCTCCTAATGGACTCAAGGATGTCCTACGACTAGAGAAGCAAGGAAGGAATCTGATGTTTTCTTTGTCTATTGTTTGGGAGTGGAACCTTCTACTATACCAATTTGTCTTATGATGTGATTAGAAAACATATCACTGAAGACATTTCGGATTTGTATGGGACAAACGTTAACTCTTGTTTGTTTTAAGCAAGCATTACTCAGGTCATCTTGGTTCAATTATACCTCAATGCTTGTGCCATCTTGAAATATCAAAATCCATGTAAGTTATACTCAGGTTGTTATGGTTCAATTATACCATGATGCTTGTGTCAAATTTCAACAAATTAAATCCTGATGATGAAAGAAAGGGAAGCATTAGCACTTTGATAAAAATAGATGACAACATTGAGAACAAGAACGCATATTAAACTTTGCATTAGGTGCATTATCATGTTAAACTGCAGTTAGTTGTATTATCACCATATCATGTTAATTAGTATCATTTCATTATCATATCATGTTAATTAGTACCATTTCATTATCATATCATGGTAATATTGCATTAGGTTGCACATCATTATAATCTAAAAGCTTGCGTTAAGTTGCACATCATTATCCTATTAATATTGCATTTAGGTGCATTCAAATTTTCATTTTACAAATTGCATTAGATGCATTAACATTTTGTATCATTATCACATCATACATCTCATTTTCAAGATACATCTCACATCATACATCTCATTTTCAAGATACATCTCACATCATACATCTCATCTTAAAGATACATCTCACATTATACAAATCATTATCACATGTTACATATCAAAAACATTTGGCATTCTAGATTGCATTATCCGAATCACATAAAAGCACAAAAACATTTTAGCAACATTTGCACCATCATAGGCATATCACCTTCCACACATATAATATCCATTAGATGTACATTACAATCATCATATAAGCATGTAGATCATAAAAATAAAAAACATACACATCACATCATCTACATCATCATCTACAAAAGTCATATAGATCAAAAGCATATCATATAGCTCATAAAAATCAAAGTAGTTGCATCCATAACATATCATCATATATGTGTGACCACATGCTGATCCAAAGGAAAATCATTGATACAAGTCAAAGCCAATCATTAGTGAAATAATCAAATGTCCAAAGTCCCTAGATATCATATCAATAACAATGTTCATCAACTCAAGCAATATCAATATCAAGGAAATCACTGAACATCAATAATCTATGAAATCAATAAGCATCATATCAATGAAATCATCAAAGTATCATATCAATAAAACCATCAACAAAGTACCATATCAATAGGATCACAATACAAGTATCATATCACGAGGTCATCGAAATACAATAATGTGTGTATCAATAAAATACATCAAGGTACAAATACAACATCTGTGATCATGATCAAGGGGCAAGATCAACTTGGCCAACTCTAGAACCTGTCGGCTAAGAGATCAAGCTGCCTGCACCTATGATACTATTAGTAGCATCTCTTCTAGGTCCAACGACTGCCTCGCTACTCCTATATCTGTGAGATCCACCTCGCTGAGAACTAGCTACATAGCTAGGATCCCGCTAAGCTACCGACATAGTCCCAAAGTACAAATCCTTGTAGTAGGTGGCCCTCTAGGTTTGATAAACAAGTCCAAATGGTCTCTCCTATAACCCCCCATGTGGCTACCTATTGTAGAGTATGAACCATCTCATTGGCCCAGCCCCAGCTCTCTATCCCAGTGTCCCTCTTTGTGGTAACCTGTGTAATATGTGCAAGGGAAACCTGTAAATCTTGTTGTGTTGTGTCCTGCTCTAGTGACATAGTCACCAACTATCTCTACAACTATCTCACCTGTGCTTGGGCCTATGTAAGTTGATGCTATACCCTATGCAACAGGGACTATAATGTTGCTATCTATGTCTGCTTCATATGCAGATGCACTCTAATATGTACCCACTATGGCTACGGATCTTGAATACTGACTTGTTGAGGGATGGGAGGGGGCATATCAATCCTCCTTCATCAAGAAAGTGGTTGTACATCCTCCTCCTCCTCCTCCTCCTCAACCACTATCCCTACCAATCCCATCAACCCTACTCCTCCACCAACCTCCTCAAACTTGGTCTCCTCATTAGAAGAATCATCAGTCTCCTCCTCAGATCCATCAGCGCTTGACCCCTCAGCCTCCATTGCAGTAACATCCTTAGCCCAAACCAACCCTCCTCATCCCAACTATTGCCTCCATCCTCCTCCTCTCCCCCTCTCTCCCCATCCACCACCCCTCCCATCCTCTCCCTCATCTACTCTCCCTCGCCACTACCTACTCCCTGATCGTGTCTAATCGCACCACCTCTACCACCCCTCCCAGCTCTCCTACCCCTCCTACCACCTCAACTACCTCCCGCTCCACCCTGATCATCATCATCATCGACCTCCTCTAGTGTAGGAATCGACTCTCCTGGCCCTGTCAGCCATGGGAATCTGTGTGTAAGAAAAAATTATGTATACTCTACAGTCATCCCAACATCAGCTACATCCTCCAACATGCTCCATACAAAAAATGGCATGTAGAACTCTACCTAGACTGTAGAAAAATCCAATGAAGGTGCCCAATCTGTCCTCTCCTTGTGTACCCTAGCATACATAGTCATCCCCTATGGCACAGGCTACATGCAAACAAACTATCGGTAAACTCAAGGCAGAATAAACCGCTCTACCACATAAGGGGTGTGACCCAAAATAAATCTTCTCAAAAATAAATATGGCACCTCAAAACCATCCTCAGGCCAATGCTCACACAGTCGATATGGCCTCCACACAACTGAATCCATGTCATCCAAAGTCCGCCTCTAATACTCTAACTTCTTGAGCATTGACTGGGAAGCGATCTGGCTATACATCATCACAAAAGGTGCCCATATTGGTCTGAACCTCTCTCCAAGTGAATGGGTCATTGCTATGTGCTCCCATCTACAGAAGAGTGAACCCGAAAGATAGACTAGTTGCATCATTGTAGACCACCTGATGGAGCTCATAATATAGGTGGGAAAGAAAACATATCCCCTACGCATATCATGTACATGACTACACCATCTGTCATGGAGCTCAGCCCCATCCAACTAATAACCCATGCAGCCTCCTATTTGGAATTAGGAAGCTACCAATTCTGATGCGAGTGGGGCATAGTTGTCTACCATGTCCTACCACACCACTGGGTAGCTTGAAATCTGTGGATCGACAAACACCTCCTACAAAGCATCTATCCCATCAGCCTCCTCCACATCATGAACAAATAGCTCTCCTATAATCAGAATCCAAAGCATCCGATAGATGTCCTTGGGCATTACTGTGATCTCACCTGTCAGTAAATGGAAGGTATTATGCTCACTATGCCATCTCTCGGCTAGCATGTTGAGTAATGCCCTATTCTTCCAATAGGATAACTTGTGAAGCAATTGAATGAGAATGCAAGCCTCTATAACTGCCAAATCATTGATAGTCAATCGATCTCTCATCACAAAAGTCTTCGGGTATTTATCCCAAAGCATGAGAACCCCTCGATGGACCTATATCAACACATGGGTATCATCCTATTAGTTACATATATTCTAAACAATTAGACAATCAACAAATCAAGTGACAGAAGTCACGACATCAACCAAGGCCTATCTAAACATCCAATCAATCAATCAAGCATCATATTGAGAATCAATCAACAACTTCAATTACAAACTCATATAAAAAAACAAGTACCATATCAACGACCAAGTTCCAAATCAAAGATCAATCTCTAAAACCAATTAATCATGTTTCACTCAATCAAGACTCATATCACGGATCAATAAATCAATCAAATCAAAGCCATATTGACAATAAAATCAGTCCCATATCGAAATCATTCCATATCGAACAACAACAAGACCCATATCTAAAATAAACCCATATCAAAAAAATGACCCATATCGACAAATAGACCCATATCAAAAAATTGACCCATATCAACATCAAGACCCATATCAGAAACAAACCCATATCAAATAAGAGACCCATATCGGAAATAGACCCATATCAAATAAGAGACTCATATCGACATCAAGATCCATATCAGAAATTGACCCATATCGACAAGTAACCCATATCTACCTTGAACCATATCGAATTTGACTAACTTGATCCAAACCAAAATTTGAACCATCTCGAACTGACACAAAGGACTCATAACGACGAATGACATTCAATCGACAAAAAAAATCAACACAATCAATTCATCTGACACATTGATAGGGTGCAAAACTTCCCAAAAAACCTCAAAATCAAAATTGCACATGTCAAAATCTTCTTAAAATTCAAAAAATTACCCGCTATCTCATATGCGCTAAAATAGTATTTAAATGCGTTGTTTCAAATGTGTTGTTTAATTAATTATATGCATGAAAAAATTCATTAAATGTGCTACACTATCTATCAAATGCATTACAATCCTACTCAAATGCGCTAATAAAAAATTCATATGCGCTAAAATAAAAATCATATGCACTACGTCAATCATCAAATGCACAAAAAGAAACATCGCATGTACTAAAAGCCAATTCATATGTGGTAAAAGAAGCAAAACAATAAAAAAGCACAAAAAGCCCTAGAAAATTCGGAAATCTTGCCAAAACTACCAAAATCGACTAAAATCTAAGCTAAAAATTCACAAAGAGGGTTAAAAGATCAACTCACAGGTGGACCATACTCTAGTGGTCTCTAGAATCCCCAAACTCACTCAAATTGATGATGATGGTAGGGGGGTTCCATCTCTCCTCTCTCCTCCAAGCTCCAATTCTCTAAAGACAAGTGTGCAAATGAGCTAGAAATGGATCGTTGGAGGCTTATATAACTCATGCTAAAACAAGTGGCTGCGATGCCTTAGTGGACATGTGGGGCATGTACACACTATCCCCACATATTCCTAACCTCATTTTTATATATCCTTTTTAATAAAATCTATCGGGCAATAAATTTTTGAAAAATCCAAAAAAAAAAGCCAAAAAAAAATAATTTTTTTTTCTTTCTAAAATCGACAAATTAAAAAATTGCAACAATGCAAAAATCATCTTACTTCATGTCGCTCCCTCGAAAACCACAATTTTTTTTCAATTTATCGCCCGATGGGGCATATCATCATTATCATATCGATATTTCCATATCGGCTTCATATCGAATCGACATTATCATGAGTCTCATATCGATCGATCAATTTCATATGAGCATTTCATATCAAAATCAATTTTCATATATAGAGAATCAAATCGATGAATTTGACAATGACAACATATCGAAAAAAAATTGATGACAAATTGAGCATTTTTCTTTGAATCAACATGTGGTCACACATCAACTCAAAGAGGGGCAAAATGTAGACACCTAAAAGTTGCACAACAAATTAAGTGAATTTTATTCATTTAATTATCCCTAATTCTTCCAATTAATTAAATTAAGATTTAATTTATATCCCTATTCTTCTAATTAGCCTATTAATCAAATTAAAGATTTGATTAATCCCTTCTTCTATCTAAGCCATTTAATTAAATTGACATTTAATTAAATCCCCCCCTTCTAGCCATTTTAATTAATTCACATTTAATTAAAAAACTCCATTTATCCCCTTTCCCCTTTTAATTAAATCCACATTTAATTAAAACCCCCTTTGCAAATAAGTAAATCAATTTTTTTTTATAAATTCCCCCCAATTGCAAAAATTCAAAATTCACATTTAAATAAATTAATATTTATTTAAATCTATCAAATGCAAGTTGCAACCAACAATTGAAATAAATCAATTTTATTTTAATTAAGTCATATTTTCCCTCACCCACTTGTAAAATCCTACATCTCCCACTTGCCTCCTAATTATCCTTCTAGAAACCTCCTAATCCCATCATAATCATGTCCTTTCCCTAAATTTGAGGTCACTTCTCAAGTTTGAAAGAAAGTCTTCTAAATACATTAAAGGCTTCATCTCTTCAACAGGTTAACTTGTTGAGCTCCCCAAATTTGGAAGGACTCTTACAAATTTGTCCCCCAAAGTCCTATTAACCATTAATGGTTAATTCAACCTCCCCTTATGTTTAGAGACTTTCTCTCTAACTTGACCCTCATCTAACCCAACAGTCTCATCAAGCACTCATGGCTTTGACCCTAGTTATCCTATTAACCCCTGCACAAGAGTTTACCCCTTGGGTAGAGGTTGTATCCATTGGTTATCCACTAGCCCAACCATAACCTTACCTCCTAAGGTAACCACCATGTCTCCTCAGGTATTTAATGCCTCTTACCTCTCCTCTTAAGCCCTCTCAAGGTGACATTTGTCAACTTGGAATTGGATTGAATCCCTCACATGGATTGACAACTTTCAATCATATCCCTTGTTGATATTGCTCAATCTCAACCATCCATTGCTCTATTTTCCCTATAAATAGAGCCCATTCCTTCTTCAAAAGAATCCAATATCTTTGTGCATCTAAATTATAGTCATTTTGTAGGTTAAGGAGCTCATTCAAGTCATCTTCAAGCATTAGAATTAGCATTATATCATTTAGCATTTGCATCATCTTTTAGGAAATCATCTAGTTTAAATGCATCTTTTCATAGCTTAATTAACTCATCTAGTATCATGCAATCTTTAATTTGGAATCAATCTAGTTTCATTATCTTCATCATCTTGAGCATTTAGTCTGACATCTTACATCCTAGCTCTCATCCATCATTTTTACATTCATTAGGATCTTAGTTACATCCATTTTAATCATAGAATCATTTAAATCTCATTTTCTAGGTTGTCATAAGAGACCAAGCGCTCTTCCAAGTGAGGGCCACCTTGAATCTTGAGGATCTTTAGAGATAGAGGAGCATGAAATGATTTTAAAGAGTTTAGATTCACTAACTTATTTTATTGATTTATGACCTCTAATTCAATGTTCCATGTGTGTGTTTGAGTTGTTTTCCTTGCAGTGCAGGTTGATCCCACATTTCCAGCACATAGGTTACACTTTTTGGCACATCCTAATTTTTTGCTAACATCACACGTTTTTTAGAAAATATAATGATTTAAGCCTTGAAAGGTCCCATTTTAAGTAATTAATTAAAGAGACTTAGATCAAATCATCTTAGATCTAAATCCCTTGGATAGAACCTCTCTACTCTTAAATCATACCTATATAATAGTGTCTTCTTTGCACCTATGAAAATCCTGACAAAAAATCACTTTTACATTATCTTTTAGGGGTCAAATAAATTCATTTAGGATTTTTACTATCTAAGTATGTAGTCCTTATTATAAGCTTTCCAAAACTTATAATTTTTAATATATTTAATTTCATTAATATATTGATTTTTTGTTGCTCATGAATGTAGGTTTTTCATCAAACATTAAGGACTGTGTTTCACACATGTGAAAAATGAAAAAAAGAAAAAAATTATAAAAAAAATATTTTCCCTAGGTATCGATATCCTTATTTCAACAGAATAAGAAGTTAATTCAAATGAATTCAAAAAAATTTATGCATTATAAACCACACTTCTATCCAAATTACAATTACTCTGATTTCAAAAATTATCTAAAAAAAATATATGTAACAAAAAATTGTAGCATCGTAAATTGTAACTATTGATGAGGGAAATGGGAAACTCAATCATGGATTTAGCTTCTTCCAACATCAAACAATGGAGTACCTACCAAATACACACACATGCAAAACAAAATAAACTAATGAAATTCACATGCAAGCAAATAGATTTTTGACTCCATTACACTCCTATCTACCAAGATCTTGTGTTTAATCAAAAGTGTTCTCAAAAACACATGCACAAGAGGCTATGGTTAATGGAGATTCATGATGCAAAGAAATGAAATATGTGAGTGATCCAAAATGCAAAATTATTATAAGATTAACAAAAGACATCAAGCTATCCAATATGCAAGATACAAAGTTCTCAAATATTGAATGCGGGAATGCCAAAAATATTCAAAAATGCAAGTGATGGATGCTAATAATGGATGCCAAAAGAGGAGAGAGGGAATTGTTTAAATAGGTCTCCTTAGGGTGGATCTAGATTGTAGGACAAATGTGGGATAAAAGATTGGCTTGGAGGTGTTTGTCCCACATGCATTAAGTGGAATCGATAGGAATGGAATAAGATAAATCGAAGAAATAGGTATGAAAGAGGTTAGAAAGAGGATATAATGAAATATATGTAAAATGGATTTAATTAATATATAATAAAATATGAATATTATGATACAATGAACAATAGTGGAATAATGAGGAATGAATATTATAAGATAATGGAGAATAATATGGAAGAATGAGAAATGAATATTATAAGATAAATAATAAGGATCCACCTAATGATGTAGGAAGAATTAAGATTAATTAAGAGGACATTTTAATGAAATTTTTTATGTGTCTACATTCTACCCCTCTTTGAGACAATCCAACTTGCCACATTATTTAAAAGAAAATTGATTAACTGATATATGCCTTAGAGATATCCTGGTAAGGATGATGATTGATATGATATGCCCCCTTGAGAGATTGATAAATAAATTATGAGAAGATTGATCTCTTGATAGATTACGAGAAAATGAGTGGATGATTGATATTGTGCAAGTGATTAAACTAAGATGCACATTTGATAAAAATGCACAACTAATGAGCATAGCTCAACAATTGAAGGAAATTCTCAATATAGATAGGTTGATAAGTTGATTAAGTTGATTGAGCTAATTAAACTGATTGAGATTGATGCTAGCACAAGACAAGTTAATTCAATGATTGATTGATTTATTGATCTAGTGGTAACAAAATTCAAGAAGCAAGTTGATTGATTTGGTAAAGCAATTGATAAAAAGTTTAAGAGACATGTATCAATTGGATAAAGCAATTGATTGAACTCTCTAAAATGAGAAGAAATGCAAAAGATGATGAAAGATAATGAAAAGAAGATGATGAAAGAGGAGGTGATGAAAATTATTGTGCTTTTAAAGTGCTTATATCAGTATTGAGATTATTATGGCAAAAGGATGAATTCATCTGGATATGGATTAGACCTTGTAATGGTGAAAAATATTAGGGTTTCTATCATTAGATGTATGAAAACCGCTAATATTTAGACTTAGGGACCATTACATTAAAAGAGGCATGAACCCAATATATCTAGTCACAAATCAACAAGGAAAGGGTTGATAATTCTTATTAGATTCACTTTGGGGGGTTGGTTATCCTCTTTTAAGTTGAATTGTGAAAATGTTGAAATAAAAGTAAATCTGGGAATTGAAGTGAAAACACATGAACAATGAGCTACAGTCATCAAATCGAGCCACAAACATGGATCTGAGCAATGTAAGAATGTGTGTTTTTGTTTCTAGAAGGAGCTCCTAAAATGTTGGGACTAGAATGCCCGTCACTCTGGTCCTCCGCACTTTTTGTGGTCCAAAGGGAAACTTGTTCGTCTCTATAAATAAAACTAATTTTGAAGATTGCAACTTCATACATGTTCCTGCACACACTACAAAAGGGAAATAGGTTGGGAATAGGGGTTTGCCTTAGGTCAAACCCTGGTTTTGGAATTAACCATGAAATAAAAATAAAATATGTTGGATATTGTTGAGAAGTTTGTAGAAATGATGTGTTGTCATTGATGTCAACATATTCTTCAGTGTATTCCTATGTTGCAATTAGATTGAAAGAGTTGGTTTAGCTTGTGTATTGCACATGAGTCGATGTGGTTTAAAGGGTTTATATTATGTTATATGTAGATGATTCATTCTCATTTGTAGAGGTCTGCATGATGTTTTGATCAATTTATGAGGTCCAATGTTGTGGATGTTATTCAATTGTTTGTATTATTTGGTATTTTGGTTTGTGCTCCATATTGCTCCGAAATTGTAATATCTTTAGTTAGAGATGTCTGGGATGTATTCAAGACATTTATGTGTGTCCTCATTTCAATTGGTTAATGATTTGGAAATCCACAAGTGAACATTTCAGATTGATAGTCAGTTATGTTGGTGTTCTTGAGCTCTGGTAGAGAGATGATGATGATTCTAGTAATCTGAGTTGTTGCGGTTGTTGTGGTCCAATTCACATTGCTTGTGAATGTTTCTAGATAATGTTCTATGTGTATTGATAGTCCACATTATTGTGCATGTTATTGAATATTTTCCTTGTCTGGTGATGTTCTTTGTGTTATACAAGATTCTTGGTGATTGTAGTGCATTGTAAATGATCGAGGTGTAATTCTTGGAGTTGTTTCATATTTGCGATGTTGATTTGGGTCCAGACTATGTCTTAGACAACATTATTTTGGTTCGCATATATTGTTGTAGCGTGTGAGGTTATTAATTTGTTATTTGTATTGAGGGTTTGGCCGACCTTGAAATAGAGGTTGATGGCTTGTATAAATGAATGTAATAATCAGTGAGAGGTATCATGCTATGTGTGAATATTGTATTAATCATTCAATAGCAGGGAAGTTATGCAAAGTTATGTGAAGAAGTGTGTTTTAGAGAAGATTTGATAGTGAGCTTAACTAGAATTGTACGCAAGCATATGGAGATGTTATTTTCATAGTTCATATAATCTGGATTGTTGTCTGAATGCTTTTGTAAGTCAGTGAGACTTCTTGTAAGGAAGGAGCCTATCCTAAGGGTTTTAGCCTTTCTGGATTTTCTTGTTTGTTCAATGAGCTCTAAGTAATGTGCCTAAATGCATGTGCATTCCCCATTGTAATATTTCACTTACTCCTAATAGGGTATTATCTCATTGTCACTAATACATTTGGTCTATAATTCTAACAGAGAAGGTATATTGTGACCAAATTTGACTTTTTTTAAAAAAAATGCCCAAATTCGTTGGAATTCCGATGGTAATTTCACATTTGGTTTTGATGGAGAAGGCATTAGAAATGAATTTTATTTTTTTCAAAAAAGTACCCACGTTCATCAAAATTTTGATGACAAAGGGCATTACTTAAAAAAAAAAAAGAGGGCAAGTCATTTGTGCATTCAATCCTGCATAGGATTTTGCGTCCACCTCAACCCCTAGCAAGATCAAATGACACATTCACCATTCAAGGTACTTTTCACACTCTCCATTCAAGGTAGAATATTCATCACATTTCGAATTTTCATAATATGAGGAATTGCTAAATCTTCACCTCCATTCATTGAATCATTGGATTTGCATAATATTTGCATGAGGAATTTTGGATTTGCACAATATGAGGAATTTCTTGGGTATAATCTTCACCATTATAGGTACCTGAATCTTCACCTTCATTCATTGATTTGCATATATGAGGAATTGCTTGTGTCCCACCCATTGCTTGAGCTATCCACTATATTTCACAACCACCTGTGCTTTGTCATTCCTAGGTCAACATCATCAGAAGTATTTTAATGTTGCCCCCATGCCTGGGTTTTCGATGTTTAGTCTTCCCCTTTCACCCCATTAATTCTATACGGCCCAGAGGGAAATCAACCTCTCTTTCTCTTTTCTATCTCTCCCACCCTACCCCTACCATGGCACTAGGATGTATACACAGCGAAGAATGAGTTAACCGGTTAAAGGATCAACCTTTTGCGGGTAGCATTGATGAGTTTCCAGTTCTCATTAGAAGATAGGGTAGGAGAGGCCATTGTCAAACTATTTTTGTAGTAATTAATGACACCCCCTCTAACAATGAGGTAGTTATAGATAGTTACTTAATTTTTTCATGTTTTATGTTAAGGTCTTTAGCTAGAAAACCATCTTCCTTTTCTACTATTTTTTTTGTCTATTGTGTTTCCTTGCACATTTACAAATGTGTGTGAGAGTCATCTTGAACCATCTCTAGGGAGTTATCTAGCAGAGAAAGCTTCATAACATTAGAGTTTGTGTTAATATGTTCCAAACATAAATGTGTTGAAATGTGGCAACTGATCAGCCTTGCCCTTGAGAAAAAAAAATTTGCCATTTTTTTCGTTGATGAAAACTGACATTGTAATAAAACCCTAAAAAGGCTGACTTTGTTTGTTGCCCTAAAAATGCATGTTATAAGCGGCTGGGATGCTTAAGGCATGGTAAGGTTGATGTACTATTTTTGCTAAATAATAAGAAAGATTGGATGACTGTGTATGGTGGACGTAACCCATTCTGGGTGAACCACATTAAATCTTTGTGTTATTCATGTCCTATTTTATTTCTTTATCTTTTGTATTTAAATCTACATATAATTGTTAGTTCATATTTGCTTCGGATCTACTTGAATCCCTAACAATTGGTATTAGAGCGAGGTTTTCTGTAAATTGGCAGGACTTTCAAATTTGAGTGGGAGAAATGGAGGATTCCAAATTCAAGGTCGAAAAGTTTAATGGCTAGAATTATCAGTTATGGAAAATGCAGATGGAGGATTACCTGTATCAAAAGGATTTGTGGCGTCCATTGGAAGGAAAGGCAAAAAAAGTGACCACAATGTCAGATGAAGAGTGTAACATTTTAGATAGAAAGGAACTGGGATCCATTCGATTGTGCCTTGCACCATCTGTAGCATTCAATATAACAGAAGCAAAAATGACTATAGATTTGATGGCGACATTGGCTAAGTTGTATGAGAAACCCTCGGCTTTGAATAAGGTATTTCTTATGAAGTGTCTGTTTAATTTGAAAATGAGTGAGGGAGGATCTATAGTAGAGCACTTAAATGAATTTAATACAATTACTAGTCAATTGTCTTTGGTAAAAATTACTTTTGCAGAAGAGGTTAGGGCTCTCTTGATTTTATGTTCTTTGCCAGAAAGTTGGAATAGCTTGGTTATGGCTGTAAGTAACTCTGTCTCTGGTAAAAATACTTTGGTATTTGATGATATTGTTGGTGTTATCCTAAGTGAGGAAATGCGAAGGAAAAGCACAAGTGAGACTCCAACATCATCGGGTAGTGTTTTGAATGTGGAGAACAGAGGAAGATCAAAGGAAAGAGGAAAAGGCCCTGGGAATGAGAAGTCACAAGGGAAGTCAAAGAAAGGATGCTTTCAATATAGAGGAAGGAAAGATTGTTGGTACTATGGAAAGCCTGGTCATCTAAAGAAAGATTGTTGGTCTCGGAAAAACAAAGAAGGAGACAAAAATGAAAATGATAGTAAGGAAGCTAATATTGCAAGTAATACTTTACAAGATGCTTTAATCTTATGTTTGGATAATGTTAATGATTCCTGGGTAATAGATTTTGGGGCTTCATTTCATGCTACACCCCATAGAAAATATTTTCTAGATTATGTTCAAGGTGATTTTGGACAGGTATATTTGGGTGATGATGAGCCCTGTCAAATTGTTGGAAAAGGAAAGATAAAGATCAAGTTGCAGAATGGAAATGACTGGTTTCTGTAGGAGGTAAGACATGTTCCTAATTTACGAAGAAATTTAATTTCTGAAGGGCAACTAGGTAGTGAAGGTTGCATAGTTACCCTCTCAGACAGTATGTGGAAGGTCGCTAAAGGATCATTAGTAATAGCTAAAGGTGCAAAGGTAGGCACATTATATCTGTGTACAGGTAACACTTACTCTACCCTAGCTTACTACAGATAAAGTTACTATAGGGACAACAACAATAAATGTTGCAAGAACAGATTCGATAATGTGGCACCATAGGCTTGGGCACATGAGTGAGAAAGGGATGAAAAGCCTTCACTCCAAAAATCTATTGCCAGGACTAAAGAAGATTGATTTAGAGTTCTATGAAAATTGTGTTTATGGTAAATAGAAAAGAGTCAAATTTCTCAAGGTTGGGAAAGAGAAGAAGAGTGAGAAGTTAGAGCTTGTACATTAAGATGTATGGAGACTGGCTCAGGTATCATCTCTTGGTGGCTCTTGTTATTATGTTATTTTTATTGATGACTCAACCAGAAAAAACATGGGTATATTTCCTAAAACAAAAATCATATGTTTTTGAGACTTTTAAGAAATGGAAAGCTCTGGTTGAGAATGAGATATGAAAAAAGTTGAAGTGTCTTAGATCGGATAATGGAGGTGAGTATTGCAGCAAAGCATTTGAAGATTACTGCTCCTTAAATGGGATTCAAAAGTAGAAGACAGCTCCAGGAACTCCACAGGAAAATGGTGTGTCAGAGAGAATGAATAGGAATATCATGGAACGCACAAGGAGCATGAGATTGCATGCTGGAGAATGTTGTGAAATGGATTCTTCGGTATTTGAAAGGAACTACTATGAAGGTATTATGTTTCAAAGGATCTAATGCTGCTCTGAGTGGATTTGTTGACTCTGATCTGGCGGGTGATATTGATTCATGGAGGAGTACTCCAGGGTATGTTTTTACTATAGGGGGAACTGCAGTTAGTTGGATTTCTAGGCTGCAAAAGGTTGTTACACTTTCAACCACTGAAGTTGAGTATGTTGCTGCTACAGAAGCCAGCAAGGAGATGATTTGGTTGCAATGTTTTCTAGAGGAATTGGGTCAGACACAAGAGGATAGCCCATTGTATACTGATAGCCAGAGTGCCATTCATCTTGTGAAGATTGCTTTTCATTCAAGGATAGAGCACATTCAGCTCAGGTACCACTTCATCTGGACTGTTTTGGAGGAGGGTCAGTTATGGCTTGAGAAGATTCACACAAGTGAGAATCCTGCCGATATGTTCACGAAGGCAGTTCCACAGGAGAAGCTGATTTCTTCATCAGTTTCTGTTGGTCTTCTTGATTGATAATTATGGAATTTATACCAATCAAGTCCTAGTGTTTTATCCAGCGGATGCTGCATGTACAGTGGTGTTGTGTAGTATCAGTCTCCAAGTGGGAGATTGTTAAAATGTGGCAACTGATCAGCAAAGTACTGTACACTAAACATGTAATAAAACCCTAAAAAGGCCAACTTTGTTTGTTGCCCTAAAAATACATGTTATAAGCGGTTGGGACGCTTAAGGCATAGTAAGGTTGATGTACTATTTTTGCTGGATAATAAGAAAGATTGGATGACTATGTATGGTGGACGTAACCCATTCTAGGTGAACCATGTTAAATCTCTGTGTTATTCGTGTCCTATTTTATTTCTTTATCTTTTGTATTTAAATTTGCATATAATTGTTAGTTCATATTTGCTTCAGATCTGCTTGAAACCCTAACAAAATGTAAATAAAAAATTGACAAATATACCTCAATTTTGAAATCCTTGGCATGAAGTTCCACACAAGCCTTAATGTTTCTATAAAATGTTAGTGTATTCTTTCATCATGGAAAAACATAATGTAGTTGATCATAACTGATGTAACAAAATTGTATCTTTGAATGCCTTGTTCCTTATTTATAGATCTATGCTCAATTGATTTGAATTGCTTGATTGAAAAATTGGTAGATGTGGATTGGATTTGATAGGGTTTTGAAATGAGAAATAGACTTGTATCTATATGCAACTTACACCTTTTCAAATTGAACTTTTGGAAAAGTCCAAATTTGGAGAGGAAATTCCTACTATTTGCGAATCCAACATTTATCTTTCAAATTTTAGGTCCAATTTCCATGAATAAGGGCTCCCAAGACCCTAGTCCTAGAAAATTGAGCCATGAGGAACATCATGAATAAGGGAATGAGCCAAATTTATGGAAACATTCTCAAACCTAAGTACAATTAGGCATAAATAAGGCACAACCACTAAAGTGAGTCAAAACCTAGTGTATATTTATAAAGAGATACAACTTATGATGCAATATTTATCCCCCTCTTAGAAAGAGTATGAAATTATGCTCATGTACTCTTGGGAAAATATGGAGAAACCAAATATTCTTTCACCAAGATATTGAAGAGTCAAGATGACTACAAGTTTGGAAAGGTGGTAGCTCCCAAGATTTATGATATTTTCAATCTACAATATTGAGATAAAAGGAAAGTACAAAGTGAGTAATATGAGTAACATTGGTAATAAACATGAAGCATGCAAAACACAAAGTTATGACATTTAGAACTAGTAAGATTCATATATTCTCACTAGGAACCATATCAAATAGACAAGGAATAGATCTAGGACTAGTAAGATCCTTATATAGTTACTAGGAGTCATGTTAGAGACACATAAAAGCATGATATCCAAGTTAGTAAGATCCTCTAATACTTAGTCATAGATCGCATTATACCAACAAATAGAAGGTCATAGCTTGGTAACCTAACTAGTCCATGAGTAGTAGCTCAAAATGTTATAAAATCTAGGTTAGGTTAGGAGCCCCAAGAACCTATAATGTGTCTTATAATGGGTGTTGAAAATAATCTACACTCAAGCCAACAATGGAATGGTAAGAAAGGGGGTAGTATCTCAATGATAGAGAAATTTATTAACAAATAGAAGGCCTTAAGTTGGATTCCTAGCTATTTTATGAGTATTAGCTTAACATTTTCATGCATAAATAACATCTACTCCCACCTCTACCATAGATCCAACTTCCACCATTTCTCCTTCCACAACCTCTAGTCATATTCATGTACCAAAGCCACTATTGCCACACCTTTAGTACTTATATCCTCCACTTATCATCTACCATATGGCCTATTTATCAAATTTATTTCTTCTACATGTAAAATCCATATAGACAAGATGGAATGACAATTGGTAGATGTAAAATCCATATTCCACAACCTTTGCTAATATCCTTTCTACCAGTGCCAAAATGTGAGGTTTGTAACAGGATGCGACACCCATCAAAGCATAATAGAGAGGAAATTTCTAACAAGATGGTAGATCAAACAATGTAGGAAAGCATCGATTAAAAATAAATACAAGATTTCAGTTTATAGAGTTTAGTAAAAGGGGCAATGAACAAACATAACACTACTTTGGAAGGCTGCAGAGATGGTGCATGGCACAATATAGAGACAGGCTATGGAAGAAACAATAATAGAACAGATGCAAGGTTGAGCCATAGAGTAGGGTATGATATCCATAAAAGTGTAAAGGCTTTTGAAACTCTACCATAAATATAATTTCCATTTGTTTGATCAAATCAATAACTATCTAAAAAATTGAAACGCTAGGGAGAGACATTAAATGTGAAGAGGATTGATGTGCATGGAGATTGTTAATTGCATATTTGAATAAATATTTTATTGTAATATTTATGTTAGTTCAATTTATGTGCAAGCTTTACCCTCTTTGGAAGCTGCCATACCATTCAAATATTCATGTATTGGGACCTAATTGTGAAAGTTTGAGGTCCATTGGGAATAAAAGTTGTCATTTTGCCATGACAACTTTTGCATTTCTTGTAGAAACTTTTTAAAAATATGGCTGGAAAGTTATTTTATGGTGGTTTGAGGTTATAACCCACTTGGATGGGAATAAATAGTCCTTTGGAACGCCATCCAAGAGTTTTGCTTATTGAAATTAGGGTTTTCTGTGCATTTTTTGACGTTTCGGTCTGATTCTCTTCATTTTTCATTGTGAAAATCATCATAATTTGATGGGAAGTCAATTGGATGTGGTAGAGTAGTGAGTTAACTTCATTTTGTCTTTTAGTGGTATTGAATTTCATTGTGTTTTAAAGAAGATATCATAGGTTTTCCAAAAAAATGTGAAAACCCTGCCTAGTGTTTACTGAGAGGAGTAAATAATGTATAGTTTGGTCTCCCATGCATATAAATTCACCCAAATGTGTGGGAAGAACTTTTTTCATTCTATGTATCATATTATGTTGTGGTCAGGGCTCCAAATTAGATTTGGTACGTGTTTGGGCATGAGGACAGTCTGATATCTCTATGTATCAGACAATAAAAGGCAGTAAGAGTGAAGAATTTGGTGGGAATACCAAGCGATTGGTATTTGAAGTGGTTGATGATAGAGAGAGGGGTGAGGGGACTCTATGCAACCTTTGGAAGGGTTTGTGTATCAAAACCAAATGAAACAAATTAAATTTCTATGACTGTCCTAAGGGTATTAATTGTCACAGTCATAGTTTTACTTGTGATATTGTTTTTATTTTGACAGAGTTGTGTTTGTAAACCCAAGTGTGGACATGTAATGGATTCATGAGATGTCTTGAGAATACATCAATACTTAAAAACAACATAGTGTGTAGGCACATAAAATATGAAAGGACTACATAATGGAAGGAGACAATCATCCATACTTATCACAAGCTTCTGCAGCTCATGTAGACTCAAGGTGAGTTGAAAAATGACCATCAATGAGTGTGAACCTCATCTTTACAAATTATGATTAGTTTCCATGATACTTGACCCTATCCTCATGGTTTTGGCTCAATTCATATTAGTTTTCCAAAGCCTAGAATCCAATTAATGTATCCAAGGGTGTCTACAAGGATGGACTGTATGATCATTGACTTTATATGTTTAAACCATTATACATGCCCCTACCTCTACATCATACACATGAGTCAAGGATCATAGTGTGGTGTGAAAACATCCTATATGGATAGGACACAAGAATCCATACTAGATAGTGCTAGGTGAAATGTATTCAATATATTAGACTTATAGGGACATATGGGGAAGTTTGTGATAGTTTTGATACTTAATATAAGTATAGATCCAATAGCCAATAAGATGAGGGGGGGGGGGTGAATCATACAAACTTAATCATCCATAAAAACATCAGATTCAACCTTGGTAACATATATATTAGTAATATAACCAAAACTGTCAAACATGCAAACTCAAAAGCATATAAACATCATAAACCTCATAACACCAGATTTAACATGGAAAACCAAATAGGGAAAAACCACTGTGGGATTTCGGACCCACTAATAAATATACCCTTCTATAGTATGCTCGGTTAAAAGCAAATCCTGTTAAAGATTACAAACACATTGCTAGATGTGACCCGGTTAAGGGATTTCCCTCAGATCTATTAGGATCTTCACCTTGTTAGAAGTGACCTTGTTAAAGGATTTCAAACACTCAATCAGAATGTCACCTTGCTAGAGGGTTTTACAAATAAGACTGTTAAGTCCACTTGGTTAAGAGATTTTTTGTCACTTTCACAAAATAACAGTAATAAAAATCTATCTGCAACTTCACATCTAAAATGCTAAAGCAAATTCCTATTTGTTCAATACAATCTAGACATAGAACTAATCTTGTCTATCTGCTAGGCTTCTATACTCTGTTATTCAAATAGGTCTTCAAGCTTCTGTGCTCGGTAATCACTATGTAGCATCCCTATGCATACAATTGCCCGTATACATTGTTTATCAACAGTTACCTATTTATAAACAATTAGGTAACTGCTTAATCTCCTTGATCACATTTCCCATGATCAATCATAGCCATCATATCTTCAATCTTGTCCAGGTTCAATGCATCTTTCGATCTGAAAATGTTTTACCCCGCCTTGGAACTTGCATACATTTCTTGGAACTTGTGCCAGGGTATTGCGGTTCAATTTGCACTGTAGATCTTCATGTTGACTTTCCATTGCCTTAGATTCATTAACAAACTTCATCCATGGCTCACCAATCATTTAATCAGTTCCAGCTCATCAGCTTCCTTCATTAAATAACGTATGCAAACATTTAATGCATTCTGTTATAGTTTGGTTACAACTCGGTAGCAACTCAATTATAACTCAGTAAATACTAAACTTCATTTGGTAAACATTCCACCTTCATTAACCGATAGCGATAGCCTTAGGGTTTACTGACTAGGTTCCTTAGGGTTTACCAACTAGGTTCTTTGCTTGGTAACATAGTATAGCATTAAACTTTACAATTTACAACATATGTATGATGTTAAAATAATCTAAACATCATGATCTCATCATTGTCTGACTCGGTAGTAGTTACCCATTGAATACCTTATTCATCCCCTTATTCATCATATTCTTTCCTATGTCTTTTACCGACATCTTTATATTCTTTAAATCATACTTCTCAAGATATGGCAACATCATACTGAATTAGAAAATCAATTTCTTGACATCAATGACAAAATAATAATATCAAGTCAGTAAACATCTTTAATCAGTTTTATCCATAATCATCAACAATCTTCTCAATATCCTTATGAAATGCCAACAATCTTTCATTATCTGTTAAAATTCAATATTGCCAACAATCTCCCCCTTTGGCATTGATGGCAAAACCAATTGATTTGACCTTTAAAAGATTAGGATTGCTGTGATTCTGAAATGTTGAAATGCTCTCCCCCATACATTAGACTTCTCCTCTTTCTTTAGTCTTCTTTCCAATCTTCAGTCAGTCTTCTCTCAGTCTCCTCCTCTGATATTAGTCTTCTCGCCCTTTGACAACAATGCCAAAAAGTAAAGAACTAAAAGCATAATTTCTTCCTATATGAAGTGATATCCTATTGCTGTGTATCAACTGAGTCTCAGTCAGAGCATTTTGTCTTTAATTCCTATTCCCTGTATTGTTTCCTGTAATAATTCCTATACACCTTTAGAAAACATCCTAAAGTGTGTAATGCAGCATCAACTCCTAAAAGATATTCAATAGAGTCATCGGATTGATGCTTTCATCAAACTCAGTCAGTGAGTAGAAGATAGGGGTAAGACCCCTAACTTCTAAGATATTCAAAAGTGTCCCTTGGTAGTGGCTTGGTGAAGATATCTGCTATTTGTTCCTTTGTGCTAACATACTCCAACACCACTTTCTTCTCTTGAGCTTCTTCTCTAAGATAATGATATTTGATAGAGATGTGCTTTGTCTTAGAGTGCATAATAGGGTTTTTTGAAATATTAATGGCACTAGTATTGTCACAGAATATAGTTACTGGCTCGGTAACTTTCTCATTTATACCTTCCAACAGTTGTTTGATCCATGCAATGTTGGTACAATTCAATGTTGCAGCAACGTATTCAGCTTCTGCTGTTGACTGTGAAACACATCCTTGTTTCTTGCTAAGCCAACTCACTAGTCTTTCTCCTAAAAAGAAAGCTCCTCCACTGGTACTTTTTATGTCATCAATGTTGCCTACCCAATCAGCATCAGTATAAACTTTTAAATCAAAATCATTTCCTTTATGATATACTAAGCCATAATCCTCACTGCCTTTATTCTTTTGATTGTTGTCATGTGTGTTTCCTTAGGATCTGCAGAGAATCTTGCAACTATACCTACTGTTGGGTCTCAAATCAACAGATTGGATAGGTTCTAAGGAAATGCCAACTCCTATGATCAAACCCTCCAATTGACTTGGCCAACATGTAGAGTGAACCTGTTTGGTTGCTAACTCTCTCACTTTAGGCTCTGCAGGACCTAGGCGGGTATACCTATTCATTCAATGTCTCCGATAACCAATGCTTTTTATAGCAGATGTATTATCCTAATCTGATATTTCCTGATCTTTGAAATGGCATGAGTTCCTTGGATGGAGATATAGTAGATGAGTTCAAGATTGTTGTTGTAGAAGCTATTCGATCTATGTTTCCTAACTACTTCTGTTTGCTTTTAAAATAACAAATGGTGAAATATAATGATGAGTGTAATCTGTTTTGACCAGTGCCTTCTTTGATGTTTGGGCTACAGAGTCATTGTACTTTCTTCAGGACTTATTATGCGAGCCTGTGAGACAGTTTTTTAATCCACCCTTTTGTTGACCTGTCGGTTATTATTTCTTTTGAGATCAATTTGAATGCTTATATCATGTGTTGATTGAATGAATTTAACCCTACCTTTAAGGGACCAATCAATGAAGTACTGCAAGGAACAATTACAATTCGCAAGCAAAACTTTTGTTTCAACGTTATAACATGAAGCACAGATTTGATTTCAAGGATATGAATAACCTTATCACTTTAGATAATATCATAGACGATTGCCAAAACAAAGTGAAATAATCCACAACACATATGCAAAGAAAAGCAACAGTTCATAGCATGTATTCCATCAAAATTTGTAAAACTTACAGGCTGTCATACATCGCCATCTTCTTCTTATCTAATCATTATCTCTCCCTAGGCTCACCCAGAGTCATACCATAATAGTCTAATTTATTCTCAAGTAAGTGATAACTTTTTGAACTTTTGACAATGAAATCAGAAAAAACTAATAAACCTGGAACAATAGATTGTTTACCGAAATCAGTTAAGTGTTTAGCACTGGCAATAGACAATTGCCTTATAATCTCCAAGCTAGCCACTCTGTTTGGTACCGTAATTGGAAGCATATGGGGTTGCCCTTCATATCCAAATACCCTTATTTCTGTGTGATTATCATGGCAATACCAATCACCCCAATTATGTTCAATCTGTGACTCTGGAGAGAAGTCCTTTGGTCTGAGAAATCTCTTGATTTCAGGAGACAAAGTGTAATCCCTGTGTTGCCCAAAAGCTGCACTGAGAGGTTTCACAAAGTATTCTTGAAAATGCCAATATTGGTTATTCATGAACCTCTGGTCCCATGCTGATACCCATAACTGAACCGGCTTCTTCAGACCATTCTTATCATAAGATCTAATGCTGAACTCATCTGGCCAGAAGTTAATTTCTTGTCCACAATAAAGAAGGATAATCATTAACATGGAGTATAATGAAAAATGAACATTCACAAGGTCTCCTTTCAATTTCTCCAGCCCATGATTCAAGGCATCTGCAACATAAGTGGCAAAATCAAATGACCTAGGGTCTTTTGATTGCAAGTCGGCACACAGAACTATAACCCCAATATCCATGAGTGGATGAGCCTCTAGGCCTAGTACTTGGGCTGCAGCATAATATGTATACTTGAAATATGGATGGAAGTGGTTGACATCAAACGGCACCTTGTCATCTTTGCTGAACTGAACAAATGACCCACCCACTTTTGGCCTGTGAACAGGTAGTCTCCAAGTCCTGTAGATATTTTCCAAACTAAAGAATTCTTGTGAAAGTTTCTTCATATCGATACTCTCCTCTACTTCCCAGTCCAAATCAAAAACCATATCGATAGTCTGTTTGTTAATTACTACTAATGTATTCCCTCTATAGTCACATATGGTTTTGGTTCTTGGGTTGTAGCAATCTACCAGAGCTTTCATTAATTCTACATCTACAAACACATTTGGGACTACTAATTTGCCTAAGTTCTTCTTCCATAGATTGCTTATGGGTTCAGGTGCATCCCTTCTTTTGTAACCAAACAAAAATAACTCATGCCCCCTTATTTCAGTCCAAATGTCTCCTAAATTTTCAAATCTATCCTCTAATCCTTCTTCTTCACTTTTAATCTTCTTGGACCTTACACTAGACGATGGACACTGGTCTAACAAATCCTGAGTCAGAGCTCTCCCTTCTTTCTTCTGTCTCTTGGGCTTCTCTTCAGGGTTCAGCTCTTTTCCTTTCCTACTCTTTTTAGAAGAAGAAGACGAAGGTTCCATAATCACAGTAAATAAGAGAGACAACACTTACTTGGTGGAATGCTCAATTCTTCTGGTTATCGTTCGCAAATCTCCACAAGTTCTTCGCAATTTTCAATCTTTTAGCATCGATCTGGTTCTTACAAAAATTCACTCAGTTCAACTGTAATCGTATGGGCAACTTGTGCACAGTTAATGTTCTACATCTATAACGGCTACTCAAGTTTTTAAACTTAATTGCAGATGTGACACTCTTCAATTGGGCCTTTAACTCTTTCGCGGGAAGTACAGTTCGCTCAAAGTGCTCATATTTCAAGTTATCGATGAAACCCTTGTCTTCGGCCGAGTGTTTAAATCTTCCATTGAAAGCTCATTTTCTTCGATACTATTGTTTCGGTGAAAATCTCATGTTGAGAAGCCACTTTTAAGACTCATCAAAATCATTCTTTCATCGATAGACCCCTTTTCGTTAAGTCACTTGCAATTTCCATCGAAATCATTCTTTCGATGAGTTTCTCTCTTCGGTGAAGGCCTATGTATGTTCATCGATATCCTTTTTTCATTGATATCCCTCTTTATCGATGAAACAACTTTGCCTTTGCTCGACGTCATGTTCATCGATGAAAACTTGTATTTCGATGAATGCCTTTTGAGTTTCTTCGGTAATGATATTCCTTCAAAATCACCTTTTTGCCTTTTCGCCTTTTGTTTTCACTTTTTTGATGAAACTTAGAGTATCGATGAGTGGTTTTCTACGTTCATCGAAGGTAACCTTTTGCCAAAATACCTTTGCTTAGTGCTTGTGTCGATGAAAACACTCTTTCGATGAAACTTCCTTTGCAGTGCTCGATACAGTTTGCTGGTCGAAATATCCATTAGTCTTCATGCTTATGGAAACATACATTTTTTTTATATATTTTTATTTTCAAATATAGTGCTCAACAGTGGCTCTGACTGAGGATGGAGGCATATTGAATATGTCTTCAAGAATCCAGAGTCTCTGGTTAGCGCAGATATGATGGTATTTACAATGGAAATGGATCCTAATCTACTGTACAGGTGATACAGAATGTTTCAAGAAAAGAAGTTCTTTAAGAACTGCCCATGTATTGGCAATTCTTGGACCTCCCCTGTCGCGTTTTGAAGCAAATAAGAATCCTCCCCCCTTTTGTCTATAATCACATATGGGCCGATCCACAAGGCTTCAAATTTACCATGCTTGCCTTTGTCTTGACTCCTGGCATTCCACATTAAGACCCAATCTCCTACACAAAATTTTCTGTTTGATGTCCTCTTGTCATACAACCTCTTCATTTGATTTTGAATCCTGATATTCTGCCTTTGAGCTTCTGCCCTTACTTCATCAAGTTCCACTAACTGCATTATCCTTTCTTGTGATGGATCTTCAACATCTATCTCTTCTTGAATCATAAATCTATGCACAGGCAAGAGATTATCCAAAGGTAGTCTAGCCCTTTTGCCATAAACCAATTCAAATGGAGACTTTCCTGTAGATTTCTTCACAGTTATCCTATCTGCCCACAGTGCAAGATTCAACTTCGAATCCCATGCTTTTTTGTTTTGTCCCAGCATCTTTTTAATGATCTTTAGGATGTTCTTGTTGCTTGATTCAGCTTGCCCATTCCCCTAGGGGTGGTAAGGAGAAGAATGTGATATCTTAATGCCATATCTTCACAAAAAGTGTTGAATTCCTCTGATTTGAAGGACATGCCATTATCTGAGATGATCCTTGCAGGGACACCAAATCTAGTAATAATGTTCTCCATTAAGAATTTTATCACCATCTTACTAGTGGCCTGTCTGGTAGGTATTGCCTCCACCCATTTGGTAAAATAGTTTGTAGCAACCAATATCCATCTGTGTCCTCCACTGGACCTTTCTGATATTTCCCCTATAAAGTCTATTCCCCACTATTGAAATGGTTCCTCAGCCAACATTGGTCTCAGTGGGAGTGATCCTTGATACTTTGTTTTATTTGAAAACTTCTGACAAGCTTCACACTTTCTGACATATCTATAAGAATCATTGAAGACACATGGCCAATAATATCCAGCTCTCAATATTTTATGTGTTGTAGTCTTAGCTAAGAAATGGCCACCACAGACCCCATCATGCATTTCATGAAGAACTTTGTCTGCCTGGTAGTTGTCTAGACATAATAACAATATCCCATCTCTATTTTTCCAATATAAGTCCCCATTGATAATCACATATCTTGCTGATTTTAGCTTCAAAGCTCTCTTCTGACTTTCGGTCATAACATCTGGACATTTTAAGTGCTTAAGGTAATACATGATATCAGTGTACCATGCTGTTTTCTCAATACTGAAGTTAGCTTCTTCCCATCCAACCTGATTCACACCAGACTCTTCAATTTCAGTTCCTGTCATGAGTTTGGCCAGCCCTTGTCCTTTGATAACCTGTGAAATTTTAAGCTCAATGTTAAATTCTTGTATCTGATTGATCCATTTGCATCTTTTGCCCGTGACCTCAGTTTGTCTGAAGATATCTTTTACTGCTGCATCGGGGACATAAGCAATGACTTCAGCCCCTACTAAGTATGGTCTAAATTGTTTCACTGCTTTGACCAAAGCATAGGCCTGCTTTTCATTCAATTCATATTTTACTTCTGAAGGGCTCAAAGACTTGCTAAAATATGCAATGGGCTGCTCATACCCTTTTGAATTTTTCTGTAACAACACTGCTGCTATAGTGTGACAAGAGGCGAATGAGAATATCATAAAAGGTTTACCAAAATCTGGGGAAATTAGTACTGGTGCCGCGGTAATTGCCCTTTTGATTGCCACAAAGGAATCAATTGCTTCTTCAGTCCAATCTATCTGGGCCTCTTTTTTTAACATCCTTACTATAGGTTTCACTATGTCTGCAAAATTCAAAATAAACCTTCTCACAAAATTAATTTGTCCCAAGAATGATTGAATGGCTTTGATAGTCCGGGGGATGGGAACCTCAT
This sequence comes from Cryptomeria japonica, assembly GCF_030272615.1. Classification (NCBI taxonomy): domain Eukaryota; kingdom Viridiplantae; phylum Streptophyta; class Pinopsida; order Cupressales; family Cupressaceae; genus Cryptomeria; species Cryptomeria japonica. Next base: position 468,485,822 of record NC_081411.1, on the reverse strand, counting down.
TAATAGCTACTACCCTTTTAGGGTCAATTCTTACTCCCTCCTTGGATACTATGTGTCCAAGTAACTTTCCCTCTTCAACACCAAAGTGGCATTTTTTAGGATTCAAGGAAATCCCATATTCTAAGGCCCTTTTAAATATCTTTTCAAGGTGTTCATAGTGATCATCAGCTTTCTTTGAGTACGCAGTCAGATCATCTTGGTATACTACCATGATTACATCAATCAATTCTGCAAAAGCCACATCCATTGCCCTTTGAAAAGTAGCTCCAGCATTGGTCAATCCAAATGGCATTCGTGCATAGACATAGGTGCCCCATGGAGTTGTGAAGGCTGTCTTATATTTTTTAGTTTCTCTAACTTTCACCTTATTGTAACCTGAAAATCCATCCATCATAGACAGCAACTCACACCCTGTTACCTTCTGCAGCATGTTATCCATATTTGGCAATGGATAGTTATCCTTTAGAGATGATACGTTTAGATTCCTAAAGTCTACACATAATCTAATATCCCCATTTTTCTTCCTGACTGGTACCAAGTTAGAAACCCATGTGGAGTATCTGCATGGCTCAATTATTCCTGCGTCTTTCATCTTTATAATTTCTTCCCTCATTTTTGGTAACAATGTAGGATTAATAGGTCTCTGCTTTTGCCTAAATGGCTTAGCTTCTGGCTTAAGTGGTATCTCATGTTGAAAGAGATCTTCCCTGTAAGCTTTGAGATCTTCATAAGACCATGCAAACACATGTTTGTATCTTTTTAGCAACATTATCAGTTGTTGCCTCATAGCAGGAGTTAATTTTTTTCCAATAAAAACATTTCTGGGGGCTCCTTCATTTCCTAGGTTGATTTGTTCAACATCACTCTCTTTAACAGCTGACCCTTTGGTTTCAATCACATCTTGAGCATTAAAAGTTCTTTCTAATACCACTAGGCCTCTTGGTAATTTATTTGACTTTAGTTGTATAATTTCATGTCCAAATAAAGTTTCCTTACCTTCAGTTTTTTCCACAAAGTCATTAAAATTTATAGCTTGAGCCTGATAATGATCAACACACTGTAAGAAGTTCAGTAGATCTGCATCATCTTGAAACACTTGCCAATTATACAAGTTGTCAGGAACAGATGGTCTTACTTTCATCTCTACTTCAGATATCCCAGTTAGCGTTACATCATTGCCTTTTAGTGCAATATTTGCTAAAAAATCTGCCATGATGTTCTTTGATCTATCTATCCAGGTTATCTGAAAAGCATCAAAAAGCTCCATGGTATCCCATACAGCATTCCTATATTGTTTCAGTCTTAAGTGTTTCAAGGCATATCTTTCCCTTACTTGTGAGACTATTAGTTCTGAATCACCAAAGACACTTAACAATTTGATTCCATGTTTGACTGCTATGTTAAGACTAGTGAGTAGAGCTTCATATTCAGCAATGTTATTTGTACATTCAAATAATAACTTGAAAGAATATTTGTAAGTTTCCCCTGTGGGTGAAATAAAAAGGATTCCAGCCCCACTCCCTTCTTTGCTGCAAGACCCATCAAAGAACATTTTCCATATCTGACCATCCTTTTTAGTTAGACATGACTCAATGGGGATCCACTCTTTAAATTTAGGTTTTGTCAACTGTACCTGGAAGTTGTCCATATCAGTTTGTAAAAAACATACTTGGTTCACTGTTTCGTCCATGTCTTCTATGATATATGTGGACCGAGGTTCCCTGTCAATTTTTATTTCCTGTCAATTTATTGGAATTGTAGCATAGGACAAATCCAGCTGCACATATCCACCAATCATATTCTACCATTGTCTAGACAACAGCATTCCATAGTTTGGTGGAACATCCACCACTGTGATATCTGTTTTATATGATGCTTCTGGACAGGCTGCTAATCTGAACTCTACATCCTTCATGATACCAACCACTGGGACTGATCTATTGTCCATGGCATAGCACTTCCCAAAGGTATAATCAACTTCCAATCCTAATTCTTTCATCACCCCAACAGGCATGACATTTATGGTTGCTCCTGAATCGATCATACAATTCTTCACCCTTTTGTTGTTTATCACCAAAGTGAGATAAAATGGGTCTACTTGTGTTGGGTTTTTAGTTATAGTGGACCCTAAGTATATAATTGGAGCCATTTGTTCATTGTTGTCACTTGTTGGAACCTCTTGTTTCTGTTCATTAATATTTTCTTCTTGGACACCTGAAATCATCTCCAAAGTTTTTTCTCTATACTCAGGAAACCTCATTATTTCCATCAATGGAACAGAAACTTTTAATTGTGTTAATGCAGTTGAGATATCAAATGAGGTAGAGTGTTGTGATGAAGGGAGTTTTACTATTTCTTCCTTTTGAACGTTAGGACCCTTCTTATTATTCTTTGGTACAACCTCCTTAATCATAGCTCCTTTGTTTATTCGCTTGAGTGTCTCATTAGTTTCTTTCATAAAAAGACTAGTAGGTTTACCTTGCTCTGGATTCACTACCCTATTCCTTAAATCATAAGTCCTTTTTGCTTGTGCAACGGCATAAGCTGTAATTCTCCTTTTTTCTTCCTCAGTAGGGATTCTGAGCTTAACACTTTCATTTTTGCTGGTGGTCACAGGCAAGATAGAGCATTGATCAATATTGATAGAATCTGACCTTCCTTCCTGACTAAATGATATCATATTAACAGTTGAATCATCCACATGTTCTTCATAGCTATCCTCTTCCTCTTGCAATCCTTTTGCTACTGCACGCAAAGAAGAAGCGTGTGGCATATTGCAAGCATAACACCACATGTCATCGTCTTGAGTATAATTCACTGTTCTTTTTAAAGGATCTGGAATTTGTTGATTGTCTCTGTGGTTCCTGTCTACTGGTTTTCCATCCTTCCATGTGGTGTTATAAGGCATGTCATGTAGTCTAGGTCTCTCAGGATGGTAGTATTGCTGCTTCTCTATTTTGTTTACTCTTACAGATAAATATTTTAGGGCATTTAAAACTTTGTCAAGCTTATCTTCATCTCTATTAGCCTTGGGTGCTCTAGGATTGTATAACCTTGCATCCTCTCTCTTTCCCACTTTACCAGCAGCCTTTCTGTTGTTTTCTATAATAATAGCATCTTTCATAACATCCCAGAGGTCTCTAGGATTTCTGGTTCTTAGCTCATAGTTTGTTTTACTGTCATAAGCATTGATATAATACAGAATGCTCACCTCAGGTACTGGTTTCATCCTATTGGGGATTTTGTTTAAAACCCTGTTAAATCTTTTGTTCAAATCTATCACTGATTCATTTTGCTCCTTTTTTATACTAATGATTTCGTGCAAAGCAAACTCAGGGCTGTTATGGTCTCCATACTACTCAAGGAACAAATCTTTGAATCTTGCAAGATCTCTAATGGATGCGTCAGGCAACGTCCTAAACCAATCTCTTGCATCCTCTATCAATGATTGCATAAACAACTTGATCTTGACATCTTCATATGGTAACCCAAAATCCTCAATCACTGCGTCAAAGGCTTTACAGTGAGCCTCACCTGAAACTGCATTACTTCCTGTGAACCTTGGTATTGCTGTCCTGATTTCATTTGGGATAGGATATGGGTATACTATCATTCCTGAAAAATCAAACTGCCTCATTTGCTCCATATTTATCAGTCCATGCCCTCCATGAGGATTCCCAAAGTTTTGGTTCACATTACCATAAAAGGGTATTTGGTTTTGATAAGGAAGAGGGTATTGATTCTAGTGTTGATATTGAAACTGATTAGGGGGTGGATGTTGGTTATAAAATTGACCAGGGGGTGGGTACTGATTATGAGTATGTGAATTTTGCTGGACTGGTGGTGCACTTGATTGCACATGATCATCCCTTTTGCTACCAAACAAGGGATTCTCATAAGCTTTGAAATCGTTACCTTTTGTTTTACCCACTCCTTGAGCATATGTTTTCTTGTAATTGTTTACATCTTTATTAAAGTCATCCTCACCAACATTTATGCCCAACTTGGCACACAGCTCCAAACATTCTTGAGTCCTTCCTGAATCTCTCATCTCAGCAGCTGCCTCCATCATTTGACTAGTTAAATATGTGAATCTATCTGCAGGGTCTGCCATACTTGATCCTGATGGAGGTGGTGTGTATTGTCTGGACCGTGCTTCATGATTTTCAAAACCAGGGGGAATTTGGCATCGCCCCTTTTGAGCTTTATATGCTGCAACCAAATCTTCATTCACCGGGCTTGAAGTTGTTGTTCTATCTTGTTCTTTTAAGGGTGAATGTTGGCTACTTTCATGTTTATACTAGTTGTATCTTTCTCTCATGGAATCATTCATGGGTTCTTTATTTTTGTTCTTTCGTTGAGGGAAATCTAATTGGGATAAAGATTGTCCTTTTACAACCGATCTTGTTCTGTGCATTGATATTCTTATTTCAGAGTCGCCACCTCTTTCCTAGAGGATATGTGTTATTTTTTCTTCTGAGTTCTCTCCCACAGTAGAGTCTTAATAATTTCTCCCCAGCAGAGTCGCCAATCTGTTGGGTCTCAAATCAACAGATTGGATAGGTTCTAAGGAAATGCCAACTCCTATGATCAAACCCTCCAATTGACTTGGCCAACATGTAGAGTGAACCTGTTTGGTTGCTAACTCTCTCACTTTAGGCTCTGCAGGACCTAGGCGGGTATACCTATTCACTGAATGTCTCCGATAACCAGTGCTTTTTATAGCAGATGTATTATCCTAATCTAATATTTCCTGATCTTTGAAATGGCATGAGTTCCTTGGATGGAGATATAGCAAATGAGTTCAAGATTGTTGTTGTAGAAGCTATTTGATCTATGTTTCCTAACTACTTATGTTTGCTTTTAAAATAACAAATGGTGAAATATAATGATGAGTGTAATCTATTTTGACCAGTGCCTTCTTTGCTGTTTGGGCTACAGAGTCATTGTACTTTCTTCAGGACTTATTATGCGAGCCTGTGAGACAGTTTTTTAATCCACCCTTTTGTTGACCTGTCGGTTATTATTTCTTTTGAGATCAATTTGAATGCTTATATCATGTGTTGATTGAATGAATTTAACCCTACCTTTAAGGGACCAATCAATGAAGTACTGTAAGGAACAATTACAATTCGCAAGCAAAACTTTTGTTTCAACGTTATAACATGAAGCACAGATTTGATTTCAAGGATATGAATAACCTTATCACTTTAGATAATATCACAAATGATTGCCAAAACAAAGTGAAATAATCCACAACACATACGCAAAGAAAAGCAACAGTTCATAGCATGTATTCCATCAAAATTTGTAGAACTTACAGGCTGTCATACATCACCATCTTCTTCTTATCTAATCATTATCTCTCCCTAGGCTCACCCAGAGTCATACCATAATAGTCTAATTTATTCTCAAGTAAGTGATAACTTTTTGAACTTTTGACAATGAAATCAGAAAAAACTAATAAACCTGGAACAATAGATTGTTTAGCGAAATCAGTTAAGTGTTTAGCACTGGCAATAGACAATTGCCTTATAATCTCCAAGCTAGCCACTCCGTTTGGTACCATAATTGGAAGCATATGGGGTTGCCCTTCATATCCAAATACCCTTATTTCTGTGTGATTATCATGGCAATACCAATCACCCCAATTATGTTCAATCTGTGACTCTAGAGAGAAGTCCTTTGGTCTGAGAAATCTCTTGATTTCAGGAGACAAAGTGTAATCCCTGTGTTGCCCAAAAGTTGGACTGAGAGGTTTCACAAAGTATTCTTGAAAATGCCAATATTGGTTATTCATGAACCTTTGGTCCCATGCTGATACCCATAACTGAACCGGCTTCTTCAGACCATTCTTATCATAAGATCTAATGCTGAACTCATCTGGCCAGAAGTTAATTTCTTGTCCACAATAAAGAAGTATATGCATTAACATGGAGTATAATGAAAAATGAACATTCACAAGGTCTCCTTTCAATTTCTCCAGCCCATGATTCAAGGCATCTGCAACATAAGTGGCAAAATCAAATGACCTAGGGTCTTTTGATTGCAAGTCGGCACACAGAACCATAACCCCAATATCCATGAGTGGATGAGCCTCTAGGCCTAGTACTTGGGCTGCAGCATAATATGTATACTTGAAATATGGATGGAAGTGGTTGACATCAAATGGCACCTTGTCATCTTTGCCAAACTGAACAAATGACCCACCCACTTTTGGCCTGTGAACAGGTAGTCTCCAAGTCCTGTAGATATTTTCCAAACTAAAGAATTCTTGTGAAAGTTTCTTCATATCGATACTCTCCTCTACTTCCCAGTCCAAATCAAAAACCATATCGATAGTCTGTTTGTTAATTACTACTAATGTATTCCCTCTGTAATCACATATGGTTTTGGTTCTTGGGTTGTAGCAATCTACCAGAGCTTTCATTAATTCTACATCTACAAACACATTTGGGACTACTAATTTGCCTAAGTTCTTCTTCCATAGATTGCTTATGGGTTCAGGTGCATCCCTTCTTTTGTAACCAAACAAAAATAACTCATGCCCCCTTATTTCAGTCCAAATGTCTCCTAAATTTTCAAATCTGTCCTCTAATCCTTCTTCTTCACTTTTAAACTTCTTGGACCTTACACTAGACGATGGACACTGGTCTAACAAATCCTGAGTTATAGCTCTCCCTTCTTTCTTCTGTCTCTTGGGCTTCTCTTCAGGGTTCAGCTCTTTTCCTTTCCTACTCTTTTTAGAAGAAGAAGACGAAGGTTCCATAATCACAGTAAATAAGAGAGACAACACTTACTTGGTGGAATGCTCAATTCTTCTGGTTATCGTTCGCAAATCTCCGCAAGTTCTTCGCAATTTTCAATCTTTTAGCATCGATCTGGTTCTTACGAAAATTCACTCGGTTCAACTGTAATCGTATGGGCAACTTGTGCATAGTTAATGTTCTGCATCTATAACGGCTACTCAAGTGTTTAAACTTAATTGCAGATGTGACACTCTTCAATTGGGCCTTTAACTCTTTCGCGGGAAGTACAGTTCGCTCAAAGTGCTCATATTTCAAGTTATCAATGAAACCCTTGTCTTCGGCTGAGTGTTTAAATCTTCCATGGAAAGCTCATTTTCTTCGATACTATTGTTTCGGTGAAAAGCTCATGTCGAGAAGCCGCTTTTAAGACTCATCAAAATCATTCTTTGATCGATAGACCCCTTTTCGATAAGTCACTTGCAATTTCCATCGAAATCATTCTTTCGATGAGTTTCTCTCTTCGATGAAGGCCTATGTATGTTCATCGATATCCTTTTTTCATTGATATCCCTCTTTATCAATGAAACAACTTTGCCTTTGCTCGACGTCATGTTCATCGATGAAAACTTGTATTTCGATGAATGCCTTTTGAGTTTCTTCGGTAATGATATTCCTTCAAAATCACCTTTTTGCCTTTTCGCCTTTTGTTTTCACTTTTTCGATGAAACTTAGAGTATTGATGAGTGGTTTTCTACGTTCATCGAAGGTAACCTTTTGCTGAAATACCTTTGCTTAGTGCTTGTGTCGATGAAAACACTCTTTCGATGAAACTTCCTTTGCAATGCTCGATACAGTTTGCTGGTCGAAATATCCATTAGTCTTCATGCTTATGGAAACATACATTTTTTTTATATATTTTTATTTTCAAATATAGTGCTCAACACCTACTACATGTGCTATGTCTGGTCTACTATGAACAACATATTGTAGCTTTCCAATCATGGATCGGTAAAGTGTCTCATCAACAGATGAAAATTCATCATTCTTTGATAATTTACAGTTGGTGGTCATAGGAGTACTTACTGGTTTTGAATCCTCCATTCCAAATTTCTTCAAGATTTCCTTTATGTACTTGGATTGAGTAATGAAAATCTCATTTTTCATTTGCAGTATCTATAAACCTATAAAATACTTTATCTCACCAATTAATGACATCTCAAATTCTTTGCTCATTTCATTTCCAAAGTTCTTGCATAAAGAGTCATTTCCACAAAATATAATATCATCAGCAAATATGGCTGAGATCAGTATTCCATTTTCATCATTCTTCATGTACATGTTGTTGTTCTCACTTGTCCTTATAAAACCAATCTTAATCAAATAAGAGTGCAATCTTTCATACCATGCTCTAGGTGCTTATTTCAAACCATATAAAGCGTTGTTCAATTTACATACCTGATCTTTATTATTGTCTTCAACAAATCCTTCAGGTTGTTCAATAAAAACTTCTTCTTCTAATATTCCATTCAAAAATGCAGATTTGACATCCATTTGATATACCTTGAAGTTTTTGAAAGCAGCATAGGCCAACAATGTTCTTACTCCTTCCAGTCTAGCAACAGGTGCAAAAGTTTCACCATTATCAATTCCTTCTTCTTGAGCATAACCTATGCAAGTTAGTCTTCCTTTGTTTCGAATGACTTCTCCTTTTTCATTTAGCTTGTTACTGAAAATCCACTTTGTACCATTTAAATTTTTGTCCTTTGGTCTTAGGATTAGTGTCCATGTGTCATTCTTCTTGATTTGATCAATCTCTTCTGTCATAGCATTTATCCAATCTTCACTGTTAAATGCCTTTTTCACTATTCTCGGTTCAAATTCAAATATCAAACATGTGTTCTATCTCAGTTTGTTCCTTGTCATCACTAGATCATCCTTATCTCCTATAATCTGACTTGGTGCATGGTGTCTTCTGACATACTTGGCTAATACAGATGTAGACGTCTAAAACTGGTCAACTCTTGCGGAGTCGTATTTTAACATTGGCACATTGCCTTATTTTAGTTTTTTTTGCGTCACATTAACATTTCTTCTATGTTGTGTACTTGGTCTTTATCAGTTGCAAGCATCGAGTCCTTCTTTTGCATTCTTCATTTGTCTCGCTTTCAAATTAGGTCTTGTCGATAACAATTTTCAGTCATGATTTTGGTCAATCTTATCCTGTCGCATCAATGTGCGTGTTAATTTTTCATCATTTTGGACATCGTCAATCCTAATTAGGGTTTTGTCCTCTTTTCAATCTTGTCATCTTGCAATTGATTCATCATCGATCCTTGTCCTCTGGTCAATCTTGTCATTTTGTGATCAATTTGTCATCAATCTTGTCGTCTTGCGATCGATTTGTCATCGATCGTTGACATTTTCAATCTTGTCATTTTGCGATCGATTTGTCATCGATCGTTGTCATTTTCAATCTTGCGATCGATTTGTTATCAATCGTCGTCCTTCTCAATCATGTCAATTTGGATCAATTTGTCATTGTTCCTCATCAATTGGTGCTTTTATCAATCAAATCACTTATCAGCATTAGTCCTTTGTTAATTAGAATCATAATCGAATTGGCATCAATTATCTTTTGTCAAGACCTAATTGTCATCCTTGCATTTCTAATTCATCTTCTAAGGTTTTATGATTTATTCATTTAATCTTGTTTGTCATTTTCCCTCTAGGTTAAATAATTTATTTATTTATCCTAAGTCTTCTTGTCACAATTAAATGTTTATTTAATTGGCTAACTAATTTCTCCTCTCTTTGTGAATTAATTAATAAATGAAAAATTATTAATTAATTTACCTAATTTTCCAATTTACTAATTTCTCCTAATTCCTAATTTTCTAATTTTCATCAATTTTCTAATTTCCTAATTTCTAATTCAACTAATTTTCAATTTTCTCCTATATTTCCCCTAATTTCATGGGAATGACATAGCAATTTGTCATAATTATAAATCAATCAATCTTGCATAGAAAGTGTCAATTTGTCATAATTTGTCATATTTGTCATTCTTGATTTGAAATTTCTTTTCAAATCTCCTCATGCTAATCTTGTCTTTTCTCTGATTTATCTATAAATTGGATGAATTTCTTCAATCAAAAGGTCGAATCAATCATGCTTCTAGTACCCTTATGTTGTCGCCTTGTCTTGTCAATCTTGCTTTCATATTACACTTATGCACTTGAAGGTGAGATCCACAAAACAAAGTAATTTGAAGGAGAAAGAAGGACAATGAAGATTTCTAGAGGAGATATTCACATTTGCAATGGTTTGCATTTGAATTGAATGTCTTGTTTTTCATGCATCTCTATTGAATGTAATTAGGATTTGTCACTGCATTTTAGTTTTCATGATTGAGCTAGGCTAATTTGCTATTTGCTTTGATGATTTCTAGATTCCTACCTACATTTCTTGGTGAACCCGACGTGAACTAACCATCTAACCATGTTTTGAGTGCCTTTTGAGCTGATTTGTAGGTAAAAACCCAAGAAACAGGGCAACTCAAGGCTTTCTGGGCAGTTCTGCGCCTGTGTCAAAGGGATCTGTGCCAGTGTCAAGGGATTTGCACCTATGTCAAGGCATTATGTGCCTATGTTAGAGGGATCTATGCCTGTGTCAATGCATTCTGCGCCTGTGTCAATGCATTCTGCACCTGTGTAAAGACATTCTGCGCCTGTGTAAGGCCAGAAACAGAGGTAAAAATCAATGTTTTTACTTGCAAAGTACTTTGTTTTGCATTCTATTTTGGTATTCTAGTTTTCTTTGGTACTGATTCTCTATGCAGCACCTTGGCATTAACTACTAACAAATCTTATGCAGGTTCACTAGTCAAAGACCAAGCAAATCAAACTCCTAACTTAGTGATTTTGCAGGTTGCCTTATATTCCAACCAAACTTTGTGTTTGCAATTCATAATTAGGCACCTAGTATGTTTGCTAAGTAGGATGGAATGAACATGTGTTTACTTTGCTTGTCGAGTTTGACATTGGAGTAGGAGAGTATGCTCTCATCCTTCTTAGGGTGATCAGAAATCCAGATCTTCGATACCATTCTCATGTTTTGGATTGTTTGTTACCTTTAGAGGGCCTGCCTTCCTAACCATTTGCTTTCTTTTGCAAGCAAGTGAAAATCATGAGAAGGGAACGACCCAAAGTGAGCATAGCTAGAGTACCTTGGCATTCTAACTCACTATAAATAAATACCTGATGGGTGAAGCTTTGAAGGAAGGGTTATGTGGGAATTGTAGTTACTTGGGAAGTGATGACCCTTGGACTCTTTCTCATATCAACATCTAAGTAGGGCCTCATGGTCTAAATCCTACTTGCGTGACTACATTTGTTTGGTATCTTGGTGGGCCTATGTCTCAATCACGCTTGTGTGACACCAAGGAGTAGCGCTTAACATAAATCCTTATTAAACACCTTGTATTTAGAGGCCAAAAATCCTTCTAGTTGCTTGAGAAGGAGGAGTTTGGATACTTGGAAGAGATACTAAGTTTGCCATGGGGAGATTTCCATGGGAATTGATGCTTGGCTGCCCTGAGAAGTGAGTGTTGTGGAGGGGAGCCCATGGGGTCAAGCATCTATGTATTCTCCTTGAATCTCATAACGAGTCTACCTCTCAAGTACCTAATGTCCTTACCTACCATAAGAAATGTGTGAATGAGCATGATTGTTTTGAGTCTAAGTTGAAATATCTTATCTTCTTTGCTTGTCAAAAGTTGAGTTGTGTCTCATTTCAAAAACAAGACAAATTGATTCAAAACAAGGTTAAACACAAGAGTATTTCATTCAACAAAGTTCAAAACACCTTCAAACATGGTTGTCAAACATTTTTTAAGATCTTGTTTCAACAATCATGTCACTTAGATTTAGGTTCATCCTAGGTTTGCATTTTGCAAATTCATTGTCAATTACCAAGGTTAGGTTTCACTTAGGTCATACTCCTTTGCATATCAATAAGGGTCATCCATTTGCATGTGTCCTCTTGCATTAGAGTAATACCATTTCATAATTCACCCTTAGGTTTTGCCTTAGGTTGACATTGTCATACATTTGCATTTGCATCCTTGTCCTCACAACATTAGGTCATATTTGCATACCCTAGATCCCTTCATTAAGCTTAAGTCATTATCATATCATATTAGGGTCACTTGCATAGTAATTGTCCCATTGCATATAGTGTCAAAACTAGGTTTTGTCATACTTGAGTAATCCAAATCTTTGATAAACCCTAAGTCATTGTTAGGAAGTCTAGACCTTATCAAACTTTTGTCTTTTGTCATCAATGTCATTTTGTCAAACCTAGCTTAGTATCCAAGCATATAGGGGAGACATTGTCATTTTCTCCTTTTGTCACTTGGTCCTTTTGTCCTTTGAGGTCTAGACGTCATTTCAATTTCATAAGGGTCTCTTTCTTAGATTTGCATTCCAAAAAGTTTGTCAAAATCTTGAAAAACAACAAAAACATAGGTTGCCTTCTTGCTATAGATTGCATTCTCATCTATTTAGTTTGCATTTAGTTGCATATCATATATCATTCTTGAAAAATTCTAAAAATATTACATTTGCATAGTGACATGCCTGTTGAAACAAGGTCAAAATCTAAGAAGATGGGTGAATCAACATATCAACCCATTGACAACATATCAAACTCACAGTTTCAAACTAGACAAATAGTACAGATTGAAGGTTCATCAAGCACATCATTACCACCATATGGAATGGTTCAACTTGGACCACCTCCATTATATGAACCAGTGTTTGTACCCATGAAACTAGGACATGGGAGTGTTCCACCAACACCAAGGGGAAATGCACCTTTTGATTGGAATCAACCAAACCTGCAACATGAAATTCAAACATTATATGAGGAACAAACTCTTTCACAAGGATTTGGTTTAGATCAAGGCATTCAACAAGAAATAAATCCAAATGTTTTACTAGATTCTTCATCAGATTTCAATGCTTTCGATGATGTTGATATGTTCCTTAAAGATCCTAAGATGATGAAAAAGATGGATAAGTTCTTGAACAAGGTCTTTAAGATGTCCCCACAAAAATATCTTGACATGATGAGTAATGTGACCTCCTCAAGTGAGCAAATCAATGTGCAAAAACAACAAGGTGGTGAGCTGTTAAGTTTCTCTCCGCATCCAAATGAAGAACATGTGCAACAAGAAACTCAACCTACCTTGATGAGTAAATGTGCTTCAAAGGCATTGACAGTGACTATTCCTCAAAAGTCACCATTTGAGACAATAAATAATCCATTATTTAACTCAACACCTGTAACACAAGATCAAATGAGGACCACACAAATATTGGTAGTTGTCCCTCAACAAGAAGTGGTTCCTCACATGCATAAAATTGGATCAAAATCTAAGATGCAAGAAAGCTTTATGACTGGAATGCCTGATCTCACCAATGTCTAAAATAATTCCACAATGCAACAAAGTTCCTATGTCCCATTAAGTTCAATATATTTGCCAAACACTGAAGTACATGTTATGCAAACTATTGTGATAGATCCTTCAATAATGGCGACACAAAGAGCTACAGATAGTGGTTTGCACCAACAACAAATGTTGCAATAATTGAGTAATACACAAAAGGTACAATCGAATGTGCAAACAAACAATGCACAATAACAACAATGCCGCATTCGACAACAAGTTGCAGTGCCCTCTGCACCATTACAAGTTAATGCAAACTTGCAACCACCACAATGGATTGGACAAACAACACAACAAGTCAATGCAAGTGCCATACCCCATCTTAAGGAGAAACAACAAAAACCTCCCAAACAAAGTTTTTTGCAAATGATGGGATTTACACCGAGACAACAACAATTGGCACAAAGTCAGCAAATTCTGATTCGTCAGCATCAAAAACAACATGTGCCTCAATATGTGCCAAGACAAACAAGCTATCATACTTCACAACTACAATTGACGCCTGTGCAATATCAACAACACCCTCAATTGCAATATCAACCTAGGCTACAAACGATGATTCCACCACAACAAGCACAACAACAAGGTCAATATCAAGAAATGGCACAACCACAACAACAAGAGGTGTACCAAGAACATTATATGTCGGAGACACCAAAGACGGCAATTTCAGAGCATCAACAACTGATCGAAAACACGATGTATCGACAAAGAGTACCCACCAGGATTAATGATGGACCTCCAAAATCTGACACAATTGTGCAATAGCTTGAGAAGTTACAACGACAAGTCGACACATTAGAAACCAAAGGAACAAAGAAGTTGTACACAGATCAAGATTTATGTCCTAATCCATTTGACAAGAGCTTATATATGCCTCCCTTCCCTAAGCATATTGAGGCACCTAATTTTGAGAAATATAAAGGGAATGGCAATCCAAAAGATCACATTCGAGCATTTTTCATGGCGTGTACTGAAGTGAGTTATGAGGAAACATATTTAATGTGCTTATTTGCATGAAGTCTCATGGGACAAGCCATAGATTGGTATTCGCATTTGCCAGGAAATATAAAGACTTGGTCGAAATTGGCTCAAAAGTTTATATCTCACTTCGCATTCAACATTGACAGTGACGTGACCATGTCAGATTTATGCAACACCAAGCAAAAGCAAGGTGAACCATTAGTGACTTTCTTGTAATGATGGCGAAGCTTGTATAGTCGTTCTTCCCTAGATATACTTGAAGAACAACAAGTGAACTTGTTTATCCAAAATTTGGTCCCAGAAATGATGTATGAACTCAAATTGAAAAGTCCCAGTAGTATTGAGAAACTCATTAAGAAAGGGATGAACATTGAAATTACTCTTGTAGCTAAGGGAATCATTAAGCTCAACAAAGATAGTGACAACACAAACAATTCAGGGGACATAAATAGATTTTGGTACAAAAACAAGAATATCACTAATGATGGAGTTGTTGATGCAAGAGCGGTGAATGCAAATCAACCCCCATTCACAATCAAGAAATTGAGTGCTCCTAATATGTCAACAATGGAACAAAATAAAACACCAGCGAGCAATGTTACTCAACAGCCGCAATACCAACAACATACTCAACAATACACTCAACAATATAATCAACAACAAGGTCAACAACAAAACCAACAATGAAAACCTTTCCGATCAAGGGATGGGCCTCCTCGACAATTTATGCCATTGGAAGAGCCTGTTGAATCAGTAATGAAACAATTAATACAAGAAAAATTTATCAAGTTACCAGATATGAAGGCAGAACCATTGGTAAAGCCGCATTGGTGGAATGATAATGCATATTATGAATACCATCGGTCAAAAGGACATAAAACTGCATCATGTTTTCAATTGAAACATATGATTCAAGACTTGTTAGAGCAAGGAGTAATTGAGGTAGATCCACCCAACGCAACCTCTAACACTGATCATACAATTTTCAAAACTCCTTTGCTTGATCATGACAAGGGTAAAGCATCTTCTTCAAACTCTACCCAAACAACAAATTATGCAAATACTGGTTATAACAATGTCATCAATTGTTTTCGAGCGTCAAATGAGTATGTTTCCACCCTAAGAATAAAGGGACAAGATCCTTCTTGCGCAGTCACCACTCGTTGATCCAAAATAGTCCTAAAAGGAGCTCCTACAACTCCTCCCAAGTCAACTTCTATAAGTCAATATAATCTCCTAGATCATCTGGGAAAGACACCTGCACAAATATCGATCCTTGAGTTGTTGAAAATGTCCCCTGTGCATTGCATAGTCCTAGATAAAGCTTTAATTGAGTCCACTGTCTTGACAAACATTGATGTTGACCAGTTTCAAGCCTGAATAGGACATCTAGTTATTTCCCAACACATTGCATTTTCTGATAATGATATTTCACCTGATAAGCTCCCTCATAATGATCCTTTACATCTTGAAGTCTTTGTCCATAATTGCAAAATCCGACAAGTCTTGATAGATGGCAGAGCGGGTCTTAATATTTGTACCTTGAGAGTGGTCATTGGTCTTGGTTATACAGAAAATGATATTGATTCTTCTAGAAGAATAACAATCAAAGCATATGATGATGTTGAGCGCCCATCTAAAGGGATAATTACATTGCCTATCAGAGTCGGTCCAGTGACAGAAAACACTTTCCTGCAGGTCCTAGACCTCGATCTCCCTTACAATATGATTCTTGGCAATCCGTGGATCCACACAATGAAATCAGTTCCATCCACTTATCATCAATGTTTAAAATATCCTTACAATGGAACTGAGATAACAATTCTAGGAGATCCTAATCCATTTCAATTTTGTGCTACTATAAAGGATTCCCCGCAGTAGCAAGTCCCAGTTAATAGAGAGGCATAGTCACATAGTTATGTAGATCCTAATGAATTGTTAGATGCAGTCAAAGGAAAATTGAAGATACAAGACCAAGGATGCAGAGAGTATTCAATGGCTCAAACATTCCTCATCGGGAATTTACCAATATCTCCAAAACCATATGGCAAACCACATTTGTTGCAAAAGGAACCTAAGGTAGTCATTCAATATCAATCCCCCACTACATTTACAAGATGGGGTGAACTTGACAAAGAAAATATGGATGATGATGTCATAAATTGGCTTTATAAGGATCCAACTGAGACCCCACCTGTCAGGTTGCTGGTGGAACGGTATGGCAAAGGATTTACTATGCTGTAGAAGAAAGGATATGACGGCTATAGTGGCTTAGGCCCTGACAAGAAAGGAAGGCTAGAACCTATTATACCCAAGATGCAACCTCCAACTTTAGGGTTAGGTTTTGTACCATTGCGAATTGGACCCTCGTCTACCAAAGTGACCACGCGTGGAAAGGGGCATGACTCTGATGATGAAACAACACCTGAGGATACCTGACCTGAAACTAATTCCAATGAATGGGAGTGGAGTTCTTTTTCTTCTAGCTCCTATGCCCTTGATAATGTTTTCCTTGACCCTGATGATTTTCCCATGGAAGACAAACATGAAATAACTCCCCCTCCCAAAACATGTCCTAATGCTTGGATAGAGTCATTCTGGGACCCAAGCTCTGAATTAGATGCAAGTAGTTCAGACAGTGATACCACAGACATTTACATCTTTACCATCTCAGCTCTCTCTCTCCTTCAAATCGATGATGGCATGCCCCTCGTTTATCCCCAGCTTATCCAACATGACCAACAAGAACCACTCACATTGGACTATTTTCAAAATGACGAAGCAATTGTAGAATTTCTAGGACTACGGGAAGGCATACCACAAGGAGACCATAAGGTAGGATTTGCTATTGATCTAGATTCCACAACATATTTTGGGGAGTCAACTCCATCTTCCAGTTATAAACATGAAAAAAGAAAAGAAAAAGTACAAAATAAAAAAGATAAGTCTTTGAGTGAAAACCGTAAGGCACTCTCTGATCATAAAAAAGTAAAAATAAAAGATGTACCTGCGGGTGAAAACCTCTCTGAGGCACCCAAAGGTGGAAGATTGGACGTACCCTCGTCAAGTCAGGATAAATCAACATTGCTTGTGGAAATGACCGAAGAAATAAATTTGGGTACACCTGACAACCCTAAGGTCATTCATTTTGCTGCTTCTCTATCAAAACAGGAAAAGATAGATTTTGTCAATTTCTTTCTTGAGAAAAAGATCAGTTTTGGGTGGTCCTATGCAGATATGCTTGGCCTTGATCCAGAATTAGTCCTTCATCACTTGCCATTAAAAGCAGATGCCAAGCCGGTCAAACAGAAACTTAGAAAGATGCATCCCCAGGTGGCTCTCTTGGTCAAGGTAGAACTAAAAAAATTACTAGACGTGGGCTTTATCAGACCCATTGATTATGCAGACTGGATTTCAAATTTGGTACCAGTTAGCAAAGTAACTAGGCGCATTAGAATCTGTACGGATTTTAGGGATCTCAATAAAGCATGCCCTAAAGATGATTTTCTACTGCCAAATATAGACATCATAGTTGACATGACTGCTGGATATGAGATGCTCTCATTGATGGATGGTTTCTTCGGCTATAACCAAATTCGCATTGCTCCTGAAGATCAACATAAGACAGCATTCACCTGTGCTTGGGGTACCTACTATTGGAATGTGATGCCCTTTGGTCTTAAAAATGCTAGAGCAACATATCAAAGAGCTATGATGACAAATTTCCATGATTTCATGCATACTTTGATGGAGGACTATGTTGATTACTTATTATGCAAATCTGTCACAAGAGATAGTCATCTAGCCATCCTGGGCCCAATCTTTGACTGAATGGAGACCTACAAGCTCAGACTCAATCCAAAGAAGTGTGTCTTTGGTGTCACAGTTGGCAAATTACTAGGGTACATTATTTCTCATAGAGGCATCTAAGTCAACCCTGCCAAGGTTAAAGCAGTAATGGATATGCCTCCTCCTTCCAATCTCCGTCAACTAAGAAGTCTGCAAGGAAAGCTACAGTCAATCCACCAATTTATAGCTCAATTGGCAAACAAATGTCATCCATTCCAGCATTTATTGCATAAAGGAGTCACTTTTAAATGGACTGAGCAATGTCAATCAGCATTTCAAACTCTTAAGGACTATTTGTTGTCACCACCTATTCTAATGCCTCCTATAGAAGGAAAGCCATTTATATTGTATATTTCTGCAACTGAAACAGCACTAGGAGTTCTCTTGGCCCAACAGGATGAGAACAGCAAAGAGCGAGCTATTTATTATATCAGTCGGAGACTAGTGGGCTATGAGCTAAATTATTCAACTATTGAACGGGCATGTTTAGCAGTAGTCTTTGCAACATAGAAGCTTCAACACTATATGTTAAGTCATCAGACATTGCTAGTTGCAAAAATTGATCCCTTGAAATACTTGCTTAGTAGGGCAGCTTTGACAAGTCGCCTAGCAAAGTGGGTTATGATCCTCAGTGAGTTTGATATTGAGTACATGGAGTGAAAGGCAATAAAAGGACAAGTCATAGCAGATCAACTTGCAGAGGCTCCTATTTATGATGATCATCCCATGTTGACCGATTTTCCGGATGAATCAGTCTTTTCTCTTACATCTTCTAATGAATGGAAGTTATACTTTGATGGATCCCATACCAAGTTTAGGTCCGGAGCAGGTATATTGTTTGTCACCCCTCAAGGTGATGCTATTCCCATATCCTATAGAATAACTTTCCATTGTACCAATAACATTGTAGAATATGAAGCTCTGGTCACAAGACTCCGAGTAGCGGTCCATTGGAACATCACACATTTACAAGTCTATGGGGATTATCAGTTAGTCATCCATCAAGTGAATTATGACTACAAAACAAAAGATGAAAAGCTTATTCCCTACAAGCATATGGTAGATTTCTTCAAGACAAAATTCATGGCTATCCATTTCAGTCAAGTTCCAAGAATTCAAAACAAGTCAGTAGATGCGATGGCTACGATTGCTTCCATGTTGAATATGCCCCACAATATGGACAAATGTGAATTTTTGGTCGAACTATTGCTTGTACCTTCTTTTGAAATTCTGACAGTAGATGTGATGTGTGTTCTTGTTGGCCCTAACTCCCCAAGGTACAATGACGTCTATCAATATTTGAAATCCCAAACCTTACCACCTAACCTTTCTGCTAACCAACGCTGAGCCTTCATCAGACAGACAGCCAAATATGTCATCATTGCCGACACCCTTTACCATCATTCCTTTGACCATACCCTCCTTAGGTGTTTGGATTCTGACAAAGCACAAATGGCTTTACACAAGGTTCACGATGGTATATGTGGGGGGCATTTCAATGGTCTGAGCTTAGCCAAAAAGTTGATTCATGCTGGGTATTAATGGCCCACTCTGGAAAAGGATGTTCATGATTTTGTTAAGAAGTGCTACAAATGCCAGATCCATGGAAATTACATTCATGCACCAGCCCAAGAGCTTCATTCTGTCATATCTCTGTGGCCCTTTTCTCAATGGGGTTTGGATCTTATTGGCAAGATTCACCTGACATCTGCAAATGGGCACAAGTTCATCATTACAGCCACAGAGTATTTTACAAAATGGATCGAGGCTATCCCCATGACCTATATCACTGGTGTGCAAATTTGAAAATTCCTACCGAATTATATCATATGCCGATATGGGGTTCCCCTTGCCATAGTCACAGATAATGGCTGTCCCTTAAAGAATAAAGATGTCAAGGAACTCTATGAAAAGTTTCATATCCAACACCGTTTCTCTAGTCCATACTATCCATAGGGTAATGGTCAAGCCGAAGCATCAAATAAAACCATTATCAAGATCCTGAAAAAGGTTGTCAATGACGTTGGTCGAGATTGGCATGTACAGTTGAATCCAGCACTATGGGCTTATCGCACTTCTATCCGCACACCTACTAGAGCAACACCTTATTCTTTGGTGTATGGTGCAGAAGCCATTTTACCCTTGGAAGTGGAGATTCCTTCTTTGCATGTTTCCTTGCAACATCTGATTGATGACGAGACACACAGAGTCTCTCAGTTGCATTAGCTTGAGATGTTAGATGAGAAACATCAGACAGCTTTGACACATTTGCAAGCATATCAAAACTGTCTCTGTCGCTCTTATAATAAGGTCAAAGGGTGACACTTCAAAGTGGGAGATCTAGTTTTAAAGGCAAACCCCAAGAATGCACAATCTACTGACGTCATCAAAGGCAATTTTGAACCTAATTGGGTTGGGCCTTTCATAGTGACTGCAGCCTATGGCTCGGGGGCATATCAGCTTGCCACCCCAGAAGGTGACCCTTTGTCTGATCCTGTAAATAGCATGCACCTTCACAAGTATTGGGAATAATTTTCTATCAGCACTTTTTCAAATATGATCCTGAAAAAAAATACAAAAAAAAATCAAAAAGCTCAAAAAAATACAAAAAAAAAAAGTGAAAAAAGTGAAAAACAAAGAAAAAGAACAAAAAAGTAAAGAAAAATGATTCGCCCTCTAGTGAAAACCTGACAAACAGGTGCTTTGGGCAAGTACCATGGTAAAAACCTAGCAAACAGGCACCATGTGTAAAACAATCATTGCTCTGTCATCTATCATGACCTCTAGCTATGCTTTCTCTCTACAGGTTTATCGTGCCTATCCTTGTCCTGACCCAATGTTCTGTTTCAGGCCTATGATTGGTCAACATCATTGTCTTGCATACTCTAGTTTCTTGTGCATATGTTTCAGTCCTGGTCTCTATATATGTCTTTCAGATGTGCATTGGGTGCGTTCCCCTTGTCATTATCAATCACTAGAACTTTCAAATTGAAAAATGTCCTAAAATAATCCAAAAGAATTGAAAAATGTCCTGCAATAATAAAAAAAAATTGAAAAATGTCCTGAAAAAATCCCAAAAAAGTCAAATATAGTCCTGAAAAAATGAACACAAAAAAATTGTAAAAACTCGAAAAGCAAAACAAAAAATATCCTCTTGGTGCATAAGATAGATCATTGAGCATACCTCCAATGACATGCAATCACACATTGTGCTTTAATGGAATCATGCGTTAATAGATGAACTTTTTCAATCAAACCAAACATTCAAGCTGATCACAATTGTCTTCTCAATCGAACATCAACATTAATATCATTCATCCTTGGCACATTATCATGAGTCTTATACAGGGTGTGGTATGCTCGAAACCAGACTGTGTCCTATCTTAGACGGGGTACCGCATTCCCTGAAACCAGATAGCATGATCATCCTATCAACACTTTCAACTTTTGACAATGAAGATCAAGATGTTTGTTTGACTTGTTGGAATTAGTGAGTCTTATCTTTTTATTGATTTATCTTATCTTTTTATTGATGATGTCACTGAGTGATTTAGAGTGACCGGGATGGCTCATGGTCCCTTTCTTTTTTGTTGTGATTGCTATTTGTGGAATGTTTATCACCAACTGGGGCAACTATATCATTGGGTGTCTATGATAAGTACATTCGCTTTGTGAACATTGCACATACCTCGACCCTTGATGTATGCACCCTAGGATGCTTCACTCATTCCTTGTGTGCGATGTGTCTGTCTTTTGCAAAAAGGGTTGCATTTCAGCTCTGGCCTTCAATGCCATGATGCTATGCATCCATTTTGCTACATTAAATAAAGGTTCTCACATACAAAGTGCATTAGTGAAAGCAAGTTTTTCTTCATCTCTAACTATCCTTTGTCTCATTTCTTCTTACTAACATTTCTTCCATCAGTTTGGGTAGTCAGTTCAGTCTAGTTCTCTGATCTCCACAAAAAAACACATATGTTGTATCCTGCATTCATTGATTAGTACATTTGCATTATATCAAACATCACATCAAGCATTTTATCCATTATAAATGCATCAAAAACACATAAAAAATATATCCATACATGTTCCACAGTGGTACATCAACAGTGCATAAGTCATCCATACATGGAAAACAACTATAAGTCATAACGCATTGCATCCCATCATATTGATGCGTGTCATATCATATATCCAAATAATATTGGAGTACAAAATTGGACTGCCTATCCTTGGTATGGCCCACAGGCTGACTACATAATGTCACACTACATAATGTCAACTGTCTGTCATAAGGAGCACGTGCCTCTGTCATTGGGTGCTCCCTCTGTCCTCCTCATCCCTGCCATGTCTCAAGGATGATGTCCCTCCTACTCCAGGTCCTAGCTATGGTGGTCTCATAGGTCCACTCACCCCCATGTTGCTCACTGACCTCTAAGAATGTGCCCTGCTCTCTGTCCTCGATCGTGCTTGATATGATGCTACTCTCTGCTCTAGTGGAATTGCACTCTCATATAGTGTCCTCCAATGGTGTATCTCCTCTCTGGTCTCTACCAACATCTATGCCATCTCACGTGCATTGGAATCCCTAATCGACCCAATGCACTCAGTGACTCTCTACCCTTCTTGCTGTGCCTGGGCTATTGTTGTATCTCGAGCCACTGTAAGTCTGGCTATCTCTGCTCTAAACTGATCATGCTCTATCCTCAAGATAGCATTTTGTCTCTCTAATGTCGCAATGTGATCATGCTGACTCGCTATGGTAGCCCTGCACATCTCCATCTCCTCTATCCTAGCTGTCTCCGGCTCTATGGGTATATCCTGCAATGACTCTTGATCGGTTAAATCTGGCTCATAATCTTCATCCTCATCATCTCTGTCCTTGTCATCCCCCTCATCCCTGTCCTTTTCATCCCCCTCATCCTCTCCATCCTCATCCTCCTCTCCATCCTCATCATCTCCCTCCTCCTCTCTAGCGAGTGGGAAGTCCTCTTGTCTCCTAGGTACTGGAATATCAGGATCTGTTAATGGCACTGGCCATCATCGTGCAAACCATCGCTTATACTCCTCTATCATCCCAACATCCACCACATCTGATCTCCAATCCCACTGTCTCTACTGTAGCTATGTGAAGTCATCATATGCTATGTGTGGCTGAATCACCCTCCCCCACTGACTCGTCTCTCTGTGAGATCAGGCAAAGTGTGCAGTCCCTCTAGGTACATCCTGCCTCTCTCCAAACTGTCATCTGACTCTCTCTGGCAGGTTCATCTCAATCATTCTCTGATGATTCACTGGTCACCCAATCAGGTATCTCTCCTGTCTACAATACGGTAGCTCATCACTATCATCTGACCATCCCGAGCAATCAAGATATGGCCTCCATGTGAACTCCCTCAATCTGTCTAGCTCATGTCGCCAATACAATATGTATCCAAAAGGACCCTATCTTAGTGCTCCCCCATAGCAGTACACATATGGTCGATGTGGTAATACCTATCTCTCTGCAATCGGTCGACGTATGGCTATGTGCTCAAATACCCATACCTATAATAGTGTGACTCCACAGCTCAATGTCTGCACTCCCTTATATGCTATCTAATGTAGCTGAAAATATAGCATAGCAAGTACACATGGTCCCCATGTGTACACCATACCCTCTGTTACCATCCGCTCTAGCACTCTTCCCCATCCAATAGGGAATCCATGTCCTCATCTGTCCCCTGCTAGTAGGCATGCTATAACCACTGCTATCACTACATATCGTCGATCGTACTCTGATGCCATGGTCTCCCAGCCAATCTCCCTCTCTATGATATCCAAATCATCTGCGTCGCACTCAAATAATCTGCACAAAGCATCTCTCCCTGTCACTAGGTCATACTCTATCATCTCCCCATGAATCGAAATGCGGAGGATATGCCATACATCCTCTAGTGTCACAGTCGCCTCTCCAGTCGCCAGATGGAATGAGGAAGTCTCTGAATGCCATCACTCTGCTAGTGCGGTGAGTAGTCCTATGTTTTCCATAATCTTGGGCATGAATGTGATATAGTATATTCCAAGTCCTGATAATGTATCTTTGTCTGTGCTCCTAAGTCTATGTTGTAACATGAAGCAGTCAGGTCGGTTCTCCCGCATGATCAATGGATACTGTCAACTCTGCATCACAATTGTGGCACATTTTGTCAGTTTTAGGGTTTTCTCCTATGAGCTGTATTTCCTTGTTTCATGTCCAAATCAGGGTGTTTCTAATCTATTTTGACCTATCCTACCCTTATTCCCCTTTTCGGATCATTCGCATGCTGTTTTTGACCAAATTTGAGCTCCCAATGCACAACTGCGCTTGTGTGCTGTATCCTGTGCCTGTGTTGCATCAACTTGCACTTGTGTACCCTAAACAAGTGCATAATACCCTACACAAGTGTAGGATGCGCTCACACAGGCGCACAAGTCACTTTCTGCATTCTCTGTGGGCCCCGCAATGTCCCGCAAGCAAGTCAAATTCATAAAATTGACAATATGGGTTTTTGAGATACATACCATTGCTCCCACGTTGTCCAGTCAGATGTAGGTGCGTACACATTCTCTGAGGTGATCTACCATTGGAATGTTCGCCATCTCTCTGCAAGCATCCTTTTCCAGAGCAACAAATTTTCCTCTTTGGCTAATGCAAATGAGCTCTTTTCACTCTCTTTGTCTCATTTATAGATCTTTGTCACTGCATAGATGGACATGCACCCTCTCCATCTTATGCTGGTTGTGGTCTTTTGCACTTTCAATTGCTTTTCCTTTTTGTATCCGAACCCCAATTTTCAGTCTGCTTGCTCCTATCATGTTCTATCATTCTTATCGATCAATTGGCCTCTTTTCTGGATGTTTTCGGCCAATTCCTTGAGAGGGCATGCATATGTCATTGTCATTATCTGGGGCATTTTCATTATTTTTCTTTGAAACAATGCTTAATATCACATTGTCTCAAAGAGGGGCAAAATGTAGATGTCTAAAACTGGTCAACACTTGTGGAGTTGTATTTTAACATTGGCGCATTGCCTTATTTTAGGTTTTTTGCATCACATTAACATTTCTTCTATGTTGTGTACTTGGTCTTTATCAGTTGCGAGCATCGAGTCCTTCTTTTTCATTCTTCATTTGCCTCGCTTTCAAATTAGGTCTTGTCGATAACAATTTTCAGTCATGATTTTGGTCGATCTTATCCTGTCACATCAATGTGCTTGTTAATTTGTCATCATTTTGGACATCATCAATCCTAATTAGGGTTTTGTCCTCTTTTCAATCTTGTCATCTTGTGATCAATTCGTCATCGATCCTTGTCCTCTGGTCAATCTTGTCATTTTGCGATCAATTTTTTATCAATCATGTCATCTTGCGATTGATTTGTCATCGATCGTTGACATTTTCAATCTTGTCATTTTGCGATCGATTTGTCATCGATCATTGTCATTTTCAATCTTGCGATTGATTTGTTATCGATCGTCGTCCTTCTCAATCATGTCAATTTGGATCAATTTGTCATTGTTCCTCGTCAATTGGCACTTTTATCAATCAAATCACTTATCAGCATTGGTCCTTTGTTAATCAGAATCATAATCGAATCGGCATCAATTATCTTTTGTCAAGACCTAATTGTCATCCTTGCATTTCTAATTCATCTTCTAAGGTTTTATGATTTATTCATTTAATCTTTTTTGTCATTTTCCCTCTAGGTTAAATAATTTATTTATTTATCCCAAGTCTTCTTGTCACAATTAAATGTTTATTTAATTGGCTAACTAATTTCTCCTCTCTTTGTGAATTAATTAATAAATGAAAAATTATTAATTAATTTACCTAATTTTCCGATTTACTAATTTCTCCTAATTCCTAATTTTCTAATTTTCATCAATTTTCTAATTTCCTAATTTCTAATTCATCTAATTTTCAATTTTCTCCTATATTTCCCCTAATTTCATGGGAATGACATAGCAATTTGTCATAATTTGTCATAATTGACAATCAATCAATTTTGACATAGCAACTTGTCATAATTATCAATCAATCAATCTTGCATAGAAAGTGTCAATTTGTCATAATTTGTCATATTTGTCATTCTTGATTTGAAATTTCCTTTCAAATCTCCTCATGCTAATCTTGTCTTTTCTCTGATTTATCTATAAATTGGATGAATTTCTTCAATCAAAAGGTCAAATCAATCACGCTTCTAGTACCCTTATGTTGTCGCCTCATCTTGTCAATCTTGCTTTCATATTA
Source organism: Cryptomeria japonica (assembly GCF_030272615.1). Taxonomy (NCBI): domain Eukaryota; kingdom Viridiplantae; phylum Streptophyta; class Pinopsida; order Cupressales; family Cupressaceae; genus Cryptomeria; species Cryptomeria japonica. The sequence continues at coordinate 468,459,461 of NC_081411.1, read as the reverse complement.
CACTTATGCACTTGAAGGTGAGATCCACAAAACAAAGTAATTTGAAGGAGAAAGAAGGACAATGGAGATTTCTGGAGGAGATATTCACATTTGCGATGGTTTGCATTTGAATTGAATGTCTTGTTTTTCATGCATCTCTATTGAATGTAATTAGGATTTGTCACTGCATTTTAGTTTTTGTGATTGAGCTAGGCTAATTTGCTATTTGCTTTGATGATTTCCAGATTCCTACCTACAACAGGCTTGGTAGGCTCTGTATGATCTTCTTCATCACTCGGTAACTGGATATTCTCTTCATTTTCTTCAACAATCTTCTCGGTAAGACTTCTCAGTTGAACATAGACAAATTCATCATAGTCTTCTGGTTCCTTGGAATTTCCTTCATCATTTCTTTCTGCAAATTCACCAATTTTCACATTTGCACTTTCTACTATTTTGTTAGATGATTTGATCAGACATTTAAATGCTTTGCTTCTAGAAGAATAACCTAGAAATGTTCCTTCTTCACTTTTCTGATCAAACTTGCCATTTCTATCATCTTTGTGAACATAGTATCTGCTTCCAAAGATTTTAAAATAACTTACATTAGGTTTCTTATCATACCAAATTTCATATGGTGTCTTCAAAGTACCTTTCTTCAATTGAACTCAGTTCAAGGTGTAAACTGTTGTGCTTATTGCTTCTCTCCAAAATGTTTGTGGCACCTTCTTTTCAATCATCAGTGTTTTAGCACAATCCACAATAGATCTGTTTCTTCTCTCAGCTATTCCATTCTGCTATGGAGTTCTCAGTGCAGAGACTTGTCTTTTAATACCATGATCATTGCAGAATAAGTTGAACTCATAAGATGTGAACTCTTCTCCTCTATCTGATCTAAGACATTTCAGTTGTCTTCTTGTTTCATTTTAACTCTTGCCTTGTACCATTTAAACATTTGAAAAGCTTCTAATTTTTCTTTTAAAAACATTACTGACATCATCCTTGAATAGTCATCCACAAATAATATGAAATATTTATCACCATAATAACTTTGAACTTTCATAGGACCAAAAAGATCAGTGTGCACTAGATCTAAAACTCCCTTAGAAGTGTAAGACTTACTTGTAAAGCTTGATCTTGTCATCTTACCCATCTGGCATCCTCGACACATAGCATTCTCAGGTTTTTCAAGTCTCGGTAGACCTCTTACTCGGTGCTTCTTGCTTATTTTGATCAGATTATCAAAATTGACATGAAAAAACCTTTTATGCCATAACCAGGTATCATCTATCTTTGCATACAAACACTTGTTACGAGTTGAGTCAAGGTGAAATGTGTTACCTTTTGTTTGTGTCTCGGTAGTAGCTAACTTTCCATTCTTGTCATGAACTTTGACAATTCCTTTCTGAAATTCTATTCGGTAACCTGTGTTGTTTAGCTGTGCTACACTCAACAAATTGTATTTCAAACCTTCAACCCAATAAACATCATTGCATCTTGCATTGTCAAGAAGTGTTATAGATCCTTTACCTTTCACCGGACATGGTGCATCATTACCAAATCTAACATAGCCTCCATCATAATCTTCTAATATAACAAACTTGTGTTTATCTCCTGTCATATGATGTGAGCATCCACTATCTATAATCCAAGAATAATTAGTGTTTATGTGAGATATTAGGGCTTTTTCTTCATACCTTTCTTCATCTGATCCATCTTTGATAGCCACATTAACTACTTCCTCTGTATCTGTCTCATTTGATTTATCATCATTGGATTCCTCATCAGCTATTAAGCATGTCTTTCTATCTCTTCTTCTGAAGTCTCGGCGTCTTCTGTAATGATTATCTTTCTGTCTGTCATCTCGGTAATCTCTCTTTTCAGTAAAATCTTTGTCAGGGCAGTTAGAAGCCATATGTCCTATCTTATCACAATTGAAACATTTCAAAGGTAGTTTTCCTTTATACTTACCTTTGCCTCTCGATAACCTTTTGGCTAGTAGTGCTTCAAACTCTTCTTGCTTTCTGATCTCCTCATATAGTTTGTGTACTTCTTCCATGTTCTTACGAAATCATTTACTTGCTCCACTATGATCTCCTTAAGAGTACTTATACTTTCTTTCATTGTAATCATTAGATTCATCAAGATGAAAAGAACTAAATGCAGATTCAACTTTATTTATCGAAGATCCACTGTTATCAAAATTACTTAACTCAAATGCATGTAGCTTACCAATAGTAGCATCTAAATAAACTAGCATATTAGGTACAGACCTCAATTCATTGATTGTAGAGACTTAGATTGCATAAGCTAGTAGAAGGGTTCTCAACAACTTACTTGTTATATCCTTTTCTTCAATAGATCCACCTGCTCCTTTGATTTGATTGACAATCTCCTTTAGTCTTGTACTATACTGAGTTATGTTCTCACCTTCATTCATCCTCATAGATTCAAGTTGTCCTCTTAGACTATCTACTTTTGCTCTTTGAACATGTTCATCTCCTCCATATACTGATATGAGATTATCCCACATAGCCTTTGCATCATTGCAGCCTTCTAGGTCATTAAACTTTGAGTTGGTCAATGCAGATGTTATTTCAATCATTGCTTGAATATGTTCTTGCTTTGCCTTTATCTCTTCCATAGTCAATGGATAGGTGCTCGGTGTAAAAAAATCATTCTCCAGATAGTATACAACATATTCTCTGACTCCTGATGGATGTAGCTTCATCCTTTTCTGCCATGTAGAGAAACTTGACTTGTTCAGCTTCCGTGCATCCCTCTTATACATCTTTGCATCTTTAACTCAAGTGCCTTTAAACTTTTCCTTCCGGAGTCCAAAGCTCTGATACCAATTGATAGTTCTGATACTTAATATAAGTACAGATCCAATAGACAATAAGATGAGAGGGGGGGTGAATCATACAAACTTAATCATCCATAAAAACATCAGATTCAACCTCGGTAACATATATATCAGTAATATAACCTAAATTGTCAAACATACAAACTCAAAAGCATATAAACATCATAAACCTCATAACACCAAATTTAACATGGAAACCCAAATAGGGAAAAACCACCATGGGATTTTGGGCCCACTAAGAAATATACTCTTCTAGAGTATGCTCGGTTAAAAGAAAATCCTGTTAAAAATTACAAACACATTGCTAGATGTGACCCGGTTAAGGGATTTCCCTCAGATCTATTAGGATCTTCACCTTGTTAGAAGTGACCTTGTTAAAGGATTTCAAACACTCAATTAGAATGTCACCTTGCTAGAGGGTTTTACAAATAAGACTGTTAAGTCCACTCAGTTAAGAGATTTTTTGTCACTTTCACAAAATAACAGTAATAAAAATCTATCTGCAACTTCACATCTAAAATGCTAAAGCAGATTCCTATTTGTTCAATACAATCTAGACATAGAACTAATCTTGTCTATCTGCTGGGCTTCTATACTCTGTTATTCAAACAAGTCTTCAAGCTTCTGTGCTTGGTAATCACTATGTAGCATCCCTGTGCATACACTTGCCTGCATACATTTTTTATCAACAGTTTCCTATTTATAAACAATTACGTAACTGCTTAATCTCCTTGATCATGTTTCCCATGATCAATCATAACCATCATATCTTCAATCTTGTCCAGGTTCAATGCATCTTTTGATCTGAAAATGTTTTACCCTGCCTTGGAACTTGCATACATTTCTTGGAACTTGTGCCAGGGTATTGTGGTTCAATATGTGTTGTAGATCTTCATGTTGACTTTCCATTGCCTTAGATTCATTAACAAACTTCATCCATAGCTCACCAATCATTTAATTAGTTCCTGCTCATCAGTTTCCTTCATTAAATAATGTATGCAAACATTTAATGTATTTTGTTATAGCTCGGTTACAACTCGGTAGCAACTTGATTATAACTCGATAAATACTAAACTTCACTCGATAAACATTCTGCCTTCATTAACCGATAGCGATAACCTTAGGGTTTACTGACTAGGTTCCTTAGGGTTTACCGACTAGGTTCTTTGCTTGGTAACATAGTATAATATTAAGCTTTACAATTTACAACATATGTATGATGTTAAAACAATCTAAACATCATGATCTCATCATTGTCTGACTCCGTAGTAGTTGCCCATTGAATACCTTATTCATCCCCTTATTCATCATATTCTTTCCTGTGTCTTTTACTGGCATCTTTATATTCTTTAAATCATACTTCTCAAGATATGGCAACATCATACTGAATTAGAAAATCAATTTCTTGACATCAATGACAAAATAATAATATCAAGATAGTAAACATCTTTAATCATTTTTATCCATAATCATCAACAACCTTCTCAATATCCTTATGAAATGCCAACAATCTTTCATTGTTTGTTAAAATGCAATATTGCCAATAGTTTGTACGTGTGATGATGCCATGAAAGGTTTTATATCCCTATTTATCAGACTGAGAAAACCAGTGAAAGACAAAAAAAATGCATTGAGAAGGAAAAAGGTTGAATTGCCTAATGTTTGATGTTGAAGTGATGTGTGGGGACCCTGCCAAGTGAAATAACTTGTTGTAGTTTCAAAGGGTGGAAAAAGAATAAGCATTTTATTTACTGTCCTAATAGACCATCCATCATAACAATGATTACCAATGATGTGTGCATTGAAAACAAAGTTCTAGAGGAAGGATCTTTCTATTGTAATACCAAGTGAGTGTCAATAGACCTTGTGTAGGGTCCTCTGCCATTTTAAGTTTAACCAGTTTTATATGGAATTTATTGTTCTAGTTTTTTACTATCTACTAGACATTATTGATACAAGGACTTGCATTGCATCCATTTTTTTAATTAGGTAATATGAAGGGTAGGTTGTATTTGTAAATGTCTCTTTGAGTTTATCCAAATTTTATAACTATTACCTCACATCTTGTTATTGTTTCATATCTCTATGTTCTATGAGGAGAACACCTATGTTTTTCTTTGCCAATCCTCTAAGATAGTTTATGACTGCTAATAACTATATATTTTGATCATTTTATATTGTCTCAGACCCATGATAATAGTGATAATGCATCAATAGAATATATGGATATAAAGTTCTTATCCTGCTATAACTGTACATTGGACAGTGTTCTTTCACTCCATGGTTTCTCTACGTGAGTATTATTATGACTATATGCTGCTATTACTTGGTGATTCATATGGACTATTATTTAGGCATTCTCCTTATTAGTACTGTATGATCTGCATGGTTGCTATCTTATATTTGTCAACCAATCTTATATTTTCCCTTGATGGTCATGTATTTTATTGCTATTTGTATTCCCCATAATTTGAGTCTTTCTCATACTATTTTTTATATGCTTTCTCATCGCCTAGACTAATGCATAAAGTTCTATCATAAGCTAGATAGTCCCTCATTGTTGAAAAGAAAACCTTTGAATAGTAGCATACTATTTTACCATCTTATAACAAGATGGCTCCCATGACATCCTCAGTAGCATTTGTGTAAGCTTCAATGAGAAACAAAGAATTAGGTAAGGTCAACATTGGAGCATTGTGATGCAGAGCATCCACCAATCTCAATCAATCAGGGAGCTCTTTCTCCCAACTCACCTATTAATAGAGAACAAATCCCAAGCCCTCACTAGCCTACTATCCCCTCAAGTTGCTTCAACACCCCAAAGACTCACTTCTCCCATAAAACCATTGACATACATCACATAGGGAATTCTCACCTTGCCCAAATCTATCTTGAGGTCTTCCAACCCTTGAATCACACCAACTCACAAAATCTTACTCCCTCAAGCCCTTCTCCAATTAGGACTCCTAATGGCTTTTGGACACAACTCCTAATGCCAAGTAGGAACACATCAACCCAAGGGTACTCAAATACATCCCCTCTATTTTGGCTTTGGTTTCATCCAATTTGATTTTGTTTTGAAAAAGATATTCCAATTTTTGTAAAGCACTGTCAAAACCCTTCCTAGGGTTAACAGTGACCATAAATAATGTAATGCATCATTTGTAGCCATAGTAAAACCACCAAAACTGGTGGGAACTTGTAAAATATCATGCCTTTTCATATTTTGGTGTTTTCAGAGGCTCACGAGTAATTTTGGCACATGCTAGTTGAATGCAAGGGACTGATTTCTAAGTCACAGTATGAAACACAATGATTTCATGGAGTTTTAAGTAGTGTGAATGCATCAATGGTTCTTAGGGAGTCTAGTTAAGGGAAAGAGGAATGTGTGAGGGATCTATTGACAAGGGAAAGGGTCACCAAGTTGAAGAACAAATAACTAAGAAAACCTTTGGCTATCCTACTTTAACATTGACTATGACTGTCTTAGCAAAACCAGTGAGACAACAATTTCTTGTTTGCCAAATAGGGTGTGATGGGAAGTTTAATGGTTGGAGTTTTGGGAAGGTTAGTACATGGACCTTATAAAGTCCTAGAAGCCTTTTGGAGGCACTGAGGAGAGGGGAGGAAGGCCATGTTCATTATTGTCGTAAGCCTACATGACTGGAACAAAAGGACAATAGTGTAACAGTAAGACTTCCTTTGTACTTTAGTTGGTTGGTTGGTTTTATAATGTATATAATAACTACCTTATCTATATTAGAGACTAACTTAATAATCCCTTTTATAGCCCATAGAGGTAGGGCCCATCCACTGTAGAGAGTTCTAACTAATTGCATTTACAAGTATTCTTTGTTCTTTGTATTATTCCTAATGTGCATCATTTTCTTGCAAGTACTACTTATAACTAAGAGAAACATCATGAGATATGCCAAGTTCTCTCCTCTCAAAATCAACGGAGTAAATAAAAGGGGACATGCCAAGTTCTCTCTTCTCAAAATCAATGGAGTAGCATTCTTTGTAGATGGGTTTATTTAGTGGGCCGAGTATTCTATGATTATCTTGTCCCTCAATTTCTTCTCTCATATGTCAATGATAGAATTTGGAACCAATATAAGTTTCTCCTCATCATCCAATGGTAGTAGATCAATTAAGGATGCAATATTTTAGCCAGGTACCTTTTTGGGGAAAGACACATGGAAAACATTGTGAAGCTGACTACTTGTGGGAAACTTTAACTCATAAGCCATTTCATGAACCCTTTTTAAAAATTTATATGGTCCATAAAACAAGCTTTGAGCTTTTCCAATCCACTTTACTTTATAGTAGTTTTCTTATAAGACTATAGGAGTTGAAAAACCATATCTCCCACATTTAAAGATCTCTTGTTATGGTGTTGATCTGCTTACAACTTTTGTTGAGTGACTTTTAAGTGACCTCAAAATGTCTTGGTTATCTTTCACCAAATCATTGTTATTGATACCCTGTTGTTAGTAAAATTAGTAGATGATCTCCTTCATTTATTTTCATGCATTTCTTTATAAACAATTTAAATATTTTGCACCTAATTCTTGATGGTAATTCTCATGCCTACATATTGCAAAAGCCACTATTCATTGAATACTCATGGTTTTTATTCTTAAATTCAATGTTTATTCAATAGTTATTTAGTATGCCATTTCACTTCTAATTTACTATTGATGTTCTATTGTGTTTTATAACTTAAAACTTAACAATCACTAAAAGCTTTGTATTGTAGTAGGGTTTAGGTTAATATTTAAAATATATAATTTATTATTGATGTGTTATTATGCTTTATGAGTTAAAATTTACAATCAACAAAAGCTTTGTATTGTAGTAGGTCTTAGGTTGATAAATGTAGCTTTGAATGCAACTATTGTGTCTTAACATATAACATTGGGTGTATGTGCTTGAACATATCCAATTCATGTGTGCTTGCATTGTTAGAGTGTTTAATCTTAGGATTTATTTTCAATAAAAAAAGCCTAGAATTCTTTGTCTCGTGTTGAAAGATCATCTCAACCTTTTACCTAGGCAAACCCAAAAAGACTCATTTTAAAGTTTTTTAAAGTTTATATAGCTTGACATGCGATCCGTAGAATGACATTGTAAATTGTAAGTACATATTGTTCATAGCAGGTTAATTTTTTATTGTACATGAGCTTCCCTTTCTTATTGGAAGAGCAATTAACATTAACACCATTGGCTATTCCCCACAAATTCATGTTCATCAATTGTATTTGGTTTTTTAATTTCTAGGTGTGGAAGTTGAGTTCAAAATATTTTTCTAATGGAATTTTTGTTCCTAGACCATAGAAAATAAGGCACTTCCACAAAAATAAAAATTTCATAAAAATTTCACACTTTGGAAGATTATTTGAAAGATTCCTTTACAAAATTTTTAGCTCAAAAAAATTATTGAATGTAGCTGATCTTTAGCATTCACCCAAACTTTTTGCAAACTATTCTCCCAATAAAACCTGCCAATATAACTTTTAACATAAGCCCTAATGAGTGGATTCCCTATGCTTTCTCTCTTTACGATGTGCCTAACTGACCTATTGCCATGGTCCCTACTTCACTACCAACTTCTACCATTTCCTCCACAAGTAATGTTTAGACAATAATTCTAAAGTGAGGTACCAATAGGGCTGCTGATTGTTAAGGCCTCCAAGCTAAATTTATCAAATATGATCCGAATTCCTTGGCCTCCCCTTCGACAAAGATTTTCAACAGAGTTGTTTGTTCAAGGTGGCACCATTGTTTGATGACTTGTATGAGGGTGCAAGGCTCCTTTTCATAAGTTGAATAGTGCCACAAGCTATCATTGATAGAGTTTGAGTGATGGGCAATAGGTTGGCCATGCTAAATTAGCATGATGTCTAGTACATAATCAAATACATCAATCTAAATATCAAATGATTTTGCAATATTCACTAGAGTAAATGCTAGCACAATGTAGAGGTGTTGTTTGAGGCTATTAAAGGCATGTTTTTTGTGGAGTCCATATCAATGTTTCCTTCATGCATATAACCTTGTTGAGTGATCAAGGAACATGTGAAAATATAAGGAATAACCTTTTATAGAAGTTCTCAAGTTTGAGAAAGTTGTGCAATTATTTGAGTTTGCATGGGTATGCTAGTATCATGTCACCTTGATTTTTTCAAGATCAACTTGAATGGGAGAGTGGTTGATAATGTAACTAAATTTGCATGGTGCCAACATTTCATTTGTTGAGGTTGGTTTGCAACTTGTGTTGGCATAGAATATGTGGTACATGTGTAATGTGTAACATATGTTCTTCCAATATTGTATGGGATAGGCTAGTATTTAATCACCTTGATTTTCTCTAGATCAACATGAATGCAAGTGTGGTTGATTATGTAGCCAAGGTGTTAATTTTGTGTGGTGCCAAAATGCATTTATTAAGGTTAGCTTGCAAGTTGTGTTGATGTAGTGTATTTGGTACTTATGCAAAATGTAGCATGTATTCTTTTAAGATCTTGTTAAATATTAGGATCTCATCCATGTAGACAATGATAACATTTTTTATCAAGCGAGTGTCACAAGAGCATTAGAAAATGTCAAAAGGCATAGCCATCCATTCATAGAGTCCTCACATTTTGAATATAGTTTTCCAAATTAATTTTTTTCTATTGGATAGAAACTTAATGATATGTTGATTTGGTTTAGTGTGCCTAGAGATTACCCAAGTGATTGTTGATGTGTAGAAAGAGATACATGTTCTTCATTGAGATCTTGTTGAGACATAAGAGTCAATGTAGAGTCACCATATGTCGTCTTTCTTGGGTGAAAGAATTATCAAACTACCACAAGGATGAACTCGACTTGATACTTCTTGAATTTACTAATTTTTGGACTTTGTGTTGATTTTGTTCTCCTAAAATGATGTGTTAAAGATATATTTGGATTTAGAGATTTGAGAATTAGGTCAATTTTATATAGTATGAAGTAGTGCATAGGAAGACTTATCGATAAAATATCAATGTGGCTTCATGTGGGATTCCAAATGGCATTGAAATTCATCCCACTATACTTGAAATTGAACTACTTGGCTTCATCTAGTAGGACATGCTAAAAGGGAACCAACAAGCACCATTGCAATTGGCATGAGTATTATTTTAAAAAATAAAAATAAATCACCATCTGAATTTCAACATCATCCCAACTTTGCACCTACGACCAAACCATTAGACAAACAACATCCTTGTCAGTGCATAGTTCTCGATAGGCATCAGAATTTTGACGCCAATTGAAGAATAATCTGGCAAGGATGTTGTATGCCCGACGTAACATTATTATCGGATGCTCATCGTAATAGTCATTACTGCAAGTTCCTGGTAGGTGTCGGAATTCCAACATCCATCCAACGAGGATGCTTTACACCTGATGACATTCTTTGGCCGGATGAGCAATCATGGTCGCCATTGAAAAAGTTCAGGATGTCGTCAGAATTTTGATGTTAGATGGCACTGTCGAAATTATTGACGATGAGTTTTTGACAGCTTCACTTATCGGCAGTCCGACGAAAAATAGTAAAAATTTTGACTATAGGCTGTTGGAAATCAGCCCCAAATGTACTAGTGTGTGGGTAGATTCCCACTATGGTTTTTCCCTCAATCGGGTTTTCCACATCAAAATATTGGTGCTATGTGTGTTATTGATGTGGTGTTGCTTCATTCTTTAATTCTTAGTTATTAGATCTAATTTGTGGTTATGTTGTAGTAAGTTTTTGATAAAATTAAATCACCTCCCCTCTCAATTTGTTGCATTGTTGCCAACAATTGGTATCAGAGCTAGATCCTCCAGAAGAAGCTTGACTGCTTGAGGAGATCCGGGATGGCAACTTTTGGTTTCAAGAAGGATAGTCCAAGATTTGATGGAACAAACTACACTCTCTGGAAAAGCCAGATGCAATTTCATTTAAGATGCATTGGAGAAGAGTACTGGAAGATTACTAATAATGTATATAATGTTCCTCAAAATGGTCCTACTACTTTGGATGAGATAAAGGAAGAAAAATTCAATAATAGAGCTAAGGAAGCATTGTTAAGTGCCTTGTCAGATTTTAAGATGACTAATGTGATGGAATTAGAGACTGCTCATGAAATCTCAGTAAAAGTGGAGACCTTGCATGAAGGTGATAGTCATGTGAAGATTGTTAAGTTGTAGAGATTGAAGGGAAAATATGAAAACTTGAAGATGAGAACATTACTTCTTTTATACATAAAGTGACTGATCTTGTGTCTAGAATCAGATGTGTCGGTGGAGTATTAGAAAAATTTGAGATTGTTGCTAAAGTGTTGAGATCCTTGCCTCCTTATTACAAACATAAAGCTGCTACTATTGATGAGATCTAGATTGTGAAAAATGTGACCAGAGACATGCTGATTGGTAAACTTGCTGCTTTTGAGCTGAGTGAGTTTGGAGAGTCTCTTCCTAAGACCAAATCTGCATTCAAAGCTACTGTTTATGGGAAACAAAAATATGATCCAGGAGAAAGTTCTACAAGAGTATCTAGATATGAGAAAGAGATGAAAGAGATGGAAGATGAAGAAAGAGAGCATGAGGAGCTTGAAGTGCTTATTGTCAAAAGATTGCCTAAAGGTGTCGGTAAGTATGAAGGAAATTTACCTCTTAAATGTTTTTTCATCTAATAAGATAGGATATTTTGCAACAAGGTGTTCGGAAAGAGATAGAAATCCTAAGAAGACATATATGCCCAAAAATCAAAAGAAGTGTTATTATGTTGCTAATGAAGGAGTGACGGATGATGAGTCAGATAAGGGAAATTTAGGAGATGAATTTGTGTTCATTTCTATCAAGGAAGATGATCTTGTAACTACAGATTCAACAAGATGCATTAATGTGGAGAAAGCTTTGGCTACTAAAGTTGAGGAGAAAGATGAATGGGTAATTGACAGTGGTTTCTCTCATCATATGACAGGTGATAAGAGTAAATTTGTAAATTTGGAAAAGTATGATGGTAGTATAGTGAGATTTGGTGATAACAAAGCTTGTGTAATCTGTGGTAGAGATTCTATTTCTCTTGATGGTAAGCACAATACTAATAATGTGTTGTATGTTAAAGGTTTAAAGAATAATATTTTGAGTGTTGGTCAGATGGTTGATAACGGATACAACTTGCAATTCAAGAATGACAAATGTGAGATCTTGAGTAGCTCCGGAATTGAGATTGCATCAGGTGCAAAGGCTAAAGGTAATATCTTTCACTTCAATGTTGGTGGTAAAAGATTCTTGATTTCTCAAGTTGATGAAAGTTGGTTATAGCATAGAAGAATGTGTCATGTAAATTTTGATTGCATGGTTAAGCTAAGTTCTAGTCAATAAGTGAGAGATCTATCGAAGTTAATAAAGACTTCTAATCTGATATGTAAGGAATATCAATTAGGGAAATAAATAAGAATTACTTATAAGAGAAAACCATATAATTCTAATGGATTGTTATATCTTGTACATATTGATCTATGTGGTCCCTCTAGAGTGAGAATCTTGCAGGGTGATAGGTATTTCATTTTTTTGATAGATGTTTATTCAAGAATGATGTGGGTTACCTTCTTAAGGGAGAAGTCTGAATCATTGGAGAAGTTCAAGATTTTCAAAGCTAGAGTTGAAACTGAGACTGGATTCAAGTTGAAGTGTTTGAGATCTAACAGAGGTGGAAAGTTCACTTCTAGTGATTTTAATGCATATTGTGAAGAGCATGGAGTTAAGAGACAATTATATGCTCCTAGGACACCATAGCAGAGTACTGTTGTAGAGAGAAAGAATAGAACAGTTCAAGAGGTTGCTAGAACCATGATGATTGAAGGAAATGTTATGCATGTGTATTGGAGAGAAGATATAAGTACTGCAATATACACTCTTAATCAAGTAAATGTCAAAGGTGATACTAGTAAGACCCCTTATGAGTTATAGTTTGGTGCCCCTACTGTTAGGTGTTTCAGAATTTTTGGAAGTAGATGCTATATCAAAAGAGATGAAGATCTTGGAAAGTTTGATGCTAGATGTGATGAAGGAATCTTTCTTGGTTATTCTACTAGAAGGCATATTGGTGTTATAATAAAAGGTTGAGAAAAATAGAACTGAAAGTGCTAATGTGAAGGTTGATGAAGGTAATGTAAGACATATCAGATCTCACAGATATGATTCTGATGATCAGAATGCCAGTTCAGATAAAGTAAAACAAGTGCAAACCCAAAGTCAAGTTCAAATTGATCTAGAAAAGTCAGAGAATGAAGAGAAAGGTGCAAATGCTTGTGTAGAAGAAAGAGTTCAAGAGCCTGAAATTCAAGAAAATCCTAAAACTCCCAGGTATGTGAGATTGAATCATTTAGAAAATCAGATTATTGGTGATAAAAATAAAGGTGTGATGACTAGGAGAAGATTTGTTGAAGAAATTTGTTTGATTTTTAAGATTGAACCTAATTGGATTAAAGCCATGGAAAAAGAATTGAATTAGATTAGGAAAAATGATACATGGATTCTTGTTCCTAGACCTAAGGATAAAAATGTAATTGGAACTAGATGGGTATTTAAAAATAAGTTGAATGAGTAGGGTGAAGTTGTTAGGAATAAAGAAAGACTTGTTTGTAAGGGTTATTCACAGATGGAAGAAATTGATTATGAGGAGACTTTTGCTCCGGTAGCTAGAACTAAAACTGTATACACATAAAATTGGCTATGAGTAATTAAATAAATATTTTATATTTATTTAATATTTATTCTTCTATTAAATAGTTAATTTGAAAAGATTAATTTATTTAATTCATTTCATGTCTTTCTATTAATTAATTTAATTGAAATATTTTATTAATTAATTCATTTATCCTTTTCTTCTAATCAATTAATTAAATATCTAATATTTCATTATTCTTCAAATCAATCAATTAAATATCTAATATTTAATGGTTATTCTTCGATCCTATAGTCTCAAATATTAAATAATTTCTTCAATTATTTAATCTCTTTTCCAATTCATCTTCCATCTCCACTTCATATTTCCTTTGACAACTCATCCATCATGTGGCTAAATTAATTGAACAAAATTAAAATAAATAAAACATTTATTAGCCACTTATCTCCAACTTCCAAAATAAATGAAATATTGTGTATGTACACATATTTCTTAACCTTGTTCTATATTCTCTCTAACATCCCTATATCTTAGGAAGGACTTAAGTCCACTTGTCCTCTCATGCCTAAATCTTCTCCAACCATCCCTAGATTCCCTCGGTCTGCAACCTAGTCAAGGTGAGATGAGTGACACGTGTCTTCTCCTTCCCCCTTTCTCTCAACCTTCACCTTTGCTCACAACCATCCAAATTTGCAGATTTGATCATGACCATTGATCTCAGACACATCATCTTATCCTCACAAAAGTCTATAAAAGTAGTTGTTTGAGTTGAGAAAGGGTTAGTCTTCAAGATAACAATTTGAGTAAAAATTATGCATCCATGAGTTTTATCTTGAAGCAATTTAGCAATTTAGCATTTCTCATTTAGCATAACCATTTAACTTTAAATCATTTGCATTGCATATCATAGTATCAATTAACTATCAATTATCAGTCCATTCTTCATATGCCATCTTGGAAGCTACTAGTGCTTGTCTAAGAGCAAATCATCTACAACCATCACATTTCATCATCAGAATACTACCTACAACATATTAGTTTCACAAAATACAAAGGAAATGGTACAGGAAATCCAAACTCAACCAATGAAACTACATAAAATTGATATTAAAATAAAAACAATATTACCTTCATGATTTAAGTCTCATTGTGTCCTAACTCCACTGTTCCTGGTTGCAAATAATTTGCTCTCAGACAAGCACTAGTAGCTTCCAAGATGGCATATGAAGAATGGACTGATAACTGATAGTTAACTGATACTATGATATTCAATGCAAATGATTAAAGTTAAATGATTATGCCAAATGAGAAATGCTAAATTGCTAAATTGCTTCAAGATAAAAATCACAGATGCATAAGTTTTACTCAAATTGTTAACTTGAAGACTAACCCTTTCTCAACTCAAAATCCTACTTTTATAGACTTTTGAGAGGATAAGATGATGTGTCTGAGATCAACGGTCATGATCAGATCTGCAAATTTGGATGGCTGTGAGCAAAGGTGAAGATTGAGAGAAAGGGGGAAGGAGAAGACAAGTGTCACTCATCTCACCTTGATTGGGTTGAACACCGAGGGAATCTAGAGATGGTTGGAGAAGATTTAGGCATGAGAGGACAAGTGGACTCAAGTCCTTCCTAAGATATAGGGATGTTAGAGAGAATATAGAAGAAGGTTAAGAAATATGTGTATGTACACAATATTTCATTTATTTTGGAAGTTGGAAATAAGTGGCAAATAAATATTTTATTTATTTTAATTTTGTTGAATTAATTTAGCCACATGATGGCTGAGTTGGTAAAGGAAAGATGAAGTGGAGATGGAAGGTGAGTTGGAAAAGAGATTAAATAATTGAAGAAATTATTTAATATTTGAGAGTATAGGATAGAAGAATAACCATTAAATATTAGATATTTAATTGATTGATTTGAAGAATAATTAAATATTATATATTTAATTAATTTATTAGAAGAAAAGGATAATTGAATTAATTAATAAAATATTTCAATTAAATTAATTAATAGAAAGAGATGAAATGAATTAAATAAATTAATCTTTTCAAATTAACTATATAATAGAAGAATAAATATTAAATAAATATAAAATATTTATTTAATTGCTCATAGCCATTTTTATGTGTATACAAAAGCTGTTAGATTAGTTATTTCCTATGTTGCTTATAAATATTTCAAGGTTTATTAGATGGATGTCAAATCAGCCTTTCTTAATGGTGAGTTGGAAGAAGAAGTCTGCATTGAGAAACCAAATGGATTTTAGTTGACAAATGAAAAGGACATAGTTTGCCGGTTGAAGAAAGCATTGTATGGATTGAAGTAAGCCCCTAGAGCTTGGTATGCCATATTGGATAAGTATTTGATGAAGCTTGGATTAAATAAAGGTACAACTGATAGTAATTTTTATTTCAAGATTGATCAAAATAAAATTTTGATTGTTGAAGTTTTTGTTGATGACATTATCTTTGAAGGAAATGATTGCCTATGTAAGGAATTTGTTGAAGAGATGCAGAATAAATTTGAGATGTCTATGATTGGTGAAATGAAATTCTTTTTGGGATTGCAAATTACTCAATTGGATAAAGGTATTTTTATATCTCAGTCTAAGTATGTGAAGGAATTGTTGAATAAATTTGGTTTTGAGAACTCTAAGCCTATTGTTACACCTATGGTAACTAGGTGTAAGTTAACAAAGGATGATGATTCTCTGAAAGCTAATCAAACTAGATATAGATCTATGATTAGTGGATTGTTGTATTTGAATTAGACTAGACCTAATATAATGAAAGTTGTGTGTCATGTTGCTAGATTTCATGATAAGCCTAAGGAATCTCATGTTACTTCTATAAAAAGGATATTTAGATATTTGAAAGTGATAGTTGATTTTGGTTTGTGGTATCCTATTCATGATGAATTTGTTGGCATGATGATGATTTTTGTATCTGATAACTTCATGTGTTGTCATTGATGGCACACATATGTTTTGATTGTCATAGTCATCTTAGTTAAGGTTAAACCGGTACTACTATTGAGTTATTATATTGTTAACCGATATCATTTGTAAAGAGTAAGTTAAACTGGTATGAAGATGTCTAAATTGGTATATGTAGTTAAAACAATCGGTTTTGGTATGATGTTTACAAGGGTGGAAGTGGACCAAATACCTTTGAGGAGAACTGCAAGATAGTAAATCACAACCAACTCATGGCAACCAATAACACAACAAAATCATCTTAACCCCACATCCTTATGACCCCCAAGGCATACATGCCATATTTTCTCCCCTTATGACCCCCGAATGCATAAACAAAACTATGCAGCAAGCGTCACATAAACAAACCCTTGAGATCACTCTCAAAATGAGAGCCTCTCACTCTAAGGCTATCAAACTCCTTCTACCCCCAAG
The DNA here is from genome assembly GCF_030272615.1 of Cryptomeria japonica. Taxonomy (NCBI): domain Eukaryota; kingdom Viridiplantae; phylum Streptophyta; class Pinopsida; order Cupressales; family Cupressaceae; genus Cryptomeria; species Cryptomeria japonica. The sequence continues at coordinate 468,442,500 of NC_081411.1, read as the reverse complement.
ACCATCCTACCCTCCCAAGGGTAAGAAGGCCTTGGATACTCCCAAAACACAAGAGAAGCATAAACAGAAATAAGAGGAAGATCACATAATATTTTCACAAAGGAAAGATAAGGAAAAGCAACATTTACATTCAAACATTCCTACAAACAAATTTCAAACATACAAGTAAGAAAAAGCACCAACCTTGAATCTGCCAAGGGTATTCTAGGGATAGCTTGAAGAAGAGCAGCCCAATTCCACAAATCTTTTATGCAACACTTAGCCAAAATTTCTATTCTAAAACTAGTTTTTTTTTAAATTGCAAGATCTCCAAAAATGGAGAGTGGGTGATTACTCACTAATTCTCCATCTCTATCCTAAGAAGGCTTCTCTCACTCCTTCCAACCTCTTGGATAGAGTGAGAGGCTCCCATTGGTTGGTCTTCCCTAGGTCTTACACACTCCCTAGCCAAGGCACCTCAAGAAGAGGAATGTAATGGGGAAGAGGAATGACACATATCAAGAAGGTTATCTAACCAAGGATGACACTCCTAAAGATGAAATTCGGCCATCTAGGAAAACCCACTTTTTTGGGTGGTTAAACAAGCCCTAGGGGAAAGTCACATGGCCAAATTTCACCTTCACCCATAGGTACCCCATGAGGCCCAATAAAAATGCTCCAAAACTGACTCTAGGAGTTGATTTAACCCTTTGAAAGTCCACCTAAAGTTAACCTACGGGTCAACTCTGAGTTGACCCTCCTTATGGCTCACTATCCTAGATTTATTAGAACCTTCAAGGATAATTTGGAAATATATCAATTAAACAAAAAAGTAAATCTCTCAAAAAGGTGACATGACAATTACCAGCATAACATACAACATATGTGTCAAGTGACACTACAAAATAATTCTACATCACAAATACACACATGGCAATTGTCCCTTGAATTATTTAAACAATTTAATAAATACAATTTACACACATGCAAACATTTATGTTTACAAATAAAATACAATACATACGGGGTGTTGTCTCTCCAAATAGACAACCCCTGGTTTTATGAACGTACATAGGCCTAGGCTTGATTCTCCATAATGTTTCCATGGTCACATGGATAATTTTTCCACGCATCTCAATTACACATTAGTACTTTCCAATAGCCCCATCTAATAATAAACACAAAATAAGAATACAAATCAATCACTCTGCATACAATTGACATCATACAAATCAATTTACCATATATCAAAGAAAATCCACATAAGCAATGATCATAGTCGTCATAAACTCAATCCATTCATAAGATATGAATCATATTTCTAGAATCATAATAAAGTCCTGCAAATCAAATAATGACCTACACCATCTCAATGTTATCCTATTCTAGAATCATATAAAATTCTATATCCACAATGCATAGAAATGAAGCATCAATATATCAATGTTATCCAATTCTTGGTATCATATAAAGTTCTATATCCATAATGCATAAAAATAAAGCATCCATAGTAGTTCCAACATGAAAATCACTAAAATGCTAGGATGGGTTGGGGTAGGGCCTCACACAAAATTCAACAAGAGTTCTACTATGCTATATGAATAGATCCAATCTCAAAGGATGAAAGGTGATACATCTGGGTTAGGATACAATACATCTGAGAAAGGTGAATATTTCGGTACTAAGAGCAACATGCACAAAGGTAAAATTTCTCCTAATGCTAAGAAGCCTATCAGTAAGAAAGCTTACAAACCTATTTTCTTTAACTATCATAAACCAGGACATACTGCTAATTTTTCTAGAAGCAGATCTGATAGTAATACTGGTTATAGACCTAATACTAGGTATATGCCTAGAAGATTTGAAGGTTATTGTTATACATGTAACATGTATGGGCATAGATCAGTTGAATGCAAATATGGAGCAAACAATCCTGCACCTCACATGAATCCAAGACCTATTGGTGACTGGAGAAGGAATATCACTGATCGGAGGAACACAAATTGGCAAAGACCCTATGTTAACTGGTCTAGTCCTTATGAGATGGAAAAGAGAGTCAATGTGACTTGCTTAATTTTCAACAACTTTGGACATGTGGCTATGAAATGCAGAAGAATAATAGGAAGGGGCAATGCAGGACCTTGGAAAGCATCTGGAATGGCCTACTATCATTGTCACAAACTGAGACACATTGCCAAGTATTGTAGAATAAAGAAGAACCAACTGGTAAGTTACAATGTATATCTGAAAGGAAAGAAGAAGGTAGATATTGAAGAAACCAGATCCGAGATGAATAGGATTAGGAAAAAGAAAAGTGAGGACAAGCCATTGGAAGAATCGAATACTTCACCTAGTGTGGAGAATCCTTCACCGACAAACTGAGGTTTTCAATAAGCTTAGGGGTAGCATATCAGTAAATCCATTTTCGAACCCCTTGAAGAATGTATAGTAAGTAAATTCTACATTTTGAATTAGAATATGAGAATTTTGATATTGTTATCTATCGGTTTTCTAAAGGATTATCAATTGGTTAGTATACCTACCGGTAAAAGGCAAGCTTGTTAAGTGGTAATTAGGGTTTTTCACCCTATCGGTATTGCATTCAAAGAGCATTTTGTGAACACTTGCAGAGTGAAACAAAGTATTTTAGCATATTGTGAATGGATTTGTGCTACGGACTAAGAAGTTGAATCAGATTTGAAGCTAAGAAAGGTGAATCAGGTGTGGAAGAGAGAGAGAAACCAAAAACCCTAGCAATATGAAGGGGACAAGGTATTTGGTCAATCTCATCTCTTGAATCAAAATTATTTAAAATGGCATCTTCATCTTCTGCCCCATCAAAGATTTGTTTTATCACTACAGAAGCTACTGAGTCAATGGAGTCAAACAAGATAGAGTCATACAACACAATATCACAGGTGCCTGAGGGATTTTTAATTAAGGGTGATTTGTCCAATTACATAGATTATAAGATAGAAGATTTAGGATCTTTGGAAATCTATTCCCAGTTGAAATCTTTATGCAACAAGAATGGTAAGATCAAACTCGAGTATATTAGGGTTTATGAGAAAGGTTTTCCCAATGCAGTTTATTTTCTGGAGGATTTTGAGGAAGAACATGTGAGGATCATTCTAAGTCACATCCATGTTAAGAACATGTACTTAGATAGACCACACACTATCACAAAGGAGGCTATTCATGCCGTGACCAGTCACTGCCAAACCGATGAAGTTTCTAAATTGAGGAAAATCTCACAGAATATTGTCATTGAATTGATGAAGACCACTTGTGATGGTCGTGCCATGTCTATTAGCAAGATTTAAGATGAAGCAGTCAGATATTCTACAATGATTATCGGTTACAAAATATTTCATTCTAGCCTGATGAACAGTGCACCATCGGTTGTTGTACATATCGCCTACCAGATGATTAAAGAAAATGTAGATTATGATTTATGTGAGGCAATGCAGAATCAACTTATGTTAAATATGGAATCGATCAAGAAGTACAACAATCAGAAGTTCAAGTTTGGACAACTTTTGATCGGTTTGGTTTTCTATTTCAAAAATTTTATTCTAGGTATTGGTGATATACAATGGTCAAAGGATACACATGTTTTAGCCTAGATTAAGAATAGCATAAAGGTTGTAAAGAACACATTCCTAGTTGCTATGAATAGGCATTTCAATAAATTCCAAAAGAACATGAGAATGAGACTAAGGTTATCAGATGAAGTGGTGAAACACTTTGAAAAAGACATATGTTTCACTGTGACCACCGATTTCTGTCTTATGGAGGCTATTAAATCGAGAGAAGAAGAAATGGAGAAAATGGGCTATGAAGACAGTTATCAATTGTTGATCATATATGCCAACAACCTTCTGGCATCACCTAAGGATAAAAAGAAGAAGAGACTTGGTACTTATCAAGAAAGGATTGCACTGGAATAGCTCAGTAGTGTGAAAGGGAAAAAGAAAAAAGATGATCAAGCAACTTCTGTGTCAATCGGTACTAGAGTAACAAGAAGTGTTCAAACCAAGAAGGAACTGGTACCTAAAGTGTACACAAAGAAGTAGACTACCACTAGAAAGATAGGCATACATCTCATCCTACAAGAATAATCTGAGGATATTGAGTCTGAGGAAGAAAAGAAGAAGCTGAAGGCAACCGATAAGAAATCTAAATCAATAGGGGAAATCCCTAAGCAAAATATTTCTATTGATGTTGCATCTTTTAAGTCAATGAGTCATTTTAAGAAGACTTTGAAAACATTAAAGAAAATGCAATTTAGTAATGTAAAAGAATATTTTGATTCTTTTGATGAAGTTCAGAAATAAGAAGTGGTACAAGAGGTAATCAATTACCTATGTGGTTTAGGGATTCTTCCTTTTTCCTCTACTTATGAAATGGTGGAATTCTGCTCCTTTCTGTTTTGGGTCCCGTATGTTTCAGATTTCTAAGAAGTTAAGTTATTTGAAATTGAATATTAGGGAATGGAATATCTTGCATTTTAAGAATATTTTTCAGGAGAAACAAAGGATTCAAGATATGATTGAGTGTCTTAATACTCATGTGCTTCAACATGGTATGGTGCCACAAGTTTTTGATGAATTGAAGTCACTAAACTTACAGCTTGAGGAGGTGTTAGCTAGAGAGGAAATCTATTGGAGACATAAATCTAGAGAGTTATGGCTTTCAGATGGTGATAAGAACACAAAATTTTTTCATTCTTCAACTAAGATTAAAAGATGTAAGAATAGGATATCTTGTATTCAGTGTCAGAATGGGAATTTATTGACAGAGCTAGAGGATATTGCTTCAGAGGTAGTTAGGTTTTTTAAGTCATTATTATCTTCAGAAAATGGAAATCTCAGCAATGATATTATATCTAATATTCCTCCTTTAGTATCTTTGGAAGACAATAAGATGTTGATGTCTCCCTTTTCCTTAGAAGTTAAGAGTGATTTCTTTTCCATGAATCCAAATAAATCTCCGGGACTAGATGGTTTTACTCCTTTATTTTTTCAGAAATGTTGGGATTTTGTGGGAAATGATGTTTTATTGGCTCTCAAGGAAGCTAGGAGAAATAGGTCTATTTTAAAAGAACTTAATACTATAATGATTGCAATTATTACTAAAAAAGAGGATACTAAGACTTTTGCTGACTTCCGCCCCATTGCTTTATGTAACACTTTGTATAAGATATTTATGAAGGAAATTTCCCTTAGGTTGGAAAAAATTCTACCTAGGATCATTTCATTGGAGCAAGGTAGTTTTGTTCCTAGAAGGGAGACAACAGAGGGTGTAATTGTAGCACATGAGGTGCTTCATTCTATTTCCACCCAAAGAACACTAGCCATGATACTTAAACTAGACATGATGAAGGCTTATGATAGAGTAGAGTGGGGGGCTTTATGTGTTGTTCTTGAGAAGTTAGGTTTTTCCAAAGCCTGGGTCAAATCAATTCGTGCATGTATTTCTTCTGTAAGATTCTTAGTTTTAATTAATGGTTCTCCTTGTGGTTTTTTCTCTTCCACTAGGGGTTTGAGATAGGGAGATCCCCTTTCTCCTTTTTTGTTTATTCTCCTAACTGAAACCTTTAGTTGGGCTATTAGGGCTGCTAAAGTGGGGGGGCTTTGGAAAGGTATAAGGATGCATAATATTCCCCAAAGTATTTCTCATTGTCTCTTTGCAAATGATACTCTATTATTTGGACATGCTTCATTATTTGAGGCAAAAGTGATTAAAGGAATAATACAAAATTATGCATCATTTTCTAGTCAGAAAGTGAATGGTGATAAATCAAAGATTTTCTTCCTTAATACATCACAACTGGTTCAGCATAGGTTGCAATCCTTTTGGGGATTTGAGACTGGAAATCTTCCATGTACTTACCTTGGGTTTCCTTTCTTTGTTAAACAGGATAAGATTGGTTTTTGGGATAAGATTATTTCGGTCATTTCTAAAAGAATTCTCTCATGGAACCATAGATGGTTAACTTTGGTGGGTAAAATTGTTCTCATCAAGTCTTTTTTGAATGTTGTTCCCATATATCTCATGTCTATTTTGAAGTCTCCAAAAGAAGTTATTGTTAGTTTATAGGATACCCTTAGAGATTTTCTTTGGAACAATAATAAAGATGGCAAGAAAAAATTCCCTTTAGTTGCATGGGATAAGGTATGTTTGCCTAAGGAACTTGGGGGAATAGGAATTCGGAGTCTAGACAATCAAAATTTAGCCTTAGGTGCTAAGTTGGTTTGGAATTTATATGAGAAGCCTAGCTCCTTATGGGCACAGATTATGTTTGCCAAATATTTAAATAATGGACTGAGAGAGTACATTTTTAAAGTCTCAAATTTGCCTTTGGGTTCTGCCATTTGGAATTTCCTTTGTAAATGTAGATCAATTATTTTGCCTCATCTCTCATGGATTGTTCACAATGGTAGAAAGGTTAGATTTTGGGATGAAGTATGGAATGGATACACACCTTTGGTGAATATTAGGGATTGGTCTCCTCTGATCACTATTCTTTCCTCCCTTTGGGGTATTTTTGTAGCAGATTATTTTGAAATTGTGACTAGTGGACCCCTTAAGCTAGCTAGATGGAAGTCGATTGATTTCTTAGATGTTGATCAAAGTATGAAATTAGATTTTGAGAAGATTTTGGGGGATAGAATTGTATTTCTTTCTGATTTTGAGGATGAACTTATTTGGACAAAGAATATTTCTGGTAAGTACACTGTTAAAGATGGTTACAACTCTCTTATGGTTGCTAAAGATTTATCATCCTGGCCTTATAAGTTGTTTTGGCATTTGGCTTGTCTTCCTAAAGCTAGAGCCTTTACTTGGTTGGCAGTTCAGGATAGAGTCCTTACAGGTATGAGACTTGATAGGCTTGGTATTACTATTGTTTTCCCTTGTGTCCTTTGTAACAAAAATTTGGAATCCTCTTCACACTTGTTCCTACATTGTGATTATGCTTATGAATGTTGGCAGTGGTTGTTTGAGAAGTTAAATATATCCTTTTTTATTGGTAAGGATCTCATTTCCCATTTTAGATCTTGGCCCTTTATGCTTGCCTCATCTTTTTTATGCATGCCTTTGGATCATATCTCCATCTATTGTGATTTGGAATATTTGGCTAGAGCGAAACAATAGGATATTTTTTTAAAAAAGTACTCCTGTGTTTGAGGTTCTATTAAAAATCGAGTCTTCAATCTCTGAGGTTGCTTTGTCATTTATTTATAAGAATTTGGACAATCTTACTTCTTTTTCACACTAGGATAGTAGAGTTACTAGAGCTTGGAAGATGTTGTCGGTTTTATCCTCTCATGGTTCAATTTTAAAAAAGAATGATGCAATAGGTAAGAGATGCTCTGCTAGGTGGAAACCTCCTCTGCAGGGGCACTTTAAACTGAATTTTGATGGGGCCTCTCATGGTAACCCTAGGCCGCCTAGGGTAGGCATGGTAATTTATGATCACAATGCAAATTTTATTCGAGCTAAGTGTCATGCTATTGGTTTTAAAACTAACAATTATGCGAAATTTCATGCTTTGTCTTTTGGATTGGATATGGCAATCTCTTTGGGAATTAAGGACTTAATAATTGAAGGTGATTCTATGGTGATTATTTAATGTGTTATGAAAAAGAAATCAAATTGTTGGAACTTGCAGTATATACTTGATCTAATTTTACAAAAATTAGAATTGTTTGAATCTTTCTTGTTATCCCATTGTTATAGAGAAGTTAATAAGATTGCAGATTATTTGGCAAATTTAGCCATTGATAGCAATGCTAATCAATGAGAGGTGGGTTTTGAGAAAATTCCTTCTAGGGTATGGGAAGGTTTGCAACAATAGTTATGTGATTTTCTTGAGTAATGTTGATGTAAAATTTTATGATGATAATTATTCCTGCTTTCCCCTTTCATTTCAAGTATTCATGTTCATTGTCTGGAGGAGTCTTCGAGCTCATGGTATTTGATACAATAGTGTTTTTCCAAAGGTTTTTTGATACTTTCTTTTTTGGTGGGAAGGTTTTTGGCTCATGGGATTTGGCATAGGGCTTTGGAAAATTTTGTCTTCTTCCATTGAAAGAAATTGTGGAGTCTACATTTGAAAATTATATGGGCTCTATGTAAAACTGATATTATATGTGTTATGACCACATTTTGTATGTGGTTTTGCATGGGGTGTATAAACTGAACTGCTAGATACTATAGGTTTATTTGATGAAATGTGACCGGAGGTTTTCTTCCTAGGGTTCTTTCCTCTGGTATTCTCTTTGAATCCTGTGTAAAAAATATATATATATATTAATAAAAAAGTTTAGTGGAATAATCCACTTTTATTGAAAAAAATAAAATTTACCTATGTCAATATAACCAATTACCACATGAGATTCATAAAGAAATCTCTGATTCTTTAAATTTAATTCTTGAAAGTAAATGGAAGTTCATTATTGATTAGGAACAAGAGATGATTGATAGAAATTTTGTTCAATATTTTCTTGAATTGTCTCATGGCGAGTTGTTAGAAACAATTTTTAAGCATAAGGGATAATTTCATACAAGATCAAGGAGAATGAAACTATTGGTAGGAAAAATTTAGGAAGTTGAAGATGATACTCATCAGGAAGCTAAAGCTATTTAGGAAATGAATGACCAGTTAAAGAAATATCACAATAAGCCTGATCAAACTAATACTAGAGCTCCACTGGAGCTGGACACTGAAGAAATTATTCCATCGGATGTAGTCTACCCTATCAAGGATAAAGATGACACTATTTCACCACCTCACATATTCTTTGTGGATGAAACTGAAGATGTTCAGGATATTGTTGATACAACCGGTACCTATATTGAACTGGTTAAAGATAAAGAATAGGAACTAGATATGGTTAAGGAATAGAAAGCAGAGGAAGCACCGACTACTAAACAAAGTGTGGACATACAACCACCACCAAAAAAATAACATAATGTTGAAAGAAAACTACCACCGGTCATTACACCAACATAAGAGGAACATAAAGAGAAACCATAAAACAAGGTAGAAGAGAAAAGGATGAAGAGAAGAAAATAGAGACGTGGAAGAAAACAAATGTTGAGGATGATGATGATGTCTCAATCAACATTAAAGGTCATATAGCTATGGACAATCTGAGTGCCTCTGAATTAATGTAGATTTCTACTACTATGCAATCCAGAGCACATAAGAAGAGGCTAAAAGAGCAGAAAGGAGAAGCAAAGACCATTCAAACTATTGTTAACATTTTTTCAAGTCTCCTACCGGAGACTGATACAGGTAATCTATCCACCCCTATTGCTAAGCTTGGATAGTTAGTTATTGATGCTAGTGAACAACTAAAATCACTTGAAGAGGCAACTCATGCCTTAGCAGAAAAAGGTTATAGGAAGGAAAGGGGAGAGCAACTGATTTCAGAAATTGATAAAGGCAAGATTGCTTTAACAATGAACAAAGATCTGTTAAAAATGGGTACAGAAACTAGCGGTAATATTTTGGCCACTATATCTAAATTGTCATTATTCTATTCTGACTTAAAGAAAAAGAAAGAAGATACATAGAAGGAACTTGAGAGGATAAGTGATGTATACCTACTGGTACATGATTCCTCTTTGAATTTTGGTAAATATGTTGATGCCTTAGAGAACCTATTAGAAGTTTATGATTTTGAATAGGTGAAGCAAATAATATCCTTGAAGGAGCTAAAGAATCAGTTAATTCCAAAAGTTGAAATCTTACAAAGGGCATACAAAGACGCTGAAGCAATTTTGGCTACCCCGGAGATGAGCATTGTTGATGCTATGGAAGAATTCGTTGCATAGATTTTGACACATGTTGAAATCACGGAGACACTGTTAGAAACATGGGATAATGACCTTAAGAATTTAAAGTTTCATTTAAGTGGCATTTTCTTGAGAATTGCATTGTAAAGACTTCAAAACTCTTTTATCTATATATGAAGTTTTTGATGACAAATTTTGATGTAATGTATGTATTTTACTTTCTGTTTGGCATTGCTGTCAAAGGGGGAGTAGAATTAGTTTAAGAGTCAAAATATTGTATGTACTATTAAGGGGGAGTAACATTTTTGTAATGGAATGCAATTGCTAAGGGGGAGTGTGTGTCATGGAGTCAATTTTTGTTTTACACACTTAGTCGACAAAATTTTTCCTAAGTGTTGCCATCAATGCCAAAGGGGGAGAATGTTGGCATGATGATGATTTTTGTATCTAATAACTTCATGTATTGTCATTGATGGCACACATGTTTTTATTTTCATAGTCATCTTAGTTAAGGCTAAACCGGTACTACTATTGAGTTATTGTATTGTTAACCAATATCATTTGTATAGAGTAAGTTCAATCAGTATGAAGATGTCTAAATCGGTATATGTAGACAACCGATATATGTAGTTAAGAAAATTGGTTTTGGTCAGTTCTACTATTACCATTTTTGAGATGTAGCAGAGAGAGACAAGGAGGTGCATGGAGACAATCATCCATTTTGAATTTGACATGAATCGGTATGTGAGTTTGAAGCGGTCAACACTCAACCGGTATCATTGTTCCAACCAGTTTTCCTAGTTTGTGTGATGAGTTATCACTGGTTGTGATGCATTACCACCAACCAACACTATGGTGTTGATTTGTGTCATGTTAAGAAAATTGTCTATATTCATTGAACCTAGGAAATTGGGTCAAGGTTCAGGAGTCGACATGAGATCTAATGTCTATAAAAAGACATTGTGATGAGTTATTTTGTAATAGAAGATACAAGTTATGGTATGAGTTTAAGTAGATGCAATTTTTTGAAGGAGTTGCATAGTATGTTGGTGATATAGTAACATGTGAGTAGAAAAGGATCTAAACAAGCAGAATGTGTTATTCTTAGATCATACCACCTATTGTTTTCTAATCACTACAACAATTAAATCCCCTATTTGGGTAAGCTCTAACAAGCTTCATTGTAGAAATCCTCTAACAATGTGATTCATTAGCTTGGATCTAAATCCTCCACTGAGGTTACCTTTAACTAGGTATAGCTCCTAACAGGGCTTGGGATCTTTAACGGGATCTACTCCTAACAGAGCATTTGTAGACCTTAATCAATCAGTTACCTATTCTATAGATAGTTAACTTGTGAGTTCCATCTCACTATGGTTTTTCCCAGTTGGGTTTTCCACGTATAAATATTTACGTAATGGTGAATTTTTTTCTTATAGTGAATGATTTTATAACACTTTGGATTATATGCAAAGGCATTGGTAAATTGGTTAAGTGTTTTTACCAGTCTACAATTAAAGTGTTATTGTTTTTCCTATCACTGATTCACCCCCCCTCTTAGTGCTTTATAAGTTTATTAGAATTTACCTTGAGTGTTTTTACAGATGCTTTTTGGGAAGGTGATTTTGATTATTGAAAGATTACTACTAGTGGTGCATTATTTTTGGGTAAGAAGTTGGTCTCTTGGGCAAGTAAGAAGCGTAATGTTATTTCTTTATCTACTACAGAGATTGAATAGATTGCCACTACTAGAAATTGTACTCAGGTAATTTGGATGTAGTAGATGTTGAAAGATATAGGAGTTGTTTATAATGAGCCTATTTCTATATACTATGATAATTCAAGGGCTATCAATATTTCAAAGAATCTAGTGTTGCATTCCAAAATAAAGCATATATCCATCAAGTTTCATTTCTTGAGAGAGAAGGTGAATGAGAAAGAAGTCAAATTGGAGTATGTATCTACAAAGGAATAGATTGCAGACATCTTTACGAAGCCTTTTCCTAAAGATACTTTTGAGTATCTTAGAGAGAAGTTAGGGGTGATTGCCCCTCCTGATGAGAACTAAGATGCATGGAGTTGCATCAGTCTAATGAACTTCATAGAGATATCTTGTGATCTGGATTGATGAGTGAGGCTACTACTTAGATGGAGTAGTCAATGTTGGTGTTTAGTGGTTAAGATGTATAGATTTGTGAAGCTAAGGGGGAGAGAATACTAATTCTTGAGCCTTTGTCATTGATGTCAAAGGGAGAGAAGAGCATGTGAAAAACCATGAAGTATTTTAAAGATTTGTGATTTGAGTTATTTGTCAAAGGGGGAGTTGATCCTTGTGATTTTAAGGGAGATTTTTGTGAGTCGATTTCTTTCTTTGCATTGATTTTTTTTACATTCATATGTTGCCATCAATGCCAAAGGGGGAAATTATTGGATATTGCTGAGAAGTTTTCTGAAATGATGTGTTGTTATTGATGTCAACATATTCTTTAGTGTATTCACATGTTGTAGTTAGATTGAATGAGTTGGTTTAGCTTGTGTATTGTAGATGAGCTGATGCAATTTAAAGAGTTTTTGATATGTTGTTTGTAGATGGTTCATTCCCATTTGTAGAGGTCCACATGATGTTTTGATTGAGTTATGAGGTTCGGTGTTGTGGATATTATTTAGTTGTTTGTGTTATTTGATATTTTGGTTTGTGCTCCATATTGCTTTGAAATTGTAATATTTTTAGTTGTGGATGTGTGGGATGTATTCTGGACATTGATGTGCATCCTTAGTTTGATTGGTTCATGATTTGGAAATCCACAAGCGAATCTTTCAGGTTGACAATCAGTTATGTTGGTGTTCTTAAGCTTTGATAAAGAGCTGATGATGATTCTAGTAATCCGGGTTGTTGTGATTGTTGTGGTATAATTCAAGTTGTTTGAAAATGTTTCTAGATCATGTTCTATGCATATTGGTGGTCTGCATTGATTATTGTGCACATTATTGAATATTTTCCTTGTACGGTGATGTTGTTCATGTTATACGACATTCTTGGTGATTGTAGCGTGTTATGGATGATCAACGCATAATTCTTGGAGGTGTTTCATATTTGCAGTGCTGATTTGGGTCCAGACTATGTCTTAGCTGACATTGTTTTGGTTCGCATATATTGTTGTAGCGTGTGAGGTTATTATTTTGTTATTTGTATTGAGGGTTTGGCCAACCTTGAAATAGAGCTTGATGACTTGTATAAATGAATATAATAATCATTGGGAGGTATCATGCTATGTGAAAATATTGTATTAATCATTCAATAGAAGGGAAGTTGTGGAAAGTTATACGAAGAAGTGTGTTGCAAAGAGGATTGGACAATGAGCTTAACCAGAACCGTACTTAGGCATATGGAGATGCTATTTTCATAGTTCATGTAATCCGGATTGTTGTCTAAATGCTTTTGTAAGTCAGTGAGACTTCTTGTAAGGTAGTGAGCCTTCCCTAAGGGTTGTATCCTTTCTGGGTTTTCTTGTTTGAGTAGTGTGCTTGAATGCATGTGCATTCCCCATTGTAATATTTTACTTACTCCTAACAGGGTATTGTCTCATTGTGGGTAGGGTCTTACCGTGTTTTTTTCCCTTAACTAGGTTTTCCATGTCAAAAATCTTGGTGTTATGTGTGTTATTGATGTGGTGTTGTTTCATGCTTTAATTGTTAATTATCAAATTTGATTTGTGGTTTAAGTTGTAGTAAGTTTTTGAGAAAACTAATTCACCCCCCCTCTTAGTTTATTGCATTGTTTCCAACAAAGTATAATTGAATTGTTTTAATGAAAATTCTCTCCTTTTGAGGGTGTAGGCATCTAAAAATGATCACTACTTGCGGTCTCATACTTTAACATGTCTGCATTACCTTCTTTTAGGTTTTCACATTTTACTAACACTTCCTCTATGTTGCACATTTGATCTTTATCATTTGTCAACATCATGTCATTCTTATGCTTTCTCTTTTTGTTCGATCCTCTTCAATTGTTGCAATTTAGATCTTATCAATGTCATCCTCAATTGTCATTTCATGATCATGATCAGATTTTAATGTTAATTAAACATCATTAATCATTTTCAATCATTATCAATTTCTATCAATCTTGATCAATTTATCATCAATCCCTATCAATTATCAATCATCATCTATCATTATTATTTTTTGTCAATTTCCATCAATCCTTGTCAATCTTGATCAATTTGTCATCAATCCTTTATCAAATCAATCTTGCCAATTTTGATCAATTTGTCATTGGTCTTTGTCATTATGAATTCAATAAACTTTTGGTCCTTGTAAATTATCTTCTTGATCATGATCATGATCATTCATTTATTACATTAATCACGTCATGGCATTGTTTTGACCTATTTCATTCATTTTCTCCTTTCTAGGGTTTAATAATTCTTTAATTATTAATCCTTTACTAATATTTTTCTTAGGATAAATGAATTTATTCATTTACCCTATGTCTTGTGTCACAATTAAATATTTTATTTAACTGTCTAAGTTCCCTTTTGTGGTCTAATTAATAAATCAAAGGTTATTAATTATTCCCACTTTTCTCTCCCTTAATTTTTTCCTAATTTTCTCATAATTTGTCATCCCTAATTTCATGCTTCTCATTTCTTATAATTTCTCACACCATTTCTCCACTAATTTGTCTCCACTTTTTCTACTCATTTTTTCATAAATCATGAGCTACTTTTGTGCTTAATTTGTCCTACGCTTGACATAGCAACTTGTCATATTTCTTGACATAGATATTTGTCATAACACTTTGCATGGCATTTTGTCATAAATGTGACATAGAAACATGTCATAATTTGTCATAATCATGCCTCTTTCAAATCAGTTTGCCAATTTTGAATGAGGTTGCTTCTTCCATCATCTTTCATGCTATTTTCATGATTTCATCAATTTCTCTATAAATTGGCCTCTTTCATCAATCATTTTCAACCACGCTTCGAGTAAATTTGTGCTACGATTTTCATCTCTCATTGTCAATTTTGATTTCACTCACATTTGCACTTGTAGGTGAGATCCACATCAAATTTGAAAGTGAAAGAAGAACAATGGAGGTCAATGGAGGAGACATCTAAGTTTTTGATGGTTTGTGTTTTTGATGTTTTATTTTCCATTCTTCTATTGATTGAACTAGGATTAAATTTGATTGCATTTTAGGTTTGTGGTTGCCTAATTATGTGCTTTGATGCTTTCCCCCATTTTCCTAGTTATAGAGAGATATGCTAAATAATGTCTAAAACACTAATGTTGTACCTTTTAATGGAGTTTTGTTTGTCTACACAAGGAATTAGGGTTTCATGAAGTCTTCACAAACATAGAACATGAATGTCAACTCCAATGCTTGAAAGAAGACCGATTGCTTGCTCACTTGAATTTAAATGCTTGATTTATTGAATTGATTATATTAATATCTTAGGTGGTTATCAAAATGGGAGGGGTAGACCTCCTTTTATACATGCTTGTAATTTTTTTTTTTAATTTTCCAACATGAGCCAACACAGGATCAAGATTCACTCAAATTAATGTTACCATTGAGGGGCCACAAAATGGGCCCCAATTAGGAGGACCAGGGCTCCAATGCCCTGGTCCTGACCAATCAAGGACCAAGAAAAGAGGGGCAAGAGATGTGCATTTTAATAATAATGAGATATTTGCATGGTGTGAGTAGAATTAGGGCTTCGATCAGGCCTTGGGACAAGAACACCAAGGTGAGGGCCCAAATAAGGACAAAATTGTAAGGGAGCACAATTTAGGATGCTACAAACCCAAATGAATTGACATACTAATTGCCTATAGGAAAAACTTCAAACAATCAAGGAATGTCCCAGTTCACATGAGACCCATACGCCCTTGATGATCTTAGACAATCATGTCCTAAGATGAGTGAAAAATCCACAAACAACAAACTAGTGAACATGCCTCATCCTCGCCTTTCTAGTCAAATGCATCCCGGAGATATAATCTCTAGTTAGATACATCCTGGAAAAGCTAAAAGACATGTTGTAGACACCTAAAAGATGCACAACAAATTAAGTGAATTTTATTCATTTAATTATCCCTAATTATTCTAATTAATTAAATTAAGATTTAATTAATATCCCTATTCTTCTAATTAGCTTATTAATCAAATTAAAGATTTGATTAATATTTCCCTTCTTCTATCTAAGCCATTTAATTAAATTTACATTTAATTAAATCCCCCCTTCTAGCTATTTTAATTAAATTCACATTTAATTAAAAATCTCCATTTATCCCCTTTCCCCTTGTAATTAAATCCACATTTAATTAAAACCTCCTTAGATCCTGACTAACTTGAATTCACTTAAGGCATTTGAGTAGTTTGTTCATAGGAACAAAATGGATGAGGAAAAATGACTCATAGGTTTTCATGTATCAGATAATTTGTTGTTTGATATCGTTGAGCACACAACACCTAAATACGTGTAGGATAAGCTTGAGGAGTTGTATGGTAAGGTAAATGAGCTCGGGATCCTGTAGCTTGAAGTTGATCTCTTCTTTCTCTCTAGATGTATTTCCCACTATTCAAAATTTTCTTGCACAATTCAAGTTATTTTTGTCACAGTTAATATGTTGTGGTCATGCCAAAGAAAATAAGGAGTGTATTTTCTTGATCCTATCTAAGCTTTGAGGTCAATTTAAAGTATTTGCTTCTACCTTCTATTCCACTATTGATACTATGAGGAAATATCATAAGATGCCTCCTTTTGAGAAGTTTTGTGTTGGATTGACTAAGGAGTAGGCCAAGTTGATTTAGATGGATTCTCTTCCTTAGAGTCATAGTTTGATGGCTCGGTCTTCCAACGTGATCCCACAATATTGGGTTATGTAGACACCTAAAAGTTGCACAACAAATTAAGTGAATTTAATTCATTTAATTATCCCTAATTCTTCCTATTAATTAAATTAAGATTTAATTTATATCCCTATTCTTCTAATTGGCCTATTATTCAAATTAAAGGTTTGATTAATATTTCCCTTCTTCTATCTAAGGCATTTAATTCAATCCCCCCCTTCTAGCCATTTTAATAAAATTCACATTTAATTAAAAATCTCCATTTATCCCCTTTCCCCTTTTAATTAAATCCACATTTAATTAAAACCCCCTTTGCAAATATATAAATCAAAATTTATTTATAAATCCCCCCACTTGCAAAAATTCAAAATTCACATTTAAATAAATCAATATTTATTTAAATCTTTCAAATGCAAGTTGCAACCAAAAATTGAAATAAATCAATTTTATTTTAAATCCTATTTTCCCTCACCCAATTGTAAAATCCTACTTCTCCCACTTGCCTCCTAATTATCCTTCTAGATACCTCCTAATCCCATCCCAGTCATGTCTAATCTCCTAATCATGTCCTTTCCCTAAATTTGAGGAGGTCACTTCTCAAGTTTGGAAGAAAGTCTTCTAAATGCATTAAAGGCTTCATCTCTCCAAAAAATAACTTGTTGAGTTCCCCAAATTTGGAAGGACTCTTACAAATTTGTCCCCCAAAGTCCTATTAGCCATTAATGGTTAATTCAACCTCCCCTCATGGTTAGAGTCTTTCTCTCTAACTTAACCCTCATCTAACCCAAGGGTATCATCAAGCACTCATGGCTTTGACCCTAGTTATCCTATTAGCCCTTGAGCAAGAGTTTACCCCTTGGGTAGAGGCTTTATCCATTGGTTATCCACTAACCCAACCATAACCTTACTTCCTAAGGTAATGACCATGTCTCCTTAGGCATTCAATCCCTCTTACATCTCCTCTCAATCCCTCTCAAGGTGACATTTGTCAGCTTGGGATTGGATTTAATCCCTCATATGGATTGACAACTTTCAATCCTATCCCTTGTTGATATTGCTCAATCTAAACCATCCATTTCTCTATTTTCCCTATAAATAGATCTCATTCCTTCTTCAAAAGAATCCAATCTCTTTGTGCATCTAAATTATAGTCATTTTGTTGGTTAAGGAGCTCATTCAAGTCATATTCAAGCATTATAGCATTTAGTATTTGAATCATGTTTTACGACATCATCTAGTTTAAATGCATATCTTTTCATAGCTTAATTAACTCATCTAGTATCATGTAATATTTAATTTGGAATCAATCTAGTTCATTATCTTCATCATCTTGAGCATTTAGTCTTGCATCTTACATCCTAGCTCTCATCCATCATCTTAGCATTCATTAGGATCTTAGTTGCATCCATTTTGATCCTAGAATCATTTAAATCTTGCTCTCTAGGTTGTCATCCAAGAGATTAAGTGCTCTTCCAAGTGAGGGCACCTTGAATCTTGAGGAACTTTAGAGATAGAGGAGCATGGAATTATTTTAAAGAGTTTAAATTCACTAAATTATTTTATTGATTTCTAAACTCTAATGCAATGTTCCATGTGTGTGTTTGAGTTGTTTTCCTTGTAGTGCAGGTTGATCCCACATTTCCAGCACACATTTTTGGCACCCACCATGGGGCTTGACCCCAGAAATTTCAAAATTTCTAATATTTTTCTACAGGATTCATGCCTAGAGTTTTCAACCACATATTCGCACATACAACCTTTGTTATCACACATTTGAAAGATTTTATCATGTATTTGACATATCTTTTCATGCATCTGACATATCTTCTCGTGCATTTAACATTTCTTTTAGCACATTTAATAGATATTATCGCGCATTTAACAGTTCTTTTAGTACATTTGATAGATCTTTTCGTGCATTTGATTGTACTTTTAGTGCATATGACCTCTATTTTCATGCATCTAAGATAGAGCAAAAAATTGTAACCCGAGTTTGAAATTAGGCTTGTGTAAGCTCACCAAAGGATTCTATATTTTTACTAACTCTAGTTTTTGCAGGTTTTCCTAACAGTTTCTTGAAGATTTTGAGGAGTTAGAATAGATTTTTTTTTCCTTTTTTTATTTCTTTCAAAGTTGGCTTAAAAAGGACTCACTTTTTTTGGTAAAAATAATCTCATCTTTCATTTTGGGCTTAAAAAGAACAAAATTTTCAACTTGCAAAAGCGATTTACTTTCAAGTATACGTGTTTCTATTTCATTGACCAGGATTTTCATTTCCTAGTTAAATATCAATTGTTGTGAAGGATTAAAAATAACACCATGCTTGTTGTGTTGGTGCCCAAAACCACAGATTGGAAAACCAAAGACTTGCCTAGTCCCCAGTTGATCCAATCAACCTTGGCCAATGGACAGGGATGGTCAAAGACCAAATCCCTCTGCACTTTAGACTCCACTAAACTCAGGTGGGTGTACCTTACACTCTCAAACACAAAAGAGGTGTGTTTTGAGTGAATTTAAACTGTGAGAATTAGCAATTGTGGGGATGACAAAAGGTTTTCCTGCAACTATGCTAACATTAGTGCTTTTTATTGAATGCCTTCAAAACTGATAAAATAAGTGTGAGTATAGTTGTATTATGCAAGAAATTACTGTTAGGACTTTAAGCAATTATGAAAAAGAGTAGTACTTATAGAAATTAGAATATTTGTTTCTCTGATAAGGACCTAATGCATACAAACTTATTTAGCAAAGATTAATAACATACCAGTGCCTTTATCTAATAGTTAATGAGTAACTTTGTGGACAAGAATCACTATCAACTCAAGAGACAATTATAAGACCATCACTGTGAAGGTTTCATTATGTGTTGTATGAACAATAAAAACCTAATTTTATATTCAATACAACATCATGTGATGGCACATCACAACAAATCTAAAATATTTATCAAGAGGACATGTGATTTCATCAAACACAAAATTACACACAATGATCTGAAGATAAAAACATGAAATCTTGTATATTAACTTCTGGAATAAGGATGTACACAAAAACTGCACTTACAAATACTCCAATACATTCAGTTTGCATAGAATAAACCTCTTATTCCTACTAGACCTTTCCAAAACATAATAGTTTCCGCCCTTCCAACGGTAGAATTATCTATCACCCCTTCATGATAAAAAAATGACTCATTAAATATATGTGAGCCAAAAGATTCAAATAAAAGGACACACCATTTCATCTTTTTAAACTAAACTCAACTAAAACCTAACACCTAACTACTTAACCGCTAGATGCAAAATATAATAAAAAATCAGTTAAGGCCATCCAATATTGTGTCACACTTTTGTATGTGCTCCAAATACTTGTTGTCCTTATGAGTGCTGGTGTTGAACATAGTATCTCTGACAATGATTTCCATGGTAGCCAATCTCTCCATCTTCTCACCTGTATCCTTCATATCCAAAACATCTTCCCGAGCAACATCAAGGGATGTGTTAAGTACATTATGGCATTCTACAATCCAAATCTCTTTGTCTTTTAACTGCTCTGCATCATCCACAATATCTAGTAAACCATACCTAACAATATCTTTGCAATTTGTAAATTCTTGTTTAATGTCCACACCAAACTCTTTATGTTTATTCAACCTTCTCTAGATCTTCTCAACCACTTTCTCATTGGTACTCTTATCTTTCAACAATGACTTTAGTGTTACAAATCTCTTTTATGAGAAGCCATATTATCCAAGGTCTTCTGACAGTTTGTCCAGAATTCTTTGAGAACTTCCAATAAATGCTCAAACCTATTTGTTAACAAAACACAAGAAGCATCTATCTTGGCAGTCCTGATTTGCTTCTTTAACTTAATGTTTTCCTTCATTTGGTCTTCATATTTCTTCTTCCATTGAACACTAGTATTAGCTATCTGTGTTACTTCATGACCATGACTTCTCAATAGGTCTTCTTATAAATTCTTATATTTTTTACCCTGTTTTACCACCCACTACATTTGGGCCTTATTCAATTTTGCAATGTCAATCCCCAAATCTGTTGTGACAATTGGATTAACCTCTCCAACTTTCAGCTTCATCATGTGCCCAAATGCCTTATCTACATCTATGATCTTGGGTCTCTTATTTGGAGGGTATAGGGCCCAAAGAAACATTTCCTCTTCATCTGGATCATACCTTGATCTAATAAAGATATCATTAACACCCCGTATGTCCAATTTTACATCCTTTTTGTCAGAATGCAACAAGCTGTCAATGATAAAAGAGGCACTTAAGTCCCATCCTAGGAACAAAATGATGCCTACCCCACTGAGAAGTTTTCTCCCTCTCTGTGGTGTCATTGTGGCCACTTCTTCATCAATATCTTCTTTTAATTTTTTAAGCATCTTTGCTTCATTTTCTGGAGTAACATTTGGGATGTCTCCCTCAAGTTTTTCCCTTTATAATGGTACAAAAATGACTTGAACTCCTTTAACTATACAAAAACCTCATCTACAACAAAATTTGTATGCTCTTCTAGTCATATATCTGCATTGGCATTTATTCTCACCATGATTTTCTCCTAGCTCTCTGCCACTTCTTCTAATTCAAGTACATGGAGGGTTGATACAACTACATTCTCATCAGACCCACTCTTAGAATATCCTTCTTCTCTTAGTTCCTGAAGCCTTGGCTTCCACTCTTCTAATTTTTGGTTTAATTCCTCTAAAAGTGTAGCAGCCTCATCTCATTCCCTATTTCTAAATAAATCTTCAGCCTCCATGGGTATATGCAGATAATCTCCCAGATTCTAGCTCTTCCTGCAGTGGTGGATATACCCCTCTGGATCATAGTTTTTCTGAGCCTGATGTCCAAACAAATTGTACTCCTCTACTATCTTCTTTTCTATTATCTCATAAGCCTTGGTAGATACAATGGTGAAGTCTCCAAAATGCAAAGTGCCAGGCATAAATGTCTACTTGTGTGCACCACCAAAATGTTTTGCATTTGACATACTAAGTTGCCTAACAATATTTAAATAGGCAATCCTATCAAGAACTAATATAGGCAACATATACGGAACACCCTCAAAACCATAAACCCTGAAAAAGGTGAAATTCTAACATACAAACCAGTCACCCCAATTATGGTTAACCCTCGTGTCTCTAAAAGCATGGGGTCTCAAGAATCTCTTAATCTCAGGTGAGAAAGACCCATGAAATTCCACTCCAAACAACCTATACAAAGACTTAACAAAATATTCTTCAAACAACATGAAATGTGATTTGACAAACCTTGAGTCCCACAAGGATACCCATAATTGAACTGGTTGGTTCGGTCCATCTTTTCTCTTCGGAATCACCCTTAATTCCTCTGGCCACAAACCCTTTATCTTACCATCAAACAAAACCATATGCATTAGCAATGAGTAAAATTTAAAAGTAGGGTTAGGTTCCGTCTACAAACTCAAGAACCCTTCATGCAACTTCTCTACCAAGTAAGTTGCATAATCAAATGGCCTTGGCTCATGCATTTGAATATCTGTAGCCATGACCAATGGGCCTATCCTTGTGACATCAGGTACTTCTTCCCTGCAGACCTAGCCACATGCCCAGTATGTGTATTGCAAGTATTGTCTAAATAGAGTAATTTCAAAAGGAGGACCATCTTGCTCTATGAGTCTTTCATTCTCTTTCTTATGAATCACTAACCTCCACACTATGTGAGTGGTGTCCAATTGGGTTTACTCTTCTTCCAGGTTTGTAAAAGATAGGGGCATGTAAGGCTCATAAGACACATCAAAAACCTCATGAATAGTCTTGACATATATCCAGATGAATGAATCCCCATTGGGAAATTGAATGCACCTTTTTTCTTTGTTGTACCTTCTGGTAAGCAATTCCAATAATCTAATATCCAGAAAAATATTTGGGACCACCAGTCTGCCCAAATTTTTTGTCCAAGGGTTTGACAATGGCATCTCCTTGTTCCACCTCAGGTAATGATATAGAATCAATTCATGGCCTCTTATGGTTTCCCATATATCTCCAACCTCTTTGTACTTGTCTTTCAGTTGATCCTTGGGCAGAAAATAGGCTTTAGACCTCCTCAACTTAGTACCAGATGACTCCATTTGGTCAATCATGTCCTAGTTCAATTTTTGCTTTTACACACCCTCTACAGACTTTGTCCTTTTTGATGTAGCAGACTGTGTGTCTGAAACCTCTATGACCTTTCTTTTCCCTTGTGAACCAAAAGCCTCCATGATTAAATTCTTGAACTTTCAAATTACCTGCGCATCTTGTCTGCAACTTCAATGCTGATGGCTAAAAACACTGTGAATAATTCTCGCACGAAAACCCTTTCTTTATGCTGGATATGCCATGACTAGAGTCTGTAACAATAATAAATGCATCATATTTTCTTCGTGTAGATCCAATCTTCTTGATTGTCTTTCTGACCAGCATAGGTCACTCAGACCAGTCCATCGGATCTCACCCCGGCCGTTTCACTTTATTCCTCAAGGCTTGGCTTATCCTGATGGATCCTCCTTTCCTTTCTATTAGTCAGCTTTGCTTTATGTTAAATCAAGGTAGGTCTCTATGATTAAACCTCCTTCCGTTTATCCCTCCAGTCTCGGGCTTTAGAATAAATCACTTAATACTTCATCCAATGGTCCCATGACATTTAACTTTCTTTTTTATCAGTGTAACCTTCCCCGATGGATTTGCCTTTTGTCCCTCTATGACATTCTGCCCATCAGGCATCGACATAACTCTGAAAATGTTTCTCTGATAATGTAAGTTACCCCGATGAGTCTTTTATTTCAATCCGCACCTTACTCTCCTTATTGGGTTGCTTTATTCTATCAGCGTAGGTTTTCTTGATGTAATCTGTTCATTGGTGATGAGCTCTTCTCCCTCATCGGGTATCAGGATAACTCAAAGCACAGCTTCCTGATAATGTATGTTATCCTGATGACCTAGCTCCCTTTTTTGTTTGGTAGCACTTTATTGGAGAGTCTCTCTAATAGAGTCGCCTTCTCCACTTAGTCTATCGGGTATTAGGGTAACATAAATTAGGACTTCCTAATGACTTGATGACATCGCTATGAATACATTGCTCCATCTATTGTCGGCAAGACTTCCACCGATAACCTCACTAGGTATCAGGATAACATTTTTTCCTCGTTCCCGATAGTGTATGTTACTCCAATGACTCTGACTTCTTATCATATCATCATCATAACTCTCCCCGATGGATTACCACTCAGTCACACTTCTTCCTACCACTCAGGATTTTAGGAAACACCATCGGCATGAGTTACTATGATCAACACACTCTGTCCTCCTTGGGTGATCTCATCAGGGTGGCTTATACCGATAAGCAGAATTTTGCATTTTGTACAAAAGAAGCCTTTCTCCTTGGATGCAACTTTTAATAGCCATACTAAAAGGTTTCTCCCACACCATTGACACCTTTGAACTTGTTCACAACCCTTCTCTATGTTGATCTTCCAAAGGTGTTCTTGCAATGAAACTAATT
Source organism: Cryptomeria japonica (assembly GCF_030272615.1). Lineage (NCBI taxonomy): Eukaryota > Viridiplantae > Streptophyta > Pinopsida > Cupressales > Cupressaceae > Cryptomeria > Cryptomeria japonica. The sequence continues at coordinate 468,418,312 of NC_081411.1, read as the reverse complement.
GTGAAGATGAGGATTACCAGAATGTCATCACACTCAACATTTCCCTTGAATATGCCGAAGTGATGCCTTTTCATGAAGACACTACAACATATCACCTGCACATACAATCCAACAGTAAATTCTCTTATGATGAAACTATATGCAAAAAGCATCCATATATAGCACATAAATATTTTGTAAAAATATGTGCTAACATGTTGAATAGAGGATAGTGTTACAAGCTAGGGTTGTTGTTGCACCAAAAGATCAACCTATCAATGCTCGATACAACCACTAGACTTATAGAATCTACAAGAGGCTATTAAACCATGTCGTGAATCCCAATCAGGGATGTTGGCCCACTACCAACAATCCCCCTCCCCACATCACTTGTCATGGCCTACGTGATTCAAACCTGTGACCAAGCTCTGATACCACTTGTTAGGATCCAAGAACACTGAGATGGGGGGTGAATTAGTGTTCTATCAGAATGGACAGTTTTTAACTTTCTAGACCATGCATATATATACTAGTAAACAAATAAACATATAACAAGAAGCAAATAAACCAAGCACATAAATGAACACCATAACACACAAAATTTATACGTGTAAAAACCTCAATGTAGAAAAACCATGGTGGGATTTGTGACCCACAATATCAGTTCACTAGCCATATAAAAAGATATTACATATAATAGGGGCCTGCACTTGCAGGAAGGCACACTGCCTAGAGCATACTGCTCATCAGTAAAGATCTTCACTAATTACAAGATTTTTGCCAAAGTAAATTACTAAAAATGAACTCAAGAATGCATCTACTATGCCAAATAGAGTTCCAGTTTTGGTTCTGGTTTGTACTAGTTCATAAACTTTGAACTACTACCGGTATCTCTTTTCCTCCAAGAATGCTTTCCAAGCTATCTATAGATCATTGCATGATATAATATTCACATACAAAATTATCTTCATACATATATTTCTCATCATACAGTTCTGCTATATTCTCCTATATCCACACATTTCATCTATCACATTACTTGCAAAAATAACCTAGCAGACTGGCCTATATACCTATTACAAATGATATGACTTATGTCAGGTTACAATACATTTACAAAAATATCAGCCTTGACAATAATAATTACAAAATGATTTAAGTAAATCCTCCTTGATGTCAGCTTCCAAAGAAGTATTGATGCTGGTGTTGGTGTCAGTGTCGGTGTATCCCTGAATGCTCCAAAGTCGGTATCTACCGGTATATGCCTCCTAGTGTCAGTTTATGACTTCCATCATATCTTGTTGCCATCAATGACAACAAAATGAATCTAATGAGTGTCAATTGGCAACAATCTTCGCCTTTGGCATTGATGGAAACACTCATGTGAAAAATGGATTCCCTACCAATATGCTCCCCCTGAGCAATACACTCCATCTAAAATGTGTTTCCTTAATATTTTCCACATATACTCCCCCTTTGACATTAATATCAAAGACTGGTGAAAGAATCGAAAGAATAAAATAATACTGTTAGTTTCACTGGAGCTTAGTCATCTTCAGGATTTTTAGGTATGGCTTTTGCAATAAGTGAAGATATGTATCCCAGATGGATTTGAAAGTATCAGAAATAGATGCAAGTCCACTTAGTAAGTGGGCAAGTGTTTCTTTCTCTTGGATATATGCCGGTGTGGTTTTAGCTATCATATCCATGCACTATTTCTTGTGAACACCCAATGAATCTAGTCTAGGACATACCAATCCTCTTAGATTTCTTGCACTTCTCATTATTTTATCTCTCTCCTCAAAAGAAAAAAATTGATTCTCCAAGGACCAAATTTGTCCATCAATAGATGTGGTTAGTGTAGTCAATCTATCAAAAGAGCAATTTTAGCCATCTTATCATATAAATCCTTCAATGTGCTATCTACATTAGCTGTAAGACTTTCTATGTTATAGCACACTCTGTAGATATTAGTACATTGTTTTAAACAAACCTCAATAGGGATAAGTTTGTCCTCAATTTCCTTCTTTCGTGTTTCTATAAGCTGATCAAAAGTTGTTCTTTTTGCTGTTGTGAAATTTTCCAAAGTCTATCGGTCTACAATTGACCTCAGAGATTGAAAATTGTTGGATATGTGCTATGTTAGAGTCTTTATCTTACCGGAAGGGATTTCTCCATCTTCAATTTGATAGTTAGGTAATAATCTGTGCAACACAGAGATTGACTGATCAATTAATCCTTTATCTACAATACATTCCTTCAGTAATTTTTGAGTAGCCATCATCATTAATTCAATTGGACTCAACTCGAAGACTGATTTCTTCTCAACCTTAGAAGTGTCAATTGCCAAAACCTTTGCCGGGGAATCAATTTTACCTACCGATATGGACTCAGTGGCTTTTAACTTTTCCATCTCAACCTCTATTGCACTAGTGGCTTCGCCACTTGGTGCAGTGTTGGTTATTGTTGATGGAGTATTATCCACCGAATTTCTAGTGTCCTATACATTGCCTTGCTCAAAAAATGGTCTGTGCCGGTACATACTATACACTATCCTTAGCTACCGGTTCTATTTGAGTATCTATAGTTACTGTCGGTTGTATCAAAATTGCAGTTGAACTGCCCAAAATACCTTTCCCTTTTGATTTGACAGGAATGGTGGAAGTGGTTGCCCTTGCAAATTCTTCTTGAGATGTGAGAAAGTCTGGGTTTTTCTTAAAGAATTTGGTCCATCCCTTAATTGTCTCATTTACCACCTCATTTACTCTCCCCATCATAAGGATTATCTATTGGGATTTACTACTGAAGATTGTCCTAATTGTAGTGTCTATACATCTTTTCATTTCCTCATTATTTACAGTACCACACAATCCCAAAAGTGCTAATTCTTTGATCTCCCTATCTCTCTTGATATCATCAAGTCTCCTAGCCTCAAGTTTATTATACAAGGATAAAGGTATCTCCTTCAAAATTTCAATTAAGGCTTTCTTATAAATGTCCATATATAACAAAATAGCCTCTTCTAATTCACTTTGCTCATTCTCTTCTAAATCTTCATAATACTTTGATATATTTTTCAATATTCCATCTTTTGTAGTTTCATCAATAAGCTCAGCATAGGTCATTGTGGTCTTACCGGTTCCAGTATCATCACCCTTCTTCTTTTTTCTTGTGGTTGCCGGTGTGACTGGTTTCCTCTTTTGCATAGGCTTCCTTACCGGTGGTGGAGGTGCAGTAGGCTTAGTTGCCTTTCTAACAAGTCTCCTCCTAGGCTCTGCCTTCTTCTGCTCTACCGGTGGTTTTACCACATTCTTCCTTTGTAACCTTCTAAAAGCTAGAGGTTCATTATCCTCATAATTAGATTTTGAAGTGATAGGGGAAATGTGAACTTGTGGCTTCTTCACTTTTGCAGTACCAAACTCTATCGGTTTAGTTGCTTGTTTTGATTTGGAACCCAACCGAATGTCTATCTTATAGATCAAATTTTGTACATATGCAAACATCTTTTCTATTTTCTTTTCTCTTCTCTTCCTGTTAAAGATGGTTTTCACTTCAAGAGCCTTCTCTCTTGTTGTACCAAAATGTTTTGTCTTATCATCTAATGGGGCATCTGATAGCATCTTTGTATAGAGTTCAAATATTCTATCATCCACCTCATATCCAAGCTCAGTAATCCAAATTTTCCTAGGTTCAACTGCTTCCATAATACTTTCATCAGTTTTTACCATGAAACAAATATCAGTGGAATACTTCTCCATAATGTTCTTTGAAATTCTCTCCCTTTGCCTCATGTGTTCTTAAAAAGTCTTAAAATACCCCCAAAGTTTCTCATCTTTGCTGGTACCAAGACCGGTGATAGATTCCTTGATCTGCATACCTACCAGTATGTCATGAGCCCAATGCTTCTTCCCTAGACCGGGTAGCTCATTTAGGAAGTAAAGCATTAAACAAACAATCAATTTTCCATATCTAAAAGTACCTTTCTTGATTCTTTTGATCTTTCCAAGGTTTAACATCAACTCACTCCTCATCCACTCACATAAATCATATTTCACATTATTCCTCAGCATCTGATATGTAGCATGAATGCATGAACTAGCAACAAAGTTCAATTGGTTGGATTGAGTTACCTTGTAACCTATGATCATGTGCAAACTTTATATCTATGTCGGTGATTGTGCTTATCCTCATTGAACTTCTATCAGGTGTAGCACCAGTGATTTTTTTAACCTTTGTGTTGGAAATTTTCTTGCCAGGTTCTTGTCGGACCCTGGGTAAGCTGGTGACAGCTTGAATTGCCTCTTTCGTGATCATGTAAGGCCTATCTAGCCAAATAAATTCATTGTGAACCCTGCTCAGAACGTATATGATCACTTCATCTTTGAATTTTGGTATGTACATAATACCAGTTAACCCTAGATCCTCAATTGCTTTGAATTTTGATTTGATGGTTCCGGAGTCTCCCAATATCACAGATTGATACATGCTTTTGATGTTCAGTGCCCAAATCCTCAAGGGTATAGTGAATGTATGCCCTCACATCTTTGACATACATTACACCATCAGGAACCCTAGAAAATGCTCCTGTAGAGTCTTCCTTTTTAGCAATTTTGGGAACCTCCTTAAATACTGGCCTTAACCTATCCTTGAATTTGACAATGGTCGGATTTGCAATAAAAGTAGGAGCTGAAGATCTAGATGCCATGTTGAAAAATACCAGAAAGTGAATGGCGGTGGAAGTTTGATAACTGCTCGAAAGCTTTTGATAATGCTTCTGCTCACTCTTAACTCACCTTTACTTTGCTTTGAATGCTTGAATGCTCAATAAATAAAAATGAATTCACTTACCCTCTTTTATCATCAAATAAAACCCTAATTTTATGTAATAAATGCTTCACCAACAACCCTATGAATGCCAGTTTCACAGTTATGTGTTGGGTGAACCTTCATTGATGATGAACACAATTCTCTAGATGTCTTTCCAGATCTCCTTAGATCTCTTTAGGGGTAATATGTAAAATTTAGCAATGACTTTTCCAACCCCTATGGCTTATGCCTTAGTTTTTGGTGGAATTTCCTGTCGATCGAGGAATACTCTATTCTCCTAGTGGAGTTACTAGTATAGATCCATCTCCACTTGGTTCTTCAATTTTTGTAACCCATTTCTTGGTGTGATCTTGTTGTATTTCATCTACCTTCTTCTTTATTTTCTCATTATCTTTATCATTATTAACCGATTGAGTCGTGCTTTTGCAATACTTAGCAATATGACCTATTTTGTTGCATGCATAATATGTAACATTTATCTTTTGAATTGCTTTGACATATCCGGTATCATTTCTTGACCTACAATTATTAGCAAAATGTCCAAACTTTCCACATGCATGACATTTAACATTCATCTGCAATCTTATGATCTATGACCATATTTCTTGCAGTTTGTGCATTGAATGGGAATAGAATTGTAGTTTTGATTTGTCTTATTTCTACATTTTTTAGCCATATGCCCAAACTTATTGCAAACAAAACATCTACCATTAAATTTATAAGCCTTAGATTGCCTTACCGGTTTCCTCTGTTCTGATGAGTTCTGCATACCGGTTGTCTGATCTTCATTTGCAGTACCGGAGCATTCACCTTGTACAAATCCAAGTCCTCTCGAATCATCAATCTGTCTTTGTCTTTTCAATAAGTTATCCAATTGTTGCAGCACTGATCTTAAATGTTTCTTTATACTCACTTGCAGTAGTCAGATCATCTCTCAGAGTGGTTACTTGTCTTTCAAGTTCTTGTTCATTGTTTTGGGAGTGTGCCAAATCAATTCTCAATAGATTATTCTCATGAGTCAATCTACCACATTCATCAAATTTATTCTTCAGAGATATAACAAGATTATCTTCCTTCTTCATTCTATCCTCAATATCTTTTGATAACCTCATAGTCAGATCTTGCATTTCATTCTTCATGAGCATGTTTGGTGGACTTAGTTTTTGACATTGTTCCTTAAGAGCATTTTTCTCCTCATCATCTGGTTTCTGTAAAAGTTTTTTTCTCTTGGCTTGAGCAGATGATAACCTTTCTTGTAGGATAAGAATGAATTCATTTGCAGAGTTCAATTCTTCTTGCAATTTCAAGTTCTTCATCCTTTCAGCATCATAATCCTCAAGAGCCATCTCAAGTTGCTTCTCCATAGCAATGTTCAAAGATTCTAGTTTTAGGATCTTCCTCAAGATGTTAAACTTCTTCCAAGGAACCAAGCTTTGATACAAATTGTTGGAATCCAAGAACACTGAGAAGGGGGGGGGGTGAATCAGTGTTCTCCCAGAATGAACAATTTTTAACTTTCTAGACCATGCATATATACCAGTAAACAAATAAACATATAACAAGAAGCAAATAAAACATCCACATAAATGAACACCATAACACACATAATTTATACATGGAAAACCTCAATGAGGAAAAAACACGGTAGGATTTGTGACCAACAATATCAGTTCACTATCCATATGAAAAGATATTACATATAATAGGGGCTTGCACTTGTAGGAAGGCGTGGCCTATAGAATACTTCTCATTACTAAAGAGCCTCACTGACTACAAGCTTTCTGCCAAAGTAAATTACTGAAAATGAACTCAAGAATGCATCTGTTGTGCCAAATAGAGTTCCAGTTCTAGTTTCTGCTCTGTACCGGTTCATAAACTCTGAACTGCTATCGATATCTCTTTTCCTCCAAGAATTCTTTCCAAGATATCTATAGATCATTACATGATATAATACTTACATACAAAATGATCTTCATACATATATTTCATATCATACAGTTCTGCTATATTCTCCTATATCCACACATTTCATCTATGACATTACTTGCAAAAATAACCAAGCAGACTGACCTATATACCTATTACAAATGACATGCCTTATGTCGTCTTACAATACATCTACAAAAATGTCATCCTTGACAATAATAATTATAAAATGATTTAAGTAAATCCTCCTTGATGTCAGCTTCCAAAGAAGTATTGATGTCAGTGTCGGTCCCAGTGTCGGTGCTGGTGCTGGTGTCGGTGTAGCCCTGAATGCTCCAAAGCCAGTATCTACCGATATATGCCTCCTAGTGTCGGTTTATAACTTCCATCATATCTTATTGCCATCAATGACAACAAAATGAATCCAATGAGTGTCAATTGCCAACAGATAGAAAATCATTTCTTTGGAAGGATAAAAAGAACGCTTGGATTCTATGTCTCCAAAGTGATAGGCATATGCTCTTCCCTTAATTGGGTGATAAAAAGGCCGAACCCACTCTTTTATGCTTTTTACACTTCAAGAATTTAACTTCAAGTATTTTGAGGGCCTGCCTTCTCGAAGCCTTGAGGGGGATAGTGAGAAGGCTATGACCCAAGTGAGTACGGATAAAGCCAAGTAATCTAACTCACTATAATCAAATCAGCATTTGACATGAAAATCTCAAGGGATGAAGCATATTTGAGTTATCTCATATTGAGCACTTTGTATGGCCTTGAGTTCTCAATCACGCTCATCTAACTACATCTTGTTTGATACTTTGTTGGCTATAGGCCTCAATCACACTTGTGCGAATTCAAAGGATATCTTCAAATGAAATCCTTATTATGAACCATCAAAGTAGAAACTTGGAGCCGAGTCAGTTGCCATACATTGGCAATATCATAGTGCAAGGGTGGGGAAGAATCCACCCCCAAGATTACTCACCATATATCTCCCAAGATAACCACCCAATTGTTAAGCAATGCACTTTGGGTTAATTTATGAAAAAAGACAAAAAAATGGGCATCCTCTAGGGGGTGACAAGGTTGTTTGAGCTGACGGAGTATCAAAAATAATGGGCTATGATATTGTTGATGACCCTTTAATAAAGTGTCTATTTGATGTGTCTTTTATTGTAAATCAAACCAGTGATAACATCGGGGATTTGAAAACATCCTCAAAAGAACATACACTCAATATTTAGCATAGGTGTTCGCTAACTAAATTACTAAATTTCAATTGATTGTCAACCCAGGGACACATTACTTGAAATGGGTCTGCATTATATATGCACTAAGTTCCTACAATAGCTATCATGCATTACTGCAGCAACTAAAATCTACTTCGGATAAACAAGAAAGAATGAAAACAACTGAATGGCTACAGGAAAACTCTGCATTAACATAAAACTCACTTAAAGAAATTATAACTAAGCCCAAAGCTATCAAACAAGAATTACTCTGTTTGCTTTGGCTGTAGGAACAATCAATGGATCTGTTTCCAGTGGCTGCAGGAATAGTCAATGTCAGGACTTCTACTATGGCAGAAAAGGAAAACTAAAATTAACAAAGGCACATGATCACTCACCAAGTGGGCCCCCTTGGATGAGTGTATTCAGGCTTCCAAAATAACTCTAAGTTCTTAGAATAACATAACTTTATTCATTGCTTTTCAAAAGTCAACACATCATTCAGAATGAAAGAAGACTAAAACACTCTACAACTTTATTTCTAAATCTTCTTCTCTTTGTCCCTCTCTTTCTTTCTAACCTTAGAGAAGAGGCAAAGATACTTATTTAAAAGAAAATTACAAAAACTTCCTACAATTAAGATCACGCTGATGAGAAGAGGCATATAACATTCATGAAGGAAAATAGTCGGAGTTAAGCCACTAAAACCTTGGATCTACACCAAACCATAGCCAAGAATATAGTGTGGCAGTATTAAAATATTGATTCTCACTAAAGTCGGACATAAATGAGTCTTTCACACCCTTCTACTTTGCCATTCCTAACGCTCATTATCCTCTTCACTGATTTGAACTTTAGTTGCCCCTTGAATATCTCAAACTGTCATCTCGACGTGATAGGACAACCTTCTCCACAACATCTCATTTATTCTTGCAATTGAAAAGAGAGAACATACAAGCATATACATATCTATTTTAATTAATCATAACACTTATTCATTTCACACATGATATCATCTATGACAGTCCATGAGGCAACATGAACAAATCACATGGCTATAGGAATAACTGGCATGGCAATATGAATACCTGGCAAAGACAAATCATGATTTAATGGGTTCAGTTAACATTTGAAATGCATATAGTCAAAGTTTAATACATCATTACCATCCCATTATACAAATTAAAACATGACAAAAACTTATGAATTCTAGGAATAAAAGGAGCTAATATATCAGCTCATCATGCCCCCCAACTTAATTTCTTGCTGATCCTCCGACAAGAGGAAAGTTTCTAATTCACACACTAATTCACTGGTCACCAATAGTTCCCTGACCTGTCCCTCTTGAAGCCAAATTCCAATAAAATCCCTTCATCTTTTCTAGTCTAGCCCATCTGGCTTCTTCTGTAGCTGCCTCATCGGATTTGTCTATAATCCTACATCCCAACAATGGCCACATGAGGATAGGAGGTTAGAAGATCAAAGGTAGCTAGTCAATGCTTTTTATCCTACCCAATCGATGTATTTAGGGGCTCTCTGTACAACTGCATGAAAATTTGGCAGTGAATGAGGTTCACCCTATTTTAGGTCCTCTAGAAGATTATTCCAACACTGAATCAGATAGTCAACTGCAGTTGCACTTTCATTTTCAATCAAGTGTTCATATTCCTGAAATATTTCCTCCCTCATTGGTAACACTTGACTCCTTACATTAGGCCTTGCTAATAATTTCTGCCAATCATAATAAAGAAGTCGTGGGTCCTTGGCTTCAGTCCTAAGTGGAAATAGACAATCAAATTCAATAATTTTATATGCTTTCGCTTGAGTTCCCATGCTAATTTCATTTTGCACCCATGACATTAATGCTTTTATGTGGATATCACCAATGTATAACAAGGGATTCCACTCACTATCAGAAGTTACATCATAGCTATGCAAATAGAATTCACACAATAAATTTTTAACAGTTGTTGGAGAGGTCTGATAAGCATCATAAAATTCTTCTGGGGTGTCTAAATAAGGACTAAGGTCTCTAATAATGTGGTTTAGCTTAAAACTTAAATACCTCTCTTTTAGATGCAAGACATAAACCCTTGTTGGAGCCCTACATTGTATCAATTCAGAAACCATACTAGTAATTTTGTCAACTTTAGCTTCCAATTCTGCAATCTGATTATCCCTCTTTTCAATTTCCCTCTGTTGCTTATCAATAATTCCATGTAACCTATCCCTCTCCATCTCCCACTGCCTATAAAACATTAATGCAATAGACAAACTAGTGAGAGATGATGGAGGTTTGATAGCTGTTAGCTTAGGGCATGGAATTTCTTCAACAAGTTCTTCAAATTGTTTTTCCACATATGCTAGACTTGAAATTATGTCAGCACCATGTTCTTCCTAGAATTTAACCTCTGTTGGACTCCCATGTTCTTCTTTTGATGTTTCTATCGAAATGACCTCCATTGCAGCGCCTGTTGGACGAACTTTCTATGTACTCCACTGAGTCCTTCTTGCATACACTTTTGGATTAATTGTAGGAATGGTTTCTACTAGAGGCATTGCTATAGGAGGATTTCCTTTCGGCTTACGCCTTTTGGCTATAGGAGGAACCTGCATTGCTTTAGGCTGCACCATAGTTTCTCCTTCTACATCAATTGTATCTACTTCTTTCCCTTTCCTTTTAAGAGATTCCTCTCCTCTTTGTAAATGAGTGGAGGGCTGCTCAATGTTTGTTTCAACCACCACATCTTCTTCCATAGTTAAAGCTTCTTTGGCAATAGGAGGTTCATTTCATAGAGAAATTATAGGAGATGAGGGCTCTCCTATGTCTTCCTCTTGCTCTACTAATTCCTCTACAACAAGAGCATCTTCAACCCTAAATTGCAGTATATCTTTGAATACCCCCCATGATATTTGAGAAACATCCCTAAGAGAACGTTCTACTAACAATTTTATCAGGCCATGATGGCTGACATAGCAATTTCCATTCTTTCATGTTTCTTTGGCACTTATGGAAATAAGGTGGTATAGAAAATTTGGAATATTTACCCTTCGGATATGCCATAAATGACTAAGAAATTTGAAATGGACCGAATGTAAATTTGAATACCTTCCATTGCAAGTAATGTATTTCACTATATACAATGCCACCTAAGACCATTCTGGTAGAAGAGATATCCATCTAGTTCCTTATTTGTCCACCATTAGAGGTCCATCTGTGGGGTGTGTAAATTATGTCTTAGCACTTCTTGCATCCTTAGATTCAGGGAACAACTCTCCTTTCTGCAGGAACCCAGTAATTTCAGCTATTCGTTGTTCTGTAGAAATAACCCTCAATCCCTTGACAAAAGCTTCTCCTTCATTGAATGAATGCATGAATTTAGAAACAATTTCTTTTGGCATTTTTGATGATGATGTTTTGATTGTCATTGATGGACACACACTTTCTTTGAGATCACTTTTTGCATGTATGAGTTATGCTCAACCGGTATTTGTTCCAACTGGTATTATGTAATATAGTCTTTAGACTATCAGTGTTTTGCAGAAAGTGTTTACTGATCTCAAGCGGTATGAGGACCCAAAGTGGTATGAAGACCTCAAGTGGTTAGAGGATCCGAATGCGGTACGAAGAAACAAAGTGATTGTTATCATTTTTCCCTGTCTTCATTTTGACAAACCGGTAATTGGTAAAATGTGTGAATCAGTAATCGGTAAATGTATGAACCGGTATTACTCTATGATGAGTTACCAACTGGTATTTTTGTGATGAGTTATCATCCATTGACACTTTGGTGGTGATTTTTTGCCATGTCACCAAATGTGTCTAGATACACTGAACCTAGGAACTTGCAATGTAATCCTATTGGACCGACATGAAATTATATTCCTTTATAAGGACATCATTTCTAGGGTTTTAGGAGAAGTTAGGGTTCAAGGTGGTTGATGAGGTTTTTGTATGTGTGATTACAGAAGAAGATTAGGTCTGTGTGAAGAAATAGAGTGTGGAGATATTGAAGATTGAAGTAATGCTAAATGTGCATTAACAATGAGCTATCAAGGATATAACCAAGCATACTGTGCTAGTATTTAGATCACTCACTTGTTGATTACTCACATCTTCGACAAGTCTGAAACCCTTAACCGGGTAGGCATGTCAAATCTTTTATAAAGCCTCTAACAAGGTGGTTCACAACCATGGATCTGAAATCCTCTCACAAGGTAGTCTTTAATCAGACTTATCTCCTAACAGAGATTGAGATTCCTAACAGGATCTGTTCTGCTGAGGAACATTGTATGACCTTAACTAGTCTGACCTTAACCGGTCTGGTTACTATTCTTCAGATAGTTACTTGTGAGTTTCATCTCACCATGGTTTTTCCCATTTGGGTTTCCATGTCAAAATCTCTTGTGTTATGGTGATTGTGCTCTTGTGGGTGAATGCTTTATTTGTTGTTTGGTTTGCATTTGTCTTAACTGGTTTGTTAGTAAATCTGTTATACCGGTTAGCTGCTAAATTGTTTAAGTGTTCGAGTTCAGTAATTTTTGGTATACTAATTCACCCCCCCCTCTTAGTATTCATCAATTGGTATCAGAGCCAACCTTTCTATAAGTCTAACCACTTGGAAGGAGATATGGAAGAATACACTGTGAGGGAGCTTACTCACCGTCACACTCAGACTGAGAAAGCCTTTGATAAACTCAAGGTCAAATATAAAGCCTCTTTGGAAAAAAGAAGAGAGCATGCTGAGAAACTGATGGAGCTTATTGAAAACAATTCTTCTGATGAAGTAGACATGGAAGCCCTAGTTGAAAAACTAAATGAGTCTAATGCCAATCTGAGAAGGGAACTAGAAGGACTGACTATCAGAATGTGTCAAGAGCTTGAGAACCAGAGGAAAATTGAAGATTTGGTAAAAGACAAAGATCATGAGATCTCCAAACTGAAGCAAGAAATCAGTGCACTTAGCGCTCATCTCCAAGAGAGTAAAATGGAAAAAGAAGAAATGCAAGGTGAACTAAACATGGCTATTTCTGAGAATGCAACCTTGAAGGAGTCAAATGCTTCTATTACTTAGGAATTCACTGAAACAAAGGAGATACTTGCCAAATTCAATCAGAGTGCTGCTAAGTTAGAGCAAAAGCTTGAATCAGCCAAACCGGTAAAGAATACTAATGGACTTGGTTTCTCTAGTTATGAGGTACGTGAGACCTCTGGAGCAAAAGATGTAGCATCAAAGAAGCAACCGACACCAAAGGATAAAGGTAAGCAAAATTTTAAATGTGTTTGCTTTAATTGTCTCAAGGAAGGACACACTGCCAATGTATGTAGAAATAAGACTTACAATAATTTTCCTTATTTTCTAAACAATAAGCCTAGATCTAATAGATTCAATGGTAACTGTTATGCATGCAACAAGTTTGGGCATAGAGCATTTGAATGCAGGTCTATTGTGCACAACACTGGAAGATATCCTCAAAGGAGTCAAGGAGTTTTTTCTGAATCTTCTGTGAACTAGAATCCAAACTGATATAATGCCTATAATCATTAGTTAGGTGGTGGTGGCTATCAAGCAGCAACCGGTTGGAGAGCAACTTGTTTTATTTGCCATGATAGTGGTCACACTGCTGCAACATGCAGGAGGAAGAATGGTAGAATGAACAATGGACCATAGAGAACACCTGGAATGGTATACTATCATTGCAACAAACCAGGACACCCTACCATAACATGCAGAATGAGAAAGAACATATCAGATGATATACCGGTCACTCTGGAAGGAAAGATTGATGTTGAAACTATTCAAGAAGATATGAAGACAACATGGAAGAACAAACCTGAAGAAGTGTCATAGGAAAAACTGGTTTCTGCACCTAGTGTAGAAGTCTCTGAACCGACAAACTGAGCTTTAGACAAACCTGAAGAAGTGTCATAGGAAAAACCGGTTTCTGCACCTAGTGTAGAAGTCTCTGAACCGACAAATTAAGCTTTAGAAAAGCTTAGGGGGAACAAATTGGTGAAATGTTTCAAACCCCTAGTTTACACCGGTAAAAGACCTTAACCAGCATGTGTTACCTATCAATCAGCAGAAGACCATAAATGGTAAAAGGCAAAATTAGGGTTTATAACCTAATGGTGGAGCATTTATTATGGTAGGTGAATAATTTGTTTAAAAGGGATTTTCAAGTCATTTTCACTTATCAATTTGCGAGAGAAGAAATTCTCAAGTGCAGAGTGAACAAAGGTGATTTGTTTTGCGATTCAGAGAGATTTCAAAAACTTTGAAGTAGAATCTGGAGATAGTATCAATCAGTCAAGTGAAGAACACTAAGTGGTGTTCCAAGTGACCAAAGTAGTGTGTTTCTAGCTACAGTGTCAAAGCCCTAAATCTCAATTCGTGAAGGTATTTTTCAAGTTTCTTTGTTTATCATGGCTTCTGCTTCGCACTCCAATTCAAGTGCACCTATTGATTCAGTGGATTTCATACAAAGAAAGATGAAATACAATGCCCTATCCTAGATACCTGCTAGTATTATAGTTGAGGAAGGTATTTCAGATTATATTGATTGCAAAATAGAAGACCTAGGATCCCTAGTGATCCATTCTTAGTTAAGTCTATTCTGTAGGGATGACAAGAAGATCAAACCAGAATACAACATCCTGGAAAGAAAGAAACTTCACAATGTGGTCTATTTTCTTGAAGAATTCATAGAAGATCACATCTACATCATCTTAAGCAGAGTGCATGGTGACAAAATGTATCTTGAGCAGACACATGACATCACACTAGAAATGATTCATGCCATCACCAATTTCTGTAACGTTGGAGAGGTGCCAGCCCTAAGAAAAGTCATTAAGACAAAAATGACCAAGCTCACCGGTTTTGTGAGCGACCAACAGGGAATAACCGTCAACACTATCAAAGATGAATTGGTCAAGTATTCCTGCATGGTGATCGGATATCAGACATTCTATGCCAGTAGAATTAACTCTGTCTCTGCTACTACGGTTAATTCTGCCTATAGAATGATCATGGAAGATGCCTCATTTGATCTGTGCACCTGTATGCAGAGGCAACTTTTGGTAAACCTGAAGTCTATTAAATAGGACAATGTCTTAAGATTTAAATTTGGACAACTATTGGTAGGATTTTTTTTCTACTTTCAAGGTTATTTTTTAGGAGTCGGTGATATTGAATGGTTTGCTGACCAACTGTTTACCAAGCAAATCAGAGAAAGTCTTCAAGCAATGGGAACTAGTTATCCTAAAGTCTTGAACAAATACTTTGATGAATTCAAGCGGAAGATGAGCCAGAGGATGAGGATATCTGGCAATATTGTCAAGAAGTATGAAGAGGACATCTGCTTTACCATCAAAGTAGATGAATGCATAATGGAGGTAGTTGATCCCAGAAAAGAAAAAGTGGAGCCCATGGGATATGAGGTGATGTATGACATGCTCGATGGGTATACCTCTACCCTAATCACCTCACCTCTTGATCCAAATAAGAAGAGCACTGACACCTACTTAGAAAGGGTAACACTGGTTGAAGAACCTTCAGTGAAGAAAGGAAAGGCAGTGCCATTGGTATCGGCACTAGTTACTTCAACAAGTCCTAAAATGACCAAGCGATCACTGGCCAAGAAGAAACCGGAAGTTGCACCTGCCAAGGTTTTTGAAAGAAAGCGAAAGACTAAGAGCAACTCACCAAATTCTGAGGATACAGAACCTAAAGTACAACCTAAAAAGACTAGGCAAATGAGGAAGAAGGCAAAGACAACTAGCAATGAACCGATATCATCAGCACCAGTAAATATAGACATTTCCTCTTACAAACCATTGACACATTGTCAAAGAACTATCAAGAATATTAGGAGAAAAGTGCTAAGTGATTTAATAGATCATTTTGATGATTTTAATGACAATGAAAAGGAGGAAGTCAAATAGGAGGTTATTCAATATCTATGTAATAATGATCGATCACCACCAAAAATTAGATCTGTGACACTAGATTCTTTATACAATTCTTTAGATAATAAATGGCGCATTGCCATAGAAAAGGAACAGGAAATATTTGCACAATATTTTCCTGATGTGTCAAATTCAGAGCTCTATGAAGTTATGGATAAATATAAAGGCCTCTTCTTCATGAGAAGAAGAAGACTCTTGTTACTGGAAGGCAAAGTCCCTGAAGTGGTGAAAGATACACACTCACATGCCAAAGCCGCTCTAAGATTGCACCAAGTGTCTAAAGCCAACAAGAAGGCTGAACAAGAATCAAAAATTGGAAAACTGGATGAGGTATATGAGGGTGAAGGAGAACCAGTTACTGAACAGATGGGCACAATTGATGTTGATGCTTTGGATGGTAAAAATGTCACTCCGGATGCAGCAAAGGAAAAGGCTGATAAAGAGAGAGTGGACAAGGAAAACAGGACAAAGAAAATGCTGAAAAAGTGCAAGTGGGGAAAGAGAAAAAGAATCAAGAGGAAGAGAAGAGGAAACAAGCAGAAGAGGAGAAGAAAAAAAAGGAAGAGGAGAAAAGGAAACAGGAAGAGGAAAAGAGGAAACAGGAAGAGGAGAAGAAGAAACGGGAAGAGGAGAAGAAGAAAAAGGAAGAGGAAAAGAGGAAACAAGAAGAGGAAAAGAAGAAAGAAGAAGAGAAGCAGAAGGAAGAAGAAAGAAAGAAGGATGAAGAGAAGACAAAGAAAGAAGAAGAGGAACAAAAGAAGGCAAAAGAGGAAAGGCAAAGAGCTGAAGCAAAGAAGGAAGCGGCAAAGAGCACACATGTGGAGACACCAAAGGTAACCGGTAGTCAAGCCAAACCGGTTGACATTACTAGTCCTATTGACCTCCAATCTACAAATGAATCAGAGCTGCTCCAAAGCATTAAGCTTGCACAAGAGCAACTTGAATAATTAAGGAGGAAAAAGGAGCAAGATGTTATTCAAACTGCGGTTGAAACACTTACCAGTTTGATTCCTGGTACTAACCTCCCTAGTACCGATTCCTCTCTGGCCCAACTAAAACTTCTATGTATAGTTGTGGAGGACCAGGTACAATGCCTGGAAGAGGTTGCTGAAGCTATTGCACAGAAAAAGAATCAAAAGGCACTAAACATTGCCTTAGTGAAGAAACTAAACGAGCTCCAGTCTGAACTTCAGAAAGAATAGAAGGACATAAGAGATGCTATGGATGAGGGTAAATTGTAGTTCAGTAAGATAAGCCAACCCCATCTATTCTGTGATGATGTGCTTGCACATAAAGACGCCCTATGATTCCTTCACTACATATGGGCAAACTATTCACCGATTTCAGCTCCAGTCTGCTAGAATAGAGTTGGAGATCAGCAACTAGACCATAGATTTGTAGGAACTTCAACTAGTTCTACTACCCAGACTACAAATACTTCAGAAATGCTATCTCAATCTGGATGCCTTAACGGTCACTCAAGAGATGAGCACAATTGATTCCATGGAAGAACAGGTATCCCAAATGCAAATAGAAAGTGAGGTGGCTACCTCATTACTTGAGTCATGGTCTTCATGCATGAAGACCTTTATGTAGGATTTTAAATTGGTTTTTGATAAGTTTCACTCATTATTGTCATAAACATTTATTATATTAATGATAATGAGAAACAAGGGTTATTCTGCAATACTTTGTCATTGTTGGCAAAGGGGGAGTAGTATTTTGTATTTTAAAATTTTGATGAATGTATACTTTCATGTTATCTCTTTAAGGGAGTAGTATATATTGTATTTTCTACAAAAGGGATAGTGTATATGCTTAGGGGGAGTAATTTTGATTATGGCATATTTTTGTTGAAAAACACTTAGATGTCAAAATTTTCCTAAGTGTTGCCATCAATGCCAAAGGGGGAGATTGTTGGCATTTTTGATGATGATGTTGTGATTGTCATTGATGGACACACACTTTCTTTGAGATCACTTTTTGCATGTATGAGTTATGCTCAACCAGTATTTGTTCCAACCGGTATTATGTATTATAGCCTTTAGACTATCGATGTTTTGCAGAAAGTGTTTACCGATCTCAAGCGGTATGAGGACCCAAAGCGGTATAAAGACCTCAAGCGGTTTGAGGATCCCAAAGCAGTATGAAGGAACAAAGCAGTTGTTATCATTTTTCCCAGTCTTCATTTTGACAAACTGGTAATTGGTAAAATGTGTGAACCAGTAATCAGTAAATGTATGAACTGGTATTACTCTGTGATGAGTTACCAACCGGTATTTTTGTGATGAGTTATCATCCACTGACAGTTTGGTGGTGATTCTGTGTCATGTTACCAAATGTGTCTAGATATACTAAACCTAGGAACTTGCAATGTAATCCTATTGGACCGACATGAAATCAAATTCCTTTATAAAGACATCATGTCTAGGGTTTTAGGATAAGTTAGGGTTCAAGGTGGTTGATGAGGTTTTTGTATGTGTGATTACTAAAGAAGATTAGGTCTATGTGAAGAAATAGAGTGTGGATATATTGAAGACTGAAGTAATGCTAAATGTGCATTGACAATGAGCTATCAAGGATCTAACCAAGCATACTGTGCTAGTATTTAGATCACTCACTTGTTGATTACTCACATCTTCGATAAGTCTGAAACCCTTAATCAGGTAGGCCTGGAAAAGCCTTTATAAATCCTCTAACAAGGTGGTTCACAACTGTGGATCTGAAATCCTCTCACAAGGTAGTCTTTAATTGGACTTATCTCCTAACAGAGATTGAGATTCCTAATAGAATCTGTTCTGGTGAAGAACATTGTATGACCTTAACCGGTCTAGTTACTATTCCTCAGATAGTTACTTGTGAGTTTCATCTCA
Organism: Cryptomeria japonica; assembly: GCF_030272615.1. Classification (NCBI taxonomy): domain Eukaryota; kingdom Viridiplantae; phylum Streptophyta; class Pinopsida; order Cupressales; family Cupressaceae; genus Cryptomeria; species Cryptomeria japonica. Next base: position 468,399,509 of record NC_081411.1, on the reverse strand, counting down.
CCATGGTTTTTCCCATTCGGGTTTCCACATCAAAATCTCTTGTGGTATGGTGATTGTGCTCTTGTGGGTGAATGCTTTATTTGTTGTTTGGTTTGCATTTGTCTTAACCGGTTTGTTAGTAAATCTGTTATATCGGTTAATTGCTAAACTATTTAAGTGTTTGAGTTCAGTAATTTTTGGTATACTAATTCACCCCCCGCTCTTAGTATTCATCAATTTATTCATTGTAATCTATTATTTTCAAAAAATAATCAATCCACCCATTCACCTGGAAATAATGCTCACACTTGGCATCCTACAGCAACGTGTCATGGATTACAGGTTCATGGTGGTTAGGATCTCCACCCATGACTATTTTAGCTCACAAAATAATTTCTGCAACTAGGAATGAGGACCTAAAGTAATCTGCAAAACTGAAAATATTGGCTTGAATATTCCTTACTTCTAGTTTCGACGACAGAATGCATTGCTCACTCATACCAAAGAATGTCTCATTAAAAAGAATTATGATAGGCAACCAAATCAAGTTACTGACAAGGACAAATAATTACTTAACTTGGAAATCAGACCATGAAACACCCCCCAACTTATTTTGACATGTGTCCACACATGCGGAAAGGATAGAGGGAAGTGTATGCGGATTTGAAATAGGCAATAATCATAGTAAAATAATAAATGCATAATTAATAAAAAATAAGCTATGTACATACTTAGAGTCACGTGAATAAATGCTGCATGAAATGGTTAACTAAAAATATGGGTGAAATGAAATGATGTGACATAAATGAAATGATAGACAAAGAAATGAAGTGGGATGACATGGATGAAATAATTATTAATAGAGAATAATATTTCCATAAGACATGGAAATATCTTTATGAAATGATGCTTGAATAATTTATTGAGTGTTAGGAACGTTCCCTATAGAAGATGCAGAAACCGCGCCCTTAATGTTTCCATCAGTTGTTGTAGGAACTTCTCTAGTTGCTATAGGAACTTCTCCAGTTGCTGCTGGAACTCATATTTAATCTTGACTGGTGAATTGCTGCATAAACTATTCTTTGGTTGCAGGCTTATGATACAGGCGTAGTCAATGACCATTTACTAAAAGCTTAAATCGAACTAGATCAATAGTGGTCAAGCAAACTACTCCATTTTTGAAAACTTCTTCTATCTCATATGGGCCTAACCATCTTGTCTGCAGCTTTCCCATAGTATCCTTATATCTAGAATCATACAACAGTGCCCAGTCACTTGCTTGAAATTTCTTCTCCTTTATGTACTTATCATACCACTTAGCTCTCTGATTTTGAATAAGTTATGTTTGTTGGACAACCATCTTTCTCAGCTCATCCAAAACATTACATTGCATGGTCTCTTTGGGCTTTAGAAAGTGTCATATTCAATTGTAGAGTTGTTCTCAGAGTTTTGTGTTCAAACTCAATAGGCATCATTGCTTCTTTTCCATACACCATTTCAAAAGGTGTAAAACCAATTGGTGTTTTCCATGTTGTTCTATATGCCCAAATGGCCTTAGGAAGTCTTTGAGACCAATCTTTTTTTATGAGCAGCTAATGTTTTAGTAAGAATGACTTCTAGATCCCTATGACTTCTACTTAGCCATTTTCTTGTGGATGGTATGGGGTAGACTTTTTGTGCCTGATATTGTATTCATTAACCAATGCTGCAATCAATGTGGGAGTAAACTGTGGTCCTTGGTCTAAAACAATTTCTCTTGGAACTCCATACCTGGTAAATATTTCTTCATAGAAAAATCTAGCCACTTTATTATCTCTTGCATGTGTCACAGCTCATGCTTCCACCCATTTGGTGACATAATCAATACATACCAGAATATAAGATTTTCCATTGGAAGGAGGATCAATTGGTCCAACAAAATATAATCCCCATTTATCAAATGGTGCAACTAATATCTATGGATATAATGGAATTTCATTAGATCTAGTAGGCCTACCCATGCACTGACATGTGTCACATTTCCTTGTGTATTGTGATGCATCCTTATATAATGTTGGCCAATAATATCTTGTGCCCTATATTTTAAGTGTCGTTCTTTTAGCAGAAAAATGTCCTCCACATGGCTCATCATGGCATGCATGAAGGATATCATATGTTTCATCCTCTCTAACACATCTTCTCATGACTTGGTCAGGCCTAGTATAAAATAAACAATCAACAATCCATGAGAAGTTAAAACTTTTCTCAACTAACAATCTTCTTTCTTTAGGAGAGAAATGAATTGGCATTTTATTAGCAGCTAAATAATTGGCAATATCAACATATCAGGGAGTGTGTTCTTTTATAAGGAACAAATTTTCATCTGAAAATGCATCATCTATGGCTGCAGGATCATCCTGCAATTGAAGCCTAGAAAGATAATCTGCAACCACATTAGACTTTCTTGGTTTATCAACAACTATAATATCAAAGTCCTACATCAACAGTAACCAGTGAGACAATCTTCCTATAATTGAAGGTTTATTCATGAGATATTTGATCGTGGTATGATCAGTATGCACAAATATCAGATATCCTATTATATAATGCTTGCATTTGTTGAGTGCATATATAACTGCTAACATTTCTTTTTCAGTGACAATGTAATTAAGCTCAGGCCCTTGCATATTCTTGCTAATATAATAAATTGCACTCTCCAAATTCAATCTTTTGTCCCAAGACTACTCCCATGGCATAATCTAATGCATCTGTATGAATTTGAAGTGGCAAGGACTAGTTTGGACCCTTAAGAACTGGTTCTTGGGTCAATGCTTTTTTGAGCTTCGAGAAAGCTTCATTGCATGAGGAAGTCCAATTAAATTCCATATCCTTGGTCAAAAGAGAATATAAAGGACCTGCAATTTTGCTGAAATATTTGATAAACCTCCTATAATATCTAGCATGACCAAAAAAACTCCTGACATCTTTTTGCTTTACCGGTGCAAGGATATTTTGAATGACTTCTATTTTTGTTGGGTCAACTTGTATTCCATTTATAGAGATATGATGACCTAGAACTATACCTTCCTGCATCATCATGAAGCACTTTTCACTATTCAATGATAAATTGTAATCTTCACACCACTGCAAAACTTTCTTTAGGTTCTTCAATGCCTCTTAAAATTCTAAACCATAGGTTGTAAAATCATCCATATAGATTTCCATGCTGTCCTGGGAAATATTTGAAAATATGCTTATCATCGCTCTTTGAAAAGTAGCTGGAGAATTACATAAGCCAAAAGGAAGAACAAAATATGTATATGTTCCCAAAGGACAAGTCAATGTAGTCTTTTCTTGATTCTCTGGGGCAATTTGAATCTAGTTGTAGCCACTGAATCAATCAAGAAATGAGAAGTACCTCTTCCCTAATAAGGAGTCTAATACCTAATCCATAAATGGTAATGGAAAATGATCCTTTCTGGTTGCCAAGTTCAAAGCTCTGTAATCCACACATACCTACCATTTTCCTCCAATCTTGGGAACTATCACTAAAGGTGACACCCATTGACTATCTAAAACAGGATAGATAAATCCAGCATTTAATAATTTCTGCAATTCTTCTTTAACCATTTCTCTTAATGCATGATTGATTCTTCTTTGTGGTTGTCTAAGTCGTCTACAGTCTTCTTTTATGTAGATACGGTGGGTACAAACTATAGGATCAATTCCATGCATGTCCTTGTAATCCCATGTAAAAGCATTTTTATGACATTTGAGCAAGTCCACAAGTGCTACTCTTTGGGTTTTTGTGAGTTTACTATTGATATTCAAATATTTGTTTGAATCAACTTCCACTTTGATAGTAAGATCAATCTGAGATACTTCAGAAAAATGAGAAGTGTAGACTTCTCACGGCAACAAAGTATGCAGTATATCAGTGGCTGCAGGAAAGTCTGATTTTGAAATATTTGATACTAATTCCTACAACTGTTACTCTTCTCTTAACTCATTTGTCATAATTTTATAGAGAATTGAGTCATCATCATGAAGTTGGATGAATGGTTCTCTATTAATCATCATAAGGTGATTGACAGAGTCAACTCCTTCTTCAAATTGTTCTCCCAAGTTAGGCCAAATGACTTGTTGTTGATCAAATTGGGGCTAAGTGGGAGAATATAGAGCTAAAGTTTTGGTAGTATTTCCATCTGAGATAGTCATATCCCTTGACCAAAATCCAATATATGCATCAATTGTAGCAAGACAAGGTCTCCCCAAAATCACTGGATATCCTCCCAATGTGGCCTTAGGAGACAGGATCATAAAATCTGTAGGGTATTCCCAAGAATCTAAAGCATCAACTATATCTTCACAATCATACCATCAGGTCAAACTGTGGAATTTTTAGCAAGATATAGGATTGTAGGTGTAGGTATGAGACTAAATATTTCAAGCCACTACATAATATCCCTTGTTATGACATTAATGGCTACTCCCAAATCTATCAAAACATTCTTTATCTGAGTGCCATTGATGACTATATTCACAAAAGGGCTACCAAGATCAACATACTTACGAATTGAAACTTTTCCTAACATGATATCAACAAATTGACCCATTACATGCATTGTTTGTGGATCTTTTTTCTTTCTATCAAGCTTCTTTAGACATGCTTCCCTAAGTGCCTTATTGTACACAGGGACATCCTTAATAACTTCTAACAATGGAATTTTAACACATACGTGTTTCAGCTGATCTATAATATCACAACTTTGATCCTCTTCTGGAAGAATCTTTTTTGCTTGCAACCTTTGAGGAAATGGAGATATTTGTTGATTTTGAGGTATTGGAATTGTTGGACTATAGATTTCTTGTTCTTTTAGTATCTCAGTTATAACTGGTGGGGATGGGTTAGGCAAAGTTGTCCCAGATCTGAGGTAAATATCACTTATAGATAGAGAATAGGTTGGGTATTGATTAGGATCAGCTGAATAAACTTGTTGTTGTTGCTGAGATTTGCTATTAGGATTCAACATTGGTTGAGTGGGTAACTATGTGGGCTTAAGTGGAACAGTAGTGGGTGCAGGAGGAGGAATTATTGCAGGTGGTTGTGGCTAATGCATAGGTTGCTGATATCCAGAAGACTGATTTGTCCATGGCTGACCCCCCCTCCATTGAGGAGTAGGTTGCCAATTTCCTTGAAATTGCTACCATGGTCCCTGAGGTGGAGACCAACTTCCTTGTGGCTATTGCCACTGTGGATTTTGATTGGTAAAATTTTGCCCTTGGCCTTGAGGACCATACCAATTTGGATAACTACCATTGATTATTTGGTGCATAGGAATTTCCACTATAACCAGAAAAAGAAAGTGGATTGGGAGGCATACCTTGTCTTGGAAAATTTGGCCTTCTTTGAGAAACATAGAAAACTTGTTCATAATCACCTTGTATTGTCTTGAATTCAGGAACTTCAAGATTTGAAACCATTTTACATCTATAGCCTCTTTTCCTTTGTCTACAATGGGGGTAGAATTCTGCAAGAACTGCATCAACTTCATCATGCTTCTTCTTAGTTGAGAGTGTGTCCAGTTGAGTGTAGCCATATTGTTTATGATATCCCCCTTAAAATCCTTCAACAAATGGCTAAGTTCCATTCTAGAAACTCCATTACCAGATGTTGATGAAGAAACTCTTGGCTTAAAATGCCTATTCTTCTTAGAAGCAGATCTTGAATACTTTTGACAAATTTGTCCAATGTCATTCCATGTTGATTGTGTTATGTCACCTCCTCCCATAAGATCCAAATCATTTATGCATTCATCACTGATTCATCTCAAAAATATCAGCTTGAGAGAATCTTCATTTAGAGTGCTATGCTTGGACTTTTTGAAACTGAATAGAAACCTCTCCACATAATCTTCAAGACTCTCATCTTCTTTGTGTCATTCTAAAAATATCATCCCCATGTCAGTTAGTGCCTCTACAATAATCCTTGTATTTCGTAAGAAACAATCATTTCATCTCATCCCATGTAGTGATTGTGCTACTCCCTAGACTCATAAACCATCTTAAAGATGATTCTTTCAAAGTGGCAGAGAATATTTTGAGTCTATAGGCATCTATAGTTTAATCAAAACTTCTATAGAGGACATCAAACTCAAACAAGAATTTTTTTGGGTCCTCTGTCACTAATCCATATAATTTAGGGAGGGAAGAAGCTTGAATGTTCTTGAGATTAGCACTACCATGTTGATCAGAAATATGGAACTCAAATGTTGGTGCCATAGGTGGAGGTGGGTTATTCCCACCAGGGGGTGGATTTCCTTGCATTGGGATTTTGAGAGAATTCACTAAATGAAGTTCCTCTTTAGGATGTCCAAAGAGAAAATGGAGGCTGCTCTTCAGAAGTTCAAATTCAGGAGGGTTCAAATTTTCTGGGATTTGATATAATGCAGCAAAAGGATTTACATCTGGGGGGTCATATGGATCTATTCTTGCATGATTAGGATGATTGGGAAGGAATCTACCTTGAGCATCTCTTCTTGACCTATGCATGCAAATTCATAAGAATTACTTTAAACAAATTGGGTTATCAAAAACAACTTCAACCTTGTTCAGCTAATCTTATCTTCTCTCATCAACAGTTTGTGGATAATACCATTGTCATGGGGGAATCACATATCTTAGAAGCTAGAACCCTGAAGGACACTCTTTGTAAGTTTGCCTCTACATCTGGTCAGCTCATTAATTGGGTCAAAAGAAAAATTTTCTTCATCAACACACCAGAGAAAGACAACTAAGAATCAGCAGAATCTTGGAATGTCAGATTGTTGATCTTCCTGCCACTTATCTTGTCCTCCCCTTGGGCATTGCACCTCCTGATTATTTTTGGAGCTCTCTAGTGGAAAAATTTCATAAAAAAATAGCTAGTTGGAAAGGATCCCTTTTAAGTCAGGCTGGAAAGCTTCAACTTCTAAAAGCTTCTCTTCAAAGCATACCTATCTATGCCCTAAGCCTTTTCAGAATTCTAGTTAAGTATGCTGATGCAATTGAGAAAATTCAAAGAAAATTTCTATGGTCAGGGGTTGAAGATAAGAAAAGAATGTCTCTTGTGGCTTGGGATTAGGTATGCAGACCAAAAAGTAAAGGAGGTTTGGGCCTGAGAAGAATCTGGACCCTAAATGAAGCTCTCCTATCTAAATAGGTTTGGAGAATATTCCACTCAGATAGTGAATGGTGTAAAATCTGGCGAAGTAAGTACTCCCTTCTATCCTCCTCTCTTTCCTCTTTATCAATTCTAAAATTAGTATGAATGGGTCCCATATCTAGAATCATGCCTCTAAGTGCAGAGATAACATTGCTAAAGGGGTTATTTGGAAAGTAGTCAATGGTAGGAAAGTTAAATTCTGGGAAGACCCCTGGCTTTTTGATAAACCTTTAACTAATTTCCCAGAATGGTCCCCTTATGCCTCCTCCTATATTAGAACATTTGGTCCTTTAGTTGAAGGGTACTGGATAGGTAATAAATGGCAGAACATTGAAAGTATCCACCCAAGCCTTATTAAGCTTAAAAACCATCTGTCTTCGGCCTGGTTGAATAAAGAGGAAGACTCCCTCATTTGGAAATTTGAACCCAAAGGTAATATTACTATCTCTTCAATGTATGGTGTTCTCTCCCTCACCCCTTCTGAAAATCCTTTCTGGTCTAAAGCTTGGATAAAGGGTCTGACCCCCAAAATCAACTTTTTCTATTGGACTATTCTTCAAAATAAAATCTTGACCTTAGATAACCTCAAGGGTAGAGGATTTGCCTTTCCTAATAGATATGCTTTGTGTCTTAAGGAGGAAGAGTCTATGGACCATCTGGCCATCCATTGTTCCTATTCTGCTTCAATTTGGGATAGATTTCTTAAGAGTTTTTGCATTGATTGGGTGTTTCCTAACACTATGAGTGAGTTGTTCTACTCCTGGAATTATCATTGGTCTAACTCCTTTTTGAGATCTATGTGGCAGCTATCACTCCCTCACATTCTGTGGGGATTATGGAAAGAAAGAAACAATCGTATTTTTAGGGACACTTCTCTTACTCGGGACATTGTGTTCCAGAAAATACAATGGGCGATTGTGGAGAACATTGGGATCATTGGGGGTCCCTGCTTTTTGACCAACTGATTGGAATCTCACATTTTAAGTTCCCGGAGTTTGAAGAATGCTGGCAGTTCTGACCCCAAGCAAAACAAAATATTAGAAGAAAGATGGCAAACTCCCCCTCATGGTTGGTCCAAAGTCAATTTCGATGGTGCTGCAGAAGGTATTCCGGGCCCTGCGGGATGTGGAGCTATTCTTAGAGATGATAAAGGTATATGCAAGGAAATGATTGTTGTTCCAATAGGAAGCCAAACAAATCACAAGGTAGAAGCAATGGCAACACTCCAAGGTATTCTCCTCGCAAAAAGATGGACTTGCCCCTATATATGGATTGAAGGGGACTCTAACAACATTATCAAATGCCTCAAGGGGACCTCTAATCCCTCATGGTCTATCAATAACATTATAAAGGCTGCTAAAGACCTCATTAACACTTGTAAGATAAGTTACATATCTCATATCTACCATGAAGCTAATGGTTCTGTTGACTGGGCAGCTAATGTAGTGGTCAATCAAGATGAAATGATTACTTGGAAAGGAGAACAAGGCCTCATAGAGGATGTCAGATTAACCATTTTTAAGGACCGATATAATAATACCCCAAAGATCTCAAATGGACAAAATAATAATGAAATGGATTAAAAGGAGTGCTTCGAGCAATAATAATATTGTCAGCACCATTTATTATAACACTCAATCAATCACTTCCCATGATTTTTGGGTAAATTTGGTAGCTTTGAGAAACTCTTTGTCTAAATCTTTGCAAGTTTCAACATTCAGCTCTGAATAGAAAAAATATGGGAAGAAATAGATGTCGCTACAAACCTAGCAATTGCAAGGAGTGGAAACAAAATGAGGCGGTCTAGAACATTCTGCAGAAGGGTGGGTTTTCAAAATTTATGGAGAGGCTCCATGGACAAGACGCCACAATCACTAATTTCTTTTGTAAAAACTAGAGAAAGGGCACTTTGAAGATGGGAGACTAGTCTGTCATCATAGATGAAGACCTCATTGCTCAGGCCACGAGTCTCCAAAGGGAAGGAAGCAACTACTACAGAGATAGAAAAGTGAGCAAGGAGGCAATTAAAAGATATCCTGAAACTGAAAAGGAGAAAAATGCCTAGTGAAGCTAAGTAAAACTTACTATCCTCCTAGGGATTTTGTCAAGCCATGGAGGGAGGTCCTTTTTGTTATAATGCGCTATATCACTTTGGATGGTAGATTCACTAAAGTGTATGGCTACCATTTTGTTTTGTTGAATCATTTTAGGCATGACGAGAAAGTTAACATTCCTTATTTTTTGTTATGTTCTATGAATGTCACCATTAAGGCCCATAAAGAGAACCCTAAGGGTGACACTACCATGCATCAAGGCTTAATGGTTCTAATTTATGACTACCTCAAGGCTAACCAAATAGCCTGCCCTCAGCCCTCTATTTCTGAGTCTGAGGAGAAAGGGTCAGACTCTATTTTTTCTTTGGATGAGGGTTCTGATAGTGATTGAATGAGTGAGTCTGAGGAGAGTATGGATGACTCGGAAGCTAAAGTAGGTAAGAAGAGGAAACATTTGAATACCAGGCCTTCCTTCTTGAAGGGCAAGAAATATAAAGGCAAAATTCTCTAGATTAGTTCCTTGGAGGAGGAGGAGGTCTCTAAAGATTCTAAAAAGGAGAAACCCCAGGGTTCACTGAAAAAGAAAACTAAAGTCCACATCTAGACTAGAAACAAACAAAATAGAAAGGAAGAGAATGTGAAGGAGCTGGAGGAACAAAAGTAGGAAAAGATTTTAGAAGTTGACTAGAATTTGGAGGAGGTGACCACTGGGGAAGTACATAGGGTTGAAGATAAAGCCACTATTGGTGACACCCCAAATAAGGAACAAGACAACTCCGATAAGATAGATCCCTCCTCAAACCCTCCCCCTAAGGGTATGAAAGGTTTTATGGACACCATGGAATGGTTAATCAACAATTACAAGAAAGTTGTGGAGGACAACAAGAAGGTCAGTCATAGAATCCAGATTCTGGAAACTATCAGCACTGGTGAAGGGAAGACTATGGAAGATTATATGGAGGATTTGACCAAAACTATTGCTAAAGCTGAAAATATAAGAGACTCCTTCAACCCTAGATTTGATAAAATTGAGAAAGACTTGATTGAGAGGAAAGAAAATGCTAGTGCTATGGATCAAACAATGGTGGAAGTTGTCAGTAAAGTCAGAAAAATTGAGGAATGTCTCAAAAGCATCGTAGAGCAAAGCTCAAACATTCTGACGGTCTCTGCTAGTAATACCAAAACCCTCATCAGCAAATTGGATGAGGAAAAGGACACCCTAGAAATTGACCCTAACACTAAAGGCACAAGAGATGTTCAAGGACCCTGAACAAGAACAAGAGGTAAAAAGAAGGAGAAGAAGCCAAATAAGGACCTGGATGATCTCAAAGCTATTGTGGCCAACTACGAGCAGCTAGTGATTAAGGTGGAGGACCTCCTGAAGACTATAACTGTGCAATGTTTTACTAGTTTCTGTTGTTTTGTTGTTTCTATCTTTTGTTGTCCTTTCTATTTACTGGCTTTATTGCCAGTCATTTTGTAAGCCATTTTTATATGGTCTGGATACTCTATTATGATCTTTTTTAATCTCCTATGTTAAAGGTTTTGGGTCCTGAAAACCTATTTTTCTTATTAATCAGAACTAAATTGAAAACTAAAAATATAATAACAATATTAGGTTCTTAGTTTGACACCATCCCCGACAACGATGCCAAAAAAATGTTCACTCCACCAGTAGGAATAATAACTATAATTAAAGTATCAACCCAAAGTTTGGACATTCACTTTGTGAAGTTACTATCTCCATCACTGAAGTTCATTTGATTGTCAACCCAGGGACATATTACTTGAAATGGGTCTGCATTATATATGCACTAAGTTCTTGCAATAGCTTTCCTACATTACTGCAGCAACTAAAGTCTATTTGGGATAAGCAAGTAAGAATGAAAATAACTGAATGGCTACAGGAAAAATTTGCATTAACATAAAACTCACTTAAAGAAATGCTAACTAAGCCCAAAGCTATCAAATAGGAATTACTTTATTTGCTTTGGCTGTAGGAATAGTCAATGGATCTGTTTCCAGTGGCTGCAAGAACAAACAATGCTAGGACGTCTACTATGGTAGAAAAGGAAAACTAAACTTAACAAAGGCACATGATCACTCACCAAGTGGGACCCCTTGGATGAGTGTATCCAGGCTTCCAAAATAACTCTAAGTGCTTAGAATAACAAAATTTTATTCATTTCTTTTCAAAAGTCGACACATCATTTAGAATGAAAGAAGACTAAAACACTCTACACCTTTATTTCTAAATCTTCTTCTCTTTGTCCCTCTCTTTCTTTCTAACCTTAGAGAAGAGGTAGATACAATGATTTAAAAGAAAATTACAACAACATCTTACAATTAAGATCATGTTGATGAGAAGAGGCGGATAACATTCATGAAGGAAAACAGTCGAAGTTAAGCCACTAAAAATGTGGATCTACACCAAACCATAGCCAAGAATATAGCGTGGTGGTATTACAAGATTTATTCTCACTAAAGTCAGATATAAATGAGTCTTGCACACCCTGATACTCCTTTGTTGTTCCTCATGCTCATTATCCTCTTCACTGATTTGAAATTTTAGTCACCCCTTGAATATCTCAAACTGCCTTCTCGATGTGACGGGACAACCTTCTCCACAACATCTCATTTATTCTTGCAATTGAAAATAGAGAACATACAAGAATATACATATCTATTTTAATTAATAATAACGCTTATTCATTTCGCACATGATATCGCCTATGACAATCTGTAAGGAAACATGAACAAATCACATGGCTACAAGAATAACTGGCATGGCAACAGGAATAACTAGCAAAGAGAAAACATGATTTAATGGGTTCAGTTAACATCTAAAATGCATATAGTCAAAATTTAATACATCATTACCATCCCATTATACAAATTAAAACATGACAAAAACTTATGAGTTCTAGGAATAAAAGAAGCTAATATCTCAGCTCATCAGTAGGGATGGCCATTGTTTTTGTGTGTGCTATATCTTCTTGTCATGAACATTGAAACATCTTGCAAGTTACAAATCAACCAATACAACAATCAGTTTAAAATACAAAGAGAAAAGAGAAACCTTAGAGAGAAGAAAATTTAAAAATCCAACTAGAACCTTTAAAAGGGGTATCGAATCTTCAAGTATCTTAAAAGATAATATTTTATCCAACGAGATTAAGGAGTATCAAATAAAGTGATCAAAGCTTTCATCACCCAACAAATCTTATAAAAAAAATACCAAGTCAGGTTCTCAAGCTGCCAAATTAAGTTTTTACATTGTGAAACTTGACTCATATCATTTGACACACTTTTTCATGGGGGTGAATCAAACTAAACCTCTACTTGACAAGTAATATTGAGTATCCAAATCAAAGTATCCATATCAACCATCAACATCAACATTGATCATTTTGTATGACCACTCCCCATATTTTGAGAAGAACAAGTCTTCATCAAAAGACTAAGTTGAAGAAGAGACAACCTAGTCCTAGGGCCCTTACCAAAAGGAGTAAATTTCTCTACATCAACCACCAAATCTTTAAATCACATTGTGTTTTCTTGCATCATATGTGGTTGTATCTCCAAGGAAAAACCAACGAATTTGTCAAGGAACCTTTGAGAAGTAGGGCTTACATTCAAAAAGAAACATTCAATCAATGCCTTAATAGTGGAGGAAGGATTAATTTTTCCTTATTTCCAAATTTTTGCATCAATTACAATGAAGCTTGACTTGGGCCACCAACTCGACTAAGATTCCCAATAGAAGAGGAGGAAATCACTGCTATAGAGGTATATTAATGCCCGTTGGCACTCAATCTTGAAAAGGCAAGGAATTGGATCCACAACCAGAATCTAACATGAGATGTAGGGAATCCAATCCTTTTGATGAATATGTAAATATGGAAGAAGATGAGATCACCGAAGAACTCATCCAACAATGCCAACAAAGTGCTGCCTTCCAAAAGCTCATGGAAAGGCTTATAGATTTGGACAAACAAACGTACCTCTTCATGATAAATAGCAAAGGAATCCCAATACCTGAGGATTTTGACATAAAAAATTCAAAGAATGAAATATTCCCAAGACAAAGGTCAAGGACCTACACATTCACTCAGAATCAAGAACATCTGAGAGGAGAGGACACACATGATCAAGACAACACATGTAGCCGAGATGACACCCATGATCATGATGACATTAGTGAACAAGGGGATGCCCGTATCAAAGGTCCAATGAAGGAAATGTGCCACTAGATCTTATTACACAACAACTCTAAGAAATCCAACAACAAATGCAAGATATGCAACAAGGGTATACAACGAGGTATTCTTTGGAGGATATTTATCCTTACCCTTTTGACAAGACGCTAAACATGATACCTTTCTCGTCAAATTCAAATATACCAAAGTATGATAAATACGATGGTAAGAGTGATCCTCGTGATCACGTCAGGTAATTTTGTACTATGAGCTTAGAGTTTTCTCATAACAATACATACATGATGAGGCTATTCCCAAGAATTTTGGGAGGGAAAACAATGGAGTGGTTGTCAAAACTCACACCTCCCATCAGATCATTTGATGAGTTGGTGAATAAATTCTTTACACAATACTCCTACAATATCTAACATGAGATCACTATGCTTGACATATACAATACAAAGCAAAAGAACAATTAAACATTCATGGTGTTCTTACAACGATGGAGACATATGGTCTCAAGGTACCCACATGATGGACCTAAAAAGGAAAAGATAGAGATTTTCATAGACAATTTAAATCCTGAAATGAGTTACAACTCAAACTATAATGTCTACCTACTTTTGCAAAGCTGATAAAAAATGGCATCCAAGTAGAGGAAGCCTCCATCAAGAAAGGGACCTTGAAGTTCTCCAAGGAAGATGTTAGTTCGCTAAGAAATAACACATATAGAAATCAATATAATAACAAAAACTCAGACAAGTCCAAGTTTTGGACTAGAAACAAAAATGTTGTTAATGATGGGGTAGTTGATGCCAACAATGTAAAGTCTAAGCAACCAGTGTTGACTTTATCAGGTAATACACCATCCAACAATGATCAAAGAAGTGCCAATCAAGGCACTAACAATTATCAATTCACTACCAACCAAGGAGCATCGACATCAAACAATAACAATAACAAAAACCAAGGAAACAACAACTACCGAGCCAACAATAACAACAATAAGGGGAACAACAATAACCAAGGGGGAAACACTAACACTCAACCTCCCCCACATTGAAGAATATATACACCATTGGGAGAAACCCTGGAATATGCATTTCAAGAAATATTGGCAAACAAGATCATCAAATTGCCAGTCATTAGCAACTTTGAACCCCAAGTCAAACCACCATGGTGGAATGACTCATATTATTGTGATTATCATCAAAACAAGGGGCATAGAACAAATGATTGCATGAGGTTGAAAAACCTAGTTTAAGATATGATAGACAAGGGAGACATAATGATCGATGGACATAAAACCAATGGTGATCATGAGGCTTTCAAAAATCCTCTTCTTAATTAGGACAAGGGAGGAGCATCAACGTCAAATAACAACAAAGGTGCCCACATCAATCACATATACAAAAACACCATAAATCACATATCAACATATGGCAATCAAGTAAATGTCATAAAGATCAAAGATAAACAAGAACATGCACCAATAAATGTGAAAACAAGGGCTCATAAATATATCTTGAAGGGGAGCACATCTAAAGCAACAACTATCCCCAAGACTCATTATAACTTGGTCGATCAATTGCAAAGGACACCCACTCAGATATCAATACTAGAATTGCTCAAAATTTTACCAAAACATAAGGATATCTTGGAGCAAGCTCTTGAAGGAACAACTATTCCAAATGATCTGGATATCAATCGGTCCCAAGCCATGGTGGCCCATATGAAAATGCCACATAACTTATCCTTCTCAGAACATGATGATGTCTCTTTGAGTCATCCACACAACACCCTGCTCCATATCAAAGTCCTAGTCTATAAATACCTGATGAAAAGAGTGCTAATAGATAGAGGATTTGGTCTCAATATATGTACCTTAAATATTATCCATGCATTGGGCTTCTCTAAGAAAACTATTTATCCTAAAAAGAAGATAACTATCAAAGACTATGATGATGAAGAAATGTCATCTGAAGGCATAGTGATACTACCCATTCAGGTAGGACCTATGCAAAGAGACACAATGTGCCAAGTCTTGGATATAGAATTGACATACAACATACTCTTGGGTCGTCCTTGGATCCATGAAATTCTAATACCTTCTACGTACCATCAATGTCTCAAATTCCCCTACAATGGACAAGAGATTTCAATATCAATAGACACTAACCTCTTTCAATACTGCAATGCTATGGGGGCAACACAAGATGTTCTAGTTCCACACAACAGTGAGGCCCAAGCTTCCTCATCATCCAACAATCAAGAAAAACTCAAGTCATTATCCATAGACTGAGCAAAAGATGAAGATAAAGGATCAAGGCATGGAGGAGTACTCTTTTGAACCCCTATGTCTATCTAAGTTACCAACTTCACCAAAATATCACAGACAACCTTCCACATCAAGACATCAGGGAGCACAACCCATCAAGAATTTTGATGGTAAATTATCCAAATCGGCACACTAGTGGAAGAATTAGAAGACAAGGACATCCTTAGTTGGCTATACAAGGATTAGGAAGAAGTAAGAGATGCTACCCTAGAAGTAGTTGTTCTCATAGAACATTATGGAAATGGGTTCAAAATCATGCAATACATGGGATACAAAGGAAAAGGACCTATTGGAAAGCATCAAGAGGGAATCCTAGAACCCATACAACCCCATTCACAACTGGAAAAAGATAAATCGGGACTTTGATATGGCCAACATGTTCAAACTAAGCAAAAGAGAGATCACCATCAAAAACCCCAATGGAAAGAAAAGGTAACACATAATGAAGAATCCTAGAAAGAGATGCTACACCACATAGAGGAAAAGACAAGAAAAGAACAAGAGCATGAATAAAATGAGAGGAGACAAGAAGAACTAGCTACAAAGGAAGGAGGCTTCTTATAAGAAAGTACATCATTACAAGAACCTGATAAAAAAAAGTCCGAGCCACAACCTGAAGAAATTGCTACTCAAAGAAGGGAAACTATGTATGAGAAAATCCAAAGAGTACAAACAATTACAGACCCTGAAACAAAACAAGCTACCAAACTTGGATCGCTTATTAGTGACCTTTTATCTCCCTATAACATACTTGTCAGATTTAGTGGAGTGACCTGGGACAGTTATTCCAAAATAGATTCCAATGAGTATGAGTGGGACACTTGCTCTGATATTATTGAGGATATTGAGGTGGATACAATCCATGCATACACACCCATTCCTTATGAGGGACAAGGCTCAATCTCTATATTGTTTGAATTCATCCAACATATCTATGAGGCTAGTGAGAATGAAAAACTTCAATACGAAAGAGGCAATATTGATGAGAGTACCATAAAAAACCTTGAGATTTTTATAGACCTCACCCATGCTATGGACAACTATGACAATATCTCTATCATGACCCTCATAGCGACTGATCTTGACTTGCCAATTTACTCCCTACCTCTAATATATCCTGACCTTATAGATAGGGAAGAACCTGAGCACAATATACCAATATTCCAAAACAATGAGGCCCTTGTTCAATACCTCTTCTCTGTTAGCCTAGAAACATGCTCCACTAGTGAAGCACATAACAACATTTGCAATCAGGGGAGTTCCAAGTCTCTCAGTCACAAAATGAACAATCGATCTAATGGTGAAAACCATCTAATGGCAGTATTAGATTGCGAAAAAGTAAAAAAAAAGGATGCATCTAATGGTGAAAACCTATTTGAGGTACCCGAAGATGGGAGACTTAACACTCTTCCTGAACATCACCAGGAGAGATCACCAATCTTGATTGAGCCAATGTAATCAATAAATATTGGCATTGAAGCAACAACCAAAACCATACATCTCGTGGACTCACTAATGAAAATAGAAAAACCTGACTTTGTCAAATTCTTCAAGGAAAAGAAAATCAACTTTGATTGGCCTTATGAAGACATGCCAGGGATAGATCCAAATCTCATCATGCATCATTTGTCAATCGCTCCTGGAGATAAACCTCTCAAATAGACATTAAGGAAGACGAACCCATATGTCGCGATATTGGTCAAAGCAGAGGTGAAGAAGTTACTTGATGTAGGATTCATCCGACCCATTGATTATGCGAAATGGATTTTCTAACATTGTGCCAATCTCTATTCCAAATAAAAGAATTGGAATTTGTATAGACTTCAAGGACCTCAACAAGGCTTTTTTGAAGGATGACTTCCCTTTACCAAGTGTTGACACCATTGTTGATCTAATGATAAGGCACACAATGCTATCCCTCATGGATGGTTTTTTTGGCTACAACCAAATCAAGATAGCTCCAAAAGATCAGGATAAAACTACATTCATGTGTCCATGGGGTACATACTATTGGAACGTCATGCCTTTTGGCTTGAAAAATGCTGGTGCAACTTATCAGAGGGCCATGACAACAATCTTCCATGACATGATGCCTATTTTTATGGAAGATTATGTGGATGACTTGCTAGCAAAATCATTCACAAGAGCAGAATACCTAGACATCCTAGATAAAATCTTTCAAAGACTAGATCAATTCAATATCAGATTGAATCCTATGTAATGCCCCACCAGGAAACCCTGAAGGGATAAAGCTAAAACACTCAAATGGAGTGTAAATATTTTTTTTTAAATAATATATTCATAAGACACAGCATTAAGATGCATTGGAGTTATCTAACGCTTAGACAACATAGAGGAAGACTAAATGAACCTAAGGAGTTTCCCAACATAATTACATAACCTAACACCTAACTCAACTCATGACATCTGATCCAATTAAGCAGGATATCTTAATTACATGTTATTACTTGAAACATGGATATAATTTGTTTAGTGAATTAACATTATAGAAATTAGGAAGCGTTCATCTATTATGGTTGAAGATGAGGCTAACATGAGGAAATTTACCCATAGAAGTTAAAACATAGATCACTTGCAGATTCATCCATTAAGGTTAAAATATGGTTAACATGACGAGTCCATCTATTTTAGATACAATATAAATAATATATCGAAGTTCATTTATAGAGGTTAAAATTTAATTAACCATATGAGTGTTAGGCCCAATATAGAAAGCTAATGTACTGAGAGGGGAGGGGTGAATCAGTACTATAAAAATTTTCTTTGATAATAACCTTACTATTATGCATAAGCAGAATAGTGCAGTAACATAAAATAAAACTATAATCAACAGATAACAATCATACATGATTCACTCCATAACACATATATTTTGGTCACGTAGAAACTCTTGGTTAGAGAGAAAAACTGCGGTGGGGATGGCACCCACATTTTCACTACTGCAATAATAAAGAATTCTTGGTTAGAGCTACATTTAGCTATTTCTGATAGCTTACCCTGTTAGGAGTATTAAGATCAGTTAGATCTACCTTACTAAAGGATTTTTACAACACTATATAAGTGTAGCACTTGGTTAAAGGATTTACAGTTTATAGACTTGGTTAGAGTCATTTACCCTGTTAAAGGTTTCTCTTACAACTTCAAAATATTACAATATAATCATTACAAATATCTGCAACTTTACATCTAAAATGCTAAAGTAGATTCTATGTGTTCTGAATAAGATTACCTAGCTTGTAGCATACCTCGGTAACCCATAATAAAACTTGGTAAACCCTTCTGTTTACTTTGTTCTTCGACTGTTCACTAATAACCTTCTCAGTGACCTCTCTGTGTCTCTATAATAGTCTTCCTTCATGCATACACACTGCTATCTCATTGCATGTCATACCATATTATGTGTCTTGTTCTTCTAACCCTAGAATCATGTTGTATATATAGATCTCTTACAACGGTGATCTGATTCATTGCTTCGATATTACAAAAAGATTCTTCGAATGAATAACTAAACAAAATATCTCATAGGTTAGATTGGCCTTGTAATCATAAACACTCTCATAGTGCAATTTCCAATGCAAAAACGGTTAGATGTGCCTCGACCTTGTAACATGTTTTCATGTGCATGTCTAGGTTCAATGTATCTGATAAAACATTTCACTTGGTGAATATCAACTTGGTGAGTTAACTTTACCACTCAGTAGCCATGAAACTTTACTCGGTAAACAGTTCGGTGAATGCTATGTTTTGTGATTGCTTTCTTCAGTAATCGACTAGACTGTTCATACCAACTTCTTTGTGTGTACCGACTGCATGATTTAGTAATACTTAACCGACTAGAATATAGTATGACTTTGGATATGAAACTAATGGCAATTTGATAAGTAGTAACAATCTCCCCTTTTGACATTAGTTGAGATGTTTGACAAAAACTACTTACAAAGTCATAACTAAAAAAAATATATACTTGACAAAATGACTATACTTGATAATATGTACAATAGTCAATAGTATATGCAGATATACTCCCCTTATCATTATCCTGTACATAACTTTGAATTTTGCATGTTCGGTTCTGTTCTGTACTTGTGTGCTCTGAATGCTCTGTATATTCTGCTCGGTATACTCCCCTTGTATACAATACTCAAAATTGTGTTATCAAAAGTGTATTACTCTCCAAGTGTAGAGTTACTCCCCCTTTGCTGGGCTTTCTTCTATGTAGTAACTAGGATTTCCTCTGTGTAGTAACATAATATTACTCCCCCTTTTTGACAAACATTAAAAACTTAATTTGCATCCAGAGGCAGTAACTAATCAAAAATAGTCTTATACTTGGTTCGGGCATCAGTGAGGGCGACTGAGAGTGAGTCCTTGAGACTTTCCATTAATGAGTTATGTGCTTGAATATCAAATAAGAGTGATATCAAGCCATCAAGAGTGCTTCCCTCTTGGGTAGTTGATAAGCTTGTAGCTCGGTTGAGCTGCTCTTGGACTTATGAGAGATGAGGAAGGAATAATGTTTGAAGGGTCATTATATCCGTCCTAATTTTATGCTCTTCATTCCTCAGTTCTAACTGTTGAGCCATGAGCTGTTGTAGCTTTTTGTAAAAATTCTGAATGAAATTAGGCTCAGTGGTCAACTTGGATGAGAGATCTGTGATCTCTTTCTCAATTGCATCAGTTTATTTTTTATGTCTTTAATAAATAAAGAAAATGTACACAATTTTTGGAATAAATAAAGAATGTGCTTGAGTTGAGGGGTCAACTCAGCAATGAATTTGACAAGTTTTACCTTGCCAACAACAATTGATTTTTGGACTTCCTCTACCATTTTTGTTGTGAGCTCTTTATCCTTGAGCTTGCGTAGGTACTCAGATGCATCTACTCCAGACGTTTCAATCTGATTAAGAAGTTCATCCAACTGAATATGGATGGCTGCATTGGTTGACACTGTTGCTGATGGTAGCATTTCTGTGAGCAGTGTCCTAACCTTTTGAAGTACCTTGTTCTTTTTCTGTATGGCCAATTGCTTCTCTTGTTCAGCCTTTGCTTTGCATAGTTCACTGAATTCAGTGAGTGCTTGCCCTTTTAATTTGGAAATGTCGACATTGGGCAACACGATCGGTTTAGATAAATCAAATTTAAAACCATGCTTTCTCACCTTCTTCTCTTTTCCTTTGATCTATGGCACTAAGACAAGTACTTGTGAGGCTTGTTGTCCCTCGGTAGGTTGCTCGGTAGATGAAACACTTTGCACTGTTCCTGTAGCAATTGTAGTGTCTTTGGATGGCTTGATGCTAGGGGTCTCTGCTGTAATATTTACTATGCTTGTCTGTGCTTGAGACGATTGATCTTTTGTTGTGTCTGCTGCAGCTTCAGATTTGTTACTTGTATCTTCTGCAGCTTCAAATTTGTTACTTGTATCTTCTGCAGCTTCAGATTTTTTACCTTTGGTAACTTGTTTGGTGTCCTTGGGAGCTTTGGTTGGGACTGGTGGCTTCACCGGCGGATAAGGCTGAACTTGTTCTAAGACCGATTCACTAGACACAAGTTTTGCATAAGTGGTGTCTTCAATCATTTCCTGCTCCAGTGTGGCTTCATCCATTACATCTTCATCAATTTGTATTGTGTCAACCAGGTCTGGACCTTGCTCGGTGACATCTGGATCTTGCTCGGTGACATCAACAATTTCAATTTGAGATTGTTCACCGACATCCTTTTGTTTGAAGATCTCTTGCCACTTGGCCTTAGTCTCATTCTTCACATCAATATATAGCCCATTCATCAATTTTAAGTCTCTCTATTTCACAAGAATTTTTGAATTTTATGTGGACAAATTCTCCTTGATTTCAGCTACGGACATGTCAGGAAATAAATGGACAAGACTTCTTTCTCTTATTTATCTCTCTGAATCCATTGCATATTTCCATCTGTTATCAATATGTGAGTAGAGTTCACTTGGAAGTGACTTTGCTAGTTCTAATGGTGCTAACCAAAACTTTAGAAGTGTACATATGACAACTTCTTCAATCTATCATTTCTCATCATTATTCCTAGACTCATACTTAACATATCTAAATCCTACAAATCCATTGTATTCCTTAAGATTGACACAAAAGTTTTCAACACTGTGAATGTTTGCCTTTTTGCTCTCCACAATCTGGAATTTGTTAGCATCATTAGACTCTGTATCACTCGACTCTTTTGGCAAAATGAGTCTCTGAGTAGATTTCTTATAAGTTCTAGTTACCTTAGGAACGACAACAGTCTTTTGTTTCTTGCTCGGTGATGCAGCTGATGCTCTGGTGTTGGGTCTCTTTGTTGGTGGAGTCGGTAGGCCCTTTGTAATGTCCTATTTCTTTCTTTTTAGAACTTTTCCTTTTGGCAACTCTGTGCTCAATGTTATTGCAGCCTCCTGTGCTTTTGATTCTTTCTTGGTAATGGCAAGATTGCCTTTGACAGGTGTAGAGGAGGATTCTTCTCCAAATTTCTCAGATAAAGCTTTTATCATCTTTGTAGCTTTCCTTGTAGCCTTAGGAACTACAATGCTCATTTTTACTTTCTCCTTTACCTCTTCATAGGTTCCATACCTTAGTTCAGTTGCATGCCTTGGAAATGATAGGTAGGCATCAATTTGTTGCTATGTGATGTCATAATCAATCTCATAACCCATTGGTTGCAACGACTGTATTCTTGGTTCAACAACATTTACATAGCAATAATCAATGTCGACTTCAAAACAAATATTGTCCTTGTATTTTTCGACCAGTTGTGGTGGGATCCTATACCTGTTGTGCATTTTCTCTTGGAATTTTCTAAAATAATCATCCATGACATCATTAAAGTTATCTCCTAACTTCTTGATGTAATCATTGATCTAATGGGTGATAGGTCGGTGTAGCTCCCATACTACTTTACCGACTGAGGGAAAGAACTTCTCAAAATAGAAAAACATACAGACAAGTAGTGAACCGAACTTTAGTGTGTTTGCCAAGTTGTTTTTCTTCAGCTACCTTATTGTGTTCAGGTTCTTAAATAAGTTCTTTAGTAGTACTTCACATAAGTCTACTTTCACTCCCTTCTTTACTATTTTGTAGGCCAGGTCCACTGCAGCACATGGTACACTATTTTCCCTTGCAGATTGGAAGAAATAGTAACCAATAACTCTGATTGCAAATTTTAGTTCAGCATTAGTGACACTATTCAATTTCAGTCCTTGGTAATTGGATTCTACTCCGGTTAGACTAATTAGCTCCTTTTGTGATATCATTTTCTGTGCACGAACATGATCGTAGATGGGATATCCGGTGATCAGGTGAATGACTTCCTTTGTGATCTTGAACGGTTGCTCTTGTAGCCACATGAAATCATCATGTAC
This sequence comes from Cryptomeria japonica, assembly GCF_030272615.1. Classification (NCBI taxonomy): domain Eukaryota; kingdom Viridiplantae; phylum Streptophyta; class Pinopsida; order Cupressales; family Cupressaceae; genus Cryptomeria; species Cryptomeria japonica. Next base: position 468,376,360 of record NC_081411.1, on the reverse strand, counting down.
TCTGCTCAATACAAACTTAACCCATTGGGGTTTGAACACACGAGGATAGACTAGGGCTTCAGTTAATCCCTTGATTCTGATATGTTCAAATTTACTATCCAGTTTGCCGTTAGTGCATAGTTCATTATATGTGTCACTAATCTCTACATGACTGAGTTCCTCAACATGACACTTGGTAAAGAATCTGACATCTTCTACCAATAAGACTCGATCCAGGATAAGTGAAAATGTAGTTTTATCATTCGGTTCAGAGGCGACTTTAGGAGTTAGGGAATACTTCAGAGATGGCTTCTCCACATTTTGGACAACTACAAGGTCTTGGATCTTGGGCGCCATGGTAGATCTTGAGTAAAAATTCGACAGGTTATCCTTAGGGTTTACAAGTAGTTGACTCTTCACACTCGGTAGACACTAGCAATTTGACTAAATCAGAAACCAGCTAAACAGTGTGAATAGATTGATGTAAATACCTCAAAATTCACTTTGAATGAATTTTGATCACTTTGATTCGCTCTGCTCTGCTTCTCAAAAACTTGGGTGAATGAAAATGACCGCGAAAACACTTTTAAGTACTCAAAAATACCTTATCGGGCTCCGTGCAAGTTAGGTCAAGATATTAAATGCACTTGGCTCACCTTTTATCGATTTACTCCTTTTTTTGTTTTCACCGAGTACCCAACTTTGCTTTGTTAACCGACTTGACAGGTTTCCTGTATACACTGACTTGACAGGTTTCCTATATAGTATGTAAACTGACTAATTGCATCTTAACCATGCGGATTTTGAATTCTGGTTCATAATAAAATAGGAACTGTTATGATTTAACTTTTAAAGAATGCAGTTCCTTCATACCTTTTCTTGACTAATTTGAAATAGGTGCACCTAACTCAGTAGGTAAGGTGCTTTCTTTATCAGACATAATTTCTTTCTTTTTCCAAATCATCTTGAATTTTTCTTTTATCTCCTCAGTGTCTCTTCTCGGTTGATCTCTGCAATCTCTAGCTAAATGTCCAGCTTTGTGACAATGAAAACATACCATACCGAGATTTCTCCATGATCTCCGGTTGTTCATTCCAAACTTTATAAAACAGTTGGCACTTATATGTCCATATCTTCCACAACATTCGCACCATATCCTTGTATTGTAATCCCATGGTACTGCTACATATTGTTGGTAAGAATCTGTGTGAATTCAGTAACCTCCAGTGTTTGCTTGGTGTGGATACTTCATGTAGTTCTTTTGCTTAAACCAGCACTTCTCGGTACTATGTCCATATCTATTGTAGTTTTTACAAAACCCTTTGAATTTTGCCTTCTGATGGTTGTTAACAGACTTTGTCCTACATTGATCAGGTATGTGACCATATTTATTGCAATTATAATAGTATCCATTGGACTTAGAGATATTTGGTTGCTTACCTTTTCTGATCTGGCATATGTTGGCAATATGACCTTGATTTCCACAGTAGTAGCAACTAGGCTTCTTCCTTTTGATGTTATTCCTTTTTCCAATTTGTTTTGATGATTCTCCTCTCTCGATAGTATGAATTCCTTTCTCGGTAGAGTCTTTTCCTTTGTAACTAAGTCCTCCATCTTTGTAGAGTCTTCTTGTATTCAGTTTCTCATCCAACATCTTTGATGCTTCATAACTTTTCTCCAATGATTCTTTGGATTTCTTTTCTGTTTCAAGTTCACCAGTCAACCTTAATACTTCAAGTTTCAATGATTGATTTTCATCATTCTTCAAAACTGCTTCATGATGTGCATAACCTAGTTGATCTGTCATATTTTGTTGAATACCAGTTAAGCTTATGATTTCATCATCCTTATCAGATACTAGAGCTTCAAGTTATTGTTTCTCTCTTTGTAGATCTCTTGCTTTATCCTTAGCTATCCTTAATGCATCTAGATTTTCAGCCATTTGTGTACTAAAATGTTCATGTTCTCTTTTCATTGCTTTTAGTTGATCAACCAATGCTTTGTTCTTTTCTTTAAACATTCCAATCATTTCTTTAGTTTCTTCAAATATACTGTTCTCAGATGATGTCTCGATTTGTTCCACTAGCTCTTGAGAATCCTGCAAGTCATCAGATAATCTTCTCCTTACTTTCAAAGATTTTTGCATTTTCCTCTGCATGTCTGCAATCACTTGATTTGCATTATCCAACTCTTCTTGAAGATGCACAATCCTCCAAGATTGATTTTAGCCTTCCAATGCTAAGATCTTTCTCTTTAGGTAGTTAAACCCTTTTCCAAGATTCAAGCTCTAATACCAATTGTTAGGCCCAATATAGAAAGCTAATGTACTGAGAAGGGAGGGGTGAATCAATACTGCAAATTTTTTTTTTGATAATAACCTTACTATTATGCATAAGCAGAATAGTGCAGTAACATAAAATAAAACTATAATCAACAGATAACAATCATACATGATTCACTCCATAACACATATATTTTGGTCACGCAGAAACTCTTGGTTAGAGAGAAAAACTACGGTGGGGATGGCACCCACAACTTCACTACTACAATAATAAAGAATGCTTGGTTAGAGCTACATTTAGCTATTTCTGATAGCTTACCCTGTTAGGAGTATTGAGATCAGTTAGATCTACCTTACTAAAGGATTTTTACAACACTATATAAGTGTAGCACCTGGTTAAAAGATTTACAGTTTATAGACTTGGTTAGAGTCTTTTACCCTGTTAAAGGTTTCTCTTACAACTTCAAAATATTACATAAGGTTCATGTCATTTACATTTCTGCTCAATTGCAAGACCCCTCTGGCAATTAATTAAGTTAAGATTACATAAGGTTCATGTCATTTACATTTCTGCCTTTTAGGCGAACTCAACCACTATACAATGACCACTTTGGTCAATAAATCCTAAATGATCCCTACATAGAAATGGGTCCAACTAAGCATATTAAAAGCTAATACAAAGGTTCATTGCCTGACGGTACTCTAACAAGGAGCCTGACCATCTTAGGGCCAACCACAACTCAGCCAGATAAACAAACATAATAGGGTCTTCCAAATAAACCTATCAAGGCCTTGCCATTACTTAAACAAAAGCGAATTTATAAATTAAACTTGTCATATTTCCATTTGTCCTTATCACAAAACCAAGAAAGAACATAACTAAACCATTTATTTTACTAAAAGAGGATATCCTTAACTCATCAATTTTCCAATCGATGCATTATTAAATTTCTGATAATTCTATTAGCATATCATTTAAGTTTTCAGAATATCCAACGATGAACATTTCATTTTTCAATTACTTATATATTTTAGCAATCTATTTCTAAAGTTCTCAGATGACCTATATCATTCAAATCGAAAAAACATAATATGTTCCTGAATAAGGTATTATTTAAAAATAATCCATTAATAAATTTTATTTTTTTTTCAACAATCTCCCAATTAAAATAATATTCTATCCTCTTCCCAACAATGAGACTTCCCCATTAATACTGCTTCCAAAATTGAATATTAACTATTATATATTTATAATCCCATGATTAATAAAATATACAAAGTTAATAATTAATAATACCCAATAATCCCATTTAAATATTAATTAATATACATATATATTAATCTTCATCAATAAAATATATATTAATAATAACATTTTAATAATGTTCAAATTTCAAATTTATTATTAATTAATATATACATTAATCTTCATTAATTAATATATATATTATTAATAATTAATAATTAATTACAAACTATATTAAAGAAAAACTTTTATAGAAAAAATAAAATTTTAAAAAAACTTTTATTAAAAACAAAATTTAAAACTTTATTTTTTTTTACACAAAAAAAACTTTTAAATTTCCCACCCTCCCATGGGGAAACCCATGGGCCCCACCAAGTGGGAACCACGTGGTCCCCTCTCCCTTTGGGAAGGGGTTGTGGGGGCCAGGACATGGTCTCCCTGCAGCCAAGGCTACGTGGAGACCTTGCCATGGTCTCCATGCCATGGTTCTCCCCATGGCTTGGGGAAGCCACGACTCTCCCCAGCCATGGGTTGAGACCATGGCTCTCCCCATGCTGCCCCAAAAAACAATGCACATAAAATAATTTGCAGTTTATAATTTTTTTTGAGTTTTAATATTACTTTAACAAAAAACAATTAAACTCAAACCCTAGTTGCTGGGTACACAACAACAACATATATTCTTTTTTTTGACAATACTCAGAAATTTTCTGAGAACAAAATGAGGGTATTTTCCAGAATAGCAAAAGACCAGCATAAACATATCCCTTTTAAAAAAACAAAAACAAAAAAAAAACACCAGAAAGCCCCAAATAAAATACAAGTAAACTAAAACCCCCAAATAAAAAACAAGACTCTGAAATTCTCTGAGACACACAGAAAATGGATTCAGCCATTTTTAAACAAGCATTTTCATTTCTAGGCAACTAAAATTAACAATCTTTTCCACAATACAAAACTAATTTAACCATTTTTCCACAATACAAAACAATGCATACCCATTTTTTTTAAAGCTAAAACTCAAATCTGAGGACATTCATGGCTTCTTTTTTTTTAAACCAGCATTTCATGAAGAACAACCAAACACCATTTTTGATTTAACAGCAAAATAAAAAGGTAAACATGAATCCTACCTCCTTTAGCATTCCTGGCAAGATTTTGAAGAAGATCCCCCAACCTGCAGTTGTAGAAATCCTTCCTTTCCAAAATCCCCATTCTCCATCCAAAAATATCTCCTTTTTTTTTTTCAAAAGAAAATCAACAAACCCCCCCCCAAAAAAAAATATTTTTCCAACCTAGGTTAAAAGAATGAAATTTTTGACCTAATTTTCAAATTTCGAATTTAAACACTTTTTAAATTAAAAAAATGGAAATTATCATTCTTTTCAACTATTCAAATAATCTAACTTGCTTTTGTAATTAAAATTAAAATGCTTCTCTCTCATTTAATTTTAATTTTCTCAATATTACTAAGCTAACATTTATATTTCACAATATTGACGAGGATAAAATATTTTGATTAAATTAATTCCCAAAATCAATCTTTCACACTATATCAAATATACTTTTAAATTAAACTTGCTTTTCTAATAAAAATTGATTTTCTTAAATGAGTAAAATTTAACCTTTCTTTTCCAAAATGCAAAAGAGGTTGAATTATCTCTATTTCAAATAACTTTAAATCTTTCCTTTTTAAAACGCATAAACTAATTAAATTCGTTATTTAAAATTAACCATTAAATTAAACTCGCAACAAACATAAATAAAGTGATCTTTTTTTAATTAATGATTATTCACATAAAAGAAACTTATTTATTTTAATTCCTCAATTACTAATGCATAAATGGACACATTAAATTAAATTAAATACTTAAACTTGCTACAAACATAAATATAGCGATCCTTTTTAATTAATGATTAATCACCTAAAAGAAACCTATTTATTTTGATTTTTCAATTACTAATGCGTAAATGAACACATTAAATCAAATTAAATACTTAGGATAAAGTACTCCATTTTACCACACACAAGACATGCAAACCAAGAAAGCCCACCAATCACATGACACACAAACCCAAATGAAAAAGGAACCCCGATAGACCACACACAATGCTCACCTAATCATGGCTAAGGCAAGACGAGGGTTTTACGACCACCTAATCCAAATTCTAAGGATAAGGGAGGTATACCCCACCCTGCGAATCCTGATGGAGATGAACCTCGCACCTAGACGGTACTGTGCCTGCAATCTCTTGCAACCATGAGTCACACAAGCATACATAAATATACATATTCAATGAAGGTGTTAGCTCGTGATTTATAACCAAAATTAGGGAAACAATTAAACTTACACAAGAATCGAAGCGAAAGCACAATAACATGTATGCACAATATTCGTATTATCTAATCTACAACATTACATCACAGTAAATCAACCATTCAAAAGGGCTACATAGGAAATCAACCAATGTCAAACCGGTTTTGCAAAGCTAACTAGGGTAGGGGCACTACATTCTCCCCCCCTAGGCTCCAACTTACTCTTGGAAGTCGCAAGGCTAGACGGAAAACATGCAACACGTATTAGCCCTAAAACTCATTTAACAATAATAAATTTGCACATATGAATCTTTTTGTAAATAAATGAAACATTATTGCTAAAACCTCTAAGAATGTCCTTATCCATAGGCAAGATACCTCTAAAGCCATACCCTTCTTTAAAATATTCTAGGAATTATCCACAATCATAGCAGAAAAATGAGAATTTTCTTTCTTTCATTACACCCATCAAAGCATTAAAAGAGGTAAGCATCAATTACCATACTCATTCTACCAAGCAGGTCAAGAAAACATAGTATCATGATCAATCTCTTTTACCATTACATCTTTTTACAAAACTTTATCACATAGAACTAGCTTCAAATATAAATTTCTACAACCAAGTTAACTTTCAATGAATAAGAGCAACGTAAATAACTCAATTGTTTACACTTTCTAGGCATATAAGAACTTTTCCAATGACTATGTCCCATAACATAGTGACAAGTTAACACCATTTAATCCATGATTACACATAATACCCATCCACATAACTGGATTGCACAACACAAAAGGCCACATGTGAGCATGTCTAATGCTCGGTCAAAGATAACATGCATGATCAACATCTCTATGCCTAGATCTCAGAACAAATAACATGATCATAAATATCCAACATCTCACTCAAGGGCTTGATGGTGCTAGGGTACACCATAGTGGTGCTACCTTCCATACAAGACCCTCATGAACATCCCTTGCTGTGTAGGGTGTTTAGCCTCCAAGAGATAGTCACCACTCATAGGTAGGTAGTGGATCCTAGCTATCTCACAACCTCACTTACCCCCATCCTCAAGGTTCCCTACATCCACTTCCTCATATACACTCAACCAAGACCATCTCCTACATTCTTGGATAGGAATTCACATTCCAACATAAGATCAGCATACAAAAACAACAAGGATAAACCGGTTTAGCCACCCAAGTATAGAAGAATAAAGATAATAATCATCAATTCCAATAGTAAGGCAAGAAAATCATTCCAGAATTGCAACATCAAATCAAGTAAAAACAAGATTGCAAGATCGTGGCTAAACCTTCAAGGTCAAAATAGAATAAATTGCTGGCCCACAAGGAAATAAATAAATAAATAAATAATAAAAGAAAAATCATAAGTGCACATTACATCACTATGTGACTAGTAGCTAGCCACCAACAAGGAAGGAAGGAACAATCATCTAGCTATCGTAGTAGCTCATCATGTGGTGTGGCCTAGTCAAACATCCGCATGGCATGGCAGTGTGCACCTCGACATCACCCTGCATCACATCATCACGTGGCATGGCTCTACCCTAAACCTATCGGTAGGCCGCATGGCAATGTCTACTACATCTTGCATCGTGTCTCAGCATGGCATGGCAGTACTCCAAGTGGAAAGGGCACGCAATGGACATAGCCCACATGGCAGTGTACCTCACGGTTAAGGGCACGCGCAGGTCACACCTCGCATAGCGACGTACTTCTCAGGATACTCGCCGTAAGCCAGAGGTATACATGGCTAAGGTCTACCCACAAGTCTACCAACACTAGTCAATTGGTAGCTCATGTGAAAAATAATATACCTCTCATGAAGACAAGGCAAAAGATGCTCCAATAGAACCCATCATTATGCTCAAGATCTGTCATCAATTATGCTCAAATAAAGGATAGGAATACGCTGACACACATGAACCTCATAAATCGGTTCATCACAAGGGAAAGTATTGAGTACACCTAAAATACAGTTTCATTATATAACTATATTTTTCCTTGAAATAGGGAATCTAAAGTTGCTTCGCGTCGACATTACTCGTATGTTGTTCCATACTATTCAAGGAATGGTGACTTCTAATACTACCCCTTCACATACTAACTTATCAACAACCCGTGGGTTGGCACTCAGTAAGGAAACAAATAAGCAACACCACATAAACAGTATGGTTTCCCATACTCATAAGCAAACATATCCTCCATGGTTGATTACTTCGCCATTCCATGGGCACACATAGTAGGCACGGGTTTCTTACAATACACAAGGAATAGCACCATCACTGGTTTACTCACATTTACGGGGGGTACTTTTCATTGCGCTATCATCTACTCAAGAAGGATTTTAACTATGCTTTCCACATGAATAACTGAATCAAGTTTATTCTAGATACAAGTAATGAAATTCTTAACAATTCACCATTACATAAGGAAATAACATCATTCTGATATCTTTCTCAAATTCCACTAAGAATTTGCATTCACACTACTAACTATGCAATTTTCTTTTGCAAAGCGAAAAACTTTCCTCTTTCAATTAGAAGCCAAAAGAAAACATTCATTTTCATATACATTATAAAAATTCTTCTTAAATCACTGCATTCTTAATAGCATTTTTAAAAAAAAAAACCTTATAATTTAGGCAAGAGGAGGAAGAGAGAGTTGGAAAATCAACTATTTCCTATGAATACACATGATCAACAAGATCACACTGTATGCTCAGATATAAGTCTATCATTTTAGTTGCATAGTTTTCATTTCACTATCTTTTTAGGAGGATGCCAAAACAACCTAACATGACATTTCCAATTATTATGGTTGCAATAGAATGTTATAGTTTTTCGAACAAGAAATCAAGACAGACAATCTTTTGGTGATACAAGACCTCTTGAGAACACTCACTATTCTTAATTCAATACTATAATACATCAAAATCTTCAACCTAACATTGAAAATCAAAATACAACAAGAAAGTAAATGAGGAGCTATCAACTAAATAACATACATTAATGCATACACATCAAACAAGTCTTTCATTCGCACTTTCTAAACACAATAAGGCAATTATCTATATCCAAAGGCAAGTTAAATGGAGCATTGCTAAAATAGATCCTTGTTCAACTAGTTTAAAGAAGCACATAAAACAATCTTTCGTGGAACACATTAATACACTCTTGAAGCTACTATAACATGTTCTCTTTTGGTAGTTCTTTCACAACAAGGCATTTTCACAAAATCAACTATGCGCATATTAATGCACCTTACTTAAGATGGAATTTAATTATATTACTCCTACAAAGCACATGGAGAATCCTTAATGTAAACATAAAATTTTCTCTCAATAACCAATATTAACATTCAAACCAAAGCCCTTTTTTTATAATCTAAGAACACATAAGCATTATAAGGCTCAAACAAGGCTCAAGAATTCACATCCTTTCTCTTGGAATAAGAAAACTCAAATAAGAGATAAATTACACATATCAAACTTATTTTAATTTCTAGAGAGAGAGGAGGAAGGGTCATAATCATTCAATTTACTACATAATAAGCATTTAATATTTGCCATACTAGTCCTTCAAGTGGACAACACTAAGATCATAACTATAACAAGCACATTTCGTACTTTTAGATTTAAGACAACACTAACCAACCCAAATGGATTAGTCAAAAGAGTACAATGAATCAAAAGGAAGGTACATATGACTCTCTTTCAGAATAAGAGAAATCATAGACCAAGACCTCAATAAGAAGACAAAACACATACAATCACTCCCAAGCACCCACATCAAGAAGTTGAAAACAAGGTGTGAACACACGTGTTACACCCCAGTTAAGGTTTGCTCAATCATACACCTACAAAAGGGAGGACAAGCATACACATAAGGTCGGTACACCACACACCAACTAAGGGCACAAGCAAAACCAGAGATCCCAGTGTTGCAATCTGGCTTTGATACCAAATGTAATGCCCCGCCAGGAAACCCCGAAGGGATAAAGCTAAAACACTCAAATGGAGTGTAAATATTTTTTTTTTAATAATATATTCATAAGACACAACATTAAGATGCATTGGAGTTATCTAACGCTTAGATAACACAGTGGAAGACTAAACGAACCTAAGGAGTTTCCCAACGTGATTACGTAACCTAACACCTAACTCAACTCACAACATCTGATCCAATTAAGCAGGATATCTTAATTACATGTTATTACTTGAAACATGGATATAATTTGTTCAGTGAATTAACATTATAGAAATTAGGAAGCATTCATCTATTATGGTTCAAGATGAGGCTAACATGAGGAAATTTACCCATAGAAGTTAAAACATAGATCACTTGCAGATTCATCCATTAAGGTTAAAATATGGTTAACGTGATGAGTCCATCTATTTTAGATACAATATAACTAATATATCGAAGTTCATTTATAAAGGTTAAAATGTAACTAACCATATGAGTTCATCCATTGTAATTAAAATATTGCTAAGAAGATGGAGTTCATTTATTAAGATTAAAATGCAAATAACCGTATGAGTTCATCCATTGTAGTTAAAATGTAGGTATTAGAATGAAGTTCATTTATTAAGGTTATAATGTGGATAACCAATTGAGTTCATCCAATTATAGTTAGAATGAAGCTAATTTGATGAAGATCATTTATATAGAATAAAACGTAAATAACTAAATGAATTCATCAAATTTAGTAAAATATAGCTATTATGATGATGTTCATTTATTAAGATAAAAAGGTAAGTAACTAAATGAAGTTCATCCATTAGAATTACAATTTAGGTATTATGACAAGTTCATCCAATAATTGTTATCCATTCATTATGTTCAAACTTTTCCTTAACCATATACCATGCATCTAAATTTCATTACATGCTTAAATACCATCATAACCTAGTGAGTTCTTTCCATGCTTACTTATTTTCATTAACATTAACGAAATACTTTCCATAATCATATCTACAATCTTCTATGATCCTAATTACTGCATTTAACAAGATGACATCTATTCCCCATTATACACTCACGTAATGCATCCATACATGCTAGCACTAACTATGAAACATGAGAGACAAAAGCATCACATAACATAGAAATGATCTCAGAGTTCACCCCTAGAGAGCTACATCTCCAGGTCTGCTCAACTGCAAGACCCCTCTGGCAATTAATTAAGTTAAGATTACATAAGGTTCATGTCATTTACATTTATGCCTTTTAGGCAAACTCAACCACTATACAACAACCACTTCGATCAATAAATCCTAAATGATCCCTACATAGAAATGGATCCAACTAAGCATATTAAAAGCTAATACAAAGGTTCATTGCCTGATGGTACTCTAACTAGGAGCCTAACCATCCTAGGGCCAACCACAACTCATCCAGATAAACAAACATAACAAGGTCTTCCAAACAAACCTATCAAGGCCTTGCCATTACTTAAACAAAAGCGAATATATAAATTAAACTTGCCATATTTCCATTTGTCCTTATCACAAAACCAAGAAAGAACATAACTAAACCATTTATTTTACTAAAAGAGGATATCCTTAACTCATCAATTTTCCAATCGATGCATTATTAAATTTCTGATAATTCTATTAGCATATCATTTAAGTTTTCAGAATATCCAACGATGAACATTTTGTTTTTCAATTACTTATATATTATAGCAATCTATTTCTAAAGTTCTTAGATGAACTATATCATTCAGATCGAAAAAACATAATATGTTCCTGAATAAGGTATTATTTAAAAATCATCCATTAATAAATATATTTTTTTTTAACAATCTCCCAATTAAAATAATATTCTATCCTCTTCCCAACAACGAGACTTCCCCATTAATACTACTTCCAAAATTGAATATTAACTAATATATATATTTATAATCCCCATGATTAATAAAATATACACAGTTAATAATTAATAATACCCAATAATCCCATTTAAATATTAATTAATATACATATATATTAATCTTCATCAATAAAATATACATTAATAATAACATTTTAATAATGTTCAAATTTCAAATTTATTATTAATTAATATATATATTATTAATAATTAATAATTAATTACAAACTATATTAAAGAAAAACTTTTATTAAAAAAATAAAATTTTAAAAAAACTTTTATTAAAAACAAAATTTAAAACTTTATTTTTTTTTACACAAAAAAAACTTTTAAATTCCCCCCCCCTCCCATGGGGAAACCCACGGGCCCCACCAAGTGGGAACCACGTGGTCCTCTCTCCCTTTAGGAAGGGGTTGTGAGGGCCATGACATGGTCTCCCCACAGCCAAGGCTGCATGGAGACCTTGCCATGGTCTCCACGCCATGGTTCTCCCCATGGCTTGGGGAAGCCACGACTCTCCCCAGCCATGGGTGGAGACCATGGCTCTCCCCACGCTGCCCCAAAAAACAACGCACATAAAATAATTTGCAGTTTATAATTTTTTTTTTAGTTTTAATATTACTTTAACAAAAAACAAATAAACTCAAACCCTAGTTGCTGGGTACACAGCAACAACATATATTCTATTTTTTGACAATACTCAGAAATTTTCTGAGAACAAAATGGGGATGTTTTCTAGAATAGCAAAAGACCAACATAAACATAAAAGAAAACACCAGAAAGCCCCAAATAAAATACAAGTAAACTAGAACCCCCAAATAAAAAACAAGACTCAGAAATTCTCTGAGACACACAGAAAATGTATTCAGCCATTTTTAAACAAGCATTTTCATTTCCAGACAACTAAAATTTACAATATTTTCCACAATACAAAACAATGCATACCCATTTTTTTTAAAGCTGAAACTCAAATTTGAGGACATTCATGGCTTCTTTTTTTTTAAACCAGCATTTCATGAACAACCAAACACCATTTTTGATTTAATAACGAAATAAAAAGGTAAACATGAATCCTACCTCCTTTAGCATTCCTAGCAAGATTTTGAAGAAGAGCCCCCAACCTGCAACTATATAAATCCTTCCTTTCCAAATCCCCATTCTCCATCCAAAAATATCTCTTTTTTTTTTTTTTTTCCAAAAGAAAATCAACAACCCCACCCCCCCCCCCCCCCAAAAAAAAAAAAAAAAATTTCCAACCTAGGTTAAAAGAATGAAATTTTTGACCTCATTTTCAAATTTCGAATTTAAACACTTTTTAAATTAAAAAAATGGAAATTATCATTCTTTTCAACTATTCAAATAATCTAACTTGCTTTTGTAATTAAAATTAAAATGCTTCTCTCTCATTTAATTTTAATTTTCTCAATATTACTAAGCTAACATTTATATTTCACAATATTGACGAGGATAAAATATTTTGATTAAATTAATTCCCAAAATCAATCTTTCACACTATATCAAATATACTTATAAATTAAACTTGCTTTTCTAATAAAAAATGATTTTCTTGAATGAGTAAAATTAAGCTTTCTTTTCCAAAATGCAAAAGAGGTTGAATTATCTCTATTTCAAATAACTTTAAATCTTTCCTTTTTAAAACGCATAAACTAATTAAATTCGTTATTTAAAATTAACCATTAAATTAAACTCATGACAAACATAAATAAAGCGATCTTTTTTTAATTAATAATTATTCACATAAAAGAAACTTATTTATTTTAATTCCTCAATTTCTAATGCGTAAATGGACACATTAAATTAAATTAAATACTTAAACTTACTACAAACATAAATATAGTGATCCTTTTTAATTAATGATTAATCACCTAAAAGAAACCTATTTATTTTGATTTTTCAATTACTAATGCATAAATGAACACATTAAATCAAATTAAATACTTAGGATAAAGTACTCCATTTTACCACACGCAAGGCATGCAAACCAAGAAATCCCACCGATCACATGACATGCAAACCCAAATGAAAAAGGAACCTCGATGAACCACACACAACGCTCACCTAATCATGGCTAAGGTGAGACGAGGGTTTTACGACCACCTAATCCAAATTCTAAGGATAAGGGACGTATACCCCACCCTGCAAATCCTGATGGAGATGAACCTTGCACCTAGGTAGTACTGTGCCTGCAATCTCCTGCAACCATGAGTTACGTAAGCATACATATATATACATATTCAATGAAGGCATTTGCTTGAGATTTATAACAAGAATTAGGGAAACAATTAAACTTACACAAGAATCGAAGCGAAAGCACAATAATAGGTATGCACAATATTTGTATTAGCTAATCTACAACATTACATCACAGTAAATCAACCATTCAAGAGGGCCACATAGGAAATAAACCAATGTCAAACCAGTTTTGCAAAGCTGACTAGGGTAGGGGCACTACATCCTAAAAAGTGTGTTTTCAGAGTCACATCTAGAAAAATCTTGGGCTACATTGTATCAGAAAAAGGCATTGAGGTGGACCCCACAAAGGTTCAAGCTATCATGGAAATGCCACCTCCTAGGAACATTAGTTAACTATGATCTCTTCAAGGCAGGCTACAATCCATCAGATGATTCATTGCTCAATTAGCCGACAAATATCTCCCATTCATCCATCTGCTTCACAAGAATGTACCTTTCAGATGGGAAGACAAATATGGAGAATCATTCCACCAACTCAAACAATATCTAGTGAATTCACCAGTTTTGGTACCACGAATAGTAGGCAAACCACTCATCCTTTATATATCACCAACCTAAGTGTCACTGGGGGCACTGCTAGCACAAGAAGATCCAATAGGAAAAGAAAGGGTTATCTACTACATTAATAGGACTTTGAATGCCTATGAACTCAACTATATATTCATTGAAAAGGCATGTTTAGCAGTGGTGTTTTCCTCTCAAAAGTTTCACCACTACATGTTAGCCCACACAATCAAGCTAGTGGCAAAGATTGACCCACTAAAATATCTACTTAGCAAAGTCACTCTCACAGGGAGGTTAGCTAAATGGGTCATGATCCTAAGTGAGTTTGACATTCAGTACATGGAATGACAAGCCATCAAAAGACAAGCAATTGTAGATCAACTGGCAGAAGCACCACTCCCAAACCAACACCCAATACAGGTGGAATTTCTAGATATGGATGTGCTCACTATCACACCCAAGCAATGGATCCTATGTTTTGATGGATCCTATACACAACATGGATCAGGTGCTCACATCCTATTCATCATTGTAGAAGGACACACAGTTCTAAGATCATACAAGTTGATGTTCCCCTGCACCAATAACGTTGCTCAATAACATTGCTAAGTATGAAGCTCTAGTGACAGGTATCAAAGTAGTCATAGAATGGAGAATCACATAATTGAAATTCTATGAAGACTCTCAATTAGTTATCAATCAAATTAATGATGACTATCAAATGAAAGATGATAATCTCATGCCCTACAAATGCATGGTGGATGATTTCAAAAAGTACTTTGTACACTGTTGGTTAACGGATTGGATTTCTCAAAATTTATAAATAAATACTCCTGTTGCCCAAATAGAAAACCAATGATAACCAGCAGTTGGGTAAATAATTGTTGTTCTTACCCTCTGCATTAAGGTACAACTTCCTATATAATATTCAATGAATTTTGAATAATTTTCTCTTTATGTGATTCACTTTTAACCAAAAAGTAAACGAAAGGCTTCAACATTCATTAGTCAACACAATATGAATGCTTAATGATGGATAATGAAATTCTTAATAAGACATTTGATCTCAAATGGAAATTAACTCTCAGGATGATAAAAGAATGTTTGAATTCTGATTGACACTCACTCATGTCTCACAGGACAAGGGGAATCAGAAAATTCAAAAGCTTACAGCTAGTTTCATTTACCAAATTGATTTGCAGACTTCAAATGAAAAATCAGAGAAAAGAAATTGATACATGAACACATAATCATTCCAACAGAAATTTTACGCATTCAAAACACACAGGTTTCTCAAGTTGTATCATATATTTCATTCCACTCAAAGATGGGTATTTCACTAAAATTACAAGTGAAATTAGTCTGGTCCTTCAAGTTTTTCACCCAAAAATTCTATACCGTGCAAAAACATCCTTACAAATATATATATAGCCACCAGGATTAATTGTCTTTTTAAATAAAATGCAAATATGAAATTCTAGAAACAACTGCCTATAACAGAAATTTAACTAAATGGCTACAAGCCGTAAATAGAGACATAACCTAAAGAACAGAAAATGACCTAAATTGTCTCTGAAGTGTGCATGGTGCCACGTATATTTTGCCACTCCATATGATCCGTGGAGAAGTTATGAACTACTTGGTAATGTGGGAGCCCAATGTGCAGGATGCGTTGCTTCCACACTTCTTTATCCATACCCACCTGCGTGACTTTAGTTTTGTGCACTTCCAAGTGATCTGAACAGACAACCAACATGGATTCAATGCGGGCCACTCTGGTGAAGTCATCATGGGTGAAGGATTTTGATTCTTTAACAGAATTGATTTTCCCTTTGAAATTCTGCACCATATCTACTACCTATTCAATGGTCTATCCGTCTTCCTTCAGAAGTTGTACATCAATGCACTTCAAGTCTTTCTGCATCACGGCAATGAGTTCTTTCAATTCTTTTAGCAACTTAATGGACTCTTCATGACCTTGTTTTATGATTGAATTTCTCCATTCAATGTTTTCCTTGGCCACATGCAGTACCTTGTCATCTAAATCATTTACTACCTTTTCTGTAAGGAAGTTCATGACGCCATACTTCTGTACATCTTTCATTTGAACCAGTACTGCAGCCCATTTTTTCCTTTCCTTTTCCCATGCTGGCACTTCTATTTCCAGCTCTTGAGTCACAGTCACAGCATCCTCATATGCCTTTACCAAATTAGCAATATACTCTATTCCTTGCTGAATTATGAACTCAAGCCACTCTTCAAAGGTTTCTGCCAGGACATGATTTCTCTGAACCTTATCCAACAAATTCTAGTTCATGGGAGATCTAGGATCAAAATTTTGAGGAACCTATGATAGGGGCTATGGGCTGGGATGATGAATGGCCTTAATATACTCTGCCATTTGCTTCACAGTTTGCTTCAACTCTCGTTTGTCTTTCTCATCCTTCCATGTTCTAGGCAACATTAGTTTAGCAGAGGACTCTAAGTGTTTTGCATCAGCAGCCCTTGAAGCAGTTCCTAAATCAAGCTTTTCAACAACAAAATCCTACTCCATTGCATTTTTTGGATCTTTGTCAGAAATAGGCCTAGCCACTTCAGCTACCCAGTGCCCTGTATTCTCATCCACCTCCAGCATAGCTTCTTCTTTTAGCTTTTTGGACTTAGGTGTTTTTTCGAGGCATTTGCTCACCATATCTTCCATGGGTACATTGATAGGGACCACATTGCGCTTCTTACTTATTGATGCTCCTAACCACCTTGAAACATTTGAGGATATCTTAGCTGGCGATGTTTGACATTCAGATGAATCCATGGTCACCAAAGTAGTCACTTGATCGGAGCCTTCCCCAGACTGCTCCTTTTCTTTACTTGCATCTTGAGCTGCAGGAATGTCTGTTTCTGGTTCACCCATACTCACTTGCGCCTCCTCAGTATCAAGAACTATGATGGTTTCTTTTCCTGTGATGTCTGCACCTTTCCTTTTACTTTTGGAACAGGTGACTCAAACTATTGAGGGGCCAAATAGTGGTTCTTTAAGTCTTCTGGTTTGAACCTTTTCACTTCGAGTACCAGTGACACCTGCAATATTAACAACAATGTTAGAAGAAGAAATTGGTACAGCAGCATGAGATTGCTCAACTGATTTCTCGACTGAGCCAGCAGTAAATTTTATTCCAGGCCTATGATCTCTTAACCATTTCTCTATTCTTCTTATTACATTAAAGGTTCTTGACTGAATATTTTCTTCTTCTTTCCTATCCCAATCAATTTTAGGAATAGGTTGCACATGAACTCTTTTATTGAACTCTGGGTCCAATACATCTTCATCTTCCACTTCTTGTATTCCTGCAATGTTCATGGGCAATTTCAAAGTAATAATTTGCTGTAAAGTGAACCTCAACCATAATCTTCTCCGAACTTCAAATTCATCACAGCAATCCTCCCAATAATCTTCTAATTGGGGTATATGTGAGAAGTTCACATCAACATTCAATTGCTTCATTGCATATTCTTTGTTGTCGAACCCCTGTCGAGCAACATATGGTGGCAAATTCATCTTCTTGAGCTCCAATTCTAAGTTCAATGCATCAGAAATAGTTTGGCAACTATAATGTCTGAGTTCAACTAGGAAAATTGCTTCAGATTCACTTTTCATCCCAAATCTCTTATCCACATGAGCTAGCTGTCTGCTAACTTCTAAAAGTACATAGCTGTCGAGAGCATATCTGGGTAATCTGAAAGGTTCATCTTCAAAGCCTCCAATTCTGATATAAGTGAATCTAGGAAATTGAATGAAACAACTCCCATATGTGGTGACCAACTTTAATGCCTCAGGTGACATCCTATTATTCAAATTTCCTTGTAGTTCAAAAGTTAATCTTCCCGCAAAGACATCATTCCATCTCAAGAAATTTTCTTTGTATCTCTGTATTTGCAAATGTGGATAGCACTCGTAGACCTTCATTCCATTAACCCAGGGTTCCTGATGTAATCCTGTCCATTCTCTAATACATGCTAAAATATAGAACAAGTATGAAGTCATGTGAAAATTAGTTGTTCCAACAAAATTACTCAACCCTTCATGCAATCTCTCAGTAATTACTTGTGCCCAGTCCAAGTATTTTTCACCAACTAATAATACCTGAATGTAAAAATACATCCAGTCCTCCCAATAGAAGGCATGTGAATTCCCCTTAAGCCTGTTCAAAAGGACCACAATATCCCTAACTTCTGTGATGAAATGCTCTCTTGTTAAGGGTTTGGGCAACCTAGAACCTCCCTTTTGTATTTTAAGGAGCCAGTTCCTGGCTATGACGCTTTGATAAACACTTCTCTTCTCAGAGAAAAATGCGTATGAGGTTCCTATGGACCAATCTTCATATGGCTCTTTGTGAGGAATTCCAATTGCAGCCATTACAGTTTCTCTGTCAATCCGCACTAGCATGTCTCCATTATTGGCTCTAATACACCTATTACCAACATCATATCAGTTCATACATGCATATACTAATTATGGGCAAGGAGCAGCAATTGGGAATGCAGCGGCCTCAACAAGACCACTATGAACTATCTTTTCCATCATGGAATTAGCTGTCGAGTTCTTGGCCCTCTCTAAAAAGTTATCTAACTCATCCTGAATGAAGGCTATATCATCTAACTCTGGAAGAGTACTAACCAAGCATGATGTTCGACCCAATCTGGGCAGAACCGGTCTCATTTTTGCTTTAAATTGCGTCAATTAGACAACATTCAATTCTGAAGCAAAGAATTACACTTTCCAATTTTCAGAACTAAACAAAGCAAGGGAAAATAAGCAATTGAACTCACCTGTCTTCAATATCAAACTGTGAAACCCTCAGAAGAACTGAGCTAGATTACCTTCTGCATCTCCACTCTTCACCAATGGCAACAATAATTACCTTACCTGAGATGCCCCATATTTAAAGATGGAAAAGACTGAAATGAACCAACACACGCTTCGACCCAGCTTATTCTCCGTGTGAAACCACTTGTGATTTGATATAATTCTGACATGCTTATTAATTAGAAATCAACTCCACATAGTCGACATGCCTTCTCATGATTGTTTCCATAATTACAATTTGAAAACATGAAAACCAAGGAAAATTATGTTTTGATTGCACCACCTTTTCTTTCATGACACCATCGGGCTGAGTTGAAAACACCGGTTTGAACCTTGAACTCATTTTTAAAGAAGTTGATTGGTTCAAAGTTCAATGACAACAAGTCACATTTGCAAACAAGCAGAAAGAGACAAAAGGAATGTTCAAAAGCACGAGAATGAACCTTGAACCTTGAACCATTTCAAAACAAAAGTTCAATGGTTCAAGTTCAAAGCGAACACAAGACAAGCACTAAAAAGACAACCGCAAAACACAAGACAAAAGACCGATTGAACCTTGAACCTTGAATCGTAAAGGTTCAAAGTTCAAGTTCAATGACTATGCTAATGACAACTTGGAACTTTATGGAATGCATCTCTCTTGAACTTGAATTGTGAACTTTATTAAAGGTTCATTGAATGAGTACGAAGCTCATTTAATGAAGACTTAAGTCCTAGAAAATAATTACCCTTTTTTTTTGATAGGCTATAAATGAAAAATAAAAAGGGGGCAACATACACATCACCTTTGAGCAGATTCCAAGGCTAGAAAATAGAGTTGCTGATGTAATGGGCACTATCACCTCACTTCTACAAATTCTAGATAAACAAAAGCATTATGAATTCCTGGTGGATCAATTGTTTTCCCCAGCCTATGACAATTCAACATCCCAAGTCATTTGTGCCCTAACCGGTTCGGATTCCCCTCTATATGGGAAGATTTATGCCTCCCTCAAAGACAATACCCTCCCACCAGACCTATCTAATAACCAAAAATGAAGCTTTATTTGACAAGAATCCCACTACACCTTAACCACTGACACACTTTATCGCCAAGGTCTTGATGGTACTCTTCTTCGATGCCTCGATCGTAACGAATATGACTCCACCTTACATGAGCTTCACGAAGGTATTTGTAGTATGCATTCAAGTGGTCCTACTCTTGCCAAGAAACTTTTGAGGATGGGATATTATTGGCCGATAATGGACAAAGAGTCTTATCAATTTGCTAGGTAATTTCCTAAGTGCCAAATTCATGGCAACCTCATCCATGTGCCAGTGCAAGAGTTGCAACCATTCACTACATCTTGGCCTTTCTGTCAATGGGGATTCAACCTAGTGGGAAAGATTCATCCTTCCTTGTCAAAAGGACACAAGTTAATTATCACGATCACTAAATACATCACCAAATAAATTGAGGCAATTCCATTGACTATAGGTGACCAACAAACAGATAGCTTCCTTCATCCTAAATTACCTCATATGTCGATATGACATCCCTAGCTCTATTATCACAAATAATGCAAGACCTTTCAAAAATCAAGATGTCTAAGAGATTTGTGAGCGATTCCATATTCAACACCTTATTATCCACAAGGGAATGGCCAAGCAGAGGCCTCAAACAAGACAATCTTGAAAATCCCCAAAAAGACAATGAATGATGTTGGTAAAGATTGGCATGTCCAGCTTAATCCTGCACTTTGGGACTACAAAATGAGTATCCGTACACCTACAAGAGATACACCATACTCATTGGTATATGGATCCAAATCTATCCTACCTATTGAGGTAGAGATTACATCACTCTAGGTGTCATTAAAAGGCCTCAATCCAGATAAGGAATATCGAGTCAACAGGTTGCAAGAGCTCAAGCTTCTAGATGAATGTCGACAACCTGCCTTTGATCATCTCAAGGCATATCAACAAAGAATGTGTCAAAGTTAAAATCACAAGGTCATCCCAAGGGCATTCAAAATTGGTGATCTAGTCCTAAAATAAAATCCCAGAAATCAGCAAGATCAGGAAAAGAAGGGGAAATTTGAAGCTAACTGGTTGGGACCTTTTGTCATCGTATCAACTTATGGATCGGGAGCATATCAGCTGTCAAATTCAGAAGGGGACATGCTCGATGAACCAACCAACATCATCCATCTAAATAAGTTCTACACTTGAGTCATCCAATGCACAGATCAAGCAAAAAAGCAAAAACATAAAAAAAGTATCAAAAAATAGTCACTAGGCTGAAAACCTGGCAAACAGGCACCTTGTGACACAAAAAAAAAAAATACAAAAAATACAAAAAAACGAAAAACAAATCAAAAAGTGCAATAAAAACAAATGGTGAAAACCTTGCAAGAGGTGCCATTTGTGAGAGAACAACTCCTCTGTCTATTAATACTCACATCATATATTTGATCCATTTGATCTAAGCCCATAGCCACTACAAAAAACTCCCACTAATGCTTATCAATCCTGGACTTACTTAGCATAATCGCTATCCTTGATTATCTAAATAGTTATTTGTATCATATCACACCATGGCTTGGTCCGCAGTGTACATATCCATATCAAAGCAGTATTGACAACAAGGGCAAAATCCTGACCTCACTGGGGGGATTTTTCTTTAAGGGTTTTTAGGCATCATACCAAACACGTAGCAAAACAACAAAGATCAAGACAATCAATAGTGACCAAAACAAAGAAAGAAGGCAAAACATCAAGGATTGCACTAATTTGGACTTGACAAAAGGATCTATTTTCAAGATGTTTTATTTTGGCAAGAATACTTTTCAGATAGCATGCATGCTTATGTATGGTTGTTGATCTTTTTGCTTATCATATCTCCTAAGCGACTCAAGGATGTCTTATGACTAGAGAAGCAAGGAATGAATGTGATGTTTTATTTGTCTGATTTTTGGGAATGGAACCTTCTACTATACCAATTTGTCTTACGATGTATTCAAGAAACATATCACTAAAGACATTTTGGATTTGTATGGGACAAAGGTTAACTCTTGTTTGTTTTACACAAGCAACACTCAGGTCATCTTGGTTCAATTATACCTTGATGCTTGTGTCATCTTGCAATATCAAAATCCATGTAAGTTATACTCAGGTTTTTATGGTTCAATTATACCATGACGCTTGTATCAAATTTCAATAAATCAAATCCCAATGATGAAAACAAGGGAAGCACTAGCACTTTGATAAAAAAATGGATGACAACATTGAGAACAAGAATGCATATTAAACTTTGTATTAGGTGCATTATCATGTTAAACTATAGTTAGTTGTATTATCATCATATCATGCTAATTAGTATCATTTCATTATCATGTCATGTTAATTAGTACCATTTCATTATCATATCATGTTAATATTTCTTTAGGTTGCACATCATTATCATCTAAAAGCTTGGATTAATTTCCACATCATTGTCCTGTTAATATTGCATTTAGGTGCATTCACATTTTCATTTTACAAATTACATTAGATGCATTAACATTTCATATCATTATCACATCATACATCTCATTTTCAAGATACATCTCACATCATACATCTCATTTTCAAGATACATCTCACATCATACATATCATTTTCAAAATATAGATCACATCATACATCTCATTTTCAAGATACATCTCACATCATACATCTCATTTTCAAGATACATCTCACATCATACATCTCATTTTCAAGATATATCTCACATTATACAAATCATTATCACATGTTACATATCAAAAACATTTGGTATTCTAGATTTCATTATCCAAAGCACATAAAAGCACAAAAACATGTTAGCAACATTTGCACCATCATAGGCATATCACCTTCCACACATATAGTATCCATTAGACATACATTAAAATCATCATATAAGCATGTAGATCATAAAAATAAAAAACACACACGTCACATCATCTGCATCGTCATCTACAAAAGTCATATAAATCAAAAGCATATCATATAGCTCATGAAAATCAAAGTAGCTACATTGATAATATATCATCATATATATGTGTGAACACATGCTGATCCAAAGGAAAATCAATGATACAAGTCAGAGCCAATCATCAGTGAAACAATTGAATGTCCAAAATCCCTGTATATCATATCAATAACAATGTCCATAAAATCAAGCAATATCAGTATCAAGGAAATCACTGAACATCAATAATCTATGGAATCAATAAGCATCATATCAATGAGATCATCAAAGTATCATATCAATAAAAACATCAACAAAGTATCATATCGCAAGGTCATCAAAATACAATAATGTGTGTCTCGATAAAATACATCAATGTACAAATACAACATATGTGATCATGATCAAGGGGCAGGATCATCCTGGCGACCTCCAGAACCTATTGACTGAGAGCTCAAGCTACCTGCACCTATGCTACTATTGGGAGTGTCTCTCCTAGGTCCCACGACCCCTTCGCTGCCCCTATGTCTACGAGATCCACCCCACTAAGAACTAGATGCATAGCTAGGAGCCCACTGAGCTACTGACACCATCACAAAGTATAAATCCCTATAGTAGGTGGCCCTCTTAGTCTAATAAACAAGAGTCCAAATGGTCTTTTCTATAACCCCCTACGTGGTTTCCTATTGCAGAGTTTAAACCATCTCATCAGCTCGACCCCGACACTCTATCTTATTATCCCACTTTGCGGTAATCTGCATAATTTGTGCATGGGCAACCTGTAAATCCTATTGTGCTATGTCCCTCTCAGCTCGAGTGGTTTCCCACTCTAGTGACACCATCACCACCTATCTCTGTAACTGTCTTACCTATGCCTAGGCCTATGTAAGATGACCCTATACCCTATGCAATAGGGACTATAATTCTTCTATCTGTGTTTGCTGCAGATGTGGAGGCACTCTAATATGTGCCCCTTGTGGCTGCGATGACTAAAGATCCTAAATACCAACCTGTCGAGGGGCAGGAGGGGGCATATCAATCCTCCTTCATCAAGAAAGTGGTTGTACATCCTCCTCCTCCTCCTCAACTGCTATTCTCACCAATCCTATCAACCCTACTCCTCCACCAACCTCCTTAGACTTAGTCTCCTCATCAAAAGAATCATCAGTCTCCTCCTCAGATCTGTCATCACCTAGCCCCTCCTCGGCCTCCACTAAAGCAACATCCTCATCCTGTACTGGCCCTCCTCATCCCAACTACTGCCTCCATACTCCTCATGTACCCCTCTCTCCCCATCCACCACCCCTCCCATCCCTTCCCTCATCTACTCCTCCTCCCTCGCCACCACCAACTCCCCGATCGTACCTAATCGCACAACCTCTAACACCTCTACTACCCCTCCCACCTCTCCCACCCCTCCTACCACCTTAATGACCTCCCCCTCCACCCTAATCATCATCATCATTGACCTCCTCCAGTGCATGAATTGACTCTCCTGGCCCTATCAGTCATGGGAGTCTATGTGTAAGAAAATACTACATATACTCCGCAGTCATCCAAACATCAACTACATCCTTTAGCATTCTCCATACACAAACTGGCAAGGAGTAGAAATCAACCCAGGATGTAGAAAAATCTAATGTAGGTCCCCAATATGTCCTCTCATTGTGTACCCTAACATACACAGTCATCCTCTTCGGCATAGGCTGCATGCGACCAAACTGTCAGTAAACCCGAGGTAGAATAAACTGCTCTACCACATAAGTGGTGCAACCTAAAATAAATCTGCTCAAAAATAAATATGGCACCTCAAAACCATCCTTAGGCCAAGGCTCACACAATCCAAATGGCCTCCTCACTACTGAATCGATGTCATTCAAATCCTGCCTCCAATACTCTAACTTCCTGAGCATTGGTTGGGAAGCGATCTGGCTATACATCATCACAAAGGTGCCCCTATTGGTTTGAACCTCTCTCCAAGTGGATGGGTCACTACGATGTGCTCCCATCTGCAGAAGAGTGCACCTAGAAGCTAGACTGGTCGCATCATCATAGACCACCTGATGGAGCTCATGATATAGATTGGCAAGAAAAATATCCCCCATGCATATCATGTACATGATTGCACCATCTATTGTAGAAATCGGCCCCATCCAATTGATAACCCATGCAACCTCCTGTATAGAATTAGGAAGCTACCAATCAAACCTGCCAATACTAATGAGAGTGGGGCATAATTGTCTACCATTTCCTACCATGCCACTTAGTAGTCTGCAATCTGTGGATCTACAAACACCTCCCACAAAGCGTTTGTCCCACCAACCTCCACATCATAAATGACCAACTCTCCTAAAATCAGAATCCAAAGAATCTGATAGATGTCCTCAGGTGTCACTATGATCTCACCCATCGGTAAATAGAAGGTGTTATGCTTAATGTTCCATCTCTCGGCCATCGCAGTGAGTAATGCCCTATTCTTTTGATAGCATGGTATGTGCAACAAGTAAATGAGACCGCAAACCTCTATAATTACCAAATCATCGCCAGTCAATCTATGTCTCATCACAAAAGTATTCAGGTATTTCTCCCGAAGTATGAGAACCACTCAATGGACCTATATCATCACATGGGTATCATTCTATCAATTACATCTATTCTAAACAATCAAACAATCAACAAATCAAGCAACAGTAGTCACGACATCAACCAAGGCCTATGTAATCATCCAATCAATAAATCAAGCATCATATTGAGAATTAATCGACAACTTCATTTCAAGACTCATATCAAAAATCAAGAACCATATCAATGACAAAGTTCCATATCAAAGATCAATCTCAAAAAACAATCAATCATGTTTCACTGAATCAAGACTCATATGATAGATCAATCGATCAATCAAATCAGCCCCATATCGAAATTGTTCCATATTGAACAACAACAAGACCCATACCAGAAATAGACCCATATCAAAAAATTGACCCATATCGACAAATAGACCCATATCAAAAAATTGATCCATATCAACATCAAGACCCATATCGGAAACAGACCCATATCAAACAAGAGACCCATATCGAAAACCGACCCATATCGAATAAGAGACTCATATCGGTATCAAGATCCATATCAGAAATTGACCCATATTGACAAGTAACCCATATCGACCTTGAACCATATTGACTTTGACCAACTTGATCCAAACCAAAATTTGAACCATCTCAAACTAACACAAAGGACTCATAATGACAAATGACAATCAATCAACAAAAAAAAATCAACACAATCAATTCAACTAACACATTGATAGGGTGTAAAACTTCATAATAAACCTCAAAATCAAAATTGCACATGTCAAAATTTTCTTAAAATTCAAAAAATTGTCTCATATGCGCTAAAACAATATTTAAATGCGTTGTTTCAAATGCGCTATTTAACTAATTATATGCGTGAAAAAAATCATTATATGCACTAAAATGTCACTCATATGCACTACACTGTCTATCAAATGCACTACAATCCTACTCAAATGCGCTAATAAAAATTCATATGCACTAAACTAAAAATCATATGCGCTACAACAATCATCAAATGTGCAAAAAGAAACATCGCATGTGCTTAAAGCCAATTCATATGCACTAAAAGAAGAAAAAAACTTAAAAGTGCAAAAAGCCCTAGAAAATTCAGAAAACTTGCCAAATCTACCAAAATCAACTAAAATCTAAGCTAAAAATTCACAAAGAGGGCTAAAAGATCAACTCATAGGTGGACCATAATCTGGTGGCCTCTAGAATCACCAAACTCGCTCAAATCAATGACAATGGTAGGGGGTGCCATCTCTCCTCTCTCCTCCAAGCTCCAATTCTCCAAAGAGAAGTGTGCAAATGAGCTGGAAATGGGCCCTTGGAGGCCTATATAGCCCATGCTGACACAGGTGGTTGTGATGCCTCAGTGGATGTGTGGGGCATGTACATGCTATCCCCACATAGTCCTAACCCCATTTTTACATATCATTTTTAATAAAATCTATCGAGCGATAAATTTTCAAAAAAACCAATAAAATAAAATTTAAAAATTTAAAAAATCGACAAATTAAAAAATCACAACAATCCGAAAATCGTTGTACTTCATTCTTCTCCCTCGAAAACCACATTTTTTTTGAATTTATCACCCGAGGGGGCATATGATCACTATCATATTGATATTTCCATATCGACTTCATATCGAATCGACATTATCATTAGTCTCATATCGATAGATAAGTTTTATATCAACATTTCATATCAAAATCAATTTTCATATCTAGGAAATTAAATCAACGACTTTGGCAATGAAAACATATCGAAAAAAAATTGATTACAAAATGAGTGTTTTCCTTCGAATCAACATGTGGTCACACATCGACTCAAAGAGGGCAAAATATAGACACCTAAAAGTTGCACAACAAATTAAGTGAATTTAATTCATTTAATTATCCCTGATTCTTCCAATTAATTAAATTAAGATTTAATTTATATCCCTATTCTTCTAATTAGCCTATTAATCAAATTAAAGATTTTATTAATATTTCCCTTCTTCTATCTAAGCCAAATAAATTAAATTTACATTTAATTAAATCCCCCCTTCTAGCCATTTTAATAAAATTCACATTTAATTAAAAATCCCCATTTATCCTCTTTCCCCTTTTAATTAAATCCAAATTTAATGAAAACCCCCTTTGCAAATAAATAAATAAAAAAATTATTTATAAATCCCCCCTTGCAAAAATTCAAAATTCACATTTAAATAAATCAATGTTTATTTAAATCTATCAAATGCAAGTTGCAACCAATGATAGAAATAAATCAATTTTATTTTAATTAAATCATATTTTCCCTCACCCACTTGTAAAATCCCACATCTCCCACTCGCCTCCTAATTATCCTTCTAGAATCCTCCTAATTGTGTCTAATCTCCTAATCATGTCCTTTCCCTAAATTTGAGGAGGTCACTTCTCAAGTTTGGAAGAAAGTCTTCTAAATGGATTAAATGCTTCATCTCTTCAACAAGTTAACTTGTTGAGCTCCCCAAATTTGGAAGGACTCTTACAAATTTGTCCCCCAAAGTCCTATTTACCATTAATGGTTAATTCAACCTCCCCTCATGGTTAGATACTTTCTCTCTAACTTAACCCTCATCTATCCCAAGGGTCTCATCAAGCACTCATGG
Source organism: Cryptomeria japonica (assembly GCF_030272615.1). Lineage (NCBI taxonomy): Eukaryota > Viridiplantae > Streptophyta > Pinopsida > Cupressales > Cupressaceae > Cryptomeria > Cryptomeria japonica. The sequence continues at coordinate 468,347,817 of NC_081411.1, read as the reverse complement.
CTTTGACCCTAGTTATCCTATTAACCCTTGCACAAGAGTTTACCCTGGGTAGCGGCTTTATCCATTGGTTATCCACTAACCCAACTATAACCTTACCTCCAAAGGTAACCAACATGTCTCCTAAGGCATTTAATGCCTCTTACATCTCCTCTGAAGCCCTTTCATGGTGACATTTGTCAACTTGGGATTGGATTGAATCCCTCACATGGATTGACAATTGTCAGTCCTAGCCCTTGTTGAGATTACTCAATCTCAATAATCTATTTCTCTATTTTCCCTATAAATAGAGCCCATTCCATCTTCAAAAGAATTCAATCTCTTTGTGGATCTAAATTATAGTCATTTTACAAGTTAAGGAGCTCATTCAAGTCATCTTCAAGCATTAGCATTAGCATTATAAAATTTAGCATTTGCATCATGATTTAGGACATCATCTAGTTTAAATCCATATCTTTTCGTAGCTTAATTAACTATCTAGTATCATTTAATTTTTAATTTGGAATCAATCTAGTTTTATTATATTCATCATCTTAAGCATTTAGTCTTGCATCTTACATCCTAGCTCTTATCCATCATCTTAGAATTCATTAGGATCTTATTTGCATCTATTTTTATCCTAGAATCATTTAAATCTCATTCTCTAGGTTATCATCCAAGAGATCAAGTGCTCTTCCAAGTGAGGGCCACCTTGAATCTTGAGGATCTTTAGAGATAGAGGAACATGGAATGATTTTTAAGAGTTTAGATTCACTAACTTGTTTTATTGATTTCTAATCTCTAATGCAATGTTCCATGTGTGTGTTTGAGTTGTTTTCCTTAAAGTGCAAGTTGATTCCACATTTCCAGCACACACATGTCACCAAAGATAAAATAAGAACAATCAAAAGACATAAGAAAACAAACAGACAATATGTTCATGCCAAACTAATTCTTGTCTAGTTATCATGATGATTATATATGTTGATAGGATGTCTTTATATCTTCTCAATCTTAATCTCGTCATGTCATGATTGTGTTGAAGTCCAATGTTGAATTCTTGTCTAAAGTTTAATCCATCTACAAACTAAAAGTATTTATTATGAAGCAAAAGTGAAGTGATGCAGATTGATGGTGGAAGTGAAACTTTATTGCATTTTGTGAGCAAAAAGATAGATATAGATGTAGCGTCATAAATTGTACACCCTTAGTTGGGTAGTACAATTCTATGCTTAGGTTAGCACCCACCTTATTGTGTTTTCATCTTGCATTTCAATTCCCCCTTAAGCATTTAATTAATTAATTTAAGAACTTCTTTCGTCTCTCTACATATCATAAAATTGGGCCCTATATCCTAAGTGTGCCCCTTTTTATTTCATTTCTCCAATTAATCATTTCATCAAATACCCTAATTATGTCTTATTCCAGCCTTCAAGGCCCGATTTTTCATATCAAAACATCACAAATTTCCACAAATTCTTAGAATTTTCTTTAAAATCACAATATCTTGCTTCCCCAAAAATTTGGCGAAAAGTTAGTCGAACTATGTGTTCAGACCATGTTGGTACCAACATGGTCCTGATTTTTTCTCCTTGAATTTTGGGAGCATGTTTTGGTGGTATTTTAATATTCAAATCCAAGAGATTGGCAAAAAATATCATTTCTAAGTTAGCCTATGACTCAAAACAAAGTTACGGTCTCCTATGTAAACCCTTTCTTTCCTCATTTGAAGATCTAAGATCTAGCAATTGAAGGAGCTTCTTATGTAGTGAAAGTATAGGTTTTTTGAAGTCTAAAACAACAAATCAAGCATCCATCAAGTCTACATCAAGCATTTTCAACATCACTTAATAGGTTTGAAGACATTGAAGAATAATAGGAGATCATTGACTGATGATTGGCTTGTACCTCTCCCTTAGGGTCTGGTATGGTTTTATGTTATTTTCATGTCTTTGTATGAGCTTCATAACAATCATTTTCAGATTTACATGTTGGCAATATGTTCGATTTGGTTGTGTTGTCATTGATGTCAACATTGTATCCCGGTTGGAGACTATCTCGGTTAGTCTTGGTGATCATCTTGGTTTTGGCTATGATTCTGATCCGGTATGATCAGATCTTTGGAATCAGTTTTGGATCCTTAATCTAGATGGTTATATGCTTTCTATATTCTATTGGTTGATGATTTGGTTATTTGGATATTATCGCTTTTGGTATTTACTGGTACCAGATAGCTTCTATCTTTCCCAGTTAGCTTTACCGGTAAGTGATATTTGGTATTTTGGTCAGACGATCTTGGTCCGGCTTATGGAATCAGTTTCTATCATGCTAAAGGTGCTTCTTGATCATATTCTAAGTGTTTGGTGACTTTGCATTGGCTAGTATGCTATTATGGTGGTCCTATTTGGATCCGATTAGACTTCCTGTGTTACTTCACTAATGGTTTCTACCAGCTGGTGAAGTGTGTTGTATTTTGGTCTTAGTGAAATTTATGATGGATGGAATTATTTGGTTACTTGATTTAGGTCCATGCTATGTAATGTAAATTATAATATTGGTCCGGTGATACCATGTAATATAATTTTTGTTATTATGGGTTTATGGGTTTAGGATTTAGCCGACCTTGTCAATAAGGTTGATGATTTGTATTTATAGGTGACTTATTCATGCAATTTGGATATCGATGGGATGGATGGTTATGTTTGCATTATCAGAGGAAGGTTTATGTCTGAATATGTGATATATCATTTGATGAAGGTTTTTGTATTGTAGGACAGACATTTGTGCTTAACTGGAATAGTATCATGTATTAGGAGATGTTACTTTCACAATTCATTCTTTCTAGATTGTAGTCCAATGTTTTTGTAAGTCAATGAGACTTATTTTTGTGATGGTCAGTGCACTCTAGGCTATTGACCTTTTTTGCAAGTGCAGACCAATTGTAATTGTTCACAATACTACTGCAGAGTATTCATCTGATTGTGGGTAGGGTTTCCTACCGTGGTTTTTCCCTTTACTGGGTTTTCCATGTCAAAATATTGGTGTTTGTGTGTATTGTGCTTTCATGTTCTATTCTTCATTGTGTTGGTTCTTTATGCTCTGGTTTAATGGTTTTGATATGCATAAGTTTCTAATTTTTGATGGTAAATTGATTCACCCCCCTCTCAGTGGACTCTTGGTATCAGATCTATCTAACAATTGGTATCAGAGCTTTGTCCTCTCTACAAAAGTTTAACCGCTTCAGGATATTCGATGGCAATTGCATCTAGTTCTATATTCAATCCCTATCGGAAGGAGAGTCCCAGATTTGCTTGCACAAATTACAAAATATGGAAGGAGTGAATGAAGATTCATCTCAAATGTCTTGGAGTTGAAGTTTGGGAGATAGTGGAGAGAGGGTATATACCTCATGATCCTAATTTTGGAATATCGACACCTACTGATAAATAGAAGAAGGTTGAAAATGATGTCAGACCTAATAAAGCATTGTTAAGTGCCCTATCTAATGAAATGATATTGAATGTCATAGAGTTGGAGAATGCAAAGCTGATCTAGACAAAGCTTGAAACTCTTTATGAAGGTGACCAGGCTATGAAAATTGCAAAACTTGAAGTTTTTGGGTAAGGTATGAAACTTTGAAGGTGGAAGAAGATAAGAAGATAAGTTCTTTCATGGATAGAGTAAATGAGATTGCTATGGGAATCAAATGTTGTGGCATATTGATTAGTGAGGATGAGATAGTGTCAAAGGTTATGAGAGTTCTACCTCTGGCTTATAAGATGAAGGATACTTCAATAAATGAACTTTGCACAATGTCAAGTACCCCTATTACTAGAGATACACTACTTGGTAAATTGACTGCTTTGGAGCTTGAGGAACTTGGAGATCAGAGTGCTACTAAAATTGAGACTGCATTTAAAGCATTTGCCTCCAATAAGCAAAAGGTAGATTGGAAAGAGATGTATGCTAAAGATATGGAGGACATTGAAAGAGAAGAAAGAGAACTTGAAGAGATGAAAGCCCTGATTGCTAGAAGAATTCCTAAAGGACCAACTGGAAGTAAGTATGAAGGAAAAGTACCTTTTAAATGTTTTTCATGTAATAAAATTGGTCATTTTGCTTCTAGATGCCCTAAAAGAGCTCCTAGGAATCATGAAAGATTTGTGAAAAGTTATAAGCCTAATCTAGAATATCAGAATAGACCTAGATTCAGAAGGAATAAGGATAAATTATGTTTTTATGTTGGTGATGATGATGATGAATCTATGAGTGGAATTGGTAATGGAGCTGCCTCTGGTAAGGAGTGGGTTTTTATTGCTATCAAGGATCATTGTCTGGAACCTATCATTGAAGCAACTCATACTAAAGGAAAGGCTATAGCTGCTAAAATTGAGGAAAAGGATGAATGGGTTATAGATAGTGGATGCTCACATCACATGACTAGTGACAAGAGAAAATTTCTATCACTACAAGAATTTCAAGGCGGATTAGTCAGATTTGGAGACAATAAGGCATGTAGGATCAAAGGAAAGGGACCAATATAATTGGATGGTAAGACTAACATTGATAATTTTTATTATGTTGAAGGCTTAAAGCATAATCTTTTAAGTGTAGGTCAGATGGTGGATAAAGGATTTCATTTACAATTCAAGGATGGAAAATGTAATGTTGGCATTCTACACTCTTATGAGAATATTTGATGTTGTCATTGATGGAAACCAACTAGAAACAAATCGGCAACCAACTAGCAACCAATTGGAAATAGGTTTCTACATGCATCGACAGACACCGGCACTGGTAAACGCTTACACCGGCATCCAGTTTACATCAGAAATGAAGTATACCGACACTCAAGCTGACATGGGATGAACTTTTGTTTATTGTAATATAATTATCTTTTGTAAGCCGACATGGTATGTTGTAAAAGACTCATATATGTATGAGATCTTATAGGTCATTTTGATATGAGTGATGTGAGAGGTAGTAGATGAAACATTATGTATGGTAGAAGATAATTGTTTAGTGGCAGCGAAGGTTTTTGGTTAAGGTATCTATTTGATCTTAAACCGGTACTGAACTTGGCATTAGAGATGTTGTTTTGAGTAGTACATTGTATTCGATTTAATTATCCATTTTGTAGTCAATGAGACTCTTCTTTGAGCAGTGAGCTCTAGGCTATTGTCCTCCCTGCATGTGCAGGCTTCTATTGTAAGTAGTATTTATTCATTGGCCAATGAGTAAATATTGTGGGTCACAAATCCCACTGAGGTTTTTTCCTCACCGGGTTTCCTCATTAAATATCTTGTATTATGGTGTGTTTCTATGCTATCTCTATTATTTTTGTTTACTGCATTAATTCTTGTTTACCGGTACATTGTTTTGGGTGGCAAAGTTATAAATAAGTTTAAATATTCAAAAAACTAGTTAGACACTAAGTCACCCCCCCTCTCAGTGTTTGTGGGACTATCATTAAATCCAACAATTGGTATCAAATCTTGGTCCTCTATTTGTGAAAGCCTAACAACTTGAGGAATATTCTGAAACCAGTACAGATGGAGAACTTAAGAAAACAGTTGGAAGGAGATCTTGAAGATTTTGATGTAGAAAAATTGAAGAATATCAAACTTGAAGATGATGTGAGGACTGCTAAGGAATTCATTAAAGAACTTCAAGAGAACCTTGGTATAGCACAAAATAAAAGAAAATAACTTCATGAGAAAATGCAGAATGATGATGATGAAAAGGAGACTCTTAGAGATATTGCAAATAGGTTGAGACAAGAAAACAGTAATATGAAGAATGAAATGCAAGATATGACTATGAGGTTATGTAAGGATATTGAAGATAGGAAGAAGAATGAAGAAGAATTGAATAGGAGACTTAATGATGCAGGAAATGAAAATCTGAGACTTGGTCATGAAAATGATATGCTAAAGATAGATTTGATTCACATGCAACATGATAAGGAGGAGCTTACAAGACAAGTTGGAATTTTGGAAAATGAGTTGATCACTGCAAATGAACACAAAGACAAATTCAAGAAAAGTTCAGAAAGGCTTGATGACATGCTAAAAAGGCTAAAACCCGATGGAGATATAAATGGACTTGGATTTGAAATTGGAGAAAGTTTCGGTACTGCAAATAATCAAGATCATAACAAACCGGTAAGATAGCCTAATGCCTATAAATTTAATGGGAAATGTTTCAATTTCAACAAGTATGGTCATAGAGAAAATCAGTGTAGATTTAGAAATAATCAGAATACAAACTTACCCACCAGTCAATGTTCCAAATGCAACAATGTTGGTCATAATTCAGAAAAATTGCAGAATGAATATGAAATGCTATGTTTGTGGTAGATTTGGGCATTTATCTAATCAATGCAGATCACAAACCTATCAAGGATATGGAAAGGCTATTCAGAGGAATAATGTAACCTATTATGCATGTAACAAGATTGGACATATTGCAAAATTATGTAGAAGCAAGAATACACCAGCAAACAATAAAGGATCTAGTTTGAAAGGCAAAGAAAAGGTAGATGAAGTAAAGAAAGAATTTTCAAAACAATGGATTAAGAAGAGTGATCAGAGAACTGATGAAACTATCTTTGCACCGGTAGAATAGAGTAACCCTCCACCGGCAGGAGATTCTTCATCTAACTAAGGAATAATCCTTAGGGGGTATTGCAACAAGTTGAAAATCATGCACTCTACCCTCGGTTGATGGTGAGAAGATACATTTCTTCTTTACTAGTAGATGTGTTAAGTGAAAACTTAACTAACAAGAATTTAATACGGTTGTTGGAAGATATTTCATTATATAACATCAGAGATCCCTCATTTTTGACTCACCGAGCATTCAAACATCAAAAAGCATGAAACTGAGCAAGGGCATTTTAAGGCGAAGCTGCGAAGTGATTTTTAGGCATTCAGAGAACTTCAGTTAAGAGGTATTTTTTTCAATGGCATCCTCATCTTTTGTTCCTGAGTTTATTGCAAACCCTACCATTGTTGAAAATATCAAATGCCCTAGACTCGTGTTTAAGATTATCCCCAAGATTGCAAAACAGGATGATTCTGTCGAAGCTTTTTCAAAAACTCTGAAGGCTCTAGCATTTGCAGAAGACCCTAGAATCTACATACATTGCAACATAGAAAACCTATGGACTGAGGATTTAAAGAAAATATTTAATGAGGTTATTACAGATGGAAATAGTGTGATTAAACCTGAACATAATATTGTGGAAGACTTAGGTTTTGTAGAGATTCAAAACATTCCTGTATTTCCAAAGGAAGTTGTAAGACTTGTACTAAGTAGAGTCCATGGAGAGTTCATATGGTTAGATTCAGTTTGCAAGATAATCAAGGAAGCTATTAAGGTAATTACTGGTTTACCTTCAACCAATAGTAGGCTTGATAAAACCAAGAAAATACCTAACATGGGAGTTATGGAGTTAACCAAAGCCACATCTGATAATAGATCACTTAGAGTGAATGATGTTAAGGATATAAATGTGAAATATGTGACTATTGTACTTGGATACAAAGAAACACATGCAAATAGACTGAATTCTATTTCTAGCCTTTGTATTCATAGTACATATGAGATGGTGAACAATAATGCTAAGATTTATGTGTGTGAATGGCTTAAAGATGAACTAATTGACAATTTGAAGAATATTAAGGGAGACAAGAAAGGTACTTTCCATTTTGGAAACCTACTAGTATGCCTGATGCTATACTTTACTAAAGAGATACCCAACATAGGTCACAAAGATTTTGGTTATGACATCCTGCTAGGAAAATAGATACAAGAATATTTCACCGGTATGGGCATTAACTATGATAAGAACATTACAGACTACTTCAAAATATTTCAAACTAAGATGAGAGCAAGAGAGAGATTACTACAGAGCATAATTGATAAGTATGACAAACAAATCTGTTTTGTCATTAAGTGAGATGAAACTTGGATGGAAGCAGTAAGCCCTAGAACTATTTGGGTTACTAAGATGGGTTATGAGGTAGACAGATCTGTTCTTGAGACATATGCTAAAGCTCTACTTGATGCACCAAGGGAGCCATCTGAGAAATTCTTTGGTAGTGCAGAAACCATTGAGAGTAATGTATCTATGAAGAAGAGGAGAAAAAGAAGAAAAGTTTATCAGAGATGCCTCCAAGAAGGTCAAAGAAATCAAAGAAAATGTCATGAATATTAGTGGTATATCAGCAAGTGAGCTTGAAGGACTGCATCCTAAAGCACATGTTTCACCAGTTGTAACATCTTCTAATACTGACAGTGGTAAGATTGTTGAGTTTAAGAGAGTGGAAAGCAAAAGGAAAACCTCGCTGGTACCTTCTCCTCCTCCTAAGAAAACTAGAACACTGAGGAAAAAGCAATAGGCAGTTAGAGAACCGCAGAAGAAGCTTACACCTAAGAAGAAACAGACACTGGTTACCCCCACACTGGATGATCTACTAATTGAGATTACACAAGAAAGTAATTTGATAAATGTAAATAAATGGTATAATTCTTTTAAGGATTTTGACAAAAAAACCATTGAAGAAAGCATTATTCTATATTTGGATATTTACAAGAAAGTTTTGATAGAAGTAATTGATGAGTTACCCAATGATTTATACATGAGATTGGAAGCTAAAAGACTATCTATGATGGAACTGGATAAGAAGTTGAAAGTTAAAGCACTTTTGGCTGTACATCCGGTAAACTCTAGAGAAGAGATAGATGAGCTTATTTCTAAAGCTAACCAGTCAGTATTTGTTAGTGGATACCGACAAGTGAGCCTGATGGCTAGAAGGATTAAAGAAATTGTTGATGAGACTGCAGATAAATTAGATATATTTTTTGTTGAAAAGGAAAAGAAAGAAGAAAGAAATAGACCAAAATTTGAAAAGACATTCAAGGTATATCAGAAAGACAAGGGAACAGGTAAAATAGTTGGTGTACCTTCTATAAAAGTAACATATAACATCCCTCCACCGGCTCAGGATGCCCCTCCATTAACTTAAACATCACCGGTACATACAACTAATCCACCGAATATAGTTGTTGAAGGTATAGTTCATGATGATACTAACCCAGAGTCTGAGATACTTTTACAATGAATGTGGATACACAGAATATAAACATTGTTGTGGACAAAGAGACTGTAGAGTTTAAGGTAGATAGTGTTGAGAACAACAAGATCTCAAAGAAATTGGCACAAACTATTGACTCTCAGGAAATTGAGATATTGGCTCAGGTAGAGCAACCAGAGATTGAGAAACCAACAAAGAACAAGACAACTAGCATAGGGCTACTGGAATCTGAGAAACTGGCAATGGTATAGATAGAGAAAAAATCTGAGTCAGAGGTTCATGTTGAGTCTGAGAAACTGGCAGTTACAGAGGTGCTTAATCAAATTGAGAAACCATCAACGGTAGAGGTACATACATAGACAGATCCACCGGAATAAAATATAAGTAAAGTGGAAGCATATGATGAAAATAAAGAGGATGTAGTGAAGGTAATTGGTCAAACATCTATTGAGAAGAAACCCACAGTAGAACTGAGCACATCTACAGGTGAATTTAGACCTACTAACATAACAGAGGTTCTATTGGATTCCATTAAGAGGATTATAGATTGCAATGCCTTAGCATTTAAGGAAATTGATAACACATTACCTATTTTGAAGATGATTACACCAAATTGTAAGATAGATCGCATTAATGATTCTTTAGGGAAATTGGACACATTGTCCAAATTCATCATTGATAATGTATTAACCATACATAAGGTGAATGAGGATACCATTAAGGAGAGAGTTGACAAAGAGAAAAACACATTCTTTGAGAACACTATAAAGAAAGGTACTGATCACTTAGACACACTTTTATCGGTACTTAACTCTACAATTTTGGAGTATAAGGAGTTATATAGAGAAGCATGTAAACCTCACTGTTTGATAGAGGACATTGATTAGGAGATAAAAAAGAAACAAAAAGAAATTGATGACATAGCGGACAACATGATAGGTTAATCTGGACTTATATCAGTTTTTGAGCAGGAAATGGCAGTTTTTGAGGAGAAGTTGGAGAAACTTGAGAAAGAGAAGGCAAGGATAAGGTCCAATGCCCGGGAACTCAAAAGTAAACCTGGTCCAAAATTGGACAATCTTATTACTCAGAGAGTTGAATTATCTAAGGCAACAGTACAGGGAGAGCAATCACCGGAGCAGCAAATGCACTATCTCACCGGTATGATCCAGTAGATTGAGGTACTCTAAATGACATCAACAAGTTTACGCAGAGTTTAACTCTAGTTTTGGCAGACATTTTTCATATAGTAACCAACTAGTTATAGACCTTAAGGTAGCATTTTTTTATACTCTTTTGATTATTTATGACATCCTTTGTCATTGATGTCAAAGGAGGAGTAGTGGAGAGAAAAATGTATGTACAAAGGAGATCACCTCCTCAGGGGGAGCACATCTTTCTGGATTTCACTTTTGGATAATAGTTTTGGATTTTCTCATGAGTGTTGCCATCAATGCCAAAGGGGGAGATTGTTGGCATTCTACACTCTTATGAGAATAGTTGATATTGTCAATGATGGCAACCAACTGGCAACCAACTGGCAATAGGTTTCTACATGCACCAGAAGACATCGGCACTGACAAGCGCTTACACTGACATCTAGTTTACACTGGAAATGAAGTATATCGACACTCAAGTTGACATGGGATGAACTTTTGTTTATTGTAATATAATTATCTTTTGTAAATCGACATGATATATTGTAAAAGACTCATATATGTATGATATCTTATAGGTCATTTTGATATGAGAGTTATGTGAGAGGTAGTAGATGAAATGATATGTATGGTAGAAGATAATTGTTTAGTGGAAGCGAAGGTTTCTGGTTAAGCTATCTATCTGAGCTTAAACCGGTACTAAACTTGGCATTAGAGATATTGTTTTGGGCAATACATTGTATTGGATTTAATTATCCATTTTGTAGTCTGTGAGACTCTTCTTTGAGTAGTGAGCTCTAGGTTGTTGGCCTCCCTACATGTGCATGCCCCTATTGTAAGTAGTATTTATTCATTGGCCAGTGAGTAAATATTGTGGGTCACAAATCCCACCGAGGTTTTTCCTTCACTGGGTTTCCTCGTTAAATATCTTATGTTATGGTGTGTTTCTATGTTGTCTCTATTATTTATGTTTACTGCATTAATTCTTGTTTATCGGTACATTGTTTTGGGTGGCAAACTTATAAATAAGTTTAAATATTCAACATACTAGTTAGACATTGATTCACCCCCCTATCAGTGTTTGTGGGACTGTCATTAAATCTAACATGTAAGATCATCAATAGATTCAGTTTGGAAATAGCTTCTGGAACTCAGACCAATTGAAACATCTTTCATTTGAACTGCAGTGAGAAAGCTTGTTGGATTACTCAGATTGATGAAAGTTGGTTATGGAATAAGAGAACGTGTCATGTAAATTTTGATTGCACAGTGAAGATCAGTTCAACATAGGCTGTCAGAGATTTGCCCAAAATTGTCAAACCTCATAATTCGGTATGTAGAGAATGTCAAATGGGTAAGCAAGTCAAAACTTCTTTTAGAAGAATACATGATAAATCTAATGAAATTCTTGATCTTATTCATACTAATCTATGTGGACTGGCAAGAACTAAAAGTTTTCAAAGCTGATGATTAATGTAGAATGATGTGGGTAGCATTTTTGAAAGAAAAATCTAAAGCTTTTGATAAATTCAAAATCTTTAAAACTATGGTTGAGACTAAGACGGGACTGAAGATAAAAGTGTCTGAGATTATATCAAGGTGGTGAGTTTACATCTGGTGAATTCAACAACTTTTGTGATAAGAATGGAATCAGAAGACAATAGAATGTATTGGTGGAAAGGAAGAACAAAACCATATTGGATGCGGCAAGGACTATGATGACATAAGATATATTGTCTGATATTTATTAGAGGGAAGATGCCAATACAATTGTATACACTTTCAACAGAGTACACATTAAAGGTGATACTGGTAAGACTCCTTATGAATTATGGTTTGGTCATACTCCTACTGTTAGATATTTCAAAAAATTTGGAAGTAAATGTTACATTAGAAGAGATGATGCATTGGGAAAATTTGATTGTAGAAGTGATGAAGGAATATTTTTGGGTTTTTCTACCAAGAGCAAAGCATATTGATGTTATAACAAAAGATTGAATAGGATAACAAAGAGCATAAATGTCAAGGTGGATGAACATGACAATAATCAGATCAGATCATATGACTGTGGATAGAAAGATGAATTTATCAGACCAGAACTAGTAATGCATGAAGATGCTTAGAATAGTGAATCTGTCACTCTGGTAACATCAGAAAACTCAATTATGACAAAGGAATGACATAAAGAGTTAGTAAATCAAGAAAATTCAAAGACTCCCAACTATGTGAAACTAAATCATTCTGAAGATCAAATCTTTGGAGATAAAAGAAAAGGTGTGATAACTAGGAGAAGACTACCTACTGAAGAGGTATGTTTGATTTTTCAAATTGAACCGTAATCATTTATTGGAGCAAGTAAAGATGAAAATTGGATAAAGGAAATTGAAGAAGAATTAGATCATATTGAAAAGAATAAGACATGGGAACTAGTTCCTAGACCTAAAGACAAGAACATTATTGGAACTAAATAGGTTTACATAAATAAATTGATTGAGGAAGGTCAAATTGTGAGGAACAAGGCTAGATTGGTTTGCAAAGGTTATTCATGGGAAGAAGGAGTTGATTACGGTGATACTTAGCCTCAGTTTTAAGAATTGAAGTAGTAAAACTTTTTCTTGCTTATGTTGCACACAAGAACTACAAGGTATATCAGATGGATGTCAAATGTGCATTTCTAAATGGAGATCTTGAAGAGGAAGTGTACATTGAGAAACCTGATGGATTTTCTTTATCAAAAGACAAGGACATGGTCTGTCGATTGAAGAAAGCATTATATGGACTAAAACAAGCCCCTAGGACATGGTATGCTAGATTGGACAAATATATTTCTAAGCTTGGTTTTAGCAAAGGTAATGTTGATAGTAACCTATATTACAAAATTGGGCATGATGACATACTGATCATTAAAGTCTTTGTGGATGATATCATTTTTGGAGGAGAAGATAGTCTATGCATGAAATTTACTGATGATATGAAGAATGAATTTGAAATGTTTATGATTGGTGAGATGAAATTTTTCTTAGGTTTGCAGATTACTCAGAATGATAAAGGTATTTTCATTTGTCAAACTAAGTATGTGAAGGAGTTACTTAAGAAATTTGGACTTGAGAATTCCAAACATGTCGATACTCCTATGATAACCAGTTGCAAATTGTCAAAGGATGATGAATCCCCTAAAGTGAATCCAAGTAGATTCAAATCAATGATTGGTGGATTGTTGTACTTAACTCAGACTAGAACTAATATTATTAATGTTGTTTGTATTGCCTCTATATTTCAATCAGATCATAGAGAAACTCATGATATTGATGTTAAGAGAATATTCAGGTATTTGGCAGGTACAACAGACCTTGGGTTACGGTATCCAAAGAATGATGACTTCAGATTATGTGCATATACAGATTCTGATTGGGCAAGAGATGTGGATGAGAAGAAGAGAACTACCAGTGGTGCATTTTGTTTGGACTCATAAAATTTGACTATTTTGAGAGGCCCATTTCAAAATTTTGCTCTGCATTTCAGAATGACACCTAATGAGTCAACTTGAATGGTTTAGTTTGGGATATGTAAAATGGAGCCAGTTGATTATCAAGGGGTAAGGCTTGGGAAATGTGTCCTACACCTTTCATTTGGCCTATGAAGTGTTTTGCAACTTTCAGTTTTCAATTTGGTTCAATTTGTCAAGTACCCATTTCAAGGGGTGAGTTGAAAGTCCATCATAGGTGCAAATGCAGATTTTATTAAATAACCTACTTTGAGGCCTTGCATCTTTTGCCCAGTTTGTCATCATGTTGAAATTCAAAGTGCACTAAATTCTATGCATATAGGTGAGTCCACATGCCAAGTTTCAGATCTTTATGAATCCATTTGATCAGTTTTCCAAGATGATTTCTTGAGCCACTTCATTCAGTTTTATGCATTTTCATTGCTACATCTTTTAAAGTTGCTATTTTCACGAGCAACCTATTTGTACCCAGTCAGCCTTTTGGCTGAACTGAGCATTCTAAGGTCTTCTTTGTACTTCAAGGTACCTATGCCCCAGATTTGGGGGTCTACGGAGATTGTTTGATATTTTTAAGAAAGGCATTTTGAGGTCCCTGCACATTGGTTTTATCAGGTTCATAGTGCTGACAAAGCCATTTGGTCATTTTTTACCATTAATATTTCTTCACTCAGGATTCATCTTGAGAAACGTCTTGGCAAAGTGAATGCTTATATATCAGACAGTACGCCTATCAGTTTGCGAAGTCCAGAAAGGTGTTTTGACTAGTTTGAAAATTACATCTTTGGGATTAAATGCGAAAATGTGGTGCAAGCGCCTGAAAGTTGCAAAACTCAGTTTAATGATCAGAAAACTGTGCCAATCAACTCCAAAGGTATGTACGAGGTTCTTGTGGCATTTCAAAGGTCAGTTGCATGAAAACAAAAAAAAAAATTGTCGGACCCACTTTGGTGCTCGACTTGGCTCATGCCCTTGCAACATTATTTTATTGGTGACTTGGTTCACTGAGAGAATTTCAGAATATTTAAATGTGGATTGTGATCATGAGACATGTCATAAGAGTTCAAGATGCTAATAGAACTCCAGGCAATTTCAAATTTGCAAGTTTAATGCAAAATCCTCCTTCAGCGATAGAGAATAGACATAAAAAAAATGCAAATTGGTATGTGACTAAGGTGAAAGAAATTTCCAAGTAAATATCAATTTCCCTGTGGTTGAGAAAACCAAGAAGCTCTCAGCAAATGTGTAAATTGCTAGTCCTCCCTTTGTTGTGATCTCTATGTGATGGCGTAGAAGGCAGAAAGTTTCAATACAAAATGTTGGCAAGTGTAATTCCAGATTTGCAAGGCAACCAACAATCCCTCCTCTACATGGCAAGTGAAAGAGCAGAAACTTCCAATCAAATGCAATTTAGTAGATTCATCCTCTCTCCTCCCTCACGTGGTTATTGATCTTTTCATTCAAATGCAAATTGGCTGGTGTAAACCAATATTCCTCCTTGCATGGCTATTGGTGAAGTTAATTTAAACTCCAGGCAATTGCAATTGGTAGGTTTGAATGCCATAATCTCCCCTATCGTGAGGTAAAAGGTTTCAGAAAAGTTTCAAGCAAACTACAGATTTGCAGACCTATGCTCATGTCCTCCCTTCATAGGTAGCATGATGGTTAAAAAGAGCTTATGAAACTCCAAACAAATGCCATTACCAGGTGTATTGCCAGATTCTCCTCCTCTACATGGCGTTAAAAAGGATAAAACTTAAGCAAATGCAATTAGCAGGTGCATGGTAACATGTGATGATTCTTCCTTGCCTACTGCGTGGAGTTGAATTTGAGAAGGCATTAAATTTAAAGCAGATGCACTTGGCATGTGCTCAAGATAGTTCCTTCCCTCGCATGCCTTTTTAGCAATGCTCCTGTGTGGTTTCAGAGGCTTTATAAACTTTCAAGCAAATCCCAATGGCAAGTGTAAATTACTAGTCTTCTTCTGCAGTGAGCCATGGCGTCAAGAAGGCTGTTGAAAACTTAAGAAAATACAGTTTGTAGATGTATTTCCCAGCCTTCCACGTGTGGTGTTGAGCAAACATTTAAAAAAAAAAGAAAACCTTTCAATGCAGATGCATTTGGCAGCCAAAGCCAATGTGAGGCCCTACCCCAACCCATCCTATCTCTTCAGTTATTTTCATTTTGGAACTATTTTGGATACTAGTTTGGACACACTATGGATATAGAACTTTTCATGATTCCGCGATTTTGGTAACATTGATATATGAGGATGCTTCATTTCTATGCCTTGTGGATTATAGAATATTATATGATTCTAGATTAGGGTAATGTTGTGATGATGCAGGTTATTATCTGAATTTCAGGATTTGATATAATGTTTGGAAAATGTTTGCATATATTGTAGATGGATCAAATTTTGAGGATTATGAGGAAATTGCTTTGAATTGTGACAAATTATATTTCATAATGTCAAGTCTTTGTAGAATGAATGTATTGTATTCTGATTATGTGATTTTATATATTATATGAGGCTATTTGGGAAGTACTAATGTTTAAATTGAGATGTGCAGGAAAATATCCATGTGACCATGGAAATATTAGGGAGAATCAAGCCTAGGCCAATGTGCGTTAGTAAAACCAGGGGTTGTCTATTTGGAGAGACAACACCCCGTATGTACTGTATTTTATTCGTAAATGTAAAATGTTGCATGAGTGTAATTTGTATTTATTGGAATATTTAAATTGTTTAAGGGACAATTGCCATGTGTTTATTGTGATGTGGAATTATGTTGTAGTGTCACTTGACACCTATGTAGTATGTTGTGTTGGCAATTTGTCATGTCACCTTTTTGAAAGTTTTATTTTTGTTAATAGTTATATCCCCTAATTATCCTTGAAGGAACCAAGAAATCTAGGTTAGAGAGCCACAAGGAAGGTCAACTCAGAGTTGACCCGTAGGTTAACTTCAGGTGGACTTTCTGAAGGTCAAATCAACTCCTAGAGTCAATTTTAGAGCTTTTCTATTAGGCCTCATGGGGTACCTATGGGTGAAGGCCAAAATTGGCCATGTGTCTTTCCCTTAGGACTTGTTTAACCACCCAAAAAAGTGGTTTTCCCAAGATGGACGAATTCCATCTATAGGAGTGCCCTCCTTGGTAGGATAACCTTCTTGGAGAGAGTAATCCCTCTTCCCCATTCCATTTCCCTTCTCTAGGCACCTAGGTTAGGGAGTGTGTAAGACCTAGGGAAGGCCAACCCAATGGGAGATCACTCACTCTATCCAAGAGGTTGGAAGGAGTGAGAGAGGCCTTCTTAGGCTAAGAATGGAAGCTTAGTGAGTTAATCACCCACTCTCCACTTTTGGAGATTTTTGGAAAAATTTGGAAAAAAAAAAACCAGTTTTAGAAATTTAGAGGAATTTTGGTGGCCAAGGATTTGCAGAAAGTTGTGTGGATTGGGCAGCTCAACTCCAACTAAGTTTAGCATACCTATTGGCAGAATAAGGTTGGTTGTTATCTCCTCTTGTTTTTGTTGTCTATGTTAGTTATGTTGTTTTGTTGAAGGAAAGAAATGCTTGTAAAGAAAGTGTGTATGTGAATTGTTGTTGAAGAAAATAATGTGTAGTTTCATTTCTATGTTTTTCTGTTTTGTGTTCTTGTTTTGGGAGTGTCCAAGATCTTCTACTCTTGGGAGAGTAGGATGATCTTGGGGTGGAAGAAGCATGACAGCCTTGGGTGAGAGGCTCTCCTTAAGGAGAGTGATCTCAAGGGTGTCCTTTGTGACCCTTGCTGCATAGCCTTGTGTATGCATTTGGGGGTCATAAGGGGAGAGAAATGGCTTTGAGCCTTTGGGGGGCATAAGGTGTGTGAGATGAATTCTGTTGGGTATTTTGTGTTGCCATGAGGTGGCTTGTGTTATATTTTTGGCTGCAGTCTCCCCAATGGTACTTGGTCCACTTCCACCCATAGATTGATCTCCACAAATGTGGTGATAGTGTAGCTTGGGATGGGAAAGTGAATGTGTTGTGTGTTTTCCCTATTGTTATGTTGTATTGCTTGGTTGTAACCCGTCTAGGTCTTGATTCTCCTAGCTCGGGGGTGGCTTCTAGTAAGCCTAGGCTGGGAGGTGAGCATCCCATGGTCACAGTCCTAAAACTTTACTTGCAGGTGGCTTGGGGGAAAAGACTAGGAGTTGCAGATTTTGTGTTGCAGACTTCTATTTCAGATTCCTGATTTTTATTTAAATGCAGAAAAGAAGAAAGAAATGTAAACTTATGATTTGCAGCAAAAGAAAAAGGAAGAGAAAGTGTATATGTAAATATAGGGCTTAAAATGATTCTGGTTCTATTTAAATAAATGTAATTTTTATTTTCTGTGTAAAAGTTAGAGAAGGATGACTGTTTAGATCTCCTACCCATTTTCTTATTTGGGCTATTGTAACTATCATTCTGGAAAAACATTGTAAATGTAATTCTTTTTATTATATTTTTATGTCTATTGTGTTTGCTGTGGTCTACATTTAAATCTGGTCTGTAACATGTTTATTTACTGCATTAGTAAGGAAAAGAAAAAGAAATGTAGTAGGGTTATTAATTACTTGCATAGCTTAAATTCTGTTAGTTTTATGACTGTTTTTTAAAAAAAAAGAGTGAACTAGTATTGTTTTTTTTATTTCTCACTATTTACTTGCATAGTTTAGATTTTGTTATTTTATGACTGTAAAAAAAAAAGAAAACCAGAACTATTTTATTTCTGTAGCAAGTTTAAATAAAAGAAAGAAATAAATAGATCTATTCTAAGTGCTGTTAGAAGACTAAAAACGGAATGTAGATGGTTATAAACCTCAGATCAATATAAGGGTTTTTAACCCTATTACTTCAACATTTAGTCATATATACCTCTATATGTATATAAGTATATATATTGAAAATATATACCTATATAGATATAAAGTATATATATATATAAGCTTCCTGTAATGTGCATACCCCTGTAACAACAAAATAAAGGATGCATTTTGAACTTGTGCATCTCTGTTTCAAACATATAAAATATAATGCAGAATAAACCCTTTTATCCTATATATATATATATATATATATATATATATATATATATATATATATATATATATATATATATATATATATATATATATATATATATATATATATATATATATATATATATTCTGCAATCTAAAGTCATGCTCTGTGGGTGCCTGTAGAAGAAAATATCTTCATATTCATAACTTATATTGTGCATATATATATATATATATATATATATATATATATAATACACATTGATATTAAAAAAAAATAAACACATCACATAAGCTATGCCCCACGAAATGTTAAATGAAAAACAAAAAAAATAGTAATAATAATGCCGGCCGAACCACTGTGTGTAAACACAGTGGACGGCTCACGGGCCGTGCCACTGTGTTTACCCACAGTGGACGGCACGGCAGCCGAGCCACTGTGTGTAAACACAGTGGGCGGTGCTCGGGCCGCGCCACTGTTCTTACCCACAGTGGACGGCACGGAGGGTGCCGCCACTGTGTGTAAGCATAGTGGACGGTCCGCGGCCGCCACTGTGCTTATACACAGTGGACGGCAACCGTCGTCACTGTGTATAAACACAGTGGCGACCGGGAGAACCCCGCGCCACCTCCTCTCTGCGAAACCCTCCGCCGTGCCCTAGCTTTGCCAAACCTGCAATCCCCCAAAACCACAAAAAAAAAGGGGACACGCAATAAAATATAGACGTTTAATAAACCCTAACCCATTTCGGGTTAGGGTATAAAAGGGTGAAAAATAAAATAGGTCAAGTGTAAATTATAAAAATGCAACCCTAACCCAATTTCGGGTTAGGGTTAGCATTATAAGAATTATATATATATGTATATATATATACAAATAAATGTATATATATATATATATATATATATATATATATATATATATATATATATATATATATATATATATATATATATATATATATATATATATATATATATATATATATATATATATATATATATATAAGTAAGAGAATTAAATTAGAGCATTATAATTGATTTTTAAATTATAATGAGGGTTAGTATTTAAAAATATATATATATGATTTTATATATATATATATATATATATATAAGGAATTTAAATGGGGATTTTTTTTAAACATTGATTTTAATATATATATATTTGGGGTCAATTCAATAATGGGATTTTTTTTTATATGACCATTTAGATTGGAGTTTTAAACTTGGTTTTAATATATGAAATGAGGTTAATTAATGATAGAATTATTATACGTCCATTTACTCCTTAGGAGATTTGAAATTTCAAAATAGTAAAATTTTAAAAAGGGATTTAAGAATGAAGGGGTTATCAAAATTGGAAACACCATACATTAACTCGATTAATTTAATTAATTAATCAATAGACTTCCCTCATTATATTTGGGGTATTAGGAAAATTTAAAAGGGGAATTTGTAGAACCAATTTTATGGACCATAAACCCTTGGGGGTAAGCTTGGGCCAAATTTAATTTAATCGACAAATTAAGAAGTTAGGGAAAATTAGAATTGGCCTTAGCTTATTGTCGGTTTTAGTGGGCAAACGACATTGTAGTAATTCGAACCCTCATCAGTTGGATGTATATAATAATTTCGCAGGTGTATCAATTAATCAATAGCATTATCCTTATATGGATTGGGAATGATTTAATACCTTAAGGTAACCAATTATTCCTTGATTTAATTAGCGACAACTTGTCTTAGGTAATTGAGCTAGCTAACTAATCGGTAATGCAAATTAATCTTCACCAATCAAGTCACTCGCTCGAGTTGGTTATTTAACTTAACCTTAGTAAGTAAGTTAATTACATCCTAGATAAGACAAAACTTTAAATACAGTCGTTATGTATTAGGATTTATAGCGAGTTCATGACGTCAAAAAAATTTTGTTGTTCCGTTTTTGTGCCCTAAAGCTTGGGCACGACAGCCAATGTCCTCCCCACACAGGCACGTAAAAAATGAAATGGCACAAGGCATTAAAACCTTTTAGCAAAGGCATGTTGGCAGGTGTAAAGTGTAATTCCACAACCTTAGGCAGTCCACATCCTTCCTGTACATGTCTTGGTATTGGTAGAGGGTGTTTATAAAATTCAAACGACCATAGTTTGCAGGTGAAATGGTGGTGAAGATTGTGAAAAATTTAGAAAGTGCAAAACCAAGCATAAACCATATATCCCACATTGGCTAGGCGGGGGAAATTTTTGGTATTTAAATGTAAGGCTACGTACTTCTATAGTGTCAAAGCCTTGAAGGCTTTTGATGCAAGGTGTTGGCTGACACCTAGTAGACCCCACGCATGCCTGCATGTTTCTCAAGGCAAGGAAGCTAGCTAGCAACCAGGTGGACCCCACGTGTGCATGGTTGCTGAGGTGAGCATGTTTTGTAGTAAAAGAACGAGTTAAAGATCGAGCAGGTTTGAGCTGATTGAATGGCGGTCGCTATGTCACAAGGCAAAGATGCATGAAGGTTACCCTTCACAAACCAATGACAAACCACTAACGGTCATGGTGAAAGCTAAGGTAATTAAAGATCGCACAAGTTCGCAGAAGATCAACAATGGTCGCTATACCGCAATGCAAGGATGCTCGACGGTTAGTGGTATGACTCAATGACAAACCATTAGTAGTTAGTGCAAGCTGTTAAGGTGAGTAGGAAGATCCAGGTGGCAGCCCAGCTGGCGGGTCCGAGTGAGGTGGTGTTGGCAGGTCTAGTGGCATACAGGTGGGTGCCACGTCGCATACAAGTGGTGGATGGATGAGGTGTCATCCCAGACGGTGAATAGTGGACCCTGCTGACAAATCACAAGCTGCCATGTGGCAGGATGTCAGGAGTAAAAATACAGAAAAATCAAGGTTAAATATATAGTCCTGACTATAGATAAAAAATGATAAATTTAAATGATGGCTTGCAAAAAAGATTATTTCGCCTAGGGACTATTTTTTACCCGAAATGGAAAGCATTATATATCATCAGAAAGCTCTCGAGATGAGGAATCCATTAATGTATTTTGTTTCAATAGATCTCAAATATTTTGAGAGAAGTTTCCATGGGAAGGATAAAGGAAAATATCCAGTTGGAGAAAGGGGACACTTGGCAATGTGTTATGCAGACCTAATCTTTTTCCCTCCTCTTTTTATCCTCTATTCTTCTCATTTGTAAGGGATCACAAGAATTTTGTAAAAAAACTCTGGCAAAATATATTTAGGATTTTTTCTGGTTTTTGGAAGATCATTCTGAGTTATGTAAAGATTTTGATGAAGGATATCAATATACAGATCAAAGCATTTTGAGCCTAGATTCTTAATGTCTTCTTGTATGCATGATTGATTTACTAGTTTGGTTAAATAATCTAGGATTGTTTAAATGAATGAGTTGCAAGGCAATTTTACAGAGATGTTTTAGGTTTTTCTCTCAAGGAGGGGGATTAAATATGTAATACCCTAAAAATGGTCATCTAAACCATGGGCCCCTAATCTCAACAACATCACCAAGGTCCTAACCAAAGGCATTTAAATCAACCTTGAGCACATTATTAATTCTTTAATCATTAAATATCACATGGCAAATCAATTACTCAATATTAATTAAATATTTATTTAATTAATTGAATCATTTCCAAGAATATCATTATGATCAATTATCCCATTTTAATTTATTAAATATCCTTGCATATTTAATTAATTAATAAAATTGCCATTTAATCATGCAAAAGGAATTAATTTATTACAAAAGAGGAATTAATCACAAACAAAGAGTTGAATTAAAAATTAAATAAAAGAATTGAATTGAGAGAGAAATCAAACTTGAGATATTATTTCTTTTTCTAAATTTAGAACTTGAAATCAGAAAATCAATTAAATTGAATTATTGAATTATTCTCTAAAATGGGAACTCAAAGCTTTTCAGAAAAAGAAGTTCAGTTGCATTGAAAAGACTCTTTTCTTGTATAAATAAAAGAATTATCTATTTTTATCATAAATGCATGGAATTAATTTATTATTATTTCCAATGTAACTTGGACTTCCAATTTGAATGCATTTCAATTGAGCTATAATTAGAATCTATCTCAAAGTTAACTAAACTTAATTTCTCAATTATTTTCAATTAATTCTAAATTGAGCTTTTTTCTTGGTAATTCTCTATAAATTCAGTCTTCAGCTTTCATTCCAATTTACCCCAGAGATTTTTGAGAACACGCTTGGAGATTATTATCACGCTAATTTCACTCTGGAATCATTGAAGATTATTGTGTTTTATAGATTATTTGCATCCGTTTTTCATCCATTATTGCTTACATCCATTATTGCTTGAATTGATTTTTGCTTGAATTATTCATCCATCTCGCATCCATATAGTTAATATCATATAGATTAAATCCTTCGTCTTGGTGTAGTCTAGTCACTGGTATTGCTTATAACAATTTGAGAGCAATCTTATACTCGCATCTTTTAGAAGGCAATTAGTCGCTTTGTTATGGTTTTTTTACTTATTGATTATGTTAGGATTCCCACAGATACTAAGAGGGGAGGTGAATCAGTATCTAATCGGTTGTAAGATTTTCTAAACTTAAAACATGTAGAGCATATTAATATTTTGTACTGGTAAACAAAAAGTAATGCAATAATCAGAGACAAAAGAAACCACATGAAAAACACACCATAACACAATATTTTAACAAGGAAACCCGGTGTGGGAAAAACCTCAGTGGGATTTTTGACCCACAATATTCACTTACTGGCCAATAAGAGAATATTATTGCTACAAGAGGGGCCTACACATGCAGGAAGGCCAAGTGCCTAAAGCTCACTGCTCAATTACAAAATGGGAAGTCTCACTGACTTACAAAATGGATTATATAAATCCAATGTCTTGTACTGCTTCAAGATAGCATCTACTATGCCAGATCCAGTACTAGTTTCTACTCTGCTTCTTACATAAACCCTTAACCTATAATTCGCATAATAGGTATGCCTTATTTCACCTAATTACATTCTCTATCTATTACAAAATGTTCTACAATGATCTCTCTTATATAAGAGTCATTTTACAACTTGCCAAGTCGTCTTACAATGATTTTACAATAATAAACAAAATATATTAACAAAAAAATTCCTATCAGCTTCTGTGTCGGTATGCTTCCTTTCACTGCCGGTGTCGGTGATCTATGTGCCGGTGTAGAATCTAACTTTGCTGGTGCCGGTGGATTGCCTTGCCGGTGTCATAGGATTATAAGGTTGCCATCAATGACAAAACCTTCAATCACCTACAATGTTTTATTGGAGTGTGCATTTGCCAACAATCTCCCCCTTTGGCATTGATGGCAACACTCATGAGAAAAATTCAGAAGTGTATCCAAGAATTGAAGTCCAGTAATTGTTACCAAAAATGTGTGCTCCCCCTGAGCAAATGATTCCTAAGTTATTGGATTTTTCTCATACCACTACTCCCCCTTTGGCATCAATGACAAAGGTTGTCAAAGTGTCAATAGAGTGTATTTTCCTATCTCAACCTTGTAACCGGTTGGTTATAATTTGAAAAAGTTTTGCCAGAACCAAATTCAAGTTCTCAATGAAATTTTTACTATCTTTTATTGCGGCCTCTATCCTTTGAACTGTACCGGTGAGGTGTTGCATTTGCTCTGCTGGTGTTTTATTTCCTTGTACTAATGCATCAGATATTTATTTCCTTAAACATGCGAGGTAGTCCAACTTTGGATTTAATCTCCATTTCAGATCCTTAGCCTTACTTTTTATTTTCTCCTTTTCTCTTTCTAGCTTTAGTAACTCTTCCTCAAGACCTGTTATTTTTTGCTCAACAATTGATAATGAATCAGATGAATTAATAAAATTGTTAGCTAGCTTATTAATTTCCTCTTGTATCTTGCTCGTTTTCTTGTCTATGTCAACTATCAAAAAGTTTGTCTTACAAGTGTCTCTATACAAAGTTTTGAACTCCTTAGGTGTGTTGCATAGTTCCGGTAGAAGTGTGTCAAACTGCCATGTACACTTCTTTATTTGTTCCTCAAAGAATTTTTCTTTTTCTTTTCTAACATCTCTTCGAATGCTTCCTCCTTTATTTGTTCAATTGTCATTGTGTTGTTAGTAATATACTTAGACAAAGTGTCAAGTTGACTCAAAGAATCCTTATTATCTACATTGCATTTTGGAGCTATCATCTTCAAAATTGGAATTGTGTCATCTATAGCTTTATATGCCTGTGAACTACAATCCGTTATTTTCTTTAAAGAATCTAAAAGAACTTCAGTTACATTTGTTGATTTAAATCTTGCAGTTGAAGAGTCAACACTCTAAATTCCACCAGTGGGAGCAATATCCTTGCTTGTAGTGACCTCTGGTAGGTTAGTCTGGTTTTACATTTCTTTAAACAAGGGTTTGTCTTGCTCAGTAGTTACCAGTGGCACTGATTTTGTATTAACCTGTTCCTGTTTTGGAGCTTGTTGCTCTACTTGTTGCTCTATTTGATGTTCTGCTTGTTGTTTTGTTTTCCCATCTGCCAGTTTACCTTCAGTGTTATCAGTTGCCAGTGGCTCACTAGCCTTATCTATCTTGCCGGTTGTGTCCTTATCTACCACAATTTTGACCTTTTGAGTATCAACATTTATTATATATAGTACCTCAGAATTAAGATTTGTATCCTCCTGTGATATATCCATACTCTCATCAGCCGGTTGATCTTTAGTTGTTGTTAACGGTGGAGTAACCAGAGGTGGTGGGGAGAAATTATCTCTTATTTTGATTCTTGGAGGTCCACCAACCTTTCATTTTCCCTTATCCTTGTCTTTCTTATATACCTTGATTGGTTTAGGGTTTCTATACTCTTCCTGTTTTTCCTTCTCAACAAGGAATATATCCCATGCATTTTTCAGTTTCTTCTGTAACCTCATTTACTCTTCCAACCATTAGTGCAATATGTTGGTGTGTAGTAGAGAATACTGACCAGTTAGCCTTTGCAATTAGATCATCTATTTCTTTTGGAGAGTTAACTGGGTAGACATCAAGTGATTTTCATTTTTTATTTTCTTATCAAGCTCTACAATAGACTGTCTTCTTGCTTCCAATCTCTTGAATAGTTCATTTGGTATTTCATCTACAATTTGCATCAAAAATTTCTTGTAGATATCCAAGTGTAAGATAACATTGTTTTCAACCTTTTCTTTATCATCAAATGATAGTGAGTCATATATTTTGTTGATGTTTTTCAGTTGTCCTTCCTCTGTTATTTCATCTAACAGTTTGTCAATCGGAGCAATATTTTGTTGAGTCCTTTTCTTTGGTGTCAACTTTTCCTTCTTAGGAGTAGACTTCTTGACTGGGGCCTCACTGCCTGTTGTTTTTGTCTAGTTCTTCTAGGCGAAGGTGTGGATACTAGTGAAGGTTGTCTTTTCCTCACAACTCTTTTAAATGTAGCTGGCATGTCACTCTCTGAAGAAGTTGCTACTGGTGAAAGGTGAGTTTCTAGTTGTTGTGCCTATAACTCATCTTCAGTGATACTAGTTTGTTTTAGTACATCTTCTTTGATAGCCTTAGCCTGCCTTGAACCTTTCCTCACTGTTGCCTCTACTTTCTTCACTCTCTTCTTGGATTGAATTTGATTCTCAATGGTTTCAGCACTACCAAATACCTCTTCCTTAGGTTCATTGGGTGCTTCCAGAAGGGCTTTTGCATATCTTTCAATGATGTGATCATCTATCTCATAACCCATTTCAGTAACCCAAATTGTTCTTGGGATAACTACTTCCATCTAAATCTCATCCTTCTTAATCACAAAGCATATGTCATCTTTATATTTATCTACAACTGTTTGTGATAATCTTACTCTAGTGTTCATTCTGGCCTTAAATGCTTGAAAGTATTCATTAAGATTCTTTTCTCTGTTTTCACCCATGTTGTTCAATAAGTCAGATAGTTGTTTGCCTACCGATATGTCAAATCCAAGGTTCTTATTACCTATATCGGGCACCTATTTGGTTATATGTAGCATTAAGCATACAAGTAAGTTACCAAATTTGAATGTCCCTTTCTTATCCTTCTTGATCTTTCCCAGATTGTCAATAAGTTCATCCTTTAACCATTCACATACATCAATTTTCACATTATCTTTAACCATATCATTCATATACATCAATTTTCACATTATCTTTAACCATACCATGAGAAATTTTTATGCATAAGCTGGAAACTGAGTTAAATCTATTTGCATGTGTTGTTTTGTAACCTAAAATCATGCTAATGAATCTCACATTTATGTCAGTTACATCATTCACCCTTAAAGACCTTTTGTTAGATGTTGCACTGGTTAGGTTCATTACCAGGTCATTTGAGACCTTCTTTGTCTTGTCTGGTCTATTACCGATGGAAGGTAACCCTATTACAACTTTCACAGCCTCCTTGGTAATTTTATGAATTGAATCTAGCCAGAAAAATTCACCATGAACCCTGCTCAATACTATCCTTATCACTTCCTTTGGGAATTCCGGAATGCAGAGAATTTCAGTGAATCCTAGGGTTTCAAGAATTTTGTGTTCAGGTTTCACATTACCAGAATCATCACATATGACATTCTTGTACATGTTCTTGATTTCCTCATCACCTAGTTCTTCTATATGGCAATGGATGTACATTCTAGGGTCTTCTGCAAAAACAACTCCTTTGGGGATTTGGGAAAATTCACCAATACTATCATCCTTTTTAGCTATCTCAGGAACTAACTAAAAAACAAGCCTAGGGCACTTGATTACTTCCACTACAGTATGGTTTGCTATGAATTCAGGTACAGAAGAGGATGCCATGATAAATACATTTTTCTGCCTTTGGAAAGATTGATTGCTGAAATGCTTTGCCTCTTTGCTCGAAATGCCTTAGCTCTAGAAATTTCGCGCTCTTCTAATGTTTGAATGCTCAGTGAAGTAAAATGGAGCCAAAAACATTAATTTATAATGTCAATTTTTCCAACTACCACAATTAATGCTTGCCAGTTAAGTACTTACTTAACATATCTGTCGGTATAGAAGTAATTTCAACTTCTTACCATCAACCAAGGGAATAATAGCATATTTCACATTGATTGCCAAACCCTCAAAAGAATTTTCTTCAACTAGATGAAGAGACTCCTATTGGTGGAGTGCTACTCTATTCTGCTGGTGGAGTGTTACTTGGTTCTACCGGTGGAGGAGTATTCCCAACACCATTTAGATCTGATTTCCTAATCCATTGTTTTGAGAATTCTTTCTTAACTTCTTCAACCTTTTCTTTTCCTTTCAAACTAGGACCTTTGTTGTCTATCATTGAGGACTTGCTTCTACAAAATTTAACAATATGCCCAATTTTGTTACACGAATAACAAGTCACTTTACTTCTCTGAATAGCCTTTCCATAACCTATGCCGGTTTGTGTTCTACATTGATTAGATAAGTGTCCAAATCTTCCACAAACATAACATCTCACATTCATTTTGCAATTCTCAGAGTTATGACCAACTTTGTTGCATTTAAAACATTGACCGGTGGGTGTACTAGTATTCTGATAATTTCTAGATCTACATTTATTTGCTCTATGACCATACTTGTGATAGTTAAAGCATTTGCCATTGAATTTATAAGTAGTAGGTTGTCTTACCAGTTTGCTATGATCCTGTGTGTTTGCAGTACCGGAGCTTTGACCAGTTTCAAAGCCAAGACCATTAGTGTCACCATTAGGTTTCTGATTCTTCAACAAGTCACCAAGTTCCTCTGAGCTTTTCTTGAATTTTTCTTTATGTTGATTTGCAGTAGCCAGTTCTCCTTCCAAGATACCTTTTTGTCTCATGAGTTCATTTGAGTCATTCTGTGCATGCATCAGATCTGTCTTCAACATATCATTTTCATAAATAAGTCTTGTGTTTTCATTTGCAGCATCATTCAATCTTCTAGTCAAGTCTTCTTCATTCTTCTTTCTATCTTCAATTTCTTTACAAAATCTCATAGTCATATCATGCATCTCATTCTTTGTTGTCATGTTTTCTTGTTTCAGCTTATTCATCAGATCACTAAGAGTTTCCTTTTCATCATTCTCATTTTGCATCTTTTTGCAAAGTTCTCTTCTCTTGTTTCTTGAAATAGTAAGATTTTCTTGAAGTACTTGAATGATATCCTGAGCAACCTTTAGATCATCTTCAAGTTTGATATTTTTCAATTTTTTCTGCATCATAGTCTGAGAGAGCTCCTTAAAGTTGCTTCATCAAGTTTTCCATCTCTACCGGTGTCAAGATCTTCCTCAAGCTATTAGGCTTCTGAAAATAGAGGACTAGGCTTTGATACCAATTGTTAGGATTCCCATAGATACTGAGAGGCGGGGGGGTGAATCAGTATCTAACTGGTTGTAAGATTTTCTAAACTTAAAACATGTAGAGCATATTAATACTGTGTACCAGTAAATAGAAAGTAATGCAATAAACAGAGACAAAAGCAACCACATGAAAAACACACCATAACATAATATTTTAATGAGGAAACTCGGTGTGGGAAAAACCTTGGTGGGATTTGTGACCCACAATATTCACTTACTGGCCAATAAGAGAATATTACTACTACAAGAGGGGCCTACACATGCAGGAAAGCCAAGTGCCTAGAGCTCACTGCTCAATTACAAAATGGGAAGTCTCACTGACTTACAAAATGGATTATACAAATCCAATGTCTTGTACTGCTTCAAGATGGCATCTACTATGCCAGATCTAGTACCGGTTTCTGCTCTGCTTCTTACATAAACCCTTAACCTATAATTTGCATAATAGGTCTACCTTATTTTGCCTAATTACATTCTCTGTCCATTACAAAATGTTCTACAATGATCTCTCTTATATAAGAGTCATTTTACAACTTGTCAAATCGGCTTACAATGATTTTACAATAATAAACAAAATATATTAACAACAAAATTCCTATCGGCTTCTATGTCGGTATGCTTCCTTTCACTGTCGGTGCCGGTGATCTATGTGTCGGTGTAGAATCTAACTTTGCTGGTGTTGGTGGATTGCCTTGCTGGTGTCATAGGATTGTAAGGTTGCCATCAATGACAAAACCTTCAATCACCTACAATGTCTCATTGGAGTGTGCATTTGCCAGCAGATTATTGATTACTAACCATGCATATAATTACTTAATTGAAGTGTTGTGCTTGCAGCTTACAGACCATTTTTTCACACACACATTTCTGGCACCCATCGTGGGGTAGAAGACTGCATTTTTTGGCCTACAAGACTGTTTTATTTTTTTTGTTATTTTCCAATTTTTGGATTTTTTGATTTTTTTTTGTCCATACATCTCGTACGACAATTCCCACAGGCTGAAATGACAAACTACAGGTGTCGTACGAACTGGAATCCTATCTCGTACGAGTTAGGATCCTGTATTGTACGAGTTTGTATACTGTCATACGACTCTATATTTTCTGGTTAAAAGGCAAATTTCATGATTTTTATTGATTATTCTAATGACTGACCCTGACTGTTTATTTGTCTATCTCAGAAATTTTCATAGCCTAATCAGTTTTTGCATAACGCTTTTCAAAGAATATGCTTGTCACACAAAGACAATATGACTACTGATTTGTTGTATTTGCAGGTTGCCTAAGGAGAATCAACTAAACATTGTGTATTCTTTAAATTCATTTTTAAGGAGCCTAACTTGCTATCTGGTTAAAGAACAAATTTGTCTTTTGTGTTTTTAGAAGATTTTGAGAGGTAGGAGAGTATACTCTTGTCTTTTTCTAGACAATCAGAAATCTAGACCCTTGAGGCTTTTTCTTTGTTTGAGATTTGTACATCTTTAGCAGGCCTGCCCTCCCAAGGGGTTGAAAAACTCTTAAAGTTGTTATGGCTGGTGTGAGGGGAATGACCTAAGTGGGAATGATTGGACACCAAGTACTCCAACCCACTATAAAATAAATGTGATTTGATGAAAATCAAGTCAATGGCAGTGCTTGGGAATAGCTCTCCTATGTCCTTCGGGTATATTAAACCTTATTTTTTAAGGCTGGGAGACCTCTTAATTGAGTTTATACCTCGACGCACTGAATGAATCCCTGACTAAATCCAAATCAAAATTAGAAGCTACCTGTTTCATCTCCGAAAGGGGGATAATCTTTGTGCAAGAGAGATAGTAACTCTCCCAAGATACTTGTCATTTCATGCCCCCATTAGCATTTGGAGTTGGATAATACGGCGTTGAGAATCTATTGCGTGAGACTCAGTGGCCATATTCTTATTAGCTATTGGGTGTGTACCTGAGTCTACAAGAAAAGATTTTCTTTCCTCACCAAATTCCTTAGGTTTTGCATGATGTGATTAGAGTCACTATACATACTACTTGTTTTCTATGTTTTTCATCCCTGAAACAAAACTAAAATACCAAAAATTGGAGAAGACAAGAAATAACTCAGTGATTTGAAATTTTGTCTATGTCAGAAACTAGTCCATCATAAGTCGAAACTCTGTCTGTGTCAGAAACTAGTCCATCCTAAGTTGAAACTCTATCCGTGTCAAAAACTAGTCCATCCCAAGTTGAAACTCTGTCTGTGTCAGAAACTTGTCCATCTTAAGTCGAAACTCTGTCCATGTCAGAAACTAGTCCATCCTAAGTTGAAACTCTATCTGTGTCATAAACTAGTCCATCCTAAGTCGAAACTATGTCTGTGTTAGAAACTAGTCCATCCTAAGTCGAAACTCTATCCATGTCAGAAACTTGTCCATCTTAAGTCGAAACTCTGTCTGTGTTGGAAATTAGTCCATCCTAAGTCAAAACTCTATTTGTGTCAGAAACTTGTCCATCTTAAGTCAAAATTTTGTATCCTGGTCCAAAATTAGTCCATCTCAGAATTGGTCATACTCAGTTATCATACTCAGCAATCAAAAAAACTCATAATTTATAGGCTCTGTCCTGTGAACAGTTGTATGAGTCTGATAATTTATTGTGCTTCACCTGATCCTGTCTCGTATGAGTCTTCTGATTTGTCATCCTAGGCTTGATTTTGTGTCATACGAGTCATTTTAATCTATCGTCTGGTTTTGTATCTTGTGTCATACGAAACAAAACTTCTCTAAGTATTTTTTTATCCTGCACATACCCATCTGTCATATGGTACAAGACAACAAGTCATATGAAACATAAATTTTGTCATCCTATAGTTGCTAAATTATCATCCGGTTCAGAAAACCCTGTCGTACGAGTCTCTAGTTTTGTCAGAATAGAATAGTCAAACTTGCCTAAAAATAGCTTACAATGAACATAATATTGGTTATCAATTCTCCTAAGCATAAATAGATCAAGACAGTGTACCTCTGCCATTTGTGTTGCACGATTTGGTCGATCATCTTTCAGCTATTCAATCAACTACCTATCAAATGTTAGTCACTTAGATAAATGTCTTATACAGGATAGATTGTTCCTGAAACTAGACTGAATCTTACACTATGCTTAGAATCAACTTAGATAAACATCTTATATAGGATAGATCATTCCTGAAACCAGACTGAATCTCAGTTGTTTCTCCCAAACAATACATTAACCGAACAACTAGCTCTGAAATTGATCTTGACCTCTACATCACAAACAACTTTAGGTCGCACTAATCCATAAAAATGCCTATACAAACCAAGAGTTCTAGTAAGAAAGAAGCCAAAGGAAAATGAATACCCTTTTCATATACCGACAATCCATTTTACGAAAAGGATCCACTCACTGACATACCATCGTCATCAGGCGAACCAATTTTTGATGAGCCTAAATCTCCCCTTATATATGAGACGGAACACAATGATGGAAACAAGGATGATAATAACATTCCCACAAATGATAATGATTCCTCATCATTCAGTGAGGCTGACGAAGATGTTGAACCTCCAAAAAAAGAAATCATTGACTGTCAAAAGGACAAAGACTTTAGAAAAATGATGAAAGCTATCATGACCCGAGAAACGGAAGACTATTTCTTAGAACTAGCAAAACAAGGTGCTAAACTTCCTACTGGATATGATGTTCAGATGCTCATTACTAAAAAGAAAGAATCACCTATACTCATGGTACACAAACAATTACTAGCCTTATGGATGGAAGTCTCAGAACTAAAGAATAAGGACAAGTCCCCAAAACAATATTCTCTGGAAACAATATGTCCCTTTCCATTTGACAAGAATCTACACATGCCTCCATTTCCTTCATGAGTGGAGATCCCAAAATTTGACAAGTATGATGGTACCTCAGATCCTCAAGATCATGTTAGAGAGTTTTGTGCTTCCTATATGGAGTTCATGCACAATCAAATGTACCTCATGTGCCTTTTCCCGAGGAGTTTAGGGGGTCAAGAAATGGAATGGTTCTCAAGTCTACCCAAAGGAATAAAAACATTTGAAGAACTAATCCAACTATTTTTACAAAAGTACTCATACAACATTCGACATCCTATGACTATGATCGAGCTTTGCAATACTAAACAAAAAATAGGAGAGCCTCTTCTTACTTTCCTCCAACGCTGGAGAAAGATGTTTTCTAGGTATTCTCGACCTGTCCCAGACTTTGAGAAAATGGATATATTTGTCAATAACTTGGTCCTCGAACTGAAGTATAGTGTGCAAATACAAGTACACCCATCATTTAGCAAAATGGTAGATAATGCCATTCGAATGGAAGATGTGCTCATAAACAAGGGGGATATCACGCATTGGAAAGAAACACAACCAAGATCTAGCTCTAAAGAGAAGAATAAGTATTGGAAGTTTGGCAAAGACAATAACAAGAATGTTGTTAATGATGGAGTAGTAGACACTGTCAAAACCAACTCAAAATCCACAATATTCAACTTGGCTAGCGGTACCCAAGCACTTAAAGCCATTGAGGCTGCAACAGGAAATCCGCGAAAGAAAACAAAGGAATGGTTCAAAGAAAAGCCTTGGATTTCCAAACCTGAGCGTGATTTTACTCCTCTTGAAGAATCATATGAATCCTCTTTCAAAACTCTATTGGCAAACAACTTGATAACGCTACCAGATAACTCCAAACCATATGATCCAGATGTCAAACCAAGATGGTGGAGAGAAAATGATTACTATGACTTCCATCAAAATAAAGGTCATAACATAAACAATTGTATGAAGCTAAAACATGAGATTCAAGATCTCATAGACGCTGGTAAAGTTGTTATTGGGAATCATCTGACTAATGCAGTTCATAAAGCATTTAAAGACCCTTTTCCTATTTAGGAACAAGGTGATTCTTCAAAGACCAAAGGAGGTGCCATGGTAAATTATACTTATGTCAGTCAGGACAATGTTATCAATATGATTGAGCCTTCCCACTCAGAATATTGCAATGTGATTATAGTTTAAGATAAACCAAATGAATCATGATATGCAAGATCTCTCACCCATTCTCAAAAGAAAGTTACCCTCCAAGGAGCTAGTTCTTCCGACCCATCTCAAGCAACATCAAACCCATCAGCCTTGCCAAACAAACAAAAAGAATCAACCTTGGACAAATTTAAAAGGTTAACTTCATCATCATCTTCTGGATATAGTGTCGTTGAACAGTTAAAAATGACAAATGCTCAAATCTCAATCTTTGAATTGCTAAAACTCTCATCTGCTCCTAGACAAAGCATTGCTCACCACCAACATTCCAAAAGATTTAGACATTGATTGGTTTTAGTCTATGGTGGGTCATCTGACTTCACCTCACTATCTGACCTTCTCTAAAGAAGATGATAACTCACTAAATCATCCACATAACCAGCCATTGCATATTGAAGCCATGATCCACAAACACAGAGTCAAACATGTTTTGATAGATGGAGGCATGGGGTTGAATATTTGTACTTACAGTCTACTTACACAACTAGGATTCTCTGTAAATGTCATTGATATTAGCAAGAAAATAACAATAAAATCCTATGATGAAGAAGAAAGGACTTCTAAAGGCCTGGTGTCATTACCAATCAAAGTGGGACCGGTAGAGAGAGATGTTCTTTTCCAGGTTCTTGATATTCCATTGTCATATAATATATTACTGGGTAGGCCATGGATTCATGAAATGAAGGTAGTACCATCAACATACCATCAATGATTAGAGTTTCCTTATAATGGAGCTGAAGTC
Source organism: Cryptomeria japonica (assembly GCF_030272615.1). Classification (NCBI taxonomy): domain Eukaryota; kingdom Viridiplantae; phylum Streptophyta; class Pinopsida; order Cupressales; family Cupressaceae; genus Cryptomeria; species Cryptomeria japonica. The sequence goes on along the minus strand of NC_081411.1, from coordinate 468,312,852 downwards.
AGTATTCCTGCTTATACAAATGTCATCTGTAATGTATTGACAAAAGGTGCAGATACTTTTGTGCCTCATAATAGGGCAGCCTCTCCAAATGCAGATCTAGAAGCATTAATGAAAGACTTAGAAAAGAGATTGAAGATTACAAATACCAACATGGATGGCTACAAGATAGAATTGGTACTTTCATTAGTTTCTCTTCCTCCATCACCAAAACAGTTGGGCAAGCCATTCGAGGCTATGAGAACACAAACTTCAACTCTGAATACCATATATGATGGTTTCTTTGTATAGTCTTCTACCTCCATGGTGGATGAAATAGAAGAGGATGATGTTCTTAACTAGCTCTTTAAGGAAGATAGTCAAAATGAGGAGGTACGACATTATGAGATTTCCTCAAACCAATATGGTCCTAGCTACAAAATGATTCAACGCATGGGGTACTCAGGTACTAGTCCTCTGGGAAAACAAAAGGAAGGTATTACTAAACCAATTCAGCTACAAACCAAATCCACAAATGATAAGGTTGGACTAGGTTACAATCCGAAAAAGACATCAGATCAAAAACATGTTTCTAAGCCTAAGTGGTAGAAAAGAATATCACCTTTAATAGTACAAGAAGTAGACACTCAACAAACAAAAGCATAGTGTAGAAAAGAGAAAGAGGAATCAGCAGTCAAGAAAGAAGAAATAGTCAGTGCTCAAGCTTCGATGGTATCAACTACAATAATATGGGAAGTTGAGGTCTCTAAGGATATAAGAGATGAAGTGGTAAGAATCAGAGATTTGTTTGCACCACTAAAAGTTCTAGTCACATATACTGGCAAGCAGCATGTAGACGATTCAGAGACTGATTCAAACGAGTATGAATGGGGTCCTGACCACCTCTCAGACACATCCACTACAGAAACTCCAAAAGAGTCTAGCGATGCCATAAATGATGCTCAAGAGCTGATGCAAATAAAACTAGAGAAGGAAATATAGGAAATTAGACAAAGGAGACAAGCAAATTATGAATGAGGATTGAAAGAAGGAAGAGTACCAGAAAGCTTCTCATCTATGTACCCCTATCCTAAAACTGAACAAATTAGGTATAACACTACACAAGAAGAGTTGGAAGCTATAGAACAAGAGCTAGTTATCAGTCCAGAAGAAGCTAAATGGAGTAGATGACAACAAATCATAGAAATAGCAAAATCATGTCAACAGGTGTGTCGGATATAAGTGACAAATGAACCACAACTTGAAGGAACTTGCAACATTAAAGATGTTGGTGTTGATACCATACATATGCTTACTAAATCACCTGAAGAAGACTCTGAAACTTCATCCGATGACTCTAATGACTCTGATGATAGTTTTATTCAAGACGATGTCTACTCAGCCTCAAATTCTAAATCATCTGATACAAACAATAAAAATATGTCTATTGATCTTATCACTATTAAACCATGATATGACGTCTAGTCTGGCGTAGTGAACGATGTTACAAGTATGTCTATCGGATTAGATCAACTAAATATTAACAGGAACTTTAATAATCATGATCTGACTCTTCCTGGTCTCGAGACACTTACACAAGGTGTCATTCTAGAACTCAACTTTTTGATCCATGGCTGTGATAACAATACCATGAACGCTCTTGAACCTATCCAAGATTTATCCTTAGTACATCCCAAGTTTATTGACTATACTTTACAAAACTAGCCCATGAGTATACCTACTTTTGCCAATGACTATATGTTAGCCTATTATCTCAATGCAGTCAAACCCATAGACTCTTTCACCAGTGAACAGAGTGAAAATATGACTGAAGCGGATATCAAGTATCTTAGTTGCAAAAATAAGAAAAATAAAAATAAAAGATCTAATGGCGAAAACCACATTGTGGTGGTATCAGAATCTAAAAAAGAGAAAATAAAGGATGTGCCTAAAGGTGAAAACCTCTGTGAGGCGCCTGAAGGTGAGATACTTGATATACTGCCAAGTCATTTCCAGGAAAGGTCCTCCATATTGATCGAGCCAACTCAGCCAGTGAACATTGGGAGTCAAGAGACACCACACATCATTCATGTAGCTCAATCACTATCAGCGGAATAATTGAAGGAGTTCACTCAGCTGTTCTTAGAAAAGAAAATAAAATTTGCATGGACGTACTCTAATATGCCAGGCTTGGATCTTGATCTCATTATGCACCATCTTTCAATTACACCAGGAGTAAAACTAGTTAAGAAAAAAATCCGTAAGATGCACCTACATGTAGCACTATTAGTCAAGACTGAACTAGAAAAGCTACTCAAAGATGGATTCATCAAAGCTATAGATTATTCCGAATGGATTTCAAACATAGTACTTGTGTCAAAGGCAGATAAGTCTATCAGAGTTTGTAATGACTTCAGAGATCTTAACAAAGCATGTCCAAAGGATGACTTTCCATTACCAAACATTGATATGATAGTCGACATGACTGATGGGTATGAAATGTACTCACTAATGGACGGATTCTCTAGATACAATCAAATCAAAATAGCCCCGGGAGATCAAGAAAAGATAGCTTTCACCTGTGCATGGGGAACCTTTTGCTGGAACATCATGTCATTTGGGCTAAAGAACACAGGAGCAACCTATCAAAGAGCAGTTACAACCATTTTTCATGACATGATGCATAAGAATATGGAAGATTATGTTGATGACACCTTAGTGAAGACTATGAAAATATCAACACATATTCAAGAGTTAGGTGCTATACTCGACAAAATGGAAAAGTTCAAACTCCGGTTAAATCCAAAGAAGTGTACATTCAGAGTGACATCTGGTAAACTACTTGGCTATATCATTTCAAAGAAGGGAATCAAGGTTGATCCTGAGAAAGTCCAAGCTATAATGGAAATTGCACCTCCAAAGAACATCAGTCAAATGAGAAGTCTACAGGGGCATCTCCAATCCATCAGATGATTCATTTCTCAGTTAGCAGACAAAGCTCAACCTTTTACAAAGGTATTGAGAAAAGGAATAATATACAACTAGGATCAGTAGTGTGAACAAAATCTTTAGCAAATCAAAGAGTACTTGTCAAATCCACCAATATTGATGCCACCGATTCAGGGCAAACCACTAATTTTATATATATCAGCAACTGATTCATCACTAGGGGCACTTCTGGTGCAACAGGATGACAACAAAAAAGGAACGAGCTATTTATTACATCAGTAGGACATTGGTGTCTTATGAAATGAACTACACTATAATAGAAAAAGCATGCTTGGCATTAGTCTTTGGATCACAAAAACTGAGACACTACATGCTAGCACATTCAGTCAAGCTAGTGGCCAAAATTGATCCACTCAAATATCTTCCCAATAAAGCAACACTTACAGGAAGATTAGCGAAATGGGTAATGATCCTTACAGAGTTTGACATTGAATATGTGGAATGCAAAGCCATAAAAGGACATGTAATTGCTGATCAACTTGCTGAAGCTCCACTTGAGGACACTCAACCGCTACACATAGAGTTTCCAGATGAATCAATAATGCACCTTACTCAACAACCTTGGAAAATGTTCTTTTATGGGTCCTTTACTCAAAATGGTTCAGGTGCTGGTATATTATTCATTACTCCTTAGAAGTATTCAATCCCAAAGTCTTATAAGATTCTATTCCCTTGCACAAACAACATTGCATAATATGAAGCTTTGGTAAATGGGATAAAACTAGCTATTGAATGGAAGGTTGCAGAATTGTATATCTATGGAGATTCTCAGCTGGTGGTTAATCAAATCAATGATACATATCAAACTTGAGATGAGAAATTGATGCCTTACAAGAGAATGGTTGATGATCTTAAGAAGTATTTTTCTTTTGTATCATTCCAATAGATTCCTAGATCCGCAAACAGAGCAGCAGATGCTATGGCTACCTTGGCATCTATACCTGAGCTACAGGAGTCCATTTTTTGCTTTGATTTCCTAGTGGAAGAGTTATATTACCTCGCTTATGATTCTCCCAAGACCCAAATAGTCTATTCTATTATTGGACATGACTCATCCTGATACAGTCACATTTATTCCTACCTATAAGACCAGATTATCCCTGGAAATCATACTCAAAATGAGAAAAGAAACCTAACTCAAAATGCTTCATGGTATGTATCATAGCTAATGATTTATTTACACGAGGTTTGGATGGTACACTGCTTAGATGTCTAGAAACTGAAGAATCTAAACATGCATTATCGGAAGTCCATGAAGGTATTTGTGGATCTCATTCGAATGGTCTTACTTTATCTTGGAAACTACTATGGGCTGGCTACTACTGGCCAGACATGGAAAAAGATGCCATCCAATTTGCTCAAACTTGTGAGAAATGTCAGCTTCATGGAAATCTCATACATGCCCCCGCAAGGGACCTCATATCATTTATAACAAAATGGCCTTTTTAGCAATGGGCCTTTGATCTTATTGGTTAGATATATCCTACTTCATCCAAAGGACATAAATTCATCATAACTGCCACTAAGTATTTCACCAAGTGGGTAGAGGTGGTTCCGCTCATTAAAGCAACCGGTAAACAAGTCACCTTGTTCATCCTAAACTATATCATTTGCAGGTATGAGATACCTTCGTCCATCGTGACCGATAATGGAGGACAGTTTAAGAATAAAGATTTGGACAAACTTTGTGAGAAATTCAAAATAAAGCAACACTGGTCATCAGTATATTACCCTCAAGGTAATGGACAAGCTAAGGCATCTAACAAAAACCTACTGACTATTTTGCATAGAACAGTGAACAAATCCAGGAAGGATTGGCATCTGCAGCTCAATCCTGCACTATGGGCTTACAGAACAAGTATCAAAACACCTACTGGGGCTATGCCTTCTCTTTTGTGTATGGGTCCAAAGCAGTACTACCTATTGAAGTAGAAATACCATCTCTAAGAGTTTCTTTGCATGGTCTTGTTACTGATGAAGATCATAGAATATCTAGATTGCAAGAACTCGAATTGCTGGATGAGCGTCGGCAAGTGGCGTTTGATCATCTCAGAGTGTAGACAAAGAGAATGTCCAGAGGATATAACAAGAAAGTTAGACAAAGAGAATTTTAGGTTGGTGACCTAGTTCTGAGAGAAAATTCAAAAAATCAGCAGTTCTGAGATAACAAAGGGAAGTTTGAACCCAACTGGCTGGGTCCCTACATTGTTACTGTAGTATTCGGCTTTAGTGCCTATCAACTCTCAAACTCAAAAGGAGAATAGCTCCATGAACCAATTAACACCATCCACTTGAAGAAATTCTTCACTTAGCATTCTCTGTGCCACCAACTTGTACAGTTGGAAAAAGTCCTAAAAAAAAAAAAAATGAAAAAATAAAAAAGATACAAAAAAACAAAAAGGGAAAATCATCAAAAAAAAAAAATATAAAGAGAGAAAATGCCCTAGTGAAAACCTAGTAAATAGGCACCTTGGTAAAAAAAATGAATCTCTGCCAAGTGGGTGAAAACCTGGCAAACAGGTGCCTCTTGTACTCAAGTGCTCCATCTATCAATGCAACATTGGCATTTCCCACTTTCATGCATCTTTGCTTTCGCATGTACATATTTTTCAGTCACTTTTGTGACATCCTGGTTCGTTGGAACCCTCATGAATTGAAACTAATCATCATCCTAGTCTTAGGCTACTCAATAGAGCACATTACATATCCTAAGCAGTGTCAAGCAAGTCATCTTTCTGTCAGTGAAACCTGGTCGTCCACTCCGAGTCAGTCACTTGTCTCCTAACTACGAGAGAGTTTTTATCACTGAGTAAAAAAAAAAGCAAAACAACATAATGGAAAACAATCACTAAACAGTTTAAGCTATGAATGAAAATTTTCTTTGTGTGCTATCTTTTATATTGGTTTTTGATTATTATCCCTCTGAGTAACTCGAGGAAGTCTATTGTGACTAAGAGGAGCAAGGATTGGGGGCATAATATTTTTTTTGTTTTCTGCTTGTAGGAATGATCCCAATGATCTAGAAACATATAAATTAGCTGGGTGTCTATGATAAGATCCTTCACAACAATGTGAAATCCCCTCACATACCTCAACTCTGCTTATTTGTATGCTATAGGGAGGTCCATATCATTTATTTGTCTATTTTGAGGGAATTTCTTTATGATGCAATTCGGGTCCCTATGAAATCTGTCCAAGGATATGAACAAAAAAAAGGGTCATTGCGGACAAGATAATTAATATTGCACATTGAAAAAGAAAGGAACTCTAACTTGCTTGTTGTGTTCGTTATGCTCAGTGATTAGTCCTAAGTATTTTAAATCTAGTGACTAGGTTTAGGATGCATTTTGCATATCATTTTGCATTTTTGTGAATTTAGAGTGATTTTGGTATGATAATAATCTCTTTATCTTCTGAATGAGAGTTGAAAGCATCATCATTTCTTACGCTAAGCGGTCTATTTATCATCATTTCTTTGATCGAGTACTTGTGTTTTGAGATGTTTAGCTGCATACATAACATTTAATATAGATTCATATATTTCATTATTTACTCATCTGCATTCATCTTATTGCATAAAAAAATGAAACATTGCATTACTCATATTACTCATTACTCATTCATTTATTTGCATATGAAAAGAAACAAAAATAGACATCCATGGTCATTTCCATTACATACATTCATATTGAAAAGACACGCATACATATAGAATAAAGAATATAAAAGACATCTCATAAATGAATCAACACAAGTATGATGAAGTCAAATCAGATCTTGTATATATATCATGTCAAGTATAAGAGTACAAAATAATGTCAAATGACATATACAAACTCCCATCGGAGCAAGAATCATATAGGCTACAAAAAATGGGTGTGTCTACAAAAAAATATCCGGGCTACAACAAGAAAAAAATAACTAGCACCCTCTCCCTCATTGCTTGGTGGAGGAGGAGGAGCCTGATGCTCGGGATCCTGACGAGGTGCCCACGCTCCCTTTGATCATGCCATATACTATGAGTAGGGTATCACCTGCTGAGCAACAGGAACTACAACACTATATGCTGCAACATAGTAGGTTGCCCTACTAGTCTGGTGAAGGAACTCCTATCGCAAGGGCTCTATCTCTGCTCTCATCTCTACTCTCAGTGCTGCGATCTGGCGATCATGCTCAGCCCTCTCCTCGGCAAGCTATCGGTCCCACTCCGCCAGCTGAGTTTGAGCCACTATCAATTGTAACTGCAGCTCTGCAAGACGTGCCCTCATCGACCATCCAGCGTCTGTCCCCTGCTCTCTTGTAGGCTTCTCACCTCCACCTCCACCTGTAGCTCCACCTTGCTCATCCCTCCGCTATCAGACCTATCTCAAAGCTACTCACTCCTCCTCAGTCCTAGCCAATCTCACACCCACTCCTCCTAGGGATCCGCCCTCACCCCACTACTATCCACCCTCATCTAGCACCCTGCAGCTGCTAGCACTAGGATCACCACCTATCCACCTCAGAGCCTTGGCTCTCTATCCCTACCTCTGGCCCTGCCTGTGGCCCTATCCCTATCCCTGTGTTGGTATGGGGGAATCATCCTCAATATCCTCAATACGAGGAGCCTGCTCACACAGATTTGTGAATCGAGGGAATGGATGTTGCTAAAAATAATCTCTATACTGGGGCAATGCCCCCACATCTGCTATGTCATCCATATAATCCCAACTTAGGCAGTGTAAACCAGTCAGCTCCTACATCATCGATGCATATGACAACCGTGGGGACCATCCCTATCTCTCCTCATCATCATACCGAGCATAAGCTGTGTACTCCTACAAGATCCCCTGAGGCTGGCCATACTGCCTCATCACTCAAGAAATGATGAATCACAACACAATGGTCTGTGACCTCTCGATCAGTGGGCATGTAACAAATAGATCCTTGCAAACTAGCTGCCAGTCATCCCATGGCTCCAAACCTCTATATGGTCTCCATACGATAGCTATCAGGTCATCGAGCTGTCATCTCCAAAAATTTGTCTTGCTTAGATGGGGCTGTGTAATATATCTAGCATACCTATAAATGATTGGTTGCCCAAGCTCTCTACTATCATCTACTATGGGCCAACAAATGGGAAGGTGCTCCCAAGCCCACACCTGCAAAATATATACCCTGGCAGCCATGCTCCACCCATCTCTATACACGATCTCATGCATCTCTTGATACATGTGGGCCAATAAACAAGATCCCTAGCCAAGTCTCTGAGGGGTCTCTATCAACCTCTCTAGCATCCAACCCCATCAGCACTGGAAGCCCTGCTGCCCTCTGTCTAGCATAAGAAAACAACCTATGAATCCTGCTAGGATGCATGCCAGAGGATAATCCTCACTATACTTGCTCATAAGAATATCCCAACTCATGGACCATGTCAAAATGTCAGGATCACCAAAGACATGCCTGATTGCCTGCAATCCTAGAAGGTGCCCTGAATCATAATCCACCTTATCCCCAACAAAAGGGATATAGAGGATCCTGTATACATCCTCAGGAGTGATCCTCAACTCCCCCACTGGCAGATGAAACATATTATGCTCTGAATGAAACCGCTCAACCAATGCTGTGAGCATCCTGTGGTTCACATAGATATCGGATAATCTCAACAAATGAGTCAAGTTGCACAAATCAATATGAGCCTGCTCAACCTCAGATAAATCTCGCACTAATGCCATAGCAGGAGGATATACATATCTAAACAACACAAGAGGTAATTGAACCTGCAAAAACCCAACAACGAAGCATCAGAAAACATTCCAAATGAGCCTACAAGAGAAGTAAAACATCACACAAATCCAACTAACTCAAATGCAAAAACAAAATTTCATGTTAAGACTTTCAAAAATGTTCACTGTTTCCTGAACAACAACACATAGATAAGCAGCATTTCGTACGAGCCAGGAATAGCTCTCGCACAACAAAACAGCCTCAAACGACAAACTATTGGCTTTCACACGACAAAATGGTCTTTTAACAAACCTGTCATACGATACGAGGGTGCATCCTGAACGATAATTCTAATGACCCTAAATGACAAAATAAATTTTACCAGTTACTCATACGAGACAGGATCTTGTCTCGCACGATAAAATGTGAAACGCGACCCCACACATACAAAAAACTTGAAAAATAAGCAAAAAAAATTCAAAATTGAAAACATAGAGAGGTTTAAGATTGATCACTTACCACTGGCTCATAGTTTTAGGGTTGATTATGTCTTCTTTGGCACTTGAATCGATGTTGACAAGTAGGGACCACCATTTTCTTCGCAAAAGGATTTTTGAGTTTTCAAACTTGGAGGGTTAAAATAATTTGAAAATGACACTTTCGTCCCATATATAGCCAAAAACCTAATTAGTTAACTTGCTCCAATGGACATGAAAATTATATCCTTAGCTAATTTGACCGCTCTGATTCCATTTTTCGGGATCGAAATCAAAATTCAAGATCAGTTTACTAGTCAATATCACAATTTGGACTGCTTAGAGCTCTTTTCATCGAAATGCTCATTTTTTTCTTCCAATTGCGCTCAATTTTAACGATGAATCTAAATATCAATTTCAATTCTACACATCAACTTTTTGATCAACTTTGCGCTTAACTCATCAATCAAAGTCGAATTCTTCAAATATTCCTCTAACTCAATTTGTGCTCAAACAACTTATTATTGCCACACAATTGCCTATCATGTACCCTTGCTATCTTTCAATTTTGTTCCCAAGGGGCCATACTCAGGACCTTATTTTTCAAATCTTCATCAAAAGTCGAGCAAAATTTTTTTTTTAACTAAAGAAAATCAATTCTTATTGCTAAGGGGCATCTCAGCTTCATTGCTTCAGATCAAGTTGAGATCTCTCGATCATCTGAATTGAATCAATCGCTAGGGGCATATCAGTTTCATCGCTTCAAATCAAGCTAATATTTGTCCTTCATCTAAACTAATCTCTTAACGTCAATCAGTTTCATCACTTCAAATCAAGTTGTTTATTTGTTTAAACTCAATCAAAAGTTTAAAGAGAATCTTTGATCACACTCAATCTAAGCAGGTGTTTAGTATTTGTTTCTTGATCAAGCTGAACAGTTTATCTTCATCGTGTCCTTATCATTCAAGTTCAAGATCAATTTTTATCATCACTCACTGCATCTAAGTTCAATCAAGTTCTAGATTAGTAAGATCCGCTTCTTGATCAATCAAGTTCAAGTTCGGTATCTTTTGTTTCTATCGTTCCTCAGTTCAATCAAGTTTGGGATCAGTATCACTTTAATCAGACTTCATTAAACTTTGTCGCTTCGAATCAAGCTAAACACCTTGCTCTTCATCTAGTTCGTGATCATTCAAGTTTAGAACTGGCATCTCCTAGACATCACACATTCTTTGAACCAGCGTGCTACTCACACATTAATTCAAAGAGGGGCAAATGTAATACCCTAAAAATGGTCATCTAAACCATGGGCCCCTAATCTCGACAGCATCACCAAGGTCCTAACCAAAGGCATTTAAATCAACCTTGAGCATATTATTGATTCTTTAATCATTAAATATCACATGGCAAATCAATTACTCAATATTAATTAAATATTTATTTAATTAATTGAATCATTTCCAAGAATATCATTTTGATCAATTATCCCATTTTAATTTATGAAATATCCTTGCATATTTAATTAATTAATAAAATTGCCATTTAATCACGCAAAAGGAATTAATTTATTACAAAAGAGGAATTAATCACAAACAAAGAGTTGAATTAAAAATTAAATAAAAGAATTGAATTGAGAGAGAAATCAAACTTGAGATATTATCTCTTTTTCCAAATTTAGAACTTGAAATCAGAAAAGCAATTAAATTGAATTATTGAATTATTCTCTAAAATGGGAACTCAAAGCTTTTCAGAAAAAGAAGTTCAGTTGCATTGAAAAGACTCTTTTCTTGAATAAATAAATGAATTATCTATTTTTATCATAAATATATGGAATTAATTTATTGTTATTTCCAATGCAACTTGGACTTCTAATTTGAATGCATTTAAATTGAGCTATAATTAGAATCTATCTCAAAGTTAACTAAACTTAATTTCTCAATTATTTTCAATTAATTCTAAATTGAGCTTTACTCTTGGTAATTTTCTATAAATTCAGTGTTCAGCTCTCATTCCAATTTACCCTAGAGATTTTTGAGAACACGCTTGGAGATTATTATCACGCTAATTTCGCTCTGGAGTCATTGAAGATTATTGTACTTTATAGATTATTTGCATCCGTTTTTCATCCATTATTGCTTACATCCATTATTGTTTGAATTGATTTTTGCTTGAATTATTCATCCATCTCACATCCATATAGTTAATATCATATAGATTAAATCCTTCGTCTTGGTGTAGTCTAGTCACTGATATTGCTTATAACAATCTGAGAGTAACCTTATACTCGCATCTTTTAGAAGGCAATTAGTCACTTTGTTATGGTTATTTTTACTTATTGATTATTGATTACTAACCATGCATATAATGACTTAATTGAAGTGTTGTGCTTGCAGCTTACAGACCACTTTTTCACACACACAAAATATACTTAAAATCTTTCTGTTAGTAACCAGTAATTCTGCTTGAATTTGATAACTGGGTTTAGCACAAAGGTAGAATTTATATATGTCAAGCATATAAAAATTTGGTGAAGTCAAAGTGATGAAATGTATGTGGATTTCCTATTTAGAGTTCTTATCTAGTCTTAGGTGACTCTGAAGCTTGGGATAAGGCACTGGTATAGTTTGCTAAGTTTTATAACCTTCTTGGAGATCAAAACTGAAAATGATTATGAATCTTTCCTTTATGTTTAGTTATGTTTAAGGTGATAAGGGTTTGTAGAAGTTGACACTGGTTTTCTGTGAATCTTCTGTCATAATTGTGAAAAGTGTTCACAAATGGTATACCCACCTAAGCTTAGTATAAGCTTGAAGTGTAGAAGGTTTTTCTATAAACCTTGTTAAATGTTGTCTTGGACTTCTATTTTCTTGTTCTCTCAATATGTGACAGAGGCTTGAAAATTCTTATAGAGAAGATAAGGAGATTAGAAATTAAGAACAACACATTCTTTCTTGGGAATAAGTTGGTTTCATTGCTTAGAAAGAAATAATCATGCAATTCATTATCTACTGGTGAAGTGGACTATGTAGCTGCTGCTACCAACTGTACTCAGATTTTATGGATGAAACAAATGTTAAAAAATATAAGGGTAAGTTATGATGAGCCTATTGTTATTCACTATGATAATACTATTGCTATTGATATGTTAAAGAATCCGGTATTTCATTCCAAATCAAAACACATTTCTATAAGGTAAAATTTCTTGAAGGAAAAGGTGGAAGAAAAGGAAGTTAGATTGGTTTATGTGCCTACTAAGGAGCAGATTATGGATATTCTAACTAAACCATTACCTAAAGATACTTTTGGATATCTCAGAGATCAGTAGGGGGTTACCAAACCTCCAAAAGAGACTTACAGATGCAGGAATGCATCAATCCAATAAGCTTATCAGATATTTTCTTTAATCCGAGTTGATGAGATGATGCTACTACTTAGGGGGAGTAGTCAGCTATTTGGTTTAGTATATTTGATCTGGTATTTGTCCTTTGTCATTGATGTCAAAGGGGGAGAGGAGGTATTCATGTGAAAATAAATCATATCTTTGAGGGAGATTGTTGGCATTCCTTAGCACTTGGATGTTTTTCACATTCAGTGTTGCCATCAATGCCAAAGGCGGAGATTGTTTGAAATATGCTAGATTTGGTTAAGTGTTGTCATTGATATCAACATTGTATCTCAGTTGGGGACTATCCCGGTTGGACCTATCTCGGTTAGTCTTGGTCATCATCTTGGTTTTGGCTATGATTCTAATATGGTATGATCAGATCTCTGGAATCGGTTTTGCATCCTTACTCTGGATGGTTATATTCTTTTTATATTGTATTGGTTCATGATTTGGTACTTTGGTTGTTATTTCTTTTGGTATGTATCGATAGCGGCTAGCTTCTAGCTTTCCCAGTTAGTTTTACCGGTATGTGATATTTGGTATTTTGGTCAGACGATCTTGGTCCAGCTTATCGAATTAGTTTCTATCATGCTAAAGGTGATTCTTGATCATATTCTGAGTGTTTGGTGACTTTGCATTGACTGGTGTGCTATTATGGTGATCCTATTTGGATCCGGTTAGACTTTATGTGTTACTTCACTAAGGGTTTCTATTGGCTGGTGAAGCATGTTAGATTTTGGTCTTAGCGGAATTTCTGATAGATGAAATTATTTGGTTACTTGATTTAGGTCCATGCTATATAATGTAAATCATAATATTGGTCCAGTGATACTGTGTAATATAATTTTTGTTATTATGGGTTTATGGGTTTAGGGTTTAGCCGACCTTTTCAATAAGGTTGATGATTTGTATTTATAGGTGACTTATTCATGAAATTTGGATATTGATGGGATGGATGGTTATGTATGCATTTTCAAAGGAAATTTTAGGTGCAAATAAGTTATATATCATTTGATGAAGGTTTTTGTATTGTAGGGTAGACATTTGTGCTTAACCGGAACTATATTAAGCATTAGGAGATGCTACTTTCATAGTTCATTCTTTCTGGATTGTAGTCCGATATTTTTGTAAGTCAGTGAGACTTCTTTTTGTGATGAGGAATGCACTCTAGGATGTTGGCCTTTTTGCAAGTGTAGACCCCATTGTAATTGTTCACAATACTACTGTAGAGTATTCTTCTAATTGTGGGTAGGGTTTTCCACTGTAGTTTTTCCCTTTACTAGGTTTTCCACATCAAAATATTGGTGTTGTCTGTAATGTTCTTTCATGTTCTATTCTTCATTGTGTTGGCTCTTTATGCTCTGATTTAATGGTTTTGATATGCATAAGTTCTAATTTCTGATGGTAAACTAATTCACCCCCCCTCTCAGTTTACTCACAGCATCAAATCTGTCTAACATTGTATTCATGCTTTAGATCCATTTTAGCATTGAAATTTACATTTATAATAATTTAGGGTTTGTTCTCCAAAGCGTAGGGTAGAACTTTAGTTTTACTTTATTATTCATTTATGATCTTTCATACACACAAGATTCTTGCACACACATTTTTGTTACATTATCGACTATTTGTGGATGTGGAAATCACCAAAACAAGGGATTTGACTAAGGCAAAATGCTATATAGCCACCTAGACACACTTTTTCAAGTTGCAGGTGTGGGTATAGGAATCTAGTGGATGCACGAATTTAGGGACTGACAGAAGACATAGAGACATTCTTAGGGCCAAAATATGATGTCAAATCTCAGGGAGAGGGGTGTGGCACCCTGGGATAGGACCAAGGCATGGCACCTTGGTCCCCAAGGTTTTGCAATTTTAGGTGCGAGATCTGCATATCAGACCCTTAGGACATTAGATTCAGAGGATCAACTTCCTATCAGTAGAGGGACAGGGGTGCCCAGTGCCCTAGGATCTTCCAATTTTGCAATAGTTTCAACAGTAGGTGCACCTCTGAATCCATTTCTAGCTCTCTTTTCTATCTTTCCATTTTAGTTTGCACAAAATTTGCATTTTCATTTTATTATGCTTTGTTTATCATCTCGTAGTTTAGTTGATTGTTGCATTACATTTTGCATATCTACTCCTCATTTACATCAAAGGAATAGAAACCCTACAAGATATTCCTTGACTGTCTCTTCCCTACAAGAAGTAGTCAAAGTGAGATATCTCCCTAGGCTCTTTCGTATTCCACTTTGTGTGCATGAGAGTGAGATTAGGTCCAAGTTACTTGGTTCCATTTTTATGCATCACATCTTGGTAGACCTGACATGAATCCAATCCTCTTTAAATTTTCATTTCTTAGTTAGATCTAGCTATTGCATTTTTCTTTTCATTCAAAAGCATAATTTTTTTTTAAAAAAAGAGTTTTTATTCATTGCATTGTGTGTTTTAAGTTTTGTTTACATTCTTCATTTCAAAAATGTCGGATCTTTATTTGCAAGACTTTCATTCCTAGATGAGGCTCGGATTATGAGTTTAGTAAGGATGAACTAGATGAGGCTCTTGATGGGTTTCTATACCCTAAACCACCTAAATGTACATTTTGCCAAAAACTAATCAGCCTTGTTACTATGCCATTTTGTAGTGATGAGAAAGATAAGTTGAATGGTTCTTCTCATGAATACATTCCTATCAACAAGTCCTCTAAATCTAGTAACATGGTGGTTTATAACAATCTACTTTATGAGATTTAGGACAACATAAATTGTTTCAAATGAACTCACTATCAATGAGCAGCAAATGAAATAGTCAAGGGAGATGGTGCACTTTCCAAGAGCATGAGTAGGAGTTGATGCGGGAGCAGGTTCGGGTTTGAATTTGAATGGCTCTAGTGCTAGGAGTCCAGGGGATTCCCCCATGACTTTCCCCACTGAATCAGTTCCTGATCTCTTGGATGTAACCTCAAATGATACATGGGATGGTGGTACCATGCATAATACTGCCAATGGTAAATCTGCCATCTTTGACAAACCTGGTGTTGTTGAGGGCCCCAATAATAAGATTCCATCTGTGGAATGCAACAAGAAATGGGTTTCTTTATTTGCAACTAAGCTTAAGGGTAAGGCCATTTTGCTAGTACCACATAAAGTTGACCAGGATTCTGGCGCTTGCTCCATCTCTATCCCAAACTGTATTGTGGATCAGAATATGGCTCACATGAACTTAGTCTTGGTGGGTAAATTTGTTGGACCACGTCCTAATATTGAGGTTGTTAGATCCTAGGTGTCTAGAAAATGGAAAGGTAAGGGACAAATTGATGTTGTTGCTATGACTAGTGGCTTCTTCTCCTTTTCATTCGACTATGAAGATCTTTGATCTATTTTGGCGAGAGGTCCCCGGATTCTAGGAAAAGCCTCGCTAGCCCTTAAAAAGTGGGAACCAGGTTTTAACCACAAATATTGGGAATGTAATGAAGCCCCTATCTAGGTCAGTTTGTCAGGTTTACCCATGGAATTCTGGAGAGAAGATATATTTGTGGGTATTGCAGCTTGTTTTGGTGAGCTAATTTCAGTTGACTCTATGATTGCAGCTAAAAGACATCTAGTTTATGCCAAATTGTGTGTCAATGTTAAACAATCTACAAATCTACCTTTTGAGATTGATCTTTTCTCTAAGCTGGATAGATGGGTGTAGAAAGTGGAGTATGAATCCATCCCTTTCACATATTTCCATTTTAAAAAAGTGGGTCATTGGGATAAGCAGTATCCGTCTAAGCCAAAGAAGGAATGGAGAAAGAGGAATGAAATGCCTCTCTTAGAGAAGATGGATGCCCTTCCTGCAGAGACTCCTTTGAAATATTTGAGCAATGATTGGGATGGATCTATTAATCCCTCTATTCCTACCCCAATTATGGGGGATGGGGTTCCTATTGTCCGTGACCCAAACCCCTCGCCCCTTGAGGAGAATATTGTTGAATCCCCTACTGTGGATACCCCCTGTGAAGAAAAGATTATTATAAATGCTATTGGATATGTCCAAGATATTCCCATTCAAGTGGTTTTTTATATGGATAACTCTATTGAGGCAAAACCCTTGACCTCTCCCATGCTAGAATCATCGCTAGAGGACTTTGGTCCTTTTATTGAGGTCAAACCCAAAAATAGAAGAAGGAACTCCCCTATTGGCCAAAATACTCTGGTCTTAGGGGAGTCTTAACTAGAAACAAACAAAAAGTGGATTGTGAGTCAGATTCAAGTGGGGTGGGGAGGCCACCCAATGTGGTTAGTAGAGATAGGCAGAGTCGGGTTTTCATTGCAGATGAAGCCCGAAGAATGTTACCAAAAATGGGGATGGGATCCCCCTCTCTTACTAAATGACATTTATCTCATGAAATATAAGGGGTTTAAATCACCCCCATAAGCATGACCTGCTATCCAACTTGGTTAGAGATCATAAGCCATATATTTTCCTTTTCCAAGAAACTAGAATGCCTGGTAGCAAAGTGGAAAAAATTAAATTGGTGATCTTTGGAGATTGTGGTGTTCACTGTGTGGATGCAGATGGTGCTTCAGGAGGTATCACCACTCTCTAGAATATGAGACTACTATGTGGTAAGGTGGTTCTCTCTTCTCCTAATCACATTGCTACTAGATTCTTAACTCTTAAAGATGGATCCTCCTAGTTTATTTCCAACATCTATTCCCCTAATGGGAGATCTGCTAGGAAATCTCTCTAGTCTTTCATTTGCCATGCTAGATCACTCTTCCCTAATGAGAAATGGGTTCTTTTGGGTGATTTCAACACCCCACTCTTAAATTTGGAGAAATCTGGGGGCATGCTTATCCTTATTGACAGTAGACAAGACTTGGCTGACATGATCAACTCTTTGAGCCTATTGGACCTGGATGTTATTGGTGCTAAGTTCACCTGGTCCAACATACGTAATGGGGAGGATCTCATTGAGGTTAAGCTAGATAGGGGCCTTGTCTCTCCTGATTGGATTCAGAATGCTTCCTATAGACTCAATGCCTAGCCTTGTGTTGGATCAAATCACTTCCCTATTTGCCTTTCGGTGACTCCATTGTCTAGAAGAAAGGCATAACCCTTCAGATTTTAGAAAATGTGGCTGATGGCCCCTGACATCTAAGATAAAATTATGGAGTGGTGGAATATGATATCCAGGGTATGGCCATGTTTCATATAGCCAAGAATCTATCCAATGTCAAGTCCAATATTCAACGTTGGAACAAGTCCTCTTTTGGTAATATCTTCAAAATTAAAGATAAGCTCAAACTATATCTTGAGGAGGTTCAAAAGAATACCCAAGTCTTCGGGTTTGATAAAGATGTCTCGAATAAAGAAATTGATATTTTGACTAAATTGCACGATATTATTTCCAAAGAGGAGGAATTCTGGAAGCAGAGATCTAGAGCTTTATGGCTTAAAAGTGGTGACAAAAAAACTAAGTTCTTTCATATGATGACTCTTAAGCACAGGGCTGCTAATAGAATAAATAAAATTCAGGCTGGCAAGAGATGGGTTGATAAGCATGAAGAGATTTTCTAGAAAGTCATCATTTATTTCTCTAATCTCCTTTTGGTGGATGATCCTCTTGACGCTCTAGCCCAAAATGAGATCTTGCAGGAGCTTCCCATCATTGTCTCTCAGGATATGAACTTGGAGCTTAACAGAATCACTTCTCTTGATGAAGTGCATAATGCGGTCTTCTCTTTTGAAGGTAAAAAAGTCCCTAGCCCTAATGGCTTCCCTCTTTTTTTTTTCAAAAATTTTGGCAGATTATTTGCTCTGATGTGGTCACTGTAGCTCAAGAGTTTTTTGGATCCCGCTCTCTCCTAAAGGAGTTGAATGCCATCTTATTTGTCCTCATCCCCAAGAAACCTGATGCCTGCTCTTTTCAGGATTTTAGACCTATTAGTCTTTGCAATTCTATTTATAAAATTTTCATTAAACTCCTAGTGCTCAGTCTTAAGAATTTCATCCCTTCTTTAATTTCAATACATCAAAATGGGTCTGTTCCTAGGAGATAGATCCTGGATTCCATTATTGTGGTGCATGAGAACATCCACTCCTTATCTATCAATAAAAAACCTGGCTTTTTTATGAAATTGGACCTATTGAAAGCTTTTGATAGAGTCAACTAGAGTTTTATTCTCTAAATCCTTAGGGCATTTGGATTGAGAGATAACTTTATCCAGATTATTGAACAATGTGTGTCCTTCCCCAAATTTTCAGTCTTGACTAATGGATCTGCCTCTAGTTTCTTCTCCATGTCAAGGGGCATTAGACAAGGGGATCCTCTATCTCCTTTCCTTCTAGTTCGGATGAGTGAAGCTCTCATTAAAATTATTTAGAGGGAAGTCAGAAAAGGCAATATTATGGGATTATGGCTCTGCTCTTAGACCTCCTCATGCTCTCACCAACAATTTATGGATGATACTTTGTTGATGGGGGAAGGTTTAGTTAAAGAAGCTAAGAATTTAAAAAAGACTCCGGATACTTATGAACAAGACATTGGGCAAAAAATTAGCCTGGCTAAAAGCTCATTATTTTTTTTTAACACCCCTTAGCACAAGAAAAAGAAGATTGCCTTGATTCTAGGGTGTAAAGTTGGAATTCTGCCCGACTCTTATTTAGGTCTTCCCCTCTGCCATGGTTTGGCCCCAGACTCCTTCTGGGCAAACCTTATTGATAGATTCCAGAATAAGTTGGCTAGGTGGAAAGGTTCTTTGTTAATCCAAGTTGGTAAGCTCTAGCTGCTCAAAGCTTTTCTATAGAGCCTCCCAGTTTATTCTATAAGTTTATTCAAAATCCTTGCCAAAATTATTGATAAACTAGAAAGAATTAAAAAAAAAAAATTGTGAATAGGGACTAAATCTAAGAATAGATTACATCTTGTGGCTTGGAATTAGGATTTCCTTCCCAAATCCATGGGGGGACTCGACATTAGAAATATGAGAGATTTAAATAAAGCCCTAATGGCCAAGCAACTGTGGAGATGTTTGAAAGAGAATAATGAATGAATTGACATTTTCAAACATAAATACCACATTCTGGATATCCAAAACACTCTGGAATCTTATGACCTTCCCAACATTATTTCTGATTTATGGAGCAACTTCTTTGGCTCCTCCAAATTTGTTTTACATGGTTGTAGATGGGTGATGGAGAATGGTGCCAAAATCAGGTTTTGGGATGACTGGTGGACTGGTGATGGCCCCATATTGGATTCTATTTGGGCTTCTCCTTTCAAAGAATTATGTCTCAGAAAAATTGGCTCCTGGGTGGCTGATTATATTAGAGATGGAGTCTGGTTAGATCTCAATTTTGTGGATAATGCTTTGATACCTATGCAACCTTGGTTGAATTGTATACACATCCCCCACTCTCATGTGGAGGATGAAGTGTTCTATAATTTCTCCTCTTCTGGTAAATTCAAGGTTGCTGATGCTTACAAGTTCATCTCCAGAAACTGCCCTCCCTTCTCGGCTGGTATTTGGAATAATCTCTTAATTACAAAAATTAACATTTTTTTAATTATTGTTTGTGCAGGGTAAGATCTCTACAATTGATAATCTTTGCAAAAGAGATCTTCTTCTTACTAATAGATGCTTCCTTTGTAAAGAAGTGGAGGAAAATGTTGATCATATGCTACTTCACTGATCTTTTGTCAAGGATATCTAGAATTTCTTCCTTGATATCTAGAACACTAATTTGGTATTCCCTGATTCTATTCAAAGGTTGTGGTTTAAATGGAAGTGCCCCTTTGACAATCAGGCTTTGGGAGTTCTCTAGAATTTGTGTCTTCCTCATATTGCTTGGAGTATTTGGAAAGAAAGAAACAATAGTCTTTAGAGATTTGGAATCTTCTGCGCTTGTTGTGGCTACTAGAATTTGTAATTCTACCAAGGATAATTTTTTGCACTCCTGCCCTAGTAGAAAGAATGACCATCCTCTCCCTACTCTCTAGGAGGAATGAGATAATATCAAATAGTGGCAAATTGATTGGAATATTTCCATTACAGTGCACAAAACTAAGCAGTGCAGACAAAATGTTCTTTGGCATCCCCCCTATGGAATGGATCAAAATCAATGTCGATTGGGTAGCTAAAGGGAATCCTGGGTAGGCCGGATGTGGGGGAGTGGCTAGGAATCATATGGGTCTACTGGTTTCTGTGGTGGCACTCCCTCTAGGCACCCAGCCAACCACTTTGTGGAGGCCAGTGCTGCCCACATTGGGTTACACAAGGCTAAAAGAGAAGGTTTCAGAAACATTTGGTTGGAGTTTGACTCACTAAACATTGTCAATTCTCTGAATGGGTGCACGGATCCTAGCTAGATGATTTCTAATCTGATTAAGGATTGTCAGGATATAATAAATGAGTTGGAAGAATTCAAAATTTTGCATGTCTTTCGGGAAGGCAACAAAGAAGCGGTTCTACTGGCCAATATGGCAGTGGGCTACGTGGTGGCTAAATGGTGGAGCAGTATGGATTCATTCCCAAAAAACTTGTGCGATCTGGCTTGTGATAATTCCACCGACTTGAGGTATTGAATGAATTTTAATCATGATTTGATTGAGATGTTGGGGAAATGATTGATTTTTGTTTTTCCTATCCGAAGATCTAGAAACTTCCCTTGTGCCTGGATTTTTTGTCTTATTGTGTGGCCCATTTCTTGCTACTATTCGAAGACTTATCTGGTGTGGCACATTTCCTGCTACTATTCGAGGACTTCTATGGTGCGGCCCATTTCTTGTTGTTTGGTGACCCAGATCATAATGGGTGGGGACAAGAATAGGCAAGAACCACCTACTTTTGAGAAATGGAAGAAAAACAAGGAGGTGTGGCAGGAAATCATTGATGGGGAAATTGTCCCCTTCTTGGAAAGATCCCATGGCCCTTCTCCTCTAGTCATGAAAACCTTTGTCAATTGGTGGAAAAAAGGGGTTCTGAGGGTTTATGGTGCTAATTACCAGCTGGATGAAACCTTGTTGGCGATGATTACTAGTCTAGTGATGAATGGTAGAAGGTTCTATAGAGACAGGAAAACAGGGGAGGAAGACTTGGTGAATTTTTTTGACAAAGACAAGGAGCACTCAAGAGTTAACAAAATAGCTGATGGTGGCTACAATAGGAAATATCTTATGGCTCCTTGGGTGGATATGGCTGAGTTCATCATGAGGTATATTATTCTTGATGGTAGATATATGAGTATCTTTTCCTACCATTTTACCATTTTGTACCATTTTAGGGATGGTAAAATAATTTTTATTCCTTTCTATCTGGCCTCCTCTTTAGAGAATCGTCTTGAAAAAAATATGGAGAATCCAAATAATCCTATTCTCCATGAAGGGCTTATTGTTCTCATCATGGAGTATGCTAAGACCCTTGAAGTTGTGCCCTCTCTATCTGAGAAAGGCCAACATACTAATATTCAGGAAGTCTCTAACTCAGATATGGATTTGGAGGATAGTGGGGGTGCCATTCCTTTTGATGACCCCGATTATAAGCCAGTAGAAGAAGGTGAGATGTTTGTCACCCCTGATATGTTTAGCAATAAGAATCCCCCCAGATGGGTGGCTAGCAAATATAAATCTACTAGCAAGTTGATTTCTAAGGCCGAGCCTCTTTCTAAAAAAAAGAATCTTGCGGCTAAGGACTATGGTCCGAAGACTTTAGACTAGGAATTTAAATTGGACATTCTTATTAACATCCTAAAGGAAAAGTAGGGGACCATGCCTAAAGAACTAGACACTGGGTTATAGAGGAATGGTACTCTGATGATCCTGGTGATGGAAGCAACTAGAAGCCAGGAGAGGTTCTAGAAGTGGGCGGAGAGAGAAATTGATACCCTCAAAGTGGGGGTTAAGGAGATAATAGATATCTTCATAGCTTCGCTAGAGCCTAGAAAAACTGAGAAGCTCATGATTATGACCCAGAAGCTCTCCCAAGATGTCAAGGTTATGAAATGCAACCATGAACAAAGAATTGAAAAGGTGGAACAATCTATGGCGGAGATAAAGAAAAACCTCAAGAACCTAGTCAACATAAGCAAGGAGGCCATGAATAATAGTATGGAGGGGCTTGAAAAGATCAATGTCATGGTTGTGAAGTACAGATCCATTCATAGTGAACCTAAGAAATATCTTGGAGGTGAAGACATTGCTGCTGGAGGCAACAAAACTACAGGCCCTAGTTCCAGGATCAGAAGCAGGAGCAGCAATAAGGGCACCTCCAGATTCATTATGGAAGAACTGGAGGAAGTCAATAAGATTACCATCCAGAAGAACAAGGAGCTCATGCACTCTCTTACTTGAGTGTTTTTGTTTTGTTGTCTATGTCTCTTTTTCTTTCATCTCTATTCTGGGGTGCTCCCCCATTTTGCTGTTGGTTTCTATTTGTTTGTCTAATGGCTGACTTTTGTAAAACTCTTGGTTTCGAGTTTATGTAAAACCCATTTATCTTTATAAAAAATAATCTACTTTATGAGGGCCTATCTCCTTTTGAATCTAAGGACAAACCATTTAATAGATATGATCATGCTATGGCAGATGATGCCCTTGATGATTTTATGTCTTTGCCAACTCCTTCATATAAAGACCAAATGTCTAAAATATTGATTAACATGATAAATGTGAATGAACATAGAAAACCCCTCTTTGTGGTTCAAGGTGATTTCCCTTATCTAACATCACAATCTTTAAACTAACCTCTCCTTATAGTTCAAGGTGGTAATGGAAATGATCCTTATTACACTCGTAACAAATCTATTATCATTGTGCAAGGAGGATATCCCACTAAGAGTCCTTATGAGTACTCTATACAAATAACTAGAGAGAGTTATCATTTGGTTTCTCATACCTATAACATAAGAAACAATAGGAAACATAATCCTCCTCTGGTTATTCCAACCTCACTTTCTAATCCTCAACCCATTCATATTCAAGCACCTTGCATTTTACAAGCTCTTGGTAGGGAGTATGAACTCATTGAACAACTTAAGGCCACTCCTGCCAAGATCTCCCTTTGAGACTTGATTCAAACCTCTTCAACATATCATGGAATGTTACAAGATGTCTTGAAAACCTTGAATGTGCCCCCAGCAGTGACATCTAGTAATGTGGCTTCTTTGATTGACTCAATAACCACACCTAAAGCTCAAATTGTGTTCACCCAAGATGAGTTACCTCCTCATGAAATTCAATGCCAATATGATCCTCTCATGATTGTTGTTATTATCAATGAAAATTCTATAGGACAGACCTTTGTGGATAAAAGCTCTGGACTTAATGTTTGTAGCATTAACTTGTTTCATAATATCAACGTGGATGTTTCTTTCATCAAACTTGATTCCCTTACTATCTGTGGCTTTGATAATATGGCTAGGTCTTCATTGGGTATCATAACCTTGCCTGTTAAGGTAGGACCAATTACCTTGTCTACACCTATTCATGGCATGCTTGATAACTTGACCTACAACTTGTTGTTAGGTATACCTTGGATTCATAACATGCAAGTTTTTGCTTCTACTTTGCATAGGAAAGTTAAATTTATTTATAACAACAAGATGTATACCTTGCTCGCTGATACCGATCTCCAAGATTGTTTACAAACATCTGCCTCTAAATATTCCTCCACTAGTTCTTCTCCAACTATTTCTAACGTCCCCTCTAGTATCCCTTCTCCTTCTAGTACTGCTTTCTCCTCTACCAATCCTATTCCTCCAAGTGATCCTGAAGTTCCTAAAAGGATTCTTCTCAATCTTAATCTCCTCCCGAAGATGTCTTTTCCCCTAAGAAGGTACTCCTAGATGATGATTGGGGGCCTTTGGACTTTAACCCTACTTTTGTGGGAGAATATAGAATCCCTTCAAGAGAGCCTAAGTCTGAAAAAGAAGGAAGACAAGGATGAACCCGAAAAATCAACCCACTTTGTCTAAACCATTAAGTAATAACTTTATGGTTGCTTCTAATTCAAAGTCTTCACCAATTTCCACTTCAACTGATTTTCACATTCAGATCTATGAAAAACCTCCTTCCCTTACTGAAATAGATAACCTCTATGGTCCTGGTTTCCATATCTTACTTAAGAGTGAATATAATGGCAATGGTTGTGGTGCTCAAGAACAAGGGATTGAAGTTCATATAGAAAATAATTTTCGCAAGGCTACATTTGGACTTAAATACAATCCCCTCAAACCCACCAAAGCTTCTAAGAGACCATCGATTAGTGTTAATGTCATTTCCTTTTCCCCTAAACCTCTTTCATTAAAACATCCTGAGTATATTGACTATGATTCTAGTATCTTTTATTTGGATGTCTTCTCTACTGATGATTCCTTAGCTAAGTTTCTAGAGGATTATGATAATCTCCCTCGTTACCATCATAGTCGCAGGTTTCCTTATTGTTTGAATGCAAAAGCATATTTTGGGGAAGAAATTGAATCAGCTAAACATAATGATGTGATGATTAAGGAGTTACCTCAACTAAAGGATATCCCTCAACAAAGTAATCTCCTTATAAGTGATACTATTGACATCATGGTGGATCCTTGTAATAAAGACAAGATTATAAAGGTAGGGAAATGCCTTACTGATGAGGAACATAAGGAATATTTTGATTTATTACATGAGTTCCCTGAAATAATTGCTTGGATATTTTCTGACATGCCTGGCATTGATCTTAATATTGTCACTCATAATATTGTCCCAATTCCTTATGCTAAACCCATGAAGCAGAAGATTAGAAAAATGAATCCCAAAATAGCTTTGCTTGTCAAAGCTAAAGTTGATAAATTATTGGATGCATGATTCATTCACCCTATTGACTGCTCTCATTGGATTTCAAATATTATCATTGTGGCTAGACCTAATAAAAATATTAGGATGAGTACCGATTTTTGAGATCTCAATAAGGCTTCCTTAAATATGATTTTCCACTTCCCAACATTGATATGATAGTAGAGTCTACCGTTGGACATGCCTTAATCTCTTATGGATGGTTTCTCAGGATATAATCAAATCTTCATTAATCCTCAAGATCAATTTAAAACTGCCTTCACTACTCCTTGGGGTACGTTTTGTTAGATTATAATTCCTTTTGGATTGAAGAATGCAAGTACTACTTACCAACGTGCTATGACTCTTATTTTTATGCATGTATGACTACATGCATAAAATCTTAGAAGATTACATTGATGACATCTTAGCTAAGTCCATACTCCGTCAAGACCATGTCAAAATCCTTCGGTCTTTGAGATAATTTGTAAATACAACATGCGCTTGAACCCTCGAAAGTATGTTTTTGGCATGGATAGTGGAAAAATATTAGGGTTCATAGTATTGCATTATGGTATTGAGGTGGATACAAAAAAGATAGATGTCATTGTTAATATGCCACCTCCTAAAAATATTTCCCAATTGAGAATTTTGCAAGGAAAGATACAAGATATTTGTAGGTTTGTGTCACAACTCATGGATTGAACCTTTCCCTTTACTCAATTTCTCAAGAAAAACATCACCTTTCAATGGAATGAGGATTGTCATCAAGTCTTAGAAGATTTAAAATCTTATTTGGTCAACCCTCCTATCGTGCAACCAATTGACCCAAATAAACCATTTCTTCTATACATAGCTGCATCTCCTCATGCTCTTGCAACTTTGTCAACGCAATGTAATAGTGATGGTAAAGAAATCCTAGATTATTATATAAGTCATACTTTTCTTGATTACGAAGTCCAATATACTATGATAGAAAGGTAATGTCTTGCTCTTGTTTTTGCAACACAAAAGTTGAGGGGGGAGGGCCTGGGTAAGCCTATAAGGTCCTACCCTCACCCCCATATATATAGAGGGGGGTTTCAGAGGGATAATAAAGAAAATCCAGTGAGGGGGTCGAGCTCTCTCCAATCGAGGCCGCTACACTAAAAAAGATAAACCTCAACCTATCAGTCTGAAGGTAGTAGCGCATTCGTAATATCAATCACTTTGGTTGGCACTTTCATTCGTGTTTGTTGGAATGACCTTTTGAATGATGAGTTTCATATTATCATCAAATCCAATCCTTTGAAGCATCTTTTCTCTAAGATAGATCTTTCAAGACGTCTAGCAAAGTGGGTTATGATGTTAACTGATTTTGATCTTAAATTTGTTTCTCAAAAATCAATTAAAGGACAAGCATTGACTGATCACTTAGTTGATGCTCCTTCACCTCTCGTGCAACCTAATAAATTTTCCATTCATGATGAGTTTTTTCTTCCTATTGAGGCTGACAAAACTTGGGAATTGTACTTTGATGGCTCTAGGTGTCCTACAGGCTCGGGGGGAGGTGTTGTTCTATTTCCTCCTAATAAGAAACCTATTCCCTTATCTTATCATCTTGATTTCTTATGTACTAATAACATTGTTGAGTATGAAGCTCTTATAGCTAGTCTTAGAGTGGCTTTAGCCTTGAATGTTAATCACATACATATCTATGGTGACTCTCAATTAATAATTAGACAAGTTATAGGAGTTTATCAGGATAAACAAGATAAATTATCATAATATTGAGATTTGGCCTTATCCTTGTTACAAAAATTTGATTCCTATGTCATGGAGCCTTCCCCTCAAAAGGATAATCAACATACTGATGCAATGGCATGTGTTGCTTCCCTTATATCCTTAGAGGATCCTAAAATAGATCTTAAATTTTTTATTCATAACCTTTCTTCTCTGGCTATTGCTGATAATCCCAATGATGTGGTTTATTTCTATACCATTGATTCTGACAAATGGTACTCGCATATTTTAAGATATTTGACCTATGGTACATTTTTCAGATTCTATAAGTAAAAATCCTAGGACTGGGATTTTTGTTAGTCGTATGATACATTATCCTTTCTAACATCCTTTATAGAAGGGGTTATAATGGTTTATTTCTCTGTTGTCTCAATAAAATAGAAATCCTAATTGCTCTTGAGGAAGCACATTCAGGTGCTTGCGGGGGGAATTTTGGGGGCAAAACCTTAGTTCAATGGTTGCTTCGAATGGGATAAAATTGGTAGATGATAAAGAAAGAGTCCTTTGCATCTGTTTAAAAATTTCATCAATGTCAGCAACACAACAATTTGATTCTGCTCCTGCACAAGAACTTAATTTGCAAGTGGCCTCTTGGGCATTTTCAATGTGGGGCTTGGATCTTATTGGAAAAATTTATCTTCCCTCATCCCAAGGACGTACTTTCATTATAACTACTACAGATTATTTTACGAAGTGGGTAGAAGTGGCTCCTCTTCGATCCACCACTGCTGAAATAATTTGTCAATTCATCTTAGATAATATTATTGCTCGATTTGGAATTCCTTCCACTTTGGTTTCTGACAATGGTACTTCATTTAAGAACAAATATTTGAAGATTTTTCTTGAAAAATACCATATTCAACATCGCTTTTCTACACCTTATTACCCTCAATCTAATGGCTAGGCTAAGTCCTCTAATAAAATTCTTAAACAAATTCTTCGTAAGACTATTAAAAAACATGGTAAGGACTGGCACACCCAGTTGACTTATGCTCTTTGGACTTATCGAACAAGTGTGGGCATAGCTATAGGTACTACCTGCTATAATCTTGTTTATGGTGCTGATGCTATTATGCCTTTAGAGTTAGAGATTCCCTCACTAAGAATTTATCTTAAGGGTATAGTTGATGATGATTTTTATCAAGAACAATAGCTTCAACAACTTGAAATGCTTGATAAATGACATATAAACACTCTTGAGCATATTCAAGTGTATCATAAATCCCTACAATGAAGCTATAATGATAAGGTCATTCAACGTTCCTTCTCAGTAGGTGACCTTGTGCTCTATGAGAATCAACATAACGTGAATGCTTCACCTAAAGAAAGAGGAAATTTTAGCCCGAATTGGATTGGACCATATCATCATTGAGGTCTACGTATTAGGTGCCTACAAAGTAGCAGATGTGGGAGGTATGCCTCTTAAGGAACCCATAAATGCTATGCATCTTCATAGATACTATGCTTGATCTTCTCCTTTATTTTCCTTTCCTTTCCTTTCCTTTCTTTTCTTCTTCAAAATTCCATGATATAATAGCATCTCTTCATTAAAGCATGTAGTATTGAATAATTAATATTTGATCTATACTACTTCATTCTTGACAAACATGTTTTTAAAATCTTGGTTGTCTTGAATTATTTATGTAAGTTTTTAGGGATTTACATCTTTTATGTGCTAACTTAACATACAATTTTTCATGTGTTTAAGTTAAGATACATCATGTGGTGTTTGATTAAACTTTGAATTAGATCACATTAGTTATGTAGTCCTTAAACACATTTATTTACATCATCAATGTGTTATTTAATTAAATACTTAGTTATTTAATTAGATCACACATGTATCAATTTAACCATGAGGTATTGAGAAATCAATCACATGATACTTAGATTAGACATACATGTACATTTCCAAATTTGTTACTTTTTTTTTCAAAGCAATAGATACATTCATTGTTTTGAAAATTAAAATAACACATTTTAGGCAAAGATCATCATCATATATATGTATATATCATTAAAAGTTTTAAACTACATCATCATCGACCACTAGATGAAAAATGTGGTCTCTGCTATATCAACACTATCTATGGCTGGTGACTACTCAAGCCCTTGGGTCCTTGTCTTGATGGTCCCATGGGTGTATAATGGGATGAAGAATGTGAGTGACTCCTATAAGAACTCCTCTAGTCTCGATCCATGACTATACCTCAATACATGGCTAACTCTGCCCGAGACTCTGCTAGCTCGTGCTTTAGCCGCTCCCCCTCTTCTCGACTGATCTTTAGCTCTATTCAAACTAAGTCAAATAGATCTTCATGTCTTCTGACACTCCTCTGAGGTCTATGCATGATTTGCAAACATTGAGGTATGTGTGAAGTAGTGACAATGTCTAACAAGGTCTGTTGGACAAGGGACCGCCCCTCTTGTACTCTGACCATAGAAGACAGAATAAAATCAAATCACATGTTCATCATAATAAAAAATTCTAAAATACTAATTTAAATAAAAATCCTTTACTTGGATCTCCTACCTTCTAGTGTGGATAGTGTGTCATGGCTATCCTTGATCTAGAGTTGCTTCCCTCTCCATGCTCATAGTGTCTTTGTACTCCAGTAGGTGGTGTTGTAGGAGATGATCAACATAAGTTCAAAGTCAATCCCAGAGGTCGAATTCCTCTCCTCTATCCGACACTACTAGTGGATCTAGGGCTATGTAATCATCTCTAGACTGATGGGGAATCTCCTCCTCTCTCTCATTTTTCTCCTCTCTATCCTCCTCCTCCTCCCCCTCCTCCCTCTCCTATGGGTCATCCTCATCGTCATCCCCGTCTTGACCTCCTCCCCACCAATATCTCCATCTCCTCCTCCTCCTCCCTCCTCATCATCATCTTTATCCTATTGTTCTCCCTCCTCCTCTCTCTCATCCTTATGATCCGATGTATCTCCATCACTTGGGACCTTGGATGTCTCATGATCCTCCCTAGCTGATTGTCTCCATGGTTGAGGAATCCCCCTAGGATAGTCTAAAGGAAATGCCTTCAGGGTAAGTCATGTCCCACCATGTGATGTAATTGTGATGACCTCTGACATCATCATTAAAGGGGACCACGACATCTCAATCAAAACCATTTGAATCTGTTAGCTCAATCTCATCACTATAAGACCTAGGAACTACTCCCAACCTTGCCATCACTTGACAATGGTGTATAAAAATTGGAACATCATCTGGAACACCCTACTCCAACCCAAAATATCACCTAACATTGTCAAAATAGAATGGGACTATGATGTGGCTATAGTGCCCCTCAAGGAGGTGGTTCCTCTACATAATCCAGAGCTAATTGTGCTAGATTGGCCATGTGGTCATGCATCAGTATGGTCTCCATCTAATGACATCTGATCTCAATCTATTGATCACAATCCTCCAATGTAATAGATAACCATTCTACCATGGTTTGGTGAGCGGGTATGCATATGCTTTAGGCTGCTCTGAGCCAATATCAATTGGTACTCTTATTGGCCTAGTGCATGTGATATGCTTGAACATCCAAACTTGAAGAAGTGTGCATGTCATCAAGATACATCCATCACCATAGAAATAATCTCCTAAGTCATGGTAGAGATGGGCTAACATGCTTCATCCCCAGGAGAACATTGTTCGCTCCTCCTCCATCGCTCAGATAGTATAAGTAAGACCCCCATGCATGTGACTGCCTTGTCCATTTGGGCATATGGCTAGCCCCACTATGGCTATCATGAGTCTCCTCATGAGTGGAATGGTGCCCATAGGATGTAGTAACCACTGAATCATGATTCATCCTCTAGTATCATTGGGCATGACTCACTTAATCTAGTACCTCTTCTCTCTCCTAAAATAAGATAGGGTGTGACCTGTCTGATATCTCATTGTACATCCTCTAATGGGAAGCCTCAATATGCGATAAACATCCTCAAGTGTCACCATCATCTCCCCCACTGGTAGGACAAATGTGGAGGTAGCTATATCCCATCTCTATGAGAGCCATAATCATTGTTGGGTGGAACTTCATGGATGGCATGTTACAGATATACCATAACCCTACTACTTTAAGAAACTCTCTGTCATCTTGAGACAATCAGGGAATCAAATTTTGTATATTTCAATATGTATGACTGATAGTGTGCTCTTGCATATAGGGTAGTCTCTACAAAAATCAACCAATCAATAATCAGTATCATTCTCTCATTCAACTCAGCACCAGAAATCCTGATCTTGTACTAAACCCTTGGTCACCTTAGTCAGGGACCGGGATGCCATGGAAGGATCAGGGCGCTCTAGGAGGACTAGGCCACCCTAGTAGGACCATGGCACCCTGGTCACGCTCTAGGAGGACTAGGCCACCCTAGTAGGACCATGGCGCCCTGGTGGGACTAGGGCACCCAGTTGGGACCATGGTGCCATAGTGGGACCATGGAACCCTCTTGGGGGCACATGTGCAATCAAACTTTCCCTCATACCAAAAATTTATAGTCAACTCAATAGAAAGTCAACATAAAGTACAAATTTAGTTTAGTACACTCACCTCATCAAGTGGTTGATCAGAGAGGATGAACTGTCATAGGATCTCCATCTAGGAAGGCATCTCAGGTCATCTTTGAGGCATCATGAGTGCTACGTGGTCTCTATAGATGTCTAAAATTAATTAAATTAAATATTTAATCAATTTAATCCCTTCTACATAGTTAATTTGTCTAATTATGTTTCTCATTATTTCTCTTAAAATTAATTAATTCAAATTCAATTAATTTTATCACTATAGTCCCATAATTAATTTATCAAAATTAATTATTCCCCATTCTTCTAAAGTCATCTCAATAATTAATTCTTCTAAATTCCTCTTAGTTAATTAATTCTAATTAATTAACTTAAGTCATGTGATTCTTATAAATCACTTCTTTGAATCCTCACTTAACCTAATTAATTCTTCTAGAAGCCTGATTATCATTATTCCTCAATTTTATATTCCTCCACTCATTCTCTCTCATCATATCACATCCTCCTAACATTCCCACTTGCACTCTAATTACTCATTAAGCCACCTAAGCAATCCCCTTAATCATTTGCACATCTCTAATCACCTTGATTAGGGATGGGTCAACTTTGATCCTTTCAAGGAAATTCAAATTCTTTGAATCTCCCTATGCATCCCCTTCCCAAGGAATTTTTAATTCCTTTATCCATTTAGTCTTCACACACATCTCTTTTTGGAATTTTTAAATTTCTCTCCCATATCTCCAAAGAATTTTCAATTCCTTTTTTCTTTCCAATGTACTTGGGAGATTTTCCCCATGTACCTTGAGAGGTGCGGAGATAAGAAATGCCTTTATGGCATATCTCTTGAGTCCCATACCTTGTCCTCTCAATCCATGTGCTCCCTCTCAAATAAATCTTAACTCTTCATTCCAAAATAATTCTTGGCCCTTCATTTTGGCCTCCTCCAATCTATAAATTGGAGTCTCCTCTCCTCACAAATCATCCACTTTTCATCCAATCTTATGTTGTCCATTTGAGAATCAAAATATTTCATCATGCCATCCTAATGCCCAAATATTCCCTCATCTAAGCCATATCCCTCTCATCCATCATCATTATTCAAATCCAATCCAAATCCAATCCAACCAATCTTGTTGTGTGTGGAGAGCAATCCAAAATCCTCATCCAAGGAGCAAATCAAGTAGAGAAACAAGGCCATCTCTACTTCATCAAGCTCAATTAGAGGAAGAAGTAAAGAAATAAGGTATAATGGTTGATTTGTGCATGTATATGCTTTATATTTTCACATCTTCATTTTGGCACGCTTTGTGGGACACACGTCCCTTTTTTCTAACATTTCTTGCAAGTTTCTTATGTTTTAAGCGTGCAGGTTTTGCTTCAGTGCGTCCAATTGTATTTCAACACATTTGACCCTCTGCTTTAGCACATCCACAATGAAAAAATGCATGTGATTTAAAATTTTAATTTTGGATCGCCTTTTTTTTCATATTTTCTATTGATCAGTGCATCCACCTACGAATCAACGCCCCTGCTTCACTGTTTTGATGTCTCCATTTGAAAAAATATTCCTATCTAACTTTCTTTTCAAATTTTACATAAAAAACTGTAAATCAATGGTTGCACAGGTGTCAAAATGTATGCAATTAATGAAAAAATCTTTTCACTTAGCTTTTTCTTGATTTTTTCATTTAAAACTGTGAATCAACACCTGGGCATACGAATCACCACCTACGTCTGTGCATCAGCGCGTGCATTTTGATGCCTGAGCAGTTTTCATAAAATAGACATAACTTTTTGCTCAGGTGTCCGATTTTCAAAATTCAAAATGGGTTGAAAAGAGGACTTAGAGATATAAAATGTGTTATCAATATATTTTGCATATAATTTTTTTAAAATTAGTTTAATTCGTTCAAAGTCAAGATTTATTTTTTTACTTTAAATGCACATAACTTTAGCATATGAAATCATTTTTCATTAAATTTTTTTTGAAATTATCTAGAAAATCATAAAAAAATCCAATTTGTAATTATAAAATTATAAGGAATCGTCATATTTTTATCTTTGTACTAATCATATTGTCTTTGTAGCCTTTTCGTTGGTCCAAGACAAAAAAACTCAAACTACTAATCATCTTTTACAGGACGTTTGTCGAAGGCTTTCGGTTTTCCACTAAAGTAGATTTTTTTCATGCATTAGATTAGAAAACACATATTTTGGGGTTAAAAAGAACTTGTGTTTTCTGTGTCTTGTGCACTTGCATGTGTGTAGGGTGGACCCACCGTTACGCTTAGTATCTTCTCCCCTTGCCTTCGTGGATCTTGGGTGTAAGAGAAAAGTGATTAACAACACTCATATTTTTTTTTTTGTAGTAAGGGGTATTCTTGATGGGAATTTGATCACCTCACAAGGGCATCTCGAATTGGGACATGTCGGGGATATCGACTCTCCTGACACGATCTGGAGTGGGTTTTTTGGAACTTCTATATAAATATGTTAGTCAAACGGCTAAGGTGCTGAGTGAATTCAACATATGTGGGGGCCTTCCCTTCACCGATAAGCTCAGTTAGAGCATTAAGTGGCTTTCTTCAAGAATCCTTTATTAGATTGGTGATCCCTCAAAATTACACTAAGAACCTTGTTTAGTAGCCCAAAATCCCACATTCATAGTGTAGGGGATGCAGATCCTACCCCAAAGTTACCTCTCATGTAACCACTCAAGATGAGAAAGAAATTCCTCATGTAATAGATCCTTAGATCTCTAAGGTAAGAGAATATGGTATGCCCGAGAAGTGAGTACACTGTAAGGGGGAGCCAGTGCTACCATAATCTTTATTTGTCCACTTGGTTGAGGTATCACTTGTGTGAGAGGCCTATTGAATGGTTTCCATATTCCAACCTAGGTTGTATGTCTGATGCATGTCCTCATTTGTGCAAAAACTACTGAAATTTTGTTTTGGCTAGTCTAGGCCCCCTTAACTTTCACGCTTGTCATAAAGTATTGCCTTAGCCAATGTGCTTGTCATTATTTTATTTCTCTTGCCAAGAGTAGATAATGTCCAAAATATTCTCTAATTTAACCAAACATTTGACCAAACCCTTCAATCTCCACTTTGTCACTGTCAAACCTCTATTTCATCTCTATTTGAGCTATAAACCTTCGATCAATTTTTATCTATCCAAACGATCATCAATCCCCAACCAATATCTTTATCCCATCATCAATCCATTCCCAAGTAGCCTTCTGTGTCTTCTTCCTTCCATCAATCCATAATCATTTTCTTCTCACCTTCGAGGACTTAGCACATCAACCTAATCAAATCTCCAAAATCCCAATTAATCAATCAATATTCCTTTAATCCAATCATAAATCATCAATCCTAATCCAAAGTCAACACTTTGTGAAAGTTCGATTTAGACCTTTATCTTTAATCAATTATGAATTGTCTTTTTGTGCTTGGGAAAGAATCTCCCCCAAGTACCTTTTCTTAATCATTTGGGCTGATCAAAACCCTAAATCCTTTGCCCTATTTTTCTTAGGCACGTAAGTCCACCCTAAGTAGAATAAGGTTTTATCATTTAGATCATTTTTCCCTATTTTTCTTAGGCACGTAATTCCACCCTAAGTAGAAGAAGGCTTAACCATTTGGATCCTTTTGCCCTATTTTTCTTAGGCATGTAAGTCCACACTAAGTAGAAGAAGGCTTAATCATTTGGATCTTTTTTCCCTATTTTGCTTAGGCATGCAAGTCCACCCTAAGTAGAAGAAGGCTTAATCCAAAAGTCTAAATTTTACCTAGCTTGGTTGTCACCTTGCTTTGCGGTCTACATCATCAATTTCACACCTCACTTAAGTCCTAATCCAAGGGCTAAGATTTCATTTTAATCCAAATCAATCTTGTCCTAACCCAAGGACCAATCCAATCTAGTTAAATTCAACCTGATCCAAGAAAATCAAATCAAATCAAATCAATCCATCAATCCAATCTAAATTTGCTAAGTCCTAGTCCTCATCTTCATCAAACATCATCTCATTACTTTTTTTTTATCAATTCTATCCAATCCCAACTTATCCCCCCATTCAATCCTCATCTTCATGGATCACCCTATCAACCATCCACATCTAGCTCATACATGCCTCAAACTTATCCAACTTCCACCTATCGATGTCTCCCATCCCATCCCACTTACCAAGTCAATCCCAATTCATCTCACATCTCTTATCCTTCTCAGTCTATTATAGAATATATACTATCCAAGAAACTAGATGCCTAAAACAAGCATCATGTGTAGTCCCTCCATCTTCTTGCACTCTACACTTGGGGTCAAGCTTCATTGACCATGTCATCCTACCATTTGCATTATCCACATCCATTATCCTCTATCCACATCCTATCTAAGTTCATTCTTCTTTCATATCTTTGGTCTTGACTGTCCTATCCATATCCTCCATCTCATATCCCTCATCTTATCCAAATTCATC
This sequence comes from Cryptomeria japonica, assembly GCF_030272615.1. Taxonomy (NCBI): domain Eukaryota; kingdom Viridiplantae; phylum Streptophyta; class Pinopsida; order Cupressales; family Cupressaceae; genus Cryptomeria; species Cryptomeria japonica. The sequence continues at coordinate 468,276,706 of NC_081411.1, read as the reverse complement.
CCTCATTCCTACCTTTGGTCTTGATCATGCTAGAGAAAAAATAATGCGTATGCATGCTTTGGGAAAATGCAAGCCCAAATGCCTCCTCCATTCATATCCACCACACATTATCCTTCAATCTCACACATCTTTATTCACCATCCTTCTAGCCTTAATTAGGGCATTTACCTCCTTTGCAACATAGTTCTTGGATCCCCATTCCACCTAGCCTCCATCCTTTGGTCCTTCATATCCTATCACCATCCATCTACTTAATCCCTTCACCCCCTATCCAAGAAATCTCCCCATCCATCCATCCTCTTACCAAGAATTGGTTCTCCCTTGTCATTGGTCCCCCTTCATTTATCCTATATCCACAAACCAATCCCATCATATCATATCATATTTCCCATCCCATCCAATCCTATTCAATCATTTATCCCCCTCCCATTTTATCCACTCCATTTATGACCCCCATCAAACTAAGATTTTCCCATATATCTGAGCTTATACTGATCCACATGTAATGTTGGCATATGTGCAGAGCATGATGACATGATGATATTGTATGTTGTCATTGATGTCAATATGCTGAAGTATGAACTGGTATGTTGTAGTAAAAAAACTGGCAAGAGAACCGGTATGATGATGTAAACCAGTATTTGTGAAAAAGTGAAGTGGTATGTTTGCTCAAGGTGAACCGATATGTTGGAATGAGAACTGATAATTGGAAGTTTTGTATTGGGGTTTCATTTGGCATGACTACCAGTTGGTAGTCTCAGCTTCAAGGTTTCCAATTGATGCATTCCAATATTATGTGATTCAATCGATGACATCTTGTGATGAGTTAGCATTGTAATGAAGACCAGATAAGTGTTTTCACGTCAATCTTGTGCGCGTGAAGGATTTCCTTGAGTATCTTGCATGGAGATTGATCCTATCTACCTCGGGAATGTGTGAAGTCTCTATAAATGATGGAGAGCGCATGATGAGTTATTAGCTTCCTAAAGCGGCAAAGAATGAACGTTGGAGAATATCTTGAGATCTGTTCAAGAATATTGTATTTGATGCTATGTGAATAATGGTCAGGATTGAATCGACTGGATTGTAAAACCTAAATATTTAGGGTTTAGGGTTTATGCTACTAACCTATCTATTTCCTATAAGGTCGATGATGTTTTTCATTTTGAAGTTGTTGGTAAATTATATGTGTGTATCCAAGTGAAGAGATACTTGATTCTTGCTAGACCGGAGAAGTGTGTTGATACCTGCAGAGTGTGATTGCAAAAGAGGAGGAGCTAAAGTGGATCTGCCTTGGCATTAAGTGTTGTTATCAGATCAATGTATTACCTATTGACCTCTAACCATTTCAGCATTTGGAAAATCCCTTAACCGGGTAGCTTTAATAGGCTTTTATGTAAATCCTTTAACAGGGTGACTCAATTCAATGAGTTCTTCAAATCCTCTTGCGAGGTAACCTTTAATAGGGTTCTAACCTTTAACCGGGTATTTAGCCATCCCTTAACCAGGTGATCCCTAGCAGGATCGATTCCTAGCAGAACCTATTGTAATAGTCTTTAACCGGACTAGGCTCCTAACAAAGCAGACTTCAAAAGAGTTCAAAGAGAATCTTGTGGGTATTCATCCCCACCATGGTTTTTCCTAGTTGGTTTTCCATGTGAAAAATCAGCATGTCATGTGTGATGCCTTTCATGTGATGGTTTAGTGTTTTATGTCAAACTGGTAAAATATGTTGAACTAGCAGTCATTATATTTTTGATGATAGATTACTTGTTTATGCATAAGGGTGAAATGGAAATGAGGTATTATATTGTATGGAAAGCTAAGGGTTATCGGTTTATGTCTTTCACATTCTCATTGTGTTTTACCAGTAGTAATCTAATTTAGACCAGTGTTATTGCTTACCAGTCAAAGTTCACTATGCGCAGTCAAACTGGTTCAGGGAAAGTGTTTTTACCTGTACTGATTCACCCCCCCTCTCAGTACTAGTTTGGTAATAATTGTTCATCATTTATTCATCATTTGGTATCAGAGCCTCTTCTAGGTCCTCTGTGTTGTAAGCTTAACCGCTTGAGGAAAAGATCCTACTCTAATGGTGAAGAGGGAAGGTCCAAAGTTCAACAAAGACAACTTTAAAATATGGAAGGTCAGAATGAAGATATACATTAGAAGCATGGGTGCTCAACACTAGAGCTATGTTGAAAATGCTTATGTTATCCCTACTGGTACTCTCATCGATGATCAAAAGAGAGAGATTTGGGAGAATGGGAAAGTCATGAAAGCCCTAATCAGCAGTTTATCTGGCATTGAGTTTATTGATGTTTAGGATAAAGACAATACCAAAGAAGTATGGGATGCTCTTGAGAATATCTATGGCAGTGATGAGCATGTGAAACAAGCTAAGGAAGAGTGCCTTAGGGGAAAGTTTGAAGACATACGGATGGTTGAAGGAGAGACCATTCAATAATATGGAATAAGAATCAAAATTGTTGTTGGAGACATCAAGAGTGCAGGTGGTAAAATAGATGATTCCACTATTGTTAGCAAAGTCTTGAGATCCTTATTACCGATCTATGCAATAAGGGTTGTTGCTATTTAGGAGTTGAGGTCTATAGACAAGACAAAGGTATCCCTAGACTCCATCATTGCTAAGTTGATAGCTTATGAGATAAATAATTATGATGGCAGTATTCAAAAGACTGAATCAGGCTTTAGAGCATCTGCTGCACCATCTAGAAAGGGTAAAGAAGCTAGTACCAGTTGTGAACCAAGACAAATCAGAGAAATGGATGATGAGGAGATCCTGATGGAATTTGAAGCTCTTCTTGCCAAGAGACTTCCTAAGGGAACTGGTAAATACAAAGGTAAGCTCCCTTTGAAATGCTTTTCTTGCAATAGGATAGGACACATTGCTGTAAACTATCCTAATGGTGATAACAAGGACAAACCGAAGAAGCTCAAGAATTTCAAAGGAGGAAACAGGACAAACTATTTTGTAGTAGTTGATGAAGGTGTCACTGATGAGGAATCAGAAGATGAAGAAAGTGAAGACATTGTGTTTGTAGCAGTAAAGGAAGATGTGTCAAACAAGAAGGCTCTTGTCTCCCGCTTTGATAATTCTAATGAGTGGGTTATTGATAGTGGTTGTTCTTACCATATGACTGGTGATCGGAGTAAGTTTCTATCTTTGGAAAAGTATGATGGTGGTGTGGTTCATTTTGGTAATGATGCACCATGTATGGTAAAAGGCAGAGGGTCCATCTCTCTGAATGGAAAAAGCAGTGTTGATAATGTGTATTGGGTAGAAGGTCTCAGACACATCCTTTTGAGTGTTGCCCAGCTAAATGATAATGGTCTCACTCTAGAATTCAAAGATGGAGTGTGCAAAATCAAAGGAAAGAATGGTGAATTGATGGCCACCAGTATGCAGACAAAAGGTAACCTATTTCAGTTGAATGCAAATATTAGTACATGTCTAATGGCCAAGTTTGATGATAGATGGATATGGCATAGTAGACTCTACCATGTAAACTTTGATAATATTATGAAGACCAATAAGATCAAGGCAGTTAGAGGATTGCCTATTCTAAGCAAACCGGATTATCCTTTGTGTAGAGAGTGTCAACAAGGGAAAATTTCTTCTTCAACCTTGAAAGGTAAATCTTTCACTGCAGACAATTTACTTGATCTTGTGCATACTGATTTGTGTGGTCCTATGAAAACTAGGAGTGTGTAGGGAGATAGGTATTTTATGATTCTTACTAATGATTGCTCAAGAATGATGTGGGTCACATTCTTGAAGGACAAGTCTGAAGCCTTTGGAAAGTTCAAAGCCTTTAGAGCACTGGTTGAAAAAGAAAGCGGTAAGAGGATTAAGTGCCTAAGAAATTATCAAGGAGGAGAATTCACTTCCGGTGAATTCAACAAGTACTGTGAAGAGAATGACATCAAGAGGCAACTTTCTGCCCCCTAGACTCCATAATAGAATGGCCTAGCAGAGAGAAACAACCAGACTATAGTTAAAGCAGCCAAAACAATGTTGATCCAAGGAAAAGTTGCTCACACCTTTTGGAGAGAAGCGGTGAGCACTGCAGTCTACACAATGAACCGAGTACTCATAAAAAAGGGTAAGGATAAAATACCTTATGAGTACTGGACTGGTAAGACTCTTGTAGTAAGCTACTTTAGAGTGTTTGGTAGCAAATGTTATATCAAGAGGAGTGAACATCAGAGCAAGTTTGATGCAAAATGTGATGAGGGAATATTCCTAGGGTATTCCACAAAGAGCAAAGCTCTCAAATGTTTCAACAATAGGACTCAAAGAATTGTTGAAAGAATCAATGTTAGAGTTGATGAAACCTCTAAGAAACCTGAGGAAACTAGCAGTGAGCAAGTGGTAGATGAATTGGTAGTAACCTTCTGGGAACCGGTTGTAAAATAGCCTAGTACCAGTAACTGTGCTCCTACACCGATAGATACTGATGCTGATGAAGATGAGGATGAAGAAAAAAAGAAAGAGGAAACAACCAAGATCATTCCTAGGTATGTAAAGCTGAATCATGATCCAAAGTAGATTATAGGAGATAAGGATGCATGAATTCTTACAAGAAGAAAGGTCAGAGAAAACTCTTGCATGATCTTTGAATTTGAGCCTAAAACATTCAAAGAGGCACATAAAGATGAAGACTGGATCAAAGCAATGGAAGAGGAACTTGACCAGATAGAAAAGAATGGTACATGGCCTTTGGTACCAAGACTTGAGCATAAAAATGTCATAGGCACCAAATGGGTTTTTAGAAATAAGCTGAATGAAGATGGCACAGTGGTAAGAAACAAAGCCAGACTAGTGTGTAAAGGATATGCTCAAGAAGAAGGAGAAGACTATGGAGAAACCTTTTCTCCAATAGCCAGATTAGAAGGAGTTCATATGATTCTTGCATATGTAGCCTTCAAGGGATTCAAAGTATATCAAATGGATGTAAAATATACATTCTTGAATGGAATACTATAAGAGGAGGTGTATATAGAGCAACCAGATGGGTTTGCCCTATCAAAAGATAGTGACATGGTGTGTAGGCTACATAAAGCCTTGTATGGACTAAAGCAGGCACCTAGAGCATGGTATGAATGCTTGCACTCCCATCTTGTGAAGATTGGATTTGAAAGAACAAGTGACGATAGCAATATCTCCTTAAAATCAGAAGGAGATCAAATTCTAATCTGTGAAGTATTTGTTGATGACATAATTTTTGGTGGAGATGACAAGATGAGTCATGACTTTGCAGATGAGATGAAGAAGGAATTTGAGATGTCACTTATGGGGGAGATTAAGTTCTTCATTGGATTACAGATTCAACAAATGAAAGATGGAATCTTTATCACTTAGTCCAAGTATGTCAAAGAGGTGTTGAAGACCTTTGGCATGGAAGACAACAAACCAGTTGGTACACCGATGGTGACCGGTTGTAAATTATCAAAAAAGGATGACTCGGTGTTGGTAAATGAGAAGGAATATCGATCAATGATTGGTAAATTGCACTATGTAGTACATAGAAGACCGGACATTGCACATGCAGTGGGCATTATTGCACGGTTCTAGACAAGCCCAAGAGAATCCCACTTGGTAGCAGTCAAGCAAATTCTTAGATATCTAAAGGGAACTATTGACTATGGAATATGGTATCCATATAGTAATGATTTCAACCTGAAAGTGTTTACAAACGTTGATTGGGCTGGTAATGTGGATGATCAGAAGAGCACAACCAGTGGTGCATTCTTTCTTGGTGGTCGACTAGTCTCATAGATGAGTAAGAAGAAGAGTTGTATCTCTCAGTCTACAATAGAAGTGGAGTATGTTGCAGCATTTATGAACTGCACCCAGACAATTTGGATGAAGCATGTATTAAATGGCTTCAAAGTTCCTATAACTGAACCAGTAAGTATATTTTGTGACAACACAAGTGCAATTAACATCTCCAAGAATCCAAATTTACATGCTAGAACCAAACACTTCGAGCTCAAGTATCATTTCTTGAGGGAGAAGTTTTAGAACAAAGAGGTTGTACTAGAACATGCTTCCAGTAAGGAGCAGTTAGCAGACATATTCACCAAGCCTCTACGGAAGGCTACCTTTACCTATTTGAGAGGTGAATTAGGGGTGCTGCCCCTTCAAGAGGTGAACTAAAGGTGTGTGCTCCACATTAGTCAGGTCTTACATTGATATATCTTTTTTCAGGATTGGTGTGTTGAAGGATGCTACTCCTTAGGGGGAGCAACATAGTGGAACATAGATGTGTATGCCTCCACTTTGGCATTGTTGTCAAAGGGGGAGAATATGTGAAGCAAAAAAGATATTTGCCGTATTGGGGAGAAGATGTGAAGCAGAAGTAGAAAGATATCTTTGTATATTACTATCAATGTCAAAGGGGGAGATTGTTGGCATATGTGCAGAGCATGATGACATGATAATATTGTATGTTGTCATTGATGTCAATATGCTGAAGTATGAACTGGTATGTTGTAGTAAGCAAACTGGCAAGATAACCAGTATGATGATGTAAACTGGTATTTGTGAAAAAGTGAAGCAGTATGTTTGTTCAAGGTGAACTGGTATGTTGGAATGAGAACTGGTAAATGGAAGTTTTGTATCAGGGTTTCATTTGGCATGACTACTGGTTGGTAGTCTTAGCTTCAGGGTTTCCGATTGATGCATTCCAAGATTGTGCGATTCAACTGATGACATCTTGTGATGAGTTAGAATTGTAATGAAGACCAGATAAGTGTTGCCACATCAACCTTGTGCACATGAAGGATTTCCTTGAGGATCTTTCATGGAGATTGACCCTATCTACCTTGGGAATGTGCGAAGTCTCTATAAACAGTGGAGAGCATGTGATGAGTCATCAGCTTCCTGAAGTGGCAAAGAATGAACATTGGAGAATGTCTTGAGATTTGTTCAAGATTGTTGTATTTAATGCAGTGTGAATAATGGTCAGGATTGAACCGACTGGATTGTAAAACCTAAATGTTTAGGGTTTGGGGTTTACGTTACTGACCTATCTATTTCCTATAAGGTCGATGATGTTTTTCATTTTGAAGTTGTTAGAAAATGCTATGTGTGTATCCAAGTGAAGAGATACTTGATTCTTGCTAGACTAGAGAAGTGTGTTGATACCTACAGAGTGTGATTGCAGAAGAGGAGGAGCTAAAGTGGATCTGCCTTGGCATTGAGTGCTGTTATTAGATTAGTGTATTACTTGTTGACTTCTAACCATTTCAGTAGTTGTAAAATCCCTTAACCTGGTAGCTTTAATAGGCTTTTGTGTAAATCATTTAATAGGGTGACTCGATTCAATGAGTTCTTCAAATCCTCTTGCAAGGTAACCTTTAATAGGGTTCTAACCTTTAATCAGGTATTTAGCCACCCCTTAACTAGGTGATCCCTAGAAGGATCAGTTCCTGGCAGAACCTATTGTAATAGTCTTTAACCGGACTAGGATCCTAATAGAGTGGACTTCAAAAGAGTTCAAAGAGCAGCTTGTGGGTATTCATCCCCACCGTGGTTTTTCCCAGTTGGGTTTCCACGTGAAAAATCAGTGTGTCATGTGTGATGCCTTTCATGTGATGGTTTAGTGTTTTATGTCAAAGTAGTAAAATTTGTTGAAGTAGCAGTCATTATATTTTTGATGATAGATTACTTGTTTATGCATAAGGGTGAAGTAGAAATGAGGTATTAGATTGTATGGAAACCTAAGGGTTACCAGTTTATGTCTTTCACATTCTCACTGTGTTTTATTGGTAGTAATCTGATTTAGACCAGTGTTATTGCTTGTCAGTCAAAGTTCAGTGTGTGCAGTCAAACTGATTCAGGGAAAGTGTTTTTGCCTGTACTGATTCACCCCTCCTCTCAGTATCGGTTTGGTACTAACTGTTCATCATTTATTCATCACGTAATCCAAACACCCATGCATACCATGTTAATCAAATCCAAGTGGAAATCCTCTCACCTAGAGATCATGTACACCATCTTGTCTCTTGTATTTATCAATATATCCATATCCTTCCCATCGGGATGCATCCTTCCCATGTCTGGAAGTTTATCTAAATCCATCTTCTTTCCCATCAAGATGTATCCTTCCCATGTCTGGCAGCCTAACCAAATCCAGGTCCCACTCTTGGAAAGAGATGTCAGTTGGCCATATGCAAGTTGTTTGCATGATTGATCTTTTCTCTGTGATTTTTTATCTTGTGTCCCATGATTGTACCTGTTCAGGGCTTCCCTGATCAACCTATATCTCGCCATGTCATGTTTGGTGTATAATGGGGCATTTTTTTGTGGTATGGCATGTTTGATGGTTTCTCTTGTATGATCGTACAGTCTCGCATTTACATCATCATCGATTTTTGTGAACATTTGTACTTAGAGATACCTATTGTTTGAGATTCTAGTCCATGCCTCAGATATTCACAACATCCTGATTCTTATAATCAATGGTATGGATAATTTATGGCAATATCAAAACTAGTTTTTCCCTCCACATCTAGATATCAAGAAATCTCATACACTCCATTTCATTCACTCATCCCATTTCACCCATTTATCTTGGAGACTCCAATGTATTCATTCACTCCCCTTCTTCATCTTCATCTTTTCATTATCTAGTCCTCCTATCCATTTCAAGAGCACACTCATGTTCTTAGAACCCACATGTCCTCTCGAGGGGGCATACCACTACCTCCTTGTCATCCTTCCTCATCTCACCTATGATTGGGGCATCATGCTATTAGTCCTTATCCTTTCCATCCACTATGTTGTATTCTTCTTTGATATAATATCACTTTATGATAGTATATCAAAGAGGGGAAAAATGTAGATGTCTATGTTGGCATATGCACACTCCAATGAGACATTGTATGTGATTGAAGGTTTTTTCATTGATGGCAACCTTACAATCCTATGGCACCAGCAAGGCATTACACTGGCAAGTTAGTGCACTGGCATCAACAATCAGACTCTACACCGAGACTCAGAACACCGGCACCGGCACAGAGAAAGGAAGTATACTGCCATAGAGGCTAATAGGATTTTGTTATATTATATTTTGTTTATTATTGTAAAAACTTTGTAAGATGACTTGGCATGTTGTAAAATGACTCTTATATATAAAAGAGATCAATGTAGACATTTTGTAATGAAGCAATGGATAAGGTCGTGTAAGTAATATATGCGAAATATTAAGGCAGACCTATTATGCAAAATATAGGGTAAAGGGTTTATGTAAGAAGCAGAGCAACAACCAGTACTGAATCAGGTATTATAGATGCTATTGTAAAGTAGTACAAGATATTGGATTTGTACAATCCACATTGTAAGTCAGTGAGACTTCCCATTGAACAGTGAGCTCTAGGCAGTTGGCCTTCCTGCATGTGCAGGCCCCTATTGTAAGTAATATTCTCTTATTGGCCAGTAAGTGGATATTCTAGGTCACAAATACCACCGAGGTTTTTCACACACCGGGTTTCCTCGTTAAATCCTTGTGTCATGGTGTGCTTTTCATGTGGATGTTTTTGATTCTTTTTATTGCATTATTTCTTGCATACTGGTACACTGTTATAATATATTATGCATGTTTTAAGATAAGAAATTTTGTACACTGGTCAGATACTGATTCACCCCCCCTCTCAGTATATGTGGGAATCCTAAAAGTCTAAAATTAATTAAATTAAATATTTAATTAATTTAATCCCTTCTACATAATTAATTTTTTTAATTATGTTTATCATTATTCTTCTTAAAATTAATTAAATCAAATTCAATTAATTTTATCACTATAGTCCCACATTAATTTATCAAAATTAATTATTCCCCATTCTTCTAAAGTCATCTCAATAATTAATTCTTCTAAATTCCTCTTAGTGAATTAATTCTAATTAATTAACTTAATTCATGTGATTCCTACAAATCACTTCTTCTAATCCTCACTTAGCCTAATTAATTCTTCTAGAAACCTGATTATCATTATTCCTCAATTTTATATTCTTCCACTCATTCTCTCTCCTCATGTCACATCTTCCTAACTTTCCCACTTGCACTCTAATCACTCTCAAAGCCACCTAATCAATCCCCTTAATCATTTTCACATCCCTAATCACCTTGATTAGGGATGGGTCAACTTTGATCCTTTCAAGGAAATTCAAATTCTTTGAATCTCCCCATGCATCTGTTGGAATCAGGGATCACTAAGAGGGGGGTGAATAAGTGATCTATAAGTTACTGTATTTTTAAACCTAACTTTAAACCACCACAAGCATACAAATGAAACTGAAATGCAGAAACATAGAACAAACAACCACAAAAGCATAACACCGGATTTTTACATGGAAACCCAAATGGAAAAAAACCACAGTGGGATTTTAACCCACAATATTATTCTACTATGCCTAGTAGAAAAACAATCTTACAATATGGGGAATGCACAAGCATTCAAGCACACTATCTAGAGCTCACTACTCAAATACTAGAAGGGTTACAACCTCAAAAGGCTCATTTCCTTACTTATTAATTACAATGATGAATTATAGAAAAATGAACTCCAAAAGAGCATCTAAAATTCTTGGATGAGTTTCGATTGAGTGCCAAATATACCGACTGAATCACCTCTGTTGTTCTACTGCCCTGTTCACTGTCTCAATCAGCTACTGGATCAACAATGCACACATGAAACTACGCCAAAAAAAATTATTGATCACCACTTGCTCACATACAATCATATCATTCACCAAAAATATCTTCTAGATCGGTCTTATATATCCACAATCACAAAAGAGGTCATTTCCCATGTCGGCCTGCTAGTGTAACGTGTAGTCTCATGTCGGCTTGACTGGATCACCAAAACAATAATAAAATGATGTCTCTATGTTGGCCCAATCATACCAAACATGCTTCAATGCACCACAATCACCGGAAATCTTCTGGACCAAAAATGCTTTATTCATCCTGGAATACCGGTTTACAGCTACTTCTTGTTAAGAAGAATTATGGCTACCGGATTGAATCTCCATGAATATTTTCCATCAATGACAACCCTGAATGAATAATGAACCATCAAAATCCACTGGATGAGTGTCAATTGCCAACAATCTCCCCCTTTGGCATTGATGGCAACAATCGTGAAAAATGACTAAGTGTTGAGCACAATATACCGAATCAAAAGAATTTCTAAGGCTCCCCCTTAGACAAATAATTCCACTCTTCTATACTATACATTTTTCACTATTTCTCTCCCCCATTGACAATAATGCCAAAGACAGGTGTTGTCCAAAACTTATATACAGAGATATTTGTCGGATATTTTACAGATACTTGGAGACGTCGGCAAAAATGGTCTTCAAGGATCCTAGGTAAGTATCCCACCCACTCTTCAAGTTATCCAAAACAGTAATAAATGCACTGAATATAGTGGCATGAATCTCTACTTCCTTCAGATTAGATTACATAGGTTGTTCCATAGCCTTCATGCAGTCCACCTTATTTCTTAGCATGGTGTCCAACCGGGGGGCAATTAAGTTCCGAAGTTCACCTACTCTCCTCAAAATTTTGTCCTTCTCTGCATTGAGCCTTGATATTTGATCATTTAGAACCAAAATTTGTCCTTCAACACTGCTGGTTGGAGCGACATTGGGATCAAAGGACCGTGAAATACTAGCAAGCTTGCCCTAGAAAACACTTATTTGTTTGTCTATCTACAGTGAATTTAGGCAAAATTAAACAAGACTTGAATAGTTTACCACCTTCTATCAAGGCATCTTAGATAACCTGCAGATATTTATTTAATCTCACCCTATCATCCTCAATCATCTTCAAGAATTTTTGCATCCTAACATCCTTAAATCTATCCAAAACTCTCTTAGTAGCAGACTTCTCTAAAGAATCAAAACTGGTATTTACACTATTAATCAATTGCAACAATTTACCGAAGGGGTTGGTGTTGGAATCTAATTGTAAATTTGGAGCCACCTTCTAAGAAACATCAACCGATATCAAAATGAGCTTCTTATCTTTAGACTCAGACTTTACCAAATCCTGGCTAGCCTGAGCTTTAACAACAGTTGTGAGAATGAGCTTCTTTGCAAAAGACATCTGTCCCAAGTTCAGAGGACCATCTAGATTAGTGGAGATTTGAGGTGGGGTCATAGTACTAGAGGAGTGACAATTGCTGGATCAACTACTCCTTTGTCTTTGTCTAACTCAGTGACCTTTACCTCTGCACTCCCAACTTCCTTTTTCTCTTATCCATTCCCTTTATCTTGTTCACTAGTGTTGCCACTTGGTGTAGGATCATCCTTTTGGATCTCAGGGGTTGCTGAGTTTTCCAACACAAGTATTATCACTAGTCTCAGCATCAAGTGTTGTGCTACCTTGATCTTCTAGATGTCCCTCAGTCTGAGTTTCATCCTTCTGACCACAAGAAACACCTTGCTTTCTTCCCACTAAGTAGACTTGAAAGCATCTTTTTACAAAGGATAATTTACAATTATTTTTCTCCATATATCCTCTATTTCCTTTCTTACCTCTTCCACTTTTCCAATCATTAATATGTTTACTCTATTTTTTCTTCTGAACTCTTTCTTATTAGCTTCTTCAATGTCTTTTGACTTCATCATGAGTGATAAAGGTGCAAACATTTATTAGTTCTCTTTCTTTCATCTCCTTATCAGTTCTGCTAACAGTTAGTCTTCTTGCATTAATAAGGTTGTATAGGTCCTTAGGGATGCTCTTCTCTATCTCAATCAATGTTTTGCTAAAATTGTGCATGTATAATACAATAGCTTCTTCCACTTTTCTTTGATCAGCCTCATTTGGATTTGCATAACACACTCCAATATTCTTTAGATTACCATCTACAATTAGTTCATCAATTAACTAATCTGCTAACAATGAAGGAACAGATGTAGATTTACCTTGCTTAACACTAGACTAAAGTGGAGTTTTAACCTTTCTTTCTTTCTGAGGTCTTCCAGTAGGGGCAGGATCAAATTTAGCCATCTTACTTTGTTGGAATCCACCAGACCATAACTTCCTAACCACTCTTGCAAATTCACCTTTCTTCTTCACCTTGTCTGCTTCCTCAGATTCTGTCTCAGAGGCCACTGAAGACACAACAACATAATTCCACTTGGATGTCTCATTTTATTTTAATACACCTTTTCCAGATGGGCTAGGTCCTAAGGATGGTGCCACCAGAGCAGGAGCAAACTTTCTCTCTTTTGGTTTGACCTCGGAGGGAACCAAACCAACCTTATGCTACTTAGTTTCCTCTTTGGCCTCCTTCTATGCATATTTTTCTCTTGCCTACTTCACCTCCTCTCAGGTGAATCCCATCTACATTGCCACTTCTTCGTCCATCTTTGTAACTTTCCTTTTCCTAGCAGGTGTGGTGAATTTGTCTATGCAATTCAAGGTCTTTATCCTTGAATGTTCCAAATATTCCTTCTTTAGGGTCAACCGGTTATCTTGATTTTCATGGAATCTCTTATCAAAGCATCAAATCTTCTCAGAAAATTCTGGATAACATCTGCATACATGATTTAAGTCTTTTGCAACCTTTTGGAATCGATTTCATGTCATCAAAGAGGGGGTTATTAGAATTTGCATGAAAATTTCCCCCTAAGGCATAAAGCCCTAGTTACCGAATGAAGATCCTACACCGGACTCGGGTGTAGATCCATTGTCAGCTTTGGATTCATCTTTTCTAACCCACATCTTCTCATGTTCGTCTCTAATCTCTTCTACCTTCTCCTTTGCCATTTCATCTGATTTGTTTTTGTTTATTGGAGCATTGTTCTTGCTTTTGTAGCTATTTGCAATATGACTGGTTTTGTTGCATACTCGATAAACAATATTCTTCTACATAGGTCTGAAGTTCATCTAATTTGGTCTCATCCTGCACCAGTTAGAGATATGTCCAAACATCCCACAAGAATAGCATCTCTTTTTTTGGAAGTTATTCATTATTTCTCTACACATATTTGACTTGTGACCAAAATTATTGCACATGAAACACTGACCAGTAAAGGTAGGAACATTTTTCATGTTGTTCATTCCATTATTCATCCTACTTCTACATTGATTTGCCATATGACCAAATTTATTGCAAGTAAAGCATCTACCATTGAATTTATGAGCATTAGGTTGTCTTACCGAAGGATTCTTGATCTTCTTCTGATAAGGTTTTGCATTGCTTTCTCCAAATCCGAGGGATTCACCTTTCTCAAATCCAAGTCCTCGCATGTCCTTTCCATGTCTTTGACTTTCTAGCATCTCATCAAGCCTTGCTGAGTTGGTTTTGAATTTTTATTTGTAGTTATTTGCAGTAACAAATTCATCCCTTAAGGTGGCAATTTGTCTTTCAAGTTCTTGACCATTATTCCTTGATTGTGTCAACTCAAGCTTCAACTGATCATTCTCATAGGTAAGCCTTAAGCATTCATCAAATTTTTCCTTCAATGATTGTACCAGTTTCTCTTCATTTTTCTTCTAGTCAACCTCATCACAATGGTTTGCATCTCATTCTTCAATGCAAAATTCTCTCTCTCAAGCTTGTCAACTTTATCAACTTTACCCTAATTTTGCATGATTTGATCTTATTTCTCCTTCATCTTGTCCATCAATTCTTTCCTCTTGTCTATTGAAGTGCTCACTTGATCCTTCAAGTGACTAATGAAGTCATCAACAACATTCAGATTTTTCTTTAAAGAACCGATCTCATTTCTTGCTGCATCAAGATCCTCAAGTGCCACACTGAGTTGTTTCTAAAAACCAGAATCCATTGATTCAATCTCCTGGACCTTCCTCAAGCAGTTAAGCTTCCTTAGAGGAACTAGGCTCTGATACCAGTTGTTGGAATCAGGTATCAGTGTGAGGGGGGGGTGAATCAATGATCTATCGGTTACTGTATTTTCAAACTTAACTTTAAACCACTGGAAGCATACAAATGAAACTGAAATGTAGAAACATAGAACAAACAACCACAAAAGCATAACATTGGATTTTTACATGGAAAACCAAATGGAAAAAACTACAGTGGGATTTTAACCCACAATATTATTCTACTATGCCTAGTAGCAAAACAATCTTACAATATGGGGAATGCATAGGCATTTAGGCACACTGCCTAGAGCTCACTACTCAAATACTAAAAGGGCTACAACCCCAAAAGGTTCATTGCCTTACTGTTTAATTACAATGATGAATTATAGAAAAATGAACTCCAAAATAGAATCTAAAATTCTTGGATGAGTTTTGATTGAGTGCCAAATATATCGACTGAATCACCTTTGTTGTTCTACTACCCTGTTCACTATCTCAGTCAGCTACCAGATCAAGAATGCACACATGAAACTGAGCTAAAACAAATTCTCGATCACCACTTTCTCACATACAATCATATCATTCACCAAAAAGAACATCTACACCGGTCTTATATATCTGCAATCACAAAAGAAGTCATTTATCATGTTAGCCTGCTAGTGTAACGTGTAGTCTCATGTCAACTTGACCAGATTACCAAAGATAAATGTGGATCACCAAAACAATAACAAAATGATGTCTCTATGTCAACCCAATCATTCCAAACATGATTCAATGCACCATAATCACCAGAAAGCTTCCGGACCAAAAATGCTTTGTTCATCTTGGAATACCAGTTAACTAACTATCGGTTAACACCTGCTTCTAGTTAAGAAGAATTATGACTACTGGATTGAATCTCCATGAATAATTTACATCAATGAAAACCCTAAATCAATAATGAACCATCATAAGCCACTGGATGAGTGTCAATTGCCAACAACATCCTCTTCCCAAGGAATTTTTAATTCCTTTATCCATTTAGTCTTCCCACACATCTCTTTTTTGGAATTTTTAAATTCCTCTCCCCTTTCTCCGAGGAATTTTTAATTCCTTTTTCTCTTCTCAATTTACTTGGTAGCTCTTCCCCATTTACCTTGAGAGGTGTGGAGATAAGAAATGCCTTTATGGTATATCTCTTGAATCCCACACCTTGTCCTCTCAATCTATGTGCTCCCTCTCAAATTGATCTCAACACTTCATTCTAAAATATATCTTGGCCCTTCATTTTGGCCTCCTCCAATATATAAATTGGAGTCTCCTCTCCTCACAAATCATCAACTTTTCATTAAATCTTATGTTGTCCATTTAAGAATCAAAATCCTTCATCATGTCATCATAATGACCAAATATTCACTCATCTAGGTCGAATCCCTATCATCCATCATCATCATTCAAATCTAATCCAAATCCAATCCAACCAATCTTATTGTGTGTGGAGAGAAATCCACAATCCTCATCCAAGGAGCAAATCAAGTAGAGAAATAAGGGAGCCTCTACTTCATCAAGCTCAATCAGAGGAAGAAGTGAAGAACTAAGGTATAATGGTTGATTTGTGCATTTGAATGTGTTCATTTATGGTTTATCTTGGTTCATACACTAATCATTAGGCTTTATATTTTCCCATCTTTAGGCTCCTCCATTGTAAATAAGACAAAAAGTGAGAAAATGACAAACAAAAGTGTCATTTTTACTGTTTATGAGGTATGCGCTTCTCTCTTTCCCAAAACCCTAATTTCTATTTTCCTTCTTAATCTCTCATATCTTGAGTAAGATACCTCCAACTTTTGCACCGTTGGTGGCATTGGAATAGTGATTCATTTATATTCCTTACCAAATGTTCCTTGATGTACTTCAATTTTGTATCAAGCTTCATTGTGAGCATTTGTCATCACCTCTTTTCAACAATTCATTGTGGCAAACATAATACCCTATTTCACCTCACTACATAGAAAGCCAAAATAGGGGGGCATATAGCTATCCATGAATTTCATCACTTCCCTACTAAGCATTAGGTGATTTTGTGATTTTATCTAACATGTGGTTTTGTAGGTTGTTGTTCCTAACAGTGTACTGTAGATACCACTGGGGGCTTCATTCGACACCTTATGGATATATTCTATTTCATGAAATGTTTACATTTATTTACTTTATCTTTCATATGCACGTAGTGTCATATGACTGCTAAAGTGGGGGCTAAATGTAGCATCATAAATTGTACACCCTTAGTTGGGTAGTACAATTCCAAGCATACGTTAGCATTATTGGCAATTGACACTCATCTGGTGGCTTCTGATGGTTAATTATTGGTTTAGGGTTGTCATTGATGGAAACTCTTCATGAGATTACCATCTGGTAATCACGGATCTTGATTTCTGAAAGAAGACGTCAACTAATAGCTAGTCAACTGGTATTTCAGGATGAACAAAGCAGTTTTGGTCCAAAATCTTTCTGGTGATTGCAGTGTATTGAATCATGTTTAGGATGATAAGGCTGACATAGAGACATCATTTTATTCTTGTTTTGGTGATCCACATTTATCTTGGGTGATCCGGTGTAGCCAACATATGACTACACGTTACATTAGTAGGCCGACATGGTAAATGATCTATTTTATGATTGTGGATATATAAGACCGGTGTAGATGATATTTTTGGTGAATGATATGATTGCATGCGAGTGAGTGGTGATTGAGAATCCATTTTGGTGCAGTTTCATGTGTGCATTCTTGATTCAGTAGTTGACTGAGATAGAGAACAGGGAAGAACATATCAGAACAACAGAGGTGATTCAGTCACTATTTTTCGCACTTAACTGGAACTCATCCAAGCATTGAAGATTCTATTTTGGAGTTTATTTTTCTGTAATTCATCATTGTAATTAATCAGTAAGGCAGTGAGCCTTCTAGGGTTGTAGCCCTTATTGTATTTGAGCAGTGAGCTCTAGGCAGTGTGTCTGAATGCTTGTGCATTCACTATATTGTAATATTATTTTTCTATTGGACATAGTGAATAATATTATGGGTTCAAATCCCACTGTGGTTTTTCCCATTTGGGTTTCCACGTAAAAATCTAGTGTTATGATTTTGTGGTTGATTGTTTTATGTGTCTGCATTTCAGTTTTATGTTTATGCTTTCGATGGTTTAAAGTTAAGTCTGAAAATTTACTAACCAGTAGATCACTAATTCACCCCCCCTCTCAGTGATCCATGATTCCAACAATTAGTATCAAATCCTAGTTCCTCTGAGGAATCTTAATTGATTGAGGAAGGTCTGAGAGATTGAATCAATGGATTTTGGTTTTCAGAGACAACTCAGTGTGGCACTTGAGGATCTTGATGCAGCAAGAAATGAGATCAGTACCTTGAAAGAAACTTGAATTTTGTTGATGATTTCATTAACGACCTGAAGGATCAAGTGAGAAATTCAAGAGACAAGAGAAAGGAATTGATGGACAAGATGAAGGAGAAATAAGATCAAATTATAGAAAATCAAGGTAAATATGATGAAGTTGATAAGCTTTAGAGAGAGAATGTTGAATAGAATAATGAGATGCAATACATTGTGATGAGGTTGACTAAGGAGATTGAGGACTGGAAGAAAAATGAAGATAATCTGGCACATTCATTGAAGGAAAGGGCTGATGAATGCTTTAGTCTTACCTATGATAATGATCAGTTGAAGCTTGAGTTGACATAGTCAAGGAATAATGGTCAAGAACTTGAAAGACAAATTGCTATCTTAAGGGATAAACTTGCTATTGCTAATGATTACAAAGACAAATTCAAAGCTAGTTGAGCAAGGCTTGATGCGATGCTGGAAAGTCAGAGACATGGAAAGGAGATGCGAGGAATTGGATTTGAGAAAGGTGAATCCTTCATATCTGGACAAAGCAATATAAAACCTAATTAGAAGAAGAGAAAGAATTCTCTGGTAAGACAACCTAATAATCATAAATTTAATGGTAGATGCTTTAATTTCAATAAATTTGTTCATATGGTGAATCAATGCAGAAGTAGGATGAATATTAGAATGAACAACATGAATAATGGTCCTACCTTTACCGGTTAGTGTTTTATATGCAATAATTTTGGTCACAAGTCAAATATGTGTAGAACATTAATGAATAACTTTTAAAACAAGAGGTGTTATGCTTGTGGGATGTTTGGACATATCTTTAACTAGTGTAAGATGAGACCAGATTATATGAACTCCAGACCTGTGCAAAATGTTGTTTGTCGTGCATGCAATTAAATTAATCACATTGCAAAGTATTGCAGAACCAAGAATAGTTCTCCAGTAGACAAGAACAAATCAGATGAGAAGGGAAAGGAAAAGGTAGAAGAGATCAAAGACAAACCTGAGAAGATGTGGGTCAAAAAAGATGAATCTAAAATAGACAATGGATTTACACCCGAATCTGATGCAAGATCTTCATCTGGTAACTAGGGCTTTATGCCTCAAGGAGAACTTTTCATGTAGATTTACCTTGCTTATCACTAGACTCAAGTTGAGTTTTAACCTTTCTCCCTTTCCGAAGTCTTCCAGGAGGGACGGGATTTGATTTTTCTTTATTTCTTTGTTGGGCTCCACCGGACTGTGGCTTCCTCACCACTCTTGCAAATTCTCCTTTTTTCTTAGCCTTGCCTGCTTCCTCCTCAGATTATGTCTTAAAGGCCACCAGAGAAACAACAACATAAGTCTACTTGGACTTCTCCTTTTTCTTCAACACTCCCTTTCTGGATGGGCTTGGTCCTAAGGATGGTGTCACCAGAGCAGGGGCATACTTGGTCTCTTTACCCTTGGAGGGAATTATATTGAATTTAGGCTTTTTGGTTTCCTCTTTGGCCTCCATCTGTGCATGTTTTTCTCTTGCCTTCTTCACCTCCTCCTAGGTGAATCCCATCTTCACTACCACTAGATGGTATTCTGGAGCATGATATGAAGTTTGCATCAATGTGGTTGTATACAAAGTTTATCAGTCAAGTAGACACAACTTTTTCTCTAGAACTACCATATACTCTGCATATTAGATATTGAAGAATGACATGAGGTATGATCTATGAACAGTCCTTTTGAACGAGTTGATGAGAAATTTGAAGAAAATTAAGACAAGAAGCAAAATTTCAAATATGGAACTCTTCTTATTTGCTTGGCCTTATATTTCTTGAATGAGATACCCAGTATAAATGGAAAAGTCTAATAGGCCTATGATAGACTGGTGGCAATAAAAATCAAAGAGGGACTATGGGGAATAGGAGATGCCATAATGAGAATATTTGATCTCTAGGGTTATTTCAAATCTTGCCAAGCTGCAATGAAGAACATAGAAAGAATCCCAAAGGAGATTATCGAGAAGTATGAGCAAAATATTTGCTTCATGGTTGATACGGATCAATGTCAAATGGAAGTAGTGGAGCCTAGGACAATGTGGATCATGCCCAACAAAGAAAGAAAGAAAAATTTGATCTTGTCCCTATCGGAAGACTTTAGAAAGGAAGAAAGTTTAAAACTTAACTTGAGTTCGGTGATAAGCAAGGTAAATCTGTATCTGTTCTTTCATTATCAACACATCAATTAACTAATGAGGTAATTATGGATGGTAATTTGAATAATATTAGAGTGTATTATGAAAAACTAAATGAGGTAGATCAGAGAAAGTATAAGTTGTTTTTATATTTGCACAATTTCAGTAAAACAATGATTGAGCTGGAGAAGAGAATCCCTAAGGACCTATACAACCTTATTGATCCAAGGAGATTGACTGCTAGTAGAATAGATAAGGAGTTGAAATAAATAGAATTGATAAATGTTTTCACCTGTATCACCTGAGATGAAGTCATAAGAGTCATTGAGGAAGCCAACAAGAAATAATTTAGAAGCAAAAACAGGGTAAATAGGTTAATGATAGGCAAGGTGGAAGAGGTAAGAAAGCAGACATAAGATATATGGAGAAAAATAATTGTAAATGATCTTTTGTACAAAGATGCATTTAAGTCCTCTCAGTTGGAAGAAAAAGGAGGTGTTTCTGGTGATCATAAGGATGAAACTCAGACTAGGGGACATCTAGAAGATCAAGGCAACACAACAATTGATGTTGGAACTAGTGATAATCCTTCGGTGGTAGATAGTACAACAACCCTCAAAATTAAAAAAGGATGATATTGCACCAAGTGGAAACACCAGTGCACAAGATAAAGGTTGAAACATAGAAAAAGGAACTTGAGAAAGAAGAGGCAAAGGTTGTTGAGGTAGACAAGGGCAAAGGAGTTGTTAATATGGAAATTGACACTCCTGCAGTCTCAAGGACCCCACCTCAAATCTCCATTAATCTAGATGGTCCTCTTAACCTTGGACAAACATATCATGTCGAGAAGTTGATGCTTGCTACATCTATTCAAGCTCAAGACAGTCAAGATCTGGTGAAGTCTGAGTTAGAAGACAAAAATCTCATTTTGATGTCAGGTAATGTTTTATAGAAGGTGGCTCCGAATGTACAGTTAGATTCTAATGCTATCCCCTCTGGTAAATTGTTACAATTGATTAATAGTGTAAATACTAGTTTTTATTCTTTAGAAAAGTTTTATACTAAGAGAGTTTTGGATAGATTTAAGGATGTAAGGATGCTGAGATTTCGGAAGATGATTGAAGATGATAGGGTGAGATTGAATAGAGGTCTACAGGTTATATCAGATACATTGACAGAAGGCAGTAAATTGTATAAGTATTATCTAATTTTTCCTAAATTCACTATAGATATAAACAAGCAAATAAGTGTTTGCTAGAGCAAACTTGATAGTATTTCACGGTCCTTTTATCCCAATGTAGCTCCAACCCATAGTGTTGAAGGACAAATTTTGGGTCTAAATGATTAGATCTCAAGCCTCAATGTGGAGAAGGACAATATTTTGAGGAGAGTTGGTGAACTTCGGAACTTGATTTCCCCCCAGTTGGACTCCATGTTAAGGAATAAGGTAGACTGCATGAAGGTAATGGCTCAACCTATTTCTTCTGATTTGAAGGAAGTAGAGATTCATGCAACTATATTTAGTGCATTTATTATAGTTTTGGATAAATTGAAGAGCGGGTGGGACACTCACCTAGGATTTTTGAAGACCATTTTTACTGACATCTTCAAATATTTGTAACGTCTCTAGCATCTATCTTTGTATATTAAATTTGGACTACACCCCATCTTTGGCATTGTTGTCAAAGGGGGAGAGAAAAGGATAAAAATGTACATTATAGAAGAGTGTAATTACAAATTTCAAAATTCTTTGTCTAAGCGGGAGCCTTAGAAATTCTTTTGATCCGGTGTACAGTTCTCAACACTTAGCCATTTTTCACGAGTGTTGCCATCTCAAAGGGGGAGATTGTTGGAAATTGACACTCATCTGGTGGCTTCTGATGGTTGATTATTGGTTTAGGGTTGACATTGATGGTAACTATTCATGAGATTCCCATCTGGTAATCATGGATCTTGATTTTCGGAAGAGGATGTCAACTGGTAGCCAGTTAATCAGTATTTCAAGATGAACAAAGTAGTTTTGGTCCAGTGATTGTGGTGTATTGAATCATGTTTGGGATGATTAGGCCAACATAGAGACATCATTTTATTGTTGTTTTGGTGATCTGTGTTTATCTTTGGTGACTTGGTCTAACCAACATATGACTACGCGTTACATTAGTAGGTTGACATGGTAAATGATCTATTTAGTGAATGTGGATATATAAGACCGATGTAGATGATCTTTTTTCTGAATGATATGCTTGGATGCAAGCAAGTGGTGATCAAAAATCCATTTTGGTAGAAATTTCATGTACACATTCTTGACTTGGTAGCTGACTAAGATAGAGAACATGGCAGAACAAAGCAGAACAATAGAGGTGATTCAGTCAGTGTTTTTGGCACATAACTAGAACTCATCCAAGTATTGTAGATGCTTTTTGGAGTTTATTTTTCTGTAATTCATCATTGTAATTAATCAGTAAGGCAGTGAGCCTTCTAGGGTTGTAGCCCTTATTGTATTTGAGCAGTGAGCTCTAGGCAGTGTGCCTAAATGCTTGTGCATTCCCCATATTGTAATATTATTTTGCTACTGGCCATAGTGGAATAATATTGTGGGTTTAAATCCCATCGTGGTTTTTCCCATTTGATTTTCCATGTAAAAATCCGATGTTATGATTTCGTGGTTAATTGTTTTATGTGCTTGCATTTCAGTTTCATGTTTATACTTCCAGTGGTTTAAAGTTAAGTTTGAAAATTTGTGAACCAGTAGATCACTAATTCACCCCCTCTCTCAGTGATCCCTGATTCCAACAAGAACCTACCTTAGTGTGTTTGCATCTTGCATTTCAATTCCCCCTTAAGCATTTAATTAATTAATTTTATTAAATTTAAGGCCTTTTTTCATCTCTCTACACATCATAAAATTGGGCCCTTTATCCTAAGTGTGCCCCTTTTTATTTTATTTCACCAATTAATCATTTCATCAAATACCCTAATTATGTCTTATTCCGACCTTCAAGGCTCGATTTCACATATCAACATGTTGAAAATTTCCACAAACTCCTAGAATTTTCTTTAAAACCACAATATCTTGCTTCCTCAAAAATTTGGTGAAAAGTTGGTTGAACCGTGTGTTCGGACCATGTTGGTACCAACATGGTCCTAAATTTTTCTCCTTGAATTTCAAGAGCATGTTTTGGTAGTATTTTAATATTCAAATCCAAGAGATTGCCAAAAAATATAATTTTTAAGTCAGCCTATGACTCAAAATAAAGTTAGGGTCTCCTACATAAACCCTTTCTTTCCTCATTTGAAGATCTAAGATCTAGCAATTGAAGGAGCTTCTTATGTAGTGAGAGTACATGTTTTGTGAGGTCTACAACAACAAATCAAGCATCCAGCAAGTCTACATCAAGCATTTTCAACATCCCTTAAGAGCTTTGAAGACATTGAAGAATAATAGGAGATCACCTACTGATGATTGGCTTGTACCTCTCCCTTAGGGTTTGGTATGGTTTCATGTTATTTTCATGTCTTTGTATGAGCTTCATAATATTCATGCTTTAGATCCATTGTAGCATTGACATTTATATTTATAATAATTTAGGGTTTTCTCTCCAAAGCATAGGGTAGAACTCTAGATTTACTTTATTATTCATTTAGGATCTTGCATACACACAAGATTCTTTCACACATAATTTTTCATTACATTATCAGCTATATGTGTTGGTGGAAATCACCAAAACAAGGGGCTTGACTAAACCCTATATAGCCACCTAGACACCCTTTTTCAAGTTGTAGGTGCAGGTACAAGAATACGACAGACACACAAATTTTGGGACCGATAGAAGACACAAAGACAGTTTTAGGACCAAAATCTGATCTCAGATCTCATAGATAGGGGCGTGGCATCCAAGAATAGGATTAGGGCTTGGCACCTTGGTCCTTAGGGTTTGTAGTTTTAGGTGCCAGATCTACATATCAGATCCTTAGGACCTTAGATTCAGAAGATTATCTTCCTATCAGCAGAGGGACAAGGGAACCCAACACCCTAGGATCTTCTAGTTTTGTATTAGTTTTAGTAGTAGGTGCACCACTGAATCCATTTTATAGCTCTCCTTTCTGTCTTTTAGTTTCAGTTTACACAAAATTTGCATTTTCAGTTTATTGTGCTTTGTTTCTCATCTCCTAGTTTAGTTGATTGTTGCATTGTATTTTTCATATCTACTCCTCATTTACAACAAAGGAATAGAAACCCTAATATATATTCCTTGACTCTCTCTTCCCTATAAGAAGTAGTCAAAGAGAGATATCTCCCTAGGCTCTTTCGTATTCCACTGTGTGTACATGAGAGTGGGATTAGGTCCTTGTTAATTGGTTCTATTTTTATGCATCACAAGAGATAATAATTCATCCAACTATGAGCTGCCAAATATCCCAACCCATCGCGAAGGTTGAGGGGTTGCCCTAGTGAGAGATGTGATTAGCTATATTATGTAGGAGCAGTGTGCGTGTGGTTTATGAAGTGATACAAAGGGTATGGATGGGAGTGATCAAGTAGAGTGTTGAAGGAAAGAGGAGCGAAGTCCCTACACATGGCATCGATTGCCCAGTTTTCACCATGGTACTTTCCCAAGGTGCCACCGAAGTATTTTTTTCATATGGAAAATTTTATTTCTCTTCTTATTTGTGATTTTTTACCTTTTTTATTTTCTTTTTAAAGGATGTTTTTAAATTTTTTTATGTTTTTTTAAAACCTTTTCTAATTTTTTTTGTATTTTTTCAGCACCTTTTCTGATTTTTTTATACTTTTTCTGATTTTTTTTTTTTGTATTTTTTCAGGATCTTTTAAAGAAACTCTCTGAAATGATCAAGTGTAAAACCCATGAAGGTGAATGCTATTGATTATATCTTCATGTAGTTCACCTTCTGGAGTAGCTACCTAATATGCTCATGATCCATATACAACAATAATGATGTATAGACCCAACCAATTTGGTTCAAACTTTCCCCATTTCTTCTCTCGATCTTGTTGAGAAACTCAATATTTGACCGGATGATGTGTATGCGTATCTATTGTCTTCCTTGTTGGAGAAACTAAGGTATAATTACGAATGTGTGCACCACATAAGGCCATATGCGTATCAACTAAAGGGGTTTGGGTAACTCTAATAGCAAATCCCTTCGAGGAATTTCTACAAAAGGTCCATAAATTTGACATATCACCAAAAGGGGATATATGCATGGAACAAATGAATGTGGAATGAAGGCTTATGAGTGTTAAAATAAGTGAAAGTAGCACAACATGATGGAGACTTAGGATCAACAAGTATTTCTTTTGACTTGTAATTTTAGAACTTTTGGCCCTAGTTATTTTAGCATTAAGGGAGATCAATTCATGTTCTTCCTTATTCATAATATTATTATCCTTGACTTTTCTTTTTGTAGATTCCAATAGATTTTGATTTTGATTTGGACTAGAGGACGTTTTCTTAATTTTGACTTTTGACTTTTTCTTTTCACAGCTTGATTTTTGATCTTCGATAAGTAAGGGCCTTCTTAATTCTTGTTGATCCAAAGTCTAGGAGAGGAACGAAAATGGAAGGAATGGGTGAGATGGTAATTTTATATGATTTGTCAAAAGGGGTGGTGATATATTCAATGAATTCTTTGTTGGAACCACTCTCAGGACTAATGATATCAAGAGTTGTTTGCACCTCTAGAGGAGATTTGTATTTAGGATTAGCAGCCATAACATTAGGTGATTCGTACCTAATTCCTTGACATTATAAATTATCTTGTTATGCCATTTCATCATATAAAACTCCCCATTTCATTTCTTCTTTTCCATAAGTTTGAGAGGACAATGGTAGATTTTCAATGTAGAGAACATGGCTCATGGTATATTCTCCTACTCCTTGTTCTTTCACTTGTATTTTAATCTCAACTTCATTGGATTTGGAAGTGGATGCTTTCAAGAATTCAAGATCAAAATATGCTTGGGAAGGAGGCACTTCACAATTGCTTGGAATTATGGATTCAGTCTTAGAGCTTAGATTATTGCAATACATAAAAGGATTTGGATCTCCTCATATAGTAATTATGACACCATTGTGTGAAAATTTGATGCATTAATGGTATGTAGAAGGTACAACTTGCATCACATGGATCCATGGTCTTTCTAGGAGAATGTTATAAGTTAAGGGGATATCAAGGACTTGGTAAACTATATCCTTCACTATAAGTTCCACTTGGATTGGCAATGTAACTAATCCTTTAGATGAGCATTCATCTTCATCATATGCTTTTATGGTAATCTTTTTCCTCGGATCAACTACACTTTTAGACAACCCTAATTTTGTGATCAATTTTAGGGTATAAATATAAAGACCTTCTCCTCCATCTACTAGAACTCACTTAATATTAACTTTGTGGATAAGGACTTCAATGTGTAAGGGCACATTATGCAGTTGTTGCATGGATGAGTCATCATTGTTTATGAAAGTGAGGGTGTGAGGGGAGGTGATATGTTTCACCATAGCTTGAAATTGGTCTACATGCAAGTCTATAGGTGTTGTAGCAGTAGCAAACACTTTGTCAAGGATATATTTATGTTAAGGGAATAGGTGTAGTAGCTCAATTATAGAAATTTGTGTGGGCATCTTTGCTAAATTCTCTATAAGGTTGTATTGCGAAGTTGGTGAAGCGGATTTGGAATTAGGACCTCTTAGGGTGATTGTGCCTTTGTGTATGGTGACATTGAAATGAAGTTCTTTTCCTTTTATAATGAAAGCATTTACATGATTATCAGCTCCAATGATGCTATTTATAACATAGTTTTATTTAGCAGTGGTATAATTCACATTGTTTCCAGATTTAGGGATCTTTCCTTTATCCTTGTTGTGCTTAGGGAAGGGATTTTTAAACATATCATGATTAGAGTTACTAGAAGGAGTATGTCCATCAACTATAATCTTTCCATCATCAAGAAGGCCTTGTATCACATGTCAGAGTATATTACAACTATTTGTCTTGTGTCCTTTGTGTCTATGATAGTTGCAAAAGTGACCATCATTCCACCGTGGGGGTTTGACTTGTGGATTATAGTCCCTCATCTTAGGTAGTGTTATAAGATCATTTTCAAGGAGTTCTTTCAATGTTCACTCAAGTGATAGGCCTAATGGTGTAAAATTTTATTTAGGAAAGATCCTTTGTTTTTCTTTTCCTTTGTCTGAATATGAACCCTTAAGGTTGTCAATAGGTGACAATGTTTTGGCAATTTTCGCATCGACAACTCTATCATTAACCACATTCTTGTTCTTAGCCCAAAAGGGTGTCTTGGTGTTTGAACTTGAGCCTGTCTTATGATCTTTATCATCATGTACCTTGATAGTACCATCATTGATGAGGGTTTGTACAATCTATAATCCCATTTCTATTAATTCATCAAAGGAGTCCAAACATTTAAGATGAATTTCTCTTCTGATTTCCTTGTTCAAATTTTGACAAAAGAGATCAACTAATTATTTATCAGGAATGTTAGAAGCTACTCTTTTGGTCAAGTGTCTCCACCTTTATAAAAACAAGACAAAGGATTCTCCTTGTTTTTGTTTGGTATTAAAGAGGTATGTCATGGTCACTTCATGTTCACAGTTGTAAGCGTAATGTGAGATAAATTTGTCAGCCAACTCCTGAAAAGACTTGATAGTTGGGAGAGTCGTGAAAACCATTCCATAGAACCTCTTCCAAGACTACGAGGAAATAATCCCATAAGGTATGTTTCATCAACTGCAAATCACAAAGTAGCTACACAAAACTCTCTCAAGTGATCTTTAGGATCTCGTTTTCCTCTATATTTATCAAGTTTTGTTATCTCCCAATGACTAGGAAAAGGTGGCATCAAAATGATCAAATCGAAAGGATAGGAACATATATCTGTGTGTGTGAAAAAGGGTCTATAGCTGCAAGCACAACAATTCAATTAAGTCATTACATTTATGGCTAGTAAATAATAATCAATCAATAATAAACCATAACAAAGTGACTAATTGCCTTCTAAAAGATGTGAGTATAAGATTGCTCTCAGATTTTTTATAAGCAATACCAATGACTAGACTACACCAAGATGAAGGATTTAATCTATATGATATTAACTATATGGATGCAAAATGGATGAATAATTCAAGCAATAATCAATTCAAGCAATATGGAGTCAAGCAAACATGGGTGAGTAAAACTAAATATAGATGCAAATAATCTAAAAAGCACAATGATCTTCAATGACTCTAGAGAGAAATTAGCATGATAATAATCTCCAAGCGTGTTCTCAAAAATCTATGGGGTGAATTGAAATGAGAGCTGAAGACTGAATTTATAGAGAATTACAAGAGAGATGATGAAAAAAGCTCAATTTAGGATTAATTGAAAATAATTGAGAAATCATGTTTAGTTAATCTTGAAATAGATTCCAATTATAGTTTAATTGAAATGCATTCAAAATAGAAGTCCAAGTTGCATTGGAAATAATAATAAATTAATTCCATGCATTTGTGATAAAAATAGATAATTCTTTTATTTATTCAAGAAAAGAGTCTTTTCAATGCAACTGAACTTCTTTTTCTGAAAAGCTTTTAGTTCCAATTTTAGAGAATAATTCAATTTAATTGCTTTTCTAATTTCCAATTCTAAATTTAGAAAAAGAAATAATATCTCAAGTTTGATTTCTCTCTCAATTCAATTGTTTTTGTTTAATTTCAATTCAACTCTTGCTTTGTGATTAATTCTTCTTTTGTAATAAATTAATTCCTTTTGCATGATTAAATGGCAAATTTATTAATTAATTAAATATGCAAGGATATTTAATAAAGTAAAATAGGATAATTGATCAAAAATGATATTCTTGGAAATGATTCAATTAATTAAATAAATATTTAATTAATATTGAGTAATTGATTTGCCATGTGATATTTGATGATTGAAGAATTAATAATGTGCTCAAGGTTGATTTAATTGCCTTTGGTTAGGACCTTGGTGATGTTGTCGAGATTAGGGGCCCATGGTTTAGATGACCATTTTTAGGGTATTACATTTTCCCCTCTTTGAATTAATGTGTGAGCAGTGCATTGGTTCAAAGAATGTGTGATGTCTAGGAGATACCAGTTCTGAACTTGACTGATCACGAACTAGATAAAGAGCAAGGTGTTTAGCTTGATTCGAAGCGATGAAACTAAATGAAGTCTGATTAAAGTGATACCGTTCCCGAACTTGATTGAACTTAGAAACGATAGAAAATAAAAGATACCGAACTTGAACTTGATTGATCAAGAAACGGATCTTACTGATCTAGAACTTGATTGATCTAGACACAGCGAGTGATGATAAAAATTGATCTTGAACTTGATTGATCAAGACACGATGAAGATAAACTATCCAGCATGATCAAGAAACGAATACTGAACAACTTCTTAGATTGAGTGTGATCAAAGATAGTCTTTAAACTTTTGATTGAGTTTAAATGAATAATCAACTTGATTTGAAGTGATGAAACTGATTAACGTTAAGAGACTGATTCAGATGAAAGACAAATATCAGCTTGATTTGAAGCGATGAAACTGATATGCCCCTAGCGATTGATTCAATTCAGATGATCAAGAGATCTCAACTTGATGTGAAGCGATGAAGTTGTGATGCCCCTTAGCAAATAATAATTGATTTTCTTTAGTTGAAAATATTTTTGCTTGACTTTTGATGAAGATTTGAAAAAATTTCTCGACTTGTGAAGATGTGAAGTCATAAGGTCATGAGTATGCCCCCTCGAGAGAGAAATTGAAAAATAGCGAGGGTACTTGATAGGCAATTGTTTGCGATAATAAGTTATTTGAGCACAAATTGGTCCTGAGGACTATCTGAAAAATTTGGCATTGATTGATAAGAAATTGAGTGCAAAGTTGTTGTGTAGAATTGAAATTGAATTAAGCATTGATATTGAGCGCAATTTGAAGAAAAAATGAGCATTTGATGAAAAAAGCGCTAAGTGATCCAAATTGTGAAATTGAATAGGAAAATGATCTTGAATTTCGATTTCAATCCCGAAAGTGGAATCAAAGTGGGCAAATTAGCTAAGTGTACAATTTTCATATCCATCAAAGCAAGTTGAAAAATTAGGGTTTTGGCTATATATGTGACAAAAGTGTCATTTTCAAATCATTTTAACCCTCCAAGTTTGAAAATTCAAAAAGCCTTATGTGAAGAAAATGGTGGTCCCTACTTGTACACATCAATTCAAGCGTCAGAGATGTCATAATCGACCTTGAAACTATGAGCCAGCGGTAAGTGGTCGATCTTAAGACTCTTTATGTTTTCAATTTTCAATTATTTTGTTCATTTTTCAAGTTTTTGGCATGTTTGGGGTCGAGTTTCACATTTTATCGTGTGAGGCAGGATCTTGTCTCGTATGAGTAACTGTTAAATTTTCTTTTGTCATTTGAGGTTATTAGAATTGTCATTTGGGACACACCTTTGTATCGTATGACATGTCTGCAAAAAGACCATTTTGTCATCTGTGGTCTTATAGTTTGTCATTTGGGGTTGTTTTATCATACGAAGGCTATTCCTGACTTGTACGAGATGTTGCCCCTTTGTGTTTTGTCATTCAAGAGATAGTGAGCATTTTTGAAGGTCTAAACGTGAAATTTTGATTTTGCACTTGAGTTAGTTGAATTTGCGTGATGTTTTACTTCTCTTGTAGGCTCATTTGGAATGTTTTTTGATGCTTCTTTGTTGGGTTTTTTGCAGGTTCAATTACCTCCTGTGCTCTTCAGATGCATATATCCTCCTACTATGGCATTAGTTTGACATTTATCTAAGGTTGAGCAGGATCATATTGACTTGAGTGGTTTGACTCATCTTCTTAGTTTGCCAGATATTCATGTGAATCACGGTATGCTCACAGCGTTGGTAGAGAGATTCCATTTAGAGCATAACACATTTCATTTTCTAGTGGGGGAGTTGACTATCACTCTCGAGGATGTATATACTATCCTTCGTATCCCTTTTTCTGGGGATAAGGTGGATTACGATTCAGGACACCTTCCAGGATTACAGGCAATGAGGCATGTCTTCAGGGATCCTGACATTTTGACTCGCTCCATTAGTTGGGACATATTGATGAGAAGATACAGTGAGGAGTTTCCTCTGGCATGTGTTCTAGCAGGATTTATCAGCTATTTTCTGATGCCAGACAGAGGGCAACAGGGTTTCTAGTGTGGTTGGGGTAGGATGTTGATGAGATTGATGGAGACCCCTCAGAGGCTTGGCTGGGGTTCTTGCTTGTTGGGTCACATGTATCGAGAGATGCATGAGATCATATATAGAGATGGTAGGAGCATGGCTGCAGGTGTATATATTTTATAGGTTTGGGCTTGGGAGCATCTTCCCATTTGTCAGCCTATTGTAGATGATAGTAGAGAGCTTGGGCAGTCGATTATATATAGGTATTTCGGTTATGTCACACAACTCCATCTGGGCAAGATAGATTTTTGGCAGCGATAGTTAGATGATTTGATAGCCATAGTGTGCAGACCTTACAGAGGTTTGGAGCCATGGGATGACTGGCAGCTAGTCTGCAGGGACCTTTTTGTCACGCGTCCACTTATTGGGAGATCACAGACCATTGTTGAGTGGTTCGTCGTTTCTCGAGTGATGAGGCAGTATGGCCGGCCTCAGGGGATCTCGCAGGAATTTACAATGTATGCACATTACACAAATGAGGAGAGACAGGGATGGTCTCCATGGTTATCTTATGCCTTGGCCATGCAGGAGCTGACTGGTCTACAATGCCTTAGGTGGGATTATATGGATGATGTAGCAGATGCAGGGGTATTGCCCTAGTATAGAGAGTGGTTCCAACAACATCCTTTTCCTAGGTTTACTGATCTGGGTGAGCAGGTGCCAAGCATTGAGGATATTGAGGATGATGCTCCTGTGCTAGGATAGGGACAGGGTCTAAGACAAGGCCATAGATAGAGATAGGGACAAAGAGCCAAGGCTCTGAGGCAGATAGGTGGTGATCTTGGTGGTAGTAGTAGTAGGGTTCCAACTGAGGGTGGATAGCAGAGGGGTGAGGGAAGATCCCTTGGGAGAGTAGGAGTGAGATTGGGTGGAGATGAGGAGGAGCAAGCAACTCTGGGATAGGTCTAGTAGTGGAGGGATGAGTAGGGTGGTACTAGAGGTGGAGATGGGGGTGGAGAGCCAGTGAGAGAGTAGGGGAATGACGCAGGGCGGTCGATGAGAGCACATCTTGCAGAGCTGCAGTCACAGTTGATAGTGGCTCAGACTCAGCTAGCGGAGAGAGATCGTCAGCTTACGGAGCTGAGAGCAGAGTGCGATCATCAGGTTGCAGTGATGAGAGTGGAGCGAGACACCCTCTAGTAGGAGGTTTTGCATCAGAACAACAGGGAAGCCTACTACGTTGCAGCATATAGCATGGCAGTTCTAGTAGCGCAGCAGGTGATCCCTTATTCTTAGCATATGGCACGTTCTGAGGGAGCTCAGGCACCTTGACAGGATCTCGGTCATCAGGCTCCTCCTTCTCCACTAGGTGATGAGGGAGAGGCTCAGAACTAGATATTCTTTTTGTAGCTTGGATATATTTTTTGTAGACACACCCATTTTTTTGTAGCCTATACGATTCTTGCTCCGATGGGAGTTTGTATATGTCATTTGACATCATTTTGTACTCTTAAACTTGACATGATATATATATATATATATATATATATATATATATATAAGATCCAATTTGACTTCATCATACTTGCATTGATTCGTTTATGAGATGTCTTTTATATTCTTTATTCTATATGTATGCTTTTCTTTTCAATATGACTGTATATAATGCAAATGATTATATATGTCTATTTTTATTTCTTTTCATATGCAAATAGATGAGTATGTAATGAGTAATATGATTAATGCAATGTTTTCATTTTTGTATGCAATAAGATGAATATAGATGAGTGAATAATGAAATGTATGAATCTGTATTAAATTGTTATGTATGCAGCTAAAACATCTCAAAACACAAGTACTCGATCGAAGAAATGATGATAAATAGACCACTTAGTGTAAGAAATAATGATGCTTTCAGCTCTCATTCAGAAGATAAAGAGATTATTACCATACCGAAATCACTCTAAATTCACAAAAATGCAAAATGATATGCAAAATGATATACGAAATGCAACCTAAACCTAGTCACTGGATTTAAAATGCTTAAGATTCACCACCGAGCATAATGAACACAATAGGCAAGTTAGAGTTCCTTTCTTTTTCAATGTGCAATATTAATTATCTTGTCCGCAATGACCCTTTTTTCATTCATATCCTTGGATAGATTTCACAGGGACCCGAATTGTATCATAAAGAAATTCCCTCAAAACTAATAAAGAAATGATATGGACCTCCCTGTAGCATCCAAATAAGTGGATTCAAGGTATGTGAGGCGATTTCACCTTGTTGTGAAGGCTCTTATCACATACACCTAGCTAATTTAGATGTTTCCAAATCATTGGGATCATTCCTACAAGCAGAAAACAAAGAAAATATTATGCCCCCAATCATTGCTCCTCTTAGTCACAATAGACTTCCTTGAGTTACTCAAAGGGAAAATAATCGAAAACCAATATAAAAGACAACACGCAAAGAAAATTTTCAGTCATAGCTCAAACTGTTTAGTGATTATTTTCGTTATGTTGTTTTGCTTGTTTACTCAGTGATAAAAAATCTTTGGTAATTAGGAGACAAGTGGATGACTCAGTGTGGACGACCACGATTCACTGACGGAAAGATGACTTGGTTGAAACTTCTCAGGACATGTAATGTGTTCTGTCAATTAACCTAAGACTAGGACACTAATCAGTTTCAAGTCATGAGGGTTCCAACGAACCAGGATTTCACAAAAGTGACTAAAAAATATGTACAAGTGAAAGCAAGGATGCATGAAACTGGAAATGCCCACATTGCGTTGATAGATGGAGCGCTTGACTACAAGAGGCGCCTGTTTGCCAAGTTTTCACCTACTTGGTAGAGATTCATTTTTTTTTTACCAAGGTTCCTGTTTACCAAGTTTTCACTAGGGCGTGTTCTCTCTTTATATTTTTTTTCTATTTTCGTTTTTTGATTTTTTTTCTTTTTTTCAGGACTTTTTCAAAAAAAAATTTGGATTTCTTTAGGACTTTTTTCCAACTGTACAAGTTGACGGCACAGAGAATGCTAAGCAAAGAATTTCTTCAACTGGATGGTGTTAATCAGTTCACGGAGCTGTTCTCCTTCTGAATTTGAGAGTTGATAGGCACCAGAGCTGAATACTGCAGTAATGATATAGGGACCCAGCCAGTTGGGTTCAAACTTCCCTTTATTGTCGTGAAACTGTTGATTTTTTGGATTTTCTCTCAGAACTAGGTCACCAACCTGAAATTCTCTTTGTCTAACTTTCTTGTTATATCCTCTAGACATTCTCTTCTGATACACTCTGAGATGATCAAATGCCACTTGTCGACACTCATCCAGCAATTCGAGTTCTTGAAATCTAGATATTCTATGATCTTCATTAGTAACAAGACCTTGCAAAGAAACTCTTAGAGATGGTATTTATACTTCAATAGGTAATACTACTTCAGACCCATACACCAAAGAAAAAGGTGTAGCCCCAGTAGGTGTTCTGATACTTGTTTTGTAAGCCCATAGTGTAGGATTGAGCTGCAGATGCCAATCTTTCCTAGATTTGTTCACTATTCTGTGCAAGATAGTCAATAGGTTTTTATTAGATGCCTCAGCTTGTCCATTACCTTGAGGGTAATATACTGATGACTAGTGTTGCTTTATTTTGAATTTCTCATAAATCTCGTCCAGATCTCTATTCTTGAACTGTCCTCCATTATTAGTCATGATAGATGAAGGTATTCCATATCTGCAGATGATATGGTTTAAGATGAACAGGGGGACTTGTTTACCGGTTGCTTTGATGAGCAGAACCACTTCTATCCACTTGGTGAAATACTCAGTGGTAGTTATGATGAATTTATGGCCATTAGATGAAGCAGGATATATCTGACCAATGAGATCAAAAGCCCATTGCTGAAAAGGCTAGTGTGTAATAAATGGTATGAGGTCCCTTGCCGGGGCATGTATGAGATTTCCATGAAGCTGACATTTCTCACAAGGCTTAGCGAATTTGATGGCATCTTTTTCCATGTCTGGCCAGTAGTAGCCAGCCCATAGTAGTTTCCAAGATAAAGTAAGACCATTTGAATGAGATCCACAGATACCTTCATGAACTTCTGATAATGCACGTTTAGATTCTTTAGTTTCTAGACATCTAAGCAATGTGTCCAAACCTCATCTAAATAAATTGTTAGCTATAATAGCATACCATGAAGCATTTTGAGTTAGGTTTCTTTTCTCATTACGAATAAGATTTTCAGGGATAATTTGGTCATGTAGATAGGAGTAGATGTGGTTGTATCGAGATGAGTCATGTCCAATAATAGAACAGACTATTTGGGTCTCAGGGGAATCAGAGGTCAGGTAATGTAACTCTTCCACCAGGAATTCAAAGCAAAATTGGACTCTTGTAACTCAGGTATAGACGCCAAGGTGGCCATAGCATCGACTGCTCTATTTGTAGATCTAGGAATCTGTTGGAATGATACAAAAGCAAAATACTTCTTAAGATCATCAAACATTCTCTTGTAAGGCACCAGTTTCTCATCTTGAGTCTGATATGTATCATTGATTTGGTTAACTACCGACTAAGAATCTCCATAGATATTCAATTCACCACCTTCCATTTAACGACTAGCTTCATTCCATTTACCAAAGTTTCATATTCCACAATGTTGTTTATGCAGGGGAATAGAATCTTATAAGACTTTGGGATTGAATACTTCTGAGGAGTAATAAACAATATTCTAGCACCAGAACCATTTTGGGTAAAGGACCCATCAAAGAACATCTTCTAGGGTTGTTGAGTAAGGTGCATTATAGATTCATCTGGAAACTCTATGTGTAGTGGTTGAGAGTCTTCAAGTGGAGCTTTAGCAAGCTGATCAGTAATTACCTATCCTTTTATGGCTTTTCGTTCCACATATTCAATGCCAAACTCTATAAGGATCATTACCCATTTTGCCAATCTTCCTGTAAGTTTTTCTTTATTGAGAAGATATTTGAGTGGATCAATTTTGCCCACTAGCTTAATTGAATGTGCTAGCATGTAGTGTCTCAATTTTTGTGATGCAAAGACTAACGCCAAGAATGCTTTTTCTATTATAGTGTAGTTCATCTCATAAGACACCAATTTCCTACTAATGTAATAAATAGCTTGTTCCTTTTTGTTGTCATCCTGTTGTGCCAGAAGTGCCCCAAGTGATGAATCAATTGCTGATATATATAAGATTAGTAGTTTACCTTGAATCGGTGGCATCAATATCAATGGATTTGATAGGTACTCTTTGATTTGCTGAATATTTTCTTCACACTGTCGATCCCAGTTGTATATTACTCCTTTTCTCAATACCTTTGTGAAAGGTTGAGCTTTGTCTGCTAACTGAGAAATGAAGCATTTGATGGATTGGAGAGGTCCCTATAGACTTCTCATTTGACCGATGTTCTTCAGAGGTGGCATTTCCATTATGGCTTGGACCTTCTTAGGATCAACCTTGATTCCCTTCTTTGAAATGATGTAGCCAAGTAGTTTACCAGATGTCACTCTGAATGCACTATTCTTTGGATTTAACTGGAGTTTGAACTTTTCCATTCTGTCTAGTATAGGAACTAACTCTTGAATATGCGTTGATCTCTTCATAGTCTTCACTAAGGTGTCATCAACATAATCTTCCATATTCTTATGCATCATATCATGAAAAATGGTAGTAACTACTCTTTGATAGGTTGCTCCTGTGTTCTTTAGCCCAAATGGCATGACGTTCCAACAAAAGGTTCCCCATGCACAGGTGAAAGTTGTCTTTTCTTGATCTCCAGGATCTATTTTGATTTGGTTGTAGCCAGAGAATCCATCCATTAGTGAGTACATCTCATATCCGACAGTCATGTCGACTATCATATCAATATTTGGTAATGGAAAGTCATCCTTTGGACAAGCTTTGTTGAGATCTCTGAAGTCTGTGCAAACTCTGATGGATTTTTTTGCCTTCGACATAGGTACTATGTTTGAAATCTATTTGGCATAATCTATAGCTCTGATGAATCCATCTTTGAGCAATTTTTCTAGTCTAGCCTTGACTAATAGTGCTACATGTGAGTGCATCTTACAGAGTTTTTTCTTAACTGGTTTTACTCTTGGTGTAATTGAAAGATGGTGCATAATGAGATCAGGATCCAAGCCCAGAATATCAGAATATGTCCATGCAAAGTTTATTTTATTTTCTAAAAATAGCTGAGTGAACTCCTTCAATTCTTCTGCTGATAGTGATTGAGCTACATGAATGATGTGTGGTGTCTCTTGGCTCCCAATGTTCACTGGCTGAGTTGGCTCGATCAATATGGAGGATCTTTCCTAGAAATGACTTGGCAGTATATCAAGTATCTCACCTTCAGGCACCTCAAATAGGTTTTCACCTTTAGGTACATCCTTTATTTTCTCTTTTTTAGATTCTGACACTGCCACAATGTGGTTTTTGCCATCAAATCTTTTATTTTTATTTTTCTTGTTTTTGAGACTATGATACTTGATATCTGCTTCAGTCATATTTTCACTCTGTTCACTGGTGGAAGAGTCAATAGATTCAACTGCATTGAGATAATAGGCTAATGTATAGTCATTGACAAAAATAGGTATATTCATGGGCTGGTTTTGTAAAGTATAGTCAATTAATTTGGGATGTACTAAGGATAAATTTTGGATAGGTTCAAGAGAATTCACGGTATTGTTATCACAGCAATGGATCAAAAAGTCTATTTCCAGAAGAATACCTTGCGTAAGTGTCTCGAGACCAGGAAGAGTCAGATCATGATTATTAAAGTTCAAGTTAATATTTAGTTGATCTAATCCAATAGACATACTTGTAACATCATTCGCAACGCCAGACTAGACGTCATATCATGGTTGAACAACGATAAGATTAGTAGACAGATTTTCATTGTTTGTATCAGATGATTTCAAATTTGAGGCTGAGTAGATATTGTCCTAAATAAGATTGTCATCAGGGTCATCAGATTCATCGGATGAAGTTTCTGAGTCTTCTTCAAGTGATTTAGTATGTGTATGTATGGTATCAACACCAACATCCTTAATACTGCAAGTTCCTTCATGTTGTGGTTCATTTGTCATTTGTATCTGACACACCTATTGACATGATCTTGATGTTTCTATGATTTGTTATCATCTACTCCATTCAGCTTCTTTTGGATTGATAACTAGTTCTTGTTCTATAGCTTCCAACTCTTCTTGTGTAGTGTTATACCTGATTTGTTCTATTTTACGATAGGGGTACATAGATGAGAAGCTTTCTAGTATTATTCCTTCTTTCAGTCCTTGTTCATAATTTGCTTGTCTCTTTTGTCTAATTTCTTGTATTTCTTTCTCTAGTTTTATGCACATCGGCTCTTGAGTATCATCTATGACACCGCTAGACTCTTCTCGAGTTTCTATGGATGTGTTTGAGAGGTGGTCAGGACCCCATTCATACTCGTTTGAGTCAATCTCTAAGTCAGTCTCTGAATATTGTGGGCTTTGTGTTTGCTTTAACAGTATCTACTACTCCATGTTAACAACATTCTTATTATTGTCTTTGCCAAATTTCCAATACTTGTTCTTCTCTTTAGATCTAGATCCTGGTTATGTTTCTTTCAAAGGTGAGATATCTCCCTTTTTTATGAGCACATCTTCCATTCGGATGGCATTATCTACCATTTTGTCAAATGATGGGTGTATTTTCATTTGTACACTTTACTTCAGTTTGGGGACCAAGTTATTGACAAATATATCCATTTTCTCAGAGTCTAGGATAGGTCAAGAATACCTAGAAAACATCTTTCTCTAGCATTGGAGGAAAGTAAGAAGAGGCTCCCCTATTTTTTGTTTAGTATTACAAAGCTTGATCATAGTCATAGGATGTTGAATGTTGTATGAGTACTGTTGTAAAAATAGTTGGATTAGTTGTTCAAACATTTTATTCCTTTGGGTAGACTTGAGAACCATTCCATTGCTTGACCCCCTAAACTCCTTGGGAAAAGGTGCATGAGGTACGTTTGATCGTGCATGAAATCCATACAGGAAACACAAAACTCTTTGACATGATCTTGAGGATCCGAGGTACCATCATATTTATCAAATTTTGGGATCTCCACTCATGAAGGAAATATAGGCATGTATAGATTCTTGTCAATGGAAAGGGACATATTGTTTCCAGAGAATATTATTTTCAGGACTTATCCTTATTCTTCAATTCTATGACTTCCATCCATAAGGCTTGTAATTATTTGTATACCATGAGTATAGGATATTCTTCCTTTTTAGTAACGAGTGTCTGAACATCATATCTCGTAGGAAGTTTAGCACCTTGTTTTGCTAGTTCTAAGAAATAGTGTTCCTTCTCTTGAGCTAGGATAGCTTTCATCATTTTTCTAAAGTCTATCATTTTGACAATCAAGACTATCTTTTTCTAGGGGTTTTGTGTCTTCTTCAGCTTCACATGATGAGGAATCATTGTCATTTTTGGGAATGTTATTATTGTCCTTGTTTCCATCATTGTGTTTCATCTCATACATAGTGGGAGATTTAGGCTCATCAAAAATTGGTCTGCCTGATGACGACAGTATGTCAGTGAGTGGATCCTTCATGTAGAATGGATTATATTGATATTTGAAGGGTTGTTATTTGCCTTTGGCTTCTTTCTTACAAGAACTCCTGGTTTGTGTAGGCATTTTTATGGATTAGTGTGACCTAAAGCTTGTTTGTGATGCAGAGGTCAAGATTTTCAGAGCTAGTTGTTCTGTTATAGTATTGTTTGAGAGAAACAACTGAGATTTAGTTTGGTTTTAGGAAAGATCTATCCTGTATAAGATGTCTATCTAAGTTGATTCTAAGAGTAGTGTAAGATTCGGTCTGGTTTTAGTAATTATCTATCCTATGTAAGACGTTATCTAAGTGACTTAAATTTGATAGGTAGTTGATTGAACTAGCTGAAAGATGATCGACCAAATCGTGCAATGCAAATGGTAGATGTACACTGTCTTGATCTATTTATGATTAGGAAAATTGATAACCAGTATTATGTTCATTGTAAGCTATTTTTAGGCAAATTTGATTGTTCTATTTTGACAAAACCAGAGACTTGTACGACAGGATTTTTTGAACCGAACGACAATTTAGCAGGTACAAGACAACAATAGTTTTGTTTCATACAAGTTGCTACCTCGTACCGTATGATAGATGGGTATGTGCAGGATGACAAAAGATTTAGGGCAGTTCTGTTTCATAAGACATGGGATACAGAGCCAGATGACAGATGAAAATGACTCGTACGACATAGGATCAGGTCTAGGGTGACAAATCAGAAGACTCGTACGACATAGGATTAGGTGCAGGACGATAAATTATCAGACTCGTATGACTGTTCACAGGATAGAGCCTAGAAATTCAAAGTTTTTTCAATTGATGAGTATGATAACTGAGTATGACCAATTCTGAGATGGACTAATTTTGGAATAGGATAAACTAGCTTTGAATAGAATTTTGACTTTAGGATGGACAAGTTATGACACATACAGAGTTTCAACTTAAGATGGACTAGTTTCTAACACGGAAAGAGTTTTGACTTAGGATGGACTAGTTTCTGACATAGACAGAGTTTCGACTTAGGATGGACTAGTTTCTAACACGGATAGAGTTTCTAATCACTAAGTTGATTTCTTGTCTTCTCCAATTTTTGGTATTTCAAT
This sequence comes from Cryptomeria japonica, assembly GCF_030272615.1. Taxonomy (NCBI): domain Eukaryota; kingdom Viridiplantae; phylum Streptophyta; class Pinopsida; order Cupressales; family Cupressaceae; genus Cryptomeria; species Cryptomeria japonica. The sequence continues at coordinate 468,235,332 of NC_081411.1, read as the reverse complement.
TTTTGTTTTAGGGATGAAAACATAGAAAACAAGTAGTATGTATAGTAACTCCAATCACAGCATGCAAACCCTAAGGAATTTGGTGAGGAAAGAAAACCTTTGCTGGTAGACTCGGGTACACACCCAATAGCTAATTAGAATATGGCCATTGAGTCTCATGCAATGGATTCTCAATGCTGTATTATCCGACTCCAAACGCTAATGGGGGCACAAAATGACAAGTATCTTGGGAGAGTTACTAAATCTTTTGCACAAAGATTATCCCCCTTTCGGAGATGAACTAGGTAGCTTCTAATTTTAATTGGAACCAGTCAGGGATCCCTTTGGCGCATCAACGTATTAACTCAATTAAGAGGTCTCTTAGCCTTGAAAACCAAGGTTTAATATACCTAAAGGTATGGAGGAGAGCTATTCTCGAGCACTGTCGTTGACTTGATTTTCATCAAATCGCGTTTATTTTATAGTGGGTTAGATTACTTGGCATTAAGATGTTCCCACTTAGGTTGTTCCCCTCACACCGGTCGTAATGGCTTTAAGAGTTTTTCAACCCCTCGGGAGGGTAGGCCTGCTAAAGATGTACAAATCTCAAACAAAGAAAAAGCCTCAAGGGTCTGGATTTCTGATTGTCTAGAAAAAGACAAGAGCATACTTTCCTACCTCTCAGAATCTTCTAAAAAACATGAAAGATAGATTTTTTCTTTAACCAGATAGCAAGTTAGGTTCCCAAAAATGAATTTAAAGAATACACAATGTTTAGTCAATTCTCCTTAGGCAACTTGCAAAGACAATGAATCAGTAGTCATATTGTCTTTGTGCAACAAGCATATTCTTTGACAAGCATTCAGCAAAAACTGATTAGGCTATGAAAAATTCTGAGATAGACAGATAAACAGTCAGGGTCAGTCGTCAGAATAATCAAAAAGTCATGAAACTTTGCCTCTTTTTTAATTTTTTACTAGAAAATATAGAGTCATACAATAGTATGAAAACTCGTACGATACAGGATCTCAACTCGTACGAGATAGGATTCCAGTTCGTACGACACCTGCAGTTTGTCATTTTAGCCTGTAAAGATTGTCGTATGAGATGTACGGATGAAAATCTGAAAAATAACAAAAAACAAAGCAGTCAGTCTTGGAGGCCCAAAAATGTAGTCTTCTGCCCCATGGTGGGTGCCAGAGATGTGTGTATGAAAAAGGGTCTATAGCTGCAAGCACAACTCTTTAATTAAGTCATTACATGTATGGTTCGTAAATAATAATCAATCAATAATAAACCATAACAAAGCGACTAATTGTCTTCTAAAAGATGCAAGTATAAGATTGCTCTCAGATTTTTTATAAGCAATACCAGTGACTAGACTACACCAAGATGAAGGATTTAATCTATATGATATTAACTATATAGATGTAAAATGGATGAATAATTCAAGCAATATGGATTCAAGCAAACATGGGTGAGTAAAACTAAATATAGATGCAAACAATCTAAAAAGCACAATGATCTTCAATGACTCCAGAGAGAAATTAACGTGATAATAATCTCCAAGCATGTTCTCAAAAATCTCTGGGGTAAATTGAAATGAGAGTTGAAGAATGAATTTATAGAGAATTACAAGAGAGATGATGAAAAAAGCTCAATTTAGGATTAATTGAAAGTAATTGAGAAATTAGGTTTAGTTAGCCTTGAGATAGATTCCAATTATAGTTTAATTGAAATGCATTCAAAATAGAAGTCCAAGTTGCATTGGAAATAATAATAAATTAATTCCATGCATTTGTGATAAAAATAGATAATTCTTTTATTTATTCAAGAAAAGAGTCTTTTCAATGCAACTGAACTTTTTCTGAAAAGCTTTTAGTTCCAATTTTAAAGAATAATTCAATTAATTCAATTTAATTGCTTTTCTGATTTCCAGTTCTAGATTTAGAAAAAGAAATAATATCTCAAGTTTGATTTCTCTCTCAATTCAATTCTTTTTGTTTAATTTCAATTCAACTCTTGCTTTGTGATTAATTCTTCTTTTGTAATAAATTAATTCCTTTTGCATGATTAAATGGCAAATTTATTAATTAATTAAATATGCAAGGATATTTAATAAATTAAAATAGGATAATTGATCAAAATGACATTCTTGGAAATGATTCAATTAATTAAATAAATATTTAATTAATATTGAGTAATTGATTTGCCATGTGATTTTTGATGATTGAAGAATTAATAATGTGCTCAAGGTTGATTTAATTGCCTTTGGTTAGGACCTTGGTGATGTTGTCGAGATTAGGGGCCCATGGTTTAGATGACCATTTTTAGGGTATTAAAATTTCCTTGATAGAAAACCTATGGGATGATGTTGTTGGCAATAATGCAGCAAATTGAGGGGGGGTGAATCAGTTTTCTCAAAAACTTACTGTAAATTAAACCACAAATCAGATATGATAATTAACAGTTTAAAGCATGAAACAACACCACATTAATAACACACATAACACCAAGATTTTGATGTGGAAAACTCAGTTAAGGGAAAAACCATGGTGGGAACCTACCCACAATGGGATAATACATTGTTAGGAGTAAGTGAAATATTATAATGTGGAATACACATGCATTCCGGTACACTGCCTAGAGCTCACTACTTAAATAAGAAACCCAGAAGGGTTACAACTCTTAGGGAAGGCTCATTTCATTATAGATAGTCTCATTGACCTACAAAAGAATTCAGACAACAATCTGGATTACATGAGCTGTGAAAAGAACATCTCCATATGCCTGGGTATAGTTTCAGTTAAGCTCACTATCAAATATTCTCCACACAACATGTCTTTGCATAACTTCACACAACTTCCCTGCTACTAAATGATTGATACAATATTCACACATAGCATGATACCTCTCAATGATTATTGTGTTCATTTATACAAGTCATCAAAGCATAAAATATAGGTCGGATCAACACATGCCACATATTACAAAAATATAATTACATACACTATAACAACACATGCGACCCAAAACAATATCGGCTAAGACATAGTCTGGACCTTAAAGACCACCAAAAATATGAAACACCTCCAAGAATTATGCCTCAATCATCTACAATACACTACCATATCATGAATGTTGCATAACATGAAGAACATCACTAGACAAGGAAAATCTTCAATAATACGCACAATAATTAATGCGGACCACCAATACCCATAGAACATGATCTAGAAAAATTCACAAGCAATGTGAATTGCACCACAACAACCACAATTAGTAGAATCATCATCATCTCTCTACCAGAGCTCAAGAATATCAACATAATTGACTGTCAACATGAAATATTCTCTTATGGATTTACAAATCATGAACCAATCAAATTGAGGACACACATCAATGTTCAGAATACACCCCACACATCTACAACTAAAGATATTACAATTCTAGAATAATGCAGAGCACAAACTAGAATAACAAATAACATAAAGAACTGAATATTAACCACAATACCGGACCTCATAACTTGATCAAAACATCATATGGACCTCTACAAATGGTAGTGAACCATCTACAGACAACATACAAGAAACCCTTTAATCCGCATAAGCTCATCTGCAACACACAGGCTAAACCAACTCATCCAATCTGATTGAAACATTGGAATACATAGAATAATATGTCAACACATCAACCAATGGCCAACAATCTCTAATAATCTCTCCATTTGACATTGATGGAAACATATGAATGTGAAAAATAGTCAATTAAAAGAAAGAAACAATCTCAATCAAAATCTCATCAAAATCACAAGGATCAGCTCCCCCTTTGACAAAAAACTCAAATCACAAATCTCAAAATGCTTCAAGGTTTTTTACATTCTCTTCTCTCCCCCTTTGACATAAATGACAAGGCTTGGGAATCAAGATTATATCCTCCTTTTAATTAGCTTCACAAATCTGTACATCTAAACCACTAAACACCAACACTGACTACGCCCCTTGAGTAGCGGTCTCACTCATCAATCCCGATCACAAAATATATGTGTGAAGTTCACTGTACTGATGCAAATACATGCATCTTAGTTCTCATCAGGAGAGGAAATAACCCCTAACTTCTCTCTGAGATACTCAAAAGTATCTTTAGGAAAAGGCTTCATAAATATGTCTGTAATCGGTTCCTTTGTAGATACATACTTCAATTTGACTTCCTTCTCATTCACCTTCTCTCTCAAGATATGAAACTTGATTGATATATGCTTCATTTTGGAATACAATACTAGATTATTTGAAATATTGATAGAACTTTATTTATCACAGTATATAAGAATAGGCTCGACATAAATAACTCCTATATCCTTCAACATCTGCTTCATCCAAATTATCTAAGTACAATTTCTAGCAGCAACAATGTATTCAACCTCTGTAGTAGATAAAGAAATGCACCACCAATAGTGCTCTTCCGGTCATCAACATCACCTGCCCAATCCACATCTATAAAAGAACTCAAGGTAAAGTCATCATTCTTAGGATACCATAAAACAAAATCAATTGTCCCTTTCAAATATCTGAATATCCTTTTTATAGCAGTAACATGAGATTCCTTAGGATCAACTTGAAATCTAGCAACATGACACACAACATTCATTATATCAAGTCTAGTCTGAGTCAAATACAATAATCTACCAATCATAGATCTATATCTAATCTGATTAGATTTCAAAGAATCATCATCCTTTGTCAGCTTACATCCGGTCACCATAGGTGTACTAACCGGTTTAGAGTCCTCAAAACCAAATTTCTTCAACAATTCCTTCACATACTTGGACTGAGATATGAAAATACCTTTATCCAACTAAGTAATTTCCAATCCTAGAAAAAAATTCATTTCATCAATCATAGACATCTCAAACTCATTCTATATCTCTTTAGTAAATTTCTTATATAGGCAATCATTTCCTCCAAAGATAATGTCATCAACAAAAACTTCAACAATCAAAATGTTATCCTGATCAATCTTGAAATAAAAATTACTGTCAACAATACCCTTATTGAATCCAAGCTTTATCATATACTTACCCAATCTGGCATACCAAGATTTAGGAGCTTTCTTCAATCCATACAATTCTTTCTTCAACTAGCAAACCATTTTCTTCTCATCTGTCAGCTGAAATCCCTCTGGTTTCTCAATGTAGACTTCTTCTTCCAACTCACCATTAAGAAAGGCTGATTTGACATCCATCTGATAGATGTTCAAATCTTTGTGAGTAGCATAGGAAAGAAATAATATAACAACTTCAATTCTTGCCACTAGAGCAATAATCTCCCCATAATCAATTCCTTTCACCTGTGAATAACCCTTACAAACAAGTCTATCTTTATTTCGAACAAATTCACCATGTTCATTCAACTTATTGTAGAATACCCATTTAGTTGCAATTACATTTTTATCCTTAGCTCTAGGAACAAGAATCCATGTATCATTTTTCTCAATCTGATTCAATTCTTCTTCCATTGCTTTAATCCAATTTTCATATTTACATGCTTCATCAACATTTTTAGGTTAAATTTTAGAAATCAAAAAGTCTTCTCCTAGTCATCACACCTTTATTCTTATCACCAATAATTCAATTTTCTGAATGATTCAACCTCATATACCTAGGAGTTTTAGGATTTTCATGAATTTCAAGCTCTTGAACTCTTTCTTCTGCACAAGCATTTGCACCTTTCTCTTCCCGTCTTTGACTTTTTCGGGTCAATCTGAACTTGGCTTTGGGTCTGCACTTGTTTTCCTTTTTTTGAACTTACATCCTGATTATTAGAATCATATATGAGAGATCTAATATGTCTTACATTACCTTCATCAACATTCACATTAGCACTTTCAACTATCTTTCTCAATCTTTTATTATAACACCGGTGGGCATTACTTCTAGTAGAATAGCCCAGAGAAATTCCTTCATCACATCTAGCATTAAACTTTCCAAGATCTTCATCTCTTTTGATATAGCATCTACTTCCAAATTTTTTGAAATATCTAACAATAGGGGCATGGCCAAACCATAACTCATAAGGAGTCTTACCAATATCACCTTTAATATTTACTTAGTTAAGAGTGTATACTGTAGTACTCACAACTTCTCTCTAATAGATATGCATAACATTTCCTTCAATATCATGGTTCTATCAGCTTCTTGAACTATTCTACTATTTCTCTCTAGAACACCATTTTGCTATGGTGTCCATTGAGCAGATAATTGTCTCTTAACTCCATGCTCTTCACAATATGCATTAAACTCACCAGAAGTGAATTATCCACCTGTGTCAGATCTTAGACACTTCAGCTTCAATCCAGTGTCAGTTTCAACCCTAGCTTTGAAAATCTTAAACTTCTCTAATGCTTCAGACTTCTTCCTTAAGAAGGTAACCCACATCATTCTTGAATAATCATCAATCAACAACATGAAATACTTGTCACCCTGCAAGCTTCTCACTCTAGAAGGACCACACAGATCAATATGTACAAGATCCATCAATCCATTAGAGCTATACTATTTTCTCTTATAAGTAACTCTTGTATACTTCCCTAATTAACATTCCTTATATACCAAATTAGAAGGCTTTGGTAGATCTCTCACTTCTTGAGTAGAACTTATCTTAATGATACAATCAAAATTTATATGACACATTCTTCTATGCCATAACCAACTTTCATCAATATGAGAAATCAAACAAATTTTACCACCAACACTCAAGTGAAAGATATTACCTTTTTAGCCTTTGTACCTGATGCAATCTCAGTTCTGGAGCTACTCAAGATCTCACATTTTCTATTCTTGAATTGCAAGTCATATCCCTTATCAACCATTTGACCAACACTCAAAAGATTATGCTTTAAACCTTCAACATACAATGCATCATCAGTACTATGCTTACCATCAAGAGAAATAAAACCTCTACCACAAATTACACAAGCTTTGTTATCACCAAATATTACTACACCATCATCATACTTTTCCAAGTTTAGAAATTTACACTTATCACCTATCATATGATTATAGAAACCACTGTCAATTACCCATTCATCTTTCTCCTCATTAATGTAGCTTGTAGAATCTGTAGTTATAGGATCATCTTCCTTGATAGCAATGAACATAAATTCATCTACTGAATTTCCCTTATCTGACTCATCATTTGTCACACCTTCATCAACAGCATGATAACACGTCTTCTGATATTTAGGCTTATATGGCTTAAATGCTTCTTATAAGGATTTCTATCTATTTTCGGACACCTTGATGCAAAATATCCTTTCTTATTACATGAAAAAAAATTAAGAGGTAACTTTCCTTCATAATTATCGACACCTTTAGGCAATGTTTTGGAAATAAGTGCTTCAAGCTCCTCAAGCTCTTTTTCTTAATCTTCCATCTCTTTATCATATCTAGATACTCTTGTAGAACTTTCTCCCAAATCATATCTTTGCTTCCTAGAAACAATAGCTTTGAATGTAGATTCAGTCTTAGGAAGAGAGTCTCCAAACTCACTCAGCTCAAAAGCAACAAGTTTACCAATCAGTATGTCTCTTGTCACATTTGTCATAGTCTAGATCTCACCAATAGAAACAAATTTATGTTTGTAAGTAGGAGGCAAGGATCTCAACACTTTAGCAACAATCTTAGATTCTTCTAATACTCCACCGACACATCTAATCCACACACAATCTCATTCACTTTCTGCATAAAAGAAGTAATGTTCTCATCTTCACTCATCTTCAAGTTCTCATATTTTCCCTTCAAGCTCTAAAACTTAACAATCTTCACATGAATATCACCTTCATGCAAGGTATCCAATTTTATCTAGATTTCATGAGTAGTCTCTAAGTCCATCACATTAGTCATCTCAGAATTAGACAAGACACTTAACAATGATTCCTTAGCTCTAATATTGAAACTTGCTTCCTTTATCTCACCTAGAGTAGTAGGACCATATCTGGAGGAACATTATATACATTCTTAGTAATCTTCTAGTACTTTTCTCCAATGCATCTCAAATGACATTGCATCCAGCTTTTCTAGAGAGTAGTTCATTCCATCAAATCTCAGACTATCCTTCTTGAAAGAAAATATTGACATCCCGGATCTCCTCAAGCTGTCAAGCTTCTTTCAAAGGATCCAACTCTAACACCAATTGTTGGTAACAATGTAGAAAACTGAGAGGGGGGGTGAATCAGTTTTCTTAAAACATTACTGCAACTTAAACCATAAATCAGATCTGATAATTAACAGTTTAAAGCATGAAACAACACCATGTCAGTAACACACATAACACCAAGATTTAATGTGGAAAACCTGGTTAAGGGAAAAAACACGGTGGGAACCTACCCACAAAGAGATAATACCTTGTTAGGAGTAAGTGAAATATTACAATGGGGAATGCACATGCATTCAGGCACACTTCCTAGAGCTCATTGCTCAAACAAAAAACCTAGAAGGGCTACAACCCTTAGGGAAGGCTCACTACCTTACAAGAATACTCATCGACTTACAAAAGAATTCAGACAACAATCTGGATTACATGAAATAAGAAAATAGCATCTCCATATGCCTAGGTATAGTTCCGGTTAAGCTCACTATCAAATCTTCTCTGCAACACACGTCTTCACATAACTTCACACAACTTCCTTGCTACTAAATGATTCATACAATATTTACACATAGCATGATACCTCTCAATGATTATTAAATTCATTTATACAAGTCATCAACCCATGAAATATAGGTCGGATCAACACACACCAAATATTAAAAAAATATAATTACATATGTTATAACAACACATGCAGACCAAAACAATGTCGGCTAGACCTAAATAACCACCGTAAATATGAAACACCTCCAAGAATTATGCCTTGATAATCAAGAACACACTACCCCATCGTGAATGTCACATAACATGAAGAACATCACCAGAAAAGGAAAATGTTCAATAACACTCACAATAATCAATGTGTACCACCAATATATATAAAACATGATCTAAAAACATTCACAAGCAACGTGAATTGCACCACAACAACTCAGATTACTAGAATCATCATCATCTCTCTACCGGAGATCAAGAACATCAATGTAACTAACTGTCAAACTGAAAGATTCATTTGTGGATTTCCAAATCATGAACCAATAGAACTAAGGACAGACATCAATGTCTAAAATACATCCTAAAATACATCCCATAGATCTACAAGTAAAGATATTTCAATTCCAAAAAACTACGGAGCATGAACCAAAATACTGAATAACACGAACAATTGAATATCAACAACAATATCAAACCTCATAACTCAATCAAAACATCATGCAGACCTTTGCAAATGAGAATGAGCCATCCCCTTTAATCTGTATCATCTCATCTGCAACACACAAGCTAAACCAACTCATCCAATTAGACTGCAACACTGGAATACACAAAATAATATGTTGACATCAATGACAACACATAAACCAATGTCCAACAATCTCTAACAGATGTTTTGTTATTCTTTAGAGTGTCCAACTCTTGTCCCAATGCTCTATGTTCATCCAAAATAGGATCATTAGTAGGTGTTGGTTTTGATGTCTTTTTAGATCTCTTGTAACCCGGTTGCAGGTAGAAAGGTCTATGATCCTTTATCTTGTTATCATCACTTGTCTTGGTATTTTTAGATCCACTAGCTCCAGGTTTGTCATTATCTGTGAGTAACAATATATCAAAATCAAGTGGTAGTTTAATTCCTTCATCATCAAGGGCCTTGAAATATAGTTGTGGGTCATGTATAACCACCTCTTTAAGTAGTTTAATGAATCTAGGATCATGAAATGCTTCTTCTACATGAGATTGGGTTAGTTCTTCATAATCCATTTCACTTGTTTCAGTAGTTGCAACTTCCTCCTCAAAATGTTTCTCCCAATTGCATTCTTCATCTTGAAACATTATATTTTGAAACATTCTTCTTCTTGATTTAGGGGACATAGGTGATTGTTCTGATATTTTATCTAGGACTAGAGATAGGACAATGTATGAGACTCAAGATGGAATGAAAACCCTAGAATGAAGATGGAAATACAAGGTATGATGCAATTCTAAGATATAATTTGGGGGTTGGATGCTAGATGAGATATGAAGGTCAACTAATACGCTCGATCTAATAAAGATGCAAGAACTCAAGGTAACTCTATGTCTGAAAATAGTTGTGGTGCAAAAGATTTACCTGTGCTATGACATCGATAGACACAACTTGGACAAGTGATCAAGAGAGGGTATGCCAAAGTAGGAGATGATGAGCTCCAAGAAAGTTACCCTACTCAAAGATGTTGATATTTTTCCGAACTCAAGGATGAGGAACCTCAAGTGATATAGATGATCAATAACCAATATTTGATTCAAGACCAAAGAGAGTGACCTAAGTGTACGTTGAAAGTTTTGTTTGACCATTGATGGATATGCAAGGACTGAGGATATAACTGAATGGAATGATCTGAAATATGTAATGACTAAAGATTGAGACCTAAAAGATCAAGACTGAAGAATGATTCCCCAAGAATATGCAATCTTAAGCAGGAGCACTAGGATTGTTTTGAATGTTTAGGTTTTTTTCATTTGTCAAAGTGCATTGATAGAAATTTGCCAGCAATATGTTTTCTAATGAATCTTGGACTGTGATGTCTATGTTTGAAAAAGAACAATGTAGGTCTTCACTTAGGGATTCTGGTCTTGCAAGAGATCATGCAAAAGTTTGTATTGTTTGACTTTTGGACAAGTTGTGAGGTTCGCAAGGTGTATTTTTAGTGTTATGAGTTTTAGGTGTGGTGTTTGATTGTGATTGAAAATGTTTGTTTTGAATACACATGCAAGAGACAACAGACAAAATGTTTTGGATGAATTTGACACACAACCGGAGTGGAAGTCTGAAAGGGGGCCTAGATTAGCCCAACTTTTTCACTGGTCTCGACATATTTGAAATCACTTGTAAGCATGTACAACTAGATGGGAAAGAGGATACTACTTGTTGAGTCCCCATTCAGATTACTCCAAATACTAAAACAAAGTGACCTCAGAGAGATTCGGTGGCACTGGCTCCCCTTACATGGCACACACTTCTCGGGCACACCAAAATCTCATACCTCAAAGATTCAGATACCTTATAAACCAAGGGACATCTGTCTTAACAATGAATAGTAGAAATGTGGGGTGGCTTCAAAGGTTTGACCTCCTGCACTAGCAAGGAAAAGGGTTTTTTGGCTTCTACAACAATGGTTCATAGTAATTCTTTGAGGAACAAGATCACGACACAGATTCTCAAAGAAAGCTACTTAAAGCTTTGACAACCCCTACAAGGAAAACCCCCAACACAAGTTGCACTCTAGTTGTGTGGACCCCTTGGAAAAGCCTTTTATATAGTGGCCCAAAGAGAAATACTGCTCAAAAATCACTAAGAGGTGATGGAATCCCCAGAGTTATTCTAGTTTTGAAATACCCTAATGGGGTGATGAAATCCCCACTGAATATTTCGCTAATAAAAATAAGAAGTGGGTGTCATTGTCACCTTTCTCTTACACCCAGGATCCTAAAGGAAAGGGGAGAGGATACTTGATGCAACGTTGGGTCCACCCTATAGAATGCAAGAACATCATACACAGAAGACACTTGTTCATTTTAAGCACCAAATCAAAATGTGATCTAAACTTTAATCAGACAATTATTTCAAAATCACAATTTCTTCGACATGCATCCTACATCAAACATCATTAGTAGTTTTTATTTCAATTCTTCGACACATGAGAGGAAACCTGCAGAAGACCACAAGGATTAGCCTGAAAATCAAAAAGCCAACTGAAACACTACCCACACTAAAAACCACCCAAACTAGCTAACTAACAAGAAACACACAAAATAAACGATCAAACATTACTAACAAAACAACCACCAAACTTTAAACTTGCCAATGAAACACTAACAATAGACTAACAAACGAGAATACTAATGACCACTAACTAACAAAATCAATCTAAAAAACTAATCTAACCTAAAACTGATTAACAAATTAAAAATCTATGTCTAATCTAAGTTAATAAATTCAAATCTAATCCAAGTTAACAAAAAATCTTTTCTAATTTTAACAAAATCTAAACCTAAATTAACAATTAACAAATTTAATTTAAAACTAACTAACAAATCTAATCTAACTAACAAACAAATTAAATTGGTAAAAATTCAACTAACCTAAATTAAAATAAAGCAAACTATACTGAAATTAAAATTAAAATAAAAACTAAATTAAAAACCAAAATCAAAAGCTAAATTAGAAACCAAAATAAAAAAACTTAACTAAAAACCAAAATAAAAAAATTAAAAAAAAATGAAAAAATAAAAAACTAAAATCAAAACCAAAATAAAAAAATAAAATAAAAAGAAGTAAATAAAAAACTAAAATAAAAACCAAAATCAAAAAATAAAAAACTAAATCAAAAACCAAATGAACACGTAAAATGAAAAAGAAAGACTAAACTTTTAAACCAAATCAAGTCCTATGTTAAGGTGGGCTTGCTTTTTACATAATGAGTTGTTTTTTTGCAGGCAACGTGGGGTGGAGAAGATGCCAATAGATAACAGTAATAGTTTTTAAGTATTCATTAAAATTAGATAACAGTAATAGTTTTTAAGTATTCATTAAAATTAGATAACAGTAATAGTTTTTAAGTATTCATTAAAATTAGATAACAGTAATAGTTTTTAAGTATTCATTAAAATTAAAAAGCAGATAACCAGATTTGAAACGTATTAACAGGTTCATCTCCAAGCAGAAGACCAAGGCAAGGTATGTGAAATGCCTCGAGGAATACAAAGCACCTGAATTGTTTATCAGAATGTGAAAAAGCAGACAAGGGACATTAATTGTTTGAAAAAATGTACAACCATCTGTTTCAAAAAGTACCTCAAATAAAATTGATCAATGGCAATGCCATGATTGCAACATACACAAAACAAATTTTGCTAAAAGGGCATTAAAACTTTTAAGCAATGCAAGCAAAATAACAAACAAATGATTAATTTTTATTACCCAACAAAACCACTTGAATGCATGAATTTAGTATTGAATGAGTCTTTGCCTGCAAAACTGAAAGAACTATCTTCTATTCATGAAGTAAAAAATAAGAAAAATTCTTCTAGTCCAAATCAAAATCAAAAGCAATTGGACTCCACAAAAAGAAAAGTAAAGGATAAAAATCTTATGAATAACTAAGAACATTAATAGATCTCCCTTAATGCTAAAATAACTATTATCACTAAAATGTGCACCCTTGTTGAACCTAGTTCAACCATCTAGTAACACATGGGAATGATCTCTAGAATAAAGGCTCTGATGATTGAGACCAAACCTCCATTTAAAGAGTTGGCTCTCTTTACTAATCACCTAATAAACTACACTAGACTACTAGATAATTACTTAGAAAAGAGAGAAAGGAACTTAAAATGAAACTACAATGCTTGAAAGGAATCCTATTACTAACCAAGTGATTCACCACAAAAGGTTTTTTTAGTTTTGTACCCTACTGCATAAAACTTACAATGACTCAACAAAACCATATGCGTTGCACAAAATATGATTTCTAGCACTTCATACACCAATATTTCATGAGGATGTTTTGCTATGTTGTCCAGATGCAGCCATGGTCTGGTGGGCTCCTCAGAGAGAACTGGCCAGATCATCCAGCAAGAGTAACACAATGGAAGCAATAACAACACATAGGAATATTACAAAATCAGACATTTGCATCGTCATATGTTCATCATAGAATGTATCTGATAGTCAATTGGTTACATGTCGGCTAACATGCCAAATTACAATCCATCTAGGACTCTCGGAGTTATCTGGATCTCTAATCATTAATCTAGAACCTCATACTAATCAATCTATCTCTAATGACTATAGAAAACAATATATATATCCTTCAAAACACATCCGATCGACCACAAAATATTACATTAACCAAGGGAGGAAAATGAAACGTATAAGATAGTTCGGCCCCAAAATGTGAAGACCGCATTTGCCAAGAACAATCCGGAAGTGCGGACCACAAAGGAAGATTGAACAAGGGCCTAAGAACATCGAGTGTGGTGCCAAACTAATCCGCAATCCAAGAAATCGCTCCGAAAAAAAATAAATCTCCAACTTAGATGATAAGCTCAAAACTACTCTGGAACCCAAAAACAATTACTCTGGAAGGAACAACTCACCAGAAAAGAACCCAAATGAACTAAAAATTTGGGATAATGCACAATAACACGCCTAGAACCCAAAAATCTGATCCGCAATGAAAGATACACAACTACCAAAATACACTGAAAGAAACACAGAAAACTACTACATGAACTAAACAAGAACAAAACTAAGGAAATATTTTTTGGTTGATGCAAGATTTCTCATAGACCGGGGATGCTCCTGCATCATGTCCTTAGAAGGAAAATAATTTTTTTCACAACTAGAACAACTACGAAAGATTGTTCACAACTTATGACCTGCATGAAAGTACCCAAATATGTTCACATGTTTGCATCTTGAAAATATTTTGAGGTTTCAAAAGTTTAATGAACTCATAAATTGGTTTAAACACATGAAAACAACCACATATAAAGGCATAAAATAATTCAAACTAATACAAAGAAGAAATACAAAGTATTTGAACTAGATGAGATTGTCTTCTATTGCTTTAAAATTGTATTGCAATGCTAAATCAATCTTGAATGTGATTGATTTTCTAAGTTACAACTTGTCTCAGTGCTTACTAAGTGCCGAAGAATGCAAAAATGCTTACAAAAATGAAGAAGAAATAGAGAAAGGAGTATAAGTAGGCTTATTTAAGTACAAAAGCATCATAAATGCTTGCATCATGCTTACCTTGAATAGATGAAGAAGTCTTTATTGAGTTGGGTTGGATGCAACTGATTTTGGCTCAAAAAAACCCTTCAAACTTCTTCTAACTGAAAATTTGATGAAGAAAAGACTTCTTCTTTGACTTTCCTATGAGTTAGGCCTTCAATTTTGCTCCCTAGATGCTTGGAATAGGCTTGAACAAGTCCTGAAGTGCCCCTATATTTGTTGAAATTGCTTGCTAACACATTAACTTGCCCCTAAATGCTTGTGAAGTAGTTGGAAAGAGTCTTCAACTGTTCTTGATTTCTCTTCAAGTGCCTCTTTATTGCTCTTTGCAACCGTTGTCCTTTGACTATCATATTTATTGTCATAAACATTGCTCCAGACTTGTGCATCTTCTCATTTTAAAGACTTCATCTTTTGCAAGGTTTTAGCTGGATAAAAGCACAAAACTGTGTCACATTTCAGGCCAACTTATCGGCACAAGTGAATTTAAGTAATTCTAACTAAAAATTAATTTTAGTCAAACATATGGTTTATAGAGATGTGTTATAGCTATCTTATATATGAGCCACAACTTTTCTAATTGGAATTGTCTACTATTTATGTATATTTTATACCACTTTGGGTCTAATTACCAATTTATTTATTTATTTTTTAAAAACTCAATGTTTCAACAACTCCTACTCCTATATTTTTTTTTTGCAATGTAAAAATACCCTTTTATATATCTATAAGTGATTTTTTCAAAATATATATCTTTTAATATTTTAATTAGTTTTTATATTTTATATTTTATATTTTATATTTTATATTTTGTATTTTATATTTTATATTTTATTTTTATTGAAAGTAGGTCATCATGACTAAAATATAAGGCTGATTATCTTGTAAAGGAAAAATACTAAAATTTATTTTAAAAATTTTGAAAAAAAAATAAATGCACTAGAGAAAAGAGTTTATGTCAAAATGATATAATTATTTTCTACTTTAGATAAATAATTAAGAAAAAAGACACCGCCAAATGGAAAGAGTTATATTTCAGCACACACAACTTTTTAAATTTATTGAAAAATATATATACATAAAAAATAGTTAAAATAATATTTTTGCACTAAAGTTTCAAGTTATCAATTACACAAAAAAATGAAGAGAAAAAGGTAAAATTTACTATATAAAGTGCGACACCTTGTGTAACTTCAATTTTAGTATTTTATCAGCAACTAAATTATAGTGTTTCTTTATAAGAAAAGTATATTCAAATAATTTTAATTTTTTTTTTAAATTAAAAGCATAAAATACACAAAAAAATATATATTTTATTAGTTTACATTATTTCAAAATTCAAAACATATATTTCACTTTTTGTTGATTCAATTTAAAAAGTTGAATCAGCATTGGCCATTTCCTTTATAAAAGTGTGACACAACTTTGTGCTTTTACCCAGCTTCCACAATCAGAAAACCAGATCCTTCATGCCATACCTTTTGATATTGAAGACTACTCTTGATTTATCAATATCATGAATGCTAAATCACTATCTTGAGTCTTTGTGACTGTGTTAAGCTCTCTCAGACTCCACCCTTATGCATTCATTGAGATTTCACATATAAACAACAACACATATGTTCATCCTCAAGAAGTATTTTGTCCTCATGCTTTTGGACTTTTAATAGTATTCTTGGATGTCATGGAGTCTTTGTTCATGGGTAGTCAATGCATCTTTTGTCTTTAAGCTCTTTGTTCTTGTCAAACAAACTAATGAGTGTCTAAACTCACTATTCTGTTCAGACATTCGGATTAGGTTTCTCTACTAATCTCGAAATATTGTTCATTATCTTGTTTAGGAATTGATCTTCTATTCTTTGCTCTCTATTACTCTTCCTTGATGGTGTTGTAGTGATACAAATTTTTGATTGTCCTATGTGGTTGTGTTATGTCAAGAAGCCTACAAAATTTGTAACTTCTCATTTCTTTGTGATGTACTGTCTTTATTACTTTTTACTGAATCCTCATCACATATATGTGAGTTACTTCATGTCATAAATTCATCTTACCTTGTAGCTTTACCTGCAACAAACTTTTCCATGGTTGGAAAGTGAATATAGCCTGAAAGGATGTCTTTTGAAGATATTCTATATTGATTGCTTTGATCCTTTGGCAGTGATATATATTTGATGTTTTGATGCAAATGTTTCATCATTTCTTTTCTCTTATTATTGCACGGGTCACAAGTATTGATTTTGTCAGTCCTCTTTGTTCTCTATGTTAGATCTACTTTGACAGTCAATAATTCTCTGTGCTTTCTTCTTTAATTAATGTTATGACCTTTGGTAACTTCTCATACTATGTTTCCTTTGTCTACCTCTATTTTTACCCTATGTGTGTATTGTTTTGACAAAGACTTAATCTCATATTCCTCACCATATTGTGCCTCATTTCTATGTTTTGAAAACTACTATTTAAAACTCCTTATTACTGCATTTCTTTGTCATGGATCTTGACTCAATACTTTGAACATCACTGTTGAGCACAATGTACCACTGAGAGGGGGATGAGTCAGTGGTTCATAAGAATCTTTACCTTTTAAACCAATCTTTTAGTATTGGTTACCAACATAAGCACTAAGAAATCAAACTGGTAAGATATGAGAGGATATCAAAAAGGCAAACACACAAATGCACAACCCACAACACTAGATGTACGAGGAAAACCTAGTATGGGAAAAACCTTGGTGAGAAATATTGTTGGAGTCTACTACTCCAATCCAACTTCACAATAAAACAATAGATTACAAAAAATTAAGGTACCAACCTAAGGAGCACCAACCCCTACACCAAGCACCAACTTGGTATAATACAATGAAACACAACTTGATACAATAATAGCACCTTATTGCAAATGAGTTTTGCAACACCTGATCAACTAATCTATGTTGGTTACCAACCTCCTCTGTTTCATTGGTTCTTCCACTACCGGTTATCAGATTGCTCTCTTTGATCACTTACCAGTTACTCTTTGCCTTTCTTCTCTTTCTTTGAACCTCACCCTGCACAGTTCCACACTTGGATGCCTTCATAACCTTTCAATCCCTGCCAGTATGCTTGACTGTTAAGACTATCATAGTTCACCGGTTACTCTGTCTCTGTTGGTTAGAACCTCTCACTGATTCAACCTGCTAACACTCAAACACTTTGTTTTTTAGCGAGATACCTCTCAAACTGGCTTCTCTCTGCTTGCTCAGACACTCACTCTTCTCACCACTGGCATTCAACATCAAACATATTCAGTCTTGAGTTCACATATTTATATCTGAATGTTCTCGCTAAAAGAAACATTCAAACATTGTCATGCTAGGGTTTTCTTCCACCAACTCAATCCGCATAAAATCGGATCGGATTTTCTTATCTGGAATGATGATTTGTATCACATCAATCAACACCGCCATCTCCTTGCCTTCCAATGTGCATTTTCTATTTTTAGATGTCTGTTGCATGCTTTTCGGCCTTTCTCTATACATCACTATTAATGCTTCAGTTGTTTCCTTCAACTAAAGACCACAAGGATCAAATTGTCCTGTAGGATCGGATCGATCATCTTGCCTCTCTGTCTTTCTCAAGCCACAACATCTTGTCATTGTCCCATGATTTGTGGGTTCTTCATTAATGTTGACTTTCTCATCAACCACCATGTCGATGAACACTTCACTGACCTCTGCATGCTCACCACCTGGTGTCCACCTATCATCCTTGTCGACATCCACCTTTGTTTGGTCTACTATGTTAGTTTAGCATCATCTTCAGACTGCTATGTCAGTTTGACATCCTTCACCGACCAAGACTCACTGCCAATTCAACTCACCTTACCGGTGTACCTTCATACCTGCTAACCTCTTCTCTATCGATGGATCAAGTTGATCTACCATCAAACATATTGGTCCATCCACTAAGTCCATTTACCGGTTGCATGATACTTCTCTTTTTATATCGGTGATCACATCTCTATTATCTTTTGCTTGCTTACCGATGGTCCTGCTTACCGATAGATGTTGCACTTCATGTGTACTAGTAACATACCTTTTTTGTCTACTTACACACTCCATCCTTCATACTGTTTAACATCACTACTTAACTTCACCCATATTGGTCACCACTACTTACCCACTGGTGACCATTGCATATCAGTTGACATCAATGATAACCTAATGACAACAATCTCCCCCTTTGGTATTAATGTCAACATACCTGCAAGTCTCCACACCAATAGATTTCTCCCCCTTTGACACCATGACAAAGGGTCAGGCTATTTTATTATGCGGTTTATTCTCCCCCTTTGATTCATACTTAACCGATTAGACTATGGGTACTCCCCCTGAACCATATATCTCCTTACAAACTTAAGTGCAGGAGACAGGTGACACAACTCCTAGCTTGTGTCTCAAGTACTCAAAAGTGCTTACCGGTAATGGTTTGGTGAAGATGTCTACTTCTTGTTCTCCTATAGGGACATATTCCATCATGACTTCTTGTCCTTCAACCTTCTCTCTAAGAAAATGATACTTGATGGCTATATAATTTATCCTTGAATGCATCATCGGGTTCTTTGATATGTTGATGGCACTTGAGTTGTCACATTGGATGGGAATAGGATCAAAGATGTCACTTATATATCCTTGAGGGTCTACTTCTTCCAAAGCACCTGAGAGTAGCATGTGGCAACAACAATGTATTTTGCTTCAGCAGTTTATAGGGAGACACAATCTTGCTTCTTGCTATGCCATGAGACCAACCGGTCACCTAGGAAGAATGCACCACCACTTGTACTCTTTCGGTCATCAATTAAACCTCCCCAATCAACAACTGTGTATGCTTCCAAGGTAAATTCCCCTTGTTTAGGGTACCATAATCCATAATTCAGTGTCCCTTACAGGTACCTAAAAATTCTGATGACTGCATTCATATGTGACTGCTTAGGTGTTGCTTGAAATCTAGCCACCATACATACTACCTGCACTACATCCGGTCTAGAAGCAGTAAGATACAATAAAATTCCTATCATGGATCTATACAATGTCTTATCCACTATTGGTGACTCATCATTCTTGCGCAGTTTGCTTCTAGTCACCATGGGGGTACTCACCGGTTTACAGTCCTCCAGTTGAAACTTCTTTAGCATGTCCTTTTCATACTTGGTTTGTGAGATGAAGATTCCCTTATTTATCTAAGATATCTGCAAACCAAGAAAGTATGTCAACTCTCCAAGAATTGACATCTCAAACTCTAATTGCATCTGATCAACAAAATCTTTGCAAAGAGTGTCCTTGTTGCTTCAAAAATGATGTCATCTACATACACAACCATAATGATCATGTGGTTTCCATTTGCCTTGATGTATAGATTGTTGTCAACACTTCCTTTTTGAATCCTTTCTCCTCCAGGTACTTATCTAGCCTTGAATACCATGCTCTAGGAGCCTTCTTTAAACCATACAAGGCTTTCTTCAACCAACACACAAAAGTTTCATCATCATGTAATAGAAACCCTTTTGGTTTCTCCATGTACACTTCTTCTTCCAAATTTCCATTAAGGAAGGAAGATTTTACATCCATTTGATATACTTTATAACCCTTGTAGGCAGAAAAATCTAGAAACATCCTAATTGCTTCTAGTCTAGCTATCGATGCAAATGTTTCTTCAAAATCAATGCCCTCTACTTGAGAGTAACCCTTGCACACAAGTCTAGCTTTATGCCTAACAATTTTACCTTCTTCATTCATCTTGTTCTGGTAGACCCATTTGGTTCCAATGATGTTCTTGTCTGTCGGTCTAGGGACCAACTCCAAAGTCTTGTTCTTCTCAATCTACTGCAACTCTTTTGTCATGGCATCCATCCATTTCTAACTTTTGTTGGCCTCATTGAATGTCTTAGGTTCCATTTCAGTCATGAGGCAGAAATTGACTTGTTCATCATTTTGGGAAAGTCTTCTTCTAGTCTCCACACCATCACTCTTATTACCTAAAATCTTCTCTTTCGGGTGGTTTTTTTGCACATACCAGTTAGGGGCCTTATTGGATGCTTCTTCTGGTTCATTGTCTGACTTAGCTTCTTCACCTTCATCACCAAAATCATCATATTGGTTCACTTGTGCTTGTCTTACTTTATGCATGTCCTCTTCAACTCTTACATGCACACTCTCAATGACACTTCTTAGTCTTTTTTTGTAGCATTTGTCAGCCCTACTATGAGTTGAGTAACCAAAGAAGACCCTGTAGACACCTAAAAATGTCTCATTGATCATGTACTAATTATTCCTCTAATTGATTAAATAATTCTTTAATTATTTAATTAAGTTGATTAATCATATACTTCTAATTTCATATTTCCTCATCATTTTACTAATTATTCTATTTCCTATTCTATCATTATTTAATCATTTTAATCATTTCCTAAATATTAATTAAATATTTATTATTTAATTAATTATGATTAATTCCCCAATTTAAATAATCTTTATTATTTAAATAAATTACTAATTATTCAATTTTTATCTCCAATCATCTAATCATTCAACCCTCTTCTAAATATTAATTAAATGTTTATTATTTAATTAATTGTGATTTTAATCCTTTAAATTAAATAATCTTTATTATTTAATTAAATTACCATTTCTGAATAATTAAATAGTCTCTTTAAATTATTTAATTAACTAATTAATTCTTCTAGTTCTTCAAATTCTAATTTCATATTCTTCTAATTTCTTCCAAATTCAATTACATGTGCATGATTTCAAAAACCAAATTGAAAATCAAAGTTAAGTTCTAAATATATTCAAATACTAAATTGAATTAAATAAATTCAATTATTTGAATACATATCATGCAAAGATTAAATTGACAATCTAAATCTAAATGCAAGCACATGCTAAATTAATTAATTAAATCATTTATCTCTTCAATCTCTATTTCCATCTTTTAGTTAGCTTTTTCTAAATTAAGCTCTCTATGTCATCTTCTTTATTTCCACCAATCATTCTTTTTCTTCCTTCAATCAACTTTTTCTCAATCAATTGACTCAATTAATCTATTCCATCTATTGAGTTTCACTCCTACAATCAGGAGTTCAACTATCAATTTTCATGTGAGCTCACCTGAGTTCCATATCTTGATCAATCTGTTCCACCTTTCAATCAATCTTCTCCAAAAATCTATAAATTGAGCATCCAATCTCCATTTTTGATAATCACGAACTTTGAATCTTTGTGTCACTTGCAGGTTACCAGTGCAATATCTAAGAGCCATCATACCACAGAGAAGAGAAGAGAAATGGAAGAGATATGCAATCTTGGAATATGGAGTTTCATTGAATTATTTTAATTCCTATTTGATATTGCATTATTTCATTGTCTTGTTTGTTAAATTCTTTTATTAGATAGGGATTCGTGATTTCCCTTTTGCTTCTAATTAATATTTTATAAGATGAATTTTACACTTACACATTTTGGTGAACCTAATGTGAAATAACAACAATTTAACCCTCTTTATTTTTCTGTGTGTTTTTTGCAGATTGTGCGGATTTTTATTTTTTTTTGTAGGTTGCACAAATTTTGAGAAAAGATTTTTCGTCATGCAATCGAGCATTCATCATCATGAAATCACATAGACATGATCACGCAGTCAACCCTTCGGCGTCACGGATTCATTCTGACAGGGTCACGCAATCGCCCTATCCAGATCCCACAATTGCCCTTTCTGCATCATGCATTCACAAGAAGCTTTGTGGTTTAATTCTTTCTTCCATCTGTTATTTGTTCTGTTTAATTCTATCTTAAATTTGATTAATCTGGGATCAAATTGCTTTTATTTTATGATTTGATTATAACAGTTTATGGCAAGAAAAGTTTAGTTCAGGATTTCAGGTGCAAGGAAGATGAAGCAACAAAGGAGAGAAGCCAAACGCTATCAAAAGGTTCTTCAGGCAGAAAAATTGATACAAGATTCGGAAGAGAAATTGGCCTTAGATAGATAGAATAGCTTAGTTATTTCTTATCAAGTTAAATATGATCTAATCAATATTGAATGGATGATGAGAGATTTGGCTAGGGCTTCACAATTGGTTTTGCAGGTTCCTGATTGGGTTTAGTTTCCTTTTATTTTATTTATTTTTAGTTGTTTAATTTTTTTGTTGTCTGCTTTCTGTCACACAATCGACCAGATATCATCATGCATTCGGTCTGTCAGATTTATGCATTCACTCTGTCAGATTCATGCATTCAGTCTATAAGTATCACGCAATCGCATAGGTAAAATTACGTAATCGTCTCTATCAAGTTTTGAGTTTTTGTTTTCTGTTAGTTTGGTTCTACTACTAATCTTCGGTTTACATCCTGTGGTGGATTTGTAGAGAGGATTAGATTAGTATTTTTGCATGCACACTTCACACTTCATTTTTAGTGCTTAAAATCAACAACAGTTAAAATGGACATGCATGGATAATCTCACACTTCATTGTTGGTGCTTAAGATGAACATGGGCTAAAATTGACATGCATGTATCTCACACTTGGTTTTTGGTGCTTAAAATCAACAAATGGTTAAAATTGACACGTATGCCTTCATACTTGGATTTGGTGTTTAAAATAGACATGCACATGCATATCTAATACCTAAATTTGGGCTATAAAATGAACGTGAATCAGGCTGCATTAGATTAAATCATTTTTCTTTTTCTTAAGTTAAAGAACTTTTTATTGTGTTTGGGGTGGACCTACTATTGCACTAACTGACTTTCCACCTACCTTCGGGGTCTTGGGAGGAAGAAGGAAGGTGACAACGACATCCAAATTTTCTTTTATTTTATGTAGTGAGGGGTATCTTTGACTGGGGATTTCATCACCCCACAGAGGTACTTTAAAAATGGATGCATTGGGGATATCATCTCTACCCACATACTCTCAAGCGGGTTTTTTGAGCCGCTATATAAATATACTGGTCAGGTGGCTAGAGTGTTGAGTGAATTTTATGTATGTGGGGGCCTTCCCTGCACCGATAAGGTCAACTAAAGCCTTAAGTGGCTTGCTCTGAGAATCCATCGTTGGATCGGGACCCCTCAAAACCTAATACTAAGAATAATCTAGTTGCCAAAAATCCTACATTCAGTGGTTTCGGGAGTGTGGATCATACCCCATAGATACCCTTCATGTACCTTACACTATGATACAGGAATCCCTTGGCTATAAGATCCTTGGATCTTTGGGGTAAGAGAGATTGGCATGCTCTAGAAGTGTGTGCCGTGGAGTGGAGCCAGTGCTACCAGACTCTCAATTTGTTCATTTTGTCTCGGTATTTTATAAGGGCCTCACTGAATTGTGTCCACTATCCAACCTAAGATTGCACCCCGTGTTTTTTTATGTATCGATGTGCTAGACCAGTATTGAGTCAGTCCCTTGGGCTATTTCAGGCACTATCCCACGTATCTCCAAATTTTTTGAGATTGTATGAAAATTGAGTCAGTCAGCTATACATACCTACTAGCAATTGTTCTCAGATTTGGAAAACTACAAAACATTGTCCTACACACGAAGTTACAGAAAACAAAGTCCATTTTGAAACCAAAACTCAAAATTCCTTACATACTTGTGACCCTAGGCAGTATTTTACATAGTCTTTTGCATAGTCCTAATCACGCCCTCATTATCGTCCTACATCCTTTGCATAGTCCCACTTACATCTTCATTATCGTCTTACATCTCTTCCATAGTCCTAATCACATCCTCATTATCATCCTACATCTTTTGCATAGTCCCACTTATGTCCTTATTATCGTCCTACGTCTTTTGCATAGTCCCACTTGCGTCCTCATTATTGTCCTATTCTTTTTCATTATCATCCATATTAGTTACATAGTCCTACATTATCATATGTGTATTTATCTAGACCTCACATATGTCTGTGTTCATTATCAGTTATAGGTACTGTTGGAACCCTAAAATTTGCAATTTTTAGAATTCCAAATTCCAAGACAAGGAGCAAGAAAAATTCTAAATATATATATACATATATATATATATATATATATATTGAATAGGTACAAGTAATATATTTTATATTTGTTGCACAATATGAAACCATAACATAAACACAATAATGGGCATAAAAAATGGAGTGTGAAGCACCAAAGGGGGTATTTACATCATTTAAAGACCATTTATCCATTATATACCCATAAAATAGCCTTAAAATACCTCTAATATGCCTAAACAACTTGTAAAGTGACAATTAATTACATAAACTAAGGCAATTTCGGGATTTGGAATTATTTTTATTTAAAAGGGGGTGTCTTTTCACCCAAAGGGGTATGAAAACCATTCAAACACATATATATGTGTGATGTAAAATGTAAAGAAAAAAAAGGGAGGAGAGAGACAAAAGGTGGAGGCAATTTTGTACTTTTAAATTTTTATAAAAAATAAATAGTTGCATTTTCTTTCTCATATGTGTTGAGAGTTAACATATTTTCAGAAGGCAGTTGCTTGTGATATTATCTAAAGGAGATAAGGTTATTTGTGTTCTTCCAGTGAAATTTTGTGTGTCATATTGTAGATTTGGATCAAAAAATATTTACTTGTGAATTGTAATTGTTCCTGGTATTTCTTCCTTGGATGGTCTCTCAAAGTTAGGGTTAAATTCATTCAAGCAGTTTACAATATAGACATTGAAGTAGAGCTCATAAGAAACAGTAACTGACAGGCTCATCGAGAGGTGGTGGGATTAAAAACTATCTCATAAGTTTACACAATAAGTCCTGAAGAAATATAAGACTCTGTAGCCCAAATAAGAGGAAAGGCACTGATCATTTGTAAACAAACCCTTTAACCATACCAGTTACCCTTTACTTTTAAGCATTAGGATTAGTAGAGTAGGTATAGTAGGTAATTTAGCCAAAGTATAACATATATACTTTTGTAAGATACATAGATCAATACACACATCTGAAGTCAGTCTATTTAAGAAACTTATGCCAATCTGAGACTAGGAGACATCAGATTAAGACACTAAATCTGCCATAAAAAGCATTAGTTGAAGGAACAACTAGTGAGTAGGTGTACCCGCCTAGGTCCTGCAGAGCCTAAAGTGAGAGAGTTAGTAACCAAATAGGTTCACTCTATAAGTTGGCCAAGTCAATTGGAGGGTTTGATTATAGGAGTTGGCATTTCCTTAGAACCTATCCAATCTGTTGATTTGAGACCCAACAGATTGGCGACTTTGCTGGGGAAGAATTATTAAGACTCTGCTGTGGGAGAGAACTCAGAAGAAAGAAATAACTTATGTCCTCTTTGAAAGAGGTGGCGACTCTGTAAAAAGGAAAATTAAATGAAAAAGATCAGTAACATTCAGTATGTTTCAATATCCATATTTTTTTGGAGAAGCATCTTCAGAAAAATATGCACAGTGGCAACCACAGCCACAAAGAGGCAAGAATATTCCAAGAAGTTTTAAGCCATTGGATTTCGGTAACATCCCTGAGTATCCATATGCATTTCCTTGTGAGTTGAAGATCTATATGCCAAGGTTCCATGGAGATGAAAGGGAATCACCAATTGGGCATCTAAAATCATTTTATTGGTTTATTGAGACCTTCAGAATCTACTCAGAAGAAACGATCATGAAATGGTTTGTGCTAACATTGGAGGATGTTGCAGAGCAGTCATTCAACTTGTTATCCCCACAAAGTATCTCATTATGGGAAGAACTTGAGTGGTGGTTCATGGAAGAATTCTACGGTGTAATTGAGGACAACACTTCAACCGCTAGCCCTTCAATTGGTTCTCCATACCAAAATCAGATTCAATTGGATTATGATTGTGGCAATGCAATCTACAACATAAGAAGAAAGGAAGGTGAATCTATAGAAAAATTGATTGGCAGAATAATGGTGACTTATTTCCAAATGCCTGATAATATACAACTTAATTCAACTATATTGGAGGAATTGATTGTGAGAGAATTTGGGTCTGACAATTTGGAATCAGCATGTTCAATTCTTGAAGAATTGAATAAAAAACTACATGATTTGCGTGAGATGAGTAACATCAATATAAGAGATGCAAATGAAGATGAATATATAGAAGAATCAGTTATCCATTTGGAAGTCCCATCTGATGAAGAAGCAATTGATGATGTTTGTGAGTACAAGTCAGAACCTGAAGAAATTGTTGCTAACATTGATGAAGAATATTGTACTAGTCATGAGGAAAGTGAATCCATACTTGAGTACCTTGATGATACAATTGATAAAGAAGAGGCATGTGAATTTGAAAATGGCTTTCAAATTTTTTCAAACCCCTTATGTGATGAAGTGATACAGGAAAATCATATTCCCTACTGCCATGGTATGTGTGAAAAGGATTTTCATGTATTCTCAAATCCTTTATATGATGAAGAAGAAAACATTGCAAATAGTATGGACAATACAAACATGTGTGAAGACAACATGGGTAATAATATGACTAAGTCACGTGACAAAAGGACCACAAAAATAACAAAGTTACAAAAGGAAGGTACATCACATAGAGATAAAATAAAAGGTGAAAAGAAGTACCAATTAGATAATATGCAACATTCCAATAAAATAGAGATGAAGAATATGCGGATGCCACAAGAAGCAAACTTTTGTAAAAGTATAAATACTATTTCCTATGGAATAGGGGATAATGGTAATCCAGGTGTAATAAAGAATCCCTATAAAATAAGTATGGATGATGCATCTTATGACAGGAATTGCCAATCAGGTGATATCGCTAATTTCAAAGTTTTTATACTACTTCATGATGAGAATCAAATGTTTGATAGAGGAAAGAATTGGTGTTCAGTTTTTGGGCTTGAGGCCACCAAAACAGGTCAATGAATTAGGCACATGGTCTGCTCTACCAGAGATCTAAATTCTTGCTATGCCCACAAGGGGCATCCATCCCCAGACAGAGCCACTATTGGAACCCTAAAATTTGCAATTTTTAGAATTCCAAATTCCAAGACAAGGAGCAAGAAAAATTCTAAATATATATATACACATATATATATATTGAATAGGTACAAGTAATATATTTTATATTTGTTGCACAATATGAAACCATAACATAAACACAATAATGGGCATAAAAAATGGAGTGTGAAGCACCAAAGGGGGTATTTACATCATTTAAAGACCATTTGTCCATTATATACCCATAAAATAGCCTTAAAATACCTCTAATATGCCTAAACAACTTGTAAAGTGACAATTAATTAAATAAACTAAGGCAATTTCAGGATTTGGAATTATTTTTATTTAAAAGGGGGGTGTCTTTTCACCCAAAGGGGTATGAAAACCATTCAAACACATATATATGTGTGATGTAAAATGTAAAGAAAAAAAAGGGAGGAGAGAGACAAAAGGTGGAGGCAATTTTGTACTTTTAAATTTTTATCAAAAATAAACAGTTGCATTTTCTTTCTCATATGTGTTGAGAGTTAACATATTTTCAGAAGGCAGTTGCTTATGATATTATCTAAAGGAGATAAGGTTATTTGTGTTCTTCCAGTGAAATTCTGTGTTTCATATTGTAGATTTGGATCAAAAAAGATTTACTTGTGAATTGTAATTGTTCCTAGTATTTCTTCCTTGGATGGTCTCTCAAAGTTAGGGTTAAATTCATTCAAGCAGTTTACAATATAGACATTGAAGTAGAGCTCATAAGAAACAG
The DNA here is from genome assembly GCF_030272615.1 of Cryptomeria japonica. Classification (NCBI taxonomy): domain Eukaryota; kingdom Viridiplantae; phylum Streptophyta; class Pinopsida; order Cupressales; family Cupressaceae; genus Cryptomeria; species Cryptomeria japonica. Next base: position 468,206,697 of record NC_081411.1, on the reverse strand, counting down.
TAATTGACAGGCTCATCGAGAGGTGGTGGGATTAAAAGCTGTCTCATAAGTTTACACAATAAGTCTTGAAGAAATATAAGACTCTGTAGCCCAAATAAGAGGAAAGGCACTGATCATTTGTAAACAAACCCTTTAACCATACCAGTTACCCTTTACTTTTAAGCATTAGGATTAGTAGAGTAGGTATAGTAGGTAATTTAGCCAAAGTATAACATATATACTTTTGTAAGATACATAGATCAATACACACATCTGAAGTCAGTCTGTTTAAGAAACTTATGCCAATCTGAGACTAGGAGACATCAGATTAAGACACTAAATCTGCTATAAAAAGCATTAGTTGAAGGAACAACTAGTGAGTAGGTATACCCGCCTAGGTCCTGCAGAGCCTAAAGTGAGAGAGTTAGTAACCAAATAGGTTCACTCTATAAGTTGGCCAAGTCAATTGGAGGGTTTGATTATAGGAGTTGGCATTTCCTTAGAACCTATCCAATCTGTTGATTTGAGACCCAACAGGTTCATAGCGTGTGCCTTCAGAGGTCTCCCAGGTGATGGTTATCATAGCAAACCATCAAAACACTCACACAGATGATAACCAAATTTGCATGATATTAGAGGCACCGAAGTACAATGATGATAGAAATATTTGTCTCAAAGATTGGGGGCATGATCAACCATCTCATTTAGGCTGGTTTGAAGATGAACTCATAGAACATATCATGGATGTCAAAAATACCCATAAAGACTATGAAGAGGGATTTAACATTAATCTTGATAAAATAGCCTATGATACAAATGATACAATCGCTATGATCACCATAACTCCCAAAAATAGCCTTTGATGGACTTGTGTGCTACTAAACAATATGAGAATGAAACATTTGCATCCTTCATACAACAATGGAGGGATCTCTGTAGGAGGTGCAAGACAGTTATCCTAGAAACAGAGCAAGTGGATATGTTCACAGATAATTTGATTCCTAAGATTAAATATCTGATACAAATGAAATGTTTAACCACATTCAAACAAATCACGGAAAAAGATCTCAAATGTGAGAAGGGACTAGTAGAACAAGGTCTTATTAAGTATGGCAATGCCAACAACAATGACAAATCTAAGTTTTGGTCGAAAAACAAAAATGTGACCAATGATGCTATTGTAGATGTTAGAATGATAAACAAAACTCAACCCATTTTATCTTTGGGAACAAGTATGTCATCTAATTCACATACAGGGAATAATGAAACCTTAGAAAATGTAAATGCTACACAAAACATGAACACAAGGTACCCCAGGGTAAATGCTCCAAGAAGAAATTACACACCTCTACGAGAACCTATTGAGTCAGCGCTCCAAAAGTTAATACAGACAAACATGATCACTTTACCTGAAGTAAGATTGTATGAACCAGGTCCTTTCAAACCCACATGGTGGAATGATAATGATTTCTGTGATTATCAATGGACTAAAGGTCACAAAACAGAAAGTTGCTACAAATTGAAAAACTTGGTCCAAGATATGATAAACCAAGGGGACATCACCATTGATACCGATAAAACCTCAACAAACACAAATCATACGATTTTAAAGGATCCTTTTGTTAAGAATGACAAGGAGAAAGCTACCACATCAGGTACCCAAGACAATATCGCTAACTACACAAAGGTCTCATACGACTACACTATTCATGCAATTAGCTCGGGAGATGTAGCAAACAATGATTTACAAGAAACACTTGATCAACATGATCAATATCAAAACACTCACATAGATGATAACCAAATTTGCATGATATTAGAGGCACCGAAGTACGATGATGATAGAAATCTTTTTCTCAAAGACTGGGGGCATGATCAACCATCTCATTTAGGTTGGTTTGAAGATGAACTCATAGAACATATCATGGATGTCAAACATACCCATAAAGACTATGAAGAGGGATTTAACATAAATCTTGATAAAATGGCCTATGATACAAATGATACAATCACTACGATCACCATAACTCCCAGAGAGATAGACTATGTATTAGTTACTCGTAGATCAAAGGTAACTTTACAAGGAATACCACAAAATCAACCACCAACAGTAGCAACTTACAATGTTGTTGAGCAACTTAAGAAAACTCCTGCATATCATTATTCAAACTATTGTGAATTTTGCCCACTCATAGAGCTATACTAGACAAAGCACTTCAAGATTGGATAGTGAATAGAGATATAGATGAAAATGCCTTCCAGTCTATGGTGGGAAACCTGACACAAGGCACATGTATTGCATTCACAAAACAAGATATTCCTAGTGATAGACTGCTTCATAACGACCCTCTACACCTAGAAGCTTACATTCGTAAGAAAAGAATAAGAAGAGTACGCATAGATGGGGGAGCCGGTCTCAACATTTGTACTTTAAAGTTGGTTAAGGCACTAGGATATTCTAAACTTCATATTGATTCTTCCAAGAGGATAAATATCAAGGCTTACGATGATGAAGAATGCCCATCTAAAGGCATTGTAACATTACCTGTGCAAATAGGACCAATAACGACAGAGGTCACTTTTAAAGTCTTGGACAGAGAGCTAGGATATAACATGTTATTGGGCTGCCCATGGACCCACACCATGCAAGCAGTACAATCCACGTTCCATCAATGTGTCAAATTCCCATACAATGGCATTGAAATCACCATAAAGGGTGATCCAAATCCATTTCAACATTGCAATTATCTGAAAAACAGTATGGATAATCAGATACCTATCAATCAGGCCGCACCTCTCACTACACAGCTAGAAACATTAAACATAACATAAACAAAAAAAGGAAATGCCTACAACATCCTCATTACAAATCAAAGATATGGGTTGTGGAGAGTATTCTATTGCAAATACTTTAAGTGGGAAACAATTGCCTCTTTCTCCTAAGTCCTTTGGGAAACCTCACACTATAGTGCAAAAATAGGACAAAGGAAAAGAAATTGTCAGATATACAAATTCATGATCTTTCATTAGATGGGGTGACTTAAAAGAAGAATCCCTGAATGAAGATGTTAACCATTGGATATATAGAGAAGAAGATCAGATGACAATACCCCGAATACACATAGATTAGTATGGCAATGGATTCAAAATACTCCAAAGACATGGATATGATGGTACCACAGGCCTTGGGTTATAGAAACAAGGAAGAATAGAACCTGTTTTTCCTAATGATAATCCAGGGATTCAAGGATTGGGATACAAGCATGTACAACGTATCATCGAAGAAAGACAACATACTCTTGATATTCTAAGTCAACCAAGCAAACCATCAGATTTAATATCACAAAGGAATTTGTCCACACATGCACTCCCATATTCATCTCAAACAAGTAATCAGGTACCTACATCACCTAGTGCAGAATCAGATGGAGAAGACATGAGACAACTCTTGCAAGAACCTACCACTGAGTTACAAAATGATGCAGTTGTTGACACAATAGTATAGGCTAATGTGGCAACATATGCAGGTTTACCACCACCAACCAAATCCCACCCATGGTTATTGTCACTACTTCTACCATGAGAAGCCACTCAGGCTCAACCTGATGAAACAAATGAAGAAAGATTGCAAAGGCTTATACCAGGCTTAAGAAGGGTAACTAGTGTCCAAAGAAGACCAGTCAATCTACAATAGAATCAGGGATAGGAACAAGAAGAAATAAGTGATGATAGCTCATATAATGAAACATATATTGAAAGTGAGACAGACTCTCATGACTATGAATTCTTATCACTCCATTATTCTAGCCCACCAGAAAGTGTAATATTAAGGAATCAAATAAAGCTTATACGGGATGAAGATACACAAAGTTAGTCAAACAATCAAGTCTTCATGTTATCAGAGTCTTCTATAGAAGGGAGTAATTATTTACCCCTAGTGCATTCACACTTGATTGATTGGGGACAAGAAGGAAAACCAATGCTGGATTGGTTTGAAAACGATGAAGCAATTTCAGAATTTCTAGGAGTCAGAGAGGGATTTCCACAAGTTGATCATAAAGAAGGGTTTGATATAGACCTGAATAGAACGACATACATTGGAGAAGAAAGTACTTCTGCAATAGAAGATAAAGATCAAACTACTCATAATGACAAGAGTGACTTGGGTAATCTTCCTATGGAAAGAGAAAGGTCAGCATTACTTACAGATGAAATAGAAGAAGTAAACATAGCAAAAGAGGAGGTTGTACATAACATCCATCTGGAAAAATCACTAAGCAAAGAAGAAAAAGACCAATTCATTCATTTTTTCAAGCAATGACCTATCAGCTTTGCTTGGTCCTATTCAGACATGTCAGGTTTAGACTCTGAATTAGTGTTGTATCACTTACCTTTGATACCAGGAGTCAAACCTTACAAGCAAAAATTGAGAAAAATGCATCCTAGTATCACATTACTGGTTAAAATAGAACTACAAAAGTTGTTGGATGAAGGTTTTATCAGACCTATTAACTACGCGGAATGGATATCCAACCTAGTACCTATGACTAAGCCCACGGGAGGCATACGAATCTGTACTGATTTTTGGGATCTAAATAAAGCTTGTCCTAAGGATGACTTTCCTCTACCCAATATCGACATGATAGTTGACCTAACAACTGAAAATGAGATGCTATCCTTAATGGATGGTTTTTCAAGATACAACCAGCTTAAAATTGCACTAGAAGATCAACATAAAACAACCTTTACATGCCCATGGGGAACATACTACTAGAATGTGATGCCATTTGGTCTCAAAAACACTAGAGCAACATACCAAAGAGCCATGACAACATTGTTTCATGACATGATCCACAACATAATGGAAGATTACATGGATGACATATTGGCTAAATCACAAACAAGAGAAAGTCACCTTGTAGTTCTTACACAAATATTTGATCGGTTGGAATAGTATAATGTCATATTAAACCCAAAGAAGTGTGTATTTGGCATAACAACAGGTCAACTATTAGGGTTTATAGTATCAAACAGAGGAATTGAATAGACCTTGCCAAGGTCAAGGAAATCATTGATATGCAACCTCAATCGACACTTAAACAACTTAGAGGGTTACAAGGAAGACTCCAATCCATAAGGAGATTCATAGCACAGTTGGAAGATAAGTGTCACCCATTCCAACATTTACTCAGGAAAGGAGTTACTTTTAAATGGACAGAACATTGCAAGGAAGCTTTTGAACACACCAATGTTAATATCTCCTACTCTAGTACAACCTCTATTGTTATATATATCATCAATGAACTCAGCTCTAGGAGCTCTATTGGCATAGCATGAAAAAAATGGAAAAGAAGGAGCCATTTATTATATAAGTAGGACTCTGATCGACTATGAGCTTAATTATACCTCCATAGAGCAAGCATGCTTAGCAGTAATCTTTGCATCCCAAAAGCTCAAACATTACATGTTGAGTCATAAGGTACAACTCATTTCACACTTTGACCCACTCAAGTACCTATTGAGCAGAGCAACATTGACTGGGTGATTGTCTAAGTGGGTTATGATCCTTAGCGAGTTGGATATAGAATACATAGATAGAAAATCCATCAAAGGACAAATTATAGCAGATCAATTAGTAGAGGCTCCTATATAGGACAATCACTCATTGCTGATAGACTTTCCAGATGAATCCATGTTTACATTAACTGCCTCAATAATGTGAAAGTTATACTTTGATGGGTCATATACAAGTCATGGATCTGGAGCAGGGATTCTCTTCATTACTCCTCAAGGGGACGTTATACCTAAGTCATTTAGGATCAATTTCCAATGCACCAACAATATGGATGAATATGAAGCTCTCCTCATAGGGCTTCATACATCTGTACAATGGAAAATATAAGAGTTACAAGTCTATGGTGTTTCGCAGTTGATTGTAAACTAGGTCAATGATAATTACAACACAAAGGATGACAAACTCATGCCTTATAAGAAGTTGGTCGAAGATTACAAGGAGAATTTCAGCAAAATTACCTTCAAATAAATCCCAAAAATACAAAACAAGGTAGCAGATGCAATGGCAACCATAGGATCTCTTCTCAATATACCTGCTAACAAAACTCAGTGTTAGGGTTTCAATTAGATCTAAAGCAAATATAAACTAACAATTATATGCAAATTTTAAATACAAAAGATGAAGGAATAAAACAGGACATAGATAACATAGAGATTTAACGTGGTTCACCTAGAATGGGTTACGTCCACCATACATAGTCGTCCAATCTTTCTTATTATCCAACAAAAACAATACATAAACCTTACAATGCCTTAAGCATCCCAGCCGCTTATAACATACATTTTTAGGGCAACAAACAAAGTCGGCCTTTTTAGGGTTTTATTACAATGTCAATTTTCATCAACAAAAATGTCCAAAAAAAATTCGTGGGGATTGCTGCCCTTGAACCCCCGTAGTGGGCTACCACCTACATTCTCGGGGCCCAGTGTAGCCCTGGACCCCGACAAGAATATGTGTTGAGTGTACAATACTTTGCTAATCAGTCACCACATATCAACAATCTCCCACTTGGAGACTGATACTAGACAACACCACTGTACTTGCAGCATCCACTGGATAAAACACTGGGACTCAACTGGTGTAAATTCCATAATTATCAATCAAGAAGACCAACAAAAACTGATGAAGAAATTAGCTTCTCATATGGAACTACCTTCTTGAACATATTGACAGGATTCTCACTTGTGTGAATCTTCTCAAGCCGTAACTGACCCTCCTCCAAAATAGTCCAGATGAAGTGGTACCTGAGTTGAATGTGCTTTGTCCTTGAATGAAAATCAGAGTTCTTCACAAGATGAATGGCAATCTAGCTATTAGTATACAATGGGCGATCCTCCTGTGTCTGACCCAATTCCTCCAAAAAATATTATAACCAAATCATCTCCTTGTTGGCTTCTATAGTAGCAACATACTCAGCTTCAGTGGTTGAAAGTGCAACAACCTTTTGTAGCCTAGAAATCCAACTGACTGCAGTTCCCCCTATAGTAAAATTATACCCTTTAGTACTCCTCCATGAAGTTATATCACCTGCCAGATCAGAGTCAACAAATCCACTCAGAGCAACATTAGATCCTTTGAAACATAATGCCTTCATAGTGGTTCCTTTCAAATACCAAAGAATCCATTTCACAACATTCCAATATTCCATACCCGGATTACTCATAAACCTTCTCACAAATCCCACTGCATGTGTAATATCTAGCCTTGTGCAAACCATTGCATACATCAGACTGCCAACAGGTGATGAATACGGGATGTTAGACATTTAATTTACCTCTTCCTATGCCTTTGGGCACATCTCCTTAATCAATTTGAAATGACTAGCCAAAGGTGTACTAACTACTTTTGCATTCTGCATGTTAAATATTTTCAACACCTTCTTTATATACTCACTTTGGGACAAATTCAAGGTTCTATTTTTCTTGTCCCGTGTAATCCTCATACCGAGAATTTGCTTAGCTGCACCCAAATCCTTCATAGCAAATGACCTGGCTAATTTCTATCTAAGATCATTTATATGTTGCATGTTAGACCCAACAACACACATGTCATCAACATAAAGAAACAAGATAATATAACTGCCATTATCCAATCTCTTAAAATATACACAATGATCAGAATGACATCTATGATAACCGTGTTTAGCCATGAAACTATCAAATTTTAAATACCATTGTCGGGGTGCTTGCTTTAGGCCATACAAAATTTTCTTCAACCTACACACCAAGTTCTCCTTACCTTTGACCTCATATCCCTATGGTTGCAACATGTAAATTTCCTACTCCAAATCTCCATGGAGAAAAGTTGTTTTGACATCTAATTGTTTAAGATGTAAATCATCTGCAACCACAAGACTAAGTATAGTTCTAATTGAAGTCATTTTTACAACTAGAGAAAATATTTCATCATAATCTATACCCTTTTTCTATGCAAAACCTTTTACCACAAGTCTGGCCTTTTATCTTTTCTGACCTCCTTCCTCCTTCTTCAGTCAATAAACCCATTTGTTAGGCAAGGCCCTTTTTTCTGCAGGTAAAGGGACTAAGTCCCAAGTCTTATTTTTCATCAAGGAGTCCATCTCCTCTTTCATGCCTAGCTCCCACTGTTGTTTGGCATCCACCTACATTGCTTCTTCATATTCTTCTGGTTCACCAGAATCAGTTAATAAAATAGAATACAAAGAAGGAGAAAATCTTTTAGGGGCTCTACTTGACCTTGTAGAACATCTAACACTTGCAGGAGTTTGTGGGACAATCTGTTGTTGCTGAGCATCAGGTACCTGTGGCATTTCATTTTCAGGAATCTCATCCAACACCACATATTCTTGTTTGTCCTATTCATGCTTCTTTTCCTACATCTATTCTTTATACATAACCTTCTCATTAAATATAACATCTCTACTTCTAATTATTTTCTTATTTTCAAAAACCCATAACCAATAGCCATATTCATCTATCCCATATCCAATGAAGGTCCATTTATGAGATTTAGCGTCAAGCTTGGTTCTGTTTTCTTTATCAACATGGACAAAATCTTCACAACCAAAAGTTTTTAGAAAAGAATAATTTACCTTTTTACCAGTCCATGCCTCCTCTGGAATACCACCATCCAAAGGGGTTGAAGGTCCTCTATTTATCAAATAGACAGTAGTATGTTCAACATCTACCCAAAAATGTAAGGGCAATCCATCATGCAATCTCATGCTCCTCGCGTGTTCCATGATAGTCATATTCATTCTCTCTGACACACCATTTTCTTATGGATTTCCTGGAACTGTCTTCTACTTTTGAATCTCATTTAAGGAGTAGTAATCTTCAAATGCTTTGCTGCATACTCACCTCCATTATCCGATCTGAGATGCTTCAACTTTTTTCTCGTCTCATTCTCAACCAAAGCTTTCTATCTCTTAAAAGTTTCAAAAACATCTGATTTTTGTTTTAGGAAATATACCCATTTTTTTCTGGTTGATTCATCAATAAAAAAATAATAATAACAAGAGCCACCAAGAGATGATACCTGAGCTAGTCCCCATACATCTGAATGCACAAGCTCTAACTTCACACTCTTCTTCTCTTTCCCAACCTTGAGAAATCTGACTCTTTTCTATTTACCATAAACATAGTTTTCACAGAACTCTAAATCAATCTTCTTTAGTCCTGGCAATAGATTTTTGGAGTGAAGGATTTTCATCCCTTTCTCACTCATGTGCCCAATCCTATGGTGCCACATTATCGAATTTGTTCTTGCAACATCTATTATTGTTATCCCTGTAGTAACTTTATCTATAGCAGCCAGGGTAGAGTAAGTGTTACCAATACACATATATAATGTGCCTACCTTCGCACCTTTACCTACTACTAATGATCCTTTAGTGACCTTCTAGATACTGTCTAAGAAGGTAACTATGCAACCTTCACTACCTAGTTGCCCTATAGAAATTAAATTTCTTCTTAAATTAGGAACATGTCTTACCTCCTGCAGAAACTAGTCATTTCCATTCTGCAACTTGATCTTTATCTTTCCTTTTCCAACAATTTGACAGGGCTCATCATCGCCCAAATATACCTATCCAAAATCACCTTGAACATAATCTAGAAAATATTTTCTATGGGGTGTAGCATGAAATGAAGCCCCAGAATCTATTACCCAGGAATCATTAACATTATCCAAACATAAGATTAAAGCATCTTGTAAAGTATTACTTGCAATATTAGCTTCCTTACTGTCATTTTCATTTTTGTCTCCTTCTTTGTTTTCTTGAGACCAATAGTCTTTCTTTAGATGACCAGGCTTTCCGCAGTACCAGCAATCTTTCTTTCCTCTAGATTGAGAGCGTCCTTTCTTTGAATTCCCTCATGACTTCTCATTCCCAGGGCCTTTTCCTCTTTCCTTTGATCTTCCTCTGTTCTCCACATTCAAAACACTACTTGATTATGTTGGAGTCTCACCTATGTTTTTCCTTCACATTTCCTCGCTTAGGATAACACCAACAATATCATCAAATATCAAAGTATTTTTACTAGAGACAGAGTTACTTACAGCCATAACCAAGCTATTCCAGCTTTCTAGCAAAGAACATAAAATCAAGAGATCCCTAATCTCTTCTACAAAAGTAATTTTTACTGAAGACAATTGACTGGTAATTGTATTAAATTCATTTAAGTGCTCCGCTACAGATCCTCCCTCACTCATTTTCAAATTAAACAAACGCTTCATAAGAAACACCTTATTCGAAGTTGAGGGTTTCTCATACAACTTAGCCAATGTCACCATCAAATCTACAATCATTTTTACTTATGTTATATTGAAAGCTATAGACGATGCAAGGCACAATCAAATGGATCCTAGTGCCTTTCTATCTAAAATGTCCCACTCTTCATCTGACATTGTGGTCACTTTCTTTGCCTTTCCTTCTAATAGCCACCACAAATCCTTTTGATACAGGTAATCTTCCATCTGCATTTTCCATAATTGATCATTCTAGCCGTTAAACTTTTTGACCTTGAATTTGGAATCCTCCATTGCTCCCACTCAAATCTAAAAGTCCTCCCAATTTATAGAAAATCTCACTCTGATACCAATTGTTAGGGTTTCAAGCAGATCCGAAGCAAATATGAACTAACAATTATATGCAGATTTTAAATACAAAAGATGAAGGAATAAAATAGGACATAGATAACATAGAGATTTAACGTCCACCATACACAGTCATCCAATATTTCTTATTATCCAGCAAAAACAATACATCAACCTTACAATGCCTTAAGCATCCCAACCGCTTATAACATGCATTTTTAGAGCAACAAACAAAGTTGGCCTTTTTAGGGTTTTATTACAATGTCGGTTTTCATCAACAAAAATGTCCAAAAAAAATTTCTCAAGGGCTACCACCCCTGAACCCCCACAGCGGGCTACCACCTGCATTCCTAGGGTTCGGCCTAGCCCCGGACCCCGGTGAGAATACATGCTGAGTGTACAGTACTTTGTTGATCAGTTGCCACATATCAACACTCAGTTCGAGTTCATCATAGAACAGTTGATGCTAATTGCATATGAGACTCCCTTATCAGAATATGTATGTGCAATTGTGGGTCCAGAGTCACCTTGGTATAATGAAATATATACATATTTACATACTCAATACATGTCACCGGATCTGTTCAGGAATCAAAAGAAGACATTTATTCATCAAGCATCTAGATATGCCACTATAGTTGATACTTTGTATAGAAAGGGTTTTGATGGAACTCTTCTCTGATGTCTAGATGAGAATGAGGCACACCTTGCTTTAAAAGAAGTCCATGATGGAATCTATGGGGCTCACCAAAGCAGTCTGTCATTGTCAAAGAAAATGTCGAGAACAAGTTATTACTAGCCAACCATGGAAGAGGACACTTACAAGTATGTACAAAAGTGTAAACAATGCCAAATGCATGGAGACCTTATTCATCCACCAACACAAGATCTTCAACCCATCACATCACCATGGCCATTTTCACAATGGGGATTAGATCTAGTGGGTAAAATGAATGCTACTTCTTCCAATGGGCACAAGTTCATCTTGAAAACCACTGAATACTTTACCAATTGGGTTGAGGCAATTCCTCTAACATACATTACTGGGAAGCAGATATCAAAATTCATGCTCAACTACATTATATGTAGATATGGAGTTCCAATGTGCTTTGTTACAGATAATGAACATCCATTTAAAAACTAGGAAGTGAAAGAGTTGTGTGACAAATTTCATAGACAACAGAGATTTGCCACACCATACTATCCACAAAGTAAAGGACAAGCAAAGGCTACAAATAAAAAAATACTAAAAATTCTTAAGAAAGTAGTCACTGACACAGGACAGGACTGACATCTCCAGTTAAATCCTACTCTTTGGGCCTACAAAATAGGAGCATGCACACCTACAGGAGCAACACCATATTCCTTGGTCTATGGTACAGAAGCGATACTCCCCATTGAAATAGAAATACTATCTCTAAGAGTCTCCTTCTAGAACATCATTTCAGAGGAAGACTACAGGGTAGCAAGGTTACGAGAACTTGAAACCCTTGATGAAAAAAGACAAATAGCATTTAACCATCTACAAGGATATCAAAACAGACTGAGACAAAGTTATAATAAACGGGTCAGCCCACAAACTTTTCAAGTGGGAGATCTAGTACTTCAAGAGAATCAAAGGAACCTAGCGGACCAAGAAAGGCCAGGGAAATTCGAACCTAACTGGCTAGGTCCTTTCATTATAACAAGGGTCATAGGCAATGGAGCATATAATTTGGCTACCATGGAGGGAGATCCACTCTTTGACCCTATGAACAACATGCACCTCAAGAGATATTATACCTAAGGGTTGTATAGTTTAGGTTTTATTTTCCGCATTGCATATCATATCATTTAAAACACTGCATTATATATAGTTTCTTTTTTAGATGCATCACATTCTCAATGTTCTGGCAATTACAAATAGCAGCATCAATAAAACAAGGCAACTGTCTAAGTTTATCATCTATTTGCATTTAAGGAAAACAAGGGTCATCTCCTTTCTTAGATATTTGGACATGAAGTCTATGAGGTCCTAAGGTCATTCATTTTCAACATTACCCTATGATGATGCTTTACCTATGGTTGGGTAGCAATTTCACTATTTGACACTTGTTAACCCACAATCTATCAATTGCTATATCTCACACATTAAGAAGATCTCTAATTCATTCTAGACACCTAGTTGATCATATGACTAGTGAAAAATCTAAAATTCTGCTTCAGTGCCGCTGTAATTGTCACACCCAAGTAGGTTTCATTACTTACAAGTCAAGGCAAAAGAAAAGAAAAAAAAAGAAAAAGAGCTATGCCAAATATCCATCTCAAGACAAAAGAGCAATGCTATATAATTGAAATATCATGAATACAAATGTGATAAAAAAGCTTGACTAGGGGAACATGCAAGTAACTCCATAAGGGCTATGAACGCCTACTGGCAATGGAGCAATATTTGAGAAATTACAATCTATAACCTCGTCAGAGCTCTCAAGGCTTGCTGGCAGCGAGGCTCTATTTGGGATGCTTTTGAAGTTGGAATAAACCATGTAGCTAGTCATATAGGATTCTAAGGATCTTTAGTGAACATAAGAGCAAGAATTAACTCATTTGCACACACATGGGCAAAAGAAGATCAAAGTTTCAAGAACCAATGGGGAAGTTTTCCGCATCTCCATTTGTAAATCCTAGTCACTAAGTGTGTTGAGATGAATGTTCCAAGGGACCTTAGGGATCGATTGACCGCTTATCTATGAAATATTTTGCACCTCCATTTCAATTGGTGTATTACAAATGATAAAACAAACACAGTCAACCTTGTTCAAACAGGAAATGCATCTTCATTCTGCATATTGCATTCACATAGGTCATGTCAAAAATTCATTTGTCTCCACATGCATTCTGAAGATCATCATGTCATACAGGTCTGCACACTTGGGGCATAGCTGAAAAAATCCTAAAAAATTAGATAAAGTCCTAAAAAAATCCTAAAAATTAGATAAAGTCCTGAAAAAAATCCAAAAAGAGTGAAAAATTTAAAATCCAAAAATAGTGAAAAAACCAAAAAATACCAAAAACATCCATATAATGTCCAGAAAAATCAACCAAAAACATCGGAAAATGTCCTGAAAAAAATCAACCAAAAAACATTCAAATCTCGATCTACATAATCCAAAAACATCGAAAAAGCTCTTGGAAAAGAACTAAAAAATAAAAAATCAATCAATTAGAAAAACTTGGAATAAAATGTCTTGTGAGAAATAAATACCCTAGCAGATATCCAACAAACACTTCGCACAAAGTTAACAAAGGATACGACTATCCAGTCAAACATCTGCAATCAACTGATCAAGCTGTCTTATCAATCATATCATATCCATATCAACATGATCATTATCTTGTCTTAAACAAAAGAGGATACACTCGAAATCAGACAGGTCAGTCTTAAACAAGGTCTGCAACTTTTTGAGATCAGACATTATCAACCATCACATCAAACAACTGAGAATGAAGGCACAAGGTCAGTATAGCTACTAAATTTTGTTTGGGTCAGTCTTTATCTTTTTATCATTTGGCGACAGATATTATTCCTATGCTACTCAAGGATGTCTACATGTGACTAGAGGAGCTATGATGGGCATTATCTTTTTCTTTGTTTGTTGTTTGTGGTGTGAACCGATGAAATTCTAGGGAAATTTCTCTAGTGGGTGTTTGTGATAAGAGCCTTCACATCAACATGAAATCACCACACATACCTCAACCCCTAGCGTAATTCCCAGAATGGAGGGTTCACTCCTTGTCTGTTACGTGTTTGTTTCTACAATGAGATATCTTTGCATGTTGGTTCCTTATACCCTGATGTGCTAAGCTTCATTGTTCAATAATAAGGCTCAGTGATGAATATATATTGACACAATAAAATATGTGACACAGGTTCGTGATTCATTCAATTTCATTCTCATCTCATCTATTTCTTGATAGTTTGTTAATTTCTCATCTTCTGTCTAAATCACATTCTTTCTAACATTCCTTCTATCATCAATTTCTCTTTCTATCATTTAACTAACATTTCTTCAAGGTGTATCTGAGTTAAAATCAGTTCAACCATTGTCATACAAAAAAAATTCATTATAGATTCATTAGCATTCATTATAGATTCATTAGCATTCATTTTAAAATTCATTACCATCATTAATACATACATGTACTACCATTGCATTCATAATCATATAGAATCAAATAGATATGCATCATAAATCTCAGAGCATCATATAAGCATACATGAGAAGCAAAACATACATAGATCACTATCAAAACCCGCATGTCATATATATATATATAACTCAAAAATGATAATGTGTGTGAATACAATAAATAAAGCCCGAAGGCTTAGATAATATGATCAACCAACACTGCCTCTATCAGCAGGTGGATCTTGTCCACTAGATCCTACCCCAAGATGTCAAGGTGGTCCCATAATGCCACCATTGCTAGTCCATCGTGAAGTAGATCTACTCAATCTCTTCCCCATAAATACACTAAATCAAGGCTCTCTCTAACCCTTAGGGATGGCTCACTCATATGCCTGTCAATAATAAATAGCCTCCTATGCAGCAGTGAAATATCTATCTGCCTAGTCGCACGCATTTGTACCTACTCTAAAAAGATGATCAAAGGCATCCATGGTAATCTGACATCTCCGCACTGCCTCATCTCTCTCCCTCTGGAGATGATCTCTCTCAATCTCACGGGCACCATAATCTGCATGATAAGTATCTCGCTCGATATCTCATCTAGTGACCTCATCCTCCAAACTCTGGACTCGTGCTCTAAGAGTCTGTAGCTCATTCTCCTCACCAACCTGTCCTCTCCCACCCTCTACAACAGGCATGTCCTATAGCTCCAACATACCCTCATCATCAACTCCATCCTCACTACTTGATGACTCAAAAGAATCATCGCTATCCTCACTGCTAATAGACTCGGTGTCTCCATCAATGTCTACATCCTCATCTCCCTCATCTCCCTCACCTCCTCCCTCATCATCCTCACCTCCTCTCTCAACTCCACCCTCTCCATCTCCTCTAGCTCTCTCCCTTGCATCTATCCTCAACCACTATTTAGGATGTCATATCTGCTATGTTGTAATTGAAACAACAAGATCAGTCAAAGGCACTGGCCTATGCCTAGAAAACCATGCATCATACTCCATCATCATCCCTGGATCTGCTACACCTCTACCCCAACCCCAGAGTACTGGCTGCAGAGAATCAAACTCAGCAGAAGCAACATGTGGCTGTATGCACACACCCCAATCAGATACCTCTCGAGATACACAAGCAAAATAAGCAGTAGCCACAGGTGTCACCTGTACCTCTCTGAACTATCTCAGAACTTGCCCTAGAAGATACATCTCAATAATCCGCTGGGTCTCAAAGGTCCTACCAATAAGATATCTATGTTGTCGGCAGAAAGGCAAGTGTACTGCATCATCCTCCCAACCAGGGTAATATAAGTATGATCTCCAAATAAAATGTTACAATATGTCAAACTGATGTCTCCAGTACAAGGTGTTCCTCAAACCCCTATGTCTGATACCTATTGTATACTCAAAAGCATAAATCTCACCAGGCTGCAAGTCTACATGAATAACAGGCCTCGAAATAGAAATATTCTCCCATGCCCATGTCTAGAGCAAAGTAACACCACAACTGATAGAATGGTACCCAAGATACATAATACCATGCAACTGATAGTATAACATGGCTAGTAGACAAGGACCCCAAGCATACAGTCAATGATGAACAATCATATCATGGAGCACTCTACACCATCCAACTGGAAACCCATGACCTTGTCTGCCAGGTATCAGTAAACCATTGACAAAACCACATAATACAATAGTCAGGTCATCATAGTCTAATTGCACCCAAGGGATGTCATAACAGCCACTGATCTGCAAGTCCTAAATCTCACACTTGAAAAGTGCACATAGTCCAGCAATGCCATCATCATGGTCATATACAACTCTCTCACCATGAATGGGAATACATAGTATACGCCATACATCCTCTAAATTAATCGATGCCTCACCAGTCAGAAGATGAAAAGAGCAAGTCTTGGAATGCCACCGCTCTATCAAAGCTGTAATCATGGCCCTATTGGCCATAACATCTGGCAAATGTAAAACATGATATAGACCAAGCTATCAGATATGCTCGATCTCCTTATCCGATAAGTCAGCTCAAAGATCAAGTCCAATAGGTTTGCTCTATCGGTAGTATAACACTCCAATGTTCTCCTACAATGAGAAAATGTTCAAAACATCAGATATTAGATCCCGAGAAACTTAAAAAAAAAAATTCAAACGCATGACAAAAAATTTCACATACAACAAATGCGTGATAGTTATGACTAATGCGGTACAATTATAACTCTAGTGTGATGTTCAAAGCTAATACGCAAAGAATTGAGTGAATGGGGCATGCTTAATACTAATGCGTAACGCTTACGATGCATGCATACCATTTAGAATGTTTGCATAACAGTTAACACTAATGCGTAAACATCGACAAGCGATTGCGTGACACAATGCAAAAATTGATCATGAAATTATTTTTTTGGAAACTAGCATAAAACAGGCATAAATCAGGAAAATTTTTGGAAAAATACCATGCCGCCAGTCCAAGGAGGTCTTTGATATGAACGTACTTGGTTAGACAGGTGCAATCAAGCTCTATAACCAGCCATGATGATCAAATACTCAGACAAAAGCACCTTAATTGCATAGGAAACCAAGGAATTACCAATTTGCAAATGAGCAAATGAAAACCTAAAAATCTCTATTTATAGCTCAAATTTAGGGTTTTTTTGATACCTCGATGCCCGTGGTCCCTGCTAGCTTCAAACATCTTGTAGCATACTCAAATGATCTTGAAATCACATGAAATTTTACAGGCTTGCTCATTAAACTAATATCGAAAACATGGTCTCAAATTTGGAATTTTCCGACCACCTTTTCTAAGGGGGCATATTTACACTATATAGCAGTACCGAGGCATACTGGGGCAGAATTTTTCATTTTCTTTGAAACAATGTCGTTCCGACTGTCTCAAAGAGGGGCAAATGTAGACACCTAAAAATGTCTCATTGATCATGTACTAATTATTCCTCTAATTGATTAGAATTTTCTTTAATTATTTAATTAAGTTGATTAATCATATTCTTCTAATTTCATATTTCCTCATCATTTTACTAATTTTTCTATTTCCTATTCTATCATTATTTAATCATTTTAATCATTTCCTAAATATTAATTAAATATTTATTATTTAATTAATTATGATTAATTCCTGAATTTAAATAATCTTTATTATTTAAATAAATTACTAATTATTCAATTTCGATCTCCAATCATCTAATCATTCAACCCTCTTCTAAATATTAATTAAATGTTTATTATTTAATTAATTGTGATTTTAATCCTTTAAATTAAATATTTATTATTTGATTAAAATACCATTTCTGAAAAATTAAATAGTTTCTTTAAATTATTTAATTAACTAATTCATTCTTCTAGTTCTTCAAATTCTAATTTCATATTCTTCTAATTTCTTCCAAATTCAATTACATGTGCATGATTTCAAAAACCAAATTGAAAATCAAAGTTAAATTCTAAATATATTCAAATACTAAATTGAATTAAATAAATTCAATTATTTGAATAAATATCATGCAAAGATTAAATTGACAATCTAAATCTAAATGCAAGCACATGCTAAATTAATTAATTAAATCATTTATCTCTTCAATCTCTATTTCCATCTTTTAGTTAGCTTTTTCTAAATTAAGCTCTCTATGTCATCTTCTTTATTTCCACCAATCATTCTTTTTCTTCCTTCAATCAGCTTTTTCTCAATCAGTTGACTCAATTAATCTATTCCATCTATTGAGTTTCACTCCTACAATCAGCAGTTCAACTATCAATTTTCACGTGAGCTCACGTGAGTTCTACATCTTGATAAATCTGTTCCACCTTTCAATCAATCTTCTCCAAAAATCTATAAATTGAGCATCCAATCTCCATTTTTGATAATCACGAACTTTGAATCTGTGTGTCACTTGCAGGTTACTAGCGCAATATCTGAGAGCCATCATACCACAGAGAAGAGAAGAGAAATGGAAGCGATATGCAAGCTTGGAATAAGGAGTTTCATTGAATTATTTTAATTCCTATTTGATATTGCATTATTTCATTGTCTTGTTTGTTAAATTCTTTGATTAGATAGGGATTCGTGATTTCCCTTTTGCTTCTAATTGATATTTTATAAGATGAATTTTACACTTACACAGACCCCTTCATCACTCTTGGAATCAAAACTACCTAAATCATCCATGTCTCTCTTGATAAAACATTTCCTTCCAAATACTTTGAAGTATTTGACTGATGGTTTTCGGTCATACTATAGTTCACAAGGTGTCATATTATTGTTTGTTCTCAACTAAACCTGGTTCAAATTATATGTTGTAGTGTGAACTGCTTCCTTCCAATACATATCTGGTAAGCTTGCCTCATTCAACATGGTTCTAGCAATCTCCTTGGTTGTCATGTTTGTCATTTCTACCACACCATTTTTTTGTGGTGTCTTGGGGGCTGAGTATTGCCTTCTGATTCCATACCTCTCATAGTAATCTTCAAACTCATTTGATGTGAACTCTCCACCCTGATCAAACCTTAGGCATTTCAGCTTGCATCCACTTTACTTTTCTACCATCTTTCAAAAGATCTTGAATCTATCAAATGCTTTTGATTTATCCTATAGGAAAGTGACCCATGTCATTCTTGAATAGTCATCAATGAAGAGAATAAAGTATCTCTCACCAATAAGAGCTCTTGTCCTAGTCAGACCATATAGATCTATATGTACAAGTTCAAGTGGTCTTGAGGTGTTGTGTTCTTTTTTCTTTAAGTTGACCTTAGTCTACTTTCCTTTCACACATTCCTCACAAAATGTGCTTACCGGTTTGATGATTGGTGGTATATTTCTCACACGGCTCTTTTTTCTTACTGCAACTAGATTATCAAGATTTATGTGGCCTAATCTTATGTGTCACAACCAACTTTCATCCACTTTTCCCAACATGCATTGGGATTCAAAACATTCTTTCAGATTGTATACATTTTCATTTGTCCTCTTACCTTCTGCTACAACCTGACTGATACTCTCCTTCTTCATCTGACAACCAGTAGAGTCAAAGGTGAATTTATAACCTTTGTCACACATCTGACTCACACTCAACAAATTGTGCTTCAAGCCTTCCACATAATATACATCATGTGCTTTCAATTTTCCATCTATATTCAGAGTACCTTTTCCTTTTATCTTGATGGAGGAATTATCTGCAAATCTTACTGAGCCTCCATTCCAATCTTCAAGCTTGATAAACTTATTTTTATCACTGGTCATGTGGTTGGAACAACCACTATCTACAACCCACAAGTTTCTTCTTTCTACATGTAGAGAAGTTTGCAAAATTATACTTGATTCCGATTTGTCCTTTTCTTTCTCAACCCAAACTGGTTGAGTTTTCTTCTTCTTGTCAACTACAATTTTATGCTCCAGTTTGGCTACCGGTTCCTGATCAAGAGTTGTCCTCTTCTGCTTGATTTTCTTGTTCTTACAATTCTTTGCAACATGTCCTAACTCATGACAATTATAACACTTCACATTCATATTAAATGATGAGTTTGAAAATTTATTGTAGGAAACCGGTTGACTTCTCCTACACTCATAACTCCTATGACCAAATCCATTACATTGATAGCAGGTGACATTCATTTCAACAAAAGAGTTTCTACTTTCATAACTCACAGTGGGCATAGTCATCAATCTACACTCAGCTATCCTATGTCCAAATTTGTTACACCGATAAGAATAGCCATGAAAGTTTGATACATACCAGTTTGGTTGCCTTGGTCCTACAAACATCTATCTCACCAGGGGTCTTCCTTTCATGCTGCTAACTCTAGTGAACCCTTCATGATCAACCTTTTCTTTTCTCCTAAGATCTACATTCTAGTACATTGAGTGTGGCCTTTGGTTCATTGATTGAGCATACCAGTTTGTGGGGCAGTTTCTGTAATTCCCTAAAAATGGTCATCTAAACCATGGGCCCCTAATATTGACAACATCACCAAGGTCCTAACTAAAGGCAATTAAATCAACTTTGAGCACCTAATTAATTAATTCTCAATCATTAATGTTAAATGGCAAATAAATAACTCAACATTAATTAAATCATTCCAAGTAAATCATTTTGATCAATTATTATATTTATTTAATTAAATATCCTAGAATATTTAATTAATAAATAAATTTGCCATTCACAAAAAAAGGAATTAATTTAAGGAAAAAGGAATTAATTTACACAAAGAGATTTATCACAAAAGAGGAATTAATCTAAAAAAGAAAGAGTTAAATTGAAAATAAAAGAACAAAATTAAATTGAGAAAAGAAATCAAACTTAAGATATTTCTTTTTCTAAAATTGAGATAACTTCAAAAATTAGAAAAGCAATTAAATTGAATTAATCATTTTCTCTAAAATTAAGACTCAAAGCTTTTGAGAAAATAAGTTCAGTTGCATTGAAAAGGCTTGTTCTAAATAAAAATCTTAAATAAATTAAAGAAAAGTGCATGGAATCATCTTATTTTTATCTCAAGTTCATGGAATCAACTAAATTTAATCTCCAATGCAGACTTAGACTTATAATTTGAATGCATTCAATCAAACTATAATTGGAATCTATCTCAAGATTAACTGAATATAATCTCTCAGTTATATCAATTATCCTAAAATGTGATTTTTCTTGAATAATCTCAACCGCTCATTGCTAATCGATCTAGACCATTGGTCTCTCTTTTGAGTCTCTATAAATACAGCCTTCATCTCTCATTCAAAACACCCTAAAGATTTATTGTTATTATGCAGTTTTTGCTCTGGAGTCATTGAAGATATTGTGCTTTGAGATCATCGCATCTTAGTTTAGCTTTTTGCATATTTAGTTTAATTATTATTGCTTGAAATCATATAGCTTATTATTTATTCATATAGCTTATTATTCATTCATATAGCTTAATATTCATCCATCTAACTTAATCTTGCATACATTTATCTTATTCTTGTGCTCATATAGATTAAATCCTTCATCTTGGTGTAGTGTAGTCACTGGTATTGCTTATACAAATTTGAGAGCAAGTCTATACTTGCATCTTTTAGAAGGAAATGGGTCAATTTGTTATGGTTTTTATATTAATGATTATATCTATCTAACCATGCATGGAATGAGTTAATTGAACTGTTGTGTCTTATAGCTTGCAGATACTTATCTAATTTTCACACATACATTTTTGGCGACCACCGTGGGGCAGAAGACTACATCTTTCATCCTTGCAGATTAACTTTCTTTTATTTTTTCAGATTTATTTTTTGGATTTTTTTCATACGGTTTCTGTAAAAACTCGTACGAGTTTTCACAAAGGCCCGAACGACAAACTGCAGGTATCGTATGGTCCGTCATGAATTATCATATGGCTCGGTGAGAATACTCGTATGATATTCTAGTTTTTTGTATTAAAATAGACTGCAATTTTGGGGTTTCTCTTATTGAATTTTGATGGTATTGATGCTAACCCTGACTTGTTGTTTGTCTTCCTAAGAAATTTTGACAACCTAATCAGTTTTTTTTACAGAACACTTGTCGAAGAATATGCCTATCGCACAAAAACAATATGACTACTGATTCATTTTTTTTACAGGTTGCCTGAGGAGATTCAAGTGAACATTGTGTATTCTTTAAATTCATTTTTAGGCACTTAAATTGCTATCTAGTTAATGAAAAAATTTGTCTTTAGTGTTTTAAGAAAAATCTAAGAGGTAGGAGAGTATACTCTTGTCTGCACAGACAATCATAAATCCAAACCCTTGAGGCTTTTTCTAAATTTGAGATTTGTGTACCTTTAGCGGGCTTGTCACAATGGGAAAAAGTAATCACCCTGTGAGAACAACCCAAGTGAGTACAGTTGGACCTGAGCATTCCAACTCACTATAATAAATAGGCCTTTGGTGATTAAAGTCTTAGAGGATGGGATTATTTGAGTTTTCTCTTTGAGATCTCTCATATCGAGCATTTTGTAGGGCCTCGCGGTCTCAATCACGTTTACATGACTACAACTTGTTTTGATACCTTGTCAAGCTATAGGCCTCAATAATGCTTGCATGACTTCAAGGGGTAATTTTGAACAAAATTCCTGACTAAGAACTATAAGATAGAGGCTACCCATTCACCTCTAAAAGAGGGATAATCTTTGTGCAAGAGAGATAGTTAGCTAATGCGACATTGAGAATCCATTGTGTGAGACTCATCAGTTGTATTCTAATTAGCTATTGGGTGTGTACCTGAGTCTGCAAGAAAAGGTTTTCTTCTCTAAGCCAACTTCTGTAGGGTTAGTGTGTTGTGATTGAAAGTCATTCTACATCTTGTGTATTTTCTATGTTTTCATCCTTGAAACTGAAACTAAAATACTAAAACTAGAGAAAACAAATCAACAACATCAATAACTCAATGATCAAAACTAGTCTCTGTCAGTCATCAAAACTCAGTCCTAGTCAAAATATGGTCTCTGTTAGTCGTGAAAACTTTGTCTATGTCAGAATCTCATCTCTGTCCAAAACACTGTCGTATGAGTCTACTGAATTGTCGTCTAGCTACATACCTATTGTCGTACGAGTTTTAATTGGTCCTATCAGTTTATCATCTAGCCCTGTTAGAATTGTCGTCCGAGTATACAAAATTGTCATTCTATGTCTAAACAATTGTTGTCTATCCTCTAACATACTGTCGTACGAATAAACATCATACTCATCAGATTGTCATTTAAAGGTCACTAAATTGTCATGCACGTTTAGAAAACAACTCGTATGAGAAACTATCTCAATCGTATGTGAATCATTAAAGTATCGTCTAGGTCATAAAACTCTGTCATATGTATTCTTGATTTTGTCAGACCAGAAACTTGTTTGTCTACACACATTTCCAAAACAATCATACTTGCCTAATCAGTCTGCAGGGAGCATAAAACTGGTCATCATAATACTGAGCATAAATAATCTTGATAGTGTACCCCTGTCATTGTGCTACATGATTTTTTCAATCATCTTTTAGCTAGTTCAATCAACTACTTATCAAACTAAATCAAACTAAATTACTTAGATCACATCTTATACATGATAGATCATTCCTAAAACCAGGTTGAATATTAGTCACTTCTCTCAAATCACTACACTAAACAAACAACTAGCTTCAATTTGATCTTGACTTCTGCATCACATCTAGCTCTTGATCATATCATATATAAATGCCTACTCAAACCAGAAGTTCTCACAATAAAGATACCAAAGGTAAAGGATCTTCCTTTTCATTAAAAGATAATCCATTTTTCGTAGAGGACTCTGCCTTTAATAAACCTTCATCATCAATTTTACCAATTTTTTTATCAACCCTTATCTCCCATCATGTCTGGAGAAAGGCAAGAAAGACAAGCTACTAAACACGATACTTATGACAATCTTAGTACCCATGCTAATGACAGTGATTCCTCATCTAGTGAATCTGAAGCCTCTAGACCTACAAAAGTTGTTATAAATAGTTGTCAAAAGGATAAAGATTTTCAAAAAATGATGAAGATTATCATGGCTAGAGAAAAAGAATATTATTTTCTAGAGTTATCAAAACAAGGTGCTAAATTTCCTATTGATTATAATGTTGAAACCCTTATCACTAAAGAGGAAGAGACACCCTTAGTGCTAGTAAACAAACAATTGCAAGCGTTACAGACTGAAATCACAGAAATGAAAAACAAGGATAAATCATCAAAGTAGTATTCTTTAAACACAATCTACCCATTCCCATTCACCAAAAATCTTTACATGCCTCCATTTCCTTCAAGAGTGGAGACTCCTAAGTTTAACAAATATGACGGTAAAGTAGATCCTCAAGACCATGTCAGAGAATTTTGTGCTTTATGTATGGAGTTCATGCATGAACAAACATATCTCATGTGCTTTTTCCTGAGGAGTTTAGGAGGACAAGCTATGGAATGGTTTTCAAGCCTACCTATGGGAATTAAATTTTTTGAGGAATTAGTTGAATTGTTTCTCCAACAATATTCCTATAATATTCATCATCCAATCACTATGATTAGGCTTTGCAATACCAAACAGAAATTAGGAGAACCTTTTCTCTTTTCTTCAACGTTGGAGAAAGATGTTCTCTAGATATTCATGTCCTATTCCAAATTCTAAGAAGAAGGATATCTTTGTCAATAACCTGATCCCTGAATTAAAATACAATATCCAAATACAAGTGTACCCTTCATTCAACAAAATGGTAGATAGTTCCCTCAGAATGGAAGATGTTCTTATAAAGAAAGGAGATATATCACTTTGGAAAGAAACACAACAAGGCTCTAGTTCCAAAACAAAATCAAAACCCACAATATTTAATCTGGCTAGTGGCACACAAGCACTCAAAGTAGCTGAAACTATGGTAGAAAATCCTCCAAAGAAATTGAAAGAGTGGTTTACAAAAAAACCTTGGATTTCAAAGCCTAAATGTGATTTCAGTCCTCTGGAAGAATCATATGAATCAATTCTTAAAACTTTATTGGCAAATGATCTGATAACATTGCCAGACAACTCTAGACCATATGATCCAAAAGTTAAACCAAATGGTGGAGGGAAAATGAATACTGTGAATACCATTGAAAAAAGGGTCATACAACAAACAACTACATGAAACTCAAACATGAGATCCAAGACCTCATCGATGTTGGAAAAATTGTCGTTGTAAATCACATGACTAATGCTGATCACAAAGCTTTTAAAGATCCTATTGGAACCCTAAAATTTTCAAATTTTAGAGTTCCAGATTTATGCCAAAAAGTAGATTTCTATGCTCAATCATATGTAACATCTATAATCAAGTAAGTTCATTCAATTCTAACTTGTAGAGACCAGGTTTGATGCATCCATCAAGAGGTCAGGTCGAGGTATGTATATGTTTCACAAATTCTAGAATCAAGCCAGGTATACCTTTTCGAACCATAATTCTTTTTCATCTCAACACTTTAGGTCAAATTAACCATTCTTTTGTATTTCATGTATATCTCAAGACCTACATTTTGAATTTCTGATTCATATTAGATTATTTGATATGTTTTCTAAAGGAAAATCTAAATTCAGAGCTTTTCAGTTGGATGTTAGTAAATCATTTTGTAGGAGCATAACTGAAGAACATGGAGCTGCATCAAAAGAGGGAAAGCCTTTATCCCACATTGTTTGTGGGATAAGCTCTTTTAACATTTAAATCCAAAGTGGCCCGTATGATAACTGTCAAAAGACAAAAGGATTTTGGCATGAAGAAGGTTGAACCCATTGGACCTTGCGTGTGCACACATCTCAAGATGTCCAAAGTTTTATGACAGACTGGTGAGGATGGAGGCTAAAGATCAAGAAAGTCAGGCAGATCTGACAGTTGGGTGAAAATATCCAACGACGGTCACTATACCATGATAGGAAGTTGCACGACCTATATCCCACAACATAGTGACTGGCAAGGTGGCAGATGAGGTGTCAACTTGGTGGATCTACAAATGAATCACGATGTGCCATGTGGCAGAGCGTAGAAGAAGAACCCAGGTCCAAGTGGTGGGTAGGTGGATCCACGGGCGATCCAACGAGTGACACATAGCACAGATGGATAAAGAGAAATGAGAGCCGCTTAGGCAAGGTTAAAAACTAAGCAGATAAGGAAGATTGGACAGTTGGCCGAGTCAATCCAATGATGATCACTATACCATGATCGAAAGATGTGCGATGTTTATTTGCTATAACATGGCGACTGAGTGGTGGGGCCCGCTAAGGAAGTAGTTCAAAGGAGATAACGTGCAAGCAGGTTGAAAAGATCTAATGGTTGTCACTGATCCGCTATGCAGAGATGCATGATGAATATCCATTGCGGCTAGGCAACAAGGGAGAGCTTCATTCCAGTGGTTAGTGAGACCATGCTAAGGTGATAGGATAGAGACCCAAGAGCCAATCCAGAGGTGACACGCAATGGGTCTGGTCAAGATGAGTTAGCAGCTGAAGTGGCAGTTAAGAGGCATGTCATAAAAAAAATGACTTATCGAACAAACCTAGGCTATGATGGATCTCTAAAAGAACTCACTGAAAGCAGCAGTTTCATCGACATGAAGTTCATCGAAGAAATTAGAAGCAGTCCCATAAAAAATAAAAGGTATCGATGAAACTACAAAATCGATAGGACATGAGAACAGCTCACTGAGGGAGGAATTTTGGCCGAAAGAATAATAAAAGGGAAGTATTTCTTATCGTATCACACTGCCTTATCTATTATTTGAATGTGCGTTAAAGATGAAATTTATGTATATCTATCCTAAATAAAGTGCCTTGAATATATATTTTAGGGTAAGGTATTATTTTATATGAACGGATGCTATGTTTACAAAATATTTTTAAAGGGAAATACTTTGATTTTAATGAATTATTTTAAACAAGTATTTTCAAACTAAAATCTAAGGTGGAATATGTTTAATTTTCAAATCAAGGAATTTGATTGGCTTATCTGGTGTGCAGAAAATAATGAGAAGATGATGAATATTTGCTGAGGAATTTTATCGAGGTGGAGAATAGAAGACACATTATTAAAGCATCATTTAGTATTTTTAGGGTTCTCATTTGTAATTATTTATTAAACCAAAGGGTGTGTCCTTTGGAGGGAAATTGTTTGTAACTCCCTTCTATGTATGAAAGGGTCTGTCCTTTCATATATGCCTTTTGATTTACATACTTATAGGGAGTCATTTTGTGATGTAAGAGGGGGGAGGAGTCATAAGAACAAGATACTGATGTAAGGATTGAATATCATTTTGTATTAGAGAAGTCTATAGGAAGAAGAAGTATCATTTTGTGCAAGCAATTTGTAATGGAGTATCTGCAAGTGCAGCTTATGTATGCAATTATTTCCTGAAGATTAATATACAAGGTTCATTGTTTCTTTTTCCAAATATTGTGTACACTTTTGTGTTGATGATTATCTTTGTCCACTTGATAAATCTATTTATAGATTTCCTATGATGTGAATCACATGTTGTTGCATTAAGTGAAAGATTGAGTTCTTATTGTTTATGTAACGCATACTGAACCTCCATAGTTTATGATAAAGTGTCTCTTGAGTTGACAAGATATTTTGTCCACAAAGTGTCATATATATCCCTGGATAGAGGCACTAGTTTTTTGTTGATCTTTTAAGGTTTTTATCTGTATGCATTCAAGGTCCTTGATAGAGAAACATTCTTCCCAAATCCTATATGAACTGATCTATGCAGATTTCATTTAAATCCTGAAAGTAATCTCATTTTCAATATACATTCACAGTCATTTCTTTTCAAAGCATTTAGTTAAAGCACATAATAAAGCATAGTTACAGAACAATAATTTGCTAGCTTTGTAAACTTGCTAAAAGGTTTAAATCCACTATAAATAACCTCTTTTGTGCTTGAGAGGATGTGGCACACTCACCTAGGTTCAGTGGAGCCTAAAGTGCAGAGGGATTTGGTCTTTGACCATCCCTGTTCATTGGCCAAGGCTGATTGGATTACTTGAGGATTTGGCAAGTCTTTTGGTTTTCCAATTTGTGGTTTTGGGAACCAAAAAATCCCTTGCCTGCTTATGAATAAGGTGATTCCTCAAAATCTAAGGGAGATGCCAAAGTCAATTACACCTACACTAACAATGAAAATGTGATCAACATGGTTGAATCTTTCCAATCTGAGTATTGCAATGTCATCATAATCAAAGATAAACAAAATAAAACACAAACTTCAAATTTTGTGACCCATGCTCAAAAGAAGGTTACTTTCAAAGGAGCTAGTTCCTCAACTCCTGATAAGCAACATCAAACCTACCTTCTTCAAATAGATAACCAAATATGATCACAACTAAATCTAAGAAGTTGGCTTCATCATCCTCTCCTGGTTATAGCATTGTCGAACAATTGAAAGGAAACTACCGCTCAAATCTCCATTTTTGAACTACTTAAGATCTCTTCTGCTCATAGAGAGATCCTAAACAAATATTTTCTCACTACTAATGTCCCCAAAGACTTAGATGTAGATTGGTTTCAATCTATGTTGGGTCACCTGACTTCGCCTCATTACCTCACCTTCTCTGAAGAAGATGATGATTCACTGAATCACCCACATAACCAGCCATTACACATCGAAGCTATGATCCATAAACACCGAGTCAAACATTTTTTGGTAGATGGAGGCATTGGGTTGAATGTTTGTACCTACAATCTACTGACATAGTTGGGATTTTTAGAAAATGTCATTGATCCAGCAAAGCAAATAACAGTCAAAGCTTATGATGAAGAAGAAAGAACCTCTAAAGGTCTGGTACTATTACTGATCAGGGTAGAACCTATGGAGAGAGATGTTATTTTCCAAGTGCTTGACCTCCCTCTTTCATACAACATCTTGCTAGGCAGGCCATGGATTCATGAAATACAAGCAGTTCCATCTACCTATGATCAGTGCTTAAAATTTCCTTATAATGGAGTTGAAGTCAATATTCCTGTTGATACAAGCTACATCTATAGTGCATTAAAATAGTGTACTGATACCTTTGTTCCTTATAACAGAGCAGCCTCTGCATCTGAAAGTTCAAAAACTTAGATAAAATATTTAGAAAAGAAATTGAAAATCATAGATACTAGCATGGATGGATACAAGATAGAATCTATACTTTCACTAATGTCTCTTCCTCCATTGCCAAGACAGACTGGAAAACCATCAGAGGCTGTGAAGCCACAAACTTCAACTCCAAATGTCATTTATGATGGTATTTTTGTACAGTCCTCTACTTCCCTTGTAGATGAAATAGAAGAGGATGTTTTTCTCAAATGGATTTTCAAAGAAGGAAGTGAAAACAAAGAAGTGCAACATTGTGAGATTTCCCCTGAACAATATGGTCTAGGCTATAAGATGATTCAATGCATGGGATATTCAGGTACCGGTCCTCTAGGCAAGTGTTAAGAAGGTATTGTTGAGCCTATTAAGCTACAAACTAAGTCTACAAATGATAAAGTTGGACTTGGATACAGTCTAGGAGAGTCATCAAATAAAAAACATACTTCTCATCATCAGTCTAAGTGGAGGAAAAAGATACTACCTTCAACATCACAAGAAGTAAATACTCAGCAAACTCAAGAAGAGTATGAAAATGAACAAGAAGAATTGGCAATAAAGAGAGAAGAAGCATCTAGCAATCAAGTTCCAATTGTATCAATAGTGACACTGCAAGGAGTAGAAATCTCAAAAGATATGAGAGAAGAAATCGAAGGAATTAAAGAGTTGTTTGCACCACTGAACATTTTGGTCACATACACAAGTAGAATGCAAATAGATAATTCAGAAACTGACTTGAATGAGTATGAATGGGGTCTAGATTCTCTCTTAGATATACCTACTGAAGACACTCCAGAACAACCTAGTGATATCATAGATGAAGCACAAGAGATAATATGCTTGAAGTTACAAAAGGAAATAGAGGAAATCAAACTAAAAAGACAAGAAGACTATGAACAATAGATGAAAGAAGAAAGAACATAAGAAAATTATTCACCTACTATATCTCCCTTTAATGAGATAGATCCAATCAGGTATGGAACTACAAAAGAAGAATTGGAGGCTACAAAAGTAGGGCCAGTCATTAACAAAGTCATCAAGTTTATGTCAATAGGTATGTCAAATACAAGTGATCATTGAACTAAATCCCAAAGGACCTTGCAGCATCAAAGATGTAGATATTGATACTATACATACTTTCACTAAGCCATTTGAAGAAGAGTAAGAGACTTCATCTTATGACTCTCTGATCACTCTGGCATAAGCTCTATTTATGACAATACCTATTCGACACCAAACTATGACTACTCTGTCATGAATGTCATGACTTTGTCTGCTGACCCTGTTACTATCAAACCACGATATGTAGTCCAGTCTGAAGTAGAGGATGGTGCTAGTGGTAGGTCTATTGGGTTAGATCCCCTAAATACTAACATAAATTTTGATAATCATGTTCTAACTCTTCCTATTCTTGAGACATCTATTCAAGGTAGTCTTTTGGAACTCGACTTGTCAGTATGAGGTTGTGATGACAATACCGTGAACTCCCTTGAACCTATTAAGACTTTATCCCTGGTACATCCTGAACTTATTGACTGTACTCTCCAAGATCAACCCTTGAATATACCTACCTTTTCCAATGACTCTTCCACAAGTGAACAAAGTGAGAACATGACAACAACAAATGTCAAGAATCTTAGTCACAAAAATCAAAAAAGGAAAAATAAATATTCTGATGGCGAAAACCACACTGTGGCGGTGTCAGAATCAAAAATAGTAAAAATAAAGGACGTACCTAATGGTGAAAACCTCTCCGAGGTGCCTGAAGGTGAGATACTTGAAACTTTGCCTGATCACTTTCAAGAGCGATCATCAGTGCTAATTGAACCTACATAGCTAGTAAACATTAGAATAGAAGAAGCTATGTACACCATACATGTTGCTCAATCCTTGTTAGTCGAAGAACTAAAAGAATTTGCTGATTTCTTCATGGAAAAGAAGATCAATTTTGCATGGACATATGCTAATATGTCGGGTCTAGATCCAGACTTCATAATGCATCATCTTTCTATCACTCCCAGAGTTGAACCTGTTAAGAAAAAACTCCAAAAAATGCATCCTCATGTTGCATTACTTGTTAAGGCTGAGATAGAAAAAATACTAAAAGTTGGATTCATCGAAGCAATTGATTATGCTGAATGGATATCTAATATTGTACCTATTTCTAAAACTGAAAAATCAATCTATGTTTGCACTGATTTCAGAGATTTAAACAAATCATGTCTGAATGATGATTTTCCACTACCCAACATAGACATAATCATGGAAATGACTGCTGGCTATGAAATGTACTCTTTAATGGATGGTTTTTCAAGATACAATCAGATAAAAATTGCACCTGAGGATCAAGAGAAAACATCATTCACCTATGCATGGGGAACCTTTTGCTAGAATGTAATTCCCTTTGGCTTAAAGAATGCAGGTTCTACTTATCAAAGAGTTGTAACAATAATTTTTTCATGATATGATGCACAAAAATATGGAGGATTAGGTTGATGACACTCTAGTTAAATCCATGAAAAGATCAACACATCTATCAGAACTAGGTCCAATATTAGACAGGATGGAAAAATTCAAACTCAGATTAAATCCCAAGTAATATGCATTTGGGGTTACATCTGGTAAGCTCCTAGGATATATTGTTTCAGCAAAAGGAATTGAAGTGGATCCAGGAAAAGTTAAGGCTATCATGGAAATGCCACCTCCAAAGAATTTCAGTCAAATGAGAAGTTTACAAGGGTGGCTCCAATCAATAAGACACTTTATTTCTCAACTAGCAGATAAGGCTCAACCATTCACAAAGGCATTATGAAAAGGAGTCAAATACAACTGGGATGAAGATTGTGAACAACACCTAAAGAAAATTAAGGACTATCTTTCTAATCCACCTATACCAATGCCACCAATTCAAGGCAAACCATTGATTCTCTACATATCAGCTATAGATACATCATTGGGGGCACTTTTGGCACAAAAGGATGAGAATAAAAAGGAAAGAGCTATATATTATATTAACAAAACCTTGGCATCCTATGAGATGAACTATACTATCATAGAAAAATCTTGTTTGGCATTAGTCTTTGCATCACAAAAATTAAGACACTACATGTTAGCACATTCTATTAAGCTGGTGGCTAAGATTGATCCGCTCAAATACCTTCTCAGCAAAGCAACACTTATAGGAAGATTGGCTAAATGGGTCATGGTTCTTACAGAATTTGATATTGAATATATAGAATGCAAAGTTATCAAAGGACAAGTCATTGCAGAACAACTTGTTGATGCTCCACTTGAAGACAATCAACCTTTGCACATAGAATTTCTGGATGAATCCATCATGCACCTTACTCAGAGATCATGGAAAATGTTCTTTGATGGGTCTTTCACTCAATATGGTTCTGGTGCTGGAATACTTTTTATCACTCCTCAAAGATATTCAATCCCAAAGGCTTACAAGATTCTCTTTCCTTGTACAAACAATATTGCAGAATATGAAGATTTGGTAAATGGGATCAAGCTGGCTATCGAATGGAAGGTTGTTGAATTACACATCTATGGAGACTCTCAACTGATTATTAACCAAATCAATAATATATATTAGACTTGGGATGAGAAATAGACACCTTATAAGAGAATGGTTGATGACCTCAAGAAATACTTTACCTTTGTATCATTTCAATAGATTCCCAGATCAGCAAACAGAGCAGCAGATTCTATGGCTACCTTGGCGTCTATACCATAGGTACAAGAATTTGAGTTCCACTTTGAATTCCTAGTGGAAGAATTACATTATCCTTCTTATGATTCCCCTAAGTCCCAGATGGTCCGTTTTATTATTGGACATGATAAATCTCGCTATAGCCATATTTACTCTTACTTGCATGACCAAATTATTCCTGTTAATCTTACCCGTAATGAGAAAACAAACCTAATCTAAAATGCTTCACAGTGTGTCATCATTGCTAACAATCTATATAGGTGAGGTTTGGTTAGTACTTTGCTTAGGTGTCTAGAAATTGAAGAGTCCCAACGTGCGTTATCTAAAGTCCATGAAGGTATTTGTGGATCTCATTCAAATGGTCTAACTTTAGCTCGAAAACTACTAAGGGCTGCTACTATTGGCCAGATATGGAGAAAGATGCTATTAAATTTGCTAAAACTAGTGAGAAGTGTCAACTACATGGGAATATCATACATTCTCTAGTAAGGGATTGCATACCTTTCATCACTTATTGGCCTTTTCAACAATGGGTGTTTGACCTGATTGGCCATATATCCTGCATCATCTAACAGACACAAGTTTATCATAACTACCACTAAGTACTTCACTAAGTGGATAGAAGTAGTTCCGCTAATCAAAGCAACCGGTAAACAAGTAGCTATGTTCATCCTTAATAATATCATTTGTAGGTATGGGATACCTTCTTCAATTGTGACTGCCAATGGAGGGCAGTTCAAAAACAAAGATCTAGATGAGCTCTGTGAAAAATTCAAAATCAAACAGCACTAGTCATCCATATACTACCCTCAAGGTAATGGACAAGCTGAAGCATCTAACAAAAATCTACTGACTATCTTACACATAATAGTAAACAAATCTAGAAAGGATTGGCATTTGCAGCTCAATCCTACACTATGGCTTATAGAACAAGTATCAGAACACCTATTGGGGCTACACCTTTTTCTTTGGTGTATGGATCTGAAGCAGTCTTTCTTGTTGAGGTGGAAATACCTTCTTTGAGAGTTTCTTTGCAAGGCCTTGTTACTGATGAAGATACAGAATATCTAGATTGCAAGAACTTGAGTTGTTGGATGAACATTGGTAAGTGGCATTTGATCATCTAAGAGCTTACCAAAAGAGAATGTCTAGAGGTTACAACAAGAAAATTCAACAAAGAGAATTTTAGGTTGGTGACCTTGTTTTGAGAGAAAATCCTAAAAATAAACAGTTTCGAGACAACAAAGGGAAGTTTGAACCCAACCGGCTGGGTACCTACATCGATATTGTAGTCTTTGGCTCTGGTGCCTATCAACTCTCAACATCAAAAGGAGAATAGCTCTGTGAACCGATCAACACCATCCACTTGAAGAAATTATTCACTTAGTATTCTTTTCTCTAGCAACCTATAAATAAAAAAATAAAAAAATAAAAAAAATCAAATGTCTTGGTGAAAACTTGGTAAACAGGCACCTTGATAAAAAAAAGAAGAAAGGATCTTTTCCAAGTAGGAGAAAACCTAGTAAACAAATGCCTCTTGTACTCAAGTGCTCCATCTATCAATGCAAATTTGGAATTTCCCATTTTCATTCCCACTTTCTTGCATCTTTTCTTTCTCTTGTACATATCTTTTAGTCTCTTTTGTGACATCTAGCTCTTTTGGAACCCTCATGGTTTGAAACTGATCAATGTTCTAGTCTTAGGGTAATCAACTGATCAATCTACATGTCCTAAGTAGTATCAACCAAGTCATCTTTCTATCGGTACTACCAGGTCATCCACTTCGAGTCAGTCACCTATCTCCTAACTACTAAAGAGTTTTATCACTGAGTAAACAAGCAAAACAAGACTACTGAAAATGATCATTAAACTGTTTGAGATATGATTAAAAATTTTCTCTGTGTTGTCTTTTAAAATTGGTTTTTGATTATTATTCCCTCTAAGTGACTTGAGGAAGTCTATCTTGACTAAGAGGAGCAAGGATTGGGGGCATAATACTTTTCTTTATTTTCTTCTTATAAGAGTGATTCTGATGATCTCAAAACATCTATTAAGTTGGCTGTCTGTGATAAGTGTCTTCACATCAAGGTGAAATCACCACACATACCTCAACTTCAATTATTTGTATGCTACAAGGAGGTTGGAGTCATTTCTTTGTCTGTTTTGAGGGAATTTCTTTAATGTGCAATCCGGATGCATGCATAATTTGTCCAAGGATATAAAAGATAAAAGGGTCATTGCAGACAAGATAATTAATATTGCATATGAAAAGGAAGGAAATTTATTTTGCCTTTTGTGTTTGTAAAACGCTCAGTGATGAAAATTAAGCATACAAAATCTAGTGACTAAGTTTAAGTTGCATTCATTCTAAATTTTATGCATTTTAAGTGATTTCGGTGTGATAACAATGATCTCTGTTGAATGAGAGTCTGAAGCAGTCGTCATTTCTCAGCTAAGTGGTATCTTTTTCATCATCATTTCTTCGATCGAGTACTTGTGTATTGAGATGTTAGCTGCATACATGAGCATCTTATATAGATCCATACATTTCATATATTTATTAACATTCATATCATTGCATAAAAAAACTAAACATTTGCATTACTAGTTACTCATTTTCATCATTTATGTGCATATAAGAAACAAAAACAAAAAAAATCCATATTCATCTACATTACATATATCCATACTGAAAATATATACATACATATGGAATAAAGCATATAAAAAGACACCTCATAATCAATCAACACAAGTACGATGAAATCAAATCAAGAGCTCGTATATATCATCATAATCTCTATGTCTCAAAGTAAAAATGATATCAATTGTCATATACAATGTCTCATCAGAGAAAGAATCATTTAGGCTACAAAAATGGCATATATAACAAAATCTAGGAGATATAATAAATCTATCTCTCTACCTCTCCCTCATTGCTGGGTGGAGGTGGTGGTGCCTGCTGATCGACGTCCTGTCTAGGTTCCCTAGCTCCCTTAGATCAAGCCATATATTAAGAATACAGAACAACTTGCTACACTACTAGGACCGCTACACTATAATTTGCAACATAATAGGCTCCATGACTCATCTCATGCAAAATCTCTTGCTAAAGAGCATCACTCTCTACTCTGACCTTTGTAAGTTGTCTGTCTCACTCTGCAAGCTGCATCTGCACCACTGTCAACTATGACTGCAAACCTATCAACCTTGATCTCAAAGACCATACTATGTTTGGTACTCCCTGCTCTCTCCTAGTATCTCCCTCTCCGCCTCCCTTCTCATCCCTTCGCTTCCTAACCTGCCTAGGAGCTTCTCTCTCCTCCTCACCTCCAACCTCTGCTACCCTAGCACTACAAGCGCCAACCCCAATAGCTCCTAAGGATCCACCCTCCCCTCTCTATCATTGTCTAACTCTCATTGGTACCCTGCTGATACTAGCACCAGGATTGCCTCCTACCCACCTAGGTATATCCGGTCTTTGTCCCTATACTTGCCCTCATTCCTATAACTGACCTAGTATATGTGTTTGTGCTGGTACATCATCCTCAACCTCCTCTATAAGAGGTGCATGCTCTCTAAGATCTGTAAACTAAGGAAAAGGATGTCTCTAAAACCAATCTCTATAGTGGGGCAATGATCTTGTGTTTGCAACATCCTCTAAGTAATCCCATCTCTGTGGTTGTAAACTCGTTAACTCCTGCATAATCAGTGCATATGATAATCTTGATGCCCATCCTCATCTCTCCTCCTCTCCATATCGAGCATAGGTTGTGAACTCCTAGGATATACTCTACGGTCTCCCATATTGTCTCATCACCCTAGATACTACAAATCGCTCAATAATAGACACCAATCTAACAATGAGAGGTCGAGTCATGAACATGTCTTTTCTCTAAGCTCTCCAATCATCCCACAGCTCTAGACCCCTATACGATCTCCATATTATATCAATCAGATCATCCAACTGCCTCCTCCAATAGTCAATCTTGCCTAAGTGGGGCTAAGTAACATAACCTAAATAACAACAAACAATAGGCCGATGCGCCTCCCGTGAATCATCTACTATAGGTCTACATACTGTGATGTGGTCCCATGCCCATATCTATAGAACTAAAACACCTATTTCCATGCTCTTCCCCTCCTGATACACAATCTCGTGAATCTCATGATACATATGAGCAGGTAAGCATGATCCCCACCCTAATCTCATGGGATGATTCAACAACCTCTCCAGCATTCTACCCCAACCACATAGAAATCTTTGTTGTCCTCTATCAGGCATCACAAAACAACTGATCATACCTACCAAAATGCAAGCTAAAGGGTACTGTGCACCATATTTTCTCATCAAATCATCCTACATGATAGAACATTCAAGAATAGTCTCATCATGGAATATCCCTCAATGCCAAAATACTAGGTCGTGGAGTAGAATCATAATCAACCTTATCTCCAATGAACGGAATCCTCAAAATCTTGTATATATCCTTTGGCATGATAGTCATCTCTCCAACCGGTAGATGAAAGGTGTTATGCTCTAAATGAAAATGATCGACTAAAGAAGTCAAAATCAATTAAATCTTATCTAAAATTTAGATAACTTCAAAAAATAGAAAAGCAATTAAATTGAATTAATCATTTTCTCTAAAATTAAGACTCAAAGCTTTTGATAAAATAAGTTCAGTTGCATTGAAAAAGCTTGTTCTAAATAAAAATCTTGAACAAATTAAAGAAAAGTGCATGGAATCATCTTATTTTTATCTCAAGTGCATGGAATCAACTAAATTTAATCTCCAATGTAGACTTAGACTTATAATTTGAATGCATTCAATCAAACTATAATTGGAATCTATCTCAAGATTAACTGAATCTGATCTCTCAATTATTTCAATTATCCTGAAATATGCTTTTTCTTGAATAATGTCAACTGCTCATTGCTAATGAATCTTGACCGTTGGTCTCTCTTTTGAGTGTCTATAAATTTAGCCTTCAGCTCTCATTCAAAACACCCTAGAGATTTATTGTTATTATGCAGTTTTTGTTCTAGAGTCATTGAAGATATTGTGCTTTGATATTATTGCATCTTAGTTTAGCTTTTTGCATATTTAGTTTAATTATGACTGCTTGAATTCATATAGCTTATTATTCATTCATATAGATTATTATTCATTCATCTAGCTTAATATTCATCCATCTAACTTAATCTTGCATACATTTAGCTTATTCTTGTGCTCATATAGATTAAACTCTTTGTCTTGGTGTAGTCTAGTCACTGGTATTGCTTATACAAATCTGAGAGAAAATACTCGCATCTTTTAGAAGGCAATAGGTTGATTTGTTATGGTTTTTATATTCATGATTATATCTATCTAACCATGCTTGCAATGACTTAATTTAAGTGTTGTGTCTTAGAGCTTTCATATACTTATCTACTTTTCACACACAGTTTCTAACAGCTTCTGCATAAGTCTTCTTACTAGTATCTTTACTTACAGTGAATGTTTTCTTCTCTTCACCTTCACTTGAAGAAGTGAATTGTATCTCCTTACCGGATGTGTCTTTTCTATTTGAACTTTGTCCTTCTTCAAATGCTAATCCACCGATATCTTTAGATTGATTTTGTTTTCTTAACATCTTGTCCAAGGCTTTTGTGCTACCCTCATATTTGCTCATTATTTTCAATTCATCCTTACTCTTTTCAATCTCCTTTTTGAGCTTCACAATTTCTTCTTCCAGATTTTGATTCACCTTCTCCTTCTTCATCAAATCAGAGGATGTAACTTCACATATCCTCTTGGCTTCTTCCAACTAGAGTTTCAAGTTGGAAATAACTTGATTGGACTCATCCAGGGGTTGCTTCAAGAGATCTTGTTCTTCTGCTGCATCAAGATTGACCTTCTTGAATCCTCTTCTTGTCTTACATAATTCTTGAAGTGCACTTATGATCTCACCTTCTAGATCCACTTCAGCTTCATTGTCTTCTTCTTCCTCATCTTCACCAACCGGTTCATCTTGTGCCATAAAGAGATTAACTTCTCTTTCATCCTCATGGCAATCATCTTGTGATGCACTTTCTTCATCGGTGGCATCATCCTCAATAGTATATAGGTTGTTTTTCTTCTGGTAGCTTCTTCTTCCTTACCGCTAGACTTTCATCTCTTTGTCTTTACTGATAGATCTATCAAAACTCCTTTGCTCATCTCCACCGGTTTTATTGTAGGGACATTTTGCAGCAAAGTGTCTAACTTTACCACTGTTGAAGTATTTGAGTGGTAACTTTCCTTTATACTTACCAGATCCTCTCTTAGCTTTCTAACAAAATTTTCTACCTCTGCATCCGAGTCTTCACTAGATCGTTTATGAGCAACCTCTTCCTTGCCCTTTTTGATGGAGCTGAAAGTTGACTCTTTCCTTGAAGATATCTCACCAGTTGTCCTCATTTCATAGGCAGTTAAGGAGCCAAATAACTCATCCATTGAGAAGTTTTTCAGATCCTTGGCTTCCTCTATAGAAGAGACCTTAGTATCATACTTAGATGTGAGTGATCTAAGTACCTTTTTGACAATAATTTCATCAACAATTTCCTCTCAAAGTCCTCTGATGGTGTTCACTGTTTCATCTACTCTGTGAAGGTACTCTGCAATCTTTTCTTCATCTTTCATCTTCAAACCTTCAATTTGACCTCTTAGTGATTGCAGCTTGGCCTCTTTGACTTTGGAATCTCCTTCAAATAATCTCTACAATTTATCCCAAGTCTCTTTGGCAGATGAGTAGTGCATGACCTTGAAAAACTCATTATCTGACATCCCACTTAGAATAACATGTTTAGGCTTTGCATTGTTCTCATACTCCTTCTTGGCATTTGGATCTGTGGAAGGAACACTAGGGATAGTATACCCATTCTTGACAGACATCCACACATCAAAACTAAGAAGAAAGACAAGTTTCCATTCTTCTACTCCAAAAGGAATAGTTAGATCCATCCAACATGGGGGCTTTTGTGGAGGCAAACTCATTTCTTGCCATTGTGTTCTTTGACCAGAATCTACCCAAGCTAGAGAAATATTTGATCAATCAAGAACCTAATTATATGATACCAATTATTGAACACAATGTACCACTAAGAGGGGGGTGAACCAATGGTTCCTAAGAAATCTTTACCTTTTAAACCAATCTTTGAGTATCGGCTACCAACCTAAGCACTAAGTAATCAAACTGGTAAGATATGTCAGGATATCAAAAAGGAAAACACACAAATGCACAACCCACAATACCAGATATATGAGGAAAACCCAATATGGGAAAAACCTCAGTGAGAAATGTTACTGGAGTCTACTGTTCCAATCCATCCTCACAATAAAACAATGAATTACAATAATTTAGGGCACCAACCCAAGGAGCACCAATGCTTACTGATTTAGGGCACCAACCTAACGAGCACCAACCCCTACACCAAGCACCAACGTGGTGTAATACAATGAAATACAACTTGATACAATAATAGCAACTTGTTGCAAATGAGTTTTGCAACACCTGATCAACTGATGTTTGTCGGTTACCAACCTCCTCTATTTCACTGTTTCTTCCACTACCAGTTATCAAATTTCTCTCTGATCACTTACCAGTTACTCTTTGCCTTTCTTCTCTTTCTCTGAACCTCACCCTGCATAGTATCATACTTGGATGCCATCCTAACCTTTCAATCCCTACTGGTACACTTGACTATTAAGACTATAATAGTTCACTGGTTACTTTGTCTCTGCCAGTTAGAACCTCTCACCGGTTTAGCCTGCTAACACTCAGACACTTTTTCAATGAGATACTTCTCAAACTAACTTCTCTCTACTTTCTTAGACACTCACTCTTCTCACCACTTGTATTTAGCATCAAACATCTTTAGTATTGAGTTCACATATTTATATATGAATGTTCCCACCAAAAACAACATTCAAATGGTGGTGTGCTAGGGTTTTCTTCCACCAACTCAATCTGCATCAAATCTAATTGGATCTTCTTTTCTAGAATGATGATCTGCATCAATCAGCACCACCATCTCCTCACCTTCCAATGTGTGTTTTCTATTTTTAGATATCTATTGCATGCTTTTCGGCCTTTCTATGTACATCACCATTAATGCTTCAATTGTTTCCTTCAACCAATGACCACAAGGATCGGATTGTCCTATAGGATCAGATCAATCATCTTGGCTCTCTTTCTTCCTCAAGCCACAACATCCTGCCATCATCCCATGATTTGTGGGTTCTTCATTAGTGTCGACCTACTCATCAACCACCATATCAATGAACACTTCAGCGACCTCTAGTTGTTCTCCACTTGGTGTCAACCTATCATCCTTGTTAACATCCACCTCTGTCTGGTCTACTATGTTGGTTAGACATCCTTCACCGACCAAGACTCACTACAGGTTCAACTCACCTTACT
The DNA here is from genome assembly GCF_030272615.1 of Cryptomeria japonica. Lineage (NCBI taxonomy): Eukaryota > Viridiplantae > Streptophyta > Pinopsida > Cupressales > Cupressaceae > Cryptomeria > Cryptomeria japonica. The sequence continues at coordinate 468,165,099 of NC_081411.1, read as the reverse complement.
GGTGGACCTTCATACCTGCTAACCTCTTCTCTCTGTTGGTGGATCCAGTTGATTTTCCATCAAACATACTAGTCCATCTGCTAAGTCCATTTATCGGTTGCATTATACTTCTCTTTGTATACCGGTGATCACATCCCTATTATCCTTCTCTTTGTTATTGGCGGTCCTTATTTTTGGTAGATGTTGCACTTCATGTGTACTGGTAACATACCTTTTCTATCTACTTACACACTCCATCCTTCATACCATTTGACATCACTACTTAACTTCACCCATACTGATCACCACTACTTACTCACTGGTGACCATTCCATACTGGTTGACATCAATGATTGTTGGCATATGATGATATGATGAAAATGTATGTTGTCATTGATGTCAATAAGTACAGGAGAACCGGTATGAAGATTGGAAGAAGTTGTTATTGACGTTCAAGTTGGAGAACTGGTATGAAGAGATGAAGTGAACCGATGTCAGGGTTTCACTAATTGTGACTACTGGTTGGTAGTCTCAGCTCTAGGGTTTCCAGTTTGGCAATCTAGCTTTTGCGATGCAACCAGTGATTTTTTGTGATGAGTTAGCTAAGAAATAAGGATGAGAATGAGATGCCACATCATTTTTGTGCACGTGAAGGATTTCCTTGAGGATCTTGTATGTGAAGATCAATTGCATTAAATGTCTACCTTGGGAATGAACAATCTTCATAGCGGTGTGTGAAGAGAGAATGATGGGTTACTGATTTCCATCTGTGGTGAAGAATGGACAATGCAGAATGTCTTATGATCTATTTGAATTTTTTTTATTCTATGCAAAGTGTTTGAATGGTCAGGATTGGACCGCTTGTAATTATAAACCTAAAATGTTTAGGGTTTAGGGTTTATGCTACTGACCTAATTGTTGTCTATAAGGTTGATGATGGTTGTTATTGTTTGTGTTGGCAAATGTTGTGTTGTATCTGAGTGATGAGATACTTGCCAGACTAGTGAGTGGAAAACTACAGAGTGTGATTGTAGAGTAGAGGAACTGAAAAGGATCTGCCTTAGCATGTAGTGTTGTTATCAAATCAAAGCTTTACCTGTTGTCTTCTAACCATTTCAACAGAAGGAAAATCCCTTTACTGGGTAGCTTTAACAGGCTTATTGTAAATCCTCTAACCAGGTGACTCAAGATCATTGATTTCTTTAAATCCTCTAGCGAGGTAACTTTTAACAGGGTTTCAACCTTTAACAGGGTATATAGCCATCCCTTAACCGAGTGATCTTTAACAAGATCGGTTCCTAACAGAACCTTATTATAAAGTTTTTAACTAGACTAGGCTCCTAATAGAGTGAGCTTCAAAAGAGTTCAAAAACAATCTTGTGGGTATTCATCCCCACCGTGGTTTTTTCCATTTGGGTTTCCATGTGAAAAATATGTGTCATGAGTTGTGCATTTTTCATGTGATGATTGAATATTCTTTGTTTAGGTGAATATGCATGCAGAGCTAATAGTTATGGTATTACTGATACAACGCATGCATGAGTATATTGGTGAAGTAGTTATCAAGTGTTGAATGTTATTTGAAGTATTCAGTTTTATTGGTTTAGCTATCTGAAGTCTTATTGTTTTAACTAGTATTGCCATGGTTAAGTTCAGTGATGAAGACAACCGGTTATCATTGTTTTAACTTGATAAGTTGTTGATAAGTTTTTATCTATACTGATTCACCCCCCCTCTCAGTACCAGTTAGGGTATTTATTGTTCATCATTATTCATGAATTGGTATTAGAGCAACTCTAGGTCCTCGATGATATAAGCTTAACCGCTTGAGGTAAAATATCTTGCTTTAATGATGAGGAGGGAAGGTCCTAAGTTCAATAGAGATAACGTCAAAATATGGAAGGATAGAATGAAGATTTATATCAAGAGTTTGGGTGCTCATCACTGGAGCTATGTTGAGAATGCCTATGTAATCCCAACTGGCACTCTAACCGATTATCACAAAAGAGAGATTCAAGAAAATGGGCAAGTCATGGAAGCCCTTATTAGCATCTTGTCCGATATTGAGTTCATTGATGTAAAGGATAAGGAAAATCCTAAGGATGTATGGGACACATTGGAAACTATTTATGGTGGTGATGAGCATGTAAAACAAGCTAAGGAAGAGAGCCTTAGAGGAAAATTTGAAGACATGAGGATGGTTGAAGGAGAGACCATTCAGAAATATGGCATAACAATAAAGACAATGGTAGGAGATATAAAGAGCATTGGTGGAACAATTGATGATGCCACCATTGTTAGTAAAGTTTTGAGATCATTGTTACCAGTCAATGCAATTAGAGTTGCTAATATTCAGGAGCTAAGATCTATCGACAAAACCAAGGTATCCTTAGACTCTATAATTGCAAAGTTGACTGCGTATGAGTTGAATAGCTATGATGGAAGTGTTCAAAAGACTGAGTCAGCCTTTAGAGCATCTATTGCACCAACCAGAAAAGAAAAAGAAGTAAGTACCAGTTATGAATCCATGCAAAGCAGAGGTATGGATGATGAAGAGATTTTGATGGAGTTGGAAGCTCTTCTTTCTAAGAGACTTCCAAAAGGCACCAGAAAATCTAGAGGTAAGCTTCCTTTAAATTTTTTTTCCTGCAATAAGATAGGACATATAGCTGTTAACTATCCTAACAATGACAATAAGGATAAACTAGAGAGGTTTAGAAAGTATAAAAGAGGAAGTAGAAGAAATTGTCTTGTTCTAGTGGATGAAGGTGTTACTGATGAAGAATATGAGGATGAAGAGAATGAAGACATAGTGTTTGTAGCTATAAAGGAAGAAGTGTCCGACAAGAAAGCCCTTGTCTCTCGCATTGACAACTCTAATGAGTGGATTATTGATAGTGGGTGTTCTCACCACATGACTAGTGATCGGAGAAAGTTTCTATCTCTAGAAGAATATGATGGAGGTGTTGTCAGGTTTGGCAATGATGCACCATTCTTAGTGAAAGGTAAAGGATCCATCTCACTAAATGGAAAGAGCAGTGTGGATGATGTCTACTGGGTAGAAGGTCTTAAGCATAACCTTTTGAGTGTTGCTCAGCTCAATGACAAAGGAATCATTCTGGAGCTCAAAGGTGGAGTCTGAAGTATAATTGGAAAGAGTGGTGAACTTATTGCCACCGATAAGTAGACCAGAGGTATCTTGTTTCAGTTGAATGCCAAGATTAGTCAGTGTCTGATGGCGAAGTTTGATGACTGTTGGATATGGCATAGGAGACTTTGTCATATGAATTTTGATAATATTGTAAAGGTGAGTAAGATCAAGGCAGTAAGAGGATTGCCTTCGCTAAACAAACCAAAGAATTCTTTATGCAGAGAATGTCAACTTGGGAAGATGTCTTCCTCAACTTTCAAAGGTAAGTCTTTTTCAACAAAGAACTTACTTGCTCTTGTGCACACTGATCTGTGTGGTCATATGAAAACTAGAAGTATTTAGGGAGATAGGTATTTCATGATTCTTACTGATGATTTCTCAAGAATGATGTGGGTTACATTCTTGAAAGACAAGTTTGAGGCATTTGGAAAGTTCAAAGCCTTTAGAGCATTGGTAGAGAAGGAAAGTGGTCAAAGGATAAAATGCCTAAGAACTAATCAAGGAGGTGAATTCACTTCTAATGATTTCAACAAGTACTATGAAGAGAATAGTATCAAGAGGTAGTTGTTTGCCCCAAGGAAAACACAATAGAAAGTCATAGCAGAAAGGAATAACAGGACTGTAGTTGAAGCGGCCAGAACAATGCTAATCCAAGGAAAGGTTGCTCATACTTTTTGGAGAGAAGCGGCGAGCACTGTAGTCTATACTATGAATTGGGTACTTATCAAGAAAGGTAAAGATAAAACCCCTTATGAGTATTGGACTGGGAAGACTCCCACTGTGATTTATTTTAAATTATTTAGCAATAAGTGTTATATCAAGAGAGGTGAGTATCTAAGAAAGTTCAATGCTAAATGTGATGAAGGAATATTTCTGGGATATTCCACTAAAAGCAAAGCTCTCAAGTGCTACAACAATAGGACTGATAAAATTGTTGAGAGTATCAATGTCAGGGTTGATGAATCCCCTGAGAAACCTGAGGAAACTTGCAGCAAGCAAGTGGAAGATGAATCGGGTGTAAACTTCTAGGAACCGGTTAAGAAAGAAACAAGCAAAGACCTAAGTGTTCCTGTACCGGTAGAAGTTGTAGTAGGTGAAGAAGAAAATAGAGAAGAAGAAGAAGAGGAAAAGCAAGCAGAACCAACTAGAGTCATTCCTAGATATGTGAAACTACATCATGATCTGAAGCAGATCATAGGAGATAAAGATGTAGGGATACTCACAAGAAGATAGGTGAAAGAAAACTCTTGCATGATTTCTGAATTTGAGCCTGACTTCTAGAGAGGCACTTATAGATAAAGACTGGATTAAGGCAATGGAAGAGGAGCTAGACCAGATAGAAAAGAATGCAACATGGTCTTTGGTACCTAGAACGGAACACAAGAATGTCATAGGTACAAAATGGGTCTTCAGGAATAAGCTAAATGAAGAAGGAACGATTGCAAGGAACAAGGCAAGACTTGTATGCAAGGGATATGCTCGGGAAGAAGGAGAAGACTATGGAGAAACCTTTGCTCTAGTGGATAGACTGAAAGGTGTTCGAATGCTACTTGCATTTGCAACATTTAAGGGATTTAAGGTATATCACATGGATGTAAAGTCTGCATTCTTTAATGGAATCCTAGAAGAGGAAGTGTATATTGAGAAACCAGATGGGTTTGTCTTATCAGAAGATAGTAATATGGTGTGTAGATTACAAAAGGCCCTGTATGGATTGAAAAAAGCACCAAGGGCATGGTATGAACATTTACACTCTCATCTTGTGAAGATAGGATTTTAGACAACAAGTGAGGATAGAAACATCTACCTGAAATCTGAAGGTGATCAGATTATGATCTGTGAAGTGTTTGTATATGACATAATCCTTGGAGGAGATGATGAAATGAGCCATGCATTTGCAAATGAAATGAAGAAAGAGTTTGAGATGTCTCTGATTGGAGAGATAAAGTTCTTCATTGGTCTACAAATTCAACAGATGAAAGAGGGTATCTTTATTACCTAGTCCAAATATGTCAAATAGGTATTGAAGACCTTTGGCATAAAGGAGAGCAAACCAGTTGGTACACCTATGGTGACCGGCTACAAATTGACTAAGGAAGATGATTCAACATTGGTGAATGAGAAGGAGTACCAATCAATGATAAGTAAGCTGCACTATGTGGTACACAACAGACCAAATATTGCTCATGTAGTGGGCATTGTGGCCCATTTTTAGAAAAGTCCAAGAGAATCCCATTTGGTAGCAGTCAAGAGGATTCTTAGATACCTCAAAGGGACAATTGATTATGGATTGTGGTATCCATACAATGGTGACTTTAATATCAAAGTATATACCAATGCTAATTGGGGAGGTAATATGGATGACCAGAAGAGAACAACTGGTGGAGCGTTCTTTCTTGGTTGAAGACTAGTCTCATGGACAAGTAAGAAGCAGAGTTGTATTTCCCAGTCTATAGATGAAGCAGAATATGTAGTAGCATTTATGAACTTCACTCAAGCAATCTGGATGAATCATTTATTGGATGGTTTCAAAGTACCTATATCTGAACCGGTGAGTATATTTTATGACAACACAAGTGCAATAAATATTTCCAAGAATCTAGTATTGCATGCTATAACTAAACACATTGAGCTCAAGTATAATTTCTTGAGAGAGAAGGTTCAAAACAAAGAGGTTGTATTACAACATGTTTCCAATAAGAAGCAGTTAGCAGACATATCTAAACCCTTACTGAAGACTACATTTACCTATTTGAGAGGTGAATTAGGGGTTTTTCCCCTTCATGAAGTAAACTAAAGTTTTGTGCTCCACATCAATCAGGTACTACAGTGACAAATCTTACAAGGTTAATGTGTTGAAGGATGCTACTCCATAAGGGGAGCAACATAGTGGAGAATGGAAGCTTGTGCCTCCACTTTTGCATTATTGTCAAAGGGGGAGAAGATATTTGATGTATGGGGAAAAAGATATCTGAAGTAATGAAAGATATATGTTATAGTTGTACTGGTCTATGATATTTATAGTTGTAATGCTACACTGAGTATTACCATCAATGCCAAAGGGGGAGATTGTTGGCATATGATGATACGATGATAATGTATATTTTCATTTATGTCAATAAGTACAAGAGAACCGGTATGAAGATTGGAAGAAGTTTTTATTGACGTTCAAGTTGGAGAACTGGTATCAAGAGATGAAGTGAACCGGTGTCAGGGTTTCACTAAGTGTGACTACCAGTTGGTAGTCTTAGCTCTAGGGTTTTCGGTTTGGCAATCTAGCTTGTGTCATGCAACCAGTGATTTTTTGCGATGAGTTAGCTAAGAAATAAGGATGAGATTGAGATGCCACGTTAGTTTTGTGCATGTGAAGGATTTCCTTGAGGATCTTGCATGTGAAGATTGATTGCATTAAATGTCTACCTCAAGAATGAACATTATTCTTAGCGGTATGTGAAGAGAGAATGATGGGTTACTGATTTACATGTGCGATGAAGAATGGACGATGCAGAATGACTTGTGATCTGTTTGAAATTGTTTTAATCTATGCAAAGTGTTTGAATGGTCAAGATTGGACTGCTTGTAACTGTAAACCTAAAATGTTTAGGGTTTAGGGTTTATGCTACCGACCTAATTGTTGTCTATAAGGTCGATGATGGTTGTTATTGTTTGTGTTGGAAAATGTTGTGTTTGTATCTAAGTGATGAGATACTTGCCAGACCAGAGAGTGGAAAATTGCAGAGTGTGATTGCAGAGTAGAGGAACCGAAAAGGATGTGCCTTAGCATGTAGTGCTATTATCAGATCAAAGCTTTACTTTTTGTCTTCTAACCATTTGAACAGAAGGAAAATCCCTTTATTAGGTAGCTTTAATAGGCTTATTATAAATCCTCTAACCAGGTGACTCAAGATCATTGAGTTCTTCAAATCGTTTAGTGAGGTAACCTTTAACAGGGCTTCAACCTTTAACAGGGTATATAGCCATCCCTTAACCAGGTGATCTTTAACAGGATCGGTTCCTAACATAACCTTATTGTAAATTCTTTAACCAGACTAGGCTCCTAATAGAGAAATCTTCAAAAGAGTTCAAAAACAAGCTTGTGGGTATTCATCCCCACTGTGGTTTTCCCCATTTGGGTTTCCATGTGAAAAATTTGTGTGTCATGAGTTGTGCATTTTTCATGTGATGATTGAGTATTCTTTGTTTAGGTGAATATGCATGCAGAGCTAATAGTTATGGTATTACTGATACAATACATGCATGAGTATATTGGTGAAGTAGTTATCAAGTGTTGAATGTTATTTGAAGTATTTAGTTTTACTGGTTTAGTTGTCTAAAGTCTTACTATGTTTAACTGGTATTGCTATGGTTAAGTTCAGTGATGGAGACAACCAATTATCATTATTTTAACTTGATAAGTTGTTGAGAAGTTTTTGTTTGTACTGATTCACCTCCCCCCTCTCAGTACCAGTTAGGGTATTTGTTGTTCATCATTATGTTGACATGAATGACAACCTAATGCCAACAATCACTGCTCATACTATTGTTTCCTGCTTGTGACTATTTTTTTTGTTTTTCAAGGTTATATTTCACTTTTGATAGTGAGACATTTTCCATGGTACAATTCACAATCTCCTTTCTGTAAATCCTTTAAGACTAATTTTTGAACATATTGATCAAATGTTCTTTAAACACTTAACCATGACATGATATTGATGCATTCTTTCTATCCTAAGGACTACATTTTTTGCCTTGTTTATCTCTGTGATGAAACTTTATGACCATTATTATTAGTGCTTTAATCATAACTATCTCTAAGGGCAGTGATATACAAAAAAAGAGGTCTCCATCTTTGTCCTTGGACCTTAATATACTATCTTCTTTATTTCTAATATAAAACCTTTCTCAGGCAGATTTGGGACTTTCCTTTGTGCCTTTGTACATGACCTCCATTCTTGGTTGTCTAGAATTCATAGACATATATCCATTTCTTAATCTCTGCACAAACCTATAAACGCTAACCATATTGCCATGTCATATAATGTAACTTTTTTTTACCTTTGTGTGGACAAAAAAGCTAGATATCCTAATTCTCATGTTGGGTTAATAAAACCTTATGACTGTACTAACAAGAAAACTTTTAAGATCGAATGAGTCTTGCAAAGGCTCATATACCATGAATACCAATATGGCAATGGTCCTCAATCGATAGAAACCAAATCATACTACCTTGTCTATATAAGAAGTGAGGGTTGTCTTCAATAGGAAAACTATATACAAATCCCTAAACTAACTTAGGGAAAACCTATCTACACTTTGCAAACCCTAGAATGGAATCTTTCTCATACGTACCCTTTCAACATATGAAAAGGAAGATTATTGTTTTAAATGCACATTATATTGATAAACATGACACTTATTCATGACCATAAGGAGTTCTAACAAACAAGAGAGATAGTAGTAACAAACCTAGTGAATGTTGAATGAATAACACATAAAGTCTTCTTGACTATTCTTTTGGTTGTAATACTTTGGGTTTCGGGTCCCTATAAAATCTATTTACCTTAATCAAAAACACATAAATTCTTCTCTCTGCAGACCTACAACACATGGAAATAACATGTCACTGGCTCTTGAAAGACCCCTTCTTTAAGCATTATGTTATGCTTCTCTTCCTGTCTCTACAACATGTCACAAAATCTCCAAACTTGTACAACACACGGGTATTTCAGGTGTCACTAGATCTTGAAAGACCCCTTCTTTAAGCATTATGTTGTGCTTCTCTTCTTGTCTCTACAACGTGTCACAAAATCTCCCAAACTTTTAAAACACATAGGCATTCTTCTCTTCTTTTGGTGCTATCATCTTACTGCTATGTGGGCAAATCTCCTCTTATTTTTGTGTATGGGTAAGCTTGAGTGGCTATGTATTGGTCTTATATCTCCTTTATTACCCTACAACATGCCCTACCTTTTCTCAATTTACCATTACTTCTCCATGCAAAATTGAAACTGATACAAAAGCCTTGTACAAAACCAGGTGACCATTATAGCTTGAAACAGCTGCAAAAGAAGCTTAGGAGAAATGTAGGGTTTCCTTTACATGAGAAATCTCTTCATGACTTGTCCAAACAAATAATTTCTCTCCTAAGCTCAATATGGTATTTGACTTAGTCAAATGAAAACAAACCAAGAAGAGTGGTTATGTATAGATGTATATTCAAACATTGTTTCCCCCTGTGCTACATTTTAAGGGTATGTGCAAGATCACGGTGGGCCAAAACAGGCCCTTAAGTGGCAATGAAATTTTAGAAAATCAGAGTTATGCAACTTGACATGAAAATTTGAGTAAGTTATGAACATTATTTTAAAAATATTTAAGAAGAGAATTTGTAGAAAATTGAATGCAGTTTCTCAGCTACTGGTTGTTTTTTGAAAAAAAAATATATATATTTGATGAAAATTTAAAATTTCAATGCACTAGTACTAAAATTTTAGGAAAAAAATAAGGAGGTGTATGTCTAACCACCCTAATCACAATCAAATCATAATATTTTTTTTATAAGATTTACAATATAAGTAGTAGACTCATGTCCAAATGTGACACATATTTTTTAATAATTTTTTATGAAGTAAATAATTAATTATAATTTTTTTACAACTTTTCATCATTTCAAAACCTCCTATGTCTGACCACCTTAACTTGGTCTAAACTTTATGAAATTCACTTTTTTTTCCCTATAGTAGACAAAGAATAAAATGTGAAGAATCTTTCAGATTCAAAAAATGTGATACCATTTGAAAGTTACGCGTGTTTTTCAAGGAACCTATCAATCAGTACTTTAGTCAGAATTCAGTTAGAAAATAAATAATAATAATTTTTTAAAGTCAAAATAAGACAATCCTTATATTGTTGGAAAGATGAGAATGTCCTTAAAAAACCCTTTTTGTTTTATCAAATTTTGCTATAAAAAAAGTCGTCAGCCACTAGTGCGAAGTCTAGAAAATCAAAGAATACTCAAAAACACATTTTTTCTGTTGACTTTCTAGGCTCGTCATTTCCAAAGCAAATCCCAAAGCATTCTCGAGCCAAATTTTAAAATTTGAAATTTATGTCATAAAAATTAGATATCAGATAATATCAGATATCCGATAAAATTCGATATCCAATTCTAGCAAGTTATGATATTAATATTTTAATATAATATTAATATATTAATAAATTATATATTAATATATTGTATATCAATATATTAATATACAATATATTAATATATTGAATATTATTATATTAATATACAATTTATTAATATATTGAATATTGTTATATTAATATTAAATATGTTAATATATAATAAAAATGTTATATATTAATGCTATAATATATAAATGTATATATGAAAATTTATATTATTAACTTTTTTTTTAGTGGTCATATGGTATTCTAAGGGTTCACATGGTGTTGTTAGATGTCATATGGGGTTGTAAGGGGTAATGCATGTGTTAGAATAGCATATGACCCCTTAGGACACCATATGCATATCATATGGTCTTAAAGGGTCATATCGTGCACTAGGTTGTTAAAAGAGGTCATATGGTTTCCTAAGGGGTCGTAGGACATCATACGACCCCTTAGGACACCATCTAACACCTAAGGACACCATATGGTGTCCCAAGGCATTATATGGTGTCCTAAGGCATCATAGAGCATAATATGACCCCTTAGGACACAATATGACCCCTAACAACACCATATGGTGTCCTAAGGGGTTATAGAACACCATATGACTCCTTAGGACACTATATGGCCCCTAAAAACACTATATGGTGTGCTAAGAGGTCATATGGTGTCCTAAGGGGTCATAAGACACCATATGACCCCTTACGATGCAATATGGTGTCCTATGATGAATACTAAGAGGGGGGCAAATTAGTATGCCAAAAATCTCTGCACTAATACACTTAGACAGTCTAAAGATAAACTGGTAAAGCAGTCTAACAGTCAGACTGGTTACCACACATGCAAACCAAAATGTGAATAAAGCATTCACCCACAAAAGCAATACAACCATAACACAAGATATTTGACGTGGAAACCCAACTAGGAAAAACCACGGTGAGATGGAACTCACAAGTCACTATCTACAGAATAGAAACCAGACCGGTTAAGGTCTTACAATGTTCTTCACCAGAACAGATCCTATTAGGAATCTCAGTCTCTGTTAGGAGATAAGTCTGATTAAAGACTACCTTGTTAGAGGATTTTAGATTCATAGGTGTGAACCACCTTGTTAGAGGATTTTACAAAGGCTTTGAGGCCTACCCAGTTAAGGGCTAGAGACTTGTCAAAGATGTGAGTAATCAACAAGTGTTTGATCTATCTAATAGCACAAACTGGTTGGTTAGATCCAGTGTTGCTCACAGTTAATGCATTCCAGCATTACTTCAGTCTTCTCTATCTCTCTCTTAGTTACAACTTGATCTTCTCAGATAAGATCGTTCTTACAACAACTCAACATCCACCTTAAACCCTAGCACAACATTAACCCTTTCAGCAACAACTTAAAACCCTAGACATGATGTCCTTTTAAAGGAATCTGATTTCATGTCGGTCCAATAGGATTACATTACAATTTCCTAGGTTCAATGCATCTAGACATACTCAGTAACTTGACACAAAAATCACCGTCAATGTGTCAGCACCGTCAAACAATCAATGGATTGGTAACTCATCACAAAATGCCGGTTGGTAACTCATCATAGAGTATTACCGGTTCATACAAAATACCAGTTGCCGGTTTGACAAAAATGAAGACTGGTAAGAATGTGTTGTGCCGCTTTGCTCCCTCATATCACTTGGGATTAATGAACCGCTTGGGGTCGACATGCCACTTCAGACCAGGAAACACATTCTACAAAATCACCACTAGTCTAAAGACTAGAATACAACATACTGGTTGGAATAAATACTGGTTGAGCATAAGCTTATACATATAAAGGGGATCTCAATACAAGTGTGTGTCCATCAATGACAATCACAACATAAATAAACAAAAATGCCAACAATCTCCCCCTTTGGCATTGATGGCAACACTTAAGAAAATAAAATTTTGACATCTAAGTGTTTTACAACAAAAACTTGCCATTAACAAAATTGCTCCCCCTAAGCATATACACTATCCCTTAATCAACACAGTGTATAGAAATTTTGCATACAGAGCATAATCATTGAGATATCAAAGAATATAGCATATATCAAAGCATATATCAAAATGTCAAAACCAGATACCTCTCCCCCTGTGTCAGAAGATCAAAATTTTAAAACTAATAACCAGATACTTCTCCCCCTTTGCCAACAATGACAAAGTACCGCTGAATAACCCTATTTCCATATATATATAAAAGAGTTTATGACAATAATGAATAATACTTGTCAAAAACTATTTATAGTCCTGCAAAAATTATTTCATGGATAGAGACCAGGACTCAAGTAGGGAGGTTGCCACTTCTTTCTCTATCTGCATCTGGGATACCTGTTCCTCCATGGCATCTACTGTGCTCAGTTCCTGAGTGAACACTTCTGAAGAATTTGCAGTCATGGAAGTAAAACAAGTTGAAGCTCCTACAAATCCCTAGACCGTGTACTGATCTCTTGCTCCATCTTGGCTGACTGGATCTGAAACTGGTGAATGGTTTGCCCATATGTTGCAAAGGAATCATAAGGTGTCTTAAATGTGCCCAAGTAGGATTGTAAGTCCGTTTGAAGTTTTTGCTTCTTGGCTAGCACATCATCACAAAATAAATGAGGTTGACAGATTTTGCTGAGTAGCAAGTTTCCCTCATCCAAGGCATTCCTTATGTCCTTTTGATCTTTTAGTAGTTCAGTCCTAAGCTCATTCATCTTTTTCACTAGAGCAACATTAAGAGCCTTTTGGTGCTCTTTCTTTACATTAGCCTCTATTGCTTCTTCCAGACTCTACACCTGATCATCCACTACAATACATAGAAGTTTGAGCTGTGATAGTGATGATTCAGTGTCAGGAAGATTAGTACCAGGGATTAAACTGGTAAGTGTGTCTGCAGCCACCTGAATAATATCCTATTCCTTTTTCCTACGAATGACTTCAAGGTGCTCTTGGGCAACCTTGATGCTCTACATAAGCTCAAACTCACTTGCAGATTGGAGATCAATAGGACTCGAGATAGCAGCCAGTTTGGCTTGGCTCCCAGTTGCCTTAGGAGTCTCCATCTGTGTGCTCTTCATTGCTTTAGCTATCTTGTCTGCTTCTTCCTTCTTTTTCCTCTCCTTCTCTTCTTTCTCTTTCTCCTCTCTCTTTTTCTTCTCTTCCTCTTCCATCTTCTTCTTGTCTGCCTCTTCTTTCTGCTTCTACTCTGCTTCTGCCTTCTTCTTTGCTTCCTCTTCCTTCTTCTTCTATGCTTCCTCTTCCTTCTTCTTTTGTTCTTCCTCTTCCTTCTTCTTCTTCTCTTCCCCTTCCTTCTTCTTCTTCTCTTCCTCTTCCTTCTTCTTCTTCTCTTCTTCTTCCTTCTTCTTCTTCTCTTCTTCTTCCTTCTTTCTCTTTTCTTCCTTATCCTCTTCTTCTTTATTTTTCCTATCATCTTCTTGCTTCTTCTTTTCTTCATCTTTTTGTTTCTTCTCTTCCTCTTTTCTCTTCTCTTCCTCTTTCTTCTTTTTCTCATCTTCATCACTCTTCTTCTTCTCTTCCTGTTCCTTTGCCGCTTCCTGTGTGTCCTTAGCCTATTCACTGCCCTGGTATGCTTGTTGCCTCTATTCAGTTCCCTCAGAAGGTATGTCCTGAGTGACATCTTCTACATCCAGGGCATCGACATCGATAGTGTCGATTGGTTCTTCCACCAGGTTTCCTTCCTCATCAAAAACCTCATCCGATTTGGAAATAACCGGTTCTTTTTCTGCTTGGAGGTTGGCCATTCATGCTTTGTGAGCTAGCATAGCATGATTCATGTGCTGATGAGTGTCTTTTTCCACATCATCAATTCTCCCCTCCAACAGCCAGTGTCTTCTTCTCCTTGTGAAGAAGCGACCTTTAATTTGATCCAATACATCAAACAATTCTAAATTTGAGAGTTCGGGAAAGTATTGTGAAAAGACTTTCTCCCTAATCTCCTGTTCCTTTTCAATGGCAATGTGCCATTTATTATCTAATGCTATAAATAAGAAAGCCGGTGTCTGAGATTTAATCTCTGATGGCGACCGGTCATTCTTGCACAAATAAACAATGATTTCCTGTAGTATTTCCTCCTTCTCCTCATCACTGAAATCATCATAGTAATCTACTAAATCATGAAGTAATTTTCTCCTAATATTCTTAACTATCCTTTGAAAATGTGTCAAAAGTTTGTATGAGGAGATGTCAATATTTACCGGTGTGGATGTTGTCGGTTCATTCTTCTTCATCTTCTTTGTCTGTCGGGCCTTCTTTGGCTTTTCATCAAACTCGGTTTCTTCGGAGTCCGATTCATTTGTCTTAGTCTTCCTCTTTCTTTTGAAGACTTTTGCCGATGTTACCTCCGGTTTCTTCTTCACCAGTGACCACTTGGTCACTCTTGGAGTTGCAGTTGTAGCCGGTGTCGATGCTCCAGGCACTTCCTTGGCTTTCTTTGCTACCAGTTCTTTTCCTTTCTTCATCAATGGTTCTTCAGTCGATGCAATCCTCTCCAAGTAGGTTCTGGTCCTCTTACCCTTTGGATCAAGAGGCGAGGCAATAAGGGTTGAGGCATACCCTTCCAGCATGTCATACATAACCTCATAGCCCATTGGCTCCACTTCCTCCATTCTAGGCTCAACAGTCTCCATTAAACATTTGTCCACCTGAATAGTGAAACAGATGTCATCTTCATATTTCTTCACTATATCACCTGAGATTCTTACCCTCTGACTCATCTTTCTTTTGAACTCATCAAAATATTTGTTCAGTACTTCATGGTAGCCAGTTCCAATGGCTTGTACACTTTCCTTTATCTGCTTGGTTACCGGTTGGTCGAAAGACCACTGGACATCTCCTACTCCAGGAAAGTAGCCTTGGAACTAGAAGAACAACCCTACCAGTAGTTGTCCAAACTTAAATCTTAGTGCATTGTCCTATTTGATTGCCTTTAGATTCAATAGGAGTTGCCTCTCCATACCAGTGCATAATTCAAAAGATGCATCCTCTTTTATCATCCGATAAGCGGCATTTACCACTATAGCAGATACAGAATTAATCCTGCTGGCTGAAAATGTTCTGTAGCCTATCACCATGTAGGCGTATTTCACCAGTTCATCCTTGATAGGATTAACTATCATACCCCATGAGTCAATGGTTGAACTAGTGAGCTTGGCTATTTCAGTTTTGCTCACCTTTCTTAGGGCTAGCACTTCCCCTATGTTGCAAAAATCGATGACTGCATGAATTGCCTGAGGCGTAATATCATGCGTCCTCTCTAGGTACATCTTGTCACCGTGGACTCTGCTCAAAATAATTCTGATGTGATCCTCCGTGAAATCTTCTAGAAAATATACTGCATTATGGAATTTCTTCTTCTCTAAGACACTAAACTCCAGTTTGATCTTTTTGTCCTTGCCACAAAATAGACCTAACTGAGTGTGAATAGCTAAAGACCCTAGGTCTTCTATTTTGTAATCAATATAATCATAAATTCCCTCTTCAACTATGACTCCAGCCAGAACTTCTGACAAAGCATTATATTTGGACTTCCTCTGAATAAAACTTTCTGACTCTATGGATGTACTCGAACTGGTATGAGATGCGGAATCCATTATAGAGTATTTCAAGAACATGAAAAATACCTTTTCAAATGCAAATTTAGGGCTTCCTAATTCTGCTTCACTCCACTCTCCATCGGTTGCCAAATCACCACTCTGTGTTCTCCACTACCGCTTGCAAACTAGATTTGAATCTCTTTCAAGGTATGTCAATTTCTTGAAATCTTAGCTCAAATCGCCTTTTTTTTCACTCTGCACTTGAAAACTTCTCTTCGCTCAAAATCAAATAGTGAGAAATGATTTGAAAAATGCTTTTATACATGTCTCTCACCTACCGCCGTTAATGCTCCTCTATTAGGGCATAAACCCTAATTTGCCTTTTTACCATTTTCGGTCTTCTACCAAGCGATAGGTATCACATACCGGTTAAGGTCTTTTACTGGTTTAAACCAGGGGTTCAAAAACATTTTTCCATTTGCTCCCCCTAAGCCTTTGAGGCTTAGTTTGTCGATTCCGATATTTCCACACTAGGTGCATAAATCGGTTCCTCTTCCAACATTGTTGGTTTCTTCCTCCAGGTTTTCTTCATGTCCCCTTGAACTTTTTCAACATCGATTTCTCCTTCTTGAGTGATTGGTATATCATTAGATATACTTTTTCTGCTTTTGTAGAATCTTGCAATGTGACCCGGTTTGTTGCAGTGATAGCAAACAAGTCCAGGCGCTCTCCAAGGTCCATTGTACATGTTTCCATTCTTCCTTCTGCATGTTGTAGTAGTGTGACCATGACCATGATAGATCATACAATTTTCTCTCCATCTGGTTGCCGCTTGATGGCCACCGCTTCTCAATCAATGATTGAAGACATTAAACCGACTGTGGTTCCGGTTCACAAAAGGTTCAAGACTAGTTCCTTGGGTCCTTTGAGGATATTTTCCAGTGTTATCCATCATAGACCTGCATTCAAATGCTCTATGCCCAAACTTGTTGCATGCATAACAATGACCATTGAACATATTGGATCTAGGTACATTGTTGATAAAATATGGAAAATTATTGTAGGCTTTGCTCCTACATACATTGGCAGTGTGTCCTTCTTTAAGATAGTTAAAGCAAACAGGTTTGAATTTTTGCTTACCTTTTCCTTTGAGTGGCAGTTGCTTCTTTGATGCTTCAGCATTTGTTCCCGAGGATTCTCCTTCCTCATGTCCAGAGAAACCAAGACCATTGGTATTCTTTGCCGGTCTAGATGACTCAAGCTTTTGCTCTAGCTTGACAGTACTTTTGCCAAACTTAGCCAATATTTCCTTTGACTCAAAGAGTTCTTTGGAAATAGCAGTATTTGTCTCCATAAGACTTGCATTTTTAGAGATGGCAATGTTCAGTTCTCCTTGTATGTCTTCCTTTTCCATTCTGCTCTCATGAAGGCGAGCAGTCAGCGCACTAATCTCTTGTTTCAACTTGGAGATCTCATGATCTTTGTCCTTTACCAGATCTTCATCTTTTCTCCAGTTCTCAAGCTCTTGACTAAACCGAATAGTCAGTCCTTCCAACTCCTTTCTCAGATTGGAGTTTGAATCATTCAGCTTATTTACTTCAGCTATCATGGCTTCCATATTAGCTTCATCTTCAGAACTACTTTCAGATAGCTTCATCATCTTTTCTGCATGTTCTCTCCTTTTTTCTTGAGATGCCTTGTATTTGACCATAAGATCATCATAGGCTTCCTCAGACCTAGTGAGCTATTGAGTAAGTTCCCTCATGGTGTATTCCCCCATATCTCTTTCCAAGTGGTTAAACTTATAGAAAGGCTGGCTCTGATACCAATTGATGAATACTAAGAGGGGGGGGTGAATTAGTATGCCAAAAATCTTTGCACTAAAACACTTACAGAGTCTAAAGATAAACTGATAAAGCAGTCTAACAGTCAGACCAGTTACCACACATGCAAACCAAAATGCGAATAAAGAATTCACCCACAAAAGCAATACAACCATAACACAAGATATTTGATGTGGAAACCCAACTGGGAAAAACCACGGTGAGATGGAACTCACAAGTCACTATTTGTAGAATAGAAACCAAACCGGTTAAGGTCTTACAATGTTCTTCACCAGAACAGATCCTGTTAGGAATCTCAATCTCTGTTAGGAGATAAGTCTGATTAAAGACTACCTTGTTAGAGGATTTTAGATTCACAGGTGTGAACCACCTTGTTAGAGGATTTTACAAAGGCTTTGAGGCCTACCTGGTTAAGGGCTACAAACTTGTCAAAGATGTGAGTAATCAACAAGTGTTTGATCTATCTAATAGCACAAACTGGTTGGTTAGATCCAGTGTTGCTCACAGTTAATGCATTCCAGCATTACTTCAGTCTTCTCTATCTCTCTCTTAGTTACAACTTGACCTTCTCAGATAAGATCAATCTTACAACAACTCAACATCCACCTTAAACCCTAGCACAACATTAACCCTTTCAGCAACAACTTAAAACCCTAGACATGATGTCCTTTTAAAGGAATCTGATTTCATGTCGGTCCAATAGGATTACATTACAATTTCCTAGGTTCAATGCATCTAGACATACTCAGTAACATGACACAAAAAGCACTGTCAATGTGTCGGCACCATCAAAAAATCGGTGGATTGGTAACTCATCACAAAATGCCGGTTGGTAACTCATCACAGAGTATTACCAGTTCATACAAAATACCAGTTGCCGATTTGACAAAAATGAAGACTGGTAAGAATGCGTTATGCCGCTTTTCTCCCTCATACCGCTTGGGATCAACGAACCACTTGGGGTCGACATGCCACTTTAGATCGGGAAACACATTCTGCAAAATCACCACTAGTCTAAAGACTAGAATACAACATACTAGTTGGAACAAATACCAGTTGAGCATAAGCTTATACATATAAAGGGGATCTCAATACAAGTGTGTGTCCATCAATGACAATCACAACATAAATAAACAAAAATGCCAACATCCTAAGGGGTCATAGAATACCATATGACCCCTTAGGACACAATACGACCCATAACAATACCATATAGTGTCCCAAGGGATCACTGAACACCATATGACCTCTTAGGACACAATATGACCCCTAACAACACCTAAGGGGTCATATGATGTTGTATGACCCCTTAGAACACAATATGACCCCTAAGCACACCATACGACCCCTAACAACACAATATGATATCCTAAGGGGATGAATGACATCATATGACTCATTAGGACACAATATGACACCTAACAACACCTAAGCGGTCATATGGTGTCCTAAGGGGTCATATGGTATCCTAAAGGGTCATAGGACACTATATGACCTCATAGAACACAATACGATCCCTAACAACACCATATGGTTTCCTAAGGGGTCATAGGACACCATATGAACCCTTAGGACACAATATGACCCCTAACAACACCTAAGGGGTCATACAATGTTGCTAGGGGTCATATGGTGTCCTAATCAGGAATATGACACCATATGACCCCTTACGACACCATACGATCCCTAATGACACCATATGGTGTCCTAAGGGCTCATATAGTGTCCTAAGGGCTCATAGGACACCATACGACCCCTAATGACACCATATTGTTCCAAGGGCTCATATGGTGTCCTAAGGGGTCACAAGACACCATATGACCCCTTAGGACACAATATGACCCCTAATGACACCTAAGGGATCATATGGTGTCATCAGAGATCATATGGTGCTGTAGGGGGTCATAGGACACCATATGACCCCTTAGGATATCATACGGCCCCTAGAGACATCGAAGGGGTCATATAGTGTCTTAAGGGGTCATAGGACACCACATGACCTCTTAGGACACCATATGACCCCTAATGACAACATATGGTGTCCTAAGGGGTCATGTTGTGTGCTAAGGAGTCATAGCACACCATATGACCCATTAAGACACAATATGACCCTTAATGATACCTAAGGGGTCATATGGTGTCGTTAGGGGTCATATGGTGTCCTAAGGGGTCAATGACACCATATGACCCCTTAGGACACCATACAACACCTAACAACACCATATGGTGTCCTAAGGGGTCATAGGACACCATATGACCCCTTAGGACACCATACAACCCGTAACTATACCTAAGGGGTCATATGGTATCGTTAGGGGTCGTATGTTGTTTGAAGGGGTCATAGGACACCATATGACCCCCTAGGACACTATACAACCCCTTACGACACCATTTGGTGTCCTAAGGGCTCATGTGGTGTCCTAAGGGGTAATAGAAAACCATATTATGTCCTAAGGGATCATATGGTATTCTAAGGGATCATATGACAACATATGACCCCTTAGGACACCATACGACCCCTAATGACACCTAAGGGGTCATGAGATACAATATGACCCATTAGGACACAATATGACCCCTAATGACACCTAAGGGGTCATATGGTGTCCTAAGGGGTCATTGGACACCATATTACCCCTTATATGAAGGGTTCATATGATGTCCTAAGGGGTCATAAGACACCATATGACTGCCTTAGGACACCATACAACTCCTAATGACACCTAAGGGGTTATATACTGTCATTAGGGACACCATGTGACCCCTTAAGTCACCATATGATCCCTAATGACACCATATAGTGTTCTAAGGGCTCATATGGTGTCTTAAGGGGTCATAAGAAACCATATTGTGTCTTAAGGGGTCATACGGTGTTCTAAGGCATCATAGGACAGCATATGACACCTTAAGACACCATATAATCCCTAATGACACCTAAGGGGTCATAGGACATCATATGACCCATTAGAACACATTATGACCCCTAACGACACCTAAGGGGTCATATGGTGTTGTTAGGGGTCATATGGTGTCATAAGGGGTCATTGGACACCATATGACCCCTTATAACACCATACAACCCCTAGCGACACCATATGGTGTCCTAAGAGGTCATATGGTGTCCTAAGGGGTCATAAGACACCATATGACCCCTTAGGACATGATACGACCTATAATGACACTTAAGGGGTCATATGGTGTTGTTAGGGGTCATATGGTGTCATAGGACACCATATGGCCCCTTAGGACACCATACGACCCCTAACAACACCTAAGGGGTCATATGGTGTCATAAGGGGTCATAGGATAGCACATGACATCTTAGGACACTAGACAATGCCTAACAACAACATGTATGGTGTCCTAAAGGGTCATGTGGTGTCATTAGGGGTCATATGGTGTCGTTAGCAGTCATATGGTGTTGTAAGGGGTTATTGGACACCATATGATGCCCAACAACATGATATGGTGTCCTAAGGGCTTATATGGTGTCCTAATGGGTCATAGGACACTGTATGACCCCTTAGGACACCATACGACCCATAAAAACACCTAAGGAGTCATATGGTGTTGTTAGGGGTTGTATGGTGTCCTAAGGGATCATAGGACACCATATGACCCCTTAGGACACCATGAAACCCCTAACAACACCATATGTTGTCTTAAGGGCTCATATGGTGTCCTAAAGGGTAATAGGAAACCATATTGTGTCATAAGGGGTCACTGGACACCATATGACCCCTTAGGACACCATACGACACCTAACAACACCTAAGGGGTCATAGGACACAAGATGACCCATTAGGACACAAGATGACCCCTAAAGACACCTTAGGGGTGTTGTTAGGGATCATATGGTGTCCCAAGGGGTCATTGGACACCATATGGCCCCTTAGGACACCATACGACCCCTAACGACACCATATGGTGTTTTAAGAGGTCATATGGTGTCCTAAGGGGGCATAGGACACCATATGACCCCTTATGACACCATACAACCCGTAATGACACCTAAGGGGCCATATGGTGTCATTAGGGGTTGTATGGTGTCATAAGGGGTCATAGGACACCATATGACCCCTTAGAACACCATACAACCCCTAACAACATCTAAGGGGTCATATCATGTCCTAAGGGGTCATAAGATATCGTATGACATCTTAAGACACTAGACAACACCTAACGACAACATGTATGGTGTCCTAAAGGTTCATGTGGTGTCGTTAGGGGTCATATGGTGTTGTAAGGGGTCATTTGACACCATATGACCCCTTTGGACACCATACGACATCCAATGATATGATATGGTGTCTTAAGGACTTATCTGGTGTCCTAATGGGTCATAGGACACCATATGACCCCTTAGGACACCATACGACCCGTGACAATACCTAAGGGGTCATATGGTGTCATTAGGGGTCATATGGTGTCCTAAGAGATCATAGGACACCATATGACCCCTTAGGATACCATACGACCCCTAATGACACCATATGTTGTCTTAAGGGCTCATATGGTGTCCTAAAGGGTCATAGGAAACTATATCATGTCCTAAGGGGTCACTGGACATCATATGACCCCTTAGGACACCATATGACCCTTAACAACACCTAAGGGATTATAGGACATAATATGACCTGTTAGGACACAAGATGACCCCTAAAGATGCCTAAGGGGTCATATAACACAATATGACCTATTAGGACACAAGATAACCCCTAAAGACACCTAGGAGGTGTCTTTAGGGATCATATGGTGTCCTAACACATCATTGGACACCATATGACCCCTTAGGACACCATACAAACCCTAATGACACCATATGGTGTCCTAAGGGCTCATATGTTGTCCTAAGGGGTCATCAGACACCATATGACCCCTTAGGACACCATAAGTCTCTTAATGATACCTAAGGGGTCATATGGTGTCGTTACAGATCGTATAGTTTCCTAAGATATTACATGACATCTTAGGATACTATACAACACCTAATGACAACATGTATGGTGTCCTAAAGGTTCATGTGGTGTTGTTAGGGGTCATATGGTATCGTTAGGGGTCATATGGTGTTTTAAGGGGTCATTTGACACCATATGACCCCTTTGGACACCATACGACATCCAACGATATGATATGGTGTCTTAAGGGCTTATTTGGTGTCCTAATGGATCATAAGACACCATATGACCCCTTAGGGCACCATACGACCCATGACAATACCTAAGGGGTCATATGGTATTGTTAGGGGTCATATGGTGTCCTAGGAGAACATAGGACACCATATGACCCCTTAGGACACCATACAACCCCTAATGACACCATCTGTTGTCTTAAGGGCTCATGTGGTGTCCTAAAGGGTCATAGGAAACCATATCATGTCCTAAGGGGTCATTGGACATCATATGACCCCTTAGGACACCATATGACCCTTAACAACACCTAAGGGGTTATAGGACATAATATGACCTGTTAGGACACAAGATGACCCCTAAAGACACCTAAGGGGTCATAGAAAACATCATTGGACACCATATGACCTCTTAAGACACCATACAAACCCTAATGACACCATATGGTGTCCTAAGGGCTCATATGTTGTCCTAAGGGGTCATTAGACACCATATGACCCCTTAGGACACCATAAGTCTCTTAATGATACCTAAGGGGTCATATGGTGTCGTTACAGATCGTATGGTGTCTTAAAGGGTCATAAGACACCATATGACCCCTTAAGACACCATACAATCCCTAACAACACCATATGGTGTCCTAAGGGCTCATATAGTGTCCTAAGGGGTCATAGAACACCATATGACCCTTTAGGACACCATACGACCCCTAATGATACCTAAGGGGTCATAGAACACCATATGACCCATTAGGACACAATATGACCCCTAACGACACTTCATAGGACACCATATGACCCCTTAGGACACTATACAATCCTTAACGACACCTAAGGAGTCATAGGACACCATATGACCCATTAGGACATAATATGACCCCTAACAATACCTATGGAGTCATATGGTGTCGATAGGGATCATATGATGTTCTAAGGGGTCATTGGACACCATATGAGCCCTTAGGACAACATACGACACCTAACAACACCATATGGTGTCCTTAGGGCTCATGTGGTGTCCTAAGGGGTCATAGGACACCATATGACCCCTTAGGACACCATACGACCCATAACAACACTTAAGGGATCATATGGTGTCGTTAGGATTTGTATGGTGTCCTAATGGGTCATAGAACCACCATATGACCCATTAGGACATCATACCACCCCTAACGACACCATATGGTGTTCTAAGGGCTCATATGGTGTCCTAAGGGGTCATAGGACACTACATGACCCCTTAGAACACCATACAACCCCTTAGAATACCATACAACCCATAACAACAACTAAGGGGTCATATGGTGTCATTAGGGTAATATGGTGTCCTAAGGGGTCATAGGACACCATATAACCCCTTAGAACACCATACGACCCCTAACGACACCTAAAGGGTTATATGGTGTCCTAACGGGTCATAGGACACCACAAGACCTCTTAGGACACCATACAACCCCTAACGAGAACATATGGTGTCCTAAGGGATCATGTGGTGTCCTAAGGGGTCATGGGACACCATATGACCTGTTAGGATATAATATGACCCCTAACAACTCCTAAGTGGTCGTAGGACACCATACAACCCCTAACGACACCATATGATATCCTAAGGGCTCATATGGTATCCTAAGAGCTCATATGACACCATACAACTCCTAATGACACCTAAGGGGTAATATGGTGTCGTTAGGGATCGTATGGTGTCCTAAGGGGTCATAAGACACCATATGACCCCTTAGGACATAATACGACCCTTAACAACACCATATGGTGTCCTAAGGAGTCTTAGGACACCATATTGTGTTCTAAGGGCTTATATGTTGGCAAATGACACTCTATTGGTTGGTTTCACTATGTTGTCATTTATGGAAACATGATTTTGGGTTCCAGCTTCATATGGTATACTGACAGGCACTTCACAGACTCTACACCAGCACCGACATGGGCATAATAGAAGATTTATTTGGTCACCGACAATGCATGCCGACATTGTATTGTAAAGGTCATTGGTATTGGAGGCCGACACAACTTGGATCTAGCATCAACAAATTGTTTTAATGTTTATTCATTTATGTTGTATGGCTGATGTAGACACCTAAAAATGTCTCATTGATCATGTACTAATTATTCCTCTAATTGATTAAATAATCTTTATTATTTAATTAATTTAATTAATCTATTTCTTCTAATTTCATATTTCCTCATCATCTTACTAATTATTCTATTTTCCTATTCTATCATCATTTGATCATTTTAATCATTTTTTAAATATTAATTAAATATTTATTATTTAATTAATTATGGTTAATTCCCCAATTTAAATAATCTTTATTATTTAAATAAATTAATTTTCAATTTCTATCTCTAATCATCTAATCATTCAACCCTCTTCTAAATATTAATTAAATATTTATTATTTAATTAATTATTATTTAATCCTTTAAATTAAATAATCTTTATTATTTAATTAAATTCCATTTCTAAATACTTAAATAGTTTCTTTAAATTAATTAATTAATTAATTAATTCTTCAATTCAAAATCCCGAAATTCTAATTTCATTTAATTTCATATTCTTCTAATTTCTTCCAAATTCAATGACATGTGCATGATTTCAAAAACCAAGTTGAAAATCAAAGTCAAGTTCTAAATATATTCAAATGCTAAATTGAATTAAATAAATTCAATTATTTGAATTAAGTATCATACAAAGATTAAATTAAAAATCTAAATCTAAATGCAAGCACGTGCTAAATTAATTAATTAAATCATTTATCTCTTCAATCTCTATTTCCATCTTTCAGTTAGCTTTTTCTAAAGTAAGCTTTCTGTGTTATCTTCTTTATTTCCTCCAATCATTCTTTTTCTTCCTTCAGTCAGCTTTTTCTCAATCAGTTGACTCAATTATTCTATTCAATCTATTGAGTTCCACTCCTACAATCAGCAGTTCAACTATCAGTTTTCATTTGAGCTCACCTGAGTTCACACCTCTTGATCAATCTGTTCCACCTTTCAATCAATCTCATCCAATTTTCTATAAATTGAGCATCCAATCTCCATTTTCAACAATCACAAACTTTGAATCTTTGTGTCACTTGCAGGTTACCAGCACAATATTTGAGAGCTATCATACCACGAAGAGGAGAAGAGCAATGGAAGTTCTACGCAGTCATGGAATAGGAAGTTTTTTATTTGATTTGATGATTTATAATTCCTATTTCTTAATTGTGTTATTTCATTGTATTGTTTGTTAAATTCTGATTAGGATAGGGATTCGTGATTTCCCTTGTTTCTAATTGATTACTTTGTTAATAGAAGATGAATTTTGCATCCCACATTTTGGTGAACCCAATGTGAACTAACA
The DNA here is from genome assembly GCF_030272615.1 of Cryptomeria japonica. NCBI lineage: Eukaryota > Viridiplantae > Streptophyta > Pinopsida > Cupressales > Cupressaceae > Cryptomeria > Cryptomeria japonica. Next base: position 468,138,899 of record NC_081411.1, on the reverse strand, counting down.
ACAATTTAACCTTTTTCTGTGTTCTATGTGATTTTTGTAGATTGTGTGGATTTTTCTTTTTTTTGCAGGTTGCATGAATTTTGAGAAAAAATATTTCCATCATGCAATCGAGCTTACATCATCATGCAATCACATAGACAGAATTACACATTCAATCCTTCGGGGTCAAACATTCATTCTGACAGGGTCATGCAATCGCCCTGTCCAAATCATGCAATCGCCCTTTTTGAATCACGCATTCGCAGGAAGCTTTGTTGTTTAATTTTTTCTTCCATCTGTTATTTGTTTTGTTTAATTCTACCTCAAATTTGGTTACCTGGGATCAACTTGCTTTTATTTTATGATTTGATTATTACAGTTTATGGCAAGAAAACTACATTTCAGGATTTCAGGTGCAAGAAGGATGAAACAACAAAAAAGAGAAGCTAAATGCTACCAAAAGGTTCTCCAGGCAGAAAAATTGATACAGGATTCAGAAGAGCAACTAGCCTTAGATAGATATAATAGCCTAGTTCTTTCTTATACAGTTAAATATGATCTAATCAATATTGAATGGATGATGAGGGATTTGGCTAGGGCTTGACAATTGGTTTTGTAGGTTCCTGATCAGGTTTAGTTTGCTTGCATTTTTCTAACATTTTGGTTGTTGTCTGCATTCTGTCATGCAATCGACCTGTTAGTACTTCACCATTGACAAGATACCATCACGCATTTGGTCTGTCAAATTTACACATTTGGTCTATCAGATTTATGCAGTCAGTCTGTCAGATTTACGCATTCGGTTTGTAAGTATCATGCAATCACTCAGGCAGTATTACGCAATCGCCTCTATCAAGTTTTGAGTTTCTATTTTTTTTTGTTAGTTTAATTTTACTACTAATCTTCTGTTTGCAGCCTATGGTAGATTCGCAGAGAGGATTAGATTAGTAATTTTGCATGCACACTTCACACTTCAATTCTTAGTGCTTAAAATCAACAACAGTTAAAAAGGACATGCATGCATAATCTCACACTTTGTTGTTGGTGTTTAAAATGAACATGGGCTAAAATTGACATGCGTGTATCTCACACTTGGTTTTTGGTGCTTAAAAATCAACAAATTGTTAAAATTGACATGTATGCCTTAATACTTGGATTTGGTGTTTAAAATTGACATGCACATGCGGATCTAACACCTAAATTTGGGCTATAAAACGAACATGAATCAGGTTGCATTAGATTAAATCATTTTCTATTTTTTAAGGTAAAGAACTTTTCATTGTGTCCGGGGTGGACCTACTGTTGCACTAACTGACTTTCCACCTGCCTTCGGGGTCTTGGGAGAAAGAAGGAAGGTGACAAAAACATCCAAATTTTCTTTTATTCTACGTAGTGAGGGGTATCTTTGATTGGGGATTTCATCACCCCACAAAGGTACTTTGAATTGGGATGCATTGGGGATATCATCTCTCCCAGCGTACTCTCGAGCGGGTTTTTTGAGCCGCTATATAAATATACTGGTCAGGCGGCTAGAGTGTTGAGTAAATTTGACGTATGTGGGGGCCTTCCCTGCACCAATAAGCTCAACTAAAGCCATAAGTGGCTTGCTCTGAGAATCCATTGTTGGATCAGGACCCCTCAAAACCTAATACTAAGAACCAATCTAGTTGCTAAAAATCCTACATTCAGTGGTTTTGGGAGTGTGGATCGTACCCCATAGATACCCTTCATGTACCTTACACTATGATACTGGAATCCCTTGGCTAAAAGATCCTCGGATCTTTGGGGTAAGAGAGACTGGCATGCCCAAGAAGTGTGTGCCATGGAGTGGAGCCAGTGCTGCCAGACTCTATCTGTTCATTTTGTCTCGGTATTTCATAAGGGCCTCACTGAATGTTGTCCACTATCTAGCCTAAGATTGCATTCCATGCTTTTCTATGTATCATTATGCTAGACTAGTATTGAGTCAGTCCCTTGGAATATTTCAGGCCCTATCCCACGTATCTCTGAATTTTCTGAGATTGTATGAAAATTGAGTTAGTCAGCTATACATACCTACCAGCAATTGTTCTGAGATTTGAAAAACTACAAAACATTGTCCTACACATGAAGCTACAGAAAACAAAGTCCATCTTGACACCAAAACTCAAAAGTCCTTACATACTTGTGACCCTAGGCAGTCTTTTACATAGTCTTTTGCATAGTCCTAATTACATCCTCATTATCGTCCTACATCTTTTGCATAGTCCCACTTATGTCCTCAATATCATCCTATGTCTTTTGCATAGTCCTAATTACATCCTCATTATTGTCCTACATCTTTTGCATAGTCCCACTTATGTCCTCATTATCGTCCTAAGTCTTTTTCATTATCATCCATAGTAGTTGCATAGTCCTGCATTATCATATACGTCTTCATCTAGATCACATATACATCTAAGTCCATTGTCAGTTATAGGTTCATAGCATGTGCCTTCATGGGTCTCCTAGGTGATGGTTTGCTCCCCTTCGAGCAACCTAATCTAGTTCCAAACAGCGGTCAACGAGAAATCACTGATGGTCTAGCTAACTTAGCTTGGGATTTAAGAAGAAGCGCACCTCAATATATAGGATTCATACATGAGATAAACATTGAGTCTAGGATTTCTTGTATAATTGATAGAGAGATTGAGGCTGAACAACTTTGTCAACAAATGGAAAGACTTGCACTAGAGAAATCTAGAAATGCTAAAAAGGTCTCACATTAAAATCCTCAATAGAGTCTAGTATAGTCATGCATACCTCATATTTACGTCTACTGTCTAATGTTAGGTCATCATCTTGCATAGAACCACCCTCATATAAGCAATTTTAGATGCCCATCACAAGGTCCCAGAAAGAAAAAGGAATAATGGACCCGAACAACACATAGTCTATAAACCCTACTTGGAACATGGACATAGGTCAAAACTCAGGTACACCGACAATGTCCACCATAAATGAATTACAATAGTATTTGACAAAAGAAGAAATTGAGTCCACACAACAAGACCCACATGTCCTCATGATCTTAGATGCACTTATACATAGCGATAGGGACAAGTATCTTTCACTGTTAATACAAAATGGGTCAAAACTACTTGAGGATTTTGATGTCACAAAGATTTTACCACTAGGAAAAACTTTAGGTCAAGATAACAATCAAACACCACCCTTGACACAAATATAAGCAATGACCTCTAGTTTTCCTCAAAACATACCTATCCAAACAAATGTCAACCCAAATGCAAACTTACAAAGAAGTGTGTCATCCTCAGTGATCAATGCTAGTATACCATCACAGAACATACCAATAATATCAAGTGTCTCAACACCTAGTGCAACCCAATCTCCAGTTTCCTATTCCATGGGATCCACATATAGTTATCAAAATGAAAATCTAGGTCTTCCCAATACAACAAGTACAACTCAACCAAACATGGGTTCGCATATCACCTATTTCACAGTACGTAGTGGAACGCACAACACACAAGGTTATAATCTTGGTACCTTCCAACAACTTCCTAGTTATGCAACCACAAATCCTTTTGTGGGAAATACACAAACACAAGGTATACCTTTGACACAAACAGATATTATAACACAACAAATACAGAGTTTGCAACAACAAATGACAACCATGCAAACTGGTAATGATAAAAAGAGCTACACAATGCAGGACCTACATCCTTATCCATTCGATCACACATTATACATGCCACCTTTCCCACAACATTTTGAAATGCCCAAATTTGATAGATATCGAGGGAAGGGTGATCCTAGAGATCATATCAGAGAATTTTTTATAGCATGTATAGAATTTGCCTCAGAAGATACTTATCTAATGAGACTATTTCCTAAAAGTCTGGGAGGTCTGGCTTTAGAGTGGTTTTCACATTTACCACCAACCATCACATCATGGGGAGAATTATCTAAACAATTTATTGCAAACTTCTCACACAACATTGACACCCTGGTTACTTTGATGGACTTATGTGCCACTAAACAATATGAGAATGAAACATTTACGTCCTTCATACAATGATGGAGGGTTCTCTATAGGAGGTGCAAGACAGTTATCCCATAAATAGAGCAAGTGGATATGTTTACAAAAAATTTGATTCCTAAGATTAAATATCCGATACAAATGCAATGTCTAACCACATTCAAACAAATCACAGAAAAGGCTCTCAAATGTGAGAAGGGTTTAGTCAAAAAATAAATCTAAGTTTTGGTCGAAAAACAAAAATGTGACCAATGATGGTATTGTCGATGCTAGAATGATAAACAGAACTCAACCTATTTTATCTTTGGGAACGAGTCAGTCAACAACTCCACATACAAGGAATAACACAACATCAGCAAATGTAAATGCTACGCAAAACATGAACACAAGATACCCCAGGGTAAACGCTCCAAGAAGAAATTACACACCTTTAGGAGAACCAATTGAGTCAGTGCTCAAAAATTTAATACAGACAAACATGATCACTTTACCTAAAGTAAGAGTGTATGAACTAGGTCCTTTCAAACCTACATGGTGGAATGCTAATGGTTTCTGCGATTATCATAGGACTAAAGGTCACAAAATGGCAAGTTGCTACAAATTGAAAAACTTGGTCCAAGATATGATAGACCAAGGGGACATCACAATTGATACCGATAAGACCTCAGCAAACACAAATCATATAATTTTTAAGGATCCTTTTGTTAAGCATGACAAGGGAAAAGCTACCACATTAGGTACCCAAGACAATATGGCTAACTACACAAAGGTCTCATACAACTACACTATTCATGCCATTAGCTTAGGAGATACAACAAAAATAGATTCACAAGAAATACCTGATCAAGAGGACCAATATCAAGACACTCATAGAGAGAACAACCAAATTTGCATGATATCCAAAGCACCAAAGTATGATGATGATACAAATCTTTGTCTCAGAGACTGGAGGCATGATCAACCATCTCATTTAGGTTGGTTTGAAGATGAACTCATAGAACATATTGTGGATTTCAAACATACACATCAAGACTATGAAGATGGATTTAACACAAATCTTGATAAAATAGCCTATGATACAAATGATACAATTGCTCCAATCACAATTACTCCCAGAGAAAAAGACTATGTAGTGGTTACTCACAGGTCAAAGGTAAATTTACAAGGGATACCACAAAATCAACCACCAGCAGTAGGGACTTACAATTTAGTTGAGAAACTTAAGAAAACTCCGACACAGATATCATTATTCAAACTATTGCGTATTTCACCCAATCATAGAGCTATACTGGACAAAGCACTTCAAGATTCAGTAGTGGATAGAGATATAGATGAACATGCCTTCCAGTCTATGGTAGGAAATCTGACACAAGGCACATGTATTGCATTCACAAAACAAGGTATTCCTAGTGATAAATTGCTTCATAATGACCCACTACATCTGGAAGCTTACATTCATAAGAAAAGAATCAGACGAGTACTCATAGATGGGGGAGCTGGTCTCAACATTTGTACTTTAAAGCTGGTCAAAGCACTGGGATATTCTGAACTTCACATTGATTCTTCCAAAAGGATAAATATCAAGGCTTACAATAATGAAAAATGTCCATCTAAAGGCATTGTAACATTACATGTACAAGTAGGACCAATAACAACAGAGGTCACTTTTTAAGTCTTGGATAGAGAGCTGGGATATAACATGTTATTGGGCCGCCCATGGATTCACACCATGCAAGCAATACCATCCACATTTCATCAGTGTGTCAAATTACCATACAATGGTATTGAAATCACCATAAAGGGTGATCCAAATCCATTCCAACATTGCAATTATCTAAATGACAGTGTCAATAATCAGGTACCTATCAATCAGGCCGCACCTCTCACTACACAGCTGGAAACATTAAAGATCACAAAAACAAAAAAAAGATATGCCTACAACATCCTCCTTAGAAATAAAGGATATGGGTTGTGGAGAGTACTCTATTGCAAATACTTTAAGTGGGAAACAATTGTCTCTTTCTCCTGAGTCCTTTGGGAAACCTCAAAACATAGTCCAAAAACAAGACAAAAGAAAAGAAATTGTCAAATACACAGATTCATGCTCTTTCATTAGATGGGGTGACTTACAAGAAGAATCCTTGAATGAAGATGTTAACCATTGGATATATAGAGAAGAAGATCATATGACAATACCCAAAATACACATAGATCAATATGGCAATGGATTCAAAATACTCCAAACATAGGGATATGATGGTACCACAGGCCTTGGGTTACAGAAACAAGGAAGACTAGAACCTGTTGTTCCTAATGATAATCTAGGGAATCAAGGATTGGGATACAAGCATGTACAACATATTACTGAAGCAAGACAATGTACTCTTGATATACTAAATCGACCAAGCAAAACAATAGATTACATATCACACAAGAATTTGTCCACACAGGCGTTTCCATCTTCATCTCAGACGAGTAATCAGGTACCTACATCACCAAGTGCAGAATCAGATGGGGAAGACATGAGACAACTCTTGCAAGAACCTACCACTGAGTTACAAAATGATGTAGTTATTTACACAATAGTACAGGCTAATGTGGCAATAGATGCAAGATTACCCCCACCATCTGAATCCCACCCATGGTTATTGTCACTACTTCTACCACGAGAAGCAACTCAGGCTCAACCTAACGAAACAGATGAAGAAAGATTGCAAAGGCTTATACTAGGCTTAAGAAGGGTCACTAATGTGCAAAGAAGACCAGTCAATCTACAACAGAATCAGGGACAGGAACAAGAAGAAATAAGTGATGATAACTCATATGATGAAACATATATTGAAAGTGAGACAGACTCTCATGATTATGAATTCTTATCACTCCATGATTCTAGCCCACCAAAAAGTGTAATATTAAGGAATCAAATAAAGCTTATACAGGATGAAGATACACAAAGCCAGTCAAACAATCAAGTCTTCATGTTATCCAAGTCTACTAAAGAAGGGAGTAATGATTTACCCCTAGTACATTCACACTTGATTGATTGGGGGCAAGAAGGAAAACCAATGTTGGAACTGTTTGAAAATGATGAAGCAATTTCAGAATTTCTAGGAGTCAGAGAGGGATTTCCGCAAGGTGATCATAAAGTAGGGTTTGCTATAGACCTAAATAGAACGACATACTTTGGAGAAGAAAGTACTTCTCCAACAGAAGATAAGGATCAAACTACCCATAATGACAAAAGTGACTTGGGTAATCTTCCTATGGAAAGAGAAAGTTGAACATTACTTACAGAGGAAACAGAAGAAGTAAACATAGTAGAAGGGGAGGTTGTACATAACATCCATCTGGCAAAATCACTGAGCAAAGAAGAAAAAGATAGATTCATTCATTTTTTCAAGTAATGACCTATCAACTTTGCTTGGTCCTATTCAAACATGTCGGGCTTAGACTCTGAATTAGTGTTGCATCACTTACCATTGATACCAAGAGTTAAACCTTACAAGAAAAAATTGAGAAAAATGCATCCAAGTATCACATTATTGGTTAAAATAGAACTACAAAAGTTGTTGGATGTAGGTTTTATTAGACCTATTGACTACGTGGAATGGATATCCAACCTAGTACCTGTGACTAAGCCCATGGGAGGCATAAGAATCTGTACTAATTTTTGAGATCTAAATAAAGCTTGTCCTAAGGATGACTTCCCGCTACCCAATATTGAAATGATAGGTGACCTAACAGCTAGAAATGAGATGCTATCCTTAATGGATGGTTTTTCAGGATACAACCAGATTAAAATTGCACCAAAAGATCAACATAAAATGACCTTTACATGCCCTAGGGAATGTACTGCTGGAATATGATGCCATTTGGTCTTAAAATGCTGGAGCAACATACCAAAGAGCCATGGTAATGTTGTTTCATGACATGATCCATAACATAATGGAAGATTGCATGGATGACATATTGGCTAAATCACAAACTAGAGAAACTCACCTTGTAGTTCTTACACAGATATTTGATCGGTTGGAATAGTATAATGTCAGATTAAACCCGAAGAAATGTGTGTTTGGTGTAACAATGGGTAAGTTGTTAAGGTTTATAGTATCAAACAGAGGAATTGAAATAGACCCTACCAAGCTCAAGGCAATCATTAATATGCAACCTATGTCAACACTTAAACAACTCAGAGGGTTACAAGGAAGATTGCAATCCATAAGGAGATTCATAGCACATTTGGCAGATAAGTGTCATCCATTCCAGCATTTACTCAAGAAAGGAGTTACTTTTAAATGGACAGAACAATGCCAGGAAGCTTTCCAAGATCTGAAAGGTTATCTTTTGAACACACCAGTGTTAATATATCCTACTCTAGGACAACCTCTATTGTTATACATATCAGCAACGAACTCAGCTCTAGGAGCTCTATTGGCACAACATGACAAAAATGGAAAAGAAAGAGCCATTTATTATATAAGTAGGACTCTGATCGGCTATGAGATTAATTATACCCCCATAGAGTGAGCATGCTTAGCAGTAATATTTGCATCACAAAAGCTCAGATATTACATGTTGAGTCATAAGGTACAACTCATTGCACACTTTGACCCACTCAAGTATCTATTGAGAAAAGCAACATTGATCAAGCGATTGGCTAAGTGGGTTATGATCTTGAGAGAGTTTGATATAGAATACATAGATAGAAAAGCCATCAAAGGATAAATCATAGCAGATCAATTAGCAGAGGCTCCTATATAGGAGAGTCATCCATTGTTGATAGACTTTCCAGATGAATCCATGTTTACATTAACTACCTCAGTAATGTGGAAGTTATACTTTGATGGGTCATATACAAGTCACGGATCTGGAGCAGGCATTCTCTTCATTACTCCTCAAGGGGATGTTATACCCAAGTCCTTTAGGATCAATTTCCCATGCACCAACAATATGGCTGATTATGAAGCTCTCCTCATAGGGCTTCGTACATTCGTACAATGGAAAATACAAGAGTTACAGGTCTATGGTGATTCATAGTTGATTGTAAACTAGGTCAATGATGATTACAACACAAAGGATGACAAACTCATGCCTTATAAGAAGTTGGTTGAAGATTACAAGGAGCACTTCAGAAAAATTACCTTTGAACAAATCCCAAGAATACAAAACAAGGCAGCAGATGCAATGGCAACCATAGGATCTCTTCTGAATATGCTTGCTAACGAAACTCAATTTGAGTTTATCATAGAACACTTTATGCTACCTGCATATGAGACTCCCTTATCAGACTATGTATGTACAATTGTGGGTCCAGAATCACCTTGGTACAATGAAATATATACATATTTACACACCCAATACATGTCACCAGACCTGTCCAGAAATCAAAAGAAGACCTTTATTCATCAGGCATCTAGATACAACATTATAGCAGGTACTTTGTATAGAAAGGGTTTCGATGGAACTCTTCTCTGATGTCTGGATGAGAATTAAGCACACCTTGCTTTAAAAGAAGTCCATGATGGAATCTGTGAGGCTCAGCAAAGTGGTCCGCCATTGTCAAAGAAATTGTTGAGAATAGGGTATTACTAGCCAACAATGGAAAAAGATGCTTACAAGTATGTACAGAAGTGTAAACAATGCCAAATGCATGGAGACCTTATTCATTCACCAGCACAAGATCTTCAACCCATCACATCATCGTGTCCATTTTCACAATGGGGATTAGATCTAGTGGGTAAAATCAACCCTACTTCTTCTAATGGGCACAAGTTTATCTTGATAGCCACTAAATACTTTACTAAGTGAGTTGAGGTGATTCCTTTAACATATACCATTGGAAAGCAGATAGCAAAATTCATGCTCAACTACATTATATGTAGATACAAAATTCTGATGTGCTTTGTTACAGATAACGAGCGTCCATTTAAAAACCAGGAAGTGAAAGAGTTGTGTGACAAATTCCACATACAACAGAGATTTTCCACGCCATACTATCCACAAAGTAATGGGCAAGTAGAGGCTACAAATAAAACAATATGGAAAATTCTTAAGAAAGTAGTTACTGACATAGGATGGGACTGGCATCTCCTGTTAAATCTCGCTCTTTGGGCCTTCAGAACAAGAGTATGCACACCTACAAGAGCAACACCATATTCCTTGGTCTATGGGACAAAAGCGATACTCCCCATTGAAATAGAAATACCATCTCTAAGAGTCTCCTTACAGAACATCATATCAGAGGAAGACTACAGGGTAGCAAGGTTACAAGAACTCAAAACCCTCGATGAAAAAATACAAACAACATTTAACCATCTACAAGGATATCAAAATAGACTGTGATGAAGTTATAATAAATGGGTCTGCCCATGAATTTTTCAAGTAGGAGATCTAGTACTTAAAGAGGATCAGAGGAACCTAGCAAAATGAGAAAGGCCAGGGTAATTCGAACCTAACTGGCTAGGTCCTTTCATTATAACAAGGGTCATAGGAAATGGAGCCTATAATTTGGCTACCATGGAGGGAGATCCAATCTCTGACCCTATGAACAACATGCACCTCAAGTAATATTTTACCTAAGGGCTGTGTAGTTTAGGTTTTTCTTTCTATATTGCATATCATATCATTTAAAAACATTGTGTTACATATAGTTTCTTTTTAAATGCATTGCATTATCAAAGTTTTGGCAATTACATATAGCAACATAAATAAAACAAGGCAACTGTTCGAGTTTATCATTCGTTTGCATCTAAGTGAAGCAAGGGTCATCTCCTTTCTTAGATATTCGGACATGAAGTCTTTAAGATCCTAAGGTCATTCATTTTAAACATTACCCTATGATGAAGCTTTACTCATGGTTGGGTAGCAATTTCACTATTTGAGACTTGTTAACCCACAATCTATCAATTGCTATATCTCAAACATTAAGAAGACCTCTAATTCATTCTAGACACCAAGTTGATCATATGACTAAGTGAAAAATCTAAAATTCTACTTCAGTGCCGCTGTAATTGTCACACCCAAGTAGGTTTCATTTTTTACAAGTCAAGGCAAGAAAATAAAAAGAGCTATGCCAAATATCCATCTAAAGGCAAATAGAGAAATGATATATAACTGAAATATCATGTATACAAATGTGATAAAAAGCTTGACTATGGGAACATGCAAGTAACTCCATCAAGGCTATGAATGCGTACTGGCAATGGAGCAATATTTGAGAAATTAAAGTCTATAACCTCGTCAGAGCTCTCAAGGCTTGCTGGCAGCGAGGCTCTATTCAGGATGCTTTTGAAGTTGGAAAAATTGTGTAGCTAGTCATATAGGATGCTAAGGATCTTTATTGAACATAAGAGCGGGAATTAATGCATTTGCACACACATGGGCAAAAGAAGATCAAAGTTTCAAGAACCAATGGGGAAGTTTTCCGCGTCTCTATTTGTCAATCCTAGTCACTAAGTGTGTTGAGATGAATGTTTCAAAGGGCCTTAGAGATCAATTGATTGCTTATCTATGAAATGTTTTGCACATCCATTTCAATTGGTGTATTACAAATGCAAAAACAAACACAGTCAACCTTGTTTGAATAGGAAATACATCTTCATCCTGCATATTGCATTCACATAGGTCATGTCCAATATTCATTTGTCTCCATATACATTCTATAGATCATCATCTCATATAGGTCTGCACACTGGGGGCATAACTGAAAAAATCCTAAAAATCAGATAAAGTCCTAAAAAAATCCAAAAAATAATATAAAGTCCTAAAAAAATCCAAAAAATAATATAAAGTCTTGAAAAAATCCAAAAAATTGTATAAAGTCCTGAAAAAATCCTAAAAATCATATAAAGTCCTTAAAAAATATCCAAAAATAGTGAAAAACTCAAAATCCACAAAAAATCGAAAACCACAAAATCCAAAAACATGGAAAAATCTAAAAATACCAAAACCATTCAAATACAATCCTGAAAAGATCAACCAAAAACATTCAAATACGATCCTGAAAAAAAAAATCAACCAAAAACATTCAAATATCGATCTACATAATCCAAAAACATTGAAAAAGCTCTTGGAAAAGAATTAAAAATAAAAAATCAATCAATCAGAAAAACTTGCAATAAAATGTCTTGTGAGAAACAAATACCCTAGCAAATATCCAGCAAACACTTCGCATGAAGTTAACAAAGGATACGACTATCCAGTCAAACATCTACAATCAAATGATCAAATTGTCTTATCAATCGTATCATATCCATATCAACGTGTTCATTATCTTGTCTTAAATAGAAGAGGATACACTCGAAATCAGACAGGTCAATCTTACACGGGGTCCACAACTTTATGAGATCAAACATTATCAACCATCACATCAAACAACTAAGAATGAAGGAACAAGGTCAGTATAGCTGCTGAATTTTGTCCGGGTCAGTCTTTATCTTTTTATCATTTGGTGACAGATATTGTTCCTATGCTACTCAAGGATGTCCACAAGTGATTAGAGGAGCTATGATGGGCATTATCTTTTTCTTTGTTTGTTGTTTGTGGTGTGAATTGATGAAATTCTAGGAAAATTGCTCTAGTGGGTGTCTGTGATAAGAGTCTTCACATCAAGGTGAAATCGCCACACATACCTCGACCCCTAACGCAATTCCCAGAATGGAGGGTTCACTCCTTGTCTACTACGTGTTTGTTTCTTCAATGAGATATCTTTAAATCTTGGTTCCTTATACCCTGATGTGCTAAAGATTCTTTGTTCAATAATAAGGCTCAGTGATGAATATATATTGACGCAATAAAATATGTGACATAGGTTCGTGATTAATTCAAATTCATTCTTATTCTCATCTCAATTGCTTATTTATGGTTTGTTGATTTCTCATCTTCTGTCTAAATCACATCCTTTCTAACATTCTTTCTATCATCAATTTTTCTCTCTATCAATTTGACTAACATTTCTTCAACTTATATCTGAGTTAAAATTGGTTCAACCATTATCATACAAAAAGCGTGCATTCATTATAGAGTTCATTTGTATAGAGTTCATTTGCATTCATTATAGAATTCATTATAGAGTTCATTTGCATGTCATCATTATAGAGTTCATTTGCATTCATTTAGATTTCATTTACATCATTACTACATACATGTACTACCATTGCATTTATAATCATATAGAATTAAAATAGATATGCATCATAAAACTCATAACATCATATAAAACATACATATGTCATTACCAAAACCCACATGCCATATATATATAACTCAAAAATGATAATGTGTGTGAATACAATAAATAAGCCCGAAGGCTCAGATAACATGATCAACCAACACTGCCTCTGTCAGCAGGTGGATCCTGTCCACTAGATCCTACCCCAGGATGTCAAGGTGGTCCCATAAAACCACCACTGCTAGTTCATTATGAAGTAGATCTACTCGATCTCCTCCCCATGTATGCACTAAAGCTAGGCTCTCTGACCCTCAGGGACAGTTCTCTCATATGCCTGTCGATAATAAACAGACTCTTGTGTTGTAGTGAAATACCTATCTACCTAGTCATGCGCATCTGTACCTGCTCTAAAAAGCTGATCAAAGGCATCCATAGTGATCTGACATCATCGCACTGCCTCATCTCTCTCCTCTAGAAATGAACTCGCTCAGCCTCAAGGGCACCATAATCTGCACGGTACGTCTCTCGCTCGATATCTCATCTGGCAACCTTGTCCTCCAAACTCTGAACCTGCGCTCTAAGAGTCTTCAGCTCATCATCAACCTGTCCTCTCCCATCCTCAGCACCAGGCACATCCTCAAGCTCTGGCATATCCTCATCATCAACTCCATCTTTTTTGCTCGATGAATCAGAAGAATCATCACTGTCATCACTGCTAATAGACTCGATGTCCCCACCAATGTCTACATCCTCATCTCCCTCATCACCCCCATCTCCTCCCTCATCTCCACCATCTCCTCCCCCAGCTCCACCCTCTCCTCCTCTATCAGCTCTCTCCCTTGAGTCTATCCTCAACTGCTATTTAGGATGGTGAATCTATTGTGCTGTAATTGGAACAACACGATCGGTCAAAGGCACTGGCCTGTGCCTAGAAAACCACGCATTGTACTTCGCTGTCATCCCTGGGTCCGCTCCACCTCTACCCCAACCCCAGAGTAATGGCTGTACAGAATCAAACTCAACAGAAGCAACATGTGTCTATATGCACACACTCCAATCAAATACCTCTCGCGATACATGAGCAAAATAGGCAGTAACCACAGGTGTCACCTGTACCTCGCCGAACTGTCTGAGAACTTGCCCTGGAAGATACATCTCGATAATCCGCTGGGTCTCAAAGGTCCTCCCAATAAGATATCCCTATTGTTGGCAGAAAGACAAATGCACTACATCATTAGGCCAACCAAAGCAATCTAAGTAAGGTCTCCAAATAAAATGCTGCAATATGTCAAACTGATGTCTCCAGTACAAGGTGTTCCCCGAACCCTTGTGTCTAATACCTGCTGTATACTTGAAGGCATAAGGATCACTAGGCTGCAAGTCTACATGAATGACAGACCTAGAAATAGAAATGTGCTCCCATGCCCATGTCTAAAGCAAAGTAACACGACAACTGATAGAACGGTATCCCAGATAAACTATACCATACATCTGATAGTATAACATGGCTAGAAGACAAGGACCCCAGGCATATAGTCGATGATGCACAATCATATCATGGAGCACTCTGCCCCATCCAACTGGAAACCCATGACCTCGTTTGTCAGGTATTAGTAAACCATCGACAACACTACATAATACAATAGTCAGGTCATCATAGTCTAATCGGGCCCAAGGGATGTCATAACGACCACTGATCTATAAATCCTGAATCTCACACTCGAAAAGTGCACATAGTCCAGTAATGCCATCATCATGTTCATATATAACTCTCTCACCATGAATGGGAATATGCAGTATACACCATACATCCTCTAACATAATGGATGCCTCACTAATCAAAAGATGAAAAGAACAGGTCTCAGAATGCCACTCTATCAAAGCTGTAATCATGGCCCTGTTGGTCGTAACCTCTAGCAATTGTAAAACATGGTATAGACCAAGCTATCGAATATGCTCAATCTCCTCATCCAGTAAGTCAGCTCGAAGATCAAGTCCACTAGGTCTACTCTATTAGCAGTATAACACTCCAATGTTCTCTTGCAATGAGAAAATGATCAAAATATCAGATATCGGATCCCAAAAAACTTAAATATTTTCAAATGCATGACAAAAAATTACATATACAATGAATGCATGACAGTTATGACTTATGAGGTACAAATAAGACTCTTACGTAATGATTAAAGCTAATGCGTAATGAAATGGGCACATGCGTAATGATTAACACTTATGCGTAATGGTATACACGAATGCGGCATGATAACACTAATGCGTAACACTTAGGATGCATGTGTAGCATTTGAAGCATTTGCAGTACACTTAACACTAATGCGTGAAATTCAACAAGCGATTGCATAACACAAAGCAAAAATTGATCATGGAATTTTTTTTGAAAAATAGACATAAAACAGGCATAAATCGAGAAAAAAATTGGAAAAATACCATGCCGCCAGTCCCAGGAGGTCTCTGATATGAACGTACTCGGTCAGACATGTGCAATCGAGCTCTATAACTAGCCATGATGATCAAATACTCAGAAAAAAGAACACAAATTGCAGAGAAAACCAAGGAATTACCAAAGTGCAAATGAGCAAGTGAAAACCTAAAAAATCTCTATTTATAGCTCAAAATTAGGGTTTTTTTACACCTCGACGCCCGTGGTCCCCGCTAGGTTCAAACACCTCGTAGCCTACTTAAACGATCTCGAAATCACATGAAATTTCACATGCTTGCTCATTACACTGATATCGAAAACATGGTCACAATTTTGGAATTTTCTGACCACCTTTTCCGAGGGGGCATATTTACACTATACAACAGTACCAAGGTATACTGGGGCAGAATTTTTCGTTTTCTTTGAAACAATGTCATTTCGACTTTGTCTCAAAGAGGGGCAAATGTAGACACCTAAAAATGTCTCATTGATCATGTACTAATTATTCCTCTAATTGATTAAATAATTTTATTATTTAATTAATTTAATTAATCTATTTCTTCTAATTTCATATTTCCTCATCATCTTACTAATTATTCTATTTTCCTATTCTATCATCATTTAATCATTTTAATCATTTTCTAAATATTAATTAAATATTATTTAATTAATTATGGTTAATTCCCCAATTTAAATAATCTTTATTATTTAAATAAATTAATTTTCAATTTCAATCTCTAATCATCTAATCATTCAACCCTCTTCTAAATATTAATTAAATATTAATTATTTAATTAATTATTATTTAATCCTTTAAATTAAATAATCTTTATTATTTAATTAAATTCCATTTCTAAATAATTAAATAGTTTCTTTAAATTATTTAATTAATTAATTGACTCTTCAATTCCAAATCCCCAAATTCTAATTTCATTTAATTTCATATTCTTCTAATTTCTTCCAAATTCAATTACATGTGCATGATTTTAAAAACCAAGTTGAAAATCAAAGTCAAGTTCTAAATTTATTCAAATGCTAAATTGAATTAAATAAATTCAATTATTTGAATTAAATATCATGCAAAGATTAAATTAAAAATCTAAATCTAAATGCAAGCACGTGCTAAATTAATTAATTAAATCATTTATCTCTCCAATCTCTATTTCCATCTTTCAGTTAGCTTTTTTCTAAATTAAGCTTTCTGTGTCATCTTCTTTATTTCCTCCAATCATTTTTTTTCTTCCTTCAGTCAGCTTTTTCTCAATCAGTTGACTCAATTAATCTATTCAATCTATTGAGTTCCACTCCTACAATCAACAGTTCAACTATCAATTTTCATTTGAGCTCACCTGAGTTCACACCTCTTGATCAATCTGTTCCACCTTTCAATCAATCTCATCCAATTTTCTATAAATTGAGCATCCAATCTCCATTTTCAACAATCATGAAATTTGAATCTTTGTGTCACTTGCAGGTTACCAGCACAATATCTGGGAGCCATCATACGACGAAGAGGAGAAGAGAAATGGAAGTTCTACATAGTCATGAAATAGAGAGTTTTTGATTTGATTTGATGATTTATAATTCCTATTTCTTAATTGCGTTATTTCATTGTATTGTTTGTTAAATTCTGATTAGGATAGGGATTCATGATTTCCCTTGTTTCTAATTGATTACTTTGTTAATAGAAGATGAATTTTGCATCCCACAGCCGACATGTAATCTTATATTGTATATATCTTTGTAAGCCGAAATAAGGCATAAACTTTGTATAGGGTATATAGGGTAGATTGATTAAGATCATTTTAATATGGTAGGGATATAATGTAATGGATATGTAAATGTGATATGATGCAAAATATATCAGAGAACTATGTATGTGAGGAATTCATTGTAAGGGTTATTCTGGTACAAAGGTTTAGGGTTTTATCTGGAACAGACAGAGCTTAAACCAGAACTGTATTTTGGCATAAAAGATGTTATCCTAGAAGATCACTATTCTTTGGATTGTTGTCTGGTATGTTATGTAGTCAGTGAGGCTCCTATTGTGATTGAGTAGTGTGCTCTAGGTTGTAAGCCTTCCTACAAGTGCAGGTCCATCATATATTCTAATATCTCTTCATATAGCCAGTGTATTGATATTGTGGGTCACAAATCCCACCGTGTTTTTCCTCTTTGAGGTTTTCCATGCATAAATTTATATGTTTGGCTTATTGGTTGCATTACTTCTTTCAATTCTGTTTATACCGGTATACCGATTGGTAAATGAATGTTTTGTTAGGGCTAAAATCTACCATTCTGGTATAACACTGATTCACCCCCCCTCTCAGTGTTATTGGTTTCCAAGAATTTGTATCAGACCCTTATGCCTCAAAGGAAGTTTAACAGCTTGAGGAAGATCCTGAAACCGGAAACATTGAATATGGCTTTGGAGAAGTAGCTTGATATGGCACTTGAAGATTATGATGCTGAAAGATTGAAGAACTTAAAGCTACAAGATGAGTTGAATTTTGATAAAGAATTTATTATTGTCCTACAAGAGAGGCTATCATCTATTCAAGCTAGGAGGAAGGAACTTTTACAAAATCAGGATGATGAAGAGAAAAATGCACTTAAGGAACAATGTCAGAAATTGAGTCAAGAGAACATGGTTATGAAGAATGAAATGAAAGTTATAACTATGAGGATGTCTAAAGAAATTGAGGATAGAAAGAAAAAGGAAGAAAATCTTGATGTATCCCTGAAGAACAAAGTGGAAGAATGTCATAGGTTGGTTCATGAAAATGATATGTTGAGAACTGATTTGGTACAATTCCATAACAATAAGCAAGAGCTTGAGAGGCAAATGATAATACTAAGAGATGATTTAACTACTACAAGTGAGTAAAGAAAAATTCAAGATCAACTCAG
The DNA here is from genome assembly GCF_030272615.1 of Cryptomeria japonica. Lineage (NCBI taxonomy): Eukaryota > Viridiplantae > Streptophyta > Pinopsida > Cupressales > Cupressaceae > Cryptomeria > Cryptomeria japonica. The sequence continues at coordinate 468,120,380 of NC_081411.1, read as the reverse complement.
CACAACTTGATGATTTATTGAAGAGACAGACGTAGATTGGAGATTCCAGTGGACTTGGATATGAGCAAGGAAATAGTTCCATTATTGCTAATGAAGATCAAAACCATAAGGAACCGGTAAGGAATGGTAGATGTTTTGTTTGCAATAGATTTAGACACATGGCTAGGTAGTGTAGAAATAGAGAAAATTGGAACCCTGATTCTGCTCTCATTAAATGTTCTGAATGCAATAAAATTGGTCATAAGACCAAAGGCTACAGAATGAATGTAAAATGCTATGTTTGTGGAAAATTTGGACATATGGCTAATCAGTGAAGGTCAAGCAATTTTACCGGTTTTAGCAAGGCAATTCAAAAGAACAATGTTACATGTTATGCATGCAATGAATTTGAACATATTGCTAAGTTCTGCAGAAGTAGAAATCCATCAGTTGGAAATGGAGGATCAAATGAAAAAGGAAAAGAGAATTTTAATGAAATTTGGTAAGATCATACTCAGAGATGGGTGAGGAAGACTGAAGAGAAATCATCAGATGGGAATGTCTCGGTTACCTATCCGGCAGAAGAGGCTGCTCCTGCACTAGTAGTGAGCTCATCCATTAACTAAGGCAGATGCCTTAGGGGTAGGAAAAATTTCATGGAAGATGATTCATATGCCCCTAGAGGATATTCTGGAAGATGTTCCACATATCGAAAAGGATTATCTGGCATTGATATGTTCACAGTGAGATCCGATATCTTTCACCAACAATCATTTATGTCAATGGAAGATTAGGGTTTTCTCTTGATGGATAAAAGGTCAAATACACTGATAGCTCTGAAAATTGATTGCATGAAATTTTCAATTTTTGAGCTCAAAACATTGATTTTCAGGTTTTACATGTATCCTTGGGAACGATCCAAGGTATAGGGTTTAGGTTTATCAAAACTTCTTACTTTTTGTGAAGAAAACCCTAGAAATGATGTATTCTACTGTTACTTTTTTCCACTTATAGTCGTGGGTACCCTTTCCATGAGAGGGGCCACCTTATTCCCTAAGCAAAGTGATGATCAACCCGTTTGTGAAATAATAATTTCCCTAAGTCATGCGTATAACTTTCCTATTACCGGTTTCCTTTTAATATTTAATCTTGCGCTTGTATTTTCCTAAGTCTGAAGAACCCTAAGTACTCCGACCATTTGTTAAAGACATGATGGAACCAGTGGATAGCACTTCCCCGTGATCAAATATGCGAGGATTTTAATGATCGTGCCATTGCAAGATTGTGCTGCGTGTTATCGGTAGAAACCAACAGGGTTAGCAGTGTAATCGATCAAAAGCATTGTGATACCGGTTCGCAGGCGGTAAAGGTCAGTCTACTAACAGTCCCATCAATTTGCACATGCTCAGAGTGAATGGAGATGTTTTATCCTGAGGTAAAAGGTGCTCAGCTTTTAAGTCCTGGAAGAGTTAATGGGCAGTATGCAAAGCGGTAAAGAGTGAACAAATCAGACAACCCTCGTATTCCTAAGATGGAATTTGCAGGAAGATTACAGACCGTAGAATCACAATATGATGCCACATGTCCTAGGATGATCAGAAAGACCTACAATGGAGCCGCTGATGGAGTTTGATTGAGAGATGATATGGCACTATTTAGTCAGGATCTAGCAGATCCATGGATACAAATGGAAAGTCAAATTGCTAAGTCGGCAAGAAATGACCATTACATTTGCCATGCTAGATGAGATTTGTGGTTGAGTTTCAAATGAGAAGTTAGGAGGGATTTTGGAGTCACCGATCATAGCTCGTGGGAGAAGGTAGAATGAATGGGATTCAGACTTGTCGATTCAGGACTGATTAGACAGTCAAAGATGATAGCCCAGAGATGTGAAAGGATTTGGATAAGCTTCCAGTTCAAGTGTGATGGATCACGAGTTCTCTAATAAATTCAGAGATTTATCTATTGGTAGAGATCCTAAAGAAGAAGATTGTACACTAAGAGAAGAATAAGATTAGAATAAAATCATTCACATAAGGTGAACACATGCAGGTGGCAATGGAGTGATGGCCTAGAAAATGGTGATGTCTTGAGTTATAGGCATGATTGTTGAAATCCATAGATGACAAGGTGAGAAGAAGATATCAGGATGATGATTCTTCACATGGATTAGCACCACCACATTGAAAGGAATTCTAATTATAAATTCACTAGGAAGATGATAAAATGGGTAGAAACAGATACAAGCTTATTCATTTTCTAAGAGAAATTATTCATCAGTGAGAGGATGATGTTCGAACAAAATTATGGATGGAGTCATTGTATATTTTGTGACACTGGATGGATGATCTTTCTCTAGTATGATGTTTTTTATTTCTAGAGGGGTTGTGAAAGATTAGGAGATTTCCAGAGGGAGTGTGAAATCTTTTTCTTTTCAAGAAAAGTAACCCCAGGCCTATTCCCTACTCTTACTCTACTTTTTGTTGGCAGAGTGTTCCAAGAGGGAGCTCATGGGGAATTGAAAGAAGGATTTGTTTCAGGGAGGATTGGTAGATAGTCATCTCTGTAGCATCATGGAAGCTACAATGCCTTCTCAACAAATCTTGTTTACCCCCCAGTTCCTCTTTCCATTTTCTCTGATCTGAGGCATAAAGGCTAGAGTCTTTCCTCCGTTTCAGTGGGAAAGTTTTGTTACATGTCAGTATCTGTTTTCCTTTTCAAGAAGATAAATGCTATGGAACAAACTGAGCATCTAGGGGTCCATCCGGGAGTGTCAAGGTAATATCGGCATGCCTCAAGTGTTTTTGTTTCTACCAAAAATCGGTTGAGGATTTTCGCTCCAACTCATCATGGGCATCAGCATGTGGATAAGAATATTTTGTAACAGAATTGTGTACAACCTCTAAGGCTTGGTTCTGCTGACAAGTGTTTTTTGGCCTGAAGCTTGTTGCTTCCTTGTCTTCTATAAAAGGGAATTCAAGGATATTAGTTAGGGTTTGAACTTTCTGAGAAAGATCTCTGTAAAAATAGATATGTTCTGCAGGGTTAGGTTCCAGGTAATTCTAGAGAGTCATAGGAAATGACAGGGACTGTAATGTTATTTTGCAGAGCAAAAAGTAATAGAATAGTTGCAGGTTCCCTTTTTCCAATGGGTTATTCTATATTTGTATTTTTTGGCTATCATTTGATAAAAGATATCTTATGATATTAAAGCAAATATATTGTCCTAATCTTTACTCCCCTGTGTGTGATTTTATCTTCTTTTAGAAAAATGGGATCAAGGGTTTGATTTGTTTGTTGCATTGTTATTATGTATGTATTCTTCCATTCAATGCTTTAGTCCAAGGGGTTAATTAAAATACTTGAATGCGATTATAGAGAAAATAAGGCTTGCCATAGGATTTGATAAGCAGTTCAGGTGAAGGATTGTAAGCTGAACAATATTGTAAGGTAGTATTGTTTTAGGCTAGACCAACTATCAGACAAAATTTAATTATATTTTTAGTAACACGTTTCATCGACTCTATAACCCAAATGAATAAGGCACTGGTATTCTCTAGAAAATGTCATTAGTTTTTCATCTTCCAGTTTATCTTCTTTATGATTTCTCAGAGTGAATTTTATAAATATTAGAATATCATTTGCTAAGTTTTATGTATTTTCTGAAAGATGTCCCACCCTCTCTCATACTCTAGCTTAAGGTTGAAGATCACTGAAGGATTTTCCATCCTTGAGAATTCTCCCTTTTTGTTGAGTCTTATTATGAGATAATTTTCTTTGTTTAAGTAAGTTCCCGAGTATCATTGCAAAGAGTAGGAGATCTTACTGAAAGGATCACCCTCCCTAGTTCTGCAGAGCCTAAAGTGCAGAAGGACTTCATGTCCTTTTTATTGTTGGTCCAAGGCTGATGAATATTGATAGTTGGAGGTGGCTCTCCATAGATATTTGGACAAAATCAGCTTGGTCTCTGCCCTATAGTAGTGTAAACCAGTCGTCTGTTTTGGGAACCAAAAAAAATTGGCGACTCTGCTGGGGAATGAAATGAATTGTTGAGTCTTTGGTTAGAAAATATTGTCAAATATATAGTGGAGATTTTCCCCACAGAGTGAAAAATATTCTTAATCTATCCCTTGTCGGTTTGAGTCAATTCTCATAAATGTCACCAAAAAAATTGTTGTAGTTCTTTTTCTATAAAGGATTTGGTCCTAATCTATCTATGTTTCAATATTATATGTAATACCTCATAGTTGTGAGTGGCGACTCTAAGAATCTGATATCTATGCACCAGTATGTGTTTGGTTGAAGAAGAACCGAGAAATTTGCAAGAAGGATGAAGCAGATTTCAGCTCTTATGATGAAGTACCCTGACAAGTTGAGGATAGAATTAGTAATGTCATTTGATGATAAGGAAGTGTTGTAGTTCTATGTTGAAATAAATCTGACATGTGAAGAAATTCCAAATTATTTGAGTATTTGTCCTCTGTAAGGAGGTGGTGAATCTGTCAAAAGATCAGCGTTAAAAATTTGAAGGATTGAAGGTGATTTTGCAAGTCCCAAGTTAAAGAAGGCAGCAACAACTTCACATTTCCAGGTATTTAGATTTTCATGAGTCAAGTGTGTTTTCATGAAAATTGTAAAAAAAAATAAAAATATTCCCTAAAGAGTGAAAGAAGCACTAAGGAAGGAATGGTAGTGATTATTTGGCATGCTCCTATGATTCGATTTTCATTTTTTGTATGAGATTTGATGGAGTATAGTTTGAGCCTTACAATGTAATAGTTCAAGAGAAGGGAAAGAAGTAAGGGAATGAATGAAAATATGTATCATGCACTTGTGTTTCCTTATGAAATATCCAATACAAATGTACAACCCATGCTAAGTCATCATAGAGATTTATTCAGGGAAAGATATAAGCCATCGAATTTTGATGCTATCCAAGGTTTCCTAAATCCTATTCATGTAGGGGTTAGGGAACAATTACCAGGATTCAATGGGAAGAAGTCAGAATCAGCACCACAACATTTGCAGGAGTTTTTTGAATTAATGGAAGATTTTGAAATAAATCAGGAAGATGTTTTCATGAAGTTGTTTGTTCAGTATTTGAAGGGAAATGTCAGAGATTGGTTCTCCTAAATGCCAGTATGCTCTATTTCATCATGGGATGAGATGAAGGTGGAATTCATAGAACAATTTGGTGAAAGAATTAATCCAAGCTTAGTTATGAAAACATTCATGGACATTCATAAAGAAGAAGATGAGTTAGTACCTTCTTTTAATCTCAGGTTTGCTAGGGCATTGGATGACATTCCTAGCAAGTATAGACCAAATGATGCAGTATGCCTAGTTATTTATTTGGCTACATTTGAAGAGGAAGAGAGTTATTTGCAAAGAGATAAGGATTCTAAAACCTTACATCAGGCATATAGGATAGCAATGGATATTGAGAACAACTTGAAGTATGGAATCCCCAAGGGTTATCTATCTGCAAGGGTATATTATCCTAAGATGTTAGGGTTTGAAGAAAAGCATGAATCTTTAACTAAAGAACCATGCCAATGCCTTTATATCCCTACTCATCACATTAGCCCTGTTACTTGTTATGATTTGATCAAATGTATGAGTAAAGAGAACTTGTCTCGGATAGTGGTTATTCCTCATTTTGATGAAGAAGAGGCTAATGAGAAAGTATCTGACATATTAGATGTAGAGATAGATGTGGTGTCAATCACTTTATTGAAGGACAACAACAGTGATTTCTCCAGGAAGAATACCTCGTAGGGAATTGGCTTGCAGTCTTGTATTTTAGATAGACTTGACAGTGAGTATGAAGAATTGGAAAGTTTATGTCTGAAATGAATGCAAGTCTACAAGATTGTGATGATATGAATTCAGATGATGAGATCCCACCAATTTTAGTCAATAAAATTATGGGGATAGAAAGATGCATGATGTGTACAACTGAGGAAGTTGTCCTAATACAAGCTATTTCTATCATCAAGTAAATTGATCTCATTTCCAAAATGTCCCAAAGCTGACCTCTACATTTGAGGGAAATCCAGTTCAAAAGAGTTAGAATGATCACAACAACTATGCTGGGACTTATGAATATCTTAATATGGAACATTCATATTATGGAAATCATAATATTAGGTGTTGCTCCAGTTCAGATTCTAATTCTTGGATTCCTGATGTACCTAAAGATAAGATGAGAAATGATTTTAATAAAAATATTAATGTATTAATTGATGAAGATGCAAATGAAGATCAATTTGTGCTCTGTTATAATTTTTTTGAGAAGGGTTTTCATATTGTTCTTAACCCTTTGTATGAAGAAACAATTGAGAATCTGGATATTATTGCATCAATTTTTGAAAATGAAATATATGAAGAGGTCATCTCTGATCCTTTCCCTCCCCTTGATTACAATTTTCTTGATATGATTAGTAAGAAGGTGGATTCTTCATAAAGTCCCTATTTCAGTAGGCAGACTGATAATGCAAGAGAGGCATGTTTTCTCAGTTATGTGCTTGAATATGAGATTTTCCTTTTTCAACAAGATGATGTTTTTTGTAGAAAAGGATATTAGTTGTAGTCAAGATGTGTGCTATGTTTGGTACACTACATATATGTCACAAAATGGCAAATACTTTATATCATTGCACAAGTTTCAGATTTTTAGTAGTAATTGCAATGATAAAATTAAGCATAGTGGATGGATAAAAATAGTCAACAAGTTTGAAAAATGGTTTTCCACTTATGTTATTAGATTATATTTGATGCTTTCAAAAGAAAATTATGTTTATGATAGAGGAAAGCATTAATTGACATTGGTTGATGGCATTGGGCCATCACACTTGGTCTGATCCTGTAGGCCACAAGTGATTTGGGGTAGAGTGGTTTTCTTTGACTCTATGCCCAATGGATTTATAAATAAATCCCCTCTTAAATTGCTTGTTCATGGAAATTTTTTGAGGTTCTACTTTTCTTAAAGTAGTTGTTATCCATGAGCATTAGTTAGGTTTGCTTTGGTAGTGTAGTTTCTTTTTTGGTTAAGCTACCCTATCTAGGTAATTTCTTCTTGGTCTACCCTGTAGTTGGTCTGCTTCAACTCAAAGATTCTGGTCTCTCACTTCATTCTTGTAAAATGAGCATCCCCAACTAGAACCACTAATAGCTCTCAAAATTGATTGCATGAAATTTTCAATTTTTGAGCTCAAAACATTGACTTTCAGGTTTTACTTCTTTCCTCTGGGAGCGATCCAAGGTCTAGGGTTTATCAAAACTTCTTACTTTTTGTGAAGAAAACCATAGAAATGATATATTCTACTGTTACTTTTTTTCACTTAAAGTCATGGGTACCCTTTCCATGAGTGGGGCCATCTTATTCCCTAAGCAAAGTGATGATCAACTAGTTTGTGAAATAAAAATTTTTGTAAGTCATGCATATAACTTTCCTATTACCGATATCCTTTTAAATATTTAAGCGCGCACTTGTATTTTCCTAAGTCCGAAGAACCCTAAGTACTTCGACTGTTTGTTAAAGACATGATGGATCCAATAGCTAGCGCTTCCTCATGATCAAAGATGCGAGGAATTAAATGACCATAACATTGCAAGATTGTGTCGCATGTTATTGGTGTAAACCGACAGGGTTAGCAGTGTAACCGGCTGAAAGCATTGTGATACTAGTTTGCAGGTAGTAAAGGTCAGTCTACTAACAATCCCATCAATTTGGATGTGCTCAGAGTGAATGGAGATGTTTTATCCTGAGGCAAAAGGTGCTCAACTTTTAAGCCCTGGAAGAGTTAATGGGTAGTATGCAAAGCGGTAAAGAGCGAATAGATCAGACAACCCTCGTATTCTCGTGATGGAAGTTGCAGGGATATTATAGACTACGGAATCACAAGATGATGCCATGTGTCCTAGGCTGATCAAAAAGACCTATGATGGGGCCGCTGACAGAGTTTGATTGAGAGATGATGTGGCACTTTTTAGTCGGTATCTAGTGGGTTTGCAGATACAGATGGAAATTTAAAGTGCTAAGTCAACAAGAAATGACCCTTAGATTTGCCATGCTGGATGAGATCTATGGTCGAGTTTCAAATGAGAAGTTAGGAGGGATTTTGGAGGCACCAGTCATAGCTCATGGGAAAAGGTAGAATGAATGGGATTCAGACTTGTTGATTCAGGATTGATTAGACAGTCAAAGATGATAGCCCAGAGATGTGAATGGATTTGGATAAGCTTCTAGTTCAAGTGTGATGGATCATGAGTTCTCTGATGAATTCAAAGATTTGTCTATTGGCAGAGATCCTAAAGAAAAAGATTGTACATTGAGAGAATAATAAGATCAAAAGAAAATCATTCACGTAAGGTGAACACATGTAGGTGGCAATGGAGTGATGACCTAGAAAATGGCGATGTATTGAGTTATAGGCACAATTGTTGAAATCCATAGCTGACAAGGTGGGCATAAGATATGAGGATGATGACTCTCCACATGGATTGGCACCACCATATTGAAAAGAATTTTGATTATAAATTCACTAGGTAGATGATAAAATAGGTAGAAACAAATATAAGCTTATTCATTTTCTGAGAGAAATTCTTCATTAGTGAGAGGATGTTGTTCGAGCATAATTATGGATGGAGTCATTGCATATTTTGTGATATTGGATGGATGATCTCTCTGTGGTATGATGTTGTTCATTTCCAGAGGAGTTGTAAAAGATCAAGAAATTGCCAGAGGGGGTGTGAAATCATTTTCTTTTCAAGAAAAGTCACCCCAGGCCTATTCCCCTCTCTTACTCTGCTTTTTGTTGGTAGAATGTTCCAAGAGGGAGCTCATGGGGAACTGAAAGAAGGATTTGTTCGAGGGAGGATTGGCAATGAGTCATCTCTACAAAATCATGGAAGCTGCAATGCCTTCTCAACAAATCCTGTTTACCCCCAAGTTAGTCTTTCCATTTTCTCTGATCTGGGGTATTAAGGTTGGAGACTTTCCTCCATTTCGGTGGGAAATTTTTGTTGCATGCTAGGATTTGTTTTCCTTTTTAGGAAGAGAAATGCTATGGAACAAACTAAGCATCTCAAGGTCCATCCAGGAGTGTTAGGGTGATATCAGTGCGGCTCAAGTGTTTTTGTTTCTACCAAAAATCAGTTGAGGATTTTGGTTCCACCTCATCACGGGCATCAACATGTGGATAAGAATATTTTGTAACACAATTGTGTACAACCTCTAAGGCTTGGTTTTGTTGACAAGTGTTTTTTGGCCTAAAGCTTATTGCTCTCTTATCTTCTATAAAAGGGAATTCAAGGACATTAGTTAGGGACCGAACTTTCTGAGAAAGATCTTTGTAAAATTATATTTGTTCTACAAGGTTAGGTTCCAAGTAGTTCTAGAGAGTCATAGGAAATAAGAGGGACTGTAATGTTAATTTGTAGAGCAAAAAGCAATAGAATAGTTGCAGATTCCCTTTTTCAAATGGGTTATTTTGTATTTGAATTTGTTGGCTATCATTTTATAAAAGCTAGCTTATGATATTAATGCAAATATGTTTTCCTAATATTTACTCTCCTGTGTGTGATTTTATCTTCTTATAGGTAAATGGGATCAAGGGTTTCATTTGTTTGTTGCATTGTTATGATGTATGTATTCTTCCATTCAATGCTTTAATCCAAGGGGTTAATTAAAATACTTGAATGAGATTATAGAGAAAATAAGGCTTTCCATAGGATTTGATAAGCAGTTCAAGTGAAGGATTGTAAGCAGAACAATATTGTAAGGCAGTATTGTTTTAGGCTAGACCAACTATCAGACGAAATTTTATCAAATTTTCAGTAACACTTTTCATTGACTTAATAAGGCACTGGTATTCACTAGCAAATGTCATTAGGTTTTCAGCTTCCAATTTATCTTCTTTATGATTTCTTAGAGCAAATTTTATAAATATCAGAATATCATTTGCTAAGTTTTTTTGATTTTCTGAAATATATCCCACCCTCTCTCATACTCTAGCTTAAGGTTGAGTACCACTAAAGGATTTAACATCCTTGAGAATTCTCCCTTTCTATCGAGTCTTATTATGAGATAATTTGCTTTGTTTCAGTAAGTTCCTAAGTATTGTTGCACAGAGAAAGAGATATTACTAAAGGGATCACCCTCCCTAGTTCTACAGAGCCTAAAGTGCATAAGGACTTCCTGTCCTTGTTATTGTTGGTCCAAGCCTAATAGATATTGATAGTTGGAGGTGGCTCTCCATAGATATTTGGAGGAAATCAGCTTGGTCTCTACCCTGTAGTAGTGTAAACACATCGTCCATTTTGGGAACCAACATACACTTAATTATTATTCACCTAGCATTCAGAGCGATTTCAAAGTGATTTAGAGAAACTTAGTGCAATCAGAGGCTATTCAGAGGCAATCTGATTTCTTCTTGAGTGATCACACCGATGTTTGGAAGGATTTGTTGAAAGTTTTCACCAGCGGCGATCTAAAGGTATTTTTCTTGAATCATGGAAGTGATATCAACTTCTATTCCTATTTTCGTTTCAAATCCAACTATAGTAGAGGTTAAGGACTGCCCTAGGCCAATTTTCAAGTGATATCCACATGTGGCTACTAAGGAAGACTCGGTTAGAGCATTTTCTCACATTCCGGAGGGAGTGGTATATGTAGAGGATGTTAGGGCATACCTCCATTGTCATATAGAGGACTTAGGTAGTTATGAGATCAAAGGGATGTATATGAATGAACTCATGGGATAATTTCGTAAGATCAAACTGGCATATCAACACATTGAAGATCTAGGGTTCATAGATATTCTGGATATTCTAGAGTTCAAGGATGAAATAGTCAGATATGTACTAAGCAGAGTACATGGGGAATTCATATGGCTGGAAAGACCCTATAAAATTACTAAGGAAGCCATCCAGACAATTACTGGCTTGTCATCAATAGGGAAACATCTAGATAAGAAAGTATCTAGCGAATTCATGAGGAAGATCACTGACACCACATCAAACAAGAGATTGATGAAGGTGAGCACTATCACCAACACCGACATCAAGTTTGGAAGCATGGTTATAGGATAAAAGTTAACTCAATCTAAATGACTGAATTCAGTTTCTAGTTCATGTATTTTGGCTGCATATAGGATTATGAGGGATAATATTAGGTTAGATCTTTGTGGCTAGATGCTTGAAGAATTATTGATCAACTTATGGAAAATTAAAGGTGAGAAGAAGGGAACCTTCCAAAATGGAAACCTATTAGTCTGCTTAATGCTATACTTTTTGAATAGTACTCTTAGTTCTGGTAGGAAGCAATGCTCTTTTGACATCCTGGTAGGAAGATAGCTAAAGCAATCAATTGCTACATTGGGAAGTCTGAGAGATGATAAGGTATGGGGTTACTTTAAATCTTTTCAAAAATCTATGAGGTCTAGAATAAGAGCACCCGAGAATATAGTACAGAAATACTCTACCGACATATGCTTCATGGTTAAGAAAGATGAGACCCTCATGGAGGCAGTCAAGCCCTAAAAGATTTGGATAGAAAAAATTGGCTATGAGGTAGATGCATTAATTCTTGATGCATATGCAAAAATTATACTAGATGCAGAAATAGATTAGGCCGAGAAGCCCTATGGAACTGCTCAGTAGAAGACTCTTGAGGTTGAAACTGAGTTCAACTGAAAGAAAAGGGACAAACAAGAAGGAAAGGCAAGTAAGTTTGTACAAGAAGTTTCAAAGGAAATTAAGGCACTCATTGATGTTGTCCTAGAGAAAGGAAGAAAGAGGAAGGATATGATAGTTTACATTGAACATGTGAGTGCAGATTTTGAGTCTGAAGATAACACACCATTAGCTTTCAAAAGGGTTGTGAGGAAGAAACTAAAAGAACCTAAAGTTGAAGCAAATAAACAACCAGTTAGGAAGGTCACCATTAAGTTACCGACACAAAAGTAGGAACCTAAGGCCACATCAACAGCTGCATCTGGTACTAGATTTGGCACTAGAGACTGGTAATGCGACTATTATATCACCTATGACTTGTGCTGAAATTGTTGATGAAATTACTAAGGATGGGATGCTGAAAAATGTTAAGTCTTATTATGATACATTAGAAGTTGATGAATAGAGAGAGGTAGAGGAAGCAATTCTATTGTATTTGGATATCTATAAGAAAGCATTAATAGAGATTGAAAATCAAATACTGACAGAGTTATATAACATGTTGGATGCTAGAAGGTTATCTACAATGCAAGAAGATAAACACGATGCAAGAACTTTTAGCTATCTGTGTTAGCATAACTCCAGATGAAATGGATAAGACAATTGAGGTTGTAGATAGGAAGGTATTCAATAACAAACATATAATAACTAGCCTGATATTAGGAAGGATGAATGAGGTAATAAAAGAAATATAGAAGGCTTGGATCAAATTTTTGGGAGAACACAAAGGATTCCTTACTTCACTCGAGACCAAAACTGAGACCGTAGATCCACCAGTTGAAGGGAAAGGTAAAGGGATCATGGGTACTCCACCCTTTGTTTTGAAGAATATCAAGATAGTGGCGAAGCCACTAGTGCAAGTGAGGAGGTATTAAAGGATAAATAATCAAAGAAAATAGGGGAATCCGGTAGGGAACCATTTGCTAGCACATCATTATTGACAATTAACACTTCTCTAGTTGAAAAGAAAACCATCACAAAGATGAGTCCCACATAACTAATGATGATGGCTTCTTAGAAATTGATGAAGGAGGGAACCATAGACAAAGGGATTATAGATCAATCCATAACTTTTTTGCACAGATTGGTCCCAGAATGTAAGATTGAAAATGAAGTGAGCCCTTTCAAAAAGCTTAAGGTAATCATTGAGCACATATCAAAAGAATTTCAATCCTTATAGTAGATCTCTAACCAACAAGCACTTGAAAAATTCACTTTGGCTAAGAGAGCCACTTTTGATCAGATCATTGAGAGAGAGAAGAAAAAGATTGAAGAGAAGATAATTTTGATAGAAAATTCTTTGAAACAATGTACTAATATATACAAGGTGTGTTCCAATACTGAGATACTTACAACAAATGTAGATAAAAAGATAAAAGAGATACATGAGAAAATTGCTAATATTGCTAACTCTTTTGATGGACTAATTTCACTGACAACATCTATTGATGGTAAAAAATTTGACTTTGGAGAACCAAATTTCTGCTCTTGAAAAGGAAAGAGATAAGATCATTTGGAGAGCTAGAAGTGTCATGGGTTTGGTGATGCATGGATATGCTGGGAAAACCCACACCGGTAGAAGTTAATGAGAAATAATCACTTGCATATTTACTGAGTGGACTTGTATCTATCTCTGGCACATTCAAAATTGGCTGGGATACTTATTTGGAGTTACTTGAGAAAGCTTATTTGGAAATCTTGAAATTGGTCAAGCTCTAGTAAGACATGTTTGGAGGTATTTAGTGTACAGTACTTATTCTTTGACATTTTACAATTTTTTTGGGGGCATTGATATCAAAGGGGGAGTAGTATACATGTGAAAAAGAATCAAGATTTACATACATTAGGGGGAGTTACAAAGATTTTGGAGTATTGGAGTACTTTGCATATTCAGCTCAGGGGGAGCAGGGCAGGATGAAACCGACAATTGAAATCATGACCATTTTTCACATGAGTGTTGTCGTCAATGCCAAGGGGGGAGATTGTTGGAAATTGACACTCTATTGGTTGGTTTCACTATGTTATCATTGATGGAAACATTATTTTGGGTTCCAGCTTCATATGGTGTATCGACAGGCACTTTGCAGACTCTACACTGACACTGGCACGAGTTGGATAGAAGATTTCTTTGGTCACCGGAAATGCAGGCTGACATGGTATAGTAAAGGTCATTAGTATTGGAGGCCGACACATCTTGGATCCAAAATCGACAACTTGTTTTAATGTTTATTCATTTATGTTATATGGCCGACATGTAATCTGATATTGTATATATCTTTGTAAGCCGACATAAGGCATAAACTTTGTATAGGGTATATAGAGCAGATTGATTAAGATCATTTTAATATGGCAGGGATATAATGTAATGAATATGAAAATGTGATATGATGCGAAATATATCAAAGAGACTATGTTTGTGAGGAATATTTTAAGGGTTATTCTGGTACAAAGGTTTAGGGTTTTAACTAGAATAGACAGAGCTTAAACTGGAACTGTATTCTGGCATAAAATATGTTATCCTAGCAATTCACTATTCTCTAGATTTTTTCTGGTATGTTATGTAGTTAGTGAGACTCCTATTGTGATTGAGTAGTGTGCTCTAGGTTGTAAGCCTTCCTGCAAGTGCAGGCCCATCATATATTGCAATATCTCTTCATATGGCCAGTGGATTGATATTATGGGTCACAAATCCCACCGTGGTTTTTCCTCTTTGAGGTTTTCCATGTATAAATCTATGTGTTATGATTCTCCTTTATATGTTTGTCTTATTGGTTTTATCACTTCTTTCAATTCTATTTATACCGGTATACCAGTTGGTGAATGAATGTTTTGTTAAGGCTAAAATCTACCATTCCAGTATAACACTAATTCACCTCCCCTCTTAGTGTTATTGGTTTCCAACAACCATATGACCCCTTAGGACACCATATGACCCCTAACAACACCATATGGTGTCCTAAAGGGTCATAGGACACCATATGACCCGTAACGACACCTAAGGGGTCATATGGTGTTGCTAGGGGTCGTATGGTGTCCTAAGGGGTCATAGGACACCATATGACCCCTTAGGAGACCATACAACCCCTAACGACACCTAAGGGGTCACATGGTGTTCTTAAGGGCCATAGGGCACCACATGACCTTTCAGGACACCATACGACCCCTAAAGACAACATATGGTGTCCTAATGGATCATGTGGTGTCCTAAGGGGCTATAGGACACCATATGACCCATTAGGACATAATATAACCCCTAACAACACCTAAGGGGTCATATGGCATCATTAGGGATCATATGGTGTCCTCAAGGGTCATCAGACACCATATTACCCTTTAGGACACCATATGACCCCTAACAACACCATATGGTGTCTTAAGGGCTCATAAGACAATATATGACCCCTTAGGACACTATATGACTCCTAACGACACTGAAGGAATCATATGGTGTCGTTAAGTGTTGTATGGTATCCTAAGGGATCATAGGACACCATATGACCCCTTAGGGAACCATACGACCCCCAATGACACCATATGGTTTCCTAAGGGCTCATATGGTGTCCTAAGGGGTCATAGGAAACCATATTGTGCCCTAAGGGATCATATGGTGTCCTAAGGGGTCATAGGACACCATGTGACCCCTAAAAACCCTAAGTGGTCATAGGACACCATATGACACATTAGGACACAATATGACCCCTAATGACACCTACGGGGTCAAATGGTATCATTAGGGGTCATATGGTGTCCTTAGGGGTCATTGGACACCATATGCCCCCTTAGGACATCATACATACGGCTTGTAAAAACACCTAAGTGGTCATATGGTATTGTTTGATAAATTTATAAGACACTGAGAGGGGAGGTGAATCAATGCAAGAAAAAATAATATAAATTTGATGACCACTTTAACCAACTTGAAAATCAATATGCATGCAATAAATATAATCACATAAAAAAACACCCAATAAAGCTTGCAACTCATAACACAATTATTTTCACATGGAAACCCAAATGGGAAAATCCACTGTGGGAATTAGTACTCAACTATCCGCAATATAGAGATCTGACTGGTTAAGGTCTTACAATCACCCTATTAGGGCTACACCCGATTAAGATTGTCTTAGCCTGGTTAAGAGCTATTACAATAAGGCCTATTAGGACCAACCCTGTTAGGAGCTACCTAGCTATGGGATTTCAAAACATAAGCTAATGTGTAACCTTGTTAAAGGATTTAAACCCTTGGACCTGTTAGGATACTACCGCACCCTGATAAGAGTGACCTTGTGAGAGGATTTTATCTTGTTGTATAGGGATAACAAGTTTAACTAATCTACATATAGCACCTTTGTGCATGATTAGATCCACTTCAATTCTGCTTCTAACATTTACTAAAAATCAATACAGAGCTTCACATTCCACCACATAATCAAATTCTCATTCTAGATCCTTCCTCTGATACAACATCACACAATATTCATCTTTTTGTAAAGAACTCTGCTAAGTCGGCTAAAACCGTTGGAACAATTTCCTAGGTTCAATGTATCTAGTCAATCTTGCTCAAAACACTTTACTCATGTTGGCCACATAATTCATAACTTAAAAATAAAACATTATGTCTACCGGTTTATCGATCTAAGTAACTCTGCTCTACTAGTTTAACTATTCTACTTGACTAACTGCTCAGTACATCATAACTCACTCATTCCATCAAAACTACTGATGTGGTTTCAGTCATAGACTCTTTCCAATGTCATGAGCATACTTCCAAACCGCAACAGTTAACTCTTCACCAATCTTCCATACCGGTTGCTTGAACATAGCATTGTTCTTATTTACCGGTTTGTTATCTTGTTTACTGGTTCACTGTTTAACTGCTTCCACTACCGGTTAGGCTTTACCAATTTGTTATCTTGTTTATTGGTTCACTGTTTAACTTCTTCCACTACCGGTTAGGCTTTATCAGTTAGACTAAATAACTTAGATGACTGACAAAACATGGTTGCCATCAATGACAATACAAAAAAATTCATCAATAAACCTATTACATCATATCATCATCAAACCAACAATCTCCCCCTTTGGCATTGATGACAACACTTAGGAATTTTTTTGTCTAAGTGTCATATTACAAAAATTATGACTCATGACTCAAATACATACAAAAATCCCCCTTAGAAATTACATGCTATTACAAAAGTTTAACTAACCAATACTACTCCCCCTTTGGCAGCAATGACAAAGGTAAGAAAATACATGAAAACATAAATGCAATATACATCAAAATTTGCATTACCAAATATATAAATAGAAGTTCAACAAGTTTTACAATGTTATCTCAAGAAATACATCTGCAAAATTAGACTTCAAAACTTTCTAATCATTTTCCCAAGTCTCCAAAAGAGTAGATGTAATCTCTATATGTGTCTAGATCTGGTATGCAAGTTCCTCCATAGCATCAAGTGTTCTCATCTCCAGTGTAGCCAAGATTGCCTTTGTTTCCTTATAACCTCTCTGCAAGATTTGTAACTTGGGGACTAAGTGAGTCTGTAACTCCTGTAGTGATGATATCCTCTTTACCTTCTCTACCTCATATGCCTTAAGCTTCTATTGTATATTAATAACCGCTCTACCAAAAATAGTTGCTGAATTATTTAAGGGTTAAATGATTCACTCAAAACTTTTAGCTCATGTTGCTCTGCATTCTTCTTCTTATCAATATCATCCAAAAATAATGAAAAGTTGCAAATATTAGATAGTGTTTTACCTTTGATCTGCAATGCTTCCTTAATCTTCTCCAAGTCAATTTCCTTCCTCAATTGTTCAATTCTTCTCTTTTCATATTCCTTTTCCACATTCTTCATAGCAGCCTCTTTAAGACTCTTCATCTACTCACCTGCTGATGTAGCCAAATGTTCCACTTTATCAATAGGTGTAGGAAGACTGTCAATATCAGTCTCCGGTAGTATAATGTAAAGTATATCAATTGCACTAGTTTGAGCCTCTTTTCTCTATGATTTCATAATTTTCTTTTGTGCCTTAGATTGCATAGCAGATGCAATCTCCATTAGCTCAATAGAACTTAGCATATCCATATTGATTGGTCCTTGAATACTCACAGTGTCATCATCATGCTCATCATCATCAATTATCTTCTTTGGTGTCAGTGACTGGGGTGTCACTTTCTATTATTTCTTCTCTTCCTCCTTTTCTTCTTCCTTCTACATCTCTACATCCTTCTCTGGTGCTTTATTTTCTAGATTCTCCTCTGTTTTCTCTTCAGCTTTCTCCTCTTCCCTTTCCTTGTCCTTCACCAGTGGTGAAATGGTTTGTACATTTTTTGTTTGTGTAATCATCAGCAGCTCTTGTGATTCTACCTTCTCAGTGGTTTGAGCATTATCAGTTTGGTCATTCACCGATTGCTCTATCATTTTTTCATCTATCTTTTCTTCATATTTCTTCTCTTTTTTTTTTCTCTTTACTTGTACTGGTTGAATTAGCTCCTGGTATCACAATCTCTTTATTAGGGATAATGATTGGATATTGCTTAGTGCTTGCATCAACAAAAACAATCTCATCCGGTATAATGTCATTAGTTTTCAAATTGTCAGGGAGATCTTCTCCCTTTAATCTCTCTAGTTCCTCTTCTTTAGGAATAAGTCTTAATAACTTCTTCAAAATTTGCTCAGTTTCAACATGTATAGACTAAGATTCACCAATTAGAAATCTTGTCAACCTTTCCTTTGTAAGAAATAACGCCCTTGACTTAGAAATAATTTCTTGAATATCTTCCCTAGAGGCCTCCAGTTGCAAGTGCATTAATAAAAACAATTAATTCTTTGTCCTTCTTTATAGCAGTCTTCCATCTTGCTTCAAATTTATTATACAAATAATCAGGAATCAAGCCTTGGAACTCAATCAATGCTTTACTATAGTTGTTCATAAACCAAACAATAGTATCTTCAATTTACATTTTCTCATCTTCACCAAAATTGTTATAATGTCTCTTTACATTAGTCAAAATACCATACTTTCTTATTTTCTCCAAAATCTTTTCAAGTGAAGTGAGTTTACTTACCGATTGTTTTATAGGTTTTCACAATAGGAGATCCAACCACTTTGGATTTCTTCCCACTGGCTCTTAATTCCTTCTTCTCATCTTCATATCTATATCTTCTTCTATGTCCTCAACAAAAGTCTCAAGAGTCCTTTGTGCTTGTTGTTTCTTCCTTTTCCTATATACTTCTTTTACTTTAGGTGCTTCGGGATTTTCTACTTTAGGTTTTCTTCTGATTTGGATCTTAGGAGTAGGGGGGGGCTTCTCTTTCACAATTGTAATCCTTGTTTGTCTACCAGTGCTGGTACTAGTTGACGCTCTAGAGGATTCAACCTTCCTTGCTTCAAATTTTTCTCTAGCCTCTACAATCACCTCTTTTGTAAATCCTTGTTCAACTACAAATTGTTCAACCTCTTTTATGAATTTCTTTGCAATAACCGGTTTGGCCAACTCTAAATATACCTCAATAGATTTCTCCTTAAAGTTTCCAAACTTGGTTGCACTTGGATTTACCGGTGTGGATAGAAGATGATCAACATAAGCAATCAAAAGATCAACTTCTACCTCACAACCCATGGGCATCACCCATGATATCCTAGGTTCTACTACCTCCATTTGACATGTGTCTATATCAACCATGAAATAGATAGAATCTTCATACCTTTTAACAACATTCCGGTATCTTTTCCCTAGCATGCATTCTTTTCTGGAAGTCTTTGAAATAACCCTAGATTATCTTAGTAAATTCATTTCCAAGCATTTTAATATTGTTCTTTATCTGTAACATTGTTGATGCATCCTCTGACTATTGAATATCACCGATACTAGGAATGGAGTTTAGGAAATAGAAAAGAAAACCAATGATCAGTTGTCCAAACTTTAACTTCTATCTCTTATCCTTCTTGATTGATTCAAGATTCAGTATCAATTGGTTTCTCAAAGCTTCGGCAAGATCATAGTCGGCATTTTCCTTCAACATCCGGTAGGTAGTGTGGATTGCAGCTCCGGGAATGTTATTTGCTCTGCTCAAGTGATAAACCCTATATCTAATGACCATAGATGCATACTTTACCTCGTTATCATCTATTTCATTTATTGTCATTGCATGACCATCCCATTTAGATTTAGTCAATCGGGTAACTTCATCCTTTAGGATCATTCTTAACACAGGAACTTCACCAGTTGCCCATAATCCACTGACAACATGAATAGATTCCTTTCTAATCTTATGTGCTCGATCCAACCATATAAAGTGATCATCCTACTCAAAACATACCTAATATGGTCCTCTTCAAATTCATCAAGTAAATTCACAACATGATGAAAACCTTATCGATAACCCTTCTGAATTGATCCTTTATCAATCCTTGTTCATCACATAGTGTTCAGTATTGATTGAAGATTGCAAAAGTTCCCAAATCCTCTAGTTTGTAATGAATGTAAGATCGGATGTCTTCAACATGTAAAACACCATAGGGTACGCTGGATAGGGCTCTAGCTGGATCAGTTTCTGTCGACTTATGTGGATGCCTCTTGAATTACAGTCAGGCCTTTCAGTAACATCTACAAAGTGTGATGTATCCATTGCAAAATATAAAACATAGAATTAGATCACAGAAGAATACCTTTCAACTCCTTTGTAGCTAGGGTTTCTAAACCAAATGTACTTTCACCAATTCACTTCACTGCAAATCTCCTCAATCTGTTATCAAATTTGCTAAGGCAATTATCAACATCTCTTCAGTGCTTCAGTCACTCTCCAAACTCTCTTGAGAATGCAAAGGTAACAAATGAAACTTGTAAAACACTTGTATTTACCTTTTACAAACTGTATTAAATGCAACATCTGTTGAACTTACCCTAATCACCATTCAACCCTAAAACATGCTACCGATTCTCACAACACATCCAATATATCGGTTAGATCACAAAATCACTTCTCAACATCACAATGCATCAAAGTATGCAAATTTAACTTACCACTCACCATATAGGGGGTCCAGAAATGTATCTGACAATAAGCTCCCCCTAAGCTTTATACATAGCTTAGTTTACTGGCGAGGGATTCTTTACACTGGGTGAAGAATTGGAATCTTCTAATGGTTTCTCGTCACTCTTCCTTCTCTAGATCTTGTTCAGCTCAGCCCTGGTCTCTTCCACATCAACTTTCTTCTTACCTTTCCAGTCAATAGACTGATTAACTGGTTTGATCATTTTTGCTTTGTAAAACTTTGCAAGGTGTCCCAGTTTGTGACAATCAAAACATGCCATTCCAGATGCTCTCCAAGGTCCAAGATTGCCTCTACCAGTTCTTCTTTTATAATTAATAGCTACATGTCCATAGTTGTGATAGATTAAACAAGTCACATTCTATCTATACTCCATTTCATATGGACTAGACCAGTTCACATAAGGTCTTTGCCAAGTAGGGTTTCTTCGGTCATTGAAATATCTCTGCCATTCACCATTAGGTCTCTAATTCATGTAAGATCTATGATTGATCATTCCAAACCTACACTCAACAACTCTATGCCCATACTTGTTGCAATTGTAGCAATAACCATTAAAAGTGATAGGCATATATCTATCATATTTATTAGGTCTATAACCATTAACAACACTATATCTACTTCTACAAACATTAGCAGTATGACCTACGTTATGAAAGTTAAAGCATACTAATTTATAGGATTTCTTACCAGTGGTTTTCTTTGTCTTAGGTGCAGATTTGTCTTCATGCATGATGTCCTTAGTACCAGAAGGCTCTCCTTGCTCAAAGGTTGTGTAGCCCAAGCCATGTGTATCTCCATTCTTCCTTTATGACTGGATCTACTCATTAAGCATAGTAGAGCTCTTATTGTATTTAGCCAATATCTCATTAGCATCATCCAACTCCTTAGTAAGATCTTCATTCTTTTTCATAAGACTCTCTCTAAGGGACATGGCCATGTCTAGATCAGCCTGTATTTCTTATTTTTCTTCTTTTTCCTCATGAAGATGTGCATGCAGAGTACCAATCTCCTGGTTCATCTTAGAAATCTCATGATCCTTCTCTCTAATTTTGTCTTCAACAATCCTCTTGGATTCAAACTCTTGACTCATTCTGATAGTTAGGGATTCCAACTCTCTCCTCATATTTGATTTCTCATCATTCAAATTTTCCACCTCATTAGCCAGTGCATCAATGTTAGCTTCTTTAGATGAACTATTTTCACTAATTTCATACAATTGTTCAACCAACTCTCTCCTCTTAGCCAATGAAGCTTTAAAATTGACCCTTAACTCACCTAGGGCTTCTTTAGATTCTCCAAGCTGGTTAGAAAGCTCCCTATAACTCATATCTCCAATTATAGCCTTAAGGATCCTTCCCAAGCGGTTAAGCCTTAAAGGAATTAGGCTCTGATACCAATTGATAAAATTATAAGGCACTGAGAGTGGGGGTTAAATCAGTGCAAGAAAAAACAATATAAATTTGATCACCACTTTAACCAACTTGAAAAATCAATATGCATGCAAGAAATATAACCACATAAACAAACACCCAATAAATCATGCAACTCACAAAGCAATGATTTTCATGTGGAAACCCAAATGAGAAAAACCATAGTGGGAATTAGTACCCTCAAGATCAACTATCTGTAGTATAGAGATCTAACCGGTTAAGGTCTTACAATCACCCTATTAGGGGTACACCCAGTTAACAATGTCTTATCCTGGTTAACAGTTATTACAAAAAGGCCTATTAGGACCAACCCTGTTAGGAGCTACCCATCTATGGTATTTCAAAACACAAGCTAATGTTTCACCCTATTAAAGGATTTAAACCTTTAGATTTTGGCATTAAGTTGTCACTGATGTCAATCGGCATGATGGATACTCACATGAGTGTGAGCGGACAGAATGAAGGCTTATTGGCAAGGCATAAACTAGTCTAAAGGATAGTTGCTTGTTTATGATGAAGAGGCAGAATGTTAAAGTTGTCACAAACCACTAAAGGTGAAGATGTGGTACCGATATAGTGTGCACTACCAGTTAGCAGAAGAAGAAGGCCTTATTGGTAAAGGCATTTATCGGTATGAGTTTGCTGAATGTTCAAGTTTGAATCAACTATGCGTCACTGAGAAGAGTGATTGACCATGGTGGTACCATGTGGAGCCGAGGTGGCAATTAGGCAGAGGTTGATAAAACCTTCATCGACATGGTTGGTGAAACTGTCTGTTGATATAAATGAAACAACCACAAATCATGGGATTGTAATTGACCATTGTGGCTCGAGGAAGAACAATGACAGAGGAAGATTAGGGAGTAGTTGGTGCCTGGATCAGTGCAAAGGAAATCTGATTCAGGAAGACCTCAAAAAGGAAATAGCTGAAGCATTTTATGTGTCGACAGATTTCAAGGTAGAAGATCTTGTTCGAGATTGCTATTTTTAGCAAATGCGTGTTGGATAATGGAAATTGTGTATAGTTGCATCCTTGAAGGAAAGGTGATCAATCCAAGATAGGTTGGATCGAATCTCATGAAGATTTTGTTAGGAAGAGGAAACCCTAACCACTCCAAAGTTTGAATTGCTTACTGGCGGGAAATCACGAGATTAGACATCAGATCTCAAGACAGAGTGGATTTTGATGCTGTGAAGAAAAGGAAGAGAAAGGAGAGAAATAGTTAGGAAAAAGGAAGAATTGCTAGCCTGAGAAATAGTTCTAAGAAAGTTGGAGTATAGGTGAGCAAGCATATCGATGTGAGGATTCTACCAGCATAAATGTAGTTTTGCATTTGAGCTTAACTGACAAGGTGTGGTAGAGTAGGAAGCATCCAAGTGTGACACAGATTGTTGAGAGATAGTGAGAGAGAGAGATAAAGATAACAAAGGATGAGAATCAAAGAAAGTAATCTCACAACCGATAGTGTAAGATTTAGTGGAGGAGAAAAGACTGTCAACTGATACTGAGTTATTGGATCAAGAGTTGCAGAATTCATTTGCAACAAGAAGCCTTAATTGTATTCAAATAGTTTTTCAATATACATCACCAAGTTGAAGATTGGTCCAGGGGTTGATGCTCCTTGGGTTGGTGCCCTAAAAGTTTAGGGGTTGGTGCTCCTTGGATTGGTCCCCAAAATTTTTGTAATTCAATGTTTTACCTGTGAGGCTAGATTGGAGTAGTAGTTTCCAGCAACTTTTCTCACCGAGTTTTTTCCCACATTGGGTTTTCCTCATAAATCTAGTGTTGAGAGTTTCATTTGTGTGAATGATCACTTTGGCTTTCTCTCTTGTTCTATCAGTTTGATTGGTTAGTGGTTAAGTGAATAACTGATATTCTAAAGTTTATGTTGAAAGTGAAAAGGGTTAGAAACCACTGATTCACCCCCCTCTCAGTGGTATTCTATGTTCAACAACTGGTATCAGAGCCTAGGTTCCCAGTTATCTTTAAACCTTGGGTAGATTCTGGACTCTGAACATAATGGCAAGAAATGAGTCTGCTTCCTCAAAAGCCTCCATGTTTGATGGATCCAACTATGCCTTCTGGAGCAGAAGAATGGAGAACTATATTTCCTTCTTGGGTTTTGATGTGTGGATGTCTGTCAAGAATGAGTATGTTGTTCTTAATGCTCCTCCCTCTAATTCGGATTCCAAAAAGGAGTATGAGAATAATTCAAAGGCTAAACATGCTATCTTGAGTGGACTATCTGATAATGAATTTGTCAAAGTCATGCACTGTGTTTCAGCAAAAGAGACTTGGGACAAATTGCAGAGGTTGTTTGAAGGAGATGCAAAAGTTAAAGAAGCCAAGTTGCAAACACTAAGGGGCCAACTTGAAAGCATCAAAATGAAAGATGATGAAAAGATTGCAGACTATCCTCATAGATTTAATGAAACTATCAATACTATTAGAGGACTTGGAGAAGAGATTGTGGATGAGATTCTTGTCAAGAAGGTACTTAGATCTCTCACACCCAAGTATGATACTAAGGTGTCTACCATAGAAGAAGCCAAGGATTAGAAGACTTTTACAATGGATGAGTTATTTGGCTCTTTGACAACCTATGAGATGAGAACAACCAGTGATACTTCCTCAAGGAAAGAAGCAACATTCAACATCACCAAAAGGGGAAAAGAAGTAGCTACTCATAAAGAATCCAATGAAGACTCTGATGCAGAAGTAGCAAAATTTGTCAGGTTGCTCAAAAGAGGATCTGGTTAGTACAAAGGAAATCTACCACTTAAATGTTTCAATTGTGGGAAGGTAGGACACTTTGCTGCTAATTGTCCTCACAAAGAAACTGGTGGAGATGAGTCAAGAGAGTTCAGAAGATCTACTAGCAAAGATAGAGAAGTGAATGACTACCGGCAAGGAAGGAGAGGCTACCAAAACCAGAACAACCTATGTACTATTGAGGATGACATAATAGATGAAGAAAGTGAATTTGAAGATGATTACCATGAGAATGATAGAAAAGTCAATCTCTTCATGGCACTTGATAGACTAGTTGATGAAGATGAGGAAGAGGAGGAGATTGAGGCTGAAGTGGATTTGTAGAGGGAACTTATCAGTGCTCTTCAGGAATTGAGTAAAAAAAGAAGAGAACTCAAGAGGGCTAAGTGTGTTGTAGTGGATGAACAAGATCTCTTGAAGCAATCCTTGGATGAGTCTAGTCAAGTTATATCTGACTTGAAATAGCAGCTGGAAGAAACTAAGAGGATATTTAAAGCTACAACCTCTGAACTAACAAAGAAGGAAAAGGAGCATCAAGAGTTGGAAGTAGAAATAGTAAAGCTCAGAAAAGAGCTTGAAGAAAGTAAGGAAGAAATAAAAATAAGGAACAAGTATGAAGGCAACATCGAGGCCTTAGATAAGATGTTGAGCAAATAGAAGCAATCCAAAGACACCAGTGGCTTAGGCTTTGAAGAAGGTCAAAGTTCAACCCACAAAGATAAATCTGGCAAAGAAATAATGTTCACCTCTTCAATTAAAGGTGAAGATAAGAAGACATTCACTGTAGGCAAGGATACCGACAAAAAGACATATGCATATGTTGTTGGAAATCGCCACTCAAATCGATATACATCAATAACTGAAGGTCACACTTCTTGTACCAACATGCAGATCCAAGGAGAAATGCGATAATTGATCATGAAGGATTCACCAGACTCAACAACATGAAGGGAAGACCCCCAATGAGGCAGTTCCATTTGTTGGTGCCCAAAACCATAGATTGGAAAACCCAAAGACTTGCCAAATACTCAAGCAGTCCAATCGGCCTTGGCCAATGAACAAGGATAGTCAAAGACTAAATCCCTCTGCACTTTAGCCTCCACTAAACCTAGGTGGGTATACCTCACACTCTCAAGCACAAAAGAGATTATTTAAAGTGGATTTAAGCCTTTTAGCAAATTACAAACTAGCAAATTGTTGTCTGCAATTATGCTTTATTATGTGCTTTAAATAAATGCCTTTGAAAAAAAATGATTGTGAATGTATATTGAAAATGAGATTGCTTCCAAGAACTAAAAGACATATGCATAGATCAGTTCATATAGGATTTGGGAAGAATGTTTTTCTATCAAGGACCTTGAATGCATACAGATCAAAACCTTGAAAAATCAATAACAGACCAGAGCCTCTATCCAGGGATATATATGACAATTTGTGGACAGAATATCTTATCAACTCAACAGATAATTTCTCATCAACTATGAAGGTTTAGTATGTGTTACACAAATAATAAGAACTCAATCTTTTACTTAATGCAACAACATGTGATTCACATTATAGAAAAACTATAAACAGGATTATCAAGAGGACAAAGATAACTCATCAACACAAAAGTGTACACAATATTTGGAAAAAGAGATAGTGAACCTTGTATATTAATCTTCAGGAAATAATTGCATACATAAGCAGTACTTGTAAATACTTCATTACATATTGCTTGCACAAAATGATACTTCTTCTTCCTATAGACTTCTCTAATACAAAATTATATTCAATCCTTATAGAATTATGTTGTTCTTATGACTCTCCCCTTTGTAGATTTTTATTTGAATAAAATTTGCTGGCCCTAGGCCCCCAAAAATTTACATCATTTCTTCCCTCTATCAAACACTTGACTCTGGTTCTGTAACCATGTGAACTTTTTGAATATATTACTCTCACTTCTCTCAACATTTATAATCCTCTTCTCTATTTTATCACATTTCTCATAAATGCATTTCATTAATATTACTTGGTTTAGAAATAAGTAATTACACTCACATCTTGGTGCAAATTATGTTTTATGATTTTTAACCTTATACTCATCTTTCCATTACTCTTTGCATTCAAATGAAAACCCTAATGTTTCATCATATGCCTCCTTTCTTGAAGAAAATAAATGAACCTCACTATACATAATTTTTACATGGTGTAATTTTCACAGAGGATTTTAAAATCATAAATTTGAATATCCTTTTTACCTTGAAATCTATTTTCCAACTGTGCAATATTATTTGGAGGGAAAATAGAAGTCTCTCCACTTCCTCTTCCTTGAAAAATATTTGGATCTCCCAATGAAATATCCACATTAGGCTCCGCACAACCCTTGTTGTAGCATTCCAAATGCTTTACTCCTCTCTGATTGTAATCTATATTTTTCATTTTTACCATCTCTTTATTTTGGCAAAATATTTCATTTCCTTTAACTAGGAAAATAGGGCACACATAGGAACCCTTTTCACATATCATTTTATCATAGTGAAAAATTGAAAAAAATTCAACATTATTTTTTAGAGAGAACCTTTGTGGTAGATTTTCTTTATAATTCCCTTCTCTCAGAGTATTATCCAAACCTTGAGGAAATACTTCACTTTTATCATATAATAGATTTGGGCATATATTATCCTCATGACTATTTTGCAAAAATATTTCATCTTGCTTACCGCACAATATTGTCATATTCTCTTTTATAGTCTCTGTGAATACTACTTTTGCAAAATTATTTTCATACATATATTCTTCTACTTCTCCACACAATGGATGAGTATAAAGTTATGCATACCTTCATGAAAACTCTTCTATGGTTGATCACATGCTTTATCTTTTGAAATAATGTCTTCACAAATCTCTGCTACAGAGACGTCCTCCTGTGCATAAAATGTATATATATCTATTTCACAAAATAGATTAGAAAATAATTCATATCTTGGAAACCTTTCTTCAATTTCCTCTGGAGATTTGTTGTACTGAAGATTTGAAAAACTATTTCAAGGCACACATCCCCTATTATACTCATCACTGTGTATGAATTCCTTTGACATATTTTCCTAGGAATCATCACTTCCTTCATAAAACACACCCTGAATGTGCCCTAATCCATTAGTTTGCTTTATTTGAAAAAAAATTGGACCATTTTTCTCAACATACCTTTCATATTCCTTTTCTAATAGATAAGAAATTTCTTTTGTACTAAGAAATGTTTCCTCTTTATTATTTATATTTTCTTCTACGCGTATGGATTCTTTGATATTTAAATACATAGTTTCTTCGCTATTTGAAAATGGATCATCACTATATTCTTCCTCTAACATGCTTTCATATATAATTTCAAGTAGAAACCTTACCTAGGGATCATGATAAATCCCCAACTCCTGCATTTTTTCTAACAATGAGGGCTTGATGTTTGAAGGTATTTTTGCATATATACTGAACATCCTCACACATAATTGTGTTGTAGATTAATATTCCTATTTATCTATGTCAAGAAATGTATCCAGAGGAGAAATGCAAGATTCTTCCTCCATAGTGTAAATCTAGTTTCCATCAAGCTCATAGCAGATGTCATCCTCTTCCTCACCTACATCATGAAACATATGAAAAAACCATTGCTCAAAATCCCTCCATGATGAAAGGCACTGCGTGGGTAATGAATCGTACTCCTCTCATGCCCTATCTTTCAATGTTTTGGCAAATAGCATCATTACTTGTCCTCCATCATCAATGTCATGGTTTTATATAAACAAATAGAATATTTTTAAATGCCACTCTGCTGAATCATTATGCTCACCATAAAATTTTGGCATAACTTGCACATAATATAAAAATATATCATCAATCTCACATGAAAATATTATAAGGTCCAATGGCCTATTGTCCATTGGAAATAATAGTTTACTCAACCAATTTTGAGACATTTTGTAATAGATTTCCTATTACTATCAAAGGGAATAATTCTCATTTCCCTCCAGGTTTCCTCCCTTAGTAGAGTCACCAACTCAAAAAACTATTAATATAGAGTTTCCACCTCCTAAGAGGAAAATATTACCAACTTAACTGATCTTCTGGGGTCCTCCCTCCAGTAGAGTCTGAAACAAACTACCAAAGATTATGAAAACTTCTTTTGAGAAACTCCCCAGCAGAGTCGCCAATCTATTGTGTGACTCAGATGGGGAAAACAAAACTTATCAAATCTTCAATGAAAAAACACCTGAGCTTCTAGGTGAATGTCAAACTATGTATGACAACTCTCCAGCAAAGTCACCAATCTATTGTGTGACTCAGATGGGGAAAACAAAAATTATCAAATTTTCAATGAAAAAACACCAGAGCTTCTAGGTGAATGTCAAACTATGTATGACGAATCCCCAATGGAGTCGCTAATTTGTTGGTGCCCAAAACCACAGATTGGAAAACCCAAAGACTTTCCAAATCCTCAAGCAGTCCAATCAGCCTTGGCCAATGAAGAAGGATAGTCAAAGACTAAATTCATCTATACTTTAGGCTCCACTAAACCTAGGTGGGTGTACCTCACACTCTCAAGCACAAAAGAGATTATTTAAAGTGGATTAAGCCTTTTAGCAAATTACAAACTGGCAAATTGTTGTCTGCAATTATGCTTTATTATGTGCTTTAAATAAATGCCCTCGAAAAGAAATGATTGTGAATATATATTGAAAATGATATTACTTTTAGGACCTAAAAGACATATGCATAGATCAGTTCATATAGGATTTGGAAGAATGTTTTTCTGTCAAGGACCTTGAATGCATACAGATCAAAACCTTAAAAAAGTCAATAACAAACCAGTGCCTCTATCCAGGGATATATATGACACTTTATGGACAGAATATCTTATCAACTCGAGATAATTTCTCATCAACTATGAAGGTTCAGTATGTGTTACACAAACAATAACTCAATCTTTCACTTAATGCAATGACATATGATTCACATCATAGCAAATCTATAAACAGATTTATCAAGAGGACAAAGATAACTCATCAACACAAAAGTGTACACAATATCTGGAAAAAGAGATAGTGAACCTTGTATAATAATCTTTAGGAAATAATTGCATACATAAGCTACACTTGTAAATACTTCATTACAGATTGCTTGCACAAAATGATACTTCTTCTTCCTATAGACTTCTCTAATACAAAATGATATTCAATACTTATAGCATTATGTTGTTCTTATGACTCTCCCCTCTATAAAACTGACTCCCTTTAAATATATGAATCAAAAGGCACATATGAAAGGACACACCCTTTCATACACAGGAGGGAGTTACGGATAGCTGCATTCCCAAAGGACACACCCTTTGGTTTGAAAAACAATTACAAATGAATCCCTAAAATACAACACTAAGACATTAATAATGCAGATTTAATATTTCATTTCCGCTTGAGTTCCTAATTTCCAAGCTTTGATAAAAGTTTCCTACACATAAATTAAATCAATCAGGTTCCTCAAATGGAAAGTAAATCATGATTTTCCTTTGGTTAATTTTTGCATTAAAAATTAGATCTTTTTAGATACATAAATAATAATTCTCCTTAATCAAAGTTTTTACAACTTTTCTGGAAAATACTTTTACAAAAATTCACACTTTAATTCCACATAATTTTTTAAACCCTAATACACATGTTGCACTTTATTCACTTAGGGTGAAAGTATCATCCAATTGACTAATCCAATATTATTCATGAATACTATTGAATATATTTCATCCATTGAGGAAGTATTTCCAAGATAATGATTTAATGTAGTTTTCACAAATAATAAAATCATTACATCTTCTAGTATTATATTAATTTATTAAAGAAATACTTCCTGTCCCATCGAAGAAATAATATGTTTTCTCTGCACATAAAATGACACTATTTAGATCTTGCAATAAATCAAACATTTATCCTTCTAGGGCTAAAATAATATCTTTAATAACATTAGAAACATTTTGCGAGATCAAATTTGACCTAAAAGGAAATATACCATATATACTTAGGGAAAAAATAACTCAAAATACTATGCCATATAGTCACAAGATTTACCAAAATAAAAAATTCAAAAAGAATAATATTCCCTAAGAATAATAATATTGTATTAATAACATTTTGGGAATACATTACACTTGAATTAAAACTTTCCAAAACCTAAAAAAAATTACTTAATGACCCACTTTGGAAAAATTAAAAATACTTTACCCTAAAGAGAGATTATAAGGCTCCAAAAGTAATGAAATCTCCTTGAGTAAATATTCCAATGAGAGTGATTTACTTTCACTTGAATAATTTCCAAAGTAAAAAGAAATTTGCTATAATAACCTCTTTTGGTAAGGAAATTTAACTTTTGGAAAACTAATAATCATTAGTCTTTGAAATAATAATATTTCCCTACAATAATACTTTTAAGAATAATAAGAGATTATTATGTTGAAATAAGGAAGTATCAAGAATCTTGTTTAAGCTTTTGAGTAAGAAATAGTCCTTCTAATGTTCGCCCAAGAAACAAATATAATTTTCTGCACACAAAATACCATAATGAGATATTGCAATAAACTCGATACTTTTCCTTTGATATGGTTATCTTGCAATATAATGCCATTAGAAATATTACATAAACAATAATTTTCCCTAAAAGGAAATTAACTTTACATGACACAACCATTAGGGAAAAATATCTAATGAGACATTCCTTAAATTACAATAATCAAAGATTAAAGAAAATAAATCTATAAAAGTCACTTTATACATTATTTAAAAATCTCAAAATGTAAATATATTATATAGAAAACACATGAGATTATTTACTTTCAAGAAAAAATAAATTTAAAGGTAAAATGTTAATTAATAACCTCTTAAAATCAATTTTACCGTTTTAAAAATAAATCAGAAGCAAAAATTAAAATGCATCACCTTTGCTTGATTTAAAAAAGATAAAAAAATAAAAATAACATTACCTCTTTGCAAATAAAAACTAAAATTCAATACCTTCACCTTTGTCCATTGGGGTAGCTTGCTCTATCGAGGTAACACTTTTTTAGTTACCCCAATGCCCAATGGGTTTCACCCACCGGGCCCCACTTTGTGCAAATGTCACTTTTACTTATAAAGTTTTCTATAAGAAAAATGATTTACCTTTTGGAAAAAACTTTTATCCGTTTTGGCAATATATTAAATCTTTTATTTAAAAGATTTACAAAATAGGCTCTCCATAGAACTTGATATATATTTTGTAAAAGCATTCATATTTTATCCTCTTGAAAATAAACTTTTATTTACTTTTATAGTAACCCTGCATATAAAACATCAATGCCAATTAAAATTTGTTTTAATTAAAAAAATCATTTGAAATCTTATAACACAAATAAATGAATATGTTATAACAATATCAAAATTAATAATTTTATGCAGGAAAAATTAAAATAAGATGTGAATAAAATGACTCTCATATGACATGAACACATATGGTTCCAAAATTTTGCATTAGGTTGAATAAATCATAATCATTTCAAGGAAATGGTTGGCTTAGTGTAATGATCCTGCAAGAAAGAGAACCGTTAATATCCAAATGACATTATTTAAAGAAAATTCAAAAATGATACATAATGGACTTATTTAAATTTACTTAAAAATGATATAGTAAATAATATCATAAGACTCTAAAATTTGACATGGTAATGCTTGAATGTACACTAAATGCAAATAAATCAATAACTTGACATAATTACACTCAAATGAAATGAATTTTGGTTCAAAAGAGCGTACATGAAAAATTTAAGTTTTGAATACATATACATACCTGGAAATCGATCTCTTAACATGTTCATAGGTTTTCAGGAGCTGGTCATAGGTAGTGCATACAACTGCATTGAGAAATCCTCTTTTTGGCATGAATCTATAACTCTAAAAAATTTCAAATTTTAGGGTTCCAACACCATTTGGGACCAAGACAACCTAACCGGTATGTTCCAAACTTTCATGGTTATTGTTACCAATGTAACAAATTTGGGCATAGAATAGCTGACTGTAGATTAATCAATCAGCCCTCTATGAGTTATGAAAGTAGAAATCCATTTAATGCACTCCGAGATATGAATGTTATCCTTTATCAATGCAATGGATATGGTCATAAGATTTTTTATTGTAGAAAGAATAAACCAGTACCCTACAATAATTTTAAGGATGTTCCCTTAAATGAAAATATAAAATTCTATAACTGTCAAGAGTTTGGACACATAGGAAAGTTTTGTAAAACCGGAAGATCAATGAGAAGAAGACAAATATGGATCAAGAGCCGGTAACTGAACCTGAGCTCAATCTAGTAGCTAACAAGAAGAAGGAGACCAAACGAGTTTGGGTTGAGAAAGAAAAGGAAAAGGTAGAATCAAGTGTCATATTACAAACTACCTTACATGTTGAAAGGAAAAATCTATGGGTGGTAGATAGTGGTTGCTCAAACCATATGACTGGTGACAAAAATAAATTCATTAAACTTGAAGATTGGAATGGTGGATCAGTAAGGTTTGGAGACAATTCTTCCATCAAAATAAAGGGAAAAGGAACTCTAAGCACTGATGGAAAATTGAAGGCACATGATGTATATTATGTGGAAGGCCTAAACCACAATCTATTGAGTGTGATTCAGATGTGTGAAAAAGGTTACAAATACATCTTTGACTCAACCGGTTGCTAGATGAAGAAAGACAGTACTAGTAAAGTTGTGGTAGATGAAAAGAGAACAGATGGAAATGTTTATAATCTAAAGGAATTCTATGAATCCCAATGTATGTTAGGACAAGTAGATGAAAGTTGGCTACAACATTGAAGATTAGGCCACATAAACTTTGATAACCTAGTTGCAGTAAGCAAAAAGGGGTGTGTGAGGAATTTTCCACCCATCATCAAACCGATAAACACATTTTGTGATGAATGTGTAAAAGGTAAGGAAAATAAAGTGAGCTTCGGGACAAAAGAGCACAACTCCTCAAGACCACTTGAAATCGTACATACAGATTTGTGTGGTCCAACTTGAATAAGAGCACTTGCCAGTGAAGGATATTTTATGCTCTTCATTGATGACTACTCAAGAATGACATGGGCCACCTTTCTACAAGATAAATCACAAGCATTTGAAAGATTCAAGATCTTTCAGAAGATGGTGAAAAAAGAAAGTGGGTACAGGTTAAAATGCCTAAGATCAGAAAGGGGTGGAGAGTTTACATCAAATGAATTTGAAGATTATTGTGAAAAACATGGAATTAGAAGGCAATAATCTGATCCTAGAACTCCACAACAAAATGGTGTGGTAGAAAGGAAGAACAGGACAATCAAGGAGATGGCCAGAACCATGTTAAATGAGGCTAGTCTTCTAGAAACATATTGGAAAGAAGTTGTTCATACTACTGCATATACCTTAAACCGGGTTCAATTAAGAACAAACAATAAAATGACACCTTATGAGTTGTGGTATGACTGGAAGCCTTTGGTCAAATACTTCAAAGTTTTTAGAAGCAAGTGCTTTATCAAGAAAGACATGGATGGTCTAGGAAGTTTTGACTCCAGGAGTGATGAACTTCCTTGGTTACTCATCTAAGAACAAGGCCTACAAGTGCTACAACAAAAGGCTAGGAAGAGTCACTGAGAGTGTGCATGTAAGAGTTGATGAGGATATGCACAAAGGATGTTAACCACAGATTAACTGATATGATAGCTCCGGTGATGAAGTTTAGTCAGATACTGAACCAGAGGTAGCATCCAAGAAGGCCTCCAACCGGTATGTACAACTGAATCACCTAGAAGAGCAAATTATGGGAAATAAGAGTGATGGTGTGCAGAATAGAAGAAGACTTGCCCGGAATGATGAACATGTCAACCTATGCCTCATGACTGAAGTGGAACCTAAAACTTTCAATGAGGCTAGAAAAATACAAGAATGGATGGATGCCATGGAAGAAGAATTGCAATAGATTGAGAAGAACAAGACTTGGGAATTAGTCCCTAGACTGGAAGACAAGAACATCATTGGCACTAAATGGGTCTACCAAAACAAGATGAATGAAGAAGGTAAGATTGTTAGGCATAAAGCTAGACTAGTGTGCAAAGGATACTCTCAAGTAGAGGGGATTGACTTTGAATAAACATTTGCACCGGTAGCTAGATTAGAAGCAATTAGAATGTTTCTAGCCTACTCTACCTACAAGGGCTATAAATTATACCAAATGGATGTAAAATCTGCCTTTCTAAATGGAAATTTGGAAGAATAAGTGTACATGGAGCAACCAGAAGGGTTTCTGCTACATGATTATGAGACATTTGTGTGCCAGTTGAAGAAGGCCTTGTATGGTCTAAAGCAAACTCCTAGAGCATGGTATTCAAGATTAGATCAGTACCTAAAGGAGCAGGGATTCAAAAAGGGAAGTGTTGATAGCAATTTGTACATAAAGAAAGATGGGAATCACATGATCATTGTGGTTGTGTATGTAGATGACATCATCTTTGGAGGCAACAAGGACACCCTCTGCAAAGAATTTGCTAATCAGATGCAGTCAAAATTTGAGATGTCGATGCTTGGTGAATTGATTTACTTCCTTGGTTTGCAGATATTACAACAAGATAAAGGAATCTTTATCTCACAAATCAATTATGCAAAGGAGATGTTGAAGAAATTTAAATTGGAGGATTGTAAACCGGTAAGTACCCCAATGGTGACCTGCAACAAATTGAGCAAGAATGATGAATCATTGGTGGTGGATCAGACTCTGTATAGATCCATGATAGGTAGTCTACTGTATCTAACTACTTCAAGACCCGATATAGTTCAGGTAGTGTGCATGGTGGCCAGATTCCAAGCTGCACCAAAGTAGTCACATATGAATGTTGTTAGCAAAATCTTTAGGTACCTACAAGGGACACTCAGCTATGGCTCATGGTATCCTAAACAAGGAGATTTTATCTTGGAAGCATACACTGATGCTAATTGGGAAGGTTGCATTGATGATTGAAATAGCACAAGTGGTGGTGCATTCTTTCTAGGTGACCGACTGGTCTCATGGCACATCAAGAAGCAAGATTCAGTCTCTCTATCTACTACTGAAGATGAATGCATTATTGCTGCTACATGCTGCTCTTAGGTGCTTTGGATGAAGCAAACTCTCAAAGACATACAGGTCGAAATCACTGACTCTATTCTCATCCGGTGTGACAATTTGAGTGCAATCAACATAGAAAAGAATCTAGTCATGTGTTTTAGAACAAAGCACATTTCTATCAAGTATCACTTTCTCAAAGAGAAGGTTGAAGGACAGGAGGTAAGGATGGATTATGTTCCTACTGGCAAACAAGTAGTAGACATTTTCACCAAACCGTTACCGTTAAGCACTTTTGAGTACCTCTGACACAATCTAGGAGTTATATCATCTGTCTAGGAATGCTTTATGTGGTTTAGGGGGAGCTGAGAGTGGTCAAAGGGGGAGCTTGGTATGGATCAAAGGGGGAGTGAATAGTACCCTTTATCATTGTGTCAAAGGGGGATAAATGTACTGGTATAGAGTGTCTTACGCAAAGTTGACATTAATGCCAAAGGGGGATATTGTTGGAATTTTGGCATTAAGTTGTCATTGATGTTAACCGACATGATGGATATTCACATGAGTGTGAGAAAACATAATGAAAGCTTACCAATAAGGCAAAAACCAGTTTGAAGGATAGCTTCTTGTTTATGATGAAGAGGCAGAGTGTTAAAGTTGTCACAAACCACTGAAGGTGAAGATGTGTTACCGGTATAGTGTGCACTACCGGTTAGCAGAAGAAGAAGGCCTTACCCATAAAGGCATGTACCAGTATGAGTTTGTTGAATGTTCAAGTTTGAACTAACTATGTGTTGGTGAGTAGAGTGATTGACCATGGTGGTGCCATGTGGAGCCGAGGTGGCAATTAGGCAGAGGTTGATAAAACCATCATCAACACGGTTGGTGAAACTGTGTCGATATACATGAAACAACCACAAATCATGGGATTGTAACTGACCGTTGCAGCTCAAGGAAGAAACAATGATAGAGGAAGATTAGGTAGTAGTTGGCACTAGGATCAATGCAAAGGAATCTAATTTAGGAAGACCTCGAAAAGGAAACAACTGAAACATTTTATGTGTCGATAGATTTTAAGGCAGAAGATCTTGTTCGAGATTGCTATTTTTAGCAAATGTGCGTTGTATAATGGAAACTATGTACAGATGCATCCTTGAAGGATAGGTTATCGATCCAAGATAGGCTGGATCAAATCTCATGAAGATTGTATTGGGAAGAGGAAACCCTAACAACTCTAAAGTTTGAATTTCTTACTGGCGGGAAATCACAGGATTAGATATGAGAGCTCAAGACAGACTAGATTTTGATGCTGTGGAGAAGAGGAAAAGAAAGGAGAGAGAGTTAGGAAAAAGGAAGAACCGATAGCCTTAGAAATAGTTCTAAGAAAGTTGCAGTATAGGTGAGAAAGCATATCGGTGCGAGGATTCTACCGGCATAACTGTAGTTTTGCATTTGAGCTTAACCAACAAGGTGTGGTAGAGCATGTAGAATCCAAGTGTGACACAGGTTGTTGAGACAATGTGAGAGAGGGAGAGAAAGATAATAGAGGCTAAGAATTAGAGAAAGTAATCTCACAACTGGTAGTGTGAGATTCAGTGGAGGAGAAAAGACTATCAACCAATAGTGAGTTATTGGATCAAGAGTTGGAAAATTCATTTGCACAAGAAGCCTTAATTGTATTCAAATAGTATTTAAATATACATCACCAAGTTGAAGCTTGGTGTAGGGGTTGGTGCTCCTTGTTTTGGTTCCCCAAAAGTGCATGGGTTGGTGCCCAAAATCTTTGTAATTCAATGTTTTACCTATGAGGCTGGATTGGAGCAGTAGTCTCTAGCAGCTTTTCTCACTGAGGTTTTTCCCACATTGGGTTTTCCTCATAAATTTGGTGTTGAGAGTTTCATTTGTGTGAATGATCCCTTTGGCTTTCTCTCTTGTTCTACCAGTTTGATTGGTTAGTGGTTAAGTGAATAACTGATATTCTGAAGTTTATGTTGAAAGTGAAAAAGGTTAGAAACCACTGATTCACCCCCCTCTCAGTGGTAATTTGTGTTCAACATGTATCTAGTCAGTCTTTCTCAACATGCTTTACTCATGTCACTTTCATAATTCATAGCTTAAAAATAAAAAATTATGTCTACCAGTTTATCGATCTAAGTAACTTTGCTCTACTGGTTTAACTATTCTTCCTAACTGACTACTCAATACATCATAACTCACTCATTCCATTGAATCTACTGATACGGTTCTAGTCATAGACTCCTTCCAATGTTATGAACATATATTATGAGCCATAACACTTAACTCTTCATCGATCTTCCGTATCAGTCGCTTGAGCATAGCACTATTCTCATTTACCAGCTTGTTGTCTTGTTTATCAATTTAGTGTTTAACTACTTCCACTACAAGTTAGGCTTTACTAGTTGGACTATATGACTTAGATGATAGACAAAACATGGTTTCCATTAATAAATACACAAAACAAGTCATCAATCAACCTATTACATCATATCATCATCAAGCCAATAGTCGTTAGGGGTCGTATAGTGTCATAAGGGGTCATAGGACACCATATGACCCCTTAGGACACCATATGACCCCTAATAACACCTAAGGGGTCATATGGTGTCCTAAGGGGTCATAGGACAACACATGACCTCTTAGGACACCATAAAATTCTT
The DNA here is from genome assembly GCF_030272615.1 of Cryptomeria japonica. Lineage (NCBI taxonomy): Eukaryota > Viridiplantae > Streptophyta > Pinopsida > Cupressales > Cupressaceae > Cryptomeria > Cryptomeria japonica. Next base: position 468,081,587 of record NC_081411.1, on the reverse strand, counting down.
AACGACAACATGTATGGTGTCCTATAGGGTCATGTGGTGTCCTAAGGAGTCATAGGACACCATATGACCGGTTAGGACACAATATGACCCGTAATGACACCTAAGGGGTCATATGATGTTCTAAGGGGTCATCTAACACCATATGACCCTTTAGGACACCATAGGACCATGAATGACACCTAAGGGGTCATATGGTGTCCTTAGGGTTTGTATGGTGTTTGAAGGGGTCATAGGACACCATATGACCCCTTAGAACACCATATAACCCCTAACACCACTATATGGTGTCCTAAGGGCTCATATCGTGTTCTAATGGGTCATATGAAACCATATTATGTCATAAGGGGTCATATGGTATGGTGTTGTTAGTGTTTGTATGGTGTCTGAAGGGGTCATAGGACACCATATGACCCCTTAGAACACCATATAACCCCTAACACCACCATATGGTGTCCTAAGGGCTCATATGGTGTTCTAATGGGTCATAGGAAACCATATTGTGTCATAAGGGGTCATATGGTATCCTAAGGGGTCATAGGACACCATATGACCCCTTAGGACACCATACGACCCCTAATGACACCTAAGGGGTCACAGGACACCATATGACCCATTAGGACACATTATGACCCCTAATGACACCTAAGGGGTCATATGGTGTAGTTAGGAGTGATATGGTATCCTAAGGGCTCGTATGGTGTCCTAAGGGGTCATAGGAAACCATACTATGTCCTAAGGCATCATAAGGTGTTCTAAGGGGTCATAGGACACCATATGACCCCTTAGGAAACCATACGACCCCTAACAACACCTAAGAGGTCATATGGTGTCCTAAGAGCTCATACGGTGTCCTAAGGAGTCATGTGGTGTCCCAAGGAGTCATGTGGTGTCCTAAGGTGAGAAGATGAACCATTATTACAATATAAAAAGTAGTGCCAATAGTGCTTACAAAAATAAGTTCAAATCACACCCTGAGAGCAAGCATGAGGTTCAAGGATAAAAATAATAAACTAGTATATGCTCCCCTTCTCTCCCTCCCTCAACCCTTTCCCATACCCTCTCTCTCTCTCTCTCTCCCCCCTCCCCATTCCTCTATCCCTCTATCCATTGCTCACTCTTCCTCTTTCTCTCCCTCTCCCTTTCTCTATCTTTCTCTCCCTCTCCCCTTATCCATCTCTTTGTCTCACTCTCTAACTATCTCTCTTACCTTCCCCCTTCTCTCTCTTACTCTCTCTCCCTTTCCCCTTCCCTCCTCTATCTCCATTTCTCCTTATCTTCCCCCTCTTTGTCTCTCTCTCCCCCTCTCCCCCTCTCCCCTTCTCTCTCTCTCTCTCTCTCTCTCTCTCTCTCTCTCTCTCTCTCTCTCTCTCTCTCTCTCTCTCTCTCTCCTTCCCCCTCTTCTCTACCTATTCTCTCTCTCTCACTCTCCCTTTTCCCTTCCCCCCTTTATCTCCCTTTCCCCTTCTCCCCCCCTCTCCCTCCCCTCTCTCCCCTTCTCCATCTTTCTCTCCCTCTCCCCTTCTCTACCTCTTTGTCTCACTCTTTGTCTCTCTATCTCCTTTTCTTCATCTCTCTCTCTCTCTCTCTCTCTCTCTCTCTCTCTCACACACACACACACACACACACACACACTATTCCTCTCTTTATCTCCCTCAAGTATCTCTCTCACTTTTCTTACATATAAAGAAATCAAATATTGGATAAATCCAATATCCGATTTGTTTGCATTAGGGAGCCAACGTGAATTTTGTGTAGGGCTAGGGAAAAATATGTTTTAAAATCAGATATCCGATTAAATTAGATATTTGATTTTTTCACCATACAAAAATAGGCTTGTGGGTCATTTTGTGCATTCCAATGGCCCACACATTTGTTTTGCAGGTGACATTCATAGGTTTTCAGATAGAAAGTGAAGTAATACATCTTTTGAGAGATTCTTGTAGATAAATTTGACAGTGTCAATAATTTAGGAGCATCTTTTTGTAGGTATAATGGGGAGCAACAGTTGTCGAAAGCATAAATGTAAATGAAAGCTTTCAAATGACCAAATAGAAGTATATACATAAAGAGATAGAGAAGGTAATAGAAGGAGAAGACAAGGTATGCCAAATATTGGTGAAGAATTTTCAAATGTTACTTCAAGTGAAGAAGAAATTGAATTTGAAAATGTTGAGCAAGTTATTGAAAATGAAAATGAAAATGTAGATTTTGATATTGAAAATGTTGAACATGATATTCAAAGTGGGAATGACAATGTTGAAATAGATATTGAAAATGCTCACATGATATTGAATTTATGAATGAAAATGTGGGAATTGAAAGTGTAAATGTTGTAATTGACAATGAAGGTGAAAATGTGGGTGTTGATATTGAAGGTGAAAGTTTGGGAATTGATATTGGAGGTGAAAATTTGGGAAATTTTGACATTGAAGGTGGAATTGTTCAACCAAGTGGGTCATATGTAACACTAAATTACATGGGAAATGAAGAACCCCTCCGGACGTATTGGGACTGACGGCTCACACCCACGACGAGTAGAACAAGAAATTCTCCCTTGGCAATAATTGATTGAATGAAACGGATGATTTTTCACCAATTGAAAAATCATTGCACTAAAAAGACCACTTTGAATCTTGTAAATCTGAGACATGATTTTGTAGGCAGCCCTCACATGACCCTATAGGTTCAAACGAATCATTCGCAGGTGCCACGGTTTTCGAGATACGACATGTCAATTTTTTATAATTATTCACACTTAGGGCACTCAAGGGACGGCGGCAGTAGGGTATGGCCCCAAGCATTCGAATGAGTGGGGGTTAAAACAAGAGCATTCCTAGGGTAAGAATCCCTAACCAAATGTGATGGGACCGACGGTTAGCACCCACGATGAGCATAACGAGAAATTCTCTCCGTGGCAACATTTCATTGAGTGAAACTGATGATTTTTTCACCAACTAAAAAATCACTGCCCTAAAAGACTGGTCTGACTATTGTAAATCTCAGATAGGCTTTTATAGGCAGCCCTCACATGACCCTTTAGGTTCAAATGGATTATTCGCAGGTACCACAGATTTTGAGATACGACCTGTCAAATTTTGACAATTTTTTGCACTTAGGGTGCTCAAGGGACGACACCGGTAGGGTATGGCCTTGAGTGTTTGACTGAGTGGGGGAGGGTAAAATAGGTGCATGCCTAGGGTAAGAATGCCTAATCAGAGGTGTTGGGACTGATGGTTGGCACTCACGATGTGCAGAATGAGAAATTTTCTCCAGTGCAACATTTTATTGAATGAAATTGATGATTTTTTTGCCAACTGAAAAATCGCTGCCCTAAAAAGACCGCTTTGAATCTTGTAAATATGAGACAGGATTTTGTAGGCATCCCTCACGTAGCCCTGTAGGTTTAAATAGATCATTCATAGGTACCATGGTTTCTGAGATACGCCATCAAATTTTGACAATTTTTTGCACTTAGGGCGCTCAAGCGACAATGCCGATAGGTATGGCCTCGAGCATTTGACTGAGTGGGGGTTAAGATAGGAACCGATTGTTTGTGGTCATGATGAGAAGAACAATAAATTAGCCCTGCGACAACTTTTCATTGAATGAAACTAACAATTTTTTTGCCAATTGAAAAGATGATGCCCTAATAAGACCACTCCGAATCTTGAAAATACTAGAGAGGCTTTTGTAAGATTCTCTCACGCGACCCTATAGGTTCAAACAGATCATCTGCAAGTGTCACAAATTCCAAGATACAACTTGTCAAAGTTTGATAATTTTTCGCACTTAGGGCGCTCAAGGGACGATGTCGGTAGGGAATGGCCCTAAGCATTCGAATGAGTGGGGGGGTAAAACAAGAGATAGTGTATCTATCAGTAGCTAAATGACAATCAAAACAAGGTTTTTTTTAGAGTTCAAATATTCAGATCTTAAATTTAATGGGCAATGTATTGAGATGGACCTCTTCACAATATCTCCATGCTGAGACTTTAATGATGGTAGATTGTTGCTAAATGTAACCAATCGATTATGAAAAAATTGCATTCTATTGTAGAAGATTCTTTGCTACTTTTTTATTTGTCATTACTAAGTACATCCATGTTATCATTATTAGAAATACCAATATGGTCATTAAATTTGGTGAAGTTGCCAAAGGCAACCACATTTAACACTTAGGATTTAGATGAAACAAATTATATACAGGCTCAAGGTTATACAAACAACATTGTATTGTTTATTAATTAACCATTGTTAATTATTGGATTAAAGATTAAATTTTAAAATAATGATGCCATGCACATAAGGAACAAGTTATATCGAATCTCAACTTCTATATATATCAAAATGTTGAATAATTACAAGTGTATGCCCATATACAAAAATGACATAAATGCCAACCCAAACAAAATATATGTCAATATATGTAAATGTATGCCCATATAACAAATATACATGCCAACTAGACACATGAGCATCCCAAAATAATCTATAACATCCTAAACTACTGATGGATCATCAAAATCGATCTTCACCGCACTGCTCCTCTCTGAAGGATCCTGCACAAGAAAAATAAAACCATAATTAATATTAGTTATATTATAAAATTCATATTCAAAAAGTTAACATAAAAATTAGTATACATTGAACTATAATTAATCTCTAAAATTTAATTCTTGTTTACCTCATCTCCACGTTTCCTCTTCATCTTTGGAGGAGTCTTGACATATGTCTTGGCTAAAGGAGGTATGTCATCAAGATTTTCAAAAACAACCTACATATGTTCACAAACATAACATTGATACAAGTTAGTATATAATTATCGTTGATAGAAACGAATTATATCTACTAAACACAAAAAATAAAAACACATGTACCTGATGCATCGCTTCTTCTTCTTCTTCAGGTATAATGGACGCAATCAACAAGGATGTGAAGAATATTTTTTTGTACATAAAGATGACAATTATGTGAAACTATTAATCTATGTAGACATGTATAATCATTATAAATTATTTTAACTCTTGATTCAATCATGTTTGCATTCAATTACCTTTCCCTTGTCTCCAACTACACTAGAAGAGCCTGAATCACGTGGCACTACACTCACGCTACTTGTGTCCTACAAGAGTAAAATAAGATAAACATGCAAGTTACTATATAATTTAATTAATGCTAATATAAATGGCAAGCATGTATGTACAATAAAAACTTAAATGACTTGGTGCAATAATATATGTACCATATAGCTATCAAGGTGCCATCATGGACCTGTGTCAACTCCTCCTTTGTCATCAACTATTAAATATACCATGTATATAAACATTAGTACTTAATACTATCTAGATTATAAATATTCATTTATAATAAAATGCACTATGAAAATACAACTCTTACCACTACATTGTTAGTGTATGATGAAGGTACCTCCTCACCTCTAGCATGCGAGGACTCTCCTGGGTATCCTGTAGTCCCCGTCGTCACATCTGGTGCATCGTGCATTTCATGCAGCTCATGATCTGTAGTGTCTGTGGGTGGATCAATAAGCTCTCCAACTAAACCTAAGCATAGATTCCCACACATAGAACAACTATGTGGCGCAGAAATATGTGGAGTCGAAGAGGACATGTCAGTGCCACTAGATCCACCGCTACCATCACTAAAAGGTTGATCTAGTGCCCCAGCTTGAGAAACCAAAAGGCTACTCAAAGAGTGAATAGACGATATAGTTTGTACTGGTGCCTCAACAATGATATTTACATGTTGCATGGGAGGTGGGGGATCAACAGGAGGAGGGGGGATGTATGAGCCCTATACTACTCGAACTGCCCCAGGTCTATCTTGAGGCATACCTAAACCCACACCCTGGAAAGGCTTGATGTCAAAGTAGTTGACATTCTTGCCCAGAAAAAACTCAACATACAATTTTTTAATGGAATAAAAGGGGACATCGAGATTGTTGTTGGGTGGCTTATCAAAAACCATCCACCAACGATCCCAAATTTTATTCACCATATCATCATTTGTACAGCATTTTATGGAAAATTTAGTTTTTTTCACATCTATGGGTTGTCTAGTGCGAGGATTGACAAACAATGCAACAATATCAACTTTTGAAATCTCAAGCTCCTTAACCTGATCATAGGTCAAGCCATTCACATATCTATCCCTCATGGAATCTCACCACAAAAGAGCGACATTGTGCTCCTCAGTGACAGTTTGTAAATTGTTTATTATAGCTTTGAGGGGATCTAACATTGAGGCTAGATGAGGGATACTACTATAAACATATGTAATGCCCCTTAATTGGTTCAAATTTTGAGCAATTAAATCTTGAATTGAGGGGGGGTTTGGTAATGGAGGGTTTGCTACATGAGGGTTTGGTGGTTGTGGCGGTTGTGGTTGTTCACGATTTTCATTGTTATCCCCCATTTAACTTCATTGATTTTAAAAAATTTAATTTAAACAACAAATTTGAAAGAAAAATATATTTTAATTAAAAAACCTTGCTTCAATGAAAAACCAAAATACAAATAAAAAATGTGAAAAAATTGATAAAAAACAACAAAATGGCATGAAATCATACCTAAGATGAGAAAATCACAATTTTTTATGCCCAAAATCTAATATCTATTATTATCCAATATCAGATTGCTCTCCTATAGCATAGCCTTGTGGGTGAAAAATGACCCACGGGCTATCATAGTGGGTATAAAAATACCCACAGAAATCTGATTTTTTAGGGTTTTTGGATTTTAAATATTATTGGATATCCGATTTGCTTGGTTTTTTTCCATGGCAAGATGTACTGACATCTAAGCCAACCAAAAAGTCAACACGAATTTTTTCGTATTTTTAGGTGAGTGGAGAAGGCTATTTTTTTTCATATCGCCACTTTTTGGACCCCCATGATCCTGCACATACCCTTAAACTAAAAAATGAAAATCTAACCAATTGATGTCATTTGGATAAAATTTAAAAAAAAACTGACCATAAGGCTCTACATGATTAAACAAAGATGGGAAAAACAAATGAGATAGATATGATATGAAACCACAAAATTGCGTAACAATAACTAGGGGCAAAAGTTCTAAAATTACAAGTCAAAAGGCATACTTGTTGATCCTAAGTCTCCATGATGCCATGCTACTTTCACTTCCTTTCACACTCATAAGCCTTCATTCCATATTCATTTGTTCCATACATATATCCTCTTTTGGAAATATGTCACATCGATGGACCTTTTGCAAAACTTCCTCGAAGGGCTTTTCTATCAGAGTTATCCAAACCTTTAGTTGATCAAATATGGGCTTATGTGGTGCAAAAATTAGTAATTCTACTTTAGTTTCTTCAAAAAGGAAGGCAACAAAAAAATATACACATCATCCAGTCAAATATCAAGTTTCTCAGCAAAATTGAGAGAACAAAAGGAGCAAGCTTGAACCAAATTGGTTGGGCATGTTATGCCCTGCATAACACACCCCAACTTTTCGCTTCTTGAGCTGGGGCCCCCCTGCTTAGCTTTGGTTTCTTTTGCTTTTATTTTTTTGTTTTTATTATTTGTGTCTCAGAGTCCCAGAACTCTGATGTCCTGAAGTTCTCCTTCGGATCTTCAAATTCCCAAGATTCCTCCATGTCCTTTCGGTTTCTTTTGCTTTTGTTTTTTTGCTTTTATTATTTGTGTCTTAGAGTCCCAGAACTCTGAGGTCTTGAAGTTCTCCTTCAGATCTTCAAATTCCCAAGATTCCTCCGTGTCCTTGACTGTTCTTGTTTTCCTATTTCCTTTGGAATTCCAGAATCCCAAAGTTTTGGGTTTGGAAGAGTTCTTCTTTCACTTCCTGGAACCTTGGAACCCCGGGTTCTCATGCTCTTTTGTCTGTTTGTTATTTCAAAATTTTGGACTTTCAGGTTTCTGCGTTTGTGGTGGCCTCAACCTCATCACTCCTCGGAACCTCGCCTCCGAGAATCTTGAGTTTTCATCTTTCTTTGTCACCTTTGAGATTTCCTGATTTTAGAATTTCGGGAACCTCAAGAGCTCAGTTCCTAGAAGTTTTCGATTCCCCAAACCCCGAAGTCTCGTGTTCCTGTTTGTTTGTTTTTTGTGTTTTTGATTGTCGCGATTGCATCTTCATATTGGTGTTGTTGTCATGTGTTGGCGTGCGTGTGTCTTCATTGTAGCATGTGCACCCTCTTGTTGGTCGGTATCATTGTTTCATCCTTTGTCATTGTTCACTTAGTTAGTCGTAGGTTAGAGTAGAGTTTAAACCTTGAAAATCCAAAAAAATAAAAAAAAATGTCAAAAATCCTAAAAATTGCAAAATCCAAAATCCAAAATAAATAAATAATTAAAAAATTAAAATTTATTTAGATTAAGATTAAATATTAAAATTGATAGAGATTTACACTGATATTTTGATTATTTTAAAATTTAAAAGTTTAAAATTTTAACAATGTTAAAATTTGAATTAATTTTGAATTTTAAATATATTAAAATTATTAGTATAAATTTATGTTTAAATTTTAATATTTGAAGTTAATCTTTATAAATTTTAATAACCTTGCAATAATAATTGATTTTAATTTCAAAGATTAAATTTAAATTTTGTTTTATTTGAATTTTAATCACCTTATTATTAAAATTTTATTCAAATTTCAAAAGATTTGAATATAATTTAATATGGTTTCAAAATTTTAATAAAATCAAATTTGATCTTTAAATTTCAAGTTAATATTTGAATGTTTTAATCGAAATAAGAAAGTCTTCCAGAGTATCAGAATCTGAAGGCAGTGAAATTTTATAGATTGAGAGCCCAGGAACTGTAATCTCGAAACTCCGAATATGAAGTAATGAGAAGGCAAAATAAAAGGGTTATCCAAAATTTTGGGCTCCTGAAGAGTGCAGTCACCAAAAATCTCAAGACCCGGGGAGCTTGAAACCCTGGAGACTACCACAGAAAAAGCTCAAATTCCTGTAATTCCAAAAACTCAGATGATCAAGGATCCCAAAATTCGAAAGGAAGTGAAAATAAAATAGTGCAACACTCCTGAACTTGGGACCTCTTGGGTGTGAAAGAAAACACATCCCAAAACTTGAAATGAAGCCAGAGAAAGAAGCATTGAGACAAAGCAAAATGGAAGAGCAACAATCTGGAATCTCGGATCCTCGAGTTCAGGAAGACTACATAATCCTGGACCTATGAGGTGCATAGAGCATGAAGATTGTGAAAGTTTCAAACCCTTGGAGTTTAAAAAAGAAAAAGGGAGAAGAAAAGTATCTCAACATTGAGGCTTCTAGAGTATACAATTCCGGAGCTACAAAGCACAAAGCGATGAAGCACTAAGGCTATGGATTGAAGTGGAAGGTGATGATAAGGTGAATCAATAAAGATCCAAACAAATACTGAGAGGGGGGGTGAATTAGTAGATAAAAAAATGACTAAACTTTCACCAAACTCAAAAACAATCTCTCAAGTCAATCACAGAACTAACTGGTTCAAACACTGAGCTACAAACTACAATAGAACTGACAGTTTACCAGTTTGACTAGCATATCAAAATAACAATATAACAGCTCTGAAACTCCCAAACCATTTAACCAAAACATCAAAATACTTTACTAACAATAGTAAAAGCACATTTTAGATTACTATCGGTCATCTTATCATAACTAAGTGGATTTAACAGTTAAGCAAATTAACCATATCAAACATAACTACAAAAACCATTCACCACTTGACACAATGATTTGTGATTTAGAAACCCAAATGGGAAAAACTACGGTGGGGATGAATACCCACAAGTATTCTTAACTCTTCTGAAGTTCACCCTGTTAGGAACCAAGCCTGTTAAAGCTTTACAAAATGTCCTATTAAAAATAGATCCTGTTAGGGACCACTCGGTTAAGGGATTGACTATAATTCCCTATTAGAAGCAATACCCTATTAGGAATAACCTCAATAGAGGATTTGAAATCCAAGCTAATGGATCACCTGGTTAGAGGATTTAGATAGCACTAAGTCTATTAAAGCTTACCTGGTTAAGGGATTTAACTATTCTAATTGTTAGAGAACAAGGGTTTGTTGATCTGGTAAATAGCACTATTCTTCTTGATCAGATCCTTTTCATGCTCCTATATGCCTTCACACATACTGTAGATACTCCTTCTAGCTCGTCAACCAATCACACTAACACTTAACCAAAATCGCCAACACTACAACAAAACAACTCATCGACCTTATAAGCAAAACAATAGGTTGGTAACACATCACAAACCTAAGATCTCATAGAGTTTATAAACAAATTGGTTCAAGCATGACTGTTGGATTAGATAGAAATCATTGCACACTATTCAAGACAACCTCGACCACTCCTTGATCACCACTTCATCAATTCCTATAACTCATCATGTGGTTTCAACTTCATGAAATGTACTCACTCATTCCCAACATAAAACTATTATCTCTACACACCAAAACCAATTCAAACTCATCACATACAATATGCATACATGGCATAATCATTACCGTTCATCATTTGATCATAAACCAATACAACTGATTCAGCAAGCTCCATTGGTTAGGGTTTGGCACATCAACAGGTAGGGTTACCAGTTGATCTCACTGTTCTTAAGTAATACTGGTTTCCTTCACTTGCTCACCTATCGGTTGTAAAAAAATATCATAACAACATCATTACTAGTTACAATTGATATCAATGACAACACAATAGTTCATCAATGTAATCTTAATGCAAATGCCAACAATCTCCCCCTTTGGCATTGATGGCAATACAAATATCAATACCCTTGATTATAATGATTGAGAGTAATGCACATACACAGGTATAGGAATCTTGGTTTACATTTTACCATGTACTCTCCTTGAACTGAGTCTCCATGTCTTCAACTAGTAACTGGCTATAGTTCTTCTCTCTATCAATCATACAATTCATCTCCCCCTTTGACAACAATGCCATAGTGAAAGTAAAACAAGCAGTGTCATACTTCACTATTTTGCATCAACAACTACAACTTGATGCTCCCCCTGTGGAGTAACTCCACTCTACATCAATCCTGCTTCAAGATTCTTCAATTAGCTCCAGGACTAATGTCTTCCACATCTACTCAATTGACCTCATGTAGGGGCACAACCCCTAGCTGACCTCTAAGATACTCAAAAGTAATCTTAGGCAGAGGTTTAGTAAATATATCCACTAGCTGCTCCTTAGTAGATACATGCTCCAATAACACATCTTTACTCTGCACTTTCTCCCTCAAGAAATGATATTTCAGCTCAATATGTTTGGTTCTAGCATGAAACACTGGGTTCTTTGAAATATTTATTGCACTGGTGTTATCACATAAAATGTTTACTGGTTTTGTGATCTTCAACTTGAATCCTTCTAGGATGTGTTTCATCTATATTGCCTAGGTAAAATTCATATACACTGCAATATATTTAGTTTCAATAGTGGACTGTGATATACAACTCTGCTTCTTGTTGCTCCCAGATACAATTCTTCCTCCAAGAAAGAATGCACCACCGGTTGTTCTCTTCCTGCCATCAACATTTCCTGCCCATTCTGCATCTGTATAAACCTTCAAATCAAAGTTACCTGCATAGGGATACCATAATCAATAGTACCTTTCAAATATTTGAATATCCTTTTAGTTGCAATCATGTGTGTCTCCTTGGGGTTCTTCTAAAATCTAGCAACTAATCCAATTGCATGAGCAATATCTGGTCTGCTATGAACAACATAATGCAGTTTCCCTATCATTGATCTGTACTCCTTTTCATCAATAGATGCAGCATCATCCTCCTTAGATAGTTTACAACCTCTAACCATTTGTGTCCCAACTAGTTTACAGTCTCCCATTCCAAACGTCTTCAATACCTCTTTCACATATTTGGACTGTGTGATAAAGATACCACTCTTCATCTGCTGAATTTGCAAACCTATGAAGAATTTTATCTCTCCTACTAGATACATTTCAAATCCACTTTTCATCTCATTTTCAATGTCATCACTCATGTCATCATTGCCTCCAAAAATGATATCATCCACAAATACTTCACTAACCAGTATCTTATCTCCTTCAGTCTTGAGATATATATTGTTGTCTTCACTGGTTTTCTAGAAACCTATCTTCATCAGGTGTGAATGTAGTCTTTCATACCACACTCTCAGTGCTTGCTTCAAACCATATAGTGCCTTGTACAGTTTACATACCATATCCTTTGCAGCAGTCAAAGCATAACCATCTAGTTGTTCAATGTATACTTCCTCTTCCAGTATTCCATTTAGAAATGTTGACTACACATCCATCTGATATACTTTGAATCCCCTATATGCTACAAATTCAAGTAGATTCCTAACACCTTCCAATCTAGAAAATGGTGCAAATTTATCACCAGTCTTCTCCTTCTTAGGAGTGCATAACCTTTGCATACCAATCTTGCTTTGTTTCTGACTACTACTCCATCTTCATTCAGTTTACTCCTAAATACACATTTAGTTCCTATCACATTTTTCTTCATTGGTCTGGGTACTAGGGTCCATGTATTGTATAGATCCTCTTCCATAGCTTTGACACAGTGATCATCTCCAAAGGCTTCCTTAGCAGTTCTAGGCTCGATAGTGGAGATCATGCAAGAATTCTCTCTATTTCTTCTTCTGGTTAATACTCCAACATCTTTATCTCCAATAATCTAGTCAGGATTATGATTGAGTGTCACATACCTTGGAATAAAATGATCATTATCTTCAGGTTCTTCTTCCTCACTATCATCATCTTCTTCTATGGAATCTACCTATTTCATTTGCACTGGTACTACAACATTCACTTCATCAACTTCTGGCTTCACCGGTTCTGGTTCTAAAATCAGAATGTAAGGTTCATCTTCATTCTTCTCCTCACTAGTTTCCCTTGAAACTTCAGGACACTCATCCACTCAGACATCAACACTTTCAATGATTCTCTTTGTCTAGTTTTTGTAACATTTGTAGGCCTTACTCTTGGTGGAGTAACCAAGAAATATGCCTTCATCACTCTTAGCATAAAAATTACTAACATAGTCACCTCTCTTGATAAAACATTTACTGCCAAAAATATTAAAATAACTGATACTAGGTGATCTACCATACCAGTATTCATAAGGAGTTTTATCCTTACCTCCCTTTACCAATATTTGGTTCATAGTGTAGACAGTTGTGCTGACAACTTCTCTCTAGAAATTATTTTCTACACCTCCTTGTATTAGCATCATTCTAGAAGCTTCAACAACTGATCGGTTGTTCCTCTCTGCAATACCATTCTACTGTGGTGTCCTAGGTGCAAAAGTTTTCCTCTTAATTCCATTGTCTTCACAATATCTAGTGAATTCCTCTAAAGTAAATTCATCTCCTTGATCAGTCCTCAGACACTTTATCTTCTTACCACTTTCTTTTTCAGCTAAGGCCCTGAATGCCTTAAACTTTCTAAAGGATTTTGTTTTGTCCTTCAAGAATGTGACCCACATCATTCTTGAGCAATCATCAGTGAAGATCATAAAATATCTATCACCTTGAATAATTTTAGTCCTTATTGGTCCACAGAGGTCTGTATGAACCAAATATAACAAATGTTCTACTGAGAAAGATTTTCTCTTAAAAGTTGAGGATGTCATCTTCCCTAACTGACATTCCTTACACAGAGCATTCACCGGTTTGTCCAACTAAGGCAAACCTCTTACTGACTTGGACTTACTGACTTTGACAATGTTATCAAAATTTATATGATAAAATCTCTTATGCCAAATCCAACTATCATCTACTTTAGCAATTAAATAGTTGTTGACTTTAGGATTTAGGTGAAACGGGTTTCCTTTTTTCTGCTTGCCAGTTGCAATCAATTCATCTTTTCTTCCATAGATTTTTCACATTCTATTCTTAAATTCCAATGGAAAACCTCTATCATTTAGTTGAGATACACTCAATAGATTGATTTTTAATCCTTCAACCCAATAGACATCATTTGCACTGCTCTTTCCATTAAGAGAAATGGTTCCCTTTCCTTTTACCATGCAGGGTGAGTCATTTCCAAATCTCACAACTCCTCCATCAAATTCCTTCAAAGTAAGAAATTTACTCCAGTCACCGGTCATGTGGTATGAACTACCACTATCTATGATTCAATCATCAGAACTATCCATGTGAGAAACTAATGCCTTCTAACCAGATGTCTCCTCTTTACTACTGGTTATCCTATCATAACTAAGTGGATTTAATAGTCAAGCAAATTAACCATATCAAACATAACCACAAAAACCATTCACCACTTGACACAATGATTTTTGACATGGAAACCCAAACGGGAAAAACCATGGTGGGGATGAATACTCACAAGTATTCAGAACTCTTCTGAAGTTTGCCCTATTAGGAGCCAAGCCTGTTAAAGTTTTACAAAATATCCTATTAAGAACAAATCTTACTAGGGACCACCCGGTTAAGGGATTGACTATAATGCCCTGTTAGAAGCAATACTTTGTTAGGAGTAACCTCAATAGAGGATTTGAAATCCAAGATAATGGATCACTTGGTTAGAGGATTTAGGTAGCACTAAGCCTATTAAAGCCTACCCGGTTAATAGATTTAACTATTGTAATTGTTAGAGAACAACATGGGTTTGTTGATCTGGTAAATAGCACTACTCTTCTTGATCAGATCCTTTTCATGCTCCTATTTTCCTTCACACATATGGTAGATACTCCTTCTAGTTTGGCAACCAATCACACTAACACTTAACCAAAATTTCCAACACTACAACAAAACATCTCATCGACCTTATAAGAAAAACAATAGGTTGGTAATACATCACAAACCTAAGATCTCATAGGGATTACAAACAAATCGGTTCAAGTATGACCATTGGATTACATCGAAATCATTGCACACTATTCAAGACAACCTTGAACGCTCCTTGATCACCACTTCATCGATTCATGTAACTAGTCACACGGTTTCAACTTCATGCAATGTACTCGCTCATTCCCAAGATAAAACCATTATCTCTATGCATTGAAAACCACTTCAAACTCATCACATACAACATGCATACGTGGCTTAATCATTACTGTTCATCGTTTGATCATAAACCAATACAACCAATTCACCAAGCTCCATCGGTTAGGGTTTGGCACATCAACAGGTAGGGTTACCAGTTGATCTCATTGCTTCTTAAGTAATACTGGTTTCCTTCACTTGCTCACCTACCGGTTGCGAAACAACATCATAACAACATCATTACCGGTTACAATTAGCATCAATGACAACACAATAGTTCATCAATGCAATCTTCATGCAAATGCCAACAGAAGGATGTTTTAAATTCTTATGTTTTTTTTGTGAAGAAGGTTAAGAGAAACCATAAATGATATGCATTTTGTAGTGAAGGAGGGTTGGAAGATCCAAAGCCTATCAAAGATGGAGGTCTAAAACCTCGGACTCTCAGATAATCCTAAGCCCGCAGTTTGAAGCTCCCATTTCCTGAAGCTCAAAACCTGAAATCGGACCCTAAGATCCATGATATATGCGTAGAAGATAAAAATGAGTAGATAAGAAGTGTGATAAAAAAATATATCCAATAAATAACATTGATGGTGCAAGTAGTGGCTTGGCCAAAGTGATAGGGCAATACAAATTTCGAAAATGATGATTTGGTAAGCAACAACAAAGAAGAATGAATTGGGGTTACAACCCTAAAACATCAATAAAGAGATGCGCACTGCAATCATGGGGAAAATACCCAAAGTGAGCTCAATGAACTAAGAATAAAAACTACATTTTCAATCTGATTCTCTAGAATAAAGATAAGGGATCGATGTTCATATGGGGAAAAAATGATGAACAACACATTCAGAGCCATAGACAATTTAAAGTGAGTTTGAAGTATGAACCCGATGATTGACATGCTCAATGAAATGAGAGAGAACACAATAAATAGGAATTACCCTAATTAGGGCACCCAGTGTTTCATAAGTTTAATAGCAAAAATATATTAAAGTGTTTCATGGAAGTTCACTAATCTCCTAGGTTCAAAAGTGTTTGAATGTCTCTTGGTCAAAGAACATTTGAAATATTTTAAAACATGATGGTGATTGTTTTTTAAGAAAATAATTTAAAAATGGGTTTAAATCAACTTTTTATATGTATAATATTTATTGATTTGAATTCATCCCTTTGGAGTAATTTAATCATGTCTTCTTTTCTTTTTCTTTTTTCTTTTTTTGTCTTTGTAGGAAAAGTGGAAAATGAGGTAAAGGGGATATTTATTTGATTGAATTTTAATTTATTTAAAAATTGGATAAAGTTCTTTTATAATAATTTAAATTTTTTTGGTAATATTATTTTTTATTTAATTTAAGAGATTTAAATTGTTTATTTTAAATTCACAATGGAATTAAAAAAATTATTATTTTAAATTATGAATTTATAAAATGGATTGACATAGTTTGGAAATAAGTTAATTATAATCATTTTAATGTGCAGGTTTTAAATGAATTTGATTTGCAAATCAAATGGATATAAATTTGGAGTGGAGCGAGAGTTGAGTCAAAGCAAACTGGAGTTGAAATGAAAGTTGTCAAAGATTGGAGACCTAATATGTAGTCAAACTAAGGGAAAACTTAACATTAAAATTGGAAAGTTATTGTTATAGAGACAAGTTTGCATGGATGACTAAAGCTGATTTGTAGTTGCAAGAGGAAACTAAGTGCTTGCATGCACAAATCAGGGGGGTTGATCTGTTGTTTCAAAAAGGGGATTCTCAATTGAAATTGTTATAAATTGGAGCCGTTTTCTTGAATTGTAAGGGCTTAGACACCTTGAAATTAGAATTAAAGAATTAAAGAATTTAGAATTAGAAGTAGCTTAGGATTGCTAAACTTCTAGAACTTGGCTGAAGGTCATTCCATATCTTTTTCCATTGCATTTTTCATCTCAGTGTATTGGAAGCAGTTTTATGCAAACAAAAATCAGACATTCAATGTGACAAATTTGCTGAATAATTGTCCTCATTCGAAGGCGAATATATGAATTTCATTCAATTTCTTGTTTACTTCAGTTATTTTCCTTCATATGATGCATGTTTGATATTCATTTTATTCAATTCAACTTCTTGACTCTAGAGAGAGATATGTTTGCATTGCTTCAATCTGCACATATTTATGGTGATTGATGTTAATGTTAATGTGGTTTAATAATTCTCTCATCAAATATAGCTTCCTTAATATGTTAAATTGATAATTTGCATGTTAATGTTTGAATGTTCCAATGTCCTCCAGATTTAGTTGATATTATTGGATTGAATGTATGTCTAATGTTCATCATCTTCTTGCATTCCCTCTCTCTTTTGTTATTTCTTTCTTGCTGGTTAGTTTAAATTTAGTTTAGTTTTCTAACTTATGCAGATAAATAAGAAAAATACAATTCAACAGACCTCTTAACAGGTACAGCTACGTCAACTACCAAGTTACCCAACACCATCGTGACCTAGCTATAAAGACCTTGGAGTTGTCAGTCTTTTGAGATTTCTTACTTTTTAGGAGAGGTGGTGTGGGCATTCATGTTCTACTTTCCTGTTAGTGAGTGTGTCAAAACACCCATCAATAGGTCCATGCATCATTACTGTTGCATATGGTGTTGGATATTGTTGCTGCTAGGATATGTTGTTGTCATTGATGCCAACATATTCTTGTGTTCTGGTGTTCCAGTGATTAGAGAGAGTTGATCTGGTTGGTTTATCTATTTGATACACTGAATCAAGTATATTGAATCAAGTATGTGTTGGTTTAGTGATGATATGTGGTGATTTGATCAATTTATGAATTCTGGTATGAGGATTGGTTTTTCAATGTAGTGTTGCAATGTTCTATTATCTGATCCGTTGTTCTCCGGAATGGTTATATCTTGAGTTGCAGATTTGGGAGAATATTTGGGATATTCATGTGTATCTTCAATTCAAATAGTTTGTGATTTGGTGGTCCGCAAGTTGTCTTTCTAGTCCCAGTTGGTGATGTTTGAGTATTATAGAGTATAAGCATGTTGATTGATGAAGATTTGATTAATTGGTGTTGGTGCAGCTATTGTGGATGGTTCTAATGTGCTTGTTGGTGTTTCCTAATTGTGTCATATTTTTTTTTTCTATTCCACATTGATAATTGTGCATATTATTGAGGATCTTATGGGTCTGGCAATGTTCTTCATGTTATGCAACATTTTTCAGTGGTGTAGCGTATTGCGAAGGATCTTGGTGATATTTTTGGTGATGTTGCATGTTCAAGGATTTGATTTGGGTCCGTACTATGTCATCACAATATTGTATTAGTTAAGTAGTTAATTTACGTATCATGTGATGTAATTTTGTAATTAGGTCTTAAGGGTTGAGTCGACCTTGTAGTCAAGGTTGATGATTTGTATAAATAGGTGTCATATTCATGCAATTTGGTTATCGGTGGTTGTTAGAGGTTGTGTCTACATTATCAGAGAGTGGTGTATGTGTGAATAAGTGAATTCATCTTTTGGTGAGAAGTGTTGAGGAAAGAGTATTGCAAGGTAGACAAATGTGCTTAATCAGAACTATCATTAAGCATTTGAAAATGCTATTCTTTCAGTTCATGTAAACCAGATTGTTGTATTGTAAGGTAGTGAACCTTCCCTGAGGGTTGTAGCCTTTCGGGTTATTATATTCTGAGTAGTGAGCTCTAGGTAGTGTTCCTGAATGCATGTGCATTCCCCATTGTAATATTTATACATACTATTGCAAAGTATCATCTTATTGTGGGTAGGTTCCCACCATGGTTTTTCCCTTAACCGGGTTTTCCATGTCAAAATCTTGGTGTTGTGTGTGTTGTTGTTATTGTTCTCATCTTTGTTCTTGTTGTAGCTAATCAGATCTAAGGTTGTGCTTAATTTGTTTAATCTGGTGAAATCTGATTCACCCCCCCCCCCCCCCCTCTCCTCAGTTTTCCTTCATTGTTGTTGCCAACATATGGATCAGGAGCATATCAGCTGGCTACTCCAGAAAGAGAACCTTAATAGTTTTTACACATGATCATTTCAAAGAGTTTCTTTAAAAGATCCTAAAAAAATATAATAAATATATTTTTTAAAAGTCTTGAAAAAGTACAAAAAAATTTAGAAAAGGTCATGAAAAATAACAAAAAAAATAAGAAAAGGTTTTGAAAAAATACAAAAAAATTGAAAAAAGTCCAAAAAAAAGAAAAGAAAAAAGTGAAAAATCCGAAAAAAGTAAAGAGAAATAAATTCATCCATATATGAAAACTACTTCGGTGGCACCTTGGTCAAGTACCATGGTGAAAATTGGGCAACCAATGCCATGTGTTGGGACTTCTCTCCTCTTTCCTTCAACACTCTACTTGGTCATTCTCATCCATACCCTTCGTATCACTTCATAATAACCTTTCCACCCTCATCATAGCTTGCAAATTGTTTTGCATAAACCATGCACACACTACTCCTATAAAATATAGCTAATCCTATCTCTCACTGGGGCATCCCCTCAACCTTAGCGATGGGTTGGGATATTTGGCATCTCAAAGTTGGAGGAACTATTATCTTTGTTTGTCTTTTCACTCACAAATCCCAATAAAGTTTCACTTGCACCATTGATCCATATCACTTCACCTTTACTTCATAATAAATATACTTAGTTCATGGATGGTTTACATTTTAGACAAGCATGCGGCTTTGGACTTCAATAAAATTGTGACATGATGAGACTAAGATTGAGTAGACATAACAACATCCAATCAACATGTCTAATCAACATGATAACTGGACAAGAATCAGTTTGGCATGAACATATTGTTAGTTTGTTTTCTTATGTCTTTTGATTGTTTCTTATTTTATCTTTGGTGACATGTATTTTATCTTTTCTAGGATGTCTCTGACTAGAGATTTTATCACCAGGATGTCTTTAACTAGAAAGGTGAAAATGCGACATGTTCATTAGTTTGTTGCTTATGGATTGTTCCTTAGTAATAAGATGACTCATCTTAGGACATGATTGTCTAACAAGGATGTATGGTTCTCATGTGAACTGGGAAATTCCTTGATTGTTTGATGTGTTTTCCTACACACAATTGGTAGACCAATTCATTTGTCTATAACATCCTAAATTGTACTCCCTTACAATGTTGTCCTCATTTGGGCTTGTTAGCACATTATTTTTCAAATTATTTATGCTATTGAGATACTATTTGCTTATTGCTTAAAACAAGTATTTTTATCATAAGAATGGTTACTGCTGAAATTTTATGTGCAGGAGTAATCCTACAACATCAATTCACATCCATATGTGATCTGTCTCTAGTGAGTCAACCATCAACTGGGCAATTGGGGGGTGACACTGATTAAAGATAAGGCTTTCACTTTGACAAATTCAGCCAAAGAGGCAGGACCTATGTGATATCTCAGAGGTTGAGCTTGTGTGAGGTTTTGTTTAGTTTATATGTAAAAAATCATAAACATGTGTATTTCATTAAGGGGAGCACATTTTTTAAGCAAATCAAACCATCGGTGTAGCCTACCTCAAAGAAAGCACCCTAGAAAAGCCAAAGGTCATTGGGAAGTGATTAACTATCACTAAAAGGAGATAGGAGTTATCCCGATACCTGATAGACACATCAGGAGGATATACATTGACTGAGTAATCACTAAAGTATCATCGACGTGACTTTCACTATTGAAACATGTGAATTGTTGTTTTACCGATAGTCAATAAGGCTATCGGTATGACTTACATCGATAGGAAGAGAAACATTAGTAATCGACATAACTTGAAGAGAACGATGTAAATTTTCAAGCTATCCTGACGCCTGATGGAAACAATAGAGCAGGAGGTTCATTGGAGAAAAGGTAACTATCGGCAGAAGTTGTTCAAGGTTATGCTGATACCCGATGGACGGCTTGGGAAGAAACACATCGATACAAAACAAAGTGACTTAAGGAATGAAATATTGCCAATGGCACCAAGGGAGTAATTTATCGGGAACGTATATACCAACGAGCCATAATAGATATAATTCAAACTTGAAACCAAAGAAGCCTATATTTAATGCGTGCAATTGAGTATATTGATGGCTCACATGAGGCAAATTAAGAACCAAATGTAGGTTGCGTCTTGGTAAAAAACATACAAGGTGAGAACTATTGCTCATAGTTCTTCACGCATCATGGAAGCTTCAAGTTCATTAGGAAGAAAGAGGAGTGCTAAGGGATCTGAATCCATGTTTAAAAAATCCAAAACAATAGAAGTCCCTCCTGCACGGAAATTGAATCAAGATATCATTGATCAATTGCAGTCCCTAGGCCCAAAATCAAGAAGCTCAAAATAGAATTTTCCCAGAAAAGACCAGCTTGAGGACATGTTTAAAGGGATTGGAGATGTGTGGACAAAGGTGAGAGGTTATGAACTCTTCCTATTTCATTTTCTAAGAAAAGATAGAGAAGTACCAATTTGTAACCTGTGGATAACCGACTTAGCTAAACTAGTTGTTCCAAATATTTTCGTAAATATCATATTGATGGAAGTCTTGGTCAAAAATTACAATTCTGTGAAGAGATATTTTCAGACACTACTTACAGTACACCTATATGTCATGCAGATAGGTTGGTGGTATAGAGGTCCCTGATGTAGCTAATATTGGGCCGCTGTTGTTAGTAGAAAATGTACAGATGTATGAGCCAAGAACCTTTGATTATGCCACTTATCTTATAGAAAAATTACATGAAGGTTTCTTGAACCTCAGAGATAATAGGGAGCCCACTTTCAAGTTTTATTCATTATTAATGCATTTAATTTTATTTTATGGAAGATTTATGGGTATGTGGCCAATGAATTTAAAATTTAACATAGTGGATAGAGCAGGTAAAGAATAACCAGTACAGATGTGGACATCAGTTTGGGATTCACAATATGTGAAATCAAACTACAATAAGTTTGAAGAGATAATAGTAAAGCCATTATACCAAATGTATGGTGTCTCGTGTGAAGGATCTATTTCCACTAAAGTAAAAAGATTTCTTAGACCTACTATTTTTAATGAAAGAGTTATTGTCAATCACAACTAGGGCGATTGGTTTGTTAACAAGGATTTTACTTGCTTCAGGATTTATGGTTTTGAAGGAATCCCATATCTATTGCCAAAACTTGTACCAGATAGAATTGTTTATCTGGAGATCGTGAGACAATTAAGTGTTTCGAATACCAAACATTTTGGAGATATGCATAAGTAGACTTTCCTGCCTGAGACTCTTAGTTTTGCGGATTTTAGAATTGTATCAACAAAGGCTTATGAAGCCATTGATAGGAAACTAATTAAAGAATACAATTTGTTCAAATATGTTGCTAGGGTCAATTATGACCCTAAAGGATATATTCACAATTGCAAGAAAAGTCAAAATCTGGGAGATTATCTTCATGTTTACTTGGAAGCAGAGAACATGTTTAGAAACATGGAAGAGGAAGAGGCCCAGATGGCCATTGATGAATTAAATAAGAAATTGGAGGAAAAGAAAAGGAGATTGCAAGAAATGGAAACTAAAGAAGAAGAGAGTGAAGGCGAGTCAGAAGAAGTTGAGGTGGTATCTAGGCATCAAGCACCAAACATAGTAGAAGAGATAGACTTGCAAGAGCAAATTGTTGCCAGGCTGAACATCCATAGTGATGCAAGATACGATGAGTATTTTGCCTTTGTGTCTAATGATTTTTTTATTAAGTCAAAAGAATTTAAATCTTTTTTATATAATTTCAAATGGAAAAATTTGAGAGACTTTATCCCAAATGTAACCCCTGAAAAAGAATAAGAATTTTTGGGGAAACTAAAGGAAGAAATCAATTTAGAATTGACCACTATAACCCCTCAAAGGGGAAGACAACTTCGTAGTGAAGCAGGCATCATTATCTTTCTAGGATGGGATATGAGTGCATCATTTATTTTTGATAGCATGTTACATTTTGAGAATAAGGATTTTAAATTCGATATTCAGGAGGTGAATGATGTGTATGTCGGCTCTAGATTTGACCAGAATGAAGAGGTTGTTCTCTTATGGGCTCTTTACCCTGCAAATAAAAGGCCAAAAATCATTGATGTGGATAAAGCCTTTGGTCACATGATGAAACTGAAAGTTGGTGAAGTGGATCCCATTGTTACTACTGATATTTTAAAATTTAATAAAGCACAATTAGTCAAAGTGATCAAAGAAAGACATCAATACAAGGGACTATATGAAAAATTGCTAAAAAGAGGAGGACAGCCTATGCCACAAATTCATGATGGGTCTCAGTGGAAAAATAAATATGAGGAAGTGCAACTAGAAAATTAAAAGTTGAAAAGGAAAATGTAGAGTGTGAGGGTTGACACAACCTCTATTTTACTGACTAAGAGATTTGAAAAATTGCAGGGTTTGCTTGAAGATTTTTGGGTTGTTTGTCAAAAGAATATGGATAATGCAATATCTCACCACCAGATTTATAACAAACTAGGAACTATGTGGCATGATAAGACAATGGCCAATTCATATGTTGAAGTTATTAAAGGAATACAAAAGCTGTAGAAAAAGCATGAAGACTTTGACACAAAATTGCAAAATGAATTTAATGAATGTAAGGAAATAGTACAACATGGTTTTTGTATAAATTGAGGTTCAGAATGGATGGATTCAAGATAAGGATAAATGGATTGTGGAGTGCCAAAGTATAGTTCTTCCCTTAGCATTGCCTGGTTTGATGTACTTGACATGACAAAGACAATCGAGCAGATGAAGAACTTCATCACTCTAGAAATTGTGGTCAGAGATATTATCTACAATGCAGATACCTACAAATGAGAGGGATATTTGAAGCGCATTCAGAAGTGCGATCAGATGCTTGGAAACCAGCCATAGATATCAAAAGATGTTTAAAGATGTGACTTTGTATTTTATAGTTCTAGTTTGTTAGGGAAGTTTCTAGGTAGTTAGTTTCTAGTTAGTTTTTGTTTTAATGAAAGGGTAATGCCCTTTCATTTTCAAAAGTGAATCATCATCTAGATATAGAGAAATTTTTAAGAAAGACATATATCAAAAGTATATATATAGTTTTTATGTGTTTAATCAAGACAATCTCTATGTATTTCCTTATGAACTCATATCTGGAAGTACCAAGTTGATGGAGGATATGCACTAAGATCAATTGGTTTAAGTATTTTATTTTCAATATGAAGATTCAATTGTTTTTCATTCATGATGGTATCCATCTTTTCAATGGATTGATCAATTCCTTAGATAAATCTATTTACATAGGTTGTTTAATTGTGCAATCTTGTGTTGTTGTAATTAAGATTGATTTTCAGTTTGAATATCAGTTTGAAGGATCGGTTGGAAAACTTCAAAATGTCTTATTGGTATTTCAAAGTAAAGTTAAATTTAGTAAGACTAAATGGATGTCACATTTTAATTGCAATCCATATGGAAGCCTTTGAGATGATGGTCTTGTTTCATTAACAAGTTATTAAAACTGTCTCTAAGGTTAAACATAGGATTTTTCATTTGAAATGATATGAAGCTAGTAAGGAATCAAGGCACTAGTCTTTTATTGATTTTATGTATTTGAATCAAGTATTTCCAAAGCAAGTCTCATTAAGGAATCATATTTATAATTTATACAATCACTACTTTATAAACATTCATTTACGAATAAGCAGTTACAGTTTTTAGATAATAAGATTGGGTTTAGGAACAATTGCCATCTTGAAGTCACCTAATTTCTTAAATTTGCTATAGAAAATTATTTAACCTGCAGTTTAGGTTTAGGATATAGGTTCACCTACCTTGGTTTAGCGAAGCCTGAAGTGATGGGGAATTTGATCTATCAATCATTCTCATTTGTTGGCCAAGAATGATTCAGAATTTATAAAGAGAGTTTGCAAAACTCTTTGATATCCAATTTATGGTTTTGGGAACCAACAGATTGGTGACTTTGATGGGGAGTTGCTAAATGAAGTTTTTCAGAATCTTTGGTGAATAGATTTCAAATTCTACTGGGAAAGGAACTCATACCAACTGAAATAAGGTTTTCCTCCAAAGGGGGTGGCCACTCTACTTTTAGTTCATGGTTAATGCTCTGTCTTGCAAGAGGGTGAGGAAGAACCCTAGGCACTTGTCATTAGATTTTATGTGGGGATGAAGATCTTTGCACAATACACAAGATAACCATATTGAATTGAGTCCTAAGAAAAGACTTAATAGAAAGAAAGATCAAACATAAAAAATGACATTTGCAGGTTTTAAAAGTTTCCCTAGCAGGGAAAGAGGAAACTTAAATGAAAATGAGGATCCTACATCAAGCCATCACAATCCTCAAAGTAATGATGAAAATCTTAATCCATTTTCTCGAGTAAGAATGGAGAATCATGATTAGCATAATGAGATGAATTATGAGAGACTAGATAAAGAAGAAGAGGATTTCCAATGGGATGCTCTTATTCGCAAAATGGCTAGAATGGGCTCAAGTGAGGACAAAAAGGCTAGGTCCCTTAGAAGGCAGCTAGATGAGATATCAGATAAATTGGGAATAAAAAGAGATGTAATCATTTCCTTGAAAGAAGAGGCAACTATGGGTGAAGAATTAAGAAATGAGAGGGAATGGTGTGAGGAAGTTGGAAGAGAAAGGGGGTCAGGGGATGATAGAATTCCTAGATACAACCTCCCTCACAAAAAGAATATAGAACAAGTATTCAATTGGAGTCATTCCTATCCATTATTTGAACCTGGAAATGGAGAAAGAAATAGAAACAGTGACAACAAGAGCAACAAGAGTGACCATTGGAAGGAACCAAATGGTGGAAGGATTCAAAATCAAAGGAATCTAAGACAACAACTATTGGAAACCAATAAGACTAAGAGGGGGGGGTGAATCAGTGTTATACCAGAATAGTAAGTTTTAGCCTTATTAAAACATGCATACACCAACTAGTATACTGGTATAAATAGAATTGAAAGAAGTAAAGCAACTAACAAGACAATCACATAAATGAGAATCATAACACATATATTTATACATGGAAAACCTCAAAGAGGAAAAACCACACCCATAATATCAATCCACTAGCGATATGACTATATTACAAACTATGAGGGGCCTGGACTTGCAGGAAGGCTTATGTTGGCAATATCACATTATTACAGACAATGAAAGATTGATGACATTTCGATAAGGATATTGAGAAGGTTGTTGATGACTATGGACATAACTGATTAAAGATGTTTTCCTATCTTGATATTATTATTTTGTCATTGATGTCAAGAAATTGATTTTCTAATTTAGTATGATGTTGCCATATCTTGAGAAGTATGATATGAAGATTATAAAGAAGTCGGTAAAGACACAGGAAAGAATATGATGAATAAGGGGATAAGTTATTCAATGGGAAACTCTATCGAGTTAGACAATGATGAGATCTTGATGTTTTAGATTGTTTTAACATCATGCATATGTTGTAAAATGTAAAGATTAATACTATACTATGTTATCAGGCAAAGAACCTAGTCGGTAAACCCTAAGGTTATCGCTATCGGTTAAAGAAGGCAGAATGTCTACCGAGTGAAGTTTAGTATTCACCAAGCTGTAATCGAGCCATAACAGAATGCATTAAATGTTTACATGTGATATTTAATGAAAGAAGCTGATGAGCTGGAGTGGATCAATGATTGGTAAGCCATGGAAGAAGTTTGTTAACGAATCTAAGGCAATGGAAAGTCGACAGGAAGATCTATAGCTCAGATTGAACCACATTACCCTAACACAAGTTCCAAGGTGAATGTGCAAGTTCCAAGGTGAGGTAAAATGTTTTCAGATCAAAAGATACAATGAACTTGGACAAGATTGAAGATCTGATGGCTATGATTGATCATGGGAAATGTGATCAAGGAGATTAAGCAATTAGAAGATTTTTTATAAATAGGAAACTATTGATAAACAATGTATGCGAGCAAGTGTATGCACAGGGATGCTACATAGTGATTACCGAGCACAGAAGCTTGAAGACCTGTTAGAATAACAAAGTATTGATGCCCAGGAGATAGACAAGATTAGTTCTATGTCTAGATTGTATTGAACAAATAGGAATCTGCTTTAGCATTTTAGATGTGAAGTTGCAGATAGATTTTATTACTGTTATTTTGTGAAAGTGATTGGAAATCTCTTAATCGAGTGGACTTAACAGTCTTATATGTAAATCCTCTAGCAAGGTGACATTCTGATTGAGTGTTTGAAATCCTTTGACAAGGTCACTTCTAACAAAGTGAAGATCCTAACATATCTGAGGGAAATCCCTTAACTGGGTCACATCTAGCAATGTGTTTGTAATCTTTAACAGGATTTGCTTTTAACTGAGCATACTCTAGAAGAGTATATTTCTTAGTGGGTCCGAAATCCCACAGTGGTTTTTCCCTATTTGGGTTTCCACATTAAATCTGCTGTTATGAGGCTTATATTGTTCATATGCTTTTGAGTTTGCATGTTTGACAGTTTTTTTTTGGTCATATGATTGATATATATGTTACCAAGGTTGAATCTAATGTTTTTATGGATGATTAAGTTTGTATGATTCACCCCCCCCTCTCATCTTTTTGGCTATCAGATCTGTACTTATATTAAGTATCAGAACTATCAACTTACAGCCTAGAGCACACTGCTCAATCAGAATAGGAGCCTCACTGACTATATAAAATTCTAGACTACAATCTGGAGAAGTGTGAACTACTAAGATAGAATCTACTATGCTAGAATACAGTTTCGGTTTAAGCTTTGTCTGTTCCGGTCTGAATCCCTAAACCCTTTACTGGAATAACCCTTACAATAATTCCCTCAAATAAATGATCTCTTTGATATATTTTGTATCATATTACATTCACATATCCATCACCATGTCCATTCTCTATCTCTATCAAAATGATCTATCAAACTGTCCTATATACCCTATACAAATTTTACATGCCTTATGTCAGCTTACAAAGATATATACAATATCAAATTACATGTCGGCCAGATAACATAAATGCATAAATATTAAAATCAATTTGTTGATGCCAGATCCAAGATATGTCAGCCTCTAATACCAATAACCTTTACTAAACCATGTTGGTTTGCATTGTCGATGACCAAAGAAATCCTTTTGTCCTGTCAGTGCTGGTGCCAGTGTAGAATATGTGAAGTGTCTGTCGGTACACCATAGAATCAAAACATGAAGCCGAAACACAAAATCATGTTGCCATCAATGAAAACATATTGAAACTAACCAATAGAGTGTCAATTTCCAACAATCTGCCCCTTTGGCATTGATGGAAAACTCATGTGAAAAATGGTCAAGGTTTCATCTGCCGGTTTCATCCTATCGTGCTCCCCCTGAGCTGAAAATGCAAAATACTCCATATCTCCAAAACTCCATAACTCCATAATTCCCCCTAATGTATACAAATATTTTTATTCTTTTTCACATCTATACTACTCCCCTTTTGACATCAATGCCATTAAAATTTTTAAAAAGAATGTCAAAGAATAAGAACTGTACAATGAATATCCCTAAAGATGTCTTACCAAAGCTTGACTAACTTCAAAATTTCTAGATAAGCCTTCTGTAGTAACTCCACATAAGTATCCCAGTAGGTTTTGAATGTGTCAAAAATGGATACAAGTCCACTCAATAAATGTGCAAAAGATTCTCTCATTTACCTTTGTCGGTGTGGGTTTTCCCACCATATCCATGCATTCTTTCTTGTGTACATAGTGTGAATCCAATCATGGACTTACCAAGCCTCTCAGACTTCAGGCTCTTCTAATTATTTTGTCTCTTTCCTTCTCAAGAGTATAAATTTGGTTCTCCAAAATCAAAATTTGACCATCAATTGATGTAGTCAATGAAATCAATCCATCAAAAGAGTTAGCAATACTTGCAATTTTCTCTTGAATCTCCTTTATCTTTTTATCTACATTTGTTGTAAGTATTTCAATATTACAACATACTCTATATATATTTGTACATCATTTCAAAGAATTTTCTATTAGGATTAGCTTCTACTCAATATTTTTCTTCTCTGTTTCGATTACTTGATTGAAAGCATCTCTCTTAGCCCGAGTAAACCTTTCTAGTGCTTTCTGGTTTTATATTTGTTGTAAGGATTGAAATTCATTTGAGATATGCTGAGTGATTACCTTAAACTTTCCAGATGGGCTCACTTCATTTTCAATCTTACACTCTAGGACCAATCTGTGTAGAACAGTGATTGATTGATCTATAATCCCTTTATCTATGGATCCCTCCTTCATCAATTTTTGAGTAGCCATCATCATTAGTTCAATGAGACTCATCTATGTGATGTTTTTATTTTCTACTTGAGAAGTTTCAATTGAAAATAATGATGGGCCAACAACTGGTACCCTGCCAGATTCCCCTATTTTCTCCTCTAAAGTTTTATCCTTTATAACATTCTCACTTGCATTGGTGGCTTCACCACTTTGTGCAGTCTGTGTAACTATTGGTTCCTCAGTAGGAACAGTAACCTCAACCTGTACATTTGTATCTGGAGGACAATTGTCCTCAATATTAGCATCTTGTAGAATATTAGCTTGTTCATTATATGTATTAGTCGGTAACTCAGTATTTTTCTATACATCTATATTTACCAGGGTCTCAATTTCTACTATCTTAATATTTTTCAAAACTGAGGGTGAAGAACCCATAATCCCCTTTCCTTTTCCTTCAGCCGGGGTATCTATAGTATCTATCTTGGTTTCCAGTGAAGTAAAGAATCCTATGTTTTCTCCCAAAAGTTTAACCCATGCTATTTGAGTCTCCACTATTATTTCATTTACTCTCCCTTGCATCAGACTAGTTATCCTATGTTTGCTATTGAAAAAAAATTTGTCTACCACCTCAAGTGTTTATCCATTTCATCTGGAGCTATAGTAACATAGATAGATAATAGCTCTTGAATTTTAATGTGTTTATCCTCTTGCATAGTTGATAATATTCTAGCATCTAACATGTTATATAACTCAACCGGTATTTGATTTTCTAATTCTATTAAGCTTTTCTTATAAATGTCCAAGTATAATAGGACTACTTCCTCTACCTCTTTGTGTTCATCATCCTCTAATTTTTCATAATAAAATTGAACATTCTTCAACATGCCATCTTTAGTGATTTCATCTACTATTTCTGCACAAGTTTTAGGTAAACCCTTACTAGAATCAGTGTCATCTTCTTCTTCCTCTTGGCAATATTGGATGTAGCTGTAGGTGTTTTCTTTTGTGTCGGTAGCTTTATTGTGACCTTACTAACCAGTTTCTTCTTAGCTTCTACCTTTGTTTCCTTTGGTTTCTCCCTAACAATCCTCTTAAATGCTAATGGTGTGTCATCCTCTGATTCTGATTCTATAGTAATAGGTTCAATATGAACTTTTGGATCCTTCCTCTTTCTGCCTTTCTCTAGGACAACATCAATTAGCACTTTTATGTCCTTTGAGACCTTTTGCACAAATTTGCTTGCTTTTCTTTCCTGTTTCTCTCTTTTCTTCCGGTTGAACTATGTTTCAACCTCTTGATTTTTCTGTTGTGCAGTACCACATGGCTTCTTTGCCTCATATATTGGTGCATCAATTAGCATTTTTTCATAGGCATGAAGAATCTGTTCATCCACCTCATAGCCCATTTCTTCAATCCAAATCCTTTGGGGCTTAACTGCTTCCATGCGACTCTCATCCTTCTTTACCATGAAGCATATGTCGATAGAATATTTTTCTATAATATGCTCAGGTACCCTTACCCTAGACCTCGTAGATTTTTAAAATGCCTTAAAATACCTACATACCTTATCATCTCTCTGGTTTCCTATTGCAATAATTGACTGTTTTAATTGTCTCCCTACCGGGATGTCAAAAGCCCATTGCCTCTTACCAGAACTGGGTGTATCATTCAGAAAATATAGCATTAGATAAACTAACAAGTTCCCATACCAAAATGTACCCTTCTTTTCTAGATTTATCAACAACTCATCAAGCATCCAACCACATAGATCTAATTTTACATTATCATTTTGTATGCAGCCAAAATGCATGAACTGGAAACAAAATTCAGTCAGACCCGATAATCATGCTACCAAATTTGATGTCTGTGTTGGTGATAGTTCTTACTTTCATGGATCTCTTGTCAGATGTGGCGCCGATTATCCTCCTCATGAAATCATTTGAAACTTACTTGTCTAGATGTTTCCCTACCAATGGCAAACTAGTGATTTCCCGGATGGCTTCCTTGGTTATTTTGTAAGGTCTGTTCAGCCATATAAATTCCCCATGTACTTTTCTTAGTACATATCTGATTATCTCATCCTTAAATTCTGAAATATCCAGAATGTTTGTAAACCCTAGTTCTTCAATATGTTTGTATGTTGGTTTGATCTTTCCAGATTCTCCCATTAGCTCACTCATATACATTCCCTTAATTTTTTAAGTTCCCAAGTCCTTAATATGATAGTGAATATATGCCCTAACATCCTCTACATACACAACTCCCTCTGGAATGTGAGAAAATGCTCCAACTGAATTTTTCAAGGTAGCCACATGTGGATACCACTTGAAAATTGGCCTGGGGTAGTCCTTGACCTCTATGACAGTTGGGTTTGAAACAAAAACAAGAATAGAAGATGATCCCACTTCCATGTTTAAAGATATTTACCTTTTGATCACTCTCGATGAAAACCTTCAACAAATTCTTCCAGATGTCAGTGAAATCGCTCAAGAAGAAATCTGATTGCCTCTGAATTGCCTTTGATCACACTTAGTCACTTTGAATCACTCTGAATTCACTCTGAATGCAAGGTGATTAAGAATGAAGTGTATTTGACCTTTTAACCTTTGAGAAAAACCCTAATCTTCCATTGACATAAATGACTGTCGATGAGAGATACTAGATCTTGCTCAAAACATATCCATGTCGGATAATCCTCTCCAATATCTGGAACATTTTCTAGAACCTCTTCCCTAGGCATATGCAACATCTTCATGAATTTTTCGTACCCCTAAGGCATCTACCTCAAATACCAGATGAGCTTCCTGTCAGTGCAGGAGCAACCTCTTCTGTCAGATAAGCAATGGGGACATTCCCATCTGATGTTTGTTCTTCAGTCTTCCTAACCCATCTCTGAGTATGATCTTGCTAGATTTCACTAACCTTCTCTTTTCCCTTCTCATTTGATCCTCCATTACTAACCGGTGGATTTATGCTTCTACAAAACTTAGCAATATGTCCAACCTCATTATATGCATAACATGTAAGATTGTTCTTTTGAATTTCTTTGCTAAAACTGGTGAAATTGCTTGACCTACACTGATTAGCCATATGTCCAAATTTTCCACATGCATATAATTTTACATTCATTTTGCAATCGTTTGTCTTATGACCAAACTTATTGCATTTAGAACATTTATTGGGAGTAGAATCAGGGTTCTAGTTTGCTCTATTTCTACATTGCCTAGCCATGTGACCAAATCTATTGCGAACAAAACATCTACCATTGAATTTATAAGCATTAAATTGTCTTACCGATGCTTTATGGTTTTTATCTTCATTAGTAGTATCGAAACTCTATCCTTGCTCAAATCCAAGTCCATAGGAATCTCCAATCTGCCTCTGTCTCTTCAATAAATCATCAAGTTGTGCTGAGCTGATCTTGAATTTTTCTTTGTATTCACTTGCAGTAGTTAAATATTCTCTTAGTATTATCATTTGTCTCTCAAGCTCTTTCTCATTACTCTAGGATTGTACCAGATCAGTTCTCAACATATCATTTTCATGAACCAACCTACCACATTCTTTAAATTTTTTCTTCAGGGATACAACAAGATTTTCTTCCTTTTTTCTTTCTGTCCTCAATCTCCTTAGACATCCTCATAGTTATAACTTGCATTTCATTTTTCATAACCATGTTCTCCTAGCTCAATTTCTGACATTGTTCCTTAAGTGCATTTTTCTCTTCATCATCCTGATTTTGCAAAAGTTCCTTCCTCCTAGCTTGAACAGATGATAGCCTCTCTTGTAGGACAAGAATGAATTCCTTAGAAGAATTCAATTCATCTTGTAGCTTTAAGTTCTTCAACCTTTCTGCATTATAATCTTCAAATTCCATCTCAAGTTCCTTCTCCAAAGCCATATTCATTGATTCTAGTTTTAGGATCTTCCTCAAGTTGTTAAACTTCCTCTGAGGCACAAGGCTCTGAAAACAATTGTTGGAAACTAATAACACTGAGAAGGGGGGGGTGAATCAGTGTTATAGTGGAATATCAAGTTTTAGCCTTATTAAAACATGCATACACCAACCGATATACTGATATAAACAAAATTGAAAGAAGTAAAGAAACTAACAAGCCAATTACTTAAATGAGAATCATAACACACAAATTATATGTTGAAAACCTCAAAGAGGAAAAACCATGGTGAAATTTGTGACCCACAATATCAATCCATTGGCCATATGAAGAGATATTACAAAATATGAGTGGCCTGCACTTGCAGGAAGGCTTACAGCCTAGAGCACACTACTCAATCACAATAGGAGCCTCACTAACTACATAAAATTCCAGACTACAATCCGGAGAAGTGTGAACTACTAAGATAGCATCTACTATGCCAGAATACAGTTCCGGTTTAAGCTTTGTCTATTCTAATCTGAATCCCTAAACCCTTTACCAGAGTAACCCTTACAATAATTTCCTCACATACATGATCTCTCTGATATATTTTGCATCATATCACATTCACATATCCATCACCATGTCCATTTTCTATCTCTATCAAAATAATCTATCAAACTATCCTATATACCCTATACAAATTTTGCATGCCTTATGTCAACTTACAAAGATATATACAATATCAACTTACATGTCGGCCAGATAACATTAATGCATAAACATTAAAATCAATTTGTCAATTCTGGATCCAAGATATGTTGGCCTCCAATACTGATAACCTTTACTAAACCATGTCGGCTTGCATTGTCAATGACCAAAGAAATCCTTTTGTCCTACCGATGTTGGTGCCGGTGCCAGTGTAGAATTTGTGAAGTGTTTGTCGATACACCATAGAATTAAAACATGTTGCCATCAATGAAAAGATAGTGAAACCAACCAAAAGAGTGTCAATTTCCAACAACAACATTACAATGACAGGGATCAAAACAATAGAGGGTGAAATAATGAAAATCAGGGGAATTATAATCATGGGTATAGGGCACCTATGACTATTGAAAGATATAGGCAGTTGGAATTTAGTGGCATAATAGGATACCCAGATCCTATTCAAAATGAGTTGAGGACTGCTATTCCAAAGTTTACTGGCAATGGGGTAGAATTTACTAAACAACATGTGATAAATTTGAAGAATACTATCGAAGAATTTGAAGTGCCCCATGAAGATGTGTTTATGAAATTATTTGTGCAATCCTTGACTGAATATGTTGGTGAATGGTAAAGAGGATTACCGGATGGATCAATTGTCAGTTGGTAGGATTTTGTGACACAATTCATTAAAGAGTTTGGGGATCATAATGACACATAATTTGCTTCTCATGAGCTAACCAGTATCGAAAACAACTTCAATGAATCAGTGGCATAATTTAATAAGAGATTTAATAAATTACTGAACAAAATACTAAGATATGTGAGACCAGTTGACTCCTTCTTAATTGATTTTTACTTAAGTGCATTTAATAGTAAGACTCATTATGAAATCAGGTCACACAAGCCTATAACATTGCAACAAGCTTTTAAAACTATCAATACTATTAAAAATAATAGAAAAGCTTTTGGTAGACTAAATAAAAGAGATGATGTAAAATTATATAATCCTAGGGCTCCAAAAAGGGATGATTTCAAAGAAATAATGGATATGCTCAAAGATATGAAAGGAAGACAGGATAGAAATGACAGGCCACCAACATATAATAATGACATGCCATCAAATTATAAAAATGTTAGGCCTAGACTCCATGACATGCCATACAATACTAATTGGAAGGATGGTAAGCCAAAAAAGCCAAATCAAAATAAGGAGACTGCTGATCCATTGAAGAAAGGCACTCATTTGGTAGAATATTTCCCATGGTGTGAAATTTGTCGGTTACCACATGCACCTGAACGGTGTGTGATTTCTCAAAGTTTTTTAGAAGATGAAAGCCAAGATGAGGATCAATGACCCATGATAAATGCACTTTCCTCTGAACCATTTTGGGGTAGAGATAATTATAGTTCATCAGAAGAAGAATATGCACTGAATGTATGTCTGAGAAGGATAAATCAAAACAATAATATGCAACAAGTATTATCAGATGAGGATAAACCACCCTTGCTGAGGAATTTTTTGCTAACAAATGAAGAGAAGAAGGCTTATACAATAGAAGCAGTAGCACAGGCTAAGAGTAATTAGCAATTGAGGAACCTAATAGTAAATGCAGATCAAAGGAATCCAGCAGGGATGTTTGTAAAAATACTAAAGCAAAATGATAGTAAATATGGCAATCTAAAAAAGGGAAGTGAGATGATATCAAAAAAAAAATGAACAGGTAGAACTTCTAAAGATAACAAAACCTATTGATAAGAAGACAACTGATAAGCAAGTTTCAAGCTATAATTCTGCTATGTCCCAAGCTCTGTCTCAGGTGAAAATTTCTCTTCCTTTACTTGAGATCATGAAATTCCCTGATTATAGAGATGAAATAATAAAAATAATATCTAATGTGGGTAAAATAAGTCAAGAGAACCTTAAGCAACAGCAAATTGCTAAGAATCCACCAATGGTTTACCTAGGTACTTGTTTGGTTAATAATTTGAATAAGGTGGAACCATTCTACCTAACATTGTTGATTAATAACAAGCTTGTCAAGAATTGTATGATTGATTCAGGGGCACCGGTCAATATTATGTTGGCTGATGTTATGAAGGAACTAGGAATGAATGTGGATACTCCATACGGGAAATGTTATGCTATGGACAATAGATCAGTACTGGTAGTGGGAATTATGAAAGATGTGGAATTCAAATTTCCAGCATTCCCTGATACATCTTACAAAACTAATATCACAGTGGTGGAGGTGACTCCAAGTTACGAGATACTTTTATCTAGACAGTGGTCTAATTTGGTAGGTGGACATGTGCAGTTGGATTTATCATATGCAACCATTCCAGTAAATGACATAGAGGTCAGGATTGAAAGAGAGACCAGGTCATCATACATCATTGAGGAAGTGGACCCAGCTTAGATGACATGTTTTTTTCCATAGAGACATGGACAATTTTCATGTAAGTGTAGTTAAACCTACAATGTCAAATACATAACAAATTGAAATGCATGCTAAAGAAAATAAAAACATGATATGGAAGATGAATTTTGATGGGGCATGTAGAAAAGATGGAAATGGGGCTGGAGTTGTGTTTATATCCCCTGATGGCAAGATTTTTAAATACTCATTCCTTTTAGCATTTGATTGCACAAATAACATAGCAGAGTATGAAGCCCTCTTATTAGGACTCGTAATTGCAAACACACATGGGATAAAAATATTAACAGTTTATGGTGATTCAGAACTAATCATATCCCAGGTTAAAAACAAATTTTCTACTAAGAATTCGAATTTGAGATGTTATAGGAATGAAATTTGGGATTCCATAGAATCTTTTGATGCTTTTGCAATGAATTGGACAGAAAGATCAAAAAACATCTTAGCAAATTTTATGGCTAACCTTGCAATTAGGCATAATGACATCTCTTTTGATGAAATAACTCAAGTGGAAATCAAAACAAGGCTAGTAGTACCAGATAACATTAAAAAAAGGCAATTTTTTGATGATGATTGTGATTTATTGAAATTTCTCATATGTGAGGAGCAATATGAAGATCAACAAATTGATTTGACTGCCTATGTAGAAAATCAGGATGGTAAAGATATTTTGTTTAGGAAAGAGATTTTGCAATTAAAATCAAATAAGATCCCAAAAGGGTTGGTGGCGTTGGAAAGGATTTTTGATAATCAAGATAGAGCTAATCTAAAATCCTACCCTGTAACACAGAAAGATGTTGAGAAGATAAACCTTGGAAGTGAACATAATCCTAGAGAGGTGTTCATTGGAAAAAGACTTACCTCAAAAATTAGAATGACCTTGATAAATTTATTATGAAAATACAGACATGTTTTTGCATGGTCATATGATGACCTTTAAGCATATAGAGAAGACCTCTTTCAACATGAAATTCCTCTAAAGCTAGATGCGAAGCCTTTTAGACAAAGACAAAGGCCTATAAACCCAACACTAGCTCCAAAGATGGAGGAATTGATGAAAATGAGGAATGCAGGGATCATAAAACCAATCAGACATTCAACATGGGCATCCAACTTGGTACTTGTTAGAAAGAAGAATGGTGATATAAGACTTTGTGTGGATTTTAGGAATCTGAATGTATCTTCATTTAAGGATAATTATGATTTACCTAACATGGAAGCTTTGTTACAGAAAGTTACAGGAAATTAATTGCTTCCCATGATGGATGGATTCTTAGGATATAATCAAGTAAAGGTCAAGGAAACAGAGCAATACAAAATTGCCTTTCCGACACCTTGGGGAACATATGTCTATGCTAGAACGCCCTTTGGACTCACTAATGTAGGGGCTACTTTTCAGAGGGCTATGGATATGGCATTTGAAGGTTTGATTGATTACATTCTAGTTGTTTATCAAGATGAATTGATATCTTATTCAAAGAAAGCAGAGGAGCATTGCAATGTGTAGATAGGAATCTGGAAATCATCAAAGCAAATAGACATTAAACTAGCTCAATCACAAAACCAGATTGCAATGATAACAAAACCTAAAAACATTCAATAGAGATATGGAAATAAAACATTCAATTCAAACGCAAACCATCGCAAATGTGGATGTCTCCTCCATGATTCTCCATTGTCCTTCTTTCTCCTTCAAATTGCTTTGTTTTGTGGATCTCACCTTCAAGTGCATAAGTATAATGTGAAAGCAAGATTGACAAGACGGTAGCGCAAGAATACTAGAAGCGTGATTGATTCGGGGATCCGGGATCTTTGATTGAAGAAATTCATCCAATTTATAGACAAATTGGAGAGATGACAAGATTAGCATGAAGAGATTTGAAAGGAAATTTCAAATCAAGAATGACAAATATGACAAATTATGACAAATTGACACTTTCTATGCAAAATTGATTGATTGACAAATTATGACAAATTGCTATGTCAAAATTGATTGATTGACAAATTATGACAAATTGACAAGATTGCTATGTCATTCCCATGAAATTAGGGGAAATATTAGAAAAATAGGAGAAAATGGAAAATTAGATGATTGGAAATTAGGAAATTAAAAATTAGGAAATTAGGAATTAGGAGAAATTAGTAAATTGGAAAATTAGGTAAATTAATTAATAATTTTTCATTCATTAATTAATTCACAAAAAGAGGGAGGAATTAGTTAGCCAATTAAATAAATATTTAATTGTGACAAGAAGATGAATTAGAAATGCAAGGACGACAATTAGGTCTTGATGTAGGATCGATTTGATCATGATTCTGACTTGATAAAAGACCAATGCTGATAAATGATTTGATTGATAAATGCGCCAATTGATGAGGAACAATGACTAATTGATCCAAATTGACATGATTGAGAAGAACGATGATTGATGACAAATCGATCGTAAAATGACAAGATTGACCAGAGGACAAAAACCCTAATTCTATCATCGATTAGGATTGACGATGTCCAAAATGAAATCGAATTGATGATGTCAGAATATGCCAAATGAGCACGCACATTGATGCAACAGGATAAGATCGACCAAAATCATGACTGAAGATTATTATCAACAAGACCAAATTTGAAAGCAAGACAAATGAAGAATGCAGAAGAAGGACTCGATACTCACAAATAATAAAGACCAAGTGCGCAACATAGAAGAAATGTTAATGCGATGCAAAAACCCTAAAATAAGGCAATGCACAAATGTTAAAGTATGACTCCACAAGCATTGACCATTTTTAGATGTCTACATTATGCCCCTCTTTGAGACAATGCGATTCTAAGCGTTGTTTCAAAGAATAATAATGAAAATGCCCCAAACAATAACAATGACATATGCATGCCCCCTCAAGGAATTAGCCAGAAAAATCCAGAAAAGAGGCCAAGTGATCGATAAGAATGACAGAAGATGATAGGTTCGAACGGATCAAATAGACTGCCAAGACTGACAGAAGAAATGTTAGTAAGAAGAAATTAGACAGAGGACAGTTAGAGATGAAGGAAAACTTGCTTTCACATATGCACATAAGTAGGTGAGAACCTTAATTTGATATGGAAAAATGGATGCGGTGCAACATGGCAATGAAGGCCAGAGTGATAATGCAATCCCTTTGCGTAAGACAGACATATTCACAGACAAGGAATGGTTCAAAAATCCTAAGACAAACTTGCCCCAGAATGCTATGAAACACTCCACAAATAGAAGATAAAAAAATAATAAAGGATCATGAGCCATCCCGACCACTCTAAATCACTTAGTGACATCATCGAGCAACATAGGAACATGGTCAAAGCCAAAGATAAATCAATAAAAAGATAAGACGCACAAATTCAACCAAGTCAGACAAACATTGTGATCGTCATTGTCAAAAGTGGAAAATAAGAATGATCATGCTGTCTCGTTTCAGGGAATGCAGTACCCTGTCTAAGACAGGACACAGTCTGGTTTCAAGTATACCACACCCTGTATAAGACCCATGATAATAATGACAAGGACCAATGGTAATGATGTTGATTGATTGATATGACAATTTTGCTTAGTTTGAATGTCTGGTTTGATTGAAAAAGTTCATCTGTTAATGCGTGATTTCATTAAAGCGTAGTGTTGTAACATGTTATTTGTTTATTGTCTACACAAATGTTTGATTGATTGTCATTGGATGTATGCTTAGTGATCTGTCTATGCACAGAGGG
Organism: Cryptomeria japonica; assembly: GCF_030272615.1. Classification (NCBI taxonomy): domain Eukaryota; kingdom Viridiplantae; phylum Streptophyta; class Pinopsida; order Cupressales; family Cupressaceae; genus Cryptomeria; species Cryptomeria japonica. The sequence continues at coordinate 468,041,480 of NC_081411.1, read as the reverse complement.
GACCATTTATTGACAAAATGCAAAATGCCAAAGAAATTGTTTTTGATGTTTTCCACTTTGTAGGAATTTCGAGTTTTTTTTAATTTATTTGTTCATTTTTTTAGGACATTATTTGATTTTTTAGGGATTTTTTTAGGACATTATTTGATTTTTAGGGATTTTTTTCAGGACATTATTTTTTTTTTTGGATTTTTTCAGGACATTATTTGATTTTTTTGGATTTTTCAAGGACATTATTTGATCTTTTTGGATTTTTTTAGGACACTATTTGATTTTTAGGGATTTTTTCATTTTAGCTGAAAATGAACACATGATTTTTTTTTTATGTTTTTGAATGTTTTCAGGATTTTTTCATTTTTTTAATTTTATTTTAGGACATTTTTCAATTTTTATGATTTTACCCTCAGTGTCTAGTAAGGCAAGGAATATGACAGGTGAATAAATAGGCTTTCTAAAATGTTGGTGGATAGAGGGAAGACAAAGGTCTTTTATTATGGAGACAATACGGATGCAATTTTCAAGGGCTATTACGTGATGGGACAAGAGACTGGATATGGCAATGTAAAGCAGGAACATGGCATGAGGGACATGTCAAGAGGTTTTTGAAACTATGTTTAAATTTTGTGTCCTTATATCAGATCAAGATCAAGGAATGAAAAAGAGTGTATGGATAGTGATAAGATATGGATAGGATAAGCAAGACCAAGAATGGATAAGGGACATGGACTGAATGTCAGGATAGGCTAAGGGATAGTGGCAGAAAGTTGCAATAAGACAGGGAATATGGATGAAAGGTTGTAATAAGCAAATGGATAAAGACCAAAAGCTATGATGGACTAAAAGCTGCAAACAAGATGCATGATGCTCATGAAGATCCTCAGCCTTGTCAAGATCAAAGGTGGAAAAGGAAACTGGACATGAGGGACAATAGGATATGAAGGGGTAATGACAGGGCTTTGATAGGATAATGGAACAATGAAGGACAAAAAGATATGATAGGATAAAACCTGCCCCCAAGTACGGTATGCAAGAAGTTCATAGATTATGCATGATGCCTGTTTGCTAGGTTTTCATCACGGTACTTGCCCAAGGCTTCTGTTTGCCAAGTTTTCACCAGTGGACGAATTATTTTTGCTTTACTTTTTTCTTTTGCTTTTTTTCTTTCTTTTTCACTTTTTTTTTTGTTTTCAACATTTTAGACGAAAATGGACACATGATAGGGGATGGAAGAAGGACTCAAACATCTTTTTGTTTGGATATTAGCCTTGAAAAAAATGGACCATGACCTTTAAAAGTATGCTCAAAGACATTGGTAGGATAAGGACATGGAAAATAAGATGAAACTAAGGCAAGGATTTATGCAAAGGATTGGATCAAAGGGATGGAAGGATGGAAAATATTCATTGGATAATGGATAGGGTATTGGAAGAACTATGCTTTAGTGGACAGAAATGTTGGCAAGATTCACATTGGCACACACCTTGAGGGGTGACGGACTGATGGAGGAAGAGTGGGTTTTGGATATGGAGATTTTGAGGAAGGAATAGCTAGGGATTTTGGGACATAAGGGCCCAAAATGGATGAAGAAGGTGATGGAGGAATAGACTTGGAAGGTTTGGATGGAGGAATAGCAATTGTAGATGCCAATTTTGATGTTTCTTTAGGCATTTTTGCTTCAAGGAGCCGCTTAGGGATCCACATGGTTTTTTATTTTTCATGCTTTTGTTGTTCTTTGGAGTGCATTGCTTGCACAAGGGATTTAGGAACCCATATATATTTTGAATTTTGTTTTTGAGAAATGGGCCTTTGTGGCCTTTTGGATATTTCTTTTTCTTTATAGATCATATTGTTCTTTGTTTTGACATGTCGATTATATTGGACATGTTGATCTTTGAATACATGTGGATTTCTAGACTTATGACTTTTATACTTGGCATCCAAATTGCTTAGAGGGGGAAAGGAATGCATGGATGGATTTGAATGAAATGGAGTTCTTTTGGATGGATGAAATTTACTCAAGGATGTGTGCCTTTTCTGACCTTGCATAGAGGATGAAAGGATATAAGGACCTAAGATGGATGGAAAGTATGATGGGGAAGGTGTATGTTTTGATTTTGATGGAGAGATGTTGGATTTAGTAGGGGTACCCACGTCTTGAGAGTGAGTTGTGTAGACATGACCCTTAATATTTTCTTTAGCATGAAGGGATGCTTGCTTATGGAGATCTACTCCTTTGCCTTTATGAATATCTTGACTTGTAGGATACTCTTTTCTTTGGGAAGAAGACGCGAGTCCATTATGAGGTTTACATGATATGAGAGAAATAATGAGATCTTGAAGTGGATCAGATTGCACCAAAGTGGAAGAACCCATTATGCATGTCGAGGGTTCATGAACATCTTGCACTAACACATTAGAATCATGAAGGGTATTAGGATCATGAGGGGGACTAGGATTGTGTAGTGGACATGGTTCAATGACAAGCTCTTCAAGAGATGAAATGGGAGAAATAATGGGATCAGCAAAAGAAATGTGACCTTGGAGTGTATATGGAGCATTAAGACAAGGAGATGGAGGAACAAAAGGATCTTGTGGAGGATTTAAAGGAATAATTTGATCTTGAAAAGGAGGAAGATCATTGGAATCCTCTTTAAAGGTGCTTTTCTCTTGACTTTCAATGGGATCATCGGAAAGGATGGAAGGGATATCTGGAATGTCAATGGGATTTGAAAGGACATTTTTTTCATGAAATGGAATGGGATTGTTTGGGATTGGATGGACTGGGATATCTTGATCTTGCTCGGGGAATGGAGTGTCAATAGGCTTTGGATAGGATGGACAAGAATAGGGGAATCATCGTGAGTGTTTGGGAACATGGGGTCCTGGTCAACAATTGGATGGGATGATAAGGTTTCAGGATCTTGATCTTGATCTATTTTAAGACACGTTTCTTCATGCTCTAAATTATCCTCTTGACATGGGGTTGGACTTTGGATATGCATGGGGGATTTTGGCAAGGAATCAATGTTTTGGCATGAAGGAAATGCACTTTGAACATTTGTGATGAATTTTGGCAAGGAATCAATGCTTGAAAATGAGGAAGAGGGACTTCGAATGGGGTCCTCTAAAACAGGTAATGGCAATAAAGTGCATGGTGGCATTGGGTCTTGTATTTCTGAAACATGACAAGGATGTGCATCATGAATTGGATTATCTTGGCAATCAATTATGGATAGCCCTTGGGTAATTTAATCCTTGGGTGTATTATTTGATGAGGAAAATATGGAAGGTTCTTGTGAAACTTCTAAAGGTGTAAGGATAGATGCCACTGGAGAGTCCATTTGCTTGCGGGGGGATGAGGCATTGCTAGATATAAGTGTATTATTTTGATCTTCCTCAAAGAACTCACTTGCTAGGTTCCTTAAGAGCCTTGCAATAAAGCCACCTTTCTTTCGAGTTTTTGACATTGTTGTATCTGGAATTTGAACTTGTTTTTGGTTTGATGTCATGTTTTGATATTGGAATTGGTTCAATTGTTCTGACATGTTTGAAACTTTGCTTGGTGTGGGCTGCAACCTTTGTTTTTGAATGTTTGGTTGTGGTTGTTGACATTGATATGTTGGTTGAACTTGTTGATATTGGACCATTGGTTGTATATGTTGGACGATTGGTTGTGTATGTTGGATATGTTGGACCATTGGTTGTGTCTGTTGGAAATGTTTGAACTGTTGAACAATTGGTTGTGATGGTTGAAAATCTGATTGATAGTAAACACCTTCTTGTTCTTGTTGTGAAGGCACATAATGTTGTTGTATCTTTTCTTGAAATTGTTTCATCATCTCTATTTGTGAGAGGAGAGCTGGTATGTCTGATCGTTCAATAAGAGATCTTACATCAATTGGCTCAATCTTTGGATTTCAACCTGGAAATTTTTGAAACATTTTGGACATTTGTGATCTATTCTTCTCAATGTTTTTCACTCTTTGTTCCAAAATCTCATTTTCTTGAGCTAGTTTCTCCTCTAGTTTTTGTATTTAGAGACTTGTTTCATCATAAAAAGTTTGATCAATGTTGTTTTTTTGTTGGGTTGGATAGAATTGTGATTGCATTGTTGGTTGATATGTCAAACTTTGTTGCATCATTGGTGCTTGGAACCTTGTTTCAATAGACATGTCACTATGCAATGTTTTGGGGATTTTTGATTTTAAAAGGATGATGTATGATATGCAACTAAATGCAACCTAAATAGATGAAAATGTAATCTATGGCAAGAATGCAACCTATGTTTTTGTTGTTTTTCAAGATTTTGACAAACTTTTTGGAATGCAAATCTAAAAATGAGACCCTTAGGAAATTGAAATGACATCTAGACCTCAAAGGACAAAAGGACCAAGTGACAAAAGGACAAAATGACAATGGCTCCCCTATATGCTTGGATACTAAGCTAGGTTTGACCAAATGACATTGATGACAAAAAGACAAAAGTTTGATAAGGTCTAGACTTCCTAACAATGACTTAGGGTTTATTCAAAGATTTGGATTACTCAAGTAAGACAAAACTTAGTTTTTGAGACTACATGCAAGAAAGGAATGATTATGACAATGACCTAGGATATGATATGAAAATGATCTATGGATATGATAATGCAATGATAAGGATATGCGAAGACCAATGACTTGGAATATGCGAAATGCAACGTATGCAACCTAAATGGAAATCTATCTTGGATATGACAATGAAATCCAAACTTAAGGAAATGATTCTGAACCTAAGTGCAAAATGAGGACGCTTGCAATGAAAAGGACTAAAATGAAGGGAGATGACAATATGCCCTAGGACCTAAGTTGGACTATGCAAAACCTAGCCTAAAGTGACATGAATTTTGAAACAAAGATATTCAATGTTTTGACAAGCCATGTTCAAATGTTGGATGAATACTTGGACAAATTTGGACTTTTGTTTAGGTTTTGTTTTGAATTGAAGGTTGTTGATTTTGAAAACCCAAGTTGATTATGAGCACTTTTGAAAGTTTGTAACTTAGACTCAAGACAATCATGCTCATTCACACATTTCTTATGGTAGGTAAGGACAATAGGTACTTGAGAGGTAGACTCGTTATGAGATTCAAGGAGAATACATAGATGCTTGACCCCACGGGCTCCCCTCCATGACACTCACTTCTCAGGGCAGACAAGCATCAGTCCCCATGGAAATCTCCCCATGGCGAACTTAGTATCTCTTCCAAGTATCCGAACTCCTCCTTCTCAAGAAACTAGAAGGATTTTTGGCCTCTAAATACAAGGTGTTTTTTAAGGATTTCTGTTAAGCACTACTCCTTGGTGTCACGCAAGCGTGATTGAGACATAGGCCCACCAAGATACCAAACAAATGTAGTCGTTCAAGCATGATTTAGACCGTGAGGCCCTACTTAGATGTTGATATGAGAAAGAGTCCAAGGGTCATCACTTCCCAAGTAACTACAATTCCCAGGTAACCCTTCCTTCAAAGCTTTCACCCATCAGGTATTTATTTATAGTGAGTTAGAATGCCAAGGTACTCTAGCTGTGCTCACTTTGGGTCGTTCCCTTCTCAAGATTTTCACTTGCTTGCAAAAGAAAGCAAATGGTCGGGAAGGTAGGCCCTCTAAAGGTAACAGACAATCCAAAACATGAGAATGGTATCGAAGATCTGGATTTCTGATCACCCTAAGAAGGATGAGAGCATACTCTCCTACTCCAATGTCAAACTCGACAAGCAAAGTGAACACATGTCCATTCCATCCTACTTAGCAAACATACTAGGTGCCTAATTAAAAATTGCAAACACAAAGTTTGGTTGGAATATAAGGCAAACTGCAAAATCACTAAGTTAGGAGTTTGATTTGCTTGGTCTTTGACTAGCGAACCTGCATAAAATTTGTTAGTAGTTTCATTCTTTTTTGTCTTCGTCACACGTAATGCCAAGGTACTGCACAGAGAATCAGTACCAAAAAAAAAGCAGAATGCAAGAAAGAGAATGAAATTTTTATTTTTATTTTTATTTTTTATTTTTTATTTTTTTTTACACAAGCGCAAATTGCCTTAACACAAGCACATAACCCATCAAGTTGCACCTATGCAGCATCAAGCTATGCCTGCGTACCTTACACATGCGCAAAACACCTTACACAGGGGCAGAAGGCACCCACATAGGTGCAGAATGCTTTGACACAGGTGCAGAAGTGTCCAAAAAGCTCTTAGTCGCCCTGTTTCTTGATACCTGCAAATTAGCTCAAAAGCACTCAAAAACATGGTTAGGGGAGTTAGTTCACGTCGGGTTCACCAATTAATTTAGATAGGAATCTGGAAATCATCAAAGCAAATAGACATTAAACTAGCTCAATCACAAAACCAGATTGTAATGATAACAAAACCTACAAACATTCAATAGAGATATGGAAATAAAACATTCAATTCAAATGTAAAACATCACAAATGCGGATGTCTCCTCCATGATTCTCCATTGTCCTTCTTTCTCCTTCAAATTGCTTTGTTTTGTGGATCTCACCTTCAAGTGCATAAGTATAATGTGAAAGCAAGATTGACAAGACGGTAGAGCAAGAATACTAGAAGTGTGATTGATTCGAGGATCCGGGATCTTTGATTGAAGAAATTCATCCAATTTATAGACAAATTGGAGAGATGACAAGATTAGCATGAAGCGATTTGAAAGGAAATTTCAAATCAAGAATGACAAATATGACAAATTGACACTTTCTATGCAAAATTGATTGATTGACAAATTATGACAAATTGCTATGTCAAAATTGATTGATTGACAAATTATGACAAATTGACAAGATTGCTATGTCATTCCCATGAAATTAGGGGAAATATTAGAAAAATAGGAGAAAATGGAAAATTAGATGAATTGGAAATTAGGAAATTAAAAATTAGGAAATTAGGAATTAGGAGAAATTAGTAAATTGGAAAATTAGGTAAATTAATTAATAATTTTTCAGTCATTAATTAATTTGCAAAAAGAGGGAGGAATTAGTTAGCCAATTAAATAAATATTTAATTGTGACAAGAAGACTTAGGATAAATAAATAAATTATTTAACCTAGAGGGAAAATGACAAACAAGGTTAAATGAATAAATCATAAAACCCTAGAAGATGAATTAGAAATGCAAGGACGACAATTAGGTCTTGATGTAGGATTGATTTGATCATGATTCTGACTTGATAAAAGACCAATGCTAATAAATGATTTGATTGATAAATGCGCCAATTGACGAGGAACAATGACTAATTGATCCAAATTGACATGATTGAGAAGAACGACAATCGATGACAAATCGATCGCAAAATGACAAGATTGACCAGAGGACAAAAACCCTAATTCTATCATCAATTAGGATTGATGATGTCCAAAATGAAATCAAATTGACGATGTCAAAATATGCCAAATGAGCACGCACATTGATGCGACAGGATAAGATCGACCAAAATCATGACTGAAGATTATTATCAACAAGACCAAATTCGAAAGCGAGAGAAATGAAGAATGCAGAAGAAGGACTCGATGCTTGCAAATAATAAAGACCAAGTGCACAACATAGAAGAAATGTTAATGCGACACAAAAACCCTAAAATAAGGCAATGCGCAAATGTTAAAGTATGACTCTGCAAGCGTTGACCATTTTTAGATGTCTACACAATGATTTGGAGAGAATCTTCATAAGGGCACTAGAATATGGTGCTTCTCTTAACCCAAAAAAGTGTCATTTTGGAGCGATAGAAGGAAAATTGTTAGGACATATTCTATCAAAGGAAGGTGCTAGAATTAATCCTGAAAGAATAGCTTCCATAGATAAAATTTAGATACCTAAAACTGTTAAAGCTATCCAGACATTCTTTGGACAAATAAATTTTGTTAGAAGATTTGTCTCAAATTTTTTAGAAATTGTAAAACCAATTGCTAAGATGCTTAAGAAAGGGGATGATATCAAATGGACAAATGAAGCCCTAGAAGCATTTGCAAGTATCAAAAGGGCCATTAAAGAAGCCCCAGTCCTCAAGTCTCCTGATTTTTTTAAAACCTTTCCAAGTATTCTATTTTGCATCTTACCATACAATAGCAATCATCATGTTATAGAAAAATGGTGAATTATGACCTGAATGAGAAACAAGCTTATGCATTGGTAAAAGCTATGAAATCTTTTAGGCCATACCTGGTAGGAGACAGTGTGGTTGCATATGTGCCTAACGTAGCAGTAAAGGATATTTTTAGACAGACTAAGACTACTACTCGTAGATGTAGATGGATTAATCAGATCTAGGAATTTAATATAGACCTACAAATCACCAAGCTTGTTAGAGGGAAAGGCTTGGCTAAAGTTATGGCAGATTCCAACTTAGAAGCAACACAAATAAATCAAGTGGAGCTAGAAAAATTGGAGGTAAGCATTGAAATATATTTGTGGTATATAGATATTGTTTATTAGCTAAAGTATATGAAATGTCAAGATGGTCTCACTAATAGCCAGAAGAGGACAATCAAGCTTCAAGTGGCTAGATATAGTTTTCTGCAATAAGATTTATACTACAAAAATCGAGATGGTGTCCTACTCCTTTGTCTAGACATGGATCAAGCAGAAGCAATCCTTAAGTAGTTGCATGAAGGTGTATGTGGAGGGCATTTTTTTGCTAAAACTAATGCACATAAGATATTATGTGTTGGTTATTATTGGCCTCAACTCTTCAAGGATTGTCATGCATATGTTAGGAAATCTGAGGCTTGCCAAAGGTTTTTCAGGGAAGCTAAAATATAATGGAGCATTGCCTCTTAAACCCATGCAAACTGAGGAAGCTTTCCAAAGGTGGGGCATGGACTTCATAGGAGAGATAGTAGACAAATCAAGTGGGGGACATAGGTGGATTTTAGCAGCAATAGATTATTTTACCAAATGGGTGGAAGCAATCCCAACTAGGCAAGCCACAAGTAAGGTGGTAATAAAATTTACTATGCAAAATATCTTGACAAGGTTGGGTGTACCTCTTAAAATTGTGGTTGATAATGGAATGTGCTTCTGGTCTAAGGAGTTTTCTGATTTTTGTGAATCATATAGCATTGGTGTATCTTTTCTTCGCCCTATCACCCACAAGGAAATGAACAAGCTAAATCCAGTAACAAAAAACTTACTCAAGATAATCAAGAGGATGTTGGGAAATAATAGATGGTCTTGGGATTTGAAATTGAATTTAGTAGTATGGGCAGATAGGATTACCATCAAGAAGTCTACTGGATTTGCACCTTATGAGTTGGTATATGGGAAAGAAGTAAAATTGCCTCTGAACAATTTGTTCCCGGTATATAAATTTGTGACACAAGAGTAGTTAGAGGATGTAAATTTCATAAAGGATAGGTTGGATCAGTTGGTAGAATTGGATGAGTATAGAAGAGAAGGTCATAAGAAAAACATCGGAAAGCAACAATAGATCAAATTATTGCATGATAAGAAGGCACTTGACAAAAATTTTAAAGAGGGAGATTGGGTATTAAAGTGGAATGCTAAGGATCAGGACAAAGGGAAGCATAGAAAGTTTGAAGCACTTTGGCTAGGCCCTTATGCCATTATAGAAAAAGGAGGAGAAAATTCATACATTCTGCAGAATACTAATGGGGAGATACAAGAATTCACTACCCATGGGCGATATCTCAAGAACTTCTTTTACTAAGTAAAATAGGGAGTAGTCCTTTGTACATATTAATTAGGACTATTTTTGTTTTGTTTCATGTTCTTTATTTTTATGGTTTCTATTAGGTAGTTGGTCTACTTTTCAGAGATAACAAGGATCTCACTATGTTCATAAATAAAAATACATCCCCAGAAAGAGCCACTATTAGAACATAATTTTTTAAATTATTTATGCTATTGAGATACTATTTTCTTATTGTTTTAAACAAGTATTTTTATTATGAGAATGGTTACTGCTGAAATTTTATGTGTAGGAGTAATCCTACAACATCAATTCCCATCCATATGTGATATGTCTCTAGTGAGTCAACCAATAGTCGGGCAATTGGGGGTGGAACTAAGTAAAGATAAGGCTTTCACTTTAACAAATTCAGCCAAAGAGGCAGGATCTATGTGATATCTCAGAGGTTGAGCTTGTGTGAGTTTTTGTTTAGTTTATATGTAAAAAATCATAAACATATGTATTTCATTAAGGGGAGCACATTTATAAGAAAATCAAACCATCAGTGTATCCTATCCTGAAGAAAGCACCCTAGAGAAGCCAAAGGTCATCGGGAAGTGATTAACTATTGCTAAAATGTGATAGAAGTTATCCCGATAGACACATCAGGAGGATATACACCGACTGAGTAATCACTAAAGTATCATCGACTTGACTTTAACTATCAGAACATGTGAATTGTTGTTTTACTGATATCTGATAAGGATATTAGTAAGACTTACATCGATAGGAAGAGAAACATTAGTCATTTGCATAACATAAAGAGATCAGGATGTAACATTTCAAGCTATCTCGATGCCTGATGGAAACAATAGAGAAGGAGGTTCATCAGAGAAAAGGTAATTATCGACAGAGGTTGTTCAAGGTTATGTTGATACCCGATGGAGGGCTCGGGAAGACAAACACTGATAAAAAATAAAGTGACTTAAGGAATGAAATATTTCCGATGGTGCCAAGAGAGTAATTTACTGGGAAAGCATAGACCGATGAGCCATTACAGATACAATTCAAAACTGAAACCAAAGTAGCCTATATTTAATGTGTGCAATTGAGTAGATTGATGGCTCACACGAGGCAAATTAAGAACCAAATGCAGGTTGCGTCTTAGTAAAAAATACACAAGGTGAGAATTATTGCTCACAGTTCTTCACACATCATGGAGCCTTCAAGTTCACCAGGAAGAAAGAGGAGTGCTAAGGGCTCTAAATTAACATCTAAAAAAACAAAAATAGCAGAAGTCCCTCATGGACAAAAACTGAATCAAGATATCATTGATCAATTGCACTCCCTAGGCCCAAAATCAAGGAGGTCGAAATAGCATTTGCCTAGAAAAGACCAGCTTGAGGATAGGTTTAAAGGGGTTGGAGATGTGTGGACAAAGGTGAGAGGTTATGAACTCTTCCTATTTCATTTTCTGAGAAAGGACAGAGAAGTACCAATTTGTAACCCGTGGATAACCAACTTAGGTAAACTAGTTGTTCGAAATGTTTTCATAAATATCAGATTGATGGAAGTCTTGGTCAAAAATTACAATTTTGTCAAGAGATGCACTTAGTTTCCAAATAGTGAGGTGTTTATCAGATTTAGTTATGGCACCATAGATGAAGTTTTTAGCTTAGACCCTAACCCTGATGTACCCTTGTCATTTAAAGAACTAGAGGAGGAATTTGTTAAAATGGATACTACTTATAAAGGGTGGAACTTAGCTTTCCACAAGGTTGAAAAGGGCATTCTAACTGAAGAGGATGGTGCCCCATTCAACATGGATATTTTTAGACACTACTTATAGTACACCTATATGTCATGTGGACAGGTTGGGGGTATAGAGGTCCCTGATGTAGCTACTATTGGGCAGCTCATGTTAGTAGCAAATGTATAGATGTATGAGCCAAGACCCTTTGATTATGCCACTTATCTTGTAGAAAAATTACATGAAGGTTTCTTGAACCTCAGAGATAATAGGAAGCCCACTTTCAAGTTTTACTCGTTAATGCATTTGATTTTATTTTATGGAAGATTTTGGGGTATGTGGCCAATGAATTTAAAATTGAACAAAGTGGTTAGAGCAGGTAAAGAACAACCAGTACAAATGTGGACATCATTTTGGGATTCATGATATGTGAAATCAACCTACATTAAGTTTGAAGAGCTAATAGTAAAGCCATTATACCAGATGTATGGTGTCCCATGTGAAGGATCTATTTCCACTAAAGTTAAAAGATTTCTTAGCCCTGTTGTTTTTGATAAAAGAGGTATTGTCAATCACAACTAGGGAAATTGATTTGTTCATGAGGATTTTACTTACTTTAGGATTTATAGTTTTGAAGGAACCCCATATCTGTTGCCAAAACTTGTACCAGACAAAATTGCTTATCTGGAGATTGTGAGACAGTTAAGTGTTTCGAATGCCAAAATTTTTGGAGATATGCATAAGAAGACTTTCTTGCCTGGGACTCTTAGTTTTGGGGATTTTACCATTGTATCAACAAAGGCTTATGAAGCCATTGATAGGAAACTAATTGAAGAATACAATTTATTCAAATATGCTAGTAGGGTCAATTATGACCCTGAAGGATATATTCACAATTGCAAGAAAAGTCAAAATCTGGCAGATTATCTTCATGTTTACTTGGAAGTAGAGGACATGTTTAGAAGCATGGAGGAGGAAGAGGCCCAGATGGCTATTGATGAATTAAACAAGAAATTGGAGGAAAAGAAAAGGAGATTGCAAGAAATAGAAACAAAATAAGAAGAGAGTAAAGGCGAGTTAGAAGAAGTTGGGGTGGTATCTAGGCATCAAGCACCAGACACAACAGAAGAGACAAACTTGCAAGAGCAAATTGTTGACAGGTTGAACATCCATAGTGATGCAAGATGCGATGAGTATTCTGCCTTTGTGTCTGATGATGTTTTTATTAAGTCAAAAGAATTTAAATCCTTTTTATATAATTTCAAAGGGAAAAAATTGACACTCTATCCCAAATGTAACCCCCGAAAAAGAATCAGAATTGTTGGGGAAACTAAAGGAAGAAATCAGTTTAGAATTGACCACTATAACCCCTCAAAGGGGAAGATAACTTCTTAGTGAAGAAGGCATCATCATCTTTCTGGGATGGGATATGACTACATAATTTATTTTTGATAGCATGTTACATTATGAGAATAAGGATTTTAAATTGGATAATCAGGGGGTGAATGATGTGTATGTTGGCTCTAGATTTGACCAGAATAAAGAGGCTTTTCTCTTATGGGCTCTTTACCCTCCAAATAAAAGGCCAAAATTCATTGATGTAGATAAAGCCTTTGGTCACATGATGAAACTAAAAGTTAGTGAAGTGGATCCCATTGTTACTGCTGATATTTCAAAATTTAATAAAGTACAATTGGTCAAAGTGATCAAAGAAAGAGATCAGTACAAGGGATTATATAAAGAATTGCTAAAAAGAGGAGGACAACCTGTGCCACAAATCCATGATGGGTCTCAGTGGAAAAAGAAATTTGAGGAAGTGCAACTGGAAAATAAAAAGTTGAAAAAGGAAATGTAGAGTGTGAGGGATGACATAGTCTTTGTTTTACTGACTAAGAGATTTGAAAAATTGCAGGGTTTGCTTGAAGATTTCTGGGTTGTTTATCAAAAGAATATGGATAATGCAATATCTCACAACTAGATTTATAACAGACTAGAAAGTTTGTTGCATGATAAGAGAATGGCTAATTCAGATGCTGAAGTTATTAAAAGAATAAAAAAGTTGTTGAAAAAGCATGAAGACTTTGACACAGAATTGCAAAATGAATTTAATGAATGTAAGGAAATAATACATCATGTTTTTTAAGAAATTGAAGATCAGAATGGATAGATTAAAGATAAGGATAAATGGATTCTGGAATGCCAAATTCTTCTCAGTGCTTCCCTTAACATTGCCCAGTCTAATCTACTTGACATGACATAGACAATCGAGCAAATGGAGAACTTCATCACTCTCGAAATTATGGTCAGAGTTATTATCTATGATGCAAATACCTACAAATTAGAGGGATATTTGAAGAAAATTCAGAAGTGTGATCAGATGCTTGGAAACCAGCCATAGATATCAAAAGATGTTTAAAGATGTGACTTTGTATTTTATAGTTTTAGTTTGTTAGGGCAGTTTCTAGGTAGTTAGTTTCTAGTTAGTTTTTGTTTAAATGAAAGGGTATTGCCCTTTCATTTTCAAAAGTGAATCCTCATCTATATATAGATGATTTTTTAGGAAAGACATATATCATAAGTATATATAGAGTTTTTATGGTTTTAATCAAGACAATCTCTATGTATTTCCTTATGAACTCGTGTCTGGAAGTACCAAGTTGATAGAGGATATGCACTGAGATCATCTAGTTTAAGTATTTTATTTTCAATATAAAGATTCAAGTGTTTTTCATTCATGATGGTATCTATCTTTTCAATAGATTGATCAGTTCCTTAGATAAATCTATTTACATAGGTTGTTTCATTGTGCAATCTTGTGTTGTTGTAATTAAGATTGATTTTCAGTTTGAATATCAATTTGAAGGATTGGTTGGCAAACTTTGAATTGCCTTATTGGTCTTTCAAAGTAAAGTTAAATTCAGTATGACTAATAGGATGCCACATTTTAATTGCAATCCATATGGAAGCCTTTGAGATGATAGTCTTGTTTCATTAACAAGTTATTAAAATTGTCTCTAAGGTTAAACATAGGATTTTTCATTTGAAATGATATGAAGCCAGTAAGGAATCAAGGCACTGGTCTTTTATTGATTTAATATATTTGAATCAAGTATTTCCAAAGTAAGTTTCATTAAGGAATCATATTTCTAATTCATACAATCACTAAAAACTCATTTACGAACAAGAAGTTATAGTTTTCAGATAATAAGATTGGGTTCAGGAACAATTTCCATCTTGAAGTCACCTAATTTCTTAAATTCATTATAGAAAAGTCTTTAACCTACAGTTTAGGTTTAGGATATAGGCTCACCCAACTTGGTTTAACGAAGCCTGAAGTGTAGGGGAATTTTATCTATTGATCATTCCCGTTTGTTGGCCAGGACTGATTCAGAATTCATCAAGAGAATTGGCAAAACTCTTTGATTTCCAATATGTGGTTTTGGGAACCAACAGGGCCCTCACCTTGGTTTTCCTATCATGAGGCCTGATTGGAGCCTTGATTCTGCCCAGGCCATGCAAATATCCCATAATTTTCTAAATGCACATCTCCTATCCCTCTTTTCTTGGTCCCGAATTGGTCAAAACCAGGGTCTCATGTGAATTGGGACATTCCTTGACTATTTGATGTGTTTTCCTACACACAATTGGTATGTTGATTCATTAAGGTCTAATCCATATCTAGATGAATTCACTATTTTGCCATAATAAAGTCAATGATGATATAAGCACTTTAAAAGAACAATAATTTTCATCACTTCCTCTTTCATCATCTTCTTTTGTTCATCTTTCATCATCTTCTTTCACCTTTCTTCATATCTTTTCTGCATTCCTTTCCATCACTTTATTCCATCATCATTTCTTTCATCATCTTTTGCATTTCTTCTCATTTTAGAGAGATCAATCAGTCACTTTATCCAACTAATAAGTATCTCTTAAAAATTTTATCAATCACTTTATCAAATCAATCAACTTTTTTCTTGGATTTCATATGTTGGATATTGGCTGATATGTTGTCATTGATGTCAACATATGTGACATATGAGGAGATTTTTTATGAAGAGATTGTTGGAAAGTTTTTTGTGTATTCCAATGTTGCAGTTTGAGTGGATGAGTTGGTTTAGCTTGTGTATTGCAGATGAGTTGATGTGGTTTAAAAGGTTTCTAGTATGTTGTCTGTAGATGGTTTATTCCCATTTACAGAGGTTCACCTAATGATTTGATTGAGTTATGAGATCCCGTATTGAGGATGTTATGCAGTTGTCCATGTTATCTAGTATTCTGGTTTGTGCTCTGTAGCACTTCGTAATTGGTATATCTTTGGTTGCAGATGTGTGGAATGTGTTTTGGACATTGATTTGTATCCTCAGTTAGCTTGGTTCATGATTTGGATATCCAAAAGAGAATCTTTTAGGTTGACAGTTAGTTATGTTGATGTTCTTAAGCTCTGATAGAGAAATGATGATGCTTTTGATGATCTGAGTTGTTGTGGTTGCTATGATACGATTCACATTTCTTGTGAATGTCTTTTGATCATGTTCTATGCATATTGGTGGTCCACATTGATTATTGTGTGTTATTGAAGATTTTTTCATGTCTAGTAATGTTATTCATGTTATGTTATATTCTTGGTGGTTGTAGCATGTTGTGGATGATCACGGCACAATTGTTGGAGGTGTTGTTTGTTTGTGGTATCGATTTGTGTCTAGACTATGTCTTAGCCGACATTGTTTTGACTTGCATGTATTTTTGTAGCATGTGAGGATATTATTTTATAATTTATATTGAGGGTTTAGCCAACTTTGAAATATAGGTTGAAGGATTTGTATAAATATATGTAATAATCATGTAAGATGTATGTATGTGAGTGTTTACATTGTATATGTGAGTGAAAGATGGAGTTAGATGTGCAAACAAGTAATTTGATCTTTCAAAAGTGTGTGGAGAAGAGAAGTGTTGCAGATCAAATTGTGTGCTTAATCGAAACTGTTCTCAAGCATATGGAGATTCTGTTTTCATAGTTCATATGATTTGGATTATAGTCTAAATATTTTTGTAAGTCAATGAGACTTCATGTAAGGCAGTGAGATTTCACTTAAGGTTGTATCCTTTCTGGGTTTCTTATTTTGAGCAATGAGCTCTAGGCAGTGTGTCTGAATGCATGTGCATTCCCATTGTAATATTCACCTTTACTCCTAATAGGGTATTATCTCATTGTGGGTAGGTTCCCACCATGGTTTTCTTCTTAATCGGGTTTTCCACATCAAAAATCTTGGTGTTATGTGTGTTATTGATGTGGTGCTATTTCATGCTTTAATTGTTAATATTGTTTTGTGGTTTAAGTTGTAGTTTTTGGTGCAAACTGATTCACCCCACCCATATCTGTTTGCTGCATTGTTGCCAATAATTGGCATCAGAGCTAGATCCTCCACAAGAAGCTTGATCTCTTGAGGAGATCTGGGATGGAAACCTTTTCTTTCAAGAAGGATAGTCTGAGATTTGATGGAACGAACTACACTCTCTGGAAGAACTGAATGCAAGTTCGTGTTACCTAAATTTCGCTACAACTAAATTTGGTGGCCTATTACAGGCCTTACACATTGCATTTGAAGAAAGGTACACAATTGTTTTTTCACAGGTTCTTCATTTTGCACATCATGGTTTAAAATTCAAATTTTATTTCATATATGCAAGTATCTCAGACAAATAATAAAAAAATATTGCACAGATATAGCTTTGTATTACAAAAAATGTGTAAGGTTTCCCACACAAATCGTGGGAATAGTTGATTAAGCTATAAACATATATTTTAATATGAATATGAAAACAAACTATACAGTATAGGAAAAGAATGAACATGAAAATAGGGTGACCTATCATTGCCTAGAATGATGAGACCAAATTTGAAGGAGTTGTTGAAACTTTCAGCTTCCCATCCACTCCAACTTCTTCCACTCCCATCCCAAAAAGTACCTACAAAACAATTTACATTTTGAGTTAGAGAAATGAGGATCATCATACTTTCATGTTCAAACTCAATGATAATATATTCGATCTACATATAAGATACAAAAATATATGCCTATAGCTATCAGTACGTCAGATTCAGAAGCAAGGAATCAATGTAGAGAGAATGCCATGAGATAACAACAAATATCATGTTTTATTTAACGTGTTTGTTTTATGTGCAGATACACGTTTAGATACATAGTGCATTACTGATTCATCATAAAGCATGTGGGGTTACATGAGGCTCCCATAAGGGTTGAGCCTAGCATGCCAATATGTCAATACAGCTTCATAGAAAAGGGACCCATCATCCATGACAGTGAAAGTTTAGGATCACTATCATGAATGATGTGCCTGTGTCCAATGGAACTATACTGACATATTAAAAATCTAGACAACCCTAATAGGGTCTCAATAATTATTGGAAGACATTTAAAATAGTAATTATTGTCATCAACAGTAGAAGAGAAGTCACAATCTCTGAACAAATGCAAGAATATACAAAGAAATAGAACAATCAATGAAGAATAATCACAAACTTTCTCAAGAATAGCATCTCAGTCCAAAAGAAACAAGTTTTATGCAGCCTAATGCACTAAATAGTGAGTAAACACAATGGAAAATATTAAGACCTTTATCAACAAAGGAGCCATGTATACAATATGCATAGATAATTTTGGAGAGGTTTCTTGCAAATATAGAGAATCATAGAGCATTAGCAGATAAAGGTTGACAGTGCAAAATTGTCAAGAGCACCCAAAAGGTAGTTAATAGAGCAATAATGAAATTGATTAAGAATGATACCCAAATCTCATTAAAGAATGGGCATTCACATCAAGGTTGTGAGGAGCAACCATACAGTCAATAGAGAAATCAAAAAGGATTTGAAAAATTTTTAGAAGGATAATTTTTTATGATAAAATATCACAATCATGGAAAAATACAGTCACAAGATATCACCAATTAAGGAGAAATGAATGTCCCATAGTCACCCATAATCACAAAAGGAACATTAAGACTGCCAAATGAATGCATGCAAGAGATAAGAGTCATTGAATCAAATATTGGAATTTACAACTAAGAACAAAAGGAGATAGTGACTATCACAAAAGGTATAAAGAACAGTGGATAAAAGGATGCCTTTCTTTAGATAGCCCTAATCTCTTTATGTGTTAGGATGATAAGAATTCATATAAGGATCACAGTGAATGCATATAGAAAAGCATTAAATACATAGTTTGCAGACTTCATGAAAAATGACAGAAAATTTAGTCATAAAAGCACCATAAGAGAAGTGAAAATAGGTTAAATAGGGGTATAATATAATGATGAAGATCAAACCATTCAGTCAGCCATGTCCATTCAAGAGAAAAGCGACCTCAAAATGTAGGCAAGGAGAATGTTCATCAGTATATAAGAAAGTCTTCAAAATAGAAGTCATACAATGAGAGCTTAGAGTAGCCATGAACTTACACTATCATAGGGGCATTAATACAATTAAGTAACAAACTACACTTAAATGAGAATAGAGGGACAAAAACATGTAATGTATGATAAAGATACAAATTTCAAGAGCAATAACCCAAACACAATAAAGAATAGAGAAGCTTCACAACCTCTGTACTGGTTCATAGATCACTGTTCAAAAAGGTAAAACAAACACATATAGCAGAGATCATAATGACACAACCATGTGAAGACACAAAGGTCTCTATGCATGAATAATTATGATAATAAGCCATATGATAAGCAGTGATTACAGGCAATATAAAAAGATACAATCACAAACCAAACAATGCAACCAGTCATATTGATTTTTAGGGTATGACAAAACAGTTTTAAGAAAGTTACATTTCATGCAAATAATTCATATAGCAGTCATTGCTAACAAGAACAAGGAGCAATAAGCCCAAATATCACAGTCAAAGATAGCAATACATGAAGATGAAAGGATCACAACCATAAATAAGTATTTCTTCAGGCATGAAGTCTACAAAATTAGAAAAAGACACTATCAAATCTCAGTGCAAGAGTATTATAATGCAATCAAAACAAATATAGAAGCATTGAAAAACAAAAGCATCCTTTATTTTAAAAAAATGCAACCCCTATCAAACACCAAAGGTTGCAGAGAGAATAGTCTACCATAATGATTAGTCATAATCCATAAGGATAATGCATGTTATCAACTAATGGCATCAACAATGTCAAAGAAAAAGTCTACACAAGTGGTAAAAAGAGAGAAACATAAAAAAACTTTGCCAAAAAGAGATATCATACAATCATAGAGAGCAACAAACTCTTGAAGATTACATAGATGCTACATAGGGATCATATTGGAATAGAGCACAATGCACAGTCGCCTATGATGATGAAAGCATATTGATAACTCAAGCATTAATAGAAAGAAGTCATTAAGGATAGGAGAAACTCTTCACATTGAATAAGTTATGTTGACTGTCCTTATGACTCTTAAGGTTAAAGAACAATCCATTATCTTGTGCACAAAGATCAGCATGGAACATTGTAATACATATCATGATATGACTAAAGCAGCCCAAAGCATATTACACCATAAGTTAGAGAAGGTATAGCCCAATACTATGAGAAATCTAAAGGTAATAGTCACTAATAGATGGAGCACAAAGTTGTGAAGATATGGATTGAATGTGATCTTGTGTATGATTGTTTGATATTAAACAAATAGTCATAATCAACTTGCAAACATAGGGACAAAGAATAGTATGAAGACATAGTTTCAGGCATTGAGATCTTAAAAGATATGAAGAGATATGGCCAAACTAGGTATCAAGTATAAGGGGATAAGATCTTGTTCAGATCAATGACATGGTCTTTGGTTACCCATGAATTCATAATGAGAGATAGATCATGATATAGGCATTAAGGCAACAACAATATTTTCACACCAAGTAAGCATACACAGTGCCAAACCGGTCCTTGACCTTCATAAAGAAGAAACATATAGCCAAAGGCATGAGATGAAGTTATAATCCACTCAAGAGATTACTCATAGTGAGCAGTATAGAGAAATGGTTGCAGTCACAAGACAAGGACTTGTGATAGTAAATGAAGGTGTTAATGAGTCAATAAAGACCAATCAATCTTAATCAAGGAACACTTTTAAAATAATAGATAATACATTACAATAGACTATTAACACTTATCAAATTCATAGTGATTCATCAAAGTCATAGCTAATCAGTAATGAACTTCAAGTCAGAAGAGCTAAGGCAGGGTATTTTAGGCGCATAGAGCATAGTCCATAAAAGACAATAGATGCCATTGTCAAAATACATTATTGTTGAAGAATGATAGTCTGATAAATATTATGTGATCACTCTCAAATGTAGTAGGTCAAACAAAGGTGTATGACAAAAAAATAATATGGACAGTCACTATTATAAGAATATGTGATAAAAATCAAGAAAATACAGTCATATAGTCTTATACAGTAACATAGGGTTTTAGCATCACAAGGAATCATTGTAGCAGCAACTTGATCTAAGTTCAATAGTATGGGCAGATGAGAGAATGATATGTTATAGTAGTCTAAAGAGGGTTCATCAAGTAGCAGTTACATGAAAAGAACATGAATGATGATTTGATAGACATAGTCCAAAGTATGTTGAAATGACAGTCACAACACTATTCTTTAATAGTCATAAGATAGAAACAGATCAAAGAAGAAGTTGTCATGAAGAAATATAATCAAAGCATAGTATATCTCACATACACAGTAACCAAGTAACAATACAAAGAATGAAGACAATCATCTTGTGATGGTCAAGATAGGAATAGTGAAAACACATTCAGTCATAGTAATTACTTTGAAACATCAACAAAAGACATAATGATAGTGATTGGTACATTAGAGAGATGATCGTGAAGAATAGATAAGGTAAAATCATGAAAAGAGTATCATTGTCATAATATAGACCATTCAAAGCACAAAGTGTAAATCAGGTCATCATAGTGTATTAGGAGCATCATAGCCAGACTTCTAGGCATCAATAAGACAGTTACCATGATGGGTATAGTGTCGCCAAAAGAATCCACGAGAAGAAATGGAGATACCATAAATGGACATATGTATAGGATCACACATTCACAACACCTAACACAAAGTCAATAAATAGTGAATGAGCATCCATCATACAAGCAACACCTAGTTTAGGATACAAGGGTTAAGGAGGAATCTTCTAACCTTAAGACAAGGTTAGGATATGATATTTGATAGCCCATGAAGTAACAATGAAGGATGAAGCTCAAACAATATATAGCATTTATCTTATAGCAACATATGATCACAGTCATAGTCAAACCAAGCTAAAGAAATCACTACCCTAGCAGTTAAAAAATGCCTCGACATAAAGTCGTATTTTCCAATGGAGCCATTAAAGATAACCAAAGAACATAAAAGAACTATCTCATGCAGATTGGTTTCTTTTCCTTGCCAAGAAATAGAGCTTTTACAGTTAATCTTCCAATGTGAGATACATGCAAAGATACAAATCACGTGTCATTCTTATCAGCTCAAAGACAATGAATAGTAAATAATGCATTTGTAATCAAAATTGCAACCTTCCAAGTAGATTATGCAAGAAACTCTAATATGATGCATTAAATAAAGCAATATTCTTGCAAAGTTTTTTTTACACAAAGAGGAATGACAAGATGTAAAAGGAAAAGTATTCAAGCACATACCATGAAGAAAAGAACTCCAAGATCCAGTTCCTATCAAAATCCAACTCCAGTTCAAACTTAAGCACATAAATCATCCATGGCGGCACAATAGCAAGTTCTTCTTCAACAGACGCAAAAAAGAAATGAACACAATACCTTTAGGGTTTCTTTTTCCTCATATTTTGCATGCCCTAAATCTAATATACTATGGGCTTTCTTTTTATTTGTTTTTTCTTTTTAGAAAAACAAGTTTTGCATTTAATGTATGCCTTGGCTATATTAGTGAAAGCTCAAAAATTAAGGGCAAGTTTTATTAAAACTCTTTTTTTTTTTTTTGCTTTCACTCTTTTATAATTAAAATAACTCTATTAAGGTTTATTTTATTTAAAAACCTTAATAAAGTTATTTTAAGTTATAAAATTTTTTGTATTAAGTATCATAGAATCACAAAGCTCATTTTTGCTCATTCGAGCATCCACGTTACAAACTTATTACAAATACCAGCTCCTTTTGAAAAAACTTATTACAAATACTAGCTCCTTTCAAGCACCAAACTAGAAACAACAATTGGAAGACCAAGGGTCATAGTCACAACTTAGAAATCCACTTTAAAGAATGTGACAAATACAACCAATGGAAAACCAAGAGTCACAACTTAGAATTCCACAAAGATGTCCCTCATGGGAGTTGAACTTGGGTCTCCACATTGAGAACTCAATGCTTTAACCAACTAATTTCAACCCCCTGGACTTAAGTTATAAAATTAAAAAATAAAAATAAAAAGAATCAATATTTTATTTTATTATTTATTGAAATTAATTCTATCAAATATTTCAATAAATATTAAAATAAAATTATTAAAGAAGGAAAAAACATAGTTCATCATGCAGTTTTCAGGGGAAGGAGGTTCTTTTTCAGGGGGGCTATTTTTGGCAACCCATGCAACAAAGAGTTACACATGCATACTTTTTTAGTTGGGGAGCTGTTTTTATCAACAATGATTGTTTTTGGCAAAGTTTTGCATATTCTTTGCATACTTTTCGAGGCAAATCTGACCAAGAAAAACATCATGAGGATTTTGAAGATTAAATATAAAATAGAAGCTAAATATAGAGCCCAACTATATTTAGCTCATTATTTTCAAGACTTTTCTTAAGTAGCTCCAGAACTTAGATTGCATCAAGTACAAAGACTAAAGGTAATATCTTTCACTTGAATGTTGGTGGTAATTTTTTTTGATTGCTTAGATTGATGAAAGTTGGTTATGGCATAAAAGGACGTGTCATGTAAATTTTGTTTGCATTGTTAAGATAAGCTCTACTCAGGTAGTAAGAGATCTATTGAAGTTAATAAAGCCTTCTAATCCGGTATGTAAGGAAATCCAATTAGGGAAGCAGACAAGAGTTACTTATAAGAGTAAATAGTATAATTATAATGGATTGTTGGATCTTCTGCATACTGATTTGTGTGGTCCTTCTAGAGTGAGAAGCCTGCAGGGTGACAGGTATTTCATGTTGTTGATTGATGGTTATTAAAGAATGATGTGGGTTAATTTCTTAAGGGAGAAGTTTAAAGCATTTGAGAAGTTGAATATTTTCAAAGCTAGAGTTGAAACTAAGACTAGAACAAAGCTGAAGTGTCTAAGATCTGAAAGAGGTGGAGAATTCACTTTCAGTGAGTTTAATGCATACTGTGAAGAGCATGTAGTTAAGAGACAGTTATCTGCTCTTAGGACACCATAGCAGAATGGTGTTGTGGAGAGGAAGAATAGAATAGTTCAAGAAGTTGCTAGAACCATGATGATTGAAGGAAATTTTCCACATATATTTTGGAAATAAGTTGTGAGTATTGTTGTATACACTCTTAACCAAGTAAATGTCAAAGGTCACACTAGTAAGACTCCTTATGAGCTATGGTTTGGTCATACTCCTACTATTAGATATTTTAGAATTTTTGGTAGTAAATTATATGTACTACCCCTACCCTAATCAATCTCTAATCTCAGTTTAATCTTGTTCAGTTTATCTAAATATTATGATTATAGTCAGATGTTTGATTTAACGCATAGCTGTTGATGTGGTTTTCACTCTACTTGTCTGCAAGTTATTCAGTGTTCCTATTTCATGGTATTAATATGGAGCTAACGCTTTCATTAAATTTTATATATGTATGCATGTATGACTCTTGGTTGCAGGAGATTTCAGGTACAACGCCGCATGAGTGCGAGGTTCGTCTTCACCTAGGTTTGCAAGTTTGAGTGTACCTCTTTTATCCTTAGAGTTGGATTAGGTGGTCGTAAGACCCTAGTTGACCCTAGTCGTGCTCAGGTGAGCATCGTCAGTCATCGTCGGTAATCCCTTTTTGTTTGGGTTTGCGAGTCATCTGTTTGGTTGACCTTCTCGGTTTGCGTGCTTGGTGTGCATGGTTAAATTGATTAATTAGTCCTTAGTAATTATCTTGATTAAATATGTATTTGTGCATTAAAGAGTAATGGACTAGATTAATCGGGATTTCGTTATGCGATTTTCGTTGATATTGGATTGCTCATTTTAAATTGAGAGTGAGTTCGATTTAATGACTGATTTTGAATATTAAATGCATTTTATATATATGCTATTGAAAAGAAAGTTTTGTATTTTATCGCAATAGATTTATTGTATTCTGTTGGCTTTTGATTAGAAAGGTTAAATTGAATTAAATGAGGAAATCGATTTTGAATTGTAAAGCAATTTATTTTGTTGATATAGTTGGAAAAAGAATTATTTTTGAGAATTAATTTTAAATAAAAATTTTAATTCCAAAAATGGAATTTTGGTCAACTCTTCCTTATAACCTAAAATTTGGGGGAAATTTTAGAGGATGGATGTTTTTGGAAAATTTTTGGTTGGAAAGAAATTTTTGGGGGTTTGGAGGAGGAGGAACTTCTTGAGCCTACAGGTTGGGCTCCTCACTGAATCTTTGCCAGGATTGCTTTAAGAGGTAAGATTCTGGTTTATATTTTGGTTCTTTGCTTATCAAAAAAATTGTTTTGGATTTAAAAAAAAATTTGTTTGTGGAGATTAAAAGTAAAGAAAAATCTCAGCTATTGGGGAAAAATGATATAGTTGTGATTGTAATTCCAATCCAATCTCTTCTTGTTCTATTTCCATTTCAATTCTGGATTATGGTTGCTCTGGTTGTTTTTTTATTAAAATTCAAAGATAAACTTGAGATTGGTTGTTCTTCAATGAAATTTGTTAAAATTCTAAGTCAATGCTTTCACATTCAAGTTTTTATTAGAGATATCTGCCTGTTGATTGATATATGAATGTTATTCAATCTCATTTGGCCAATATGTTGTTGGTATTGGAGAAATTTTCTCCCTTCCTGATCTGGGTATTTTGAATTTGCAAATGAAGAATAAAATAAAAATTTAATTATTTTTGTCTCTGCTGAGACTGGCTGGAACTGTGTTTTTTTGTTAAACAGTGAGTTTCTTTTTTAAAATTTAAATGAAAAAAAAAATATAAAAAAAAATTAATTTGCTTGTTGGGACCTACGTATCCCCTTTGGGATAGCAGCGCACCCCAAGGGGTGTTGCGTGCTTCCCTTTGGGAACAGCAGCGCTCCCTTAAGGGAACGTTGCGTGCTCCCTTGGGGAAGCAACGCATTCCCTTGGGGCTATGTGAGCTTCCTTGGGGGCTTTGTGAGCTTCCTTGGGGGACCACGTGGGGTCCACGTGGAAACCCCCTTCCCCCTTTTTATTTGGTATTTTTTTTTATTATTTTTTTTAGTTAAAAGTAAATAAATAAATAAATTTAGTAGTTTTAAAAGTTTTTTTTTATATATATAAAGTGTTTAATGAATTATTAATTAATATTGATATATATTTATCAATGGAAATAATGTATATATATTGATTAATACGTAATTGGTTTATTATGCAGTATTAAATATTAATTGTGTATATTTCATTAACCGTAGGGTTATAAATATTTATGAATTAATATTTAATCCTTTTTGGACCTATAATATTAGGGGAGCGTCTTTCGAAAAAGATGAAATATTGTTTTTATTGGAAAAATTTTCGAGGTAAAACATACTTTATTCAAGAATATATATCGTTCGAAGACTTTAATGATATAGGCCATCTGGGAATATTAGAAATGAATATTTAACCCTTGGACGTTATGAATTTAACGATGTGCCTTTGGAAATTTAATTAAGTATCACTTGAGAAAATTGTTTAGTAACTGATATTCTCATTTAGTAAAATGAATGATTAATTTATAATTTTCCTCTGTTTGAGAAATAGACGACGGTACAATTGCAATTTGTGGTATTATACTCACCGGGTAACGGTGATTTTCCGTCATGCATTTTTGAGAACTTAGATCAATCAGAGAATTGGATCAACTTTTATGCTTAAACCAATTTGAGGAAATATTGTCTTTTCTGATTATTGCCTTTGCAAGTTTAATTTTTGTATTCGCTTTTGATTATGAAATGGCAAGTCATGCTTTGTTTGATAGGACCCTATCGTATGGATTGTTTTGGGGTATCTATATCAGTCCTCGGTTCTGAGTTGACTGTTGTTTGTGGTAGTGTCATATTTGGTCATATCCTCTTTGTGTGAGTCGAATGATGATTCGTGGTTGACCTTAGTTTGTCAGGTCTCTAGTTAGAGTACCGTCAGTAAGTGTTTGTCCTTGAGTCGTGTTTGACCAAATGGTTGTCCTCTCCCTTTTGGAACTTCATTCGTCTGACCATGTGTATTCCTTGGTTTGAGTTCGTCTGAGTATAGTCTAGTGTCGTATGGGAAAGTGGCTTTCGATTGGGGGCCGTGCCCAAAGTGGCTGCTGGGTAACCCGTCGAAAGTGAGTCTAATAAGTGATAACCTAACAGTAGATTAGAATGTAATCTCTAAGTAAGATAATGTGCCTCACACATGGGACGAGTGCTAACATAGACTCGACATGCTGTGAGAAGGCCTGAAATGGCAAACCACCATCCTTGTCTTCACGAGAGGATGTGTGGGTCCACATGAGGCTTGGATGGGCCGGAAGTTTGGATTAGGTTGCCAGGGTAACCCAGTGTATGGGGCCGGGACCTATGAAGACTTGCCATGGTATCCATACCAGGTTGTGTGATGACACTTGTCCCTACGTTCGCTAGTGTGTTGTCATTTTGTCCTGTTAGGAGTACCCTTGTGGGTCATCCTTTTGTTTATGCCCTTGTGAGTGTCAGTTTCATGATAGACCTTGGGTGGTGATGGCTCAGTTTTATGGATGCTCTTCTGGACTTATGTTTTTAGCTTTGATTATGTTCAGCTGGATCCTATTCTTTTCAGGGATCGTTTATGTATTAATTGGCCGATGTGGTCGCTTGTATATTGTTTATGTTTCGCCTTGGTGGCCGGATTGTAATAGTGTAACCTCTTGTATTCTTAACTTTATTATTTATCAGAGGGGTCTTGCAGTTGAGCAGACCCGGAGATGTAGCCCTTTAGAGGTGAACTCCGAGATCATTATGGTGTTATGTGATGTTATTCTCTTATGTTTCCCTTATTCAACTTTATCATGTATGAATAGCTTATGTTAGAATGTATAAGTGGATAAGATGGAATTAACTTTAAATGCTTATATGCAGTCTTTCTTGAATGGCATGTTGATTGAATGTGTAAGTGGTTTAGATGAGATTTATCGTAGATGCATGTATGTAATCATCCTTTAAATGCAATAAGTTGGAATATGAAAGAATGTATCTTAGAGTAATGGAATCTATTCAGTTGTGGTTAGGAAATTAAATATGCTGGAAAAGATCTCTTATGTTTATGATGAAATTCTAGTGTGTTAGAATATTAAATGTATGGCTTGTAGTTTTAAATGAAAAGCTTGAATGAAGATTATGAATAGATCTTAATGGATGAATCTTTGTTTGTGATTTATATTTCCATCTTTTGAAAGAAATTATCCTGCTTATGAATTATCTCGTTATTAAGGTAATCAGCTTATTGGATTAATTGTGTGAGTTAAGTGAATTGTGAAATTTAAGTAATCTTGTTGGGAAACTCT
The DNA here is from genome assembly GCF_030272615.1 of Cryptomeria japonica. NCBI lineage: Eukaryota > Viridiplantae > Streptophyta > Pinopsida > Cupressales > Cupressaceae > Cryptomeria > Cryptomeria japonica. The sequence continues at coordinate 468,013,285 of NC_081411.1, read as the reverse complement.
TTAGGTGTTAGTTGATGTCTTCCGCTATGTAATCTGAATCTTTGATATCTTGATGTATCTTAATGTGGTATAACTTTTTTAAAAAAAAAATTATTGCACTCTATTCTTGTATTATGGCTTAATCCCTTCGGGGTTTCTTGGTGGGGCATTACATTTGGTATCAGAGCCCATGTTGCAAACAGTGGGATCTCTGGTGTCGTGTGTGCCCTCTATTTGTGTGAGGTGTATCAACCTTATGTGTATGCTTGTCCTCCTTTTGCATGTGAGTGATTGAGCAGACCTTAGCTGGTGTGTAACGTGTGTGCGTTCACACCTTGTTTTCGCCTTCTTGATGTTGGCATTTGAGTGTTTATATGTGCATTGTGTGCTTATTGATGTCTTGGTCTATGATTACTCTTATTCTGAAAGAGAGTTGTATGTACCTTTCCTTATTGAGTGTTGTACTCTTTAGACTAATCCATTTGGGTTGGTCCGTGCTTGTCTTGAATCTGAAAGTGCGAATTGCGTTTGTTTAAGATTATGATCTAGCTTAATGTTGTCCACTTGAAGGACTAGTATGGCAATTATTGGATGCTTATTTTGTAGAAAATTAAATGATCATCACCATTCCTCTCTCTCTTTCTGGAAATTAAAATGATTAGGATATATGTGTAATTATCTTTGATTTGAGTTTCTTGTTTGCAAGAGAGAAAAAAAAAAAGGGGTGTGACTTCTTGAACCCTTGTGTGAGCATTATGATGCTTATGTTTTTAGATTATTAAAGGGCTATGGGATTAAAAAAAAATTCATTTTGGGTGAATGGGAGAAAACTGTTGTGTACATTTAAAGAATTCTCCATGTGTATTTTGTAGGAGTAGCATGATTAAATTCTACCTTAGTAAGGTGCATTGCTATGCGAATAGTTGAATTATGTGAAACTGCTTGGTTTGTAGAAGAAGTATTAAAAGGAGCATGTTATTGTAGCTTTCAGAGTATATTAATGTGTTCCACGAAAGATTGTTTTATGTTCTTTCCAAAAGATTGCCTTATGTGTTTCATTAAACCAGTTTGATTGAAGATTTATTTTAGCAAATGCTCCATTGAACTCGCTTTTGGGTATATGTAGTTACCTTAATGTGTTTAGAAAGTGTGAATGAAAAGCTTGTTTGATGTGCATGCATTAATATGTTTTAATTGGGTAATAGCTCCTTGCTTATCTTTGATCGTAATGTGATCTTCTCTAATAGGTTGCAAATTATGACATGTGTCTATATTGTATTATTATAAGTGAGTGTTCTTAAGAGGTCTTGCATTATCGAAAAGATTGCCTCTCTTGATCTTTGTTTTGTTTGGAAAACTAGAACCGCCTGTTGCAACCATAACTATTGGAAATGTTTTGTTAGGCTAATTGTCATCCTTCTAAAATGGCAGCGAAATGAAAACCGTGTAATTAAATGATAGGCTTATAGTGAGAAATTTTATATTATAGTGTGACCTTGATTGATCTTGTGTCCTTGTAAGAAACGGTTTGATTATCAAACTCTCTTTCCCTTCTCTTTGCCTAATCCTAAGATTCTTAGAAATGATATTAAAGAGTGCATTGATTTAAATAGAATGCTTATAAAACATGTGAAATTGTACTATTGCATTTTGGCTTCATAGTGATAGATGAAAGTCTTAAGCTTTAGAAATGAATTTGAATAGTTAGTAATGTGAGTTCGGATGCTTAGTGAGATTCGAGAAAGAGATAGGAATGATGTTATTTCCTTATATAATGGTGAATTGTTAATAATTTCAGTACTTGGATCTAGAGTAAACTTGATTCAGTTATTTATGTAGAAAGCATAATTAAAATCTTCCTTGTATAGATGTTAGCGTATTGAAAAGTACTCCCCGTATATGTGACTAAACCAGTACTGGTGTTTTCGTGTGTATTGTAAGAAACCAGTGCTTATTATTTGTACCCATGGATTGGTGAAGCAATCAACCATGGAGGATATGTTGCTTATGAGTATGGGAAACCATACTGTTTATGTGATGTTGCTTAATTGTTTCCCTGCTGAGTACCAAACCTCGAGTTGTGGGTAACTCAGTATGTTAAGGGGTAGTATTTGAAGTAACCATTCCTTGAATAGTATGGATTGGCGTACGAGTAATGTCGGTGCGAAGCGACTTTAGCTTCTCTACTTCGAGGAATGATATAGTTGTACTACTAAACTGTATCAAAGGTGTACTCAATACTTTCCCTTTTGATGAATCTATTTATAGGTTTATATGTGATAGCCTATTCCTCTCCTTTATTTGAGCATTTCGATGGTGATTCTTGTGTATAGTGATGGTGTAATTTGGAGGATCCTTTGCCTTGTCTTCATGAAAGGTAGGTTTATTCACATGTGCTGCCAGTTAGTATGTGTTGGTGGGCATGTGGGTGGACCCTAGTCATGTATACCTCTGACTTACGGCGAGTATCCTTCTAGATACGTCGCTATGCGGGATGTGACCTGTGCGTGCTTTTTCTGTGAGGTACACTACCATGCGGGATACGTCCATTGTGTGTGTTCTCCACTTGGGGTATTGCCATGCCGCGTGATGATGTGATGTGGGGTGATGTCGAGGTGCACACCACCATGCCATGTGGGTAGTGTGACTATGTCGCACCACATGATGAGCTACTGCAATAGCTAGTCAGTTGTTCCTTCCTTCCTCGTTGGTGGCTAGATGTTAGTCACACAGTGATGTTATGTGCAGTTGTGATATTCTTTATATTTCTTTGGGGATCAGTAGTTTATTTTACTTTGACTTTGAAGGTTTAGCCATGATCTTGTGATCTTTTGCACTTTTGATTTGGTGTTGAAATTCCAGATTATTTTCTTACCTTACTATTGGAATTGATGATTTATTATCTTTATTCATCTGTACTTTGGTGGCTAAACTAGTTTATCCTTATTATTTTCAGATGCTGGTCTTGTGTCAAAATGTGAAATTCCTCTCCAAGGACGTATGATATGGAATTGGTAGAATGTGTGCGAGGAAGTAGTTGTAGGGAACCTTGAGGATGGGGGTATGTGAGGCTGTGTTGCAGCTAGTACCCACTACCTACCTATGTGTGGTGACTATCTCTTGGAGGCTAACCACCTTGCTCAACAAGGGATATTCACAGAGGTCTTGTATGGAAGGTAGCACCGCTATGGTGTGCCTAGCACCATCGAGCCCTTGAGTGAGATATTGGATATTTATGATCATATTGTTGTTCTGAGATCAGGCATAGAGATGCTGATCGTGCATGTTATCTTTGACCGAGCATTAGACATGCTCACATGTGGCCTTTTCTGTTATGCATTCCAGTTATGTGGATGGTTATTATGTGTATCATGGAGTAAATTGTGTTAACTTGTCACTATGTTATGGGGCATAGTCTTTGGAAAGGTGTTCTTATGCCTGGCAAGTGTAATCAATTGAGTTATTTATGTTGCTCTTATTTCTTGAAAGTTAATTTGGCTGTAGAAATTGATATTTAAGCTAGTTCTATGCTATTAAATTTTAGATAAAGATGGATTGGTAAAGGAAATTGATCAGGATGGCATGTTTTCTTGTCATTTTTGGTAGATGATTATGGTAATTGTTGTTTACCTCTTTGTAATGCTTTAATTTGGTGTAATGAAAGGAAGAAAATTCTTGTTTTTCTGCTATGATGGTGGATAATTCCTAGAATATTTTAAGGAATGTATGGTTTTAGATGTATCTTGCCAATGGATAATGGCGTTTGTAAAGGATTTTGCAATAATATTTCATTTGATTATGGAAAGATTTCTATGTGCAATTTGATATTTGTTGAATGAGTTTCAGGGCTGATGTGTACGACATGTTCTCCATCTAGCCTTACGCCTTCCAGGAGTAAGTCAGAACCTGGGGGGGAGAATGTAGTACCCCTACCCTAATCAATCTCTAATCTCAGTTTAATCTTGTTCAGTTTATCTAAATATTATGATTATAGTCAGATGTTTGATTTAACGCATAGCTGTTGATGTGGTTTTCACTCTACTTGTATGCAAGTTATTCAGTGTTCCTATTTCATGTTATTAATATGGAGCTAACGCTTTCATTAAATTTTATATATGTATGCATGTATGACTCTTGGTTGCAGGAGATTTCAGGTACAACGCCGCATGAGTGCGAGGTTCGTCTTCACTTGGGTTTGCAGGTTTGAGTGTACCTCTTTTATCCTTAGAGTTGGATTAGGTGGTCGTAAGACCCTAGTTGACCCTAGTCGTGCTCAGGTGAGCATCGTCAGTCGTCGTCGGTAATCCCTTTTTGTTTGGGTTTGCGAGTCGTCTGTTTGGTTGACCTTCTCGGTTTGTGTGCTTGGTGTGCATGGTTAAATTGATTAATTAGTCCTTAGTAATTATCTTGATTAAATATGTATTTGTGCATTAAAGAGTAATGGACTAGATTAATCAGGATTTCGTTATGCGATTTTCGTTGATATTGGATTGCTCGTTTTAAATTGAGAGTGAGTTCGATTTAATGACTGATTTTGAATATTAAATGCATTTTATATATATGCTGTTGAAAAGAAAGTTTTGTATTTTATCGCAATAGATTGATTGTATTCTGTTGGCTTTTGATTAGAAAGGTTAAATTGAATTAAATGAGGAAATCGATTTTGAATTGTAAAGCAATTTATTTTGTTGATATAGTTGGAAAAAGAATTATTTTTGAGAATTAATTTTAAATAAAAATTTTAATTCCAAAAATGGAATTTTGGTCAACTCTTCCTTATAACCTAAAATTTGGGGGAAATTTTAGAGGATGGATGTTTTTGGAAAATTTTTGGTTGGAAAGAAATTTTTGGGGGTTTGGAGGAGGAGGAACTTCTTGAGCCTACAGGTTGGGCTCCTCACTGAATCTTTGCCAGGATTGCTTTAAGAGGTAAGATTCTAGTTTATATTTTGGTTCTTTGCTTATCAAAAAAATTGTTTTGGATTTTAAAAAAAATCTGTTTGTGGAGAATAAAAGTAAACAAAAATCTTAGCTATTGGGGAAAAATGATACAGTTGTGATTGTAATTCCAATCCAATCTCTTCTTGTTCTATTTCCATTTCAATTCTGGATTATGGTTGCTCTGGTTGTTTTTTTATTAAAATTCAAAGATAAACTTGAGATTGGCTGTTCTTCAATGAAATTTGTTAAAATTCTAAGTCAATGCTTTCACATTCAAGTTTTTATCAGAGATATATGCCTGTTGATTGATATATGAATGTTATTCAATCTCATTTGGCCAATATGTTGTTGGTATTGGAGAAATTTTCTCCCTTCCTGATCTGGGTATTTTGAATTTGCAAATGAAGAATAAAATAAAAATTTAATTATTTTTGTCTCTGCTGAGACTGGCTGGAACTGTGTTTTTTTGTTAAACAGTGAGTTTTTTTTTTAAAATTTAAATGAAAAAAATAAAAATAAAAATAAATAATTTGCTTGTTGGGAGCTGCGTATCCCTTTTGGGATAGCAGCGCATCCCAAGGGGTGCTGCGTGCTTCCCTTTGGGAACAGCAGCGCTCCCTTAAGGGAACGCTGCATGCTCCCTTGGGGAAGCAACGCATTCCCTTGGGGCTGCGTGAGCTTCCTTGGGGGCTTCGTGAGCTTCCTTGGGGGACCACGTGGGGTCCACATGGAAACCCCCTTCCCCCTCTTTATTTGGTATTTTTTTTTATTATTTTTTTTAGTTAAAAATAAATAAATAAATAAATTTAGTAGTTTTAAAAGTTTTTTTTTATATATATAAAGTGTTTAATGAATTATTAATTAATATTGATATATATTTATCAATGGAAATAATGTATATATATTGATGAATACGTAATTGGTTTATTATGCAGTATTAAATATTAATTGTGTATATTTCATTAACCGTAGGGTTATAAATATTTATGAATTAATATTTAATCCTTTTTGGACCTATAATATTAGGGGAGCGTCTTTCGAAACAGATGAAATATTGTTTTTATTGGAAAAATTTTCGAGGTAAAACATACTTTATTCAAGAATATATATCGTTTGAAGACTTTAATGATATAGGCCATCTGGGAATATTAGAAATGAATATTTAACCCTTGGACGTTATGAATTTAATGATGTGCCTTTGGAAATTTAATTAAGTATCACTTGAGAAAATTGTTTAGTAACTGATTTCTCATTTAGTAAAATGAATGATTAATTTATAATTTTCCTCTGTTTGAGAAATAGACGATGGTACGATTGCAATTTGTGGTATTATACTCACCGGGTAACAGTGATTTTCCGTCATGCATTTTTGAGAACTTAGATCAATCAGAGAATTGGATCAACTTTTATGCTTAAACCAATTTGAGGAAATATTGTCTTTTCTGATTATTGCCTTTGCAAGTTTAATTTCTGTATTCGCTTTTGATTATGAAATGGCAAGTCATGCTTTGTTTGATAGGACCCTATCGTATGGATTATTTTGGGGTACCTGTATCAGTCCTCGGTTCCGAGTTGACTATTGTTTGTGGTAGTGTCGTATTTGGTCATATCCTCTTTGTGTGAGTCGAATGATGATTCGTGGTTGACCTTAGTTTGTCAGGTCTCTAGTTAGAGTACCGTCAGTAAGTGTTCATCCTTGAGTCGTGTTTGACCAAATGGTTGTCCTCTCCCTTTTGGAACTCCGTTCGTCTGACCATGTGTATTCCTTGGTTTGAGTTCGTCTGAGTATAGTCTAGTGTCATATGGGAAAGTGTCTTTCGATTGGGGGCCGCACCCAAAGTGGCTACTGGGTAACCCGTCGAAAGTGAGTCTAATAAGTGATAACCTAACAGTAGATTAGAATGTAATCTCTAAGTAAGATAATGTGCCTCACACATGGGACGAGTGCTAACATAGACTCAACATGCTGTGAGAAGGCCTGAAATGGCAAACCACCATCCTTGTCTTCACGAGAGGATGTGTGGGTCCACATGAGGCTTGGATGGGCTGGAAGTTCGGATTAGGTTGCCAGGGTAACCCAGTGTATGGGGCCGGGACCTATGAAGACTTGCCATGGTATCCATACCAGGTTGTGTGATGACACTTGTCCCTACGTTCGCTAGTGTGTTGTCATTTTGTCCTATTAGGAGTACCCTTGTGGGTTGTCCTTTTGTTTATGCCCTTGTGAGTGTCAGTTTCATGATAGACCTTGGGTGGTGATGGCTCAGTTTTATGGATGCTCTTCTGGACTTATGTTTTTAGCTTTGATTATGTTCAGCTGGATCCTGTTCTTTTCAGGGATCGTTTATGTATTAATTAGCCGATGTGGTCGCTTGTATATTGTTTATGTTTCTCCTTGGTGGCCGGATTGTAATAGTGTAACCTCTTGTATTCTTAACTTTATTATTTATCAGAGGGGTCTTGCAGACCCGGAGATGTAGCCCTTTAGGGGTGAACTCCGAGATCATTATGGTGTTATGTGATGTTATTCTCTTATGTTTCCCTTATTCAACTTTATCATGTATGAATAGCTTATGTTAGAATGTATAAGTGGATAAGATGGAATTAACTTTAAATGCTTATATGCAGTCTTTCTTGAATGGCATGTTGATTGAATGCGTAAGTGGTTTAGATGAGATTTATCGTAGATGTATGTATGTAATCGTCCTTTAAATGCAATAAGTTGGAATATGAAAGAATGTATCTTAGAGTAATGGAATTTATTCAGTTGTGGTTAGGAAATTAAATATGCTGGAAAAGATCTCTTATGTTTATGATGAAATTCTAGTGTGTTAGAATATTAAATGTATGGCTTGTAGTTTTAAATGAAAAGCTTGAATGAAGATTATGAATAGATCTTAATGGATGAATCTTTGTTTGTGATTTATATTTCCATCTTTTGAAAGAAATTATCCTGCTTATGAATTATCTCGTTATTAAGGTAATCAGCTTATTGGATTAATTGTGTGAGTTAAGTGAATTGTGAAATTTAAGTAATCTCGTTGGGAAACTCTTTAGGTGTTAGTTGATGTCTTCCGCTATGTAATCTAAATCTTTGATATCTTGATGTATCTTAATGTGGTATAACTTTTTTTAAAAAAAAATTATTGCACTCTATTCTTGTATTATGGCTTAATCCCTTTGGGGTTTCCTAAGAAGGCATTACATTATATATCAAAAGAGAATAAGATCTTGGAAAGTTTAATGCTAGATGTGATGAAGGAATCTTTCTTAGTTATTCTACTAAAAGTAATACCTATCGGTGTTATAATAAAAGATTGAGAAAGATGGTTGAAAGTGTTAATGTGAAGGTTGATGAAGGTAATATAAGGTAGATTAGATCTTGTGGATATGATTCTGATGATCAGGATACTAGTTCAGAGAAAGGAAAGCCAGTGCAGACCCTAATTCAAGTTCAGGTTGATTCAAAAAAGACAAAGAATCAAGGAGAAATTGTAGATGTTAATGCAGAAGAAAGAGTTCAAGAACTTGAAATTTAATAAAATCCTAAAAATCCCAGGTATGTAAGGTTGAATCATTCAGAAAATCAGATTATTGTTGATAAATAAAGGTGTGATGACTAGAAAAAGACCTACTGAATAAATTTGTTTGATTTCTAAGATTAAGCCTAAGAATTTTAATGAAGCTTGGAAAGATGCAAATTGGATTAAAGCTATGGAAGAATAATTGAAACAGATTGAGAAAAATAATAATGGATTCTTGTTCCTAGACTTAAGAATAAAAATGTAATTAGAACTAAATGGGTATCCTGGAATAAGTTGAATGAAAAGGATGAAGTTGTTGAAAATTAAGCTAGACTTATTTGTAAAGGTTATCCACAGATGGAAGGAATTGACTATGAAGAGACCTTTGCTCTAGTGGCTATAATTGAAGTTGCTATATTATTTCTTACCTATGTTGCTCACAAAGATTTCAAGGTTTATTAGATGGATATAAAATCAACCTTTCTTAATGGAGAGTTGGAAGAAGTATACATTGAGCAAGCGGATGGATTTTAGATGGTAGATGAAAAGAACATGGTTTTCCAGTTTAAGAAACCATTGGATTGAAGCAAGCTCCTAGAGTCTGATATGCCAGATTGGATAAGTATTTGATGAAGCTCGAATTGAATAAAGGTATTTTTGGTGCCCAAAACCACACATTGGAAAACCTAAAGACTTGCCAAATCCTAAAGCAGTCCAATTAGCCTTGGCCAACGAACAAGGATAGTCAAAGACTAAATCCCTTTGTACTTTAGGCTCCACTGAACCTAGGTGGGTACACCTCCCCCTCTTGAGCACAACAAGAGTTATTTAAAGTGGATTTAAACTTTGCTAAGATAACTCTTTGCAAGAATGGCAATAACTTCCTGCTACTGTTGAGTGCTTTTATTTGAATGCTTTTGGAATTGAAAACTGAATGTAAAGATTGTTGTATTTTGAAAATAAAATGCTTTCAGGACATAAAAGAAATATGTAATAGATTAGTTCAAAAGGCTTTAAAAGAATGTTTCTCTCTCAAGGACCTTATGCGTATCAAATCAAAATCTCAGAGAATGAATAACAGACCAATACCTCTATCCAAGAATATATATGATACTTTGTGGATAAATAACTTTATCTACTCAGGAGACAATGTTAATCATCACTATAAAGGTTCAGTATGTGTCACATAAACAATAAGAACCCAATATCACATTTAATGTAACAACATGTGATTCACATTATAGCAAATCCTTAAAAAGATTTATCAAGAGGACAAAGAATATTTCATCAACACAAAAATATACACTATATTTGAAGTAGAAACAATGAACCTTGTGTATTAATCTCTGAGAAATGACAGCATACAAAAGCTACACTTGGAGATACTTCATTACAATTTGCTTGCACAAAATGATACTTCCTCTTCTTATAGACTTCCCTAATGCAAATAACTTTCAGTTCTTACAACAACATGATGTTCTATAAAAATATCCCCTCTCCCAAAACAAAATTACCCCCTTTAAGTACGTCCATGAAAAGGCATATATGAAAGGACACACCCTTTCATACATAAGAGGGAGTTACAGATAGTTGCATTCCCAAAAGAAACACCCTTTGGTTTGAAAAATAATTACAAGTAATAACCCTAAAATCAAACTAAAGAAATGCTTTACTAATGTTCTTTCTAATCTTTCACTTTGATAAAATTCCACTTCCGCTCTTGAACTCCTTGATATTCCTCGTCACCAAACTTTGGTAAAATATCCTTCACACAAACTAAACCAATCAAATTCATTGATTCAATTAATTACTCTTGATTAGGTTTTGCTTATGAAAGATTAATAATCCCTTTCCCTAATGCAAGATCAATCCTCCTCAATCAAACTATGTCATCAAGAGGATATTTTGCAAAGTGATATTTATACTTGGGACTTTAAAAACATTAATTCGTATAATAAAACAAAATATTTACCCTAGTATATATTTCCAAATAATAACAGAAGGTAAAATACTTTATACTAAATAATAATACTTCCCTTGGAAAATGATAACCATGGATAAATATTCCACTTTGCAATATCTTTTCATCCTTTTAGGGCAACTTCATCTTTCTTGGGAATATTTTATCATATAGGATAAATACTTTGCAAAAATCAATCAAACATTAACTATATGATAAAGATAATTTACCCTAATGAACATATTCAATTTATTAACTTAGGGCAAATAGTATGTATATGAAAAGATTGCCTCAAAACACCAAAATCCATTTTAATAAATGCTATTCATCATTTTACCTTGGGTAAAAAGAACTTTTCAAAATACATTTTCTTCTTTGAACAAAATATAATATTCACACTTTTATCCTCAAATACATTATTCATACAATAAAGAATAATATTTACCCTAATATGTATTCAATTCAAAAAATTAGGGTAAAAATATGATGGGAGAAAATATCATTAAGTCACCATATTGAAAGCACTTATGTATAAATATAATTTCCCTTTTGTCAAAATATATTCTTTTATAACTTCTTCAAAGGTAATTAGAATATTATCATAATTATATCAAAGACTACAAATAAAATTTGTTTTCAAAGTGCTTTTGCAAGTAAATAAAGATTATTATGTGGTGAGAAATACTCCCTCCTCAACATGTGCTTAGGAAAAATAAATTCACTTTCATATGTAAGCATCCTGCACACCAAACAATGTAATAAAAAATTCATATTACATTAGGGATATTTAATAATTTGCCCCTTAAAATAGAATTTTAGGGAAAATGTTTACATAAATAAGAATCCCTAATATTCACATGATTTTCAAATATACTTTTCAAAAGTAACATTAACCACATAAATTTCCCTTTGGAAATAATCACTTTGGATAAATATTGTATCTTTGCACTAATATATTTTCACTTTTCAATTTGATTAGGAAAATATATCATCATAAAAAGTGAATCAAACTCTTTATAATTTACCCTAATGTATATTTTTTAATTTTAATGAATTAGGGTAAAAAAGATCATTCAAATGAATATACGATGACATGCTAAATATTTTAAAGGTCACTTAAGTCAAGTATGTCAAATGCAGTTTTCTTTTTTTTTGACAAAATGAACACCTTAGTACTATCTGAAAAGAAATAATATTAAAATATTATTTACATCAAAATATACTAAATAGAGTTACCTTCCAAAATGCTTTTACAAATGATAAATTTATATCCCAAACCATGATATCAGAACATTATATTAAATCTAGGTAAGAAATACTTCATGTTGTCGTGTTGTCATAACTTCCTTCTTGGCAGAATATATTTCTTTATACTCTCTATAAGGCAATAACATTGAAACATTATCATAACTATGTTATAAATAAATTTTCCTCAAAATACTTTTGCAAATATAAACATTATATCCTAAATAGAAATTTAAAACATTATGATTGGATAAGGAATACTCCCTTGAAAAATCTATTTACTTTCGCATGTAACATATTCCACTTGATTTCCATTGGTGTAGCTTTCCATTGTCGGGATAACATGTTTTTAGTTATATCGATGCCTGATGATATAGGTCTTCCTCATCGGCTCATCGGGGTAAGTATTTTATTGTTCTACCGATCACCTGATGCATTTTGCAAAGCCTTGTCAGTATAGACACTCAATCGAGATATCGGGGAAATGCATTTTTAGTTACCCTGATACCTAATGGATTAGGGTTAGGGTGATAATGTTGGTTTTCAGACAACAGGATTATCATTGAAGTCCACCCAAGGTATTTCAGATATAAATTTTTCACTACGGCTATAAATCTCTTGTAAATGACATGCGACATTCAACAATTGCACCACTCCTTTACAATTGCTCCATCCGGAAACATAGCAATAATGGGATCACTAGAAACAACCCTTTCATCCAAACAAACATCTGTGACATAAGGGCAAACCAAGGAGACTAGATTATTATCCAGGGCAACATCAAATAATGAATGAAACCGTTGAACATCTTCCATTGAAAATTTGGCATCTTGTTCCATTTCATTAATGTCTTCATTACGACTCTTACAGATTAGGCCAACTTCCAAACATTCGCAACCACACACTGCCATCTTGATTTGGAATAGGAGTACTACATATGGGACACACATCACATCGTTGACTACACTCTACAGAAAGAGATGCATGATGATAATACATTAAGATATGCTGAACTATATGCCAACAGGTCCTCAAGTCTTTGGTAGTATGATGCTCTTCCATTTTGACTAGTTCAAGAATGGCATTTGAAGGAACGGTCATTATGAAATGAGCGGCTCTAGGAATATTCCAATTCTGGTAGTTTTTCAATCCTTTGTCTGATTTTCAATAGACCTATTCCTATTGGCATCGGTATGCCCATGATAATGCACTCACTTACACCTTCAATTTGATCAATTCTCCCATGAATGGAGACATCAAAGAGGTGATCTGTGGTTTTCTCAAATGATGCAAGCATTAAGACAGTCTTTCATTTTGGCAATGCCAAACCTTGTTATTCCTAGCACTTCTCCCTTGAATGTCATAACATCCGCAAGAAGCATCATATGCCGAATATCAATTCTCATCCCATGACTCTTCATGGTATACTCTCTTTGTTCAATTATGACACTTCTAGCTGCCTATATTCCAAGTGTTTGTTTGATTTCAATAACATGATTACTTTTGGTATTTCTTCCATCGACTCCTTCAATACCCATCACAACTACAAGATTTGTACCTTCAACTAATAGATTGTACTTTCTCTCTTCTTGGTTAATGACTGCACACTCCACTATGGAAATACCCTTCACAACCACCTTTGTAAGCATTTTATCAATCCACATGTTGCATACGTGTCTACAAGACCATTGCTGATAAAAATGCCTACACCCTATTAGGGGATTGGGAGGCTTTGAAAATGCCTACACCGATACCCGATGGGTGAGACCCACCAGGCCCCGCTTTGCATTTTTCCTTCAACACATTTTTATAATCATTTATTTAAAATGATTTAAAATATTAATGCTATTTTCTACAGGACTTCTCTTTATAATGTTTAAAATCTTTTATTTAAAAGATTTAAATAATTTCTCCAAAAGATGCTCTCTCATGCATATTTTAAATCATTTATAAAATTTTGAAAGCCAATAGCATATAATTGAAACATCTCTTACCCCTACAATAACCACACTCAAAGATGTATTAATTTTGAAAAATATCATTTAACCTTTTATAACACAAAATATTTAATGAATATATTGTAATATTATGAAATCAACCTAAAGGGAATTAACATATAAAATAAGACGTTGAACTTAATATATTGAGGCAAGAAAAATTGAGATAAGATGTAAATAAAAAGGCTTTCATGAACACATATGGCTTCAACATTTTGTACTAGGTTAGATATAAACATTTGGTAACACGATCTGCTCATTGAAGTATTCGTGCATGAATGGAATATCCAACATGTCTTTAAAATATCATATATTGCATTTGGATTTATTCAAAAGACATAGTGAATATTAAAAATTGAAATACTTGAATACAAACAAATTTAAAAAGTATCCTACTTTTAGACTAAAGAATTAGGGCTTGAGAGCGCGCACCTCAAGATTCAAATTTGTGCAATACATACTTACCTCAAGTTTTGATTACATAATAGGTTCTTGAGGGCTAATCATATGTTATACATGTAATCGCATGAAATTTTTTTCCTTCTAACTGAATATGGAACTCTAAAATTTTCAAATTTTAGGGTTCCAATAGGTATTGCTGATAGTAATATTTATTACAAGATTGATCAGAATAATATTTTGATTCTTGAAGTTTTTTTTGATGACATTATCTTTGGAGGAAATGATTGTCGATGTAAGAAATTTTTTGAAGAGATGCAGAATGAACTTGTAATGTCTATGATTGGTGAGATGAAATTATTTCTATGATTGCAAATTACTTGGTTGGACAAAGGTATTTTCACATCTCAGTCTAACTATGTGAAGGAGCCATATAGCTCATCCATTGTAAAGGTTTTCAAATCTTTTGCTTCTTTTATTGCTAAAACCTTTGTATCATACTTAGATGTGAGAGATCTAAGTACTTTCTTCACTACCACCTCATCTTTTATTTCTTCTCCAAGCCCTCTAATGGTGTTTGTTGTTTCATCAATCCTTTGGAGATAGTCATCAATCTTCTCTTCATCTCTCATCTTCAAACCCTCAAGTTGTGCTCTCAAAGTCTGTAACTTGGCTTTCTTGACTTTAGCATCACCTTCAAATATTTTCTATAACTTATCCCAAGTTTCTTTGGTAGATGAGCAATGCATAACCTTAACGAACTCATTATCAGATAACCCACTAAGAATGGCATTTTTAGCTTTAGCATTGTTCTCATATTCTTTCTTAGCATCTAGATCAATAGGATGATTATTTGGGACTGTATAACCATTCTTAGCCGACATCCACACATCAAAACCTAGAGAGGCATAGTTGACACCATCAAACATAGGAGCTTTTGAGGAGGCAGATTCATTTCTTGCCATTGTGCACACTTGACAGGATATACCCAAGCTAGAGAATGCTTTGACAAAATAGGGAAGCTAAGCTCTGATATCAATTGTAGGTATGTTTTCCATTGTGCCAAAAGCTTGAGCTATCAACGCCTGCTACAAATGCTAGATTTACCCAGATCCATGAGGGGCGGTTAAGCCATGTGAGGTGCTGACCACCAAGTCAACATATTCTAAATATGTTGGTACACCTATGGTGACCGGATATAAGCTGACAAAGGATGGTGACTCTTTGAAAGCTAATCAAACCAGATATAGATCTATGATTGGTGGTTTATTGTATTTGACATAGACTAGAACTGATATAATGAATGTTGTATGTCATGTTGCTAGATTTTAACTTGGTCCTAAGGAATCTCATGTTACTACTATAAAGAGGATATTAAGATATTTGAAAGGAGTAGTTGATTTTGGTTTGTGGTATTCTAAGAATGATGACTTTACTTTGAGTTCTTGTAGATATTTTGATTAGGTGGGGTGATGTTGATGACTGAAAGAGCACTACTGGTGGTTAATTATTTTTGGGAAAGAAGTTGGTCTCTTGGGCAAGTAAGAAGCAAAGGGCTATTTCCTTATCTAATGCAGAAATTGAATACATTACTACTGCTAGCAATTGTACTCAGGTAATTGGGATGAAGCAGATGTTGAAGGATATAGTCATTTTTTATGATGAGCCTATTTCTATATATTGTAACAATTCAAGTGCTATCAATATTTCAAAGAATCTGGTGTTGCAATCCAAGACAAAGCATATATCAATCAAGTTTCATTTCTCGAGAGAGAAGGTGAATGAGAAAGAAGTTAGATTGGAGTATGTATCTACAAAGGAACATATTACATATATATTTATGAAACCCTTGCCTAAAGATACTTTTGAGTATCTTAGAGAGAAGTTAGGGGTAATTTCCCCTACTGATGAAAACTAAGGTGCATGGATTTGCATCAGTCTGGTGAACTTCATAGAAGTATTTTATGCTCTGGATTGATGAGTGAGGCTGCTACTCAGGGGGAGTAGTAAGTGTTAGTGTTGGTGGTTCAGATGTTTAGATTTTTGGGAAGAGAATCATGATTCCTAAGCCTTTTTCATTTATGTCAAAGGGGGGAGAAGCATGTGAAAAACCCTGAAGTATTTTGAGAGCCGATCCTTGTGATTTTTTAGGGAGATTGCTATGAGTTGATTTCTTTCTTTACATTGATTGATTTTCACATTTATATGTTGCCATCAATGCCAAAGGAAGATATTGTTGGATATTGGTTGATATATTCTCATTGATGTCAATATATGTGACATATGAGGAGATTGTTGAAAAGTTTTATGTGTATTCCAATGTTCCAATTTGATTGGATAAATTGGTTTAGCTTGTGTATTGCAGATGAGCTGATGCAGTTTAAAGGGTTTTTGGTATGTTGTTTGTAGATGGTTCATTCCCATTTGCAAAGGTCTACATGATGATTTGATTGAGTTATGAGATTCGGTATTGAGGATGTTATGCATTTGTTCGTGTTATATGGTATTCTAGTTTGTGCTTCGTATTGCTTTAGAATTGCTATATCTTTGGTTGTGAATGTGTGGAATCTATTTTGGAAATTGATGTTGTTGGCCATTTGGAGGAATTGGTTATATGTTACATTGATGTTTTTTCATTGATGTCAACACTATCTATTTTGGATCCTTCTGGTCCCAATAGGTTGAGCAGTTTCTAGTTGATCTGGATCCGGCATTCTCCGGTATGCTCCGGTATGATTTAGTTATGGAATTAGCTTATCCATGATACTCATGTTCATATTCAATCAGTTGGTTTTGGTCTCATGATCGGATGATATCCTGTTTGCTTGATATCTTGGCTTGTGGTTCCGATGAGGCTTTCACCGGCAGAGATTTTGATGAACATCTTTGATGATATGCATAAGTGGTGTTGGTGTAGCTTCTGGTGGAGATTTGGGATGTTTTTGATTATCATGTTAGAGACTTAGCAGATGGAGATCATTGCTTTAGCATGTGGACCTATATTGGGTCCCAATTGATCTAGGTTATGAACCGGTTTAATGTAACATGTGGATTGGACCTCTTGATGTGTTTTTGGGATGTACTATGTGTTGGAAATTCTTTGTTTGGTCTAAGGCTAACATGTTTTGTAATTATATAATTGGTTTATTGTCTAGTGGCCGACCTGATTGTTTATGGTCGAGGGTTTGTATATATATGATGTAAGATCTCATTATAGATCATGATAGGGATATAGGAATGGGAAATGGATATGTAATGTGTGAATAATGTAATATCATTTAGGCAGAGGATTGGGTCAATCATTGGAGATCAAATGGGTTTATGTAAGAAGATTTAGTCCTCTGGGATAGAGCTTAACCGAAACTATACTCAGGCATAGGAGATGTTATCTTTGTAGTTCATTCCTTCTTCTGGATTATAGCTATATGGATTTCTATGTAGTCAGTGAGACTCCTTTTGTGATGAGCAGTGTGCTCTAGGCTGTTGGCCTTCCTGCAAGTGTAGGCCCCTCAATTGTAATTCACATCTTTACTACAGAAGTATTATCTAACTGTGGGTAGGCTTCCCACCATGGTTTTTCCATGTATAAATCTTGGTGTCATGTGGATAGTACTTATTCTTGTATTATTGTTTATGCTTAATTGGTTTAACTTCTATTGTGATATTTGGTTTAAGCATTATGATATTAATGTTTTGGGTTATGGTATTAAATTTTTAATTGCTAAATGTTCTAGTAATCTATGACAATTGATTCACCCCCCCTCTCTGTTATCTTCCAGTTATTTGAACTGTCTAACAATTGGTATCAGAGCTTTGGTATTCTCTATAGAAAGCTTAACCACTTGAGGAAGATCCTATGGTGATTAACAGTTCAAGTTCATCCAGTTCATCTGGAGCTATCTGTCAGAGAGATATTCCTAGGCATGATGGAACAAATTACAAAGTATGGAAGATTCAGATGGAGCCTCATTTGATATGTCTTGACAAGGAGATTTGGGAGATCACATAGAATGGTGTTACACCTCATAATCCAACATCTAGAAATCCTCCTCTGACAAACCTGGATAAGGAGCTTGAGAATGATTTTAGAGAAAGAGAAACCCTCATGTGTGCACTTTCTGATTAGCAAATAATGGGATTAACCGACAAATCATCTGGAAAGGCTATATGGGATATGTTGTAGACTCTTATTGAAGGTGAACCTATAGTGAAAATTGCTAAACTTGATGGTTATCAGGTGAGATATGAAAAATAGAAGATGGAATAAGATGAAAGGATTATTTCATTCATGGAAACAGTAAATGAGATTTTTATGGGAATTCAATGTTGTGGTGGAACTCTAAGTGAAGATGAAATTGTTTCTAAAATTCTGAGAGCCCTACCACCAGCTATAAGATGAAGGCTACTACTATCAATGAGTTGAGAACAATGGCTAATATATTTGTCAACAGAGATACCTTGGTTGGGAAATTTTCTACTTTTGAGCTTGAATAATTTGGACCTTCTAGAGCTATGAAGACTAAACCTACTTTTCATGCATCTGCATCAGCAACCGGTAAGCAAGATTGGAAAGATTTATATGAAAAGGAATAAGATGATATGAAGAGAGAAGATGATGAGTTTGATCAACTTGAGGCACTATTTTCTTGAAGAGTACCTAAAGGACCGGTAGGAAGTAATTATGAAGGAAAGCACCTTTTAAATGTTTTGCATGTGATTGGTCATTTTGCATCTAGATGTCCTGAAAGGAATTCAAGATTTGAAGAAAGAGTTAGAAGATATTTTAAGCCTAACCCTAGATATTAGAACAAGTATAAGTACAGGAAAAACAAAGACAATTCATGCTACATAGCGGATGAGGAAGGCATCACCAATTTTGATGATGAACTGACAGAAGACTCTGCTAGTGGTTCTGGCAATGGGAAGGAATGGGTGTTCCTGGCTATCAAGGAAGATGTTCTGGCACTAGAAGAGAATGTACCTAAAGAGAAGGAACTTGTTGCTGAAATTGAAGACAAGGATGAATGGGTAATTGACAGTGGTTCACATCATATGATTGGAGATAAAGGGAAGTTTCTATCTTTGCAAGAATTTGATGGTAGTCTGGTTAGATTTGGAGATGATAAAATATGTCTGATCAAAGGAAAAGGAACTATATCATTCAATAGTAATAAAAATAATAATAATGTTTATTATGTTTAAGGTTTAAGGCATAATCTTTTGAATGTAGGACAATTGATGGATAAGGGATTTCAATTACAATTCAAGGATGGAAAATGCAAAATCATTAATAGATCTAGTTTGGAGATTGCAACTGGTACACAAACAAAAGGTAATATATTTCATTTGAATTCCATTGAGAAGACATGTTTGATTGCACAAATTGAGGAGAGTTGGCTATGGCATAAAAGGTCGTGTCATGTAAATTTGATTGCATTATGAAGATTAGTTCAACTAAGGCAGTTATAGATATACCTAAGATTGTGAAGCCTTATAATCCAGTATGTAAAGAATGTCAAATGGGTAAACAGGTCAAAAACTCTTTTAGGATTATATAAGATAAATCTAATGATGTTCTTTATCTTATTCATACTAATTTTTGTGGCCCTGCTAGAGTTAAAAGTTTTCAAGGTGATAGATATTTCATGCTAATCATTGATGATTATTCTAGAAAGATGTGGGTTCCTTTTCTAAGGGAGAAATCTGAAGCATTTGAAAAATTTAAAATCTTTAAGGCTAAAGTGGAAACTGAGATAGGATTGAAGATTAAATGTTTGAGGTCAGATCATGGTGGAGAATTCACATCCGGTGAATTTAATAACTTTTGTGAGAAGCATGGTAAAAGAAGACAATTTTTTGCTCCTCAGACACCTCAGCAGAATGGAGTTGTGGAAAGGAAGAATAGAACTATCCTGGATGTTGCTAGAAAAATGATGATGGAAGTTAGTCTAGCTCATATCTTCTGGAGAGAAGCAGTGAGCATAGCGGTTTATAAATTCAATAGAGTACATATCAAAGGAGAAACCAGTAAGCCACCTTATGAATTATGGTTTGGAAATACACCTATAGTTAAGTATTTTAGATTCTTTGGTAGTAAATGTTATATTAGGAGAGATGATATCATTGGAAAATTTGATCCTAGATGTGATGAAGGCATATTTCTTGGTTATTCTAATGAAAGCAAGGCATATAGATGTTACAACAAGAGATTGCAGAGAATTGTGGAGAGTGCTAATGTCAAGGTGGATGAGTTGAATAGAGGTCAAATCAGAGTTTATGAGAAGGAACTGGTAGTGGAAATGATTATATCTAAACTGGTAGCACCTTTACCAGAATAGAGTGTTGAACCAGTTACTCTGGTAGTATCAAAAAATTCTATAGTAACTAAAGAACCGGGAAGAGGAACAGAGAGTCAGAGGACTCCTAGGAATGTGAGATTGAATCATTTAGAAGATCAAATTATTAGGGACAAGAACAATGGAGTAATGATAAGAAGAAGACTGGAAACTAATTAGGTATGTTTAATTTCTCAAGTTGAACTGATATCAGTAATTGAGGCATGTAAAGATGAATATTGGTTGAAAGCTATGGAGGAAGAATTAGATCAGATTGAGAAAAATAACACATGAACTTTGGTTCCCCAACCTAAAAAATAAGAGTGTTATTGGAACTAAATGGGTTTTTAGGAATAAATTGAATGAGGTTGGTCAAGTTGTAAGGAATAAGGCTAGATTGGTTTCTAAAGAATATTCTTAGAAGGAAGGAATTGATTATGGAGAGAATTTTGCACCTATAGCTAGGATTGAAGTTTTAAGATTATTTCTTGCCTATGTTGCCCATAAAAACTACAAGGTTTATCAGATGGATGTTAAGTGTACATTTTTGAATGGGGATCTTGATGAGGAAGTTTATATTGAGAAACTTGATGGTTTTTCACTATCAAATGATATAAACATGGTTTGCAGGTTAAGGAAAGCTTTATATGGATTGAAACAAGCACCTAGAGCTTGGTATGCAAGGTTGGATAAATATATTTTGAAGCTTGATTTTAATAAGGGTAATGCTGATAGTAATCTATATTATAAGATCACATGATATACTGACTATTGAAGTATTTTTTGATGACATTATTTTTGGTGGTGAAGATAAGTTATGCATGGAATTTTCTGAAAATATGGAGAAAGAATTTGAAATGTCTATGATTGGGGAAATGAAATTTTTCTTAGGTTTGCAGATTACTCAGACTGACATAGGTATTTTCATCTGTCAAACTAAGTATGCTAGGGAATTATTGAAGAAATTTGGTATAGGAGATTCTAAACCAGTAAGTACTCATATGATTACAAGTGAGAAATCGACAAGGAAAGATGTTTCTGCACTGGTAAATCCTACAAGATACAAATCTATGATTGGAGGTCTTCTTTATTTGACTCAAACTAGGCCTGACATAATGAATGTTGTTTGTATTGCATCTAGATTTTAGAGTGATCCTAGAGAAAATAATGAGAGTGCAGTGAAAAGGATTTTTAGATACTTGCAAGGTACATCACAATATGGTTTGTGGTACCCTAAGGATGATGACTTTACTTTATATGCATATACAGATGTTGATTGGGCTAGAGATGTTGATGACTGGAAAAGTACTTCTAGTGGAGCTTTCTTTCTTGGAAAGAAGTTGGTTTCGCGGATCATCAAGAAACAATCATGTACTTCTTTATCTACTGCTAAAACTTAGGATGTTGTTGCTGCTACTAACTATACACAGGTTTTATGGATGAAGAAAATGTTGAAGGATATCAAAGTGCATTGCACTGGACCGATAGTTATTCATTGTGATA
The DNA here is from genome assembly GCF_030272615.1 of Cryptomeria japonica. Taxonomy (NCBI): domain Eukaryota; kingdom Viridiplantae; phylum Streptophyta; class Pinopsida; order Cupressales; family Cupressaceae; genus Cryptomeria; species Cryptomeria japonica. The sequence continues at coordinate 467,991,402 of NC_081411.1, read as the reverse complement.
ACTCTACTACTATTGACATATCAAAAAATCTGGTATATTACTCTAAGACAAAGCACATGTCTATCAAGTATAACTTTTTGAAGGATAAGGTGGAAGAAAATGAAGTTAGACTAGTTTATGTGAACACTAAAGAGCAGGTTGTAAATATTTTCACTAAACCTTTGCCTAAAGAACCATTTGAGTACCTAAGAGATAGGTTAGGGGTTTCCGCCCCTCCGAGAGAGAACTAATTGATGCTTTTTGGCATTAGTTCGGTATGCATTATTTGAGATATTTTTTATTCTAGCACTAATGTGGGGATGCTACTACTTAGTGGGAGTAGTTAGCTTTGTGATTTAGTGGTTTATGTTTTTGCTTTGATATTTTTGTCACATTTATGGCATTGATGTCAAAGGGGGAGAGGTATTGATGTGAAAAAGAAAAACTTAAGGAGTTGTATACATTAGGGGGAGAGACATATGTGTAATTCAGAGCTTTAAAAATATATCATTCACAGGGGGAGTTTGGTCTTTGTTTCAGAACTTCAATGCTATATCTGTATATGGGAGATTTTTGGTTGTCTTCCACTAGGGGAGACTTGTTTGGCATTTCTTGGTACTTAGAAGTTTTTCACATCTAGTATTGCCATCAATGCCAAAGGGGGAAATTGTTGTCCATTTGGAGGAATTAGTTATGTGTTACATTGATGTTTTGTCATTGATGTCAACACTAGTTTTTTTGGATTCTTTACCGGCACCCTTCTGGTCCCGGTAGGTTGAGCAGTTTCTGGCTGATTTGGATCCGACATGATCCAGTATGCTCTGATATGATTTGGTTATGGAATTGGCTTATCCATGATACTCATGTTCATATTCAATCAATTGGTTTTGTTCTGGTGATCAGATCTTATCTTATTTTCTTGGAAGCTTGGCTTGTGGTTCTAGCGATGATTTCACCGACAGAGCTTTTGATGAAGATCTTTTATGATATGCATAAGTGGTGTTGGTGCATCTTTGGGTGAAGATTCAGGATGTTGTTGGTGATCATGTTTGAGACTTGGCAGATGAAGATCTTTTCTTTAGTGCGTGGACCTATATTGGGTCCTGGTTGATCTAGGTTATGGACCAGATTAACGTAACATGTGGATTGGACCTCTCGATGTGTTTCTAGGATGTCTTATGTATTGGATATTGTTTGTTTGGTCTAAGGCTGACATGTTTTATAATTATGTAATTGGTTTATTGTCTGGTGACCAGCCTGATTGTTTATGGTCAAGGGTTTGTATATATATATATATGATGTAAGATCTCATTATAGATCATGATAGGGATATAGGAATGGGATATAGATATGTAATGTACGAATAATGTAATATCATTCAAGTAGAGGATTTGGTCGATCATTGGAGATCAAATTGGGTTTATGTAAGAGGATTTAGTCCTCTAGTATAGAGCTTAATCGGAACTATACTCATGTATAGGACATGCTATCTTTGCAGTTCATTCCTTCTTCTGGATTGTAGTCTGGATTTCTATGTAGTCAGTGAGACTCCTTTTGTGATGAGCAGTGCGCTCTAGGTTGTTGGCCTTCTTGGAAGTGTAGGCCCCTCAATTTTAATTCGCATACTTAGTACAAAAGTATTATCTAACCATGGGTAGGCTTCCCACCATGGTTTTTCCCTTTACCAGGTTTTCCACGTATAAATCTCGGTGTCATGTGGATGGTATTTATTCTCTAATTATTGTTTATACTTAATTGGTTTAACTGTTATTCTGGTATTTGGTTTAAGCATTCCGATATTAATGTTTTCGGTGTTAGGGTTCCCACAGATACTAAGAGGGGGGGGGGGGTGAATCAGTATCCGACCGATGAGTAGTATTTCTTAAATTAAAACATGCATAACATAAAATAGCAGTATACCGGTATGCAAGAATTAATGTAATAAACAGAATCAGAAACATCCACATGAAAAGAACACCATAACACAAGATGTTAACGAGGAAACCTCGTGTGGGAAAAACCTCGGTGGGATTTGTGACCCACAATATTCACTTACTGGCCAATAAGAGAATATTACTTACAATAGGGGCCTGCACATGCAGGAAGGCCAACTGCCTAGAGCTCACTGCTCAATGAGGAGTCACACTGACTTACAATGAGGATTATACTAATCCAAAGACTTGTACTACTTTACAATAGCATCTCCAATGCTAGATTCAGTACCGGTTCTAACTCTGTTCTTTACATATACCCTTGACCTATAATTCGCACATTAGGTCTGCCTAATAATTTTCTTTATGCTTGCTTCCTTACACTTACAAATGTCTACAATGATCTCTTTTATATACAAGAGTCATTTTACAATTTGCCAAGTCGGTTTACAATAATAATCAAAATATTACATATCGAAAATCCTGTTGGCCTCTGTGCTGGTATATATCTTTTCTTCTATGCCGGTTCCAGTGCTGGTGTAAAGTGATCTTGTTGATGTCGGTGCACTGTCTTGCTTGTGTAATGTTTTGCCAGTATGATGTCTTGCTGGTGCCATAGGATTGCAAGGTTGCCATCAATGAAAAAACCTTCAATCACACACAATGTCTCATTGGAGTGTCCATATGCCAACAATCTCCCCCTTTGGCATTGATGGCAACACTCATGAGAAATTTCAAAAAGTGTCCAAAATGTGTAGACCAAAAAAAATTTACCAAAAATATGAAGGGCTCCCCCTGAGCATATGATTCCTATCTTTGAACTTTCTCATCCTACTACTCCCCCTTTGGCATCAATGACAAAGGTTGTCAAGATGTTAGTAGAGTTTGTAGTTATACCGGTCCATATCCTCAACCTTGTAGTTGGGTAGTTATTATCTGAAAAAGATCACCCAAAATTAAGTTTATACTGTCCATAAACTTTTTACTATCTTTTATTGTTGTTTCAGTTTTCTTCACAGTACCGGTGAGATGCTACAATTGTTCTGCCGGTGTTTTACTTCCCTGTGCTAATGCCTCTGAGATTTCCTTCCGCAGAGATGATAGATAGTCCAATCTTGGACTCAGTTTAGATCTCAAGTTTTTTTCCTTGTTTATTATTGTCTCTTTCTCTCTTTCCTGTTTAAGCAATTCTTTCTCAAAATTTTCTAACTTATCTTCAAAAACAGATAGTGAGTCCAGTGAGTTGACAAAATTGTCTGCAAGCTTGTTTATCTCTTCCTATGTCTTGCTTATTTTCTTGTCAATATCTATAGTCAAGAAGTTTGTTTTGCATGTGTCTTTATACAGGTTTTTATACTCTTTTAACAAACTACACAGTTCCGGTAGAAGTGTGTCAAAGTCTCTATTACATTTCTTTATTTCTTCTTCAAAGAATTTTTGTTTCTCCTTTTCTACCATGTCCTTTACAGATTCTTCCTTTATTTTCTCAATATTTCCAGAAATGTATTTATATAATGTTTCCAACTGTCCTAAAGAATCTTTATTATCTATATTACAATTAGGAGCAATTATCTTCAAAATTGGTATTGAATCATTTATTGCTTTGTAAGCTTGTGAACTATAGTCAGTTATTTTCTTGATGGATTCAAGTAATACCTCCGTTACATTTGTTGACTTTGATGATGACCCAACAAACTGAGTACCAGTGGAAGTGACCATGCTTGTATTAAGCTCTGGCAGGTCAGTTTGTGTCTACATTTCCTTTAGCACTGGTTTTCCTGCTTCATTGCTTACCGGTGGCATCTGTTCCGGGGCCTTTAGCTCTATCGGTTTCTCTATTTGTGCCTTAGATTCCATCTTTTTCCCTCTATCCTCTGTCGGTTGCTCTGTATCTCCTGTTACCGGAGGCTCTTTAGCCATATCTGATTTTTCACTTGTATCTTTCTCAACTGTTATGTTAATCTTTTGGGTATCAACATTTACAGTGTATAGGACTTCAGAATTTGGATTGCTATCCTCTACATCCATGCTTTCAGCTGGCAGTTAGTTTTCAGGGATTATAATTTTTACAGGTGGAGGTAGGCTATCTTTAACCTTTATGCTTGGAGGTCCACCAATTTTGCCTTTCCCTTTGTCCTTATCTTTCTGATATACCTTAATAGGCTTGGGATTCCTCTATTCTTCTTATTTCTCTTTTTCAACCAAAAATATGTCCCAACCATCTTCTGTTTCCTCTAAAACTTTTGTAACTCTACCTGCCATTAGTGAAATATGTCGGTGTGCAGTGGAAAAAACTATCCGGTTATCCTGAGCTATCAGATCATCAATTTCCTTTGGGGAGTTTACTAGATATACAACAAGCAATTTTTCTATTTTTATTTTCTTGTCTAATTCAATTACTCCTTGCCTTCTAGCCTCAAGTCTTTTGTATAAATCATTAGGAATTTCATTTATAACTTCCATCAAAAACTTTTTGAACATGCCCATATGTAATATTACACTCTCCTCAACTTGCCCTTTCTCATTAGCCGATAGGGTGTCATAAATTTTCCCTATGTTTTTCAGTTTTCCTTCCTCTGTGATCTCATTTAACAAAATGTCTAGAGGTGCCAAGTTAGTTTTTGTCTTTTTCTTTTTCTTAAGAGTTAGCTTCTTTTTAGGTGTGACCTTTCTGACTGGAGATCTCATAGCTTGTTGCTTCTGCCTTGTCCTTCTAGGTGAAGGAGTGGTTGCTGGTGAGGGATCTCTTTTCCTGACAACTCTTTTAAAGGTTGCTGGCATGTCTCCTTCCAAAGAAGTACCTACTGGTGATAGATGAGCTTCAGGTTGTGGGGCTGCCAACTCAACTTCAGTTATGCCAGTTTTCTTTAATACATCTTCCTTAATGGCTTTTGCTTGTCTGGATCCTTTTCTCACAAATGCCTCTACCTTCTTCACTCTTTTCTTGGATTGTATTTGTTTTTCTATTGTTTTACCACTACAAAATACTTCCTCCTTAGGTTCATTGGGGGCTTCCAGAAGTGCTTTGGCATAAGTTTCAACTATGTGGTCATCTGTCTCATAGCCCATTTCTGTTACCCAGATTGTCCTTGGGATGACTGCTTCCATCCATATTTCATCCTTTTTAATAACAAAGCATATATCATCTTTGTATTTATCTACAATTTTCTGAGATAACCTTGTCCTTTTCTTCATTTTTTGTCTTTAGTGCTTGGAAAAAGTCATGAATGTTGTTTTCTTTGTTCTCACCCATGGTATTGAACAGTTCTGTTAGTTGCTTTCCTACCGGTATTTCATATCCTAGTTCTTTATATCCTATATCGGGAACTTGTTTTGTTATATGAAGCATTAGACATACTAACAGATTTCCAAATCTGAAAGTTCCTTTCTTATCCTTCTTTATCTTTCCAAGGTTGTCTATTAGTTCATCCTTTAACCATTCATAGATGTCAATTTTTGCATTGTCTATTATCATATCATAAGCACTCTTAATGCATAAACTTGAAACTAAGTTAAGTCTATTGGCATGAGTGGCTTTGTAACCTAATATCATACTTAAGAATCTCACATTTGTATCCTTTACATCGTTAACCCTTAGAGATCTTTTATCAAATGTTGCACCTGTTAGGTCTATGACTAAATCATTTGAAACTTTCTTGTTCTTGTCTGGTCTTTTACCGGTGGCCAGTAACCCTGTGACAGCCTTTACTGCTTGCTTGGTGATCTTATGAATTGCATCTAACTAGAAAAATTCTCCATGAACTCTTCTTAATACTATCCTAATCACATCCTTAGGAAATTTAGGAATGCTAAGGATTTCTGTGAATCCTAGGGTTTCAATGATTTTGTGTTCAGCTTTAATACTACCGGTATCATCACATATCTCGGTTTTGTACATGGTTTTGATTTCCTCATCTCCTAACTCTTCAATATTGTAGTGAATATACATTCTAGGGTCTTCAGCATATACAACACCTTTAGAGATTTGAGAAAATGCACCTAGGGTATCATCCTTCTTTGCTATTTCAAAGACCAACTAAAATACGGGCCTAGGTCTTTTAATTACTTCCACAACAGTAGGGTTTGCTATGTATTCAATTGCAGAGGTGGATGCCATGATAAAATACATTTTTTTGTCTTGGATGGATGATTGCTTGGAGTGTGCTTGCTTCTTGCTCAAAATGCCTTAGCTCGGAAATCTTCACGCTCTCTGAAAGTTTGAAATCATGGTGAAATGAAATGGAGCCAAAACCTTATTTTATAAAGTCTTTTTCGCTATCTACCACATTAATTGCATGTCGGTTAAGTATTCACTTAACTTTGTTTGCCGGTAATAAGTGATTTTCAACTTCTTATCTCTAACCAAGGGAATAATAGCACATGTGTTATTAGGTTGCCAAACCCTCAAGGAAATTTTCTTCAATTAGATGAAGAACTTCCTACCGGTGGAGCACTGCTATGTCCTACTGGTGAAGCATCACTCTGTCCTGTCAGTGAAGCATTTGTTGGTTCTACCGGTGGAGGAGTATTCCCAATATTTAGATCAGCTTTTCTAATCCATTGCTTTGAGAATTCTTGCTTAACCTCTTCAACTTTTTCTTTACCTTTCAAGCTAGCACTTTTGTTGCCAACTGCCTAGAGCTCACTGCTCAATGAGGAGTCACACTAACTTACAATGAGGATTATACTAATCCAAAGACTTGTACTACTTTACAATAGCATCTCCAATGCCAGATTTAGTACTGGTTCTAACTCTGTTCTTTACATATACCCTTGACCTATAATTCGCACATTAGGTCTGCCTAATAATTTTCTTTATGCTTGCTTCCTTACACTTACAAATGTCTACAATGATCTCTTTTATATACAAGAGTCATTTTACAATTTGCCAAGTCGGCTTACAATAACAATCAAAATATTACATATCAAAAATCCTGTTGGCCTCTATGCTGGTATATATCTTTTCTTTTGTGCCAGTGCTGATGCCGGTGTAGAGTGATCTTGTTGATGTCGGTGCACTGTCTTGCTTGTGTAATGTTTTGCTAGTATGATGTCTTGCCGGTGCCATAGGATTGCAAGGTTGCCATCAATGACAAAACCTTCAATCACACACAATGTCTCATTGGAGTGTCCATATGCCAACATTGGGTTCCACTACTAAAGTTTTAATTGTTAAATGTTCTGGTAATCTATGACAACTGATCTACCCCCTCTCTAAGTTATTTTCTAATTATTTAAACTATCTAATAGATGTGTGTCCTCATCTTGCTTGGTTCATGATTTGGATATCCACAAGCGAATCTTTCAAGTTGGCAGTCATTTATGTTGATGTTCTTGAGCTTTGATAGAAAAATGATGGTGATTCTAAATTATCCAAGTTGTTGTGGTTGTTGTGATGAAATTCACATTTCTTGTGAATGTCTTTTGATCATGTTCTATGAGTATTGGTGGTCCATATTGATTATTGTGTGCATTATTGAATATTTTCCTTATCTAATGATGTTCTTTGTGTTATGCAATATTCTTGGTGGTTGTAGCATGTTGTGGATGATCGAGACATGATTGTTGGAGATGTCGTGTGTTTGCAGTATTGATTTGGGTCCAGACTATGTCTTAGATAACATTGTTTTGGTTTGCATGTATTGTTGTAGCATCTGAGGATATTATTTGTGAAATTCTATGGAGGGTTTAGCCGACCTTGAAATATAGGTTGAAGGGTTTGTATAAATATATGTAAGATGTATGTCTATAAGTGTCTGCATTGTATATTTGAGTGAATAATTGAGTTGGATGTGAGGATAAAGGATTTGATCATTCAAAAGTGTGTGGAGAAGAGAAGTGTTGCAAAGCAAACTGTGTGCTTAACAAAAATTGTACTCAAGCATATGGAGATGCTATTTTCACATTTTATATGATCCATATTGTAGTTCGTATTATTTTTGTAAGTCAGTTAGACTTCCTATAAGGCAATGATCCTTCCCTTAAGGTTGTAGCCTTTCTGTGTTTCTTATTTTGAGCAGTGAACTCTAGGCAGTGTCCCTGAATGCATGTGTATTCCCATTGTAATATTCACATTTACTCCTAACAGGGTATTATCTCATTGTGGGTAGGTTCCCAACATGGGTTTTCCCTTAACAGAGTTTTCCATGTTAAAAATATTGGTGTTATGTGTGTTATTGATGTGGTATTATTTCATGCTTTAATTGTTAATCATCAGATCTATTTTGTGGTTTAAGTTGCAGTAGTTTTTGGTGCAAACTGATTCACCCCCTCCCTCTCAGTTTTTTACATTGTTGCCAACATCATCTCCCCTAGATCAATCAATCAATCATTGAATCAACTTGTCTTTCAATAGCATCAATCTTAATTAGTTTAATCAGCTCAATCATCTTAATCAACTTATCAACCTAGTTTTACTAAGCATTTCCATCAACTATTTAGTTACACTCATAAGCTGTGTAGTTTCATCAAATGTGCATATCAACTTAATCACTCACACAATATCAATCATCCACTTGTTTTCCTATTATCTATTGAGAGATAAATCATAATTTTTTCAATCAATCTCTCAAGGGGGAATATCATATCAATCATCATCCTTACCAAGATATCTCTGGGGCATATATCAGTTAATCAATTTTCTTTAAAACAACGCGACAAGCTGCATTGTCTCAGTGAGGGGCAAAATGTAGACACATATGTTAGTCTCAACCGGTGCTGAGATGGGAGGGGTGAATCAACACTATTCTAGTTCTACCAGATTTAACCTTAATCAAAGTTTCTATTCAAACTTTATACTTATCAGTATAAGCATTATTAATAAGAAACATGCACACATAAAATCAAACACACATGACTACCAAGATTTATTACATGGAAACCCAAATGGGAGAAAACCACAGTGCGAGTAGAAACTTACAAAGTCTGCACTCTTCTAGAGTATGCCTAATGAGGAGCCATCCTTGTTAGGAGATTACAAAGACACTGTTGGGTGCCACCTGGTAAAGGGATTTTCTTTATGGCCTATTAGAACCTTTACCCTATTAGAGGCAGCCTTGTTAAAGGACTTAGGATCATCAATTAAGATGTCACCCAGTTAAGGGATTTTACAAAGGGACTTGTTAAATTTCACCGGTTAAGGGATTTTACTGTTGTAGTTATTAGAAAATAACAGAGAGAATGATCTTCTATAATAACTACTCTTAGCTTAATTAGATCCAATTGAAGCTCTTTGATTTGACCACCGGTTACACTTGCTCTGCACTCTATTGGTGCTCTGCACTCTACTATTGCTCTGCATTACACTTTCTCTGTACTGTACTGGTACTCTGCAATATTTCTCTACTCTTCACACTATTTGATCTCTTCACACTCTCTTCACCACTCTGATATTCACTCAGGAGTTCTACACTCTTCTCACCTTTCTGGATCACCTCTCTTCAAAATTGCACTTGGCAATTTTATGATCAAAGTTTTTGGTTTTCATGAAAAACCTTTATACCATGTTTTGCCAACATGTAACTATTGTTTCCTGAATGAGTTTAAACCTAAAACTTGGTAAATTTGAAATCCAAGTCTTCCCGCACTTTCTCTACGTGATCTCCATCATTCTCACTAGCAACTCATCCTTATCTACCCCCGCAACTCATAATTTTAGCAACTTCTGGGTCGTGTTCTGCCTTTTTAATGCAAACCAAAAAATCCACAAAAATCTTGCCTTAACTAGTTGTTAACTGTTATAGACTTCACTAGCAGTTTGTTTGATGATAACTCATTTTGATTGACTCACCTTTGGTCATCGCATCCAACTTACTGGTCACTTCTTCAAGATTGTCGGTGGATGGAATCCTTCAACTTGTATCATTGGTTCATCGGTGTAACTCTTCATCTTTTGTCACCGCTCACTCGTAGTCAAGTAGTCTAATCACTTATCTATCCAGAGTGTTTCACTCATACACAAGACTACTAAAATGCAATCTTAGTCACCTCTTGTGACTGCATCATCATTTCAACTGCTAGTTTAAGAAAATAATCTCAACACCTATTGGATGCTTGACTGACCGGTCAACTACTTTGATTATCCTTCAACCGATTAGTCTTCGACCAACACACTGCTTAATTGTGTCAATAATGCATATTTGGGAAGCACTAAATCCTCCATACTATTATGCAGCCATGAGTAAACCATTGAGGTTTAACACACCTCCTTGCCTATGAGATTGGACTTATTCACCGATAAGTGTTAGTCATCAATTACAATACTAACTGATGAACCACTTGTGCCAACACCATCAATTATGCTAACAATCTCCCACTTTGGCATTGATGGCAACACTTCAAACTTCTCTTTTAGCAACTAGTCACTTCTGCTTCTGTTGTACCGATTAGCTACTCTATTTGATCTTGAGTAAAGATCTTACTCCCCCTTTCACTGGCTTCCATTCATGTCACATATGACTTCATCTTCCTTCATGTTACATCTGACTTCAATCCCCCTTTGACAACAATGTCAAAGGTGTAGTCTAGACATCCTATTTCACATACTTCAATGATTGCTCCCCCTAATAGGACTAGTCCATAATCATCAATCCAAATACATAGAATTTATAGGAAAATAAATTCCGGATTGATGTTGTTTCGATCTTCACTCACCTTAGAGCATGCAAGGGAATTACCCCTATCTTACCTCTAAGATACTCAAAAGTATCCTTAGGTAGTGGCTTGGTGAATATGTCTCCAACCTGTTCCTTGGTTGGCAAATATTCCAATCTAACTTCTTTATTTTGCATCTATTCCCTAAGATAATGATATTTTATTGCAATATGCTTGGTTATGGAGTGTGTTAGCACATATTTTTACAAAAAAATTTGTGCTATATGGAGGCCTATTTCCAATCATATGGGCATTTAATGTTGGTTTGCATGTGTAGGAACCTTATTATCATGATTAAAGTTCTCTAAGGATCAACTATTTTAGGAATGTCAAGGTACCACTTGGGCACACTAAGGGCATGCACTGAGCATAGACTACATAAGGAATCCAGTATGGGAGCATTTATCAGTGGAAGAGTCATTATGGTATAATCTAAGATTGTTTTCTAGTATGTATCAAACCCTATGGGATAGATGGGATCACTATTATTCATGGCAGATGGCTCATTTATTCAAAACTACAGAATTTCAATTATCGACATAAGTAGTCCCGATGAAACAATATTGGCAAGAAAAAGAAGGATTATCGGCATAACATTCATCGATAAATCAGAAGGCGGACCCATTGGAGCACTTAAATGATATTCAGCATGATGCACACTCTTGGGAATGTTATACCATTGGATAGCTTGTTCCGATGAGGCAGAAGGAGGGTGCTTTCTATTGGCATGCATCGGCTTATCAGGGAAGTGTAAAACTTGTTATACTGATAGCCGATGAGGCTATTGGTGTGACTTGTAACAATGAAAAACTCTATCCTGATACCCAATGACTGAAGCGAACTGAGGGTGGGTCCATCAAAGAAAAGAACCACATCAGGATAATGCAAAAGCAGTTAGGCCGATCCCCAATGACATGGAGAATCAGAAGGTGGAACCATCGGTATTGCCTATACCGATAAAATTGACTTAGAGGTATAAAGCATAAAAGTGCAATGGAGTAACATCGCAACTTTGGGAGGAATGGAAAAGGGATATTTTGACCCCCAATGAAGGTAATGGCACCCCTGGGGATATCAGTATAAGTTATACTAACAAAATAACACCAATTGAAGACTTATCAGAATGTCAGGAGGAGGAATTTCATGCTATGCCGAATCCCAATAAGATTGTTACAGCAAATGATGAATTGCAAGGAGGTCTTGGGGGAGAGTTATACTGATAAAGAAGAAAGCTTAGGTAGAATGCGGATTGAAATGTTGAGGTCATCGGGGCATTGAAGGGACATAAAATGAGTTATGCCGATACCTGATGGATTAAGTAAGAGTAGAAACCGAAGGCAGGTGTATCGGGGGGAGTTATACCAATGGACCGTAAAAAAAAAAGCAAAGCCAAAACTAAAGGAGATTTGATCGGGATAGGTTACACCGATCAAAGCCAAAGTCATCAAGACATCATCAGCTCATTGGGAAGAGACATTTTTGCTATACTGATGCCCAATGAGAAAGTGGAGATGGATGCGAGCAGGGGGGTCTATCGGGGAAATATATGTCGATAGACCGGAGAAATAAAAAGGATGTGCAAGTATGAAGTCGATGTCACCGGCTCATCAGAGAAACATAAAGTGAGTTATGCTGATACTCGATGGGCAGAATGCCACAGAGGAAAGAAAGACAGATCTATAGGTACAACATGTATTGATGAGACACGAAGATGGACCTGTCAGGGTGACATACATAAATCGAAAAAAAAAATAAAGGAATTAAAGAGGTATACATTACAGGTGGTGCCAAAAATTTAAATTTTCAGGCCGAGTTACAATAGTTAGCTATTGAGAAATCTGGTGTGAAAAAAGACATGACAACCATTATTTAATGCATCCAACAGATAGGCCTAAAATCGCATGAAGCAAATCTAACTAGGATTTTTTTCCAGATGTTGGCTATAATAGAGAATGAACTTATGTATGGGGTCCCGTGCAAGTTGTTTTTCACAAATTAATCAAAAAGTGGTTTGATGTCTCTAGAGTGATAATTGAAGTTGCAGAGTACAGAACATAGGATTTGCAAAATGGAGGGTTTGAGTGCAAAAGGAAATAGGAAAGTCACAGAAATATTGAGTGATACATATAAAAAGTCAAAGGTAGAGGAGGCTGCCAAACAAAGGAAGCTAAATCAAGATATGATCGATCACATGAGTTCTCTGGGAGCTAGGTCTAGGAGGTTGAAAACCAATTTTCCAATTCATGACCAGTTGGCGGATAGGTACAAAGAGATTGGTGATGTATGGACTAGAGTGAGAGGACATGAATTGTTCCTATTCCATTATATAAGGAGAAATGAACCAATGCCTATCTCTAACCCATGGATCACTGGTCTAGGTAAACTCATAGTCCCCAATGTGTTTGTAAATATGGACCTACTCAAGCTCATGGTTAGAAACTATGATGCTGCCAAAAGATGCATCTTGTTGCTCGATGAGACTGCTTTCATTCATTTTGCAACAGCAATGATTCAAGAAGTCTTTGGTTTGGATTCTGAAGTGGAGGTGCCTCTATCTTTTGATGATCTGGAGGAGGAATATAGAAAGATGGACACCACATATTAGGGTTGGAATTTGGTGTTTCATAAGGTTGAAAAGGGAAGTCCAACAGAGGAGGATGGGCCACCTTATGATATTAACATTTTCAAGAAATATTTCCAATATACCTACATGGCTTATGGATAGGTGGGAGGAGTCGAGGCTCCAGACATAGCAAGAATGGGACTGCTAGTTTTGGCAGCTGATATCCAAAGGCATGAGACAAGAGCATTTGATTTCGCTACATATCTCGCAGACAAATTGCATGAGGGTATTCTAAACCTGAAGAACAATCCTGATAAGAATTACAAGTATTATTCTATGTTAGTGTGTATCATATTGTTTTATGGTCAATTAAAAGGATTGTGGCCAGGGGGTTTGAGAGTAAACTAGTTTGGAAAGGACGGACAAGAGAAACCTGTGTAGTTATGGGTTTCTTTATGGGATTATAGGTATGTGAGTTCCCATTATGTGAAGTTTGAAGAATTTTTCATCAAACCCTTGTTCAGGATGTACAATGAAACTATTGGAGGATCCTTTTCAGAAACCATTAAGAAGTTTCTTCATCCATTGGAGCACCATAACACCAAAGTAAATCATAATTGTGGTGATTGGTTTTCCTATGCCAATTTCATGTTTTTTAGGGTGTTCGGTTTTGAGGGTTCATTATATGTATTGCCTAAACTGGCACCTAATCATATTGCAGTTTTAGAAATTGTTAGGTAGCTTAGTGTGTCCAATGCTTGTCATTTTGGGGATGCATGTAAGCAGGATTCTGCCAGGGACTTTGGAGTTTGGAGATTTTAGGATTGTATTAACCAGGGCTTATGAAGCCATTGATAAAAAGTTAGTAGATGAATACAATTTGTTGTTACACAAACCTAGGAAGAATTATGATCCTGAGGGATATATAAACATGTGCAGGAAAAGGCAGGCCCCGAGAGGTTATATCCATTTTATTGATGATATGGAAGATCTGTGCAGAAATAAGGAAGTGGAAGAATTGGCTGATGTGATGGAAGATTTGGAGAAAAGGTTACAGGAGAAAAAACAAAGGCTGGAGGACCTCCAAGGTGAAGAAGAGGAATGTGTAGAAAGTGACTCAGGGGAGAATGAAGTTGTATCAAAATAACAGGTACCGAATAGAGAAGAAGAGCTTGATGCATAGGACAAATTAATTACAATTTTGAATGCAGAAGTAGATGATAGAATAATTAAGCACACCACTTTTATATCAGATGATCAATTCATAAAATCTAAAGAGTTCAAATCATTCCTGTATCATTTCAAAGGTAAGAAATTAAGGGAAGTAGTGCCAAATATTACCCCTAAGAATGAAGCAAAAATGAAGAGGAGGTTGAAGGAAGACATCAATGTAGAAGTTGAGAATATGACCCCACAAAAGGGGAGGCAATTACTAGTGGAGGTTGGTATAATTGTGTTTCTAGGATGGGACTTGAGTGCCTCATTTATTTTTTATTCTTTACTGCACTCGGATAATAGGGATATGAAATTGGATATCCAAGGAGTAAAAGATATTTTTATTGGATCAAGGTATGATCCAAATGAGGAAGAAATGTTGCTATGGGCCTTATACCCTCCCAATAAGAGACCTAAGATAATAGATGTAGATAAGGATTTCGATCATATGATGAGGTTGAAAGTTAGAGAGGTGGATCCTATGGTCACTACAGATATAGGGATTGACATTTCCAGGTTTAATAAGGCTCAGTTGAAATGGGAACTTGTTGAAAAGCATATATACAAAGCATTGTATGAAGAAGTTTTAAAAAGAGGAGGACATCCAGTACCACAATTCAGTGATTCTAGTGCCCAATGGAAAAGGAAGTTTGAGAAGCTAGCCTTGGGACAAAATAAGATGAAGAAGCAAATGCAAACTATCAGGATGGATACTGCCTATGTGTTCATGACAAGGTGCTGCCTGTGTGTTCATGACAAGGAGATGTGAAAATTTAGAAAAAGTTTTGGATGATTTCTTGGGTGTGTATCAAAAGAACATGGATAATTTGGTTTCTAACCAAAGGATTCATGATAGACTAAATTTGTTATTATAGGGTAAGGCATTAAAAGAAAAGACTGTTAGAAGGATAACATAATTAATTGAAATTCATGAGAAGTATACTAAAGAGTTGAAGGAAGAGTTCCAGGATTGCCAGGAGGTTTTGCAGAATGAGATTCCTAGTTTGGTTGATGATGTAGGGATTATCAAGGATAAAAATGCATGGATCTCATAATGCAAGGCTTTTCTCAATGCATCTCTTAGTGTCTCCCAAGCAGATACCTTGGATATGAATGAAACAGTTGACTGGTTAGAGAACCTGATTAAGATGGAGATGGCACTCAGGGATACCATATTTAATGTAGTCACATACAAAGATGAAGGCTACCTGAAACACATCAGGAAATGCAAGAAGAGGCTGGATCCAAAGAATTGAAGTTTTTTCTCATGCTTTTATAATTGTCTTATGTTATCTTAGTAGTTGAGTAGTTAGGTGTTATCACTATTTTGATTATTGGGTGATTTTTGTTCTTTAATCCACTAAAATCTGCAAAATGGTGCTTAGTTTCTTCATTCTGCCTCTTAGGGTTATTGGTCTAAAGGTTTAGGGTTTTTGCAATCCACCTTTTCCATCTTGAAATCCCTGCATTCTATTTTCTTGTTACTTTTTCCACTTAGGTGGAAGGGTCGGTCTGTCATGAGAAGAGGTCCCCCCTTTAAGTTTTGCCTTAGGCAGGTTGTTAATAATGTTTTTAATTTTTCGCCTTCTCCTAAGTTTTCATTTCTTTGTCAGGCTTCTTAAAGATTGTGCAAATTCTAGTTGATCCAATAATGTGTGTGGTCTCACAAAGGGAAGTAACCCAGTGATTACCTTTCGCGAAGCAGCAAAAGATTGGTGGGCCCGGTAGGTAAGCTAAAGAATGAGTTAAGGATCATGCATCTTGTTCATGATCCAATGGATGGCGTTGTCTTGCAAAGGGAAGATGCATGAGATTTATGCTTCGCAAAATAGCAAAAAGGTGGTGGGCCCCAAAGGTAAGTAGATCCCTTGGTTAAAGAGCAAACATTTTTGACAAGATCTAGCAGTTGGCGCTATTTCACATGGTAAAGATGCACAAAATTTACTCTTCATGAATTAGCGAAAAGGAGCTAGTGGTTACGTGGTGGATGAGGTGGAAATATAGCTAGATGTCTGGCTGAGGCAAAAGGTTATCTGTCAGTGGGACACATGGCTCCAAATGGATTGTGAGTGGCCCATTTGATTAAGCGGTAATATTGATGAAATCCACGGCTAAACAACACACGTGGCAGTTCAGATGTGGAGTCTGACAGAGTTATTGAGTGAATGAATGACCAACACATGGGGGAATATTTGCCAAAAATTAGTAGGACAAGTGGATTCCGCATAGAGGGCTCACTTTGAAGGTTAAAGGAGATAAAGGCTGTGCATCTTGAAATTGATCCAACGATGCATGTTGTTTCACAACACGAAGCTACATGATGATTAACCTTTGCGAAACACTAAAAAACCACTAGCGGTGGTGGTCACAGTTAGTTGAATAGATAAGCGGTCCCCATGAAGAATAATGGTTGAGCGGATAATGGATGATCCAATGGTTAACGTTGTTTCACATGGAAAAGATACAAGGTTTTTATCCTTTGTGAAGCAGCAAAAGAAAGGCGGGGCCCATTTATAAGCAGGATGATTCAGGTAAGGTAAAGGATGTGCACATCTTTCAGGATCCGACAGATGGCACTGTTCCGCAATGAAAAGATGCAAGGTTTTCATCTTTCGCAAAATAGAAAAAAGGCAAGACACTTAGAAAATTCTTTGTGATCCATTGGAGCCATTATTCGAATTCAATTACAAATTGATTGTTGAAGAATGTGGCTTAATGTTTCTATTCAATGCTTAGTTGCCATAATAAGCTTCACATCAATTGAAACTTTGGTGTTATTTCAAAGAGAGTCTTGCAGAAGAACCAGTGCACAGAGAGAAATTCTTCAGGCAACAAGTAAGTTTCTGCATATTGCTTGACAGTTACAGTTTGAATTCGTATCACTGGGTGCTTGAATTCTCAGAAGTTTGTCTAAGTTTTAATTGAAAGAACTATAATTCTAAGATGGCAGAATGAAGAGATTTCACAGGGAAGGTAAATTACCAAGAGAGGGCCATTTGTGATGACTTTTTAGAACAATTAACTATGTCTACTAATGCCACAACTAAGATGAAAGAATTGGTGCCCAAAGCTCACCGCTTGAGAATTGGCGATGGTTTGTATGACAAAGGGAATTGGTTAAGGGATTATCAGATAGGGATATTAGGTTTGGGACTTTTCAAAGTGGGATTTGGATAGAGAAATTCTTCTACTCTAATGAATAGTATAGGGGACTTATATGTTGGAAAGCTCATAGTCCCTGGGGTTTTCATGGATGTGGACCTGTTAACCTAGATTGCAAATAACTATGACCCTATTACCAGATGTGTGATAAATGTAAATGGGGGGTCATTAATTGAAATAAATGATGATAATTTTAGGAGAGTTTTCGGGTTTAGTGAAGTATCAAATTACTTAGTGCCCATCAATTTTGAAACATTAGAAAAAGTGTATGAGGCTCAGAGATATAACCTTAGAAGAGGCCCTCTAAAAGAATTTTTTGTCAAAATAGGAGGACTGACTGTTGTAGGCCCTAGCACCATGGAACCCTTCTCTCTAAATCTATTTACTTTGAGGGCTAAAGGGATGTATTAGTCCCTATGTCAGATTTTTGGGGAAGATGCTGAAACAAGTATGCCAACCCACCATATGCTCATGATAGCATAGATTTTGATTACATTTCTGGCAATAACTTTTGATTTTGCAAATATCTCACTAATGCAATTCATGAGGGATTGATGGGGATAAAAAATACTAAGGTAGACAGACCTTTCGGGTGGTATTCTCTCCTTATGTACATGTTTCTATTTAAAGGTGTTGAATATTTTGCTAATGAAATGGACCTGATCAAAGAAAAAGATGGTGAGGAGATGCTCGTTCAATTGTGGAGCACAATTTTGTGTTGGGATAGAGAAGATGCGAGCTACTTGAAGTTTGATATATTTTTTGCATCTAGGCTTAGGATCCTCTTATGTCCATAGAACCCTAGAATTCCTAAAGCTCTCCTTGAATTCCTTAGGCCTAAGGAATTTTCTAGAGATATCAAAATTGTTCACAACTGGGCTGATATATATTTGTACCCTATCTCTACTATGTTCAGAGTTTATGGTTTCAGAGGAACTCCATATTTTCTCCCCTATCAGTGTTGGTATTTTGGATATGTTGATATGGTTTTTTCATTGATGTCAACACCTATCATCACTTGTCAACACTTATCAGCATTTGGAGATTCTGGTTATGTTCACCAAAAAGTCAGAGACTTATGCACAATCACCGGTATTTGGTTCATCGACATATTATATTGTTCACTGGAACTTGGAATGACTTGGAGAATACTTGGTTATGTCTAAGATATTATTTGATCACTTGGTTTTGGCGATTTGGTTAATTGTTTATTTGGGTTTGCATATTTGTTGTTACTAGCAAATAGGTCCAAGATATGCATCGACAGGCATATCTATTCTAGATCAGCACGACACGTTATGGAGATGATTTATTATTATTGTAAATGCATTTAGCCGACATCATGCATCAAATATTGATTTATTTGTAATTTATTTTATTGTAATATCTTTTAGTGAGCCAACCTATTCAATTGGTCTTAGGTTATGGTATAAATGTAAGATCTCATTTGTGAGATTGATATGCGATTGGGAAAAAGAATTGTAATAAGGTATATGCAAAAATAAGCAGAGCTATACACACAAACATCATTTGAAGGTTGAAGGAAGGTTTTTGTGAAGGCAATCAGAACTCAATTGGTACTGACTCTAACATATGAAGATGCTATTTTATGTAGTACATTATAATTGGATTTAACCATCCAATTGTAGTCAGTGTGACTCTCATTTTGTATTTGAGTAGTGAGCTCTAGGTAGCTGGCCTTTCTACATCTGCAAAATCCATATTGTACACACATACTATCTGTAGTAGTATCATTTGATTATGGGTAAGGCTTCCCACCATGGTTTTTCCCCTTATAGGGTTTCCACATACAAAGATTTGTGTTATGTGTTGCGGATGTTGTTGTCTTTCTGTTTCATGCATTAATCTTTACCAGTACTGCAATTAACTGATAAACTATTTACTGGCATAAAGTTTGGTTTACCGGTATTAAGCATTAAGTTTTGGTTAAGTTAATTTTGGTTGAATTTATTAGACAAATGATTCACCCCCCCCCCCTCTTGGTTGTCTCTGGGACCTAATAATTGGTATTAGAGATTAGTCCTCTTTTTGCAGAAGTTTAACAACATGAGGAGATCCAATGTCTTCTAACTATTTCAAGAAGGACAGTTCGAAACTTGATGGAACTATGGCATATGGAAGATCAGGATGGAGACACATTTGAATTGTATTGGAAAGGACATATGGGATGTTACAAAGAATGGCTATACTGCTTCTACTCAAGGTCAACCTAATCCACCTACCTTGGATAAAGATGAAGAAAATGATTGTAAAGCAAGAGAAGCACTTTTGAGCACATTATCAGATCAGCAAGTCGTGGGATTGTCTGACAGATCTACTGCTAAACCTATTTGGGACAAACTGGAAACATTCAATGAAGGAGATTCCACAGTCAAAATTGCAAAACTTGACTACTTCTGGGTCAGGTATGAAAGTCTGAAAATGGAAGAAGAAGAAAAAAATTTCTATTTTTATGGAAAGAGTAAATGAAATTGTTTTGGGTATACAATGTTGTGGAGGAACCTTAAGTGAAGATGAGATTGTTTCTAAAGTTTTAAGAGATTTTCAACCAGCATATAAAATGAAAGTTACTTCTATAAATGAATTGAGAACAATGCCTAATGCATCAGTATCTAGAGACACTTTGGTTGGAAAACTTTTAGCTTTTGAGCTTGAGGAATTTGGTCCTATTACTACTATCAAGACAGATCTAGCTTTCAAGGCATCATCATCATCTACATCATCATCATCATCATCTGATAAATCTGATTGGAAAGCCTTCTATGCAAGAGAACTTGAAGATATCAGGAGAGAAAATGAAGAACTTGAAGAACTTGAAGCACTATTTGCAAGAAAAATGCCTAAAGGTCCAATTAGAAGTAAGTATGAAGGTAAATCACCCTTTAAATATTTTAACTGTAATAAGATTGGTTGTATGGCTTCTAGATGTCCTAATAGACATGCAAGATTAAGAGAAGAAGCTAAAAGAACATATAAGCCTAACCCTGATTATCAGAAATACAAGTTTAAGAAGAATAGAGACAAATCTTGTTGTTATGCTGATGAAGGAGTTACTGATGATTTTGATGAAGATCCGACAGACAATGGATGGGATTTTGCTGCTTTTAATAGAAGATCAATCGGCACCTACTATTCAACCGGTAGACCAGGTCCTGACAGCTAAAGTTGAAGATAAGGATGAATGGATTATTGATTCAGGATGTTCACATCACATGACTGGTGATAAGAGTAAATTCTTATCCTTTCAAGATTACAATGGAGGTCTAGTAATATTTGGAAATGATAAAGCTTGTTTGATCAAAGGAAAAGGCACTATATCTTTTAATGGTAAGCACAACACTGATAATGTTTACTATGTTGAAGATTTGAAGCATAAACTTTTGAGTGTTGGTCAATTAATTGAGAAAGGATTTCAGTTACAATTCAAGAATGGTAAATGCAAAATCTTAAATAGAACTGCTTTGGAAATTGCAACCGGTAATTAGACTAGAGGTGATATCTTTCATTTGAACAACAATGAGAAAGCATGTTTGATTTCACATATTGATGAAAGTTGGTTATGGCATAAGAGACTTTGTCATGTAAATTTTGATTGCATTGTGAAAATCAATACAACTAAGGTGGTAAGAAATTTACCTAAGATTGTTAAACCTCACAATTCGGTATGTAAGGAATTTAAATTTGCAAAAAAAAGAAACTTTTTAGAGTATTTTGGAGAAGTCTAACAATGTTTATGATTTAATTAATATTGATTTATGTGGTCTAGCAAGAACTAGAAGTATACAAGGAGATAGGTATTTTATGCTAATCATTGATGACTATTCTAGAATGTGTTGGGTTACTTTTCTCAGGGAGAAATCTGAAGCATTTGGAAAATTCAAACTATTCAAGGTTATGGTAGAAAATGAAACCGGCAAGAAAATCAGATGTTTGAGATGAGATCAAGGAGGATAATTCACATCTAATTAATTTAATACATTCTGTGAAGTGAATGGGATCAGAAGACAGTTATCAGCACCTCAGACACCCCAGCAGAATGGAGTTGTGGAAAGGAAAAATAGAACTATCTTGGATGCAGCCAGAAGTATGATATCAGAAGCAAATCTACCTCATAAATAATAGAGAGAAGTGGTCAATACAAGAGTTTATACATTCAACAAAGTTCACATCAGAGGTGAAACCGGTAAATAATACTCCTACTCTTAAATATTTCAGAATATTTGGAAGTAAAGGCTATATTAGAAGAGATGAGTATATTGGAAAATTTGATCCTAGAAGTGATGAAGGAATATTTCTTGGTTATTCATCTAAGAGCAAAGCATATAGATGTTCTAACAAGAGATTGCAGAAAATTGTTGAGAGTGCAAATGTGAAGATTGATGAATAGTTTAGAGGAAATTCAAGGTACACACTTTGAACCAGCAATAGAGATAATCACAAATGAACCTACTATGAATACACTGGTACAAAATGGTGATTTAGGTACACCGGCATCATCTGGAGATTCAACAGTCACTGAACAACAACAGCAAGTAAAAACACCCTGATATGTATGATTGAATAATTCTGAAGATCAGATAATTGGAAACAAATTTCAAGGAGTTATGACTAGAGGAAGATTGCCAAATGAAGAGGTATGTTTTATTTCTTAAATTGAACCTACATCAATTAATGAGGCATGTGAAGATAAATATTGGATTAAAGCTATGGAAGATGAATTGGAACAAATTGAAAGGAATAACACTTGGTCATTAGTTCCCCGACCTAAAGACAAAAATGTAATTGGAACTAAATGGGTTTTCATAAATAAACTTAATGAAGATGGTAAAGTAATCAGAAACAAAGAAAGATTAGTGTGTAAGGGATATTCAGAGAAAGAAGGAATTGATTAAAATGAAACCTTTGCACCGATAGCTAGAATTGAGGTAGTCAAACTTTTAATGGCTTTTACAACACACAAGAACTATAAAGTATATCAAATGGATGTTAAATGTGCATTTCTAAATGGAGATCTTGAAGACAAAGTTTATATTGAACAACCTGATGGATTTCCTTTGAGAGATAACAAAGACATGGTTTGCAGGTTAAGGAAAGCTTTATATCGATTGAAACAATCTCCAAGAGCTTAGTATGCTAGATTGGACAAATATCTTTTGAAGCTTGGATACACTAAAGCTAATGCTAACAACAATATATACTACAAAGTAACTAATGATGACATCTTGGTTATTGAATTTTTTGTTGATGATATAATCTTTGGAGGAGCAGATTGTTTGTGTAAAGACTTTTCTAACAAAATGCAACAAGAATTTGAAATGTCTATGATTGGAGAGATAAAATTCTTTTTAGGATTGCAGATTTCACAGACTGATAAAGGTATATTCCTATGTCTCCCAGACCTAACAATCAAGTCCCATTGAAGATAGGAATTGCACAGGTCCTTAGGCAAATTGGAGGTTTGCAAGAAGCAAAATTGACAAATAGGGCGAAGGGAACAATTTTACCAACTGTCACCATTGCACATCAATTTGTAATCACCAAGGGTTGTTGGACACATTTTGATGATTTATTTCAACCCTAAAGGTTGTCTACTCCAGTGGCCAGGTTTGTTGATCTGACGGGTTTCTTTAATGGCATGTTCAAGAAGAGAGCCGTATGTAAAGGTAGAGCACACCAGTTCCATTTTCCTAAGGATTTGATCATAAATGAATTCAATTTAGATGAGCAAGAATTGAGAAATGAAAAATGGATAGCATACAAAAGGGCTCTAGATTTTATCCACCGACTTGATAGGGGTTATGATCCTTTGTCTAGTTTCACTCCCTTTGAGGAAAATCCTAAATTGTTGATACTTTATTTTGAAGATTTAATGCAAACCTTAAAGGAGAAGAGGGAAGTTATATTGAAAAATGATCCTGAAAAGGCTAAGTTAGTTCTAGCCAAGCTTGCCTTTGGCAAGGCCATCCCTCCAGGTGAATATGTGATGCACAAGAGGCCAAAATATAGTGTGCTAATACTAGTCAGGGGTGAGCCTTCTACTTCAAAAGGGAAAATAACAATAGAAGATGTAGTTGAAATCTAAGATTCCCCTAAAATACAAAGGGTGGGAAAAGAGGTACAAACAGGTGAGCCTTTATATTCTCCATCCCAATCCCCAATGCATGTGGGAGATGAAAATGCAGTGGCTGAGCAATTGTCGCAGCTAGGAAGTCTTGGTGAGATTGCATATACTTATGAAGAAGTAGAGGAAGGAATGCTTGAAGAACCACTAAATGCTGAAATGGACTTGACTGTAGAGGATTTTAAAGGCAAAGAGTTAGACCCTATCATCAAATAGGCCAGTGAGGAATTTCTGGCTGATAATAATTTTGTTACAACAGGATCTTTCATGCAATTTTTTTTGGAGGCAAAATATAGAACAATTTAAAGCAAAATGTGAGAAGAAGAAAAGTGAACATCCCCACAAATATACATATGTGGTGGAAGAAGAAGTAAAACAAGAAATGATGACTAAATTCAAAGCCATTACTCCTGAGCAGGGGAGAGAAATGGTAGCAAAAGATGGTGTATTAATTCCTCCTGAGTGGGATATAGTAGATGCATTAGTGCTTGAAGCAGTAAGGAAAGAAACAAAACCCTTGGAAGGAGTGACATTTAGCAAGGACCATGTTGCTTTGGTCATGTGGTCTCTAAGGAGGGATGAGAGTAGAAAGAGGAAGGACACCTTAGAGTCCAGCTATCTTGGAGGTATGATTGTGAAGAGAGTGCAGGACACAGGGGTAGTAGAGGCTGCTAGCACAATTTTGGAATCAGCAAAATTCAGTATGGCAGTAGCCGAGAAGGAAGCCAAGGAAAAAGTTGATCTCCAGGTAAAACTGGAAATGATTCTAAAAGGTTATAATGAGGCCAAAGTGGAGATAGCCCATAGGGATAGTATCATTGCCAAATTGAAAAATCAATTAGCAAGGCAATACCAAAGAGGTGAATCTTCTACCTTAATGATTGCTTCTTCTCTAGCAAAACCTCCATCCACTAGTCCAATCATTGAATTTTCCTCTTCTCCTATGACTTCTGGTTTTCAATCAACTGAGACCATACAAGATAAAGTGAAAAATTTGAAACAGGCTCACGCCCTGTTTGCAAGTAAGTATGAGGAAAAGGTCAGAGGCACAATTTTGAAGTTTGCTGACAAAATAGGGGCTTCTATTGTGAATATATATATATGTAGAGAATTTTGAACATGCTAACAGGTTTAAAGGAGGATAAGGTTGTTCTAGAGCCAATTTTGAATAAGTGGATGCCTAGGGAGGTAGAATTGGAATTCATGTGTTCATCCCATGAAGAGGCAAATGTTGATGCCACTATTAAATCCACCTGTGAGTTAGTGAAAGGCATGACTAGGTTGGTAGAAGGAAGAGCTAGTCTAGAAAGAAAGGCAAATCTATACAGAAAGGAATATGTTGACCAGAAATTTGAAATATTTCCTAGAGGTTTTGTCAGCACAAGTAAGTTAAAAGATGAAAAAGTATTGCTAGATGAGCTAGGACATAAATTATCTCAATCGATAAATGAAGTCATCAATTCAGATGACACATCTTTATTTATTTGGACAATTGAATAACGTGAGAAGATGAAGTCACATTATGGTTTTTTGGAAATAGAGGTTAAGCAATTAAGAAACACATGAAAAAGATTGAATAAGTTGAAGAAGAAAATAGTTAACTTCTCCTGGCCTGGTGATGACATGTTCCAAGAGTGGAAAAACAAATATGTGGTGCAAGAAGTGGAGGTTCAAGAATAGTTAGCTGATGTTGTAGCAGTATAACAAACTTCAAAGCTGTTAGGAATGAAAATGATTGTAACTTCTTTTCAGCAGGAATCATGGTTGTAACAAATTTTTCCTAAGTCTGAAGCTTATTTGCATCCATATCATTATAAATGGATACTAGGACTTTAGGAAAGGACATCACAAGAACTTGTAAAGAAACTCTGCCAAAATTAATATACGGTCTTCCGGTTTTTCAGAAAGATATCGAGTTATGTATGATTTTTGAAAATGGATATTAATATACATATCAGATCATTTTGAGCTCATATTTTTGTTGTCTTCTCACATGCATTTGTTGATTTACTATGTTCTTTTAAATAATCAAGGGTTATTTGATTGGATGGGGATTGCAAGGCAAGCTAACAGACGTGTTTTAGGTTTTTCTCTCAAGGGGAGGAATTAAATATACGTAAAACCCCTCTGATAGTGAATCAATAGTGTTTTCTACTTGAATTTGATGAACAGGTTTAGCATAAAGGAAAAAATTACATATATGTCAGGCATATATTAAGTTGATGAAGTTGAAGTGATAGGATGTATGTGAATGTCTAAATTCAGAACTCTTGTTTAATTTGGATGACTTGGTAGCCCGGATAAGGCACTGATATCATTTGTGAAGTTTTTTCTATCTTTCTTGGGGTCAAGACTGAAAATGAATACATGTTTTCTTTTAATGTTTCAGTATTGTTGAGGTGATGAGGTTCATAGGTTTTTAATGCTGGTTTACTATGGATCTTATATTAAAATTATGAAAGTATTCACAAGAGGTATACCCACCTAACCCTAGGATAAGCTTAAATTGTAGAAGGTTTTGTAGAAAACTTGTTATATGTTATTCTGGATTTCTATTTTCTTATTGTTCTCTCAAAATGCAATAGAGGCTTGAATTTTATTATAGAGGGGATAGGGAAATCAAAATTTGAGAACAAAAGTGGCAACTCTGCTGGGGATAGTCAGAGTGTGAATCCATATTGTAGATCTACTCTTGATAGTGCCCAAAAGTTTGTTCGAATTTGTGTGTGTTTGGTCCTTGTAGTAGATCATTTCATCCCTGATCTTTGTTATTTCTCTCTCTGAAGATCTTCTTGTTTTATAGTCTCCTGCAAGTGATTTGTCAAGCTTGTTTTCTTATTTTCCCATAGTTTTGGGTGGTGACTTTGACATAAAATAACTAGCGCTCTTGAATAAGCATAATTTATCTCAAGGAAAATATGTATAATGCAGAGAGGAAAGAACACCAAATCATACATGAGGAGAAATCCTCAAGAGACATTGCAAGAGGGATTACTTGAGAAGGCATGAAGAGGCTAAAAAATATCAGTTGCACATGCTTGCCTGGATACAGAAAAGCATTCATATGGGTAAGTCATCTGAAAGACCCATATATGCAAATTCAAATTCTTCTTCTCGTGAATCTAAGAAGACATTTTGGGTTTTCATTTTGGTTTGTTTGGTAATAATGAGGATGTCCAAGTTTTGAATTAGAGGATTTCTCATGCTAGTTTATCTAGGAAGGATAGAAATAGTTCTAATGTTAAGATGGACTCTGTACCAAGAACTGTAGATGGGAATATTAGTCTAATTGATATCGATCAAGTCAATGTGTCAGATTCTGAAGAGATGTTCCCTGATGAAGATAAAGTGTCCCAAGAAATTGAGGCTCTTAATAGAAGAGTTCATCAATTTATCTCCCTAAGGACACAGAAAGAAACAAATAAGGAGAAGGAAGTTAAGGCTAAATTGATTGAGAGAGATAGGCTTTTAAGGCAGATTGCTGATCTTGAATTGTTCACCTAAGAGAAAACTAAGAGTGAGGATGAAGGTCCAGTCATTAGAGAAAATCTGACTGCCAAGATCAACCCTACACACAAATTTGTTATGCAACCTAGTAGGGAGGTTCTTAGTGACCCACAACCTACTAGAAATAATGTTGACAAAGGAAAACAAAAGTGCATGGAAAATAGGTCTGGGTCTAAGACTATAATAGAAAACTCTCATCATTTTTGTGCACATGAGAGAGAGATAGACAGGATGAGAAAAGAGAAGGAAGATCTACAAAGGGAATTGGAGAAAGTTGAATTAGAAGCAGCCAATCAAGAGGTTAAAAGAAAAATTAATTATCTAAAGGCTCCTCCCATAATTTTTCCTTCAACAGACCCAAATAAGATTTTACCTCAGCATGCCTCATTCCCTCCAATCAAAATTTAGTCAACCCTACCTGTCAATACTATTCCAGTTAATCAAGTCCCTATTACCAATCAAAGTAACCAAGTCCCTCCAACTCATGGTCTTAATATGAGAATGAACATGGGTAATAACCCTATTGGGAACCAGTTCCAGAGAAGACCCATTAATCTGGAGTTGTACATACAACTTTTCTTTGAGGGAATCCCAGGGTACCCTAACCATGTTCCTACCAAATTGAGGGACAGGCTTCACAAATTTGGTGGCAATAATGCTATAAGTGCAGAAGAGAACCTAAAATCTTTTGGTGACCTAGTAAATGATTATGAGATTGTAGATGAAGATGTCATCATGAAATTATTTGTATAATCCTTGGTGGATAATGCAAGAGATTGGTACAAAGGTCTTCCCATAAATAGCATTGGTTCTTGGGAGGAATTTAAGAATTGCTTCCAAGAGAAATATGGTGATAAAATGAATGTGAGCTTTATACTCAACAAGTTCAATAACATTAGGAAGTCTGATAATGAGATTGTCATAGATTTCAATGCAAGGTTTCAGAAAGCAATGCATAGGTTTTACCAAGTGATGAGACTAGATGATAATATGTGTCTGAACACTTACTATAATGCTTTTGATTCTAAAATGGCTTATATTATGAGGGATAAAAAACCACATAGTCTGAGAGATGCTTTTAGAATTTCCATCAATGTAGAAAGTAATAGGAAACCATCTGAAAGGTGGGAAGGAGGACCGATGGTAGACTGTGGCAAGAATCAAAACAACAGCCTAATAAATTTGCCAAGGAAGAAGACAAAATAGAAAAGTTAATGACTGCTATGAAAGATCTTACTGCTAAGGTAAGTAAGAATGACAAACCTCATTATAATTGGCAAGATAGGCCTCCCAGATCACATGATATGCCATACAACACTACTTGGAAGGATGGAAAACCTCAAAATGATAAGTTAAAGAACACACAAAATCAGGCTACCCCAGATCCTTTAAAGGGAGGAAATGTACATAACATGGAAAATACTCCTTGGTGCATGGCTTGTGATAGGCCATATTCTCCTCATCAGTGTGTTGTAGCTCAATCTCTTGAAGAATCCATGAGAAAAGAGGGTGAGCCTGATATCAACATGTTTGACACTATTGTTGAAAGTGATAATGAGTCTTCATAAAGTGAATCTAGTGGGTGTGATGAACTAAGTTATAATGAATGTTATCAAGGGCAGCTGAAAATTGATTGGCATCCCACTTTAAATGTGGTAACCATTGAAGATGAGGAAGTTCATCTCAGAAGACCTAGTGATGAAGAGGTAAAAAATCTTACCAAGGCTACCATAGCCAAAGCCAAGAATAACTACAATCTGAGAAGTAGTAAAAGGGATGGAGATCAGGGTGAACTTGGCTCCTTGTTTATGAAATAAGTTTCTCAGAAAAAGATAGCAAGCAATAATGCTCTTCCTCAAGACAGTCATACAAAAGGTGACCAATCCAAAGATGTAGCCAAAAGTGTAGATAATAATACTACTAGTGATTTACAAGGGACTGCTACAGCTAAAAAGGTAGGTCAGCCTAAAGCAGAAAAGACCAAAATTAATACTAAGCCAATTAACAGTTCCACTTTTGATATGACTCAGGCTCTGACCCAAATGAAGGTTATAGTCCCATTGGTAGAACTGTTGAAAATAAAAGAACACGGAGAAGCTGCTCTCTCTCTATTTTCTAATATATCATATAATAGTGCAGCTTTGCCTACAAACACCATAAAAGATGAAAAGGATCATGAGCTAAAAACTCCAGAAGTATATGTCAGAACAACAATTACTCAGGAACCTTCCCAAGTGGATCCGTTTTATGTGACCTTATTAGTCAATAATAGGCTAATTAAGAATTGTATGATAGACTCTGATGCTGCTGTAAATGTGATGCCATATGGTGTCATGAAGGAGTTGGGATTATAAGTAAGTACCATTTATGGGAAGTGCTATGCTATGGATAATACATAAGTACCTATGGTAGGTACAATGAAAGATGTGGAGGTAAAGATAGCAACATTTCCTGAAGCAACATATAAGATGGATGTCATAGTAACTGATACAAAACCTCATTATGGCATGCTATTATCTAGAAAATGGGTTGCAGTAGTGGGGGGAAATGTGTTAGGATTCCCAAAGATACTAAGAGGGGGGGTGAATCAGTATTTGACCGGTATAATAATTTTCTTAACTTATAACATGAAAAGCATATTAAAATTGTGTACTGGTAAACTAGAAATAATGCACCAAATAAGAATAACAACCACAACATGAAAAGCACACCATAACACAATATTTTAACAAAGAAACCCGGTGTGGGAAAAACCTCAGTGGGATTTTTTACCCACAATATTCACTTACTGGCCAATAAGAGAATGTTAATGCTTACAATAGGGGCCTACACATGCAGGAAGACCAAGTTCCTAGACCTCACTGCTCAATTACAAAAGAAGTCACACTGACTTACAAAAATGGATTATACTAATCCAATGTCTTGTACTGCTTTAGATCGGCATCTACTATTCTAGATTCACTACCGGTTTAAGCTCTACAATAAACATAAACCCTTATCCAATAATTCACATATTAGGTCCGCTACCTTCTTTTCATACTTTGCATTATTCCATATCATATATCATTTCCTAAATGATCTACAATGATCTCATACATATATGAGTCATATTACAATCCACCATGTTGGCTTACAAAATATTTTACAATTAATTACAAAATACATTTGGCCAAGGTGTCAGTAATCAATCTTTTCAGGGCCGGTGATCTATATGCCAGTGTAGAGTCTGTCGGTGTTGGTGTCTGTGTCTGTGTCTTCCTGCTGGTATCACATGATTGTAAGATTTCCATCAATGACAATACCTTCAATCACCTACAATGTCTCATTGGAGTGTGCATTTTCCAACAATCTCCCCCTTTGGCATTGATGGCAACACTCATGAGAAAAATCAAAAAGTGTCCAAAAAGATGTCCAAAAAGAATCTGCCAAAATTTGTCTTACCAAAACTATGTGCCTACAAATGTATGCTCCCCTTGAGCTGATGATGTCCTATTCTGATCATTTTTCTCATCTCACTACTCCCCCTTTGACATCAATGACAAAGGTTGTCATTCGCTGTCAGTGGAGTGTGATTCCTGCCTAGATTTTTGTAACCGGTGGGTTACAATCTTGAATATATCTGCCAAAACTAGATTTAAACTATCGCTGAATCTTTTGCTTTCCTGTAATGCCTCTTGTGTTCTCTGAATTGTACCGGTGAGTATGTGCATTTTCTCTTCTGGTGTCTTAATTCTAGGAACCAGAGCCTCAAAAATTTCCTTTCTCAAAGAAATGAGGTAATCTAGTTTAGGACCAAGTTTACACTTTAAGCTTTTTGCCTTATCCTTTATTCTTTCTTTGTCCTTTTCTAACTTCTCTAATTTCTCTTCAAGATCTGCAATTTTCTTTTCTATCTCCAAAAATGAATCCGATGTGCCTATCAGATGGTCAACAATATTGTTAATCTCATCTTGTGCTTTGCTAATTTCCTTGTTTAGGTCTTCTGTCAGAATATTTGTTTTACAAGTATCTCTATACAGTTTCTTGAAATCCAAAATTGTCTCTCCTAGTGTTGGTAATAAGGTTTATGTTTGTTCCTTATTTTTCTTTACTATTTCCTCAAAGAATTTCTCTTTCTCTTTAATCATCTTTTCTTTGAATGTGTCTTCATTTATTTGATCAACTGTCAAAATGTTGTTGGTGATGAATTTAGACAATGTGTCTAGTTGACCTAAAAAATCTTCGTTATCCATAATGAACTTGGGTGCTACCAATTTGAGAATAGGAATTGTGTCATCGATAGCCTTATAAGGGTGTGCATTACACTCTATGATTTTCTTTATTGAATCTAGTAAGATCTTTGTCACATTTATAGGTTGGAATTCTACTATTGAAGTATCAGATGTCTGCCTAAATATTTTCACAATATCCATGTTGCCGGCTGTAGTGATAACCTTGCTTGTTTTGACCTCTGGTAGGTCAGTTTGTGTTTGCATTTCTATTAGCAAAGGTTTAGGCTTTTCAATTTGTTGCTAAACCCCTAAAGGATTTTCCTTCAGTTAGATGAAGAGTCTCCTATCGGTGGAGTGTTACTATGTTCTACCGGTGGAGGAGTATTCCCATCAACATTCTGATCTGACTTTCTGATACATTGTTTTGAGAATTCTTGCTTTACCTCTTCAACCTTTTCTTTACCTTTCAAACTAGAACCTTTGTTATTTGCTGGTGGGGTCTTGCTTCTACAAAATTTTGCAATATGTCCAATTTTGTTACAAGCATAACAAGTCACATTGTTTTTCTGAATAGCTTTCCCATATCCTATGCCAGTATGTGTTCTACATTGATTATATAGGTGTCCAAATCTTCCACAAACATAACATCTTACATTTATTTTGCAATTTTCTGAATTATGACCAACTTTGTTGCATTTAGAACATTGACTAGTGGGTGTATTAGTGTTCTGATAATTTCTAGATCTACATTGATTTTCTCTATGACCAAACTTGTTATAGTTAAAGCATTTCCCATTGAATTTGTAAGCATTAGGTTGTCTTACTGGTTTGCTATGATCATGATTGTTTACAGTACCAGAGCTTTCACCAATTTCAAAGCCAAGGCTATTTGTATCACCATTAGGTTTCTGATTCTTCAGCATGTCAACAGGTTCTTTTGAACTTGAATTTCTCCTTGTGTTGATTTGCAGCAGTCAGTTCATTCTCCAATATTCCTTTTTGTCTCATGAGTTCAGTTCTGTCATTCTGTGTATGCATCAAGTCTATCTTCAACATATCATTTTCATGATTGAGTCTTGTGTTTTCATTTCCAGCATCATTTAGTTTTATAGCCAAATCATCTTCATTCTTCTTTCTATCTTCAATTTCTTTACAAAATCTCATAGTCATATCTTGCATCTCATTCTTCATTGTATAGTTATCTTGTCTTAGTTGGTTCACTAGATCATTAAGAGTTTCCTTTTCATCTTCCTCATTCTACATCTTCTCACAAAGTTCTCTTCTCTTATTCCTTTCTATGGGGAAATTTTCTTGAAGTCCTTGAATAATATCTTGAGAAGCCTTCAGATCATCCTCAAGTTTTATATTCTTTACCTTTTCTGCATCATAGTCTGAAAGAGTTGTTTCCAATTGCTTTCTCAAATTTTCCATCTCTACCGGTGTCAAGATCTTCCTCAAGTTGTTAGGATTTTGAAAATAGAGGACTAGGCTCTGATACCAATTGTTAGGATTCCCAAAGATACTAAGAGGGGGGGGGGGGGGGGGCGAATCAGTATCTGATTGGTATAATAATTTTCTTAACTTATAACATGAAAAACATATTAAAACTATGTACCAGTAAACCAGAAATAATGTAGCAAATAAGAATAACAGCCATAACATGAAAAGCACACTATAACACAATATTTTAATGAGTAAACCCGGTGTGGGAAAAACCTCAGTGGGATTTGTGACCCACAATATTCACTTACTGGCTAATAAGAGAATATTACTGCTTACAATAGGGGCCTACACATGCAAGAAGGCCAAGTGCCTAGAGCTCACTGCTCAATTATAAAAGAATTCACACTCACTTATAAAAATGGATTATACTAATCCAATGTCTTGTACTGCTTTAGATCAGCATCTGCTATGCTAGATTCAGTACCGATTTAAGCTCTGCAATATACATAAACCCTTATCCAATAATTTGCATATTAGGTCTGCTACCTTCTTTTCATACTTCGCATTATTCCATATCATATATCATATCCTAAATGATCTACAATGATCTCATACATATATGAGTCATATTATAATCCTTCATGTCGGCTTACAAAAGATTTTACAATTAATTACAAAATACATTTATACAAAATTGTTGTCGGCCAAGGTGCCAGTAATCAATCTTTTTGGTATTGATGATCTATATGCCAGTGTAGAGTCTGTCGGTGCCTATGTCTGCCTATTGATATCACATGATTGTAAGGTTTCCATCAATGACAATACCTTCAATCACCTACAATGTCTCATTGGAGTGTGCATTTGCCAACAAAATATTCAGTTATATCTTTCATATGCTACAATCCTAGTAAATGGAAGCCAGGTTAAGTTGTATAGAGAACCATGTGCTCCTAGGGAATTGAGAAGATAGACCCTAATATGTTGAATTGTATGATTGATGTGGATCTTAATAACTTCAGAGTACAACCAATTCTACCTCATTTGAAAAATACTAATCCTATTGTTAATGAATTGGAATCTCAGCAACAAGGTTTATGGCATATGTACTTTGATGGAGCTTTCTCTAAGGAAGGATCTGGAGTAGGAGTTCTTTTTGTGTCCCCATCAGGTATGACTTTCAAATACTCTTTTATGTTAGCTTTCTAGTGTACAAATAACACAGCTGAATATGAAGCTTTGTTATTGGGGCTTGAAGTTGCTAAGAAGCATGGAATTCAGTTGTTAAGAGTATTTGGGGACTTAGAGTTGGTGGTTTCTTAGATAAGGTCTAAATATGCATCCAAAAATGATCGTTTGAAAAGATATAAACATGCTATTTGGGATGTGATTGAGCATTTTTGTGCATTTTCTATTAACTAGATAGAAAGATCAAAGAACATCATGGCTGATTTCTTAGATAATGTTGCATTAAAGAATGATAATGTAACATTAACGGTGTGTCTACAGTTGAGATAAAAGCTAGGCCTTCTATTCCTGATAATGTATATAACTAGCAAGTGTTTGTGGATGATGAAGATATTCTTAGATTCATATAGTGCATTGATGATTATGATGGATAGAAAATCAATTGCAATGCATTAGTAGAAGTAGTGGAGGATAGAGAAATAGTGTTCGGAAATGACATGGTCCAGTTGGAAACCAATGAAATCCCTAGAGGATTGGTAGAATTGGAAGGTATGTTCAGTCACAGTGATAGCCATTTGCATCAACAATCAACCACCAAATTAGAAGAATTGGAGGAAGTGAATTTAGGGACAAAATCATCCCCTAAATTGGTGTATAGTGGGAAGAACTTGGCTCCTCACATTAAGGCCAACCTCATTAAATTATTGAGAAAGTATAAACATGTTTTTGCTTGGTCTTATGAGGACTTGAAGGCATATAGACAAGATCTATTTCAGCATGAAGTCCCATTGCATCCAGATGCTAAGCCTTTTCGACAGAAGCAAAGACCTATCAACCCCCTTTTGGAAACCAAAATGCAACAAGAGTCAACCAAGTTGAGGGAAGGGGGGATCATTAAACCTATAAGACATTCATCATGGGTGTCTAATTTAGTCCTAGTTAGAAAGAAGAATGGGGACATAAGGCTTTGTGTTTATTTCAGGAATTTGAATGTTGCTTCTTTAAAAGGCAACTATTCTTCCCCCAATATGGAGGCAATGTTGCAAAGAGTAACTGGGTGTGATTTGTTGTCCATGATGGATGGGTTCTCAAGATACAATCAAGTATTGGTGAAAGAGTCTAAACAGTTCAAGCCTGCTTTTACCACCCCTTGGGGGATGTATGTATATGTAAGGATGCCATTTGGTTTAAAAAATGCTAGATCTACTTTTCAGAGAGCAATGGATGTAGCTTTCAAGGAATTTATCAACATCATCATGGATGTGTACCAGGACAATTTAACATGTTTCTCTAAGAGGGAAAATGACCATTGTGGGCACCTGGAAAAGGTTTTCAATAAAGCTCTGGAGTTTGGTGTTTCCTTAAATCTGAAAACGTGTCATTTTGCAGTAATTAAAGGGAAGTTGCTTGGGCATATTGTCTCTAAGGAAGGGGTTAGAATAGACCCTGAAAGGATTGAAGCCATAAATAATGTACCTGAGCCAAAGAATGTTAAAGGTATTCAATCTTTCCTAGGCAAGGTAAATTTTGTTAGATGATTCATTGCTAACTTTGCTGAAATAGTCAAACCTATTGTTAAGTTGCTTAAGAAAGATGCAAAGTTTTATTGGGATGAAGAAGCTGCAAAGGCTTTTGGTAAAATTAAAAAGGCTATTCAGGAGGCACCAGTGTTGAATTCCCCTAATTACAATAAGCCCTTTTCATTGTTCTCTTTTGCTTCTTATCATACAGTGGCTGCAGTCCTTCTTCAAAAGGATGTTGAGGGATATGAACACCCTATTGCTTTTTATAGCAAATCTCTACAAGCTGCAGAGTTGAAATATGAAATCATGGAGAAGCAAGCATATGCTTTGGTTAAAGCTGTAAAAACATTTAGGCCATATCTTGTGAATGCACAAATAGTTTCTTATGTCCTACATGCGGCTGTCAAGGACATCTTATCTCAATCCGAGGTCACTAGAAAGAGGTGCAGGTGGATAACTCAGATTCAAGAGTTTGATCTCTAAATCAAGATTACTAAATTGGTAAGAGGGTAGGTCTTGCTAAGTTTATGGTTGAATAAAATCTCCTTGATGTTGAGGTTAACAATGTTGAAATTGAGAATATCATGGTCACAAGTATTGAAACACAACCCTGGTATTCAGAAATACTACATTTTTTGAGGGATGCAGCATACTTGGAGGGAATGACTCCTAACCAGAGAAGGACATTGAAACTGAAGTCTCA
The DNA here is from genome assembly GCF_030272615.1 of Cryptomeria japonica. Classification (NCBI taxonomy): domain Eukaryota; kingdom Viridiplantae; phylum Streptophyta; class Pinopsida; order Cupressales; family Cupressaceae; genus Cryptomeria; species Cryptomeria japonica. The sequence continues at coordinate 467,955,186 of NC_081411.1, read as the reverse complement.
AAAGTGTGTCCTTATTTAGGGTGATCTATATTGGCAAAATAGAGATGGTGCATTGTTGATGTGATTAGATAAATCCCAAGCTAGAAGGATGCTAACTGAAATGCATAATGGAGTATGTGGAGGCCACTACTCTGCCAAGACCACAACTGGCAAGATAGTCCAAGCTGGATACTATTGGCCCACTTTGTTCAATGATTCCCATGAGCATGTCTAGAGGTGTGAGCCATGCCAAAAATTTTCTTCCAAGTTAATGTACGAAGGAGCTTTTCCCCTTAACCCAGTTACAGTGGAAGCCCCTTTTGTCTAGTGGGGCATTGATTTTATTGGGGAAATAGTTGAGAAGTCAGGAAGAGGTCACAGATGGATCATAGTGGCTATTGATTACTTCACTAAGTGAATTGAGGCTATACTTACTAAAAGAGCCACTAGTAAAGTTGTCATTGAATTTCTGATGGATAATGTTATACAGATTTGGTGTTCCTATGAAACTGATAATGGACATTGCCATGAGCTTTAGATTGGAGCAATTCACTGAATTTTGTACCAGTCATGGAATAATCATGTCTTATTCTTCACCATACCATCCACAAGGTAATGTACAAGCATAATCCAGCAATAAAAGCCTTTTGAATATTATTAAGAAAATCCTTGAAGAGAACAAAAGTCTTGGGATCAAAAATTAAAATTGGCCTTATGGGCAGACAAGATTGTAGACGTCTAAAACTGGTCAACACTTGCGGAGTCGTATTTTCACATTGGCGCATTGCCTTATTTTAAGGTTTGTGCATCGCATTAACATTTCTTCTATGTCACACACTTGGTCTTTATCATTTGTGAGCATCAAGTCCTTCTTCTGCATTCTTCATTTATCTCACTTTCAAATTTGGTCTTGTCGATAACAACCTTCAGTCATGATTTTGGTTGATCTTATCTTGTCATATCAATGTGCGTGTTCATTTGTCATCATTTTGGACATTGTCAATCCTAATTGATGATAGAATTAGGGTTTTGTCCTCTTATCATCATGCGATCGATTTGTCATCGATCGTTGTCGTTTTCAATCTTGTCGTCTGGCGATCGATTTGCCGTTGATCGTGGTCATTTTCAATCTTGTCATTTTGCAATCTATTTTGTCATCGATCCTTGTCCTCTTTTCAATTTTGTCATTTTGTGATCGATTTGTCATTGATCATCGTCTTTCTCAATCATGTCAATTTGGATCAATTAGTCATTGTTCCTCGTCAATTGGCGCATTTATCAATCAAATCGTTTGTCAGCATTGGTCCTTTGTCAGTTAGAATCATGATCAAATTGAATCGATATCAATTATCCTTTGTCAAGACCTAATTTTCATTCTTGTATTTTCTAATTCATCTTCTAGGGTTTCATGATTTATTTATTTAACCTTGTTTGTCCTTTCTCCCTCTAGGTTAAATAGTTTATTTATCCTAAGTCTTCTTGTCACAATTAAATGTTTATTTAACTGGCTAACTAATTCTTCCCTCTTTGTGAATTAATTAATAAATGAAAAATTGTTAATTAATTCACTTAATTCCTAATTTCCTCATTTTCTAATTTTCCTAATTCTTAATTTCCTCATTTTCTAATTTTCCTAATTCCTAATTTCCTCATTTTCTAATTTCCTAATTAATTTTTCTCTAGTCTCTCCCTATTTTTGTGCTTCGATGGAGGCATGAATTTCTCATGCATCATACTTTTGGCATAGCAAGATGTCATAAGCTTCTAGTCCTCTAACCTTTGCATTGCCAATATGTCATAATTCATGACATAGAAGGTGTCATAACCTTCTTCTTTCCACTCAATTGTGCCATTTTTGAAATCAATTGCCTCTAATGTCAATTTAATGCTAATCTTGTCTTTTCTCCAATTTGTCTATAAATTGGATGAATTTCTTCAATCAAAGTCCCTGGTCGAATCAATCACGCTTCTAGTATTCTTGTGCTATCATCTTGTCTACTTGCTTTCACATCATGTTTATGCACTAGTAGGTGAGATCCACAAATAAAGCTATTTGAAGGAGAAAGAAGGACAATGGAGCCACATGAAGGAGACATCTGCATTTGGTTTGCTTAGTTTTCAATCTTGAATGTCTTGTTTTCATGTTTTCATTGAGTGTAATTAGGATTGTTATCACTGCATTTCAGTTTTCGTGATTGAACTAGACCAATTTCCTATTTGCTTTGATGATTTCCAAATTCCTAGCTACATTAATTGGTGAATGCAACATGAACTAACCCCCTAATCATGCTTTTGAGTTATTTTGAGTTGATTTGCAGGTGAAAAACCCAAGAAACAGGGTAATGCAGGGCTTTCTGGGCACTTCTGCGCCTATCTAGGAGAGTTCTGTGCCTGTGTCAAGCATTTTGTGCCTGTGTCAAAAACTTCTGTGCCTATGTCAAAGGGATCTACGCCTGTGTTACTGCATTCTGTGCCTGTGTTACTGAGTTCAGTGCCTGTGTGAGACATTCTGTGCCTATGTAAGGCCAGAAACAAAGGTAAAAGGCAGTGTTTTTTACTTGCAAATTGTTTTGTTTTGCATTATGTTTCTACTTTTTGGTTTTTGGTACTGATTCTCTATGCAGCACCTTGGCAAACGCATTGCAAAGACAAAAATGAAACTACTAACAAATTTTATGCAGGTTCGCTAGTCAAAGACCAAACAAATCAAACTTCTAACTTGGTGATTTTGTGGGTTGCCTTGTATTTCAACTGAACTTTTGTGTTTGTGATTCATAATTAGGCACCTAGTATTATTGCTAAGTAGGATGGAATGAATGTGTGTTTTCTTTGATTGTCGAGTTTGACATTGGAGTAGGAGAGTATACTCTCATCCTTCTTAGGGTGATCAGAAATCCAAATCTTTGATACCATTCTCATGGCTCAAATTGTTTGTTATCTTTAGAGGGCCTGCCTTCCCGACCATTTTCTTTCTTTTGCAAGCAAGTGACAATCGTGAGAAGGGAACGACCCAAAGTGAGCACAGCCAAAGTACCCTGGCATTCTAGCTCACTATAAATAAATACCTAATGGGCAAAAGCTTTGAAGGAAGGGTTACATGGGAATTGTAGTTACTTGGGAAGTGATGACCCTTGAACTCTTTCTCATATCAACATCTAAGTAGGACCTCATGGTCTAAATCATGCTTGCATGACTACATTTGTTTGGTATCTTGGTGGGCTTAATGTCTCAATCACGCTTGCGTGATACCAAGGAGTAACGCTTAACAGAAATCCTTACTAAACACCTTGTATTTAGAGGCCAAAAATCCTTCTAGTTGCTTGAGAAGGACAAGTTAGGATACTTGGAAGAGATACTAAGTTCACCATGGGGAGATTTCCATGGGGACTGATGCTTGGCTGCCCTGAGAAGTGAGTGTCATGGAGGGGAGCCCATGGGGTCAAGCATCTATGTATTCTCCTTGAATCTCATAACGAGTCTACCTCTCAAGTACCTACTGTCCTTGCCATCCATAAGAAATGTGTGAATGAGCATGATTGTCTTGAGTCTAAGTTAAAATATCTTGTCTTCTTTGCTTGTCAAAAGTTGAGTTGTGTCTCATTTCAAAAACAAGACAAATTGATTCAAAACAAGGTTAAACACAAGAGTATTTCATTCAACAAAGTTCAAAACACCTTCAAACATGGTTGTCAAACATTTTTCAAAATCTTGTCTCAACATTCATGTCACTTAGATTTAGGTTCATCCTAGGTTTGCATTTTGCAAATTCATTGTCAATTACCAAGGTTAAGTTTCACCTAGGTCATACTCCTTTGCATATCAATAAGGGTCATCCATTTTGCATGTGTCCTCTTGCATTAGAGTAATACCATTTCATAATTCAAACTTAGGTTGACATTGTCATACATTTGCATTTGCATACCCTAGGTTTCTTCATTAAGCTTAGGTCATTATCATATCATATTAGGGTCACTTGCATAGTAATTGTCCCTTAGCATATAGTGTCAAAACTAGGTTTTGTCATGCTTGAGTAATCCAAATCTTTGATAAACCCTAAGTCATTGTTAGGAAGTCTAGAACTTATCAAACTTTTGTCTTTTTGTCATCAATGTCATTTGGTCCAACCTAGCTTAGTATCCAAGCATATAGGGGAGACATTGTCATTTTGTCCTTTTGTCACTTGGTCCTTTTGTCCTTTGAGGTCTAGACATGATTTCAATTTCCTAAGGGTCTCATTTTTAGAATTGCATTCATAAGTTTGTCAAAATCTTGAAAAAAGAACAAAAACATAGGTTGCATTCTTACCATAGATTGTATTTCCGTCTGTTTAGTTTGCATTTAGTTGCATATCATACATCATCCTTGAAAAAAAAAAATTCCAAAAATATTGCATTTGCATAGTGACATGTTTGTTGAAATGAGGTCTCAACCTTCTTACGAAGCCATGCCATCACAATTGAGAAATCAATCATGTCAATCCAATCTCTACATGTCTCAGAACTTGGATCAAACTTATCATGATGATGTAAATGTCCAAATACAAAAACTAGAGGAGAAACTAGCTCAAGAAGAGGAGATATTGGAACAAAGAGTGAAAAACATTGAGAAGAATAGATCACAAATGTCCAAAATGTTTCAAAAATTTCCAGGTCAAAATCCAAAGATTGAGCTAATTGATGTAAGATCTGTTCTTGAATGATCAAACATACCAGCTCTCCTCTCCCAAATAGAGATGATGAAACAATTTCAAGAAATGAGACAACATCAATTTCAACATTATGTGCCTCCACAACAAGAACAAGAAGGTGTTTACTATCAATCAGATTTTCAACCAATACAACCAATGGTTCAACCAATTGTTCAACATATACAACCAATGGTCCAATTTCAACAATATGTCCAACCAACTATACAATGTCAACAAATAGTTCAACCAATGGTGGAATATCAACAAGTTCAATCAACATATCAATGTCAACAACCACAACCAAACATTCAAAAACAAAGGTTGCAACACACACCAAGCCAAGTTTCAAACATGTTGGAACAATTGAACCAAGTCCAATATCAAAACATGACATCAGATCAGAACCAACTCCTTGCCAAACAAGTTCAAATTCCAGATACAACTATGTCAAAACCTTGAAAGAAAGGTGGCTTTATTGCAATGATCTTAAGGAAATTACCAAGTGAGTTCTTTGAGGAAGATCAAAATAATACACTTATGTCTAGCAATGCGTCATCCCCTCACAAGCAAATTGACTCTCCAGTGGCATCTATCCCTACACCTCTAGAAGTTTCACAAGAACCTTCCATATTGTCCTCATCAAACAATACACCCAAGGATGAAATTACCCAAGGGCTATCCATAATTGATTGCCACGATAATCCAATTCATGATGCACATCCTTGTCATGTTTCAGAAATGCTAGACCCAATGCCACCATGCACTTTATTGCCATTACTTGTTTTAGAGGACCCCATTCGAAGTCCCTCTTCCTCATGTTCAAGCATTGATTCCTTGCTAGAATCCATCACAAATGTTCAAAGTGCATTTCCTTCATGCCAAAACACCGATTCCTTGTCAGAATCCTCCATGCATATCCAAAGTCCAACCTCATGTCAAGAGGATAATTTAGAGCATGAAGAAATGAGTCCTAAAGAAAATCAAGATCAAGATCCCGAAACCTTATCATCCCATCCAATTGTTGACCAGGACCCCATGTTCCCAGACACTCACGATGATTCCCCTATTCTTGTCCATCCCATCCAAAGTCCTATTGACACTCCATTCCCTGAGCAAGATCAAGATATCCCAGTCCATCCAATCCCAAACGATCCCCTTCCATTTCATGAACACAATGTCCTTTCAAATCCCATTGACATTCCACTTCTTGAGAAAGATCAAGATATCCCTTCCATCCTTTCCAATGATCCCATTAAAAGTCAAGAGTAAAGCACCTTTAAAGAGGATTCCAATGATCTTCCTCCTTGTCAAGATCAAATTATTCCTTTAAATCCTCCACAAGATCTTTTTGTTCCTCCACCTCCTTGTCGTAATCCTCCATACACACCCCAAGATCGCATTTCTTTTGATGATCCCATTATTTCTCCCATTCCATCTCTTGAAGAGCTTGTCATTGAACCATGTCCACCTCACAATCCTAGTTCCCCTCATGATCCTAATCCCCCTCATGATTCTAACATGTCAGTGCAAGATGTTCATGAACCCTCGACATGCATAATGAGTTCTTCCACTTTGGTGCAATCTGATCCACTTCAAGATCTCATTATTTCTCTCATATCATATCCACCTCATAATGGACTCATGTCTTCTTCCCAAAGAAAAGAGTATCCTACACATCAAGATATTCATAAAGGCAAAGGAGTAGATCTCCATAAGAAAGAATCCCTCCATATCAAAGAAGATCTTGAGGCTCATGTCTACACAACTCACTCTCAAGACGTTGGTATCCCTCCATCAAAATCCAAACATATCCCTTCCCCATCATACTTTCCATCCATCTTAGGTCCTTATATCCCTTCGTCCTCTATGCAAGGTCAGCAAAGGTACACATCCTTGAGTAAATTTCATCAATCCAAAAGAAGTCCATTTCATTCATATCCATCCATGCATTCCTTTCCCCCTCCAAGCAATTTGGATGCCAAGTATAAAAGTCATAAGTCTAGAAATCCACATGTATTCAAGGATCAACATGTCCAATCTAATAAACATGTCAAAGAAAAGAAAAATATGATCCAAAAAGAAAAAGAAATATCCAAAAGGCTACAAAGGCCCACTGAGCAAAATAAAGCAAAGTCAAAATATATATGGGTTCCTCAATCCCTTGTGCAAGCAATGCACTCCAAGGAACCACAAAAGCATGAAAAATCAAAAACCATGTGGATCCCTAAGCGGCTCCTTGAAGCACAAAAGCCTAAAGAAACATCAAAATTGGCATCTACAATTTCTATTCCTCCATCCAAACATTCCAAGTCTATTCCTCCATCACCTTCTTTATCCATTTTGGGCCCTTATGTCCCAAAATCCATAGCCTTTCCTTCGTCAAAACCTCAATATCCAAAATACATTTTTCCTCCATCAGTCCATCACCCCTCAAGGTGTATGCCAATGTTGATCTTGCCTTCATTTCCATCCGCTCAAGCCCAATTCTTCCAATACCCTATCCATTTTCCAATGCATATTTTCCATCCTTCAATCCCTTTGATCCCATCCTTTGCATAAATCCTTTCCTTAGTTTCATCTCATTTTCCATGTCCTTATCCTACCAACGTCTTTGAGCATACTTTTAAAGGTCATGGTCCATTTTTTTCAAGGCTCCTATCCAAACAAATAGATGCTTGAGTCCTTCTTCCATCCCCTATCATGTGTCCATCTTCTATTGAAAAAGTCAAAATCCAAAAAAAAGTAAAAAAAAAGTGAAGAAAAAAAAAAGTAAAGCAAAAATAATTCGTCCACTGGTGAAAACTTGGCAAATAGGTGCCTTGGGCAAGTACCATGATGAAAACCTGGCAAATAGGCATCATGCGTAATCTATGAACTTCTTGCACACCACACTTGGGGGCAGGTTTCCTCCTTCATATCCTATTGCCCTTCATTATCCTATCGCACCCATGCCATACTCCTCCATTATCCTATTGTCCCTCATGTCCAATTTCCTCTTTCCACCTTTGATTTTGACAAGGCTGAAGATCATCATGAGCATCATGCATCTTGTTTGTAGCTTTTAGTCCATCATAGCTTTTGGTCTTCATCCATTTTCTTATTACAACCTTTCATCCATATTCCCTAGCATATTGCAACTTTCTGCCACTATCCCTTAGCCTACCCCAACCTTCAGTCTATGTCCCTTATCCATTCTTGGTCTTGCTTATCCTATCCATATCTTATCACTATCCATACACTCTTTTTCATTCCTTGATCTTGATCTGACATAAGGACGCAAAATTTAAACATGGTTTCAAACACCTCTTGACATGTCCCTCATGCCATGTCACTGCTTTACATTGTCATATCCAGTCTCTTGTCCCATCACGCCATAGCCCTTGAAAATTGCATCCGCTTTGTCTCCATAATAAAAGGCCTTTGTCTTCCCTCTATCCACCATCATTTCAGAAAGCCTATTTATTCACCTGTCATATTCCTTGCCTTGCTAGACACTGGGGGCAAAATCATAAAAATTGAAAAATGTCCTGAAATAATCATAAAAAATCAAATAATGTCCTAAAAAAATCCAAAAAAATCAAATAATGTCCTGAAATAATCCAAAAAAATCAAATAATGTCCTGAAATAATCCAAAAAAATCAAATAATGTCCTGAAATAATCCAAAAAAATTGAAAAATGTCTTGAAATAATCCAAAAAAATTGAAAAATGTCCTAAAAAAATCCAAAAAAATCAAATAATGTCCTAAAAAAATAAAAAAAAATCAAAAAATGTCCTGAAATAATCCATAAAAAGTCAAATAAAGTCCTGAAAAAATGAACACAAAAAACATTATAAAACTCGAAAAACAAAACAAAAATATCCCCCCTGTGCATAGACAGATCACTGAGCAGCCCTCCAATGACACGCAATCACACATGCATTAATAGATGAACTTTTTCAATCAAACCAAACATTCAAAGTAATCACAATTGTCTTCTCAATAGAACATCAATACCATTCATCCTTGGCACATTATCATGAGTCTTATATAGGGTGTGGTATACTTGAAACCACACTATGTCCTATCTTAGATGGGGTACCGCATTCCCTGAAACCAGACAGCCTGATCGTCCTATCAACACTTTCAACTTTTGACAATGAAGATTAAGATGTTTGTTTGACTTGTTGGAATTAGCAAGTCTTATCATTTATTGATTTATCTTCGCTCATGTTCCTATGTTGCTCGATGATGTCACTGAGTGATTTAGAGTGACCGGGATGGTTCATGGTCCCCTTTCTTTTTTTTGTTGTGATTGTTGTTTGTTTGCGATGTGTTTGTCTTTTGCAAAAAAGGGTTGCATTTCAACTCTGGCCTTCAATGCCATGATGCTACGCATCCATTATGCTACATTAAATAAAGGTTCTCACCTACAAAGTGCATTACTGAAAGCAAGTTTTTCTTCGTCTCTAACTATCCTCTGTCTCATTTCTTCTTACTAACATTTCTTCTGTCAGTTCGGATGTCAGTTCGGTCTAGTGCTCCGATTTCCCCAAACACATATGCTGCATCCTGCATTCATTGGTTAGTACATTTGCATTATATCAAACATTACATCAAGCATCATATCAAGCATTTTATCCATTTCATATTATAAATGCATCAAAAACACATTAAAAAAAATATATCCATACATGTTCCACAATGGTACATCAATAGTGCATACACCATCCATACATGGAAAATAAACATATGTCATAACACATTGCATCCCATCATCTTGATGCATATCATATCATATATCCAAATAATATTGGAGTACAAAATTGGACTGTCTGTCCTAAGTATGGCCCGCAGGCTGACTACAAAATGTCCAACTACATATGTCTCTGTCGTAAGGAGCACGTGCCTCTGTCACTGGGTGCTCCCTCTATCCTCCTCATCCCTGCCATGTCTCAAGGATGATGTCCCTCCTGTCCAAGGTCCTGGCTATGGTGGTCTCATAGGTCCACTCACCCCCATGCTGCTCACTGACCTCTGAGAGCATGCCCTGCTCTCTGTCCTCGATCGTGCCTGATATGAAGATGCTCTCTGCTCTGGTGGAACTGCACTCTCATATAGTGTCCTCCAATGGCGTATCTCCTCTCTGGTCTCTACCAACATCTGTGCCATCTCACATGCACTGGCGTCCCTAATCGACCCAATATACTTAGTGACTCTCTGTTCTTCTCGTTGTGCCTAGGCTATTGCTGTATCTCAAGCCGCTGTAAGTCTGGCTATCTCTGCTTTGAACTAGTCATGCTCTATCCTCAAGATGGCATTCTGTCTCTCTAATGTCGTAATATGATCATGCTGACTCGCTATGGTAGCCCTGCACATCTCCATCTCCTCTATCCTAGCTATCTCCGGCTCTATGGGTATATCCTGCAATGATTCCTGATTGGCTAAATCTGGCTCATAGTCATCATCCTCATCATCTCCTTCTTCCTCTCCTGCGAGTGGGAAGTCCTCTTGTCTCCTCGGTACTGGAATATCAGGATCTGTCAATGGCACTGGCCGTCATCATGCAAACCATTGCTCATACTCCTCTATCATCCTGGCATCCACCACATCTGATCTCCAATCCCACTGTCTCTGTTGTAGCTATGTGAAGTCAGCATATGCTATGTGTGGCTGAATCATCCTCCCCCACTGACTTGTCTCTCTGTGAGATTAGGCAAAGTGTGTAGTCCTTCTAGGTACACCTGCCTCTCTCCAAACTATTGTCTGACTCTCTCTGGTAGGTACATCTCAATCACTCTCTGGCGATTCACTGGTCACCCAATCAGGTACCTCTCCTATCTGCAATATGATAGCTCCTCACTATCATCTGACCATCTAGGGCAATCTAGATATGGCCTCCATGTGAACTCTCTCAATCTGTCTAGCTCATGTCGCCAATATAATATGTATCCAAAAGGACCCTGTCTCAGTGCTCCCCCATAACAGTATACATATGGTCGGTGTGGTACTACCTATCTCTCTGTAATCAGTCGACATATGGCTATGTGCTCAAATGCCCATACCTATAACAGTGTGACTCCACAGCTCAAAGTCTGCACCCCCTGATATGCTATCTGATGCAACTGAAAATATAGCATAGCAAGTACACATGGTCCCCATGCGTACACAGTCCCCTTTGTCACCATCCGCTCTAGCACTCTTCCCCATCCAATAGGAAATCCATGTCCTCGTCTATCCCCTGCTAGTAGGCATGCTATCACCACTGCTATCACCACATATCGTCGATCGTACTCTGATGCCATGGTCTCCCAGCTAATCTCCCTCTCTACGATATCCAGATCATCTGCGTCGCACTCAAATAATCTACACAAAGCATCTCTCCCTATCACTGGGTCATACTTTATCATCTCTCCATGAATCGGAATGCGAAGGATACGCCATACATCCTCTAGTGTCACAGTCACCTCTCCAATCGCCAGATGGAATGAGGAGGTCTCTGAATGCCATCACTCTGCCAATGCGGTGAGTAGTCCTGTGTTTGCCCTAATCTTGGGCATGAATGTGATATAGTACATTCCAAGTCTTGCTAATGTATCTCTATCCGTGCTCCTGAGTCTATGTCGTAACATGAAGCAGTCACGTCGGTTCCCCCGTGTGATCAATGGATACTGTCGACTCTGCATCACAATTGGGGCACATTTTGTCAGTTTTAGGGTTTCCTTCTATGGGCTGCATTTCCTTGTTTCATGTCCAAATCAGGGTGTCTCTCATCTATTTTGACCTATCCTATTCTTATCCCCCCTTTTTGGATCATTCGCATGCTATTTTTGGCCAAATTAGGGTTCCCAGTGCACAACTGCACCTGTGTAGCAACAACCTATGCTTGTGTACCCTACACAAGCATAGGATACCCTACACAAGTGTAGGATGTGCTCACACAAGCACAAAAGTTAGTTTCTGCATTCCCTATGGGCCCCGCAATGTCCCGCAAGCGATCAAAATTCATAAAATTGACAATATGGGTTTTTGAGATACATACCACTGCTCCCGCATCGTCTAGTCGTCTGTAGGTGTGTACACATTCTCCAAGGTGATCTATGATTGGAATGTTCACCATCTCTCTGCAAGTGTCCTTTTCCAGAGCAACAAATCCTCCTCTTTGGCTAGTGCAAATGAGCACTTTTCACTCTCTTTGTCTCATTTATAGATCTTTGTCAGTGCATAGATGGACATGCACCCTCTCCATCTTATGCTGGTCATGGTCTTTTGCACCTTCAATTTCTTGTCCTTCATGCATCCGGTCTCCGATTGTCCATCTGTTTGCTCCTATTGTGTTCTATCATTCTTATCGATCAATTGGCCTCTTTTTTGGATGTTTCCGGCCAATTCCTCGAGGGGGCATGGATATGTCATTGTTATTGTCTAGGGCATTTTCATTATTGTTCTTTGAAACAACGCTTGAAATCGCATTGTCTCAAAGAGGGGCAAAATGTAGACGTCTAAAACTGGTCAACACTTGCGGAGTCGTATTTTAACATTGGTGCATTGCCTTATTTTAGGGTTTGTGCATCGCATTAACATTTCTTCTATGTCACGCACTTGGTCTTTATCATTTGCGAGCATCAAGTCCTTCTTCTGCATTCTTCATTTATCTCACTTTCAAATTTGGTCTTGTCGATAACAACCTTTAGTCATGATTTTGGTCGATCTTATCTTGTCGTATCAATGTGCATGTTCATTTGTCATCATTTTGGACATCGTCAATCCTAATTGATGATAGAATTAGGGTTTTGTCCTCTTATCATCATGCGATCGATTTGTCATCGATCGTTGTCATTTTCAATCTTGTTGTCTGGCGATGGATTTGTCGTTGATCATGGTCATTTTCAATCTTGTCGTTTTGCAATCTATTTTGTCATCGATCCTTGTCCTCTTTTCAATTTTGTCATTTTGCGATCGATTTGTCATCGATCATCATCTTTCTCAATCATGTCAATTTGGATCAATTAGTCATTGTTCCTCGTCAATTGGTGCATTTATCAATCAAATCGTTGTCAGCATTGGTCCTTTGTCAGTTAGAATCATGATCAAATCGAATCGATATCAATTATTTTTTGTCAAGACCTAATTGTCATTCTTGTATTTTCTAATTCATCTTCTAGGGTTTCATGATTTATTCATTTAACCTTGTTTGTCCTTTCTCCCTCTAGGTTAAATAGTTTATTTATCCTAAGTCTTCTTGTCACAATTAAATGTTTATTTAATTGGCTAACTAGTTCTTCCCTCTTTGTGAATTAATTAATAAATGAAAAATTGTTAATTAATTCACTTAATTCCTAATTTCCTCATTTTCTAATTTTCCTAATTCTTAATTTCCTCATTTTCTAATTTTCCTAATTCCTAATTTCCTCATTTTCTAATTTCCTAATTTCAATTTCCACCTAATTAATTTCTCTCTAGTCTCTCCCTATTTTTGTGCTTTGGTGGAAGCATGAATTTCTCATGCGTCATACTTTTGGCCTAGCAAGATGTCATAAGCTTCTAGTCCTCTAACCTTTGCATTGCCAATATGTCATAATTCATGACATAGAAGGTGTCATAACCTTCTTCTTTCCACTCAATTGTGCCATTTTTGAAATCAATTGCCTCTAATGTCAATTTAATGCTAATCTTATCTTTTCTCCAATTTGTCTATAAATTGGATGAATTTCTTCAATCAAAGTCCCTAGTCGAATCAATCATGCTTCTAGTATTCTTGCGCTATCATCTTATCTACTTGCTTTCACATCATGTTTATGCACTAGTAGGTGAGATCCACAAATAAAGCTATTTGAAGGAGAAAGAAGGACAAGTGGATTCTGCATAGAGGGCCCACTTTGAAGGTTAAAGGAGTTAAAGGTTGCACATCTCGAAAATGATCCAATGATTCACATTGTTTCGCAACACAAAGATACACGGTGATTAACCTTTGCGAAACAATGAAAAACCACTAGTGGTGGCAGTCACAGTTAGTTGAATAGACAAGCGGTCCCCATGAAGAATAACGGTCGAGCAGATAGTGGATGATCCAACGATTAGTGTTGTTTCCCATGGAAAAGATGCAATATTTTTCTCCTTCACGAAGCGGAGAAAGGAAGGCAAAGCCCATTTATAAGCAGGATGATTCAGGTAAGGTAAAGATTGTAAACATCTTTCAGGATTCGATGGATGGCGTTGTTCTGCAATGAAAAGATGCGAGGTTTTTATCTTTCGCGAAGCAGCAAAAAGGCAAGAGACTTAGAAAATTCTTTGTGATCCATAGGAGCCATTATTTGAATTCAATTACAAATTGATTGTCGAAACATGTGGCTTAATGTTTCTTTTCAATGCTCAGTTGCCGTAATAAGCTTCACATCAGCTGAAACTTTGGCATTATTTCAAAGAGAGTCTTGCAGAGGAACTGGTGCATAGAGAGAATTTCTTCAGGCAACAAGTAAGTTTCTGCATGTTAATTGACAGTTACAGTTTGAATTGGTATCATTGGGTGCTTGAATTCTCAGAAGTCTGTCTAAGTTTTAATTGAAATAACTATAATTCTAAGATGGCACAATGATGAGATTTCACACGGAAGGTAAATTACCAAGAGAGGGCCATTTGTGAAGACTTTTTAGAACAATTAGCTATGTCTACTAATGTCGCAGCTAAGATGAAAGAATTGGTGCCCAAAGATCCCCGCCTGAGAATTGGTGATGGTTTGTATGACAAAGGGAATTGGTTAAGGGATTATCAGATAGGAATATCAGGCTTGGGAATTTTCAAAGTGGGATTTGGCTAAAGAAATTCCTCTACTCCAATGAATAGTATATGGGAGTTAGATGTTGGAAAGCTCATAGTCCCTAGGGTTTTCGTGGATGTGGACCTGTTAACCCAGATTGCAAATAACTATGACCCTGTTACCAGATGTGTGAGAAATGTAAATGGGGGGTCATTAATTGAAGTAAATGATGATGATTTCAGGAGAGTTTTTGGGCTTAGTGAAGTATCAAATTACTTAGAGACCATCAATTTTGAGACATTAGCAAAATTGTATGAGGATCAGAGAGATCACCTCAGAAGTGGCCCTCTGAAAGAATTTTTTGTCAAAATAGGAGGATTGACTATTGTAGGCCCTAGCACCATGGAACCCTTCTCTCTAAATCTATTTACTTTGAGGGATAAAGGGATGTATTGGTCCCTATGTCAGATTCTTGGGGAAGATGTTGAAACAAGTATGCCAACCCACTATATGCTCAAGATAGCATAGATTTTGAATCCATCTCTGGTAGTAACTTTTGATTTTCCAAATATCTCATTGATGCCATTCATGAGGGATTGATGGGGATAAAAAATGCTAAGGTAGACAAACCTTTTGGGTGGTACTCTCTCCTTATTCACATGTTTCTATTTAAAGGTGCTGAATATTTTGCTAATGAAATGGACCTGATCAAAGAAAAAGATGGTGAGGAGATGCTAGTTAAATTTTGGAGCACAATTTTATCTTGGGATAGAGAAGATGCGAGCTACTTGAAGTTTGATAGATGTTTTGCATCTAGGCTTAGGATCCTCTTATGCCCACAAAACCCTAGAATTCCTAAAGCTCTAATTGAATTCCTTAGGCCTAAGGAATTTGTTGGAGATATCAAAATTGTTCACAACTGGGGTGATATATATTTGTACCCTGTCTCTATTGTGTTAAGAGTTTATGGTTTCAGAGGAACTCCATATTTGCTCCCCTATCAATGTTGGTATTTTGGATATGCTGATATGGCTTTGTCATTGATGTGAACACCTGTCATCACTTGTCAACACTTATTAGCATTTGAAGA
Source organism: Cryptomeria japonica (assembly GCF_030272615.1). Classification (NCBI taxonomy): domain Eukaryota; kingdom Viridiplantae; phylum Streptophyta; class Pinopsida; order Cupressales; family Cupressaceae; genus Cryptomeria; species Cryptomeria japonica. Next base: position 467,939,693 of record NC_081411.1, on the reverse strand, counting down.
TTTTGGTTATGTTCACCGGCAAGTCAGAGACTTATGCACAGTCACTGGTATTTGGTTCACCGACAGATTATATTGTTCACCAGCACTTGGAATGACTTGGAGACTACCTGGTTATGTCGAAGACATTATTTGATAACTTGGTTTTGGCGATTTGGTTAATTGTTTATTCGGGTTTGCATATTTGTTGTAACTAGCAAATAGGTCGAGGATATGCACCGACAGGCATATCTATTCCAGATCAGCATGACACGTTATGGACATGATTAATTATTATTGTAAATGCATTGAGCCGACATCATGCATAGAATATTGATTTATTTGTAATTGGTTTTATTGTAATATCTTTTAGTGAGCCAACCTATTCAATTGGTCTTAGGTTATGGTATAAATGTAAGATCTCATTTGTGAGATTGATATACGATTGGGAAAAAGAATTGTAATAAGGTATATGTGAAAATAAGTAGAGCTATACACACAGACATCATTTGAAGGTTGAAGGAAGGCTTTTGTGAAGGCAATCAGAACTAAATTAGTACTGAATCCAACATATGAAGATGCTATTTTATGCAATACATTATCATTGGATTTAACCATCCAATTATAGTCAGTGTGACTCTCATTTTGTGTTTGAGCAGCAAGCTCTAGGTAGCTAGGCTTTCTACATCTACAGAATCCATATTGTACACACATACTATCTGCAGTAGTATCATTTCATTGTGGGTAAGGCTTCCCACCATGGTTTTTCCCTTACAGGGTTCTGACGTACAAATATTTGTGTTATGTGTTGCGGATGTTGTTGTCTTTTTGTTTCATGAATTAATCTTTACAAGTACTGCAATTAACTGATAAAACTATCTACCAACATAAAGTTTGGTTTACCGGTATTAAGCATTAAGTTTTGGTTAAGTTAATTTTCATTGAATTTATTGGACAACTGATTCACCCCCCCTCTCAGTTGTCTCCAGGACCTAACAATTGGTATTAGAGCTTAGTCCTCTTTTTGCAAAAGTTTAACAGCATGAGGAGGTCCAATGTCTTCTAACTATTTCAGGAAGGACAGTCCAAAACTTGATGGAACTAACTATGGCATATGGAAGATCAGGATGGAGACACATTTGAATTGGATTGGAAAGGACATATGGGATGTTACAAAGAATGGCTATACTGCTTCTACTCAAGGACAACCTAATCCACCTACCTTGGCAAAAGATGAAGAAAATGATTGCAAAGCAAGACAAGCACTTTTATGCCCATTATCAGATCAGCAAGTCATGGGATTGTCTGTCAGATCTACTGCTAAAGCTATTTGGGACAAACTGGAAACATTGAATGAAGGAGATTCCACAATCAAAATTGCAAAACTTGACTACTTCTGGGTCAGGTATGAAAGTCTGAAAATGGAAGAAGAAGAAAGAATTTTTGTTTTTATGGAAAGAGTAATTGAAATTGTTTTGGGTATACAATGTTGTGGAGGAACCTTAAGTGAAGATGATATTATTTGTAAAGTTTTAAGAGATTTTCCACTGGCATATAAAATGAAAGTTACTTCTATAAATGAATTGAGAACAATGCCTAATGCATCAGTATGTAGAGACACTTTGGTTGGAAAAATTTTCAGCTTTTGAGCTTGAGGAATTTGGTCTTGTTACTACTATCAAGACAGATCTAGCTTTCAAGGCATCATCATCATCTACAACATCATCATCATCATCTGATAAATCTGATTGGAAAGCCTTCTATGCAAGAGAACTTGAAGATATCAAGAGAGAAAATAAAGAACTTGACGAACTTGAAGCACTATTTACAAGAAAAATGCCTAAAGGTCCAATTAGAAGTAAGTATGAAGGTAAAGAACCCTTTAAATGTTTTAACTATAATAATATTGGTTGTATGGCTTCTAGATGTCTTGATAGACATGCAAGATTAAGAGAAGAAGCTAAAAGAACATATAAGCCTAACCCTGATTATCAGAAATACAAGTTTAGGAATAATGGAGACAAATCTTGTTGTTATGTTGATGAAGGAGTTACTGATGATTCTGATGAAGATCCGACAGACAATGGATGGGCTTTTGTTGCTTTTAACAGAAGATCAACTTGCGCCTACTATTCAACCGGTAGACCAGGCCTTGACAGCTAAAGTTGAAGATAAGGATGAATGGATTATTGAGTCAGGATGTTCACATCACATGACTGCTGATAAGAGTAAATTCTTAACCTTTCAGGATTACAATGGAGGTCTAGTAAGATTTGGAGATGATAAAGCTTGTTTGATCAAAGGAAAAGGCACTATATCTTTTGATGGTAAGCACAATACTACTATTGTTTACTATTTTGAATGTTTGAAGCATAATCTTTTGAGTGTTGGTCAATTGATTGAGAAAGGATTTCAGTTACAATTCAAGAATGGTAAATGCAAAATCTTAAACAGAACTAGTTTGGAAATTGCAACTGGTAATTAGACTAGAGGTAATATCTTTCATTTGAACAACAATGAAAAAGCATGTTTGATTTCACATATTGATGAAAGTTGGTTATGGCATAAGAGACTTTGTCATGTAAATTTTGATTGCATTGTGAAAATCATTAAAACTAAGGTGGTAAGAAATTTACCTAAGATTGTTAAACCTCATAATCCGGTATGTAAGGAATGCCAATTTGGAAAGCAAGTTATAGCAACTTTCAAGAGTATTCTAGAGAATTCTAACAATGTTCTTGATTTAACTCCTACCGATTTATGTGGTCCAGCAAGAACTAAAAGTATACAAGGAGATAGGTATTCTATGCTAGTCATTGATGACTATTCTAGAATGTGTTGGGTAACTTTTCTCAGGGAGAAATCTGAAGCATTTGAGAAATTCAACCTATTTAAGGTTATGGTAGAAAATGAAACCAGTTATGAGCACAGAAGATAGTTATGAGCACCCTAGACACCCTAGCAAAATGGAGTTGTGGAAAGGAAAAATAGAACTATCTTGGATGCAACCAAAAGTATGATATCAGAAGAAAATCTACCTCATATATAGTAGAGAGAACCGGTCAATACAACATTTTATACATTCAACAGAGTTCACATCAGAGGTGAAACCAGTAAGACCCCACATGAACTTTGGTTTGGTAATACTCCTACTCTTAAATATTTCATAATATTTGGAAGCAGATTCTATATTAGAAGAGATGAGTATATTGGCAAATTTGATCCTAGAAGTGATGAAGGAATATTTCTTGGTTATTGATCTAAGAGCAAGGCATATAGATGTTTTAACAAGAGATTGCAGACAATTGTTGAGAGTGCAAATGTGAATATTGATGAATAGTTTAGAGGAAATTCAAGGTACACAGACTCTGAACCGGAAATAGAGATAATCATAAATGAACCTACTGTGAATACATCGGTACATAATGGTAATTCAGTTACACCGGCATCATCTGGAGATTCAACAGTCACTGAAGAACAACAACAAGTAAAAACACCCTGTATGTAATATTGAATCATTCTGAAGATCAGATGATTGGAAATAAATTTCAAGGAGTTATGACTAGAGGAAGATTGGCAAATGAAGAGGTATGTTTTATTTCTCAAATTGAACCTACAACAATTAATGAGGCATGTGAAGATAAATATTGGATTAAAGCTATGGAAGATGAATTGGAACAAATTGAAAGGAATAACACTTGGTCACTAGTTCCCCAGCCTAAAGACAAAAATGTAATTGGAACTAAATGGGTTTTCATAAATAAACTTAATGAAGATGGTAAAGTAATCAGAAGCAAGATTAGTGTGTAAGGGATATTCACAGAAAGAAGGAATTGATTACAATGAAACCTTTGCACCGATAGCTAGAATTGAGGCAGTCAGATTTTTATTGGCTTTTGCAACACACAAGAACTATAAAGTATATCAAATGGATGTTAAATGTGCATTTCTGAATGGAGATCTTGAAGAAGAAGTTTATATTGAACAACCTGATGGATTTTCTTTGACAGATAACAAAGACATGGTTTGTAGGTTAAGGAAAGCTTTATATGGATTGAAACAAGCTCCAAGAGCTTGGTATGCTAGATTGGACAAATATCTTTTGAAGTTTGGATACACTAAAGGTAATGCTGACAACAATCTATACTAAAAAGTAACTAATGATGACATCTTGGTTATTGAATTTTTTGTTGATGATATAATCTTTGGAGGAGAAGATTGTTTGTGTAAAGACTTTTCTAACAAAATGCAGTAAGAATTTGAAATGTCTATGATTGGAGAGATAAAATTCTTTTTAGGGTTGTAGATTTCACAGACTGATAAAGGTATATTCCTATGTCAATCTAAGTACTTGAAGGAATTACTAAAGAAATTTGGCATGGAAAACTGTAAACCAGTAAGAACACCTATGACTACAACTGATAAGTTATCTTTGAAGGATGAATCAACACCTGTTAATCCGACTAGATATAAGTCTATGATAGGAGGTTTACTATATTTGACACAAACAAGACCTGATATTATGAATGCCGTATGTATTGTTTCAAGATTTTAGAGTAATCGTAAAGAAAATCATGAATCAACAGTGAAAAGGATTTTTTGGTACCTACAAGGCACTACAAATCTTGGTTTATGGTATCCTAGAGATGAAAATTTTAACTTATGTGCATACACAGATGCTAATTGGGAAGGAGATGTGGATGACAGAAAAACCACCACCGGCGGAGCATTTTTTCTTGGTAGCAGACTAATTTCATGGTTGAGCAAGAAACAAAGTTGCACAAGTCTATCAACAACAGAATCAGAATATGTTACAACAACAACTAATTGTACACAGGTATTATGGATCCAACAAATGTTGAAGGACATAAAGGTAAAATGCAAGGAACCTATAACTATTTATTGTGATAATATGGTAGCAATTGATATATCAAAGAACTCGGTATTTAACTCTAAGACTAAACATGTTTCTATCAAATTCAACTTTCTAAAGGAGAATGTTGAAGCAAAAGAAGTGAAATTGGTTTATGTGAATACTAAAGAGAAGATTGCAGATATTTTTATAAATCCTTTGCCTAAGAAGACTTTTGAATATCTCAGAGAGCAACTTGGAGTCCTAACCCCACCGATAGAGACTTAGACAATTTATGTTTGTCATCAACCGCTAAAATTAACAGAGAAATCTTTTTCTGGCTTTGATGAGGAGAGCTACTTCTTAGGGGGAGTAGTTGGAATATTGAATGAGTTGGTATTTTGTATTCAAACTAGTTTTTGTAATGCTTTGGCCATTGATGTCAAAGGGGGAGAGATTGATATGGAGAAACACATTATCCCTTGGGGGAGAGATTGTTACTTTAGGGAGATATTATTGGAGAGATTGATTACTCTCTGTATCTGTATCTTTCTTTGGGAGATTGTTGGTTTTTTGGTTTTTGGCATTTTTGTTTTGGCACTTTGATGGTTTTTCCATCTTGTGTTGTCATTAATGCCAAAGGTAGAGATTGTTGGTATTTTGGATATGTTGATATGGTTTTGTCATTGATATCAACACCTGTCATCACTTGTAAACACTTATCAGCACTTGGAGATTTTGGTTATGTTCATCGGCAAGTCAGAGACTTATGCACAGTTGCCAGTATTTGGTTCACCGACAAATTATATTGTTCACCGGCACTTGGAATGACTAGGAGACTACTTGGTTATGTCAAAGACATTATTTGATCACTTGGTTTTTGCAATTTGGTTAATTGTTTATTCAGGTTTGCATATTTGTTGTTACCGGCAAATAGGTCTAGGATATGCACCAGCAGGCATATCTATTCCAGATCAACACGACACATTATGGAGATGATTTATTATTATTTTAAATGCATTGAGCCGACATCATGCATCAGATATTGATTTATTTTTAATTGATTTTATTGTAATATCTTTTAGTGAGCTGACCTATTCTATTGGTCTTAGGTTATGGTATAAATGTAAGATCTCATTTATCAGATTGATATACGATTGGGAAAAAGAATTGTAATAAGGTATATGCAAAAATAATTAGAGCTATACACGCAGACATCATTTGAAGGTTGAAGGAAGGTTTTTGTGAAGGCAATCAGAACTAAATCGGTATTGAATCTAGCATATGAAGATACTATTTTATGCAGCACATTATCATTGGATTTAACCATCCAATTGTAGTCAGTGTGACTCTCATTTTGTGTTTGAGCAGTGAGCTCTAGGCAACTGGCCTTTCTGCATGTGCACAATCCATATTGTACACACATACTATCTGCAGTAGTATCATTTGATTTTGGGTAAGGCTTCCCACCGTGGTTTTTCCCCTTAAAGGGTTTCTACATACAAATATTTGTGTTATGTGTTGTGGATGTTGCTGTCTTTCTGTTTCATGCATTAATCTTTATCGGTACTACAATTAACTGATAAAAACTGTCTACCGGCATAAATTTTGGTTTACCGATATTAAGCATTAAGTTTTGGTTAAGTTAATTTTGGTTGAATTTATTGGAAAACTGATTCACTCCCCCCCCCTCTCTCAGTTGTCTCCTAGACCTAACAATCAAGTCCCATTGAAGATAGGAATTGCACAGGTCCTAAGGCAAATTGGAGGTTTGCAAGAAGCAGAATTGACAAATAGGGGGAAGGGAACAATTTTCCCAACTGTCACCATTGCACATCAATTTGTAATCACCAAGGGTGGTTGGATACATTTTGATGATTTCTTTCAACCCTATAGGTTGTCTATTGCAGTGGCTAGGTTTGCTGATCTGGAGGGTTTCTTCAATGGCATGTTCAAGAAGAGAGCCGTATGTAAAGGTAGAGCACACCAATTCCATTTTCCTAAGGATTTGATCAGAAATGAATTCAATTTAGATGAGCAGGAATTGAGAAAGGAAAAATGGATAGCATACAAAAGGGCTCTAGATTTTATCCACCAGTTTGATAGTGGTTGTGATCCTTTATCTAGTTTCACTCCCTTTGAGGAAAAGGCTAAATTCTTGATACTTTATTTTTAAGATTTAATGCAAACCTTAAAGGAGAAGAGGGAAGTTATATTGAAAAATGATCTTGAAAAGGCTAAGTTAGTTCTATCCAAGCTTGTCTTTGCCAAGACCATCCCTTTAGGTGAATATGTGATGCACAAGAGGCCAAAATATAGTGTGCTAATGCCAGTCAGGGGTGAGCCTTGTACTTCAAAAGGGAAAAGAGCAATAGAAGATGTAATTGAAATGCAAGATTTCCCTGAAAAGAAAAGGGTGGGAAAAGAGGTACAAATAAGTGAGCCTTTATATTCTCCATCCCAATCCCCAATCCATGTGGGAGATAAACATGCAATGGCTGAGAAATTGTTGCAGCTAGGAAGTCTTGGGGAGATTGCCTCTACTTATGAAGAAGTACAGGAAGGAATGCCTGAAGAACCACCAAATGTTGAAATGGACTTAACTACAGAGGAGTTTAAAGGAAAAGAGTTAGACCCTATCATCAAATAGGCCAGTGGGGAATTTATGGCTATTAATAATTTGTTTACAACAAGATCTTTCATGCAATTTGTTTGGAGGCAAAATATAGAACAATTTAAAGCAAAATGTGAGAAGAAGAAAAGTGAACATCCCCACAAAGATACATATATGGTGGAAGAAGAAGTAAAACAAGAAATGATGATTGAATTCAAAGCCATTACTCTTGAGCAGGGGAGACAAATGGTAGCAAAAGCTGGTGTATTAATTCTTCCCGAGTGGGATATAGCAGATGCATTAGTGCTTGAAGCAGTAAGGAAAGAAACAAAACCCTTGGAAGGAGTGACATTTAGCAAGGACCATGTTGCTTTGTTCATGTGGTCTCTAAGGAGGGATGAGAGTAGAAAGAGGAAGCACACCTTAGAGTCTAGCTATCTTGGAGGTATGATTGTGAAGAGAGTGCATGACACAGGGGTAGTAGAGGCTGCTAGCATAGTTTTGTAATCAGCAAAATTCAGTATGGCAATAGCTGAGGAGGAAGCCAAGGAAAAAGTTGATCTCTAGGTAAAACTGGAAATGATTCTAAAAGGTTATAATGAGGCCAAAGTGGAGATAGCCCACAGGGATAGTATCATTGCCAAATTGAAAAATCAATTTGCAGGGCAATACTAGAGAGGTGAATCTTTTACCTTAATGATTGCTTCTTCTCCAGCAAAACCTCCATCCACTAGTCCAATCATTGAATTTCCCCCTTCTCCAATGACTTCTGGTTTTCAATCAACTAAGACCATATAAGATGAAGTGAAAAAGTTGAAGCACGCACAAGCCCTGTTTGCAAGTAAGTACGAGGAAAAGGTCAGAGCCACAATTTTGAAGTTTGCTGACACAATAGGGGCTTCTATTGTGCATATATATGCAGAGAATTTTGAACATGGTGACAGGTTTAAAAGAGGATAAGGCTGTTCTAGAGCCAATTTTGAATAAGTGGATGCCTAGGGAGGTGGAATTGGAATTCATGTGTTCATCCCATGAAGAAAAAAATGTTGATGCAACTATTAAATCCACCTGTGAGTTAGTGAAAGGCATGACTAGGTTGGTAGAAGGAAGAGCTGGTCTAGAAAGAAAGGCAAATTTATACAGAAAGGAATATGCTGACCAGAAATTTGAAATATTTCTTGGAGGTTTTATTAGCACAAGTGAGTTAAAAGATGAAAAAATATGGCTGGATGAGCTAGGACATAAATTGTCTCAACAGATAAATGAAGTCATCAATTCAGATGACACATCTTTATTTATTCGAACAATTGAAGAAATAGAGGAGATGAAGTCACGTTATGCTTTTTTGGAAACAGAGGTTAAGCAATTAAGAAACACATGGAAAAGATTGAATAAGTTGAAGAAGAAAATTGTTAACTTCTCCTGGCCTAGTGATGACGTGTTCCAAGAGTGGAAAAACAAATATGCCATGCAAGAAGTGGAGGTTCAAGAATAGTTAGCTGATGCTACAGTGGTATAACAAACTTCAAAGCTGTTAGGAATGAAAATGATTGTAAGTTCTTTTCAGCAGGAATCACGATTGTAACAAACTTTTCCTAAGGAAGTCTGAAGCTTGTTTGCATCCATATCATTATAAATGGATACCAAGACTTTAGGAAAGGACATCACAAGAACTTGTAAAGAAACTCTACCAAAATTAATATACGGTCTTCTAGTTTTTCAAAAAGATCTCAAGTTAGGTATGATTTTTGAAAATGGATATTAATATACCGATCAGATCATTTTGAGCTCATATTTTTGTTGTCTTCTCACTTGAATTTGTTGATTTACTATGTTCTTTTAAATAATCAAGGGTTATTTGATTGGATGGGGATTGCAAGGCAAGCTTACACACATGTTTTAGGTTTTTCTCTCAAGGGGACGAATTAAATATACATAAAACTCATCTGTTAGTGAATCAACAGTGTTTCCTGCTTTAATTTGATAACAAGTTTAGCATAAAGGAAAAACTTACATATATGTCAGGCATATATTAAGTTGATGAAGTTGAAGTGATAGGATGTATGTGAATGTCCAAATTTGGAACTCTTGTTTAATTTGGGTGACTCTGTAGCCCGGATAAGGCACTAATATCATTTGTGAGATTTTTTCTATCTTTCTTGGGGTCAAGACTGAAAATGAATACATGTTTTCTTTTAATGTTTCAGTATTGTTGAGGTGATGAGGTTCATAGGTTTTTAACGTTGGTTTACTGTTGATCTTATATTAAAATTGTGAAAGTATTCACAAGAGGTATACCCACCTAAGCTTAGCATAAGCTTAAAGTGTAGAAGGTTTTGTAGAAACCTTGTTATATGTTATTCTAGATTTCTATTTTCTTATTGTTCTCTCAACATGCAACAGAGGCTTGAATTTTATTACAGAGGGGATAGGGAAATCAGAATTTGAGAATAACATTAGGTGTTAGGTTTTAGTTAGATTTTATTTTAGAAAAATGAAAGGGTGTGTCCTTTCATCTATGCCTATTGATTCACATATTTGTAGTGATTCATTTTGTACGTAGCTGACATCTAGGATCTAGGATAGAAGATTTTAGAAAATTTACAAAAATAATAATCACCATTGCCTGTAAGGGCTATAAGTTATATGTATCAAGGAAGTCTATAAGAGGAAGAAGTATTTTTGTGCAAACAGATTGTAATGGAGTATCTTTAAGTACATCTTCTATATGCAATCATTTCCTAAGGATTAATATACAAGGTTCATTGTTTCTCTTCTAGATATTGTGCATACTTTTGTGTTGATAAGTTATCTTTGTCCTCTTGATAAATCACTCATTTGATTTTGTATGATGTGCCATCACATGTTGTTACATTAAATGTGATATTTGGTTGTCATTGTTTATGTAACATATATTGAAACCGTCATAGTTGATGATTATTATTGTCTTCGGAGTTGATAGGATTTCCTGTCCACAAAGTATCATAAATATCCCTGTATAGAGGCACTGGTCTATTATTTATCTTTTAAGGTCTTGGTTGGTTATACATTTAAGGCCCTTAATAGAGAAACATTATTCCTAAGCCCTATATGAAATGATCTTTGCATATTTCTTTTAAACCCTGAAAGCATTTTATTCTCAAAATACAATTATAATCATTTTTCATTTGTTTTCAAAAAGTATTCACTTAAAGCACCCAATGAAGCATGATTGTAGAATAGTCATTTGCCAATTTTGCATTTGCTAACCATAAAGTTTAAATCCACTCTAAATAACCTCTTAGTTCTTGAGAGAGAAAGGTATACCCACCTAGGTTCAGTGGAGCCTTAAGTGCAGAGGGATTTGGTCTTCGACCATCCCTATTCATTGGCCAAGGCTAGTTGGATCAATTAAGGGCTTGGAAAATCCTTAAGTTTTCCAATCTGTGGTTTTGGGCACCAACAGATTGGCGACTCTGTTAGGGAGTTTTTATATAAAGTTTTCAGAATCTCTGGTAGTTTGTGACTCTACTAGAGTGAGGATCCCAGAAGATGAGTTAAGTTGGTAATATTTTCCTCTTAGGAGGTGGCCACTCTACATTTCAATACATGAATAATAGCTGGTATTTTGAGAAGATAAGAGAAACCCCTAGACATCTATCAATAAAATTGATGCAGGGGAGGAGGTCTCTGCACAAAAGACAAGAAGATCTTGTTCAATTGAGTCCCAAAAGAAGGAACAAAGAGAAAAATCAAACATGGCGTTTGAAGGATATAAGAGATTTCCTAGTAGGGAGGAAGATTCTTCATCTACTGGTAAATCTGAGAATAGAGAGGAAAATTCTTTTTATAAAATAAATGCAAAAGATAATAGACATAACCATGATGAGATCATGACTATTGAGGAATAGGAAGCAAAATAGTGGGATGAACTTATTCTTAGAATGGCTGATATGAATGCAGATGATGCCAAGATGGCGAGAAGCACTTAAAAGGCAATCGGATTGGGTGTTGCAGAAACTCGAAATAGAGAAATAGTATTTCAAGCCCCAAGACAAACAAGGTAGAAGAAGAGAGGGGTGAAACAATTAGACAAGTAGTTCCAAAGTACAGTCCCCCTCATATGAGAAGAATAGACCAGCCTTTTGTAACTTATGATAACCCATTGGTAAATGAAAGTAGAAGATGGAGGGATGTGCATAGGGATCAAAGTGAAGAAAGGCATGAGGATGGAAGAAGAAATGGAGATGGGGGAAATGATGTGAATTGGAATAACACAAATAGGGGTAACCATGTAGGAAGTAATGGGTATGGCAGCAATCAAAATAATGGACATAGTAGAGGTAACAATGGCAATTATGGAAGTGGAAATGGTGGAGTTAGGAACAATAATAATGGTAATAATAATGGCAATAATAGTGGTAGTGGAAACAATGGGAACAATGGTAATTATGGAAACAATGGTGGATTCAATAGAGGAAGTATGAACAATCAAAACAACCATCATGTTGGTAGACGACCTCTAATCATTGAAAGATACAGACAGTTGGATTTCACTGGCATTGTTGGTTATCCAAATCAGATCACTAATGATTTAAGATTAGCAATCCCCAAATTCTAAAGAAACGGAATTGATTTAGCATAACAACATGTAGTTAATGTAAAAATATCATTGAAGAACTTGAGATTCCTCATGAGGATGTATTCATGAAATTGTTTGTTCAATCTTTGACAGAGGATGCAGGAGAATGGTATAGAAGCCTTCCTGATAGATGTATTTGCTGCTAGCATGAATTTGTAACATTGTTCTTGGAAGAATTTGGAGATCAAAATGATCCTTCATTTGTATCCCATGAATTAACAAGTATAAGGAAGAATCAAAATGAACCAACTGCTGAATTTAATAAAAGATTTAATAAAGTATTAAATAGAATACCTAGAGATGGCAGACATGTTGATTCATTTCTGATTAACTTTTATTTGAGTGCTTTTGACAGCAAAACTCATTATGAGATTTTTTCTCATAGACCTGATACTTTACAGCAAGCATTCAAGATAGCTGCTACTATTGGGAATAATAGGAAGGTTGCTAAGAGAGATGATCCAAAGTTGTACAACTCCAAGATTCCCAAGAAAGATGATCTTACTCAGATTGTGGACATGCTTAAAGACCTAAAGGGTAAGCAAAATCCTAATGAAAGGTCACCATACAGAAACAATAAGCAAATAAATTACAATACGCCAAGGTTGCATGACATGCCATATAACACAAATTGGAAAGATGGAAAGCTAGTAAAACCTAACATAAACAAAGAGACTCCTGATCCATTAAAGAAAGCCACAAATTTTGTAGATGAGTATACATGGTGTGATGTATGTAATCTACCTCATATTGTAGAACAGTGTATGATTGCTCAAGTCTTGATAAAAGAGGAAGATAAAAATGAGGATTATGAACCAATTATGAATGCCCTTTTGTCTGATCCATATTGGGGAAGAAATGAGGATTTATCTGAAGAAGAAGAATATTATGATGTGCATCAAAGAAGAGAATTTTCAATATAGCATACAACAGGTTTTTTCTGATGATGATGAAGATATCCCTGCTTTGAGAAAAATGACTAAAGAAGAGAAGAAAGCTTTCACTATTGCAATTGTAGAACAAGTGAAAATCAATTACTAGCTGAGGAATAGGAATGTCAACAATGAGCAAGGCAAGCCGGCAGGTATTTTTGCCAAGGTCACAAAATCTGGTGGGACCAATAATAACGCAGCCAAGGAAAGGATGCAGGTGCCAAGAAAGGGACAAAACTGGAAAAGACTAAACAAATGGAAATGCCAAAGCTCATTAAGCTTGTAGAGAAGAAACAAGTGAGTAAGCACAATTCAAATTGTAACTCATTCATTTATCCCAAGTGAAGATATCTATGCCTTTGCTAAAAGTAATGAAATTTCCAGATTAAAAAAATCAGACTTAAAAAATTATATCTAATGTTGGAGAAGTGAGTAGGGAAGATCCTAAATCAAAGGAAGATCCTCCTGTGGTATATCTTGGCACATCTATTACCAACAATTTCACACATGTAGATCCTTTTTATCTAACACTATTGATAAATGAAAAAATGCTAAAAAATTGCATGATAGACTTAGGAGTGGTAGTGAATATCATGCCAAAAGATGTCATGAAAGAGTTAGGAATGCATGTTGACACACCTTACGGTAAGTGCTATGCCATGGAAAATAGGTTAGTTACTATAGTATGAATCATGAAGGACATTGAGTTGAGATTCTGAGCCTACCCAGACACTGCATACAAAACAGATACCACAGTTGTACAAGTGCCTATGAACTATGGGATGCTATTGTCTAGACAATGGTCCAACTTAGTAGGTAGAAATGTTCAAATTGACTTTCATATGCTACTATTCTAGTAGAAGGGACAATGGTGAGGAGAAACAGAGAACCAAGATCTCCATTTCTCATAGAAGAGTTTGATCATGATGAAGTGACTTGCTTTTTCTATTCTGATATGGACAACTTTCAGGTAAGTATTTCTAAACCTTTAGAAATAGATAAATTTACACAAACAGTTAAACAAAATGAAAATTTAATTTGGAAATTATATTTTGATGGTGCCTGCAGTAAGGAGGGAAATGGGGCAGGAGTTGTATTTATTTCACCTAATGGAAAAAAATTTAAATACTCTTTCTTGTTAACTTTTGAATGTACTAATAATGTTGCTGAATATGAGGCCCTCTTATTAGGACTTAAAATAGCAAATAAACATGGCATTAAGTTACTAATAGTTTATGGTGATTCAAAATTAGCCATTTCACAAGTTTGAGGCAAATTTGCTGCAAAAAATGAAAAATTAAGAAACTACAGGAATGAAGTTTGGGATTGCATTGAACTATTTGATGCTTTCTCCATCAATTGGACTGAAAGATCCAATAATATTTGGGCAGACTTCATGGCTAACTTGGCTATCAAGCATAATGACATCCCTTTGGATGATATTACCCAAGTAGAAATCAAGACCAGACCGTCAGTGCTTGACAATGTAAAAAGTTGGCAAGTTTTTGATGATGATAGGGATTTGCTAAAATTCTTATTTTGTGAAGATCAATATGAGCACCAATAGATTGATTGGAATGGACTTGTGGAAGACAAGGATGGCAAAGGAACTGTACTTGGGCAAGAGGTATTGCAGCTAAAAACAAATAAAATTCCAAAAGGATTGAAAGAATGTTTGATGATAAAGATGTAGTGAATTTCAGACCTAATTCAAGAGGATGTGAGGATGTTGAAAAAATAAACTTGGGAAGTGAAAGAAACCCAAGAGAAGTATATATTGGAAAAAAGCTCACACCAAAAATTAGAACATAATTGATTAATCTGCTAAGGAAGTATAGGCACGTCTTCGCTTGGTCATATGATGATCTTAAAGCATACAAGGAAGATTTGTTCCAGCATGAGATACCTTTGAAGCCTGATGCAAAACCTTTCAGACAAAAACAAAGGCCGATAAACCCTACTTTGGCTCCTAAGATGAAGAAGGAGCTGAGGAAAATGAGGAATTCTAGTATTATTGAGCCTATAAGGCACTCAACATGGGTATCCAATTTGGTCCCAGACAGAAAAAAGAATGGTGACATCAGATTGTGTGTGGATTTCAGAAATTTAAACGTTTCATTCTTGAAAGATAACTATGCTTTACCTAACATGGAGTCTCTTTTGCAGAAAGTCATAGGGAATGAATTGTTATCTATGATGGATGGCTTCTCAGGCTATAATCAAGTCAAAGCTAGGGAGGCAGAAAACTTCAAAACTGCTTTCACTACACCTTGGGGTACCTATGTCTATGCTAGGATGCCTTTTGGATTGACAAATGCAGGAGCTAAATTACAAAGGGCTATGGATGTGGCCTTTGAGGGTATGATTGAATATATATTGGCAGTGTACTAGGATGATATGATTGTTTATTCTAAAAAGGCAAAAAATCATTGTGATGATCTAGGAAAGATTTTTATTAGAGCATTATAATATGGCATATCTTTGAATCCTAAAAAACATCATTTTGGGGTTATTGAAGGAAAATTGTTAGGTCATATTATTTCAAAAGATGGTGTGAGAATTGATCCAGAAAGGATTGCTGCTATTGATAAAATTCAAATCCCAAACATTGTTAAAGCAATTCAATCCTTTCTTCGATCAAATCAACTTTGTAAGAATATTTGTTTCAAATTTCTTTGAAATCATAAAGCCTATTGCTAAAATGTTGAAAAAGGGTGCTGAAATAAAATGGACTAATGAAGCTCTTGAAGCCTTTGTAAATATCAAAAGAGCCATCAAGGAAGCCCCTATATTAAAATCACCTAATTTCTCTAAACCTTTTCAAGTGTTTTCATTTGCCTAATTCCATACTATTTTTGTTGTCATGTTACAAAAGAATGATGAGGGTCATGAATAGCCAGTGGTATTTTTTAGTAAAACATTGCAAGCAACCAAATTGAATTATGATTTAAATGAAAAACAAGCTTATGCTCTTGTGAAAGCTGTGAAATATTTTAGACCTTATCTAGTTGGTGCCACCATCATTACCTATATACCAAATGTTGTTGTTAAAGACATCTTCAGACAATCAGAAACTACTGGAAGGAGATGCAAATGGATTAACTAGATCCAAGAATTCAATATTGATCTACAAATCACAAAGTTGCTAAGAGGTCAGGGTTTGGCAAAATTGATGGCAGAATCCAATCTTGAAGCAGCACAAGTAAATCAGGTAGAGTTGGAAGATGTACAAATTAGCATTGAGAGGCATCCTTGGTATACAAATATTGTATATTACTTGAAATACATGAAATGTTCAGATAATTTAAATGATAGTTAGAAAAGAACTTTAAAGCTTCAAACATCTAGGTATGTATTACTTAATGGAGATATATACTGGAAAAATAGAGATGGTGTTCTTTTATTGTGTCTAGATGAGTGTCAAGCATTTGTTGTTTTAAAATATTTACACAAAGTTGTATGTGGAGGCCACTGCTCATAAAATTCTTAATACTAGTTATTATTGGCCTCAAGTTTTTAAGGATTATTATACTTATATCATAAACTGTGAGGCTTGTCAAAAATTTTCAAGGAAGCTCAAGTATAATGGAGCCATTCCTCTTAGACCCATGCATATAGACGAACCATTCCAGATGTGGGGTATTGACTTCATAGGAGAGATAGAAAACAAAGCTAGTGGTGGGCATAAATGGATTTTGGTGGCTATAGATTATTTAACTAAGTGGGTTGAAGCCATTCCCACAAGACAGGCTACTAGAAAATTTGTGATAAAGTTACTTTTGGGAAACATTCTGACTAGATTTGGGGTACCTCGGAAGATTGTGGTAGATAATGGGATGTGTTTTAGATCCAATGAGCTCTTTGATTTCTATGAAAATTATGGCATTACTTTGTCCTATTCATCACTTTATCATCCCAAAGGAAATGGACAAGCATTATCCAGTAATAAAAATTTGTTGAAGATTATCAAAAGGATGTTGAGTAATAATAAAAGAGCTTGGGATTTGAAATTGATATTAGCAGTATGGGATAATAGAGTGACAATTAAGAAGTCCATAGGATTTTCTCCATATGAGATTGTATATGGAAAAGAAGCATCATTACCCTTGAATAATTTGCTCCCAGTTTATAAATTTCTTACAGAGGAGTTTTCAGAAGAAGTAAACTTTATGGGGGACAGATTGATGGCATTGGCTGAGTTGGATGAATGTAGAAAAGAGGCTTAGGAAAGAAAAATTCATATGCAATAGATGGTTAAGGCTTTACATGACAAGAAAGCCTGTGACATGTCATTTGAGGAAGGAGAATGGGTATTAAAGTGGAATGCCAAGGATCAGGACAAAGGGAAACATGGAAAATTCGATGCGCTTTGGTTAGGATCCTTCATCATTTCAGAAAAAAGTGGAGAAAACTCTTACTACTTGCAAGATACTTATGGTTAGGTGCAGGAGTTCCTGGTTCATGCTCAGTATCTTAAGCATTTCTTCTCTTGATGAGTAGGGAGTATTTTTGTATCATAATAGTTTAAGTTTCTTTTTGCTTTCTGTTTTCAATTTTTATTTTGGTCTTTTTCTAGAGATAACTAGAATCTTGCTGTGTCCTTAAAGAGAACATACATCCCCAAAAAGAGCCACTATTAGCACATATTTTTACAAAACATTTTGTGCTATATGGAGGCCTTTTTCCTATCATATGAGCATTTATTGTTGGTTTGCATGTGCGAGAACCTTATTAGCATGAGTAAAGTTCTCTAAGGATCAGTTGTTTCAGGAATGTCAAGGTACCACTTGGGCACACTAAGGGCATGCACTGAGTATAGACTGCATAAGGAATCCAATATGGGAGCATTTATAAGTGGAGAAGTTATTATGGTATAATATAAGATTGTTTTCCAGTATGTATTAGACCCTGTGGGATAGATGGGATCACTATTATTCATGGTGGATGGCTCATTTATAAAAAACTGCAAAATTTTAATTATCGACATAAGTAGGTCTGATGAAATAGTATTGGCAAGCAAAAGAAGGATTATCAGCATAACAATCATCGATAAATCAGAAGGCGGACCCATTGGAGCACTTAAATGATAATCAGCATGATGCGCACTCTTGGGAATGTTATACCATTAGGATAGCTTGTTTCGATGAGCAGAAGGAGGGTGCTTTCTATCGGCATGCATCGGCTTTATCGGGAAAGTGTAAAACTTGTTATACCGATAGTTGATGAGGCTATCGATGTGACTTATAATGATGAAAAACTCTATCCCGATACCCGATGACTAAAGAAAACTAAGGGCGGGTCCATCAGAGAAAAGAACTGCATCGAGAAAATGCTGGAGCAGTTAGGCCGATCCCCGACGACATGGAGAATCGGAAGGCGGAATCATCGGTATTACCTATATCGATAAAACTGACTTAGAGGTATAAAGCATAAAAGTGCAACATAGTAACATCAGGACTTTGGGAGGAATAGAAAATGGCTATTCCAACCCCCGATGAAGGTAATAGTGCCGAAGGGGATATTTGTATAAGTTATACTGACAAAATAAAACCGATTGAAGACTTATCGGAATGTCGGGAGGAGGAATTTCATGCTATGCCGAATCCTAATGAGATTGTTACATTGAATGGTGAATTGCAAGGAGGTCTTTGGGGAGAGTTATACTGATAAAGAACAAAGCTTAGGTAGAATGTGGATTGAAATGTTGAGGACATTGGGGCATCGAAGGGACATAAAATGAGTTATGTCGATACCCAATGGATTAAGTAAGAGTAGAAACCAAAGGCGAATGTATCAAGGAGAGTTATATCGATGGACCGTGAAAACAAAAGTAAAGACAAAATAGAAGGAGAGTTGATCAGGATAGGTTACACCGATCGAAGCCAAAGTCATCAAGACATCATCAGCTCATTAAGAAGAGACATTTTGGCTATACTGATGCTCGATGAGAAAGTGGAGTTGGATGCGAGCAGGGGGATCTGTCGGGGAAATATATGTCGATAGATCAGAGAAATAAAAAGGATGTGCATGTATGAAGTCGATGTCACCGGCTCATCAAAGAAACATAAAATGAGTTATGTCGATACCTGATGGGCAGAATGCCATAGAGGAAAGAAAGACGGATATATAGGCACAACATGTACCGATGAGACACGAAGATGGACTTGTCGGGGTGACATACAACGATCAAAAGACAAATAAAGGAATTAAGGAGGTTTACATTATGGGTGGCACCAAAAATTTAAATTTTTGGGCCGAGTTACGCTGGTTAGCCATTGAGAAATTTGGTGTGAAAATAGACATGATAGCCATTATTTAATGTATCCAATGGATAGGCCTGAAATTGCATGAAGCAAATCTAACTAGGATTTTTTCTAGATGTTGGCTATAATAGAGAATGAACTTATGTATGGGGTCCCGTGCAAGTTGTTTTTCACAAATTAATCAGAAAGTGATTTGATATCTCTAGAGTGATAATTGAAGTTACAGAGTATAGAACAGAGGATTTGCAAAATGGAGGGTTCGAGCACAAAAGGAAAAAGGAAAGTCATAGATATATCTAGTGATACATCTAAAAGATCAAAGGTAGAGGAGATTGCCAAACAAAGGAAGCTAAATCAAGATATGATTGATTAGATGAAATCTCTGGGAGCTAGGTATAGGAAGTCGAAAACCAATTTGCCAATTCGTGACTAGTTGGAGGATAGGTAAAAAGAGATTGGCGATGTATGGACTAGAGTGAGAGGACATGAATTGTTCCTGTTCCATTATATAAGGAGAAATGACCCAATGCCTATCTCTAACCCATGGAGCACTAGTCTTGGTAAACTCATAGTCCCCAATGTGTTTGTAAATATGGACTTACTCAAGCTTATGGTTAGAAACTATGATGCTACCAAAAGATGCATCATATTGCCTGATGGGACTGCTTTCATTAATTTCGTAGCAGCAATGATTCAAGAAGTCTTTGGTTTGGATTCTGAGGCGGAGGTGCCTCTCTCTTTCAATGATTTGGAGGAGGAATATAGAAAGATGGACACCACATATGAGGGTTGGAATTCGACATTTCATAAGGTTGAAAAGGGAAGGCTAATAGAGGAGGACGGGTTGCCTTATGATGTTAACATTTTCAAGAAATATTTCCAATATACCTACATGGCTTATGGATAGGTGGGAGGAGTCGAGGCTCCAGACATAGCAAGAATGGGACCATTGGTTTTGGTAGCCGATATCTAGAGGCATGAGCCAAGAGCGTTTGATTTCGCTGCATATCTGGCAGACAGATTGCATGAGGGTTTTCTGAACCTGAAGAACAATCCTGATAAGCATTTCAAGCATTATTCTCTGTTAGTGTGTATCATATTATTTTATGGTCAATTCAAAGGATTGTGGCTAGGGGGTTTGAGAGTAAACCAGGTTGGAAAGGATGGACAAGAGCAACCTGTGTAGCTATGGGTTTCTTCATGGGATTCTAGGTATGTGATTTCCCATTATGTGAAGTTTGAAGAATTTTTTGTCAAACCCTTGTTCAGGATGTACAATGAAACTATTGGAGGATCCTTTCTGGAAACCATTAAGAAGTTTCTTCAGTCATTGGAGCACCATAACACCAAAGTGAATCATAATTGGGGTGATTGGTTTTCCTATGCCAATTTCACTTTTGTTAGGGTGTTCTATTTTGAGGGTTTGCCATATGTATTGCCTAATCCAACATCTGATCGTATTGCATTTTTAGAAATTGTTAGGTAGCTTAGTGTTTCCAATGCTCGCATTTTGGGGATGCATGTAAGTAGGCTTTTTTGCCATGGACTTTGGACTTTGGAGATTTTAGGATTATATCAACTAGGGTTTATGAAGCCATTGACAAAAAGTTAGCAGATGAATACAATTTGTTGTTACACACACCCAGGAAGAATTATGATCCTGAGGGATATATAAACATGTGCAGGAAAAGGCAGCCTGTGAGAGGTTATATCCATTTTATTAATGATATGGAAGATCTGTGCAGAAATAAGGAAGTGGAAGAATTGGCTGATGTGATGGAAGATTTGGAGAAAAGGTTATAGGAGAAAAAACAAAGGTTGGAGGACCTCCAAGGTGAAGAAGAGGAACGTGCAGAAAGTGACTCAGGGGAGAATGAAGTTGTATCAAAATAATAGGTACCCATTAGAGAAGAAGAGCCTGGTGTACATGACAAATTAATTACAATCTTGAATGCAGAAGTAGATGATAGAATGATTGAGCACACCACTTTTGTATCAAATGATCAATTCATAAAATCTAAAGAGTTCAAATCATTCCTGTATCATTTCAAAGGTAAGAAATTAAGGGAAGTAGTGCCAAATATTACCCCTGAGAATGAAGCAGAATTGAAGAGGAGGTTGAAGGAAGAAATCAATGAAGAAGTTGAGAATATGACCCCACAGAAGGGGACGCAATTACTAGTGGAGGCTAGTATAATTTTGTTTCCAGGATGGGACTTGAGCGCCTCATTTAATTTTTATTCTTTGCTGCACTCAGATAATAGGGATATGAAATTGGATATCCAAGGAGTAAAAGATATTTTTTATTGGATCAAGGTATGATCCAAATGAGGAAGAAATGTTGCTATGGGCCTTATACCCTCCCAATAAGAGACCTAAGATAATAGATGTAGATAAGGCTTTTGGTCATATGATGAGGTTGAAAGTTGGAGACGTGGATCCTATGGTCACTACAGATATGGGGATTGACATTTCTAGGTTTAATAAGGCTATGCTGAAATGGGAACTTGTTGAAAAGCATAAATACAAAGAATTGTATGAAGAAGTTTTAAAAAGAGGAGGACATCCAATACCACAAGTCACTAATTCTAGTGCCCAATGGAAAAGGAAGTTTGAGAAGCTAGTCTTGGAACAAAATAAGATGAAGAAGCAAATGAAAAATATTAGGATGGATGTCACCTGTGTGTTGATGACAAGGAGATATGAAAATTTAGAAAAGGTTTTGGATGAGTTATGTGGTGTGTATCAAAAGAACATGGATAATTTGGTTTCTAACCAAAGGACTCATGATAGACTAAATTTATTATTACAGGGTAAGGCATTAAAAGAAAAGACTGTTAGAAGGATAACATAATTAATTGAAATTCATGAGAAGTATACTAAAGAGTTGAAGGAAGAGTTCTAGGATTCCCAGGATGTTTTGCAAAATGAGATTCCCAGTTTGGTTGATGACGTAGGGATTATCAAGGATAAAAATGCATGGATCTCAGAATTTAAGGCTTTACTTAGTGCATAGCTCTCAGTGTCGCCCAAGTAGATACCCTGGCTATGAATGAAACAGTTGACTAGTTAGAGAACCTAATTAAGATGGAGATGGTGCTCAGGGATACCATATTTAATGGAGTCACATACAAAGATGAAGGCTACCTAAAAAAC
The DNA here is from genome assembly GCF_030272615.1 of Cryptomeria japonica. Lineage (NCBI taxonomy): Eukaryota > Viridiplantae > Streptophyta > Pinopsida > Cupressales > Cupressaceae > Cryptomeria > Cryptomeria japonica. Next base: position 467,917,279 of record NC_081411.1, on the reverse strand, counting down.
ATCAGGAAATGCAGGAAGAGGCTGGATCCAAAGAATTGAAGTTTTTTCTAATGTTTTTATAATTGTCTTATGTTATCTTAGCAGTTGTTAGATTTTAGTTTAGAAAAATGAAAGGGTGTCTCCTTTCATCTATGCCTATTGATTCACATATTTGTAGTGTCATTTTGTATGTAGATGACATCTAGGATCTAGGATAGAAGATTTTAGAAAATTTAAAAAAATAACAATCATTGTTGCCTGTAAGGGCTATAAGTTATACATATCAAGGAAGTATATAGGAGGAAGAAGTATTTTTGTGCAAACAGATTGTAATGGAGTATCTTTAAGTACATCTTCTGTATGCAATCATTTCCTAAGGATTAATATACAAGGTTTTTTGTTTCTCTTCTAGATATTGTGCATACTTTTGTGTTGATAAGTTATCTTTGTCCTCTTGATAAATCTGTCTTTTTATTTTCTATAATGTGCCATCACATGATGTTACATTAAATGTGAGATTGGGTTTTCATTGTTTATGTAACATATACTGAAACCTTCATAGTTGATAATTATTATTGTCTTTGGAGTTGATAGGATTTCCTGTCCACAAAGTATCATAAATATCCCTGGATAGAGGCATTGGTATGTTATTTATCTTTTAAGGTCTTGGTTGGTTATGCATTTAAGGCCCTTAATAGAGAAACATTATTCCTAAGCCCTATATGAACTGATCTTTGCATATTTCTTTTAAACTCTGAAAGCATTTTATTCTCAAAATACAAATATAATCATTTTTCATTTGTTTTCAAAAAGTATTCACTTAAAGCACATAATGAAGCATGGTTGCAGAATAATCATTTTCCAATTTTGCATTTGCTAACCATAAAGTTTAAATCCACTCTAAATAACTTCTTAGTTCTTGAGAGAGAAATGTATATCCACCTAGGTTCAATGGAGCCTTAAGTGTAGAGGGATTTGGTCTTCAACCATCCCTATTCATTGGCCAAGGTTAGTTGGATCAGTTAAGGGCTTGGCAAATCCTTAAGTTTTCCAATCTGTGGTTTTGGGCACCAATAGAGTTCATTACCAAGTTTTTTGATATGTTGATGGTACTTGTATTGTCACAGTGTATCACCACAGGTTCAGCCACCTTTTCCTTGATACCTTCCAAGATCTTCTTAACCTATACTACCCTTGTACAATTGATTGCAGCAACCACATACTTCACCTTAGCAGTGGATTGAGAGATAAAGTTATGTTTCTGGCTTTTCCATGACACAATCCTATCTCCAAGAAAGAATGCATCTCCACTAGTGCTCTTTTTGTCATCAATGTTCCCTACCCAATCTGCATCGATGAAGACACTTAAGTTGAAATTTCCCTTATGCGGATACCAAAGACCATATTCATCAGTCCTCTTAAGGTATCTAGATATCCTTTTAACCACCACCATATGAGTCTCTTTTGGATTTGCAGCAAATCTAGAAACCAAACCAACTGCTTGTGCTATATCCAGTCTATTGTGCATTGCATACTGCAACTTACCGATCTTGGATCGGTATATTGTCTCATTCACTTCATTAGCCTCATCATCTTTGGAAAGCTTGCAACTTGTAACCATCAGAGTTCCAACAGGTTTGGAATCTTCCATTCAAAAGTTCTTTAATATTTCCCTTATTTGGTCTGGCTAATGAATATACCATTCTTTAGCTAAGATACTTGTTAACTAATGAAGAATTTTATTTCATCGATCATGGACAATTCAAATTCTTTCTTCATTTTTTCTACAAAACCTTTGCTCATTTCATCATCTCCTCCAAAGATGATGTCATCTACAAAAATCTCAACAATCAGATGTTTTCCTTATTTTCCATTCTTCAAATAAAGTTATTATTGTCACTGGTTCTCATGAACCCTATACTTATCAGGTATGAGTGCACTCTCTCATACCAAGCTCCTAGTGCTTATTTTAGCCCATACAGAGCCTTCTTCAATGCACATACCATATCTCTTCAATCTTCTGAAGCAAACACTTCTGGTTGCTCAATGTACACTTCTTCCACTAGAACACCATTCAAGAATGCCAATTTGATATCCATTTGGTAGACCTTGAACTTTTTGTAAGCAGCATAAGCAACCAAGATTCTTACACCTTCCAGTTTGGCCACCGCTACAAAGGTCTCTCCATAATCCAAACCTTCTTCCTGTGCATATCCTTTGCAGACTAACCTTGATTTGTTTCTTACTACTTGATTGGTTTCGTCCATTTTGTTTCTAAACACCCACTTGGTGCCTATCACATTTTTATTCTCCGGTGTAGGCATAAGGGTCCAAGTTTCATTTTTCTCAATCTATTGCAGTTCTTCCTCCATAGATTTGATATATTCTTCATCTTTTAGAGCCTTCCTTTTCTATTTTGGGCTTAATTTTAGAGAGTAGGCAAGTACTCTCCCTTTCTTTTCTTCTAGTCAGTACTCCTACATTTTTCTCACCAATAATATTGTCAGCGGAATGATTGTTTCTGACATACCTTGGTGGTGCCAGTTCATTTCTTGGAGCTTCTTCTACCAATTGTGCAGGTTTTATTTAACATGATTCCTCATTTGCAGCTACACTAGGATTCTCTATAGTAGGTTCGATTGGTACAGTGTAATTGAATCCTTGATAGTCATCTAGTTCACTCTAGTTTTCCTATTCATTTTTGTCAAAGAACTCATCTACTCTGACATTTGCACTTTCCACAATCTTACCAGTCCTATTTTTCAAACACCGGTATGCTTTACTCTTTGTGGAGTAACCTAAGAAGATTCGTTCATCACTCTTAGGATCAAACTTTCCAGAGTACTCATCCCTCTTGATGTAGCACCTACTTCCATATACCTTGAAGTAACTCACATTGGGTGAGTATCCACACCATAATTCATAGGGAGTCTTATTTGTCACCTTCTTCATCTATATCCGATTCAAGGTATACAGAGTAGTACTCATTGCTTCTCTCCAGAAGACATGTGAAATGTCCTTTTGAATCATTGGAGTCCTCGCTCACTCAATTAGAGTTTTGTTTCATCTTTCAGCAACCCCATTCTACTAAGGTGTTCTAGGTGCAGACATCCATCTCATAATCCCTTGTTCTTCACAATAATTATGAATTCTTGAGAGGTGAACTCTACTCCTCTATCCAATCTCAAACATTTTAGACTCTTACTGGTTCCTCTCTCCACTCGAGCCTTGAAGACCTTAAACATGTGAAAGGCTTCAAATTTTTCTTTCAAGAATACAACCCACATCATTCTTGAGAAATCATCTACAAACAATATGAAGTATCGATCCCCATAGAAACTCAGTCTTCATAGGACCACAAAAATTTGTATGCACTAATTTCAACACATTTTTAGATGAATAAGATTTACTACTGAAACTAGATCCGGTCAAATTTCTTAGTTGGCATTCTTTAAACATAGCATTCTCAAGTTTCATAATTTCAAGCATACCTCTGACATACTTCATTTTAATAACCTTTTATATGCTTTCAAAATTAACATGACACAATATTTTGTACCACAGCCAACTATCTTATACCTTTTCCATTAGGCAACTTCCTACAGTGGTGTCTAGGCAGAACAGATTACCTCTAGTTTGTTTATCGGTAGCAATCGGACCTCTTGATTTATCACTTATTTTGCATATTCCTTCATTAAACTCTAACAGGTAACCCTTATTGTTAAGTTGTGCAACACTTAATAGACTATACTTTAGCCCTTCTACCCAGTAAACATCTTCACAATTGGTTTTATCATTTAGGGCTATAGATCCCTTACCTTTTATTGAACACAGAATACCACTGAGAGGGGGGTGAATGTAGTCCCCCTACCCTAGTCGGCCTTGTAAAATCGGTTTGACCTTGGTTGAGTTTTTCTATGTGGCATTCTTGGATGGTTGATTAACCATTATGTAATTTTGTAGATTAGATAATATGAATATTGTGCATACCTGTTGTTGTGCTTTTGCATCGATTCTTGTGTAAGTTTAATTGTTTCCCTAATTCTTGTTATAAATCTTGAGCTAACGCCTTCATTGAGTATATATATATATATATGTTTGCGTGACTCATGGTTGCAGGAGATTGTAGTTATAGTACCACCTAGGTGTGAGGTTCATCTCCATCAGGATTCGCAGGGTTGAGTATACCTCTTTCATCCTTAGAAATTGGATTAGGTGGTCGTAAAACCCTCATCTTGCCTTAGCCATGATCAAGTGAGCGTCTTGTGTGGTCCGTCAGTTTCCCTTTTTGTTTGGGTTTGCATGTCGTGTGATTGGTTGACTTTCTTGGGTTGCATGCCTTGCATGTGGTAAAATGGAGTATTTTATCCTAAGTATTTAATTCAATTTAATGTGTTCATTTACGCATAGGTAATTGAGAAATTTAAAATAAATAAGTTTATTTTATGTGGTTAGTCATTAATTAAAAAGATCGCTTTATGTATATTTGTAGCAAGTTTAAGTATTTAATTTGATTTAATGTGTTCATTTACACATTTGTAATTGAGGAATTAAAATATATAGGTTTCTTTTATGTGATTAATCATTAATTAAAAAGATCACTTTATTTATGTTTGTAGCGAGTTTAATTTAATGGTTAATTTTAAATAACGAATTTAATTAGTTTATGCATTTTAAAAAGGAAAGATTTAAAGTTAGTTGAAATAGAAATAATTTAATCTCTTTTGCATTTTGGAAAAGAAAGGTTAATTTTACTTATTTAGGAAAATCAATTTTTATTAGAAAAGCAAGTTTAATTTATATGTATATTTGATATAGTGTGAAAAGATTGATTTTGGGAATTAATTTAATTAAAATATTTTATCCTCGTCAATATTGTGAAATATAGTCCAAGGGGTTTGGCTTAACTGGTTAAAACATTGGGTTCTCACTGTGGAGACCCAAGCTCAATTCCCAATAGGGACATCTGAAGTGGAATTCTAAGTTGTGACTCTTGGCCTTCCATAGGATGGGGAAGGTCTTGGGATCAATCTAATCAAACATAATAATAATAATAACAATTCAAAGATATGTAATGGGGATGGGGCCCCCTACTGTGTACCCATTGGTTCATAGCTCCAGTCAAAAGCTATTTAGGCTTCGGCCAATTACTAATCAAAAATAAATAAAAAATTGTGAAATATAAATGTTAGCTTAGTTAATATTGAGAAAATTAAAATTAAATGAGAGAGAAGCATTTTAATTTTAATTAGAAAAGTAAGTTAGATTATTTAAATAGTTGAAAAGAATGATTATTTTCATTTTTTATTTAAAAAAGTGCTTAAATTCAAAATTAGAAAATTAGGTCAAAATTTCATTCTTTTAACCTAGCTTGAAAAATATTTTGGGGGTTGTTAATTTTTTTTTGGAGAAAGAAAAATTATTTTTTGATGGAGAAATTGGGGATTTTGGAGGAAATAGAGATTTTTTTGAGTTGTAGGTTGGGCTCTTCTTCAAAAATCTTGCCAAGAATGCTAAAAGAGGTAGGGTTCTTGTTTACCTCTTTATTTCGTTGTTAAATAAAAAATATTGTGTTTGGTTCTTCCTCATGAAATTCTAGTTGGATAATTCATGAATGATCTTGAAATTTAAGTTTTAGTTTAAGAATCTTGGTTGTTTTTGGGTCAAGATTGTTTAAATGGTTTTGTGGTTGAGCAAACCTTGCCTATCTGAAAAGGTAACGTGTATTTAGAAAATCATGAACTTGCTGGGAAAATTTCCCATAATGTTGTTTTGAACATTCTGAAAAAAAAATTAAAAAAATTGTATTTCAGTCCTTGTGTGGGACTGTGTATGAAAAATTGGGAGTTTTAGCTTGTTATCATTTTTTTTTTTATTTTGGGGTATATATTTTATTTAACATCAAATTTTATAATGAAAAGATGGAATTTTAATTTTGTTTGGGCTAGGGTTTGGTGGTCGGAGGAGCTGAGGCTCGACTCACGCCACCGCCTCCCCTTTCCCCTCCTCCCCGCGGAATTTTCGTAGTGAGCGGCACCTGCGGTGGCCGCTACAAGCGGCGCCTGCGGTGGCCGCAGGGGAGCTGCGGGGAGCTTCCCATCTCTCTCGTGATGGGAGGTGAGCACCGCAGAGGTCTCCCCAACTTTCTTTTTTTTTTTTATTAATTAAAGTTTTTTTTTAAATAAAATAAACCGTGTTTATTTTGCAAAGTATGATTTAAATAGTTCTTTTTTTAAATTATTTATTAATAATTATTATTAATATATGTTTTATTAATGATGATTAATAAATATGTATTAATTAATAATTCACTCGAAATCTACGTTTTATTTAACAATTAATAATATATATATATATATATATTATTAATGAGATTAATATATATATATATATATTAAATAATACTTAATTTGAAATTGTGTGTTATTAAATTTATAATTGTTATATTTTATTTCCTGGAGTTAATATTTTAATTGGAAAATTGCTTGGAATAAAATATATCTTGTTAATTTCTACATAATATATTATTCAAGGATATATTATTATTGGATTTGAATATTCTAGGAGACCTAGGAATTTTAGAAAGGAAATACTTATCATTGGATATCTTGTAGACTTAAATGACATGCTATTAGATTTATTGGAAATTTAATGATGTGTCGATTTGAGAATTGGTAAGATGTTGTTGTTATCATTGGTGAAATAAATGGTTTAAATATACTTTTCCTCTGTAATGAGAATCAGACAAATGGTAATATTGCAATTGTGGCATTGTATTCCCCTTGTAATTGTGATTTTCTGTTAATGTATTTGGAAAACTTAGATCGTTTAGAAAACTTGATCAACTTTTACTGTTTAAACCAGTAGGAAAGAAGATTGCCCGTTTCCGGTTATTGCCTATGCAAGTTAAATTTTTGTATTCGCTTTTGTTTAAAGTAATGGCAAGGCCTGGATATGTTGTTTGGACCCTGTTGTCTGGTTGGTTTGTGGTTGGCCATAGTTGGTCAGGTCTTCTAGATAGAGTACTGTCGGGCAATGGACCTTTGTACTAGCTTTTAATATGCTCAGTTGGACTCATTTCTATGTAGGGATCATTTAGGATTTATTGACCAAAGTGGTCATTTGTATATTGGTTGTACTCGCCTAAAAGGCAGGAATGTAAGTGACGTGAACCCTATGTAACTATAACTTAATTAATTATCAAAGGGGTCTTGCAATTGAGCAAACCTAGAGATGTAGCCCTCTAGGGGTGAACTCCGAGATCATTTTGGTGTTATGCGATACTTTTGTTCTTGTGTTTCCTGGTTAGTGTTAGCATGCATGGATGGCAATTTGATAGAATGTATAAGTGGGTTAGATGAGAATTATCGTAATGCATGTATGTAGTCGACTTTTAAATGCAATAAATGGATCATGAAGGAATGTACTCTAGTAATGTTAATGAAAATAAGTATGCATGAAAAGACCTCATTAGTTATGATGATATTATAGAGCATTTTGGAACAAGATGCATGGTATGAGTTTAATGCAAAATTGTACGTAATGAATGGATAATGATTATTGGATGAACTCCTCATATTACCTAAATTGTAATTCTAATGGATGAACTTCATTTAGTTACTTACATTTTAATCTTAATAAATGAACTTCATCATAATAGCTATATTTTAACTAAATTGGATGAACTCATTTAATTATTTACATTTTATTCTTAATCAATGAACTTCATCATATTAACTTCATTCTAACTATAATGGATGTACTCATCAAGCTATCTATATTTTAACCCTAATGGATGAACTTCATTATGCTATTTACATTTCAACCTTAATATGTGAACTTCATCTTAATAGCTACATTCTAACTATAATGGATGAACTCAATGAGTTATTTACATTTTAGCTTTAATAAACAAACTTTGTTATGTTAGCTATATTGTAACTAAAATAGATGGACTCACCAAGTTAACCATATTTTAACCTTAATGGATGAATTTACAAGTTATCTATGTTTTAACTTCTATGGGTAATTTTCCTCATGTTAGCCTCATCTTCAACCATAATAAATGAACGCTTCCTAATTTCTATAATGTTAATTCACACAACAAATTATATCCATGTTTCAAGAAATAGCATGTAAATAAGATATCCTTCTTAATTGGATCAAATGTCACGAGTTGAGTTAGGTGTTAAGTTGTTGGAGACTACTGCTCCAATCGAGCCTAACAGGTAAAACACTAACTTACAAATATTTTGGGCACCAACCCAAGGAGCACCAACCCTTGTCTTTTAGGGAACCAACCCAAGGAGCATCAACCCCTGCACCAAGATTCAACTTGGTGATGTATATTGAAATACTATTTGAATGCAATTAAGGCTTCTTGTTGCAAATGAATTCTACAACTCTTTGATCAAATAACACTCTGTCGGTTGACAGTCTTTTTCTCCTCCACTGAAACTCACACTGCTGGTTGTGGGATTACTGTCTTTATTTCTCAACCTCTGTTATCTTTCTCTCCCTATCACACATGATCTCTCAACACACTGGATCACACAAGGATGATGCTTGGTCTACCACACCTTACCGATTAGGCTCAACTGCAAGACTATAGAACTACCAATGGAATCCTCTCACTGGTATACTTTCTCATGCAACCTACAACCTTCTCAGAATTCTTTCTAAGACTCACCACTCTTTTCTTTTCTTACTCTTTCTCCACTTCACCTCTTTCACAGCATCAACTCTTTTGTTTTGAGCTCTCATTTTTTTATATCGTGATTTCCCACCATAACATAATTTGAAAAACTTGAGCAGTTAGGTTTTCTTCTTTTCGACACAATCTTCATGAGATCCAATCCTACCTATCTTGGATCGATCACTTGTCCTAGAAGGATGCACCTTTACATGGTTTCCATTACCCAATGCACATTTTCTGGAAATGACAATCTCAAATCAGATCTTCTGTCATGAAATCAGTCAACACATAAAGTGCTTCAGAATTTTTCTTTTTGAGGACTTCTTGAATCATATTTCCCTTGCATAGATTCAGGCACCAACTACTCTCTGATCTTCCTCTGTCATTCCTTCTTCCTCGAGCCGCAATTAGTCAGATAAAATCCCATGATTTTTGGCTCCTCCATTAATGGTGATTATCTATTTCATCAACCTTGTTGATGAGGCTTCACCAACCACAACATGTTTGCCACCTTTACTTCACATGACATCACAACAATCAAGACATGGCCCACCAACACACACCTGGTTTGAAAAACACATACCGGTACAACTATTTATCGATAGAGCTTTCTTCTTCTGTAAACTGGTAGAACACCCTATACTAGTAACACCTCATCACTTTCAGTGGTGTGAGACTGCCGATAGGTCTTCATTCTTTATGCTCACCCTTATGTGAGTATTCATCATGCCTATTGACATCAATGAAAACTTAGTGTCAAATTGCCAACAATCTCCCCCTTTGGCATTGATGTCAACTTCTAGTGAGATACTCCATACCGGTACATTTCTCCCCTTTTGACACAATGAAAAAGGGTATTGTGCACTCCCCCTTTGACCAATATCAGCTCCCTCCGAGCCACATAAAACCTGCCTAGGCAGATGATACAACTCCCAAAATTGTGTCGGAGGTACTCAAAATTTCTTACTAGTAATGGTTTGGTGAAGATGTCTGCTACTTGTTCACTAGTAGGAACATAACCCATCCTTACCTCCTGTCCTTCAACCTTCTCTCTGAGAAAATGATATTTGATAGCAATGTGCTTTGTTTTGGAATGCATGATAGGATTCTTTGCTATGTTGATTGCACTCAAATTGTCACACCAAATGAGAATAGGATCAGTGATGTCCACCTATATATCTTTGAGAGTCTGCTTCATCCAAATCACCTGAGAGCAACATGTAGTAGCAGCAATATACTTAGTTTCAGCAGTAGATAGAGAGACCGAGTCCTGCTTCTTGCTAAGCCAAGAGACCAACCAGTCACCAAGAAAGAATGCACCACCACTTGTGCTCTTTCTATTATCAATGCATCATTCCAAATCAGCATCAGTGTATGCTTCCAAGATAAATATTCTTGTTTAGGATACCACAAACCATAGCTAAGTGTTCCTTGTAGGTACCTAAAAATTCTGCTAACAACATTCATGTGTGACTACTTTGGGGAAGCTTAGAATCTGGCCACCATGAACACTACCTGAACTATATTTGGTCTTGAAGTGGTTAGATATAGTAGACTCCCTATCATGGATCTATACAGAGTTTGATCCACCACCAGTGATTCATCATTCTTTCTTAATTTGCTACAAGTCACCATGGGGGTACTTGCCGGTTTGCAATCTTCCAGTTGGAATTTCTTCAACATCTCCTTTGCATACTTGATTTGAGAGATAAAGATTCCTTTATCTTGCTGTAATATATACAAACCAAGGAAGTAAGTCAATTCACCAAGCATTGACATCTCAAATTTTGACTACATCTCATCAGCAAACTCTTTGCAGAGGGTATCCTTGTTGCCTCCAAAGATGATGTCATCTACATACACCACCATAATAATCATGTGATTCCCATATTTCTTTATGTACAAATTATTTTCTGTACTTCCCTTTTTGAATCCCTTCTCCTTCAGATACTGATCTAATCTTGAGTACCATGCTCTAGGAGCTTGCTTTAGACCATATAGAGCCTTCTTTAACTGACACACAAATGTCTCATCATCATGTAGTAGAAACCCTTCTGATTGCTCCATGTATACTTCTTCTTCCAAATTTCCATTTAGAAAAGAAGATTTTACATCCATTTGATATACTTTATAGCCCTTGTAGGTAGAGTAAGCTAGAAACATTCTAATTTCTTCTAATCTAGACACCGATGCAAATGTTTCTTCAAAGTCAATCCCCTCTACTTGAGAGTATCCTTTGCATACTAGTCTAGCCTTGTGCCTTATAATCTTACCTTCTTCATTCACCTTGTTTCGGTAGACCCATTTTGTGCCAATGATATTCTTGTCTTTCAGTCTAGGGACTAATTCCCAAATCTTGTTCTTCTGAATCTAGTGCAGTTATTCTTCCATGGCATCCATCCATTCTTGCCGCTTACAGGCCTCAATGAACATTTTGGGTTCAACTTTAGTCATGAGGCATAGGTTGACTTTTTCATCATTCCATGCAAGTCTTCTTCTAGTCTGCACACCATCACTCATATTTCCCAAAATATGCTCTTCTGGGTGATTCAGCCGTACATATCGGTTGGGGACCTTCTTGGATGCAACCTCTGGTTCAGTATCTGCCTGAACTTCACAATATTCATCACAAGAGTCATCATACTAGTTAACCTATGGTTGACATACTTTGTGCATATCTTCATCAACTTTTACATGCACACTCTCAACGACTCTTCTTAGTCTTTTATTGTAGCATTTGTAGGCTTTGTTGTTAGATGAGTAACCAAGGAAGATTCCTTCATCACTCCTATAGTTGAAACTTCCTAAACCATCCATATCTTTCTTGATGAAGCACTTGCTTCCAAATACCTTGAAGTATTTGATTGATGGCTTCTGATCATACCATAACTCATAAGGTGCCATTTTGTTGTTTGTTCTTAATTGAACTCAGTTCAAAGTGTATGCAACAATATGAATAGCTTCTTTCCAATATGTGTCCGGTAGACTGGCCTCATTTAACATGGTTTTGGCCATATCCTTGACTGTCCTATTCTTCCTTTCTACCACACCATTTTGCTGTGGTGTTCTAGGAGCATATTATTGCCTTCTAATTCCATGTTTTTCATAATAATCTTCAAATTCATTTGATGTGAACTCTCCACCCCTGTCTAATCTTAGGCATTTTAATCTGTACCCACTTTTCTTTTCCACCATTTTCCAAAAAATCTCGAATCTTTCAAATGCTTGTGAATTTATCTTGTAGAAAGGTGACCCATGTCATTCTTGAGTAGTCATCAATGAAGAGCACAAAGTATCTTTCACCGGCAAGAGCTCTTGTTTGAGTTGGACCACACAGATCTATATGCACAATTTCAAGTGGTCTTGATGTGTTGTGCTCCTTTGTCCTGAAAGTCACTTTTGTTTTCTTACCTTTTACACATTCATCACAAAATGTGTTTACCGGTTTGATGATGGGTGGAATATTCCTCACATGCCCCTTTTTTCTTACTGCAACTAAGTTATCAAAATTCATGTGGCCTAATCTTCTATGCCACAACCAATTTTCATCTACTTGTCCTAACATACATTGGGACTCATAGCATTCCTTCAAATTATAAACATTTCCATTGGTTCTCTTTCCTTCTGCCATAATTTTACCAGTATTGTCTTTCTTTATCTGGCAACTGGTTGAGTCAAAGGTGAATTTGTAACCTTTGTCACACATCTAACTCACACTCACCAGATTATGCTTGAGGCCTTCCACATAATATACATCATCTGCCTTTAGTTTTCCATCAATGCTTAGAGTTCCTTTTCCCTTTATTTTGATGGAGGAATTGTCTCCAAACGTTACCGATCCACCATTCCAATCTTCAAGTTTGATGAATTTGTTTTTGTCACCAGTCATATGGTTTGAACAACCACTATCTACCACCCATAGATTTTTTCTTTCAGCATGCAAGGTCATCTATACTAAGACACTTGATTCTGCCTGTCTCTTTTCTTTCTCAACCCTAACTATTTTGATTTCCTTCTTCTTGTCTACTGCTATATTAAGCTCGGGTTCAATTACCGGCCCTTGATCTAGATTTGCCTTCATTTGCTTGATCTTCTTTTTTTTGCATAGCTTTTCTATGTTTCCAAATTCTTGGCAGTTATAGCATTTTACATTTTCATTTAAGGGAATGTCCTTAAAATTATTGTAGGGTACTGGTTTGTTCTTCCTATAATCAAAACTCTTATGACCATATCCATTGCACTGATAGAAAATAACATTCATATCCCAGAGTGCATTAAATGAATTTCTACTTTCATAATTCATAGAAGGCTTATTGTTTAACCTACACTCAGCTATTCTATGCCCAAATTTATTACACCGGTAATAGTAACCATGAAAGTTTGAAATATACCGGTTAGACTATCCTGGTCCTGAATGGAACTGCCTCATTGGGGGGTCTTCCCTTCATGTTGTTAAATCTGGTGAATTCTTCACGGTCAATTTTGGCATTCCTCCTTGGGTCTGCATATTGGTGCAAGAAATGTGGCCTCTGGTTCATTTCTGCATACCGATTTGAGTGACGATTTCCAACAACAGCTGCATATGTCTTTTTGCCGGTATCCTTGCCTACAGTGAATGTCTTCTTTTCTTCACCTTCAATTGAAGAAATGAACATTATTTCTTTGTTGGATTTATCTTTGTGGGTTGAACTTTGACCTTCTTCAAAACCTAAGCCATCGGTGTCTTTGGATTTCTTTTGTTTGCTCAACATCTTATCTAAGGCCATAGTGTTACCTTCATACTTGCTCCTTATTTTTATTTCTTCCTTGCTTTCTTCAAGCTCCTTTCTAAGATTTATTATTTCTGCTTCCAACTCTTGATGCTTCTTTTCTTTCTTTGTCAGATCAAAGGTTGTAGCCTCACTAATCCTCTTAGTTTCTTCCAGCTACAGTTTCAAGTTAGATATGACTTGACCGGACTCTTCTAGAGGCTGCTTCAAAAGATCTTGTTCATCTACTGCAACAAGCTTAACCCTCTTGAGTTCTCTTCTTGTTTTACTCAATTCTTCAAGCACACTGATAAGTTCACTCTCCAAATCCACTTCAACCTCAATATCCTCTTCTTCCTCATCTTCATCAGCTGGTCTGTCAAGTGCCATGAAAAGATTGACTTTTTTGTCAGTCTCATGGTCATCTTCCGATGCATTTTCATAATTTGTTGTCATCCTCAATGGTATATAGGGTGTTCTGGTTCCAGTAGCCTCTCCTTCCCTGCCGGTAGTCATTCCTTTCTCTGTCTTTCCTGAAAGATCTTCTAAACTCTCTTGACTCATCTCCACCAGTTTCTTTGTGAGGATAATTTGCAGCGAATTGTCCTACTCTCCCATAGTTAAAGTATTTAAGTGGTAGCTTTCCTTTGTACTAGATGGATCCTCTTTTGAGCTTCCTGATAAAGTTTTCTACTTCTGCATCAGATTCTTCACTGGATTCTTTATGAGTAATTGCTTCTTTGCCCTTTCTAGTGATGCTGAATTTTGCTTCTTTCCTTTAGGAAGTATCATCGGTTGTTCTCATCTCATAGGATGTCAGAGAGCCAAATAGCTCATCCATTGTAAAAGTCTTCATATCTTTGGCTTCTTCTATGGTTGACACCTTAGTATCATATTTGGGAGTAAGAGATCTAAGTATTTTCTTGACAAGAATCTCATCTACAATCTCTTCTCCAAGTCCTCTAATGGTATTCATAGTCTCATCGAATTGGCCTCTTAGTGTTTGCATCTTGGCTTCTTTGACTTTTGCATCTCCCTCAAACAACCTCTGCAATTTGTCCCATGTCTCCTTTGTTGAAACATAGTGCATGACTTTGACAAATTCATTATCGGACAATCCACTCAAGATAGCATGTTTTTCCTTTGCATTATTCTCATACTCCTTTTTTGCATCTTGATCAGTGGGAGGAGTATTAGGAACAACATACCCATTCTTGATTGACATCCACACATCAAAACCATAAGATGAAATACAAGTCTCCATTCTTCTGCTCCAGAAGGCATAGTTGAATCCATCAAACATGGGGGATTTTGAGGAAGAAGACTCACTTCTTGCCATTTTTTTCAAGGTACATAATCAACCCAAGGTTTAAATATAACCAGTAACTTTTCTCTGATACCAATTGTTGAACATAGAATAGCACTCAGAGGGGGGTGAATCAGTGGTTCCTAATCTTATCTTTTGTCTGATCTAACTTCAGAATATTAGTTATTCACTCAACCACTAAACAGACATACCGGTAATACAAGAAAGAAAGCCAAAGAGATCATTCACACACAAGTAACTCACAACACCAAATTTATGAGGAAAACCCAATATGGGAAAAACCTCAGTGAGAAAAGTTGTTGGAGACTACTGCTCCAATCCAGCCTAATAGGTAAAACACTGACTTACAAAGATTTTGGGCACCAACTCAAGGAGTACCAACCCCTATCTTTTAGAGAACCAACCCAAGGAGCATCAACCCCTACACCAAGCTTCAACTTGGTGATGTATATTGAAATACTATTTGAATGCAATTAAGGCTTCTTGTTGCAAATGAATTTTGCAACTCTTTGATCAAATAACACTCTACTAGTTGACAGTATTCTCCTCCACCACCGAAACTCACACCGTCGATTATGGGATTATTGTCTCTATTTCTCAACCTTTGTTATCTTACTCTCCCTAATGATGTCTACTCTACCACGTGTTACCGGTTAGGCTCAACCGCAAGACTATAGAACTGCTGGTAGAATCCTCTCACCGGGTATAATTGCTCATGCAACCTGCAACTTTCTCAGAATTCTTTCTAAGACTCACCACTCTTTTCTTTGCTTACTCTTTCTCCACTTCACCTCTTTCGCAACATCAACTCTTTTGTTTTGAGCTCTCATTTTTTTTATATCATGATTTCCATCATAACATAATTCAAAAAACTTGAGCAATTAGGGTTTCTTCTTTTCAATACAATCTTCATGAGATCTGATCCTACCTATCTCGGATCGATCACCTATCCTAGAAGGATGAAACTGCACATGATTTCCATTATCCAATGTACATTTTTTGGAAAAGGCAATCTCGAATCAAATCTTCTATGATGAAATCAGTCGACAAATAAAGTGCTTCAAAAGTTTTCTTTTCGAGGACATCCTGTTGTCACTCAAATTGCACCCGTAGTGCACAAGCTGACAGCTCAACCAACTTGGTGACACATGGGATAATTCTTAGGCCTGTGGGTTGCCTATAGTGAGAATTAACCTCCAGATGAAGGGTTGGTTCCCTGTGAATAACTCTAAATCTTTACCAAGAAAAGGGATAGGAAAACTTAAAATGAAACTAGAAAGAAATTTGCAAATGCTAAACGAAGGTGAAGCATCAATAAGATATCTCAAAATGACAGAGATACAATCCTAAATACACCAATCTACATAACTAGACTTCTAGTTCATAACACATAAATATTTCATGCAAAGGATTTAAACTTCAAGAAATTGAAAGAAAAGAAAACTTTCACAATCAACCGAATGAGCCAATATATCACAATGCACAACCTGTGATTTAGAAATGAGACTAGAAAATTTAAAGGTTATGTAGACAATAACACAATAAACTAACTCTCAATCAAGAATAAGAAAATGAACTATAAAGACATAAGGCATAAGCTGGTAATTTTTATTCAAAATTTTGTCATAAAACTGCATATGAGCTACAAGAATGTATTCTCTGCTAAAACCAGCCAAAGAATCATCAAGAACTAGTGAAGAAAGATAAAAAAATTTCACTTTATACGAAATCCTTCCAAAAGGTAGAGGAAAGATAACTCTAGAATGACTGAAGATGAACTCCCACTGAAAATATCTCCTCTGAAAACTGATTCTCTTGTAGAAATAAAAAGCCACCAAAAAAGGCTTCAAAACATGCAAAAATAACTCATGTAAACTCGCTCTTAAGCTTGGTAATTCATTTCAAATTATTAGTCAACTAAATGTTGACCCATGTGGCACTAAAAAACAATCCATATTACCTCAAGATCACAAGAAAAAACTCATGCAAACTTACTCTGAGATTAAAAAAATTGCCTGCATTAACCAGATGACTTCTTCTTATTTTACATGGATCCTTGGACACTACCTTGCGTGCCACCACTTTCGGCTTTTGACAGTAACTAGCATTGTTTTCTTCATCGAGTCATTGGGTTAGCACTAAAACACTTATTTTGATGGCCGATGATATGCTTCATTTCACCTTCTTTTCTATTAGGTCGGCCATGTGTCACATCTTGGTTGGTTCTGGGGTTCCTGCCCTGCCATCTTAGCACGGCCTGGACTCACTGCCGGAATGAAGCTCCTCCATCCAATTAACCTTAATTTGTGTTCTTTATTTATTCTTCTGAATTGCTTCCTTAGCAGGCCCCACTACTTGGTCGCCAAGTTGGGGCGAATAAACACCGCGCATCTTCATCATGCGGTATAGCAACCACCGCTAGATGTTCAAGAACCTACTTGCTTTTTACCTCTGCTGGTTTTCTCTCATCTTCCTCAGCCCATGGGAATGAGAGATGCCAATGAACTTTGAACTATTGAACCACTTTGAACTGATGAACTTTGAACTGGTGAAATTTGAACCGGTGAAAGTTCAAGTTCAAAGTGGACTTAAAAAATATATACATCCACTCATCTATAGCCTTTTGCCACTTGTCAGCCTCTGATCTGCTCGTGGGTCCACTTTGTCTTGCCACCTGGACCTACCACTAGACTTGGTCTACCTTGATTCCTTATCTACTCTCTAACCCATGGCGCATCCTTATTCATTTTGAATCCACCTAGATGACCATCTGGATGACCACATCATCAGTCATCAAGTCACGATGATAATTGGGCGAGCAAGTTTTCCTTGTGGTATGGCGACCACCGTCGGATCTAGGTTCAGATCATTGGATGTGATCAATTTGCTCAATCTTTACTCTTGGTTGATCTTCTCTCTTGTGCTGCATGTCAATATGTGTTACCCTCTGATTAGCTCATGAGATCCTCCTGGGAACCACCCATCTGTCAGGCCGCCATGTGTCCTACTCTATCGAATCTTATTCCTTCAGTGAGTTGCTTACCAGTTTTATCAAACCTAAATTTTCATCGATATTATTATGTCGATGAAACTGAGCCTTCAGTGAAAGTTTTTTGGGACTCATCATGGCCAAGGTCTGCTTGATTTCATCCATCCATGACATGTCACCATCCACTCGACTGACACCTATCTACCACATATCTTTGGTCGTATCCCCTCTGTTCTACCACGTCATCAGCTGCCAAGTCATGGCGATATCTAGCAAGCATCTAACCATCACAACATAGTGACAACCATTGGATCACCATAATCTGCATCTGATCTTTCTGACTTGCTTGATCTTTAGCCTCTCTGAGCACTTTCTTTTATGCCACAGTGTCACCATGCATCAACCACTGGTTTGCTCGCGGTTCCACCTTGTGTCGCCACTTGGACCTGCCACTGGACTTGGTCTGCTTTGATTCCTCATCTACTCTCTATCCCATGGTGCATCCTCATTTTCTCTTAGCCCACCTGGATGACCACCTGTCTACCACCTCATCAGTCACCAAGTCATAGGGAATAACTATCAAGCACCTTCATCATGCGGTATAGCGACGACTGTTGATCTGCCCTCAAACTGCTTGATCTTTACTCTCTTAGCCGCTCACCTTTTTCGCACGTGCTTTGTCGCCAAGTCGCAAAGATAACTGGCATGCATCTTTTTATTCTGACATAGTGACAGTCATCGAATCACTGTGATCACCATTGATCTTTCTTCAACTTGCTCGCTCTTTAGTCTCTCTGCCTGTCGGCTGATCACAAAATCAGGATGCCTTGAGACACGCGCGCACAGGGTCCACTAGGCCATGAGTTGCCTCTTCTTGCCAAAAGTCCGTAAGCTTTGATACCATACTTATATGTGGCCTTATATTTAAATGTGATAAACTCCCTCCGCGTAGCCAATGTGGGATAAAAGGTCTTTCTGTCTAGTGACTGAAAATGCTTGGAAACTCTAAGGCCTTTTAAAAAAATCTCTTTGGCGCCCAAGTAAAAACTTTACATCGGCAGATTGTATTTGCTCTGAGATTATTTTTTCCTTACTTCATCAGGTGGCAGAATGAATTTGGCATTCTTAAATCAGCATGTTGAGCTCAACCTCTTCGGGAGCCCATTTTAACCCACATGCTGCATTGCTTTTCTGTATCTGCACATGAAGCAAACAAGTTAGACAAAAATAGTGCATTTCTCCCTGGTTCATGATTTGATCTTTTCAAAATGAATGAATGCAAGGCTTCATTAGGGCACTAAATTTGGCATGTGCAATTTGGTAACATTTTTGGCAACTTCTGCAGAGTGTTTGCATGCTAAACACTATAGACCAGTCATGGCTTATCCATTGGGCTAATAGAGTCTCTTCAGCCCTCTCTCCAAATAGAACTTCTTGAAAATTCAGCTGCTCTGTAGCATGACAGCAAAACAAAACAGGAAAACTAGGAAAAAACAAGTGGTGCTGCCTAAAACAGAAACCACAAAACTATGCATGAGCACTTATTGAAAAATAGAAGCAAACATAGAAAGTGTATCGACACTTATTATCTTAAATAAAATCTCAAAGGTAAGCTTTGAGATGAATCCCATTAATTGGGATTGGAAGGGTCTCACCTTTCAACTTTGAAAGCTGAAAAGCATTACATTGCCTTTTCTCAGTAATGATGTATGGGCCATCCCATATGGCATCAAATTTAGTATGCTTTACAGGCTTACTCTTCAATTAATCCCATTTCAAAACAAAATCTCCCTCATTGAAAATTCTCAGAGTTGCCTTTCTGTCAAAAGTCCTCTTCATTTGAGCTTCATAATTTTCAATAGTTATCCATGCTTTCTTTCTTACCTCCTCCAGCTCTATTAATTCTACCAACCTAAACTACATGGGTTCTTCTTGCAACATTTCTAGCTCTCTAATCAAAGTTAGTGTAGGCATTTCAACTGAAATTGGGAGTCTTGCCTCTTTACCATAAACAAGGACATAGGGAGATATACCTAGCTCTCTTAGGGGTGATTCTACCAACCCACAATGTATGTTTCAACTGAGTGTTCCAAGTTCTCTGATTATCTTCTATTGTTCTCTTGATTATCCTAATCAAGTTCTTATTAGTAGACTCAGCTTTTCCATTACCCTGAGGGTAATAATTGGACGAAGTACTCAAAAATATGTTTTTCTAGACAACCCAATCAGTAATCTTAAATCCTACAAAAGCTAATGCATTGTCTAAAATAATAGAATCAGGGATACCAGATCTTGCTACTAAGTCCTGATAAAAGTTTAGAACTGCACTTTCATTTGCCTCTTTCAAGGGTACAACTTCAATCCACTTGGTAAAGTAATCAGTGGCTGTCAAGATCCATTTATGCCCAGAACTTGAAGGTGGATTGATGACTCCGATAAAATCAAGACACTTCATGAATGTTTGTTCAATTTGAACAGGTTGTAGGGGTAAAGCTGCCATCTTCTGTTTGCCTGTAAATATTGCACAATTCTTACATTTCCTTACCCAAGCATAGACATCTTTATGCAAATCAAGCCAAAAATATCCTGCCCTCATGATCTTTAATGTTGTAGTCTGTGGTGCAAAGTGACCACTAGCTAGTCCATTATGGAATTCCTCTAATATTCTCTCAGTTTGATCTGAATCTATGCATCTTAAGAATACACCATTAATTTTTTTTCTAAACAAAATTCCATCCAAAATGATATAAGGGATAGCTTGAAGTGTATAGTATCTTCGTTTAGCATTGTTCAGGCCTTTAGGACACTCACCAGTCTAAAGAAAATTCATCATTTCCTACACCCAACTTGTAGGAGGTGTTGCTACAACAATTGGCTAGTTATCTTCATGAACTAGGATAGCTTCTTCACTTTCTTGTTCGGTGTTTTCATTGTGACTAGCGAGCTATTCGCATAATCCCTTACCTCTCTAGTCAGCTTCATTACCTTTATATTGACATCATACTCCATCACTTTCATGATCCAACCAGCTCTTTTGTCATTAAGATCTCTATTCAACAAAAATTCTTTTATACTAGGATGAGCAACCATTAGGTGAATTTTGTTACTTGAAATCATGTGTCTAAATTTATTTAGACTTCTAATGACTGCTAATGCATGTTTCTCAACAAAAGAATAATTTTGTTTGTACCCTTCTAGGCCTTTCCTGAATAATGCTATTGGTTGTTCCAATTCCTCATCATTCTATTGAATCAACATAGTTGAAATAGTATATAAAGTACCAAAAGCATATAATATTAAATCCTTTGCAAAGTTTGGATTAATCAAAGTAGGTGTTGATGCTATGGCAGTCTTAATCTCTTCAAAATTATTCTTAGCCTCTTTGGACAAGCTGAAAGTAACATTTTTCTTAAGCATGCTAATCAATGGCTTCAAAAGAAATGCTATATTAGGGATGAATCTCCTTACAAAATTGATTCTGCCTATAAAGCTTTGAAGGCCTTTCTTATGTGCAGGTAAAGGAAAAGCTAAAATAGCACTTACCCTCTCTGGATCTATGGTTATTCCATGTTTGGAGATAATATAGCCCAACAAATTACCCTCGTGTATGGCAAAAAAACACTTTTTGGGGATTTAAAGATATTCCATATTCTCCACACCTTTCAAAAATCTGCCTTAAGTGAGAAAAGTGCTCTTCCACATGCTTTGAAAAAATGGTTACGTCATCAAGATAAACCAAAACAAATTTATTTATAATACCTTGGAAGGCCATATTCATTTCCCTCTAAAAGGTTGCTCTTGCATTAGATAAACCAAAAGGCATTTTCCTATATGTCATTGTTCCCCATTTTGTAGTAAAGGAAGTTTTAAATTGGTCATCCTCTTTTACCAGAATCTGATTATAACCAAAATAACCATCAACTAGTGAAAATCTATCTAAACATGAAACTACTTGTAAGATCTGCTCCATTGAGGGCAGCGGGTAATGATCTTTTAGAGAAGCTCTATTAAGATCTCTAAAGTCTACACAAAGTCTAAGCTCACCATTCTTCTTTCTAACAGGAACCAAATTTGAAACCTGAGATGTATGCTTTATAGGAAAGATGATATTACCTTGGATCGGTTTGTTTAGTTATGTCTTCATGAGATGCTCGAGCTTTGGATTAAGGGGCCTTTGCTTTTGTCTCACAGGCTTGGAATCAACTTCCAATTCTATGGTGTGTTGGGCTAATGCGGGGTTAAATCCCTTCAAATCTTCATACTGCCATGCAAATACATCATTGAACTCTTGACAAAGCAAAACAAATGCCCATTTCTCATTAGTTGTACATACCTTTCCAAGCTTTAATAACTTATCTCTGAAGATCTCAATAGGTTCGTAGTGCTCCTCTTTAACTAGCATGCTGCCCTTTTCCTTTCTAACTTGATCATCAGTGTTAAATATTGACTCAAGGGTTACCAATCCCTTTGGTAGCTTATTAGTTTTCAATTGAGGAATCTGATTTTCATATTGCTTTACAAACTTATGATGATTACCAGCTGCAAATTCAGCCTCTTCACTAAGAAAATTAATAATTTGTTCATCTAAATCAAAGACTTGCCAATTGACACTATTATCTAGAATTGAAGGCCTAACAACCACTTTGACATATTGTTGTCTTTTAATATTTCTTACCTCATATGGTATAACAAATTGAGCACCCAAGGAAGCCAACTTATCTGCTTCCTTATTCTGATTTCTAGGCACTGACAGCAGATTGAAAGCATCAAATTCTTCAATTAAGTCCCATAGCCTATGCTTATACATTTTAAGGACATCATTTTTAGTCACATTGACACCTCTTACTTGATTTACCACTAGCTCACTATCCCCAAATACTTGCAAACACTTTACATTTCTTTTTCTAGCCCATTCCAATCCATGTGCAAGTGACTCATATTTAGCTGTATTATTAGTACAACTAAAAGAAAATCTAAAGGCTGAAAAGTATTTCTTACCTTCAAGAGAGATTAAAATAACACCACCACTGGAACCAACCTTTCTCTTCGAGCCATCAAAATAGAGTTACCACAATTAATTGTTCTGTTGTTCACCCTGCTCTTTGGATAATTGATTGTCATCCTTTTCAAGATTAGGGACAGCGACACCTTCTTCATGGATCATGTAAACACCCAACTCTAATTCTTCCATATGCTTGAATGGATCTTCCTCATCATTTTCTACTACCCATTCATCTAATACTACATCAGATATCCCTTCTATTGGAGTGTTTGGATCTGGGATATCAGGTTGTTCATTAGATTCTTGTCTAAACAAATTTGCATTAATGTATGGTTTTATATAATCATTAGCTAACAATTCTGATTTTATGGTCACTTTGGTATCATATCTTGTTCTAAAAAACATGTGTGACCAATCAGAAGACAAATACCCACCCCACTTGGCTGTGAAATCTCTAGACAAGCATAAAGCAAAGTAAGGTGGAAGATCTATGATGTAGACATCTTGTGGGATTGAGAAGTTTGGGCATGCATGCAATATGAGATCCAAATTTTTAATCACACCTACTATGTTTACTGCTGTCCCTTCTAACTAGACTACCCCTTTTGAAAGATGCTCATATGTCGAACCCAGCTTATCAACTATCTTCTTTGGCATGACAGAACTACTTGCACCTGAATCAATCATACAAGTATGCACTAGGTGCTGACCTATGATTAAAGTTAGATAAAAAGGAGGGGATTTAACCTTCTAAGTTTGTTGTTCACCCTTCTTTTCTTAAGGGACATTGGATAAGACTACTTTAGGTTGCTCATTAGGAAGCTCTTGTGACAAAGAGATGTTAGACAAGGCATTTTTAAGCAAATCTTTTTTCCCTGGTAGAGCTAAGGAATCCCACATTGAGACACTAACGTGCGTCATTTTCAATTGATCCAAAATATTAAATGAGCTTGTACTAACCTTCTGCTTCCCTCTTTTAACAGCGGCATCCTCTTGAACTTGTGTTGTTGGTAATTGACCTCTTGGCTGATCCTTGTTGACCACTTGTTGCCCTTTTGGTAGGATTTGTATATTTAGAGTGGGTTGAGGTCTTGGTGCAGGAGAACCTCAGAAAACCTTTAAAGATGACATTTCAAACTTTGATAAGGGAGGATAAGGCATTAACAATGTCTTTAGGATGTTTTATATAGGTTTTCAATCATGCATTATATGTTTGTAATAATGAACCCCATCTTGTGAGCCAAACTCCTATTTTGGCATTTCTATGAGTTAATTAGGACTTTTGGACAATAGTGTTCCAATGTGTTGGTTTTAAGTGTTTTAAGATGTTTTAGGAGGGTTTGAACTTGACCCAAGGCATTAGGAGGCGAAAGATGACATTTTGACAACTTTTGCAAAAGTTGTCAACAGTTGTCATGAGCAACTTTTATACACTTTTTGCATTTTGTAATTTGAAGCTTCTCCAATGGCTCTAACCTCTTGATTTCTCATTTAGAGAAGTTGAGGAATGGTTTATAAACCTTTAGGATCCAATTTCCAAGGGGGTAATTGTACGGAGAAGAGTTTTTGATGCAAACAAACTAATGGAATTATGAGTTTTCCTGCAATTATGGAGTTTTGGTCCATGGTACGGTTCTATATGGATTGGGACCTATTCCCAATGATGTGAATTAATTTGAGAGGAGATTTTACTCTATTTTTGTTTTGATTTGGAGTCTTTATTGTGTGTGTTGCTCCTGATATTCAAGTTTTGTTCTAGGTGCCCGGAAAACCAGGGTTTACCTTGGGTTTTTCCTCCTTCATGGCCATATCTTGCACTTTACCAATCTGAGGCTCATGGGATTTGGTTAAAGGCAAGTATGGTCAATATATTTTATATTTCCAAGATGTTTTTGCAGGAGGAGCAAGGGAGAGAAGTGTTTGAAGCAACCCTAGGTAGACCTCTCTAAATGGCTACCTAGACCTTGGACAAACAAAATCACCTAGTGTGCAAATGGCGGTTCTTCCAGGCATGTAACCCTACAATCCCTATTGATTTATGTTTCCCAACATTCCCATGGGGTTGTAACCCACCGGTTCATTCTTCTGAGTATAGTTGCTTCATAAAAGCAACCTAATTAGCCCTTTTAGGACAGTCAAATTCCTACCGGCAAAGACCTTTATTTTCTAGACCTTGACCCTTCCTTTTGGGGACTTGTATAATTTCGAAAAGGGTATTTGAATCCATAACTTTTTTGCCAAGGTTTTTGGTAAAATATGAACTTAAGGTCCCTTTACCCACTAAATAGGGCTACAAGTAACTAGGCCTAATTGAGTGAGTTTCTTAAGGAATGAGTAAGTATTCTTGCCACTGGTGCTTTGTTTGAACTTAGGGAGATTTGTATGACCCAAAAATAGTTTGAAAATGACTTTTAACCCCTGGAGGTATCATGAAGTGTGTTGTATCAAGATACCCCTAATTGAGTAAGCAAGGGTCTTGGAGATGGTGAGAAGATTGTACTAAAGTTGTAGAGCCTTGCCTTGATAGGATCCCATTCATATTCTAGGGGGTTAGTATCATACATTTTGAGGTGTTTGGCAGGTAACAAGGAGGGCTCTGCATCAAGTGGTATCAGAGCTAGTAACAACTTTGGTAAGAAGATAGAAAATTAAGAGATGTTAGAGAAACAAGAAGAAGACATCCCCTAGAGGACCAATCACCAACATGGTATTGGAAAATATTGTGAGAGAGTAGGCCACTTCTTGCAAGGTAGTGCAGAGGGAGCTAGAGAGGTTGAGAGGTAGAGTAGGTGGGAAGGAAGATGGAGGCACTAGTAGTTGTGATGAAGGGGATGAGGTTGAGATCCCTATGCTAGAGGAAGAGGCGATTCCTCCTGACTAGAGGCACTTCCTTAATGCCCTCAAATCCATGGAGAGGAGAACCATGGAGCAGAAGATTGATTTTCTATCTTTCACTAGGAAGATGGAACTAGATGTTGTGATGGATTGGATAGACTCCCTATCTAGTTTCTTTGAGTGTGAAGACATTCCAAGACACCAGAAGGTGAAGATTGCTAAGTCCAAGTTGAAGGGAGCAGCCCTAACTTGGTGGAACTTTTTCCAAGAGGAAAGTGAGAAGGACAATAAGCCCAAGATTGTCTCTTGGAAGAGGATGGTTGCCTTAATTAAAGAGGCCTATGTACCCAAAGACTATGAAATATAACTCCATAAGAGGAGACAAAATATCAAGTAGAAAGAGATGGATGTAAACTCATATACAGAGGAGTTCCAAAGGCTATGCATGAAGTCAAAAAAAAAGAGGAAGAGAGTGATAAAGTTGCCCGGTACTTGAATGGATTAAGGTACAACATTCAAGAAGAATTGAACCTTCTTATCCTAGATACTGTTGGTAGATGCCATCAACTTGCTATCAAAGTGGAAGAGAAGATTAAAAGGAGACAAGAGCAGAATAATAAAGGAAGAGGAAGAAAATAGAGGGGTGGAAGGAATTTTTTTAGAAGCAAAGGAAATGGCTTTGGAAATCAAAGTGAAATGTCAAGAAGGAACTAAAGGAGAGAGCAGTTCCAATAACAATGGAGGATACAATCAGAGAGGTAACTTCAGAGGAAGAAGACCACCATTTAGAGGGAGATCTCAAGGTAGAGGTCCAATCAGATGTTATAACTGCAATCAAGAAGGACACATGGCTAATAGATGCTCGGAGAAACCTACTAGTTCCATAGGACAAAGAAGAAGTAACTTGATTTTAGAGGCTGACTACCAAAGTGTGGCAAGTGCAAACACATATCAAAGTGTCAATACCCCTGACAATTATGGATACCCTAAAAGAGGTGAAGCCTTGATGATTAGAAGAGTAGTAACCACTATGAAGATGTCTGATAGAGAACCCCCATAGAGGAAATCTCTATTCAAGACTACTTGCAAAGTAGGTGGAAAGGTTTGCAAGGTCCTAATAGATTCCGGTTCAATTGAGAACTTTGTGTCTCTAGAGATGATGGAGAAACTGAAGTTGAGGAGACTACCTCACCCTTGCCCCTACAAGGTCTCATGGCTCACACAAGGACAACAAGCTATTGTGGAAGAGCAGGCTTGGGTGGAATTTCAGATTGGAACCTATAGAGATAGATTGATGTTTGACATTGAAAAGATGGATACTTGCCATCTCCTATTTAATAGACCATGGAAGTTTGATTTAAATGCACAATATGATGGTTCTAGGAATGCATATTCCATTACCAAGGATGGTAAGGTGATTGAGTTGCTACCTTTAATGGATAATGAGGAGGAAACCAAACAAAAGGAAGCCAAGGTGTTGATATTAGGAGGGAAGCAGTTCATGAAGAACATAGAAAATGAAGGCATGGTTTGTTATGCCCTTATCCCTATTCCAGCAGTAACAAAGGTGGAGAGGTATGAAGATAAGAAAGAGGATTGATTGAGATTGATTGACCCTGCAGTGCAGCAGCTACTAGACAAGTACAAGGGTGTCATCTTTGATGGCATGCCAAGGTCACTACCTCCCATGAGGGACATAAACCATTGTATAGACCTTATATCTGGATCCACATTGCCTAATAAAGAAGCATACAAGCTCACACCAGATCAGAATATTGAGATGGCAAAATAGGTTGAAGAATTGTTGGAATCCGGATTGATTGGAAAAAGTTTGAACCCATGTGCAGTCCCTGTAATCTTGGCACCCAAAAAGGAAGGCACTTGGAGGCTTTGCACCAATTCAAGAGCTATCAACAAGATTACTATCAGGTATAGGTTTTCCATGCCTAGGATTGAGGATTTGTTAGATTGTTTGGGGGCTGCTAGATATTTTACAAAAAATGATTTAAAAAGTGGCTATCATCAAATTAGGATTAGGCCAGGAGATGAATGGAAAACTACCTTTAAAACAAATGAGGGGTTATATGAGTGGAAATTCATTCCCTTTGGCTTATCCAATGCACCTAGTACCTTTATGAGGTTAATGAATGAAGTCTTGAGGGATTTCATAGGGAAATTTGTTATAGTCTACCTAGATGACATTCTAGATTTCACTCAAACCAAAGGAGAACATCTAAAGCATGTAGACCTGGTCCTAAGGAGATTATATGAAGAAAAATTAATGATCAACTTGGAAAAGTGTTTCTTTATGTAGGAAGAGATCATTTACTTGGGATTTGTGATCTCATATGGTGAATTGAAAATGGATCAAGAAAAGGTGAATGCCATATTGTCTTAGCCTACACCTAGGACAATGAATGATGTTAGGAGTTTCCATGGCTTAGCTACCTTCTATAGGAAGTTTATAAGAGGCTTTAGTCATATTTGTGCCCCTATACTTGATATAATAAAGGGAGGACAAAAGTGTAGGTTTAGTTGGACATAAGAAGCCGATAACTCTTTTGAAACATTGAAAAGAAAAGTTGTAGAACAACTAGTCCTTGCCCTACCTAGCTTCAACAAGATCTTTCAAGTAGAATGTGATGCTAGTCATATGGCCATTGAAGCAGTGCCCAGTCAAGAAGGATGACCTATTGCTTTATTCAATGAGAAGTTGAATGAGGCAAAGAGGAGATATTCATCTTATGACCTAGAGATGTATGCTCTAGTCCAATCCTTGAAAAAATGGAGACACTACTTGCTACCAAAACAATTCATAGTTTTCATAAAAAGTAAAGCCCTTAGTTTCATAAATAGTCAAGAAAAGTTGAATCACTGGCACATGAAATGGGTAGAGACCCTACAAGCTTTCACTTTCATTCTTAAGCACAAGAAAGGAGTCAAGAATCAGGTGGCAAATGCTTTGAGCAAAAGAGTCCTAACTGCAAATCAAATTCGGTTGGAGAGTGTTGGAATAGACTCTTTGAAAACCATGTATGAAGATGTTGAATATTTTGGAAAGGCCTACAAGGTATGTACTTCATTTGATGAATGGTTTCATGTTGAGTATTTTGAATTTTTGATTCAAAATGGATTGTTGTTTAAGGGTGCATAATTATGCATACCCAAATGCTCTATGAGACTGAAAATCATTAAGGAAAAACATTGTGGAGCAATGGCAGGACATTTTAGTATTGACAAGACATTAGATTTGGTAAAAATACACTATTTTTGGCCCAAACTATAGACAAATGTCAGGAGATTTGTGGAGACATGTGTGATCTGCCAAAAGGCAAAAGGAAAGTCCACCAATGCAGGTTTATACCAGCCTTTACCCATACCTTCAAGACCATGGGAAAGCATAAGTATAGATTTTGTTTTAGGATTGCCTAGGACAAGGAAAGGATATGATAGTGTTTTTGTAGTGGTGGATAGGTTCAATAAGATGGCACATTTCTTGCCATGCAAAACAACTTGTGATGCTTCTTATGTAGCAGATTTGTTCTTTAAGGAGATTGTCTAGATACATGACTTACCTTTGACCATAGTCTCTGATAGGGATGTAAAATTTGTTGGTCACTTTTGGAGGACCCTTTGGAGAAGCTTAGTCCAAATTTATCCTTCTCCTCAGCCTACCATCCCCAAACAAATGGTCAAACAGAATTTGTAAACAGATCACTAGGGAATCTCTTAAGGTGTTTGACTAAATAGCATGGAGAAAGATGGGATAGTATACTATCTTAGGAAAAATTCTCCTATAATGACACAGTGAATAGGAGTACTGGTAAGTCACCTTTTCATATTGTCTATGACATCCACCTAAGGGGTGTGCTAGAGTTGAGAGAGGTACCTCAAGGAGAACCCATTAGTGCAGATGGAGAAACCTTTGCTACTACTATACAACAGATCCATGACCAAGTGAAGACTCATCTTCAACAATCTGTAGAGAGATATAAAGCTCATGTTGACAAAAAGAAGTGAGATGTTTAGTTTGATGTAGGAGACTTGGTGTGGTTTCACTTGAAGAAGGAAAGACTTCGAAAAGGAAAATACACAAAGCTGTTGTAAAGAAAGATTGGCCCCTACCAAATCTTGAAGAAATGTGGTTCAAATGCCTATGAACTTCAACTACCATCTGATCTTGGTTTGTCACCTATTTTTAATGTTTGTGACTTAACTCTTTATAAGTGTAGTGTTGGTGCAGGCGAAGACACAATGCAGGATATTGTTGATGATGACATTCCCAAATATGAACCACCAAAGTTGCATAAGATTCTAGATACTAATTTTCCCAAGCAAACCAGGAGTAAAGTTTACATGGAGTATTTGGTGGCTTGGAAAGGACAACCTGATACTGAAGCAGTCTGGATGACAGAGCAATAGATCAAAGATCATGGTGCAGACCTGCAGACTCTCATCTCAAGTGGACTTGAGATTTCTTCTTCTGGGGAGTATGGTGCAAGAGCACCTCATCAAACCTTTCAAGATGACATGCCAGACTCTGATAAGGGAGGATAAGGCATTAACAATTTATTTAGGATGTTTTATACTGGTTTTTTAATCATGCATTATATGTTTGTAATAATGAACCCCATCTTGTGAGCCAAACTCCTATTTTGGCATTTCTATGAGCCAATTAGGACTTTTGGACAATAGGGGATCCAATGTGTTGGTTTTAAGTGTTTTAAGATGTTTTAGGAGGGTTTGAACTTGCCCCAAGGCATTAGGAGGTGAAAGATGACATTTTGACAATTTTTGCAAAAGTTGTCAAAAGTTGTCATGAGCAACTTTATACACTTTTTGCATTTTGTAATTTGAAACTTCTCCAATGGCTCTAACCTCTTTATTTTAAGTTGAGAGAAGTTGAGGAATATTTTATACACCTCAAGGATCCAATTTCCAAGGGGGTGATTGTATGAAGAATAATTTTTGATGCAAACAAACTAATAGAATTCTGAGTTTTCTTGCAATTCTAGAGTTTTGGTCCATGGTATGGTTCTGTATGGATTGGGATCCATTCCCAATGATGTGAATTTATTTGAGAGGAGATTTGACTCTTTTTTGGTTTTGGTTTTGATTTAGAGTATTGATTGTGTGTGTTGCTCCTAATATTCAATTTTTGTTGTAGGTGCCCAGAAAACTAGGGTTTACCTTGGGTTTTTCCTCCTTCATGGCCATATCTTGCACTTTACCAATCTGAGGCTCATGGTATTTGGTGAAAGGAAAGTATGGTCAATGTCTTTTATATTTAAAAGAGTGTTTTTTAGGAGGAGCAAGGGAGAGAAGTTTTTGAAGCAACCCTAGGTAGACATCTCTATGTGGCTACCTAGACCTTGGACAAACAAAATCACCTAGTGTGCAAATGGTGATGCTTCCAGGTGTGTAACCCCAAAATCCCTATTTATTTATGTTTCCCAACATTCCCATGGGGTTTTAACCTAACGGTTCATTCATCTGAGTATAGTTTCTTCATAAAAGTGACCTAATTAGCCCTTTTAGGATAGTCAAATTCCTACCGGCAAAGACCTTTATTTTCTAGACCTTGACCCTTCCTTTTGGGGATTTGTATAACTTCCAAAAGGGTATTTTAATCCATAACTTTTTTTCCAAGGTGTTTGGGAAAATCTGAACTTAAGGTCCCTTTACCCGTTAAATAGGGCTACAAGCAACTAGGCCTAATTGAGTGAGTTTCTTAAGGAATGAGTAAGTATTCTTGCCATCAGTAATTTGTTTGAACTTAGGGAGTTTTGTATGACCCAAAACTGGTTTAAAAATGATTTGTAACACCTGGAGGTATCATGGAGTGTGTTGTATCAAGATACCCCTAATTGAGTAAGCAAGGGTCTTGGAGATGGTGAGAAGATTGTACTAAAGTTATAGAGCCTTGCCTTGATAGGATCCCATTCATGTGTTAGGGGGTCAGTTTCATACATTTTGAGGTGTTTGGCAGGTAACAAGGAGGGCTCTGCATCAGGTCCAGGTGGTGCGTGTTGGCTTGTAGAAGCCTGATTGATGCCTTTATCAACTTGTTGTCCTATATCAATGGCTCTCTTTTTGGACCGTGCATTGGCTGCAATAGAAGTGTAGGTCTGATTTTAATCTTGTGGCTGATTTACTCCACAGAATTCTTCACCTTGCCAATTGACCAAGGTAACTTTCAGGCCTTGTTCAGAATGAGAAACTTGTTGATCATGAGTTCCATGAGTACTATCTTCTGAGATATCAACATTATTTTGAACCATGGGTGCTTGATGTAGCATACCATGTAGTGCCCTTGCCCTAATCAATTTCTAATCTCGGTTTGACCTTGGTTAGTTTATCATAATATAACATTATAGTCAGATGTTTTGATTTAGTGTATACCTGTTAATGTAGTTTTCGCGCCAGTTTGTATGCAAGTTTATTAGTTCTCCTATTTCATGTTATTAATCTCAGGCTAACACTTTCATTAAGTATATATATGTATGCATGTATGACTCTTGGTTGTAGGAGATTGCAGGTACAGTACCGCATAGGTGCGAGGTTCATCTGCACCTAAATTCCTAGGTTTGAGTGTACCTCTTTAATCCTTAGAGTTGGATTAGGTGGTCATAAGACCCTCATTTGACCATAGTCATGCTCAAGTGAGCATCGTCAGTCGTCATCGGTATTCCCTTTGGTTGGGTATGTGGGTCGTCTGTCTGTTTGACTTTCTTGGGTTGCATGTTTTGTCTGTGGTTAAATTAAGTATTTAATCTTTATTATCTAGTTGGATTTAATGTGTGTTTACGCATTAGTATTTTGGGGGACTAAATTAAATAGGTCCATTTTTATGTGATTAATCATTAATTGAATTGCTCAATTCAGGTTGGTGGCAAATTCAATTAAATGGTTAATTTTAATGTCAAATTTATTCTATTTATGCTTATGAAAATAAAGATTTAAATTTAATTGAAATAGAATTAATTTAATCTTGTTGGCTTCTTTGAAATAGAAAGGTTAATTTCAGTTATTTGAAAAAAATCAATTTTAAATTGAAAAGCAAGTTTAATTTATTGATATAGTTTAAAAGAATGATTTTTGGAGAATTATTTTAAATAAAATATTTTAATTCCAAAAATAAAATTGTTGTCAAACTTCTCCCAATTAACCTAGGTTTTTGGAAAAATATGGGAGATTGATTTTTTTTAGAAAATATTTTTGGATGGAAAAATTTGGGGGTTTTGGGAGGAGAAGGAATTTATTGAGCTGGAGAATTGGGCTCTTCTTCAATCTTGCCAGGATTGCTGAACTAGGTAGGCCTCTGGTTAATTTCATTGGTTTCTTTGTTTTAAAGAAATTATTATAGATTTTTGAAGAAATCTGTTTGTGAAGATTTAAAAAAAATCTCATTTTTTTGGGGAAAATGAAATAGTTGTAATTTTATTTCCAATCCAAACCCCTCTTGTTTTGTTTCCATTCCAAGTTTAGATTATGGTTGCTCTGGTTGTTTTAAAATAAAAAATAAACTTAAGATTGGTTGTTTACAATAAAAATTTGTTAAAATTCCAAATAAATGCTTTCAATTTCATGCTTGAACTAGAGAGATTTGTTGTGCTTGGTTAAATGGAAATGGAAGAATGAAAGAAATTTTACCAGTCTCAATATTTGGGGCTTTCTGGTATTTTCATTTTTTTTTTTAAATGTTTATGCTGGTCTTTTGTTATTCTGGAAAATATCCACATTTTGTTCTCTGAAATTTTTTAAGTATTGTTATATATATATATGTTGGCATTATGTGAACCGGCATGAAGACATAATGAAATTGTATGTTCTCATTAATGTCAATATGTGACATGGTGAGAACTGACACATAAGATAAGTGAAAAGAGAGAGGAACCAACATGCAGTTACGGGAACCGACACACAGAAGCATTGTGTGACTACCGGTTGGTACGTAGTTTCCACTTCAGGATTTCCAGTTGGAGTACCTCAAGCCTGTGTAACTCAATCGGTGATCTTTGTGTGATGAGTTAGCAGTATAATGGAGAATAGATCATGTTGCCACATAAGCTCTGTGTACGTGAAGGATCTTGCATGAAGAAGATTATTCCTATTACCTTGGGAATGTACAAAGTCTATCAAATGGTGATAACGCGTGATAGGTTATCAGCCGCCATGAAATCAATGGATAATGGATGATGGATAATGTCTTGAGATCGATTCAAGACTGTTGTATTTAATGTAGTATGATTCAACGATCAGGATTGAACCGCTTGAATTGCCTAACCTAACAAGTTTAGGGTTTAGGGTTTTTGCTACTGACCTGTCTGTTTCCTATAAGGTCAATGTTGTGTTTCTTTCTAGGGTTGTTGGAAAAAGTTGAGTGTGTATCCAAGGGAAGTGATACGTAATACTTGCCAGACCAAAGAAGAGAAGAGATACCTACAAAGTGAATGTGCAGAAGGAGAAGAGGAGCCAAAATAGATCTACATTAGCATTGAGTGCTATTACCAAATCATTGTAATTCCTGTTGATCTCTAACCACTTCAACAGTTGTGAAATCCCCTAATAGGGTAGCCTTAACTGGCTTGATGCAAAATCCCTTAACAGGGTGGTCTTAACAGGCTTGATTCAAATTCCTTAATCGGGTAACTTGAGGTTAATGAGTTCTGAGAAGCTATAGAGCTCTAGAGATCCTTTAGCTATTGAGTTCTTGAAATCCTCTAACAAGGTGACCCTAACCGGGTTTAACCCTTAACCAGGTATTGTAGCCATCCCTTAATTGGGTGATCCCTAACAGGATCGGTTCCTAGCAGAACCTATTGTAATGTCTTAAACCAAACAAGGCTCCTAACAGAGTGGACTTCAAAAGAGTTCAAAAGAAACTTGTGGGTATTCATCCCCACCGTGGTTTTTCCCAGTTGGGTTTCCACATGAAAAATATGTGTGTTATGTGTAATGCTTTTATCTTGTGATGCTTTATTTTTACTTGTTGAGTATATGATGGTTCTATGTTTTATGCCTGTCTATAAAACATACTGAACTCACTATTACGAAGATCTGATGTTATTTTACCTATTCATGCATGAGAGCGTAATGATACTATAATATTGAGCTAAGAGGAAAGCTTAGTGAATGGCTAGTTTATGACTGTTCGAGTTAAACTGGATGTTACTAGTTGCACTCTGTTTTAACCAATATCCCTGTTTGTCAGTCATTTATAGTATTTGCTGTCAAACCGGTTTTGGACTATATTTGTGCTTGTACTAATTCACCCCCCCCTCTCAGTACCGGTTTGGTACTAGTTGTTCATCATTGAGTTATCAATTGGTATCAAAACCCTCCAGGTCCTCTATGTTGTAAGCTTAACCGCTTGAGGAAAAGATCGTAGTCAAATGATGAAGAGGGAAGGTCCAAAGTTTAACAGGAAAAATTTCGGTATATGGAAAGACAAGATGAAGATATTCATCAAAAGCATGGGTGTTCAACACTAGAGTTATGTTGAAAATGTATATGTTGTTCCTAACGGTACTCTCACCGATGACCAAAAGAGAGAGATAGAAGAAAATGGGCAAGTCATGGAAGCCCTCATTAGTAGTCTATCTGACATTGAGTTTATTGATGTTCAGGACAAGGCAAATCCCAAAGAGGTATGGGATGCTCTTGAAAATATCTATGGTGGTGATGAGCATGTAAAACAGGCTAAGGAAGAAAGCCTGAGAGGGAAGTTTGAAGACATGTGGATGGTTGAAGAAGAGACCATTTAGCAGTATGGAATAAGAATCAAAACGGTTGTTGGAGAAATCAAAAATGCAGGTGGAAAAATAGAAGATTCCACTGTGGTAAGTAAAGTCTTGAGATCCCTGTTTCTGGTCTATGCAATAAGGGTTGCTGCTATTCAGGAGCTGAGATCAATAGACAAGTCTAAAGTATCCTTGGACTCCATCATAGCCAAGTTAACAGCCTATGACCTAAATAGTTTTGATGGCAGTGTTCAAAAGATTGAATCAACATTTAAAGCCTCTGTTGTACCATCCAGAAAAGGTAAAGAGGCTAGCACAAGTGGGGAACCTAGTCAGAGCAAAGAAATGAATGATGAGGAGATTCTAATGGCATTTGAAGCTCTCCTTGCCAGGAAGCTTCCTAAAGGAACCGGTAAATACAAAGGTAAGCTACCTTTGAAATGTTTTTCTTGTAACTGCATAGGACATATTGCTATAAACTGTCCTAATGGCGATAACAAGGACAAACTAGAAAGGTTCAAGAAATTCAAAGGAGGAAATTGGAGAAACTGTTTTGTGGTAGTTGATGAAGGTGTCACAGATTAGGAATCAGAAGATGAAGAGAATGAAGACATTGTGTTTGTTGTTATAAAGGAAGATGTGGCAGACAAGAAGACTCTTGTCTCCTGGTTTGATAATTCCAATGAATGGATCATTGACAGTGGCTATTCTCACCACATGACTGGTGACCAGAGCAAGTTTCTATCCTTGGAGGAGTATGATGGTGGTGTGGTTTGCTTTGGCAATGATGCACCATGCATGGTCAAAGGCAGAGGGTCCATCTCTCTGAATGGAAAGAGCAGTGCTAACAATGTGTACTGGGTTGATGGTCTCAGACACAACCTTCTAAGTGTTGCCCAGCTAAATGATAGTGGCCTCACTCTATAATTCAAGAATGGAGTCTGCAGAATCAAAGGTAAAGATGGTAAATTGGTGGCTACCGGCATGCAGACCAAAGGTAACCTATTTCATCTAAATGCAAATGTAAGTACCTATCTTATCGCTAAGCTTGATGATAGTTGGATATGGCATAGGAGACTCTGCCATGTAAACTTTGATAACATTGTGAAGACTAGTAAGATCAAGGCAGTTAGAGGGTTGCCAGTGCTAAACAAACCGGATAACACCTTGTGCAGAGAGTGTCAATTGGGGAAAATGTCTTCCTCAACCTTTAAAGGTAAATCTTTTATTGCTGACAACTTGCTTGATCTTGTGCATACTGATTTGTGTGGTCCTATGAAAACTAGAAGTGTGCAGGGTGATAGGTACTTCATGATCCTCACTGATGACTGCTCAAGAATGATGTGGGTCACATTCTTGAAAGACAAGTCTGAAGATTTTGGGAAATTCAAAGCTTTCAGAGCATTAGTGGAGAAGGAAAGCGGTAAAAGGATCAAGTGTCTTAGAACTGATCAAGGAGGGGAATTCACTTCTGATGAATTCAACAAGTATTATGAAGAATTTGGCATCAAGAGATAGTTGTCTGCCCCCTGGACTCCACAACAAAGTGGCCTAGCAAAGAGGAATAACTGGACTGTGGTTGAAGTAGCTAGAACCATGTTGATTCAAGGAAAGGTAGCTCACACCTTTTGGAGAGAAGCGATGAGCACTATAGTCTACACTATGAACCAGTTGTCCAAGAAAACTGAGGAAACCAACAGTGTGCAAGCTGTAAATGAACTAGTTGCAACCTTCTGGGAACCGGTTGTCAGTCAACCAAGTACCAGTAACAGTGTTCCTGAACTGGTGAATACTGATATTGATGAAGATGAGGGTGAAGAGGAAAAGCAAGAAGAACCAGTTAAGACCATTCCTCAGTATGTCGAGTTGAATCATGACCCTAAATAGATCATAGGAGATAAGGATGTAGGAATCCTTACAAGAAGAAAGATCAGAGAGAACTCATGTATGATCTCTAAATTTGAGCCTAAAACACTCAAAGAGTCTCATAAAGATGAAGAATGGATCAAGGCTATGGAAGAAGAACTTGACCAGATAGAGAAAAATGGTACATGGTCCTTGGTACCAAGACTAGAACATAAAAATGTCATTGGCACCAAATGGGTGTTCAAAAATAAGTTGAACGAGGATGGCATAGTGATTAGGAATAAAGCCAGATTGGTGTGCAAAGGATATGCTCAAGAAGAAGGAGAAGACTATGGAGAAACCTTTGCTCCTGTAGCCAGATTGGAAGGAGTTCATATGCTTCTTGCATATGCAGCTTTTAAAAGCCTCAAAGTCTATGAAATGGATGTAAAATCTGCACTCCTAAATGGTGTACTTGAGGAGGAGGTGTATATTGAGCAACCAGATGGGTTTGCCCTATCTGAAGACAGTGACATGGTATGTAGGCTACATAAAGCATTATATGGTCTAAAGCAAGCACCTAGGGCATGGTATGAGCGCCTACATTCCCATCTTGTGAAGATTGGATTTGAGAGAACAAGTGAAGATAGCAATATCTACTTGAAATCTGAAGGAGATCAGATCCTGATCTGTGAGGTTTTTGTTGATGACATTATCTTTGGCAGAGATGACAAGATGAGTCATGAGTTTGCTGATGAGATGAAGAAAGAGTTTGAGATGTCACTCATAGGGGAGATTAAGTTTTTCATTAGACTGCAGATCCAGTAGATGAAAGATGGAATCTTCATCACTCAGTCCAAATATGTCAAAGAGGTGTTGAAGACTTTTGGCATGGAAGATAGAAAACCGGCTGGTACATCTATGGTGACCAGTTGCAAACTAACAAAAGAGGATGATTCTGCACTGGTTGATGAGAACGAATACCGATCAATGATTGGTAAGTTGCATTATGTAGTGCACAATAGACTAGATATTGCACATGCAGTTGGCATTACTGCAAGGTTCCAGAAAAGTCCCAGAGAATCCCACTTTATTGTAGTCAAGCGGATTCTTAGGTATCTGAAGGGAACAGTTGACTATGGATTGTGGTACCTATACAGCAATGATTTCAATTTGAAAGTGTTCATAGATGCTGATTGGGAAGGTAATGTGGATGACTAGAAAAGTACAATCGGTGGTGCATTCTTTCTCGGTGGTAGACTGGTCTCATGGATGAGTAAAAAGCAGAGTTGTATCTCTCAGTCTACAGCAGAAGTGGAGTATGTTGCAGCTTTCATGAACTACACTCAGACAATTTGGATGAAGCATGTACTGGAAGGCTTCAAGATCCCTGTATCTGAACCAATAAGTATATTCTGTGATAACACAAGTGCTATCAATATATCAAAGAATCTGGTTTTACATTCTAGAACCAAGCATTTTGAGCTTAAGTATCATATCTTGAGGGAAAAGGTTCAGAATAAGGAGATTGCACTGGAACATGTTTCCAGTAAGGAGCAGTTAGCAGACATATCCACCAAGCCTCTCCCAAAGACTACATTTGTGCACTTAAGAGGTGAATTGGGGGTACTACCCCTTCAGGAGGTGAACTAAAAGTAATTGCTCCACATCAGTCAGGTATTGCAAAGTCAAATTTTTGTTGATTGATGTGTTGAAGGATGCTACTCCTCAGGGGGAGCAGCATAATGAAACAAAGATTCCTATGCCTCCACTTTGGCATTGTTGTCAAAGGGGGAGAAGGAGTAAAGCAAACAAGATATCTGCAGCAAATGGGGGAGAAGATGTGAAGTGGAAGATATCTTTTGTATATTGCCATCAATGCCAAAGGGGGAGATTGTTGGCATTATGTGAACCAACATGAAGACATAATGACATTGTATGTTGTCATTGATGTCAATATGTGACAAGGTGAGAACCGACACATAAGATAAGTGAAAAGAGAGAGGAACCGGCATATGTATGAACCGGTTTATATGCCAAAAAGAAGCGGCATATTTGTTCAAGATGAACCGGCATGCAGTTACTGGAACCAGCACATGGAAGCATTGTGTGACTACCAGTTGGTAGGTAGTTTCCACTTCAAGATTTCTGGTTGGAGTACCTCAAGCCTATGTAACTCAATCGGTGATCTTTGTGTGATGAGTTAGCAGTATAATGGAGAACAGATCGTGTTGCCACATAAGCTCTGTGCGTGTGAAGGATCTTGCATGAAGAAGACTATTCCTATCTACCTTGGGAATGTGCGAAGTCTATCAAACAGTGATAACACGTGATGGGTTATCAGCCGCCATGAAATCGGTGGATAATGGACGATGGAGAATGTCTTGAGATCGATTCAATACTGTTGCATTTATTGCAATATGATTCAATGGTCAGGATTGAACCGCTTGAATTGTCTAACCTAACAGGTTTAGGGTTTAGGGTTTTTACTACCGACCTGTCTATTTCCTATAAGGTTGATGTTGTGTTTCTTTCTAGGGTTGTTGGAAAAAGTTGTGAGTGTGTATCCAAGGGAAGTGATACGTAATACTTGTTAGACCAAAGAAGAGAAGAGATACCTGCAAAGTGAATGTGCAGAAGGAGAAGAGGAGCCAAAATGGATCTACATTAGCATTGAGTGTTGTTACCAGATCATTGTAATTCTTGTTGATCTCTAACCACTTGAATAGTTGTGAAATCCCCTAACAGGGTAGCCTTAACTGGCTTGATGCAAAATCCCTTAACAGGGTGGTCTTAACAGGCTTGATTCAAATCCCTTAACCGCGTAATTCGAGGTTAATGAGTTTTGAGAAGCTATAGAGCTCTGGAGATCCTTTAGCTATTGAGTTCTTGAAATCCTCTAACAAGGTGACCCTAACTGGGTTTAACCCTTAACCAGGTATTGTAGCCATCCCTTAACTGGGTGATCCCTAACAGGATCGGTTCCTAGAAGAACTTATTATAATGTCTTTAACCGGACAAGGCTCCTAACAGAGTGGACTTCAAAAGAGTTCAAAAGCAACTTGTGGGTATTCATCCCCACCGTGGTTTTTCCCAGTTGGGTTTCCACATGAAAAATATGTGTGTTATGTGTAATGCTTTTATCTTGTGATGCTTTGTTTTTACCTATTGAGCATATGATGGTTCTATGTTTTATGCCTGTCTATAAAACATATTGAACTCACTGTTATGAAGATCTGATGTTATTTTACTTGTTCATGCATGAGAGCGTAATGATACTATAATATTGAGCTAAGAGGAAAGCTTAGTGAGTGACCGGTTTATGACTGTTCGAGTTATACTGGATGTTTCCGGTTGCACTTTGTTTTAACCAGTATCCCTGTTTGTTAGTCATTTGGAGTATTTGTTGTCAAACCGGTTTTGGACTATATTTGTGCGTGTACTGATTCAGCCCCCCCCCCTCTTAGTACCGGTTTGGTACTAGTGGTTCATCATTGAGTTATCAATATATATATATATATATATATTACTGTTGGTTTGTGTGTATCCAGCAGTTGGGGTTTTAGTTTTATTTTTTTTAATATAATAATAAAAAAAAATATTGAGTTTGCTGGTAATGTTCTGGAATGCATTTTTTTTTAAAATGATGTACTTAATTCTTCAAAAAAAATATAAAAAATAATGTAAAAACACATTTAATGTGGCAAGTGGGGAGCACGAGGCTCAACCCACTCACCACAATGGGGAGTGTGGTCCCCATTGTATGGGGAGAGCTGCCCATAAAGCAGTGCTTTTCCCCATACAATGGAGAACATTCAACCCACGTGGTGGGCCAACCCATGTGGGTTTAAAACTATCTTTTAAATAAAGTTTTTGTTAAGTATTATTTTATGTTGTAATATAAAAAGTTTTAATTTTATTTTAATAAAAGTTTTTTTTTATATTTTTTTTTATTAAAAAGTATTAATGATAAATTTTATTTATTAAATTATTAATTAATGTATATATTTAATTAATGAGTAATTAATATATATATTAATTAATGTTTAATTTGCATTTTCTTTTTTTAGATGCTTGCAGGAAGTATGTTAATTGGAAAAGAAAAAATATTATTTTATTTTATTATTGGATAATTGTTGAAATAAAATATATTTATTAATTGATAAATTTTAAATGATATTCTATTTAGGAATATATTATTTGAGTAATTGGGAATAAGATGAAATATTTTATGATTGGAAATTTTGAAAATTTAAATGATATACTATTGGAAATATTGGAAATTTAATAATGTATCGTTTGGAATATTGGTGATTTAATGATATTTTCATTTAGTAAAATAAATGGTTTAGTTTATATTCTTTCTCTGTATTGAGGCATAGGCGAATGGGCTATTGATATTGTGGTATTGTATTCACCTTGTAATGGTGATTTTTTTGTCAATGTATTTTGAAAACTTAGATCATTTAGAAAACTTGATCAACTTTTATTTGTTTAAATCAATATGGAAGAATATTGTCTTTTCTGGTTGTTGCCTATGCAAGTTTAATTTTTGTATTCACTTTTTCTTAAGTAATGGCAAGCCTTGTTTTGTTTGATAGGACCCTATCGTATGGATTGATTTGGGGTACCTATTTATGTCTCTGGTCTCGAGTTTAACTGTTGTTTGGTGGTAGTTTCGTAATTGGTCATATCCTTTATGTGGGTATCGTATGATGTTTGGTGGTTGACCATAGCTGGTCAGGTCTCTAGTTAGAGTACCGTCTATTAGTGCACATCATATGAAGTCATGTTTGACCAGATAGTTGTTTCCTCCATTTTTGAACTCTGGTTGCTTGACCTTGTGTATGTCTGGGTTTAGGAGTTTGTTGAGTATGGTCTAGTGTCATATGGGAAAGTGGCTTTTGATTGGGGGCCACGCCCAAAGTGGTTGCTGGGTAACCCATCGAAAATGTGTCTAATAAGTGATAACCTAATAGTATATTAGAGTGTTGTTTAATGAACCACTAAGTAAGATAATTGTGCCTCACACATAGGATGAGTTCTAGTACAGACTCGACATGCAGTGAGAAGGCTTGAGATGACAAACCATCGTCCTTGTCTTCACGAAAGGATGTGTGGGTCCACATGAGGCTTGGATGGGTTCGAGGTTCGGATTAGGTTGCCAGGGTAACCCAGTGGATGGGGCCGGAACCTATGAAGACCTGCCATGGTAACCACACCAGGTTGTGTGATGACACTTGTCCCTTACGTTCGCTAGTGTGTTGTTGTGTTGTCTTGATAGGAGAACTTTTGTGGAGTCATCCCCCTTGTGAGAACCTGACATCATGTTAGTGTTGGCTTTATGTGAACCAGCATGAAGACATAATGATATTGTATGTTGTCATTGATGTCAATATGAGACATGGTGTGAACTGGCACATGTGATAGGTGAAGAGAGAGAGGAACCAACATATGTATGAACCGGTTTATATGCCAAAGTGAAGCGGCATATTTGTTCAAAGTGAACTGGCCTGTAGTTATGGGAACCGACATGTAGCTATGGGAACTGGCACATGGAAGCATTGTATGGGTAGGTAGCTTCCACTTTAGGGTTTTTGGTTGGAGTACCTCAAGTCTATGTGACTCAATCGATGATCTTTGTGTGATGAGTTAGCAGTATGATGGAGGACAAATCATGTTGCCACGTAAGCTCTATGCGCATGAAGGATCTTGCATGAAGAAGACTATTCCTATCTTCCTCGGGAATGTGCAAAGTCTATCAAATGGTGATAACGTGTGATGGGTTATCAGCCACCATGAAATCAGTGGATAATGGATGATGGAGAATGTCTTGAGATTGATTTAAGATTGTTGCATTTAATGCAGTATGATTCAATGGTCAGGATCGAACCACTTGAATTGCTTAACCTAATAGGTTTAGGGTTTAGGGTTTTTGCTACCGACCTGTATGTTTCCTATAAGGTTGATGTTGTGTTTCTTTCTAAGGTTGTTGGCAAAAGTTGTGAGTGTGTATCCAAGGGAAGTGATACGTAATTCTTGCCAAACCAAAGGAGAGAAGTGATACCTACAAAGTGAATGTGCAGAAGGTAAAGAGGAGCCTAAACGGATCTGCATTAGCATTGAGTGTTGTTAACAAATCAATGTAATACTTGTTGATCTCTAACCACTTCAAAAGTTGTAAAATCCCCTAACAGGGTAGCCTTAACTGGCTTGATTCAAAATCCCTTAAATCGGGTGGTCTTAACCGACTTTATTCGAATCCCTTAACTGGGTAACTCGAGGCTAATCAGTTTTGAGAAGCTATAGAGCTTAGGAGATCCTTTCAGCTATTGAGTTCTTGAAATCCTCTAACAAGGTGACCCTACTGGGTTTAACCCTTAACTGGGTATTCCTTAACCAAGTGATCCAAAGGATCGGTTCCTACTAGAACCTATTGTAATGTCCTTAACCAGACAAGGCTCCTAACAGAGTAGACTTCTAAAGAGTTCAAAAAGTAGCTTGTGGGTATTCATCCCCACCATGGTTTTTCCCAATTGGGTTTCAACATGAAAAATATGTGTGTCATGTGAAATGCTTTTGTCTTGTGATGCTTTGTTTTACCTGTTAAGCATATGAAGGTTCTATGTTTTATGCCTGTCTATAAAACATATTGAACTCACTATTGTGAAGATCTGATGATTAAGTTTACCTTTTTATGCATGAGAATATAATGATACTATAGTATTGAGCTAAGAGGGAAGCTTATTGACTGACTGGTTCATGACTGATTGAGCTGTACTGGATGTTACCGGTTGCACTCTATTTTACCAGTATCCCTGTTTGTCAGTCAT
The DNA here is from genome assembly GCF_030272615.1 of Cryptomeria japonica. Taxonomy (NCBI): domain Eukaryota; kingdom Viridiplantae; phylum Streptophyta; class Pinopsida; order Cupressales; family Cupressaceae; genus Cryptomeria; species Cryptomeria japonica. The sequence goes on along the minus strand of NC_081411.1, from coordinate 467,873,283 downwards.
TTGGAGTATTTGCTGTCAAACTGGTTTTGGATTATATTTGTGTTTGTACTGAATCACCCCCCCCCTTTCAGTACCGGTTTGGTACTTGTGGTTCGTCATTGAGTTATCAATTGGTATCAGAGCCCTCCAGGTCCTCTGTGTTGTAAGCTTAACCGCTTGAGGAAAAGATCCTAGTCAAATGATGAAAAGGCAAGGTCCAAAGTTTAACAAGAAAAATTTTGGTATATGGAAAGACAAGATGAAGATATTCATCAAAAGCATGGGTGTTCAACACTGGAGTTATGTTGAAAATGTATATGTTGTTCCTACCGGTACTCTCACCGATGACCAAAAAAGAGAGATACAAGAAAATGGGCAAGTCATGGAAGCCCTCATCATTAGTCTATCTGACATTGAGTTTATTGATGTTCAGGACAAGGCAAATCCAAAAGAGGTATGGGATGCTCTTGAAAATATCTATGGTGGTGATGAGCATGTAAAACAAGCTAAGGAAGAAAGCCTGAGAGGGAAGTTTGAAGACATGTGGATAGTTGAAGGAGAGACCATTCAGCAGTATGGAATAAGAATCAAAATAGTTGTTGGAGAAATAAAGAGTGCAGGTGGAAAAATAGAAGATTCCACTGTGGTAAGTAAAGTCCTGAGATCCCTGTTGCCGGTCTATGCAATAAGGGTCACTGCTATTCAGGAGCTGAGATCAATAGACAAGTCTAAGGTGTCCTTGGACTCTATCATAGCCAAGTTGACAGCCTATAAGCTGAATAGTTTTGATGGCAGTGTTCAAAAGACATAATCAGCTTTTAGAGCCTCTGCTATACCTTCCAGAAAAGGAAAAGAGGCTAACACTAGTGGGGAACCTAATCAGAGAAGAGAAATGAATGATGAAGAGTTTCTGATGGAATTTGAAGCACTTCTTGCCAGGATATTCTCAAAAGGAACTGGTAAATACAAGGGTAAGCTACCTTTGCAATATTTCTCTTGTAACCGAATAGGACATATTGCTATGAATTGTCCTAATAGCGACAACAAGGATAAACCGGAAAGGTTCAAGAAATTCAAAGGAGGAAACCAGAGAAACTATTTTGTGGCAGTTGATGAAGGTGTCATAGATGAGGAATCAGAAGATGAAGAGAATGAAGAAATTGTGTTTGTTGTTGTAAAGGAAGATGTGGCAGACAAGAAGGCTCTTGTCTCCTGGTTTGATGATGTTAGGGTTCCCACAGATACTAAGAGCGGGGGGTGAATCAGTATCTAACTAGTATTCAAATTTTCTTAAGTTAAAACATGTAGAACATAAAGTAGCAATATACCGGTATGCAAGAATTAATGTAATAAATAGAATCAAAAACATCCACATAAAAAGAACACCATAACGCAAGATGTTTAATGAGGAAACCCGGTGTGGGAAAAACCTCAGTGGGATTTGTGACCCACAATATTCACTTACTGGCCAATAAGAGAATATTACTTACAATAGGGGCCTGCACATGTAGGAAGGCCAATTGCCTAGAGCTCACTGCTCAATAAGAAGTCACACTGACTTATAATGAGGATTGTACTAATCCAATGATTTGTACTGCTTTACAATAGCATCTCCAATGCCAAATTCAGTACCGGTTCTAACTCTGTTCTTTACGTATACCCTTGACCTATAATTCGCACATTAGGTCTGCCTAATAATTTTCTTCTTGTTCGCTTCCTTACTTTTTCAAATGTCTACAATGATCTCTTTTATATACAAGAGTCATTTTACAATTTGCCAAGTCGGCTTACAATAAAAATCAAAATATTACATATCAAAAATCCTGTTGGCCTCTATGCCGGTATACATCTTTTCTTCTGTGCCGGTGCCGGTGTCGGTGCACTGTCTTACTTGAATAATGTTTTGTCGATATGATGTCTTGCTGGTGTCATAGGATTGCAAGGTTGCCATCAATGACAAAACCTTCAATCACACACAATGTCTCATTGGAGTGTCCATATGCCAACAGATGATTCCAATGAGTGGATCATTGACAGTGGTTGTTCTCACCATATGACTAGTGACTAGAGCAAGTTTCTATCGTTAGAGGAGTATGATGGTGGTGTGGTTCACTTTGGCAATGATGCACCATGCATGGTCAAAGGAAGAGGATCCATCTCTTTGAATGGAAAGAGTAGTGCTGACAATGTGTACTGGGTTGATGGTCTCAGACATAACCTTCTAAGTGTTGCCCAACTAAATGACAGTGGCCTCACTCTGCAATTCAAGAATGGAGTTTGCAGAATCAAAGGAAAAATGGGTAAATTGGTAGCCACCGGCATGGAGACTAAAGGTAACCTATTTCATCTGAATGCAAATATAAGTACATGTCTTATGGCTAAGCTTGATGATAGCTATTAGTGTAGGTTTTATATTTTCCTTATGTTAGGGGATATTTATTTTTTCCTACACATATATTATTTAAGTTTGCTTACGTTAATAGGAGTGGTTTATATGAGGACACATGGCGAAATACTTCAGCTACATGTGTAACTCTCCATCTCACATGGGTAGTTGAGTTACACACCCTCTTTTGGCGTGTTGTGCCACCTCTCATAACCACTATTTTGTCATTTCCTAAGTGGGTTATGGGGTAGTTGGGTTTCACACCCTCTTTTGGCCTTATGTGCCAACTTTCTCAACTCCTTTTTTGTCTTCATGTAAGGAGGTTATGCCACATGTTTTGGCATTTACCAAGAAGGTAAAACCTCCCACTTTTTATGGGGAATAGGAGTTAATGCACCCCTTGGATTCTTCTCCAAATTCTCTTCTTTGTCTCTATTTCTCTCTCATATTGAAATTATCTTCATTCAGCTATTTTGATCTTCGATCATCCGTTGTGTGAGGAGTTAAATGTGATCTACAACCGACATCAGATCTTAGCTTGGTTCTCGCTTCTCGCAGAATCTCACATGGTATCAGAGCATATTGTCTGGTATAGCTCATTGTTTTTCTTAATTTATTTGAGGGATTTGAGACTTTTATATAGCTAATATTTTCCTTAAAAACTAAGTATGCTCTTCTCCTGCATTCTCGTGTGATCTGGAGAATCAGAATAGTTTAAAGGAAAATTGCTTCTAGTTAAATCTGGTTTACATGTATGTGTCCTTATAAGATCTGGGTGATTGCAGCTTTGTGGTAATATTGGAAGCTTAATAAGAATTTCCAAAGTGTCCATAAGGCTTGACAAAGTCAAAAGTGACTTTTACTTCACCAAAATCAGAGTTTGGAGGACACAGTAAAAAATCAGAGTAAATTTTTTTTACTGAAGCTGTTTTCATTTTGGCTTTAGTGTTTCAACTTCTGTTCCTTTTCACAAAAAATGATTTCTTGGTTTTCTTCTCAGCATCAAAAAACTTCTGGGTTTCAGATAGTATTTCCAGAAAATGAATAAATTTTGCAGAAATCGAGCTTGAATAGGGCCTAAGCCATTTTTCTATCAGGGAAATTCAACAACATTTCTTAAAAGTTGCACAACTTTTGCCTCGAGTGTCAGATGTTTGCAAACAAATACTTGACGGAAAGCTGGAAATGAGCACTCTCCATTATTGCAGGTCTAATTGAATTTTTTTGCCTTTTTCTATTAGATATTAAAGGTTGTATCAGCTGCTTCTTTTTCTCTTCAACTGGTCATATCTTTCTCCTCACAACTCTGTTTTTCAAAAAACTAATAGTTGTTGGAAAGGTATTGAGATAAATTAAGCAGTTATAAGGCTGATTTGTTTCAGATCTTGTCTCAAATTATTTGTATTTGAAATCTCTATTGGTTTCTTAAAGAATTGTAATCTGATAAAAAGCCTTGTAAATGCACTAATTATAAAGTGCCAACCTTGTAATATTTGGGGGGGGGTGATTTCTAAGACTAGTGAAAAGGGGGGGTGTCTCTTGTGCCTTCTTTCTTGCACTTTTCCTAATTCTTTGCAATCTTCTTTTCTACTATCATGGATGCATCTATAGTTCCACTTTTAACACCATATAATTACTTTAAATGGAAATCTAAGATGATAATATATCTGAAAAGACATGGATATCATCGTGTTACTATGGGACTTGAAACTAAACCTCAAGATGCTACAGAAAAGATTAAATGGTTTAATAAATGTGATGAAGCTTTTGGTACTCTATGTATGTCAGTCTCTCTAGAGATTCTTTTTCACATTGAATCTGCCACTACACCAAATGCAGTGTGGACTACTTTGGAAAACCTCTTTGGTAAGCAGGATGAGCTAAGAGGTCATCAGTTAGAGAATGAACTCATAGGGTTGAATCCAACCAATTTTGATACTATACAAGACTTCTTCACTAAACTTAAGTCTATAAGATTGCAGTTGGAACGGTGTGGAACTAAGAAAGATGATAAGCAACTGATCTTGAGTATTCTTTCTAAGCTTGATCCTAACTATTCAGTGTTTGTTTCTACATTCTATGCTACAAAATGTGCCCTAGGTACCACATTCAAAATGCCTTCTCTGGATGAATTTGTTGCAGAACTCACTAGGGAGCAAGACAAATTGGTTCAAATGGATACAATAAAACCCTCTAAGTCACATGCCTTAGCTGTAAATCAAGGCACAAAAGAACAAAAAGGGTCTAGTAAGCAAGTTTAGAAACATAAGAACCAAGGAGAGAAGGAAAAAGATCAGAAATCTGCTACTTCAAAAGCAGATAATCATACCTCTTCATCAAGAGGTGAATAACCTAAGAAGGAGAAGGTCAAGTGTTCTTATTGTAAGAGGCCTGGTCATGATGAACATAAGTGTTTAAAGAAACAAATTGATCACCTTTCAAATCTTCTTGAAAAGAATAATATCAAGGTGCCTGATTCAGTCAAACAGAGTTCATCAGAAGGATCTTCTAAGGATACAGATAAGAGTAAAGGGAAAGGAAAGGGTAAGGCCCTAGTTGTTGTTGCTTCACAACCCAATTCTTGGATAATTGACTTGGGTGTCTCGCACCACATGGCTTCTTGAAAAGATGATTTCACCTCTTTAGAGCCATGTTCTATGCCTTCCATACATTAGTGATGACACTCCTGTTGAAGTGCATGGGAGAGGGTCTGTTGATGTGGGCAAAGGAACATTTAAGGATGTCCTTTGTGTTCCATCTTTATCAACTAATCTCCTATCTGTTTATCAAATCACTCACACTGGTTCTAGCAAGCGAGTTGAGTTCACACCAGATACAGTGGTAATCAGTGAAATGCATAATGGGTCTACTATTGCTGTGGGAAAAGTAGATCATCAATCCAGATTATATCAATTTTCTCACTTTGCTCCTGACTCTCCTTCGACAATTTTACTCACTCATGCAAATGAGATTAGTTGTTTGTGGCATCAACGATTTGGCCACTTGAACTATCGTTACTTGCAACAACTCAGTAAACAAGACATGGTTTCAGGGTTGCCTTCTATTCAATTTTCTGATGGAGTTTGCCAGGGATGTATTCTTGGTAAGCATCCTGAGGAGAAGTATGATAAAGGCAAAGCATGGAGAGCTCCACAGCTATTGGAGTTGGTACATAGTGACTTGGCAGGACCATTTCCACAACCATCTTTCAGTAGGGCTAGATATGTCTTAACATTTATTGATGACTTTTCTAGATTTACATGGGTTTACTTTCTCAAACAAAAGTCTAAGGTATTTGAGAATTTTCTAGATTTCAAAGCTTTTGCAGAGAAACAATCTGGGAAGTTCATCAAGATTCTGCGTACAGATAATGGGGGTGAATATGTTAATAATCAGTTTGAACAATTTTGTGCTTCAGAAGGTATCAACATGTAGCACACAGTTCCATACAGTCCTTAGTAGAATGGTGTCGCAGAACAGAAGAATAGGTCCTTGAAGGAGATGGCAAATTGTATGATTCACTCCAAGTCTTTGGCACCTCAGTATTGGGCAGAGGCCATCAATTGTGCATGTTACATCTAGAATCGAGTTCCTCATAAAGTTGTGAAGGGGGTAACTCCTTTTCAAGCTTGGACCGGTCGGAAACCTACAGTTAAGCATTTCAGAGTGTTTGGTTCTCTTGCATGGGCCCACATTCCAGTAGAGAAACACAAGGCTATGGATCCGCAGAGCAAGCCTTGCATATTTGTTGGGTATCCAGATGATGTCAAAGGGTATAGACTTCTCCATCCCTCTACACATGAGTTGTTCATTGAGAGGAGTGTTCATTTTGAGGAGAGTTCTTTTATTTCTTCTCATACCACTTCTCCATCCACTATCACATTGGAGACATTGCATGATGTTGACAGTTCTTTTGAGGATCTTAATCCTCCTAATCCTATTCAGGAGTCTCCTTCCTCCACTTCAGATGGTGACAGTGATGGTGAGGATTCACATTCTTCTCATAGTCATTCTTCAGAGGTTGATGATTCCCCCCTAGACTCTCCAGCTTCAGTGCCTCTTTGGGCTCGACAAACGTTTGAGTCAGCAAGAGATTGGCTTGGTGATCCATCAGATTCTAGAAGAACTAGGTCACAATTTCAGCAAGCTCCACATCTCTTCATTGCTTCAGCTTCTAATCCACAGTCTTTTCGAGAAGCTACAGGTGTTCCTGAATGGGATGCTACAATGCAAGAAGAGTTTAATTCCTTAGAAAGGAATCACACATGGGATTTAGTTCCTCTTCCTAAGGGAAGGAAACTTGTTCGATGCAAGTGGATCTATCGAACAAAATTTGTAGTAGATGGGTCGGTTGATAAGTATAAGGCTCGCTTGGTAGCAAAAGGCTTTTCCCAAGTTCTAGGGGTTGATTACTCTGAGACTTTTGCTCTAGTTGCTAAGATGAATTCCATCCGGCTTGTCCTTGCTATTGCTGCAACCCATCGTTGGGAAGTTCATCAGATGGATGTCAAGAGTGCATTTCTTCATGGTGACCTTCAGGAGGAAATCTACATGGAGCAGCCACAAGGGTTTGTTCAAGATCCTTCACTTTTGTGTCAACTTCGAAAGTCTCTCTATGGCCTCAAACAAGATCCTCGAGCTTGGTATGCCAAGATGGACTCCTTCCTTCTGATAGTTGGTTTTACTCGATGCCATTCTGATCCAAATGTCTATATTCTACACCAAGATGATACTCTCACATTTCTAGTTCTCTATGTTGATGACTTGTTGATCACAGGGAGTCACTCATCCACCATCAAGGTAGTGAAAACTGCTCTACATGATAGATTTCTGATGTTAGACTTGGGTCTTCTCCATTACTTCTTGGGAATTGAGATCACTCAATCTTCTTCAGGCATCTTTCTTGGACAACCCAAGTATGCACTCGATATGCTCTCTAGATTTCGCATGGCCGACTGTAAGCCTGCACCTACTCCTTTTTTGTTCGGGGTCAAACTTGAGGCTAAGTGCTCTTCACCCTTGGTTGATAGCACTTTATATCGACAAATTGTTGGGAGCCCCATCTACTTGACTCATATGAGACCTGACATTTCATATGCGGTGGGCATGGTCTCTAGATTCATGCAGGAGCCACATGAGTTGCATTGGAAAGCAGCTAAGTGGATTCTCCACTACATTCAGGGTACTCACAATTATGGAATTCAGTATGCAGCAGGCATGGATATTGACTTGGTGGGATATACAGATTCAGATTGGGTGGATGATTCTCAGAATCGCAAATCCACTTCAGGGTATTGCTTCTCACTTGGTTCTAGTCTAGTTTGTTGGTCGAGTAAGAAGCAGTCTACAATTGCTCTTTCATCAATAGAGGCTGAGTATCGAGGGGCAGTTAATGCCACCACTGAGGCTATTTGGCTTTAGAATATTCTCACTGAGTTTGGTATTCCAGTTAGGAAGCCTACTATCATCTTTTGTGATAATCAAAGTGCTATACAGATCTCAAGAAATCCATTTCATCACCAAAGGATGAAACACATTGAGATACATATGCACTATATTCAGGAGCTCATTCAGGAAGGCATCATTGATCTTAAGTATTGTTCTACAATGGATCAAACTGTGGACATCTTCACCAAACCCTTCACCGAAAGCAAGTTCCTTCATTTGTGATCTCTGCTTGGGATATGATAGGTGTCTACTACAGGAGGGACTTCTTAGTCCTTCTTTCTTTCTATCCTTATTTAGGGGGGGGGCTATTCCTTTTATGAGGGGGCTTCTTCTTTTGGGGGGGCTATCTATGTACATGGGTACCTAACATGGTTGCATTTGTCAGGACCCATATTTTCACCCACCTAAGCTACGCTTAAGGGGGGGTGTTAGTGTAGGTTTTTTATTTTCCTTATGTTAGGGGATATTTATTTTTTCCTACACATATATTATTTAAGCTTGCTTAGGTTAATAGGAGTGGTTTATATGAGGACACGTGGCGAAATACTTCAGCTACATGTGTAACTCTCCATCTCACATGGATAGTTGAGTTGCACACCCTCTTTTGGCTTGTTGTGCCACCTCTCATAACCACTATTTTGTCATTTCCTAAGTGGGTTATGGGGTAGTTGGGTTTCACACCCTCTTTTGGCCTTATGTGCCAACTTTCTCAACTCCTTTTTTGTCTTCATGTAAGGAGGTTATGCCACATGTTTTGGCATTTACCAAGAAGGTAAAACCTCCCACTTTTTATGGGGAATAAGAGTTAATGCACCCCTTGGATGTATATGCTTATATTTTTCTATATAATAAGCATTATACTCTCACCTTCACTAGTCAAGCAGGTGAAGTGATAGCTCGGTGAGAGTCTTCTCCAAATTCTCTTCTTTGTCTCTATTTCTCTCTCATATTGAAATTATCTTCATTCAGCTATTTTGATCTTTGATCATCCGTTGTGTGAGGAGTTTCATGTGATCTACAACTGACATCAGATCTTGGCTCGATTCTCACTTCTCGCAGAATCTCACAATAGCTAGATATGGCACAGCAAATTCCGCCATGTGAACTTTGATAACATTATGAGGGCTAGTATGATCAAGGCAATTAGAGGGTTGTCGGTGCTGAGAAAACCAGATGATACCATATGCAGAGAGTGTCAATTGGGGAAAATGTCTTCCTCAACCTTTAAAGGTAAATCTTTCACTGCTGACAACTTGCTTGATCTTGCGCATTTTGATTTATGTGGTCCTATGAAAACTAGAAGTGTCCAGGGTGATAGGTACTTCATGATTCTCATTGATGACTACTCAAGAATGATGTGGGTCACATTATTAAAAGACAAGTCTGAAGCTTTTGGGAAATTCAAAGCTTTCAGAGCATTGGTGGAGAAGGAAAGCAGTAAAAGGATCAGGTGTCTCAGAACTAATCAAGGATGGGAATTCACTTCTGGTGAATTCAACAAGTATTGTGAAGAATTTGGCATCAAGAGATAGTTGTCTACCCCCTAGACTCCATAGAAAAATGGCCTAGCAGAGAGGAATAACTGGACTGTGGTTGAAGTAGCTAGAACCATGTTGACTCAAGGAAAGGTTGCTCACACCTTTTGGAGAGAAGCGGTGAGCACTGCAGTCTACACTATGAACCAGGTACTTATCAAAAAGAGCAAGGAACAAAACTCCTTATGAGTATTGGACCGGTAAGACACCTATGGTTAACTACTTTAAGGTATTTGGTAGAAAATGTTACATCAAGAGGAGTGAACATTAGGGCAAATTTGAAGCTAAATGTGATGAGGGAATATTTCTAGGATATTCCACCAAGAGTAAAGCTTTAAGGTGCTACAACAATAGGACTCAGAGAATTATGGAAAGCATCAATGTAAGAGTTGATGAATCCTCTAAGAAGACTGAGGAAACTAACAGTGAGCAAGCTATAAATGAATTGGTTGCAACCTTCTAGGAACTAGTTGTCAGTCAGCCGAGTACCAGTAACAGTGTTCCTGAACCGGTGAATGTTGATACTGATGAAGATGAGGATGAAGAGGAAAAGCAAGAAGAACTAGTTAAGACCATTCCTCGGTATGTCAAGTTGAATCATGATCCTAAGTAGATCATAGGTGATAAGGATGCAGGAATCCTTAAAAGAAGAAAGATCAGAGAAAACTCAAGTATGATCTCTGAATTTGAGCCTAAGTCATTCAAAGAGGCTCATAAAGATGAAGACTGGGTCAAGGCAATGGAAGAAGAACTTGACCAGATAGAGAAAAATGGTACATGGTCCTTGGTACCTAGACCAGAGCATAAAAATGTCATTGGCACCAAATGGGTGTTCAGAAATAAATTGAATGAGGATGGTACAGTGATTAGGAATAAAGCCAGATTGGTATGCAAAGGATATGCTCAAGAAGAAGGAGAAGACTATGGAGAAACCTTTGCTCCTATGGCTAGATTGGAAGGAGTTCGTATGCTTCTTGCATATGCAACTTGTAAGAGGTTCAAGGTATATCAAATGGATGTAAAATCTGCATTCCTAAATGGTGTACTTAAAGAGGAGGTGTGTATTGAGCAACCAGATGGGTTTGCCCTATTTGAAGACAGTGACATGGTATGTAGGCTACATAAAGCATTATATAGTCTAAAGCAAGCACTTAGGGCATGGTATGAGTGCCTACATTCCCATCTTGTGAAGATTGAATTTGAGAGAACAAGTGAAGATAGCAATATCTACTTGAAGTCTGAAGGAGATCAGATCCTGATCTGTGAGGTTTTTTTTTATGACATTATCTTTGGAGGAGATGACAAGATGAGTCATGAGTTTGCTGATGAGATGAAGAAAGAGTTTGCGATGTCACTCATAGGGGAGATTAATTTCTTCGTTGGACTACAGATCTAGCAGATGGAAGATGGAATCTTCATCACTCAGTCCAAATTGTCAAAGAGGTGTTGTAGACTTTTGGCATGGAAGATAGCAAACCGGTTGGTACACCGATGGTGACCGGTTGCAAATTGACAAAAGAGGATGATTCTGCACTAGTTGATGAGAAGGAATACCAGTCAATGATTGGTAAGTTGCATTATGTAGTGCATAGTAGACAAGATATTGCACATGCAGTTGGCATTACCGCAAGGTTCCAAAAGAGTCCAAGAGAATCTCACTTGATTGTAGTCAAGCGAATTCTTAGGTATCTGAAGGGAATAGTTGACTATGGATTGTGGTACCCATACAACAATAATTTCAATCTAAAAGTGTTCACAAATGTTGATTGGGCAAGTAATGTGGATGACCAAAAGAGCACAACCGGTGGTGCATTCTTTCTCGGTAGTAGACTGGTCTCATGGATGAGTAAAAAGAAGAGTTGTATCTCTCAGTCTATAGTGGAAGCAGAGTATGTTGCAGCTTTCATGAACTGCACTTAGACAATTTGGATGAAGCATGTACTGGAAGGCTTCAAGATCCCTGTATCTGAACCGGTAAGTATATTCTGTGATAACACAAGTGCTATCAATATATCAAAGAATTTGGTTTTACATTCTAGAACCAAGCATTTTGAGCTTAAGTATCATTTCTTGAGGGAAAAGGTTCAGAATAAAGAGATTGCACTGGAGCATGTGTCCAGTAAGGAGCAATTAGCAGACATATTCACCAAGCCTCTCCCAAAGACAACATTTGTGCATTTGAGAGGTGAATTATGGGTATTGCCTCTTTAGGAGGTGAACTAAAAGTAATTGTTCCACATCAGTCAAGTACTAGAAAGACAAATTTTTGGTTGATTGATGTGTTGAAGGATGCTACTCCTTGGGGGGGCAGCATGATGCAACAAAGATGATTGTACCTCCACTTTGGCATTGTTGTCAAAGCGGGAGAAGGAGTGAAGCAGACTTCTAAAGAGTTCAAAAAGCAGCTTGTGGGTATTCATCCCCACCGTGGTTTTTCCTAGTTGGATTTCCACATGAAAAATATGTGTGTCATGTGAAATGGTTTTGTCTTGTGATGCTTTGTTTTACCTGTTAAGCATATGAAGGTTCTATGTTTTATGCCTATCTATAAAACATATTGAACTCATTCTTGTGAAGATCTGATGATTAAGTTTACCTATTTATGCATGAGAATATAATGATACTGTAGTATTGAGCTAAGAGGGAAGCTTATTGAGTGACCGGTTCATGACTGATTGAGTTGTATTGGATGTTACCGGTTGCACTCTGTTTTACCAGTATCCCTGTTTGTCAGTCATTTGGAGTATTTGCTGTCAAACCGATTTTGGACTATATTTGTGTTTGTACTGATTCACCCTCCCCTCTCTGTACCAGTTTGGTACTTGTGGTTCATCATTGAGTTATCAGTTAGACCTTGGGTTGTGAAGAGTTAGTTCCGTGGATGTTCTAGTTGATGTTTTGTTATTGCTTCATATTATGTTCAGTGGGATCCTTTCCTATTCAAGGATCATTCATGTATTTATTGGACCGATGCGGTCATATGTATTATTGGTTATGTTCACCTTGATGGTAGGATTGTAAATAATGTAAACTTATGTATTCTTCTCTATTATTTAATTATCAAAGGGGTCTTGTAGTTGAGCAGACCCGAAGATGTAGCCCTCTAGGGGTGAACTCCAAGATCAATTTGGTGTTATGTGATGCTTATGTCTTTATGTTCCTTTTTAGTTTTAGCATGTATGGATGGCATCATGGTAGAATGTTTAAAGTGGTTTAGATGAAATTATTCTTAAATGCATGTATGCAGTCATCTTTTAAATGTAGTAAATTGGATTATGAAAGAATGTAGCTTAGAATAATGGAATATATTCAGTTATTGTTAAGGAGATTAAGTGTGCATGGAAAGATCTCATTAGTTTACAATGAAATTCTAGTGTGTTATAAAATTAGATGCATGGCTTTTGAAAGATTGAACGTAAGGTATGAATAAATCTTAATGGATGAATATTATCATGTGATTTATATTTTTATCTTACTAAAAGAAATTATCCTTGTTTAAAGTATTATCTTGTTATTAAGATAATCGACTTATTGGATTAATTAGCATGAGTTAAGTTAAATGTGTAATTAAGTAATCACGTTGGGAAACTCTTTAGGTGTTAGTTGATGTCTTTCGCTATGTAATCTAAACTTTGATATCTCGTTGTATCATTGTGTAGTGTTTAACTAAAAAAAATAAAATTATTTGCACTCCATTCGTGTGTTTTAGCTTATCCCTTCGGGGTTTCCTGGCGGGGCATTACATACCATTCGAACAACTAGTCTGATTATGAGGTTGGTTGCAAGGATAACACCAATCATAATCTGATGCCATGTTGTTTTGAGCTGGGATGATATCTTTGGATGTGTTGGTAGTGTTGGGATTGTAAGGTATATTGGATCTTTGGTTATAATTTCTCCTTTAACCCTGAGGGTCAGCTTGATAAGGAGGCATGTTCTGCTAATTATTCTGATAAGGGGCTTGATAAGGCTTGGTGTTCTGGTAAAATTTATTTGCAATATTGGTCATTTTTTTACCAAACCCTTGGAACATGGTTTTCATTTCATTTTTAAACTCCTAAAACTCTTGATTTGGGAGTGTGACACTATATGCTTGAGCTACAACTTGATAATTCAGTGTTGTTAAAGGTGGGTCAATGACTAGAGGAGGCTCTAAAAGAGTTACAATAGGCTTTATTTCTAGAAATATGGGCATTGGGGACCTAGGGGCTATTTTACAGGCCTGAATTAGGCATTTTTCTGCCCTAATAGCAACATCAAATGCATTTGGTAGAGTATTTGCACCCATAGATTGAATCATGACTGAAATGTCACTATTAAGGGCTCTAAGATAAGATAGAAATGCATGAGAGGAGTAGACCTTACCATGATAGGGATTCTGCTCTAAGTCTTCTAGAAATGAAAATTGAAGTCGGTCATTTTCTTTTGAGGGGATCTCTTTATGGTACTCAGTTGTTCTAATAGTGACAAATGGTCAGATTTGTCCTCAAACTGTGAATTTAATCTATTACCCAGCTGATCCTAGGTATCAATTGAGTTTATAGGTAGTCCTCTGAACCACTGAAGCACTTTTCCTTTAAATGAGGCAGCCAAGAGTTTGATTGCAACATTCTCTTATATGATATGATGTACACCACACAATGAAGCTACATCCCTCATATGTTCTATGGGAGTGGTCTGATCTTCTCTTGTGAAAAAAGGTAGGCTTTTCAATGCTGTTGTAGGAATATCATCATAATGAGTAAGATTCAAAGGGTTGCCTTGATTGAAAGGTACAAAAGATTGAGCCATTGGGATAATAGGTGAATTTACTTGTGGACTCTGGGTAATAGGTGGTTGAGTTGGAGTAGTTGCAAAAAGAGGATTTATGCAGGTGGCAAAATTAGGCTGAGAATTAGGTAGAGGAGAAGAATTAAACAAGAGATCAGAATCTGGAGTTTCTTGAAAAACTTCAACTAAAGAACTTTCTGGAAACTCAACTACTGAATTTGTTGCTTTCTATATCTTTTTCATTGTCCTTGACCTTCTCTGTGATGGTGGTAGCTCAATATGCTCAACTAGATCCTCTCTCTATCTGATTTGATACTTTCTCATATGCTACAAAATGTCACTGAATCTGCACAGAAACAAAGAAAATGAGTCGCCAGGTATGAAAATTATTGCCTCTAAAGGCTGGAATTGTTGCTCCTCACACCAAAAGAAGCAAGAGTGAATATTTGTTGAACTGAGATAGTTCAAACATGTCCCACCAGGCATTCCAAAAAATGTTGTCACTCAAATTGCACCCGTAGTGCACAAGTTGAAAGCTCAAGAAACTTGGTGACACATGGGATAATTCTCAGGCCTATGGGTTGCCTACAGTGAGAATTAACCTCCATATGAAGGGTTGGTTCCCTGTGAATAACTCTAAATCTTTACTGAGAAAAGGGATAGGAAAATTTAAAATGAAACTAGAAATAAATTTGCAAATACTAAACAAAGGTGAAGCATCAATAAGATATCTCAAAATAACAGAGATGCAATCCTAAAAACACCAATCTACACAAATAGACTTCTGGTTCATAACACATAAATATTTCATGCAAAGGATTTAATCATCAAGAAATTGAAAGGAAAGAAAACTTTCACAATCAACCGAATGAGCCAATTTATCACAATGCATAACCTGTGACTTAGAAATGAGATAGAAAATTTAAAGGTTATCTAGACAATAACACAATAAACTAACTCTCAATCAAGAATAAGAAAATGAACTATAAAGACATAAGGCATAAGCTGGTAATTTTTATTCAGAATTTTATCATAAAACTGCATATGAAATGCAAGAATGTATTATCTGCTAAAACCAGCCAGAGAATCATCAAGAACTAGTGAAGAAAGATAAAACTTTTTCACTTTATACAAAATCCTTCCAAAAGGTAGAGGAAAGATAACTCTAGAATGACTGAAGATGAACTCCCACTAAAAATATCTCCTCTGAAAAATGATTCTCTCATAGAAATAAAAATCCACCAAAAGAGGCTTCAAAACATGCAAAAAGAACACATGTAAACTTGCTCTTAAGCTGGGTAATTCATTTCAAATTCTTAGTCAACTAAATGTTGACCCATGTGGAACTCAAAAACAATCCTTATTACCTCAAGATCACAAGAAAAAACTCAAGCAAACTTGCTCTAAGTTTTACAAAATCGCCTGCATTAACTGGATGACTTCTTCTTATTTTGTATGGATCCCTAGACGCTACCTTGCCTACCACCACTTTCGGCTTTTGACTATAACTAGCATTGTTTTCTTTATCGGGTCATCGAGTTAGCACTAAAACACTTATTCTGATGGCCGATGATATGCTCCATTTCACCTGCTTTTCTATGAGGCCGGCCACGTGCCACATCTTGGTTGGTTCCGGGATTCCTGTCCTGCCATCTTAGCATGACTTGGACTCACTGCCAGAATGAAGCTCCTTCATCTGATCAACCTTAATCTGAATTCTTTATTTCTTCCTATGAATTGCTTCCTTAGCGGGCCCCGCTACTTGGTTGCCAAGTCACGATGAATAAACACCGTACATCTTCATCATGCGGTATAGCAACCATTGCTAGATCATCAGGAACCTGCTTTCTTTTTACCTATATTGGTTTGCTCTCATCTTCCTGGGCCCACAGGAATGAGAGATGCCAATGAACTTACAACTATTGAACCTTTTTGAACTAATGAACTCTGAACCGGTGAACTTTGAACTAGTGAACTTTGAACCAATGAAAGTTCAAGTTCAAAGTGGACTTTAAAAATATATACATCCACTCATCCATAGCCTTTTGCCATGTGTCACCCTCTTATTTGCTCGTGGGTCCACTTTGTCTCGCCCCTTGGACCTACCACTGGACTTGGTCTACCTTGATTCCTCATCTAATCTTTATCCTATGGTTTATCCTTATTCATTTTGAATCCACCTGGATGGCCACATCATCAATCGCCTAGTCGCAATGATAATTGGGCGAGCAACTTTTCCTTCTAATATGGTGACCACCGTCAGATCTAGGTTCAGACCATTGGATGTGATCAATCTGCTTGATCTTTACTCTTGGTTGATCTTCTCTCTTGTGCCACATGTCAACATGTGTCACCCTCTGATTGGCTCATGAGATCCACCTATGAACCACCTGTCTGTTAGGTCGCCATGCGTCCTGCTTTGTCAGATCCCATTCCTTCGGTCAAAGTATTCCTTCAGCAAGCCACTTACCAGTTTCATTGATATTATTATGTCGATGAAATTGAGCCTTCAATGAAAAATTTTTGGGACTCATCGCGGCCAAGGTTTTCTTGATGTCGTCCATCTATTCCATGTCACTAGCCACTGGACTAAAATGTTATCAGTCGCCAAGTCTTGGCGATATCCAATGAGCATCTAACCATCACGACATAGTGACAATCATTGGATCACTACGATCTGCATCCGATCTTTCTAACTTGCTTGATCTTTAGCCTCTCTGAGCACTTTCTCTTATGCCATGGTGTCACCATGCATCAACCACTGATTCACTCGCGGGTCCACCTTGTGTCACCACTTGGACCTACCACTGGACTTGGCCTGCCTTGATTCCTCATCTACTCTCTATCCTATGGTGCATCCCCATCGCTCTTAGCCCACCTAGATGACCACCTATCTACCACCTCATTAGTCACCAAGTTGCAAGAAATAACAATTGAGCACCTTCATCATCTGTTATAGCGACGGTCATTGATCTACCTTCAAACTGCTTGATCTTTAATCTCTTAGCCGCTCACCTTTTTTGCACGTGCTTTGTCACCAAGTTGCAGAGATAACTTGTGTGCATCTTTTCATTGCAATATAGCAATAGGCGTTGGATCACCATGATCATCATTGATCTTTCTTCAACTTGCTCGCTCTTTAGTCTCTCTGCTTGTCGGCCGATCACAAAATTAGGACACCTTGAGATGCACGCGCATGGGGTCCACCAAGCCATGAGCTACCTCCTCTTGCCAAAATCTCGTAAGCTTTGACACTATTGTTATACATGGCCTTATATTTAAATGTGATAAACTCCCTCTGCATGGCCAATGTGGAATAAAAGGTTTTCCTTCTTGGCGACTAAAAATGCTTGGAAACTCTAAGACCTTTTTAAAAAACCCTCTTTTGCACCCAAGTAAAAAATTTACATCGGCCGATTGTATTTTCTCTGAGTTTATTTTTGTCCTTACTTCATCAGGCGGCAGAATAAATTCAGCATTCTTAAATCAGCATATTGAGCTCAACCTCTCCAGGAGCCCATTTTAACCCACATGCTGCGTTTCTTTTCTGTATCTGCACATGAAGCAAACAAGTTAGACAAAAATAGTGCATTTCTCTTTGGTTCATGATTTGATCTTTTCAAAATGAATAAATGCAAGGCTTTATTAGGGCACTAAATTTGACATGTGTAAAATCTAGTAACACTTCCTGAATCGGATTTCCCTTGCATAGATTCAGGCACCAACAACTCTCTGATCTTCCTGTCATTCATTTTTCCTTGAGCTGCAATCAGTCAGATACAATCCCGTGATTTGTGGCTCCTCCATTAATGATGATTATCTTTTCATCAACCCTGTTGATGAGGCTTCACCAACCACAACATGTTTGCCACCTCTGCTTCACATGGTGTCATAATGATCAAGACATGGCCCACCAACACACAGTTGGTTTGGAAAACATATATCGGTACAACTCTTTGCCGATAGAGCTTTCTTCTTCTATAAACTAGTAGAGCACCCTATATCGGTAACACCTCATCACTTTCGGTGGTGTGAGACTACCGGTAGGTCTTCATTCTTTATGCTCACCCTTATGTGAGTATTCATCATGCTGGTTCACATCAATGACAACTTAGTGCCAAATTGCCAACACCTTTCACTGCATAGGGAGAATCATTTCCAAATCTCACCAATCCTCCATCACAATCCTCCATGCTAAGGAATTTTTTCCTGTCACCAGTCATGTGGTGAGTGCAACCACTATCAATTACCCAATCTCCACACCAATTTGAACTAGAAATCAGTGCCATATCACTTTCCTCTGTGCTATCTTCCATTACCACTACAAATGCAATCCCTTCTCCATCAGATCCTCTTGATTCTTCATCGATAACTCCTTCTGCAAGATAGCACTCCTTCTTTCTCTTCTCTTTGTATCTTCTTAAGTTATCCTTCCTATCATTCTCAAGACATCTGGATGCAATATGACCTATTTTATTGCAAGAGAAACACTTCAGGGGTAGTTTACCTTTGTACTTTCCTTTTCCTCTTGGAAGCCTTCTTGCTATTAGAGCTTCAAGCTCATCTTGTTTTGGTTCTTCAGATAACAAGTTGTCATGTTCATGAGAATGACCGGTTCTTATAGTAGAACTACTTACAATTTCTTTTCTTCTCATTGTTGGTGCAAGTGTCATGGAAGATTTGAAGGTAGCATCAATATTTGGCATACTGTTATCATAGTTGTTCAATTCAAAGGTAGTCAACTTACCGACCAAGGAGTCAAGTGTAATATTAACTGTTCCCAAAGATCTGAGTTCCTGAATTGCAGAAACCCTTATGGCATATTGTGGTAGCAAGGTTCTTAATATTTTGTTGACCACATAATTTTCCTCCAGCATTTCTGATGGAATTTACCACATCCTTTATTCTTTTGTTGTACTATTCTATATTGTCTCCTTCTTGCATCCTCATCTCATCAAATTTTCTTCTCCAACTATCCACCTTAGCCTTTTGTACATGAAGATCTCCTCCTCCATAAATAGTCTTCGGCTTATTCCACATCTCATAGGCTGTTTTCAAATCTTCAATCTCAGCATACTCGTTATCAGATAGAGTACTAGTAATCACCTCCATAGTTGTGATGTTATCTTTCTTCTTTTTGATCTAATCTATAGTGAGAACCCCTGTAGGTTCATTGTACTCTATGCTTACATGATTCTAGTATTGATATCCTAGGGTTCTTAGGCAGAGCTTCATTCTACCATACCATAATATGTAATTCTTCTTAGAGAACTTGGGGCCTTCCTTTCGTATCATCTTGGATATTTTCTTAAGCTGCTAAACTCTTCTAAATCTAAGGACCAGGGCTTTGATACCAATTTTTAGTCCCAACTGGTGCTAAGAGGGGAGGGGTGCATCAACACTATACTGGCTCTACTAGATTTAACCTTAATCAAAGTTTCTGTTCAAACATTACACTTATCAGTATAAGCAACATTAATAAGAAACATACACACATAAAATCAAACACACATGACTACCAAGATTTATCATGTGGAAACCCAAATGGGAGAAAGCCACGGTGTGAGTAGAAACTCACAATGTTTGCACTCTTTTGGAGTATGCCCGATGAGGAGCCATCCCTGTTAGGAGATTATAAAGACACTATTGGGTGCCACCCAGTTAAAGTATTTTCTTCAAGGCCTATTCGATCCTTTACCCTGTTAGAGGCAGCCTTGTTAAAGGACTTAGGATCATCAATTAAGATGTCACCCAATTAAGGGATTTTATAAAGGGACTTGTTAAAGTCCACCCAGTTAAGGGATTTAACTGTTGTAGTTATTAGAAAATAAAAGAGAGAATGATCCGTTATAATAGCTACTCTTAGCTTAATTAGATCCAATTGAAGCTCTTTGATTTGACCACTAGTTACACTTGCTCTGCACTCTATTGGTGCTTTGCATTCTTTCTCTACTCTTCACACTATCCGAGCTCTGCACACTCTCTTCACCACTATGCTATTCACTTAGAAGTTCTACACTCTTCTCACCTTGTTGGATCACCTCTCTTCAAACTTGCACTTGGCAATTTTACAATCATTTTTTTTGGTTTTTGCCAAAAACCTTTGTACCATGTTTTGCCAACACATAACTGTTGTTTCCTAAACGAGTTCAAACCTAAAGCTTGGTAAAAATAGTAAATTTGAAATTCAAATCTTCTCGCACTTTCTCTACATGCTCTCCATCATTCTCACTAGAAAATCATCTTTATCTCCCACCGCAACTCATAATTTTAGCAACTTTTGGTTCGTGTTTTGCCTTTTTAATGCGAACCAAAAAATCCGCACAAATCTCACCTTAACTGGATCTAAACTACTGTAGACTTCACTAGAAGTTTGTTTGATGATAACTCCTCTTGATTGACTCACCTTTGGTCATCGCATCCAACTTACTGGTCACTGCTTCGAGAATGTCAGTGGATAGAATCCTTCAACCTGTATCACCAGTTCACCGGTGTAACTCTTCATCTTTTGCCACCGGTCACTGATCATCAAGCAGTCTGATCACCTATCTATCCAGAGTGTTTTGGTCATACACAAGACTACTAAAATACAATATGAGTCACCTCCTGTGACCACATCATCATTTCAACTGCCAGTTTAAGAAACTAATCTCAACACCTATCAGATTCTTGACTGACCGGTCAGCTACTCTAATTATCCTTCAACCAATACACTGACTAAGTGTGTCAATAATGCATATTTGGGAAGCACTGAATCCTCCATACTATTATGCTACCATGAGTAAACCATTGAGGTTTACCACACCTCTTTGCCTATAAGCTTGGCCTTATTCATTGGTAAGTGTTAGTCATCAATGACAATACTAACTAATGAACTAGTTGTGCCAACACCATTAGTTATGCCAACAATATAATTTTTTTCATTAAAATGTCCTATTAATTAATCTTAATTCTTCCTACATCATTAGGTGGTTCCTTGTTATTTATCTTATAATATTCATTTCTCATTCTTCCATATTACTCTCCATTTTCTTATAATATTCATTCATTATTCCATTATTCCATTATTCTTCATTATATCATAATATTCATATTATATCATATATTAATTAAATCCATTTAATAAAATTATTCATATTAAATCCATTTTACATATATTTAATTATATCCTCCTTCTAACCTCTTTCATGCCTATTTTATCTTTTATTTATCTTATTCCACTTCCTATCAATTCCACTTACCAAATGCATGTGGGACAAACACATCCAAGCCAATATTTTATCCCACATTTGTCCTAAAATTTGGATCCACCCTGAGGATACCTATTTAAACATTACCCTCTCTCATCATTTGGAATTTGTTATTAGCATCCATCACTTTCATTTTTTGAATATTTCTAGCTTTCTTGCATTCATATTTGAGCACTTTGTTTCTTTCATATTGGATAGTTTGATCTCTTTTGTTAATCTTAGAATCATTTTGCATTTTGGATCACTCATGTCTTTCATTTATTTGCATCATGAATTTGTTGGATATTGTTGGTCATTGCTTCTTCTAGGATATGTTGTTGTCATTGATGTCAAACATATTCCTTTGATTTACTCCAGTGATTGTAGATTGGGAAGATTTTCTGATCCGGTTTGTAGTGTTGATTTATTGATCATTGTTTTGCAGAGTCTGGTATATCCTCCGGTATATTCTGCTATGATCAAATCTGGTACTGAGATTTTGGGATATTGCTTGGGATGGTATTATGTATCTTCATTTCAATTGTATTGTGATTTTGTGCTCTACAAGTTATATTTCTTCATGACAATTGCTGATTGGTTGTGTTCTTGAGCTTTCAGACTTTGACCGATGAAGATTTGAAAAGTGGCGTTGGTGCAGCTATTCTGGATGATTCTAATGTGAATTTTGGTGTTTCTTGGTCATGACCTATTTTTTTTGTGATATGCATTGATCGTTGTGTGATTTTTTGGTGGTTTTTATTAACCGATGATGATTTGCATGTTATGTGGTATTTCTGGTAGCGTAGCATGTTGCGGTTGATCTTGGCGTGATTTTTGGTGGAGTTGTGCAGTTAGGAATTTGATTTAGGACCATGTTATGCTATGTAAACCATTATATTGGTCTGGTAGTCAATCTTTGTATCATGTGATGTAACTTTGTAATTGGGGGTTGAGGGTTTAGTCAACCTTGTTATCAAGGTTGATGAATTGTATATATAAGTGACATAGTCATGTAGTTTGGGTGTCGATGTTGTGTCTGCATTATTAGAGAGAGGTTTTTATGTGAACAAGTGATTTATCCTTAGGTGTTGATTTTGTGGTGAGATTGGTGTTGCAGGGCAGACATATGTTGTTAAACAGAATTGTAATCAGGCATTTGGAGATGTTATTCTTCAGCTTATTTCTTCTGGATTGTAGTCTGAATCTTATTATAAGTCAATGAGACTTCCCTAAGGGTTGTAGCCTTTCAGGCCATTACATTTGAGCAGTGAGCACTAGGTAGTGTTCTTGAATGCATGTGTATTCCCCATTGTAACATTTTCATATACTACTACAAAATATCATGTTACTGTGGGTAGGTTCCCACCGTGGTTTTTCCTTTAATCAGGTTTTCCACATCAAAATCTTCATTTTATGTGTTGTTATGTTAATTTTCTTATCTATCTTATTGTTGTAGTTTATCAGATTTGTGTTTTGTGGTTAATTTTTTTATTCAGGTGAAGACTGAGTCACATGCTCTCTCAGTCTTCCCTCTTGGCTATTGCTAACAATTGGTATTAGAGATATATCCTCTGGTAGAAGCTTAACCGCTTGAGGAGATTCAGGATGGTAGATCAAGGTGTAATCTCTAAGAAAGATAGTCCAAGATTTGACGGAAGTAACTATGCTATATGGAAGGACTGGATGTAAGTGTACTTGAAATGGCTTGGTGAAGATTATTGGAAGATTGCAAAAAATGTCTATGTTGTTCCTCAGAATGGACTATCTACTCCTGATGAGGTTAAGGAAGCATAACATAATATTAGAGCAAAGGAAGCATTGCTTAGTGCCCTAACTGATTTTGAGATGACAAATATAATGGGACTTCAGACCACACATGAGATCTGGATGAAGCTTGAGGTGATATATGAATGTGATAAACAAGTGAAGGTTGCTAAGCTGTAGAGTTTAAAAGAAAAATATGAGACATTGAAAATACGAGATGATGAGAACATACACTCTTTTATGGCTAAGTTGAATGACCTTGTCCTAGGTATCAGTTGTGCTAGTGGAACCATTGAGGAAGATGAAATTCTTGCTAAGGTGCTGAGATCTTTGCCTTCTTCCTATAAACATAAAGTTGTTGCTATTGATGAGATCCGAAGTATGACTACTATGACAAGAGATATGTTGGTTGGAAAGCTTGTTGCATTTGAGTTAAGTGAATTTGGAGAATCACATGGGAAATCTAAGATAACATTTAGAGCATCTGCATCTGTATCCGGTAAGCAGAAATATGATCCTGATGAGTGTTGAATATATATGAAAGAGAGACAAGAGAGATGGAAGAGAAAGAGAGGGAGTTAGATGAACTTGAAGCACTAATTGCCCAGAGATTGCCTAAAGGTGCCAGTAAGTATGATGGAAAGTTTCCTTTGAAATGTTTCTCTTGTAACAAGATAGGACATTTTCCTTCTAGATGCCTAGAGAGAATGGCTAAGTATGACAAACATGATAATTTTGATAAGCATGATAGGAATGATAGATATGACAAGCATGAGAAGTATGACAAGCCTTACAAGACTAATTGAAAGTATAGGAATCAGAAGAACTATTATTATGTTGCTGATGAAGGTATTACAGATGAAGAATCTAAAGGAGATGAAGTTGTATTCCTTGCCATTAAGGAAGATGGACCTGTACCTATTGATTCCACTAGTTGTTCTATTGAGGAGAAATCTTTAGTTGCTAAAGTTAAAGACAAAGATGAATGGGTGATTGATATTGGTTGTTCACATCATATGATTGGTGATAAAAGAAAATTTGTAAGCATGGAAATATATGATGGTGGAATAGTCAGATTTGGAGATGACAAAGCCTGTGTGATCTGTGGGAGAGGTTCTATTTTTTTTATGGTAAGCATGACACTGTTGATGTCTTGTATGTTGAAGGTTTGAAGCATAATCTTTTGAGTGTTGCATAGATGGTTGATAAGGGTTATGATCTACAATTCAAGGATGGTAAATGCAAGATCTTAAATACCTTTGGTATAGAGATTGCATCTAGAACTAAGACTGAAGGTAACATTTTTCATTTGAATGCTAGTGAGAAAAGTTGTTTGATTTCTCAGATTGATGAGAGTTGGTTATGGCATAGGAGAATGTGTCATGTAAATTTTGATTCAATGATTAAGATCTATTCTACACATGTTGTTAGAGATTTTCCTAAGATTGTCAAGCTTGCTAATATGGTATGTAAGGAATGTTAGTTGGGTAAGAAAACAAGAATTTCTTTCAAAAGAAAACAATATACATATGATGGATTACTAGATCTTGTGCATACTGACCTATGTGGACCTACAAATGTTAGAAGTGTATAGGGTGATAGATATTTTATGTTGCTAATTGGTGATTATTCTAGGATGATGTGGGTTGTCTTTTTGAAGGAGAAATCAAAAGCATTTGATAAATTCAAGATATTAAAAGCAAAGGTTGAGACTAAGTCTGGATTGAAGGTGAAGTGTCTAAGACCTAATAGAAGTGAAGAATTCTATTCTGGTGAGTTCAATTCATTCTATGAGAAGCATGGGATTAGAAGACAATTATCTGCTCCTAAAACCCCTTAGTAGAATGGAGTCATTAAGAGGATGAACAAAACTATTTTGGATGTTGCAAGGACTATGCTGATTGAAGGGAATGCTCTGAAGATCTACTAGAGAGAATCTATTAGTACTATTGTTTATACATTCAACTAAGTTCACATCAAAGGATATACCAATAAGACCCCTTATGAGCTTTGGTTTGGTCATGTTCATAGTGTGAGATATTTCAGAGTATTTGGTAGCAAAATTTTTATCAAAAGAGATGAGGATATAGGAAATTTTGATGCTAGAAGTGATGAAGGTATTTTCTTGGGATATTCAACAAAGAGAAAGGTCTATCGGTGCTACAATAAGAGATTGAGAAAGATAGTAGAAAGTGCAAATGTGAAGGTGGATGAGAACCTTAGGAAAGAGATCAGAACATGTGGTTATGATGATGGTCAACATATTGTTTTAGTCCCTATTCAGCATAAAGAGCCTAAGCAGAATGATCTGGTAGAGATTGTTAATCTAGATGTTGCTAGTGAAGGAGTGTAGGAACCTGAGTATCAGAACAATCAGAAGACTCTGAAGTATGTAAGATTGAATCATTCTGAAAATCAGATTATTGGTGATAAAAATAAAGGTGTGATGACTAGAAGAAGGTTAGCTACTGAAGAAGTATGTTTGATTTCCAAAGTTGAACCTAAAGATGTTGCTGAAGCCTATAAAGATGAAAGTTGGATGAGATCTATGGAAGAAAAACTAGATCAGATTGAAAAGAATAACACTTGGGAGCTTGTGCCTAGACATAAGGATAAGAATGTTATTAGTACTAAATGGGTATTCAGAAATAAATTAAATGAAGTCGGTGAAGTTGTCAGAAATAAAGCTAGACTGATCTACAAAGGGTATTTACAGAAAGAAGGGATTGATTATGATGATACTTTTTCTCTGGTTTCCAGACTTGAAGCTGTTAGACTATTGCTTTTGTATGCTGCTTATAAAGATTTCAAGGTTTATCAGATGGATGTCAAATCTGCCTTTTTGAATGGTGATCTTGACGAAGAAGTTTACATTGAACAACCTAGTGGATTTTCACTATCGGATGATGGAGACATGGTTTGTAAGTTGAAGAAAGCTCTTTATGGACTGAAACAAGCTCCTAGAGCCTGGTATGCTAGACTAGATAAATACTTGTCGAAATTGGGATTTAGTAACGGTGATGTTGACAACAATCTGTACTTTAAGATAGAAAATGATAACATCCTAATTATTGAAGTCTTTGTTGATGATATAATCTTTGGTGGTGATGATAACTTGAGCATGAAGTTTTCCGGTGATATGCAGAAAGAATTTGAGATGTCTATGATTGGTGAGATGAAATTTTTCTTTAGTTTGTAGATTGCATAGACTAGAAAAGGTATATTTATATCTCAAACTAAGTATGTGAAGGAATTGCTGAATAATTTTGGATAAGGTGTCTCTAAACCATTGGGAACTCCTATCGTGACTAATTTTAAATTGTTTAAGAATGATGAATCTCCTAAAGCTAATCTGAGTTTGTATAGATCTATGGTTGGTGGACTGTTGTATCTTACTCATACTAGGTCGAACATTATGCATGTTGTGTGCATGGTTGCTAGATATCAAGTTGATCCAAAAGAGAGTCATGTCACTATTGTGAAGAGGATATTCAGATACCTCAAGGGAACTATGTACTATGGATTATGGTATCCTAGGAGTGATGATTTCATATTATGTGCCTATACAGATGTTGATTGGGTTGGTGATGTTGATGACTAGAAGAGCACTACTGGTGGAGCATTCTTTTTGGGTAAGAAGTTGGTTTCATGGGCTAGAAAGAAACAAGATTTGGTGTATTTATCTACTGCTGAAGCTAAGTACATTGTTGTTGCTAGTAATTGCACTTAGGTAGTTTGGATGAAACAAATGTTGAAGGATATCAGAGTTATTTATGATTAGCCTACCGTTATATACTATGATAATTCTAGTGCTATCAACATGTCAAAGAATTCGGTGCAACATTCAAAGACTAAACATGTGTCAATCAAATATCATTACTTGAGAGAGCAAGTCAATGAAGAGAAGGTGAAGTTGGAGTATGTATCTACAAAGGAACAAATAACTGATATTTTCACTAAAACTTTGCCTGTAGATACATTTTTCTACTTGAGAGACAAGATAGGGGTATCCACCCCTCCTAATGGGAAATATATGCATTAAGTTGCATCAATCCGATGGATTTCAGAGCCTTGTCTTCTTATCTAGATTGGTGAGTTGGTGTTGCTCCTCTGGTGGATTAGTTTCTTGATCTGGTTATATAGTTCTATAGGAGAGAGATTCATGTTTTTGTTTTTGGGGAGAGAGTTTATTTCTCTATTTTGTGAGCTTTAGCATTGTTGTCAAAGGGGGAGAGTGATCATGTGAAAAAATTCTTTCTAAGTCTTGATCTTAGGGGGAGTTTGCTGGACTTATCTTCTTTTCTTTGCATTAATTGTTTTTCACATTCATATGTTGCCATCAATGTCAAAGGGGGAGATTGTTGGATATTGTTGATCATTGCTGCTACTAGGATATGTTGTTTTCATTGAAGTCAACATGTTTCTATGATTTGCTCTAGTGGTTGTAGATTGGGAAGATTTTCTGATCCAATTTGTAGTGTTGGTTTGTTGATCACTATTTTGCAGAGTCCAGTATATTCCAGTATGATCAGATCTAGTGCTGAGATTTTGGGACATTGTTTGGGATAGTCTTGTGTATCTTCATTTAATTTGGATCATGATTTGGTACTTTGCAAGTTATCTTTCTCTGTGATAGTTGTTGATTGGTTGTGTTCTTGAGATTTCAGACATTGACTAATTAAGATTTGAAAAGTATTGTTGGTGCGTCTATTCTAGATGATTCTAACATCCTTGCTAGTATTTATTTGTCATGTCCTATTTGTTTTGGTGATCCACATTTATCATTGTGTTATTTTTTGGTGGTTTCTATCAACTAGCGATGATTTGCGTGTTATGTGGTATTTCTGGTGGTGTAGCCTGATGCGGTTGATGTTGACATGATTTTTGATGGAGTTGTGCATTTGGGAATTTGATTTATGACCATGTTATGCTATGTAAACCATTATATTGGTCTGGTGGTTGATCTTTGTATCGTGTGATGTAATTTTATAATTGAGGGTTGAGGGTTAAGAGTGCCTTGTTATCAAGGTTGATGAATTGTATATGTAGGTGATATAGTCATGTAGTTTTGGTGTTGATGTTGTGTCAGTATTATCAAAGAGAGTTTTGTGTGCGAACAAGTGATATATCCTTAGGTGTTGAGTTTGTGGTGAGATTGGTGTTGCAGGGTAGACATATGTGCTTAACCGGAACTATAATCGAGCATTTGGAGATGCTATTATTTCAGTTCATTTCTTCTGGATTGTAGTCTAAATCTTATTGTAAGTCAGTGAGACTTCCCTGAGGGTTGTAGTCTTATGGGCCATTATATTTGAGTAGTGTGCCTAAATGCATGTGTATTCCCCATTGTAACATTTTCACATACTACTATAGAGTATCATCTTACTGTGGGTAGGTTCCCACCGTGGTTTTTCCCTTAATCAGGTTTTCCACCTTTAAATATTGGTGTTGTGTGTTGTGATGTTAATTTTGTTATCTGTCTTATTGTTGTAGTTTATCGTATTTGTGTTTTATGGTTAAGTGTGTTATTATAGTGAAGACTGATTCACCCCCCCTCTTAGTATTCCCTCTTGGTTTCTTCTAATAGAAACTCCATTCACCATAGCCTCTTGTGTATGTGTTTTTGAGAGAAATTTTGATTAAACATGAGATCTTGGTTGATAGGAGTGCAACGGAGTTAGAAACCCATTTACTTGCATGTTTGCTTCATTAGTTTATTTTGTTTTGCATGTGTGTGCATTTGACAAGTACTCCATTGTTTGATGTTGGAAGAAGTTAAATCCATGATTTAGTTTCCCATTTCCCTCATCAACAATAACTAGTCCAATTTACACCTCATGTTGGTGCTCCTACTTTAGTGTGTCCTATCAATATCCCCTCTCTAGGTCCATTTTGGTCCTATTATCCAACCTTGATATCATAAATATCATTTAATGGACCCCATATTGGAGGTACGTTCCCCATTTCCCTTTGTGTTGGTCCTAGGAGGACTAGGGCACCCCAAAACTCCTAGGTCCCCCTTAAACAAGCCCCAATTTGAAATGGGGTGAGCTCTTTATCTCCCTGATGGCTTTTGACCCTATTTAAAGACATCTTATCGATTCATTTTCACCTAGAAGAAATTGAAATCTCCATACCCTCTTATTTGTGCATTTGTGAATCATTTATCATTAAGAATCTTCAGAGATTCAAGGTTGTGTATTCATCCTTCAAGTATTGTGGAGAAAAGTTACATCAATCTTCATGCAAGTATGTGTGTGTGATTAGGGTTTTCCATGTTCATATATTTTTCATGCCATTACATTCAACATTTGTGATTACATTCAAAGAGAATTGCATCATCATCAATAATTGTAGATCTATGGTATGTCTCCTTAACATTTATTTCACTATTTGCATTATTTCATTCAAGGTTAATTCCTGAACTAGGGTTTGAATTAGTAAAACCCCTATCCACAACATCTTTCTCTCTCTTTCTATGTGTAGGAAATAGGTGCAAGAGTTGTATTCAAGAATTCTAGTAGAGTCGATAGTGATGAACGGGTTTAGCTTTCAATGGAGAAAAATATAGAGGACCAAGGCAGATTTGTACTACCTAATCCCAAAAAATCAAGCTGAAATTCTAGGAATAGGTTCCAAATCTATTCTTTTGCCCAAATCCGAGTTTGTGGCTTTGTGATACATCTATAACATTCTGTATTTGTTAATTTACTTTAATTATCCCTCATTTTTCCCTAATTTACAATTATCAATTCCAATTCACAAATCAACCCTTAGAAAAAGGAAACCTTAACACTAGGTGAATCTAAACAAGGTTTCGGCCCTTTCCTTAGTTGGATTAATGTTAGATCTATTAGGTTCATTCCTCTTTCCACCTTGTTTTGGTTAATTTGAATTATTAGTGGTTTTATTATCTTAATTGACCCTAATTCCAAATTACACCATTACAAATATTATAAAAAAATATCCACCACTAGATATTAGTGCCACAAATCTTTATTTTAAAAATTACAATTTCATTCTTGCTATAAAAAATATTCTACACTACATAATAAATGTCACTTCTGAAAATGTTGATTAAGGTAAATATTAAGCTATCAAAAGTTAGGTAAAAATATGT
Organism: Cryptomeria japonica; assembly: GCF_030272615.1. NCBI lineage: Eukaryota > Viridiplantae > Streptophyta > Pinopsida > Cupressales > Cupressaceae > Cryptomeria > Cryptomeria japonica. The sequence goes on along the minus strand of NC_081411.1, from coordinate 467,843,052 downwards.
ATAATTCATTTCTAATTTTAAAAAATTATATATATATATATATATATATATATATATAGAATTTACATGAAAAATATAACAAATTAATAGTTTACTTAATCTTCAAATTCTTAATGGTTTAGTTGTTATAAGTGTTAGAAAATGAAAGTTTGGTGCAAAATGTTGATTGCAGTGCCAAGTTTGGCCAAAAGGTGTAACCTAGTAATATGGGATCACCAAAGGAAAAAGGTAAGAACATGAACAAGCCAAGACAAAATCTAGTGATAGTTCCTTTACCTCTCCCAAAGAGGCAAATTCTAAGAAGGAGAGACCTAACTATTCTTTTGGTAATAAATTTGGGCATGGCTATCAAAATTACAATACGAAGGACAAATCCTCATAGAACTTTTGTAAGAAATTTGGAAATGATAAACAAAATTCCTATAAGAAGGAAAACCATGAGTTGAGATAATTACTCAAGGTGAATAATATCTTCATTCCTTCTTCATCTAGTTCACCTTCTACAAAACATGAGGACAATTATCCAGATTAAAAAGGAAAGGGTCGTGCCTTGAGTAAAACACATGTACCTCAAGACATTGGATAGGTTATTAATTTCAGAGATTTATTTCACATGTCACATTCAATTTATGTCATGGTGTCAGCAATGTGTGTTCAATGTTCTCATTGATGTCAACCTTATATGTGTGGATTGTTTCTTGACATGTAAAGGTCTGAAAATGAGTCTTCATATGTTGTTATGGTGTCTGGTGGTGATATTGAGTGAGTATGTTGTGTTTCTAGAAGGTGACAATAGTTTTAGTTGATATATAAAAGAAAGAGTATTTAAAGTCTTTATAGATTTTGAAGATGATGGATTGTAGTTCTGAATTTAATTTCTATGTTCTATGGATGTTGCACTATTATATTTTTAGGTCCTTGGTTGTTCAACTGTAGAAGTTAGTTGTTGCAATTCGATGATAGTGAGGTTGTCTGATTGGTTTGAAGTATGCTTTGCATTGCTTCGATGTGTCGATTCAAGTCTTGTGTCTTAGAGGACATGCTCATACTATCTGTGCAATGTTCTAGTTTAGAATTATTTAAGTGTTGGTTTGGTCTCTATTTGACTTAGTTGGTTCATCATAGTTGGATCATACTCTTGGTTTGTATATGCATTAGATTTTGAGTTAAGGTATTTTTATGGGTCTTACCATTGCATGTGAAGATCCACATTAATTAATTTGCATTGGATAATATTTTTGAGTTGACTGGTTAACATGATTTACTAATTATCTACACAATTTTTTTTATATCGACTTTGGAGGATGTGTTATTGTGTGTGGTAATTATGTGGGATCGACTTAGGAATATTTGTTGTGATGTATTTGAGTCCTCTTTATCTCGTAAAGTGGACCACATTTAGCGCAGTTTCTCATGGTGGCCAACATTATGTAAATTATATTTAGTTTATTTATGGTCAACCTAGCTGAGGGTTTTTTGTGAATAAGGTGATATAAATTGATGTAATTATGTGTGGATTATTGTGTGGATTTATTGAGAGTATTGTGGAAGCATATGTGGGAATTAGAAATGAAAATTCTATTTTGTCATGAGCTTTGATGATCGTATCTTTCAGTGTGATAGACTGCCTCTATTGGCGACCTGTAGCTACATGCAAGAGGAGAGAAAAAGAGTGTTGGATATGCCATGTTTGGAGTTAACCCTGATTGAAATAGATATTGAACTTTAATTGAATTGGAAATTTTTTCCTTTTGAGGGGAAGGCTAGATTTAAAATTGAAATACTTGAATGTAAGTGATTATACCTTAAATAGATAATGCAATTCTCTTAGGATAAGTCCTCCATGTGTTGATGCAATAACATGATAAATCATAAATAATCCATCATGAAATAATACTTGAAACATAATACAAAGATGTCTTGATGTAATTTTATACTCCTTAAATCAGATTGCTCTTGGGGAAGAATAATTTCTCTTGAATTGGATGATAATGATAGCATGAGATGAGATGTTCTAGATGTTAAAATGAATTGAGGCAGATGCATTATATAGGGATTTCATAATTAAAAACACCTTTAGGTCGTAGATTTAGTATATTTTCATATGGAGCTAGATTTGGATAGGATAGGACCACCTTATTATCCAGCTAAAATTTGAGGCAAAAAGAACGAGAATAGGAGGTATGGGGTGACTCGATCTCAACAACTTATTCCTGAATTTTTAACGATACAATATAACAAGTTTCTAATAATAATTCCATCTCAGTGGCTCAAAACATGATGTATAGATATGCGAAATATATTTTGGAAGTTAAAATTAGGGTAGGATTAAGGATAAATCTAGGTAATAAATGATAAAGGGCACACCTAGATTTAAGGGCCTAAATAATAGTGTGATGGTGTAATAAAGTGGAATAAGACATAATATTAAATTAGATTATTACAATAAAGATCCTATAATGCATAGAGGAATGTGAAATACTAAAATGAGCGTTAGGAGAGTGTGAAATTGGACACACTAATGAAGGTGTGCAATTTACGACACTATAGGGTTAAAGACATTGCAAGATAATAATAGTGAACATAGATAATCAGAAGAATAATGTATGGTGTTTGATGTTTATTTGATGACTATGACTAGATAGTCAAAGTGCTAAGTAAAATGGTGCATAGATAGTCTAGAAGACTCAAAGTTAAGAACTATAAAATAACAAGAAAAGTGGATTTTCCAAAGACAAGGTATAATGGTAGTAGAGTAAGTGAAGGATGAATGATATGACCAAAAGAATATGATAAAGAATTATGGTTCATATTGAAATCCTTTTCTAAAGATTGGTCTATTGTAGTAGGTTCATCAAGAGAAAATCCTCTATAAGTTCCATTGAGTCATAGAAGCTAAGAAAGAGAAATGGATGATGTTTTGTTGATGGTTACAACTAATGACATACACATATAGACACATTGAAATAGTAATTAGGGAGTCATAAGGAGCACCTATTTTGAGGGTTTTGAAAGACAAATAAATGCTTGAATGTCTTTCCATTGGTTTGTGACAATCATCAAAAGATGTGAATGCAATTTTAGATTTGGAGTTCAGGTTGAAAATGTAAGTTTTCCCAAAGAATAGTGAACGGTTTCTAGAAGGACAACTATTAAATAAAACAAGGGAAGTTTTATTTTTATTTTTTGGGCAAGCACAAGTGACTAAAAATGACCTATACAATGACAATATACTAAAGATTATATAGTGAATAGTGGATAGTCTTTGGTTGTTTGATAGTGGATGATACTCATATATTGGTAGCAGTTTAAATGAAAAACTTGGTAAGAGTTTGAGTAAAGATCACATTAAGTCTAGATTCTCATGTGTGTATAAATAAAGTAAAAAAAATTGTGAAGTGTTCTTAGTGGGAAGGGCATGCAAAAAGAGTTATGCAAGAATATGATATTACGAGATAGGGTTAAAAGAAAGATTTTGATAGAGAAAAGACAAACATGAAGTTACATGCATGGTGACAAAGATATGGATATTACAAGTAACTTAGGTCTATAAGGGTTGAAGATATGAAGGTGAATAATCCCTCTATCATGATGCATGTGTCAAATATTACTCCATGAATATCTCCTATTCTCACCTAGTCACGCCTAACCAATTTTGACTACTGTCAAATACTTTAATAACAAGATCATGGGTCATTGTAGTAGTTATATCTTGAATGATCAGCCATATCTTCTTCTTCAATGAATGTGAATAAGTTTTAAGAATATAGGGGTTAGTTGGCAAGATGGACAGTTTAAGGAGAGGATCTACGAAGCAATTTGACTAGTCATCTACCTATCTAGGTGAGTGGAGAGAAAGTTTGTAGGTTTTAAGGAGTTTTGTGAGTGGATTTAGGAACGTTTTTAGTTGACAAATACAAATGCAAACAAATCACTCATTTCTCAATGCCACCTTGGAGCATCTAAAAGAGTCAAAGTAGGAAAGGTTGTTTTCCAATGCCAAAGTGCAAATCAAATGGTCAACATAAGAAGTAATGGTCATGAAATTTTTTTAATGCACACCCTAATTTCTCTCCCACATGAGGGAAGGTAATATAGCAGCTATTAGAACTAATATTTGGAGTTATTTCTAGCATGTTTTAAAAAAAAATTGTAACTTATAAAGTTCTTTGAGCAAGAAAATATTGTATTGTAACTCAAAGGTAGTCTTCAAATATCTAAAAATTAATGTATTCACACTATTTTGAAGCCTTTTTCAATCATTTTTAGAAATTCATTGTTGTTGTTGTAGCATCATAAATTGTACACCCTTAATTGGGTGGTACAATTCCATGCTTAGGTTAGCACCCGCTTTAGAATGTTTGCATCTTGCATTTTAATTTATCTTTAAGAATTTAATTAATTAATTTAATTAAATATAAAGTCCTCTTTTTCACTCTAAACATCATAAAATTGGGCCCTTAACCCTAAGCGTTCCCCTTTTTATTTTATTCTTCTAATTAATTATTTCATCAAAAGCCCTAATTAAGTTCTATTTCGACCTTCAAGGCCCTTATTCACATATCTAAACACCTTGAATTGTCACATCCTTCTAGAATTGACTTTAGAATCACAATATCTTTCCTCCCCAAAAATTTGGTAAAAAGTTGGTCAGACCAAGAGGTGGCCTCTTGGTCTCAATTTTTTGTCTCTGAATTTCAGGAGCATGTTTTATGGTATTTTAATGTTTAAATCCATATAATTATGAAATTATATTGATTATAGGTCAGCCTATGATCAAAAAATTTTTAGGGTTTCATACATATATCCTTTCCTTTCCTCATTTGAAGGATCCATCTACAAGCAATTGAAGGAGCCTCTTATGAAGTGAAAGTGTAGGTTTATGTGAATTCTTCAATCACAAAATCAATCTATCAAGCGTACATCAACCATTTTCATCATCAATAGGAGTTTTGAAGACATTAAATAATAATAGGAGATCACCGACTGTTGATTGGCTTGTACCTCTCCCTTCGGGTTGTTGGCAACAACAATGCAGGAAAACTGAGAGGGGGGGGTGAATCAGTTTTCACCAAACTTAAAAAAATTAACCTCAACTTCAGATCTGATCATGAAAAACTATAACAAAGATAAACAACACACCAATAACACACATGACACACAAATTTCTGACGTGGAAAACTTGGTTAAGGGAAAAACCACGGTGGGAACCTACCCACAATATGATAATACTCTACAATAATATATGTAAATATTAAAATGGGGAATGCACATGCATTCAGGCACATTGCCTAGAGCTCACTGCTCAAAAACAACAAAAGGGCTATAACCCTGGGAAGGCTCACTACCTTACAAAGATCAAACACCAATCTGGATTACATGAACTGAAATGATAACAGTTCTAGTTAAGCGCACATACTCAAAATCTTCTCTACACACTTGTGCACACTCTTCCACTCTTCTTTTCTTTTCTCCTCTGCTACCAAAATATCAAAACAATATTCACACATGCAGATGCATCTCTAAAATGAATATTACATGTATTTATACAGATTATCAACCTATATTTCAAGGTTGGCTCAACTCAAAAGACCTAATTACAAAATTGCATCACAAGATACATGAATCAATATGCAGACCAATGCAATGTTAGAAAGGACATAACATGGACCCAAATCAAATCCTTGAATATGCAACACCACTAAATATCTCACCAAGATCATCTGTAACATGCAAGAACCATCGGGTTAGCCAAAAGGTCATATAACATGAAGAATACCACGAAAACAATAAAATCTTCAATAACGCACAAAATGAACAATGCAGACCAACAATACACATAGAACATGAACTCGAAACACCAACAAGAAAGGTTAATTCCTCCACAACAACTTGGATTACAAGAATCATCATCATCTCCCTTTCGGAGCTCAAGAACACTAGTTGACAAACTGAAAGATATGCTTGTGAAGTTCCAAATCATAAACCACTTGAAGTGAGGACACACATGAACATCCCAAACACTCTCCAAAATCCATACAACATAATGAATCAGTTGTCGAGTAATACAAACTAGAAATCACAACTCTACAATACAAAACCAATAGAAAAACTAGTAACCACATTGGACCGCATAACTCGATCAAACTACCTTTTGGAACATAGAAGCTCATGGTGAATCAACTGAAGATACTAATCTCTTAATCCATAAATTTGCATTAGCATATCTGCAATAAATCAACCAAACTAACTCTCTGCAACACCAAAACACAAGAACATAGGAATATGTTGATCCCAATGACAACAACACATTCTGGCAACTCTAATATCCAACAATATCCCCCTTTGGCATTGATGGAAACATATGAATGTGAAAAACACTCAATGCAAAGAAAAAATACTCTAGCAATCTCCCCCTGAGATCATGCACACATAGTGGTGCAGAGCACCTTCTTCTACACCTTTATTTCAAGCACATGGTGGTGTCTACATATTCATTTGTGATGTAATAATGGGTTAGATCAATGATCACCCTTGATTTAATTGAATGTCTATTTGTATGGTCAATAATCTCTTAGGTGAGCATATAAACCTAGAAGTCTACTAGGCCATGAAGGCTTGGAATTTGGATTTTCACTGTTGGTGTGTCTAGGATGTTGTCTTAGGTGTTTGGAGTCTAAAAGTGACAAATAATTACATTGGATGTGTTTCCATAAGGTCTAAGTGGTTAATAACCAATATTGTCCTAAGCTACAAAATGTTGCACTTGTTGTCAAGCAACTTTTCAAAGTTGCCGGTAGGATGCCAACTACTTCTCTAACCATCCTAACTATTCAAAAGTTGGCTATGGACATTGGAAAAGGCTTATATATGCTTGGAAAACTATGAGAAAGAGAGATTTGATAGTTTTGTAAAGTTTGGTGGAGAAAGTGAATAGAACAAGTTTGATTTTGCCATAACAGTTACATTTTTCCATATTGTCTGTACAAGGTGTGAGACCTACTAATGAATTTTTTATTTGATTATAAATAGACCTGAAATACCCTTCCAATTATTTTGGTCTGACCTCTTGAAGTGAATTTTAGAAGAAGATACAAGTGTTTTACCCTCCGCAGGTCTGAAACCCTTCATTTTCAAGGGTTACAATGCAAATGTGACCCTAAATTGCAATCTACTCATTGGGATCCAATGACCATTGGTAGAATGCAAGTTAGGGGCATGCATTTTGAGATTCTAGAGGGGTGAGGTTAGAGAAGTTGGTTGGTAACCTTACCACCAAGCCCTAGTCTAAATTGTTTGAGGGTTTATATTAGATTAGATGAGTTTCATTGAGCATACTATGAGTAATGATGAGATGATTTGTTGAACTGATGGAATTGGAGTATTTGGACATAGAAGAAACCTCTTGAAGAGTTGGAACCTTCCTGTGATCCCATTCTCATATACCTCCTTTGTAAAACCGGTCTAACTTGATCGATTAGGTTTGTGACCCAAGTAGGTGTTGAAGAGTGCAGGAATAGGGTGGAGATCCAAGCTTTTGGATTTTGAAAGTAATCCCAAAAGGGTGTCTGAAACCTAAATTTTTTTAGGGCATTTGGTATAATTTGGAGAAAAATCCAAAAATACAGTAAAAATGGGCTACTAATAGGTAGGCTTGTCGAAGCCTAAAAAGCCAATATTTGCCTTGTGATCCAAAGTATGATTCTGGAAGATCTTAATAGGTCTTAGGAAGTGTGTATAAGTGTGGTGCCATCCCTTGTTAGGGGTAAGAGTATTATTTCACAATTGAGGTGTGATTGTAGCCCTACGAGAAACTCAAGGTAAAGTAGACCAAGGTGTGTAGGTGGGTTTATCACCCTACTACTACCAACCTCTGCATCAGGTGGTATCAAAGCCTCAAAGGAGCCTTAGGGAAGAATAAAGCAATGGAAGATGCAACAAAGAATAGTGAGGAGATTCCCACTAGACCCATGACAAACATGGAGTTAGCCAAGATAGTGAGGGAGCAGGAGGCTAAGAATAAAAAGATGGAGGAGGAGATAGAAAGGTTGAAGAAAGACCAAACAAGCAAGGGAGTTGCATCTTCATCTGATGGAGAAGGAGAAGAGGGAGAAGAGAGACTATTTATGTCAGAAGATCAAAGGCAATTTGTTGAAGCCCTTAATAGGGTAGGAAGAAGAGACAATAGAGAAGAACTACCTATATTCTCTGGAAAGATGAACCCAGAAGAGTGTATGGATTGGATAGAATCAATGATCAATTATTTTGAATGTGAAGAGGTACCTAAAAACCAAAGGGTGAAGGTGGCTAAATCCAAAATGAAAGATCCAGCTCTTAGTTGGTGGAACTTTCTACAAAATGAAAGAGATGAAGAAGGAAAGAGACCCATAACCTCATGGAAGAAGATGGAGATAGAGATCAAAAGGTAGTTTGTACCTGAGGACTATGAGATAATATTACACAAGAGATTAAAAAATCTAAGGAAAATGGATTTGGATGTCAGTACTTACACTGAGGAATTCCATAGGATGACCCTCAAAGAAAAGATGCCAGAGAGTGAGACACAAAAGCTAGCAAGGTACATGAATGGTCTTAAGTTAAATATTCAAGATGAACTAAGTTTGTTCAAGCTTGAATTAGTGCTTAAGTGTTTTTAGATGGCACTTAGGATTGAGCAGAAGCAAAAAAGGAGGGGAGAACACAACAATAGAGGAAAGGGTACAATTTTCAGAGGCAAAGGTAGATTCAATGGAAGAGGGTCATCTCCTAAACCCCAAGGAGAGTCCAGCCATCAGGAACAAGAGGGAGAATCAAGGAACACAGGTAGCTTTAGAGGAAGGAGGGGAAATGGTAGAGGAATATTTGGTGGAAGAGGACCTAGTGTCTTCACTGGTGGGTGTTTTTCATGCAACCAATTTGGGCATCATCCATTTAGATGTCCTAAGAAGCTAAGCAATGATAGCCAAGGACGTGATAGGAGAGAACATTTAATACAAGAAGAAGATAGTCAAAGCATGACCTCCTACCACACATCAACTTCAAAATATGTAGATTCGGAGAAAGGAGAACTATTGATGATCAATAGGACCCTCTTGAAAGTGCCAACCATCAAAGAACCACCTTAGAGGAAATCTCTTTTCAGAACCTCCTGCAAAATGCAAGGCAAGGTATGTAAAGTCATTGCGAACTCAAGGTCCACAGATAACATAGCTTCTCTTGAATTGGTTACTAAGTTTAACTTGCAAAGAATACCTCATCCCCATCCCTATAAAGTGTCTTGGTTGAACAAAGGTCAACAAGCCCTGATTAGTGAGCAAGTTTGGATAGAATTTTCAATAGGTGAATACAAAGATAGGGTGTTGTGTGATGTAGTAGAAATGGATGCTTGTCATCTGTTACTAGGTAGGCCTTAGCAATATGATGTAGATGCTAGGCATGAGGGAAGGAAGAATGTTTACACCATCACCGAGAATGGGGTGAACTTCACTATGACACCTCTTCTGAATGATAGTAAGGATAAGCACATTGTGACTAGTGTCATGTTAGTGGATGAGTCTCGTTCATGAAGGGTTTGAAGGAGAATGATACTCCTTGCTTTGCAATAGTTGTCAAGCCTAAGATTGAACCTAAGAAGCAACCTAAGAATCTAGAGGTAGGAAGGAAAGTAGGTCCTAAAGAGGTTCAAAATCTGCTAAACTAGTATAAGGGGATAGTTGCAGACAGTACCACAAATTCCTTACCCCCTCAAAGGGAAATCAATCATTGTATTGACCTCATACTAGGTGCTACACTACCCAATAAGGTAGAATATAAGCTTACTAGTGTAGGAGAACCTAGAAGACCAAAGAACTCAATGAAGCCATTAAAGACCTTTGAAGTTCATATGAATGAAAAAACAATCAACTATGATGTATTGAGGCCCATTATGGCCTTTAATGATGAAAAATGTAATAAGTTCATAATTTATCCTAAAGCTCCTAGTAAGGACCTTAGGACCAACATAAAGATGTAAGAGGATTTTGTGGTTTAGAGAGTCTAGAAAGGTTTAGGAAAGTTTAATAAGTCATTCCATGACCTTAAGTGTCAGTAGTTTAGGAATTTGAATATTTGAAAGGCAATGACTAGATAGTTATGGTGGGAATTAGTCTTATCTTGTTTTAAACTTTAACAAATCCTTATAATTGATAAATGGTGGTTGAAGCTGTTAAGGGGAGCCTATATGTGTCTAGAGTATGGCATTGTATGAAGAAGTAGAGATCTGGGTGTACGGACTGAGACAACAACTTTGCAATAAAGACCAAATTCTTCTATTTTATTGTTATTTTTTGCATGATCAATATAGCATACTGATAGGTTATTAATTTATAATGATTTGAGAGTTCTTTTTACCTTCCATTTATCAGTTAGATGCATTGAAGTTTCAATTCTTTCCCAGTTTTCAATTCTTGGCTGACTGCCATAACATTTTGACTGGTTTTAGATTAAAAAAATAGTGATTTTCTAACATGGAGTAGGCATTCCATGATTGACTCAGGCCTGTGAATCATGGGATGTCTTAATTTAACATGTAACACTATGTTCTAACTGAATAAATATGCAGATAAGGTTGAAAGAAGGGTGATCACCATGGAAAAGTAGTGAAAATGCATTGAAATTGCTTGCTAAGGAGTAGCAGCAGCAAATCTGACTTTAGGAGGGGTATATTTTATGACTTGAAGTGTTAAGGTATGTCCAAGACAAAGTGAATCCATCATCAGTTGGGTGGAATAGTGTTTGGAAGAGGGATATGTGTGAAACCTTACTTTTAAGGGTTTGAGGAAGGCTAAATTAGGGATCTTGCACCTAGGGAGGTCAAACATTGAAATAAATTGCATATTCCTTGTTTTTGCACCATATATGATGACTTTTGAAAGTTTGGGAGTCAAGGAGATAAGGAATCACATACCTCCTTTGTAAATTTACCATTTTGGGGGTCACAAAATAGTGCATAGTTGCGGGACAACATATACTTTCCAAAAGAACCTCCTAAAATTTTTTGATATGTCAAAGTAGAGCCAAAAGGGTGTCAGAATATATGATTTTTTTTTTTAGTTCTTTGGAAATTTTGGGAGAGAAAAATTGGTTTCCTTCACTCGAGGGCTAGTTGGATAAATAGGCCTAGAAGACTAAAAAGAGGTTTTTGCACATAGAAAAGTTCTTGGAACCGCAAAACTAGTTGGACCACCTTATTTGGGGGTTTTAAAAACATTACATACCTTTCAAATCATTTGGAGAAGTGTTGATTTGCATTTAGCCTATCTAAGCCATTTGGGTGCTAGTAGGCCTAGGGGTTTGAACCTTGTATTTCCCTTATAAATATTAGAGGCTCATTTAAACTCATTTATCACACCCATACCTTTGGAATAATTTGGAGAAGTGCTGATTTTCATTTAACCTATCTAAGCCATTTGGGTGCTAGTAGGCCTAGGGGTTTGAACCTTGTATTTCCCTTATAAATATTAGAGGCTCATTTAAACTTATTTATCACACCCTTCCTCTGCATCACTTACCCCTGAACAAAATGCATAAGTTGCAAGATAGATCTAATAATTTCTTGGGAAAAGGTTCATTAGGAAGAGCATAAGTCCCTGTGTAGTCCCTACAGTACTAGCTCCCAAGAAAGAAGGAACATGGAGGTTGTGTACCAACTTTAGGGCCATCAATAAGATAACAATCAAGTATAGATTCCCAATGCCAAGAATGGAGGACTTGATGATTATCAAGGAGGGGCCAAGTATTATTCCAAAGTGGATTTGAAAAGTGGCTATCATCAAATAAGGATCAGAGATGGAGACCAATGGAAGTCAGCTTTTAAGACCAATGAAGGCCTATTTGAGTGGATGGTAATACCATTTGGACTTTCCAATGCCCCTAGTACATTCATGAGACTAATGAATGGGGTTCTTAAGTCCTTCATCAATCATTTTGTAGTAGTATATCTAGATGATATATTTATTTTCAATAAAGACAGGAATGGACATCTAACATACTTGGATTTGATGTTGCAAAGGTTACATGAGGAGCAGTTGAAGATCAATTTGGATAAATGTGTCTTCTTGCAAGAAGAACTATTGTTCCTTCAATTTGTGATTTCTCAAGGAAATTTGAAAATGGATCCATATCAGGTGGAGGCAATCCTAAACTGGCCAACCCCTCAGTCAACAAGTGAGGTAAAAGGTTTCCATGGGTTAGCAAGTTTTTATAGAAAATCTATTAAGAATTTCAGTGGGGTTAGTGCACCAATGATAGAAACCTTAAAAGGTGGAAGGAAATGTCAATTTCTCTAGACTAAGGAGGCTGATAGGTCTTTTGAGTTTTTGAAAACTAAGATTTCAGATCAACCTATTTTATTACTCCCTGACTTTCATAAGGTTTTCACTATTGAGTATGATGCATCAAAGAAAGCCATAGGAGGAGTTTTGAGTCAAGAAGGTAGGCCAGTGGAATTTTTCAGTGAGAAAATAAATGAGGCAAAGAAAAATTATTCTACATATGACCTAGAGATGTATTCTATGTGCAATCTCTTAGGAAGTGGAGACATTATCTCTTACCTAAGGATTTTATTGTATATACTAACAACCATGCTCTAAGTTTTTTGAATAGGTAGGAGAAACTAAATCATCGGCATATGAAGTGGATGGAATATGTCCAAGATTACACTTTCACTATCCTACATAAGAAAGGAGTAGCTAATAAAGTTGTCGATGCACTTAGTAGAAGGAACTTAGCAATCCAGAAGATTCAATTGGAAAGCATGGGAATCAATTCCTTAAAAGATATGTATCAAGGGGATGAAGATTTCAAGGAGGCCTATGAGGTTTGTAAGGACATGAATGAAAGGTATCATACTGGATTTTTCTAATTATATTCTTCAAGGAGGCTTACTTTTCAAAGGCAGACAACTTTGTATTCCTAATTTCTCCATGAGGGAAAATATTGTAAATGAAAAACATTGTGGGGGTTTGTCAGGACACTTTGGACTTGATAAGACACTAGAATTTGTTAGGAGATTCTACTTTTGGCCTAGGATGTAGTCAGATGTGAGAAAGTATGTGAAAGAGTGTGTGGTATGTCAAAGGGAAAAAGGGACAAGTTCAAATGCAAGTCTATACACTCCATTACCAATCCCTACCAAACCTTGGGATTTAGTTAGCATGGACTTTGTCTTAGGTCTTCCTAGGACTAAATCAAGATATGACAATATATATATTGTTGTGGATAGGTTTTCAAAATGGCACACTTTTTTCCATGCAAAGTTACATATGATGCTTCCAATATTGTAGGTTTGTTCTTCAAGGAGATTGTTAGACTTCATGGGTTACCCTTAAGAATTATATCAGACTGGGATCCTAAGTTTGTAGGAAATTTTTGGAGGACATTGTGGAGTAGGTTAGTGACAAACTTTTCCTTCTCTTCTTCTTATCACCCTCAATTTGATGGATAGACAAAGGTGATTAATAGATCCCTTGGTAATTTGTTGAGATGTTTGACCAAGGACCATGGGGCCACTTGGGATACTATTCTTCCACAAGAAGAGTTCTCATATAATGACTTTGTGAAGAGAAGTATAGGTCTAAGTCCTTTTCAAATTGTATATGAGACCCATCCTAGAGGCATTCTTGAACTCCGAGAAGTGCAGAATATTGAAAGGATGAGTGCTCAAGCGAATGATTTTGTTGAAGTGATGAGGGACATACATCAACAAGTCCGGGATAGATTGATACAAACCACTGAAAAGTATAAGTCAGCAATAGATTTCACAAGGAGAGATGTTCAGTTCAAGGTGGGAGACATGGTGATGATTCATCTCAAAAAAGAAAGACTCCCTAAGGAGAAGTATACCAAGTTGCTCATGAAAAAGATAGGTCCTTTCAAGGTCCTCAAGAGATATGGGACAAATGCATACAAGATAGATCTACCCTCTGATATTGGTCTATCTCTTATATTCAATGTATTTGATATATATGCATATAAAGGTTCTATGGATAATTTTTGTGTTGCATGTCCATCTGATTCTTCTAGTCTAGCTATGTTGGAAGGACTTCCTTCCCCTCTCAAACCTAAGATTGAGTGAATTTTGGATCAAAGGAATAGCAAGAAGACACAGAGGAAGACTTACTTGGAGTACATAGTCAAATGGAAGAATCAACCTTTGGAGGATGCTACATGGATGACTTCTGAGGCCATTGAGAAGACCAGAACTAGATTTACAGACATTCCAACTCAAGGGACTTGAGTTTTTTTTGGGCCCAGGAGTATGGTGCAGAGCACCTTCTACTACACCTCTATTTCAAGCACATGGTGGTGTCTACATGTTCATTTGTGATGTAATAATGGGTTACATCAATGATCACCCTTGATGTAATTGAATGCCTATTTGTATGGTCAATAATCTTGTAGGTGAGCATATAAACCTAGAGTTCTATTAGGCCATGAAGGCTTGGAATTTGGATTTTCATTGTTGGTGTGTATAGGATGTTTTCTTAGGTGTTTAGAGTCTAAAAATGACAAATAATGACCTTGGATGTGTTTCCATAAGGTCTAAGTGGTTAATAACCAATGTTGTCCTAAGTTGCAAAATGTTGCATTTGTTGTCAAGCAACTTTTCAAAGTTGCTGGTAGGATACCAGCTACTTGTCCAATATTTATCACTATTAAAAAGTTGGTTATGGACATTGGAAAAGGTTTATATATTCTTGGAAAACCGTGGGAAAGAGAGATTTGATAGTTTTGTAAAGTTTGGTGGAGAAAGTGAATAGAACAAGTCTGATTTTGCAATAACAATGACATTTTTCCGTACTGTCCGTACAAGGTGTGAGATCTACTCATGAATTTTTTATTGATTAGAGAGAGCCCTAAAATAACCTTCCAATGCTTTTTTTTGACCTTTTGAAGTGAATTTTAGAGGAAGATATAAGCGTTTTACCCTCCGTAGGTCTGAAACCCTCCATTTTCAAGGGTTACAATGCAAATGGGACCCTAACTTGCAATCTAATTATTGGGATCCAATTTCCATTGGTATAATGCAATTTAGGGGCATTTATTTTGAGATTCCAGAGGGGTGAGGCCAGAGGAGTTGGTTGGTAACCTTACCACCAAGCCCTAGTCTAAATTGTTTGAGGGTTTAGATTAGATTAGATGAGTTTCATTGAGCATACTATGAGTAATGATAAGATGATGAGTTAAACTAATGGAATTGGAGTATTTGGACACAGAAGAAACCTCCTAAAGAGGTGAAACCTTCCTGTGATCCCATTCTCATATACCTCCTTTGTAAAACCAGTCTAACTTGATCAATTAGGCCTATGACCCAAGTAGGTGTTGAAGAGTGCAGGAATAGGGTGGAGTTCCAATCTTTTGGAATCTGAAAGTAATCCCAAAAGGGTGTCTGAAACCTTATTTTTTTTAGGGTGTTGTTTGGTATAATTTGGAGAAAAATCCAAAAAGACAGTAAAATAGGTCTACTAACCGTTAGACCTGTCCAAGCCTCAAAAGCCAATATTTTCCTTGTGATACAGAGTATCATTTTGGAAGATCTTAATAGGTCTTAGGAAGTGTGTAGAAGTGTGGTGCCATCCCTTGTTAGGGGTAAGAGTCTGATTTCACAATTAAGGTGTGATTGTAGCCGTGAGAAGGTAAAGAAGACCAAGGTGTGTAGGTGGGTTTATCACGCTACTACTGTGAACCTCTGCATCACATAGATCTTTACCTTAGATAGATCAGACATATTTTCACATGCTTCTCTCCTCCTTTGACATCAATGAAAAAAGGAACATAAAAAAACATTATTATGTCACTCTTATCAGATAATCTCTCCCCCTTAGACACACACTCTAACTATTCTAAAGAACTAAACCACACACTGACTACTCCTACTAAGTAGCAGTACCCACTCACCAATCCAGATATCAGGATAAGATTGTGAAGTCCACCAGATTAATGCAACTCAATGCATCTAGTTCACATCAAGAGGGGAAATCACCCCTAACTTCTCTCTCAGGTATGCATATGTATCAACAAGTAAAGGCTTAGTAAAGATGTCTACAATCTATTCCTTTGCAGATACATACTCCAACCTGACTTATTTCTCATTCACCTTCTCTCTCAAGAAATGAAACTTGATAGATATATGTTTTGTCTTTGAATGCAACATTGGATTCTTAAAAATATTAATTTAAATTGAATTGTCACAATATATAACAGTAGGCTCAATATAAATAAGTCTAATATCCTTCAACATTTGCTTCATCCAAAGTACCTGAGTATTTCTAGAAGCAACAATGTATTAAGCTTCTGTAGTAGATAAAGAAATAGCATCTTACTTCTTACTTTCCCAAGCAACCAACTTTTTTCCCAAAAAGAATGCACCACCTATAGTGCTCTTCTAGTCATCAACATCACCTGCCTAGTCAGCAACTATTTAAGAACTTAAAGTGAAATCATCATTCTTTGGATACCACAAACCATAATCAATTGTTCCCTTCAAATATCTGAATATCCTTTTCACAACAGTAACATGACTTTCCTTAAGATCAACCTAGAATCTTGGAACAAGACATACAACATTCATAATGTTTGGTCTAGTCTGGGTCAAATATAGAAATCCACCAATCATAATCTATACAAAGTCTGATTACCCTTTAGAGATTCATCATCTTTTTTCATCTTGTAACCAATTACCATAGGAGTTCCAATAGGTTTAGAGTCATCTAACCCAAACTTCTTCAACAAATCCTTCACATACTTTGAGTGAGATATGAAAATGCCTTTATCAGTCTGTGTAATTTGCAATCCCCAAAATAATTTCATCTCACCTATCATAGATATCTCAAACTCTTTTTGCATATCATCAACAAATTTCTTACTCAAATCATCATCTCCTCCAAAAATAATGTCATCAACAACAACTTCAACAATCAAAATGTTATCATTATCAATATTGAAGTATAAATTACTATCAACAATACCTTTAGAGAAACCCATCTTCATCAAATACCTATCCAATCTAGCATACCAATCTCTAGGGGCTTGTTTAAGTCCATACAATGCTTTCTTCAATCTGCATACCATGTCTTCTTCATCTATCAATGAAAATCCATCTGGTTGTTTAATGTAGACTTCTTCTTCCAACTCACCATTCAAAAAGGATGACTTCACATCTATCTAATATACCTTGAAATTCTTATGAGCAACATATGCAAGAAATAATCTCATATATTCAATTCTAGCTACCAGATCAAAAGTCTCCTCAAAATCAATACCTTCCATTTGTGAATATCCTTTACATAACGATCTTGCTTTGTTTCTAACAACTTCTCCATCTTCATTCAGTTTATTCCTGAATACCCATTTATTGCTAATTGCATTCTTGTCTTTAGGTCTCGAAACAAGTTCCCATGTATTGTTCTTCTCAATCTGATTTAACTCTTCTTCCATAGCTTTTACCTAGTTTTCTTATTTACAAGCTTCAACAACATCACATGTCTCTTCAACAACAATTCTTCTCCTAGTCATCACACCTTTATTTTTATCACCAATAATCTAATTCTCTGAATGATTTAATCTTACATACCTTGGGGTCTTCTAATTGTTCGAATTTTCAATATCTTGAACTTCTTCACCACCAACAACATCTAGATTTACTATCTCTTCCAGATCACTTTGCTTCATGCTCTGAGTCTACACTTGCTTTTAAGTAACATCCTAATCATCAGATTCATAGCTACATGCTTTGATTTGTTTCTCATGACACTCATCAACCTTCACATTCTCACTTTCCACTATTTTTCTCAGTCTTTTGTTGTAACACCAATAGGTCTTGCTCTTAGTAGAATATCCCAAAAATATTCCTTCATCGCATCTTGCATCAAATTTTCCAACATCCTGATCTTTATTGATATAACATCTACTTCCAAATATTCTAAAATATCTAACTATAGGAACATGACCAAACCATAACTCATAAGGGGTCTTACCAGAATCAACTTTTATATGCACCCAGTTGAATGTGTACACAACAATGCTAACAACTTCTCTCTAGTAGATATGTGGAAAATTTCCTTCAATCACCATAGTCCTAGCAGTATCCAAAATAGTTTTATCTTCCTTTCAACAATTGCATTCTGTTGAGGGGTTCACAGAGTTGATAGCTTTCTCCTAATTCCATGCTCTTCACAAAAAGAATTAAACTCGCTAGAAGTGAGTTTAAACACTTTAGCTTTAATCCTATCTCTGTCTCCACCCTAGCTTTGAATATTTTGAATTTATCCAATGCTTCAAATTCCTCCCTTAGAAAAGTGACCCACGTCATTCTAGAATAGTCATCAATCAGCAAAATAAAGTATGTATCACCCTGCAAGCTTCTCACCCTAGAAGGACCACATATATCAGTATGCACAAGATCCAATATCCCATTAGGTGTATACAGTTTTCTCTAAAATGAAGTTCTTGTTTGCTTTCCCAATTGACATTCTTTATATATCAGATTAGGAGGCTTCACTATCTTAGGAAAATCTCTAATAGCTTGAGTAGAACTTATCTTAACTATGTAATGAAAATTAGCATTGACACATTCTCCTATTCCACAACCAACTTTCATCAATCTGAGCAATCAAAAAACTTTTCTCACTAGCATTTAGATGAAACATATTACCTTTAGTTTTAGTTCCTGGTCCAATTTCTATAGTGGAGTTATTCAAGATTTTACATTTCCCATTCTTGAATTGTAAATCATATCCCTAATCAACCATCTGTCCAACACTCCAAATATTATGCTTCAAACCTTCAACATATAAAATTGTTGGACATTGCTACTACTAGGATATGTTGTTGTCATTGATGTCAACATGTTCCTATGATTTATTGCTCTGGTGATTGCAAATTGATTTATTGGGATCATGATTTGGTGTTTGGAGTATTTATAGTATCAACGCATCTTTCTATATTGGTTTTAGTGATCCAGGAAGCTTAATTGATCATATCACGTGATCTGGTTTGCAGATTGGTTTCTCTGATCACTGCTTTGCAGAGTTCAGTATTTCCTACAGTATATTCTGGTGTGATCAATTCTTGAGCTGATATTTTAGGAAATTTCTTGGGATGTTCATGTGTATCTCCATTTCAGATGGTTCATGATTTTGTACTCCATAGATTATCTTTCTTCATGACAGTTGTTGTTGTTTGAGTATTCTTGAGGTTCAGATGTTGATCAATGAAGATTTGATAAGTGGTGTTGGTATAGCTGTTACTAATGATTCTAACGTGCTTGTTGGCGTTCTCTAATTATGTCCTATTTTTTTTGATTATCCACATTGATCGTTGTATGAGTTTTTGGTTATTTTCATGATCCGGTGATGTTCTTCATGTTCTATGGTATTATTGGTGGTGTAGCATGTTACGGTTGATCTTGGTGAGATTTCTGATTGTGTTGCATGTTTGGAGATTTGATTTAGGTCCATGTTATATCATGTATATCATTTTATTGGTCTATTGGTCGATCTTTGTATTATGTAATGTAATTTTGTAATTAGGTGTTAAGGGTGTATCCGACCTTGTTGTCAAGGTTGTTGAATTGTATAAATAGGTGATAAAGTCATGTAATTTAGGTGTCAAGGTGTGTCTGCATTATCAGAGAATGGTGTATGTTTGAAAAAAGGAATTCATCCTTCGGTGTGATTGAGTAGAGTTTTGGAGGGTTGCAGAGAAGACATATGTGCTTAACTAGAACTATCGTCGGGCATTTGGAGATGTTATTCTTTCAATTCACTCCTTCTGGATTGTAGTCTAAATCTTGTTGTAAGTCAATGAGACTTCCCTGAGGGTTGTAGCCTTCTAGGTCATTATATTTTGAGTGGTGAGCTCTAGGCAATGAGTTTGAATGTAGGTGTATTTCCGATTTTAATATTTACACATACTACTACAAAGTATCATCTTATTGTGGGTAGGTTCCCACCATAGTTTTTGCCTTAACCGCGTTTTCCACATCAAAATCTTGGTGTTGTGTGTTGTGCCATCTATTTTCTTATCTTTGTTGTTGTTGTAGTTTATCAAATTTGTGATTGTGGTTAAGTTTGATAATCCAATGAAATTGATCACCCCCCTCTCAATTTTCCTTCATTGTTGTTACCAGCAAAAATATCATTAGTATTATGCTTACCATCAAGAGAAATAGAACCTTTACCATGGATTACATAAGCTTTGTTGTCTCCAAATCTTACTACACCACCATCATACTTCTCTATATTCACAAACTTTCCTTTGTCACCTCCCATGTGATGTGAACAACCACTTCCAATCACCCATTCATCTTTCTCTTCAATCTTAGCAGCCAAGGCTTTCTCTTCAACAATGTAGCTTGTAGAATCAACAGGTACTGGATCATCTTCCTTGATAGAAATGAATACAAATTCATCTTTTGAATTCCCTTTCTCAGACTCATCATCTGTCACACCTTCATCATTAGCATAATAACACTTATTTTTGTTGGCATTTGCATGAAGATTGAATTAATGATATGTTATGTTGTCATTATTGTCAATTAACCGGTAATAATATTGTTGTAATGTTCTTTTGTAACCGGTAGGAAGAGCTAGTGAAAGGAACTATAACCGATAGGTAAGTTTGAGGAGTGAACTGGTATTGCTAAGTATTGGACAGTTGAACCGGTAAACCCTACCTATTGATCTGATAAACCCTAACCGATTAAGTTTGGTGAATTGGTTATATTGGTTTATGATCTAATGATGAATGGTAATGATTATGACACGTATGCATATTGAATGAAGAGAGTTTCAAAGTGTTTTTGGCATGTTGAGGTAATAGTTTTTGTCTACGGAATGAGAAAGTATATTGCAAGTAATACAAAGTGTTGATGGGTTACTGAGTTCGATGAAGCAGTGATTAAGGAGTGGTCGAGGATTTCTTGAATGATGTGTAGAGATTGTTATGTAATCCAATGGTCATACTTGAACCAATTTGTTTGTAATCTCTATGAGAGAATTAGGTTATCGTTGTGTTGCCATCCTAATTGATTTGTTTATAAGGTCAGTGAGTTATTTAGTTTTTGAGTTTGGCAAAGTTACAGTTGAGTGTGTGGTTGCCAAACCGAATGATATATCTGTAGTTTGAGTAAAGGCAGATAGGAGCATGATGTTAGGAACCAGAAGGACAACTGAGAGGGAGGGTGAATCAGTTGTCAATAAATTACAACCCAAAACTAATTAATCCAACTTAAAACTTAGTGCCGGTAAAACAAACTTAATGCTGGTAAAATAGATTAGCAGTTATAGCAGTACCATTATAACTTAATACATGAAATAGAAAGAAAAACAACATCCACAACACATGACACAGAGATTTTGACATGGAAACCCTATAAGGGGAAAAACCATGGTGGGAAACCTTACCCACAATTAGATGATACTACTGCAGATAGTAAGTGAATACAATAATGGGGTCTGCACATGCAGAAAAGCCAACCACCTAGAGTTCACTACTCAATCACAAAATAGGAGTCACACTCACTGCAATTGGATGGTTAAATCTAATAAACAATGTATTGCTTCATAATAGAATCTATAATGCTGGATCCAGTACCGGTTTAAGCTCTGACCATGAGTGCCAAACACCTTCATAACCTTTCCTTCAACCTTCAAATAATATCTACATGATTTGCACAAGGATCTACTTATTTTCACTCTTCACAATGATCTTCAATATTCACATACACTCACAATGATCTTCAAATAAGATATTACAATTATTTATACAAAACCTAAGACCTTATGATGAGGTCGTCTCCCTAAACATATTAAAATTATAAAATAAGTCTTGATGCGATGCAATATGTCAACCACAATACATTTATACATTATACAATCAATAAACCATTTCCAAAATGTGTCGTGCTGATCTAGAACATGATATCTTGTACCAGTCCATAACCTAGACCTATCTGTCGGTTAAGGCAAATATGTCAACCAAATCAGACCAATACGAAAAAAACCAAATGTAAACATCCAATCCATGTCTTTGACATAACCATAAGATTTCCAAATGATAACAAGTCATCATCACTATCGGTGAACCATACATCATGTTGGTGAAGCACATACCGGTGACTGTGCATAAGCCAATATCCATATCGGGACCACAATGTGTCGGTTCAACAACAAACCAATATAACCAGAGTGTCAAATTAACAATGTAGACCTCCAAAAAGATAAGTGTTGACATCAATGACAAAACCAATGCAACACATGATGAAGTCATCCATAATACCAACAATATCCCCCTTTGGAATTGATGGCAACACTAGATGGAAAAACATCTAAGTTCCAAAAACAGAATGCCAAAAACCAACAATCTCTCGAAATAGATCAATACAAAGTTCTGTACCAAAAATAGAATACATCTCTCCCCAATCTTCAAAGTACACTATTTTTCCATAGATATCTCTCCCCATTTGACATCAAATTCCAAAGTAGTCAAGAATCAAAACATAACATACAACTAACTACTCCCTCTGAGTAGTAGCTCTCCTTCATCAAAGCCAGAAAAAGATTTTTGTATTAGTCTCTACCGGTTTGATGCCAATCTTCATCACTCAAGTCTCTATCGGTGGGGAAATTACCCCAAGCTGCTCTATGAGATATTCAAATGTTTCCTTAGGCAAAGGCTTTGTAAAGATATCTGGAATTTTCTCTTTATTATTCACATAAACCAATCTCAGTTCATTTGCTTCAACATTCTCTTTCAAAAAAAAAGTACTTAATTGAAACATGCTTTGTTTTACAGTGAAATGCCGGATTCTTTGATATATCAATTGTTGTTGAGTTATCACAGTAAATAATTATCAGTTCTTTGCATTTTACCTTGATATCCTTCATTTTCTTGATCCATAATACCTGAGTGGTTGTTGCTGCAACATATTCTACTTTTGTTGTAGATAATGATGTACAAGTCCGCTTCTTGTTGATCCATGAAATTAACCTTCTACCAAGAAAGAATGCACCACTAGTGGTACTCTTTCTGTCATCCACATCTCCTCCCCAATTTGCATTTGTATATGCACATAACTCAAAATTGTCATTCTTAGGATACCATAAACCAAGATTTGTTGTGCCTTGTAGGTACCAAAAAATCCTTTTTACTGTTGTTTCATTTTTTTCTTTAGGATTGCTTTGAAATATTGATACAATACACACTTCATTCATTATATCAGGTCTAGTTTGTGTCAAATACAGTAATCCTCCAATCATAGATTTGTACCTTGTCGGATTTATAGGAGCTAAATCATCATTTAATATCAATTTATCAGTTGTAGTCATAGGAGTGCTTACCGGTTTGGAGTTTTCCATACCAAATTTCTTCAAGAGTTCCTTCAAGTATTTTGTTTGACATATGAATATACCTTTATCTATTTGAGAAATCTGCAAACCTAGAAATTTTTTTATCTCTCCAATCATAGACATTTCAAATTATTCCTGTATCTTGTTAGCCAAGTCATTACACAACTCTTCTTCTCCTCCAAAAATGATATCATCCACAAATACTTCAATAGCCAAAATATCATCATTGGTAATTTTGTAATACAAATTACTGTCAGCATTACCTTTAGTATAACCAAGCTTTAAAAGAAATTTATCCAATCCAACATACCAAGCTCTGGGAGCTTGCTTCAATCCATATAAAGCTTTCCTTAACCTGCAAACCATATCCTTATCATCTGTTAATGAAAATCCATCAGGTTGTTCAATGTAAACTTCTTCTTCAAGATCTCCATTCAAAAATGCTCATTTTACATCCATCTGATAAACTTTATAGTTCTTGTGAGCTGCAAATGTAAGAAATAGTCTTATTGCTTCAATTCTAGCTACCGGTGCAAAGGTTTCATTATAATCAATTCCTTCTTTCTGAGAATAACCTTTACAAACTAATCTTGCTTTGTTTCTAATTACTTCACCATCTTCATTAATTTTATTTCTAAATACCCATTTACTTCCAATTACATTTTTGTCTTTAGGCCGGGGAACTAATGTCCAAGTATTATTCTTTTCAATATGTTCTAATTCATCTTCCATTGATTTTATCCAATGTTTATCTTGACATGCTTCAACAACTAATGTTGTTTCAACTTGAGAAATTAAACATACCTCTTCATTTGCCAATCTTCCTCTTGTCATAACACCTTGATTTTTATTTCCAATTATCTGATTTTCTGAATGATTCAATCTTACATACCTGTGTTTATTCTGATTTACATTCACATGTTCTTCTTCTTCAGTGACATTTGAGTTCTCTGATGATGCTGATGTAACTGGTTCTTCATTCCATTCCAGTGCAATCTATGATGGTTCATTTATAATCATTTCTATTGCCGGTTTAGAACCTATAAATCTTGAATCTCCTCTAAAATGTTCATCTATCTTCACATTAGTACTCTCAATGATTTTCTGAAATCTTTTATTTTAACATCTATATGCCTTGCTTCTAGTTCAGTAACCAAGAAATATTCCTTCATTACTTCTAGGATCAAATTTTCCAATAGACTCATCTCTCCTAATATAACATTTGCTTCCAAATATTCTAAAGTATTTAAGAGTAGGAGTGTGACCAAACCATAGTTCATAAGGGGTCTTACCAGTTTCACCTTTGATGTGAACTCTATTGAAAGCATAAACCATTGTATTCATTGCTTCTCTCCAAGACACATGAGGTAGATTTGATTCCATCATCATGGTACTTGCTGCATCCAGTATAGTTTTGTTCATCCTTTCCACAACTCCATTCTACTGGGGTGTCCGGGGTGCTGATAGTTGTCTTTTTTATTCCATTCTCCTCACAGAATGCATTGAATTCCCTAGATGTAAATTCTCCTCCTTGATCTAATCTCAAACATTTGATTTTCTTGCCGGTTTCATTCTCTACCATTGCCTTGTATATCTTGAATCTTCCAAAAGCTCCTGATTTCTCCCTGAGAAAAGTAACCCAACACATTCTAGAATAATCATCAATTATTAGCATAAAGTATCTATCACCCTAAAGACTCCTTGTTCTTGCTGGACCACATAAATCAGTATGAATTAAATCAAGAACATTATTGGATTTCTCATAAATTCTCTTAAATGTTGTTCTAACTTTCCTTCCCATTTGACATTCCTTACATACCGGATTATGAGGTTTGACAATCTTAGGTAAATCCCTTACTACCTTAGTTGAACTGATCTTTATAGTGCAATCAAAATTCACATGACAGAGTCTTTTATGCCATAACCAACTTTCATCAATGTGAGCAATCAAACATGTCTTATTGTTGGCATTCAAATAAAAGATATTACCTTTAGTCTGATTACCAGTTTCAATCTCCAATCCAGTTCTGTTTATGATTTTGCATTTTCCATTCTTGAATTGTAACTAAAATCCTTTTTCCACTAACTGACCAACACTCAAAAGATTATGCTTTAAACCTTCTACATAATAAACATTGTCAGTATTGTGATTACCATCCAAAGATATAGTGCCTCTTCCTTTGATTAAACAAGCTTTGTCATCTCCAAATCTTACTAGACCTCCATGAATTTCCTGAAATGATGAGAATTTTCTTTCACCAGTTAAATGATGCGAGCAACCTCTATCAATGATCCATTCATCCTTTTCTTCAATTTTTTGCTGCCAATGCCTGCTCTACCGGTTTGACAATAGGTGTTGGTTGATCTTCTTTTATTGCAACAAATGCCCATCCACTATCCGCTGGATCTTCATTAGAGTCATCCGTAACACCTTCATCTACATAGTAACATGACTTATCTCCATTTTTATTAAATCTATATCTTTGATATTTAGGGTTAATCTTATATGTTCTTTTTTATATTCAGGACACCTAGATGCCACATGTCCAACTTTATTGCAATTAAAACATTTGAAAGGTGCTTTACCTTCATACTTACTTTCTGCTAGACCTTTAGGTATCTTCCTTGCAAATAGTTCTTCAATTTCTTCATTTTCCCTCCCGATATATTCAAGTTCTTTTTCATAAAGTGCTTTCCAATCAGATTTTTCAGATGATGATGATGATGATGATGCTGATGATGATGCTTTGAAAGCTATATCAGTTTTGACTGTAGCAACAGGACCAAATTCTTCAATCTCAAATGCTAAAATTTTTCCAACCAAAGTATCTCTAGAAACTAATGTATTAGGCATTCTTCTCAACTCATTAATAGCTGTCACTTTCATTTTGTAAGCCAGTGGCAAATCTCTTAAAACTTCATCTTCACTTAAAGATCCTCCACAACATTATATTCCTAAAACAATTTCATTAACTCCTTCCATAAATGCAGAAATTCTTTCATCTTCTTCCATTTTTTAATTTTCATACCTGACCCGGTAACATTCCAATTTTGCAATCTTGACAGTGGTATCTCCTTTATTCAATGTTTTCAGTTTATCCCAAATAGCTTTTGCAGTAGATCTATCTGATAATCCCATGATTTTCTGATCTGATAATGCACTTAGAAGTGCTTCTCTTTCTTTGCAATCATTCTCCAAGTCTTTAGCCAATGTCGGTGGATGAGGGTTATTCGGAGTAGGACTAACATAGCCATTCTTTGTAACATCCCATATATCTCTTCCAATGTAGTTTAGATGTTTTTCCATTCTGATCTTCCATATACCATAGTTAGTTCCATCAAGTTTGGGATTGTCCTTCCTAAAAATATTTGCTACCATATGATCTCCTCAAGCTGTTAGGATTCTTCAAAAAGAGGACTAGGCTTTGATACCAATTGTTAGGAACTAGAAGGACAACTGAGAGGGGGGGTGACTCAATTGTCAATAAATTATAACCCAAAACTAATTAATCCAGCTTAAAACTTAGTGCCAGTAAAATAAACTTAATGTTGGTAAAACAAATTAATAGTTATATTAGTACCGATATAACTTAATGCATGAAACAAAAAGCAAAACAACATCCACAACACACAACATAGAGATTTTGATGTGGAAACCCTGTAAGAGGAAAAACCACAGTGGGAAACCTTACCCACAATCATATGATACTACTGCAGATAGTAAGTGAATACAATAATGGGGTCTGCAGATGCAGAAAGGCCAACCGCCTAGAGCTCACTACTCAATAACAAAATAGGAGTCACGCTGACTACAATTGGATGGTTAAATTCAATAAACAATGTACTACTTCAGAATAGCATCTGCAATGCTAGATTCAATACCGGTTTAAGCTCTGACCATGAGTATCAAACACCTTCATAACCTTTCCTTCAACCTTCAGATAATATCTGTGTGGTTCGCACAAGGATCTGCTTATTTTTGCTCTTCATAATGATCTTCAATATTCGCATACACTCACAATGATCTTCAAATAAGATCTTACAATTATTTATACAAAACCTAAGACCTTATGATGAGGTCGGCTCCCTAAAGATTCTACAACTAGAAAATAAGTCTTGATGTGATACAATATGTTGGCCACAATACATTTACACATTATCCAATCAATAAAGCGTTTCCAAAACGTGTCGTGTTGATATGGAACATGATATCTTGTGATGAAATACAATATGTCAGCCACAATACATTTATACATTATCCAATCAATAAACCATTTCCAAAACATGTCGTGTTGATCTAGGACATGATATCTTGTACCAGTCCATAACCTAGACTTATCTGTCGGTTAAGGTAAATATGTCAACCTAATCAGACCAATAAGAAAAACACCAAATGTAAACATCCAATCCATGTCTTCAACATAACCAAATGATCTCTAGATAATAACAAGTTATCATCAGTGTCGGTGAACCATATATCCTGTCAGTGAAGCATATACCGGTGACTGACCATAATCCAATATCCATACTGGGACCACAATGTGTCGGTTCAACAACAAACCAATATAACCAGAGTGCCAAATCAACAATGTAGACCTCCAGAAAGATAAGTGTTGACATCAATGACAAAACCAATGCAACACATGACGAAGTCATCCATAATACCAACACATGAAAAGGATATGAACAAGCAAGTGTAGTGCTATTCAAATAGATCAGCAAACCCCTATTGTTTTCTAACAATTACAGCAGTTAAATCCCCTAATCGGGTAAGCTATAATAAGCTTGGTGCTATTCAACTCCTCTAACTAGGTGATTCATTATCCTGGATTATAAATCCTTTACAAAGGTTACTCCTCACAAGGTATTGCTTCTAACATGGCATTATAGTCAATCCCTTAACCGGGTGGTCCCTAATAGGATCTGTTCTTAACAATTTTTTTTGTTAAATATTTAACAGGCTTGGCTCCTAATAGGGTGAACTTCAGAAGAGTTCAGAATTCTTGTGAGTTCCATCTCATCGTGGTTTTTCCCATTTGGATTTCCACATCAAAAATATTGTGTCAAGTGGTGACTGTTTTTGTGGTTATGTTTCTATGGTTGATTTGCTTAACTATTTATTTCACTTTGGTAAGTCATGATAACTAGCAACAATATGAAATGAAGTTTTACTTATGTTAGCAAAAGTATTTGGATGTTTGTGAAGTTTCAAGTTGTTTATTGTTATCTGTTGTAACAGTCAACTGGTTTATCTTGACAAGTTTAATCTTGACAAAGATATTGCATTGATAGTTCTAAGTTTACTTTGAGAGAATGATTTTGAGATTGGTAAAGTTATTATCAGTTTTTCTATGTACTAATTCACCCCCCCTTAGTAGTTGACCGGATCCATATTCTTTCAACATACCATCAATTGGTATTAGAGCATCTCAAGTCCTCTAAGGTCTAAGCCTAATAGCTTGAGGTAAAGATCTTGTAGATCATGATGAAGAAGGAAGGTCTGAAGTTTAATATAGAGAACTATATAATATGGAGTGATAGAATGAAAATTTATATTAAGAGTTTTGGAAATCAATACTGGGAACATGTTGACACTCAATATGTTCCTAGTGGGATTATGACTAATGACCAGAAGAAAGAGCAACAAGAAAACAATCAAGCACTGGAGGCTATTATCAGTTCTTTGTCTACCACAGAATATGTTGATGTTCATGGTCTAGAGATTGCATATGAGGTATGGAAGAAAATTGAAGATATTTATAGAAATGATGAACATTTGAATATTGCCAAGGAAGAGAGTCTAAGAGGAAAATTTGATGACATGCAGATGGCTGAAGGTGAGAATATCCAACAGTATGGTCAAAGGATAAACAAGATAGTTGGTGAGATCAAGAGTGTTGGTGGTAAAATGGATGATGCCACAGTGGTTAGTAAGGTGTTGAGAACCCTGCTATTGGTCTATGATATCCGAGTTGCATCCATTCAAGAGCTAAAGTCTATTGACAAAACTAAGGTAACCCTTGACTCCATCATTGGTAAGCTTACTACTTTTGAATTAAATGGTTATGATGGTAGTGTTCAGAAATCTGAATCAACATTTAGAGCTTCTATTTCTAAACCATCTATGAGGAAAATCAGAGATGTCAGTCATAGTTATGAATCTAGATCCAGTAGAGAAGCTGATGATGAAGACAGTTTGGTTGAGCTTGAAGCATTGTTGGCCAAGCGATTACCAAGAGGTACCGGTAAATATAGAGGTAAATTACCTTGAAAATGTTTTGCATGCAACAAGATTGGACACATAGTTGCTAACTATCCTAATGGTGATACTGAGAACAAGCGAGACAAATTCAAGAAGTACAAGGAAAAAGGCAAAAGAGATTGTCTTATTGCAGTTGATGGTGGTATCACTGATGAGGAATCTGATGGTGATGCTAATGAAGACATTGTGTTTGTAGCCATTAAAGAGGAACATCTGGTCAGAAGGCATTAGTTTCACACATGGATAATTATGATGATTGGATCATTTATAGTGGTTGCTCACATCACATGATCGGTGACTGGAGCAAATTTCTTTCTTTGAAGGAATTTGATGGCAGATTTGTAATATTTGGTGATAACTCACCCTGCATGGTTAAAGGTAAGGTAACTATTTCTCTTAATGGAAAGAGCAGTATAGATGATGTCTACTGGGTTGAAGGTCTAAAGCACAATCTTTTGAGTGTTGCTCAACTCAATAACAGAGGATATCCATTGGATTTTAAGAATGGTATGTGCAAAATGTATGGGAGCAAAGAAGAATTGATTGCAACCAACAAGAAGACTAAAGGTGGTCTATTTCACCTGAATCCTAAAGTAAACAACTGTTTAATTGCTAAAGTAGATGATAGTTGGCTTTGTCATAGGATATTTTGTCATATAAATTTTGAAAACATTGTTAAAGTGAGTAAGTCCAAAACAGTGAGAGGTTTTCCTCAGTTGGACAAACCGGTTAATGCTCTATGTAAGGAATGTCAGTTGGGAAAGATGACATCCTCAACTTTCAAGAGAAAGTCTTTTTCATCATAGCATTATTAAATTTGGTTCATACTGACCTACATGGACCAATAAGGACTAAAAGTATTCAAGGTGATAGATATTTCATGATCTTCACTGATGATTGCTCAAGGATGATGTGGGTAACATTCTTGAAAGATAAAATAGATGGATTTCGTAAGTTCAAGGCATTCAGGGCCTTAGCTGAAAAGGAAAGCGGTAAGAAGATAAAGTGTCTGAGGACTGATCAAGGTGGAGAATTCACTTCTAAGGAATTCACTAGATATTGTGAAGATAACGGTATCAAATGGTAGCCTTCTACACCGAGGACACCACAATAGTATGGTATTGCAAAAAGGAATAACCGATCAGTTGTTGAAGTTGCTAGGTTGATGTTGATACAAGGAGGTGTAGTGAAATTTTTTTGGAGAGAAGCTGTCAGCAAAGCTGTCTACACAATGAACAAGATTTTGGTAAAAAGAGGTACTGGTATGGTAGATCACCTAATGTTAGTTATTTCAAGATATTTGGGAGAAAATGTTTTATTAAGAGAGGTGACTCTGAAAGTTTGAGACTAAAAGTGATGAAGGTATATTTCTTGGTTATTCCACCAAGAGTAAGGACTACAAATTTTATAACAACCAGACACCAAGAATCATTGAGAGTGTTGATGTTCAAGTGGATGAGTATCCTGAAGTCTTAGGGGAAACCAGTGTGGAGAAAAAGGATGAAGATCCTTGCATTTGGTTTTTGGAACCAGAACCTGGGAAACCTAAAACCGGTAAAGAGAATGATGTTGTACCAGTTCAACCGAAACATGTAGATTCAGAAGAAGATGATGATAATGTAGAATAATAATCTGAAGATAATGATCATGTTATTATGAGGTATGTGAGACTCAATCACAATCCTGAACAAATTATTGAAGATACGGATGTTGGAGTGCTAACCAGAAAAAGAATCAGAGAAAATTCTTGCATGATCTCCACTATTGAGCCTAGAACTACTAAGGAATCATTTGGAGATGATCATTGCATTAAAGCTATGGAGGAGGAGCTTGAACAAATTGAGAAGAATAATGCATGTACCCTAGTACCCCGACTGGTAAATAAAAAATGTAATAGGTACTAAGTGGGTATTCAGGAATAAGTTGAATGAAGATGGTGTTGTAGTTCGCAATAAAGCCAAATTGGTTTGCAAAGGTTATGCATAAGAAGAAGGAGAAGATTATGGTGAGACTTTTGTACCAATGGCCAGACTAGAAGGTGTCAGAACTTTACTTGCACTTGCAGCACATAAGGGATTCAAGGTATATTAGATGGATGTGAAGTCAACATTTTTGAATGGAATACTGGAAGAAGAAGTATACATTGAGCAGCCAGATGGTTATTCTCTGACTGGTGAGAAAGATATGGTATGTGTTGGTGTCCAAAACCACAGATTGGAAAACTAAAAGACTTCCCAAATCCTCAAGCAGTCCAATCATCCTTGGCCAACGAACAGGGATAGTAAAAGACTAAATCCCTCTGCACTTTAGGCTCCACTAAACCTAGGTGGGTATACCTCCCCCTCTCAAGTAAAATAAGAGTTATTGAAAGTGAATTTAAACTTTTCTAAAATAGCTCTTTGCAAGAATGGCAATAATTTCCTGCTACTATTGAGTGCTTTTATTTGAATGCTTTTGAAATTAAAACTAAATGTAAAGATAATTGTGTATAAAGATTTTTGTATTTTGGAAATAAAATGCTTTCAGAACGTTCAAGAAATATGTAATAGATTAGTTCAAAAGGCTTTAGAAGAATGTTTCTCTCTCAAGGACCTTATGCATATCAAATTAGAATCTCAGAGATTGAATAACAGACCAGTGCCTCTATCCAAGAATATATATGATACTTTGTGGACAAATAACTTTATCAACTTAGGAGACAATGTTAATCATCACTATAAGGTTCAATATGTGTCACATAAACAATAAGAACCCAATCTCACATTGTAACAACATGTGATTCACATTATAGCAAATCCTTAAATAGATTTATCAAGAGGACAAGGAATATTTCATCAACACAGAAGTATACACTATATTTGAAGTAGAAACAATGAACCTTGTATATTAATCTCTGAAAACTGATAGCAAGATACTTTATTACAATTTGCTTGCACAAAATGATACTTCTTCTTCCTATAGAATTCCCTGATACAAATGACTTTTAGTCCTTACAGTAGCATGATGTTCTATCCCAAAAATCCACTCTTCCCTCTGTAAAAATGACTCCCTTTAAATATATAAATCAACAAGCACATATGAAAGGACACACCCTTTCACACACAGGAGGGAGTTATGAACAGTTGCATTCCCAAAGGACACACCCTTTGGTTTGAAAAATAATTACAAGTAATAATCCTAAAATCAAACTAAAGATACGCTTTACTAATGTTCTTTTTAATCTTTCACTTTGATAAAACTCCACTTCGGCTCTTGAACTCCTTGCTATTCCTCATCACCAAACTTTGATAAAATATCCTGCACACAAACTAAACCAATAAAATTCATTGATTCAATTAATCACTCTCGATTTAGGTTTTGCTTGTGAAAGATTAATAATCCATTTCCCTAATGACAAATTAATCCTCCTTAATCAAAGTATATTATCAAGAGGGTATTTTGCAAAGTGAAATTTATACTTGGGACTTTAAAAACATTTATTCGTATAATAAAAAAAAATATTTACCCTAGTATATATTTCCAAATAATAACAGAAGGTAAAATACTTTATACTAATTAATAATACTTCCCTTGGAAAATGATAACCATGGATAAATATTCCAACTTTGCAATACCTTTTCATCCTTTTAGGGCAACTTCATCTTTTTTGGGAATAATTTATCATATAGGATAAATACTTTGCAAAAATCAATCAAACATTAACTATATGATAAAAATAATTTACCCTAATGAACATATTCAATTTATTAACTTAGGGAAAATAATATGCATATGAAAAGATTGCCTCAAAACACCAAAATCCATTTTAATAAATGTAATTCATCATTTTACCTTGGGTAAAAAGAACTTTTAAAAAATACATTTTCTTCTTTGAACAAAATATAATATTCACACTTTGATCCCCAAATATATTATTCATACAATAAGGAATAATATTTACCCTAATATGGATTCAATTCAAAAAATTAGGGTAAAAACATGATGAGAGACAATATCATTAAGTCACCATATTGAAAGCACTTATGTATATATATAGTTTCCCCTTTGTCAAAATATATTCTTTTATAACTTCTTCAAAGGCAATTAGAATATTATGATAATTATATCAAAGACTACAAATAAAATTTGTTTTCAAAGTGCTTTTGCAAATAAATAAAGATTATTATGTGGTGAGAAATACTCCCTACTCAACATTTGCTTAGGAAAAATAAATTCAAACTTTCATACGTAAGCGTCCTGCACACCAAACAATGTAACAAAAATTTCATATTACATTAGGGATATTTAATAATTTGCCCCTTAAAATATAATTTTAGGGCAAATGTTTACGTAAATAAGAATCCCTAATATTCACATGATTTTCAAATATACTTTTCAAAAGTAACATTAACCACAAAAATTTCCCTTTGGAAATAATCACTTTGGATAAATATTCCATCTTTGCAATAAGATATTTTCACTTTTCAATTCGATTAGGAAAACATATCATCATAAAAAGTGAATAAAACTCTTTATAATTTACCCTAATGTATATATTTTTTATTTTAATAAATTAGGGTAAAAAACATCATTCAAATGAATATACGATGACATGCTAAATATTTTAAAGGTCACTTAAGTCAAGAATGTCAAATGCATTTTTCTTTTTTGACAGGATGAAAACCTTAGTACTATCTGAAAAGTAATAATATTAAAATATTATTTACATAAAAATATAATAAATAGAGTTACCTTCCAAAATGCTTTTACAAACAACAAAGTTATATACCAAACCATGATATCAGAACATTATATTAAATCTAGGTAAGAAATACTTCCTGTTGTCGTGTTGTCATAATTTCCTTCTTGGCAAACTATATTTCTTTATACTCTTTTTGCGTGTAACATCTTCCACTTGATTTCCATCGGTGTAGCTTTCCATTATTGGGGTAGCACGTTTTTAATTATGTCGATACCCGATGGGTTTTTATTTTGCTATTTTATCGGTATAATTCACACCGATATCCCCACAGGCGCTTTTATCTTCTTCGGGGGTTAGAATAGCCTTTTTCTATTCCTCCTGAAGTCCTGATGTTTTTAAGCTTACACTTTGCAAAGTTTCATCCGAATAACCACTCCATCGAGATATCAGGGAAATGAATTTTTAGTCACCTCGATACCCAATAGGGTTAGGGTTAGGGTGTGACAGTGTGCATCTGTCAACTTTTGCGATCTCTGATTGCGCATGTACAAACACCTTTTGGCTTTTTTGTGTCACATCTTCAGACAAACTTCAATATTTGGCTAGAAATTCAAAAACACTACATTCTTAAGGATTGCACTAAGGAAAAAAAATTTCCCTATATGCTTGCTAAAATAGTCTCTGCCTCTATGGACTAACTAATATTTGGAGAATACGTGACGGCCAGCATTCATGCCTACACTCCAAAGCTATATTAGCAAAGATAATTTCCCTCCAAAATGGAAGCTGGCAGGCTCTCAAAATATAGACAATGTATTTCACATTGTTTTGACGTGCTGAAATACACCCAAGTCACTTCCAACATGGAGTTAGGACTATAGAGAGTCGTCTAGCCATCCCATCTTGAAGTGTTGTTACCTGCCTTTCCGCTGCTTTTCCTGCTGGTGGTGGTATGTATTATTATGTTGTTGACAAATGATATCGAGAAATATGCCAGTTGGTGCTATTCCATCCACTTTCTCTCCAAGTCGAAACTTATTTGGAAGGGATCGTAATGGGCCACTTCTCAGTAGACTGAGTTTTAGGAACAACGATTCTCCTCATGAGAGAGCCCTACTACCACCTCCTTCTTTGCCACCATTTTGGGGTGTATTAGCTCAATAGGGTGGAAGGATTGAAGCCCCTAGTAAATAACCTTCCTTAGTAGACTAATCGCCCATATAATAGTAGGGCTTGTTGAACATGAGAGCATTGGAGGCAGTCGGACCAATGAAATATCCTTTCACAGGCACTACCTTATGATTCCCCCCACCCTGCATAGAGGGAATAGTATCTCCTCTGCCCTGAACTGGAGTAAGGTTAGTGTCTCTGAGAATGACAATAGGGTGTGAAGGACGACCCTTTCTTGCTACCCCACTCTCCCTATCCATCCTTGAATATACTGAGCGATATCTCTTTTCACCTCCTGCAGCTTTCAAGTATCTTTCAAATCTTCTTAATATACCATGGATGAATCACTATGCCACCAGTGGAAACACATTTTTGAGGGATCAAGAGGCTTTGAAAATGCCTACACTAATACCTGATGGGTGAAACCCATTGGGCCCCGCTTCACATTTTTCCTTCAATACCATTTTATAATCATTTATTTAAAATGATTTAAAAGATTAATGCCCTGTGACATAAGACTTCTCTTATTTTTATTTATAATGTTTAAAATATTTTATTCAAAAGATTTAAGTAATTTATCTGAAAGATGCTCTCATATTATAAATCATTTATAAAATTTTGAAAGCCAATAGCATATAATTGAAACATCTCTTACCCCTATAATAACCACACTCAGAGACGTATTAATTTTGAAAAATATCATTTAACCTTTTATAACACAAAATATTTAATGAATATATTATAATATTATGATATCAGCCTAAAGGGAATTAGCATATAAGTCAAGACGTTAAAAATAATATATTGAGGCAGCAAAAATTGAGATAAGATATAAATAAAAAAGGCTTTCATGAACGCATATGGCTTCAACATTTTGTACTAGGTTAGATATAAACATTTTGTAACATGATCTGCTCATTGAAATATTCCTGCACGAATGGAATATCCAACATGTCTTTAAAATATCGTATATTGCATTTGGATTTATTCAAAAGACATAGTGAATATTAAAATTGAAATACTTGAATATAAACAAATTTAAAAAAGCATCATACTTTTAGACAAAAAGAATTAGGGCTTGAGAGTGCATAACTCGAGATTCAAATTTGTGCAATACATACTTTCCTCAAGTTTTGATTGCATAATAGGTTCTTGAGGGCTACTCATAGGTAATACACACAATTGTATTGAAAAATCTGCCTTCTGACTAAATATGGAACTCTAAAATTTGAAAATTTTAGGGTTCCAACAGTATGTAAGTTGCACAAAGCATTATATGGATTAAAGAAAGCACCGAGAGCATGGTATGAAAGGATTCATTCACACCTAATGAAGATAGGGTTTTAGAGAACCAGTGAAGATAGCAACATATATCTCAAATCTGAAGGAGATAAGATATTGGTTAGTGAAGTGTCTGTAGATGATATCATATTTGGAGGTAATTATGACATGAGAAATGAATTTGCAAATGACATGAAAAGTGAGTTTGAAATGTCTCTAGTGGGAGAGATAAAAAAAAAATTCATAGGTTTGCAAATATAGCAAATAAAGAGTGTTATTTTCATTACACAGTCTAAGTATGTGAAGGAGATATTAAAGACATTTGGTATGAGTGATTGTAAACTAGTTGGGACACCAATGGTTACAAGTTGTAATTTTCCTCAGGAAGATGAGGCCACATCTATTGATGAGAAGGAGTACAGGTCAATGATTGGAAAATTGCACTATGCTATTCACAATAGACCGAATATAGCTCATGCAGTTGATCTAGTTGCTAGATTCCAGAAGAATCTGAAGGAGACACATTTGATAGCAACCAAGAGGATATTCAAATATTTGAAAGGTATTGTTGACTATGGATTATGATATCCATATGAAGGAAATTTTGACTTGAAGGTGTACACAGATGCAAACTGGGCATGTAATGTTGATGACCAAAAACGTACAACCGGTGGAGCATTCTTTCTTGGAGGAAGACTTGTCTCATGGAGTAGAAAAAAGCAGAGTTGTATTTCACAGTCTACTACTGAAGATGAGTATGTTGATACTTATATGAATTGTACCCAAGCTATCTGGATGAGGCAAATTTTGGAAGGTTTCAAGATGAAGTTTTCAAAACCTGTAAAGATCCTATGTGACAAAACTAGTGCCATAAATATTTCAAAGAGCCCTATCTTGCACGCACAAACCAAGCATATTGAATTGAAGTATCATTTCTTAAGGGAAAAAGAGCAGAGTAAAGATGTGATCTTAGAGCATGTTTCTATCAAGGAGCAGCTTGTAGGTATCTTTACTAAACCTCTGCCTAAGACTACTTTTGAGTATCTTAGAAGTCAGCTAGGGGTTGTACCCCTTTATGAGGTTAATTGAGAATGATGTAGTGTTTATCAATCTTAGAGCTACTTGCAGAATTTAATAGCAAGACTGGTGTAGGAGTGGAGTTATTCCACAGGGGGAGCATCAAGTTGTAGGTTGTTGATGGTGAATAGTGAAAGTTTTACATTGCATTTTTTACTTTCAATTTGGAATTGTTGTCAAAGGGGGAGAAGAACTATGTGATTATGGGGAGAACAACTAGAGAAGAGATGAAGAAATAGAGAGTAAATGGTAAAATGTAAACCAGGATTCCTATTCACAATCACAACAATCAATGGTATTGATATTTGTATTTCCATCAATGCCAAAGGGGGAAATTGTTGGCATTTGCATGAAGATTGCATGAATAATATGTTATGTTGTCATTGTTGTCAATTAATCGGTAATGATATTGTTGTAATGTTGTTTCTAGTGAAAGGAACTATAACCAATAGGTAAGTTTGAGGAGTGAACCGGTATTGGTAAGTATTGGAGAGTTGAACTGGTAAACCCTACATGTTGATTTGATAAACCCTAACCGATTAAGTTTGGTGAATTGGTTATATTGGTTTATGATCTGATGATGAATGCTAATGATTATGACACATATGCATATTATATGAAGAGAGTTTTAAAAAAAATTGGTGCGTTGAGGTAACTGTTGGCATATGTACAAAGCATGATGACATGTCAATATTGTATGTTGTCATTGATGTCAATATGCTGAGTGAACCGGTATATTGAAGTTAAGAACTGACAAAGAGAACCGGTATGATGTTGTGAACTGGCATCTGTGAAAAAGTGAAGCGGTATGCTTGTCCAAGTGAAGCGGTATGTCGCAAAGAGAACAAGAGAACCGGTATGTCAAAACAAGAACCCGTATATGGAATGTTTTGTATCAAAGGTTCATATGGTATGACTACTAGCTGGTAGTCTTAGTCTCAAGGTTTCCGGTTGAAGTGAGCATTGTAATGGAGGTCAGATCGTATCGCCACGTTAGCCTTGTGTGCATGAAGGATCTTGCATGAAGGATATTGATCCTATCTACCTCGGGAATGTGCGAAGTCTCTGCAAATGGTGGAGAACGCGTGATGGTTTATCACCTCCAAGAAGCGGTGAAGAACGAACAATGGAGAATGTCTTGAAATCTGTTCAAGACTGTTGTATTCAAATGCAAAGTGTTCAATGGTCAGGATTGAACCAACTAAATTTCTCAACCTTTAGTGTTTAGGGTTTAGGGTTTATGCTACCAACCTATCTATTTCCTATAAGGTCGATGTGATGTTTCATGCTGAGGTTGTTGGCAAATGTTGTGTCTATATCTAAGTGCAAAGATACGTGATTCTTACCAAACCAGATAAGAGGGTAGATACCTGCAGAGTGTGTATGCAGAAGAAAGGAACTAAAGTGGGTCTGCATTGGCATTGAGTGCTATTGCCAAATCATTGTAATACTTGTTGATCTATAATCACTTCAATAGTTGGAAAATCCCTTAACAAGGTAGCTTTAACCAGCTTGCTATAAATCCTTTAATAGGGTGACTCAAAGCCATTGAGTTCATAAAATACTCTAACAAGGTAACCTCTAACAAGGTTTAACCCTTAACCAGGTATTCTAGCCATCCCTTAACTGGGTGATCCCTAATAGGATCGATTCCTAATAGAACCTATTGTAACAGTCTTTAACCGGACTAGGCTTCTAACAGAGCAGACTTCTAAAGAGTTCAAAAATAGATTGTGGGTATTCATCCCCACCATGGTTTTTCCCAGTTGGGTTTCCACATGAAAAATATGTGTGTCATATGTGATGTCTTTTTCATGTGATGCTTTGTTGTTTTCTGTCAAGTGGTGAATCATGTTGATCTAGCAAGTTATTATATTTTTGTTGATAGATTACTTGTTTATGCACAAGGATAATGTGGAAACGAGGGTGTAGGTTGTG
Organism: Cryptomeria japonica; assembly: GCF_030272615.1. Lineage (NCBI taxonomy): Eukaryota > Viridiplantae > Streptophyta > Pinopsida > Cupressales > Cupressaceae > Cryptomeria > Cryptomeria japonica. Next base: position 467,803,256 of record NC_081411.1, on the reverse strand, counting down.
TGGTAAGATAAGTGTTTCTGGTTTATATCTTTCACAGTCTCATTGTGCTTAACCAGTAGTATTTTGGTTTATGACCGGTGTTAGTGATTGGCAGTCAAGTTCATTGTTTGTAGTCAAATAGGTTTAGGAAAAGTTTTATACCTGTACTGATTCACCCCCCCTCTCAGTACCAGTTTGGTACTCACTATTCATCATTGAGTTATTAGTAACAATTTTTGTCTAGGGAATGAGCAAGTATATTGCATGTAATGCAAAGCACGTGATGAGTTACTGAGTTCGATGAAGCAGTGATCAAGGAACGGTCAAGGCTTTCTTGAATGATGTGTAGAGATTGTTATGTAATCCAATGGTCATACTTGAACCAATTTGTTTGTAATCTCTATTAGAAAATTAGATTTTTGTTCTGTTACTGACCTAATTGATTTATTTTAAGGTCGATGAGTTATTTAGTTTTTGTGTTGGCAAAGTTTCAGTTGAGTGTGTGGTTGCCAAACTAGATGATGTATCTACAGTTTGAGTAAAGGCAGATAGGAGCATGAAAAGGATTTGAACAAGCAAGTGTAGTTCTATTCAAACAGATCAGCAAACCCCTGTTGTTTTCTAACAATTACTACAGTTAAATCCCTTAACCGGGTAAGCTCTAACAAGCTTGGTGTTATTCAAATCCTCTAACCAGGTGATCCATTAGCTTGGATTCTAAATCCTTTACAAAGGTTACTCCTCACAGGGTATTGCTTCTAACAAGGCATTATAGTCAATCCCTTAACCGGGTGGTCCCTAACATGATCTATTCTTAATAGGACTTTTTGTAAAATCTTTAATAGGATTGGCTCCTAATAGGGTGAACTTCAAAAGAGTTCATAATTCTTGTGAGTTCCATCCCACCATGGTTTCCATTTGGGTTTCCACATCAAAAATATTGTGTCAAGTGGTGAATGTTTTGGTGGTTATGTTTCTATGGTTGATTTGATTAGCTACTTATTTCACTTTGGTAAGTCATGACAACTGACAACAATATGAAATAAATTTTTACTTATGTCAGTAAAAGTATTTGGATGTTTGTGAAGTTTCAATTTGTTTACTATTATCTGTTGTAACAGTCAACTGGTTTATCTTGACAGAAATATTACATTGATAGTTCTAAGTTTACTTTGAGAGATTGATTTTGATATTGGTGAAGTTATTATCAATTTTTCTATCTACTTATTCACCCCCCCTCTCTGTAGTTGACTGGATCCTTATTCTTTCATCATACCATCACTTTTGATATCTATACTTAGGTTTAGGCTTGTAAGGCTTATCATACTTTGACACTCTTTCAGCTCTTTCCTAACACCTAGAAGAAAAATGTCCTATCTTATTGCATGAAAAACATTTCAAAGGTAACTTCCCTTCATACTTACTGGCTCCCTTAGGCAATCTTCTGGCAATAAGTTCTTTGAGCTCTTCCAATTGTCTTTTCTGTTCTTTCATCTCTCTAATTTTTCTTTCATATTTAGAAACCCTAGTTGGACTTTTTCCTAGGTCACACTTCTGCTTCCCAGATATAGTAGCTTTAAATGCAGTCTTAGTTTTTCCATGTGACTCTCCAAGTTCACTCAATTGAAAAGTAGCAAGATTACCAACCAGTATGTCTCTTGTCACAGTTGTCACAGTCTGGATCTCATCAATAGCAACAACTTTATGTTTGTAAGTAGGAGGCACGGATATTAACACTTTAGCAATGATCTCATCTTCTTCAATGATTCCACTAGCACATCTGATGTTTAGCACAAGATCATTCACTTTAGCCATACAGTATGAAATATTCTCATCTTCTCCCATTCTCAACATCTCATAGTTTCCTTTCAACCTTTGCAATTTAGCAACATTCACATGTTTGTCTCCTTCATACAGGATTTCTAACTTCTCATGTGCAGTTTGCAATCCCATCGTATTAGTCATCTCTGAATTAGTTAGGGCACTCAACAATGATTCTTTAGTGCATATGTTATGTTCAGGATCCTTGATCTCATTTGCAGTAATAGGACCATTCTAAGGAACATTGTAGAAATTCTTTATGATCTTCCAATAATCTTCTCCAAGACATTTCAAATAACACTCCATTTGGTTCTTCCATATAGTGTAATTAGTTCCACCAAATCTTGGAATTTCCTTCTTGAAAACAATAGTTACCATCCTAGATCTCCTCAAGTGGTCAAGATCCTTCCGGAGGATCTAACTCTGATACCAATTATTGGCAACAAAAATCATGTAGGAAAATTGAGAGGGGGGTGAATTAGTTTTCACTAGACTTAAACAAATTAACCTCAATTTCAAATTTGATCATGAACAACAACAATAACAAAGATAAACACCACATCAACAAAACACATGACACATAGATTTTTGACATGGAAAACTCGGTTAAGGGAAAAATCACGGTAGGAACCTACCCACAATATAATGATACTCTGCAGTAGTATGTGTAAATATTACAATAGGGAATGCACATGCATTCAGGTGCATTGCCTAGAGCTCACTGCTCAAAAACAACCAAAGGGCTACAACCCTAAGAAGGCTCACTACCTTACAAAGATTAGATACCAATCCAGATTACATGAACTGAAAGAATAACATCTCCAAATGCATGATAATAGTTCCAGTTAAGCACACATGCTCAAAATCTTCTCTACACACTTCTGGATACTCTTCCACACTTCACTTTTCTCCTTTTCTACTAGAAGATCAAAACAATAGTCACACACACAAATGCATCTCTCAAATGAATATTACTTTTATTTATACAAATCATCAACCTGTATTTTAAGGTTGGTGTTAGCACCTTTAAAAAAAAATGATCTACCTATGTAAAGACTGTCATATAGGCTTAGAATCCCCATTATTATATATTTGGGTCCACATGAATCTCAGTAATATATCCTAGATACATTCAAAGTTGTCAAAATACAAGTAATTTATCTGATAAATAAACCCATCATTTCATTTTAGCAAAAAAACCTCAAAACAAGTAAATTGACAAGACCCCATTAAGTCATACCAATTAGACTAGTACTCTTCAAACTGACATTATAGGCACCTATCAAAAAGACGTTGTTGGTTCCCCAAAGGGTTTACACTACAAAAGGAAGAAACCAAGCTGATTCTTCAAATATCTATGGAGAATCCAACTCCATCTACAATATCCTCTAGAACTTGGACCAACTGACAAGGATTCAACAAATCCTTCCAAACTTTGGGTTCTGCAAGACCCGGGAGGGTGATCTCTTAGTGAATTTATAATCTTTGTGCCATACTCACAAATTGCACTAAAACAAAGAAGATAATCTCATATATAGGTTCAACAAAGAGGGAGAATGCTCAAGAATAGTGAATTCTTCAGTGATCCCCAACCTATTCGACCATGAGATGGAGAAAACATATAATAACAGACATGAAGTGAAATATATTTTGATAATCAACAATTTATAATAAATATAGATGAAACAAACCACAAAACTGACTGTAAAGACTAAGATAAGCTATAACTAGTGCCTTATTCCATTAGGGAGTCAAATTCATGAAATATAAGATGATTTATAATAAAATTTATCTGGTAGCATGTTGGACTAAGAACATATTGCATTATAATATATCTCTACTATGACCCAAACTCAAACTACTTATCAAAATCCCTACACAAGCCCTACCACTCTGCAACTTTGTCTAAGCAATTAATTGATCCCTTAGATCAAAGAATAAACACAAATCACATACATCACAACAATGCAATGAATGAAAGAAACCCTTGATTATATTTCATTCAAAAGATAGTAGAATAATATAATGGAGAGAAATAAATTTGGATTCTATTTCATTAACTCAAATGCTATCTCTATCATAAGATCATATATAAATCAGTCCTTCAAAACCTGCATAAAACATGACATAATTCTCATTCTATTTAATCTCTGCAAAAAGACTTTACACTTTGCTCATTTGCGCCTAAAACTTGCTAATTGCACTAAAACAAAGAAGATAATCTCATATATAGGTTCAACAAAGAGGGAGAATGCTCAAGAATAGTGAATTCTTTAGTGATCCCCAACCTATTGGAGCATGAGATGGAGAAAACATATAATAACAGACATGAAGTGAAATATATTTTGATAATCAACAATTTATAATAAATATAGATGAAACAAAGCACAAAATTGACTATAAAGACTAAGATAAGCTATAACTAGTGCCTTATTCCATTAGGGAGTCAAATTCATGAAATATAAGATGATTTATAATAAAATTTATCTGGTAGCATGTTGGACTAAGAACATATTGCATTACAATATATCTCTACTCTGACCCAAACTCGAACTACTTATCAAAATCCTTGCACAAGCCCTACCACTCTGCAACTTTGTCTAAGCATTTAATTGATCCCTTAGATCAAAGAATAAACACAAATCACATACATCACAACAATGCAATGAATGAAAGAAACCCTTGATTATATTTCATTCAAAAGATAGTAGAATAATACAATGGAGAGGAATAAATTTGGATTCTATTTCATTAACTCAAATGCTATCTCTATCATAAGATCATATACAAATCAGTCCTTCAAAACCTGCATAAAACATGACATAAGACTCATTTTATTTAATCTTTGCAAAAAGACTTTACACTTTGCTCATTTGTGCCTAAAACTTGCTAATGGAACCTATGATTTTGATTTATAAAAACTTGGTACAGAGTTGGAATAGGAACCCTTTCTCTTGGCCTTGAATTCCCTTTTATAACAAATAAGGGAGCAAACAAGCTTTGGGCCAGAGGAGACACCTGTCATCATAATGATTGGACATACATGATTCTTATTATAAAATATCCCTTTTAAGGAATATCATAACCAAGACCAAATATATTTAACTGCTTCTCCATAACACTTCATGCACTTTGTCTTCCTTGTTATTGCCAAAAAAAATCTTGATACGGGTCCACCTTGTTGTTTCTTGTGTTCAAAAAGGTAACCGTTACAAGAAGACAAAATCGTTTACCAAAGTATCACATCAATAAGTTGGTTAGCTAACTATTTTTAGTCCTTATTCCTCATAATTCAAATATGTCTTGCTCCATTCATGGTATTCTTCATCAGATGGCCACCTAAAACTCATGACCTCATCAACTTTTTCCCTATATGGAGCATATTTTACAACAATTTGATTTTCTTCTCTTTCAAAAGACTCAAAGAATGTCCCTATGAATACAATTTTATCCATACTCTTCTCCAACAATCAGTATCCAAATCCTCACAAATTAGTTCCATCTAACTGTTGATGATTATCTCTGCCTCTTCCTTCCATAGTTGCAAAGGCCTGATAGCTCCATTCTCGTCCAAATTCTCTGGTAGAAGTGTATCATTTAACTCATTGAAAGTCCTCATCAACTCTCCTATTTTTCTCTCTATGCTTTCTGGTTGGATTTGAGCTTCTTGCATTGAATTTACCAACAAATAGGTTGGCTGAAGTGTAGGTGGCCTCTCAACATGATATTTAGAAGTTATTGACATTAGTCTAAGCTCATTTTCCCTTGGTAACCACTTGGTAAATAGAGGTATTGCCACCTCTTTATCCTGATCAAAACCTTGAATATTAAAAAAGGAAGACTATAAAGAATGAATACTATTCAACCTGTTGTCAATTTTTTCATTTAAATGAGTTAGTATAGAGCTAACTATCTCTCTTTTCTCAAAGGCGGGCTGGTCCTTTGATTCCTTCAATTTATTCTCCAATTCTGTGATCTCCAATAGTTGAGCTCTTGTTGCATCAATTAACCTCGTTGGCTCTTCAACAAATGGCTCTGATGAAGAACATTGATTTGCTACATCAACAAGGGTAATATGAGGAGACCTTAATGTTGAAGGTGCAGAAGAAGTTATAGGAGCAATGGAGGATGCTTTAAATTGTTTTTGTTCCAAAAGTTGAACCTTAGACTGCAACTCAATACATCTTTGTTGCACCTTGTTATATTTTACAAATACTTGTTCATATTTTCTTAGGTATTCTTCTTTATCTACATTTTCCCTCTTAGCTGTCTCATGGACCAATTTGGCCACAACTATTCTGCATTTTATGTATTTATAGCTCTCTTAACTATTAGTCTTCCCCTCAAATTAGGGTTTATATCACCAATATTAGGTCTTCTAGGCCCTTGTTCCAATGACCAAATGGCTAGTGTGGCATAATCTTGTACAAATTCAGATCCTTTTATTGCCAACCTAGCTCCTTCTTCAAAATTGAAAGGTTGCTGCTCTGATTTCCTGATGGCATCAAAGGCCACTACATCAACAATATCCCACGTAGGTAGAATTAGGACCCCTTCTTGGCTAGTGATTCTTCTGCCTTCTTTAGGAATGATTCTTTTAAATTCTTCCATCATCTCACCCTTTACTTCATCCTGATTTTCTTAATCAGTCTTATCCAACTCTTGAGCTTTCCTTTCTTCACATCTCCTTTTGTATTCATCAATCTTCATTTTCCACACTAGTTGCAAGAAAGCTTGGTTGTGTACAAAAGCCTCATCTTCAATAAATTTGTCACAGGCCTCTTTTCTTGTATCCCAGATGACCTTTCCTTGTATATCCAATAGAGTAAGGTCCCAATCTAATGACCTTGGTGGAGATGGGATTCTAGCTTGCAACTCTTCATCAGTGAGAATGATCACATTCTCCTCCTCTGGCTCTTGTGCAAGTTGTTCTTCATGCTTGTCAATTTTCTTTCTTTTAGATGCAAGAGGTGAAGGAGGAGGTGAAAGGCTCCTATCAGGTGGAGATTCAACAACTATAATCACTACCCCCTTAAGGGGCCCACGATGAGGTTCAAGGGGTTTTTCTAGTTCCAATCTCCCCTTCCCCTTCCTCTTTATCTCTTCTTCCTTTTCACTATCACCTCCATCTCTTAATATTCTATAAATAATCCTCCCTCTTGAAGGCATGGGGATAGGTCTCTCCTCCTCTGGCTCCCCTTCTAATGGTGATGTTGATCTTTGTATCTATGACCTTTGTTGTGCTACTACATTCAGAGGTTCTTTTCTCAATTCTTGGTTGCTTTCTATCTCCAATTGCTCCACCTCATCCATCAGGTCATACATATACTTCATCAAAATTTTCCATCAAATGATCCATTTTCTTTTAAATGGTTTGAACCCTATCAATGATCAGACTTTGGATCCAACCTATGGACTTTATCAAGAATCTTCTTATAAGATAGCCATCTTTCTTTTCTGACCTCTTGTTTATTTAAATCAAACTCGTTCTTAACCAAATCTTCTTGAAAATCAAAATAATAAGGCATCTGGGTTCCTTTAATTCCTTCTCTAAACATTTTATAAAAACCCTTTGGGTCACTATGCCTCTTTATGATAGCTCTCAAAAAATAAGGAGAAATAACCTTTCCAAAATGCACCCATCCTCCTGTAAGAATTACAAAATAAGGACCTATAGTGTAATCGGGGAAGAAAGTGCCTTTACCTTTCTTTGTCAGCTCTTATTCATGTATGCAACCCAATTGCCACATAACTTCTACAAATCCTAATCTAGGTGGGATATTGATGGGCAATATATGTGGTTTTCCATGAAAACCATATACTCTTATAAATGTGCTCACAGAATAGGGAATGATATCCCCCAAATTATGATCAAGTTTCAACTCTGGTTTCCTTTCCATTGGCCTCAAAAATAATGCAATCCTATTGGAATCCTTGGTGGTTTTACTACCAACCGAGGCCTAAGCCTAGATGCAAATCAATTGTCAAAACTCACACAGATCGCATCCTTTCTATCCCATGACATATCCATGCTCCAAAATTGTATAGACATGCTATCTCCATCTACCACCCTTCTCAACTCCAATTCTTCTACAAAGAAATATTCATTTTTGTACAAGAACATATAGATAAGGATGGAATAATAGTAAAATGAGGTATTAATGTCACCCTTTTTAATTTGCAACAACCCCTCATGTATCTTGTCTGCAAGGTGTTATGCCATGCATATCTAGTGTTGGCAATTGACACTCATTTGATTGGTTTCAATTTGTTGTCATTGATGGCAACATGTTCTGGCTTCATATTTTGGTTTGGTTGTTTATTGATAGACACTTCACTGAAACCGGCACCGACAGGTATCTTTATTGGTAGGAGGAATTCTTTGGGTACCGAAATTGCAGGCCAACATGACTTCATCAGGATAACGGTATTGGAGGCTGGCGTCATTTGGGAGATCTGGCAATCGGCAATTGATTTTGATATTCATGTATATATTTAATTGAGCTGACATGTATATTCATTCTGTAATTATCTATGTAAGCCAACATAAGGTATAAAGGATTGTAAGGGTATATAGGCTAGTTGATTAGATCATTTTGTGATATGAGATGTAATGGAAGGATATCTGAGATATGTGAGAGAGATCATGTATGTGAGGATATTTATGTAAGAGGTTATTCTGGTAAAGGCTTAGGGTAGCGAATCGGAACAAACAGAGCTTGAATCAAAACTCAATCAGGCATAGTAAATGCATTATATGAGTTCAGTTTTATGTTTTCTCATTCAGAGTAATTGTAGTCAGTGAGAATCTTTTGTGATGAGAAGTGTGCTCTAGGTTGTAAGCCTTTCTGCAAGTGTAGGCCCCTATATTTTGTAATATTTCTTCATATGGCTAGTGGATTGATATTGTGGGTCACAAATCCCACTGTGGTTTTTCCTCTTTGAGGTTTTCCACGTATAATTCTCTATGTTATGGTATTCATTTGTGTGATTGGCTTATTGATTGCTTTACTTCTTTCAATCTTATATGTACAGGTTTACCAGCTGGTGAATGCATGTAATAATAAGGTTAAAATAGATTATTCTAGTAGAACACTGATTCACCCCCCCCCCCCCCCTCTCAGTCTCCTTGGATTCCAACAATTGGTATCAGTGCTTTGTGCCTTGGATGAAGTTTAACAGCTTGAGGAAGATCCTGAATCTATAATACATGGATATGAGTTTGGAGAAACAACTTGAGGTAGCACTTGAAGATTATGATGTTGAAAGGATGAAGAACTTGAAGTTACAAGATGAATTGAATTCAACTTAGGAATTCATTCTTATCCTACAGGAGAGGCTATCATGTGTTCAAGCTAGGAGGAAGGAACTTCTGCAAACTCAGGATAATGATGAGAAAGATGCCCTTAATGAAAGATGTCAGAAGCTGAGTCAGGAGAACATGGTCATGAGGAATGAAATTCAAGCCCTAAATATAAGGATGTCAAAGGAGATTGAAGACAAGAAGATGAATGAATAAAACCTTGGGAGTTCTCTAAAAGATAGATCCGAACAATGCATCTAGTTGGTTCATAAAAATGATATGGTGAGAACTGATTTAGTACAATCCTAGAGTAATGAACAAGAACTTGAGAGAAAAATGATAATTTTGAGAGATGATTTAAGTGTTGCAAGTGAGTACAAAGAAAAATTCAAGGTTAGTTCAACACATCTTGATGAATTATTGAAAAGTCAAAGATAGAATGGAGATTCTAGTGGACATGGATTTGAACAAGGTCAAAGCTCTGGTACTGCAAATGAAGATAAAAACTAGAAGGCACTGATAAGGTGGCTTAATGCTTACAAATTTAATGGTAGATTCTTTGTTTGTAATAAATTTGGTCACATGGCTAGGCAATGTAGAAATAGAGCAAATCTGAACTATAATTTTGCTCCTGGTCAATGTTCTAAATGCAAAAAGTATGGTCATAAGACAAAAGATTGCAAAATGAATGTTAAATACTATGCATATGGAAAATTTGGAAATATGGCTATTAGTGCGGGTCAAGCAATTATACTGGTTTTATAAAAGCAATTCAAAAGAAAAATGTTACATGTTATGCATGCAACAAGGTTGGACACATAGCTAAGTTTTGTAGAAGTAGAAATCCACTGGTTAACAATGATGGATCAAATGATAAAGGAAAAGAGAAGGTTAATGAAATCTGACAAGATCATATCAATAAAAGGGTCAGGAAGTCAGATGATCAATCAACAGATGGAAATGCACTGATTACTCAACCGACAAAGGAGGTTGCTCCTACACCAGCAGGAAGCTCATCTGGTAACTGAGGCAGATGCCTTAGGGGTAGGCAAAATTCATGACAATATCTTTTATGCCCTGGGAAGAGGTTCTGGAAGATGTTCTAGACATTGGAAATGCTTATCCCGCATGGAGATGTTCGACCAAGATCTAGTATCTTTTACCAAAAGTCATTCATATCAATGATGATTTAGGGTTTCTTGGAGGTTAAAAGATTGAATCCACTTCATTTATGATCACTTTGCATTCAGGGCGATTCAGAGAAATTCAAAGCAAGTCTAAGGAAATTCAATGTGATCCGATATCTCTTGAGCAATTTCACCAATGATCAGAAGAGTTCTTTAGGGTTTTCACCAACACCTATTTCTCAAGTACTTATCTTTCATCATGGAAGCAGGATCATCTACTACACCTACTTTTATTGCAAATCTTACCATTGTTGAGGTCAAGAATTGTCCTAGGCCGATTTTCAAATGATGTCCACATATTGCCACCTTGGATGACTGGGTTGGCACTTTTTCTTGTGTCCCGGAAGGAGTTGTATATGTTGAAGATGTCAGAGCTTACATTCACTGCCACATTGAGGATTTGGGAGCCAGTGATATTAAGAGCATTTATATGAGTGAATTAAAGGAAGATTCTGGAAAGATTAAGCCCAAGTACAAGCATATTGAGGATCTAGGGTTTACCTGCATTCTGGATATTCCTGAATTTGAGGATGAGATTGCCAGATATATTTTGAGTAGAGTGCATGGAGAATTCATCTATTTGGACAAACCTTATAAGATCTCAAAGGAGCCCATCAGGGCCATCATCATTTTGTCATAGATTAGTCAGTGCCCAAAGAAGAAGATTTCTAATGATCAAGTTAACAAGCTCATTGGTGCAACATCAGACCGATGATTGATGAGGGTTAGCACTATCACCGATACAGACATCAGATTCAGAAGCATTGTTATTGGATACAATGTAACTCAATCAAACCATTTGAATTCTATTTCCAGCTCCTACATTTATGCAACACATAAGATGATGAGGGAAAATGAGAAGTTAGTTCTTTGTGGATGGATGTTAGATGAATTGTTAATTAACCTAGGGAAGATCAAAGGAGAGAAGAAGGGAACATTCTGATATGGAAATATTATTTTTTATTTAATGCTATTTTTCATTAATGGAACTCTCAATTTTAGGAAGAGACAATGGGCATTTAATATCCTGGTAGGAAGAAAACTGAAACAATCATTGGGTAGTCAACAAGATGATAAGGTTTGGGGTTACTTCAAGGCATTCCAAAAGGCTATGAATTCTAGAGAGGGTTCCTAAGAAAATTGTTGAGAAATACTCAACCAAGATATGCTTCATGGTTAAAAAGGATGAAAATTTGATGGAGGTAGTCAAACCCTAGAAGATATGGATTGAAGAGATGGGTTATGAAGTTGATGCATAGATTTTGGATGCTTATGCAAAGTTGTTAATTGATGCACCTATTGATGAAGCTGAGAAATCCTTTGGTACTACAAAACAGAAGAAGCAAGAGGTTGAAACCAAGTTTAACTAGAAGAAGAGGGAGAAACAACAAGGCAAGGCAAGTAAATTTGTTGAACAAGTATCTCAGGACATCAAGGCATTAATTGATGTTGTTCCAGAAAAAGGAAGGAAGAGGAAAGAGCCTAAATTTTTAATTGAGCCTATTGCATCAGACTCTAGATCTAAGGATGACACAACCTTAGCATTCAAGAGGGTATTAAGGAAGAAAGGTGAAGAGACTAAGGAGGAAGAAAGGAAGGAACCAGTTAGGAAGGTTACAATCAAGGTACCAGTACATAAGAGAGATCCAAAGGAAACACCTTCAACTCCATTCGGCGCTGGAAGAAGAAAGAAGATGGATGACACTGATCTTGCACTTGTTACTGGTAATGTAACTATTATTCCAACCAAGACTTATGCAGAATTGGTTGATGAAATTACTAAGGATGGTATGTTGAAAAATGTGCAATTTTATTATGAGCATTTAGATAATGATGAGAAAACATAAATAGATGAAGTGGTTTTGTTATATTTGGATATATATAAGAAATCCTGTTAGAAATTGAAAATCAAATACTAGCACAGTTATATGACAACTTAGATGCTAGAAGATTATCAGCTATGGAGGAGGACAAGTATATAAAGATTCAAGAGTTGTTAACTACTTGTACATCCATTACTCCAGAAGAGTTGGACAAGACTCTTGAGGTTGCAGATAGAAAGATCTTTCACAACAAACACATGATAGTTAGTCTTATGTTAGGTAGGGTTAATGAGATAATCACTGAAACCCATAAGGCATGGGTTAAATTCTTTGCTACAAACCCTGGTTTTTCACTTCACCGAAGGCTAAAATAGATACTACAGACATCTCGGTTGAAGGGAAAGGTAAAGGTATAATGGGTACCTCATCTATAATTTTGAAGGACATTAAGATATTGGATATAGAGTCCCCGATAGAATCTAATGTATAGGACACAGAGGTGATACAAGCATATTCAGAGAATGTGAAGGTTACTAATGTTGAGGACAATAGTCCTCTAGATCAGAATGTATAGGTTGAGGTCACAGTTCATAAGGAGGAACCGATAGTAACTATTACTACGCCAAGTGGTGAAGCCATCAATGCAAGAGAGGAAGCTATAAAAGTTAATAAACCATCAGAGGAGAAGAGAGAGGAATCCAACAGGGAACCAATAGTGAGTATATCATTATTGTCAATTGACACCTCACAGGTTGAATAGAAAAGCATAACTGAGATAAGTTCTATTGAGCTCATGATGATGGTTGCATAGAAGATGATGAAGGATATGTGGACAAAGGAGTTATTGATCAATCTATCCCTATTTTGCATAGACTTGTCTTGGAGTGAAAATTTGACAAAGGATCAAGCCCATCTGGAAAGCTTAAAATAATCACAACACACATTTCTAAGGACTTTCAATCTTTATATCAGATGTCAAACCAACAGGCATTGGAGAGGTTTACATAGGCTAAGAGAGCAACATTTGATCAGATGATTGAGTCAGAGAAGAAGGAGATTAATGATAAGTTGAAATTGATTCATAATGCTTTGAGGAAATGTACTAATATTTATAGAGTATTTTGTAACATAGGTTTACTTACAACAGATTTAGATAAAAGGATTAAGGATACTCAGGAGAAGATTGTAGGTATAGTCAATTCTTTTGATGGATCAAATTCTTTGACTACATCTATTGATGGTCATATTTTGGTTTTGAAAGCTCAACTTTCGGCTCTTGAGAGGGATAAAGATAAAATTATAAGGAGAGCTAGAGGTCTTAGAGGATTGGTGAGTCCCTGGCTAGACTCATTAAGTGTACATGAGAGGGAATGTATTGATATGGTGGGTAAGACCACACTGGCAGAGCTTAAGGATAAAGAGTCATATGCCCATATGCTTAATGGAATTGTATCTATTTCTGACACACTCAAATCAGGTTGGGATACCTATCTAGAGCTTTTGGAGAAAGCTTATCCAGAAATTTTCAAGTATATTTAGCTCTGGTAATGTATTTTGGGACATTCTTTGTATAGTCTTTCATTCTTCATCCTGATTTTTGGTATTTTTGGCATTGATGTTAAAGGGGGAGGTATAGGTGAAAAATATATTCTTGACATCAGGAGGTATGGAGTATTTTGTTCAGATGATGATCACAGATGGATATTCAGCTCAAGGGGAGTAGTCTCAAGGTGAATTTAGCAGATGGAAACCATTCATTTTTCACATGAGTGTTGCCATCAATGCCAAAGGGGGAGATTGTTGACAATTGACACTCATTTGATTGGTTTCAATATGTTGTCATTAATAGAAACATGTTCCAACTTCATATTTTGGTTTGGTTGTTTACCGACACCAACACTAGCACCAGCACCGGCAGGTATCTTCACCAGTAGAAGGAATTCTTTGGGTACCGGCATTGCAGGCCGACAAATTCATTAGGATAATGGTATTGGAGGCTCACATCATTTGGGAGATCCGTCAATCGGCAATTGATTTTGATATTCATGTATATATGTAATTGAGCCAACATGTATATTCACTTTGCAATTATCTATGTAAGCCGATATAAGGCATAAAGGATTGTAAGGGTATATAGGCTAGTTGATTAGACCATTTTGTGATATGAGATGTAATGGAAGGATATGAGAGATATGTGAGAGAGATCATGTATGTGAGGACATTTATGTAAGAGGTTATTCCAGTAAGGGTTTAGGGTAGCGAACCGGAACAGACAGAGCTTGAACTGAAACTCAATCAGGCATAGCAGATGCATTATATGAGTTCAATTTTATGTAACTATAGTCAGTGAGACTCTTTTGTGATGAGCAGTGTGCTCTAGGCTGTAAGCCTCGCTGCAAGTGTAGGCCCCTATATATTTTAATATCTCTTCATATGGCCAATGGATTGATATTGTGGGTCACAAATCCCACCGTGGTTTTTCCTCTTTCAGGTTTTCCACATATAATTCTCTATTTTATGGTATTCATTTGTGTGATTGGCTTATTGATTGCTTTACTTCTTTCAATCATATGTACCGGTTTACCGATTGGTGAATGCATGTTATAATAAGGTTAAAATAGATTACTTTGGTAGAAAACTGATTCACCCCCCCTCTCAGTGTTCTTGGATTCCAACATCTAGTCCCATCATTTTCCATTTCCATGAAAATATAGATCCCCCTTTTGTTGTTTCCTATTAGTTTTTCTTTTGTTCTTTATCTTTTGGCCACCTTGGGAGCTTGGATTCCCGAAGTTCTGGGGCGGGCTTTTGCTTCTTTTTGTTTCCTTGTTCGGGAGTCTGGGTTCCCAAACTCCCGAAGCTTTTGTTTGTTTGTATAGCCCCAGATGTTCAAGTTTACGAATTTTTGGGTTGGTTTTGTATTTGTTTGTTCGGAAACCCGAGTTCCTGAGGTTTCAAGCTTGTCATCTGTGTTGTATTTCGGAAACCCGAGTCCCCGAAGTGCATTTAATGCGGTGTTGGGTTGGGGTATAAATATGATTGGAGGTTATTTTCAAGCTCATTTGTGAACTCAGTCTTGCCAATCCAGAGCTCTAACCTTGCGATTTTGAACTCCCATGCGCTCGATCTGACACCATCTTCATTTTTTGTGCTAGGTAGTTGGTCTTATCACCTCCTTCATGCAGATTTTTGTCCATCTTAGGTTAGTTCAGTTTAGATTTCTTCAATTTTGCTTGTCTTGTGTGTTTTTCTTATGATTTTTAGTTTTGCACTAACCTCGGAATCTCGGGTTCCTGAAGTTCCGGGTTAGGGGTTTTTTTGTTGTCTTTTCATTTCAGAAACCTGAGTTCCTGAGTTCCTGAAATGATAGTCTTTTCTTTGGTATTTTTGCTTTTTGCATTATTTCAGAAACCTGGGTTCCCAAGTTACCAAAGTAGTAGTTGTAGGTTTATGTTTGTTTTCCATCACTTCAAAAACTTGAGTTCCCAAGTTCCAGAAATCATGGTTTTAACAATTCTAGGTCTTAGATTAAACTAATTTGGAAACCCAGGTTCCCAAGTTCCCAAATTAGTTTCTCTTTTGCGTGTCTATTCAACTCAAAACCCCATAGTCCCGAGGTCCCGAGCCCCCATTTTTTTCTTCATCTTTGTAGTTAACCTAGGATTTCGGTTCTCTGAAGTTCTGCGTTGCATGTTAGTGTCCCACCCCAGAACTTTGGAACCCTGAAGTCATGGGTTTCTTTACATAGTCAGTTGTTTCACAAATTTAGAAACCTGAGTTCCTGAGTTCTCGAAGTGGTCCATTTTTGTGTTGTTGGTGAGTTCAGTATTCCAAGTCCCCAAAGTTCTGAATTTGTTAGTTACGTTAGCAGTCAAAACTAGTGACCTCGGGTTCCCTAACTCCCAAGTTTTCTGTGTAGTCTTTTTGTTTTCTCACTTCAAAACTTTGGGATCCCAGAGTCCCAAAGTGAGCTGTTTTTGTAGAGATTTCTCTTTGAGTAGTTTTTATGCTTGTTTGGTTTATTTTGTAGGGTTAGCTATGTTAATGGAATCATCCTCAAAGGTGAAAGATATCAAGAAGTTGTTGATCACCATGAAGTATCAATACCAAGGGTGAACATACACCTCCAAGCTAGAGAATGTCATCTAGTGGGTGACATATTGATAGGGAGCTTGGTAGGTAAGCACTCACAAGGCTAGGTTGCTCAAAAAGGACCAGTTTGTTACCAAAGACTTGTAGATGCTGGTGTTTATGATTGTTCAATCTATCTTATGGTCATGATGCCTAGTGCTCAAGGTTTTCTTACCTAGCAAACTCCCTTACTGGTGATGTCTCTTGCCCATGCACAAAACTACTCAAAATACTTAACCCTTCCAACTATATTTACTCAGCCCCTACTCTTGGCATCCAATACATTGTTTCAGAATGCATTAGGAGTCTTCTACATGGACATGTAGGGGCAGCAAAGTTTTCTTCAAGGTTTGATGCTCAAATTTTAGTTTTAAGGCATATAGCCTAGGCTTACTCAACTAGGCAACCAAGGATCCAAAACCCCAAATGAGGCTGCACACTACCCAAGGCTCCAAATACCACTTTCTTTACTGCTTGT
Organism: Cryptomeria japonica; assembly: GCF_030272615.1. NCBI lineage: Eukaryota > Viridiplantae > Streptophyta > Pinopsida > Cupressales > Cupressaceae > Cryptomeria > Cryptomeria japonica. Next base: position 467,786,534 of record NC_081411.1, on the reverse strand, counting down.
TAGTGTTCTTACCAAGTTTCATAAGCCCAAAACTTCTCCTCATAATCGGGTTTTAGTATTTTGACAAAAACTGCCAATTTGTGTGTTATGCAACAAATAGGCTACTAGCCCGTGGAGGCCTAATTGGCCCTTTTTTGCTTACCCTACCCAACGATGGGATTCTTGACCATGGGAGATGATTTGGGTGGTGTGAAATGAGTCCAAGATAAGAGATTTTTGTGGTTTTAGGCTTCCTCCACTGGGTTTAGTGACTGTCCACTATTTTAGGCATAAACATAGGGTTTTCATGAGGGTTTTGAGTGCTTCTACCATAGTTACTCTCCTTCAAACTTGTTTCAAACTCCCTTGCTGCTTGGACACCTCTGCCAGATCATATTGAAGCTTCCCCTACCTTTGTTGGACTGACATTAATCCAAACACTTGGCAAGTCATTGAGAAGACAACAAAGTTGTCACTATCACAAACAAAATTGTCCCTTTACCAGTCAATCTGCTGCTATCTCTTTTGGACCTGCATTTTAAGAGTTTGTAAAGGATCTATACCTCAATGAGGTCTGCCAAACAACAATATATCTTCCTATTACATTGCCTTTAGTGTTTCAAGGCGTGGATAATGCTTTGAAGCATTCCATTTAGCAAAATGACAACAAATTTCACAAAAACAATGAACTCACTATTTTGTCTACAAAATGAGAATGATTACAAGGTGTAAGCTATTCTAATACATCAATATGGTACTTCAAATCCTTGGTCACATGTTAAAACCTTTGCCTCATTCATTTGTTCACTCCAAATTGCCTTTTGGGTGCAAATCTTGAGTTTTTGTTCATGTTACTAGCCAAATAACCAATATTTGCCTAGTATTCACTCAAATCCTTCTTCCAACCACCATTTTGGATTTAAAAAAAGCATATGTATAGTATATACATGAGTGCAAACCTGACTAAATCCATTTTGTGGGATCCCAAGCATGGATTAGTCAAGTGGAGTCATTTTGGAGCTTCAAACCCTTGAGAGGGCAGCAAGCACCCAGTTTTAGAAATAATTTTGTAAAATCAAACTTTTTGAAGAAACCAATGCCACAATCAAATACAAAGCATTAAAAAAGTACCATGAACACTTTCCCAAAGGTACAGTATGGATTAAGAAGGTACAATACGGACCATTGCTCTAAAAGATACAAAAACTAGTCATAAAGCCATTATTTTCTGATTTTATTGAAGAACCTTTTGTTTTAACAATCACCAACCTTTTCCAAGACAAAATGGAGGCATTATATAGTTTCTCCAGTTGGTTTTCACTCCCTAGTATGGACATAAGGCTTCCTTAACCTCATTTTTCAAGAAAATGACAATTTTGACAACTTTTTAAGCCAAATGACAACTTTTCTTGCTCAAAGAGGCATTTTTCACAATATAACCTTATCAACTTGTCTAAACAACTTAGACATGCCTAAAAACACCTAACAAACATGTTTCAATGCTTTAGAAAGCATTAGAAGACCCTTTTGGCAATTTTGCACTATTTAGCCAAAAATTGTCAACTCACAACCTGAAAGGCACAATTTGATCTCTTGAGCCCAAAATGAGATCAAAACCACTAAACATGACAAAAAACAACCTAAAAAAACATAATCAGCCTAACACAAGACTTTGCAAACATAAAATCATTAAATACTCAAAAATGGGAGTTTTGCTCAACTAGGTGCTCCTTCACCACATATACAAAATTTGGGCACATAGAGCTCAAAGACATAGAGAAAACATTGGAGAAGCCAAGGTTGAGTGCAGAATATAGGCAGATTAAGAGATTCAGTTTGGTAGAGGTGAATGCCTTCCCACAGTCAGTGCAGGCGTTATAATTTATAATGCAAGTTGCCCAATTCTACAAACCCGACACTAGGCAATGTGTCGATGTTGATGGGAAACTAGTGATTGATTTGTTGCTAGATATGTTGGCCCTAGTCTTCCAGATTCCCACTAGGAAGGAGGTACTAGTTGAGGGAGAAGAGAATGGAGAAAGAGAATGGAATCAAAACATGAGCCAATGCAAAAAGAGAATGAATGAGGAATGGCTTCAGGAAGAGAGGGAAATGGGCCTGAAAGCAAATGAAATTTTGAGGCAGGATTTCAAAGAGCCAAAAAGGGATCTGATCATAATGCTTAGCAAGAAATTTAGAAAACCTGTGTGCTGACACTTTCAACCATGGATGTTCTCATTCATGTTAACCATTTTGGACAGGCGACAATACTACGGTTGGGCTCAAATTTTGTCGGATAATATAAGAGACCAACTCAAAGAGGTACATAACATGAAGAAAGTTTTCTTTATATCTTATATTGTTTGGGTGAGCCAAATCCAGTCAATTTCTAGGGCTTCAAACTAAGGGCACATTAGGGGAAGAAGAATGACAAAATGTCATGTGGGAATACTACACCCAGTTGCCGCTGAAAGAATCCAGGCTACACTCAAGAGAATCAATAACACATTTTTGTTTCCAACTATTATAAAGCTAAAAGGAGACATTGGGTTTAGGCTAAGAAAGGAAGCAATGGAGTTAGTAAAGAAGTGGGGGTGTTGGTTTATAAAAAATTGTCGATCTACTTATCTGAGAGTGAGTGGATTCACTAGAGAACCATTTTCGTTGCCCAGGTATTATGTAGATAAAGTGATTTTGTTAGAATATGCAAGACTGATGATGCATTTACAAAATTTACTAGCATCAAGACATAAGATGGGGCTTATAGGTGAATATTTCCCCTTAAATTTATCATTCTTTTCATGTCTAAAGATTCATGTCGCAAAGGATACTGAACAAGAATTGCAAGAACTATAGTTGAAACCTTTCAATTTTACCAGGCAATTTTATGACCCGTACAATAAACTTAAAGGATTTATGTCCAAAGTATATGAAGGGCATCACCCTGCCCTAGAGGATTTTTGGGCCAATCTTCAGGATAGCTTCGAGGCAAGAGAAAAATATTACCATCACCTCACTATTCTGCAAATAAGGGATTTTGGTATTGAGACCAACTTACCCAAACAATTACATGATGATGGTGTTTTGCTAAATCCAATGTATAGAGAAACAGGGATAGATTAGAGGTTGGTCCCTCCAATTAGGTGGTCATAGTAAGAAGTGGTAGATATTGATACCATCTCTTGACTAGTAATAGATAGAACCAGGAAGTTGCTAATTATAAGGATCAAACCAGCTGCCTCCAGAGGAAAACAAAAAAATATCCCTACTGATAATCTTCAATCGAGGATACATAAGGAGTATACTTAAAGAACCAGGTCAGATCAAGGAAGAACACCTCTATAGACTAGGAGGAGGAAGCTAAAACTCCTTTAACTAGAAAAGAGTTGAAGTGGAAGCTAAATGATAAAATGAAAGAGGCAGAATATCTGGAAAAATAGGTGAGTTTAGGGATTACTGTCAGCCTAGGGGCCACACCACAAGCAGAAATTCATCCTGTTATGCCTGCTATTGAGGGTGTTGCAGCAAGGACAGAACAACCTTCTCAAGAGGCTCAACCCTCTAGTATAACCACCACTCCTACCACTACTCCTACCACCACTACTACAACAAAACCAACTACCATGTCAACCGCATATGTTGCACCAACTATGTCAAAAATGCCTCCACCTTTGATTACAACAATGGTTACTTCATATTTTGTTGTTTCACAAATGCTTGCATCTGCAATGACTCCTACAATTGAAACAATAAGTATTCACAATGTGGATTCAAACTCAAACCAGGAGGAGGCTGAGCCAACACCAAAGAAGGTAGAGCCTAAGAAGAGGAAAATAATGACTCCTTCTAGTGCAGAGAAATGAATGGAGCCTCCCATGAAAAATTTATCAAAACTTCCACAGGTAACCCCTATGGATATAGATTATCAGGATCCACATGAGCAACAACAAGATGAAGAGGGGGAAATGGGACAAGGGTGGGATGAAGAGCATGATCAAAGACTTGATCTCACTCCATGGGATGTAGAAAACTTGTTGAAAGATACCATAGGTGGAGGTTCAAAGCAACAAGGTCAAGAGCCAACCAAAGACTTCAACAAGCAAGTGAGCGAGAAATTAGAAGAATATCAACAACTTGATATTGATGGTTCTCTACAGGAAAACTTGGCTCGGCAAACACTCCCACAACTACAACAACTTGTCGTACCAGTGCGTCCTACCCAAGGAGAGACCCAAACTCCTCCAGATACATAGGTTGGAGAAGAAGAACAGCCATAGGAGGAACCGTCTAAAGAAGTTGGAAGGGTGACAACACAGATAACCAACGAAGGAGGGAGTACAAATGAAGGAACACCACAATGGTTAACCTTCACTTTTAATAAGAAAAAAAGGTGGTTCTACCTAAACTCTCACTGCAATAGGCTATTATGGAGGAGCCAAAGAAAACAAAGAAGGCCAAGACAATTCACCATTTTCTAGATTTGGCTCCACTGAAGTAGTTGTCGATATCACATCCCGTGTGGAGGCTGAAGGAGAGGGTCCTTCAAAATATCAAGTGTCACAGGTTAGGGTTGGAAGGTAGACAAAGTGGGGAGAGCTCGATACTTTAGTGTTTTCTACCAGTACAGTAAGGAGTGGGATGGAGAAAGAGCATAATTCCCAACTTCAGGTGAACACACAATTAGAACAATATAAACAACTACTTATAGAAATGGGGAAGCCTTTGGATTTAAGAGCATATGACACCCTATCATCCACATCATCACTGTAAGAAGGTTATGTAATAAATTTAATTGAAATGAGAAAAGTAGCTACTAATACAAAGTCATGGGCGAAAGATAACATTTCAAAGGTAAAACTTTTTCTACAACATACAACATGTATTTATGAAGGGATCCTCAAAATGGAGAAAACAATAAGAGATTGTGCAGCAAATTGGTAAGTGAGGATAAGAGACCTCACCAAACAGTGTACAAATTTGAATAAAATATTGGCCTTCGGTGAAGAAGTGATTAAAAATAAAGATTTGTTGGTAGGAGATGATTTTGATAGTTTGCAATCTTATATCTTTATAATATAATTTAAGATAGGATTTCTTGAGCAGTGCAGGTCAAGAATATTGGAGGCGTATGATCCTCTTTTGAAATTAATTAGTAAATATGAGAATTTTGTAAAGAAGTTGTTAGGGGCATATGGTCACGATATTTTGAAAGATGGTCACCTGAAGGAAGGTGTAGTGTTAGATCGGTGGGATCAGTATGCGGCTCATCATTTTGCACCTATAGTGGAGTTTAATACAAAGTTAATGGATAGCTACTAATTTTTGACTTCTCAGTGTATACATGCGGATGGAGTAATTGATAAGTTGGTCAACAGATGGGAGCAGGCAAAGCAAATTTTGAAGAAATCTGAGTTTCGGATTTTGTACGTTGTTGATCCTCCTTAAGGTACAGTTGCATGTTTTATCAGTAACTATAAGAGCTATAAAAGGAGTAAAAGATGAACATATAGTTGCCACACATGCAATTTTGACTGCTTTTTGAAGATATTTTTGGCTACCACAAAGGCTGAGAGTTCAACTATTGTACAACACCAACTTTATTTTTTGGGCAAATTTTGCATGGCTGTAATGGCCAATTTTGGGAATGCATGTTTCGTAGTAATAGTTTTGATTAACTAAAAAAGCAGGTTTTCAGGACCCAAAACCTTTAACAAAGGATATTAAGCTAGGACACCAAAAAGATCAGTGCTTAAGAGCTGCATACAAAAAGACAGGCAAAAAGCCAACGAACCAAAAAGACAGCAAAACAAACAACAACAAAGAAACAAAGAAGGCGCTACACAATAATTTTCTTCAACAAGTCCTCTACCTTTATCACCAACTCATCATAAGTGGCCCCGATAGATTTAAGGTCTTCTAGATCCTTGTTAGGTTTTTTGTCCTTCTTTTTGCCTCTGGTACAGGTTCTGGGGCCTTGAGCTTCCCCTGTTCCTTTAGGTTTTGGGTCAATGTCCAGGATTTCCTTTTCTTCATCCAGTTTGCTGATGAGAGTGTTGGTGTTGTTGGCTGAAATCTTCAGGATGCTTAGGCTCTGTTCAGCAACGTTCTTTAGACACTCCTCAATTTTACCAATTTTGCTAACAGTTTCCGAGAGAGTGTGGTCATTAGTGTCAACGAGATTTTTCCTTTCCAGCAAATCCTTCTCAATTTTTTCAAACCTGGGGTTGAAAGCATCTCTTATGTCTTTGGCTTTGGAAATGGTGCTTTTCAGGTCCTCTATGTAGTTGGCCATGGTCTTCCCTTCCCCAGTATTGATGGTTTCCAAGATCAAAATTTTGTTATAGAGTTCTTTATTTTCGTCCACAGCTTTCTTGTAACCATTAATAAGCCACTCCATAGTTTCCATGAAACCTTGCAAACCCTCAGGGGGAGGGTTAGAGGGGGGGTCAACTTTTCCAGGGGTTGCATTTTCCTCTTTAGGGGTGTACTAGGTGGTAGTTGTGTCAACAACCCTAAGAGGCTCTTCCATGGTCTCCTTTTGCAGATTCTGATCAGCTTCCAGGGCCCTTACCTGCTTGTGGGCTTCTGGTTCCTTAACAGTCTCCTCTTTCTTCTTGTGTGTTTTCTTGGTCTGGATGTGAGCTTTTGTCTTCTTCTTCAGTAGCCCTTGAGGGTTCTCCTCCTCAGAGTCATCTAAAGTCTCCTCTTCCAAAGAAATGCTAATCAGGGGTCTACCTTTAGGCTTTTTGCCCTTAGAGGATGAAGGTCTGGTTTTGATGTATTTCCTCTTCTTCCCACTTTCATAATCCGAGACATCCATGATGTCCTTAGTGTCAGTCAAAGGGTCACTTTCAAACTCCTCTTCCTCTAAGAAGGCTGGGTCAGACCCCTCATCCTTAGAATCCATAGAGGGCTACATCCAAGAAATTTGGTTGGCCTTAAGATGGTCATAAATTAGGACCATAAGGCCTTAATGCATGGCAGTATCACCCTGTGGGTTCTCTTTGTAGGCCTTAAGGGATGCATTCATCGAATAGAGTACAAAATAAGGGAAGTTGACCTTATCATTGTGCCTAAAGTGATTTAGTAGAATAAAGTGATAACCATAAACTTTTGTGAACCTACCATCTAGAGTGATATATCACATTAAAACAAAGAGGACCTCCCGCCAGGGTTTGGCAAAAGCCCTGGGCGGGTAGTAGGTTTTGCTTAATTTTACCAGTCATTTTTTCTCCTTCTCGGTATCTAGGTATCTTTCAATAGCTTCCCTACTGACTTTCCTATCTCTGTAGAAGTTGCACCCTTCTCTTGTGAGGCCCGTAGCTTGAGCAATTAAATCTTCATCAATTTCTACAGTTTGGTCTCCCATTTTCAGCATGCCCTTTTTCCAATTTTTACAGAAAAAACTGGTGACCATGCCATCTCGACCGTGAAGTCTCTCCATGAATTTCAAGAAGCCACCCTTCTGCAGAATACCCCAAACCTCCTCCTTCTATTTCCATTCTTTACAACTACTCGGTTCATATCACCTCCTGTTACCACCCATATTGTTGTTGTTCAACACCAAATTTTGAAACTTGCAGAGCAAATTAGCTGGTGAGCTTTTCAGAACTATCAAAGTAACCTAGAAAGTGTGGGAACTTATGGAATTGGTATTATAATGAATGATTCTCTCATTATTATAATGACTGGAAGTACTCAAGTCAGTTCTTTTCATAATTATCCTATCCATCAAGTATTTCTGGGTTTCGTAGTAATAGTTAATTGGTAGTTTCATTGGAGTTTAAGACAAAGACTTGCATGTCAAATGCAACTCTTTGTTTCTGTAACACTTAGTTTAGATAGATTTAAATCCTAGAATTTAAGACATGAAACTCTATAAATTAGAAATTTTGATTCATTTTAAGAGTCCACGAATTGATGATTTGAGGTCCAATTTAGAGATTCCATTAGAGATTTTTATGCAAATTTTTATTAGAATATTTTGCAATACTCTTTGAAGTTTAATACAAAAAGAAACTTGTGGATTGCCTGATCTACTTGTATGTTCTATATGGTTGGGTTCTTCATAATCTGGTAACTTTTATTATTTGAATCAGCAACTAGTTCTTTTTGAATGCTTCATTAATTTATGAATCATATTGCGCATGTAGATGGTATATGAGGATTAAATTGATAGGGAGATTATTGGTTGGGTAATATTAATTTCCATTGGTGTGTGGAGTTGATCGAATTTGTATATCTTTGGAGCTCGTTATCTGAATGTTGATTTAGTGATATTGATAATATTGGGATTATGAAATTCTAACTGTGTGGATCATTCAGTTGTTATTGTATTGATTTCATTGTTATTTTCTTGTTCTCCTAATCTATCTTTCATTAATTATTTTTGAGAGAATCTAAATTAGAAAACACAAAAAAAAAGTAGGTAATTCAAAGTTGTTCCAACCAGCAAGCCCCTTGATAGGTACAATCGCATCAACCACTAAGTGGCCCAACACCGTCGTGATCCAACTATAGAGACCTTGGAGTAATTAGTCTTTCAAGATTGATTGTTTTTCAGGAGAGGTGGCGAGTGTTCACATTAACTACCTGACTATTGGTGAGTGTGTCAAATCACCCGTCAACATAAACTGGCACTAGAAGAAGGTCCTGAAGGATAAATTTTCTTAACTTTCAATTGCATGGTCACACTATGACCTAACATGGTACTCCCAGGAGACAGACTTTTACCATTCACACAACCCAACCTCAACTACGAATAAGATGAAATCATCTTGCTTGGGAAAGTATATGGAATCATAGTATTTGGTTACAAACATGACAAGTCCTTGACAATGAAAGGCACAAGGGTATATGCATAGAAGCAGAGGTACAAAGGCAACTCGTCACTCAAAGAAACCCTCAACTACCTCCTCCATAGCTAAGAAATTGAGATACTAAAGTTGGAGCGTATATCATCTTTCTCTCTAGAGAGGTTTCATCAAGTTCTTAGGAGTAACTCTTCCCCATCAGACTTAGTAGAGTTAGGATCTACAACTAGGAAGAAGAGGAATAAAGCTAAAGGATAGTCCTCAACAGACCCACTAGTACAATCATCTAAATCCAATGTAGAAGACCGACTAATCCCTAGTCCTAAACCTGTCGTTGCACCCTTCATAATTCAACATCTTCCACCACCTCCAATGGCCTACTTCAACCAAGACCCCACACCACTGGAAAATATACCTAGAGGGACACATGACCTACCTAGGAATCTAGACAAATTTGGTAGTAAGTTCTACTTTGGGGGACCTAGGACCATAGAGGAGCATGTTGAAGCATTCAAGGATACAGTGGTTCATAACAACATTCAACATCAGGATGTCGTATGTAGAATTTTCCCATATTCACTTGGGGAGAACGAGTATATTGGTATTTGAATCTACCAGCAAACTCTGTTGACGGTTGGGATGTTTTAGAGAAATCTTTTATCAATCATTTTCGGGTGTATGTTGATCCTATAACATTGTACCATCAGTTTGCCTCCCTTAAGAAGTTACCTAATGAATCTTTGACAACTTTCATTACCAACTTCCAAAGAGTAGACAAGAGATTACAGGCTCCTTACCAAGTAGCACTGAATGTAGAAATTGATTTGTATTTAAGAGCCATTGACCCTTAGAGTGCAATTTTTATTAAGAAGAGTGTGCCTGAAGATCAAAGGGATGCCTTGGCAAAAGTTTATGCATTGGCAATAAACATGAATCAAGAACTAAATCATACACCTAAGGGGATTGGATACAACTTACCCATAGGAGTGAACCAAGGAAACTACAACCAACTCCTTGGGGTACCGTCACCCTTACCAATACGAGCCCCAACAATGAATAGGGTACCACTTTATACACCTCAACCTCAAGCTAGTCAACAATTTGATGCACAAGCTTTACAATGGTAGAACAATGTTAATGCTACTCCTACCCTAACATAGTACACTGATAAAATACATGGGATAGGGAAATAGTATGGTAACATACACACAACAAACCAAGCCCCAACTTCAATACCTGAGAGTCAAGGTTCACACATATTTGCCAAAATAGAAGCTTTGAAGAAGATGATTTTGCAAGTTACTTCAGATCTTAGTCAACTAAGGATGAGTCCTCCAAGAGGATACAACCAATACCAATTGTATAATAATCAGCATGGTTACAATAATCAAAATCAAAGATATAATTCCAAGCCATATAATACACAATGGAACACAAGTCCAAACAACGGTGGAGTAAATCATGACCATCCTGACGCAAGAGACAACCATAACAACATGAAAAGTGTTAACTTGGCGGACATGAATATACTAACTAATTGGTGTAGGTTGCATGATACAATATTACATTCAGAAGTCAATTGTCCATAGTTCAAAAAATGATTAGGATTGCTCAAGCAGATTCACAACCAAAAGGATGCTCTAATGAGGAACCAGAAAAGGGTAATACAACAATATTCATTGACACCTTCCTTTACAAAGAATTTCAAGAAGAAGTTGAAAGTGAACCATGTATTTATGATGCGCAATCCTTCCAAACTAGAAATAATTACAATCTCAGAAGTCAAGGCAAGGCACCATTGATAGAACCACCTCCCCCAAATGGTGGATTTGTACCTTCTAATGCAAATGTGAGCAACAATCCTCCTCCCCCTCAGGGTTTTCAAGGAATACGTCCTAGACAAGGAAAAAGCCAAGAATATATTGTAAAAGGATCATTTGATGTTACCAAGGAGATGGAGAGGACTGCAACAACTATGTCATTAGTGTTGAGATATTGCCCCAAACAGAAGAAGGCTCTTCTCAAGAAATTGGAACAGTTGGAATCTCATAGAAGTGAGGTCAAGATGGCTGACTTGAATGAGGTCAATGCTAATATCAATAATGATGCCATTGAAAACCCTCTATTCCTACTCAACCTAAAGATATGCAAAAATAATTTACATAACTATTTGGTAGATTCAGGCGCTTCTGGAAATGTAATGCCTTATTTCATATGTCAAAAGCTTGGTCTTAACCTGGTGTGTGTGAACAACAAGGTGGTACAATTAGACAAGACTAAGGTGAATGTGACTGGGGAGTTGAAAGATGTATAAATTTAGTTGGGTGTTGATCTGCACATATCCCATTACATTGACATCTAAGTAGTTGATATTCTAGAAGTATATGGGATGTTTCTCAGCAGAGATTGGTCGAAGACTTTGGGAGGTTACTTTTCAACTTGTTTTACATACTTATGGTTTCCATGGAAGGGTGCAAGTAACCAATTATGGATTTATAGTGAACCCAAGTTGAAGAAAATAGTTACGAATTATGGGGCTCCCAATGAGGTAGCATATACTGAAGTAAGTCTAGGAGTTTATAGAGTGAATGAAATTCTCACCTTCTCTACACCTCCAATTCCCCAATCCCATCAAGTTGATGCCGCAGAACATATGGGGAGGATTAAGTATTTCGTTGTAGAAATGAAACAAGGGATGTGCTTGTTAGGAGATGACATCAGAGTACAGGATTTATTTCTCCCCCAATGGTGTAGGATACATCATCAAGAACACTCAAAGATTTCCTACATCCCTTGTCAAAATGAAGTTACAAAGTTGATGAGTCCAGTCCCTTGTGAAGATACTAATTGTGATACCACAGTTGAAGAAATTGAAAAGCCAAATTATGAAAGAGTAATTCTTCAAAGGGAGAAAATTACAATAGAATCTCCCCAACTAGATCAGTGCAAAAAGGTCCTTCTAATTGAGGTAGGCAAGCAGGAGAATGAGGAGACTCAACTTCCCATGGATCTTCAAGCAGAGAAATTCACTTCCACTACGTTTGAAGTACTCCCAAAACATGTTAATGAACAACCTCAAATATTATAAGATATCAAAGTCAAGGAGCAACAACCACTTTCCAAAAATAACCTTCAGCCATTGATTATTGAATCCAAGCCAAAGAATATAAACAAACTAAAGGATGAAATCTGGTTTCTAAAGTTTGATGGATCCAGATCCAAACAAGGTAGTGGAGCAGGGGTTGAATTAACTAGTCCCGAAGGGAAGACCTTTCTAGCCACCTATCGACTCCAATTCCCTTGCACCAACAATATGACCAAATATGAAGCCTTAGTTAGGGGACTCCTATTCACCCATAAAAAGGGAGATAAATGCTTAAAAGTGCAAGGAGATTCTGAGTTGGTGGTTAAGAAAATAAGAAGTCAATATGCATGTCATGACAAAAGGTTGGAAGGATATAGAAACTGGGTATAGGGATTGATCGAAGACTTCAACACTTTTGATATCCAATTAGTGCCCAGGAAAGGAAATGGAATATCAGATGCATTGGTTGTTGTAGCAAGTACATTGGAACCAATAAGTCAATCTCCTTTAAAAATATTTCCAGTAGAGCTGGTCTCCACACCCACTATACCTGACAACATCAAGCATTTCCAAGTTTTTGAAGACAATAGACACATCCTAGCTTTCCTAGCTAATTCTGGTGCTTTTCAGGAGAAAATTATTAAAGAAGATGATGTATCAAACACTGCTAATTAAGATGGTAATGAAGAAATTTTTGATCTCCCCACAAATGTAATTCCCAAAGGTATGGTCACTTTAGAACAATTGTTTCACTCTAACCCTATGATAAAAGAAAGAATGACCATGGATTCAGATACTGGAAAATATGAACCACACAATATTGGTCAATAGGGTCAAGGGAAGATAGTTTATATTCAGAAGATTTGCACCCCCACTGAGAGGGAGAAAATTACACAAATCCTATAAGAATACATTGATGTTATAGCATGGGGATATGAAGACCTGAAAACCACTGATACATATATTATCACATGTTATACCTTTTCAATCCAATACAAAGCCATTTAGATAGAAACATCAACTAGTCAATTCATTAATAGAGCCCCTAATTTTTAAGGAAGTTCTAAAGTTGCTCGCTGCCAGGATTATTTTCCCTTTACACCACTCCACTTAAGTTGCTAATATGGTGCTAGTAAGGAAGAAGAATGGGAAGATTAGACTTTGTGTTGATTTATGTAATCTTAATAAAGCATCAGAGAAAGATAATTATCCACAGCCTTCCCTGGATGAGGTGTTACAAATTGTTAATGGTTCACAGATGATGTCATTCCTCGATGGTTATTCTGGATATAACCAAGTGTTCGTGAACCACAAAGATCACATGAAGACAACATTCACTACAAAGTGGGGGACTTATGCATATCATCGGATGTCGTTTGGGTTGATTAATGCCAGTGCAATATTTCAGAGAGCGATGGACATAGCCTTCAAGGAATTGATTGGTAAATGCATTACAATATATATGGATGACCTCACCATATTCTCCAAAATCAGGTTAGATCGTCTAGATCACCTCCACAAAGTTCTAGAAAGATGCCAAAAGTATGGGATATCTCTTAATCCCAAAAAGTGTGTGTTTAGGGTTGCTGAAGGGAAGCTCCTTGGTCACATAATCTTTAAAAGAGGAATATTCATCGACCCAGACCGAGTGGAAGCATTATTGAAATTGCAAATTCCTAGGAGTAAAAATGAAATGAGGTCTTTCTTTGGAAAGAGTAATTTTGTGAGAAAATTCATCACAGGATTTGTGGAGATAGTCAAGCCACTAAACGAAATGATGAAGATGGATGCCAAGATTGAGTGGAGTGATGAAGCAAAAGAGGTGTTTTCCCAGATCAAGAAGTCCATTGTTGAAGCTCCCATACTGACTAGTCCTAATTATACTCTACCATTTTATATATACTCTTTTGCCTCATTGCATTTTGGTAACGTTGTTTAGACGCAAAGGCAAGAAGGGGATGAAAAATTAATTGTATTCTGCTCTTCAAAAACAAGGTTTCACTTTGGTAAGAGCAGTTAAGGAGTTTAGACATTATATCTTGAGGAGCAAGATATATGCAATTGTACCTAATCAAGAAGTTAAGTTGTTGCTCATGCAATTGGAGTTGGGGGAGCATTGAGGAAAATGGATGGCCATTCTACAAGAATTTGATCTAGAAATGCATCCAATGAAGTTAGTTAGAGGTCAGGGTTTGTCTCAAGTTATGGCAACAGACACCCCTCATATCTAGTGCCATCAATATACATTACAGTCATTCACTCAAGACCCATGGTACACTGACTTGGTCTTCATCTTGCTAAATAGCAAGTGTCCTGAGGGGTTGACTGCTACACAAAGATGAGCTTTAAGACTCAAAAGTGCTAATTACATGATCAAACACTTGGCACTATATAGAAAGAATTATGAAGGCATTTATCTTAGGTGTCTTGATCAGCAAGAGGCTCGCAAGATGATTGAGGAATTTCATGGGAAATATGGCACCAGTCATGGGTCGACAGATGCTACAATGCATCAAATATTGAAAGCAAGTTTCTATTGGCCTAGAATTTTTAAAGATACCCATGAACATGTTAGACACTACCATACCTATCAAACTACAACTTCTAGAGAAAGGAATCTTGCCATGGCTCTTCAACCAATATTTGAGGTAAGACCATTTGCCTAATGGGCATTAGATTTTGTTGGTGTTATTAATCCTAACTTGTCTACAGGACACAAGTTCATTATCACTACAATGGACTATTGCACCTGATGGACAAAGGCCATAACATGCAAGAGTGCCACTACAGAAATTGTTCTAAAATTTCTTGATGAGTATATCGTTACCAGGTTTGGTATGCCATTTTCCCTAGTATGTGATAATGGCCCTGCTTTTACTTCTGCACAATTGATGCAATGGTAGTATGAGTACAAGGTACTTTTGAAATTCTCGTCCAATTATTATCCACAAGGAAATGGAGTAGTTGAATCCATGAATAAAAATATTTTAGATGTTATTAGGAAGCTACTTGAGAAAAACCCTAGTGATTGGCACAATCAATTGAAGTATGCCCTATGGGATGATCGCACAAGAGTTAAATTCACCCTAGGGACTTCTCCATATTATCTTGTTTATGGCCAAACCCTTGTTTTCTCGGTTAATTTATAGATACTTGTCCTCCAACTAATGAAAGAACTTGAAATTGAGGAACAAGTACAAGGTCGCCTCCTGAATTTATTGAAACTTGATGAGAAAATGATCAATACCCTGCAACACGTTTCTAAGCATCAAGCAGTTGTTAAGTGATGGTTTGATAAAAGAGTCAAGGTGAAAGCTTTTTGGATCTCTAACTTAGTTCTTTTATGGGACAAAGCCAAGGAAAATAAGGGTGATCATCATAAGTTTGAGAGATTGTGGTTAGGTCCTTATCAAATTGCTAAGATCTTAGGAGAAAACACCTTCTGATTGAGATCTTTGACTAGAGAAATTGTACCATTTCCCATCAATGGTCATTTTCTCAAGCATTATTTGGATTAATCCTTGATGGACCTAGATCTTTTTGTACTATAGTAGTTTAGTCATTTCCTTTTGGTTTGTGGTTTTCTTGGGTTTGCGTGTTGGTTGCGTGGTTTTGTTTTAGCTACTTGTTTGTTTCCCTTTTGGTTCTCTTTGGTTTGTTTGTTTTGTTTGTTTCATTTGTTGTGTCAGGGCACATGTTTATTTTCAAGGATTCTAAGGAAAAGATGTTCTTTGCATATCAAGTTGGTTAAATATTGAGAGACTTCGACTCTTTGCTCTAGTTTACAACTTCATTATTGTTTGGTTCATCTTGAAATCTTTGTATGCATTCATCCAAGGTGATATATAATAGTTTAATTATGATTTGAGTTCTTGGATCTCAATTGGGAAAGGCTAACCTAATTACTCAACACCACCATCACACCAAGTCACATCAAAAAAATTTGTAAGATATCAGATGAACTTGTTTCCAAGTGAAAAATTAGAAGTCAAGATATTTCACGTTGTCCACTGTGGCTCCCAACTCAATAACCAGACTTCAATGTTTGAAAGTTGCTTTAAGGTTATGAAAAAAATAATCATTCTATATTCTATGAGGTGAAAAATGATCTAAAAAAAGAAAGGCAACTAAATTTGGGTGTTTCAAGTAATCTCCATTGGGGCTATGGACACATGGATGGCAGTGGAGCATTGCTTGACGGGAGCCAGAGGTACCTTTTTTGGGGCCATCAACATCTAGCTAGTAGCAGAGCTATGCCCAGGATGACCTTGCATGAAACACGTTGATTTACTTAACTTACGTAGCTTGGGCCCAATTTCTTTTGTTTATCTTCACTATTGAGAATAATGGAGTAATGAATGACACACACACACTTAAGAGTTGATCTTGTTCGGTTCTAGATTCCGTTGCTTGTTCATTAGTTCACTAGTCTTTTTTCTCTTATACATTATGTTGAATGATAGTAGCCTTAAGCATTGGATAAACCAGAGATTTTGAAGTTCTAAAATGCCTTGAGTCATTTTTCCTAGATAGTCGCCATTTGTTATGCCCTGCATATCTAGTCCCATCATTTTTCATTTCCATGAAAATACAGGTCCCCCTTTTGTTGTTTCCTATTAGTTTTCCATTTGTTCTTTAGCTTTTGCCCACCTCGGGAGTTTGGGTTCCCAAAGTTTCGGGGTGGGCTTTTGCTTGTTTTTGTTTCCTTGTTCGAGAGTCTAGATTCTCGAGTTCCCAAGTTCATTTCCATTTTGTTTGCAAACATCACTTCGAAATCGCAGATTGCCAGACTCCTGAAGCGTTTGTTTGTTTGTATAGCCCCAAAGGTTCAGGTTTTCAAAGTTTCAGGTTGGTTTTCTGTTTGTTTGTTCAAAAAACTGGGTTCCCGGTTTTGAGCTCGTTGCTTGTGTTGTATTTCTGAAACTCGGGTTCCCAAGTTACTGAAGTACATTTAATGTAGTGTTGGGTTTGGGTATAAATATGATTGGAGGTCATTTTGGAGCTCATTTGTGCACTCACTCTCGTGAATCAATATCTCTAACCTCACGATTTTGAACTCCCGCGCGCTTGATCTGACATTGTCTTCATTTTTTGTGCCAAGTAGGTGGTCTTCTCACCTCCTTTGTGTCGATTTTTGTGCATCTTAGGTTATATTTTGTTTGGTTTAGTTTAGATTTCTTGAATTCTGCTTATCTTGTGTGTTTTTCTTGTGATTTTTTATTTTTCCCTAACCTTGGAATCTTGGGTTCTCAAAGTTTCAGCTAAGGGGTGTTTTTATTTTCTTTTCATTTCAAAAACCCGGGTTCCCGAGTTCCCGAAATGATAGTCTTTTCCTTGGTTGTTTTTTTTTTGTGTTATTTTAGAAACTTGGGTTCCCGAGTTACCGAAATAGCTGTCGTAGGTTTATGTCTATTTTCCATCACTTCAGAAACTTGGGTTCCTGAGTTCCCAAAATGGTGGTTTTAGCGGTTCTAGGTCTTAGATTAAACTAATTCAGTTCCCGAGTTCCCGAATTAGTTTCTCTTTTATGTGTCTATTCAAATAGGAACCCCATAGTCTCAGGGTCCCGAGCCCCACTTTTTTGCTTCATCTTTGTAGTTAAATCGGAACTTCGGTTCTCTGAAGTTTTGCGTTGCATGTTAGAGTCCCACCCCTAAAATTCAGAACCTCAAAGTCCCAGGTTTGTTTCCATAGTAAGCTATTTCACAAATTTGAAAACTCGGGTTCCTGAATTCCCAAAGTGGTCCCTTTTTGTGTTGTTGGTGAATTCGATATTCTGGGTCTCCGAGGTTCCGAATTTGTTAGTTCTGTTAGTAGTCAAAACTCAGGACCTTGAGTTCTTGAACTCCTAGGTTTTCTTTGTAGTCTTTTTGTTTTCTCATTTTGGAACTTTGGGATCCTGGAGTCTCAAAGTGAGCTATTTTTGTAGAGCTTTCTCTTTGAGTAAATTTTTATGCTTATTTGGTTTGTTTTGCAGGGTTATCTATGTTAATGGAATCTTCCTGAAAGGCAAAAGATCTCGAGAAGCTACTGATCACCATGAAGTATAAATACTAGGGGCGAACATACACCTCCAAGCTAGAGGATGCAATCCAATGGGTGACAGACACAAAAATCAGGCACATAGAGGTCAAAGACATAGAGAAACAATTGGAGAAGCCAGAGTTGAGTGCCAAATACAGGTGGATTAAAAGATCTGGTCTGGTAGAGGCGACTATCTTCCCACAGTGAGTGTAGGCACCTGAATTTATAATGCAAGTTGCTCAATTCTACAACCCCAACACTAGGCAATGTGTCAACGCTGATGGGAAACTAGTGATTGATTTGTCACCAGCTATGTTGGCCCTAGTCTTCTAGATTCCCACCAAGAAGGAGCTACTAGTTGAGGGAGAAGAGGATGGAGAAAGAGAATGGAATCAAAACATGAGCCAATGCAAAAAGAGAATAAATGAAGAATGGCTTGAGGAAGAGAGGAAAATGGTTCTGAAAGAAATTAAAATTTTGAGGTAGCATTTCAAAGAGCCACAAAGGGATCTGATCATAATTATTGGCAAGGCATTTGGCAAACCTATGTGCCAACACTTTCAACCATGGATTTTCTCATTCATGTTAAGCATTCTGGACGAGCGGCAATACTACGACTTGGCTCAAATTTGGTCGGATAACATACGAGACCAGCTCGAGGAGTTACATAACATGAAGAAATTCTTCTTTACATCTTATATTGTTTTGGTGGCAACCAGATCCTGTCAATTTCCAGGACTGGAGACTGAGGGAACATTAGGGGAAGAAGAAAGATAGAATGTCATGTCAGAATACTACACCTTGGTTCTGCTAAAAGAATTTGGGTTTCACTTCAAGAGAATCAATGACGCATTTTTTTTTCCAATTATCATAAGGCTAACATGAGACACTGGGTTCAGGCTGAGAAAGGAAGCAATGGAGTTAGTAAATAAGTGGGGGTTTATACAAAACTCCTAATCTACATATCTAAGAATGAGTGGGTTCACTGGAGAACCATTTTTGTTGCCCAAGTATTGTACAGATAGAGTGATTTTGTTAGAATATGGAAGATAGATGGTGCATTTGCAAATTTTTTTTTCATCAAGACATAAGACAGAGGTTACAAGTGAAGATTTCCCCTTAAATTTATCATTCTTTTCATGTCTGAAGATTCATGTGGCAAAGGTTGTTGAACAAGAATTGTAGGAACTACAGCTGAAGTCTTTCAATTTTGCTAGGCAATTTTATGACCTGTACAATAAACTAAAAGCACTGATTCCCAAAGTATATGAATGACATCAGCCTATCTTGGAGGATTTTTGGACCAATCTTCAAGATAGCTTTGAGGACAAAGAAAAATATTACCATCGCCTCATTGTTCCGCAAATAAGGGATTTTGGTATTGAGACCAACTTACCCAAATAGTTACATGATGATGGTGTTTTGTTAGATCACATGTACAGAGAAACAAAGATAGATAAGAGGTCACTCCCTCCAATTAGGTGGTCATAGAAAGAAGTGGTTAAGTCTAAGGATAAAACTAGCTGCCACCAGAGGAAAACAAAAGAATATCCCTACTAATAATCCTCAATCGAGGATACATAAGGAGTATACAAGAAGAACCAGGTCAAAATCAAGAAAGAACACTTGTATGGACTAGGAGGAGGAAGCTGAAACTCCTTTGACTATAGAAGAGTTGAAGCAGAAGCTAAATGAGAAAATGAAAAAGGTAGAATATCTGGCAAAACGGGTGAATTTAGGGATTACTGTCAACCTAGGGGCCACACCACAAGAAGAAGTTCATCCTATTAAGCCTTCTATTGAGGGTGTAGTGCTAGATCAGTAGGATATTTTGAAAGATGGTCACCTAAAGGAAGGTGTAGTGTTTGTTAGGAACCGAAAGGACAACTAAGAGAGGGGGGGTGAATCAGTTGTCAATGAATTTCAACCAAATTGTAAGTTAATACTTAATACCGGTAAACCAAACTTAATGTCGGTTAACAGATTAGCTGTTAATAACAATATCGGTGAAACTTAATGCATGAAACAGAAAGAGAAACAACATCCACAATACGTAACACAGAGATTTTAACGTGGAAACCCTGTAAGGGGAAAAACCACGGTGGGAAACCTTAACCACAATTAGATGATACTACTGCAGATAGTATGTGTATACAAATGGGGTTTGCAATATAGAAAGGCCAACTACCTAGAGCACACTGCTCAAATGGGAGTCGCAATGACTATAGTAGGATGGTTAAATCCTAGAATAATGTACTGCTCAAAATAGCATCTCCAATGTTGGATTCAGTACCGGTTAAGCTCTGATAAACACCTTCAAACCTTCCTTGAACTTCTCTATGGTCTGCTCATATGATCTTCAATATTTGCACATACCATGTTACAATACCATACCATAACCTTGTCATGTCTATCATCTCACAAATGAGATCTTACATATATACAAAACCTAAGACCAAATGTGTAGGTCGGCTCACTAAGAATATTACAATTAAATCAATTACAAATAAGTCTTGATGCGATGCATCATGTCGGCTAAATACAATTACAACAATATCTAGTCAATAAATTATCTCCATAACATGTCGTGTTGATCTGGAATAGATAATGCATATCGGTCCATAACCTAGACCAATCTATTAGTAACAGTAAATATGTCAACCCTATTGGACCAATAACCAAAATACACAAACCAAGTCTTCAAAATAATCAAGTGATCTCCAGATGATAACAAGTCATCCTCGATGCCGATGAACCATATAACCTATCGGTGAACAATATACCGGTGACTGTGCATAAGTCACTGACCTTGCCGATGAACACAATGTGCCAGTGAACCAGAGATCTCCAAAAGGATAAGTGTTGACATCAATGAAAAAACTAATGCAACACATCCATAATACCAACAATCTCCCCCTTTGGCATTGATGGCAACACTAGATGGAAAAACATCCAAGTGCCAAAAATAGAATGCCAAAAACCAAAAAAACAACAATCTCCAAAATAGATCAATACCAAAAATCAAAACCAAAATGCAGAGAGTATATATCTCTCCCCCAATGAATAACCTCTCCAAAAGAATAATGTTATCTCTCCCCCTAGGATAATGTTTTTCCATAGATATCTCTCCCAACATACAAATGCCAAAGCAATTAAGAATAAATACCAGAACATACAACCAACTACTCCCCCTAAGAAGTAGCTATCCTTCATCAAAGCTGGAAAAATAATTTCTTTGTTAGTTTCTAGTGGTTTGATGCCAATCTTCAATCATCTAAGTCTTTGTCGGTGAAGGTATTACCCCAAGCTGCTCTTTGAGATATTCAAAGGTTTTCTTAGGCAAAGGCCTAGTAAAGATATCTGCAATCTTCTCTTTAGTATTGACTTAAACCAATCTTACCTCTTTTGCTTCAACATTCTCTTTCAAAAAGTTATATTTGATAGAAACATTCTTAGTCTTAGAGTGAAATACCGGATTCTTTGATATATCAATTGTTGTTGAATTATCACAATAAATAATTATAGGTTCTTTGCATTTTACCTTTATGACCTTCAACATTTTCTTAATCCATAATACCCGAGTACAATTAGTTGTTGCCACAACATATTCTGATTCTGTTGTTGATAATGATGTACAACTCTGCTTCTTGGTTGTCCATGAAATCAATCTGGTACCAAGAAAGAATGCTCCACAAGTGGTACTCTTTATGTCATCTACATCTCCTGTCCAATTTGCATCAGTGTATGCACATAAATCAAAATTTTAATCTTTAGGGTACCATAAACCAGGATTTGTTGTGCCTTGTAGATACCAGAAAATCCTTTTTACTGTTGATTCATGATTTTCTTTAGGATTACTCTGAAATCTTGAAACAATACATACTACATTCATTATATCAGATCTTGTTTATGTCAAATATAGTAAACCTCCAACCATAGATTTGTATCTTGTCAGATTAACAGGAGTTGAATCATCCTTCAATGTCAATTTATCAGTTGTAGTCATAGGAGTACTTATCGTTTTAGAGTTTTCCATACCAAATTTCTTCAGTAGTGTTATCACTATTTTGACTATTGGGTGATTTTGTTCTTTAATCTGCTTAAGTCTGCAATTGTTCTTAGATTCTTCATTTTTGCCTCTGAGGGTTATTGGTCTAAGGGTTTAAGGTTTTTGCAATTTACCCTTCTTCTATCTTGAAATCCTTGCATTATTTTTCCTTGTTACTTTTTCCACTTAAGTGGAAGGGTTTGTCCATCATGAGGAGAGGTTCCTCCTTTTAGTTTTTCCTTAGGCGGGTCTTTAATAATGTTTAAATTTTTTGCCTTCTTCTAAGTTTTTATTTCTGTGTTGGGCTTCATAAAGATCGTGCAAGTGCTAATAGATCCAATGGTGCACGCGATCTCACAATTGGAAGATGCGTGAAGTTTACCTGTCGCAAAATGGCGAAAAGGTGGTGGGCCAGGGTAAAGTGATCGCAAGGAAGGCTAAAGGACAAATATCTTCTGGTAGATCTAACGGTCCACATTGTTTCACGATGAAAAGATGGGTGAGATTTATGCTTAGCGAAACAACGAAAGATTGGTGGGCCCAACAGGTAGGCTAAAGAATAAGTTAAAAATCATGCATTTTGTCCATGATCTAGCGGTCAACATTGTTTCACATGGTAGAGATGTGCAAAGTTTACCTTTCATGAAGTAGAGAAAGGGGAGTGGGCCCAATGAAAGGGTGGCTTCCATGATAAAAGAAGTGCATCTCCGAGAAGATCCAATGGTGTGCATTGTTTCGCAGCCTGAAGCAACATGAAGTTTACTCTTTGCAAAGTAGCAAAAAGGAGCTGGCAGTTACGCGGTGGATGAGGTGGCGATACAACTAGATGTTTGGCTAAGGAAAAAGGTGACGTGTCAGTAGGACACATGGCTCCGAATGGATCGTGAGGGGCCCGTTTGATTAAGCGGCAATATTGATGAAATCCATGGCCAGATAAGACACGTGGCAGCTCAGATATGGAGACTGGCAGATATTTTGAGCAAATGAATGGACAACACATGGAGGCTATTTGTTAGAAACTGGTAGGACAAGTGGATTCTACGTAGAGGGCCACTTTGAAGGTTAAAGGAGTTAAAAGCTGCACATCTCAAAATTCATCCAACGATGCGCGTTGTTTTGCATGGTGAAGATGTGAGGTGATTATGCTTTGCAAAATAGCAAAAACCATTAGCAGTGAAGGTTTCATGTGGTTAGTTAAATAGACTAGCGGTCACCGTGATAGAAGATCCAACGGTCAGCATTGTTTCACATGGAAAAGATGCATGAGATTTATGCTTCACAAAACAGAGAAAGGAAGGTGGGGCCCATTTCTAAGTAGGATGACCCAGGTAAGGTAAAGAACATGCATATTTTTTAGGATCTGATGGACGATGTTGTTTCACAATGTGAAGATGCAGGGTTTTTATCCTTCGCAAAATAGGGAAAAGGCAAGACAATTAGAAAATTCTTTGTGGTCTGTTAGAGCCATATTTCAAATTCAATTGCAAATTGATTGCCGAAGCATGTGGCTTAATGTTTCTATTCAATGCTCAATTTCCATAATGAGATAAAAATCAGCTGAAACCTTGGAATCATTTTGAAGAGTCTTGCAGAGGAACTGGTGCACAGAGAGAATTTCTTCAGGCCAACAAGTAAGTTTCTGCATATTGCTTGACAATTACAGTTTGAATTGGTATCACTGGGTGCATGAATTCTTAGAGGTCTATTAAGTTTTAATTGAAATAACTGTAATTCAAAGATGGCACCTCAAAGAGATTTCACAGGGAAGGTGAATTATCAGGAGAGAGCCATTTGTGATGATTTTTTAGAACAATTAACTATGTCTACTAATGCCACAGCTAAAATGAAAGAATTAGTGCCCAAAGCTCCCCACCTGAGAATTGGCGACAGTTTATATGACAAAGGGAATTGGTTAAGGGGTTCATAGATAGGGATATCAGTTCTGGGACTCTTCAAAGTGGGATTTGGCTAGAGAAATTCCTCTGCTCCAATGAATAGTATATGGGAGTTAGATGTTGGAAAGCTCATAGTCCCTGGGGTTTTCATGGATGTGGACCTGTTGACCCAGATTGCAAATAACTATGACCCTATTGCCAGGTGTGTAAGAAATGTAAATGGGGGGTCATTAATTGAAATAAATGATGATGAGTTTAGGAAAGTATTCAAACTCAGTGAGGCATCAAATTATTTAGAGCCCATCAATTTTGAAACACTTCCACGGGTCTATAATGTGCAGAGAGATCACCTCAAGAGTGGCCCTTTGAAATATTTTTTTGTCAAAATAGGAGGATTGACTGTTGTAGGCCCTAGCACCATGGAACCTTTCTCTCTAAATCTATTTACTTTGAGGGCTAAAGGGATGTATCCATCCCTATGTCATATTTTTGGGGAAGATGCTAAAACAACCATGCCAACCCATTACATGCTCATGTTAGCACAGATTTTGAACCCATCTCTGGTAGTAACTTTTGACTTTGCACCTTATCTTATAGATGTCATTCATGAAGGGTTGATGGGGATTAAAAATGCTAAGGTAGACAGACCTTTTGGATGGTATTCTCTTCTTATGCACATGTTTTTATTCAAAGGTGCTAATTATTTTGCTAATGATATGGACTTGATTAAGGAAAAGGATAATGAGGAGATGCTTGTTCAATTATGGAGCACAATTTTTTCTTGGGATAGAGAGGATGCGATTTATTTGAAGTTTCATAGATGTTTTTCATCTAGGCTTAGGATCCTCTTGTACCCACAAAACCTTATAATTCCTAAAGCTCTCCTTGAATTCCTTAGGCCTAAGGAATTTGCTCAAGATATTAAGATTGTTCATAATTGGGGTGATATATACTTGTACCCTGTCTCTACTATGTTCAGAGTCTATGGTTTCAGAGGAACTCCATATTTGCTCCCCTATCAAGTCCCATTGAAGATAGGAATTGCAGAGGTCCTGATGCAAATCGGAGGTTTGCAAGAAGAAAAATTAACAAATAGGGGGAAAGGGACAATTTTACCAACTATCACCATTGCACGTCAATTTGTAATCACCAAGGGTGGTTGGAAACATTTTGATGATTTCCTACAGCCATACAGGTTGTCTACTGCAGTATCAAGGTTTGTTGACCCTAAAGACTTCTTTAATGGTATGTTCAAGAAGAGAGTCGTATGTAAAGGAAAACCACACCAGTTCCATTTTCTTAAGGATTTGATCATAAATGAATTGAACCTTGATGAATAGGAATTAAGAAAAGAAAAATGGATAGCATATAAAAGGGCTCTTGATTTTATCCAGCAATTTGATATTGGTTATGACCCTTTGTCTAGTGTTACTCCCTTTGAGGAAAAAGCTAAATTCTTGATACTTTATTTTGAAGATTTAATGCAGACCTTAAAGGAGAACAGGGAAGTTATATTGAAAAATGATCCTAAAAAGGCTAATTTGGTTCTAGCCAAGCCTGCCTTTTCTAAGGCCATCCCTCCAGGTGAATATGTGATGCACAAGAGGCCAAAATATAGCGTGCTAGTGCCAGTCAGGGGTGAGCCTTCTACTTCAAAAGGGAAAAGAGAAATAGAAGATGTAGTTGACATCCAAGATTCCCCTAAAAGGAAAAGGGTGGGAAAAGAGGCACAAATAGGTGAGCCTTTATACTCTCCATCCCAATCCCCAATCCATGTGGGAGATGAACATGCAGTGGCTGAGCAATTATTGCAGTTAGGAAGTCTTGGGGAGATTGCCTATACTTATGAAGAAGTACAAGAAGGGATGCCTGAAGAACCACCAAGTGCTAAAATGGATTTGACTATAGAGGAGTTTAAAGGAAAAGAGTTAGACCTTAGCATCAAATAGGCCAGTGAAGAATTCTTGGCTGATAATAATTTTGTTACAATAGGATCTTTCATGCAATTTTTTTGGAAGCAAAATATAGAAAAATTCAAAGCCAACTGTGAAAAGAGGAAAAGTGAACAACCCCACAAAGATGCATCTATAGTAGAGGAAGAAGTAAAACAACAAATGATGACCATATTCAAAACCATTACTCCTGAGCAAGGGAGAGAAATGGTGAGTGGGATATAGTAGATGCACTAGTGCTTGAAGTAGTAAGGAAAGAAACAAAGCCTTTAGAAGGAGTGAAATTTAGCAAGGGCCATGCTCCTTTCATCATGTGGTCTCTAAGGAGGGATGAGAGAAGAAAGAGGAAGGAGACTTCAAGGTCTAGCTACCTTGGAGGTTCATGAAAAGAGTGTAGGACACAGGGGTAGTAGAAGCTGCTAGCACAGTTTTGGAGTCAACAAAATTCAGTGTGGGAGTAGCCGAAAAGGAAGCCAAGGAAAAATTTGACCTCTAGGTAAAACTAGAGATGGTTCTAAAGGCTTATAATGAAGCCAAAGGAGAGGTAGCCTACATGGATAGCATCATTGCCAAGTTGAAGAATTAACTAGCAGGGCAATACCAAAAGGGTGAATCTTCCACTTTATTGATTGCCTCTTCTCCAGCAAAACCTCCACCCACCAGTCCAATCATTGAATTTCCCCCTTCTCCTATGACTTCTGGTTTTCAAGCAACTCAAACCATACAAGATGAAATGGGAAAGTTGAAGCAGGCTTAGGCCCTGTTTACAAGTAAGTATGAGGAAAAGGTCAGAGGTGCAATTTTGAAGTTCACTGACATAGTAGGAGCTTCTATTGTGTACATTTATATGAAAAGGATTTTGAATATGTTGATTGATCTGAAAGAAGACAAGGCTACTCTGGAGCCAATTTTGAATAAGTGGGTGCCTAGAGAGGTGGATTTGGAACTTATGTGATCATCTTATGAAGAGGTAGAGGCTGATGAAAATATTAAATCCACTTGTGAGTTAGTGAAAAGCATGACCAGATTAGCAGAAGGAAGGGATGGTGTAGAGAGGAAGGCCAACTTGTATAGAAAAGAATATGCTAACCATAAGTTTGAACTATTTCCTGGGGGTTTTGTTAGTTCAATTCAGTTGAAAGATGAAAAGGTGTGGTTTGATGAGCTAGGATATAACTTGTCTCAATGGATAAATGAAGTCATCAATACAGATGACACATCTTTATTTATTCTGACAATTGAAGAAATTGAGAAAATGAAGTCACATTATGGTTTTTTGGAGACAGAGGTTAAGCAATTAAGGAACACATGGAAAAGGTTGAATAAACTGAAGAAGAAAATTGTTAACTTCTTGTGGCTTGGTGATGACGTGTTCCAAGAATGGAAAAACAAGTATGCAGTGCAAGAAGCAAAGGGTCAAGAATAGTTAGAAGATGTTGCAGTGGAATAATAAATTTCAAAGTGGTTAGGAATGAAATTATTGTAATTTCTTTTCAGTGGCAATCATGGTTGTGAAAAACTTTTCCTAGGGAAGTCTAAAGCTTGTTTGCATCCATATCATTATAAATGGATATCGAGACTTTAGGAAAAAATGATCAAAAGAATTTGTAAAGAAACTCTGCTGAAATATATCTAGGGTTTTCTAGTTCTTTCAGAAATCACCTTAAGTTATGTAAGATTTTCAAAATGAATATTAATATACAGATCAAAACTTTCTGAGCCTAAATTTTTGTTGTCTTCTTGTGTGCATTCATTAATTTACTGGTTTTTTTTGGATAATTTAGGGTTATTTGATTGAATAGGGATTGCAAGGCAATCTTACATATATGTTTTAGGCTTTTCTCTTAAGGAGAGAAATTAAATATACTTGAAATATCTTTGTTAGTAAATCAATTGTTTGCTGCTTTGAATTTGATAAACAGTTTTAGTTTAAAGGGAAAGAGCTTATATATATGTCAGGCATGTATTAGGTTAATGAAAGCTGAAGTGATGAGATGTATGAGAATGTCTAGATTTGGAACTCTTGTTTAAATTGGGTGACTCTGTAGCCTAGATAAGGCATTGATATCAATTGTGGAGTTTTTTCTATCTTTCTTGGGGTCAAGACTAAAAATGAACACATATTTTATTTCATGTTTCAGTATTATTGAGGTGATGAGGTTCATAGGTTTTTAGCATTGGTTTGTTGTGGATCTCATATTAAAATTGTGAAAGTATTCACTTGAGCTTTGGATAACCTTAAAGTGTAGAAGATTTTGTAGAAACCTTGTTATATGTTTTTTCTGGAATTCTATTTTCTTGTTGTCCTCTCCATATGCAACATAGATTTCAAATTTTCTTACAGAGGGGATTGGGGAAATCAGAATTTGAGAACAACAAGTAGTTCCTTCAAGTATTTTGTTTGACATATGAATTTAACTTTATCAGCTTGTGAAATCTACAATCCTAAAAAGAATTTAATCTCCCCAATCATAGACATTTTAAATTCTTCTTGCATCTTGTTAGCAAATTCCTTACACAATCCATCTTCTCCTCCAAAAATGATATCATCAACAAAAACTTCAAGAACCAAGATGTCCTCATTAGTCACTTTGTAATATAAGTTGCTATCATCATTACCTTTAGTGTAATCAAGCTTCAAAAGGTATTTGTCCAATCTAGCATGCCAAGCTCTAGGAGCTTGCTTCAATCCATACAAAGCTTTCCTTAATCTACAAACCATATCTTTATCATTTGTCAATGAAAATCCATTAGGTTGTTCAATGTAAAATTCCTCTTCAAGATCACCATTCATAAATGCACATTTTACATCCATCTAATATACTTTATAGTTCTTACGAGCTGCAAATGCAAGAAATAATCTGACTGCCTCAATTCTAGCTACCGGTGCAAAGGTTTCATTATAATCAATTCCCTCCTTCTGTGAATATCCTTTACACACTAATCTTTCTATGTTCCTAATTACTTTACCATCTTCATTAATTTTATTTCTGAATACCCATTTAGTTCCAATTACATTTTTGTCTTTAGGCCAGGGAACTAATGTCCATGTATTGTTCTTTTCAATTTGTTCTAATTCATCTTCCATTGCTTTTATCCAATGTTCATCTTGACATGCTTCAATAACAGATGCTGGTTCAATTTGAGAAATTAAGCACACCTCTTCATTTGCCAACCTTCCTCTTGTCATAACACTTTGATACTTATTCCCAATTATCTATTTTTCAGAGTGATTTAGTCTTACATACTTGGGTTTATTCACATGTTGTTGTTCTTCAGTCACTATGGAATTCTCTGATGATGCTGGTGCGACTGGATCCACATTCTGTATCAGTGCACTATATATTGGTTCATTTATGATCATCTCAACTGTCGGTTTAGAATCTACAGACCTTGAATTTCCTCTGAAGTGTTCATTTATCTTCACATTAGCACTCTTAATGATCTTCTACAATCTTTTATTAAAACATCTATATGCATTTCTCTTAGATGAATAACTAAGAAATAGTCCTTCATCACTTCTAGGATCAAATTTAACAACATACTCATCTCTCCTAATATAGCATTTGCTTCCAAACATTCTGAAGTATTTAAGAGTAGGAGTATTACCAAACCATAGTTCATAAGGGGTCTTACCGGTTTCACCTTTGATGTGAACTCTCTTAAAAGTGTAAACGGTTGTATTCACTTCTTCTCTCCAGTACACATGAGGTAGATTTGTTTCCAATATCATGCTTCTAGCTACTTCCAGAATAGTTTTGTTCTTCCTTTCCACAATTCCATTCTGCTAAGGTGTCTAGGGTGCTGATAGTTGTATTTTTTTATTCCATTCACTTCACAGAATGTATTAAATTCCTTAGATGTAAATTCACCTCCTTGATCAGATCTTAAACATTTTATTTTCTAATCCGTTTCATTCTCTACCATTGCCTTGTATAGCTTGAATTTTCCAAAAGCCTCTGATTTCTCCCTGAGAAAAGTAACCCAACACATTCTAGAATAATCATCAATAATTAGCATAAAATATCTATCTCCCTGTAGACTTCTTGTTATTTCCAGACCACACAAGTCAGTATGAATTAAATCAAGAACATTATTGGATTTCTCAAAAATACTCTTCAAGGTTGTTCTAACTTGCTTTCCCATTTGACATTCCTTACATACCAGATTATGAGGTTTCACAATCTTAGGTAAATCCCTTACTGCCTTATTTGAACTGATCTTTACAATGCAATCAAAATTTACATGACAGAGTCTCTTATGCCATAACCAACTTTCATCAATATGTGCAATCAAGCATGTCTTATCACTGTTATTCAAATGAAAGATATTACCTTTAGTCTGATTACCGATTGCAATCTCCAATCTAATTATGTTTCTGATTTTGCATTTTCCATTCTTGAACTGTAACTGAAATCCCTTTTCAAATAATTGACCAACACTCAAAAGATTATGCTTCAAACCTTAAACATAATAAACATTTTCAATATTGTGCTTACCATCCAAAGATATAGTGCCTTTTCCTTTGATTAATCAAGCTTTATCACCACTAAATCTTACTAGACCTCCATTGTATTCCTGAAAAGATAATAATTTACTCTTATCACCAATCATAGCATGTGAACATCCAGAATCTATGATCCGTTCATCTTTTTCCTCAATTTTAGCTGCCAGGGCCTGCTCTACCAGTGGAACAGTAGGTGTCGGTTGATCTTCTTTTATTGCAACAAATGCCCATCCATCATTTGTTGGTTCTTCATCAGAATCATCAGTAAATCCTTCATCAACATAGTAACAAGATTTATCTTTGTTCTTCTTAAATCTGTATCTTTGATATTCAGGGTTAGGCTTATATGTTCTTTTAGATTCCTCTCTCAATCTTTCATGTCTATCAGAACATCTAGATTCTAGATGACCATCATAGTCATTCTTCATAACTTCCCATATGTATCTTCCAATGCAATTCATATGTGTCTCCATTCTGATCTTCCATATACCATAGTTAGTTCCATCAAGTTTCAAACTGTCCTTCCTGAAAAATGTTAGTTGCCATAGGATCTTCTCAAGTTGTTAGGCTTCTGCAAAAAGAGGACATAGCTCTAATACCAATTGTTAGGAACCAGAAGAACAACTGAGAGGGGGGGTGAATCAGTTGTCAATGAATTTCAACCAAATTGTAACTTAATACTTAATATCGGTAAACCAAACTTAATGTCGGTTAACAGATTAGCTGTTAATAACAATATTGGTGAAACTTAATGCATGAAAAAGAAAGAGAAACAACATCCACAACACATAACACAAATATTTTGACATGGAAATCCTGTAAGGGGAAAAACCATGGTGGGAGACCTTACCCACAATCAAATGATACTACTAAAGATAGTATGTGTATACAAATCGGATCTGCATATGCAAAAAGACCAACCGCCTAGAGCACACCGCTCAAATGGGAGTTTCAATGACTACAGTATGATGGTTAAATCCTAGAATAATGTACTGCTCAAAATAGCATCTCCAATACTAGATTCAGTACCAGTTAAGCTCTGATAAACACCTTCAAACCTTCCTTGAACCTTCTCTATGGTCTGCTCATATGATCTTCAATATTCACACATACCATGTTACAATACCATACCATAGCCTTATCGTGTCTATCATCTCACAAATGAGATCTTACATATATACAAAACCTAAGACCAAATGTGTAGGTCGGCTCACTAAAAATATTACAATTAAATCAATTACAAATAAGTCTTGATGTGATGCATCATGTCGGCTCAATACAATTACAACAATATCCAATCAATAAATCATCTCCATAATGTGTTGTGCTGATCTGGAATAGATAACCCATACCAGTCCATAATCTAGAACAATCTTCCAGTAACAGTAAATATGTCAACTTGATTAGACCAATAACCAAAATACCAAAAGCAAGTTTTTAAAGCAAGTCTTCGACATAATCAAGTGATCTCCAGATGATAACAAGTCATCCTCGGTGCCGATAAACCATATGACCTATTGGTGAACAATATACCGGTGATTGTGCATAAGTCACTGACCTTGTCGGTGAACACAATGTGCCAGTGAACCAAAGATCTCCAGAAGGATAAGTGTTGACATCAATGACAAAACTAATGCAACACATCCATAATACCAACAGTGTCAGATAAGTGGGATCAGTATGTGGCTCATCATTTTGTGCCTACAACGGAGTTTAATACAGAGTTAATGGATAGGTACTCATTTTTTACTTCTCAGTGTATACATGCGGAGGGGGTAATTGATAAGTTGGTCAATAGATGGGAGCAAGCAAAGAAAATTTTAAAGAAGTTTGAGTTCCAGATTTTGTAGGTTGTTGATCCTCCTTAAGATACAGTTGCATATTTTATCAGTAGCTATAAGAGCTATAAAAGGAGTAAAGGATGAACATATAGTTACCACACATGCAATTTTGATTGCTTTTTGAAGATATTTTTGGTTACCACAAAGGCTGAGCTTTCAACTGTTGTACAACACCGACTTCAGTTTTTGGGCAAATTTTGCATGGTTGTAATGGCCAATTTTGGGAACACATGTTTCATAGTAATAGTTAATTGGTAGTTTCATTGGAGTTTAAGGCAGAGACTTGCATGTCAACTGCAACTCCTTATTTTTGTAACACTTAGTTCAGATAGCTTTAATTCCTAGAATTTAGGACATGAAACTATATAAATTAGAAATTTTGATTCATTTTAAGAGTCCACAAATTGATGATTTGAGGTCCAATTTAGAGATTCCATTAGAGATTTTTATGAGTTTCAAATATTTTGTGATACTCTTTGAATTTTAATATAAAAAGAAACTTGTGGATTGCCTGATCTACTTGTATGTTCTATATGGTTGGCTTCTTTGTAATCTAGTAAGTTCTATTATTTGAATCAGCAACTAGTTATTTTTGGATGCTTTGTTATTTACTGAATCATATTGCGCATGTAAATGATATATGAGGATTAAATTGATATGGTTATTATTGGTTGGGTAATATTAATTTCCATTGGTGTGTGGAGTTGATCGACTTCGTATATCTTCTGGAGCTCGTTATCTGAGTGTTGATTTAGTGATATTGATAATATTAGGATTATGAAATTCTGACCGTGTAGATCATTAATTTGTTATTGTATTGATTTCATTGTTATTTCCTTGTTCCCCTAATCTATCTTTTGTTATTTATTTTTGAGAGAATCTAAATCATAATGTACCAAAAAAAAGTAGGTAGTTCGAAGTTATTCCAACCAACAGGCCCCTTGATAGGTACAATCGCATCAACCACTAAGTGACCCAACACCATTGTGACCCAACTTTAGAGACCTTGGAGTAATTAGCCTTTCAAGATTGATTGCTTTTCAAGAGAGGTGGCTAGTGTTCACATAAACTACTTGACTATTGGTGAGTGTGTCAAAACACCCATCAATACAAGGTATAAAGCAAAGTCATAAATTACTACAAAATGGGGATGTTGAATCTGAATCCCCATGTGCATATATGCTTTCGAGATTACAGTGCCTAGGTGGAGACCTAAAATATGACACAATGTGAAAAATATAGCCTTGAAATAATGTGCAAGGGCATCAATTCGAAAAGGCTCTTCAACACTTGGCCCAATATAATATTGTGTTTATTGCCTTAGCCAAGTGGTATGGGAGCAATCTTTCTCTGATCAAATACCTTATTTTTTCATATTCTTTCCTCAGTTCCTCTAAATCAATAGGTTCTAGGATTGTAGAAGGCTCATACAAATCAAAAACTTTCTAAAATTCCTCTCTTTTGATAAACAACAAAATTTCTCCCTCATTGCCTCTTATGACCCTCAGAATAGGGTCATATCTATCTGCAACTGATCTGAGTAGGTCAACATGCATGAACACATTAGGTACAACCAACTTTCCCAAATTATATTTTTATGCCTGTGAAAGTGAGACTGGCAAATTATTCTAGCCAAACCATAGATTGAACATGCTTACCCCTGACATAGGCACCCTTGCATCTGATATCTTGCAAGCTTTGTCGACTAAACCCTCACCTAGGGTCTTCCCATGTGCAAACCTCTTCCCTTGGTACTTATTATTTCTTGACAGCTTCAATTGGTCCAAGAAATCATCATAAATATTTTTATTCAAGTATTTTGTTTTGCTTGGATTGTTGTTACAATTAAGTTTTTATGCTAGCCTTAGTCTTTTCCTTCCGGATTCAAATAATTATAGTAAAAACCCTAGTTTAAGAGATATGATTTGCATACAATTCATAGCTTTAATTTCTTTAAAAATGGATGAGAAAATCTCAAACGAACTTACTACTTTAAACACACTAGAAAACCCTAGTTTCGCACTGCAAGAAGTCATTCAAATCTCCTTTGGCTCTAGAATCGCTCTTCGATCTCTTCTGAATGCTTTGGTGATTCAAAATAACTCAAAAAATGTATTTAATTTCTCTCTGAAACAAAGAGTCACCATCCTATCTGCCATAACTCAGAAAACAGCTCCATTTGCATTTGAATCTCAACCATTGATCATTTCCACCATGGCAGATCACATGAACCATACTGGTCAATCTAACATTGACTATTATATATGGCAAGTGAGCCTGTTAAAGATATGATGTAACACATCCAACTCACCGCCATTTCACCGCCATCTCACCACATTCAATCGGTCCCACCATCATGTTACCTCGGCATGCCTTGGATACGTGGCATCATCTCGTGATTCCACAATGATTATCCTCCTTGCATCTTCGATTGCGGGGTCGCGAGGACTGTCCAATCTGCTTGAACGTTATCCTTCTACCATGGTGACCACCAATTTTAGTTTCTTAACCATCACACACCTTTTTTATTATGATTAAAACATCATCATCCATTTAAACACATGAAGATAGAAGAAACTTTAGTAGCTTGATCTTTATCATAAAGACACCGACAGAAATAATACAAGGCTCAGACTTAGGAAAAATTATAAAGTGATTGCTAATAAAATTGAAAGGGACCCACCTAGGATGATAAAGATGGACATAACCTTAGGAAATAAAGGTTGACTCGACCACGAAAGCTGGAAATAATATAGCACGTGAGACTTAGGAAAAATTAACAAGGGGCCGACATAAAAAATTTAATGCCTAGGAAAAATGACATGGCCCCCTTGAAAAATAGGATGACCCTCAGCCCTAAGTCAATAAAGTAACACAAGATTATAACAGGTTTAAGGTTTTAACAACATGACTTAATAAAAAAGGCATAAACCCTAAGCCTGAGGGAAATATTAGAGAGAATAATTAATTCAAAATGACCAAAGTTTTCACAAGAACATCAAATTTTTGTTGTCATTTTATAGGACTATCAGACACCATCATGCTACACTAATAGGAGATCCTATTGTGAAAGAAGAGTTGTGTTGTCATCGAAAAGAGATAGACTGATCAACAGATAGATAAATTATATCAGTGAGATAACCCTTGATGGAATGAGCATAAAGCAGTCAACCCAATCCTATATGTCATATTGATACATACCTACAGGTGGAGGACTATCAAGAAGAGTCTGGCCAATGAATTTGACATCAACACGAGTTATGATGTTGGAATGAGATTCCAAAAGTTAGCCAGACAATGAAGGTCATCCTAATGGAACTACATAAAGACATATCAGGCTGACTCACCCCAATACAAACAATAAGACAAGCTAGGTAGATCAGCGAGACCAATACTATCGAGATGAAAATCCTAAAAGACAAACCGACTAAGAAAATCACCTCAATAGAGGAAGAAGTTAAATACATCGATAAGAAATCCATTCATCTCCCCGAAAAAGGTAAAATGGAGGATTGTCTTTGTCTGCCAGACTAACTCAAATTGGGAGGAAACATTTAGAGTTAGCCTGACTTTGGGGGTCA
The DNA here is from genome assembly GCF_030272615.1 of Cryptomeria japonica. Lineage (NCBI taxonomy): Eukaryota > Viridiplantae > Streptophyta > Pinopsida > Cupressales > Cupressaceae > Cryptomeria > Cryptomeria japonica. The sequence goes on along the minus strand of NC_081411.1, from coordinate 467,750,809 downwards.
CACCGACAAGGAGAGACTATGTTTAAGATGATGTTCACATCATTAATAAAATATCCTTCAGTCAGTGATTTCTTTTGTAACTTCAACAACTATTATCCCATCAATGATATTTGATCAATGTAACTCTCAGCGATGGCCATAAGGGGATGAAATCCAAGAGAAAGAAGGGATCAGAGAGGCTTTCCTCGATAAGAAAGGCATACCAAATTGAAAGGTAACTAAGTGAATTAGTAAGATCAACCCAAATCAAAGGAAAATGACCAAATGACATTCCCCATCACCAACATATAACTCAAGTCTTGGTGAAATGCAAGCAAATAGTGTCACACCGAAAAAAGAAATTGTCACATCGGTCAAATGGTTTGATTTTAAAAATTTATTGAGGCATTAACCATCAAAGATGACATTAATGTTTCACAATAGGAGCACTCTATGAAATTTTATTATAGACTTTTCAGCCTGAATCATCCTAGCGAGCTATCACCAACAATCAAGGTGGAAGAACAAAACCAGAATACTAAAGCAGCAACAAGTAAGAAATTGTTGTTTTATTTCATGACACTGCAAAATTCATTTCAATTTGTATTTTGTCATTTAAGAATGGATAGCCCTACCACATACAACAAAAAGAGACAAAAGGGGGAAACCAATGAAACCAAAGGAAAGAAACAAAAAACACAGATGGAGAAGCCTCCAAAACAAACAGAGGTTGCTGAATTAGAAGAAGTGGTTGAATAAAAAAATTGTGTCAAGATTTAATTGATCAACTCCTCGGTTCAGGAATAAAAGCCAGAAGATCAATCCAATTGGACCCTAGTGCTAGTAAATTTGAACACAAATGTCAAAATGTAGGGGATGTAGGGACCAATATTCGGGGTTATGAATTATTCTTCTTCCATCCAAAGGAGAGATAGACATGAACCTATATGTTACCCCTTGGAGAATGAACCTAGGGAAGATAATTGTTCCAAATGTATTTATAAATGTGGAATTGGTAAAGCTTTTCGCTAAATATTACAATCTAGACCTCAAAGCCATATGTGATTTGCAAGGAAAACCATTTGTGCATCTATCTAAGGAAGCAATAGAGGAGGTCTTTGGGTTTGAGGATGTATGTGATTATCAAGCTTTCTATGAGAATTTAAACAGGGAACACTAGAGGCTGGATACTATGTACAAAGGTTGGAGATTGCCACTATACAGACCTAAGGTGGATGGAATTCAGTACCCCTAGAAGATGACGATGGACCACCATTCAACATAAATCTATTTGAGAATTATTTCAAGTATACTTATTATTCTGCTAGACAAGTGCTGGTAGTTGAGGTTCCTGAGTTTATGACAATTGAACCTATGGTGCTTGTTGCAAATGTTCAAAGCCACAGCCCTAGAAAATTCTATTATGCAGCCCTAATTCACTGGCTAATTGATCTCACCCTCATGGCAACCATGAATAACCCTTCCAAAGTATATCTCAAGCATTATTCAATCCTCATGCATATGGTTTTGTATTATGTACATGAGAAGGGTATGTGGCTAGATGAACTGAAAAGAAAGTTTGATCAGGGAGGTGAGCCTTTACCAGTCCAATTGTGGACATCTATTTGGGATAGCAGGTTTGCCAAGTCAAATTCTGCTTACTTTGAAGAGCACTTTGTGAAAACTATTTTTAGAATTTTTAATCAACCATGTCATCACTCTTTGTCAGAAGTAATTAATAAATTGTTGAGACCAAAGGATTATGGTGGCCCCAAGACTGTGGAACATAATTGGGTAGATTGGTACTGTTACTTAGATGCCACCATAATTAGAGTTTATGGGTTTGAGGATACCCCTTTTATACTGCCTAAAACTACTCCAGATAGAATTTCTTATCTTGAGATAGTAAGGTAGTTTGATTTTTCAAATTTTATGCACTTAAGATCTTATAAAAAGAAGTCGTTTATGCCAGCTACTTTATGTTTTGGTGACTTCACTATGCTTGCTAAAGAAGGATATGACCAGATTCTGGGCAAACTGGTACACTATAATATGAATAGAGCAGCACCAAGGGCAGGGTTGATCCAGAAGGATGTATTGACCATGTGAAGAGAATGCAAAAGCTTAGTGGATATAACCACAACCTTAACCTAAGGAGGATGTGATCACAAATTTAGATGAAATGGATGCAATTAGATCCATAGAAAGATATAACATGGACATAGAGGCAAAAATGAGAGAGATGCAATCCACACAATTTCACTCCTCTGCAAGTGAGGAATCATCTTATGAAGAAGCTCCACATCCTCAACCAAATAAAATCCCAATTACTAGAATTGAGGCATATCATCCAATAAGAAGGGAGAAAGGAGTTAGGGAACTTATTGAGGAAGATACTAGAGAATTGTCTTGTAACTTGTTTATTTATAATGATCAATTCATCAAAAATCCTGAGTTTATCTTTTTTATATAAATTGAAAGGAAAAACCCTAAGAGAAATAGTTGATACTATTACAGATAGAAATGAAGGTCAGTTTCTTGGAATTCTAAAGATAGATATTGATCATGAGATGGAGACCATGACTCCTGAGAAAGGGAGAAAAATTTTGGAAGATGTAGGTGTTTTGATATTTTCTGGGTGGGACGTTAAATCTGCAGTAGTTTTTGACAATTTCCTTCATAATAGTGATGTTGAACATAAGTTGAGTCTTGTAGGTGTTACACAAGTCTTTATAGGGTCTGGATTTAATCCAGATGAAAATTTTCTCTTGATCTGTGCACTTTATCCACCCAACAAAAATCCCATGATTATTGAAACTGAGAAAGAATTCGGGCATGTGATGACCTTCAAAGTGGGTGAGACAAACCTTGTGATCACAACAAACTTGGGCATCAATGTGGGTAAACTAAATAAAGCTCAAATCTAGTTTCTTGTGAAGGAGAATGATACATACAAACTCATGAATACAAAAATTGTTAAAGAAATTGAATCCCGAAAAGATATACTAAATACCACAGGCCAAACACCCATGCTCACTCAAAGAGAGAGCTCCCAACCGAAGGAAAAATATAATAAGCTCAAAATTGAAAAACAACAGTTACAGAGTCAATTGGCAAATGTAAAGTTTGATGTTATGTCAACACTCATCCAGAAAAGATTTACTACTATGATGACATGGATGGATAAGTGTTGGACTAATTGTTCAGAGAATCAATCTGCCATTGCAAAACATGAAAGGTTGGAGGCTCGATTAAAAGGAAAGTTTGATTAGATACAAAGGAGGAGAAACCCAGATGCCACTATTGTGCAAGATATTGAAGGTTTGATAAAAGATCATAACAGGTATGCGAAAGAAATAATTGAAAAGAAGCGGGGTATTTTATCTTTGATGAAGGAAAAGGCATACCACCTTTGCTAACTAACGACATAAAACTAAAGGATCAAATCAGATGGATCGAAGATTTCCAAAAGTACCTACAAGATGCTTTGAAAGTAGCCAAAAGAGGAAGTCCTGATGCGGTCAGTAGCCATATGGAGGAGATGATTGTTGCAGAGAATGTGGCAAGGAGCATAGTGGAAGATTGTGATACTTATTTGAGCACAAGATATATATATCATTTAACAAAAGTGCATATCTGCTTAATTAGATCTTAGGGGTCTTATTTGTTAATTTAGTCTTTATGTTTAAAGATCCAGAAGACTCTTTGAAGGGAAATGACCCATCATTTTATTATAAGTATGTTATGTAATCATTTGAAAGACATCATCATAGACAACTTTTATGCAATTTGCAAAAAAAATTTATTTCCAGTAATAGAATCAATATTTCTTTTCAATTAATTGTGTTGTGGAGAATCTTTATTTAAGATCAGTTCTTTGTGGTTTTCATTTATAGTGAATGAATGTTATCTTTAATTTAATTGTGAAATAATTATTTATTTTCATAGCAATTTGATAAAACAAGTAACATTTGTGAGTTCCATGTCCTTGTGTTCTTGATGATTGTCCTTTTAAGAAAAGTTAAAATCAATAAGACTGGTTGTTGTGGAAAGAGTAATTTAAGCAATATTGCGGGTTAGATTAGCTGACAGATTCATCAAGGGTGAATTTAAAAATTGTCTCACAGAGTTACACATGAGGATTTGGAAGAGGGTGACTCTGTAGCCCAAAAGAGGAGAAGACACTAATCAATTGCATATCAAAATTCATTCAAAATATTTATATTATTTTAGTTAGGAGATAGGAGTAATCAGTAAAACAAATAGAGTAAATAGTTAGTGATCAGATCAATTTATTCTAGAAGTTTATGCTATTCTAAAATAGAAGACAAAATTAGATAAAGATAACCAATATGCTATAAAAAAGCACTAGTTAAGAGAATCAATTGGTGAATAGGAACACCTGCCTAGGTCCTGTAGAGATTGAAGTGTAGGGGAGGTTAATCACATCTTGATTACTCCTATTTGTTGGCCAAGTCAGTTGGAAGGTTTGAAGATAAGATTTGGCATAACTTTAGAACTTTCCAATCTGTTAATTTGGGAACCAACAGTCGACTCAACTCAAAAGACCTAATTACATCACAGGATACATGAATCAATATGCGGACCAATACAATGTCAACAAGGACATAGCATGGACCCAAATCAAATCCTCAAACACACAACACCACCGAATATCTCACCAAGATCATCCACAACATGCAAGAACCATCGGGTCAGCTAAAATGTCGTAAACATGAAGAATACCACTATACCAATAAAATCTTCAATAACACGCACAATGAACAATGCAAACCAACAATATGAATAGAACATGATCTAGAAACACCCACAAGCAACGTTAATTCCTCCACAACAACTCATATTACAAGAATCGTCAACATCTCCCTTCTGGAGCTTAAGAACACCAACTGACAAACTGAAAGATATGCTTGCAAAGTTCCAAATCATGAACCACTCCAACTGAGGACACACATGAATGTCCCAAACACTCTCCAAAATCCACACAACATAATGGATCAATTTCAAAACAATGTAATCGAGAAATAACAACTCTGCAATACAAAACCAATAGAAAAACTAGTCACCACACCAGACTACATAACTCGATCAAATCACCTTCTGGAACACAGAAATTCATGTTGAATATATTGGAATCAATGAACACTGAGAGGGGGGGTGAATCAATATTCAGCAAATTTAAACTTTTTTATCTAATTATTTAACCACCAAATGCATAATAAAGAAATTAAAGTGCAACAACACAAAACAAATAACGATGCAACCATAATAGAAATATTTTTATGTGGAAACCCAAAAGGGAAAAACCACGGTGAGATTTGAACCCACAATATTATTCTACTATGGCCAGTAGAAAAACAATATTATATAAGGGGAATGCACTTGCATTTAGGCACACTACCTAGAGCTCACTACTCAAGTTACAAAAATAGGGCAACAACCTCGGAGGAAGGCTCACTGCCTTATAAGAGATTACAAACTGATTACAACAAGTAGTGTACTAGAAAATAGCACCTGATTATGCTAAAAATCAATTCTGGTTAAGTGCAAAATGATCCACTATAACTGATCTTCTTATCTACTCTGCAACTGCTTACCAGATCAATCAAGATCAAGATGTGCACGTGAAACTACGCTCAATCACTTCAAAATAGTCTACCACATCACATCTCACCACCGAATGCATCATCCAAAATGGTCTTATATATTTGCACATATAAAAATTAAACTTCCACAAGTCAGCTTCACCAATTATCAAAATGTGAAACATGTGGTTGTAAGTCGGCTTAGATATATTACCAAACCATATTCTAGACCCAAAATACAAGATCACACACTTCCTATAGCTCTCACATATTTCCCCAAACACATTTTCAATCACCACAATCAACTTACAGAATTCAGACACACGATACACCACCAAAATGAAGAATACTCTGCTTTGCTGCACACCGGATATCGAGCCTTCAAATGGTCATAGGAATTAACACTGGAGGGTGGATTGTCATGATAATATATTTTATATAACCAACCAACTAATCACTAATCATGGAAACCAAAACCTGGTTCACTGGAAATAAGAAATGATCACAAAATTGTATACGGAATTGCATTGACAGTCTTAATCCAAGAGTACTTTATCCAAGACATCCGGTTAGCCAGAACTTCATACCGCATTAGATCATAAGGATGAGTTGCCATCAATGACAACTCCTTAGAATATGAAAGTATCAAGAACCACCAATCTTCATCGGAGCATCACCGGATCATCAAATGCCAACATAATCAACTGAAGATACTAATCTCTGAATCCATAAATCCGCATCAACATATCTGCAATAAATCAACCAAACCATCTCTCTACAACACTAAAGTACAAGAATATGTTGACATTAATGATAACAACACATTCCAACAACTCTAATATCCAACAAGGGTTCGGTATGGTTTCATGTTATTTTCATGTCTTTTATGAGCTTCATGACATTCATTTTCAGATTTACATTCATGCTTTAGATCCATCATTGCTTTTGTGATTTGAACTATTCACACACATTTACATGAATTTAGGGTTTACATTCCAAGCGTAGGGTAGAACTCTAGATTTACTTTCATGTTCATTTAGGATCTTGCACACACAAAAGGTTCTTTCACACACATTTTCAGTACATTATTGGCTATTTGTGGAGGTGGAAATCACCAAAGCAAGGGGTTTGACTAAGGAAAAACCCTATATAGCCACCTAGACACCATTTTTCAAGTTGCAGGTGCATGTACATAGATCCGATGAATGCACAATCTTCAGAACCGATGGAAAACACAGGTGCAGACTTAGTCTTAGAGGCAGATCTCAATTTTCAGAGACCAGGGCATGGCATCATGGTCCTCTATGTTTTGAAGCATTTTTTGTCAATTCAACATTTTAGTATCTCAGAATCCAAAATCCAAAAGTTCATCCTTCTATGGTATCAAAGACTAGGGTGTGGCACTCTGGTCCTATATAATCAACATCAAATTTTAGTTATAGGTGCACATCTAAGTTCCTTTTACATCTTTGTACTCAGTCTCTTAGTTTTAGATCTGCAATTTTTTTGCATTTCTAGTTTATATTTGCATATCTATGCATCTCCTAGCATAGTTGATCATCGCATTGAATTTGCACATCTCCTCTTCATAGAAACAAAGGAATAGAAACCCTAAAGATATTCCTCGACTCTCTCTCTCTCTCTCTCTCTCTCTCTCTCTCTCTCTCTCTCTCTCTCTCTCTTGCAATAAGAATTCAAAGTGAGTCATCTCCTTAGGCTCTTTTGTATTCTAATGTGTGCATGGGAGTGGGATTAGGTCTTAGCTACTTGATTCCACTTTCATACATCACAGTTGCATCACAAAAAATTAATGAAGATCAATATTTTACCTTTAAAATATTTGTCATATTGTGTGTAAACATGGTAATGGATGTTATTTTTTATGGTTTTATTATGAATCCTAAAATGAATGTCTTGTCTTCAACACTTTTAGATAGAAAAACATGATTTTTGTAGGTTATGTTTGTGTTAACATAAATTTAGTCCTATTTGTGAAGAAAATATTTCATTCTCTTCCTCTTAGGATTACCTAAGAACTTAACCTTTCTATAAAATATTGATACAAGGGCATGTTGTAACTGTAGTTGTATAAATAGAGTAGTGTTTGTGTGCATAAAAGCAATGTACATAGGTCTTAAAATATCTGGTGCATCACCTTTTAGAAATTAGTTTTTGTTCTAAGAAGCTTCTTCTCTTTTTGTTGACAATTCAATAAGTTTAGGTGAGCTCCAAGGGAACCAACCATGTATAGAGGTTGACTTTGCCCACACTTTGGGAAGTCATCCAATATTTCACTAGTAAGATGAGTTTTCTCAATTTAGAAAGGGTGCATTATTCGGTGATAACAATGATTATGAAAGATTAGTTGCATAAGATATAAGAAAAAATGGCATGTTTATTACATAATTGAAAACAAAGGAAGTGGTTGTTTGTTAGCATAAAGCAATGAATTTTGGTTGTGGCACAAAAGGATGGGACACATTAATTTTGACAACATGGTAAAAATCAATTTCACTCATACAGTGAGAGATTTTCAAAAGATTATCAAACCTTCCAATATAGTATACAAGGAAATTCAGATGGGAAAGAAAACAAATAACAAATTCAAGAATGGGGAGTACTCTACCACAAAACTTTTGGAATTGATTCATACAAACTTGTGTGGACCCACAAGGATAAGAGTGAGAAATGGTGGAAGGTATTTTATGTTTCTCATTCATGATTATTTTAGAATGACATGGGTTACTTTCTTAAAAGAAAAATCAAAAGCCCTAGATAGATTCAAAGTGTTCAAATCTATGGTTGAAAACCAAGTAGAAGATAAGATCAAATGTCTAAGATCTGATAGAGGTGGAGAATTCACATCAAATAATTTTGATAGATTTTGTGAAGAACATTATCTTAGAAGATAATTATCTCCACCTAAGACTCCATAAAAAAATGGAGTTTTTGAAAGGAAGAATAGAATTGTTGTTGAAATTGCTAGAACTATATTAAAAGATGTTAATCTGCCTAATGTATATTGGAGAGATGATGTGCATACTGATAAGTCGGTGTATTGACATGTTTTTATCAGGACTCTTAGGTTTTTGGTATCTTTTGGGTTGCATTATGATAGTAAAATATTGTGCATTGACTATATGTAATCCATGTTTTAAAAACTAAACTTAAGAAATCATGTTTGAACCTTGCCAATTTCTTCCTACAGCCATGCCAATTTGTCTCTGTGATATGCGGATTATTTAGGATGATTTCATATGTGATTAATGAATGTATTAGTTAAAGTAAGATACATATACGTGTCCTTGTATATTGTTTCTATTTTAGTGCAGATAATAATTGATGTTGTGGTGAAGAATTCTCTTCCACGCCTAAGGACTGGAGAATCACGCCAGATAGCTGGAGGTCAAATTGAAGGAGATTCAAGCGAGTGCGATCTATGGCATAATCAGAGTAGTTGTACTTCACCATGGGAGTTTAACTCCAATGCATGTTTAATTTGTAAAAATATCTCTTTGGCATGCAAGGACTGTGGTTCGGTTACAGATCCATAGTTCCTGTAGCCAAGCTCTCTGTTATCCCCTTCATCTAATAGTGATCCACCTTTTCTTCTAGGCGTAATTGTAGTTATCCATTATAGTTTGTCTTTTCTATATAATAAGCTCTCCCTTCTTTTCTGAGAGTTAGATAGAATGAAAAAGGATTGAGCATTTTTTGTCACGTATTCTGGATTTTTATCTTTTTGGATATGTAATTATCTTTCAGGAAGAAATGAATAAAAACATGTTATTCTGATCTATTAAGAGTTCTTTACTGAGAGTTTGATATCACTCATCCAAGGGGGCCCACTTGGTGAGTGATCTTGTTTTTATGATTATTGAAGTTAGTTTTTACTTAGTTGCAGTAGAAGTTCATGACTGGGATGTTCCTGCAACCACTGGAAACAGATCCTTTGACTGTTCCTACATCCAAGGCAGAATGGTGTTATTCCTATTATTTCCATTAATTCATTTCAGCAGAGTTTTGAAAAGATTTCATTTATTCTTTCTAATTTCTATTCCTACCTTTCTTACAGTAATTGAGAATAATCATTCAAGGAGCTTAGTGCATATATCTTGTAGACCCATTTCAAGTTTTACGTTCCTAGATTGACAACTAAATGAACACCAGCCATGAGAATAGTAAACTCTACCATATGAATATCCAAACTTCAAATTGAGATTTCAATTAGAGGTATTATTGTTCTTAAATTTGGGGTAGACACATACTATTGCCTATATTTTTAATAGCACACAAGGGAGGGTGAATAATATAAAGATACCTTATGTGAAATGCCCGCCAAAATACCCTAGAGAAATATAACCATCTAACATGCAAATAGAGAGTTTTTTAATACTCTAATGCATCACATAAGCTAATCAAATAAACATATCACATTATTCTAACATCATTGAAACATACACATAAATAAATCTAACATGATCACAAGATCATAGGTATACAAGCATAAATAATCAGCATCACATAGATTATCATTCCCTAGGGTATCTCAATGTCATTACTTAACATAAGAACGTAACAACATAATACATGCAATCATATCCTTCCTACAATAATCCTACAATCATATGATCTAAGATCATGGATACACATCCATTTACATTTTCCTTAAAACATATACAATGCAATCCCATTTACTCCTAACTATAGGTTCATTTTAAGTACACCAAATCCCAATGTTCCTAACACTTGATCCCAACTAGGCAAGATCTATCCAGTGTCCAAACAATAACATTTCTAAAGCATAATATTTCCATACTTAATCCATATGAAACTAAACCATTATTCCATTTTAAATTCATAAGATACATACATTAATAATCCTAATAGTATCATTTACTCCATTATAACTTAACTTCCAAGCACATGAATAATAAACATCCAAGATACATCATATGTCCAACAAGGTTTACAACCACATATTCAACTACAAGAATAATAATCACAACCTAATAATCTATTCTTAATTACAAATGAATACAATACTTTCATACATCAAGATACATGGTTTCCAATCTACAAGTATGACTATCTCATAATACATGATACAATAATGTCTAACAGTCTCATGGGATCATAATCTGCTCCAAAACCCCAACCATGAACTAAAGAGATAGAAAATCCACATCCACACATACAAACATCCAATGATCCCAATGGAAGAAAACATCAAACCACCCGACCATGTGGAACCAATAAGTAACCACCCCTTATGCTATAGAGAATGACACAAGGTCCCACACACACTCTAGACCTAGGCTAACACCTAGCAACCAAAGGATATAAACACAATAATAACCATAATTGAAGAGCAACCATATAAACCATAATCTAAATCGCAACACGAGGATAAATCAAAAGCATAAAAATCCCAGAGGCTCATCAACAACCATGGAATAAGGAACAAGGACACATGTAGGGAAGAGTGTCATCACATGCTACCCTCACAAAGAAGGGAGATCCACATGCTTGATAGACATGAAAAACCATCTCTACCTATGAGAGAATCAATGGAGTTTGGTTTACCATATCCACGATCCTCCCAAGCTCATCATGAGTCTCCATTCAAGGGCTATGAGGTGGGGCACCAGAACCAAATTATTATCTTGATTAGATGAATCCTAATTACCCAACCCATATAATTAATTATTAAGGTTATCACTTATTTACACAAGAGAACTTTGAATGTGCTTCTAGTGGTCTAGACCCCAAGCATCCTTACAAGGAACCTCTTGGAAGCCTATTCTCTCATGACCCCAGCTGTCACATGAAAATGCACTCCCCCTAACCATGTTCCATGACCTTAGGGCAAACACAATACATAACAACAATAAGGAGGCTCATTCATAACCACATAATAACATCCACATAAACATATGCAAATCCAAAACAATAGCAAGAATGCCATAAAGACAAATCATATAATAATTGAAGAGCCTCATAAAATAATCAAAATTAGGAGAAAGATATAATCCCATATTCCAGAGAATGGTTTGCACACATCTATAATTCAAAATCTGAGGTTGTTCCTCTTTAACACTATCTTTTGGTTGGTATGCATACTCAATCTGGAAAGAGAATCACTTATTGTATCTTGATACCAACATCTTTCGGTTACTATATCATACACAATAAATTTCTCTAAATAATTGTGATCTCTTAGTCGAAGACGTGACTAGTGAAAAATATAAAATCCTAGTTCAGTGCCACTATAATTCTCTAACTCGTGTGAGCTTCATTTCTTACAAGCCAATGTATAAAAGAGTTAATGACAAGAGAAAATGCAATATCAAAAGATCAAAAGAAAAAATGAGCAAGAAAAGAAAAAATAATAAGCTAAAATGCAATATCAAATGCTTGGCTTTGGGAACATGGGAGTAACTCCATTGGGGTATGGACGTTCGGCTATAAATGGAGAAATATTCATGAGATTACAATAATAACCTTGTCGGGGCTATGGATGCTCGTTGCCAGCTAAGCTCTATCTAGGATGCTTTTGAAGTTAGGATAACTCACATAGCTAGTCATGTCAAATTCTAAAGATTCCAATGATCATATGAGCTAGAATAAACCCATTTGCACACACATGGGTAATAAAAGACTAAGTACCCTGATCCAGTTTTGGATACTTCTTCCCTTTTGAGTATGCTTCCTAGTCACTAAATATTTTTGATTGAATTTTTTGAAGGTTCTAAGTCTGGGTTGGATCTGTATCTTTAAAATGTTCAAGGACACTTATTCGAGTGGTACTATATGTTATAAAGATTTCACACATAACCCTTTTGCAAATGGATACCTCACACTTGATGAAAAGTTTCAACTACTCTATCCTTCTTGCTACATCTCTTCTCTATTGCATATCCCTTATCACATCCATTCCTTCTATCATCCATTCCTTCCTTCTATCATCCATTACAATAGCTCACATATTCAACTTCTTAGCCTCAATCTCATCTAGTCTAGCTCGATCCAAACTGTCCACTTCCCCATCATCCTTGCTTAAGATCTTATCTCCTCTTTAAACCACTTGACCATAGACCTGAACTATGAGGCTATCAACATCATTAACTCTTAAGGGGGGGTGAAAGGGGTGGTAGTAGAGTATCATGAAGCAACCAACACATCAATGAGTGGAATCTTGGGGTCATATGCCTTTCTAATGATAAATAGGGCATCATCAGATTCCCCAACATTGGAATCAATGCTAACAAGGGAAAGCACAAGAGTAATAGGGACTACTCTCCTATCCCCACTACCAGGAGCCTCCAAGCCACTAAAAGGGTTGATATCCTCATGCTCCAAGGCTCCAACAAAATCCTTGAAAGAGGAGTCAATTTGAGCTTGATTTCTATGTGTGTTCATTCTATTCAAACACCCATCTTCTTTGGGTATCCCAGAGTAAATCTGATCCTCAATCCTCTTTCTAACTATTGAAATACATCTCAATTTTTCAACTACAAGCATCTAGGCATTATGCTTCTTGTGATTAGGAAGCATGGTTGGGGGCAGAGATTCAGAGGGATCATCAACAAACTGAGCAGAAAAAGCAATCATAATAGGGGAGAGAAAAGTGAAACCTAGGGGGCAATAGTGAAAGCAAGAGGGGATGAATCAAGGAGGAGCCTGTCTGACCCACCAACACTCATCAAAATAATACCACCATTAGAAGAGATGGAAAAAGTTTGGGGGTCATCTAGGCCTAGAGAAATAGGAGGGAAATTAGGGACACCATTGGGGGCCAAATTTGAAGGAGGGGAAGGTGACATGGGGGAGGAAAGCCCTCACTGTTATGATTTGAATGGGTAGAATATTTACCAACAGGGTTGGCAATGGGCTTACCCTTTCTAATCAGGATAGCAGGTTTCTTGGAGCTTTTCAATAGTGGGCAAGATTTTCTCATGTACCCTTATTTTTTAAACAAAAAGCATGCATTAATGCCACCTAATAACTCAATGGGGAAGATCACCATTTCTTCTTCCAATTCAAATCTCAAATGTTGCAAGAGGTCTAGCCCCATATGAATAGAAATCAACATGGCATCCATATGAGGCAACAAAGATAGGGATTCCTTCATTCTGAGGACTTTCCAAAGATTATCAAGTGACCTAGGGATGAAATTCTACAAGGGGGAAATATTTTAGATAGTAACCTATCTAGGTCAAGACTTTGCCAGAATTTCATCATGATTGGAATCTAGGGACCAGCAAAGAGCCCTGAAAAATCCAATACCAATAGAACATTATTATTTTTTAACTACCTCCTTTTGACTTTGAGGTTATTGAAAAAGATAATGAAAATACCTTTTTGTACCATCTTACAAAAGGACAAATGGAACCCTAGTTTCTTGCCCCAATTATTTTGCAACTAGCTATTCAAAAAATAGTGGGAAGGAATCTTATCGACATCTAGGGCTACTAGAAAGGTTGCAATATCTTTTAATCTATTCTTTTCATTAGAAATAGAAGAGATTATCTAGAGATTAGGCTTGACAATGAGAGACAAAGCAAGGGAGCACTTACCTCTTCCTCCTCAATTCTCGACTGCATCTGTGGTAAGATCTTGTCCCAGGGGGATGAACTTCACACCAGCCGATATGTTCCTCTTCACCACCGGTGCGTCACAAAAGAGTGTATTACTAGGTTCAACTTAAGGATTGCTCATAGAGTACCCATCACCGAGCAACTCATTTACCACAAAATAGCACTCAAACTTCAATAAAAATGGTAATCAATGCTATTAAATGCACAAATAGGCAATGAAAAATAGGTCACCCACCACCTAGTTTGAATGCTTGCTCACTTGTGTGATGAAGGCCTTCGTTGTAGGTAACCCTCAAAGTTGCAAGTCCCGAATCTAATCTTTTTCTTATTCGTTTAATTTTTCATTCAACTTTAATACAAAAAATATTAAATTATTGTTGCCAATTGAGGATGCCTCCTCATTTTTCAGTATTTTAACTTATTGTTTCTCAAGCACCATCTCTTTGATTTGAGTGATGCACCATTGGTAATATCATCATGATGTGGCTTTATGACTCTTGTTGGGTGTTATGTTTATGTTGATCATTTTCTCCATGCTTGGCTCTTGTTTAAACCCATTTCTCTCCCTTGTATACTTGTGAGAGTTTCTAGGCCATGTGACTATTTCCATGAGCATAGCAGAGTGGACCTTAGGGTATCACATGGTCAGGTGGCATTGCCAACCACCATTGGGGATCAAATTACTTGATTTGTGACTTGCTTAATTGGTTTTACCTCCTTCCTCAGCATAGGATTCCTCTCTCTCTCTCTCTCTCTCTCTCTCTCTCTCTCTCTCTCTCTCTCTCTTCCTTCAAATGTAATCATTTATATATTGTAACATGTGATGTATCATTAATCATGTATGTATTGAACACTCCTATTGGAGATGGATGCAATCTCTCTCTCTCAATCTCTCTCTCTCTCTCTCTCTCTCTCTCTCTCTCTCTCTCTCTCTCTCTCTCTCTCTCTCTCTCTCTCTCTCTCTCTCTCTCTCTCTCTCTCTCTCTCTCTATCTATCTATATATATAGGAACTACCCAAAATATACAAGTTGACATCTTGAATCTATCCAATACTAATTTTATGTACTTGTTCTTATTATGGGTTAATCAAAGATTTATACTAGCTCTATCTCTTTTGATCTCCATCCCTAGGATATACCATGCTTTACCTAAATATTTCATATCAAACCATGCTAACAATTGAAACTTCAAATCTGAAATCATATTGTCATTCCAAAAAAAAACATACCATCTACATGCAATGCAATAATGAGAGTGGGACCATTTTCAATTTTCAAATAAACACAATGGTTTTGATTAAGATTTCTAAAATCCCAAACTCATCACATAAGAGTCAAATTTCTAGTACCACATATTACGATATTTTTCAAGCCATACAAAGACTTCTTCAAATAAATACCAAATGTTCTTTACCTTCAACAACAAAATTATTTGGTTGTGACATGCAAATCTCTTCCTCCAAATCACCATGAAGGAATGTTATCTTCTTAGTTTCTAATTCATTCCCTTCTATAAGTGATAATAATAAATGAATGGATGTTAGACTTTCTATAGGAGAGAAATAAGTTTTAGAAACCTACCTTCAAACCCAGTTTTCTAGAGAGTTTTGGAGAGGAAATTTTATGAAAATTTATCATAAACTTTAGAGATATCCAATTTTAGAGCCATAGAGTTTTTTTTTTCATGGAATAGAGGATCTTGTGGACCAATAAGATCACATAACTAATTTTTCTTCCCAATATGATCCTTTCAAATTATAATGGATCATCTTATTAAGATTGGTTTGATATGTTGGACTAGTAGTTGTTAGAACAACTTAAAGATGATATTATAAATACTAATGGGATAGAATCTAATGTTGGCAAATGCATTACAGGATAGCAAAAGATTCACCAGCAGTTTAAATTTGGTTTTGACAGATATTTTTCAGATTGTAACCCACTGATTACAAGAATCTAGGTAGGACTCCACTGACAGCGAATGACAACCTTTGTCATTGATGTCATTGATGTCAAAGGGGGAGTAGTGTGATGAGAAAAATGATCAGAATAGGACATCATCAGCTCAGGGGGAGCATACATTTTTTGGCACACAGTTTTGGTAAGACAAATTTTGGCAGATTCTTTTTGGACCCTTTTTGATTTTTCAAATGAGTGTAGCCATCAATGCCAAATGGGGAGATTGTTGGCAAATGCACACTCCAATGAGAAATTGTAGGTGATTGAAGGTATTATCATTGATGGAAACCTTACAATCATGTGATACCGGCAAGCACCGGTACCGACAGACTCTACACTGGCATATAGAACACCAGCACCAAAAAGGAAGAATACCGACACCTTGGCCGACAGCATTTTGTATTAATGTATTTTGTAATTAATTGTAAAATCTTTTGTAAGCCGACATGGCGGATTGTAATATGACTCATATATGTATGAGATCATTGTAGATCATTTAGGATAGGATACATTTCAAAATATGAATAGAAGGTAGCAGACCTAATGTGCAAATTATTAGGTTAAGGGTTTATTTATGTAGCAGAGCTTAAACCGGTACTGAATCTGGCATAGCAGATGCTAATCTGAAGCAATACAAGACATTGGATTAGTATAATCCATTTTTGTAAGTCAGTGTGACTTCCTTTGTAATTGAGCAGTGAGCTCTAGGCACTTGGCCTTCCTGCCTGTGCAGGCCCCTATTGTAAGCAGAAATATTCTCTTATTGGCCAGTAAGCAAATATTGTGGGTCACAAATCCCACTGAGGTTTTTCCCACACCGGGTTTCCTTGTTAAAATATTGTGTTATGGTGTGCTTTTCATGTTGTGGTTGTTATTCTTATTTGCTCCATTATTTCTAGTTTACTAGTACACAGTTTTAATATGATTTTCATGTTATAAGTTAAGAAAATATTGTTACCAGTCAAATACTGATTCACCCACCCCCCTCTCAGTATTTTTGGGAATCCTAACATCTAAATATTCTATTAGCACCCTATTTTTTAGGAATAATGATAACAAAAGTATGGCTAAGTTCCTTAAGGATCTTAGAAGAGTGGAAAAAAACTCTCATAGCCATATTCACATCCTTACAATATCCCAATAAACTTGGAAAAGGCTATGGGTAACCCATCAAGACTAGGGGCTTTCAAGGGGTTTAAGAAAAAAAAATTATCTTCGCCTTATCCTTAGAGGTAGGTCTTTTCAATTGGTATAAATCTAAGAAGGAAAGAGTGAAAGGTTCACCACCTAAAGGAACTAATCCAAAGACACATCCAGGAGGACTTTGAGTCATAGATCTATTAAATCCTTGAAGAACTCAATCGCTTCATATTGCATATCCTCATTGGATTAAAGCCTCTTTTTATTATCATCCAAAATCTCAAATATCATATTGTTATTTCTCTATTTAAAGATTGATGGGTGGAATAACTTGGTATTGTTCTCTCCATCCTTGACCCACTAAATCTTGGCTCTCTGCTTCCAATAGATTTCCTTTTTCTCAATTAAATTACAAAGTTTAGTAAGAAGAATATTTTTTTGACACAAATTCCTTAAGAATAGTTGATGTCAAATAGATATCAGTTCTGAACTTGATGAATCACAAACCGATGAAGAGCAAGATGTTCAGCTTGATTTGAAGCGATGAAACTAAAAAAATTGATTAAAGCGATACCGAACTTGATTGAAATAGGACTGATGAAGAGCGAGATACCGTTCTTGAACTTGATGGATCAAGAAACGAGCATCGATCTAGATCTTGATTGAACTAGATTGAGTGAAGAAACAAAACCGATTCTGAACTTGATTGAACAAGAATCTACTGAGCGAGAGATTAAACCAATTTTGAACTTGATTGAACAAGAAGCGATTAGCAAGAGAGAATTTCCATCTTGATTTGATGTGATGAAACTGAATAGATTGATTAAAGTGATACCAATTCTGAACTTGATTGAACTAGGACCGAGAAAGAGCAAGATACTATTCTTGAACTTGATGGATCAAGAAACGAGCATCGATCTAGAACTTCATTGAACTAGATTGAGTGAATAAACAAAACCAATTCCAAAATTGAGTGAACAAGAATCGAATGAGCAAAGCGATAAAACCGATTCCGAACTTGATTGAACAAGAATCAATTGAGTGAGAGATAAAACCGATTCCGAACTTGATTGACCAAGAGTCGACTGAACAAAGAGAGAATTTCTAGCTTGATTTGATTTGATAAAACTGAACATTGATTTGAAGATTGATTCAGATAAGGACAAATATTGTTATGCCCCTAGAGATTGTTTTATTTGACATCGACGAATCTCAACTTAATACGACATGATTTAGTTAAGATGCCCCTAGTAACAAGGTTTAGTTGATTTTCTTTGACTAAAAGGATTTCTACTCTACTTTAGATGAAGATTTAAAAAATTTATCAACTTAAAAATAATAATAATCACTGAAAAGATGTAATGAGTATGCCCCCTTAGGAGTAAAATCGAAAGATAGCGAGCGGTACAATGATTTTTAGGCAGTTTTGAAAAGATAAAAAATATTTGTCAATGATAATTTTGAGCACGAAGATTGATGTTGAAGAATTAATTTGAGATCAGAGATGATTTGAGCGTAAAATGATTCGAAAAGTGACTTGAGGATGAAAGTGCGAAGTGGTCAACATCGTGAAATTTTGACTAGAAAATTGACATAAGATTTTGATTTCGATCCTGAAAATGGACTCAGGAGAGTCGATTTAGGCAAGGGTACAAATTTTATGTCCATTGGAGCAAGTTTGAAAATTAGGGTTTAGGCTATATAAGGGGTTCAATGTGTCTTTGTCAATTCATTTTTACCTCAAAGTTTAAAAATTTGAAAAACCTCTTGCGAAGAAAAATGGCAATTTCGATTCAAGAGCATCGATTTGAGCGCTAGAGATGACATCGACCGTGGAACTATCACCTAGCACTAAGTAATTGATCTTAAGCCTTTTGAATTTATAATTTTTTGATTTTTTGTTGAATTTGTCATTTTTAATTTTGTTTGAAGTCGTGGGGTATCATTTTATCGTTCGGTGTTAAACTGTTTCTCGTATGAGTATCTGGCATTTTTTTGTTTTATCGTATGGTAATGTAGGGTTTCTTGTATGGTGTTTACCCATGTACTATACGTGAATGTTCTTAAGAGACCATTTAATCATGCAACATGTTAGAATTTTTCATTTGGGTTTGTTTACTCATGCAAATCATTGTGCTTTCTCGTATGAGTTGCTGCTTGACTATGATAGCTTGTATGAAAAACAACAAAGTAGTTTTGAAGGTCCAAAGAGAAAATTTTGATTTTGAGTGTTGTATTTTTGGATTCTTTAGCATGTTTAACACATTCTTAGTGCAAAGTTGATCACGTACTAATGATTTGTGTGTTTGATTTTGCAGATTCAGTTGCCAGATATTCAGTTTCGGTGCACATATCCGTCGACGATGAGATTAGTGCATGATTTATCAGACACAGAGAGGTCACATAGGGTTGTGTTGATTTGGATATTTGCTACATATGTTTGATATCCATGTGAATCATGGTTTGTTGACCGCATTGATTGAGCGTTTCCATTCTGAGCATAACACATTTCATTTGCCGGTAGGAGAGATGACGATCACTATGGAGGATATTTATAGGATATTGACGATTCCATTTGTTGGAGATAAGGTAGATTATGATTCTAGTCCATGACTGGGAATTGAGGCTCTTAGATGTATATTCCATGATGAGACTATCCTTGATTGTGCTATCACTTCAGATGATTTGATGAGTAAGTATGGTGCAAAGTACCCTCTTGCTTGCATTTTGGCTGACACGATTGGTTGTTTCGTTATGCCTGACAGAGGACAACAAGGATTCTTATGTGGATGGGGTAGAATGCTAGAGAGATTGCTCACTCATTCATTGAGATTAGGTTGGGGTTCATGCTTACTCGCGCATATGTACCATGAGATGCATGAGATTGTTTATCATGAGGGGAAGAGCATGGCAATAGGTGTCCTAGTTTTGTAGATATGGGCATGGGAGTATATCCTAATTTGTAGACCTATTGTGGATGATTTGAGGGAGGCACAACAAACTATCATATACCGGTATTCAGGTTATGTCACATAGCCCCACCTAGGCAAGACTGATTATTGGAGGAGGCAGTTGGATGACTTGATAGGTGTAGTATGGAGACCATATAGGGGTCTAGAGTTGTGGGACAATTGGAGGGCACAACAAAGAGATGTTTATGACTAGACCTCTCATCAGTAGATTGACTTCTATTATTGAGTGATTTGTAGTATCTAGGGTTTTGAGACAGTATGGGAGACCGCATAGTATATCCCAGGAATTCACAATGTATGCTAGATACGGGGAGGATGAGAGATGAGGATGGGCCCCAAGACTATCATATGCATTGAGCATGCAGGATTTGTTGGGTTTATAGCCACAGAGATGGGAGTACCTAGAGGATATGGTAGATGTGGGGGTATTGCCCAAGTATAGAGATTGGTTTCAGAGACACCCTTTTCCTTGATTTACAGATCCTGGAGAGAATGCACCTCTTATAGATGAGGTTGAGGGGGATGTACCAACACAAGAATAGGTACCAGGTTAGGTACAGGGATGGGTGCAGGTACAGGGACGGAGAGTGGATGTACCTAGATGCATAGGAGGTGATCCTGGTGCTAGTACCAATAGGGCACCAATGGGAGATCGACAGTGACAGAGAGGGGAGGGTGGATCCTTAGGAGCTGTTGGGAGTGAGACTGGCGGGAGTAAGGTAGCAGAGATTGGAGGCGAGGAGGAGACATAAGCTCATAGGAAGGTTAGGCAGTAGAGGGATGAGCAAGGAGGTGGAGAGTGGGAGATGGAGAGAGAGAAATCAGTGCCATACATAGTTTAGTCTTTGAGGTCAAGGGTGACAGGTTTGTAGTCACAATTGACAGTGGCGTAGACGCAACTACAAGAGCAAGATCAACAACTCACTGAGATTAGAGCAGAGCGAGATGCCCTTCAGCGAGAGGTTTTGCATCAGATGAGTCATGCAACTTATTATGTTGCATCTTATAGTGTAGCGGTCCCAGTAGCATAACAGTGTTCCATATTCTCAGTATATGGCTCAAACTGAGGGAGCTAGGGCACCCAGACAATACATTGGTTAGTAGGCACCACCTCCTTCACCTAGCAATGAGGGAGAGGCAGAGAGATACATTTGTTATACTTCCTAGTTTTTTTAATATACCCCATTTTTGTGGCTTATATGATTCTTTCTCTGATGAGACATTGTCTATGACAGTTGATATTATTTTTACTCTTAGACACTGAGATTATGACGAGATATAGGAGCTCTTGATTTGATTTCATCATACTTGTGTTGATTGATTATGAGATCCCTTTTTACATGCTTTATTCTATATGTATGCATATCTTTGTAGTAATGATTTATGTAATGGAGATGAATATGGATGATTTTTTAAAATTTCTTTTTCATATGCAAATAAATGATAAAAATGAGTAACTAGTAATGCAAATGTTTATTTTTCATGCAATAATATGAATGCAAATAAGTATATAATGAAATGTATGGATCTATATAAGATGCTCATGTATGCAACTAACATCTCAATACACAAGAACTCGATCGGAGAAACGATGATGAAAAAGGGTACCACTTAGCTGAGAAATGATGATTGCTTCAGACTCTCATTCAAAAAATAAATAGATCATTGTTATCATGCCGAAATCACCTGAAATGCATAAAATTTAGAATGAATGCAACTTAAACTTAGTCACTAGATAGGGTATACTTAATTCTCATCACTGAGCATTTTACAAACACAACAAGCAAAATAGAGTTCCTTCCGTTTGATATGCAATATTAATTATCTTGTCTGTAATGACCCTTTTATCATTCATATCCTTGGACAGATTATGCATGCAACCAGATTGCACATTAAAGAAACTCTCTCAAAACAAACAAAGAAATGACTCCAACCTCCCTGTAGCATACAAAAAGTAGAGTCAAGGTATCTATGGCAATTTCACCTTGATGTGAAGGCACTTATCACAGACACCCAGCTAATTAGATGATTCCAGATCATCGGAATCACTCCTTCAAGAAGAAAACAAAGAAAAGTATTATGCCCCCAATCCTTGCTCCTCTTAGTCAAGATAGACTTCCTCAAGTTACTCAGAGGGAATAATAATTGAAAACCAATGTAAAAGACAACACGTAAAGAAAATTCCAATCATATCTCAAATAGTTTAATGATTGTTTTCAGTAGTCTTGTTTTGCTTGTTTACTCAGTGATAAAACTCTGTAGTGGATAAGAGACAAGTGACTGACTTGGATTGGATGACCTGGTACTACCAACAAAAAAGATGACTTGGTTAAACTGCTTAGGACATGTAAATTGATCAATCGATTACCCTAAGACTAGGACGTTGATCAATTTCAAGCCATGAGGGTTCCAAAAGAACCAGGATGTCACAAAAGTGACTAAAAGATATGTACAAGCTATTGCAAAGATGCAGCACTTCAGTACAGAAAATAAGACTAAACTAGACAAAATCCACTAGCCATATTGATCTATGTCATTGTTTTAATTTGATCATTGATAGGAATGTCTGGTTTCAAAGAGTAAGTACCCCGTATAAGACCGATCTGTCTGGTTTCAAGTGTACCCTTCCTTGAATAAGACATGTTGATGTTTGATAGAGTTTGATAGATTGATTAACAAGACATGTGATAAGTTTGATTGCAAACCTTGAGAGTTTGTATGTGGTTGATTTGGTTTGAAGGATGGTCTATACTTTCTTGCTTTGATTTTGTTAGTTTTTGATTTAGTGAGTTTTTTATTTTTCTTAGGATTTTTTTTAGGACATTTTATGATTTTGATGATTTTTTTTTCAAGACATTTTATGATTTTTAGGATTTTTTTGCAGCTATGTCCCCAGTATACATACCTATATGACATGATGATCTGCAGAATGCATGTGGATACAATGAATTTTTGATATGACCTATATTAATGCAATATGCATGATGAAGATGTATTTCCTATTTGAACAAGGATGATTGTGTTTGTTTAACATTTCATAATACACCAATTGAATTGGAGGTACAAAACCTTTCATAGATAAGTGGTCAATCGATCCTTAAGGTCCCTTGGAACATCCGAATTAACACACTTAGTGACTAAGATTTACAAATGGAGACGCAAAAAACTTCCCCATTGATTTTTGAAACTTTGATCTTCTTTTGCCCATGTGAGTGCAAATAAGTTAATTCTTGCTCTTGTGTTCACTAAAGATCCTTAGCATCCTATATGACTAGCTATGTGAATTATCCTAACTTCAAAAGCATCCCTAATAGAGCCTCACTACCAGCAAAATTTTAGAGCCCCGACAAGATTATAGACTGTAATCTCTCAAATATTGCTCCATTGCCAGCAGATGTCCATAGCCCTAATGGAGTTACTTGCATGTTCCCATAGTCAAGTTTTTTGTCACACTTGTATGTGTGATATTTTAGTTATATATCATTTCTCTTTTTCCTTGAGATGAGTATTTTTTTTTTTTTTTCCTTGACTTGTAAGTAATGAAACCTACTTAGGTGTGACAATGACAGCAGTGCTGAAGTAGAATTTTAGATTTTTCACTAGTCATGTGATCAACTAGGTGTCTCAAATGAATTAGAGATTTTGTTAATGTGTTTGAGATATAGAAATTGATATATTTTGGGTTAACAAGTCTCAAATAGTGAAATCACTACCCAACCATAAGTAAAGCATTGTCACAAGGTGATGTTGAAAATGAATGACCTTAGGACCTCAAAGACTTCATGTCCGAATATCTAAAAAAAAAGAGACGACACTTGTTTCTCTTGAATGAAAACAGATGATAAACTTGGACAATTGCCTTCTTTTATTGATGCTGCTATATTATGCAAATGCAAAATTTTGTGAATGCGATGCATCAAAAAAAGAAACTATATTGGATGCAGTGCTTTGAATAAAATGATATGCAATGTAAAAAGAAAAACTGAAACTAACCCAGCCCTTAGATATAATATCATTTAAGGTGCATGTTGTTCATAAGGTTAGGGATTTTTGTGTAGGTAGTACATTGGTCTTTGTTTGAAGAGTCAAATAAAGATGTCTTTTCCAATAGGATATCAGGACTCAACTTAGTATACATGTTCAACATCTCCAATGTTGATTTCCTTAATTTTTTTGGATTTTGAAATGAAACTAGGGTAAAGTCTTATGCAAAGGATTGGATAAGGGGTATGGAAGGATAAAAAGGAGGTGTTGGATAATGGACCAGATATTGAAAGTTTGGTGCATGAGTGAATGGAAACGTTTGCAGGATCACCATTGACACACATCTTGAGGGATTGTGGATTGATGGAGGAAAAGTGGATCTCAGATTTTGAGATTTGGATGGAGGAACAACTGGGGATTTTGGGAAATAAGGATCCAAAATGGATGAAGGAGGTGATGAATAAATATATTTGGAAGGTTTGGATGGGGGAACAACAATCTTGGCTATTGATTTGGATTTTTCTTTAGACTATTGTGTTTCAAGGAGATGCTTAGGGATCCACATGGTTTTTGATTTTTCATGCTTTTGCAATTTCTTAGAACGTATTGCTTCTACAAGTGCCTTAGGAACCAATATACATTTTAATTTTGCTCTATTTTTCTCAGTGAGCCTTGGTGTCCTTCTACATGGAAGGAATATATGCGAAGATGTGTGCCTTTTTTGATCCTGCATAAGGGATGGAGGGATATAGGGTCCTAAAATGGATGGAAGAGATGAAGGGGAAGGTGTGTATTTGGATTTTGGTTTAGCAGGGATACCAACATTGTGAGGAAATTCACTGAGGCCATGACCCTTAATATTTCCTTTAATATGGAGGAGTTTGATTGTGAAGGTCTACCCCTTTGCGTTTATAAATTTTTTGACTTGTAGGATTATGAAAGGGCTTTGTAGGCATGATGGATCCTTGAGGTGGACATGGAGGATTATGGCAATGAGATGAAGAGATATTTTGATCTTGACATGGAAGGTGATCATCTTGGAAGAAATGGAAAGGTATAATGGGATCTTCATGGGATTCTAGGGAGGTAGGATCTTTTTCAACCATTGGATGGGATGGCCCTTGAGATAGCCCTTGAAGGTCAACATGAGAAGATTCATCATTAGGTTCATTATTTGAGGGATATGGTATGGACTATTGTTGAGAATCCTTAGGAGATGGAGGCATCATGGAAAAGATGGAGGCTACATGTGGGCCATCATTAGACATTGGTTCATAATTTTGATCATGCTTGGTAATGACATCTAGTTTCTCCTTAGGTGAATTATTAGGATCTTTAATTTCAATAACACCATCATCAAGGAGGTCTTTAATTTTATGTTTTAATTCCATAAACATTAAATTCTTATGTTTTTTATGCCTATGGTATCCACAGTAATTACTCAAAATTCCACATCCCCATGTGGTCTTTATAGACAATATGATAAGATTGTGCTTAAGAAACTCTTCCAAAGCTGACTCAATAGATTGCCCCAAAGGTGTAAACTATCTATCTAGGGGATAGATGTATTTTTGTCTTAGTGAAGGTCTCTTGTGATATTGTATAAGATTTGGCTTTTGATTTTCAATTACTTTATGTTCCACCTTATGTAATTGTTTTAGCATTTCTTGAAGTCTAGTGTTCTTGATATCATGAAATTTTATCTCAAGAGGTGTCATTAAATATTTTTGTTGGGCTTGAATGTCATATATTTCTCTCTTGAGATCTTGAATTTGTTGGGCCAAGGTAGCCATGGGCTTCTTACTTTTGTCAAAAATTTTAGAAGAGCTTCTGGTTTGAACAAGCATTTACAACCGATGGGACTGAGAGATAGATGTGATGCAAAAGTCAAGATTAAATCAGAGCTAGTTACGCGTTTAATATAGTGATTGAGAAAGGTGACTAATACCTAGTATGGTTTTAGGAATGATCTATCATGTATAAGATATAATCTAATCAACCTAGGTTGATAAAGTTTGATAAGCGATTAATAAGCAATTTGATAGGTTTGATAATCGATTGATTTGAACTAGCTGAGAGATAACCAACAAAGTCGTGCAACACAATGACAGAGGTACACTATTGAGATTGTTTATGCTTATGATGAAAAAGACCAGATATAAGCTCACTATAGAATGATTAGGCAAGTATGATAGCTCTGGAAAAGTATGCAAACAAACAAGTTCTAGACTAACAAAATCAGAAATTCCTACGATAGAGTATTCTGACTTAGATGATAATTTAGTAGGTTCCAGATGATACAAGCAGTTTCTCGTACAAGTTGTTGCCTATACTCACAAGACAATTTAAGATTCTCCAAATGAAAATTTGATGAGGATAATGATTATCATACGACAGTGTTTAGAGGATAATGATTATTGTACGACAATGTTTATAAGGTCATACGACAATTCTCAATGATCGGGATGACAATTCTGACAGGACCAAATGACAAACTGACAAGATGAATCCAGACTCGTACGACACTAGGTATTTAGCGAGATGACAAAATAGTAGACTCATATGACAGAGGACTTAACAGAGATGAGTTTCTGACAAGGATAGAGTTTTGATCACTGATTTTTTGATGTTGTTGATTGTTTTCTCCAGTTTCAGTATTTAAGTTTCAGTTTCAGTTTCAGTTTCAAGGATGAAAACACAGAAAACACGCAAGATGTATAATGACTTCAAGCACAACACACTAAACTTATGGAAGTTTTCTTAGAGAAGAAAATATTTGCTTGAAAACTTGGGTACACACCCAATAGCTAATCAGAATACAGTCGTTGAGTCTCATGCAATGGATTCTCAATGTCGTATTAGCCGACTCCAAATGCTAATGGGGGCACGAAATGGAAAGTATCTTGGGAGAGTTACTATCTCTCTTGCACAAAGATTATCCCCCTTTCAAAGGTGAATTAGGTAGCCTCTATCTTAAATTTCTTAGTAAGGAATTTCATTCAAAATTACCCCTTGAAGTCATGCAAGCATGATTGAGGCATATAGCCCAAAAAGGTACTGAAACAAGTTGTAGTCACGTAAACATGATTTAGATCACGAGGCCCTACAAAATGTCTGATATGAAAGATCTCAAAGAGAAAAATCAAATAATCTCATCCTCTAAGACATTAATCATGAGAAGCCTATTTATTATAGTGAGTTGGAATGCTCAGGTCCAAATGTACTCACTTGGGTCATTCTCATAGGGTGATTACTTTTTCCCACTATGACATGCCCGCTAAAGGTACACAAATCTAAAAACTTAGACAAAGCTTCGAGGGTCTAGATTTCTAATTGTCTGTGCAGACAAGAACATACTCTCCTACATCTTAGATTTTTCTTAAAACACAAAAGATAAATTTGTTCATTAACCAGATAGCAATTTAAGTGCCAAAAAAAATGAATTTAAAGAATACATAGTATTCACTTGAATCTCTTCAAGCAACCTACAAAAACAACAAATCAGTAGTCATATTGTTTTTGTGTGACGGGCATGTTCTTCGACAAATGTTTTGAAAAAAAATGGTTAGGCTGTAAAAAAAATCTCTTAGGAAGACAAAAAATAAGCCAGGGTTAGCATTAGTAGCATCAAAATCCAATCAGAAAAACCCTAAAAATGCAATCTATTTTAATACCAAAAACCAGAAAATCGTATGATAATTCTCACCTAGTCGTATGATAATTCAACACGGATCATACAAGACCTACAGATTGTTGTTCGATCCTCTATGAAAACTCGTACGAGTTTTAGCAGTAACTATACAAAAAAATTCTAAAAAATAAAAATAAGCTGATCTGTGAGGCCGAAAAATTGTAGTCTTTTGCCCACGGTGGGCACCAAAAATGTGTGTGTGAAAAGTAGATAAAGTCTACAAGTTGTAAGACACAACACTTCAATTAAGTCATTGCATGCATGGTTAGACATATATAATCATGAATATAAAAAACCATAACAAATCGACCTATTTCCTTCTAAAAGATGTGAGTATAGACTTGCTCCAATATTTGTCTAAGGAATACTAGTGACTAGACTACACCAAGATGAAGGATTTAATCTATATGAGCACAAGAATTAAGCTAAATGGATGCAAGATTAAGCTAGATGAATGAATATTAAGCTAGATGAAAGAATATTAAGCTAGATGAATTCAAGAAATTATGATTAAACTAAATGTGCAAAAAGATAAACTAAGATGCAATCATCTCAAAGCACAATATTTTCAATGACTCCAGAGCAAAAACTACACAATAACAATAAATGTCCAGGGTGTCCTGAATGAGAGATGAAGGGCTGAATTAGAGACTCAAAAGAGATACCAACGGTCAAGATTGATTAACAATGAGCGGTTGAGATTCCTCTAGAAAAAGAACAATCCAGGTTAATTGAAATAATTGAAAGATCGTATTAAGTTAATCTTGAGATAGATTCCAATTATAGCCTGATTGAATGCATTCAAATTATAAGTTTGAGTTTGCATTGGAGATAAAATTAGTTGATTCCATGCACATGAGATAAAATTTAGTTGATTCCATGCACATGAGATAAAATTATCTCAAGATTTTTATTTAGAAAAAGTCTTTTCAATGCAATTGAACCTCTTTCCTTAAGAAAAGATTTGAGTTTTAATTTTAGAGAAAATGATTAATTCAATTTAATTGCTTTTCTGAAATTTCAGAGAAAATGATTAATTCAATTTTATTCTCTTCTTTTGTTTTCAATTTAACTCTTTCTTTTGCAGATTAATTCCTCTTTTTGTGATTAATCATTTTTTGTAAATTAATTCCTCTTTTTCTTTAAATTAATTCCTTTTTTTGTGATTTAAATGGCAAATTGATTTATTAATTAAATATGCTAGGATATTTAATTAAATAAATAGAATAATTGATCAAAATGATTTACTTGGAATGATTTAATTAATTAAATAAATATTTAACTAATATATAGTGATTAATTTGTCATGTGACATTAATAATTAAATAATTAATTAATTAGGTTCTTAAGGTTGATTTAATTGCCTTTGGTTAGGACCTTGGTGATGTTGTTGAGATTAGGGGCCCATGGTTTAGGTGACCATTTTTAGGGTATTACAACATGATACATCTATGTTCACCTAACATCTTCTAATAGTTACATGAATGTAATATCTTTTACATCAATGAGCATAGCTCTCAAGTACAAATACATCAAGGTTCATACAAGATACATATGCCACATGAATCATAGTACAATAATTTGCTACAAATATCCATCCACAGACTATAGAGATAAGAGATCCACATCCATGCAAGCATCCAAGATAATCACCCACAAAAGAGCATCCCAATGGAAGAAAGGCACCAACCACCCGACCATGTGAAACCAAAGGAGCCACCCCCCATGCTAGGAGATGACACAAGGTCCCACACACACTCTAGATCTAAGCTGACACCTAACAACCAAAGAGGAAACAACACTAATACAAACCAAAGAAAACACACCAAACAACCAAGAAACCTCCAGAGGCGACTCAACAACAAGACATAAGGAACTAGGACCAACATGTAGGGAAAGAGTGTCATCACATGCTACCACATAGGGTACACATGCAAAACCATCTCAACCTTTAAGGAAATCAAGGTAGTATGGTTTACCTGGTTACCAGATCTACTACCTCACTCTGGTCTCCAATCCATGCGATGGGTATAGCAAAACACATTTATTATCTTACTTAGATGAGTTACTCTACCCAACTCACCTAATACTAATTATTATGTTATCACTTATCAATTACAATGGAAAAACCTCCAATGAGATATCCAAATGGTCTCGACCTCGGCTCTATCCTAGGAGTCAATTCCTCGCGACCTCAGCAGAATCATAGAAGCCCACTCCCCCTAATCATGTGTCTAGGCCTTAACAACATAAGCAATCAAGCAAGAAGGCCCACGAAATACAATCTATCTAACCAAGATAGCGCATCATAAATGCACATGGACCAACAATGTATACCACATAGGTCACATAGACCACACAACATCATAGAGGAAAGAATCCATTAACATAGCAAGGTACTACTTCTCTTGCAACAATACAAATAATCAAGTAATGCATCAAAATATTATTTTGAACATCCAAGAGTACTCAAAAGAACATCACAGCCTTTGGATTGACCTCAACATAGTCTGAAAAAACCAGAAAATCCAAACTGAAAATCGGACAATTTAGAAACAGACCAAAAGACAAAAACAACCAATTTAGTGCATACACCTAACCGTGTAGCGCATTCACCTGACTATTCAGCGCAATTAATAGTTCTTGCAATGCATATGTTGAGGAGTTAAACACTTTTACACAAATTTCTAGCGCATATACTAGGTATTAGCACTTATGCATCATTCTGCAACACTTTTGTGACATAGAATAATGCATTTGACACTTAAAACAACGCATATAACAAATGAATTAACACATATGTAGTTTTAGCGCAAATACTCAGAAACTTAGTTGAAGATAATAAACTTATGGAAATAAAATAAAATCATAATAATAATATAAGGTTCCGAAAATACATTGATGGGGAATGCAATCACCAAACAAAGCTGATCATTAAGGTTTCAAGGCTCAAAGGTAAATAAACAAGGCATAACCAAAGTTCTAAGAAAGCATAAACTGGCATTGCTCGGACATGGAAACTCTCAGACAAAAAAACAAAGACTCCCGACCTCCACTTTGCAATAAAGAGACTCAAATACAAGGACCAAACCTCTAAACTAATGCAAGGAATAACATACATAATGCCTACAATCACAATCCAAATTCACAGGAAGCCAAGGATACAAGACGATAATACACAGACAATATATGTAGTGTCGGCCATTCACGGCTGCGCACAACATAATACAAATTTTCCCCCAATATTAATAGTTTCAACTATAGTATATAATGCATATAGCATAAATTAAAACTTTTAACTATACAAAACTATATGAATATTTTCCCAAAAACTCATGAGAATACGCAGAGAAGATAATCTTTTAAAAACTAAAAATGTAAGAGAAAGAATCCTCCAACTTGGTAAATGCTAAATGGAAAGTTGAGGAAGAAGGTTGAAATCCAAACAAGCCCAAGCAATCCAACTCCAGAAAAATGCATCTGAGAAGCCAACCCCCATGAAATCACAGGAAAACAAATAAATAGAAATCGAAACCCAAACTATGCAATAATGTCGGCCAATAAGAATGATAGACTAACTAATATTTCTTACCAACCCATCACAAAATCCAAGGTAGAAATAAATAATATATTATTTAATTAACTTACCCAATAATTCGGCCAGTAGAATAAGAGGGTAGGTAGAAAGAATATATTGATTGTCCCAAAGTGTAAAAAGAGAAATAATAATAATATTAATACTCATGGGCACAATCTATATAAAGCCCAATAAATATAATAAACCAAGGGCCATAAATAAATTAAAGCCATAATAAAATATATTCAAAGGTTGTATTGATATAATTAAATATCAAAGCCTTATTTATTACAAACAATATTAATAATAATACCATTAATAATTCCAATAGCAAATAAATAACAAATAATAAACATCCAATGATTATAAAATCATTTACCAATATTACTTCAAATATTATACCAACCATTTATTTATTTAATTATTGCCAACTATATTTATTCCTTTTATTATTATAAACTATATAACTCTATTGATTTAATTTAACATTATAAAACTATATAAATTACTTAATAAATCAATAATTAGACCAATCAATACATACAACACTCCAAGCATACCAACAAGAGGCAACTCAAGAGATCACTCAACACTGAACCACAACTTGCACAAGGACTGACAAGGGTAATCAATCTTAAACCTAGAGTGTAGAATGGGATTTTATGTCACCTCCGATCAACTTGCCATTGGAATAAGATGCGCTCAGACCTGTGAAGCCAGGTGGAGTCGATGTCTGGTACTTGTAAATCCTACATCCACAAAGCCACGATACAACATATACAATATATAATATAGGCAAGTGATGGAGAATTGCAATGGTACATCTCGCTAACAATGAGTGATGTGACATCATCCCTACCACGAAGACAATAGAAGAAACTCACAAACAATCAAGAAATAGCATAATCAACCTCGCATCATGAAATAGAGTTAGAAAATCATAAAATATCCTCAAATCATCGTAAAAGAGTATAAACAACACATAGAAAGAGATACATATAAGTCATCAAATGAGAACCTATCATCATAATAACCATATAACATTTCATAATGTCATCATCCACATGGAATAATAGTATCAAATGCAATATAGTATGTCCAATATCCATAATTAAGCATCTAAACCACATATAAATCCACAATAGTCTAAACCAAGCACAAAAGAAAAAGATAAATCAGGGAGGGACACTACATCCTCCCCCCCTTGTCACAGGCTTACTCCCAGAAGCCTGAAACAAGTAGGGAAATAACTCTCTCCAAACTGCACTACATCCTCCCAAACACTGAAAAAACATCACTAAGGACCCACTGGGCCCTTACCATCGCCCTATCGTGAACCCTGAGGATCAACTCCAGATGTTGTAGGATGCACACAATCTCCAGAGAAAGTTGCATTGCCACGACATGAACCCTCAACTATTGAATACTGACACACATCCTGATGGTCATCTGCTATAGCAAATATGTGATGAGATCTACCTACATCACCAATAGTGGGTTTTGATGCTGCTGACCTCTGTATTGACATTTGAATAGGCTGCTAAGAACAATCTCTTGCGTAATGTCCCTGATGACTACAAGTGAAATAATTCCCTCTAGTAAAACCATGAATGGCTGAAGGTGCACTAGGCTACTGAAAACTACCTCCACTAGAATTCTATTGAGAACTCTATGTCAATCGATTGGCATGAAATCCAATAGCATGCTGCCTTTTGTGCTCTCTATATGCCTGTGATCTATGCCTATGGGAAGCATTCTGACCCTAAGAGCTCTTCTTTTGCTGATGACGTTCACCCTTAGACGGTGGAGGATTACTCCTAGCAAATCCTGACACTTGCGACTGCACACCTCTCACAACTAATCCCGAAACTGGAGCACTAACTGTATGTCCACCTATCCAACCACCTGAAGCTAAAACAAGATTCTCCTCTTCTATTTGCTCCTCTACAGCTGCCTCCAAAGTATTAGGTTCGTGCATCCAAACCCAACCACTGATACAATCATGGAAACCTCTCACAAAATGTTGAATCACCACCAGCTCATCATTCACTATCCCAACATACTACTTGATCTCAAAGAACCTACGCTCAAACTACTCAACTATCATATCTTGTCTCAAATCGTGAAACTCATTAGCCTTCCTCTACCTCCAATGCTCTAAAAGGAATTGAGCACGAAACCACTCAAGAAATAAGTCCCATAAAACTATCATAATGTTTAGGTGCAGCTTTTGCTCCTCCGTATGCCACCATGTCATCGCAAAATCATGAAGATATGTAATCACAAACCTTGCCTTATTGTTACTGCTACACGGGTGCACAACAAAACATCTATCCAAGTCCAACAACCAAGTCTCTGCCTCCATACCACTACCTAAGCCATCAAAATTAGGAGGGTGAGTCATCATAAGATCCCTCATATGACCTGTTGCAACCACATCCTAATCAGATATTGCATCAACTCTCCTCTAAGGTGAACATGAATGTTCACTCACTTTCTCCTGCTCTACCTCTCTATCCTGGTGACTAGAATGACGAGATCCCTCTTGTTGATTCTCCTCCTTTCATGGACCCAACCGATCAAGAAGACCCTGAAGCACATTAACCAATTACGGAATCACATCACCAACTTGTGCCCCTTCCACCTATTGTTCATGATGTTGTTCCTCATGGTGTGACTCTTCAGAAACCTCGAGCCGAGGATTCCTTCGAGTACCCATGCGACCACCATGGCCACAACCTCTTCCTCTAGCAACCATCTTGTCTAATCAAGATGCAAAGGAATTATAACCATAGGAATATGTTGACATCACTGACAACAACATATCCTAGCAGCAACAATCATCAACCAAATCCAACAAATATAAACCACCTCACATATAATGAGTGCTCCTAAATATCTAAGCATGTCCAATCATCATAATAGTCTAGAGTACATCATCACCCACATAAAACCATAATGTATCATCTATCAGTATGAATTGTCCTACACAATATAAATCATCATAGGAAATAAACATGAACCACATTTCCTAAATAGTGTAATGATTTTGAAGCTCAACATAGTCCTAACTTCAGTAATCAAACAAGAGCATAGAATCAACATAATTATAATGATCATAATGAATCCACTAATGTCAAGGAGAATATCAATATAAAGAATGAAACAAGAGAAATCAAGAGCATGAACAAATCCTAAAGTATTTATCACATCCTCTCATAAAGGATGAATCAGGGAGGGGCACTACATTATGAGCTATGGTATGGAAGATCTCGTACTGTCAAATATTTCAGAATCTTTCAAAGCAAGAGCTACATCAAAAGAGATGAGGAAGACTTGGGATTTTTTTATGCAAGATCTGATGAAGGAATATTTTTGTGATACTCTATAGAGAGAAAGGCATACTGGTGCTATAAGATGAGGCTAAAAAGGATTGTGAAAAGTACAAATTGTAGATAAGTGAAAAATTAATTAAACTTCATTTAATTAATTATCATTGTGACATGATTATTTTTATTAAATGCATTAGCCCTTTGTCTTTTCCAAATAATTAGTTATATTATATTTAATTAATTATGCCCCCGTTTTATATAATTAATTTACTAATTAATTATATTCCCTTTTTATCTCAATGGTTTGATTTATTTCAATAAATCACACCCTACCTCAGCCCATTAGCCAAATATTCCTCTAAATCAAATCAGTTGATTAATTCTCAATAAATTAACTAATAACCTAGATTTGTACAAATCCTCCCATTAATCTCATTAATTAATGATTAACTAGTGCCTAATCCTAATTACCATTTTGCTCTAATTTTAAATTCCTCACAATTACCCAAGTCCACATGTGACACACCTCTTAAATGAACTTGCATGCATAAGTCTTTTTCAAGCTTCCACCTCACTCTGTGACCAAGGGTGCTCACACATGTGTGAGAATTCTCTTCTTAATGGATCCACCCTACACTTTCCCCTTTCATCCATTTATCAGTTCCATCTTCCTACACCTCTTCCATTTTTTTTATTTTTGTGTCCACTTGTCACTCTCTATTTCTTCCCAAGATGTGTGAGCACACCTTGCCCTCTTCCCCATGCCAAGTGTTCTTCCCAATTTTCCCACCCCTTATGACACTTGTCACAAGACTAAGTCTTCAATCCAACTCACTTCCTCTCCTTTAATAACTATCCCTCCATCAACTCTTGATCTTAATCATCCATATCATTCTCAAAAATCTATAAATCAGAGCCTCCTCCTCCATATCCATATCACAATCTTGACCTAAAATTATGGTGCCATTTTCACTCAACATGTTCTTCTTTTGATGTACAATTTGAGAGAAATCCACATATCCAACATCATCAAGAACCAATCAAGTGCTCAAGGGTGAAACCACTTCTAGGTTCAATCCAAGGAGCAATTAAATGATATAATGTTATATTAAGCTTTTAAGTTTATGTTTAAACATTTGGTTTGCATCTTAACTTTTATTGTCTTCATTTTGGTATGCCTAGTGGGATTGATGTCCCTTGAAACTAATGCTCAAATTTGAGGCTTTTGTGAAGTTTAAAGTTGCAGACTATGGTTCAGGATCTCTACTCATGGTTTATATTCTATGCCTTTCGATGTATCCAACTATCTTTCAACATCTTTGCCTTAACTATCTTTTTAAACCTGATTTAAGCTTATTTTGTAGGTCTTTCAGAATCAACTATGTTTTGGAAGCCCCTTGTTTCAACATCTCTAGATTTATAACAACATCTGTGCCTTTTGGTGTCCCCTCCTATCTTTTAGTGTCTCTGTAGGTATCATTTTTTCCTCAAAGCCTTGTATAAAATTTAATTCTCTTTTATAGTTTGTTTTAAAAATAAAAAAATCTATAAAAAATAAAGAATGGAATAGTTATATTTTTACTTTTTATAGAACGATGTTTGTGCAGTTCAATGTCTATAGTATTTGGTGTATATGCTTGCACTTTGGCATCTCCACCTATTCTTAGGTTTTGATATTTTTCTATTGACATTTACCACTTTGTGCAGCTAGATATGTATATCCAAGATAATTTTTCATTCAGATATTGATGGGCGATTTTGCATGTTTATTAATTGCATTGCATTTAGTTCCACATAGTTTAAGTAGGGGAAAGTAAGCTACCCATTATTTTCATTTCTTAGCATAGTTGAACATAGATTAATTTAGGAGAGTAAATAAACCATTATTTTCTCTTTCTTTGCATCATAGATTGCATACCATCTTGCATTGGTTAGATTAGTTGCACATAGCTTAATCTGGGGAGTTAATTTGATTTGTTCATTGTACTTTCCAAGGTAGTGTTGTCACGAAGGATTGCACCTGAATGCTAAGTATGAAACTCAGCAATCCTGTGAAACATGGAATGATCATCAAGCTTGTGGGTTACCTAATCTTGAGGATCAATCTTTATAGAGGGCTGGCTCCTAGATGAAAACCTCTTAAACCTAACTAACTTGGTTGGAAAAGAGTTAGAAATATAACTTAAATTGAAATCCTAAAGCTACAAGAGGTGGTTGCACCAAATTGATGAGATTCTACTCATTGTCCTAACTTATAATTAGCTGCAAAAAAGACCTAAATTTGTTTCACAATTCAATTAAGATCATGAAATTCATAAATATTTCATGTGACGATTCAAATTTTTAAATGTTGTCTAAAGGAAAAGTGAATTTTCACAACATGCAAATGATTGAAAAATAGATGAACACAACCCACAACCTAAATTTGCTACGAAATTTCTTAATTCACAAAGAATAAATGAGATATAAAATAAAGGATTCAATAATAAATCACAATATTAATATAAAATCATTCTTTTGACAATGAGAAAATAAGAGAGAATTGAAGAGGAAATTGCTATCTTTTATTGAATACTGAAAAATAAATGCTATTACAATGCTTCAGAACTTGAATAAAAAAATGAGCTACAATACTTTTACTATTGTATGTGTAAGCAGAAAAGAAAGAACTAACCTAGAAAATAAGAGAAGAAGAGACTTATAGAAGAAGTCTTGACAAAAACTAAATTTGAGTTGTTGTGCCTCTAAAGAACTAGAAGTGAGCTGAGTTCTATTTTCTTTATTCAATCTTTAATCTTCAAAATCTGCATGTAGAGAGTTCCTTGAGGTTGAATTTGGAGAGAAAGCATGCAAAAATTTCCTTAAATCAAGTGTAGGTGGGCCCAAACTTCTCCTTGATTACTGGTGTATACATGTAGAGTATTAAACTGATGGATAACTGCTGAAACAACTCATAAAACTCCCTAATTTTAGGGGCACACTTG
Organism: Cryptomeria japonica; assembly: GCF_030272615.1. Lineage (NCBI taxonomy): Eukaryota > Viridiplantae > Streptophyta > Pinopsida > Cupressales > Cupressaceae > Cryptomeria > Cryptomeria japonica. The sequence goes on along the minus strand of NC_081411.1, from coordinate 467,712,985 downwards.
CTCTTAATCTCTAAACTCCACCTTTTTTATTTGAACTAACTCTTATCTTCATGAACTTTGTATGTCCTTCTCTTCATGGGTCGAATTCAATCTTAAAGCATGCAAAAAGAAAGTCAAAATAGACCCAAACTAAATGTAGGTGAGCCTAAAGTCCCTCTTGATTTATAATGCATGCAGGTGGAGTCAAAAATTGAGTATAAGCTATTGTATTTGCATTTAAAACTCCTCCCTTCAAGGCTTTGAACTGATCATGAGTTGGAACTGCACTTTAAGTCTCTCCAACTAAATATTAAAGTGTTTGAATAATGAGTCAACTAATTGAGTAGTTCAAGAGCTCAACATTTTAAGGCATAGGAGGCCTTACTGCTGCATATTTGACCAAAATCACCCTTAATGACTGGTGAATTTATTAAAAGTCTTTAGTTCTTGTAAAAAATAGTCACCTATCACACACATTGTTCTAGGTCCTGGATTCATGTTTTGAGATTTCCAACACTTGGACTCAAATGCTGCTATAGGAACTATGTGTGATGAATCAATTGATTTTATCATTCACTATTCTAGCTTGAAGGATCTTATCAACTTATCAACATTGTCTTTAAAACATCACCATGGTATATGTATCATGAACTCAATATTGTTGATGTCTTGTATGCTTCTTTGTCTCAAAGGTTTGTGCACTGTACATAAGGCTTGTAACATATTATTGTTTTGGTTGTGGACTGTATATGGAAAATCTGAAGCTTATATCTTTATATCCTTGGTTCTTTGAATAATGTCAAACTTAAGCATATCTCTAGATTTCTTTGTTTATAAAGGACTCTTGGTCAATGGTTCGCCATAGCTTTGCCTTAATAGTTAATCTCTAGATGACTATCCTTACCCTAAACTCTGTCAAACCTTATTTTATCAGGTCTATTCTTCTATTGATTGTTAATTTGAGCATCTTTACATCTCATATTTTCTCTCTTAAGATACTCATCATGTATTGACTGCTTTTGATAGTTAAAAGGATTTTCCTTACTATTTTATTCTTCTGTTTCAACTACCTTTAATGCTCCTTGACTATGATAGGATATAACTTCTATCATGGCTAGTCACTCTTATCTTATGATTGTTCTAGGCTTATATTCATTATCTTGATTGTGATCCCAAACATTATCTTTTCATTACTATTTTCTGCTCTAAATGTCATTTCTTAGGATTGCACTTTACTATACTAAAGTCCTAAGATAGTGGCTTCTCATTGACATTCTATCCTTGATAGCTCTTTATTGTCCTTTGACTGATACTCTTCTTACTATCCACATAATGGAATGTGGCTTGTCTCTCGGTGCTAGAATCAAGGTGATTATGTGTTTACAACAATAGTAAGATAGTTGATAATGCTTCCATTATCGATGATGCTACAGTACCCCTTGACTCCTTCATTGTTGTTGCTCTTTCTTATGATTAGGAGATGTGAAACATAGATGCTTTTACTATCCTTACGACATTGTCACTATATTTAACAGTGATTTTGTCTACAAATGGTATTGTTTTGGTGTGTGCCCTTGTTATCATGGAATTTGAATCTTCCTTACACATTTTCATAAGCACATTCTCCTTTGTTTATCAAATGTAAATAAATATTTTGTGGTTTCAAAACCTAGCCTTGTCTATGGGCTACCTGGTCCTGTCTAAGGTTTGTCATATAAGATGTGAGATTTTGATAAGATCTAGAGTCCAATTGATTTCACAAACAAGAGACAATAAATGTGACAAGAATAAACTATATTCCTATCAAGAAGCAAAATACCCAACTGACTGAGTTGATTGATTGGATTGTTACATACAATGAAAATGAACCTACTTATAAAGACAAGGCGTGAGTGCACACAATCATGACATGTGTCTCAATGATATACAAGGGTGGGTGAGGGTAGGTTGGAGTAGGTAGGAGAAATAATAAAATATTCCACAAGATGTGGATCACTCACTGAAGGTGGAATGTAACACCAAGAGAAGACCACAAAAGGTGGAATTTCTTCTACATGCATCATCCCTATGTGCACACTTCCCTAGGTGTCTCATATCCAAACTATTATGAAATTCCTTATACTAAGTCAACCTAAGTAAAGTGTAATTATGAGACATAATTTACACCAACACCCCCCCTTAAATGCAACTTAAGGGAATGTGGACTCAAGCTAACAATGCAAGATGGTTCTTGGCTACTAGGCCATGTTACGAACCCATGTGTAATACCCTAAAAATGGTCATCTAAACCATGGGCCCCTAATTTCGACAACATCACCAAGGTCCTAACCAAAGGTAATTAAATCAATCTTGAGCACATTATTAATTCTTTAATCATCAAACATCGCATGGCAAATAAATTACTCAATATTAATTAAATATTCATTTAATTAATTGAATCATTTCTAAGAATGTCATTTTGATCAATTATCCCTTAATTTATTAAATATCCTTGCATATTTAATTAATTAATAAATTTGCCATTTAATCATGCAAAAGGAATTAATTTATTACAAAAGAGGAATTAATTACAAAACAAGAGTTGAATTAAAAATTAAAATAAAATAATTGAATTGAAAGAGAAATCAAACTTGAGTTATCAGTCCAAAAGAAGCTGAATGGAGTAGATGACATCAAATCACAGAAACATTCAGGATAATATCTACTCAGCCTCAAATTCTGAATCAGCTGATACAAACAATGAAAATTTGTCTACTGATCTTATCACTGTTAAACCATGATATGATGTCCAGTCTGGCGTAGTGAATGACGTTACAAGTATGTCTATCAGATTAGATCAACTAAATATTAACGTGAACTTTAATAATCATGATCTGACTCTTCCTGGTCTCGAGACACTTATGCAAGGTATTCTTCTGGAACTCAACTTTTTGATCCACCACTGTGATAACAATACCATGAATTCTCTTGAACCTATCCAAGATTTATCCTTAGTACATCCCAAATTGATTGACTGTACTTTACAAAACCAACCCATGAATATACCTACTTTTGCCAATGACTATACGTTAGCCTATTATCTCAATGCAGTCGAACCTATAGACTCTTCCACTAGTGAACAGAGTGAAAATATGACTGAAGCAGATATCAAGTATCTTAGTCGCAAAAATAAGAAAAATAAAAATAAAAGATATCTGATGGTGAAAACCATATTGTGGCGGTGTCAGAATCTAAAAAAGAGAAAATAAAGGACGTGCCTAAAGGTGAAAACCTCTCTGAAGCGCCTGAAGATGAGATACTTGATATACTGCCAAGTCATTTCCAAGAAAAGTCCTCCATATTGATCGAGCCAACTTAGCCAGTGAACATTGGGAGTCAAGAGACACCACACATCATTCATGTAGCTCAATCACTATGAGTAGAAGAATTGAAGGAGTTCACTCAGCTATTAGAAAAGAAAATAAACTTTGCATGGATGTACTCTGATATGCCAGGCTTGGATCCTGATCTCATTATGCACCATCTTTCAATTACACCAGGAGTAAAACCAGTTAAGCAAAAACTCTGTAAGATTCACTCGCATGTAGCACTATTAGTCAAGGCTAAACTAGAAAAACTTCTCAAAGTTGGATTCATCAGAGCTATAGATTATGCCGAATGGATTTAAAACATAGTACCTATGTCAAAGGTAGACAAGTCTATCAGAGTTTGTACTGACTTCAGAGATCTTAACAAAGCATGTCCGAAGGACGACTTTCCATTACCAAATATTGATATGATAGTCGACATGACTGCTGGGTATGAAATGTACTCACTAATGGATGGATTCTCTGGATACAATCAAATCAAAATAGCTCTGGGAGATCAAAAAAAGATAGCTTTCACTTGTGCATGGGGAACCTTTTGCTGGAACGTCATGTCATTTGGGCTAAAGAACGCAGGAGCAACCTATCAAAGAGAAGTTACAACTATTTTTCATGACATGATGCATAAGAATATGGAAGACTATGTTGATGACACCTTAGTGAAGACTATGAAAAGATCAACGCATATTCAAGAGTTAGGTCCTATACTCGACAGAATGGAAAAGTTCAAACTCTGGTTAAATCCAAAGAAGTGTGCATTCAGAGTGACATCTAGTAAACTACTTGGCTATATCATTTCAAAGAAGGGCATCGAGGTTGATCCTGAGAAGGTCCAAGCTATAATAGAAATGTCACCTCCGAAGAACATCAGTCGAATGAGAAGTCTTTAGGGACGTCTCCAATCCATCAGATGATTCATTTCTCAACTAGTAGACAAAGCTCAACCTTTCACAAAGGTATTGAGAAAAGGAATAATATAGAACTGGGATCAGCAGTGTGAACATCTTTAGAAGAGAAAAGAGTACCTGTCAAATCCACCAATATTGATGCCACCAATTCAGGGTAAACAACTAATCTTATATATATCAGCAACTGATTCAACACTAGGGGCACTTCTGGCGCAACAGGATGACAACAAAAAGGAATGAGCTATTTATTACTTCAGCAGGACATTGGTGTCTTATGAAATGAACTACACTATAATAGAAAAAGAATGCTTAGCGTTAGTCTTTGCATCACAAAAACTGAGACACTACATGCTAGCACATTCAGTCAAGCTAGTGGTCAAAATTGATCCACTCAAGTATCTTCTCAATAAGGCAACACTTATAGGAAGATTTGCAAAATGGGTCATGATCCTTATAGAGTTTGACATTGAATATGTGGAACACAAAGCCATAAAATGACGGTGATTTCTGATCAACTTGCTGAAGCTCCGCTTGAAGACTCTCAACCACTTCACATAGAGTTTCCAGATGAATCTATAATGCACCTTACTCAACAACCCTGGAAGATGTTTTTCAATGGGTCCTTTACCCAAAATGGTTCAAGTGCTAGCATATTATTCATTACTCCTTAGAAGTATTCAACCCCAAAGTCTTATAAAATTTTATTCCCTTGTACAAACAACATTGCAGAATATGAAGCTATGGTGAATGGGATAAAACTAGCTATTGAATGGAAGGTTGCAGAATTGTATATCTATGGAGATTCTCAGCTGGTGGTTAATCAAATCAATGATACATATCAAACTCGAGATGAGAAATTGATGCCTTATAAGAGGATGGTTGATGATCTTAAGAAGTATTTTGCTTTTGTATCATTCCAATAGATTCCTAGATCAGAAAACAGAGCAACAGATGCTATGGCTACCTTGGCATCTATACCTGAGCTATAGGAGTCCAATTTATGCTTTGATTTCCTAGTGGAAGAGTTATATTACCCCGCTTATGATTCTCCTGAGACCCAAATAGTCTGTTCTATTATTGGACATGACTCATCCCAATACAGCCACATCTATTCCTATCTATGCGACCAAATTATCCCTGGAAATCTTACTCGAAATGAGAAAAGAAACCTAACTCAAATTGCTTCGTGGTATGTTATCATAGCTAACGATTTATTTAGATGAGGTTTGGATGGTACATTACTTAGGTGTCTAGAAACTGAAGAATCTAAACATGCATTATTGGAAGTCCATGAAGTTATTTGTGGATCTAATTCGAATGGCCTTACTTTAGCTCAGAAACTACTATGGGTTGGCTTTTATTGACCAGACATGGAAAAAGATGCCATCCAATTTGCTAAGACTTGTGAGAAATGTCAGCTTCATGGAAATCTCATACATGCCCCAGCAAGGGACCTTATACCATTATTAACTCACTGGCCTTTTCAGCAATGGGCCTTTGATCTCATTGGTCAGATATATCCTACTTCATCCAACAGACATAAATTCATCATAACTACCACTGAGTATTTCACCAAGTGGGTAGAGGTAGTTCCACTCATCAAAGCAACTGGTAAACAAGTCGCCTTGTTCATCCTGTACTATATCATCTACAGGTATGGGATACCTTCATCCATCGTGATTGATAATGGAGGACAATTTAAGAATAAAGATCTGGATGATCTTTGTGACAAATTCAAAATAAAGCAACACTGGTCATCGATATACTACCCTCAAGGTAATGGACAAGCTAAGGCATCTAACAAAAACCTACTGACTATCTTGCACAGAACAGTGAACAAGTCTGGAAAGGATTGGCATCTGCAGCTCAATCCTGCAGTATGGGCTTACAAAACAAGTATCAAAACACCTACTGGGGCTACACCTTTCTCTTTGGTGTATGGGTCCGAAGCAGTACTACCTATTGAAGTAGAAATACCATCTCTAAGAGTTTCTTTGCAAGGTCTTGTTAATGATGAGGATCATAGAATATCTAGATTGCAAGAACTCGAATTGCTGGATGAGTGTCGGCAAGTGGCATTTGATCATCTCAGAGTATATCAAAAGAGAATGTCTAGAGGATATAACAAGAAAGTTAGGCAAAGAGAATTTCAAGTTGGTGACCTAGTTTTGAGAGAAAATCCAAAAAATCAACAATTTCGTGACAATAAAGGGAAGTTTGAACCCAACTGGTTGGGTCCCTACATTGTTACTGCAGTATTCGACTCTAGTGCCTATCAACTCTCAAACTCAGAAGGAGAATAGCTCCGTGAACCAATTAACACCATCCACTTGAAGAAATTCTTCACTTAGCATTCTCTGTGCCATCAACTTGTACAACTAGAAAAAGTCCTGAAAAAAAAAAAATCAGAAAAATCATAAAATACAAAAAAAAAAAAAAAAAATCAGAAAAATCATCAAAAGAAAAAAAAATAAAAAGAAAGAAAATGCCCTAGTGAAAACCTGGTAAATAGGTACCTTGGTAAAAAAAAATGAATCTCTACCAAGCAGGTGAAAACCTGGCAAACAGGCGCCTCTTGTACTCAAGCGCTCCATCTATCAACGCAACGTTGGTATTTCCCACTTTCATGCATCTTTTGCTTTTGCTTGTACATATTTTTGAGTCACTTTCATGACATCCTGGTTCGTTGGAACCCTCATGACTTGAAACTGATCAGCATCCTAGTCTTAGGTTACTCGACAAAGCAATTTACATATCCTAAGTAGTGTCAACCAAGTCATTTTTCTGTCAGTGAAACCTAGTCGTCCACTCTGAGTCAGTCACCTGTCTCCTAACTACCAAAGAGTTTTTATCACTGAGTAAACAAGAAAAACAACATAACGGAAAACAATCACTAAACAGTTTGAGCTATGAATGAAAATTTTCTTTGTGTGTTGTCTTTTATATTGGTTTTTGATTATTATCCCTCTGAGTGACTCAAGGAAGTCTATTATGACTAAGAGGAGCAAGGATTGGGGGCATAATATTTTCTTTGTTTTCTGCTTGTAGGAATGATCCCAATGATCTAGAAACATATAAATTATCTGGGTGTCTGTGATAAGAGCCTTCGCAACAAGGTGAAATCACCTCACATACCTCAACTCCGCTTATTTGTATGCTACAGGGAGGTCCATATCATTTCTTTGTCTATTTTGAGGGAATTTATTTATGATGCAATTCAGGTCCCTGCAAAATCTATCCAAGGATATGAACAAAAAAAGGGTCATTGCGGACAAGATAATTAATATTGCACATAGAAAAAGAAAGGAACTCTAACTTACCTGTTGTGTTCATTATGCTCAGTGATGAATCTTAAGTATTTTAAATCCAGTGACTAGGTTTAGGATGCATTTTGCATATCATTTTGCATATCATTTCGCATATCATTTTGCATATCATTCTGCATTTTTGTGAATTTAGAGTGATTTTGGTATGATAATAATCTCTTTATCTTCTGAATAAGAGCTGAAAGCATCATCAATTCTTACGCTAAGTGGTCTATTTATCATTATTTCTTCGATCGAGTACTTGTGTTTTGAGATATTTTAGTTGCATACATAACATTTAATATAGCTTCATACATTTTATTATTACTCATCTGCATTCATCTTATTGCATAGAAAAATGAAAACATTTAATTACTCATTACTCATACACATTCATTTATTTGCATATGAAAAGAAACAAAAATAGACATCCATAGTCATTTGCATTACATACATTCATATTGAAAAGAAATCCATACATATAGAATAAAGCATATAAAAGACATCTCATAAATGAATCAACACAAGTACGATGAAATCATAATTTGACCGCTCTGATTCCATTTTTGGGATCGAAATCGAAATTCGAGATCATTTTGCTAGTCAATTTCACAATTTTGATCGCTTAGCACTCTTTTCATCAAACACTCATTTTTTCTTCAAATTGTGCTCAATTTCAATGCTGAATATCAGTTTCAATTCTACACATCAACTTCACGATCAACTATGTGCTTAATTCATCAATCAATGCCAAAAATTTTAAATATTCCTCAGAATCAATTTGTGCTCAAATAACTTATTTTCGCCACACAATTGCCTATAATCATCAATCCCTTGCTATTTTTTGATTTCATTCCCAAGGGGGCATGCTCACGACCTTATGACTTCACATCTCACAAGTCGAGAAATTTTTTCAAATCTTCATCAAAAGCTGAGCAAAATATTTTCAACTAAAGAAAATAAATTCTTATTGCTAAGGGGCATCTCAGCTTAATCGCTTCACATCAAGTTGAGATCTATGGATCATTTGAATCAAATCAATTGCTAGGGGCATATCAGTTTCATCACTTCAAATCAAGCTGATATTTGTCTTCATCTGAATCAATCTCTTAACATCAATCAGTTTCATCGCTTCAAATCAAGCTGATTATTCATTTAAACTCAATCAAAAGTTTAAAGAGTATTTTTTGATCACACTCAATCTAAGCAGGTGTTCAGTATTCATTTCTTGATCAAGCTGAATAGTTTATCTTCATCATGTCTTGATCAATCAAGTTCAAGATCAATTTTTATCATCATTCACTGCATCTAAGTTCAATCAAGTTATAGATCAGTAAGATATGCTTCTTGATCAATCAAGTTCAAGTTCGGTATCTTTGTTTCTATCATTCCTCAGTTCAATCAAGTTCGAGAAGGGTATCACTTTAATCAGACTTCATTCAACTTTGTCACTTCAAATCGAGCTAAACACCTTGATCTTCATCTAGTTTGTGATTATTCAAGTTCAGAACTAACATCTCCTAGACATCACACATTCTTTGAACCAATACGCTGCTCGCACATTAATTAAAAGACAGGCAAATGTAATACCCTAAAAATGGTCATCTAAACCATGGGCCCCTAATCTCAACAACATCACCAAGGTCCTAACCAAAGGCAGTTAAATCAATCTTGAGCACAATATTAATTCTTTAATCATCAAACATCACATGGCAAATCAATTACTCAATATTAATTAAATATTCATTTAATTAATTGAATCATTTCCAAGAATATCATTTTGATCAATTATCCCATTTTAATTTATTAAATATCCTTGCATATTTAATTAATTAATAAAATTGTCATTTAATCATGCAAAAGGAATTAACTTATTACAAAAGAGGAATTAATTACAAAACAAGAGTTGAATTAAAAATTAAAATAAAATAATTGAATTGAAAGAGAAATCAAACTGGAGATATTATTTCTTTTTCTAAATTTAGAACTTGAAATCAAAAAAGAAATTAAATTGAATTATTGAATTATTCTCTAAAATTGGAACTCAAAGCTTTTCAGAAAAAAAAGGTCAGTTGCATTGAAAAGACTCTTTTCTTGAATAAATAAAAGAATTATCTATTTTTATCACAAATGCATGGAATTAATTTATTATTATTTCCAATGCAACTTAGAATTCTAATTAGGATGCATTTATGTAGATAGGAATTTGGAAATCATCAAAGCAAGTAACAAATTAGGCTAGTTCAATCACGAAAACTAAATTGCAATGACAAATCCTAATTACATTCAATAGAGATATGGAAATAAAACATTCAATTCAAATGCAAACCATCACAAATGCGGATGTCTCCTCCATGATTCTCCATTGTCCTTCTTTCTCCTTCAAATTGCTTTGTTTTGTGGATCTCACCTTCAAGTGCATAAGCATAATGTGAAAGCAAGATTGACAAGACGGTAGCGCAAGAATACTAGAAGCATGATTGATTCGGGGATCGATTCGAAAAAGTGATTAATTGGGATCTTTGATTGAAGAAATTCATCCAATTTATAGACAAATTGGAGAGATGGCAAGATTAGCATGAAGAGATCTGAAAGAAAATTTCAAATCAAGAATGACAAATATGACAAATTATGACAAATTGACACTTTCTATGCGAGATTGATTGATTGACAAATTGACAAGGTTGCTATGCAAAATTGATTGATTGACAAATTATGACAAATTTGCTATGTCATTCCCATGAAATTAGGAGAAATATTAGAGAAAATAGAAAATTAGATGAATTAGAAATTAGGAAATTAGAAAATTGATGAAAATTGGAAAATTAGGAATTAGGAGAAATTAGTAAATTGGAAAATTAGGTAAATTAATTAATAATTTTTCATTCATTAATTAATTCACAAAGAGAGGAGAAATTAGTTAGCCAATTAAATAAACATTTAATTGTGACAAGAAGACTTAGGATAAATAAATAAATTATTTAACCTAGAGGGAAAATGACCAACAAGGTTAAATGAACAAATCATAAAAACCCTAGAAGATGAATTAGAAATGCAAGGACGACAATTAGGTCTTGATGTAGGATCGATTTGATCATGATTCTGACTTGATAAAAGACCAATGCTGATAAATGATTTGATTGATAAATGCACCAATTGACGAGGAACAATGACTAATTGATCCAAATTGACATGATTGAGAAGGACGACGATCGATGACAAATTGATGACAAGATTGAACATGACAACGATCGATGACAAATCGATCGCAAAATGACGAGATTGAAAATGACAACAACACAAATTGATCGCAAAATGATGAGATTGAAAATGACAACGATTGATGACAAATCAATCGCAAAATGATGAGATTGAAAATGACAATGATCGATGACAAATCGATCACCAGATGACAAGATTGAAAATGACAACAATCGATGATAAATTGATCGCCAGATGACAAGATTGAAAAGAGGACAAAACCCTAATTAGGATTGACGATGTCCAAAATGATGACAAATGAACACGCACATTGATGTGACAGGATAAGATCGACCAAAATCATGACTGAAGATTGTTATTGACAAGACCAAATTCGAAAGCAAGACAAATTAAGAATGTAGAAGGAGGACTCGATGCTCACAAATGATAAAGACCAAGTGCGTAACATAGGAGAATTGTTAATGTGAGGCCAAAACCCTAAAATAAGGCAATGCACCAATGCTAAAGTATGACTCCGCAAGCATTGACCATTTTTAGATGTCTACATTTTGCCCCTCTTTGAGACAATCTGAGTTTAAGCATTGTTTCAAAGAACAATACTAAAAATGCCCCAGATAATGACAATGACATATGCATGCCCCCTTAAGGAATTGGCCAGAAACATCTAGAAAAGAGGCCAATTGATCGATAAGAATGATAGAAAATGATAGGAGCAAATAGACTAACAATCAGGGATCGGATACACAAAGGACAAGAAATTGAAGGCGCAAAAGACTGCAACCAGCATAAGATGGAGAGAGTGCACATCCATCTATGCACTGACAAAGATCTATAAATGAGACAAAGAGAGTGAAAAGAGCTCATTTGCACTAGTCAAAGAGGAGGATTTGTTGCTCTGGAAAAGGACGCTTGTAGAGAGATGGTGAACATTCCAATGGCAGATCACCTCAGGGAACATGTACGCACCTATAGATGACCGGATGACGTGGGAGCAGCGGTATGTATCTCAAAAACCCATATTGTCAATTTCATGAATTTTGCTTGCTTGCAGGACATTGCGGGGCCCACAGGGAATGGAGAAAAGGACTTCTACACCTGTGTGGGTGCATCCTACGCTTGTGTAGGATGTCCTGCGCTTGTGTAGGGTACACAGGTGCAAGTTGATGCTACACAGGCGCAGACCAGGGTACACAGGCGCAGTTGTGCACTGGGAACCCTAATTTGGTCAAAAACAGCATGCGAATAATCCTGAAAAGGGGGATAAGGGTAGGATAGGTCAAAATAGATTAGAAACACCCTAATTTGTGGATGAAACCCTAAAACTGACAAAATGTGCCCCAATTGTGATGCAGAGTCAACAGTATCCACTGATTACGCGGGAGAACCGACCTAACTGCTTCATGTTACGACATAGACTCAGGAGCATGGACAAAGATACATTAGCAGGACATGGATTATGCTATATCGCATTCATGCCCAAGATTAGGGCAAACATAGGACTGCTTACCGCATTGGCAGAGCGATGGCATTCAGAGACTTCCTCTTTCCATCTGGCGACTGGAGAGGCGACAATGACACTAGAGGATGTATGGCGTATCCTCCGCATTCTGATTCATGGGGAGATGATAGAGTATGACCTGGTGATAGGGAGAGATGCTTTGTACAGATTATTTGAGTGCGACGCAGATGATCTGGATATCGTAGAGAGGGAGATTGGCAGGGAGACTATGGCATCAGAGTATGATCGGCGATATGTAGTGATAGTAGTGGTTATATCATGCCTACTAGCAGGAGACAGATGAGGACATGGATTCCCTATTGGATGGGGAAGAGTGCTAGAGCAGATGGCGACAAAGAGGATAGTGTACGCATGGGGACCATGTGTTCTTGCTATGCTATATTTTTAGTTGCATCAGATAGCATACAAGGGAGTGCAGACTTTGAGCTATGGAGTCACACTGTTACAGGTATGGGCATTTGAGCACATAGCCATATGTCGACCAATTGCAGAGAGACAAGTATTACCACACTGACCATATGTGTACTGCTATGGGGGAACACTGAGACAGGGTCCTTTCGGATACATATTGTATTGGCGACATGAGCTAGATAGATTGAGAGAGTTCACATGGAGGCCATATCTTGATTGCCCTGGATGGTCAGATGATAGTGAGGAGCTACTGTATTGCAGACAGGAGAGGTACCTGATTGGGAAACCAGTGAATCGACAGAGAGTGATTGAGATGTACCTACCAGAGAGAGTCAGATGACAGTTTGGAGAGAGGCAGGATGTACCCAGAGGGACTGCACACTTTGCCCGATCTCACAGAGAGACGAGTCAATGGGGGAGGATGATTCAGCCACACATAGCATATGCTAACTTCACACAGCTACAGTAGAGATAGTGGGATTGGAGATCAGATGTGGTGGATGCCAGGATGACAAAGGAGTATGAGCGATGGTTTGCACGATGACGGCCAGTGCCATTGACAGATCCTGATATTCCAATACCGAGGAGACAGGAGGACTTCCCACTCGCTGGAGAGGATGAGGATAGAGATGATGATGAGGGAGATGAGGGCAGTGATGAGGATGGGGGGGATGACAAGGATGGAGATGATGAGGATGAAGATTATGAGCTAGATTCAGCCAATCAGGAATCATTGCAAGATATACCCATAGAGCCAGAGACAGCTAGGATAGAGGAGATCGAGATGTGCAGGGCTACCATAGCGAGTCAGCATGATCACATTGCAACATTAGAAAGACAGAATGCTATCTTGAGGATAGAGCATGATTAGTTCAAAGTAGAGATAGCCAGACTTACAACCGCTCGAGATACAGCAATAGCCCAGGCACAGCAAGAAGAGCAGAGAGTGACTGAGTATATTGGGTCGATTAGGGATGCCAGTGCATGTGAGATGGCACAGATGTTGGTAGAGACTGGAGAGGAGATATGCCATTGGAGGACACTATATGAGAGTGCAGTTCCACCATAGCAGAGAGTAGTGTCATATCGGGCACGATCGAGGACAAAGAGCAAGCCACATTCTCGGAGGTCAGTGAGCAGCATGGGGGTGAGTGGACCTATGAGACCACCACAGCTAGGACCTGGGGCAGGAGGGACATCATCCTTGAGACATGGAAGGGATGAGAAGGACAGAGGGAGTACCTAGTGATAGAGGCACGTGCTCCTTATGATAGAGGCATATGTAGTTTGACATTATGTATTCAACCTGCAGGCCATATTTAGGACAGACAGTCCAATTTTGTACTCTGATATTATTTTGATATATGATATGATATGCAGCTATATGATGGAACGCAATGTGTTATGGCTTATGTTTACTTTCCATGTATGGATGGCTTATGCACTATTTATGTACTATTGTGGAACATGTATGGATATATTGTTATGTGTTTTTGATGCATTTATAATATGAAATGGATAAAATGCTTGATGTAATGCTTGATATAATGCAAATGTACTAACCAATGAATGCAGGATGCAGCTTATGTTTTTTTTTGGTCGAGATCGGAGAACTAGATCGAACTTACTGCCCAAACTGACGGAGGAAATGTTAGTAAGAAGAAATGAGACAGAGGAAAGTTAGAGATGAAGAAAAACTTTCTTTCACTAATGCACTTTGTAGGTGAGAACCTTTATTTAATGTAGCAAAATGGATGCATAGCATCATGGCATTGAAGGCAAGAGCTGAAACACAACCCTTTTTGCAAAAGACAGACACATCCAACACAAGGAATGAGTGAAGCATCCTAGGGTGCATACATCAAGGGTTGAGGTATGTACGGTGTTCACAAAGTGAACGTACTTATCACAGACACCCAACGATATAGTTGACCATGAACCATCCCGGTTACTCTAAATCACTCAGTGACATCATCGAGCAACATAGGAACATGATCGAAGATAAATCAATAAATGATAAGACTCCCTAATTCCAACAAGTCAAACAAACATCTTGATCTTCATTGTCAAAAGTTGAAAGTGTTGATAGGACGATCATGTTGTCTGGTTTTAGGGAATGCGGTACCCCATCTAAGACAGGACACAGTTTGGTTTCAAGTATACCACACCCTATATAAGACCCATGATAATGTGACAAGGACAAATGATATTGATGTTGATGTTCGATTGATAAGACAATTGTGATCAGTTTGAATGTCTAGTTTGATTGAAAAAGTTCATCTGTTAATGCATGATTTCAATAAAGTGCAGTGCGTGATTACGTGTTGTTGGAGGTATGCTCAGCAATCTGTCTTATGCACAAAGGGATCATTTATTGCAAAATGCTTGTTTTTGGATTTTAATGTTTTTGAAAAAAATTTCGTTCATTTTTTTTTTTTAGGACTTTATTTGACTTTTTAGGGATTTATTTCAAGAAATTTTTCAATTTTTATGATTTTTTCAGGACATTTTTCAATTTTTTTTATGATTTTTTTTTTTCAGGACATTATTTGTTTTTGTTTTTTTGATTTGTTTAGGACATTTTTCAATTTGAAAGTTCCAGTGATTGATCATGACCAGGGGAACGCACCCGATGCACATCTGAAAGACATATATAGAGACCAGGACCGAAACATATGCACAAGAAACCGGAGTATGATGTTGACCAATCACAGGCCTGAAACAGAACATTGGGTCAGGACAAGGATAGGCACGATAAACTTGTAGAGAGAATGCATAGCTAGAGGTCATGATAGATGACAGAGCAATGATATTTTTACACATGGCGCCTATTTGCCAGGTTTTCACTAGAGGGCGAATCATTTTTCTTTAATTTTTTGTTCTTTTTCTTTTTTTCTTTTTTCACTTTTTTTGTATTTTTTGAGCTTTTTATTTTATTTTTTTTGTGTTTTTTCAAGATCATATTTGAAGAACTGCTGATAGAACATTATGCCCAGTACTTGTGAAGGTGCATGTTATTTACAGGATCAGACAAAGGTTCACCTTCTGGGGTGGCAAGCTGATATGCCCCTGAACCATAGGCTGCAGTAACTATGAAAGGCCGAACCCAATTAGGTTAAAACTTGCCTTTGATGATGTCAGTAGATTGTGCATTCTTGGGGTTTGCCTTTAAAACTAGATCTCCCACTTCGAAGTGTCGCCCTTTGACCTTCTTATTATAAGAGCGATGGAGATGGTTTTGGTATGCTTGCAAATGTGTCAGGGTTGTCTGATGTTTCTCATCTAACATCTCAAGCTGATGCAACTGAGAGACTCTGTGTGTCTCATCATCAGTCAGATGTTGCAAGGAAACACACAAAGAAGGAATCTCCACTTCTAAGGGTAAAATGGCTTCCGCACCATACACCAAGGAATAAGGTGTTGCGCCAGTAGGTATGCGGATAGAAGTACGATAAGCCCATAGTGCTGGATTCAACTGTACATGCCAATCTCGACCAACGTTATTGACAACCTTTTTTAGGATCTTGATAATGGTTTTATTTGATGCTTCGGCTTACCATTACCCTGTGGATAGTATGGACTGGAGAAATGATGTTGGATGTGAAATTTTTCATAGAGTTCCTTGACATCTTTATTCTTGAATGGACAACCATTATCTATGACTATGGCAAGGGGAACCCCATATCTGCATATGATATAATTCAATAGGAATTTTGAAATTTGCAAACCAGTGATATAGGTCATGGGGATACCCTTGATCCATTTTGTAAAATACTCTGTGGCTGTAATGATAAACTTGTGTCCATTTGCAGATGTCGGGTGAATCTTGCCAATAAGATCCAATCCCTATTGAGAAAAGGGCCATAGAGATATGACAGTTTGAAGCTCTTGGGCTAGCGCATGAATATAATTTCCATGAATTTGGAATTTGTAGCACTTCTTGACAAAATCATAAACATCCTTTTCCAGAGTGGGCCAATAATACCCAGCACGAATCAACTTTTTGGCTAAGCTCAAACCATTGAAGTGGCCCCCACATATACCATCGTGAACCTCGTGTAAAGCCATTTGTGCTTCATCAGAATCCAAACACCTGAGGAGGGTATCGTCAAAGGAACGACGATAAAGGGTGTCGGCAATGATGACATATTTGGCTGTCTGTCGGATGAAGGCTTGGCATTGGTTAGTGGAAAGGTTAGGTGGTAAAGTTTGGGATTTCAAATATTGATAGACGTCATTGTACCACGGGGAGTTAGGACCAACAAGAACACACATCACATCTGTTGTCAGAATTTCAAAAGAAGGGACAAGCAACTGTTCGACCAAAAATTCACATTTGTCCATATTGTGGGGCATATTTAACATGGAAGCAATCGTAGCCATCACATCTGCTGACTTGTTTTGAATTCTTGGAACTTGACTGAAATGGATAGCCATGAATTTTGTCTTGAAGAAATCTACCATATGCTTGTAGGGAATAAGCTTTTCATCTTTTGTTTCGTAGTCATCATTCACTTGATGGATGACTAACTGAGAATCTCCATAGACTTGTAAATGTGTGATGTTCTAGTGGACCGCTACTCGGTTTCCTGTGACCAGAGCTTCATATTCTACAATGTTATTGGTACAATGGAAAGTGATTCTATAGGATTTGGGAATAGCATCACCTTGAGGGGTGACAAACAATATACCTGCTCCAGACCCGAACTTGGTATGGGATCCATCAAAATATAACTTCCATTCATTAGAAGATGTGAGAGCAAAGACTGATTCATCTGGAAAATCTGTCAAAATGGGATGATCATCATAAATAGGAGCCTCTGCAAGTTGATCCACTATGATTTGTCCTTTTATTGCCTTTCGCTCCATGTACTCAATATCAAACTCACTGAGGATCATAACCCACTTTGCTAGGCGACCCGTCAAAGCTGCCCTACTAAGCAAGTATTTCAAGGGATCAATTTTTGCAACTAGCAATGTCTAATGACTTAACATATAGTGTCGAAGCTTCTGTGTTGCAAAGACTATTGCTAAACATGCCCATTCAATGGTTGAATAATTCAGCTCATAGCCCACTAGTGTCTAACTGATATAATAAATAGCCCACTCTTTGCCTTTCTCATCCTGTTGGGCTAAGAGAACTCCCAGTGCCATTTCAGTTGTAGAAATATACAATATGAATGGCTTTCCACCTATAGGAGGAATCAAAATAGGTGGCAACAACAGATAATCCTTGAGAGTTTGAAATGCTAATTGACATTGCTCAGTCCATTTAAAAGTGACACCTTTATGCAATAAATGCTGGAAGGGATGAAATTTGTTTGCCAATTGAGCTATAAAGTAGTAGATTGACTGTAGCTTTCCTTGCAAACTTCTTAGTTGACAGAGATTGGAAGGAGGAGGCATATCCATTATTGCTTTAACCTTCGTAGGGTCGACCTCGATGCCTCTGTGAGAAACAATGTACCCTAATAATTTGCCGGCTGTGACACCAAAGACACACTTCTTTGGATTGAGTCTAAGCTTGTAAGTTTCCATTCAGTCAAAGATTGGGCCAAGGATGGCTAGATGACTATCTCTTGTGACAGATTTGCATAATAAGTCATCAACATAGTCCTCCATCAAAGTATGCATGAAATCATGGAAAATTGTCATCATAGCTCTTTGATATGTTGCTCCAGCATTTTTAAGACCAAAGGGCATCACATTCCAACAGTAAGTACCCCAAGCACATGTGAATGCAGTCTTATGTTGATCTTCAGGAGCAATGCGAATTTGGTTATAGCCAGAGAAACCATCCATCAATGAGAGCATCTCATATCCAGCAGTCATGTCAACTATGATGTCTATATTTGGCAGTGGAAAGTCATCTTTAGGGCATGCTTTATTGAGATCCCTAAAATCTGTACAGATTCTGATGCCCCCAGTTACTTTGCTAACTGGTACCAAATTTGAAATCCAGTCTGCATAATCAATGGGTTTGATAAAGCCCACGTCTAGTAATTTTTTTAGTTCTACCTTGACCAAGAAAGCCACCTGGGGATGCATCTTTTTGAGTTTCTGTTTGACAGGCTTGGCATCTGCTTTTAATGGCAAGTGATGAAGGACTAATTCTGGATCAAGGCCAGGCATATCTGCATAGGACCACGCAAAACTGATCTTTTTCTCAAGAAAGAAATTTACAAAATCTATCTTTTCATGTTTTGATAGAGAAGCAGCAAAATGAATGACCTTAGGGTTGTTAGGTGTACCCAAATTTATTTCTTTGGTCATTTCCACAAGCAATGTTGATTTATCCTAACTTGACGAGGGTATGTCCAATCTTCCACCTTTGGGTGCCTCAGAGAGGTTTTCACCCGCAGGTACGTCTTTTATTTTTACTTTTTTATGATCAGAGAGTGCCTTACGATTTTCACTCAAAGACTTATCTATTTGATTTTGTACTTTTTCTTTTCTTTTTTCATTTTTATGACTGGAAGATGGAGTTGACTCCCCAAAATATGCTATGGAATCCAGATCAATAGCAAATCCTGCCTTATGATCACTTGTGGTATGCCTTCCCGTAGTCTAAGGAATTCTGCAATTGCTTCATCATTTTGAAAACAATCCAATGTGAGTGGTTCATGTTGGTCATGTGGGATAAGCTATGGATAGACAAGGGGCATGTCATCATCGGTTTTAAGGAGGGAGAGGGCCGAGATGGTAAAGATGTAAACGTCTGTGGTATCACTGTCTAAACTACTCGCATCTGATTCAGAGCTTGGATCCCAGAATGACTCTATCCAAGCATTAGGATATGTTTTAGGAGGGGGAGTTATTTCATGTTTGTCTTCCATGGGCAAATCATCAGGGTCAAGGAAAACATTGTCAAGGGCATAGGAGCTAGAAGAAAAAGAACTCCACTCCCATTCATTGGAATCAGTTTCGGGTCGGGTATCCTCAGGTGTTGTTTCATCATCAGAGTCACACCCCTTTCTACACATGGTCATTTTGGTAGACAAGGGTCCAATTCACAATGGTACAAAACCTAACCCTAAAGTTGGAGGTCGCATCTTGGGTATAATAGGTTCTAGCCATCCTTTCTTGTCAGGGCCTAAGCCACTGCAGCCATCATATCCTTTCTTCTGCAGCATAGTAAATCCTTTGTCATACCGCTCCACTGGTAACCTGACAGGTGGGGTCTCAGTTGGATCCTTATAAAGCCAATCTATGACATCATCATCCAAAGTTTCTTTGTCAAGTTCACCCCATCTTGTAAATGTAGTGGGGGGCTGATATTGAATGACTATCTTAGGTTCCTTTTGCAACAAATGTGGTTTGCCATGTGATTTTGGAGATATTGGTAAATTCCCAATGAGGAATGTTTGAGCCATTGAATACTCTCCACATCCTTGGTCCTGTATCTTCAATTTACCATTGACAGCTTCTAACAATTCATTAGGATCCACATAACTATGTGAGTGGGCCTCTCTATTGATTGGGACTTGTTGCTGCGGGGAATCCTTTAGAGTAGCACAAAATTGAAATGGATTAGGATCTCCTAGAATTGTTATCTCAGTTCCATTGTAAGGATATTTTAAACATTGATGATAAGTGGATGGAACTGCTTTCATTGTGTGGATCCACGGATGGCCAAGAATCATATTGTAAGGGAGATCAAGGTCTAGGACCTGCAGGAAAGTGTTTTTTGTCACTGGACTGACTCTGATAGGCAATGTAATTATCCATTTAGATGGGCACTCAGCATCATCATATGCTTTGATTGTTATTCTTCTGGAAGAATCAATATCATTTTCTATATAACCAAGACCAATGACCACTCTCAAGGTACAGATGTTAAGACCAGCTCCGCCATCTATCAAGACTCATCGGATTTTGCAATTATGGACAAAGACTTCAAGATGTAAAGGATCATTATGAGGGAGCTTATCAGGTGAAATATCTTTATCAGAAAATGCAACATGTTGTGAAACAGCTAGATGTCCTATTCGGGCTTGAAACTAGTCAACATCAATGTCTGTCGGGATAGTGGATTCAGTTAGAGCTTTATCTAGGACTGCGCGATGCATAGGGGACATTTTCAACAATTCAAGAATTGATATTTGTGCAGGTGTCTTCCCCAGATGATCTAGGAGATTATATTGACTTGTAGAAGTTGATTTGGGAGGAACTGCAGGAGCTCCTTTCAAGACTATTTTGGATCAACGAGTGGTGACTACGCAAGAAGGATCTTTGCCCTTTATTCTTAGGGTGGAAACATACTCAGTTGACACACGAAAACAATTGATAACATTGTTATAACCAGTATTTGCATAATTTGCTGTTTGGGTAGAGTTTGAAGAAGATGCTTTACCCTTGTCATGATCAAGCAAAGGAGTTTTGAAAATTGTATGAACAGTGTTAGAGGTCGCATTGGGCGGATCTACCTCAATTACCCCTTGCTCCAACAAGTCTTGAATCATATGTTTCAATTGAAAACATGATGCAGTTTTATGTCCTTTTGACCGATGGTATTCACAATATGCATTATCATTCCACCAATGCAGCTTTACCAATGGTTTTGCCTTGATATCTAGTAACTTGATAAATTTTGCTTGTATTAATTGTTTCATTACTGAATCAATAGGCTCTCCCAATGGCGTAAATTGTCGAGGAGGTCCATCCCTTCATCGGAAAGGTTTTCATTGCTGATTTTGTTGCTAACCTTGTTGTTGATTATATTGTTGAGTGTATTGTTGAGTAACATTGCTTGCTGGTGTTTGATTTTGTTCCATAGTACATATTAGGAGCACTCAATTTCTTGATTGTGAACGGGGGTTGATTTGCATTCACCGCTCTTGCATCAACAACTCCATCATTAGTGACATTCTTATTTTTGTACCAAAATCTATTTCTATCCCCTGAATTATTTGTGTTGTCACTGTCTTTGTTAAGCTTAATGATTCCCTTAGCTACAAGAGCAGTTTCAATGTTCATCCCTTTCTTAATGAGTTTCTCAATGGTACTGGGACTTTTCAATTTAAGTTCGTACATCATTTCTGGGACCAAATTTTGAATAAATAAGTTCACTTGTTGTTCTTTAGGTATATCTAGGGAAGAACGACTATACAAGCTTCGCCATCATTGCAAGAAAGTCACTAATGGTTCACCTTGCTTTTGCTTAGTGTTGCATAAATCTCACATGGTCACGTCACTGTCAATGTTGAATGCGAAGTGAGATATAAACTTTTAAGCCAATTCCGACCAAGTCTTTATATTCCCTGGCAAATGTGAATACCAATCCATGGCTTGTCCGGTGAGACTTCATGCGAACAAGCGCATTAAATATGTTTCCTCATAACTCACTTCGATACACGTCACGAAAAAAGCTTGAATGTGATCTTTTGGATTGCCATTCCCTTTATATTTCTCAAAATTAGGTGCCTCAAAATGCTTAGGGAAGGGAGGCATGTACAAGCTCTTGTCAAATGGATTAGGACATAAATCTTGATCTGTATACAACTTATTTGTTCCTTTGGTTTCCAATGCATCGACTTGTCGTTGCAACTTCTCAAGTTGTTGTGCAAATGCGTTAGGTAGTGAAGATTTTGGAAGTTCATCATTTACTCTTGGGTGTATGCTTTGTCGATCCATCCTGTTTTCCATCGATTGTTGATGTTCTAAAATTGCCGTCTTTGGTGTCTCTGGCATATAATGTTCTTGGTACACCTCTTGTTGTTGTGGTTGTGCCATGCCTTGATATTGACCTTGTTGTTGTGCTTCTTGTGGTGGAACCATCGTTTGTAACCTAGGTTGATATTGCAATTGAGGGTGTTGTTGATATTGCACAGACGTCAATTGCGGTTGTGAAGTATGATAACTTGTTTGTCTTGGCACATATTGAGGCACATGTTGTTGTTGATGCTGACAAATCAGAATTTGCTGACTTTGTGCCAATTGTTGTTGTCTCGGTGTAAATCCCATCATTTGCAAAAAACTTTGTTTGGGAGGTTTTTATTGTTTCTCCTTAAGATGGGGTATGGCACTTGCATTGACTTGCTGTGTTGTTTATCCAATCCATTGTGGTGGTTGCAAGTTTGCATTAACTTGTAATGGTGCAGAGGGTGCTGCAACTTGTTGTCGAATGTGGTATTGTTGTAGTTGTGCATTGTTTGTTTGCACATTTGATTGTACCTTTTGTGTATTACTAAATTGTTGCAACATTTGTTGTTGGTGCAAACCACTATCTGTAGCTATTTATGTCATCATTATCGAAGGATCTGTCATAATATTTTGCCTAACAGGTACTTGAGTATTTGGCAAATATATTGAACTTAATGGGACATAGGAGCTTTGTTGCATTGTGGAATTGTTTTGGACATTGGTGAGATCAGGCATTCCAGTCATAAAGCTTTCTTTTATCTTAGATTTTGATCCAATTTTATGCATGCGAGGAACCACTTCTTGTTGAGGGATAGCTGTCAATACTTGTGTGGTCCTCATTTGATCTTGTGTTATAGGTTTTGTGTTAAATAATGGATTATTTATTGTTTCAAATGGTGACTTTTGAGGAATAGTCACTATCAATGCCTTTGAGGCACGTTTACTCATCAAGGTAGGTTGAGTTTCTTGTTGCACATTTTCTTCATTTGGATGTGGAGAGAAACTTAACAGCTCACCACCTTTTTGTTTTTGCACATTGATTTGCTCACTTGAGGAGGTCACATTACTCATCATGTCAAGATATTTTTGTGGGAACATCTTAAAGACCTTGTTCAAGAATTTATCCATCTTTTTTGTCATCTTAGGATCTTTAAGGAACATATCAACATCATTGGGAGCATCAAAATCTGATAAAGAATCTGGTAAAACATTTGCATTTATTTCTTGTTGAATGCCTTGATCTGAACCAAATCCTTGTGAAAGAGTTTGTTCCTCATATAATGTTTGAATTTCATGTTGCAAGTTCAGTTGATTCCAATCAAAAGGTGCATTTCCCCTTGGTGTTGGTGGAACACTCCCATGTCCTGGTTTCATGGGTACAAACACTGGTTCATATAATGGAGGTGGTCCAAGTTGAACCATTCCATATGGTGGTAATGATGTGCTTGATGAACCTTCAATTTGTACTGTTTGACTAGTTTGAAACTATGAGTTTGATATGTTGTCAATGGGTTGATATGTTGGTTCGCCCATCTTCTTAGATTTTGACCTTGTTTCAATAGGCATGTCACTATGCAAATGCAATAATTTTGGAATTTTTCAAGGATAATATATGATATGCAACTAAATGCAAACTAAATAGATGAGAATGCAATCTATGGCAAGAATGCAACCTATGTTTTGTTGTTTTTTCAATATTTTCACAAACCTTTTGGAATGCAAATCTAAAAAGAGACCCTTAGGAAATTGAAATGATGTCTAGACCTCAAAGGACAAAAGGACCAAGTGACAAAGGACAAAAGGACAATGTCTCCCCTAATATGCTTGGATACTAAGCTAGGTTTGACCAAATGACAATGATGACAAAAAGACAAAAGTTTGATAAGGTCTAGACTTCCTAACAATAACTTAGGGTTTATCAAAGATTTGGATTACTTAAGTATGACAAAACCTAGTTTTGACACTATATGCAAAGGGACAATTACTATGCAAATGATCCTAATATGATATGATAATGACCTAAGCTTAATGAAGAAACCTAGGGTATGCAAATGCAAATGTATGACAATGTCAACCTAAGGTTGAATTATGAAATGGTATTGCTATAATGCAAGAGGACACATGCAAATGGATGGCTTTTATTGATATGCAAAGGAGTATGACCTAGGTGAACTTAACCTTGGTAGTTGACAATGAAATTGCAAAATGAAAACCTAGGATGAACCTAAATCTAAGTGACATGAATGTTGAGACATGATTTTGAAAAATGTTTGACAATCATGTTTGAAGGTGTTTTAAACTTTGTTGAATGAAATACTCTTGTGTTTAACCTTGTTTTGAATCAATTTGTCTGGTTTTTGAAATGAGGCACAACTCAACTTTTGACAAGCAAAGAAGACAAGATATTCTAACTTAGACTCAAAACAATCATGCTCATTCACACATTTCTTATGGTAGGTAAGGACAGTAGGTACTTGAGAGGTAGACTCATTATGAGATTCAAGGAGAATACATAGATGCTTGACCCCACGGGCTCCCCTCCACGGCACTCACTTCTAAGGGCAGCCAAGCATTCATCCCCATGGAAATCTCCCCATGGCAAACTTAGTATCTCTTCCAAGTATCCGAACTCCTCCTTCTCAAGCAACTAGAAGGATTTTGGCCTCTAAATACAAGGTGTTTAATAAGGATTTCTGTTAAGCGTTACTCCTTGGTGTCACGCAAGCGTGATTGAGACATAAATCCACCAAGATACCAAACAAATGTAGTCACGCAAGCATGATTTAGACCATGAGGCCCTACTTAGATGTTGATATGAGAAAGAGTCCAAGAGTCATCACTTCCCAAGTAACTACAATTCCCATGTAACCCTTCCTTCAAAGCTTTCGCCCATCAGGTATTTATTTATAGTGAGTTAGAATGCCAAGGTACTCTGGCTGTGCTCACTTTGGGTCATTCCCTTCTCATGATTGTCACTTGCCTGAAAAAGAAAGCAAATGGTCGGGAAGGCAGGCCCTCTAAAGGTAACAAACAATCCAAGACATGAGAATAGTATCGAAGATCTAGATTTCTGATCACCCTAAGAAGGATGAGAGCATACTCTCCTACTCCAATCTCAAACTTGACAATCAAAGAAACACATGTTCATTCCATCCTACTTAGCAAACATACTAGGTGCCTAATTATGAATCACAAACATAAAGTCTGGTTGGAATACAAGGCAACCTGCAAAATCACTAAGTTAGAAGTTTGATTTGTTTGGTCTTTGACTAGCGAACTTGCATAAGATTTGTTAGTAGTTTCATTTTGGTCTTCTCCATGCATAATGCCAAGGTGCTACACAGAGAATCAGTACCAAAGAAAACAAGAATACCAGAACATAATGCAAAACAAAGTAATTTGCAAGTGAAAACACTGATTTTTACCTCTATTTCTGGCCTTACACAGGCGCAGAATGTCTTGACACAGGTGCAGAATGCATTGACACAGGCACAGATCCCTTTGACACAGGCATAGAATGCATTGACACAGGCGCAGATCCCTTGACACAGGTGCAAATCCCTTGACACAGGCGCAGATCCCTCCTACACAGGTGCAAAAGTGCCCAGAAAGCCCTGAATTACCCTATTTCTGGGGTTTTTCACCTGCAAATCAGCTCAAAATTCACTCAAAACATGGTTAAATGGTTAGTTTCACATCGGGTTCACCAAGAAATGTAGATAGGAATTTGGAAATCATCAAAGCAAGTAACAAATTAGGCTAGTTCAATCACGAAAACTAAATTGCAATGACAAATCCTAATTACATTCAATAGAGATATGGAAATAAAACATTCAATTCAAATGCAAACCATCACAAATGCGGATGTCTCCTCCATGATTCTCCATTGTCCTTCTTTCTCCTTCAAATTGCTTTGTTTTGTGGATCTCACCTTCAAGTGCATAAGCATAATGTGAAAGCAAGATTGACAAGACGGTAGCGCAAGAATACTAGAAGCGTGATTGATTCGGGGATCAATTCGAAAAAGTGATTAATTGGGATCTTTGATTGAAGAAATTCATCCAATTTATAGACAAATTGGAGAGATGGCAAGATTAGCATGAAGAGATTTGAAAGAAAATTTCAAATCAAGAATGACAAATATGACAAATTATGACAAATTGACACTTTCTATGCGAGATTGATTGATTGACAAATTGACAAGATTGCTAGGCAAAATTGATTGATTGACAAATTATGACAAATTTGCTATGTCATTCCCATGAAATTAGGAGAAATATTAGAGAAAATAGAAAATTAGATGAATTAGAAATTAGGAAATTAGAAAATTGATGAAAATTGGAAAATTAGGAATTAGGAGAAATTAGTAAATTGGAAAATTAGGTAAATTAATTAATAATTTTTCATTCATTAATTAATTCACAAAGAGAGGAGAAATTAGTTAGCCAATTAAATAAACATTTAATTGTGACAAGAAGACTTAGGATAAATAAATAAATTATTTAACCTAGAGGGAAAATGACCAACAAGGTTAAATGAACAAATCATAAAAACCCTAGAAGATGAATTAGAAATGCAAGGACGACAATTAGGTCTTGATGTAGGATCGATTTGATCATGATTCTGACTTGATAAAAGACCAATGCTGATAAATGATTTGATTGATAAATGCACCAATTGACGAGGAACAATGACTAATTGATCCAAATTGACATGATTGAAAAGGACGACGATTGATGACAAATTCATGACAAGATTGAAAATGACAACAGTCAATGACAAATCGATCGCAAAATGATGAGATTGAAAATGACAACGATTGATGACAAATCGATCACAAAATGACGAGATTGAAAATTACAATGATCGATGACAAATCGATCGCAAAATGACGAGATTGAAAATGACAATGATCGATGACAAATCGATCGCCAGATGACAAGATTGAAAATGACAATGATCGATGATAAATCGATCGCCAGATGACAAGATTGAAAAGAGGACAAAACCCTAATTAGGATTGACGATGTCCAAAATGATGACAAATGAACACGCACATTGATGCGACAGGATAAGATCAACCAAAATCATGACTGAAGATTGTTATCGACAAGACCAAATTCGAAAGCGAGACAAATGAAGAATGTAGAAGAAGAACTCGATGCTCACAAATGATAAAGACCAAGTGCGTAACATAGGAGAAATGTTAATGCGATGCAAAAACCCTAAAATAAGGCAATGCGCCAAAGCTAAAGTATCATATCCTTAGATAATTGTCATATCCTAAGTCATTGTCATAATCATTGCCTTCTTGCATTTAGTCTCAAAAATTTGATTTGTCAAACTTGGAAAATCAAAACTTTGGATGATACCCTAAGTTGTTGTTAAGAAGTCTTGACCTTGTCTAAAATTTGTCCTTTCATTAATATCATTCTTGTCAAACCTAGCTTAGTATCCAAGCATATAGGTGAGACATTGTCAATTTGTTCTATTGTCATTTGGTCCTTTGTCCTTTAAGGTCTTCGCTTCATTTCAACTTCCCAAGGTTGAGTCTTTAGGTTTGCATTCCAAAAAGTTTGTCCAAATCTTTAAAAACAACAAAAACATAGGTTGCATTCTTGCCATAGATTGCATTTTCATTTATTTAGGTTGCATTTAGTTGCATATCATACATCATCCTTTTAAAATCAAAAATCCCAAAAACATTGCATAGTGACATGTCTATTGAAACAAGGTTCCAAGCACCAATGATGCAACAAAGTTTGACATATCAACCGACAATGCAATCACAATTCTATCCAACCCAACAACAAAGCAACATTGATCAAACTTTTTATGATGAAACAAATGTCCAAATACAAAACCTAGAGGAGAAACTAGCTCAAGAAAAGGAGATTTTGGAACAAAAAGTGAAAAACATTGAGAAGAATAGATCACAAATGTCCAAAATGTTTCAAAAATTTCTAGGTCGAAATCCAAAAATTGAGCCAATTGATGTAAGATCTCTTATTGAACGATCAGACATACCAACTCTCCTCTCGCAAATAGAGATGATGAAACAATTTCAAGAAAAGAGACAACAACATTATGTGCCTCCACAACAAGAACAAGAAGGTGTTTACTATCAATCACATTTTCAACCATCACAACCAATTGTTCAACAGTTCGAACATTTCCAACAGACACAACCAATGGTCCAATTTCAACAATATGTCCAACCAACTATACAATGTCCACAAATAGTTCAACCAATGGAGGAATATCAATAAGTTCAATCAACATATCAATGTCAACAACTGCAATCACAAATTCAGAAACAAAACTTGCAACATGCACCAAGCCAAATTTTGAACATGTCAAAACAATTTGATCAACATCGAGTTCAAAATCAAAACATGACATCAAACCAAGACCAAATTCTTGCCAAACAAGTTCAAATTCCAAATACAACCATGTCAAAACCTTGAAAGAAAGGTGGCTTTATTGCAAGGCTCTTAAGGAATCTACCAAGTGAGTTCTTTGAAGAAGATCAAGATAATACACTTATGTCTAGCAATGCCTCATCCCCCCGCAAGCAAATGGACTCTCCAGTGGCATCTATCCCTACACCTTTAGAAGTTTCCCAAGAACCTTCCATATTGTCCTCATCAAACAATACACCCAAGGATGAAATTATCCAAGGGCTATCCATAATTGATTGCCAAGATAATCCAATTCATGATGCACATCCTTGTCATGTTTCAGAAATACAAGAGCCAATTCCATCATGCACTTTATTGCCATTACCTGTTTTAGAGGACCCCATTCAAAGTCCCTCTTCCTCATGTTCAAGCATTGATTCCTTGCCGAAATCCATCACAAATGTTCAAAGTGCATTTCCTTCATGCCAAAACATTGATCCCTTGTCAGAATCCACCATGCATATCCAAAGTCCAACCCCATGTCAAGAGGATAATTTAGAGCATGAAGAAATGAGTCCTAAAGAAGATCAAGATCAAGATCTTGAAACCTTATCATCCCATCCAATTGTTGACCAGGACCCCATCTTCCCAGACACTCACGATGATTCCCCTATTCTTGTCCATCATATCCAAAGTCCTATTGACACTCCATTCCCTGAAGAAGATCAAGATATCCCAGTCCATCCAATCCCAAATGATCCCCTTCCATTTCATGAAAAAAATGTCTTTTCAAATCACATTGGCATTCCACTTCCTAAGAAAGATCAAGATATCCCTTCCATCCTTTCCGATGATCCCATTAAAAGTCAAGAGCAAAGCACCTTTAAATAGGATTCCAATGATCTTCCTCCTTGTCAAGATAAAATTATTCCTTTAAATCCTCCACAAGATCCTTTTGTTCCTCCATCTCCTTGTCTTAATGCTCCATATACACTCCAAGATCGCATTTCTTTTTATGATCCCATTATTTATCCCATTCCATCTCTTGAAGAGCCTGTGATTGAACCATGTCCCCTACACAATCCTAGTCCCCCTCATGATCCTAATCCCCCTCATGATTCTAACATGTCAGTGCAAGATGTTCATGAACCCTCGACATGCATAATGGGTTCTTCCACTTTGGTGCAATTCGATCCACTTCAAGATCTCGCTATTTCTCTCATATCATATCTACCTCATAATGGACTCGCGTCTTCTTCCCAAAGAAAAGAGTATCCTACAAGTCAAGATATTCATAAAGGCAAAGGAGTCGACCTTCATGAGAAAGAACCCCTCCATATCAAAGAAAATTTTAAGGGTCATGTCTACACAACTCACTCTCAAGACATTGGTATCCCCCCATCAAAATCCAAACATATCCCTTCACCATCATACTTTCCATCCATCTTAGGTCCTTATATCCCTTTGTCCTTTATGCAAGGTCAGAAAAGGCACACATCCTTGAGTAAATTTCACCAATCCAAAAGAACTCCATTTCATTCATATCCATCCATGCATTCCTTTCCCCCTCCAAGCAATTTGGATGCCAAGTATAAAAGTCATAAGTCTTAAAATCCACATGTATTCAAGGATCAACATGTCCAATATAATTGACATGTCAAAACAAAGAACAATATGATCTATAAAGAAAAAGAAATATCCAAAAGGCCACAAAGGCCCACTGAGAAAAATCAAGCAAAGTCAAAATATATATGGGTTCCTAAATCCCTTGTGCAAGCAATGCACTCCAAGGAACCACAAAAGCATGAAAAATCAAAAACCATGTGGATCCCTAAGCGGCTCCTTGAAGCACAAAAGCCTAAAGAAACATCCAACTTGGCATCCAAAGTTGCTATTCCTCCATCCAACCCTCTCAAATTTGTTCCTCCATCACCTTCTTCATCCATTTTGGGCCCTTATGTCCCAAAATCCCAAGCTATTCCTCCATCCAAAACTCACAATCTGAGATCCATTTTTCCTCCATCAGTCCATCACCCCTCAAGGTGTGTGCCAATGTCAATCTTGCCAACATTTCTATCCACTCAAGCATAGTTCTTCCAATACCCTATCCATTATCCAATGCATATTTTCCATCCTTCGATCCCTTTGATCCCATCCTTTGCATAAATCCTAGCCTTAATTTCATCTCTTTTTCCATGTCCTTATCCTACCAACGTCTTTGAGGATACTTTTAAAGGTCATGGTCCATTTTTTTTTCAAGGCTACTATCCAAAAAAAAAAAAAGATGCTTGAGTCCTTCTTCCATCCCCTATCATGTGTCCATCTTCTATTGAAAAAGTCACAATACAAAAAAAAATTGAAAAGAAAAAAAACAAAAAAACAAAAAACAAAAAAAAGTAAAGCAAAAATAATTCGTCCACTAGTGAAAACCTGGCAAACAGGTGCCTTGGGCAAGTACCATGATGAAAACCTAGCAAACAGGTATCATGCGTAATCTATGAACTTCTTGCACACCACACTTGGGGGCAGGTTTCCTCCTTCATATCCTATTGCCCTTCATTATCCTATCATACCATGTCATTACCCCTTCATATCCTATTGTCCCTCATGTCCAATTTCCCTTTCCACCTTTGATCTTGACAAGGCTGAGGATCTTCATGAGCATCATGCATTTTGTTTGCAGCTTTTAGTCCATCATAGCTTTTGGTATTTATCCATTTGCTTGTTACAACCTTTCATCCATATTCCCTGGCTTATTGCAACTTTTTTTTGCCACTATCCCTTAACCTACCCTGACGTTCAGTCCATGTCCCTTATCCATTCTTGGTCTTGCTTATCCTATCCATATCTTATCACTATCCATACACTTTATTTCATTCCTTGATCTTGATCTGACATAAGGACGCAAAACTTAAACATGGTTTCAAAAACCTCTTGACATGTCCCTCATGCCATGTCACTGCTTTACATTGTCATATCCAGTCTCTTGTCCCATCACACAATAGCCCTTGAAAATTGCATCTGTATTGTCTCCATAATAAAAGGCCTTTATCTTCCCTCTATCCACCAACATTTCAGAAAGCCTATTTATTCACCTGTCATATTCCTTGCCTTGCTAGACACTGGGGGCAAAATCTCTAAAAATAGAAAAATGTCCTGAAAAAAATCTCTAAAAATCAAATAAAGTCCTGAAATAACCAAAAAAAAAAATCAAATAAAGTCCTGAAAAAAATCCCTAAAAATCACATAATGTCCTGAAAAAATCTCTAAAAATTGAAAAATGTCCTGAAAAAATCCAAAAAAAAGTCAAATAAAGTCCTGAAAAAAATGAACAATTTTTTTTTTTTTGGCATTTTTCATTTTGTCCATAAATATCCTCTCTGTGCATAGATAGATCGCTGAGCACACATCCAATGACACTCAATCATACATTGTGCTTTAATGAAATCATGCATTAACAGATGAACTTTTTCAATCAAACCAAACATTCAAACTAATCACAATTGTCATATCAATCGAACATTAACATCAATATCATTTGTCCTTGTCACTACTATCATGGGTCTTATACAGGGTGTGGTATATTCGAAACCAGACTATGTCCTATCTTAGACGGGGTACCGCATTCCTTGAAACTAGACAGCATGATCGTCCTATCAAAACTTTCAACTTTTGACAATGAAGATCAAGATGTTTGTTTGACTTGTTGGAATTAGCGAGTCTTATCATTTAATGATTTATCTTCGATCATGTTCCTATGTTGCTCGATGATGTCACTGAGTGATTTAGAGTAACCGGGATGGTTCATGGTCCCTTTTGTTTTTTTTGTTGTGTTTGCTGTTTGTGGAATGTTTGTTACAAACTGGGGCAACTATATCATTGGGTGTCTGTGATAAGTACATTCGCTTTGTGAACACCGCACATACCTCGACCCTTGATGTATGCACCCTAGGATGCTTCACTCATTCCTTGTGTGCAACGTGTCTGTCTTTTGCAAAAAGGGTTGCGTTTCAGCTCTGGCCTTCAATGCCATGATGCTATGCATCCATTTTTCTACATTAAATAAAGGTTCTCACCTACAAAGTGCATTAGTGAAAGCAAGTTTTTCTTCGTCTCTAACTGTCCTCTGTCTCCTTTCTTCTTACTAACATTTCTTCCATCAGTTTGGGTAGTCAGTTTGGTCTAGTTCTTCGATCTCCAAAAACATAAGCTGCATCCTGCATTCATTGGTTGGTACATTTGCCTATATCACACATTTTATCCATTTCATATTATAAATGCATCAAAAACACATAAAAATATATCCATACATGTTCCACAATGGTACATAAATAGTGCATAAGACATCCATACATGGAACGTAACCATCAGCCATAACACATTGCATTCCATCATATAGTTGCATATCATATCATATATCAAAATAATATCAGAGTACAAAATTGGACTGTTTGTCCTAAGTATGGCCCACAGGCTGAATACATAATGTCAAACTACATATGTCTCTGTCATAAGGAGCACGTGCCTCTGTCACTGGGTGCTCCCTCTGTCCTCCTCATCCTTGCCATGTCTCAAAGATGATGACCCTCCTGTCCCTGGTCCTGGTTGTGGTGGTCTCATAGGTCCACTCACCCCCATGCTACTCACTGACCTCCGAGATCATGGCCTGCTCTTTGTCCTTGATCGTGACTGATATGACACTGCTCTCTGCTCTGGTGGAACTGCACTCTCATATAGTGTCCTCAACTGGCATATCTCATCTCCGATCTCTACCAACATTTGTGCCATCTCATGTGCATTGGCATCCCTAATTGACCCAATATACTCGGTCACTCTCTGCTCTACTTGTTGTACCTGGGCTATTGCTGTATATCGAGCCACTATCAATCTGGCTATCTCTGCTCTAAACTAATCTTGCTCTATCCTCAAGATAGCATTCTATCTCTCTAATGTGGCAATGTAATCATGTTGACTCGCTATGGTGGCCCTACATGTCTGCATCTCCTCTATGCTCATTATTTCCTGCCCTATGGGTATATCCTGCAATGCCTCATGATCTATTGAATCTGGCTCATCTCCCTGCATGCACCTAGGACTCTCCTCTCCCTCTTCATCCTCATCTCTCTCCTCATCCCCCTCTCCCTCGTCATCTCCCTCCTCATCCCCCTCATCCTCATCATCTCCCTCATCCTCATCTCCATTCTCATCATCTCCATCCTCCTCTGTAGCGAGTGGAAAGTCCTCCTATCTCCTAGGTACCGGAATATCAGGATCCGTCAATGGCACTAGCCACCGTCGTACAAACCATTGCTCATACTCCTTTGTCATCTTGGCATCTACAACATCTGATCTCCAATCCCACTATCTCCGTTGTAGCTATGTGAAGTCGGTATATGCTATGTGTGGTTGAATCATCCTCCCCCACTGACTCGTCTCTTTGTGAGATCAGGCAAAGTGTGCAGTCCCTATCGGTACATCCTGTCTCTCTCCAAACTATCATCTGACTCTCTTTGGCAGGTACATCTCAATCACTCTCTGGTGGTTCACTGGTCGCCCAATCAGGTATCTCTCCTATCTGCAATATGGCAGCTCATCACTATCATCTGACCATCCAGGGCAATCATGATACGACCTCCATGTGAACTCTCTCAATCTGTCTAGCTCATGTCGCCAATACAATATGTATCTGAAAGGACCCTATCTCAGTGCTCCCCCATAGCAGTACACATATGGTTAGTGTGGTAATACCTATCTCTCTGCAATCAGTCAACATATGGCTATGTGCTCAAATGCCCATACCTGTAACAATGTGACCCTACAACTCAAAGTCTGCACCCCCTGATATGCTATCTGATGCAACTGAAAATATGGCATAGCAAGCACACATGGTCCCCATGCATACACCATCCCCTCTATCATCATCTGCTCTAGCACTCTTCCCCATCCAAAAGGAAATCCATGTCCTCATCTGTCTCCTGCTAGTAGGCATGCTATAACCACTGCTATCACTACATATCGCCGATCATACTCTGATGCCATGGTCTCCCAGCCAATCTCCCTCTCTATGATATCCAGATCATCTGTGTCGCACTCAAATAATCTACACAAAGCATCTCTCCCTATCACTGGGTCATACTCTATCATCTCCCCATGAATCAGAATGCGGAGGATACGCCATACATCCTCTAGTGTCACCGTCGCCTCTCCAGTCGCCAGATGGAAAGAGGAAGTCTCTGAATGCCATCGCTCTACCAATGCGGTAAGCAGTCCTGTGTTTGCCCTAATCTCAGGCATGAATGCGATATAGTATAATCCAAGTCCTACTAATGTATCTCAGTCCATGCTCCTGAGTCCATGTCATAACATGAAGCAGTCAGGTCAGTTCTCCCGCGTAATCAGTGGATATTGTCGACTCTGCATCACAATTGGGGTACATTTTGTCAGTTTTAGAGTTTCCTCCTACGGGTTGCATTTCCTTGTTTCATCCACAAATTAGGGTGTTTCAAATCTATTTTGACCTATCCTACCCTTATCCCCCTTTTCGGGATCATTCGCATGCTATTTTTGACCAAATTAGGGTTCCCAGTGCACAACTGCGCCTGTGTACCCTATTTTGTGCCTGTGTAACATCAACTTGCACCTGTGTACCCTACACAAGTGCAGGATGCGCCCACATAGGCGCAAAAGTCATTTCTTTCATTCCCTGTGGGCCCCGCAACGTCCCGCAAGCAAGCAAAATTCATGAAATTGACAATATGGGTTTTTGAGATACATACCACTGCTCCTGTGTCGTCCAGTCATCTATAGGTGCGTACATGTTCCCTGAGGTAATCTTCCATTGGAATGTTTGCCATCTCTCTGCAAGGGTCCTTTTCCAGAGCAACAAATCCTTCACTTTGGCTAGTGCAAATGAGCACATTTCACTCTCTTTGTCTCATTTATAGATCTTTGTCAGTGCATAGATGGACGTGCACTCTCTCCATCTTATGCTGGTTGCAGTCTTTTGTGCCTTCAATTGCTTGTCATTTGTGTATCCGATTCCTGATTTTCAGTCTGTTTGATCCTATCATTTTCTATCATTCTTATCGATCAATTGGCCTCTTTTTCTGGCTATTTTCGGTCAATTCCTCGAGGGGGCATGCATATGTCATTGTCATTATCTGGGGCATTTTTAGTATTGTTCCTTGAAACAAAGCTTAAACTCGCATTGTCTCAAAAAAGAAATTAAATTGAATTTTTGAATTATTCTCTAAAATTGGAACTCAAAGCTTTTCAAAAAAAGAAGTTCAGTTGCATTGAAAAGACTCTTTTCTTGAAAATATAAAAGAATTATCTATTTTTATCACAAATGCATGGAATTAATTTATTATTATTTCCAATGCAACTTAGACTTCTAATTAGAATGCATTTCAATTAAACTATAATTGGAATCTATCTCAAGGTTAACTAAACCTGATTTCTCAATTATTTTCAATTAATTCTAAATTGAGCTTTTCTCTTGGTAATTCTCTATAAATTCAGTTCCTTTTAGATTATTTGCATCCATTTTTACATCCATTATTGCTTGAATTGATTATTTGCTTGAATTATTCATCCATCTTGCATCCATATAGTTAAATATCATATAGATTAAATCCTTCATCTTGGTGTAGTCTAGTCACTGGAATTGCTCATAACAATCTAAGAGCAATCTTATACTCGCATCTTTTAGAAGGGAATTCATTCTTTTGTTATGGTTTATTACTTATTGATTATTTATTATTAACCATGCATATAATGACTTAATTGAAGTGTTGTGCTTGCAGCTTATAGACCACTTTTTCACACACACACCATGTACAAATGCAAATGCAAGCAATGCAATCTCTCACAGACAGAGAA
This sequence comes from Cryptomeria japonica, assembly GCF_030272615.1. NCBI lineage: Eukaryota > Viridiplantae > Streptophyta > Pinopsida > Cupressales > Cupressaceae > Cryptomeria > Cryptomeria japonica. The sequence goes on along the minus strand of NC_081411.1, from coordinate 467,676,352 downwards.
AGAGAGAAAAAACCAATGGCAAAAAACTTCCCCCCAAAAGAGAGATGAAAACTATACAAAAGAACTCTCAAAGAAGCATGAGAAGAACAAAACCTCATGTGAGGAAAAAGTCCCCCCTCGTAAGAGAGAAGAGGAAAGACCATGAAGGCCCCCCTCAATGTAGAATCTCCTATAAGGATGGTCCAATGAAGATGACCAAAATACTATTAATCCTATGAGGATCCGGTTAATACTGAGAGCGAGGGGTGAATCGGTATTAAGACCAATTCAATATAAACTCAAAATCAAACTTATTTCAGCTTATCCCAGATCTGAAAATATCTCAACTTCTGTAATTATATCTAATAACCCCTTTATCAGATTTGCTTAACACATTAATCAAATCATTTACCAATACTTTCACCACCAAAGTAATCATATAAGCTTGATCAATTACCAATTAATTAACCTTATCAATAAGATCAAAAACTTTCTCAAACAACTTCTTATCACTACCAGTAACCTCTGATAAACTTTTGATAAAACATCATAACCAATTTCTCATAAATAATGCATGAAATGAAATATAAACAAGAACATCACATGAAAAACATTCCACTCATGAACACCATAATATTTTGATGTGGAAACCTAAATAGGGAAAAGAACATGGTAGGAGTTGGCACCCACACATATTTGTACTCTTTCAAAGTATGCCTTGTTAGGAGCTTAGCCTTGTTAGAAGCTTACAATACACCCAATTAAGAGCAGACCCTGTCAAGAGTCACCTAGTAAGGGGATTTTCCTTTCAACTCGATTAGGAGCTTGATGATCTATTAGGATCAACCTCATGAGAGGATTTAACACTATTTTGAGAGCTACCCTGTTAGGGGACTTAGATGATTAAGTCTTGTTAGAAACTACCTGGTCAAGGGATTTAACCTATTGCAACTATTAGGGAACAACAATAAGAAAATGATTTGTTTTCTTTCTATTCTCTTCTTGCTTGATCAAATCCAATTATACACATCACTCTGCAACTCTTAGATATATTACACACTTCACTTGGACAGCATAACATATTCTCTAAGACCACCGACTCAATAAGCATCAATTGTGTCTACATAAATAGCCATCACAACTAGGTCGGCCACACAACCTAATTACATCAATAATTTACAATAAGATCACAAAGATCATTGTAGATCACTATCCAGATCATAACAACAAATTACAATGCAATAACAATCATTGATTGATCATAACTCATCACGGAAATCCGATATGTATCCTCAAAAGGCTCTCCAAAGCATTTTGTTGGTTTCCAAGAAACTCTTCCTTCAATCATGCTAAAACAACTATTAAATCTTTCACGCAGTTTGTTCCATGTTACCAGCTTTAAGTAGACTTCACTATCGATCATCGTCATAACATAAATTATTACCGGTTTGAAGATTTCATCACCGATCCTTAAAGCCTACTAAAACCTTAGCAAAACTTCATCAAAAATTGAAACACGCCTTCCGGTAATCATCACAAGTTCCAGTTCTGGTCACATACATATTTCCATCATACATGTTCACCATCCAAACCGCAAATCACCAGTCATCGTCGATCGATTGATCCAATCAAAACAATTCTACTTTACCGGTTAAAGTCCTAATTCATAGACTTTAGATCATTGTTGGTAAACCCTATCTTCTGGTAACCAAATCACTTAGATGCTAAAAAAAAACATCAGGATCATCAGTAACATTAGTTCTAGCAATGACAAAACAAATAATTGATCATGTCATCTATTCATAGAATCTCAATCTCTTCATCACAAATAGACTTATATCCTTTACCAATGCAGTCATGCAACTTCAACTGCATGACCTAATCTGCATCAGTTATGTCAAATACCAACTATATCCCCCTTTGGCATTGATGGCAACACTAATTAGATACACAATTATAATACCATCATCATCATCAACTTGCTTACTAATATCACATGATCTCTCCTTTACATTCCCCCTAAATCAATGCTTCACTCAATCTGATCTTCAACTTCTCACATGTCTACCAAATCTGATTTCTATTCATTTCTTCTCCCCCTTTGACAACAATGCCAAAGATGTAAATGCATCACTTATCATAATTATGTCGTTGACTCTTTCACCATCTCTACTACATAAATTAGAAAACTATAACTGAGCATTAAATCAGAATTTTACATCAGACTTGCTCCCCAAAGGAGTCACTTGTTACCTTCATCAATCCTTAGTGTAAAATAAACATTAAATTCACAAGCTTGATGGATCTCCATCATTCTAGTTCTTTCAATGTAGAGGTCTAGCCCCTAGTTTACCTCTAAGAAACTCAAAAGTAGCCTTCGGTAAGGGTTTAGTAAAGATATCAACCAACTGATCTTTACTCTTCACATATTCCATCTTCACTTCCTTATCTTGAAATCTTTCCCTTATGAAATGATACTTCAATTCAATGTGCTTGGTTCTAGCATGTAACACAAGATTTTTAGAAATATTGATTGCACTTGTATTATCAAAATAGATAGTCACCGATTCTGACATATCTATCTTGAATCCTTCTAGCACATGTCTCATCCATATTGTCTATGTGCAATTCATGGATGCAACAACATACTCAGCTTCAGTTGTAGATTAAGAAACATAAGTTTGATTCTTTCTCGCCCATGCCACTAATTATCCTCCAAGTAGAAAAGCTCCACCAGTTGTTCTTTTTTGATCATCAACATTACCTACCCAATCAACATTAGTAAATACATTCAAAGTAAAATCACCTTTATAAGGATACCATAAACCATAGTCTACTGTGCCTTTGAGATACCAAAAACTTCTCTTCACATCCACCATGTGACTTTTTAGGCTCTTTTTGAAATCTTGCAATTAATCCAATAGGATGAGCAATATTCGGTCTACTATGGACAACATAATGTAGCTTGCTAATCATAGATCTGTACTCTTTTTCACTAACAATAGGGGAATCATCTTCTTTTGAAAACTTGCAACCAGACACCATCAGTGTACCTAGCAGTTTGCAGTCTTCCACACCGAAAGTCTTCAACACTTCTTTGATATACTTGGTCTGACAAATAAAGATACCACCATCCAGTTGTTGGACCTGTAAGCCAATAAAGAACTTAATTTCACTGATTAGAGACATTTCAAATTCCTTTTTCACTATATCAGAAAATTCCATTCACATATCATCATTGCCACCAAAAATTATATCATCAACAAACACTTCAGCTATCAGCATCTTGTCTCCATCAATCTTCAAATAAATATTGTTGTCCTCACTAGTACGTTGGAATCCAATCTTGATAAAATGTGCACGTAATCTCTCATACCATGCTCTCGGGGTCAGATTAAGACCACACAAAGCTTTGTGCAATTTACACACCATGCCTTTATCACCGGTCAAGGAAAATCCATCAGGCTATTTAGTGTATACATCTTCTTCTAGAATCCCATGTATTTAGTGTATACATCTTCTTCTAGAATCAATTTGGTAGAAATGTTATACTTCAAGTTCTATTTTCTCTCTTAGAAATGTTACCCACATCATTTTAGAATAGTCATCAGTGAAGATCATGAAATACCTATCACCATAATAACTCTTTGTTCTCATAGGGCCACAGAGATCAGTATGTACCAAATCTAAAACATTCTCAGAAATACCATTCTTGCTCTTGAAAGAAATAGAGGTCATCTTACCGATTTGACAATCTTTGCATATCACACTATCCGGTTTGACAAGTTGTGGTAATCCTCTTACAACACTTGACTTTCTTATCTTAATCAAATTATCAAAATTAACATGACAACATCTTTTATGCCATAAACAATTGTCATCCATTCTTGCAACCAGAGAATTATTAACATTATTGTTCAAATGGAATAAGTTACCTCTAGTTTACTTCCCGGTAGTAATCAGTTCACCATTACTTCCAAGAATTATGCATACTCCACTCTTAAATTCAAGCAAATAACCTTTATCATTGAGCTGACCAACACTTAAAAGATTAAGCTTACGACCATCAACCCAAAATACATCATCGACATTACTCTTTCCATTTAGAGAGATAGAACCTTTACCTTTTACCATGCAAGGAGAGTTGTTTACAAATATAACAACACCTCCATCAAATTCATTAAGGGTTATGAACTTACTTTTGTCTCCGGTCATGTGGTGTGAGAAACCGCTATCTATAATCCACTCATCACTATTCTCCATATGAGATACTAGTGCATTTTTATCAGATAGTTCCTCCTTCACAACTACAAACACAATTTCTTCATTGTCATCTTCTTCTTCTGACTCCTCATTGGTCACACCTTCATCTACTGCAACATAACAGTGTTTCTTGCCCTTTCCATTAAATCTTCTAAACTTGTCTTTCTTATCGATGTTAGGGAAGTTAACAACAATATGACCAATTTTATTATAAGAGAAATACTTCAAAGGTATCTTTCCTCTATCTTACCAGTGCCTCTTGGAAATTATCTTTGCTAACAATGCTTCAAGTTCCATCACTTGATCTTCATTGTCTTCATCTCCCCAGTTACTTCCATGACTTGTCCAGCATTCATGATTTTGATACATATCTTTTCCTTTTCTAGTAGATGAACCAATAATAGAAGCTTTAAAGGCAAATTCAGTAGATTTTGTCACACTATTGTCAAAACTATTTAATTCAAAACTTGTAAGCTCACCAATCAATGAATCAATAGTTACCTTATCCTTAGCAATAGATCTAAGTTCTTGGATTGTCAATACTCTAATAGCATACCGAGGTTGAAGAGTTTTGAGCATTTTACTTACTATTGTATCATCTTCTATTTTGCTTCCAGCACTCTTAATATTGCCAACAACTTCTTTGATTCTCTAACCATAATGTCCAATATTCTCTCCTTCAAGCATTCTCATGTCATCAAACTTTCCTCTCAAGCTTCCCTCTTTAGCTCTTTGAACATGCTCATCTCCTCAATAGATTGTCTCTAACTTTTCATAAATCTCACCTGCAGTTTCTAATCCTTCAATATATTCTGAATTAGATAAAGTACTTACAATAGCTTCTAGGGATTTCATGTTATCTTGTTGTTCTTTGAGTTCATCCGGTGTCAAGGGAGTAGTGGTAGGAGCAACATATGTCATTTCAACTTGCTTCCAATATTATGCACCAAGACCTTTAATGTAGATCTTCATCCTGTCCTTCCAGATCTTGTAGTTATCCTTGTTGAACTTGGGACCCTCTTTCTTCATCATCTTGAATTCCTCAAAATATTTTCCTCAAGTGGTTAGGCTTTCTATACATAGAGGATTGAAGCTCTGATACCAATTGTTAATCCTATGAGGATCTGGTTAATACTTGGGGGGGGGGTGAATCAGTATTACGACCAATTCAACATAAACTCAAAATCAAACTTATTTAAGCTTATCTCAAATCTGAAAATATCTCAACTTATGTAATCAAATCTAATAACCTCTTTACTAGATTCGCTTAACACACTAATCAAATTATTTACCAATACTTTCACCACCAAAGTAATCATATAAGCTTGATCAATTACCAATTCATTAACCTTATCAATAAGATCAAAAACTTTCTCAAACAACTTCTTATTAGTACTGATAACCTCTGATAAACTTTTGATAAAACATCATAACCGATTTCTCAAAAATAATGCATGAAAGGAAATATAAACAAGAACATCACATGAAAAAACTTTCACACATGAACACCATCAGTTTTTGACGTCGAAACCCAAATAGGGAAAAACCACAGTGAGAGTTGGCACCCACAAATATTTGTACTCTTTCAAAGTACACCCTATTAGGAGCTTAGCCTTGTTAGAAGCTTACAATATGCTCAGTTAAGAGCAGACCCTATCAAGAGTCACCCGGTAAGGGGATTTGCCTTTCAACTCGATTAGGAGCTTGATGATCTATTAGGATCAACCTTGTGAGAGGATTTAACACTCTTTTGAGAGCTTCCTTGTTAGGGGACTTAATGATTAAGGCATGTTAGAACCTACCCGGTCAAGGGATTTAACCTGCTGCAACCGTTAGGGAACAATAGTAAGAAAATGATCTATTTTCTTGCACTTTTTTGCTTGCTTGATCAGATCTAGCTATACACATCACTCTATAACTCTCAGACAGATTACACACTTCACTTGGATAGACTTGGATAGCTTAACACATTCTCTAACACCACCAACTCAATAAACATCAATTGTGTCTACATAAATAGCCATCACAACTAGGTCAGCCACACAACCTAATTACATCAAGAATTTACAGTAAGATCACAAAAGATCATCGTAGATCACTATCCAGATCATAACAACAAATTACAATGCAATAAAAATCATTGATTGATCATAACTCATCATAGAAATACGATATGTATCCTCAAAACACTCTCCAAAGAATTTCGTTGGTTTCCAAGAAAATCTTCCTTCAATCGTGCTAAAACAACTATTAAATCTTTCACGTGGGTTGTGTTGTGTTACCAACTTTAAGTAGACTTCACTGTCAATCACCATCATAACATCATTACCTATTTGAATATTTCATCATCAGTCATTAAACCCTACTAAAACCTTAGCAAAAGTTCATCAGAAATTCACCTTTCGATAATCATCACAAGTTCTGGTTCTGGTCACATACATATTTCCATCATACAAGTTCACCATCCAAACCGCAAATCACTAGTCATCGTTGATCGACCGATCCAATCAAAACAATTCTGCTTTACTAGTTAAAGTCCTAATTCACAGACTTTAGATCACTGTCGGTAAACCTTGTCTTCTGGTAAACCAAATCACTTAGATGCTAAAACAAAACATCAAAAACATCAATAACATTAGTTTCCAGCAATGACAACACAAATAACTGATCATGTCATATATTCATAGAATCTTAATCTCTTCATCACAAATAGACTTCCATCCTTTACCAGTGCAGTCATCCAACTTCAATTGGATGACTGGATCTGCATTAGTTATGCTAAATACCAACAAATACCTCCCCATTAGGAAGAAATAGAGCCAATGTTGCACCAAGAATGTCAAAGTGTGACAAAACTAGGTACTTGTCGATGATGATGAATCAAACACTACAACATGATAAAGATCTGGCTTGGAGACAGATGGATGATTACCAATAGAAGATGTACTTGATCCAAATACCTTCTCAACTAGAGAGTAAAAGTCTCACATGATTAAACTCAATTAATTTTTAAATAGCATAGCACTCTGCAAAATTTTGCTCCATTATGTAGGGGGCATCCCAAAACGTGGCTGGGGGGATGAGGCGATTACAGATCCTTTGCCACCTATGGATCCCTTTGGGTGGCAAATGGGCCATGTTCCTTAGTGCTTTTTTTGAGGAGGGAAGTGGGTTGACATTGTGATTCAACAGGGTTGTCAACTTGGTGATCTTAATCATGGTGCTCAACACAGTAATGAGGGTTTGCATTGGGTGGCTAATCAACGGATAGACTATCTTTATCGCCTTATTTCTGATTATTTCCATAGTTTTTCCTGTTAGAAGGGAGGGAATGGTCAGAAGGTTGTGAATAAGGCTCCTATTGTTCGGCGGCAAGTTTTTGGTGTTGAAAATCTTAGGGCTTCCAAGGGTGCCATTAAGGCGAAGCCCAGTTTAAATGTTGTGCCAAATGAGGGGGCTAGGATTTCCTCCACTAAGCAAGCCCTGGTTGAGTTGCAGTTGGCGGTAAGCCCTAATATTTCTTCACTTAGGGTAATTTTGGTTGGCACAGTTGGTAATGGTCATCCTTTGGCTAATCATGAGGTGGACATTTTGAAGCCATAGTTTGTTTGTCTTTTGGTGCCCTCGATTGATGCCTCTATTAATTCTTTGGGTAAGAAAGCCTATGATCTTTAGGTGCTTGCAATCATCATTTGGGTTTGGGGTGATTCTATTCCTCTTTCAAAATTGCAATGTAGGATTCATTCGCACTGGTATGGCACCTTGTATTTTCAAGTCTTGTCTGCTAGTTCTTTCATCGTTGTTTTTGATTCATCTGAAGCTAGGGATAATGCTTTAGAGGTTCCATTTTTCTGGCTGGGAAAGAATTTGATTTGTGTAGAAATTTGTAAACCTCTCTTTAAGCCTTCTTGGGTCTCCTCCAAACAAGTTTCACTCTGGTTTAAACTTCCTTAATTGCCCTCTGAATTTGTTAGTTTTGATATCAAAAAAAAAATTGGGGATTCCTTTGGCAAGTTCTTACTATCTCATTCAGTATTTGAGGATGGCTTTTTTTGGTTAAAATTTGTGTGTTAGTTGCTTCAAATATTTCCCTTCCTTTGACTTGCAATATTAGGTCTTCCGTTGGTATTTGGCATCAAAACATTGTTAGGGATTCTAATGATTTTGCTCGCTCCTTGGTATCTATGGATTCAGCTTTATTTTTTGATATGAAAAAGGTTAAATCTGCCTCTAAAATGTTTGAATCTTCTCATAAGAGGGACCTTGAATCTCTTTCTTGGACTAAAATGCAGACTATGTTGAAGGATTCTAATACCCCATCTTTTATTCCTCCTTTGGACAAGAATACCTCGGTTGGGGTTGGTGTCGGTCCAAATAAAACCAATTGTTCTATTCCTATAAATTCCTTGGGTCTTGATAAGGTCATTTGTGCTGATAATGTTAATTTGTTGCCTACTGGTGTAGTTAATCTTTCTTCAAAATTTGTGGGTCTTGACAAGGTTAAACCTATTGATAAGGTTGATTCCCTGCCTTCTGCAGTTGTTAAATCTGTTAAATTGGTTAAACCTTCTTATGAGCAACGCAGATCAGAGTCTTTTAAGGGTTTTGACAGTCCTCCTATTGTCCCAGATGGTCATCTCATTTCCCAAGTGCAAAACATTGTTAACAGAAATAATATTGCTCTTAACTCTGAGTTGGCAGACAAAGTGATTATCTCAATTTCTAATGACTTAGTTAAGATGGATACAGATTTATCTGCTTTTCCTACAAATAATCCTTTTGAATTGTTTGATCTGGATAAGGATATTATTCCTTTTATTCCTTATGTTCCTTTGGGTTCTAATGGTTTAGAGGGTCTGGATCAAGATAAGGATAGGGTCCCTGATGGAACAACTATTTTAGGTTACAATGGTGGATTGCCTTTAATCTAGTCCCCACTCCCTCTTGTATATCCTTTTAATAATCCCATAAAGAGGGGTCGTAAACCTAAACATGTTAAGACCTAGATAGAAATTGATGCGAGTATCCAATCAACTCTTCTTTCTCCTTTGGATTATTTCAAAAGGAAGAGGAAAAAGAAGCCTTTTAGTCCTTCGGTTACAAGAGCTTTGGCTTATAAAAGGAGTCTCCAGAAGGATTTTTCTGAGGAAATGGTCTCTCAAACTTCTTATTGTGAAAAGAGGGGAGCCACTACCTCCCCTCCAAGCCAATGAAGATCTTATCTTGGAATGTTAGGGGCTTAAATGCCCCTAACAAAAGACGCTTGATTAAGTCCCAATTGGACTTAATAAAGTGTGATATTGTGATGGTGCAAGAAACCAAGTTAAATTTGTCTTCTGCAGAATTGTTGTTTTCCTCTTGGAAGCCCTAGAAATTTTGCATTTCCTCCTCTGTGGGGGCTTCGGGAGGGCTTGCTTTTCTTTGGAATGATTTTAGTGTGGATCTCTCTTTGGTTGAGTCTTCATCCAATTGGATGCTTGGTTTAGTAAATAGTAGACTTTCTAATACTAAATTATGGCTTTTTAATATTTATGGTCCTATTAGCATTGTTGAGAAAAGGAAACTTTGGGAGAATTTAGTTTTGATTGCTTCTCCATTATTGGGTGCTTTTTTGGTTATTGGGTGTGACTTCAATGCAATTTCATGTCTTGATGAGAAAGCTGGGGGTATCATTCCAAACAAGTACATTATTGCTTATTTTTTTCATTTTATCAAAAAATGAACTTAGTTGATTGTAAAACTCAAAATGGCCCCTTCACTTGGACTAATATGAGAAAGGATTTCTGTCAAATTGCTAAAAGGTTAGACCATTTTTTGGTGTCTGAAAATTGGTATAATTTTGGTCGAGATTTCTTTTCCTCTATCCTGCCTTTTACCAGTTCGGATCATTTCCCTATCTTATTTTCTATTCTTGAGGATAGGGCCCCTAGGAATAAGCTTCGTTTCAAATTCGAACCGATGTGGTTTAGGGACCAATATTTTTTGCCCATATTGAAAATGTGGTTGTTCTCTGCTCTACATGTCAATGGATCTAGGATGTTTCAGATAGTTAAGAAACTGGCTTTTCTTAAAGGCAAGATTAGAGATTGGAATACTTTGCATTTTAAGAATATTTTTTGGGAAAAGGCTAGGATTCAGGAGGAAATTGAGCAAATTAATGAGGTATGGATTCTTTGTCCTATGATAGGCTTAAATGTTTGAAAGCCCAATTTGAGGAATTTTTGGCTTGGGAAGAATCTTATTGGAGGCGGAAATCTAGGGATCTATGGTTATCAAAAGGTAATAGGAATACTAAGTTTTTTCATTCTTCAACTAAGCTAAAGAGGAACTGTAGTAGAATATCTTGTATTCATGATTCCAATGGGAATTGTCTGTCTGATGATGGTGAAATTTCTTCAGAGGCTGTTAAATTTTTTAAGTCTTTGTTGTCTACTGAGTCAGTCTCTTTAGATAACAATCTTGTTAATTGAGTCCCTCCACTTGTTAATAAGGATGATAATAAGATGCTTATGGATCCTTTTACTATTGATGAATTAAGAGAGGTGGCCTTTTCCATGCATCCGGAGAAGGCTTTGGAGCCGGATGGGTTCACGGCTTTGTTTTTTCGGAAATGTTGGGACTTTGTGGAGAATGATGTTTAATTAGCCCTTTAAGAGTCTAGGCAGAATAGAACTATTTTGAAAGAACTAAATACTACTCTTATTGCCATTATTCCTAAGGTGGACAATCCTAACTCTTTCTTTGATTTTCATCCTATTTATCTTTGTAATACTTTGTATAAAATCATTACTAAGGCAATTTCTGTTAGGTTGGCTAAACTCCTTCCTAGGATTGTGTCTACTGATCAAGGTGGTTTTGTTCCTAGAAGGGAAACTTCAGAGGGTGCAATTGTTGCACATGATATTTTGCATTCCATTTCACTTTAGAAGACTCCACCTATGATTCTTAAACTTGATATGCTTAAAGCATATGATCGGGTTGACTGACATTCCTTAGTTTTTGTTTTGAATCGCTTTGGGTTTGCTCATAGTTGGGTTAAATGGGTCCTTTCTTGCATTTCTTTTTCTCATTTTTTATTTTTTCTTAATGTTTCTCCTACTAATTTTTTCTCTTCCTTTCGAGGGGTTAGGCAAGGGGATCCTCTTTCTCCCTTTTTGTTTATACTTCTGGTGGAGGCTTTAAGTAGGGTCATTTCTGATGATAGATTTTTAGGTCTATTGAGTGATATTAAAATTGATGGGTATCCTACTTCGCAATCCCATTTTATTTTTGTGGATGATACTCTCTTATTTGGTTCAGCCTCTTTGGCAGAGGCCAGAGTTATCAAAAAGATTATAGATGACTACTCTTCCTTTTCTGGGCAGAAAGTTAATAGTCTTAAATCAAAGGTGTTTTTTCTAAATGTTTCTCCTCTGGTTAAGAAATGATTGACTCATTTTTGGGGTTTTCAAGTGGGTTCCTTCCCTTGTAAGTATTTAGGCATTCCTTTTTTTGTTGGTTCAAATAAGGCAATGTTTTGGGATAAAATGGTTCATGCGATATCTTCTATAATTTCTTCTTGGAATCATAAATGGCTCACTTTAGCTGGTAAAATTCTTTTGATTAAGTCAGTGCTTAATGCCATTCCTATTTATTTGATGTCTATTTTGAAAACTCATCCCAAGGTTGTTCATTATCTAAAGGTGTCTTTAAGATCCTTTCTTTGGAATGATAACATTGGGGGTAAAAAGAAGATTTCTCTTTTAGCTTGGGATAGGGTGTGTCTTCCTAAGGAGTTGGGGGGTTTTGGTATCAGAGACTTAGTTTCTCAGAACAAAGCCTTGGGAGCTAAACTTGTCTGGAAACTATATATATACCCTTCTAGTAATGGGCTTCCATTATGTTTGCTAAGTATTTGAGGGGGGCTCCTACAGAATGGCTTTTCACAACCTCATCTCTCCCGAAAGGATTAACTTTTTGGAATTTTATTGTTAGTTGCAGATCATTTATTCTTCCTCACCTCTCTTGGGTAGTTCATAATGGGAAGAAGACTCGGTTTTGGGATGAATTTTGGAATGGTTATGCTATCTTATCTTCCATTCGGGATTGGTCTCCTTTGTCTGATATCCTTTCTGGTCTCTGGGGTGTTTTTGTTGTTGACTATTGTGATATTGATACTTCGGGTCCTTATCCTATTTTTTGATAGAAATCTATTGATTTTCTACCCATTAGTAAAGACCTCAAAGTTGCTTATGAACAGAAGCTTGAAAAAAGATTTCTTGTGTTTCAAGATCAGGATGATGCTTTGGTTTGGACTAAGAGTGCCTCAAGGTCTTATTCTGTAAAGGAGGGATAAAAGGTCTTGTCTCATTCCTCTTCTTCCTCCCCTTGGCCTTCTCATCTCTTTTGGGATTCGGCTTGTCTTCCTAAAGCTAGTTCTTTTGCTTGGCTTGCAGATCAAGATAGTTTTCTCACTAGGATGAGATTAGATAGGCTTGGGATTACTACGGTCTTTCCTTGTGTGTTTTGTGGTTTCGTTATGGATTCCATGGATCATGTTTTTCTACATTTCCCGTTTGCTTTGGATTGTTGGTACTGGTTGTTTGGTATGCTTGGATGGTCTTCTTCCATTGGTCCTAATTTAATGTCTCATTTTTTGGCTTGGCCTTTGTTGTATTCGTCATCATTTTACTCTTCTCTTTAGGTTGTTGCTCCTTCTATTATCATTTGGAATATCTATCTTGAGAGGAACTCTAGAATTTTCAAGCATAAATCAGCTTCATTGTTGGATGTGCTTGATAAGATTCAATCCTCCATTTCTGAGGTGGTGCTTTCTTACATTTATAAAAATTTGGATCATTTGTCCTCCTTTTCTCATTGGGATAATTGGGTGACAAGGAAATGGAAATATCTTTGAGTCATTCCATCTCATGGGGTTGTAGCATCAGGCTTATTCTCTCTCACCAATCCTAGGCTTGCTAAATGATCTCCTCCCCCACAATTCTCATTTAAATTAAATTTTGATGGGGCTGTGAAGGGTAATCTGGGAAAGTCGGGAATTGGAGTTGTCCTTTTTTATCACAATTCTAAGATTGTCAAAGTTGTGTGTAAATTTATTGGCATTGGTTCCAACAATTCTGTTGAATTTCATTCTTTATCTTTTGGTCTAGATTTAGCCATCTCATTGGGAATTAAGGATATTATCATTGAAGGGGATTCAATGTAGTTGTTTCAATCTGTCTCTAATAAGAAATGTGTTTTCTAGCACTTAAAATACCTTTTAGATCAAATTATTGCTCAATTGAAGTGTTTCACTACCTTTACTATATCTCACTACTATAGGGAAATAAATTGTATTGCAGATTATCTTGCTAATAAGGCTGTAGTTAAAAAAATTGTTGAGTATTTGGAAGTCTCCCCTCGGGATATTCCCTCTTCTTGCATTAGTTTTTTTTTTTAAGTTTTCCTTTGGTTGAAGTTTGGGATCAGGGGTCTCTTGTTTGATTTAGTATGGTAGGTGTATTCTGATCTTTGATGGGTTGATCTTTTCTTTGGTTGGTTGGTTTTCCTTTTTGATTGTTTGTGGTCTATGGCTTTCATCACATTCCTTGTTGGTTGTGGATTTTCTTTCATGTATTACATTAGGGAGGGTGTTGTCTGGCCTTATGGCAACATTTTTGTTGATGGCATACTCGGTAAGTATTTCCTCAATGAGTAAGGAGGGTCATGGAGCTTCATCTATACGGTTTTGATCTTGTCTGTCAGGTCAGATTTAATTGATCTTTCTCAGGCTTTTATGCCCTCACACACTTGGTTATTATTATTAGTAGGCACTTTGTTCCACAGGTTGGTTGTTTTGGTTTTGGTTTTCATGGTGGGAAGCTTTCCTTATCTTCATAACAGTAAGGAGGATGGTAACTTTCTTTGATGATGACATTTATGGTAAGTTCTTCTTTTTTGAAGATGGTGGGTGCTTCAACTTCATCTGTGTGGTGTTATATGTCTGGCAGATTGGTTTTATTTGGTTAATCATAGATTTGATACTCGAGGTCTATCCGGTTAATCATAGATTTGTTGCTCGCAAATGCTCTTATTCATCTATTCATTATTATGAGTTGGCATTTCTTTATCTTGTTTCATAGTTGGTTGCTTGATTTGGTAATCATGGTGTGATGAGCTTGGGTAAGTTGGCTTGTGGCAGCTTCTTTGTGATGTTGTATCGGTTAATCATTTTTATGGCAGTTATCATTATCATGGTTTGCAGTCTGCTTACTTGATTGATTAATTATGTTTGGTTTTTCTTTGTTCACTCCCTTGGCAAGTGGGTTTGGTAATTATGTTTCAATTTTTTGGTTCTTGCACTTTCTGTGTTGTATCGTGCTTTATCATGGTTGAATTCATGATGATCTATCTCACTTGGTTTGGCTTATATATGGGCTCTGGTTTTTCTTTTTCCATGCTTTTCTATCCTTTATTTTGGTGGTTCTTCTCATATTTTAAGATGATCTGTTTCATTCGAATGTTTTTGTTAAGGCTTGGAAGATGGTGGTTGTCTTTGGGGCCTTGGAAATTGCAGGTGGTTTGGTATATGCGGTGGTTTCTTGTATCTCTTTTTCTAACTTAGCTATTTCTTTGGGCTAATCTTTGGCTTGGCCTCATTTTGGTTCCATCAGGTTTACAGCATCCCCTCCTTCTTCTAATATGGATTATTCTGTGTTTGCTTACGGTTTTTGTCTTGGCAGGCTCACTTGTAGTGATTTCTCTTCTTATTATTTTTCTCATGCTAATCAGTGGGTTGGAGACTTGTTCTTAATAGGTAGGGGTGGTTTGTGGTCAAGTTTTTTTCTGATCTTTCATTTTTTTGGTGGATGTTGATCTTCCTGATGATTCGAATGGCAATTTATGCTTGTATGCCTCTCATGGCAACTTCTTTTGTGTCTAATAAAAATATTATGTAATATGGGGTGGGATTTTGGTGGAATGTGCCTAGGAGGGTTTTATGGGTAGGTAGGCTTTGTGATTTTTGCAATACCGAAAGGTTTTCTTACTGTTTCTTTCCTTTCAGTACTCATTGAACTAGACACCTTGTAAAAAAATATTTTATATTAATATAATTCAGTGGTATATCCACTTTTATCAACAACAACAAAAAGTCTAGGCGGAGGTGCCTGCGGGCCTGCAAAGCGGTACATGTAGGTACCCTTATGGTGGTAGGGATACCACCCCTACCATGGCCAAGGGCATGCTAGGTGTGGTACACATACCACACAGGTGCCGCAGGCCACTAGCCCGACAGGTACGTGTAATCTGTAGGCCTGTCGGGTATTTGTGGTACCCGTAGATATAAACCTGCAAAACAATTGCCCCCCAAATTTTTTATTTAAAAAAACTAAAACTAAAATGCAACCCCCTCCAAATAAATTAGGATTTTAATTCTAATTTTTCAAAAAAAGAGTGAAATAAATATTTTTTTAATAAAAAATAAAAATATACTAGTATGCAGACTATATCGTTATTTGTACGGTCAAGGGGGATAAAAAAATTTCAGCTTGGAGTGACGATGGTTTATTTGGACAAATTGACAGGAGATCTTAGGGTTTTTGGGTGTTCTGAGTGCGATGGAGATGTCAGATTTTGCCAAAAAAGCTCCAAAATTGCATATTGCTTCTTGGACAAGTCACCACCCTCCACCTTCAAACGGCTTTAGATTTGGCCTCAAATGTCGGATTTGGATGAAACAAAAGGTGATTCTAACTTTTTCAAACCTCCTCAATCAAATGGTGACCTCATATTTGACCCACCAAGCTCCAATAATGACTTGCAATAGAAAGCTCCAATTTGCAATACCCTAAATTACATCAATTTTTTCTCAATTGACAAACTAATGACACTCCAATGGCTTTGATACCATGTGAGAATTTTTCAAGATCTAGAGTCCAATTGATAGCACAAACAAGAGAGAATAAATGTGACAAGAATAAATAGTATTGCTATCAAGATGCAAAATACCCAACTGACTGAGTTGATTGATTGGATTGTTACATATAATGAAAATGAGCCTGCTTATAAGGACAAGACATGAGAGCACACAATCATGACATTTGGTTCAATGAGATAAAAGGGCAGGTGAGAGTAGGTTGGAGTAGCTAGGAGAAATAATAAAATATTCCATAACAGGTGGATCACCCATTCAAGGTGGAATGTAACAACTATTGTCACGAAGGATGCACCCGCTTTTACAAAGAAAATCAATACCAGTACTTATGCAATCTTGTACAACATGAAAAAGAAACTTGAGTTGTGGGTAAACTCAGAATGAGAAATGAATCTCCAGGTTATGGGCCAAATCCCTTTGAATACCTCCTAAAACTAATGATGGGTATGGAAAAGAGTAAGGAATAATTAGAAAAACTGAAAATTGAAACTACTCTAAGAGGAGATGCACCAAACTATAATGATGAGAATTGCCATAACTCGCAAAAACCCACAAAAATTTTGCTCACACAAGGTAATTAGATTCTCAACCACATAATTAATTCCTAGAAAGGTTTGGAAAAATAGTCAACTTGGAAGGAAAATTGGTTTCACAACACAAATTGATTGAAAACCTACAACTCAAACTAAGACCTATGATTTATTGAAAAGAAATAATGCATGCACACTTAAGAGACAAAAGCTTCAAGGTTTTAGAATGAAACACAAAAATACTCCTATCAAATTTGTCATGGACATACACAACTGCAAAGGAAAACTTATAAATTCTGCAAATAAAAGGAGTCTTTTGCAAAAATTAGAACTAAAAAAACACTGTTGCAAATTTCTCTATATCAATGAATGAGCTACAAATCTCTGCAAATTCTCTTATGGCAAGAGAAAAACAAAGACAAGAGCTAAGGGAAAAACTAACAAGCTTTCCTCTTATATACAATAATAGGGCATGCAACCCTAAAAGGAAAAAACTGCACTCCAAACCCAAGAACTGAAGTCCAAAATCCAAGCACAAGGAAAAAGCCTCCAAAAAAGGATCCAAAACTGCATGAAAAGATGCCAAAATATTGTCACAATACCCTCAAGTCAATATACAACCAAAAAGGACCCTCAAAATAGCCTCAAACTCGTGATATTTGCTCTATGTCCACTGAAACTGTTGCTGAAAACTAATCCTCTGTCAAATGCATGTGTGTATAAGGGGAAAATAAAATAAATATTAAAGTTAGCCAATAATGACTTTTAATTTTAATATCTATTGTGTATGGATGATTTATTCCCTTAGTATGTCTATATAATAAATATTAAAAGTAACTTAAAAGAGCATCACTTTAACATTTATTTTACATTTCAGTTATGCATGGATGTATATGACAGAAAATAAAAACTCCTAAGTGCGTGAGATTAATTATTTTTATTTATTTATTAATAATGGTATTGGCATGCGTAATTTCATTAGTTTAATACCATTATTAAATAAATAAATAAAATAAAAATAATAAAAAGCATTATGCACTTAAATAAAATAACAAGGGTTTTAAGCCCCCCATGACTAGCATGACTAAGACATAAGGTCTTAGTGGGAGTTAAAAAAAATGACCACCATATGCATAATTAACAAAATCTTCTAAAAAAAAAAGCCCAAAAATATCTCAAGGGAAATTAGGGCATTGAAGGTAAAAAGTATTTTGAAAACCCTAAAAGATGTATTCTTTTCACTTTGTTTTTGTGGGTGAAACCCTCTCTGGCCACCATCCACTCCATGTGTGCTCAAGTTAAACTAGGTATTTGGAGTTTCAGTGTATCAACTGGGGCTCACATTGGTGTTGAAGATTCTTAAGCCTAACCTTTGTATGACTAACTGAGGTAGGTGCTTTGTTTTTTTCTTTCATGTTATTTCTTCTTGGAAGGAAAAGATGCTTTTCTCTTTACTCGTTTAGATTTAGAGTTCTTGAAAGAAACCTTTTATGCATGCTTTCTCTGTGTCTGAAGTATAATATTTGTGCCTTCACTTTTCGTATGCATGAGGAAAAAATAAAAACCTTAGATCTTTATTTATCTTTCTCTTCCTGCTTATATTATGTTGCCATGCATATCCCTATTTGGATTAAATTAGGGTTTGATCGAGGCTTCTTCTTTTCATAGTAAATGTTGCTTTATTTTATGTGCCCTGTATTTTTGCATGAAGAGAGATTGATAAAAACCCTAAATATGGCATTCACTATGATTTGAGGGTTGAATGTTCATTTGTATACATATTTTGTATCACCTGCATTTGTCATGACTACCATTCTATTGAGCCTTCTATGCACTATTCTTTTGTCTCATATTTTCCCTGAAAATCTCTTTATTTGCATCTAGGTTTAGCAATGACTGTTAAAACATTGCTCATTCTTGGAGACCCTATTGATGTCTTCATTTAGTCTTTGTAGCCTCCTTTGATTCTGTTACCACTGCTATAATTGCAGTTAGGCTTGAATAGTCTTTGATTTTTTCAAACATGTATAATGCTCGTATAATTGTTCATGGTTGCTTCAACACTACTTTGTCTTAGATTTATTATCATTGACTGATCTTCTCAGGTAATTGTTTTAGCAGTGATTCTTTAAATTATTTCACTGTCAATATCCATTGGCCTATGCTTCTTTATAGCGTAGTAGAGATATAAATTTGAGAGTTGAATACATTCTTTTGGTGAATCATTGTTAAAGAATTCACCCTAATCTCTGAGACAGTTATTTAATACTCTTTGAAATGTCAAAGGTTGTTGTTAACATCTCTCTGCCTACTGCTATAACTTATCAAATTTGTGACTGTTATTCTATAGGCTCTTTTCTCTATATTGAACCTGTATCATAATCTTAACACAAGCCTGAGCTATCTCCTCTCACTATAACTATTTTTCTTGATGACTAGGGTAGTGCTTTAAACACCCGTAGTTTCTCACTATCTTTTCATTTGATATTTGGTTGCTATGAATTTTTTAATAATATGTGGCTCATGATGCATTTGATGGTAAAAAGTATTTACTTGTGATAGTTATAATGGCACTGTTCTTTGTATTGAGATCATTTCCTTTTCTCTACCATATGACTGAGATTATATCATTTGTTGCTCACTTCCAATGTCTTCAAGTTTTAGATATGTTGTCATTTCCACTACATATTTCATCGTATGGCTTCCTTTGTGTTAAGTGTTCTATTCATATCTTAATGCACATGTCCTCAATGAGGTATTTGAATTTTAATTTCCTCTCTTTTGTGATGGTTTGTTATGCTTGATGAAGGCTTGTTTGAATGGATACTTATCTTATATACTACTCATGAAGGGTTCACTATATATATGCACTTGCTACACTTTTTGATCTTTTTCCTTTGATGGCTATATTTAATCCTTGTATGAATCTAAAAGTGCTTTGTCTTTTATTAACAAATGGACTATCCTTATGAACAATGAATAATGTCAATGTCTTCCCATTCTCCACTGTAAACCTAAAGGGGTAGTCAATGTATCTTCTGTATTGTCATGATATGTAAGACCTTGAAGTTCATCTTGGTTCTTGGAGTGATATCATGGAATATCTTTTCACTATATTTTGATTGTAATATTTTAGTTCTATCTTAATCATATGTCACTATCAAAAGATGTTAGAGGTTGCATCTTTCATTGTCATTGACTGTAATATTAACTGGCTATCTTAAATCTCTTTGATGACATCTGATGCTTACTATGTTATTTCTTTAATCATTGTGATGATCTTTACTCATTGAAGCTTTCTTTGTGACTGTCCATGATGATTACTGTGCATTTGAAAGTTAAAAATGATAGTTGTGACGGACTACTCTAAGGTGAATTTTATCCTTATCATGCTCTGGGTTACTCATAACTGAGTATGTTCTTTAAGGATTGCAGTGATGAATAATGTCCTAAAACTATATATTGGCCAAGTTAATCATATGGATTTATACATGCATTTATTGTTATACCAATTCATATTTTATGCTCTGTGAAATCTGCTTTATTGCATGATTTGTGAAAAATGTTGCCTTCAAGTCTAGTATCGAGAAGACTGTCATCAAAAATTTTCTTCTTCTTAGATCTGCAAATGTAATGTTGTATTTTTGGGCAAGTGCCTCTATTCTTTTTAACTATACTAAGGTTTTGACCAACTTCTCTGCCTTGTCAATCATGTTGGATTGTGTTGTTCACTATTTTGATCGTTGATTAGTATGCACTCTCTGGATATCACTATATCAACTGCATTATTTATTTTGTTGAATCATAAGTCACCTATAGAGTTGATTATCATCTTAAAATGTTTGGTTTTTAATAGGCATCTTATATTTGCTTCATATTTGAAGGCACTGTGTTGTATGCATATCCTTTAGGGCTCCTTTGTGTTATATTGAAGATGAAACCATTATTATTGTTGATGAAGCTAATAGCAATTTTGATTGTGATAATCATTGGTGCTGCTTATAAGGTTTTCCAGCTATAAATATTGCTATTCTTTTGTGTCTTCATGATTGTATATCCCTATTTCATATCTTTGTAAAAGATGTGTATGAATGCCATTGAAAGCGTTTTATATTTATAGCAATATAATAGTTTTATTGACGAATGCCACTATATGGCCTATGTCCTTTGGTTGACTATGCATCCTTGATGGTTGTCCTATCTTGTGTCAATTCCCTTGGGCTTGTCATAACTATTGTAGATGCCTTTTATTTCACTGTTGGCCATCTCTATAAACTCTTTGTGAGGACTTGCATCATACCTCATTATTGTTGTATAAATATTTATCATTGTTAATTATGAAATCATGACTGTCATGTTGATTGTTAAGGCATAGCAGTACCCTGTTCTATTTCATTGGTTTTCCTTAAGTTATATAGCTCACTATCCTCTAAATGTTGCTTTGGTTCACCAGTCATGAATGACTATGTATTGGAAAAGTTATAGGGTCTGTGTGCATGATGTCTTTACTTTTCTATGACTATCAAAACTATATAAATGTTTTTTTTTTGGTCATATCAACTTAGATTTGTATCTTTTGGCTTGACCTAATGATATGGCTTTGTTATGTTTGTCTTTTTTTTCATTGATCATGCCTTCTGTTATGTCCTTGGAAGCCTTTATACTTTCATATCTTAGATCCTTCGTGATTTGTTTCTCAGAGCACTATATGCTTATCTTTACTCATATGATGGCTTTAGTCACCTGTTGACCATGGAACAAAGTTTTATTCATTTTTGTATGTGTTGTCATCGGATGACAGTTTATAATATCATTGAAATCCAATATATGGGACCATGGATACAACTGTGCTCAATGTTTGATAGCTGATTAGTGTCACCCTGTGAGTGATGGCTAGTATGTTGAGTTCAACCCTTGTGGGAGCCCATTTTAACCCACATACTTGATATTTATGAAATGGAAACCTGTCTTATACTTGCATAGTGAACAAACAAGTTAGATAAATTGAGAAGCCCATGGAGCTTATAATGACTTGTCACTTTGATCTTTGATTCTCTTGTTGTTCTATTTTGATTCTTTCCATCTGTAGTTTGATATACATGTGTATGAGTAGATTTGTTAGAGAATTTGAGATCTCAAGATCTAACACACCTGTCCTTCACCTCTTGCAGGTACTCTAGGAGCCCTAGGAGTATGAAGACACAATGATGAAGCTTGATCACACCAATGGTACATCATTGAAAGGCAATGATGGATCCCTTTTTCTCTCTCTTTTATTTATACATATATCTATAATTCTACTTATTGTACTTCTCAGTCATACCCACGGCTTGTGTGGGTCCTTACACATTTATATAAATGTAAAAGCTTCTCTCACATGTAGTTTTAAAAGTACATTGTTGAAATGCTTTGCATCTGAAAATAATTCTTCATTTGTATATTCAAATATGATAAATGATGAAGTATAAAGAAAAAATTTGTGTACCTTTATTTCATTTGATGTGTAAGGCTGATCATAGGCCTATCGAATTTTGATGATTCAAAATTTAGATAAAATTTTGGTGACCTCTCAGGAGTGTTTGCCTATTATACATGTCAACTTAGAGAAGATGCCTTTAGTTGTATCCATTGGGCACATAGTCTTGCCCTCTGTCTGAAATTTAGCTCTTTGAAACTCAAACTAAAATAGAAAAC
The DNA here is from genome assembly GCF_030272615.1 of Cryptomeria japonica. Taxonomy (NCBI): domain Eukaryota; kingdom Viridiplantae; phylum Streptophyta; class Pinopsida; order Cupressales; family Cupressaceae; genus Cryptomeria; species Cryptomeria japonica. Next base: position 467,653,972 of record NC_081411.1, on the reverse strand, counting down.
AGGAGCAGAAACAAAAATGAAACAAAACAAGGCTCTCTAAAAGAGCCTGCAAGCTATGCAATAAATGCACTTATTGAAAACAATAAATGTGCAAAAGAACTTATTACCTGAAATCAGTCCTCAAAAACAAGGTTTGGGGTGGATCCCATTAACTGGGATCGGTAGTGCTTCTCCATCTAGCTTTGAAAGATAAAATGCATTATGATGTTTCTTCTCATTGATTATATATGTGCCATCCCACATGGCATCAAACTTGTTATGCCTACGAGGTCTGCTTTTAAGTTCATCCCATTTGAAAACTAAATCACCTTCATTGAAGGTCCTTGCTACTGCTTTCTTATCAAATATTTTCTTCATTTAAGAATGATGAATTTAAAGCTTTAAGGAAGCTTCCTTTCTGGTTTCTTCCAACTCCATTAATTGAGCCAGCTTGATTTACATTGGCTGCTCCTCTAGTATTTTAAGCTCTTTTATGTAACTTAGAGTTGGAAACTCTACTAATATTGGTAATTTGGCCTCTTTTCCATAAACTAGAACATAAGGTGAAAAAAATGTAGCTCTCTTTGGTGTCATTCTATCATCCCATAGGGCTAACTTCAACTCTTCATGTCATGTTCTCTGATTATGCTGAATAGACTTTTTAACGATCTTAATCAGATATTTATTGGTTGATTTAGCCTATCTATTACCCTAGGGGTAATAATTTGATGACGCACTTAGAAAAACATTGTTCTTGACAAACCAATCTGATACTTTTAAACCAATAAAATCTAAGGCATTATCTAATATGATTGCATCAGGGGTACCAAACCTGGATACTAGATCTTGATAAAAATTCAAAACTAAATTCTCATTGCATCTTTAAGTGCAATTGCTTCAATCCATTTTGTAAAGTAATTTGTTGTTGTTAGGATCCACTTATGTCCTACAATTGAAAGTGGGTTAATAGCCCCAATAAAATCTAATCCCCATTTGGCAAATGGTTGTTCTATCTGTATTGGATGAAGTGGAAAATCTATAAGTCTTTTCTTTCCTGCAAAAAGTGAGCATTTTCACATTTTCTGACCCACCTTTGTGTATCTTTGAATAAATCCAGCCAGTAATAACCGACTCTCAAAATTTTTAGAGTTGTTGCTCTTGCTGCAAAATGACCTCCTGCAGGTCCATTATGGAATTCTTCTAGAATTCTATTAATCTAATTTGGTTGTATGCATCTAAGAAGAACTCAATGAAAATCTCTTTTATAAAGCACATTACCAGTGACAACATAATAAATTTCTTGTAATCTATAATACCTCCTTTTGGACTTGTCCAATCCTTCAGGGAATTCACCAATAAGTAGATAATGGATCATTTTTTGAATCCAATCTTTTTTTAGAAGTTGTGGCATCAGCTACTGCATTTGTTTCTTCATCTGAGGTAGCATCCTCTTCTTCATTTGTGAGTATAAAGGCATATTACTCTTCTAATTGTTGGTTGTTTTCTATATCTTCTTCCATCTGTTCACATAAACCTTTGTCTCTAACTAGTTTTGTTACCTGAATATCAATATCATATTCCATAACCCTGGTTATCCATCCTGCCCTCTTATCATTTATATCTTTGTTAAGCAAAAATTCTTTAATTGTAGGATGTGCTACTAATAGATGAATCTTGTTGTTAGAGAGCATATGTCTAAATTTCTTGAGGCTCCTAATAACTGCAAGCATGTTATTTTCTACAAATGAATATCTTACCTCATAATCCTGTAATATATGGCTATAAAATGCAATTGGCTACTCTTGTCCTTCTTCATTTTCCTGACAAAGCATGGTTGAGATAGTATCAACGTTGGTATTTTGATGATGTTTAGTTGTGATTGTCATTGATGGATACACACTTATTTGATGAGTGTATTATTCTCAACCAGTAACTGTTCTAATCGGTATTGTATGAATAGTCTTTATTTGATTGAAGACTATCAGTGTTTTAAAGGAGAAGCTTATTAGTCAAGTGGTATGAAGACCTCAAGCAGAACAGAGACCCCGAGTAGCAGTCAAGTCAATCTTTTGATCAGGTCGACTATGATCAAGTTTTCCAGTCTTCACCTATTAAGCGGTGATTGGTATATGTAATTAACCAGTATATATATGTAATGTGTGATGAGTTATCATCCACTGACACTTTAGCAGTGTTTCTGTGTCATGTTACCAAATGTGTCTAGATGCACTATACCTAGGAAATTGTAATCTAATTCTATTGGACTAACATGAAATCAAGTTCCTATTTAAGGACATCATGTCTAGGGTTTTAAGAGAAGAGAAGTATTTATGTGCGAATCTTTTGAGACAAAAGGTATCTCATGACTGAGATTGAATAGTGCAAAGCATAGAAGACTGAAGCAATGCTTGAATGCATTAACAAGTAGTTATCAGGGATCTAATCAAGCATTATGTGCTACTATCTAGATCACTCACTTGTTGATTACTAATATCTTCGACAAGTCTGAAACCCTTAACCGGGTAGGCCTAGCCAAGCCTATTGTAAATCCTCTAACAAGGTGGGTCACAGTTGTGGATCTGAAATCCTTTAATAGGGTAGTCTCTGACAGGACTTATCTCCTAAGAGAGATCTGGATTCCTAATAGGATCTATTCTGGTAAAGAATATTGTAAGACCTTAATCAGTCTGACGTTAACCGGTCTGGTTACTATTCTACAGATAGTTGACTTGTGAGTTTTACTCACTGTGGTTTTTCCCATTTGGGTTTCCACATCAAAATATCTTGTGTTATGGTGATTGTGCTTTTATGGGTGAATGCTTTATTTTCTATTTGGTTTGTTTATGTTTTAACCAGTTTACTAGTTAAGCTACTACACCAGTCTACTAGAAAATTGTTTAAGAGTTTGGTTAAGTTTTTATGTATATTAATTCACCCCCCCTCTTAGTATTCATCAATTGGTATCAAAGCCAACCTTTCCATAGGTATAACCAATTGAAAGGAGATATGGGAGAATACAGTATGAGGGAACTCACTCACCATTTGGCTGAATTTGAGAAAGCCTATGATGAACTCAAGATCAAGTTTAAAGCCTCTTTAGTCAAGAGAAGAGAGCTTGCTGAGCAGCTGATGGAACTTACTGAAAATAACTCCTTTGATGAAGCAGACATGGATACCCTAGTTGGAGAAGTGGAGAAACTAAATGAATCCAAAACTAACCTAAGGAGGGAGTTAGAAGGACTGACTATTAGGATGATTCAAGAACTAGAAAATAGGAGAAAAGTTGAAGATCTGGTAAAGGACAAGGAGCATGAGATCTTAAAATTAAAGCAAGAAGTTGAAACCATCATCGTCTATCTATGGGAGGGTAAAGAAGAGAAAGAAGAAATGCAAGATGAACTAAATGCAGTTATCTCTCAAAATGAAACCTTGGTGAAGACCAATGATGCTCTTTCCAAGGAACTTGCTGAGACCAAAGAAATACTTGCTAAGTTCAACCAGAGTGTTGTCAAGTTAGAACAAAAACTAGAATCAGTAAAACCATCAAAGGATACCACTGGACTTGGTTTCTCTAAATACAAGGAAGGTGAGACCTCTGGAACCAAGAGTGATGCACTGAAGAAACAATCAACACCTAAGGACAATAGCAGAAGTAAAGGTAACCAAAATTTTAAACCTGTTTGCTTTAATTGTCTTAAGGAAGGACATACTGCCAATGTATGTAGGAGCAAGCCTTACAATAATTTTCCTTATTTTAAAATAATTTGGCTAGACCTAGTAGATTTAATGGCCAATGTTATGCATGCAACAAGTTTGGGCATAGAGCTTTTGAGTGCATGTCAGTTATCAACAACTTTGGAAATACACCAAGATCCAATGGAGCTGCCCCTAAACCTCTTATAAACTGGAACCCAAACCAGTACAGAACCCACAACCACCGGTCAAATTGTTGTGAAGTGGCAACTAGTTGGAGAGAAACCTATCTAATCTATCATGGTAGTGGTCACATTTCTGCAACATGCAGAAGGAAGAATGGAAATGTAAATACTGGACCATGGAGAACACCTGGAATGGTATGCTATCACTGCAACAAACTAGGACATACCACCAGAGCATGTAGACTGAGAAAGAATCCATCGGGAAACATACCGATCAACACTGAAGGGAAGATTGATATTGAAACCATTCAAGCAGATATGGACAAAACTTGGAAAAAGAAATATGAGGTGAAGTCACATGATGAACTAGTTTCCGCACCAAGTGTAGAAATCCCTGAATCAATAAACTGAGCTTCAAAAAGCTTAGGGGGAGCATATCGGTATAAATATTTAGAAATCCCCAGAGTATATTGGTAACACACTTTTATCGATAGTTGTTACCTATCAACAGATAGAAGAATTGAAGCGGTAAAAAGTAAAATTAGGGTTTGAACCCTAATAAGTGATGCATTTATTATGGTAGGTGGGAGCAAGTTTAAAAGTGACTTTTGTCATCATTTCTACTTACCTAGCTGTCAAGAAACTTCATTTAAGATGAGTAGTGCAACCAGAGCATTTCATCTCACATTTGAAAGAATTCAGAAATAAATCTTGCTCAAATTCTTGCAACCATTTCATACTATCAGTGTGAAAGTCAGAGTGGTAATCAAGCGTCTGGAGAAGTGTGTTTTGCTTGTCATCAACAAACCCTAAAGCTTAGAGAATAAAGGTATTTCTCTTTGAAACATTCTTATCATTTGGAATCAGTTTGATATGGCATATGCATCTAATATCCCCTCTAGTTCTACTGAACCTAAGGACACACCTGAGCTTCTTAAGATGAGATATAATGCCCTATCCCAAATTCCCACCGGAGTCATTTTCGAAGGTGATGTTATAGAATATATTGATTGTAAACTAGAACACCTAGGGTCCCTACTAATTCACTCCCAGCTGAGTCTGTTATGTGGAAATGATAAAAAGATTAAACCTGAATATAGCATAATAGAGAAGAAGAAATTGCACAATGCAGTTTACCTTCTTGAAGATTTTACCAAGGAACACATCAGGATTATCCTCAGTAGGGTTCATGGTGACAAAATGTACCTTGAACAAACACATGACATTACACTAGAGGCAACTCATGCCATTTCTAGATTTTGCAATATTGGGGAAGTGCCTGTTCTTCGAAAAATCCCTGAAACAAAAGTAACGGAGCTCACTAGTTCAATAAGTGATCAACAAGCAATGATTGTCAATACCATTAAAGATGATTTAGTGAAATATGCATGTATTGTAATTGGGTATAGAATATTTTATACTAGCAAAATAAATTTTGTTCCTTCAGGTATGGTGCATGCCGCTTATAGAATGATGAAGGAGGACGCAGAATGTGATCTATGTACCTGTATGAAGAATCAACTCTTAGAGAACCTAAAGTCGATCATATCGGATAAAACTCAAAGGTTCAAGTTTGGTCAATTACTAATTAGTTTATTCTTCTACTTTCAAAGATACTTTCATGGACTGAGAGATGTTGAATGGTCAACTGATCTACCGGTTACCAGACAAATAAAGGAGAGTCTGCAAGCAGTCGAAACTGGATATCCGGAGACCTTGAACAAGTACTTTGGTGAATTCAAACTAAAAATGAACTAGAGAATGAAAATATCTGGTGATTTAGCTAAAGAATATGAAGATGACATCTATTTCACCATCAAAACAAATGAATGCATAATGGAAGCAGTTGAACGCAGAAAAGATGTAGTTGGGCCTATGGCCTATGAGGTGGTAAATGATATATTGACAGGATATGCCTCAACCCTACTAGCCTCACCACTGGATCCCAAAAATAAGAGGATGGGTACTTATTTAGAGAGAATCAAATCTAGTGAGGAACCAAAGGAGATAAAAGGTAAAGAAGCACCATCGGCATCGACACCGGTTACATCTACTGCTAAACCCAAAGTGACCAAAAGGTCACCTGCTAGAAAGAAACCAGAGGCTATTTCGACAAAGGTGTTCAAAAGGACACAGAAAACTAGGAATCACTCACCAGATCCAGAAGACTCTGAGTCAAAGGTAGAAGTAAAGAATACAAGGAAATCTACCAAGAAAGTGAAGTCAATCGGTAATGTACCTACAATCTCTGCATAGATAAACTTAGATATTTCTTCTTACAAGCCTATGACACATTGTCAAAGAACCATAAAGAATATTAGAAGAAATTTCCTTGATGATTTAAAGGAATATTTTGATGATTTCAATGATAATGAAAAGGAGGAGGTTGAATAAGAACTCATTAAATATTTGTGCATAAATGATCGGTCACCTTCTAAGATCGAATCTGTTACATCTAAATCCTTGTATGATTCTTTGGACAACAAATGGCGCATTGCTATTGACAAGGAGCAAGACATCAAGGAGAAATTTTTTGCTCAATATTTTCCAGATGTCTCTAATTCAAAATTGTTTGAACTCATTGAAAAGAGAAAAGGCATTTTCTTCATGCAAAAAAGAAGACTTCTGCTACTCGAAAACAAATTTTTTGAAGTGGAACAAGACACCCATTTGAAGGTGAAAACTGTTGTTGACATGCAAAGAGTACAAGAAGCTAATCGGCTAGCTAAACAAGAGCCTGATCTATCCACAACCAAACTCGATGAAGTCTTAAAATATGGGTGAAAGAATAGGAGAACAAAATGATCCCTTTGATGTTGATGCACTAGAAATAGAAGATATCACTCCAGATAAGGAGCAAGCTGAAACATAAAGATTAGAGAAAGAAAAGGCAGAGAAAGTGGAAAATGAGAAACTTGAAAAGGAGAAAGCAGAAAAAGAAAAACAAGAGAAAGAACAAGTGGAGAAAGCACGACTAGAAAAGAAGAAAATGGAAGAAGAGGAAAATAAGAAAAAGGAGGAAGAAGAGAAGAAAAGAAAGGAAGTAGATGAGAAAAAGGAAAAGGAAGAAGAAGAAAAGAGGAAAGAAATAGAGAAGAAGAAGGAAGAGGAGAAACAGAGAGAAGAAGAGAGAAAGAAACAAGAGGAGAAGACTTTCAAGCTAGCCCAAGAAAGAGATGAAGAGGAGAAGCGAAGACAATCGGAGGTCAAAGCCAAAGAAGGAGAGCAAATTCCTAAGGCCACTAGAGATCAAGCCAAGTAGATTGATTCCACCAGTTCCACTGACTTGATTCTTGCCTGTCTGACCCAATCGGCTGATGAAACTGAGCTACTACAAAGCATTCACTTAGCGCAGGAAAGATTGGAAGAACTAAGGAAAAAGAAAGAACAGGATGTCATTCAGTTTGTCGTTGACACCCTCTCCAATCTAATCCCCGGTACTAATCTCCCTAGTATCGATTCCTCACTGGCTAAGCTCAAACTACTCTTCATAGTAGTCGATGACCAGGTACAATGTTTGGAAGATGTTGCCCAGGCCACTGCAAAGAAAAGCCATGAAAAGGCACTCACAGTTACCTTAATACAACACATGAATGACAATTGGGCAAAACTAGTTAAACAGAAAGATAATATAAGGTCAGTTATGGGTGAAGGTCACCTACTCTTGAGTAAAATCTATCAATCTCACCTATTCTATGAAGATTCTCTGAAGCAGAAGACCCTATTACAAACTGAGTTGTAGAAATACATTGGCAATTTCAACCTTCCCTATGATTTGTTCACAGCCTATGGACACTTTGTTCATCATTATCAACATCAAATTGCCAAGCTTGACTCAGAAATTTGCAATCGGACTCAAGATTTGCAGGAGCTTCAGTTTCTCTTATTGCCTAAAGATTGGAAGAACTAAGGAAAAAGAAAGAATAGGATGTCATTCAGTTTGTCATTGACACCCTCTCCAATCTAATCCCCGGTACTAATCTCCCTAGTACCGATTCCTCACTAGCTAAGCTCAAACTACTCTTCACAGTAGTCAAAGACCAGGTACAATGTTTGGAAGATGTTGCCCAGGCCACTGCAAATAAAAGCCAGGAAAAGGCACTCACAATTACCTTAATACAACACATGAATGACAACCGAGCAAAACTAGTTAAACAGAAAGATAATATAAGGTCAATTATGGGTGAAGGTCACCTACTCTTGAGTAAAATCTATCAATCTCACCTGTTCTATGAAGATGCTCTGAAGTAGAAGACCCTATTACAAACTGAGTTGCAGATATACATCGGCAATTTCAACCTTCCCTGTGATTTGTTCATAGCCTATGGACACTTTGTTCATCATTATCAATATCAAATTGCCAAGCTTGACTCAGAAATCTGCAATCGGACTCAAGATTTGCAGGAGCTTTAGTTTCTCTTATTGCCTAAATTGCAGGTACTCCAGAAATGCTTTTTGAACCTAGAAGCTATCACTGTGACACAAGAGCTGAGCACCATAGATGCGATGGAAGAACTAGCCTTCCAAATGAAGACCAAGAGTGAAATTGCTGCCTCACTTCTTGACTCATGATCTTCCAATATGAAGGACTTTCTACAAAACTTTAAATCTCTTTTTGAGAAATTTTATTCTTTGTTTTCATAAACACATACTTTGTTTTCATGTTATGCAAACTGGCAATATTTTGTATTTGATTTTTTATTATTGGCAAAGAGGGAGTAGTGTATCTATCTTCAAATTTTGACAAGTATTTTTGCAAAGGGAGTAGTGTATATGCTTAGGGTGGGTAATTCTTCTTATGACATTTTTTTTTGTTAAAGCACTTAGATGTCAAAAAAAATTTCCTAAGTGTTGCCATCAATGCGAAAGGGGGAGATTGTTGGTATTTTGATGATGTTTAGTTGTGACTGTCATTGATGGACACACACTTAATTGATGAATGTATTATTCTCAACTGGTAACTATTCTAACTAGTATTGTATGAATAATCTTTATTTGATTGAAGACTATCGGTGTTTTAAAGGAGAAGCTTATCGGTCAAGTGGTATGAAGACCTCAAGTAGAACGGAGACCCTGAGCAGCAGTCAAGTCAATCTTTAGATCAGGTTGACTATGATCAAGTTTTCCAGTCTTCACCTATTAAGCAGTGATTGGTATATGTAATTAACCAGTATATATATGTAATGTGTGATGAGTCATCATCCACCAACACTTTAGCGGTGTTTTTGTGTCGTGTTACCAAATGTGTCTAGATGCACTGTACCTAGGAAATTGTAATCTAATCCTATTGGACTGACATGAAATCAAGTTCCTATTTAAGGACATCATGTCTAGGGTTTTAAGAAGAGAAGAGAAGTAGTTATGTGCAAATCTTTTGAGACAAAAGGTATCTTGTGATTGAGATTGAAGAGTGAAAAGCATAGAAGACTGAAGTAATGCTTGAATGCATTAACAAGGAGTTATCAGGGATCTAATCAAGAATTTTGTGCTACTATCTAGATTACAAATATCTTCGACAAGTCTGAAACCCTTAACCGGGTAGGCCCAGCCAAGCCTATTGTAAATCCTCTAACAAGGTGGTTCACAGTTGTGAATCTAAAATCCTTTAACAGGGTAGTCTTTGACAGGACTTATCTCCTAACAGAGATCTAGATTCCTAATAGGATCTGTTCTGGTGAAGAACATTGTAAGACCTTAATCGATCTGACCTTAACCAGTCTAGTTACTATTCTGCAGATAGTTGACTTGTGACTTTTACTCACCATGGTTTTTCCCATTTGGGTTTCCACATCAAAATATCTTGTGTTATGGTGATTGTGCTTTTATGGGTGAATGCTTTATTTTCTATTTGGTTCGTTTATATTTTAACCAGTTTACTGGTTAAGATACTACACTGGTCTGCTAGAAAATTGTTTAAGAGTTTGGTTAATTTTTTAGGTATACTAATTCACCCCCCCCCCCCCTCTTAGTATTCATCAATCAACACCTCCAAAAGCATATAATATAAATTATTTTTCATAATTTTGATTAATCAGTGTTGAGGCTGATGCAAGTGTCTCTTTTATGTCTTCAAAACTTATGGTACATTCCTTGGTCCATTTAAAAATAACATTATTTTTAAGAATTATTGTTAGTGGCTGCAATAATGTTGCAATGTTAGGTATAAATATCCTAACAAATTTAATTCTTCCTATGAAACTTTGTAAGCCCTTTTTATGTGCTGGAAGTGGCAATGTCAAAATAGTAGCAATTCTTTCTAGGTCTATTGAAATACCTTCCTTTGACACAATGTACCCTAGAAGTTTACCTTCACGCTCACAAAAATTCTGCTCACACAAGGTAATTAAATTTTCAACCACATGAGTAATTCCTAGAAAGGTTAGGAAAAATAGTAAACTTGGAAGGAAAAATGGTTTCACAACATAAAATTGAACTGAAAACCTACAACACAAACTAAGACCTGTGATTTAATGAAAAGAAATAATGCATGCACACTTAAGAGACAGAAGCTTCAAGGTTCCATAATGAAACACAAAAATATGCCTATCAAATATGTCATGAACATACACAACTACAAAGGAAAACTTATAAATCCTCCAAATAAAAGGAATCTTTTGCAAAAAATAGAACTGAAAAAAACTATTGTAAATTTCTCTATATCAATGAATGAGCTATAAATCTATGCAAATTCTCTTAAGGCAAGAGAAAAACAAAGGCAAGAACTAATGGAAAAACTAACAATATTTCCTCCTATATACAATAATAGGGCATGCAACCCTAAAAGAAAAGAACTGCACTCCAAACCAAAGAACTGAAGTCCAAAATCTAAGCACAAGGAAAAAGCCTCCAAAAAAGTATCCAAAATTGCATGAAAAGATGCCAAGATGGTGTCAAAATACCTTTTAGTCGATATGCAACCAAAAAAGAGCCTCAAAATAGCCTCAAACTGGTGATATCTTCTCTTTTCCCACTAAAACTACTGCTAAAAACTAATCCTCTGTCAAATGCATGTGTGTATAAGGGGAAAATAAAATAAATATTAAAGTTAGCCAATAATGACTTTTACTTTTAATATATATTGTGTATACATGATTTCGTCCCTTATTATGTCTATATAATAAATATTAAAAGTAACTTATAAGAGCATCACTTTAATATTTATTTTACAATTCAGTTATGCATGGATGTATATGACATAAAATAAAAACTCCTAAGTGCATGAGATTAATTATTTTTATTTATTTATTAATAATGGTATTTTCATGTGTAATTTAATTATTTTAATATCATTATTAAATAAATAAATACAATAAAAACAATAAAAAGCATTATGCACTTAAATAAAATAACAAGGGTTTTAAGCCCCCCCATGACTGGCATGACTAGGACATAAGGTCTTAGTGGGAGTTAAAAAAGTAGACCACCATATGCATAATTAATAACATCTTCTAAAAAGAAATAAAGCCCAAAAATATCTTGAGGGAAATCAGGGCACGGAAGGTAAAAAGTATTTCAAAAACCCTAAAAGATGTATTCTTTTCATTTTGTTTTTGAGGGTGAAACCCTCTCTAACCGCCATGCACTCCATGTGTGCTTGAGTTGAACTAGGTATTTGGAGTTTATGTGTATGAATTGTGGCTCGCACTGGTGTTGAATATTCTTAATCCTAACCTCTGTATGACTCACTGAGGTAGGCACTTTGTTTTTTTCTTTCATTATATTTCTTCTTGGAAGGAAAAGAAGCTTTTCTCTTTACTTGTTCAGATTTAGAGTTCTTGAAAGAAACCTTTTTTGCATGCTTTCTCTATGTCTAAAGTGTAATATTTGTGCCTTCACTTTTCGTATGTATGAGGAAAAAATAAAAAATCCTTAGATCTTTATTTATCTTCCTCTTCCTACTTATATTATGTCGCCATGCATATCCTTGTTTGGCTTAAATTAGGGTTTGATCAAGGCTTCTTCTTTTCATAGTAAATGTTGCTTTATTTTTATGTGCCCTGTATTTTTGTATGAAGAGAGATTGATAAAAACCCTAAATATGGCATCCACTATGATTTGAGGGTTGAATGTTCATTTGTATACATATTTTGTATCACCAACATTTGTCATGACTACCATTCTATCGAGCCTTCTATGCATTGTTCTTTTGTCTCAGATTTTCCCTAAAAATATGTCTTTATTTGCTTCCAGGTTTAGCAGTGACTGTCAAAACATTTCTCATTCTTGGAGATCCTATTGTTGTCTTCATTTAGTCTCTGTAGCCTCCTTTGATTCTCTTACCACTGCTATAATTACAGATAGGCTTGAATAGTCATTGATTATTTCAAACATTTATAATGCTCGTATGACTGTTCATGGTTACTTCAACACTACTTTGTCTTAGATTTATTATCATTGAATGATCTTTTTAGGTAACTATTTTAGCAGTGATTCTTTAAATTAATTCACTGTCCATATCCATTGGCCCATGGTTCTTTATAATGTAATAGAGATGTATTTGAGTGTTGAATACATTATTTTGGTGAATCATTGTTAAAGAATTCACCCTAATCTCTAAGACAATTATTTTATACTCTTTGAAATTTCAAAGGTTGTTGTTAACATCTCTGTGCCTAATGCTACAACTTATCATATTTGTGGTTGTTATTGTAATACCCTAAAAATGGTCATCTAAACCATGGGCCCCTAATCTCGACAACATCACCAAGGTCCTAACCAAAGGCAATTAAATCAACCTTGAGCACATTATTAATTCTTTAATCATCAAATATCACATGGCAAATTAATTACTTAATATTAATTAATTGAATCATTTCCAAGAATATCATTTTGATCAATTATCTTATTTAATTTATTAAATATCCTTGCATATTTAATTAATTAATAAATTGCCATTTAATCATGCAAAAAAAGAATTAATTTATTACAAAAGAGGAATTAATTACAAAACAAGAATTGAATTGAAAGAGAAATCAAACTTGAGATATTATTTTTTTTTCTAAATTTAGAACCTGAAATCAGAAAAGCAATTTAATTGAATTATTGAATTATTCTCTAAAATTGGAACTTAAAGCTTTTCAGAAAAAGAAGTTCAGTTGCATTGAAAAGACTCTTTTCTTGAATAAATAAAAGAATTATCTATTTTTATCACAAATGCATGGAATTAATTTATTATTATTTCCAATGCTACTTGGACTTCTAATTTGAATGCATTTCAGTTAAACTATAATTGGAATCTATCTCAAGGTTAACTTAACCTAATTTCTCAATTATTTTTAATTAATTCTAAATTGAGCTTTTCTCTTGGTAATTCTCTATAAATTCAGTCTTCAGCTCTCATTCCAATTTGCCCCAGAGAATTTTGAGAACATGCTTGGAGATTATTATCACGCTAATTTCGCTCTAGAGTCATTGAAGATTATTGTGCTTTTTTAGATTATTTGCATTCATTATTGCTTACATCCATTATTGCTTACATCCATTATTGCTTGAATTGATTTTTGCTTGAATTATTCATCCATCTTGCATCCATATAGTTAATATCATATAGATTAAATCCTTCGTCTTGGTGTAGTCTAGTCACTGGTATTGCTTATAACAATCTGAGAGCAATCTTATACTCACATCTTTTAGAAGGCAATTAGTCACTTTGTTATGGTTTATTTACTTATTGATTATTGATTACTAACCATGCATATAATAACTTAATTGAAGTGTTGTGCTTGCAACTTACAGAACACTTTTTCACACACACAGTTATTATATATGCTCTTTTCTCTATACTGAACCTGAATCAAAATCTTCACACAAGCCTGGGCTATCTCCTCTGATGGTAACTGTTTTGCTTGATGACTAGGGTATTTCTTTAAATACCTGTAACTGCTCACTATCTTTTCATTTTATGTTTCATTTATATGGATTGTTTGTGAATATATGGCTCATGATGCATTTGATGGTAAAAAGTATTTTCTTGTGACAATTATAATGGCATTGTTATTTGTATTGAGAATATTGCCTTTGCTCTACTATATGAGTGAGAATATATCATTTGTTTCTCACTGCCAATGTCTTCAAGTTTTAGATATGCTATCATTTCCATTGCATCTTTCATCATATGGATGCCTTTGTGTTTAGTGTTCCATTCATATCTTAATGCACATGTCCTCAATAAGGTATTTGACCTATAATTGCCTCTCTTTTGTGATGGTTTGTTATACATGATAGAGGCTTTTTTGAATGGCTACTTATCTTATATACTGCTCATGAAGGGTTTACCGTATATATATATGCATTGGCTGCACTTTTTGATCTTTGGCCTTTGATGACTATATTTAATCATTGTATGAATTTGAAAGTGATCTGTATTTTATCAACAAATGGATTGTCCTTATGTACAGTGAATAATGTCACTGTCTTCACATTCTCTCACAGAAAACCTAAAGGGGCAGTTGTTGGCATTGTGTTATCATTGATGTCAACCGGTATGGGATGACTACCGATAGAAGAGATGTATGTTTCAACACTATTATGAAGGAGTATAGGATGTGATATCTTGGATATCACCTTGTGTTGCAGAACACTGGTAAAGTAAGGAAGAGTGATCACTGGAGTCACCGGTACACAAGTTTGTGCCTGACTTGTGTGGATGGAATGGTAAGGTTACCAGTACCAGCACAGTGTATCACCAACAAGAAGAGTATGTCAATTGGCAAATGAAGTGTTGACAATGAGAAAAATGCTTGGATGGTGTTTGTGATGAAGAGGTAGAATGTTACCTAAATCACATCAACACCAGAAGAGAAGAATGAACAAGTCATCGGTATGTTGTGAGGTTGCAGAATAGCAAGACTCCCACCGGATCAAATCTGCCTGCTAGAATATTTGTTGCACAAACTGGGAAGCTTCATGAGTACATTGCAGGATGCAGAAGACAAGGTGTCACTCCACCAGAATGCCTCAAGTGCATGGAATTAGGGTTATGCACTGGACTGACTGACAAGGCATGTTGATATTCCGATACAGAAGAAGAAGTGATGGGTTTGTCAACTTGACAAACCGATAGAGATATGGTCAGATTTGATCAAGGAGAAGGCATAGCTAAGAAGATGCAGATAGAGGAAGATTGGCCTCACTAAAGATAGAGTTTGTTGAAGATTGATGACATGGTGTCATCAAGAGTTTTTACCAGTATGAATTCTATCAGCACTATGAAAAAGGTGCAGATGCAGGAGACTTCCCACTTTGTGGGAATGTGCATGTTTTGGATAGACATGTCTGGCAACCGGTTAAGGGGTTCTATCGGTAGTTTAGCTAAATGCAAACATGAAGGTTAACTGGTAGAGTGTCAGATACCGGCAGGGTTAGTAAACCGGCAAAGAAGAGAAACCGGTAGAGTGTTTGGTCGATGATCCTATCTGGATGTACATGAAGACACAAGTTGGCAGTTGGTTGACATGGATGCCACATGGAGTCAAGATGGAAAGCTCACAGAGATTGGTGAAGTGTCATGTAGAGAAAGGCATTTCCATAGGTGTGTATTGAATATGGATCCCATGATTTGTGGATCAGATCAGAGGAGTGTGGCTCGAGGAAGAATGAACGACAAAGAAGAATTAGGGAGTTGTTGGCACCTGGATCAAAGCAACAAGATCAGATTGTGAGAAGACCTCGAGAAAGAAATAGCAAAAACGTTAATGGCATTTTCATAGAGGCAGGTCGAGATACATTATCATGTTTTCTATATTTGGAAAACATGTATTGGAAGGCACGTTAATGGCAGAGTTGTGTAGTTGACTGTCTGGGAGATCAGATTAGGCAAGATCTGATTGGATTTGGTTTGCCTAGAGGATGTTGAGGAAACCCTAACCACCTAGATTTTGAATAGGCTTTTGGCAGGAGAACTAGTCTATAAATATGCAATCCAAAAGAAGAGATGGTTGTTGCTGGATGAGAGAGTAAGGTTGCTCAATAGAAGAAGAGATTGATGTTGCAAAGTGATTAAGTGTTACTTTTGTATGTGAGAGCAAATTAGTCAAGTACTCAGTGAATATCTGAGAAGAGACTGAGTCTGAGAAATAACCAGGTTGAAGTGTTCAATCGGTAGCAGTGCATAACTAGTAGTGTTCATACCGGCAGAGCAAAAGTGAAGAGAGTTGCAGAGAAGGCAAACAATGGACTGGCATAGTATAGTACCGATGAAGAGAAGAGCAGTGAGGAGGAGATCCAGCAGAGCAGAAGGAGAGTAGAAGTGAACTGATAGAGTTTACAGGTAGTGAAGTAGCAGATGTGAGCAGTAGGAAAAGTGTACTGATGCAAGATGGAAGGTATCTCACTGATAGAGTAAGGTATATGAAATGGCTACAAGATTCACTTGTAACAAGACAACTACTTTTGTAATTGATATTTTTATTGTGATCATTGAGTTGTAGCTCAGTGTAGGGGCTATAGCTCCTTGGGTTGGTGCCCTAAATTAGGGGTTGGTGCTCCTTGGGTTGGTGCCCTAAACATTGTAACAAAGTTTTCATTGTGAGGCTAGATTTGAGAAGTAGTCTCTAGCAGCATTGCTCACTAAGGTTTTTCCCATCTTGGGTTTTCCTCGTATATGCTGATGCTATGTGATGTCCCTGTTGGCATATGCACACTCCAATGAGACATTGTATGTGATTGAAGGTTTTGTCATTGATGGCAACCTTGCAATCCTATGGCACCAGCAAAGACAATACACTAGCATCAGCAGATCACACTCTACACCGGCACTCAGGACACCGGCACCGACACAGAAGAAAGGAAGTATACCGGCGCAGAGGCTGATAGGATTTTGTTATATTTTATTTTGTTTATTATTGTAAAAATGTGTAAGCTGACTTGGCAAATTGTAAAATGACTCTTATATATAAAAGAGATCATTGTCGACATTTGGAAGGTGATGTAGAAGGAATATAAGAAAAATATAAGGCGTACCTATTGTGTGAAATATAGGTTAAGGGGTATATGTAAAGAATAGAGCAGGAACCGGTACTGAATCACGCATTGAAGATGCTATTGTAAAGAAGTACAAGATATTGGATTTTTATAATCCTTATTGTAAGTCAGTGAGACTTCCCATTGAGCAATGAGCTCTAGGCAGTTGGCCTTCCTATATGTGCAGGACCCTATTGTAAGTAATATTCTCTTATTGGCCAGTGAGTGAATATTGTGGGTCACAAATCCCACTGAGGTTTTTTCCACACCGGTTTTCCTCGTTAAAATCTTGTGTTATGGTGTGCTTTTCATGTGGATGTTCTTGATTCTGTTTATTGCATTATTTCTTGCATACTGATAAACTATTATATTATGTTCTGCATGTTTTAAGTTAAGAAATTCCATTAACCGGTTAGATACTGATTCAACCCCCCCCCCCTCTCAGTATCTGTGGTATCCCTAACAATTAGTATCAGAGCTGGGTCCTCTATTTTCAGAAGCCTAATAGCTTGAGGAAGATCTTGACACTGGTAAAGATGGAAAATCTAATGAAGCAACTTGAAGGAGCTCTTACAGAATATGATGTAGAGAAATTAAAAAATATCAAATTAGAAGATGATTTAAAGGTAGCTTAGGACATCATTCAGGCACTTCAAGAAAATTTTACTGTTGCAAGAAATAAGAGAAGAGAACTTTGTGAAAAATTGCAAAATGAGAATGATGAAAAGGAATCACTTAATGATATGATAAGCAAGCTGAAACAAGAGATCATAACAACAAAAAATGAAATGCAGGATATGACTATGAGATTTTGCAAAGAGATTGAGGATAGGAAGAAGAATGAAGAAGAATTAACCAGAAGACTAAGTGATGCAGCAAATGAGAACACAAGACTTAGCTATGAAAATGACATGTTGAAGACAGATCTGATGCATACTTAGAATGACTCAAATGAACTGATGAGACAAAAGGAAGTCTTAGAAAGAGAACTAGAAACTGCAAATCAACACAAAGAAAAATTCAAGAAAATCTCAGAGGAACTTGGCACCTTGCTGAAGAATCAAAAACCTAAAGGTAACACTTCTGGAATTGGCTTTGAAGTTGGTGAAAGCTCCAGTACTGCAAATACTCAGGATCACAGCAAACCGGTAAGACAACCTAATGCTTATAAATTCAATGGAAAATGCTTTAACTATAATAAGTATGGTCATAGAGAAAATGAATGTAGATCTAGAAATTATCAGAATATCAACACACCCACCGGTCAATGTTCTAAATGCAACAAAGCAGGTCACAATTCTGAAAACTGCAGAATGAATGTGAGATGTTATGTTTGTGGAAGATTTGGACATTTATCTAATCAATGCATAACACAAACTGGCATAGGTTATGGTAAAGCTATTCAAAAGAATAATGTAACTTGTTATGCATGTAACAAGATTGGGAATATTGCTAAATCTTGTAGAAGTAAAGGAACACTGATAGACAACAAAAATTCTAGCTTGAAAGGTAAAGAAAAAGTTGAAGAGGTTAAGCAAGAATTCTCCAAACAATGGATTAGGAAAGCTGATCTAAACATTGGGAATACTCCTCCACTGGTAGAACCAACCAATGCTTCACTGGTAGGACAGAGTGATGCTTCATCGAAAGGACAGAGTAGTGCTCCACCAGTAGGAAGTTCTTCATCAAATTGAAGAAAGTTTCTTCGAGGGTTTGGCAATCTAATGACACATGTATTATTATTCCCTCGGTTAGAGATAAGAAGTTGAAAATTACTTATTACCAGCAAACAATGTTAAGTGAATACTTAACTGGCATGCAATTAATGTAGTAGATGGTGAATAGACACTATAAAATTAAGGTTTTGGCTCCATTTCATTTCACCGAGATTTCAAATTTATGAAGAGCACGAAGATTCGAAGCTAAGGCATTTCGAGCAAGAGGCAAGAACACTCCAAGCAATCATTCATCCAAGGCAGTAAAATGTATTTAATCATGGCATCCACCTCTGCAATTGAATATATAGCAAGCCCTACTATTGTTGAAGTAATAAAAAGACCTAGACCCGTATTTCAGTTAGTTCCCGAGATAGCAAAGAAAGATGATACCTTAGGTGCTTTTTCTCAAATTCGTAAGGGAGTTGTTTATGCTGAAGACCCCAGAATGTACATCCACTGCAACATTGATGAATTAGGAGATGAGGAAATTAAAACCATGTATAAAATTGTGATATGTGATAATATCGGCAATATAAAAGATGAACACAAGATCATTGAGACCCTAGGATTTACAGATCCTTAGCATTCCTGAATTTCCCAAGGATGTGATTAGGATAGTCTTAAGCAGGGTACATGGTGAATTTTTCTGGTTAGATGCAATCCACAAGATCACCAAGGAAGCTGTGAAAGCTATCATAGGGTTACCGGCCATTGGTAAAAGACCAGATAAAACCAAGAAGGTTTCCAATGACCTAGTTATAAACCTAACTGGTGCAACATTCGACAAAAGGTCTCTAAGAGTCAATGATGTAATAGATATCAATGTGAGCTTCATCAGCATGATATTAGGATATAAAGCTACTCATGCAAATAGACTTAATTCAATTTCAAGCTTATGCATTAAGAGTGCTTATGACATGGTCATAGACAATGCAAAAATTGATATATGTGAATGGTTAAAAGATAAATTAATTGACAACCCTGTAAAGATCAAGAAGGACAAGAAAGGAACTTTCAAGTTTGGAAATCTGTTAGTATGTCTGATGCTACACATAACAAAATAGGTTCCCGGTATAGGTTACAAAGAACTTGGATATGATATACCGGTAGGCAAACAATTAACAGAACTTTTCAATAATATGGGTGAGAACAAGGAAAACAGTATTCATGACTTTTTTCAAGCATTAAAGACCAAAATGAAGAAAAGAATAAGGTTATCATAGAAGATTTTAGACAAATACAAAGATGAAATATACTTTGTAATCAAGAAAGATGAAATCTGGATGGAAGCGGTCATGCCAAGGACAGTTTGGGTAACCGAGATGGTCTATGAAACAGATGATCACATAGTTGAAACATATGCTAAAGCACTTCTGGAAGCCCCCAGAGAACCTAAAGAAGAAGTATTTGGTAGTGCTGAAACCATAGAAAGTCAAATAAAATATAAGAAGAGAGTGAAAAAGGTTGAGGCAGTTGTAAGGAAAGTTTACAGACAAGCAAAAGCCATCAAAGAAGATGTATTAAAGAAAACCGGTATAACAGAGGATGAGTTAGCAGCTCCACAACTTGAAACTCACCTATCACTGGTAGGTACTTCTTCAGGAAGTCACATGCCTGCAACTTTCAAAAGAGTTGTAAGGAAAAGAGATCCCTCACCGGCAACCACACCCTCACTCAGGAGGACAAGGCAAAAGCAACAAGCAATGAGATCTTTGGTAAGAAAGACCACACCAAAGAAGAAACTGACACCCAAGAAGAAGAAAAGGACAGACAACGACCTGGCTCCTCTTGATATACTGTTGAATGAAATCACAGAGGAAGGTAAATTGAAGAACATAGAGAAAATATATGACACTCTAACAGCTGATGAAAAAGAGCAAGTTGAAAATAGTGTTATATTACATATGGATATGTATAAGAAGTTTTTAATGGAAGTAGTCAATGAAGTTCCAAATGAACTATTGAAAAGACTAGAAGTAAGAAGACAAGCAGTGATAGAACTGGATAAGAAAATAAAGATTGAAAAACTACTTGCTATATATCCAGTAAACTCTCGACAAGAAATTAATGACCTAATTGCTCAATCCAACCGGACAGTATTTTCTACTACATACCGGCACGTTTCTTTAATGGTAGGAAGAGTTAATGAGGTAACAGAGGAGACAGAAGATGGATGGGATATATTCCTGGTTGAGAAAGAAAAACAAGAAAAGTATAGGAACCCCAAAACCATAAAAGTTTATCAGAAAGATAGAGACAAGGGGAAAGGAAAAGTTGGTGGACCACCTAGTATCAAGGTTAGAGATAACTTACCCCCACCTCCTTTAAATACTCCACCGGTAAAAACAACAACTACAGATGATCAACTGGCAGCTGAGAGTATGGATGTAGAGGATAATAATCCTAATCCTGAAGTCTTATATACAGTGAATGTTGATACTCAGAAGATCAACATAGTGGTAGACAAAGAAACTAATAAGGCTAATATGGCTAGTGAGCCTCCGGTAGTAGGGGAAACTGATAAACCGGTAGAAGATAAAGAGAAAAAGGTAGAGACTGAGACATAGACTGAGGAATTGAAACAAATAGAGCAAAAGGCTTCGGAATAGCAACAACAACAGTAACAGGAATAGGTACATAAGGAAACAGTGCCACTGACAACTAGTGAAAAACTAGTGCTTAAAGAAATGCAGACACAAACAGACCTACCAGAGGTCAATACAAGCTTGGTTATTTCCACCAATACTCAGATTGTTGGATCATCATCAGGATACAAATCAACAAATGTGAATGAGGTGCTATTAGATTCAATCAAGAAAATAACCGACTGTAGCTCACAAGCTTACAAAGCAATTGATGATTCCATACCCATTTTGAAGGTAATTGCTCCCAACTGTAATATAGACAATAAAGATTCTTTAGGACAACTAGATACACTGTGTAAATATATCTCAGAAAACATTGAGAAAATAAAGAAAGAGTCAGTGAAGGATAAAGTAGAAGTTGAAAAATGGAAATTCTTTGATGAGATAGAGATTTTGACACACTTCTACCAGAATTATGTAATTTGTTGAAAGAGTACAAAAATTTCTACAAAGATACCTATAAAACAAACTTTTTGACTGTAGATATAGATGAGAAAATGAGCAAGGTACAGGATGAGATCAATAAAATTGCAGACAGTTTTGTCAACTCACCTAATACACTATCAGGTTTTGAGGAGAAGATAACAAATTTTGAGGAAGAACTACTCAAATTGGAAAGAGAGAAAGAAAGAATAATAAGTAAGGCAAAACATTTGAGATCAAAACAGGGAAGGAAATTTCTAAAGCACTAATACAGGGAAGCAAAACGCCGGTAGAGCATTTGCAGCATCTCATCGGTACAGTGAAGAGAATAGAGATAGCAATAAAAGATAGCAAAAACTTTATGGATAGTATTAACTTGATTTTGGGAGATCTTTTTCAAATTGTAACCACCCAGTTACAAGGTTGAAACTACAAACTCTACTGACATCTTGACAACCTTTGTCATTGATGTTGAAGGGAGAGTAGTGGGATGAGAAAATTCAAATCATAGGATAGGAACCATTTGCTCAGGGGGAGCACACACATTTTTTGGATACTTTTTGAAATTTCTCATGAGTGTTGCCATCAATGCCAAAGGGGGAGATTGTTGGCATATGCAAACTCCAATGAGACATTGTATGTGATTGAAGGTTTTGTCATTGATGGCAACATTGCAATCCTATGGCACCGGAAAAGACATTACACCGGCATTAGCAGATCACAATCTACACCGGCACTCAGGACACCAGCATCAGCACAGAAGAAAGGAAGTATACCGACACAGAGGCCAATAGGATTTTGTTATATTTTATTTTGTTTATTATTGTAAAAATGTGTAAGCCATCTTGGCAAATTGTAAAATGACTCTTATATATAAAAGAGATCATTGTAGACATTTGGAAGGTGATGTAGAAGGAATATAAGAAAAATATAAGGCAGACCTATTGTGAAAAATATAGGTTAAGAGGTATATGTAAAGAACAGAGTAGGAATTGGTATTGAATCAGGCATTGAAGATGCTATTGTAAAGCAGTACAAGATATTGGATTTGTATAATCCTTATTGTAAGTCAGTGAGACTTCCCATTGAGCAGTGAGCTCTAGGTAGTTGGCCTTCCTGCATGTGCAGGCCCCTATTGTAAGTAATATTCTCTTATTGGCCAGTGAGTGAATATTGTGGGTCACAAATCCCACCGAGGTTTTTCCAACACCAGGTTTCCTTGTTAGAATCTTGTGTTATGGTGTGCTTTTCATGTGGATGTTCTTGATTTTGTTTATTGCATTATTTCTTGCATACCGGTACACTGTTATATTATGTTCTGCATGTTTTAAGTTAAGAAATTCCATTAACTGGTTAGATACTGATTCACCCCCCCCTCTCAGTATCTGTGGTATCCCTAACAGTCCCCTTATGTGATTGTATTTGTGTTGGCCCCCCCACTAACCGGTAAGTCTATTCTAAGTTAGATCTAATAACCAGTATACTCACATAGGATAGTTAAAGGGAAAAAGATTGAGAACCACTAATTCACCCCCCTCTCAGTGGTACATTGTGTCTAACAATTGGTGTCAGAGCATAGGTTCCCAGTCAGACGAGTTTTCTCCAACTTGGGTAGATTCTGTCTTAATGACACAATGGTTTGTTTGATGTCAATCCTTGCTCAAATGTTTGATGGATGAAACTATGTTATTTGAAGTTGTAGAATGGAAATCTACCTGTCCTCCCTAGGTTATGATGTCTAGATGGCAGTTGTAAATGGTCTTCCTAGGAATGTTTATCCTCCCACGGGCACTGAAGAAGAAAGAAGATGTATATGCAATGAAGAAGCCATGAAGGCTATATTTAGTGGGTGCATCGGTGATGTTCCCTCACAATGGATAAGTGCATATCGACAAAGAGTCTATGGGATAGAATGAAGAAGCTTTATGGAAATGATCCATGCACTACTGAATCATATTGTGGAAGCATGAAGGACAAAAATGTAGACACTAGTGGAAGTGTTGATAGCAGATCAGTCAGCTACTGCAGTTTTGATGAAGAGGAAACTCATCTCTTCATGGCACAAGAGACAGAAAGTGATGTGCACACATTAGAGTGTGACAAGGCAGACAGATCCCACCGACAAGATATGTTTGGGAGTGATGATGAAGATAAATCTAAAGTAGATCTTGAAAGTGAACTGGTAAGTGCACTAGATGAGTTGCAAAGTGTTAGAAAAGATTTTAAGAATTACAAAGATTCAGTTCATGATGAATGCAGTCGGTTGAGAATATGCCTTGAAGAATCAAATAAAAATATCTACATATTGATATCTCAACTTGAAGAGGCTAAAGGATTGACTGGGTAGTTGAAATCAGTCTTTGATGATAAGGAGAGAAGATGTGAGGATCTCCAGCTAGTAGTGGAAACAAAGGACAAAGAGTTTTTGAAGCTGAAAGACGAAATGGAGAGCATCAGGAAAGACCTTGAGAAATGTCAAAATGAGCTCAAGATAAGGATCCGGTATGATGGCAGTACTGAGGCCTTGGACAAAATGTTAAGTAAACAAAAACATCCCAAGGATACTGGACGATTAGGATGTGCTACCGGTGAATGCTCTACAAACAAGGAGACCTCCCACAAAGATATTCAATTTGTCTCCTCAAATGAAAATGGCAAAAGCCAAACCTTCACAGTCAAAGATACTCCAAGAAAGAAGGTTGATCTGACTTCAACCAGTGAAAACATGAAGAGGGAAGTTGGTGCTGCATGGAGATACAATGTAGATCTGAAAGGAAAAGGAAAGATGAGGGAAGACAGTGTTACCGATAGCATGAATAGGAAAAGACCTCCTACCTATAGAAGACAAAGAAATGTTGCTGCGACCAAGTCAAGACATGCATGGCAGAAGAAGAGATCAGATGGAAGATCTATAGAGAATGGACAACCCTGGATCCATTCCCAGAGAAGCAGAATGTAGATGCCAAATAGGTAAGAACACATCATGTTTGGCATAATAGATTTGTAATTAATAAGGCTCCTCTCTCCATTTATTTTTTTGGATGTAAATATTATTACCATAGGGAAGAAGAGTGTAAAATGAGGCCTAGGAATAGATAGAGTGTGTTTCCTAGGTGTAATAAATTAGATGGTTGTAGATTTCATGCATATGAGCATAATGCATCTAGGGGTAGAAGCATGAATACCCCCTCTCCCAGTATTGCTAATGTTGTATGTTATAATTGCAATAAACCCGGCCATAGAAGTTATGATTGCAAGAGAAAGAACTTGCATTCCTATGGAAACCAAAAAATCAATCATTCTCAGTATAAGAGCAGTTATAGGGGATATGAGCAGCATAGACCAACATGGAACAAGATGAGTGGTGTTCCTGTTCAGGCAAGGTATCCAAGGAGACCGTGAGATGGCTACAATGACATGACAAGAAGAAGAAGAGTGAACTGGTATGTAAGAAGATTCCCCAATCATGAGATTGATATGCATGTTGTATGCCACTATAGCACTATCTACAGAGAAAGGACCAATGAGGAGAAGAAGGTCAATCCTGTTGCCAAGACTGCAGATGTGGAAAGGAAAGAAATCAAGCAAACACGGAGGAAGAAGCTTAAAGATAAGAGCATGGACCGAAATTGTGCATTCAATGCACAAGTGATATCTCTTAAGGCCTAAAGGAGATGCAGGATCCTAAGGGGAGTAGCGCATTGAATTTATCATTCACCCCCTTAGTGATGAAGCCAACATGGAAGAACATGTTGTTGCAGGTATGAAGAATGACAATGAAAAGATAAGTGTGTGTAGATGCTTCCTTGTCTACACACCTACAGATGGAAGATTGAATCACTACTGTTGTGTCTATGCATGACAAGATAAAAATTGAAATAAGATACAAAGTGACACAAATGTCAGGAGTCACAGGAAGGTGCTTCGGTGGTGATAGTGGACTAGTACACGAAACTGGTATGTGCAGATTGTTATCGATGTGACTGCTAATAGGTACTTGTAGGTTATGTAAGACAATGAGGTTGGAGATCATTGCAATAGCCCTGGTAACATGGTTTGTGGAGTTCATGTCTCAGGTGGTATTGGAAAAGACCTGAATGACATATGTTGGCCCCGTGGTTGATCATGTAGGAATGCATATTTTTGGGCTAACCGGTTTATTTTATGGCATGATGATGTCATTGTATGGTATTGTGTGAACTCATGATCATGTCATAGACTGTGGTGGATATAATCAAGCTAAAGAATCATAAGATGATCACATATGCATAGCTAAACTAGTATATGGAGGAGATTGGAGTCCCGATATTGTACTTGACCGAAGATAAGAACCTAAGATGTATGACTCGGGGGGAGTTCAAGTGCTCATGATGCAAAGCCGGAATGCTTGAACTTATAAGGATACTGACTGCCCAAACTACAGGTGATGTAAATTGTAGTAGGGATACCCAAGAGAATTCCATGGTTATGGGTATCTACCTATCTTCTGATTGATTGTATTCATGGTACAATCACATTTGATTCTAAAGTAATTTGGGATCAAACAAGAGGTGTTGCAGGTTGACCAGCAGGTGAGTAGTATACACTGACACATTAATAATTGGTATCAATCCTTCTACAATTAAGTGCTCTAACAAATAGTATCAGACTTTTAGTCTCAATTGGTGTCAGTTGATGATTAAGTCCTCCATCTCAAGTGTTGTGACTTAAGGAGTTGCAACAAGTGGTATCAAAGGAGGAGATGTATCAAATGAAGACAAAGGGGGAAGAAAGAATTATGTCAATGCCTAGCAATTACAAGGAGGAATGATACCCTGACAGTGCCCTTTAGCATTGTTGTCAAAGGGGGAGAAGGATTTTGTAGTATACTACATACTACATGTGTGAGAATCCATTGGATCATACAATGGGGGAGAAATATTATGTAGTATGTCAGATACTACATGAGTTGACATCAATGCCAAAGGAGTAAAATGGGGGAGAAATATTTTGTTGGCATTGTGTTGTCATTGATGTCAACCGGTATAAGATGACTACCGGTAGAAGAGATGTATGTGCAACACTATTATGAAGGAGTACAGGATGTGATATCTTGGATATCACCTTGTGTTGCAGAACACCGGTAAAGTAAGGACGAGTGATCACTGGAGTCACTGGTACACAAGTTTGTGCTTGAATTGTGTGGATGGAATGGTAAGGTTACCGGTACTGGCACAGTGTATCACAAGCAAGAAGAGTATGTCAACTGAAAAATCAAGTGTTGACAATGAGCAGAATGCTTGGATTGATGAAGAGGCAGAATGTTACCTGAATCACATCAACACCGGAAGAGAAGAATTAACAAGTCACCGATATGTTGTGAGGTTGCAGAATAGCAGAACTCCCACCAGATCAAATGTGCCAATTTGAATATTTGTTGCACAAACTAAGAAGCCACATGAGTACATTATGGGATACAAAAGAAAAGGTGTCACTCCACCAAAATGCCCCAAGTGTATCGAATCAGGGTTATGCATTGGACCGACTAAGAAAGAATATTGAGATGTCGGTACAGAAGAAGAAGTGATGGGTTTATCAACTTGACAAACTGGTAGAGATATGGTCAGACTTGATCAGGGAGAAGGCGTAGATGAGCAGATGTAGATAGAGGAGGATTGGCCTAATTAAAGATGGAGTTTTTTTAAGGTTGATGACATGGTGTCATTAAGAGTGCTTACCGGTATGAATGTTCACTAGCAATATGGACAAGGTGCAAATGCAGAAGACTTCCCACTTTGTGGGAATGTGCATGTTTTGGGTAGACATGTCTGGCAACTGGTTAAGGGGTTCCACTGGTATTTCAGCTAAGTGCAAACATAAAGGTTAACTATTAGAGTGTGAGATACTAACAAGGTTAGTAAACCGGCAAAGAAGAGAAATCGGTAGAGTGTTTGGTCGGTGATCCTATCTAGACTGACATGAAGAGAGCCAAGTTGGCAGTTGGTCGACATGGATGCCACATGGAGTCAAGATGGAAATCTCACAGAGATTGGTGAACTGTCATGTAGAAATAGGTATTTCCACAGGTGTGTATTGAATATGGATCCCATGATTTGTGGATCAAATCAGAGGAGTGTGGCCCAAGGAAGAATGAACGACAGAGAAGAATCAGGGAGTTGTTGGTGCCTAAATAGAAGCAAGAAGATCAGATTGTGAGAAGACCTCGAGAAAGAAACAACAAAAACATTAATGGCATTTTGACAGAGGCAGGTCAAGATACATGATCGTGTTTTCTATATTTGGAAAATGTGTATTGGAAGGCACATTAATGGTGGAGTTGTACAGTTGACTATCTGGGAGATCAGATCAGGCAACATCTAATTGGATTTGGTTTGCCTTGAGGATGATGAGGAAACCCTAACTGCCTAGATTTTGAATAGGCTTTTGGCAGGAAAACCAGTCTATAAATATGCAAGCCAAAAACAAAGATGGTTGCTACTGGATGAGAGAGTAAGATTGCTCAATAGAAGAAGAGAGTGGTGTTGTGAAGTAATTAAGTGTTACTTTTGCATGTGAGAGCAAATCAGTCAAATACTCAATGAATATCTAAGAAGAGACTGAGTGTGAGAAAGAACCAGGTTGAAGTGTTCAACCAGTAGTAGTGCAGAACCAGTAGTGTTCATATTGGTAGAGCAAAAGTGAAGAGAGTTGCAGAGAAGGCAAACAGTGGACTGGCAGAGTATAGTACCGGTGATGAGCAGAGTAGTGAGGAGGAGATCCAGTAGAGCAGAAGGAGAGTAGAAGTGAACCGATAGAGTTTACCGGTAATGAAGCAGTAGATGTTAGCAACTAGAGAAGTGTACCAGTGCAAGAGAGAAGGTATCTCACCAGCAAAGTAATGTATATGAAATGGTTACGAGATTCACTTGTAACAAGACAACTACTTTTATAATTTATTTTTTCATTGTGATCACTGAGTTGTAGCTCAGTGCAGGGGTTGTATCTTCTTAGGCTAGTGCCCAAAATCAGGGGTTGGTGCTCCTTGGGTTAGTGGCTCAAATCAGGGGTTGTAGCTCCTTGGGTTGTTGCCCTAAACATTGTAATAGATTTTTCATTGTGAGGTTGGATTGGAGTAGTATTCTCTAGCACCATTGCTCACCGAGGTTTTTTCCATGTTGGGTTTTCCTCATATATGTTGGTGTTATGTGATGTCTCATTATGTGATGGCATTTGTGTTGGTCTCCCTACTAACCGGTAAGTTTTTTCTAAGTTAGATCTAATAACCAGTATACTCACATAGGATAGTTAAAGGGAAAAAGATTGAGAACCACTGATTCACCCCCCTCTCAGTGGTACATTGTGTCTAATAGCAGTCACTGTATCTTATGTATTGTCATGATATGTAAGACCTTGAAATTCATCATGGTTCTTGGAGTGATATAATAGAATATATTTTTAGTGTATTTTTATTATAATATTTTAGTTCTATCTTAGTCATATGTCACTATCAAAAGATGTTAGAGGCTTCATATTTTATTGTCATTGTGATAATCCTGAAAATGACTGTGCAAAAAATCTTCATGCCTTAGTCAAAATATTTCTTATTTTGAATTTATTTGGCTCTCTATCCTGTGTTTTAGGCTTAGGGTTTAGGGTTTAAGTCATTCAGTTGAGTCTCATTGTTAAAAAAATCCTAAGCATGTTATAATCTTGCGTTACCTTTTTTCATTAATTCCAAGGGTTTTAATACCGTTGGCGGGGCCATTTTATTTTCTAGGATAAAGTTGTTTTCGGCTAGCCCTTTTTTTTCCCCTAAGTCTGCACATTAATATTTCCCTATGGTCGCCCCCCCCCCCCCCCCCCCTTGTTTCTCAACATTATGTCTAACATTATTGTCTAGTGGCTAAGCCCTAGGTGGGTCCCCTTGTGGTTAACCTTAGAGGTTTATTAAGTCGACGGTTAGACCTTTGAAACACTTTGTTGTTATTGGTTTCCTGCGAGAAAAGCCCGAACTACCAAAATCTTTCTCATATACACGTACCTAATTCTGATGATGATGTTTTAATCTATGCAGAAGGGTGCTCGATGTTTAACTTTTTAAGATTGGTGGTCACTGTGGCAACTAAGTAAATAGTGAATAGATCCAACAGCCCTCACAACCCCATAGTCGAAGATGCATGAAGGATAAGGACTGCAACTTCACGAGATGATTTCACATGTCTAAGGCAGGCCGAGGTGAGCCAATGGTGGGACCATTGACTGAGATGAAGTGGATGGTGAGTTGGAAGTCTACATAATACCTTTGAAGGGTCCACTTCCCACATATGACAGTCAATGTTAGATTGACCAATGTAGATCGTGTGATGCACCAACATGAAGAAGATCAATGGTCCTTTTTAAAACTTAATTAAAATTCAAATTGGAGCCATTTCTTCACTCGTGCGAGCAGTAATGGTGAATGGGATGGTGACTCTTCATTACAGAATGATAATAAAAACATTTTCAGAGACATTTTCAACTCACAAAGCAATTCAAAGATGATCAGAAGGTGATTCTTGAGCTAGACAAGATTGGAACGAGTTCCTGCAATGCAAAATTAGGGTTTTTTCTATGCATACAAATTCGTAAGTTGCTCAATCTTTCTTTAGTGTTTTCAGAGCAGTTGAAGTGCTAATTGTGTGAAAATTATAGGGAAAAGATTGTAAATTGCTCTAGGGTTTAAAATTTGGCATAAAGAAGTAAGAATTCACACATGTCAGTGTTGTAGTTGATATTCTCATGTTAAGCCCTAGTTTTCTTCTTCCCTCTATGGGTAATTGATAAATAACCCTAATCTAGTAAGATGGCTCCCTTGTGAAACCACTCAAGACAAATAGAATATCTGAAGAGAAACCTTTTTGATGATTTTCTTGATCAATTAAAGCCCTCAACAAATTATAGATATCAAGGGAAGAGACTTGTTCAGGTAAAAACCCTAGGATAAGGGTTAACTGATAAAGCATACCACATTGCAGATGCTAGGGTACCGATGACGAGTAGAAATGCTCAAATTGTGGTATGGACAAAGAAATTTGCAATCCCTATTTTCAAGTGCTTGGAAATATGACTTGGGCAAGTTGCTAGTGTTGAATGTATTCATGGATGTCGCCCTTCTCAAAGATATTGTAGATATGTGTGACCCTGTTTAGAGGGTTATAAGGGGAAATGAGGAAGAGATTTTGTTTACAATTAGGAGGGAGGAATCCCAAAAGATTTTTTATTTACATGAACCTTCTGCTACCCTGGTACAGATAGATTTGGATGAGTTGAAGATGGAATATTGTAGGATGAAGGGTTTCATCAAAACTATCCTCCTTTCGACTCATTTGGAAAAACAAGGAGAGACAACTTACCATATTGGCCCTAGTTCACAGGAGCCTTTTCCCATTGGTTCTTCTGCCACCTATTTTCTAGCCACCTTCTTCTCTTTATGTCAGATCTTAAGATTCAATCCTATTATAGTCATGCCACCTGATTTTATGTATATAGCTATACAAATTCAGCATCCAAATTTTACAATGATCTTTGACTTTTCCCTATACCTTGAAGAGAAGATTTATGAGGGGTTGCAAGATGTCAAGAGTGGTGTATTTGGAACACATTTCTACTGGTATTCCTTGCTTATGCACATGTTCCTATATAGAAATGCGGATTACTTTGAGGGATCCATGAAAATCAGAAGAACAATTGACAACAATGAGGTTCTAGTGCATCTTTGGAGCATGGATATGTCTAGGGACAGGCAAGAGGCCAGTTTTGTGAGGTTTGACAATAATTTTGCTTCTAAATTGAGGCAGAGATTCTCACTTAATCCACAAAGGATTCCCACATAGCTACAATTTTATAAGACCTAAAGAGAGGCTGCCACTTTTAAGAATTGAGCACAATTGGGGGAACATCCCTTAGCTTGTCAATATAGTAATCAGAGTTTATGGCTTCCCTAGTGAGCCACATGTATTACTTTTCAATGTTCCTTTAAGATTGGGTTTTGGTCAAGTGATGTGGTAAATAGGGTGCATACATGATAAGGAGTTGAAGAGGAGAGGAAAAGGAACTACTTTCCCTAATTATACTATTATTCCATATTTTGTGAATATTAAAGGGGGATATGTGCATTTTGACAAGCTTTTTGCACCATATCATTTAAGGGTCAGCCTAGCCAAACATAGTGACCCTCAAGGGTTTTACAATATGTTCGGGACAAGAATTAAAGGAGGTCCAGTGCCCCATGAGTATAACTTCCCCAAGGATATAATAAGGAAGGAGTTTGACGTCATGACTCGGGATTGGAGGAAGGAGAAATAGATAACTTTTAGGAAACTATGGGCTATAGTACAGAGAATAGATCCAAGCTATGATCCATTGAGAGATTTCACTCTATTTTGTGCTAAAGTTGATTGTGTAATGAACAACTTTGATGAATTAATTCTTGCATTGAAGGAAAAGAGGACTCAACTTGAAGAAGTCCATAGCTAGTAGGCTGAGAGAAGAAATTTACAACGGCCTACACCCATAACACCAGAAGAGGCAGCCTTGATTCATCAAATGAGAATGAAACCCCAGGCCCACGACCCCCTCCACCTTAAAGAATGTATGGGATAGATAAGTATAGACCTAGTTATGAGCCTCCTCCAAAGGGTGGTGTTGTTATAAAGTGGGTAAGAAAAGAGACAAGTAGTGAAGAGGAAAGTAGCAGTGACAACAAAGAGTTGGTGAGGAGAAAAGGAAAGAAAATAATGAAGACATAACCACCCTCAAAAGTACAAGAAAAACCTTTTTTAGGGGGTCAAAATCATTGATCTTGAAGAATCAAACAAGATTCCCTCACCACCACATGTGCCCTTTCACCTCCAAGGCAGGTTGAAGAATAAGCAGTGGAACAACACATGGAAAAACAATAAGAGGAGGATACTATTGTAGTGACAGATGTAGATATGAAGATTGGTATCCCTCTTGTTCCACCAACATTATAATTGGATCTCACTACTTTAGATATTCAAGGTAGAGCCTTCAAAGATGTAAGAAAGGAGGCATGTGATAAATTTCTTGAGGATGAGGCTTTTGAAAGAAGCTTGGCCTTCTTGCAATTTGTATGGAAAATGAAAATAGAGGAATACAAAAGGAGAAGTGCTAAGAGAAAAGCATTTGAGTCAATCACCACGAAAGTCCTAGCCTTAGAACATGTCCTTTTAAAGGAAGGAACACTAAAATATTATCAAAAGTCTGATCAGGGTTCTTCCTCATATAATTACAAGTGCAAGTATTGGTCTAAAAACAAGAATGTCATCAATCATGGAGTCAACAATGCCAAACATGTTCAAACCGTGGTCACCCCTCCCAAAAACACCACCACCAGTAATTTATTCAACGCCTAACCTAACCCCCACAATCAATCTCAACCTCAAAATAATTTATCCATCCAAGGTTGACCCCCGCGCTCCAACAATCAAGCCCAACGGGAGTACACATCCCTTGCTGAGCCCATTGAGGTCATCTTCAAGAAGCTTGCCAAGGTTGGTGTTGTTGTCTTCCGAATGACTTTCCCATTTAAAGTAAATATAATTAAACCCCAGTGATATAATTAGAATGAGAATTGTGATTACCACCGTGTCAATGGTCATGATACACACAAGTTTATGAAACTAAAGAACTACATCCAAGACCTTTTTGGCAAGGGTGATATCAAGGTTGCAACTATTAAGCTTGACTATACCAATTACATTTTCAGCTTTCACTCCTTGGTAGGCTACATAGAACCTAGCGATACCCATGTCAACACCATCATAATCCAAGGAGTTGATCCCCCTCTCACTTCACATATACCAAGGGTGACCATCCAAGGTGTCCCTCCCTCATAATCATCAAATAGACATACCCTAGAAAAGATAGTCATTCAAGGTGTCTCACCTTCCACTTCATATTCCCAAAATGACTTCAATATCACTACCCATAGAGGGAGAGTAACCATTCAAGGAGATCCTCCCCCTCCTCTATAAGGCCCATGTCATCCACTCGCTGCTATGATATCCTTGATCATCGCGATAAGATACCCACGCAGATTTCCATCTTGGACCTTCTCAAGATTTCACTTGTTCATAAAGAGATCCTTGAGCAAATCCCTCTAGAGTCCCATATCCCAAATAATATCAATGCAACCCAATTCTAAGCCCTCATTGGTAACCTTTCTATATAGAACAACCTTGTTTTCATATCTAAGGATGCCTCATCCACAGACCCATCCTACAATAAACCCCTTCATATTAAGACTATTGTTCATAAGCATAAAATCAAGAGGGTTCTTATAGATGGTGTATTTGGCCTAAATATTTGTACAAACAAGCTAATTAAACAATGGGTTACCTCCAAAGACCTGGTTGATCCATTTTGTATGATCATAATCAAATCCTATGATGATGCAGAAAGGGTCTCCAAAGGCATTAGAAAACTCCCTCTTCAAGTGGGCCCTGCAACAATGGAAACAACATGTCAAGTCTTGGACCTTGATCTCCCACACAACATTCTCCTTAGCCATCCATGGATTCACTCCATTCAAGACATCCCATCCACCTATCACCAATGCTTAAAATTCCTTTACAATGGTAGATAAATCACCATCTTGGTTGATCTACAACCCTTCCAATACTATAAACTCCTTGAAGGGAAACACCCCTATCATTATCCACTCAACACACCCACTCCACTGCCTCTATTTCACCCCTCAAACATCACATCCACTTCATCCCAACCTGATATCAAGGTCAAGATAATTGACAATAGTTGTGGAGAATACATTCTTCAAAATGCTCTCTATTTGGATCAACTCCCACACTCTCCTAGGTCATATGGTAAACCAAAAGAAGTCAAGGTTCAAAAGAAACCCACCTTGAAATGCAAGAAGACCACCTTTCAGTAGTGGGGTCCACTTGATGAATAGAGCTTGGAAATTGATGTCACTTCTTGGTTGTACTAAGAGGAAAATGAAGCACCGACAGAGATCTCCAAACATATGTACCCTAAAGAATCTACTATGGTAGACATGATGGGCTATAAGGGACATGGTCTTAGACCACAAGAACAAGGAATCAAAGCACCCATCTCTCCAATCTCTTACAAACATAATAGGGTTTTGGGTTACTCATCAGTGCCTAAGATCACTATCATTGGTGCCATGACAGATTCCCCTATTGAAATCAAAGACCTCGACAAAGAGGAATTTCGTGAAGTTCTCTTCCAGTACCTTGATGATATATTTGATGATGCCTATGTTAATACTATCACCACTTCCACTTCATTTGAGCTTTAACTTGTATACCCTGAGCTTGTTGATTGAAACCAACGAGGATCACCCATTCTTGACATCTATGCTAATGATAATGCCCTCTTGTCATTACTTACTATACGAGACCTTGAGGACCACACGTCTGGAAACAAAATACAACTCAATAGGGAGGAATACTTTGGTAGTCAAATCAACTCCCTTAGTCACAAAAGAAAATAAAAATAAAAATCATAAGTCCCCTAGTGAAAACCTCCTCAAGCCACCTTCTAACATAGAAAAAGTTAAAATAAAGGATGTATCTTCTAGTGAGAACCTAGATCATTTTCTAGAAGATAAAGGACTTGACTTGCCTACCATGGTTCCTTTGTATCTGAAGAAATCACCATTTCTCATCGAAGAAACAAACACTATCAATATGGGTACAAAATATAATCCCAACAATATGCTCATCGCCAAGTCTTTTACAAAACACGAAAAATGAAACTTCATAGACTTCCTCAAAGAGACACAAATAAACTTTTCCAGATCCTACGCTGACATGCTAGGCCTTGACCCAAAATTGGTGGTACATAATCTTGTCATAAGACCAGATGCCAAGCCTATCAAACAAAAGCTCCGCAAAATGCATCCACAAGTTGTTGTCTTGGTTAAGGTCGGATTACAAAAAATGTTGGATATTGGCTTCATCAAACCCATTGATTATCCTGAGTGCGTTCCAAACATTGTATGGTTTGGCAAGCCCACTGGGGGCATTAGAATCTACACTGACTTTAGAGACCTCAACAAAGAATGTCTGAAAGATGATTTCCCTTTTCCAAATATAGACATGATTATAGACCTCATAGCTAGACATGAAATGCTCTCCCTAATTGATAACTTCTCAAGATATAATCATATCAAAATTACAGAAGAAGAATAGCACAAGACTACATTCACAACTCCTTGGGGTAAATTTTTCTATCAAGTCATGCCCTTTGGTCTAAACAATGTTGGAGAAACCTATCAGAGAGAAATTACAACTATCGTCCATGACCTCTTGCACAAAATTATGAGAGATTATGTGGATAGTCTACTAGGCAAGTCAAAAACAAGATATGAGCACATTCCTATATTAAGGAAGATGTTTGAGAGGCTTGAGAAATACAAGTTGCGAGATTAACCCTTAGAAGTGTGTCTTTGGGGTCACATCTGGAAAGTTGTTGGGACTCATGGTCTCTCATAGAGGAATAAAAGTGGATCCAACCAAGACACTCAGACAACTCTGTAGTCTCCAAGGAAAACTTCAATCTATTCGTCGGTTCATTGCATAGCTTGTAGATAAGTGTCATCCATTTGCACATCTCCTACACAAGGAAACCAAATTCAAGTGGGACTACCTATGCCAGAAGGCCTTTGAATAATTTAAAGAATATTTGGCCTCCCCTCCAATTTTAATGCCACTTTTTCTAGGACAACCTTTCCTCTTGAACGTATTAGCAACCATAGTGGCACTGGGGGCATTATTACACAAACATATGATAAAGGTAAAGAGCATGCAATATACTATATCAGTCGCACTCTTGTGGGATATGATCTTAACTATACTCCCATAGAAAAATCTTGCCTTGCACTCATCTTCAACACTCAAAAATTGCATCACTACATGCTCAACAACAAGACTAAACTAATCAAAAATATTGATCCCCTCAAGCACTTGTTATCTAAGGTTGCTCTCACAAGATGCATAGAAAAATGGGTTATGTTATTAAGTGAATGTGACATTAAGTATGTAGACAAAAAAAATATAAGGGGGAAAATTATAATAGATCATTTGGCTAATTCTCTGCTTCAAGGTGAACACCCTCTTATAATAGAGTTTCCTGGTGATTTCATCATGACTGTCACCACATCCATACAATGGAAGTTATACTTTGATGGTTCCTGTACACAACATGGATTGGGGGCAATAATATTGTTGATCACACCCCAAGGATATTGCATCCCTAAGTCTTACAAAATATCGTTTGCATGCACCAACGACATAACTGAGTATCAAGCCCTCATCACTAGACTTTGTTTGGCTATCCAATGAAAAATCACAGAACTACAAGTCTACGGTGACTCCCAACTTATCATAAAGAAATTAAATGATGAGTATCAAACAAAGGATGACAATTTACTCCCTTATCACCACATGGTTGAATATCTCAAGAAGCATTTCACTCTCATTAAATTTGAGAAAATTCCCTGAACAAACAATATATTTGTTGATGCTATGGTTACAATTGGTTCTCTTGCAAATGCCTTCAAATACCCATAAGTGTGAGTTCTTGGTTGAGAAACTTTTAGTACCAGCATACAATTTCCCCAAATCAAAATTGGTGTGTGTCATTATTGGTCCTGATTCCCCATGGTACTGGGAAACATTCACCTACCTATGAGGCAACATTATCCCTCCTCACCTCACTAAAACCAAGCAAAAAATGTTCATCCATAAATCCCCTCACTACACTATCCTAGGTGACACCCTATTTTGAAGGCACTTCGACAAAACCCTCCTAAGGTGTTTAGACAAAGAGGAGGATGAATGGGCACTACATGAAGTGCATGAAGATATTTGTAGAACACACTCAATTAGCCTCACTCTAGCTAAGAATCTCTTTCACACCGGATACCATTAGCCCATAATGGAAGAAGTGAATATCACTATGTGAATTAATGTATCCCCTATTAGAAGTATGGTGATAATATTCATGCACCTTCTCAAGTTTTTCAGCCATTTATACCTTGGCCCTTCTCTTAGTGGGGGCTCGATCTCATAGGGATAATAAATCCTGCCTCATCTAATAGTCATAAATTCATAATAACTGCTACATAATACTTCACTACATGGGTGGAAGCCATGCCCCTCACTTTTACCACTCGAAAATATATTATCAAGTTTATCCTAAATTATCTTATCTGTCATTGTGGAGTTCCTAAAGTTATCATCATAGATAATGGTAGACCCTTCAAAAATTAGGATGTAAAAGAATTATGCCAGAATTTCTCCATTCAACATTGCTTCTCCACCTCATACTACTCACAAGGAAATGGTCAAGTTGAGGCTTCAAATAAGACCCTCATCAAAATCCTTAAGAAAATAGTCAATGAAATTGGCCATGATTGGCACTTGCAACTCCATCCCACTCTCTAGGCCTACCACACAAGTATTTTCACCCCCATAGGAGCTACTCCATACTCCCTAGTCTTTGGTTCCAAAGTTGTTCTCCCCCTTAAGATTGAGATTCATTCACTAAGGGTATCGCTACAGAAGATTCTTCCTGATGAGGAGTATAGAGTGGCCAGATTACAAGAGCTAGAATTGTTGGATGAAAGATGCCTCAAGGCCTTAAATCATCTTCGGGTATATCAGAATTGCCTAAGGTTGAACTATAACAAGAGAGTCATAACTCAATAATTTGACATTGGTGACCTCGTTCTCATGGAAAATTAGAAGAATCTCCAGGATTGTGAGAATAAAGGCAACTTTGAGCCTGATTGTCTTGGACCTTATATTGATACTACAATATATAGAACAGGAGCCTACCAATTGGCTACACCTAAAGGAGATACTTTGGATGATCCCATGAATATCATGCATCTAAAGAGATTCTATGGGCAATTACCTTGATCAAAACCTAGTTTCAGGCATCAAGGTAAATAAGGTTAGATCCACTATTTCTTTGGACACTTATTTTAAATTGTGCATCAATCATTCAAACTTTAGCCATCACCTACCCCCTTTGCACCCCACACCATACCCATATTGATTTAGTCATGTAAGCCATTAATTAGGCATCTAGCCCTTCCATTAACATCTCTTCATCTGTGTAGGTCAATTCCATCTTGATTACTTGCACTACTTTCCCCACATTCGCTTCACTCCCTCATGATATGATGAGTTTTTTGAAACTATGAATAAGGATTGTCCTAGTAAATTGAGCTTTTGTCCCATCACATTGAGATTTTCCCAATTTTCTAAGCTTATCCTATCAATTTGGGCTTCTTCTTGACTTGCTCATCATCCAAAAATTCATCCACATGATCTTAATCAAATCTCAACAATTAGTTTCACATCTGCATCTACTTGCACTTGTCATCTGCCTCTATTGCCTAAACCGTCTATAGACACTTAAAAATAATTATTTTAATTATTTTAAGTTCCTAACATAATTAATTTATTAATTATGCCAATTTTTAATTCCTCCTCAATATTAATTAATTATAATTAATATTGTCACTATAGTCTGTTGATTGATTTATTGAATAAATCAATCCCCTTTTATTCTTCTAAAAAATCCTCAATATTAAATCTCCTCAAAATCCTCCTCTTAACTAATTAATTTCAATTAATTAGTTACCCTAAGTGATTCCTACAAATCACCTCTTTCCTAATACATCATTAATCTAATAAATTCTTCTAGAAACTCACTTAGCATTATTCTTCTAATTTTTAATTTCCTCCACTCATTCTCTCTCCTAGTCAAATCCTCCTACAAATCTTATCTACCCTAATTCCACCTAATATTTCTTCTAATCCCTCTCCTAATGAGTTTCTAGTGGATAATCATCATGATTAGCCACAAAGTCAACTCCTTGTCCCTTCCATCCAACCACTCTCATTAAATGCTCTTTTCCTAGGTGAATGTGAGATTTTCAAAATCTCACATTCCTCTAAGAATCCCATCCTCCAAGGAATTTTTAATTCCTCTTTATTCCTCCAATCCTCGTTAGCATCCCTTTTGAATAATTTTTAATTCTTCATTTCCATCCCTCAAGTAATCTCCTATACCTTGTTCTTCCCAAGGCACATTGGGAAGTCTTCCCAGTGAACCTTGATGAGTGTGGAGACAAGAAAGGCCTTTAAGGCATATCTCTTGGTCTCCACACCTCCAATTGGGCCTTGTGTGGGATCACAAGGAATCCTGACCCTCCATCTTGGGTCAATCCTAGCCCTCCATTTCTCCTCCTTTCTTCCTATAAATTGAGGAATCCATTCCCTCATATATCATCTCCAATTTTAGAAAATCCATGCTACTAGTTTGTGTCCAAGAAACCATCCTTCCCATGCCAAAATTAGCACTCATCCATACTTAGCCATTTCATCCTTCAATCCTTAATCCATCACATCCATTTGTGCACAATATTGGAGAGCCAACCACATCAAGCAATCTAGGAGAAAATCAACATCATGTTGGAGGCATTTGGGAGCACTTCAACTTCATCCAAGATCCATTGAGGAAGAAGGTGAAAGCAAGGTATAATTGTGTTGTATTGCATCATTATGTTTCATACTTTATTGTTTGTCTATGTACAATCTAACTATCTTATTATCCTTCCAAATATTTTTCCCCTCTTCATTATGGCATGCCCGATGGGACCCACATCCCTAAATCTAACGATTTTGTGAGTTTTGTGAGTGTGCAAGTTGCAGGTATTAGACCAGCACGAGTGCCTGCAAATCAGCACAAGTGATTTAGGTTCAGCATGACAGAAATAACTTTCAGCATGCGCGCAAGCACATCAGGGTGAGCGCAAGCACACCAGCGCGAGCGCAAGCGCACCAGTGCAAGCGCAAGCGCACCAGCGCGAGCACCTTAAAAAATTCAAAAAAAAAAAAAATTCCCACTTCCATTTTTGAAATTTACTAACTCTTTTTGTCTTTTCAACACAGGCATACACGTTTCAGCATGTTCACCCACGTTTCAGCACGAGAGAAACTGCATCAGCGCGACTGTTTTCAAAATCCTACCCTCTGCAAAAAAAAATTAAAAAATTTAAATTTTGAAATCTAACCGCTAACTTTTATTGCAAGTTTCAGTGTTTCAGCACGAGTGCAGGTGTTTCAATGTGAGCGGACGTGTTTCAGCATGTGCGCAGGCTCTTCAACATGACTGATCCTGAATAGTGCGATAGACAGGTATAAATCATGAGTTGTGTTTGTGTAAATTTCCTTTTATTTGTTTAGATTTCATCCCATTGTAGCGCGTATGCAAGCGTTTTAGTGCCTGCACAGGTGCTTCAACGCGACTGACTGCATTTCAGTGCATGTGCTATTTCTATAGGCCAGTAGCTACTGATTTTTCTTTTCTTTTATGAGTGTTGCAACTTCTTCGGTTGTCCAAGACCTAAGAAACACAAAAAACTACTAATCCAATTGTTTTGCAGGTTGCCTAGGAGTTCCAACCAAACATTGTGTCATTTTTCTTAACTAGGCACCTAGATCTAATTAGAGGGTAAATAAACCATTGTCTTTTGTGTTTTGTGAAAAGCGTAAAGGTAGGAGACTATGCTCTCGTCTAGCTAGATGATCAGAAATCCAAACCCTACAAGTTTTTCATGTTTTTTGCATGCTTACCCTTAGTGGGCTTGCCCTCCCAACTTGCTCTTTGAGAAGGTAAGAGGGGAACAACCCAAGTGAGCACACTCAGCCATGGGGTTCCCAACTCACTATAATAATTAGGTCATTGATGACGAAAGGGTCAATGGGTTGGGTTGTATAAGAGTTCACTCTCACATTAGGTGCTTAGTAGGATCCTAGAGATCTCAATCCACTTGTGTGACTACTAAGTTCTCGGTGCTTCATTGGGCTATAGGCCTCAATTGCACTTGCACAACTATGAAGGGTAGCTCCTAATGGGAATACATATTAAACACCTTGTGCATAGTGGCCAAAAACCTTCTAGTCATTGTTGCAGGAGGTTGGACCTCTGAAGCCGCCCATATTTTTACGGCCCTTAGTAGAGACACAAAGTTTGCAGTGAGGAGTTTTCATGGGAATTGATGCTTGGCTACCCCAGAGAAGTGAGTGTCGTGTAGGGGAGCTAGTGGGGTCAAGCATCTAAGTGTCCACTTTGGGTAAGTGTATCTAGGAAACCGATTGCAATCCAATGACTATTGTCTTTGCTAGCCTTAAGAATGTTGTACATGAGCATGATTGTCTTTGAGCTAAAATTTATTTGATTGTTGTGTTTTCTTTGCTTGATACTTGCTTGCCAAGAGTAGACAAAAAACACATCATTATCCTCAAACACTTTACAAAGAACACTTGTCTAAAAACAAACAATCATCCAAGTCAAGATCCTAGTCACAATTCCAAACATAGTCATACCCAAGTCACATCCTAGTCACCATCCACACAAAGCCCTAATTACATCGAAACTCCATCCATCTCATGTTCCATAAACCTAAGTTTTATAAGCATCCTAAGAAGTCAATCCACTGACCTATCAAGAAGAAGAAACTCACACAACCACAACTCATTAGATGTTGGAAATTTTGGTACACAAATCGCAAACTCTTTCTTAAACATAGGACCTTCTTGCATCATTACCATGATTACGTCCATGGTCATAGAAATGAGTTTGATGCTAGTGATGAATTAAGAGTTCATGCTCTCCATCAAGGTTCAAGTTAGTCTTTTAACACCAACTATCATCAAAATCAGGGTGGTTATGTCCCCTCGTACAACTTGCCATCTGAACCAATCATCTACTGAGTCATGTTCATGCCAAAGATAGCCTAGTCACCAAAATTCTTCTAATAATCACTATCATTCCTCTTCAATCGATCATCCTCTATCTTTTCCTAAGGACTTAGCACATCAATCAATCACAAAATCAATCACCTCCAATTATCAAATCAATTTTCAAAATCCAAATCAAGTCCAATTTAACCTCACATTAAGGTTACATGCCTTGTGAAGTTTCATTTAGACCTCATCCTTAATCACTTGGCTTTGTGCTTGAAGAAGAATCCTCTCCAAGTACCTTTGCCTTATCCTTTCAGTCAATCAAGACTTATCTCACGTCTTTGTTTTACTTAGGGTCATTAGTCAACCCTTAGTGGAAGAAAGGCTTTTTAATCATCATTCCAAGGTCTAAATTCTACCTCACTTGGTCATTACCTCACTTGGGGGTTCATGAACATTTCCCACCTAAGATCCTCATCTAAGGACTAAGGTTCAATCCTAATCAAATCCAGGTCCTAATCCAAAGACTCTATC
Source organism: Cryptomeria japonica (assembly GCF_030272615.1). Lineage (NCBI taxonomy): Eukaryota > Viridiplantae > Streptophyta > Pinopsida > Cupressales > Cupressaceae > Cryptomeria > Cryptomeria japonica. The sequence goes on along the minus strand of NC_081411.1, from coordinate 467,611,046 downwards.
AATCAGAGAAATCCATTTTCATCAAGTTCAAATCCAGAAATCCAAGAGCCTTGCTAAGTCCTCTCACCAAAAATTTTCCTCCTTCAATCTTTTCTAAGGTTATTCTTGTATGGTCACAACTCGATCTCAAAAGAAAAATATGGCCAAAAAACAATATGGTATGTCAGACATTAGTGTCTTATATGAAGATCCTACACAAAGTGTGCAACCTAGCATCCAAAATCAAACACAAAATCCTAATATGGTTGACCAAGATGAACTCTCTCTGGAAGTGCAAACTTTCCTAGCAGACTCTTATAACCAAGAGATATTGGAGAAATTTATCCAACACAATCCTACTATGCTCCTAAAGACCCTCCTTGAAAATGGAGCTCAAGTCCCACCTGATTTCGATAAATCCACCCTTGGTCAACAACCACAAGGAGACCTTGCTCCCACTCATACCGCTGCATCTATTCAAACTCAATCAATTGTGGCCCCGCCAATCATTCAACCCCAATCAATAACACCCATGGCACCTCCCCTCGTGGTCTCCATTCCACCTTCTTTCTCCTTACCATCTATACCACTATCAAATCTGATCTCATCTATTCTCCAACATACCTCTATACCATCTTCTTCTCAACCATATATTCCTATTCCACAAACTTCCATTCCCATAAACAATGTTGCTAGCTTCATTCAGGCCGCACTTAATCCTATCACAACAGTTTGTGGGTCGCAACCGACTGTCACTCAAGTCCCTGCAATGTTGTTCATCACATCTCACATCCCCGCTACCTCGTCATATCGATACATTAGTGGTGGTACACCTTCCATGACTCATCTGATTCTAGGGGAAAATGCAATCTATAATTTCCAAAATCCACAACAAGACCTCATTAAAGAAATTCAGGACATGAAAAACATCATCAAGGACATGAAGGAAGGAAACAACAAAAGGAAACCTTACTCCTTTGATGAATTTTATCTTTGTCCTTATGAACCATCTATATCAGTTGCACCTTACCCCCCAGGGTTTGAGATCCCTAAGTTCACCAAGTATGAGGGCAAAGGGGACCCCCGTGACCATGTCCATGAATTTCACATCCTATTTCAAGAAGTCTCCTATAGTGACCTATACCTTCAAAGACTCTTCCCTAAGAGTCTCACGGGAGATGCCCTGGCATGGTTCTCCTCCTTATCGTGAGGTTCCATTATCTCCTTCCCAGACTTGGCAGAGAAGTTTGTGGCTCACTATGCCTAGAACATGGCTAATGATGTTTCCATGGTGGATGTGTGTAACAGAAAGCAAAGGCCTGGAGATACTTTTGCTAACTTCTTGCAAAGATGGCAACACCTCATCAAGAAATTCCAACTGGACATGCCAGAACAACACCAAATTGAATTATTTCAAAATAATCTGGTGCCCGAACTATCAAGGCCTCTGACATCTCAATGTATTAAATCTTTCCAAAAATTGACTGATAAGGGCCTAGCCCTTGAACGTGTCTTGTTAGAGGAAGGAACCTTAAAGCACTACCAAAGATCAAGTCAAAATTCTTCCTCTTATCATAATGATAAACCAAAATTCTGGTCCAAAAATAAGAACATAGTCAATGATGGTGTAACTGATGTAAAACGAGTCCAGACTGTGGCCGCTCCTCCAAAACCCACCCCCACCAATCGCCAATTCAACAATCAAAATAATCAAAATCAATCCCAAAAGCCTCATAACAATGTCTCAATCCAGGGGCGACTACCCCAATCCAACAATAGGACTCCAATAGACTTCACTCCTCTTGTTGAGCCCATTGAAGTGGTGTTTTAAAAGCTTGTTCAAGCAGGCACAATGGTTTTCCCAATTACTCGCTCGTTTGATCCCAATCAACCCAAACCTAGGTGGTATAATGAGAATGAATATTGTGAGTATCATCGTATCAAGGGACATGATACATGAAAACGCATGAAGCTTAAAATATACATACAAGATCTCATTGATAGGGGTGAAATTGAAGTAGCAAATGCAAAACCTGGTAATAACAATGACAAACTCAAAATGTACCAGGAACCCTTCGTGAAACATGATAAAGGAAAAGCCTCATCATCTAACGCGGTGAACTATGACTACACTAATCACATAACTAGCTTTAACTCTTTAGTAGGTTGCATTCAGCCCATAGACCATCATGTCAATGTCATAACTATCCAAGGAGTTAACCCTCCCCCTCCCCAAAGTAGACCTAACCCTACTAGGATAGGCATTCAAGGTGCTACACCTTCTGCCTCCTACTCTCAAAATAACTACAATGTAACCACTTGCTGAGGCAAATTCACCGTGCAAGGAGCTCCTCCCCAACCAAATCCTCCCACCATGTCTTCAACCCACCGATATCACTTCCTTGACCAAGTTGGGAAGACCCCCGTATAGATCTCCATCCTATAACTTCTCAAGACTTCCCATGTCCATAAAGAAATTTTGGAACAATCCCTCCTTGAGTCTCGCGTTCCTGATAATATCAATGCTACCTAATTTCAAGCTCTCATTGGAAACCTTTCTGCTTAACAACACCTTGTGTTCACTTCCAATGAAGTTCCAGCAGATGAAGACCATAATAAAACTTTGCAAATCGAAGCCCTTATCCAAAAGCACAAGTTCAAATGTATCCTGATAGACGGTGGATCTGGACTCAATTTATGTACATACAAGTTAATAAAACAATTGGGACTTTCTGAGGACCTAGTAGATACATCAAGTTGGATCACAATAAAAGCATATGATGATGTAGAAAGAGTTTCAAAAGGCATGATCACCTTACCTCTTCAGGTGGACCCTATCACAATTGAAACCCCTTGCCAAGCTAGATCTTGATCTCCCCTACAACATCCTTCTTGGTCGGCCATGGATTCACTCCTTGCAAGCCATACTCTCCACTTATCACCAATGCATCAAATTCCCCTTCAATGGAACAGATATCACTATCAAAGGTGATCCACAACCTTTTTCAGTATTGCAAGCTCTTAGTGGGGAAGCATCCATATCATTGCCCACTAAATAGACCCTAGCCAACTCCTCCATCTAACACATCAAATGTTGCCTCCACCTCATCCCAAGTAGACACACAAATCAAGATCCTGGATAATGGTTGTGGAGAATACAAATTGGAGGATGTCTTATTAATAGGAAACCTCCCCTTATCTCCTCAGTCATTTAGCAAACCAAAATAACTCAAAAAAGCTCAAAAATTGGTTATATAATGCAAAGATACCACCTTCCAACAATGAGGCCCACTTGATGAGGAGAGCCTTGACACAGATGTCTCTTCATGGTTATACCAGGAAGAAGATGAAGACCCAGCAAAAATACCTAAAAAAATGTATCCAAAAGCATCAGCTATAGTTGAAAAAATGGGTTACAAAGGAAACGGCTTCGGACCAAAGGAGAAAGGAAGAAAAGCACCCATAAATCCTATCTCCTACAAGTACAACACAAGCTTTGGGTACACCCTGGTGCCTAATATTACTATCCTTGGTGCCCCTTCAATTATAGATTACAATTCCCAAATAGGTATAGATTAATTAGTAAGATACAAGGGAAATACAAGGTAGGAAATGATAGATCCCCTTAAGCCTACAAACACCCCAAATGGTTCAAATGGGCCAATTATGAAAGAAGACCTTCCCTAATATAAATGATGGTTTAGAAGGTGTAATTAGGTCTATTATGAAACATTAAAACTAATTTTGGCCTTCTGTTCAATACCCAAATGCTCAAACCCAATTTCCTCCTACTAGCCCTAGAGCCCCTATTAGCCCTGCAGTGAGAGAAATTCAATCATAACCCTACAAACTTCAAAGACACCAGACAAATAAAATATATATTTGGATACCCTTTTGGATTTTATATAACATACTTAGAGCATTTAGCAAGTTATTTCGGAACGTATCTGCTATTTTTAGACTGTCCTTCGTTTTCAAGCAACTAGAATGGTGGATTAACAAAGCAACTACAAGAAATATTACTGTTGGGTACTTCTAACCTCAAAAAATTCTTAGTAAATGATAAATAATGAAGGAATCCACAATCAATTTCAGTTTGTGAGGCCTCTAACCTCAAAAGCCCCAAATTTTCATCAAAAAGCCCTAAAATCAAGGGTTTCTCCAATCTCACACTTCCACACACTTTTGGAATCAATTGGTTGTTGTTTCACCTTTATATAGCCAACATAAAACTATAAAAATCATAAAATATACCCCTCCAATGGGTAGATCTCTCCAACCCTCACCCTACCTAGCCTCTTCACTAGGCTTTCCAAGCAAACAATGGTGATCACCTCCCTTAAACCATGTTATCTACACATTTATTTGTTAGGAAATATAATACATGGAATTTTATAGCCACTCCATGAGAATCAGAGTCATTTCATTCATGGAATGACCATAATATTAAAATTTGTCAAAACTGTTAAGGAAAAAGTGACAAAATTCTAGGACAGACAGCAATAAACCAATTTTATAATCTAGTAGTGACTTCAAAGCATTCACAAAGGTATTCAATGTTGAAATAAATGCACTAAAAATTTATCATATGAATTATACCAAATAAAACCCTCACCCAAGCATAAAAATCAGAAGAAAAAAAAATGCTTCCAAACTGAGTTTTTATTGGTTTTCCAAAACAGTCCGTACACTCCAGGCATTCAATCTGCCTTACAAAGTATGTCTATGGCTTTAAATAGCCTCTCCAAGTTTTTTCAACCACCATATGGTTTGTTACAAATTTTATTTAACACTAAAACAATTAAAACTTGTTTTTCCCTCCTAATTCTTCCTAACCATTGGAATTTGAAAATTTGAATTTGCACTTTCGAAAATGCATTACAACTTTGACAAAAACACTAAAAACAAAAGGATTTTCATCCCTTATTGCATTTCAAATGAAACTAAACCCTCCTAAATCCATTTTTGGGTGTTTTGACCCAATATCCAACATTTGACAACATTTTACAACTTCCAGGATAATTTGACAACTTTTTGCATTTTTTTAGTTTCAAAAGCCATTATTGGCTTTAGGATCTCATAATTGATTTTATTGAATTTTTTTGATGTTGGACCCTCCTCCTTGGTCTCAAAGGTCTTTGAACTTGAATTTGTTTGCCTTGATGCACCTGCACCATACTCCCCATGAATGAAAGTCTTCTTGTCCCAAGAAGTCATCCATGCCTTGCCTTTATGTTTGCTTGTTTGCATCTGATTCTAGATAGTCCCCAAACGTGATTTGTTTCCTCCTATGAACACCTACATTCATACACCAATCATTAGAAACAAAAATTTTATGATTTGGCTGCCCCAAACCAATGGTATTCATGGCTGATATTTGCTTCATGGCTGCCCCTTTTCCTCTATCTTGAAGTATCTGCATTTTCTCCAACTTGTTGTCCTTCCTTTGTCTAATGATAGGACACTTGACTATACCAACTTGTACATGACCAAGATTCCAAAGTCCTTTATGAAATGGACTATCATAGTGCTCCAAATCTACACTGTTCTGACCCTGCTCTTTGACTGAAAACTCATTGCCAAAACACATTACAGTGTTGTCTCTTGCCTTCCCCATCAATGGGCTCAATTTGTACTTCCTTCCTCCCTTATGAACTACATAGGTGTTTTGATACCCATCATGTATAATCCTTCTAGAGTATTGCCAAGGTCTGCCCAAAATCAAATGACCATAACTCATATCCATTTCATCACACAAAATACTATCTGCATATTGACCAATGGAGAAATTAATGACTACCTAATCCTTTACCAACATATTCTGACCTTCACTAACCCATGTAGCAAAATATGGATTAGGATGTGCAAGGGTTTGTAAATTTAACTTTTTGACTACTTCATAAGCAACCAAATTGTGACAAGCCCTTGAATCAACAATCAAATTGCATACCTTGCCATGGATCTTACAATTTGTCCTGAAGATCCTTTCTTGTTGTGATGGTTTTACTTTCCCCATGAGTAACAACTCTCCTTCCTCTAGTGGTATCATGATTTCTTTTTCTTGTTCTTCCTTTTTGTTTTCTTGTGTCAAATTAACCCTCCTTTCCTTCTTGTCATCATTCCATTTAGGACATTTGAATGATGGGTGCCCTGGCTTGTTACAGTTGTAGCATCTAAATGTGCCTCTTCCTTGACCAAATCATCTTCCTCCTCTCTGATTGTATCCACCCCTTGATTCTAAAAATGATTCCTTGCCTTTGTCATCATTTCTTTGTCCTTGACCTCTTCCACCTCTTCCTCTATTTGAGTTACCTCCTCTCCCTGACCTTTCTTGTCTCCTCTTCACCTTTTCTTCTACTCTAATAGCTAATTGAAAACATTCACCAATGGTCCTCGGCACTTGTAGACCAATCTTATCTTGCAAATGATACTTCAAGCCATTGACATATCTGGCTACCTTCTCATCTTCTCACTCATATCCTCCTCTAATACTCAATTTATGAAATTGTTCAGTATAGGACATTACATCCATGTCTTTTTTTTTCAAGTTTTGTCTCATCCTCTTCACATGTATGTTATAATCTGAAGGCAAGAATTGTTCTCTGATCAGATTCTTTAGCCTTGCCCACTATGTGATTCTTGTCAAACCCCTAGACATTCTATCATTTTGTAAACTTGTCCACAAAGTCAAAGTAGTACTTCTGAGTTTTGTTTTTGCAAACCTTACCCTCTTATCATCCTCCATCTCTTCATACTCAAAGTAGTTTTCCAAGGCATCAAGCCAACCCAACACTTCCTCACTATCCATCCTTCCCTGATAGATAGGTACATCCACATTTCATTTCCCTGCATTGTTTTGTACTACCTTCAAAAGTCTAACCAACCTCCTCTCCTTAGGGTCCACTTCATCTTCAACCCTCCTACACTTTGGTCTTTCTGGTTGCTCTTCTCCATCATCTCCATTTTGTTCTTCCCAATTAGGTTCTTCCCTCCTATTGTTCATTCTTTCTTTCTCATATTGTTTTATCCTTGCTTGCATACTCTCTTTCTCTCTTCTCCATGCTCTTTCTTCCCTTTCCTTGCTCTATTCTCTTTCTCTTCTTTCCCTCTCCAAGGTTTCTTTCAACTCTTCAATTTCCTTAACCAACTGGTTCTCAGGTGCCATCACTCCTTCCTACTTCCTACCCAGACCTTTCTTTCTCTGATACCACTTTGATGCAGAATTGGCAAAGGTATGGTGGTATAAGACAATGCCCAAATAGGTATAGATTACTTTGTAAGAAATAAGGGAAATACAAGGTAGGAAATGATAGATCCCCTTAAGCCTACAAACACCCCAAATGGTTCAAATGGGCCAATTATGAAACAAGACCTTCCCTGATGTAAATTATGGTTTAGAAGGTGTACTTAGGTCTATTATGAAAGTTTCAAACTAGTTTTGGCCTTTTTTTCAATACCCAAATGCTCAAACCCAATTTCCTCCTACTAGCCCTAGAGCCCCTATTAACCCTGCAGCGAGACAAATTCAATGATAACTCTACAAACTTCAAAGAAACTAGACAAAAAAAATGGATATTTGGATACCCTTTTGGCTTTTCTATAACATACTCAAAGTATTCAGCAAATTGTTTTGGAACGTATCTGTTGTTTTTAGACTGTCCTTCATTTTCAAGCAACTAGAATGGTGGATTAACAAAGCAACTACAAGAAATATTACTGCAAGGTACTTCTAACCTCAAAATAGTCTTATTACATGATAAATAATGAAGGAATCCATAATCAATTTCAGTTTGTGAGGCCTCTAACCCCAAAAGCCCCAGCTTTTCATCAAAAAGCCCTAAAATCAAGGGTTTCTCCAATCTTACACTTCCACACACTTGTGGAATCAATTGGTTGTTGTTTCACCTTTATATAGCCAACATACAACTATAAAAACCATAAAATATACCCCTCCAATGGGTATATCTCTCCAACCCTCACCCCACCTAGCCTCTTCACTAGGCTTTCCAAGCAAACAATGGTGATCACCTCCCTTAAACCCTGTTATCTGCACATTTAGTTGTTAGGAAATATAATACATTTATTTTTATAGCCACTCCATGAGAATCAGAGTCATTTCATTCATGGAATGACCATAATATTAAAATTTGTCAAAATTGTTAAGGAAAAAGTGACAAAATTCTGGGACAGTCAGCAATAAACCAATTTTATAATCTAGTAGTGAATTCAAAGAATTCATAGAGGTATTCAATGTTTAAATAAATGCACTACAAATGTATCATATGAATTATACCAAATAAAACCCTCACTCAAGCATAAAAATCAGAAAAAAAATGCTTCAAAACTAAGTTTTTATTGGTTTTCCAAAATAGTTCATACACTCCAGGCATTCAATTTTCCTTACAAATCATGTCTATGGCTTTAAATAACCTCTCCAAGTTTTTTCAACCACCATATGGTTGGTTACAATTTTTATTTAATAGTAAAACAATTAAAACTTGCTTTTCCCTCCTAATTCTTCCTAACCGTTGGAATTTGAAAATTTGAATTTGCACTTTCAAAAATGCATTACAAATTTGACAAAAACACTAAAAACAAAAGGATTTTCATCCCTTATTTAATTTTGAATTAAACTAAACCCTCCTAAATCCATTTTTGGGTGTTTTGACCCAATATCCAACATTTGACAACATTTTACAACTTCCAGGACAATTTGACAACTTTTTGCATTTTTTTAGTTTCAAAAGCCATTATTGGCTTTAGGATCTCATAATTGATTTTATTGAATTTTTTTGATGTTGGACCCTCCTCCTTGGTCTCAAAGGTCTTCAAATTTGAATTTGTTTGCCTTGGTGCACCTGCACCGCCTTCTTTGGATGTCAAAAACTCTGATGAAGAGGAGTTCCATGAAATGCCTTATGAATATGAAAACAACATCTTCTTTGACACTCACATCAATTCCATCAACCCCATAACGCCTACAATTTCACATGAGATACATCTTGTCCATCCTGAACTCATAGACTAGAGCCAATGAGACAAACCCACTTTAGACATTTGCACCGATGATAACGCTCTCATTACTCTCCTGACTATGCAAAATTTGGAAGACTGCAACAAGATACACGGTATTCAACTACATGAAAAAGCATACTTTGGTAGTCAGGTCAATGCCCTTAGCCATAAAAAAGATAATAAAAAGAAAAAACATGATTCCCTAGGTGAAAACCTCTCCAAGGCACATCTAGATGAGAAAAAAAGAAAAAACAAAGGGCGTATCCGAAACTGAAAACCTGGAAAAGGCACTTGAAGATGAGGGACTTGACCTCCCTACCATTGGTTATCTTCCACAAGACAGGTCAAATTTGTTAATAGAAGAAATAGACAGTATCAATATGGGCACCGAAGACATTCCAAAAAATGTGCTCATTGCCAAAGCCCTCACAGAGCAAGAGAAACAAGACTTCAACAACTTCCTCACAGAGGCAAAAATTAATTTCGCATGGTCCTATGCTTATATGCCAGGTCTAGGTCCCAACTTGGTGGTTCATAATCTTGTTGTCCACCTAGATACAAAACTTGTAAAATAGAAGTTGCACAAAATGCATCCACATATTGCACTCCTGGTCAAGGCAGAACTCCAAAAAATGTTGGACACGGAATTCATCAAACCAATAGACTATGCTAAATGGGTCTCCAACATTGTACCTGTCGGCAATCCCGCTGGGGGGTTCAGCATCTGTATTGATTTTCGAGATCTAAATAAGGCTTGTCCTAAAGATGAATTCCTTCTCCCCAACATAGATATGATTGTGAACCTTAATGCAGGGCATGAGATCCTATCACTTATGGATGGATTTTCTAGATATAATCAAATCAGGATTGAAAACGAAGATCAACATAAAACTGCATTCACAACACCATGGGGGACTTTCTGTTACCGGGTCATTCCTTTTGGCCTCAAAAATGTTGGAGCCACATATCAGTGTGCCATGAAAATGGTTTTTCATGACCTCTTGCATAAAATTATGGAGGACTATGTGGATGATCTGCTAGGCAAATCAAAGACAAGACAAGAGCACATCCCTATCTTAAAGTAGATCTTTGAAAGATTGGAAAAATAGAAATGGTGCCTCAACCCTAAGAAGTGTGTTTTCGGTGTCACATCGGGAAAAATACTAGGTTTCATTGTTTCTCACAAAGGCATCAAGGTTGATACTGCAAAGGTAAAAGCCATCATGGAAATGCCTCCACCAAAGACTCTCAAACAACTGCACAGCCTCCAGGGAAAAATCCAATCTGTTAGATGTTTTATTTCACAACTTGCAGATAAATACCATCCAATTGCACACATGTTGCGCAAAGACACAAAATTCAAATGGGACTACTTGTGTCAAAAGGCCTTTGAAAAACTCAAAGAATACCTTGTGTCACCTCTAGTGCTTATGCCTCCTACTCTTGGAAAACCCCTTATTTTGTACATATGTGCTACCACAGTGGCATTGGGGGCATTATTGGCATAGGAAGGAACATGCCATATATTACATTAGTTGGACACTAGTGGAGTATGAACTCAATTATACCCCCATTGAAAGAGCATGCCCGGCATTGGTATTTAGTACATAGAAAATTTGACACTATATGTTGAACAACAAAACAAAACTGATTGCTAAGGTTGATCCGCTTAAATATCTCTTGTCAAAAGCTGCCCTCACTGGCAGAGCCGCAAAATGGGTCATATTGTTAAGTGAGTTTGACATTGTATATGTAGATAGAAAACAAATCAAGGGACAAGTCATCACAAACCAGTTGGTTGATGCTCCACTTCCAAGTGACCATCCTATTCTTACATAACTACTGGATGGATTCATTATGACTATCACCACATCCTCCACATGGCAGTTGTATTTTGATGGCTCTTTCACACAAAATGGATTGGGGGTAGGAATACTATTGATCACACCTCAAGGAGATTGCATCCCAAAGTCATACAAGATAGCTTTTGCATGTACCAACAACATCACATAATATGAGGCACTCATTATAGGATTACGCTTGGCTATCCAGTTGAAGATAAGGGAATTACAAGTCTATGGTGATTCCCAACTTGTCATAAAACAAGTCAATGATGAATACCAAACAAAAGATGACAAACTTCTCCCCTATTGTATCATGGTTGAAGATCTTAAGCAGCACTTCACAACGATCAAGTTTGATCAAGTCTCGCGATTAAACAATAGGGCTATAGATGCAATCACCACCATTGGCTCCCTCCTTCAGATGCCACAACATAGTTAGAAGTGTGAGTTCTTGGTCGAGCAACTATTCATTCCAGCATACGATCTACCAGAGTCCAAAATGGTGTGTGTATTCATTGGTCCTGACTCCCCTTGTACCAAGAAAACTTTTCTTTCCTAAAAGACAACACCATTCCCCAACACCATACAAAAACCCAGCAACAAACCTTCATTCGCCGATGTGCTCGTTACACCATCCTTGGAGACACCCTATTCAGAAGGCATTTTGATGGTTACCTCCTAAGGTGTTTAGATAAACAAGAGGTAGAATGGGCATTACATGAAGTACACGAAGGAATCTATGCGGCAAACTCAAGTGGGCTCACTTTTGCTAAAAATATTTTGAGAATGGGATATTATTGGCCTAAAATGGAAGTAGATGCATATAACTATGTGAAGAAATGTATCCCTTGCCAGCAATATGGTGACAAGATCCATGTGCCATCACAAGAATTGCAGTCCTTCATTAGACCCTAGCCCTTCTCACAGTGGGAGCTCGATCTCATTGGGAAAATCCACCCTTCATCTTCCAATGGACATAAATTCATTATCACTGCCACCGAGTATTTCACTAAGTGGATAGAGGCTATCCCTCTTACTTTTACCACTGGTAAGCAGATATCAAAATTCATCTTCAACTACTTGATCTGTCAATATGGCATTCCAAAAGTTATCATTACAGATAATGGCAGACAATTTAAAAACCAGGATGTCAAAGAACTCTACCAAAAATTTGACATCCAACATTGCTTCTCCACCCCATATTACCCCCAAGGTAATGGTCAAGCTTATGCTTCTAATAAAACCCTAATCAAAATCCTCAAAAAGATAGTCAATGAAGCTGGTCGTGATTGGCACCTCCAACTCCATCCTGCTTTGTGGGCCTACCACACTTCCATCTGCACACCCACAGGCACCACCCCCTATTTCCTTGTCTTTGGCTCTGAGGTCATCCTCCCCCTTGAGATCAAGATCCCCTCTCTAAGAGTATCACTGCAAAATATCCTACTAGATGAAGAGTACAGAATTGCCCACCTACAAGAGCTAGAATTGTTTGATGAAAGGCGCCTCAAAGCCTTGAACCATCTCCAGGTATATCAAAATCTTCTACACATGGGTTACCACAATAAATTCAGAACCCGGGAATTTAAAATTGGTGACCTTGTCCTCATGGAAAATCAAAAAAACCTTCAAGAAAGAGAAAAGAAAGGCGAGTTCAAGTCTAATTGGCTTGGACCATATGTAATCATAGAAAAATATGCATCAGGGGCCTATCAGTTGGATACTCTTGAAGGAGATCCTCTGGATGATCCAATGAATATTATGCACCTAAAAAGATTCTATGCATAGTCCTTGGAAAGTCATTAATTGTCAAAAAATCAAAAAAATCAAAAAATCGTGAAAAATACAAAAAAAATTAGAAAAAGATCCTAAAAAGTCATCATCACTCTGGTGAAAACCTAGAAAACAAGCACCTTGTGACACCCAAAAAAAAAAAAAATTTGCCCATCAGTGAAAATCACTTTGTGGCATTATGGACAAGTACCTTGGTGAAAAGCTCCATGCAGGCGCCAAGGTAAATAAACTAGATCCATTGTCTATCAAGTCTGTGCTCCATCACCCTCCCCATCCAATCTACCCATCGCAACATCATTTCCATTTCCATCTCTAACTAAATCTCGCATATGATGATGAGTCTTCACCTAAGTCATGAATAAGAGATGTCCCATCAAAACTGAGCTTTTGTGCCTCTGTGTGAGCTTCACGAAGTCTTGAGAATAGTCCTAAGTCCAGAAGTTATTTTGTAAAGCCATGTGATCACTTTCCTAATCCAAAAGTCCACCTGCTTTGTCCTTCTCCCTAGGGATGAATCCTTCCCTCACCTAGCAACTTAATCCTCCACCCTAATCCTACTCTTGACAAGAGGTGTCAGTTGGTCATGAATGAATGACTTATTTGATTTCTTGGATTTTTCATTTAGACTTGCATCTTTTGCCCTATGACTGCACCTATCTACTGCCCGGATTTTCCATATCTAGGTATGTTTACAATAGATCCATACTGGGGCATATTTTCATAGCATGGCATGTTTTGGATCTCTCTTGTATGAGCCGGCGACCTGGTACTAGTGTTTATCCACACTTACCCTCTCGTGTACAAGAGGTGTCAGTGTGTTTGAGGGTTTTCCTTGCACGTACCCACAACTTTGTATTAGTTTTTCTCAACACTTGCATAGCTATGTGTAAGGAATTCTCGTTTGACTGTGAGTCGGTCCACGCCTTGGGTTTCTCATGGCATCCTGATTCCTATAATCAATGGTGCAGGCTTTTCAGGGCAATATCAAACTAGGTTGGCTCTCCACAATTTTTGTGCACAACTCTCACCATCATTCCATAAAGTCCTAATCTAATAATCCATGGAGTCCTAAATCCCCCCCCCACTCTCCTATTCCATATTCTTCTATTTTCCATCTCGGATCATTGTATTACTATTGGCATATTCCCTCTTTGCATTATTCATTCACTTTTAGGTGGAATTATTCATATAGATTTTATTTAGATTACATTACATTACTTATTTAGATGGTCATTTTTCACATACATTTACCACATAAGGTTGCACTTAGATTTCATTGCATGCATCATTTATCCATTTATAGTAGATGACATCAATTCATTCACATACATTACTCATTCATTTAGATCACATCATTTGCATACCATTTGTAACTTACATTACAATATCTGTATAAATGACATTACATTCATTTCTCATATAGATTGCACCTGCGCTAATTATTCATTCATCATAAATAATTTACATCTACATATACAACATATATATACACATCAAAAAGCATGCTCAGTCATCCTTCACCCATAAACATGTCAGCAACATATCATAGGCATACATATATAAGCATCCACATTGCATCACAAATAGGTCAGCACAACATATCCATAATTACCATCCATACATCACATCATAAGAAAATAAATAGAATCCATCATAATAAAGTACACACATCATCCATAACCACAAATCATATATATATAAGCTCAAAAGAGATGAATATGTCTGTAATGGTACAATGATCACCCCGAAGGATCAAAATATGATACACAAGCCAAAATGGAGCTATCTCTCCCCTCCTGTCTCTCCACCCTTCTCCTTTGTACCTCCTTCACCTAATCCTCTTGCTCCCCCTCCTCCACCTAATCCTCCTACTCCCCCTCCTCCGGGTGGCCTAAAACCCATCAATCCACCTGTCTGTTGGCTCTGTGTGGGTTGTTGACTCTGTGTCCTATGAGATCAGACACTCTCAATGTACGAAGTTGCTTGTTGTGCCACAGGTACTGCTCCATGATATAGTTCCCTATAGTACCATGCCTCCCAAACTGCCCTCTCCACCCTATCCCACTGCTGCATCATATCAAAGTACATCTTCCCAAGCCCTACAGGAACCAACATCTAACAGGCTGCATCCCTCTCCTCCCACAGTCGTATCACATCTGCCTCTTCCCTCTACACTCTGGCCCGTAGCCCCTCTAGCTCATCATCCTGAAGGACCTCTGTAGTCATCCATGTTTGTGCCTCCTCTAGCATCCACTCAAACTCCTCCCTCTCCTACCTCAGAGCATCCACCTCTGTCCTCGCTATATGGAGGCTCTCTATCAAATCTACTATCTCCAACTGCAGCCACTCCACCTCTGCCTCCAAACTCTCCCACCTAGCTCTCTTTATCTGTATCTCAGCCTCAAGGGAATGGAGCCTCGCTCGGGTTGTATCCCTCTCCTACTGCACTCTATCAAGGTCAGCCTGCGATACTCCTACCCTCCCCTCTACCTATTCCTCGGGAACATCCATAGGTAGAGCATCCTCTACCCCACCAGCCACTACCTCTACGACCTCTCCTGCTAGTACTCCCTCTCCCTCTCCCTCCTTAGGATCCCTCCTTCATACAACCCTAACCCTCATCTGCTATCCACCAGCACCACATCGTGCACCAACCACAACTCTCTCGCCTGGCCCATCATCCTCCCCGCTGACTACCTAATCTATTACCAGTTGCAGCTCATCATCCTCCAAAACCCCAGGAATGGTAAGACATACTGGCAAGTGCCCCTCCCACTAGCTCATGTATCCCCCTGTCATCCCTGGATCCTTACCTGCCCCCATCCCTCATCCTAGACCAAATGAGACACTGTCTGAAAACTAGTCCTGCCCTCTAATGGACTCACTGTCGGGCCCCAAAATCTCACCTCCTATTTAATCTGAGGATATAATGGGATGTCCCCCACTATGTCTTGAACCTACCCAAGTTGTCTCACCACTTTGTAGGGTGCATAATACTCCATAATGTACATTGATCTGCCAAATATCCACATCTCACCCCAGCCCAATGTAGCTGCCAGTCCCCCCTCCATCTCTCACACCCCAAAAATGGCCGCCATGTAAACTGCATAAGCTCATCAAGAATCCAGCACCAAAACCATACGGACCCTATCAGAGTATAGTGCAGCAGCCTCCTGTACCTATCCACATATGGCTGACGGTCTCACCTGTCCTGTACACCTAGTGGTCGAGTAACCGCAATATGCTCCCAAGCCCAGATATGGAGATGTGTTACTCCCGCGAACAAGCTAGCATACTCCCTATACACCACCAGATGCATATCATGATATAACTGAGCCAACATTGTAGCTCCCCACGTATACTGCATGCCATCATGAACCATGAAATAAAGACACTTGCTCCATCCAACAGGAAATCCATGTCCTCCTAAATTAGGTATAATTCGTTCGCTCAATAATCCACAAATAACCAGTACCATGCAAGGAATATGCCGAATACCAATCACCCTACCCAAGTGCATCCTATTCTTGTCCAACATCGGCGGGGTCTCATAATCGCAAGCCTCCTAAAGATAAAAATTCGCTGCATCCAAATGGTACTTTGGGATGACACCGTGAACATGGATCTTCAAGATCCTCCATACATCCAAAAGAAGCACTATCGCCTCACCAGTAGGAAGTTGGAAGGTGTTATACCTATTGTCCCACCTCTCCACTAATGTTGTCATGATCACAGTATGAGCACATATCCTCGGCCATCTGCCCAAATAATGCAACCCTAAAGCAGCTAACACCTCCAACTCATCAGGCCGCAACTCTCGGTATAAACTCATGGTAGCGGGCCAATGCTCCCTCGAGGTCAACAGCCCCAACTCAGCCTGCATCCAACAAAACTAGTTCATTATTTCCGAGTACTCAAGTCCTATTCTACCCTCTAGGTCTGGCCATACCCTAAACCTATCCCAAAAATTCTAAACCTACCTCTAATCTCTCCCCTCCCCAATGCACATGTTGATTTACCTGGGCTCGATCCAAAGTCGTGGCACACGCGCCATTCTACAGGTGCATGCGCTAACAAAGAAACTAACCCTCCCCTACCCCTTCCTATAACTTCCTTCAATGTGAGTGCCCGCACAACAGCACGAGCACCCACGCAGATGCGAGAGAACCCACGCTAGACACCCTGCCCCCCCAAAATCTAGTTCTACCTACCTATTCCCTGTGAGTGCCCGCGTTGTTCACTAGCACTCATGCTACTCCATAGGTGTGCATGCTAAAAAGGTGATCAGCACGTGCACCTCGCCAAATCTTTCCCCTAATCTAAGACCTAATTCTACCCTTAGCCTAAAAAATCAAAAGAGGGGATAGTCCTACATACCGGTGGTCCATATCTAGTGGGTATGTCGTACCATCGGATCCTCTCGACGCAATGATCATGGGTTGGAATGCAATCCATATCTCCTTCGCTCTTGTAGGCTCTGATTGGCTCCAAGGCTTGTGTGTAACAATGACCCCTCATTGGGCCCTTTGTGGCTTATATGGGCCCCCTCAAGGGCCCATTCCCCCCCGCGGTCTCTCTTATTCTATATGCTCTTCTACTTTTCTACATCTGCTCCCTCTTTCTCTTTCACTTATCTCATCCACTCAAATTCCTTCTTCTTTATTTCAATATTTTTTTCATTAATTTTTCTTTCGATGAAATTCTCAAGGGGGCATACACCTCCCACGCTTTACACTAGAGCATCTATTTCTTTTTCTTCTATCTTTTACCCACCACCAAATTTGCCACTGCGTAAAAGAGGGGCAAAATGTAGAAACTTAAAAATAAATATTTTAAGTTCCTGACATAATTTATTTATTAATTATGCCAATTTTTAATTCCTCCTCAATATTAATTAATTATAATTAATATTGTCACCATAGTTTGTTGATTGATTTATTTAATAAATCAATCCCCTTTTATTCTTCTAAAATTCCTCAATATTAAATCTCCTCAAATTCCTCCTCTTAACTAATTAATTTCAATTAATTAATTAACCTAAGTGATTCCTACAAATCACCTTTTTCCTAATCCATCATTAATCTAATAAATTCTTCTAGAAACTCCCTAAACTCACTTAGTATTATTCTTCTAATTTTTAATTCCCTCCACTAATTATCTCTCGTAGTCAAATCCTCCTACAAATCTTATCTACCCTAATCCCACCTAATATTTCTTCTAATCCCTCTCCTAATGAGTTGCTAGTGGCTAATTATCATGATTAGCCACAAAGTCAACTCCTTGTCCCTTCCATCCAACCACTCTCCTTAAATGCTCTTTTCCTAGGTGAATGTGAGATTTTCAAAATATCACATTCCTCTAAGCATCCCATCCTCCAAGGAATTTTTAATTCCTCTTTATTCCTCCAATCCCCATGAGCATCCCTTTTGAAGAATTTTTAATTCTTCATTTCCATCCCTCAAGGAATATCCTATCCCTTGTTCTTCCCAAGGCACATTGGGAAGTATTCCCAGTGAACCTTGATGAGTGTGGAGACAAGAAAGCCCTTTAAGGCATATCTCTTGGTCTCCACACCTCCCCTTGGGCCTTCTGTGGGCTCACAAAGAATCCTGGCCCTCCATCTTGGGTCAATCCTAGCCCTCCATTTCTCCTCCTCTCTTCCTATAAGTTGAAGACTCAATTCCCTCATATATCATCTCCAATTTTAAAAAATCCATGCTACTAGTTTGTATCCAAGAAACCATCCTTACCATGCCAAAATTAACACTCATCCATACTTAGCCTTTTCATCCTTCAATCCTTAATCCATCACATCCATTTGTGCACAATATTGGAGAGCCAACCATATCAAGAAATCTAGGAGCAAATCAGCATCATGTTGGATGCATTTGGGTGCACTTCGACTTCATCCAAGCTCCATTAAGGAAGAAGTTGAAAGAAAGGTATAATTGAGTTTTATTGCATCGTTGTGTTTCATGTTTTATTGTTTGTCTATGTACAATCTAGCCATCTTATTATCCTTCTAAAGCTTTTTCCCCTCTTCACCATCCTATCAGTTACCTTTGCCCATGGGGATGCATCCTTCCCATGTCCAGGACTATCATCCTAATCCTAGTCCTACTCTTGGAAAGAGATTTCAATTGGTCAAGTGTGTGTCATTTGCATGATTTTATCTTTTGTTTTGATTTGCATCTTTGTGTCCAATTATTACTCCTATCTAGGTTTGTCATGATCATTCTATATCCTGGTATGTCCTGAGTTGGTGTATATTGGGGCATCTTTTTGTGGTATGGCATGTCTGAAGGTTTCTCTTGTATGATCCTCTAGTCCTACCTCAGATCTTCACAAAATTCTAATTCCTATAATCAGTGATGTAGATCATCCTTGGAAATATTAAAATATGTTTTCTCTCAATATCTACATAACAATAAATCACTCACCGCCCATTCATTCCATTTTTTTCATTCTCCCTACTTTGGAGACTTTAATTTATTCACTTTTCCCCCCTCTTTTCCCTATCTAGTCCTATATCATTGAATTATCTCGCTCGGAGGTGGTCTCTACCTCCATCTTATAACTATCTCACTATAAGATAGTGGCCTCCATGTCCTTTTGTAAGGTATCCCGATCCTCCCTCACCCGGTCCAACTTTGCCTGCAGACTCTCTTCCCTAACCCTCTCATGCTCAGCCCTTAGCCTCTCGGCTACTAGCTGCTCCTCTAAACTCTACGTTGGGGCCCTCTTTGTGTCCCTATCCAAAATGGCCTTAGTAACCAACCTTGATACTAGATCTCTCTTTTGTTCTCTATCCTATCAGCCCTCCTCTCCTCCCTCCCCCATCAATACATCCATGGGCTCTACTTCACCTCATGTCGTCTCCTCAAGATGAGGTCCCCCTATCTATCCTATTGGGGCTTGTACCTATAAGGGAACCTTTGTAGATTTTGATGTCCTCTATCTCCTCCCTCTCCTCCTAGGAATCCATTAGTATACCTTCACTCCTCCAACTACTCCTCCTTCCCCAGCCATATCCCCTTCTCCTCTGACTATCTCATCAATTAAGGGTGCAAGCTCATACTCCTCCAAAATCCCTAGTATAAAGAGTCAGAAAGGCCTATGGGCCTCTCACCATGTATTGTAAGAACTAGTGCACCCTGCATCATGAATCTCTGGTCTCCATGTCTAGACCACTGTGGTTTCCCTTATTCAGCTAAGGCATATGGTAAAGGCTCCAACATGATCCCCCCAAGTGGTATGCTCCCTCATAATCCATGGGTGCATACACTCTTGACCCACTATGTCTTGTTGATGACCAAACTACCATATAACTCGATGTAGGAGGTACTAATATATGACATGTATTGTCTTGCTAAATAACCAGCACTCACTCTACACCCCAGCCAGCATGTCATCCCACCACCAACCCTCACAGTCCTTGTAAATGTGCCATGTAAAATCTTCCATCTCATCAATAATCTACCTCCAAAATCATGTATCATATAATCGTGTATAATGCAAAATCCCCCTATATTTATCCATGTAGGGGTATTGTCTTTGTCGGTCTTGCACTCCTATAGGTCATGTCACTACAATGTGCTCCAACACCCAGATGTGAAGCAACATGACATTCATCCTAAGGTTCTTGTAACCTTGGTAAACACATGTGCATATCATTGTATAATTGTCCTAACATGGCCATGCCTCATGCATACTCGAGCATATAATAAACACATCTCCTTTGGGTAATAGAAAACTCATGCTTATTGAGATTAGGCATCACTCACTCATTGATCAACCCGCAGATGAACAAATCTAGTTGTGGGATCCCTCATCGATGCTTCATTGCTCTCTACAGCACCATCTAAGTCTGATTCCTAGCTAAGCCATCTATATAGGATACCCTCTAGAGGTAGTCCTTGTTGTTCTCCAACCAGTACTATAGAATCACCCCTTTGATCAGTACCTTTAGGATCTGCCACACATCAATAAGAGTGATGGAGGCCTCAACCATAGGTAAGTGGAAAGTGCTACAAATCTTATCCCACACCAAGATAACGGGTTCTACTTTGTACCGCTGAGCTATCTAAACAATGTCATGGTCAGAGGCCAATGCTCCCATGAATCTAAAGCAACTAGATCCTTCTGCATTGACAATTCAAAGATTTAGATAATTTTGGTACCAAGTTGCATTGGAATAACTCAATTTGGTATGAATTTGGTATGTCCCGGGGAAATTTCTTCATGAGATGATGCCACCTTTGAAGAAAGTTGGCAAAGGTTTCTCTGGGCCTCTACTTTGTATTGCATAAGTCCATCATAGAAGCATCATTTTTAATATAATAATCATAATGCATCATGAAATTCTCTATGAGAGTGGGAAATGACTGGATGGAGCCATGAGGTAGGGCAGAAAACCAAGCGAGGGAATCCCCACTTAGAATTTTAAGGAAAACTCTTATAAGGTATAAATCACTATAGGAGACCTCCTGACAAAGGATATAAAATTCATAGTGATGGTCTCTAGGGTCACACTCTCCCTTGTACTTCTCAAACTTGGGCATCTCAAAATCTTAAGGGTAGGGTGCAACCGAAATGGAAGTATAAGGTTTCTTGAAGTAAAAGATGATGTTGCATTATGCTTTTGTTGCTAGGGTTTTGTTGTAATCAAGGAACACTAAGAGGGGGGATGAATTAGTGTTATGCAATTTTTAACATTCTTAACTTGTTCTTTCAACCACTTAATTCAAATGAACAAAATAGAAATGCAGAAACACAAGGCAATCAACAACAACACCATAACACCAAAATTTATACATGGAAAACCCAGTTAAGGGAAAAACAACAGTGGGGCTGAAACCTACAATATTAATATACTGTTAGAAGTATAGAAATATTACAATGGGGAATGCACATGCATTCAGGCACACTCCATAGATCTCACTACTTAAATTAAAAAAGGGCTACAACCCCGGAAGGCTCACTGCCTTACAAAATATTTTACAAAAGATAATTGGAATGTTTGAATTGAAAAATAGCATCTACAAATGCCAGGGTATAGTTCCAGTTAAGCACAAAATTATTAATCACATAATGTTCTGCTACACTGCTCTGTTACTTTTTTCTTCATATTCCAAAGCATAAATCCTTCACTTGCGCATGTGAAAGCATGCATAATCAATTACTACCACTTTCCACACATACATCGATACACAAAATGATCATATCCATCGGTCTTTTGTATCCACAACATCAAATTAGATCTTGTACATGTTGGCTTCAAGAACATTATCCAAATAATGAAACATGCATACATAGTCAGCTCAATCCAAACTCCAATGCTTATATGGACCAGAATGAATTGTCCACATGCTACCCAAACATTGGCTAAACATCCTCAAAAACATATAAATGATCACCAAAATCTATCAACATAATCCGCATAATGATTTCTCACACATGTCGGCTATACCACACTATTCATCCTGAAAACCTATACACTGGATCTTCCAACTTACACGACAACCATCACTAGAGGCTAAGATTCTGGAATAAGGTACTCCAGACATCCAATTGTCTTCCTCAAGCTCCACAACACAAAATATTCAACAAAAATACTGCATTCTGCCGGATACTCTGTTCTAACTCACCGAACCTATCCAAAACTCAATCTGACTTCTGGTAGAAGCAAATCATGAACAGTGGATGGAATTGCTAACATGAGTTGTCATCAATGACAACATTTGACCTGATTAGTGTCTCTTGCCAACAATCTCCCCCTTTAGCATTGATGACAACGCTTAGTGAAAAATGACTGTGTCGGAATCAGTACCAACATATGTACACTAAAAAACTTCAAAAATCCAACATTCCAAAATTTTGAAACTCCCCCTAAGATGAATACAACATTTTCACTACTAGATCAATGACAAAGGTAGGGATCTGGATGCCAAGATTCAATCCATAATTCTATATACAGACTACATATATACACACATACCTTACTAACTTACAAAAAATTGAAGACATCTATAAAATCATTCTTCAATGAACTCAAATGGCTATCCCAACCCTTCTTTAGACACTTTAGAATATATAAGACCACTGAAAAAATACGCTTGTGTCTCTGTAGACTTAAGATCTAAAGGTTCACTAGCGACCAGAGCATCCTGAGCATCCTTCAATGCATTGAGAAATATGTCTAACTTGGAAGTGATGTGACTCTGAAGTTCACCAACTCTGCTAACAATCTTCTCATTGTCATGGCTCAAACTCTTGATTTTGTCAAGTAAGGATATTACCTGATCTTCATGACTACTCACAGAAACTGACAAGAGATCAAATGAGTGAGATATGCTAGCTAATTGCTCTTCATTCTCTTTGGATTGCTTTTCAATATTCTTAGTGAACTTAGACAATGAATGCTCTTAATACAAGTATCCAATGTGACTCTATCATCGACAATCATTCTTTTCAATGTCTGGAGACTCTTTGCATTAAACTAATTATAGACCTTTACCTCAGTTGACTTCTCCAATGACTCAAAATGAGTGCTCACCAAATTTATGAAACTTTTCAGCTGGCAAGAAGGGGAATCGGATGTATCTTTCTAAAATGTAGGCATTATTCTCTCCAGGATACCAGATGCAAGACTTATAAGCTCAATTTCGTCAATGTGTAGTTTTAAGATCTCCTCTCTTGCCTTAGCTTGTGCTAGTGATGCTAGCTTTATCTTTTAGATGAGAGAGAGGCAGCTAAGCTAATTGGACCTTGTGACAGTGCTAGATCATCAAAAATTTGCTTGTCCTTTTTCCATAAAATCCTTTACATCATCTGTAGTGTCTCTTATTGTATCCCTTTTATCTTCTACATCTATTTATGACTTAACCTTCTTAATACCTGCATCATCAACAACCAGAGCAGAAGTCACAATAGAGGGTGTGGTATCCAATGGTTGATCTAGAGGATTCTGTGTATCCTCATCCACATTATCATCACCTATCTCTTCACCTTTTCCCAACTCATCTCCTTGCTTATCTTTAGCATCACCTTCCTTTACCAGAGCACTTTCATCAGCATGATCATCTTTGGGTTGTTCTTCTTGTGATATGGGGGCAAATTAGACAACATCATATTGATTTATTTCTAAAATTAGCTTTAGGATTGCCTTAGTGTCCTTCATCACCTCTTCTACTTGCCTAATCATAATCTTATTTATCCTAGTTTTACTTCTAAATGTTGATGAGCTTCCTTAAGTGTTCTTTTTATTTCTTCAACTTCTATCATATAGGGCATATGTTAACTATTACATATTCCTTAAGTCTTTCATCTTCATCTTTATAAGTCTCTCTTCTCATCTCCAAAATATCATATAAACCTTTTGGTATCTCTGATATTTGTATTAGAGCTTTATTGTACATATTTAAATACTTAACAATAGCTTCCTCTAAAGTCCTTTTTCCATTATCATCAAAATTGTCATACCATTCAGACATTAGCTTCAAATTTCCATTCTTCGATCTCATCTATAATCTCATATAATGACAAAAGAGGTTTGACTGTGAATCTTACTTGCTTTATTACCTTGTATTCTATATTTTTTTTGTTTCTTGCTTGGCTTGTCTCCATCGGATGGCTTCTCCTTAGAAACTTTAGTGGCCTTAGTTGCTTTGGCATTTACCTCCTTAACTCCATCATCGAACTATGATTCCTCATTTTCCTTCATAGTCACAAATCTTATTGACTTCCACTTTTCTCCTTTGTTGGATGGCATGGTTGATGATTTTGATGATTTGGCAACACTAGAGGAGGGAGCAGTGCTTCTGGTTTGCTTAGGCTTAGAAGCGGAGACTTCTGATTCAGCCTACTTCTCCTTAATAGTATGCTCTGTAGATAGGATATTCCTTTTTCTCACCTCTCGAACTGCCTCTTTGGTGATTCTAATACTTTCAGCATATACCTCTACTTTCTTTCTCATTAAACTCTAGATCTCTGGCTTCTTGAACTACTTGTGCAGCTTCAAGTTCTTCTCCACATAGGTTTTGAACCTCTCCTCAGTGGAGTCCACTAGCTTGCTTAACAAGTGTTGTGCATATAGCTCAAGAATATTTTCTTTAACCGCATACCCCATGCGCATGATCTATATCATCCTGGGTTCAACTGCTTCCATCAAACATTGGTTAGTGTCTACCATAAAGCAAATGGTATCTTGGTACTTTTCCACTACAGACTTAGGAATCCTCTCCCTATCTCAAAATTCTTGAAATAGCCCCATAAAATAGCTTTTTGGTCCTTAGTGTCACTAACATTGTATAACAGCTCTAATTTGTACTCCCACGGGTTTGTCATAAGCCCATTAGACTTGACCAACTCTCAGAACTTCACTCATTAAATAGAAAAAAAAACACAGGATCAAGGTGTCATAATTGAATGGATGCTTCTTGTCCTCCTTGATCTTCTTCAGGTTCTTTATCAACTCACACTAGAGAAACTCACATAGATCATACTTCTTATACTCCCAAATCATCTCATAGGTATCATATATGGTTGTCCTAGATATAGAGTTCTCTCTGCTAGAGCAATAAATCTTATATCCAATTACCATTGATATAAATCTAACATCATGCTCCAAAATGTCATTGATTGTCATGGCTCTTTTGTGAAACCTCTATCTGGTCATGTCAGTGACAATCTGGTTCTTTACTGACTTTAATGGTGACAACTCTCTAAATGAACACAAACTAGTAACAACTCTAATAGTATTCTTTGTGATCTTAAAAGGATTTTTTAACCACATAAATTCATTGTGCACTCTACTAAGAATATACTGGATCCATTCTTGTTCTTCGAACATCAGAAATTTGGCAAACTAAACAAAACCCTTATCCTCCAATACTTCAAATTTTGGTTTTATCTTTAAATTTCCATCGATCAACTTCTTGTTGTAGAGATTCAACAGGTGTGAGATTCCCAATTCCTTGATGTTATAGTGTGTGTAAACCCTAATATCTTCAATTTGCAAAATACCATGTAGGACCGATGAGAATGCACTCTTTGGATCATCTTCAATGGATATATATGGGTGCTTCTTAAAATTTGGCCAAGCTCTCTTAGTGATGTCTACAACTAGTAGGGTTGCAGGTCCAGAGGTAGCCATTTTAGAAATTCAAACTTCAAACTTGAAAGGTTTCATAGAAAAATACCTTGGCCACTCGATTAGGTTTTTGCTTGAGAAATCATTTTCACACTTCGTTCTCTTGGATGATCTTCTCGCGGAGCACTCTCTTCTTCTTCTCTCAAATGCAAAGTGATAAATAAAGTGATTAAGTCACTTTTTATCTTCCGCACACCTAACTTTTAGGTGTAATAAATGCACTTTTCCCTAGTCTTTTGGATACCCTACATACATAGACTTGCTCCACAAAAATCTTCTACGGATCGCAAGCTTTTCTGGAAATCCTTTCAATAGATCAATAATCATCAAATACAGCTTCTACAACCTACCAAAATCAAGCACAAATCTCAAACAAGGGGTTTATAAGATTTCCATGAGAACTCCCCCAAGGCCGGATGGCTTAGCTTAGTTACCGGATGAAGTTCCAATGCCAGAATTAGGTGCGGACCCATTTCTAGTATCTCAATCACTCTTCTTAACCCATGTCTTCTTCATCTGATCTTTGATCTCTTCAAATTTTTCTTTGCCCTTATCAAATACCTTCACATTCTTGTTCTTGTCTACCAGACCATTCCTATTCACATTTTTGCTTCTCCAAAATCTTACAATGTGACTAGATTTATTGCAATTGTAGCATACAACAATTCCTTGTCTAGGCCTGAAATTCTCTTGATTTTTTCTTGATCTGCACTGGTTATCGACATGTCCAAATCTACAACATGCATAACATCTGACATTTCTTCTATTGTAGGAGTTATTCATCATACTTCCGCATTCATTTGACTTATGACCATAATTATTGCATTTGAAACATTGACTAGAGAAAGATGGACCATTCTGATTCATTCTATTTCTACATTGACTAGCCATATGACCAGATTTATTGCAAACAAAATAGTTACCATTGAACTTATTAGAATTAGGTTGCCTTACCAGAGACCTTTTAGCTTTATTCTTCTGAGTTAGGACTTAGGATTTCTTTGAACAGATCTAAAGCTTTCACCTTTCTCAAATCCAAGACCTCTTCTATCATCAGCATCTTTCTGACTTTGAAGCATCTCTTTGAGTTTGGCTGAGCTGATATTGAACTTTTCTTTGTACTCATTTACAGCTTCAAGACCATATCTAAGAAGAAGGATCTTCCTTTCAAGATCTTCCTCATGTTGTCTGGATTCTTGCGGGTCAAGCTTCAGTTGGACACTCTCACAATCAAGTCTGGAACATTCATCAGATTTATCTTTCAATAACTGAGCAAGATTATCCCCATTCTTCTTCCTTCCCTCAATCTCTTTTATCAATTTCATCATTATAGATTCCATCTCATGTTTTACGGCTACATTCTCTCTTGAAAGTTTCTCACAATCCTCTATCTTCTCCTTCAAGGCTTAATCATCAATGATTTGGCTTTCTTTCTCCTTTAGCTTATCAGCAAGTTCCTTTCTCTTCTCTCTTGATTTATTCAACTGATCTTTCAATGACTGGATGAAGTTTTCAGAATCTCTTAGATTCACTTTCATCTATCAAACCTCTACTTGGGATTGATCAAGATCCTCAAGTGCCACAATAAGTTGATGTTGAAGACTACCAAAATCCATTGATTCGCTTCCCAAATCCTCTCCAAGATATTAGGATTCTTCTGAGGGACTAGGCTTTGATACTAATTGTTGTAATCAAGGAACATTAAGGGGGGGTGAATCAGTTTTGTAAAATTTTTAACATTCTTAACTTTCTATTTCAACCACTTAATGAAAATGAACAAAAGATAAATGCAAAAACACAAGGAAATTAACAACACCATAACACCAAAATTTATACATGGAAAGCCTGGTTAAGGGAAAAACCATGGTGGGGCTGAAACCCATAATATTAATATACTCTGTTAGAAGTATAGAAATATTATAATGGGGAATGCACATGCATTCAAGCATACTGCCTACAACTCACTGCTCAAATTATAAAAAGGGATACAACCCCAAAAGGCTCACTACCTTACAAAATCTTTTACAAAAGATAATTGGAATGTTTGAACTAAAAAATAGCATCTATAAATGCCAAGGTGTAGTTTTGGTTAAGCACAAAACTTTTAATCACATATTGTTCTACTACACTGCTCTGTTATGTTATTCTTCAATATTCCAAAGAAGAAATCCTTCACTTGCGCATGTGAAACTGTGCACAATCAATTACTACCACTTTTCACATATCCACCAATACACAAAATGATCATATACATTGGTCTTTTGTATCTACAACAGAAAATTAGATCTTCTACATGTCGGCTTAAGAACACTATCCAAATAATGAAATGTGCATACATAGTTGGCTCAATCCAAACTCCAATGATTATATGGACAAAAATGAATTGTCCACATGCTACCCAAACATCAGCTAGACATCCTCAAACATTAAAAATCACCAATTCGATCCACATAATCTTCACAATGATTTCTCACACATGTCATCCATACCACACTATTCAGATCCTGAAAACCTATACACTGGATCTTCCAACTTACACGATAACCATCACCGGAGGCTAAGATTATAGAATAAGGTACTCTAGACATCCAATTATCTTCCTCTAGCTCCGCAACACAAAATATTCAACCAAAATGAAATGCCAACCAAAATATTGCATTATGTCGGATACTCTGTTCTAACTCACCGAACCTATCCAAAACTCAATCTAACTTTAGGTAGAAGAAAATCATGAACTGGGGATGGAATTGCTGACATGAATTGTCATCAATGACAACATCTAACTACCTAAATAGTGTCTCTTGCCAACATTTTTTGCCTCAAAGACATCCCACTATGGTTTCATTTCCACCCAGAGGGTATGGTTCATGGGTTTCGGTGGCTCGGTAGGGTGGCTTTCATGGGGAGCTTGCAACTGTCTCCTTTCATGGCAAGAAGAATAATGTATCCATTCCCTATAGTAGCCATTATAATGGTGGTGACAAGTTTTTTTGTATATAAAGCAAGGTTAGGAGTTTCAACCTGCAGGTGGCTCTAGTGTGGGGGAAAGGTGGAGCAGTGAGGAATGAGCAAGGGAATGTGTTGAGTGGGAGTTTTTCTTTGTCAAGGCCCTAAATGATGGTGCAGTCCCCTCAAATTGAGAATTCAACAAGGCCCATCTCTTTGAGCTCTGTGCCTAAGAATGGTGTACCTGTCATAGTTAATTTGACAAAAGAGGTGGAGAAGGAGGTGGATCACAATGAGAAAGTTTTTTTCTGGGTCAGGGCTTACTGGGAATTTCAGAGATCTATGGTTGAGCCTCTGTGATCTGCATCAGTGGATTTCTATTCATTAAGAGCCCATTGTAGAAGGGTGTGTTCAGATTTACCTCCATGCACAAGGCATTTTGTTGTTGTTTTTTAGAATGAGTTAGATAGGAATAAGATTTTGTGTCATAGTCAATGGTTTTGGGAGGACAATCGCCCATTGATGCTAAAATCGTGGCATCCGGATTTCAATCCACTATCTGAATCTTTCGACCGGGTGCCCTTGTGGTTAAGGCTTCCCAATATTCCCATGTAGTTTTGGTTTGACTCTTATTTTGAGGCTGCTAGTATTTCTCTTGGTAGCTTCTTAATTATTGATGAAGGTTCTCTTAATGTGTTGCATACTACCTTTGTCCAGATTTTGAGGGAGATCAATGTGTCTAAGACACTTCCTTCAAAGATTTGTATCAAAACTTCAAAAGGAAGTTGGGTTCATGTTGTGGATTTTTAAGGCATTCCCTTTAAGTGTACGAGATGTTTTAAAACTAGGCATAATGCTTCCTCCTGTGATAAGTGTAGAATAGAGAAAAATGCAACTTGGTAGAAAGAGGCGTCTTCTCAGCATTCCACAGTGGAGAAGAGTGCAGAAAATAAAATCATTAAGGGTTTGAAGGATGGCAATGAAAAGGTGTTGGAGACTAAGGAAAGTGATAGTCCAACTATGATTAGGGAGGTATCACAGATATTGGTAGCAGATTTTGTGGCTAGAATGAAGGTAGGTGGCAATTATGCTTGTTGTGAGGATCAAGCAAAAGAAAAAAAATGTTTAAAATCAAGGGAAAATGACAACTCAAAGGTAGGGGTATCTTAGGAGGCTTGCTAAATATCAAAATAGTGTGCAAAACCTAGGAGGGAAGATTAGGTTGGATGTTGACATGGTAAAATATTTGGAGAATGCAAGACAAGATGGTTGGATATAGGTTAAGAGGAAGAGAGACAAGAGAGCAAAGAAGGAGAGCACCAACTTGCTCCTTCAGTCTCAAGAAGCAGGGGGTTGTGAATCAGCTTTGTAATCTATGGTCCCCTATGGGATTATATTGTGTGGGGAGGTGGCTCCCTAATTGTAGCCCCACATCGTTCAAGCTAGTTTAAAACCTAATTTCTCTAATAAAATCAATCAATATTATCGATAAAAATAAAAAAGTATAATGTTTCCTATCAGTCCCATCCTTAAAATTTTTGAGGAGGTCCTTCATATCCTCAATTTCCTTTATGAGATCAAGGTGCTGATTTTGGATATGGGGAATGTAATGATTTGTGTTAGACCCTAGGATTTGGTTGCACATGGATGGGATACCACCACCAATGTATTGATAAGCAAAAATGGGGGGTTGTGAAGTGTTTAGAGGATGCGACCCACGAATGGTGCTAGTAGGAGGCAAGTTGGTGTTGATGTAGTTGGTTGATTTATGAAGGGGTATGGATAACCTTGGAGGATAAGAAATGTTTAGGGAAATGGAAATCGAAGGTAGAGTGGTCATAGGTGTGGATGTTGTAGGTAGTGGTTGATGAAGGGTATCAAGGATGGAGGTGTCTACAAGTTCACCCTCTAACAGTTTGTCAAGGATAAATTGGTCAAAATCCAGGGGAAGATGAGCTCCTTGAGTGATGATTTGAGCCATGAGACCATTAGGATTGTGTTTGAAAAACCTTTCCATCATCTCTTGATTGTATGGATCATCTATAAATAATTGCACATGTGGAGAGAGTTTAGGTTGGTCAACAAGTTGTTCCTCTTCTTGTGGATCTTGGTTAAAGAGGTGAATAGTTTTAGGCATTTCATTGCCCTCGACGGTCATTTTTTATTTTTGTAAGTCAAGACCATATACTAGTAATCTAAAAGGTGGAAAATGAGAAGATTTATGAACTTGGGGAGTGAAAAAAAGGACTTAGCAAGGATTGATTTGATTTGATTTGGATAGTCCCCAGATTAGGACAAGATTGATTGAAATGACACCGTAGTCCTTGGATTAGGACATAGATGAGGATTAATGATGTTAACCACAAAGCAAGGTGATGACCAAGCTAAGAAAAATTCAGACCTTTGGATCTAGGTGCAATTGATTAAACCTTATTCTACGTAGGATAGACTTATGTTCCTAAGTAAAATAGGGTAAAAGGATTAGGGTTTTGATCAACCCAGGTGATTAAGAAAAGGTACTTAGGGGAGATTCTTTCCCAAGCACAAAATATAATTAATGATTGATTAAGGATGAAGGTCTAATTCAAACTTGCACAAAATATTAACCTTAGGATGAGGTTGCTTGATTATTTGTATTAAGGATCAAAAATTGATTGGTGTGTTAATTCCTTAAAGATTATGATAACGATTATGGAAGAAACGGGTGATAATGATTATGGAGGAGAAGGAATGATAAAGATTATGGGAGAAAAATGGATGCAAAGGAGATTACCCTAGATGGAGAAGTGACTCAATAATTGATTACGAGATATTGCAATTTGGACAAACGGATGCAAGCACTCCTATTGATTGATTAAGAAAATCCTGATCTTTGATGGAAAGCTTGGGTTCTCAAAGGTTCCTCATCAAACTCATTGTTGTAACCATGTAGGTAATTGTGGAAATGATGCAAGAAGGTTTTATGTTTCAACAAGAGCTTGTGATTGATATACAAGAATTTTTGACACTTGAGGATTTGTTTGTAGCTAGGCTTCTTCTTATTGACTTGATAGTAGATAGACCATTTGTAATGCTTGAGAGATTTGGTCTTGTGGTACACGAATGAAACTAGTTAAAACTTAACTAAGGTGGAGACACCGAAGCAGGACTAAGAAGCTGAAATAGTGATGCAGAGACACTAAATGACAATCTTAACAGGGCGGAGATGTCGAAGGACATTTTTGACAGTTTTGAATAAAAATTTTGAATGAAGTTTGGTCAAATCCAGTCAAATTTGGAAAAATGTTTGGTTTTTTCTACTCTTGGCAAGAAAATATCAAACAATGAAGACACTTTGGCTAGGGCTAATGCTTTATAATAAGCATGAAAGTGATGGGGGCCTAGATTAGCCCAATAACTAAGTGTAAGTGATGACATGCATCAAACATACATCCTAGGTTGAAAATTGGAAACCATTGAATGGGGCCTCTTGCACAAAATGATACCTCAAACAAGCGGACAACAAGAGATTTTGGTAGCACTGGCTCCACTCCATGACACTCACTTCTCAAGAATACCATATTCTCTTACCCTAAAGATCTAAAGATCTTTTAATTGAGGGATTCCTATCTCATCTTGAGTGGGTACATGAGAGGTTACTTCGAGGTACAATCTGCACTCCCTGCACCATCAATATGTGATTTTGGCTTACTCAAACAAGGTTTGTAGTTTAGGACTCTCTTATGGGAATCCATATATGCTCTCTCCCTTGGGAGGCTTCCTTCCTATAGAACATAGGTACTAGGGAAGTCGATGTAGGTAGGCAGTTAGTACCCATTATGAAGACTTGCATACCACATATTTTATATAGTGGTTGAGAGGTGACTTGGCTAAAATCCCATTATCGTTTGGGTCATACTCCCCACACTAGCCTTAAGGGCTTCTTGGGGGGAGAGGCCCTCTACCTAAAAATAAAAAATTTGAGTGTCACTAACACTTTTCTTGTGCACCCAGGATCACAAAGACCAAAGGGAGAGGATAGTGTGTGTTAGTTGTGGGACCATTCTTGGACACATGGGAAATCCTGCAAAAAAACTCCAAATCAGATCAGTAACCAAAAATCCTAACCACTCTAGTGTAGACACTGAGGTGGAAGCATAGATGTCGAACCTCTATGCAAACACCAATATAAGGCCTGCACTAAGAACAAAGATGAAAAACAGAGAAATTTAAAATTTTAAAAATAGCAAGAAATTTTCACCTACCGAGATGTCAAAGTAGAATGCGGATGCTAGTCGTCTACATAGACGCTGAAAAGACGTTCTACAGAAAACGGTTACCACAAAAAAATTTCAAATTCAAATTTTAAATAGAGGCGAGAAAAATGGTTCAGCAGAGACCTTGTACCATAATGCAAACATTGAATATCCATGCAAACATTGAAGTGCTAATTCCAAAAAATATTAGCTAATTAGCCTAAAAAAATTGAATTTCTTGCAAAAATCTAAATAATATTAAAATAATAAGCACTAATTTGATTGTTTTTGTGATTTGTAATAATATATTATGAATTTTTTTACATCAATTTAAAAATGAAATACGAAGAAAATGGGCAAAAAATTAAAAAGAATAGAGACGCCAATATGGAAAGCACAGACGTCGATCGAGCACCTACAAGAAAATTGTGACCGTGAAAATTCAAAATATAGACATAGACATCATTTCACCAATTTGAAGACACCAAACCAGTAAATCAGAGATGTCGATGTGCAGTCTCAGATGTCGATCTGATGGTCCTACAAAAAAATTACTAAAAAGAAACAACAAACATTAGCAAAAAGGGACGTGGGTCCCACCAAGCATGCCAAAATGAACCAAGGGAAAATGAGTATGAAGGCTTGTGGTTAATTTAAATCCAGTCAACATAAAAAAATCAAATAAACATGAAATAAAATATTATACCTTCACATGTATTCTCTTGCTCATCAGATTGAACCTTTGATGAAGCCACAGATACGCCCCTCGTTCGCTTGATGGGATTGGTTCCTAGATTAGGATGTGGAATGCTCTCCACTACAACAACAACATAGATAATTATTGATGGATGGATTGATGATTTATAATGGCTAAGTATGGGGGAATTTGGCTATAATATGAATGCTAAGGGGGATTTCTAAGCTCAAAGTGGCAGCATAAGATTGCATGAAAAAAAGATATGGAAATGACAGGAGGAGAATCCAATTTATAGATTGGAGGATGTTGGAAATTGACACTTATTTGATTGGTTTCATATGTTTTCATTGATGGAAACATGTTTTGGCTTTCATTCTTTGGTTTGGTTGTTCACCGACAAACACTTCATCGGCACTGACACCGACACCAATAGGTTTCTTCACTGGTAGGAAGGATTCTTTGGGTCCGGTATTGGAGGCCGACATGACTTACAATAGGATAATGGTATTGGCGACCGACATTATTTGGGAGATCCAATAATCAGCAATTGATTTTGATATTTATGTATATATGTAATGAGATGATATGTATATTCATTTTGTGATTATCTATGTAAGCCGACATCAGGCATGAAGGATTGTAAGGGTATATAGGTCAATTGATTAGATCATTTTGTAATATGATATAAGTAAGAGTTTGTTGAGAGATCTGGAATGAATGTAATGCAAAAATATGAGGACATTTATGTAAGAGGTTAGTCCGGTAAGGGTTAGGGTTTCAGAACTAGAACAGCCAGAGCTTGAACCAGAACTCTATCAGGCATAGTAGATACTATAAATGAGTTTATTTTTATGTTTTCTTATTCAAAGTGATTGTAGTTAGTGAGACTCCTTTGTGGTGAGTAGTATGCTCTAGGCTGTAAGCCTTCTTGCAAGTGCAGGCCCCCATATTATGTAATATCTTTTCATACGGCCAGTGGATTGATCTTGTGGGTCACAAATCCCACCATAGTTTTTCCTCTTTGATTTTTTCCACATATAATTATCTATGTTATGGTATTCATTTGTGTGATTGGCTTATTGATTGCCTTACTTAGTTCAATTATATATGTATCAATTTATCGATTGTTGAATGCATGTTATAATAAGGTTAGAATTGAATGTTTCAGTAGAATACTGATTCACACCCCCCCCCCTCTCAGTGTTCTTGGATTCAAACAATTGGTATCATAGCCTTGTGCCTTGGAGGAATTTTAACAGCTTGAGGGAGATCCTGAATCTAGAATCCATGGATATGAGTTTTGAGATACAACTTGAGGTATCATGTGAAGATTATGATTTTGGAAGGATGAAGAACTTGAAGTTACAAGATGAATTGAATTATGCCAAGGAACTCATTATTATCCTACCAGAGAGGTTGTCATTTGTTCAAGCTAAGAGAAAGGAACTTCTACAAAATCAGGATAATGAAGAGAAAGATGCCCTTAATGAAAGATGTCAGAAGCTGAGTCAAGAGAATATGGTCATGAGGAATGAAGTGCAAGCCCTAAATATGAGGATGTCAAAGGAGATTGAAGACCGGAAGATGAATGAAGAAAACCTTGGGAGATCTCTGAAAGACAGATCTGAAGAATGCATCCCATTGGTTCATGAAAATGATATGTTGAGAACTGATTTAGTGTAATCCCAAAGTAATGAACAATAACTTGAGAGACAAATGATAATTCTGAGAGATGATCTGACTATTGTAAGTGAGTACAAGGACAAATTCAAGGCTAGTTCAGCACAACTTTATGAGTTATTGAAAAGTCAACGACATAATGGAGATTCCAGTGGACTTGGATTTCAATAAGGACAAAGCTTTGGTACTGCAAATGAAGATCAATACCATAAGACACAAGTAAGGTAGCTTAATGCTTACAAATTTAATGGTAGATGCTTTGTTTATAATAAATTTGGTCACATGGCTAGGCAATGTAGAAATAGAGAAAATCATAACTATAATTCCGCTCTCAGTCAATGTTCTAAATGCAATAAGTATGGTCATAAGACCAAAGATTGCAGAATGAATGTAAAATATTATTCATGTAGAAAATTTGGGCATATGGCTAATCAATGCAGGTCAAGCAATTATATTGGTTATATCAAACCAATTCAAAAGAACAATATTACATGTTGTGTATGCAACGAGATTGCAAACATAGATAAATTCTGTAGAAGCAAAAATTCACCAGTCAACAATGATGGATCAAATGATAAAGGGAAAGAGAAGGTCAATGAAATCCGGAAAGATCATATCAAGAAATGGGTTAGGAAGTCAGATGATCAATCAACAGATGGGAATGCTCTGTTTACTCAACCAACAGAGGAGGTTGCTCTCGCACCGACACAGGAAGTTCATTCGGTAATTGAGGCAGATGCCTTAGGGGTAGGAAAAATTCATGATTATATTGCTTAAGCCCCGGGAAGGAGTTCTGGAAGATGTTATAGACATTGGAAATGTTTATCCGGCATGGAGATGTTTGATTGAGATCTGGTATGTTTCACCAGAAGTCATTCATATCAATGATGGATTAGGGTTTCTTGAAGGTTATAAGATTGAATCCACTTAATTTTTTATCACCCTGCATTCAGAGTGATTAAGAGAGATTCAGTGCGATCAGATATCTTCTTCAATGATTCCACCAGTGATCAAAAGAGTTCTTTAGGGTTTCACCAGCAACTATTTCTTGAGTATTTATCTTTCATCATGGAAGCGGGATCATCCTCTACACCTACTTTTATTGAAAATCCTACTATTGTCGAGGTTAAGGATCATCCTAGGCCAATTTTCAAGCAATATCCACATATTGCCACCTTGGATGATTCCATTGGCATATTTTCCCATGTTTCGAAAGGAGTTGTATATGTGGAAGATGTCAGAGCATACATTCACTACCACATTGAGGATTTGGGTACCAGTGATATCAAGATCATGTATATGAGCTACTTGATGGGAGACTCTAGAAATATCAAGCCCAAGTATAAGCACATTGAGGATCTAGGGTTTACTGGCATTTTGGATATCCTTGAATTTGAAGATGAGAACATCAAATATGTATTGATCAGAGTGCATGGAGAATTCATTTGGTTGGATAGACCTTATAAGATCACGAAGGAGGCCATTAGGGCCATCACCAATTTGTAACAATGGAGACATCAGACTTGGCAACATGATCATTGGATACAAGGTAACTCAATCCAATCGTCTCAACTCTGTTTCTAGCTCCTTCATTTATGTCGCACATAAGATCATGAGGGAAAATGAGAAGTTAGACCTCTATGGATGGATGTTAGATGAGTTATTAATTAACCTTGGGAAGACCAAAGGAGAGAAGACGGGGAAATTATGGTATGGGAATCTTATTGTCTATTTGATACTATTTTTCATTAATGAAACTCCTAGTTTTGGGAAGAGACAATGGGCATTTGATATCTCGGTAGGAAGACAACTGAAACAATCTATTGCTACTTTGGGTAGTCAGCGAGATGATAAGGTTTGGGGTTACTTCAAGCCATTCCAAAAGGCAATGAAATCTAGGGAGAGGGTTCCAAAATAAATTGTTGAGAAATACTCAATCGAGATCTACTTTATGGTTTAAAAGGATGAAAACTTGATGGAAGCAATCAAACCCCAGAAGATATGGATAGAGGAAATGGGATATGAGGTTGATCCTCAGATTTTGGATTCTTATGCAAAGATGTTAATTGATGCACCTATTGATGAAGCTGAGAAATCCTTTGGTACTACAAAATAGAAGAAGTAAGAGGTTCAAACTGAATTTAACCTGAAGAAGAGGGAGAAACAAAGAGGCAAGGCTAGAAAATTTGTTGAACAAGTATCTCGGGACATCAAGGCATTAATGGATGTTGTTCCAAAAAAAGGAAAGAAGAGGAAAGAGCTTGAAGGTTTCATTGAACCTATTCCATCAGACTCTGGAACTGAAGATGACACACCTTTAGCATTCAAGAGGGTATTAAGGAAGAAAGGTGAGGAGACTAATGAGGAATCAAGGAAGCAACCGATAAGGAAGGCTACAATCAAGGTACCGAGAAAGAAAAGAGATTGAAAGGAAACACCTTCTGCTCCATCCGATACTAGAAGAAGAAAGAAGATGGATGACATAGATCTTGCAATTATATCTGATAATGTAACTATTATTCCACCCAAGACTTGTGCAGAATTGGTAGATGAAATAAATAAGGATGGTATGTTGAAAAATGTACAATTCTATTATGAGCATTTAGATAATGATGAGCAGAGAGAAGTTGAGGAAGCAGTTTTATTATATTTGGATATATATAAGAAATCTTTGTTAGAAATTGAGAATTAAATACTGGTACAACTATATGACAACCTAGATGCTATAAGATTATCAGCT
The DNA here is from genome assembly GCF_030272615.1 of Cryptomeria japonica. NCBI lineage: Eukaryota > Viridiplantae > Streptophyta > Pinopsida > Cupressales > Cupressaceae > Cryptomeria > Cryptomeria japonica. Next base: position 467,572,966 of record NC_081411.1, on the reverse strand, counting down.
ATGGAGGAGGATAAGCATATAAAGATTCAAGAACTATTAATTACTTGTGGATCCATTACTCCAAATGAGTTGGATATGACACTTGAGGTTGCAGATACAAAAATATTTCATAGCAAGCACGAGATAGTTAGTCTTATGTTAGGAAGGGTTAGTGAGAGAAACACTCAGACCCACAAGGCATGGGTTCAATTCTTTGTTGAAAATCCTAGTATCTACACTTCATTGAAAGCTAAAATAGACACTACAGACGTCCCGATTGAAGGGAAAGGCAAAGGTATAATAGGTACCTCATCTGCAATTTTAAAAGATAATAAGGCATTGGATGTAGAGCCCCTGATAGAATCTAATGTAGAGGACACAAAGGTGATACTGGTAAATGTAGAGATACCGGTAGATACTTAGAGTGTACAGGTTACAAATGTTGAGGACAATAGTCCTCTAGATCAAAATGTACAAGTTGAGGAAACAGTTCATATGGAGGAACTGACAGTAACTGATACTACACCAAGTGGCAAATCCATTGGTGCAAAAGAGAAATCTAGTAAAGTTAATCAACAATCAAAGGAGAAGAAAGAGGAATCCGATAGGGAACCAATAACGAGAACATCATTGTTGTCGATTGACACCTCACAGGTAGAGAAGAAAAGCTTAACTGAGATGAGTTCTACCAAGCTCATGATGATGGCTACATAGAAGATGATGAAGGATCAGTGGACAAAGGAATTATCGATCAATCAATCCCAATTTTGCATAGACTTGTCCTAGAGTGCCATTTTGACAAAGGAGCAAGCCCATCCGGAAAGCTCAAAATAAATATAAAGCACATTTCTAAGGACTTTCAATCTTTACAGTAGATATCTAACCAGCAAGCATTAGAGAGGTTTACAGAAGCTAAGAGAGCTACTTTTGATCAGATGATTGTATCTAAGAAGGAAGAGATTACTGATAAACTAAAGTCGAATGATAATGCTTTAAGGCAATGTACTAATATATATAGAGTATGTTGCAACACAGGTTTACTTACTGCAGATATAGATAAAGGGATTAAGGATTTACAGGAGAAAATTGTAGGTATGGTCAATTCTTTTGATGGCTCAAGTTCTTTGACTACATCTATCGATGGTCAGATTTTGGTATTGGAAGCTCAAGTTTTATCTCTTGAAAGGGAAAAAGACAAAATCATAAGAAGAGCTAAAGGGCTTAGAGGATTGGTGAGTCCTCGGTTGGACTCTTTGAGTGTACATAAGAAGGAATGTATAGATATAGTTGGTAAGCCCACACCGGCAGAGCTTAAGGATAAAGAGTCATATTCTCACATGTTTAATGGACTTGTATCTATTTTTGGTACATTCAAATTAGGTTGGGATATCTATCTAGAGCTTTTGGAGAAAGCCTATCTAGAAATTTTCAAGTATATTCAGCTCCGGTAAGGTATTTTGGGACACATTCTTTGTACATAATTTCATTCTTTGTCCTAGTTTTTGGTATTATTTTTTTTGGCATTGATGTCAAAGGGGGAGGTATAGGTGAAAATATATATTCTTGACATCAGGAGATATTGAGATATGGAGTATTTTGTACAAATCATGATCACAAATGGATATTCAACTTAGGGGGAGCAGTCTCAGGATGAAACCGACAGATGGAAACCATTATCATTTTTCACACGAGTGTTGCCATCAATGCTAAAGGGGGAGATTGTTGGAAAATGGAACTCATTTTATTGGTCTCATATGTTGTCATTGATGAAAACATGTTTTGGATTTCATTCTTTGGTTTGGTTGTTCACCGGCAGACACTTTACCGGCACCAGCAGGTTTCTTCACTAGTAGGAAGGATTCTTTGGGTACCAGCATTGGAGGTTGACATGACTTACAATAGGATAATGGTATTGGAGGCCAACATCATTTGGGAGATCCAACAATCAAAAATTGATTTTGATATTTATATATATATATATATATATATATATGTAATGAGCCGACATGTATATTTATTTTGTAATTATCTATGTAAGCCGACATGAGGCATGAAGGATTGTAAGGGTATATAGGTCAGTTGATTAGATAATTTTTTAATATGAGATATGTAAGAGTGTTTTGAGAGATATGGAATGAATGTAATGTGAATATTATGAGGATATTTATGTAAGAGGTTATTCCGGTAAGGGTTAGGGTTTCAGGACAAAAATAGTCAGAGCTTGAACTGAAACTCTATCAAGCATAGAAGATGTAGTAAATGAGTTGACTTTTATGTTTTATTATTCAAAGTGACTATAGTCAGTGAGAATCCTTTGTGATGAGTAGTGTGCTCTAGGCTATAAGCCTTCCTGCAAGTGTAGGCCCCCATATTATATAATATCTTTTCATATGGCCAGTGGATTGATATTGTGGGTCACAAATCCCAACATGGTTTTTCCTCTTTGAGGTTTTCCATGTATAATTCTTTGTGTTACGATATTCATTTGTGTGATTGGATTATTTATTGCCTTACTTCTTTCAATTATATATGTTTCGATTTATCGATTGGTGAATGCATGCTATAATAAGGTTAGAATTGAACATTCTGGTAGAACACTGATTCACCCCCCCCCCCCCTCTCAGTGTTCTTGGATTCCAATAGAGGAGGCCAAAATGAAGGTCTAAGATTGATTTGAAATGGAGGGTGGAGATTGAACGAAAGTGATGGGAAGGACTAAGAGGACAAGGTGTGGAGACCAAGAGATTTTCCATAAAGGCATTTTTGGTCTCCACAATAATCAAGGTGCATAGGTAAGAGATCCCTAGGCACATTGGAGGAGTAAAAACGAATTTAAAATTCCTTGAGAAGGGACAAGGGAATTAGAAATTCCCAAATAGAAGATTGCATGGGAAGAATAAAGGGGAAAAGGAATAAAAAAATCCTTGGGAAGAGAGGGCATGGAAATGTGCAAAGGATTTGAAATCCTTTGACATGACAAAAGTAGGTGCATTTAAGGTTTGGAGGATAGAGGGGGACAAACCATTTAGGGAAAATGGTTGACTTGCTCCCAATCATGGGGATTAGGAATGTGCAAGTGATTAAGAGAGGTGATTAGGAGGACTAATGAGGGATTAGAGTGCAAGTGAGAAAGTTAGGAGGATGTGACATGAGGAGAATGAGTGGAGGGATATAAAGTTGAGAGATAATATTGATCATGGTTCTAGAAGAATTAATTAGGCTAAGTGAGGATTAGGGAAAGTGATTTGTAGGAATCACTTGATTGGGTTAATTAATTAAAATTAATTAACTAGAAGAATTTTAAAAGAAATGATGATTTTAGGAACTTTACAGGAATGGAAAAATAATTAATTTATTGATAAATTAACTATTAGACTATAGAAATAAAATTAATTAAATTAGACTTAATTAATTTTAAGGAGAATGTCTTCGGACGTGTAGTGCCACGGTTAAAACACTTCATTGGTGAAGCGGCCACCATGGTTCCAATCCCTGTTGGGCCTTTGTGCTCGTAAGGCCTTGTGCCTTCGCTGGGTTGATGTGCTCATGGATTTGAAAAAGTGAAGTGTGGGGATGAGGTCCCCCATTTGTGGCCTCACTGGTTCATATCTCCAGGTCAAAAGCGTTTACCCCTTATTTTAAAAAAAAAAAAAATTAAGAAGAATAGGGGTGAACATAATTAAATTAATTAATTATGTACAAAGGCTTAAATTAATAAAATATTTAATTTAATTAATTTGAGGCATCTACATTTTGCCCCTCTATTATGCAGCGACAAAATTAGTGGTGGGGAAAAGACAGAAAAAGATGCTCCGACGTGAAGGCGTGGGTGGTGGATTCCCCCTCGAGAATATAACTGAGAGATTTTTAAAAATTTTGAGAAAATTATAGAAAAAAGAATAAAATAATGGCAAGAGGGGAAGAAAAAAAGGAAGAAAAGAGGAGATGGCGAAAGAAATTCGCAAGAAAAAGGAAGAAAGATGGAGAAAAGGTGAGAAGAGGGCCAAGGGGGGGGCCTATATAAGTCACATGGGGCTCAAGGAGGGGTTATTGTCACACATATAGTTCATGGACCCCAAAGAGAGTAGAGAAAACAAGAGTAATGGATTGCATTCCATGCCATGAGAATCACACTGAGAGAGTCTAAAGGTACCAACGACTGACCGAGTGTGGCCCACTGGTATGTACCCTATCCTTGACTTTATGTTTTTGGTAGTGTTGTTCTCAAATTCTGATTTTCCTATCCCCTCTGTAATAAAATTCAAGCCTCTGTTGCATGTTGAGAGAACAATAAGAAAATAGAAATCCAGAATAACATATAACAAGGTTTCTACAAAACCTTCTACACTTTTAGCTTATCCTAAGCTTAGGTGGGTATACCTCTTGTGAATACTTTCACAATTTTAATATAAGATCCATAATAAACCAGTGTTAAAAACATATGAACCTCATCACCTCAACAATACTGAAACATTAAAAGAAAACATGTATTCATTTTTAGTCTTGACCCCAAGGAAGATAGAAAAAACTTTACAAACGATATCAGTGCCTTATCTGGGCTACAGAGTCACCCAAATTAAACAAGAGTTCCGAATTTGAACATTCACATACATCCTTTCACTTCAACTTCATCAACTTAATATATGCCTGACATATATGTAAGTTTTTCCTTTATGCTAAACTTGTTCATCAAATTCAACCAGAAAACACTATTGATTCACTAACAGAGGGGTTTTACGTATATTTAATTCCTCCCCTTAAGAGAAAAACCTAAAACATGTCTGTAAGCTTTCGTTGCAATCCCCATCCAATCAAATAACCCTTGATTATTTAAAAGAACATAGTAAATCAACAAATGCATGCGAGAAGACAACAGAAATATGAGCTCAAAATGATGTAATCTGTATATTAATATCCATTTTCAAAAATCATACATAACTCGAGATCTTTCTGAAAAACCAGAAGACCGTATATTAATTTTGGCAGAGTTTCTTTACAAGTTCTTGTGATGTCCTTTCCTAAAGTCCCAGTATCCATTTATAATGATATGGATGCAAACAGGCTTCAGACTTCCTTAGGAAAAATATGTTACAACCGTGATTATCGCTGAAAAGATGTTACAATCATTTTCATTCCTAACGGCTTTCAAGTTTGTTATACCACTACAGCATCAGCTAACTGTTCTTGAACCTCCACTTCTTGCACCGTATATTTGTTTTTCCACTCTTTGAACACGTCATCACCAGGCCAGGAGAAGTTAACAATTTTCTTCTTCAACTCATTCAATCTTTTCCATATGTTTCTTAATTGCTTAACCCTTGTTTCCAAAAAACCATAATGTGACTTCATCTTCTCAATTTCTTCAATTGTTCGAATAAATAAAGATGTGTCATCTGAATTGATGACTTCATTTATCCATTGAGACAATTTATGTCCTAGCTCATCTAGCCATACTTTTTCATCTTTTAACTCACTTGTGCTGACAAAACCTCTAGGAAATATTTCAAATTTCTGGTCAGCATATTCCTTTTTGTACAGATTTGCCTTTCTTTCTAGACCAGCTCTTCCTTCTACCAACCTGGCCATGCCTTTCACTAACTCATAGGTGGATTTAATAGTGGCATAAACATTTTCTTCTTCATGGGATGAACACATGAATTCCAATTCCACCTCCCTAGGCATCCACTTATTCAAAATTGGCTCTAGAACAGCCTTATCCTCCTTTAAACCTGACAGCATGTTCAAAATTCTCTGCATATATATATGCACAATAGAAGCCCCTATTGTGTCAAGGAACTTCAAAATTGTGCCTATGACCTTTTCCTCGTACTTACTTGCAAACAGGGCCTGAGCCTGCTTCAACTTTTCCACTTCATCTTGTATGGTCTCAGTTGATTGAAAACTAGAAGTCATAGGAGAAGGGGGAAATTCAATGATTGGACTGGTGGATGGAGGTTTTGCTGGAGAAGAAGCAATCATTAAGGTAGAAGATTCACCTCTCTGGTATTTCCCTACTAATTGATTTTTCAATTTGGAAATGATACTATCCCTATGGGCTATCTCCACTTTGGCCTCATTATAACCTTTTAGAATCATTTCTAGTTTTACCTAGAGATCAACTTTTTCCATGGCTTCCTTCTCAGCTACTGCCATACTAAATTTTGCTAATTTGAAAACTGTCTCCTGCACTCTCTTCGCAATCATACCTCCAAGATAGTTGGACTATGAGGTGTCCTTCCTCTTTCTACTCTCATCCCTTCTTAGAGACCACATGACCAAAGCAACATGGTCCTTGCTAAATGTCACTCCTTCCAAGGGTTTTTTTTCTTTCCTTACTGGTTCAAGCAATAATGCATCTTCTATATCCCACTCGGGAAGAATTAATACACCAGATTTTGCTACCATTTCTCTCCCCTGCTCAGGAGTAATGGCTTTGAATTCAGTCATCATTTCTTGTTTTACTTCTTCTTCCACCATAGATGTATCTTTGTGGGGATGTTCACTTTTCTTCTTCTCACATTTTTCTTTAAATTGTTCTATATTTTGCCTCCAAACAAATTGCATGAAAGATCATGTTGTAACAAAATTATTATCAGCCAAAAATTCCTCACTGGCCTGTTTGATGACAGGGTCTAACTCTTTGCCTTTAAACTCCTCTACAGTCAAGTTCATTTTAGCTTTGGTGGTTCTTCAGGCATTCCTTCTTGTACTTCTTCATAAGTATAGGCAATCTCCCCAAGACTTCCTAGCTGCAACAATTGCTCAGCCACTGCATGTTCATCTCCCACATGGATTGGAGATTGGGATGGAGAATATAAGGGCTCATCTATTTGTACCTCTTTTCTTACCCTTTGCCTTTTAGGGGAATCTTGGATTTCAACTACATCTTCTATTGCTCTTTTCCCTTTTGAAGTAGAAGGCTCACCCCTCACTGGTATTAGCACATTGTATTTTGGCCTCTTGTGCATCACATATTCACCTGGAGGGATGGCCTTGGCAAAGGCAGGATTGCCTAGAACCAACTTAGCCTTTTCAGGATCATTTTTCAATATAACTTCCCTCTTCTCCTTTAAGGTTTGCATTAAATCTTCCAAATAAAGTATCAAGAATTTAGCCTTTTCCTCAAAGGGAGTGAAACTAGACAAAGGATCATAACCACTATCAAGTTGGTGGATAAAATCCAGAGCCCTTTTGTATGCTATCCATTTTTCCTTTCTCAATTCCTGCTCATCTAGATTGAATTCATTTCTGATCAAAACCTAAGGAAAATGGAACTGGTGTGATCTACCTTTACATATAGCTCTCTTCTTGAACATGCCATTAAAGAAACCGTCCTGATTAGCAAACCTGGCCACCACAGTAGACAACCTTTAGGGTTGAAATAAATCATCAACATGTGTCCAACCACCCTTGGTGATTACAAATTGATCTGCAATGGTGACAGTTGAAAAAATTGTTCCCTTCCCCTATTTGTCAATTCTACTTCTTGTAAACCTCCAATTTGCCTTAGGACCTCTATAATTCCTATCTCAATGGGACTTGATAGGGGAGAAAATATGGAGTTCCTCTGAAACCATAAACTCTGAACACAGTAGAGACAGGGTACAAATATATATCACCCCAGTTGTGAACAATTTTGATATCTCCAGCAAATTCCTTAGGTCTAAGGAATTCAAGGAGAGCTTTAGGAATTCTAGGGTTCTGTGCGCACCAGAGGATCCTAAGCCTAGATGCAAAACATCTATCAAAATTCAAGTAGCTCGCATCTTCTCTATTCGAAGACAAAATTGTACTCCATAATTGAATGGGCATTTCCTCACCATCTTTTTCTTTGATCAGGTCCATTTCATTAGCAAAATATTCAACACCTTTAAATAGAAACATGTGCATAAGGAGAGAATACCACCCAAAAGGTCTGTATACCTTAGCATTTTTTATCCCCATCAATCCCTCATGAATGGCATCAGTGAGCTAACGTGCAAAATCAAAAGTTACTGCCAGAGATGGATTCAAAATCTGTACTATCATGAGCATATAGTGGGTTGGCATAGTTGTTTCAGCATCTTCCCTAAGATTCTGACATAGGGAACAATACATCCCTTTAGCCCTCAAAGTAAATAGATTTAGAGAGAAGGGTTCCATGGTGCTAGGGCCTACAACAGTCAGTCCTCCTATTTTGACAAAAAAATCTTTCAGAGGGCCACTTCTGAGGTGATCTCTTTGAGCCTCATACACTTTTGCTAATGTTTTAAAATTGATGGGCTCTAAGTAATTTGATACTTCACTAAGCCTGAAAACTCTCCTGAACTCATCATCATTTATTTTGATTAATGACCCTCCATTTACATTTCTCACACATCTGGTAAGAGGGTCATAGTTATTTGCAATCTGGCTTATCAAGTCCACATCCATGAAAACCCCAAGGACTATGAGCTTTCCAACATCTAACTCCCATATACTATTCATTGGAGCAGAGGAATTTCTCTGGCCAAATCCCACTTTGAAAATTTGCAAACCTGATATTCCTATCTGAGAATCCCTTAACCAATTCCCTTTTTCATACAAACCGTCGCCAATTCTCAGGCGGGGAGCTTTGGGCACCAACTCTTTCATCTTAGCTGTGGCATTAGTAAACATAGTTAATTGTTCTAAAAATTCATCACAAATGGCCCTCTCTTAGTAATTTACCTTCCCTGTGAATCTCTTCATAGTGCCATCTTAGAATTATAGTTATTTCAATTAAAACTTAGACAAACTTCTAAGAATTCAAGCACCCAGTGATACCAATTCAAATTGTAATTGTCAAGAAATATGCAGAAACTTACTTGTTGCCTGAAGAAATTCACTCTGTGCACCAGTTCCTCTACGAGACTCTCTTCAAAATGATGCCAAATTTTCAGCTGATGTGAAGCTTATTACGGCAACTAAGCATTGAATAGAAACATTAAGCCACATGCTTTGGCAATCAATTCGTAATTGAATTTGAATAATGGCTCCAACGGATCACAAAGAATTTTCTAAGTGTCTTGCCTTTTTGTTGCTTCATGAAAGATAAGAACCTCGCATCTTTTCATTGCAAAATAGTGCCATCCATTGGATCCTGAAAGATGTGCACATTCTTTATGTTACCTAAATCATCCTACTTAGAAATGGGCCCTACCTTCCTTTAGCTGCTTCGCGAAGGATAAAAATCTTGCATCTTTTCAATGCAAAACAACGCTAAGCGTTGTATCAACCACTATCCGCTTGACTGTTATTCTTCATGGCGACCGCTTGTCTATTCAACTAATCGTGACCGCCACCGCTAGTGGTTTTTTGTTGTTTCGCAAAGGTTAATCACCATGTAGCTTCGCATTGCGAAATAGCGCACATCGTTGGATCAATTTCGAGATGCACAACCTTTAACTCCTTTAACCTTCAAAGTGGGCCCTTTATGTGGAATCCACTCAACCTATTGATTTCTGGCAAATATTCCCCCACGTGTTGGCCATTCATTCGCTCAAGAACTCTGTCAGACTCCACATCTGAACCACCACGTGTCTTGTTTAGTTGTGGATTTCATCAATATTGTCACTTAATCAAACGAAGCTAGGCATCTAGCTATATTTCCACCTCATCTACCACATAACTGCCAGCTCCTTTTCTCTACTTCGCGAAGAGTAAATTTCGTGCATCTTTACCATGCAAAATAGCACCAACGACTAGATTTGTTGGATCATGAACAAGATGCATGATCCTTAACTTGTTCTTCAACTTACCTATCGAGCCCACCAATCTTTCATTTCTTCGTGAAAGGTAAACATCAGGTTACTTCCCTTTGTGAGACCGTGCACATCATTGGATCAACTAGAAGTTGGATGATCTTTATGAAGCGCAACAAAGAAATGAAAACTTAGGAGAAGGAAAAAAATTAAAAACATTATTAATGACCCACCTAAGGAAAAACTTAAAGGGGGGACCTCTTCTCACGATGAACTGAGCCTTCCACCTAAGTGGAAAAAGTAACAAGAAAATAGAACGCAGGGATTTCAAGATGGAAAAGGTGAATTGCAAAAACCCTAAACCCTTAGACCAATAACCCTCAGAGGTAGAAAGAAGAAACTAAGCACTATTTTGTAGATTTTAGCGGATTAAAGAACAAAAATCACCCAATAATCAAAATAGTGATAACATCGGCTCTGATTGGGGATGGTTGATTGCAATATCAACACAAGAACATAGAAAACTCTGGAGAACAGACCAAAAAACAAGCCCAAAAGAAACTAACAGAAGCAAACCTAATTATGTACAAACTACAACTTACTGTGCATGGACTTTTGAAACTTAAGAGAAGTAATGCTTCAGGAATTGTCCATGCACTGGGAATTTCTATACCTCACCATTCATTGTCTACAAGAAGTATGAGTCTTTTCCATTAAGATCACAAACAATAGAAGGGCCCATCCATAATGACTCAAATTTTATGTGCTTGCCCTTATCTTGTCCTCTTGCATTCCATTGAAGAACCAAGTCACCGATTTGAAACTTCCTCAATGTGGTTCTTTTGTCAAAAATATACTTGGACTACAACTGAATCTTCAAATTTCTTTTATGAGCGAGAGTCCTAATTTCTTCCACTTCCACCATTTGAACCATTTTGTCTTCCATGGGTTCTGACAACTTCAACTCCTCAGCTTGTAGGAACTTATATACAGGGGGAAGGTTATTGACTGGCACCCTAGTTTGTGTGCCATAAGCCATTTCAAATGGTGATACATCATGCTTTCTTAACAGTAATCCTATCTACCCATAAGGCCAATTTTAATTTCTGATCCCAAGACCTTTTGTTCTCCTCAAGGATTTTCTTAATAATATTCAAAAGGCTTTTATTGCTAGATTCTTCTTGTCCAATACCTTGTGGATGGTATGGTGAAGAATAAGACATGATTATTCCATGGCTGGTACAAAATTCAATGAATTCCTGTAATCTAAAGCTCATGGCATTGTCCATTATCAGTTTCATAGGAACACCAAATCTTGTTATAACATTATCCATCAGAAATTCAATGACAACTTTACTAGTGGCTCTTTTAGTAGGTATAGCCTCAATCCACTTGGTGAAGTAATCAGTGGCCACTATGATCCATTTGTGACCTCTTCCTGACTTTTCAACTATTTCCCCTATAAAATCAATGCCCCACTAGACAAAAGGGGTTTCCACTGTAACTGGGTTAAGGGGCAAATCTCCTTTGTACTTTAACTTGGAAGAATTTTTTTGGCATGGGTCACACCTCTGGACATGCTCATGGGGATCTTTGAATAAAGTGGGCCAATAGTATCTAGCTCAGACTATCTTGCTAGTTGTGGTCTTGGCAGAGTAGTGGCCTCCACATACTTCATTATGCATTTCAGTTAGCATCCTTCTAGCTTGGGATTTATCTAAGCACATCAACAATGTACCATCTCTATTTCTCCAATATAGATCACCCTGAATAAGGACATACTTTTGAGACTTCAGTTTCAATGTCATTCTCTGGTTAGGATTCATTCCCTCCGAGTATGCTGCATCCCTCAAAAAATGTACTATTTCTGAATACCAGGGTTGTGTTTCAATACTTGTGACCATGATATTCTCAACTTCAACATTGTTAACTTCAACATCAAGGAGATTTGATTTAGCCATCAACTTAGCAAGACCTAACCCTCTTACCAATTTAGTAATCTTGATTTCGAGATCAAACTCTTGAATCCGATTTATCCACCTGCACCTCTTGCCAGTGACCTCGGACTGAGATAAGATGTCCTTGATAGCCGCATGTGGAATGTAAGCAACTATTTGTGCATTCACAAGATATGGCCTAAATGCTTTTATAGCTTTAACTAGAGCATATGCTTGCTTCTCCATGATTTCATATTTCAGCACTGCAGCTTGTAGATATTTGCTATAAAAAGCAATAGGGTGTTCATATACCTTAGCATCCTTTTGAAGAAGGACTGCAGCCACTGTATGATAAGAAGCAAAAGAGAACAATGAAAAGGGCATACTGTAATCAGGGGACTTCAACACTGGTGCCTCCTGAATAGCATTTTTAATTTTACCAAAAGCCTTTGCAGCTTCTTCATCCCAATAAAACTTTGCATCTTTCTTAAGCACCTTAACAATAGGTTTGACTATTTCAGCAAAGCTAGCAATGAATCATCTAACAAAATTTACCTTGCCCAGGAAAGATTGAATACCTTTAACATTCTTTGGCTCGATTACATTATTTATGGCTTCAATCCTTTCAGGGTCTATTCTAACCCCTTCCTTAGAGACAATATGCCCAAGCAACTTCCCTTCAGTAACTGCAAAATGACACTTTTTTGGATTTAAGGAAACACCAAACTCCAGAGCTTTTTTGAAAACCTTTTCTAGGTGCCCACAGTGGTCATCTTCCCTCTTAGAGAAACATGTTAAATTGTCCTGGTACACAACCATGATGATGTTGATAAATTCCTTAAAAGCTACATCCATTGCTCTCTAAAAAGTAGCTCCAGCATTTTGTAAACCAAATGGCATCCTTACATATACATACGTCCCCCAAGGGGTGGTAAAAGTAGTCTTGAACTGTTCGAACTCTTTCACCAATAATTGATTGTATCCTGAGAACCCATCCATCATGGACAACAAATCACACCCAGTTACTCTTTGCAACATTGCCTCCATATTGGGGGAAGAATAGTTGTCTTTTAAAGAAGCAACATTCAAATTCCTGAAATAAACACAAAGCCTTATGTCCCCATTCTTCTTTCTAACTGGGACTAAATTAGACACCCATGATGAATGTCTTATAGGTTTAATGACCCCCCCTTCCCTCAACTTGGTTAACTCTTGTTGTATTTTGGTTTCCAAAAGGGTGTTGATAGGTCTTTGCTTCTGTCGAAAAGGCTTAGCATCTGGATGAAAAGGGACTTCATGCTGAAATAGATCTTGTCTATACACCTTCAGGTCCTCATAAGACCAAGCAAAAACATGTTTATAATTTCTCAATAATTTAATGAGGTTGGCCTTAATGTGAGGAGGCAAGTTCTTCCCAATATACAACAACTTAGGTGATGATTATGTCCCTAAATTCACTTCCTCCAATTCTTCTAATTTGGTGGTTGACTATTGATGCAAATGGCTATCACTGTGACTGACCATACCTTCCAATTCTACCAATCCTATGGGGATTTCATTGGTTTCAAACTGGACCATGTCATTTCCGAACATTGTTTCTCTATCCTCCACTACTTCTACTAATGCATTGCAATCAATTTTTTGTCCATCATAATCATCAATGCACTATGAATCTAAGAATATCTTCATCATCCATAAACACTTGCCAGTTATATACATTATCAGGAATAGCAGGCCTAGCTTTTATCTCAACTATAGACACACCGGTTAATGTTACATCATCATTCTTTAATGCAACATTAGCTAAGAAATCAGCCATGATGTTCTTTGATCTTTCTATCTAGTTAATAGAAAATGCACAAAAATGCTCAATCACATCCCAAACGGCATGTTTATATCTTTTCAAACGATCATTTTTGGATGCATATTTAGACCTTATATGAGAAACCACCAACTCTGAGTCCCCAAATACTCTTAACAACTGAATTTCATGCTTCTTAGAAAATTCAAGCCCCAATAACAAAGCTTCATATTCAATTGTGTTATTTGTACACTGGAAAGCTAACAGAAAAGAGTATTTGAAATTCATACCTAATGGGGACACAAAAAGATCTCCTGCTCCAGATCCTTCCTTAGAGAAAGCTCCATCAAAGTGCATATGCCATAAACCTTGTTGCTGAGATTCCAATTCATTAACAATAGGATCAGTATTTTTCAAATGAGGTAGAATTGGTTGTACTCTAAAGTTATTAAGATCCACATCAATCATACAATTCAACATATTAGGGTCTATCTTCTCAATTACCCTAGGAGCACATGGTTCTCTATACAACTTAACCTAGATTCCATTTACTCAGATTGTAGCATATGAAAGATCTAACTAAACATTTCCCCCCACTGCTGCAGCCCATTGTCTAGATAATAGCATGCCATAATGAGGTCTTGTATCAGTTACTATGACATCCATCTTATATGTTGCTTTAGGAAATGCTGCTATCTTTACCTCCACATCTTTCATTGTACCTACCACAGGTACTTCTCTATTGTCCATAGAATAGCGCTTTCCATAAATGGTACTTACTGATAATCCCAACTCCTTCATGACACCATATGGAATCACATTTGCAGCAGCACCAGAGTCTATCATACAATTCTTAATTAGCCTATCATTGACTAATAAGATCACATAAAATAGATCCACTTGGGAAGGTTCCTGAGTAATTGTTGTTCTGACATATACTTCTAGAGTTTGTAGCTCATGATCCTTTTCATCCTTCATGGTGTTTATAGGAAAAGATGCACTATTATCTGATATATTAGAAAATAGAGAGAGCAGCTTCTCTATGTTCTTTTATTTTCAACAGTTCTACCAATGGGACTGTAACCTTCATTTGGGTCAGAGCCTGAGTTATATCAAAACTGGAACTATTAATTGGCTCAGTATTAATTTTGGTATTTTTTGCTTTAGGCTGACTTGCCTTTTTAGCTGTAGCAGTCCCTTGTAAATCACCAGTAGTAGTATTATCTACAATTTTGGCTACATCTTTGGATTGGTCACCTTTTGTATGACCATCTTGAGGCAGAGCATTATTGCTTGATGTCTTTTTTCTAATAAACTTCTTTCATAAACAAGGAGCCAAGTTCACCCTGATCTCCATCCCTTTTACTACTTCTCAGATTGTAGTTATGCTTAGCATTGGCTATGGCAACCTTGGTAAGATGTTTTACCTCTTCATCACTAGGTCTTCTGAGATGAACTTCCTCATCTTCAATGGTTACCACATTTAAAGTGGTATGCCAATCAATTTTCAGCTACCCTTGATAACATTCATTATAACTTAGTGCATCACACCCACTAGATTCACTTTGTGAAGACTCATTATCACTTTCAACAATAGTGTCAAACATGTTGATATCAGGCTCACCCTCCTTTCTCATGGATTCTTCAAGAGCTTGAGCCATAGCACACTAATGAGGAGAATGTGGCCCATCATAGGCCATGCACCAAGGAGTATTTTCCATGTTATGTACATTTCCTCCCTTTAAAGGATCTGGGGTGTCCTAATTTTGTGTGTTCTTTAACTTATCATTTTAAGGTTTGTCATCCTTCCAAGTAGTGTTGTATGGCATATCATGTAATCTGGGAGGCCTATCTTGCCAATTATAATGAGGTTTGTCATTCTCACTTACCTTAGCAGTAAGACCTTTCATAGCAGTCATTAACTTTTCTATCTTGTCTTCTTCCTTGGCAACTTTATTAGGTTGTTGTTTTGATTCTTGCCACAGTCTACCATCGGTCCTCCTTCCCACCTTTCCAAATGCTTTCCTATTACTTTCTACATTGATGGCAATTCTAAAAGCATCTCTTAGACTATGTGGGTTTTTATCGCTTAGAATGTAAGCCATTTTAGAATCAAAAGCATTATAGTAGGTGTTCAAACATATATTATCATCTAGTCTCATCACTTGGTAAAGCCTATGCATTGCTTTCTAAAACCTTGCATTGAAATCTATGACAATTTAATTATCAAACTTCCTAATGTTATTGAACTCATTGAGCATGAAGCTCACATTCATTTTATCACCATATTGCTCTTGGAAGAAATTCTTAAAGTCATCCCAACAACCAATGCTATTTACGGGCAGACCTCTATACCAATCCCTTGCATCATCCACCAAAGATTGTAGAAACAATTTCATGATGACATCTTCATCTACAATCTCATAATCATTTACTAGGTCACCAAAATATTTTAGGTGCTCTTCTGCACTTATAGCATTATTGCTAGCAAACTTGTGAAGCATGTCCCTCAATTTAGTAGGAACATGGTTAGGGTACCCTGGGATTCCCTCAAAGAAAAGTTGTTTGTACAACTCCAGATTAATGGGTCTTCTCTGGAACTCGTTCCCAATAGGGTTACTACCCATGTTCATTCTCACATTAAGACCATGAGTTGGAGGGACTTGATTAACTAGAACAGTACTCACAGGCAGGGTTGACTGAATTTTGACTGGAGGGAATGAGGCATGCAGAGGTAAAAGCTTATTTGGGTCTGTTGAAGGAAAAATTATGGGAGGAGCCTTTAGATAATTAATTTTTCTTTGAACCTCTTGATTGGTTTCTTCTAGTTTTGCTTTCTCCAATTCCCTTTGCAGATCTTCCTTCTCTTTTCTCATCCTATCTATCTCTCTCTCATGTGTGGACAACTGATGAGATATTTCTGTTGTAGTCTTAGACCCAGACCCATTTTCCATGCACTTTTGTTTTCCTTTGTCAACATTATTTCTAGCAGGTTGTGGGTCACTAAGAACCTTCCTACTAGGTTGCACAACAAATTTGTGTGCAAAGTTGATCTTGGCAGTCAGATTTTCTCTGATGACTAGACCTTCATCCCCACTCTTAGTTTTATCTTGGGTGAACAATTCAAGATCAGCAATCTGCCTTAAAAGCCTATCTCTCTCGATCAATTTAGCCTTAACTTCCTTCTCCTTATTTCTTTCTTTTTGTGTCCTTAGGGAGATCAATTGATGAACTCTTCTATTAAGAGCCTCAATTTTTGGGGACACTTTATCTTCATTAGGGAACATCTCTTCAGAATCTGACACATTGACTTGATCGATATCAATTAGACTAATATTCCCATCTACAGTTCTTGGTACAGAGTCCATCTTAACATTAGAACAATTTCTATCCTTCCCAGATAAACTAGCATGAGAAATCTTCTGATTCAAAACTTGCACATCCTCATTATTACCAAACAAACCAGAATGAAAACCCAAAATTTCTTGCTTAAATTCACGAGAAGAAGAATTTGAATTTTCATATATGGGTCTTTGAGATGACTTACCCGTATGAATGCTTTTTTGTATCTAGATAGCACTAGATGGCTCATGTGCATCTGATCTTTTCTGGCCTCTTCCCGCCTGCTCTGGTAATCCCTCTTGCAACATCTCTTGAGGATTTCTCCTCATGTATGATCTGGTGTTCTTTCCTATCTGCATTATACATATTTTTCTTGAGATGAATTATGCTTATTCAAGAGCACTGGTTATTTTATGTCAGAGTGGCCACCCAAAACTATGGGAAAATAAGAAAACAAGCTTGACAAATCACTTGCAAGAGACTATAGAACAAGAAGATCTTCAGAGAGAGAAATAACAAACATCAAGGATGCAACGGCTTGCTACAAGGACCAAACACACACAAATTCGAACAAAGTTTTGGGCAATATCAGCACTAGATCTGCAATACGAATTCACACTATGACTACCCCCAGCAGAGACGCCACTTTTGTTGTTCTCAAATTCTGATTTACCTATCCCCTCTGTAATAAAATTCAAGCCTCTATTGCATGTTGAGAGAAAAATAAGAAAATATAAATCCAAAATAACATATAACAAGGTTTCTACAAAACCTTCTACACTTTAAGCTTATCCTAAGCTTAGGTGGATATACCTCTTGTGAATAACTTCACAATTTTAATATAAGATCCATAGTAAACCAGTGTTAAAAACCTATGAACCTCATCACCTCAACAATACTGAAACATCAAAAGAAAATATGTATTCATTTTCAGTCTTGACCCCAAGAAAGATAGAAAAAACTTCACAAATGATATCAGTGCCTTATCCGGGCTACAGAGTCACCCAAATTAAACAAGAGTTCTGAATTTGGACATTCACATACATCCAATCACTTCAACTTCATCAACTTAATATATGCCTAACATATATGTAAGTTTTTCCTTTATGCTAAACCTGTTCATCAAATTCAACCAGAAAACACTATTGATTCACTAACAGAGGAGTTTTACATATATTTAATTCCTCCCCTTAAAAGAAAAACCTAAAACACGTCTGTAAGCTTTCCTTGCAATCCCCATCCAATCAAATAACCCTTGATTATTTAAAAGAACATAGTAAATAAATAAATGCATGCGAGAAGACAAGAGCAATATGAGCTCAAAATGATCTGATCTGTATATTAATATCCATTTTCAAAAATCATACATAACTTGAGATCTTTTTGAAAAACCAAAAGACCGTATATTAATTTTGGCAGAGCTTCTTTACAAGTTCTTGTGATGTCCTTTCCTAAAGTCTCGGTATCCATTTATAATGATATGGATGCAAACAAGCTTCGGACTTCTTTAGGAAAAATTTGTTACAACCGTGATTATCGTTGAAAAGAAGTTACAATCATTTTCATTCCTAATGGCTTTGAAGTTTGTTATACCACTGCAGCATCAGCTAACTATTCTTGAACCTCCACTTCTTGCCCCGCATATTTGTTTTTCCACTCTTGGAATACATCATCACCAAGCCAGGAGAAGTTAACAATTTTCTTCTTCACCTTATTCAATCTTCTTCAAATAAAGATGTGTCATCTAAATTGATGACTTCATTTATCTATTAAGACAATTTATGTCCTAGCTCATCTAGCCATACTCTTTCATCTTTTAACTCACTTGTGCTGACAAAACCTCTAGGAAATATTTCAAATTTCTAGTCAGCATATTCCTTTCTATACAGATTTGCCTTTCTTTCTAGACTAGCTCTTCCTTCTACCAACCTGGTCATGCCTTTCACTAACTCATAGGTGGATTTAATAGTAGCATCAGCATTTGCTTCTTCATGGGATGAACACATGAATTCCAACTCCACCTCCCTAGGCATCCACTTATTCAAAATTGTCTCTAGAACAGCCTTATCCTCCTTTAAACCTGTCAGCATGTTCAAAATTCTCTGCATATATATATGCACAATAGAAGCCCCTATTGTGTCAGCAAACTTCAAAATTATGCCTATGACCTTTTCCTCGTAGTTACTTGCAAACAGGGCCTGAGCCTGCTTCAACTTTTCCACTTCATCTTGTATGGTCTCAGTTGATTGAAAACCAGATGTCATAGGAGAAGGGGGAAATTCAATGATTGGACTGGTGGATGGAGGTTTTGCTGGAGAAGAAGCAATCATTAAGGTAGAAGATTCACCTCTCTAGTATTGCCCTGCTATTTGATTTTTCAATTTCGCAATGACACTATCCTTGTGGGCTATCTCAACTTTGGCCTCATTATAAACTTTTAGAATCATTTCTAGTTTTACTTGGAGATCAACTTTTTCCATGGCCTCCTTCTCAGCTACTACCATACTGAATTTTGCTGATTCAAAAACTGTGCTAGCAGCCTCTACTACCCCTGTCTTCTGCACTCTCTTTGCAATCATACCTCCAAGATATTTGGACTCTGAGGTGTCCTTCCTCTTTCTTCTCTCATCCCTCCTTAGAGACCACATGACCAAAGCAGCATGGTCCTTGCTAAATGTCACTCTTTCCAAGGGTTTTTTTTATTTCCTTACTGCTTCAAGCACTAATGCATCTTCTATATCCCACTCAGGAAGAATTAATACACCAGATTTTGCTACCATTTCTCTCCCCTACTTAGGAGTAATGGCTTTGAATTCAATCATCATTTCTTGCTTTACTTCTTCTTCCACCACAGATGTATCTTTGTGGGGATGTTCACTTTTCTTCTTCTCACATTTTTCTTTAAATTGTTCTATATTTTGTCTCCAAACAAATTGCATGAAAGATCCTGTTGTAACAAAATTATTATCAGCCAGAAATTCCTCACTGGCCTGTTTGATGGCAGGGTCTAACTCTTTGCCTTTAAACTCCTCTTCAGTCAAGTCCATTTTAGCATTTGGTGGTTCTTCAGGCATTCCTTCTTGTACTTCTTCATAAGTATAGGCAATCTCCCCAAGACTTCCTAGCTGCAACAATTGCTCAGCCACTGCATGTTCATCTCCCACATGGATTGGGGATTGGGATGGAGAATATAAAGGATCACCTATTTGTACCTCTTTTCCCACCCTTTTCCTTTTTAGGGGAATCTTGGATTTCAACTACATCTTCTATTGCACTTTTCCCTTTTGAAGTAGAAGGCTCACCCCTGACTGGCATTAGCACACTGTATTTTGGCCTCTTGTGCATCACATAGTCACCTGGATGGATGGCCTTGGCAAAGGCAGGCTTGGCTAGAACCAACTTAGCCTTTTCAAGATCATTTTTCAATATAACTTCCCTCTTCTCCGTTAAGGTTTGCATTAAATCTTCAAAATAAAGTATCAAGAATTTAGCCTTTTCCTCAAAGGGAGTGAAACTAGACAAAGGATCATAACCACTATCAAATTGGTGGATAAAATCCAGAGCCATTTTGTATGCTATCCATTTTTCTTTTCTTTACATACGGCTCTCTTCTTGAACATGCCATTAAAGAAACCCTCCTGATCAGCAAACCTGGCCACTACAGTAGACAACCTGTAAGGTCAAAAGAAATCATCAAAATGTGTCCAACCACCCTTGGTGATTACAAATTGATGTGCAATGGTGATAGTTGGGAAAATTGTTCCCTTCCCCCTATTTGTCAATTCTGCTTCTTGCAAACCTCCAATTTGCCTTAGGGCCTCTGCAATTCCTATCTTCAATGGGACTTGATAGGGGAGCAAATATGGAGTTCCTCTAAAACCATAAACTTTGAACATAGTAGAGATAGGGTACAAATATATAGCACCCCAGTTGTGAACAATTTTGATATCTCCAACAAATTCCTTAGGCCTACGGAATTCAAGGAGAGCTTTAGGAATTCTAGGGTTCTGTGCGCACAAGAGGATCCTAAGCCTAGATGCAAAGCATCTATCAAAATTCAAGTAGCTCGCATCTACTCTATCCCAAGACAAAATTGTGCTCCATAATTGAATGGGCATCTCCTCACCATCTTTTTCTTTGATCAGGTCCATTTCATTAGCAAAATATTTTGCACCTTTAAATAGAAACATGTGCATAAGGAGAGAATACCACCCAAAAGGTCTGTCTACCTTAGCATTTTTTATCCCCATCAATCCCTCATAAATGGCATCAGTGAGATAAGGTGCAAAATCAAAAGTTACTGCCAGAGATGGATTCAAAATATGTGCTATCATGAGCATATAGTGGGTGTGCATAGTTGTTTCAGCATCTTCCCTAAGAATCCGACATAGGGACCAATACATCCCTTTAGCCCTCAAAGTAAATAGATTTAGAGAGAAGGGTTCCATGGTGCTAGGGCCTATAGCAGTCAATCCTCCTATTTTGACAAAAAATTCTTTCAGAGGGCCACTTCTGAGGTGATCTCTCTGAGCCTCATGCACTTTTACTAATGTTTCAAAATTGATGGGCTCTAAGTAATTTCATACTTCACAGAGCCCAAAAACTCTCTTGAACTTATCATCATTTATTTTGATTAATGACCCCCCATTTACATTTCTCACACATCTGGTAACAGGGTCATAGTTATTTGCAATCTGGGTTAACAGTTCCACATCCATGAAAATCCCAGGGACTATTAGCTCCCCAACATCTAACTCCCATATACTATTCATTGGAGTAAAGGAATTTCTCTGGCCAAATCCCACTTTGAAAATTCCCAAACCTGATATTCCTATCTAAAAATCCCTTAACCAATTCCCTTTGTCATACAAACCGTCACCAATTCTCGGGCGGGGAGATTTGGTCACCAATTCTTTCATCTTAGCTGTGACATTAGTAAACATAGTTAATTGTTCTAAAAAGTTGTCACAAATGGCCCTCTCTTGGTAATTTACCTTCCCTGTGAAATCTCTTCATGGTGCCATCTTAGAATTATAGTTATTTCAATTAAAACTTAGACAGACTTCTGAGAATTCAAGCACCCAGTGATACCAATTCAAACTATAATTGTCAAGCAATATGTCGAAACTTACTTGTTGCCTGAAGAAATTCGCTCTATGCACCAGTTCCTCTTTGAGACTCTCTTCGAAATGATGCCAAAGTTTCCGCTGATGTGAAGCTTATTACGGCAACTGAGCATTGAATATAAACATTAAGCCACATGCTTCGGCAATCAATTCGTAATTGAATTTGAATAACAGCTCCAACGGATCACAAAGAATTTTTTGAGTGTCTTGCCTTTTTGCTGCTTCGCAAAAGATAAAAACTTCGCATCTTTTCATTGCAAAATAGTGTCATCCATCGGATCCTGAAAGATGAGAACATTCTTCACATTACCTAAATCATCCTACTTAGAAATGGGTCCTGCCTTCCTTTCGCTGCTTCGTGAAGGATAAAAATCTTGCAGCTTTTCCATGTGAAACATCGCTAACCGTTGGATCATCCACTATCTGCTCAACCGTTATTCTTCATGGCGATCGCTTGTCTATTCAACTAACTATCACCGCCACCGCTAGTGGTTTTTTGCTATTTTGCAAAAGTTAATAACCGTGTAGCTTCGTGTTGTGAAACAGCGTGCATCGTTGGATCAATTTCAAGATGTAGCCTTTAACTCCTTTAACCTTCAAAGTGGGCCCTCTATGTGGAATCCACTTGTCCTACTAATTTTTAACAAATATTCCCCCATGTGTTGGCCATTCATTCGCTCAAGTACTATGTCAGACTCCATATTTGAACCACCATGTGTCTTGTTTAGCAATGGATTTTATCAATATTGCCGCTTAATCAAACGGGCCACTCACGATCCATTCAGAGGCACGTGTCCTACTGACAGATCACCTTTTGCCTCAACCAGACATCTAGCTATATTGCCACCTCATCCACCACGTAACCACCAGCTCCTTTTCTCTACTTCATGAAGAGTAAATTTTGTGCATCTTTATAATGCGAAATTGCGCCAACCACTAGATCTTGTCGAAAATGTTTAGTATTTAACCAAGGGATCCGCTTACCTTTGGGGCCTGCCACCTTTTCATTGTTTTGTGAAGCATAAACGTCATGCATCTTCCCCTTGCAAGATAGTGCCATTCATCAGATCATGAACAAGATGCATTATCCTTAACTCGTTCTTCAGCTTACCTGTCAGACCCACCAATCTTTCGCTACTTTGCGAAAGGTAAACACCGGGTTACTTCCCTTTGCGAGACCATGCGCATCGTTGGATCAACTAGAACTTGCATGATCTTTACAAAGCCTGACAAAGAAATGAAAACTTAGGAGAAGGTGAAAAAATTAAAAACATTATTAATGACCTGCCTAAGGCAAGTCTTAAAGGGGGGACCTCTTCTCACGACGATCCAACCCTTCCACCTAAGTGGAAAAAGCAACAAGAAAATAGAACACAAGGATTTCAAGATGGAAAAGATGAATTGCAAAAACCCTAAACCCTTAGACCAATAACCCTCAGAGGGAAAATGAAAAAATTAAGCACTATTTTGCAGATTTTAGTGGATTAATGAACAAAAATCACCCAATAATCAAAATAGTGATAACAGGTAGATACCATTTATTATTAGCAATAAATGGGGGGAAAGAACCTAGTAGGGCATGGACACTAATTGTCATTTTGGTGTTTATGGGGAAGATCATCATCTATGTAGACGATTATCATCTATGGAGATGAACTATGTTTGTGCAAACACTGGTGCAATGACTGACGTCTCCGCTCTAGGAAAGGGGAAAAAAGGTCAGACTATGGAACACTGTCTCCACCTTGCAGATCCATGTAGGCATCATGGTTTTGGTGTCTCTTCCTAAGGGGAAATGTTATCTCTACACCAAGTAAAATTGGGAAAGAAAGGGGTTGCTAGAGGGTATGGAAAAGATGCCCTAGGGATAGAAAAAAGGCTAGAATATGCTAGAAAGAAGGGCTAATGAAGCAGTTTGATTAGATGCAAGAGGATCTAGTTGCCTTGGAGTCATGGGAGCATTGGCTCCAACCATGGCATTGCTTAGATAGCTCAGTGGTATAGAGTGGACCCTATTGTCTTGGTGCAAGCTAGGATTCATAGAACAGTGGTTGCGAGTTCAGTGTAATGTTGCCAATGAGATCTGCACTTTCCACTTACTGATGGGTGTGGCCTCCATCACTCCGTTTGATGTGTGATGGATCCTGAAGGTACTGATTAAAGGGTTGATTCCAAAGTATTGGTTGGAGCACGATGAGGACTACCTCTTGATGGTGTGTTGTACAGATGAGCTACCCATGGATTAGACTCAGATGGTTCTGCAGAGAGTGATGGACCATGGATGAGGGATCCCATGACTAGTGTTGTTCATATGTGGGCTGATCAATGGGTGGATGATGCCTGATCTCAATAGGCATGGGTTTTCTATTAGCTAGAAAAGATGTGTTTTTTATATGCTCGAGGATAGGGTTCAATATGTGTGGGGTGCAGCCATGTTAGGACAGTTATACCATGATATGCACATGTGTGTTTACTAAGGTTTTAAGAACCTTGGGATCGATGTCATGTTGCTTCACATCTGGGCATGGGAGCACATTGCAATGACATGACCTATAGGATTGCAAGACCAATGGAGATGATACCCCTACGTGGATAGATACAGGGGGCTTAAATTGCATTATACACGAGTCAGTGCTACATGGTTTTGGAGGCAAATTATTGATGAGATGGAAGATTTTACATGGCACATTTATAGGGACTATGAGAGTTGGTGGAGGGACTACATGTTGCCTTGCGTGTAGAGATATTTTTGGTTGTTTGGGAGTATAGTACATGACATAGATCAGTACCTCCCACATCGGGTTATGAGGCAGTTTGGTCATTAGCAGGACATAGTGGGTCATGAGTGTATGCACCCATAGATTACGAGGGAGACTACCACCTAGGGGGATCATATTGGACCCTTCATTGTACACCTTAGATGGATAGGGGCAGCCATAGTGGTCTGGATAGAGAGACCAGATATTCATGATGCAAGGTGCATTGGGGCTTACAACTCATGGTGGGAGGCCCATAGGCTTGTCCGACTTAACAAACTAAGAATTTTGGAGGTGGATGAGCTTGCACCCTTAGTTGATGAGATAGTCGAGGGAGAGAGGGATATGGTTCAGGAGGGAGGATCAGTTGGAGGAGCAAGGGTCTAGAAATAGATACCTAAGAAGGGAGGGAGAGGATAGAGGGCAACAGAAGCTAGAGAGGTGCCCTTATAAGTATAGGCCCCAATAGAATAGATAGGGGGACCTCATCAGAAGGATTTGATAGGAGGTGGAGTAGATCCCCTTGGTGTATTGTTAAGGGGGGAAGGGGAGGAGGGAGGAAAAGATAGAGGATAGGAGAGATAAGGTAGTAGGGCAAGTTCCTCGGGTCATTTTGGATAGGGACACAAAGAGGGCTCGAGCGTAGAGTTTGGAGAAACTAGCAGCCAAGAGATAAAGGGTTGAGCATGATAGGGTTAGCAAAGATAGTTTGCAAGAAGATTTGGACCATGGGAGGGAGGAGGGGGATCCCTTATGAAGGGACTTGGAGGTTGCTATCTTGAAGTGAGATAGTTACAAGATGGAGGCAGAGACCACCTCTAAGAAAGATAATTCAATGATATAGGTGATAACTCAATGATGAATAGTGAGTACCAAACTGATACTGAGAGGGGGAGGGTGAATCAATACAGACACAACAACTTTTCCTAAACCGGTTTGACTGCAAACAGTGCACTTGATAGACAAACACAAGTATCGGTCTAAACCAGATTACTACTAGTTAAACATAATGAGACTGTGAAAGACACAAACCAACAGCACTTATCTTTCCATACAACCTACTTCCTCATTTCCATTTTATCCTTACGCAAACAGATATTCTATCATTCTGAGATACAATAATTTACTAGATCAACATGATTCACCAGTAAACAGGAAATAACAAAACATCACCTGAAAGAGGCATCACACATGACACGCATATTTTCACATGGAAACCCAACTAGGAAAAACCACGGTGGGGATGAATACCCACAATCTATTTTTGAACTCTTTAGAAGTCCACTCTGTTAGGAGCCTAGTCTAGTTAAAGACTATTACAATAGGTTCTATTAGGAACCGATCCTGTTAGGGATCACCCAGTTAAGGGATGGCTAGAATACCTAGTTAAGGGTTACCTTGTTAGAGGATTTTATGAACTCAATGGCTTTGAGTCATCCTGTTAAATGATTTACAGCAAGCTGGTTAAAGCTACCCTGTTAAGGGATTTTCCAACTGTTGAAGTGATTAGAGATCAACAGGTATTACAATGATCTGGTAATAGCACTCAATGCCAATGCAGACCCAGTTTAGTTCCTTCCTTCTATACACACACTTTGCAGGTATCAATTCTCTTATTTGGTCTGGCAAGAATCACGTATCTCTACACTTAGATACACACACAACATTTGCCAACAACCTCAACATCAAACACAACATCAACCTTATAGGAAATAGATAGGTCGGTAGCATAAACCCTAAACCCTAAACATTTAGGTTGAGCAATTCAGTCGGTTCAATCCTAACCATTGAAAACTTTGCATTTGAATACAACGGTCTTGAACAGATCTCAAGACATTCTCCATCGTTCGTTCTTCATTCTTCACCACTTCTTGGAGGCGATAACCCATCACGCATTCTCCACCATTTGCAGGGACTTTGCACATTCCTGAGGTAGATAGGATCAATCCCCTTTATGCAAAATCCTTCATGCGCACGAGGCTGACATGGCAACACGATCTGATCTCCATTACAATGCTAACTCATCACATAATGCCATCGGTTGAATCACACAGGCTCAAAACACTTCAACTAGAAACCCTAAGGCTAAAACTACCAACTGGTAGTCATACCATATTAAACCTTGATAGAGAACATTCCATATATCGGTTCACTTGGCCAAATGTATAGACCTTTTGCACATATACCGGTTCACAACATTATACCAGTTCACTTTGCCAGTTGGTTAACTTCAATGAACTGGTTCATCTTCAACATATTACCAGTTCACTCTTCAGCATATTATCGGTTCACTCTTCAGCATATTGACATCAATGACAACACAATATCATCATGTCAACATACTCTACTCATATGTGAACAATAGGACTAGAAAGGGGAAAGAGGGGGGGAAAGTGAATAAACTGAAGTCTCCAAGATAGGGGGAATTAAAAAAAGGGAATGAATAGGTGATGAGTGATCTATTGTTGTGTAGATGTGGATAGAAAACCTAGTTTAATATTGCCAAGGATGATCTGCATCACTGATCATAGGAATCAGAATGCTATGAAGATCTGAGGCATGGATTAGACTCTCAAACAATAGGTACCTCTAAGCACATAGGCTCGCAAACATCATAATGATGTAATTGTGGGACAGTAGGATCATACAAGAGAAACCTTCAAACATGTCATACCATAAATAGATGCCCCAATATACACCAACCTATGACATACTAGGATATAGAATGATCATGGCAACCCTAGATAGGAGTAGTCATAGGACACAAACATGCAAATAAAAAAAGACCAAATCATGAAAATGACCTATGCATGGAAAACAGACATCTCTTGCCAAGAGTAGGACTAGGATTAAGATGATAGTTCCTAACATAGGAAGGATGCATCCCAATGGGAAAAGGTAACTAATAGGACAGTTTAGGAAATAAAGGCAGATGGCAAGTGCAAGTGGATCCATATGTGAAACTTATTGTTGATTAATCTTGTGTGGATAGATTTTTGGGTGATGCGCAAGTCAAGAAGAAGCTCAGCTTGACGGGATAAGCTCAGAAAATGAGGGAAAGCTCAATGTGATGGGACAAAAGCTTGGTTTACTGGGACAATCCTTATTCATAGTTTGGAGAAGCTCATAATCTCATGAGGGAGTGAAGAAAATGTGGGGAAATCGATGTGAGTAATCAAGACAGAATCGACCTACATAGATGAGGGGATGTGAATGAATGGGCTATATAATGAATAAATGGCTTACATGACTAAAGAAATATGGATATGGTGTGGGGTGCAAAGGGGGTGGGCGATGGCTAAAGTTTGAATGATTGATGCACAATTTAAAATAAGCATCCAAAGAAACAGTGGATCTGACCATATTTCCCTTAATGTCTGAAACTAAGTTTTCACCAAGGTATTTTCCCATAGTGCCACAAAATAGTTTTCACTATGGAGGAATTAATGTTTCTTTACTTTTTTTTCTTTTTTCAATTTGTTTTGTATTTTTATGAATTTTATTTTTTTTGCTCTTTTTCCAATTTTTGAAAACGAGTAACCTCTAAAGACTAGGTATAGAATCTCTTCAGATGCATCATATTCATGGGCTCATCCAAAGGATCTCCTTTAGGTGTAGCCAATTGGTAGGCTCTTGATCCATATTCTATAGTAATAACACTAGGTCCAAAATAATTAGGCTCAAACTTGTCTTTCTTCTCACAATCTTGGAGATTCTTCTGATTTATCATGAGAACTAGGTCACCAATGTCAAATTATCGGGTTCTAACTCTATTATTATAGCTCAACCTTAAGGGATTATGATATACCCAAAGATGATTCAATTCCTTGAGGCACCTCTCATCCAACAATTCTAGCTCTTGTAATCTGGCCACTCTGTACTCCTCATTAGGAAAAATATTCTGCAGTGATACCCTTACTGAAGGAATCTCAATCTCCAGGGGAGGAAAACTTCAGAACCGAAGACTAGGGAGTACAGAGTAGCTCCTGTGGGGATGCAGATACTTGTGTGGTAGGCCCAGAGGGAATGATGAAGTACCAAGTGCCAATCACAACCAACTTCATTGATTTCTTCTTAAGGATTTTGATAAGTGTCTTATTTGAAGCCTCAGATTGACTAATTCCTTATGGGTAATATGGGGTGGAGTAGCTATATTGAATGAATAAATTCTGGCATTATTCTTTTACATCCTAATTTTTCAATGGTCTACCTTTATCTATGATGATAACTTTAGGAACTCCATAGCGGAAGATAAGATAATTGACAATAAACTTGGAAATCTGTTTGCTAGTGGTAAAAGTGAGGGGTATGGCTTCCACCCACTTAGTGAAGTATTTTGTAGTAGTTATTATGAATTTATGAGCATTAGATGAGGTGAGATGGATTTTACCTATGATAATGAGCCCCCACTAAGAGAAGGGCCAAGGTGTGATAAACGACTGTAGATCTTGAAAAGGCACATGAATCTTGTCACCATGTTTCTGACAGGGGATACATTTCTTCGCATAGTAATATGCATCTTATTCCATTGTGGGCTAGTAGTATCTGGTGTGCAAGATCTTATTAGTCAGAGTGAGCCCACTTGAGTGTGCTCCAAAAATACATTTGTGCACTTCACGTAGTGCCTATTCAGCTTCATCTTTGTCTAAACACCTTAGGAGTGTTCCGTCGAAGTGCCTTCAAAATAGGGTGTCACCTAGGATAGTGTAGTGATTGAATCAGTGGATAAATATTTGTTAATTGGTTTTAGTGAGGTGAGGAGGGATAATGTTTTCTCATAGGTAGGTTAAGGTTTCTCAGTACCATGGGGACTCAAGACCAACAAGGACACACACTGATTCCAATTTGGGGACATTGTATGTTGGTACTAAAATTTTCTCAACCAAGAACTCACACTTCTTGGTATTTGCAGGTATTTGCAAAAGTGAACCAATTCTAGCCATGGCATCAGCAGTTCTATTATTTGTTCAGGGAATTTTCTCAAATTGAATGAGAGCTAAATGCTATTTGAGATCTTCAACCATGTTGCGATAAGGGAGAAACTTGTCATCCTTTATTTGATACTCATCATTTACTTGCTTTATGACAAGTTGGGAGTCACCGTAGACTTGCAGTTTCATGATTTTCCATTAGATAGCCAAACGGAGTCCACTAATGAGGGCTTCATACTCAGCTATTTTGTTGGTGCGTGAAAAGGCTATTTTCTAAGACTTAGGGATGCAATCTCCTTGGGGTGCGATTAGCAATATTCCTGCCACCATCAAAGTATAACTGAAATTGTATGGATGTGATTACAGTCATGATAAAATCATCAGAAAACTATGTTATAAGGGGGTGATAGTATATCACATGATCTTTACCTTTATCATCTGTTTGTGCTAATAATTCCCCCAATGCCACTATGGTTGCTGATATGTACAAGAGGAAAGGTTGTCCTAGAATAGGTGGCATTAAAACTAGAGGGGAGGCCAAATATTATTTCAATTTTTCAATGCCTTATAGAATTGATAGACCCACTTGAATTTGGTGTACTTGCGCAGGAGGTGTGCAAATGGATGACACTTATCTGCAAGTTGTGTAATGAATCGACAGATAGATCGAGTTTTCCTTGGAGACTACAAAGTTGTCTAAGTGTCTTGGGAGGAGGTATCTCCATTATTTCTTTAACCATGGTTGGATCCACTTCTATTCCTCTGCGAGAGACCATGACTCCCAAAAACTTTCTAGATGCGACCCCGAATACACAATTATTAGGGTTAAGTTGTAACTTGTATTTCTTGATCCTCTCAAAGATATTCCTTAATACAGGAATGTGCTTGTCTCTTATTTTTTACTTGCCTGGGAGATCATCCACATAATGTTCCATAATGTTATATAAGAGGTCATGAAAGATAGTTTCCATTTCTCTCAGATACATTCCTCCCATGTTATTCAGACCAAAGGGCATGACTTGATAGAAAAATGATCTGCAAGGAGTTTTTAATGTGATCTTGTGTTGGTCTTCTTCTACGATTCTAATCTGATTATATCCTGAGAATCTATCCATTAGGGAGAGCATTTCATGTCTAGCTATGAGGTCTATAATGATGTCTATATTTGGCAAAGGGAAATCATCTTCCCTACATGCTTTGTTGAGGTCTCTCAAGTCGATGTAGATTTGGATGCCCCCAGTGGGCTTATCGATAGGTACAATGTTTGAAACCCACTTAGGATATTCAATAGGTTTGTTGAAGCCAACATCCAAGATTTTTTGCAATTTGGCCTTAACTGAGAGAGCAACTTGTGCAGGCATTTTGTGGAGCTTTTGTTTGATAGGCTTGGCATTTGGTCTTATGGAAATATTATGTACCACCAATTCTAGGTCAAGTCCTAGCATGTCCGCATAGGACCAGGCAAAGTTTATTTGTATCCTTTAAGGAAATCTAAGAATTTTTTTTTCTCTTGTTCTGTAGTAGACTTGGCGATGAGCACAATCTTTGGATTATCTTTTGTACCCATATTGATATTGTTTGTTTCTTCATTGAGAAATGGTTATTTCTCCTGATACGAGGGAACCATGGTAGGTAAGTCAAATACCTCATCTTCTAGTGCTTGATCTAGGTTTTCACTAGAATATACGTCCTTTACTTTTACATGTTCTATGTTTGAAGGCACCTTAAGGAGGTTTTCATGAGGAGACTTATGATTTTTTATTTTTTTTCACTTTTGTGACCAAGGGAGTTGACTTGACCACCAAAGTATCCTTCCCTATTGAGTTGTATTCTATTTACAAATGTGTGGTCCTAAAGGTCTACATAGTAAGTAATACCAAGAGGGCATTATCATCAACAAAGATGTCAAGAATGGGTGATCCTTGTTGGTTCCAATCAATAAGCTTAGGTATACAAGTTGAAGCTTGGATGAAGTGGAAGGAGTGATGAGGGTGATAGTATTAACGTAGACATCATTAAATATATCATCAAGGTACTCGAAGAGAACTTTGCGGAATTCCTCTTTGTCGGAGTCTTTGATTTCAGCAAGGGAATCTGTTAGGGCACCAGTGATAGTGATCTTAGGCACTAGTGAGTAACCCAAGCCCCTATTATGTTTATAAGAGATTGGAGAGATGGGTTCTTTGATTCCTTGTTCTTGTGGTCCTAGACCATGTCCATTATAACCCATCGTGTCCACTGTTGGCATTTTTTATGCCCAACCCTTGTAGAGTTAGCTGCTTGTTCTTTCATTGTGCATAATATGAAGGTTTTACACAGGTCAATAAAATGAGGGTTATTGACCTGTACCAATAGTTACACCAAAGATCTAGGGGGAATAACATTATTTTTTTTCACCATCTTATGTTTGCGCTATGTGTTATTCGGTTGGTAGGCTCCTTTTTTTAATTTTGAGGTTTACCTCTTCGGTCAGTCAAACTCACTTAGGGTGACCGACTAGACGGTCCCTTATCATCAGTGGGTCCGTATCTTTGTTTGTTCCTACCGACTAGTGGGTGGTGGCAATCTTTCAACTACTTGGGACCTAATGGGATGAGTTTCCCTCTCCTGCCAAGTGTCGAGTTCCTTTTGTTGTGCCCTAGTGGACAGATTGATGTTGGCATGGCCCTCGCGATGGATTTTCTCAGGGCTCGATCAAGTGTGCTTCTCTGTTTTCCCAAGGGCCAAGTGAAAATGACTTGGATGATGCATTGGAGTCAGCGTGTGGGTGACGTGGCCTTTTGGGCCAGTGCTCGGGGCTCAATGAGGTCTCTCTTCTCATCTGGCTGAGTGTCAAGTGGTTTTTTGATGCCAACGTGCCTACTGGCTTGGATGCTTCTTCGGCTAATTTTTGCCCTTGTGGGGCCCATTTTATATCCAATGGTGTGCATGGATGCATGGCCTCCCTTTTTCTAACAATTTTTTCTTCATGGAGGCACGTTCGTCATTCAATCATCTTGGGCCTGTGTGATATCTGGTAGACCTAGCCCAATTCGTGGAGTGATCTTGGTCATGTATTTTCCTTAGGGGTTGATCAGACAGTTGCATTTTAATCTTTTGTTGGGACCTTTTGGCTCACATATGGCAATATCTCGTGCATCCATCTACGCACGAGATCTCCTAATCAATGGTCAAAATTCAAATCTGCGGTGGTTGTTAGCATTTAAAACTTCTGCACAGGGTGGCTATCAAACCAATGGTTGAGGACACTTTTCTTGCTTGGTCGGTGCCCAATTTTGGATCATATTTTCATCCAAACACCTAGGATCATCTCCATTACTCTGGATGCACCCCTATAGCATGATTTTGT
Source organism: Cryptomeria japonica (assembly GCF_030272615.1). Taxonomy (NCBI): domain Eukaryota; kingdom Viridiplantae; phylum Streptophyta; class Pinopsida; order Cupressales; family Cupressaceae; genus Cryptomeria; species Cryptomeria japonica. The sequence goes on along the minus strand of NC_081411.1, from coordinate 467,540,044 downwards.
TATTGCCCATACTCATTCAATGTAGAATAAGGACTTTTGTGCTTGTAGACACCATCTCAGACACATCATCCGCATGGATTTCCCCTTTCTATAGGGATCTTTTGCCTCTTTCTAGAGATGGACACTTTTCTCAAACTATACTCGCACGCCATCAGATCATTCTCTAATCTGATCTCCTTCTAACATATTTTTGTAACATAACCTTATAGGGGTTAGGGTTTCCATTTATGGTTTCATTTTGAGGTATGCCTCAACTATAAAGGAAATTTTTGTATATTTCTTAAGAATTTTCTTTTCTTTTTTTCTTTCTTATCTGTTGAATTCATGTTTTTAGTGATTTGCAAAGTAGCCTTACCTCCATATGAATAAATTTTCCTATTTTGCCTTCTTTCATTTTTCACAAATCATGTAATTCTTTTACCTTCTTGTGTGAATGTACCCTCTTTGGTTTTCTTAAGGTCATATGTGATTATGTTATTCTCCTCTTTGAATGTCATTTGTGAGCTAAGTGCAGTTCCTCTTGTCATCCACAAGAATTGTAACCTTCGCATTTCCTTAGGGCCCTAATTTAGATAGAATTTTGTGCATATCTGAGGTAGTTTTATTGATATTTTATGCAGTTATAGGCAAGAAGATCAGACATTCAATATCAGTGTGAACCTTATCTTCCCTTATTTCAAGCATATCTCTTCTTTCTCCCTTTTCCCTATCAGATCAGTAGATTAGGATTTATTTTGTATTGGGTTGTTCCAACACCAACATCTCAAATTGGTAAGGAAGTTAGCCTCCTCCAGAGATTCAACCTCACTTTTGCAAGTCCCTCACTTGGGATGTTGTTTCCATGTTTCACAAGGTTGGTGATCAAGGTTGATCATCAGAAGGTGCAACTTTTGTAACAACAATTTTTGGTAGGCTCGATGGGAATAATTTTAAACATTTATGTTGAGGATTCAGTGCTACTCTTAGCATTCCTACCTTTGCAAGCAAGCAATTAGGCACTTGGTGACTCTAGGGACAAATGACAAATTCAGACTCTTGGTGATGACCAGTTGCCATTTTCATGCCAAGAATTCAAACTAGAGCATCTTCTAGAGGTAATTTTCAATATTTTGAGCTTTCAAGTTCTAATCCTAGAAGAAGGGGTAGACATTCATTGTCACTTGTTATTGGAACCCAAGTACGGGTATCTACTTCCCTAAGGTCTCAATCCACCCCTCCTATCATCAGATCTTCTCAATCTAGAGGCCTTGCTATTCACATCAATAGACCATTATTTCACATGGAAGTCCCTAGAGCACACATCAACCTCACGTTTAATGGTGGTAGCCCTTTGGTTTTAACCCAAAGGAATGATATCTCAGTAGCAGCCCTAAAGGCTTTACCATTTTTTACTGGAGAGACATCTACCTCCCCGGAGGAACACATCTAAGATTTGTCAAGCATCTACATTGTATTTGATGTCACTAAAGATAATTCTGCAATGAGGCTTCTTGTCTCCTCTTTCAAGGGAAAATCCCTTCAATAGTATAGAGGACTAGCTCCTAACTCCATCCACAATTGGGATGAGTTAGTGGAAAATTTGTGCAGACATTTTGAAGACAAAAGTGACCATCTATCACTTATGGAGCAGCTAACTACAATCAAAAGAGCACCCCATGAATTCATGGGTACTTTTAACTATAGGTTTCAAAAGATATGGGATAGAATCCCATCATTAGTAAAGCCTTCATCAAATCATGCATTTTTGTATTTTCTTAAGGCTTTAAATAGTGATATTGCTTCTATGATACAGTCCATAGGAGGAGATAATCCTCTAGGAGCATGTGATACTGCCATCAGGGCAGAAAAATGTCTAATGTAGGCAGGAAAATTATCTCCTACGCCTCCAATCCCTTTGTTTCTAGAGGCTCATACACAACACCCTACTTTGGCACCTATATCAACAACATCTATAAGTCATTTTCTCACACCTACACCAACTCCACCATCTTCATAGATTAAGGAGTTGCAGGCCTCTCTTGAGGCCTCAATATAGAGAATGATAAACCCTTTACAACAACTATAAGGGTTTGGAAATGATTTGGTCTCAGTCAAGAGGTAGTTGTCGCAGGCTAACAGCAGGCCTTATCAAGCATCAAATCAAAATTACTACTAGCAGAGACCTAACTTTCAAGGGAAAAACCAATGGAGTGATTCCAGGCTCTTGAATAGCTTGAACCTTACATATGCAACTACCTCAAAAGCTCTAGTATCAACTCAAGAACAAGATTGGTGTACTCCATGCAATCAACCCCACAATCAAGCTACTTGTTAGAATGGTGAGTTCTCTCAGGCCTTAGTAGCATAAAATGAACCAACAACATTGAGGCAACAACAATTTGGTGACTACCCAAGTCATCCATAGGGAGATTGGCAAAAACAATGAGAGAAAACTGAGAGGGGGGTGAATTAGTTTTCTATCGGATCAACAAACTCAACCACAAATACAAATCTGATAAACTGTAGCAACAACAAAGATAAGAAAATTGATAGCATAACACACAACACCAAGATTTTGGCGTGGAAAACCTAGTTAAGGAAAAAACCACAGTGGGAACCTACCCGCAATAAGATGATACTCTGCAATAGAAAGTGTAAATATTACAATGGGGAATGCACCAGCATTCAAGCACACTGCCTAGAGCTCACTGCTCAAAAGATAATGACTTGGAAGGCTACAACCCTCAAGGAAGTCTCACTGACTTACAACAAGATTCATACTACAATTTGAAAGGAATGAACTAAGAATAGCATCTCCAAATGCCCGATAGTTTCGGTTAAGCATAATTGTTTGCTCTACAACACCAATCTCTGCTCAATCACAATTTTGAAGGATGAATCACTTGTTCGTACATACACCACTCTCTGATAATGCAAACACAACCTTGATACCTAAATTACACAACTATAACACCTATATATACAATTCATCAACCTTGACAACAAGGTTGGCTAAACCCTCAACTCACAATTATAAAATTACATCACATGATACAAATATTGACCACTGGAAAAATATAATGGTATACATGATATAACATGGACCTAAATCAAATTTCCAAATCCTCAACACCATCAGTAAGCATGCCAAGATCAACTGCAACACGTTACACCATCAAGAAAACCACATAACATGAATAACATCACTGGCTCAACAAAATCACCAAGAACTCGCACAATGATCAATACGGATCATCAAAACAAAAATAGGACATAGTTAGGAAACACCATCAAGCACGTTAGAATCATCAGTAATAGTTGTACCAACACCACTTATCAAATCTTCATCGATCAACATTTGAAACTCGGGAGCACTCAATCAACAACAACTGTCACAAAGAAAGATAACTTATAGAGCACCAAATCATGAACCATCTAAAATAAAGATACACAAGCCCATCCCAAACAATCTCCCAAAATCTCAACTCAAGATCTTATTACACTAGAATATACTGGAGGAAATACTGAACTTTGCAAAGCACTGATCAGAAAAACAAACTGCAAACCAAATCATATAATATGATCGATTAAGCTTTCTGAATCACCAAAAACAATACAAAAGAATATAATGATACTATAAATACTCTATACACCAAAACAAAATCCCAATAAACCAATTTGCAATCATTAGAGCAATAAATCCCAAGAATATTTTGACATCAATGACAACAACATATCCTACCAACAGCAATATCCAACAACCTCCCTCTTTCACATTGATGGAAATATTGTTGGAATCAAGGAACACTGAGAGGAGGGGTGAATCAGTGTTGTACCAGTTAATGAATTTTCTTATTTAATTTTAAACCACTAGAAGAAAATACATGAAACTGAAATGCAAAAACTCAAAACAACCAACCACAAAATCATAACACCGAGATTTTTTTACATGAAAACCAAAATGGGAAAAACCACGATGGGATTTAAACCCACAATATTATTCCACTATGGCAAGTAGCAAAATGTAGCATCATAAAATTGCAACCCTTGCAATTTTGACCATGTTTTAGGTCATCACCCTAGTGACTGCATTTCCCTACTCAATTGGGACCCCTCTCTGCATCATCATTCCAAACATCCTCCTATTTCAGCCCTTGTGTCACCTTGTGACCCTATTCAAGCCCTAAAATAGGGTAGGATAGGGGTGTGGAATCCCTATCCCTCTCAAAATAGGGGTGTGGAATCCCTATCCCTCTCAAAATAGGGGTGTGGCACCCATGTCCTCCCTCTTTGGGTGGCCCCAAAAAGGGTTCATCTGACCCTTGGACCTAATTTGTTCTTCGAGATTGTATTTCCCCTAGGTCAGCCTTCGGTGAGATGAAAAACTATCCTCCTAGGCAAGTATAAAAGGGGATAGTCCTCTCATTTGCATAAGCGAAGATAAGTGAAAATTGGGTAAATAAGTGGAAGGTCTCCATTATTGTCATCAAACGTTCAAGTGTTCAAGTCTTGAAGAATCCATCAAGTCTTCTTCTTCTTCATGTGTCTTCTTCATTCATCCATGGGAGAAATATTACAACATTCATTTGCAAGAATGTGTGTGTTAGGCTTTTGTCATGTTACATTCCATTTCATGCAACACGTATGATTACATTCAAGAAGCAAAGCAACCACCATCAACAAATTACAGATCTACAAGGTATACATTTCCATTATTTGAATTTAAGCATTTGCAATTACTTTCTTTCAAGGTTGATTCCTCAACTAAGGTTTGACTAAGGCAAACCCCTATCCACAACCTTTCTTCCCTTCTTTTATGTGTGTAGGTTGCGAGTGTGCGGTTATAATTGCAGATTTAGGCTTCATTTGCAAAGATGGAAAAACCCTTTTTGACTTGTGGATTTTTTGAAACATGTGCAAATAGCACATGATCTCAGCGACTTTTCTCCAAATTTGCAGGGCATGTATGTATTAGTCTAAATACCTCATATCTGAAGTTACAGTGTAATCCCAAATCGGTAGCTCCTTATTTCACCCATTTTGTCTTCATTTTCTGCATAGTCAACTCTTCTACTTACAAAAGGTAAATTGCATTGCACCCTTGCAATTCATTTAATATTCAGATCCTTATTCAATCTAGGGTTTTGATCTAGTGAATTCAACCCCTCTTTTGAATGTAAAGTATCTCCTAACTGAAAATCATCCTAGTGATTTCCTTTCTCTCTCCTAGGTGGGCAATCACTAGCATTCAATTTTCCACTTTACACAAAACAATATTACATGAGGGGGAATGCACAAGCATTCAGGCACACTACTCAATTAAAATAAGGGCTACAACCCTGGAAGGATCACTACCTTGTTGATCAATTACAAAGATGAAATACAATGAAATAACTCCAAAATAGGATCTAACAATGCCTGGATGAATTTTGGTTAAGTGTCAAATCTCTGACTGTGTCTACTTTGCAACTTTGCACTGTTTCCTATCTCAGTCATCTACTAGATCAAGATGCACACATGAAACTATGCTTCAAAGGATTCTCAATCACCACTCGCTCGTATATCAATCATACCACACACCAAAAAGGTCTTCTGCACCGGTCTTATATATCTGCAATCACAAAATAGATCATTCATCAAGTCGGCATGCTAATATAATGTGTAGTCATATGTCGGGTTTACTGGATCACCAAAGACAAATACACATCACAAAATTGATGATAAAATGATGTCTCTATGTCGGCCCAATCATCCCATACACAATTCATAACACCGCAATCATCGGAAGGCTTCTAGACCAAAACTGCTCTGCTCAACCTGAATCACCGGTTGACATCCACTTCCGGATATCAAGATCCATGATTATTGAATAGGAATCTCAAGAAGAGTCACCATCAATGACAACCCTTAACCACTAATCAAGTATCAAAATGCATTGGATGAGTGTCAATTGCCAACAAACATATTGAATGTAAAAAACAATCAATGCAAAGAAAGAAAACATCTCCAACAAACTCCCCCTAAGATCAAGCAAATAAAATAGTTTTTCACATGCTTCTCTCCCCCTTTGACAACAATACCAAAGATTCTCAAAATAGAAAACCAAACCAACAGACTACTCCACCAGAGGAGCAGCACCAACTCATCAATCCAGACAAAAAGATAAGACTGTGAAGTCCACTGGATTGATACAGCTCAATGTATCTAGTTCTCATCAGGAGGGGTAGATACCCCTAACTTGTCTCTCAAATAGAAAAATGTATCTGTAGGCAAAGGCTTAGTGAAACTATCAGTAATTTGTTCTTTTGTAGATACATATTCCAACTTTATTTCTTCTTCACTGAATTTTTCTCTCAAGAAATGATACTTGATTGATACATATTTAGTCTTTGAATGTTGCACTAGATTCTTTGACATATTAATAGCACTGGAGTTATCACAATATATGACAATAGGCTCATTATAGATAAATCTGATATCCTTCAATATTTGCTTCATCCAAACTACTTGAGTGTAGTTGCTAGCAGCAATAATGTACTCAGCTTCAGCAGTAGATAAGGATACTAAATCTTGTTTCTTACTAGCCCATTAAATCAATTTCTTCCCCAAAAAGAAAGCACCATAGGAGGTACTCTTATGTTTATCAACATTGCGAGCCCAATCAACATCAGTGTAAGCACATAACATGAAATCATCATTCCTCGGATACCACAAACCATATTCCATAGTTCCTTTCAAGTATCTGAATATTCTCTTAATAGAAGTGGCATGACTCTCTTTCGGGTCAGCTTGATATCTAGCAGCCATGCACACAGCATGCATAATGTCTAGTCTAGCCTGAGTCAAATATAGCAGTCCACCAAACATAGATCCATACTAAGACTGATTAGCTTTTAGAGATTCATCATTTTTAGATAATTTGCTACCAGTCGCCATAGGAGTTCCAACCGGTTTGGATTCATCCAACCCAAACTTCTTCAATAATTCCTTGACATGTTTAGTTTGAGATATAAAAATACCTTTTTTAGTCTATGAAATCTACAATCCTAAGAAAATTTTCATCTCTCCTATCATAGACATCTCAAATTCTTTGTGCATATCACCGGCAAACTTCATTATCAAATTATCATCTCCTCTAAAGATAATATCATCAACAAAAACTTCAACAATTAAGATGCTATCATTCTCAATCTTAAAATACAGATTACTATAAGAAGTACCTTTATTAAATCCCAATTTTAGTAGGTACTTGTCCAATCTAGCATACCAGGCTCTAGGGGCTTGTTTCAATCCATAAAGAGATTTCTTCAATTTGCATACCATGTCACCATCATCTCATAATCAAAATCCATCAAGTTGCTCAATGTAGACTCCTTCCTCAAGATCACCATTCAGAAAACTAGCTTAACATCCATCCGATATACCTTGAAATATTTATAAACAACATATGAAACTAATAGCCTAATAGCTTCAAGTCTAGCTACCAGAGTAAAAGTCTCCTCATAATCAATTCCTTCTTTTTGTGAATAACCTTTGCATACCAATCTTGCTTTATTTTTTACAACTTCACCAGCTTCATTCGAATTGTTCCTGAATACCCCTTTAGTACCAATCACATTCTTATCTTTAAGTCTAGGCACAAGTTCCCATGTATTATTATTTTTCAATTTGATTCAATTATTCTTCCATAGCCCTTATCCAACTGTCATCTTTGCAAGCTTCAACAACATCTTTAGGTTCAATTTTGGAAATCAAACATACCTCTTTAGCAACTAGCCTTCTTCTAGTCATCATACCTTTATTTTTATCACCAATAATCTGATTTTCAGAGTGATTCAATCTTACATACCTCGGGGTCTTCAGATTATTTTGATTTTTAGGTTCCTGTATCTCTCCACCGGTAACAACAATATCTGAGTTAATTGTCTCTACCGAATCATTATGATTCAATTATTTAGTCTAAATAGTTGTTAGAACAATATGTTGACCATCATCATATCCGCATGCTTTGATTTCTTTTCCATAGATCTCATCAACTTTCACATTTGCACTTTCTACTATCTTCCTCAATCTCTTATTGTAACACCGGTAGGCTTTTCTCTTTGTTGAATATCCCAAGAAAATTCCTTCATCACTTCTTGCATCAAACTTTCTTTTATCCTCATCTCTCTTGATATAACACTTGCTACCAAAAATTCTGAAATATCTCACAGTAGGAACATGACCAAATCATAGCTCATAAGGAGTCTTACTGTATCACCTTTTATATGAACTCGATTGAATATGTAAACAACAATGCTAACAACTTCTCTCCAGTAGATCTTCAGAACATTCTCTTCAATCAGCATAGTTCTTACAGCATCCAAAACAGTCATGTTCTTCCTTTCAACAACTCCACTTTGTTGTGCGGTTCTAGGAGCAAATAATTGTCTTCTAATCCCATGCTTCTCATAGAATGAATCAAACTCACTAGAACAGAATTCTCCTCCTCTGTTAGATCTCAGCCTCAACCTTTTCTCTAAATGTCTTGAATTTTTCCAATGCTTATGATTTCTCCTTCAAAAAGACAACCCACATCGTCCTAGAATAATCATCAATTAGTAGCATAAAATATTTGTCACCCTACATACTTCTAACATTTGTACGTCCACATAGGTCAGTATGTACAAGATCTAGCAATCTATCAGATGTATACTTCTTTCTCTTGAAATAAATTCTTGCTTGCTTACCCATTTGACATTCTTTACATATCAGATTAGCAGGCTTAACAATTTTAGGCAAATCTCTAACAGCTTGTGTAGAACTTATCTTAATCATTGAATCAAAATTAACATGACACATTCTCCTATGCCACAACCATCTTTCATCAATCTGAGAAATCAAACAACTTTTCTCACCAGCATTCAAATGAAAGATATTACCTTCAATGTTAGTTCCAAATGTATTCTCTATACTGAAGCCATTAGGATCTTGCATTTTCCATTCTTGAATTTTAATTCATATCCTTTGTCAACCATATGTCCATATTATCAAATTTTCTTTTATCACCAATCACACTGTGTGGGAGAAAAAGTGACACTAAGCAAACAGGCCCTAATCTCACTTTCAACCACACACTTGTGGAATACGAAAGAGCCTAGAGGTATCACACAATTGGCTACTTCTTTTTGTGGAAGAGAGAGCCACGGGCTACCTATTAGGATTTCTATTCCTTTGTTGTAATTGAAATATCAAATGATGCAAGTTCAATCCCTAATCCCAAAGTGCAAGTATGAACTAATAACAAGATTGCAGAATTGAGATTAAGTGATGAAAAGTTGTAAACACAAGGATAAAAGGAGAATGCAAATGCGTACCCGGAGTTAAAATCTGAGTGAAAATGTTTGAGACGGGGGCATGGGAGCCACTGTCCTGATTCTGCCCCTAAAACTGCTCTGGAAACTGTTGTTTTGCAACCTGGAAAGCTGTCAAAAATGCTGAAAACTGCTGTCTGACAGAAGGACCAGGGCGCCCAGCGCCCCTGTCCGGGCAGGACCAGGGCGCCCCACGCCCCTGTCCTGGTCTTTTGCTCTGAAACTTGGTGTGAAGTTCTATCTCGGTCTGCTTCTCTTAGATCTGTAACTTGCGGCATCGTCCGAATCTCGAAACCTGCACTTATATCTAAAAAGGTATGGTGGGCGGCTATATAGGGTTTTGCCTTAGTCAAACCCCCGCTTTGGTGATTTCCACCTCCATGAATAGCCAAGTTGTATTGTAAAAGTAGTGTGTGCAGACCTTGTGTGTGTGCAAGATCCTAAAATGCAAGTAAGCAAACTAGAGCAACCTAGAAAGTAAACCCTAATTGCTTGTAAATGACAATGTAAATGCTCCAAATCAAGATGCCAAGTGATCTAAAGCATGAATGTAAGTGACATAATGAGGCTTATGCAAAGACATGAAAACAACATGAAATCATACCCAACCCTAAGGGAGGGGTACAAGACAACCTTCAGTCGGTGATCCCTTATTGCTCTTCAATGCCTTCAAAGCCCTAAGTGAATGAATGGATTTGATGAATGCTTGGAGGATCAATGTTGAGAGTTGTTGAAGTCTTCAAAGATCTGCTCTTTCACTGCATATGAGGTTCCTGAAAATAAAATTCGGATCCTTTCAAATGAAGAAAGAGAGCTCTTATATATGAAACCCTAGGTCTTAATTTCAACTTTTGGCCGACCTAGAGATTGAATCTCCCACCAATTTCTTGGGGTTAAGCTTTATTTTATGATTGGATCGCGCTCCTAAAATTTCGGGAAAAATGTCCGGGACCATGTGCACGCCGGGCGCCATGGTCCCGACAACTTTTCACCAAATTTTCAGGGCCGTCGGATATGATGATTTTAGAGCGAATCCCGAAGTTACAGCTGATTTCGAGATGTTTTGACTCCCGAAATCAAGCCCCCAAGTTCAAAATAGGACCTAATCAGGGTTTTTGATTAAATGATGTATTGGAAGAATAAAATGAAAGGGGCACACTTTAATGAAAAGGGCCCAACTTTATGATATGGGAGATGATAAAATAGGACCCTAGACCTAATTAATTTAATTAATTAAGTGCTAAAGGGGAAATGCAATGCAAAATGCGCCAAGGCGGGTGCTAAACTAGGTGTGAAATTGTACCACCCTAGCAAGTGCGTACAATTTACGACGCTACATTTAGCCCCCACTTTAGCGGTCATATGAGTACTACGTGCATATGCAAGCTAAAGTACAGAAAAGTAAACATTATTTGAAAAAGGATATATCCATAAGTTGTCGGATGAAGCCCCCAGCGGCATTTGCAGTACTCAGTTAAGAACCACAACCTACAAAACCACATGTTAGATCACAAAATCACCTAATGCTTACTAAGGAAGGTGATGAAAATTCGAGGGTAGCTATATGCCCCCCCTATTTCGGCTTGCTAATTTTAGTGAGTTGAAACAGGGTATCATGTTTACCACTTCGAATTGTTAAAGAATATTGATGACAAATGCTCACAAGAAGATTTGATATGAGATCAAAAACTAATGGAGAATCATTTGGTAAGAAAGAGGACTAAATCTCAATTCCAACACAACAAAGAGAGTGAGGATTTGAGAGTTCTCTAACACAAGATGAAGGATGTAAATGGAAACAAAATGCAAAGAGAAGAAAAGAAAGGAAAAAAGCATGAATACACACATTGGTGATCCATGAGAAGAATAGTGAGAGATAAAACATGGACTTCTCGCCCCTAGATCTTGTCTAGGTGATCCATGGGGAAAAGGACATGGAAAACTAGCCCCTAGAGTCTGTCTAGGTGATCCATGTAAGGGAGGAGAGTGAGAAAGTCTAGCCTTATGCCGCTAGTTCCACTCAACCTCGTGCATGTGTGTGTAAGGGAGGTTAGAAGCACCTCATTGGAGTCTATGCCCGAGTATGCTACAACCTGCATATGTATAGTACAAAAGCGTGACATCTCTCTCTAAGAGTCTGTGCTCTGGTTCCGAGAATAATCACCTTGCATAAAAAAATGGAGACATCTCGCTCTAAGAGTCTGTGCTCTGGTTCCGAGAATGACCCATTGCTCAAAAGGTGTAATTTTTATGTCATAAGCAAAGTAGAACAAGGATACCTACCTTCATCACAAAAGAAGATACCCCAAAAATGTAACAATGTCATAGATCCAAGCAAGAGAGTTTTGCACTCTTTAAGCCAGGATAAGATAGTTGAAAAGGGGTATCTTGTAGTATGTGTAAAGGAGATCCTTAGAGGAGAAGAGATCTTTGTACAAAAGACACTTATCCCCGAGAGGAATTATCTAAGAAGAGAATAAGAATGCAATACTTCCTTCTTTTGCGAGGTGAAAGTGATTCTTAATGAAGGATGACGCTCTTTTTAACCCAATTGGGAGGGTGAATTCATTATGGATGTATTTTACCAAGTGCAAAAGAGGTTGTAGTCAAGGACTTACACCTCTTGTAAGAGAGAATCCTTGAACAAACAACAACAAATGCATACAAGGAATAACATCAAGTAATAAAGTTCACACCATCCACAAAATAGGAAAAAGTGGATCCTTAGATAAAAATAAGAAAAGATCATTGCCTCCCAAGGATAAGGTCAATCAGAAGGACTTACACAATCTTCCAGGGAGAGATTTAGACATAAACAAAATGTACTACATACTCACATGAGTTCATGCAAGCAAGACATTAGTGTATGTAAAATTCTCCTCACAAGAAGTGGGTAGGATAAGAAAGAGAATACACATCTTCTCCCATATCTAGGAAAAGAGGATTCTAAAGAAAAGATGATCAATATTTCCACATTATTACCCCATAGGAACAAGAGATAACATAGAAAAAAATTAGGCTATTATTTTGCTTCAAAAATATGATTGCACTTGAAATTGTACCATCATGAATGACAATGAGCCCCTAGTAAATGAGCTACCAATGTCACATAATGATGAGCAACATAATAGCCATTAATGTTATTTAAAGACATGATAGACTAAATGAGGTATTTGAATATGACATGCTGAATGCTCAACTATAAGTGAGATCAAAAACATGTATAAAGTGATAAAAATTGAAGAAGAACAGTTACGAGAAATATTAGAAGAAAGATGAGTGTAATTTATTAGAGCCTTATCCCTGGAGGAAAGGACTTTATGATGAATAGGAGATAAAGATTCATAAGTGGATTTAGAAATTTGAGGGGAGTCATAAAGAGATTTGTTCATCACCAAGATTTCCTTATGAGGGGAATGAGAGTTGATAGAAGTAGAAGATGATTTAGTTGAAGTGAGATCATCATCACTACTAAATATAGCATTCACATTGAGAGATGGTCTTTTAGATGCTTTGGTGGGCTTAGAAAGATTATATCCAAGTCCAAATGAATATTCATGCATGTTATGTTCTAAAGGAACTTTAACTCTTTGTTCATTTGTGCCACAACCATTTCCACTATAGCCACTCTTAGCCAAAATATGAAAATCACGACCATAACGATTAGCCATTTCAGAAAGAGAAGGTGGTTTTTCATAAGACAAAGAATCAAATTCTTCAGAATTAGAGATGTGAGGAGAAGAAGTTTGAGAAGCGGCCACAAAATTATTGCTCATAGGTTCAGGTAAGACTGATTGATCTCTAGTTTCTTCCTTCTTTTTAACTTTAAGCTCTCTAGGAGGAACCCTATACTCACCTACAAAGGTGGGATTGAAATCTAGAGATCCCCAATCATCTTCTACGAGAACCTTCTCAGGATCAAAAGCCTTTTCATGTGTAGATTCAAGTTGAGAAGAATCTTCTTCAGGAACTTCAGACTCATCCAAAGAATTTTGATTATCAGAGGGTGATGATTCATCCATAGGTATCTTGTTTAACGAGTCATCACTAGAAGAGGAAGGCTTAAAACTCCCTTTGGAAGTAGATGTTTGCAAACAAGCTTGAAAATTAGTATCACCTATCAAGGTATATGTCTTATTATTATAAATAAATTTAACTTGTCTATGCAATGTAGAGGGGAAAGCTTGCATACTGTGAATCCAAGGTCTCCCTAATAACAAGTTGAATGTTAGATTTCCCGACATAACATGGATAGGAGTAGGCAAAGTAACAGGTCCCACTGTGATGGGTAAGGTGATAATACCTAATGAAGACTTAGCCACATTATCAAAGCCTTGAATAGGATGAGAGTTAGGCTCAATAAGGGATGTATCCACATTCATCTTATGCAATAGATTAATGCTACACACATTAAGGCCAGAACCATTATCTACCAGTGTTCGTCTTATAGCAGTGTCATTTATGATAACCACAATCATCAAGGGATCATATTGATGTTGAATTTCACTAGTAGGCAACTCATCTTGAGTAAACACAATTTGAGCTTTAGGATTCATCACAGAGTTAACCAAAGACACTATATTACTAGATGTATTAGGAGGAGGAACATTCAAATCTTTCAAGGCATCTTGTAACATTCCATGATGAGCGGAAGAAGTTTGGATCAAATCCCAAAGGGATATCTTAGCAGGGGTAGCTTTAAGTTGTTCTATGAGATCATATTCCTTACCAAGAACTTGTGAAATACGAGGAGCTTGAGGAAGAATAGGTTGGGAAGGAGGAAGTGAAGTTGGGATAACTGGAGGAGGATTAGGTTGCCTATTGTTTCTTGTGTTATAGGTATGAGAAACCGCATTATAACTCTCTCTAGTCAGTTGCTTAGCATACTCATAAGGGCTCTTAGTAGAATAACCTCCTTGAATAGTAATAATAGGTTTCTTAGGAGTGAAAAAAGAATCATTAGCATAACCACCTTGAACCACTAAGATAGGCTTATTTAAAGGTTGAGAATTTTGAGAAGGACAAGCACCTTGGATAGTGAAGAGAGGTTTGTTAGGTGTTTCATTCTCATGTATCAAATTGATTGAGGATGGTTTAGAGGAATGAACAAAAGTGTTGGAAGAATTATTGATAGTCTTCTCTTGCACTAAAATCTCATCACGAATTAAATCAATTTTAGGAGAGAGACAAGGGGTAGGCATTGATGTTCTAGTAGGTAGAGTAATACTAGGAAAGGTCATATCATCCTCTATCATCAAAGGATTTACATGGGGAATAAAATCTCTAGGAGAAGGATCAACATTACTCTCTAAAGTCTCACTTTTGAGAGGGAGATCTTTGAAAGAGATGTTAACCATCTTGCTTTGAACTAGGGTATCCTTATGAGTAGAACCAAGCTGAGGAGAGGGAGATGCTTTATTTTTAGAGGGAGAATGATTGAGATTCAAGGAAGATGAGAAAATATCAAGGGAGTTTTCAATCTTGATTTCATCCCCTTTGGCTAGGGTTCTCTCATGGGGTAGAGAATAATCTACACCTTCTTCTAATGGTTCATCCCAAATAGTGAAGTTGTTGAAAGGAATGTTTGAAGTATTGTCAATTTCGGGAGAGGAGATAACATTGTTTATTAATTCCTCATCCTCTTTCCTCAAAATATGTTCAATATGATCTTTAGCGGAGAGAGAATTAAGGAAATTGCTCATTATCTCATCTTCTTTCTCTAAGGGATGCTTATGGGTAAGACAAACTTTAGGAGAAGGGTAAGCATTTATCATTAATTCATCATCTCTAGTGGGAATTTTGTTGGAAAAGGAAATGCCATCACTAGGGAATGTAGGGATCATGTCATCTTCTTGCACAAAAGGATCCTCATGAAGGGAGTGTTTTTTGGGAGGAACATGAACATATTTCTCCAAAGATTCATGCTTAGGAAGGAGATCTTTGAAAGAAATGTTCATAACCTCTTGTTGCACTAACATGCCCCCATTGGAAGGACCAACTTTAGGAGAAAATAAGTCAATGTCCACCAATGCCTTTTCACTTAGAGAGGCATCATGTAGGGAAGGTGAAGTAACATTAAGAAATGTGTTTATGATATCCTTCTCTTCCTCTAGGATAGCTAAATAGGAAGGGCACATTTTAGTAGAATTGTCAAGATCACTCTTAAAGTCTTCATCTTAGAGCATGGGAGAGTCTCAAAGGGATTGGTAGCAACTCTTTTAGGCACTAAAATGTTGTTATAGATGGGGGGAGTTTCTTTAGGAGAAGGAAAAATTGAAACAAGGGAAGCTAACCCATTATCACATCTATGAAATGAATGCATCATGACAACAATTTTCTTCTTTCAAATGATAACACATGCAAAATAGAAGGAAATGTTCAATGCAAGCACTTAAAATGTGGATTTAGAAATGAAATTTATGATTCAAATGAGTTCCTAAATCAGATTTGAAATTATTGATCCCAATTAAGCTATCCACAAGTTCAACTTTGAATTGAAAAATTAGGGTTTTAGCAAAAATTTCCTCTAAATTTTTAAATCTTGCAAGAAATTAGAACTTGTAAATACAAATTTGAATTTGAAATAGCATAAACACTCAAATTTGAAAACATAAATCAGAATTAGAGAAGATTGGAGTTCACGTCAGGTTCACCAAAATGTGTGGGAGAAAAAGTGACACTAAGCAAACAGGCCCTAATCTCACTTTCAACCACACACTTGTGGAATACGAAAGAGCCTAGAGGTATCACACAATTGGCTACTTCTTTTTGTGGAAGAGAGAGCCACGGGATACCTATTAGGATTTCTATTCCTTTGTTGTAATTGAAAGATAAAATGATGCAAGTTCAATCCCTAATCCCAAAGTGCAAGTATGAACTAATAACAAGATTGCAGAATTGAGATTAAGTGATGAAAAGCTGTAAACACAAGGATAAAAGGAGAATGCAAATGCGTACCCGGAGTTAAAATCTGAGTGAAAATGTTCAGGATGGGGGCGCGGGTGCCACTGTCCTGATTCTGCCCCTGAAACTGCTCCGGAAACTGCTGTTTTGCAACCTGGAAAGCTGTCAAAAATGCTAAAAACTGCTGTCTGACAGAAGGACCAGGGCGCCCAGCGCCCCTGTCCGGGCAGGACCAGGGCGCCCCACGCCCCTGTCCTGGTCTTTTGCTCTGAAACTTGGTGTGAAGTTCTGTCTCAGTCTGCTTCTCTTAGATCTGTAACTTGCGGCGTCGTCTGAATCTCCAAACCTGCACTTATATCTAAAAAGGTATGGTGGGCGGCTATATAGGGTTTTGCCTTAGTCAAACCCCCGCTTTGGTGATTTCAACCTCCATGAATAGCCAAGTTGTATTGTAAAAGTAGTGTGTGCAAACCTTGTGTGTGTGCAAGATCCTAAAATGCAAGTAAGCAAACTAGAGCAACCTAGAAAGTAAACCCTAATTGCTTGTAAATGACAATGTAAATGCTCCAAATCAAGATGCCAAGTGATCTAAAGCATGAATGTAAGTGACATAATGAGGCTTATGCAAAGACATGAAAACAACATGAAATCATACCCAACCCCAAGGGAGGGGTACAAGCCAACCTTCAGTCGGTGATCCCTTATTGCTCTTCAATGCCTTCAAAGCCCTAAGTGAATGAATGGATTTGATGAATGCTTGGAGGATCAATGTTGAGAGTTGTTGAAGTCTTCAAAGATCTGCTCTTTCACTGCATATGAGGTTCCTGAAAACAAAATTTGGATCCTTTCAAATGAAGAAAGAGAGCTCTTATATATGAAACCCTAGGTCTTAATTTCAACTTTTGGCCGACCTAGAGATTGAATCTCCTGCCAATTTCTTGGGGTTAAGCTTTATTTTATGATTGGATCGCGCTCCTAAAATTTCGAGAAAAATGTCCGGGACCATGTGCACGTCGAGCGCCATGGTCCCGACAACTTTTCACCAAATTTTTAGGGCCGTCGGATATGATGATTTTAGAGAGAATCCTGAAGTTACAGCTGATTTCGAGATATTTTGACCCCCGAAATCAAGCCCCCAAGTTCAAAATAGGACCTAATCAGGGTTTTTGATTAAATGATGTATTGGAAGAATAAAATGAAAAAAGGCACACTTTAATGAAAAGGGCCCAACTTTATGATATGGGAGATGATAAAATAGGACCCTAGACCTAATTAATTTAATTAATTAAGTGCTAAAGGGGAAATGCAATGCAAAATGCAAAATGCGCCAAGGCGGGTGCTAAACTAGGTGTGAAATTGTACCACCCTAGCAAGTGCGTACAATTTACGACGCTACACACACTAACTCATTTCTCTGCAAATTTTGACAAAAGTCCAATAATTATTTGTATCGTTGGGTACCTATGCGAAATTTTCATTTTTTTTCATTTATGCCCGACGTTCATCAATCTTGCGACGCTTCATGATTTTTGTTGCTATTTTGACATTCCCTTTAACTTCTAGGCCGACGGGTATATGGTTCTGACCAAATTTGTTTTGAATAAAATTGATTTTGACAATTTATCTATAATTGGCGACCCAGTGTGCTAATGCTTGTCAAAAAGCATATATAACTAACATCTGTGCAGGGGATTTTGGACCCTTAGTAGGGGGATTTGACTGAGGTAGAATTAATGGAAAAGAAGATCTTCAGGATGTGGCAAGTAAAGTTGCACAAATAAAATTCTTAATTTTTGTCTAAGAAAGAGATTTATTGCTGATAGAGAATCGTTGCATAAATATACTAGAATTAACGGTAGTTGGGAGCCTGGTCATATCTAAACATAGAAATTTGAACCAAATGAAGGAAATGTGTCAGTTAATGTTGGTCACTACCAATCTACAGGGTAGATGCAATATCTTGAATCTTTTTACATCCAGAGAAGTAAAAATTAACTCAGGAATTAGTGGAAGTTTTATGACACAGAGGAAGAGTCTCTTAAAAAGTAAATTTGGTAATATAATTAATGATGAGAGTAGAATTGGTAGAGCAAAAAGAAGAAGTGTTTTAGAGGGTGGAGCAAAGAGAGAGGAATAAAATAGAGAGTTAGGAAAGAGAAGAAAAACATTGAATGTGTGCATAGCACCACAGTGTAGAGAGTAGTGAACAGAAAATAGAGGAAAGTGAAGAGTTCAGAGCAAAGAGTTGATAACAAATAATTTAGAAGAGGGAGAGGTGCAGAGTACAACTAAGAGTTATAAAATATTATTTGTAACAAGGTATCTTCATTGTAACAAAAAAATGATCTTCATTTTAATTCATCTGATCAATTGTTACTCAAAATAGGGGTTAGTAATCCTTTCGGATTTTGGACCCTTATTAGGGGATTTTGACCTTTGAGGGTCTTTTACCTTCTGTCAAATTAAATGTATGCACTTATGTGGCTGACTCTTCAACTTGATCCATTGTAATCAGAATTACCTATACTTGGGAGCTTGGTAAAGAAAAATCATGTCAGATAATATTATTTCAGAAAAAAATGAAGAGACAATTGCTAGATTGTGGGCTAGATTGAAAAGAAAGGGTGATGGGAAATGTTATTTTCATTGCAATAATTGCAAGGGCTTAAAGACAAGAAGAATTTTAATCACAACAACTGAGAAACATTGTAGGCAGCATGGTCACATTGAAGGGGGGCATGATTATTGTCCATTGGTAAGATGTTCATTATATGTCTTTATATTGATTGAATTTGTAAATGTTTATATCGTTTTAACATTTTTTATATATACAAAAAATCCCTTGATCGTGATCATGGTTTATTTGTGTCGATCATTATTATAAATATGGGACACCTTAGGGCACATGATATGGATTATCACAGCTCAAAGAATGAGGTTTTGCAAGTAGAGGAACATGGTGTTGTGAATATCAAAGATGAAGTTAATGATCCTTTGGAAGAAGATGATCATGCACCAGAAAACACAGTTGAAGATGATGGTACAAATACATTGATCTATGACACATTTTGTGTTGCATCTGATCATAATTATTGAGAGGACTTTGATGATGTTGATGATTTACCTATACTTGTGAAGGCATATGATCCCCTTTATGAAGCCTCCAAAAGAACTCTTCTCTATGTTGTATTATTGGTGTTGAACTTGAAATTTATGAATGGTTTATCCAACATAAAAATCTCACGGATGTTAAGGTATGTCATATATGTCATCTTTTTTCATCTATTTTTGTTGTTAGTTCATCACTAGTAAATAAAGGATGAAATATGTACCTTTAATATTCTTTATATTGACAAAGTATTTTTTTGTTGTAGATTGATAGGTGATTTTTTGTTACCACCATCAAATATTTTACCTCTCTCATACCGAGATTTATATACTATTATGAAAGATATTGGAATGGAGTTCAAGCAATAGATGCATGTCCCAATGATCATATTATATATTATAAACAACATGAATTTGCAACAGAATGCCTGGAATGTCATATTAGTAGATATCGATCAGATCAACTAACAAAAAAGGTGTCTCACAAGGTTCTTCGTTATATTCCATGTATGCAACGATTATTTAGGTGCGAAAGCTTAGCGCAATTAATGGATTACCATGCACGGAATGGAATTGAAGATGACATTCTTTGAATGCCTGTGCATGGTTTTGTATTTAGGGACATCGAGGAAAAATGGCCACACTCTAAAGAAGAACCTTGTAATCTTAGGATTTCATTGGCAGTGGATGGTGTCAATCCATTTAAAGAGCTGAGATCTATTTACTCGATGTGGCTTGTTTTTGTTATCAACAATAACATTCCTCCAAGGATGTCAATAAAAAGGGAGCACATAATGTTGGCAATTATTATTCCAGGTATTTGTTTACATCAATTTTCTTTAACGTAGTAGCATCTCATTTGTCTTATTTGTTGCATAATGACTTATAATTTTTATTTACTAGTCATGTACATTAATTTATATATATTGCGGTAAAATGGTTATAATAATTATGTAATATATATGTTCATTCAACTAGGTAAGTATCAATTTAAAGATATGAATGTATATGTCAAGCCTCTTATCGATGAGTTACTAAATTTATGGAATGGCATCACTATGTATGACATCTCAAGACCAATAGGACAAAGACAATTTCAATTCCATACAATTCTTGTATGGACAATTCATGATGACCCGGGACTAACACATTTTTGTGGTATGTTATAACGTTCGACTGCACTTTAATGATATTTAATTTTATGAAGTAGATATTATATATAATTATAAAAATTGACATATTTAATTCAATTATATATGATCTTGCGGGTCTTCAAACAAAGGGAAAATTTGTATGTCCAGTTTGTGGTCCAAAGATGAAATCTCATCATTCAAAAAGTTTAGGAAAGCAGGTGTTTGATGAGTATAGGCACTTCCTCTAAAGATATCATAAGTATCGAACTACTGGAAAATATATTTTCAATGGGAAAGAAGATACTACATCAAAACCATGAAGAATGACACCTCGCCTATGGAATTTGGAATATAATAGAATTAATCATCAAGGTTATACATCGTATCAAATTGTTTATCTATCATATATGATATGTTTAGAGTTTATATTTTTATATTGTGTTTTGTTTACTCATGTTGTAATTGACAATGATTGTCATTGTTAATTTGTTTATCTTATATGCTTCATGAAGGTCGTCAAGGCATTAGTGGTCGGCTTCCACAGGGACTGAAAAGTTATCCCATACAATTTAGTAGGTTGCCCTACTATGAGCGGCTACAAATTGTGCATTTATTTGATACAATGCATATCGGAAAGAATATAATAGAAACATTATGTAAAATATTGGATGCAAGGCATGACAAAGAAAAAATTATCAAAATTTATAGTGACATTCAGGAAACCAATCATGCAATGAAAAATGTCATTTAATTAAATAACGATGGAAACCAAATTGATATAAGCACCCTTCCTTGATTATTAATGGAGCAGCAAAGTAATGCTATAAAAGAAGTCATACGCAAAATTCATTTCCCACTGGATTTGCAGTGAACATAAACAATATCATAACAAAGAGAGGTGAATTTGGGTCAGGGATGAAAATAGATGATTGACATAACTTCTTAAGGTAATTATTCTAGTATATTATATATATATATTTGTATACTGCATGTACTTTTCAGTGTATTATGTTTACTAGTTTTGGAAAAATAATGAAAAGATCATTTTATAATTGTTGTCCTATGTTCTACCTCTATCTCTTCTAGACAACTTCGACAACAATGTCAAGCAAGTTATATATGATCTTGGAAAATACATGAGGTAAGTAGCGATATTTGTTCAATTCATTGTATGCATCTTATATTTGCCATTTGTTTTACTTTTTATGTACTATATTGAATATTTTTGTTAAATCTCGTTAATATATTTGCGCCTTGAATCACTTGTAGATGGTTGTCATCTAAAAAACTCCATAAAGAAGATATAAATTTTTGGAAGAGAAAAATTCCTCGTCTAATGTGTGAAATGCAAAAGTGTCTAACTTGGACATTTTTCAATGCACACAAACACTACCTCATACACTAAGTTCAAGAGATTGAATTGTGTGGACTTGTAAACACAAGGTCAATGTGGATGGTTGAGAGGCACTTGAAAATTTTGAAGGCTTTGGTTAGACAAAGAGCACATCCTAAGGATTCTATGGTGGAGGGATATATGGTATACCAAACAATGGTGTACATTACTAAATATCTTCCTAAGTTTTTTAGCAAAGTTCCATGTAGATCGCATTTGGGATCCCAACTCCATTAACAGATTCGAAGGGGAGTGCCTAATGGGGAAAGGTAGATTGAGAAAAGTGAGACGTAATTATAAGATGGTCATGCAGATTAATTAGAATACATTTTTCATTTGGTTTTTATGTATATTATACTTATTTAATTATTAATATTCAATATACATAATTATAAATTAAGGTCGTATACCACACGGTTATTAACTAATTATACGTCATTTGTGAATTTCAATTTTTTTTGATACAGTTGGTCGAGAGTGGCATACACTACATTTGTATGTCGCAAACAATCTTGATTGCATGATAGTATGGATTGAACGATGTCAACAATTTGGTTGCGTATTAACATGAGAGGGTGTGGCTTCATTGGTTAAAGAATCTCATCGTAATGGAGATTCCAGTGTTACACCAAGGGAAATTGATTTAACATATGGTTTAAGAGATAAACAAGTACATATAAATATATTAATCCCATATTATTTAACTATTTTCAATTATACTATTGATGTATATATATGTTGAGTTTTTTTTTATTTGCATACATTCGACCAAGAATAAATATGTTTATCATCTGATGATGCAATACTTTTTACATGTTTGACATATTGCAGGTGAAACACCATAGGGCTATGTGGTGCAATGGTTGTAAATTTTGAATCAAAAAGTTGGATGATACAAAGAAAACTTGTGATTCTAGGATAACTACAGTCTTTCAGGTGACTAATGTTTCATCCAGAAGCGACATATATCTAGAAGTCTCAAAAAATCGATACTATGGGAATTTGGATGATATACTTGAGTGTGACTTTAAGTCCTTCAAATTAGTTTTGTTAGTCGTCCACTAGTACAGGCTACGATTGAATGAAAATGATCCTGAGAGAACTGTTATTGAACATGATAATGGATTTATCATGGTTAATACAAGGTCATTCGAGCAATCTGGAAATGAGCCCTATGTTCTTTCAAGCCAATGTGAGCAAGTATTTTACTTAGAGGTTCCAAGTAAACTAGGTTGGTCATTTGTTGTTAGACATGATCCAAGAGGAAGGTCGGTAAAGTATAATGTGGTGGAAGAAGAAGATACAGAATAACTAGAAGATGATCTAGATGATGATCAGGATCAACAGTTAGTTGATGACTTGCCCAAGGAATATGGTGAAGAAGAGGAACTAGATCATGATGATGTAGGAGTTAATGTTCTGGAATATGATATCTGTGTGGATGATGACATTATCGAAACTCATATCAATGACAATGATGATGATATGACCAATCCTTACAATGTCAAATCTGGATCGGATGATACAGACAAAGAGTTGGATGAAGAAGAAGATTAATGACATTGAAATGTATGGGTTATGCGATTATATTATCTATTTGATATTGATTTCTTGATAGAATTATATTTGACTTATATGGTTATGTAGACACTTAAATTAATTATTTTAAAATTTAACTCTCCCACATAGTTAATTTATTTAATTATGTTAATCCTTATTCTTCCCAATATTAATTGAATTTAATCTAATTAATATTGTCACTATAGTCCAATGATTGATTTATTTAATAAATCAATTCTCCCCCATTCTTCTAAGGTATCCAAAATTAATTCTTCTCAAATCTCCTTGTTAATTAATTAATCTCAATTAACTAGTTAACCCTTGTGATTTCTACAAATCACCTTTTCCTAATCCATCATTAACCTAATTAATTCTTCTAGAAGTCCTCTTAATCCCATTTACCATTATTCCTCTAATTTTTAATTGTCTCCACTCATTCTCTCTCCTAGTCAAATCCTCCTACAAATCCCACTTTCTCTAATCTCACCTAATCATTCTTCTAATCTCTCTTCTAATGAGTTGCTAGTGGCTAATCCTCATGATTATCCACAAAGTCAACTCCTTGTCCCCTCCTCAACCACCTTCCTTAAATGCTCTTTTCCTAGGTGAATGTGAGATTTTCAAAAATCTCACATTCCTCTAGGTATCCCTTCACCCAAGGAATTTTTTAATCATTTCTATTCCTCCAATCCCCATGCTCCCTTTTGGACTCCACACTTGTCTTGTCAACTCCTCTTGATCCATGTGTGGGCTCACATGCAATCTTGACCCTTCATCTTCAATCTATCCTAGCCCTCCATTTCCTCTCTCATTCTTCTATAAATTGGAGACTCCATTCCTTCATTTTCCATCTCCAAATCAAGTAAGTTCATGTTTCCCATTTGAGTTTAGACAATCACTCAAAGCACCCAAACTATAGCCAAATCCATACTCATCTATCACTTAGCAATTTATCCATCCATTTCATCCTCCCATCAATCATATTGTGCATATTTGGAGAGCCAATCACATCTAAACAAAGAGAAAATCCAATCACGGTAGAGAAGGGTGCTATTCTAACCTCATCACACTCAATCTGAGGAACAAGTGGAGATCTATGGAGGTATATTGGTATTTTACTAAGTTTGTTTGAGTTTTCATGTTTATTTATGCTTAAACTAACCATTTTCTTTCATTCTAGTTTTTCATTGGTTCATTTTGGCACACCCGATGGGACCCACATCCCTTATTTAATGATTTTGTGGAGTTTTTTTGTAAGTTTTAGTCGTAAGTATCGGAACAGCGCGAGCGACTACAATTTGGCATGAGCAATTTAGGATCAGCACAGGCAACACAGTCTTTGGTGCATACATACACGCTTCAGCACACGTGGTTTGAATTTGAATCTGTCTAACCCACCTTTTATAGTCTCTTGATCAGCGTGAGCACTGAGGAAATAGCGCGTCTGACTATAGCATTCTTCCATTTAATTTCTTATTTTGTTTTCACATATTTTGCTTTCTATTTTACAATTAGTCAGCTAAAAATACATAAAAAGTAAAAAGTTTTTAAAAAATAAAAAATAAAAAACCAAAATCCTTTTAATTTAGTGTTTTTTTATTTACAGATGCCTCTTTCGCATGAGCGCTCTGCGAATAGCATTGGCACTCAGTCAGAATCCCGCTCATATTCAAAATTTTAAATTTTCAAAAGTGTGCTAACCAGCTAACCTGTTCTTTTTTGTTTTGGTGCGAGCTCACGCGCTTCAGTGTGACTAATAGGAGAAAAGCATGATCACCTGCAAGTATAACCTTTTTTTTAGCGATTTTTGATATTTTTCTACATTTTCTATTTTTTGTTTTCGGACCTTATTGTAGCACATACGCGGGCATTTCAGTGCCTGCGCAAGCGCTTCAGCGCGAACATTGTTTCTATAGAATTTTTGTGTATTAATCATATTTTGTGAGTTTTGCAGGTTTGTTCGATTAGTCCAAGACACATTTTGAGACTACTGACCTGTGTTTTTGCATAACGTTGGTCCAAGATTCTGCTTGTCGAAGAATTCGTTGCTCAAAACCATAAAGACTACTAATACATTATTTTTGTAGGTTGCCCAAGGAGATACAAGCAAACATAGTGTATTTTTTAATTGTTTTCTTCGGCATTTAAATATAATTGTAGAGGTAGGAGAGTATGCTCTTGTCTATATAGATAATCAGAAATCCAAACCCTTGAAACATTTCTAGTTTTTCTGCATGCTCTTTACCTTTAGCGAGCCTTCCCTCTCGATCTTCCTGGCACAGTCGCACAGGCATTAGTGAGAGGGGAACAACCCAAATGAGTACAACTAAAACCCAAGCATTTCAACTCACTATAATAAATAGGCCTCTTGGGATGAAAATCTCAGAGGAGGGAGCTATT
Source organism: Cryptomeria japonica (assembly GCF_030272615.1). Lineage (NCBI taxonomy): Eukaryota > Viridiplantae > Streptophyta > Pinopsida > Cupressales > Cupressaceae > Cryptomeria > Cryptomeria japonica. The sequence goes on along the minus strand of NC_081411.1, from coordinate 467,514,215 downwards.
TGAGAGTTTACTCTCATATCGGGCATTTTGTAGGGCCTTTAGGTCTCAATCACGCTTGCATGACTATATTTTTCTTGGTACTTTGTAAGGATATAGGCCCCAATCGCTCTTGTGCAACTACAAGGGGTAGTCTTTGAATGGAAATCCTTACTAAGAGCCCTAGGAATATAAGCCACCTGGTTCACCCCCGAAAGGTAGATAACCTTTATGCAAGGGAGATAGTAACTCCCCCAAGAGACTTGCCATATCGTGCCCCCATTAGCATTCGGATTCGGCTAATACGGCATTGAGAATCCATTGAGTGAGAATTAGCAGCCGTATTCTAATTAGCTATTGGGTGCCTGAGTCAGAAAGCAAAGGTTTTCCTCCTCAACCAACTTCCTAGGATAGCATGTTGTGCTTGATGTCTCTATTTGAGTCCATGGCTAATGTGTTTGCTATGTCTTTTTGCCAAGAGTAGAATTAGTGTATCCAAGTCAATATCCTAATCATCATAGTCCAAGTCCAAGTCAACCTTTTATCACATCATCCAAGTCAAGTCTAGTCCAAGTCATAGTCCCTAGTCATCCCCACATCATGTTCTAGTCATACCCAAGTCATGTCCTAGTTTTCGTCCTATTCATATCCTAGTCCAATTTTGAACCAACCTTAATCAAGTTCAAGTCACACTTAAGTCCAAATTTTTAAACAAGTCAAACTACATCGAAACTCCGCCTGCCTCATGTTTTACAAGCCTAAGTTGTACAAGAATCCTAAGAAGTCCATACATCATCTAATCAAGAAGAAGAATCTCACGCAAGCGCAACTCATTAGATCTCGAAAGTTTTGGTATACCAACCACAAACTCTTTCTCAAGCATAGGACCCTTTTGCACCGATATCACAATTATATTCATGGTCATAGCAATGAGTTTGATTAAAGTGATGAACTAAGAGTCTGAGCTTTACACCAAGGATCTGGCTTGTCTTTCAATAACAACTATAATCAAAATCAGGTTGGTCACTTACCTTCATACAATTTTCCATCTGAACCTATCATTTATTGAGTCCTTTCCATTCCAAGGATAATCTAGTCATCTAGTTCTTCTAATCATCACTATCGCTCTTCTTTGATCTTTCATCACCAACCTTTTCTAAGGACTTAGCACATTGATTGATCTTTAATCAATCATCTTTGATCAAATCAATCCTCAATCATTTGTCTTAATCAAATCAACCTCACACTAAGGTTTTATGCCTTGTGAAGTTCTATTTAGACCTCATCTTTAATCAATTAATCATTTGGCCTTTGTACTTGGGAAAGAATCCCCCCAAGTACCTTTGTGTCATCCTTTGAGTTGATCAAGACTCTTATCCTACGTCTTTATTTTGCTTTGGATCATTAGTCAATCTTTAGTAAAAAAGAGACTTTGATCATTATCCTAAGGTTTAAATTTTACCCAACTTAGTCGTTACCTTGCTAGTGGTTTCATTAACATATCCCACCTAAAATCCTCATCTAAGAACTAAGGTGCAATATTAATCAAACTCATGTCCTAATCCAAGTACCCCATCAATCAATCTATCCAATTTCATCAAATCCAAATCAAATCCAAAACCCTAGCTAAGTCCTTTCACCAAGCCTTTTTCTTCCAATCAATCTTTCTAAGGCTATTCTTGTATGGTCACAACTCGATCCCAAAAGAAAAAGATGGTTGAACAAAAATATGACATGTTGGACATTAGTGTCCTATATCAAGACCCCACACAAGATCCTACACAAAGTGCGTAACTCGACATTCAAGATCCCCAACCACAAGGGGACCCTAACATGGTTGATCAAGATGGCCTCTCCCCAGAAGTGTGAACATTCCTAGAAGATTCATACAATCACAAAATGATGGAGAAATTCATCCGACATAATCCTAGTGGCCTTCTAAAGACTCTTATTGAAAATGGAGCTCGCCTCTACCCTGATTTTGATAGATCCATTCTTGATCAAAAAACACAAGGATACCTTTCTCCTACTAACATCGTCATACCTATTCTTCAACCTCAACCAATCGCACCCCAGCCTATCATTCAACCCCAATCAATAGCACCCATAGTATTTATCCCCTTGGTTTCCGTCCCACCTTCCTCCTTCCCAAAATCCATGCCAATATCCAATCCGATTTCATCTATTCTCCAACATGCTTCTATGCCATCTTCTTCTACCCGACCACATGTCTCTATTCCACAATCCTCCATTCCTCTCAACAATACTTCTAATTTCATCCACACTTCACTTCCTCCCATCACAGCAATTCATGGGTTGCAACCAATTGTCACTTAAGTCCCCATGACATCGATCATGACATCTCACATCCCTGCTTCCTCATCATATCAATACATAAGTGGTGGTGGTACACCTTTCATGAATCACCCGATATTAGGGGTGAGCACAATCCATCATGTACAAAATTCGTAACAAGATATCATCAAGGAAATCCAATACATGAAAAACATCATCAAAAACATGAAGGGACTAATAAAAGAAAATCTTATTCGTTTAAGGAATTTTGTCCTTGTCCTTATGACCCATCGATACTATTTCACCCTACCCACCAGGGTTTGAGATGCCTAAGTTCATGAAGTATGAGGTCCAACAGGACCCCTGAGACCATGTCCATGAGTTTCATATCTTATGCCAAGAAGTCTCCTATAGCGATTTATATCTTCATAGGCTCTTCCCTAAGAGTCTCGCGGGAGACACTCTTGTGTGGTTCTCATCCTTGCCTCGAGGTTCTATCACCTCCTTCCCAAACTTAGCAGAAAAATTTGTGGTCCACTATGCCTATATCATTTTCAATGATGTTTCTATGATGGACCTTTGTAACATGAAACAGAGGCCTAGAAAAACATTCCCTAACTTCTTGCAAAGGTGGCCACACCTTATCAAGAAATTACAGTCGGATATGCTAGAACAACATCAAATTGAATTATTTCAGAAAAATCTAGTGCCCCAACCATAAAAACCCTTGACATCTCAATGCATAAAGTCTTTCCAAAAGTTTACTGACAAGGGCCTAGCCCTTGAATGTGTCTTGTTAGAGGATGGTACCCTAAAACATTGTCAAAAATCAAGTCAAAATTCCTCCTCTTATCACAATGACAAACCAAAATTTTGGTCTAAGAACAAGAATGTAGTCAATGATGGTGTTACTGATGCATAGCAGGTTTAGACCGTAGTCGCTCCTCCAAAGCCCACCACGACTAATCTCCAATTCAATACTCATCAAAAAAGTCAAAATCAATCTCAAAATCCTCCCAACAATGTTTCAGTTCAAGGGCGACCACCTCGATCCAACAATAGGACTTCCAAGAGAGGATACTCCCCTTGCCAAACCCATTGAGGTTGTATTCCAAAAGCTTGTGCAGGCGGGTGCGGTTGTTTTTCCAATAACACGCTCGTTTGATCCTTATCAAACCAAGCCTAGGTGGTACAATGAGAATGAGTATTGTGAATATCATCATATCAATGGGCATGATACACAAAAGTGTATGAAGTTGAAGATCTACATACAAGAGCTCATTGATAAGGGTGATATTGAAGTAGCGACAAAGAAACCTAGTAATAACAATGACAAACTCAAAATGTACCAAGAACCTTTCCCAAAGCATGACAAAGGCAAGGGCTCATCATCTAATATCGTGAACTATGATTACACCAGTCATATAATGGGATTTGACTTTTTAGTGGGTCGCATTGAGCCTATAGATAACCATGTCAATATCATCACTGTCCAAGGAGCTAACCCTAAGATAGGGAGGTTGCTAGGTAAGTGCTCAAAAGGCCAATTTGAGTCAAAAGGCCATAAAAGGAAACAAGAGGTATTGTTTATGTTTGCTCATTATGTTTGCCAATATCAAGTTTAGTTGCAATAGTCAGGTCTCTCTATGAGTCTTCACCAACAACCTCCCTTTTTGGTGATAGCTCACACCCATGCTCAAACTTACTCCAACTACTCACCTCTCCCATCTACACTTTTCTCAAACCCTGGTTCTCTTGACATTCAACTTATTGTTTTTAGTGTGTATAGGGAAATTCCAACATGGACATGTAGGGGCAGCAAGGTTTTATTCAATTTTGACCACCAACTTAGTTTAAGGCTCATAGCCCTTAGCCTACTCAATTCACCAACTAAAGGTCAAAACCCCCAAATGAGCCTACACACTATCCAAGGTTCCAAATGTCACTTGTTTTATTATTTTAGAATGTTCTCACCAAGTTTCATGAGCCCCAAACTCCTCCTTGCAATCGGGTTCTGAAAAGTGTGTGTTATGCAGTCAAAACGGCTACTAGCCCATGGAGGGGTAATTGACACCTTTTTACTCACCCTTTCCAACGATGGGATCCTCCTCCAAAAAACTCAAATTGGATGGTGTTTTAGAGGTATTTTCTAATAGATTTTCATGGTTTAGGCCTCTACTATTGAAAAATGAGGACTGTCCACTATTTGTGGCACTTTTGTTGGGTTTGGTAGGGTTTAGAACCAGTCACTTAGGAAAGTCATTGAAACTCTATTAATCAAGCTTCCAAACTGAAGTATACCTTCTGCCATGTCATGTAAGGATTTTCTTTACCATTTTCCTACAAGCATTAGTCCAAACACATGATGCACAAACTGAAAAATCTAAAACATGTAAGTTTCTGCCACAAAAAGCCCAGTCATAGCTTCCTCACTATTAAAGCTGCATTCCAAAATGTTAGAAGTTCTTTTCAAACTCTCCCATGGAATCAATGAATCTTCAAACACTTATAAGGTTAATATAGCAATATTGAGGCGTGTTTACAAAGCTGATTAGGCTCTTGAACCATCTTTTTGCACATAGTGTCATTAAAAAAATAGTGAATTCATGCCTTGCAATCAAACTAAGAATGTTTAATAAGAAGTACCCTGCTCTGACAAACCAAGGTGTCTCATAATACCCTTGGAAACATATTTATACCTTTGACCCACACATTTGTTCACTCCAATTGTTCTTGGGTGCAAATTTTGAGTTCGTGTTCATGATACTAGCCCAGTAATCAATACTTGCCTAGTTTTCACTCAAATCCATCCTCCATGCATAGTTCTGACTCAAAAAGGACATATATACACAATGTACATGCATAAACCAACTTGACCCAATCCATTTTGTGGGATCCCAGACCTGGATTAGTCAAGTGGTGGCATTTTGAAACCTCAAACCCTTGACAGGGCAGTGAGCACACAGAATGAAAGATATTTTTGTTTCTCCAACTTGAAAAAAGAAAACCAGTGCAACAATCAATTGAAAAGTAGTAGGAAACCAATATTTACACTTCCCAAAAGGTATATTATGGAGGATGAGTGCTACAGTACGGACTGTTACTCCAAGGAAGGAAAAAACAGTGATAAAAGCCAAAACTTCATGATTTCTATTAGGAATCTCTTGTTCATATAATCATCAACCTTCTTCAAAGAAAAGGGAGGTATTTTTATAGTCCATCAAGTTAGTTATCAATCCCAGTATGGAAATGAGGCTTCCACAACTTCATTTTGCAAGAAAAGTCAAAAAATGACAATTTTTACAATTTTTACAAGCCCAAATGACAACATTTCTTGCTCCAAAAGACATTTTTGACAACCTAACCTCATCAACTCATCTAAATACCTTATAAATGCTTAAAAAAACTTATCAAACATTTTTTAATGCTTTGGAAAGCATTAGAAGATCTTTTTGGCAATTTTGCACATTTTTGCCAAAAATTGTCAACTCAAAGCCTGAAGGCAAAACTTGACCTCTTGAGCCCAAAATGAGATAAAAACCACTAAAAAAGACACACAACAACCTAAAGCAACATTATAAACATGACACAAGACATTACAAACATGAAAGCATTAAATACTCAAAAAGGGGAGTTTTGCTCAACTAGGTGCTCCTGCTCCATGTAGGTGTGATTCCTTGTCTTCTTGAGAATCCTGGAGTCTAGAACCTGTTCTTCTTGGGGAATAGAAAGAGAAGGGAGAGATAGATTAGAAAGGGATTGTGCAACATCTGAGACTCTTTGAATCTCCTTAGGTAGCTTCCCTTTGAAAGCAATCAAATCTCCAACATTAAAAATGGGAGACAAAGAAACATCAGTAGGCAAATCAATTTTGTAGGCATTAGACCCATACTTAGCCAATATTTTGCAAGGGCCTATTCTCCTCATCTGAAGTTTTCTTGGAACTCCCTTTTGTAGCCTTTCCTTGTTCAAATGAACCATCACATAATCTCCTATGGAAAACTGAACATCTATCTTCGTAGCATCCACTCTTGCCTTGACTTTTTGGGAGGTTTCTTGTCATTTGTTCTTCCACTCTTAGGCTGCAAGTTAGTGATATCCCTCAACTCCATTATACCCCTTGGATGCATACCATAAACAACTTCAAAATGGCTTTTACCTGTAGACCGGTTGACACTATCATTGTAGGCATATTCTTCTTGATGAATGAGCTGATCCCAACTCTGCCCATATTCCTTTGTCAAACACCTAAGCATGTTTCCAAGAGACTTGTTCACAACTTCAGTTTGGCCATCAATTTGTGGATGATAAGATGAACCAAAAGAGATATTAGTACCCAATCTCATCCACAAAGTTTTCTAGAAATGACCAAGAAACTTAACATCCCTATTTGAAACAATGCTAGTAGGCAAACCATGAATTCTAACTTCTTCTTTGAAAAATAAGTAGGCAATATGACTTGCATCATGTGTTGTCTTACAAGGAATAAAATAAGCCATTTTGCTAAATCGGTCTACTACAAAGATGCTATCAAATCCTGCTTGAGTTCTAGGTAATCCTACCACAAAATCCATACTAATGCAATCCCAAGGCCTATGTGGAATGGGAAGAGGCTGATATAAACCAGCATTGGAGGAATTACCTTTTGCTTTCTGACATACCAAACACTGCTCAACATACCTCCTGATGTTTCTCTACATCTTAGGCCAATAATAGAACCTTTGAACCAGCTCTAAGGTCTTGTTGAGACCGAAATGTCCAATTAAGCACCCATTGTGCTTCTCCTAAATGAGGTTCTCCCTCATAGAGCCTTTTGGAACACACAACTATCCACCCCTGAATAACAAACCATCCTACAAAGTGAAATCAGCATATGCACCATGGAAATGATTCTCAAAATCTTGACAAACTTTATAAGCTTCAGCAAAATCATCATCAATAGGATACATATCTTTAAAACTATCAAAACCAATGCTCTGAATTTGAATCTCATGAATAGTTAACAACCTTCTACTCAAAGCATCTGCTACTTTATTCAACTGACCCTTCTTATTCTTAACAGTAAAAGTGTAAGCTTGCAATTACTCTACCCATTTAACATGCCTATGATTTAGTTTATCCTGTGAGTTCAAGAAACTTAGTGCCTGGTTATCTGTGTATACAAGAAACTCTTTAGGAATAAGATAGTGTCTCCATTTCCTAAGTACATGTACTAATGCATAGAGTTCTAAATCTTAGGAAGAGTACTTTTTCTTAGCATCATTCAACTTCTCATTAAAGAATGCAACTGGTCTATTTTCCTGACTTAAAACAGCTCGTACAACAATATTACTAGCATCACATTCAATAGTAAAAAGCTTATAAAAACTAGGTAAAATAAGCACTGGTTGAGTAGCTACTTTAGTTTTCAATAATTCAAACCCCTTATTGGCTGCATCTATCCACTGAAATTTTACCTTTACACCCCCTTTGATGGTGTCTAACATTGGAGCACAAATCTCACTGAATCCCCTGATGAATTTTTTGTAAAATTGTGCCAAACCATGGAAGCTTCTGACATCACTGGTTGTCTTAGAAGATGGCCAACTAGTTATTGCTGCAACTTTAGATTGATCCATTTTCAGATTGCCTCCTGATACAACAAAACCAAGATAGACCAATTCTTGCTTCAAGAAATCACATTTTTCTAGATTAATGGTTAGTTGTTCATCAGATAACTATCTCAAAACAATAGCTAAATGTTTCAAATGCTCTTCCTTAGTCTTACTGAAAATAAGAATATCATCTAAATACACAACAACAAACTTGCCAATGAAATCATGTAAAACTTCATTCATGAATCTCAAGAATGTGATGGGAGCATTAGAGAGTCCAAATGGCATGACAAGCCACTCATAAAGACCCTCATTTGTTTTGAAAGTTGTCTTCCATTCATCACCCTCTTTGATTCTTATCTAATGGTAACCACTCTTCAAGTCAATCTTACTAAAATATTGTGCACCCCTCAAACAATCCATCAAATCCTCTATCCTGGGTATGGGAAATCTATATCTGATGGTGATCTTATTTATGACCCTGGAATCTATACAAAGTCTTCATGTTCCACCCTTCTTACGTGCCAAAACTATAGGTACTGCACAAGGACTAATGCTTCTCCTAATCAGCCCTTGGTCTAAGAGTTCTTGTATTTATCTTGCTACCTCTTTGTTTTGTTCAGGGGTCATCTTATAGGTTGCCTTATTGGGTAAGGAAGCTCCAAGTATGAAATCAATCTGATGGCTAATGGCTCTAGGAGGTGGTAAAGCTGCAGGTGTACCATCACTGATTATTGCTTTGAAGTTATCAAGGATTTGTTGCACCTCATATGGTATCTCAACTTTCTTTTCTACCTTTTCTTCCTTGGATTTCACTATGAGTGCAAATCACACTCCTTCACCTTCTTCTAGTGTTTTTATGAATTCTTTCTCATTTACTAACAAGATGTTAGGCACTTTGTTGCTGCTCTCTCCTTCTTCATTGAGGGATTGAATCTGATAGGTTACTCCATCTTTCTGAAATGAGTAGGAGTTTCTTTCCCTATCATGTTGTGCTTTTCGGTCAAACTGCCATGGTCTACCCAACAGTAGGTGGCAAGCATCCATAGGGAGGATGTCACATAGCATCCTATCTGTATACCCACCTATGTGGAAATCTACCTAGGCTTGCTCATTTACCAACACATTTTGTCCCTTATTTAACCATGTGACCTTGTATGGCTCCTTGTGTTGTATCCTAGGTAGTTTCAATTTACTCACTGCTTCCTCTGATATGATGTTATCTATGGATCCTGAATCTATGATCACCTTACACACCTTTCCCATGATTTTACACTTAATCCTGAACAATGTTGTTCTTTGTGAGACCTTTGTACTATGTGGCTTCTTCATTAACACTCTCTTGATCATTAAACTCTCACCATCTTCTGAAGATAGGTTCAATGCTGAAGTTTTGGTATTACCTCCATATTCCTAAACATAATTTACCCTCTTCTCACCACCATAGGATGAACTAGGCTTCTTTGGGCATCTATAGGTAGGGTGGCCCAACTTTAGACAGTTATAGTACTTCATGGTTGAGAAGTAGGACCCTCTCCTTGGTCCATTAGATCTACCCCTACTCGGGTTGCTTGATCCCCTACCCCTATAGTTGGGTTTGCTCTGAGAATCCCCACTTTGCTCTATAAATTTAGACTCTCCCTAGGATCGTTGATCTATGCTTCTTCCCCCAAAACTACCTCTATGGCCTCTACTATCTCTTCCCCTACCTCTTCCTCTGTTGTTTTGTTCTTGCTTTCTCCTACTTTTCTCTTCCACCTTAAGTGCTAGTCGATAACACTTGTGTACTGTTTGTGTGCATAACAAGCTCAACTCTTCCTAGATGTTCCATCTTAACCCATTCAAGTACCTTGCCACTTTTATACTCTCATCCTCTACTACTCTAGATCTCATGCATAGTTTTTGATACTCCTCAGTGTAGCTACTGACATCTAGGTCTTTTTGTCTCAAATTTTGTCTTTTCCTTTGAAGTTGTATTTCATAGTCTTCGGGAAGGTAGGTTTCTTTTATTTTTGCTACCATTTCTTTCCAGGTGGCTATTGGTTTCTTACCTTCTTTCATCCTTTCCTCTTGGATGAACTTCGACCAAGTTAAGGCTGCCCCTCTTAGCCTTGATTTTGCTAACTTAACCTTTTGTGCTTCAGTTACTCCATCACATTCAAATGGTTTTCTAGACCTTCAATCCACTCTATAAGAGCATCTGGATCCATCTTTCCACTGAAAAGAGCCACTCCCTTGAAGTTTTTACTACTCATAGCTCTCAAGCCTTTCAAGAATGGTTCTTGCTCAATGACAGGGTCAGGTATGGGAACCTCATCTTATATGGCCACCATTTTACCCTGATCTCCAACCTTATCATGGACTTCTTCAGTTTTGACTTCTACTTCAGCTAGTTTCATTGCTAGTTGATCCAATATTTCTCTGAGTGCCCTATTTTCCTCTTCTTGGTCTTTGACCTTCTTGGGTAACTCAGCATTAGTCACCATGTTTTCCTAATGATCTTTTCCTCCTGAATCTTTCGTTGGCTCTCATACCACTATGATAGGGAGGTTGCTAGGTAAGTGCTCAAAAGGCTAATTTGATTCAAAAGGCCATAAAAGGAAACAAGAGGTATTGTTTATGTCTGCTCCTTATGTTTTCCAATATCAAGTTTAGTTGTAATAATCAGGTCTCTCTATGAGTCTTCACCAACAACCTCCCTTTTTGGTGATAGCTCACACCCATGCTCAAACTTACTCCAACTACTCACCTCTCCCATCTACACTTTTCTCAATCCCTGGATCTCTTGACATTCAACTTTTTTTTTTTAGTGTGCATAGGGCAATTCCAACATGGACATGTAGGGGCAGCAAGGTTTTATTCAATTTTGACCACCAACTTAGTTTAAGGCTCATAGCCCTTAGCCTACTCAATTCACCAACTAAAGGTCAAAACCCCCAAATGAGCCTACACACTATCCAAGGTTCCAAATGTCACTTGTTTTACTATTTTAGAATGTTCTCGCCAAGTTTCATGAGCCCCAAACTCCTCCTTGCAATCGGGTTTTGAAGAGTGTGTGTTATGCAGTCAAAAGGGCTACTAGCCCGTGGAGGGGTAATTGACACCTTTTTACTCACCCTACCCAACGATAGGCTCCTCCTCCAATATACTCAATTTGGATGGTGTTTTAGAGGTATTTACTGATGGATTTTCATGGTTTAGGCCTATGCTATTGAAAAATGAGGATTGTCCACTATTTATGGCACTTTTGTAGGGTTTGGTAGGATTTAGAACCAGTCACTTAGGAAAGTCATTGCAACTCTATTAATCAAGCTTCCAAACTGAAGTATACCTTCTACCATGTAATGTAAGGATTTTCTTTACCACTGTCCTGCAAGCATTAGTCCAACCACATGATGCACAAACTGAAAATCTAAAACATGTAAGTGACTGCCACAAAAAACCCAATCATAGCTTCCTCACTATTAAAGTTGTATTCCAAAATGTTAGAAGTTCTTTTCAAACTCTCCCATGGAATCAATGAATCTTCAAACACTTATAAGGTTCACATAGCAATATTGAGGCGTGTTTACAAAGCTGATTAGGCTCTTGAACCATCTTTTTGCACATAGTGTCATTAAAAAAATAGTGAATTCATGCCTTGCAATCAAACTAAGAATGTTTAATAAGAAGTACCCTGCTCTGACAAACCAAGGTGTCTCATAATACCCTTGGAAACATATTCATACCTTTGACCCACACATTTGTTCACTCCAATTGTTCTTGGGTGCAAATTTTGAGTTCGTGTTCATGATACTAGCCCAGTAATCAATACTTGCCTAGTTTTCACTCAAATCCATCCTCCATGCATAGTTCTGACTCAAAAAGGACATATATACACAATGTACATGCATAAACCAACTTGACCCAATCCATTTTGTGGGATCCCAGACCTGGATTAGTCAAGTGGTGGCATTTTGAAACCTCAAACCCTTGACAGGGCAGTGAGCACACAGAATGAAAGATATTTTTGTTTCTCCAACTTGAAAAAAGAAAACCAGTGCAACAATCAATTGAAAATCAGTAGGAAACCAATATTTACACTTCCCAAAAGGTATAGTATGGAGGATGAGTGCTACAGTACGGACTGTTACTCCAAGGAAGGAAAAAACAGTGATAAAAGCCAAAACTTCATGATTTCTATTAGGAATCTCTTGTTCATATAATCATCAACCTTCTTCAAAGAAAAGGGAGGTATTTTTATAGTCCATCAAGTTAGTTATCAATCCCATTATGGACATGAGGCTTCCACAACTTCATTTTGCAAGAAAAGTCAAAAAATGACAATTTTTACAATTTTTACAAGCCCAAATGACAACATTTCTTGATCCAAAGGAAATTTTTGACAACCTAACCTCATCAACTCATCTAAAGACCTTAGACATGCTTAAAAACACTTATCAAACATGTTTCAATGCTTTGGAAAGCATTAGAAGACCTGTTTGGCAATTTTGCACATTTTTTCCAAAAATTGTCAACTCAAAGCCTAAAGGCAAAACTTGACCTCTTGAGCCCAAAATGAGATCAAAACCACTAAAAAAGACACACAACAACCTAAAAAAACATTATAAACTTGACACAAGACATTACAAACATGAAATCATTAAATACTCAAAAAGGGGAGTTTTGCTCAACTAGGTGCTCCTGCACCACCTTCCCCCTTCCCAAAGCAGACCTAGGATCACTATCCAAGGTGATCCTGCCCCATCTCAACCAATAAGAAGACCTAACCCTGCTAATATAGTCATTAAAGGTGCCACACCTTCCTCTTCCCACTCTCAAATTGACTGCAATGTAACTACTGGCCAAGGGAGAGTTACTATCCAGGGAGTCCCTCCTCCATTGAATCCACCCCCATGTCATCCACCCACTAATATGATCTCCTTGACCATCTTGGGAGGACCCCCTAAATAGATCTCCATCCTAGACCCCCTCAAGATCTTCCCTGTCCACAAGGAGATTTTGGAACAAGCCCTCCTTGAGTCATGTGTCCCCAACAACATTAATTTTGCCCAATTCCAAGACCTCATTGGAAATCTCGCTGCCCAGCAACACCTTTTTTTCACTTCCAATGATGTTCCCACAGATGAGGACCATAACAAACCATTTCATATTAAATCCCTTATCCAAAAACACAAAGTTAAATGCATTGTGGTAGACGATGGATCTGGACTCAATATTTGTACATATAAGTTAATAAAGAAATTGGGACTTTTTGAGGACCTGGTTGATACGTCACGAAGAATCACAATCAAAGCCTATGATGATGCAAAAAGGGGTTCTAAAGGAATGATCACTTTGCCTCTTTAAGTGGGCCTAGTTACAATTGAGACCCCTTTCCAAGTCCTGGATCTTGATCTCCCCTACAACATCCTATTGGAATGCTCATGGATACACTTCCTTCAAGCCATTCCTTCCACTTATCATCAATGCATCAAATTCCCCTTCAATGGTAGAGAGATCACTATCAAAGGTGATCCGCAATGCTTTCAATATTGCAAGCTCTTAGAGGGGAAACATCCATATCATTGTCTGTTAAATAGACTTGCTCTGACTCCCCCATCATATGTATCTAAAGTCACCTCAACCTCATCTCAAACAGATCCCAAAGTCAAGATCCTAGATAATGGTTATGAAGAATACAAACTCAAGGATGTCTTATTAATAGGCAATCTCCCCTTGTCTTCTAAGTCATTTGGTAAGCCCAAAGAAATAAAAAAATATCAGAAACCCGTTATACAATTTAAGGATACTACCTTCAAACAATGGGGTCCACTTAATGAGGAAAGTCTTGAGACAGATGTTTCTTCGTGGTTGTACCAGGAAGAAGATGAATATCCAACAAAAATACCCAAGAAGATGTATCCAAAAGCGTCAGCCATAGTGGAGAAGATGGGTTATAAATGACATGGCCTGGGGCCAGAAGAGAAAGGAATCAAAGCACCAATAAATCCCATCTCATACAAGCATAACAGGGGTTTGGGTTATTCTCTAATGCCTAAGATCACTATCATCGGTTCCCCTTAAAGTCCTTCTTTGGATGTTGAAGACTCTGATGAAGAGGAGTTCCATAAAATGCCTTGAATATGAAGATGACATCTTCTTTGACACCCGCGTCAACACCATCACCCCCATAGCCCCTTCCATCCCACATGAACTACAACTCGTTCACCCTGATCTTATAGATTGGGACCAATGAGACAAACCTTCTTTAAACGTCTGCACTGATGACAATGCTCTCATGACTCTATTGACTATGCACAATTTAGAAGATTGTAAAAGAGTTCATGGGATTCAATTACATGAAAAAGAATACTTTGGTAGTCAGGTCAATGCCCTTAGTCACAAAAAAGATAATAAAAGGAAAAATCATGATTCCCTAGGTGAAAACCTCTCTAAGGCACCTTTGGATGAGAAAAAATTAAAAACAAAGGGCGTATCTGAAAGTGAAAACCTGGATCAAGTACTTGAGGATGAGGGACTTGACCTCCCCACCATTGTTCCTCCTCAGCAATACGGGTCAACTTTACTGATAAAGGAAACAAACATTATCAATATGGGTACCGAAGACACTCCAAAGTATGTTCTCATTGCCAAGTCCTTAACCGTTCAAGAGAGACATGACTTTATCAATTTTCTCATAGAAACAAAGATCATTTTTTCAGTTCATATGCTGGAATGCCAGGCCTAGATCTCAACTTGGTAGTTCACAATCTTGTTGTTCATCCAGATGCAAAACCAGTAAAGAATAAGTTACGCAAGATGCATCCACACTGCACTCCTCGTCAAAGCAAAACTTCAAAAGATGTTGGATGTTGGATTCATAAAACCAATAGACTATCCTGAGTGGGTATCTAAAATGTACATGTCGGCAAAGCTGCTAGGGGCATCCATATTTGCACGGATTTTTGAGATTTGAATAAAGCCTTCCCTAAGGATGATTTCCCGCCCCCCAACATAGACATGATTGTAGACCTCACAACTAGACATGAAATCTTATCACTTATGGACAGATTTTTTGGATACAACCAAATTAGGATCGCAGAGGAAGACCAACACAAAACAACATTCACAACACCTTGGGGCACCTTTTGTTATCGGGTCATTTCGTTTGGTCTCAAGAATGTCAGAGCTACATATCAACAAGCAATGACAACAATTTTCCATGACCTTTTGCACAAAATCATGCAGGATTATGTGGATGATCTTCTAGGAAAATCCAAAACAAGACATGAGCACATCCCTATCCTAAGGTAAATCTTTGAGAGATTAGAAAAATACAAACTACGCCTCAATCCCAAGAAATGTGTCTTTGGTGTCACATTAGGGAAACTCTTAGGCTTCATTATTTCATGTAAAGGTATAGAGGTTGATCCTACAAAGGTGAAAGCTATCAAGGAAATGCCTCCCCCAAAGGCCCTTAGACAACTGCGCAATCTCCAAGGGAAGCTCCAATCTATCATATGCTTCATCTCACAGATTGCAGAAAAATGTCACACATTTTCTCACCTATTATGTAAGGATACCAAATTCAAATGGGACTACCTGTGTTAGAAGGCTTTTGATAAACTTAATGAATATCTTGCATCGCCTCTGGTTCTTATGCCTCCTATTCCAAGGAAGCCACTTATTTTGTACGTATTTGCTACTGCAGTGGCATTGGGGGCATTATTGGCAAAAAAAGATGATCAGGCAAAAGAGCATGTTATATACTACATCAGTCGCACACTAGTAGGGTATGAGCTTAATTATACCCCTATTGAAAGAGAATGCTTAGAACTTGTCTTTAGCACACAAAATCTCCCCCACTACATTCTTAACAATAAAATAAAAATTGATTGCTAAGATCAACCCTCTTAGGTACCTCTTGTCAAAGGATTCTCTCACTAGCAGAACTGCTAAATGGGTCATGTTGTTAAGTGAATTTGACATTGAATATGTGGATAGCAAAGAAATCAAAGGATAGGTAATAGAAAATCCGTTGGTCGGTGCTTCGCTTCCAGGTGATCACCCGATCCTCACAGAATTTCTAGATGAATTCATAATGACTATCACTACATCCTCTACATGGTAGTTATACTTTGATGGTTCTTGCACCCAAAATGGATTGGGGGTAGGAATATTGTTGATCATAGCCCAAGGATATTGCATCCCTAAATCATAGAAGATAGCCTTTGCATGCACCAACAACATTGCAGAGTATGAAGCACTAGTCACTGGTTTATGCTTAGTTATCCAATGGAAGATATTGGAATTACATGTCTATGGTGATTCCCAACTTGTCATTAAACAAGTCAATGATGAGTATAAAAAAAAAAGATGACAAGATTCTTCCTTATCACAGTATGGTTGAAGACCTCAAGTATCATTTCACATCAATCAAGTTTGATCAGATTCCATGCACCAACAACAGAGCTGCAGATGCAATGGCCACTATTGGTTGCCTCCTTCATATGTCGGCACATAGTCAAAAATGTGACTTTTTGGTCGAGCAACTCTTCATACAGGCATATGAATTACCAGAGTCTAAAATGGTGTGCGTACTCATTGGTCCTGAATCCCCCTGGTATCAAGAGACCTTCACTTACCTAAGAGACAACACCATTCCCCCACATCTCACCAAAACCCAGCAACAAACCTTTAATCATTGATGTGCCCATTATACTATCCTTGGAGATACCCTATTTAGAAGGCATTTCGATGTTTCCCTCCTTAGATGTTTAGACAAACAAGATGTTGAATGGGCACTACGTGAAGTGCACAAAAGGTATATGTGCGGCACACTCAAGTGGTCTCACTTTGTCTAAGAACCTCTTGCGAATGGGATATTATTGGCCTACAATGGAAGTAGATTCATACAATTATGTCAAGAAATGTATCCCTTGCTAGAAGAACAGCGACAAGATCCATGCTCCATCACAAGATCTGCAGCTTTTTATTACACCTTGGCCCTTCTCACAGTGGGGGCTTGATCTTATTGGGAAAATCCACCCTACATCCTCCAATGGTCATATATTCATCATCACCACCACTAAATACTTCACCAAGTGGGTGGAGGCTATTCCTCTTACATTCACCACTAATAAACATATCTCTAAATTCATTCTGAACTATTTGATCTACCGATATGGAATCCCCAAGGTCATCATCAAACATAATGGTAGTCATTTCAAAAATCAAGATGTTAAAGAGTTTTGTCAAAATTTTGATGTCCAACACAGCTTCTACACACCATATTACCCGCAAGGTAACAACCAAGTTGAGGCTTCTAATAAGACCTTAATCAAAATTCTTAAAAAGATAGTCAATGAAGTTGGTCATGATTGGCACCTCCAACTCCATCCTGCTCTGTGGGCTTACCACACTTCCATCTGCAAACCCATAGGTGCCACTCCATATTCCCTCGTCTTTGGCTCTGAAGTTGTCCTTCCTCTTGAGATTGAGATCCCCTCCCTAAGGGTGTCATTGTAGAACATCCTCCCAGATGAGGAATACAGAGTTACTAGGCTGCAAGAGCTAGAATTGTTAGACGAAAGGTGCCTCAAGGACTGAAATCGTCTCTAGGTATATTAGAATCGCCTACACTTGAGTTACAACAAGAAAGTCAAAACTTGGGATTTTGAGGTTGGTCATCTTGTCCTTATGGAAAATCAAAGAAACCTCCAAGAATGAAAGAAGAAAGGAAAGTTCAAGCCCAATTGGCTTGGACCTTATGTGATCACAGCAAAGTATGGGTTAGGGGCATATCAATTGGCTACTCCTGAAAGAGATCCCTTGGATGAGTTGATGAACATCATGTACCTGAAGAGATTCTATGCCTAGTCCTCAGAAGGTCATCAATTATCTTAAAATCAAGAAAAATCAAACAAATCAAGAAAAATACAAAAAAATGAGAAAAAGATCCTGAAAAAATATTGTCACTCTAGTGAAAACCTGGTAAACAAGCACCTTGTGACACACAAAAAAAAGTGAAAAATAAAAAAAAGTAAAGAAAAATCAATTCGTCCATCAGTGAAAACCACTTTGTAGCGCTATGGGAAAGTACCTTGGTGAAAACCTGCATGCAGACGTCAAGGTAAATAATCTAGATCCATCATCTATCAAGTCAGACTCCCTCACCCATCAGATATCCATGTTCGGTGCCACCCAATCCTCCTTCCATAGCATTCATCACCCGCTCACTTAGCCATATTCCACAAAATGATCACTTGCATGATGATGAGTCTTTGCCTGAATCATGAATAAGGATAAACCCATTAATCTGAGCTTTATCCCATTAATCTGGGCTTTTCACCCATCAAACTGAGCTTTATCGCGTCAAACTGAGATTTGTCTCACTTCTTGAGATTGTGCCTCTATGTGAGATTCATCAAGTCTTGGTGTCAATCCTACATCCGCAGGACAATCCTCATGGTCATCTGGTCAATTGCCTAGTCAATCTTATCCACCTTATCCTTTGTCCTTGGGATGAATCCTTCCCTTTGCCTGGAAGTTTCAAACTTTATCCTAATCCTACTCTTGGAAAGAAACAACAGTTGGTAATGTATGGGTGACTTGTTCAATTTTTCGGATTTTCATTTTTGGCTTGCACCTTTTGCCCTACGACTACTCCTATCTACGACTTTCCGGATCCTCCATATCCAAGTATGTTTATGATGGGTGTATACTGGGTCATGTTTCATGGTATGGTGTGTATGGGATCTCTCTTATATGAACCAGCGACCTGGTACCAATGTTTATCAACACTTACCTTGTCATGTACAAGGGATATATGTGTGCTTGAGGGTTTCCCTGCATGTATCCACAAATTTTAATCAGTTTTCTTCAACACTTACATAGCTATGTGTAGGGAATTCCCGCTTGTCTGTGAGTTAGTCCATGCCTTGGGTTTCTCATGGCATCCTGGTTCCTATAATCAGTGGTGTGGGTTACCTAGGGCAATATAAAACTAGGTTGGCTCTCCACATCTTTTGTGCACAATTCCCCCCATCATTTCCATTTTGCATTATCATCAAGTCCTCAATTTTCCCCATCTAAAATCCCCATGGAGTCTTCAATTTTTCTCCTCCTATTTCTTCTATCTTATCTTAAGGTCATTGTATTATGATTGGCATATTCACAAATAAATTTTTCATTATTCATATAGGTGCATTTTTATCTATTGCATTAATCATTTAGGTTGCATCTCAAATTTTGTTATTCATTTAAATTGCATCTCAAATTTTGTTATTTATTTAACTTGCATAGTGTGTATATTCAGTTCATTATAAATTGCATTGCATATCCATTTTAGATTAATCCGTTAAATTACATTATGCATTCTCAAATCATGAGAAAAATCTCAAAACAACACATCATACAAATATACATATATAAATGCACCATAAAATCTCAAAAACATATGCATCCACATAGTCAATCATCTTGCATCACAAATAGGTCAGCACAATACATCTATAATCATCATACATGCATCACATCATAAAATAATAAGTAATGTCCATCCATAACAAAGTACATGTATAACCGCCACCAAAATCATATATATATATATATATATATATATATATATATATATATATATATATATATATATATCTCAAAAAAATGAATATGTCAATCATGATACAATGATCGCCCCAAAAGGTAAAAAATGGCACATAAGTCAAAATGGAGCTAGCTCTCTCTGTCTATCTCCCCAACCCCCTCCTCATCACCTCCTCCTCTTCTGGATCCCCTTGCTCCTCCTCTCCTAGGTGGTCTGAAACCCACCGATCCACCTGTCTGCTGACTCTATGTGGGATGTTGGTTGTGGGTCTTGTGGGAGCGTACACTCTTAGTGTATGAAGCTGCTCTCTAGTCTGTTGGTACTACCCCATGGTATAATCCTTTGTAATAGGAAGTCTCTCATCCTGCCCTCTTTTCCCTCTCTTGCTATTACATCATGTCCATGTACATCTATCCAAGCCCTGCGGGGACCAACATTTATCATGTTGCGTCCCTCTCCCCCCGCACATGAGTAACATTTTCCTCTACCCTGTGAACCCTCGCTCGCAGCCCCTCCAACTCCTCATTCTGCTCTCGTAAAGCACTTTTAATCTCCCCAATGGCAGTCCCTATCTTAGCCTCATCTAGCATCCTCTCTTCCTCCTCCCTATCCCTATGCAGTTCATCCACCTCTGTACTAAATGTCTATAAACTCTCGGTCAAATCACTGACCTTCCACCGTAACCTCTCCACCTCTGCCTCCAAGCTCTCCCTCCTTGCCCTCTCAATCTTTACCTCATCCATGAGCGAGTGTAATCTCGCTCTAGTAGCATCCCTTTACTGCAGGAGCTTGTCAAAATCTTCTTGTGACACTCCTCCACCCTCCACCCCCGCACCCTGTACATGTACCTCTGGAATATCCAGATGCACTACGTCATCCAAAGCACCCTCTCCTCCCTATCACTACTCCTAACACTTGAACATGTGCTGACATGGCCACCTCTATCCCTCTCCCTCATATCACCCCTCTCTGCTACCTCACGGCACCCCTGCCCCCTCCTGCCAAAACCCTATCTCCAGGTGCATCCTCCTCTCCTCTGATCACCTCATCAACTGTTGGTTGCAACTCGTCATCCTCTATTACTTCGGGAATGGTCAGAAGCACTGGTAGGTACGCCTCCCACTAGCTCCTATATCCTCTAGTCATCCTTGGATCCTCCCCTGTACCCCTCCGCTCATCCCATACCAGATAGGTTGTCATTTGGAAGTCGGTCCTCCCCTCTAGTGGACTCACCATCTGCCCCCATCTCCCAACCTTCTGAGCTGTTCGAGGGTATAGTGGTATGTCTCCCACTATATCCTACACCTAGCCAATCTATCGAGCTAACCTATATGGTGCGTAGTACTCCATAACATAAACTAACTAGCCAAAGAGCCACATCTCTATGCTAGCCCAATGCAGCTACCAATCTCCTCTCCATCTCTCACAATCCAAAAATGATCACCATGTGAACTCCATAAGCTTGTCAAAAATAGGGTGCCAAAACTAGATAGCTCCTATCCATGTATAGTGCAGAAGGCCCATGTATCTATTGATATAAGATCATCAGGCTCATCTGTCTTGTACATCGAGTGGTTGTTTCACCATGAGGTGCTCCCATGCCCATATGTATAGAAGGGTGACCCCTGCAGATAGACTGGCATAGTCCTTGTATACTACAAGATGCATATCATGATAAATTTGAGCCAACATCGTTGCTCCCCAAGCATACTTTGTGCAGTCTTGTACCATGTAGTAGACACAGTGGCTCCATCTGATGGGAAATCCATGCCCTCCCAGATCATGTATCATCTATCCACTCAGAAACCCGCATATCACAAGTACTAGGCAAGGAATGTGTGGGATCTCCATCGCCCTACCCAGATGCATCTAGCTCCTCTCCAACATGGGTAGTGCATCATACTCACAAATCTCCCGAAGGTAGAAGTCTACCGCATCTAGTCGGTACTCAAGGATGACAACGCAAATGGGGATCTTCAAGATCCTCCATACATCCAATAGATATATTGTCGCCTCTCCTATGGGTGGGTGGAAAGTGCAGGTCCTTCTATCCCATCTCTCCACTAGCACGATCATCATAGAAGTATGTGCTTGGATCCTCGGCCATCAACCAACAAAATGCAATCCTACTATGGCCAGTATCTCCAAATTGTTCGCCCTCATCTTCCTATAAAGCCTCATGGTTGTCGGCCAGTGCTCCCTCGATGCCAACGGCCCCAAATCCGCCTGCATCTACACAAACCACTTCATTATCTCATGACATTATAAGCCCTATTTTATTCCTGACAAATTCATGACCCCCCCTAATCCATCTTCTATACCTCTACTTATGAAATTCTTCATTTCCCTCCCCTTCTAGCGCTCATCCTAATTCATTCAACACTCGCACCAAACTCATGGTGCTCGCGCTATGCCACAGTCCTACACGCTAAACTAGCTTGATTTTGGACCTAACCCTAATTAGCATGAGCGCTCGCTTCGCGCACCCCTTTTTCCCCCCTCAAGCCTAACCCTAACCTTTTCTAGTGCGAGCGCTCAAGTCAAGCGCGGTTGCCAACCCCAAAACCCTCTCTGAACCCTATCCTTTCGCGTGCACTAGCGCTATTCGCCAATGCTCGCTCTACTCTAGGGGCACGTGCACTAAAACGACAATCAGCGCGTCCGCCCCATTAGACTTCTAGACCCATTTCTAACCCTAAATCTACCCTAAACCTATCAAATCATAGAGGAGGTTAGCAATACATACCGGTGGTCCATAGCGGGCGGGTCTCTTGTAACAGAGAACCCTCTCAGCGCGATGCTCATGTGTCAGAACGCGGTCCATCTTTTCTTCTGCTCTCTAAGCTTTGATATTCTCCAATGCTTGTGTGTGACAATGACCCTTCATTGGGCCCTGTGTGGCTTATATGGGCCCCCTCACGAGCCCACTCTCATCATCTCCTTCCTTCTTCTATCTCTTTTTTGTATTTCCTTAATCATTTCTCTCTCGCTTTCTCATTCGCTCATCATTTCTCCTCCTTCCTTCTTCTTTTTGAAAATTTTCTGCCAATTTTTTTAAAAAAATTGAAAAATTCTCAAGGGGGCATACACCACCCGCGCTTTACGCCAGGGCATCCTTTTTCTTCTATCTTTTACCCATCGCCAAATTTTGTCGTTGCGTAAAAGAGGGGCAAAATGTAGACACTTAAATTAATTATTTTAATTAATTTAACTCTCCCACATAGTTAATTTATTTAATTATGTTAATCCTTATTCTTCCCAATATTAATTGAATTTAATCTAATTAATATTGTCACTATAGTCCAATGATTGATTTATTTAGTAAATCAATTCTCCTCCATTCTTCTAAGCTATCCAAAATTAATTCTTCTCAAATCTCCCCTTTAATTAATTAATCTCATTTAATTAGTTAACCCTTGTGATTTCTACAAATCGCCTTTTCCTAATCCATCATTAACCTAATTAATTCTTCTAGAAGTCCTCTTAATCCCACTTACCATTATTGTTCTAATTTTTAATTATCTCCACTCATTCTCTCTCCTAGTCAAATCCTCCTACAAATCCCACTTGCTCTAATCTCACCTAATCATTCTTCTAATCTCTCTTCTAATGAGTTGCTAGTGGTTAACCCTCATGATTAGCGACAAAGTCAACTCCTTGTCCCCTCCTCAACCACCTTCCTTAAATGCTCTTTTCCTAGGTGAATGTGAGATTTTCAAAAATCTCACATTCCTCTAAGTGTCCCTTCACCCAAGAAATTTTTAATTCCTCTCTATTCCTCCAATCCCCATGCTCCCTTTTTGGAGAATTTTTAATTCCTCCTTCTCATCATTCAAGGAATATTTTTATTCCTTTTTTCTTCCCTAGGTGCATTGGGAAGCCTTCCCAATGAACCTTGAGAAGTGTGGAGACAAGAAAAGTTTTTATGGCATATCTCTTGGACTCCACACTTGTCTTGTCAAATCCTCTTGATCCATGTGTGGGATCACATGCAATCTTGACCCTCCATTTTCAATCAATCCTAGCCCTCCATTTCCTCTCTCCTTCTTCTATAAATTGGAGACTCCATTCCTTATTTTTCCATCTCCAAATCTAGTAAGTTCATGCTGCCCATTTGATTTTAGATAATCACCCAAAACAACCAAACTATAGCCAAATCCATACTCAACTATCACTTAGCCATTTATCCATCCATTTCATCCTCCCATCAATCATCTTGTGCACATTTGGAGAGCCAATCACATCTAACCAAAGAGAAAATTCAATCAGGTTGGAAAAGGGCGCTATTCCAACCTCATCATGCTCAATCTGAGAAACAAGTGGAGATCAATGGAGGTATAATGGTGTTTTACTAAGTTTTTTTGAGTGTTCATGTTTATTTATGCGTAGACTAACCATTTTCTTTCATTCTAGTTTTCCATTGGTTCAGGTTACATAATTAATTCATGATGTTTTTAATTTTTATGCCATATGTATCTTGATAATCCAACCATGTAACAACATATATAATTTATTCACATAGAGATTTGAAGAAGCGATTATCAATTATAGATAATAATAACAACAGAGAACTAATTTTAAAATGAAAACATCCACAACACCATTTGCAAATAAGGAAACTGATTTATGTATATTACTTCTGAAAATAAGAGTCTTGTTCTTGGAACATGAGAACTACTTGAAACTTGAACTTCTAAAAACTTGTTAAATCTTAAAAACATATATCAACTTGTCCTTTGTAAATGGTTACATCAAGTACTTATAACACATCACAGGGTTACACCCTTTGAAAAAGTCTTTTGGAAACAAATTAAAACATTAATCTTTAAATGAAAGTAGTCATTATCTAGTAAGGCACAAAAGCAATATGGTTAAGTGTGCCAAGTATTTCTCACTGAAATGAGTATCACAGTCATGAACATTGTCTCATTCCTCCACCTCCATCAGCACCATGCCCTCCATGTAGTTTGCCACTTTGTCTGTATCCTCATCTTTGACAGCTTTCATTTTATCCTTGAACACCTGTTGGCATTCCCCAATCCATTCCACTTTCTCCTTCTGATTTCCATCTTCATCAAGCAAAGGAGGGATGTCATTTAATCCATCACCAAGGAAATCAACACCCTCAGATCTCAGAGTCTTCAAATATTTTTTATGAATTTTTATCAGTTGTTCACAATTCTACACAGCCTCAGGGTTTGCTTCATCTTTGCCTTGAATCTCTTTAAGTCGTTCATGCAGTTGCTCATGCAATCTCTCATACTCCTTCATGACAGTCTCATTCTTAAAGTATATATCCCAATATTTATCCATCCATGCCATTAAATTTGTGAACCTCTTTTGTATGAGTATAGATCGAGTTTCATTCTTGAAATTTTTCAACTGGGCTTGGAGCTAAATATTCTCTTCTTTCAATTTGTCAGCTTTGGTTTGAGGTTGTGAGCTTTCAGCTTGTGTCAATAGTTTTTGTGGCTCTTTTTGTTTCAACATTTATCTCAAATGATCAATCTCTTTATTTAGTCTAATGTTCTCAAGTTTGGCAGACTCATTTTCTCTTAGCAACAATTGAATTTGTGCCTTATTCATGGTGGAAATATTCACTCCCAGATCAATTGTAGCTACAGGATCTGTTTCTCCAACCTTTCGAGTCATTATGTGCCCAAAGGCCTTCTATGTATCAATCACCATGGGTCTTTTGTGTGGAAGATATAAAGACTAAATCAACATATATTGCTCATCTGGGTTATACATAGACCCCATGTACACTTGGGCCACACCTTCTAGAGACAACTTATGTTTTGCATGAATATCATGGAGAAAACTATCAAATATCAAAGCTTAATTTAGATCCCATCTAGGAAAGATTAAGATTCCTACATATTCAAGTAATTTTCTCCCTCTCTCAGGAGTCATTTGATTCATTTCATGTTCTACTTCACCTCTCAAAGAAATCAATAATTGGTTTTCATTAGAGGAATTCACCTCTCCAACACTCTCCCTGACTGATTTACCTTTAATTTTATACAAGAAAGACTTGAATTCAGAAGACTTTACAAAATTTTTATCAGACACGAAATCCTTACAAGCCAATTGCCTTGGATCCTCTTCTATGGGAACTTCTTCATCTAGATCCCTAAACAGGGACACTTACTCTTCAATCAGCATCTTGGCGAGCTTTTCAAACAAAATCTCATCTCCTTTTGATGATCCGTCATCACTAGAAGATGATACATCAATTGTCTGCATCTCTCTCCCCCTTAGCTCCATTTCTTTGTTATGGTTATCAATGGCCAATTCGGCCTCCTCCTTATCCATGTTTCTTATCAATTCATCCCTTATATATGGGATGTGCACATATTCACCAATTTTTTGTTTCTTTTTTGTTGAATGAATATATCATTCATAGTCAAAACCTCTCCTTCCTGCTCCCAACTTTAAGTTGAAATGGGCTAGTTTATGCCATGTGTGATCTTGACCTTCTTTCCCAATAACAGTGAATTCTCCAACATATAAAGTTCCAGGCATAAAGGCTTGCTTGTCACGTGAACTCAAATGTGTGTGATTTGAAAATCCCATCTACCTAATGATTTCTAAATAGGCAACTCTGTTAGGCACTATCTTGGGTAGTAGAAGTGGAGATTCCTCAAAGCCATAGACTCTAATCATTGTTACATCAAAAAAATAGTACCAGTCACCCCAATTATGTTGAACCGTCTTAGGCCCCCCAAAGTCTACAGGCCTCGAAAATTTCTTAACTTCTTCTGAAAGTGCAAAATTGCACAGGTGATCATAGAACCTGTATAAACGTTTTACAGAGAAATCTTCAAAATGAATATAACTAGATCTCACAAATTTGCAATCCCATGTCAAAGTCCATAACTGGACTGGCAAAGGTTGATTGCCATCATCAAATTGCTTTATTCTCATCTCCTCATGCCACAAACCAATCTCTTGACCATAGAATAACACCATATGCATTAGCAAAGAATAATGGGGGAAGTAGATTTTGGAAGAATCCTTCTTGATAGAAGTGACCCCTATATCAAGTTGTCTTGCTACAAATGTAGCATAGTCAAATTCTCTGGCATTCAAGCTTTGAACATCTTCTGCAATGACCATGGATTCAATCTTCATGAAATCTGGGGTGTTCAACCCCAGGACCTGGCCAACTAAGTAATAGGTATACTTAAAGTAATTTTAGAACAAATTCACATGAAAGGCAAGTCCTTCCTTTACCTCCAATGGTGCATTAGGACTGAGCATACAAAGAGGCAACCTCCATCTTGTATAGGTGGTGTCTAACCTTCATTATTCCCTCAACAAATCCTCAAGAATAATGGGATGTTCGTAAATCCCAAGTAAATCAAAAACTTCAAAAATTGCATCTCTTGACATATAAAAATAGGGCTTCCCATCTCCACTACAAATTTCCCTCTTCCTGGTGTCATATTTTTGTGCCAACAATTTTAGTATATCCATATTAAAGTAAACATTGGGAAAAACTAGTTTTCCCAAGCCTAATCTCCATGGGTTGCAAATCGGCTCAGGACTGTCACGCCTACGGTAATGGAACAAATATAACTCATAACCCCTGATAGTTGTATACACATATCCCACATTGTTATAATTGTCTTCTAGTTTCCATTACGCGAACCTCTTAGGTTTAGGGGTAGAACCAAGTAATTGGTCTAACAAGTCCTGGCTCAATTTTCTCTCCTCTACCTGATTTTTTATGTTCATCTTGTTAGTTTTTTGCTTCTTCCCTTTACGCTTACTTGTTTCCCCTCTCTTCCTCTTCTTGACACTACTAGAACTTTCAATTTTATAGGCAATTCAACTAATTTCTTGAGGAAATCACAAAGGAATTTCTTGAGATACTTACTTGTTTATTCGTTCTTATTATTCTTCTCAGCCCACTCCAATTTCGTCCCTAAATGTCTGCAACTCTGGTGTGAAAACTTTCCTGAGAAACTTTCAACCTGCTAATCAATGGAGTAGTCTTTTCAAAATTTCAATTGTGTTGTGTACGTGTGTTGAAAACAGTGTGGGTGAATCAGTGGTTCTTGAAATCGTTTCTCTTTAACCAAGTTGGAATATCGGTTACTAACCTAAATACTAAACAGTCAAACTGGTAAGATAAATGTGGATATCACAAAGAGGTAAACACACTAAATGCATAACCCACAACACCAGTTGTACGAGGAAAATCCAATATGGGAAAAACCTCGGTGAGAAATGTTGTTGGAGTCTACTGCTCAGATCCAGCCTCATAATGAAACAACAGATTACAATGCTTTAGGGTACCAAACCCTAATGATTTAGAACACCAACCCAAGGAGCACCAACCCCTACACCAAGCTCCAACTCAGTGTTGTATAATGAAATACAATTTTGATACAGTTATAGCACCTGGTTGTAAATGAGTTCTGCAACACCTAATCAATGGATTTTTGTCGTTTAACAACCTCCTCTTCTTCACTAGTTCTCACACTGTCAGTTATCATATTACTCTCTACTCACCAACTACTCCTGGCCTCTCTTCTTTCTCCCTCATCCTCACACCACACTGTGTCACTCTTGGATGCCTTCTTGACCAATCACACCTCACCGATTAGCTTGACTGTTAGAACTACAACAGTTTACCGGTTACTCTATTTCTACCAGTTAGACCCTCTCACCGATTCGCCTGCTAACTCACACTACAACTTTCTCAGAATAAACTCTAAGGAAGATAATCTTTCTCCTTTCTCATGCTCTCTTCTCTCTCACACCTTGCATCAAGCATCAATGCATTTTACTCTCGAGTTGACATATTTATCTTTTAGGGTTCCCATGAAAAAGCATTCAAACAGTGGCATATTAGGTTTTGCCTTCACTAATTCGATTCGTATTAGATTTGACCCGATCTACTTTTCTAGAGAAATGATTTGCATGTCATCAATCAACACCACCACCATCTCACATTTCAATGTGTGTTTTCTATATTTGGATGTTTTCACTATGATTTTCTACGTTTCTGTCACACACCATTAATAGCTCGACTGTTTCCTTCAACAAACGGGTACGAAGATTAGATCTTCTTGCAGGATTAGTTCAATCTCTTGCCACCTCAGAGTTAGTTCAATCTCAAGCCACAATCTTCTGCCATCCTCCCATGACTTGCAGGTTCATCATAAAAGTTGACTTGCTTTCTGAATGTTACATCGATGAACACTTCACTGACCTATGCATGATCACCACCTAGCTTCCAGCTGTCATATTTGTCGACATCCACCTCTGCTTGGTTTTCTATGTCGGTTTGACATTCTTCATAGACCAAGATTGACCTTACCGGTAAAACCTAACTCCACTAGTGGGCCTTCGTACCTGCATACCTCTTCTCTGTCAGTGGATCAACTTGGCCTTCCATAAAACATGTTGGTCCTACTACTTAGTCCATTTACCAGCAACATTAATCTTCTCTAATTATATCAGTTTACATCCTTCAGTTCTTCTCTTGCTTGCTTGCTTTGCCTTGCCGGTGATCCTACTTTACCGATAGATGATGCATTTCATGTGTACTGGTAACCTACCTTCAATCTACTTACATACATATGGATTGACATCATCATGTCTTACTTCTTCTATACCGGTCACCACTTCTTACTCATCGGTGACCATGCCAAACCAGTTGACATCAATAACAACCCAATGCCAATAACACCAACAATCTCCCCCTTTGGCATTGATGAACTCACTGCAAGACTTCACACTAGTAGATTTATCCCCCTTTGACACAATGACAAAGGGTCAGGGTACTTTATTCTTCCCCCTTTGATTCATACTTATCTCCCCCTTAGTCAAATATTTACTTAGTGATTACAGTTGGTCTTGGGACATACAACCCTGAACTTTCCCTATGATCAGCATGTGGTTCAAGTGATATAGATGCTGCTATGAACTCCCCCTAAACCATATAACTCCTTACAAACTTAAGTGCATGAGGCAGGTGACACAACTCCCAACTTGTATCTTAAGTACTCAAAAGTGTTTGTCGACAATAGTTTGGTGAAGATGTCTGCCACTTTTTCTCTTGTAGGGACATATTTCATATTTACTTATTGTCCTTTAACCTTCTCTCTGATAAAATGATACTTGATGTCTATATGCTTTGTCCTTGAATGCATCAGCAAATTCTTTGATATGTTGATGGCACTTGAATTATCACACTAGATGGGAATAGAATCAGAGATGTCCACCTGTATGTCCTTGAGGGTTTTCTTCATCCAAAGCACCTAAGACCAGCATGTAGCAACAACAATGTATTTTGCTTCAGCAATTGATAGGGAGATTGAATCCTGCTTCTTGCTATGTCATGAGACCAACCGGTCACCTAGGAAGAAGGCACCACCACTTGTGCTCTTCCGGTCATCAATGCAACCTGCCCAATCAGCATCAGTATATGCTTCCAAGATGAATTCCCCTTGTTTAGGGTACCACAAACCATAATTGAGTATTCCTTGTAGGTACCTAAAAATTCTACTTACGGCATTCATATGTGACTGCTTAGGTGCATCTTGAAATCTAGCCACCATGCACACTACATGCACTATATCTGGTCTTGAAGCAGTAAGATACAATAAGATGCCTATCATGGATCTATACAATGTCTGATCCACCACCGATGATTCATCATTCTTGCTTAATTTGCTTCTGGTCACCATGGGGGTACTCATCGGTTTGCAGTCCTCCATTTGAAATTTCTTTAACATATCCTTTGCATACTTGGTTTGTGAGATAAAGGTTCCCTTATCTTGATGTGATATCTGCAAACCAAGGAAGTATGTCAATTCTTTGAGCATTGACATCTCAAATTCTGACTACATCTCATTAGCAAATTCTTTGCAAATGGTGTCCTTATTGCCTCCAAAAATAATGTCATCTACATACATAACCACAATAATCATGTGGTTTCCATCTCTCTTGATGTATAAATTGTTGTCAACACACCCCTTTTTGAATCCTTTCTCCTTCAAGTACTGATCTATCCTTGAATACCATGCTCTAGGAGCTTGCTTTAAACCATACAGGCCTTTCTTCAACCGGCACACAAAGGTTCATCATCATGTAACAGAAACCCTTATGGTTGCTCCATGTACACTTCTTCTTCCAAATTTCCATTGAGGAAGGCGGATTTTACATCTATTTGATATACCTTATAGCCCTTGTAGGCAGAAAAAGCTAGAAACATTCTAATTTCTTCTAATCTAGCTAGCGATGCAAATATTTCTTCAAAATCAATACCCTCTACTTGAGAGTAACCCTTGCACACAATTCTAGCTTTGTGCCTAACAATTTTACCTTCTTCATTCATCTTATTATGGTAGACCCATTTGGTGCCAATGATGTTCTTATCTTCCGATCTAGGGACTAAATCCCAAGTCTTGTTCTTCTCAATCTGTCATTACTCTTCTTCCATGGCATCTATCCATTTCTAACTTTTACTGGCCTCATTGAATGTTTTAGGTTCTACTTCAGTAATGAGGCAGAAGTTGACTTGTTCATCATTACGGGAAAATCTTCTCTGAGTCTGCACACCATCACTCTTATTACCTAAAATTTTCTTTTCTAGGTGGTTCATCTACACATATCAGTTAGGAGCCTTTTTGGATGCTTCTTCTGGTTCATTGTCTGACTGAGCTTCCTCACCTTCATCACCAAAGTCATCATATCAGTTTACCTGTGATTTTCTTCCTTTGTGCATGTCCTCATCAAATCTTACATGCACAATTTCAACGACTCTTATTAGTCTTTTGTTGTAGCATTTATAGACCTTGTTGTTAGATGAGTAACCAAGGAAGACTCCTTCATCACTCCTGGAATAAAAACTACCTAAACCATCCATATCTCTCTTGATAAAACACTTGCTTCCAAATACCTTAAAGTACTTGACTAATGGTTTTCGGTCATACCACAACTCATAAGGTCTCATTCTATTGTTTATTCTTAGTTGAATCCAGTTCAAGGTATATGCAGGAGTATGAACCACTTCCTTCCAATATATATCTGACAAGTTGGCCTCATTTAACATGATTATATCCATCTCCTTGAATGTCTTGTTCTTCCTTCCTACCACACCATTTTGTTGTGGTGTCCTAGGGGCTCAGTATTGTCATTTGATTCCATGTCTTTCACAATAATCTTCAAACTCATTTGATGTGAACTCTCCACCATAGTCTGATCTTAGACATTTTAGCTTGCACCCACTTTCCTTCTCCACCATCTTCCTAAAGATATTGAATCTGTCAAATGCTTGTGATTTATCTTGTAGGAAAGTGACCCATGTCATTCTTGAATAGTAATCAATGAAGAGCATAAAGTACCTTTCACCGACAAGAGCTCTTGTCCTAGTTGGACCACATAGATCAGTATGCACAAGTTCAAGTGGTCTTCAAGTGTTGTGTTATTTTGTCTTGAAGCTCACCTTAGTCTACTTTCCTTTCACTCATTCATCACAAAATGTGCTTACCGATTTGATGATGGGTGGAATATTTCTTATACAACCCTTTTTGCTTACCACAACTAGATTATCAAAATTTATGTGGCTTAATCTTTTGTGCCACAACCAGCTTTCATACACTTGTCCCAACATACATTGGAATTAAAAACATTCTTTCAAATTATATACATTTCCATCTATCCTCTTGCCTTCGGCTATAGTCTGACCGATACTCTCCTTCTTTATCTGGCAACCGATAGAATCAAAGGTGAATTTATAACCTTTGTCAAACATCTAACTCACACTCAGCAAGTTGTGCTTCAAGCCTTCCACATAATACATGTCATGTGCTTTCAGTTTTCCATCAATCTTAGAGTACCTTTTCCCTTTATCTTTACCTTTTCTAGTCTTCAAGTTTGATAAATTTCTTTTTATCACCAGTCATGTGGTTGGAACAACCACTGTCTACAAGCCATAGATTTTTCCTTTCAGTGTGTAGGGCAGTTTGCACTATCAGACTTGATTATGCCTTGTCCTTTTCTTTCTCAACCAATACCAGTTTAGTTTCCTTCTTCATGTCAGCTGTAATTTTGTGCTCTGGTTTAACTATTGGTTCTTGATCAGGATCTGTCCTCTTCTTCTTGATTTTCCTATTTTACAAAACTTTTCTATATGTCCAAACTCTTGACAGACATAGCATTTCACATTTACATTGAAAGATGAATCTTTGAAACTATTGTAGGACATTGATTTACTTTTCCTACATTCAAAACTCCTATGACCAAATCCATTGCACTAATGGAAGACAACATTCATATCCCAGAGTGCATTAAATAGATTCCTACTTTCATAACTCTTAGTGGGCTTATTGGCTAGTCTACAATCAGCTAACTTATATCCAAATTTGTTACACCAGTAACAATAACCATGAAAGTTTGGAACATATCGGTTGGGCTGCCTTGGTCCTACAAATGACTATCTCACCGGGGGTCTTTCTTTCATGTTGCTAACTCTAGTCAATCATTCATGATCAACTCTTGCATTTCTCCTAAGATCTACATTTGGGTACATTGAGTGTGGCCTCCGGTTTATTGACTATGTATGCCAGTTTGTGTGTCGATTTCTAACAGCTTCTGCATAAGTCTTCTTACCGTTATCCTTGCTTACAATGAATGTCTTCTTCTCTTCACCTTCACTTGAAGAAGTGAATTGTATCTCCTTACCGGATGTGTCTTTTTTCTTTGAACTTTGTTCTTCTTCAAATCCTAAGCCACCGGTATCTTTAGATTGTTTTTGTTTTCTCAAAATCTTGTCTAAGGCTTTTGTGCTACCTTTATATTTTCTTCTCACTCTCACTTCATCCTTACTCTTTAAGAGCTCCTTTCTGAGCTACACTATTTCTGCTTCCAGATCTTGATGCTCCTTTTCCTTCTTCATCAAATCAGAGGATGTGACTTCACATATCCTCTTGGCTTCTTCCAACTGGAGTTTCAAGTCAAAGATAACTTGATTAGACTCATCTAGGGATTGCTTCAGGAGACCTTGTTCTTCAACTGCATCAAGCTTGACCTTCTTGAGTTCTCTTCTTATCTTACTTAACTCTTCAAGAGCACTTATGAGCTCACCTTCTATATCCACTTCGGCCTCAATGTCTTCTTCTTCCTCATCTTCACCAACAAGTTCATCAAGTGCCATAAAGAGATTAACTTGTCTTTCATTATCATGATAGTCATCTTCTGATGCACTTTCCTCATATGTGGCATCATCTTCAATAGTATATATATTGTTTTGCTTCTGGTAGCCTCTTCTTCCTTGCCCGTAGATATTCCTTTCTTTGTCTTTACTAGTTGATCTACTAAAACTTATTTGCTCATCTCCACTAGTTTTATTATAAGGACATTTTGCAGCAAAGTGTCCAACTTTACCACAGTTGAAGCACTTGAGTGGTAACTTCCCTTTATACTTGTTAGATCCTCTCTTGAGCTTTCTGAAAAAGTTTTCTACCTCTACATCCGAGTCTTCACTAGATCCTTTATGAGCAACCTCTTCCTTGCCCTTTTTGGTGGAGTTGAACGTTGCCTCTTTCCTTGAGGATGCTTCACCGATTGTTCTTATTTCATAGGATGTTAGAGAGCCAAATAGCTCATCCATTGTGAAGGTCTTTAGATCCTTGCCTTCCTCTATGGAAGAAACCTTAGTATCATACTTCGATGTGAGAGATCTAAGTACCTTCTTGACAATAATCTCATCTACAATTTCTTCTCCAAGTCCTCTCATGGTGTTCACAGTTTCATCTATTATGTGAAGGCAGTTTACAATCTTTTTTCCATCCCTCATCTTGATGCATTCAAGTTGACCTCTTATTGATTGCAACTTGGCCTCTTTTACTTTGGCATCTCCTTCAAATAACCTTTGCATTTTATCCCAAGTCTCCTTAGCGGATGCACAGTGCATGACCTTGACAAACTCATTATCAGATAGCCCATTTAAGATAGCATGTTTAGCCTTTGCTTTATTCTCATACTCCTTCGTAGCATCTGGATTAGTAGGAGGAACACTAGGGACAGTATACCCATTCTTGACAGACATCCACACATCAAGCCAAGTGAGGAAATATAGGTCTCCATTCTTCTGCTCCAGAAGGCATAGTTAGATCCATCAAACATGGGGGTTTTTGAGGAGGCAGACTCATTTCTTGCCATTGTGTTCTTTAACCAAAATCTACCCAAGCTAGAGAAATATTTTAATCAACCGGGAACCTAGCTCTGATACCAATTGTTGAACACAATGTACCACTAAGAGGGGGGTGAATCAATGGTTCTTGAAAGATTTTCTCTTTTACCAAGTTTGGAATACTACATACTAACATAAACACTGAACAATCAAACCGGTAAGATAAATGTGGATATCACAAAGAGGCAAACACACAAAATTCATAACCCACAACACTGGTTGTACAAGGAAAGCCCAATATGGGAAAAACCTCGGTGAGAAATGTTGTTGGAGTCTACTGCTCCAATCCAGCCTCACAATGAAACAACAAATTATAATGATTTAGGGCACCAACCCAAGGAGCACGAACCCATACTAATTTAGGGCACCAACCCAAGGAGAACCAACCCCTACACCAAGCTCCAACTCGATGTTGTATAATGAAATACAATTATAGCACCTAGTTGCAAATGAGTTCTGCAACACCTGATCAATGGATTTCTATCGGTTAACAACCTCCTCTTCTTCACTGGTTCTCACACTATTGGTTATCAGATTACTCTCTCTAATCACTCACCGGTTACTCTTGGCCTCTCTTCTTTCTCTCTCAGCCTCACACCACACTTTGTCACTCTTGGATGCCTTCTTGACCAATCACACCTCACTTGTTAGCTTGACTGTTAGAATTGCATGTCTGGTTGTAAGATGAACTATTAGGTCTATGTTGGGAAATGGAAAGTCATCCTTAGAACAATATTTATTGAGGTCTCCAAAATATATGCACACTCTAATACATCCATCTAGTTTTCCTACTAAAACAATATTTCAAACCCATTCTGGATAATCTATCAGTCTAATGAAACCAACATCAAGTGATTTATAAATATTAGCCTTGACCAAAAGTGTTATTTGTGGATGCATCTTTCTCAACTTTTTCTTAACAGGTTTTGCATTTGGTGCTACTATCAGGTGGTGCATGACAAGATTGGGATCTAGACCAAGCACAAACCAAACATACCTTAAGCATAACTACATTCTATCAAAATCATTCTAGCATACATCATCACAGCCACATTCGTTCTTGAGATCTTGTGCAAGTACATACAAATCTAAGAGAAAAAATCAAATACAAGATCATGGAGGATAGAAAAACAATGGAAAGCCTATTGGACATGTGAAATGTATATTTTGTTTAATTTCTTTAGTATTTGTATGTTTGATAGATTCTTCATAGATGTTGTGTTGAATCAATTTGTAGATCTAGGCTAGTGGTTGGATTTGTTAGGGTTTACAAATAGGTTCAAATTTAGCATAAATAATTATTATTATAAATTGTATTACTAATGATTATATTGATATATTATTGACTTGTACTAATCAAATGGCATTTTTGGTCAAAGAGTTCTATTAAAAATTTCTTTAATATTTTCTAATGTGTTATCATAAAATCAACAAAACATCATTTGGATTACGCCCTCTCATCCTAAAATATTGTAATTGTTTTGGATGCCATTTCTACGATCTTATAGGTTTTTTGATAATTTTGTATTTTCACATGTGGGTAGGCTCTTAGGAAGTTGTCTATAAAGAAAGTATACAACTGGTCCATAAATTTTGTGACTACTTGATGATTTATTATAGATTTTAGTTTCAAGCTAATTGTTCAAGAATTAGTATTAAAAAGTAATAGTTTGGAACTATTTTTAATAATCTCTCTATATGAGCTCCAATGAAGAAATCCTACTTTTAAGCCAAATTAGATGTTAGATTGGAGATTAGTATGTTATTTAGATAAATGTTATTGGAATTCATTATGATCCTGCTATTGCAAACTTTTAGTCTATTATTACTCATGTTTTATTATAAAAGAAAACCTCTTTTTGTGTTTATAAAATAAGAATTATCATATACACTATTAAACAATTGATGTTGTACACTTTTCTTTTCTTTTTTCTCAATTCTTGGTAGTACCATGGGAGTTGGGTAAAAAGTTAAAATCTATATATATGCCATTTAATTTGTTGAATTATTTTTTGATATTTAATTGCTTTTTCTTGAGTCTTATTACATTGATAGCTTAAACTAAGAATTAAAAGAAATAATTTGATACTAGAAACAAGCAAGGAATAATTTTAAATATTGAAGGGTAGGAAAATGGTACATCTCGGCTTGGGGGGATGTTGTCTAGGTCTCCCCGTCCCATCTAAAAGTTGAAAATTAGGTTTTACATTTTGGTGGTTCAATTGGTGGAAAAAAACCCCAAACAAATGGTTGAAAATGATCCAATCCCTATGTTCTTCCAAAAAATATGTCTTATAAGCTAGGTGTCCATATCTCCTACTCTCTCACTCTACCTCTCTACCTCTCACTCCTCTCTCTATATCTTTATATCCATATCTTCGTCTACCTATTATCTTACCTCTTTATCTCTCTCCCTATCTCTATATCTCTTTCAATATCCTTCTCTATCTCTCTATATCACCCCCTCTCTATATATATATATTGAGTTATGTCTCCCTCTCCCCCCTCTCTGTATCTCTCCCCATCTCTCCCTCTCTCACTCCCTTCTTATCCCCTTATCTATCTCTCTATCAATACCTCTATCTCTCTCTCTTTAGACATGTCTCCCTCCCTCTCTCTATCCATCCATCTCTCTCCCTCTCCCTCTTTTGAGACCTATATATTTATATCTCTTTGTCTCTCTATCTAGACATCTCTCTCCATATTTCTTCATTCATCTCTCTCTATATATGTGTGTGTGTATGTGTGTTCATACGCGCGCACGTCTCTCTCTCTCTCTCTCTCTCTCTCTCTGTGTGTGTGTGTATGTACCTCTTCTCTCCATCTTTGTCTATTGCAAATATAACATGAGCATGTTGGTAATGGAGTTTAACTATCTTCCCAATTCAAAGGTTTTGTTTTAGTCATGTTTGGATCTATGTAAGTGGATGCATAGTCTATTTTAAGCTACCATTTTCCCATTGAAACCTTTGTTGCACAAACAACATCACTTTCTAAATAGCCTACTGATTGACCTCTTTTACTACATAGATGTATGCAAAAAATAGACCAAAATTTTCCCTAATTGATCTTCCACACCTCTTTGGCACATCGATTGCACACAAAGTTGCAATTGTCAGTTTTTATATAGATATACAAATACTATTTATTATTTAGAAACTAGATAAATTAAATAAAAATAAAAAATAACATTTTAAAAGCTAATATATCATTTGATAATTATAATTTATCAACAATATATTTTTTAAATAATTATTTATATTTGGTAAGATTTGCCATAGGGTGTAGTACCCATATATTGATTCCAAAGAGAAATATTACATCACATACCTGATAGAAGATAAGAGCTCAGTGATATAGATAGGTCATCCCCCTTCCCATTTCCAAAACACTCTCCACATTTCCTCAGGCATCAGCTCCTTGTTGCAATTCATAAATTCTTTGAAATTGTCCAAATTGCACTCCTTCCCCACTCTTGCTTTGTAGATATTCCAAGCCTTCTTCATTTTTATCTTCTTGCCTTCTCCTGCCAGATCAAAATATCGTACCATGATACCTGACTCTAGAACAACTTTGAGATTATTCATGGAAGTCTTCACTCCAACAACACTCTCCTCACGAACCAAGCAATGGACAATCCCAAATGCACTAACTAGATAGTCCAATATTTGGACAATTGGATCAAACAACGCTCGATATAT
Source organism: Cryptomeria japonica (assembly GCF_030272615.1). Lineage (NCBI taxonomy): Eukaryota > Viridiplantae > Streptophyta > Pinopsida > Cupressales > Cupressaceae > Cryptomeria > Cryptomeria japonica. The sequence goes on along the minus strand of NC_081411.1, from coordinate 467,475,851 downwards.
CTCCCCATTGTGAACATGGCCGCCACTCTAAAAATCGTGACCCAAAATCTATATAATAGTCAATTTCTTCTTATCCTCTGCCTTCGCAAATGACATGTTAACTTGTTCCTCTGGATTCTCAGTCACCCTATCCTAGAATGCATAGATGCAATTAACTCAAAATGAAATCACCATCCTTCAATCTGCACCTTTGCTACCTGCAACCAATGCCACTAGTTGAATAGTTCTATGTGTGTACAAATATATAGCTTGATTGAAAGTTCCAGAATCTACATTTGATGACCATGAAATGACCTTTTCTTTGAAAAAATATTTATAATTCCAACAAAGACCAACATAATCATCCCATGAATCTTACCATATATCCTCATCAATTTTATAATAAAAAAAAATTCAGTTGTGAAACATCAAAGCCATTTCTATCACAACCATATCCTCTTGAATCTCAAGACTAGGCATGCGGATAAAAGAAAACAAAGTCCTTACTCTATCAATCATACCACGGGCTATATTCCTTACCTTGGTATTTCAACTTATTCCTTCCTGTGAAAAGCCAACTCCCTGATTCAAATCCACAGAAATGATATCCTTTAGATCCTCCAACAATTGGGTCTCATACAACACTACATCCTCTATATGGCTTCTAATTGTTGGAAACCAATAACATTGAGATGGGGGAGTGAATCAGTGTTATACTGGAATAGTAAATTTTAGCCTTATTAAAACATCCATACACCAACCGGTATACTGGTATAAACATAATTGAAAGAAGTAAAGCAACTAATAAGCCAATCACATAAATGAGAATCATATCACACAGATTTATATGTGCAAAACCTCAAAGAGGAAAACCACGATGGGATTTGTGACCCACAATATCAATCCACTAGCCATATGAAGAGATATTACAAAATATGAGGGACCTGCACTTGTAGGAAGGCTTACAACCTATAACACACTGCTCAATCACAATAGGAGCCTCACTGACTACATAAAATTCCAGACTACAATTTGGAGAAGTGTGAACTGCTAAGATAACATCTTCTATGCCGGAATACAGTTTCAGTTTAAGCTCTCTATGTTCTAGTCTCAATCCCTAAACCCTTTACCAGAATAACCCTTACAATAATTTCCTCACATACATGATCTCTCTGATATATTTCACATTATATTACATTCACATATCCATCACCATGTCCATGTCTATCTATATCAAAATGATCTATCAAACTGTCCTATATACCCTATACAAATTTTGCATGCCTTATGTCGACTTACAAAGATATATACAATATTAAATTACATGTCGACCAGATAACATAAATGTATAAACATTAAAAACAATTGTCGATGTCGAATCCAAGATATGTCAACCTCCAATATCGATAACCTGTTGATCACTATATTTGAAAATAAAAAAATATATAAAAAATGTATATTCCCATAGGCGTGAAGACTGAAAGATGTTTTCGGCCAGCAAATTGTATCGAGCACTGCAAAAGAAGTTTCATCGAAAGAGTATTTTCATCGAAATGAGGCATGTAAAGCACCAAACAAAAGTATTTCGGCAAAAAGTCACTTTCGATGAATGTAGAAAATCACTCATCGATACCCCAAGTTTCATCGAAAAGGTAAAAGCAAAAAGCAAAAAGGGGCAAAAAGTGATTTCGAAGGAATATCATTACCGAAGAAACTCATAAAGCACTCATCGAAATGCAAGTTTTCATCGATGAACATGATGTCGAACAAAGGCAAAGTTGTTTCATCGATAAAGAGGGATATCGATGAACATACATAGGCCTTCACCGAAGAGAGAAACTCATCGAAAGAATGATTTCGATGGAAATTGCAAGTGACTAATCGAAAAGGGGTCTATCGATGAAAGAATGATTTCGATGAGTCTTAAAAGTGGGTTCTCGACATGAGCTTTTCACCGAAACAATAGTATCGAAGAAAATGAGCTTTCGATGGAAGATTTAAACACTCGGCCGAAGACAAGGGTTTCATCGATAACTTGAAATATGAGCACTTTGAGCGAACTGTACTTCCCGCGAAAGAGTTAAAGGCCCAATTGAAGAGTGTCACATCTACAATTAAGTTTAAACACTTGAGTAGCCGTTATAGATGCAGAACATTAACTGTGCACAAGTTGCCCATATGATTACAGTTGAACTGAGTGAATTTTCGTAAGAACCAGATCGATGCGAAAAGATTGAAAACTGCGAAGAACTTGCGGAGACTTGCAAACGATAGCCAGAAGAGTTGAGCATTCTTCCAAGTAAGTGTTGTCTCTCGTATTTACTGTAATTATGGAACCTTCGTCTTCTTCTTCTAAAAAGAGTAGGAAAGGAAAAGAGCTGAATCCTGAAGAGAAGCCCAAGAGACAAAAGAAAGAAGGGAGAGCTCTGACTCAGGATTTGTTAGACCAGTATCCATCGTCTAGCGTAAGGTCCAAAAAGATTAAAAGTGAAGAAGAAGGATTAGAGGATAGATTTGAAAATCTAGGAGACATTTGGACTGAAATCAGAGGGCATGAGTTATTCTTATTTGGCTACAAAAGAAGGGATGCACCAGAACCCATAAGTAATCTATGGAAGAAGAACTTAGGCAAATTGGTAGTCCCAAATGTGTTTGTAGACGTAGAATTGATGAAAGCTCTGGTAGATTGCTACAACCCAAGAACCAAAACCATATGTGATTACAGAGGGAATACATTAGTAGTAATTAACAAACAGACTATTGATATGGTCTTTGATTTGGACTGGGAAGTAGAGGAGAATATCAATATGAAGAAACTTTCACAGGAATTCTTTAGTTTGGAAAATATCTATAGGACTTGGAGACTACCTGTTCACAGGCCAAAAGTGGGTGGGTCATTTGTTTCGTTTGGCAAAGATGACAAGGTGCCGTTTGATGTCAACCACTTCCATCCATATTTCAAGTATACATATTATGCTGCAGCCCAAGTACTAGGCCTGGAGGCTCATCCACTCATGGATATTGGGGTTATGGTTCTGTGTGCTGACTTACAGTCAAAAGACCCTAGGTCATTTGATTTTGTCACTTATGTTGCAGATGCCTTAAATCATGGATTAGAAAAGATGAAAGGGGACCTTGTGAATATTCATTTTTCATTGTACTCCTTGTTAATGCATATCATTCTTTATTGTGGACAAGAAATTAACTTCTGGTCAGATGAGTTCAGCATTAGATCTTATGATAAGAATGGTCTGAAGAAGCCAGCTCAGTTATGGGTGTCTGCATGGGACCAGAGGTTCATGAACAACCAATATTGGCACTTTCAAGAATACTTTGTGAAACCTCTTAGTGCAGCTTTTGGGCAACACAGGGATTACACTTTGTCCCCTGAAATCAAGAGGTTCCTTAGACCAAAGGACTTCTCTCCAGAGTCACAGATTGATCATAATTGGGGTGATTGGTATTGCCATGATAATCACACAGAAATAAGGGTATTTGGATATGAAGGGCAACCCCACATGCTTCCGATTACAGTGCCAAACAGGGTGGCTAGCCTTGAAATTATCAGACAATTATCTATTGCCAGTGCTAAGCATCTTACAGACTTCGGTAAACAATCTATTGTTCCAGGTTTATTAGTCTTCTCTGATTTCATTGTTAAGAGTTCAAAAAGTTATCATTTACTTCAGAATAAATTAGACTATTATGGCATGACTCTGGGTGAGCCTAGGGAAAATTTCGATCCTGAAGGATATATAAGAGCTGCAAATGGAAAAGGGTTAGGGGAATGATAGATGGAGACCTAATTGGAAATCTCCAAGACCCTCTGGAAGTAGCTAAAAGGCTGCTTCAACATGAAGCAGAAATTATGCACAGAGTGCCTTCAATATTCCTTCATTTCATTAATACTAAGAAGGACAGTCAGCCCCTAGCTCACATGTCACCAAAGTCGACTGCCAGTAGTATCCCACCTGATTCTCCTAGGGAAGATTATCCTCCTGGTTTTGAAGCAGAAATGAATATGGACACTGGCGAGATTAACATCAAGGATGTTGTTGATATCAGAATGACTGAGCACGAAGACTTCGTTGCTGATGATGGATTTGCCTCTTCTAGGGAGTTCCTCTCATTTTTGTACCAATACAAAGGAGCTCATGTAAAACGAAGCATGGCTGGAAGACCAGAGGAGGAACAGATGAAGAGATTACAGGATGAAATTGATGTCCTCATGAAAGACATGACTCCTGAGAAAGGGAGGAAATTATTAAAAGAGGCTGGTGTAATCATCTTCTCCGGTTGGGATATAAATTCAGCACTTTTATTTGATGGCTTCCTGAAGAAACAAGATTTGAATCAACAGGTGTTGCCTCAGGAGATAGATAAATTGTTCCTAGGCTCTGGATATGATCCAGACAAGAAAGCTCTCCTACAGTGGGCACTATATCCAAAGGGGAAGAGGCCTATCATTGTAGACATTGAAGAAACCTTTGGACACCTCATGGTTCATCAAGTTGGGAAAACTGATCCTAGGGTCACTGCAAAGCTCAACCTGGATGTTGCAAGATTGAACCTAGACCAGACAGAGTTTTTGGTCAGAGAGAACATCACATATAAGGGGTTATATGAAAAATCTAAAGAGGAAAATCAAAAGTTGCAGGCAAAAGTATTGCAACTAGAGACAGGGACTCCTATCAGCGAGTACACCTCATACCTCGCGGGACGTAGCTTGGACGATGTCTCTGATGCTCTGTACTGGAAGTATCAAGCAGAAACGGCAAATAAACGCGCAGACAATATCCAACAAAAGATGGACAAATTGGTCAATGATATCATCGGACATCGGTTTAACACCATGCTCTTACAGGTTGAACCATATTGGAAAGTATACAATGGAACGATAAAAGCGTTAACAGAGCATGAGAGGTTAAAAGCACGACTACATGAAGTACTACACAATGTTGATGCCATGACACCAGAGGAAAAAGCCGAGGGGACTGCGTATATGGAAAATCATATCAAACTTGAAGATACGCTGAGAAGAGACCTAAAGGAATTAGATGATGAGAAACCCATTGGAATGCCTTCCGTCTACAAAGAAGGAGAAGTGATATCCCTGGAGGATTTGCAAAAAGAGCTCATCAGCGTCAGGGATTGGGCCTTGTCAGAGATAGATCGAAGTAAGGATATGGCCCCTACTGTTAACCAGATAATATTCAAGTATCTGTCGCTGGGAGATGAATTGAAGAAACAAACTCCTCGAATCAAAACCTTCAAAGACAATGATTACATTCATCATTTGGGGCTCCTGAATCTCTTTTTGCTTAAGTTTAGAAATATTCAAATTAACGATTAGTATTGTGAAAAGTCGTGTCTCTTCGTGAAAAGCCTTCATCCTCATATATATATGAGAATGATTTTTGTAATGTAAGGGGATAAGGATTAGATAAGAAGAAGATGGCAATGTATGACAGCCTGTAAGTTTTACAAAATTTCGATGGAATACATGCTATGAACTGTTGCTTTTCTTTGCGTATGTGTTGTGGATTATTTCACTTTGTTTTGGCAATCGTCTGTGATATTATCTAAAGTGATCAGGTTATTCATATCCTTGAAATCAAATCTGTGCTTCATGTTATAACGTTGAAACAAAAGTTTTGCTTGCGAATTGTAATTGTTCCTTACAGTACCTCATTGATTGGTCCCTTAAAGGTAGGGTTAAATTCATTCAATCAACACATGATATAAGCATTCAAATTGATCTCAAAAGAAATAATAACCGACAGGTCAACAAAAGGGTGGATTAAAAAACTGTCTCACAGGCTCGCATAATAAGTCCTGAAGAAAGTACAATGACTCTGTAGCCCAAACAGCAAAGAAGGCACTGGTCAAAACAGATTACACTCATCATTATATTTCACCATTTGTTATTTTAAAAGCAAACAGAAGTAGTTAGGAAACATAGATCGAATAGCTTCTACAACAACAATCTTGAACTCATCTGTTATATCTCCATTCAAGGAACTCATGCCATTTCAAAGATCAGGAGATATCAGATTAGGATAATACATCTGCTATAAAAAGCACTGGTTATTGGAGACATTCAGTGAAGAGGTATACCTGCCTAGGTCCTGCAGAGCCTAAAGTGAGAGAGTTAGCAACCAGACAGGTTCACTCTATATGTTGGCCAAGTCAATTGGAGGGTTTGATCATAGGAGTTGGCATTTCCTTAGAACCTATCCAATCTGTTGATTTGAGACCCAGCATAACCTTTACTAAACCATGTCGGCCGGCATTGCCGATGACCAAAGAAATCCTTTTGTTCTTCTGGTGTCGGTGTCGGTGCTAGTGTCGGTGTAGAATCTATGAAGTGTCTGTCGGTACACCATAGAATCAAAAAATGAAGCTGGAAAACAAAATCATGTTGCCATCAATGACAACATCATGAAACCAACAAATAGAGTGTCAATTGCCAACAATCTCCCTTTTGGGTATTGATGACAACACTCATGTGAAAAATGGTCAAGGTTTCATCTGCCAGTTTCATCCTACCCTGCTCCCCCTGAGCTGACTATGCAAAGTACTCCATATCTCCAAAAATCCATAACTCCCCCTAATGTATACAACTCTTTTTATTCTTTTTCACATCTATACTACTCCCCCTTTGACATAAATGCCATTAAAAATTCTAAAAAGAATGTCAAAGAATAAGAACTGTATAATGAATATCCCCAAAAATGTCTTACCAGAGCCTAACCAACTTCAAAATTTCTGGATAACCCTTCTCCAGTAACTCCACCTAAGTATCCTAGTCAGTTTTGAATGCGCCAGAAATAGATACAAGTCCACTCAATAAATGTGCAAAATATTCTTTCTCATTTACCTTTGTCAGTGTGGGCTTTCCCACCATATCCATGCATTCTTTCTTGTGTACACAGAGTGAATCCAACCGAGGACTCACCAAGCCTCTCATACTTCTGGCTCTTCTAAGTATTTTGTCTCTTTCCATCTCAAGAGCAGAAATTTGATTCTCCAAAATCAAAATTTGACCATCAATTGATGTAGCCAATGAAATCAATCCATCAAAAGAGTTATCCATACTTGCAATTTTCTCTTGAATCTCCTTTATCTTTTTATCCACATTAGTTGTAATTATTTCAGTATTACAACATACCCTATATATATTTGTACATTATTTCAAATAATTTTCTATTAGGATTAGCTTCTCCTCAATCTTTTTCTTCTCTATTTCAATTACCTGAACAAAAGCAGCTCTTTTAGCCTAGGTAAATCTTTCTAGTGCTTGTTGGTTTGATATATGTTGTAAGGATTGAAAGTCCTTTGAGATATGCTTAGTGATTACCTTAAGATTTCTAGATGGGCTCGCTTCATTTTCAATCTTACACTCTGGGACCAGTCTGTGTAGAAAAGTGATTGACTGGTCTATAATCCCTTTATCTGTAGATCCATCGTTCATCAATTTTTGTGCAACCATCATCATCAATTCAGTGGGACTTATCTCTGTGATGTTTTTCTTTTCTACCTGAGAAGTGTCAATTAACAATAATGATGGTTCAACAACTGTTGGTTCCTCTGTAGGAACAATCTGTGTAACTGTTGGTTCCTCTGTAGGAATAGTAACCTCAACCTATACATTTGTATCCGAAGGACAATTGTCCTCAATATTAGTATCTTGTACAATGTCAGTTTGTTCATTCTCAGTATTAGCTGGTAGCTCAGTATTTGTCTATACATCTGTATTTACCGGGAGCTCAATTTCCACTATCTTAATATTTTTCAAAACTGAGGGTGAAGTACCCATAATCCCCTTTCCTTTTCCTTCAACTGGGGTATCTACAGTGTCTGTCTTGGTTTCCGGTGAAGTAAAGAATCCTCTATTTGTTCATCATCCTCTTAGTTATCATAATAAAATTGAACATTCTTCAACATGCCATCTTTAGTGATTTCATCTACCAATTCTGCACAAGTTTTAGGTGAAACCTTACCAGAATCAATGTCATTCTTCTTCTTCCTCTTAGCAGTACCGGATGCAACTGCAAGTGTAGCTTTAGGTGCTTGCTTTTGTGTTGGTAGCTTGATTGTGACCTTCCTAACCGGTTGCTTCTTAGCTTTTGCCTTTGTTTCCTCTGGTTTCTTCCTAACAAGCCTCTTAAATGCTAACGGTGTTTCATCCTCTGATTTTGATTCTCCAGTGACAGGCTCAATGTGAACTTCCAGATCCTTCCTCTTTCTGCCTTTCTCTGGGACAACATCAATTAGTTCTTTTATGTCCTTTGAGACCTTCTACACATTTTTTCTTTCTTTTCCTTCCTATTTCTCTCTTTTCTTTTGTTTCAATCTCTTGAGTTTTCTATTGTGCAGTACCACAAGGCTTCTCTACCTCATCTATTGGTGTATCAATTAGCATTTTTGCATAAGCATCAAGAATTTGTGCATCCACCTCTTAGCCCATTTCTTCAATCCAAATCCTTCAGGGCTTAACTGCTTCCATGAGAGTCTCATCCTTCTTTACCATGAAGCATATGTCAGTAGAATATTTTTCTATAATATGCTCAGGTACCCTTACCCTAGACCTCATAGATTTTTAAAATGCCTTAATATACCCCCATACCTTATCATCTCTCTGGCTTCCTAATGCAACAATTGACTATTTCAATTGTCTTCCTACCAGGATTTCAAAAGCCCATTACCTCTTACTAGAACCAGGTGTATCATTCATAAAATATAATATTAGACAAACTAACAAGTTCCCATACGAGAGTGTACCCTTCTTTTCACCCTTGATATTTCCTAGATTTATCAACAACTCATCAAGCATCCAACCGCATAGATCTAATTTTACATTATCTCTCATCATTTTGGATGCAGCCAAAATGCATGAACTAGAAACAAAATTCAGTCAGTTTGACTGAGTTACCTTATACCCGATGATCATGCTACCAAATTTGATGTCTGTTTCGGTGATAGTGCTCACTGTCATGGATCTTTTGTCAGATGTAGCGCCGGTGATCTTCCTCATGAAATCATTTTAAACTTTCTTGTCTGGGTTTTGCCCTACTGATGGCAAACCAGTGATTGCTCGGATGACTTCCTTGGTGATTTTGTAAGGTCTGCTCAACCATATGAATTCCCCATGTACTTTGCTCAGTATATATCTGATTATCTCATCCTCAAACTCCGGAATATCTAGAATGTCTATAAACCCTAGTTCTTCAATATGTTCTTCAATATGTTTGTATGTCAGTTTGATCTTTCTAGATTCTCCCATTAGCTCACTCATATACATGCCCTTAATTTTGAAGTTCTCGAGTCCTAGATATGACAGTGAATGTATGCCCTAACATCCTCTACATACACAACTCCCTCCAAAATGTGAGAAATTCTCCAATCGAATCTTCTAGGGTAGCCACATGTGGATACCGATTGAAAATTAACCTGGGGCGGTCCTTGACCTCTAGGACAGTTGGGTTTGCAACAAAAATAGGAATAGAAGATGATCCCGCTTCCATGTTTAAAGATAAATACCTTTTGATGGCTTCTTGGTGAAAACCCTTAAGAAATTCTTCCAGACATTGGTGAAATCGCTCAAGAAGAAATCTGATTGCCTCTTAATAGCCTTTGATCACACTTAGTCGCTCTTAATTGCTCTTAATGCAAGGTGATTAATAATTTAGTGTATTCAACCTTTTAACCTTCGAGAAAAACCCTAATCTTCTATTGACATAAATGATTGCCGGTGAAAGATATTGGATCTCGCTCAAAACATATCCATGTCGGATAATCCTCTCCAATATCTGGAACATTTTCCAGAACCTCTTCCCGGGCCATATGCAACATCTTCATGAATTTTGCCTACCCTTAAGGTATCTGCCTCAGATACCAGATGAGTTTCCTGTCGATGCAAGAGCAACCTCTTCTGCTAGATAAGTAACCAAGACATTCCCATCTGATGTTTGTTCTCCAGTCTTCCTAACATATCTTTGAGTATGATGTTGTCGGATTTCACTCACCTTCTCTTTTCCTTTCTCATTTGATCCTCCATTACTAACCGATGGATTTTTCTCTTCATCATCCTGATTTTGCAAAAGTTCCTTCCTCCTAGCTTGAATAGATGATAGCCTCTCTTGTAGGACAAGAATGAATTCCTTAGAAGAATTCAATTCATTTTGTAGCTTTAAGTTCTTCAACCTTTCAACATCATAATCTTCAAGTGCCATCTCAAGTTGCTTCTCCAAAGCCATATTCATTGATTCTGGTTTCAAGATCTTCCTCAAGTTGTTAAACTTCCTCTGAGGCACAAGGCTCTAATACCAATTGTTGGAAACCAATAACACTGAGAGGGGGGGTTAATCAGTGTAATACCAGAATAGTAAATTTGAGCCTTATTAAAACATGCATACACCAACCGGTATACCGATATAAACAAAATTGAAAGAAGTAAAGCAACTAATAAGCCAATCACATAAATGAGAATCATAACACATAGATTTATATGTGGAAAACCTCAAATAGGAAAAACTACGGTGGGATTTGTGACCCACAATATCAATCCATTGGTCATATGAAGAGATATTACAAAATACGAGGGGCCTACACTTGCAGGAAGGCTTACAGCCTAGAGCACACTTCTCAATCACAATAGGAGCCTCACTAACAACATAAAATTTCAGACTACAATCCAGAGAAGTGTGAATTGCTAAGATAGCATCTTCTATGCCAGAATACAGTTTCGGTTTAAGCTCTATTTGTTCCGGTCTAAATCCCTAAACCCTTTACCAAAATAACCCTTACAATAATTTCCTCACATACATGATCTCTCTGATATATTTCGCATCATATTACATTCACATATCCATCACCATGTCCATTATCTATCTATATCAAAATGATCTATCAAACTGTCCTATATACCCTATACAAATTTTTCATGCCTTATGTCGGCTTACAAAGATATATACAATATCAAATTACATCTCGGCCAAATAACATAAATGTATAAACATTATAAAAAATTGTCGATGCCAGATCCAAGATATGTCGGCCTCCAATACCGATAAACTTTACTAAACCATGTTGTCCTACATTGCTGATGACCAAAGAAATCCTTTTGTCCTACTAGTGCCAATGTCGGTGTAGAATCTGTGAAGTGTCTGTCGGTACACCATAGAATCAAAACATGAAGCCGAAACACAAAATCATGTTGCCATCAATGACAACATAGTGAAACCAACCAATAGAGTGTCAATTGCCAATACTAATCCCATCATTAGCCAGCTAGTCTACCACCATGTTACCTTCACGGTAAGTATGGGAGATAGTGAAATCTGAAACATACCTCAACTTTTCCAGAATACTGGGTAACCATTTTTTAAGTCTCCAGTTTGTGATATTTGACTTCAAGATAGCATTAACCACTAATTGATAATCTCCCTCAATTTCTATATTACATAAACCTCTTTCCCAACACAGAGCCAAACCTCTTTCTAGAGCCTTCATTTTAGCCTCATTGTTAGTGGCCAATCCCATAAAGCCCTTTTCAGCAACAACCAAATTTCTAGACTCATCACGGATAATAGCACCAAATCTCTCTTCTCTTGGATTGCCTTTGCTAGCATCGTTGAAATTCAACTTTTGCCAATCCTTCCTTGGAGCCTTCTATTTAACTTGTAGACACCTAAATTTGTTCATACCCAATCACACTTGACCTTATCCCGTTCTAGCCAATTAAATAAATATTTATTATTTATTTAATTAATCCTTTATCCTTACCCACCATTTTATTTAATTAAATTTAGCCTTCACCCTTAATTAAATAAATTTACATTTATTTAATTAACTTTATCCTTCACCCTTAATTAAATAAATTTACATTTATTTAATTAAATTTAACCTTCTCCATTAATTAAATCAATTTACATTTATTTAATTGTGTCTAACCTTGTCCTACAAATCCTCCTACTAAATCAATTATTTAATACCTATTTAATTAATTGATTTAAGCTAATTAATCCTACAAATCCTCCTACTAAATCAATTATTTAATACCTACTTAATTAATTGATTTAAACTAATTAACCCTCTTACAATTTTCCCTATTATTAAATTCATCCACTCATTCTCTCTCCTCATGTCACATCCTCCTAACTTGGTCAGTTGCACTATAATCCCTCCTTATCTAACATAATCACTTTCACTAATTATTTGCACATTCCTAATCTCCAAGGTTAAGAATGAGTCAACCACATGCCATAAATGGCTTTCTCATCTCACCCTCCAAACCTTAAATGCTACCCACTTTTGTCTACCCAAGGAATTTATTTTCCCCATGCTCCCCTTCCCAAAGAATTTTTAAATCCTTAATAACTTTATTTTTCCCATACCTCTCTTCTCAAGGAATTTTTAATTCCTTGTTCCTCTTCCCAATAACCTTTGTCCCTCTTCCCCATTTCCTTGAGGAGTGTGGAGTCAAGGAATGCCTTTATGGTTAAATCTCTTGGATCTCCCACTTGTCATATCCTCTCACATTCAATCTTGGCCCTTCATCATCTTTTGATCTCCACCATCCATTCCAAATTTGAAAATCTATAAATTTAAGCCTCTTATCTCATTTTAATCACCCCTTCATGTGCTATCATTATGTTGTTAAGTTTATCACTCAATCATCTTCACACCTCCATCATGTTGCTAGACCAATGAGAAACAACATCCAACCAATCATCATCATATCAACATAATTATTTCATTTTCCCCTCTTCATAACTTCCTGCTTGTTTTTTTCTTTTACAAACAATGGTTGCCTCCCCAGTATTTAACAGTTTCCATTTCTCCTCCATTCACTTGTCGTTGATGATCATCTTAGAAGGCATAAATACTTCCCTGAACACCCTTCGATTTTTCTCTTTCCAAATCTGCCAAGCAATAATCAAGGGCCCAACAATACAGATGTCCCTCCATTTTGAGTTAATCCTTTCCATTGGCCAAGAACTCAAAAAGTCAAATAATCATTCCTTGTAGTATTCCACTCAATCATCTCCATAAACCAATCCCAACATCCTACAACAAAAGGACACCAAAGGAGAAGGTGGCTAGAAGTTTCTTCATTTTTTCTACACATTGGACAGATATTGGGTCCTTCTATACCAGTGGTCTTAAGTCTATCTTCCATGAGGATCCTACCTTGTACAGAAATCCATAAGAATGCACCTACCCTTGGAAGCACACGCTTATCCCAACAAAGCCTATTGGCCAACGAATCTCCCTACTTCTCTTTCTCTATACTACATACCCGCGACTAACCTTATATTCTTCGCTTTTGGCCACACACCAAAGGACTCTTATTTATATGCCAGAAATCAAATTGAAATGATCACAAGAGTTCAAAACATGATCTTCTTGAGCATGGATGGAAGGCAATGGATGCAGCAAGTAGAAATAGAAGGAATTAAAAGATGTTGTGGATGTTGTGGTAAAATAAATCATATGGAGAGAGAATGCAAGGTAAATTCTAGGTTTATGGAGAAGTAGATTCCCAACGATAAACTGATACGAACGGTTAGAAAGGAAGTGGTTCTGAAAAAGAATATTGAAGGCATTCAGATTGTAAATTCTGGATCAAAATGCTTTGATAATCCACAAGGGGTCATGGTAAAGAGAAGACGGTAGCATCCTAGGAAGAAGTGGGTTCATCTCGGGTGAATGTCAGGGATCAAGGTAATGATAACACAGACAATCAAATGATGGTGTTGGGTAATTCAAATACTAAAAAAAATCTGACATGGGTTCGGAGGATGACTTTGGAATTGATCAAGATCTGGATATTACAAACTCTAGATTCCTTAGCCAATTGGCTAATGTCATATTGGGTAGGATGAAAATTGGTAGGGGAAGAAGAAGCAACAAACATAATAGAGAAGATAGAGTGAAGGATAAGGGAATTATTAGTGTGATTGACTTTCCGAAAAAGTCCAAGGGATCAATCCAAGGGAGCGAAGTCCTCCCTTGGAGGGCAATGAAAATCCTCACATAGAATGTTAGGGACCTATCGGCCCCTATGAAAAGGCGCTTGGTTAAACGCACGTTAGAAACCTCTTCTAATGATGTGATTTTATTACAAGAAACCAAGCTTAATGAAGAAAAGGTGGTAGGTTTTTTGAAATATTGTAGCAAATGGGATGACCTTTTTCAAGAAATAAGAGGATCAGCGGGCAGGTTGGGAATAACGTGGAATACGCTTGTTGTGGCTATTAAACTAATTGAAGCAGCAGAGCATTGGATGGTATATAGTACATAAAGTGTTGTTTGCTAAATTTGGAGTTTGCATTGGTCAATTTCTATGGACTAATCAAAACAAAGGAGAAATCTGGAATGTGGGAGTACTTGTCTAAATGTATTGGGAAGATTGGGAGGCATACAATTATAGTGGTAGAGTATTTTAATATATTAGATCTTAAAGAGAAAAGTGGAGGTCTCACAAAGATTAATAGAGCAATGGAGGATTTTAGGGGACTTGTGTCAAAAAATGAAATTATAGATATTGTATCAAAAAATGGACAATATACGTCGACTAATTGCAAACTCAACTTTACCAATATTTTGGACAAATTGGACCAATTTCTAGTGGGGCTAGCCTGGTTGGATAGCACTTAGACCATTGCCTCAAGAATCTTTCCTATTTCTATTTCAAATCATTTTTGGGTGCATTTGGAGATTGATATTGGTGAGAGCAAAAATAAGGGGTACTTCAAATTTCAAAGCATCTGGTGGCAAGATGAATCCTTTATCCCCAATATCAAACAATGGTGAGAGGAGAGCAAGATTTTTAAAGGTAAGCCTAGTTTTTTGTTTTGTCAAGTGATTGAATTATATAAAGAGAATAATTAAAACCTATAATTTAGATAAGTTTAAGAATATCTTTTCTCAAAAACTGAAAACGAAGGAGGAGTTGAGTGCTTTTAATGATAAAGTCATCCAATGTGGAATGCATAATGAAGATTTTGTAAGGGAGGAATTAAAACCCAGGCTGTCAGAACTATTAGAAAGGGAAGAGATTTATTGGAGAGACAAATCCAAAGAGATGTGGATTGCAGATGGTGATTCTTATACTAGATATTTTCACTCGTCGATCAAAGCTAGAAGAGTTGTCAATAGGATTGAGGTCGTTAGAGATGAGGATGGCAATTGGTGTACAGATGCTCAAGGAATTGAGAAAATTGTGGAGTAACATTTTAAAAATTTACTTGGCAGTGGGGCTATAGGAGATAGCAATCTTTGGGATAAGGTGGCAGATGTTATTAAGAAGGAGGTCACACAAGAGAATAATGCGTTCTTGATGCAACCTTATTCCTTAGAGGAATTTGTAAGAAATTTAAGTAGCGAAACAACTTCCCCCACTAACCTTGAGAGGAGGGTAATGCAAAAACCTTACAAATCGTTACAACAGTTATAGAAACCTAACAAAAATAATGAAAATATCATGCATACCACAACACGACAACACAATTATTTACGTGGGGAAAACCCTTTCGGGAGAAAAACCCCACACTCCAAAAGCAGCTCAATATAGTATTCAACAATCAATAACATATTACAATATACTTGCAGAGCAAGCTCTTCGCGGGAGTACCACTAATCAGAGACTCAGAGGTAACTCCATTGCCATAAGACTCTTACACACAACCTCTATCTCATGCACCTCATATGTGTAACATGCTAAAATGAAATAGCAAGGTAGAATGAAATTAAGCATTTAAACATAAATGTAACATTGCAAATTTAACATATAAAGGAAGAGAATTTTTTTTTAAGTATGAACAAATATCAGCAAGTAACTAGCTCTAACTAGCTTTTAATTGAGAATTACATCACAATGAACTAAACCAAAAACATGAACGGAAGATATAAAAGTAATTAATGCATTGCATTAAAATGAAGAGAGAGGGTTTAGAGAGTACATTTCATCTCATGCTAACATTCTAAACTTCATAATTTTATCAACATACCAGTGAGGAGGGAAAGTATCATTAGGGCACTTTTTTGCCCAACCACGAACTCACTAGTCCCCGACGTCATATCCAACTGGATTGGCCCGACCCTTTGTAGGGAGGTAACATGAAGTGGAACTCATGTCATCTAAGACTTAGTGTTTAGGACCTACACAAGCTATTCATCCATACACTATGGGTAACCCCTGTTGGATATTATTGGCATATGATGAACCAGAATGATGATATGATGATAATGTATGTTGTCATTGATGTCAATATGTATGTTGTCATTGATGTCAATAAGTGAAAGTGAACCGGTATGCAGATTGGAAGAAGACGGTGAACCGGTATGAATATTTGTAGTGAACCGATGTCGGGGTTTCACTAAGTGTGACTACTGGTTGGTAGTCTCAGCTCTAGGGTTTCCAGTTTGGGAATCCAGCTTGTGCGATGCAACCGAAGACATCATGTGATGAGTTAGCCAAGAGATGAGAATGAGATCAAGGTGACAGTTTTGTACACGTGAAGGATTTCCTTGAGGATCTTGCATGTGAAGATTGATTGCATTAAATGTCTACCTCAGGAATGAACATTCTTCTTGGCGGTATGAGAAGAAAGCGTGATGGGTTACCAATTCCCATATACGGTGAAGAATGAATGATGCAGATTGTCTTGTGATCTATTTAAGATTGTATTGTTCTATGCAAAGTGTTTGGATGGTCAGGATTAGACCGCTTGTATTGTAAACCTAAATGCTTAGGGTTTAGGGTTTATGCTACCGACCTAAGTGTTGTCTATAAGGTCAATGATGTTTGTTATTGTTTGTTGTTGTCAAATATTGTGTGTGTTTCCGAGTTATGAGATACTTTCTAGACCAGTAAGAGGAAAACTGTAGAGTGTGATTGCAGAAGAGAGGAAATGAAAAGTGCGTATGGTGAAAATGGATAACAATAATAACAATATTGAAAGGCTAAATGAATTCAACCACCAAACCCTAGCCTAACAATCAACAAAGATCCACCATAACATATGAAGATTACCTAAGACAATTCAAATAACTCAAAATCACAAAGATTATACCAATCACATGTCCAATAGGGTTTTGATCTCCATTCTTCCTATCTCCATTGATCTTGCTTGATATATTTGCTCTCAGATTTTTATATGCACAAGAGCTCAACAAAGAACGGAATGTGGTTGCAAGTAGGATCGTAGTGTAGCCAAGTACTCCAAAATCAGTCATTAGGGTTTGACAATGAAGAAAGCATCTCCTTAAATAGAAGTCACAATATGAAATGGAGGGATAAGATTGAGAGGTGTAAAAAGAGAGGTCGGCTAGGATTAGAGGGTAGGTAGAGAAAATAGTAAAATAATGAAAGAGGTAGGTAGTGTATGAATTAAGAGATGAATGACATGTGTCATGTGTAGAAAAAGATAATGAATTAATTAAATAAATAAAGATTTATTTAATTAATAGAAGAAGTAGGACAATTAAATAAATAAAATATTTATTTAATTTATGGAAAGGGATAATTTAAATAAATAAATGTATTTATTTAAATGAGAAATAAGGCTAGAAGAGGATAAATGAATTAATTAAATAAATAAAAATTTATTTAATTAATAGAAGAATTAGGCTTAGATAATTAAATAAATAAAATATTTATTTAATTAGACATGACAATTTTAGGTGTCTACATTTTGCCCCTCTTTGAGACAATGCGGCTTGTCGCGTTGTTTCAAAGAAGATAAGATGAACTGATACAGAGTTGCCCCAGAATGGGAATGATATGCCCCCTCGAGAGATTGGATGAAAATGTCTGAAAAGATTGCAGACAATCTCTCGATAAGAAAGACGGGATAGAATGGATTGACTGGATAAAGTAACAAAGTCACGGGATGAAGAAGACTGACTCGGGAAAATGCAAGCGAGGGCTAGGGTAGGCTATAAGATAGACCACGGGGGAAAATACATCCTCATTGTCATCTACACATCCACGAGAGCAAAGTGCAGAGCGAAAATAGAGCAGCAGCAGTCAGCAGCGATGGCTTTCGTTCATAGATTCGACCGGGTTCGCCGATTTCAAAGGCCAGCAGATGCAGGAGAGCCGGTAAGTACCAGAAAACCTCCTCGTACTTTCACGCATTTCAAGTTTTGTCATTAATGCTCAATAGGTAGCAATAAATGCGCTAGGAATAGGGTAGTTAAAAAATGCAAAAACGCGCAACCGCGTCTGTGTCAGTGCCAGGCGCGTCTGTGTCGGGTCCAGGCGCGTCTATGCCTGGGACCGCGTTTGTGAGTAATGCGAGCGCGTTTGCGAATTTCAGACGCGTTTGTGCTCTTTAGGGGCGTTTGTGTTCCCTGGCCGCATTTATGAAAGATTTAGGCACGTATGTGTTCAGAAAGTGCGTCTGTGTTGCAGAAGCGCGTTTGTGCAGTCTATAAGCGCGTTTATGAGTTTAAAGCGCGTTTGTGTGTCAAAAATGCATAGTTTGGTCGTTTAGGTCAAATCGGCAGTTCTGTGATGAACATACGCTGTCGATTGGATAAACTGCTGAGAGGATACACTCAAGCAAGTCCTCTAGGAAGACTAGGATAGATCAAGGCACTTTGTGATGAACAGGGAGCACCAAGATAGGCAGCACTTTGTGATGAACAGGGAGTGCGAATGTGAGTAACACTGTGTGATGAACAGGGAATGTCACACACGTAGTACTTTGTGATGAACAGGGAGCACTACTAGGATAGATAGCAACACTTTGTGATGAACAGTGAGTGTCACTAGGATAGGCAAGCCTATGCATTTAGGTAGCAAGTAGCATTTTGTGATGAACAGTGAATGCCACGATAACTGACATGATTGAGTTGCTTGACTGCAGGAGTATCTGCCTATGCTGGAGTCACGGGAGAGATTCCCGTCGACTCAGAGATTGCGACCAGAGTTGTCGATTCAGGACAGGATTGCTATTGAGGAGATGGGCCTCAGACATGTGCTATATGTGCCCGAGTTTTGGGCAAACATGGGTTTGCTGACTGCACTGGCAGAGAGATGGCACTCCGAGACTTGCATGTTTCACTTGCTTATGGGGGAGATGACAGTGACCCTCGAGGATGTGTATAGGATACTGCATATACCGATCGATGGAGAGCTGATTCCATATGATCGAGATGGAGACAGGGAGGCGCTTAAACGGGTATTCCAGGATCCCAGTTTGGAGATGAGAGCAGGGCACGTGGCATGGGATACCATGACTGCGACAGGGTTAGCGCTGCCAGCTGTTATTGGAGGAGCCATCAGTGGTTTCTTGTGTCCAGACAAGGCTACACGGGGGTTGGCAGTGGGCTGGGGAGGAGCACTAGAGACACTGGTGACTGAGCACACCAGATATGCATGGGGGCCATGTGTCTTGGCACATCTGTACTATGAGCTACATCAATTTGTTTACCATGGATCAGTGGGCTTGGGTTGCGGAGTGACACTGTTACAGGTATGGGCTTATGAGCACCTTCCGATCACACGGCCTATCCACTTCAGAGGCAGAGGGCAGGGACGGAGTTTTGTACACCTGTATGATATGATTACATCACAGCCTCAGATTGGTCGACTGGAGCACTGGAGGCGTGTCATAGATGACATTGATATGGTTATCTGGAGGCTGTACCTGGGGTGCGAGGAGTGGGAGGATGATGCCATGGAGCTGCCCTATACGTTCAGGAGCAGGTATCTGATTGGGCGTACGCCCTACATTTTGGAGAGGCAATTGGTTGACAGGGTTGGGAGACAGTTCGGCAGGATCCAGAGGATGCCGCGAGGCTCGGGCATGTATGCCCGTACAGTCAGGGATCAGGCTCAGTTCGGACCACTGTTATCATATGATCAGGCCATGACACAAATGACAGAGATGCTGCCACTACCTTGGGATATGTGGCCAGAGGTGGAGGATGCAGGGATGGACGCAGAGTATGTTGCGTATTGGGCAGAGCATCTATTTCCGAGGTTGACAGATCCGGGAGAGCTGTTGGAGGGAGAGGCTGGAGGGGATGATGATGATGGTGGTGGAGGGGATGGAGGTAGGGGCCGACGGAGGCGGAGGGGAGTAGTGGGGGAGAGGCGAGTGGCACCTCGGAGGGAGGGAGGACAGGAGGGAGCAGCTCAGGTGGTGAGGGGTCGAGGTGGATTGCCCCTACATGTACCAGCAGCACAGGGTCCTAGAGCACAGGGACCTAGACAGGTGCAGGGACAGGGACAGGTGCAGAGACAGATGCAGGCTCCTAGGCAGGGTCAGAGACAGGTACCTATTCAGGCACCTAGACAGGTACAGGGGGAGGCACATGTGCAGGCACCTGCAGAGGAGGAGCCACAGGCAGAGGCTGAGGGTGGTGATCCTGAGGAGGATGAGCTGCTAGAGCTGAGAGAGATCTGCCAGGGCCAGGCCGACGAGATTGCGGATTTGGAGCGGGAGAGGGATCGCCTCAGGATCAGGCTCAGGGACATAGAGCGAGAGAGAGACCAGGCCATCTAGCAATATACTGAGGCCGAGGCAGCTCTGAGGGCAGGGAGGCAGGCGGCAGAGGATACAGGGGCAGGCTACGCATATGTGCTGCGAGCCGGAGAGGAGATTGGGTATTGGAGAGACCTGTACTACGGTGTCGTGCCAGCGGATCAACGAGCGAGGAGCTTCCATAGATCGTCACGCACAGCGACGGCTACGGGAGGGAGTCGTAGGAGGCAAGCATCTAGTGGTGGGGGATCCTGGAGCGGGTCCATCTACAGCTCAGCGTCCGTCGAGGCCAGGCGACTCCGAGGGAGGGAGTTCATCATAGCCATAGAGGGCTCCCCTTTGTATCAGTATATGTACCATTTTTGTATTGTAGACACCTGCGGGTGATTTTGTAGCCATATGATTCTTTCGACATCATTGTATCATGACACATTTTGATTATATATATGAGAGATGATCCATTTTTGTGGCAGCTATATGCATGTGTACCTTATGTGATGTATGTTCTTATGTGATACATGTTTTATGATATGGATGCTTATATGATATAATGCAATATATTTTTGTTCTTTTATGTTGTATATGTGATGCATGATGCAAATGTGAATGTATGTAATGTACATGAATATGATAATGCAAATGATTATTTACATAATGAAAATGTGAGATGTGCTAACATGTGTTGTATGCAGGATGTGATGCAATTGTGATATCTATATGTATGTATGAAATGCTTATATGTGGTGATGTAGGTGTAACTATATGAAATGCAAATGTTTTTTGGTGTATCATTATACTCAGTCATGTGATTGCAGGCTACGCAGACTCGAGAAGGATAATGGAAGTCAATCAAGAAAGGGGGATGGAAGACAGAAGATATGAACGTGAAAGAGCTTCTTGTGCGTTATCATCATTGAGCTTTATTATGGCAGAATAGGTTATGGAGATAAGACAGTCACAAACAAGGAATGCCCCAGTTCACACTAGACTCACAGTGTCCTCATATCCTTGGACAAGTCATAGCATTACTAAAAGACAATCCACAGACAGCAAATGCAAATAGGTGACGATACCCCATCCTCGCCTTTCTAGTCAAAGACATCCTGGAGATAGAATCTCTAGTCAAAGACATCATGGAAAAGCTAAAAGACATGTCACCAAAAGATAAAATCAAAAGAAAACCAAGACTCGATACCAACATCCACTGTAGTCCTCAAGTTTAGTGTCTCTTGTCACTTGTTTAAGTCTTATTCGATTATGGTCACAATGTTTACTTTCACAAAAAGGATAGATAGCACTGAACCATATGTTGTCTGAGTCTGTTGAAAGATTTGATTTTGTTGAAGCTCATTGTTGCTGCTGTGTCTCATCTGAAACTGATTGAATCCATAAAACTGATACTTTATTGCGGAGAAGATGAAACTTTATTGTGGACTGGCGATGCAGATGTTGCTTTATTGCGGATTGTGTGCGGATAGACTTGAAGGAAGCTGGAAGAAACTATACTCCTCGAAACATGTGATGTTCTCAGTTCCACACCCATTACTAGACGTAGGAATTTCCTTAGCCACAGATAGGATCTGATTTATTATGGATGGAAAGGGATGTGAAAAGGGAGGTTTATGGATGGCTAACCAATCTTAGGTAGATCAATAACAAGCCATGATGGGAATGGGTAAGTTTATTGTGGATGAATAGGTTGTGAGTGTGTGCGAAGTGAAAGGATGAAAGAGAATCCTGAAAGAGGAAGGAGCAATGTCTCTACGCATGGCGCTGGTGACCCATTTTTCACCATGGTACTTGCCCAGAGCACCACCGAAGTGGTTTTCACCATTGGAAAAAATTATTTCTCTTTACTTTTTTCAATTTTTCAATATTTTTTGTGTCACAAGGCGCCTTTTTGCCAGGTTTTCACCAAGTAACAATTTTTTTGTTTTATAATTTTTTTTGTATTTTTGATTTTTTTGATTTTTTTTTGTGTTTTCGAATTAGGATATTCCGACAAGCTATGTGTAAAACCTGCGAAGGTGCATGCTATTGATAGGATCCTCCAAGGGTTCACCTTCTGTAGTTGAGAGATGATATGCCCCAGATCCATATACCGCTATGATGATGTAAGGACCAAGCCAGTTTGGTTCGAACTTGCCCTTCTTATCTCTGTCTTGCTGATTCTTGGGGTTCTCTCTGAGTACTAAGTCACCTACCTCAAATGCGCGAGGCTTGCTCTTATGATTGTAACTGCATTGTTCCTTGACTGAATGATGTGTAGCTTGAGTGACTGTCTTCCTTGATAAAGGAACTGAGATAGAATTACTCGTGTGTGGACTACACAGGCCCATATGCGTGTCACCTAAAGAAGTTTGGGCATCACTGATAGCAAAGTCCTTTGAGGAAGCTCCATTAAAGGTCCATGATGTATCACCAGAAGGAAAAGGATGTGTGGAACAAGTGGATGAGTTATGAAGGCTTATGACTGTGAAAAGAAGTGAAAGTAGGATAGCATGATGGAGACTTAGGATCAACAAGTATGCTTTTTGACTTAAAATTGTAGAACTTTTGCCCCCAGTTATTTTGATATTAGGGGAGATCAACTCTTGTTCTTTTTGCTTCATAGGATTTTTATCCTTGACTTTGATTTTTGCAGAGTCCAATAGCTTTTGATTTTGATTTGGACTAAAGGACTTTTCTTTAGTTTTGACATTTAGATTTTTCTTTTCATAGCTTGATTTTTGATCCCCAATAAGTAAGGGCTTTTGTGATTCTTGTTGATCCAAGTCTAGAAGTGGAGTGGAAATGGAATGAGTGGATGATATGGTAAGGCTATGTGAGTTCTCAAGAGGGTTGGTGATATGCTCAACAGATTCTTTGTTGGAACCGCTCTTAGGACTATTGATATCAAGAGTTGCTTGCACCACTAGAGGATATTTGCATTCAAACTTAGTAGCCACAACACTAGGTGGTTCACACCCAATTCCTTGGCATTGCAAATTGTTTGTAGGTTGCTCCTGTTGACTGAATGGCTTAGGAGACTGTGGGAGTTGATCAACATGAAGGATATACTCACCACATCCCATGTCTTTAATCTTGAACTTGTCTTCTTTTAGCTCTACCTGTTTTGATGTAGAAGCTTTTAAGGATTCAGGATCCACATATGCCAATGAAGGAATAGCTTCGCAATTGACTGGGATTGTTATTTCTGATCTAGGTTGTAGATTGTTGCAATATATGAATGGATTTGGATCCGCTTTGACAGTCACTTCAGCTCCATTGTGTGGGAACTTGATACATCGATGATATGTAGATGGTATTGCTCTCATTTCATGAATCCAAGGACGTCCTAGTAATATGTTGTATGTGAGATCAAGATCAAGGACTTGACAAACCACATCCTTTGTAACTGGCCCAACTCTGAGAGGTAAGGTGACCATGCCCTTGGATGAGCGCTCTTCATCATCATATGCCTTGATGGTAATTTGGTTTGTAGAATTCACAGCCTTGTCAGAATATCCCAATTGTTTAATGGTGCTCAATGTACAAATGTTTAGACCTGCTCCTCCATCTATCAGGACTCGCTTTATTCGATGTTTATGTATGAAAGCTTCAATGTGTAAAGGTGCATTATGTGGCTGACTTATGGAGGCGTCATCGGCTTCTGTGAACGTAAGGGAATGTGGAATGGAAAGGTATCCCACCATGGCTTGAAACTGGTCCACGTTCAGATCAGTAGAAATGGTAGTGTCTCTCAAAATTTTGTCAAGGATAGCTTTATGAGCGGGGGATATGCGTAAGAGCTCAAGAATAGAGATGAGCGCGGGTGTCTTCCCTAACTGTTCTACATGGTCGTACTCAGGCTTGGTTGATGAAGGATTGGTATTCTTAGTGGAGGCACCTGGCAACGTGATTTTACCTCGACGAGTTGTAACATGACATTCAGAGGTATGCTCAGAAGAAGATCCCACACCTTTTAGGACAATCTTGGGTCTCTGAGAAGGATTCTCAGGATTTTTGTTCTTAATAGTAATAGTAGAGATATGATTGTCCATTGAGATGTGATTGATAGTAGAATCATAATTGTAAGGTGCTCTAGTGTAATTGGCTTGATCATCTATGACTTTGCCTTTTCCTTTGTCATGTTTTGGGAATGGTTCCTTAAACACCTCATGTTCTTGATTAGATGAATGTCCCTCAATCTCAATATCACCTCTATCAATGAGATCTTGCACAATGTTTTTCAATCGATGGCAATTACCTGTCTTGTGACCCTTACTCTTATGAAATTCGCAAAATTCATCATCATTCCACCAATTTGGTTTGACCTTTGGTTCATATGGAGGAAAATCTGGAACTGTGATCACTTTGTTTGCCACAAGCTTTTTGAATACTGATTCAAGTGGTTCTCCCAATGGGGTGTACTTCCTTCGTGGTCTAGAAGTTGTTTGAGTGTTCACCTGATTGTTGGTAGAACTTGATCCAGAAAAGACGAACTTGGGTCTCACTATGTTGGCATCAACAACACCATCATTAACTGTGTTCTTGTTCTTGTTCCAAAATTTTGGTTTATCCTTTCCTTTAAAGTCCTCTTTGTTTTCTTTGAATATCTTAATGACTCCTTGTTCAATTAAGACTCTTTCTGTTGCTAGGCCCTTTTCAATAACATCCTTGAATGTAGACAAACAAGCTTTTCTGAGATCATAGCCAATAGCCTTGTTAACGTTTTGAGTGAACATTTCTACCATTTGTTTTTGCGGGATTTCGCAAGAGCATCTGCTAGCTAAATTTCTCCATCTCTGTAAAAATGTTGCAAAAGATTCTCCTTCCTTTTGTTTCGTATTGCACAAGGTAGTAACTAAGACATCTGTTTCTATGTTGTAAGAGAAATGCTGAATGAATGCCTCTGCTAAGTCGCCCCATGATTTAATACCGGGAGGTAGTTGAGAAAACCATTCCATAGCTTGATCGCCTAAGCTCTGTGGGAACAACCTCATCAAGTATGTTTCTTCTGCCGCTACCTCTATGCAAGCTGTGAAGAATTGTCTTATATGTGCCTTGGGGTCTCCTCTCCCTCTATATTTGTCAAATTTTGGTGTCACAAAGTGTGCAGGAAACGGAGGCATTGGAATGCTCTTATCAAAGGGATAAGGACATATATCTCTCATAGTGTATGTAGGTTTTGATGTACTCATGTCCTCCACTTTCTTTTGTAGATCTCTAATTTGTTGCTCCAAATTATTTTTGGGAGGGGATTGATTTCTTGTAGCATACCCCATGTTTGAAATGCCCATTTGAGGAGGAGCTTGTTGCATGTATGGATGATACTGATCGTAGACATGTCCATATGGAGGTCTATATTGTTGCGGCATATATGGAGCACTTGGCATAACTTCTTGTTGAGGGACTCCATATCTGTTTTGTGTATATAAACCATATTCAATAGGCCTTTCATTTTCCATTGTGTTGCCCCCAATTTTGACATGAGGTCTCCTTGTGTCAAAATTTTGAGGATGTCCTTGAGTATCCACTTGTTTTGATTGATCCACACCTTGAGCATGTGTCTGAGCATAAGGCCTCCATGATGGTCTTTAAGTGTAAGTATCATATGTTTGAGCTTGTGTATGTGGGATTGCTGGTTTTTTGAAGCAAAACTGATGGTGACTCAGGCATCATATTATTCGGTCCTCTATTTCCTCCACTATTTGGTCTCCTTTGATCCATGTTGAGTTGAGTTTGTTGTGAGGGTCGACTTTCTATAAGTTGAGATAAGTCAAAATCATGCGGTATTTTAGCTCCACTTTGTGCCATCATGTGTAAAAAGTATTGACGATCTCTCCTCATTATCTCTTCAACCAATCTATTGAAATGAGGATTCATTATGGATTCTTCTATGTCTGCTGATAGTATTGAAGAATTGTCAACATTGTCATTGTGCGTAGCATTGTTGTTTATAGTGTTTGTGCTTTCCACATTTGGATTATGTCTATAAACATTCATGTCTGGTAATGTAGTGTGCTCAGGATTGTAGAATAGATCATTGTCATACTCATAAGAACTCATGTTTACGGATTCTTGAGCTTCTTTAGCTATTCTCCTAGATTTTTGAAGACGGGTTTCAACCATGAACTAGGTGTTTGACCAAGATGTGAAAGACTAGATGAAAAAGTGAAAAGAGTATGGAAGACCAAGAGTTGTATGGAGTGTAAGTGAATCTTGAGGTGTACTTGCAATGTCCAAAGTGTAAGACCAAGTATGTATGTAGTAGAGTAGGTGTGACTTCCAAAGAGAGGATAGTTTCTCTTGATGAGGTAAGCTGACCTTGACTCTAAGTAAGACCAAATGAGACCCAAAGGTAAGAAACCTTGATGAGGGACCACTTAGCAAAGTGTAGTAGTAGGTAGTGTGTTGACAAAGTATGATGAGGACAAGCAAGTGACCTTTTGACTCAAGTTTAGACAATTGTGAATGTAAAATGAGATGTGAAGCAATGATGGACTATATGAGACCTTAGAACAGGTTGAATGCTAGATGAAACCTGAAGAGACAACCTAGGAAGCTCAAGTATGCCGAAACTGATTTTCTTTGTTCGCTGGACTGTTAAAGTTTTCAATTCCTGACACAGACGCCTCTGTATACTTCACAGACGCGTTTCCCAGACACAGATGCTTCTCTGTTTGACACAGACGCTAATAAAAACACGGACGCTATTCTGCCCTTCACAGACGCATTTATATGACGCAGACGCGGTTAAAATAGACACAGACGCGTTTCTGTAATCTTAGTGCAATTTTTCCAATGTGTGAAATTGTTTTGTTGTGACCAAATCCGACTGTTTGACTATTTTTCGTGACAAGAGGACACAATGTTGATGACCCAATGTTTGCAAACTGTTTAGACTCCAAAAGTGTGTTGTTTGATGTAAAAAATTTTGCATACACTTGAAGACACAAAAGACACAATGTTTTGTTGTTTAGTCTTGAATGTTTGAGTGTTTAGCATAAGACAAGCACAAATCTTAGGGTTGGCCAAGACAATAGTTGTTGATCCCACATAGGGTTTTACCCCCGAGGCTACGCTATTCAGAGCGGATATTTAGATGCTTGACCTCATTGGCTCCACCCTCAGCACTCACTTCTCGGGTCAGCCAAGCATCAGTCCCCATGAAAACTCCCCATGGCGAACTTTGTATCTCTACTAAGAACCGTATGTGTGTGGGCCGCTACCAGAGGTCCGACCTCCTGCCTCAACAACTAGAAGGATTTGGGCTTCTAAAACAAAAAGGTGCTAGTAAAGGCATCCGCTCGTGTTGCCATACATGCGGCACTTTCAGCTCTGTAAATACAGAAGGCTCCCAGCCGGTAGGGGTTACGCCCTACAAATGATCAAATAAATTTGATCAAACGGGTTTATGGGGAGACATAGTGTCGGTATGAACTAATCAGCACACGTTATTCATAGTTTTCACCATGAATACATTTGATTATAGTGGTTCAGAAGAGGTGGGTTTTCCTCGCTACCACTTGGGTCGTTCTCTTCTCACTAGTAGTCCTAATGACCACACGGGAAGACAGGCCCTCTAAAGATCAAACAAAAAGAGCCTATTGCTCAAGACACAAAAGACAATGATTCAATTTTAGTGCACCAATGGAAGTGTTTGCTAATCTATGAAAACAAGGCACACAACAAAACTACAAAACCCTAGCTAAGGCCCTGCAACAAAATTGTTAGTAGTTTGGGTTGTTTCAAATGATCACCCCTTCCTACAAGCACACAAGTTAGGTAAATTTTAGAAAACCCAAAAGACTTTGTGAAAAGGGGCCTTCAACAAAAACGCTTTTGCCTCCAAAGCAAGCTGCACAAACTTGGTTAGCTAGATCTGCAAGGGTTAGCCGAAAATAAACCAGATCTGAAACTCTAAGTACAAAATCCGAAAACCCGAATCAAAGAAAATTGACAAACTTGCAAAACAGAAAACACAGACGCAGTTATACCAGACACAGACGCGGTTCTGTAATTCACAGACGCGCTTTGATACCGTAGACGCTATTCCCTAACACAGACGCGATAAGATCAATCACAGACGCGGTTTTAATTCACAGACGTGGTTCCAGAAACCTGCAAAAAATAAAATCTGGCAAAAACACAGACGCGATTCAAGATATTGCAGACACTTCTGAAACACAAAAACGCGATCCAAACGCTCGCAGACGCGGAAAAACCTAAAATGTCGTCAAAAATTGTCCGATCTGCAACTTCAACAATGCGAAATCTGCAACAAAAATGTTAAATGCAAAGGGACAAGAGTCCCACCCGGCGTGCCAAAATGTGTATGGTGAAAATGGATAACAATAATAACAATATTGAAAGGCTAAATGAATTCAACCACCAAACCCTAGCCTAACAATCAACAAAGATCCACCATAACATATGAAGATTACCTAAGACAATGCAAATAACTCAAAATCACAAAGATTATACCAATCACATGTCCAATAGGGTTTTGATCTCCATTCTTCCTATCTCCATTGATCTTGCTTGATATATTTGCTCTCAGATTTTTATATGCACAAGAGCTCAACAAAGAACGAAATGTGGTTGCAAGTAGGATCGTAGTGTAGCCAAGTACTCCAAAATCAGTCATTAGGGTTTGACAATGAAGAAAGCATCTCCTTAAATAGAAGACACAATATGAAATGGAGGGATAAGATTGAGAGGTGTAAAAAGAGAGGTCGGCTAGGATTAGAGGGTAGGTAGAGAAAATAGTAAAATAATGAAAGAGGTAGGTAGTGTATGAATTAAGAGATGAATGACATGTGTCATGTGTAGAAAAAGATAATGAATTAATTAAATAAATAAAGATTTATTTAATTAATAGAAGAAGTAGGACAATTAAATAAATAAAATATTTATTTAATTTATGGAAAGGGATAATTTAAATAAATAAATGTATTTATTTAAATGAGAAATAAGGCTAGAAAAGGATAAATGAATTAATTAAATAAATAAAAATTTATTTAATTAATAGAAGAATTAGGCTTAGATAATTAAATAAATAAAATATTTATTTAATTAGACATGACAATTTTAGGTGTCTACAAAAAGGATCTGCCTTGGCATGTAGTGTTGTTATCAGATTAGAGTTTTACCTGTTGTCTTCTAACCATTTCAACAGTTGGAAAATCCCTTTACCAGGTAGCTTTAATATGCTTATTGTAAATCCTTTAACTAGGTGACTCAAGATCATTGAGTTCTTCAAATCCTCTAGTGAGGTAACCTTTAACAGGGTATATAGCCATCCCTTAACTGGGTGATCTTTAATAGGGTCGGTTCCTAACAGAACCTTATTGTAAAGTCTTTAACTAGACTAGGCTCCTAACAGAGCGAGCTTCAAAAGAGTTCAAAACAAGCTTGTGGGTATTCATCCCCGCCGTGGTTTTTCCCATTTGGGTTTCCACGTGAAAAAATCTGTGTGTCATGAGTTGTACATTTTTCATGTGATGATTAAGTATTCTGTGTTTGACTGATTATGCATGCAAAGGTAATAGGTTATGGTATTACTGGTATACCACTTGCTTATGTTTATGGGTGAAGTTGTTATCAAGTATTGAATGTATTTGAAGTGATCAGACTTATCAGTTTATCTTGTCTGAAGTCTTACTGTGTTTAACCTGTATTGCCATGGTTAAGTTCAATGATGAAGACAATCGGTTGGTATTGCTTTAACTTGATAAGTTGCGAAGAAAGTTTTTGTATGTACTGATTCACAACCCCCCCCCCCCCTCTCAGTACCGATTAGAGTATTTGTTGTTCATCATTATTCATCAACCCCCAACTAGTATGACACTCTTGACTAGAGGTACATATGGTACTAATAATCTGATGGTAGCTTGCACTAAGTAGCACCACCTTGGCCAAGGTTTAAACACCGCAAGCACAATTAAACATGTTGTCAATGATCACCACCCTTGTCAACATAGGTATAGGGTCAAGTAGGTTCAACTGAACTCATTTAAGAATTATGACCAAATATATGTTTAACATTCATTTGTTATCAACACTAAAACTCTTAAAAGTTATTGTTTATTTCTTCTCATTTATGGTTGCAAATATTTGTAAATGATACAACTAATTCTCTGGAACGGGAAAGTAGGGGGCATAAGAGTTGTCAGTTGTACATCCAACCCATAAGTATGGAATGTAAACCATGCCCGACATGTCTTTGTTGTTCTGGCATCTTGAGGGTATTCTTTTCAATGGAAATGCTATCTACATCGTGGTGCAGTTGTGCTCTTCTACCCACTACCTTTCTAGGCTAGGGTATTAGTTTAATTCATAATCTAGAGACGATAATCTCAATTAGATAGGTCATCTTTTCTATTGTTGTGATTTTTCAGATGGACAATTTTGATATATATATATATATATATTCACTTGTAAACCTTCATGTTGTTTCCAGCTAGAAGGTAATTCTTGTCTTACACAATTTCAGGTATAAACTCAACCAACCCTACTATTTTTAATCCCATTACATCTTATTTAATGACATAAGAGTTGTTCTCAGCTATAAATTTTAACACAATATGTTATAGTGTTTTTGTTCAAGGGTTTTATTTTAATTCTTCTTAATCCTAAAATATCAAGCCCTGAGTCTAATGCTTCACATTTGACAAGAATACACTTACAACCATTCATTTCAAAGCACTATACATAAGTGCTCATTTCTAATTCAAAAATTCAATTCTCAACTCTTTTGAGAATGCACAATCACATTGTACATGCACAACCTTATTGTGCATGCACAGTATGGTTGTGTATAATTAGTTGGTGCAATAATATGTTTCCTCCAATATGAAATTAGCCTGGCAACTCGGTTAATCTCTACGAAAGCAAGGAATAATTTCTAAAATATTATCCCATTTTAAACTCTACAAGAATTTCAGCTTTTTGCGAAACAAATGCAGACCACAAAGTAAAGCATTTCTTCTTTCCCAAAAATCAGAAATTCAGAGGTTTAAACAAAAGAAATGAGAACCCCAAAACCATAATCCTCTATGTTATGCATTAATAAGACATTTCCCTCCCTTCACATAAATTTATCAATTCGAACTAAAAGAAGAAATTACATCTTGCTAGGTTTTGAAATAACACATGACCTGTATAAAGGAGAAAAAATGTTTGAAGAATATTCTCCAATTCCCTTCCTCTCAGCAAACCCCTTTTCTCTTGAAAACGCAGAGCATAAAATTTAAGTCATGGAGCAAGAAAATTGGTAATTCACAGAGCCAAAAAGTGAGTCGTTTTAAGCATATTTTTGTTAATATATCCAAAAACGTTTTTCATGTTGCATATTTTTTACCCAAATCCACCAGGAAGAGTCATGCCATATTCACGCCTCATGCTTCCTGAACAAGATTCAATACATTCACACCAAAAAGCCCTCTCCCATTCCAAGCTTCTCACATAATAAGAAAAAGTTGATATAATATATCAGGCTTATGTTGTTTTTAGTTTTTAAAGCCATCTTCCTATATTGCCCGATAAACTAACCTCACTTGTTCATAAAATAAGAACAATTAAATAATGAGCCTTGCGCTATGAAAGGGAAGGTAAATATTGATTTTAAATATACTTACCAAGCCAAACTCACTTTAGCGGCTTAGAGGGTGATTTAAATAACATGCTTTCCCCCTAATACACTCAATTATAGTTGTCTTAAGGTTTATTTATATATATATTTAAATGAACTTTACCATTTTGCTAGAGTTTTGCATAACATATTCATATATTTATACGCCTTATGTATGCATGCCAATGGGAGCACATATACGATCATGCATACGTACTCTCATATGTATGTAATTGCATAAGGTATATATATATGCAAATTAAAACATTATCTATTGTGAATTTAATTCATAATTAATAAATTAATTAATTAGAAATTCAATAATAATAATAACGAATTACCTCAAAAATGAAATCAATAACCTAGGGTTGTGAACCCTAAAATCTCTACACAGACCAACTAGGGTTACCTGATGCGACGACTAACAAAGTTTGACAAGGTTAATCATGAGACTACCTAACTCGGGGTTAGGGTTTTAGGTGACATTAGTTCTTTCTTCCCTTTACCTCCCGACCTGATTATACTTTCCCTCCCTTCATGGAGGACGACGATCTCCTGCACACACTTGGCCAATTCAACGAGTTAGATCAAAATCTTGTCCCATTCTAATGTTTCATAAATTATTGACAAAAGTAAAACATCGTGTCATAGTGTTAACTATCACGTCATCAATTTACCAATCACGATTCATCAAATCATCATTTTAAGCACAGTTGACATCATTCAAATATGCATGAACATCTGAGCATATTCATTCAATTAAAACATTAAAAACTAGGACACATTCATTCAATTAAAACATGAAAAACTAGGGCACATTCATTCCATTAAAACATGAAAAACTAAGGCACATTCATTCAATTAAAACATGAAAAACTAGGGCACATTAAACATCGTGCAAGTATAGCATAGATACACTAGGGCACACATATATCATGGTGTAATCATAGCATATTAATAACTAGGTAACAAGTGGGATGTAACATATCCTACCCCTTGTGAATCATCGTCCTTGATGATTTTAAGTATTATTTAAAACAACATGAACATAACATTGTTATGCAACATTTAAAAAGAAATAAGTTTAACTCTTGGTAGCATTAAACAAATGAGGGAAACACTGATGGATTTCAATTTAATCCTCCCAGGTGGCACTGTCCTCAGTGTATTGGTCCCACTAGACCTTGCACTGAGTAACTTCTCTATTATGTAAGCGCTACTTACGTACCTTGAGCACCCTGATTGGCTCGATCATGACCACCCCTGGGTCCTAAACCTGCAAGGAATTTTAGTCAATCATATGTGCAAAATAGGAAACATACTTTTTCAAATAGGAAACATGAAATACATCATGCAACCGAGCAAGAGCTAGTGGTAGAGTAATTATGTAGGCAACTGAGTTAATGATTTCCAATACTTCAAAAGGTCCCACATATCGTGGAGCTTGTTGGTATTTTGGTATGGTTTTGTCATTGATGTCAACACCTACTAAACACTTATCAACTCTGGCACTTTGGAGAATCAGCAACATTCACCGGCAAGCAAGTGACTCATGCATAGTCACCGATATCTGGTACACCGGCAAGATATAATGATCACCGACACTTGAAATGATATGGAAAACACTTGGTAATGTCGAAGACATCGTTTGGACATCTTGTCCTGGAGTTTTGTTTATTGGTATATTCATATTTACATATTTGTTGTTACCGGCAAATAGGTCTAGGGTTACACTGGCAGGTTTTTCTTTTCCAGATCAGCACGACACACTATGGAGATGATTAATTGTTGTTGTAAATGCATCAAGCCGACACGTTGAATCGGTTATTGCATCGGATATTGTATTGTTTGTAAAATGTTTTTATTGTAATATCTTGTAGAGCCGACCTACTAAAATTGGTCTTAGGTTATGGTATAAATGTAAGATCTTATTTGTAAGATCAAATGTGGAATGCGAAAAAGGATTGTGTGAAGGTATATTCGAGAATAAGCAGAGCTATACACGCAGACATCATTTGAAGATTGAAGGAGGGTTTTTGTGAAGACAATCAGAACTACACCGGTATTGAATCCAGCATATGAAGATGTTATTTTGTGTAGTACATTCTTATTGGATTTAACCATCCAACTATAGTCAGTGTGACTCCCATTTTGTGATTGAGCAGTGAGCTCTAGGCGCTTGGCCTTTCTGCATGTGCAGACCCCATTTATGTACACTTACTATCTACAGTAGTATCATTTGATTGTGGGTAAGGTTTCCCACTATGGTTTTTCCCCTTACAGGGTTTCCACGTACAAATATTGGTGTTATGTGTTGTGGATGACTTTGGCTTTATGTTTCATGCACTAATCCTTACTGGTATAGCAATTAACTATTAAAACTGTCTACCGGTATATTAAACTGGTTTACCGGTATTAAGCATTAAGTTGGTTAAGTTGTTTTTAGTTTGAATTTATTTGACAACTAATTCACCCCCCCCCCCCCCCTCAGTTGTCTCTGGGACCTAACAGAGCTAGTTTGGAAGAATTTCCAAATTTTATGTTACTTTTGTTTGGTTTCACCAATAGAATCACTTTCTCTCCCACTACAAACCATCTAGGATTTTTTTGATCAGCTTAACTTGCTCCTCCATTTTTGAGAGCATCTCTGGACCGAGGGTTATCCTATCTTCCAGCTTATCCCAGCTGATAGGAGTTCTACACCTCCTTCCATATAGTGCTTCAAAGGGCACCATCTTAATGAATGACTGGTAAGAATTGTTATAGGCAAATTCAACCAAGGGAAGATAATCTTCCCATTTGTACTATTGATCCATGCAATACATTCTTAAGAGATCCTCTAAAATCTTGTTGACTCTTTTTGTCTAACCATTTTTTTTAGGGTGATAAGCCAAGCTAATGTTCAGTTGAGTTCCTAAAGCTGCAACTAGAGTTTTCCAAAATCTGGATGTCATTCTGGTATCCCTATCTAAGACTATTTTCTCTGGTACTACATGTAACCGAAATATCTCTTGCATATATCTATAGACTATGGTAGGTGCTCCATCTGGTAAGTTTCTCGATATGAAGTGAGCCACGTTGGTTAATCTATCCACCACTACTAGAATGGCATTATGTTTGTTCCTGGACATAGGCAATCCCTGTACAAAGTCCATGTTGATTATTTGTCATTTTCAGTCAGGTACTGTGTTGGGCTGTAACAACATTGTTGGGTGTTGATGTTCAGTCTTAACTCATTGACATTCAAAATAGCTGGCCACAAACCTTGTGACATCCTTTTTTTATTTCTTTCCAAAAATAAAAGGGTTTGACATCATCAAGTAGTTTAGTTACTCCCAGGCGTCCAGAGTAAGGAACGGAGTGTACTTCTTTCAACACTAAATTTATCAACTCGGTGGACTTGGGTATATACATCCTACCTTGGTATCTTAATAGTCTATTTGTTTCAATTCAAAAACCTTCATACCTTTGATCTTGGGGATCTATTTGTAGAGCTTTTTTTACCTACTGGTAAAATCTATCCTCTCCTAACAATTGTAGGACACAATTTTTGAAATTTGTATGCACTGCAGTGATGGCACTGATATGGCGTTTATGACTCAATGCGTCTGCCACTCAGTTTTATTTACCCTTGATGTAACTGATCTCAAAATCATAATCCGAGATTACTTCTAACCATCATCTCTATCATGCATTGAGATTCAATTGAGTGAAAGTATATTCCAATCCTTGGTGATCTGACCGAAGCTCGAATGGTTTGCCTAGCAAATAGTGATGCCACATTTGCAGAGCATGCACTATTGTTGCGAGATATAGATCATGCAATGCATAGTTTTGCTCATAATTTTTAAGCTTCTGGGACTCATATGCAATTACTTGTCCCTTCTGCATTAAGACTCCACCCAGTCCTTCCCCTAAAGTATCAGTCCCTACTAAGAATTGGTCTTCTGAGTTTGGCACTTTTAGAATTGGTGTCATGGTCAGTTTCTCTTTAAGGAGTTCAAAAGCCACCTGGAATTTTTCAAACCACTCAAATCTTTTGCCCTTCCTCTGTAATGATGTGATGGGGTGTGTTATGCACAAAAAGTTCATTATGAACTTCATGTAATACCCAGCTAACCCCTTTAAGCTTCTTACTTCATGCACATTCCTTGGAGTTGGCCACTTGGAAATGGCTTTAATCTTTGTCAGATCTATTGCTATCCCCTTGGCTGAAATAATATGCCCTAGGTATTGTACTTCCCTTTGAAAGAAAGTACACTTAGATAATTTTCCATACAACTTGTTTTCCTGCAAGCGTTGTAAAACAAATCGCAAGTGTTGCAGGTGTTCTTCATTCTTGGAGTATATTAAAATGTCATCCAAGAACACTAAGAAAAAATTGTCAAGGCAGTCATGGAATGTGTTGTTCATTAAGTTCATGAAAGTAGCCGAGGCGTTGGTGAGTCCAAATGGTATAACAGTGAACTCATAATTCCCATAACGAGTTCTAAAAGCGATTTTATGGATATCCTCATCCTTCAACCTCAATTGATGGTACCCTGATCGCAAATCGATCTTGGAGAAGACCATTGCTCCATGCATTTGATTAAATAAATCATCAATGCAAGGTAGAGGATATTTGTTTCAGATTGTCAGCTTATTCAACATCCTGTAATCTATGCAAAGTCGGAGAGTTCCCATCTTTCTTTTTGGAAAATATTATTGGTGCTCCCCATGGCGACACACTAGGTCTTATCAACCCTTTGTCTAGAAGTTCTTGAAGCTGAGCCTTTAACTCCATCAACTCGACAATTGTCATATGGTAAGGAGCTTTGGCTATTGGAGCTACCCTGGTATCAATTCAATGGATAAATCAAATATCCTTTTTGGTGGTAAACTAGGCAGCTCTTCTGGAAATACATCCTGATAATCCTGAAGGTAAGGGTATTTCTCTTTGAAAGGCTCTTCAGGTTTCTAACTCTCACTAAAATCTTTTGCATGATGATCATAATTCTCATACATCATCATGTCATCTTGATGTTTGACATCCTTTGATTCATTAGTTTCTTCTATTTTAACTACAAACACTTGACACCCTTTCTTTTCGCTTTGCCTCAACTACATGGCAGAAAGTTACCGCAATCTAATTTCCCGTTGGATTCCTTGCAAAAATACCTTATTGCCATAATCATTCTGACATTCAACTATCTTGTCAAAGAAATTGACCTTAGCCCTGTGCTACCCCAACCACTTCATACCTAAAATGACATCATGCGTGCCTAACAGTGCTACAGACAGGTCAACTTCGGTGGTGAAGTTTGATAAATCTATTCTTGCCCCAACCAGGCATTGCTCTACCCGAGCTCTTGACTAGTTGGCATATTCTATAGTCTAGGAGTTATCCATATAGCCAACTCTCATAGGAAACTTACTAAGTAGCGTAGGTGAAATTAAATTTTCAATGGCTCCTGTATCAATGAGTATAGTAATAGGAATACCATATAAAGTACCTGGAGTCTCCACCGGTGTGAACTGATACGCAACTTGACAGTTATCAACTGCTGCATAAATTCTCTATTGGAACACTCCCTGCTGAGGTGGCAGTAGTTTTCTCTGTTATTGCCCTCCTTGTTGTTTGGTTGGGCACTAGTTGGCGTAATGATCTCCACCACAATTGAAGCAACCTCCTGGTGGTCATTTCTTTTCTGATTTGTTGTTGTTTCCCCCATTGATCAAAGCCTTTCTGATCTCCTCGGTTATTTTAATGGCCTCCTTTGTACCCTTTGTTATTTTATTGTTAGATCCATATTTATCTCCCTTCTTTTTAAAGGTCCAAGAAGACTGTACCCAATTGCTCTTTTTCTTGTTTCTATCTCTTATGGAATCATCCTTTCAAAGTTTTTTCTCTTGCCTAACAACCTTGTCATAGGCTTCATCCATAGTAGTAGGAGCTAGGACATCTATCGATCCTCCTATACAATTATTTAAACCCATGATGAACTTCCTGATCTTATATTTCTCATCTACTTGGAAGTGAGGTACATACTTCAAGAGATGAGTGAATTTTTCCCAATATGCATGAACATAAAGTTCCCCTTGCTTTTAATCTTGAAAGTCTTTCATTTTTTGCTCAAAAAATAACTGTAGAAACCACCTTTGCCTAAATACCTCTACAAACTTACTCCAAGTTATGTTATTTTATTTTGGACCATGTTCGACCTTTTTGTTCTCCCACCAACCGACAACTTCTCTAGTTAGTCGGTAGGCTCCCCAAACAACCTTCATGTTTTCAGTGTAATATTTGATTTCAAAGTACTTTTCCATGCCTATAATCTAGGCTTCGACGACATCTCCTCCTTCAAACCCATCATACTATGGAGGTTTAACTTTCTTCATATCATCATATATGACTCCCATAATCTGTTTATCCTTACGGTTCTAGGTATGGGTTTGTGTCCCTTGGAACCCACTTTGACGAGTGTGCTCCTGCTCAGTATGCTTGTCTATGAATTGAGACTCATATTCAACACTTGGGGTGTTTGTGTGACCACTTTCCATCTACTCCAAGACTTGGAGCCTTTTTTAGGTGTTCTCAACCATCCAGATGAGTTTATCTAACTTATCCATTGAAGTTTCCAAACCTCTGGATTCTCCCCCACCTTCTTGGTGTTGAGACATGTTATAGTTTCCTGTTTAACTTGTTATTTCAAAATATGAAGTTTTAGTTTTCTATCTAGTTTCATCAATAAAAGCATGAAACTAAAACATGAATTTTTACAGTCCAACTATCCACATATATATATATATATATATATATATATCATATAAAATTTTATTTGAAACTACTTTCTAAGAAGTAAGGGTTTTTTGTGTTTCAATATATACAATGTAAACTCTATCAAAGAGTTACTCTAAAAAATAGTTCGAGGTTTTAGTCTTTCATTATGTACAAGGTAAATTTCTCGAAGAGGTACTATCCGATTCCGTAAAGGGCTCTTTCTTCCCCTCAAAATTGGAAAAAGGTACCAATCGGAATCCCGGTCTGGGTATCCAAACCTTCTTCGGTTCCTCAGGCTCAGGATGGATGATAGCAGTGTTAAATTTCATCTCCTTAGTTATGGTCTTAAACGGTTTAGGTGCTTTGTTGGCTAATAATTTGGTTCATACCACTGCCTTCCTAACAGCAGTCCAAGGTTGTCTTTCCTTGGCAATCTTTTTCATGGCATCTGCTAAGGTTTCGTCGTCAGATGGCATACACTAGTATGAATAATCATACTTGCGGTTTATTACCTTCTATAGCTAGAGGTAGATCGGATCACACACTTGTTTACATTTTGTTGTGCAAAACATCTTGAAGAATGCCAACATATGTTTGTTTCAATTCTCTATCCTAAGTTTTTTCTTTTGTAGTGAGCCCTAGGTTCAATGCCAAACCTAGTGCTCTGATACCATGTGTAACATGCTAAAACAAAATAACAAGCTAGAATGAAATTAAGCATTTAGACATAAATGTAACATTGCAACTTTAACATAAAAAGGAAGAGAATTTTTTTTTAACTATGAACAAATATCTGGAAGTAACTAGCCTAACTCGCTTTTTAACTGAGAATTGCATCACAATGAACTAAACCAAAAACATGAACGAAAGATATAAAAGTAATTAACACGTTGCATTAAAATTAAGAGAGAGGGTTTAGAGAGTACATTTCATCTGATGATAACATTATGAACTTCATAACTTTATCAACATACCAGTGAGGAGGGAAAGTATCATTGGGGTGCTTTTCTACCCAACCACAAACTTACTAGTCCCACATGCCATATCCAATTAGATTGGCCTGACCCTTAGCAGGGAGGTAACGGGAAATGGAACTCATGCCATCTGAGACTTGGTGTTTAGGACCTACACAAGCTAGTCAACCATACACTATGGGTAACCCCCAACTAGTATGATGCTCTTGACTAGAAGTGTATCTAGTACTAATGATTTGATGGTATCTTGCACTAAGCAACAACACCTTAGCCAAGGTTTAAACACTGCAAGCACGATAAAATGTGTTGTCAATGATCACCACCCTTCTCAGCATAGGTCTAGGGTCAAGTAGGTTCAATTGAACTCATTTAGGAATTATGACGAAACATATGTTTAAATATCATTTATTATCAACATTAATACTCTTAAAAGTTACTATTTATTTCTTCTTATTCATGGTTGCAAATATTTGTAAATGATACAACTAATTCCCTGGAATGGGAAAGTAGGAGGCATAAGATCCATGAGCTATATATCCAACCCATAAGTATGGAATGTAAATCATGCTTGACATGTCTCTATTGTCATGGCATCTTGAGGGTATTCTTTCCAATGGAGATGTTATTTGCATCATGGTGAAGTTGTGCCCTTCTACCCACTACCTTCCTAGGCCAGGGTATTAGTTTAATTCATAATCTAGAGATGATAATCTCAAATAGATAGGTTGTCTTTTATGTTTTTGTGATTTTTCAAACTGGGATGATTTTGAGACAACGCAAATAGAGAGGTAAATTCTTCATATTACGAGTCTCTTGGACCTCCATATCCTCTATACTGAGGAATAATGTTTTATATGTCTTCAATCAACTTTATTCTATAATTTTTTGGTTATAACCCAAACTCATATACACGTACAAGTATACACACACACACACACTCACTTGTAAAACTTCATGTTGTTTCTATCTAGAAGGTAATTCTTGTCTTACACAATTTCTTGTATAAGCTCAACCAACCCTACTGCTCTTAATCCCAATACATCTTATTTACTGATAGAAGATTTGTTCTTGGCTATAAATTTTAACACAATATGTTATAGTGTTTTTGTTCAAGGGTTTTATTTTCTTAATCCTAAAATTTCAAGCCCTGAGTCTAATGTTTCACA
This sequence comes from Cryptomeria japonica, assembly GCF_030272615.1. NCBI lineage: Eukaryota > Viridiplantae > Streptophyta > Pinopsida > Cupressales > Cupressaceae > Cryptomeria > Cryptomeria japonica. The sequence goes on along the minus strand of NC_081411.1, from coordinate 467,434,851 downwards.
TCTGACAAGAATACACTTAGATTCATTCATTTCAAAGCACTATACATAAGTGCTCATTTCTAATTTAGAAATTTAATTCTCAACCCTTCTGAGAATGTAGAATCACACTTAACATACACAAACTCGTTGTATATGCACAGTATAGCTATGTATAATTAGCTGGTACAATAATATGTTTCCTCCAATACGAACTTATCTTGGCAACTCAGTTAATCTCTACGAAAGCAAGGAATAATTCCTCAAATATTATCCCATTTTAAACTCTACAAGAATTCCAGCTTTTTGTTAAACAAATATAGACCACAAAGTAAAGCATTTCTTCTTTCCCAAAAATTAGAAATGCAGAGGTTTAAACAAAAGAAATCAAAACCCCAAAACCATAATCCTCCACGTTATGCATCAATAAGACATTTCCCTCCCTTCACATAAATTTATCTAGGAATTCGAACTTAAAGAAGAAATTACATCTTGCTAGGTTTTGAAATAACACATGGCCTGTATAAAAGAAGAAAAAACATTTGAAGAATATTCTCCAGCTCCCTTCCTCTTAGCAAACCCCTTTGCTCTTGAAAATGCAGAGTAGAAAATTTAAGTCGTGGAGCAAGAAAAATGGTAATTTGCAGAGCCAATACCTTGTCTTTGCAGCTAGAAGCAATGAAAAAGTGAGTCGTTCTAAGCATATTTTTTGTGAGATTTTGCCAAGATCAAGAGGCAATGGAAAGCACAAATAAGAGAGAACAAAATAGATGATAGAAATAAATTGTATTCTATCAAGATGAAAAATATGATCAACTAGATCATTAAGCATTACATATAATGAATATGAGCCTGCTTATATACGCAAGGCTATATGGATATGTGAGCACACAAACATGACATGTGGCTCAATAAGAAACAAGGGTAGGTAGGAAATAGGTGTGGGTAGGTAGGAGAAATAATAGAATAGTCCACATGAGGTGGATCACCCATTGAATGTGGAGTGTAACAACAAGATCACACCATAAAAGGTGGAAATTCTCCTACACATACTATCCCAATGTGGCACAAACACCCAAGTGTCTCATACCCAAACTACTATGAAATGAATTTCCTAAGTAAACTTAAGTAAGTGTAATAATATCCAAGATGAATAATTATTTACACCAACACCCCCCCCTTGAGTGCAACTTAGGGGAATGCACTTAAGTCTACAATGCAACTAAACAATGCAAGATGGGTCTCGGCTACTAGGCCATGTTAGGTACCCATGTACAAATGCAAATGCATGAAAACCAATGCAATGAAATCTCTCACAAAGCGGGGAAAGAGAGAAAAACCCAATGGGAAAAAACCCTCCCCCAAAAGAGAGATGAAAAACTAGATACAAAGAACTCTCATAGAAGTATGTGAAGGACAAAACCCCATGTGAGGAAAAAGTCCCCCCCATATGAGAGAAGAAGAGAAGCTAGGAAGCCCCCCCTCAATGTGGAATCTGCACCAATGATAGAAGCTTGATGTATGAAGAAACTGCTCCATGAACGTTGAACAACATTCCTCCCCTTAGGAAGAAACAAAACCAAAGGTGTGTCCATGAAGTCTCCCCAATCATGAAGGGAAGATGTATGAAGAAAACTCATGATGAAAGGAATCTCTGAAAAACTGCTCAAGTGTCCCCATGTCGATGCTAAAAGATACCCCCTCCAAAGGTGGTAAACTGTGCCACACTGCTGAAAAAGGTACTCCAAGATCTAGTGGAGATGGATGTAGAACATGTCCCAAAGACTCACATGTCTCCTCAAAAAATAAAGAGACCTCCTCCAACTCCTGTACATAAGTATCCACAATCATGTCAACCTCGAAAGAATGATCATGTAGAGAATGAACAAGAGGGTCAGAGTATTCCCTCCAAACAATCGAAGAAGGATCATCTTCATCAAAGAGAAGATGAATGTCATCAATGATGTCTCCTAAATCTGCAATGTAGGATTCCACAAACAAACCTGCAATGTCTGTCCAGTAATCATCCCATGAATCTGAAGCTGGAAGACAATGAATATCCTGCTGCACTGAATCACATGAAGGCAAAACTGTCGCACTATATGCATCATCAGGTGCAATAGGTGATGTGATATCAATATGAGGAGATGAAATACAAGGCTCAAGAACGGGGTCACATGTGAGAATCCCCATGTTCAAGTGTCCAAAGTTCTCCTCAAAAACTGAACCATCACAAGAAGTGTGATCATCATGTGTAGAATCATCAAATGTGAAATCATCATCATCAAAAAAATCTGAAAAGGAGTATAACCGAGATGCATGATCAACCACCCTAGTCGTAATGATAGCTCTATTCTCCAAGTCTCTAATGAAAACTGACTCAGGTGTGAACTCCACAACTCTTTTAGTTGCACCATGTGTGATTTGATAGATAGAAAGGAGATTGTTTGTCAAGTGGGGTACACACAACACATTATTGAAGGAGTTATCCCCAATGTCAATAGATCCTTTCCCAATCACATCCATGTATGTATGATTGCCCATCAAAATCTGTGGCATGGTGCAAGGCTCAAATGTAGAGAACATAGACTGCGAAGATGCCATATGATGAGAAGCCCCTGAATCTAGAAGCCATATCTTTGAATCATGACTAATAGTAGCACATAGAGCTTTTCCTTTTCTTGTTCCAAAAGAGTGAGTCTTCCCACTTGTAGAAGCCATGAATGCTTGCCCTTTTCCTTTTGAATGTGAGGAAGTGGAAGTTGATGAATCATCCTTCTTGTAGACATTAGGCAAATCAATGTTATGCTTTTTGATGATATGTGTGAGCTCATCAATCTTCTTAGAATGGCAACGATGCTCCTCATGACCAAACTTTTTACAATAGGCACAAGTAGGTCTCTCCCTCTTTGGTGAGTTATCCCTCTTGGAAGAGGATGAATATCCTTTTTGTGGAGAAGATGGTGCTTTGTCCCTAGGCTTTGATTTCCATTTCTTCTTGTTTGAGTTGTCCTTTCCTTGATTTCCTTTGTTCCCTTGATTTGCTACTAATGCTTGAGACTTAGAAGCCTTAAGAATGCCCATGCTTATCAACTTAGTTTGTTCCATCATCAACATTTCATTGAAATCATCAAATGTAGGCATTGTGTAGCTTGAACCCATTGTCATCCTATGGGTTTGGAAACTAGAAACAAATACTGCATATTCTTGTGGAAGCTTGCCTATCAAGTTGAATATCAATTGAGTATCCTTCTTATCAATGCCACAATCTTTGAGTTGTGCCCTTAACTCATTTGCCTTAGTGACATAATCTTGTATAGTATCAAAGTTCTTGGGATCTAACATGGTGAGATCACTATCAATTTGATATCCCCTAATCTCATCAACTTGACCATACAAGTCTTGAAACTTTTGTCAAGCATCCTTGATTAGAGTACACTTCTCAATATGAAAAATGAGATCCTTTGATACATACTTTCTTAAGGTACCAATTGCCATGATATTTTTAGTGAGCCAATCCAAGTGACCAACTGGATCAACCTTAGGATCAGCGGGAGCAACAATAGTTCCATCAATGTAATGAGTTAGTCATTTTTCCATAAGTTTACTCCATGCATCAATTTTCCAAGTAGCATAATTATGAGGAGTTAAGAGAGGAAACTTAGAAGAACCCATAGCAGCAAAAAGGAAGGAACACAAGAGCACAAAAGCACAAGAGACACCCCCCCAAATTAACTCAATCAAAGTACCCCCCAAAAATGATGATTCTGACACTTTATATGTAGTGCGTGTACAATAGGCCACTTGCAAATAATGACAAGTGGACTTCTGATTTCAATTTACAACTTCTCGAAATGAGATCTAAGAGACTTCAACAAATACTGCTAGTGATCTAAACTGAGATCCAAGCAAAATGCAAGTACCAAATATGCCAAAAATGGCCAAATAATGAAAGTACAATTTCTACTTAAAATTATTGCAAACAAATGGTAGATTATGAAAGTAGATGAAAAAATATGCACTTTCAAAAAAAATGGCACCTGAAAAGGAGTCCATATGAGCCCAAATGAAGCCTCCAAAGTTGTAAAAATTGGGATTTCATGATTTCCGAAAAACCTGTATCCGAAAATCAGAAAAATTCTGCACCACTGTACAGATCATGAAATTATACCCCAAAACAAAAAACATTGCTTGAAAAAACGAGTCCGGATGAGTGAGATATCGCTATTTGAAAAATGCCTGCAAAATTATAATTTCTGGAAAATTTCCGCCGCAACGTCAAACTTCAAATGTCTCTAGATTTGGCCTCTGAAGTCCGATTTGGATGAAACAAAAGGCAAAACTGACTTTCTTGGACCTCCTCAATCCAATGGTAACATTAGATTTGACCCATCAAGCTTCAATAATAACCTGCAATAGAAAACTCCAAAATACACAATACCAAATAGCATCAAATTTCTCTCAATTAACAAACCAATGACACTCTAATGGCTCTGATACCATGTGAGATTTTGCCAAGATCAAGAGGCAATGGAAAGCACAAATAAGAGAGAGCAAAATAGATGATAGAAATAAATTGTATTCTATCAAGATGAAAAATATGATCAACTAGATCATTAAGCATTACATACAATTAATATGAGTCTGCTTATATAGATAAGGCTATATGGATATGTGAGCACACAAACATGACATGTGGCTCAATTAGAAACAAGGGTAGGTAGGAAATAGGTGTGGGTAGGTAGGAGAAATAATATAATAGTCCACATGAGGTGGATCACCCACTGAATGTGGAGTGTAACAACAAGATCACACCATAAAAGGTGGAAATTCTCCTACACACACTATCCCAATGTGGCACAAACACCAAGTGTCTCATACCCAAACTACTATGAAATGCATTTCCTAAGTAAACTTAAGTAAGTGTAATAATATCCAAGATGAATAATTATTTACACCAACATTTTTGTTAATATATCCAAAAACATTTTCCATGCTTCATTCTGCCCTAATACTAGATATTGTTTTCCCAAATCCGCTAGGAAGAGTCACGCCATATTCATGCCTTATGCTTCCTGAAGAAGATTCAATACATTCACGCCAAATTGCCCTCTCCCATTCAAAGCTTATATTTTAAATATCACATAATAAGAAAAAGTCAATATAATATATCAATTCCATGAATTGAAAGAGGCTTATGCATTTTTTTATTAAAGCCATCTTCCTATATTGCCCGATAAGGTAACCTCACTTGTTCATAAAATAAGAACAATTAAACAATGAGCCTTGAAATATGAAAGGGAAGGTAAATATTGATTTTAAAAATTTACTAAGCCAAACTCACTTTAGCGGCTTAGAGGGTGATTTAAATAACATGCTTTCCCCCGATCGCACTCAATTATAATATCGCCAATTATAGTTGGCTTAAGGTTTATTTATTTTTTTATGTATATTTTTAAATGAACATTACCTTTTTACTAGAGTTGTGCATAACATATTCATATGTTTATATATATGAATACATACGCCTTGTGTATGCATGCCTATGGGAGCACGTATACGATCGTGTATATGTACTCTCATATGCATGTAATTGCATAAGGTGTATATATATGTATGTATGTACATATATATATATATATATATATACATACATGTATGTATGTATATATATATATGTATACATGTATGTATGTATATATATATATACATGTATGTATGTATGTATATATATATATGTATGTATGTATATATATCTATATATATATATATATATATATATATATATATATATATATATATATATATATATATATGTATGTATATATATACATGTATATAGATACATACATGTATATAGATACATATATATATATATGTATATATATATATATATAGATACATGTATATATATATAGATACATGTATGTATCTATATACATGTATACATATATACATAAATGTATGTATATATACATACAAGTATGTATGTATACATACATGTATGTATGTACATACATACATACATGTATATGTATATATACATATATATATATATATATACATGTATGTATATATATATATCTACATGTATGTATATGTATATATATATATATATATATGTATGTATATATGTATACATGTATATATATATATATATATATATGTATATGTATATATATGTATACATGTATGTATATATATGTATACATGTATGTATATATATATATATATCTATATCTATATATATATATATATATATCTATATATATATATATATATTTGTGTGTGTGTGTACATATATGTACGTATATACATATGTATATATATACATACATATATATATACATGCAAATTAAAACATGAGCCATTGTGAATTTAATTCATAATTAATTAGAAATTCAATAATAATAATGATAATGAATTACCTCGAAAACACAATCAATAACTTAGGGTTGTGAACTCTAAAATATCTACAAGGACCAACTAGGGTTACCTGACGCGACGACTGACGAAGTTTGACAAGGTCAATCATGAGACTACCTGACCTGACTTAGGGTTAGGGTTTCAAATGGCATTAATTATTTCTTCCCTTTACCTTCCAATCTAATGATACTTTCCCTCCCTTCGCGGAGGATGACGATCTCCTGCACACACTTGGCCAATTCAACGAGTTAGATCAAAATCTTGTCCTATTCTGACATTTCATAAATCATTGACAAAAGTAAAACATAATGTCATAGTGTTAACTATAAAGTCATCAATTTAAAAATTATGATTCATTAAATCATCATTTTAAGCACAATTGACATCATTCAAATATGCATGAACCTCTGAGCATATTCATTCAATTAAAACATGAAAAACTAGGGCACATTCATTCGATTAAAACATGGAAAACTAGTGCACATTAAACATCGTGAAAGTATAGCATAGATACACTAGGGCACACATATATCATGGTGTAATCCCAACATATTAATAACTAGGGCACAAGTGGGATGTAACAATATATAGAAGATACAATACAAGAAACCGTCAAATGGTATATTACAAAACCATTGGCTAAAACCACCCAATAAGGTGTAGTCGACCTTATCTCCCTTCTCGATGCCCTATAACATGTTAAAACACACATCAACACGTGTCCCTCCCTTTTAGAGCTCATTTAGGTGTCTGATACATTTTACATTTCCTATTTCAGGAGTACAAACTTCTAGAGGCCATAACTTGAGAACCGTGTGTCCTATTGATGAACCGTTTGAAGCATCGAAAAGATCGTGAAGTGATCTACTACCTCGTACGTGCTACATCACTTATGCACACTTTTTTAGGGCATTTAGGATCCTCTAAAGTCCTCAAAATTAAATTTAAGCTTTTCATTGCACCCCTCCAAACGAAAAGTTTAATATCTTCAAAACCAGTTGTGATCTTGCAACATAACTTTATTGGAATGCTTATCTAGACAACCAAAAGCTTTGAGGAGATTTCGCACCATTTCGTGCCCAAATTAAAACTTACTATAAATAGTAACCTCATCTAAATACAAGGTTGAGACGCCATTTTCCCAACATAAGTTAAGAAAGCTACATTCATGTTGCACTCGAATAAGGCTTCAAGACTGAATGGAATCACTGTAGAGCTTTTCCAAAAATGTTGGGACATAATGGGAGAGGAAATTTTGGGTTTAGTTGAGGGCTTTAGAAGGAAGAAGAGGTTCGTGAAGGAGATTAATAATACTGTAATCTCACTGATTCCAAAAAGCTTGAATTGTGAAACTATGGTAGATTATAGACCAATTTCCTTGTGCAAATCCTTATATAAAATCATCTCAAAGGTCATGGCCAATAGGTTGAAGAAGATTATCAGTAGGCTCATCTTAGAGGATAAAAATGGCTTCATGTCAGGGAGGGAGATCACTGACAGTATCATTCTGGCTACTAAGATAATTCATTCAATGAAAAAAAAAAGAGGTATTATCGTCAAGTTGGATGTAAGCAAAGCTTATGATCAGGTAAATTAGGACTTTTTGCTTATAGTTTTAAATAGATTCGAGTTTGAAAAAGGTTGGCTAGAATGTATACACACTTGCATTGCTACATCAAAGATTTTTGTTTTGACAAATGGATCTATTAATGGCTTTTTTGATGCCACGAATGGTTTGAGGCAAGGAGACCCATTCTCTCCTTCGGTTTTTGTGTTGATGGTAGAAGTGCTCAGTAGAAACATCAAACTAAGATGCAGATAGGGATTGTGGCAGGGGATTAAGGTGCACAAGGAGTTGGATTCTATTTCTCATTTGTAACTCGCGGATGACACTATTTTGTTTGGTGAAGCATTGACGAGAGAAGTTGAAGTGATTAAATCTACTCTGGAAAAGTATTCCTTGGCTTTGGGTCAGTGCATGAAAAAGGAAAAATGAAAGTATTCTTCATTAACACTACCAAACAAAACCAAAAGAAAATTGCAGGGATTCTAGAATTTAAAATCTCCACACTTTCGACAAAATACTTGGGTGTTCCACTATTCATAGGCAGAAATAAGGCTACTCTCTGGGAAGAGGTTATGAATAACTGTCAAACAAAGGTTATGGCATGGAAAAATAAGTGGCTCTATCAAGCGGGAAAGATTCAGATGATCAAATTGGTTCTATCGACTGTGCCTATTTATGTTATGTTATGCTTGAGGTTATCTGCTAGAGCCATATGGTCTCTAGATAACTTCCTTAAAAAAATCTCATGAGAGGGTTCGAAGGAACAAAGGAGGATTCCACTAATCAATTGGGAGACAACATGTATAATAAAGGAAGAAGGAGGGGTAGGCTTGAGAAAGATGAATCTTCAAAACTTAGCATTGGGTGCTAAGCTGGTGTGGAAGATCTATTAATGCCCGAACAAATCTTGGTGCAAAATCACGAGGAAGAAATATTTGGACTCGAGTGAGCCTGAAAGGGTCTTAGCAATGGCCAAATCAAGTAATGGTTTGGAAATTTGGAAATTTATGTGGGAAAGCAGGAGGATTACATGGAGCACATCATATGGAAAATTGGGAATGGTAGAAAGGCTAAGTTTTGGAGAGATTCCTAGAATGGGGAAGAGGCTATTGAAGAAGTGTTTGAAAATAAAGACTAGATCAATGAGATAGAGCTCAGAATAGGAAAGTATGTATCTGATTACATAATTGTATCTAAAGAGGGGCAATCCCAATTTAGTTGGAGGCAAATTAAGGAAGGGATTAGCAAGGAGGATGTCAGGAAATTAATGGAGCTCCTTGCTAAAAAGAGAATACTTTTTGAATTATTAATAGAGATTAATCTCTTTAAAACTATTTAATAAATTTGTTAAATAACAATAATTAATAAAAAATCTGAATATAAAAAATAGATGTAAATAAATGATTTTTAGACATTCAAATTATTAATAACGACCTTTTCAAAAATAAAAATAAAATTTACATAAAAATTATGTTATAAGTAAATAAATAATATATAATTATAAAGTTTATGTATTTCTTAATAAAAGCTATTGCTAATATTTATCTTTGACATAAAATAACCACGAGTATAATGGAGATTAGGGGTTGCAATCCCTATACTAGTATCAATGGAGTAACACAACTCTACCCATTGTATATATAAACAAGTGCCATGTAGTGGCGAGTACTTGTATAGATTTGTAATAATAATTGAATATGTATTTTAGCAAACAATTAGCAAATAAAAGAGATTAACAATTTATATTGTATTAATTAATTATAATGAATCAATAGGTAATAGAAGAATTCAATCAAACTAGTACATATAAATGGAGTAAACAAAAGAGAGACTTAGACATCAAATTTTCACACCTATGTTTATCCCCAAAGGGTATTTCCACAATTGTAACTAAGGAGCATATTAATCATTCGTAATACCAAAAAAAGAAATTTATATAAATAAACATATATTTATAAGTTTAACAATTTATTTCTAATAAATTATTTAAATAAATTTTCAAGAACAAGTTATTTTATAATTGAGATATTTTAAATTTAATAAATTTTTAATATATATAAAAAATTAAGTTAAATCAAAATTAAAATTGAAATGTAGCCATTATTAAATTTTAATCCTAGTTTTACCAAAATTTTAGTGCTAGTATACTAGTAGCTATAGTTAAATTATAAACCTAATTGTAATATAACTTTAATGTGAGGGTTCAAGGTTAGTGTTCAATTTGATTTAGTATCAAGGTTAGGGTACAATTTCATTTAGTGTTAAAGTTCAATCTAGTTTAGTGTTCATATTGGATTAGTTTTCACTCTGGTTTAGTGTTTATTTAAGATTAGGGTTCAATCTACTTTAGTGTTTAATTAGGATAAGGGTTAAGATTTAATTTGGTTAATAGTTAAATTTGATTTAGGGTTTATAATCAATTTTGTATAGGTTGAAGCTTGAGTTTGGTTTAGGATAGAATTTTTTTACAATTGAATTGAGTTTATTGTTTGATCATGGTTAAGGTTATTTTTAGGGTTGGGTTAACTTTGGTTTATGGTATAGTGTTAAATGGTACAATTTGGTTTAGGGTCAAATTGTCAAAATTTAAGATAAATTATTATAGTCAAATTATCAAAATTAAAGATAAATTATTAGGTTAATGGTTAGGGTTCAATTTGGTGCAACGTTAGAGTTATGGTTTAAAATTTTGTTATGGGTTTGTTTATGGCTCAATTTGGTTTTTTGTTAGTGTTTAGTTTGGTTTAGTCTTAAATTAGGTTAAGGTATAGCATTCAATTTGATTTAGAATAAAATACTAATTTAAGGTTACTATTTATATAATATTATAATATTAAAATGCTTTAATTTATATAATTTAAGTTAATTAATTTAGTTTAATTTAATTAATTTAATTTAATTTGATTTAGTTTACTTTAAAATATTTGATTTAATTATTAAGTTGTTAAATTATATTATTTAATTAATTTGATTTGTTTAAATTTAAATTATTATAAAAAGTATATTAGTAATTTGATTTAGTTTAATTTTAGGTATAAAAAGTTATACTTATTATGATATTTTACAATTTAATTTGGTAGAATATTCAATTAGGTTTAAGATTAGGGTTTAATTTGGTTTGGGGTATTCAATATTTGGAATAGGATTTAATTTATTTTAGTGTTAGTTTTAAGATTAATAATTTGTTTAAGGGTTAGAATTACATTTGGTTTCGAGTTAGGGTAAAGATTCATTTTGGTTTAAGGTTAGGGTTATGGTTTCATATGGTTTATGGTTGTGATTAGGGTTAAGGTTCAATTCAAGTTTAGTGTTGGTGTTTAATTTGGTTTAATGTTCAATTAAGATTATGGTTCAAATTGAGTTTTTTTTTTTCAATATTAAGGTTATGATTTGATATAGAGTTATGAATAGGTGTTAAATTAAAATATTAATCCTAAATTAATAAATATTGGGGTTGAATCTACATGTAAGAAAAATATTTATTATATTACTATTACAAAATAAAATAATTATTCAATAAAAAGTATTAATAAAATATTTTAAATAAAAAATAAAATAACTAATTATTCACTCGTAATTTAAAGATAACATAACTATTTAATAAATAATAAAAAAACATAAAAAATATTTCTTGTCATGAATCTAACATGATAAATGTACTAACTAATACAATAGTTTAAATAAAACAAAAAAATAAAAAAAATATTTGCAAAAGATTATTTTTTTCAACACATTTCCACTTAATTAAAGCTATTGTAGAAATCAAATAAAAAAAATGTATATCTACATTTGAAATACTATTACATAATTTTAAGTTTTGAGAAAAGACAACTATAACATATCTCCATAATCTATTCAATGTTGAGATTCAAGTTTCTTGACAAGATGGAGAATTTACAAAGCTAAAAGATTAAAACAATTTTAGCATAATTTTAAGTTTATGAAAAGACAATTGTAATAAATCGTCCTGATCTATTTAATGTTCAGGTTCTTTTTTGATAAGAGATTTTACAATGCTAAATTTAAATCTAACAAACAAATACTAATGAATAAGTGATACTAATGGATAAGTGAAAGTCAATAAGTATGTGTGTGTAGGAACAAAACAAAATCAATAAAGTAAGTAATATAGTAAATAAAAAACTAATAAAAATAAAATAATAATATAATATTATTTTAATGACCTAAATATCTGTCTTATCTCGAAAAATCCGGTAATAAGATGCAAATTATTTGAGCCAATTAGATTGAAGAAAAACAATTTTTGTAATTTGAAAACTTAAAAATCATGCATCTTAACTATTGAAAAATAAAAATAAAAAATCGAAAGAAAAAATTCATAGATATAATTGGTGGAAAAGCAATAGAAAGAGGGGAAGGCCCTAGAAGTTTGTCGCCATAATGCCTATGTTGTAGAATGTGAAGAAGGAAGGATGGTTAGGGTTTTCAATTTTCTTTTTGTTTTCTGTTGAAGTTTAGAAATATTTCTATAAGAAGTAGGATGGGAACCACAATTTTTTGTAGAAACGTATGTAGAAATTATGGTGAATAGGATAGATGCAAACTATAAATTTGTATGGATTCAAAGGAGTAGCATAAACTGTGAAAAGTTTTGTATGTATAAACTATTGTAGATATGATAGTTGTAGATTGTGAATTTGTATGTGTAGACACATAAATCTGTCCAATTAATTAAATGAATATTTAGTATTTATTTGATTATTTAACCATCAATCAATAATTAATTAAATTAATATTTAATTAATTCATCTTAACCCTCTTCTCCTATTAATTAAATAAATTATTCAATTTATTTGATTTAATTCACTTAACCAAATTTAGACCATTAATTAAATAAATAGATCATATTTGTTTAATTAAATCTTCTCTCACATTTAAATAAATTAATATTTATTTAAATCCCCCAAAATATCATCTCTCAGATTTAAATAAATTAACATTTATTTAAATCACCTTTATCCTCCACCCACTTGTATTTTCCTACAAATGCAAGTTGCACAACTATTTTAAATAAATAAATAATTTATTTAAAATCCTATTTATCCTCACCCACTTGAAACCTTTAATGTTTTCCCTTAAAGTCTTCAAACTTAATGGCTTCCTTCTAGAGTCTTCTCAAGCCTTTAATGGTTTCCCTTAAAGTCTTCAAAATCAATGGCTTCCTTCTAGAGTCTTCTTAAACCTTTAATGGTTTCCCTTAAAGTCTTCAAACTTAATGGCTTCCTTCTAGAGTCTTCTCAAGCCTTTAATGGTTTCCCTCAAAGTCTTCAAGCATTTAATGCTTTATCTTCCTTTTTCTCATGTAAATAAATTAAGATTTATTTAAATAAAATCCAAAATTCACATTCACATTTAAATAAATTAATATTTATTTAAATATCTATCCAAATGCAAATTACACCATTTAATTGAAATAAATGATTTTATTTCAATTGAAAATCCCAAAATTCCTCCCACTTGCAATCTCCTACAAAATCCACTTGCATGCCTAAATCCCTTCTAGATTCTTCTAACTCCTTCTAATTAGCCTAATCTTATCCTAATCATTGTCACATTCCTAAATAAAATGAAGTCACTTCTCAAAAACCTCCAAAGTCTTTGAAAGGCATTTAAGGCTATAAGTCTTCAAATGGTTAACCTCTAAAGTCTTCCAAACCATTAAAAGCTCTTACATAACCATTTATGGTTAACTCACCTTTTACCTTTGGTTAGAGAATTTCCTCTAACTTAACCATCCTTTTGACTCATGGGTCTCTTCAAATCATTTATTTCTTTGACTAAGGTAACCATTTAACCCTTGCACATTCATTTATCCCTTGGATAAAAGGAATATCCATTAACCTAACCCTAACCCAACCCCCTAGGGTAACCATCATGTCCCCTCAAGCATTCAATCCTCCTTATCTCTCCTCTCAAGCCTCCTCATGGTGACACTTGTCAACATGGGATTGGGTTGAAAGTATCACATGGATTGAATATCTTTCAATCCTAACCCTTGTTAAGATTTCTTAATCTTAACCCTTCATTTCCCCATTTCTTCTATAAATAGAACCCTTCTCCTCAAGAAAAGAAGGAAGCATTAGAGTATTGTTGTTATATTGGTATTAGCATAGAGCTTTTTCATAGCATCACTATCTAAACTTGCATAGCATTTGCTTATCATATTCAACCATCTTTAATCTCTATATAACATCCATGGCTAGTGCTAAAAGCTGAGAGCTACACTCATGTGGAACTTGGAGAGGAGAGGAACAAGGGAGGAGCAACTATGAGCATCTTGATTAGCATTTGGAGGAGTATAGTTTATCTATTCTATGTTTGTATGCTTTCTATTTCATGCTTAATATCTCTCTTGATATGCCTGTTTAGGACAATCTTTTGTTGCTAACACTAACGTTTGTTTCTTATGCTCTTGTGTGTGTTGCCATCAAACATATTTTCTAATCCTTTTTGGAGAGCATAATTTGGTGAACCTGACGTGAAAAACCATCATCACAATACCAAAAACATTGAAAAACCATCTCACAAAATACAAAAAACATTCAAAACTATCTCACAAAAACTCCAAAAACATTCAAAACAATCATCAAAATACCAAAAACATTGAAAAAACTATCTCACAAAATCCAAAAACATCAGAAAACATCAAACAAAGAAAAACATGGCAACACCTTGTACATATGTTTTTCAAAGCAGATACCAAACAAACATGATGAAATAATCAAACGATGACCACTTATCTAATCAACCAAACAATCAACATCGATGCAAAAACTGTCTTCAAAAGGATGCATCCTTCCTTACCAAAACAAAGACAAGATCACGTTTTCTTTGACAAGAAATTTCTGTTTAAAGCTATCAAGTACTTGTTTCGAATTGGGGGTTATTTATATATATCAGGTTCCTACGCTACTCCGAGATATCCGCAAGTGATTAAGAGTAGCCGAGATGGTTCCTGCAGCATTGTTTGTATGTCTTCTGCAAATTATTCTGATGAAATTCTGGGGCATGTACTAATGGTGTCTATGTGGGAAGTTCACTAAGTTACGTGATCATATGCAAAATACAGTCATAGATCACTACGGCTTGCTGACTACAGCATATACCTCGACCATATGAGCATGAACCATTATCGAGGGTCCATATTCTTTATTCTTTATATATGCTGTTTGCTTACAGGTACAATGCTCCATCTTTGGTTCCTACTGCCTCATCCATGCTCGATAATGATTTATCTCTTACTATGGTATGAACTTGTTTCAGGATATGATCGACAAAAGATCAAGGAGGACGTTCCAAGTCATGCATGAAAGGAGATAATCCTTGTCTGTTCTGCAAGCAATACTCAGGTCAACTTGATCCATTATATCAAGTTGCTTGTATTAACTTGCTATATCAAAATCCATGAAAGGAATACTCAGGTCATCTTGAAGCATTATGTCAAGTTGCTTGTATTTTCTTACAACATTTTAAAGCTCAATGATGAAAAATAAAGCACTATGGATCGTCATTCCATCTCATCTATATATATTGCATTCCGTTGCATTCCATCCATCCATACATTCATAATATATGCATATCATTCATACATAGTAATGACAATGGATACTCTATTTTCCTCTTCTTCCATAGGAATGCGTCATAGGTCCTCCATTTCTTCTATCTAACATCAAACCCCCCCTCACCCTATCCAAATGATGCTCTGCAAAAAGGATTAGAAAATCTGTTTGATGGCAACACACACAAGAGCACAAGAAACAAACGTTAGTGTTAGCAACAAAAGATTGTCCTAATCCTTTTTGTAGAGCATCAATATGGATTCGAAATAGGAGGAGTTGAAATTGTGACAAATCTTATTGAAATTTTTGATATAATTAATAAAATTACATAAACTTTACCGATAAAAAATAAAATAATTATGATACTAGTAATAATTAATCTAATTATAATACAAAATATTAATAACATTTATTATTATTCATATTAATTATTCTATTATTTATTATTGATGACTATGTAATAAGTTTTAATTATTCGATTATATTTAATTTATATATAATTAATGTATTATAATTATTTCATTCACATATATAAATAATATTACATTATTATTTATTATCTGATAATTATATATATTATATAATAGTATATAAGAAATTAGTATATATACTTACTTTTTTGATCGGTAATCGCTTTTGACTGGAGCTATGAACTAGTGAGACCACAATTTTGAGGGGCCTCATCCTCAATTGTTACGATGTTCATACACCCTTATCTCTCAGTGTTGCCTTCCTCAACCTTATATCTCCGAGACCAACAATGTAGAACCACGAGCAAGGACCACGAACCAATAGAGGTGAAAGACCCGCGTGGGTCTGATACAACATCGCAAGGCATGAAAGACCCATGTGGGTCCGATACAACATCGCAAGGCATGAAAGACCCGTGTGGGTCCGACAAAAGTCCACGAGCAACACACGCGAGAAACTAGATCTGCGAGCAACACATGCCTACAAGGAACGGGGTCCACGAGCACACCAACCCAATAGGGGTCAAGCACGGTCGGCCAGTCCATGCTTTGACATTTAAAAATATTAGGAAATTTGGTTAACCTATTTTAATTCTTGCTTCTCATTGGTTGATGCTTTGACATTTAAAATGCTGACATTAATAGAATAATTGATAAACCAATTTATATATTTTATAATAAATTTTTAAAAAATATAAACATTAGAAAATTTGATCAAACTATTTTAATTATTGATTCTGATTGATAGATACTTTGACATTTAATAAATTTAAATGAATGCATTAATATTCGTGTATGTCACAGGAACTAATAAAAAGTATTTAAATAATTCCACCACCGCCAAAATGTTGTGGACACTCCCACACATCATCATCCAGTCCATGGTTTGAAGAGGCAAGGTGCGCGGGGGTAGTTTGCTGGCGCTCAACTTCTGTATGCATGGGAAAATTCCACGTGGGTAAAGAATTTCATCTCTCTTCCATTGTCAATCAGTCATCAGTCCCATGATTCGAATGGACTAAAGCCTCCACATTGACCATCAACTTCAGTTATTTGTTAAATAGATGCATATTTGAGTATTGAGGGGACGAAGAAGAGAAAAAGTGGCGGTAGGGGTGCTGGCTCTGCAGGGCTCTTTCCATGAGCACTTGGCAGGTAATATTTTTTCTTCTAAAATGCTTGGTCTCCAAAAGATTCCTCTTTTTTTTGGGGAAAACGATACTATTGAAAATATGAAATTGACAAATATTTGGATGGCAGCTCTTGGAAAACTTGGCGTGAAGGGGGTTTTGGTAAGAAAGCCAGAGCAGCTGGAAGGGATTTCAGGACTAATAATTCCGGGCGGGGAGAGTACGACAATTGCAAGGCTTGCAGAGTATCACAATTTTGTAGGATCCTTTTTCTCTCTTTTACATTTCTATTTTAATTTTGTTTAAATTTTCAAATAATGGTATAAATCAGAGGGTATTTTCAAAATAAATTGATAGAAATTATCCCGATAAAATTTCACATATTTGGTTGAAATGTTTTCCGAATCAGTGAATACCCATTAGGAGGAAAAGTAAAATGCAGTCTATGTCAAATTCCCAATGTCACTATCATCACACCCACGTTCCTGTATCTGCTGATGGTGTTGTCACTTATTTTTTAAGTGCTCAGAATATAAATTGGAACTGGTTCTTTCTTTCTTGTAGATGATTGTTATCTATATTAATAAAATGGAAGCTTATCCTTTAACGCAAACATCCAAAGTTCCTTTTTGATGTTGATGATGATTCTGTCGATGTTGAAGTTCGAAGTTTGCCCCATGCGAAACCAACTTTACATCTTTTGATAAATATATCTTATCTGCATACTAATAAAGAATGAAAACCGGACCATACAGGATTGCTTTTGATTTTTTGACTATTTTTCTGTGATCCGTCGTAATGCTTTTTAAGCATTTTTCGTGAAATTTTATCACGATACTCCCTAATGTCTTGCCGTTCTCCTTTGATGATTTTGATAATTATTTTGTTCTTGTTTTAAAATTTTAATCAGTTTTTGCCAACCTTGAAACTTTAAATCGTTTGATTTTTAAACATCCTGTCATATCAAAACTGTCTAGTGTGGGCTTAACGGTGTAGTCTCGGTCAGCAGAGATTATCTGCTACCCCTTCGAACATGCCTTTGATATGAGAAATGGTATTATACAATCCCCAATGCAACATTATCCATTACCCTTATTTGTCAAAAATCTGCCGGGTTGAATAGCTGCTTGATGTTGTCATTATCTGTTTCTCCAATATAGATTTTGCCAAACAATGTCCTGGATTCTGTACTGCATATTAGATTGTTAAAATATCTTGTATGTGGTTGTAAATTTTTTATTTTGTTGCTTCAATCCTTTGTAAAATAGAAGTGACTCGCCAAATTGACAGTGAAGAATTCTGTAATAGAACATGGGAAAATCACCACGGGGTGACTTCCTTCAGTCTTCCTTGTTGGGGATTTTGTACTTCTGTGTACATTTTACCAGAAAACACAAAAGAAACAGAAAAATTAAAAGGAAAAGGACAGAAAAAAGAAATGAAGAAACACTAGGTGAACTAGATTTGCAGAGGAACACCTAGGTAACTTAGCAAAGAGGAAAATATGACAAATTTGAATCTCTTCCTCACTAATGGCAATGTAAATGGGTGCATGATTTACATAAGGGAACAACTAAAATCATCTCAAAATATTTTCACTAGATTTGGAGGCATGCAGGTGATAGCATGTTTCACGATTCACCATTTAAACCCTAGCATCACAAAATACGAAAGAGAGAGAATACATAACGTGCAGTTGAAAAATGGTCTATTGGATATGGTAAGATTCCATTCATCATGCTGAAAATCAGATTTTGTTAAAAAGAAGATCACCAAATTCGTTTGTGCACGATATTGGATTCCAATCTTGTCAAAAAATTCAATTAATGTTGGCAAAAATATTACTGTTGTGGACCCGGAAGCATAAACCCAGAAAATTAAGTATTGCAGCACAAATTAGTTGCAAAGAAATAATAAAGAGAATAAAATGGAATAATATAACAACACATAAGAAGCTGATTTACGTGGTAAAACCTTGGCAAAACATCAAGGAAACATCCACAGGGCAAGGGTATTGGTATTCTTATTGTGCGGAGAAAACAATTACAACCTCCATAGCTAGCTACCACTATCAGGTGCTGCTATCCCTTTTACAATCTGAATTTGCAATTCACAACAACATCCTGACAATTGCTCTTGCAATCTGCAATCCACACCAATGGCTCTTGCAATCTACAATTCATGTTACAGCATTGCCTTCATGACAACAAAGATATATAAGAATCAACACACAACATAGAAATAACCTCCTTAATTCCATTAAAGTAATTAGGAACATTTCCACATGGTCTCCTCCAATGCATTAATGAAATCAAGTAACTTCCTGATACTCTGAAGGTAAGACTAAATTAGAAATTTCTCTAGTCTTCTTTTGTTGCCATTATCCAATAATTGTTGTCATTATCCAACAATTACAAACAAAATTGTATCAACAAAGAAGACCATCTGTTGGAATTTTGAAAAAAAAGTTTCAACCTTAGCAGCCCTTGGAAAAATCTCCAACCTCTAAAATCTAATCTACTTTACATTGCTTGTAAATTATTGCACAACAATTTTCCATCTTTTTCTCCTCCAATCACAACTTTAGTCATTAATTATAATTTTTACATGTTTTGGTCCATAATAAAATATCTTTCTGCACTTTAATAATTAATTACTTTAAAAAAGAATTAAACCATTCTCATTATTGCAAAGATAAATATTTCTTAAAAACGAACCCTTTTAATCATATAAAGTGCACAGTGAGACTTTCATATACAAATTTGACCAACTTAACATGTTGATAAGATCAATTGATGTGAACTTCCTTCTTTGTCTCCAATCACAGCCTTAGTTACTAATTTTTTCCTGCATGTTTTGGTCCATAATAAAATATCTTTGTGCACTTTAATAATTAATTACTTTGTGCAGACACCTGAATTTGTCTTACCAAATTAAATGAATTTTATATTTGATTAATTATCATTGTTCAACTATTAGTTAAATTCACATTTAATTAATTCATTCCCCTTTCTTGACTATTGATTAAATTAATTCACGTAGCTATGTTCTGAATATTAATTAAATAAACAAAAAATATTTGTTTAATTAATTCATCTTATCCTAAAACCACCTCTTTCACATTTAAATAAATTAATATTTATTTAAATCCCTTTATCCTCCCACACATAGATTTTAATTAAATAATTATTTTATTTAATTTAAATCCCCTCACCCACTTATGCAAGCTGCACACTAACCCTCCCATTAATCATTTCTAAACCCCCCATCATTAGCCTAATCACCCTTTAATGATTTGCACATTCCTAATCCTTAGGATTAAGGAAGGAGTCACCTCTCAACCATTAAGGCTCTTACAAAGCCTTTAATGCCTTCTCCCTTCCACAAGCAAACCCACATGGGCTTTGACTATCTTTAACCTTTGCACATTTTCCCAACCATTGGTTAAAAGCTTTATCCATTAACTCAACCATCCATGGTAACCCTCAAGTCTCCTCAAGCTTTAACGACTTTGACTATTCTAAACCCCATTTAACTCTTGCACATTCCTCCAACCCTGGGTTAAGATCAAACCCATCAACTCAGCCATTAATGGCTTCCTTCATGTCTTCTTAAGCCTTTAAGGCTTTGTCCATTTCCCTCTCAAGTCTTCCCTTGTTGACACTTGTCAACATGTGATTGCTTGAGGAAGAGCACATGGATTGAGGATCATGGAATCCTCAAGCAATCCTAGCCCTTCGTAAACCAAATCAATCTCAACCCTCCATTGCCTCAATTTCTCTATAAATAGACCCCTTTCCTTCGTTGTTGAGGACACATACACTAGAATTATCCATATGCATTGTTATTTTATGATTTGAATGCTTTTGTAGGAAGGATTGGTATCATGTCTTAGCTCTTTCACCATTTGGTACTGCTATTTGACATCCAATACTTCATTCACCTTTTCATTCAAGACTTCACTATCATCAACCATCTCCCAATCTTCATTTGCCACCCTTGTGTGGGTGCTCAAGTTGAGAGCAACAGGATCTTGTAAAGGAGAAGGACAAGGAAGAGCAAAAGGCACTGAAAGCACATGGGGAAGTATTATGTTCGTTAAGTTTAGTTTCCTCATTTGTTTATTTGCTAATCTTTCTTGATATGTTATTGAAATGGTTTGAGTTTGTTTTGTTTATGGTTGGACTTGTTATTTAAATAAACTCATGTTTGTTATCCACTAATCTCCATTTCCTTAGCATCATTTGGTGAACCCGACGTGGAGCTTGTGTGGTTGTTTGAAACTGTGCGTGAGGCGTTTATTCGCCCAATTTGTGGGCACATGGTCTTGTTTGTGGTTGTTTGGTTCATGTTTTGCATCGACTTTCTTTTGGAGGCAAAAAGTTTATTTTTTTCAATGTGTACTACTTGTTGAGAATGGAGCTTAATCGATTCTTAGTAAGCTAAATCATAGTTGATAAAAAGATCAAGAAGACTATTGTTGTTGGTGTAGATGATCATAAAATGTATAGACTAGTTGACATTGGATAGGTCAAGGAGCATGCATTGGCACCCAAGAGTGCATCAAACATTAGTACACTTCAATTTTTATTACCTTTCTTTGTTGGCTCGAGAGAATTTGCTAGATGGCCTTCTTGACATCTAACAATAGATATAGGTTGTTTGCGGAGCTTGTAGTTAGGAAAGCAATAGGGAGCTCCTTTTGAAATGGAGAAGCTTGGAGAGCCAAGAGCCTATAGTTGATTCATGCAAATGTTTATGGAACAATGAACATGGCATTCGTCACTAGTGTCAGGTGTTTTTTTCTATTTGTTAATGATTTTGGCATCTTATTTACTAAAATTAAAATAAGATGTATTTAATGAATTTTGAAAGTTCAAAGCATTAGTAGGAAAAGAGTCATATTGTTACATAACTGCTCTTAGATTTGAAAATGGGGGAGAATATAGCTCAAAAGAATTCAACAACTTTTGTGTGCTAAACATGTTTCCAAAAGAAAGTTTACTATAGATTACACTTCACAATAGAATGGAGTGGATGAGAGGTGTAACTATATTATCTGGTCCGTTGTATGATGGAGAATAGAATGGATGCATACCCAAATAGGTTTCGGGCTGAGGCAATATTTATAGCAATATATCCAATCTTTAACACAAGTGGCGAAGCAAAAGACCATAGAGGAAGTTTGGCTTGGGAGGAAGCCCAAAGTAAGTCATCTTAACGTCTTTGCTTCCATTGCCAATGCCTAGATTCTAGATGAAAAGAGAACCAAATTAGATCCCAAGAGTAAGAAACTAATTCTTAGGGGGTACAATGACAATCATTAGGCTTACAAGTTGGTTGATGTTAACACCAATTGCTTGACCTTTAGTCAAAATTTTGTGATTGATGAAGTTGGGCCTTTCCAAAGTTATCTAGAGTTCAAAATTTCTGAAGTAGGCTCTTGTGACAAAGGATTTAGGTGTTTAATTTTAAGTAGGTCCTTTTGGAGGGGAGAATATTTTGAGGATGTGGAGTCTTTTAGGCCAATAGCAATCTTAGACTCTATTGATGACAGTTTGAATCAGCATTTAGATCACATAGGTATAGGTAGCTCAAGTTTTGCTTTTAACATTGATTTGGATAAAGAGCATCCAACAAGAGACCAAAGTGGTGGCAAAGCACCATTGGAGATGTTTGGCTAAGTTAAATGATCGAGGGATGATAATTGAGAGGAGAAAACAAGAGGAACATGGGCAATTTAGTGGCCAATATTTCGGTAGTTTATGAGCCACAGGTATTTGAGGAGGCAAAAGGAAAATCTGAATGGGAAAAGGCCATGGCAATTGAATATGAGAATTGTATGAAAAATAAGACTTGGGTTATTATAGATCTTCCACTAGGGAAGAAACCATTGGCTGCAAATTGGTGTACAAGGTCAAATACAAGGAAGGTTTGGTTGGAAAAGGATTTTCATAGAGAAGGCATTGACTATGAGAAGTCTTTTCCTCTTACAACAAAGATGAGCACCATTCGATGAATCCTAGGCTAGGCAAATCAATTTGGTTGGATAGTTCATCAAATGGGTGTAAAGAGTGTTTTCCTCAATTGAGATTTGGAGGAAGAAGTCTACATATATCAACTATAGGTTTTTTAGGTTAGAGGCTTGTTTTCTATCTAGAGAAAGTCCTATATGGCTTGAAACATGGATCTAGGGCATGGTACATCAAACTTGATAGGTATTTGGTTGAATAAGGATTCTGGTGGAGTCTTTTAGATTCTAATATGTATGTCAAAAGCATAGATAATGATCTCATTCTATTGGTCATATATTTAGATGATATTATTATTATAGGTAGTGAGGCACATGCAATTGAAGAGATCAAATCTAATACAAGTACAACTTTTGACATGATTGATTTAGGTCTCTTACATTATTGCCTAGGTGTAGAATTTTGGCAAACATGTGGCAAAATTTTTGTTACAATCCAATTGCTAGGAGTATGCCAGACAAATTTAGAAGAAAAAATTGCAAAATCTTGTCTACACATATGGAGAAAGGGATGAAGCTTTCAACCAAAATTGACTCTAAGACAATTAATGAGTTGGCTTATAGGCAACTAGTGGGTAGCCTAATCTTACAACCTTTAGACCTGATTTGAGCTATTCTAGTTTCATTTCAAGATTCATGATAGCACCAAAGGTAGAAAGTTGGACTGCAATGAAGAGGGTGTTGGGATATGTGAGAGGGACACTTGACTTTGGCATTTTGTACAACAATACAAAGACCCTTGGATGCATGGATTTATAGATTTGGATTGAGTAGATTCTGTGGATGATAAAAAATCAACTTCTGGATATGTTTCTAGCCTTGACAAGGGGGTAATCACATGGACCAACAAAAAGTAGCATGTAGTAGCTCTTTCTTCGGCTGAAACAAAATATTGAGGAGCAATAAAAGCAATGTGTGAGGCAGTTTGGCTCAAAAGGATGCTTTCAAACATGAAGATGCCTCAAATTGAGCCTTCACCCCTGTTTTGTGACATTGAAGGGGTGCTTAAACTTGCCAAGAATCTAGTCTTCCATAAGTCTACAAAACATGTGGAACTACATTGTCACTTCATTGGACAACTTGTAGAAGATGGATTTGTTATGTTGTGGTATTGTCCAATAGAGTACCAAATTGTAGACATGCTTACCAAGTCTTTGGAACCTGACAAATTTGTAAAATTTTGGGATAAGCTTGGAGTAGTTAGTAGATTGACCATTAGGGGAGGGTGGTAAAATAATAAATACTTAGTAATGGTCAATTAGCTTTTAGTCGTAGGCTTTAGTAAAATTGTTTTGACTTTAGGATATTCTTTAAGCTTTATTAGTTCATTCTTTTTAATCCCATGTTTATAAAGTGGCTTGTCATTCTTCATTGTAAACCTATATAAGAAAGCTCTCTGTTTGTATTTAATCAATGAATATTTTGGTAATCTTCATGTGCTCAGTTTTTGTATAAAATTGGAGTCTTAGTTATGAATTGCAATTTTTGCATGTCTTAGTCTTGTTGGGAAGTAAATCGACACAAATCATTTACTTATAACTATTGGGGTAGAAGGCCTCCTCAAAATGGTGAGGCTGTCTTATTAAAAGCCAAAATTTTCAGACATGCACCACATATACATTTCACAAATTTTATGGGTGGTTGTAGAATGTCCACAAAACTGGAAAAGGACTCAAAGAATATTAAAATCATGTATAAATAAAAGAAAAGAAAAGATAGAGATCAATTTAATCCAACATGAGAATTGTGTAAGGGTTTTGTAACTTGACAAGTGTATTTCTTTTGCAGATTTAGAAAAGAAATAACAGAGAAAATTTAGACTTGTAACAAATGCACAAATGGTGCAAATCTCAATAAAACACTCAAGACACAAAGTTCATGTAATGATTTTATTGATTTTGTCAATGCCAATATTTCAAAATATAATGTCCAAAATGAGCGTACATTTGTGGCTCATCAATGTTGATGGATAGTGTCAGTCGGATTCTCAGAGCTGACTTTACCATCAAATGTGTGAAGGACCTTTTCGGTCTTACACATTTAATCAAAGTCAATATATTGCCGACTTTTATATTGAAACTGTTTGTTAAATAAAATATAACTAATATGTATAATCCCACCATCTTTTGTGAAAAGTCGGGTCTATTAAAAGAGGTGTGTTGGTTGGTGAAAAGCCGACTCTTGGCATAAGTCGTGTTGCTTGATCTTAACATAATGGAGTATATATATCGAAGCACTTCATCTCCCTTGGCATTTATAATAACAAGCAGATCGAATCTTCAGCAGACTTACATTTCCTCCTCAGCGAATCATACTCCAGCAGATCGTGAGAACTGTGTATCTCCATCAAGGTCATCTACAGCAAATAGAAGACTATGTACAACAGCTTGAGAATTAACCAAGGAAGATCAAGTGTATAAACAGATCGTATATTCTCTATAGTGATTTGTTGCCATTCACATATATGTATAGCTTCAAGGGTGAAGCAAAATCTTTGTAAAGTCTCCTGGCATCATTGAGATAATAAAAGACATTTCATTGCTGGGTTTTTCACCTTCAAGAGGAAGGTTTTCCCAGGATATATATTGTGTAATTGTGTGTGAATCTTTTCTTTATCTAATCTGATCTAAACTTAACATGGTATTAGAGCCACGGTGAAAGAAGATCGTGATCAGATTCCCTACAACTTCTAAGTATTCTCTCCTCTCTCTCTGTTGAGCAGTATCTCTAAGTCTCGAAAATGGTGAACGGTCTTAAAGTCGAAGATAGGCTTGGAGGCACATCTAACTTCACCTCATGGAAGTTTAGAGTGCTCATTGCTCTTGAAGAAAATGATCTTCAATTTGTGGAGCAAAAGGATTTATCCGACCCTGAAGATCATGAGGAGAAGCTTCAATTCAAGAAAATGCCATCAAAGAAAAGAAGATATTAATTGATTCCGTAAGGGATCACTTGGTGCCTCTCATATCCAAGATGACAACTGCAAGAGATATGTTCAAAACCTTGGAAGATTTATACGAGATTAACAACGTGAGTAGGGCTCTTGCCCTGAGGCAGCAACTCCACCAAGTGAAGATGGCAAAAGGAGATTCAGTCATCACCTACTTCATGAAAATTTAAGAATTGAGAGATCAACTAAGCGCAATTGGGGATCAAGTGATTGATAAAGACCTTGTCATGCTAGCCTTGAATGGCCTACCTCATTCATGGGAGCCATTTATCCAAAGCATAAGTGGGAGATCCAAATTACCTAAGTTTGATCGACTCTGTGCAGATTGTATTCAAGAAGAATCAAGATTGACCGCTAGAGGAATTATCAAGAGTTCTCAAAATGAAGATACTCATGTTCTTGCCACTCAATCTACCAAGAAACGCAAGTATTGGAAGAAGGGCAACTTCAAAAAGAATAGAGATTTCAAATCAGATTCTGCACCTGATTCTAGGAAGAGGAAGAAAGATCTCTCTCGTGTCCAGTGTTTTAGGTGTGACAAGTTTGGTCACTTTGCAAAGGATTGTTTGACAAGACCTAATCATCAAGGAGCAAACATCAATGAAGTCTCATACAAGAAAGAGGTTGAAGATAACTCAAATGGTTTTCTTTTCATATCAACATTATCAAGCAATGTTCATACAGACAATGATACATGGTTAATTGATAGTGGAGCCTCTCGACATATCACCGGTCATTGGGAGCACCTTTCGGATCTAGTGCAGGAAGAGTCACATCTCCAAGTTATTATTGGGGATGATGCACGCTATGCTGTAAGAGGAGTTGGTGCTACATCTCTAAACCTTGAATCTGGAGTTTCTCTACACCTAAGTGATGTATTGTTCGTGCCAGGGATCAAGAGAAACCTTGTGTCTATTTCAGCCTTGGAGGATAAGGGCTATCAAATTGCATTTTCTGAAGGAAGAGTTCTTGCTTGGCCTAAAAACTCCAGCATCAAGATTGTCCGTGTGATCGGAAATCGACATGAGAGTTTATACAAACTCTCCACTCTCCCTGTTCAAGCTCTTATTCATGATTCTTCCAGTTCCAACAAACTCTGGCACAAAAGACTTGGACATCTTCACTTCAGGGCTCTTCCATCATTGGAGAAGATGGTAAAAGGTATTCCTAAACTTATTCATGTAAATGATGGTACTTGTAAAGGTTGTGCTATGGGCAAAAATATTAAAAGTCCTTTTCATAGCAGTGAAAGTAGGTCTAAAGAAATACTAGATCTTGTACATTCAGATTTATGTGGTCCAATGTCAATTCCATCCCTAAGTGGATGTTTGTATTATGTAACTTTTATAGATGACTGCTCTAGGAAGACTTGGTTTTATTTCTTAAGGTCTAAAGACTCTGGTGAAGTCCTAAGTAGGTTTAAAGAGTTTAAAGATCTTGTAGAAAATTTATTTGGAAAGAAAATTAAAATTTTAAGGTCTGATAATGGAGGTGAGTACACCTCAGGTAGCTTTCGTGATTTCTGTATTGAGGCAGGGATCAAGAGGGAGTTCTGTGTTCCTTACAACCCTCAACAAAATGGGGTTGCTGAAAGGAAGAGCAGATCTATTGTTGAAGCTGCAAAAGCTATGATTCATGATCAAGACCTTCAGATTTTTCTATGGGCAGAAGCCTCTAGAACAACAGTGTATGTTCAGAATAGATGTCCTCATCGGATATTACAAAATATGACTCCTGAAGAAGCCTTTTCAGGTATCAAGCCTGATATCAGCCACCTGAGAATATTTGGTTGTCCTGTGTATGTTCATATTCCCAAGGACAAGAGAATCGAGTTGGAGCCTTCTGGAAAGAGAGGATTATTTGTGGGCTACAGTGAAACCTCCAAAGCCTACCGTATTTACATTCCTGGTCGGAAGCAAATAGAAGTTAGCAGGGATGTCACATTTGAGGAAGATGTTGCATTCAGGAAATCAAAGGGCTCGTGCATGGAGATAGATGATGAGACCCCTCAAGACATGGATGTTGATCATGCTCCCGAGATTCAAAGGGAGACTACAGAACCTGATATGAGTAATGACCCAATTGAACCTTTGGATCCCACTGATGGGCCTAGAGATATTGTTGTATCTCGAAAGAGACCTCTTTGGGCGCGAAACACTATGCAGGAAGCAAAACAGTTTGCCGCTCCTAGAGGCACATTTAGAGAAAGCAAAAGACCACAAAGATTTTCTGGTTATGTTGCATTAATGTGTAATCTTATTGAGTCTGAACCTTCTAGTGTAGAGGAAGCTGCAAAACAACAAGTTTGGAAAGATGCAATGGATGAGGAATATCAATCCATTCTCAAGAACAATGTGTGGGATATTGTGCCTAGACCAAAAGGGAAGTCTATTGTATCTTCCAAGTGGTTGTACAAGATAAAACATGCAGCTGATGGCAGCATTGAAAAGTACAAGGCTAGATTTGTGGCTCGTGGCTTCTCTCAACAAGAGGGAATAGACTACGAAGAAACATTTGCTCCTGTTGCTCACTATACTTCCATTAGAACCATCATTGCCATTGCAGCAGCTAAGGGATGGAAGTTGCATCAGATGGATGTGAAGACTGCCTTTCTCAATGGTGTGATTGAAGAAGTCTACATCGAGCAACCTGAGGGGTTCGTGATTCATGGGAAAGAGTCTCATGTGTGTAAATTGAAGAAAACCCTATATGGTCTTAAACAGGCTCCTCGGGCTTGGTATGAAAGAATTGACAGATACTTAGTGGGTTTGGGTTTCTGCAAGAATGATGCTGATCCAAACCTTTACTTCAAGGTATTCAATGGTGATATGTTGATCTTGGTACTTTATGTTGATGACCTATTTGTTACCGGAGAAGATCATCTCATTGATAGATGTAAGAAGGAGTTGACTTCCGAATTCGAGATGAAAGACTTAGGACTCATGCACTTCTTTCTAGGGTTGTGTTGACGTGTATTTTGTACACAATCATACACAGAATAAAATACCCAAAGGCATCTTATCCTCTCTTGAATAAAGTCGCTAACTGCTGAATATTTCGCAAGAAGGATCAGTTAGGATGACTCCAATGTTCTTTTTAGTAGGGTCTCTACGTGTGGATAAGCTCCAGTGGTATGATGTGATTTGCTGGAATCACAAGGGGACTTACATTTGATGATTGAACTTCTGATCTGCTTTGCTGGAACACAGGCTCTTACTAGCTTAGATTTGAAAAAAAAGAAAAAAAGATGAGGGCGAAGAGAGGATCTAATCCTAATACTAAGAATGTAGGAGCAATGATTGATCTTCGATGAAACTCTAACTAGGTCTTGTTTTGACATCGCAGGACCATCTCCACAAGGCTAGTGCGATCTTTGAAGGGAAGCTTTATGATGTTCAAATCATCACTGCAGGGCATAGACACCATCAGGTTGATGCATATCAATGAAGAAGCGACAATTGAAGTTAAGCTTAAGCTAAACGATTCCAGTTGACTACACAAGGCAAGTCTGCAATCAACAAACTGCTAGTAGTATGGATGTACGAATTTCACCATCAATCAAGCACATTTCTTCCATTCATCTAATCATCTACCATCTAGGATTGAAGATTCAACAAGAAACCATGCATATTGCAAGAAACGACACACTTCACCATTACTTCAATGAAAATGGAGTTTGTTTACAATCAATGGCAACAATTTCTTGCCTTGTCCTCCTATTCTATTCTAATTGCTATTCTAATCACCTTCGAACTACTCTCTATCTACTAACTGCTTCCAACTATTTTCAACTCTCTGACTCCTTTACAAAATGAAATGCCAGGGCTTATATAGTGCCCTCAATACAATTCGATGGCTTAGATCAATTCGAGATCAATGGCCAAGATTCAACAATGAAAACCCTAATTAGGGTTTGTTACAACCATTACATAACATTTAATGCTTGACCAATGATAAAATTGTATTGCTTGGACACATGTCCTCTCTAGAAAATTCGACCAATGAATAGCCGGGGTAGGTACATCGGAGTTTGTGCCACCTTCCGTGAGTTAGGTACATTGAATCTGGACATGTTGAGGTGGACCACACTGACTGGAGAAGTGATGACTAGGATGCCACCTCGTCTGACACTTGTAACTTGGTAAATATTCAACTTGGTGTTGTTGAGAAGCTAGCTTTAATTAATTCATCTGGAACTATCTGCTTCTTCAACGAACCCTTGTTCTAACTTCTTGTGTCCTTGATGTGCAGGACGACTGTTGTACCTTGCCTTGAAACGCTGGATTGGAGGAGGCCACCCTTGTCCTTGCTTGATCGTCCTTGAGGAGACCGTCCTTGATCTGGCTTGATTTTCCTTGAGGAGAACCTTCCGACTTGTAAATCCTTTGAGCTTGGGAGTCGCCATCTTGATACCTACACAACATTTCAAAATTAGTAACATGTTTTGCAACGTGGAAATATAAACTAGAAAGAGGATTTAAGTTTTAAATTAGGAAACCTCATGATAAATCTTTGAATTATCATTTCCTAAATTTAAATAAGCCACTTGAGATTGAAAATTCAAAATTCAAAATTGAGACTAGGAGAATCTCGCCATACCTCCACTTGGGAATTAACTCTAAGAAAAGATGCAAAATTAAGCAAGTTTGCTAGGCAAAATGTGGTCAAAGTCTTCAAAATGTGCTTCTTCTATCAACTTCACCACTTCTAGCCTTCAATGTCTTGAGGAAAATTCGCTCCACCTCTAGCCTTCAACTCGTACTCCTTCTTGGACCAGATTTCGCACTCCTTTATTGCTCCTTCAAAATCGCACTTGGACAAATGATTGAAAGATGGATTAACATGCTCAACACACCCCTCTTATATAGGCGCTCATCTTGATAATTGCCCCTAGGCCGACTTGGAAAATAGGCCCAAAAAAACAAATAAAATTTAATAAAAGAGGGGGCCGACCTTGCAAAACAATACCCCAAGCGCTCCCCTTTTTTTTAAAATTTAATTTAATAATTAATTAATTTAAATGCCTTTGTAGTTAATAATTTCGATTTTTAAAAGGCTAAATAAATTAATTGAATACCTTATGCGCTATTTTTAAATGCCAATTTAATTTTTTAAAATATCTCAAGGTTTCATCGAAATTGGCATTTAATGTGTCATAGATGATATTGGCGCCTAGGCATGGCAAGATAATGGACATCAACAAGATCGCTCTGGTCCCTGGGAGAGGGACAGGAGCGCCCTTCATTTTGGCCTTGTTTTTCTTGTTTTTCACGTTCAGAGTCATGTCCTAGACGTCCAAAATAGCATTTTAATTGGGAATCTTGAGCTTAATTCGTCCCTTTTTGTGGAAGGAGTGCGCTTTAAAGTACTTTCGCCCTGGTCCCTTGGGGAGGGACAGGAGCGAACTTGCCCTTTTCCTTGGGTCTTTGTCTCTTTAATCACCAATTTATATCGCAAGGCAGGTAACAATGTTATCTATTCATTCCATGCATACTTTACTCGTCCTTTACAATGCAAATTTGATATTTGAGTGAATATCGCCCTGGTCCCTTGGTGAGGGACAGGAGCGAACCTTTGTTCCTTGTGCTCATCCTTGTTTATATCAACTTGCAACTATCTTCACGGTGTAAAATGATGTTCCTTACTCCCTTTTGAACACTTGAAATATGAGTGGCAACTTAAACTTGGACACACTTGAACATTTCGCTCTGGTCCCTTGGAGAGGGACAGGAGCGAACTTCATTTTCTAGGCTCAATCACACTTTGCCCATGTTTAAAATTATCTTCAACG
Organism: Cryptomeria japonica; assembly: GCF_030272615.1. Classification (NCBI taxonomy): domain Eukaryota; kingdom Viridiplantae; phylum Streptophyta; class Pinopsida; order Cupressales; family Cupressaceae; genus Cryptomeria; species Cryptomeria japonica. The sequence continues at coordinate 467,402,930 of NC_081411.1, read as the reverse complement.
GACTTGTTGTGCCCCCTTTCACTCATCCTTGACATGTAATTTGCTTCATCTTGGCGAGAGATTTGTCTAAGGAAGAAATCGCTTTGGTCCCTGGGAGAGGGACAGGAGCGCCTAGGACAATATGGGCTTCACTTGGTGTTTTTGCAATCTTCAAATTATCTTCAACGGACTCGTTACGCCTCCTTTGCTTGCCTCAAACTTAACACTTACTCGATCTTCGCCCAAAACTTGTCTTATAGGGAAAATCGCTCTGGTCCCTGAGAGAGGGACGGGAGCTATCACTTAAATTCGCCCTGGTCCCTGGCAGAGGGACAGGAGCGATTTTGCTTCTAGGGTCAATTTTCCTCATGATTGCGCTTTCAAGTTATATTCAACTGATAAAATGTATCTCCTTTGATCTTCTCAATTCGCGAAATCGTTCAAATCTTTCAAGGGCAAGGCAATTTTGGATTTCAAGCTCCGGTCCTTCAGTGAGGGACAGGAGCGATTTTTGTCCTCCAGGCCCAAATGCTTCACTTTTCACCATGAAATGTCTTTGCTAGGGAAGATATCATCCTGCTTCATGCTATGAATAAAAGTTAATGTCCAAACAAAGTCTAAAAATGTGCATATGAATAAAATCGCTCTGGTCCCTCAGTGAGGGACAGGAGCGAATTTGACCTTCTAGGCAAAAAATTCATCATTTCATTGGTTTTGATCAAGTCTGGATGCTCCATCACGTTCATTTTGTCCTCCATCATGCCTTTGATGTCTCAATTTGTCCAAACGAGGTCAGGAATGACTCCACTAAGCTTTTTCGCATTGGGCCCTTGGAGAGGGACAGGAGCGCTTTTCGCTCTGGAACCTCAATGAAGGTCAGGAGCGAAATTTGACTTTTCGAACTCTTTATCAGGACAATTTTAATGGAATATAACATTTAAGTATAAGTGACATTTCCTTCTATGTTTCTTCTTTCTTATACTTTAAGTTATATTCCATATATACTTTCAGGATGTTTGAGAGTGGTTTCAGACCTCCAGGAGTTATATTGCAAAATCTAGTTTTTTGAGGTCTTTCAGTTTCTAGACTTAGTCAAATTCAGGATCAGGACATTCCAGACTTAGCCAAATTTCAGGATCAGGACTTTCAGACTTAGCCAAATTTCAGGATCAGGACTTCACTCCAGCAGGACCTGCTATCCAATTGATCTCCCCGACAGCACTCAAAATGCAAAGGCCAGCTAACAAAACCCTAAAGGACCTAGAAAACAAACCCTAAAAAGCAAAAAACATGGGTCCCCATTTGCAATGGGGCGATGTGTGAAAACGTCACAACAGGTTGGAAGTTTGGTAGAGGCCCAATGGGATTATCCTAAGTCAAGGAAAATTCCCCATCGATATCTTGAAGAGATTTGGAATGACAGATTGTAAATCTATGTCCACACCAGTGGAAACTAACTTGAAGAAATTAAGGGAAGCTGCAGCTAGTTTAGATCTTGTGGACCCTACTACGTACAGACAATTGATTGGGTCCTTGATGTATCTAGTTAACACTAGACCAGATATTTGTTATGCAGTGAGTGCACTTAGCCAGTTCATGAGTGAACCTAGACAGATAAATCTAGTTGCAGTCAAGCATATCTTGAGATACTTGCGTGGCACAGTTGGATATGGCTTGAAATACTCTTCCAGTGTGGACCTGATTCTTGAAGGATATTCTGATTCTGATTGGGCAGGGAGTGTTACTGATCGAAAGAGCACCTCTGGTTGTTGTTTTAGCTTGGGATCTGCTATGATTTCCTGGTGTAGCAGGAAGCAGTCTTCAGTAGCTCTAAGCACTGCAGAGGCATAATACATTGCAACATGTGTGGCAACTCGCGAAGTAGTGTGGCTTCGTAAGCTCCTTGCAGGATTGTTTGAACAAACATTGGAGCCTACTACCATACATTGTGATAACCAAAGCTGTGTGAAGCTTTTAGTCAATCCAGTATTTCATGACATAACGAAGCATGTAGAGATTCAGTACCACTATATTAGAGATATGGTACAAAGGAATGCTGTTCAGTTGAGATACATTTGTACTGAGGAGCATACGACTGACATTTTCACCAAGCCTCTTGCGAAAGTAAAATTTGTGCATTTTCGAGACAAGCTTGGAATTGTGGAAAATGAAGCCCTTACTGAGAGGGAGTCTCAACATCAGTGATTACTTGATATGTATTATAATGCATTATTCTCTGTGAGAGAAGTTTGAGATGCAAGCCCTTGTTATGCATTCTTCTCTGTGAGAGAAGTTTGAGGTATCAACCCTTGTTAAGCATTCTTCTCTATGAGGGAAGTTTGAGGTGTTATCCCTTGTTATGCATTCTTCTATGAGAGAAGTTTGAGGTATTAGCCCTTGTTGTGCATTCTTCTCAGTGAGAGAAGTTTGAGGTTTCAGCCCTTGTTCCACCCTCTGGGAGTAGGTATGGTGGATCCACCCTCTGCGAGTAGGTATGGTGGATGTCATGTGAAAGGCTTCATGACTTAGCACTTGTGCTTATTCACCCTCTGGGAGTAGCCATGGTGGATGTCACTATGTGACTCAGATATTGAGAAGGATTCCTCCCTAGCTAAGAGGGAGTGTTGATGGATAGCATCGGTCGGATTCTTAGAGCCGACTTTACGATCAAATGTGTGAAGACCTTTTCGGTCTTACACATTTAATTAAAGTCAATATATTGCCGACTTTTATATTGAAACAGTTTGTTAAATAAAGTATAACTAATATATATAATCCCACCATCTTTTGTGAAAAGTCAGGTCTATTAAAAGAGGCGTGTTGGTTGGTGAAAAGCCGACTCTTGGCATAAGTCGTGTTGCTTGATCTTAACATAATGGAATATATATATCGAAGCACTTCATCTCCCTTGGCAATTATAATAACAAGCAGATCGAATCTTCAGCAGACTTACATTTCCTCCTCAACGAATCATACTCCAGCAGATCATGAGAACTGTGTATCTCCATCAAGGTCATCTACAACAAATAGAAGACTATGTACAGCAGCTTGAGAATTAACCAAGGAAGATCAAGTGTATAAACAGATCGTATATTCTCTATAGTGATTTGTTGCCATTCACATGTATGTATAGCTTCAAGGGTGAAGCAAAATCTTTGTAAAGTCTCTTGGCATCATTGAGATAATAAAAGACATTTCATTGCTGGGTTTTTCACCTTCAAGAGGAAGGTTTTCCCAGGATATATATTGTGTAATTGTGTGTGAATCTTTTCTTTATTTAATCTGATCTAAACTTAACAATTAAAATATTATTTCATAAACCTTATAAAGTGATTTCATATTAAAATATTGCTCTTCAACAAAAATATCCCAAGTCTTTGATCAATGAGTTCAATCTTGGTTGTCTCCAACATTAATAGTCTCCTTTTATAGGCCTTTTTTTTTGAAAGAGGGGTAGACACTTTTGATCCAGAGCTATGAGCCAGTGAGATCACAAATGGGGGATCTCATACCTAACATAAACACTCAATAATAACACTCCAATGGGGTTTGAACCTTAGTTACAAGAACAACACCACCACATTTAAACCATCACAGTATGCCTATACTGGTCTCCTTTGTTAAGCCTTAACCCCACTATTGATATAAATTGAATTTATCTAGTACCATGATTGCTTCAGAGTCTGGACATCACTCTGCAACATCTGTTTAGTTTATTTTTACAGTCAATGCACAATATTTTCAATGTCAAAAATTTGTCTAGCGATGCAACATCAAATCTCGATTCTTTATATGCTTTCCTTGTTTATTACTACTCAAACTAGCGTTTCAAACTTTCAACTTGCAAGACATTTGTTGAGTTGATGGAACTTTGTTCATTGTAAAAATTACACGGTCTCTTCTTTTCAATGAAATCTTGAATATCCCCTAAAAGGTTTTATGAGCTAAATTGTTAGCCTCAAATTTATCTTATCCCTCACTTAATATTCCTGTTGTCCATTGACTAGTTTCCTCCCATTCAATACGTGGGGAAATATTTGTCCCATTAAAAATTCCTTATGAAATGAGAACATCAAAATCAACTTCAGCCATCACCTGAATCTGAGGAAAGACTTGTTGTACTGTCTCTAACATTTCACTTATTTTCTCCTCCAAATCATTTATGGAATTTTGTTCATCTTGAATCTTATGATATCAAATGAAAACTTCATCAAGAGTTTAGATGCAAGTTAAATCAAGTCTCCAGTTAAAAATTTAGTAGCCTTTGCTATATTACCAATTTTGCTGGCAGAGGCATATCTTTTTCTGCAACATTAACAAATGAAGGAGCCAGTATTGTAGATGAAGATCTAACAGGGCCCACTAAATACTGCACATAAGATGCTAATTGCTCGACCTTTTCTCTCAATTCCTCTTTAGTTTCTTTGTCCTTAACCATCTTCTAGAACATTGTGTCTATAGTAGATTTTGCATTCTCTTTCATACCTCCTTTCGTTTTCTTCCTAAGTGCTATTTTAATGACCTGATAATGGTATACCTGCGTTTCTATTTCTCCTCCTTGCACAAGGGAGCAGCAATTTCAACATATCTTATGCCCTAAGCATTGGTAATAATGGAAGATCTTACCTTAGCCTTTTTTTGGGTGGAGGTGGTTGTGTAAAAACTTAAAAGTGATGCTAGCTTTGAAAATTCTTCCACCACAGGCATTGTGAGTCTTTTTCTTTTCTTAAGAACCTGATTAAACTATATTGGAGCATTACAAGCAGAAAAATCTTCTTGTGTAGGGATCTTAGTTTCAGTTTGTTCTTTCCAAGGACTTTGCTTCGGAGGGGGTCTTTGAAACAATAATTCATTATTTGGTATTCTACAAAGGAGACGAAGGCTCCTTAAATAGAGATTACAAGAGGATCTTTCCATAACTGTAATGATTGAGAATAGAAACACAAAAGAAAATATTCTAAATAAGAACTAACTATGAAAAGGAAAGATCCTAAACTAACTAACTGAATGACCATTATAGAAACATTACAAAATTACTTTAATACTCTCCCTTAATGGTCATTCTACTAACTACCCTACAAAAAACTTGACATAATCTGCAAGTCATTTGGTCATGAATGCAAAAAAGGCTGCCCCCTTCTCTTCAAAATGCTTTGCGACATGCGCTTGCTGAGACCTTCCCGGGTTTTGCAAAATTTTTTGGATACAACCAAGATTACCACAATCCTTGAAACTTGATGTTGGGTAACGAAGCTATAAACTTCTCAAAATCTAAAATTTTTGTTGACAAAAAAATCGGCAAAAAATTGAACCCATGATTTTGTGGAACAATCGTCAAACCCTCGATGCAATGCTGAAGTCACACACAATTTTGTGAAAAAATCGAAAAAAACTTTATTTTGTGAAAAACGGTAAAACCCCATGATCACAATTTTTAGGAAAAAATCATGCAAAAACCTCCACATTTTTTTTGGAAAAAATCATACAAAACCCTTCCATGATTTTTTGTGGAAAAGATTAAAAAACCCATGGAAAACCTACTGCCAAGCTAAACGACTAAACTAAGATACCTAACCTACAAGCAAAAAATGGGGGTCCCCATTTGCAATTTGCAATGGGGCGATGTATGAAAACGTCACAACAGTCTTGAAAATGGCTTGTGACATATGATGATTAGTCACAAACATTTGAATCTCCTTGCCCTCCGCGTACACTTGTTTCACCCAATCAATTTGTGTGCCAATCTTTTGCATGATTAAATTGAGTGAGTGGACTGCACATGGTGTCCAAAAAATGTGACCATATGTAGCCTCCACTATAGACCCAACTGCCCTACAACATTTAGCATTGTTTGTTATGACTTGGACAACATTTTGAGGTCCCACCATGTCATTGGATTCTATGAGGATATTGGCAATGAAACTTGCATCTTTCACTTGCCCCTCACAATCCACCGCTTTCAAAAACATTGCCCCAAGCCACACTGCTATAACATTGATCAATGGCCTATTTTACAATCTTTCCATTCATAAAAAATGATGGACACTCCCATTTTTTGCCATGTATATTTGATGACTTTCAATTGTGTCTCTATGAAAGTTTTCTCCTTTGCCAATTGCTCGGGTTCCCCCAGAATTGCTCGGGTTCACCTCAGGTGCAACTCAGTCGCCTGGGTCGCACTCAGGGGCAAACCTAGCTCAAACCCAAACCAAATTTGCACCAAGATCCAATTTCGGGGGGTCCATGAAGAATTTGGTGTCTTAGGTGACAGTTATTAATATCAGAGTTGAAAAATCAAACTCAGCAATAACTCTTTTGGCCCAAATTTTTTAAGTAACTTGGGACTTGACAAAATCTCAGGAAAAATCAGCAATAACTCGGCAAATTAATCGAACATTTAAAAATATATAATCTCATAAAATATTCTTAAAAAACACACATATACACATTTCACATAAAGGAACACTTGAGAAACATAAATCTTTTGCTATATGATTCATTTTATCTTTATAGTAATTTACATTTAAAGTAAAATCACATCATGAATATTGGATTCATCCCGCAGTGTGATGGTTAAGTTGTGGCATTGTTGATGGTGCCACCAAGGTTCAAATCTTTGCTGGGCTGATTGTAAACCATTGTGGCGTTCATGCCGGTTGTTACACAGGTGTTCATTCTTGTTTTAGACCCTTGTTGGGCAGGTGTGCTCGTGGGATTTGTGTCCTGTTGGGCTACTATTCTTGAAGGTTGGGCTGTTGTTGCGTTCCCTGTTTGTGGCCTCACCTAGTTATGGTCCAGGCTAAAAACCTATAACTGATAAAAAAAAATCACATCATGAATATTAACCTCACATATATTATGAAAAGCAATTAATATTGACATACCTCCAACATTTTTCCCTCCACTTTATTCTCACCACAAAACGTTGGTAATTTTTAGAATCATTTAATTGAACACTTAAAAAAAACCAATCTAAATGAATAAAATTAAGATAAATATTTACATTTTTACATAAATAAAATGTATTACTATTAACTATTAAATCTTAAAAAAAAATTAAATAGAATGCATAGGGGAGAACTTAGAAGCCATAAATGCACATTTCTAATCATGTTAACTTAGGTGTTACAAATGTGTGTTTTAGATTGCTACTTTTATGTTTGCATATTGCTCAAAGACTGTCGTGGCTTTTGCATCTTTCAATTTTAAGCTATTCATATAATCCTCAAACTATAAGAAGATTAAAAGCTTGTAATGTCATGGATGTTGGTTGTCCACAAGCTCAACCAAAGCCCAAATTTCTCTATCTATCGAAAAAGGAACAAAATATGGCATAGAAAATCGGTCAACCCACCCTTAACACACCATCTGATGCTGTGCTCATAACCTTAAAATATATATAGAACTTGCGTCCAAAAAACATTCCTTATTGGGCATGGAAATAAAGTCCTCTAGTGCTATCAAGAAGTCCTTTGTCATGGTGAAAAGCAACTTAAAAAATTTAGGTTTTCAAAATTCTTTTTTGTCTTTTTTTCGGTGATTTTTCTGCATTTTGTTTTCAAAAAAACATGATTTTAAAGAAAAGCTCGTTGGCGAGTTTTTCCGTAACTCGCGGCCATGTCTAGCGCACGTCTAGCATTTTTTTGCCGAGTTTTTCAACCCTAATTAGTATAATTGATGACACAAATGATGTAGAATATAAATACAAATTAGAATAACTGAAGTAATAATGGTAGTTAGGGAAAGAACGAAGCCAACAAAACCAACATACTTGCTAACAATGATTCTAGGGCAACAAGTGGGACAATAGCAAGAAATATAATGCCTACATTTTTACACTACGAAGTTGTAGCAGGAGGAAATCAGCAAAATGTAGAAGATGGCTTTGTGGGCTGGTTACACAAGTATAAGTCATTAGGTGACAAATTTAATGCTTCCATGTCTCTACGAGATTTCTGTCAACTCAAGTTAAAAGATAGACCGATAAGAGACAGAGGACTCATAGCTAGGATTAACAAAAGAGGCTGCTCAAGCTCTCTACTCCCACTTTTGATGGTTCTAGTAGACGCATTGCTAGATCGTGGGCTTAAAGACTTGACACTTATTTTTCATTAAACCCTATGTTTGAGAATGAAGCCATCAAGTGCACCACTTTGCATTTTGGAAGGTGATTCACACAAATGGTGATAACATGGCTTATTGACATAGGGTCATAACTTCATTAACTCCTATGCAAAATTTAGCTAGAGACTTATAGATAAATTTGATGAGATGGATCCATAGTTACACTTCTGAGAGTTAGCACAATTGAAAAAACATGGTACACTGGATGCTCATATGTACCCATTTCAAAGACTTTCAATTATGGTATTTGATGTTTCAAAGATGAAGTTGGTAGTCCTTTTTATGGAAGGGTTGACAGATTCATTGTGGCTAGGTAAAGAAGGCATTTGACCCAACTATTCTACATGATGCAATAAGAAGAGAATGAAATATGGAGTTTTCTACCCCTAAGGGTAAATTTAATTCAGAGGATTCACTTGCAAGACAACAAAAGAAGCCCTTCCAATTACAAGAGTCTCACATTCATCCTTAAAAGAGCCCTACCGTTCGAGACAAGCAAGAAAGATGAATCTAAGAAAGAATTTAGAAGGAAGAAGTTTTGTTTCTAATGCAGTGAATTGTGAGCTTTGGATCATAGATGTCTTGGAAAGGGGAAGATAAATTATATTGAGGCGACTTTTGATGAGGAAGAAAATATAGATCGAATAGATTTGAGAAAGGATCAGGATCAACAATTGGATCTCAAGGATAGTGATATCAAGGGAAGTACACTTGCTTCTCTTTCTGGCACACCGAAATATAATCCCTTCAGATTCTAAGGATTTTCATGTGGATGCAAAATCATAGTACTTCTTGGTGGTGGAGCTACTCACAATTACATTGATGAGGGCTTAGTGGTAAAAAGAGATCTACATGTTGAAGTATTTGAAGGCTTTGATGTTGTAGTAGCTGATGGGTTTGTCATCCCTTGCAAGAAGAAGATAAGTAAACTCAACATTTTCATTGGTGAGCATACAATTTGTGATGATTTTATGTTGTATGTTATTGGCTTAGGTTGGATTGACATAGTTCTTGGAATCCAATAGTTATATCTATTGGGTGAAATTTCTCAAAACTATCAAATGGAGTTAAGATTTCACCATGAGGGGAAAGTGGTAACATTGGAGGGTATTCCTTACACTCTACCTCATCAAATTTCAACTAAAAGAATGGAAGCTCTCAATTCCCAATGTTCCATCATAGCGTTGGGTAAGCTAACAAATTTTCATTTGCATAATATGGGAGAGATGAATATGTTGAGGATGATAGTGATTTGTCTTTGGAACAAATTTAGGAGAACAGATTTTTGCATGGTTATGGCCATCAATTAGGGACTCTAGAAGTGAAAACAAAGAATATTTTTATGAGTTTGTTAATATTTATCAAAGTGGCACAACAGAAGCAAGGGAGAGAAAATCTGATATCCGGGGAATTTGCCACATACTTGCAAAAGATTGTTGCAATTTTAGTTAGATGATTGAAAGAGGTTCCATTTATAGGTGTGATGTAGCATAACACATCAAACAAGAAGATTCACAAACCTTCTAGGCAAATTTGGGATCTTGGAAACTTAGACAATTATATCTAGGACTAGTTAGTGATTGAGTCGATTTCTTGAGGACTAGTAGTATTTGTGAAGGGAGAATTGTAATGTCCCCTTTTTGTGACCTTTCTGGCATCTTATAGAACTCCAACTTTCTTGGAGAGCACTAGACTTTTCAGGACAAAATTCTAGTAATGGTAGGGAGTTCAAGAATTCAAGGTGAGTCCTATGGTACTTTTCGAATTTGTGGGAGCTCTCCAAACTTCTTGAAGAAGCTTGCTATTTATGAAAAATACCAATTTTCATAAGGTTTGATTCCTTGAGTGCTTAAGAATATTTTGGCATGGTCGGATTTTTGGTCCATTTTAATATTTTTTGTAACTTTGGCTGGATGTGCAAAAAGTAGTTTAATAATTAAATAATTAAATATTAAGTTGTCAAAAAGCAAAAATTAAAAGATGATTTGTGTTAATTATTTAATTGGAGTATAGAGTCACTTATATGGAGCAAAAAGGATTATTATTTAAAAAGTGATTTTTAAATATAATATCTAGAAAGCTCCACAAAGGGCTATAAAAGGAGTTTGAAGAGAGTCACTAGATTCATTCTTGGTATTTGATATTTTATTGAAAGGTATTTGATATTTTATTGGAACCCTAGTTATGGAGTTGAGCATATTTCTATCACACTAGGATGAAAACCCCAAGGTAAAGATTGAGTTCGGAAGTGAAAGATCTTTCCTAGCCAATTGTAGAGGTGGATTTAGATGGAGTTGAAATTTGGGCTGAATGTTGGCAGAGGAAGAGTTTGGAGACATTGATTTATCTGTATAAAATTACAAATTTGTGTGTGCAAGTGGAAGACAGATCAGAAATTTCAGAGTTGTGTGTGCAGTGAAATGGGCCAAATAAAAAATTATTTTATCTAATGTTGAGTTTTTTTCCCCGCAGTACCATTTCTTAGCCCCCAAAGGAGACGTACCTATCAAAGGGGTGAATTTATGTTTAATATGAGTCATTCAAGCCTTCCTATTATCCAACACAGTTCATAGGAGTATTTCCAAGTCAGAAGAGCTTTTAAAGAAGGAATCATGGCAAGTAAAGGGGCTGCCATATGCCTCCCAAAACAGCAAAGGAGGGCAATTATATGCTAGAAGGCTTTTTAATCCATTCCCAACTTTAGCGTAGCTTCCTTATAAGCCTGTTGTACCTAGCAATAAGGAACGGCAACATTAAAAGGCTGCTGTTCTATTTTATGAGGAGCTGAACCATCTGGAAGAGGGCCCCGTACAGCTAACATGAGGTGCAGAGAATGCTGTCTGGACAGTTGTACCTAGCAATAAGGAACTGCAACACTAAAAGGCTGCTGTACTATTTTATGAGGAGTTGAACTATTTAGAAGAGGGCCCATACAACTAATGTTGGGTGCAAAGAATGCTTGCTGGAATGTTTTCCATCTCTGCAGTTGAGGTCAACAAATGAATCTTTGAATATTGACATTTTGTTTTAGTCATTTCTTTCGTATGCAATTTTCTGTTTGAGTCATTTTTATAACAGCAATACTCAAAATTGTTGAAAGCTATCTGTTGTATACATCGTTTTATAATTTTTTAAAATGAAGTTGTCATCAATACTTATAATTAAGAAGTTAATGCTATGATAACTATTCATGATATACCTTAAAAACAAGTTGAAAAACAAACTCTGTTCAGCTGAATACATTGTGTGACAAAAATGTTTGAATGAACAAGTTATAAAAATTGCAAGTTTGATTAAAGAAATTCATAAGGAATTTACATACTTCTTTATCCACTTAGTTAATTGCAATTGGTTTGCTATAAAAATACATAAAAAAGCTGGTTTATGTGCATTCCAAGTTGTGTCTTCTCTCATATAAGCAAGTCAACTAAAACAAGGGGCAACAAAGGATTGAGATGGAACCTTGATTGTGCTTAACTTGGATACATTTATTGCTTAGCTCTCACAATCTCTTTAGATCATGTCTGAAAGTCTCTTGTGACTAGAGACGTCTCCAGCAAGGTCTCCGGTACTGGAGATGTGTCTCAGTCTCTGAGACACATCTCAGGGGGGTCCTGTTGTGACCTTTTCTCACATCGCCCCATTGAGAATGGGGACCCTCCTTTTTTCTTGCTTTCTAGAGTTTTTGTTAGAGCCTTGTGACCTTCCTGCGTCAGTATTGCCAAGTTTGTCAGTTTTGAGCGACTTGAGTTTTGAACATTATGAGTTAGTGTGTGCAAGCCATGGTTAGAACAGACTCTAGATGTTGTCATTGAGTCTAGGAATCCCAAAGGACGAAGATCGCAATTGATTTGAGCTAATTTGGACAACTTTCTATTTTTGGAAAATTTTGCTTTTTCCTATTTTTTTCGTTTTTGGCATTTTGAGCACAATCCCCGAAATGGCTATATTTAGAAAGTTTTTCCTATTTTTTAGGGAACCTTGTTTTTTCTTTTTTATATTTTTAGAAAGCGGATCTAGGGTTTGCACTGTTCACATTGAGATACACTGAAATGATCAACAAATTCCTCCTGAAATCCAAGTTTTGACCCAAAAAGCTAATCTACTAAATTTTAGGGATCTTGAGGAATTTAGTTAATGATTGAAGCACAATTTTCAAATTTCAAGGTGATCCAGTAAAAATTGCACAAGTTATGGAAATTTCAAGTTTTGATCATGTGGTTCCTAAAGTTCATAAAGTTCGCCCTCATTGGTTCCTGAGTCTCATGAAGTCCGCCCTTGGTTAAGGTTGAAAGGTTCTCAACTCCCCTCAAGTCCGCCTTGTAAAGTGCAAGAATATGAGCAACTCCGCCAAGAAAGAGGTGCAAAGACATGTCTAAGTCCGCTTTGAAGCATGAAGTGCAAGTGAATGGTGAACAAGTCACACCAGGTCCGCCCTCCTACAAATCCAAGTGCATGAGCTAAAGGAAGTCCGCCTAGGACTAGTCAACACAATGGGAAGCATGCTAATGAAGTCCGAATTGAAGTAAGGAATGATAATAGGCTAAGGTTCTTAAGTTTCTTCAAGTCTGCCCTTCCCCTACAAGCTGATAAAGTCCTCCTGAAACATGGAGAATGGTGCACAACCCAAGGAAAGTCTGCCTAGCAAACAAGCAATGTGGCATGAAGTTAATAAAGTCCGCCCTATATCAGCATACACTTGGTGCCTAAGAACAGTAAAGTCGGCCCTTGGTTGAAGTGAGATGCATGAATTGGATGAACCCCGCCTATGGAGATAGAGCACAATTCTCACCAAGTCCGCCCTATAGAAAAGAGTTAAGAAATCAAGGAAGTCCGCCCTAGAGAGAGGGTATAAAGGTAGGCAATCAATCAAGTCCGCCTTGGAGGTGGTAAATGGTGCACAAAGTTAGTAAAGTCCGCCCAACTTGCAAGTCTATGGTTCCTGATTTCAATAAAGTCTGCCTTGGAGCTGTTAGGAAAGGTTTTGAAGTCTGCCCTACCTCAAGTGCAAATAGAAACGAACTTCTTAAAGTCCGCCCAAGTGAATGAGAATAACATGGTATGAAGTTAAGAAATCAAGGAAGTATGAAGTGCATAACCTTCACAAAGTCCACCCTATCAAGAGTTGAGTGCACAAACATGATGAAGTTTGCCCTAGCATGATACATGGTGCCTAAATTTCACAAAGTTCGCCCAACTATCAAGTATTTAAGTTTGAACAAAGAATTCAAGAAAGAAAGTTTCAAAATTCGAGCTAAGGGAAATAAGAAAGTTTTAGAAAGTTTCAAAATTTGGAAGAAGAAAGAAAGATGGAGTTCGATTCATGAACTCAAACTGAAAATAGAAACTTTCTCAAGGAACTAAACTTAGACTAAAAACAAAATCAGAACTTTCCCAAGTGACTGAGTTCAACTGAAATGAAATTAGAAACTTTCTTAAGTGATTCAACTCAACTCAAAATTCAAAATAGAAAGTTTCTTAAGGGATCAAGTCAGACTTAAAATGAAGACAAAAGTTGCCTTTAAAGGACTAAGTTCGACTGAGCATCAAAATTGGAAACTTTCTAAGTGATTCAAATCGAGCTCATTAACTAAATGTCCAAGTTCGATGTATGAAGGGCAAATTAGAAACAAATTTTAGAAGATCTTCTGTGTTTCTAAATGAAGAATTCGAACTCCAATACAAATACAATTCATTCTTTCATTTTCTCATATGAAGTTCGAACTTTGGAGAGCAAGTAAAGAGAGTTTTGAGAGAATTTTTAAGAGTTTTGCAGGTTGAAAGGAGATTTCAAGAGAATTTCAAGTATAAGTCTGAGTTTTCAACCATTTTCCACGAGTTTGCACACAGATTTTGGAAGAACCTTGATTGATTGGAGGGCAAATTCATTAATTTTCTGAGTTAAACTTCTGATTTTACCTCCTTGGCAGCTTCTTTTCCCTTCTTCCTCATTCTTCTAAAGGTGAAAATGGATTCTATGGGCAGAGTATTGGGTTCTCAACCTGTTTTTCTTCAAAGTTTTAAGAAAGAATGAATCCAACAGATTTTCCTTCTCTTCTTTCTCATTTTCTGCCTTGTGAACAAGTTAGTATGATCTCAATCAAGTTGTCTTGGACTTAGTTCTGATTTTTGATTGAAATCAGACATGCAGCTTCCTGAGTTTGGTTATATTCAAGGGATTTTCTTAAGATTTCCAGAATATCCAAGTGCTGAAAAATCCCCTTTAAAGTGCTAAGTGTTGGAGAAAGAGTAAAATTGTGATACACTTAGCAGCTAACCTTCAAAATTTACACTCAATGTTAGAATCTTAACTTAATTTTTTTTGGTTTTGCAGGTTTTGGATGAGAGCTAAGGCGGGATCATTGCAGAAAACACAAATGGAGTTTCAAGCCAAATTCAGAATTGAAGACAAGTCCACGAGCAAGGTTCGTCCAAGCATAGAGATGGCCAAAATTTGGCGCTGTATGGGAAAACTATTCCAAATTTCCTCCATTATGGCAAAAGCATAAAGGAATTCTTCTCCAAATTCAAGACACTTGAAAGAATCTCAAGGCATCAAGAAAGAAAAGGCCTTAGCCTTGATGAGAAGAATTTAAGACTTTTTGGGGAATTTCATCCTATGGAAGCAATCAAGACAACTTCTTGAAGGATTTCATCTCCTGAAGAGTCAAAGACAAGCTCCCAATTAGAATCAGATGATGACAAGAAGAAACAAATTTCCATACTTAGACAATTTTTTCGCACAAATTGGAGAATTCAGGAGGATATCCAACACTTTGAGGTGGCGCCTCGTCATCTTCCAACCAGTCAGATTGTTCCAAGTCAGCATGTCCAGGTTCAATGAACCTGAGTTATCCACAGAAGCTTCTAGAGGGTACACTTCACAATGCAACAACCTTCTATTTTCATTGTTAGTTCATATTTAGCAAGAAGGACAAGTGTCCCCAAATGTAATTTTCTCATTGGTCGAGGGGTAGTTAGTTTTAGGAAACCCTAGGGTTTTATCTTTCAATCTGGGCCTTTGATCATTGTTCGATCTCGACCGTTCATAATTTCTAGACTCCTATATAAGGTTGCCTCCTCTCATTTGGAGAGTGTGGTGAAGTTTTTGAAATATTGTTGCAAGAAGGTCATTTCCAGATAATACATTACTTGTGTGCTTTTTCTTAAGGCCTTGTAATCTCTTTTATCTGAATGATTAGCAAGGTTTTCAATTTCTTCAACATCTTAGTTAGATTTTATTTCATGTATGTTAGATTGAATGCAAGATTTGATAAGTATTGATTTGTGGTGTTTCTCCACTCATACTTTTGGTGAATGGATGATTTTCATTCACTGTGTAAAGTTAGTTTGAGCTTTCTTTTGTGTATGCTTAACTTCCGATCATAAGCACACCCCTTGAAGATTTCACCCACTTTGTGTAGTTGTCCTAAGTGAGGCGAAGCAAAGTGTGGTTTATTGAGATCACCTGGTCAATACCATCTCTTGAATTCCTAGGAATAGATTAGAATTTCTAAACCCTTGTCTCCTTTTCAATTTTCCATGATCCAAGTCTCGAATGATAGAGCTTCATTGTCTAAACCTTCAATGTGAATTGAACAATCCAAGCATAAGTCCCTTTGTGTATTACCAACATATCACAACGCCCATCGAGCTTATCCACACGTCAAGACCTGACTAAAGAAACCTTGGAATCGCCATATGATCTTCTAGCAATCTTAGCATAAGCAGTGATTTTTCAAGAGAGGGTAAAGTATCTTTGGGTACTTTATTCTAATGCTTGGTAGATGATAAAACAGACACCAACAGGTCGGAGACGTGTCTCTTGGCAACACACACACACACACGAGACACATACACAGACACACATACACATAAATACACAGACACACATACATGTACATATACACACACGCATACACATAAATACACAAACATGCATACACATCATACATACATACATATATACATAGATACATAGACCTAGAAAAATAATTGCTGCACCGGTAAACCCATACCCATAGCAGCAACATAGCTAACATGCATGGAGTACCATACAAATGTGCAAAAGTAGATAAATTCATGTGGAAACCATGTTAGAGGGCGAATTATATATACATCTTTTGGTTGTTAACTCATATTAAGTTTCAAGTATAATCCATCTTTCATAATAGGATTTTGACTTTTGATCAACCATTTTGGTCACTAATGCTCACTGATAACTTCTCTTTTTCCTCATTTAAATTGGTTTCATTTAATTTGCTAACTTCCCCAACTTGAATTTTAGTTGGAGATGTTGACCTTTAATAATTTTATGCCCAATTTATTGCTCCCTTTGTGAAATCTTGTCCATCTTTTGTAAATCATTATATCAGTATAGACTTTGTATATGCTCCTTGTAGCATACATAGCATTGTCATTTCCTCCTTGTAGCATACATAGCATTGTCATTTCTAATTTTTTATTTCTTTAATTTTTTTGCATTTATAAAGCATGAATATAAGCATTGCACACAATTCATCTAGTGACAGCTGATTGGGTTTTTATCATCTTGGAAAATTTGGCATAAGATTATAAAGCCAAAATAAAAGCTACACATATTGCATGAAGCTTAGATAAAGGTCCATGTTTGCTTGTTTAATGTTTGAGCCATATATATTTCAAATTCAGATTCAAGCATTGCGGGAGTTCAGCAACAAAGGAAAGTCTATATGGGGCACGTGTGCAGGACTTATTTTCTTGGCAAACAAAGCAGTTGGTGAGTAGCAGATGTTTCGAATTTTTGTTTTTCTAGAATTTATATCTGCAACAATGAAGATCTCGAATGATTTGAAGTATTAGCTTAGAAGCAAGGTAGGTATACTCTACAGGGCAGAAAGAAGGGGGCCAGGAACTTATTGGAGGACTGGATTGCACTGTCCATCGTAACTTCTTTGGCAGCCAGGTAACTGGCACAAGCTGTTGGACTGATATATTTACAAGAATTCATTATCCATTATATAACACAATGTATTAGTCTCTTGTCATAGGGAATTGAATTTTTTGTATTAAATGTGATAATTATAATTATGTTTATGACCAATAAAAGGAAGTCACATAAATAATTCCTCTTAATGTGTTCTATTTTGTGATTGAGTGCAGCTGAACAGTTTTGAAACAGAACTTCCAGTTCCTGAACTTGTTGCAAAGGAAGGTGGACCCAAAACGTTTCGTGCTATATTTATTCGTGCTCCTGCCATTCTTGAGGCAGGTCCATCTGTTGAAATTCTAGCTGACTACAATCTTCCATCAAAGGAACCAAAAAAGACGTGTTCTGATAGTGAAAATGAGGTTTGTCCTGTATTCTTTCAAAATTATTCATTCAGTAATTAATGTATTTTAGTAATATTTGGCTGATGAGAAAACATTTAGCAGGATTCCTGATAACCCTACATAACACTGGTTTAACCCAAAATGATAAGACATACAATGGACATTTATTTGGCATTTGACATCTCAATTTGGGTTGTGCTGTCCAAGAATAGAGTTATTTTTTCAGAAAAAGGGCTAATTTTTTTTTCTAAAGAGCAGGCATTCCATCATATTTTTGTTTTTTTGCCTCTAAACAATTGCAATTATAGGTAAAGGTAACTTATTAGGTCTTTTCCTATTCAGCATGCCATCTTTGAATTTACCTTGGACAGGTGTATGAGACATTCCTTGTGGGAACAAGGAGATTTTTTAATGGAACTAAGACATTATTTCAAAATTGTACATTAGGTTTCAGTTTTGTGAAAAAGCTGGAGAGCAAACTGTGCCTACCTGATCTGCATGTTCCCTTTCATAATAATGCGTGTTGAGTAAACCGGATTTTTCGTAATCTTTTCACTAAATAAGGTATTGATTAGTGGTGTCACAATTAGTATGTGGAAACTATTCCAATGTAGGGGCATCTTAGTAAAATCTTTCCAGGGGTTGAGTCATTTCATTGCTAGATCTTAAGCAGCATAATTTGCTCAATTGTCCTTGATGCAGCTATCATAAAATATTAAAAAGTGAATGAAGCCAAGATGGAGCCCGTGATTGAATTATCTGATTGTGTGATATTCTCTAGATAATATAACATGTTCTGTGCATGTTGCTAATGGATATTTAATATTTATCAAATTTCTAAATTGCTGAATCAGAATCACTTATGGGTATGGGTATGTAGGTAAGATATGGTGGTATGTCATATTTTTTGGGGACTGGGTATGTTCTAGGTATCTCATATGTTAAACAAAATTATTACAAATTTCAAATTTTGAATTGAGTATTACTAATTTAAATTTAGTAATTCAATATCGAAAGGATCAAACTTGAATTTCATTATAGATAATTATTGTTCAATATTAAAATGATACACATTAATAATCACTAATGAGCACCCCATGGGTCATTATTAGGACCAAAATTATCATCATCATTAACATTAGATGATTCAAGTAGCTTAGGAGAACCACATGGAACCCCACTGCAGCTTGGACTAAAACTATGTTGGCTTCTCAACTCTTAGAAAAATGAAGATTGTGCAACAAAAGAAAATTTCGAAGTTAGTTTTCTTTGGTTCTACATCACAGAACTTTGTCGCCCCTTGTATACATCATCTTTGTGAGTAAGAAGGCACAAGTTTGAATACACATAAACATAATTGAAAAATTCAGACTCAGCAGGCCCAAAATTTTTAAATACTCTAGACTTGGCAAAAAATCACGAAAATCTTGGCAATAACTCGACAAATTTATCAAACATTTGAAAATCATTTGAAAATACACAATTTTTTAAAAATATTCTTCAAAAAAACACATATATATATTGAATTTGTAGAACATATTACTCATTTTCATTTTATGTAAATCAAAATTTGAGTTTAATACATATCATAAATCAAGAAACAAGTACAACCTCTGAATAAATTTGAGTTTAATACGTATCATACACCAAAAATCAAGTAGAACCTCTGAATACATTAATTTCAGGTTTTGGTAGTGTTGTGACCTTTTCACACATCACCCCATTGCAAACAGGGACCCCCTCTTTCCTGCTTTCTATATCGTGTTAGTTTAGGGTTTTGGCGGCAATTTTGAGCTTTCAAAAGCCCGAGTCTCAGTTTTGAAGTGATTATGCCTAATGTGCTATTAGGGTTTTGAATTTTTTTGTCTATAGGATCAAATGTTTAAAAGGTGTCAAATTGTTAATGTGATCCTAATTTTGTCTAAGTCTGGATTTTGAATGTCAGTGGGTTTAAATGAGTCTAGGTTGGTGATATTTTTGTGCTTGAGCGTTAGAGGATCCTTTAGTAGTTGTTTTTTCGCTCCTAGGAGGCTAATCAAGCCAAATTTGCACTTTGTCCTGATGGAATCCTAATTTTCTTGCTCAAAATCCTGTTAAAATGGTGATTGTCCCGATGCATTACGATGAAATTTGATATGTCTGGATACTTCGTGGTATGAAAATCATCAAAATCCTGATGGAAAACATGAAATTAAAGTCTAAAAATGAGTTTTCTCGATGAAGGATGTTTTTTCCTGAGTTTTTAAGGCATAAAAGGACTTTTTTCCAATGGGTCATGATTTTCCCCACTCATTTTCTTGATGAAGGGCGTTTTTCCCCAACTATCTTTAGAATTGTCCTGATGGACCACGTTTTTCCACTGGGAGGCCCAAAATTTGACGAAGTGTTGGAAATTTTCCCAATGAGGTGCAAATTTCCCCAGGAATGAATGATGAAGTTTAATGTGAACAAAATTCTTTGTCCTGATGCGGTCGTTTTTCCCCAGGACCAATTTGTGAACAAATTTGAGGAAATGAATGTAGATATTTTTCCAGATGGGGATTGAATTTCCCCAAAGTGGGATTTGTGGATGAAAATGAAAGAATTTGGTATCTAGATGACCTACGTTTTTTCCCCAAGGTGATTTTTTCCTAACAATGCAAGGAAAATGACGAAATTTAATTGTCCTGATGGGGGTCGATTTTCCCCAAAGTGGATTTTTGGGACTTATTGAATGAAATGAAGCAATTTAATGTTTCTTGATTGGGGTCATTTTTCCCCAAATGGCCATTTGTGATGAGTTACGGAGAAATTTAATTCAAGTTGTTGTCCCAACATGAATCGATTCTCCTCAGCTGGCCCAAATTTAATGAAAGTAAATGATTAAATGCCAAGTGTGCTTACATTTGATTGTTTTTGCCTTGCTGCTGATTATTTAATTCCCAACAACAATCATTTAATGATAAATTTTTTTATCCCAAGGCAAATCCATTTTCCCCAGGCAGTTATAAAAGGCAAAGTTTTATCCCACATCGTTTGTGTGGTGAAACATCAAGGTGAAAATGTGTATAAGTTGCCCCAGCCAGCATTAAAATAATAATGTAAGTGTTGATTGTGACAGTCAAGTGGCAGATTGAAGGCAAGTTAGAGGCTCCAGCTGGGCAAATTTGTCTAAGTGTCAACTTGACACCATTATTGAATAGAGTTTGCCGATTTAAGTGGGCTATTTTGCCCAATCAGACCTGGGCACCACCATTGGAGAAGGTGTTACAGCGATTCAAGTGGCTGATTGAGCCACATTTTTGGCGATTTTGCAACTGTGGCGCCATTGTTGGAAAGGCATGATTTTTGTGTGGCTGGTTGCTTCATGTTTTGGGGGCAATCTCTTGTCTTTTTTCTTGGTGCCATCATTGCGAACCATGTCGATTTTTATCTAAGTGCTTGCTGGGCGAATTTGGACACCATTGTTGACCACCATTTCTGGTCATTGACTAAACTTATCCATTTCCAAATCTGAGAACTTCATTTCCAGCTTAGGCAATTTCATTTGGATATCATTTTTGAGGAGTTTGGAGGCATGTTGTGTTTACACCATTGCTGGTGTAAGTCTGAAGCTTCATTTTCTGAATTTTCTTCAGACTTATCTATCATTTCTGGCCACATAGGTGTGCCCAGGCATGGCCATTTTTCAGCCTTAGAGAGGTAAAACAATGCAAATGCGAACATTTTTACATGGCCATGACTACTTCTAGTCACTGATTTTTATCATTTGCAGGGTGTCTTCAGACTTTTGGAAGCCATTATTAGACCTTGGAAAGTGTACTCACACTTAGAAATCAGAAAATCAGACCTTTACACCTCATTTTCCAAGTATTTTCCAGACTTGTGGTGTACTTTTCGAGCTTACCTTTGCCATTTTCTGAGTATACCAGCTTGTCTTCAGACTTTGTTTTTATGATCAGACCTTATACAAGTTTGAGAATGGAGATTTTATGAGGGTTTTAGACCCTACTTTTGATCAAATCTTATGTTGTTTCTATAATTTGTGATAAACATTGTTAAAATTTCTGATTTTAGGTCCCTAAATTTGTCAAAATCATTAAAAATCAAACCTTAGATAATTCTTGAAACACATTGTTTTAAGTATTTTTCCATAATATTGACTTCGAGTTTCATACAGATGCCATGTCAAGGCAAGGATCTCTGCGAGGAAGGAACAATTGAGGATAGTGCAAGAAGGTTTCTATCCGGATTCACAGTTGTCATCCCGATGGAAGAAAATTACAGACACAAACATGGAAGATTGGACATGGAGCGGATGCGACAGAGGATGTTCGGAGTTAAGAATCAACTTCCTTCCACACTTTCCACCAATATCATGAAGAGTGGCATATACCAAGCGGCTGACTTTCCTCCATCCATACAAAACAGTGAGCTAATTGTGGAGTGTGCAAAGAACTATGACCCGATGACCCAAATGATTAGATCACCTAAAGGGGTTGTGCTTGCATACCTTGCTGAAGATGCGATTGTGGAAGTTTTTGGAATCCCCAAGAGTGCGGATATGTGAGAGAAAACCAAGGATGAATATGAAGCTAAGTTCTTGAAGAAGGTGGAAGCATGCATGACAGTTGTGAATAAAGAGTGGATAATTGAGCCTAGGCCTCACCATTCTAAGGTTCCCAAGAGGCTCTTATGTACGGACTTCAAAGATGAATATAGTGACTTGATATTTTTGCTCAATCAAGTGATGGGGATGCCTCAAGGTGCCTTATTTGAGGGCTGGATGTTCTACTTTATCCAGGATCGTGTAAGAGGAATAATGGTCAATTGGGCCAAGATTATAAGTGATAACCTTGAATTCCAGTTGTGAAATGTTGTATACAAAGGACCATAGTTTTAAAACTTGTGGACTCGCCACAGACTCGCGAGTCCATTGGTGGGCCGAGTTGACTCGCCAAGGACTCACGAGCCGAGTCTTGGCGAGTCCTTCCCAAGAACTCGCGAGTCTTTCACTTGGGCTCGTGCGAGTCTTTTGCTTGGACTCGCGCGAACCCAGAAAACACGTCCAACAAGCTAATAAAGTGTTTTTTTTTAATACTTTTTTCATTCATTTGGCATTGTTTCTTGGTGAAAATAGGTTTGTAGGGTTTCAAGTTAGTCTCATTCTCTTCATTAGAATGTATACATGAAATATAACATTTAAGTAGAAGTCACATTTCAATATGTCTTTTTCCTTTCTTATACTTTAAGTTATATTTCATGTATATACTGGCAGGATGTTTGAGAGTGGTTTTAGATCTCTAGGAGTTATAATGCAAATTCTAGGTTTTAAAAGATCTTTTAAATTTTCAGACAGTCAAATTTCAGTAATCGGTAGGCTCCTATTAGCATTCTTTCGCTCTCTCTATCTGACTCACTTTATCTGCCCCAAATTTTAGACCTATCTATCTCCCTATCACTCTTTCTCTATCCCCTCTCTCTACCATTCTCTAACTCAGTCTGTCCTCTCTCCCCCAAGATCTAGACCTATCATTATATGTAATTTTGTAAACATTTAATAAACTTATGCTGTTTTTATACAATTTAAAGTTTGAAACTATGAGTATGAATGATGAAATTTCAAATATTGAGTGTTTGGAGATCATATGGCATGTGTAATGTTTCAATTATGGCTCTTATGTTCTCTAAAAGCATTAATTTCTTTATATTTTTTTTTGTAAAACTACGGTTTTTTTTTTTGCCGAGTCCTTTTGCGAGTCTTTCACAAGTCCGAGTCTGAGTCCAATTTTTTTGTTTACCGAGTCCATGGCGAGTTTGACTATTAAAATTTTGCAAAGGACTCATTTGCAAGGGTGAAGTCAGAAATGAACCAGGACAATACAAAGTTCACGAATGCTATCCGCAACTTCATATGCACAAAATTGAACACTATAGAAGGGTGAATGATGCTTTCACCATGTACATCACAAGGCTACTGCTAGGCAGAATCTACAAACGATTGTCCAAGGCGGCAACAAAGCTTATTGAAAAATACGGATCGTGGTACATATAGTTTCCCACCTTCATATACCTACAGATTCAGGGATTTAGATCCAAACCCCACAAACTTCCTAGGTATTCGATTGATAAGATGATCCTACTTAAGGTGGTGAGACAACTTTAGGAATTTGATTTTATCCAAAAGGAGAAGCACAAAATAGGGATAACTCTCCCTATTCATTGGGGAAGACTTTGGAGGTGTGCCACACTGCAGTTGCAACTAGTTTAGTCATTGGAGAACTTGAGTTCTATCGCCTTGGAACGTACAAGAGCAGGGATCGATTTGATCCGCATAGGAATGTTGTGAAGATCAGAGGAGAAAAGTTCATACATAAGATTGACATTGAGGATTATTGGGCTAATCTCATGGATAAGCAAGCAGTAAGGAAGAGAATGTGGTCCTGAATGTCAGTGGATTTCATAAGGAAATGTGAACTCTTTTCCATTCCTGATTAGGTAGTTGATGATAGTGATCATACTCATCCACAATATGAAAATCAGGTGAGCAAGCCCATCTTATTGCCTAGTTGGACACAGCCTGAGGTGGTGGACTTGAATGAAATTATGAGAGAAGTTAATGGTTTCTCTAGGGAATCGGTGGAAAAATATGTGAACAAATTGATAGAAATGGGTGTCACCCTCACCTATGAAAAAATGAGGCAAGTGGAGCCTTCTCTTGATGATGATGAAAGAACAATTAGTGATGCAAGGATACATGATGATGAGGCGAGCCATGCTCCCAAAAGAAGGAAGGGTATGCCTGAAGAATCTAAAATGAAGGGCAAGGAGGTAGTTAGTCAGCAATCAAAGAAGAAGAAGCAAAAGCCTAGCACTCCTTTATCCACCACGAGTTCCTCATCAATAGAAGAGATTAATATGCTAGAGAAGAGCAAAGAGTTTGAACAATGCTCCAATATAGAAATCTTACCAGAAAATATTTAGGAGCTACATGCTACAGCAACATCAACACCACAAAATGAAGAGGAAGAGCAACCAGGATCTCCCACCGTTTAGTTGGAGGTTAGCTCAGGCAACGATGTTTATGATTTGACCAAAGACAAGGATATGGATGATGATGTCATCTCATCTTTGAGAGGACTCGATCGAGAGATGTGTCTTGATGATTGAATGGAAATTTCCACCATTCCCGATTGGTTGTTGCAGAGTATGGAAAAGAAGAAGATGATAGAGGTACAACTCATTGATGATAATGATAATTTCTTAGCTAGACCAGACAAGGAAAAAGAACAAAAGAGGGCTATGATATTTTCCAAAATTGCTAGAGATGATAGAGGTGTGTGAATTGCACAAGTGGTTGTCCCGATGGGTGAAAAGACCAGAGATGAGGCTACTCCCATGGATTATCAGATCACTACGATTGACCTTGGACTAACTACAAAGAAAGAAGAGTTCCTGGAACTCAATGATACAATCCAGGCAATCCGAGCACGATTAGATAAAACAATTGAGAAGAAAGATATGTTAGAGGCTGAGAACAAAAGACTTAGAGATTACATTGAAGAAATGAACCAGAAGTGTGAGGATCCCACTTTTGTCTCACCTATTGCCGTCGATCGTGGATTCCCCTTTGATTATGAGACAACGAAGAATACACATACAAAATTTGGAACGTGGATTGAGGATGTTGAAAGGCAGGTAGATGATTTCCTTACTTAGTTTGTCTAAGCATTTGACAAATCGTCAATGCTTATATTCAGGATACAGTATTCGGAAGGAGTTTGGGATGAGTTCCAACCTGTGCAGGAGAGGACAAGTCCTCGTCTTAGAGTATTGAAGAAAATACTGATGTCCACTTTGATCCATGAGGGAGTTGTGCATGCAGGTGATGTGTATGATTTTCAGGGATGGTATTGCTCATTGGCCATGAGGAAGTCATCTTATGATCATGCTAAGCGAGATTGTGTTGAGATGGAGGGATCGATCCAAGAGATTCAATCTAAAATCCTTACATCTATTGATGAATTGTTGGGAATGGAGATCTAGGTTTCCAATGGTTTGCACTTGGAAGAATTTAAAGAAAAGATGAAGTTTGTTTACTTAACACAGTTAGAATCATTGAAGAAGAGTCAGATATATGATTTGGTTTCTCTCATGGTTCATATTTGCGGTTTGCAAAAGCTTAATGCCAGATTGGGAGAATGTTTTTGATGCTTGTTCGGATGCATTGGATGTAATTGCCTAGTGTCACCATGGAGGAGCTAGATTCAGCCCTTGTCAGATTCTTGGAATACGCTGCTAGGGAGACGAATGCAGGTCAAAATCTTCTAGAAGATTCCCTATTTGATGACTAGGCATTATCCCATTGGATCACATGTTGGTGATTCCTGTTTTGATGTAAACCCTAATTAGAGCAAATTTAGGGCCATGTTGGCATGATCTTGGTCCTTGATTCTAATGATTCTTGGCCATTTATTTCATTTGAGACTCTATATAAACCCCATTGCCTCTCATTGTAAGAGAGAGATTTTTGAGAATTGTTGCCTATATGTTGCAGATTTGAATATAATCATTGAAGTTTGGTGATTTTGTTTGTGTTGTATGCATTTGTGGTTCTCATTGCCTCCAAGCTAGATTAGAATTTGTTTCAAAATTCCATAGATTGAATGAAAGATCTATTGAATGCATTTGTGTGGAATCCATTTAATCCATACTACTAGCTTTCTTGTTGATTGTAGGATAGCCTTGTGTGGTCAATTGGAATTTTATTGAACTTAACTTCAATTAGTACACGTCCATTGGTATGCATTGCCTTGATGGTATTGATGTTGATGGTGATAATTTGAACATCTATATTTACCTTAGATGATTGCACTAAGCATGTGTTGAATTGTTCATTGGTGGTAAAACCTTGCCTAGTAGGATTCCATTGAATTGTTCATTGCCTCTTGCATTCTAGGTTTTAGAATAGAATTCCTAAACCCTATTCCTTTTGTCCTTTTTAAAAAAATCTTTGTTAGAACAAATTGAGCTAAAAGTGCAAAATCATTTGAAGTCATTGGTAAAACCTATTCCAATCCATGATAAGATAGATCGATCCGAACAATTGTGTAAGTCCCCAAGTGAAAACAACAATTCACATCAACCACTGAACTTACCCACATGTCAAGACCTGACCATAGAAACCTTGGAATCATTTTAGTTGATCAAACCTTTAGCATTTGAGGTGATTTTGTTCAAGAGAGGGCAAAATACTTTGGTATTTTATTCTATGTTCGCATGTGCATAAAACACACATCAACAGGTAGCAATGAAAATTATCAAGGTCACCAGGAGACGAGGGTACTTGGAGACTGGTATTGGTATTGGTACGACTAATTTTCAAAAATACGAGATAGGGTTACTTGGGGATGTGTTGACATGTATTTTGTACACTATCAAACACAGAATAAAATACCTAAAGGTACCTTATCCTCTCTTGAATAAAGCCTCTGATTGCTGAAGATGTCGCGAAAAAGGATCAATCAGGATGACTCCAAGGTTCTTTTATGTAGGGTCTCTACGTGTGGATAAGCTCTTTGTGGTATGATGTGATTTGCTGGAATCACAAGGGGACTTACACTTGATGATTGAACGTCTGATCTGCTTTGAATATTGCTGGAACACAGGCTCTTGCTAGCTTTGATTTGAAAAAAGGAAAAAAGACGAGGGCGAGGAGAGGATCTAATCCTAATACTAAGGAATGTAGGAGCAATGATTGATCTTCGATGAAATTCTAACCAAGTCTTGTTTTGACATCGCTGGACCATCTCCACAAGGCTAGTGCGATCTTCGAAGGAAAGCTTTATGATGTTCAAATCATCACTGCAGGCATAGACACCATCACGCTGATGCATATCAATGAAGAAGCAATAATTGAAGTTAGGCTTAAGCTGAACGATTCCAGTTGACTACGCAAGGCAAGTCTGCAAGCAACAAACTGCTAGTAGTATGGATATACGAATTTCACCATCAATCAAGCACATTTCTTCCACTCATCTAATAACATGAAATCAAATATGAGAAGTATAAAGACCATGCAAATTGTCGAATCGACCCATAAATTTCACCATTTCTTCAATGAAGTTACAAGTCTTTTACAACAACATCTTGGCAACAATCTTTGCCTTCTCTCTCTACTCTACTCTAATTGCTATTCTATCAACTAGCTAATCACCTTCTAACTACTCTCTATCTACTAACTGCTTCTAACTATTTCTATTTTATTGCTTCTAACTTTACAAAATGAAATGCCAGGGCTTATATAGTGCCCTCAATACAATTCGATGGCTTAGATCAATTCGAGATCAATGGCTAAGATTCAACAATGAAAACCCTAATTAGGGTTTGTTACAACCATTACATAACATTTAATGCTTGACCAATGATAAAATTGTATTGCTTGGACACATGTCCTCTCTAGAAAATTCCACCAATGGATAGCTGGGGTAGGTACATCGGAGTTTGTGCCACCTTCCATGAGTTAGGTACATTGAATCTGGAAATGCTGAGGTGGACCACATTGACTGGAGAAGTGATGACTAGGATGCCACCTCGTCTGACACTTGTAACTTGGTAGATATTCAACTTGATGTTGTTGAGAAGCTAGCTTTAATTAATTCATCTGGAACTATCTGCTTCTTCAACGAACCCTTGTTCTAACTTCTTGTGTCCTTGATGTGCAGGATGATTGTTGTACCTCGCCTTGGAATACTGGATTGGAAGAGGTCGCCCTTGATGACGTTAGTCCAAAGAAGGCCGTCCTTGTTGATGCTAGGCTGGAGGAGGTCGCCCTTGTCCTTGCTTGATCGTCCTTGATGAGAACCTGCCGACTTGTAGATCCTCCGGGCTTTGGAGTCGCCATCTTGATACCTACACAACATTTCAAAATTAGTAATATATCTTGAAATCTAAAAATTAAATTTTTAAAAGGAAGATTCAAGATTTTAATTAGGAAACTTCATGATAAATCTTGAGTTATCATTTCCTAATTAACCATGTAATACTTAGATTTTTCCAAAAAATGTCTAAAAAAATCAAACCTTGAATAAGGGTGTCAAGATGATTTCGCCATACCTCCTCTTGAGTTTTAAACTCTAAGAAATGATGTAAAAATAGATGAATTTTGCTAGGCAAAGTGTAGATCAAAGCTCTCCCTTGGATAAAATGCACCTCCTTTAGCTTGGAAAAGAACTCCACCTTCCTCTTCAAAAAATCTGGAAATTGGCCTTCAAATGTCTTCAAATCTGGAAATTATCTTCCAATCTAGCAAGAAATATGCCTCTCCAATAGCCTTCAAGATGAATTTCGCCTTCCTTAGTCTCCACACTTGGTAGAAATTCGCTCCACACAAGCTAGATTTCGCACCTCCTTCCTTGCTTCTCCAAATCGCACTTGAAATAATGAGTGAATGATTTGAATAATGAAAAACACACCCCAAATATATAGAGCGCTCACCATTTCACCTCCCCATAGGCCGACTTGATGAAAATAGGCCAAAAAATAAATAAAACTAAAAAAAGGAAGAGGCTGACTTAATTAAGCAATAAAAAATGATACCTCAAGCGCTCTTCTTTTAAATTAATAATAGTTAATAATAATTAATTTCGAAATGCCTCAATTAATAAAAAAACGATTTTCCAAGGCTCAAAATTAATTATTAAATTGTATGCGCTTTTCATTAAATGCCAATTTAATTAGAATTTTTAAAAATATTTCGAAGTTTTTTTTTTTGGCGAACTTGGCATCTAGTGCGATTTGCTAAAATAAGGCAAAAAAATAATGAATTTTGATAACTTCGCTCTGGTCCCTTGGAGAGGGACAGGAGCGCCTTTGCATTTTTGTCCTCCATCCTTCATTTTTTACGTTCAAAACCTCATCCTTGACGTTCAAAATGGCATTTTATCTGGAACTTTAAGTTCAATTCATGTGATCTTTGGAAGGAGCTTGCCTTAAGGCATTTTCGCCCTGGTCCCTTGGTGAGGGACAGGAGCGATTTTGCTATTATGAGCTCACTTGTGCTTTGCTAGCCTTCGAAATTATCTTCATTGTACCAATCACGCCCCTTTTCATTCATTTCAAACATAAAACTTGCTTTGCCTTTGTGAGAGATTGGTCTTGTGAGAAAATCGCTCTGGTTCCTTGGTGAGGGACAGGAGCGCCTATTGCCATTTGGGTTGATTCTCTTCTTTGTGGCCTACTCAAGTTATATTCAACGGGCAAAACATACTTCCCTTGACCTCTTCAAATCGCGAAATCACTTAAATCTTGCAAGGATAATGCAAATTTGGAATTCAAGCTCCGGTCCTTCAGTGAGGGACAGGAGCGAATTTTGTCCTCTAGGCCAAAATGCTTCACTTTTCATCTCAAAATTCCTTTGCTAGGGAAGATTTCACCTTACTTCATGCTATGAATAAAAGTTAATGTCCAAAAAAGGTCTAAAAATTGTGCATATAAAGAAAAGCGCTCTAGTCCTTCAGTGAGGGACAGGAGCGAATTTGACCTTCTAGGCAAAAACTTCATCATTTCATTGTCAAGTCTGGATGCCCTATCATGCATTTCCAGATTCAATGTACCTAACTCATGGAAGGTGGCACAAACTCCGATGTACATACTCCAGCTATCCATTGGTGGAATTTTCTAGAGAGGACATGTGTCCAAGCAATACAATTTTATCATTGGTCAAGCATTAAATGTTATGTAATGGTTGTAACAAACCCTAATTAGGGTTTTCATTGTTGAATCTTGGCCATTGATCTCGAATTGATCTAAGCCATCGAATTGTATTGAGGGCACTATATAAGCCCTGGCATTTCATTTTGTAAAGTTAGAAGCAATAGAATAGAAATAGTTAGAAGCAGTTAGTAGATAGAGAGTAGTTAGAAGGTGATTAGCTAGTTGATAGAATAGCAATTAGAGTAGAGTAGAGAGAGAAGGCAAAGATTGTTGCCAAGATGTTGTTGTAAAAGACTTGTAACTTCATTGAAGAAATGGTGAAATTTATGGGTCGATTCGACAATTTGCATGGTCTTTATACTTCTCATATTTGATTTCATGTTATTAGATGAGTGGAAGAAATGTGCTTGATTGATGGTGAAATTCGTATATCCATACTACTAGCAGTTTGTTGATTGCAGACTTGCCTTGCGTAGTCAACTGGAATCGTTCAGCTTAAGCCTAACTTCAATTATCGCTTCTTCATTGATATGCATCAGCGTGATGGTGTCTATGCTTGCAGTGATGATTTGAACATCATAAAGCTTTCCTTCGAAGATCGCACTAGCTTTGTGGAGATGGTCCAGCGATGTCAAAACAAGACTTAGTTAGAATTTCATCGAAGATCAATCATTGCTCCTACATTCCTTAGTATTAGGATTAGATCCTCTCCTCACCCTCGTCTTTTTTCCTTTTTTCAAATCAAAGCTAGCAAAAGCCTGTGTTCCAGCAATATTCAAAGCAGATCAGACGTTCAATCATCAAGTGTAAGTCCCCTTGTGATTCCAGCAAATCACATCATACCACAAAGAGCTTATCCACACGTAGAGACCCTACATAAAAGAACCTTGGAGTCATCCTGATTGATCCTTTTTCGCGACATCTTCAGCAATCAAAGGCTTTATTCAAGAGAGGATAAGGTACTTTTAGGTATTTTATTCTATGTTTGATAGTGTACAAAATACACGTCAACAGGATGCCAAATGTTTTCTTTAATATAATTTAATAATCCCAAAAATATCATGATATAGGACTTTGAAAACAAGAACAAGGGTAAAGTTTAACATTAACTATAAAGTTTAAATACACAAATCAAAGTGTCAAATTTCATTGTGTCAAAGAGTCAAAGAGTTCAAAACTCACTACATATTTCATATTAGATTATCATTACATATTAAAATTCAAAAATATCGATAGATGATGTTGATACACAAACATAAAACAAAAATCAGAAATTTATCATCTACTCTTCTACTCTTCAACGTTTTGATCATCCATATCAAGCTCCTCATCTATGATGGTAATGTCCCCTAATTAGTTACACTTTAATTTAACCTAAATTTGGCCAAATCTATAAATAGGTAATTGGGTTTTATAGGTGTACCTTTGTATACTGTTTTCCTGTAACAAAATTAGAGAACATATATGAAACAATATTCAAACTGAAATATGAATTATATTAAATGATATCAAATCTGCTATATTAAAGACTCTTAGAATTATAATTGTTGGATATAATCAGATTGTTATATTTCCTAGCTGAGACCAGATTATTATATAAAGTCAGTTTGTAAGTCAGTTAGTAATCAATTCCTTTAGTCCATTAGTTGGATAGGGTGTCCAAGAAACCATCCCTCCTAGGCCCAAGGGCAGAATACCGTATCCCCCTCGGTTCCATGCGGCAGGTGTTAGGCATCCATCATGGAGTGGCGTACCCAGCGAGGTGTTCTATCACCGTTCCCCCTCATCACAACCACCTTCTCTCCTAAGCCCAAGAACAGATGCTTCACCCCTCTTGGCTCCATATGGCAGGTGTTAGGCATCCATCATGGAATGGCGTACTTAAGAGAGAGTCCCTCATTTACAATGAACCATTTGTGATATTCCAAATAAGTTAAATTTATCTAATTCATCTTATTAGGATAATCAATAATATCTGTCATAATTATCTTATTACGTTAGTTCCTTGTATTGGATTATCATCATTTCCTGTCAGTATTACTTGAATCAGTATTGATCATTTATTATCATTATTTCATTACATTCAATTTATTATCCCTTATATTTACAGCATTACAATAATTTGTGCAAACCCAGATTTAAGAGTATTATTTATCCTTAGATCTATACACAGGCATATATTTATATGTTATGTTTAACAGTGCTGTGATTTAATACTGTTTGATAGAGATATACATATCTGATATTAATTGTCATTAGTTTAATTAAGAATATTCACTTAATTTATTTTCATTGATGCATAGATTTTATTTTAATATATAGTGCTGGCCATCATATTAAATGTTAAATCAGAAAGTTCAGGGAATTTGTACCTGTCACTGCCGTATTTTTTCCTTTCTGCTTTGCTTGCTGACCTGTTCCTTGCTCTCTATGTATTATGAATGTATATGAAATTAAGTATGACACCAAGAACCAAGATGCTACTGCCTGTAACTTAATAACAGTTCTGATCTGATCCAATCCATGGTGATGTTCCTGGATGCTTTGTTTCCTTTCCTTTATATCTCTCAATGTGAGGGAGAGGTCACACCTCTTCATCATGCATGCTCTTTGGCAAGAGACACACCCTTTCACCATTAGTATCTTTTTGAAAGAGTGCATCTCTTCATCATTTCTGCCCTTTGAAAGGGACATAACCTTTCATAATCAGGTCTACACTTTTATTTAAATCAGATGTGCACTTCTTATTTCCCAATTATCCCCTCTCAAATGAGGTTCTCTTCTCCCATCTATATCTCATTGTTGAGAGAGTCACAACTTTTCCTTCCATTTCTTTTGACCATTCGTTAACTTAATTAAATTTTAATTAATTATATTTAATTATATTCTTTTATATTTTAATTTAATTTTTAATATTTAAAATTTATTATTAACTTCTGTTTCAAAGTGGGGACATTACAATGATGCTCTCCACACAATCATCACTCTCAAACTCAGGTTCCTCCGATGGTACTAGAACTAGTGGTAATTCATTAAGGGCATCTTATTCAACCGCTTCATCCACCATGGCTCCCAAATGATGGAAAACAACATTTTTGTTTTGTTTCTGACCTTTTCATGTGCCTTTGGTCAAAGGAGACGTGTGGGAGACGACCAGACATTTGGCAGGAGACGGGGAGACAACGAGAGATGTGGAAGTGAAGTCTCCAGCCAAAAATGAGGTCTCAAGAAGCGCGGAAGTCTTCGAGACGCATCTCAGGGGGGTGGAGATGTGTCTCCGGGTTACAGAATAAATCATAAATTTCCTCTACGAATAAAGCTCAAAAAAGCTATTTGCCATTGTGAAGTTGTTGTTGAAATAAATGGTATATCTACAATATCCTCAACAGGTGCTTCAACAAGTGTCTTATCCATAGTGATAGGATCAAGTTGTGTATGTGAGGAAACTACTTCTGCTGGCTAACCAACCTTGCCTTTTGTGTCCCCATATGCTACCACTTCCACTTCTCATTCAGCTACCTCCCTCTTCAAATCAGAATTCTCATCATTAGTTAACAATGTATCCACATCAACATCATCAATCTTAGCATTGAAACCACAAACTTGTGGGTTTCTATTCTATCTATTGAGGTAGTCGTGTTTTGGTGTTACAAAGCTTGTAAGTTAGGGTGCAAGTCATTAATGTTCCTATGCAACCATTGCAGAGTCTAGGGGTGCCTCATAACCTTTGTGAGATAAATTACAACCTCACCCCTATGCACAATCTTCTCTTATGGTGGTTTGTGGGCAAGATGTGCTCGAGAATTAAGATTTTTATCATTGTAGCGGCTTGGTTTGCAAGTTCAATAGTTTTTGGCCTTCTCTTTTGGATCACACAATGGGGTCTTGGATTCATGGAAGCCTCTTATTTAGGTTAAGATCAACTTCTTTCCTTGTGCTAGGGGCTTTTTCATAGCATTGTTTGCCTCTTCAAAGGATAGGGATTTGGTGCTTGATAGTTGGTTATGGTGTGGGGAGAGCACTCTCTCTTGGTCAAGCCTTGGTCTAAGTCCAATCCCCCTTTTGAACCTCTTGACCTTAGATTTGTGTGGGTTGGGTTTCAAGTCTTCCTCTAGTTCTAGGAAGATTCCTGGTATGAGGCCATTGGCACTGCTATTGGTCATTTCTTGAAAGTTGACTTTACTACTTCCTACATTGGTCACTTTATGTTTGCTCATTGTTTGCTTGTATCTTGGTGGACATTAATATCTCCAAGTTGATTCATAGGGATATTTTTTTGATGGTGAGGGGTAGGCCTTGGAGTCAACCACTTGACTATGAGGGTCTCATGTTCAAATGTTAGACAATGCTTTGCTATTGGTCACCTAGTTTTTCATTGTCCTCTTTCATAGCACAAGGTCATGGTGGAGGGATGCCCATGAAGATCACCTAACTGTTCATGCTTCTGACTCCCTAGTTGATGGTGAGTCTTTTTAGGATGCTTCTCTTCTTGTTCCCTATGTGGTTCTTGTTGATGTGTTTTTCAGGACACCTCAAACACAGGATGAAATACTAAGTATTCTATCCTCTTTTGAGCAAAGAAACCTCATATGCTAAACATCGTGATCAAATGAGACAACTCCAAGGTTTAAGATGC
This sequence comes from Cryptomeria japonica, assembly GCF_030272615.1. NCBI lineage: Eukaryota > Viridiplantae > Streptophyta > Pinopsida > Cupressales > Cupressaceae > Cryptomeria > Cryptomeria japonica. The sequence continues at coordinate 467,368,186 of NC_081411.1, read as the reverse complement.
GAACAATTGACTTTATGCTCGAGATAGACCTAGTGATGTATTATGTGACATTGTTGAAATCACAAGGGGACTTACAATTATGAACACCGCTGGAACGTGGGGCCTATACTATCTCACTTAGAAAATAAAAGGCAAAAGAAATTAGGGTTGAGAAATCTATTCTAACACTAAGGACAATGACAATAAAGGATGATGCTTTGATAGACAGATTCCATAATCAAGCCTTTCTTTGCCATGCAAAAACAACTACACAAAATTGATACAATCTCTAAAGGACAACAAACGGTTTTCATATCATGAACATTCATTTAAACACCCAATGCTGGCACAGTTCAAGAAAATATCCACAATTGAACTTGTGCTTTGTTGGAATCAAGGAACACTGAGAGGGGGGGTGAATCAGTGTTCTGCAATTATTAATTTTATTAACTTGTTCTTTCAACCACTGAATGCAAATGAACAAAAGAAAGATGCAGAAAGACAAAGCAATCAACAACAACACCATAACATGAAGATTTTATACGTGGAAAACTCGGTCAAGGGAAAAACCACAGTGGGGATGAGACCCACAAAATGAGTGCACTCAAATATAAAGATTACAAGGTAATGCACATTCATTCAGGCACACTGCCTAGAGCTTACAACTCAAAATAAGAAGGGCTACAACCCTGAGAAGACTCACTGTCTTACAATATCTTTTACAAAAGATAATTGGAATGCCTGAACTGAAAAACAACATCTACAAATGCCAAAGTACAGTTCTGGTTAAGCACAAAACACTTAATCTCATACTGCTCTGCTACACTGCTTTGTTCCACTGTTCTTCAATATTCCGGAGCACAAATCCTTCACTTGCACTCGTGAAACTGCGCACAATCGATCACAAACACTTTCCACACATCCACCAATATTCAAAATTATCATATCCATTAGTCTTGTATATTCGCAACATGAAATTAGGTCTTCTACATGTTGGCTTCAAGAACACTATACAAATAATGAAACGATCATACATAGTTGGCTCAATCCAAACTCCAATGCATATGCAGACCAAAAAGAATTGTCCACACGTTTCCCAAATGTCGGCTAAACATCCTCGATCAAAAAAACAATCACCAAAATTACTCCATCAATTCCGCTCAACGATCAACTATCCAAGTCGACCATACCACATTGTTCAACCCCAAAACTTGTACATCGGATCTACTAACTCACACGACAATCATCACCGGAGGCTAAGATTCTGGAGTAAGGTACTCAAGACATCTAACTATCTTCCTCTAGCTCCACAACACAAAATATTCAATTGAAATGAAATGCCAACCAAAATATTACACTCTGCCGGATGCTCTGCTCTATCTCGCTAGACTTAACCGAATCTTCAGATTACACTCTGTGGATGGAATAACTGACTTGGGTTGCCATCAATGACAACACCGGATGACCTGTGCAGCGTCTCTTGCCAACAATCTCCCCCTTTGGCATTGATGGCAACACTTAGTGAAAAATGACTAAGCGTCAGAATCAATACCATCATATGTACACTACAAAACTTAAAAAATTCAACAACTCCAAAAGTCCCCTTGAGATGAATGCTACATTTTTCACTACCATACACTCCCCCTTTGACATCAATGGCAAAGGTAGACATCCGCATGCCAAAAATTTACACAAAATTCTATATATAGTGGCATATGTACATACAGACCTTACTAGCTTACATAAACTTAAAAATATTTGCAAAAATGTTCTTCAAAGAGCTCAAATGGCTGTCCCAGCCCTTCTTGAGACACTCGAGAACTGATATGAGGCCACTGAAGAGGTATGCTTGCATCTCTGCCAACTTGAGATCGAAGGGGTCACCTGTAGCTACGACATCTTGAGCATCCTTCAATGCATTGAGCATTGTGTCCAACTTAGGAGTGATGTGACTCCGAAGCTTACCAACTCTGCCAACAATCTTCTCCTTGTCATGGCTTAATCTCTTGATTTTGTCAAGTAAAGATATTACTTGGGCTTCTTGACTGGCCACAAAGATTGACAAGGGACCTAGTGACTGAGATATACCGACTAATTGTGTTTCTGTAATATCCCCTCAACTTTTCCCCAATTTTTTCCACAATTACATTCAACACAACACTTGTTATGGTTAGAAAATGAAAACCAAATGCTGCTGAAAGTAACCCTTTCCACCTTTTGATAACCGAGAGCACAATATGGGAGGGTGAGAGCATACAGTGTTGAGGGGATCGTTAGAAGCTTGAAAGCTGAAATTGATTACAAATTTGGGCGGCAAGCCAGCCCCTTCCACTTTCCAGCGGGAATAGAAAACTAGAACGCTTGGCGGTAAACCAGCCAAGGAGGACAAGAATAAAACCAAACACGAATCACTCAACCACAATATATCAGCGGGAGGACTGAACACTTACAACAAAGCTCAACTCAATCGCTTATGCAACAGGAGGACCATTACAAACAAAATATCACTCAACCTCTTATTCAGCGGGAGGACAAAATTACAAAGATCAAATGTAGGCGACAAGCCAGCCTCTTCCACTTTTCAGTGGGGTATGCTTTACAGTCCAGAAGTGGTTGATAGTACTACTATTCAACCTTACAAATAAGAGATGCAATGCATAGGAAAGAGAGATTAGGCTGTCCAATACTGCTGAATATCACAAAACTTATCACAATTAACAAACTCAAACCCACCCATAAAGAATAACCTACTAATCTGGAAATACAATCTGCTGTCCGCATAACATGCAGAAAACAACCACTACCAAACTCACTATTATGCTCATAACTCACACAAAACAACTCGGAATGACATGAAAATAGAAGCAAATGAAAACTATAACTGAGGCGATGCAACGAGAACTCCAAACTTGCATTGCGAACACCACAAACAGCCGGCACACAACCCAAGGCAGCCCAGGAATGGTACGACTAGCAGCAGAAATACGATTCGCAACCAAAAATCAGCAAGCACACCAAAAGAAACGCCAAGGTAGAAGAATGATCGCCCTCCAGATACGCTTCCAACGAGCTATTACCCAGAATAGTCGATTGCACAGGCAGAGAGATACGATCGAATCTTCTTTTCAGCCACACCAAAAACCAGCAACATTGAAATCCACACCACACTGAAAAATCTCACCCTTCTGAGGTAGAAATCGCCCCAATAACAGCTTCCACACAAATCAATGCCCACACAAATCAAACCACACATTCAGAAGATCCAATCACAGCTAGGAGTGATGTCTTTGTTTTCCCCCGAGGGGTGTGTGTGTTCAACAGTGCATAAGAGTATAGAAATGCAGGAAATGTGATAGTATACAGCAATGCGAGTAAACAAAAGAACTCATATGTATGTATTCATTAATGCCAAGTGCCAGTACATTCAAAACATAGTTTTCTTCCCCAATATCTACACATTGAAATAGGAAACCAAGTACATATATATAGGTGTCGGTACAGGTTGTCCGGTGCCAACTGCCGACAATCGTCATGTAACCACCGACCCTTAACACACGTAACATTCTAATTACAATACGACATAATTACCTGACAACATCATCCCCCCAAAAAAGAAGGTAGTCTCCTGATGACATACAAACAAAATGGGAAATGAGACTAAGACCAAACATGAAAATCAAAGCTGAGGGGGTACACAGGGCGTCCCTGATGAAGAAGGGTTTGGTGGTGGTGGTGCTGCCAATTGCTCCCTCAGCTGGTGAACTTGTTGTGTCCGATGCTGGAGATTTCGCTCAGCTACCAACTGCCTCTCCCTAGATCGTTTCACAATAAAAACTGCTTCCATAAGCTCCTTGTGCTTCCCATCCAACGCCTCTAGGGTGGATGTGAGATGGGTCTCAAGGGCTGCCCGTTTTGCTACCTCGTGTGCACTCCCCGCCGTCTCCTAGGCCAATTCTGCCTTGGCACGAGCCAACTCCTCCTCTAGGCTGGTCACTCGAGCTCTCTGCTGCACTAGCTCCATCTCCATCGTATGCAGGCAAGTGGCTAGCTCCTCCTGAGCTGTGATGGCCGCCACCCGCTCTGTCTCTGATCCCAAGGCACCATGCTGGGTACGTCTAAGCTAGTAGTACCCGTCCCGAAAGGCTTGCTCTAGCCGCTGTTGTAGCAAGTGGACTCCACCAACCTTAGCCGTCTCCTCACTCCTCCAATCTGCCAACATCTCGGGAGTCTCCACAGCAGGCCAACCCCTGGCCTCGAAACATCTCCCAATCTCCTCAGCACACCCTCCGCTCCGGTGGCAAAGGTGAGGAGTCCCTCAACGACAGACTGCTCGATGGTCCGCTCCTAAATAGAGACTGCCAATCTCCGTGCGCTAGCCTCAACCTCTGCTGCCATCCTTTGCGCACTGGCTCCCATCTCTGCCAAAAATATCTCTATGCCCTCTGGCTGGCTCTCGGTAGTGGCCTGCTCCTGTTGCTGCATCTCTTCCATCTCTTCCTCAAACCCAACGGTTTCCTGTAGGAAGTCCATCGCCAACTCTTGCTGTCTCGCCTCCTGATGAGAACTATCCTTATCGAGGTCCACAATCTCAGGAAAAGGACCTGGTTGGGGTACGGAAATCAGTGGTTGTGTATGAACCTCCCCGTACGGCCCCTTTTCTCTCCTTCTGCCGTACGATGTCGTTACACTGTAGCCATACGACCTTTCTCCGTCACCCTTTGGCCGTACGGATTTTGATTGATATGCCATTGTACGGATTTGGATTGCCTGTCGCCGTACGGATTTTAATTGATGTCATCGTACGGATTTTGATTGCTTTGTCACCGTACGGATTCTGATAGCCGTACTATTCGGATTTTGATTGCTTTGTCGCCGTACGGATTTTGATTGCTGGAGCCGTACGGATTTCATGTGCTTCCCCCTTGACCGTACAAATTTCCTTGCCTCTGTGACCGTACAGATTTCCTATTTCTACTTTGACCATACAACATCATCTGATCACCTGCGCATGTACGGATTTGAAATCGCCTTTCTACTGTACGAATTCTCCTTCAATGTACGGATTCTCTACTCGACTCAATCCACCGTACGGATTTCTCTATCTCCCCTTTGTCTGTATGGATTTTGTTCACCTTCTGCCAGTGACTGTATGAATCTGCCATACGATCCATCTTTACTTTGTTTGTTCCTTGTGTTCTTTCTATTTTCCGGCGTACGGTGTATGTCCTTTTCACCGTACAGTATACGTGAACACTTCTTTTTTTTTTTTTTTCAAATTTTTTTTCCACTTTCAATTTTTTTTATTTTTTATTTTTTTCTTTTCCTACTAAAAAAAATTAAATAATTACCTTTTCACTTTGTCTGGTTGAACCCCGCCTCCGGTCGAATTGGGTCATTCCGCTGCTGCCTGTGGTGGTAAATTTTCAATTTCGACCCGTTTACCGTCTCCTTTATTGGTTGGTCACCCAATGTCGACAACTTAATTGCTCCATTCGCAGCTACTTCGCGGATTTTAAATGGCCCCAACCATCGAACTTTGAATTTCCTAGGCTTAATCTCATTCTGCCCATTATACTTCAACACCCACTGACCTGAATGAAAATCCATGCGCCGGATGTGCTTGTCATGCCAACATTTTCGTCTTTGTTGGGTGGCTTCAGTGGCCCATTGGGCCATCATTTTGCGTTCATCCAACTTGCCTAATGCGTACAGCCTCTCCCGCAAGCTCCCCATATCTCCTAGGCGATTCTCAATCACGATCCTTATACTCGGAACCATGAATTCTGCCGGCACAATGGCCTCCAGGTTGTACATTAACTGAAAGGGTGTCTGGCCTGTGGTGACTTTGTAGGTGGTACTGTATGCCCATAGTACAGATGGCAACTTCTCCTCTCAATCTTCCTGTTCAACCCCGCAGGACTTATAGATCACAGACACCAGTATTTTATTAGTAGCCTCAACCTGCCCATTGGCCCTTGGGTAGTACGGGCTTGACAAGGAATGAAAAATCTTGAATTCTGTCGTGAGCAGCTGACGACATGATTCACAAAGTGCCCACTGCGATCACTGGTCAGTTGGATTGGGATGCCGTACCTTGTAATAATTTGTTCATAAATGAACTTGGATGTACTCAAAGCTGAGTTATCTGGCAGTGTTCGCGCCTCAGCCCACTTGGTAAGGTATTCTGCTGCCACCACAATGTAACGACATCTTCGTGTTTTGCTAGCCTTCAAAGGTCCAATGAAATCCAGGCCCCAGCGTTCAAACAACTCCTGGGCATGGGATTGATTGAGGGGCATAAAGTCCCGCTTTAATGGTTTTCCTGCCCTCTGGCACGTATCACAGCCCACCACCCATTCCCGTGCATCATTATACAGGGTGGGCCACCATAGTCCAGCCAACAATACTTTGCGTGCGCTGGTGTTTGGACCCATGTGGCCTCTTGTAGGCCCTTCGTGTGCTTCCCGGAGCACTCCCAGAATTTCTTCTTCCACCACACACCTGCTGAGGACTTGGTCGGGTCTCATTTTATATAGCAGCCCATTAATTAGTTGAAATGTCCAGCTTCTCAAGACCAACTTCCTTCTCTCACTTGGTAGCATCTCGGCTAGGAACTGAGAGGTGGACAAGTATTCCTCAATGTTTGCATACCACGGTGGTAGTGCCGCAATTTGGAACAAATGTGCACCAGGAAAATCATCATTGACTCCCTTCGGCGGCTCTCCCGACCTAATCCGAGACAACTGATCAGCGATCACATGGCTCTTGCCTAACCGTACAATTATTGTGAAAGTGAACTCTTGAAGGAGAAGTAGCCACCTACTTATTTTGCCTTGGATAATGGGTTTATTTATCAGGTACATCAACGCCTGGTGATCCACATAGAAAGTGAAAGGTGTTGCCAACAAGTAGTGCCATAATTTTTGTACGACATAGACCATTTCGAGGGCTTCCCTCTTGGTGGTACTGCAATTCTTTTCGGCTTTCGACATCAACCGACTGGCAAAATAGATGGGATGATCCAACCCATGGGCCCCTTCTTGTGCTAGCGTAGCCCCAATGGCATAGTTCGAGGCATCCACGTGTACGTGGAATTCTTGGTCCCGGTTTGGATAGGCCAAAATGGGTGACCACCAGTCTCCTCTTGAGTTCTTCGAATGCTTCCCCCTGTGCCGGTCCCCATATGTACGGTTCGCCCTCCCTTGTGAGTTTGTCTAGTGGGAATGAAAGTTGAGCAAAGTTCTTGATGAACTTCCGGTAGTATCCTATATGTCCCAAGAAGGACTTTACTCCTGTTACATCAATGGGCGACTCCATCTCCACAATTACGCGTACCTTATCCGGGTCAGTTTTCAATCCAGCTTTACAAACGATATGGCCCAACAAATTTCCTTGCGGTACCATAAATCTGCATTTCCTCGGATTCAAGGCCAGCCTGGCCCTTCGGCATCTCTCCATGCTTTCTCTCAACGCCACCAAGTGAGTGTCTTCGCTACTAAAAATCGACCAGTCATCCAAAAAGGCCTTAAAATTTCCCACCAACATCTTATCAAAGATGTGAAGGACTATCCTCTGAAATGTTGCCGGAGCATTGCACAAACCGAACAACATTCGGTTGTATGCATAGACTCCGTCCACCACAAAGGTGGTCTTCAGCTTGTCCTCCTCAGCTATCGAAATTTGATTGTATTCGGAAAAGCTGTCCAAAAATGAGTACATTTCATGGCCAACCACCTCCTCCAGGATGGTGTCTGTGAAAGGTATAGGGAACGGATCCTTGATGGTGATTGCATCGAGGCACCAAAAATCCACGCAGATGTGGATCTGGTTGGCTTCCTTCAGTGAGATCACAATCGGCGAGACCCACTCACTTGTCTCCACTCGAAATATGGTGCTGACCTCTAGCATCCGTTCAATCTCTTCGTTCACCTTGGCCGCATAGTTCTTATTCATTCGGTACAGCCTCTTCCGTACTGGCTGGGCTCCCAGGACCAATGGTATCCAATGGACGCATAATTCGGGCAGGACCCGTTTCAGATCCTTGTAGGACCAAGTGAACGCATCTTTGTATTCCATGAAAATAAATGTTGCGGCCTTCAGCACCGGGCTCCAATCGTCTCCTACCCAGATATTTCGAGGGCTGGCAGTGTCTCCTAAGTTCGTCTCCTTCACGGTGGGGTCTTCGTACCGCATTGGTCTGTCCTTTAAAACTCATACGTCGGAACATCATTCACTTTGGCATCTCCCTCCTTATACTCCCTTGTAATGTCCCCTTCTCCGCAGTGATTAGTTCTGTTGGTCGTTAGCCTATTTTGGAGGCCCGTAGGCTAGTCAGGAGCAGAAATTAGGGTTTCCTATTTTCTAGGAGGATTCTTTGGTGTTTTCAGGGGGTGTATGTGGGAGTTTGACAATTTGGATTCTGGATTCCTTCTAGGTTTTCAGAGAGCTTAAGGATGGTTCGACATGCATCTGCATCTGGTTACTTTTTCTGGACTTACTATTTTTAGTAAGTGCGACGGTTGCTCCGAATGTGGTCAAAATCACTTTGGAAACACTTACTATTTTTAGCAGTATGCTATTTTTAGTAAGTACTATTTTTAGCAGTTCTATTTTTAGCAGGATGTCAGCAAGCTTGTTCAGATGGCTATTTCCGGTAGGTCAGTTTGAGCAGTTGGTCTTCCCTCATTTTTTGGTGCTATTCTTGGCAAGGGTTCCTCGGCTTAGTTTAGTGACTATTTCTGGTAGGGCAATTCTCTCAGCTTGTTGGTTCTAATCTCATCGCCTGTCTTGTATCTCTCATTTGCATCCGTTTGGGGGTAATTTCGTTGAGTGTGAATAGAGTTACGAGCATTTTTGTGAGTTTCTAAGCTGCTGGTCTGTGTGTTTCCAGCGCATGGGTTGCATATCAAAATCTGAAAAATTGTTAGTTTGGAGTGTTTCCTTGTGTGGAGTTGGTTTTAGAGTGTGTGGGTTCTTTGGAGTGTGTTTAGAGATAAGTTGAGTGTGGGGAGTGATTTATAAGTGTTTGTGAGGATTTTAATGTTGCTGGTCTGTATTTCCAGCCTGTTGTTCATTCACATCAGATTTAGTTTTTGGGGGTTGAAGCTGGTTTTCAGGTGTGTGAGTCTATGGGTGTGGTGTGAAGAGTCTTGGTAATAAGTTGCAGCTGTTAGTTTGGGTTTTGACATTTGAATATCCATGATGAATCATATTGTAATGCTTGTTAGTAGTACTAACAACAATTTATTTGAACTCTCTTAGTCCCACTGCATAAGTGGAAGAGGCTGGCCTTGCCACCTAGTTTGGACAATGATTCTAGTAATTTTGTAACCCATGTTTGCATTGTAAAGCTGATTAGTAGTACTAACAGCTATATACTTGGATTGTTGTTCTTTGGCCCATTGCATAAGTGGAAGAGGCTGGCTTGCCGCCTTCTCATCTATTGTAATTCTGTCCTCCCGTTGAATAAACGGTTGAGTTGATTGTAATCTCATTTTCAGTCCTCTTGCTGAATAAGCAGTGGAGTTGATTGCTATTTCATTTCTAGTCCTCCCGCTACAGAAGCAATAGAGTGATTGTTCTTCAGTTCTTGCATCATCCTTGGCTGGTTTACTGCCAAGTGATTTTTAATATTCTCCATATCTCGCTGAAAAGTGGAAGGGGTTGGCTTGCCGCCTAAGCATTGTATTATTTCCAGTTATTTGAAGCTAACGATCCCCTCAAAACCGTATGCTCTCACTTTCCCATATTGGGCACTTGGTGATCAGAAAGTGGAAGGGTTACAATTTCAACATTATTGTATCTTCATTTCCTAACTTTAACAGGTTCTTGTTGTGATTGTAACTGGAAAGAAATTGAAAAAAATTGTGGGGATATTACAGTGGTATCAGAGCTGGTTATCCTGCCAACCTGTGTAGTCATGAGTGATAGAGACATCAGATACTACGACAGAGAAGAAAAGAGAACAATATCAGATTCCGTTTGTTAACTTAGAAGAGATATTTTCAGATGTTCTAAGAAACAGAGAGATAGCAGTTGATTCAGCTGATTCAGTTGATACCATGGTAGAAAGAACATCAGATTCTAATGGGGCCGTAGAGAGAGTTGAAAATAAGTTTGATAGCATGTTGGACATGATGTCCCAATTGCTAGCCAAACTTAATCAGAATTATGGTGGAAATCCTAATCAGCCCACTAATGGACTTGAAGCTAGAACTTATAATAACCATGGAGGAAATAGAAATGGGAGTAACCATGGGAGCAACCATGGAGGAACACCTGGAGGGTCAATTTCAAGACCTTTGCAACCCGTCTTCCTACCCAAGGAAGTGCCTCAAGTTGAAAGTGAGATACCAGCAGTGGATGAAATAAGGAATAGTTACATGGAGTATGCTTCCCTTCCTACCGAGATCCGGAATATCCTTACTCTGGACCAGTTCATGAATCAAAAGATGAAGAGAGGTAGAAGATGTAATAACCACCCTTATGCTTCGAGAGACTATTAAGAAGCCCTTGGAAAGGTTACTCTAGCTCACTTGGACGGGAGTGATAAGTGTTCGGCTAGATCGTGGGTTCAGAAGTTGGACAATTATTTGTCCTTGAGACCAATGTTGGAAAAAGATGAAAAAACAGTAATTGAGGTTGTGCATGATGAATCTCTTAATGTTTCTTATGGAGCTAATGACAATGTTGAATGCACTCATGTGTTTCTAGAGGAAGAGAAGATGAAAATTGAAGATGTTAAACAAGAGGAAAAGGTTAACAGATTTTTGGATTGAGATTCATGTCATGAATCTGAAAATATTGTAGCTAATGATGAAGTTCCTAATGACCAAGAGGGTGTCCTATTTTGTGAGTTTAAACTATACCAAGATGATGACATTCAAGGGGCAGATTTAGAGGACCAATCAGAAATTGCATTTCAGAATAATGGTGTTGAGACTCATAGTTTGAAGAATGAGCTTGACCGAATTCTAAAAGTCTTTGAGCAATGTCCTAAATTGGAATTTTCAGATTTAGGACAACAGGATTGTTGGTCTAAGTTGGAAAAAGGAAATAATTTTCAGATTGTTGATAACCCATTGTTTGAGATGTGTATAGTGAAAACATATGACAATCCACTTTTTGAGTGGGAAGATGGAACATCACTTGGTTCTAGCCTTGCATTTGGTGAAAATAACAATGTGTGGAAACCAAGAGAAGAATCAAGATCTAAGTTGGATGATACTTGGAGCTATGGTGAGCAGTTTTTAACTAAACCAAGTAATCAGCCCCCTAGCACTTGGGATCCGGGTGTGATGGCACCTAGCGATGACAATGAACCTGTGTGGGATGAATTTTCCTTTGACCCTAATGAGGCTCAAAAAACAGATTGTGTTGTAGAGTTAGAGGACCATATGGTTCTTGATGATGGAAAGCTTAAAGAAGTTTTGAAATACAAATCTGATTTACCTATCCATGAAGTTGGTGGTAAGCAAAAACTTGAAGATCTAGTAGAATCTAATCCTCTTCATGATATTGAGCAATTGTAGCTAGTGGGTGGTGAAGAAAAGGAGTCTTGGAGCAGCTTTGCGGGCAACAAAGACAAGAAACAAAGTTCTGATTTTCAGTTATAGCCAATGACCAGTACACCACCATTAAATGTTCACGAGTGGAAGGATAAATTCATGAGGTCCTTTGAGAATGAGGTGCGAGTTCTATCTGGGTTTGACCATACACATAGTTTGATAGAAGAACTCTATTGTAAGGCTCAAATTGAAGAGAGACGGAAGGGAGTTAAGGATGAAGTTGCTCTCCTTAATCTGCAACTCATCAAAGACTCTTTGGAGACATTGAAATCAAAGCGCATACAATTGATCACAGATCGTGATTATGCCATCGAATCTGCAAAGAAGATCCTTAGTGATTTCCAAGGAAAAGAGAGGAAAGTTGAAGAGCTTACTCTTGAGCTTGAGTCAACAAAGGACATGTTAGAAAATACTCAGTTGGTTCTAATGGAGGTAGAAGATCGGTTTGCTGATTTCAAACATTTAAGAGAAAAAGAGAATAGAGAAATGGCCAAGGAGATCAATCAGGTAATGGAGGAGCTTGATTGCATTCAGGAGGAGTATGATCTTGTTCTTTGTCCCCAAAGATCTGAAAAAGTGATTTTGGAGGAAAAGAATGTTTGGGTGGAACATGACTCTGATAGTAATCAGTAGGTTGATAGTCCGTTGTTTGATATAGATGCTAATTGGATATTTATTAATCCACTTTTCAAGTTTGATGTGGGAATTCCTTTTGACTTCAGTGATGAGGGTGGATCACATTGCAGAGTCTTGGATCTAGGTGCAATTTGCAACCATGAGATATTGTTTCAAAATTGGAGCATTGATCAAATGCATACTCTTGGGCATTTTCTTTGGAAAAGAATGGATCAGATTTTCAGATTTAGGTTTGCTGATTGGTTGCAAATTAGCCACTTCACTTTATGGTTTTCTCTCATTCAGGGGAGTTGGTGCAATTTCTTTGGTCATGCAAGTAATGGTTTTCAATTGGAGATTGCTTGGAGGTGTTTTCCAGCCTTGGACATGAGTAGATGTGACGACGATTTCCTATGTTGCAGCAGCTGTTCATCTTCTTGGATGCTGATTTTCCTAAAATCAGACCTCAAAACAATCATTTCAGACTTGGTGGGCTACTGGTATACTCTTTTTCAGACTTTACAGTCTCCTAGCAGGACGGGTTTGTGGTCTCAAGTGAGAGGTATGGCGAGTTGGGGCAATCAGTATCCGTGTATGGGAAGTGTTCAAACTCTAACTAGAGGTTATCCTTATGCCCTTTCTTCTTCTTATGGTTGGGACAACGAACCTTTGCTTTCTTTGGTTCACCTTTTTGAGGTGCTTGGAATGGGAATTGTAAGAGTCTTTAGAAATCTGCATGGTTGTGTCAGGATAATTCAATTGAGGCATAGTAGATTCATGTGCAGATATGAGTATGAGTTTGTTGAGCTCTTCCAAATGAATGCTTTCCTCTTTGCAAGAAGATTTGGAGATGTCACATTGATAGTCGTGGCTCTGTTAGATACCATATGGAGATGTGTTGTGGAGTTTGATCGTGAGTTGAGTAGACCTTATTTTCTATTGCCCAAGCTTGTGATAGACAGTGGCATTGTTGATATTGATTACTTAGAGCCTTATGGGCACGAGATGTTGCATGATATTGATTTCAGTCCTTCAGGGATTTTCAGTTTGAGTATCATGGATAATAACATTTTGGAGTTACAAGGGAGGTTAGTGTAGTTTTGGCGTGATGTTTTCACTAATGTGATTAGAGTGGCACAGCATCGGCATGGTAGGTTCTTCTTGAGACGGACATGGGCCCCTAGGCTCATACTTGCTTGGGTGTGGATCAGTTTAAAATTTTATGGAATTGTGGTGGCATTGCTTGAGGACAAGCAATTTTGGGAAGGGCGGATTGTAATGTCCCCTTTTCCGCTGTGATTAGTTAGCTGGTCGTTAGCCTATTTCGGAGGCCCGTAGGGTAGTCAGGAGCAGAAATTAGGGTTTCCTATTTTTTAGGAGGATTTTTTGGTGTTTTCAGGGGGTGTATGTGGGAGTTTGACAATTTGGATTTTGGATTCCTTCTGGGTTTTCAGAGAGCTTCAGGTTGGTTCGACATGCATCTGCATCGGGTTACTTTTTCTGGACTTACTATTTTTAGTAAGTGCGACGACTGCTCAGAATGTGGTCAAAATCACTTTGGAAACACTTACTATTTTTAGTAGTATGCTATTTTTAGTAAGTACTATTTTTAGTAGTTCTATTTTTAGCAGGATGTCAGCAAGCTTGTTCAGATGGCTATTTCCGGCAAGTCAGTTTGAGCAGTTGGTCTTCCCTCATTTTTTGGTGCTATTCTTGGCAAGGGTTCCTCAGCTCAGTTCAGTGATTATTTTTGGCAGGGCAATTCTCTCAGCTTGTTTCCCCATATCCTTGGAGCTTGTTTTGGCAGGTTCAGTATTTGATGAAAAATGGTGTTTTAAATTAAATTATAACTTAAGGCAAAGGTTGGACGATTTATTTAAAAGGGATTGCTTAAGTTATATTGATATATAAGTCATTTCCTTAATTATATATTGGGTGATTTATTGTTGAGGAAAAATACTTTATAAAGTGAAATATCAATACGGCAAGATGGACGCCTTATGGAGAAATAAGTTAATTTTATAATATATTTCACTTATCTACCTTAGATGCCACATTATGATTTTATTGTCATTTTTATAAAGAATATTTACTCCTATGAGAAGGTCGATTTGGAGAAAGGAGAAATGAAATGTAATTTCAAAATAACGTGAAGTGAATGTGCATTTGGATTTGGCGTTCATTTGGAAGGAATGTGAATTTGAATTTGAGCCCTCAAAATCTATAAATGAGAGTGTTGGGCTTCTCATTTGGTATCTCAGACAATTTACACTGTTATTCTGTCGGATTGACTCCAGACAATCTTCGAGGGTGAATACCTCCTAGGGCTCTTGACAGACTTCGAGTGTGAGACATCACTCCTAGCTGTGATTGGATCTTCTGAATGTGTGGTTCGATTTTAGTGTGCATTTTCAGATTTCCAGTGTGGCGTGGATTTCAGTGTTGCTGGTTTTTGGTGTGGCTGTAGCACGTTTTAGCTGATAACTCTCAGTTCGTGTGTCAGATCATTCTGGGTAGTGGCTTGTTCTCTTCCTATGCCACAGGTGATCAAGTTTGTAAGTTTGTAGAGCTTAATGTTGAGTACTTATCTTTTTAAATGCAAATCGTAGTTCTTTCCTAGTCGTACTATGTTGGGCTGCGTGGGAATGTGTGCATAAATTCATTTGGGGGTTTTGGGTGCAGTTTGTTGGTTCTAATCTCATCTCTTGTCTTGTATCTCTCATTTGCATCCGTTTGGGGGTAATTTTGTTGAGTGTGAATAGAGTTACGATCATTTTTGTGAGTTTCTAAGCTGCTGGTCTGTGTGTTTCCAGCGCATGGGTTGCATATCAAAATCTGAAAAATTGTTAGTTTGGAGTGTTTCCTTGTGTGGAGTTGGTTTTAGAGTGTGTGGGTTCTTTGGAGTGAGTTTAGAGATAAGTTGAGTGTGTGGGGAGTGATTTAGAAGTGTTTGTGAGGATTTTAATGTTGCTGGTCTATATTTCCAGCCTGCTGTTCATTCATATCAGATTTAGTTTTTGGGGGTTGAAGCTGGTTTTCAGGTGTGTGAGTCTATGGGTGTGGTGTGAAGAGTCTTGGTAATAAGTTGCAGCTGTTAGTTTGGGTTTTGACATTTGAATGTCCATGATGAATCATATTGTAATGCTTGTTAGTAGTACTAACAACAATTTATTTGAACTCTCTTAGTCCCACTGCATAAGTGGAAGAGGCTGGCGTTGCTGCCTAGTTTGGACAATGATTCTAGTAATTTTGTAATCTATGTTTGCATTGTAAAGCTGATTAGTAGTACTAACAGCTATATACTTGGATTGTTGTTCTTTGGCCCATTGCATAAGTGGAAGAGGCTGGCTTGCCGCCTTCTTATCTATTGTAATTCTGTCCTCCCGCTGAATAAGCGGTTGAGTTGATTGTAATCTCATTTTCAGTCCTCTTGCTGA
Source organism: Cryptomeria japonica (assembly GCF_030272615.1). NCBI lineage: Eukaryota > Viridiplantae > Streptophyta > Pinopsida > Cupressales > Cupressaceae > Cryptomeria > Cryptomeria japonica. The sequence continues at coordinate 467,352,588 of NC_081411.1, read as the reverse complement.
ATAAGCAGTGGAGTTGATTGCTATTTCATTTCTAGTCCTCCCGCTACATAAGCGGTAAAGTGATTGTTCTTCGGTTCTTGCATCATCTTTGGCTGGTTTACCGCCAAGTGATTTTTAATATTCTCCATATCCCGCTGAAAAGTGGAAGGGGTTGGCTTGCCGCCCAAGCATTGTATTATTTCCAGTTATTTGAAGCTAACGATCCTCTCAACACCGTATGCTCTCACCTTCCCATATTGGGCACTTGGTGATCAGAAAGTGGAAGGGTTACAATTTCAACATTATTGTATCTTCATTTCTTAACTTTAACAGGTTCTTGTTGTGATTGTAACTGGAAAAAATTGAAAACATTTGTGGGGATATTACATCCTTGTATTTTGGCGGGAACTCGTCTTTCTCGCCTGTCTCTTCTTCAATTTGCAGCATGTGGCACGCAGGATGGAATACTTCATAATCATCCATTTGCCAGTGGAAGAGTCCATTCAATGAGCAGATGTCATCTTCCAAGCAGCTATCGAGATCAAGCACTCCTTCATTATTTGATTCCATCTCGTCTTTGCCTTCGTAGGAATTCCACTCCCATCTGTTTGAGTCCTCTGAATCAGAGTCGGATGATGCAAGCTCCTCGCCGACAACCTGGGTCCTCAGATCAATAATGTACTTCCGCCCCCCTTTCTCCATGGAAAGGGTGTTCTTCCAATTGTGGTTCACTTTTGCTGTGACCAGCCTCCCTCTCCCTAAGATGGCATCATAGCCCTTCTTTTTAAGTGGGATTACCACAAAATCCTATAGGAAGGGTTGTATGCCAATGGTCACGGGTTGGGCCATCAGGGTGCCGAGTGGATTGATACCGTGTTGGTCTTCTCCCACCAAATTGAATGTGGGTGGCCATAGTGTTGGCTTCCCGAGCTTCTTTGATGTATCCTCCGACAGCACATTCACCCTAGATCCTCCGTCCACCATGGTGTCCATGAGGATAGCCCGGAGGATTCCCATTTCCATTACCGTAGGTTGCCGACCACTATTTAAGGCCAACAACATTGGATCAGCCAAGGGGTTGACCAGGACTTCCGTTTGGGTCACACCTGAAGATGTGTGTGCGGTGCTTTCTACGGTACTGAGATTGGCGGTCCTCAGTTGTGGCATTGTGTCCAGAAGGTCCTTCACTCTTATCGACACTACCATCTGCAAGACTTGCCCAATTATGTTCTTTTCGGCTTCAGTACGGGATGATGTACTCACCACCTCTTCTTTTTTCTATTGTTCTGTTGTCATCTCCCACTCAATGTCGGCCCTTGCCTCTCGTAATCTCTCTTTCTCCGTACGGGGGTTGGGATAAGTGGCCTTCTTGGTCTGAGCACGGGTGATTGCTAGTTCTTCTTTATCACTAGTTTTCTCAATATTGAGAAGATTAACCTCTGGCTTGGGGCAATTTGTGTCGTTGTGGTCTCCAGGACCCACACCATCTGCACAAGTTCTGCGGTTTTTCCTCTTTCTGGCAGTCCCGCGCAAAGTGTCCCCACTGGTTGCAGGCCTGACACTGAATCATTGGCCGTCCTTTGGCATCATACTGCATTCGACTCTCATTATTGTTATTATTATTGTAGCCTCTTCCTCTCCTTCGGTTACCTCTGTAACGGTTAGATGATGCCGTGGTGTTGGCTTGAGGCCATGATGTGCCTACTGTAGCGGAGGGTGACAACTGCTCTTGGGTGAAGAGCACATGATTCCCCCGTGTCTTCCTGTTGTAGGGACATTCTTTGGTGGAGTGTCCCAACACTTGGCAAATGTTGCAGAAGGCCTTTTTAGGACAGGAGCCTTTTGTATGACCTTCCTCCTTACACTCTGCGCACCACACTTCCTCATTCTTGTTGGTGCTTCCCTTCATGCTTTTGAATTCCTTCATCATGCGATGCATATCCTTCTAGAGGGCTTGCACCTTCTTGCTCGACCCCTCGTCGCTGCTACTACCCTCGGAGGAGTCCTCCTCCCCAAAGGATTTGTCTTTCTTCTTCTTGGATGTCTTTCCTTCACTTTCCAGGTCCATTGCCCAGTTATAGGCATCTTCGTAGGAGGTGGGTTGTACAATTTTCATTTTCCTTCTGAGCGATGACTTCAAACCCTCCACAAACCACCTTTTCTTTAATCCATCATTGGGTTGGTTGTCCATTTTTCCCAGCAATTCCTTTAGGCATCGACTATATGCTCGGATGGTCTCACTTTTCCCTTGCTTGGTACTCAGGATTTCTGCCACGATTTCATTGTCGTCTCTGAGAAGTCGAAACTCCATTTCAAAGGCTTTTTGTAATTCATCTCAAGTTGTCAGCTTCATTTTATTAGCATCCGAGTATCAATCGATGGCTACCCCTTGTAGGGTGGCTGGGAATTGCACTACCCATTCCACCCTGTCGGTCACATCGTTGGCCGACCAGATTGTTTCACATGTACGACAATGCCGTACCAGGTCTTCTTTCCTGTCTCCATTGAACTTAGGCAATTTTTGCCGATTCGCCATCACGTTCCTTGGTGGCGGCCCAGTCTGCCCTCCAGAACTTGAACTTGACTCTCCAGGAACTCCTCCTCCAGACACTGGTCCTCCAGAAGGTACTCCGTCGAGATTTGGTATGTTGGGTCCCACCAAGTTGCTCTGACTACTAGGGTGTGATGAACCTGAACCGAACAGATTGCTTCTACTATCGTGACCTTGTGTCCTTCCGACACCTTTGGTCGTACTGGTATCCTCCGCCTATCTGTTCTCGGTCTCTGTCTCCTCTTCCCTCTTGGTCTCGACACATCTATATGGCGTGTACAGCTCTATCATACTCCCGTCACCAATCTCTTCCAATGCCAGGGAAAGGTCCCCCAACCGCTTTTTGGTGGTTTTTATTAGTACAAAAACTTGGCCCTCAGCACCCGAGCAATCATTGCTAGTTGTGCTTTCTTCAACAAGTTTCTTTAGTCATCGCCAACGTTCTGCTTGTTGTTCTAACTTCAGTGTCCTCGTGGCTGCCTCGTGCGCGTCTTCTTCCTGTCCCTTCGGCACACGGTTTCTATCCTTATTTAGCATCACAGGCATCAATTCCTTCTTTCCGTGGGGTTGAAGGTTCGTTGACGGCTTTCGTCACGTTCCTCCTCTCGTCGACTCCTTTCTTCAAATTGCTGCAAAATTTGTTGTTGACAGGTCTCGCGGTAGGTTTCTTCTCGGCAAGTTTGGAGAGTAAGGAACGCCTGTGCCAACAAGCTAGGCAAGTTGTTCATCAACCGATTTACGGCCAGACTTACGCCAAGGGCATTCCACACTGCGCTCTCAGGGACGTCCTCGGTCGTGGCCTCCCTCTGTACGTAAGTTTTGATGGATGTCTGTAGGATGCAGTTGAAATCCCTTGTCCGTGCTCCCTCTCCTTCGAACAACTCCATCGGCTCTTCCTCGGGATTGCTACTGGTCCCCTCGCTCACTGGTTGCCCCATTATCATTTTGCCATGTAGTATGTTCCCATCATTCCAAGTTTAATTTGGCAACGATACTAGATGTTTTCCCCCGAGGGGTGTGTGTGTTCAACAATACATAAATGTAGGAAATGCGATAGTATACAGCAATGCAAGTAAACAGAAGAACTCATATGTATGTATTCATTAATGCCAAGTGCCAGTACATTCAAAACATAGTTTTCTTCCCCAATATCTACACACTGAAATAGGAAACCAAGTACATATATATAGGTGTCGGTACAGGTTGTCTAGTGCCAACTGTTGACAACCGTCACGTAACCACCGACCCTTAACACACGTAACATTCTAATTACAATACGACATAATTACCTGATAACAGTCTCACATTCGAAGTCTGTCAAATACCCTAGGAGGTATTCACCCTCAAAGATTGTCTGGAGTCAATCCGACAGCATAATGGTGTAAAATGTTTTGAGATACCAAAATGAAGCCCCACACCCTGTATTTATAGAACAAATCTCCCCCAAATTCACTTCAAATTCATTTCCAAATGAAATGAAATTCCATCACATGAATGGGCGCCAAAAACCACGTAATAATTTTTTAATAAAACAAGTCCATTCCCAAGGTGGGCGTCCAACTCCAGTGAAGGCAAAAATGTAAAATACATTTATCTTTTAATTCAACCCCCTTATTTCTCCATAGTGGCATCAAAATTATTCAATCCATAAGCTTAAGTCCCGCTAAATATTTCCAAAATGTGATGCATTGTATTTTGGCATCCAGTAAGAGGGTGAAATAATTCGCCCAAGTATACTTAGGATAAAATTATTATTTTCTCCTTTTTCCCAAGTCGTCCATCCATAAAATAATCAAATATTAAAACCTTATGCCTAAGGTATTAATATATTAAAAATACCTTCTCCTCAAATACTGATTATTGCCAAATTGAGTCGGGGACTGAAATGCTGGAAATTACCAAAACTGAACTGAGTTGGAGCTTTGCACTGAGCTGCTAAAAATAGTCATCTGAGTGGACACAGGATCTTGTCAAAATGCTGCCAGAGATAGCCACTGAGTTGAGCTGCAGAACCCCCCTACCAAAAATAACACTGCCAAAAATAGTACTTACTATAAATAGCATACTGCTAAAAATAGTAAGTGTTTCCAAAGTGATTTTTACCACATTCTGAGCAGCTGCCAAACTTACTAAAAATAGTAAGTCCTGAAAAGTTCCTCAGATTGGTTTGCATGTTATACCATTGCAGAGCTCACAAAAAACGCAGAAAAACCCAGATAACTCAACTCCTTCTGCCTCCACTTACTATAAATAGTTAGTAAATCAAACTCCAGAACTTGCTATGCATGTACCTTCACTGCGAAGCTTTCTGAAAACCCAGAAGGAATCCAGAGCCCAAACTGAAAAATTCCAACATGCAAGCCTTCGAAAATACAGAAACGTCCTCCCAGAGGTAGGAAACCCTAATTTCTGCTTCCGACTAGCCCACGGGTCTCTAGAATAGGCTAACAGTCCCCAATACAAACTAGAGCGGAAAAGGGGACATTATAGTTTCATGCTCCTTGAACTGCTTCTCAATATTCTCAGTGAACTTTGACAATGATAGACATGATTTGTAGATATTACCACCTTTGGATATTGCATCTTGAATGCTCTTGACACAAGTATATAACACAATTTTGTCATCTGCAATCATTCTCTTTAATGTCCTGAGCCTCTTGGCATTAAATTCATTGCGGACCTTGGCCTCAATAGACTTCTCTAATGACTCAAAATGAGTACTCACCGAATTGATCAAACCTTTTAGCTGGCCGAAGGGGGTATCAGATTTGTCTTTGACATAAGAGGGCATTATCTTCTCAAGAATACCGGATGCAAGAGTGAGCAATTCACTATCTTCAATGTGAGACTTCGATAGGTCTTCACTTGCCTTGGCTTGCACAAATGAAGCTAATTACAGCTTCTGGATGGGAGATAGAGAGGTAAGGTTGATGGGACCTGGGACAAATTCCGGATCATCAAGAATGTGCTTATCTTTCACTGCCCCAACAATGCTTCTTGCTTTTGAAGCACGTTCTACCTTAACCTCAACCTTCTTCTCTTCTGCTACCTTCTCTGCATCAGCCTTAGAGGTTTCAGTCACCATAGGTTTCTCATCTTTAGACTGATCCTCAACTACATCTATCGCCACTGACTCATCACCTCCTTTATTCAAATCTCCTTTTACTGGAACATCTACTTCAACCTGTTGATCTTCAGGTGCTTCCGGAGTAGATGAAGCATTCACCTCAATTTTTTCAACTTTTGAATCTTCTGCTTGCACTTTTGGGATAGAGGGAATATCTACCTTAGTCAACTCACCTTGGGATTGAGTACCCTGAGATTACAGAATAGATGACTTAGCAGTACCACCATGAGCTTTCTCAGGAACAACCTCATATTGGTTTTGAATCAATACTTTCCTTAAGATTTTCTCAGTGTCTTTCATGACTTCATCAGATTTGCCAATCATTATCTTATTGATTCTAATTTTTCTCCTAAACTCACTTTTGGCTTCCTTAAGAATTCTGTCAATTTCTTGCACAACTATAATAGGGCATAGTTGAACTAGCACATATTCTCTCAATCTTTCCTCTTCTACTTTTGCACTATCCCTTCTCATTTCTAAAACATCATAAAAACTCTGGGGACTTCTGACATTATTTCAATAAGAGCCTTACTGAATTTATTCAGGTATAATACAATGGATTCTTCCAAAGTCCTCTGACTGGCTTCATCAAATTTGTCAAAGAACTCAGAAAGTGGTTTGAGATTACTTTGAACTATGATAGCTTTCTCCACCTCTTTAACTGTCATCCTGGATTTGGTGGAATCTGTTTTTGGCTTCTTGCTTGGCTTATCTCCAGTGGAGGGCTTGTCCTTAGAAACTTTTGAAGCTTTAGTGCCCTTTTGCTTTATTTCCTTTACTGCCTCATCAAATTCTGTCTCCTCATCATCAGGGACAACAACATAGACTCTTGTTCCCTTTCCTTTCTTCCTCTTCCCTTCACCACCAGATGATTTGGCTTTGGGTTTTGGAGAACTTGCAGGCTTCTGAGGACTAGAGGAGGGTGCAGAGTTTCTTGTTTGCTTTGGCTTGAGAGCAAAGACTTCCGGTTTAACCTTCTTCTCCTTAACAGGCTCCTCTGTAGATAGTATGTTCCTTTTCCTTGCTTCCCAGACATCCTCCTTAGTGATCCCAATGCTTTTTGCATATGCTTCTACCTCCTTCCTTACTTTCCGGACCAACTTAGGCTTCTTGAATTGACTATGCGGTTTCAAGCTCTTCTTAGCATAAGTTCCAAATCTATCCTCAGAGGTGTCCATCGACTTGCTTAACAAATGTTGAGCATATAGCTCAAGAATTTCCTCTTCAACTTCATACCCCATGGGCATGATCCAAGATGTTCTAGGTTCCACTGCCTCCATAAGGCATTGATCAATATCCACCATGAAACAAATTGTTTCCTGATACTTCTCAACTATAGACTTAGGGATCCTCTCCCTATCATGCATTTCACTTTGAATTTTTTTGAAATAACCCCAAAGAGTGGCCTTCTGGACCTTAACATCACCGACCTTGTATAATAGTTCTCTGATCTGCTCCGCCACAAGTCTGTCATATGCCCATTGGACTTGATCAACTAAAGTAGAAAAACAAGCGCAGGATCAATTTTCTGTATTTGAATGGATGTTTCTTGTCTTGTTTGATCTTGGCCAAGTTCTTCATCAACTCACTCCGGAGCAACTCACATAGATCATACTTTTTGGTGTAATAAATGCACTTTGCCCTAATTCTTCCGGTGACCTTGCATACATAAACAATCTCTCAAGAATTCTTCTACGGATCTTCAAATTTGCTCAAATTCTTCCGGAACTCCTTCAAAAAGATCTGCACTATCATAATATAGCCACTGACAATCTACCGATCTTTCGGCATCACTGCTGGCAGGGGAGAAACGGATTTGCATGAAAGCTCCCCTTAAGCTAGAGTCCTTAGTCTAATTCGTGGAGGAATTTGCAGCATCGGATTCAGGTGCGGACCCGTTTCTAGCGTCTGAATCACTCTTTTTAACCCATGTCTTCTTCATCTGATTTCTGATCTCTTCCACAATCAGTTTTCCTTTTCCCTTATCATCTTTCTGCACATTCTTGCTTGTCTGTCGGACCCTTCTATTCGCATTCTTGCTTCTGCAAAATCTTTCAATGTGACCGGATTTGTTGCAATTGTAGCATACAACATTTCCTTGTGTAGGTCTGAATTTCCCTTGATTTCCTCTTGATCTGCACTGGTTAGCAATATGGCCAAATCTACCACATGCATAGCATCTAACATTCCTTCTATTGAAAGAGTTATTTGCCATACTTCTGCATTCACTTGATTTATGACCATACTTATTGCAATTGAAACACTAATCGGAGAAAGATGGACCATTCTGATTCATTCTATTTCTGCATTGACTATCCATATGACCAAATTTATTGCAAACAAAGCAATTACCATTGAATTTATGAGCATTAGGCTGCCTTACCGAAGACCTTTTAGCTTTGTTCTTCTGATGTTGAGACTTAGGATTGCTTTGACCAGATCCGGAGCTTTCACCTTTCCCAAATCCAAGTCCGCGCTTGTCATCTTTACTCTTCTGACTTTGCAGCAACACATCAAGCTTAGCTGAGCTAATCTTGAACTTCTCTTTGTACTCATTTGCAATAGCAACTTCACCCCTAAGAATGATAATCTGCTTTTCAAGCTCTTGCTCATTGTTCTTGGATTGGAGCAATTCAAGCTTCAACTAGTCATTCTCACAGTTAAGTCTGCAACATTCATCAGATCTATCATCCAAGGATTGATTAAGACTCTTCATTCTTCTTTCTTCCTTCAATTTCCTTTGTCAACTTCATCACTATAGATTCCATCTCATTCTTCTGGATTGCATTATCTCTAGCAAGTTTCTCACACTCTTCTGTCTTTTCCTTCAAGGCTTGGTCATCTATGCTCTGGCTTTCTTTTTCCTTTAGCTTATCAACAAGTTCGTTTTTCTTTTCTCTTGACTTGTTCAACTGATCTTTCAATGACTGGATGAAGTTATCAACATCCTTAAGATTCACTTTCATTTGCCGGACCTCTGCTTGGGATTGATCAAGATCCTCAAGTGCCACAATAAGCTGACATTGAAGACCACCAGAGTCCATTGATTCACCTTCCCGGATCCTCCTCAAGCTGTTATGCTTCTTCTGAGGAAATAGGCTCTAATACCAATTGTTGGAATTAAGGAACACTGAGAGGAGAGGGTGGGGGGGGGCGGGGGTGAATCAGTGTTCTGCAATTTCTAACTTTATTAACTTGTTCTTTCAACCAATGGAGCAATAGTCTGCAAAAAATCGTGATTATACCTGATTAATCTTGAATCCTTGAGCTAGCCAATTTATTCCTGAATCTTGGAGCTAGCTAATACCCCTAGAAAACTTCTTGCCTCAATCACAATGAAAGTCTTGGATCACTTCAAAATGGCTTCCACTTTTACTAAATTCCTAATAATAGTTGGATCTCAATCTGATAAATTTTGATCTTAGCTACTTCATAGACTTAGCTAATCTTTGATCTCGGACTTAGACAACTATTTGGTGTATTTGGTGAATGCCCTTTTAAAAAGTTAATGAATATTTGCCTATGTAATCAGCAACATGAATATAAACAACAAGATATATTTCTACAATTCATGGGTTAAACTCTATTTTATTTACTCTCTATATCTCTATGCTATGGAAATACCCTTAACTTTAAAAAAAAAAGTAGTTTGTGTCTATTTTTCTACAAATTTTTACGATTTTTTAAAATCCAATTTCTTATTTTTTCAAAAAATCTTATACTTTTGGTTTGGCAATTTTTTCCCCAAATGATTTTTGTTACTATGATAAAAAGCATTGTAATTGTGGAATATGATTTGATAAGCTTTATAAAATATTGAATTAACCCTACAAAACTCCTTGCCTCAATTACAATGAAATCCTTGGATCACTTCAAAATGACTTTTACTTTTACTATTTGTCTGTTAACTTTTGATTGCAGTTACTTCATAGACTTAGTTAATACTTAGACAACTATTTGGTATATTTGGTGCCTGCCCTCTTAAAAAGTTAAGAGATTATTTGCCCGTGTAATAAGTAATATGAATATAAACAACAAAAAATCTTTTTCTACAATTAACAGGTTAAACTCTATTTTATTTGCTCTTTATATCTCTATGCTATGGAAATGCCCTGAAATTATTTTAAAAAATAGTTTTTCTCTTTTTCTACAATTTTAAATTTTTTTTTTTAAATCTGATTTTTTCCCGTGTTTTTGCCGATTTTTTCAAAAAATCTTATACTTTTGGTTTGCTGATTTTTTCCCTAAACGATTTTTGCTACTATGGTTCAGAGTATAATCAACACTAGCATAGTTGATGATAACAGTAGCCTCTGGTTGACCGTCATTTTTTTCAAGAGAAGTTCACTTTCAAGGTGATTAATGCTCCAAAGAATCCTGAAATTTTCAGGATTAGAGGCAGGTAAGAGTTGAATGTTTATTTTATTTTGATGGCTTCAACGTGACAGAAACAGACAAAACAATCAGACTATGACTAGATCTCACTGGAGACCAAAAACAATGGACGGAAAAGGTTTTGTGAATCCAAGCAAAGGCTACGTTTTGTTGAAGTGGTTGACTTATTTAACTTTAAATTAGTTAATTTCTTAAATTCCTATGACTATTATTCAGTCAGAGCTACAGATATTTCTGACTGCATTCTTAATCAATGCAGGGGATCACTGACCTAGGGAAATCTGTATTGTTTAGATTAAATGTTAGGTTGTACGAGATTAAAGAATACTGCAGTGTTTGAAGGAATGATGGGATAAAGCATTTAAATTAGTTAAATGATAGATTTTAACTTTACAGAGATTCTCAAAAACAAAATCAAAGAATACCCAGAAAGGTCACTTCCTTTACATGGAACATTGAGAGAATCGTTGTTTTCAAATTTGAACAAAATCAACACTCTTGAGGAATTACATTATTCATGTCATGGAGCAATTCACTGAAGGACAAGCTTTCACAGAAACCTGATCATATGGGAAAGAGAATTGTTCAATGCTGGCAGAAGTTGAATATGCAGAATCTGGATTTACTCCCTTCAGGAAAAGTTTGATCTAGACCTGGCTTAGAGAGGGAAGATGTGAGGATTCAAATGTCCATCGAAATCGTGTTGCAACAGCACCATTCCTATCCCCTCTTAATCCTCCAGCCCCTTGTGATCAACCTTCTTCCTCCAAGATTTCAATTGATATAAATGACACAGATTATAAGATCCAGGCCTCTTCTCTCAAAGACAAGGATCTGTTTTGCAAATTTACTAATTTATGGTCTGCCCCAGGTCAAAAGGAAAGTTGGGCTCTCAAAAATAGTGGGGGCAAAAACATTAAAATCAGGGCATTCCCTAAAGGTTTCTTACTACTAACTGCACACTTGCAGGATTCAAAGTTAAACATCCTTAATAAAGGACCCTGAATTTGGAATGGCAGAGATCTTTTTTTCAAAAAGATTGGAACTCCAAGTAAATCCTAGTAATTGCAAGATTGATTCTACGTTGTCTGGATCAGACTACACAACCTTCCCTTCTCTCTTGAGCATTGGACTCCCCAAGCTCTTGCTAGAGAGCACTAAAAATTTGAACTCTTAGAACTCTGTGGATGAGTCTTAAAGAAGGGCATTTTGGAACCTACACATGGATTTGCATCAGTCGTGATCTATCCAAAATCCTCCCTAAATTTGTAAATTTGATCACTAAAGATGGTATCTGGAAACAAAAAGTTGAGTTTGAAAGTTTTATTCTGAGTTGTCACCTCTGCCATAAAACTAGCTGTTGATGTGTTTTTTATGACGGCGTCCAACACAGAATAAAGTTGCCCAACGGTCACTTCACTCTCTCTTGATCAAAGTACGATTGCATGCTGATATTGTAGGAAGATCAGACAAATCGACTCCAAGGTTCCTTTATGCTACGGGTGTGACTCAGTTAGCGGATGTGATTGCTGGTAATCCAAGGGGCCTTACGTATGTCGGAGAAATTTATGTAAGCTCAAGACTTTGTTGACACAGATGATTTGCAATGAAGTTCTAAGTTTTAGATTTTCGGATTATGAAATATGCAGAAAGTAAATAGGAACAGGGTAGAGGGGAACTAAACTAAAGGTAATCTAATCCTAGGAACAAGGAGACGGGACAAACTTGTGCAAAATCCAACCGCGCTTCGCTTCGCCAACAAAGCACAACTTACATGAAGGCGGTGCAATCTTCAGGGGGAGTGCTAAAGATTTTCAAATCGTCAAAAGAAACCATTAGATAGAACCATCTCTTCTAACAATCGAAGTTGAACATACACTTATAACGAGGCTCAAACTAACTTTGCACGGTATGCAACAATCAGCTGCACACCAAAAGCATGAGCACGAATTTGGCAACAAGCGATCCTATCAAATCCAGTTCATTTAATTGCATGAAAAGCAATCTAATCTATGAGGAGAACGAGACCATGCGAGTTCCAAAACAACACAAGAACACACCAACAATTGAACAATGTATTAAGTGTTTGCTTCAAAAACTCTTAGCAACAATCTCTAACAATAGTCTCTCCTCCCTTACAAATGAGGGGGTCACCCCCTTATATAGTCCTCAAACCCAGATTACATGCAAAACCCTAATTAGGGTTTGCCCTAAAGATTCCCCACTCAAGGTGCAACAAGGTGGGAATCTGCATTAAATAACCCATTATGCCCACTTACAATAAATTTAAAAGGGCCTAAAATAGCGCCCATGATGATGATCAAGCCCGGAATATAACTGACGTCGTCATAAATACCCATCACTCTCCAAGCGACGGCGACATGCAAAAAGAATCCGTCATAAAACCATTATGAGGGGACGACATGCAAGAAGATTCCCTTATCCTGGGGTGGCATGCGTTGACTGGTCCCGCGCCTAGTCAATGTTTCCTTCAGCCATAAATACGCCATTACTGTTCAGTCAAAAGATTTTCGTCCAAAAACGGACGACCATTATCTCGCTCATTAATGGCGTATGCAATGAACCTACTGACGACAGCCTCCAATTCCCCGATGGAGACACTTGGCACATTCTCGATGTTGAATTCCATCAAGGCAATCTCCTCTTCACTTCTGGAAAAGAAACTTTCCCAATCCGCCATGGCTTCCTGTGTTTTCTTCATCATACCGGAGAATGAAGAAACATTTGCAAAATGTTCCTTAGGAAACGAACCGACGAAGAAGAAATCATGCAACTGGGATTTCAAGGAATTCACTGTTATTCCCCCGTCGTCGAGTTTCCTTGAAAATAAAGATTCCATGGCACTAAGGATTTCTTCCTGTATCCCTCTGATAGATTCCTTCAAGGTGACGGAATCAATGCTGAATTTATCAAGGGTGTTCTTCCCTGAACAGATGGCGTAGAACCATCGGGGAAAGTCGTAGGCTTCATTCTCCTGGATCACTTTCCCGTCTACCAGTGTTTGCCTTGGGGTCCTCATCAGAGCCCCGAGTCGGGAAATTGTTAAGTCTTGGTAGACGTCAACATCTTCCCATAGTCCTTCTGCCGTTTCCAACCTACTTAGGAGGGCCACGAATCTCGAATGGAGCTGAGCTAGATCTTCCACAAATTTCCCTGCCTCAGCATAAACATCTTCTACCCATTCTCGGGAATTCTGTGCCATTGCCTTTGTAAGTTCTCCATCATCAATTACTTCCTTGGGAAGGAAGGGAGGGGGAGTGGATGAAGGATTTGCTTCCCTGAGGGGTTTCTTGAAACTCTTGACATACTCGCATAGAAGTCCATTTTCCTCCTTCAGCCGTTTATATTTTGCTTTTGACTTCAGCAATTTCTCCTTCATGGCAAAGGAAGAATCGTCGAAATCTCCCATTACTTGACCGGTGGAAGCATGGCCAAGATCCACTTGTTTGATGATGTAATCTTCTTGCCTAATCTCACTCCTATCCTTATCCACCGCAGGTTCAACAATGTGCAAGGTCCGAGCCCTGGATTCTTCTTTGACTACCTTGGAAAATTTCCGAGGGGCTTTTGTTTCCGGTGGCTGATCCATCCTCTTCAATAATTCCTCTAATTCCTGAGCGGGATTGGGCTCCCTTCTTGCTTCATTTCCCAATCTGCCAACCAACCAGTCTAGTGCGGGGATGGAATGGTTGTAATCCTCTGCATGCTCCCGTTCTTGAGACTCCTCTTCCATTTCGCCAAGGATAGTCTCTATGAAATTATCCTGGCGAACTTCTTCCAGGTGCGTGGAAACCTCTTGCCTCTGACTTCTTGGCTGATGTTGGCCCTGTGAAGCATTGATGCTGAGTATATCAGGTGCTGGAACGTTTCCTGGAAGTGGGCATGCGGGATGTGGGAACATTTCTACTTCTTGTACGCTCGCGGAGCTGACTGGTGAATGTTCCCTTCCTGTCCTCGTTCTCTTTCGTGGAGGCTCCTCCTGCTGGGCTTCCTGCTGAACCTCGTGTGGGATTTCTTGTTGGGTATCTTTTGTCTTCGTTACCCTTGGCCTCTTTGGGGCACTTTTCCCTTTGTCCATCCGGGCCTCTCTTCCTGCCTGACCTTGTGAAGAGTCTTCAGTTGCCTCGCTGTGAGAATCCAGATTTCCCATCAGCTAATATGTCAGAGGGACATGGTTTTCAACCAACTTTCTTGTCTGCCTGCCAATCCAATGCTTAGTGAATTTTAGCACTAGCCTAGCCAAAATGTTCAAATCATCTACCTCAGGCTCCGACCAATCTGGCAACAGGATAGGTTGATCCTTTATCCTCTCGAATTCGGGTTGCATCAAATCTGAGTCTTCCTTCACCTGGTCTGGCACCTGATGGATCTCACTTATTCTGATGGTGTCGAGGGGCAGTCTGGAGTGCATTCTTCTCCGGACCTCAAAGTCATCCTCGGCACCTGCCCAGTAATCCTCCAAGTGAAATCTATGTATGAATTTGACACCGGCAACCTTCCTGATTTGGGTGTAAGGATCATACTGGGCCCTGGAAGTGTAAAATGGTAGGCGGTAGAATGCCAACTCGCTTGCTGCACTTTCAGCGGCCTCCAATCCTGGGCATATCTCCATGAAATCCCCCAAGACAACTGGAAATTTGATGGATTGCTTCTTCTTCTTTTGCAGCTGATCGTAGGCAGTCAATTGCCTCATGAGCTCGAGCAATATAAGCTTATCTGATGGATATCTAGGCAATTTGTAAGACTGGAAGGAGAAACCCTGCGTCCTGATATAGGTGAACTTGGGGAACTGCAGGAATGCGGCGCCATACTTCTGGATCAAAGCACTCGCTTGCAGAGACAACCTCGTGTGCAACTTATTTTGCATAAGTCATGTCAGGTACATGGTGAAGGTGTCATTCGCCAACTTGTAAGAATTCATGCTGTGGAGATGTAGCTGAGGATAACATTCATGAACCTTCAGCTGAGCTGGCCTGCAGCCCATGATTCCTCTTGCTGGCAGCCCATCGAATCCACCCTTTCGTGCCAGCATATAGAATAGGTAGGAACTCATGGAAAAGGATTGAGACCTTTTCTCCTGCAGGTTCTTCAATTGTTCGTGCAAGTAGTGGCTGATCAATCTAGCCCAGTCAATCAATGTATTAGAATTCATGATCTCGTCAATGTAGAAGAACATCCAAGGCTCGAAGTTCATTGTGTGCGAGCATCCCATTACTCTGCTCAGCATTTTTATCATGTCCACGTATTCCTGCTTGAACTCGAAGATTGTGAGAGTTTTGGGCATCTTGGAAATGTGTACCCTAGGCTTCAGCAACCACTGCTTGTTGATCAAATCAGCACATCTGGTGGGGCCTGCTTCATAGACTGCTTGAGCTCCGCTGCTGGTCTTGTATGTCATGGAGTAATGTGAAGGGATTCCGAAGGCTTGACCAATCGCCTCTGGAGTCAGTGTTGCCAGTAACTTGCCGTCTGGCGTTGAGATTGTCTTCCGCTCCAAATTGTAACGTGATGCACATTCCAAGACTAGATCTGGGCATTGAATGGCGGGAGGAAAGCCAGCTGCTGCAACTATTCCGCTTCTCACAATCTTGACAGCTGTCGGAGATGGATTGTGTCTTGCAGTTCCGAACATTTTTATCTTGAATGCAGCCTAGTTGAACGTGCCAAAGTTGGTATCATTGATCTCTTCCCATCTAGAATTCAACTGAGAATGGGGAAGAAAACCCTTCGTCTCTGCTTTGATCATTGCTTGCCTGGAGATAGTAGCTGTCCTGCTAGGTTTTGCCATCTTGGGAATACTTCAAAATGATGAAATAGAGACTAAGTATAAAAAAACTTTTCACTTCTTCACTCTTCCTTTCCTGAATCTTGCACGTGAAAAATGAAATGTTTTTTCCAACTTATATAGAATTCCCAAGAGGTATCAAATTAGTAATTGCATTTATGGCGCGTCATACTTTCCTTAATTACTATGACATGCAAGGCAATTTCCCATGCATGTGAGTTCGAATTTAGAACCTTCCTTAAATGCTCCCAGTCATGCGTCATGCTTTGGAAGATTCCTCCTGCCAACTCTAAAAATAGCATAACTGAAAATTCGTACAAGGGGAATTTCTGCTTTTTACTCTTTCCTGACTCTTTGGATTCTGTGCCTTAGGCAAAATTTCAAGTTTTTCTTCTTGGGTGAAATTTTACCATGCCAAGGATTCATGAATTCTCCACTTGTGAATGCCTTCATGATTTCAGTGCCCCAGACCAGACCTGGGCGCATTTTTGCTCTGTCCATGGGGAGGCGGAAAATTGTGCTTGTGAATGACTCCTTGGTTTCAGCGCCCCAGACCTAGCTTGGGTGCATTTTTGCCATGTCCATGGAGAGGTGGAAAATTGCAGTTGTGAATGGCTCCTTGGTTTCAGCGCCCCAGACTTGACTTGGGCGCATTTTGGCTCTGTCCATGGAGAGGTGGAAAATTGCAGTTATGAATGCATTCTTGATTTCAGTGCCCTAGACTTGGCTTGGGCGCATTTTTGCTATGTCCATGGAGAGGTGGAAAATTGCAGTTGTGAATGCATTCTTGGTTTCAGCGCCCCAGACCTGACTTGGGTGCATTTTTGCTATGTCCATGGAGAGGTGGAAAATTGCAGTTGTGAATGACTCCTTGGTTTCAGCGCCCCAGACCTGACTTGGGCGCATTTTGGCTCTGTCCATGGAGAGGTGGAAAATTGCAGTTGTGAATGCATTCTTGATTTCAGCGCCCCAAACCTGGCTTGGGCGCATTTTTGCTATGTCCATGGAGAGGTGGAAAATTGCAGTTGTGAATGACTTCCAGACTTAAAATATTTTGACCTTCCACTTCAGGGATGATTCTTCAGATTTAGCCATTTTAGACCCCTGCCTGTCTGCTTTCAACTTTCCAGATTTAGAAGTGATTGTGCATGTCGACTCTCTGTTGCCTGCTAGCCTGATCCTGGCACAAATAGACTTTCCCGAAATAGAAACTTTCAAAAATGTCAGAGTTAGAGCCCAAGACAGGGCGCAGGATGACTTACTAAAAATAGAAATTACTAAAAATAGTAAGTTTGATTTTTGGCAAAATGGCAACATTCTGGGACTCGGAAAAATCCCTAAAAAATAGGGACTTTCTAAAAATAGAAAGTTACTCCGTTTGGGCTCAAATTTTGCTGGGAGGTCCCCTGAAGGGTCCCGACTCCAGTCGTATGCTTAGTTTTTCCAAAACCCTAACAGGAACCCCTAAAATCTAGGACAAAAGGCAAAACCCTAGAAAAAGGACAAAACAGGCCCTAGACCTCACAGAATTTGCTTGACAGAGAAGCAGATTAACCCCAATTGACTCCCAAACACCTGTAATGCGGAGAGATTGAAGAGATTGCCACTAACATACACAAAAACGAAAGCCAAACGACCAAAAGGGCCTAAAAGCAAAAGGGGGGGGGTCCCTATCTGGGATGGGGTGATGTGTGATTAGGTCACAACACTAGCCATACCCAATCTCGATGCAAAAAAAAAATAGAATTCAAAAAAAGTGTGGAGAGATGAGGATATGCTTAAGGTCAATTCCATTATCGTTTTACCCTCATGCTCTCCCACTAATCCCACCTCTCTAACTCTAAAGGATCTCAATTGCATTCTTCCTACTAGCCCAAAACAAAAAATATTCTAATCGTGGGAAATTTTGCTCATCCAATAGCCAGCATTTCTCCTCAACCACATCAAGTTGAAGCTACTATCTATGAATCTCAACACATCTTGAACAAATGAAAGTTGTCGAACAAGGCTACAACCCTTTCAAAGGAAATGTTATATGAATTGTGAAGAGAAAACAAACAATGTAAAAATTTAATGCTGAGATCTATATACAAATTTGTTTAAGATGAAAATGGATCAGGTAGGATTAGGGCGAAGATCCATTTTCACATAAACATTGGAATACAGAGCCAACAAGGACGTGACTAAACTTGACTAACTCTTGTCAAAGAGAGTCAAATGATGGCTTAGACATTCTACTCCTTTGTTGCTTTGGAAAGTGTAAGGACTCAAAATGAGGTGATATCAAACTAAGATCTAAACACAATGTAAATGTAAACTATGAATGTTACAACAAACTGATATGCAGACAAAAATTCAGCAACCGATACATAAATGAACTAAAGATACAGAGGTACACATGTGACTACAATTCGGGGCTGAATTCACAGGACCGGTGTCCCCAAAGCATTCTGGTCTTCCCGACCCTACAATCTGCACCCTCCAAATATGGCACTGAACTCTGAGGACCAAGGCACTCAAAACGCCTTGGTCCTAGACCAGGTCGCCTAGCATACCCTGGTCCAAACTTTCTTGGTTCTGCTTCCAGATATAGGTCTGTGACTATCTGTAGATTACTCTTTTGTCCCGGTGTCTACTGGAAACCTGTAGTTGCACCTGCAAGACAGAAAGAGGGTATGGTGGTGGCTATATAGGGGTTTGCCTTAGTCAACCCCTTGTTTTGGTGATTTCCATCTCCTAGACCAGGTTGCCTATCACGCCCTGGTCCAAACTTTTTTGGTTCTGCTTCCAGATATAGGTCTGTGACTATCTGCAGATTACTCTTTTGTCCCTGTGTCTACTGGAAACCTGTAGTTGCACCTGCAAGACAGAAAGAGGGTATGGTGGTGGCTATATAGGGGTTTGCCTTAGTCAACCCCTCGTTTTGGTGATTTCCATCTCCACGAATAGCTGGTATTGAAATTGGAAAAATGTGTGTGCTCTTGAACCTTAAGTGTGTCTAGGATTGCTATGAGCTAAGGTATGTAAATACAAACTAGAGTCTTCTCAAGTGTGTTAGAGAAAAACCTCCAAAAAGATATTGATGTAAATGAACTAATGCATAAATGACTTGACTAACAATATCTCTTGAAGCTTCCATGGTTGATGAATGTCGATGAAGATTTGATGAAGAATGAGTTGTAGATCTTGAATTCTGCTAAAAGCAAGACCTTCACTTCATAAGGATATCTTCAATTTTGCATCAATATTGTATATGCTAGCTAGATTGCTAGATATCACAAATGAGGAAAATAATTGCTTATATATGAGATTCTAGGTTTGATTTAATAAATGGTAGACCTAGGTTTGTTATTTATTTGCACGAAGCTAGATTTGAATAGGATAGGACTGTCTTATTATCCTCTCGAAATTCAAGACTGTAATGCCCCCTTTTTAGCAATTATCTGGCGATTGGTCATTAGCCCTTTTTGCCATGGTCCCGAGGGCTAACCAGGACTTTGCAAGGATCTGTGATGGATTTGGCCTAGGCAAATTTAGATTCGGGCCAAACGGAGTTGATTTATTAGTGTTTCCAGGCACTTACTATTTATAGCAAGTCAGTTCGGGCATAGTGATGGGAAAATTTTTGGTGCGATTTTGGTCAACATCATTTTGGTGCATTTATTAATTCGCCTGGATTGCATTTTTTATGAAGGAATTAATTATTCAAGCAAAAATCAAAAGTTTATTCAAAGTACCCCTTCTTTGTGGAGACATAAGGGGAAATGTTATTTTATTTTATCTCTCATTTATCCCACATTGATAGTGCTTTGGGATGCGTGCCAAAAGAAGTGATAAATAGAAACATTTCATGTTGGAAACTCATCTTAGGTAATGTGTTATTGGAAACAGAGAAACTGAGTTTCTAGAGAAATCTAGAAATTTCCTTGGCATTTGGGGACAGAATCCCTCGAATGTGGCATTTCTCTTGCTTGTGAGAGACCAAATTTGGGAAATTATTTAAAGATTAAATGTCTATGGAAGGAGAGATCGAATTTTTCAGACTGTACTAAGGTCACTGGAATTGGTAACGAGGCTTCACTCAAATACTATGTTTGATTATTTAACTTCTAGTTGTTGTAAGCTCTCAGAACAGGGACATTCAGTGAATACATCAACATTAGGCACAAAAGAGAGCAGTGAGTGATTGCAACAGAACAGGGACATTCAGTGAATACATCAACATTAGGCACAAAAGAGAGCAGTGAGTGATTGCATACGAATACGAACTGGAAATCTGGACAATGAGGGAGTGTTAATGCGTTGAACTTACTACAAATCATGATTTTGAAATTCCTCTAGTTTGCAAAACGTGACATATTACCTTTACCAAGGCATGGGTTATATTGATTGCTGCGTGGTATGAAGTGACTTGGGTTGGCTGAACATATATGGCATTGCAGACTCAGCGCGGGGTTAAACTTCCTGATTGGGAACGAAACCATTAATTGGCTGGGTGTGTGTTTTTCAGTCGCCGACTCTGACCTTTATTTATCTGTGTTAATTACACTTGAGGCTGGGCGATTAGTTTTGTCTGATATTTGGTCATCACGTGGCTGAACAAATAAGTCTCCAACTGGGCGTGGACTGCCTTAGAATGCACCATTAACTGTAGTGTGGTATTGAACTGGTTGTGTGGGAGCCTCTGTGCAAGAACAGTGATTGTTAGTGGCTATGACGAATTGAAGGCAGCAATCTGGGCGTACCTGTGTGTTGGCAGCGTGGAGGATGAACAGCCAGCAGCAATTCCAGCTTGCGTGATAATGTCATTTGGAAGAGGTGATTTGTAACCAAGTTCCTATTTGACTCATTTTGAGTATTAAGAAGCATAATGAGATTGGAATTGAAAGAGTTAACATTGCTATTATTGTATGCTCTGTGTGTTATTGACATTAAAGCTACAAAGGAAAGTTTCAGTGTTATAGATTCATTGCAATATTTAATTGGTGCAAATGAAACGTTAATATTGTTCATGTTTGGTTGCATTGCTCTTGTTCGTTGGCATTATGTATGTATAAAACCTTCCTACACCCCCAAAACGCACCGGGTTCAACACAACAGCTGTCCACAGTAAAAAAAACAATCACTCTTTACTAAAACAGGGTAGCCTATTACAATGGTATCAGAGCTTTAAGACCTGCCAACCTGTGAGGGTTAATGAGTGAAAGAGAAAGGAGATATTATCAGCGAGAACTAAGAAAAGAGTGGCAACCACCATTAGCTCCTGAAGGTCAAACAGCATCAGGTATTTTGGATATTAATCGAGGGTCCTCTTCACAAAAGGGAAATTCTATACCCATAATCACTTACCCGAACGAACTTCCTGTTTTTTGACGAAGTGATTCATTCTCAACTGAAAATATGGGTGAAAGAAGAGACCCGAGAGAGGAAAGGTTTATTCATTTATTAGACACGCTCGTACAAGGGCAGCAGCTAGCAGAAGAAAGGGCACAACAGCAGAATCAGCGGTTAGATTTATTGACACAGATGATAGCAAGGCAAATGTGTATAAATGTGAATAACCTTGGTGGTGGTAATGCTAGAAACAATCAGCAAGGTGGAATCAATAATCAGCAAGGTAGAATTAATAATCAGCAAGGTGGGAATAAAAGACAAAATGGTGGGAACAAAGGAAATGGGGGAGGATAGATGGCAGATAATTTTGGTCACGTAACACAGCCCACTAGGACAACGAGTTCTAGACCTCTCATACCCACCTTTACACCTAGAGTTCCAATTTAGCAAGCTAATGAACCGCAAATTGTAGACTTACAGGATCAGTTTTGGAGAGATTGGGAGACTAGTGGATAGGACTTTCAGGCAGCTATAACTCTTCGGGACTATATTGATGTGAGGATGAGACACATGCCTCATGCGCGTGACAGGAACCAAAATTATGAGTTAAGGAAGAAAGTGGGTAAAATGTCTTTACCTTATTTTGATGCTTTTGGTAAGACTACAACACGAGCTTGGGTCCAAAAGGTGGACACTTACCTACAGCTGAATCCTATGACTAGGGAGAAAGTTATTAAGTATGCTACTATACACCTTGGTAGAGTTGCTCATGAGTGGTGGCACCACAGTATGGTAACTATGGGACATGGGCAGATCACTTCTTATGTTGAGTTCACAGAACGGTTGATTCAGAGGTTTGACACCAAAGATCCTGAGCTGCATTTCAAAGAGCTAGCACAACTCAGACAGTGGGGATCAATGGATGTTTATATTTCAGAATTTCAGCAATTAGCAGTGATATTGACAGATATTTCAAAGAGGAGACTTGTTGTCTTATTTATGGATGGACTTCCAGATCCTTTACGGGGTTGGGTCAAGAGTCATGATCCTTTGACATTGTAGGAGTGTAATGTCCCCTTCTTAGTGAGGTGGAGTTCAGTGGGCTATTAGCCTATTCTGGAGACCCGTAGGATAATTGGAAGCAGAAATTAGGGTTTCCAATTTTTTGGGAGGTTGTGTGAGTTGTTTGATGCTTGACTAGTTGGAATTCTATGATTCTGATTGTGGATTCCTTCTGGGTTTTACGAAAGCTTCGTAGAGGTGTAACATGCATTCAATTTCGGGAAGAATTCTGAATTTACTATTTTTAGTAATTTGGTGGTAGTTGACAGGATTTCTAAGTCTTTTTGGGTTTTATGAGCTCATCTTCAGGGTTGGAAGAGCAATCCTTTTGGAGTTGTTTTCAGGACTTACTATTTTTGGTAAGTGCCATTTTTGCTATTCTTAGTAGCTCAGTGCAGAGCTCCGACTTGTTGATGTGTATTTTATGCACATGCGAACACAAAATAAAATACCTAAAGTATCTTATCCTCTCTTGAACAGAATCTTTTGGATGCTGAAGATTTGCTTAAGGTTCATCCAAGAAAGACTCCAAGGTTCATGAATGTAGGGTCTCTACGTGTGGATAAGCTTAGTTGGTTTGATGTGATTATGCTGGAATCACAAGGGGACTTACATTTGAATGCCTGAATGCTTGATTTGTTGGAACTTAGGTCCTATCTACTCAATTGAAAGATAAAAAACTCAGATACCGGTTCTCCCCTATTTTGGCTGGGTCCTGGTCCTGGTCCGTGCCCGGTTCTGGTCCTGGTCCAGTTCGCTCTGGGTCCCACCCGGGTCCTGCCCAGCCGCCTGGGCAGGACCCGAGTGGGACCCAGGGCGAACCCAGGAGGACCCGGGTGAACCCAAGCCCGTGGGTTCCCAAAAACGGGGCCCACGGGTTAGCAAGCATTTAAAAACAATAAAAAAACAATATTTTTAATCATATTCATAATTTGCAAAAAAGATAATATTCAAGTTTCAAGTTTCAAAATGTGAAAATGTCATGACACAATAAAGTATAAAGTTAAACATTCAAATTACAAGCCATCTATGGGATTTAAATTCCATATTCATCTTCATCTGAAGCATCCAACCCAAGCCATTAATTCAGAATATTTATTGGCATTGGCAATTATGGATTTATGATTTATTGATTTATGATTTATCTGTTATCATCTATGTATCATTGTATGGGAAAGTTACATTGTATGTTTGATGTTTCATATTTGTATGTTTGAACTGTGAACATATATAATTTTGATGTTTGAAGTTTGAACATATATATATATATATTAAAAAAAATTAAAATATATATATATATGTACGGACGAACCCATACCCGTACCCAAATTTTTTTTTTTTTTGCCGAATATGCGAACCCGTACCCGAATCCGAACCCGAATCCGAACCGGAACCGGTAACTTAGATTAAAAAATAGCAAAAGAGGTAGGGTTTGAGAGAGTCTATTCTAGGTCCTAGAATGTAAGAACATAGATGAATGACTATATGGAACCCTATCGAGCGAGGTCCCACCATCAACTTGAACAATTCGACACAAGCTCAGTGCAATCTTCTAAGGATGTTTCAAAGATGTTCGAACCATTATCGCCAAACATTGATCACCATTCAAGTTAATGCATAAACAATGATTGTAGGATGATTCGAGGTTAAGCTCATGTTATTCCAGTTGACCACACAAGGCGCTCTTACAAGTAGCAAGAGGCTAGTGGTATGGATTAGGCCGATTCCACATAAGTACATTCAACAAATTCCTCCACTCAATCTAATTACATGAAAGCAAATTGAGAAGTAGAACCATGAGGCTTGTTGAAATAACAAATTTCACCATAACTTCAATGAAAAGAATATCTCATTTACAAGTCATACCAACAATTCTTCCTTCTCTGAATCTATTCTAACTCTAATTATTATCCTATTCTCTTAAGACTATCTATTGACTATTAACTACTGCTATTAGCTATTCTCCAATAATTAACTATTCTCCAACTATTAACTATTCTCCCACTATTAACTATTCGCTATTAACTATTCTCCAACTATTAAATTTTCGCTATCAACTATTCTCCAACTATTAACCTTTACAAATGAATTTTTATAGAGAGCTCATTTACAACGAATGGCCAGGATTGATTGTCCATCAATGGCCAAGATTCTACAATGAAAACCCTAATTAGGGTTTGTTATAACAAACTCTCCTTAGCCAATGAGAAAATTACATTCCTTGAATGTGGACGAATAGATATCGGGGGTAGGTGCCTCAGAGTTTGTGCCATCACTGGTGAGTCAGGTACATTGAATCAAGACTTGCTGATGTGGAACTTCTTTGATTGGTGGAGATGACTGGGACGCCATCTGGGATGCCACTTCAATTTGCACCTTTGTAGGCTTGATTTGATTGATCTCTTCAACATTCTCTAGTTTGCTCAAAGTAGTGGTGATGGGAGTATTGATGTAGCTAAGTCTTTCTTCTATCCTTGCTTGCTTGCCTTGAGTGATTGTATGATTTCTCCTTAATACTCCTTTGATTTCTTCATACCTTCAGGGTGTGGTGAGAATCAAGATTCCTCTTAGGTATTTTGTGCTTGTAAATGAAGTGCTCCCTTTACATGCTGGTGTAGATATCTTCCTTGCAACTTGATCTTGATGTTGACATTTTCTCTTTAGGACACTTATTTTGATCTTCCTCCAACGTGATTCTCTCCATTTCTTTCTTCATTTTCTGCAAAATAAACAAATAAGCATCAACACATATGATTTATAACCTTTTCATACTTCTATTTTGACTTGATCTCTCATTCTGATTTCATGTGATTTTTCACTAAATCTGATCAAAGGACTGACAATAATCAGTGAATTCTCTGTTCTGCTCTTGATTCTGCTAATCAGGGATGTTTTAATTTGAAGTGATGTTGAAATGAGGATTTCACACTTACCTTTATAGGCGCCTAAGGTGAATGGATGTGTCTTTTACCCTAAGGCCGACTTTGTCATGAATTAAATTAAATCAAGAACTTACCTTTGCCGACTTACCTCTAGATTGACTTTGAATTTGTTTTAGGCGCTAAGGTCATGTATTAGTTAATTTTGAAAACATCATATGAACTTCACTCCATTGTGTCAGCTCATGAAGTGCACTTCGCTCTATGTCCTTTCTAGGGACAGGACCTAAAACATAGATTTTGCTCTTTGACCTTTGAGAGAACAAGACCTAAATAAGATTTTTCGCTCTCTGTCCTTGCTAGGAACAGGACCTATATTGAAATTTGCTGGCTGACCTTTATAAAGCATGTTCTCATTCAACTTACTGCATGTTATTTGGGCGAACAAGGCCAAGATAAGTGTTTTGCTTTACGTCCTTAACAAGGACAAGCCCTAAAGATGAATTTCGCTCTATGTCCAAGGTAAGGACAAGACCTATAACAAACTTCGCTCACCAACCCTCCTAAGGACAAGACTTCAAAGTGCAGCTCACTCACTGTCCTTGGTAAGGACAAGGTTAAGATGTGAAATTTGCTCTCTGTCCTTGATGAGGACAGGCCCTAAAATAAAATCTGCTCACTAACCTTTGAGAGGACAAGACTTCAAAGATGAAATTCACCCTTTGGGTCTTATGCAAGGTGCATGTCTTTCGGGTGATGGAATGATTTCGCTCTATGTCCTCTCTAAGAACAAGCCCTATATGATTTTCGCTCTTTGCCCTTGGAGAGGACAAGACTTATAGTGAGGTTCGCTCATCGTCCTTGGCAAGGATAGGACATATTTAACAGTTCGCTCTCATCAATTTGCTTCATGTCTTTTGGGCGGTCAAGGTCAAGATAAATAGTTTCGCTCCATGTCCTTGCTAGGGACAGGCCCTATAATAATAAACTTGCTCTCTAACCCTTCTAAGGACAAGGTTGATTCTAAACAAAGTTCGCATTAGGACACATTCTAGTTCAGTCTACCATCAGCAAGGAGAAGGCATGCAAATGATTTAGCCCAATGTCCTTTGGAAGGACAAGATCTATAAGATAAGATTTGCCAGGTTCACCTTATGACTTTTACAAGGACATGACTTGAAACTCTTTTACCTAATCGATTTGAAAGCATCATCAATTCAGCCCTTAAAAACATCTATAAAGAAAATTCGCTCTGTGACCTTCGGAAGGACGGGACCTAAAACAAAGTCTCGCTCTATGTCCTTGATGAGGATTTCGCTCTATGTCCTTGGTAAGGTCAAGATCAATATAGGTAAAATTCGCTCACTGTCCTTACTAAGGACAAGGTCAAGATGTGAGAAATTCGCTCACCATCCCTTCTAAGGACAAGGTCAAGATGTGAGAAATTCGCTCACCGTCCCTTCTAAGGACAAGACCTATAAGACAAGATTTGCTCTAGGATTTTGATGAGGTACATCACCTTAGTGAAATTCTCGGCCTAAGACCTTGGCAAGGACATGAATTAGATGGAAAATTCGCTCAATGACCTTGGTAAGGTACATGACTTGTTGAAAGAATTTCGCTCTATGACCTTTGCAAGGTACGGGAGCTAAATGCAAAATTTTGCCCTAAGTCCTTAGAGAGGTACATGATCTCAAACATCCTTGAATTCAATCCTTCACTTTCCTTCACTCCACTAGATCATATCCCAAATCTTCACGAAACATGTTAACTTTTACCCTTCAAGAAGGCTAAAGGAAGGAATTCGCTATAATCTTGAGGCCAAGGACGTTTCTAAGGCAAGTTTGCTCCAGCAAGGGACATGAGTCTATGTAGATAGTTCATTCAATCTCTCTCATTGCCTATACTTTACTCATCTAAACTTCCAATTCCTCAATCAATTCAAAGTCCATGTCCAATTAATCTTCAAAAATGAACCTAGGGAAGACTCCTCATTCAATCCCTTTCCACCTGAATTGATGAATTCTCTAGCTACTCAAGAAATGTTATCCCTTCAATGGAAAGATTAATAGCTAAGACCCTAAGACAACCTAGGACTGAGAAAAAAGGACTAACCCTAGAAAGTGAAAAGTGGGGGTCCCCATTTGCAATGGGGCGTGTTAATCCTATGAGGATCCGGTTAGTACTGAGAGGGGGGGGGGGTGAATCAATATTAATACCAATTGAAACTTTAAACCAAAAACAAACTTATATCAGATCTGAAATCATTTATCAAATATCTCAACTTCTTTTATCAGCTTGTAATGTCCCCTTCTCCGTAGTGATTAGTTCAGTTGGCCATTAGCCTATTTCGGAGGCCCGTAGGCTAGTCGGGAGCAGAAATAAGGGTTTCCTATTTTCTAGGAGGATTCTTTGGTGTTTTCAAGGGGTGTATGTGGGAGTTTGATAGTTTGGATTCTGGATTCCTTTTGGGTTTTCAGAGAGCTTCAAGATGGTTCGACATGCACCTGCATCGGGTGACTTTTTTCGGACTTACTAAAAACTATTTTTAGTAAGTGTGACGGCTTCTCAGAATGTGGTTAAAATCACTTTGGAAACACTTACTATTTTTAGCAGTATGCTATTCTTAGTAAGTACTATTTTTAGCAGGATGATAGCAAGCCTATTCAGATGGCTATTTCTGGCAGGTCAGTTTGAGTAGTTGGTCTTCCAAGCATTTTTTGGTGCTATTCTTGGCAAGGGTTCTTCAGCTCAGTTCAATGACTATTTTTGGTAGAGCAATTCTTCCAGCTTGTTTCCCCATATCCTTGGAGCTTGTCTTGGCAGGTTCAGTATTTGATGAAAAATGGTGTTTTAAATTAAATTATAACTTAAGGCAAAGGTTGGACGGTTTATTCTAAAAGGATTGCTTAAGTTATATTGATATCTAAGTCATTTCCTTAATTATATATTAGGGATTTATTGTTGAGGAAAAATACTTTATAAAGTGAAATATTAGTAAGGCAAGATGGACGCCTTATGGAGAAATAAGTTAATTTTATAATATATTTCACTTATCTACCTTGGATGCCACATTATGATTTTATTGTCATTTTTATAAAGTATATTTGCTCCTATGAGAAGGTCGATTTGGAGAAAGGAGAAATGAAATGTAATTTCAAAATAATGTGAAGTGAATATGCATTTGGGTTTGGCGTTCATTTGGAGGGAATTTGAATTTGAATTTGGAGACACAGTCTATAAATAAGAGTGTTGGGCTCTTGTTTTTGGTATCCAAGAATTTTTATAATGAAATGCTGCCGAAATGCAGAGTGAAAGCTTCGGGGAACACTTACCTCCTAGCCATAGCTTGATTTCTTGCTTGCAATACAACAACTAGTTGAGCCAGAGATTGCTCTTCATTCAAAGGAGTGGATTGAAGATAATGTTGCAGATTTATATATTAGATTTCTGATTTTTGGGAATGTTGTAGTGTGTTCTTGTTGCTAGTCACGGAGTGTGTTGAAGTGGATGTTGGGTAGCAGGTCTCAGTGTGTCATTCTCCTCGTTCTGGGTATTTCATCTATCTTTCTTTATGGTTTAAGCAATTCATTTTGCAAGTTTATAGAGCTTAAAATGGTGTGTTGAATTTTATTTTTGCAAAATCGTACCTTAGCTGGCTGTACCATGTGGCTGAGCGCTTTGGAATGTGTGCATAAATTATTGGGGTCGGTTTGCCATGTTTTGTTATCCTAGGAATGATCGCCTACCTCCTAGTGATCATTTGCTGTCAGTTTCGTGTCATTTGGTTAATCCATCATAAATGACAAAGAGCGATATTTTGAAAAAAAAAATCTTCAAACTCATACATGGAATTCTTCAGCAGTGGAACAAAATGATCACCTTATGTCATCTTTTGGCCTTTAAATTGACTTCAAAGTATTACAACATTGAGATCATTTTTTGCCAAGGAAACTTGCACCATACAAAGACGTAGAGATCACCAATGGGTACATGCTAGTGTTTATTTAACTCTTCTCTAGTTCTAGCGTAGACGATGTAGTTATTAATGAGTTTGTTGAAGATTTTGAAAAAAAATTCTTCAAACTTGTACATGGAATTCTTCAGCAGTGGAACAAAATGATCACCTTACGTCATCTTTTGGCCTTTAAATTGACTTCAAAGTATTACAACATTGAGATCATTTTTTGCCAAGGAGACTTGCACCATACGAAGATGTAGAGATCACCAATGGGTACATGCTAGTGTTTATTAAACTCTTCTCTAGTTCTGGTGTAGAGGATGTAATTATTAATGAGTTTGTTGATTTTGTACACTCCAATAATTGAAGTATTTCTTCTCTTTGTGACAATTATAAGAAGAATGCTAACAATTGGTGGTAGCTCCATGGCCAAACATTTCAACACCAACACCCTCTTGCAATCAGAATTCTATCACGACTAGCTTTTTTATTTTTAAAATGGAACTCTCCAAATTTTAATTTATTTTCATTTTTGAAGCAGCTTTTTTCATTTAAATTTTGATTAATAATTTTGGAACTCCACCTCTTTAAGTTTGCATCAATATATTCCCAAATTATATTCATCTAAATAAAATTTAAGTGCATACCATATCCACTCAATAAAGCACAATTGATAGCCATCAAAAAAGGTAAAGTGAGTTTACATGCATGCCAAATATCAGCTTCTTTTGCACCAGCAAACTAACTACAAGAGGCAACAAAGTTGTGGGGTCTAGAGCCAAACCCACTTGACTTGGATGCTAATGCTGCAAAACAATCTTCATTTCTGAAGTGTTAGAGATCCAACATACTTTTATTCCCAATGGCACTCCTTGTAGTTCTTCTAATTTACATTTATTATTAAATGTCAATGATGATGATGACGCTCTTTATGAAGAGTAATATGATAACAATTGCTAGTTTTATTACGCCGAAGGCGTCTCCTACTATGGAATGGACGACCTCTAAAAATGCATCCACGGCTGACAGGACACCTCAGCGGATGCAAGACAATTGGAAAGACTGCAACCGTCGATCAGTTTCACTATTTTTTTCCAAGTTTTTCCCGTCGTTTCCCACTTCCGGTTTTTCCTCTTGCCCAGAATTCAAGATTCACGATTCACGATAATTGCATTTAACAGCAATAGTACAATGGCATCGTTTGAAATATCAGATTTTTATGCCGAAGGCGTCTCCTACTATGGAAAGGACGACCTCTAAAAATGCATCCACGGTTGACAGGACACCTCAGCAGATGCAAGACGATTGGAAAGACTGCAACCGTCGATCAGTTTCACTATTTTTTTCCAAGTTTTTCCCGTCGTTTCCCACTTCCGGTTTTTCCTCTTGCCCAGAATTCAAGATTCACGATTCACGATTTACGATTTACGATAATTGCATTTAATAGCAATAGTACAATGGCATCGTTTGAAAGCTGATTTTAAATATAAATGATAGTTGGGTTCCATTAACAAATGCATTTCAAATTTAAGTTATGTTTGCCTTTTTTCATGCACCACGAATGGAACAAATATTATTTAAAAGTCTGCATTTTAAAGAAGCATTGAAAGCTGAGTAAAATAGAATTGGATTTACTTTTTGTATTTTTAAAAACCTTCTTATTATGTAGAGGAAATACGTGAAGCCCTAAGATTGTAACACTAGTTCTTAAAATTAATTAAAGATTTGTAAAAATGTTTGTTTAGTTTAGAATGTAACACTAGTTTAACATTATAATTAATCAAATATTTATAAAATAATTATAATTAATCAAATATTTATAAAAATATTAAAATAAAATAAATTATAATTATTTATACTATGATATTTTTTATTTAAAATTGATCAATTACATTGTAAGTTTAAAATAATATTATATATAAGAATTAAATTTAAGATTAAGTTTAATATTATATTTACATTAAGTTTAATGGTGAGCTAAAGCTAATATCATATAAATTTAATTAAAATAATAGAATTTAAAGATAATAATAGTAAAAAATTAGATTTAAAATAAAATTTTTATCATATTTTATTACTAAAATTTTAATTATGTAGATTAAGTTATTATTATATAATTTTTTTGTTAGATTAGAATTAAAATTAAAATTAATTAGAATATGTTTAATTACTTTAAGTAAGATTTAATTTTATAAATTAAAAGAAAAATTAAGTTAAAATTCTAACATTAATATTATATACTATATATATATATTTATAAGTTATCAATTTTTATTTCTAAATTCAAAATAATGACAAAATACTTATAGATATTTTAATCAATTATTATATTATTGTCATCTTAATTAATAATTATTTCTAATTTTTTATTGAATAATTTTTCCACCAACCTCTCTAATTGTAAACTCACATATTGATGAAATGCAACAAGTGGTGATGCACATGAAGAAAATTATACTTGTTTCGACAAAAGCAACACTCTATTGGCAATAATAAAACCTGATATTAATGTTTCCATGGGATCACATCAATATTTACAAAATAAATGATAGGAAACTAATACATATAATTTTGATTTTTATAATAAATGAATTATTTATCTCTCTTTCTCTCTCTCCACATCTATCCCTCCCTCGGTCTCTCTTTTCCAATACATCTTTATCTCTCTCCCTATTTTCCCATATATATCTCTCTCCCTATTTCTCTCTGCCTGTCTATCTATCCCTATTTCTCTCTCTTTCTATCTCTCCCTCTCTCCAACTCTATTTGTCTTCTCTACTTCTCCCACATCTTCCTATCTTTATCTCTCCATATAACTCTATCTCAATCTATTTCTTCCTTTTTCTCTCAAAATATCTTCATCTCTACCTCTACCTTCATCTCCATATTTCTTCTTTCATATCTCCCTATATCTTTATATCTATATCCTTAACCCCTCCCCCACCCCCCTCTCCCTCAATCACTCTTCCTTGCTCTATCTCTCCCTCTTTATATCCCTATATCTCCCTCTCTCCTTATTGTGAACATAACATGAGTCTATTGATAATGAATCTCGATTATCTTTTTTATAAACTCTTATTGGTAATGAAGCTTAATTATATGATTCCTAGTTTTCATTTTAGTCATGTTTGGATCCATGTAAGTGGGTGCATAATTGATTTCAATCTATCACTTTTCCATTAAGACATTTATTGCACAAACAACATCATTTTGCAAATGACCTATCAATCGACCTCATGTATTCCCCAAATGTATACAATACATAGAACAATATTTTTCCTAATTGACCTTCCACACCTTTTCGGCGTACCTATTGCACACTAAGGTGCAATTGCTAGTTTATATTAATTTCTGTATTGAACAATGAGTATCTACCATGACATTCAAGTTTGACAAATTGTATAGGCAGGGACAAATACAATGACCTCCCAAAAGAAAGTAAGACACAACCGCAACAAAGCTGCCAGGCACAAACCAGCACAACTATAGCCAAAAAAAAAGGAGCACCCAAGGTTCTAGTGTAAACAATGTCAGACCCAATCCAATTCAATCTCACTCCCATCACTCTAGTATGAGATTTAGAGACAAATTTAGGAAGACTTTTCTTCTATGTTTGTACATCTATCCAAGATATCTTCCAAGTCCTCAAACCTAGGTGAAGCAAAAAGAAATTCCCCTATAGAAGGTCCATCGAAGGGTGCATCAGAAATAGAGGAATGTCAAGTTGGAGTAGCCAAACCTCAAACAATTGCCACAAGAGTAGGCTGAAGCTGATCCGAAGCCAATGGAATAGCAAGCTAAGCAATCAGAGTAGATGGTGGATGTGGCTCACCAATAGGAGCCGAGAAAGCAATTTGAGCAAGATTTACTCAAGTCATTACCAATCACATGAGAAACCCCCTTGAGAACTATTGTGACGTTTTCACACATCGCCCCATTGCAAATGGGGACCCCCCACTTTTTGCTTTCTGTCTTAGGTGTTAGGTTTTAGTTGTCCTAGCTTGGCAATGATCATGGTCTTTAACCTTTGTTTATAAGAGGGATGTGTTTTGTCATTGGCGTAAGTCATGATTTGAGCCTGGAATTCATGTATAGGCATCAAAACAGAGGGTTAAAAGTGGAATTGTGAGAAAGTGCAAAACTTGTCAAAAATTGTCAATGTTGCAAAATGTTGTCAAAATTGTCCATGTTGCAAAATGTTATCAAAGTTGTAAGGATTGTTGTCAATGTGAGTCAAGTTGTGAAATAATAAACATTGGGCAATGTTGTAAGGATTCAGGGAACATGATGCTTAGACAAGAGGAATTCCTTGTCAAGGTTGGATTTTCCAACCGTGACAGGATTAGGGAACGTAGAAGATTTGATCCTTAACATATTTGGAAATTTCCTTGGGCAAAATCAAGATTTGATGTTTTTTATCTTTGAGCATGTCTCAAATACGCTCAGGTGTTTTCTTCACGAGATCAGGAAATTGTGCTTGTGCATTGTCCCTAAGGACCTCAAAGTGGAGCCCAACTAGTTTTGTGTCCTTGGACACCCCCAATATATGCCTAGCAATTTAAGTGATTTGTCCCTATAATAGTCTAAAATGCGCTCCTCATCTTTACTTGGTTTGAGGTCCTTCAGCATGTGAAAGTGGAACTTGTGATTTATCCCTGCCACCTCCTAAGATGCACTCAACCTTGAATTGTCCATGCACCTAGTGAAAATGTGCCCAAAGTTTTGATCACCTTAGGAACACTTGAAGTTGTGCACTCGTTCCTTGTCCTTGTGTCCCCTTCACATGCGCTCCCATCAATTTAGTCCATGCTCACCAAGGAATTATGCTCAGCACGTCACTATTTGTCCTTGTCCTTGACTAGGTGCAAATCCCGCCCTTCATTTTGTCCCTTCATGCCAAGAAAATGCACTTAGGTGTTTTGTCCTTATTCATCATGAATTTGCGCCTTGCATTTGTTCCTTGTCACCAGGTTCGAATTCAGATTCAAATTTGGCAACCATAAAACTTAGATGAAGTTCAACAAGGGTGAAAATTAAGTTTAAATAAATTAAATGTTAATATAAATAAAATAATATTAATGTTTTAATAAATGTAAATAATTAAAATATAAAATGTATGTTTTAAAAAAAAAATTAAACTATAGAAAAGTTTTAAATCAACTACATATAAGAAAACTCAAAAATCTCCAAATGAAATCACGATGGGAGAGAGAGCAGTAGTGGGAATGAATGAAAGCGACGAGAGAGATAGCAATCGTGGAACGAATGAATTCTAAGCAAAGATCATACACTATCAAATCTATTGCCTGATAGCCATCGCAACATCGAGCAAATTGATCCCGTGGTGGCATAGCTCTTCATGTAAAACATCTCCTTTTACCCACCATTTCTCTGTTGTTGTGACTTGAAGAAATATGTTGTGCCCTAGCCGCAAGCAGGAGGAATTTTGTTTTGGAAAAACCTAATAAAACGTACTTTGTACGAATTTAGTGATGAATTTTAACGAACTTTATACATTTTTTAAATGTCCGCCGAATTTCGAACTTCAAACACGAAATTCAGCGAACCCAGTGACTAAGTTTATATATAAAAAATTAGTGATTTGTGGTTTGATCTTTTTGGGATCAAGGCAATGTTACTCTACAAGGAGATTATGACAAACTCAAAGATTCAAGACATTCACAAGGAGAGGACATCACCAAGATATAACAAGGATGGAGGTCTACATTCCAAGGCAAACCTGCATCATGGAGGAACTAGTAACATCAACAAACAACATCAATACTTCAAGAAATGGAGGAGATCAACATATACATTTTACAATTTTAGCATTGCAAAAAAAAATGATGTTACAATTATCTTGAATTTCCTCTGGAAATCCAAGATCCTAAGCTAGTACAACAAGGAGATACTCCTACATCGAGAGGAATTTCACCAAGTCAAGGGAGTGTTTGAAGTCCAAGGCGAGGATTAATGGAAGAATCAAGGTCAATACAATGAGTTCAATCATATAAAGGACCTGTTCCACATTTCAAGACCAAGGATTGTCAGGAGGAGGTAGTATGGACAAGGATAAAACATCATCTAGGAGAGGACAAGGATGAAATACCCAAACATGTGGATGAAATGCAAAGCATCACAAGGGATTCCACATCACGAAATCAAGAACTCCACCAAGGAATTTCAAGATCAAAGAGGGTTAAGGAAGGAAATAATTCAAGATTCTTAAGTTGAGAATGGAAATGCATCACAAGAGAATGAAAATTTCCAAACAAGAAAACAAAAAGTAAAACGTGATCAAGGATGAATGATATAGTTTTAAAAGAGTTAAGCGAAGTTAGAGGACTTGATCACAAAAATGATGCAATTTAGGAATATGTCCTACTACCTTCATCACATTGAGCAAACTGTATAATGTTGAGTATCAAGAGATATGCCTCAATCACAAGCACTTCTTCATGGTGATCTACAAGCTACATGCTGAGATGGCATCCTAGTCATCATCAACCCAATCAAATTCTTCCAAGTCAACATATCCAAGTTCATTATATTTGTTTCATCCAAGGAAGGAACAAGTGACACATGGCATTGCATCGGAGTTTGTTCAACATACCTAACCTCAATTCCCATTGATGCACATTCAAAGAAGGACATATGTCCCAAGTTTTGTAATTATTTCATTAGCCAGAGGAAGTTAGTTGTAATTAACCCTAATTATTAGGGTGCCATGTAATCTCGAACCTTGATCTCGAATCAATCAGAGCCATTGAATTGTAATAAGTCCTCTATATAAGGCTCAGTGCTCTCATTTGTAAAGGTTAATAGTTAATAGTGGATCAATAGTTGTTAGATAGTAGTTAGCAGTAGAGTAGGAGGAAACTCGAAATGGTTGCCAAGATTGGAGTTAATAGATGATTTTCATTGAAGCAAGGTGGATCTCTATGTGTTGTTTCTACATGTTGCATGGTTTCTTGTTACTTCTCAAATTTAGTTGAAGTTCATCAATCTTAATGGAGAAATGCAATGGTATTTGATGGAATCATGGTTCATAGTTTTTATGGTCTGGTGATTGTAAGCTACAGTGCAAAGTTAGCCTAAACCTTGTTAAGCACTATGGCAAGAGACGCTGCACAGGTCATCCAGTGTTGTCATTGATGGCAACCCAAGTCAGTTATTCCATTCGCACTGTGTAATCTAATCGTTTCGAAAGTCAGAATGAAGATTTGGTTAAGTCTAGCGAGATAGAGCAGAGCATCCGACAGAATGTAGTCTTTTGGTTGGCATTTCATTTCGGTTGAATATTTTGTGTTGCGGAGCTAGAGGAAGATAGTTAGATGTCTTGAGTACCTTACTCCAGAATCTTAGCCTCCGGTGATGATTGTCGTGTGAGTTAGTAGATCCAATGTACAAGATTTTGGGTTGAACAGTGTGGTATGGTCAACTTGGATATTTGATTGTTGTGCGTAATTGATGGAGTAATTTTGGTGATTGTTTTTGTGATCGAAGATGTTTAGCCGACATTTGTGAAGCGTGTGGACAATTCTTTTTGGTTCGCATATGCATTGGAGTTTGGATTGAGTCGAGTATGTATGCACGTTTCATTATTTGTATAGTGTTCTTGAAGCCGACATGTAGAAGACCTAATTTCATGTTGCGGATATATAAGACTGATGGATATGATCATTTTGTATATCGTTGGATGTGTGGAAAGCGTTTGTGATCGATTGTGCACAGTTTAACATGTGCAAGTGAAGGATTTGTGCTCCGGAATATTAAAAAATAGTGGAACAGAGCAGTGTGAGATTAAGTGTTTTGTGCTTAACTGGAACTGTACTTTGGCATTCGTAGATGTTATTTTTTAGTTCAAACATTCCAATTATCTTTTGTGAGAGATATTGTAAGACAGTGAGTCTTCTCAGGATTGGAGCCCTTCTTATTTTGAGTTGTAAGCTCTAGGCAGTGTGCCTGAATGCATGTGCATTCCCTTGTAATCTTTATATTTGAGTGCACTCATTTTGTGGGTCTCATCCCCACCATGGTTTTTCCCTTGACCGGGTTTTCCACGTATAAAATCTTGGTGTTATGTTGTTGCTGATTGCTTTGTGTTTATGCATCTTTCTTTTGTTCATTTGCATTAAGTGGTTGAAAGCATAGTAGCAAAAATCGTTTAGGGAAAAAATCGGCAAACCAAAAGTATAAGATTTTTTGAAAAAATCGGCAAAAACACGGGAAAAAATCAGATTTAAAAAAAAACATTTAAAATTGTAGAAAAAGAGAAAACAATTTTTTGAAATAATTTCAGGGCATTTCCATAGCATAGAGATATAAAGAGCAAATAAAATAGAGTTTAACCTGTTAATTGTAGAAAATAATTTTTTGTTGTTTATATTCATATTACTTATTACACAGGCAAATAATCTCTTAAAAAGTTAAGAGGGCAGGCACCAAATACACCAAATAGTTGTCTAAGTATTAACTGCGATCAAAAGTTAACAAACAAATATTAAAAGTAAAAGTCATTTTGAAGTGATCCAAGGATTTCATTGTAATTGAGGCAAGGAGTTTTGTAGGGTTAATTCAATATTTTAGAAAGCTTATCAAATCATATTCCACAATTACAATGCTTTTTATCATAGTAACAAAAATCATTCTGGGAAAAAATCGCCAAACCAAAAGTATAAGATTTTTTGAAAAAATGGGTAAGAAATTGGATTTTAAAAAATCGTAAAATTTTTTAGAAAAATAGACACAAACTACTTTTTTTTAAAAGTTAAGGGTATTTCCATAGCATAGAGCTATAGAGAGTAAATAAAATAGAATTTAACCCATGAATTGTAGAAAATAGATCTTGTTGTTTATATTCATGTTGCTGATTACATAGGCATTTCATTAACTTTTTAAAAGGGCATTCACCAAATACACCAAATAGTTGTCTAAGTCCGAGATCAAAGATTAGCTAAGTCTATGAAGTAGCTAAGATCAAAATTTATCAGACTGAGATCCAACTATTATTAGGAATTTAGTAAAAGTGGAAGCCATTTTGAAGTGATCCAAGACTTTCATTGTGATTGAGGCAAGAAGTTTTCTAGGGGTATTAGCTAAGTCTATGAAGTAGCTAAGATCCAAATTTATCAGACAAAGATCCAACTATTGCTAGGAATTTAGTAAAAGTGGAAGCCATTTTGAAGTGATCCAAGACTTTCATTGTGATTGAGACAAGGAGTTTAACCCATGAATTGTAGAAAATAGATTTTTGTTGTTTATATTCATATTGCTGATTACATAGGCAAATATTCATTTAACTTTTTAAAAGGGCAGTCACCAAATACACCAAATAGTTGTCTAAGTCTGAAATCAGAGATTAGCTGAGATCAAAATTTATCAGACAGAGATTTAACAATCGTTAGGAGTTTAGTAAAAGTGGAAGCCATTTTGAAGTGATCCAAGACTTTCATTGTGATTGAGGCAAGGAGTTTTCTAGGGGTAATTCAATATTTGAGAAAGCTTATCAAATCATATTCCATAGTTGCAATGCTTTATATTCCCTGATGGCAATTGGTAAGTCTTTTATATGTGGTAGAATTCAACAAAAGGCATTTGTTTAGCTGAAGTAAAAGATTAGCAAGCCACTGGTTTTGGCAATACCTAGCTTGCAACTACTATTTTAGGTAGAGGCAAATTTTAATGATTGTGTGTTGGAGGCTCTTTTATTACAACTATGTAAGCTTGTTTGTTGTCATTCAGATTTATTTCATGGAGCTCTTAAGATATATTGCTCACATAATGAATTGTATGTCTTTGTTTGAGCAAAAATTAACTATATCAATTATAAATTGAAAATCATATAT
The DNA here is from genome assembly GCF_030272615.1 of Cryptomeria japonica. Taxonomy (NCBI): domain Eukaryota; kingdom Viridiplantae; phylum Streptophyta; class Pinopsida; order Cupressales; family Cupressaceae; genus Cryptomeria; species Cryptomeria japonica. The sequence continues at coordinate 467,313,646 of NC_081411.1, read as the reverse complement.
CTATATCTACATATATGAAATATGTTTTTGAACATTTAGTGTTGTGGTAGAAAAACTCCATTGGTGAGGTAGCCACCAAGGTTCAACAAGTGTGGGGAAAGATGAACCCCCCGAAAATGGACAAAATAACAAACTTTTTCAACGTTGATTCCACATTGACTCTGATTTTGTCTTAGACCAACCCTATTTCTAAGCAATTCAGTAATTTCATGCGTTTTTCTAGGGTTTTGCAAGTTTTTACAATGATTTTTTTCACTTTTTTGCCATTTTTGGGGTTTTTAACATATTTTAACATGATTTAAGTGCAAAAAATCTTTTAAAATTGGGTCAACACTTGGTCAACGATTTTTTCATGAATCGGGATTTTTTCGGGGAATAAATCGGCTAGCTCCAGGATACAGGATTAATCAGGTATAATCGTGATTTTTTGCAGACTATTGCTCCATTGCTCTAAACAACGCATATGCATAGGGTGGAAAAATCAATCATGAATGTTAACTAGGAAAAAGTAACTTAGAAGGCAAAGGGTGACATTATGTTAAAATTTTTGCTGATGCCCTTATCTTACAAAATCAATCTTCTAAGAATTGAGCCCTGATCATAGTGCAATACTCTGACATTACACTTCAAGGCACTAAAATCTGAAGCATGAAACTCAAGAAGGTTGTGTTGCATGTTGAGAACTCTTCCTTTTTGCTTGTGCTAACATCAACTTTATCCATGTTGCTTTCTTCTCACAATTTAAAAATTCTTACTGTTATCATCTGCTATATAAATAGCTTGTCCATCTTTCTGAAGCCAACCTTTACTAGTGCATGACTTTCCACCCCCCACAACTTAATTTTCTTAATCTTATCACCCAAAATAGAGAATGTTTCTTCAGTTTTCTGAAAGTTACTTTTACCAGTATTTGACAGTCATTGGCCACCTTGAGAAGGAACACGATTTCCATTATCTCTGTTAACCCCTAGCTTGTTGCTGACAATTCAGGTTTTGTTCACTTCTCTGAGGTTTCTTTTAAAGAAATGTCTTTCAACACCTGCATGAATTCTAGGGGACTCTTTCTGACAAACTGATTTGAACACATGGAACCTGCACTTGCATGTTAATTTTCTTTTGTTGAAATCCTTGCAACCCTCCCATCTCCTTTCTTCTTTGCTTACATTTTTAGGATTCTTTCTTGGGTTGAGTGCAACAAAAATGATGATGGAATGTAATATTCCAGATCAATTTAAAAATTTGTACTTTTATTTTCTCAAAGTTAATAGAAGAGCATTTTGTCAAAGAACTTGTATTCACACTTCAGTGTAAATTTCTGATTTGCAGATTTATGCAACTTGTTCGAACATAGTTAACTATACTGCATGAAAATTCATATAAATGCTCATAACCAGTACATAAACAAAATGATAAATAGTTGCATTGACTGGACAGCAAATAGCATTGGTGTTTAGTAGAACAAACTGCTGTGAAAGGGCAGAATACAGAGATTTAAATTCTATAACTTCTGACCTTAACAACCAGCAAGATTCACCTACTTTTAATGACTGGAAATATCAATATCTTCTCCTTGAACCTTCAGCTATCCTCTTTAAGGTTTGCGCCTGCAATATAGGTTCTCCAAACCATACACCAAGGGCCATGGTTGACTGCCATGCTTCGGGAAACCCACAGGCCCATCCTCACAGTCACTGGCTACCATGCTATGATAAAATCGTCCCCGAGTTTGACTCATATCGCCCTGCATATCAAACTCCATGTTCACCTGATGGGAGCTACCAGTAAGCTAATACAAATCCAATGCCTCTGGTTGTTCCACGTACCTCATACAAAACCCACCAGTAGCATCAAAATCTCCTTTAAAGGCTTATGCCACCTCTGGTTAAATTGATTACTTGGCCTAGCTTATTCACAATTCCTTTTATTTGTCTTATTATCAGGTGCGACCACTTCAGAGGTGGCGGCTTTTGATTTGAAGTGCTGGAGAAGTGTATGAATTTTTTCTTCACTGAAACTCACAGAGCTGTTGACTAGGAATCTCCCTAAATGTGCACTAGGATATGGAAAGGCAAATTTTTAATCTCTCTTCTTCGATGCCCTTTGGGAGTTGTAGAACTCCTTCAAGTACCATAAAATGGTATGGCTGGGTTAGTTCAGCATAAAGAAAAATATTTTACTTCTTTTAATCACTTTTCTCATAGTGCACAATAAACTTTGCTTCTACACATTTGCACACACAACACCAATAAGATTATCAAATTTCTACAAAACTTTCACAACTGTACCTAAAAATTCCTTCTCTGCAAATTGATACCCTGAATGGATTTCAGTGTTGGCCAGGAAGGATCTTTCACCACCGAACCCAATCTTCATTGTAGGGTTTTTGTCCTAGGCTATGGTTGAATAATCCTGTTCAAACTCCACAAATATGGTTTTCAGAAAATATCAAAATCCAGAATGAACCAAAAGAGACCCTTCAACCCTGTTTATAATCCTCTCGGAAACTTTCTGGAAATTATAATTTAAAATCACTTTATAATTAAATAAACCTTTTTGCTCTGAAAGTTGACTTTATTTCACATTTAACATTTCCGGTACTTTAGTCACTTTTATAACCATCTTATAAATAATTAATTTAATTCATCTTTCAAATTATTCTTTTTCGACAACTTACAATTAATTTGCTGATAGGCTTTCTTTCAAGTGGACTTGCCAGTCCATAATTCACTGGCAAATCTGTCTCACGCTGTTAAACCATCGTTTTGTGCCACTAAACCATTTTCAGCTGCCAGTTTTTTGAAGTTCCGTTTTATGATTTTTTTCAGAGTCGCTGTTGATGGGGAGAAGCAGCCAGATGTTACCATTTGCTTTATACGACACCAAGCATTGGTCCATGACTTGGCTCATAGTTTCAGTTAAAAGGCTGGAAAAATCTTGTGTCCAGCACAAAAGTCTGCTAGATATTTTTAGATCTACTTTTCATTTATTATGAGTGGGTTGAAGCGACAGCTGCTGGGAGATTGGTTTTGCTTCATCTCATTTTTATAAAGTTTTTGATTTGATAGTGTTTTTAAATATTTTTCCTGCAAATTATACCCATTTTCCTCATGTGCATGGTTGACAGCACGACATAATTTTAAGGTACGTCACTTGCCATGGTTTTAGTGAGTTTAGAATCTGTACATGACCGGTTCATTTTTTGCTGTGTTTCTTTTCCTGGGTAAGTCAAATCATCTGCAACAAAACATTAAAAATTGAAACAATCAATCATTTCCAGCACTTTCAGGTTATTGGCCCACATAGAAGATCAGTTGGATTTTCCAGTGAAAGCAAACTATAGGAGAGGGTTTAACAAAAGACAACAATCCTCAGAATAACAAAAAAATAATATAGAAACTGGCTGAATTGCAAAATAAATAGCATGATGCTGGAATCAATTCTCCATAGATAGCTATGGATTAAACATGAAGACTGAATACCAATATCTTCCACAGATCAGTTTGGATAAATCTGTGTATGCTTCTGGATTCGATTGTGTTGAGTTTTTTTTCATCAACATTTCGGATCACACTTTGTGATCCATCATAATTTTTTTTCCCTTGTGCTCTCTACTATCATCCTGATGATGGATCAATCACAGAGTGATACGAAACGTTGATGCAAAAAAACTTACACAATCGAATCCAGAAGCATACACAGATTTAGACTAATGGATTGTGGAAATCTACTGACATTGAAGAAGAAGGATGTTAACTCCATACAAAAAATAAATAAAATGTCGCAGATGTACTGAGGAAGACAAAGAAATTTCGAGTCATGCGATGTATACGTTCCAAAATAGCTTTAATAAAAGCAGAGGAATGGGAAATGTTTGAGGTCCAATGAAAATTTTGTCAAATGTCCCCAAGCTGATTACATAGGTTAAAAACATCACTTAATATTTAATAAGAGATGTTGTGTTACCGTACCCTTTGACGGCGACGAAACCTTGAGTTCTATCATATGGCTTCTCAACTCAAATTTGTCATACTTGTTGGGAAGTAATCCATAAAGATATATTGGAGGGAGTAGAACCTCGAAGGAAAAAGACCTCTAAAGAGAATAAGCAGCACCTCGCAATTGGTCATACAAATTAGGTTGATGCTGAAGCTATGGATCACTTTTTTTTTTTTTTTTAAAGGGGTAAATGCTTTTAACCTGGAGGTATGAGTCGATGGGGCTTGAACCTTGATGGCAAGATTAACAACACAACAACTTAACCATCACAACATGCCACTATTGGCAAGCTATGGATCACTATAGGTCTATCTTCCTCCATAGAACTATTTACATGGTAATTTTGAAGCTTATTGCCAAAAAAATAAAGCCTTTGACACATAGGTTCATTTCACAATCGTAATTAAATTTTGTTTTTCAGGGACAAATCATGGATGACATGGTTGCATTGTAGAAAATCATATGCTCCTTAAAGCTAGACAGAAAGTTGAGAATGCTAATCAAGCTAGACTTATCAAAGCTTTGGAGAGGTATAGCAGATAGTTTTTAGATCTTCTGCCATGTAATTTCGGGTTCAATCAGCAAATGATTGAATGAATCACAAAACATTGTCCTTCACTCATTTAACATTGCCCAATAGTTACATGGGAAAACTTTAAGCCCAGACATGGCGTATACTAGGCAATTTCATCATCATATGTTTGGGTATTTCATGTCATTAATGTTTTCTTCTTGTAAAATGCCTACTGATGCAACAATGAGCTTCTACTATTGAATGCTTAAAAGTGTAGGGTAGAAACCAAACTAGTAACGGAAGTCACTACCATAAGAGGTAAACTAATAGAGCCAAAAACTGGTCTCTTTAGGTGCAGTTACCAAATGTAAATCTCAATGAACTGTGAATAGAAGATAAATAATAAATATAATAAATATCCTAGACTGTGAGTACTCAATAAAATAAACAAATTAGATTAAAGTGTGGTCTGATAAGCCTTACTAGTCCGAGTTGAAAAATAAAACTAGTTACATAAATTAGCGATGTTTGACTTTTATTGTAGAGAAATTTGATTTGGTTATAAGTTAAATTAAAGACATGAAATTTCTATCGTACATGATAACATTCAAAATTTTATTATATGATTCTTCAAAGGAATCTAATTGTTTCTAAAACAATGAGGAAAATCAACAAAATTTGAAACATTGTTGAATAACATCTATATCTAATTATATGATACAATGACTATTGGTACAAATCAAAATTCATATTTGTAGTTAAAACATGTATAGATTTGTATTGTTATTTAACTAGTAATATTAAAATACATTTAAATTTTACTTGTATCCCTTGAACCTCTTATGAGTGGAATTGCTAGTTATTTAATTATTAATTATTTCTTGCACAACCAACTTAAATTACGAAAAATGCAAAAATAGTTCAAAAGTGAATTTTGAAGGTGCCTATATACTCAAGAGCTAACCGGGGATCCCGACTTACTAAAAATAGACGCTTTCCAAAAATAGCATTTTCCTCCAAGATGTTTGGAATGCACCCAACATGTCGAAACTACTCCCAAAAGCATCAATGGACTCGGCAAAAACTCCAAAGCTCAATGCCAATAACTGAATTCCATTCTGAAAAGGTGGGCACTCACCAAGAAAGTTGGAGCTAAATATGATGTTGGAGTAACAAAAAATGGGGACATTACAAATACATGGAATGGCCAGTTCCATTTCGATGTCAGACCTTGAATAAAACTAACTCCTTGTCAATCTCAGTTTATTGCATAAAGCTCACAATCATTAACAAGATAATAAATATGATCCAGAAGATCCCTCTTGTGCAAATGTATTTTGAATCATGCCCTCGTGATTTCATGACTTTCCTTAATTAGAGTAAGAGGATCCAACTTAATCTCCTGAAATGGAAAAGCCAATGCTTGTTAGCATCTCTTCAATGCAAAATTTGTCAGGTACGCAAATTTGTGAACCTGAACCCACACTAGTTTCTATGGGCCAGGATTTGACAGAGAGAACATAGGAGCCCATTGTGTCTTAAAACACAACAAGCGAGACTTCATCCACATCATCCAAAATTTCAAACTCAATATATCAAACTCCTCTGCATGTTAATTTAACTCCAAATCATGGAAGGTCTGCACACTTGGCCAAGGCGGAAAGAGGAAGCATGAAACCATTAAATTTACCAATTCGAGTTCCTGCATGTACAAACAATTAATGCTCGTGGACTTCAAATATGAAAGATTGAGCCATTTTGGTTAGAAACATGAAGAACTAAATGCAATGCATAAAAAATTTCAAAATTTCATAGCAGATTAGTTTTCTGTTTCTATCTCAATCCATGAGTTCTTAGCTTGTCCTATTCTTATCTTGGACATTATCATTCACCCAAGCATCACTAGAAGTTTTACATAGGCTGCATCCGGTCCCTTGATAGGCATTTACAGTCAAAAGCTTTTTGTATCATCAAAGTTCTTGTCTGAATGCCTAAGACATCTTTGCTTCTTCAAACAAGTACTCCATTAGTTAATGGATGAGCTGGTAAATTAATGGGGCTTTCATGGTGGAGCCCCAGGTTCAAATGCTGGATACCATTCTATTTTTTCTATAAATATAAGTAATTCACCACATCCAATTCTGAGGGCAGCACACCTCGATGGACAAGGGTAGGTGCAAATATTCATAGTATTTAATGGATTAGATGCTTTCATTGTGGCTTCTTAGTCAAAACTTTCTTCACGAAGGGGGTGATTTGCCAACCCTTAAAAAAAAGAAAATTCCTCAAGGAAAGCTTAGATTAAGAGTTGAGACACTATCAGACACCTATCAGGTTGATTGGTCATATGTCTGCACATATGTTGGACTTTACATGGGAAATACAAAGATGCACACTTTATATTCCCGCCTGCTTTGCACAGGAGTTTAGAAAAGAAGGAAATATTTCAGTCTATTATGTCTCTAAAGGTTATCCTTGTTGGGGCACATTTTGACAGGCGAAAAGTCAAGGAGAAAGAGTCATTATAGCTGTGAAGCAGGGGCACTTATTAGCAACAGCTTTTCACCCAGAGTTGACATCAGACACTCGTTGGTATGTGGTTCAATTGATGAGATAAAAAAATTGAATACAAAAACAGTGGAAGATATTGCAAATCATGAAATCGTTTCATTACCTGGTTTTCTTTCTTTTAGTTCTCCATTCAATTCAGCTGGTTATATTGTTTTTGGCCAAACAATAGTATTTTCTGAGACGATCTTCATTACCTTACTTTACAGGCACAGTTATTTCCTAAAGATGGTATGTGATACTGAACATCAAACTTCAGCATGCATAGGATCAAAGGAAGATCCAGACAAGTCTCAACATTCACCTCAACAGAGAGATCTCCCAATTTTTCAACAAACAGAAGGATTAAGTTTTGAGTTTTGAAAATTCAATTAATATTGCATTCTTCCTTACAACTTCGGTATTCTTGTTAATTTCTATTTGTTTCAAAATGGTATATTCCATTCTCTTAAAGGTTTGAAAGATGTATTTTGTTCTAAATCAATTAAATTTTTATTTGTTATCATTTATGATTTTGCATTAAGCTCCTATATTACTACATGGCACGGCATGTGTTACGCTCTAAAGAGAGTAGCCATATCTTGCAACCTTGTATATGTAATTTAAACTAATTTTACTAATGTCTCTCATTTGCAAGTCATTTGTGTGTAGTGTGTTCCCTTTGAAACTGAAGTAAACTATGAAAGTGGTATCCACGCTTCATCTGGCATCTCCTTGGTATTATGTAGTGTACTCTAGTTTGGTATAATTCTGTTCACATGCCTTAACATAGTTTCAAGCGGTGCATCTTCATCCCCACAGTCGTATTCTTTCAGGTTTATAGTGCACTATACAATAGAATTGGAGTAAAATATTCGTGGTGTTTAAGGGATTTTACCTGAATTTTGATTTGTAGTGTGTTTTATGATCTTAGGTATCCCTAAAATTAATTCCCTTCCCGTTTAATCTTCTCTTATTATTTGCCATGTAAGGTATGTTGTTTGTTATCTTAATGCTGAAATATGTGTTCATCACCATGTGTTTTCTCTAATTTAAAAAATTTCCTATTTAAAAAAAATGAATTTGATACTTTAAAGCAGATCTGGATATAAGGAAACCTGTTTTTAGTAATGTTTATTTTTTAAATATAAATTATTTTTAATATATATATATTTTTTAATATATTATAGAGTTAGCTTAAGATTCTTTTTGATCATTTAGAATCTTGTGCATGCGTTAGGGAATTGACTAAATATGTTTCATGGTTTAGTTTTACAGCCAGGTAATTAGGTGCAGATCAGTCTGAGTACTGTCTAGGATGAATTCCTAAGGAGCCCTCCAATGTATTTAGTCATGTTGGACTGAATTGAAAAGTTTGCTTATAATTCGTTTAATGCTGTTATCAAATTTCTGTGCAAAAGAAATTTCTGCAGTAAATGTCTACGTAATGCATGGTTTGTTTTATCACAGCAGTGTTTGTGTACTGTTGATGTGTGTTTTATGCACATGCAATCATCAAAATAAAATATCAAAGTATTTTACCCTCTCTTGAACAAAATCACCTCAGATGCTAAGGATGAGATAAACTAAAATGATTCCAAGGTTTCTACAGTCATGTCTTGACGAGTGGGTAACTCAATGGTCGATGTGAATTGTTGTTTTCACTTGGGGACTTACACAATTGTTCAAATCAACTTTGCTTATCATGAATATGGAATGGGTGTGCTGATAACTTAGGATTTAGCAATGAAGTTCTTGATTCAATTCTAACAAGACTTTCTAAAAAAAGGGGAAAGGGAATAGGGTTAAGGAATTCTATTCTAAACCTAGAATGCAAGAAGTAGTGAAGAAATTCAGTGGAATTGAACTAGGCAAGGTCTCACCATCAAGTTGAACAGATTTTGACACAAGTTTAAATCAATCATATAAGGTGTATTTTATAGATATTTAAACTACTACCATCAAACATTGATACCATCCAAGTTGATGCATAACAATGAACGTATAATAATCGAAGTTAAGTTTGCATAAATTTCTAGTTGACCAAGCAATGCACACTTACAATTAACAAGAGGCTAGTGGTATGGATAAATGGATTCCACACAAATACATTCAACAAATTCTTTCATTCAATCTAACAAACTTGAAAGAAAATTCTAATCTAACTTGGAGGAATTGAGAACTTTGAATGCAAGACAACACTTAAACAAAAAACAACATCAAGTCGAACAATGATTTATATTCAAATCTGCAGCATCTACCAACAATTCTCAAAAAATTCTTTTACAAATGAGAGACAATGGGGTATATATAGTCCCATACAAAATGGATGGTCAAGATTCAATCAACATCAAAAGCCAAGATCATGCCAACAAAGCCCTAGAGTTGCCTTAATTAGGGTTTACATAAAAAATGGAGCCACCAACATATGACCCAATAGAAAGACATCTAGTCATCAAAAAGGGAATCTTCTAGAAGATTTCGTCTTGTATCTTTTTCTCTCACGACATAATCCAAGAATCTAGCCAATACAAAATTTAATTTCTCCATGGAAATACTTGGTAAGACATCCTGCTGCAAATCAATCACGTCCAAAGCATCCAAGCAAGTGTCCAAGGCGTTTTCCCAATCTGACATGAGCTTTTGTGAATTGTGAACATGAATCAACAAAAAGACCAAGTCATCCATCTGACTCTTTTTCAAATAGTCCAACTGATTGAAGTACATGAATTTCATCTTGTTTCTCAATTTTGCTAAGTGTAAGCCATTGGCTTCACTGATATCAACTTCGAATAATTTTTCAATTGAGGCAAGGATCTTCAATTGAATATCATGAATTGATCCTTACATCTCTGCACAATTCTTTTGTGCGCTCTCATAAGTTGATTTCTTCATGGCTAATGAACAATACCAGCCATGAAAACGTATCTGTCTCCATCATGCACAATATTCTCCTCGATCAATGTGGATGTAGGAGTTCTCTTCAAGGCTTTGAGGCATGGAATAGTCTAATTTGGATTAGGTCGGAATTCCTCCCAAACTCCCTCTAGATATTGTATTCTAAACATGAGTGTCATTGTCCTATCAAAAGTTTGGAAAAAATGAATAAGGAAATCATCTGCTTGCCTCTTTGTTTCTTCAATCCATTTCTCCAATTTTGAGAGAGTATCTCTCGCCGCCTCATAATTTGTATGTAGTCCACGATCAATTGCAATAGAGAAAATAAAGGTGAGATTCTCACGCTTGATCCCTGCAATGTACTCTCTAAGTTTGATATTTTCTTTCTTATATTCCTCTTTCTTCTCTATCTCCCTGCTCAATCTTGCACTGATTGCAGTCCAATTGATTGAAATACATGAATTTCATCTTGTCTCTCAATTCTGCTAAGTGTAAGCCACTGGCTTCACTGACATCAACTTCGAATAATTCCTCAATTGAGGCAAGGATCTTCGACTGAATATCATGAATTGATCTTTCCATCTCTACACAATTCTTTTGTGCACTCTCATAAATTGATTTCTTCATGGCTAATGAACAATACCAGCCATGAAAACGTATCTGTCTCCATTATGCACAATATTCTCTCCGATCAATGTGGACGTAGGAGTTCTCTTCAAGGCTTTGAGGCATGGAATAGTCTTCTCTGGAATAGGTCGGAATTCCTCCCAAACTCCATCTAGATACTGCATTCTAAACATGAGTGTCGTCGTCCTATCAAAAGCCTGAAAAAAATGAGTAAGGAAATCATCCGCCTGTCTCTTTGTTTCTTCAATCCATTTCTCCAATTCTGAGAGAGTATTTCTCGTTGCCTCATAATCTGTATGTAGTCCACGATCAATTGCAATAGAGAAAATAAAGGTGAGATTTTCACGCCTGATCCCTGCAATGTACTCTCTAAGTTTGATATTTTCTTCCTTATATTCCTCTTTTTTCTCTATCTCTCTGTTCAATCTTGCACTGATTGCATGAGGGTATCACCAACTTCCTAAAATTCCTTCTCTTTTGTAGTACAACAAAGGGAAACTAAAGTAATCTGGAAATCTATGGGAGTAGCAACATCCTTCGTCACATATCCAATAGGAACAACCATCTGTGCAATTTGCATTCCTGAATCATCTCTATCTATATGTGACAAAATTTCAGCTTTCTTTGGTTCTTTTCCCTTGTTGCTCCTGGCTAAGTAGTCATCTATGTCATCAATAGATTGCACCTCTACCATCTTCATACTTTTCTCCATACTCTTCATCAACCGATTAGAAATAACGACCATCTCCATACCATCATCGAGACACATCTCTTGATCAAACTCTCTCAATGCTGAGATAACATCATCATCATCATCATCATCATCATCATCATCCTTAGTAAAATCATATACATTCTTCCCCAAACTAACCTCCAAAAGGATAGTAGGAGATCTCGACTGATCACCATCTTCATTAGGTGGAGCAAATGTAGCCATGACACATAAGTCTTGAACATTCTCTGGTAATATCACTGTGTTGGAACATTGTCCAATCTCTTTGTTATGTTCTGACACTTCAACTTTCAACTTTCTCGATTGATGAGACACTGAGGGGAAGTGAAAGAATGATAGGTGAAGGAATGATCATCTTCTTCTTCTTCTTCTTCATCTTCTTCTTCCTCCCTCTAGCCTTGACTTCTCCTGATGCGTTCTTCTTTTGCTTGGGAGCTTGACTTTCCTCATCCGCATTAATCTTTATGTCATTGATAGTTCTTTGATCATCCTCAGAAGAGGATTCCTCCTATTGCATCTTTTCATTAGTGAAGATAACACCCATGTCAACTATCTTGTTCATCTGATTGTCCACCCATCCTCAGGAGAAACTCAAGACTTCTCTCATCAATGCACTCAAATCTGTCACTTCTTGGTTTGACCAATTAGGCAATAAAATAGCCGCCTTCATTTCATTCTCATGTTGTGGATGTGTATGATCCTTGTCATCTAATATTTGATCAGGAATGAGGAAAAGTCCACACTTCCTCATGAAATCCACAGACATCTTGAACCACATTTTTCTTCTCACTGCTTGCTCGTCCATCAGGTTGGCCCAATAATCTTCTATGTCAACCTTCTGTATGAAACTTATTTTCCCTGATCCTTCCAACTTTCTTTTTCGGATCAAACTTTTCTCTTCTCTTGTATGTCGCAAGGCGATAAAATGCAAGTTCTTCAATAACCGTGTTAGCTGCAACGGTAGAATGACAAACCTCCAATGTCTTCCCTATTGAAATAGGAAATGTCAACCCCTTTTTATGTTTGTCCTCGATAGAATCAAACTCCAGAAGTTGTCTCACCACCTCAAGTAATATCATTATGTCTGTAGGATACCTAGGAAGCCTGTAAGGTTTGGATTGAAATCCATAAATCCTTAGGTATGTGAAAGTGGGAAACTGAATATACCTCGATCCATATTTCTCTATCAGCTTTGTTGCCTCCTTGGACAATCTCTTGTGGATTTTGCCTTGCAACATCTGTGTTATGTACATAGTGAATGCATAATTCACTCTCTTATAATCTTCAATTTGATACATGTTTAGATGTGGATAACTATTATAACTTTTGAACTACCCATGTCCATTCCCGACTTCACCTCTACATATCAATCCTTTATAAGTAACAAATCATGCAAGTAGATACACGAGATGGGAAGTCACGACGAATGACTTGGATCTCCCCACATTCCTTAGTTGAAAATCTAGATTGTCACTTATAATTTTTGACCAGTTAATCAATGTTCCTTTCAAACAATCTTGGATGAAGTAGAACATCCATCCATCATATATTGCACCCTGTGGCATCTCCATCACTCAGTTTAACAGGAATACCAAATCGCTATATTCCTCTTTCTGTGCATATGAGTGTCTTGGGAGCTTTGGAATGATGAAACCTGGGGTCAATCATTCATTCCTTGTTCACTATGGTCTTGCATGCATCCATCTTCTTCTTATATCTTTCTTCATATTTATTTTTTGTTCTTTCACGTTTGCTCTACGTGGAATTCCGAACACCTCAACAATCGCATCCTTAGCAAGGTAGGTAATGATGACACCCTTAAGAGTCTTGATCATTCGGGAGCGAGGATCATAACATCGTGCTCATTCCAAGATTAGCTCTCTGCACTGTATGGACTGCGAAAATCCAGCAGCCTAATAAATGCCACTCTTCATAATGTTTGTATAAGTTGGGGAAGGAATCTGATTTCCAATTCTGAACATCCATTGTCACATCTGGTCCATGTTCAAGAAATGCATGTTTGTGTCTGTAATCTCCTTCCATCTGGATGACATCTTGGATTTTGGATGGAATTTCGTCTCAACTATCCTCTGTTGTTCCTTTTGAATGCTAATTATGGACTTCAACATTGGACCTGTATGAAGCTAGAAGTTAGCAACTTCAGAAAAGCTCCTTGATAACTATTTTTAGAATTAAATAAGTTCTGATTTCTTAATGATTTAGACAAGTTTATGGGTGGAAATCAAGAAATTTATCCATATTTAAAACAAATTCTGAAAGTAGAACAAAATGTGACAAGGTTAGGGTATGATGACACCCCCTTAGAAATTTTTATCCAAATTAGAGTGCAAAGGAGTATACCGGATAAGGAAATGAACTAGGAAAGGCGTGGAAAGTAGTGTTTTCACTCAAAATTTGTTTGAAGACACCTTCCCAAGATCAACAATGCTTGCCAGCAAGTCTGAAGACAACCTGCAACTCTACAAACTAGTCATTAAAAACATGTTGCAATTACGTGTTATGCAAAAAATTGATGAGAAAAACTTTCCATGGTGAAAACAATCAATTCCGGGTGTGTATGTATGGCTAGTAAAATAAAACTTTTATGAGGACAAGTTTGAAAATGATGCGTTTCAGACTTGTCAACACCTTGCAAAGTGATAAGAAACCCTAGAAATGATCACAAAATGACTTATAAACACCTTCCAAGTAAAATCACTAAGGTAGGTAAGTGGCTAGAAATGATGTTGTATGAGGACAACCCTTTGGCAATGGCGCCTCAAACCTGCAACAACAACAATAAGGTCTGGAAATGTTAAAAAAAAACCTCACCAAATCACCCCCAATAAAAATTGCCTTAGTAAAGTATTACTGGTTGGTGAAAAATTGGGTCTGAAAATGTGTTACTAGCTAACAATGTATAATACCCTAAAAATGGTCACCTAAACCATGGCCCCGTAATCTCAACAACATCACCAAGGTTCTAACCAAAGGCAATTAAATCAACCTTGAGCACTTAATTAATTAATTCTTCAATCATTAATGTTACATGGCAATAAATCACTCAGTATTAATTAAATATTTATTTAATTAATTAATCATTCCAAGTAAATCATTTTGATCAATTATCTTATTTATTTAATTAAATATCTTAGCATATTTAATTAATAAATAAATTTACCATTTAATCACAAAAAAATGAATTAATTTACAAAAAGAGGAATTAATTTACAAAATGATATTTATCACAGAAGAGAAATTAATCTGCAAAAGAAAGAGTTAAATTGAAAACAAAAGAAAAGAATTAAATTGAGAGAAGAAATCAAACTTAAGATGTTTCTTTTTCTAAAATTGAGATAACTCGAGAAATCAGAAAAGCAATTAAATTGAACTAATCATCTTTTCTAAAAATAAAATTCAAAGCTTTTCTTGAGGAAAGAGGTTTAGTTATATTGAAAAGCCTTTTTCTAAATAAAAATCTTGAGCAAATTAAAGAAAAGTGCATGGAATCACTTATTTTTATCTCAAGTGTATGGAATCAACAAAATTTTATCTCCAAGGCAGACTTGGACTTATAATATGAATGCATTCAATCAAGCTATAATTGGAATCTATCTCAAGATTAATTGAATTTGATCTCTCAATTATTCAATTATTCTGAAATGTGCTTTTTATTGAGGAATCTCAACCACTCATTGTTAATTGATCTTGACCGTTGGTCTCTCTTTTGAGTCTCTGTAAATTCAACTTTCATCTCTCATTCAAAACACCTTGGAGATTTATTGTTATTGTGCAGTTTTTGCTCGAGTCATTGAAGATATTGTGCTTTGAGATTATTGCATCTTAGTTTATCTTTTTGCATATTTAGTTTAATCACGATTGCTTGAATTCATTTAGCTTAATATTCATTCATTTAGTTTAATATTCATTCATCTAGCTAATCTTGCATCCATTTAGCATAATCTTGTGCTCATATAGATTAAATCCTTCATCTTGGTGTAGTCTACTCACTGGTATTGCTTAGACAAATCTGAGAGCAAGTCTATACTCGCATCTTTTAGAAGGCAATAGGTCGATTTGTATGGTTTTTATATTCATGATTATATATGTCTAACCATACATGCAATGACTTAATTGACGTGTTGTGTCTTACCACTTGCATAAAATTTATCCACTTTTTCACACACATTTTTGGCGCGAAGACTACATCTTTCGGCCTCACAGATCAACTTTTATTTTTCAGATTTATTTTTCGGATTTTTTCCGTACAGTTATTGCAAAAACTTGTACGAGTTTTCATAGAGACCCAAACGACAATCTGTAAATCTTGTATGGTTCGTCACGAATTATCGTATGATTGGGTGAGAATACTGGTACGATTTTCTGGTTTCTCGTATCAGAAACAGACTGCAATTTTAGAGTTTTTCTTATTGAATTTTTATGGTACTAATGCTAACCCTGACTTGTTTTCTGTCTACTTGAGAGATATTGACAGCTTAACCAGTTTTTGCAAAACGTTTGTCAAAGAACATGTCTATCGCACAAAAACAATATGACTACTGATTCATTGTTTTTGCAGGTTGCTTGAGGAGATTCAAGTGAATATCGTGTATTCTTTAAATTCATTTTTAGGCACTTAAATTGCTATCTAGTTAAAGAACAAATCTATCTTTTGTGTTTTAAAAAAAATCTAAGAGGTAGGAGAGTATCCTCTTATCTGCACACACAATCAGAGATCTAGACCGTTGAAGTTTTTTTTAAGTTTGAGATTTGTGTACCTTTAGCGAGCCTATCACAATGGGAAAAAGTAATCACCATGAGAGAACGACCCAAGTGAGTACAGCTGGACCTGAACATTCCAACTCACTATAATAAATAGGCCTCTGGTGATTAAAGTCTCAGAGGACGAGATTTTTTGAGTTTTCTCTTGAGATCTCTTATATCAAACATTTTGTAGGGCCTCACGGTCTCAATCACGTTTACCTGACTACAACTTGTTTCAGTACCTTGTCGGGCTATAGGCCTCAATCATGCTTGCGTGGCTTCAAAGGGTAATTTCGAACGAAATTCCTAACTAAGAACTATAAGATAGAGGCTACCCGATTCACCTCCGAAAGGGGGATACTTTTTGTGCAAGAGAGATAGTAACTCTCCCAAGATACTTACCATTTCATGCCCCCATTAGCATTTGGATTTGGCTAATACAGTGTTGATAATCCATTGTGTGAGACTAAGCGACCGTATTCTGATTAGCTATTGGTTGTGTACCTAAGTCTTCAAGCAAAGATTTTCTTCTCTAAGCCAACTTCCGTAGGGTTAGCGTGATGTGCTTGAAGTTATTATACATTTTGCGTGTTTACTATGTTTTCATCCCTGAAACTGAAACTGAAATATTGAAACTGGAGAAAACAATCAACAATGTCAAAAACTCAGTGATCAAAACTCTGTCCGTGCCAAAAACTAGTCTCTGTCAGTCATCAAAATTGTCTGTGTCATAAACTAGTCTCTGTCAGTCATCAAAACTATGTTCGTGTCAGAATATCGTCTTTGTTTAGTCCTCTATCATACGAGTCTACGTCTGGCTATACACCTGTTGTCATATGAGTATTAATTGGTCCTGTCAGTTTATCGTCTGGTCCTGTCAGAAGTGTCATCCAGGTCCTCATAATTGTCGTTCGGTTCCTAGAGAATTGTCGTCTGACCTTAATATATTATTTTACGAATAATCATTATCCTCATCAGATTGTTATCTGGAGAACACTAAACTGTTGTGCGAGTATAGGCAACAACTCGTACGAGAAACTGCCTGTGTCATCTGGGAACTGTTAAATCGTTGTCTAGGTCTGAAAACTTTGTCCTACGAATTCTTGATTTTGTCAGTCTAGAAACTTGTCTGTTTACACATTTTTTCAGAATTGACATACTTGCCTAATCAGTCTACAGTGAGCATAAATTTGGTCATCATAATTCTGCGCATAAACAAATTTTGATAGTGTACCCCTATCGTTGTGTTGCACGATTTTGTTGATCATCTTTCAGCTAGTTCAATCAACTACTTATCAAACTAAATCAAACTAAGTTTCTTAGATCACGTCTTATACATAATAGATTGTTCCTGAAACCAGACTGAGTCTTAGTCACTTCTCTCAAAATCACTACGTTAAATGAACAACTAGCTCCAATTTGATCTTGACATCTGCATCACACCTAGCTCTCAGTCACATCAGTTATAAATGCTTGTTCAAACCAGAAGTTCTCGTAAAAAAACTACCAAAGGTAAATGACAATCCTTTTCATTACAGACTAATCCATTCTTTATAGAAGACCCCATCTCTAACAAACCTTCATCGTCAAATATACCAATTTTTGATCAATCCTTATCTCCCACCATGTCTGAAGAAAGGAAAGAAAGAGAAGCTGTTAAACATGATACTTATGACAATATCAACACCCATGCTAATAACAGTGATTCCTCATCTAGCGAGTCTAAAGCCTCTGAATCTACAAAAGTTGTTATAAATAACTGTCAAAAGGATAAAGATTTTTGAAAAATGATGAAGATTATCATGGTTAGAGAAAAAGAAGATTATTTTCTAGAGTTAGCAAAGCAAGGTGCTAAACTTCCCACTAATTATAACGTTGAAACCCTTATCAATAAAGAGGAAGGGACACCATTAGCGTTGGTAAACAAACAATTGCAAGCGTTACAGACTGAAATCAAAGAATTGAAAAACAAGGATAAATCATCTACGCAATATTCTTTAGACACGATCTGCCCGTTCTCATTTGACAAAAACCTTCATATGCCTCCATTTCCTTCAAGAGTGGAGATTCCTAAGTTTGACAAATTTGAGGGTAATGTAGATCCTTAAGACCATGTCAGAGAATTTTGTGCTTTATGTATGGAGTTCATGCATGAACAAACATATCTCATGCGCCTTTTCCCGAGGAGTTTAGGAGGACAAGCTATGGAATGGTTTTCAAGCCTACCTATGGGAATTAAATCTTTTGAGGAATTAGTCGAATTATTTCTCCAACAATACTCCTATAACATTCGTCATCCAGTCACTATGATCGAGCTTTGCAATACCAAACAGGAAACAGGGAAACCTTTTCTCACTTTTCTTCAATGTTGGAGAAAGATGTTCTCTAGATATTCACGACCTATTCCAGATTTTGAGAAGATGGATATCTTTGTCAATAACCTGATCCCTGAATTGAAATACAATATCCAGATGCAAGTGTACCCTTCATTCAACAAAATGGTAGATAGTGCCCTCAGAATGGAAGATGTGCTTATAAAGAAAGGAGATATATCACTTTGGAAAGAAACACAACAAGGTTCTAGTTCCAAAGAGAAGAATAAATACTGGAAATACGACAAAGATAACAATAGAAACATTGTCAATGATAGAGTGGTGGACACTGTCAGGGATAACTTTAAGAAACCACCCCCCTGGGCAACTGTGTAAAATCCTGGCGAATCAGACATTATTTTCGGGGGGGAATTTTCATATTGATGGCGATTTTTTTTTTTAAAATAGGGAAAAAAATTATTTCTTATTGGTGATTTTTTTCTAGGGTACGAAAAATCCATAAATTTCTGGCGAATAATACCTTGTTCTATGGGAAAAATATTTATTGTGGGAGGCAAATATTTTTTGTTAAAAAGAACAAATATATAATTGTATGAGCAAAAATTTTTACTCCGAAGGAAAAATTATTTAAATGTATTGGTGATTTTTATCCACCGCTTGAAAATTATTTAAATGTATTGGCAATTTTTATCCACTGCTTGAAAATTATTGAATTTGTTTTGGCGAATATTTTGTTATTTATGGAAAAATATATAATTTATTGGCAATTTCATGAATTCATTGCCATTAATAGACAAGGCACATCACATCACATTAGTACATCACATCACATTAATTCTTAATACGTTGAGTCTGGACTCTGCACGATGTATCAATAATCATGGCCTCTTTGACACGTGAAGGGTGACACGTACCTAAAATCTATCAATGATTTTAAACCATTCGATGATCGTAGATCAATGGCTGAAGTTTTATTTCGGCCCAATTTTCTGAAGAGAACATAGCTCACCAGAAAGTGCCTAGACTGGAATTGGATTTAATAGACACGTATCAAATGTCATGAATCACGATCGATAATTTTGTTCATTTAATAAATATCTTTTCAGTAATTGCCAACTTGCCAACTTGGTTAAGGTTTATAGTTGTTTCCATTTTTGCACAATAGTGCATTTATGGGAAAGATTTGCAGAGATACGAAAGATTTAAAAAAATTGAAAGCAATTAATACGGTTAAAGAAGTAATTATTACAATCAAGAGCTTCAACTATTTATATACGATCTCTGCTTCTTTAATCTTCAATTAGCCTTTGCCATTTGGTAGATAAATCATTGGAGCTGTATTTAAATTCTTCCTCTGGTTTAGGTTTATAGGCTCAGGTTGTTTAGTTTGTTAATCTGTTTTCTCAAGATGGACACTCCCATCTACTTGAGAAACATTTCTGCAGAGGACCAGAGGGTCTTTCTAGGCTCCGTTAGAGACCCAACCCTCCAATCAGTCTGCAAGGAGGTTGGGTCGTTCACTAATGAGGCTGTGTGGATGGTGCTGGGCAGAGAGTTTTTGTGAAACAAAAATAGGTACCGTGTTAACACGAACATTACATCCCGCTTCTTAGCGTCTCTTCTAGACCTCAGAGGAGACAAGGTGGATATGCTGATGCTATTGAGGAAGATTTTTAAGGAATACTTCCTTGGAGACGACATTACTCTTGTCGTCCTTGCAGAAGTAGGGGTGGGGATCCCTTGGGCGAGTGAATTATCCAAGCTTCTCCTCCTTGACCAAACAATGCCAGCGGCCAGACAACCATTTCTCCTGAACCTGAATGTTGAGCAGTTGATGCGTCATAGGAAATGCAGGGACTTCTTCTGGAAATAGTTGCTCCTGGACGACTTTCCAAACTATATGTGGCTTGAAGAATTCTCTCAGCTTATGCTGTTTGAAGAATTATACATGGAAGGAGGGCTAGATTCTTAGGGAAAAATTATAAACAATTCCACTACCTGTACCCTAGCCCTGCCCCCTGGGTCCCTAGTAGTTTTTTTTTCCTATGTCCTCGAACCCTAACAGGCTCAGTGCTAGTGGCTCACTCATTTTGGATTTTAAGTTTTTGAGGGACTCAAGTCTCAGACTTAAAAATTGTAAATTTCCAAAGCATAAATATTAATGATAATTTATCAAATTCTAGTTTGTTTCAGTTTGCCTCTTAGAGTCTTATGGATATAAATATAAAAAATGCTTTCTATAATTCCATTTCATTTTTATTAATTAAAGTTTTTCAAATGCTTTTTGTATATAAGCTACATTATTTCAATTATTTGTTAAACAATGGAAATTAATTTAATACTGTGATTTTTTTTATGTAATGCTTCTTCCTCTATATTTAATATATAAATTTTTTTTTAGTTCGTTCCATTAATTATTTATATATTGATTATGGTTGATTATAATTTTATAAATATATAGTTAAGATTTGAACTAAAACTCCAACTTATATAAAACTAAATTTAATTATATTAAACTTACTTATTTTAATTATATTAAATTAAAATCTATATTAAACTAAATTTATGTTGAACAGTGAACTTCTATATTTATTTTTAGTCTTTATTTATTTATTAAATTAAAATTTATATTACACTTAATTTATGTTGAACTTTTATATATATTTTTAAACTATTTTTTAAAATTATATATCGTAAACATATTTTTAAAGAATTTTGTTAAACTTTAAATTAATACACTAAATTTATGTTGAACATTTATATATATTTTTAAACTATTTTTAAAAATTATGTATCGTAAACATATTTTTAAAGAATTTTGTTAAACTTTAAATTAATATTTTAGATTTAATATTGAATGTTTTCTTTTTTATATTTAACTTTTACCTTTCAAATTGTATATCAAAAATTCAAAATTTATATTTTTATTTAGTTATTTGTTTTATTCTAGAAACTAAGTTTCATGTTTTATACTACTTTTCAATTTCATATTTTTACAAATAATATTAACATTAGATTTAATAGTTATCTCAAACTATTGCACATCTTTAAAATTTAAATGTCTCTTATTATGGGACCGACGACATCTGACAACACTCAACAGGTACCATCGTCCGTTGGATGATCAAAGATCAACGACTCAGGGTGGATTTCGGCCCAAATGTGGGAAGTGAATACATTTGTGAGAACTTCACCCGAAATTTAGCATTTTAAATTTAATTAAATATAATTAAGTCTATAAAGCTCTTTTTCGGGCGGAATTTTAAAATGATTAAATAGACTTAAAAAATAGACTCGAAAAGTGACACGAGTATGGTGACGTGCCATAAAAATGGCAAAAGTCATGGGACCCATGACATCTGACAACAGATACCATCGTCCATTGGATGAGAAAAGATCAACGATTTAGGGTGGATTTTGGCCAAAATGTGGGAAGTGAACACATTTGTGAGAACTTCGCCCGAAATTTAACATTTTAAATTTAATTAAATATAATTAAGTCTATAAAGCTCTTTTTCGGGCGGTATTTTAAAATGATTAAATAGACTTAAAAACCAGACCCAAAAAGTGACACAAGTATGGTGACGTGCCAGAAAAATGGCAGAAGTCATGGGACAAACGACATCTGACAATAGGTACCATCATCCATTGGATGAGCAAAGATCAACGACTTAGGGTGGACTTCGGCACAAATGTGGGAAGTGAACACATTTGTGAGAACTTCGCCCAGAATTTAACATTTTAAATTTAATTAAATATAATTAAGTCTATAAAGATCTTTTTCAGGTGGAAGTTTAAAATGATTAAATAGACTTAAAAAACAGACCCGAAAATTGACACAAGTATGGTGACGTGCCAGAAAAATGGTTGAAGTCATGGGACCCATGACATCTGACAACAAGTACAATCGTCCGTTGGATGAGTAAAGTTCAACGACTTAGGGTGGATTTCGGCTCAAATGTGGGAAGTGAACACATTTGTGAGAACTTCGCCCGGAATTGAAACGTTTTAAATTTAATTAAATATAATTAAGTCTAATGTCCTCAGAATTTATACTGAAGTAATGATTCTAATGAATGTTTTGTCCTTCGACATGGAATAGTTATTAATAATAATTAATAAAATTACAACATGATTCTAGATATTTTGCCAATTGGCATCATCCGTTGGATTAGTTAAGATCAACTGTTGGATGAGTTAAGATCAATGGCTTAGGGTGGATTTTGGCCCGAATGTGGGAAGTGAACACATTTGTGAGAACTTCACTCGGAATTGAACGTTTTACATTTAATGTCTTTAGAATTTATACTGAAGTAATGAATGTTTTGTCCTTTGGCATGAAATAGTTATTAATAATAATTAATAAAATTACAACATGATTCTAGATATTTTGCCCTTTAGGTATTACTTTTCTACTTTTTAGAGTTTTCAAAATAAGAGACTCATAAATCATAATCGTATTTCATTTCATGGACAAATAGAGAAAATTGAGGGAGATTCAGAAACAACTACTAGATTGAGGAATGCAAGTTGCAACAAAGACTCTCTGTGCCAATCTAGTGAAATATAAATTCCGGGTAAAATCTAGAACATCTACATCCCGCCTTTTTTTCTTTTGGTAATCTCGTGGTCCAATTTGAGGGTTAGCATTTTCAGGTTTTTATCTAGCATTATTTTGAATTATTAACAATAATAGTGATGGGGAAAATGAGAAACAGTAGTTCAACAAGAAGCCAAGAGAAAAAAAAAAAAAAGTACCTAACCGAACTGGTTAAAACACCAGGTTTCACTGATGAATACCATGATATTTATGACCCTGCTATCCGTGGTGAAAAGCGTGTCATAGATATTAGATATGCATTGTCTAGTAAGGCGACAGATCCATGCAGGGCAAAATTTATTGTTTTCAACCCAATGTTACAACAAAGAACATATAAAATTGCATCGTGGGATGTTGGATTAGGAAGCATGGTGTTACCTAAAGTATTCCCTTGCCCTGATTTTGTCATGGTCTGTGCCGAAATTTATGATGAAGATAAAAAAGAAATTGTCAATAAAAATACAAAAGAAGAAATTCTATCCATAAACGAGGAAGAATTTTCTCGTTTGTTGAACCTAGGATTTGAAGCCCAAAACTCAAACATCCAAATTGACTTTGAAAAGATTGCAGAGAATTATGAGAGTCTCAATCCAAGGTGCAGCGATTCATTTATCAAAGGTCTAATAAAGAGTGGTACTGGTATTGTGTTGGATCAGAATCATAAGCCTCCTTATGATTCTAACATTTTTGTTCCATGGGTTGGGGATGCTATTTCCTTGCTGTCGTTTTGCCTGGGATTGGAAAAGGATAGGGAAGTGGGTGCAAGCCTTCTTGAAATGATTAATAATATCCATTGTGTAGGTCAGCCAGTAAGATATAATTTTATTGAGCACATTGTAAAATCCATGCAAAAACAATTACTTAGGATAAAAAAAGGTTCCTGTAAGACATTTAGATTCTCATCCTACTTGTTCTATCTCCTTGTTTCCAAGTATCGTGCAATATTCGAGACCAACAAGCTTCAAATTGTGAGCTATAAGATTGATGAGAAGACTAGGAAGAGAATAGAGTGTCCAATATATGATTGGACACCAAAGATAAGGATGCATGATAACAGAAAGAACTACAACCATTTTGTAGACTTCTTTTTGGAACCAATGTATAATGAAATTACAAGCACTCCAATGCCTAGGTTGCCTGTGTCTTGTAGAGATTGCATTCAACTTGGAAGTCAAATAGAATTGGCTGGCTGGCTCTTCATGGAAGAATTCACTGTGCTAAGATTTTACAGATCGGCAGTAAAACCATACAGACTTCCAATACATGTGACAAAGAGGGTATTTGCATTAGAGTATGTACGACAATTCAAGAGAATAGATAGGCACTTCCATGGTCAGCAAAAGAAGAGCATATTTCCTTCCTTGCCTTTCTCATGTGGAGGGTTCACATTTGAGAGAAAAGCATTCAATGTGGCACATGATTTTTTGACAATTTTTAACTTTGGTGATGAGAGTCTCTGGCAGTATGATCCAATCGGTGTAGTTCAAGCAAGGCTTAAGAAAAATGGGAACTCTTCATCTTTATGTCAACATGAAAGTAAACCATTGCTAGAAAAGCTTAGAAACATGGACTCTTGGGATGAGGTTAAAAAAGAGATGGAGAAAATTGCAGCTGACAATAACATCTCAACAAAAGAAATTTCATCACAAATTATGACATTGCACACACAGAGGACAACAGAGGAGGGCCAGGGCATCCAAAATAGGAGGTCCTATAATTTCTACCTAAAATCTACTAATCCATCTAAGAAATCTATTCCCAAATTAATTCTGCACGAATGTAAAGAGAATTATTGGAATCAAACCAAAATAAATGATTTTTGGACTATGAGGAGGAATCTTGGTGAACCAAAGACAAGTGCAGAATTTGAGACCATCGACGAGGAAGGAGAGTTTAGCAAATTGTGGAATATGGAGCATCCCAAAACAACACCTGACAGGAGTGAAGATGATGATCAGTATGAGGTTGAGCCCACTCAAACAACTACTATAGTCCCTAAAATATTAGGTGCAATCCATGAGGCAATGAAAGACAAATATAGAAAAGGGGCAAGCATTATGGAAAAAATGGGTTTTGAAGGTGGTGGTCTAGGTCCCAGAGGAGATGGCATTTGGTATCCACTTCAGGTACAACTTCCATCAGGGTCAAAATCAAAAGGTCCTGTTAAACCAGTCATTGGACTTGATTCTTCAGATTCATCACGGATAGGTACTACTCATTACCCTTAGGGTCCACCTACATTTGTTTCAAGTTCAAATCCACAACCACCACCACATCATGGTATTCCCATTGGTGGTGAATCAAGTGCCACTGCCACTGGTGGGGAATCTAGGGATAGTATTCCTATTATTGTTCAGTCAAGTGCTGCTGTGATTGGTGGGGTTGGCATGGGTACCACTACTGATACTAGTTGTCTTGGTGTTGGACAAGGGAAACAACAAAAAATCTCTTGTAAGAGGCTACTAGTGGTAGATACTCAATCTCATACTATTGAGAATCCTATATCAAGTGCCACTGACACTACAAATCAATCATTTGCAGCTTCAGATCACACACCTCAAAAGATTATGAAAACTACACATGAAAGTGTCAGTGGGAGTGGGACAAGATCAAGAACTGTTGTTGGTAATCCTCGTCAAGCATTAGTTAAAACCATAGGAATAAGTGGAACTGGAGCCTATGGTATTCCTATGTCACCTTTCAAACATTCAATTGCTTCAGCAAGCCCAGATTTTCAATTTCGTGATTACTATGAATTATATGAACACACAACAAAAGCAAATAAAGAAAAAAAGAAAGCATTTCATAGGGTTTCCTTGATTGAATTTGTAAACGAACAGCTTGCAAGGAACAAGATATTTCCAACATATGACCCACAGAAAGATATGATGGAGTTCATGGTTGTTATGCCCCCGGCCGCAACTAAAGATAAAAATCCACCACAAAGTCAGATAGATCCCTCTGAATTTCAAGTTAGCACCCTCCAAATGGATTTTTCCAAAGTACATAATGTGGACAAAATTAGTGTGTCAAAAAGGACTAACGAAGTGGTCTACACTTCACTGCTAAAGGTGGAGAGAGAAAAAAATAAACTAGAGAAACAAATAGAAAAGTTACAGGTAGACCTGGAAAACGAAAAAATCAAGGAGGAAAGCAGCAGATAGCAAGTGCAATGATTTATAGAAAAGGATAAAAAATTCGGGCTCTGCAGGAGAAATTGTAGAGCAAGAGAAGATGGATGCAAAATTGAAGGACCTGATAGAAAAACTGGCTAAAAGCAGTAAAAAAATTGATGAGGAAAGAGCCAGTTTTCAAAAATTATACAAAAGTTATGAGTCTGCTACTGCCGAAATGAAAAAATTACAGGACCTATTGGATCATGGGAAGGAAAAAGAAAAACATTTGCAAGAGGAAGTAGAGGAAGAAAAAAAAATGTGCACAAATGAAAGAAGACCTGCTCAATGCAAATGATAAAATAAAAACTTTGGAGGATAGATTGAAAGATAATATGAAAAATACAACGAAGTATATACAAGAAAACATTTGGCGGCAAATAATGCAGAGGAGTGACAAGTTGTGTGAATGGTTTCAATTGACTGAAAGTCCGAGACTAATTTATATGAAAATCAAAGGGCACTATGAGAAGAGCACACATGTTTATTCAAAAGAGGATATGGCAAAAAAGATTCTGAAAGTAGTCTACAGTTCCAGTGACACCTACTTGGCATCCAAGGGAATTAAGAGCCGCATTGATGCCATAGTTAAGACAACATCTATCATTCAAAAATGCTAGAAGCTGAGGGAAACATCAAAAGTTATGGAAAATTGTGGAAAAAAGATCTTGAAGCTGCAAGAAAAGAAAAATAATTTGATTAAACTTGGTTTGCCTAAGATCGTTGACCCATCAAATAAATTCATTGGAGAAGAAGCTTACAAAAAAAACATGGAGATAAAAATGAAGTCTGATTTAGACTTGCTTCCAAAGGACACAACTCCGCAAAGCTTTCTGGAATTCATCCAACCATTTACAACTCTAAATTCGGTATTGGATGAAATAATGATGTCAAGTAAATCTTCTAAATATGGAATGTTGACAAAGTTGGAGTTGACTTTCCATAGTTTACAAAATATTGACCTTCCATTAGGCGAAGAGTGGAGCACCTTACAAAAACTGGCACAAAAATCTTAAGAATCATAGTATGTATTGCACAATTTTCTTCTTTTACTCTTAATTTCAAGGTTTTATGTTTTTTCTGTTTGCTATTTTGCTAATCCAGCCTATGAATCTATGATGCACTCGCTATTGTTATTTTGCTAATCCAGCCTATGTATCTATTTTATGAATAGGAAAAAACCAACACTCGCTATTGCTATTTTGCTAATCCAGCCTATGAATCTATGATGCACAATGCAAAACTTCAGCCAATAAATTTGTATTCTCAAATTCTCCTTTGCTTTAACATTTATGCATTTCTCTATTTCTGATTAGTAGGTTTTAGGCATTGCTATTATCTATGTTTAATTTGTCATGGCGTGAATTAATATTTAATTTTGAACTCTGTTTTTTGAACAGGAGACATCAAATATGTAGCAGATGTTAAATTGCTAATACAACCTGTGATGGCCATGTAAATCTGTGCTGAGTTTGTGATTTTGATGTTCAGTCTTCACATGTTGCAAACTTGCAATTCGACTTGAAGCTGTTGTTGCTCCCTTGTTTCTATAAAAGAGAATTTAGGGTCATTTGCAAAGGGTTCTGAAACTTTGTATTCACTTTTGCATGGACATTGGAGAATCACACAGGAGCTGTTGTTGTTCTCTTGTTTTTATAAAAGGGAATTCAGGGTCATTTGCAAAAGGTTCTAAAACTTTGTATTCACTTTTGCAATTTGCATGGAGAATCACATAGATTGGTGTATTACTATTGAATGAATTGTATCATATGGCTATATTTTGAAAGAATTAATGAAAATCTAAGTTCTCGACATGTGTATTACTATTGAATGAATTGTATCATATGGTTCTGAAATGTATCACACAGATTTGAGACTCAAACATGTATAAATACACAATAAACATCTGTGTATCAATAAACACATTATGGTTTTTTTTTATTATACTATTTTAAATCTGGAAATAGAAAGTTGAAAAATATAACTACAAATCAATATTAAATTCTAATTGCAAAAAGTAATATGCTTTTGTAATATGAATGATGAGATACAGTAATAAGATTAATAAATACCAATCTCTTACAGTTGCCATTCATCCTCATCAAATTTAGAGCTTTCTTGATTCTTGTCTGTAGTTTGAGTTTCTTCACTCTGAGTCTGCATACCTTCACCGAACTACATCTCAATGCTACCAGTAGGTCCAGTACATGAGTCAATAGTCCCATTGGCACTTTGGTTTGAAGTGTTGTCCAAAACCTCTTCTTTCACATTTGGACATCCAGATTTGCAGTGCCCTATCGTAAGGAAAAGTGTGGACATCATACCTAGATGTATAGAGCCTCAAGAAATTTTCCAAATTTTGGTCTAGTTTGTTTCTTAGCTTTGATTTTAGGAACCCCAAAGCACTGAAAACTCTCTCATCTTCCACCAAAACCAATATCATGGTAAGACATAAATCAACAAGCTTCACATATTCTGGCATTGAATCATGCAATGTTGAGTTCTCAGCTATAGTTTTCCAAAGCCTTGTTACTGATCCCTCTTCATGGGGATTCTCCATTTTTCCATATTGTTCTTTCATAGTGAATGCAAAATGAGATGATTACTCTCGAAGATGAGTTTCGTCTAATATTCCATTTATAGTTACTCCATTCAATTCTCTGGATATGCAAAATTATTTTATCAAAGTCAATAGCTTACTTCAAAAATCAGCTACACTACTGAGGCTCCAATATTGAGGAAACACAATAGGCATGGCTTCGAGTAGGTTGTTAGGAGAGAATATGCTTCTAAATTGTGAGGAAGGATCATATGCAATTTTATTCATAGAAGTAGTTACAGTCTCAACAATCTTGTCGAAATCTTCCCTTTTAACTCTTGCTAGTTGCTTCCTCAGGCGCTTTCCTGGTTCCTCGGGGTCGACTGTGGCATAGAAGTGCATTGGTATCTCAACTCCCTGTACATTGGCACATACCTCCCCGTCTCCACCGATTTGTAAAAAGTTATCAAGATTGTTCAAATTTGTGAGTGTCTGCCACTTAACAAATTTTTCATCAGATAGTGTTGGTTGATTTCAATAGAGATTGTCGAGGGTCATGCATGTCATCTTACGCAGCGTAGCATATTCTGCAATATACAGAGCTCTTTTTTGGGAAGCCTTCATAATAATCCTCATTTCCTCTAGCATGGGTAGAAGAGCTGCTAAAGTTAAGAGTGTCTCTAAATTACTTAACCTATGAAGAAGTTCAGGAAATTTCAGTTGATCTGATTCGTCGCGAGTTGTGTGAAATAGTCCAATCAAGGATGGCTATTCTGAAAAACACTCGATGCGCTAGATCATACAAAGAGATGCATCTGGTATCATTATCCTTAAGAAGCTTGTTCCCATCAGTTATTCCATCAACAAAGTGTTGAAATTCCATAAATCACTTGGGACTTCGACAGAAGTGTGAGTAGAGCTCTTTGATTAAAATTTCAATTTTTTTAACCGAAGCAAACTTGCTCACAATTCGAAAAGCTAGATTCATTGTGTGAGCCATGCAGTGAATTACAGTAATGTACGATACAAATGAAGTTTCAATCTTTGTACAAAGACCGTTCCTATGACTTTGCATTACTAAAGCTCCATCTACTCAAACACAAACCAATTTTTTGGCTACCGTCATGTCATCCATGCCTCCATATTCAATTAAACTTCTCTTTACTAGTTGAAATAAATTTTCTGCTGTCGCACTCTCCTTCATTTTAGCAATAGATAGTAGATGAGGTTGGAGGGTATGATTCTCTACAGTATAAACATGCATGCGTACCCATGAAGTATTATCTACTACCGTAACTTCGTCTAAAGAAAATGCAATAAAGTTTGACTCTCTTATTTTTTCCTTTACATCTTGTTTTTCAACCTCAACAAGACAACTTCCCCATTCCCATCCACTGTTTACTGACTAGTGTCTATTAGGATAGTTAGGAACTTTCAAAAAGTGTAATAAACCACTAATTGATGGGAAATCTGTCATAGCACGCCCTTTGCTCAAAATATAAAAAACAACGCTTAACTGAACAACTTTTCCCAGTTGTTCTATTTGCATTGCTTTTCCAAAAATAGCTTCAATAGAACCTTTAACTTCAACAGGCTTCATTTGTATTTTCTCATGAAAATAATACTCTTCAGCATTCCTCACATGCTTACATTTCTCCTTTGTTTTCCATCTTATCACTGATTTTTCAACCCCGTCTATCATTTGTTTTTCATAAACTTTACCCATATGCTTTTCCATGGTGTCAAATTTAAGCTACAACCTAATTTCCTTGTTATGTTTGCAAGTGCAAATCTTACACCTGCATTCTATTGGAGGCTCGCCTTCAATTAGATTCTCCACTAGTTCAATGAATGGATACTTTGATGCCCAATTAATTTGAAAATTCCTCATTGACATATCCTACTCCCGATCCTTTTTTGATTGTGGTTCACCCTTTTTTTGATATGGCTTTTCTTTTCCCCTTCTATGCATTATCATCAATGGCATTATCACTCAAGTCGATTATATCATTCCGACTAACTTGGGTATCTACCAGATAATCTTCTTCAAGATCATCCCGATCTGAGATATCAGGTTCGCCGCCGTCTTCAACATGCAATGTAGGTGGCAAATTTTGTACTTGTACTTGTGATGATGTACCTTCTTGATTTTCACCACAATCTTTTCCAATGCCAAAGTACGAAGACAACGTTCTTCTTTTTGTTGGCCTCTCCGACCTTCCCCACATTCAGGTTTCCTACCCCTCTTCCTGTTCAACATCTCCAACGAAATAAAGGCTGCCAAAAAAATATCAATTTGTTGAAGAAGCAATAATAGACTATAATGTATAATATACCACTTCAAAAATATGATCGCTCACCTTTAGATCACTAGCAGTTACCAATGCAGTCAACAACAATGATTTTCCTTGGTCTGAAACTTCGCTATTGATTAGAATTCAGAGTCTAGAACCCACCAGATTGTGTTGAGATAGATCTAATCTTTGCATGTATTTATACCAATCCTTATATGGCGAATTCTGCGGGAATTTTATATGGTATACAAATATTTGACGAATCCCGCATAACTATAACTCGACATGTAATTTTCGAGGTGATTATAGGTCGTCCAAATACGACATGTAATTTTTGAGGCGATTATAGGTCATCCAAATAATTGGCAATATTTGGGGTGAATGGAGACACGAGTCGGCAAGATGTCGGGTGAATTGGGTCCCCCTGGCTAACAAATCTTCACATGCCTATAGGCGAATTAAGGTCATCTATTAAGGCAACCTCAGAGAGTGTAGGAGAAAAAATTAAATTTACCGTGAGTCCACCATATATTGTATTGGCAAAATCATCGCATAGAAACATTTAATTGCATAAAACATATGGCGATCGGGTCGTGACTTTGACGAAAATTGATAATGTTCTGGCGACATGGCCATCCCCAGTCGGTACAAAATATTCGCCATTTTCGACATGGCCGACGTGAAAAATTCACCATTGGTGAATATTCGCCACTAAAGTAATCTCTAGACACTGTTAAACCAAAATCAAAACCCACAATATTTAATCTAGCTAGTGGCACACAAGCCCTCAAAGCAACAGAAAATGTGGCGGAAAACCCTCTGAAGAAATCAAAAGAGTGGTTTAAAGAGAAACCTTGGCTGTCAAAGCCTAACGCGATTTCACTCCTTTGGAGGAATCGTATGAATCAACTCTTAAGACTTTATTGGCAAATGATCTGATAACATTTTCAGACAACTCTAGACCAATGATCCAGAAGTTAAACCCAAATGGTGGAGGGAAAATGAGTACTATGAATATCATCGAAACAAGGGTCATATAACAAACAACTGCATGAAACTCAAATACGAGATTCAAGACCTCATCGATGCTGACAAAATTGTTGTTGGAAATCACACGACTAATGGTAATCACAAAGATTTTAAAGATCCCTTGCCTGCTTATGAACAAGGTGATTCCTCAAAATCCAAGGGACGTGCCAAAGTTAATTACACCTACACCAACAATGACAATGTGATCAACATGATTGAATCTTCCCAATCTGAGTATTGCAACGTGATCATAGTCAAAGATAAACAAAATAAAACGCAAACTACAAATGTTGTAACCTGCGCTCAAAAGAAGGTTACTCTAAAAGGAGCTAGTTCCTCAACTCTTGATCAAACAACATCAAACCTGCCGACTTCTTCAAATAGATAACTAGATACGATCACAGCTAAATCTAAGGAACTGGCTTCATCATCCTCTCTTGGTTACACCATTGTCTAACAATTGAAATGAACTACCGCTCAAATCTCCATTTTTGAATTGCTTAAGATCTCTTCTACTCATAGAGAGATCCTGGATAAAGCTTTGCTCACTACTAATGTCCCCAAAGATGTAGATCGGTTTCAATCTATTGTGGGTCACCCGACTTCACCTCATTACCTCACCTTCTCTGAAGAAGATGACAATTCACTGAATCACCCACATAACTAGCCATTACACATCAAATCTATGATCCATAAACACCGAGTCAAATATGTTTTGATGGATGGAGGCGCTTGGTTGAATATTTTTACCTACAATTTACTGACACAGTTGGGATTTTCTGAACATGTCATTGATCCAACAAAGAAAATAACAATCAAAGCTTATGATGAAGAAAAAAGAACCTCTAAAGGTCTGGTACTATTACCGATCAGGGTAGGACTTGTAGAGAGATGTTATTTTTCAGGTGCTTGACCTTCCTCTTTCATACAATATCTTGTTGGGCAAGTCATGGATTCACGAAATGCAAGCAATACCATCTACCTATCATCAGTGCTTGAAATTTCCTTATAATGGAGTTGAAGTCATTATTTCTGTTGATACAAGTTACACCTGTAGTGCATTGAAATAGTGTATTGATGCCTTTGTTCCTCATAACGGGGCAGCCTCTGTAGCTGAAAGTTCAGAAACTTTGATGAAAGACTTAGAAAAGAAATTGAAAATCACAAGTACTAGTATGAATGAGAAGAAATGGAAGGAATTAAAGAGTTTTTTGCACCACTGAACATTCCGGTCACATATACAAGAAGAAGGCAAGTAGATGATTCATAAACAGACTCGAATGAGTATGAATGAGGTCCAGAGCCTCTATTAGATGCATCTATTGAAGAAACTCCTGAATAACCTAGTGATATTATAGATGAAGCACAAGAAATAGTGCGCTTAAAACTACAAAAGAAAATAGAGGAAATCAGACTAAAAAGACAAGAAGACTATGAACAATGACTGAAAGAAGGAAGAGCACAAGAAAACTCTTCACCTACTATATCTCCCTCTAATGAGATAGAGAAAATGGGGTATGGGACTACAAATGAAGAATTGGAGGCTATAGAAGTAGGGCCGGTCATTAGTCCAGAGGAAGCTGAATGGAAAAGATGACAAAGACTAACATAGTCATCAAAGTTATGTCAACAAGTATGTCAACTACTAGTGATCATTGAACCAAATCACGAAGGAACTTGCAACATCAAAGATGTAGATATTGATACTATACACACTCTCACTAAGCCACTTGAAGAAGAGTTAGAGGCTTCATCTTTTGACTCTGATCACTCTGAAATAAGATCTATTTATGACATTACCTATTCGACACCAAACTATGACTACTTCGTCATGAATGTCGAAACTCTATGTGCTGAACCCGTTACTATCGAACCACGATATGTAGTAGAATCCAGAGTAGAAGCCGGTGCCAGTGGTAAGTCTGTTGGGTTAGGCTCCCTAAATACTAATGCAAACTTCGATAATATTGTTCTAACTCTTCCTAGTCTTGAGATGCTTACGCAAGGTAGTCTTCTAGAACTCGACTTGTCGGTCCAAGGTTGTGATGACAATACCATGAATTCCCTTGAATCTGTTAAATCTTTATCCCTGGTACATTATGAGCTTATTGACTATACTCTTCAAGATCAACCTTTGAATATACCTACCTTTGCCAATGACTATACATTAGCCTGTTATCTTAATGCAGTTGAACAAATGGAATCTTCCACTAGTGAACAAAGTGAGACCATGACAACAACAAATGCCAAGTATCTTAGTCGCAAACACCAAAAAAAGAAAAATAAGAGTTCTGATAGTGAAAACCACACTGTGGCGGTGTTAGAATAAAAAATAGTAAAAATAAAGGACGTACCTAACGGTGAAAACCTCTTTGAGGTGCCTGAAGGTGAGATACTTGACATTTTGCCTGATCACTTTCAAGAGCGATCATCAGTGCTGATAGAACCTACACAACCAGTAAAAATTGGAACAAAAGAAGCTCAACACACCATACAAGTAGCTCAATCCTTGTCAGCTGAAGAACTAAAAGAATCGGCTGATTTCTTCACGGAAAAGAAGATCAATTTTGCATGGACATATGGTGATATGCTGGGTCTGGATCTTGACCTCATAATGCATAATCTCTCTATCACTCCCGGAGTTAAACCTGTTAAGAAAAAACTTTGAAAAATGCATCCTCATTTTGTATTACTTATTAAAGATGAGCTAGAAAAAATACTAAAAGCTAGATTCATCAGAGCAATTGATTATGCCGAGTGGATATCTAATATTATACCTATTTCTAAACCTGACAAATCAATACATGTTTGCACAGAATTCAGATATTTAAACAAAGCTTGTCCAAAAGTTGATTTTCCACTACCCAAAATAGACATGATCATGGACATGACTGTTGGCTATGAAATGTGCTCTTTAATGGATGGTTTTTTTGGATACAATCAGATCAAAATTGCACCTGAGGATCAAGAGAAAACGACATTCACCTGTGCATGGGGAACCTTCTACTGGAATGTAATGCCCTTCGACTTAAACAATGCAGGTGCTACTTATCAAAGAGTTGTAACAACAATTTTTCATGATATGATGCACAAAAACATGGAGGATTATGTTGATGATACTATAGTTAAATCTATGAAAAGATCAACATGCCTATCAGAACTAGGTCCAATATTAGACAAGATGGAAAAATTCATACTCAAATTAAATCCTAAGAAATGTGCATTTGGGGTTACATCTGGTAAGCTCCTAGGATACATTGTTTTAGCGAAAGGAATTGAAGTGGATCCAGAAAAAGTTAAAGCTATCATGGAAATGCCACCTCCAAAGAATGTTAGTCAAATGAGAAGTTTACAAGGATGACTCCAATCAATAAGATGCTTTATTTCTCAGCTAGCAAATAAGGCTCAACCATTCACAAAGGCATTACAAAAAGGAGTTACATACAACTAGGATAAATATTGTGAACAACATCTAAAGAAAATCAAGGAATATCTTTCTAATCCACCTATATTGATGCCACCAATTCAAGGCTACATATCAGCTACTGATACATCACTGGGGGCACTTTTGGAACAACAAGATGAGAATAAAAGAGAAAGAGATATATACTGTATCAGCAAGACCTTGGTGTTCTATGAGATGAACTATACTATCATAGAAAAAACTTGTTTGGCATTGGTCTTTGCATCACATAAATTAAGACACTACATGCTTACAGAGTCTATCAAACTGGTGGCTAAGATTGATCCGCTCAAATATCTTCTCAGCAAAGAAACACTTACAGGGAGATTGGCTAAATGGGTCATGGTTCTTACCAAATTTGACATTGAATATATAGAAAGAAAAGCTATCAAAGGACAGGTCATTGCAGATCAACTTGTTGATGCTTTGCTTGAAGACAATCAACCTTTGCACATAGAATTTCTGGATGAATCCGTCATGCACCTTACTCAGCAATCCTGGAAAATGTTATTTGATGGGTCTTTCACTCAACAAGGTTATGGTGCTGGAATACTTTTTATCACTCCTGAAAGATAAAGGCGTACAAGATTCTCTTTCCTTGTACCAATGTAATATTGCAGAATATGGAGCCTTGGTAAATGGAATCAAGCTAGCTATTATTGAATGGAAGGTTGTTGAGTTACACATCTATGGAGACTCTTAGCTGATTATCAGCCAAATCAATAACACATATCAAACTCGGGATGAGAAACAGATGCCTTATAAAAGAATGGTTGATGACCTCAAGAAATACTTTACCTTTGTATCATTTTAGCAGATTCCTAGATCAACAAATAGAGCAACAGATGCTATGGCTACCTTGGCATCTATACCACAACTACAAGAATCTGAGTTCCACTATGAATTCCTGGTGGAAGAGTTACATTATCCTACTTATGATTCTCCTTATTCCTAGATGGTTTGTTCTATCATTGGACATGATTCATCTTTCCATAGCCACATTTACTCTTACTTGCATGACCAAATTATCCCTGCTAATCTTACCCATAATGAGCAAAGAAACCCAATCCGAAATGCTTCATGGTATGTCATTATCGCTAATGATCTATATAGGCGTGGTTTGGATAGTACTTTGCTTAGGTGTCTAGAAACTGAAGAGTCCCAACGTGCATGATCGAAAGTCCATGAAGGTATTTGTGGATATCATTCAAATGGTCTTACTTTGGCTCATAAATTACTAAGGGCTGGCTACTACTGGCCAGATATGGAGAAAGATGCTATAAATTTGCTAAAACTTGTGAGAAGTGTCAGCTACATGGGAATCTCATGCATGGTCCAGCAAGGGATTTAATACCTTTCATCACACATTGGCCTTTTCAGTAATGGGCGTTTGACCTCATTGACCAAATCTATCCTACATCATCTAATGGACACAAGTTTATCATAACTACCACTGAGTACTTCACTAAGTGGGTGGAAGCCGTTCCGCTAATCAAAGCAATCGGTAAACAAGTAGCTCTATTCATCCTTAACTATATCATCTACAGGTATGGGATACCTTCTTCAATTGTGACTGACAATGGAGGGCAGTTCAAAAACAAAGATCTAGATGAGCTCTGTGAAAAGTTCATAATCAAACAACACTAGTCATCCATATACTACCCTAAAGGTAATGGACAAGCTGAAGCATCTAACAAAAATCTGTTGACTATCTTGCACAGAATGGTAAATAAATCTGGAAAGGATTGGCATCTGCAGCTCAATCCTGCACTATGGGCTTATAGAACAAGTATCAGAACACCTACTAGGGATACACCTTTTTCTTTGGTGTATGGATCCGAAGTAGTTTTGCCTATTGAGGTGGAAATACCTTCTTTGAGAGTTTCTTTGCAAGGTCTTATTACTGATGAAGACTATAGAATATCTAGATTGCAAGAACTCGAGTTGTTGGATGAACGTCGACAATTGGCGTTCGATCATTTGAGAGCCTACCAAAAGAGAATGTCTAGAGGTTATAACAAGAAAGTTCAACAAAGAGAATTTCTGGTTGGCGACCTTGTTTTGAGAGAAAATCCTAAAAATCAACAGTTTCGAGACAACAAAGGGAAGTTTGTATCCAACTGGCTGGGTTCCTACATCAATACTGCAATCTTTGACTTTGATGCCTATCAACTCTCAACATCGGAAAGAGAATAGCTTCGTGAACCGATCAACACCATCCACTTGAAGAAATTCTTCACTTAGTATTCTCTGCTCCAACAACCTGTATAGCTAAAAAATCCTATAAAAAAAAAAAAAAAAAGTCAATTAAAAAAAGGAAAAAAAGGGAAAAAAAGGGAAAAAAATAAAAATAAAATAATAATAATAATAAAAAAAAGAAAAAGAAAGGATCTTTGCCAAGCAGGTGAAAACCTGGTAAATAGGTGCCTCTTGTACTCAAGCGCTCCATCTATCAATGCAAATTTGACATTTCTCATTTTCATTCCCACTTTCCTGCATCTCTTCTTTCACTTGTACATATCTTTTAGTCACTCTTGTGACATCCTAGTTCTTTTGGAAGCCTCATGGCTTGAAACCAATCAATGTCCTAGTCTTAGGGTAATCGACAGATCAATCAAAATGTCCTAAGATGTTTAACCAAGTCATCTTTTTATCAGTAGTACCGGGTCATCCAATCTGAGTCAATCACTTGTCTCCTATCCACTATAAAGTTTTATCACTAAGTAAACAAGCAAAATAAGACTACTGAAAACAATCACTAAACTGTTTGAGATATGATTGAAATTTTCTTTGTGTGCTATCTTTTACATTGGTTTTCAATTATTATTCCCTCTGAGTAACTCGAGGAAGTTTATCTTGACTAAGAGGAGCAAGGATTGGGGGCATAATACTTTTATTTGTTTTCTTCTTGTAGGAGTGATTCCGATGATCTGGAAACATCTAATCATCTGGGTGTCTGTGATAAATGCCTTCACATCAAGGTGAAATCGCCACACATACCTTGACTCCTTTTATTTGTATGCTACAGGGAGGTTGGAGTCATTTCTTTGTCTGTTTCGAGGAAATTTTTTTAATGTGCAATCCGGATGCATGCGTAATTTGTCCAAGGATATGAATGATAAAA
The DNA here is from genome assembly GCF_030272615.1 of Cryptomeria japonica. Classification (NCBI taxonomy): domain Eukaryota; kingdom Viridiplantae; phylum Streptophyta; class Pinopsida; order Cupressales; family Cupressaceae; genus Cryptomeria; species Cryptomeria japonica. Next base: position 467,275,012 of record NC_081411.1, on the reverse strand, counting down.
GGGTCATTGTGGACAAGATAATTAATATTGCATATGAAAAGAAAGGAACTCTATTTTGCCTGTTGTGTTTGTAAAATGTCCAGTGATGAAAATTAAGCATAACAAATCCAGTGACTAAGTTTAAGTTGCATTCATTCTAAATTTTAGGTATTTCAAGTGGTTTCGGCATCATAACATTGATCTCTCTATCTTTTGAATGAGAGTTAGATGCAATCATCATTTCTCAGCTAAGTGGTCTCTTTTTCATTATCATTTTTCTGATCGAGTACTTGTGTATTTATATGTTAGCTGCATACATGAGCAACTTATATAGATCCATGCATTTCATTATATACTTATTTGCATTCATATTATTGCATGAAAAATAAACATTTGTGTTATTAGTTGCTCATTTTCATCATTTATTTGCATATGAAAAAAAAACATCTATATTCATCTCCATTACATACATCTATACTGAAAATATATGCATACATATAGAATAAAGCATATAAAAAGACATCTCATAATCAATCAACACAAGTACGATGAAATCAAATGAAGAGCTCATATATCTCGTCATAATCTCAGTGTCTAAGAGTACAAATGATATCAACCGTCATACACAATGTCTCATCAGAGAAATAATCATATAAGCTACAAAAATGGGGTATGTAAAAAAATCTAGGAGATATTAAAAATCTAGCTCTTTGCCTCTCCCTCATTGCCATGTGGAGGAGGTGGTGCCTATTGATTGACATCCTGTTTGGGTGCCCTAGCTCCCTCAGATCGAACCATATACTAAGAATATGGAACAACCTACTGTGCTACTGAGACCACTACATGATAAGCTAGAACATAATAAGATGCCCAACTCATCTGATGCAAAACCTCTCGTTGAAGAGAATCTTGCTTTGCTATCACCTCTGCAAGCTATCAATCATGCTCAACTCTGATCTCAATGAGTTGTCGATCTTTTTCTACCAGCTGCATCTGTGCCACTGTTAACTATGATTGCAAACCTGTCATCCTCGTCCTCAAAGACCGTACTACGTCTGGTACTGCCTGCTCTCTCCTATCATCCCCCTCTCTGCCTCCCTGCTCATCTCTCCATTTCCTAACCTGCCTAGGAGATACTCTCTCCTCCTCACCTCCAACCTCTACTGCCCTAGAACCACCATCCTCAACCCCAACAACTCCTAAGGAGACACCCTCCCCTCTCTATCGCTATCGACCTCTCGATGCTTCCCTGCTACTGCTAGCACTAGGATCACCTCTTGTCCGCCTAGGTGCATCCGCTCTCTATTCCTGTACCTGACCTGGTAGCTGTGCCTATGCTGGTGCATCCTCCTCAATCTCCTCTATAAGAGGCGCATGCTCTCCCAGATCTGTAAATCGAGGAAAATGATGTCTCTGAAACCAATCTCTATACTAGGGTAATACCCCACGTCTGCTACATCCTCTAGGTAATCCCATCTCTGCGGCTATAAACCCGGTAACTCCTACATGCTTAGTGCATATGAGTCCCGGTGCCCATCCTCATCTCTCCTCCTCCCGATATCGAGGATAGGCTATGAACTCCTAGGATATACTCTGTGGTCTCCCATACTATCTCATCACCCTAGATACTACAAATCGCTCAATAATAGAAAGCAATCTGCCAATGAGAGGTCGAGTCATAAACATATCCTTTCTCTCTGCTCTCCAATCATTCCATATCTCTAACTGTCTCCATACTACAATGATCAAATCATCCAACTGTCACCTCCAATAGTCAGTATTGCTCAAGTGGGGCTGAGTAACACAACTCAAATAACAACATACAATAGGCTGGTGTGCCTCCCGTGAATCATCTACAATAGGTCTGCATACCAAGATATGCTCCCATGCCCATATCTGTAAAACTAACACACCTACTACCATGCTCTTCCCCTCCCGATACACAATCTCATGCATCTCATGATACATATGAGTGAGTAAGCATGATCCCCACCCTAATCTAATTGGATGAGTCAATAACCTCTCAAGCAACCTGTCCCAACCACATAGAAATCCCTATTGTCCTCTATAAGGCATCACAAAACAACCAATCATACCAGCCAAAATGCAAGCCAGAGGGTACTGTGCACCATATCTACTCATCAAATCATCCCAAGTAATGGTGCGATCAAGGATAGTCTCATCATGAAATATCTGTCTCAAAGCCAAAATACTCGGTCGTGGAGTAGAATCATAATCAACCTTATCTCCAGCAAACGAAATCCTCAATATCCTGTATATATCCTTTGGTGTGATGGTCATCTCTCCAACTGGTAAATGAAAGGTGTTATGCTTAGAATGAAAATGCTCAATTAAAGCAGTCAACATACCGTGATTCACATAGATATCAGGCATCTGTAACAGGTATACGAATCCACACAAACCAATATGACCTCTCTCCGTGTTTGATAAATCACGCACTAGCCTCATTGTCGGCGGAAATTTATACTGAAACTAAATATCTGGAAACTGAATTTGCAACATCAAACATACAAATCATCAATACGTGGCCTAATTTGCGCTAACAATGTGTTAAACATGCCAACGAATCTAAATATACATCATTCAAAATAAAAAAATGTTGTTTACGCCTTAAAAACTACTTGTTGTTTTCCATACGAGTTTTCACAAACAAGCATCAACTCGTATGAGTAAACAATACGGCCCACATGAGTAAACATACCAATACGAGAATTTATTAAAGGTTGCACGACTAAATGGTCTCATAAGAACACTCTCGTACGATACCAAGGTATCTACCATATGACAAACCCTACAATCCTATACGAATAAACACTAAGCGACAGAAACTCGTACGAGAAATGGTAACGACTTGCACGATAAAACGATAACCACGACTTTAAACAAAATTAAAAATGCAAAAGTTCAACAAAAATTCAAAAATTGAGAAATGCAAAGGCTAAAGATCGATCACTTACTGTTGGGGCATAGTTTCGCGATCGATTATGACGTCTCTAGCGCTCGAATCGAAGCTCTTGAATCAAAATTGCTATTTTTCTTCGCAGGAGTTTTTTCAAAGTTTTAAAATTTGAGAGGTAAAAATGAATTGACAATGACACATTGAACCCCTTATATAGCCCAAACCCTAATTTTTAAACTTGCTCTGATGGACGTAAAACTTGTACCCTAAGCTAAATCTACTGTCCCAAGTCTATTTTCAGGATCAAAATCAAAATTTGACGTCAATTTTCTTGTCAAAATTTCACAATGTTGACCACTTAGCACTTTCATCGTCAAGTCAATTTTCAAATCATTTTGACACTCAAATCATCTTTGATCTCAAAATTAATTCTTTAACATCAATCTTCATGCTCAAATAATTATCATTGCTAAAAATTGCCTAAAATCATTGTACCCTTGCTAACTTTCGATTTCGCTCTCGAGGGGGCATACTCATTACATCTTTTTAGTTGTTATCATTATTCAAAAGTCAAGAAAATTTTCAAATCTTCATCTAAAGTCGAGCAAAAATATTTTCAGCCAAAGAAAATCAATTAAACCTTTCTACTAGGGGCATCTTAACTAAATCACCTTGTTTTAAGTTGAGATTCTTCGATGTCAAATAAAACAATCTCTAGGGGCATATCAATTTCTGTCCTTATTTGAATCAATCTTGAAATCAATGTTTAGTTTCATCACATCAAATTCTTTTTTAGTTTAATCGATTCTTGTTCAATCAAGTTCCGAATCAGTTTTATCTCTCGCTCAGTCGATTCTTGTTCAATCAAGTTCGAAATCAGTTTTTCCTCTCTTCACTCAATCTAGTTCAATCAAGTTCTAGAACGATGCTCGTTTCTTGATCCATCAAGTTCAAGAACGGTATCTTTCTCTTTGACGATTCTTGTTCAATCAAGTTCAGGATCGGTATCATTTTAATCAACTTTGTTCAGTTTCATCGCTTCAAATTAAGCTAAACATCTCGCTCTTCATCGATTTGTGATCCATCAAGTTTAGAACTGATATCTATTTGACATCAACTATTCTTTGAACCAATGCGCTGCTCGCACATTAATTCAAAGAGGGGTAAATGTAATACCCTAAAAATGGTCATCTAAACCATGGGCCCCTAATCTCGACAACATCACCAAGGTCCTAACCAAAGGCAATTAAATCAACCTTGAGCACCTAATTATTTAATTCTTCAATCATTAATGTTACATGGCAATAAATCACTCAATATTAATTAAATATTTATTTAATTAATTAATCATTCCAAGTAAATCATTTTGATCAATTATCCTATTTATTTAATTAAATATCCTAGCATATTTAATTAATAAATAAATTTGCCATTTAATCACAAAAAAAGGAATTAATTTACAGAAAAAGATTAATCACAAAGAGAGGAATTAATTTACAAAAAGAGTTTAATCACAAAAAGAGGAATTAATTTACAAAAAGAGATTTATTACAAAAAGAGGAATTAATCTGCAAAAGAAAGAGTTAAATTGAAAAGAAAAGAAAAGAATTAAATTGAGAGAAGAAATCAAAGTTAAGATGTTTCTTTTTCTAAAATTAAGATAACTTGAGAAATCAAAAAAGCAATTAAATTGAATTAATCATCTTCTCTAAAAATAAAACTCAAAGCTTTTCTTGAGGAAAGAGGTTTAGTTATATTGAAAAGCCTTTTTCTAAAAAAAAACCTTGAGAAAATTAAAGAAAAATGCACGGAATCACCTATTTTTATCTCAAGTGCATGGAATCAACAAAATTTTATCTCCAATGCAGAATTGGACTTATAATCTGAATGCATTCAATCAAGCTATAATTGGAATCTATCTCAAAATTAACTAAATCTGATCTCTCAATTATTTCAGTTATTCTGAAATGTGCTTTTTATTGAGGAATCTCAACTGCTCATTGTTAATCGATCTTGACTGTTGGTCTCTATTTTGAGTCTCTATAAATTCAGCCTTCATCTCTCATTCAAAACACCTTGGAGATTTATTGTTATTGTGTAGTTTTTGCTCTGGAGTCATTGAAGATATTGTGCTTTGAGATTATTGCATCTTTGTTTAGCTTTTTGCATATTTAGTTTGATCATGATTGCTTGAATTCATTTAGCTTAATATTCATTCATCTAGCTAATCTTGCATCCATTTAGCTTAATCTTGTGCTCATATAAATTAAATCCTTCGTCTTAGTGTAGTCTAGTCACCGGTATTGCTTAGACAAATATGAGAGCAAGTCTATACTCGCATCTTTTAGAAGGAAAAAGGTTGATTTGTATGGTTTTTATATTCATGATTATATCTGTCTAACCATGCATGCAATGACTTAATTGAAGTGTTGTGTCTTATAGCTTGACGAGACTTTATCCACTTTTTCACATACACACAATGAAGGTCAAATGACGCCCATCAATGGCAAATATGCAGGTCCAAATCAGTCTAAAAACAATGGCAACCAACCAACACTTGACACATTCACCAAAATGCCCAAGTTAAAGGGAAATATCCCCCTAAGTCAAAATCGCCTAGCTAAGGAGGATGGCGCCACCCCAAGAATTCACCCAAGGCAGCCCAAATACTCTCCAAATCACTCAAATGGTGTCTAAAAAAAATTGCCTAAGGCTGGAAGTGTAGAAAATAATCATCAAAGATGAACTTCAGCCTCAATGATGCCAAGAGAATATTTCACCAAAATCTTCCAATTGGAAGAAAATCGCCAAAAAATATGAAAATTCATCTTCTAAACAAGCTGCAATATCCTCTAAAAATGAAACCTAGGTTTGATTGGAAGAAATAACTTTAAATCTGCAACTTCAATCACCTCCAATGGTGTCCAATGGACACTTAGATAAAAAAATCACCTAGCTGGAAAAGTCACAATAAGCCACCAAAATGTCTTCAATTTGCCACTTAGCAATCACCATCAACAAATATAGTAATATAATATAGATGGCCTCTATCTTTAAACTAGTTTTCACCTTGGGTTTTCACCACACAAGCAATGTCGGATAAAAATTTGATACTTATACTTGCTTGGGGAAAATCGATTTGCTTCTAGAAGGTAAAAATCATTTAATATTTATTGCAAATCATTTATTAATTATTTTTTATTTTTTAAATAATTGTCAACACTTGTAAAAACAAGTAAATTTCGGTCAATTTATTTAAAATATTTTTAAATTTAGATAAAAAATGACCTCTAGGGGAAAATCACCCCATATTGGGACAAAAATCCCAATGAAAAAACTAATTAAAATCATTAAAAATGTTCTTGGGGAAAATCGCCCCATGTTGGGATAAAATCCCAACAAAATTTCATCAAACTTGCACAAATTCGCCTCCACAGGAAAATCGACCTTTGTTTGGAATGAAAATTCTAACTTTGATCTTGTCCTTCAGTTATCCAGACTCAAAATCGTCAAAATCATCACTGGTGGAAATTCACCACATGTCTGGAACCACCATTCGCATTAAAATCCTCAAAATTTGGTCACAAAAGTCCTGGTGGAAAAAATGATAGGCATCAAGAATCATCATTTTAGTCCTCATTAAAGTCATCCACAGTCCTGGTGGAAAAATGTGTGTCATCAAGAGGATTTCCCACACTTAGCCAAATTTTCATCATCCTAGTGGAAAATCACCCCATGTCTAGATAATGAGTGAGGGAAAATTAGGTCCATCAGGAATCTAGTGGAAATTCACACCCCATCAGGATTTTGAGTGGGGGAAAATCATGGGTCATCGGAAATGTGGGGGGAAAACACCTCCCATCAGGAATTTTGACATTTTGACCCCTAGAATATGGATTTTCATTAGGAATTTAATAGTTTAACCACTCAAAATCATCTGGATACTTAGAATTTTCAATAAAACGCATCGAGACATAGGCAAATTTACAAAAATTTGAGTGAAACAAAAGGAAAACTATCGGGATAAAGTGCAAAATCAACTTGAATAACTTCCTAGGTGTGAGAAAACAACTCCTAAAGGTCCTAAAACACTTTAGCACTTTAAAATCACCGACGATGTTCAAAAACACGTTAATGCTCAAAAGGTCTACACTTAGACAAAAATTAGGATCATTTAAAATCTCAACTTTTACGCACTTGGTCCTATAACTTCAAAACCCTAAACGGCAATAGGCATGATCAAATTTTTGAGACTCGGACACGAGAACTCAAAATTGCCCACTATGCTGCCAAAACCCTAAACTAAACAATGCAGAAAGAAAGAAAGAGGGGGTCCCCATTTGAAATGGGGCAATGTGTGAAAAGGTCACAACATCTATCTTGGTCGTGAATTTTTAGACCTTGTCCGTATTATTGTAATGAGCATTTGGGGCAACAAATCAGATCTGTTTTCTATTCTTTATTTCTTTCTCAGTGTACATATGAAACCATGTGTTGGGTTGGTGTATAATACAAATTTTTATATATAGCTTTCAGTCTTCAGTGTAACATTTTTTATCATCTTATTATTTCGTGATTGTATTTTAATGGAAAAATATTTGTGCTAGGTCCCTTCCATCCCCTTATGGATTTGACAGAAATGAGTATTAAGAATAAAATATTGACCATATAGCTAGAAGAAGAATCAAACCCTAGTAGTAGTTAGTTTGAAGGATATTTTGAATTTGAGAAGTTGAAGGTTGCAGTTAACATCCAAGCATTAAAATATCATACATAATTTGGAGTAACAAAACATAGAGAAAAGGGAGTTGGCCCAAGGTCCCTTCTCAGCTGGGCAACAATCATGCATTGAAAACATTGTCTCACCATAACTTAACATTGGAGTACATTGGAGTAATTAAGTGTTAAGGTATGCATTTTTCTCTTTATATTTTGCTGCTATTTTAGTATTTATGCAAACGTATGTGAACCTACATGTTAGTAAAAATACATAGCAACAAATGATACATGGAAATAAAAGGTTATCATTTTCTTGGGCCATTGAAATATGTCTCAGTTGTTAAGTCAACAGATAAATCGAGAGCCAAATAAACCTATAAGATACTCCTTGATTTGTGTATTAGAAAAGTGCATATGAAGTGAGAAGAAAGAAAAATGTAACAAAAATCAGAGGATGTAGATGTAATTCACAGTTGTAATTTTGAAATCTTGAATATGAAAAATAAATAATGTTAGCTGGGAGTGTTTTATGCCTTACATAAATAATATCTTAACAATATTGTCATGTTGATCTTCACAGATTTGGGTGCGAATGGGAGATTTTGAGATTTCTTTGTAAGATTAAAAATCACTTGGATGGTCTCTTGATGATGCGTATGGGGTGTTACAACCCTACATGTAGGGTATTTGGATTGCATGTTTAATTATGGTAATCCATTTGATAGAATGATTTTTGAGAACCATCTCTAGTTGCATGTTTAATAATGGCACTCCGTTTGAGAGTGATTTTTGAGAACCATATTTGGTTTATGGTTTATGCATTGCTTATAAATCAAGTTCTTGTGTTGTCTCTACCTGATTATTTATGATAGGTACATGAAAGAAATGATCTGGTTGAAGATATAGCACAAGAGAAATTCTCTATGTATTATAGTTCATCTTTGTGATAATATTTTAGAGTGGTGTTGTGTTTTTATTGGAATTTTCTTGAAGGGGTTTCCCAAGATAAATTTTATGTCTCATATGTGCATGCAGTTGTTTATTTTATTGGTTTAATTTGGATTGTATACCTTATAAAAACACAATCCTTATTTTCACATATATTAAATAGAGGCTTCCTTTCCCTTTCTTTTAGGGTGGTACTTAGTTATCTTTTTATTAGAAAACTCTTCATAGTTTTTGTATTGGAGATAGTAAGAATTATAAAATTCTAAATTGTGTTCTTCATAATGACATGTAAGGTTTTTTTCTATCAAATGGTTTCCTAAAAAAATCTAGGCATAATTTTGTTCTGAGTTCCTTTTATTTTATTAAGTTTGTGTTTCTTATTATTCAATGTTTTGATTAGATAAGAACACGTGATGAGGGCACAACCCGAGAAATATAAAAAATTAGAAAATTGCAATAAAAGAGACACAAGAGATATTACTATTATTATCTGAAAACTATCTACAATACATGCATACGCACAAATAAGAGGAATAAACTTCACAGGCTGCAATACAACAACTTACAGAGTTTTATGGAAAACCCTTTCAATCCAAAAACACAACTCCCAAACTCACTCTTCAGAAACTCACACCCCAAAAACTATTACAAGTTTCCTCGAATGAGTCTAAAATAGCCCTTTTCCAACCTGGAGCCAAAATTACTATTTAGAAAATTACCATTTGTTAGACAAATGCTAAAACATGAAATTGGAAATATAAAAATACAGCCAGATTCAAAAATTGAAACTTTCCCAAAAAATTGTCCAACTTCCAGTAGCCATAACTTTTGATCCGGGAATCAGATTGATGAACTGTTTGAAGTGTCATAAATCTCTCTAAGTGTAGAGTATGCTAAGAATTGGCTCTGACAATTGTTTTAATTTTCAAGCCCGTTCGACACCGTTTAATGCCTCAAATCTATCTTGGAATACTTTTTTTTGTTTTTTCGGGAAATTGAAACTTTAATAAATTTAAAACCATTAATTCTTTTGACCTGACTATTTCACCAATGAGCTTATTTTTCCTTCCTTAATCTTCCTGTAAATTGTGGGCTCCATCTGCCTTCAAATAAAAACTTGCTATTTTTGGCAGTCGGCTAGAAAAAGCAGCTTGTCAATTCTGAGAGTTGGAATCTCTTATTCATTCAAAAGGGTATCCAGATCTATAAAAACATAAATAAAACCAAAACAAAAAGAAATATTTTTGGGTGATGCAAGATTGCCCTTACACCATCAGATGCTCCTGCATCAACAAGAAGGGTGGAAGCCCATAACAAGTTAGCCATCAAGGAAAAAGGAATAAATCTCACAAGAGGTGAGACTAAGAAAAAGAAGAAGAGAGGGGGAGATTTTGATTGGAGTTGGGAACCAACAGGAGACAAGGGTCTCGACCCCATGCAACAGAGTTCTCTTTCATTACACTTGAAATAGTAAGGGGAGGTGGAGGACCTTTACTCTTACACACTATTGTCCAAGCAATGCAATCATCCATCAACTCATTACTCGGGGAAACAATAGGTGATCTCCTGATAGGAGGCTCAATAACAACCGAAGGAGGGGTAGCTGAACTAAGGGCAATTTTTTGTGAGGGTAAATGGTTAGTTTAATTCAAATTAACATAAGAACAATCAAATAACATTCAAGTAATACAAAATACCATCATACCTTCACCAATCTTCACTTGGTCCTTGGATTGGACCCTAGATGAAGCCAAGGATGCGCCACTCCTTTGATTGATTGGATTGGTCCTTGGTGGGGATGTGGAATGCTCTCCATTACACAATAACAATGGGGATTACTTGATGAATGCATGGATGGGAGATAAAGTGGCTAAGAATGGAGAAACTTGACTATAGTGTGGATGCTATGAGGATGATTCTAAGCACAAACTAACACAATGAGATTGCATGAAAATAAGATATGGAAATGAGGGGAGGAGATCCCAATTTATAGATTGGATGAAATTGATGCGAAGGATTGAGAGGACATGGTGTGGAGACCAAGAGATTTTCCATAAAGGCATTTATTGTCTCCACACTCCTCTAGGTGCATGGGGAAGAGATCCCTAGGCACATTGGAAGAATAAAAAGAATTTAAAATTCCTTGGGAAGGGACAAGGGAATTAAAAATTCCCAAATAGAAGATTGCATGGGAAAAATAAAGGAGAAAAGAAATTTAAAATTCATTGGGAAGAGAGGGCATGAGAATGTACAAAGGATTTGAAATCCTTTGACATGACCAAAGTAGGTTTATTTAAGGTTTGGAGGATGAGATGAGACAAGCCATTTATGGCAAAGTGGCTTGCTCCTAATCATGGTGATCAGAATTGTGCAAGTGATTAAGAGGGGAGATCAGGTGGGTTAATGAGAGATTAGAGTGCAAGTGGATAAGTTAAGAGGATTTGACAAGAGGAGAGAGAATGAGTGGAGGAATATAAAATTGAGGAATAATGATAAGCATGTTTCTAGAAGAATTAATGAGGCTAAGTGAAGATTAAAAGAAGTGATTTGTAGGAATCACACGATTTAAGTTAATTAATTAAAAGAGATTTAGAGGACTTTAGAAGAATGGATAAATAGTTAATTTATTGACAAATTAATTAATTTTGAGAGGAGTACGTGTAACATAATTAAATAAATTAATTATGTAGAAAGGCTAAATTAATTAAATATTTAATTTAATTAATTTTAGATGTTAAATTTTGCCCCTCTTTTACGTAGTGACAGAATTGGTGGTGGGTAAAAGACAAAAGATATGCCCTAGCATAAAAACGCGAGCGCTATATGCCCCCTCGAGAATTTAACCAAATTTTTTTTTTTTTTTTGGGGAAATTCTCGAAAAGAAGAAAATAATGAGAGGGAGGAAAGTAAGAGGAAGAGAAAACAGATGAAAACAAAAGAATTTGGAAGAAGTAGAAGGGAGGACGGAGAGAAGGCAAGAAAAAGGGTAGAGGGAGGCCCTATTTAAGCCACATAGGGCCCAAGGAGGGGTCATTGTCACACAAACACTTTGGAGAGTTGAGAGAGTGTAGAGGACCCAAGAGTTATGGATCACATTCCTCACCACGAGCATCACGCAGAGAGAGTCTGATTGCACTAACGACCACCCAAGTATGGGTCACCAGTGTGTACCCTAACCTAACTTTGTCATTTGGTAGATTAGCATTGATTAGGGCATTAAATAGGGGTAGGAAAGATGGTGTGGCATAGATGTTGATCGCTGTTTTGGTGTTTGCGCGGGCGATCAATGCCTATGGGGAAGATCCCCGGCTACGTAGATTAACTATGTCTACGCAGATGCTGATTAGGCGATCAACGTCTTTGCTTGCAGGGGAAGGGAAAAGGGGATGGAACTACATAACGCCATCTCTAGTTTGTGGAATGGCACAGGAGACACCTTTCAGCATCTCAACCTGACGGAAAATGTCATCTCCGCCTAGGGAGCAAAAGAGGGAAAAAGAGAGAAATGGCCAGGAATTAGAGCAAAACATGGTGGCAATGAGATGCCCTAACTATAGAATTAGGTTATAATAGGCTTAGAAAAACAACTAATGAGGTGGTTTGATTTGATGTAGGAGGAATTTGTTTCTATAGATTCACGGGAGCATTGGCCTCCCATGATGGCATTATATAGACAACTCGGAGGAGCAGAGTGAGTTACACTAAACTCACTATGTCTTGGATTTGTAGAGCGATGGCCTCAAATTTGTTTGCACAGAACCATGATGACAACATTAGCTGAGAGATGGTACAGTGAGACCTATTCTTTCCACCTACCTGCAAGTGAGGCTAGCATCACCTTCCTTGATGTATGGTGGATCTTGAAGATTCCAATTAGAGGTGTGATTCTCAAGTACCAATTGGATAATGGGGAGGACTACTTGAGCCAGATATGCGAGTACAATGATCTTCCTATGGATAGGATGAGGATGGTGCTTCGGAGGGCGGTGGAGAGACAAAGAGGGATTCCCCGTTTAGTATTATTCATCTGCAGGTTGATCAGTGGTCGGATGATGCCTGATCTAAGCAGGCACAAATTTTCTATCAACTGGAGTAGATGTTTAGATTAAATGCTCGAGGATGGGATACAATATGCTTGGGGTGTGGTGATGTTGGGACAACTATACCATAATATGCATATGTGTGTGTATCGAGGTTATGAGAACATCGGGACTGACGTCACACTCCTATATATCTAGGCATGGGAGCATATTGTAGTGACGTGACTGCTAGGAGTGTAGGATCGAAGGCCTCATAATCCATATGTTGATAGGTACAAAGGATTGCTGAATTATACTTGGGTTGGTTCTTGCTGGTTTTGGAGATGGATCCTTGATGAGATGATAGTGTTTACATGGTGACCATTCAGAGACTGTGAGCACTGGAGGCATGATTATATGCTAGCAAGGGTGTAGAGTGAGTGTTGGTTTTTGGGTAGGACAATCCATATCATTGAATAATATCTACCGCACTGGGTTGTGAGGTAGTTTGGGCTTTAACATGACATTGTCAGGTATGAGCGCACACATCCGTGCATCACTAGGGAGGCTGCTACATGGGGAGATGTTGTGAGTCTATTCACGGTATGCTTGAGTTGAATAGAGGCATGTATGGTGCCATGGGATGAGCCGCCAGAGGTTGGGGATGATCTTGGTTTTATAGGTGCATACGCCACATGGTGGGAGGCACACGGGCCAGTTCGATTGTCGGTGCTAGGTGTTTTGTAGGAGGATGAGAGGAGACCAACAATGGAGGAGATAGTGGGAGAAGAGGGACATATGGATAGTGAGGGGGAGGCGACAGGAGGGGCTAGGGGTCAGTGATAGATGCCGAGGAGGAGAGAGGGGAGACAAATACTGGGTGTGCATGTACCATTATAGGTGCAGGCTCTGGTAGGACATCTCAGGGCACCCAGAGGAGAGGAGCCATTAGAGGGAGGAGGAGAGCTGATGGATATACCGACAAGGGGGAGAGATGGATAGGAGTCGAGAGAGCAGGGACAAGAGGGTAGAGGATAGGTGTCACAAGCCATTTTGGACTAGGCCATTTTGGAGAGAGATACCAAGAGAGCCCGAGTACAAAGTTTATAGGTCCAGTTGGCAATAGAGTAGTAGAGGGCAGATCAGAAGAGGGCTAGGGAAGCGAGCTTGTAGGGGGAGTTAGACAAGGTCAGAGAGGAGGAGGATGCATTGCGACGTGATCTAGGGACAACTATCTCTGAGCATTATAGTTTGAGGACAGAGGCTGATACGACCTGAAAGTTACTAGAGGTTTCTAGGAGTGGGGGAGCTATTAGACAGGTCAGGGAGGAGATGCAAAGAATGGACGGGGAGCTCGAGACTCTTTGAGCCAAATTGAGTAGGGATGAGGCAGAGTTAGTCAAACTTCAAGGAGAGAGGGATGTGGCCCAACAACTATTGGTTCTAAGAGGTCTGGGTCCATTTTTTTCAGAGGTGATAGCTCCATGGCAGCATATTGACAGTTTGGCATAAGAGGTGCAGTATTACAAATATTTATATCATTAGGTAGTGCTAGGAGCTCAGAGAGATCCCTCTTACACAAAGAGTACTAGGTCACATAGGGCCCAGAGCCAACAGTCAAGTGGATTTGTTGGGATGAGGGCACCATGATCGGGTCCTGGAGGTCCCTCAGGTGCAGATGCAAGTGATAGAGAGAGAACATGCTAGTGCCTCATTATACATATGTGTGACATTTTGACCCTTTGGTGATATCATTGTATTATGATTGGACATATTTTGATTATATATATATATATGTGAGATGAGATACTATTTTGGTGGTGCATATGTGTAGTTTATTATGGACTATTTATGAGCTTTATTATGGATATGTGATGGGTGATTTTGATTTTATGATTATTATAATGCACATGTGCTGACATGTTTGTGATACAGGGTGGATGCCTATATGATATGTATGCATATTTATGATTATGATGTTGCTAACATACTATGGATGTAGGATGTATGTGACTTACGTGATGTGCGTGTGTATGTCATGATTATGCCTTGACTTATGATGCATGCAGGATCTATTATGATGATGTGATGTATGATGCTATATGACATGCAATGATATGGATATTTATGATGGCATATGTAATGTGATGATGATAATGATATTTATGATGTAATGCTTATAATGATGTGTGTAATGCAAATGGATGATCTATATGCTCTTATTACATTGAAATCATAATTTGTATAACATTTTAACTCAGTATGATTGCATTTATTAGAGTTGAAGAATAGCTAGTAATAAATCTGTTATAAGTCCTGATGTAATGATATGAAATGTAATGAATGAAATGAAAGATGATTATGCAATCTAAAATGATTATGAAAATTCAATGTAACTAAAATGATAATGTGGAATGCAAATACAACTAAAATTGAATGAAAAATAGATCTAATAATGATAATGAGGATGCAAATGAAACCAAAATGATGATGATAATGAAGATACAAGAAAAATTAGTATGAAAATGTGCACCTAAAATAATTATACAACAGAAGAAAAGGATGATGAACACATGATTATGCAACTATAATGTACATGTAAATGATGATGCAACTAAAATGATAATAATTAAAATGATTATGAAAATGATAATATAATGGAATTATATGAAATGGATTATTTTGTAATGGGCCAACCATAATACAATGATATAGGACTGGACAAAAGAGAGAAAATTAGAAAGTGAATAAATTGAGGTCTCCATGAGAAGGTGGAATGAAATGAAAATTACAATTGGTAGATGGGAGAGTGAGTGATTTGTTGTTGTGTAGATGTGGAGAGTGTACCTAGTTTAATATTGTCAAGGATGATCTTCATCATTGATTATAGGAATTGGGATGTAATGAGGATCCGAGGCGTGGACTAGACTCTCAAACAGTGGGTATCTCTATGCACACAGGCTCAGAAACACCATGAGGGTGTAGATGTGGGATTGCAGGATCGTACAAAAGAAACCCTCAAACACACCATACCACAAAAGATGCCCCACTGTACACCAACCTAAAACATACCAGGATACAGAATAATCTAGGCAACCTTTAGATAGGAATAGTCATAGGGCATAAAGATGCAAATCAAAGAAAAAAGATAAAACCATGTAGATGACATGCACATGGCCAACTGACATCTTTTGCAAATTGTAGGAATAGGATTAATATGATGGTGCTGGGCATGGGAAGGTTACATCCCCATGGGCAAAGATAACTGATAGGACTAGGCAGGCAATAGATGCAGGTAATATGTACTAACACATGTGGATGTGACACTGACTGCTAGGAATTGATTAAGCTCATGTGGATGGGTGTTTGGATGATGCACACGTCAAGAAGAATCTCAATGTGATGGGATAAGCTTAGAGTGATGAGACAAAATCTTAGTGTAATGGGACGATCGTTATTCAAGGTCTAAACAAAAGATCATCATCTCATGAAGGGAATGTGAGTGCGAGGGATGAAGTCAGATGATCAAGATGGGAATGACCTGCACAGGTAGGTGAGGAAAATGAATGGGTAGGATGGGGGCTCATTTATGTGGTTGTGACATGTTGACATGCTCAAAATCAGTAGAGAGTTGTCAAAGTTTGAATGATTGATGCATAGTTTATCCATGCAGTATGCAAGTTGTTCTATTAATCATATCACTAAATAATGGGTATTTGTGGAGCGTATGCTGGAAGAACTAGGCATCCAATTAATGGCTTACATATCAAAATATGGATATCGGGAGGGTGAGTGGGAGAGGATGAGATTCTAGAGAGACTATGGATCTTCCTTATTCGCCTTGACACCTGAAACCAAGTTTTTTCACCAAGGTACTCTTGGATGTTGTTGCTGCTAGGATATATTGTTATCATTGATGTCAACATATTCTTGCTCTGGTGATTGTAGATTGGTTTATTGTGATCATGGTTTGGTGTATGGAGTATTTATAGTATCACTATATTCTTCTGCATTGGTTTGAGTGATCTAGGAAGCTTAATTGATCATAGCATATGATCCGGTTTTGCAGTTTGTTTTTATGATCAGTGCTTTGTAGAGTTCAATATTTCCTTTGGTATATTCCGGTGTGATTAGATCATGAGCTAAGTCTTTGGGAGATTGTTTGGGATGGTCTTGTGTATTTTCATTTCAAATGGGTCGTGATTTGGTGTTCCGCAAGTTATCTTTTTTCGTGACAGTTGTAGTTGTTCGAGTGTTCTTGAAGTTTAGATTTTGATCGATGAAGATTTGATAAGTGGTGATGGTGCAGCTATTGTTGATGATTGTAACATTCTTTCTGGTGTTTCCTAAGTATGTCCTATTTATTTTGGTGATCCAAATTGATCATTGTGTGAGTTTTTGGTGATTTTTCTGAACCGGTGATGTTCTTCGTATTATGCGGTTTTCTTGGCAGTGTAGCATGTTGCGGTTGATCTTGGCGTGATTTTTGGTGGAGTTGAGAGTTTGGGACCATGTCTTGTATATCATTATATTGGTCCGATGGTTAATCTTTGTATTGTGTGATGTAATTTTGTAATTGTGAGTTGAGGGTTTAATCGAACTTGTTGTCAAGGTTGATGAATTGTATAAATAGGTGATATTGTCATGTAATTTAGATATACAGGTTGTGTTTGCATTATCAGAGAGTGGTGTATGTGTGAACAAGTGATTTATCCTTTGGCATTATGATTGAGTAGAGATTGGTGTTGCAGAGCAGACAAATGTGCTTAATCAGAACTATCACCAGGCATTTGCAGATGCTATTATTATACTTCATTCCTTCTGGATTGTAGTCTGAATCTTATTGTAAGTTAGTGAGATTTTCCTACGGGTTGTAGCCTTTTGAGTCATTATTTTTTGAGCAGTGAGCTCTAGGCAGTGTGCCTGAATGCATGTGCATTCCCCATTGTAATATTTTCACATACTACTGCAGAGTATCATCTTATTGTGGGTAGGTTCCCACCGTGGTTTTTCCCTTAACTGGGTTTTCCACATCAAAATCTTGGTGTTGTGTATTGAGTTGTCAATTTGCTTATTTTTGTCATTGTTTTAGTTTATCAGATCTATGTTTGTGGTTATGTTTGTAGATCCAGTGAAAACTTATTCACCCCCCCTCTCAGTTTTCCTTCATTATTGTTGCCTAACAATTGGTATCAGAGCTAGACCCTCCTAAATAATCTTAACTACTTGAGGAGATATGGGATGGCAACTAGAACTGGAAGTGTTATATTTAAGAAGGAGAGTCTAGGATTTGATGGAAGTAACTATACTATATGGAAGAACTAGATGGAAGTGCATTTGAGATGTCTTGGAGAAGATTACTAGAAGATTACAAAGAATGCCTATTCCACTCTTTTAAATGGATAAATTATTGCTGTTGAGATCAAGGAAGTTGAACATAACATTAGAGTGAAGGAAGCATTGTTGAGTGCCCTAACTAATTCAGAGATGACAAATGTAATGGGACTTCAGACCACACATGAGATCTAGGAGAAGCTTGAGACCCTGTATGAAGGAGATAAACAAGTGAAAGTTGCTAAGTTGTAGATTTTGAATGGGAAATATGAGATACTAAATATGGGAGAAGATGAGAACATAAATACCTTTATGGCTAAGGTGAATGACTTTGTACTAGGTATCAGATGTGCCAATGGAACCCTTGAAGAAGATGAAATTGTTGCTAAGGTGATGAGATCTTTGCCTCCTAGTTACAAACATAAGGTAGCTTCTATTGATGAGATCCAGAGTGTGACTACAGTAACAAGAGATATATTGGTTGGAAAGATTGTTACATTTGAGTTGAGTGAATTTGGTGAATCACATGGAAAGTCCGAGACAACATTTAGAGCATCTATATCTAGAAAGAAGTATGATCCTGAAGAATGCAGAATATCCAGATATGAAAGAGAAAAAGAGAGATGGAAGAGCAATAAAGAGAACTGGATGAGCTTGAAGCATTGATTGCTCAAAGATTTCCTAAAGGAGCTGGTAAGTATGATGGAAAATCCCCTTTGAAATGTTTCTATTGCAATAAGGTAGGACATTTTGCTTCTAGGTGCCTGGAGAGAATGACTAAGTATGATAGGCATGATAAATTTGATAAGTATGATAGAAATGATAGATATGAGAAGTATGAGAAGTATGATAAGCCTTATAAGTCTAACCATAAGTATAAGCATCAGAAGAACTACTATTATGCTATTGATGAAGGTTTTACAGATGAGGAATTAGAAGGAGATGAAATTGTGCTTCTTGCCATTAAAAAATATGGACCAGTACCTGTTGATTCCAATAGTTGCACTATTGAGGAGAAAGCTTTAGTGCTAAAGTTGAAGAAAAAGAGGAATGGGTAATTGACAGTGGCTGTTCACATCATATGATCGGTGATAAAAGAAAATTTGTGAGTATGGAAAGATATGATGGTGGAATAGTGAGATTTGGAGATGACAAAGCCTATGTGATCCACAGTAGAAGCTCTAATTCCTTTGATGGTAAGCATAATACTGATAATATTTTAAGTGTTGCATAGATGGTTGACAAAGGTTATGATTTGCACTTCAAGAATGGTAAATGCAAGATCCTAAATGCCTCCAGTATAGAGATTGCATCTGGAACTAAGACTGAAGGTAATGTTTTTTTGAATGCTGGTGAGAAAAGTTGTTTGATTGCTCAGATTGATGAAAGTTGGTTGTGGCATAGGAGAATGTGTCATGTTAATTTTGATTCAATGATTAAGATTAGTTCTACTCAAGCTGTTAGAGATTTGCCTAAGATTGTTAAGCCTGCTAATCCAGTATGTAAGGAATGTCAATTGGGTAAGAAAACAAGAAATTCTTTCAAGAGAAAGCAATATACATCTGATGGATTGCTATATCTTGTGCATACTGACCTATATGGACCTATAAATGTTAGAAGTGTGCAGGGTGATAGATATTTTATGTTGCTAATTGATGATTATTCCAGGATGATGTGGGTTGTCTTTTTGAAGGAGAAATTTGAAGCATTAGACAAGTTCAAGATATTCGAAGCAAAGGTTGAGACTGAGTCAAGATTGAAGATGAAATGTCTAAGATCTGACAGGGGAGGAGAATTTTGTTCCGGTGAGTTTGATTCATTATGTGAAAAGCATGGGATTAGAAGATAATTATCTGCTCCTAGAACCCATTAGCAGAATGGAGTTGTTGAAAAGAAGAACACGACTGTTTTGGATGTTACAAGGACTATGCTGATTGAAGGGAATGTTCTGAAGATCTATTGGAGAGAATCTATTAGCATTTCTATTTACAAATTCAACCGAGTTCATATTAAAGGTAATACCGGTAAGACTCCTTATGAGCTATGGTTTGGTCATGTTCCTACTATGAGATATTTCAGAGTATTTGGTAGCAAATGTTTATCAAGAGAGATGATGACATAGGGAAGTTTGATGCAAGAAGTGATGAAGGAATTTTCTTGGGATATTCAACAAAGAGAAAATCCTTTCGATGCTACAATAAGAGACTAAGAAATACAGTGGAAAGTGAAAATGTGAAGGTAGATGAGAAACTTGGAAAAGAAATTAGAGCTTGCGGATATGATGATGGTCAACATATTGTTCTAAATCCTATTCAGATTGAAGAATTGAAGAAAAATGATTTGGTAGAGACGATTAATCCAAATGTTGTTGCTGTTAGTGGAGAAGTGAAAGAACCTGAGGATCAAAACAATTAGAAGACTTTGAGGTATGTAAGATTGAATCATTCTAAAAATTAGATTATTGGAGATAAAAATAAAGGTGTGATGACTAGAAGAAGGCTAGCTATTGAAGAGGTATGTTTGATTTCTAAAATTGAACCTAAAGATGTTATTGAGTCTTGCAAAGATGAAAATTGGATGAGAGATATGGAAGAAGAATTATATCAGATTGAAAAGAATAACACATGGGAGCTTGTGCCTAGACCTAAAAATAAGAATGTTATAGGTACTAAATGTGTATTCAGGAATAAATTGAATGAAGCTGGTGAAGTTGTCAGGAATAAAGCAAGTTTGGTATGCAAAGGATACTCACTAAAAGAAGGTATTGATTATGAGGATACTTTTGCTTCAGTAGCCAGACTTGAAGTTGTTAGACTGTTGCTTGCATATGCTACCTATAAAGATTTCAAGGTGTATCAGATGGATGTCAAGTCAACTTTTTTGAATGGTGATCTTGAGGAATAAGTCTACCTTCAACAACCTAATGGATTTTCATTATCAGGTGATGGAGACATGGTATGTAAATTGAAGAAAGCTCTTTATGGATTGAAACAAGCCCCTAGAGCCTGGTATGCTAGATTGGATAAGTATTTGCTAAAATTAGGATTTAAATAAAGGAACTGCTAATAGTAATATGCATTTTAAGATTGAAAATGACATCTTGATTGTTGAAGTCTTTGTTGATGATATTTTATTTGGAGGATATGGTGACTTGAGTATGAAGTTTTCCGATGATATGCATAAAGAATTTGAAATGTCTATGATAGGTGAGATGAAATTTTTCTTAGGTTTATAGATTTCACAGACTGGAAAAGGTATTTTTATATCTCAAACTAAATATGTGAAGGAATTGCTGAAAAAGTTTGGGTTAGATGACTCCAAACCGGTTGGAACTCCTATGGTGAATTGCTGCAAATTGTCTAAGAATGATGAATCTCCAAAAGCTAATCAGAGTTTGTACAGATCTATGGTTGTTGGACTGCTATATCTTACTTAGACTAGGCCAGACGTTATGCATGGCTATTAGATATCAAGCTGATCTGAAAGAGAGTCATGTCACTTCTATAAAGAGAATATTCAAATACTTAAAGGGAACCATGGATTATGATTTATGGTATCCGAGGAATGTTGATTTTATGTTATGTGCTTACAATGATGTTGATTGGGCTGGTGATGTTGATGACCATAAGAGTACCTCTGGTGGTGCTTTCTTTTTGGGCAAGAAATTGGTTTCATGGGCTAGTAAGAAACAAGATTCAGTGTCCTTATCTACTACTGAAGCCGAGTACATTGCTACTACTGGTAGCTACACTCAGGTAGTTTGGATGAAGCAAACGTTGAAGGATATCAGAGTTATCTATGATGATCCTACTATCATATACTGTGATAATTCTCGTGCTATTAACAATTTAGATAATTCAGTACAACATTCAAAGACTAAACATGTATCAATCAAATATCATTACTTGAGAGAAAAAGTGAGTGAAGAAGAAGTGAAGCTAGAATATGTATCTACAAAGGAACAAATTGCTGATATTTTCACTAAGCCTTTGCTTGCAGATACATTTATCTATTTGAGAGACAAGTTAGGGGTATCCACCCCTCCTAATGAGAACTAGATGCATTGAGTTGCATCAATTTGGTGGAATTCACAGTCTTATTCCTTTTATCTGGATTGATGAGTTGGTGCTGCTCCTCTGGTAGAGTAGTCTATTGGATTGGCTATCTATTTTTGTTTATCTATGGGGGAGAGTTTGGTTTTCTATCTTTGGCATTATTGTGAAAGGGGGAGAGAAGCATGTGAAAAAATGTCTTATTTGCTTGATCTTAGGGGGAGTCTGTTGGAGTTATTTTCTTTCTTTGCATTGATTCTTTTTCACATTCATATGTTGCCATCAATACCAAAGGGGGAGATTGTTGGACATTGCTGCTACTAGGATATGTTGTTGTCATTAATGTCAACATATTCTTGCTCCGGTGATTGTAAATTGGTTTATTATGATCAAGGTTTTGTGTATGGAGTATTTATAGTATCACTATATTCTTCTGTATTGGTTTTGGTGATTCAAGAAGCTTAATTGATCATAGCATATGATCTAGTTTTGTAGTTTGTTTTTCTAATCAGTGCTTTGTAGAGTTCAGTATTTCATTTGGTATATTTTGGTGTGATCAGATCATGAGTTGATTCTTTAGGAGATTTTTTGGGATGGTCTTGTGTATCTTCATTTTAGATGGTTTGTAATTTGGTGCTCCGTAAGTTATATTTCTTTGTGACAGTTGCTGCTGTTTGAGTGTTCTTGAAGTTCAGATGTTGATCGATGAAGATTTGATTATTCGTGCTGGTGCAGCTATTGCTGATGATTCCAACATGCTTGATGGTGTTTCCTAAGTATTTCCTATTTGTTTTGGTGATCCACATTGATCATTGTGCAAGTTTTTGGTGATTTTGTTGAACCGGTGATGTTCTTCGTGTTATGCATTTTCTTGGTGGTGTAGCATGTTGCGGTTGATCTTGGCATGATTTTCGGTAGAGTTGAGCATTTGGGAATTTGGTTTGGGACCTTGCTATGTCTTTTATATTTTTATATTGGTCTGATGGTCGATCTTTGTATTGTGTGATGTAATTTTGTAATTGTGAGTTGAGGGTTTAGCCAGCCTTGTTGTCAAGGTTGATGAATTGTATAAATAGGTGATATTGTCATGTAATTTAGATATGGAGGTTGTGTCAAAATTATCAAAGAGTGGTGTATGTGCGAACAATTGATTCATCCTTTGACATTATTATTGAGAAGAGATTGGTGTTGTAGAGCAGATAAATGTACTTAACTGGAATTGTCATCAGGCATTTGCAGATGTTATTGTAGTTCATTCCTTCTAGATTGTAGTTTGAATCTTATTGTAAGTTAGTGAGACTTCCCTGAGAGTTGTAGCCTTTAGGATCATTATCTTTTGAGTAGGGATCTCTAGGCAGTGTGCTTGGATGCATTCACATTCCCCATTGTAATATTTTCACATACTACAACAAAGTATAATCTTATTGTGGGTAGGTTCCCACCATGGTTTTTCCTTTAACTGGGTTTTCCACATCAAAATCTTGGTGCTGTGTGTTTAGTTGTCAATTTTCTTATCTTTGGTATTGTTGTAGTTTATCAGATCTGTATTTGTGGTTAAGTTTGTAGATCTGGTGAAAACTGATTCACACCCACCTCTTAGTTTTCCTTCATTATTGTTGCCTAACAAGTACTTTCCCATAGCACCACAAAGTGGTCTTGACTGATGAGTGAATTGATTTTTTGTTTTTTTGATTTTTTGATCTTTTCCAAAATTTGAAAACTGAGGAATCTCTGAAGACTACGTGTAGAATCTCTTTAGGTGCATGATTTTCATTGGTTCATCCAAAGGATCTCCTTCAAGTGTAGCCAATTGATAGGTTCTTGATCCATATTTTGCTGTAATCACATAATGTCCAAGACAATAAGGCTCAAACTTGCCTTTCTTTTCGCGATCTTGAAGATTTTTCTAATTTTCCATGAGCACTAGGTCACCAATGTCAAATTACTGGGTTTTGACTTTCTTTTTGTAACTTAACCATAGGTAGTTTTGATATACCCAAAGGTGATTCAAGGCCTTAAAGCGCCTTTCATCCAACCGTTCTAGCTGTTGTCATCTAGCAACTCTATATTCCTCATTAGGGATAATATTTTGCAGCAATACCTGAAGTAAGGGGATCTCGATCTCAAGGGGAAAGACGACTTCTGAACTGAAAACTAGGGATTATGGAGTGACTCTTATGGGGGTTTAAATGATGGTGCAATAAGCCCAAAGAGAAGGATCGAGTTGCAAGTGCCAATCACGATCGACTTCATTGACTATTTTCTTGAGGATTTTGATAAGAGTTTTATTTGAAGCCTCAACTTGACCATTGCCTTCCAGGTGGTAGGGGTAGAAAAGCGATGCTGAATAGAGAACTTCTGGCATAATTATTTTACATCTTGATTTTTGAAGAGTCTTCCATTTTTTGTCATGATAACCTTGGGAATCCCATAGTGGAAAATGAGGTAATTCAAGATAAACTTGGAAATTTGTTTGCAGAGATAAAGTGAGTGGTATGGCTTCTACCCATTTGGTGAAGTATTCTATAGCAGTTATTATGAATTTATGGCCATTGGATGAGGTAGGGTGTATTTTCCCTATAAGATCAAGGCTGTTGGAAATAATGTAGCAAACTGAGGGGGGGGGGGTGAATCAATTTGCACCAAAACTTACCGCAACTTACGCCATAAATCAATTTTGATAATTAATAGTTAAAGCATGAAACAACACCACATCGATAACACACATAACACCAAAATTTTTGATGTGGAAAACTTGGTTAAAGGGAAAACCATGGTGGGAATGTACCCACAATGATATAATACCCTGTTAGGAGTAAATGGGAATATTACAATGGGAATGCACATGCATTTAGGCACACTACCTAGAGCTCTCTGCTCAAAATAAGAAACCCAGAAAGGCTACAACCTTAAGGGAATGCTCACTATCTTACAAGAAGTCTCAGTGACTTACAAGAATATTTGGATTACAATCTGGATCATATGAAATATGAAAATAGCATCTCCATATGCTCGAGTATAGTTCCAGTTAAGCATACAATTTTCTCTGCACAACTTTTTTTCTTCACACTTCCAAAAGATCAAATCACTTGTTCGCACATCCAACTCAATTCATCACTCACATACACAACGCAGACACTCGCAGACATGCATATTAGATGATTATTACATATATTTATACGAGACATCAATCCATGAAATAGAGTTCGACCAAACCCTCAATACAAATTACAAAATACTATCCTGACATGCTACAACAATACATGCGAACCAAAACAATGTCGGCTAAGACATAGTCTGGACCTAAGTCAATACCGCAAATATGGAACAACTCTAATAATTATGCCTCAATCATCTGCAATGTGCTACAATCATCAAGAATGTCGCATAACACGAAGAACATCACTAGCCAAGGAAAATCTTCAATAACGCATACAATAATCAATGTGGACCACCAATAATCATAGAAAATTATCTAAAGACATTCACAAGCAATGTGAATTGCATCACAACCACTGCAACAACTCAGATTACTAGAATCATCATCATTTCTCTATTGGAGCATAAGAACATCAACATCACTGACTATCAAACTAAAACATTTTCTTGTGAACCACCAAATCATGAACTACTTGAACTAAATATACACATCAATGTCTAGAACAGAACCCACACATCCACAACCAAAGATATAACAATTCTGGAGCAATATGGAACACAAAGCAAAATACCGAATAGCACGAATAACTACACAAAATCCTCAATATCGGATCTCATAACATGATCAAATCATCATGAAAACCTCTACAAATGGGAGTGAACCATCTATAAACAATTTACTAGAAACCCTTTAAACCACAACAACTCATCCAATCAAACTACAACACTGGAATACACAATTTTTTTTCCAACAATCTCCTCATCAACAATCTCCACATGTGTTGACACCAATGACAACACACCAATTATAACATATCAGCCAATATCCAACAATCTCCCCCTTTGTCATTGATGGCAACATACGAATGTGAAAAACAATCAACACAAAGAAAGAAATCAACCCTCAACAATCTCGAGTTTTGACAAACAATATAAATCTAAAAATTCTCTACTCTCTTACAGATTTTTTCACATGCTTCTCTCCCCCTTTGACATCAATGAAAAAGGTTCAAGAATCAAGCTTCTCTCCCCCTTTGAATTAGCTTCACAAATCTGAACATCTGAACCAACACTGAAACTAACTACTCCCCCTGAGTAGCAACCTCATTGACCAATCCAGAGCATAAAATACCTCTGTGAAATTCATTGGACTGATGCAAATCCATGCACCTTAGTTCTTATCAGGAGGGTAAATTACCCCTAACTTCTCTCTGACGTAATCAAAAGTAGCTTTAGGCAAAGGCTTCATTAAGATATCTATAATTTGCTCCTTTGTAGATACATACTCCAATATGATTTCTTTCTCATTCACCTTCTCTCTCAAGAAATGAAACTTAATTGATATATGCTTTGTTTTGGAATGTAACACCGCATTCTTTGAAATATTGATAGCACCTGAATTGTCATAATAGATATAAATAGGTTCATCATAAATAACTCCTATATTCTTCAACATCTGCTTCATCCAAATTACCTGAGTACACTTTCTAGCAACATCAATGTATTCAACTTTTACAGTGCATAAAGAAATAACATTCTGCTTCTTACTTGCTCAAGAAACCAACTTCTTTCCCAAAAAGAATGCACGACTTGTAGTACTTTTTCGATCATCAATATCACCTACCCAATCAACATTTGTAAAAGCACTCAAATTAAAGTCATCATTCTTAGAATACCACAAACCAAAATCAACAGTTCCTTTCAAATATCTAAATATCCTTTTTATAGCAGTAACATGAGATTCCTTAGGATCACCTTGAAATCTAGTAACATGACACAACATTCATTATGTTAGGTCTAGTGTAATTTAAGTACACCAAACCACCAATCATACATCTATATCTGGTCTCATTAGCTTTTGAAGAGTCATCATCCTTAGTTAGCTTACATCCAGTCACCATAGGTGTACCAACATGTTTAAAGTCTTCAAAACAAAATTTATTCAACAATTCCTTCACATATTTAGACAAAGATATGAAAATACCTTTATCTAATTGAGTAATTTTCAATCTCATAAAGAATTTCATTTCACCAATCATAGAAATTTTAAATTCATTATGCATTTCTTCAACAAATCTCTTACATAGGCAATCATTTCCTCCAAAGATAATGTCGTCAACAAAAACTTCAACAATCAAAATGTTATTCCGACCAATTTTGAAATAAAGATTACTGTCAATAGTACCTTTATTGAATCCAAGCTTCATCAAATACTTATCTAATCTAGCATACCAAGCTCTAGGGGCTTGCTTTGATCCATACAATGCTTTCTTCAACCAGAAAATCATGTCCTTTTCATCTATCAGTTGAAATCCATTTGGTTGCTCAATGTAGGCTTCTTCCAATTCTCCATTAAGAAAGACTGATTTGACATCCATCTGATAAACCTTGAAATATCTGTGAACAAAACATAAGCAAGGAATACAGATCCATTCATAGTGAATTTGAGAAAGATCTTGGAGGTGAAGACATGGCTGTTGGAGACAACAAAACCACAGGCCCTAGTTCCAGGACCAGAAGCAAGAGCAACAATAAGGGCACCTCAAGATTCATTATGGAGGAGCTGGAGGAAATCAATAAGATTACCATCTAGAAGAACAAGGAGCTGGTGCACTCTCTTAATTGAGTGCTTTTGTTTTGTTTTGTTTTTCTATCTATGTCTCTTTTGCTTTTGCGACTATTTTGGGTGCTCCCCTGTTTTGCTGTTGGTTTATGTTTGTTTGGCTGATGGCCGGCTTTTGTAAAACTTTTGGTTTCAGGTCCATGTAAAACCTGTTTATCTTTATCAAAAACATAAGCAAGAAATAATCTAATTGCTTTAATTCTAGCCATTGAAGTGAAAGTCTCCTCATAATCAATTCCTTCTATTTGTGATTAACCTTTACAAACAAGTCTAGCTTTATTTTAGATAACTTCACCCTGTTCATTCAACTTATTCCAAAATACCCATTTAGTTATAATTACATTTTTATTCTTAGGTCTAGGAACAAGAATCCATGTATTATTTTTCTCAATCTGATTCAATTCTTCTTCCTTAGCTTTAATCCAATTTTTATGTTTGGAAGCTTCATCAACATTCTTAGGCTCAATCTAAGAAATCAAAAAAATTTCTTCAACAAGTTTTCTTCTAGTCATCTTACCTTTAATCTTGTCATCAATAATCCATTTTTCTAAATGATTCAACCTCACATACCTAGGAGTTTTACGATTTTCTTTAATTTTAGGTTCTTGAACTCTTTCTTCTACATTTGTATTTGCAACTTCTCCTTGATTATTTGTCTTTTCTGGATCAACCTAAACTTGATTCTGCACTGTCTTTACTTTATCTGAACTAGCATCTTGATCATCAGAATCATATCTGCAAGATTTAATCCGTCTCACATTATCTTCATAAACCTTCACATTTACACTTTCAACCATCTTTCCCAATCTTTTATTATAACACTGATAGGCCTTACTTTTAGTTGAATAACCAAGAGAGATTCCTTCATCACATCTAGCATCAAACTTTCCAAGATCTTCATCTCTTTTGGTATAAAATTTACTACCAAAAATTCTGAAATATCTAACTGTAGGAGCATGACCAAACCATAACTCATAAGGAGTCTTACTAATGCCACTTTTGATTACCTAGTTAAGAGTGTATATTGCAGTACTCATAACTTCTTTCCAAAAGAGATGTAGTACATTTTCTTCAATCATCTTGGTTCTAGCAACTTCTTGAACTGTTCTATTCTTCCTTTCTACAACACTATTCTGTTGTGGTGTCCTAGGAGAAGACAACTGTCTCTTAACTCCATGCTCTTCACAATATGCATTAAACTCATCGAAAGTGAATTCTCAACCTCTATCAGATCTCAAACAATTCAACTTCATTCCAGTCTCAGTTTCAACTCTAGCCTTTAAAATCTTTAACTTCTCCAATACTTCAAACTTCTCCCTTAATAAGGTAACCCACATCATTCTTGAATAGTCATTAATCAACAACATGAAATACCTATCACCCTGTAAGCTTCTCACTCTAGGAGGACCACACAGATCAATATGCATAAGATACACCAATCCATTAGAATTATACTATTTTCTCTTATAAGTAACTCTTGTCTACTTCCCTAATTGACATTCCTTACATATTGGAATAGAAGGCTTTATTAACTTTGGTAGATCTCTCACTACTTGAGTAGAACTTATCTTAACCATGCAATCAAAATTTACATGACACGTCCTTTTATGCCATAACCAACTTTCATCAATCTGAGCAATTAGACAACTTTAACCACTAGGATTCAAGTGAAAGATATTACCTTTAGCCTTTGTCCCTGATGCAATCTCAGTTCTAGAGCTACTCAAGACCTCACATTTCCCATTCTTGAATTATAATTTATATCTCTTCTCAACCATCTAACAAACACTCAAAAGATTATTCTTTAAACCTTCAACAAACAACACATCATCCATATTATTCTTACCATCAAGAGAAATAGAACCTCTATCACGTATTACATAAGCTTTGTTATCACCAAATCTCACTATATCACCATCATACCTTTCCAAGTTCACAAATTTACTCTTATCACCTGTTATATGATGAGAGCAACCAATGTCAATCACCCATTCGTCTTTCTCCTCAACTTTAGCACCTAAAGCTTTCTCTTCATTAGTACAACTTGTAGAATCTGTAGTTACATGATCATCTTCCTTGATAGAAATGAACACAAATTCATCTCCTGAATTACCCTTATCTGGATTATCATCTGTCACACCTTCATCAACAACATAATAATACTTCTTTTGATATTTAGGCTTATATGTCTTAAATGGATTCTTAGGATTTCTATCTCTTTCTGGGCACCTTGATGCAAAATGTCATATCTTGTTACATGCAAAACTTTTAAGAAGTAATTTTCCTTCATACTTACCAACACCTTTAGGAAATTTTATGGCAATAAGTGCTTCAATCTCATCAAGATCTCTTTCTTCATCTTCCATCTCTTTTATCTCTTTCTCATATCTAGATACTCTTGTAGAACTTTCTTCTGGATCATATCTCTACTTCCTGAAAACAATAGCTTTGAATTTAGATTCAGTCTTAGGAGGGTCTCCAAACTCACTCAACTCAAAAGCAACAAGCTTACCAATAAACATATCTCTTGTCACATTTGTCACAGTCCGAATATCATCAATAGAAACAACTTTATGTTTGTAAAGAGGCAAGGGTCTCAACAATTCAACAACAATCTCAGATTCTTCAAGGACTCCACCGACACATCTGAATATGCACACAAGCTCATTCACTTTTTGCATAAAAATGTAATATTCTCATCTTCACCCTGCTATTCCTAGAGGATCTAGTTAATACCGAGAGGGGGGTGAATCAATATTAACAAAAATTGAAACTTTCCACACCAAAACAAATTTATCTTAGTAAACTAACTTATTAACTGATCAAAATGCTTCATCAATCATATAATCATCAATACCGGTAACCATTTTAAGATCTCTGATAAAAAAACATAAACTATCTTAACCAGTTATCACAAATAAAACTTTAACATCACAAGAAAATCATTCCACACATGAACACAATTATTTTCACGTGAAAACCCAAATGGAGAAAAACCATGGTGGGAATTGGTACCCACAAATATTTTGCACTCTTTCAGAATGTGCCTTGTTAGGATCCAGGCCCGGTTATAAGCTTACAATGATGCCCTATTAGGAGCAGACTCTGTTAGGAGTCACTCAGTTAAGGGATTTACCTCAGTCCTGTTAGAAGCTTTAATCTGTTGGGATTAACCTTGCAAGAGGATTTAGAACTCAAATATTGAGTCACCCTGTTAGGGGATTTTACAATATGAGGCCTGTTAGGACCTACCTAGTTAAGGGATTTTAGCTGTTGTAATTGTTAGAGAACAACAGTGAATGATCTGTGTATAGCACTCCACTACTTGCTTGATCAAATTCAATTAAGTTCTAATTCTTCATCTCACTGGCAGATCTTCTCACACACACTGGTTTGACTTCACACACTTCTCAAAATTATCGACACTCCAAAACTTCAATCTTACTGACATAAATAATTTTTACAACTAGGTCGACATCAAAACCCTAAGACTTACTACATAGGTCATCACATATCTTTACAACTCATTATAAATCATCATAGGGATCATTACAATCAATATCGACTGTTGAATGATCATAAATCATCACACTAAGTCGATCTGGTACAAAGTCAAACCCTTAGCACATTTCGCTAAGCACTTTGCACATTCCCAAGAAATTCATTCTCCAAATGTACTAAAACATCTTTCAAACATATCGCACGGTTTGTGCCATGTTATCATCAACACGTGAACTTGATGTAGATCACCGCCAAACCAAAAATCATTACCAGTTAAGAGAATTCTTTACCGGTCCTTAAACCTTTCTTAAACCCTGACAAAACTTCATCAAAAATTCAAAACATGCCTTCCAGTAGCCATCATAGGATGTAGTTTCACTTACATACTCAAATCCATCATAAAAGCTTATGTATCAAACCACAAGTCACCAAACATCGCCAATCACCCGATTACATCAAAACATATCTGCTTTACTGATTAAGGTCCTAATTCACAATCTTGTTGATAAACTCTATCAAACTCTTACTCTGGTAGACCAAATCACTTAGCCAATTAGTCAATCATCGAAAACCAACTGTAAACATCATTAAACATCAGTTGACCCTGGTTTCCATCAATGGCAACACAAATAACTGATCATGTCATCTTTCGTCTACTGGTATAGTCATCCATCATCATCTCAACCTCATTAGTTATGCGAAATATTCCAACAATCTCCCCCTTTGACATTGATGGCAACAATAAATATCAACATACTCAACTCATACTATTCTGCTCTATTTTGGACCTTCTATTCCTTCTCTTCTCTGCTACACCTCATCTATCGGTGACATTCTATCTTCAATTTCGATCTTTGTCTTCTCTTAATCATATTTCTATATGTCTTCTCTTAATCATATTTCTTCTCCCTCTTTGACAGCAATGCCAAAGGTGCATAAGCATTACAAATCATCAAATCTACTGCTTCTATCTTCAACATGTCTGCAAACTCATCTTAGTTGCTCCCCTTGTAGAGTATCCCACATCTCATCAATCCAAAGTGAAATATAGTCATGAATCCCACTAGATTGATGCATCTTGCATTCTAGTTTTGTCAGAGTAGGGGTTTGACCCCTAATTTACCTCTTAGATACTCAAAGGTTGTCTTCGGCAATGTTTTTTGTGAAAATGTCTACTAGCTGATCTTTGCTTGTTACATACTCCATTCAGACTTGTTTTTTCAGAACTCTTTCGCTTAGAAAATGATATTTCAATTCTATGTGCTTAGTTCTTGCATGTAGCACAATAGTTTTTGAAATATTAATTGCACTAGTATTATCACAATAAATAGTTATCGGTTCAAACATATCAAATCTGAATCCTTCAAGCACATGTCTCATCTAGATTGCCTACGTGCAATTCATTAATCCTGCAATATACTCTGCCTCTTTTATTTATTGAGAAACACAAGTTTGCTTCTTAATTGTCCAAGCAACCAATTTGCCTCCAAGAAGAAAATATCCACCAGTAGTGCTTTTCCTTTCATCTACATTGCCTGCCCAATCTACATCAGTAAATATATTCAAAGAAAATTTTCCTTTATAAGGATACCATAAACCATAATCTACTATGCCTTTTAGGTACCGAAATTTCCTTTTCACTACTACCAAGTGATTCTCCTTAGGATCCTTTTGAAATATGGCAGCCAATCCAACAACATATGCAATATCCGGTCTGGTATGAATGACATAATGTAATTTACCAATCATAGACCTGTATTCTTTCTAATCCATAGATGGTGAGCCATCTTTCTTAGACAACTTGTACCCTGTCACCATTTGAGTACCAACCGATTTACAATCCTCCATGCCAAATGTTTTCAACACCTCTTTGACATATTTAATCTGACAAATAAAAATTCCACCATCCAATTGCTAGACCTACAACCCAATGAAAAATTTAATTTCTCCAATAAGAGACATCTCAAATTTCTTTTATCTCCTTAGAAAAATCCATGCATAAGTCATCTTTACCTCCAAAGATAATGTCATCCACAAATACTTCAACTATCAATACTTTCTCTCCATTAGTCTTTAGATATATGTTACTATCCTCATTGGTACGTTGGAATCCTATCTTGATCAGGTGTGGATGCAACCTTTCAAACCATACTCTTGGTGCTTGCTTCAATCCATACAGTGTCTTATGTAGTTTACAAACAATATCTTTGTCTTTAGACAAAGCAAATCCATTCGGTTATTTTGTGTATACTTCTTCAAGAATGCCATTGAGAAAAGGTTGATTTAACATCCATCTGATAGACTTTAAATCCTTTAAATGTAACATAAGCAAGTAGCATTCTCACTCCTTCCAATCTCACCACAGGTGCAAAGGTTTCACCATAATCTTCTCATTTTTCTTGTGCATAGCCTTTGCAAACTAGTCTTTCTTTATTTCTCACAACTTTGCCTTCTTCATTTAACTTATTTCTAAAGACCCATTTAGTTCCAATCACATTCTTGTCTTTCGGTCTAGGAACAAGTGTCCATGTCTTATTCTTATCTATCTAATCCAACTCCTCATTCATTGCACTAATCCAGTCATCATCCTTTAATGCCTCTCTTACTATTTTTGGCTCAATAGTAGAAATTATACATGAATTTTCTCTAATTTTCCTCCTTGTTTGTACTCCAACATGTTTATCTCCAATTATTTGTTCTTCTGAGTGATTTAACCTAACATACCTTGAAATAACTAGTTCCAGTGTTGTGCTTCCTACTTCATGTTCTTTATCTTCTTCATTGCTCTTTGCATTTACCGGTTGAGCACCTATTTCTGCAACATTTTGCTCATCAGTCTTTTGCACTTCCGGTTCTACAAACACAAGTCTTTCTTCATCATTCTCAGGCTCAGATTTGCTGGACTTACCATATTTCTCAAGGAGTTCATCTATATTCACATTATCACTCTCAATGATCTTCTTAGTTCTCTTTTTATAACATTTAAATGCCTTACTCTTTGTAGAGTAACCAAGAAAAATTCCTTCATCACACTTAGCAACAAACTTTTTAGTGTAATCATCTCTCTTAATATAACATTTACTCCCAATTTTTTTGAAATAACTTACACTAGGAGTCTTTCCATGCCATAATTCATAAGGTGTTTTGTTATGACCTTTTTTGACAAGTACCTGATTCAAAGTATAGACAACAGTGCCGACTGCTTCTTTCCAAAACATCTTTGGTACTTCACCTTGAATCAACATGGTTTTAGCAGCTTCAACAACCATTCTATTCAATCTCTCTGCTGTACCATTCTATTGTGGAGTTCTAAGAGTTGACATCTACCTCTTAATTCCTTGTTCATCACAGAACTTCACAAACTCATCAGAAGTAAATTCACCTCCTCGTTCAGATCTCAAAATTTTTAGATTATTCTCAATATCTTTCTCAACAAGAGATTTAAATGCTTTAAACTTATTGAAAGCCTCATAATTTTCTCTCAGAAAATTTACCCACATAATTTTAGAATAATCATTAGCTAGATCATAAAATACTTATCACCAAAATAGCACTTAGTCCTCATAGGACCATAAAGATTAGAATGAACCAAATCAAGAGTATTCTCTGAAGAGAAAGACTTACTCTTAAAGGATGCAGAGGTCATCTTGCCCATCTGACAATCCTTGCATAACACATTGTTCGGTTTCACAAGCTGGGGAAAACCTCTCATAATACTTGACTTACGAAATTTAATCAAATTGTCAAAATTGACATGACAAAATCTCTTGTGCCACAACCATCTTTCTTCAATCTTCGCCACCAAACAATCATTTACATTATTATTAAGATGAAATAGATTACCTCTAGTCTGCTTCCCAGTAGCAATCAATTCTCCATTATTTCCAAGAATCCTGCACACTCCACTTTTGAATTCAAGTAGATATCCCTTATCTTTAAGCTATCCAACACTGAAGAGGTTATGTTTCAGTCCTTCAACCCAAAAGAAATCATCTGCATTACTCTTCCCACTTAATGAAATTGATCCTTTATCTTTAACCATGCAGGGAGAGTTATTACCAAATCCTACAACACCTCCATCAAACTCTTCAAGCGATAAGAACTTACTTTTGTCACCAGTCATGTGGTGTGAGCAACCACTATCTATTATCCATTCATCGTTGTTATCCATATGAGACACCAAAGCCTTCTCATCAGTCAGATCCTCCTTCACAACAACAAATACTATCTCTTAATTGTCATCTTCTTCCGATTCATCATCGCTCACACCTTCATCCACTGCAACATAACAATGTTTCTTTCCTTTTCCTTTGAATCTGCTAAACTTATCTTTCTTATCAGTGTTAGGGCAGTTAGCATCTATGTGTCCAATCTTACTACAAGAGAAACACTTCAAGGGTAAGTTACCTTTATATTTAGATGTTCCTCTAGGGAATCTTCTAGCCAATAATGCCTCAAGTTCCATCAGATGATATTCATCCTCACCATCACCTCTGATACCGCCATGACTAGACCTACAATCATGATTATGACAAACATCTTTTCCTTTCCTTTCTGATGTACCGATTATAGAAGCCTTAAAGGCAGATTCAGAAGGTTTGGAAACACTATTATCAAAACTATTAAGTTCAAATGCAATTAACTTTCCAATTAAAGAATCAACAGTAACTTTATCTTTTGAAATGGATGTCAGTTCTTAAATAGCAGACACTCTGATAGAATACTGTTGTAAAAGAGTTCTAAGCATTTTTCTAACAACAGTGTCATCTTCAATCTGACCTACGTCACTCTTTATTCTACCTACAACTTCCTTAATCCTTTGTCCATATTGAGCTATGTTCTCACCGTCAACCATTTTCATATCATCAAATTTTCCTCTCAAACTCTCTTCCTTTTCCCTTTGTACATGTTCATGTCCTCCATAAATTAAATTAAATTTCTCCCATACCTCATTTGTAGTTTCTAATCCATGAACACCAATATACTTAGAGTCGGACATAGTACTTACAATTGCTTCAAGAGCCTGAATGTTTTCCTATTGTTCTTGGAGTTCATCTAGTGTCAAGGGACTAGTAGTAGGAGCAACATACTTGGTTATCACATGATTCCAGTATTGTGGACCCATTCCTTTAATGTAGATCTTCATTTGATCACTCCATATCTAGTAGTTGTCCTTGGTAAACTTGGGACCCTCCTTCTTCATCATATTTCACAAAATCTTTCCCTCAAGCTATTAGGCTTTTTGCACACAGAGGACCAATGCTCTGATACCAATTGTTATTCCTAGAGGATCCGATTAATACTGAGAGGGGGGTGAATTAGTATTAACAAAAACTAAAACTTTCAACACCAAAATAAAGTTATCTAAGATCTGAAAACATTCAACACTTAAACCAACTTATTATTTGATTAGAATGCTTCATCAATCATATAATCATCAATACCAGTAACCACTTTAAGATCTCTGATAAACAAACATAAACTGTCTTAACCATTTATTAAAAATAAAACATATCATGTGGTTTGTGTTGTGTTATCATCAACACATGAACTTGATGTAGATCATCGCCAAACCAAATAGCATTACTAGTTAAGAGAATTCTTTACCAGTCCTTAAACCCTTCTTAAACCCCGACAAAACTTCATCAAAAATTCAAAACATGCCTTCCAATAACCATCATAGGATGCAACTCTAGTTACATACTCAAATCCATCACAAAAGCTTATTTATCAAACACCAAGTCACCAAACATCGCCAATCACCCAATTCCATCAAAACTTATCTGCTTTACTGGTTAAGGTCCTAATTCATAGTCTTGCTAGTAAACTCTATCAAACTATCAAACTCTTACTCCGATAGACCAAATCACTTAGCCAATAAGTCAATCACCGAAAACCAACTGTAAACATCATTAAACATCAGTTGACCTTGGTTTCCATCAATGACAACACAAATAATTGATCATGTCATCTTTCCTCTACCGGTACAGTCATCCATCATCATCTCAACCTCATCAGTTATGCCAAACATGCCAACACACCTATCTTTAGGTTCTCATACTTTCCTTTTAAGATCTACAACCTAGAAACTTTCACATGACTATCACCTTCATGCAAGGTCTCTAATTTATCCTAATCTCATGAACGGTCTCACAATCCATCACATTAGTCATCTCAGAATCTGATATGGCACTCAATAATGCTTTCTTGGATCTAATATTGTATTCTGCTTCCTTTAGCTCATTCGGAGTAATAGGACCATTCTGGGGAACATTATGTACATTCTTAGTAATATTCGAGTACTCTTCTCCAATGCATCTCATATGAACTTGCATCCGACTCTTCGAGAGTGTAATTCATTCCATCAAATCTCAGACTATCCTTCTTGAAAGCAAAGGTTGTCATCCCAGGTTTCCTCAAGTGATCAACCTTCTTTTGGAGGATCTAGCTATGATACCAATTGTTGGAAATAATGCAGCAAACTGAGGAGGGGGGGGTGAATCAGTTTGTACCAAAACTTATTGCAACTTCAACCGCAAATATATGAAGATAATTAACAGTTAAAGTATGAAACAACACCACATCAATAACACACATAACACCAAGATTTTTGACATGGATAACCCAACTAAGGGAAAAACCATGGTGGGAACCTACCCACAATGAGATAATACCCTGTTAGGAGTAAATGTGAATATTACAATGGGAATGCACATGCATTCGGGCATAATGCCTAGCGCTCACTGCTCAAAATAAGAAATCCAGAAAGGCAACAACCTTAAGGGAAGGCTCACTTCCTTATAGGAAGTCTTACTAACTTACACAAACATTCAAACTACAATCCGGATCATATGAGCTGTGAAAATAACATCTCCATATGCTTGAGTACATTTCTAGTTAAGAACATAGTCTTCTCTGCACAAATTCTCTTCTTCGCACTTCCAAAAGATCAAAT
Organism: Cryptomeria japonica; assembly: GCF_030272615.1. Taxonomy (NCBI): domain Eukaryota; kingdom Viridiplantae; phylum Streptophyta; class Pinopsida; order Cupressales; family Cupressaceae; genus Cryptomeria; species Cryptomeria japonica. Next base: position 467,236,803 of record NC_081411.1, on the reverse strand, counting down.
CACTTGTTCGCACATCCAACTCGATTCTTCACTCACATACACAATGCAGACACTCACAAACATGCATATTACATGATTATTACACATATTTATACAAGACATCAACCCATGAAATAGAAATCGGCCAAACCCTCAATACAAATTACAAAGTAATATCCTCACACACTACAACAATATATGCAGACCAAAACAATGTCAGCTAAGACATAGTTTGGACTCAAGTCAATGTACCACAAATATTAAACACCTCCAAGAATTATGCCTCGATCATCCACGACATGCTACAATCATCAATATTGTCGCATAATACAAAGAACATCACTAGAAAAGGAAAATATTCAATAATGCACACAATAATCAATACAGACCACCGAAAGCATAGAAAATGATCTAAAGACATTCACAAGAAATGTGAATTGCATCACAAATACCGCAACAACTCTAATTACTAGAATCGTCATTATTTCTCTATTGAAGCATAAGAAAATCAACATAACTGATTGTCAAACTAAAAGATTTTCTTGCAAACCTCCAAATCATGAACTGCTCGAACTGAAGATACACATCAATGTCTAGAACACAACCCACACATCCACAACCAAAGATATAGCAATTCAAACCCAAATACCGAATAACATGAACAACTGCATAACATCCTCAATATCGGATCTCATAACTCAATCAAATCATCATGTGGACCTTTGCAAATGGGAGTGAACCATCTACAAACAATATACCAGAAACCCTTTAAACCACATCAACTCATCTGCAATACACAGGCCAAACCAACTCATCCAATCAAATTGCTACACTGGAATACACATAAAACTTTGCAATAATCTCCTCATCAATAATCTCCACATATGTTGACATCAATGCCAACATATTAGCTAATATTGAATAGAGGCCCCACTGAGATAAGGGCCAAGGTGTGATAAAAAATTTTGAATCCTGAGAGGGGGCATGAATCTTGTCACCATGTTTCTGACATGGAATACATTTCTTTACATAATAATATGTATCTTCTTTCATTGTCAGCTAATGGTATCCTTTGTACAAGATTTTTTTAGCCAGAATAAGGCCGCTCGAGTGTGCTCCACAACCTTCATGCACTTCACGTAGTGCTCACTCAACCTCCTCTTTGTCTAAACACTTTAGGAGGGTTCCATAAAAGTTCCTTCAAAATAAGGTTTCACCAATGATAGTATAGTGAGAGGATCGACAGATGAAGGTTTATTGCTAGGTTTTGATGAGGTGAGTGGTAATGATGTTGTCTCATAGATAGGCGAAGGTTTCTTTGTACCACATGGAATCAAGACCAACGAGGACACACACCATTTCTGATTCTAGGACATCATATGTTGGTAGTAGGAGTTTCTCGACCAAGAACTCACATTTTTGACTACTTCTTGACATTTGCAGAAGGGAACCTATTGTAGCCATGACATCAACAACTTTCTTGTTTATTCTAGGAACTTGTTCAAATTGTATCAAGGTGAAATGCTCCTTAAGTTCCTCTACGATGCTACAATAAGAGAGTAGCTTATCATCTTTTGTTTGATACTCATCATTTACTTGCTTTATGACTTGGTTGGGAGTCATCGTAGAACAATAGCTCTATGATTTTCCATTGGATAGCCAAGCGAAGTCCAATAATGAGGGCTTCATATTCCACAATTTTGTTTGTACATGTGAAGACTATCTTATATGACTTGGGGATGCAATCTCCTTGAGGTGTAATCAATAATATCCCTGCCCTCAATCCCTCTTGTGTACAAGAACCATCAAAGTATAATTGCCATTGTTTGGATGTGGTGATAGTCATGATGAGAATCATCAAGAAACTCTATTATAAGGGGGTGATCATCTTGAAGTGGAGTGTCGACTAATTGATCTGCTATGATTTTCCCCTTGATTGCTTTTCTGTCTACATACTCAATGTCAAATTCACTCAGGAGCATGACCCACTTTGTTGTTCATCCTTAGAGAGAAGCTTTAGAAAACAAGTACTTTAGAGGATCAATTTTTTTCTATCAACTTGGTCTTATTGTTGAGCATGTAGTAGCACAGTTTTTGAGTTCTGAAGACCAGGGTGAGGCAGGCTCTTTCTATGGGAGTATAGTTGAGTTCATACCCCACAAGAGTGTGATTGATATATGCTCTTTATTTATATTGAATGCTCTTTGCCTTTGTCATCTGTATGTGCTAATAATGCCCCCAATGCCAATGTGGTTGCTGATATGTACAAAATAAGAGGTTGTATTGGGATTAGTGGCATCAGGACTGGAGGAGAGGTCAAGTATTCTTTCAGCTTATCAAAGGCCTTCTGACATAAGTAGTCCCATTTGAATTGAGTGTCTTTAAATAGAAGGTGTGTGAATGGATGAAGCTTGTTTGCAAGTTGTGTAATGAATTAGTGGATGGATTGGAGCTTCTCTTGGAGACTGTGGAGTCATCTGAGTGTCTTAGGTGAAGGCATTTCCATTATTGCTTTGACTTTAGCCCGGTCCACTTGATTCCTCTGTGAGAAACTATGAATCCCAACAAATTTCCATATGTAACCCCAAAGACACATTTCTTAAGATTAAGATGCAACTTATATTTCTCAAGCCTCTCAAAGATCTTCCTTAATATGGGGATATGCTCATCTCTTGATTTAGACTTGCCAAAATGAACCAAGGGAAAACTTTTATGAGGGTAAATTGTTAGTTTAATTCAAATTAAAATAAGAACATTAAAATAACATTCAAGTAATACAAAATACCATTATACCTTCATCAATATTCACTTTCTCCTCAGATTAGACCTTTGATGAAGCCAAGGATTCACCCCTCCTTTGCTCGATTGGATTGGTCCTTGGTGGGGATGTGGAATTCTCTCCATTACACAAAAAAAATGGGGTTTAATTGATGAATGAATGGATGGGAGATAAAGTGGCTAAACATGGAGAAAATTGACTATGGTATGGATTCTATGAGGATGAGTCTAAGAACAAACTAACAACATGAGATTGCATGAAAGTAAGATATGGAAATGAGGGGAGGAGACCCCAATTTATATATTTGAGAAGGCCAAAATGGAGGTCCAATATTGATTTGAAATGGAGGGTGGATATTGGATGAAAGCGATGGGAAAGATTGAGAGGACATGGTGTGGAGACCAAGAGATTTTCCATAAAGGCATTTATTGTCTCCACACTCATCTAGGTGCACGGGGAAGAGATCCCTAGGCATATTGGAAGAGTAAAAGGAATTGAAAATTCCTTGGGAAGGGACAAGGGAATTAAAATTTATCAAATAGAAGATTGCATGGGAAAATAAAGGAGAAAAGGAATGTAAAATTCTTTGGGAAGAGAGGGAATAAGAATGTGCAAAGGATTTGAAATCCTTTGACATGACCAAATTAGGTGAATTTAAGGTTTGGAGGATGAGAGAAGACAAGCCATTTTATGGCAAAGAGATGACTTGCTCTTAATCATGGTGATTAGGATTGTGTAAGTGATTAAGAGGGGAGATTAGGTGGGTTAATGAGAGATTAGAGTGCAAGTGGATAAGTTAGGAGGATTTGACAAGAGGAGAGAGAATAGTGGAGGAATATAAAATCGAGGAATATTGATAATCATGCTTCTAAAAGAATTAATTAGGCCAAGTGAAGATTAGAAGAAGTGATTTGTAGGAATCACATGATTTAAGTTAATTAATTAAATTTAATTAACTAAAAGAGAGTTAGAGGAATAAATGATTTAGAGGACTTTAAAAGAATATATAAATAATTAATTTATTGATAAATTAATTATTTTTTATTTTTCAAAATAATGCCTGGTAAAATTTTTAACGTGACTGACGATGGTGGCATGACATGCCCTCTGGCTCTAGGTGAAACTCTTTTGACCCGGAGCTATGAACTGGTTTGGCCACAATCGGGGGACCTCATCCCTACACTTCACTTGTTCAAACATGTGAGTACAACGACCCAACGAAGACACAAGGCTTGCGAGCACAATGGCCCAACAGGGGTTTGAACCTTGTTGGCTGCTTCACCAACAAAGTGTTTTAACTACGACATTACATGTCCAAAGACAAACAAATTAATTATTAGACTATAGAGACAAAATAAATTAATTTTGAGAGGAGTAAGTCTAACATAATTAAATAAATAAATTATGTAGAAAGGCTAAATTAATTAAATATTTAATTTAATTCATTTTAGACATCTACAGTAGCTAGAATGTATGAAGCAAACCATTGGTCACCAAAGAAGACAATGGTTGTGAGGGAGTAGCCTGCATGACCAGAGACAAACTAGAAACATTTGGAATCTCATAAGTAATATTGGGGTATGATGGGGTCACACCTAGATTATTATGCTCAATAGAATCTTAGTTAGAGTCCAATACAGAGGGAACCTCAACTGTTAAATGATCTTCCTTAGCTTCCTTTCACCATGTTGTATCACCTTTCCAATGCGATACAGAGAAAAATAAAGCCAAGTGACTAGTAGTGAAGCAACAACGACAATGGAGAGGAGGCCCTCATAACCTAATGGTTGCGTCCAAGGCCTATTCCTCACGACCAAGACCACATCTCCATGAAGAGGTTTGGAGATGTCGGTGTCAATAAGAATGTGAGAAAAGGTTGAGTGACCCATACGAGAAGTGGAGTCGTAAACCTTCAAAAAATGATCAAGTTGTTGATGGCCTCATAATAGGATTTCTCCCATAATTGAAGGGGAAGATTAGGCCTTCTGATTCAAACCAAAAAGTTTCAAGAGGATATTAAAAGAGGGAAAGCTAGGTTTGACAGAAAGAAAACACTCACTCCAAGCCCAAGGTTGTCCCAACACTATATTTCGTTCCTCAGACAAGAAAACTTAACAAGGAAAAAACCCTTAGCACAAGGAAAGAGTTTGATCCTACTAGACACCAAAGATCTCCAAAAAGGATTGGAGCCAATTGTGCAAGTTAGAAAGAGTAGGTTAATAGGTGGGGAATTGACACACTAAACCACAACTCTTGAAGAATCCTCTTTCTTTACAACATTGCCAATGTAGAATATGATTGGTGAGGATTTGGCACATGAAAGAGGTTGGATACATTTGGATAATGTGTGAATATGTGCTTGAGAGTTGATTGAGTGATGTGTTGTCATTGATGTCAACATATTCCTCTGTTTGTTCTAGTGTTGCAATGAGTTCAACAAGATGATTTGATTAACATGGTGAAGATAAGTTGTTACGAATTAAAGAGTTGTTAGAGGATTGTTTAAAGTTTATTTAGTTCAAGTTTTAGAGGTCCGCACAAAGATTTGATTGAGTTATGAGTTTCGGTGTTGCGGTTGGTTTTTCTATTTCTCAGTGGTGACAGTTATCTAGATTTTTCTCCACATTGTAATATCTTATTCTGCGGATTTGGAAGAATGTTTTGGACATTCCTGTGTGTCCTCAATTCAGTTGGTTTGTGATTTGGAGGTCCACAAGTAATTTTTCTAAGTTGATAGTCAGTATAGTTAGTGTTCTTGAAGTTCGGTATGGAGATTCTGATGATTATAGTAATCTATGTTGCTACAGATGTTTAAATGGTAATTCATGATGCTTATGGATGTTTAAATGGTAATCCATTTTAGTTGGTGAGTTGCATTGATTTTTGTGCATGTAATTGATGATTTTCCTCAATATGTTTGTGTTATACAATGTTCTTGGCTGACCAGGTGTTTGTAGCATGTTGCAGATGTTTGTGGCATAATTAAAGGAGGTGTTTCATGTTTGAGGAGATTATTTAGGTCCATGCTATGTCTTAGCCGACATTATTTTGGTCAGCATGTGATATTTTGTATCTAATCAAAAGCTATATCATTGTAATTATGGGTGTTGAGTTGACCTTGTTGATCCGTCCAAGGTTGATGCCATGTATAAATAAATGTAATAATCATGTGAGAGGTATGCAAGTGAGTGAATAATGTATTGATATTTCAGAGGCAGAGATGAAAAGTGTGAAGAAGAAGAGAAATTTTTTTGTGGTTCAATGGGACTGAACCATGCATAGGAGATTCTATTTTATCAATTCATGATTTACGGATGTAATCCGAATTTGTTTGTAAGATAGTGAGTCTTCCTCGAGTTGTAGCCCTTCCTGTTTTTGAGTAGTAAGCTCTAGGCAGTGTGCCTGAATACATGTGCATTCCCCATTGTAATACTTATAATAGAGTATACTTATTTTTTGAGTTCATCCCCACCATGATTTTTCCCCTAACAGGATTTCTACGTAAAAAACTTGGTGTTATGTGTGTTATTAATGTGGTGTTGATTTATGCTTTCATGTTTAATCATCAAATCTGAGATAAATTTTAAGTTGTGTGAAGTTTTTGAAAAAAATAATCACCTCCCCTGTCATTTGTTTTCCTTGTTTCCATTAGAAGCACACAGTGGGGGCGAGTAAGTCCAAACCGAGCAACAAGTGCATAACTACAAGTCTTGGCATTAGATCCCAATTGAGGGCCATGATGAGCCTTAGGGCCAAGGTTATCACAGTTGATAACATCCACACCAAATTCAAGAGTCTCCATGATAGGAAGGACCACTAACACACCTATCACAACAAGCTCAGGCACATTTGTAGTAGCCGCTGAGGGGGAGAACTGTTGACAAACTTCATGTCAATCTTAGCCTTGAAAATTACCTATCTGAGAAAACCTAGTTGGCTAAGAAAACCCTAGCTAAAACCTTGAGGGAGAACCTCTTTTTGAGGCCAAAACCCCAAAACCCTAAATATTAAGGCTTTTAAACCCTTTTAATCTTTTTGGGGCCTTAGTTTCTAACCGAGCATTGATCACTTCAGCCAGTCAAATCATTAAGGTCCTATTGGCTGAAGGGTCTCATTTCATGCATGACTAATTCCTTTTCACCTGCTACCACTGGCAGAGTTATTTTTTATCACTTTGTTGCATCAAACAAGAACACTTCCACTTTTGTTCCTTGTTTTGATCTTCTATTTTTGTGCAACAATGTGATAGTCTATGGTTAGAGGGGTTGTGTTCATGGCGGGGCTAGTTTTCTCTTTTGTTCTATCACTTGGACAAAAGGCTTCCTCCCTTTTAGGCATAGGTTCTAAAAGGAAGAGAATGGATTTTAGGGTCTTAGCGAAGGTGTTAGACACAATGTACTGCTGAGAGGGGGAGTGTATCAGTGGTTACCAAACTTTCCCCTTTATTTATCCTATGTGTGTATGTCAGTTCTATGTTCTAACAGAAAGTAGACTTATTGGTTAGATGGGGGACAATAAAAAATGCACTCACACATAAAGGGGACATTACATAACACCAGCATATATGAGGAAAACCCAAGATGGAAAAAAACCTCAGTGATAAATGCTGCTGGAGTCTACTGATCCAATCTAGCCTCACAATAAATCTTTGATTACAATGTTTAGGGCACCAACCCAAGGAGCACCAACCCCTGCACCGAGCTCCAACTCAGTGGTCTAATATGAGTATATTCAAATATAGAAGTAATAGTCTTGTTACAAATGGATTTTGTAACTCTTCTGCAAATTCCTTTACCGGTTCTCTGCTTACCAATTCAGAGCCGGTTCTCTGCTCACCTCACTGCTACACCTTGCTCTCTGCTGCATCCTTGCTGGTTCAACCTTTTCTCCTTCTCTACCAGTTTTGCACTCTGTCAGTTCTACACTTTGCTAGTTCTCTCTTCTCTCTGCTACACCATTGTTCTCCACTAGTACTACACTTTGCCGGTTCTATGCTTGCCTTCTCTACAGTCTTCTACAACTCTTCTCTGTCGGTATGGTCATTGTCGGTTATCTCACTGTTGTAGGTTGAACACTTCCACCTTGTTCTTCCTCACACTCACTCCCTTCTACTTCTTCTTGGTGAGCACTTGACTAATTTCTTCTCACATGTAGCAACACTCTTTCATTCAGTGATAACCTTCATTGATTTTGGCTTACATATTTATAAATTGGTTTTCCTGCCAAAAGCCAATTCAAATTTCGAGCGGTTAGGGTTTCCTCATCAACCTCAAGGAAAACCAAAACCAATCAGATCACATCCTATTTGATCACCTAGATTGATGAACTCTAATTCTTCAATTAATCTCACCATTTTCGTGCCTTCTTGATCATGCCTTCTATTTTTAGCAGTCTGCATTTAACCTGTCAATGGATTTCTTGGTCGATCACCAAGAATGGCTTCGTGGTTCCCTTCACCTACCTTGATCTGCTCAAATAGTCTATGTTGGATCTTTGTTGTCCATTTGACCTCAAGCCACAAACCTTTGCTATTCATCTCATGAATTACACCTGGTTGACATAATTGTCCACCTATCACCATCTACCCTGCCACTTGACACATCACCGATTCAATATCCCACCTTGTGCATGCATGCCACTTCACCTCCACATGGCCTTTGTGTCAAAATCCACCTCTGCTAGGTCATCTATGTTGGTATGGATGGGATCACTGACCAACTCCATTACTGGTTCTTCTAACGGCTTACTAACCCTACCAGTTAAACCCTTAACGGGTTTGCTTTCAACCTTGCACTCCACTTCTCTTCTAGTGGAACACTCAATTGGTCAACACTCTTGCTAACCTACCTTATGCACATCTTTATCAGATGGGAGTCCTCCACATTTACACTTTGTTGCATAACCGATGGACTTACATACCGGTAAACCCCTTGATGACACCATGTCTTCAACCTTCAACAGTTTCCATTTGAGGCATCTACATGCTGGTTGAACTTTCTATTTGCAGCTGCTCAACCTTGCCTTCTTCATTATTAGACTGAACAATATCTCAACCAGTTTGTCAAGGTGACAAACCCATCACTCTTCATCTATCCTGACAACTCATCATGCTTTCTCTATCGGTCCAGTGCATAACCCTAATTTCATGCACTTGAGGCATCTTTGTGATTCACCAGTAGATCCTGTGTGATCCTTCAAACACCTACTTTTAACTCTTCTATCTTATCTCACAGAAATATGGTACACACTTTGCATAATAGGAGATAAGCTCCACTTACCAATGGTAGTGGATCCTTGTCATCTTCATCCCACAATGCACTCATGTGGCTTCCCTATTTGTGCAACATATCTTCAAATAGACACATGATCTGGTGTGGGGCACACTCACTGTCAGTATTATCTTCAACTAGTGACTGCATCTTTATCCAGTGGGAGTCCTACTTTTTTGCATCCACACAGCATACAGGTGACCTATACATCCTTAGCCTCCTATGTTAGTGTGATTTAGGTATCATTATACCTCTTCATCACTATAAACATCCAAGCATCTTTCTCACCCTGCTTGTACATCAGTCATAAGCTTGCCAGTTCACAACTACTCATTATCAACACAACACTTACCAGTTGACACCCTTTCCTTACTAGTGATAGACTGTACCGGTAACCTGTCCATTTCATCCACACAAGTCAAACACTAACTTGTGTACCGGTGACTCCAGTGGTCATTATACTGAATGACATTCTCTCCCTTACATAGTGCTACACACGCATCTCTTATATCGATAGCCTTCCTATACCGGCTGACATCAATGACAACACAATGCCAATAGAAGGTCCTTGTCACAATGAACTCGAAGTCTTTTCGGCAGGATGCGGGCAAGGTCCTAGCAACATGGCCTTTTTGGCCAAGGTTCTACATAGCGGAGAAAGGTCTTTTAGGTCTTGCCGAAAGCCTTTCTCTTAGTGACATCCTAAGGCAAGTGGGTCTAGCATGTTATGACATCCAAGTGGACAAGTTGGTGGCTTCTAGGTGGTCTCAAGAGAGAATTGGATTGATGGGCCCTATGGCAAAAGCCTTTTCGACATAGCTTCCAAAGGGTGACAAGGAAGAAAATGCATCTTGCTGAAAAAATTTCTCTTGGAAAAAACCTAAGTGGCCCCCGATACCCCACAAAGGTTTTAAGCCTATTAAATTTTGCTGCAGGCTGGCAAGATAGTAAAGTCGATGGATTTAGTGGGTCTGGCCTGACACATGGCTTCTTTATGACTGACAATTTTTCATAAAGAGGGAATCTAACAATGATGTTTTAATTTCTCAATAGGCCTAATGGGTGACTATGTGGCTCCATCTTGCGCGTCCATATTTGCACGACATGGATTGATCAATGATCAGAATTCCAACTCCCATAGGTCATTAGTATTTAAATCCTCTACGTAGGGTAGTTGTCAGCTAGATGGTCGAGACCAATTGTAAACCTTGTCGGTGGCTGAGTCCCATCAGATTTTAGTCCAACCACCAGAAAAGTTTTCCATTACTCTAGAAGGAACTCTATAGACAAATTTTAGAAACCATCCAAGGGTATTCAATGCAGATTGAAGACTTTTGCGCCTGTACGATACCACCATGATGCATATCAGATCAAAGATTTTTCCTTCTGCAAGGTTTTTCGCATCTTCCCACATCGAAGAAGATATTTCAAAGAGTTACACATGCAATCAGATAGATTTATTGATTTGATTTCCCCCCTTTGATATTTTGTAACCTAACCCTAGGGTTAGGGTTTCTAATTGTAACCCAATCTGAGTTTTGCCTAAACTACAAAGGCAATTTTGTATCTCTGTTTGAGGATCTTCTTTCTTTTTTCTACAAAAAACTTATGTTTTTTTGTATCTGTAAATTTGTCTTGCCTTCATATGAATAAAATTTACTTATTTTTCCTTCATCCAGTTCTCACAATTTGTGTATTTTGCTTACCTGGTTGTCTGAATGCATTCTCATTATCTTTCCTTGGCTCGGTGACTGAGTTGATCCCTCTATGAATGTTGTCTATGGATTGTCACAATCCCTCTCTTCATCCTATAGAATTCCAACCTTCACTCTTCTTAGGGCGCTAAGTAGAATATGATCTTGTGCATGCCTTGAGTGGTTTTATTTGTGTTTTGTGTAGTTATAGGAAGGGAGGTCAAATTTCAATCTAGGTGCAAACCTCCTTTATTATTTCATGCATTCCTCTTTCTCTATTTCCCCCCTCATATCATTAAATTAGATTATATCTGTGTTGGATTAGCCCAACACTTGCATTAGATTGATAAGGAAGCCAACCTTCTTCAGAGACTCAGCCTCACAATATGAAAGGCCCCATAATTGGAAGTTGTTTCAATGCGTCATAGGGTTGACGAGCACATGTGTTCATCAAGTGGGGTGACTTTTGTGACAACAATTTATAGCACACCCGATGGGATAGACTAAACTAGTTCTAGTTCATTCTTTTTTATCTGTTGTTGTTAGTTGTGTGTCTATCAGCAAAGTCAACCTTTGGAGGAAAATTTTTACATACCTAGCAACTCTACAAAAGAGGATCTACTGGTTAAGCAATCCCAAGCTTAAACAACTGGAGATCTAGTGCATTCTTTAGTCTCAAGCCTTTGGAGGCATTATTCTTCAAGCATGTGACAACTCTATAATTTTGGTGAATCATGGTATGTCATGCTTTCTCTAGCTGGGCAAATATTTTTACCCTTTGCAAGCATTTCATTTAGAAAAATCTATCTCTTTTGAATGCTTCTGCAATGAGTACATACCACGGGTGTAATTTCTATTCACCCCCCTTTTATGAAAATGCAAATCAACCCTCCCCATTTTCCCAATAAGAACAAACTAGGACTGCTCCTAGTTTCAATAAAAATGGTTTTCCCCAACAACAGGTATAAATTTTTCTAGTGCTTACCACCCTCCCAGCTCTGCTCAACCTTCTTATCAGCCCAATCAACCTCAAAAAAGTGAGATAGACCTCCTTGCAGAGACTATGGTGTCAGAGGCAAGTTATGATATATGATGTTAGATTTTAGAAGATAGTTAGATGAAGTCAAGCAACAACTATGGGATTAGTAGAAAGAGGAGTAATTCTATTAATGTCAATAACAACAACAACAACAAGATTTGGATGCTCAATGACAACCTGAAGACTTCCTTGCAGAGCAACTTGCAACTTCTAGGAAGGGAGAAATCTAGCAGTTGGCGGCCTTGGAATTGCAACGGATGCAAGAGGAAACTTCTACTCCAAAGTCTCCTAAATTTAAAGTCCCAAGGTTTAGGTAGGGGAGACCTCCTAAACCTATTGAGGAACCTATACATGAGATCCCTAGATTCAGGGTTCCAAGTTTTAAACCAAGTGGCTCTCATAGTCCTCCCTCATTTCAAGAGCCTATTCTTAAGCAAATTTATCCATATGAGGATCTCATTCAAGAAGTCTAGCAGCTCCTTGTATTCTAAATGAGTCCATCGAGATTGAATTTTTTTCCCTTAGGAGCTCTAATTTCAATATCCCAAGTTCCATGGGGATGCCAACTATGGATGTGTAGGAGCCTATTATTTAGCCCCATTAGTACCCTTTTCCTTATGAGATACACCTTTACAAGGGTGGAACTATTGTTTGAGGGCAGATGTAAATCATTCTCCCCACCACTTTATTATGCAACCTACTGCTGATGAGGACATCATAGAAGAATCAGAGATGCTGCAGGAAGAGCCTCAAGATGATCAATTGCAATAAAGAACCACCAGTCAAGAAAAAGCATCCAATAAGGAGGAAGTCTTGGTAATCTCTGATCATATTCCCTCCTTTATTGAAGATGAAGAGAAGGTTATTTCTTCACCTAGACCAATGCGGTACATATTGCATGAGCCTATGTTGGTAGAAGAAAATCATAAGGACTGTGAGGCCATTGAGGATATTAGTTTTGTCCTTCCTTCAGATTCAACAGATCTTTAGGAGAGTTGCAACAACACCAAAATCAGTCCTATTCTGCTAAAAATAAAAGAATTGGACACCAAGACAACCTAGACAACCAAGACAACCTACCTCAGTGAATTGGTTGTTGAGCAACATGATGATCTCATTATTGAGGTGCCTCCTTTGCTGCCACATCAAGTGCAGGTCTAAGAGAAAACAAATGGAGAATTTCATGTTTTGGAAGGTCAAAAGGTTGACTTGTAGGATGAGGTTGATTTATTTGAGAAGAGTAGAAATATGATTTGATTAATGGATGTAAAAATTTTGATATCTTTGATTTTGAAAACTTTGTGGTTGAGGTAGGACATATCATAGATGAAAAAGTCAATCATAATCTAAATGATCATTTGTTCTCCAATATCATTGATATTTGTTGTTCCAAACTTGATGAGGTTTTGGTGCCTTTAAGAGAGGAAGTTCTTGATCAATATGATCAGATTATGATTGAGGAGATAGTTAAGCATGTTGAAGCTAGAAGAGAGAGTTTAAAGGTGGGCATTTCCAGATGATGCCTAATTAGGCATCTTTCTAGGGTTGATGCCAATCATGAGGTTACAATCGTAGAGTCACAGATCCAAGCTACATATGCATTCCAAGTCAGTGGTGTGTTTGGTGAAAATATAAAGGTTTGTGATCTTTCTTATGATTCATAGGATTTTTTGCAGTGGTTGATTATATTACCAGCTGTCTTTTAGCTCTTTATCATGTTTCAGGACCATGCAATTCATCCTTATTCAGAGAAGGAAGAAAATTTAACCAATAAATTAATGGATTTGTTTGAAGGTTTCAAGTTGATTGGTTAAAGTAGGATAGCATAGGTTTTCTTTCCTCCAAGTGCTTTGGCACAATGGTTTTTATATTTTAGTTATTTCCCTTCCAAGAAGTGCATGTGCACCGGTTCTTCTTTCAATAATGAAAAAAATTGTGATGTCCTACAAGTTGTAGGGGTAGAGATTTATCTATCTTCTCCATTCCTTGACTCTATGACCAATGAAATTTCTAAGGCCTTTATTTTGAATCTGACAAGAAGGCTTGTTAGCCCTATGAGTCACCAAAAATGTTGACAATTTTTTTGTCAACCTTAGCCCTGAAAATTATCGATCTAAGAAAACCCAGTTGGATAAGGAAAACTTGGCTAAAACCCTAAGAGAGAACCTCTTTTGAGCCCCAAAACCCCAAAACCTAAATATTAAGGCTTTTAAACCCTTTTAATAGTTTTGGGGCCTTAGTTTCTAATTGAGGATTGACTGCTCCAGCCGGTCAAATCACTAAGGTCCTATTGGCTGGAGGGTCTCATTTCATGTGGGGACGGTTAATTTTCTCCTGCTACCAACTGGAGGAGTTCTTTGTTATTGCTTTGTCTCATTGAACATGAACACTTCCACTTTTGTTCCTTATTCTGATATTCCATTTTCACGTGATAACGTGATAGGCGATGGTCGAAGGGGTTGTGTCCGTGGTGGGGCCAGTTTCCTCTTTTCTTTTACAACTTGGTCGAAAAGATTCCTCCCTTTTTGGCATAGGTTCTACAAGGTGGAGAATGGCTTTTAGGGTCTTGGCAAAGACCATTCTCATAGTGAACTTGAAGTCTTTTTGGCAGGATGCGGGCAGGATCCTAGCGACATGGCCTTTTTGGCCAAGGTTCTTCACGATGAAGAAAGGTCTTTTAGGTCTCGCCGAAAGCCTTTCTCTTAGCGACATCCTAAGGTTGGTGGGTCCCACATGATATGACATCCAAGTGAACAAGTCAACAACTACTAGGTGGTCTCAATAGACACTTGGATTGGTGGGCCCCATGGTGAAATCCTTTTCAGCATAGCTTCCAAAGCGCGACAAGGGCGAAAATGCATCTTGCCAAAAATATTTCTCTAGGCAAAAAAATAAGTGGCCCCCGCTACCCCATAAAGGTTTAAAGCCTATCAAATTTGGCTGCAGACTGGTGGGATAGTAAAGGCGATGGATTTAGTGGGTCTAGCCTGACACGTGGCTTCTTTGCGACCAATAGATTTTCATAAAGAGGGAATCCAATTGTGATGTTTTAATCTCTCAATAGGCCTAATGGGCGACTATGTAGCTCCATCTCGTGCATCCATCTTCGCATGGCATGGATCGATCAATGATTGGAATTCAAACTCCCATAGGCCATTATGATTTAAATCCTTTGCATAGGGTATTTGCCAACTGGATGGTCAAGGCCAATTGTAAACCTTGTCGGTGGTTGAATCCCATCAAATTTAAGTCCCTCTCTTCATCCTATAGAATTCCAACCAATCTTCTTAGGATGCTAAGTAGAGTAGGATCTTGTGCATGCCTTGAGTAGTTTTATTTGTGTTTTGTGTAGTTATAGGTAGGGAGATGAAATTTCAATCTAGGTGCAAACCTCCTTTTTTCTTTCATGCATTCCTCTTTCTCCCTTTTCACCCTCATATCATTCGATTAGATTCTATCTTTGCTGGATTAGTCCAACACCTACATTAGATTGATAAGGAAGACGACCTTCTCTGGAGACTCAACCTCACAATATGAAAGGTCCCACACTTGGAGGTTGTTTCAATGTGTCACAGGGTTGATGAGAACAGGTATTCATCAAGCAGGTTGACTTTTGTGACAATAAGAACTACAAGAAATAATTCCTACAAATGGAGGAAGAATGAATTCAGGCGGGAAGGGCATTTACAAGAAAAAAAATCTTATTATTCAATGTTTAGTAGTTGTTCTTTGGAATTTATTTTTATAACACTTTTAGAAATTTCAATGTCTTAGCATTTCAACTTTTCACATAGAAAATTACTAGTTTTGGTTCAAACTGAGATAAAAAAAGAATAGGAAATGGAGATCTTAGGGCATCACGAAAGGAATTACTTTTGTTGGTCTTAGGTTTCCTACAACTATAATTAATTTTGTTGGAAGGTGTGCACCCTTTGTCCCCTTTGTTGTTTAGTGCTTCCCTCAAGGATTTAAAACATGGCTTAATCACCTCTCATGGTTTGTTTATCTCTGGTGTTTGTATCAAGCATTAACACGTCATTTTTTGGTGCAATGACAAACCTTGACTAACAAATAGTATTAGAGCTTAGGTCATAGGTTTCAATCCCTTAGTCACATCGGGGGGAGGGTGGGGGGGGGTTGTTGGAAGGTTTCCCTTGGTTGTTTCACGCTACCCTTAGGGATTCATGACATGGCTTAATCGCCTCCCATGGTTTGTTTATCTATGTTGTTTGTATTGGGTGTTAGTAGGTCAATCTTTTGGTACAACAACAAACCCTGGCTAAAACATTTAGCATTCATCAAACTTGTGATCAAACCATCTATGCAGAAAATTAAAATGATTAAGAAACCAACTATTATTGTCATCTAAGAGAAAATATAGATCATAACATGTTATAATATTCAATCCTTAAGGAGGCATTTTATTAACCACCTTTATTACATTTATGTAGAAACTCTAGTTTAAAGGTTAAATACAATTACATAGATCATCTATAACATGTTGCACATGTATAAATGTGTTGGTATTGATTAAAGCATCCTAGTAGATGCCTTTTGTAATAATTGCTCCTTGGTTAATATTATTTTATTTTAAAAATATTTCATAGATATTGACTAGATCAACCAAACATCATCCATGTAATTTAGAAGTGTTGACATTTTAACCTCTCCAGCCACAATTATGGTGATGACTCCACACCACCACTTATTTGCTTACATTAGATAGTGGTAAGCTTCCAATGCCAAAATCACTTTTTTTCTGCTAAAGATAAATACAACATCATAGATGATTGATTTATTTATCTTAAGGAAAAACAACAGCTTAGTTTTATATTTAAAACATTAGGCATTATCTTAAGTAATATATATATATATACATTACTTAGAGCAGATTATTTTCCAATAAACAGAATGGGTTAGATTTTAATTTCTTCCATTAACATATAGTTGCTTTTGATTTAAAGTAACAATATCCAGATTTATATAATTTCCACTATACAAGCATTTTCAGAATAGTAAAGAAAATAGCAGAAATGATTTTATTTACAATTGCAACTAACTTTTCCTAAAATCCATTTAATCAATAAACAACAAGATGAAATGCATTATTAATGATAACTCAAGATATCTATTTAATTTTCCTTTGTATCTGAACTATAGACTTAAGCAAATAGTTCATTTCTATTTAAATGTGACTACCCTATTAACATTTAACTTTGCATTTCATTTTTAATAACATATTAGAAACATAATATCATATCATTCTAAATATATATATATTTTTTATAACTATATCACTTAAAGAAATAATCCAAAAATGTATTCTTCTCCTTGCAAAAATATATACTTCAAAATAACTACATCTTTATTACATGGTAAAAACTATCTCAATAGTCACATTTAGTACATCATAGTTTCTTTTACTAAAATTGGAAATAACTAAATCAAGCCTCTCATTGCTACTAAATGAGGGCTTATCAAATATATATATTTTTTCTTTTCTGCAATTAAATACAATAAGAAATAGGATCTTTTCAAGCTTCCTTTCCAATCACTTCCCAAGAAAACCTGCAAATAAAAGTTGTAGGTTGTGACCATGGAGGCTCACCTTCCAACCTAGGCTTACAAGAAGCCACCCCCGAGCTAGGCGAACCAAGGCTAAACAAGTTACACTCA
This sequence comes from Cryptomeria japonica, assembly GCF_030272615.1. NCBI lineage: Eukaryota > Viridiplantae > Streptophyta > Pinopsida > Cupressales > Cupressaceae > Cryptomeria > Cryptomeria japonica. The sequence goes on along the minus strand of NC_081411.1, from coordinate 467,219,367 downwards.
AGCATAAACACATAAACAAGAAGAAAACACAACACAACACTCCCAACCCAAGGATGAACAAAGTCACTTAGTGACTTGTCAAGTGGGGTGAAGGTGGACCAAATACCTAGAGGAGAATTTTGCAAGTAGGAGAACATAATGCCACTGCAAGGCTACCAAGAAGCATATCCAAAAGTTCCAATCTTGTCCCAAAAATTCCTTATGTCCCCCAAGGCATACAAGCCAACAAACTCCCCTTATGACCCCCATTGCATAAACAAAACACTATGCAACAAGGGTCCCATAACCCCTTGTAAATCACTCTCTTCCAAAGAGAGCCTCTACACTCATAGGCTATCAAACAACCCTTCACCCCAAGACCACTCTACCCTCCCAAGGGTGATTTTGGCCTTGAAAACTGCCAAAACAATATCATAAAACCACAATATCACAAACACAAAAGGAAAAACCCAACATCTTCCTAAACGTACTAAGAAATCAACAATGGGAAAACAACCACAACAAACAATCTTTTCAAAACTGAAAGCAACAACATGAGATAGTAAACCAACCAACCTTAAATCTGCCAAAAGGATGAATAGAAGTTGTAGAAGAGCTGCCCAAATCCACTATCTTTTTCCTCTCAAGACTTAGCCAAAAACTTTCCAAAAAATAAGCAAACTCAAGAAAATCTATGTCTCAAAAAATGGAGAGTGGGTGATTAAACTTCTCACTCCCAAACCATTCCCTAAGAAGACACTCCTCACTCTTTCCAATGCTCTTGGGAAGGGTGAGGGATGTTCATGGGTTGGTCTTCCCAATACATTACAAGATCTCTAGCCAAGGCACCTCAAAAAGGTAAAATGAATGGGGAAGAGCAATGTCACTCATGAGGAGGGTTGTCCAACCTAGGTAGGATCCTCAAAAGTTGAAATTCGGCCAACTTGAAAAACTCAACTTTTGGGGTGAGTAAACAGTCCCTAGGGAGTGGACACATGGCTAAATTTGGCCTTCATCCATAGGTACATCATATGGCCTACTAAATATGCCCCTAACTTGACCCTAGGAGATAGTTTAACCCTCTAGAAACTCACCCAAAGTTTACCTACGGTTCAACCCTGAGTTGACCTTTCTAATGGCTGCCTATCCAAGACTTTCTTGGGACCATACTAGGATAATTGAAAAAAATACATTGGTAAAACCAATTCCTTCCCAAGGGACATGTCATTGCCAACTCACTTTACAACACGTATCAAGTGACACTACAAAAAGAAGTACACATCACTAAAATACACACGACAATGCCGCTTTTTTGGAATTAATAAATTAAACACACATCCAAGCATAAACATTTACAAATTAAAACACATTTACAAATGAGGTGTTGTCTCTCTAAATAAACAACCCTTGGCTTTACAATGCACATAGGTCTAGGCTTGATTCTCTGAATAGTTTCCATGGTCACATGGATTATTTTTCTTGCAATCTCACTTTGCACATTAGTAACCCCAAATAATAAGATTTAATATCAACATATGAAAAGAATACAATTCAGACACTTTGCATACAATTTCAATCATAACGATCAATTTATCATTTATCCAATAAAATCCACATAAAGCAATTTACTCAAAAGGCATCCTCATAATCCTCATGAAACTCAATCATTAATAGGGCATGCATCCATGTTTTCTAATATCATAATGATGTACTGCAAATTTTGAGATAGTTGACATACGTCATATCAAGATTATCAAATTAGTGGATCATATAGGATCTAAATCCATAACACATCAAAATATGCACCGCAAGGTAAAATGATTCCATAACCTGGTTCAATTATTTTTCCCACTAATCTATCCATCTAACATAGCCCATCCTATTGAATTATAGTATTTATTAATACGGTCAACCATGGTCAACTAAGTTAACCAGAGCTTGATCAGGGAGGGGCTCTACAATATCCAAGTGCTATGAATGAAAATAAGTAACATGAAGTGAAAGAAGGCATTATAGGACACATGATTATAATAAATGTACATACAAAGCAATGCAATCATATGTAAAATAGAAAATAGATCAGATTCATTGATTGCCATGACAAATATTAAAATGAATTAGGATTTTATAAATAAAACCTCTTAATTTATTTAAATTGATGAGATTAACAAATTTGATATTTCTTTTTTATTTTGAGATTAAGATTTTTTTTTTAAATGAGAATTTGAAATTTGAGATTTGAATTTTGAAAGTTGAAATTTAAAATTTGGACCTTCCAAAATAATTGAATAATGTAAAATTTTAGAAAAATGATTATTCAATTAAATTAGCAAATTGATTTGTAATTTTGTTTTTGAAAAATTAGAGAATAATTGTGAAAAATTATGCAACCTCCTAGGAAATTTAAATTTAAAATCAGGGCTTTGGGAATAACCTCTTAATTTAAATTTAAAATTAGGGCATTGTAAAAAGAACCTCTTAATTTCAAATTTCAAATTATCTACAAGAAATTTAAATTTAAAATTAGGGCCTTGTAAAAATAACCTCTTAATTTGAAATTTCAAATTATCCACAAGAAATTTAAATTTAAAATTAGGGCATTGTAAAAAAACCACTTAATTTGAAATTTAAATTTAAAATTATCCAAAGAAAATTTAAAATTAGGGCCTTATAACAAGAACCTCTTAATTTAAAATTTAAAATTAGATCTAAGGTTGAAACTTGGAAATTGAAATGACGAATCCAAAATTGGGAAATGCACAAAGCTAATTTAAATTTAAAAATTAGGGCTCTTATAATTAACCACTTAATTTTAAAATTAAAATTTGAAATTTGATCCAAGATTGTAATTTTGGATTGAATTTGAAATTAACAACCAAATTTGAAGTGTGAAATTCAGAATTTAAACAACTCACAAGCTCAATTTTTAAAATTTCAAAACCAGGGTTTTTGAAATTGAAGAAAACTCAGATCTGAAATAATCAACCCGAATTAAGCAATTCACAACATCAATTTTGAATTTAAAAATTAGAGTTTTAGTGAAATTAACCTCTAAATTTTTAAAATTTGCAAGGAAATCAAACTTGTAAATGAAAACTTAAATTTTAAATTGCATACATTTGGATCCAAGAATAAAAATCAGAATTAAAGGTGTAAGGCATCATGTTCACCAAAATGTAAAGGGGAAATTTTGATTTAGCGATTTGCGACATAGAAGGGAGAAAACACTAAATTAATTTTCACTTTGGGACCTTTATATTCAAAAGAGGGTAAGAATCCACTAGATTTAGTCACAAATCAGACAAGGACTGAATACTAAATGGATTGAATTGATTTTGATCTCCTCTTTTATAAGTTCAAATGCTAAAATAGGTAAAGTGCTACAAAATGAAGGTAAAATTGAGAAAATAGTGAGCTACATTAGATGCGGGATTTTCGAGTGCACTTGGATTTGAGCAATATAAGATGATTTGGACTTGACCCTTGAAAAAGATCCTAAAAATATAAGACCATGAATCATCACAACGGTCCTCCAAAATTTTTGCATGCCAAAAAGGGTTGATTTGTCTTTGTGAATAAATCTTATTTTGAAGAGTACAACTTTGTACGTGTTTCTTGCACATAGAAAGAAGGGGGAAAAGGTTGGGAAAATCAATGAAAATGAATTTCAATTCAAAAGTCCTATAGAACATGTTGAAAATCATGATTGATTGATCAAATCAATTAACTCAGTAAACTCCCCAATCTCCACTTCTGACTCCCAATCACCTTTTTTTGACTAACTAGTCAATTCAGTCATCAAAACAATCTATTTTAGTCATCTCCCAATCACTTCAGTCTTCTCCTCAATCAATTAAGTTAACTAGCTAATCTATCTAGCTAACTAGGCAATCAACTAAGTTATCTATTCAATCAATCAACTTAACAAATCAATCAAAATGAGTTCACTGATCAAGCAAATCAGTTCAACTATCAATCAACACTTCAGTTCCATATCCTACCCAATCTATCCCAAAAATTATAAAATTAAGGTTTATTTCTCAATTTCGATCTAGAATCACTATCTTCAAAATAATCGTGTCTATCATATGTAGGAATCTCAGTGCAACACCTGAGAGACACTTATCACGCAATTTGGAGAAGAGCAATGGAAGCCATGATGCAGAATCAGGAGTTTGATTAGCCTAATTATTCAATTCTTGCATCTATATTTCATTGTCATTTAGGAGTTAATTTTAATTGGATTCGAGTTTGTGATTCTCTCTTTTAAATTTGATTATTTAATGATTAATTTTACCCTTGAAAACAATGGTGAACTTGACATGAAGAAACAATTTTTCTAACCTAATGGAATGTCTTTTTCATGATTTGTAGGTTCTGTAGGGATGCTAGAAAAGTGTTACGCATTTGTCCACATAGAAATTTGCATGTGTTAATAACAGTTTGCATTTGTTCAAAATGATTCGCATTTTTAGGGGTCATTCAAATTTTCAATTTTGATTGTTGTTTCTATTTCTAATCCATTTTCTTTGCTAACCCAATAATATTTTTAAATTATTGATTTTTTTTTTTGCATAAAATATGTCTAATTCCATGGTAGGAAAGGTAAGATATAAGATTTCAGGTGCCAAGAAAAGAACCAAAGATATAAGACAACAAAGAGCTCATCGACGACTGATAAGAGAAGATAAAAGATTCCAAGATCTTAAAGAATTAGTTACCCTATCCTGATATTATCACATTGTGCAAAAATACCTAGAAATATTTAACGTATTTGATGAAATTGAGGTCATGGGCAACATGATAATGGATCAAACCCATGTCATTTAAAAAAGTTGTTTTTTGCCTTTTATTTCTGTTTAACTAATTTGCATTTGTGTAGATAGTAGTTCGCATCTCCACAGTCAGAAATTCACATCTGTGGAGATAAAAATTCATATCTGTGCAAATAGTAAATCACATTTGTCTTCACAACAATTCATATTTATTCAGATGTTGATTCATAATTGTTTGGTCTTCATAAAGGCTTGATGTTCTATTCTTTCTCATTTCTCTGTTAGGCATTATTACATTATAGTGTTCTGTTATTCAAATAGACACTGAGGCAAATTCTTTAACTGAAGGAAAAACTTAAGCTTGTGAGCCCACAATACAAACTAATACTTTCATGGGTTTTGCAGGTACAACTAGACCTAGTTTAGCTCACACTTCCTTTGATGTCCTTTAAAAAGAACAAAAACAAATTTTCTTTATTATAAGTTATTCATCATTTCTTTGTGGATTAAAATGAACATCATGCTTGTTGGAGCAACATCTCCGAATAGTTTTTAGAAAACTTTTCAATGAAAGGATAAAAAGAACAATCTATTTTTTGTGTCTCGAAGGTGATAGGCATATGCTCTCCCCTTAACTCAGTGACCAAAAAGCCAGACTCTCCCTTTATGTTTTCTATCAATTTCACAATATGATAAAACCTTTAGCAGGCCTGCCCTCTCAAGAATCCCATAAGGTAGGTGAGAGGGGAATGACCTAAGTGCGAAATGGCTAAAGCCAAGTAATCCAACCCACTATAATCAAATGTGGATGTGATGAAAATCATGTCCAATGGTATTTTTGCATTGATATCCTTTCCCCAGTATCTTTAAGATTCAAAACTCCTTTGTTCTAAAGGTTGGGAAGCCTCCTCATGGATTTTATCTTTGATGCACCGAACAAAACCCTTTCTGTGAACCATAAGCATAGAAACCAAGCTGAGTCAGTAACCAGACACTTATAATATAACTCCAAGGAAAATGAGCCAATTGAGGAGTAATTATCTTTGGTTCAACTTCTGGACAAAGGCAAAAAAATGAGCGCGCCCTAGGGTGTGACAGGGTTGTTTGAGCTGATGGAGTATCAAGATGTGGGATGTGGTATTATTTGTGACCTTTTTACCCTAGAAGAGTAAATTTTTTATGATAATATGACCAACATTTATCGAAAACAAATGAGGTTTGAAAAGACCCCAACAATCATTAGGATTTGAAAAGATCATTTAAACAATGTTCTCTTTGGTTTATTTTAGATTGTTTTCTTACTTTGTTGTTGTTTCTTATGCTACACTTTCAAAGTCAAAACATTCACAACATAGCCAAAAAAAATTCAAAACAATCAAGTCTTGGTAATAATTGTCCATCATCTTAATTCTTTCATTGCCATCATCTGCATCAGTCATAGTCTATCACCCTTAGAAGTCTTAAGAGAATTTTATTTGCATGGGTCTACTAGGGGATGGAGAATTTCCATTTGAGCAACCAAACCTTGGACCAAATAATGATCAATTAGAAATAATTGATGTTTTGGATTATCTTGCTTTGGAATTAACAATAGACCTCCCACAGTATGAATAGATTGAATTTGACCTAGATAATGAAGTTCATAAGTTAGTCCAAATCCAAAGGCAAGCTAAACAAGAAATCAAGAAACAAAGAGAACAAGGAATTTTTTGACAACTTGCTAGAGTTACCATCAAAGAACAAATTCCTCAGCAGTAGAGAGTCCTCATATTAGTTTAAGTTTGCATACATAATCTCACAGTCAATAGATCAAAGTCTTGCATATCAGTTTTCCAAGTCCTTCATTCTCATTTTTAGGTGCATCATAGAGAGTCAAGATCACACTGAAGTTACATTCATGCCATTAAAATGATCTCAAAAGGAAAAACACCAAATGGATCCAAACAGTGACCCCTATTACAATCCTACTTGGAATAGGAGCTCACATACAAGCTCAAATTCACAACCAAGAGGGGGAACTACTTTACCTACAAATAGAAATCTACCCACAATTGAGGAGCTCTAGACCAGATTAACACAACAAGATATTGTGGCTTCTCAACAAGACCCTCAAGTACTAATAGTCCTCAATGCTCTCATCAATAACACTAGAGATACATCTCTCTCTTTTGATCCAAAATGGAGCAAAGTTACCCTTGAATTTTGACATTTCTGCTATCTTGCCACCTGGGGTAATTCTAAACCAAAATACAACTCAAATACCAACAAAAACAACAAATTCAATGCAAAGTGTTGCTTAAACTATGTCAACACAATCAAATGCAATACAAGCTACCATGGATTAAACACAAATGTTAAGAAACACATCTGCTACATTTCAAACAACACCCATGGTTAGTTCACAATTGGCAAATACTTCACAAGTGGCAACGACAATATCTATAGGATCTATTCTTAGTGGTCAAGGGACACAAGAAGGATCTTCCAATCCCTTTGGGTCAACTCAATCCAATACAAGATCACAATTTGCCTACTTTATGGCACCTAGTGGAGGTTTCAACTCACAATTCCATAATCAAACAATGTCTTCAATGATACATGTCTATACAATAGATCCACCACATGTGTCTAATACATACGCATCTAGTGTACCCTTGATGCAAACAAAGGTTTTGGCTCAGCAAGTTAAGAATATACAAAGGCAAATGGTGACAATGCAGTCAAGTAAAGAGAAAAAGAATTACACTATGGAATATCTCAGACCTTATCCTTTTGGTAGGTCATTATACATGCCACGCTTTCCTCCTCATTTTGAAACACCAAAGTTTGACAAGTATAGAGGAAAGGGTGATCCAAGAGATCACATCAGAGAGCTCTTTACATCAAGCATTGAAGTAGCCCATGAGGATAGATATCTTTTATGAATTTTTCCCAAAAGTCTTACAGGATCTGCACTAGAGTGGTTTTCACATCTACCACCAAGGATTACCTCATGGGGAGCGTTGGAAGAGTTGTTCATTACAAACTTCTCTCACAATATTGACAATCCAGTAACTCTCATAGACTTGTGTTCTACAAAGCAAAAGGAAAGTGAGACCTTTGCTACATTTTTGCAAAGATGGAGGTCTCTATATCGACGATATCCAAGCCACATACCAGAAATAGAACAAGTGAATATTTTTAGTAAAAACCTCATACCTCCAGTGAAATATCCTTTACAAATGTAATGTTTGAGTACCTTTAAAGAGATCAATAAAAAGGGATTAAAATGTGAGAAAGGATTGCTAGAACAAGGCATCCTTAAAAATAGCAAAGATAGTGGTACATCCAACATAGCGGGTGCAGATAAGCCTAAATTATGGTCCAAAAATAAGAATGTGACAAATGATGGAGTGGTAGATTCTCATGTTGTAAATAGAGTTCAACCAACTATATCACTGCAAGGACCAACAAGTTATTCTTCGCCAAATGTGAATTAGTCACAAGTTAACAACACAACAACTAGCAGTACAAATTCAGTGCAATCCAACATCTTCAAACCTCCAAGGAATAATGCACCAAATAGAAATTTTACACCCCTCAGAGAGCCAATTGACTCTGCATTAAAGAAAATTGTGCAAACCAGTGTAATAACATTCCTTGAGGTGTATAAATATGAACCAAGTCCATTCAAACCAGCATGGTGGAATGACAATGACTTTTGTGAGTATCATTGAGTAAAAGACCACAAGAAATCTAGTTGTTATAAACAAAATAACCTCTTCAAGATTTAATTGACCAAGGCAATGTCACAGTGGATGCCAATAAAGGATCTACAAATCAAGCCCACATCATCTACAAAGATCCATTTGTTAGGAACAATCAAGGTCAAGCTTTTGGTTCAAGAATGCAAGATAACACAATTGACTACACAAAGGCTGATTATGACTACACCATCAATACACTCAGTGAAGGAGATGAATTTGTGGCCACTATTAGTGTTAATACTAGAAATAGAGATTGTGTCATTGTGACCTGCAGATCAAAGGTTACACTACAAGGAGTACCTTCTCATGCACCTCCTCAAACAAGTAGCTTCAATATTGTAGATCAATTAAAGAATACTCCAACACAAATATCACTCTTTGAATTGATTCGTATATCACCAATTCATAGAAAAATATTGGACAAGGTACTCCAAGATTCAGTTGTCTCAAGAGATATAGATGAGACTACATTTCAAGTAATGGTGGGAAACATGGCTACTTCATCTCGGGTTGCTTTTATAAAACAAGTTGTGCCCATAGATATAATCATCCATAATGATCCTTTACATCTAGTAGCACACATTCATAAGAAAAGGATCAGAAGAGTGTTCGTTGATGGAGGAGAAGGGTTGAATGTATGTACCCTCAAATTTCTTCAAGCATTAGGCTATTCTTAGTTTCACATAGACCCTATAAAGAAGATCAACATAAAGGCATATGATGATTAAGAACATCCTTCAAAAGGGGTGGTCACATTCATAGTACAAGTTGGACCTGTTACTACTAATATTATATTCCAAGTATTAGACAAGGAATTGGGATATAATATGCTATTGGGTTGTCCATGGATACATGCCATGTAGGGCACACCTTCCACATTCCATCATTGCATCAAGTTTCCATTCAATAGAATTGAAATAACAGTACATGGAGACCTAGATCCTTTTCAACACTATAACTACTTGAGAGAAAGTACAGACAACTAAGTCCCCATCAATCAAGAATCTACAATCATTCCATAGTTGGGATCTATAGAACCATCAGATGCACAAAATTTTGCACCCTAGATACCTATTGCACCTCCATTGCAAATCAAAGATGAAGGGTGTGGTGAATATTATATGGTTGGATCATCATCAACAAAACCATTATCTTTATCTCTAAAAACTTTTCGGAGACCCTCATCTACTATCTCAAAGCAAGATAAAGGAAAAGTTATTGTCAGATATTCAGACTCTTTCTCATTTATTATATGGGGAGATATACAAGATGAATCCCTAGAAGAAGACATGAATGCTTGGCTATACAAGGAAGAAAAAACTACCATGTTATCAAACTCCCTTTAGACCTATATGGGAATGGATTCACAATATTACAAAGACATGGCTATCATGGAACAACAAGATTTACACTAAATGCTCAAGGCATCATAGAACCCATCTTACCTATAGATAACATAAAACAACAAGGTTTGGGATATAGCCACACAACAAAAAGTCAAAAAAATCAACTACTCTATTAATTGTGAACATACCACCAACAATACCACAATAGTCAACGTCATCTTCAAGTGCATCAATAGATACTAACATAGTACTAGAAGATGTCACAATAACAAAGCCAGAGAGAGTCATCCAAGCAATAAAAAACATGTCAGTAAATGAAGATGAATCATCAAGTCATGCGAGTATTCCATACATCATAAATATTGCATAGTTCCCTTTGCTCCAATTGAGGAGGAACCATATGATGACATATCAGATACCTACACCTATGTTGAGATAATAACTGACTCACAAGACTATGCATTTCTATCTCTCCATAGCAGTAACATAGTAGATGTGGACAAATATTATGACCACTTGCCACCTGTAGATAATGGAATTTTTTATGAAGATATAGGAATAGACCCGAATTCCTTCACAAACCGATTTGATAATCAAGTCTGCATGATAACAACAAGCCCAAAATTTGATAATGAAAGAGATCTATGCCTTGTGCACCCACATTTAATATACAGGGGGAAAAAAGAGGAACCAAAGCTAGATTGGTTTGAGAATGATGAGGCTATAGAAGTATTCTTAAGTGTCAGAGATGGATTCTCATTTGATGACCACAAGGCAGGATTTGCCATAGATTTGGATAGAACAACATCTTTTGAAGAGGCAAGCTCTTCTTCCAATCCAGATGATTCAAAAGAAATAGAAAGTATGACCATAGGTAGACTTGATGATCTTCCAATAGATCAAGAGAAATCAACACTCCTAATAGAAGAAACTAAAGAGATCAACATAGGAGATGCAAAGAATGTACACAAAATTAATCTGGCACAATCCCTAAATCCTCTAGAAAAAGAAGAATTTATTCAATTTTTCAAGCAAAGGCCTATCAAATTTTCATGGTCCTATGTAGATATGCCAGGACTAGATCTTGAATTGGTTTTACACCATCTACCACTATTATCAAGAACAAATCCCTACAAGAAAAAGTTAAGAAAGACACATCCACAAATAACCTTAATAGTAAAAAATGAAGTGCAAAAATTGTTAGATGTGGGTTTCATAAGACCCATAGATTATGTAGAGTGGATCTCCAATCTAGTCCCAATAACCAAGCACACTAGGGGCATAAAAATATGCATTGACTTAAGAGATCTAAACAAGGCTTGTCCAAAGGGTGATTTTTCACTTCCAAGTAATGATATGATTGTAGATCTTACAACCGGAAACAAAATGCTTTCACTCATGGATAGTTTCTCTGGTTATAATCAAATCAAGATTGCACTAGAAGACCAAGAAAAGACAACATTCACATATCCTTGGGGAACATACTGTTAGAATGTCATGCCATTTGGTTTAAAGAATGCAAGTTCAACATATCAACGAGCTATGACAATATTGTTCCATGACATGATACATGATTTCATGGAGGGTTATGTTGATGATATCCTAGCCAAGTCATGAACCAGAGAATATGACCTCAAGTTATCACCAAAATCTTTGATAGATTAGAATAGTACAAAGTAAGGCTTAATCCTAAGAAGTGTGTATTTTGTGTTACATTTGGAAAGCTCTTGGGCTTCACTATGTCAAACAAAGGCATTGAAGTAGATCTTGAAAAGGTGAAAGCCATCTTAGAAATACCAACACCAACAACACTCAAGAAATTAATAATTCTACAAGGAAGACTCCAATCTAAAAGACGCTTCATAGCACACTTGGTAGATAAGTGCCACCCTTTCCAATATCTATTAAAGAAAGGTGTAACATTCAAATGGTCAGAACAATGCTAGGAGGCATTTAAAGCTTTGAAAGACTATCTACTTACCACACCAATGTTAGTGCCACCAGTTCATGGAAAACCACTATTGTTATATATATTACCACAAACTCCGCTTTGGGTGCTCTCTTAGCACAACATGATGATCAAGGGAAAGAAAGAGAAATCTACTACATCATTAGAACTCTTTTAGGATATGAACTAAATTTCACTCCTATTGAGCGTACATGCTTAGTAGTGATTTTTGCTTCCTAAAAGCTCAAACACTATATGATCAATCATAAGATCTAACTCATTGCAAAGTTTGACCCACTCAAGTATCTATTAAGTAGAGCTGCATTAACTAGAAGGATAGCTAAATAGGTGATGATCCTACGTGAGTTTGACATTGAGTATGTTGATAGGAAGGAAATCAAAGGGTAGATAATTGCAAATCAATTGGCAGAGGCTCCAATGCAAGACCATCATCCAATGTTGATAGAATTCCCAGACAAATTTTTCTTCACAATCATAGCATCAAGCACCTAGAAACTATACTTTGATGGGTCACATACCAACCATGGAGTAGGAGCAGGAATCCTATTTATCACCCCTCAAGGTGATTATATTCCCAAATCATTAAGAATAAACTTCCCATGCACTAATAACATAGCTGAATATGAAGTAATAGTAATAGGAATTCAAACTTTCATGCAATGGAAGATCAAAGAACTAAAAGTCTATGGGGATTCTCAACTTAACATCAACCAAGTGAATGATTATTATGACACCAAGGATGATAAACTCACACCCTACAAAAAGTTGGTAGAAGAACTCAAGAAAAATTTCTCTAATAGTTGAGCAAATCCCTAGAGTATAGAATAGAGCCACTAATTCAATGGAAACTATGGGATCCCTCCTTGATATTTTTAATAATGGAACTCAGTGTGAGTTCGTCGCAGAATAGTTGATGGTACCTTCATATGAAATAACTACTTCAGAATATGTTTGTGTCATAGAAGGACCTAAATCCCCCTATTATAAAGAAGTCTACTCATATCTACATGATCAATTAATGCCTCCAGATATTTCATCCAATCAGAGAAAGACCCTCATACAACAGGAATCTAGATACAAACTTATTGTAAACACATTGTACAGAAGAAGCTTGCACAACACCTTGCTTAGATGTCTCAATATTGAAGAATCACAACAAGCACTAAAAGAAGTTCATGATGGAATTTGCGGTGCCCATGTTAGTGGCCCAACTCTAGCTAAGAAACTATTGAGAACAAGATAATACTGGCCAACAATAGAGAAGGATGCCTATAAATAGGTCTTGAAATGCAACCAATACCAAATTCATGGATATCTGATTCATGCACTTGCAAAGGACCTTCAACCCATCACATCACCATGGCCATTCTCACAATGGGGACTTTATTTAGTAGGGAATATCAACCCTACCTCATCTAATGGACATAAGTTCATTATTACTGCCACAAAATATTTCACAAAGTGGGTTGAGGCAATCCCTATTACTTACACTATGGGTAAACAAATAGTAAAGTTCATCTTGAATTGCATTATCCATAGATATAGATTCCTAATGTGCAATGTGACAGATAATGGAAGACCATTCAAGAACCAAGAAGTGAGTGAACTTTGTGAGTAGTTTCACATCCAGGAATGATTTGCAACTCTATATTATTTGCAAAGCAATGGACAAGAAAAGGCAACAAACAAAATGATCTTGAAAATTCTGAAGAAAGTTTTCATTGAAACAGGACGTGATTGGCACATCCAACTCAATCCTTCTCTTTGGGCCTACAAAACTGGTGTATGGACAACAATAGGTACTACACTGTATTCATTGGCATATGATTTAAAAGCTATTTTACCTAGAGTTAAAATTGACATCACTAAGAGTATCTTTAAAAAATTTCATATCTGAGGAAGATTACAGAGTGTCAAGATTGCAGGAGTTGGAATTATTGGATGAAAAGAGACAAACTTCTCTAAATCACCTACAAGGTTATCAAAACTAAATGAGAAGAAGCTACAACAAAAGGGGGAGACCACATTATATGAAATAGGAGATCTTGTCCTTAAAGAAAAACAAAGAAACTTAGCAGAACGAGAACGACTAGGTAAGTTCGAACCTAACTGGTTGGGACCGTTCATCATCACAAGAGTTGTTCGCAATGGTACCAATGGTTTATCCACCATGGAAGGAGATCCACTCCCCGATCCTATGAATTGTATGCATCTAAAAATATATTACGTCTAAGGGACATGTTCATTTTAAATTCAGCATTGCATCTCATAATTAATCATTGCACAACATGTAACTACTTATTATTATTTCTTTTTCATGTAGCTGCATATCAATACTACTTGTTCATGTAGTTGCATCAATAAAACACGGCAACTGTCCAAATTTATCATCCATTTGCAAGGAACAAGGGTCGTCTCCTATCTTAGATATTCACACATGAAGTTTTGGTATCTTTTATCTTTTCATGATGTATCTTGGTAGTGTTCGTAAGAACATGTCAATTGGTGGTTAAAATGATTCTAGATGTGTCATGTAGTCTTGTCTAATTTTGTGAAGTTTAGATTGGTTTACAGTCAATTTGGGCTTGTTCGAGACAATATGAAAGGCCTTGTAAAGCCTTGTAAGGAGGTGAAAGTGTAATTGGTATTTTTTTGAGAGATTTCGAGTCAATTTTAGAAAGTTTAGAGTGGATTTGATGTTATTAGGGTCCACCCAATCTTCTCTCTTTCTTGTAGGTGTCACCTAGTGGCTAGAGGTGTATTTTGTGTTGTAATATATACAAAATATATACAATATGTTGTTAATGATGTCAACCTATCATTTATGAATACCTGTCATATTTGTATAGAGATGCATTGGTGTAGTTGAATAAGAACAAAAATGGTTTGGGACCAGCATGATTGAAAGAGATGGTTTGACACTAATGAAGACATGGGATCAACATGTTTGAGTACAAGCAAGGCAATCTAGAAGACCAATAGAGTATGATGATATAAATAATGTTGCTTGGATGGATCAACATGATTAAGAAGTGGTATAGATGTCCAAAGTAGTATGTTTGATTACAATATGATAGTCTGAAAGTATGGCATGTAGTTTTTGCACCATGGCTATTTTAGTTGCACATTATTCATATTTTGGATGGGGAATGCAATCACATAGATTAGTTTTTGAATGTTTAAAAAAGTTAGATGAATATTAGTTGAGTCTCTATTCATGCTTGTACATTTGAGAAAATTTGTCTAAGGCATAAACAATACATATCCTAAAAGCAAAGTCTATACACTAGTACAAAAACAACAATATATGACTAAAAAACTACTAAAAATTGCATATAAATGACTAATCTTGATCATGTGACCATTAGTAGTTTATTGCCAGTCATTTATAATGCGACTAAATTTATGACTAAACTATTGTAGTCATTTATTGGTTGTTTTGATTGATCAATTTGGTTATTGATTTAGTCATTGGTTTGGTCATTGATTTACTCATTAATTTAGTCATTGATTGTTGTTAATTGCGCATTTATTTAGTCATGGTAGTGATTTATATAGTCATTAATTTAGTCATTGATTGTTGTTAACTAGTCATTTATTTAGTCATATATTTAGTCATATATTTAGTCATTAATTTAGCCATTGATTGTTGTTACAATGATATATGAGCACAGAATAATAACAACATAAAAATACCAATTGCATAATCAATTAATTTATAAATAGAAAGCAAGAAAAAAGAGCTCTATAATAATGAGCAGATACTACAAATGTACATTGTTTGCATTAGCAAAGATTTTGTACAAGTACACAATAATCTCAAGTTACACATGAAAAAAAAAATTGCTCATAGTTTTCTAGATAGTTAAGATTGAGCTATAATATGTTTTCTAAGAGCTATTGCAATAGGAGGTAAATGATCATTTATGTCTAAAGTCCCATATGACCACCATCTAATTGTTCTCAAGTGTCACTTCTACAAAAAAAATTGCTTGTCGGTCAATCACCAAAGGATTAAATACATCAACTCTTTAATGGTACTTCAAAAATTAGAAATGTAGTTTGTTTGAAGATCTACAACTTCCATCAATTTAATAGCAATGGACCTTGCATATTCACATGAGCCTTTAATAGATCTACATAAAGAAAATGAAACCAATTATTTCTATTAATATCTAGAACATATGAGAAATTCATATAAATTAATATCTTATTTGAATGATGGAACAAAAATATGGTTTTATGATATTTCCTAACTTGCACAAGATTTATATAAAATTGGTGATCTATGAAGTTGTAACGCCCCACTATGAGGCCCAGAGGACTAAAACAAATAATACAATGAAAATACGAATAATTTTTTTTAATAAATAAATTAAATCATACAATGAAAAGAGTAACATGATGAATCAAGATAAAGAAAGATATACAAATATTAACTAACAATAGTCTTTAAGGCCCCACAATGATGTTACTCAAGAATATCAATAACCAAACGTACAAGGACAAATGAAATCTCATAACACATGATTACACTATCTTACACAGATCATGATATATAATACATTTCCATGAGAAAATACATATGATCATCGGTTACATCACATGGTATCCATAAGGATGAAATCTCCATAAGTACAAACAATGGAGTGAGTACATAATTCTGGTACAAAATGATTATGTTTAATGATCATCGGTTACATCACATGGTATCCATAAGGATGAAATCTCCATGAGTACAAACAATGGAGTGAGTACATAATTCTAGTACAAAATGATTATCTTTAATCTTCCCACGAGCCATCACGAACATGAAGTAGGATGAATCAAAACCCAATGGGTATGAATAACACTCCACCCAATGATGTGGTACCATTAGGTCCACCCCCCATGCTAGGAGGTATTTGCTAGACCTAAGAGATGGAAGGAAGTAAAAGATGATATAGAAGAATCCCACAAGGCTCACAAGACTACTGTCACAAGAGGTTCACAAGGCTATAATCACATGACCTCATAAGTGCAAAAACCAACTTTCAGAGGCCCAAGCAACCCATAGAAGAATGAAACCAAGAGGTTACTAGGTTGTCATTAGTTAGCCTAGTGAGTCTTCACTAGGTCCTGGCCCCCTTCCTGGGTTACTCTAGTGACCTATCCTAACCCTCGGCCCCCATACAAACACTAGTGGACCACACCAACCTTTCAAAAGGACAAGATTGGTGGAAGCTATTCTAGGGCTTCTCTACTTACCTCAGTCGTGAACAAGAACTCGAGCATAAGAGAGGCAAAAATTTAAACTTTATTAATGTGAACTAGCTACCCTCCCAAGTTCATTATTTTAAATTTTCACTTGATTACAAAACTCTCATTGAGGTACCCTGGCGCCCACTTTGGGTCCCGACCCTCAATGAAAGCTACTCCCCCTTATCTTGCACCTAGGAATCCAAAATACAACAAAAGGTCTATGCCACCCAGAAAAACCAAGAGTCTAGACCCCTCTACCATAGCAAGGTTGTCTCACTTGCTATAATCAAGATTACAACCAAGGAGGTTCAATGCAACAAAGAATGAATGACTAACATAGAAGTCACGCAAGACACAAAACACATCACATTAAATGACGATGAGAAACCATATACAAAGAAAAAAAATTCTCCTCAATAATTGTTACCTATGTCAAACTAGAGAATGGCGCTTAGGGTAGGTTTCAAGTAGTTTAGGGGAGGGTTTTAGGTGATTCTTCTATGGTCCCTGGCGGACCCCTTCTAGGTTTATAGGGAGTTGGCTCGAGATCCCTAGGATCTGCTGGCTCTAAAGACAACAAGGGTGATGTGGATTATGAAGATGGTAGGGACCCAAAAATGGGTTTTCAGGTGGATCCAGGGGACAGCTCACGGGCTTCTTGGGGTCCTGTCACAGGGAAATAAAATAGGTCTAATTGACTGGAGCCATGAATAATCGATGGGCTATGTTATTTAGGGTTAAGCTAACCAGAAATTCCTCTTTTCCACCTATTTCTATTACTTGTGATAAGGCTAGTGGAAAGGTTGCTCTGTCTATCTCGGACTAGGTGATTGATCACAATGTCATTGTTATGACACTCACCCTTGTTGGAAAGTTCATTGGACCTAGACCTAACATAGACTCAATTAGGGTATTTGTTAGTCAAAGGTGGAAGATTAAAGGGCAAGTTGAGGTTTCGGCTCTCCCTCAGAGTTTTTTCTCCTTTGCATTCTCATGTGCTGAGGATATCACGACTATTCTTTATGGTGGTCCTTGGATTATGGGGAGGTCCTCCTTAACTCTTAAGAAGTGGAATCTGAATATGGATATGTCTGATGCCTTTTTTGAAACCATTCTTATATGGGTTCAGCTTCCATGGCTTCCACTAGAATAATGGCATGAAGATATTTTTAAGGGCATTGCTGGAGTGTTTGGTGAACTTCTATCGATTGACCCTATGATGGTAGCTAGGAAAAGAATGGCCTATGCCAGGATTTGTGTGGGGGTGTCCAGATCTAAGGATCTTCCTTCGTCAGTTGAGTTGGTATTGAAGTTGGGAATGCTAGTTAAAACTATTGAGTTTGAATAATTACCTTTTGTTTGCTTCTTGTGTAAAAAGTTGGGTCATTAGGCAAAGAAATATCCTCAAAACCCTAAGATAGATTCTAATAAAGGAACTAATATCTGGAAACCCAAAACCGTGGAAGCTAATGCCCATATTAAGATGGGTGATTTTGTGCACCAGAAAGGGACTGATGGAAGCCATAAAACCAATAAGAAAAATGTTGTTCAACATGGCCAGAATGATGAGGTGAAATTAATAGGCTAGGAGGAATATAATAGAGAAAGTATTCATGGTGATCAAAATGATGAGGCCAATGACATAGATATGATGATCACATCTGAGGAGGGTCCTAATCAGGTTGAAGAGGAGATAACTAAGGAGAATGTGATTGTTGAAAAGGTAGAAGAATAGGTTTTGGTGGAATATCTAGAGGAGGGAGAACTTTCCCTGAACCCCAACAGATCCAAGGATATGGAAGAATGCTCCTTCAAAGATCGACAATCTTCTCTAGTTCTTGGATCATCATTTGGAACTCTTGAGTTCAATGAGCTAAAGAAGACTCTAGAGGATGACTCTTCGTCACAACACTCTACCTATAACCTCCCTGTCTTTGATCCGAATATTGTTATTTTGGATACCCTGCAGTCCCCGAAGATAGACAGTTCTATAGGTTTAGAAGGAATTGACTTTGATGAAGAAATGAGATATACTATGCTAGTGTCGAAGAAAAATAGGTCTCAACAGAAGCCTAGAGTTATAACTCATAACATAGTGAAGGCAAATTTCTCTGTGAAGGCAAATTGTGGTGACCTCGAAGTGCCGAGAGAAAATCTAACAGATGGCAAAGAGAGCAGGAGAGCATACAAAACTTAGTGGATGGATCACATAAAATGATCCATAATAGTCTATTCAATTCCCTTGCTAAGAAATGAAGATTCTATCTTGAAATATTATTAGAGGTCTTAATAGCAGTCATAAATAGGACATTGTCTGTAATATTATTAGGGATCATAGACTAGATATTTTACTTATTCAAGAAACTAAAATGACTAAAGATAAGGAGGATAAAATTAAGTTCTCTAAATTTTTTGATTCTTATGGGAGCAGCTCTAATTAGGCTTCTGGGGGAGTTGCTACCCTCTAGAATACCAAGTATATTCATGGTACTCCTATCTTCCACGATCGTAACCATGTTGCTACTTTGTTTAAACATTCAATGGATGGGTTTTCTTTGATTCTATCTAATGTGTGTGCCCCTAACAATAAAGTTTGCAGGAGGAAATTCTGGTTAAAGCTTTCTTCTTTTTGTAGCTATTATCCCAACACTCCTTGACTTATTATGGGGGATTTTAATACCCCTCTTATAGATGCTAAGAAATTTGGGGGATCCTAGATACAAACTGACAACAAATTGGACTTAGCTGACTTCATCAATGGTCAAGGTATGGTTGATTTAGATTTATCTGGAGCTTCCTTTACTTGGTCCAATCATCTAGTTGGTACTGACCCGATTCAAGTTAGGCTTGATATGGCCTTGATTTATATTGATTGGATCTAGCATTATATCTTCTCTCTAAATTCTATGCTTAGAATTGGATTTGGCCATCTTCCTATATGTCTGATGGCTGAGCCTAAAAATGGTCCGAGAAGGAGGTTTCTGTTCAGATTTGAGATAATGTGGCTATCCCACCCAAACCTCTCCAGCAGTGTGAAGGACTAATGGAATGTACATGTGGATGGATTTGTTATGTTTCAGGTGGCTAAAAAATTGAGGCATGTCAAGGATACGGGTAAAAAGTAGAATAGAGAAGACTTTAGGGACATCTTTGTTCAAAAATCTGCTATTCAGGAGGAGTTGGCCTTGATATAGGGTAAAGTTCAACATGAAGGATATTTGAATGATAATTTTTCTAAGGAGAGTGAGGTTCAGTCTAAATACCACAATATAATAGCTCGGGAAGAGACCTTTTGGAGGCAGAGATCTTGAGCATTATGTCTCAAGAATGGTGATAAAAATACTAGATTCTTCCACATCTCTACCCTCAAACATAGGGCTACTAATATAATTGGTCACTTGATGAAGAATGAGAGAAGAATTGATAATGAGGATGAAATTAGTAGAGCTGCTGTTGAATTTTTTGTTGATCTTCTGAAGAAAGATAAGATGTTGGATCCGCAGGCTTAGAATATGTTGGCTGATACTATACCCAAAATCCTTTCTGAGGGCCAAAATCATAATCTTGCTGCCATTCCTTCTAAGGAGGATATTAGGAGTGTTGTCTTTTCTTTTGATGGTAGTAAAGCTCTCGGCCCTGATGGATTTCCTATGTTTTTCTTTCAGCACTTTTGGGATGTGGTAGGGGAAGATGTCTCCAATGCTGTTAATTTTTTTTTTGGAGCTAGACCTCTGCTAAAGGGAACTGAATGCTACCTTCATCATCCTTATTCCTAAGAAGCAAGGGGCTGATTCTTTGGATTCTCTAGGCGTATCAGCTTGTGCAACTCTTTCTATAAAATTATTTCCAAGGTCCTTATGTCAAGATTGCCAGGTGTTCTTCATCTTTTGATCTCCCCTCAACAAAATGACTTTGTGCCAGGTAGACAGATTCTTGACTCCATCATCACAATTCATGAAAATATTCATTCTCTTTTGAAGGAAAAGTCTCAAGGTTTTCTTCTAAAATTGGACATTGCTAAAGCTTATGATAGGGTGGATTGGTGCTTCTTAAAAAATGTTCTCCAAGAGTTTGGTTTCTCTGGCAAGGTGATTAGTTTGATTTGGCAGCTCACTTCTACTGCCTCTTCTGCTATTATTGTCAATGGTTAGCCATCCCACTTCTTTAGAACTTTGAGGGGTCTTAGGTAGGGTGATGCCATCTCGCCTATTCTTTTCACAATAATGGTAGAAAGTTTGGAAACATATTCATAAAAAAGTTGTTGATGGTTCCTTAAAAGGTCTCAAACCATCCTCTGCCAATTTGATTTTCTCTCATCAACAATTTGTTGATGATACCATTTTAATGGGTAGCTCCTTTTTTGGAGAAGCCAGAATCATCAAAATGATTCTTAGCATCTATGAAAAGCCTCTGGACAGATGGTTAATAGAACTAAAAGTTTTTATTTTATCAACACTCCTGAGCAGCGCCAAATGAAGATTGCTAACATTCCTAGTTGCCTAATTGGTAAGCTCCCCTCTACTTACCTAGGCCTCCCTCTAGGATCTAAACCTTATGAGTCCTTTTGGAAATCTTTAATTGATCAATTTAATAGGAAATTGGCTGGATGGAAAGGTAACCTTTTGAGTCAGGCTGGTAAAATTCAGCTGCTGAAAGCTACTCTTCAGAACCTACTAGTGTGTGCTTTTAGTTTGTTCAAAATTCCATCTAAATTTGCTAATATTATTGACAAAATTAAAAAAAATTCCTTTGGTTAGGGGTTGACGAGAAGAGAAGAATCCCTATGGTTGCTTGGGAGAATGTCTACAATCTAAGGAGAGTTGGTGGATTGGGTATTAGAAGCATCAAAACCTTTAATATTGCTCTGCTGGCTAAATAGGTTTGGAGGTCCTATGACTGTAGAAGGGAATGGAACACCTTAAGGTATAATAAATATCTTTCTAATGTTCATTCTTTGTAGTATTTTTTGAGTTCTTCTCAGATCCCCACTGGTTCTCATCCTTGGAACAATATTCTCAAGGTTAGGGATGTGGCTAGCTAGGGAGCCAACTGGAAGCTTGGGAATGTGTGAGGCCCTACCCCGATCCATTTTATCTCTTCAGCTATTTTCATTTTGGAACTATTTTAGATGCTAGTTTTGACACACTATGGATAGAGAACTTTACATGGTCCCATGATTTTGGTAACATGGATATATATGGATGCTTCATTTCTATGCCTTGTGGATTATAGAATATTATATGATTCTAGATTAGGGTAATATTGTGATGATGCAGGTTATTATCTGAATTTCAGAATTTGTTATAATGTTAGAAAAATGTTTGCATATCTTGTAGATGGATCAAATTTTGAGGATTATAATAAATTGCTTTGATTTGTGATAAATCGTATTTTATAATGACGAGCCTTTGCAGAATGAATGTATTGTATTCTGATTATGTGTTATATATTATATGAGGTTATTTGGGAAGTACTAATGCTTTAATTGAGATGTGTAGGAAACTATCCATGTGACCATGGAAATATTATGGAGAATCAAGCCTAGGCCAATGTGCGTTAGTAAAACCAGGGGTTGTCTATTTGGAGAGACAACACCCTGTATGTACTGTATTTTATTCGTAAATGTAAAATGTTGCATGAGTGTAAATGGTATTTATTGGATTGTTTAAATTGTGTAAGGGACAATTGCCATGTGTGTATTGTGATGTGGAATTATTTTGTAGTGTCACTTGACACCTATGTAGTATGTTGTGTTGGCAATTTGTCTTGTCACCTTTTTGGAAAGTTTTATTTTTGTTAATTGTTATATCTCCTAATTATCCTTGAAGGAACCAAGAAATCTAGGTTAGTGAGCCACAAGGAAGGTCAACTAAGAGTTGACCCGTAGGTTAACTTCAGGTGGACTTTCTGAAGGTCAAATCAACTCTTAGAGTCAATTTTAGAGCATTTCTATTAGGCCTCATGGGGTACCTATGGGTGAAGGCCAAAATTGGCCATGTGTCTTTCCCTTAGCACTTGTTTAACCACCCAAAAAAGTGCTTTTCCCAAGATGGACGAATTCCATCTATAGGAGTGCCCTCCTTGGTAGGAGAACCTTCTTGAAGGGAGTAATCCCTCTTCCCCATTCCATTTCCCTTCTCTAGACACCTAGGTTAGGGAGTGTGTAAGACCTAGGGAAGACCAATCCAATGGGGGATCCCTCACTCTATCCAAGAGGTTGGAAGGAGTGAGAGAGGCCTTCTTAGGCTAAGAATGGAAGCTTAGTGAGCTAATCACCCACTCTCCATCCTTGGAGATTTTTGGAAAATTTTGAAAAGAAAATCAGTTTTAGGATAGCAGATTTGGGGGCTAAGGAATGGCAGAAAAAGATTGAGGATTGGGCAGCTCTTCATCAAGCCTTTCCATAGATTTCCCTTGGCAGGTCAAGGTTGGTGTTATCCTTTCCCCTCTTGTGTAAATGTAGAAATGTTATAGAATGTTTGAATGCAAATTGGTGTAACTGTTTATTGTGTTGTATTTGTAAAATTTATGTGTTTCTTGTTTATATCTGCTTTATGTAATGTTGTGTTTGGGGAGTGTTTCAAGACCATCCTTTCCTTGGGAGGAAAGATTGGTCTTGGGGGTGGAAGGAGCTTGACAACCCTTAGGGTGAGAGGCTCTCATTTTGAGAGTGATCTCAAGGGTCTGTCCATGAGACCCTTGCTACTTTCTTTTGTGTTATTTCTACTTGGGGGTCATAAGGGGTGCAAATATGGCATGGTTGCCTTTTTGGGGGTCATAAGGGTGTAGGGATTAAGGATGAATTTCTGGTTATGCATTCATGGGTGCCATGAGTTGGCTGTAAGTTTTATTTAGCAGATTTCTCCCCTAAGGTACTTGGTCCACTTCCACCCTAGTAAGGCATCACATTTTGTGATGGAGTTTCAGCTTGGGAAAGGGTGTCTTTGTTGTGTTATTTTCTTTCCCCTTGTTTGTTGTATTGCTTGGTTGTAACCTCGTCTAGGTCTTGATTCTCCTAGCTCGGGGGTGGCTTCTGGTAAGCCTAGGCTGGGAGGTGAGCATCCCATGGTCACAGCCCTAAAATTTTACATGTAGGTTGCTTGGGAAAAAAAAAAGGGGACTAGGAGTTGCAGATTTTATCCAGATACAAAAAAGCAAAAAGAGATGATACCATGTGTTTCTTTTTAGAAAATATTAGAAAGAGTTTTAAGGTGTTTTCTTTTAATTTAGTTTAAAGAAATGCATTCTTTTATTCAAGTCCTCATCATTAAGAATGAGTGACTAGTTGGGGGTTACTTTCACCCATTGTAAATGTGTTCCCTAGTATTCAAATATTCTGTATGCAAAATACATTTTATTTAAATTCTGAACATTTATTTATTTTTTTGATCAATAAAAGGCCGAAGCCAAATTTTATTTCTTTTATAAAATTATTACATCTCCATTCAGTGTGGGCACCGGTAGGAAAGAATGGAGATAAGAAAACCTCCGGTCTAGCCCAGATCCCTTGAGGGATCAGATAACAAAAACAACTGAAAATTTTTACAATTCCTCATCTGAGGGTGGTGGCTGTCTTATTAAGACATTTTAGTTTCTTTTTGTACATAAAATCTTGCAACACTTTCTGGATGGATCCATCTTCACAAAAATGGAGAATCCACTAATACTCCGAGCTTTAACTTTTTGTCCTGTATCCCGAATCTGCAAAACCTTATTGCAACTTACTTTGCCAAACTGTTAGTAGCATAGTAAACATGATAATTTGTAAAAATCATTCAATGAATAGCAACATCTTTTCTATTTTATGTAAGAGGATTGTAGCTTGGATATCCCTTAGCTTGAAACCATTTTAACCTTTTAGGATTCAATTTAAGAGATTATACAGGCTACAATTCTACCTACACTAATGGAAAGGATCAATTTCTAACAGTTCCTTAATTACTTTTAACACAGCAGACATCTGATACTCCATAACATAAATAAATACATATGCCTATGTATGCACATTTAAATGTCAATATGCGAGATTATCATAGAGTCTGCCAGGATCATGGTTATAAACAAATGCCCACAGTAATATGTATGCCTGGAGATAGGAGTAAAACAACAAAAGAGCAAAGGGCCTGTACAGAGGCTAATTCAATAGAACCTACTACAGATCTGAAACAATGATTAAGTCTGGGCTGATCTCAACTTCCCTCCACAAAACCACTAAAAAAAACATTCCATCATTTCGTAGAAGATTGTAATAACCCGAATGAACCCCACTCGATAGAGAAAAGTCCAATACCACTGCTATACCACTATAAATGCAACAGAAACCAGTGCTATCTGTCCCCTATATAACACAGGGCTAATATCAATCACATCCGATGCAATGAATCAAGAATATCAGAAAACAAAAAGCAGAAACCTTAGCATGAATACACATAGCCTGGCAGACTCTAATTGTCATAAGAAGACATCATATCTGCCATATTGAAGACTATACCCACGCTGCCCAGGGCATTCTAAACACAGATAACATGCATTGGAGGGGAGACCTGCATGTGCCAGAACATGAATAACCAACATCAACCAATCTCCTTGCAACACTCCTGAAACACCCCTTTTACCCACAAACAGGGTCAGGTGAGGAGAGAATGATACAAGCATATATGAAGGTTTGGAAAGGATATCTATGAGTTAATTTTTGTACATATATACACATACTCATATATATATAGTATCTGTATTTATATATATGTATATATGTGTGTGTGTAATTGTATGAGTATCTATTTACACCCACACACACACACACACACACACACATATATATATATATATGAGTATATATATATATGTATATTTATAAGATTGTATATATATACATATATATGCAACACCATTGCTAACTAAAACCAAGAAAAGTCCAATACCACTGCTGTACCACTATAAATGCAATAGAAACCAGTGCTATCTGTCCCCTATATAACACAGGGCTAATATCAATCACATCCGATGCAATGAATCAAGAATATCAGAAAACAAAAAGCAGAAACCTTAGCATGAATACACATAGCCTGGCAGACTCTAATTGTCATAAGAAGACATCATATCTGCCATATTGAAGACTATACCCATGCTGCCCAGGGCATTCTAAACACAGATAACATGCATTGGAGGGGAGACCTGCATGTGCCAGAACATGAATAACCGACATCAACCAATCTCCTTGCAACACTCCTGAAACACCCCTTTTACCCACAAACAGGGTCAGGTGAGGAGAGAATGATACAAGCATATATGAAGGTTTGGATAAGGATATCTATGAGTTAATTTTTGTACATATATACACATACTCATATATATATAGTATCTGTATTTATATATATGTATATATGTGTGTGTGTAATTGTATGAGTATCTATTTACACCCACACACATACACACACACACACACACACACACACATATATATATATATATATATATATATGAGTATATATATATATGTATATTTATAAGATTGTATATATATACATATATATGCAACACCATTGCTAACTAAAACCAAGAAAAGTCCAATACCACTGCTGTACCACTATAAATGCAACAGAAACCAGTGCTATCTGTCCCCTATATAACACAGGGCTAATATCAATCACATCCGATGCAATGAATCAAGAATATCAGAAAACAAAAAGCAGAAACCTTAGCATGAATACACATAGCCTGGCAGACTCTAATTGTCATAAGAAGACATCATATCTGCCATATTGAAGACTATACCCATGCTGCCCAGGGCATTCTAAACACAGATAACATGCATTGGAGGGGAGACCTGCATGTGCCAGAACATGAATAACCGACATCAACCAATCTCCTTGCAACACTCCTGAAACACCCCTTTTACCCACAAACAGGGTCAGGTGAGGAGAGAATGATACAAGCATATATGAAGGTTTGGATAAGGATATCTATGAGTTAATTTTTGTACATATATACACATACTCATATATATATAGTATCTGTATTTATATATATGTATATATGTGTGTGTGTAATTGTATGAGTATCTATTTACACCCACACACATACACACACACACACACACACACACACACACATATATATATATATATATATATATGAGTATATATATATATGTATATTTATAAGATTGTATATATATACATATATCTATATATATGAATATATATATATGTAAATATTTGTATTTATATGAGTACACCATGTAACATGAATCAATCCATATGGGGTAAACTACAAGTATATACATATATATATGTGAGCATATATATATATATATCTGTATATATATCTATATATATTTATCTGAAACTTAGACTACCAAAATGCTGTAATAAGGAAACCCAGACCGCATATCCTAGAATATATACAAGAGGGCCAAGGAGAGGACTTGGAGAGGAGAGGTGTGAGTTGTTGACATGGCCAACGCCAAAGTTTTAATCCAAGGGAGTATCCTTCCTAAAGACAGATGAATTACCATCTGCCCCTAAACTTGCTAACTTGTCAGCTATAGAGTTACCTTCCCGATAGATATGTTTAACCGAAGTTTCCTCAAAGTATTTGATCAAATCCAGAATTCTTTTTAATTCCGCTTTCAATCTCCAGTTAGACACTTTCCTAGTCCTGACTGCATTTATAATTAATGACGAATCACCTTCAATTTCTAGATATTTAATCTTGAGTGATTTAGCTATAATCAGTCCCTCCCGCAACGCTAAAAACTCAGCCATGTTATTTGAAGCCACACCTATGGGCTTATTAATGCTAGCTATTAGATCTCCATTGTCTTGATGAATAGCACACCCAATACCTGCTACACTAGGGTTCCCATGGGACGCACCATCAAAGTTTAGCTTAGCCCAGCCCTTTCGGGGGGGAGCCCATTTTGTTAGCTTCCTATCCATCTCAGCCTGTTTCCCACCCTTCCCAATAAACGGGGGAATTATCAAACCCAACCATTTAGAACGAAGAACCTCATCCCATCTGGATAAGTTAATAGACTTTTCCTGTGTATGTCTAAGTTTATTATTAATTTTTTCCACAATTGTTTCTTCGATCTTATTTAGAAGGGATTCTACCCTTAATTTTGATTCTTTGAAGATCTGCCTGTTTCTCTCCTTCCATATTTCCCATATGAGGATTGCCGGGGAAATTAACCATACTAAGTGATATATATCCTTTGTGTGAGGAGGTTACCAGCTAAGCAGCCATTCTGAAATGTCCCTAGGTCTCGGTGTCAGCCATCCAAGGCTTGAGCAAAGCCAATCCCAACATCTCTGACTGAAACTGCAATTGAGAAGCAGGTGATCCGCATTTTCTTCCTCTGATTCGCATAGAGGACATCTCGATGGACCCAGGTATCCTAATTTTGAGAACCAGTCAGAGGTAAGAATTCTTTTTTGGAAAGCTGCCCATGAGAAGATACCAGCTTTGGGAAGACCAACGTTATTCCAGCATAGGCTAATCGGTATATTAGGATTGGTTGCAGCTCGACTGAGTTTTAAAAGTGAGTATCCTTCTTTGGCTTTGTAAATGCCTGAAGAGCTACTCGCCCATATTATCCTGTCTTTCCCAGTATGTAATGATAATTGCCTATGCCTCAAATTATTCCAGAGGATCTCCTTGTCAGAATTTGACAAGTTCATCTCATCAAGGGGTTTCCACTCCCAACCCAAAGCGGGATCATTGGAGATAAGCTTGATATAATCCTTAACAAACCTACCCCTGATAGATTTGCAATGTTTTATACCTTCTACGCTTATACCAATTTTTTCTAAGGCTGGATAGCCCCCCCAAGAGTCTTCCCAGAACAGAGCCTCAGATCCTTCCGCAATATCCCAAGTAAGATAATCCCTGATCACCTTTCTACATTCTATCATAAAATTCCAAACTGTGGATCCTTTGGGTAATATTTCCGTCCTCAAAATGCTATCAGGGTTGGAATTAGTAAGATATTTAGCTTTGAGGATCCTTACCCATTTAAGATTTGGATCCGAGTACATTTTCCAGACTAACTTCACCCCCAGAGCCATGTTTTGTACCCCCAAATCTTTGATGCCTACTCCCCCTAAACTGATAGGTTGGCTAATTTTGTCCCAAGAAATTAATGCCAATTTCTTTGTGTCTGAATCCATATTCCAAAAGAACTTCCTCATCTTTTTTATCATTTCGAGCCAAGCTCCTTTAGGTAATTGCTGGCAGGACATTTGATATATCGGAATAGCCGCCAAAACAGCTTTAAGTAAAGTAATCCTCCCAGCCAAAGAGAGGCATTTATTCTTCCAAGAATTCAACCTGATATCCATCTTGTCAAGGATACCTTTCCATAATGAAATAAAATTGTTTCCCTTATCCATCGGTATCCCTAAATATTTACAAGGCAGTTTCCCTCGATCAAACCCAAAAATATTACATATATCTGTTTCTAAGTTCTACGAAGTATTGAAGAAGAAGATTTCTGATTTATTCTTGTTTACTTCCTGACCCGAGGCTAAAGCATAAATGTCAAGAATCCTTTTGAAAGCCATGGCTTCCGTCCTATTCGCACATCCCATCAGCATTGTGTCATCAGCAAACTGCTGGTGAGTAATGGCCTCCATTCCATTAGTGATTTTAATACCTTTAATAATCTGATTCATGCGAGCACTTGAAATGATTCTCCCAAGGCCCTCTGCCATTATGATGAATAAGAAAGGGGATAAAGGATCCCCTTGTCTAATCCCTCTAGATATCTGGAAGAAGCCTGCAGGGGAACCATTAATAAGTAATGATACCCTGGGAGATGAGATGCATTCGAATATTAAATTGATCCATTGTTTAGAAAACCCAAAGGATTCTAAACATTTACACAAAAATCTCCAATCGACTTTATCATATGCCTTTTTGATGTCTAATTTGATCATCATAGCCGCTGAACGATTTAGTTGTAACGAGTGCATGACTTCTTGAGCCACAATAATACCATCAAAGATGGATCTACCTGGAACGAATCCTGTCTGTTCCTCTGAAATTATGCAAGGGAGAATGCCCTTCAATCTATTCGCTAAAATTTTTGTAAAAAGCTTGTAGATTGTGTTGCATAAGGAAATAGGTCGGAATTCATCAAAGTTTCTTGATTCCTCCTTCTTAGGAATCAAAGTTATGAAAGTATTGTTGATCTCCCTTAAAATACTTCCAGATTTTCTTACAACTTCCAAAGCTTCCACCACCTCCTTACCAATAATGTGCTAGCATTTTTGGAAAAAGCAAGCTGGAAAACCATCGGGGCCGGGTGCTTTATCAGGGTTAAGTTGCCCCAATGCTAATTTTACTTCTGATTCTGAAAGTTTGTTGCTAAGCGCTTTGTTTTGGTTTTCAGTTACGATCTTAGGAATATTCCTAAGCAAAGTTAAATTGGCGTCTTTAGGGGAAGATTCCGAACTGAATAGGGTTTTGAAATGGTTCACCGCTTCTGTAGCTATGTCCTTTTGATCTTCTAGAAGTATGCCATTATTGCTCATGATCTTGTGAATACTATTGGTGATCCTCCTATTTTTTGTACTGTTGTGGAAGAACTTAGTATTCCTATCCCCATTTTGAAGCCAATTCTCTCTAGATTTCTATTTCCAAAAAATTTCTTCTTTTGTTAACGTATCCTCATATTTCCCGAGGAGCTCCTTTTCTTTGAGGAAGCTATCCTGATCCATTCCTAGTCTAAACACTTTTTCATTAAGGTCTGCAATTTCTTTTTCTAATGAAATTTTGGTTTCAAAAATGTTACCGAAGACTTCATTATTCCATTTCAGTAACTTGCTTTTAAGATGTTTTAGTTTATTTACAAGGCAAAACATTTTTGATCCCTGAAAATTAACCTCAGACCACCACCTGGCTACGAGATCATAGAAATCCGGATTTTGCATCCACATTTTTTCAAACTTAAAGGGGCAGCACCTCGGTGTAGCCTCTCCCTCAATATTGAGGATGACAGGATAGTGATCAGATCCTGAAGAAGGGAGTAACGAAGCTGAGAGGTTAATCGCTAGATCGCTCAGATTCCCTCTAAAAAGGAATCTATCTAATCTCTCAGCGATTTGAGTAAAGCCTGATCTTCTATTGTACCAGGTATACATTCCATTACTAGTTTCTATATCAATCAGATTGTTAAGAGCTACCCACTCTCTAAAGTCTTTTGAAGACTGCGGTTCCCTGCGAATACCACCCTTTTTCTCTGATAAATTTAGGATAGCATTGAAGTCCCCTCTTAGAATAATAGGGGAAGAGGGATCTAGCCCCATCATAAATGAGATTTCCGACCAAACTTTGCATTTCCCAGCATCTGGAATCGGGCCATAGATGTTTATAAGGGTAAATGAGAGCTTGCCGTGTTTGCTTGTTACCTTTCCCAATAGCCAGTTTCTGTTTCCTGCTATTGGATAGAATAATATACTACGCGGATTCCAAATGATACCTAATCCGCCAAAGGCACCCCTGGCTTCCACAAATTCATAGCTTAGAAGACCTAATTTCCTTTTAAAAGCCTCAGC
Source organism: Cryptomeria japonica (assembly GCF_030272615.1). Taxonomy (NCBI): domain Eukaryota; kingdom Viridiplantae; phylum Streptophyta; class Pinopsida; order Cupressales; family Cupressaceae; genus Cryptomeria; species Cryptomeria japonica. The sequence goes on along the minus strand of NC_081411.1, from coordinate 467,187,753 downwards.
TTCTACCTGGGCTAATTTAGTTTCTTGAAGGAGAACAATGTCATGTTTCCATTTTATGATGTTGCGTCTAATTAGACGCTGTTTGTTAGGGGCATTCATGCCCCTAACATTCCACGAAGAGATTTTCATTGGACCGTGGGAAGGCCCTTCCCCTTCCCAGCATCAAAGAAGGCAGTTAATTTGCCTTGGTCTTTTGCATTTCCATCCTGCAACCTTAATTCGCTCAAAGATTTTCTGCCTCTACTTTTAGCTTCTCTAGCGCAGTCAGGGATGTTTTTCCCGTCATATATGTTTGTTATTCCTAAGGATAGCTGGGGAATAATCACTCCTTCTCCGTCATCCTCTCCCAGCTGGGACTGAGCTGCTGTGTAGTCATTGACAGGGAGCGGGGTGATATCTCCTACCCTATACTCATTATTTTCTCCCTCATCCATAGAGGCCAGAAGTTCCTGAATTAGAAACCTCTTCTCATCTTCCTCTTCCGGGGATAGGTTTTCAACTTCATTATTATTGAATACCTCTAGAACAACAGCCATTCTAAAAGACATTTCTTCTTGATCTGCCTCATTTTCTTGCCCCAAGTTTACGACTGATTTTGTTTCAGAAGGAGATTTCAATGAATCCACCGAATCGGAGATTCTTTTTGACATCTCCACTAAGGCTTCTTCTTTTATGGAATTTGCCTCATCTATTATCTTATCAAGGTCATTAATATTACTGAGATTATTGTGTTTATTTTCATCTGTGTAAGTCACAGGAGGGCAGTTAGCATTTTCATGGATAGAATTTAATGTGATTTTTTCATTCTGATCTGAAAGAGGGTTTTCCTTTTGATCGATACTTTTAACCAGTACTGGGCTTGATTTCAGCCATATATCAGATTCATTTATGACCCCATCATAGAAGGTGGGATGAATGTTCCATTCCCCCCTGTTTGTTACTAGCTTGGTGGGTTCCAAGACCCGAGAATTACAGTCAAATTCAACTAAGATTTGGTGCTCTTGTTTAAAACCATACTTTCTAACCCTTCGCAGCCCAAAAAGGACCCGAACTGTTCCCCTAAGAATTCCAAAATTTTAAAATCCAAATATTTGATAGGTAAAGAGCCCAGATTAATCCATCTTGGGTATTTGTTTAAATTCTATGAATGTGGGTCAAAATTCGGCATCCATTCACATCGAAAAAAACCAAAGCCTCTATACAATTTAACCTTACCATGCAAAATGTCATTCTTTGTATTTTGATTATCACACAAAATTGCAAGAAAATTATTTTCCAGGATAGTAATACTTACTTGTCCCGGATATAGGGCCAGCCACCAATCGACAATCCTTTTTGTATCATCATCGAATCCAATCCATTTTACAAAAACCCCATAGTTGCTATATAAATTGAATTGGGGTTCCATCAGATAAGTCAGGATCTTGCATATACGCCTCTGCCTAATATTAGGTTTTGGCTCAAAAATTCTAACTTTCTCGAGCGGCACCAAATTAGCCCCTGTTGCCGGAGATAGCTTTGAAGCTGTGTGTTTGTGCTTATCAATATTTAAAGATGTATCTTTATTATTGCCCATCTTTTTCATGGTTTTTTTCGAACGATACACTTGCCATTTTCCGTCGGAGGGTAGCGACAGGGCTTTGGCATTTTTTGCCCTAATTTCATTATTTATCCCAAAATCACCCTCTCTGAAGACCGAATCCCTCCTTGCGTTTGACAACATTATGTTTCTTGCAGGGATTTTCTTACATGGCGGACTGAAGACAGAGATGCTCCTCGGACAAGAGGTGAAAACCTGTCTGCTCCCCCCCGCCGAAAAACTTGACAAATGCGCTGCGTGTTTAATTCGCATTTTCGCCAAATAGCAGAGCTCATAATTCTGAACATTTATTAGATTGCTGTAAATTGTATCAAATTCTATCTCAAAAAAAAAAAGGGGGATTCTGTTGTCATGTCTATTTCTGTAAATATAAGTTAAGGAAAAAAAAGAGAAAGGAGTATGCATTATGTTGAGTAATTTCTTGCAAAATTTATTTACTGTTAAATTATTGCTTTTTACTCTATTTAGGCACAGCTGAAAAGGATCTAGCATTTATACATTGTTGTAGAAAACAAGTTGTAAAACTGAAAAAAAAAAGGAGAAGGAAAAGAAAATAAGGTTTATTCAGAGTGCTGTTAAAAGACTAAAATCAGAATGTTTAGATGTTAGAATCCCAAAAACAATATAAGGTTTTCCAGCCCTATTATCTTATCATTTATTTAAAAATATCTGTGAATATATATATATATATATTGGAAAAAATATATATATACTTATATATATTTGTAAATATATACAGATTTCTAAATGTGTAACCCTGCAACAAAAAAATAAATATATAAAGCATTGCATGTTGCTGTGATTAAAATAATTCAGAACAAACTTCCTAATCCAAACCCTATATATATATCCCTGCGTCTGAAAACATACTCCAAGGATGCCAAAAAAAAAAAGAGAAATATATGCACAGACTTGAAACATGACAATGGAAATATATAAATACATATATAAAAATATGTATATTTATATATAAATATATATATATATATATATATATTTATTTACCTAAATTATAAAATTTAAATAAAAAAAGAAATATCATACAAAAAAAGGGAGATCGTAGCACTGGCCGAGCCACTGTGTGTAAAGACAGTGGACGGCTCTTGGGCCGCGCCACTGTGTTTACCCACAGTGGACGGCACGGGAAATGCCGAGCCACTGTGTGTAAACACAGTGGACGGTGCTCGGGCCGTGCCACTATGCTTACCCACAGTGGACGGCACGGGAGGTGCCGCCACTGTGTGTAAGCATAGTGGACGGTCCGCGGCCGCCACTGTGCATATACACAGTGGACGGCACCGCCGTCACTGTGTATAAACACAGTGGCATCCGGGAGAGCCCCGCGCCACCTCCTCCACTCTTCTCCCTCTGCAAAAAAAAAAAACTCCGCCTTGCCCATGGCCACCGTGCCCTATCCACCGTACCTGCAATCACACTAAACAATACCAAAAAAAAAATAGTATAATAAACCCTAACCCATTTCGGGTTAGGGTATAACATTTGTAAGAAAATAAAATAAAATGGGAGTATATAGAAATGAAACCCTAACCCAATTTCGGGTTAGGGTTAGCATTTTAGGGATTTTATATATATATATATATATATATATATATATATATATATGGGAGCATTAAAATGTAGTTTTAATTAGGGATAGCATTTTAAAAATTAAGGATGTCTTTATGTTGGGGAATTTAAAATTTGAGATGGGAGATTTAAATGGGTGTTAAATTTTTTTTTTTTTTAACTTTAATTAATAAATAGGGTTATTTTTATGATGGAATTATTATATGTTTTTTTTATTCTTTAGAAAATTTAAATTTTAATATAGTTAATTCAAGGGGTTTAAAAAGAAAGGATTAATATCGTTGGATAAACTATACGTTAAATCCATTAATATATTTAATTAATCAATGGACTTTCCCCTATATATTTGGACGTTAGGAAAATTTAAAAGGAGGAATTTGTAAATTAATGAACCTTAAGCCCTTGAGTCCGATTTTGGCTGGATCGAAACTAAATCATCAAAACTAAGGTTTTAGGGAAGATTAGAATTGGCTTTAGCTTATTGTCGGTTTTAGTGAGCAAATAACATTATAGAAATTCAAACCCTCATCAGTTGGATTTAAATAATAGATTTACATGTGCATCGATTAATTAATAGCATTATCATTACATGTGTTGGGGATGATTTAATACATCAAGATAACCAATTAACCCTTGTTTCAATTAGCGACAACTTGATTTAGGTAATTGAGATAGCTAACTAACCCGTGATACTAAGTAATCTCCACCCATTAAGTCGCTCGATTGAGTTGGTTAATTAACCCAACCTTTGTAAGTAAATTTATTTACACCCTAGATAAGACAAACCTCCAATAAAGTTATTATATTGTAGGATATATTGCGAATTCATGACGTCAAAATTTTTTTTTGTTGTTCCGTTTTTTGTGCCCAAAAGTTGGGCATGACATTTGGGCATGACATTTTGGTATCAGAGCCAAGTTTTCCGACACTAGGAACCTTTCTCCATTACATTTCGCTTTAATTATCTAAATTAATCAAATATTTCCCAAAAAAAAAAAAATATAAATATGTGAAAATTAAATTATTTAATTATTTATTTATTTTCTCATTAGGATGCCTCCGACTACGCGACAAGGTCGCAAGCGCAGAAGGGGTCCTAAGCGTACACGTATGACACGCGAGGATGTTGCTAGGGAGGAACCGGTTCCAGAAGGGAACCCGGAAGCACCTCCCGAACCGCCGGTTGACCCTAACCGAGACATCTTGCTAGCTCTTCAGAACTTGATCGGGATCATGCAGGATAGGCTTCCAGTAGTGGACCATCATGCAGACAATCAAACTTAGGGAGTCATAGGTCAGTAGAGAGGGAACGGAGTAGGAGTCCACCTCCTAATTCCATAGAGGGCGAGGCAGAGCATGAGCCGGAGTCCGTTCACCTACCCAGACCACCTCCAGTAGCGGCACCTGTGTACTTTGAGAGAACACGTCAGGAACCAGGAGACCTGATTAGAGAGGTTTTGCGCCTCCAGCCACCATCTTTTGGAGGGACTACTGACGGAGTAGAGGCTGAGGCATGGCTTTTGAGCCTAGATCGGTGCTTCGTATTGCGATCTTATGAAAGCAATCTGAAGGCACGAGTTGCAGTCCACCTTCTGAGATCGACAGCCTCCACATGGTGGAAGTAGGAGGAATTCAAGTGTGGACTCACTGCAGATACCATCACATGGGAAATCTTCATAGAGAGGTTTAGAGAGAGGTACTTGTCTGAGAACTTCAGGCAGCGTCAGATCGATGAGTTCCATGACCTTTAGCAGAAGGGTCTCTCAGTGACCCAGTACGAGAGTAAGTTTATTGAGCTCCTACCTTATGTAGATTACCTGAAGGATGAGAAGCTGCTCGTCAACCGATTTGTTAGGGGACTTAATGCTGGGATAGCAGGACCAGTGAGGATGGCCGCTCCCGGAAGCCTTTGAGTTTCCGTAGAGAAGGCCCTTATAGCCGAGGAGATTTAGATTAGGCCACAGGACACGAGGGATCGGTTCCAGAACTGAAACCCAGCTCCTCAGCCTTTCGGGTTTCAGAAACCCCATTGGAAGGGCAACCACAGAAATGTTTCGGGGTCCTATAAACCCCCTCCTCCACAACAGTCATAGCAGAGTCAGAGACAGAGGCCACCTCAGGGACAGTAGGGCTCCAGGCCCAAGCAGTGGCAGTCACAGGGTCCTAGGTGTGACCAGAGAGCATAGGGTACATACACACCCCCGATGCGGGCTCAACAGTCCTCCAGGGGTGGGTACAGTGGTTCTAGCGAGACAGGTGGGCATCCTTTTTCTAGGCCTCAGAGCGCACAGTTTCAGGCACGCGGTGCTTGCTTCACGTGTGGAGCCATGGGGCACATGGCGAGAGAGTGTCCACAGGGACAAATGACAGGGAATCAGAGGATGGCAACATTAGAGCCTACAGTTGGGGACATGGGCAAGTCCCATAGGGTCTTCGCAGTGGTTGACAACCGCCAGGCAGAGCACCAGGCCACAGTCATCGAGGCTGCAGGTAAGGTCAGAGGTAGTAGTATTTCTATATTATTTGACTCAGGAGCGACTGACTCCTTTATATCTCCATTGGTTGTGGAGCGTTGTGGGCTAGTGGTAGTAAGGCAAAGTGTCAGCTGGGAAGTGGAGTTAGCTTCAGGGGCTAGAGTGTCAGTGGATTCAGAGGTTAGGGGATGTCTGCTCCAGATTGGTAATACCACCACCTTAGTAGACCTTAGAGTTATGCCACTCGGATCTTATGGCGTCGTACTTGGCATGGATTGGCTTTACGCCCACAGAGCCAAGATGGATTGTCGCTCGAAAAAGATCAAGTGTGAGGATGATCATGGTGCTCCCATAATAATCACTGGGAATCAGAGACCCGTGTCTCTTCGTATGATATCCGCTATGCAGCTTAAGCGGAGCATGCGGAAGGGATGCCAGTTGTTTGCTATCACAATCAGTGACCGAGAGGAAGAAAATGAGAAGGAGCCTTCCATAGATGATCATCCCATCCTTTAGGCATTTGCAGATGTGTTTCCTGATGAGCTACCCGGTATGCTGCCCAGCAGAGAGATTGACTTCCACATAGATTTGGTACCGGAAGCCGAGCCGGTTTCGAGAGCACCTTATAGGATGACCACTCATGAGCTTAATGAACTCAAGATGCAGCTAGAGGAACTCTTAGAGAAGGGTCACATCCATCCTAGCATCTCCCCTTGGGGTGCACCAGTCATCTTCGTGAAGAAGAAAGACGGATCCCTTCGGTTATGCATGGATTACAGGCAACTAAATAAAGTAACCATCAAGAACCGTTATCCCTTGCCGAAGATCGATGACTTGTTTGATCAGCTTCAGGGTGCTAAAGTATTTTCCAAAATAGACTTGAAGTCAGGATATCATCAGTTGAGGATTGTGGAAAGTGATATCCACAAGACCGCGTTTCGCACCAGATATGGCCACTATGAGTTCACTGTGGTCCCATTCGGTCTTACGAATGCTCCAGCTGTATTCATGAGTCTCATGAATGGGGTATTCGGCACCTTCCTCGACTGATTTGTGATAGTGTTCCTTGATGACATATTGATCTATTCCCGAAATGAGCAGGAGCATGAGGAGCATTTGAGGCAGGTTTTGCAGTGTTTGAGGGACAACCAGTTGTTCGGTAGTTTGTCGAAGTGTGCTTTCTTTAGATCAGAGGTCAAGTACCTAGGGCATGTTATATCTAGTGATGGGAGCTTAGTTGACCCATCAAAGATTAGAGCCATCATGGATTGGCCGGTGCCTACTAGTGTGACAGAGGTCAGGAGCTTCATGGGTTTAGCAGGATACTACAGACGCTTTGTTGAGGGATTTTCCAGAGTTGCACACCCCATCACATCCCTCCAGCGAAAAGGGAAGAAATTCAAGTGGACAGAGAAGTGTGAGAGGGCTTTTCAAGATCTAAAAAGGGCACTTACTAGTGCACCTATTCTTATTGTGCTAGACCCCACGGCTGACTTCATGGTATGCATAGATGCTTCCTTAGATGGATTGGGAGCAGTTCTTATGCAGGAAGGTAGGGTTATAGCATACGAGTCTAGGAAACTTAAGACTCATGAGCTTAACTACCCTACACACGACCTAGAGCTTGCAGCAGTTGTACATGCACTTGTGAGGTGGAGACACTTCCTTTTAGGTCATCACTTTGAGCTTCATTCAGACCATCAAAGCTTGCAATACATCTTCACCCAGCCTAACCTTAATGCACGTCAGAGGAGATGGATGGAGTTCCTTTGTGAGTATGATTTTGATGTTCATTACATCAAAGTCAAGGAGAATGTGGTCGCAGATGCCCTAAGTAGGAGACGGCATGAGGTTTACACCATATCCATGAGCACAGATTTGAGAGACTGTATTTTGCAGTGATTGCCGGAGGATGATTGGTATCTAGAGGTTTGTCAGAGGATCCGTAATCAGGAGGCCCTGGAGGGGAAGTTTGTGGACTACTCTTTAGAGTCCGATGGTTTATTACACCATAGAGGGCGCATCTATGTACCCTCTCCTGGGGGATTGTGAGATTTCATTATCATGGAGGCCCATAGAGCTCCTTATGCAGTGCATCCCGGGGTTAAGAAGATGCATGCTGACTTGAGGGAGTTATATCATTGGCCAGGAATGCGGCAGCTTATAGCCGAGATTGTAGCTCGATGCCTTGAGTGTCAGAGAGTCAAGGCAGAGCACCGCCATCCAGGTGGGTTACTCCAGTCCCATGCTATACCAGAGTGGAAGTGGGATACTATATCCATGGACTTCATCATTGGTCTTCCTATGTCATCTCGTCGCCATGATGCTATCTTGGTGACAGTTGACAAATTGACCAAAGTAGCCCACTTCTCACCAGTCCGGACTACCTTCACAGCTCCAGGAGTGGCACAAGTGTTCTTGCGAGACATTGTTAGGCTTCATGGTGTTCCACATAAGATTATTTCTGATAGGGATTCTCTCTTTACTTCTTCCTTTTGGAAGGCATTACAGGCAGCATTAGGCACCAAGGTCAACTTCAACACAGCCTATCATCCAGAGACAGATGGATAGACAGAGCGGGTTAACCAGGTGTTAGAGGATATGCTCCACATGTACGTCATGGATCATCAGACCCGATGGGAGGAGTACTTGCATTTAGTAGAATTTGCCTATAATAATGGGCATCACACTTCCTTGGGGATGCCACCTTTTTAGGCTTTGTATGGCAGACCATGCAGGACACCTTTGAGTTGGGACCGTATTGAGGATAGAGTGGCCATAGGCCCAGAGATGGTTTGCAATATGGAGCAGCAGGTAATTTTGATTAGACAGCGCCTCAAAGAGGCACAGGATAGGCAGAAGAAATATGCAGATGCAAAGAGGATAGACCGGAGTTACATGGTTGGGGACAGAGTTTTTCTGAGAGTGCGACCGCATAAGAGTCTAATCCGCTATGGAAAGGGTTCTAAGCTCACACATCGCTTTGTCGGACCTTTTGAGATCCTTGAGAGGATACGACCAGCTGCTTATCGCCTAGCTTTGCCACCTAGCCTGTCACGCATCCACGATGTGTTTCATGTGTCAGTTTTGAGGAAATATATCTATGATGAGTCTCATATTTTAGATTGGGATGCCTTGCTGGTGGAGTCGGATGGGCAGCTAGCTTTGGAGCCCATTCACATTTTGGCTTGCCGGACATTGGCCCTTCGAGGTCGAGAGCTGGACCAGGTTAGGGTCCAGTGGGATTGCTATGATGAGGTCACAGCTTCATGGGAGGATGCAGCACGTATGAGATCACAGTACCCTCATCTTTTTGATGAACTCCAGGAGGACGTTCATGCTTAGAGGGGGAGGGTGTGAGGCCCTACCCTGATCCATCCTATCTCTTTAGCTATTTTCATTTTGGAACTATTTTAGATGCTAGTTTTGACACACTATGGATAGAGAACTTTACATGGTCCCATGATTTTGGTAACATGGATATATATGGATGCTTCATTTCTATGCCTTGTGGATTATAGAATATTATATGATTCTAGATTAGGGTAATATTGTGATGATGCAGGTTAATTATCTGAATTTCAGAATTTGTTATAATGTTAGAAAAATGTTTGCATATCTTGTAGATGGATCAAATTTTCAGGACTATAATAAATTGCTTTGATTTGTGATAAATCGTATTTTATAATGACGAGCCTTTGCAGAATGAATGTATTGTATTCTGATTATGTGTTATATATTATATGAGGTTATTTGGGAAGTACTAATGCTTTAATTGAGATGTGCAGGAAACTATCCATGTGACCATGGAAATATTATGGAGAATCAAGCCTAGGCCAATGTGCGTTAGTAAAACCAGGGTTTGTCTATTTGGAGAGACAACACCCCGTATGTACTGTATTTTATTCCTAAATGTAAAATGTTGCATGAGTGTAAATGGTATTTATTAGATTGTTTAAATTGTGTAAGGGACAATTGCCATGTGTGTATTGTGATGTGGAATTATTTTGTAGTGTCACTTGACACCTATGTAGTATGTTGTGTTGGCAATTTGTCTTGTCACCTTTTTGGAAAGTTTTATTTTTGTTAATTGTTATATCTCCTAATTATCCTTGAAGGAACCAAGAAATCTAGGTTAGTGAGCCACAAGGAAGGTCAACTAAGAGTTGACCCGTAGGTTAACTTCAGGTGGACTTTCTGAAGGTCAAATCAACTCCTAGAGTCAATTTTAGAGCATTTCTATTAGGCCTCATGGGGTACCTATGGGTGAAGGCCAAAATTGGCCATGTGTCTTTCCCTTAGCACTTGTTTAACCACCCAAAAAAGTGCTTTTCCCAAGATGGACGAATTCCATCTATAGGAGTGCCCTCCTTGGTAGGAGAACCTTCTTGAAGGGAGTAATCCCTCTTCCCCATTCCATTTCCCTTCTCTAGACACCTAGGTTAGGGAGTGTGTAAGACCTAGGGAAGACCAATCCAATGGGGGATCCCTCACTCTATCCAAGAGGTTGGAAGGAGTGAGAGAGGCCTTCTTAGGCTAAGAATGGAAGCTTAGTGAGCTAATCACCCACTCTCCATCCTTGGAGATTTTTGGAAAATTTTGAAAAGAAAATCAGTTTTAGGATAGCAGATTTGGGGGCTAAGGAATGGCAGAAAAAGATTGAGGATTGGGTAGCTCTTTATCAAGTCTTTCCATAGATTTCCCTTGGCAGGTCAAGGTTGGTGTTATCCTTTCCCCTCTTATGTAAATGTAGAAATGTTATAGAATGTTTGAATGCAAATTGCTGTAACTGTTTATTGTGTTATATTTGTAAAATTTATGTGTTTTTTGTTTATATCTGTTTTATGTAATGTTGCGTTTGGGGAGTGTTTCAAGACCATCCTTTCCTTGGGAGGAAAGATTGGTCTTGGGGGTGGAAGGAGCTTGACAGCCCTTAGGGTGAGAGGCTCTCATTTTGAGAGTGATCTCAAGGGTCTTTCCATGAGACCCTTGCTGCTTTCTTTTGTGTTATTTCTACTTGGGGGTCATAAGGGGTGCAAATATGGCATGGTTGCCTTTTTGGGGGTCATAAGGGTGTAGGGATTAAGGATGAATTTCTGGTTATGCATTCATGGGTGCCATGAGTTGGCTGTAAGTTTTATTTAGCAGATTTCTCCCCTAGAGTACTTGGTCCACTTCCACCCTAGTAAGGCATCACATTTTGTGATGGAGTTTCAGCTTGGGAAAGGGTGTCTCTGTTGTGTTATTTTCTTTCCCCTTGTTTGTTGTATTGCTTGGTTGTAACCCCGTCTAGGTCTTGATTCTCCTAGCTTGGGGTGGCTTCTGGTAAGCCTAGGCTGGGAGGTGAGCATCCCATGGTCACAGCCCTAAAATTTTACATGCAGGTTGTTTGGGAAAAAAAAAAGGGGACTAGGAGTTGCAGATTTTATCCAGATACAAAAAAGCAAAAAGAGATGATACCATGTGTTTCTTTTTAGAAAATATTAGAAAGAGTTTTAAGGTGTTTTCTTTTAATTTAGTTTAAAGAAATTCATTCTTTTATTCAAGTCCTCATCATTAAGAATGAGTGACTAGTTGGGGGTTACTTTCACCCATTGTAAATGTGTTCCCTAGTATTCAAATATTTTGTATGCAAAATACATTTTATTTAAATTCTGAATGTTTATTAGATTGCTGTAAATTGTATCCAATTCTGTCTCAAAAAAAAAAAAGGGGATTCTGTTGTCATGTCTATTTCTATAAATATAAGTTAAGGAAAAAAAAGAGAGAGGAGTATGCATTATGTTGAGTAATTTCTTGCAAAATTTATTTACTGTTAAATTATTGCTTTTTACTCTATTTAGGCACAGCTGAAAAGGATCTAGCATTTATACATTGCTGTAGAAAACAAGTTGTAAAACTGAAAAAAAAAGGAGAAGGAAAAGAAAATAAGGTTTATTCAGAGTGTTGTTAAAAGACTAAAATCAGAATGTTTAGATGTTAGAATCCCAAAAACAATATAAGGTTTTCTAGCCCTATTGTCTTATCATTTATTTAAAAATATCTGTGAATATATATATATATATATATATATATATATATATATTGGAAAAAATATATATATACTTATATATATTTGTAAATATATACAAATTTCTAAATGTGTAACCCTGCAACAAAAAAATAAATATATAAAGCATTGCATGTTGCTATGATTAAAATAATTCAGAACAAACTTCCTAGTCCAAACCCTATATATATATCCCTGCGTCTGAAAACATACTCCAGGGATGCCAAAAAAAAAAGGAGAAATATATGCACAAACTTGAAACATGACAATGGAAATATATAAATACATATATAAAAATATGTATATTTATATATAAATATATATATATAAATATATATATATATATATATATATTTACCTAAATTATAAAATTTAAATAAAAAAAGAAATATCATAAAAAAAAAGGGAGATCGTAGCACTGGCCGAGTCACTGTGTGTAAACACAGTGGACGGCTCTCAGGCCACGCCACTGTGTTTACCCATAGTGGACAGCACGGGAAATGCCGAGCCACTATGTGTAAACACAGTGGATGGCACTCGGGCCGTGCCACTGTGCTTACCCACAGTGGACGGCACGGGAGGTGCCGCCACTGTGTGGAAGCACAGTGGATGGTCTGCGGCCGCCACTGTGCGTATACACAGTGGACGGCACCGCCGTCACTGTGGATAAACACAGTGGCATCCGGGAGAACCCCGCACCACCTCCTCCACTCTTCTCCCTCTGCAAAAAAAAAAAAACTCCGCCTTGCCCATTGCCGCCATGCCCTATCCGCTGTACCTGCAATCACACTAAACAATACAAAAAAAAAACGGTATAATAAACCCTAACCCATTTCGGGTTAGGGTATAACTTTTGTAAGAAAATAAAATAAAATGGGAGTATATAGAAATGCAACCCTAACCCAATTTCGGGTTAGGGTTAGCATTTTAGGGATTTTATATATATATATATATATATATATATATATATATATATATATATATATATATATATATATATATATATATATGGGAGCATTAAAATGTAGTTTTAATTAGGGATAGCATTTTAAAAATTAAGGATGTCTTTATGTTAGGGAATTTAAAATTTGAGATGGGAGATTTAAATGGGTGTTAAAATTTTTTTTTTTTTAACTTTAATTAATAAATAGGGTTATTTTTATGATGGAATTATTATATGTTTTTTTTATTCTTTAGAAAATTTAAATTTTAATATAGTTAATTCAAGGGGTTTAAAAAGAAAGGATTAATATCGTTGGATAAACTATACGTTAAATCCATTAATATATTTAATTAATCAATGGACTTTCCCCTATATATTTGGACGTTAGGAAAATTTAAAAGGAGGAATTTGTAAATTAATGAACCTTAAGCCCTTGAGTCCGATTTTGGCCGGATCGAAACTAAATCGTCAAAACTAAGGATTTAGGGAAGATTAGAATTGGCTTTAGCTTATTGTCGGTTTTAGTGAGCAAATAACATTATAGAAATTCAAACCCTCATCGGTTGGATTTAAATAATAGATTTACATGTTCATCAATTAATTAATAGCATTATCATTACATGTGTTGGGGATGATTTAATACATCAAGATAACCAATTAACCCTTGTTTCAATTAGCGACAACTTGATTTAGGTAATTGAGATAGCTAACTAACCCGTGATACTAAGTAATCTCCACCCATTAAGTCGCTCGATTGAGTTGGTTAATTAACCCAACCTTTGTAAGTAAATTTATTTACACCCTAGATAAGACAAACCTCCAATAAAGTTATTATATTGTAGGATATATTGCGAATTCATGACGTCAAAATTTTTTTTTGTTGTTCCGTTTTTTGTGCCCAAAAGTTGGGCATGACATTTGGGCATGATAGAATGGTATACGAATCCGGTTTCAGGATGATTGTTGGATTGGGTATCACTCACTAGCTTCAAATCCTACTCTGGGATCTTTAAAAGATCTTTGTGTGGCTTCTCATGGCCCCATGGTGGATGACTATTGGAATGAGGGTAAGTGGGTTAATCTTCTTTTTATTAATCCTTCTTTTACCCAATTACAAATCTCCCTAAATTCTTTTAGTTTGGAGGAAATTGTGGAAGATGAACTAATCTAGAAATTCAACCCTAATGGGAAGTTTTCTATGGCTTCTGTGGATATCTATAAGGAACCTTATGTGTCTTGGCGTTCTAAAGTTTGGATTAAGAACCTTTCTCCTAAGGTCAATATGTTTTTCTGGTTCCTCTTTCTTAATAAAATCTTAACTACTAACAATCTTGTTAAGAGGGACTTTGCTATCCCAAATAGATGGTACTTATGTTTGCTAGTTACTGAATCTATGGACCACCAGTTCTTATATTACTCTTACACCTCTAAGATTTGGAGTGTGGTGCTTCAGAAATGGGATCTTTGCTGGACTTTACTGGGAACTATTAAGGAGTTTGTCCACCAATGGAATTCGCCCTCCAGAAATCCCTTCATAAAGAAGATCTGGTTTTTTATGTTTCCTCATATGGTATGTGGCCTATGGAAAGAACGTAACAATTGCATCTTTAGGGACACCCATCTCCCTTCCGATATTGTTTTCAAGAAAATTTCTAGAACCATCTCTGATAACCTCTCAGTTATTAGCCTTAATGTTCTCTCTCACAGTGGCATCCTTAAGGAGTATGAAGTCAATATTGTCAAGGGATGTAATCTTGGTCATCATATGGTAACACCTAAGGTCAACCTCAGGGACAACATTAGTTGGAACTTTCCTCACCAAGGTTGGGTCAAAATCAATTTTGATGGCACGACTAAAGGGAACTTGGGTCAAGTTGGTTGTGGGGGAGTGATACTGTAGTACCCCTACTCGTTTGAACTCATTAGACTCATATTTTATTATTGTTTGTTTTCAGTGGATACATTATCATTATGTGTTATTCAGATTTTTATGACATTATTTCATGCTTTATCTAGATATGAGATGCATAATCTATTTGTAGTATTTCAGTACTTGTGATTTATGACATTTTATGTATTATTTCTATATACTGACACTTTACTTTATCTATGCAATGTGTAATTATATGTTGTGTGTCTGCGAGTGTATTGGATGCAAGGGGACGATTTTCCTTCACTCATTTAGGTGAGACAGGGAACATCGCGATTCTCCTTCATCGGTGTGTATGTTGTGTTTTCTATAATTGTATATATGCATGTGTGGTTCGGTGATGCAGGATATTGCAGGTACAAGTACCAGGTACGTACTGGGTATCGTCTCCACCTGGCTTCACAGGTCTGAGCATGCGTTATATTTTTCGATGGAAGTGGAGGAGATAGTAGTTGACCCTATTTTACTCAGTTACACTCGTGTGAGTGTCGTCAGTTGGTCATCCAGTCAGTTAGTTTGGCCTTTGTATTTTGTTGTTTGATCTCTTATGAGTGTTTGCTTGATATTTGTTCAGTTTGTGTGTTTTAGTGGATTTGATTAATTAATTAAGTTTATGGAGTTATCTCATAGTTGAATTATGTATGCATTGAGGTTATAAATTTAATTAATTAAAGGAAGTTATTAAATTAAGTTTAAAGTTGCATGATATTAGAAATATATTTTATTTAAATTTTAGTGAAAACTAAATTAGATGAATTGCATTTATTGTTTCCTAGAATTTTAAATAAATATAAGAATAAAAGAATAAATAAATAAAAAAATAAAAGAATAAATAAATAAATGAATAAAAGAATTAATTAGAAATTAAAGTATTGCTTTAATTTCTTTATTTAGAAAATTAATTAATTTGCATGAGAAAAGAAAAGAATGAATAATGATTTTTAATTATTGCATGTTAACTTATCTCTTTGTTAGAAAATTGGAAAAGAAAAGAAAATTGCTTTTATTACTAAATTTAGGTTTTTGGAAAAAGATATTCAACCTAGAATTTTAGTTTAAAAAGGGGAATAGGTCTTTATTTTAGGAGACACGGGAAACAGGTCAAGGATTTAGGTGAAGAAATTTATTTGGAAGCTTGTTGAAAAGATTAGGGCTCTTCTACAAATTCTTCCAGGAAAGCTATACCAGGTTGGGTGGCTTCTTTTGATTTTGTTTTAAGAAAACATTTCTGTTTCTTCTATCTCTCTGAATGATGTGTGTATTAAGGTGTTTGTCAAATTTGAAATCCTGTCTGATTATTTCTTGATTTTGGTTAAAATCCATTCTTGAAATAATTTCTAGTTTATGGAAAATTTGTCAAGATTTGTATTGTGTATGGAAATTTCAAGAATTGGGAGGAATGGGGTTTACCAGAGAAATCATACCCTCTTGTTTGATTTTGTTTTAAGATTTTGGCTATGGCAGTTTTGTTTAATACTGGAATCTCTGTGAAATGGTTTATTATAAATTTAATTATAAATTAAATTTATTTGGGTTAATTAAATCTTGAAAAAATTAATTTACTTAAATTTAAATCAAAGAAAAAACAATATATTAAATAAAATTTTGTGAGACAGAATTTTATTGGTATTGGAAATTTATTTATTTTATCATTGTATTGGGAAAAGGAAACAAATTAATATATATATATATATATATATATATAATAAATAAACTAAAAAAAAAAATGAATTAGGTAGCAAAAGCTACCTACGGTAGCATCAGCTACTGGTGGTAGTACGTGCTACCGGCAGTAGCATGGGCTACCAAGGGCAGCATGGGCTATCGTGTGCGGCAGCCTGAAAGTACTACATGCGCTCTTCCCTAGGGTATGCCGTGCAGTTTGGATACATAGGTTTTGACCTCCGTGCAGGTTATTAAATATGTTTTTTTTGTTTATTATTATTAACTTATTAAATATAGGAATATATATATATATACATATGTATATATACATATATGTATATATACATATGTATATATATATATACATATGTATATATACATATATGTATATACATATATGTATATATACATATATGTATATACATATATGTATATATACATATGTATATATATACATATGTATATATATACATATATATGTATATATATATATATATATGTATATATATGTAAGTTAATATTGTTTTAGACATTATGTTATTTGGTATTATTATTTTAATATTGTTTATGAGTTGATATATATATTTGTAATATAATTATAAGTATATTATATATATAGGATGTATATATAGGTATGCATACAATTTTTTTTTTATATATATATATATATATATATATAAATTCAATTTATAGTTTGGATTTTTTTAGAAAAGCTTATAATTTTTAGAATTGATAATTATGTTGGAAATACATTAGGAGATTACTTTCTATGAGATTTTATTTAACTTATTGGACAAATGACAAAATTGATTTATTTAATATAGTTGTAATTCTTATTGTCTGGAAAATCTTTAATTGTAAGTTATTTATGCTTTTGGTTGTTTTAAGAAAAGATTGCCTGTATTAGGATCTTGTGTAAATGGTGTTTTTAGTCAAGCTTAATTTCATTGCAATTCTGGTTGAGATGTCATTGTGTCCTATGTTGTTATATCTCCTTGGTCAGGTGTTGTTGTATAACCTTATTGATGTGAACCATTGTGTGTTTCGTCCAAATTGTCAATCTTGGGTTAGTGATTGTGTATCCTTCACCCGTGCTTTGTCAGGATTAGTTATGGTTGTCGGTTTCGCCATAGAATTCTTTTAGAGAGAGACCTTTCCTATTAGTGTCCTATGAGAGAGAGTGGCTTTCGAGCGGGGGTTGTGCCCGAAGTGGATGACAGGATAACCCGTCGAAAGTTAGTTAAAAAGTGATAACCTAATAATTGATTAGGGGGTGGGTAGAATAAATATTAATTAAGATAATGTACCTCATGCATAGGTGTAGTACTTGTACAGGACTCATAATGCTATGAGAAGGCTTGGAATGGAAAACTTACCACCTTGTCTTCACGAAAGGATTGGTAGGGTCCACATGAGACTTAGTTGGAGCCGGAAGCCGGGAGAGGTTACCAGGACAGAGAGCCGGGACCTAGGAGGCCTACCATGGTAACCATCAAGCTATGTGATGACACTCTCTCCTTAGAGTCACTAGTGTTTTGTGAGTTGAGTCACATGGATGTTTGTGAAGTCTTATAGTTCTTTTGTACTTGTCTTACTTTTCTTGCTTGAGGGTTTTCTACTATCTCCTAGCATGGTGGGGTGGTTCTATTTTGGGATCACATGGTCGGGTGGTAGTGCCACTTCCCATCGGATGTTCTGGATTGTATCTTCAGGTGAAGAAAGGCTTCGTTGGTGTTTCTTGGTCCATGGTTCTTGTACCAGCTCATGTTCAGGATCATTGTTCAGTTGAGACCTTGTGGTCATTGTATCAACTTTTATGTAACCTTGATATTGTAACTTTGTATTTGTGGCATTTTTGGAAGCCATGTAATTATAGATATTGTAATAGTATGTTAGTGGAATGTATGTTAATTTAGTTTCTTTGATCTTATGTATAAATGATTTATGGAAAATTAAATGCATTGGAATACTTTGGTTTCTTTCATTATGGAATTTAGATGTATGTGTAGTTTTGAACTTAAGCATTTAATTTATCTAATTAACTAGACAATTGGATTAACCATGGTGTTAATATAATCTATGATTAATCTTCATTGGTAACCCTTAGGAAATCATATGTTAGTCTTTCGTTGTGTTATTAGATGTGCAATGGTTATAATTAATGCACTTGTTCTTTTAAAAAAAAAATTATTTCACCCTTTAGTTGCCTAGTTGTGTTGTTTTCCTTTAGGGTTCCTGGCGGGGTATTATAGATATGGGTTAACAATGTTAACTTCATTTCTACTATTGCTATCCCTCTTGGCAAACAGACTAATAATGTTGTCGAAGCAATAGGGGCATATCATAGTCTAAAACATGCAAATTAGAACAACTATAAGCTTGTTTGGGTCGACGGGGATTCTAAGAACATTATCAACTACCTTAAAGGAAATTCTACTCCGGCTTGGAATGTTGATATTTGGATGAAAAAAGCCAAAGACATTATTAAAACCTCTAATAAATGTATGTTCACTCACGTTTATAGACAAGCCAATGTGATTGCTGACTTCCTTGCCAACAGGGGAGCGACGTGTAAAGCCCAACTTTGTTGGACCCATGGTGATAGGTTGGACTCTGAACTTGTGATGTATCTGCTCCACAAGCAAAGTCAGGGGAGAAGTTAATCAATATTAGTGCTATTATGACTTTGCATGATTTTAGAACTGCCAATACCTTTTATTCTGAGACAGGCGGCCAAAGAGGACATAAGACGATGTGAATTTATTTTGCATGCTTTGTGGGCGATTTCATACATTTTCTGGAGGTTTTCCTTAACTCTGGAAATTCATTACAGAGAGAATTATAGAGACCTTGATAAAGTGGGCGGTGCAAGAAAAAGAATTGAGTCGCCTAGCTGTGTGCAACTTAAGAATGAAAAGAAGCTTTGGCACATTCTAAAGAAAGGTGGGTTCATGACTTACATCGAGAGGCTTCAAGGGTGAAATCAATATGTTATGGGGTATTTTGTTAAAAATTGGAAGGATGGTTTGATTATTCTTCACGGTCGGAGTGTCTTGGTTGATGAAGTCCTTATTTCTCAGGTCACTAGGTTATCTATGGATGGCATGAAGTATTACAGAGATAGGGTGTACACGGAGCAAGCTATGCAGGGTTTCCCTAAGGAGGAGGAAGAGCGAGATAAAATTGTTAAGAAGATAGCTAGCTACTATGATATTGTGGTCATCAAGCCTTTCTAGCAGAAGCTTCTCAAGGTAATTATGAGTTATCTCACTTTGGATGGTCGGTATACTAGGGTGTATGGCCACCATTTTGTTATCTAAATCATTTCTGCCATGGAGTGAAAATGTCTTTCCCATTCTACCTCATGTCTACCCTTAGGGATAGTTTGAGTGACCACTGTAAGAACCCTGCTAAGTTTCCCATTGTGCATGAAGGCCTGCTGGTTCTTATTGATGCACATTTTCATGCTCTTCCTCCCCTTGATGAATTTATCCATATTTCTTTTGAGAATGATGAGACTAGTGTGAGAGACTCTGAGAATGACGATTCTGTGTTTGGGTTTGAGGAGACTACCCCTCCCCTGAAAAAAGCTAAAGTGGAAATTCCTTTGAGCTCTAAACCCAAATCAAAGATGGGTTCAACTAGTCATAAGAACATTGTTATGTCCTCCTCCTCTACTTCAGCTAAGATTGGCTCCCCCTCTTCCTCTGAGAAGGTAGATGATGAGAATAACCTTGATAACCATAATGTCTTGGCCTCTCCTCTTTCATTTAAGGAGACTAGTAATATGGGTGTGGCTAGTATTCCTGACCTTAATCCTAAAAGTGATGAGCTAAATGATAAGAGGGAGGATTATGAAAATGTGTTGGGTTTGTCTCGTGATCATGAAATCAACACCTTCAATTTGTTCAAGTGGCTATTTCATGAACTCAAAGAGATCCGGATTAACCAAAGAGCTTTGGGTAGCAAAACGGATTCCCTCCCTGCTGGTTCTTCTCTTGATCTGCACAATGATGGTAATTGGACTGAGGATGAGAAGAATTCGACCATGGACTATATCAAGAAAACTGGGAAAGGGGTTGACCAACTTAAGAAAAATCTAGAGGAATGCATCAACCGGCTTGAGGATGGTTAAAAAAAAATCCAGGACACCCTCAAGACCATTATGGTTAGTAGTCATAAAATTGTTAAATAGTCTGCAATGGTTATGAATACCATGGTGAAAATTTTGAACCAACTGGATAAGGTTGTTGTTCTTATTGGTGAGGAAGCTGAGGAGGATCAAAGTGGTGAAGGACCCTGCAAAAGGACTTGAGGGAACATGAAGAAGAAGGTGGCCTTTCAAAACTTGGATCATAACACGATGTAGGCTACTATTGATACCATGAATGCCCTAGAGGATGAGGTCGCTAAAACCCTCAGAAGCCTAATGTAATTGGGTTGTTTTCCGTTGCTGGTTCTTTTTGTGTCTAGGTTTGGTCTTTCTGTTATCTTTTTGTGCCCAGATGGGCTTTTGTTGTCTCTTTGGCTGCCGCTTTTTATGCCTATCCTTGTAGCCCATTTTGTTTTGGATGTTTCTATCTAATTCTAATCCTCTTAGAATCATTTTGTAAAGGGTTTCAAGGCCCCTTCAAAACCTATTTTTGCTTTAATCCAAAACCATATGCAAAGAAAGAACTCAACATTGTCCTACCTCTAGAACCTAAAAGAATTTAATAACATAACTAGGTATCCCACAATAATGGATAAAAATCAAAGAAAATTATAGGGTCTCATAATACCAAACATAGAAGAATCCAATCTTAACATATCACCAGAAATTCCAAAATTAACTTCTATACATCCATTAATACAAATTAACATTAATTTCCAATAACCCAAATTTAAATCATTATACTCATTTTATTCCTATTAATTAGCACAATAATACTAACATTTCATTATTCAATCATTTAAGGTGACATAATACATTTTTACCAGTTGGCTACCATGATTTCGATCAGCGAAAAATTCAAAGAAAGAATCCAGAGTTCGAATGATAAAGTATACATATTAACCACATGATTAATTAATTATATGAGATAACATATGTATAAATCTAAATACATTTACTTTCCTAAAAAATATAACAAATTTCCAAATATATCTATACTTAACAAAACACATGTATATATTTCGCCAATATACCTCCATACTCAAATCTTATACCCTAATCTAATATATCTAAGTTAATCCTTTATAACTATCTTTAAAAAAACCTAGCTATATTTAACCAAAATATGACCCTTTTAATCAATTATACTATTTTACCAACTAAACTACATTTTTCAAATTTAAAATATATTATTTGCAGGCTGAAAAGGAAGTACCAAGAGGGGGGGTGTATCCACGGTGGTGGTGGAGGTCCCTCCACTATAATTAAGACCATGGTGGGTGGACTCCCCACCACTGTGGGTAGGCCCATGGTGGGTGGGATCCCCACCATCGTGGGTGACCATGGTGGGGGCCACGACACCCAAAATAAGTACGCAGAAAATAATTACTCACAAAACAAAGGTTTAATCAATAAATAATACTTCCGATAAAATTTGTATATATATATATATTTCCCAATTCACATTTAATTTAACCCAAATTAACAGATAAATTTCAATAACCCAAAAATCCCCCATTTAATAGACAATCCATAAATTTTTTTCTCTTTTCAGATCAACTTTAGACTAACTTCAATCAAACTAGAAGAAATTTCTACCTGCAGGAGAAATAAATCTGGAACCCTACCTCTAAAACACTCTCTAGAAAGTCACACATAGAAGCAAAAGCTAAAATCCTCAAGAAGATCCATGACTGCTGAACACAATGAGCCAGGCACATAAATCCAGAAGCTTTGACAAAATAATTCAAACCCTTCACTAATTCCTTAGCAAAAATCCAGAGTAGAACTCCATTGATTTCCCAATTTCTCCTTTTCAAACCAATTTTCCCAAATCCATTTCAAAGGCCATAGCCAAAAATTCACGTATAGTAAAATTCACGAGAAGCAAAAAACATTTCTTCCCCTAAAATAATTCCCAAAAAGCATGCAAGATTCCCTACATTAAAATCATTAATTATTTATTTATTTTCTTTTTGTAACTCCCACACATGCAAATTTTTAAATTTGAAAACAATTAATTATTAATTACCCTTAAAATTAATTTTTCATTAACACCACAAAATCCATAATTAATCTTTAAGTCCTTTTAATAAATTATTTTCTAAACAGTAGATAAGATTAAATCACTTAACTAAAGTAGTATAATAATTCACCAATACAATTATATTAATTAATTAATCATAAATATTTAATTACCTTTAAAATATTATTATTTTTACTTTCTTGCTATAAACACATTACACTAACACAAGGGTAAGGGACTAATAGTAACAACTTGAAATACCAACAAGACCGACAATAACATGACCAACAAATAATGAACAAGGGTACCTGATAGGGGACTCATTCTCATAGGAATGATGGTACAACAAGGGTCTGACTAGATAACTCCAATTTCCACTTTACCATTGGGTTGTAGAGAATGCTCATACCTAAAGGTTCAAGTGGAGTCGATGCTCAATACCTGCAACTGCATGAGAAAATTTTCAAACATGTACATATAAACCATATAATATCATACCGTGAAAAGGGAATGGAAGCAACGTAGCTTTCCTATAAAGAGTAGTGTGGTGTTTTTCCCTTTCACCCAAGCACAACAAGGATAAAGCACCGTGTATATCAAAACAATTAAATATTGATAAATATATGACTAAATGCTAACATTACATATATAATCCATATCATTAATCATCTAACTATTAGAGCATAAATAACAACTTATAATCACATCAACATGCAAATCATTGATCCATAAAGTAAATACCATAGATAGCCACATAAACTGCAGCAAAGGTCATCTAGAGTCAAACTAGGTTAAAATAAATCTGATCAAGGGAGGGGCATTATAGAAGCATTCTAATCTACTAGTATTTTATGGCATTATAAGGTGTTATAATAGAAATAATGGTTGTTTACCTTTGTATTGAGCATGAAGATATAATGCTCCCCAGTATTAGCACCATTTGTATGAAGGATTTCAAGTTGTAGTTCATGGAGAATGAGGGAGACACACAAAAGGTAGTTGCAGCATTTCCTTTGAATGAGATTTATATTCACCTCATTATCAACAATAAGAGCACCTATAAGAGATTTATTTCACTGTTTTGGCAATTTATATTGATTCCCAATAAGAGAACCTATATTGAGTTAAAATCATTAGTTACACAAAAGTTACTTGTAGTGTGAAGATGGCAATATTTGGCGGTAGTTCATACCCTTTTTCTAATGCTGAGAATTGAAGTTCCTTAATATGACTTTCATCCTACAGTATTGAATGTTAAAATTTTTTCTCAATTCCTTTAGTCTTGCATGAAACAATTACAATCCATGTGCAAGGTATCTTGAAAAGCATATAGTTTATCTGATGTATTCTTATTGTAAATACAATGTGTTGTAAATCCATCTTCTGGATAGATATTCTACTAAAATTTTTGGATTTTTTCAACTTCAAAAGCACCAAATCACAAGTATATCCATAAAAAGAGAAATGAAAGTAAAAAACAAAACTCAAGGCACTAAAAATATAAGTAGTTTTTGTATATCCTACCAGCACTAGCAAGGATCAAAATAAAAACCATGCAACCATCCAATAAACCAAAAATGATGATGAGAAACAATGACAAGTTATGGATGATAGTAATGAGTTTTGAAAAATGGAAGTTCATTACATTCTCCATATCCCATAGATTCTTCACCATACTTCATAAGATATGAATCCTAGAGAATCAACAAAGTTCTGCAATGCAAAATAAAAGTGAGTCCTTTACATAAAAGGATGTGATTCAAGAGAGAAAAAGGAAGATAATCAAAGTCTAAAACATTTATCTTTAGTTTTTGTAACTATCCTAAGAGAGCACAAAAGATAATATAAGATCCATGTTCTAGATTAAGACAAAGTTATTAAGACAATTCCTTGACTAGGAAGACACATCTTAGCCTTTAGAGCGGATAGAAAGAATAGTGACTAAGACAAGGGTTTGTTAAAAAGATAATGTGGCCTCTCTTTATACTTATTCAATATTGCATATTCATTTTTTAATATTCACTTCAAAACAACTTGTAGGTGAAATATACCCATAGCTAAATTGCAATAAAGACTCATGTTGTCAAAACCCTAATGACTAGTACGCCTTCTATATCTTCTAGCATGGTTTTCAAGAAAGAACGCATCCCTTAGGAAGGTAAAAGCCTAAAAGAGTAGTGATAATCATGAATAAGGAAAAAACAGTTTGATAGTCACAATTTCAATGGTATTAATAAAAATTAGTAGACCCCAAGAGTTTAAATACAGTCAAATGGGTGTACATGATAACCATAGAAGGTAAAACTCTGACACTCCGATAACATGAAAGACTTAAAGTGGATGACAAAGGAAAGCAATCAATAGTCCTAGTAATGATCAAAGATGAATAATAGTGATAGAGAAGATTTATTAAAATGGTCTTCAATTTCATCAATCATGATATGCCGCAATGACATAGCTTCACAAATAGTCAAGGAAGTGGTTTGCATTAATCACAAGAATGGCCAAAATACTATCTTAAATAATGAAAGTTGGTTGCAGCAACAAAAGATAAAGAAGATAGTCTGAAATACAATGAGCAATCAAGAACTTCCAATTTGCAATCAAAATCATAACAAGATGAGTATAAGGTGATGCAAGATCATTCTTGAAGCACCACTATAATGCATAGAAGAAACAACATAAGATAGAACAACATAGAGCTCTCACCCAGTTCTCTCTTGGTTACAAACTCTTGTGCCATCAAGAAAGCCATTAAGGAGAAGTGAGTAGGTTTCAAAGAGTGAATATAAGAAAGACAAAAAATAAGTTATCGCCAAGAATTCATAGTTAGAGGTAGGGTTTTGAGATTAACAAAGGCTTACTCTATTATAAGAAATTATTTTGTTACCATCTTGTTGTTCAAACTACAATATTTTCCCACTCATTATCAATGATAAAATCTTAATTTTTCTTTATGATTCATTAACTAGAGAGTAAGAAGATCATGACAGTACCATAGTAAAGCATATTCAAAGGAAAATAGAGTTTATATAATAGTAAGAAAGAGATCCGCGACAATAAAGAGCTCTTTCACAGTTCTACGAGCTGAAATATTCATAAAATGACAATGAAAAATGGGAGTACTGGGTCAAAATGCAGAGAGACCAAACTTCATAAAATTTTCAAGGTTTTGAGGTAACAAATGGTGTGTTTTGAGTTCTTTTTGGGTTTTTATGTCTCAGAAGATACAAGAAAGAAATAGAGAAAAGAACTTCAAAACAATCCAAAGCATAGTAATAGTTTAGAATACATTCAAATAGCAGAGTAGTCTAGTTTGGGGGGGGGGGGGATCAAGGAAGTGATTAAATCATAGAAAATGCAAAGAATAGCCACCACAATGTGCCTAGTAAACTACAAGGAGTTTGAATCCTTGATGCTCAGATGAGACATCAAGAGTAGAATACAGTGATACACAAGCCTTCTACATAATCAAAGACAAACCTTCATGACATTTACAAAGTATATTCATAGTATATATACATGTAGACAATGGGTAGAGAGTAGATTTGTATTCCACACCATAGGGTAGCATCAAAATGAAAGTGTAGTTTTCATGACAAATACAAAACATAGTCATTAAGGGGCAAGAAACAATTATGAGCCACTATCTTAGACATTGAAATGATGATAAATAGAGTCCCAGTGATCAAAACACTTAGAAATATTGCAGTTCATAGAGTGTGTGATAATACAAAACTCAAAATTAAAGGGGTTTGACCATGAAGAACAACACACCCAGTAGCTATCCATGACTATTATAAAGAAACAGAGACCGAAAAAAGCATAGTAAAAGCCATGATCAGATAGTTGATACTCAAAGATACAGTCAAAAGCTTACCACTATGAAGGATAGATATATTTTGGTAGCACCCTAGAATCTAGGCTATGACCTAATTATAGTCCAATGATCATGACAAGTTGAAAGATGATAGTCTTGAAAAGTGATAGAGCTCCTAAAGGATGTAAAGAGAAAGATAGAGATCAAAGGCCACTCAAATAGGTTTAGAGCTTGAGAATAGATAATAGAGATTAAGTTTGTAGTCAAAACTTGGTAGATGATAGCCCCCTTGAGAGAAATAATGACATGAATGTTTTTTAATGGAATACATATGAAAGCCTTATTGTAGTGATCAACTCTTCAAGGGACTGTGAAGGAAAAGAGATCCTTATCTCATTAATGTATATCACTATCAAAACAAGAAGGTCACAAATAACCATGAGAAATATTAAAAGATATAGATCTATCTTATGAGTACAAGTCAAGGTCAATAACTTAAAAACCCTTAGAGAAGTCCAATTGTTTCTCATATCAATGTCAAGTACAACAGATAAATGAGAACAAGGCACAATGGATAGGTCATGATGTTTGCAACCCTTAATGCCATAAGCTAGTGGTAAGAACATCGCTACATCTTAGTCACATAAGAAGAAAAGAGACAAAGTTTGAATGTATGAATATCTTGCAATACACCTCATACAGTTAGAGAATCCTTCTTATTATACTCATACCATAGTACAAGATTGAAGAAACAACAATATAGCCAATTGCTCAAAAATTGTCTCCATCATAGGTATCCCCTAATTTGAGTTTGAAATCTTGAAATCCTAAACTGTTATCACTTTATTTTCATAACCTTTTCTCAATGTTTATTGTTCTATTTGTGGCTCAAAATGAAACAATCATGCTTTGGAATGTAGATTATGGACTGTACATTATGCATTTATTGTTTTATACTTATCCTTTCACACTGTTTTGATTGATCTTCACTGTCTTTTCTAAATCTATATTAGTCTTTAAAACCCTTGATTTCTTAATACTACAAACTATCCTTTTGACAGTGAATAAGCCAAGTAAGAGCCATAATATGTTTTGGAGGGAAGTTGAATTCAAAAGGAAAGTGAAATTTTTCCATAATGCATGCAGGGTCAAAACTAAAAGTTGTATTTACCATGAAATGTTTTGTGCCCAAGTCACCTTCCACGAAGCATAGATGGATTTGGGGTTTTCTCAAGAAAGCTAGAATCAATGCGAATTTATTTTGAATGCTTTGTGGACGATTTCGTACATTTTTTGGAGGTTTTCCTTAACTTTGGAAATTCATTGCAGAGAGAATTATAGAGACCCTGATAAAATGGGTGGTGCAAGAAAAATAATTGAGCCGCCTAGCTGTGTGCAACTTAAGAATGAAAAGAAGCTTTGGCGCATTCTAAAGAAAGGTGGGTTCATGACTTACATTGAGAGGCTTCAAGGGTGAAATCAAGAAGTTACTGGGTATTTTCTAAAAATTGGAAGGATGGTTCGATTATTCTTCATGGTTGGAGGGTCCTGGTCGATGAAGCCCTTATTTCTTAGGTCACTGGGTTATCTATAGATGGCATGAAGTATTAAAGAGACAGGGTGTACATGAAGCAAGCTGTGTAGGGTTTCCCTAAGGAGGAGGAAGAGCAGGCTAAAATTGTTAAGAAGACGGCTAGCTACTATGATATTGCGGTCATCAAGCCTTTCTAGCAGAAGCTTCTCAAGGTAATTATGAGTTATCTCACTTTGGATGGTCAATATACTAGGGTGTATGGCCACCATTTTGTTATTCTGAATCATTTCCGTCATGGTGTGAAAATGTCTTTCCCATTCTACCTCATGTCTTCTCTTAGGGCTAACTTCAGTGACCATGGTAAGAACCCTGCTAAGTTTCCCATTGTGCATGAAGGCCCGTTGGTTCTTATTGATGCCCACTTTCATGCTCTTCCTCCCCCTAATTTTTTTATCCATATCTCTTCTGAGAATGATGAAGCTAGTGCGGGAGAGTCTGAGAATGACGCTTCTGGGTTTGGGTCTGAGGAGACTCCCCCTCCCCTGAAAAAAGCTAAAGTGGAAATTCCTTTGATCTCTAAACCCAAAATGAGAAAGGGTTCTGTAGGTCATAAGAACATTGTTATGTCCTCCTCCTCTACTTTGGCTAAGATTGGCTCCCCCTCTTCTTCTTAGAAGGTAGATTATGTTAAGAACACTAATAACCCTAATGTCCTGGCCTCTCCTCTTTCCTTTAAGGAGATTGGTAATGTGGGTGTGGTTGGTATTGCTGACCTTAATCCTAAAAGTGATGAGCTAAATGATAAGTTGGCAGATAATGAAAATGTGTTGGGTTTGGCTCGTGATCATGCAATCGACACCTTCAGTTTGTTCAAGTGGCTTTTTCATGAAATTAAAGAGATTTGGATTAACCAAAGAGCTCTGGGTAGCAAAATGGATTCTCTCCCTACTAGTTCTTCTCTTGGTCTACACAATGAATGGAATTAGATTGAGGTTGAGAAGAATTTGGCCATGCACTGTATCAAGAAAATAGGGGAAGGGGTTGACCAGCTGAAGAAAATTCTGGAGGAACGCATCACTCGGGTTTAGGATGGCTACAAAAAATTCTAGGACACTCTCAAGGCCATTATGGTTAGTAGTCATAAAATTGTTAAACAGTCTGCAATGGTTATGAATACCATGGTGAAAATTCTGAACCAACTGTATAAGGATGTTGTTGTTATTGGTGAGGAAGTTGAGGCGGATCAAAGTGGTGAAGAACCCTATAAAAGGACTCGAGGGAACATGAAGAAGAAGGTGGCCTTTCAGAACTTGGATCATAACGCTATGAAGACTGCTACTGATACTATGAATGCCCTTGAGGCTAAGGTCACTGAGACCCTCATAAGCCTAATGTAATTGGGTTTCTTTCTGTGTCTGGGTTTGGTCTTTCTATTGTCTTTTTGTGCCCGACTAGGCTTTTGTTGTCTCTTTGGCTGTTGCTTTTTATGCCTATCCTTGCAGCCTGTTTTGTTTTGGATGTTTCTTTTTGATTATAATCCTCTTAGAATCATTTTGTAAAGGGTTTCGGGGCCCCTTCAAAATCTATTTTTGCCTTAATCCAAAACTTTCCTTTTTACTATTGGTTCTTGCTATATACCAAACCATTCTTTCAATATTTAGTTTATCAATCAAAATAGGTTGATATTCACATGCATTCTTTAGTCTTCAAAACAAAGATTAAAAGGGGGTTAATGTTAGACAAGATCCCGTTGAAGATATAAATGCAAGGGTTTTATTTCTTACAACCATGCAAAGTATTTTTTAAATCTGACCATGCAAATCCATGTGTGAAAGAGAAGTTCTAGATGCAGTTAAGAGAAAGAAAAGAAATGTATTTTGGGTGTGTATCTCAGTTCCAAATAGTTGAGAAACCACTTTAAGGATTTAAACATGAAAAGGATCTTCTTTCGTTAACAAAAAGTGTGAGGATGTGTCAACAAGTTATAAAGATCAATTTAAAGAAGTCATGCAAGAACCATGCGAAAATCATTACTTGAATAGGTATGTTACATCCCCTCAAACTCTACTTGTTTTTCATGAAAGAAAAATCCCTTTGTGTGTGTATGAAGTTACTTGGTTTGGAATAAAATATATAGAGTTGTTTGAGCATTGACATAAGTAAGTGAAAGACATTATAACAAATCATAATGAGATTATCCTCGGTCAAAATAGTGAGCATTATTCATAAAACATTATGCATTGCCTGATAATGAAAGAAAGCATTTTGGGATAAATATCTATAATAACAGAGAAGTTCAAGAACTTAGAATGGAGTTAGGCCACATAGGTTAAATGATAGTAGTTGAAAAGGAGAGTCAGTGACATTTGAATCTCTAGTAAAGACTGTAAAGGGCAAGCATAGTCTAAATTTTCAAATCATAAGAAAAGCAACAACATCACAAAATCTATATATCATAAGATAAAGACAGTCCTCAAGCCATGAGTCAAAAGATCATTACAAATAACTCAAGAGGTAAATCTACAATGATCAAGGTGCATGGATATAACAGTCTCAAGGATTATTTAAAAGAACACCCAACATGGGTCATTAATGGTAGTCATCTTCATCAACATAGCCCTCACTGTGATTCCCATGGCATCTACATGTAATACAGACCCTAAAGGCATTGTTACAATTGCAGGGTCTCAATACATGTAATATAGTAGTTGAAAAGGAGAGTCAAGGACATCTCAATATCTAGTAAAGATTGTAAAGGGAAAACATAGTCTAAATGTTCAAATCATAAGAAAACCAACAACATCACAAAATCTATATATCATAAGATAAGGATAGTCCTCAAGCTATGAGTCAAAATATCATTACAAATAAATCAAGAGGTAAATGTATAGTGATCAAGGTGCACATATATAATAGTCTCAAGGATTATTTCAAAGAACACCCAACATAGGTCATTAATGGCAGTCATCTTCATCAACATAGCCTTCACTGTGATTGCCAAGACATCTACATGTAATACATACCCTAAAGGCATTTTCGCAGTTGTAGGGTCTCAATACACAATGAGAAAGGTGACTGTTACAGTTTAAGACTATCTTGAACACTAAAGAATAGTCACAAGAAGAGTCAAGGGGTAAATATAAGTCTTAGCAGAGACATATAGCAACACTTTTAGCATCAAAGGAAAGTAGTTATATGTCAAGTAAAGGATCAAGATTCAAACATATGAGTCATTAATGAGCAACCAAAGGATCTAGAGTAGAGTATCTTTAGTCCAAGAACAAGATCCATGATCATCAAAAATCCATCTAAAGCCATGACTATGATATAGAAATGAAATATCAGTATAGCAATAAAGGCATTCTTCTAGGCATCAATAAGAGACAAGTATATTGTGAGGGAAGTGGTCCCAAGAAAATAGGAGATAGTTTGGTGAATAAGAACAATCATAGATATAGTTGATGAAGAATGTTGATAATGGATTAGTAGTCATAAGGAACAACTAAGGCATCAAAGAAATAGCAACAAATATGATGGAGATGACAATACTGCAGAAAATCAATCACATATCTGAATACACAAAAGACTGTTAAGATAATGTGCATCATAAGTCAAAAGGAAACAAGGTCCATTCAAAGAAAATTACACAATATTCAATAGGACTTCCATAACAACCTTTATTTTAGCGATCTTTAGAGTCATAAGGACAATGAGGTGATCTCAGTCCCAGACAAAAATACAAAAGCTTGATAACTATCATGACAAGGTTCAAAGGTATAGATTAGGATGTCAGTCAAGGCCATAAAGATAAGATAAAATGAAAATGATGATGTTTCATAGAAAATAAATGATAATGTAGACATAGATCACCATTGACAAGGTCCAAGCTTAGACAAAGTCACAAAGATATAGAAGTGAATGGCCTATATAGGATCACTCCTTTTTGACATTACAACCATGAAACATAAATGGAGGCTTTGAAAAAGAACAATGATGAAAAAAATCTCCAAGACTTTAAGTTGTAGTCACAAAGAATAAGAATAATCAAGACAATGAAGGGCCAAGAAAAAGGAATTAGCAAAGAATAATTGGCAGTCTTTCAAAAACAAAATTGCAACACATAGAGCAATATTAGTTTCTGTCCATCCTTTATATCAAACTTAGTTTATGAGCCTCAAAAAATAGTCATAGCTATAAATATTACAACCAAAGTTCTAACAAGGAGCTTTTGACTATTTGAGGATAAAGGATTAGACCAAATGCACAAAGGTACTGTTATAGTAGTGGACAAGCATCAAAGATTTTTTGTCAAGCTTATGGACAAATAAATAACAGTCATTCATTCAAAGGAGTACAAGGTCCAACAAAATATAGTAAGGGTTTTTGTCAAAAAAGGATGACCAAAGGAGCTATAATCCATTAAATACAGAGCCTATACAATCCTATCTCAAAGACAAAGATCATTGTCATAAGCCCTAGAATAGAGGTCAATGCCAAACCCAAATGGCAATAAAGGTGAAGGCAACAAATGAATAATACCCTGAGTATCCCAGGAAATAGTCTTAGGAGAGTTTTAAATGCTTTTGATAGAGGTAGATGTGGGTGTCTAAACATAATCAATGAGTAAAGATCAATAGAATCAAAGGATCAATGAAGAGTATGATGATGGCACAGTCAAGATTCACAATTAGAACAGTCAATTCAGTGATCCTCATGACTTAAAGGTGGAGCCCAAAGCATGAAGGATACCATACATATCAAAGAAAGTGGTTGCCTTTTTACGATGACCATTCATGCAAATGAATAATTATTAGAGGTCATCGACTAAACAAAGAAATTAGAGAAATCTTGACAGTGAGAAGGTGATAAAATCTCAGTACATATAGAGTACAATCCTCAATACAATTTACCAATCATAGTACTATTGCAGACCCTTTCCATGGGACAATATTCCATACAAAACATAGTGCCCTAAAAATATTTTAGCCTTTAAACCAATCTATAGGGTACTGTGACAATAAACCTTACCAAGGAATGAATCTCCCATGAGATACATAGGGTTACAAAATGACAGGGGCTAAAATGAAGGAGCAGTATTTACAAGGAGGTCTTATGGAATGGAGAAAGACAATGACCTAGACCAATAATATTGACAAAACCCAAATCTCAAGGACAGTTGTAATACCATAAAAATGGTCATCTAAACCATAGGCCCCTAATCTCGGCTACATCACCAAGGTCCTAACCAAAGGTAACTAAATCACTCTTGAGCATGTAATTAATTAATTCCTCAATCATCAATGTCACATGGCAAATAAATCATCTTAAATTAATTAAATATTCATTAAATTAATTAATCATTCCAAGTAAATTGTTTTAATTAATTATCCTATTTATTTAATTAAATATCCTAGCATATTTAATTAATAAATAAATTTTCCATTTAATCATATAAAAAAGGAATTAATTTGCAAAAATGAATTAATTTAAAAAAAAGGAATTAATTTGCAAAAATGAATTAATTTAAAAAAAAGGAATTAATTTGCAAAAATGAATTAATGATTTGCATTCTTTGGTCGTATTAATTTAGGTTTGGGGTGATAATATTTTTCTCTCAAAGATACATCATAAGATTCATTCGCTTTGGTATGGTACACTTTACTTTTAGGTTCTTTCTTTGAGTTCTTTCTTTGGTTTCTTTGATTCCGAGGATGCTAAAAAATAGGCTCTGGCAAAGCAATTCTTTTGGTTTGGTCGTAATTTATTTTTTGTTGAAAACTGGAAACCTCTTTTTTCTGCTTCTCAGGATATTGTTAAAACTATCCCTACTTGGTTTTCGCTACCTGGGCTTCCGTATGAATTTTCTGACCCTAATATTTTACAAACAATTGGGGATTCCTTTGGAAAGTTTATTCATTTGCATTCGGTATTTGAGGATGAGGTTTTTAGGGTTAAGATTTGTGTGTTACTTACCTCATCCTCTATGGTTCCTTGCAATTGTAATTTAAAATCTATTGATGGGATGTGGCGGCAGAGCATCGTTTGTGATTCTTAATGGTTTGTTAAGTCTTCTGTGGTTATGGATTCTTCTTTATTTTCTACCCTTAAAGGTTTGTTGTTTGGTGATAAGGTGGTTCAGTCCTCAAAGTCTGCTAATATAGATGTTGATAACCTAGATTCTTATGTCGGACATGCAAATAGAAGGCACATTGTTTCTCACCCTGTGTGTCTGTCAAAGTCAAATAATCCGATAGGGATTTCTAATATGGAGAATGTTGTCCCTCTTGGGGACGCATCTCTCCCTGTGGAGGATGTGTAGAAAGATAAGGGTCTTATGAGAATAGATTCTCCTTTAGGGCTTCATAATGAGTGGGGTTTGGTTATGAATTCTACTAAATCTGTTCAAGGACTTGAGGGTGGATTTCCTTAGGGGAATTCACACCCTTTGGTTCATGGGTTTGACTCGCCTTCTTTCATTCCTGATGAGGGTTTAATGTCTCAAGTCCAGAGGCTGGTTTCTGAGCATAATATTACTTTGAATAATGATGTTACTGATAAGGTGGTAGATGCGATTTATCAGGACTTGGTTAACTTGAATTCCTCCTTAGTTATCCCTCAGTCTTGCAATCCTTTTGAAATTATCTCTCTAGATAAAGCTCTAGATTGTGATAATACCTTGTGTGTGGTCAATAAAGTTGAATTTGATCCTGCAATTAACAAACGTTTAGTTCAAATTCCTTTGTCTCCCTCCTCCCCCTTACCCTCTCTTGTGAAGCGAGGTAGAAAGCCAAAGGAATTTTATACGCAGTTGGAAATTGATGCTGGCATTCAGTCTACGTTTTTGAGCCCAGGCTCTATTTCTGTGAAAAGGAAAACAAATTTTAGTCCTCCTTTTACAAGGTCGATTGCTTCCAAATGTAGTCTTCAGGCATCTTTTGGGGTGGACATAGTTGGTTTTGGTGATTCTATTGAAAAGAGGGGAGAGAATGCCTCCCCTCAAGGACAATGAAGGTCATTTATTGGAATGTTAGGGGCTTAAATGCCCCTAACAAGAGACGCTTGATTAAGTCGCAGTTGGACTTAATGAAGGGTGATGTGATTATGTTGCAAGAAACTAAATTAAGTATGCACGGTGCTAAATTTTTGTTTCCTAATTGGAAAACTTGGAAATTTTGTTTCCTCCTCTGCAGGGGCTTTTGGAGGTTTAGCTTTTCTTTGGAATTATATTTCTATTGAATTATCTATGGCTGTCTTTGCCCCTTTCTGGATGTTGGTGTTGGTTAAAAGTAGAGTTTCTAATATCAAATTTTGGTTATTTTTAGTTAATGGTCCAATGTCTATCTTGGGGAAAAGAGCCCTCTGGGATTCTTTAACTGTTACTTCTTCCCCCCTTCGGAGATAATTTGTAATTTTGGGTGGGGATTTTAATGCTATTTCTTGTGAGGATGATAAAATTGGGGGCATTTTATCGAATAAACGTGTTGTGGCTGATTTAACTACTTTCATTCAGAATAATGGTTTGTTGGACTGTAAAACTTTGAATGGTCCTTTTACTTGGACAAATATGAGGAAAGATTTTTCACAGATTGCAGAAAGACTTGATTGGTTTTTTATTTCTAATAATTGGATCTCTTCAGATGTGGATGTTGTTGCTATGGTTTTGCCCAATTTAGGCTCTGATAATTTTCCAATCATGTTGTCTATTTTGGATGATAGGGATCCTAGGAAATCTTCATTTAAATTTGAGCCCATGTGGTTTAGAGATCCTTCTTTTCTAATGCTCTTGGAATCGTGGTGGGCCTCAACCCCTTTTATGTTATGAACTAGAATGTTTTGCTTTGTCAAAAAACTTTCCTTTATTAAAGAAAAGATTAAGTCATGGAATGTCTTGCATTTTAAATTTTAAATTTTTGAGAAATCTAGAATCCAGGAAGAGCTTGAAGCTTTATATTATATGATTATGAATATTGGGATGGATTCTATCGCCTTTGCTAAGCATAAATTGTTAAATTCTTAGCTTGAGGAAGTTCTTTCTCATGAGGAAATCTATTGGCAGCAGAAACATAGGGATCTATGGCTTGTTGAAGGAGATAGGAACACTAATTTTTTTCATTCATCCACTAAATTAAAATGTCAGAGGAGTAGGATTTCTTGTATTCAAGATTCTGATGGGCTATTTCTTTCTAAGGAGAAAGATATTGCTGTTGAGGCTGTCAGGTTTTTTAAATCTTTGTTGACTGAGGAAACTTCTACTTTTGATGATAGCTTTGCTTCGGCTATCCCTCAACTTATTTCCGCAGAAGATAATAAGATGCTAATGGCTCCTTTTTCCGCTCATGAAGTGAGGGAGGTTGTCTTCTCTATGGCACCTGACAAGGCTCCTGGGCCGGATGGTTTTACTACTTTGTTTTTTCAAAAGTGTTGGTCTTTTCTTAGGGAGGAGCTCCTTCTTGTCTTAGAGGAGGCTAGGTGTAAAAGATCCATTGTGAAAGAGTTAAACACAACCCTTATTTCCAGCCATCATTCCAAAAACAGAGAATCCTAAGTCCTTTGTTGATTTTTGACCAATTACATTATGTAATACATTATATAAGATTATAACTAAGACAATCTCTGTGCGGCTTGCCAAGATTATTCCCAAGATTGTTTCAGGTGAGCAAGGTGGTTTTGTTCCGGGTAGGGAGATGGTTGAAGAAGCCATTGTGGCCCATGAGATTTTGCATTCCATCTCTCATCTTTCTATTCCTGCTATGATTCTTAAATTATATATGATGAAAGCCTATGATAGGGCTAGGTGATAGGCTCTCTCATCTGTTCTTATAAAGTTTGGGTTTGGGTTCAAGTGGGTGAGATAGATTTATGCATGTATTTCTACTACTAGGTTTTCTGTGATTTTGAATGGCTCCCCGTGTGGTTTTTTTACTTCTTCTAGAGGCCTTAGGAAAGGTGACCCTTTGTCTCCTTTCTTGTTTATTATCTTAGCAGAAGCTTTTAGCAAAGCTATTTTGGTTGCAAGGGAGAGTGGTCTTTGGAAAAGTATTAGTATCCCAAATATGGCTGTTAGACACTCTCATTGCCTTTTTGTTGATGATACTTTACTGTTTGGACGTGCCACTATGAATGAGGCAAAAGTTATTAGTAGGATTATAAGAGATTATTCTGCTTTCTCTGGTTAGAAGGTGAACAGTGCTAAATCTAAGATTTTTTTTCTTAATGTGTCTCCCTTGGTGCAATCAAGGTTGATTAAATTTTGGGGTTTTACTATTGGTCAGTTTCCTTGTAAGTATTTAGGGATTTCTTTTTTTACTGGATCTGAGAAACATAACTTTTGGGAAAGAATCTTTGCTTCTGTTTCATCAAGGATTCTCTCTTGGACTCATAAATGGCTTACCTTTCCAGGGAAGATAGTGCTTATTAAGGCTATTTTAAATGCGGTTCCTATTTATTTGATGTCCGTTTTAAAGGCTCCCGAGGAATCAGTTACTAATTTGTAGTCAAATCTGAGGTCTTTTTTGTGGAATGATAATGTGAATAATAGGGCTCAAATTCCTTTGCTAGCTTGGGATAAGGTTTTCTCTCTGAAGGATAGGGCTGGTGCAGAAATTAGGGACTTAAGTAAGAAAAATTTGGCTTTAGGAGCTAAGTTAGTGTGAAAATTATATAAGCAACCCTCTTCTAAGTGGGCATCTATTTTATTTGCAAAATAATTAAGAGATTGTCTCAGGGAGGCTATTTTTACTGCCTCCTCACTTCCAAAGGGCTCTGTAATTTGGAATTTCATGTCAGAATGTAGATCTATAATTCTTCCTGGTTTATCTTGGCTTGTGCATAATGGTCGAAAAGATAGATTTTGAGAGGAAGTTTGGAATAGTTTTTATTCTCTAACTAGTCTTAGAGATTGGTCATGTCTCATTTGAAATCTTCTTGGGGACTTTTTGTGGCTGATTATTTGTATGTGGATTTCTCTGGTTTTGTGTCGGTTGCTAGATGGAAATCAGTAGAGTCTTTCCTGGTTGATCAAGAGCTCAAATCTACATATGTTGAGGAGTTAAGTAAGCGTCAACTTGTCTATTATGAGACTGATGATGAGCTAATTTTGGTACATTCTAAGTGTGGGGAGTATTCGGTTAAAGATGGATACAAATATTTATCTGCTAATTGTAGGGGGGATGTATGGCCCTCTAGGCTATTTTGGCATATTGCCTGCCTTCCAAAGGTAAGAGCTTTTGCATGGCTGGCTGTCCAAGATAGAGTTCTCACAGGTATGTGGTTAGATAGGCTGGGCATCATTGTTGTCTTTCCATGTGTTTTGTGTGGTTGTTCCTTGGAATTAGCTGATCATCTTTTTCTTCATTGTCCTTTTGCGTCAGAATGTTGGTATTGGCTTTTTAATAAATTAAATTGGTTTGTGGTATTATGTGGGGATCTTCGGTCTCACTTTAGGGGTTGACTACTTTTATGTTCATCTTCTTTTTATGCTTGTTTGTGGATTATTGCCCCTTCTATTCTGATTTGGAAGATTTGGCTGGAAAGGAATAATATAATTTTTAGGAAGCAATTTTCCTCATTTTTGAATGTTCTCTTCTATATTAAGAAATCCATCTCAGATTTTATCTT
This sequence comes from Cryptomeria japonica, assembly GCF_030272615.1. Classification (NCBI taxonomy): domain Eukaryota; kingdom Viridiplantae; phylum Streptophyta; class Pinopsida; order Cupressales; family Cupressaceae; genus Cryptomeria; species Cryptomeria japonica. The sequence continues at coordinate 467,149,355 of NC_081411.1, read as the reverse complement.
GGCTTTTATTTACAGAGGTTTGAGTCCTAGATGCACTTTCACTTCTTGGGATAGCTGGATCATAAGGCATTGACTGACTTTACATTTACTTCCTTCTCAAGGGGCTATTTATAAGAAAAGGTTTTCCTCAACTAATAGAAAAGAGGTGGTTTGGTTACCCCCCCCCCCCCAATCCAAATTTAAGTTGAATTTTGATGGTGCTTCTCTGGGCAACCCGAGGAAGTCTTCTATTAGGGTGGTGGTCACTGATGAAACTTCCAGAGTTATTAAAGCTAGATGTCAGTGTATTCCTGATGGGACAAATAATGTGGCTGAAATTCATGCTCTATCTGTTGGGCTTGATTTGCTAATTTCATTAAATATTAAAGATGTTGTGATTGAAGAAGATTCTTTAGTTATCTTTTATGTAGTTACTAATCAAACTTTTAATTCTTGGTATCTTCAATACTAGTTGGATAAGGTTCTGTTGCAGATTAACTTCTATAACTCTTTCTCTATTTCTCATTGTTATAAAGAGGCTAATTATGTTGCTGATTTTTTGGCCAATAAGGCTTTAAATGAGAATATCCAAAATTTGGTTGATGTTGATGAGAGTTGTCTACCTCCTTTGCCTTAAAAGTCTTAAGATATCCTTTTGGTCATACTCTTTTGCTTTACCTTGACCTTGCATTTTGTTTGGAATTGTTAACATGTATGCAATTTATTGCGATGGTGTATGGGGCCTTTCTGACCACTTTACTTCACCACATTAAATTTGCATGCTTGGTCATAATCTCAAAGGATGTGTTGGCCGGTGTCTATCTCTTGAGTTGATTCGATATGGGGTATCATTTTGATTGTCTTTTCTTATTTGCATTATCATAAAGTCCGTACTGGAATGCTTGCACACCATCTTTTCTAATATGTATGGTTTAATGATTATAGTCCTCAGCAGTGGCGGCTTGCACATCTATTATTTGGCATTGCTTATGTTTATTGTCCTTTGATGTGGTGGCTTGTGTGTACTTGTTGACATGGTGTTGAGGATATGGCTCATACAAATATCTTTCAATGGCTGCAGGAGTTATGTGGAGTTATGCTTGCTGATTAATGATGCTTATTGATTGTTTTCCTCTGAGATGGTGGCCTATGTATGCTTGTTGGTACGGTGTTCTATTATTTAGCTCGTACAGATCTCTAATCTTATATCATTTTTATTACACTTGGGTCATTCCCCGACCGCTTGTGGGATAAGCTTCCTTATTAATGATGTCTCAATTCTTTTTTATATGCTCACGACATTCTGCCGTGTGTCTTATTTTTCAATGTGGTTTTCTTGTGATGGAGGTTGGTGGTTATAGAATTTCTTTGCATGTTAAGAAGTGTGATTTTCAAGATCCTCATGCTTTTGATGATGAGAAGCTTGGCAGACTGTTTAAAATTCATTCTTTGGAGTTTTCTCTTTCTTTTCGTAAGGTGGTGGGAAGACAGTGGTTGGTGGAGATTACTAATATTTTCCTTGCTAAAGTTTCTTCTTGTTTTATTACTGTGTGTATGGATATGCTCTTGGATGCTTCTTTGGTTTGGGCATTATTGGATGCATACTTTCATCCCTCTCTTTATTCTGCTTCTGATTTGGATAATGCTTTGTCTTCTTATCATTTGAGCTTGGTGCTTTTCTTTATGGTGGTTTTGTATCTCGTCCTGAACTACTATCTAGTGACTGGCACTATGAATTACTTTCACTTTTAAGAGGTGGTTTGATTTCTAACCTATATGATGACATGATGTTTGCTCTTGTAGCTTTTTTAGATCATTTTTCTCCAAATATTTTGGTTGCGGCTGTAAATGTGTTTTTAGGTATACATTTTCTTCTTGATTCGATGAAGGAAGTTATGTCTCTTCCAAGTGTAGTTGTGCCTCTACAGGTGGTTGCTTCAGATAATCAGAATGAAGCTGCTTCCTAGCCTTTGTCCCCTCTAGATGAGGGCTCTAGTACTTGGTTTCTATACTCCTGATGCTCATTTTCTTGGCTTCTTCTTTGATAGTTTTGTATCTGCTTCACATATTTTGGGGGGTTGGGTACTATCTTTGTAACTAGCTTTGTTGGCCTTTATAGTTTTTTAAGGATGGATTGGGGCTGATTTGGATTTTCACTTCTCTAATTCAAATGTAATCGACTCTATTATCTTCCCACTGGGACTTTTTATGAGCAAGACCAAAGGTTTTATTTGCCTAGTTCTTTCCTACCAGTGCTCTTTGAACCAGGATTGTATAAAAATTATAATTATTAAAGTTAGTGGTTTTCCACTTTTATTGAAAAAAAAATGAATTAATTTGCAAAAATGAATTAATTTAAAAAAAAAAAGAATTTATTTACAAAAAAGAATTAAATTGAGAAAAGAAATCAAGTTGAGATATTTCTAAATTTGAGAAATCTCAAAAAAGCAATTAAAATGAATAAATCATTTTCTCTAAAATTAAAAATCAAAGCAAATCTTGAGGAAAGAGGTTTAGTTGCATTTAAATGGTTTTTTCTAATAAAAATATTGAGCAAAAAAAGAGGAATGTGCATGGAATCAACTAATTTTATCTCCAATGCAAACTTAGACTTATAATCTCAATGCATTCAATTAGACTTTAATTGGAATTTATCTCAAGATCAACTCAATCTAATCTTCTCTGAAACTTAATCAAAGCATCCAATTATTTCAATTCACTTGGATTGTGTTTTTTCTTGAGGAATCTCAACCGCTCATCATTAATCAATCTTGATCATTGGTCTCTCTTTGGATTCTCTATAAATTTAGTCTTTCATCTCTCATTAAAGACACCTAGGAGATTTGTTGTTATTATGTTTTTTTTTTTAGGTTCATTGAGAATATTGTGCTTTGAGATTATTGCATCTTAGCTTTTTGCATATTAGTTTAATCATTCATAGCTTAATCTTGCATATCTAGCTTAATCTTGCATCCATTTATCTCAATTTTGTGCTCATATAGATTAAATCCTTCATCTTGGTGTAGTCTAGTCACTCGTATTGCTTAGATAAATCTGAGAGAAAGTCTATACTTGCATCTTTTAGAAGGCAATAGGTCGATTTGTTATGGTTTTTTTATATTCATTATATCTGTCTAACCATGCATGCAATGATTTATTGAAGCATTTGTGCCTTACAACTTATAGATTACCACTTTTCACACAAACATTTTTGGAGCCCACCATGGGGCCCGAGAATACAAATTTTTGGCCTTACAATGATTTCTTTTTATTTTCTAGATTTCATCTGTAGTCTTTGCCAGCTGTCGTACGAGTTCTGCGTTTTGTCATCTGGTTCATTGGGAATAATTGTATGATATTTTGTTTCTATCATTTCATTATGAGATTTGTCATCTGGTTCGCTGAGAATAATCGTATGAATCTGTGAGAAAAATCATACAAATTAATGTTTTCTCGTATGGCTCTGTAAGGTTACTTGCATGATTTTTTGTTTTCTCGTATTAAAGGCAGAGTGATTTTTAGGGATTTTCTAATTAAATTTGATAATATTAATGATAACCCTGATATGTTTGTTAGGACCCAGGAAGGACAACTGAGAGGAGGGTGGGTGAATTAGTTGTGAACCAGTTGTCAATAAATTATAATCCAAATGCAAATTATTCCAACTTAAACTTAGTGCTGGTAAACCAAACTTAAATGCTGGTTAAACAAATTAACAGCTATAGTAGTACCAGTTTAACTTAATGCATGAAATAGAAAGAGAAACAACATCCACAACACATGACATGAAGATTTTGATGTGGAAACCCGGTAAGGGTAAAAACCACGGTGGGAAACCTTACCCATAATCAGATGATACTATTGCAGATAGTAAGTGTATACAAATGGGGTCTGCACATGCAGAAAGGCCAACCACCTAGAGCTCACTGCTCAATCACAAAATAGGAGTCACACTGACTACAATTGCATGGTTAAATCCAATAACAATATACTGCTCAAAATAGAATCTGCAATGTTGGATTTAGTACCGGTTTAAGCTCTGAACATGAGTGTCAAAAACTTTTATAACCTTTCCTTCAACCTTAAAATAATGTCTACGTGATTCACACAAGGATCTTCTTATTTTCGCTCTTCAATATCCGCACACACTCATCATGATCCTATATCCGATCTTCAATAAGATCTTACAATCATATATACAAAACCTAAGACCAAATATATAGGTCGGCTCACTAGAGATATTACAATTAAATCAATTACAAATAAGTCTTGATGTGACACAACATGTTAGCTCAATACATATACCACCTTATCCAATCAATAAACAATTTCCAAGATGTGTCATGCTGATCTGGAATAGATATCATGTATCGGTCCATAACCTAGACCTATCTGCCGGTTAAGACAAATTTGTCAACCCGATTAGATCAATAAGAAAAACATCAAATCCAAACATCCAATCCATGTCTTCGACATAACCAAATGATCTTCAGATGATAACAAGTCATCATTGCTTCCGGTGAACAATATTACTTGCTGGTGAACATATACCAGTGACTGTGCACAAGCCACTAACCATACCGGTGAACCATAGTGCCAGTTCAACAGTAAACCAATATAACCATAGTGCTAAATCTATAATGTAGACCTCCAGGAAGATAAGTGTGGACATCAATGACAAAATCAATGCAACACATGACGAAGTCAGCCATAATACCAACAATCTCCCCCTTTGGCATTGATGGCAACACTAGATGGAAAAACATCTAAGTGCCAAAAACAAAATGCCAAAAACCAATAAACCAACAATCTCCCAAAGTAGATCAATACAAAGTTCTGAGCCAAAACAGAAACCAAAATACATCTCTCCAAAAAGTATCTCTCCCTTAAGGTATAATTTTTTTCCATAGATATCTCTCCCCTTTTGACATCAAATGCCAAAGCAGTTAATAATTTAAAACATAACATTCAACTAACTACTCCCCCTGAGAATTATCTCTCCTTCATCAAAGCCAGAAAAATATTTTTTGTTAGTCCCTGTCGGTTTGATGCCAATCTTCATCATTTAAGTCTCTGCTAGTGGGGAAATTACCCCAAGCTGCTCTTTGAGATATTCAAATGTTTCCTTAGGCAAAGGCTTTGTAAAGATATCTACAATTTTCTCTTAAGTATTCACATAAACCAATTTCACTTCATTTGCTTCAACATTTTCTTTCAAAAAATTATACTTAATAGAAACATGCTTTGTTTTAGAGTGAAACACCATATTCTTTGATATAACAATTACTGCTGAATTATCACAATAGATAATTACTGGTTCTTTGCATTTTACCTTTATATCCTTCAACATTTGCTTGATCCATAATACCTGAGTACAATTAGCTGTTGCTGCAACATATTCTGATCCTACTGCTGATAATGATGTACAAGTCTTCTTCTTCCTTATCCATGAAATTAATCTTGTGCCAAGAAAGAATGCACTACTAGTGGTACTCTTTCTGTCATCTACATCTCTTGCCCAATTTGCATTGGTGTATGCACATAAATCAAAATTTTCATCCTTAGGATACCATAAACCAAGATTTGATGTGCCTTGTAGGTACCGAAAAATCCTTTTAACTTCTGATTCATGATTTTCTTTAGGATTGCTTTGAAATATAGATACCATACATACTGCATTCATTATATCAGGTCTCGTTTGTGTTAAATACAGTAAACCTCCAATCATAGATTTGTACCTTGTCAGATTAATAGGAGCTGAATCATCCTTTAATGTCAATTTATCAGTTGTAGTCATAGGAGTACTTACCAGTTTGGAATTTTCCATACCAAATTTCTTCAAGAGTTCCTTCAAGTACTTTGTTTGACATATGAATATACCTTTATCTGTTTGTGAAATCTGTAAACCTAGAAATTTTTTTATCTTGCCAATCATAGACATTTCAAATTCTTTTTGCATCTGGTTAGCAATGTCTTTACATAATCCATCTTCACCTCCAAAAATTATATCATCCACAAATACTTCAATAACCAAAATATCATCATTGGTAACTTTGTAATACAAATTGTTGTCAGCATTACCTTTTATGTAAAGCCTCAAAACATATTTATCTAATCTAGCATACTAAGCTCTGGGAGCTTGCTTCAAACCATATAAAGTTTTACCTAACCTACAAACCATATCTTATTATCTATCAATGAAAATCCATCAGGTTGTTCAATGTAAACTTCCTCTTCTAGATCTCCATTCATAAATATACATTTTACATCCATATGATAAACTTTATAGTTATTATGAGTTGCAAATGCAAGAAGTAGTCTAACTGCTTCAATTTTGGCTACCGGTGCAAAGGTTTCATTATAATCTATCCCTTCTTTCTATGAATAACCTTTACAAACTAATCTTGCTTTGTTCCTGATTACTTCAACATTCTCATTAAGTTTATTTCTATATACCCATTTAGTTCCAATTACTTTTTTGTCTTTAGGCCGGGGAACTAATGTCCAAGTATTATTCTTTTCAATTTGTTCTAATTCATCTTCCATTTCTTTTATCCAATGTTCTTCCTGACATGCTTCAATAACAGATGCTAGTTCAACTTGATAAATTAAACATACCTATTCATTTGCTAATCTTCCTCTAGTCATAACACCTTGATTCTTGTTTCCAATTATCTGATTCTCTAAATGATTCAATCTTACATACTTGGGTTTGTTGTGATTTACACTTACATGATGATGTTCTTTAGTCACAATTGAGTTTTCTGATGATGCTGGTGTGACTTGATCTTCACTCTATACCGGTGCAATCTGTGTTGGTTTATTTATAATCATTTCAATTGCCAGTTCAACAGATCTTGAATCTCCTCTAAAATGTTCATCTATCTTCACATTAGTACTCTCAATGATTTTCTGCAATCTTTTATTATAACATCTATATGCCTTTCTTTTAGATGAATAACCAAGAAATATTCCTTCATCACTTCTAGGATCAAATTTGCCAATATACTCATCTCTTCTAATATAACATTTACTTCCAAATATTCTGAATATTTAAGAGTAGGAATATGACCAAACCATACTTCATAAGGGGTCTTACCAGTTTTACTTTTGATGTGAACTCTATTGAAAGTATAAACCGTTGTATTTATTGCTTCTCTCCAGTACACATGAGGTAGATTTGCTTCCATCAACATGGTTCTTGCTGCATCCAGAATAGTTTTGTTCTTCCTTTCCACAACTCTATTCTGTTGGGGTGTCTGGGGTGCTGATAGTTGTCTTTTGATTCAATTCACTTCACAGAATGCATTAAATTCTCTAGATGTAAATTCTCCTCCTTGATCAGATCTTAAACATTTTATTTTCTTTTTGGGTTTCATTCTCTACCATTTCCCTATATATTTTGAATCTTCCAAAAGCTTATGATTTCTCCCTGAGAAAAGTAACCCAACACATTCTAGAATAATCATCAATTATTAGCATAAAGTATCTATCTCCTTGTAGACTTATTGTTCTTGTTGGACCACATAAATCAGTATGAATTAAATCAAGAATATTATTGGATTTCTCAGTAATGCTCTTAAATGTTGTTCTAACTTGCTTTCCCATTTGACATTCCTTACATACTAGATTATGAGGTTTCACAATCTTAGGTAAATCCCTTACTACCTTAGCTGAACTGATCTTTACAATGCAATACAAATTCACATGATAGAGTCTTTTATGCCATAAGCAACTTTCATCTATGTGTGCAATCAAACATGTCTTATCACTGGTATTCAAGTGAAATATATTACCTTTAGTCTGATTACCGGTTGCAATCTCCAATCCAATTATGTTTATGATTTTGCATTTTCCATTCTTGAACTGTAAATGAAATCCTTTGTCAACTAACTGACCAACACTCAAAAGATTATGCTTTAAACCTTCTACATAATAAACATTGTCAGTATTGTGCTTACCATCTAAAGATATAGTGCCTTTTCCTTAGATTAAACAATCTTTATCATCTCCAAACCTTACCAGACCTCCATGAATTTCCTGAAATGATAAGAATTTTCTTTTATCACCAGTCATATGGTGTGAGCATCCACTATCTATAATCCATTCATCCTTTTCTTTAATTTTTCCTGCCAGTTCCTGGTCTACCGGTTTGACAATAGGTGTCGGTTGATATTCTTTTATTGCAACAAAATCCCATATGCTATCTACTAGATCTTCATCTGAATCATCTATAACACCTTCATCTACATAGTAACATGACTTATCTCTATTTTTCTTAAATCTGAATCTCTGATATTCAGGGTTAGGCTTATATGATCTTTTTTCTTCCTCCCTTAGTCTTGCATGTCTATCAGGACATCTAGAAGCTATATGGACAACTTTATTGCAATTAAAACATTTGAAAGGAGCTTTACCTTCATACTTACTTCCTGATGGACCTTTAGGCATCTTCCTTGCAAATAGTGCTTCAAGTTCATCATTTGCTCTCCTCATATCTTTAAGTTCTTTTGCATAAAGTGCTTTCCAATCAGTTTTGTCAGATGTTGATGATGCTAATGCTGATGATGATGCTTTGAAAGCTAAATTAGTCTTGCCTGTAGCAACAGGACCAAACTCTTCAAGCTCAAATGTAGAAAGTTTTCCAACCAAAGTATCTCTAGAAACTGAAGTATTAGGCATTGTTCTCAACTCTTTAATAGCAGTCACTTTCATTTTGTAAGTTGGTGGCAAAGATCTTAAAACTTTAGACACAATTTCATCTTCACTTAAGGATCCTCCGCAGCATTGTATTCCTAAAACAATTTCATTCTCTTTCCATAAATACAGAAATTATTTCATCTTCTTCCATTTTTAAGTTTTCATACTTGACCCAGTAACATTCCAATTTTGCAATCTTGACAGTGGTATCTCCTTCATTCGATGTTTCCAGTTTATCCCAAATAGATTTAGTAGTAGATTGGTCTGATAATCCCATGATTTGTTGATCTGATAATGCACTCAGAAGTACTTCTCCTGCTTTGCAATCATTGTCCAAGTCCTTAGCCAATGTTGGTGGATGAGGTTGATTCAAAGTAGGACCAACATAGCTATTCTTTGTAACATCCCATATATCTCTTCTAATGTAGTTCATATGTGTTTCCATTTTGATCTTCCATATACCATAGTTAGTTCCATCAAGTTTCAGACTGTCCTTCCTGAAAATATTTGTTGCCATAGGATCTCTAAAAGTTGTTAGGTTTCTGCAAAAAGAGGACTTATCTCTAATACCAATTGTTAGGACCCTGGAAGGACAAATGAGAGGGGGGGTGAATCACTTGTAACCAGTTGTCAATAAATTATAATCCAAATGCAAATTATTCCAACTTAAACTTAGTATCGGTAAACCAAACTTAAATGCTAGTAAAACATATTAACATTTATAGCAGTACTAGTTTAACTTAATGCATGAAACAAAAAGAGAAACAACATCCACAACACATGACACGAAGATTTTGATGTGGAAACCCGGTAAGGGGAAAAACCACAGTGGGAAACCTTACCCACAATTAGATGATACTACTGTAGATAGTAAGTGTATACAAATGGGGTCTGTACATGCAGAAAGGCCAACCACCTAGAGCCCACTGCTCAATCACAAAATAGGAGTCACACTGACTACAATTGGATGGTTAAATCCAATAACAATGTACTACTCAAAATAGCATCTACAAGCTGGATTCAGTATCGGTTTAAGCTCTGAACATGAGTGTCAAAAACCTTTATAGCCTTTCCTTCAACCTTCAAATAATGTCTGCGTGATTCGCACAAGGATCTTCTTATTTTCGCTCTTCAATATCCGCACACACTCATTATGATCCTATATCCAATCTAAAATAAGATCCTACAATCATATATATAAAACCTAAGACCAAATGTATAGGTCAGCTCACTAAAGATATTACAATTAAATCAATTACAAATAAGTCTTCATGCGATACAACATGTTGACTCAATACATATACCACATTATCCAATCAATAAACAATTTCCAAGACGTGTCGTGCTGATCTAGAATAGATATCATGTATCGGTCCATAACCTAGACCTATATGTCGGTTAAGACAAATCTATCAAGCCGATTAGACCAATAAGAAAAACACCAAATGAAAACATCCAATCCATGTCTTTGACATAACCAAATTATCTCTAGATGATAACAAGTCATCATCGCTTCTGGTGAATAATATAACCTACTGGTGAACATATACCAGTGACTATGCATAAGCCACTAACCATACCGGTGAACCATAGTGTTAATTCGATAGTAAACCAATATAACCATAGTGTTGGTTCAACAGTAAACCAATATAACCATAGTGCCAAATAAACAATGTAGACCTCCAAGAAGATAAGTGTTGACATCAATGACAAAATCAATGCAACACATGACGAAGTCATCCATAATACCAACAAAGTTTTCTGTCTTCCTGAAAGATTTTTTTTCACAGCCCAACTGGTTTTTTCTAGAATGCTTGTCAAATATTATATCAATCAAACTTACGCCTGTCAAAGAATCCATTTCTCAAAAATAATATGACTATTGATTCGTTGTTTTTGCAGGTTGCCTAAGGAGAATCAACTAAACATTGTGTATTCTTTAATTCATTTTTAGGCACTTAAATTGTGATATTGTTAATGAACAAGTCTTTTTTCCATGTTTGAGAAGAGTCTAAAAGGTAGGAGAGTATGCTCTTGTCTGCATAGACAATCAGAAATCCAGACCCTTGAAGCTTTTTTGGTTTGAGATTTGTGTAGCTTTTAGAGCACCTGTCACAGTGGAAAAAATTAATCACCCTGTGAGAACAACCCAAGTGAGTACAACTAGACCCAAGCATTCTGACTCACTATAATAAATAGGCCTTTCAGGATTAAAGTGTCAGAGGATGGGATTATTTGAGTTTTCTCTTTGAGATTTCTCATATCAAACATTTTGTAGGGTCTCGCGGTCTCAATCACGCTTGCATGACTACATCGTGTTCTGGTACCTTGTCGGGCTATAGGCCTCAATTGCGCTTGTGTGACTTTAAGGGGTAATTTCAAATGGAAATCCTTACTAAGAACTTTAAAATAGAAGCTACTTGGTTCAACTCTGAAAGGGGGATAATCTTTGTGAAAGAGAGATAGTAACTCTCCCAAGATACTTGCCATATCATGCCCCCATTAGCGTTTGGAGTCAACTAATACAGTGTTGAGAATCCATTGCATGAGACTCAATAGTCGTATTTTGATTAGCTATTGGGTGTGTACCCGAGTCTACAAGCAAAGGTTTTCTATCTCAGCCAACTTCCTTAGAATTAGCATGTTGTGCTTGAAGTCATTTTACATCTTGCGTGTTTGTTGTGTCTTTGTCCTGGAAATAGAATCTGAAACCCTGAAACTAGAAAATAATTAAAACATCAAAAACTCAGTGGTCAAAACTTTGTAGTTGTCAAAAACTTGTCCTTGTTTGGTCCTGTGTTGTAAGAGTATTTTGTTTTGTCATACTACCCTCTAAGAAGTATCATCTAGTTAATAGTAAACTATTGTATGAGTCTTAATACCTAGGGTTCACCTTTGCCATTTTGTCATACTAGTTAATACTAATTATTGTCTGAGAAGTGATAAATTGTCGTACGAGTCAAAACAGCTTAAGGCAACAACTCATACAAGATTCCCAGTATGTCATCTAGAAGTTAATAAACTATTGTCTAAGTCATAGTATTTTTTCGTATGAGCCTCTGATTTTGTTAGTCTAGAAGCCTATCTTTTTGCATTCTTTTTCAGATCTGTCATACTTTCCTAATCAAACTATAGTGAGCATATATATGGTCTTTTTCTTCCGGAGCATAAACAATCTTGATAGTGTACCCCTGCCATTGTGTTACATGATTTTGTTGATTATATCTCAGCTAGTTCAATTAATCCTACATCAATCTGATCAACCTAATCTACTTAGATCATGTCTTATAGAGGATAGATCATTCCTGAAACCAAACTTGGTCTCAATCTCTTCATTCAATCATCACCTCAAATGAACAACTAGCTCTGATTTGATCTTGACATCTGTATCACTTCTAGATCTTGGTCACATCAATTGTAAATGCTTGTTCGAACTAGGAGCTCTTCTAAAAATTCTAATGAAAGTAAGAGTCAATCTTATTCATTGCAAACTAATCCATTCTTGCAAATCAAAACTGTCTGTTGTTCTCCATTTTGAAAACTTATGTTCCCTCTTTTTGAAAACTGAAAGTTACGGCCTCTGTGCTGAAATGGAAGGGAACAAAAAAATTTGGAAATAAAGACAACAAGATGAGGTTCCAAATTAGGAATCCTCCTACATTTTAAGCCTTTAAAAAAATCTTGGGTGGGTGGACCCTTTTATGACTATTTTCTTACAGAAATAGTAAAAGGTTTACAGAAAACCAGTGTAAATTCCTGTAAACTTTCCTCACTGACTGGTACAACTAAACATAAAATGGAAAGTTGATTTGGCTTTTTGAAAAGGACCACAAAATGCATAAAAAAAACAATAGGTAAACCAATGCCTTATTTGGGCAGTAGATTCATCTACAACAGACTACAACCTGACAAAAGAAACTCATACACAAGTCACAAGTTAGTGATCTGTCAACTTTGTATATGCCTGACATATACAGAGTCCTAACGTGCACCAAACTTCATTATCAAATCCACACCAAAATATTGATATCAATAACTTTTCTCAAAGTACATTTATATTTCCTCCTTGAGAAAAAGACTTAAAACAACTTCATTAAATGCCTAGCAAATCATTCAAATAAACAATTCTTGATTACTTAAATGGAATGAACATCAATACAATGACATAGAGACAATACAAGTCTTAGTTCAAATTCTCTGGACTGTATATTTTATTTCTCCATCTAAAGATTACAAGTACAACATATCTGACTCAAAAATTGCTTAGAAAATGGCCTGTATTAATTTTACCACAGTTTAGCTACCAAATTTTGTGTCCCTTTTCTAAGTAGTCCTGGTATCCATTTATAGAGATATGGATGCGACAAGCTTCCGACTTCCCTAGAAAACAAATATTCTAATCCTAACTACAATTTCCCAGAGGGTTACATTGTTTTCAATCGAAACAGGAGCATAACAAATCAATTAACTAGCTAGAGAAAAGCCAACTGACTACTCAGTATTAACAGATCAAGTGCCAGGTGCCTTTGATTCTTCAGAATTGTGATTTCCAAAAAAATGTTGCAAGAACTAACTGCTTCTGGTTTCCTGAGGGTTACTGCATATTGGAGTGTCGATTGATTCTTCCTTCACCCTGTCCCTTTCATCACATATTTACCTTCCAATTCTTGTTTTCGGAGAAATCACAAAACCACGCACCTATTTTCTCTACAAATCTCTTGGAATATCTCTCTGCAAATTTACACTTCAAAACAATGTCGGATGGAAGCCGCATACTTCTGCCATTAATCCTTTTGAAAATTTAAAATTTGGTGCCAACGGACTAGAGAAGCTTTCCTCTGAGTATTTTCTCTTAAGTTTTTGATCTGCAGAGGTTACAAAATGAGAACTTTTCAACCGCAGTCTAGCGACAACCATTGGATCACAAATCAACCACTCGATCTTTAAGATCCTCCAGTTACTTGACCATCCGCCTTAACCGCCTACACATGATAGATTAAAATTAAGTGCCAGGACTATTGGCGGTTTGTTGCTGGGTCACAAGGAATAACTTTCAGGCACTTCACAACCCCGGTATAGCGATAGTCATTGATCTGCATCGGATTTGTCTGGTTGTTAACCATTTTAACCTTTAAAGTGGGCCCATTATTCACTTGTCTGCAAACCCCTGCCATGTGTCACTTCTTGATTTGTCCTAGAATTTTACTTGGGCACCACTTGTCTACCACCTCGCCTTGAGAAGGACCCACCTTTTTACCTTGGGCCTTCTTTCTCGCTAACCCACGATTGATAAAAAACATGCATCTTTCCATTGCGGTATTATGACAACCGTTGGATCAACATCCAACGTGCTTGGTCTTTAACCACTTTAACCTTCAAAGTGGGTCCATCATTCAAGCACTCATCTGCATACCCCTAGCCATGTGGCACCTCCTAATTTGTCTGCACATCTGGTTGGCCACCGTCTGACTTTCCACCTGTTTGCCACCTAACCTTAGGTCAGACCTTTCACCTCTTTGTCGCTATGTCATAATGAATATTCATCAAGCTATTTCTTATCGCAGTATAGCAACAGTTGTTAGATCTTATTGGACTTGCTCACCCATTAACTTTGCCTGAGCTACTCCCTTCTACCACATGTCACCACGTGTCAGCCTCTAGTTCTCTCATGAGTAGACCTCGGCGCCACCTAACCTGCCACTGGACCTAGGTTTTATACCCTCTGCTCCTCCACGTGTCACCTTAGGATTTGTCTAGCAGATCCACCTGTTCGCCAACTCACCCGCCATGTCAGCACCATCATACCCACCTTAAGCTTTGGCCCCACTTTCTGGTTGCTATGCCGCAACAAAAAAACACCATGCAACTTTATGTTGCAGTATAGCGACAACCATCAATCATCGAGCTACTGACCATTCGATCTTTTAAAATCCTTTAGAACTTAGCTGCCACCACTTGACCATCTACCTTAACTGCTTGCATTAACTATCTACTTAGGCCCATCGCTAGTCATTTGTTGCTGGGTCGCAAGGAATAATCATCGTGTACCTTCCCTTTGCGGCATAGTGACCACCCTTGATTTTCTCTGAACATGCCAACCTGTTAACAGACTTAAACCACTCTCTTTTCATGGGCCCCACCATCTTGGTCGTCGATCCATGAAGAATAAATGTTGGGCAACTTCACATAATGGCTTTGCGACAGACATGAGATTGGTTCCAACTTTCTCAACCTTTAGGAGTCACCAACACTTATCCGCCAACCATAGACCGTGTGCTTTAACCGCTGCCACTCATCATCTGTTGCTAGTAGTTTGTCGCTGATCCACGAAGGATAATCATCATGCAACTTTCCATAGTGGCTCAATGACAACCGTCGATGCGCAAAAACTTATCTGCACTTTAACACACTTAGAACGCTTCCTAAGAGCGGGTCCCACCATCTAGTTGCTGGTCCGCGAAGGATAATATTCGGGCAACTTTGCATAGTGGCTCAGTGACAATCGCCAGATCAATAAGAACTTGCTCGATCTTTATGGACCCAATACATACATAGGAAAAGACATAGGACTTAGGAAAATAATAAAAATCATTAGAACCCACCCAAGCCTAGACCTAAAAGGCCCCCCCTCTTAACGATGCACTGACCCTTCCACTTAAGTGGAAAAAGGTAATCGGCTAATAGAAGATTTGGAGAAAAAGTGACACAAAGGTTTATTTTTTCAAATGGTTTTGAAATGCCCAAAACCCTAAACCCTTAGAACCATAAAGTTGCAGATAAAGGTAAAATTTCTGAATTTTGATAGACTCCAACAGCTAAAAGGCAAGATTTCCAACACATTTAAAACAGTGATAACAACGACTCTGACTTGGGATGGTTGGAGGCAATACCAACACAAGAACTTATCAAAAACTCTGGAACACAGACCAACAAAACCCTAACAAAAGAAAACTAAAACAAAGCAGAACAAACAAATGCAAACCTAAACTACAATGCATGGAAAAAACCTATGAGAAATATTGTTTCAGAAATTGTCCATGCACTGGCAGTTCCTGTAACTCACCATTCAATCTGTTGGTGCCCAAAACCACAGATTGGAAAACCCAAAGACTTGCCAAATCCTCAAGAAGTCCAATCAGCCTTGGCCAATGAACATGGATAGTCAAAGACTAAATCCCTCTACACTTTAGGCTCCACTAAACCTAGGTGGGTATACCTCACACTCTCAAGCACAAAAGAGATTATTTAAAGTGGATTTAAGCCTTTTGGCAAATTACAAACTGGCAAATTGTTGTCTGCAATTATGCTATATTATGTGCTTTAAATAAATGCCTTTGAAAAGAAATGATTGTGAATGTATATTGAAAATGAGATTTCTTTTAGGACCTAAAAGACATATGCATAGATCAGTTCATATAGGATTTGGGAAGAATGTTTTTTTGTCAAAGACCTTGAATGCATACAGTCAAAACATTGAAAAATCAATAACAAACCAGTACCTCTATCCAGGGATATATATGCCACTTTGTGGACATAATATCTTATCAACTCAAGAGACAATTTGTCATCAACTATGAAGGTTTAGTATGTGTTACACAAATAATGAGAACTCAATCTTTCACTTAATGTAACAACATGTGATTCACATCATAGCAAATCTATAAACATATTTATCAAGAGGACAAAGATAACTCATCAACACAAAAGCGTACACAATATTTGGAAAAAGAGACACTAAACCTTGTATATTAATCTTTAGGAAATAATTTCATACATAAGCTACACTTGTAAATACTTCATTACATATTGCTTGCAGAAAATGATACTTCTTCTTCCTATAGACTTCTCTAATACAAAATGATATTCAATCCTTACAGCATTATGTTGTTCTTATGACTCTCCCCCTATATATACATTTTTTTACCACTTATATATGTGGTTGAATGGGCACCATACCCATTTTGGGGTGAAAAGTCACCATTTTACATTAAAATTAACAAAACCCTTTGAAATTAATATGCAAACTAGTTAGTCAATAACCTTTCTTTAAGATATCTTTCGGGTTTTTGTTTGGTCAGCTGCCTTAAACTTTAGATGTGAATCTAAAATTTGTTTTGGTGGTAGGAAACATCCACTTCTAAAATGGGTTTTCATCAGATTTTATATTTGCATAAATTTTCATTCCAAGTCGACATATTCTTTCATGCAGGTCGAAATAACAGGCTTTTCAGCCTTCTTACGGTCTTTTGTATGGTCTATAACCAAAAACACATTGTACAGATCTAATATTTTTACTGGAGGTTGGAAACTTGATTTTCAGAAATGGGTATTTATTATATTTTTATTTTTAATTCATTTTAATTCTCTATTCATATCATCTTTTCTACAAATCAAAAACACTAGTCTTTCATGGGGTCCATTGGAATTAATTTATTCATATCCTCCTTTACTCTAGTTGTTCAAATCATTAATTATTCATTATGTGTCATTTACATGAAGTGAAAACCATTTTTAATAGTAGGGTGCTTGAAGTTATTTGGAAATTTGAAGCCCCAACACAATCTTTGAAGGAAGTAGGAATCTTTTCCATTAACATCGAAAATGATCAGAGGGCCTGGCCTATCCACAGTTATTCAAATTTCTTATGCTTGCCTTTGTCTTGATCTCTTGCATTCCACTGTAGCACCACATCACCAATCTGGAATTTTCTTGTACTATTCCTTTTATCAAAAAGGTACTTTGACTATAATTGAAGTTTTATATTCCTTGTATGCGTTGCAGTCCTCATTTCCTCCAGCTCTACTAACTGAATCATTCTTTCTTCCATGGGCTCAAACATTTCTAATTCTTCAAATTTGCAAAAAATTGTAAATTGGAAGCAAATTATTCATAGGTAGTCTGGCTTTCACTCCATAAACCATCTCAAAAGGGGATGTACCAATGGCCTTTTTTATAGTCACCCTGTCAGCCCTTAAAGGTAACCTAAGCTTTTGATCCTAGGACCTTTTATCTTCCTCTAGGATTTTCTTAATAATATTGAGGAGACTTTTATTACTTGATTCTGCCTGGCCATTTCCCTGTGGGTGGTATGATGAAGAGTATGACATAATAATCCCATAATTAGCACAAAAATCTATGAATTCCCTAGACCTAAAGCACATGGCATTGTCCATGACCATTTTAGCAAGCACACCAAACCTTGTTATTATATTATCCACCAAAAAATTAATGACCACTTTACTAGTGGTTTGTTTGGTAGGTACGACTTCAATCCACTTGGTGAAATAATCTGTAGCTACTAGGATCCATCTATGGCCCCTGCTTTATTTTTTTATTATCTCTCCAATAAAATCAATGCCCCATTGAACAAAAGGGGCTTCAACTGTAACAAAATTCAAAGGCAAAGCACCGACATACTTTAGTTTAGAAGAGAACCTTTGACAAGGATCACATTTTTGAACATACTTATGAGCATCCTTGAACAAAGTTGGCCAATAATACCCTGCTTTGATTATCTTACTAGTAGTAGTCTTAGCTGAATAATGGCCTCAACATACCCCATTGTGAGTCTCTTTTAGAACCTTCTTAGCTTGGAATTCGTCCAGACAAACTAGTAGCATACCATCACTATTCCTCCAATATAGGTCTCCCTGAATAAGAACATATTTCTTTGATTTTAACTTTAGGGTTCTCTTCTGGTTGTGTATCATACCTTCTGGACATGAGGCATTCTTCAAGAAGTACACTATATCTTAATACCATGGCTGCCTCTCAATACTAGTAACCATAACCCCTTCAATCTCAACATTATTTATGTCAATATCCTAAAAGTTTGTCTCAGTTATTAACTTGGCTAAGCCTAGACCTCTTACCAGATTTTTGATTTTGATCTCAAGATCAAATTCTTCTATTCTACTTATCCATTTGCATCTTTTTCCAGTTACTTCAGACTGGGACAGGATGCCTTTCACAGCTGCATGTGGTACATAGGCTACAATTTGGGCATTTACCAGATAAGGCCTAAATACTTTAACAACCTTGACTAAAGCATATGCCTTTTTTTCTACAATTTCATAGTTCAATTCAGTAGCTTGTGATGATTTGTTGTAGAAGGCAATCAGATGCTCATAACCTTCACCATCTCTCTATAATAGTATGACTACTATAGTATGATATGAAGCAAAAGAAAATAGTGAAAAAGGCTTACTATAGTCAAGGGACTTAAGCACTGGGGCTTCTTCAATAACCTGTTTAATCTTATCAAATGCTAGTGCTGCCTCATCATCCCAAACAAACTTGGCATCCTTCTTCAAAAGTTTCACAATGGGCTTAACAATCTCAACAAAATTTGCAATAAATCTCCTGACAAAGTTTACTTTACCCAGAAAAGACTAAATTCCTTTAATATTTTTGGTTGAGGCACCCTATTGATAGCCTCAATTCTTTCAGGGCCAATCTTGACTCCCTCCTTGGATACAATGTGCCTTAGTAACTTTCCTCCAGTTACAAAAAAGGGGCATTTTTTTGGATTTAAAGATACACCAAATTTTAAGGTGTTACTAAATATTTTTTCTAAATAGCCACAATGATCATCTGCCTTCTTTGAGAAACATGTCAGATCATCCTAGTAAACCACCATTCTGATATTAATAAATTCCTTGAAAGCTACATCCATAGCCCTCTGAAAAGTTGCACCAGCATTCTTCAAACCAAATGGCATTCTTACATACACATAGGTTCCCCAAGGGGTAGTAAAAGTAGTCTTGAACTGCCTCAGATTCTTTTACTAATACCTAATTATAACCAGAGAATCCATCCATCATTGATAGTAAATCACAACTAGTTACCCTTTGTAACATGGCTTCCATGTTTGGGGATGAGTAATTATCTTTAAGGGAGGCAACATTCAAGTTCCTAAAATCCATACATAGCCTTATGTCCCCATTCTTTTTTTTGACAGGCACTAAATTTGATACCCATGAAGAATGCCTTATAGGATTTATAATCCCCCTTCTCTCAGCTTAATCAACTCTTGCTGCATTTTGGGTTCTAGGAGGGGGTTAATGGCTCTTTTCTTTTGTCTAAAAGGCTTAGCATCAGGATGCAAAGGTATTTCATGTTGAAATAATTCTTGTTTATACGCCTTCAAATCCTCATAGGACCAAGCAAAAACATGTTTGTACTTTCTTAGCAAATTAAGGAGGTTAGTCTTAATATGAGGAGACAAGTTTTTCCCGATATACACCAACTTAGGGGAAGATTCAGTCCCCAAGTTTACCTCTTCCAACTCCTCCAACTTTGTAGATGATGCTTGATGTAAGTGACCATCACTATAATTGAACATACCCTCTAGTTCAACTAGTCCCCTAGGTATTTCATTTGTCTCTAACTGCACTATGTCACTTCCAAAAATTGTTTCCTGTCCATCTACTACTTGTACCAATGCATTACAATCAATCTTTTGACCTTCATAGTCATCTATGCATTGTACAAATCTAAGGATGTCTTCATCATCCTCAAAAACTTGCCAATTGTACACATTATCTGGGATGGCTGGTCTAGCTTTTGTCTCAATTATTGAAACTCCATTCAATGTTACATCATCATTTTTTAATGCAACATTAGCTAAAAAATATGCCATAATGTTATTAGACCTTTCAATCCAATTAATGGAAAATGCATCAAAGTGTTCAATGACATCCCAAATAGCATGCTTGTACTTTTTTAACTTGTCATTTTTAGATGCATATCTTAACCTTATCTGAGAGACTACAAGTTCAAAGTCTCCATAAACCCTTAACAACTTTATCCCATGTCTTTTAGCAATTTCTAAGCCTAATAACAGAGCCTCATACTCAGCTATGTTATTTGTACATTGGAATGCCAACAAAAAATAATACTTGAAGGTAATACCTGATGGGGAAATAAAGAGCACTCCTGCTCTAGACCCTTCTTTAGAGAAAGATCCATCAAAGTACATCTGCCATAGGCCTTCTTGTTGGGATTCTAGCTCGTCAACAATAGGATCAATATTCTTCAACTGAGGTTGAATGGATTCTATCCTGAAGTTATCAAGATCTACATCTATCATGCAATTAAGCATGTTTGGGTCTATTTTTTCAATAACCACTGAGGCATGTGGTTCTCTATACAATTTTACAGAATTCCCATTCACTGGGATAGTTGCATATGATAAATCTAGCTGAAGATGTCCTCCAACAGTAGCAGCCCACTGTCTAGACAGAAGCATGCCATAATGTGGCTTGGTGTCTGTGACTATTACATCCATTTTATAAGTAGCTTCAGGGAATGCTGCTATTTTTACTTCTACATCTTTCATAGTACCCACAACAGGCACATCTCTATTATCCATAGCATAACACCTCCCATATGAAGTGTGTACTAACAAACCTAGTTCTCTCATAACCCCATATGACATTACATTAGCAGTTGCACCAGAATCTATCATGCAATTTTTTATCAATCTGTTATTTACTAACAATGTGACATAAAAGGGATCAATCTGAGATGGTTCCTGATTAATAGTGGTGCCCACATAAACTTCTGGGACCTTTTGTTCTTGATCCTTCTCATCTTTTGCATTTCCCCTTTTAGGAGAAGCATCTAAATCTGATATACTTGAAATCAAAGAAAAGGCAACCTCTCTACGTTCTTTTATTTTCAACATCTCTATCAAAGATACTGAAACTTTCATCTGTGTTAAATCTTGGGTCATATCAAAAGAAGTATTAACATTAGACCCAGCATAAGATTTAACCTTCTCTTCCTTCTGGTGACTTGTTCTCTTGTCACCAGTGGTATCAACAATATCAGGTTTCCCTGAATTACTTGACTGATCACTTTTAGCCTAACTATCTTTGACATGAGTTTTGTTTTCAGTGGTCCTCTTAGAAGAAACTTCTTTAAAAAACATAGAACCAAGCTTACCCTGATCTTCATCATCTTTACTGCTTCTCAGATTATAGTTATGCTTAGCTTTGGCTATTGCAGCCTTAGTGAGATTCTTGACTTCCTCCTCACTAGGACTTCTGAGATGAATCTCTTGATCTTGTATTGTGACTACATTCAAAGTGGGATGCCAGTCAACTGTTAATTGCCTTTGGCAATTTGCATTGCTTCTCGAGACATCATATTCACTTGCTTCATCTTCTGAAGACTCACAATCATTGCCCATAGTATACTCAAACATATTAACTGTAGGTTCACCCTCATTTCTCATGGATTCATTTAGAGCTTGAGCCACAACACACTGATAGGGGGAATGCGGCCCATCACATGCCATACACCAAGGGGTATTTTCCATATTATGTACATTTCCTCCCTTTAAAGGATCAGGGGTGTCCTAATTTTGTGTGCCTTTTGATCTATCTTGCATAGGCTTGCCATCTTTCCATGCAGTGTTATATGGCATATCATGCAATCTAGTAGGTCTGTCTTTCCAGTTGTAGTGAGGCTTCTCAGGTTTAGTTACTTTAGCAGTAATATCCTTAACAACAGTCATTAATTTCTCTATTTTATCCTCTTCTTTAGAGGATTTATTTTGTTGTGGTTTTTGTTCCTGCCACAATCTTCCATCAGTCCTTCTTCCCACTTTATTTGATGCTTTTCTATTACTTTGTACATTGATTGCAATTCTAAAAGCATCTCTTAAACTATGTGGGTTTTTATCTCTGAGAATCTAAGCCATCTTAGGATCAAAGGCATTGTAATAAGTGGTTAGACCTATATTCTCATCTAACCTCATACATTTAAGGAGACTATGCATTGCCTTTTGAAATAGTGCATTAAAATATGTAACAACCTCATTATCAGACTTCCTGATATTGTTAAATTCATTCAGCATGAAGCTCACATTTGTCTTATCTCTATATTTCTCTTTGAAGCAATTCTTGAATTCCTCCCAAGAACTAATGCCATCTATAGGTAACCCTTTGTACCAATCTCTAGCATCCTCAATCAAAGATTGCACAAACAGCTTCATGATGACATCCTCATGTGCAATTTCATAGTCATTAATCATGTCACCAAAAGATTTCAGATGCTCTTCAACACTAATAGCATTGTTCCAGCAAACTTCTGGAGTCTATCCCTCATTTCAATAGGGACACGATTTGGATATCCTGGAATTCCATCAAAATATAATTACCTATACAACTCAACATTTATCGATCTCCTTTGAAACTAATTTCTAGTAAAGTTATTTCCAGCATTCACCCTTGGGCCTTAACCACCATCTCTAGGAGTTTGATGACTTTGATTATGGGATGATCCGTGATTGGTTTGGTTTGCTGGAATTGTATTTGAGGGAACAAAAAAATTATTTGGGGTAGAATTTTCAGATTGGTGAACGGGTCGGATATCATTTGCTTTCATCATTGGCTGAGTATTCAACAAAGAGGCAGAAGTATGTTGAGATGTAAAATTACCCTGATCTACAGGTCAGAAATTTATAGGAGGAGCTTTTAAGCAATGTATCTTTCTTTTGAACTCAGCATTAAGTGCTTCTATTTCAGCCTTTTCTAACTCCCTTTTCATGTTTTCATTTTCTTTCCTTATCCTTTCTACCTTGATCTCATGCAAAGTCATTCCCAAGGGTCCTTTTGCACTTTCTGACAGTAAATCCTCAGATCTATTTTCCACTACTTTATGCTTCCCTTTATCAATAACAGGTCTATTAAGTTGGGGATCAATGTGAACCTCCTTACTAGGTTGTGCTACAACTTTAGGTGCAGAATCAATTTTAGGATCCAAGATTTTTCTAATAACAGGACCATGCTCTTCACTCCTAGGTTCTTCTTGAGCAAACAACTCAAGATCTGCAACCTGTCTTAATAACCTTTCTCTTTCAATAAGTTTGGCTTTGGTTTCATTCTCCTTTTCATTTTTTTTTCTTATGGAAATCAATTGATTTACTCTCTTATTTAGAACCTCAATCTCCTAGGACACTTCATCTTGGTCTGGCAAGGTTTCCTCTGAATCCGACACATTTAGCTGGTCCATATCAATCATACTGATATTTCCTTCTATAGTTTTGGGAATGGAACTGACCTTATTACTTGTACTATGCCTATCTCTCCTTGTAGCGCTAGTATTAGACACTCTTTGGTGAAAGGTTTGGATATCATCATTAGTACCAAACAGGCCAACATGAAAACCCATAATATCATGGTCAAAGTCATGAGAAGAGGCATTGGACCTTGCATATATCGAATGCTCAGAAGAGTTACCTATTTGATCACTCTTTTGCTTCCATGACTAATTTTATTGATCGGGAATAACAGTTCCCTTCCGGCCCTTCCTGAATGGTTCAGGTAACCCTTCATGCAACTTCTCTTGAGAGTTTTTCTTCATATAAGACCTATTATTCCTCCCCCTATTCATCTTGCTAACCTTTTGAAGTGACTGTGATTTTTTTTAAAAGAACATTGGTTTTTTTTTTACTCCAGAGTCGCCACGTAATATCTTGGGAATAAAATATATAGTTTACCACAGTGAATCACTTTTATGCAATAAAGACACAAATCTACAACATAAGACTTATCTTATTTGACTCTCCCCAGCAGAGTTGCCATTTTTGTTGTTCTCCATTTTGAAAATTTTTGTTCCCTCTCTTTTAAAACTGAAAGTTATTGCCTCTGTGCTGAAATGGAAGAGAACAACAAAAGTTTAAAATAAAGACAACAAGATGAGGTTTCAAATTAGGATCCTCCTACACTTTAAGCCTTTTAAAAAAGCTTGGGCGAGTGGACCCTTTTATGACTATTTTCTTACAAAAATAGTAAAAGGTTTATAAAAAACCAATGTAAATTCCTGTAAAATTTCCTCACTGATTGGTACAACTAAACATGAAATGGAAAGTTGATTTGACTTTTTGAAAAGGACCACAAAACCCATCAAAAAACCAATAGGTAAACTAGTGCCTTATCCGAACAATAGAGTTATCTACAACAGACTGCAACCTGACAAAAGAAACTCATACACAAGTCACAAGTTAGTGATCTGTCAACTCTGTATATGCCTGACATATACATAGTCCTAATCTGCACTAGACTTTATTATCAAATCCACACCAAAATACTGATATCAATGAATTTGTTCAAAGTATGTTTATATTTCCTCCTTGAGAAGAAGACTTAAAACTTCATTAAATGCCCAACAAATCATTCAAATAAACAATCCTTGATTACTTAAATGGAATGAACATCAATACAATGACATAGAGACAATACAAGTTTGAGTTCAAATTCTCTAGACTGTATATTTTATTTCTCCATCTAAATATTACAAGTACAACATATCTGACTCAAAAATTTCTTAGAAAATGGCCTGTATTAATTTTTCCAGAGTTTAGCTACAAAATTTTGTGTCCCTTTTCTAACTAGTCCTAGTATCCATTTATAGAGATATGGATGTGACAAGCTTCAAACTTCCCTAGAAAACAAATATTCTAATCCTAACCGCAATTTCCCAAAGGGTTACATTGTTTTCAATCGAAATAGGAGCATAACAAATTAGTTAACCAGCTGGAGAAAAGCCAACTGACTACTCAGTATTCACAGATCAAGTGCCAGGTGCCTTTGATTCTTCAGAATTGTGATTTCCAAAAACCCGTTGCAAGAACTAACCACTTCTGGTTTCTCAAGGGTTACTGCATATTGGAGTGTCGGTTGATTCTTCCTTCACCTTGTCCTTTCCATCACATATTTACCTTCCAATTATTTTTGCTAGAGAAATCACAAAACCGCCCACCTATTTTCTCTAAAAATCTCCCTGAATATCTCTCTACAAATTTACACTTCAAAACAATGTCGGATGGAAGCTGCATACTTTTGCCATTAATCCTTTTGAAAATTTAAAATTTGGCACCAATGGATCGAAGAAGCTTTCCTCTGAGTATTTTCCCTTTAGTTGCTGATCCGCAGAGCTTACAAAATGAGCACTTTTCAACCGCAATCTAGCGATAGTTGTTGGATCACAAATCAACCTTTCGATCTTTAAGATCCTCCAGTTACTTGATCGTCTGCCTTAACCACCTACACATGACAGATTAAAATTAACCACCGGGACTATTGGCAGTTTGTCGTTGGGTCACAAGGAATAACATTTGGGCACTTCACAACCACGGTATAGTGACAGTCGTTGATCTACATCGAATTTGTTCTGTTGTTAACTATTTAAACCTTTAAAGCGAGCCCATTATTCACTTGTCTGCAGACCCCTAGCATGTGTCACTTCTTGATTTGTCCTAGAATTTTACTTGGGCACCACTTGTCTGCCAACTCGGCTTGAGCCGGACCCACCTTTTTACCTTGGGCCTTCTTTGTCGCTAACCCACGATTGATTAAAAAACATGCATAAACATCCAACGTGCTCGGTATTTAACCACCTTAACCTTCAAAGCGGGCCCATCATTCAAGAACTCATCTGTAGACCCTTGGCCATGTGACACCTCCTGATTTGTTTGCACATCTGGCTGGCCACCATCTAACTTGCCGCCTGTCTGCCACTTAACCTTAGGCTAGACCTTCCACCTCTTTGTCACTATGTCGCAATGAATATTCATCGAGCTATTTCTTATTGCGATATAGCAACAGCCGTTGGATCTTCTCAGACTTGCTCGCCCGTTAACTTCGCCTGAGTTTCTCCCTTCTGCCGCATGTCACCACGTGTCAGCCTCTGGTTCGCTAATGAGTACACCTCGGTGCCACCTGACCTGCCACTGGACCTGGGTTTTATACCCTCTTGTCTACCACATGTCAGCTTAGGCTTTGGCTAGCAGATCCACCTGTTTGCCAACTCACCCACCATGTTAGCACCGTCAGGCCCACCTTAAGCTTTGGTCCCACTTCCTGGTCGCTATGCCGCAATGAAAAAACACCTTGCAACTTTATGTTGTAATATAGCGACAATCGTCGATCATCGAGCTACTGACCATTCGATCTTTTAAAATCCTTCAGAACTTAGCCACCACCGCTTGACCATCTACCTTAACTGCTTGCATTAACTGTCTGCTTGGGCCCACCGCTAGTGGTTTGTCGCTGGGTCACAAGGAATAATTGTTGTGCACCTTCCCTTTGCGATATAGCGACCACCCTTGATTTTCTCTGAACATGCCAACCCATTAACAAACTTAAATTGCTCTCTTTTCACGAGCCCCACCATCTTGGTCGCTAATCTGCGAAGACTAAAGGTTGGGCAACTTCGCATAATGGCTTAGTGGAAGCCATGTGATTGGTTCCAACTTGCTCAACATTTAGGAGTCACCAGTACTTAGCCACCAACCATAGACCATGTGCTTTAACCGCTGCCGCTCACCATCTACTGCTAGTGGTTTGTCGCTGATCTGTGAAGGATAATCATCATGCAACTTTCCATAGTGGCTCAACGACAACCATCGATGCACAAAAACTTATCTACACTTTAACACACCTAGAACGCTTCCTAAGAGCGGGTTCCACCATCTAGTTGCTGGTCTGCAAAGGATAATATTCAGGCAACTTTGCATAGCGGCTCAGTGACAACCACCAGATCAACAAGAACCTGCTCAATCTTTATGGACCTGACACATACATAGGAAAAGACATAGGACTTAGGAAAATAATAAAAATTATTAGAACCCACCCAGGCCTAGACCTAAAAGGGGCCCCCTCTTAACAATGCACCGACCCTTCCAATTAAGTGGAAAAAGGTAATGGGCAAATAGAAGATTGGAGAAAAAGTGACACAAAGGTTTATTTTTCTCAAATGGTTTTGAAATGCCAAAAACCCTAAACCCTTAGAACCATAAACTCGCAGACAAAGGTCAAATTTCTGAATTTTGACAGACTCCAACAGCTAAAAGGCAATATTTCCAACACATTTAAAATAGTGATAACACTGTCATAAATCTCCATAGTTACGTTGGCCCAACAAATTCAAGATCTCAAGAGAGAAATATATGACATTCAAGGCTAGCAAAAAGATTCAATGACCCCTCTTGAGATAAAATTTCATGATATCAAGAACACCAAACTTCAAGAAATTTTAAAAAAATTGTATAAGGTGGAATAGAAAGTGTTTTAAAAATCCAAATCTCATACAAGATCACAAGACACCTTCACTAAGACAAAAAGGCATTTCCTCCAAATATCCCCTAGATAGACAGTTTACACCTTTGGGGCACTCTATCGAGTCATCTTTGGAAGAGCTTCTTGTGCACAATCTTATCATATTTCCTCACAAGACCACATGGGGATGTGAATTTTTGAGTAATTATTGTGCATATCATAGGCATAACAAACATAAGACTTCAATATGCATGGAATTAAAGCATAAAATTCAAGATCTCCTTGATGGTGGTGTTATTGAAATTTAAGATCCTAATAATTCACCTAAGGAGAAACCAGATGTCATTACCAAGCATGATCAAAATTATGAACTCGTGTCTAGCAATGGCCCACATGTAGCCTCCATCTCTTCCATGATGCCTCCATCTCCTAAGGATTCTCAACAATAATCCATACCAAATCCCTCAAATAATGAACGTAATGATAAAAATTCTCATGTTGACCCTCAAGGGCTATCCATAGTACAAATCCAAGTGAATCTTTTTTTCATACAAATCCTTTATATGATTCAGATATCTTAGAACCTATGCCATCATGCACTCCAATTCCAATCATACCCACTCCAGAAGGCCCCATTCAAAATGCTTCCCCATCATGCAAAAGCATGAAAACCTTCCAAAATCTCCCATGCATATCAACAATATTACCCCTTCCTTAGAAGTGGCTCCATGTCAAGAGGATAATCTTAAAAAATGAAGAAACAAGTCCTATCATAAAAAAAGATCAAGAGACCAAGGCTTTTCAATTCCATCCAATGGTTGTAAAAGATCCTACCTCCCTAGAATCCCACGATGATCCCCTTATACCTTTCCATTTCTTCCAAGATGATCCCCTTCTATCTCAAGAGCGAAGCATCCTTCCAAATCCATTCCTAATCCACTTCCTAAGAAAAATCATGATGCCTCTTCCACTTTTTTAAACGATCCTATTCAAAATGAAGAGTCAAACACCCTTCCTACTCTATCCAATGGTCCTCTTCCATGTCAAGATCAAATTATCTCTTTATCTCCTTGTCATAATCCTCCATGTTCACCTCAAGGATCCATCATGCCTACAAAGCCCTCTTATAATCCTATCATTCCCTACATTCCACCTCCACCTCATAATGGACTCGTGTCTTCTTCCCAAAGCAAAGCGTATCCTACAAGTCAAAATATTTATAAAGGCAAAGGGTTAGACCTTCACAAGCAAAAACCTCTCCATATTAAAGAAAAAATTAAGGGTCATGGTCTCAGTGGCATTCCTCAAAATGCTGGTATCCCTACTAAGCTAAAATCCAAATACATATCTTCCCCTTCATTCCTTCCATCCATTTTAGGCCCCTATATCCCTCCATCCCTTATGTAGGATCAATAAAGGAATACGTCTTCGAGCACCTTCCATCCATCCAAAATACATCCATATCATTCCTATCCATCCACTCATTCTTTTACTTCTCCAAGCAATTTGGATGCCAATCATAAAAGTCATAGGTCAAGTAATCCACATGTATTCAAGGATCAACATGTCCCATCTAATAGACATGTCAAAACAAAGAAAAATATGATCCAAAAAGATAAATATAGAAGGACACAAAGGCTCACTAAGCAAAAGAAATAAAAAATAAAATTTATATGGGTTCCTAAGGCACTTGTAGAAGCAATGTGTTCCAAGAAACTACAAAATCATGATAAATAAAAAACCATGTGGATCCCTAAGCAACTCCTTGAAGCACAACAGTCTAAAGAAAAATCTAAATTAGCATCCAAAATTATTGTTCCTCTATCTGAACTTTCCAAATTTATTCCTCCATCACATGTAATGCCCCGCCAAGAAACCCTAAAGGATACAACTAAAACTCTCAAATAGAGTGCAAATAATTTTTTCTTAACATTAAAGAACTTAAAGATGCATTAAATTAAATATTTCAATAACATATGCACAAGAGGAAGACCTAACTTAAACACCTAAAGGGTTTCCAACGAAGATTACTAAATTAATCCAATAAACATTAAGGTGTATTAATCCAACTAACAAAGAGATTGATTGAACCTACTCATTATAGAATGATTACCACATGAACACAGCCATAAAATTCCATAAGAGATTTAACTATCATGATTGAATATATACATCTAACATTAGCTACATTACATCACTAAGTTGCATCCATCATAATCCATATTATTGCATCTAAATGATGACTTCATACATGCATTTAAGATTAATATCATCTAAACTACATTATACATTTTAACCATAATGCCATTCATAAATCCAAAATAAAAAGGAACCAAATGAACGCATACACCATACAACACCAAAATTGATATTGGAGTTCACCCCTAATGGGCTACATCTCCAGGTCTGCTTCAAATGCAAGACCCTTCTAATAAATAATAGGTGAAAAATACATAAGGTTCACATCAATTACATCTTGCCATCAAGGCGTACAAAAACAAATGATACATATGACCACATAGGGTCCAAGAGATACATGAATGATCCAAGAAGAAGAAAGAAGATCCATCTGATACATGGAGTGGAGTAAATACAAAAGAACATCTAGAGTACCTACCAAAACTAATTCCTCGCATACCATCATAAGAATCCCATGGTCTAACAGGAATATTAGGTACTCACATGAAGTATAAACACAAAGATATTACTCCCACAATAGTGCTCCAAGAAAAATCAATACAAGACTGCACACTGAAGAACATAAGAAAAGAACACATGGTCTAACATGACATCAAATCGTCTCAAGAAAAACACAAATACACACCAGATAAGACTTCACAAAGAATACCAGGTGACATCTACAAGTCTACACAACCGTGTACATAAGAGAAGAGTGTCATCGCATAGTTTGGCATGGTTATCTTGGCAAGCCTCCATAGGCCCCGCCCCCATCATGGGTTATCCTGGTAGCCTCTCCTGAACTCCCGTCCCCATCCAAGTTCTATGCGGACCCAAGCTATCCTTTCGTGAAGACAAGGTAGATGGTTTGCCATTCCAGGCCTTTCCACTACATCCTGAGTCTGTACAAGCACTCAACCATGAGCGGGCACAATAAATCTTGATTAATGTTTGTAAAACCCAACCCCCCATTTTTAAATTAAGTTATCACTTATTACTCAACTTTCGATGGGCTATCCTACTAACCAATTTGGGCGCGGTCCCCACTCGAAAGCCACTCTCCCTTATGACACCACAACCTACTGAACTCTAAGGTACGACACGATACCAAAATTCTCAAGTGGTTCAGGCTCAATAATAGTTCAGTTGGTCACATGAACCTAGTACCTAGGTTGAGTAAACCAAAGGACTCAACTAGGTCATGAAAGGAGACTATAACAGATAAACAACACCAAAAGGATTACATATAACAATTAACTAAATGATTTGCACATAAACTTAATCATAAGCCAAACAAGTAGGCAAACCAAGATAGCACATCATGACATAAAAGAATACAATAATGTTGTTTATCGTTATCTCAATTGACCAAGTTACTAAAATTCTAAAATTCATCAATAAATTAATTATGATAATAATATTCACAATTACAATAGTAGTAGTCTCAATTGAAAGTAATTCCTTAATTACCCATTTAAAGACTTTCGTGACATAATCAATAATCAGTCTATAAGACAAAATACTTAATTAAATATTTTAATTTCTCAAGCAAAAACAAACATTCCCACATATTTCTCAATTCCAATATATTAATATTTATAAATATATTATAATACACACTCATATATATAAATATTTCTCAAATAAAAACTTAATAATTTTTTTTTTCCTTAATCTAAAATAACTATTTTAATATATTATTAAACTTTAATAAATATTATTAATAATTAATAATACATATTAAAATCAATTCTTAACATGTATTATTAAATATTAATATTAAATTATTAACATTTAATATATATATATATATATATATATATAAAGAATTTAAAAAAAATATAAAACAAAACTTTAAAACTTTTTAGAAAAAAACATACTTTAATAAAAAGCAAGTTTTAATAAAGTAAAAGCAAACTTTACTTTAAAGTAAAGTGTGGTGAGGGGGGAACATGGTTCCTAAAATGGAAAACCATGGACTCCCTTCCCACGCAGCACCCAAAATGTCCCCGTGAAAAACAGAAAACACGGTTTCGTTTAGTTTTTTTTTTTTTTTTAAATTGTTTTTAAAGTAAAACAAATTTCCTCAAAATATAATAATTCAGAAAATTTTCTGAGTAAGGAAATAAAGTTCTAAAAATTAAAATCAGAACTAATATGTTTTTACCAGTATATATATACAGAATGTTCAAATTGGCAAAATTGTGCCAGCATAACCCCACCCAGGGGTAAAATTAAGAAATTTAGACCACTAATTTTGACAAAGAATAAACTGATTTTACAATTCAAATACTAAGATGAGAGAATCAAAGTGAAATCTTGGGTTTTCAACACACAGAAAGAAATTTACAAAACTGATTTTGAAGTTTATTCTTTTTACAAACAAGGAATTAGATTTGGGGGAAATATCTAAATCTGAATTAAAATCATCCTAATTTCTCAATCAAAACTAAATGAATGTATTTAATAATTTTTGAAATCAAACCATTTACACAGGAAAACTCACAAATCTGATTATTAACTCAATTCTTTTTCCTCACAACCAAGGAATTGATTGAAACGAATCACCAAAGGATTCAATACCAAAACTTAAACACTCCTTCCCTTTTAACCAAAAAAAAATATAAGAGTTTCCAAACAGAGAATGAAACCACATACCCACACACAAGGATTTCCTCAAAATAATTTAAGTTTCAAAATAGAGGTAATTAACAAGAATCCAGCCTCAATAAGAAATCTGGGTAGTGTTTGTAAGAAGAGCTCCACCTGCAACTGGATAAATTTCTTCAACTAGGGATGCACAAGAATTTTTCTCCAAAACTTCTCCCCTCTTTCCTTTGAAAGAATATGGTTAAATAGAAAATTTCTAACCTAAAATTATTTTAGGTTGAAATTATTTTTGGACCAATCAAATTCTTTCCATAAGGTTTAAATGCAAAAAAAATCTTTTCTCTCCAAAATTTGATTTTCTCCATTTATTTAAAAACTCAAATTTACATTTTCAAAGTCAATGATGAAGAAGAATTTTATTTTCTTATTTCTATTACAATTCTTTTCAAATTTGCCTACACATTTTATTTCTCACATGAAAACAATACATGATCAAACTTGCTTATATAATAAATTGAACAAATTGATTTTACGACTAATCACAAAAATGGGTCGCAATTGATCTAATTTAATCTTTTTTATTTACCAATGCATAATAAAATATTTAGTTTAATTAAATACTTAAAATTAATTAAATCATTTCACCCATTGCATAATACAAACTTAAGTAACCTAATTAAGCACACGACTCACAAACCAAATAAAAAGAGAACTTACGAATGACCGACACCACTCATATTGAGCATGACTAGGGGTAATACGAAGGGTTTAATAACTTATCTTCTCCCACATACATTGAATCAATAAGGTACACTCAAACCTGTGAAACCAGGTGGAGTCGATACCTCGTACCCACACTGTACTCAAACCTGCATTTTCCTGCATCACTGATACACACATGCATATATATATAAAAACATGGCAAACACACCGGTGAAGGAGAATCGTGACTTCTCATGTCTCACCAAAGTGAGTGACGAGAAACCATCTCCCCGCACTCCATACACACACATACATGATACATTCACATGGCACACAACATGCATAAAGGAAACGAATCAGTCCACAATCATTAATGCAAAAATGAAATCAATATTTAATCATCATCAATAAATTAATGCATAATCATCATTAACTAGAACACACACACATAAAAGCATACATCATTATGATAGCATACTAGTTGCACAAAACATCATGACCAAGGGGGGTCTACAAAGGTACTGAAAAGTCAAACTTAGTCAAAGTACACACGAGAATAGAATGATCGAGGAAGGGGTACTACATCACCTCCTTCATCCATTTTGGATCCTTATGTTCCCAAATCCCTGGTCGTTCCTCCATCTAAATCTCAAAATATGAGATCCACTTTTCCTCCATCACTCCACCACCCCTCAACATGTGTGTCAATGTTGATCCTGCCAACATTTCCATTCATTCATGCACCAAGCTTTCAATATTTGATCCCTTATCCAACACCTCTTTTTCACCCTTCCATTCCCCTTATACAATCCTTTGCGCAAGACTTTACGCTAGTTTCATTTCATCATCCTACCAACATCTTTGAGCATACCTTCATAGTCATGGTCTATTGCAAAACATATTCAAAAAAAAAAAATCAGAAAAAACAAAGACATCAATTGGGGGCAAGAGAATCTACCACAGTTGGATTTCTTTAAAAATGATAAGGCTATAACTGAATTCATGGGTTCCAGAGTTGGATTTCCCTCTGATGATCCACAAAATCCAAAAACTAAAGAAATCAACATTTGAGATGCTGAACATATACACTTAGATGAGTCCTTATATCCTATTGGAAAATACATTTTTATCCGACTCTTCAAACAAAGACCAATGAACTACCTACACAAAACTCCCTGATCCTATGAATAACATGCACCTTAAATGATACTATATCTAAGGGTTGGGTTAGTTTAGATTTTTCTTTTTTGCATTGCATATCATTTTATTCAAAGCCCTGCATCACATATAGTTTCTTTTTTAAATGCATCGCATTCACAAAATTTCTGCATTTGCATATAGAAACATTGATAAAACAAGGAAACTGTCCAAGTTTATCATTTATTTACATTCAAGACAAACAAGGGTCGTCTCCTTTCTTAGATATTTAGACAAGAAGTCTTTGAGGTCCTAAGGTCTTTCATTTTCAACATCACCCAGTGACGATGCTTTACTTATGGCTGGGTAGTGATTTCACTATTTGAGACTTGTTAATCCAAAATCTATCAATTGCTATATCTCAAACACATTAACAAAATCTCTAATTCATTCTAGACACCTAGTTGATCAAATGACTAGTGAAAAATCTAAAATTCTACTTCAGCGTTGCTGTAATTGTCACACCCAAGTAGGTTTCATTACTTACAAGTCAAGGCAAGAAAAAGAAAAAGAAAAAAGTGCTACGCCAAATATTCATTTCAAGGAAAAAGAGAAATGATATATAACTGAAATATCATGCATACAAGCGTGACAAAAAGATTGACTATGGGAACATATGAGTAACTCCATTAGGGCTATGAATGCCCATTGACAATGGAGCTATATTTGAGAAATTACAATCTATAACCTCGTAGGAGCTCTAAAAGCTTGCTGGCAGCAAGGCTCTATTTAGGATGCTTTTGAAGCTGTAATAATCCATGTAGCTAGTCATATAGGATGCTAAGGATCTCTAGTGAACATGAGAGCGATAATTAACTCATTTGCACCCACATGAGAAAAAAAAAGATCAAAGTTTCAAGAACCAATGGGGAAGTTTTCTGTGTTTCCATTTGTAAATCCTAGTCACTAAGTGTGTTAATTTAGATGTTCCAAGGGACCTTAAATATCAATTGACCGCTTATCTATGAAATATTTTGTACCTCCAATTCAATTGGTGTATAAACAAACACAATCATCCTTGTTTGAATAGGAAATACATCTTCATCATGCATATTGAATTAACATATGTCATATAAAAAATTCATTGTCTCTACATGCATTCTGCAGATCATCATGTCATATAGGTCTGCATACTGGGGGCACAACTGTAAAAATCCTAGAAATCATAAAAAAGTCCTGAAAAAAAATCATAAAAAACAAAAATAAAAATCTTAATAAAAAAACAAAAAAACCCTAAAAATAAAAAACTCACAAAATAAAAAACTGAAAGATCAAAGCAAGAAAGAATAGACCATCCATTAAACCAAATCAACAACAGACAAAATCTCAAAGTCTACAATCAAACTTATTTCATGTCTTGTTAATCAATCTATCAAACTCTATCAAACATCAACATGTCTTATACAAGGAGGGGTACACTCGAAACCAGATAGATTGGTCTTATACGGGGTACTCACTCTTTGAAACTAGACATTCCTATCAATGATCACACAAATTAAAAAAATGACATAGATCCGTATGCCTGCTGGATTTTGTCTAGGTTAGTCTTATTTTTTGTACTGAAGTGATGCATCTTTTCTTTAGCTTGTATATATCCTTCAGTCACTTTTGTGAGACCCTGGTTCTTTTTGGAACCATCATGTCTTGAAACCGATCAACATCCTAGTCTTAGGGTAATTGATTGATCAATCTAAATGTCCTAAGAATTTTAACCAAGTCATCTTTATGTCGGTAGTACTAGGTCATCCAATCCAAGTCAAGCAATTGTCTCCAAACTACTGAAAAGTTTTATCACTAAGTAAACAAAACAAAACAAGAACAATGAAAACAATCACTAAAACTATTTGAGATATGATTGAAATTTTCTTTGTGTGCTATCTTTGAAATTGATTTTTAATTATTATTCCCTCTGAGTAACTCGAGGAAGTCTATCTTGATTAAAAGGAGCAAGGACTAGGGGCATAATACTTTTCTTTGTTTTCTGCTTGTAGGAATGGTTTCGATGATCTGAAAACATCTCATAAGCTGGGTGTCTACGATAAGTGCCTTCACATCAAGGTAAACTCACCACACATACCTCAACTCCATTTATTTGTATGTTACAGGGAGGTTGGAGTCATTTCCTTCTCTGTTTTGAGTAATTTTATTTATTATGCAATCTGGATGAATGCTTAATTTAGTCCTAGGATATGAACAATAAAAGGGTCATTGCGAACAAGATAATCAATATTGCATATGAAAAGAAAGGAAATCTACTTTGTCTAGTGTGTTTGAACGTAAGAAATATTCAGGTCATCCTAGATCTTCATGCCTTGGTGCTTATGCTCGCTTGCTAGATCAAAAGGATGTGACATTCAGGACATCCTGGCTCTTCATGCCTTGGTGCTTATGTCTATCTCCGACATTGTAAAATTCTCAGTGATGATAAATAGTATACCAAATCCAGTGACTAAGTTTTAGGTTGCATTCATACTAATCTTTGTGCATTTTAAGTCATTTCAGCATAGTAACTTTACTTTTTCTTTCCTTTGAATGAATCCTAAATTTAAACCAGTCATCATTTCTTCACTAATTTTCAGGATGAAAATTGAAATCTAACGTCAATTTTCTAGTCAAATTCTTATAATATTGACCACTTGACACTTTCATCTTCGAGTCAATCTTTACATCATTCTGTGCTCAAATATTTTCAAGAATCAACTCTGATCTCAAATTAATTCTTACATCAATCTTCGTGCTTAGATTATCATCGCTAAATCATTTTATCAAAATTGCCAAAAATCACTACGATCGTGCTATCTTTCAATTTTTCTCCTGAGGGGGCATACTCATTACACAACATTATCAATGATTACATCATCAAAAAGTCGAGAAATTTTTCAAATCTTCATTAAAAGTTGATTAGATAATCTTTTCAATCAAAGAGTAATCGAATATCAATCAAATCAAATCAACTAAAACCTTGTTACTAGGGATATCAATTTTATCCTCATTTGAATCAAACTTCAAATAAGTGTTCAGTTTCATTGCATCTGTTGGTGTAAATAATTATTCATCTTGGATATTATTACACCTTACTTAAGTTTACTTAGGTACATGCATTTCATAGTAGTTTGGGTATGAGACACTTGGGTGTTTGTGCCACATTGGGATAGTGTGTGTAGGAGAATTTCCACCTTTTATGGTGTGATCTTGTTGTTACACTCCAGATTCAGTGGGTGATCCACCTCATGTGGAATATTATATTGTTTCTCCTACGTACCCACACCTATTTCCTACCTACCCTTGTTTCTTATTGAGCCACATGTCATGTTTGTGTGCTCACATATCCATATAGCCTTGCCTATATAAGCAGGCTCATATTCATTGTATGTAATGATTGATGATCCAGTTGATCAATATTTTCATCTTGATAGAATATAGTTTATTTCTATCATATATTTTGTCTCTCTTATTTGTGCTTTCCATTGCCTCTTGATCTTGGCAAAATCTCACAACATCAGATCAAGTTGAACATTCTATTTCGCTAATCGGTTCTTGTTCAATCAAGTTCAGAATCAGTTCTATCTCTTTGTTCAAGCAATTCTAGTTCAATCAAGTTCTAGATTGGTACTCATTTCTTGATCCATTAAGTTCAAGATCGGTATCTCGCTCTTCATTGGTCCTACTTCAATCAAGTTCAAGATCAGTATCACTTTGATCAATTTGTTCAGTTTCATCATTTCAAATCAAGCTGAACATCTCGCTCTTGATTGGTTTGTGATCCATCAAGTTCAAAACTAATATCTCTTCGACATCAACTATTCTTTGAATCAATGCATTGCTCACACATCAATTCAAAGAGGGGCAAATGTAATACCCTAAAAATGGTCATCTAAACCATGGGCCCCTAATCTCGGCTACATCACCAAGGTCCAAACCAAAGGCAACTAAATCAATCTTGAGCACCTAATTAATTAATTCCTCAATCATCAATGTCACATGGCAAAAAAATCATCTTAAATTAATTAAATATTCATTTAATTAATTAATCATTCCAAGTAAATCATTTTAATCAATTATCTTATTTATTTAATTAAATATCCTAGCATATTTAATTAATAAATTGATTTTCCATTTAATCATCAAAAAAAGGAATTAATTTGCAAAAATGAATTAATTTAAAAAAAGGAATTAATTTGCAAAAATGAATTAATTTAAAAAAAAAGGAATTGATTTACAAAAATGAATTAAAATTGAGAAAAGAAATCAAATTGAGATATTTCTTTTTCTAAATTTGAGATAACTTGAGAAATCTCAGAAAAGCAAGAAAAGAAATTAAATTGAATTAATCATTTTTTTTCTAAAATTAAAACTCAAAGCAAATCTTGAGGAAAGAGGTTTAGTTGCATTGAAATGACCTTTTCTAATAAAAATCTTGAGCAAAAAAGAGGAATGAGCATGGAATCAATTAATTTTATTTCAGGTGCATGAATAAACTAATTTTTATCTGCAATGCAAACTCAGACTTATAATCTCAATGCATTCAATTAGACTTTAATTGGAATTTATCTCAAGATCAACTCAATCTAATCTTCTCTGAAACTGAATCAAAGCATCCAATTATTTCAATTCACTTGGATTATTCTTTTTCTTGAGGAATCTCAACCGCTCATCATTAATCGATATTGACTATTGGTCTCTGTTTGGATTCTCTATAAATTTAGCCTTTCATCTCTCATTCAAGACACCCCTGGAGATTTATTATTATTATGTTATTTTTGCACTAGGTTCATTGAGAATATTATGCTTTGATATTATTGCATTTTATCTTTTTGCATATTAGTTTAATCATTCATAGCTTAATCTTGCATATCTAGCTTAATCTTGCATCCATTTAGCTCAATTTTGTGCTCATATAGATTAAATCCTTCATCTTGGTGTAGTCTAGGCACTGGTATTACTTAGATAAATCTGAGAGCAAGTCTATACTTGCATCTTTTAGAAGGCAATATATCAATTTGTTATGGTTTTTATATTCATGATTATATCTGTCTAAACATGCATGCAATGATTTATTGAAGTGTTTGTGCCTTACAACTTACCACTTTTCACACACATTTTTTGGCAAAAAATGTGTGTGTGAAAAGTGGTAATTTGTAAGTTGTAAGGCACAAACACTTCAATAAATCATTTCATGCATGGTTAGATAGATATAATCATGAATATAAAAACCATAACAAATCGATCTATTTCCTTCTAAAAGATGCAAGTATAGACTTGCTCTCAGATTTATCTAAGCAATACTAGTACCTAGACTACACCAAGATGAAGGATTTAATCTATATGAGCACAAAATTGAGCTAAATGGATGCAAGATTAAGCTAGATATGTAAGATTAAGCTAGGTAGATGCAAGATTAAGCTAGATATGCAACATTAAGCTATGAATGATTAAACTAAATATGAAAAAAGATAAGATGTAATAATCTCAAAGAACAATATTCTCAATGACTCTAGAGAAAAAACTACATAATAACAATAAACCTCCAGGGTGTCTTGAATGAGAGATGAAAGGTTGAATTTATAGAGAATCCAAAGAGAGACCAACGGTCAAGATTGAATAATGAGCGGTTGAGATTCCTCAAGAAAAAGCACAATCCAAGTGAATTGAAATAATTGGATGCTTTGATTCAGTTTCAGAGAAGATTAGATTGAGTTGATCTTGAGATAAATTCCAATTAAGGTCTGATTGAATGCATTGGGATTATAAGTCTGAGTTTGTATTGGAGATAAAATTAGTTGATTCCATGCACATTCCTCTTTTTTGCTCAATATTTTTATTAGAAAAAGCCATTTCAATGCAACTAAACCTCTTTCCTCAAGATTTTCTTTGAGGTTTAATTTTAGAGAAAATGATTTATTCAATTTAATTGCTTTACTTTCTTTTCTGAGATTTCTCAAGTTGATTTCTTTTCTCAATTTAATTCCTTTTTTAAATTTAATTCATTTTTGCAAATTAATTTCTTTTTTTAAAATTAATTCATTTTTGCAAATTAATTCCTTTTTTGATGATTAAATAGAAAATTGATTATTAATTAAATGTGCTAGGATATTTAATTAAATAAATAGGATAATTGATTAAAATGATTTACTTGGAATGATTAATTAATTAAATGAATATTTAATTAATTTAAGATGATTTATTTGCCATGTGACATTGATGATTAAGGAATTAATTAATTAGGTGCTCAAGATTGATTTAGTTGCCTTTGGTTAGGACCTTGGTGATGTGGTTGAGATTAGGGGCTCATGGTTTAGATGACCATTTTTAGGGTATTACAACAATAAGTAGTGTACAGTCCTTGGAATAGTAAAAATAGGTGAAAAAACATAGGTTTTCAAGAAACCTTAGCCATGACATCTACGAGAACAGTGAAATGAAGTAGTTAAAAGCTATGAAGGTCACTATTTAGAAACATTCTCAAGGGTCTTAAATTCAGTAAATAGAGGGATAAGGATGACATTCAAAGAGAAAATTATGAACTATCAAAAAGGAAGAAATCACATATGTAGATAGCAGTTTGAACTCACTAATATATATGTCAATATTTATGGGTTAAAGGCATGTAACTTCCTTGCTACGATGAGTAGTGAATAGATCTACATAAGAGTTAAAGAAGGGTAAGATAACTCTGAAGGTTTAATGAACTTCAGAGTTAAATAAAATTTCTTTTATTAAGCAACCAGTTCAACATATGTTCAAAGTATAGTTTTAGAAAGAAAGAGATGCACAATATATGGTTGTGTATCAAAACATTTTCTCTTTTGCACATACACTTTCAAACCAAGCACCTCCAATTGTAAGAGCTCCAAATCCTTTTTATAGACTTCCCTTGTATACTAGAGCTCCACCTTGAAGCTATAACTGTTGTTCCATGCACAAGCACTTAATTGTTTATTGTGCAATGCGACCTAATCTATGAATGGCGAAATCTTGTAAACCTATTAAATTCTCTTTTCTCGATTAAAATCTACCTCGCACACCTTTATTTGAGTATTTCCTAGGTTACGAAGCTTTCCTTACAAAAACATACCATAACCACATTGCAAAAAATCCAAAAGAGATTTATAGGGTACTTAGAAAGGGAAATTTATTACCCTATATGCAATAAATACCTAGATTTATCTCCAAGCTTATTGAAAAATTTGTAGCTCACTATGAGAATGTTGAATCACAGTGTAGATGGGTTGAAGAAGATGACTAGGGCATATAAATTGCAAAATATAAGGTTCAAAGCCTGATCAAAATACAAAATTGACTGACTTCCCACCATACCCATGATAACCCTTCTCGTCATTGTTGATAATTGCATCTTGATGATGCTGCTAGTTGCTAATGAATAGAGTGACAATTGCATATTTAACATGCATGAGATCAAAAAAAGAAAAGTTTTATTTTACGAAGTATTTTTTCTATTTAGACAATTAAAAAATTTATAATATAAAACATATGTTTTTTAGATGAAATTAATATTTTGTCTTAAATTAATGTCTTGAATACCTCAATTGTGTAATACTATATATTTAGTCATATTTAGTTATTTCTAGAAGTTAGAAATGTATTCTCCCTATGCATGAAAAAAAGGCTCTATCAGTAGAATCAAAAGAAAATTTATATTCTTTTAGAATCCTAAGATCCAACAATGGAGATTGAATTCATCCTATGGATGAGATTCAATGTACAACCCATTAGGGTTGTGGCTGGAAGTTTATAATGGTAATTGAAATGATTAATTATGATTAGCATCATGATGGGGGACCATGATGCTAGGTACCCATAACTTGGTGTAACATATATGTGTGCGTGCGTGTGTCTATATATATATATATACATATACATACATATATATGTATATATATCTATATATGAATGTATGTATGTATGTATGTATGTATGTATGTAGTATGTACTACATACATACATACATACATTCATATATAGATATATATACATATATATGTATGTATATATATAACTGTTGTTCAAGCATAAATCTAATGTTTATTTGTTCATTTTATCCGATCACCAAATTAGTCATTTATTTAGTCATTTATAGCTGTGTTGCAAAAATTGACTAGAATTTGGTCATTTTTACTTGTCATGACTAAAATTTTTAGTCACCTGGTCATTTATTTGTCATATTTCTACTAGTAATATTTTCATTTGCACACCTCTGCATTACAATATCTGGCCTTGTAGTTCAGGAGTTAAGATTGTCAATCACAAAGGAGGAGGTTATTTCCAAATTTTCATGTCACAACATCTTTTGCAAAAAAATTTAGGATTGATTGTTCTTCATATTGCACTAAAATAAAGTGTCTTAGAGGCATAACAAAATGCTCCACATTCCTTTGGATTGATAAATATTATGATGTGGATTTGAGGACATGTTCAATAAGGCCTAAAATTTAATCCATGCAAGTTTCATATGATTTGGTGTACCATAATGCAATTGTGATATAAAAAATCACACCTTGTATAATTGAGCGCGACAAATGGCACCTTCCTCCACATCATCGGAGGTCATGTACCATCGTCGCTTTTGTATTTTTTCCCACCTAAGATCACTTTGTCAGCTCTAGACTAGAATCTTACCAACTCTATCAACTTGTCATCCTCAGGACACTAGCATGATGCGCTAGCATCCCTCAAACCTGACAATTCCTAGGTGGCCGTTTGAGCATTACACCTGTACTTTGAAGGAATCATAATGCCTCTGATGGACTTGAAAAGCATTGAGAGAGGGGGGGGGGGTAAATCAGTGACACCAAAAATAAAACTACTTCA
This sequence comes from Cryptomeria japonica, assembly GCF_030272615.1. Classification (NCBI taxonomy): domain Eukaryota; kingdom Viridiplantae; phylum Streptophyta; class Pinopsida; order Cupressales; family Cupressaceae; genus Cryptomeria; species Cryptomeria japonica. Next base: position 467,106,093 of record NC_081411.1, on the reverse strand, counting down.
AACACTAACCGGTAGACGAACTTAACAAAACTTTTAAACACAATGCATGCAATCCAAAATGATATAACAACATCCACAATAAGTAAAACATCCACCATAACACAAGTGTTTGTATGTGGAAAACCCAAATAGGTAAAAACCATGGTGAGATGGAACTCACAAGTTAACTATCTACAGTAATAGATAACTGACCGGTTAAGGTCTACAAAGTGCTCTACTAGGAGCAAATCTTGTTAGAGATCGCAAAGCTTGATTAAAATCTATACCTTGTAAAAGGTAGTATCCTGTTAGGAGTAACCTCAGTAGAGGATTTGAACAATGAAGCTTTTTAGAGCTTACCTGGTTAGGGGATTTTGATTCTATTGTAATTGTTAGAAGACAATAAGATTTGTTTGATCTGTCTGTGTAGCACAATACTTTCTTGATTAGATCCTTTTAAGCATATTCAACATTGCTTCTCAACATATTCTACAAATTAACACTTTTTCCTTTGCATATAACATATCACTTTCACTCTTACAAAATAATTCATTGTGATGTCAATAAATATACATTTAGATTTCATGTTGGCCTCAAGAAATCATAACAGAATTTCCTAGGTGCAGTGTATCTGGTCAAGTGACTCATCACAAAAATACCACCAAACTGTCAGTGGTGATAACTCATCACACAATCTACGAATACCGGTTGGAACACTTAATACTAGTTAGAGTTAAACCACTTGTCCTTGACGTTTCTTAGATAGTCTGTGCTTGATCTTCATGTTGATACTGAGACAAGTATAACCAAGTGGTTATCTCCATGCATATACCAGTTGTCACCAAATACCAGTTAGAAATAAACCTATAGTATACTAGTTGTAGTATAAACAACTTGAATTCATACCGGTACATAATATAAACATATGTGTGTGTATGTGTTTCATCAATGACAATATATGATGAATTCATTACAATCATCATCAAGCCAACAATCTCCCCCTTTGGCATTGATGGCAACACTTAGAAAATTTTACAACAATACCGCTAAGTGGTGCTTACAAAAAATATTATACACATATAGACATACTCCCCCTTACTTCACACATCATACAAAATTTTCAAAAACACGCATACATATTTCTACTCCCCCTTTGAAAACAATGCCGAATTGAAAAAGAAATATATATATATATATATATATATATATATATATATATATATATATATATATATAAAATTTGTATGAAAGTGTTGAACATATATATATATATATATAATTTGTATGAAAGTGTTGAACATATACAACAATTTGAAAAACTGAATCAAGGTTCAGGCATTAGCAATCCTCAAAAAAATTGCACTAAAATTCCTCTTCAACTAAGATAAAACATTCTCCCATGTTTCCAACAAATTCTTAGTGAACTCAAGTGTAGACATGATCTGATTATGAAATTCCTCCATGGAATCTAGTGAACAAGTTTCTAGGGTAGCTAAAATAACTTTTACATGCGTGTAGGCTCTCTGTAGGATGTCCACTTGTGATGTGAGTTGACTCTTTAGTTCCTTTAATGACCAAAGTCTTTTTGCTTTCTCAAGATCATAGGTGTCTAACCCGTTGTACAAATCATCCACAGATTTTCTAAAAGCAAAAACAAAGTCTTGAAGTGGTACATATGTATTTCATATCTTCTCTAGTTCCTGCTTAGCTTTAGTATGCCTGCTATTGATATCAATAAAAATGAATGAAATATTAGAATTTGATGCAAGATACTTCCTTCTTGTTTCAATAGCTTGCCTTAATAAATCTTTATTAAGTGATAGAGCCAATTTCCTAGTATCAATCTCCTTCATAAGTTGTTCACCTCACTTCCTCCTATAACTCTTATCAACATATGTCTGGGCTGCTTCTTCAAGTGATGCAATTTGGTCAGATGCATCTGCAACTAATTGACCAAGTTTGCTAATGGGTGTTGTTAGGTGCCCAGTAGTAGTTTTCGATAGTAGATTTGTTAGAATATCTATTGCTTTCTGAATAGTTTCTGCTTCTATCCTTTGTTCCTTAAGTCTTTTCTTGTGTGCTCTAGATTGCATGACATTTGCAATCTTCATCATTTTAGATGCACTCATATTATCAACATTTATAGGCCCTGAAATGCCTAAGGAGTCATCTTCATCTTCATCATTCTGTTGTAAGACTAATTGTGTTGTCGGTTCAAAAGATGTTACCTTAACAATTTATTTTTCTTGTTCTTTCTCCATTTCTTGCTCAGATGACTGAGTACCAATTTTTGCATCAGATTCCTTCTGAATATCTTGTGAAATCAGTGGGGATTGGGGTTTCACTGGTTGTTCTTTTTTTGGTGGAATATCCACTTCTTGTTGAGTTGTCGGTTCCTCAACTGAAGTAACCTATAAGACAGTGATCACGGGTGGCTACATATCAGGTACAATGATTTCCTCAGTTAGATCAATTGTATCCTGAATATCATCAATATCATGGATAAGAGTGTCATCCTTCCTCTCATCATCTTGCACATCTTTATCCATTTCAGGTATATCATCATTATCCTATTCATTCTGAGAATAACATATGAGCTCTTCCATCCATTGGATGCTATAGGCTATTTGATGAGTTTCAATCTCAATAATTTGCTTCTTTCCACTAAGTAACTTCAATCTTCTTGCTTTGAAAGCAAATTGAATTTTGTACTAATCAACTAAAGCACTTATTTCATCCTTGGATAATTTAGGAAAATATTGCACAAATATCTCATCTATAATTTTGTTTTCTTCCTTTATAGCTTCCTCTCATTTATTCAAAATAATAGTGTACAAATAATTAGAGATATCTTTTTCAAGATCATGTGGTAATCTAATGTAATGACACAATTGATTGATTACCCATTGAATGATTTTCTCCTTCTCATCTTCAGTGAAGGAATCAAAATGTTCTTTGACATTGTCAAATATTTTTCTCCCTAATGTCTTCATTGATCTTTCAGAGTGGGTTTTAGGCTTGAAAGTTGAGATATCAATAGGAACAGTTGCCTTTGACACATTTTTCACTAACTTTTCTACTCTACTGGTAGCTTTCATCTTCTTAGGTTCTTCTTCAGTGTCAATTCCTTCAGATTCTTCTTGAAGAGTTAACTTTCGACTTCTTTTCTTTGTCTCCTTTTTCATATACACCTTAGGTTATGGTTCCTTTTTGTTTTGGATGCTCTGTGTCATTCTATTACTTTTCATCACAAGAGGTGCATCCTCAACTTTCTTTTTCTTACCTTTACCGCTTGTGGTCAGAACAATACTTGTTTCAGCTTGTGCAGTCTGCTCTTTCACTGAACTCAATTTTGCCTTCTTTTTATCTACAGGTGATGCCAACAGGTTATTGGCATAGCCAATCAACAAGTCATAGTTAACCTCCTAACTCATATCTTCCATTTCTTCCTCTCTAGGCTCAATTGCCTCCATCAAACAAAAATCAGTAGTAACTATAAAAACAATGTCTTTGGAAAATTGTTTTACCACATCCTTAGGAAATCTTACTCTCATGCTCATCTTTTTCTAAAATTCATTGAAGTATTTGTTCATAGCGGAAGAGAAAGTATTCCTTACAGCCTTGATGTTTTTCTTGATCTGGGCAGATACCGGTAGATCCTTAGACCATTCGAGATCTCTAATTCCCGATAGGAAATTCTGAAAATAAAAGAATAGCCCGATCAATAATTGTCCATATTTATACTTTAGGCTAATGTCCTTCTTGATAGATTATAGATTTACAAACAATTGTCTCCTTATGGCCTCACATAGGTCATAATTTGCATTTTCAGCTATCATCCTGTAAGCAGTATGCACTGCTACTGATGGAACACTATTCATTTTGCTAGAGTAGAATACCTGGTAGCCTATGACCATAGCTACTAATTTTACCACTGGGTATCTGATATTGTTAACAGAGAAGACAAGACCATTAGAGGTAGAACCGGTTAGGGTATTTACTGTATCTTTTAAAATGCATCTCAACTGAGGTACTTCATCGGTTGAGTGAAAACTAGTTATGGCCTGAATATCTTCCTTGGTTATGGTATGAGTCCTCTCTAAGTACATGTTGTCCCCATGAACTCTACCCAAGATAATTCAGATATTCTCTTCTCCAAAATCTTCAAGTAAGTCGTGTTATGAAATTTTTTCTTGAAAACCCTAATATACTCTGTTTGAATTTTCATCACAAAGTGATTTCAACTGAGAATATATTGACAGTGACCCTAAATCCTAAATTTAGTTGGACAAATCTCCTTTTACTACAACACCGCTAGGAACTTATGACAAAGCATTATAAGACACAATATTTTCTGCTTTTACAACTTCCATAGGTTCTGACGTGATCATCAATTTCCCTACTGTCTTAGAAGACGATGACATTCTGGATAAACTAGATTTTGAAGCAAGATTATCAAGAAATACCTTATTTCACGCACTGCCTCGATTATCGGTTGAATGCCCAAGTGCACACCAATTTTGTCTTCTCCAAACTTCAAATCAACTTGATTACTCAAATCTTAATGCAACTTTGACTGAAATCAGCTAATAATCTTTACTTAGATCTGCAAACGCTCAAAATTTCTTTCTTGAATGCGCTAGGGTAAAAATAAAAAAGTGACAAATCGCTTTTATCCTTTTTACCTACTGTAATAAATGTTCTACCATTAGGGTTAGAAACCCTAATTAGACTGCTTAAGGAAAAATTGGTTCATAACTAAATGAAAAAAAGTTATCAAAATTTCATGCTTTCAAATTCTCTTACCACATATTTACTTCAAGGGGTCCGGAGGTGGATTTACCATTATGCTCCCCTTAGCCATACAAAAAGGCTTAATTCATTGGTGTATGATTCTCTTCATTGGGTGAAGGAATAACTTTCTCTCTGGGTGAGTCATCACCCTTCTTCTTCCAAGTTTGATTCATTTCTTCTCTTATTTCTTCAATATTTACCTTCTTCATGTCTTTCTAATCTTCAGAAGGGTTGACCGGTTTTCTCTTTCTGGATCTACAAAATTTTGGCAAGTGCCCCGGTTTGTCACAATGATAGCAGGCCATACCGGATGATTTCCAAGGTCCTGCATTACCTCTCCCAGTTCTTCTTCTGCAATTCATAGCCACATGACAAATTTTTTTACAGATGGTGCATATGACATTTGTTACCTTTTCCATCTCAAATGGACTAACCAGTTGCTAGTTAATATTGACCCAGTTGTCAAAACTCCTCATCCAGTTATCATTTGGTCTTGGATGCATATGCGGTACATGATTATTTGCTCCATATCTGCATTCAACTGATCTATGTCCATATATTCTACATGTGAAGCAATGAAATTCAAATTTATTGGACACATACCTAGCATAGTATTGTAGCTTGCATTTCTGTTAGGTTTGTCTCTACAAACATTTGCAGCATGACCAGGTTTATGGAAAACAAAACAAACAGGTTTAAAGACCTTCTTACCGGTAGGTTTCTTGACCTTAGGAGAAGATTTGTTCTTAAGAATGTTTCTCTTTGTACCAAATGATTCTCCTTTCTCAGATGTGTTAAAATCAAGTCCAGAGGTATCACCTTTCATCCTTTGTGATTGGATTTGTTCATCTAGCAAGATAGAACTCTTGTTGCACTTTTCCAGTTTCTCATTAGCTTCGGTGAGGTGCCTGGTGAGATATTCATTATGTTTTGACAGGTTCTCTCTCCGAGATGATGCTAGTTCAAGATCTAGCAGTAAATTCCCTTTTTCTTCTCTTTCTGCAACCAAATTCTCATGCATAGTGATATTTTGCCACTTGATCTTGGCAATCACTTGATCTCTTTCCTTGATAAGATCTTCAGTTGTTCTTCTAGCTTCCACTTCCTAACTCATGCGGATTGTTAAACCTTCCAACTCTCTCCTTAGATTTAGTTTCTCACCATTGATAATGCCATTACTTAATCTACCTACATAAGTAATAAGCATTTACTTTCTTCCAGATCAATACCTCATAATATCAATCATTATACACACATAGGTGCATCATAGCAATACCTAACACTCTTGATATGCAACCTACTTAATCTTTCATTTAATATGAGATTCTATCTTTCAATGCATAACTACTTCACTTTTTCTCTTAGGTTCATTTTATACTCCAAGTCCAAATGTTCCTATTACCATTAACCAACCTTCGACTCTTAGGTTCCTTTTTAAGTAAATAAAAGGGGGTAATTTGTATTCTTTAATTTAAAACTCATTTCACCCAGGTCAATGGTTTAATTTATTTTACCTACCCTTGGATTTGATTGACTGGAAGTTTATGGTAGGTAGAAAATATATTTTCTTTTCTTGAACTTTGGGAAGGTAGGTATAGAATATAATATTTTTGAATATTTTGATTGGAGGATGGTTTTTCTTGGTTTTGTTTTGATTTTTGATTTTTGATAAATAGGCCTTCTTGTGCATTCACAAGGGTTGGCATCTTTGGTGAATGAATTTCTAAGATTGATTAGGAGGCTAGGTGTTTTAGTTTTTTTTTAGTGTAGTGCTATGCATTATGAAGACTCACATTATCTGATTCTCGTACAAATGATAGAATAGTGTCCACTTCGAGTAGATTCCCTTTTCACCTTGGTAGATTTGATCAGACCCTTGTTTTGTACAATGGATATGAAAGACTTGATTGGATTTGCACAAGTCTGAGTTTTATTTTATGAGTGTATTTTTTTTTTAGTCTCGCCATTCTTGCCCACAAGTTATAGCATGAGCTAAGCTTACATGTATAACACTGCCCTATTTTAATGTATTGATATTTTCTTGCAAAAGTCACTTTTGAAATTGTGTGTCTGGTCATGTGCTAACAGAGACTGCTTTCTTATTATGATATTTTGCTTGTAACATGATTTGAATTGGCTCTCTATTAAAAGTGGAATTTGTGGAAATTGAATGCCCTCATGATGGTTCATGCATTGAGGATGAATTTTGATTACTGCTGATTTTGGGACAGTGAGTGCATTGTCGTCACTGAGATTACTTTGAATATTGCAGCAGTTCATTATTTCAGAGTAGGTTATTTTCATAGACAAGAGGCTCCTTGTTTTATTTGTATTTGGCTTTTAATTTGTATTTTGAACATGCGTTCTGCTGCAATATTCAAAGTAATCTCAGTAATGCACTCACTATCCCAAAATCAGCAGTTCATTATTTCAACGTATGTTATTTTCATAGACAAGAGGCTCCTTGTTTTATTTGTTTTTGGCTTTTAATTTGTATTTTGAACATGCGTTCTTGTGTAAGAGGTTTTCATGGCATTTTGATTAGATTACTTTAGAGCCTCTTGCATTTTGATTGTGAGACCATGTAGGGGGAGTGGACTCCTATATGACGCCATGGGGTCATGAGAGATGGGTTGTCATGAGGTTCCTTGTAAGGATGTATGAAGTCCAAACCTTTATGGGTGTATAGGAGTTTACCGGATATCTTAATCAAGTGATAACTAAATAATGAATGGGTTTGGGTAGTTAGATAATCTAAAAAGATAATAACGTATCAGTGCCTCATGACTCAGACCTAGGGAGGATGTTTTATGCTGAGCATGAGAAGACCATGGAGATGGTAAGCCAGTCTCCCTTGGTCTCTCTCCCAAGGTCGAGATGGCTCCACATGCCCATAGGCTTGTGCCCATTTTGTTTTTCAGCATGCGATGACACTCTCTTGTGCATGTGAGTCCCTTGCACTATGTTCATGATTTTCTTTATGTTGCTAGCCTCTGGAAGTTGTTCTTGTTTGGGGTATTGATTCTTGCATGAGATCCCTTTGTGGTCTAAGCCTTTTGGTCATAGGTGCCAGCTTAGGGTTAGAGTGCATGTAGGGACCTTGTATCATCTCCACGCACGAAGGGTGGATTCTTTTGGTTCCACATGGTCGGGTGGTTGGTGCTTTTAAACCATTGGGATGTTCCTATCTTTGGATTCTTCTTGCATGGTGAGGATGCTTCTTTAGATAGTTCATGGATAATAATGGTACCAAGAATGTAAATGATGATGTGATTTATGTATTGAAATTCTTATGTAATGTTTGTAATAGAAATCATGCTTATGAGAAATGACTAGGTTGTTCTAGTTATAGTGATAGCTTTTAGTTATGGTATGTGATTGTAATGATGAACCTTGAGATGTATTGTAACACATTTATATTAAATTAAATGGATGCATGAGATGTGGATAATTATTGTGGTTTGGAATTATATTATGCATTTTGTATTCTTGATGAGTTATGATAATGGTAATAGCCTAGAAATTATGTTTTTAACTAATTCTTTAAGTAGAAGAAATTATATGCCTTGGTAGGATGTATGAGTATGAGTAATATTGGAAGATATCTTAGGACATGTTTATGAGTTGTGATTGAATAATTTGAATTTATAGTATCATACTTCGTAGTCAGTGATCTAATGGTAGGATTGAAATCTTATAATGCTGGGGATGTAGTTTAATGTTCCTTATGAAAATATTGTATGGATGTTCTTAATGAATGAATTACTAATCTTATTAATGGAAATTACTAGTAAGTGTATGGGAAGAGGATAAAATGAATGCTTGGCTTTTAGGAAAGGATTAGAATGTATCATGTGTTATGGTTTAAGATTATATCTCCATTTGGTGGATGTTATTAGTTGTTATGGAATTAGGATATTGTATCTTAGTTTGTGTTGAGATGAATTCGTGTAGTTACTTAATTTGTAATAAGATGATTGTTGGTTAATTGATATAGTGTAATATATTTTTGGAGTATTAAATGAGATATGGGTTAAATGTTTAGGAAGACTCTGTGATTATTGCCTTATGTATTTAGGAATTATGATGAAGTAATAAGCATGCTAGGAGAATAGAATCATAAATGGAAATGGTGTTAATGCAATGTAAGGGTTAATCTTGGTATGTGAGTGGTGATGTCAATAGTCGAAGGTTGCTTGATTACTCAAATCTTAATGCAACTTCGACTGAAATCAGCTAATAATCTTAAAAATGAACTTGGGTGAAATGAGTTTTAAATAAAAGAATACAAATTACGCCCTTTTATTTACTTAAAAATGAACCTAAGAGTCGAAGGTTGGTTAATGGTAATAGGAACATTTGGACTTGGAGTATAAAATGAACCTAAGAGAAAAAGGGAAGTAGCTATGCATTGTGTAGTACCCCGTTTTGATCGGACTTATTAGACTGATTTTGTGTTTCAGTTTACTTTTCAGTTGGCACTTGATTGCTCGTCACTTTGCAGACGTATTTGATATTATATCATGTTTATCTGGATATTGGATGCATGAGTTACTTTCATTATTTCAGTATTGGTGATTTCTAGTGTTTCGTGGATTATTGCTCGTACTGACATTTTACTTTATCTAGTTGATGTGTCATATATATGTTGCGTGTTTGCTATTGTATTGGATGCAAGGGGACGATTTTCCTTCACTCGTTTCGATGAGACAGGGAACGTCGCGATTCTCCTTCATCGGTGTGCGTGCCGTGTATTCTATATCTATATGCATGTATGTGTGCTTCGGTGATGCAGGATATTGCAGGTACAAGTACCGGGTTGGTACGGGGTATCGTCTCCACCTGGCTTCACAGGTCTGAGCGTGCCTTATATGTCCGATGGGAGTGGAGGAGATAGCTTTTGACCCTAGTCCTTACCTCAGTCTGTTATTGTGAGTGCCGTCGGTTGGTCGTTCATCCCTTTTGTCTGAATTTTGAGTCTTTTTACTTTTCCTCGACTTGCGTGCCTTGGTGGTTCGGTTAATTATTTAAGTTTAAGTTGTCATTATTGTTGACTTGAGCGATTCATTCCTTATTATGCCTTATGTTTTGAATCAAGCGTAATTGATTAGTTATTAAATTTTAACTGTTAGTGGCTTATTTGGAAAAGAAGTCGTGTTTAGATCCAACGAAAGAAATGGAATAGATTAGTTAATTGCTTTTAAATATATTCAAATTAAGTTAACTCATTGCTTTCCTATTTAGTAGAAAAATTGATTAAATTGCTGCTTATGAAAATGTAATTTTTAAAAAGAGGGAATTTTTCATTTAATGTTTTGAGAAATTTGAAAAAGGAAAAATAGAAAAAGAAAGAAAGTCAATGGGGAATTTTAATGTTTTTTTTTAATAGAAATTTTGGGCAACCTAGAAAATTAGGTTAAGAGATTTTTCTTACTAAGCCATTTTTGGAGGAGATTTTGGGGGTTATGCTTATTTTGGAGGAGGAGAAAGAAATTTTGGAAAATTGGCTTGAAGGGTGGATTTGGGTGTGAACCAGTTGGGATTCTTGCTTGGAAATCAAAAGGTTGGTTGAATCCTTGCTTATTGCAACAAAAAAATCATTGCTTTCCTTCCACTTGCTGTTAATTGTTTAAAATCTTGAAGTGTTTGTTTGTTATGGGTTATGGAGGAAGAATTCTACTATTTGGTTATCAAATTTAAACTTAATTTCTTCCCATGTAGTTTCCTTAACTAAATTCATATTGTTTCATCTTTGCTATGCAAGAAATTTCTTTGTTTATCATGCTGTTTGTAATTAGGAATTTTGATGGGTTTTGGTAGTGTTATGCTGGCAAAATTTTGCCAAGCATTCATAAAATATCTCTCCCTAGAAATTTCCAGTTTTAAAAATGATAGTTATGAGTTAAAATTCCTTGTTCATGCTTGATTGGAAGCAAATAGTTTCAATTGGGGTTTGGGGATTTAGTCTATTCCCATTTAATTAAACTTTTAAAGCAAACTGGGCTAATTTGAATGAAATATTAATGCCCTTGTTTTGTCTCAGAAGATTGGTTATTGCTGGTAAAATTGTGACTCCTTTTAAATTAATTTTGTTTGTTGTATGTTGATAAAAATTGATGGCTGGGAGATTAATTTTTTTATTGTGTTTGACAGAGGTTTTCACCTCTGTCTGTGTCTTGAGTTTCTGTTCTTTTTTTTAGCCTTTGTCGTTTTTTACTTAAATCAAGTTTTAAACTGTTAAATTCAATAAAATTAGATTGTTTAAATTTAAATTTAACTGTGTTGGGGGCGGTGGCGGGGAGCTGGGCTCGACCCAGCCACGCACCCCCCTTCCCTTCCCTTTTTGTTGTGCTCGCTGCATCCCCAGCGTGGGTAGCAGCAGCGCTGCTTTCCCCAAGCTGGGAATGCAACTCGCTGCATTTCCCAGTTTGGGAAAGTCAACACTTGCTGCCTGTGGGTTCGTGGGGGCCCACGGGGGTTTAAAATTGTTTTTTTTTAATGTTTTTTGTTGTTAGTTTTAAAAAAATGAAAATGATAATTATTAAGTTAGTGGTAAGTAATATGATTAGTGTTATGGTATATTTAATACTATATGGTAAGATATTGTTATTTTATTAAAAAAATAATAATATGTTATCATGTAATATTAAATAACAATATTATGTTAAAGGTTTTTAATAAATTCTATGCGCGTTATTCGTTTTAGTATTAAGCAATAATATATTGTTATTTTAACAATAATAACAATATGTTATTATTTAATATTAAATAATAATAATGTGTTAAATATAGTTTACGATGATGTTAAGATTAATGAGTAATTCTTTTGATTTAGTAATGGGGATTAATTGCTTGGTATCGTGAAAAATAAATCAAATGATTTAGAGGTTAGTAGTAATGTTGATATTAAGGAAAGTCGGACTAAATTTAATATTGGTGTTGGTTATCCAAGTATTATAAAATAGTTGTATGAGGATTGTATTCGTCAAATAGATGTTATTTTGGAATTATTTTATAATAGCTTGTATACATTTGTTCAATTTGATTTAAATGTTGACTGCTCAAAGAAAGATTGTTGTAGTGTTTTTATCATTGCAGTCTAGTCGTTTTAATGTCGTCGCATTATGTTTAAAATGGTCATTATGTTGTCGATGTTTGCCTTGGTCAGGTGTCGTTGTTCAAACCTTGAGGAAGTGGGCTTTTATGTGATATGTCCCTTATGGTTAACTCTGGGTTTGTGACTGTGAGTCCTACACCTGTGTTATGTCTAGATAATTTATGGTTGTAGTCCACCATAGAGTTCTCATAGATAGTCTTATCCAGTTGGTGACCTAGTAGAGAGAGTGGCTTTCGGGCGGGGGCCGCACCCAAAGTGGATGGCAGGATAACCCCTCGAAAGTCAGCTATTAAGTGATAACCTAATAATTGTTTAGGGGGTGGGTAGTTATTAATTTAATTAAGATAATACACCCCGTACACGGTTGAGTGCTTGTATAGGCTCAAGGTGTTTGGGAAGGCCTGGAATGGCAAACCTACCACCTTGTCTTCACGAAAGGATGGTAGGGTCCGCATGATGCTTAGATGGAGCCGGGGGTTCGGGAGAGGTTACCAGGATAACCCATGATGGGGGCCGGGACCTATGGAGACCTTCCTAGGGTAACCATGTTAAGCCATGTGATGACACTCTCTCTCTAGGGTCGCTAATGTTTTGTGAGTCGAGTCACTTGTGTATTGCGGAGTCGTTTGTACTGTTGTTCTTTTCTTGCTTGCTTGAGGGTCGTCTGCTATCTCCTAGCACGGTGGGGTGGTTCCATTATGGGATCACATGGTCGGGTGGTAGTGCCACTTCCCATCGGATGCCTTGTTCCTACCTTCACGCGAGGATTGGCTTCGCCGGTGCATCTTGGTTCGTGCTTCTTGTAGCACTTATATTTTCTTGATTTCGTACTTTGAGGCCGTGTGGTCATTGTATCAACAACTTGTAAAAAAATTTGTAATTTATTGTTCTATGGAAGCCATGTAATTTTATGGAATATTGTAATTTAAGTCATGGGATGTATATTGTTTCAGTTATCTTTCCTATTTGTATAAATGAATCTTTGGAAGTATGTATGTTGTAATTCTGTAAGCCTATCTTTTGAAGATCAATTTATGAATATGAATTATTTTATCGTTATTGGCTTTCCTTAATTTAAATGGAAGATTGGATTAATTTTGTGATGTGGTTTTTATTTTGAAGTAATCTTCGTTAGTAACCCTTTAGGATGTAATGTTAGTCTTCCGCTTATGTTAGTTATTAAGCAAGGTTATGATTATTTCCATTAATCTTTAAAAAAAAAGATTATTGCGCCTTTTAGTTGCCTTGTTGTGTTGCTATCCTTTAGGGTTCCTGGCGGGGCATTACACATTGACTTGGGTGAAATGAGTTTTAAATAAAAGAATACAAATTACCCCCTTTTATTTACTTAAAAAGGAACCTAAGAGTCGAAGGTTGGTTAATGGTAATAGGAACATTTGGACTTGGAGTATAAAATGAACCTAAGAGAAAAAGGGAAGTAGCTATGCATTGAAAGATAGAATCTCATATTAAATGAAAGATTAAGTAGGTTGCATATCAAGAGTGTTAGGTATTGCTATGATGCACCTATGTGTGTATAATGATTGATATTATGAGGTATTGATCTAGAAGAAAGTAAATGCTTATTACTCATGTAGGTAGATTAAGTAATGGCATTATCAACAGTGAGAAACTAAATCTGAGGAGAGAGTTGGAAGGTTTAACAATCTGCATGAGTTAGGAAGTGGAAGCCAGAAGAACAGTTGAAGATCTTATCAAGGAAAGAGATCAAGTGATTGCCAAGATCAAGTGGGAAAATATCACTATGCATGAGAATTTGGTTGCAGAAAGAGAAGAAAAAGGGAATTTACCGCTAGATCTTGAACTAGCATCATCTCAGAGAGAGAACCTGTCAAAACATAATGAAGATCTCACCAGGAACCTCACCAAAGCTAATGAGAAACTAGAAAAGTTCAACAAGAGTTCTATCTTGCTATATGAACAAATCCAATCACAAAGAATGAAAGTTGATACCTCTGGACTTGATTTTAACACATCTGAGAAAGGAGAATCATCTGGTACAAAGAGAAACACTCTTAAGAACAAATCTTCTCCTAAGGTCAAGAAACCTACTGGTAAGAAGGTCTTTAAACCTGTTTGTTTTGTTTGCCATAAACCTGGTCATGCTGCAAATGTTTGTAGAGACAAACCTAACAGAAATGCAAGCTACAATACTATGCTAGGTATGTGTCCAATAAATTTGAATTTCATTGCTTCACATGTAGAATGTATGGACATAGATTAGTTGAATGCAGATATGGAGAAAATAATCATGTACCGCATATGCATCCAAGACCAAATGATAACTGGATGAGGAATTTTGACAACCGGGTCAATATGAACTGGCAAAGACCCTAGGACAACCAGTTTAGTCCATTTGAGATGGAAAAGGTAACAAATGTCATATGCACCATTTGTAAATTTTTTTTCCATGTGGCTATGAATTGCAGAAGAAGAACTGGGAGAGGTAATGCAGGACCTTGGAAATCATCCGGTATGGCCTGCTATCATTGTAACAAATCAAGGCACTTGGCAAAATTTTGTAGATCCAGGAAGAGAAAACTGGTCAACCCTTCTGAAGATTAGAAAGGCAAGCATAAGGTCAATATTGAAGAAATAAGAGAAGAAATGAATCAAACTTGGAAGAAGAAGGGTGACAACTCACCCAGAGAGAAAGCTATTCCTTCACCCATTGAAGAGAATCATACACCAATGAATTAAGCCTTTTCGTATGGCAAAGGGGAGCATAACGGTAAATCCACCTCCGGACCCCTTGAAGTAAATATGTGGTAAGAGAATTTGAAAGCATGAAATTTTGATAACTTTTTGTCATTTAGTTATGAACCGATTTTTCCTTAAGCGGTCTAATTAGGGTTTCTAACCCTAATGGTAGAACATTTATTGCAGTAGGTAAAAAGGATAAAAGTGAGTTTTCACTTTGTTATTTTTACCCTAAGGCATTCGAGAAAGAAATTTTGAGCATTTGCAGAGCTAAGTAAAGATTATTAGCTGATTTTAGTCGAAGTTGCATTAAGATTTGAGTAATCAAGCAACCTTCGACTATTAACATCACCACTCACATACCAAGATTAACCCTTACATTGCATCAACACCATTTCCATTTATGATTAACTTCCACATAATCATTTATGATTCTATGCTCCTAGCATGCTTATTACTTCATCATAATTCCTAAATACATAAGGCAATAATCACAAAGTCTTCCTAAACATTTAACCCATAGCTCATTTAATACTCCAAAAATATATTACACTATATCAATTAACCAACAATCATCTTATTACAAATTAAGTAACTACACGAATTCATCTCAACACAAACTAAGATACAATATCCTAATTCCATGACAACTAATAACATCCACCAAATGGAGATATAATCTTAAACCATAACACATGATACATTCTAATCCTTTCCTAAAATACAAGCATTCATTTTATCGTCTTCCCATACACTTACTAGTAATTTCCTTTAATAAGATTAGTAATTTATTCATTAACAACATCCATACAATATTTTTGTAAGGGACATTAAACTACATCCCCAGCATTATAAGATTTCAATCCTACCATTAGATCACTGACTACGAAGTATGATACTATAAATTCAAATTATTCAATCACAACTCATGAACATGTCCTAAGATATCTTCCAATATTACTCATCCTCATACATCCTACCAAGGCATATAATTTCATCTACTTAAAGAATTAGTTAAAGACATAATTTATAGGCTATTACCATTATCATAACTCATCAATAATACAAAATGCATCATTTAATTCCGAACCACAATAATTATCCACATCTCATGCATCCATTTAATTTAATAGAAGTGTGTTATAATACATCTCAAGGTTCATCATTACAATCACATACCATAACCAAAAGCTATCACTATAACTAGAACAACCTAGTCATTTCTCATAAGCATGATTTCTATTACAACCATTACATAAGAATTTCATTACATAAATCACATCATCATTTACATTCTTGGTACCATTATTATCCATGAACTATCTGAAGATGCATCCTCACCATGCAGGAAGAATCCAAAGATAGGAACATCCCAATGGTTTAAAAGCACCAACCACCCAACCATGTGGAACCAAAAGAATCCACCCTCCATGCTTGGAGATGATACAAGGTCCCTACACGCACTCTAACCCTAAGCTAGCACCTATGACCAAAAGACTTAGACCACAAAGGGATCTAATGCAAGAATCAATACCCCAAACAAGAACAACTTCCAGAGGCTGGTAACATAAAGCAAATCATGAACATAGCGCAAGGGACTCACATGCACAAGAGAGTGACATCGCATGCTTAAAAAAAAATGGGCACAAGCCTATGGGCATGCAGAGCCATCTCGACCTTGGGAGAGAGACCAAGGGAGACTGGCTTACCATCTCCATGGTCTTCTCATGCTCAGCATAAAACATCCTCCCTAGGTCTGAGTCATGAGGCACTGATAAGTTATTATCTTTTTAGATTATCTAACTACCCAAAGCCATTCATTATTTAGTTATCACTTGATTAAGATATCCGATAAACTCTTGTACACCCATAAAGGTCTGGACTTCATACATCCTTACAAGGAACCTCATGACAACCCATCTCTCATGACCCCATGGCATCGTATAGGAGTCCACTCCCCCTACATGGTCCCATAATCAAAATGCAAGAGGCTCTAAAGTAATCTAATCAAAATGCCATGAAAACCTCTTACACAAGAACGCATGTTCAAAATACAAATTAAAAGCCAAAAACAAATAAAACAAGGAGCCTCCTGTCTATGAAAATAACATACTCTGAAATAATGAACTGCTGCAATATTCAAAGTAATCTCAGTGACGACAACGCACTCGCTGTCCCAAAATCAGCAGTAATCAAAATTCATCCTCAATGCATGAACCATCATGAGGGCATTCAATTTCCACAAATTCCACTTCAATAGAAAGCCAATTGAAATCACGTTACAAGCAAAATATCATAATAAGAAAGTAGTCTCTGGTAGCACATGACTAGACACACAATTTCAAAAGCGACTTTTGCAAGAAAATATCAATACATTAAAATAGGGTAGTGTTATACATATAAGCTTAGCTCACGCTATAACTTGTGGGCAAGAATGGTGGGACTCAAAAAAAAAAATGCACTCATAAAATAAAACTTAGAGTTGTGCAAATCCAATCAAGTCTTTCATATCCATTGTACAAAACAAGGGTCCGATCAAATCTACCAAGGTGAAAAGGGAATCTACTCGAAGTGGACACTATTCCATCATTCGTACGAGAATCAAATAATGTGAATCTTCATAATGCATAGCACTACACTAAAAATAACTAAAACACCTAGCCTCCTAATCAATCTTAGAAATTCATTCACCAAAGATGCCAACCCCCGTGAATGCATAGGAAGGCCTATTTATCAAAAATCAAAAATCAAAACAAAACCAAGAAAAACCATCCTCCAATCAAAATATTCAAAAATATTATATTCTATACCTACCTTCCCAAAGTTCAAGAAAAGAAAATATATTTTCTACCTACCATAAACTTCCAGTCAATCAAATCCAAGGGTAGGTAAAATAAATTAAACCATTGACCTGGGTGAAAATGAGTTTTAAATAAAAGAATACAAATTACCCCCTTTTATTTACTTAATGGGTAATTTTCAACTTCCTCAGCTAAAGCATCAATATTGGCCTCATTTGAAGAACTGTTATCAGATATTTCCAATAGTTGTTTAGTTAGTTCTCTTCTTTTGACTTGTGAAGCTTTCAGTTTGATTGTAAGGTTTTTGAGCTCATTTCTACTAGCTTCAAGCTCTCTAGCCATCTCAAAATAGCTCATGTCCCCCATGGTGGTTTCAAGGCTCCCTTTTAAGCGATTAGGCTTAAAAGAAGTTAGTCTCTGATACCAATTGATGGACTTGAAAAGAACTGAGAGGGGGGGGGGTGACTCAATGACACTAAAAATAAAACTACTTCAAACACTAATCGGTAAATGAACTTAACAAAACTTTTAAACACAATGCATGCAATCCAAAATGATATAACAACATCCACAATAAGTAAAAAATCCACCATAACACAAGTGTTTGTACGTGGAAAACCCAAATAGGTAAAAACCATAGTGAGATGGAACTCACAAGTTAACTATGTGCAATAATAGATAACTGATCGGTTAAGGTCTACAAAGTTCTCTGCTAGGAGAAAATCTTGTTAGAGATCCCAAAGCTTGATTAAAAGCTATACCCTGTAAAAGGTAGTACCCTATTAGGAGTAACCTCAGTAGAGGATTTATGAATCCAAACTAATGGATCACCCTTTTAGAGGATTTGAACAATGAAGCTTGTTAGGGCTTACCCAGTTAGGGGATTTTGATTCTATTGTAATTGGTAGAAGACAATAGGATTTGTTTGATCTGCCTGTTTAACACAATACTTTCTTGATAAGATCCTTTTAAGCATATTCAACACTGTTTCTCAACATATTCTACAACTTAACACTTTTTCTTGTGCACATAACATATCACTTTTTCTCTTACAAAATAATTCATTGTGATGTCAATTAATAGACATTTAGATTTCATGTCGGCTTCAAGAAATCATAACACAATTTCCTAGGTGCAGTGTATCTAGTCAAGTGATTATAACTCATCACAAAAATTTCACCAAACTATCAGTGGTGATAACTCATCACACAATCTATGAATATCAGTTGTAACACTTAATACCAATTAGAGTTAAATTGCTTGTCCTTGATGCTTCTTAGATTGTCTCCGTTGGATCTTCATGTTGATGTTGAGACAAGTATAACCAAGTGGTTATCTCCATGCATATACTGGTTGTCACCAAATATCAGTTAGAAATAAACCTATAGTATAACGGTTGTAGTATAAACAACTTGAAGTCATACTGGTAGACAATATAAACATATATGTGTGTGTATGTGTTTCATCAATGACAACATATGATGAATTCATTACAATCATCATCGAGCCAACAACCTCTACATGTGCCCACTATAGTTGGTTTTCCTTCCAAGGCCTATATCTCTCCTGTTTGAAGGCATTTTGGGGGATTCTTGATCATTTTCTTGAAGGTTGAAGATTTTGGTGATCTTCTTGAGGAATATTCATAGGTTTTCACAAGACCACCATTGTTGTAGTCTCTTGAACAACTCACAGTGTTGTCTTCACAAGTCTTGAAAGGGGAGTTCACTTACTTTCCTCAATTTATTTATATATTCATAAATTTATTTCAATATATCTATTATCTTAATCATGTTTCTTTCATCTTTATCATTCCATTTCACCACTACTATTACCCGAGTTGTCCATGGAGGTGGAAACACCAAAACAAGGGTCTGACTGAGGCAAACTCCAAAACACAACCCCCAACATTTCCTTCTCTCTTGTGTGGAGGTTTATAGTCATAGGAAGGAAATCATCTTGTGGGAGGCTTCAATTGTGGACTGGTTGTGAGCTTCCCTCATTCCTTTTTTCCCATTTCATTCTAGTATTTCATATTCTATGTTATTAGCTTAGTTTGTCATTTTCCATGTTTATTTAGTAATATAGTCACGTCTGTCATTTTCATACGATCTTTGTACCTCATTCATACAAGACGATAGCACACCGCATTGGTGTCCTAGTTCCATGTGCTCATCCTCAAGACATAGGATTAATAGAGTCATTCAAGAACTTTGTTTGTTAGTCATTTATCTTATTATGTACTTAGTTTTTCATTTTCATCCCCAGACTCACCCTTAGCACCTATTTAAGTGAGGTAGAGAGAAGGTAGTTTTGTTCCTTGAGGTCCATCTCCTTGAGGGTAATAGATCTAGTCCTCTACATTTTGGTGAACCCAACATGAACCAATTGCATTGTCATTTTCTTTAGTCTTAATTTCTTAATTGCATTCAAACTCTTTGGCAAAGCAAAAAGAAAGAAAACAAAAAGACGACCATAATCACATCTCAAACTTGAAACAAATCTCAAAACCACTCACTTTATCACATAGTGCTATAGACTTATGACATCCTAGTAGTGTGGTCAAAGTGTTGTGAATCTTTTCCATGAGCTTTATGACCCAGACTACCACGTGAGTTATTGTGAGAAGGACTGCTAGGAAGAGTGATCCTACAAATTGCTATAGTCCTCCTAGGCTGGGTCCAATGTTTGATGATTAGCTTCCTAACCTGAATGATTTCCTATCTTCTCACCCTCTTAAGACCATTTTTAAAGTAGGTCCTTGTCCACCCGATTCACAATCCAACTCTCAGAATAATTCTTTGAGAAATTCTCCTTCATCTTCCTCTCTTGTTGTTGATCATGATTATGGTGTTACCATTGATTTTGAAAAAATTAGCATGCCAAAGCAGAACCTAAGAGACTTTGAGGATTTCCTTAATCGGGAGAATGTCCTCCCTTAGGATGGAAATATTGTAAGCACTCCAAGAGACATGTTGATCTCAGATAGAAGAGGCTTGGAGATGTTGAGGGTATTATCTATAATTATTAAGAACCACGTGCATTTGGTTAGTGCCTCTCTTCAGGATGGCCAGTGCGACACTTGTGGTTCTTAGCTTGGTGTTGACATACCTGGTTTGATGGTACACATGATTGATCCTGGACCTACTATATATAGAACCAATGCCTCATTCACTCCCTTGGGTTACACATGTATGTCTAGTAGCTCACTCAACCTCTGCCTCTACTATAACTCATATCTCTATGGTCAACACTAGTACTATATCTGTCGGTGGCACTGGTCCTCTTGGAGTTATTGGTGGAGGTGGTCGAACATATAGAACACCTCCAGCTCCTCCACCCTCTAATCTTGTCATAAACATTATCCTACAAAACATGGGGCAGTTACAGATATAGCTTACAAACTTGGCCTCCACTTCTAGTCAATCATCTATGCTTGCATATTATAGGAAGAGTCCCCTTGACATCACTATCCTGAACACCATCCTTCCTCCCATGACTGAATCATTGAATTTTGACAAGTTCAATGGTGATGGGGACCCTAATGTGCATATTGACTCTTTTATGACCATGTGCAACGACTACCATAACCTGGACTTTATATTGCTTAAATTGTTCTCATGGTCCCTTAAGGGAACCATGCTAGTTTGGTACAACTCCTTGCCAGATCATTCCATCTACACCTTTGATCAACTTATGAACCTTTTCCTTAAATGATTTTAGGCTAACATTGGCAGCAGGGTCACTATTGCTGACCTTGTTCATTATAAACAAAACCCAACAAAAAGGTCACAGACTTTATCTTGAGATATTAGTCAATCTCTACCAAGATCCCCTTTTCCCTGCCAGATAGCGATATGCATAGGATGTTCATTGGTAACTTGCAACTGACATTAAGGGAGAAGTTATCTCTTAATTATTACCAAAACTTTACCAATATGTGTTTTGCACTAACGAACTACCAACACACCATGTCACAATTTAGAGATTCTACTTATAACACTCATGGTGGGTCTTTCACATGCACATCCATGGAAGGGTCTAGGAAGAAAAAAGCCATAGAGAATGTTGTGGTTGTTCCTCTAATGGCTACTACACAGGGATCAAAATAGAATAGATTCTTCACTAAACTAAACAAATCTTACTTAAGCATAATGCATCGATTGCTAAAATACAATCTGTTTACCCTTCCCAAGGTTACACTGCTACCTGATAATAGACCCTATCCATATTGGTGCGATGGGTCAAAATTTCATTACCATCATATACCTTGTCATGACACTGAGCAATGTTATCATATTCTAAATATTTTCCAAGGCCACATTGATAGTGGTGCGATTAAAGTTAGTGAGCGAAAGTACAAGTCAAACAAGTTTTTTGATAAGACCAATATTGATTTGTAGATCTAGACCAATTTGTTTCCCTTGCAATCAGAAATTTTTATCTCTGCATCAGATCCTCGTTCGGATGATGGTCCATTTGTGAACATGGTCACCCATACTCCTATTTTCTCACCTCCTAGCCAGAAGGGAAAGGTGTTTGACATGTCATTATCATTCACCCCTCTGGATTCCACGTATTGTAGAGAGCCTGCTCCTCTATACATCCCTACTAAATTGAATGGTCAAACTATCATAGGTGTGATGGTTGACCCATCATGCAGATTTGATGTCATTATGCAGACTCTATTTGTGAACGGTTGGCATAGGCCTGCATATGATGAATGTTAAGCAACCTTGAGGATGCATGATGATTTCTCTATCCCTCCTTTGGGTAGCATCACCTTGATGGTCTTCATGGGACCCAAGGCTATTTCTTCTACATTTGTGATCATTCATGAATAAGATCTATTTTTTGTTAAACTAGGCATTCCCTGGTTGATTGCTATTGATGCGGTCCCTTCGGTGATTCATAAATGCCTCAAGTTTCCTCGTGAGGGTTTGGTACATGTCATCCAGGATACTAGATATCGACCCCTGGTAGCCCATGGGGATTTTTTGTTGGATCTTTTTTGGCCTACTTCGGTGGGGCACATGATTCCCCATGGTGACTTGATGTACCATGCATATTATCAGTACAAGATAGGGGAGTTAGCCCTTAAATCAACCCATCTTAGTTATTTTTTGCCTCTTCCTGCATCAACCTCTGCTCTGTCTTTTCTTGTGTTGGAGCGGGTAGTGCCTCATGTTCCCTCATTGTTGGGGGTTGAGGCTAAGCCTTTTCCTTTGAATAGAACTCATCATTCACCTAGGACTGCATAGCCTCGAGTGGTGTCTTCTATTCCTGTGACTACACACAATGTAGACAAGGGAAAGACACCTGCGTTGTCAAAGTTTGTGGCTCAGGTCCTCCCTTCAAGCTCTCAATCATGACCTATATTACTTGGCCTTCTTGATATGAGCATGGGAAGCATTCCTCTCATGTTTGTTCATCACCACTTACATAACCCATGTCAATACCCTCTGTTCCTCTAACTTCTCCTTGAGTGAAGTGAGGTAGGGCACCAATTGTTGTAAACATAGTTATTATCTTGGATCCACCTCCTGTTCCATCAATTGGTCCTTCTCCTATCCCTGACAAGGTTTAAGAGGCCTCTCCTATGGAGAATTATTCTCCTGAGTCCTCTAGGGATTCAGTTGATGGCCCTCATATCTATCATAATCAATGTGCACATGAGCATAAGCACTATCAACAGACCATGGCTTGAGAGAGTGATGATACTCTACAATTTGTTGGTGCATCTTCAACACCCTCTTTTGTCACATCAGATCCTATCTTGTCAGCTGCTCCTATTTCTACATCATCTTCGGTTTTACTTCGACTAGCCACTTTAGGACCTATCGATGAACCTTCCTCTAAACAGGTCTAGGTTTCATCTTGCATTCTTTTTAGCCACCCCTCATTACCTCCTTTCCATATGTACCTCCATTGTCTCGGCTCATTGATATACTGCATATGCAGGTGGTTTCCAATGTATCTTTGTCATCTCTCCTTTTATCACAACAATTCCTACATCAGAGTTTTCCTGGGGTCCTTCAACCCGCTATGGTTGATAGGAGACCTATTTTTCCTATCCCGCCCAAACACAAGTTTGAGCAGGGCCCCATCCTAGAGTTTTGATAGTGGAAATCCTCATAGGTATGTTCCTTGCCCCTTTCTCTTCCTATTTTAGTGTCTGCTACTTTTCCTATTTTTGTGTATGTGGTTGAGATGGCTCCGCCTTCTCCTGAGTTTATCACTAACCGTCTTCTTGAGGCCGACAGTCCTATTCTTATTTCATCTACTTTGACTGAGTCACCTCCTTCCTCTATGAAGGCCTACTTGTTTGGCTCATGGGAGCACATCCCTACATTGTCTATGATCTTTTTATGATAGTTGACCCTTAACTCCTTTGAGCTTGTAGATGCAAAAAATTGTTGCTTCTTCATCCCTTGCCCTTGCCGCTAGTGAGGTTCCCAATGCTTCTCTTGTGGTGGTCCCTCCTTGAGCTCATCCTCCTTCTTCCTATGATCTAGATTGGAAGGATGATGATCTCCTAAGGGATAACTTGTAGGATGTTAATCTTTTATCTCCATCTTTTTGCATGTGTGCTTGATTGTCTTCCCCCATGCTTGTTTTATATATTCATTCTCTCCTAGAGGATCAGAGTTACTCCATAGGTGCTTGGATATGGGAGACTTTTCTATTGTGCACTTTCTTCTATTTGTCATATCTTGATTTTCCATATTTGGGAACGATGCAAAGCATTGGGGGCATCTTTGGCCTTCTTCCATGCTGACCCAAATTTTTATTGTTATCTTTGTCTGAACATGTGCTCTTCTTAAAATCCGAGACCTTTGGCACTATGATGATATACCTAGCTCACAGTTGTATTATATATTCTCATTGCTATGGGTCTTGATGCCAAACTATTTAATTCCCCTATCCTCTTACATTCATCATTGATGTTGTGGATATTTATGTGTCACCAGCTAATGGTGGAATTCCACGGAAATATCTTTCTATGTTGATGTGCCACAATTGCTCTTCTCCTTAGAATAACATGCCTTTCATGTATATAATTCTAAGGGGGGACATCATATTTGCATTTTTGCATGATCTTCATTTGTTATTTATCCTTTTTCACTTATGTTTCTTGTCGATTGCTTTTTCATGTTTACTTAGGTGGGGGTAAAACCACTTGATCCTTTTGTTTATCATGTTCACCTAGGTAGGGACCAAACCACTTGGTATTTTTGTTTATCATGTTCACCTACGTGAGGACCAAACCACTTGATCTTTTTTCTTTATCATGTTTTCCTAGGTGGGGGGCAAATCACTTGATCTTTTTTATCATGTTTTTCCTAGGTGGGGGCAAACCGCTTGATCTTTTTTATCATGTTTTTCCTAGGTGGGGGCCAAACCACTTGATCTTTTTTTCGCCTAGGTAGGGGCCAATCTACTACTTATCAAATCTATCTTTGATCACACAATGAAATGGATACCTAGCGTATCTCTACCCATGCCAAAAACATCTCACCCTATTGTATGGTTATCCATAATGGCATGATCTCACAAACATCATCGCCCTATTGTATGGCTATCTAGAACAACACACTTTTCTATCCATACTGGCGCATCTCATATCTTATCTCATATCACCATGATTACTTATCTTGTATGTTTTTGTAATAAGGGGTTTTCCTCCAAGTGAGGTTCAATTGTGTTATGCTATATTATCTATTATCCATCTTAATCTATCCTTTATCTTATCATCTGACATGTTAGTCTGCAACTAGCATGTTTGTGATGTGTTGGTTAGCAATATCTATTTCAAACTTCAACTTTATCTCACTGGGGGAAACATCGTTTGATCAACAAAATTTGGCTTCTCGTTGTGACTCTTTTCTTTATCTTCCTCTACTTTAGCTTCGCATCTCTCAACAAAGACATGCTCACTAAAGTGGGGAAAAATGTGACATAAAATATCACACCTTGTACAATTCAGCACAACAAATGGCACCTTCCTCCACATCATCAGAGGTTGTGTACTATTGCTTTTGTCTTTATGCCCACCTAGATCACTTTGTCATCTATAGACTAGAATCTTACCAACTCCATTGACTTGTCATCCTCAAGACACTAGCATGACATGGAGATGTCTGCACGATGTGCTAGCATCCTGTGAATCTGACAGTCCGCAGGTGGTTGTTCAAGCGTTACGCCTGTGCCTGGAAGGAATCGTAATGCCTCTGCATGCATCCACCGACATCAGTTTTCCTTCCAAGCCCTATATCTCTCCCATTTGAAGGCATTTTGGGGGATTCTTGACCATTATCTTGTAGGTTGAAACTTTTGGTGATCTTCTTGAGCAAGATTCATAGGTTTTCACAAGACCACCATTGTTATAGTCTCTCGAATAGCTCACAGTGTTGTCTTCACAAGTCTTGAAAAGGGATTTCACTTACTTTCCTTTATTTATTTACATATTCATAATATTTTATTCCAATCTATCTATTATATTAATCGTGTTTCTTTCATCTTTATCATTCCATTTCACTGTTGCTATTATTCGGGTTGTCAGTGGAAGTGGAAACACTAAAACGAGGGTCTGACTGAGGAAGACTCCAAAACACAACCCCCAACATTTTCCTTCTTTCTTGTGTGTATGTTTAGAGTCGTAGGAAGGAAATCATCTTGCGGTAGGATTCAATCATGGACCCATTGTGAGCTTCCCTCATTCATTTTTCCCATTTCATTCTAGTATTTCATATTTTGTGTTATTAGCTTAGTTTGTCATTTTTTGTGTTTATTTAGTAATATAGTTGTGTCTATAAGTTCTGTATGACCTATGTACCTCATCTGTATAGGATGAAAGTACACCACATTGGTGTTCCAGTTCTGCGTGCTTGTCCTTGGGACAAAGGCTTAACAAAGTCATTAGGGAATTTTGTTTGTTAGTCATTTATCTTATTATATACTTAGTTTTGCATTTTCATCCCCTGGCTCATCCTTAGACCTAGTTTAAGTGAGGTAGAGCAAAGGTAGGTTTGTTCCTTGAGGTTAACAAATTTTGTCCTCTACAACAACATCCTAAGTAATGAAGTGTTACAGTCAGTCCAAGATGCTCTATTTTCATGAGGTCAATGTGTTTCTCTACTTGTGCCACCACATAATGATCAAATGCCTTAGAATAAGGTTGTAGGGATAATATGCATAGATTATAATGCTCATATATTGATCCATGTGGTGTTCTTGGTCTCTCCTTAGTGGCACAAAGGTGTACAATTAATAGGCTAACAGCACAATGTTGTGTCACACTTTTATAAAGGAAATGGTTGACACAACTAAAACTATTTAACTTCGACAACATAAAAGTGACATTTCTAAATTGAATTTCAAAATGATGTAAACTGATCAAATATAGAAATATTAATGAAATTTATGTTTGTTATTTTTTAATTTTATTTTAAAAATTTGTTTTGTTTTATATATTCAAAGACATATTTTTTATTGCTGAAAAATGTTGAAAATCAGGGGTTCTAGTCAAACAAAATGAAAACGAACTTATTTTTTTCTGATTTTCATTTTCCAAGTAGAGGACATATATATGTAGTGTTAAAAAAATAAAATTTGATGTATATTTTTCTCATAATAATATTTTAAGTCCAACATAGCTGAATTTGTTAATTTTCATTCAGCGTCACTTTTTGTCTACTAAATTTATGATTATCAAAAAAAATTATCCCCTTTTGGAGAAGATTCTCTCATCTAGTGAAAAATATATTTTTAAATTTTGTTAATATCATTTAATATTTTTTTAATTTCTACTTAGCTTCTTTTTGAACTTAAGAAAATTACTTGCACTATTTAATAAATAAAAAATATTAAAATTAATCAAAATACTAAAAAAATTATATGTCTAGATTTGTGACTTTGAGCTTTACAAAAGGGTATTTTTTGATTTTTGTAAAAAAATATTTTGCCTAAAGAAAAAATGAGTAGAAGTGAAAAGTTTCAGAAATACAAACAAAATAGGTGATTTGGCTACCACATCACCTGCCACATAGGTGAGTATGGCTGAACTCAGTCTGGTCAAACTAAGTTCAGCCGAACTATTTCGATTTTTTTTTAAAATTATAAGCTCAACTCTCACAAAAAGAGAGATAATGTAGCCAAGAGTTTGACTGAACTGGTCAAATTCAGTTCGTTCGAACTCTTGGTGCTATTTAAGCACCACGCCAGCGACATGGGGTGCCATGTGGCTGGGTGGTAGTCCGGCCAGACAATGGCACCAAGAGTTTGGCCAAACTGAGTTCGGGTCTGGATGGACTACCCCCAGTTAGCCCTAAGTGCAACACAACTTCATGCTTTTGCCCAATAGTTTTGGTGAAGTTACTATTGTTGGATCGATGAACTTGTTTCCTTCACTTGCAATTTGATCCTAATAAGGTATATTTTCTTTGGATGATGATTTCTAATATTTTTGGTCCTCTCTATGATATGGATTGATCCACAACTCAATATATTTTATGTTGAACATGTTTAAAGCAAAATTATGAAGTATCACACATTTCATCTAAAGGTCACTTTGGAACCGACCTATTTGGAGTTTTGAGATGTTGCAGAGGATATATATATATATATATATAGAATAAAAATTCATTGTATAATGAGAGTCAGTTGATTCAAAGGGAGTAAGTGTATAAAAATGGGACTGCAACATCTACATATGATAGATGGATTTTTGTAATATTTCAAGTTAATGTTTTTCATTCATTGTAATGACATATTGTATATAGGGAGAAGTGATATTCATTTGGTATTGCCATAAAACATTTCCTTATAGAGTAGTTGTTTCCTTGGTTTTCATCCCTAAAACAATCTTATAATACTTATTCATATAGTGTGAGTCAACTCTCATCATGGTTTTTTACTTATTTTAGGTTTTCCATGTAAAAATATTGGTGTCCTTGTGTGAAATGTTGTTGTGCATTCTTTTCTTTTAGTTCTTATTTTGGCAAATCTGATTTGATTTTTAAATCTATAGGTGGAATTGCTTAAGTAAATACTATTTCACCTCCCCTCTTAGTATTTCAGTGTGTTCAACAATTGGTGTTAGAGCAAGGTTCCTTGATAAAAATCTAACAGTTGAGGTGGATCCTGCACTTGAACACATGGTAACTGAAGCGATGTTTAATGATATGATTTCTTCAAAAGTAAATCTAGATTCAATGGAACCAAAGGGCATGTGGGACATCAATCCAGATGATTGTAAAGTAGATGTTGAAGGAGAACTCTAGCTTTCTCTTGATTAACATGGGTGTTGGAAGGGAAGAGTGCAAATAATATAAGATCAAATAAAAAAGGAAGGAAAGACAATTGTCAGACTAGAAGCTCAAATTGAAAAAATGCAAAAAGTGTCAAATCAAGCTCAAGAAGGAAAAAGATGAAATAGTTGACCTAAAAGTTCAAGTTGAAGAAGGTAAGAAGATTGCCAATTGTTTGAATTCATATCCTCATGACTTATCTACTAAATGTACTAATCTTGAAGAATAAATTGTTTCCCTAAGGAAAGAATTAGAAAAGGCCAAGGATCAGATGGACAATAATCTTCAATTTAAAAAGAGAACTGATATGCTTGATGAGATAATTGGATTTCAAAAGCCTCTAAAAGACAACGGTGGTCTTGGGTTTAAAAAGGGGGAAATATCTAAAACTAATATGTATGAAGATAAGAATGAGAAGGAAAAGTAAAAGCCACATGATGAATCTAGGAAGATAGAAGAAAGAATAACTTCACACAAGTATGGAATTAGAAGAAGAACTTCAAAATAACTAATCCTAAACAAACTTCTCCAACGTGCAAGTACTCTCAATTTTCCAATGGTAATTTCAATTCTTGTAATAGGGTTGGGTATAGGGCTATTGACTGTATGAGTAAAATGAGTGAGAATTCATTTAGGCCTCCAAGGTATAATGCCATTAATTCTCAAACCTTTCAAGGTCAGTTCTATTCTTGCAATAAGTTTGGCTATAAGGCTAATGACTGCAAAAGTAAGACGAGGAATAGTTACATCAATAAGAATAATAAGTTATGACCTTTGATTCTTTTTATGATTACTACTACACATGCAACACGTTTGATCATAGGAATGTTGATTGTAGATCTAATATGAGAAGTGGTTATTCTCCGCAATATGGTATCACCTTCTACAAATGCAATAATTTAGGATACACTACAAGAATTTGCAAGGTGAAGATTGTGAGACCTTCTATTGCACAAAAAAAGTTTACCCTATTCAACAAAAGAAGGAAATGGAAAAGATATAGAGAAAGAAGGAAGAAAATAAGGTGAAAGGTGGATCAGTTCCTCTGCCTAGTGTAGAAGAATCCTTTAGTAATTGAAATAAGGTATTGACTTAGGGGGAGTTGCAATTGAAAATTTTTCAAACCCCTATGAAGCATAAGATGTTGAAGTCTTCAATGTAAAAGTTAATGGTGACATCCTATCCTTTGGATTTGTTTGACTAGTGATATCATGACATTTTATCAAGCATCTGAAGCAAATACACTCTGTAAAATATTTTTGAATGATTAGGGGTCCTTGTCAAATATTAGAATAGTGAAAAGTTATTTTTGTTAAAAAAAAATGCATTTAATGTAGAGTAACTAGGGTAGCTGTTAAGTATATTTAATCCCTACTTGATAAAATTTGATGTCATTTGAATGATATCAAGTTTGTGCAAGAGATAAGGAAGAGAAGAGTATTTTTAGAGATCTTGCATGAAAATCTTAACTATAGTACTTATAGGATTTTTAAAATTTTCTTGTTAAATCCTATCTTTATGAAGACTTATCATTGAAATACTTAGGGTTATTGGTATTGTTGAGAAGATAATGCCAAAGATAAAGAAACATCAATACAAATCAATCGAGGCCAACAAGAATGAAGCATTCTCCCACCTTTTGATCAATGTTTTACATACTAAAGATGTCCAAATTTATATCCACTCACAAATAAATGAATACAACTAATTTAAGTTAGATGAGTTCAAAAGAAAATAACTCTTGGATGACAATTTATTATTGAAGCCAAATTACATGAATGTTGAGGCAAAACTATTAGACATGTGGAAAGGTTTCCCTAACTTCTACTATAAATATGAACATATAAGAATAGTTTTGAGTTGGATCAATGAAGAATTAATTTTCCTTGATCAACCCTATTGAATCACAATGGACATGGAAAAGGAAGATAGAGAGAGGATGGAAAGAGAGATTGAAGAAAAGACTATAAAAATATTGACCAAAACGAAGAAAGTTTAATTCGTTCCTATAGATGGTTTCAAATTGCAAGATATACCTAAATTTTCTCCCAAGATGAGGCTAAAAGTAATGATAAGAAAAATGAGGAGACTACTCTTCCAAAGAACACTAGTGCACAAGTTGTAGAAGAACAAGGAGAATTGGGTGTCTCTCCTCTGAGGAACAAAAATCAAGTTAAAGAACAAAACATGTCTCCTCTAGAAAATACAATGGTTGATGAGAAGAAGAAAGAAGATAATACTGAGAAAAATCAGGACACTACTAAGAAGATAGTTGATATAGGTCAAGGTTATTCATTTAAATCTATAGATTCATTCAATGACCTATTAGCATTGTAGATTTAGTCTCAACCACTAGTGACACCTCAACAACTTCAAATTCCTACTCATGAGTGACAATTTGACTTGTCAAACATTTCTCCCCTTCACAATTTGCAACTTGTTGATATCTTGCACTCATCTACAAGGAAATAGATCTTGTAGAAATTCTTGGTGATGATTGGGTTATTAGATGATGCTGTGAAGATTATTTAGGAAGGTTTTCTTGAGGAAAACATTGATTCATCTCTACCTCCATAGAAAAAGTTGAAGCTTTTGTTGGACCCATTCAAATTACATTCTTCTCACATTAAAGGAAAGGTAGAGCAAGAGGCATTGAGAACGATAAGTGATAAGAGAATGGTAGAAGCTTCTCATAGATGCGCTAATGCACACAAGTTGCAAGAAAATATGAAGACCTTTCAAAATTGTGTAGATGATGTCACTACACTATATCAGTTTTGTCTGAGATGGCCAAATTCCACTAAGAGCATAAAATACTAGATTGACTCCATTGAGTCACAAATAACACAAATGGCTTGCATATTCCAAAAGAAAGATAAGGATGGATCACCAAGAGCTCAAATTAAAAATATACACTTACAATTATCTCCACTTCAGGACCAAAGAAAGAAAATCAAGAATAAATTCACTTAGCTAAGGAAAGTAGTTAATTTGAGACTTGCATCGTTGTCTGGTTTTCTAGGTAATGCAGAGAAGATTAATCAAAAGATGAAGGCACCTAGCAGTATGGATGAGGCAGAGAATCTATACATTCAATTTGAATGTCAAAATCACATCCCATCCTCAACAAATGAAAATTGGGACACAACTCTTACCCAACTCAAGGTAATTTACAAGAATATTCTTCCCTTTAAGTGAGTTGTAAAATTGTTGTACATGTTTGTATAGACTTGTGGAGGATTACAATACCACTTTTGGTTTTTATCAAGATATCATGTACACAACATCAGTTTTGGGGGGCATCTCCATCTCAGGGGAGTATTTTAGTAGAGATTGTTAGACAGTTCAAATAACCAGAAGACAACTGAGGGGGGGGGGGGGGGTGAATCAATTGTCATAGATTACCAGAACACTTAGCATTTAAAAATTTAATACCAGAACCCAAAAAATTAATACCAGAATGCTTAAACCAAATAACAGAATAACAGATAAAACAATTAAGCATACAAAATGATCAGAGAATAAATACCATCCACATGACACCAAGATTTATACGTGGAAAACTTGGTAAAGGGAAAAAACATGGTGGGGAGCCTACCCATAGTCAGATAATACTTTTGTAGTAAGTATGTGAATTACAATAGAGGGGCCTGCACTTGCCGGAAGGCCAACAACCTAGAGCACACTGCTCATCACAAAAAGAGTCTCACTGACTACATAGAAATCCAGACAACAATCCAGAAGAATGAATGAACTAAAAAGATAGCATCTCCTATTCCTGAGTACAGTTCTGGTTAATCTCAATACCAGAGGACTAAATCCTCTTAAATAAACCCAATTTAATATCTAATAATTGACCAAATCTCTTACTAAATGATATTACATTATTTGCACATTAAATATCGATATCCCATTTCGATGACCATGATTATCTACAATGAGAACTTACATCATATATATACAAACCCTCAACCATAAACAATTAGGTTGGCCACCAAACAATAAACCAATTACATAATTACAAAATATGTTGGCCTTAGACCAAACAAATAATATCCAACTCATAAGATATCACGGAAACACATCGAGAGGTCCAATCCACATGTTACATTAAGTTGGTCCATAACCTAGATCAACCGGGACCCAATATAGGTCCACATGCTAAAGCAATGATCCCAATCCACCAAGTCTCAAATATTATCACCATCAACATCATGAATCTCCACTAGAATCTGCACCAACACCACTTATGCATATCATCAAATATCTTCAACAAAGCTCTATTAGTGAAACCCTCGCCAAAACCACAAACCAAGTTTCCAAGAAAACATGATAGCATCCGATCACCAGGTCAAAACCAACTGACTAAATATGAACATGATTAAGCCAATTCCATAACCAAATCATACCAGAGCATACTGGATCATGTCGGATCCAAACCAACCAAAAACCACACAACCTACCGGGACTAGAAGAGTGTCGGTAAAGCATCCAAAACAACTAGTGTTGACATCAATGACAAAACATCAATGCAACACATAATCAATTCCTCCAAATGGCCAAAAATCTCCCCCTTTGGCATTGATGGCAACACTAGATGTGAGAAACATCTAAGTACCAAGAAATGCCAAACAAGTCTCCCCCAATGGAAGACAACCAACAATCTCCCACTCAAAGATATAGAAATGAAGTTCTAAAACAAAGACCAAACTCCCCTTGTGAATGGTATCTCTGTAAAGCTCTAAATTACACATATAACCAAACTCCTATTAGACAGTTCAAATAACCAGAAGACAACTAAGAGGGGGGGCTGAATCAATTGTCACAGATTGCCAGAACATTTAGAAATTAAAACTTTAATATCAAAACCCAAACCATTAATATCGGAATGCTTAAACCAAATACCAGAATTGCCGTTAAACCAATTAAGCATAAACAATAATTAGAGAATAAATAGCATCCACATGACACTAAGATTTATATGTGGAAAACCTGGTAAAGGGAAAAACCATGGTGGGAAGCCTACCCACAGTCAGATAATACTTGTGCAATAAGTATTTGAATTACAATTGAGGGGCCTGCACTTGCAGGAAAGCCAACAACCTAGAGCACACTGCTAATCACAAAAGGAGTCTCATTGACTACATAGAAATCCACACTACAATCCAGAAGAAGGAATGAATTGCAAAGATATCATCTCCTATGCCTGAGTATAGTTTTGGTTAAGCTCTATACCAGAGGACTAAATACTCTTACATAAACCCAATTCAATCTCCAATTATCGACCAAATCCTCTTCCTAAATGATATTACATTATTCACACATTACATATCCATATCCCATTCCTATATCCCTATCATGATCTATAATGAGATCTTACATCATATATATACAAACCCTCAACCATAAACAATCAGGTAGGCCACCAAACAATAAACCAATTACATAATTACAAAACATGTTGGCCTTAGACCAAACAAATAATATCCAACATATAAGACATCCTAGAAACACATTGAGAGGTCCAATCCATACGTTACATTAAGCTGGTTCATAACCTAGATCAGTTGAGACCCAATATAGGTCCACATGCTAAAGCAATTATCTCCATCTGCCAAGTCTCAAACATGATCACCATCAACATCCTGAATCTCTACCAGAAGCTGCACCAACACCACTTATGCAATTCATCACAGATCTTCATCAAAATCTCTATCGGTGAAACCCTCGCCGGAACCACAAGCCAAGCTTCTAAGCAAGCTAGGATAGCATCTAATCACCAGACCAAAACCAACTTACTAAATATGAACATGAGTATCATGAATAGTCTAATTCCATAAACAAATCATACCTGAGAATACCAGATCATGCCGGATCCAAACCAACCAAAAAATAATCAACCTACCAGGACCAGAAGGGTGTCGATAAAGCATGAAAATAGCTAGTGTTGACATCAATGACAAAACATCAATTCAACACATAATCAATTCCTCCAAATGGCCAACAATCTCCCCCTTTGGTATTGATGGCAACACTAGATGTGAAAAAAATCTAAGTACCAAGAAATGCCAAACAAGTCTCCCTGAATGGAAGATAGCCAACAATCTCCCACATACAGATGTGGCAATGAAGTTCTAAAACAAAGACCAAAATTCCCTTGTGAATGATATCTCTGTAAAGCTCTGAATTACACATACATCTCTCCCCTAATGTATACAACTCCTTAAGTTTTTCTTTTTTACATCAATATCTCTCCCCCTTTGACATTAATGTCAGAAATCTGACAAAAATATCAAAGCAAAAACATTAACCACTGAATCACAAAGCTAACTACTCCCCTTGAGCAGTAGCATCCCCACATCAGTGTTAGAATGAAAAATCTGTGATAATGAATACTAGACTAATGCCAAAAAGAATCAATCAGTTATCTGCTGGAGGGGCAGAAACCCCTAACCTGTCTCTCAGGTACTCAAATGGTTCTTTAGGAAAAGGTTTAGTGAAAATATCTACAATCTTCTCTTTAGTGTTCACATAAACCAATTTGACTTGATTTTATTCCATCTTCTCCTTCAAAAAGATATACTTGATAGATATGTGCTTTATCTTAGAATGAAATACCAAATTCTTTGATATGTCAATAGGAATAGAGTTATCACAGTGAATAGCTACCGGTCCAGTGCAATGCACTTTGATATCCTTCAACATTTGCTTCATCCAAAAAACCTATGTACAGTTAGTAGCAGCAACAACATACTCAGCTTCAGTAGTAGATAAATAAGTACATGATTGTTTTTTGCTGATCCATGAAACCAACTTATTTCCAAGAAAGAAAGCTCCACCAAAAGAAATTTTTAAGTCATCATCATCTCCATCCCAATCAGCATCTGTATATGCACATAAAGTAGAGTCATCATCCTTAGGGTACCACAAACCAGATTCTAATGTACCTTTCAAGTATCTAAAAAATCCTTTTCACCACACTGTCATGATTTTCTCTAGAATCACTCTGAAATCTAGAAGCAATACAAACAACATTCATTATGTTAGGCCTAGTCCAAGTCAAATAAAGCAGACCTTCAATCATAGATTTCTATCTTGTAGGATTTACCGGTGCAGAAACATATTTCCTTGTCAATTTCTCACTTGTAATCATAGGAGTACTTACCGGTTTAGAATCTCCCATACCAAATTTCTTCAACAATTCCCTAGCATACTTAGTTTGACAGATGAAAATACCTTTGTCAGTCTGAGTAATCTGCAAACCTAAGAAATTTTTTATTTTCCCAATCATAGACATTTCAAATTCCTTCTCCATATTCTTAGAAAATTCCATGCACAATTTATCTTCACCTCCAAAAATAATATCATCAACAAATACTTCAATAATTAGTATATAATCATTAGTGATCTTATAATATAAATTACTATCAACATTACCCTTAGTAAAACCAAGCTTCAAAAGATATATATCCAACCTTGCATACCAAACTCTAGGTGCCTGTTATAATACATATAAATCTTTCCTTAACTTGTAAACCATGTTTGTATCATCTGATAGTGAAAAACCATCAGGTTGTTCAATATAAACTTCCTCATCAAGATCCCCATTAAAAAATATACACTTAACATCCATCTGATAAACCTTGTAGTTTTTATGGGCAGCATAGGCAAGAAATAATCTTCAATCCTAGGTACAGGTGCAAAAGTCTCTCCATAATCAATTCCTTCCTTTTGAGAATATCCTTTACAAACCAATCTAGCCTTATTTCTTACAACTTGACCATCATAATTCAATTTATTCCTACAAACCCATTTAGTTCCAATAACATTCTTATTTCTAGGTCGGGGAACCAAAGTCCATGTGTTATTCTTCTCAATCTGATCTAATTCTTCTCCATGGATTTCAACCAATATTCATCTTTACATGCCTCAATTACTGATACTGGTTCAACTTGAGAAATTAAACATGCCTCATTAGTTGCCATTCTTCTTCTTGTCATTACTCCATTGTTCTTAT
The DNA here is from genome assembly GCF_030272615.1 of Cryptomeria japonica. Classification (NCBI taxonomy): domain Eukaryota; kingdom Viridiplantae; phylum Streptophyta; class Pinopsida; order Cupressales; family Cupressaceae; genus Cryptomeria; species Cryptomeria japonica. Next base: position 467,069,355 of record NC_081411.1, on the reverse strand, counting down.
CCCCAATGATCTGATCTTCTGAATGATTCAATCTCACATACCTAGGAGTCTTCTGACTCTCTGTTCATCTTCCAGTTCTTTAGTTACTATAGAATTATTTGATACTGCTGGAGTAACTGGCTCAAAATATTGTTCCGATAAAGGTTCTATTGGTTCAAATATAATCATTTCCATTGCCGGTTCCTTCTCATAAGCTCTGATTTGACCTCTATTTATCTCATCTACCTTGAGATTAGTACTCTCCACAATTCTCTACAATCTCTTATTATAACATCTATATGCCTTGCTTTCATTAGAATAACCAAGAATGCCTTCATCACATCTAGGATCAACAATTTCAATGATATCATCTCTCCTAATATAACATTTACTACCAAAGATTCTGAAATACTTAACTGTAAGTGTATTGCCAAACCATAATTCATAATGTGTCTTACTGATTTCTCCTTTGATATGTACTATGTTGAATGTATAAACTATTGTGCTCACTGCTTCTCTCTAGTAGATATGAGGTAGACTAGCTTCCATCATCATTGTTCTAGCATCATCCAAGATAGTTATGTTCTTCCTTTCCAAAACTCCATTCTGCTAAGGTGTCTGGGGAGCCAAAAATTGTCTCCGTATACCATGCTTCTCACAAAAGTTATTAAACTTACCGGATGTGAATTCTCCACCATGATCTAACCTCAAACATTTAAACTTCAATCCTGTCTCTGTCTCAACTTTATCTTTAAAGATTTTAAACTTTTCAAAAGCCTCAAATTTCTCCCTTAGAAAAGTAACCCACATCATTCTAGAATAATCATCAATGATTAGCATGAAATATCTATCCCCTTGAAAATTTTTAATTCTAGCAAGGCCACACAAATTAGTATGAATAAGATCAAGAACATCATTAGATTTATCTTGTATACTCCTAAAAGAGGTTCTGGCTTGTTTACCCATTTGACATTCTCTACATACTGGATTATAGGGCTTCACAATCTTAGGTATATCTCTATTTGCCTTAGTTGAATTGATCTTCACAAAGCAATCGAAATTCACATGACATAGCCTCTTATGCCATAGTCAACTCATCAATTTGTGCAATCAAACATGTCTTCTCATAGGAATTCAAATGAAATTTATTACCTTTTGTTTGTGTACCGGTTGCAATCTCCAAACCGGATCTATTAATGATTTTGCATTTTCCATCCTTGAACTATAATTGTAATCCCTTATCCACCAATTGTCCTACACTCAAAAGATTATACCTTAAACCTTCAACATAATAAACGTTATTAGTATTGTGCTTACCATCCAATGATATAGTTCCTTTTCCTTTGATCATGCATGCTTTGTCATCTCCAAATCTAACTAGTCCGCCATCAAATTCTTTCAAAGATAGAAACTTCCCTTTTATCTCCAGTCCTATGATGTGAACAACCACTATCAAATACCCATTCATGCTTGTCTTCAATTTTAGTAGCAAGTGCCTTCTCTTCAAGTACATTCTCTTCCAGTGCTGGAACATATTCCTTGATAGTCAGGAACACCCATTCCTTCCCATTGCTGGAACCACTAGCAGAGTCTTCTACCAGTTCATCATCAGAATCAGTAACACCTTCCTCAACCAATATGTAGCATGATTTGTCTTTGTTTTTCCTATACTTATACTTATTCTGATATCCAAGGTTAGGCTTGAAAGATCTTCTAACTCTTTCTTAAAATCTTGAATTCCTTTCTGGACATCTAGATGCAAAATGACCAATCTTATTACATGCAAAACAATTTAAAAGGTTCTTTTCCTTCATACTTACTTCCTACCGGTCCTTTAGGTACTCTTTTAGCAAATGGTGTTTCAAGTTTCTCAAACTCATGATCTTATCTCTTCATATCATCCAATTCCTTTGCATATAAAGCTTTCCAATCTTGCTTACCAGTAGATGATGCAGATGCATGAAAAGAAGGTTCAGACTTCACATCTCAAGAAGGTCCAAATTCTTCATGCTCAAAAGGAGATAATTTTCCAACCAAGGTATCTTTGTTGATAGAAGTATTAGCCATTGTTCTCAATTCATTAATTGTAGCATCCTTAATCTTGTAAGTTGGTGGTAGGGCTCTCAAAAATTTAGAAACAATTTTATCTTCACTCAGAGTTCCACCACAACATTTAATTCCCATAACAATATCATTTACCCTTTCCATGAATGCAGTAATTCTTTCATCTTCTTCCATCTTCAGGTTTTCATATCTCACCCGGTAACCATCAAGTTTAGCAATCTTCATAGTAGGGTAACCTTCATTAAGAGTCTTCAACTTATCCCATAGAGCCTTTCTAGATGATTTGGTTAATCCCATTATTTTTTTATCAGAGAGTGCACACAAGAGGGCTTCTATTTTTCTACAATCATTCTCAAGCTCCTTATCCAATTTTTCCAGAGGAGGGTTTCTAGATGCCAAATTATAAGGTATAACACCATTCTATGTGATCTCCCAAATCTCCTTACCGAGACATCTTAGATGATTCTCCATCTGGATCTTCCATACTGTGTAATTTATTCCATCAAGCCTAGGAATATCTCTCCAAAAGATATCTCTAGATGAACTAGATCAACTTGAATTGTTAGTCGCTATAGGATCTTCCTCAAGCGATTAAACTTTTTATAGAGAGGACCAGAGCTCTGATACCAATTGTTAGACAGTTCAAATTATCGGAAGACAACTGAGAGGGAGGAGTGAATCAGTTGTCACAGATTACCAGAATATTTAGAATTTAAAAATTTAATACCAAAACCCAAAACATTAATACCATAATGCTTAAACCAAGTACTAGAATAATAGATAAACCAATTAAGCATAAACAATAATTAGAGAATAAATACCATCCATATGACATGACACCAAAATTTCTACGTGGAAAACCAAGTAAAGGGAAAAACCATGGTGGGAAGCCTACCCAGAGTCAGATAATACTTCTGTAGTAAGTATATGAATTACAATAGAGGGGCTTGCACTTGCAAGAAGGCCAATAGCCTAGAGAACATTTCTCATCACAAAAGGAGTCTCACTGACTACATAGAAATCCATATTACAATCCGAAAGAATGAATAAACTGCAAAGATAGCATCTCCTATGCCTAAGTACAGTTCCGATTAAGCTCAATACTGGAGGACTAAATCCTCTTACATAAACCCAATTTGATCCCCAATGATCGATCAAATCCTCTGCCTAAATGATATTACATTATTCACACATTACATATCCATATCCCATTCCTATGACCATGATTATCTACAAAGAGATCTTACATGATATATATACAAACCCTTGACCATAAACAATCAGGTCGTCCACCAGACAATAAACCAATTACATAATTACAAAACATGTCGGCCTTAGACCAGAAAAATAATATCCAACTCATAAGACATCCCAAAAACACATTGAGAGGCCAATCCACACGTTACATTAAGTCAGTCCATAACCTAGATCATCTAGGACCCAATATAGGTCCACATGCTAAATCAATGATCCCAATCCACCAAGTCTCGAACATGATCACCATCATCATCCTGAATCTCCACCAGAAGCTGCACCAACACCACTTATGCATATCATCAAAGATCTTCAACAAATCTCTGCCGGTGAAACCCTCGCCAGAACCACAAACCAAGTTTCCAAGAAAACAAGATAGCATCCGATCACTAGATCAAAACCAAGTGATTGAATATGAACATGAGTAAGCCAATTTCATAACCAAATCATACCAGAGCATACCGGATCATGCCGGATCCAAACTAACCAAAAACCACACAACCTACTGAGACCAGAAGAGTGTCGGTAAAGCATCCAAAATAGATAGTGTTGACATCAATGACAAAACATCAATGCAACACATAATCAATTCCTCCAAATGTCCAACAAAGATCATACAATTAGGGGGAGCACATGCATAATTTTGGTTTTCATAAGTGGGAGGCCTTATGCATTTTTCCATTGATTTTAAGAGTGAAACAAAGTGTTGTCATCAATGACAAAGCGAAATATTATTGCAATATGTTATTGATGTAAACTTACCATTGATGACAATCTATCATATTTGTATAGAGATTCATTAGTGTAGTTGAAGAAGTAAAGAAATGGTTTGGGACCAACATGATTGAGAGAGATTGTTTGACATTAATGAATAGATGCGATCAACATGTTTGAGAAAAATCAAAGTAGTCTAAAAGACTAATATAGTATGGTGATATCAATAATATTGTCTGAATGACTTAACATGATTAAGAAGTGGTTTAGGTGTCCAAAGAAGTATATTTGATAACAATATGATAGTCGGGTAGTATGGTATGCATTTTTTGAACCATGGTTAAGTTAGTTGCACATTGTTCATAGTTTGGATGAGGAATGCAATCACATAGATTGGTTTTTGTATGTTTCAAGGAGTTAGATGGATATTAGTTAATTCTTTGTTCATACTTGTCTATTTGATAAAATTTATGTAAGGCATAAGCAATACTTTTCCTAAAGACAAAGTCTTTGTATTTTCATCTACATTCCTCCATATTACAATATTGCCTTATAGTTCTTGACTTAAGATTGTTTGTCACCAAGAAGGTTATTTTTTAATTTTTCATATCACAACATCTTCTACATCAAAAGTTAGGATTGATTGTTCTCTAGATTGCACTAAAATAGAGTAAAGTGTATTAGAGGTGTACCAAATTGATCCACATTTTTACTTATTGATATATATGATGGTGCAGATTCAAGGACATGTTCAATAAGGCTTAAAATTTAATCCATGCAAATTTTAAATGATTTGGTGTATCACAATGTAATATCCCAAGTATTAAAGTGTTACAGTCAATCCGAGACATTCTATTTCATTAGTTCAATGTGTTTCTCTACTTTCCTCATCACATAATGACCAAATACTTCAAAATAATGTTGTAGGAATACTATGAATAGACTACAATTCTCATATATTTATCTACATGGTGTCCTTGGTCTCTATTTGATGACATAGAGGTGTACAATTAACAATTCTAGTGATTTTGCTATTGTTGGGCCGACAACCTTCTTTCCTTCACTTGCAATTTGATCTTGATTAATTATATTTTCTTTGGAGGATGTGTTGTAATTTTTTTTGGGCCTCATTATGCTTTATGCTGATTTGCAACTCATTATATTCCATGTTGTATTTGTTTGAAGTTGATTTATGAAGTATCATACATTTCATCTAAAGGTCACTTTCGAGCCAACCTAGTTAGAGTTTTGAGATGTTGCAGATGATATAGATAGAAGGACAAGTCATTATATGATGAGAGTTAATTGAATCATATGGAATGAATGTGTGAAAATGGGATTGGAACATTTGCATATGATAGATGCATTTTTATAGAAATTGAAGTTCATGTTTCTCATTCATCATAATGACATATTGTATATAGGGAGAAGTGATCATCCATTGGAATTACCATATAATATTTCTTGAAGGAGTAGTTGGTTTCTTGGGTTGCAACCCTAAAATGATGTTGTAATAATTATTCATATAGTATGAGTTAACTCTCACCATGGTTTTTCCCTTATTGGATTTTCTAGGTAAAATTCTTGGTGTCCTTATGTGAAATGTTGTGGTACATGCTTTTCTTTCATTTCTTATTTTGGAAAATCTAACTGGATTTTTAAATATGCAAATGGTATTCTTCAAGTAAATATTGATTCACCTCCCCATCTTAGTATTCTAATATGTTCAATAGTTTGATACTTCATCTCTAAAACTTTTCATCATTTTATTTTTCTTACTGCCTTGGACACTTGTGTGTCTGGAGGACTCCATTATGGTCACTAGTTAATAGAGGACATCAGTGCAAATTTTGGAGACTAGCGTGAGTTGAGGAAAACTATGTGTTTGGATTATTAGGGCATGCCACATAGGTTTCTTCCAAGTGTGGTAGTGCCTTGATAGGTCATTGAGATTCCTTTATTGGAACCCTTGTCCAGTAGTTGATTTTTATAGGGTTTCTCAGAGGCCTAGAGGGTTAGTTTGATCTTGTTGAAGGTGTTTTGTCAGAGATCGTAGTGTTTAGAGAACCTCTAATGTGTCTTGAAGGTGTTTATAGTGAGTTTGAGTGGTGTTGATTGCGTTTGTGTGTGATTTGGTGTTTTTTGGGGCCCACCCATGTTTGTCCTATTGCTAAGTATAACACTTTGATCATTTATCTTATGTTTTACCTCTTTAAGGAATTACCTGGCTTCAATAGTGTCGTCTTGAAAACACATATTCAAGTAGCTAGTTAGATTAGGGATCATATGTAGAGGTTTCATGAGATTAAGCAATCAAACACTATGTATTGGGGCTTGTTTAAGAAATTCTAAAATGATATGAAAGAAAGGTATATGATACCTACTAGAGTGATGGAGAGTTATAAGAATGTTATTACTTTCATAATGGACAAGGATAATTGGTATATGGAGATGATTAAACCAAGGATAGTCTGGATTGCATATGCTGACATCTTGGTCAACAAACCCAAGGATACCATAGTTAAGATAATTGGAACCTATGTTGAAATAACACAAAAGAGAAATAACAAGAGTTCACAAGAAAAACTTGAAAAGAATGGTTTAGAGATAGAAAGGAAGTTTCCATTCCACCAAAATCCACATCTGACGGCCCTATGGTAGTGCCACAAGTAACTTTTTCCACTCTGCAAACACCACAAGGAACTACAAGGACAAGTAGGTCTACTTTTGGCATCATTCCTCCTCAACTTACCAGATCTTCACAAAGACCTCCTAGAAAAAGAAGAGAAACTTCTAAAGTATCAATGTAGATAAAGACTACAAAAAAGAAGAAGCAAAGGCCTAAGAAATAGGCCAAAATGGAAAAGGTTGAACTGGTCATTGTAGAAGATGAGAAAGAAGAAGAAGAGGAATATTTTAAATTAAAAATAACAAAGAAGTGAACTAGAAAGTCATGAGGAGAAGAGGAAGGGACCTAAAGAGAAAAGGGAAAAGAAAATAAAACCAAGAAAGCCCCTCTAATAGCACCTACACATGAGCCTCTATAGATTGAGGCTACTTTTATTGCTATTGTACAATTTTGAGCGCTAAAGAAGATAAATTTTTTATATTGAGGTGCCTCCTATTAACAAGGCCACACGAGAAGGCCATAGTAATGTATATGATGATTTTTAAAGTGGCTCTTAAAGAGATCATTGATTTTATAGAGAGTCTCATAAACACACTCAATGATAAAAGGAAAGAAACAATACAAGAGGATGCTAAGATGAGACAATGACCATTGGATAAGGCTGGAATATCCATTACTCAAGAAGAAAAGGATAAGTTATCTCAAAGATAGGAACAAAATATTCAAACCAAATAAAGAGTTAGCAGTCTAATGAGAATGGAAAAGGAAGATAGAGAGAGGATGGAAAGAGAGATTGAAGAAAAGACTATAAAAATATTTAAAAAATTTAAGAGAGGTGAAGTGGTTCCTCTGAATGGTTCTGACTTGCAGGATATAGCTATTATTTCTCCCAAGACATAGATTTGTTATCTTTTATGATTTTCATATGACATGAACTAATGAGGCTAAATATAATGATAATAAAAATAAGGAGACAACTCCTCCAAAGAACACTAGTGTACAAGTTGTAGAAGATCAAGGAGAATTGGGTGTCCCTCCTCTAAGGAACACAATTCAAGTTAAAGAACAAAATATTCCTCCTCTAGAGAATACAATGCTTGATGAGAAAAATACAATCTTGAGAAATATTAGAACATTGCTAAGAAGACAGTTGATATAGGTTGGGATTCTTCATCTCCCTCAATATATTCATTTAATTCCCTATTAGCAATGCAAATGTAGTTTCAACAACTAGTGACACCTCAATTGCTTCAAATTCCTACTCATGGAGGACAAGTTGACTTGTCCAACATTTCTCCACTTCATAATTCACAACTTTGTGATATATTGCACTCATCTACATGGAAAGAGATCCTGCAACAACATTTGGATATTATTGGGCTATTAGATGATTTTGTTAAGATATTTTAGGAAGGTTTTCATGAGGTAAACATTTATTCATCTCTACCTCCATAACAAAAGTTGAAGCTTTTGTTGAACTCATTCAAAGTACATTCTTCTCACATTGAAGAAAAGGTAGAGCAAGAGACATTGAGAAAGATAAGTGATAAGAGGGTGGAAAAATATTTTTACACTATATCAATTTTGATTGAGATGGCTAAATTCCACCAAGAGCATAAGAGATTAGATTGACTCCATTGAGTCACAAATCACACAAATGGATAGCATATATCCAACAAAAGATAAGGATGAATCAACAAGAGATCAAATTAAAAATCTACACTCATAATTATCTTTTCTTCAAGACTAGAGAGAGAAAATCAAGAAGAATTTTAGTCAGCTAAGGGAAGCAGTTAATTTGAGACTTGCATAATTGTCTGGTTTGCTAGATAATGCAGAGAAGATTGATCAAAAGATGAAGTAGCTAGTTGTATGGATGAGGCAAAGGATATATACATTCAATTTGAATGTAAAAATCACATCCTATCCTCAACAAAAGAAACCTAGGACATAACTATTCTCAAAGGTAATTTACAAGAATATTCTACCCTCTAAGAGAATTGTAAGATTGTTATAGATAAGATGATTTTATCTTTGTATAGACTTGTGGAGGCTTGCAATACCACTTTTTGATTTTTTATCAAGACATTATGTACACATAACATCAATTTTTGTAGGCATCTCCATCTTAGGAGAGCATTTTGGTAGACATCATACAATTAGGGTGAGTACATGGATAATTTTGGTTGTCTTAACAAGGAGACCTTTGCCTTTTTCCCTTCATGTCAAGAGTGCAACAAAGTGTTGCCATCAATGACAAAGTGGGAGATTGTTGCAATATGTTTTAATATATGTCAACCTACCATTGATGATAGCCTATTATATTTGTATAGAGATTCATTAATGTAGTTGAAGAAGCATAGAAATTTTTAGGGACAAACATTATTGAGGGAGATGGTTTGAAATTAATGAAGAAATTGGATCAGCATGTTTGAGAAAAAGCAAGGCAGTTTAGAAGACTACTAAAATATGTTGATATCAATAATGTTTCTCAGATGAGTTGGCATGATTAAGAAGTGGTCTAAATGTGAAAAGAAGTATCTTTGATAATGATATAAGAGTTATGAAGTATATGGCATGTATATGTTGCATCATGGTCAAGTTAGTTACACATTGTTCATATTTTGGATGAAGAATGCAATCACATAGATTGGGTTTTGCAAGTTTCAAGGAGTTAGATGAAAACCAGTTGAGTATTTGTTCAAACTTGTGTATTTGAGAAAATCTGTTTAAGGCATAAACAATATATATCATAAAGACAAAGTCTATGTATTTTCTTTTGCATTCCTCCATATTAAAATATTTGGCCTTGCGGTTCTTGAGTTAAGATTGTTAGTCACTGAGGAGGTTATTTTCAAATTTCCATGTTACAACATCTTCTATATCAAAAGTTAGGATTGACTGTTCTTTGGATTGTAGTAAAATAGAGTAAATTGTCTCATATGTGTACCAAAATACTCTACATTCATTTGGATCGATATATATATATATATATATAGTGTCATAAAATTGTGCCTCCTACAATTTTAACCACATTCAGAGTCCTCACTCTGGCGATGACACTCTCCTTCCTTACCAAGACCTCTTTCTACCTTTTTACCCCTTGACCCCTTCCTATTTGATCCCTGAGATAGCCTTAGGACCCTGTCCGAGCCCCAAGATAGGGTAGGATAGGGGCATGGTGCCCTTGTCCCCCTTGGATAGGGGCGTGGTGCCCCTGTCCTGCTCTCTTAGGGTGGGCCCAAGATAGGTCCCCTCGGCCCTATCTACACTTCAAGATCCCAAAACTCCCTGATGTCAGCCTTTGGTGAGATGAATTAATCTTCTGAGGCATGTATAAAAGGGAGTTGGTTTTCTCATTTGTGGGGGAGCAAAATTCAAGCGAAGCTATGGTAAGCAAGCATAGGTGAAAATATACATCATCAAGCATTCAAGTATTCAAGTCTTCTTCATTCATCCATTGGAGCAATATTACAACATTCATTTGCAAGCATGTGTGTGTGTTAGGGTTTTGTCATGTTATGTGCCATTTCATGCAACACTTGTGATTATATTCAAGAAGCAAAGCAATAATCATCAACAAGTTGCAAATCTACAAGGTATACATTTCCATTGTTTACATTCAAGCATTTTCAATTAATTTCTTTCAAGGTTGCTTCCTCAACCGGGGTTTGATTGAGGCAAACCCCTATCCACAACCATTCTCCCTCTCTTTTCTTTATGTAGGCTGTAATTGCAGGTTTGCGCTTCATTTTCAGAGACGGAAGAACCCTTTTTGTTTTGTGGATTTTATGGAGGACCATGTACATTCTCACCATGGTCCCAATGACTTTTCTCCAAATTTGTAGGGTAGATCCATATTAGTCTAATTAGCTTAGATACAAAGTTACAATGCGATCCCCCAAACCGGTAGCTCCTCATTTCACTCAATCTCTCTCTTTGTTCCACATAGTCAACAAGTCAACTTTCTCATTTACAAAAGAGGGTAAATCACACTTCAACCCTTGCAATCCACCTGGAATTTACATCCTTGTTTCCTTTGGATTTAGATCTAGTGGATTCAACCCCTCTTTTGAACATAAAGTTCCTCCAAGTGAAAATCATCCTAGTGACTTCCTTTCTCTCTCCTAGGTGGGGAGTCACTAGGGTTCAATTTTCCACTTTACATTTTGGTGAACTCGACGTCTTACACATTAGTTCTTGCTTCTTGTTATTAGATTTGATTAATTGCAATTTGAATTTCAAATTTTCATTTCCAAGTTTGATCTATTTGCAAATTTTAGAGGTTAATTGCATAAAAACCCTAATTTTTCATTTTGAGAAAATTAAGCTTGTGAAGTGTAAAATTTTAATTTCTTGTTTTAGATCTGCTTTCTATTTCAAAATTGAAATTCAAATCTATCTCTTTATTCTGAAAACTCAGTGGCTAAATTATAGAACCCTCATTTTTAAGATTCTTCTATTTTTGACCTTTGACTACAAGTTTGACTGATCTAGACATCTCCCAATCAGTTGTTTTTTGGATTCCGCATTAAAATTATAATTTCTATCATCCCTAAAAATTTTAAAAAATGTTGGTCAGACCGTGTACACTTTTGCTACGGTCCTCGACATTTTTCCCAAAATTTTGGGAGACAGAATTGACTGTATTTTTCTACTCAAATCCTGAAAATCAGTGTACTTTATCAATTTTAACACTCTCTAAGGTCAAACACAGATTCAAAATTCATCATGTTCAAATCTTAAAATTAAATTTCATAAAAAATTCCTAATTTTAGATGTTCTTTTCCAGCAAATTCAGATTTTAATTAAGACACCTTCAATGACAATTAATAAAGTGGATTTACTTCCTCTTTCGCATATGATTACATTTATCTTTGCATATATTTACTATAATTATTTGTCGGATAAGAGTTTCTTTCATTTCCTATTGCTTCTATTTATTCATAGCACTTGGTCATATTGTGTTGTTAGGATTTCCAAGTTATTTCCTTTTCAATTAGATCTCAAAGCTTTCATGTATCATTTATGTTGCATTATGGTGATGTTGTTAACACAATGTATTTCCTATGTTAATCACCTTAAAGCTTTTGTAAATCCTAAACCTAAAGATCCTAACCTTTGTACCTCTCCTAGGGTATCTTATGTGGATGAGATGAGACCTAATGCTTTAACTAATGATCTCTCTAAAAAGGACAAAGCATTGGAAAGTAACATGGATCCATCCTCTTCTTCTACACGTACCCTTGAGAAAGGGGGGCAAAATCAAAACATCAACATTTTTACATCTTTAGATCCTCCTTAAGCTCCTAAGACCTATCTTCAACATCAAAGTATGTGTAGGGAGGATGATGTCATGCATTTTATTCATGACCCTTCCCCTTGCATAGAAATAACTAAAAATGAGCTTTTAGATGATGAAGATGTTCCTCACCAATCCCCCAAAAAGGATAATCTTGATAAAGGAAAAGAGATTGTCATTTCACATGATACTCCTCCTTCATCTAAAAATCCTTTTATGCCTCCTTACACATCAGATTTCAAAGAAATTTGTGATCTTGTTCCTCGATCTAGTCAATTAAAACATTCTTATAGTCATGGCTTTTATATAATTACAAAACAAGGTTTTAAAGGACAAGGAATTGGGAAATTTGAGCATGGAATTCACATCCCTATAAATCTTCCCACACAAACTACTACAAGAGGCCTAGGAAGTGGTACCCCTCTTTCTATGGATGAACTCCTTTGGCTTCAAAAATTTAAAGATTATCTTCAAAAACAACAAATCAATGGTTGGTTCAAATTTAATTTTGATGGTGCTACAAAAGGTAACCTGGGCCCTACAGGTTGTGGAGTTATTCTTAGAGATGATAAAGGAATTTGCAAGGAAATGGTTGCTGTCCCAATTGGAAGCCAAACAAACCATAAAGTTGAACCAATGGTGGATCTCAAAGGCATTCTCCTTGCTAAAAAATGGAATTGCCCCTACTTATGGATTGAAGGGGACTCAAACAATATCATAAAATGTCTTAAGGGGACCTCAAAGCCCTCATGGTCGATCAACAATATCATTAAAGCCACTAAAGACTTTATCAGCACTTTTAAAAAAAGTTACATATCCGACATCTACCATGAGGCCAATGGCTCTACTGACTGGGCTGCCAATGCGACGGTTAACAAAGATGAAATGATTATGTGGACAGTAGAACAAGGACTCCCTAAAAATGTCAGACTAATCATTTTTAATGACCAATATAGAAGCACTCCAAAGATTTTTGATGGATAGAATAATAATGAAAAGGACTAATTGGAGTACTTCGAGTTATTATAATAATGAGAGCCTCATTTATTATAATAATGAGAGCCTCATTTATTATAATACTTATTTCATCAGTTCCCATGCTTTCTGGGTAAAATTGATAGTTTCGACAAGCTTTCTGGTTAAATCGTTCTACAAGTTTCAAAATTTGGCTTTGAACAGTGAAAACATGGGTGGTAACAGGCGGAGATATGAACCAAGCAGCTGCAAAGAATGGAAATAGAAGGAGGAGGTCTGGAGCATCCTGCAAAAGGGTGGTTTTTAAAAATTCATGGAGAGAATCCACAGACGGGTTGGCACGGTTACCAGTTTTTTCTGCAAAAACTACAGAAAGGGTATGCTGAAAATGGGAGACCAGACTGTTGAAATTGATGAAGATCTTATTGCCCAAGCCACGGGCCTCAGAAGGGAGGGATGCAACTTCTACAGAGACATGAAAGTCAGCAAGGAGGCCATTGATAGATATCTAGAAACTGAGAAGGAGAAAAAATGCCTGGTGAAGTTAAGTAAAACTTACTACCCACCTAGGGCTTTTGTTAAACCCTGGTCCGGGATGTCCTCTTTGTTTTAATGCACTATATTACATTAGATGGTAGGCTTACAAAAGTTTATGGTTACCACTTCATCTTGCTGAATCATTTTAGGCATGATGAGAAGGTTAATTTTCCTTATTGTTTGCTCTGCTCGATGAATGCCACCATTAAGGCCTACAAAGATAACCCTATGGGGGACACTGCCATGCATCAAGGCTTAATGGTCCTTATTTACGACCATCTCAAGGCCAATCAAATAGCCCACATGCATCCCTCTATAGAGTCTGAGGACAATGGGTCTAACTCTGCCTTTTCAGTGGATGAGGAGTCTGACAGTGACCCATCAAGAGATTCTGAGGAGAGCATGGACGTTTCGGATTATGAAATTGGAAAGAAGAGGAAACACATTAAAACAAGACCTTCTTCCTCTAAGGGTAAAAAACCTAAAGGCAGAATCCCCCAGATTAGCCTTTCCTCAAAGGAGGAGGTCTCTTAAGACTCAGAGAAGGAGAACCCTCAAGGGTCACTGAAAAAGAAGACTAAAGTTCACACCTAGACCAGAAATAAGCACATGAGAAAGGAGGATAATGTTAAGGAGCTGGAGGTTTATAAGCAGGAAAGGACCTTGGAAGCCGAACAGAATCCAAAGAAGGTGACCATGGATGAGGCTCTTAGGGTTGAAGACACAACTACTATTTGGGACACCCCAAAAAAGGAATAGGATATCCCTGGTAAGGTTGATCCTCCCCCTAACCCTCCTCTAGAGGGTATGTAAGGTTTCATGGATACTATGGAGTGGCTTATAACTAGTTACAAGAAAGTTGTGGATGAAAAGAAAAAGCTCAACAACAGAATTCAAATTTTGGAAACCATCAAAATTGGGGAAGGGAAGACCATGGTTGATTACATAGAGGACCTGAAAAATACCATTGCTAAAGCCGAAAACATAAGAGACTCATTCAACCCCAAGTTTGAGAAAATAGAGAAAGATCTGCTGGAAAGGAAAAATCTTGCTGACGCTAATGATCAAACTATCTCGGGTACTGCCAGTAAAGTCAAAAAAAGGGAGGAGTGTCTGAAGAGCATTGTTGAACAAATTTTAAGCATTCTGAAGATTTTTGCTAGCAACACTAACACTCTCATCAGCAAACTAGATGAAGAGAAGCAGATCCTATATATTGACCCGGACACTGAAGGTACAGGGGAAACTCAAGGACCTAGAACCCATACCAGAGGCAAAAAGAAAGAAGAGAAACCTAACAAGGACCTAGAAGATCTCAAAGCTGTTGGAGCCACCTATGACCAGTTGGTGAAAAAGGCGGAGGACCTGTTGAAGATTATAGTTGTGTAGCGCTTTCCTTGTTTCTTTGTTGTTTTTATCTTAGCTGCCTTTTTGGTTTGTTGGCTTTTTTTCCAGTCATTTTGTAAGTAGTTCTTAAGTACTGGAATTTTTAGTGTCTTATCATAATATCCTTTTAACAAAGGTTTTAGGTCATGAAAACCTATTTTTCTAATTAATCAAAACAAATCAAGAGAGCCCGCAAGAATGCTTCCTCTTCAAAGTGTCCTTTTTTTCATTTCATCAAACCCATGACCATAATGCTAATGATTACCCTAATTTTCAGATATCTATTCAAGATGGCATAGATAGTGGCAAAATTAGAATTAAAGGATAATGAAACTTATTCTTCTAACAAACTCTCTCCTTTATGTCAAGATGATATTTACCATCTTGACAGATTAGTTGCAAGAATCTATTGGAGATTGAAATATGATAAGAACATTTCATTTCCTCCTCAAAATAAAAACAAAAATCTTAAGCAAGTGAAAGGTATTGGATATTGCATTTTTCATGATTCATATTCACATTCTCTTAGAAAATTTTATGCATTTAAGAAATTTGTTCAACTGCAATATGATCTTGCACAAATTTTTCTCACAATAGACCTAGCTGTATTTCTTGGTAAAAACATAGTGCCTTAGCACTTCTTTTCCCTTCATGTTGCTCTTCACCCTATGGCATAATTGGCCCATTTAATGGGGACTCTTTATCATTAGTGGTGGTATTGTTTCATTTTAACATACTTTGGGGCAGAAACATGACGTCCAACTTTGTTCTTCTTTCTATACATTTATCTATATCTTTGTGCATTATTCATTATTAGATCTCTTTTTTTGTAGAAGGTTATTCTTATGTGAGCATATAATTGTTATTTGGTTTCCCTATTTGCTTGGAGAAGGGCATCTTTAATGAGTACTGCACTTCTCTTTCCTTCATTCTCTTGGAAATATTACCTCTTCTATGGTTTCAATTATTCACAAGTATGATATGCCCCTTAGCAAGGAATGATCTCTTGAGAAGTATGCATCCCTTCCTTGAAAGGATTTGTTCCACTAGGAAGGAATATCACTTGAACATAATCACCATCAGAAAATGTGTAATGTTTCTCCTTGTTCTCCTCACTTGGGGGGAAAGAATTTTCAATCCTATCTCTTTCTCTCTATCTTGTGTATCACTATTTACTTTAAGGGGCTGAATTTTTTTAAATCCCCCTTGGGGAATATATGATACTTTTTCTTCCTTTCAAAAATTACCACTCCTTGAGTTGTGTATTTTACATATACTAAAGTCTTTTCTTGCATGTAAGTACATTGTGCATTTGATTATGTTAAATTATCTCTATATGATTGTGTATGTTTTTCTCATTGTCCCTACACTTGGGGGGCAATGATCTCTCTCTCTCTCTCTATAGGGATCCACTTTGCCCTATTTTGTGGATGGTGTGAGTTATATTACTTGATGTCATTCCTTGTGCATAGTTGTTGGTTGTTGGTTCAAGGATTCTCTCTTATAAAAGAGGTGTAATTCCTTGAATACAACCTCTTTCACACTTGGTAATGTACATCTATGATAAATTCACCCATCCATCTGGGGGCTAAAAGTGAGTCATCCCTCATCAAGAATCCCTTTCACCTAGAAATAGGAGGAAGGATTGCATTCTTGTTCTAGAAGATGTTATATTTGTCTAAGATCTCCTCTTGGGGGTAGATGTATTTTGAACAAATATCTCTTCTCCTCCAAGGATATCCTTCACACTTACGACAAGATATCTCTTTTCAACTATCTTATCCTTTCTTGAAGAGTATTCCCTCTTTTGCATAGATCTATGACATTGTTGCATAATGGATATATTCTTGGTGTTGAAGGTAGGTATCCTTGTTCTACTTTCCTTAAGATATCAACATTAAACTATGTTGACATCTTAAGGGGGGGGCACCCACACTACTCCTTTGTACCATACTTCTATCATGTATTGTATAGTGGGACATTCTTGGAACCAAAGGGCGGCCTCTTAGAGAAAGATGCCATCTCTTTTCTTGTACGGTGAGACATTCTTGGAACCAGAGGGAAGCCTCTTAAAGAAAGATGTCGTCGCTTTTCTCTTGTACAGTGGGTCATTCTTGGAACCTAAGAACAAACACTTAGAGCAAGATGTCTTCACTTATTCTTTTTCTTGTACAGTGGGTCATTCTTAGAACCAAAGAATAGACTCTTAGAGTGAGATGATGCCACTTTTTCTCTTATACAGGGTGATTATTCTCAGAATCAGAGCACAGACTCTTAAAGTCAAATATCACGCCTTTCTTGATACTTGTATTATACATTCTATACAGGTTGTATCATACTCGGGCATAGAATCCTATGAGACTCTTCGAACCTCACTTGCACACACACATTCTTGAGGTTGGATGGAACTAATAGTGTTCTCACTCTCCCTCTCCTCCCTTACATGGATCACCCAGACAAGCTCTAGAGACTAGATTTCCATGTCCTTCTCTTCATGGATCACCTAATTTTAGGGGTGAGATGTCCATGGTTTCTCTCTTGTTCGCCTTTCTTCTCATGGATCGCCAAAGTGTGTATTCATGTTCTCTCTCTTTGCCAAAGTGTGTATTCATGTTCTCTCTCTTCTTCCTCTCATGAACTCATAGTGTTACTATTGATGGTTCATGGATGATGTCATATTTTTCTCTTGTATGCGATCGCTCATATTTATATGATGGCATTGGTCTTTGTGTCCTGATTAGTTGTTGAGACATTTGAGTATCAAGGTCTCTTCGGATAGTTGGTTTTTCATCTTGTGTCTTGTGTCTATTATGTGTCTTTTGTGCTTTGTTTTTGTTTTGTGTGTCTTATTTCTTTTTGTTTTGTGTTCTCTTGCATATATTTGATTGAGTTAAGATCCTAGGATTGGGGGCTTTTGTTCCTCAAGATTAGTGATGTCTTATACTCATTGTGGTTTTTCTCTGTATCTCTCATATTCATCTCTATTTCTTATACTTTACCAATAGTAGTGGCATAAGACATACTCCCGCTAAAGTGGGGGTTAAATGTAGTGTCATAAAATTGTGCCTCTTGCAATTTTAACCACATTCAAAGTCCTCACTCTGGCGATGACACTCTCCTTTCTAACCAAGACCTCTTTTTGCATTTTCACCCCTTGACCCCTTCTTGTTTGAGCCTTGAGATAGCCTTAGGTCCTTGTCTGGGCCCCAAGATAGGGTAGGACAGGGGTGTGGTACCCCTTTCCCACCCTCTTAGGGTGGCCCCAAGATAGGTTCCCCCGACCCTATCTGCACTTCTGGATCCCAAATCTCCCTGATGTCAACCTTTGGTGAGATAAATTAATCTTCAGAGGCATGTATAAAAGGGAGTTGGTTTTCTCATTTGTGGGGGAGCGAAATTCAAGTGAAGGGATGATAAGCAAGCATAGGCAGAAATATACATTATCAAGCATTCAAGAATTCAAGTCTTGTTCATTCATCCATTGGAACAATATTACAACATTCATTTGCAAGCATGTGTGTGTGTTAGGGTTTTGTCATGCTATGTGCCATTTCATGCAACACTTGTGATTACATTCAAGAAGCAAAGCAATCATCATCAACAAGTTGCAGATCTACAAGGTATACATTTCTATTGTTTACATTCAAGCATTTGCAATTACTTTCTTTCAAGGTTGATTCCTCAATAGGGGTTTGACTAAGGCAAACCCCTATCCACAACCATTCTCCATCTCTTTTCTATGTGTAGGTTGCAGGTGTGCATCTATAATTGTAGGTTTGGGCCTCATTTACAGAGACAGAAGAACCGTTTTCATTTTGTGGATTTTGTGGAGGACCATGTACATTGTCGCCATGGTCTTGGTGACTTTTCTCCAAATTTGTAGGGTAGATCCATATCAGTCTAATTAGCTCAAATCTGAAGTTACAACATGATCTCGAATTGATAGCTCCTCATTTCACTCAATCTCTCTCTTTGTTCCACATAGTCAACAAATCAAATTTCTCATTTACAAAAGAGGGTAAATCACATTTCAACCCTTGCAATCCACTTGGAATTTACATCCTTGTTTCCCTTGGATTTAGATCTAGTGGATTCAACCCCTCTTTTGAATGTAAAGTTCCTCCAAGTGAAAATCATCCTAGTGACTTCCTTTCTCTCTCCTAGGTGGGGAGTCACTAGGGTTCAATTTTCCACTTTATAATATATATATGATTATGAAAATTAGAGGACATATTCAATTAGGATTAAAAGTTAATCCATGCAAGTTTTAGATTATTTGGTGTACCACAATGCAATATCTCAAGTATTGAAGTGTTACAGTCAATCATAGATGCTTTGTTTTCATTAGTTCAACGTGTTTCTCTACTTGCCTCATCACATAATGATTAGATACTTCATAAGAAGGTTGTAGGAATATTATTGTAGACTAAAATGCACATATATTGATCTAAAGGATGTTCTTGGTCTCTCCTCAGTGGCACAAAGGTGTACAATTAATAGTTCTCGTGATGTTGTTGTTGGGCCAAAAATATTGTTTCCTTCACTTTTGATTTGATCCTAATCAATTATATTTTCTTTGGAGGACGTTTTGTAATGTTTTGGGGTCTCATTATGCTTTAGGTTGATCTGCATCTTATTACATTTCATATTGGATGTGTTTTAATCTGACCTATGGAGTATCACATGTTTCATCTAAAAGTCACTTTAGAGCTGACCTAGTTGGGGTTTTGAGATGTTGTACATATGATAAATAAAGAAGGACAAATAATTCTATCATTAGAGTTAATTGAGTCAAATGGAGTAAGTATGTGAAAAGGGGACTGCAACATTTGCATATCATAGATACCTTTTTATAGTAGTGGAAATTCATGTTTCTCATTCATTGTAATGACATATTGTATATAGGGAGAAGTGATCTTCCTTTGGCATTGCCATAAAACATTTCTTTATGGATTGATTGCTTGCTTGGGTTGCAACCCTAAAAAATGTTGTAATACTTGTTCATATAGTGTGAGTTAACTCTCATTGTGTTTTCTAAGTAAAATTATTGGTGTCTTCATGTGAAATGTTGCAGTGTATGCTTTTCTTTTAGTCCTGTGCCAAATTTGATTTAATTTTTAAACTTGCAAGTGGAATTGTTCAAGTAAATACCAATTCACCTCCCCTCTTATTAATCTAGTGCATTTGAAATAGTTTGGTACTTCATCTCCATAAATTTTCATCATTTTATCGATCCTTGGGCATCCTCTATTTGGACCACACCAACATGTCCATTGTGTCTAGGGGTTCATGCTATTAATTTGTTTTGTTCACTGCCTTGTAGATTTGTGTGTTTGGAGTATACATCATGGTTACCAATCAATAGAGGACACTAGTGCAAATTTTGGACACTAGCACATGTTGAGGATAATTATGTGTGTAGAGTACTAGGGCACATTGCACTAGTGTCTTCCAAGTGTGGTAGTGTCTAGACAAGTAGTTAAGATTCCTTCATTGGCACCCTTGTCCACTAGTTGATTTTGATAGGGTTTTTAGAGGCTTGAAGGGTTAGTTTGATCTTTTTATAGGTGTTTGTCAAATCTCGTAGTGTCTAGGGAACTTCCAAGGTGTCTTGAAGTTGTTTAGAGTGAGTTTGAGTGTCATTGATTGCATTTGTGTGATTTAATTGCATGTTATGGACAAGGTCAGTTTGTTGGAGAAAATTTCATAGTTGTCAAGAAAATGAAATTAACAAGTGTAAACAAAATTGCATGACCTTTGTTGTTATTATCCTTGTTATACAATTGGAGAAATTTATGTGGTAAATTAAGGCAATGGAGTATTTTTAGATTCGAGACATTTTTGTCTATAGTGAAAATATAACAATTGGATTTGACTTGCTAAATGTGATCCTTGGTTGTAGTTGAAATGTTATGGTAGACAAGTATGTAAAATATGTGAGCATCAATGATAAATGATTTGCTAAAAATATTAAAATGTAGTGTGAATCATTATGTGGTATATTAAGCATTGTATGATTAAACTTCAAAATCCAAGAGAGCCTACAATATGCTATTCTTTTATTTGTTGATTAGGAAATGAAATGACATGCTAAATTGGAAAATGAAACACTAATATTGCTTGTAAATGACGTGTTTGTTAGATTTCTTTGTATTATGTAAAAATAGCTACGATGTGTAAACATGGATAAAAGATGCGAGTTGTTTGACACAATGCCTCAATGAGATGTCACTTCATCAAAATAAATAGTTATAGAATATTCATATATAGACTCATTTAAAAAGATTCAACTAATTCCAAGGAAAAAAATCATGTCATAATTGTGCAAGCATAGACAATGTGTGTGAAAACTTGATAGAAATCTTTGATGAAATGTGGTTTCATGACACACAATGGTCAAATAATTTCAAATTTTTGAATAAAATTTTGTCAAAGAGATGTTAATGTTTTGGCAGAGAGAATTAGACACAAAAAGAGTGTGGAGGATGTCTACACATTGAACTCATGTAACATGAGCCCTTATTTGATCCAAAGGTTGGAGGAATAAGTGACAAAGCTAAGGATATTGTAAAAGAATGAAAGAAGAAAAAAGAAAAGAGTAACATATCTAATACCCTAAAAATGGTCACCTAAACCATGGGCCCCTAATCTTGACATCACCAAGGTCCTAACCAAAGGCAATGAAATCAACCTTGAGCACCTAATTAATTAATTCTTCAATCATTAATTTTACATGGCAAATTAATCACTCTATATTAATTAAATATTCATTTAATTAATTAAATCATTCCAAGCAAATCATTTTTATCAATTATTCTATTTATTTAATTAAATATCCTAGCATATTTAATTAATAAATAAATTTGCCATTTAATTTACAAAAAGAGGATTTAATTTACAAAAAGAGATTAATCACAAAAAAAAGAATTAATCTGCAAAAGAAAGAGTTAAATTGAAAACAAAAGAAAAAATTTAAATTGAGAGAAGAAACCAAACTTAAGATATTTCTTTTTCTAAAATTGAGATAACTTGAAAAATCAGAAAAGCAATTAAATTGAATTAATCATTTTCTCTAAAATCAAAACTCAAATCTTTTCTTGAGGAAAGAGGTTCAGTTGCATTGAAAAGGCTTTTTCTAAATAAAAATCTTGAGCAAATTAAAGAAAAGTGCATGGAATCACCTATTTTTATCTCATGTGCATGGAATCAACTAAATTTTATCTCCAATGCAAACTCAAACTTATAATCTGCAAACTCTCAATCAAGCTATAATTGGAGTCTATCTCAAGATTAACTTAATTTGATCTTTCAATTATTTCAATTAACCTGGATTGTGCTTTTTCTTGAGGAATCTCAACTGCTCATTGTTAATTGATCTTGACTATTGGTCTCTCTTTTGAGTCTCTATAAATTCAGCCTTCATCTCTCATCCAAGACACCTTGGAGATTTATTGTTATTATGCAGTTTTTGCTCTGGAGTCATTGAAGATATTGTGCATTGAGAGTATTGCATCTTAGTTTAGCTTTTTGCATATTTAGTTTAATCATGATTGCTTGAATTCATCTAGCTTAATATTCATTCATCTAGCTTAATCTTGCTTCCATTTAGCTTATCCTTGTGCTCGTATAGATTAAATCTTTCATCTTGGTGTAGTCTAGTCACTGGTATTTCTTAGACAAATCTGAGAGCAAGTCTGTACTCGCATCTTATAGAAGGCAATAGGTAGATTTGTTATGGTTTTTATATTCATGATTATATCTGTCTAACCATGTATGCAATGACTTAATTGAAGTGTTGTGTCTTACAACTTGTAGACTTTATCCACTTTTCACACACATTTTTGGCGCCCATCGTGGGGCAAAAGACTACAATTTTTGGCCTCACACATCAGCTTATTTTTATTTTTTGGATTTTTCCATACAGTTACTGCTAAAACTCGTACAAGTTTTTACAGAGGCCAAAACAATAATCCGTAGGACTCGTACAGTCCATGATGAATTATCGTACAACTAGGTGAGAATTATTGTATGATTTTCTAGTTTTTGGTATTAAAATAGATTGCATTTTTACGGTTTTTCTGATTGGATTTTGATAATACTAATGCTAACCCTGGCTTGTTTTCTGTCTGCCTGAGAGATTTTTTTTATAGCCTAACTCATTTTTGCAGAATGTTTGTCAAAGAACACGCCCGTCGCACAAAAATAATATGACTATTGATTCGTTGATTTTGCAGGTTGCCTAAAGAGATTCAAGTGAATACGTGTATTCTTTAAATTCATTTTTAGGCACTTAAATTTCTATCTAGTTAATGAACAAATTTGTTTTTTGTGTTTTAAGAAAAATCTAAGAGGTAGGAGAGTATGCTCTTGTTTGCACAAACCATCATAAATCTAGACCCTCGAAGCTTTTTATAAGTTTTGAGATTCATGTACCTTTAGCAGGCCTATCACAGTGGGAAAAAGTAATCACCATGTGAGAACGACCTAAGTGAGTACAGTTGGACCTGAGCATTCCAACTCACTATAATAAATAGGCCTCTGGTGATGAAAGTCTTAGAGGACGAGATTATTTGAGTTTTCTCTTTGAGATATCTCATATTGAACATTTTGTAGGGCCTCTGTAGTACCCCTCCTCGATCAACCTCTTTTGTATATTTGGAGTTACTTCAGTGGCTGTTTTGTGGAACATTATTGTATTTTTGATTTGGATATTATGCGATGTTATTTCATGCTTTATCTGGATTTATGGTGTATGATTTTATGCAGTATTTCAGTGCTTATGATTAATGTTATTTTATGGATCATTATCATTGACTAACACTTTTCCCTTCTATTGCGATGCATCATTTATATGTTGCGTGTTTGTAAGTGTATTGGGATGCGAGGGGATGATTTTCCTTCACTCACTTCGGTGAGACAGGGAACATCACAATTCTCCTTCATCGGTGTGTTTACCATGTCTGTATATATATATTGGTCTATATGCACATGTGGTTCTTTGGTGCAGGACATTGCAGGTACTAGTACCAGGAAGGTACGGGGTATTGACTCCACCTGGTTTCACAGGTCTGAGCATGCCTTATATATCTGATGGGAGTGGAGGAGATAGTTGTTGTACCCTAGCTTGGCTGCAGTTACGCTCATGTGAGTGTTGTCAGTCGGTTGTGTTTCCCCGTCTGGCTGTTATGCGTGTCATGGTGGCTTGGTTTGGTCATTTGAGAGTCATCATTTGATCTGTCTTGGTTTTGCGTGTTTCCGTTATTTAAATGGTTATTTAATTCAAATGGATGATGCTATCTTATGTTGGTGTAATCATTTAATTAATATGCTTTGTGATTATTGTTTATTTAAATTAATGATTGCTAGATTAAATGGTCAAAATGGCTTAATTTATTATGTAAAGTTGCATTGATATTTTTGTGAAATAAATAAATTGCCTAGCCATTTAAAAAGGTAAAATGCTTATGTTGGAAGAAAGTAATTTGGAAAAAGAAATTAATAAAAGCTTTCCCTTTTGCTTTCCTTTTTGACTTTTGCTTTTTCATTTTAATTGTTGGAAAGAATTTTTTTTTTTTTGGAAAAGAAATAAATCTGATTGCCTTTTAGTTTTAAAATATTTAAATTTGATTGGATGAAAAAATTTAACCTAGAAGCTTGGGTTAAAATATATTTTGGGCATCCATTCTAAAGCGATGCACAACAGGAGAAGAAGAGAATTTTGGAGAGAAAAATTCTAGAAAAATTTCCTGGAAGAGCTGGAAATTCGTTCTGGTTGCAAGACTAGATTTGCTTCATTCCTTTTGCTTGCTAATTGCTTCAAGGTTGGAGGTTTCCTTCTTGTTTTGAATTTGTTTGTAATTTTTTTTAGTTTGCTTCCCATTCATGGAAATTTATACAATCTTCTTGTAGATGTTTGTGGAATGATTGAAATGGAGGAATTAGTGTTTATTACTGCTGGTTTTGTGAAATCTTTATCATATGGTTGCATTGAGGAAAGAAATCGTTCATTTCTCTATTTGCTATGTGTTTTGTTCTTGGAAATTAAATTCTTGCTTTACCTCTTCTTTTGAAAGAAAGAATTTTAGATTGGGCTTGCTGGGTGCATCCTTGTTTCTATTATGTCATATTTTGTCTAGCTATTCTTTCCAGTGTGTTTATTTCACCATTTACCTTGCTGGTAAACTCTTCCTTGAAATTTTGGAAATTGGCATTGTATGTGTGTGCCCGTGAGATAATTCTAGAAATAGAATTTTCAATGTGGTAAGCATTACCGGTTTGAAGTGTTAAGCATTACCGGTTTGAAGCGGTAAGTGTTACCAGTTTGAAGTGGTAAGTGCTACTGGTTTGAAGTGTTAAGTGCTACCAGTTTGAAGTGTTAAGTGTTACCGGTTTGAAGAAATAAGTGCTACTGGTTTGAAGTGTTAAGTGTTACCAGTTTGAAGTGGTAAGCATTACCGGTTTGAAGTGGTAAGCATTACCGGTTTGAAGTGGTGAGTGTTACCGGTTTGAAGTGGTAAGTGCTATCGGTTTGAAGTGTTAAGTGTTACTAGTGTGAAGTGGTAAGCATTACCGGTTTGAAGTGGTAAGCATTACCAGTTTGAAGTGGTAAGTGTTACCAGTTTGAAGTGGTAAGCATTACCGGTTTGAAGTGGTAAGTGTTACTGGTTCAAAGTGGTAAGTGTTACTGGTTTGAAGTGGTAGTATTACCGGTCGGTAGTGGCAGTGTTACCAGTGGTAGAAATACTACCAGTAAGTGGTGTCTGATGTCTAGGCAGCAGCACAACGGTGGGTTGGTTTGACCCCTGCTTGGTTTTGAGGTCTCACTGGCCTCCAAACTGGTTTATGTTAAGAACTTAAATTTTATAAATGGAATGTTTAAAGTGGTTTTGTGTGATGTAATGTGATTTTCATGTGATTTTTATTATGTGGTTAATAATTTTACCAATGGAAATCAAGGCATGAATTAGAGATTCAAATTGGTAGATTTGGATATATTCTGAAAATGATTTAAGTGCCTGTTTGGAATTCATGTTATAACCAGTTGAATGTTTAAATGTGGATTTCATTCCTGATGGAACATTGATTTGGGAATTGAATAATGTGACTGTTGTAAGAGTGTTATATTTAATTCCAATCAATGATGTTGCAAGTGCTTAGGATGCTGATATTCTCAAAGATTGTCCGAGTGTGGATTTGATGTATTTAGTTGTCCTTGCAAGTGTATATTGTGATATTTTGGTATGTGGTTTAGTCATCCTATGATGGTGTAATTAGTTCCTTTGACCAAGTGATATATGTTGGCTTCGTTGTCATAACCATGTAGTGTCTTTGCCTTATGGTTAGCCAAGAGTCGGTATGTCCTTGTTTGACCACTTGTTTCTGATAGTGGTGTTATGGCTATCTGCTTTGCCATAGGGTCCTCAGGGAGTGACCATGCGTGTGTAGTGTCCTTTGAGAGAGTGGCTTTTGCTTGGGGGTTGCACCCAAAGTGGTAGGCACTACGACCCAGCGAAAGTCAGATAATAATTGGTAATCTAATGAAATGATTAGGGGGTAGTATCATAACATTAATAAAGATAATTGTACCTTGTGCATAGGTGAGTGCTAGTACAAGGCTCATAATGTTTTGAGAAGGCCTAGAATGGCAAACCAACCACCTTGTCTTCACAAAAGGCTGGTAGGGTCCACATGAGACTTAGTTGGAGTGGGAGGTTCGGGAGAGGTTACCAGGATAGAGAGTCGGGACCTATGAGAGCCTACCAGGGTAACCATCTTACACTATGCGATGAAACTCTCTCATTTGGTTCACTTATGTTTTGTGATGTTAGTTCACTTGTGTTTGTGAAGTTGAGTCACCTGGATTCTTGTGGAGTCTTATTGTGCTGTCATGGAGTCATATTATTTTGTCGACCATGTCATGTTTATTCTTGTTTGAGGGTCCTTAGCTATGTCCTAGCATGGTGAGGTGATTCCTTTTGGGAATTACATGGTCAGATGGTAGTGTCACTTCCCATCGGATGTTCAAATTTGTGCCTTCATGCGAGGATTAGCTTCACAAGTGTTCCTGTGGTTCGTGACTCATGCTTCATCTCATGTTTTGGAGATTATTGGTATTTGTAGACCTATGTGGTCATTGTATCATTGTAATATTGATCTTGTGTAACCTTGTAATTGGATGAGATCTATCCTTTATGTTTATTGAGAAGCTATGTATTGAAAGAGCAATGTAATCCTATGTTTGGATGTTTTTATCAAGTTTCCTTGATGAAGTTAGTAAATGCTTATTGAAGTGGAAATTATGTTGTATCCTTTCTATCTTTCTATGATGAATCTTTATTGCTTATGGCTTCTTGTGATCACTAAGTTAATGATGCATATGTGGATTTATGATGTTGTGAATATTGTTCTTGAAGTTAATTCTTCGTTGGTAACCCTTAAGGAATTTTGGTGTAAGTCTTCCGCTTGTGTCATCAGGCATGTTGTGTAAATGCACTTATGATGTTAATACTTTAAAAAAAAAAAAATTGTGTCACCCTTGTTATGGGTTTTCCTTTGGGGTTCCTGGCGGGGCATTACAGCCTCACAATCTCAATCACATTTACGTGAGTACATCTTGTTCCAGTACCTTGTTGGGCTATAGGCCTCAATCATGCTTGCGTGACTTCAAGGGGTAATTTCAAACGAAATTCCTTACTAAGAACTATAAGATAGAGGCTACCTAATTCACCTCCAAAAGGGGGATAATCTTGGTGCAAGAGAGATAGTAACTCTTCCAAGATACTTGCCATTTTGTGCCCCCATTAGCATTTTGAGTCGGCTAATACGACGTTGAGAATCCATTGCATGAGACTCAGCAGTCGTATTATGATTAGCTATTGAGTGTGTACCTGAGTCTGCAACTAAAGGTTTTATTCTCTAAGTGAACTTTTGTAGGGTTAGAGTGATGTGATTGAAGTTATTATACATCTTGCATGTTTACTGTGTTTTCATCCTTGAAACTAAAACTGAAATACTGAAACTAGAGAAAACAATCAACAACGTCAAAAACTCAGTGATCAAAACTCTGTCTAGTCTTCTATCATATGAGTCTACTATTTTGTCATCTGGCTATATATCTATTGTTGTACGAGTCTGGTAGTTTTTCATCTAGTTATAGACCTACAGTTGTACAAGTCTAAATTCATTCTATCAGTTTGTCATTCGGTTCTGTCAGAATTGTCATCATGTTCCTCAAAATTGTCATATGACCTTTTAAACATTTTCTTACAAGTAATCATTATCCTCATTATATTATCGTCTAGAGAACTTTAAACTGTCATGCGAGTATAGGAAGCCACTCATACGAGAAACTTCCTGTGTCATCTAGGATATGCTAAATTATCGTCTGGGTCTGAATACTCTGTCGTACAAAATTATGATTTTGTCAGTCCAAAAAATTGTATGTTTGTACACTTTTCCAGAATTGTCATACTTGGTTAATCATTCTACAGTAAGCGTAAATCTAGTCATCATAATTCTGAGCATAAACAATCTTGATAGTGTACCCCTATCATTGTGTTGCACGATTTTGTCAATCATCTTTTAGCTAGTTCAATCAACTACTTATCAAACTAAATCAAGCTAAGTTACTTAGATCACATCTTATACAGGATAGATCATTCCTAAAACCAGACTGAGTCTTACTCGCTTCTCTCAAATCAACTAAGTTACTTAGATCATGTCTTATATGGGATAGATCATTCCTGAAACCAGACTGAGTCTTAGTCACTTCTCTCAAATCACTACGTCGAATGAACAACTAGCTTCAATTTGATCTTGACATCTGCATCACTTCTGGCTCTAAATCACATTAGTTATAAATGTCTATTCAAACCAAAAGTTATCATAAGAAAGCTGCCAAAGGTAAAGGACAATCCTTTTCATTACAGATGAATCCATTCTTTTTAGAAGAACTTCTCTCTGACAAACCTTCATCTTCAAATATACCAATTTTTTATCAACCCTTATCTCCCACCATGTCTGGAGAAAGGCAAGAAAGAGAAGCTACTAAACACGATACTCATGAGAATATCAGTACCCATGCTAATGATAGTGATTCCTCATCTAGAGATTCTGAAGCTTCCGAACCTATAGAAGCTATTATAAATAGCTATCAAAATGATAAAGATTTCCAAAAAATGATGAAAATCATCATGGCTAGAGAAAAATAAGAGCATTTTCTAGAGCTAGCGAAACAAGGTGCTAAACTTCCCACTGATTATAACATTGAAACCCTTATCACTAAAGAGGAAGAGACACCATTAGCATTGGTAAACAAAAAATTGCAAGTGTTACAGACTGAAATCAAAGAAATGAAAAACAAGGATAAATCATCTACGCAATATTCTTTAGACACAATCTGCCCGTGCCCATTTGACAAAAACCTTCACATGCCTCCATTTCCTTCAAGAGTGGAAATTCCTAAGTTTGACAAATATGATGGTAATGCAGATCCTCAAGACCATGTGAGATATTTTTGTGCTTTATGTATGGAGTTCATGCACGATCAGACATATCTCTTGCGCCTTTTCTCGAGGAGTTTAGAAGGACAAGCTATTGAATAGTTTTCAAGCCTACCTATGGGAATTAATTCTTTTGAGGAATTAGTCAAATTGTTTCTCTAACAATACTCCTATAACATTCATCATCCAGTCACTATGATCAAGCTTTGCAATACCAAACAGAAAACAGGAGAACCTTTTCTCACTTTTCTTCAACATTGGAGAAAGATGTTCTCTAGATATTCACGACCTATCCCAGATTTTGAGAAGATGGACATTTTTGTCAATAACTTAATCCCTGAATTAAAATACAATATCCAAATGAAAGTGTACCCTTCATTCAACAAAATGGTAGATAGTGCCCTCAGAATTAAAGATGTGCTTATAAAGAAAGGAGATATATCAC
Source organism: Cryptomeria japonica (assembly GCF_030272615.1). Lineage (NCBI taxonomy): Eukaryota > Viridiplantae > Streptophyta > Pinopsida > Cupressales > Cupressaceae > Cryptomeria > Cryptomeria japonica. Next base: position 467,039,569 of record NC_081411.1, on the reverse strand, counting down.
ATTAGAAAGAAACATAGTAAGGCCCTAGTTCCAAAGACAAGAACAAATACTGGAAATATGGCAAAGATAACAACATAAATGTTTTTAATGATGGAGTGGTGGACACTGTTAAATCAAAATCAAAACCCGTAATATTTAATCTGACTAGCAGCACACATGCCCTCAAAGCAGCTGAAATTGTGGTGGAAAACCCTCTGAAGAAATCAAAAGAGTGGTTTAAAGAGAATCCTTGGCTTTCAAAGCCTAAACGTGATTTCACTCCTTTGGAAGAATCATATGAATCGGCTCTTAAAACTCTATTGGAAAACAAACTGATCACATTTCCAGACAACTCTAGACCATATAATCTAGAAGTTAAACCCAAATGGTGGAGCGAAAATGAGTACTGTGAATATCATGGAAACAAGGGTCATACAACAAACAATTGCATGAAACTCAAACATGAGATTCAAGACTTCATTGATGCTGGCAAAATTGTTATTGGAAATCACATGATTAATGCTGATCATAAAGCCTTCAAAGATCCTTTATCTTCTTATGAACAAGGTGATTCCTCAAAATCCAAGGGAGGTGCCAAAGTCAATTACACCTATGCCAACAATGACAATGTGATCAACATGATTGAATATTCCCAATCTGTGTATTGCAATGTTGTAGCCTGCACTCAAAAGAAGGTTACTCTCAAAGGAGCTAGTTCCTCAACTCTTGATCAAACAAAATCAAACCTACTGACTTCTTCAAATAGACAACCAGATATGATCATGGCTAAATCTAAGTAGTTGGCTTCATCATCCTCTCCTGGCTGGTTACAACATTGTTAGATAATTAAAATGAACCACTACTCAAATCTCCATTTTTGAATTTCTTAAGATCTCTTCTGCTCATAGAGAGATCTTGGACAAGGCTTTGCTCACTACTAATGTCCCCAAAGATTTATATGTAGATTGATTTCAATCTATTGTGGGTCACCTGACTTTGCCTCATTACCTCACCTTCTTTGAAGAAGATGACAATTCACTGAATCATCTGCATAACTCAACATTACATATCGAAGCTATGATCCATAAACACCGAGTCAAACTTTTTTTTGATAGATGGAGGCACTGGGTTGAATATTTGTACCTACAATTTACTAACATAGTTGGGATTTTTCTAGAACATGTCATTGATCCAGCAAAGAAAATAACAATCAAAGCTTATAATGAAGAAGAGAGAACCTCTAAAGGTCTAGTACTATTACCGATCAAGATAGGACCTGTGGAAAGAGATGTTATTTTTTAGGTGCTTGGCCTTCCTCTTTCCTACAACATCTTGCTGGGTAGGCCATGGATTAATGAAATGCAAGTAGTACCATCTACCTATCATCAATGCTTGAATTTCCTTATAATGGAGTTGAAGTCAGTGCTGATACAAGCTACACATGTAGTGCATTGAAACAGTGTAATGATGCCTTTGTTCCTCATAACAGAGCAACCTCTATAGCTGAAAGTTCTAAAACTTTGATGAAATACGTAGAAAAGAAATTGAAAATCATAGGTACTGGCATGGATGGATACAAGATAGAACCTATACTTTCACTAATGTCTCTTCCTCCATCACCAAGATAGTCTGGAAAAACATTTGAGGCTATGAAGCCACAAACTTCAACTCCAAATGTCATTTATGATGGTATTTTTGTACAGTCCTCTACTTCCCTTGCACATGAAATAGAAGAGGAGGTTGTTCTCAAATGGATTTTTAGAGAAGAAAATAAAAACAAAGAAGTGCAACAGTGTGGGGTTTCCCCTGAACAATATGGTCTGACCTATAAGATGATTCAACACATGGGATATTCAAGTACCGGTCCTCTGGGCAAGCGTCAAGAGGGTATTGTTGAACCTATTAAGCTACAAACTAAGTCTACAAATGATAAAGATGGACTTGGATACCATTTAAGGAGTCATCAGATCAAAAACATACTTCTCATCATCAGTCTGAGTGGAGGAAAAAGATACTACCTTCAACATCAGAGGAAGTAAATACTCAGCAAAATCAGGAAGAGTATGAAAAAGAACAAGAAGAACTAGAAATCAAGAGAGAAGCAACTTGTAACCAAGTCCCAACTATATCAGCAATAACACTACAAGGAGTAGAAATCCCAAAAGATATGAGAGAAGAGATAGAAGGAATTAAATAATTGTTTGCACCACTGAACATTTCAGTCACATATATAGGAAGAATGCATGTAGATGATTCAGAAATAGACTTGAATGAGTATGAATAGGGTCCAGAGCCTCTCTCAGATGCATCTACTGAAGAGATTCCTAAAGAACCTAGTGATATCATAGATGAAGCACAAGAGATAGTGCGCTTAAAACTACAAAAGGAAATAGAGGAGATCAGACTAAAAAGACAAGAAGACTATGAACAATAGCTGAAAGAAGGAAGAGCACAAGAAAATTTGTCACCTACTATATCTCTCTCTAATGAGATAAAGAAAATCAAGTATGGGACTACAAATGAAGAATTGGAGGCTACAGAAGCAAGGTCAGTCATTAGTCCAGAGAAAGTTGAATGGAAAAGATGACAGAGACTAATAGAGTCATCAAGGTTATGTCAATAGGTATGTCAACTACAAGTGATCATTGAACCAAATCATGAAGGAACTTGTAGCATCAAAGATGTAGATATTGATACTATACATGCTTTCACTAAGCCACTTGAAGAAGAGTCAAAGGCTTCATCTTTTGACTCTGATCACTCTGAAATAAAATCTATTTATGACATTACCTATTCAACACCAAACTATGACTACTTCATCATGAATGTCAAAACTTTGTCTAATGAACCCGTTACTGTCGAACCATGATATGTAGTTAGTCCAAAGTAGAGGACGATGCTAGTGGTAGGTTTGTTGGGTTAGATTCCCTATATACTAATGTAAACTTTGATAACCATGTTCTAACTCTTCCTGGTCTCAAGATGCTTATGAAAGGTAGTCTTCTAGAACTCGACTTGTCGGTTTGAGGTTGTGATGACAATACCATGAATTCCCTTGAACCTGATAAATCTTTATCCCTGGTACATCCTGAGCTTATTGAGTGTACTCTCCAAGATCAACCTTTGAATATACCTACCTTTGTCAATGACTATACATTAGCCTATTATCTTAATGCAGTTGAACAAATGGACTCTTCCACCAGTGAACAAAGTGAGAACATGACAGCAGCAGATGTCAAGTATCTTAGTCACAAAAATCAAAAAGAGAAAAATAAGTTCTGATGGCAAAAACTACATTGTGGCGGTATCAGAATAAAAAATAGTAAAAATAAAGGATGTACCTAATAGTGAAAACCTCTCTGAGGCACCTAAATGTGAGATACTTGACAGTTTTCCTGATCACTTTCAAGAGTGATCATCAATGCTAATTGAACCTACACAGCCAATAAACATTGGTATAGAAGAAGCTTAACACATCATACATGTAGCTCAATCCTTGTCATCTGAAGAACTAAAAGAATTTGTTGATTTCTTCACGGAAAAGAAGATCAATTTTGCATGGACATATCCTGATATGTCAGGTCTGGATCCTGACCTCATAATGCATCATCTCTCTATCACTCCCGGAGTAAAACCTGTTAAGAAAAAACTCTGAAAAATGCATCCTCATGTTGCATTACTTGTTAAGGCTGAGCTAGAAAAATTACTAAAAGCTAGATTCATTAGAGCAATTGATTATGCCGAGTGGATATTTAATATTGTACCTATTTCCAAACCTGACAAATCAATATGTGTTTGCATAGATTTCAGAGATTTAAACAAAGCTTGTCCAAAGGATGATTTTCCACTGCCCAACATAGACATGAGAGTGGATATCGCTACTAGCTATGAAATGTTTAATGGATGGTTTTTCCGGATACAATCATATCAAAATTTCACATGAGGATCAAGAGAAAATAGCATTCACCTATGCATGGGGAACCTTCTATTGGAATGTAATTCCCTTCAGCTTAAAGAATGCAGGTGCTACTTATAAAAGAGTTGTAACAACACATTTTCATGATATGATGCACAAAAACATGGAGGATTGTGTCAATGATAGGTAGGCTGCAATGAAGCAAGATAGAGAATTTGTTGAGTACACACTCAAAAGTCTTCAACCAGAAGCCACAAAGGAAGAATTAGATGATATTTTGTTGAATACAAAATCTTCCTTCAGATCTAAGAAAAGTCTGACAAGGATGTTAATCAGTGAGACTCAATCAGTCCAACAAGAGATTGAAATTTTATTAAATAAATCTTTGGGTCTAATTCCTACCAAAGAGGAATATGATAAGGATGTTGAACTTGTAAAGCTTAAGGGTGAATATTTTCTAGAAGGTATTAAACCTACTAATTTTAAGCCCAATGACATTGTGTTAGATGACCAACTAGTGAACACACAAACAAAACTGATTTTTATTCTTGATGATGATAATGGTGATAATGTAGATGTGTATGATGTATATGTTCAGATGTTTGAACAACATGAGCAGAATCAGGAACAAGAAGGAAAGAAATATGAAAAAGAAAAGAAGGATGAGAAGCCACCAGTAGATAATCGGACTGTAGATACTCAACCACCACCAGGAATGGATAGTAATGAAGAAAAGCAAGAAGAAGAGAAGAATGAAGAAATTGAAAAAGGAAAAGGAAGAAGATAAAATTGAAAATAAAGAGGGAACAGAGGAGATAAGGCAAAAAAGACTGGACCTATAGTGATACCTTTGTCACTTGATTCCAAAAAGAAAGGTGTTGATGAAGAAGATGCTGATGATGAATTAAGCATACAAGGACCCCTTGGCATGAATAAACTGAGTTCTACTGTGTTGATGGAGATTGCAACTACCATGCAATCTTGAGCCAAAAAGGAGGTAGAGACCATAAGGAGTGCAATAGATATTTTCTCTAGTCTCCTATCGGAGACTGATACAGGAAATTTTGCCACACCAATTGACAAGCTTGGACAACTTGTTTCTAATGTCGAAGAGAAGATAAAGTCATTAGAGGATGCAACTTATATCAGTGTGGAGAATAATTACAAGAAGAAGAGGACATAGTACTTGATGTCTGGAATCAATAAAGGTAAAGTGGCTCTTACTATTAATAAGGATTATTTGAAGAAAGCACTAGAAACTAGAGGTAAAATCCTCTCTACTGTTTCAACATTTTCATTATTTTGTGCTGATTTGAAGAAGGAAAGAGTAGAAGTTGAGCGTGAACTTAAGGTTGTTAGTGAGTCATTTAAGGCCCTTAATGACTCTACTATTCATTTTGGAAGATCAGTTGTAGAAATTCAGCACAAGCTAAAAGTATATGAGCAGGAACAGGTAAAAAGAGTCAAATCCCTGCAGGAACTTCAAACATAACTTATACTGAAGGTTGAAGTTTTGTAGAGAGCATACAAGGAATGTGAAGCCATTCTTGCTACACTGAAAAATGAGTATTGTTGATCCTATGGAGGAGCTAGCTAGAGAAATCAAGGCTCATGTAGAGATCACAAGTATAATGTTATAGACATGGCATAATGACTTTAAAAATTTGAAGTTTCATTTTAGTGATGTTTTTTCCAAAATTCCTGTGTAAAGACTTTATGACTCTTATATCTATATATATGCTCTAATGCAAATTTTGATATCACATGTATTTTTATTTCATTTGGCACTGCTGTCTAAAGGGGAGTAAGAGTTGAGTGAAAATTTTGTATGTAATAGTATGAGTATTGTATATTGTATTTTGTTATAGCATGCAATTGCTAAGGGGGAGTATATGTCATGTAGTCAATTTTTTATTTTGCACACCTAGTTGATGAAATTTTTCCTAAGTGTTGCCATCAATGCCAAAAGGGGGAGATTGTTGGCATTTGACTGAATTGGTAAAGATTGTTGTTCATATGCAACCAGTATATGATTAGTTAGTAAATGTGATGAAGAGATTGAGATTTATGTTTGATGACTAAGTTTTGTGTTGTCATTGATGGCAACAATGTTTTTGTAGTCATCTAAGTGTAAGAAGCCAACTGGTAAGGGTTAACCGCTACAAAAGATAGTTTTATAGAGAACTAGTAATTAGGATCTCAATTGGTAAACTAAGACATAGCTGCATTCTGACAACTGGTACAGGCAATTCATGAAGAGTTGGATGATGCGGTTTTGCAATGATGATTGTGATAGGTCACTTAAATTGGTAACACAATACAAGTTTTAATTTGTTATGTCAGTGGATGACATATGTAAAGTGTGCAATGTAATTTTGTCTAGATTCATTGAACCTAGGAAATTGGTCCAAGGTTGTAGCCGACTAAATGTAAATGTTTATATAAAGTGTGATGAGGTATAAAGTTGGTATGTGTTTGTGTGAAGAGAGATTTTATGAGAAAATATTGTGAATGTATTTGTGCAGTGATTAGGGAAGTTTTGTAATGAAGTGTTGTTGATGTTTTAAGGATCAGAATTGGATCTTATCAAACACAAAAGGTGTTACTTGAAGATCTTATCATTGTTGTTTTCCTAACAGTTTGTAGCAGCAAAATCTCCTAATCGGGTAGGTCCTAACAAGCCTTAATCTATAAATCCCCTTATAGGATAGCTCTGAATCAGAGTCTCAAATCCTCTTGTGAGGTTGATCCTAATAGGTCATTACTCCTAACAAGGCTTATCATTCAAATCCCTTAACCAGGTTTGCTCCTAATAGGGCATAGTTGTAAGACCTTAACCGGTCAAGATTTCTGTTCTACAAATAGTGAATCTTGTGGGTACCAATTCCGTGGTTTTTCCCTTTTGGGTTTTCCACGTATAATCTCTTGTATTATGTGGAATTTGTTTTATTGGGTATTTGCTTATGCGGTGATATTTATCATATGCTTGATAAGTTTTAAGTTGTTAAAGTTTGTGATCAGATTTGTATTGTTACTGATTCACCCCCCCCCCCTCTCAGTACCATTTAAGTTCATCATAAAGAATGATTATGAAACTTATAGTACTTCCAAATCATCATTTTATAGCTTGTGCTGCCTAAACACAAGTTTTGAAGCATCAAAATTTGAGTTTGGAGGTAACACAATCTTGAAAATGCAAGTGTTGATTCTGAAGCCTCAAACATGAAAGCATGATTATGAAACTTATCGTACTCCCAAATCATCATTTTGAAGCTTGTGCTTCCTACTCGCAAGATTTGAAGCATCAAAATGTGTGTTTTGAGGTAACAAAAGCTTGAAAATGCAAGTTCTTATTCTGAAGTGAGGAACATTAAAGTGTGATTATGAAACTTATCGTAGTTCCAAATCATCATTCACAAGCTTGTACTTCCTAAACGCAAGTTTTAAAGCATCAAAATGTGTGTTTGGAGGCACAAAAAGCTTGAAAATACAAGTTCTGATTCCAAATCCATGAACATGAAAGAACGATTATGAAACTTATGGTACTCCCAAATCATCATTTTCAAGCTTGTGCTTCCTAAATGCAAGTTTTGAAGCATCAAAATGTGTGTTCAAAGGTAACAAAAGATTGAAAATGAAAGTTTTGATTCCAAAGCCATGAACATTAAAGTGTGATTATAAAACTTATTGTACTCCAAAATAACCATTTTCAAGATTGTGCTTCTTATATGCAAGTTTTGAAGCATCAAGATGTTTTTTTGGAGGTAACACAAGCTTGAAAATGAAACTTCTGATTCTGAAGCCATGAACATGAAAGCATGATTATGAAAACTTATTGTACTTGCAAATCATCATTTTCAAGCTTGTGCTTCCTAAACAAAAGTTTTGAAGCATCAACATGTGTGTTTGGAGGTAACACAAGCTTGAAAATTCAATTTCTGATTCAGAAGCCATGAAAATTAAAGCATGATTATGAAACTTATCATACTCCCAAATCATCATTTTCAAGCTTGTGCTTCCCACATGTATGTTTTGAAGAATCAAAATGTGTGTTTGGAGGCACAACAAGCTTGAAAATGTTGTTCTGACTTTGAAGCCACGAACATGAAAGTGCGATTATGAAACATGTCGTACTCCCAAATCATTATTTTCAACATTGTCCTTCATAAATGCAAGTTTTGAAGCATCAAAATGTGTGTGTTTGGAGGTAACAAAAGCTTGAAAATGCAAGTTCTGATTCCAAAGCCACGAACATTAAAGCAGGATTATGAAACTTATCGTACTCCCAAGTCATAATTTTCAAGATTGTGCTTCCTAAACACAAGTTTTGAAGCATCAAAATGTGTGTTTGGAGGTAAAACAAGCTTGAAAATGCAAGTTCTAATTCCGAAGCCATGAACATAAAAGTGTGATTATAAAACTTATCATACTCCTAAATTATCATTTTCGATCTTGTGCTTCCTAAACTCAAGTTTTGAAGCATCAAAATGTGTTTTTGGACATAACACAAGCTTGAAAATGCAAGTTCTAATTCTTAAGCCATGAACATTAAAGCACAATTATCAAACTTATTATACTCCCAAATCATCATTTTCATGCTTGTGATTCCTAAACGCAAGTTTTGAAGCATCAAAATGTGTGTTTAGATGTAACACAAGCTTGAAAATGTAAGTTCTAATTCTGAAGCCATGAATATTAAAGAACTATTATTAAATTTATCATACTCCCAAATCATCCTTTTCAAGCTTGTGCTTACTAAATGCAAGTTTTGAAGCATCAAAATGTGTGTTTGGAGGTAACACAAGCTCGAAAATGCAAGTTTTGATTTTGAAGCCACGAACATTAAAGCGCGATTATGAAACTTATCGTACTCCCAAATCATCATTTTTAAGCTTGTGCTTCCTAAATACAAGTTTTGAAGCATTAAAATTTGTGTTTGGAGGTAACACAAGCTTAAAAAAGCAAGTTCTGATTCCGAAGCCACGAACATTAAAGAATAATTATGAAACTTATCATACTCCCAGATCATCATTTTCAAGTTTTTGCTTCCTAAATGTAAGTTTTGAAGCATCAAAATGGGTTTTGTGAGGTAACACATCCTTGGAAATGCAAATACTGATTCTAAAGCCACAAATGTGAAAACGCTATTATGAAACTTATCCTAAACCCAAATCATCATTTTCAAGCTTGTGCTTCCTAAACACAAGTTTTGAGGCATCAAAATGTGGGTTTGGAGGTACAACAAGCTTGAAAATACAAGTTCTGATTCCGAACTCAAGAATAAGAAAGCATGATTATGAAAATTATCATACTCTCAAATCATCATTTTCAAGTTGGTGCTTCCTAAGTGCAAGTTTTAAAGCATCAAAATGTGTGTTTGGAGGTAATACATGTTTGAAAATGCAAGTTTTGATTACAAAGCCACAAAAATTAAACCGTGATTATGAAACATTTTACGCCCAAATCATCATTTTAAAGCTTGTGCATCCTAAATGCAAGTTTTAAAGAATCAAAACATGTGTTTGGCAACACAACAAGCTTGAAAATGAATTTTTTTTTTTCTGAAGCCACGACCATTAAAGCGTGATTATGAAACTTATTGTACTCCCATATCATTATTTTCAAGCTTGTGCCTCCTAAACACAAGTTTTGAAGCATCAAAATGTGTGTTTGTGGGAAACACAATCTTGAAAATGCAAGTTCTGATTTTGAAACCATGAACATTAAAGCATGATTATGAAACTTATCATACTCCCAAATCATCATTTTCAAGTTTGTGCTTCCTGAATGCAAGTTTTGAAGCATCAGAATGTCTCTTTGGTGGCACAAGCTTAAAAATGCAAGTTATGATTCCAAAGCCATGAACATGAAAGCATGATTATGAAACTTGTCATACTCCCAAATCATCATTTTCAATCTTGTGCTTTCTAAACATAAGTTTTGAAGCATCAAAATATGTGTTTGCGGGTAACAAAATCTTGAAAATACAAGTGTTGATTCTGAAGTGGCGAACATGAAAGCATGAAAATGAAATTCATCGTACTCCCAAATCATCATTTTGAAGCTTGCTCTACCTAATCACAAATTTTGAAGCATTAAAATGTGTGTTTTGTAGCACAATAAGCTTGAAAATTCAAGTTTTTAATTATGAAGCCATGAACATTAAAGTGTGATTATAAAACTTATCGTACTCCCATATCATTATTTTCAAGCTTGTGCTTCCTAAATGCAAGTTTTGAAGCATCAAAATGTGTGTTTGGAGGAAACACAAGCTTGAAAATGCAAGGTCTGATTTCTAAGCCTTGAACATTATAGCATGATTGTGAAACTTATCGTACTCCTAAATCATCATTTTCAAGCTTGTGATTCCTAAACGCATGTTTTGAAGCATTAAAATGTGTGTTTGGAGGTATAATAAGCTTGTAAATGGAAATTTTGATTCAGAAGCCACAAACATGAAAGTGCAATTAGGAAACTTATCATACTGCCAAATCATCATTTTCAAGCTTGTGCTCCCTAAACGCAACTTTTGAAGCATCAAAATGTGTTTGGAGGTAACACAAGTGTTGGTTCCTGAAAATGGGTTTACACTCTTACAAGGTAGAGACCAACTCGATTCCTCCAAATACCTATGGAAATCCACTTCCAACTGTCAATATCCTTCAGGCTTGGACCAACTGCAACAAGGATTTCTGCAAATCCTTCTACACTTTGGGCCCTGCAAGACCCAGGAGGGTAATCCCTTCAGTGAACTTCTTGATCTTTGCACCGCACTCAAAAGATCATTGAAACAAAGAATATTATCTCATAAAAGGGCTGAATAGAAAGGGAGAATGCTTAAGGATGGCAAATCCTTCAGTGATCCTCAACCTAACTGGAGAATGAGATGGGTGGGACAACTCAAACATACATAAAACTTAGCAATATGTCTTGATTATCAAAAGATTTATGACAAATCACAAATAAAATAGACAAGAAATTGAAAACCTAACGATGTCTGCTAGGAAATACCAGTGCCTTATCCATGGGCTATAGAGTCTATGCAATATTACTGAAATCTAATAGAAACTTATTTAATAGCTGATTTAATCTTAAACAATAATGCCTTACAATATCGTTCTATCTGCAATTTCTTACCCGAACTACTTATCAAATCCTAGTACAAGCATTATCTCTCTGTAATTTCATTCAAGCATTTTATTTAACCCCTTGGATTAAAGCATAGAATGGAAAACTACATACATCATAACAATGCAATAAGTAAATGAAACCCTTGATTCCATTAACTCAAAAGAAAATAAAGTCACACTCAGGAGATTAGGGATTTGAAAATGTATCTATATTAATCTCATAAGCTATCTTCTATCAGATAATAGAAAACATTCCATTTACAGAATAACCCACTTGAAATATGAAATTGATAACTATTTCATACTTTCTCTCTGCAAAATGACATTACAATTCCTGCTATTTTTCCATGACTTCCCAAAACTAGAACCTAATCCTGTAGAGCGGACCTACCTAAAGAGACCCTCTTTAGAGACTTTGGAACCCTTTCTTATGACCTTGATTTCTCTCTTATAGAAAACAAGGGAGCAACAAGCGTTTAGGCCTAAGGACACATGCCACCAAAAAATTAAGCCAAGGAGGTTGCACGTAATTCTGTTACAAAATATTACTTATCCATATGGTAGTACCCATGATGAAGTGGAACCAAAATCTTTAATTGATCATCGGTAGAAACAAAAATGTTTGTGTCATGTCGATATCACCCTAACACTGTTTACTTGATGATGATTTTTGTAATGGATGACTTCATGTGTTGTCATTGATGGCACATGTATACACACATATATGTTCACATTGCCATAGTCATCTTAGTTAAGACAAACTGGTACTCTCCTGAGTCTTTGTATTGCAAACTAGTATCATTTGTATAGAGAAGTCCAATAGGTTTTGAAGTTGTCTAATTGGTATATGTAGACAACTTGTATATGCAGGAATGACATGACACCAGCTTGGAGATACTGCAGAGATCATCAAAGAGGCAAATGGAGGACAATCGGTCTATGAGTTGGAAGAGGTTAACTCTTAACCAGATCGACATTCCAACCGGTTCCACTAATTGCGTGGTGAGTTATCACCCGTCATGATGAGTTATCCCTAACTGACAGATTTGGCAGTAATTTGTGATGTGTTATGAAAGATTATCCATATATACTGCACCTAGGAAATTGTGATAAGGTTCCTAAGCCGACATGAAATCTAATGTCTATATAATGACATTGTGATGAACTATTTTTATGATGTGAGATACAAGTGATAAATGGATGCGATTACTGAAGGAGTTGTAGAGTATGTTGGTGTTATAGTATTGAGTGAGTAGAAGAGGATCTATACAAGCAAGATGTACTATTTCTAGATCACACCACCTATTATTTTCTAATCACTACAACACTTAAATCTGCTAACCAGGTAAGCTCTAACAAGCTTCATTGTACAAATCCTCTAACCAGGTGATCCATTAGTTTGGGTTTGAAATTCTCTATCAAGGATACCCCTAACAGGGTACTACCTTTTATAGGGTATAGCTCCTAATAGAGGTTTGGGATCTTTAACATGATTCACTCCTAGTAGAGAACTTTGTAGACCTTAACCGGCCCATTACCTATTACTATAGATAGTTAACTTGTGAGTCCCATCTCACCATGGTTTTTTCTAGTTGGGTTTTCCACGTATAAACACTTATCTTATGGTGGATGTTTTACTTGTTGTGGATGCTTTAATAACACTTTGGATTGCATTCATAGTTTTAAGTAAACTGGTTAACTATCTTTACCGGTCTATGTTTGAAGTGGTATTGTTTTTGTTGTCACTGATTCACCCCCCCTCTCAGTGCTTTATAAGTCTATCAATTGGTATCAGAGCCTAACTTCCTTAAGGCTTAATCGCTTGGAAGGAAACCCTAAAGCCATGATGGGGGATATGAGTTATTTAGAGATGGCTAGAGTGATTGATGCAACCAAGGAAGATCTTGAAACCCTGAGGGTCAGATTTAAAGCTTCACAAGTTAAAAGGAGGGAGTTGACTGAGCAACTATTGGAGATCTCTGACAATAGTTCTTCAGATGAGGCCAACATTGATGCACTGGCTGAAGAAGTGGAAAAATTGAATGGTGAAAAGCTAAATCTGAGGAGAGAACTTGAATCCCTAATAATCTACATGAGCTAAGAAATTGAAGTAAGGGGGGTAGCTGAAGACCTAATCAAAGAGAGAGATCATGAGATTTCTAAGATCAAGTAGGAAAATGCAGCTTTGCATGAACATTGGCATGAGGAGAAGGAAGAGAAGGAGGCTTTGCAATTAGATCTTGAAAAGGAAATATCTATAAGAGAGACTCTGACAAAACACAATTGTAAAGCGGAAAATTGCGGTCGAACCCTAGTTGGTCTCCCCTCTTCAAACTCCGAGGAGAGAGAAGGGAGGTTCGCTAGGATTAGATGGGTTTTCACTTAGGGGAGAGACTTTACATTCAAAAGAGGGGTTGAAACTCATAAGATCCAATCCCACACAATGTAAGGTTGGATGCTAAATGAATTTCAAGGGTTAGGAAAGCAAGGCTACCCTCTTTTGTAAAGAATGTTGATTAAGGAAATTAAGCTAAGGATGCATAGAAAGTCATAAAGATTCGCTTATAAACTGAGTTTAGGTTATAGGATGAAGCTGCGGACCTGGAATTAGTAGTAGAATGTCGATACGGCGCTGTCCTGCAAATTTGAGAAAAAGTTGTCAGGACGATGGCGCCCGGCGCCACGGTCCTCCGAAAAATCCGCGAAACGAAGGGGGATTTGTTCGTCTCTGCACAAGGATTCCAGATCTTCAATCTCAGCCGCGTACCTGCAACCTACACACAAAAAAGCGAAGACGATTGGGGGGTTAGGGATTAGGGGTTTGCCTTTAGGTCAAACCCCAGTTTTGGAATTAACCAAGAAATGAGCAAGTGCTGTAAATGTAAATGACTGTAATGTAAAACAAGTACTAATACCTTGTTCTAAGGATGTTTGTATCCTTATGTGCAAAGGTTTAGATGTTGTATGTTGTAGTATGTAGCATGTAATAAGTGATCTCCTCTTCAATGGTTGAATCCTTGACTTGAATGCAACACTTAGCCTTGAATGGAGACTTGGAATGATCAATTGCTTGAATGCTTGAATGCTTGAGTATAGTTTCCACGCTTTTCACATATGTCCTTCTCATCATTCTTCTTTCTTTTTTTTTTTCCAAATGAGAGAGAAAAATGTAGTTTATATACTTGTCAATTAGGGCTGATAGACTGATTTTCTCGACCTTAGGCCGACCAGGGAAGTATATTTCCAAATTGCAATCAAAAAGACCCGATATCACTTAGGAAACCGGGCCCAAAATAGGACCCAGGGACCAGGGCGCTGGGCGCTCTGGTCCCACCTCCGGGACAACGGGGTGCAAGGAGGTTCAGGCCAATGGTGCTTGAAAAATGTAGTTTTCAGTGTCGTGAGCAAGTTTTGGGGTCTCCGTTCAGGTTGCGTGTTGCGTCGCCATCGTGAAGACCGAAATGCAGTCGAAATTGCAAGTGTCACAATTTTAGGATGCTACATTTAGCCCCCACTTTAGCGGGAGTATGTATGCTCATACTTCCGGTAAAGTACAAGGAAACAACATTGAAAGACTTTCACCATGTCAAGGAGGCAAGATACACCAAGCCCCCAGTGGACTAAGGATCTTACGACTTCGATTGACAAAGTAAAAGGAAAGATCACGAGGAAGAACCATGACTATCAGTAGTAAGGTTCCCTCACTATGAGTCATGCAAAAGAAATACCAAAAATCTTCAAGACAAAGCTAAGTTTGCCAAGAAATTTTCAAGTATCTTTAAAAGGATAGACAGGGTGTATGCCCCCCTATGTTAAAGCGATCGCACACGCCTCAACGGGGGTGATTGTTTTAACGTAGTGATACACATAAGAAATGAGAAAGGAAAAGGAGCACGTTATCGCAAAGATTTAGCCCCCAAGTGTGAGATAAACCCAAGGATAATAGACACAAAACACAAAGCACGAGGTGACTTCGCTTTCCTCGGGGTCAGTATGCTGTATGATAAGTCATGTATATATCATATGGATGTATGCATAATTGTTCTTCATTCCCCAATCAAGGAAGGTCACCTAGAAGAAGGGAACACATGTGTCTTTTGAGTCAACATGAGAGAGACCGAGAGATCTCAATGCTTTGCATCGTCCTCAAGTAGACAACACTAAGGACAACAAATAGAAGAATGAGAATAACATATAGAAGAAGTAACAAAAGAGAGGGGGAGAGAATCTGCTGTGCTAATGTAACTAGTCTAGCACGTCATCTACCCCCCGATCTTGCTGATCAATGTTTCGGGAAGGCAGGGAACACGCTAGAGGAGGAACATCCAACACAGCAGATGGAGCTATCACAAGATCCAAACAAGGGCTATGTTCATGTTCCAAACCACATTGTTCTTGTCTAGGAGCTAGGATAAGTGCTTTAGAAAATTCATTAGATAAATGGTTATCAACATCAACAAGTTCATATTCGCTATCAGAAGTAAGAGGAGTAACATTTTCATCATGCATAACATTTTCATCTATATCATCATCAAGATTTATAAAAATAGGATCTTTAACTCGCACAGGATCAAGACCATCATGCATCTTATGTTTAGGAGATTTAGGCTCAATATCCGGCTGAGGAGAAAATGGAATAATGCTTGTTGAAGGTGTTTTTGGAGATTGTGAAGTTTGAGAAGCAGCTGCTTGAGCCCTAAGATGACGCTTTTGTCGGCATTCCCGTGCAGAACGATTACGTCTAGTCTTAGTAGGAAGTGTAGAAGATAGAGGAGGAGGAATGTTCTCATCCTTATCACTTGGGTGTTTAGGTTGTGGTCTCTTAGGCTGGATAATAGGAGAAGAAGAAGGTCTCTTCTCTCTATAAAAGGACGGAGGAGGAACTGCTCCATATAAAGGAGGAATTCTTGGTTTAGGAAGAAGACCAAGTCCATCATGACAAGGAGGTATAGGTCTACTTTTAGAAGATTTATTAGGCATAGACATAGTCACATCCATGGGGACGGGTTGGGAATCTTCTTGAGGAAAGACATTAGTTTTGTCTTTCAAAGGAAGAATTTCCTTCTCAAGAATGATAGGAATGTCAAGTTTAGGTGTTCTAGGTTCACTTAGAGATAGGATCATATTTGTTTTCCACTTTAGATAAGATTTAAAAAGATGATCACTTCGCGGAGGAAGAGATTGGAATTGTTTGGGCCAAAAGTAATCAATAGGAACACTAGAGGTTCTTTCGGCTGGTTTAAAGAGACTATGATTGACAGTAACAACTTCACCATTATGGGGAAATTTCAAACACTTATGAATAGGAGAAGCAATAGCTTTCATGGAAGATAGCCAAGGATAGCCAAGCTTCACACGAAATTGTTCGGAAGATGGAATAATAGCAAAGTTCACATCAAGAGATTTATTATGGACCTCAATAGGCAATGTAATAGAACCAATTGCAGGAGAAGAAAATGCATCAAATAGTTTCACAATCACATCTGTTTTGTCATAGATCACTTGATTCAATTGCAAAGTAAAAAGAAATTCTTCAGTAATAACATTAACCATGCACGAAGGATCAATAAGCACTCCATGGCAAGGTGTATTTTTGACTTTTGCAACTATGTATAAAGGACCATCAGGTGCTCTAATGGTTTCACTAGAATCAAATGTGATGGAAGGTTCTTTAGGGATTTCTTGCTGCTCTACAAAGTTAATCACATTCGGAGTCATAGACACAAGACCATCAGATGAGAAAGAGGAATCATTAGCCTCAATCGCATTAGAGGTATGAGAGGTATGAGAAGGTAATGGATCAGTAAAAATCTGAAGATTTTGGTTAGGAGGAGGTACAGATGTGTTGCCTTTATCATTCACTCCAGAAACAGAAATAGTATTATTATCAATCAAATCTTGAATTTTACCCTTTAAAGAAAAACATTTTTCAGTATCATGCCCAGGCTGACGATGAAAGTGACAAAAAGCTTTATGATCAAAATAAGGTGAAGTAATCTTTGCAGGATCAATTTGTCTTATAGGAGGAAGAGTAAGCACATTTTGTTCCAATAATTTATTCATAATACCATGCAATGATTCATTCAAAGGAGTATACTTTCTTTCTTTCCTGAAAAATTTAGAAATAGGAGGCACACCTGATGCTACATTCACATTGTTGTTGATGATGTTTTCATTGAATTTGATGGAATCTCTGTTCGGTTTAAACTTCCCAAATGGTTGTTGACTGCTATCACCCTTATCACTCGGAGCCATAGGATGTGATTGTTCCATTTGACTCACAGTCAGTTGATAATTGTGAAGAGTGGCACACAACTGTTGGAAAGAAGTAAACTCAGAAAACAGAAGTTTGTCTCGAATATCTTTTTGCAAATTAGAAATAAAGATTCTTTGAATATCATTATCAGGCACTGGAAAAGAAATTTGAGCATACAAATGCTTATATCTACCAATGAAATCAGTCACTTTTTCTTTAACACCTTGTTTACAATGCATTAAATCAATCAAAGTAACTTTAGGACTTATATTGTTTTGAAATTGTTGAATGAAAGCATTTGCAAGTTGTTCGAAAGAAGTAATAGAATAAGAAGGCAACGAGCAATACCATTGTAGGGCTTTGTCTCTTAATGTTCTAGTAAACAGTTTTGCAAGCAACCTTTGGTCATAAGCAAAATCAGTACAAATTGTTTGAAAAGTCTTAACATGTGTTAGAGGATCTCCTTTACCATTATAAAGCTCCAAATGCGGGATTTCAACATGTTTAGGAGGGATAGCTCGAACAATGTCAAGAGAAAGTGGGCTCGCAACGTCAAATGTGGGCACACTGAACTTAGATTGATTCATAGAGGCAATTTGTTGCTGTAAAGAAGAGACAGTTTGTGCTAGATTGTTAATGGTCGCTTCAGTCGAAGAGTTCATATTAGGTGTGTTAGATTGAGATGGAGGTGTGATGTTATTGAAAGAAGGTAAGGAGTAAGGTGGTGGGACCCTATGATAGTCAACCATAGGGGATGATTGGATAGGAGGAACACTACAAGGAGGAATGGAATGGTTAAATGAATTGCCCCCTTGCATCATGTTCATTTGTGAAGATGTAATAGGAACACTTATTGAAGGAATGAATGAAGAAGTCGGATTGAATGAAGGAATAGGGTTAATTGAAGAAGGAGGATTGCCCCCATGACTAGTGATCACAGGAGGAATGTCTTGTATAGAAGTAGCCATTATGTTTGATGTAAAGGTAGGTATGTTAGCAATAGAAGTGGTCAAAGGAATAGAATGATTGACTTGTGTAGGAGGTTGTGTATAACCTAAAGATTCAGCACAACTCTTCATAGGCATCACGTTCGAATTCACAATGTGTGAAATACCACGCAAAATATCAATTCCATTCTTATCACTTTGAAGCATGCATTTTAGACCCTCAATTAAAGGAAGAGCTTGACTATCGGGATACTCATGAGACATCCATTGGTGAAAATCGTCAAATTGGTTATCCAATTTGGAAAGTTGTTCAACGGAAACTTCATGGGGAGCTTCTTCATCATTCGGAGGATTAGAGGAATTACCCATGTCCTCGTTAAAAAGGCTACTCAAATTAGGTTCCATCTCCTCGGTAGTTAAACCTCGGAAGGACTTAATTCTACGGCTTTGTCTAACAGGAATAGTGTAAGTAGGGCTTGTTGTTGTAAAACTCATGCACTAGAGAGAGAGAAAATTTTGAATTTAGAGGTAGCAATTTTCAGTAAAACCAGCCAATCTTCCAGATTTAAGCTGTTAAATGCAATCACGACAGTCTCCCGAAATTTCGGAAAAAATGTCCGAGACCGTGGCGCTCGGAGTGCAACACGGTCCTTGCAACTTTTTTCAAAATTTGCAGGGATGAAAGGTATGATGATTTTAGAGCTAATCTGAAAAAATTGAGGGATTTTACGATCTGTAGATAGGCCAAATTAAAGTTGCAATCTCAAAATTGAACCCTATCAAGATTGTCGAAAAATGCAAAATTTGAATTTTGAAAAAGAGAGGGAAACTGAAATTTTGAATTTTATGATTTTAGAGGGAATGTCAAAAGCAGTGCAAGTTTTGAAATTTAAAAATTGATTCAATTTCACGCAAAATTCAATTTTGAAAGCGGAAATCAAAGTTGTTGTAATTAGGCACTTAATTTCAAAAGTCACAAAATGCAAGAATTTGAATAAAGCACTAAAATTTTGAATGAATGCAAACACAATTTTCAGATTTAGGACAGTAAGAACACAATTTTGACACAAAATTTCAATTTCAACAATTTTTGAATGATTAGGAGCCTTAAACCAAGCAATCACAAGACCAACTTTGACTGTAATTTTGAAAGTATTATAATTGACAAAATCAGCCAAAATTCTGGATTTTAGCTAGAAAATACAGCAAGATCTCGCTCCCGAAATTTTGGAAAAAATGTCGGGGACGATGGCGCTTGGAGTGCAACATGGTCCTCGCAACTTTTTCCCAAATTTTCAGGGATGCAAGATATTGTGATTTTATTACAGAATCCAAAGTTACAGCTGATTTGGAGATGTTTTGATCGGTCAAATTGTCAAACAAAGGTTGAATTAAGAGGGTTTCAAAAATTAGGGTTTTGACATTTAACCACTTAATTTTCAAAATTAAAGTACAGATATGAATTGATAATTTATAATAGAAAAGCAGATCTGAAGCAAGCATTAATAATTAAACATTTCGCAAGTTCAAAAAAAAAGAAAATTTAGGGTTTTTATGCAATCACCTCTAAAATTTTGCAAAAGATCAAACATGGAAATGTAATCAAGCAATCAATTTTCAGATCTAATCATGAATAATCAGAAAGGATGTTCACGTCGGGTTCACCAAAATGTAAAGCGGAAAATCGCGGTCGAACCCTAGTTGGTCTCCGCTCTTCAAACTCCGAGGAGAGAGAAGGGAGGTTCGCTAGGATTCGATGGGTTTTCACTTAGGGGAGAGACTTTACATTCAAAAGAGGGGTTGAAACTCATAAGATCCAATCCCACACAATGTAAGGTTGGATGCTAAATGAATTTCAAGGGTTAGGAAAGCAAGGCTACCCTCTTTTGTAAAGAATGTTGATTAAGGAAATTAAGCTAAGGATGCATAGAAAGTCATAAAGATTCGCTTATAAACTGAGTTTAGGTTATAGGATGAAGCTGCGGACCTGGAATTAGTAGTAGAATGTCGATACGGCGCTGTCCTGCAAATTTGAGAAAAAGTTGTCAGGACGATGGTGCCCGGCGCCACGGTCCTCCGAAAAATCTACGAAACGAAGGGGGATCTGTTCGTCTCTACACAAGGATTCCAGATCTTCAATCTCAACCGCGTACCTGCAACCTACACACAGAAAAGCGAAGATGATTGGGGGGTTAGGGATTAGGGGTTTGCCTTTAGGTCAAACCCCGGTTTTGGAATTAACCAAGAAATGAGCAAGTGTTGTAAATGTAAATGACTGTAATGTAAAACAAGTACTAATACCTTGTTCTAAGGATGTTTGTATCCTTATGTGCAAAGGTTTAGATGTTGTATGTTGTAGTATGTAGCATGTAATAAGTGATCTCCTCTTCAATGGTTGAATCCTTGACTTGAATGCAACACTTAGCCTTGAATGGAGACTTGGAATGATCAATTGCTTGAATGCTTGAATGCTTGAGTATAGTTTCCACGCTTTTCACATATGTCCTTCTCATCATTCTTCTTTCTTTTTTTTTCCAAATGAGAGAGAAAAATGTAGTTTATATACTTGTCAATTAGGGCTGATAGACTGATTTTCCTGACCTTAGGCCGACCAGGGAAGTATATTTCCAAATTGCAATAAAAAAGACCCGATATCACTTAGGAAACCGGGCCCAAAATAGGACCCAGGGACCAGGGCGCTGGGTGCCCTGGTCCTGAGGGACCAGGGCGCTGGGCGCTCTGGTCCCACCTTCGGGACAGCGGGGTGCAAGGAGGTTCAGGCCAATGGTGCTTGAAAAATGCAGTTTTCAGTGTCGTGAGCAAGTTTTGGGGTCTCCATTCAGGTTGCGTGTTGCGTCGCCATCGTGAAGACCGAAATGCAGTCGAAATTGTAAGTGTCGCAATTTTAGGACGCTACAACAATGAAGATCTTACGAAAGAGCTTACTGAGGATAATGGGAAGCTTGAAAAGTTGAATAAGAGTTCTTCTATGCTGGATGAGTAGATCTAATCTCAGAGGATGAAAGGTGACACATCTACACTAGGTTTCAATAGATCTGAGAAAGGAGAATCTTCTGGTACCAAGAGAAACAATCACAAAGGTAAAACTGCTCCTAAGGCTAACAAGCCTACCGGTAAGAAATATTTCAAACCCATTTTCTTTGTCTGTCACAAACCTGGACATACTGCTAATGTGTGTAGAATTAGACCTGTATACACATAAAAATGGCTATTAGCAATTAAATAAATATTTTATATTTATTTAATAATTATTCTTCTATTAAATAGTTAATTTGAAAAGATTAATTTATTTAATTCATTTCGTGTCTTTCTATTAATTAATATTTTATTAATTAATTCATCTATCCTATTCCTCTAAAATAATTAAATATGTAGTATTTAATTATTCTTTTAACCAAGTTAATTAAATATCTAATATTTAATTATCTCCTCCAATCAATTAAATATCCAATATTTAATAGTTATTCTCCTATCCTATAGTCTCAAATATTAAATAATTTCTTAAATTATTTAATCCCCCTCTTCCAACTCACCTTCCATCTCCACTTCATCTTCCCTTTGCCAACTCATCAAACATGTGGCTAAGGAAATTAATATTTCTTAAATATTAATTCATCATTTATCTCCAACTTCCAAATCTAATGAATATTGTGTACGTACACATATTTCATAACCATCTCCTACATTCTCTCCAACACCCCCTACATCTTAGGAAGGACTTGAGTCCACTTGTCCTATCATGCCTAAATATTCTCCAACCATCCCTAGATTCTCTCCGTCAGCAACCCAGTCAAGGTGAGATGAGTGACACTTGTCTTCTCCTTCCCCCTTTCTCTCAACCTTCACCTTTGCTCACAGCCATCCAAATCTGCAGATCTGATCATGACCGTTGATTTGAGCCACATCATCTCATCCTCTCAAGGTCTATAAAATCAAGAGCTTCAGTTGAGAGAGTTAATCTTCAATTTAATCTTCAAGTTAATCTTCAAGTTAGACTTCAAGAGACTTCAAGTGCATTTTCAAGCAAATCATTTGTAAAACTTATGCATCCGTGAGTTTTAATCTTGAAGCAAATAGCGATTGTCATATAGAATAATCATTTTAGCATAATCATGTAGTATTACATATCATAGAATTTGTTAACTATTAGTTATCAGTCCATTCTTCATATGCCATCTTGGAAGGTATCAGCGTATTGTCTAAGAGCACACCATCTGTAACCAAGAACAGTGGAGTTAGGACACAATGAGACATAAACCATGAAGGTAATATTAGTATTTTTATTTCATAGGTATTTCATGTAGTTTCATTGGTGGAGTTTGGATTTCCTATAGCTTTTCCATTGGTATTTTGTAATACTAACTTGTTGCAGGTAGCATTCTGAGGATGAAATTCAAGTCGACACATTTTGGTGCCCACCGTGGGGCTCATGGACCTCGCATATACCTTTAAAATCTCATAAAAAATTAAATTAACACATTTGTAATGTAGATTCATGCATATGTGAATTTTGACAACACTTTTGCTCATAGGTTAGCGCAATTACATCATAGGTTAGTGCATATGCCATGCAGGTTAGCGCTTTTGTCTAAAAATCTGTGCATTAGCATCATCGGTTAGCGTTTTTGTCTTCTAGGTTAGCACTTTTGTCCTCTAGATTAGCGGATTTATTAAATAAATCATGCTTTTGTATCTGCAGAGCAGCACTTTTGTAGTCTACGTTAGCGCTTTTGTTCTACAGGTTAGCACTTTTGAGGAGAAAGATAGTGCATATGTTAGAATAGCACTTTTGTTTCCAACTAGCAAAATTTTCTTGCAAGCCCGAATGTCCAAGAAATTAGATTTTTCAAACTACTAACATGCATGTGCAGGATGGTGTTTAAGGCAAATTTTATGCATTTCCTCATCTAGTTAATTAAAGGCATTAGTTTGGGAAGTAATATATCATGTCTTGTTCATTTAGTCTAACTAAGAGGATAAATTGACAACATGTAACTTGCATTTTTAGTAACTTCCCTAAAATAGTTGCACATAGACTTCTAAAAAGGCTAAAATAAACACCATGCTTGTTGGAGCAACATCTCTAAATAGGACTTAGCCAACAATTGCTTTGAAAAGGTTAAAAAGAACACTTATATTCCATGTCTCGAAAGTGGTAGGTATATGCTCTCCCCTTAATTGGGTGACCAAAAGCCAAACCCACTCTTTTTTTACTTTCAAGCAATTAAATCCTTTAGAGGGCCCGCCTTCTCGAGATGTCTTGAGGGGGCCAGTGAGAGGGCAATGACCTAAAGTGGAAATAGGCTAATACCAAGTCCTTCCAATCCACTATAAATAAATCGTGTTTATGACGAAAGTCCCAAACAACATGTGCTGATAAGTTCATACCGACACTATGTTTCCCCATAAACCCTATGGAGCGTACCCTCTATAGGCTGGGAACCTTCTGTATTTATAGAGCTGAAAGTGCCACATGTATGGCCACATGACCGAAAGCCTCTACTAAAAACCACTTGTACTAGTTGCCAAAATCCTTCTAGTTGTTGGCACAGGAGGTCAGACCTCTGAAGAGGCTCACACACATATGATTCCTAGTAGAGATATAAAGTTTTCCATGGGGAGTTTTCATGGAAACCAGTGCTTGGCTGCCCCGAATAAGTGAGTACCGAGGGTGGAGCTAGTGGGGTCAAGCATCTAAATATTTGCTTTGAATAGCGTAGCCTCGAGGGAAACCCCACGTGAGATTCAACAGCTATTGTCTCAACTTGCCATAAGATTTGTACTTGCTTGTGCATTTTTGTTTATTAGACATTGTGTCTTCTATGTCTGTTACATGTTCCAAATGGTCAAAAATATTGAAGAAAATTATCATCTACGCGTGAGCAAAAATCCAACAAATTGCTGAAAAAGTTTGATCAAAAGGGTAATACAAAAGCTTTCCAACACTTGAAACATCAGATCAAAACCAAAGTGTCAAAATGTCAGTATCAAAATAATTTTGGAAGTAGGTTTGTCTCTAAACCATCATGTATTGTCAAACTAGCTCAAACAACAAGGTCACTAATCCCACAGGTTATTCCCAAAAAGTTCTAGAAACATCAACATTCAACAAGTTATTGATTCAAACATCTTAAGTGCAAAAAAAAAATCATTATCAAATCTCTCATCAAGATAATCAAATCCTCTATCATGAAGCTTGATCAATCTATACTAGGTTCATAATCTTGGATATTTCTTTCCTATTTTGAATCTAGGTTATATCAAAATCAAAATTGCACCAACATTGGAATCAAACAAACTTGTAAATTGTCAATTGCTTACAAGACTTTTAAGTATCACCTTAAGAAAAGAAAACCCAGTTATAAAGCTACTCAGAAAAGAATAAGATTCTTGTATATCAATCGCAAGATCTTATTAAAACATAGGACATTCCTACACCGTTTTTGTCACTACTTACGTGGCTGCGGTACAGAGTTTGATGGTGAAATTTTGCAAAGATGTGCTTTTCAACAAAGAGACACTTTATCACAATGGACAAACAATAGTGGTAAAATCAACAAAACATATCTTCCTAAACCAATAATCACCTATTGACTTTGTCCTTTGGAAATTTCAACAACTTTAAAATAATCTCATGCCAGTTTGAACTAGAGCCCAATACAAACAACTTAGAAAACAACAACAAATGGAGAAAGAAGAAAATCTTGTATTTCAAACTTTTGGGTTTACCGTTGTTGATGAAGAAGTAGTCAATAGCACTATTAGAGACCTTGAGGAAGATTTCAAATTTGATAGGCTAATGGAAAAATTGTTGGCAAAGCAAAAAGAGAGATATCTCTTGATGTTGGCAAAATGTGGAGCTAAACTACCACAAGACTTTAACATAGAAAGATTGAAACAAGATGTAGAGGCAAGTAACACCCAAAATACAGATGATCCAAATAATGAAGATATGAACAAAGAAAGTCATGAAGAAACAAGGAAAGAAAGGGATGACACAAGAATAGAGCGAAGTGATAAAAGAACTCACAAAGAAACAAGGAGAAACTATGTGGATAATCCATTGTCAAACCTTACTCAACAAATGCAAACTCTACAGCAACAGATACAAGACATGCAAAATGGATCAAGCTCCAAGAAGTATTCATTAGAAGATATATGCCCATATCCTTTTAATAAGAATTTGAATATGATACCATTTCTGCAACATTGCGAGATTCCTAAATATGACAAATACGATGGAAAATCTGATCCTCAGGATCACATTAGGGAGTTTTGCACTATGAGCATGGAATTTTCTCATGATGAAACTTACCTTATGCATCTTTTTCCTAGGAGTTTAAATGGACAATCAATGGAGTGGTTTTCAAGATTACCATCCGGAATCAAATATTTTGAAGAACTTGTGAATAGGTTTATTTCACAATACTCCTACAATATAAGGAATGAGCTAACAATGTTGGATCTCTGCAATGTTAAAAAAAAGAATGGTGAATCTTTTATGATCTTCTTACAACGATGGAAACACATGTTTAATAGGTATCCCCAGGATGTACCTGATCAAGAAAAAATGGACATATTCATTGATAATCTTATCAATGAAATGCGTTATCAACTAAGAATGCAATGGTCCTCCCTCTTTTGCCAAAATGATCGAGAATGGTCTGAAAATAGAGAACACAATGGTAAAGAAAGGAGAACTAAAACTTTACAATAATTCATACAACAAAAATTCCAACAACAATAACAACAATGACAAACCCAAGTTTTGGTCAAAGAATAAGAATGTCAGCAATGAAGGAAATGATGATAATAGTACTACAGAACAACAACAACCAATTTTTAATCTATCAAGTCAAATCCCAAGCAATAACAATCCAGAAAACAATAAAGCCAAGTCCTTCTTCTCCAATCCTCGGAGGAAATTCACAAACATTGGAGAACCTTTGGAATCAGCTCTAAAAACTCTACTTGCCAACAAATTGATTGTTTTACCAGAAGCAAGAAGTTATGAACCACCAGTCAAGCCAAATTGATGGAATGACAATCATTTTTGCAATTACCATCGGAATAAAGGACACCTAACAAATGATTGTCAAAGATTGAAACACCTTGTCCAAGATCTAATCAATAATGGAACCATCACAGTGGATAGCCATAAGATAAATGAATCACACCTGGCTTTCAAAACTCCACTTCTGAATTATGACAAATGTGAACCATCCCAAATAAAAGATGACAAAGGAAAAGCCAAAGTGAATTACACTTATACATATGATGATGTGCTAAATGTAATCATTCTTAAAGATAATCCATCTTCAGATCCAATCAATGTTATTACTAGAAGCAAAGCAAATGTTACCTTTCTAGGTATAGCAAAAGACCCAACATCCACATCACAACAATACAATTTAGTAGAGCAATTACAAAGAATACCCGCTCAAATATCAATTCTAGAACTTCTCAAGGTTTCAGCTATGCATAAGGAAATTTTGGAGAGAGCTTTAGCAGAAACAACAGCTTCAAAAGATTTGGATATAGATCAGTTCCAAAACATGGTAGGACACCTTATAGCTCCTCATTGCTTATCATTTTCTGAAAATGATGACGCATCCTTACAACATCCTCACAACGCTCCCTTACAAGTTGAAGTCTCCATTAATAAAACTTGTGTCAAACGTGTACTCATAGATGGAGGAGCCGGCTTAAACATTTGTGCATTAAGTTTGATAAAAGCTTTGGGATATTCAAAAAATGCAGTGGACCCGAAAAAGAAAATAACCATCAAGGCTTATGATGAAGCATTATGTTCTTCTAAAGGAACTGTTGTGCTACCAATAAGAATAGGACCTATGGAAAGAGATACATTGTGTCAGGTTTTAGATTTGAACCTCTCTTACAACATTCTTCTAGGATGACTATGGATTCACAAGATGCAAGCAGTATCTTCTACATATCATCAATGTGTGAAATTTCCTCATGAAGGACAAGAGATCACTATAATTGCAGATTATAGTCAATATTTAAATAATTTGAGGCCAACACAAGATACAAGAGTTCCACATAACAAAGAATCAATATATCCTACCAAAGAAATTCAAGCAAAGTTATGGAAAACTTTTGAGGAAAAGCTCAAATTAAAAGATGAAGGAATGGGAAAATAATCTTTGCATAATTTTCCACTTTCCCCTAAGTCATATGGAAAGCCTACAAATATTCAATCAAAGATATCAGAAAGACCAAAACATATGTTTAAAGGGACATTTGTTAGTGCTAGAACTCTTGAAGATGAAAATGAAGATAAAGACATTCTTGGTTGGTTGTACAAGGATGAAGATAAAACTATAACAATAGTAGCAGAAGTCAATATTCCCATAAAACAATATGGCAAAGGTTATGAAATCATGCAAAATATGGGATATGAAGGAAAAGGACCAAGTGGTAAGTGACATCAAGGTATTTCAGAACCTATTTGTCCACACTCACAATCCAAAGAAGATAAATCCGCGCTTGGATATCTAAAATCCAATCAAAGGAAACATAATCATCAACAACACAAATGGAAAAAGAAATCAGTTTCTAAAGAAGAAAATTGGCAAGAAAAACTACATCAAGCGACTAGAATAGTAACCAATAAACAAAAGAAGAAAGAAGAACATGAAAAGAAAGAAGAGGATATTACCATCCAAGGTAAATTAAAATCTTGTCAACAAGTTCTAAAAATACAAACAAATGCAAAATCTAAACAAGATATTCTAGAAGCCGTAAAAATAGAGATGGTAGAAATCAGAGAACTTTTTGCACCATGCAACATTCCTGTATGGTATAGTGGAGTAGTCCTAGATCATGATTCAGAGACAGATTCAAATGAGTATGAATGGGGTCCAGATGTCTTATCTACTACATCAAGTAAGGAACACAATGAAGACCAAGCAGCTATCATGAAAGAAGACTTGTCTATTACAAAACAAAAGATGGAGTTAGAAAGAAGACAATAAAAATTCAGAATTCAGAGAAAAGAGGTGTATGCAAAAAGGAAGGAATGACAAAGACAAAGAAGTAATGACACAAGAAGTACAAACAAGTACAGATCAAGCATCTGAAAATACAAGATTTTCATCACAAGAGGAACAAGATGTATCCAAATGTGGTAGAACCATAGAAGAATTAAGAGATAGTCAAGTTGGATTGACTATTAGTCCAGAAGAAGTTAAGTTTGAAAGGAGACAAAATCTAGCAAAAGAATCCTCTTTATCATGTACACAAGTATGTCAACTCCAAAATACAAATGAGGTCAATCAAGAAGGAATTTGCAGTATTAAAGGCGTGTGTGTTGATATAATCCATTCATTTAAGGGACAAATGTCAGTTGAAGAACCACTTGAGTGTGAACTACAAAATGCTAATATTGATTTTGTTAGAACTAATTCGGAGACGCTTGAGAAAGATAATTCTCAAAAACATTTAATCTATGACAGTACCTATTCTATGCCAAGTTATGATCATTATGTCATGAACTTTGAAACACCTATTGATGACAATTATTATGATTTACCTCTTCTTCATCCTGAATTAATTGATTGGGATAATTTAGACAACCCTGAACTGAATGTCTTTTCCAATGATCATGACTTAGCCACGTACCTTAACGCAATTGAACCCATCCCACCTAAGATATCTTCCATTGCAGAATCAAGTTATATTTCTCGTAGTCAGGAGAATGCCAAACTTTCCAGTCGCAAAAGCGAAATAAATAAGGAAAGATACATATTGTTGAAAACCATTTCATGGCAACACTAGATCAATCAAAAGAGAAAACAAATGATGTATCTGATGGTGAAAACCTCTTTGAGGTCCCAGAAGATGGAAAGTTTTAAATTCTTCCTGCATATTTTCAAGAGAGATCTACTATCCTAATAGAACCAACAAAAGCAGTAAACATTGGTACATCAAAGGGTCCTAAAATACTTCATTATGCTGCTTCATTATCAGAAACAAAGAGGAAAGAATACATGGAATTCTTTAAGAAAAGACAAATAAATTTTGCTTGGTCCTATGTAGATATGTCAGGACTTAATCTAGATCTTATCATGCATCATCTTAATGTGGATTTAAAAGCAAAACCAGTTAACCAAAAGCTCAGAAAAATGCATCCACACATTGCTCTTTTTGTAAAAACCGAGCTGAAGAAACTATTAGAAGTAGGTTTTATAAGATCTGTTTCTTATCCAGAATGGGTTTCAAGTATTGTACCAGTATCAAAACCAGATAAAATCATAAGAGTCTGTACAGATTTCAGAGATCTGAATAAAGCATGTCCAAAAGATGATTTCCCGCTACCAAACATTGATATCATAGTGGACTTATCAGGAGGGCATGAGATGTTTTCATTAATGGATGGCTTCTCAGGATATAATCAAATAAGAATTGCACCTGAAGATCAAGAAAAGACAGCTTTCACCTATTCATGGGGAACATATTGCTGGAATGTTATGCCATTTGGGCTTAAGAATGCAGGAGTGACTTATCAAAGGGCCATGACAACAGTTTTCCATGATATGATGCATACATTTATGGAAGATTATGTCGATGACATACTTGCAAAATCTCATACAAGACAAGAACATTTGAACATTTTAAGAAAGATTTTTGACAGGTTGGAAAGATATCAATTGAGATTAAATCCAAAGAAACGTGCATTTGGGGTAACCTTTGGAAAAATCCTTGGCTACATTATATCAGCTCATGGAATTGAAGTAGATCTTGAAAAATTCAAAGCTATCATGGAGATGGAGTCACCTAGGAACATAAGTCAATTGCAATGTTTACAAGGAAGATTGCAATCAATCAGGAGATTTGTTTCTTAGTTAGCAGATAGATGTCTTCATTTACCCTTCTTCTACATAAAAAATGTTCCATTCAAATGGGATCCAAAATGTGAAGAAGCATTTTTGCAAATAAAATAATATCTTATGAGTCCTCCAGTACTGATATCACCAACCAAAGGGAAACCATTGTTTCTCTATATCTCAGAAACAAATGTATCATTAGGAGCCCTCCTATCTCAACATGATGATGACGAAAAAGAAAGAGCAGTTTATTATATCAGTAGAACACTTGTTGGCTCAAATTAAATTATTCCTCAATAGAAAAGACATGTCTAGCAGTTGTATTTGCAACTCAGAAGCTACAACATTATATGTGTTGGCAAATGCACACTCCAATGAGAAATTGTAGGTGATTGAAGGCATTGTCATTGATGACAACCTTACAATCCTATGGCACCAGCAGACATTGGCACCGACACCGACAAAGATGTTTACCGGCACCCTGGCCAACATGATTTTGTTTATTGTATTTTGTATTTAATTGTAAAATATTTTTTTAAGCCGACAAGGCACTTTGTATTAGGACTCATATAAGTATGAGATCTTGTAAATCATTTGTAAGAAGAAGCAAAAAATACATGGAAGGAATGTAATAGGCAGATGTGAATATTAAGGCAAACCTTGGAATAGGGTTTTGGAAGTTGTATGAGCTTAAACTGGTACTGAACCTAGCATAGTAGATGCTGAACCAAAGTAGTACATGACATTGGATTTACATAATCCGCTTTTGTAAGTCAGTGAGACTTCCCTTTTTGTATTTAAGCAGTGAGCTTTAGGCAGTTGGCCTTCCTGCATGTGCAGGCCCCTATTATATTAGTAATATTCACTTATTGTCCAGTGAGCAAATATTGTGGGTCACAAATCCCACCATGGTTTTTCCCACACTGGGTTTCCTCATTAAAAATATTGTGTTATGGTGTGCTTTCTATGTTGTGTTTACTGATATTATTACTGCATTAATTCTGGTTTACCAGTATACTGTTTTGACATGCAATTCATTTAATAAGTTTAGAAAATCCATTAACCAGTTAGATACTAACTCACCCCCCCTCTCAGTATCTGTGGGAATCCTAACAATTGGTATCAGAACCTGGTCCTCTATTTTTAAAAGCCTAACAACTTGAGGAAGATTCTGACACGGGTATAGATGAAAAACTTGAGAAAGCAATTGGAAACAACTTTTGTAGATTATAATGCAGAAAAATTAAAGAATATGAAACTTGAAGATGATCTGAAGGCTACACAGGAAATCATTCAAGGACTTCAAGAAAATCTCACTATTGCTAGGAACAAAAGAAGAGAACTTCATGAGAAGATATAGAATGATGATGATGAAAAAGAAACTCTTAATGATCTTACAAGCAAGATGAAGCAGGAATGAGATGCAAGATATGACTATGAGGTTTTGTAAAGACATTGAAGACCAAAAGAAGAATGAAGATGACTTGGCTAAGAGAATCAATGATGCTAGAAATGAAAATCTAAGATTCAGTCATGAAAATGATATGTTGAAGATGGATAAAATTCACTTGGAGCATGATAAAACTGAACTCATGAGACAAAAAGATTTCTTAGAAAATGAGTTGGCTACTGCAAATCAACACAAGGAGAAATTCAAGAAAAGTTCAGAAGAACTTGATGACATGTTGAAAATCAGAAACCTAATGGAGATACTAATGGCCTTGGCTTTGAAGTTGGTGAAAGCTTTGGTACTGCAAACAATCATGATCATAGTAAATCGGTAAGACAACCTAATGCCTACAAATTTAATGGAAAATGCTTTAACTGTAACAAGTATGGTCATAGAGAAAATCAGTGTAGATCTAGAAATTATCAGAACACCAATGCACCCACCGGTCAATGTTCTAAATGCAACAAAGTTGGTCATAATTCAGAAAACTGTAGAATGAATGTAAGATGTTATGTTTGTGGAAGATTTGGACACTTATCTAATCAATGCAGAACACATACTGACATAGGATATGGAAAAGCTATTCAGAAAAAACAATGTGACTTGTTATGCTTGTAGCAAGATTGGACATATTGCAAAATTTTGTAGAAGTAAGGCATCACTGACAAATAACAAAGGACCTAGTTTGAAAGGTAAAGAGAAGGTTGAAGAAGTAAAGAAAGAATTTTCAAAACAATAGATCAAAAAGTTAGATATGAATGTTAATGAAGCTATTCCTTCACCGGTAGAATAGAGTATCACTCCATCAGCAGAAGATTCTCCATCTAACTGAAAAGAAACCTTTTGGGGGTTTGGCAATAAATTGAAAAACATGCTAATTTACCCTCGGTTGATGGTGAGAAGTTGAAATACTTCTTTACCGGTAGATGAGTTAAGTTTCACTTAACCGATAGGCATTTAATGTGGTAGTTGAACAAAATGACATTATAAAGCAAGTGTTTTGGCTCTTTTTCATTCACCAAGCATTCAAATTTCCTTAGAGTGCAAAAATCCTGAGTGAAGGCTGATGAATAATGATGAACAGTTAGTACCAAACTGGTACTGAGAGGGGGGGTGAATCGGTGCAGACAAAATATTTCCCTGAACCAGTTTGATTGCAAAGACAACACTTAACTGGTAAACAGTAACACCACTCTAAATCAGGGCACTATCGATAACACACAGTGAGTACGAAAGACATAAACTGGTAAACACTTAGATCTCCACACAATCTAATATCTCATTTACTACTTCACCCATATGCATAAATAAGTAATATATCATCAAAAATATAATGCCTACTAGTTCAACATGCTTTACCACTTGACAGAAAATATAAAGCATCACATGAAAAACATCACACATGACATACTGATTTTTCTCTTGGAAACCCAATTGGGAAAAACCATGGTGGGAATGAATACCCACAATTTGTTCTTTGAACTCTTTTGAAGTTCGCTCTGTTAGGAGCCTAGTCTAGTTAGAGACTTTTACAATAGGTTCTGCTAGGAACTGATCCTGCTAAGGATCACCCGGTTAAGGGATTTCTAAATACTCGGTTAAAGGTTTATAACCTTGTTAAAGGTTACCTTGCAAGAGGATTTGAAGAACTCATTGAATTGAGTCACCCTATTAAAGGATTTACACAAAAGCCTGTTAAAGCTACCCAGTTAAGGGATTTTCCAACTGCTAAAATGGTTAGAAGTCAATAGGTAATACACTGATCTGATAACAACACTCAATGCCAAGGCAGATCCACTTTAGCTCCTTTTCTTCTATAATCACACTCTGCAGGTATCACCACACTTCTCTGGTCTGGCAAGAATCAAGTATCACTCACTGGGATACACACATAACATTTGCCAACAACTTCAAAATGAAAAACATCATCGACCTTATAGGAAATAGATAGGTTGGTAGCATAAACCCTAAACATTTAGGTTTATCAATTCAATTGGTTCAATCTTGACCATTAATCATACTACATTGAATGCAATAGCCTTGAACAGATCTCAAGACGTTCTCCAATGTTCATTCTTTTCCACTTTAGGAAGTTGATAACCCATCATGCACTCTCCACTGTTTACAGAGACTTCACACATTCCCGAGGTAGATAGGATCAATCTCCATGCAAGATCCTCAAGGAAATCCTTCACGTGCACAATGATAACGTGGCAACACTATCTAATCTTCATATAATTCTAACTCATCACAAGATGTCATCAGTTGAATCACATAGGCTTGGAATGCATCAACCGGAAACCTTGAAGTTGAGACTACCAACTGGTAGTCATGCCAAATGAAACCCCGATATAAAACTTCCCATATACTGGTTCTCATTCCAACACACCGCTTCACTTTTTTACATATACCAGTTCACAATATCATACCGGTTCTCACATATACCAGTTCATACTTCAGCATACTGACATCAATGACAACATACAATATCATCATGTCATCAAGTTCTACACATATGCCAACAATCTCCCCCTTGGCATTGATGGCAATATACAAAGATATCTCTCTACTTCACATCTTCTCCCCAATATTGTAGATATCTTCTCCACGTCACATCTTCTCCCCCTTTGACAACAATGCCAAAGTGGAGGCAGAAACAACTATGTTCCACTATGCTGCTCCGCCTAAGGAGTAGCATCCTTCAACACACCAATCCTTAGAAAGATTTACCAATGCAATACCTGACTGATGTAGAGCACACACCTTTAGTTCACCTCTTGAAGGGGCAACACCCCTAATTCACCTCTTAAATAGGTAAATATATCCTTCGGTAGAGGCTTGGTGAATGTTTGCTAACTTCTCCTTACTAGAAACATGTTCCAATACAACCTCTTTGTTTTGAACCTTCTCCCTCAAGAAATGATACTTGAGCTAAAAGTGCATGGTTCTAGCATGTAAAACCGGATTCTTGGAAATATTAGTTGCACTTGTGTTGTCATAGAATATACTCATCGGTTCATATATGGGAACTTTGAAACCACTTAATACAGGCTTCATCCAAATTGTCTGGGTGCAGTTCATAAATGCTACAACATTCCGCTTCTGCTGTAGACTGAGAGATACAACTTTGTTTCTTACTCATCCATGAGACTAGTCTACCACTAAGAAAGAATGCACCACAAGTTGTGCTCTTTTGGTCATCCACATTACAAGCCCAATCAACATCTGTAAACACTTTCAGGTTTAAATCATTATTGTATGGATACCATAATCCATAGTCAATAGTTCCCTTCAGATATCTAAGAATTCACTTGATTGCTACCAAGTGGGATTCTTTTGGACTTTTCTGGAATTGTGCAATAATGCCTACTGCGTGTGCAATGTCTGATCTACTATGTACTACATAGTGCAACTTACCAATCATTGATTGGTATTCCTTCTCATTCACCAATGCTGAGTCATCCTCCTTTGATAATTTACAACCAGTCACCATCGGTGTACCAACCGGTTTGTTGTCTTCCATGCCAAAGGTCTTCAACACCTCTTTGACATACTTGGACTGAGTGATAAAGATACCATCTTTCATTTGTTGAATCTGTAGTCCAATGAAGAACTTAATCTCCCCTATAAGTGACATCTCAAATTCCTTCTTCATCTCATCTACAAAATCATGACTCATCTTGTCATCTCCACCAAAAATTATGTCACCAACAAATACTTCATAGATCAGAATCTGATCTCCTTCTAACTTCAAATAGATATTTCTATCTTCACTTGTTCTTTAAAATCCAATCTCCACAAGATGGGAGTGTAAGCATTCATACCATGCTCTAGGTGCCTGCTTCAATCCATATAAGGCTTTAGCCTACACACCATGTCACTGTCTTCTGATAGGGAAAACCCATCTAGTTGCTCTATATACACCTCCTCTTCAAGTATTTCATTCAGAAATGTAGATTTTACATCCATTTGATATACTTTGAATCCCTTGAAGGCTGCATATGCAAAAAGCATACAAACTCCTTCCAATCTAGCTACTGGAGAAAAGGTTTCTCCATAGTCTTCTCCTTCTTCTTGAGCATATCCCTTACACACCATTCTGGCTTTGTTTCTTACCAGTGTTCCATCTTCATTCAACTTATTTTTGAAAACCCATTTGGTGCCAATGACATTTTTATGCTCAGGTCTGGGTACCAAAGAGCATGTACCATTCTTTTCTATCTGGTCAAGTTCCTCTTCCATAGCCTTGATCCAGTCTTCATCTTTATGTGCCTCTTTAGATGTTTTAGGCTCAAATTCAGAGATCATGCAAGAATTTTCTCTGACCTTCTTCTTGTAAGAATTCCTGCATCCTTATCTCCTATGATTTGCTTTGGATCACGATTCATCTTTACATACCTAGGAATGATCTTAGCTGTTTCCTCTTGCTTTTCTTCTTCATCCTCATCTTCGTCAACATCAGCATCTACCGGTGTAGAAGCACTGTTACTGGTACTAGGTTGTTTTGCAACTAGTTCCTAGAAGGTTACAATTGGTTCATCTACCACTTGCTCACTGTCGGTTTCCTCGGGTTTCTCAGAGGTTTCATCAATT
The DNA here is from genome assembly GCF_030272615.1 of Cryptomeria japonica. NCBI lineage: Eukaryota > Viridiplantae > Streptophyta > Pinopsida > Cupressales > Cupressaceae > Cryptomeria > Cryptomeria japonica. The sequence goes on along the minus strand of NC_081411.1, from coordinate 467,003,428 downwards.
ATGACATTAATACTTTCAACAATTCTCTGACTCCTATTGTTGAAACACTTGAGAGCTTTACTCTTGGTGGAATATCCTAGGAATATTCCCTCATCACATTTTGCATCAAACTTGCTCTGATGTTCACTCCTCTTGATATAACATTCGCTACCAAACATTCTAAAGTAGCTTAATACAAGAGTCTTACCAGTCCAATACTCATAAGGTGTTTTGTTCTTACCTTTCTTGATGAGTACCCGGTTCATAGTGTAGGCTGCAGTGCTCGCCACTTCTCTCTAGAAGGCATGAGCAACCTTCCCTTGAATCAACATCATTCTAGTTGCTTCAACTATAGTCCGGTTGTTCCTCTCTGCTAGGCCACTCTTCTGTGAGTCCGGGGGGTAGACAGTTGCCTCTTGATGTTGTTCTCTTCACATTACTTGTTGAATTCACCAAAAGTGATTTCTCCTCCTTGATCAGTTCTTAGGCACTTAATCCTCTTACCACTTTCTTTTTCAACTAGTGCTTTGAAAGCTTTGAACTTTCCAAAAGATTTAGACTTATCTTTCAAGAATGTGACCCACATCATTCTTGAGCAATCATTAGTGAGAATCATAATGTACCTATCTCCTTGCACACTCCTAGTTTTTATAGGACCACACAAATCAGTATGCACAAGATCAAGTAAATTGTCTACAGTGAAAGATTTACCTTTGAAGGTTGATGAAGATATTTTCCCAAGTTGACACTCTCTACACAAAGGATTCCCCGGTTTTCTCAGCACAGGTAATACTCTAATTGCCTTGATCTTACTGTCCTTCACAATATTATCAAAGTTTACATGACAGAGTCTCCTATGCCATATCCATCTATCATCAAACTTAGCCATTAGACATGTACTGATATTTGCATTCAGCTGAGATAAGTTACCTCTGGTCTGCATACTGGTGGCCATTAGTTCACCACTCTTTCCTTTTATTTTGCACACTTCATCTTCGAATTCCAGAGTGAGTCCATTATCATTCAACTAGGCAACACTCAAAAGGTTGTTCCTAAGACCTTATACTCAATACACATTATCAACACTACTTTTTCTATTTAGAGAGATGGACCCTCTGCCTTTTACCATACATGGTGCATCATTACCAAATTGGACCACACCACCATCATACTCTTCCAAAGATAGAAACTTACTCCAGTCACCAGTCATGTGGTGAGAATAACCACTGTCAATAATCCACTCATTGGAATTATCAAAGCAAGAGAAAAGAGCCTTCTTGTCTGACACATCTTCCTTAACTGCTACAAACACAATGTCTTCACTTTCTTCATCTTCTGATTCGTCATCAGTGACACCTTCATCAACTGCTACAAAATAGTTTCTCCTGTTTCCTCCTTTGAACTTCTTGAACTTCTCTGGTTTGTCCTTATTATCACCATTAAGACAGTTTATAGCAATGTGTCCTATCCTATTGCAAGAAAATCATTTTAAAGGGAGCCTACCTCTGTATTTACTGGTTCCCTTAGGAAGTCTCTTGGCAAGAAGAGCTTCAAATTCCATCAGGATCTCCTCATCATCCATATCTCTGCTTTGTCTTGGTTCACAACTAGTACTAGCTTCTTTACCCTTTCTAGATGGTGTTTCAGATACTCTAAAGGCTGATTCAGTCTTCTGAATACTACCATCATAATTATTTAGCTCATATGCTATCAACTCAGAAATGATGGAGTCTAGGGATACCTTTGTCTTATCTATAGACCTCAACTCCTGAATAGTAGCAACCCTTATTGCATAGATCGGTAATAAGGATCTCAAGACTTTGCTAACAATAGTGGAATCATCTATTTTACCTCCTGCACTCTTTATGTCTCCAACAACAATTTTTATTCTTATTCCATATTGTTGAATGGTCTCTCCTTCAACCATCCACATGTCTTCAAAATTTCCCCTAAGGCTCTCTTCCTTAGCTTGTTTCACATGCTCATCACCGCCATAGATATTCTCCAGAGCATCCAATACTTCTTTAGGATTATCTTTATCCTAAACATCAATAAACTCAATATCAGATAGACTGCTGATCAGGGCTTCCATGACTTTCCCATTCTCCTGAATCTCTCTTTTTTGATCATCGGTGAGAGTACCAGTAGGAATAACATAAACATTCTCAACATAGCTCCAGTGTTGAGCACCCATGCTTTTGATGTAGATCTTCATTCTGTCCTTCCATATCTTAAAGTTATCTTTGTTGAACTTTGGACCTTCCCTATTCAACATTAGAGTAGGATCTTTTCCTCAAGCAGTTAAGCTTACAATATAGAGGACCTAGAAGATTCTCTGATACCAATTGATGAATAATGATGAACAGTTAGTACCAAACTGGTACTGAGAGGGGGGGTGAATCAGTACAGAAAAAAAACTTTCCCTGAACCAGTTTGACTACAAAGACTACACTTAACCGGTAAACAGTAACAACGGTCTAAATCAGGGCACTACTGGTAACGCACAGGGAGTATGAAAGACATAAACCAGTAAACACTTAGATCTTCACACAATCTAATATCTCATTTCCTACTTCACCCATATGCATAAACAAGTAATATATCATCAAAAATATAATGTCTGTCAGTTCAACATGCTTTACCACTTGACAGAAAATACTAAAGCATTACATGAAACACATCACACATGACACACTGATTTTTCATGTGGAAACCCAACTAGGAAAAACCACGGTGGGGATGAATACCCATAAGTTGTTCTTTAAACTCTTTTTAAGTCCTCTCTGTTAGGAGCCTAGTCTAGTTAGAGACTTTTACAATAGGTTCTACTAGGAACCGATCTTGCTAGGGATCACTCGGTTAAGGGATGGCTAAATACCCAGTTAAAGGTTTATAACCCTGTTAAAGGTTACCTCACAACAGGATTTGAAGAACTCATTGAATTTGGTTACCTTGTTAAAGGATTTACACAAAATCCTATTAAAGATACCCAGTTAAGGGATTTTCCAACTGCTGAAATGGTTAGAAGTCAACAGGTAATATATTGATCTGATAACAACACTCAATGCCAAGGTAGATCCACTTTAGCTCCTTTTCTTCTACAGTAACACTCTGCAGGTATCACCACACTTCTCTGGTCTAGCAAGAATCAAGTATCACTCACTAGGATACACACATAACATTTTCCAACAACTTCAAAATGAAAAACATCATCGACCTTATAGGAAACAGATAGGTCAATAGAATAAACCCTAAACCCTAAATATTTAGGTTTATCAATTCAATCAGTTCAATCCTGACCGGTAATCATACTGCATTGAATGCAACAGTCTTGAATAGATCTCAAGATGTTCTCCAACGTTCATTCTTTGCCACTTCAGAAACTTGATAACCCATCATGCGCTCTCCATCATTTATAGAGACTTTGCACATTCCCAAGGTAGATAGGATCAATCTCCATACAAGATCCTCAAGGAAATCATTCACGCGCACAAGGCTAACATGGAAACACTGTCTAATCTTCATTATAATGCTAACTCATCACAAGATGTCATCAATTAAATCACGTGGGATTGGAATGCATCAATCAAAAACCCTGAAGTTGAGACTACCAACCAGTTGTCGTGCCAAATGAAACCTCGATACAAAACTTCCCATTTACCGGTTCTCATTCCAACATACTGTTTCACTTTTTCACATATACCAGTTCACAATATCATACCGGTTCTCACATATATCAGTTCATACTTCAATATATTGACATCAATGACAACATACAATATCTTCATGTCATCAAGTTCTGCACATATGCCAACAAAGGCATCCACAACGAGAAGTGAAGCAAATCATTCAAGAAATTATACCTAAAGGTAGATTAAGGTATTTATACAATGGATTCCTCCTCTGCACCAAAATTCATTGCAAATCCTACTGTAATTGAAGTTTATAAGCGCCCCAGGCCCGTTTTTAAAATTATTCTTGAAATTGCGAAGAAAGATGATACCCTAAGAGCATTTTCAAAAATACCCAAAGGAGTTGCTTATGCTGAGGATCCTAGAATTTACATACATTGTCATATTGAAGAACTAGGAGCTAAAGAGATAATGAACATGTATAGAACAATAATTTGTGATGTTAATGGAAATGTGAAACTGAAACATAAGATAGTTGAAACCCTAGGTTTTGTGGAGATTCTTAGTATCCCTGATTTTCCTAGGGATGTTATAAGGATTGTGTTAAGTAGAGTTCATGGGGAGTTCTTTTGGTTGGATTCACTTCACAAGATAACAAAAGAAGTAGTTAGGGCAGTGACAGGTATACCTTCCATTGATAGTAGGCCTAACAAGACTAAAAAGGTTCCAAATGACATTGTAATGACCCTAACCAGTGCAACCTTTGACAAGAGATCCTTGAGAGTAAATGATGTTAAGGATATCAATGTAAAATTCATCAGCATGATTCTTGGATACAAAGTTACACATGCTAATAGATTAAACTCTGTTTCTAGCCTATGTATGAAGAGTGCCGATGACATGATAAACAACAATGCAAAGATTGACATATACGAATGGTTGAAGGATGAACTGATAGACAATCTGAGGAAGATCAAAGGTGATAAGAAATGTACATTCAAATTTGGCAACTTACTTGTATGTTTAATGCTATATATTACGAAGGAAGTACCCGGTATTGGTAAAAAGGATTTTGGTTTTGACATACCGGTAGGAAAACAACTTCTTGACATACTAAACAACATGGGAGATGACAGAGAAAAGAACATAAATGAACACTTTCAGACACTCAAGGATAGAATGAAAACTAGGATAAGTCTATCTCAATCTATAGTAAATAAATATCAAAAGGAGATATGCTTTGTGATAAAGAAAGATGAAATCTAGATGGAGGCAGTAGTTCCGAGGACTATTTGGGTTACAAAGATGGGATATGAGGCTGATGAGAACATAATAGAAACTTATGCAAAAGCCCTTCTAGAAGCCCCTAAAGAACCAACTGAATAAACATTTGGAAATACTGAAACAATTGAAAGCAAAGTTCAATCTCAGAAAAGAATAAAGAAAACTGATAAGATAGTTAGAAAAGGAACAAGGTAGGCTAAAGCAATCAAGGAAGACATATTGAATAAAACTGGTATTAAGAAGAGTGACTTGGAAGGATTACAACCAGAAACACATCTTTCACCGGTTTCTACCTCCTCTGACAGTGAAATACCGACAGAGTTTAAAAGGTTAGTAAGGAAAAGGAAACCTTCACCAGCACCCGCTCCTACACCTAAAAGAACAAGATAGAAACAACAGGCAGTTAGGACTCTAGCAAAGAAGTTAACACCAAAGAAAAGAAAAGAAAAACAAGTTGTTCCTCCACTTGACAACCTTTTGATTGAGATAACTGAAAATGGTAACCTATGAAACATTGGCAAGTTATATGATACTTTTAACAGTGATGAAAAGGAAAGCATTGAAAACAGTGTTATCCTACACTTGGATATCTACAAGAAATTTTTTATTGAGGCTGTAGATGATTTACCCAATGAGTTGTATAGAAGGTTAGAGGCAAGGAGAGCAACAATTGTTGAATTAGATAAAAAGATGAAGGTAGAGAAACTACTTGTAGTTCACCCAGTAAATTCAACAGAAGAAATTGATGAACTGATAAGTGAGGCTAACCAGATAGTATTCTCAACTGGTCACCGACATGTAGCACTAATGGCTGGCAGAGTTAATGAGATATCAGAAGAAACTACAGACAAGTGGTATATATTCTTTATTGAGAAAGAGAAACAAGAAGATCTTAAGAGACCAAAGACTTTTAAAGTCTACCAAAAAGAAAAGGATAAAAGTAAAGGTAAGTTAGGTGATCCTCTAAGTATAAAGGTGATAAATAACTTACCCCCACATCCTTTTGATACTCCACCGGCACAAAATGTTGATACACCACCGACAACAGAGAGTATGAAGACAACACATGAGGATACAAATCCTGATTCTAAGGCATTGTTTACAATTAATATTGACACACAGGAAGTCAACATTGTGGTTGATAAGGAATCAAGTGAGAAGAGAGATGTGGCAACTGAACCATCGGTAGAAGATACTATAGTTGAGACAAATATTGAGGATATAGTTGGAAACATTGAAATTGGGACTGAACAACAAACTGAATAGACAATTGATTTCCCGGATACAGGAAAGGTAGATACCACTAGCATACATATTGATGTATCTACTAAGAAACTGACAACTGATAGCAATGAAAAATCTGTTGAGTAACCGACTGTAGACACTTTAGAGGTAAACACAGAGAAATCAATAGAAAAAACAAAATCACAATCAGAAAAACCGGCAGTGGAAAGCTTTGAGAAACAAACTGAGGTACACACTGAGAAATTAGATGAGAAGAAGGATGAGATAAAGGTTAATGTAGAGATAGTGCCATTGACATCAGCTAAGAAACCTAAACCCTTGCTTGTAGAAATGCAGACTCAAATTGACCTACCAGAGGTCACCATAAGCATAGAGGTTCCTCACACCAATAGATTACAAATTGTTAAGATAGTTGGTCAATCATCTGATTCTTCACTGATAGAATTCAAGCCAACCAATGTAACAGAGATATTGCTTGATTCAATTAAGAAAATAACTGACTGCAATGCACTTGCATATAAGGAAATTGATGACACCATACCAATTTTGAAGATGATTGCACCCAAGTGTAACATTGAGAACAAAGATTCTTTAGGTCAATTAGGCACATTGTCTAAGTACATAACTGGTAATCTTCTAACAATTGATCAAATCAATGAGGAGACTTTCAGAGAGAAAATGAATAAAGAGAAGGAAAAATTCTTTGAGGAGACAGTAAAGAAGAGTAAGGAACATATAGATACATTATTATCGGCACTAGGAAAGAAAATATTGGACTTCAAGAAATTGTACAGAGACACATGCAAGACAAACATTTTGACATAAGATATAGATAAAGAGATCAACATAGCTCAAAAGAAAATCAATGATATTACTGAAAATTTAATAGGTTCATCAGATTCAATATCAGTAGTAGAACAAGAAAATATCAGCTTTGAAGAGAAAATTGAAAAACTTGAAAAAGACAAGGAGAGATTAAAAATTAAGGCAAAGGAACTAAAATGTAGACTAGGTCCTAAACTAGACATCCTCATCTCTTTGAGAAAAGAGATTTCTGAGGCTCTTGTTCTAGGACTTAAGACATCGAAAAAGAAAATGCACATACTCACCGATACAATCCAGAGGACTAAAGCGGCACTAAAGGACAGTGAGAGATTCTACATCGGCTTAAATTTTGCATTAGCAGAGTTATATCAGATTGTAACCAACTGGTTACAGGGATCAAGACAGGAACTACACTCAATTGACATTGAATGACAACCTTTGTCATTGATGCCAAAGGGGGAGTAGTAGAAGATGAGAAAAATATGACTGAAGAGATCATCTGCTTAGGGGGAGCACACATTAACAGTTTTTGGTAAGATAGTTTTGGTCAAGACTTTTGGATATACTTTTTGGCTTTTTCTCATGAGTGTTGCCATCAATGCCAAAGGGGAAGATTGTTGGCAAATGCACACTCCAATGAGAAATTATAGGTGATTGAACGTATTTTGATTGATGGAAACCTTACAATCCTATGGCATAGGCAGACACCGGCAGTGGCAGTGACAAAGATGTTTACCGACACCCTGACCGACAGGATTTTGTTTATTGTATTTTGTATTTAATTGCAAAATCTTTTTGTAAGATGACAAGGAAAATTGTATTAGGACTCATATAAGTATGAGATCTTGTAAATAATTTGTAAGAAGAAGCAAAAAATACATGGAAGGAATGTAATAGGTAGATGTGAATATTAAGGCAGACCTTGGAATAGGGTTTTGGAAGTTGTATGAGTTTAAACCGATACTAAACCTAGCATAGCAGATGCTGAACCAAAGTAGTACATGACATTGGATTTACATAATCCACTTTTTTAAGTCAGTGAGACTTCCCTTTTTGTATTTATGTAGTGAGCTTAAGGCAGTTGGCCTTCCTGCATGTGCAGGCCCCTATTATATCAGTAATATTCACTTATTGTCTAGTGAGTGAATATTGTGGGTCACAAATCCCACCGTGGTTTTTCCCACACTGGGTTTCCTCATTAAAAATATTGTGTTATGGTGTGCTTTCTATGTTGTGTTTACTGATCTTATTACTGCATTAATTCTAGTTTACCGGTACACTATTTTGACATGCAATTCATTTAATAAGTTTAGAAAATCCATTAACCAGTTAGATACTGATTCACCCCCCCCCCCCTCTCAGTATCTTTGGGAATCCTAACAATATGTTGATTCATTCTATGAAACTAATAGCAAAGATAGATCCTTTGAAATATTTGTTGAGCAAGTCAACATTGACAGGGAGGCTAGCTAAATGGGTTATGATACTGAGTGAATTTGATATAGAGTATGATGACTGGAAAGCTATCAAGGGACAAGTTATCACTGATCAATTGGCTGATGCACCTTTACAAAATAACATTCCTTTGCACATCGAATTTCCTGATGCAGATATCTTGATAGTAAGTACAAACTTTTGGGAATTGTACTTTGATGGTTCTTATACACAATATGGATCAAGCGCAGGCATCTTTTTCATCACACCACAAGGACACATAATTTCCAAATCATATAGACTGTGGTTTCCATGCACTAATAATACTGTAGAGTATGAAGCATTGGCTATTGGGTTTAAAATGGCCATTGAATGGAATGTCAATGAACTACATGTCTATAGTGATTCACAACTTATCATCAATCAAATAAATGATGAATATCAAACAAAGGATGATAAGCTTATGCCATACAAACAGCTGATAGAGGAATTTAAAGGACACTTTAAAGAAATATCATTCACCCATATTCCAAGAAATGAGAATAAAATAGAAGATGCAATGGCTACAATAGCATCTCTCTTGCAAAATAAGGAGAATCAACAATGTTACGAATTTCTCATGGAAGATATCTTAACGCCTACCATTCAATCCCAGCATACCTACTGAATTTGCCATATATTAGGAACCAGTCAATCCTCATACGGTCAAACTTATCAGTATTTAAAAGAACATATCCTTCCTTTGGACTTATCTCATAATTAGAGAAGGAATTTTATCCGCCAATCCTCTCGCTATACTATAATTTCTGATATCCTATATAGGCATGGTCTATATGGTACTTTGTTAAGATGTCTTGAACAAGAAGAATCTGAGAAAGTTATTGACGAAGTTCATGCACGTATTTGTGGCACACACTCAAGTGGTTTAACATTGGATAAAAAACTTCTTCATATGGGTTACTTTTGGCCTACTATAGAGAGAGATTCATGCACATATGCTAGAAAATGCAAAAAATATTAGATCCATGGGAATCTCATTCATGCACCAGCACAAGAGTTATATCCTATGACAGGATCATGGCCATTTTCTCAATGGGGCCTTGATTTGGTAGGAAAGATAAATCCCTCATCTTCTAATGGACATAAGTTTCTTCTGATTGCTACTGAATATTTTACTAAATGGATTGAAGCAGTGCCTTTAACAACAGTGACAGGAAAACAAATATCATCATTTATTTTAAATTATATAATATGTCGCCATGGAGTTCCTAACTCTCAAAATTTCTATTATATCCTTTGTGATCTTAGGCAATGTAACCCCCATCATCATCAGAATCCTCATGATAAAACAATCAAAGCATTCCTTGTAATCTAAATATTTGGTCCCCTTATCCCATACTTTGGTCCATCTCTATACTGGCCAATCCGACCACCCTGAGATAGTCCTTGGATAAAAAATGGCCACCTTCAAATATTCCTCCCATCCTATTATGTTTTGAAAGATAATTAAATGGCATAGTAAAGAATAGTGTTTGAGATTTAATCCCTCCTTGGGGTTCATTTCTTTAATCAACCCCTCATGCAGTTTCTCATGTATGATTGTGGCAAAATCTTATAATTCATTAGTATCTGAATTTTGAATATTCATGGTCATCATAATGAAATCCACCAAAATCATTGTTAATACACAATCTTCACATAACTTGACATAAATCATAATATCATTTTGAAAAATAATCCTTGAAGAGGGTTAAACTAAGAGGCTCTTTCTTTGATTCCAAGAGGTAACTCTTCCCCACTTTATACAATTTCTTCAAGAAAAGAGGCAACACCTTCTTCCTATAGAAATCATTTTTGGCATAATATTTCTTTGTTAGTCTGCCTTTATTGATGCCTTTAAGGGATCTCTTATTCAAATAAAAACATTCAACTATTGCCTCCTTAGTTATATCCACCAAGACATAACCACTGACTATTTTGACAGTCATTCTTTGAGGGTGATATCTTTTACCAAGCTCTCTAATCAGCATTAGCTCCACAAATATATTTGGGAACACTAGTTTTCCCAAATTGAGTCTCCATGGGCTTAATACTGAGACTTATTTATCTATGTTTCCATAGAAGTAATAGAATATGTCCCACCTATAGTCATTTGTATGAGCATCTCTGCATCCAGACTTGTGGTCATGGAATGCATTCTTGAGATTCTCGTGCATAGTTGAACCATGGAATAGTTCAAGGAGATCTTGGTGGAGACTTCTTACTTCTCTCTTCTTCTTCTCATCCATCTCCTCTAACTATTCATTCACTTCTTAGAAATTTTTTCTGCTATTTTTGATTGAGCAAGTGGAGTTGAAGCCTATGCGGGCTGATCACATTGAGTAGGAGCTTGATCCTCCTCTGCAGAGGTCATTTTGGTCTTATTTGCAGCTTTAGGCATGGCCTTCTTGGTAGGATTCCTTCTCTTCTTGGGTTCTAAGGACTCCTCTTGTGGGTTTAACCCTTCAATTTTTGGATCCTCTATGGGGGAAGCTTTTATGGCTATTTTTTGGTGGAGGTTTTGACAGCAACCCCCTTTATTTTTTGAGTTGGCTTCCTAGCCTTTGGGGGGTGGAGGGGATAGGGTCATTAGATAATTCCTCACTTGACGAAACAATAGTTACTTTCTTGGTAAGACTCTTTCTTTTGAGTTGAGGAGGGTTTTTATTTGGTGGAGAACTCGGTTAAGCTTTTGGGGATACACAAACATTGCCTACCAAGGTGGACATGATAGTAGGTGCATTTGGAATTTCTAGCATGGGATGGACTATGGTTAATATGATGGCATGAATAATTTCAGGCATGGAAGAGCATGTTCCTACAATAAAGGTCTTTGTGGTGGATGAGGATGAGGTATGCTTAGTAGTTGATGTTATTGTAATGTCTTTGAAATGAGAAGACACAAAAAATTCACAAGAACAAATCCTTCCCACACTACTAGGGCAAGAAATGCAAGAATCTCACACATAATCGCAATTGTTTTTTAAAATGCAAATGGATGGCTTAAAATCAACTTACCCATTTTTAGCAACATAATTTGATTGCTCTAAGCTCTTGGGGAATGGAATGGTTCACCTTTAGTCACTCTTCAATCAATCTGGTTGCTCTTTGAATGCAGGGTTCATGAAAATACTCTTGAATTTCGCTTTTATGGTGCACAGGTTGATCACCATTAATTCCTACGTGAACAATCCAGTGGGCTGGTGGCTTCAAAATTTGAACTTGACTGTTGATTCTTAGATGAGCAACCAAGATTTCCCTTCATCATCCCTTGACTGCTGACATGGTGAATAATAATTCACCCTTTGATTACCCTTGATTTTGAAAATTTTGCCACTCATCAAAATTCTAACCCCGCGGGATAGCGAGAAATGCTTTATTCACCATCCATTATTTCCCTACATCACCTTCTAAGACTCATTTGTTTCCATGTAGGGTGAATCATTCTATGCATCTCAACACATCCCGTTGTCTTGTAAGGACTCATTTCACTACAACATAAAATTGCTTCTCATCCACTCTACCCCAATCTATGCCACTGCGAGATAGTGGGGACTACTATCTCCTTTCTTTCTCTTATCTTGTGTCACCCTTCACATAGTCATATTACCCCTGCAGGGTAAACTTTTGCTCATCCTTTATATGTTCCCACTACCCCATAAAAGTTACCTTATCTTTGCATGCTCTGGTTTTTTCTTTCTTCATATTGCTTATACATCATCAGGTGTGGGATGGTGGGGACTATTGAAATCCTTATCCCATTTCTCCCCACATTGCTTGTTTTATATGCCTTTGAACCCTACGGGGTATGATTCTCTCTTGGTTTTCATTATTCCCACTATCCTACAAGGCATGTGCTTTTAACTTTAAGGGGTCCCTTGCTATTGATTTTTTTACTACTACGGAGTGGCGGGGAGAATGAACCTATCGACTTCTATTCTCTCTGCATCAATCATTGTTAACACCTTCCAGCTCTACGGGATAAGAAATTCTTTGAAACCCTTCCTTCTCATTGCCCTACACAGAGCTCCCACATCTCCTTCTTCATTCCGGTAGACAAATATTTCTTGGTTACACGAGGTAGTGAGGACCTCTCCATTCTTTATGGTCGCTTAGCCCTCAGCATACACTACTTTCCTTTTTATCCTTGTGGGGAAAGGATTTCCCTTTCCTTTGCAATACTTTGTTACCTCACTGTGGTTATAAATTTTACTACTTCTCATAACCACATGGGGTGGTGGGGATAGTCATTTGTCGTAGTGTATTCTTAGCCCGCAACGCTCCATGATGCAAATTGTGACCCCTATGGGGTAAACCTCCCAATAAAATTTAGCAGTCCCTGCTATCCCAACAATTGTAGAACATATGACACCATGTGGGGTAAGTGCCTTTGCTCCTAGTGAACATTTTCTTAGCCCACATGGGCAATTTTAAAGAACAAAAGTCATGCGGGGTAAAGTATCTCTTAGTAATAACACTCCCTGCTATCCTACGTGGCTCTAGACTAGGACACACACCATTGCAGGGAAAGCTCCTTCTCCTGCTAAGTATTGATCTCGCTATCCCATGAACATCTAGGATATTTGGGCTGGCACTTAAGTAAGACAATTATGCATGTGGTGACTTATAAAGGGTAGGAGGGGTCATGGCTAGGGAACATGCTAGGACTTAGAGACTTAGGGATTTTCTATGATCACACAAAAAAATAAATGTAATATTTTCTAAAACAAGACAACTGGTCTGAATAGCTAGACCTAACACAAGGAGTCCATAAACACACGACATTGGACTCTTCTTGGAGCAACTTAAAATACATAGATCGGCTATAGACAGTCAACAAAGAAATAGAAGAGAGACAAGGAGAAAACACATGCCACATTAGAAAACTAAAACCCTGTGAAAACCCTAATGATATGGTCATTCAAAAGCAAAAATTAGCACTCCCAATAGTGGCTCTAATTGGGGATGATTGACTCCTAGAGTAACGACGAGGATCCAGATCTCTGAGAAAGTATATCATTTCAAAAAACACCAAGAATATCTATATAAATGTGACATATGTACAAACCCTAACTACTACGCATGGATAAAACACTCAAGGAGAGAAATGCTTCAGGAACTATCCATGCACTGGCAATTCCTACATTTCACCATTCATATTTACCAAGAAATATGAATCTTCAACATTCTTTTTAGCAACTGTATATGGACCAAGCCACAAATCCTCAATTTTCTTGTTCTTTCCTTTGTCTTGGTGTCTTGCATTCCATTCTAAAACCATATCATCTACCTCAAATTTTCTCTTTGAAGCTCTGTTGTCAAACATGTATTTACTCCACTATTGTAACTTCATGTTTCTAATAACTCAATGATGAACCACTAGTACCAAACCGGTACTGAGAGGGGGGGGTGAATCAGTACAAACAAAAATATAGTCCAAAATCGGTTTGATAACAAATACTCCAAATGACTGATAAACAGGGATACTGATTGAAACAGAGTGCAACCGGTAACCTCCAGTATAGCTCAAACAGTCACAAACCGGTCACTTACTAAGCTTTCCTCTTAGCTCAATACTATAGTACCATTATGCTCTCATGCATGAATAAGTAAACTAACATCAAATCTTCATAACAGTGAGTTCAATATGTTTTATAGACAGGAATAAAACATAGAACCATCATATACTCAACAATTAAAAACAAAGCATCACAAGATAAAAGCATTACACATGACACACATATTTTTCACGTGGAAACCCAACTGGGAAAAACCACGGTGGGGATGAATACCCACAAGTTTCTTTTGAACTCTTTTGAACTCTTTTGAAGTCTGCTCTGTTAGGAGCCTTGTCCGGTTAAAGACATTACAATAGGTTCTGCTAGGAACCGATCCTGTTAGGGATCACCCGGTTAAGGGATGGCTATAATACCCAGTTAAGGGTTAAACCTGATAGGGTTACCTTGTTAGAGGATTTCAACAACTCAATAGCTAAAGGATCTCTAGAGCTCTATAGCTTCTCAGAACTCATTAACTTCGAGTTACCCTGTTAAGGGATTTGAATCAAGCCGGTTAAAGCTACCTTGTTAGGGGATTTTGTATCAAGCCCAGTTAAGGCTACCCTGTTAAGGGATTTCATAACTATTGAAGTGGTTAGAGATCAATAGGAATTACAATGATTTGTTAACAACACTCAATGCTAATGCACATCCATTTTGGCTCCTCTTCTCCTTCTGCACATTCACTTTATGGGTATCTCTTCTCTCCTTTGGTCTGGCAAGAATCATGTATCACTTCCCTTGGATATACATTCACAAATTTTTCCAACAACCTTAGAAAGAAACACAACATTGACCTTATAGGAAACAAACAGGTCGATAGCAAAAACCCTAAACCCTAAACTTGTTAGGTTAAGAAATTCAAGTAGTTCAATCTTGACCATTGAATCATACTGCATTAAATGCAACAATCTTGAATCGATCTCAAGACATTCTCCATCATCCATTTTCCACCGATTTCATGGCGGCTGATAACCCATCATGCGTTATCACCATTTGACAGACTTCGCACATTCCCGAGGTAGATAGGAATAGTCTTCTTCATGCAAGATCCTTCACGCGTACAGAGCTTACGTGGCAACATGATCTATTCTCCATTATACTTCTAACTCATCACACAAAGATCACCAATTGAGTCACATAGACTTGAGATACTCCAACCGGAAATCCTGAAGTGGAAACTACCTACCAACTGGTAGTAACACAATGCTTCCATGTACCGATTCCCATAACTGCATGCCGGTTCATCTTGAACAAATATACCACTTCGCTTTGGCATATAAACCGGTTCATATATATGCCGGTTCCTCTCTCTTTTCACCTATCACATGTGCCGGTTCACACCATGTCACATATTGACATCAATGACAACATACAATATCATTATGTCTTCATGTCAGTTCACATAATGCCAACAATCTCCCCCTTTGGCATTGATGGCAATATACAAAGATATCTTGTCCACTTCACAACTTCTCCCCCATTTGCTGTAGTTATATTTTCGCTTCACTCTTTCTCCCCCTTTGACAACAATGCCAAAGTGGAGGCACAAGCATCTTTGTTCCATCATGCTGCTCCCCCTGAGGAGTAGCATCCTTCAACACATCAATTAACATAAATTTGAGTTTGCAATACCTGACTGATGTGGAACAATTACTTTTAGTTCACCTCCTAAAGGGGCAATACCCCTAATTCCCCTCTCAAGTGCACAAATGTAGTCTTTGGGAGAGGCTTGGTGAATATGTCTACTAACTGATCCTTACTGGAAACATGTTCGAGTGCAATCTCCTTATTCTGAACCTTTTCCCTCAAGAAATGATACTTAAGCTCAAAATGCTTGGTTCTAGAATGTAAAACTGGATTCTTTGATATATTGATAGCACTTGTGTTATCATAGAATATACTTACCGGTTCAGATACAGGGATCTTGAAGCCTTCCAGTACATGCTTCATCCAAATTGTCTGAGTGTAGTTCATGAAAGCTACAACATACTCCGCTTCCACTATAGACTAAGAGATACAACTCTGCTTTTTACTTATCCATGAGACTAGTCTACCATCGAGAAAGAATGCACCACCGGTTGTGTTTTTCTGGTCATCCACATTTCCTACCCAATCAGCATCTATGAACACTTTCAGATTGAAATCATTGCTGTATGGGTACCACAATCCATAGTCAACTATTCTCTTTAGATACCTAAGAATCTGCTTGACTGCAATCAAGTGGGATTCTCTGGGACTCTTCTGAAACATTGCAATAATGCCAACTACATCTGCAATATCCGGTCTGCTATGCACTACATAATGCAACTTACCAATCATTGATCGGTATTCCTTCTATCAACCAGTGCGGTGTACCAACTGGTTTGCTATCTTCCATGCCAAAGGTCTTCAATACCTCTTTGACATATTTGGACTGAGTGATAAAGATTCCATCTTCCATCTGCTAGATCTGCAGTCCAATGAAGAACTTAATCTCCCCTATGAGTGACATCTCAAACTCTTTCTTCATCTCATTAGCAAACTCATGACTCATCTTGTCATCTCCTCCAGAGATAATGTCATCAACAAAAACCTCACAGATCAAGATCTAATCTCCTTTAGACTTTAGGTAGATATTGCTATCTTAACTTGTACTCTCAAATCCAATCTTCACAAGATGGGAATGTAGGCACTCATACCATGCCCTAGGTGCTTGCTTTAGACCATATAAGGCTTTATGTAGCCTGCACACCATATCACTGTCTTCAGATAGAAAAAACCCATCTGGTTGTTCTATATATACCTCCTCTTTAAGTACACCATTTAGGAATGCAGATTTTACATCCATTTGATATACTTTGAACCTTTTAAAAGATACATATGCAAGAAGCATACGAACTCCTTCCAATCTGGCTATAGGAGCAAAGGTTTCTCCATAGTCTTCTCCTTCTTCTTGAGCATATCCTTTGCATACCAATCTGGCTTTATTCCTAATAACTATGCTATCCTCATTCAACTTGTTTCTGAACACCCATTTGGTGCCAATGACATTTTTATGCTCTGGTCTGGGTACCAAGGACCATGTACCATTTTTTTCTATCTGGTCAAGTTCCTCTTCCATTGCCTTGATCCAGTCTTCATCTTTATGAGCCTCTTTGAATGATTTAGGCTCAAATTCAGAGATCATACATGAGTTTTCTCTGATCTTTCTTCTTGTAAGGATTCCTGCATCCTTATCACCTATGATCTGCTTGGGATCATGATTCAACTTAACATACCGAGGAATGGTCTTAACTAGTTCTTCTTGCTTTTCCTCTTCATCAGTATCAACATTCACCGGTTCAGGGACACTATTACTGGTACTTGGTTGACTAACAACCGGTTCCCCGAAAGTTGCAACTAGTTCATTTACAGCTTGCTCACTGTCAGTTTCCTCAGTTTTCTCAGAGGATTCATCAACTCTTACATTGATACTTTCCATAATTCTCTAAGTCCTATTATTGAAGCACTTGAAAGCTTTACTCTTGGTGGAATATCCTAGAAATATTCCCTCATCACATTTAGCTTCAAATTTGCCCTGATGTTCACTCCTCTTGATGTAACATTTGCTACCAAATACCCTAAAGTAGGTAACCACAGGTGTCTTACCGGTCCAATACTCATAAGGAGTTTTGTCCTTACCTTTCTTGATGAGTACCTGGTTCATAGTGTAGACTGCAGTGCTCACCACTTCTCTCCAAAAGGTGTGAGCTACCTTTGCTTGAATCAACATGGTTCTAGTTGCTTCAACCATAGTCTAGTTATTCCTCTCTTCTAGGCCATTCTACTGTGGAGTCCGGGGGGCAGACAGTTGTCTCTGGATGCCAAATTCTTCACAATACTTGTTGAATTCACTGAAAGTGAATTCCCCTCCTTGATCAATTCTGAGACACTTGATCCTTTTACTGCTTTCCTTCTCCACTAATGCTCTGAAAGCTTTGAATTTCCCAAAAGCTTCAGACTTGTCTTTCAAGAATGTGACCCACATCATTCTTGAGTAGTCATCAGTGAGGATCATGAAGTACCTATCACCCTACACACTTCTAGTTTTCATAGGACCACACAAATCAGTATGCACAAGATCAAGCAAATTGTCAGCAGTGAAAGATTTACCTTTAAAGGTTGAGGAAGACATTTTCCCCAATTGACACTCTCTACACAAGGTGTTATCCAGTTTGCTTAGCACCGACAACCCTCTAACTACCTTGATCTTACTAGCCTTCACAATGTTATCAAAGTTTACATGGCAGAGTCTCCTATGCCATATCCAACTATCATCAAGCTTAGCCATAAGACATGTACTTACATTTGCATTCAGATGAAATAGGTTACCTTTGGTCTGCATGCCGGTGGCCACCAATTTACCATCTTTTCTGTTGATTCTGCAAACCCCATTCTTGAATTCCAGAGTGAGGCCACTGTCATTTAGCTGGGTAACACTTAGAAGGTTGTGTCTGAGACCATCAACCCAGTACACATTGTTAGCACTACTCTTTCCATTCAAAGAGATGGACCCTCTGCCTTTGACCATGCATGGTGCATCATTGCCAAAGAAAACCACACCACCATCATACTCCTCCAAGGATAGAAACTTGCTCTGGTCACTAGTCATATGGTGAGAACAACCATTGTCAATGATCCACTCATTGGAATTATCAAATCGAGAGACAAGAGCCTTCTTGTCTACCACATCTTCCTTTACACCAATAAACACAATGTCTTCATTCTCTTCATCTTCTGATTCCTCATCTGTGACACCTTCATCAACTGCCACAAAATAGTTTCTCTGGTTTCCTCCTTTGAATTTCCTGAACCTTTCTGGTTTGTCCTTGTTATCGCCATTAGGACAGTTTATAGCAATATGTCCTATTCGATTACAAGAAAAAAATTTCAAAGGTAGCTTACCTTTGTATTTACCAGTTGCTTTTGGAAGCTTCCTGGCAAGGAGAGCTTCAAATGCCATCAAAATCTCCTCATCATTCATTTCTCTGCTCTGACTAGGTTCCCCACTAGTGGTAGCCTCTTTTCCTTTTCTGGATGGTATAGCAGGGGCTTTAAATGCTGATTCAGTCTTTTGAACACTGCCATCAAAACTATTTAGCTCGTAGGCTGTTAAGTTGGCTATGATGGAGTCCAAGGATACTTTAGACTTGTCTATTGATCTCAGCTCCTGAATAGCAATGACCCTTATTACATAGACCAACAACAGGGATCTCAAGACTTTACTTACCATAGTGGAATCTTCTATTTTGCCACCTGCACTCTTGATTTCTCCAACAACCATTTTGATTCTTATTCCATATTGCTGAAAGGTCTCACCTTCAACCATCTAGATGTCTTCAAACTTCCCTCTCAGGCTTTCTTCCTTAGCCTATTTTACATGCTCATCACCACCATAGATATTTTCAAGAGCATCCCATACCTCTTTGGGATTTGCCTTGTCCTGAACATCAATAAACTCAATGTCAGATAGACTACTATTCAGGGCTTCCATGACTTACCCATTTTCTTGTATCTCTCTCTTTTGGTCATCAGTGAGAGTACCGGTAGGAACAACATATACATTTTCAACATAACTCCAGTGTTGAACACCCATTCTTCTGATGAACATCTTCATCCTGTCTTTCCATATACCAAAATTTTCCCTGTTAAATTTTGGACCTTCCCTCTTCATCATTTGACTAGGATCTTTTCCTCAAGCAGTTAAGCTTACAACACAGAGGACCTAGAGGTGCACTGATACCAATTGATAACTCAATGATGAACCACTAGTACCAAACCGGTATTGAGAGGGGGGGTGAATCAGTACAAACACAAATACAGTCCAAAACCGGTTTGACAACAAATACTCCAAATGACTAACAAACAGGGATACTGATTGAAACAGAGTGCAATCGATAACCTCCAGTACAGCTCAAACAATCACAAACTAGTCACTTACTAAGCTTTCCTCTTAGCTCAATACTATAGTACCATTAAGCTCTCATGCATGAACAGGTAAAGTAACATCAGATCTTCATAACAATGAGTTCAATATGTTTTATAGACAGGCATAAAACATAGAACCATCATATACTCAACAGGTAAAAACAAAGCATCACAAGATAAAAACATTACACATGACACACATATTTTTCATGTGGAAACCCAACTAGGAAAAACCACAGTGGGGAAGAATACCCACAAGTTGCTTTTGAACTCTTTTGAAGTCTACTCTGTTAGGATCCTTGTCCGGTTAAAGACATTACAATAGGTTCTGCTAGGAACCGATCCTGTTAGGGATCACCTAGTTAAGGGATGGCTATAATACCCGGTTAAGGGTTAAACCCGATAGGGTTACCTTGTTAGAGGATTTCAAGAACTCAATAGCTAAAGGATCTCTAGAGCTCTATAGCTTCTCAGAACTCATTAACTTCGAGTTACCCTGTTAAGGGATTTGAATCAGGCCAGTTAAAGCTACCCTGTTAGGGGATTTTGCATCAAGCTTAGTTAAGGATACCCTGTTAAGGGATTTCACAACTGTTGAAGTGGTTAGAGATCAATAGGAATTACAATGATCTGTTAACAACACTCAATTTTAATAAAGATCCATTTTGGCTCCTCTTCTCCTTCTGTACATTCACTTGGCAGGTATCTCTTCTCTGCTTTGGTCTGGCAAGAATCATGTATCACTTCCCTTGGATACACAAGAATTAAATGTAACAATCTTGAATCGATCTCAAGACATTCTCCATCATCCATTTTCCACCGATTTCATGGTGGCTGATAACCCATCACGTGTTATCACCATTTGATAGACTTCGTACATTCTTGAGGTAGATAGGAATAGTCTTCTTCATGCAAGATCCTTCATGCGCACAGAGCTTACATGGCAACATGATCTGTTCTCCATTATACTACTAACTCATCACACAAAGATCACTGATTGAGTCACACAGACTTGAGATACTCCAACCAAAAATCCTAAAGTGGAAACTACCTACCAACCGGTAGTAACACAATGCTTCCATGTGCCGGTTCCCATAACTGCATGCTAGTTCATCTTGAACAAATATACCGCTTCACTTTGGCATATAAACCGGTTCATACATATGTCAGTTCCTTTCTCTTTTCACCTATCACATGTGCTGGTTCACACCATGTCACATATTGACATCAATGACAACATACAATATCATTATGTCTTCATGTTGGTTCACATAATGCCAAAAGTTTCTTTTGTGAGCATTGCTCCTGATCTCATCAAGCTCTGCAAATTGTTCCATCCTTTCTTCCATTGGCTCAAGTACATCCCATTCATTTTCTTGAATAAACTTATATATAAGTAAGAAGTAATTAATAGGCATTCTGACCTATGTGCCATACACCAACTCAAATGGAGATTTCCCGTAGCTTTCTTGATAGTGATCCTATTAGCCCATAGTGTTGTCTTGAAGTTTGAATCCCAAGCCTTCTTATTTTCTCAAGGGTCCTCTTGATGTTGGAATCAAGGAATACTGAGGGGGGGGGGGGTGAATCGGTGTTCTACTAGTTATTAAATGTTTTAAATTAATCTTAAACCACCAAAAGCATAAGCATGAAATTGAGATGCAAAAACACAAAAAAATCAACCACAAAATTATAACACTAGAATTTTTTACGTGGAAAACCAAATGGGAAAAACCACAGTGGGATTTGAACCCATAATATTATTCTACTATGACCAGTAGAAAAATAATATTACATGAAGGGGAATGCACAAGCATTCAAGCACACTACCTAGAGATTACAACTCAATTACAATAAGGGCTACAACCCCAGAAGGCTCATTGGCTTACAAATTAATTATAGTTATGAATTAAAATGAATGAACTCTAAAATATCTTCTAACAATGCGTGGATGAGTTTTGGTTAAGTGAAAAACTCTTACTATACCACCTCTGCTACTCTGCTCTATTTATTGTCTCAGTTAGCTACCAAATCAAGAATGCACACATGAAACTATGCCAAAAGGGATTCTTAATTACTAATTTCTCATATTGCCTCATACCATACACCAAAAAGATCTTCTACACTAGTCTTATATATCCACAATCACAAAATAGAGAAATATCAAGTTGACCTGTACTGTAACATGTAGAATTGAGTCGGCTTGATCGGATCACCAAAAAGGTGATAAAATTATGTCTCTATGTTGGCCCTATCATCTCATGCATGATTCATAACACCACAATCACCAAAAATATTTCGGACCAAAATTGCTCTACTCAACTTGAAATATTGTTTAATTGGTCACCGGTTCACATCTAGTTTCGGTTATCAAGATCTATATCTACCAAAAATGATTCCATGAAGAGTTTCCATCAATGACAACCCTTAAAACAATAATCAAGAATTAGTATCCACTAGACGAGTGTCAATTGCCAGCAATCTCCCCCTTTGGCTTTGATGGCAACACTTGTGAAAAATGACTAAGTGTTGAAACAACCTAGATACCAGATCAAAATTGCTATCAAAATTTATAAGTTTCCCCCTTAGATCAAGACTTCAAATACTTGTAACATTCTTTGTACTTTTTTTACCTTTACCCCCCCCCCCCCCTTTGATAGCAATGCCAAAGTAGGGGTGTTGTCCAAAACTTATGTACAAGGATATCTACTGGACACTTTACATATACTTGAAGATATCAGCCAAAATGGTCTTCAAAAATCCTAGGTGACTGTCCCACCCACTCTTCAAGTTATCCAAAACTGTGCTGAATGCACTAAAAAATTGGCACGAATCTCCACATATTTCAATCCAGATGGAACAGGTTGTGCCATAGCCTTTAGACAATCAACCTTATTACTCAACATGGTGTCCATCCGAGGGGCAATCAGATTTTGGACTTCACCAACTCTCCTCAAAAGTATTTCCTTCTCTGCATTTAGGCTCAAGATCTGATCATTGAGATCCATTACCCGCCCTTCTATACTATTGGTTAGGGATACATTAGAATCAAAACACTATGAAATACCACCTAACTTACCCTAGCAAATACCAAACAACTTGTCTATATCTATTGTGAACTATGGCAAAATAAGAGAAGACATATATTTTATTGCCTTCAGTTAGTGCATTAGAGATTGTCTGAAAACCTTTATTTAATCAGACTATGTCATTCTATATCATTTTTTGAAATGTTTGCATACAAACCTCTTTGAATCTATCTAATACTCGCTTAGTGGTAGACTTCTCCAAGAATCAAAATGTGTATTTACATTATTAATCAATTGTAATAATTTATTGGAGGGGCTAGAATTGGTATCTAGTTGCAAACCCGGTACCACCTTCTGCAACACATCAAACGACATCACAATAAGGTTTTTGTCTTCATTTTCAAATTTGATCCAATCTTGACTAGCCTGAGCTTGTACGATTGTTGCAAGCATCAGATTCTTAGCTGGTGACATTTGTCCAATATCAAGGTGGCCATCAAGATTTATTAAGATTTGAGGTAGGACCCTTGTCCCTTTGACTGGAGGAGTGACAATTGTCGGAGCATCAACAACTTTCTTCCCTTTATCTACCTCAACACCCTGCACCTTTGACTTCTTAGGTTCCTTTTCCTCAACATCATTCCCTTTATCTTGTGCAATGGTGTTACCACTTGGTGCAGTATCATCCTTTAGGATCTCAAGGACTACTTCAATATTCTCTACCACCGACGGATTTGCTTTGATCTCAGTATCAAAGGTTACATGGCCTTGATCTTTCAGGTGTCCCTCTATCTAAGTTTCATCTTTTTGATCATCAGAGACACTTTTCTTTTCTTTCGGATGAGAAGTTTGAACTGCATCACTATATAAAGGATTGTTATTTATGATCCTTCTCTATATTTCCTCAGTTTCCTTCCTCACTTCTTCAACTCTGCCAATCATTAACATGTTCACCCTATTCCTACTTTTGAATTCCTTCTTATTTGCTTCCTCAATGAGCCTTTTGGCTTCATCTTGGGAGATATAGGTGCAAACATTGATCATTTCTCTCTCTTTCATTTCTTTATCTATTTTACTAGTTGCCATCCTCCTCGTATCAAAATTATTATACAAATCCTTAGGGATGCTATGCTCTATTTCAATCAAAGTTTTACTAAAGTTGTGTAAGTACAAAACAACAACTTCCTCAACTTTCCTTTGATTTGCCTCAACTAGACTTTCATAGTAAGCTCCAAGTTTCTTCAAATTTCCATGAACAATTATCTCATCAATCAATTGATCTATTGTCATTGGAGGAACAAATATATATTTACCTTGAAAATTATCAATTTCAAGATCATCATCAAGTTCCATTATGAGCTTCATTGATACAAGAGCATTCCTGATTCACAACAATCTTGCATCAACCAAAAACATTTTCCTTTATGTTTTGCTTATGTTTGCAGTTTCAATTTTCCTTTTTGTGTGTCCCAGTTTTGGCTTACCGGATCCTGTGGAGTTGGATTCTACTTGAAGACTTGATCATCTTTCTTACTTTCAGATTACATCTCATTTGGATCACTTTATGGCAAGATATTACTACCGGTTTCCATGACATTTTCTTGTTACCAGTTGCCTGAGACCTATAATGCCGATCTACCAAAACCCATTCTGAAACTTGCAGAGCCTTGGGCATTGATTTTGATGTCTCTTGGTGGAGGCTGACCTTTGTTATTTTCATGTTAGGTCTTGTTCTTCAAGTTTTGATCCCTTTTGGGTCGACTAGATCCTTTGGATCGATATATATATTTGTAATTACGCATTAGAAGGTAATCAATTTAGAACTAAGAGAGAATCATATAGCTAGACTGTGCATATAAGATAGATATTTTGATTCAAGTTCCCGGTTGTGACCTATTTCTACCAGGCCTATGAGCTGGTATGTTGTAACCCAGTTTTTACTAGTTGGATGTAATCAGATTTCATGCTATAAAATAACCTATTATTCATTGCCTCCATCATATCTATGTGTTTATGTTGTGTTTACTCTTACTGACTGGTCTGGATTGATCTCCTTGAGGTCCCTCCTTACTGGTGACTGCTTCAAGTGGTATCTCAGAGAAGTTTTGTTCCAAATATTGCGTGTCCTAAATTTCTTGTTGTAGGGTGGCAGATTGAAGATCCAACCTCGAATTGTAGAGGAATAGCATGAATCGATGGCTCGAAGAGGAACTAGGAATGGTGGAGCATGTGGGAATGTAGACCCTATTGTGATGGAGATGTTGCAAGGAATAGAAGCCCAGTTAGAAACCGTGGAGACTACCCAGAGAAGAGACTGACATATTGAAGATGTAAGTGAAGATGAAGGAGAAGAAGCTCCGGTAGAACAAGTAAACCTACCAGTGGTTGATCCGGATGAAGAAAGGTTTTTGAGGGTTTTGAGTAGGGTGAACACTAAACCTCATTTTACCCCACCGAAATATGATGGGAAGTTTGATTCAGATGAATTGATGGATTGGATCTTAGAGATGGAGAAGTATTTAGATTTTAAAAACATTGCAGAAGAGAGGAAGGTGAAATATGCTTGTACCCGGTTGAAAGGTCATGCATCTCTTTGGTGGGAGCATTTGTAGGTTGATAGATAGAGAAGAGATAAAGAAAAGATTAAGACATGGGATCGTATGATTGTTAAGTTGAAAGTGAAGTTTGTGGCGGCGAATTATCAAGTTGATTTGTTCTAAAAGTTGCAGAATCTGAGATAGAAGGAATCTAGTGTGAAGGAGTCCACCGAAGCATTTTACAAGTTGAACATCAAATCCAGACATGTTGATGATGAAGTTGACCAAATTGCAAGATATTTGAATGGGTTGAAGATGTCTATACAAGATGAACTCACTATGATCAAATTGGAGAGTGTTGAAGAGGGTTACCAGTATTCCCTAAAGGTTGAAGAGAAATTGAACAAAAGACATGAGAAGAGACAAAGAGGTAGAGGTGGAAGGTTTACTGGAGGAAGACTTAAAGGAGGAAGAGGATATACCATAGAAAGAGGAACCAATACAAATTAGAACAAGGACAAGGAAGTGAACAAAGAAGGTAATTCATACCGAAAGGATGATAGAAATTTCTACCAGAAGAGATAACTAGATGGTTATCTGAATAAGAAATTTGGAAGATAAGACAAGAGGATATTAAGAGGAACCTACTTTAAGCGTGGAGGAGAAGGACACAGTGGATTCAAATGTAAGAAGATAGAGGCTACTAGAAGAGCAGAAGTGGTGGAAGAAAACCCCACCAGATTAGACAATAAACCAGAAGATGGAGATGTTGATGATGAGGAGAGATTTGTGTCATACTGGAGGAGATTAAGAGCCCTTGCAGAGGAAGAATTTTTTTAAGGCTAGATGTAAGGTATCCAATAAGTGTTGTAAAGTTGTTGTTGATAGTGGTAGTTCAAATAATCTTGTTTCAGAGGAGATGGTGAATATGTTTAAATTGGAGATATTAAAACACCCTAAGTCTTATCAGATAGCATGGATTCACGATGAACATAAGTTGTTAGTAAGTGAACAATGTTTGGTGAAATTAAAAATTAGGAATTATCATGGTGAAATTAAAAATTAGTAAGTGAACAATGTTTGTGTGATATTATGCCTATGGATATTTGTCATCTTTTGTTGGGTAGACCTTGGCAGTTTGATAGACATACAATACATGATGGGAGGAAGAATATATACACTATTGTGGCCAATGGGATGAAGCATACCTTGTTACCTTTGGAGGAACCTTTGAAGAATGAAGTCTGTATGAATGCCAAAATCTGTTTAGTAGATGGAAGGAAATTCATAGATGTACCGAGACATGAGAATGTGTGATTTTCCTTATTTCCTAAGAAGACCCAGAGAACGGAACTAGAAGGAGAACACCCAAAAGATATAAGAGCTTTGCTAATAAAATATAAGGACATCATTTCAGATAATGTACCTCATGGATTCCCACCTATAAGAAGTATTAGTCATTGCATGGACTTGGTTCTCGGAGCTAGTTTGCCTAACAAAGTTTCACACCAGTTGACACCAACAGAGAATGAAGAATTGAATAGACAAGTGCAAGAACTATTGAAGAAAGGTTTGATCAGGGAGATTCTGAGCCCTTGTGTAGTACCAATGGTACTAGCACCTAAGAAATATGGAGAGTGGAGAATGTGTACCGATTCAAGAACAATAATCAACATCATAGTGAAATACCAGTTTCCTTTGCCTAGGATGGATGACATAATGGATTGTTTGAGTGGAGAAAAATACTTTACAAAGATAGACTTGAAGAGTGGATATCATCATATCAAGATCAGAGAAGGTGATGAGTGGAAGACATCATTTAAGACAAATGAAGGACTATATGAATGGTTGGTGATGCCTTTTGGATTGACTAATGCACCGAGTACTTTCATGAGGCTGATGAATGAGGTATTGAATAAATTCCTGGGTAAGTTTGTTATTGTCTATTTGGATGACAATTTGATTTTTAATAAGACAAAAGAGGAGAATTTGTTGTAGTTAAGACAAGTTTTGCAGAGGCTGAGAGAAGAAAAGTTGTTGATCAATATCAATAAGTGTACTTTCATGAAGGATGAGTTAGTCTATTTAGGATTTGTGATGTATGAGGATGGTTTGAAGATGGACCCTAAGAAAGTGAAAGCCATTGTTGAGTGGCCTACACTAGAAAGCATTGGGGAGGTAAGATCATTTCATGGATTGGCTAGTTTTTACTAGAAGTTTATCAAAAATTTCAATTCAGTTTGTAACCCTATGACTGAGACCATGAGATGAGATCAGAAAGAATTCAAATGGACCACCAGAGAAAACAAAAGTCTTGAATTGTTGAAGCAAAAAGTGACTGAGCAACCTATCTTAGCTTTACCAGATTTTAATAAATTATTTCATGCAGATTGTGATGCAAGTGGAACAACAATAGGAGCAGTCTTGATTCAAGAAGGGAGAATAGTGGCCTATTTCAATGAGAAATTGAATGATGCTCGGAAGAGATATTTAGTGTATGATCAGGAATTTTATTCCATAGTTAAAGCCTTGAAGAAATGGAGACATTACTTGTTGCCTAAGGAGTTTGTGTTGTGTAGAGATCATCAATCTTTGCAGTATTTGAATAGTCAGAGTAAGTTGAATCAAAGATATATGAGATGGGTAGAATTCTTGTAGAGTTAAACTTTTGTGTTGAAGCATAGAAGAGGAAAATCTAATAAAGTTGTTGATGAATTGATGAGGAGAAGGAATTTTCTCACAGAGATGAGAGTGACAATATTAGGCTTTGAAGATTTGAAGACCTTTTATGATGAAGACCCGGATTTTGTAGAACCTTGGAAATATTGTAGAGAACTAGTTAGGGTTGACAAAAGCAAATGGTTGGATTATTTGATTCGGGATGGGATGTTATTCAGGGGAGTTCAATTGTGCATACCTAAGAGTTCTATGAGAGAGAACCTAATAAAGGAGAAGCATAGTGGAGGACTAGCTGGACATCTTGGCATTGACAAAACAATTGCATTGGTGAGTGAGTAGTACTTTTGGCCCTAGATTCATAAGGATGTTAAGGGATATGTGCAGAGTTGTAGACTTTGTCAAGTTGCAAAAGGAAGTATTTAGAATGTGGGACTGTATAAACCTTTGATAGTACCGGTAAGACCTTGGGAGGATATAAGCATGCATTTTGTGCTTGGATTGCCTAAGACACAAAGAGGGAATGATTCTATCTTTGTGGTAGTGCATATATTTTCAAGGATGTCTCATTTCATACCTTGTAAGAAGACATCAGATGCATTGCATGTAGAAGACCTATTTTTCAAGGAAGTGGTAAGATTGCATGGATTACCTAAGAGAATAGTTTCAGACAGAGAAACTAAGTTTTTTGGCTATTTTTGGAGAACACTTTGGAAGAAGATGAAGACAGATTTGAAGTTCAGTTCTACTTTTCATCCACAGACTGATGGACAGACAGAGGTTGTTAACTAGAGTTTGGGATATTTTTTGAGATGTTTAGTGGGAGATAAAATTGGAAGTTGAGATTTGATCCTTGCACAAGCAGAGTTTGCCTACAAAAATTTAGTGAATAGAAGTACCAGAAAAATATCTTTTGAGATTGTTACCAGAGTGCACCCTAGAGGTATAGTAGAATTGAGAGACATTAGCAGTGAAGACTAGAAGAGTTCAAAAGTAGAAGATTTTGTAGATCACATGGCAGCATTGCATATTTAGGTTAAACAACACTTGGAAGACATGAACATCAAATATAAGGAGAAGGTAGATGAGAAGAGGAGCCATAAGGAATTTGAAGTTGGTGATGAATTGATGGTATATCTAAGAAAAGAGAGATTCCTCATTAGAACTTAAAATAAGTTGCAGATGAAGAAGTTTGGACCCTGTAAGATTTTGAGGAAGTTCAGTGAGCTACCAGATAGTCTAAGTATTTCACCTATATTCAAAATTATAGATCTTCATGAGTACCATGAACCAAAATTTAGTAAGGACATTATTGCAGACTTGGAGGAACAATTTACCCCGAAGGAACCAAATCAAATTGAAGAGATTTTGGATAGTAGGATTGGGCGTAGTACTCGGAATAGTTAGTATAAGGAATATCTTGTGAAGTGGAAGGGAAGACCAGTTGAAGATTCATCTTGGATTTATCAAGTAGAGGTAGACCACCTTGGTCTCCCTCTGACCCTAGAAAAGTGAGAGGCTCACATTTTCAATAACCACGAATGCCTAATGCAGGAGAATCCCTAGTTCACAACAATCTTGCATCAACCAAAAACATTTTTCTTTTTGTTTTGCTTCTATTTGCAGTTTAAGTTTTCCTTTTTGTGTGTCCCAATTTTGGCTCACCAAATCTTGTGGAGTTGGAATCTACTTGAAGACTTTGGATCACTTTCTAATAAGATATTGCTACCGGTTTCCATGATAGTTTATTGTTACTGGTTGTTCCTTTGTTACCGGTTTCCTGAGACCTATTTTGGTGATCTACCAAAACCCATTATGAAGCTTGCAAAGCCTTGGGTGTTGATTTCAATGTCTCTTGGTGTAGACTGACCTTTGTTATTTTCATGTTAGGTCTTGTTCTTTAGGTTTTGATCCCATTTGGGTTGACTAGATCCTTTGGATCGATATATAAATTTGTTATTATGCATTAGAAGGTAATAAATTTACAATGAAGAGAGAATCAAATAGCTAGACTGTGCATAGAAGATAGATCTTTCGATTCAAGGTCTTGGTTGTGACCTATTCTACCAGGCCTGTGAGCCAGTATGTTGTAACCTAGTTATTACCAGTTGGATGTAATAAAATTTTATGCAATAAATTAACCTATTCTTCATTGCCTCCATCATATCTATGTGTTTTTGTTGTGTTTACTCTTATTGACCGGTCCAGATTGATCTCCTTGAGGTCACTCCTTACCGGTGACTGCTTCATTCCTTCCCCTCTTGGGTCTTCTAGTAAGGGTATGTTCTGATTTAGCTTTCTTACTTTACACAACACCACCAGATTATGGTTTCCTCACCACCCTTACAATTTCTCCTTTCTTTTTGGCCTTTTCTACTTCTTCATCTTATTCAGTCTCAAATGGCACTGAAGATACAATAATATAGGTTTGTTTGGGTTTCTCCTTTTACTTCAAAACTCCCTTTTTGGATGAGATCTGTCATGTTGATGATATTACTAGAGTAGAGGCAGACTTGGTCTCCTTAGGTTTTTCTTTAGAGGGAACTGGATCAACCTTGGGCTTTAGGGATTCCTCCTTAGCTTCCATCTGAGCATGCTTCTCCCTTTTTTGCTTCACTATCTCTCTGGTAAATCCCATCTACATAGCCACCTCTTCAGCCATTTTAAATGTTTTTCTCTTCCTTGTAGGCTCTGCAAACTTCTTGTGCAATTTCATATCTTTCTCCTTAAAGGTGCCAAACCTTGGTTCATTGGGGTCCATCGGTTTCTCAGAAGGTGTTGAACATAAACTTCAAGGGTCTAAGCATCCACCTCATAACCCATTAGCAAAATCCAGACTGTCATGGGCTCCACAGTTTCCATGTGAAATTGGTCTTTCTCCACCATGAAGCAGATAATGTTCTCATACTTATAAACAATCTCTTTAGGAATCTATTCTCCATATTCATTTGGCCTTGGAAAGTCTTAAAGAAACTCCACAAGGTAGTTGTTTAATTTTCTTTGTTTCCCAATCTTTGCAAACATTTCTTAATCTAGGTGGCCATCAGTAAATCAAATACCCATTGCATTCTTCTTGTACTAAGAATTTGGTTCGTGAAGTAAAATGTTAGATAGACAACTAGAGAACCAAACTTAAATAAATTCCTCTTATCGTATTTTCTTCTTCAAATTGCTCAGGATCTCCTCAAGAAGGTCATAACAAAGATGACACTGAATGTCCTCTTTTACCATCTAATACGCTGCATAAATGGTTATTCTGGAGACTGAGTTCATTCTACTAGAATGGTAGACCTTTCTCTTCTACTTCATCTCTTCTCTCGGAGTGTGAGAAATGATTCACATTTTCCCCTTTTAACTTTGCAAACCCTAATTTCAAGTTGACATAAATGCACTGATAAGGTTCAACCAGATGCCTTGTCCAACATCAATCAACTCACTGGATGATCTCAAGATCTAGATAATCATCTCCAAACATCTGCATTCAACCATGATCAATCAAAGATCTCTCCAAGGGGGTTCGGCAAGACTTTGCATGAAGATACCACCTACTAAGGCCAAATGTTACCGGATGAAGATCCTGCACCAGATTCAAGTGCAGATCCATTGTCTGCCTTGGATTCATCTTTTTTGACCCACATCTTCTCATGCTTGTCTCTAATCTCCTCTACCTTTGCCTTGCCTTTATTCTTTTCTACCAGAGTAGTCTTGTTAACATTTTTGCTTCTGCAAAAATTTGCAATGTGACTAGGCTTGTTGCATGGATGACAAACAAAATTCAACATAGGTCTAAAGTTCATTTGATTTGGTCTCATCCTGCATTGGTTAGAGATATGTCTAAACATCGCACAAGCATAGCATCTATTTTTTTAAAAAATTATTCATTACTGCTTTGCACATGTTTGACTTGTGACCAAAATTATTGCATATGAAACATTGACCGGTAAAGGTAGGACCATTGTTCATATTATTTATTCCCTTATTCATCCTAATTATACGTTGATTTTCCACATGACCAAATTTATTGCAAGTAAAGAATCTACCATTGAATTTATGAGCATTAAGTTGTCTTACTAGAGGATTATTGCTCTTCTTATGATTAGGTTTTTCATTGCCTTGTCCAGAGTTGGAGGATTCACATTTCTCAAATCCAAGTCCTCGCATGTCCTTTCCATGTCTCTGACTTTCCAACATCCCATCAAGCCTTGCTGAGCTAGCATTGAATTTGTCTTTGTACTCATTTGCAGTAGCAAGTTTGTCTCTTAGGGAAACGATATTTCTCTCAATTTATTGACCATTATTCCTTGATTGTGTCAATTGAAGATTCAATTGATTATTCTCATAGGTAAGCCTGAAGCATTCATTTGCTCTATCCTTCAATGATTGAGTCAAAATCTCTTCATTCTTCTTCTGGTCTTCAATTTCCTTAGTCAACTTCATCACAATGGATTGCATCTCATTCTTCAAAACATTCTCTCTCTCAAGCTTGTCAACTTTGTCCTGATTCTCCATGCATTGATCTTCTTTCTCCTTCAGCTTGTCCATCAAATTTTTTCTCTTGTATCTTGAAGTGTTGACCCAATTTTTCAAATCATTAATAAAATCTTTAGCTACATTTAGGTTTATCTTTAGGGAACTAATCTCATTTCTTGTTGCATCAAGATCCTCAAGTGCCACAAAAAGATTTTTCTAAAAATCGAAGTCCATTGATTCAATTTCCTGGACCTTCATGAAGCAGTTAGACTTCCTAAGAGGAAATAGGCTCTGATACCAATTTTTGGATTCAAGGAACACTGAGGTCAAGGGGTGAATCAATGTTCTACAGGTTATTAAATTTTTTGACTTAATCCTAAACCACTAGAATCATAAGCATGAAACTAAGATGCTGAAACACAAAAAAATCAACCACAAAATCATAACACCAAAATTTTTTATATGGAAACCCAAATGGGAAAAACAATGGTGGTATTTGAACCCATAATATTATTCTACTATAGCCAGTAGCAAAACAATATTACATGAAGTGGAATGCACAAGCATTTAGGTACACTGCCTAGAGCTTACAACTCAATTACAATAAGGGCTACAACCCCGAAAGGCTCACTACCTTACAGATCAATTACAGTGATGAATTACAATTAATGAACTCCAAAATAGCATCTAAAAATGCCTGGATGAGTTTTGGTTAAATGCAAAACTCTGACTGTACCGCCTCTGCTAATCTAATTTGTTTACTGTCTTAGTCAGCTATCGGACAAGAATGCACACATGAAACTGCACCAAAATGGATTCTCGATCACTACTCACTCATATTACCTCATACCATACACCAAAAAGATCTTTTGCATCAATCTTATATATCTGCAATCACAAAATAGATAAATATCAAGTTGACCTGTAGTGTAAAATGTAGAATTGAGTCGGCTTGACTGGATGACCAAAAACAAAAGCAGATCACCAAAAAGATGATAAAATAATGTCTCTATTTTGGCCCTATCATCTCATGCATGATTCATAACATCATAATCACCGGAAAGGTTCTAGACCAAAATTGGTCTAGTCATCCTTAAATATCGATTAACTAGTTACTAGTTCACATCCACTTCCGGTTATCAAGATCTATAACTACCGGATAGGATTTCATAAAGATTTACCATCAATGACAACACTTAAACCAGTAATCAAGCATCAGTATTCACCAAATGAGTGTCAATTACCAATAGTTGATGATGTTCAGTAGACTCTTATTGTTGGACTTAGCCTACCCATTACCCTGTGGATGATATGGGGATGAGTAGAAGATGGTGATGCAATACATACTACAAAAATAAGTAAATTCTTTAGATCTAAAGCACATAGCATTGTCCATTATTAATCTTATTGGGACCCCAAACTTGGTGATAATGTTGATTGTCAGAAACTCAATAGCAACCTTACTAGTTGCATGTCTAGTGGAGATAGCTTCTACCCATTTTATGAAATATTTCGTAGCTACAAGAATCCATTTGTTTCCTCCCCTATATTTTTAGGTCATTTATCCAATGAAATGAATACTGCATTGATGGAAAGGGGCTTCAACCTGCATGGGCTTGAGAGGCAGAGCTCCCAAATACTTTAACTTACTAGAGAATTTTTGACAAGGCTCACATTTTCCAACAAATACATGGGAATCCTTGAATAATGTGGGCCAATAGTACCTTTCTCTCAGTATCTTATGGGAAGTAGTCTCTGTTGTATAGTGGCCTACACATATTCCTGCATGTGTATCCTTAAGAATTATCTGGGCTTGATAATCATATAGGCATAAAAACAAAAGACCATCTCTATCCCTGTAGTATAAATCTCCAAAAATAAAAACATATCTTTGAGATTGTAGCTTCAAAGTTCTCTTCTGAGCATCACTAAGGTCTTCAGAGCACTTCATATGTTTTAAAAACTACAAAATATTTCTATATAACATGTTGCATGTTGCATGCGCTATTATCTGAGGTAGATAAAGTATTTATTTGGGCAGCATCCAGGTTTTCTTCTATCATGAGCTTTGCTAAGCCCATTCCTCGGACCAACTTGGTAATTTGGATGTCAATATTAAACTCTTGTATTTTATTGATCCATCTACACCTACGGCCTATTGTCTTAGACTGGACAAAAATTTCCTTAACTGTTGCATTAGGTACATAAGAAATAACATGGCTACCCATAACGTAAGGTCTAATATTTTTCATAGCATTTACCAAAGCATATTCTTGCTTCTCCATGATGTCATACTTGAGCTCAACTGCTTGAAGGGATTTACTATAGAAAGCAATGGGTTATACCACTCATTTTTCTTTTGTAGTATAACAACAACTATGGTGTGTGTAAAGTGGAAAATTGGATCCTAGTGGTTCCCGGCCTAGGAGAGAGAAAAGAAACCACTAGGAGGATTTTCACTTGGGAGATACTTCACATTCAAAAGAGGGATTGAATCCACTAGATCCAAATCCAAGGGAAACAAGGATGTGAATACCAAGTGGATTGCAAGAGGTTGGAATGCGATTTACCCTTTTGTAAATAGATATGTTGACTTGTTGACTATGTAGTAAAGGAGACAAAAAGGGCTAAAATAGGGAGTTACCAGTTTAGGATCGTGCTGCAACTTTAGATTTGAGATATTTAGAGTGATATGGATCTGCCCTACAAATTTGGAGAAAATTCATTGGGACCAAGTTGAAAGTGTACTTGGTCCTCCAAAAAATCCGCCTATTGAAAAGGGTTTTTCCATCTTTGCAAATGAAGTCCAAACTTGCAATTACAGTTGCGCACCTACAACCTACACACAGAAAAGAAGGGGAAAAAGGTTGTGGATAGGGGTTTGCCTTAGTCAAACCCTGGTTGAGGAATCAACCTTGAAAGAAAGTAATTGCAAATTCTTAAATATAAATAATGCAAATGTATACCTTGTAGATTTTCAATTGATTGATGATTGTTTCTTTGCTTCTTGAATGTAATCATAAATGTTGTATGAAATGGTATGTAGCATGACACAACCCTAACACACACACATGCTTGCAAATGAATGTTGTAATGTTGCTCCACTAGATCAATAAAGAAGACACATGAAGAAGAGGACTTGAATGCTTGATGACGATAATGAAGACCTTCCATTTGAATTTTGCTTATATATTTTTGCTTATTTTTTCCTATTATCCTTATGCAAATGAGAGAACCAGATCCCCTTTTATACTAGCCTAGGAGAATTATTTTCATCTCACTAAAGGCCAACATCAGAGGATTTAAGTCCCCAAAGAGTAAATTAGGTTCAAGGGTTGGATGGACCCATCTTAGGCCCACCCTAAGGGGGAGGACAGGGGCGCCACACCTCTGTCCAAGGGGGATAGGGGCACCATACCCCTATCCTACCCTATTTGGGGGCCTAGATAAGGTCACAAGATGATTCAAGGCCCAGAACAGGAGAAGATTTAGGATGAAGGTGCAGAAAGGGGTCTCAGTTGAGCAAAAAGATGCAGTCACATAAGTGAGGGCCTAAGATGTGGTCAAAATTGTGTGGGTCGCAATTTTATGATGCTACATTTATCCCTTTCTTTAGAAGGAGTATGACTTATACTAGTACTACCGGTAAAGTAAAAGAGAGAGAGAGAGAGAGAGAGAGAGAGAGAGAGAGAGAGAGAGAGAGAGAGAGAGAGAGAGAGAGAGAGAGAGAGAGAGAGAGAGATAAAGATGAGAGAAGTGGAGCAATACCACAAAGCGTATAAGATATCGCTAATCTTGAGGAACAAAGCCCCCAATATTAGGATCTTAACCCACTCAAAAATATGCAAGAGCACACAAAACAAAAAGAATAAGACAAACAAAAACAAGACTAATCATAAAACACATGACAAAAACAAAACATGAGACCACAAATCAACTAGCCAGAGAGACCTCTATACTCAAATGTCTCAACAACTGATTGAAACACAAAGACAAATACCATCACATAAACACCAATAATCACATAAAAGAGAAAAGTTGACATCATCCATGAAGCATCAATAGTAAAACTATGAGATCATGAGAGGAAGGAGAGAAAGGACATGAATACATACTTGGGTGATCCATGGTAAGAGAGGCGAATGAAGGGCACCATGGACATCTCGCTCCTAGAATTAGGTGATCCATGTAAAGGAGGAGGGTGATAATACTGTTAGTTCCACTCAACCTCGTGTGTGTGTGTGCAAGTGAGGTTCTAAGAACCTCATAGGATTCTATGCCTGAGTATGCACAACCTATATAAGATGTATAGTATAAATTTCAAGAAAGTTGCGACATCTCACTCTAAGAGGCTGCCCTCTAGTTCCAAGAATATCCCACTATATAAAATAAAAGTGGTGACATCTTGCTCCAAGAGGTTGTCCTATGGTTCCAAGAATATCCCACTATATCAAAGAAAATTGGCGACATCTTCTCTGAGGCTTTCCTCTAGTTACAAGAATATCCCACTGTATCAAAGAAAAGTGGTGACATATTTATCTAAGAGGTTGTCCTCTGGTTCCAACAATATCCTATTGTAAAAGAGAAAAAGTGGTGACATCTCTCTCTAAGAGGTTGCTCTCTGGTTTCAAGAATGACCCACTGTAACAGAGGAAAAGTGGCAACATCTCACTCTAAGAGGCTACCCTCTGGTTCCAAGAATGAGGAAAAGTGGCAACATCTCTCTCTAATAGGTTGCCCTCTAGTTTTGAGAATGACCCACTGTAACAGAGGAAAAGTGGCAACATCTCACTCTAAGAGGTTGCCCTCTGGTTCAAATAATGACCCACTATAAAAGAGGAAAAGTGGCGACATCTCTTTCTAAGAGGCTTCCCTCTGGTTTTGAGACTGACCCATTGTATAAGAGATACAATATGTGAGAGAAATATAGTACAAAAGGGGCAGTGTGGGTACCCCCCCTTAAAATGTCAACATAGTTTACTGTTGATATCTTAAGGAAAGTAGAACAAGGATAGCTACCTTCAACATCAAGAATATATCCTTTATGCAAAAATGTCATAAATCCATGCAAGAGAGGGAATACTCTTCAAGCAAGGATAAGATAGTTGAAAAGAGATATCTTGTTGTAAGTGTAAAGGAGATCCTTGGAGGAGAAGAGATCTTTTCTCAAAAAGACATCTACCTCCAAGAGGAGTTGTCTTAGACAAATATAACATCTTCTAGAATCAAGCACAGAAGAGAACAAGAATTCAATCCTTCCTCCTATTGCTAGGTGAAAGGGATTCTTAATGAAGGATGACTCACTTTTATCCCAATGGGGGTGGGTGAATTTATTATAGATGTACATTACCAAGTTTGAAAGAGGTTATAGTCAAGGACTTACACCTCTTGTAAAAGAGAGAACCCTTGAGAAGACAACAACAATTTCACACAAGGAATGACATCAAGTAATAAAACTCACACCATCCACAACATAGGAAAGAGTGGATCCTTAGAGAAAGAGAGAGATAATTGCCCCCCAAGTGTAGGAACAATGAGAAGATCTTACACACTCTTCCAGACAGAGATTAAAAATAAGCAAATACATAATGAACTTACATGAACACATGAAAGAAAAGACATTAGTAGATGTAAAATATGATAACACAATGATGAATGAATAGTACCCAACCGGTACTGAGAGGGGGGGGGTGAATCAGTACAGAAAAAAACACACTCTTGAACCGGTTTGTCTGCAGACATTGTGCATTTATAGAAAAATAGCAACACCGGTCCTAAAACAGAGTACAACTGTTAAAAACCCAGAATAGCTAAGACAAGCATAAACTGGTTAATACCTATTTTCTCATATACTCTAACACTTCATTTCCATTTCACCCTAATACATGAGAAAGTAATCTACCATCAAAGATATACATATGAGCAACTAGATCAACATGATTCACCACTTGACAGAAAACAATAAGCAACTAGATCAACATGATTCACCACTTGACAGAAAACAATATAGCATCACATGAAAAGGACATCACACATGACACACATATTTTTCACATGGAAACCCAACTGGGAAAAACCACGGTGGGGATGAATACCCACAAGCTTGTTTTTGAACTCTTTGGGAGTCCGTTCTGTTAGGAGCCTTGTCCGGTTAAAGACTGATACAATGGATTTTGTTAGGAACCGATCCTATTAGGGATCACTCGGTTAAGGGATGGCTATAATACCCGGTTAAGGGTTAAACCCTGTTAAAGGTTACCTTGTTAGAGGATTTCAAGAACTCAATGGTTTTGAGTCACCCTATTAAAGGATTTACAACTAGCCTATTAAAGCTACCCTGTTAAGGGATTTCTCAACTATTGAAGTGGTTAGAGATCAATAGGTATTACAATGATCTGGTAACAGCACTCAATACCAATGTAGATCCACTTAAGCTCCTCTTCACCTTCTACACTTACACTTTGTAGCTATCACTTCTCTCCTTTGGTCTGGCAAGAATCACATATCTCTTCTCTTGGATACACACACACAACTTTTGCCAACAACCCTAGAAAGAGTCACAACCTCGACCTTATAGGAAAATAGATAGGTCAGTAGCATAAACCCTAAACCCTAAACTTATTAGGTTAAGGAATTCAAATGGTTCAATCCTGACCATTGAGCATATTGCATTAATCTCCATCATTCATTTTCCATTGATTTCATGGCGGCTGATGACCCATCACACGTTATCACCGTTTACAGACTTCGCACATTCTCAAGGTAGATGGGAACAATCTTCTTCATGCAAGATCCTTCATGCACACAAGGCTTATGTGGCAACACGATCTGTTCTTTGTTATCATGCTAACTCATCACACAAAGTCATTGGTTGAGCCACAAAGGCTTGAAGCACTTCAACCAAAAACCCTAAAGTTGAGATTACCAATTGGTAGTCATACAACACTTCCATGTGCGGGTTCCCATAACCATATGTCGGTTCACCTTTAACAAGCACACCACTTCACTTTAGCACAAATGTCGGTTCACAGTGTTATACTAGTTCTCACATATGCCGATTCTCACCTCTTCAGCATATTGACATCAATGACAACATACAATGTCATTATGTCCTTATACCGGTTCACATAATGCCAAAAATCTCCCCCTTTGGCATTGATGGTAATATACAAAGATATCTCTCCACTTCACATCTTCTCCCCCAATTTTTGCAAATATCTTCTCCACTTCACATCTTCTCCCCCTTTGACAACAATGCCAAAGTGGAGGCACAAGGTTCCTTGTTCCACTATGCTGCTCCCCCTGAGGAGTAGCATCCTTCAACACATCAATCCAAAATAAATTTAACTATGCAATACCTGACTGATGTGGAGCATATGCTTTTAGTTTACCTCCTGAAGGGGCAACACCCCTAATTCACCTCTTAAGTACATAAATATAGCCTTTGGGAGAGGCTTGGTGAATATGTCTGCTAACTGCTCCTTACTGGAAACATGTTCCAGTGCAATCTCTTTGTTCTGAACCTTTTCCCTTAAGAAATGATACTTAAGCTCAAATTGCTTGGTTCTAGAATGTAAAACCAGATTCTTGGAGATATTAATTGCACTATTATTGTCAAAAAATATACTTACCAGTTTAGATACAGGAACTTTGAAGCCATTTAATACATGCTTCATCCAAATTGTCTGAGTGCAGTTCATGAAACCTGCAACATACTTTGCTTTTGTAGTAGACTGAGAGATACAACTTCTTACTCATCCATGAGACCAATCTACCAACAAGAAAGAATGCACCACTGGTTGTGCTCTTCTGGTCATCTACATTACCAGCCCAATCAACATCTGTGAACACTTTCCGGTTACAATCATTACTGTATTGATACCACAACCCATAGTCAATAGTTCCTTTCAGATACCTAAGAATCCGATTGACTGCAACCAAGTGGGATTCTCTTGGACTTTTCTGGAACCTTGCAGTAATGCCAACTACATTTGCAATATTCGGTCTGCTATGCACTACATAATGCAATTTACCAATCATTGATCGGTATTCCTTCTCATCAACCAATGTTGAGTCATCCTCTTTGGATAGTTTACAACTGGTCACCATCGGTGTACCAACCAGTTTGCTATCTTCCATGCCAAAGGTCTTCAACACCTCTTTGACATACTTGGACTGGGTGATAAAGATTCCATCTTTCATCTGCTGGATCTGTAGTCCAATGAAGAACTTAATCTCCCCTATGAGTGACATTTCAAACTCTTTCTTCATCTCATCTGTAAATTCATGACTCATCTTGTCATCTCCACCAAAGATTGTGTCATCAAAAAATACCTCACAGATCAGGATCTGATCTCCTTCAGACTTCAAGTAGATATTGCTATCTTCACTTGTTCTCTCAAAGCCAATCTTCACAAGATGAGAATGTAGATGTTCATACCATGCTCTAGGTGCCTGCTTTAGACCATATAAGGCTTTATGTAGCCTACATACCATGTCACTATCTTCAGATAGGGAAAACCCATCTTGTTGCTCTATATACACCTCCTCTTCAAGTACACCATTTAGGAATGTAGATTTTACATCCATTTGATATACTTTGAAACCTTTAAAAGTTGCATATGCAAGAAGCATACAAACTCCTTCCAATCTAGCTATAGGAGCAAAGGTTTCTCCATAGTCTTCTCCTTCTTCTTGAGCATATCCTTTGCACACCAATCTGGCTTTGTTCCTAATCACTATGCCATCCTCATTCAGCTTATTTCTGAAGACCCATTTGGTACCAATGACATTTTTATGCTCCAGTCTAGGTACCAAAGACCATGTACCATTTTTCTCTATTTTCTCAAGTTCCTCTTCCATTGCCTTGATCCAGTCTTCATCTTTATGTGCCTCTTTGAATGTTTTACGCTCAAATTCAGAGATCATACATGAGTTTTCTCTGACCTTTCTTCTTGTAAGGATTCCTGCATCCTTATCTCCTATGATCTGCTTAGGATCATGATTCAACTTAACATACCGAGGAATGGTCTTGATGGATTCCTCTTGTTTTTCTTCTTCATCCTCATCTCCATGAGTATCAGCATCTACATCCGTCAGTGTAGGAACATTGTTACTGGTAATCAGTTGACTGACAACTAGTTCTAGAAGGTTGCAACTGGTTCATTTACCGCTTGCTTACTACCGGTTTCCTCAGTTTTCTCAGAGGTTTCATCAACTCTTACATTGATGCTTTCCATAATTCTCTGAGTCCTATTATTGAAACACTTGAGAGCTTTTCTCTTGGTGGAATACCCTAGGAATATTCCCTCATCACATTTAGCATCAAATTTGCTCTGGTTTTCACTCCTCTTGATGTAACATTTGCTACCAAACACTCTGAAATAGCTAACCACAGGTGTCTTACCTGTCCAATACTCATAAGGGGTTTTATCCTTACCTTTCTTGATGAGTACCCAGTTCATTGTATAGACTGTAGTGCTCATCGCTTCTCTCCAAAAGGTGTGAGCTACTTTTCCTTGAATCAACATGGGTCTAGCTACTTCAAACACAGTCTGGTTATTCCTCTCTACTAGGCCATTCTGCTGTGGAGTCCGAGGGGCAGACAGTTGTCTCTTGATGCCATGTTCTTCATAGTACTTGTTGAATTCATCAGAAGTGAATTCCCCTCCTTGATCAGTTCGCAGGCACTTGATCCTTTTACCGCTTTCCTTCTCCACTAATGCTCTGAAAGCTTTGAACTTTACAAAAGCTTCAAAATTATCTTTCAAGAATGTGACACACATCATTCTTGAGCAGTCATTAGTGAGAATCATGAAGTACCTATCACCCTGCACACTCCTAGTTTTCATAGGACCACACAAATCAGTATGCACAAGATCAAGCAGATTGTCAGCAGTGAAAGATTTACCTTTAAAGGTTGAGGAAGATATTTTCCCCAATTGACATTCTTTGCATAGGGTATTATCCAGTTTGCTTAGCACTGGCAATCCTCTAACTGCCTTGATCTTACTAGCCTTCACAATGTTATCAAAGTTTACATGGCAGAGTCTCCTATGCCATATCCAACTATCATCAAATTTAGCCATAAGACATGTACTTATATTTACTTTCAGCTGAAATAGATTACCTTTGGTCTGCATGCCAGTGGCCACCATTTCACCATCCTTTCCTTTGATTCTGCACACTCCGT
This sequence comes from Cryptomeria japonica, assembly GCF_030272615.1. NCBI lineage: Eukaryota > Viridiplantae > Streptophyta > Pinopsida > Cupressales > Cupressaceae > Cryptomeria > Cryptomeria japonica. Next base: position 466,960,579 of record NC_081411.1, on the reverse strand, counting down.
TCTTGAATTCCAGAGTGAGACCACTGTCATTCAGCTGGGCAACAGTCAAAAGGTTTTGTCTGAGACCATCAACCTAGTACACACTGTTAGCACTACTCTTTCCATTCAGAGAGATGGACCCTCTGCTGTCAATCATGCATGGTGCATCATTACCAAAGTGAACCACACCACCATCATACTCTTCCAAGGTTAGAAACTTGCTCCGGTCACCAGTCATATGGTGAGAACAACCACTATCAATGATCCACTCATTGGAATTATCAAACCGGGAGACAAGAGCCTTCTTGTTTGACACATATTCCTTGAAAGCAACAAACACAATATCTTCATTTTCTTCATCCTCTAATTCCTCATCTGTGACACCTTCATCAACTGCCACAAAACAGTTTCTCCGGTTTCCTCCTTTGAACTTGTTGAACCTTTCCGGTTTGTCCTTGTTGTCGCCATTAGGACAATTTACAACAATATGTCCTATCTAGTTGCAATAAAAGCATTTCAAAGGTAGCTTACCTCTGTATTTGCCGGTTCCTTTAGGAAGTTTCCTAGCAAGGAGAGCTTCAAATGCCATCAGAATCTCCTCATCATCCATTTCTCTGCTCTGTCTTGGTTCACCCCTAGTGCTAGCTTCTTTTCCTTTTCTGGATGGTACAACAGAAGCTTTAAAAGCTGATTCAGTATTTGAAACACTACCATCAAAGCTATTTAGCTCATAGGCTGTCAACTTTGCAATGATGGAGTCTAGGGACACCTTAGTCTTGTCTATTGATCTCAGCTCCTGAATAGTAGCAACCCTTATTGCCTAGACCGACAATAGGGATCTTAGGACTTTTCTTACCACAGTGGAATCTTACATTTTACCACCTGCACTCTTGATATCTCCAGCAATGGTTTTGATTCTTATTCCATACTGTTGAATGGTCTTACCTTCAACCATCCGCATGTCTTCAAACTTCCCTCTAAGGCTTTCTTCCTTAGCTTGTTTAACATGCTCATCACCGCCATAGATATTTTCAAGAGTGTCCCATACCTCTTTGGGATTTGCCTTATCTTTGACATCAATAAACTCAATGTCAGATAAACTACTAATTAGGGCTTCCATGACTTGCCCATTCTCTTGCATCTCTCTCTTCTGGTCAATGGTGAGAGTATCGTTAGGGGCAACATAGGTATTCTCAACATAGCTTTAGTGTTGAGCACCCATGCTTCTGATGAATATCTTCATTTTGTCTTTCCATATATTGAAATTTTCTCTGTTAAAGTTTGGACCTTCCCTCTTCATCATTAGACTGGGATTTTTACCTCAAGTGGTTAAGCTTATAACACAGAGGACCTGGAGGACGCTATGATACCGATTGATAACACAATGATGAACGAATAGTACCCAATCGGTACAGAGAGGGGGGGGGGTGAATCTGTATAGACAAAAACACACTCTTGAACCGGTTTGTCTGCAAACACTGTGCATTGACAGACAAACAGTAACACCGGTCATAAAATAGAGTACAACCGGTAAAAACCTAGAATATCTAAGACAAGCATAAACCGGTTAATACCTATCTTCTCATATACTCTAACACTTCATTTCCATTTCACCCCAATACATGAGCAAGTAATCTACCATCAAAGATATACATATGAGCAACTAGATCAACATGATTCACTGCTTGAAAGAAAACAATATAGCATCACATGAAAAGGACATCACACATGACACACATTTTTCACATGGAAACCCAACTGGGAAAAACCATGGTGGGGATGAATACCCACAAGCTTGTTTTTGAACTCTTTGGGAGTCCTCTCTGTTAGGAGCCTTGTCCGGTTAAAGACTGATACAATGGGTTCTGTTAGGAACTGATCCTGTTAGGGATCACCCAGCTAAGGGATGGCTATAATACCCAAGTAAGGGTTAAACCCTATTAAAGGTTACCTTGTTAGAGGATTTCAAGAACTCAATGGTTTTGACTCTCCCTTTTAAAGGATTTACAGAAAGCCTGTTAAAGCTACCCTATTAAGGTATTTCTCAACTGTTGAAGTGGTTAGAGATCAATAGGTATTACAATGATCTGGTAACAACACTCAATGCCAATGTAGATCTGCTTAAGCTCCTCTTCACCTTCTACACTTACACTCTGTAGGTATCACTTCTCTCCTTTGGTCTGGCAAGAATCACGTATCTCTTCTCTTGGATACACACACACAACTTTTGCCAACAATCCTAGAAAGAGTCACAACCTTGACCTTATAGGAAAATAGATAGGTCGATAGCATAAACCCTAAACCCTAAACCTATTAGGTTAAGGAATTCAAACGGTTCAATCCTAACCATTGATCGTACTGCATTAATCTCCATCATTCATTTTCCACCGATTTCATGGCGGTTGATAACCCATCACACGTTATCACCGTTTACAGACTTCGCACATTCCCGAAGTAGATAGGAACAATCTTCTTCATGCAAGATCCTTCATGCACACAAGGCTTACGTGGCAATATGATTTGTTCTTTTTTATCATGCTAACTCATCACACAAAGTCACCGGTTGAGCCACACAAGCTTGAAGCACTTCAACCGGAAACCCTAAAGTTGAGATTACCAACGGGTAGTCATACAATGCTTCCATGTGTCGGTTCCCACAACCATATGACTGTTCACCTTTAACAAGCACACCACTTCACTTCAGCACAAATGTCAGTTCATGGTGTTATACAGGTTCTCACATATGCCGGTTCTCATCTGTTTAGCATATTGACATCAATGACAACATACAATGTCATTATGTCCTTATACCAGTTCACATAATGCCAACAAAATACACATCTCAAGAAGTTGTAATCTTCTAAGAGAAAAGAGAAAAAGCATCGCATACTCCCCAAGAGGGATTAGTCATAATAATATACCATTGTAAGAAATTATAATCATGTTATGAAAAATACATCTCCTAAAAGAAATAATAATAAATGAGATAGAAAGAAAGAGAAAGGAGTGAAATCCTTACCCCCCAAGTGAGGAGAAGAAAGAGAAGCATTACACATATTATAAGGGTGATTATTTTCAAGCGACGTGCCTTCCTAATGGAGCAAATCCTCTCAAGGAAGAGGCATGTTCTTTACAAGAGATCATTTCATGCTAGGGGGCATATCATACTTGTAAATAATCAAAACCAAAGAAGAGGTAAGTTTTCCAAAAGAATTAAGAGAAGAAAAGAAGTGTATTACTCATTAAAGATTCTCCTCTTCAAGTAAAGAGAAAAAACCAAATAAAAATTATATTCTCACATAAGAATAACTCTATGCAAGAAAGGAGATCTAATAATGAATAATGCACAAAGATAGAGATAGATCCATTGAAAAAGAAAGGGAAGTGAACTTCATGTTGCTACCCCAAAGTATTTAAAATTGAAACAACACCACAAATAATAAAGATCCCCTAGTTAAGTTGGCTATTTATGTCATAAGGTGAAGAGCAACTTGAAGAGAAAAGAAATGCTAAGACACTATGTTTAGTTCTAGGAAGACAACTAGATCTATTGTAAGAGAAATTCGTGCATGGTCATATTGCTTTTGAACAAATTTCTTAAATGGATGACATTTTCCAAGAGAATGTGAATATGAATTATGAAAAATGCAATATTCTTGTCCTTTCACTTGCTGAAGATTTTTGTTTTGGTTTTTAGGAGGAAAGAAAATGTTCTTATCATATTTCAATCTCTAATAGATTCTTGTAGCTAGTCTATTAGGATGATAAATGTGTTTTAGCTCTTTGTCTTGACATGAAGGAGAAGAATAATTAGAAGAAGGATTATTATCCACAATCCTATTTTTGCCACTATCTATCCCATCTTGAATAGATTTTTCAAAATTGGGGCAATCATCAGCATTATGGTCATGGGTTTGATGAAATGAGCAAAAAGGACATTTTGAAGAAGAAGCATTCTTGTAGGATCTTTTTATTTGTTGCCTTTGGAGATAGTTTTTGAAGTTTTGGAGCTTAAGGAATTCATCCAGAGAGAGATGAACCTCATTTCCTAGGCCTTCTGTAGTAGCTTGTGTAGGAGGGATACAAATTCCTTGTTCAAATTTCTGAAGTCCTTTTCCTTGAAAAACTTATTTTGTTATTATATGAAAGTCACGACTATAAGAATATTGCAAATGAGTAGTTTGGGGAGAAGGATCATGAATTTATTTGGAATTGGATGTGTAGGGGGGGGTAAAAGAATTTGTAGATGAAGAAGGAATGTCACTTGAAGGGACATTCTCCTTTCTCCCATCATGGTTATCCTTTTTGGGAGATTGGAAAAGAACATTTTCATCATCTAATGGCTCATCTTGACTTATTTCTATGTGAGGAGAAAGATCATGAATAAAATACACAACATCATCCTCTCTACATATATTTTGATATTGAAGATAAGTTCTAGGAGAATAAGGAGGATCTAAAGATGTAAGATGTGTATCACGATTAGTTAGTTCTGGATTTGATGACTCAAGAGCTATCATTTGTTCTAATAAGCCTTTTGGTCACCGATAAGGGTTTTACTGACAAAGAATTGTGGAAGATCTTTTGATGCACATGATAAGTGGTGTTGGTACAGCTTCTAGATGGTTCTCAGGATGTTGATGGTTATCTTGTTCATGTTCTAGTTCATCAGTGGTGTTGGATTTGGTTTATGGCAACCTATTTTGGGTTCGATGTTATCTAGGTTATGGACCGATTTTTGTAACGTGTTGGAGGATGTTCCTGATGCGTTATCAACAAGAGTTAAGGACTGGTTAATATTTATTTTGTCCTAAGCCAACTTGGTTGATCATTCAATTGTGGGTTTATGTTATGAATTTATTGTATTATCTTTTACATGGTCTACCTAATTTTTTAGGCCCCGGGTTGGTATAAACATGATGTAAGATCTCTTTGTAGATCATGGGTATATGGTATGTGGGTTATAGGTTTATCTATTAGTGAATAATCTTCTACTCATATCCAAAAGGTTTGGTCAATCATAGGTGATCAAAATGGGTTTGTAAGAGACGTTTGAGACCTCTGGTATTGAGCTTAACCAAAATTGTACTTAGGCATAGGAGATGTTATCTTTGCAGTTCACTATTCTTTCCAGATTGTAGTCCAATGTTTACATAGTCAGTGAGGCTCTTTTTTATGATGAGAAGTGCACTCTAGGTTGTTGTCCTTCCTACATGTGCATTCCCCTCATATTGTAATCACATACTTAATGCAGAAGTATTATCTGACTATGGGTAGGCTTCCCATCGTGGTTTTTCCCTTTACCAGGTTTTCTATGTACAAATCTTGGTGTCATGTATTTTGGATGGATGGTAACTGTTTTGTGATTTATGCTTATGTTTAATTACTATATCAGTTATTCCAGTATTTGGTTTATGCATTCCGGTATTAAGTTTATGTGTTCCGATAATAAGGTTTTGAATGCTTAAAGTTTTGTAATCCAGTGACAATTGATTCACCCCCCCTCTCAGTTGTCCTCTGGTTATTTGAGTTGTCTAACAATTGGTATCAGAACATTCTCCTCTCTACAGAAGCTTAACTACTTGAGGAAGATCATATGGCATCTAGAAGTTCAAGTTCATCAAGTACATCTGCAACTATTTTCCGGAGAGAAATTCCTAGGCTTTATGGAACAAATTACAGGGTATGGAAGATTCAGATGGAGACTCATCCAAGATTTCATAGAAAGGAGATTTGGGAGATCACTGAGAATAGTATTACATCATTTAATCTGGTATCTAGAAATCCTCCTCCGACAGGTTTGGATAAAGAGCTTGAGAATGATTGTAGAGCTAGAGAAGCCCTTTTGTATGCACTTTCTAATCAACAAATAATGAGACTAACTGACAAATCAACTGCAAAGGCTATATGGGACAAATTGGAGACTCTAAATGAAGGTGATCCTACTTTTAAAATTGCTAAACTTGATGGTTACTGGGTGAGGTATGAAAACCAGAAGATGGAAGAAGATGAAATAATTACTACTTTTATGGAGAGAGATAATGAGATTGTTATGGGAATTCAATGTTGTGGTGGATCTCTGAGTGAAGATGAAATAGTTTCTAAAGTATTGAGAGCTTTACCACCGGCTTATAAGATGAAGGCTACTACAATTAATGAGTTGAGAACTATGTCAAACACCTCTGTTAATAGGGATACCTTGGTTGGGAAGTTATCTCTTTTGAGGTTGAGGAATTTGGACCTTCTGGAGCTGTTAAATATGAACCTGCTTTTCATGCATCTACATCATCTACTGGCAAGAGTGATTGAAAAGATTTATATACAAAGGAACTAGAGGATATGAAGAAATAAGATGAAGAGTTTGAGAAACTTGAAGCCTTGTTTGCTAGAAGAATACCTAAAGGACCGACATGAAGTAAGTATGAAGGAAAATAACCTTTTAAATGCTTTGCATGTAATAAGATACGCCATTTTGCATCTAGATGTCCTGAAAGGAATTCAAGATTTGAAGAAAGAGCTAGAAGATCTTTTAGGCCTAACCATGATTATCAGAACAAGCATAAGTAGAGGAAAAAAAAAGACAAATAATTCTACTATGCAGATGAGGAAGGTGTGATTGATCTTGATGATGAACCGGTACAAGATTCAGCTAGTGGATCCGACAATGGAAGGGAATGGGTATTTTCGGCTATCAAAGAAGATTATCTGGTACTTGAAAATAAGGCCCTTTCTACTAAAATTAAAGACAAAGATGAATGGGTAATTGACAGTGGATGTTCACATCATATGACTAGAGATAAAAGGAAGTTATTATTTATGCAAGAATTTGATGGTGGTCTGGTTAGATTTGGAGATGACAAAGCATGCATGATCAAGGGAAGAGGAACAATATCATTGGATGGTAAGCATAATACTAATAATGTTTATTATGTTAAATATTTAAAGTGTAATCTTTTTGATACTTATAAAGCACTAAGAGGGGGGGTGAATCAGTCACACCACAAACAATACTACTTTAAACACTGACTGGTAGATATACTTAATAAGTTTACTCAACACTATGCATGCAATCCAAAATGATATTAAAGCATCCACAGTAAGTAAAACATCCACCATAACTCGTGTTTATATGTGGAAAACCCAAATAAGAAAAACCATGGTGAGATGGGACTCACAAGTTAACTATCTGCAATAATAGGCAACTCACTGGTTAAGGTCTACAAAAGTGCTCTGCTAGGAGTGAATCCCCGTAAAGATCCCAAAGCTTTGTTAGGAGCTATACCCTTTTAAAGGTAGTACCCTATTAGGAGTTACCTCAGTAGAGAATTTTAGAATCCAAACTAATGGATCACCTTGTTAAAGGATTTGTACAATGAAGCTTGTTAGCGCTTACCCGGTTAGGGGATTTGACTATTGTATGTTGGCATATGCACACTCCAATGAGACATTGTATGTGATTGAAGGTTTTGTCATTGATGGCAACCTTGCAATCCTATGACACTGGCAAAGACATTATACTGGCATCAGCAGATCACACTCCACATCGGCACTCAGGACACCGACACCGGCATAGAAGAAAGGAAGTATATCGGCACAGAGGCTGACAGGATTTTGTTATATAATATTTTTGTTTATTATTGTAAGCCGACTTGGAAAATTGTAAAATGACTCTTATATATAAAAGAGATCATTGTAGACATTTTGTAATGTGAAGAATGTGATGTAGAAGCATTAAGGAAAATATTAGGTAGACCTAATGTGTGAAATATAGGTCAAGGGGTATATGTAAAGAACAGAGCAGGAATCGGTATTGGATCAGGCATTGAAGATGCTATTGTAAAGTAGTACAAGATATTGGATTTGTATAATCCTTATTGTAAGTCAGTGAGACTTCCCATTGAGTAGTGAGCTCTAGGCAGTTGCCCTTCCTGCATGTGCAGGCCCTTATTGTAAGTAATATTCTCTTATTGGCCAGTGAGTGAATATTGTGGGTCACAAATCCCACTGAGGTTTTTCCCACACCGGGTTTCCTCGTTAACATCTTGTGTTATGGTGTTCTTTTCATGTGGATGTACTTGATTCTATTTATTTGATTATTTCTTGTATACTGGTACACTATTATATTATGTTCTGTATGTTTTAAGTTAAGAAATTCTAATCACCGGTTAGATATTGATTCACCCCCCCCCTCTCAGTATCTGTGGGACCCCTAACAATTGGTATCAGAGCCTGGTCCTCTATTTTCAGAAGCCTAATAGCTTGAGGAAGATCCTGTCACCGGTAAAGATGGAAAATTTGATGAAGCAACTTGAAGGAGCTCTTACAGACTACGATGCAGAGAAATTGAAAAATATCAAATTAGAAGATGATTTAAGGGCAACTCAGGATATCATTTAGGCACTTCAAGAAAATTTTACTATTGCAAGAAATAAGAGAAGAGAACTTTGTGAAAAATTGCAAAATGAGAATGATGAAAAGGAATCACTTAATGATATGATAAGCAAGTTGAAACAAGAGAACATGACAACAAAAAATGAAATGCAGGATATGACTATGAGATTTTGCAAAGAGATTGAGGATAGGAAGAAGAATGAAGAAGAATTGACTAGAAGACTAAGTGATGCAGCAAATGAGAATACAAGACTAACTATGAAAATGACATGTTGAAGACAGATCTGATGCATACTCAGAATGACTCAAATGAACTGATGAGACAAAAATAAATCTTGGAAAGAGAACTAGAAACTGCAAATCAACATAAAGAAAAATTCAAGAAAATCTCAGAGGAACTTGGCACCTTGCTGAAGAATCAAAAACCTAAAGGTGACACTTCTGGAATTGGCTTTGAAGTTGGTGAAAGATCCGGTACTGCAAATACTCAGGATCATAGCAAATCGGTAAGACAACCTAATGCTTATAAATTCAATGGAAAATACTTTAACTATAATAAGTATGGTCATAGAGAAAATGAATGTAGATCTATAAATTATCAAAATATCAACACACCCACCGGTCAATGTTCTAAATGCAACAAAGTTGGTCACAACTCTGAAAACTGCAGAATGAATGTGAGATGTTATGTTTGTGGAAGATTTGGACATTTATCTAATCAATGCAGAACACAAACCAGCATAGGTTATGGAAAAGCTATTTAGAAAAATAATGTAACTTGTTATGCATGTAACAAGATTGGGAATATTGCTAAATTCTATAGAAGTAAAGGAACACCGATAGACAACAAAAGTTCTAGCTTGAAAGGTAAAGAAAAAGTTGAAGAGGTTAAGCAAGAATTCTCAAAACAATGGATTAGAAAAGCTGATCTAAATATTGGGAATACTCCTCCACTAGTAGAACCAGCCAATGCTTCACTGGCAGGATAGAGTGATGCTTCACTAGAAGGACAGAGCAGTGCTCCACCGGCAGGAAGTTCTTCATCTAATTGAAGAAAATTTCTTTGAGGGTTTGGCAATTTAATGACACATGTGCTATTATTCCCTCGGTTAGAGATAAGAAGTTGGAAATTACTTATTACTGGCAAACAATGTTAAGTGAATACTTAACCGACATACAATTAATGTGGTAGATGGCGAAGAGACATTAGAAAGTTAAGGTTTTGGCTCCATTTCATTTCACTGTGATTTTAAATTTTCTAAGAGTGCGAAGACTCCGAGCTAAGGCATTTCGAGCAAGAAGAAAGCACACTCCAAGCAATCATCCATCCAAAGTAGTAAAAGCTATTTAATCATGGCATCCACCTCTGCAATTGAATACATAGCAAACCCTACTATTGTTGAAGTAATAAAAAGAACTAGGCCCATATTTCAGTTAGTTCCTGAGATAGCAAAGAAGGATGATACCTTAGGTGCTTTTTCTCAAATTCCTAAGGGAGTTGTATATGCTGAAGACCCCAGAATGTACATCCACTGCAACATTGAATAGTTAGGAGATGAGGAAATTAAAACCATGTATAAAACCGTGATATGTGATAATATTGGCAATATAAAGGATGAACACAAGATCATTGAGACCCTAGGATTTACAGAGATCCTTAGCATTCCTGAATTTGCAAAGGATGTGATTAGGATAGTTTTAAGCAGGGTACATGGAGAATTTTTTTGGTTAGATGCAATCCATAAGGTCACCAAGGAAGCTATGAAAGCTATCACAAAGTTACCGACCATCGGTAAAAGACCAGATAAAACCAAGAAGGTTTCCAATGACCTAGTTATAAACCTAACTGGTGCAATATTTGACAAGAGGTCTCTAAGGGTTAACGATGTAAAAGATATCAATGTGAGATTCATCAGTATGATATTAGGATATAAAGCTACTCATGCTAATAGACTCAATTTAGTTTCAAGCTTATGCATTAAGAGTGCTTATGACATGGTCACAGACAATGCAAAAATTGACATATGTGAGTGGTTAAAGGATGAATTAATTGACAACCTTGGAAAGATCAAGAAGGACAAGAAAGGAACTTTCAGATTTGGAAATTTGTTAGTATGCCTAATGCTACACATAACAAAATAGGTTCCTAGCATAGGTTACAAAGAACTTGGATATGACATACTGGTAGGCAAACAATTGACTGAACTATTCAATAACATGGGTGAGAACAAGGAAAACAATATTCATGACTTTTTCCAAGCATTAAAGATCAAAATGAAGAAAAGAATAAGGTTATCACAGAAGATTGTGGACAAATACAAAGATTATATATGCTTTGTCATCAAGAAAGATGAAATCTAGATGGAAGCGGTCATCCCAAGGACAGTTTGGGTAACCGAGATGGGCTATGAAACAGATGATCACATAGTTGAAACATATGCCAAAGCACTTCTGGAAGCCCCCAGAGAACCAAAAGAAGAAGTATTTGGTAGTGCTGAAACCATAGAAAGCCAAATTCAATCAAAGAAGAGGGTGAAAAAGGTTGAGGCAGTTGTAAGGAAAGGGTCCAGATAAGCAAAAGCCATTAAGGAAGATGTATTGAAGAAAACAGGCATAACAGAGGATGAGTTAGTAGCTCCACAGCCTGAAACTCACCTATCACCGGTAGGTACTTCTTCAGGAAGTGACATGCCTGCAACTTTTAAAAGAGTTGTAAGGAAAAGAGATCCCTCACTGGCAACCACACCTTCACCTAGGAGGACAAGGCAAAAGCAACAAGCAGTGAGATCTCCGGTTAGAAAGGCCACACCAAAGAAGAAACTGACACCCAAAAAGAAGAAAAGGACAAATAAAGACTTGGCCCCTCTTGATATACTACTAAATGAAATCACAGAGGAAGGTAAACTAAAGAACATAGAGAAAATATATGACACTCTAATAGTTGATGAAAAAGAACAAGTTGAAAATAGTGTTATATTGCACATGGATATGTACAAGAAATTTTTGATGGAAGTAGTCAATGAAATACCTGATGAATTATTCAAAAGACTAGAAGCAAGAAGACAGGCAGTGATCGAATTGGATAAGAAAATAAAATTGAGAAGTTACTTGTTGTATATCTGGTAAACTCTTCACAAGAATTTGATGATCTGATTGCAAAGGCCAACCGGTCAGTATTCTCTACTGCACATCGACATATTTCACTAATGGCAGGAAGAGTTAATGAAGTGATAGAGGAAATAGAAGATGGATGGGATATATTCCTAGTTGAGAAAGAAAAACAAGAAGAGTACAGGAACCCTAAACCCATAAAAGTTTATCAGAAAGATAGAGACAAGGGGAAAGGTAAAGTTGGTGGACCACCAAGTATCAAGGTTAGAGACAACTTACCCCCACCTTCTTTAAATACTCCACCGGTAAAATCAACAATTACTGAAGATCAACTAACAGCTGAGAGTATGGATGTAGAGGATAATAATCCTAATCCTGAAGTCCTATATACTGTGAATGTTGATACTCAGAAGATCAACATAGTAGTAGACAAAGATACAACTGGTAAGTCAGATATGGCTAGTGAGCCACTGGTAGCAGGGGAAATAGATAAACTGACAGAAAATAAAGAGCAAAAGGTAGAGACTAAGACACAGACTGAGGCAATGAAACATACAGAGAAACAAATAGAGCTAAAGGCTCCAGAACAACAACAACCAGAATAGGTACATAAGGAAACAGTGCCACCGGCAACTAGTGAAGTAGGAAAACCAATGCTTAAAGAAATGCAGACACAAACAAACCTACCAGAGGTCAATACAAGCTTGGTTACTTCCACCGGTACTCAGATTGTTGGATCATCATCAGGATATAAATCAACAAATGTGACTGAGGTGTTATTAGATTCTATCAAGAAAATAACCAACTGCAGCTCACAAGCTTACAAAGCAATTGATGATTCCATACCAATTTTGAAGGTAATTGCTCCCAATTGTAATATAGACAATAAAGATTCTTTAGGACAATTGGATACATTGTGTAAATATATCTCAGAAAACATTGAGAAAATAAAAGAAGAGTCAGTGAAGGATAAAGTAGAAATTGAAAAACAGAAATTCTTTGATGAACAAATAAAGAAGTGTAATAGAGATTTTGACACACTTCTACCGGAACTATGTAATTTGTTGAAAGAATACAAAAATCTATATAAAGATACCTGTAAAACAAACTTTTTGACTGTAGATATTGACAAGAAAATGAGCAAGGTACAAGATGAGATAAATAAACTTGCAGACACCTTTGTCAACTCACCTAATACACTATCAGTTTTTGAGGAGAAGATAACAAATTTTGAGGAAGAACTACTCAAATTGGAAAGAGAGAAAGAAAGAATAATAAATAAGGCAAAACATTTGAGATCTAAACTAAGTCCAAGATTGGACTATCTAGCATCTCTGCGGAAGGAAATCTCTGAGGCATTAATACAGGGAAGAAAAACACCGGTAGAGCATTTACAACATCTCACCGGTATAGTGAAGAGAATAGAGACATCAATAAAGGATAGAAAAAAGTGTATAGATAGTATAAACTTGATTTTGGGAGACCTTTTTCAAATTATAACTACCTAGCTACAAGGTTGAAACCACAAACTCTACTGACATCTTGACAGCCTTTGTCATTGATGCCAAAGGGGGAGTAGTGGAATGAGAAAATTCAAATCACAGGAATCATATGCTCAAGGGGAGCACACACATTTTTGGTAATATTTTTGGACTACACATTTTTGGATACTTTTTGAAATTTCTCATGACTGTTGCCATCAATGCCAAAGGGGGAGATTGTTGGCATATGCACACTCCAATGAGACATTGTATGTGATTAAAAGTTTTGTCATTGATGGCAACCTTGCAATCCTATGGCACCGACAAAGACATTATACCAGCATCAGCAGATCACACTCCACACCAGCACTCAGGACACCGACACTGGCACAGAAGAAAAGAAGTATACCCGCATAGAGGCTGACAGGATTTTGTTATATATTATTTTTGTTTATTATTGTAAGCTGACTTGGCAAATTGTAAAATGACTCTTATATATAAAAGAGATCATTGTAGACATTTTGTAATGTGAAGAATGTGATGTAGAAGCATTAAGGAAAATATTAGGCAAACCTAATGTGCGAAATATAGGTCAAGGGGTATATGTAAAGAACAGAGTAGGAACCGGTATTGGATCAGACATTGAAGATGCTATTGTAAAGCAATACAAGATATTGGATTTGTATAATCCTTATTGTAATTCAGTGAGACTTCCCATTGAGTAGTGAGCTCTAGGCAGTTGGCCTTCCTACATGTGCAAGCCCCTATTGTAAGTAATATTCTCTTATTGGCCAGTGAGTGAATATTGTGGGTTACAAATCCCACTGAGGTTTTTCCCATGCCAGGTTTCCTCATTAACATATTGTGTTATGGTGTGCTTTTCATGTGGATGTACTTGATTCTATTTATTGCATTATTTCTTGTATACTGGTACACTGTTATATTATGTTATGCATGTTTTAAGTTAAGAAATTCTAATCACCGGTTAGATACTGATTCACCCCCCCTCTCAGTATCTATGGGACCCCTAACATTGTAGTGATTAGAAAACAATAGGTGGTGTGATCTAGAAGTAGCACAACTTGCTTGAATAGATCCTCTTCTACGTACTCAAAACTGCATCACCAACATATTCTGCAATGCCTTCAATAACTTAACACTTCTATCTCACATCATATCATCTCATATCATGTCCTCAAAATAGTTCAGCATAATGTCATTATATAGACATTTAGATTACATGTCAGCTTTAGAAATTATATCATAATTTCCTAGGTGTAGTGTATCTGGACAATAAAACATAACTCATCATAAATTACTACCAAAATTTGTCGGTCAGGGTAACTCATCATGACTGGTGACAACTCATCACACAATCAATGAATACCGATTGGAACAACAATACTGGTTAGAGTTAACCATTTAAACATGTAAACCAATTGTCCTTCATTGCTTCTTTGATAGTCTCAGCTGAATCTTCAAGTTTTGATTAAGTAAAAATAGGTTTTTGAAAGGAACCTGAACCTTAATACATATCAAGAGAAAGATAAAGCTTTAAAGCGGAAGAAAACCGTACCTGATCACCCAAACAAAAAATAGTTCCCAACCAAAACATATACCAGTTGTCAAGTTATTCATGCATATACTGGTTGTCTACATGTACTGGTTGACACTCTCTAAACCATCATAAACTAAACTTCCAATACCAGTTGAAATACAAGTAACTTTAGAAGTAATACCGGTAGACAATGTGAACATATGTGTGTGTATACATATTCCATCAATGACAATATATGTAGTCATTCATTACAATCATCATCAGGCCAACAATCTCTCCCTTTGGCATTGATGGAAACACTTAGAAAATTTTACAACTTTACAACTAAGTGTGCTTACAAAAATTTATACAACATATTTCTACTCCTCCTTAAGAATACATATAAAATTTTCATAACACATACACATTTCTACTCCCCCTTTGACAAAAATTCCAAATTGAAAAGTAAAATACACACACACACACACACACACATATATATATAGCACAATTTGCATCAAATGTATACATATACAAAACCTTAAAATTATGTATTAAGGAGTGTGATAGGACCTAAAATTGTCTTGCAAAATTTGGTCATTTTGGTTTTATTTTGCCCTCTGTCAAGTTATCAGGGTTTAGGGCTTTAGGTGTTATGTCTTTTCTTGATTAAATTTTGGTTTGAAAGAAAGTATTTGGTCCTTTTTATATTCTATCATTACCTTTTTCTCACTTAAGGCCAAGGGTACCACTTTTGTTGGCGGGGCCTTTTCATTTCCTAAGTATTAAGCAGTGGCTAAACAGTTTATGAAATATGATTTTCCTAAGTTATGCGCATAAAATTTCACTATGACCGGTCTCCCTTTAAATATTTGTGTCGACGCTTATATTTTCCTATGTCTGAAAGTCCTAAGTAGTTCAATGGGTTGTTAGACAGATTGAATCCAATGGCTTGTGCTTCCTCGTGATCAAAGATGCGAGGATTATAAGGACCGCGGCATCACGAGATTGTGTTGTGTATTGTTAGCGAAAATCGACAGGGTTGGCTGTATAACTGGTCGAAGCATCGTGTTACCAGTTCTCAAGTGGTAAAGGTCAGTCTAATAACAATCCCATCAATTTGCACATGTTCAAAATGAATGGAGATGTTTTGTCTTGAGGTAAAAGTTGCTCGATTTTTTATTCTAGAGGAGTTAACGAGTATTGTGCAAAGCAATAAAGTTTGAACAAATCTTACGGCCCCCATATTATGGCGATGGAAGTTGTAGGGAGGTTATGGACCATGGCATCGTGAGATGATGCCATGTGTCCCAGGCTGACCAAGAAGGCTTACGATGGGGCCGTTGATAGAGTTTTCTCAAACAATGATGTAGTGCTGATTAGTCATGATTTTGTGGGTCTGTTGATACAGATGGAAAGTCAATTGCTAAGTCGACAAGAGATGATCATTGGATTTTCCAACTTGGAAGATGATCGATGACCAGGTTTCAAACTTTTTTAAATGCAAAGTTATGAGCCTTTGTTTCGCTCATGCGAATATTGATGGTAGATAAGACATTTGCGTTCTTTTCTAGACAATAATTAAAAGACTCTTAAAAGGTTTTTCTTCATTCACAAAAGATTTCATAGCAATCCAGAAGGTTTTCCTACTGCTGAAGGAGGTTGAAACGACTCTCTGCAACACAAAATTGTCATCTCTAGTGAAAATCAAAGCAGTAAGTTTATCTGAGCTCTCCATATGTTCTTGAAACAAATTATTTTAAATTATGCATGAAGTTGTAAGAAGAGAATTCAATTTGTTCTAGGGTTAGGTGCTAGACAAATAGTAGTGAAATTTGTTTGAATTACTCTGGTAATTTAAAAATCTTGTACTAGCCCTAGTTTTTTCCTTCCTAAAATTGGAATTATAGTATAAAGCCCTAGTTGAAAAACATGGCTCCCTCACAGAAATATTCAGGACAAGTGGATTATATGAAAATAAATCTATATGATGATTTCTTGGACCAATTGGAGCCCTCTACAAATGATAAACAATAGGGGCAGAGATTTTGTGGATGGAAAAACCCTAGGGGAAGGGTTAACTGACAAAACATTCCTCTTAGCAGATGCTAATATACCGATGACTTGGCTAGAAATGTTTAAGTTATGGTATGGACAAAGAAAATTACACTCCCCATTATCCAGTCCCTAGCAGTATGATTTGGGCAAGTTGGTAGTACCGGGTGATTTCATGGATGTCAACCTACTAAAAGTTGTTGCAGATAGATATGACCTAGTTTCAAGGGTTATTAGGGGAAATGATGGATAAATTTTATTAACCACTAAAAGGGAAGAGTTCCAAGAGATTTTTGACCTATATGAACCATCCCCGAGCCTCGTTCAGATAGATTTAAATGAGAAAAAGGATGAGTATTAGAAGATGAGGGAATTCATTAGAAAGAGTTTCCTTCCAATGCATTTAGCCAGAGTAGGGAATACAACGTACCATATCGGCCCTAGCTCAGAGGAGCCATTCCCATTCGATGCTTTTTCTCCCCATTTTCAGGCTATATTCTTCTATTTGTGCCAAATATTGGGTTTTAATCCCATTACAGTAATGCCGCCTAATTTTATGTACATGGCTATGAAAATACAAAATCTAAACTTTACAGTAGTCTTTGACTTTTCCCCCTACCTTGAGGAAAAGATTCATGAGGGGTTACTAGACATTAAGAATCAAGTTGTTGGTGCTAAATTCTCCTGGTATTCTTTACTCATCTATATGTTCCTTTTTAGGAACACATATTACTTTGAGGGTACCATGAACCTCAAAAGGATAATTGATAACCAGGAGATTCCAGTACAGCTCTGGAGCATAGATATGTCTTGGGATAGACAAGAGACTAGCTTTATAAGGTGTGATAACAATTTGGCTTCTAGGTTGAGGCAAAAGTTGATAGTAAATCCACCGAGGATTCCTAAGGAACTGCATGATTTTGTGAGACCCAAGGAGAGGGTGCAACTTTCTAGTATTGAACAGAATTGAGAAGATTTTATCCCTTACTCTGTAAGTACCATTATCAGGATTTATGGTCTCTCTGGACAACCGCATGTACAACCCTTCAACATTCCTTTGAGAATGGGTTTTGCTGAGGTGATCTAGTAAATAGGATGCATTCAGGATAAGGATTTAAAAGGAAAGGGAAAAGGAACAATTTTCCCGGATTATACTATTATGCATTACTTTGTAATTCTAAAGGTACGATATGAGCACTTCAACAAATTCTTTGCTTCATATCATTTGGGGGTGAGTATAGCCAGAAAATAGTGATCCTGAGGTTTTTTACAAAAAAATTAGAACAAGAATAAAAGGAACTCTATTTCTCCATGTGCATAATTTTCTTGAGGATTTAACCAGGAATGAATTTGACCCCATGACTTAGGAATTGAGAAAAGAGAAGTGGATAATCTATAGAAAATTATGGGCTTCTATCCAAAAGATGGATCCAAAATATGACCCATTAAAGGATTTTTCCCCATTATGTGCTAAGATTGATTTTTTTATAAAAAAATTTGACAAGTTGAAGAAGATTTTAAATGAGAAGATAGCCAAACTTGAAGAAGTTCATGGTCGGAAACAATCAAGCTCACAACCTCCTTTATCCTAGAGAGCAGGTGGCGTGGTAGTAGGGAAGCCTATTGAGGAATCTTCTCACAAAACTGTAAGAGACAAAACAAGTGATGAAGAGGATAGTAGTAATGATAGTGGAATATTGATAAGGAGAAAGGGTAAGAAGATGATGAGTTCACAACCCTTCCCCAAGATACAAACTAAGGCTCTTCAAGGAGTCAAGATCATTGATCTTGAATATTCTAACAGAATTCCTTTGCCATCAGTTGTATCTTCTTCAATAGTAAGGTAGGATGACAAACAAATGGAGGAAGATAGGTTCATTGCAACAAGTGCAGAAATGCAATTCGGTATTCCTGCATTGTCTCCTAATTTGGAGTTGGATCTTACTCCCTAGGATACCCATGGTAAAGCCTTCAAAGATGCAAGAAAGGAGGCATGTGACAAATTTCTTGAGGATGATGCTTTTGTAAGGAGCCCAGCCTTTTTATAGTTGGTATGGAAGACAAAAGTTGAGGAATACAAAAGAAGAATTACTCAGAAGAAGACCCAAAGGCTAGACAGATCAGATTAAGAAATCCAAGAGGAAGTAAAGAGTTAAATGAAGGAAGAGTTTAAGGAAATCACTATTGATGAGGGCAGGAAAATTGTAAGTCAGGCTAGAGTCTTGATCTTGCCAGAATGGGACATAGCAGATGTAGTGGCATTTCACACAATTAGGAAATCAAAGGAAGAAGATGCAGGGTTAGCATTAAGAGATTCAGATTTTGGAGATGATTACGTAACCCTGGAAATATGGGCACTAGAGGAAGGACCTAGGAAGCCTAATATTAGTGATTTAAACCCCAACTTGAAGGGAAGATTAATTATAAAAAGAGCATCTGACACATCAAGTGTGGAGGGTACGAAGTTAAATATTGATGTTGCTAAGCTGGCACATGAGAGCACAAAAAAGGAAGCTTCAGAGAAGGCTGAGCTAATAAGAAAGTTTGATAAGGTTTTTAATGATTATAATGCATCTCAGAAAATGTGTGTGGAGTTGAAAACGAGAGTGCAACTCCTCGAGCAAGGACAAATAAAGCTTTTATATCCTTCACTTACAGGGCCATCCGAGCCATCGACATCTAAGTTGCCACCTATAGTCCAGGGAGGAGAAGTAGCTCAACTAAATACAAGTACTGATGTCCTTTGTATGGCATTAGTCCCCTATGATGATGATGATGATAATGATGAGCCTGATACTACAAGATCAACAAAACCAAATGAGTCTCAACTTTTAGAGAAGAGTTTTGAATTAGAAAATAAACTTAAAGAATTAGATAAACAATCAGTTGGGCAGCAAAAGGATATACTTAGCTTAGTGCTAACTAATTTAAATGAGAAAGTTGATAGCAAGTTAAATAGTATTCATGCCTTATATTATTTACTTTTTAATGCAATTCAAAAGTTTAATAATGATAAAGAAGTGATTCCCCTATTTACAAAATGGTTGCAAAGAGGAAATGAGCTTAGAATGATGTCCATGGCCTCTAAATTTCACGCTGAGAGACCACATGCACTCCAACCAACATATTTATTGGTAAAATCAATGCAGGAAGCCCAAATTTTGCCAGAGAATATAGAAAGAAAGGTAAGGGAATTGATGAAGAGTTTTAGTGAATTAGAACAAACTCTTTTTCCAAATATTGAGGATAAAGAAGGGGCAGTCAACCCTTTACAATTTTGGAAGGAGGAGGCAAAAAGAGTCATCAATACCTAGGTAGAAATGATTTGTGAAGGGCTAAATATGGATATGCTGGAGGATAGCGTGGATAAAATAATTGCTACAGGATTATTTTTTGAAACTTTTGAAAGAGAGGAAAACCAAGTAGTCGATAAGTATATTCCATACAGGGAAAAAGATGATGAAGTCACAAATTTTAATTGGCCATCTGATAAAGACTATAGTGTGTGGGGTAGCATGTACCTAAATAATGAATAAAAGTTATAAACATTTTGTATAACTATATTTGAATTTTAGTGGCATTTTTGAACCTATATAACAAGATGAGGGTAATTTTCATCATGAGTTTTGAAGAGCACGGCTGCATACTTTGATTTTGCACAAGCGAGTTCAAGGATGATTGTTTTGTATAATAGAATGCAGTTATATGTAGTCATTTTAAGATGACAAGTGTCTCCTCTGGCTTAAAGCTTCTTTGCTCCCTTGTTTTTTATATAAGGGAATTTAGGGCTATGAAACGACGTTCAGACTTTTGGTCCCTTGAGTGTTCTGAATTTATGTTTCCAAATAGCAAAGTCTAGGTGAAACAAAAAGGTTGTAAAAGGTTATTTTATAGAGCAGAATAGAAAGAGTCTCGTGTTTGTAATTTTTGCAGGTTCTTAAAGGAGTTATGTATGGATTGTATTCTTATAGAGACAATAGAATTATTAAATAAATATATAATTCAAACCCACTTCTCTCGAGTGTATTGTTCTATCATGTTTTGAATGCATATTATCAAGGATTTTATCATTCGTTGCACTATTGTGGTGTATGCATTTTTATTCATTCTTTGGTCTAAGGGGTCAATTAAATGCTTTAATAAAATTGCAGAGTGATAGGGATCTTTACAAGGATTTTGATAAGTAGTTCTAGGTAGGGATTACAAATATGATGTATTGCAAGACAATATTATCTTAGGTTATATGTTGTTAGATTAAATTCTGTTAGAAGTATAGTTTAATGTAGTATGAATTCATGTGCCCAATGGAATAAGGCATTGATCATAGTTAAGTGAATGCCTTGGTATTTATTTACTATTCAGAATCACCATTGGTTTGCTACAACTTGTTGAATATCAAAATATTTTCATTTTACATGAATGTTGTCATGTGTATTAATTATCTCACGCTCCAAACTGGTTGAGGATCACTGAGGAATTTGCCATTCCTGAGAATTCTCCCTTATTGTTGAGTTTTTATATGAGATTATCTACTTTGTTTCATGAATAATTTGTGAGTGTGGCGTAAAATCACAAATAAGCAATGGGGATCACCCTCCCCGGTTCTGTAGAGCCTAAAGTGTAGAAAGGATCTCACATCCTTGTTATTGTTGGTCCAAGTCTCAAGAATATTAAATAGTTGGAAGTGGCTTTCCATACATATTTTAGAAGAAAACAACTTGGTATCTACCTTAAGTCAGTGTAAACCCGTTTTTGGGTACCAACAAAAAATGGTGACTCTGTTGGGGACATGAATGGTAAGGAGTCTTCGGTTAAAGAGGTTTTGTTTAAAATAAAGTAGATGTTTTCATAATATCTCTATGATTTGATGGTTGAGCCCACGGTTCTATATTTTTGGTTCATGTTTTCGTGTGAAAAGGGTGTTCTACATTTTTGTGAGAAAGATATTCTGGTCTATGAGCAGGGTTCACAGATTTCTTTCAAGAATTATCAAGCAGTATATTATTTGATATCCCAAAGTAATTTGGGTGGCAACTCTAAGGTTTTTATGCCAGTGCGTATATCTTTGAATAATTCTAACAAATCTTTGAAGGACTCTGCTACTATGAGTAAAGCAAAGAACACCAGAGGTTACATGAGGCTGCATCCTGAAGAAAAGTTGGAAGAACTTCAGGGAGATCCGTAGAAATAGGGAATAAGAAGAAATATAGATACAAGCACCACTCCCTCATCATGGAAGCCTAAGCACAAGAATGCAAGTAAGTCACAGTTAAATCTTGTTCCTAAGGTTCATGCATCATCTTCTTAAAGTTCTGAATCGAATGGTTTAGGATTTTTCAATTCTATATTTGATACACCTATATAAGAAGAAATGCAACCACAAAGAAAAATTGTACTGAAGTTCAATATTCAGAGAAGACAAGAGGTTGGAGTAGAAGTAGAAGTCATCAAAGCGAGAATGATATTGGTGTACCTCCTCCTCCAAGTCTCATAACAATTTTTTCTCATGGTTATCAATCAATATGTGAACAAAATAATGTGAACTTGATTGATTTAGATGACACTTCCAGATATGAAATAACTTTGCTAGATCCAAAAGAAGTTTTTGGAGATATAGGTACATTGAGAAGAGAAATCCAAGAATAGATAGATCTCAGAAGTAAGAGAAAAAAGGAAAAGGAATCTGAAGTTATTAGAGTTGTGATAGAGAGAGATGGTCTGATAAGATAGTTAGCAACACTCAAATCCTTAGCTCAAGAAAATGATAAGCCTAGTGTTGAGGGCCCTGTTTTAAGAGATATTTTAGATAAGAAATCTAAAAATGTCATAAGGGAAAAGGCTAAGAGTAATATGGATAACCAAAGGTTAGCGGATCTTAGTGAGCCAAGTATTCAGGTTCCTAAATTAGACTTGGATAAGGGAAAACATAAAATGTCTGGTGTTAAGATAGATGATAGAAAATCTTTCACTATCCCAGATCTAAGTCTGAAGTTATCCCAAATTGACATTGAGCTAGAAATGACCAGGATAAAAAATGAAACTCTTGCAAAAGAGTTGAAGAGAGTTGAAATGGAAGTCTCAAAGGTAGAAATGAGAAGGAAAATTGATTTCCTTAAGTTGTCAACATTGAACAATGCTTCATTCATTGTCGGTGCATCCAAAACTTGGGCTATTTCTGGTACAACACCAGATGTTATTATGAGTGTTCCATTTCAAAATGTCCAAGATACTGAGAACACTGGAATTCCACTTATTGGACAGTAAATTCAGGTGATTACTCAGAATAGTAGTCAGCCCCAATGTCCTAAAGATCTTAACACAGCTACAAGGGTTAACACTAAAATATACACTATTGCAGCTAATACCATAACAAGTGTTGCAGGATGAGCTGTAGCAGGGCAATTTCAAAGAATACCTATCCACTTACAAAGGTATAGGCAATTACATTTTAATGGGATCCCAGGATATTCCAATGTTATCCCAAATGACTTGAGGGATAAATTTAGTAAATTCATAGGTAATAATGCTATAACTGGCAAGGAATACCTAAGGGCATTCACTGATAAGTTGAATGATTATGAGGTGGAGAATGAAGATGTGGTTATGAAATTATTTGTACAATCTCTGACAGAGGATGCCAGGGATTGGTATAGAGGATTGCCAACTACAAGTATTAGTTCCTGGGAAGAATTTGAGAGATTTTTTAAGGACCAGTATGATACAAAACAAATCCCAGTTTCATGTTAAACGATTTCAATAACATTAAGAAGTCATTGAATGAGGATGTGTCTGATTTAAAAATTGGATTTCAGAAAGCTATGCACAAGTTGTTTCAAGTGTTAAGGTTGGATGACAATGTTTGTTTGACTACATATATGAATGTATCTAATGCAAAATGGCATATATCCTTAGAGACAAGGATTCTCAAACTCTGAGAGATGCATTTAGAATAGATATAAATGTGGAAGGAAATAGAAGAGCTTCAGGTAAGCTCGGAAGAAGAGAGGATCCTAGATTTTCTAAAAATACCAAAGATAAAATTAAAAAGTCTTTAGGTACAAAACCTAAAGAAGAAGAAAGATGGGACAAGGTGCTTAACACCTTGAAGGATTTGAAATTGACTGTGGCAAAAAATGACAAGATTTTTGTACTAGAAAAACCACAGTTCAATAAATTTAATAGACCACTAAGATTGCAAGATTATCCTTACAATACAAATTGGAAGGATTGAAAGCCTTTCTGGCAGCAAAAGGGTAAGTAGGAACAACAAACTCCTGACCCATTGCAGAAACATATAGTGAACATGGTGGATGATACTCCCTGGTGTGTTGCTTGTAAATAACCCCATTCACCTGAATATTGTGTCATAACATAATTTATTTCTGCTAAGGATGAGACACATGAAGAAGAGGAGGAAACCTTTGAAGGTGACAATGTTGACTGTCTTATGATTTATTTCTATCTTGGAGAAGTAGAATATTCTTCTGATATTGAGACTCGGGACTTTGATATAGATAATCAAAGGCAAATAAATGAAACACATCATCAAGAAGTTTTTTTTGATGAGGAATTATCTGTTGATGACCAAATGTGTAATGTTGAACAAGGTGAGTGTTTTGTGTCCTTGAGAAGACCCTCAAATGAAGAGATTGCCAAAATAAAAGCTGCTATGGTAGCTTAGGTAAAAAGAAACTATCAATTGAGAAATAGGATTGTGGGTGAAGACCAGGGAAATCCTTCGGGTCTATTTGTCAAAGAATTAAAAAATAAAGGAAAAAAGGTCAAGGAGGTGTTGGGAATCATTAAATTTGAGTCAAGTTTTGAGGCCCACTATGAAGTTTTGCTATTGCACTTTAAAATGACCACTTAATGAATCAACCTAATAGGCCTACTTTGAGGGCATGTAAAATGAAGCCAGTTAATCATCAAGAGGTAATGTTTGAAACTTGTTGTACACCCTTCATTTGGCCTATGAAGTGTTTTGCAACTCTCAAAATTCAGTTCGGATTAGTTTATCTAGTACCCATTTCAAAGGGGTGAGCTGAAAGTGCACGTTAGGTGCAAATGTAGATTTTATTGAGTAGCCTAATTTGAGCTCCTATAAATTTTTCCCTGTTGATCATCATTGTGAAATTCAAAGTGCACTGAATTCTATGCATAAAAGTGAGTCCACATGCCAAATTTCAAGTCCCTGTGAATCCATTTGCTCACTTTGGCAAGCTCAATCCGTTCGCAGTTTGTACTGTTTGCATAAGTCCCTGCTTTAAGAGCTAGTCAGAGCCTCGCTTTGCACGTGTAAAAGTTTCCCTAGTGAATGTCATGCCAGAATGTTTTTTCTGGGCTATTGTGGGTATAAAAGAAAAGCTATGTTTCAAATTTCAAGCTCCTACCAATCCATTTGATCAGTTTTCAAAATGGTTTCTTGAGCCACCTTATTCAGTGTTCCGTATTTTCAGTGCTACATCAATTAAAGTGGTTATTTTCATGAGCGCACTATTTGTACCCTATCAGCTTCTTGGTTGAACTGAGAATTCTAAGTTTTGATCTATACTTCAAGGTACTTATGCCTCAGATTTGAGGGTCTATGAAGATCATTTGATATTTTTAAGAAAGGCATCATGAGTTCCATGCGCATTGACTTTATCAGGTTTGTAGTGCTGACAAAGCCAGCTGGTCATCTTTGACCATTAATATTTATTCACTCAGAATTCATCTTGAGAAACCACTTGGTAGAGTTTATGTTTTTATATCAAAGTACACGACTGCCAATTTACGAAGTCCAGAAAGGTGTTTTGACTAGTTTGAAAAATATGTCTTTGGGATTAAATGCGAAAATGTGGTGCAGGCGCCTAAAAGTTGCAAAACTCCGTTTAATGATCAGAAAATGGTGTCGATCGATTCTAGAGGCATGTTCAAGGTTCCTGAAGTTTTTTCAAAGGTCAGGTGAATGAAAATGAATTTTTTTTTAGTTGGACCCACTTTGGGGCCCGACCTGGCTCATGCCCGTGCATTAATTTTATGGTGAAATGTCCTTATTTCCTGGCAATGCATATCAATACTGGCTCAATTGCAATTCACCAGTTGGACAATGAGAGAGCAGAGAAACTCCAACACCAAATGCAAATTGGTCTGTGGAAAAATGAAAGATTTTAACATCAAGGATGCTACTGGAGGCTCGTATAAGATAGTAATCAGAAATTTCATTGTAAATGTGACTGAGAAATATTTGGAGATCCACTTTTTGGGGTTGGAAAGGGAAAATATGACATACCAATGCAGGATGGCATTAATAACTTCAAACAAATGCAAATTTGAATGGTGAAGCCAAGTCTTGTATGGCATCATGGCTGAAGAGGCATTTTAACATTTAAGCAAATGCATTGGCAGCAAAGTGAGTCCTCTCCCTGCCATGAGCTCTTGTGTGGTCTTTGACTATGGGAAGTGGCAAGTAAAAGGCTCACAAAATTCCAAGCTAATACCAGCATTCTCCTTGCTTGCCATATGTGGTGGTTGAAAGGCCATAAGAAAGTTTCAAGCAAATATTGTTGGCAGCCACTACCATTTCTTCCTTTTCCTACAATAGAACTGGAGTATGTTGAAAGGACATAGAAAGCTCCAAGCAATTTCAATTGGTAGGCATAGTGTCAAATTTCTCCCTGTCTATGGCATGTAAATGGTTGTGGGAAAAGAGAAAATAAACTCATTCAACAAATTGCAGTCTGTAGGTGTAAATTTCTCCCTAAGTGGTGTTTTGTAAAGACTATGGAAACTTTTATCAAATGCATTTGGCAGGTTTGAGGACAAATTCATCTCCTGCGTGGCACATGGAAATGAAAGATTATTATGAAATCTTCAAACTAATGCAATGCAGTTGGCAAGTGCAGAGCCTAAAGTCCCTAAGTGGTGTGAGTTTGGTGGGGCAATTGAGGAAGTATTTAAAAATCTTTAGCAAATTCATTTGGGAAGGCTCAAGACCAAACCCCCTCCTTCAGCATGGTATCCTCCCCCAATGTTCACATCCTCCTTGCCATGGTGTTGATGTTGGGAATTAAAATTTTCAAGCAAATGTAATGGCAGGCATAAAGCCAGTTTAATTACCCCCTCTGCCAGCATCCTCCCCTGCGTAGAAATTGGCAAAAGGCATTAAAAACTTTCAAAGAAAATGCATTGGCAGGTTGTGCGTGGTGTTTGGAGAGGCTTAGAAATTTTGAAGTAAAATGCAATGGTAGATCAAATCCCAGAGCTCCACAACTTTCCCTAGTCCTCCCTACTGTGAGCCGTGAAAAGTGAAAAAGCCATTAAGACTTCCAAGTGAGTGAACAAACCAATGAAATGGCAGAATACATATATCCCACATTGATGGTGGGAAGGAAAGTTGATATATTTAAAAGAAAAAGCCTACATAACCATAGTGTCAAAGCCTTGAAGGTTTTTGACACAAGTGCAAGCTTGACGCCCAGTGGACCCCACGCACGCGTGCACGAATCTTGAGGTGATCGAAGAGATAGCTGGTGACCAGATGTACCCCACCATATGCATGGTTCCCGAGGCAAATTTTGTAGAGAATGGATGAGTTAACTGGTGAGCAGGTTTGAGATGATCGATAGTTGTTGCTAGTTGGTCGCCACTCCGCAAAGCGAAGATGCTTGTCAGTTAAGTATCGCGACCCAGCGACCAAGCATGTGTGGAAAAGGAAGCAGTAAAGATTGAACAAGTTCACAGAAGATCAATGGTGGTTTCCATGTCGCAAAGTGAAGATGCTCACTGGTTAACCATCGCAACCCAGTAACTGATGATGTGGCAGGTCTAGTGGCGGTCCAGCTGGTGGGTCCCGATGAGATGGTGCTGATGTGGCCAACAAGTGGCAGACAGGTGGCAATGACATGGCCGACAAGTGGTGGATGGATGAGGTGTCATCCCAGGTGGCGAACAATGGACCTTGCTGATGAATCATAAGCTGCCATGTGGTAGGGCGTCAGGTTAAAAATGGAGAAAAATCAAAGTTAAATGTAAAGTCTAGACTATTGAAGAAATCCAAAAATTTAAATGATAACCTACATAAAAAAAAATTAATTCTCCCAAGGGTTAATTTTTTCCCAAATATAGAAGTATTATATACCATTGGAAAGCCCTTAGAATGAAAAATTCAGTTCTACAATTAGTTTCAACAGATCTTAGATATTTTGAGAGTAGTTTCTACGAGAAGAAAATGAAATATTTTTCAGTTAGGGAAAAAGGGACACTTGGTGATCTCTGGTGCATTCTGGTCTTTTCCCCCCTCCTTCATATTCCCATTTTTTCTCATTTGTAAGGGTTCCCAGTTTTTGGAATTTTTCTCCAAGGGAGAAATCCAAAATTGCAGGTTCCAATTTGATGCATTTTGGTTTTCTTGGTTGTCATGGTTGATGTTCCTATTCTTCTGTCATTGATTTGATACATTTATCTATAAATTCTAAGTTGCAGGTCATATATATGTAAGTAATATATACATTTCTATTAGGAATAAGGTGTCTCAACCTTGGATAATTCCTATTCTTATTATTTGTTTTGTAAAATGTATTTCTTGTAGATAATGTAATTAAGTGTGAGTGTACATGTCTAGTTGGCATGTTGATGTGTCACTCCACTTGATGTGTCGGCATCTTGAATTGTGTGTAAGGAGATCATGGCTGAAACGGTTATGACGGATTCCTATGACACGTAAGAGCTATTTCTAGGAGATTTCAATGACGGGTGAAGACATGCAAGACATGTGGCAACTGATAAAGTTGAGTACTGTACACTCTTCCTCAATCGTGGGGTTTGGGGCATCGCCCCGAAAAAAATTTTAGGGTTCCTATTTTCTCAGAGAATGGTAAAACCCTAATATGGCTATCTTTGGAAGTTGCCCTAAAAAGGAAAGTGTATAAGCATTTTTTAGGGTCATAGAATGTGATACAAAAAGAGTGTATTGTTGGTATGATATCGTGCTACTAGATTTGTCTTAAAGTGTCAATTGTCTCCTGAAAGAACTTGCATTGCAAGTGTGTTGTAACCGTTGTGTTGAAGATAATACATTGTGCAGGTTTTGGAGTGCTGGGGTTTTTAACCGAAAGGTTTTCCCCAGGGTAAATCATTGTGTCATTCTCTATTTTCTATATGCATGGTATATGGCTGCAATATCTTTGTTAAAGTAGTTAACGAATCTGAAATTGTAAGGATTTAAAAGAATTTGCACAATACTTTCCTCTAGAGATTAGTGTAGGAAGCTGTTTCCACACCTGAGTTTCCTTACAAGTGGTATCAGAGCTTGATCAACTTTTGATCCTAGTTGTTGGGTAGGGTTTTTTGAGCTAAACTCAAGTTGAGTGGGAGTTTTTTGTGCAGAGCATTCTGAATCTTATTTGCAGATTGAGATGGCAAGTTCCTCATATAGTAGAATGGAGGTGGAGAAATTTAATGGCACTAATTTTGAGTTGTGGAAACTCAAGATGGAAGACATGCTTGAAGACCACGATCTATGGGAGGCTTCTACACTTGATGTGAGACCTGCAACGATATCTCTAGTGGATTGGGAGATCAAGGATCGGAAGGCTAGGGATCTCATCAAACTCTGTCTAGCAGATGTCGTTCTTCTAAATGTTCTTGATGAGACTACTGCAAATTCTTTGTGGACATGCCTTGGGTCTGTGTATCAGGCCAAATCTCTGGTGAATAAGTTGTTCCTGAGAAAGAAGTTGTACTCTTTAAGAATGGAGGAAGGTGGATCTGTAACTAATCATCTCAATGCATTCAATTTATTGATTACACAGTTGGCATCATCTGGTGCCAAGATCGAGGAGGAGGATCGATGTATGACCCTGCTTTGTTCCTTGCTAGATTTGTGAGACCATCTTGTGATGGCTCTCAGAAGTACTATAGTCACATTCCGTATAGATGATGTGGTGTCTTCGCTGCTATCTGAGGAGATGTGAAGAAAGACTTCAGATTTGTCTAAGGAAGCCCTTGCTGTTTGCAAGAGATCCAACGACAAAGGAAAGCAGAATGACAATAAGTCAAAGAAGGGTAGATCCAAATCTCGTGGGAGTTCTAAGACTCCTGGAAAGTCCAAGGTGAAATGTTGGAACTGTGATAAATCTGGGCACTTCCAGAGGGAGTGCAAAGAACCAAAGAAGAAGAAGAAAGGCTCAGATTAAGCTTCCAAAAAATCTCAAGAAGATGGAGATGCTTTTATTGCAGCTTTGGCAGCCCATGCATCTGATGATGTGTGGTTGGTAGACTCGGGTGCTTCTTTTCACATGACCTCTCATCAAAATTGGTTCTCAAAATATGAAGAGTTTGATGGTGGAAAGGTGTACTTGGGTGATGATTCTCACCTAATGATAGTTGGATGTAGAAGGGTCACTATCAGATTTCCTAATGGATGAGTAAAGGCAATCAACGAAGTTATGCACATTCTGGGTTTGGCACAAAACCTATTATCTGTAAGTATGCTGAATGATGTAGGTGTGCAAGTTGTCTTTTCGAAAGATGGATGCAAGATGATGAGAGGTTCTATGGTGCTCGCTAAAGGTACTAGGAGAGGTACTTTGTTTCAGCTTGATGCATGCATTGCTCAGTGCAATATTTCTTCTATTTCAAAGAAGAGAGTGACTATCACTTCATCCCCACCATCTGAATGAGTAGTAAAGAAGACTGTAGCAATGGGTTCTGATGGTAGTGCAGTAAGTGTACCTAAGGGTGCAAACACTTTGGAAGGAAAGCTTCCTGCAGAAAAGACAATGTTGTGGCATATGAGATTTGGCCACATTGGTGAGAAGGGTCTTAGGACCTTGAAAACTAAAAATCTCATTGAGGGGCTAAATGATTGCAATCTCAAATTCAATTTCTGTGAACACTGTGTTTATGATAAGCAAAATCATGTTCAGTTCTACTCTAGTTCTCACAAGTCTTCTAGACTTTTGGATCTTATTCATTCTGATGTATTTGGTCCTATAAAAGTTCCTTCTATCTCCAGTTCTATATATTTTGTATCTTTTATAGATGATTATAGTAGAAGGACTTGGATATATTTCCTGAAAAGTAAGACATAGGTTTTCAGTCAGTTCAAGGAATTTAAGGCTCTTGTGGAGAATCAGATTGGTAAAAGAATCAAGTGTGTGAGAACTGATAATGGTGGTGAGTTTTGTTCCATAGAGTTTGAACATTTCTATAAAGAACAAGGAATCGAGAGACATAAGACAAATCCTTACACCCCGCAGCAAAATGGAGTTGCAGAGAGAATGAACAGGACACTGATGGAGAAGGCTAGGAGTATGCTTAGTGGAGCTGGTTTAGAACAAAGGTTCTGGGCCGAAGCTGTGGCCACTACCTACTATCTGGTTAATAGATCTCCTACATCAGCTCTTGTTGGTAAGACACCCATGGAGGTGTGGTTTGGTAAGAAGCCTTCAATAAGACATCTTCATGTTTTTGGTTGTGAAGCTTATGCACATATTCCAAAGGAGAAAAGATCTAAGTTGGAAAACAAAGCTGTCAAATGTATTTTTATCAGATATAGTGTTGGTGTGAAAGGATACAAGCTTTGGGATCCTGTGACTAGTAAGGTGTTGCATAGTAGAAATGTTATTTTTAGAGAGCTAACATCTTCTCCTATTGTGCTACAACAAGATGAAAAAGAAAAGGAAAAAGATGTTGTTCAGTTTCCTCCTACCCTTGAGAAGACTGGACAGAGAGACCATGTTGGGTCTAATGATGAGGAGAGCTCTAGCAGCTCTGATAGTTCAGAAGAAGAGGAAGAACAACCTCAACCTCAACCCTTGAGGAGATCCACGAGAGAAAGAAAGCAACCAGAAAGGTTTGGTTATTCTATGTTAGATTCTAGTTGTGCTTTAGCTTTGATTACTAACATTGATGAGCCTAGATCTATGAAAGAGGCTTTGGGCATGGAAGATGCAGGTTTCTGGATTGAGGCTATGGATGATGAGATGGCTTCATTAGAGAAAAAGAAAACTTGGGACCTTGTACCTTTGCCTAAAGGGAGAAAATCTGTTGGCTGTAAATGGGTGTTCAAGAAGAAATTCTGTGCAGATGGTAGTGTTGAAAGGTACAAAGCTAGATTGGTTGCAAAGGGGTATTCACTGGTAGAGGGAATAGATTATGGTGAAATATTCTCTCCTGTTGCAAAGTTGACATCCATTAGATTTTTGTTATCTCTTGTTGCATCATATGATTTAGAGATAGAACAGATGGATGTGAAGACAACTTTCCTTCATGGTGATTTGGAGGAAGAGATTTATATGTCACAACCTGAGCACTACATTGTTAAAGGTAAAGAATCCTTAGTTTGCAGATTAAAGAAATCTCTATATGGTTTGAAGCAATCTCCTAGGATGTGGTACCTTAAGTTTGATGCCTTTGTGTTGTCAATTGGATTTGTAAGATCGAAATCAGATCATTGTGTTTATTTCAGAGTTGAAAATGATCGCCTTCTTATTGTTGCATTATATGTTGATGATATGTTGCTATTTGGGAAGGGTAAGGGTATGATTTCTGATTTTAAATCTCAGTTGTCAGCACAGTTTGAGATGAAAGATCTTGGGGCAGCAAGGTACATCTTGGGTATGGAAATCAGTAGAGACAGGTCTAACAGAAAACTTTGGTTGAGTCAAAGTATGTGAAGTCTATGTTGGACAAGTTCAGGATGGCAGATTGTAGACCACTATGTGTTCTCGTTTCAGTGGGAACAAAGTTATCTGTAGATGATTGTCCAAAATCTCCTAGTGAGGTGGAGGACATGAGTAGAGTACCATATGCTAGTGCAGTTGGCAGTCTTATGTATGCTATGGTCTATACTAGACCAGACATTGCCCAAGTAGTGGGAGTCCTGAGTCGGTTTATGGCTAACCCTGGACGGGTAAATTGGGATGCAGTTAAGTGAGTATTCAGATATTTGAGGGGTACATCAGATTACTCCATATGTTACCATGGTAACTCTTCTGGATCTCCACATTCAGTTTGTATTCATGGGTTTGTGGACTCAGATTGGGCAGGTGATATTAACAGCAGGAGATCCACCAGTGCTTATGTGTTCACTATGTTTGGTGGTGCCATCAGTTGGATGAGTAAGCGACAACCTATGGTTGCTTTGTCCACTACAGAAGTTGAGTACATGGCTTCTACTCATGCTTGTAAGGAAGCCATTTGGCTTAGGAGATTGTGTTCGGATGTTGGTGTTGATGCAGAATAGATTACTATTTGGTGTGATAGTTAGAGCATTATTTGCCTTGCAAAGAATCCAACTTTCCATGCCAGAGCGAAGCACATTGATGTGCAGTTTCACTTTGTGAGAGATATGGTGGAAGATGGAAAGGTAAATTTGGAGAAGGTAGATACTATGAGGAATGTTGTAGATGCATTAACAAAACCAGTGGGCACTACGAAGTTCAGATGGTGTTCGGAGTCTATGGGCCTTTTGGCCTATAGCGGTTAGTTCCTGTTATGTTCCTATTGCTCTTACAAGGTGTTCAACAAGTGGGAGAATGTTAGGAATAAGGTGTCTCAACCTTGGATAATTCCTATTCTTATTATTTGTTTTGTAAAATGTATTTCTTGTAGATAATGTAATTAAGTGTGAGTGTACATGTCTAGTTGGCATGTTGATGTGTCACTCTGCTTGATGTGTCGGCATCTTGAATTGTATGTAAGGAGATCATGGCTGAAACGGTTATGATAGATTCCTATGACACGTAAGAGCTATTTCTAGGAGATTTCAATGACGGGTGAAGACATGCAAGACATGTGGCAACTGATAAAGTTGAGTACTGTACACTCTTCCTTAATCATGGGGTTCAAAAATTTTTTAGGGTTCCTATTTTCTCGGAGAATGGTAAAACCCTAATACGGCTATCTTTGGAAGTTGCCCTAAATAGGAAAGTGTATAAGCATTTTTTAGGGTCACAGACTGTGATATGAAAAGAGTGTATTGTTGGTATGATATCGTGCTACTGGATTTGTCTTAAAGTGTCGATTGTCTCCTGTGAGAACTTGCATTGCAAGTGTGTTGTAACCATTGTGTTGAAGATAATACATTGTGCAGGTTTTGGAGTGCTGGGGTTTTTTACCGAAAAGTTTTCCCCAGGGTAAATCATTGTGTCATTCTCTATTTTCTATATGCATGGTATATGGCTGCAATATCTTTGTTAAAGTAGTTAACGAATCTGAAATTGTAAGGATTTAAAAGAATTTGCACAAAACTTTCCTCTAGAGATTAGTGTAGGAAGTTGTTTCCGCACCTGAGTTTCCTTACAATTTCCATTGGATTGTCTTTAGGTATTCTTAAATTTCAATAAATTCAGTCTTCACGGGAGTTTGAATTTATCCTCTCCAAGGGAGTTTGTAGTTCTTGTTCTTAGGCATCTTTTACATAAGGGATTTAAATTCTATGAGAAGAAATTGGGGATTTGGGTTAATGTTTGGATTATGTATGATCCTTGGATGAATTTAGAATGTGTTAATTCCAGGCATTAATACAGGGAAATCTTTTCAATAAATTTGATATGCAGCTTGGATTCCATTTGTAGTTATTTATATTGACTTTATGCCCAGGATGAGGCATTAATCTGTTATAGCTAGAGGTCATTTGCATCATTTTAAAATCAAATCAGAATATAATATCTTTTCTTTATGTTTTGTAGTAATGTCCCACCTATCTCAAGCTCCAATGTAGTTGAGAGTCAATGTGAATGTAGCTAGTTTGCAGTACTTTCCTTATTGTTGAGCTATGTTTGAGATTTCTACTTTAATGGTGATGTTGTGTGTGAGTTTAGATTGTATTTGAAGTGCATCATAGGTAAACCCACCTAGGCCTTGCAGAGCCTGAAGAGAAGAAGGATTAAATATCCTTGTTAAGTTGGTCCAGTTAGTCTTTTGAAATCATAGTTGAGGTTGGCTACCTTTCAAAATTTGGTTGTAGATTATACTGGTTGTTGATTTTGTTGTTCAGCATAAAAAGGAGCCAAGCTTGTACTTGTGTGAAAAGCCTTCAAGGATTTGACACTATGGTTTTGTGGGCTTTTGCTTTTAAATATATCAACTTTCCTTCCCACCATCAATGTGGGATATATGTATTCTGCCATTTCATCAGTTTGTTCACTTGCCTGGAAGTCTTAATGGCTTTTTCATTTTTCACGCCTCATAGTAGGGAGGACTGGGGAAAGTTGTGGAGCTCTGGGCTTTGATCTACCATTGCATTTTACCTGGAAATTTCTAATCCTCTCCAAACACCACACACAACCTGGCAATGCATTCGCTTTGAAAGTTTTTAACGCCTTTTACCAATTTCTACGCAGGGGAGGATGCTGGCAGAGGGGGAAATTAAACTAGCTTTATGCCTACCATTACATTTGCTTGAAACTTTTAATTCCCAACATGAACACCACAACAAGGAGGATGTGGGCATTGGGGGAGGATACCACGCTGAAGGAGGGGGTTTGGTCTTGAGCCTGGCCAAATTAATTTGCTAAAGATTTTTAAATGCTTCCTCAATTACCCCACCAAACTCACACCATGTAGGGGTTTTAGGCTCTGCACTTGCCAACTACATTGCATTAGTTTGAAGATTTCAAAATAATCTTTCATTTCCATGTGCCACGTAGGAGATGAATTTGGCTTCAAACCTGCCAAATGCATTTGATAAAAGTTTCCATAGTCTTTACAAAACACCACGTAGGGAGAAATTTACACCTGCAGATTGCAATTTGTTGAATGAGTTAATTTTCTCTTTTCCCATAGCCATTTACATGCCACAGTCAGGGAGGACTTTGGCACTATGCCTGCCAATAGAAATTTCTTAGAGGTTTCTATGCCCTTTCAACATACTCCAGTTCTATTGCAGGAAAAGGAAGAAATGGCAGTGGCTGCCAACAAGATTTGCTTGAAACTTTCTAATTGCCTGTCAACCACCACGTATGGCAGGAAAGGAGAATGCTGGTATTAGCTTGGAATTTTGTGAGCCTTTTACTTTCCACTGCCTACAGTAAAAGACCACACAGGAGCTCATGGCAGGGAGAGGACCCGCTTGGCTACCAATGCATTTGCTTAAATGTTAAAATACCTCTTCACTCATGATGCCATACAAGACTTGGCTTCACCATTCAAATTTGCATTTGTTTGAAGTTATTATCGCCCTCCTGCATCAATATGTCATATGTTCCCTTTCCAACCCAAAAAAGTGGATATCCAAATATTTCTCAATCACATTTACAATGAAATTTTTGATTACTATCTTATATGAGCCTCCAATAGCATCCTTGATGTTAAAATCTTTCAATTTGCCACATACCAATTTGCATTTGGTGTTGGAGTTTCTCTAATCTCTCACTATCCAACTGGCGAATTGCAATCAAGCCAGTATTGATATGCATTTCCATGAAATTAAAACATTTCACCATAAAATTAATGCACGGGCATGAGCCAGGTCGAGCCCCAAAGTGGGTCCAACTAAAAAAAAGTTTGTTTTCATTAAACTAACCTTTGAAAACACTTTAGGAACCTTGAACATGCCTCTGGAATCGATCGACACCATTTTCTGATCATTAAACGGAGTTTTGCAACTTTCAGGCACCTACGCCACATTTTTGCATTTAATCCCAAAGACGTATTTTTCAAACTGGTCAAAACACCTTTTTGGACTTCGGAAACTGGTAGGCGTGTACTCTGATATACAAACATAAACTCTGCCAAGTGGTTTCTCAAGATGAATCCCAAGTGAAGAAATACTAATGGTCAAAGATTACCAATTGGCTTTGTCAGCACTGCGAACCTGATAAATTCAATGCGTAGGGAACTCATGATGCCTTTCTTAAAAATATCAAATGATCTCTGTAGACCCTCAAATATAAGGCATAAGTACCTTGAAGTACAAATCAAAACTTAGAATGTTCATTTAGACCAGGAAGCTGATAGGGTACAAATATTGCGCTCATAAAAATAGCCACTTCAATTGATGTAGCACTGAAAATACGGAACATTGAATAAGGTGGCTCAAGAAACCCTTTTGAAAATCGATCAAACGGATTGGTAGGAGCTTGAAATTTGAAACATACCTTGTCTTTTATATGTGCGATAACCCAGAAAAAAAGTTATGGCATGACATTCACCGGGGCAACTTTTACATGTGCAAAGCAAGGCTCTGACTAGCTCCTGAAATAGGGACTTATGCAAACAATACAAACTGCAAACGGATTAAGCTTGCCAAAGTGAGCAAATGGATTCACAGGGACTTGAAATTTGGCATGTCGACTCACTTTTATGCATAGAATTTAGTGCACTTTGAATTTCACCATGACGATCAACATGGAAAAATTTATAGGAGCTCAAATTAGGCTACTCAATAAAATCTTCATTTGCACCTAACATGCACTTTTAGCTCACCCCTTTGAAATGGGTACTAGATAGACTAATCCAAACTGAATTCTGAGAGTTGCAAAACACTTCATAGGTCACATGAAGGGTGTACAAAAAGTTTCAAACATTACCTCTTTATGATCAACTAGCTTCATTTTGCATGCCCTCAAAATAGGCCTATTAGGTTGATTCATTAAGTGGTCATTTGAAAGTGCAATAGCAAAATTTCATAGTGGGCCTCAAAACTTGACTCAAATTTAATGTGTGCCAATAGGAGGATAAATCAAGGAAAGAGGAAATCAAAACTAAGGAGGTCAAGAGAAAGGAGTGGGCTAAGAAAGTAGAGGTTGTGAAACCTATTGAAAAAACTTCTCCACTTAAGATGAAAGTAAAGATGGTTGAAAAGTTTGCTTTACCTATTAAAGGAGACTTACAAAAGGCACAAAACATTGAAGGCAACATACCAAAGAAATATGAAGAACAATCAGGTATGTCACTTGAATTACTAAATTACACACTTGTGGATATGCTTCAGTTGCTTTCTCATATTACAGTTAAGGTTCCTTTGCAAGAGATGTTAAGAATTGAAGAGAATAGGAAGAAAGCCATAGCTTGGGTCAAGGGTATTTCCCATTCTGTTAAAATTGAAAATAAGAATATATCTCATAATATAAAGGAACAAATGATTAAAAATGAAACAAAGGATAAAGAGTTAGAGGGAATGGTTTCTCAAAATCCTGAAATTTATCTTGAAGATACAGTAGATGAGAGCCCTGATAATGTAGATCCTTTCTTCCTAAGTGTTATTATAAATGGAGGAGTCTTGAAGAATTGTATGATTGATTCTGGGGCCTCAAATAATGTCATGCCAGTAAGGATAATGTAGTCCATGGGTTTGAAGGTAGATACTCCTCATGGAAGATGTTGTGCTATGGATTCAAGAGAAGTGCCTGTGATAGAAACTATAAAGGCACTACTTTATAAACTTGTTGCTTTTCCTGAGAAAGAATTATTTATGAGTGTCCTAGTTGTAGATATTCCACCGCATTATGGGATGCTATTATGAAGAAAATGGAGTGCCTCTATGGGTGGAAGTTTGCAATGTGACCTATCTTATGCTATCTATTGCATTGATGGTAAAAATGTAAAGGTTAAAAGAGAATCTAGGGTACCATATATGATGGTACATACAACACAATCTGATGAAGATATTACTTGTTTTGTAGACATAGGGATAAATGCATTTAGGGTTGTAGGTTATCCACAGAGGAAAAAGGAACAACCTGCATTATTGGATGAAGAAGTAGAAAAATCATCAGGAGATGAAAATTTGTGGACCATGTATTTTGATGGAGCTAGTTCTAAGGAGGGCTCGGAGTAGGTGTGTTATTCATATCACCCCATGGAGAAACTTTTAAGTTTTCTTTTACTTTGGCCTTTGTATGTACAAAAAATGTAGCAGCATATGAAGCATTTTTGCTTGGTTTGAGGTTATCTAAAAAACATGGGATAAATAATATCAAGGTGGTTGGAGACTTTGAGTTAGTCATATCACAAATCAGATCTAAATATGCATCAAAAAACAAAAGGTTGTAGCAGTATAGAAATGTTGTATGGGACCAAGTTGAGAACTTTGATGCATTTGGTATTGAATGGAAAGAGAAAAGTCATAATAGAATGGCTGATCACTTGGCAAATATAGCTCTAAGGCCAGAGGATATCACTTTTACTGGAATCTCAAAGATTGAGATTCAGACAAGGCTTTCAGCCCCTGATAACATTGAAAACTGGCAGGTTTTTAATGATGATGATGATATTTTAAGGTTCTACATTGTGTAGATGAATATGAAAATCAAGAGATTAATTTCAGTGCTTTTGTATAGATAGAGGATGATAAGGAAACAATCTTTGGGAAGGAAGTGATTCAACTAAAGACAAATAAAATTACTAGAGGTTTGGTTGTTTTAGAAAGGGTGTTTGATAGTCAAGATAAGGCTAAGGTTGTTACTACTGCCCTGCACCCTAAATATTTAGAAGAAGTTAACCTTAGGACAAAAGGATCTCCAAGGAAGGTATATATTTGAAAGAAAATGTCACCCAAGGTTAGGAAAATGCTAATTGATTTATTGAGAAAATACAAGCATGTTTTTGCTTGGTCATATGATGACTTGAAGGCTTACAAGGAAGATTTATTTCAACATGAGATTCCTTTGAAATAAAATGCCAAGCCTTTTAGACAAAAACAGAGGCCTATTAATCTAACATTAGCACCTAAAATGCAAGAGGAGTTATTCAAGCTAAGAGATGTCGAGATTATAAGAGCTATCAGACATTCATCATGGGTGTCTAACTTGGTACCTGTGAGAAAAAAGAATTGATATATCAGACTATGTGTTGATTTCAGAAATCTGAATATATCTTCATTAGAAGACAATTATCCATTGCCAAATATGGAAGCAATGTTACAAAGGGTAATAGGTTGTGATCTTTTGTCTATGATGGATATATTTTCAGGTTACAACCAAGTGATGGTCAAAGAGTCAAAAAAATACAAAACAACATTTACTACACCTGGGGAACCTATGTTTATATAAGAATGCCTTTTGGTTTAACAAATGCAAGAGCAACATTTCAAAGAGCTATGAATGTTGCATTTTATGATATCATAAATGTATTCTTAGTATTATATCAGATGATCTAACAACTTTTTCCAAGAAGGAAAGTGATCACTATGGTCACCTTGAAAAAAAATTTCACAGAACTATTGAATATGGGATATCCCTAAACCCAAAAAAGTGTGTTTTTGGGGTAACCAAAGGTAAGTTACTGGGTCACATCATTTCAAAATATGGCATGAGAATTGACCCAGAGAGGGTAATAGAAATTGACAAAGTCCCTCAACCCAGAATAGTGAAAGATATCCAATCTTTCTTTGGGCAGATTAATTTTTTAAGAAGGTTTGTCACTAATTTTGCTGAAATTAGTAGACCTATATCCAAAATGTTAAAAAAGGTGCAAAGATAGAATGGAACGAGGAGCCATTCAAGGAATTCTAGGAGATCAAACAGGCTATTAAAAATGTACCTATTCTTAAAACACTTGATTATGGCAAACCTATGCAGATATTTGCATTTGCATCTTTTCATACTGTTGTTATTGTATTGTTGCAAAAGAATTTAGAAGGTTTTGAACAACCTATAGCATTTTTTAGTAAGTCTTTGCAAGTTGCAAAATTGAAGTATGATTTAAATTAAAATCAAGCTTATGCACTAGTGAAGGTTGTTAAAGCTTTTAGGAGTTACTTGATGGGAGCAATAGTGGTTGCATATGTGCCTAGTGCTACAATTAAAGATATTTTCACACAACAGGAAGTATCTGGAAGAAGATGCCGATGGATAAATAGGATCCAAGAATTCAACATTGATATCCAAATCACTAAGTTAGTGAGAGGATTAGGATTGGCAAAATTTATGGCCCAGAGTAATTTGGATGCCAATCAAATAAATATTGTGGAAGAAGAGCACAGATCTTGTATCTATGATATGGATGGTTGCAAATGGTATGATGATATCATATATTATTTGTAGAGGATGAAATGTCTAGAAGACATGATTGATAATAAAAGGACATTAAAATTACATGCTATTAAATATGCCATTGTAAATGGGAAGCTTTGGTGGAGGAACAGTGATTGTGTCATGTTAAAATGTGTGGACCAAGATCAAGCTCAGAAGTTGTTGTCTAAATTGCATAGTGGAGTTTGCGAAGGGTATTATATGGCCAAAATAACTGCACACAAAGTATTAAGAGCTAGATTTTAGTGGCCAACAATTTTCAAAGATGCACATTAAGTAGTGAAGAAATGTGACCCAGGCCAAATATTTTCAAGAAAATTAAATTTTTTAGGAAATCTGCCATTAAGACCTGTAAATGTGCAAGTTCCATTTCAGTAGTGGGGTATAGATTATTTTGGAGAAATAACATGCAAATCTAGCAATGGCTATTCTTGGATTTTAGTGGCCACTGACTATTTCACTACGTGGGTTGAAGCTATACCCACTAAGAAAGCAACAAGTAAGGTGGTAATTTATTTCCTTACAGACAATATATTGACCAGATTTGGATGTCTAGAGAGGATAGTCTCTGATAATGCAATTAGGTTTAGGTCAGAAGAATATGAAAACTTATACAACAAATATGGTATCTAGATCTCTTATTCATCACTGTACCACCCACAAGGAAATGGGCAAGCTGAATCCAGCAATAAAAGTTTGATGAAGATTATTAAATGAATCTTAGAAAAAGAATAAAAAGGCTTGGGATTCAAAGCTAAGATTAGTTGTTTGGGAAAATAGGGTAACAATCAAGAAAAAAATTGGGTGTGCACCTTTTGATTTGGTGTATGGTATGTGTGCAAGGTTACCCCAAAATAATCTGATGGAGATGTATAAGTTTATCCAAACTTATAACAATGATATAGATGATGATATGCAATTGAGAATTGAGGCTTTAATGGAATTAGAGGAAGCTAGAAGAGAAGCCAGTACTAGAAATACAAAGTTACAGATGTAGGTTAAAAATCTGTATGATAAAAGAGCAACTACAAGGACTTTTTAGGTTAATGATTTGGTTCTGATGTGGAACACCAGAATAGAAGACAAGGGAAAACATGACAAGTTTGATGCCATTTGGTTGGGCCCATATCTTATTCAAAGCAAATGGGGAGAAGATTCTTATATTCTTAAGGATATACATGGTGATACTCTTGAATTGCTTGTTCATGGACAATTCTTGAAGCTCTACTTTTCATGAAAGCAGTTATTTTCCATGAACATTAGTTAGGTTTTGTATATATTAGTGTAGTTTCCTTTGAGTTGAAGTTGCCCGGTCTAGCTAATTTGTTTTTGGTCTTCTCTATAATTGGTATGCCTCACCCAAAGATCCTGGTTTCTCATCTCATTCCTATGAAATGGACGTCCCCAACTAGAGCCACTGCTAGGATCTAAAATTATGTCTTGCAAAATTTGGTCATTCTGGTTTTATTTTCCCCTCTATCAAGTTATCAAGGTTTAGGGATTTAGGGGTTATGTCTTTTCTTGATTAAATCTTGGTTTGAAAGAAAGTCTTCGGTCCTTTTTATATTCTGTCATTACCTTTTTCTCACTTAAGGCCGAGGGTACCACTTTTGTTGGCAGGGCCTTTTAATCTCCCTAAGTATTAAGTGGTGGTTAACCGGTTTATGAAATATGATTTTCCTAAGTCATGCACATAAAATTTCCCTATGATCGGTCTCCCTTTAAATATTTGTGCCCGTGCTTATATTTTCCTAAGTTTGAAAGTCCTAAGTAGTTTGGCAGGTTGTTAAAGACATATTGAATCCAATGGCTTGCGCTTCCCTGTGATCAAAGATGTGAGGATTATAAGGACCGCGACATCACGAAATTGTGTCACGTGTTATTAGTGGAAATTGATAGGGTTGGATATATAACCAGTCAAAGTATTGTGTTACTAGTTCTCAGGCACTAAAGGTCGGTCTACTAATAGTCCCATCAATTTGCACATGTTCAAAATGAACGGAGATTTTTTGTCTTGAGGTAAAAGTTGCTTGATTTTTAATTCTCGAGGAGTTAATGGGTATTGTGCAAAGCGGTAAAGTTTGAACAAATATGAATACCCCTGTATTCCCGTGATGGAAGTTGCAGGGAGGTTACAGACCAAGACATTATGAGATGATGCCACATATCCTGGGCTGACTAGGAAGCTTACGGTGGCACCACTGATAGAGTTTGGTCGAAGGATAATGTAGTGCTGAATAGTTATGATTTTGTGGTCCATTGATATAGATGAAAATTAAAGTGCTGAGATGACAAGAGATGATCATTGGATTTTCCAACTTAGAAGATGATCGACAACTAGGTTTCAAAAAATGTTAAATGCAAAGTTATGAGTCGTTGTTTCGCTCGCGTGAATATTAATGGCAGACGAGACATTTGCATTCTTCTCTAGGAAATAATTAAAATACTCTTAAAAGGTTTTTCTTCATTCACAAAAGATTTCATAGCAATCCAAAAGGTTTTCCTATTTCTGAAGGAGGTTGAAACGACTCTTTGCGACACAAAATTGTCATCTCTAGCGAAAATCAAAGCAGTAAGTTTATCTGAACTCTCCATATGTTCTTGACACAAATTGATATTATAAATTGTGCATGAAGTTCTAAGAAGACAATTCAATTTATTCTAGGGTTAGGTGCTAGATGGAGAGTAGTGAAATTTGTTTGAATTACTCTAGTAATTTAAAAATCTTGTACTAGCCCTACTTTTTTCCTTCCTAAAATTGGAATTATAGTATAAAGCCCTAGTTGAAAAACATGGCTCCCTCACGAAAACATTCAGGACAAGTGGATTATATGAAAATAAATCTATATGTTGATTTCTTGGACTAATTGGAGCCCTCTACAAATGATAAACAACAGGGGCAAACATTTGTGGATGGAAAAACCCTAGGGGAAGGGTTAATTGACAAAGCATTCCACTTAGTGGATGCTAATATACCGATGACTCAGTTAGAAATGTTTAAGTTATGGTATGGATGAATAAAATTGCACTCCCCATTATCTATTCCTTGGCAGTATGATTTGGGCAAGTTGGTAGTACTGGGTGTTTTCATGGATGTCGACCTACTAAAAGTTGTTGCAGATAGATATGACCCAGTTTCAAGGGTTATTAGGGGAAATAATGGACAAATTTTATCAACCATCATAAGGAAAGAGTTTCTAGAGATTTTTGACCTATATGAACCATCCCTGAGCCTAGTGCAGATAGATTTAAATGAGCAAAAGGCAGAGTATTACAAGATGAGGGAATTCGTTAGAAAGAGTTTCCTTCCAATGCATTTAGCCAGAGCAGGGAATAAAACATACCATACGGCCCTAGCTCAGAGAATCCATTCCCAATTGGTGCTTTTTCTCCCCATTTTCAAACTACTTTCTTCTATCTATGCCAAATATTGGGTTTTAATCCCATTACAGTAATGCCACCTGATTTTATGTACATGGTTATGAAAATACAGAATCCGAATTTTACAATAGTCTTTGAATTTGCCCCCTACCTTGAGGAAAAGATTCATGAGGGTTTACTAGACATTAAGTATCAAGTTGTTGGTGCTAAATTCTCCTGGTATTCTTTACTCATCTATATGTTCCTTTTTAGGAATGCAGATTACTTTGAGGGTACCATGAACCTCAAAAGGACAATTGATAACCAGGAGATTCCAGTAAAGCTCTGGAGCATAGATATGTCTTGGGATAGACAAGAGGCTAGCTTTATAAGGTTTGATAATGATTTTGCTTCTAGGTTAAGGCAAAATTTGATAGTAAATCCACCGAGGATTCCTAAAGAACTGCATGATTTTGTGAGACCCAAGGAGAGGGTGCCTCTTTCCAGGATTGAACATAATTGGGGGGATTTTATCTCTTACTCTGTAAGTACTGTTATCAGGATTTATAGTTTCTCTGGACAACCACATGTATTGGCCTTCAACATTCCTGTGAGAATGGGTTTTGCTAAGGTGATGTGGCAAATAGGATGCATTCAGGATAAGGATTTAAAAGGAAAGGGAAAAGGAACAATTTTCCTGGATTATACTATTATCCCTTACTTTGTAATTCTAAAGAGAGAATATGAGCATTCTGACAAATTCTTTGCTCCATATCATTTGGGTGTGAGTATAGC
Source organism: Cryptomeria japonica (assembly GCF_030272615.1). NCBI lineage: Eukaryota > Viridiplantae > Streptophyta > Pinopsida > Cupressales > Cupressaceae > Cryptomeria > Cryptomeria japonica. The sequence goes on along the minus strand of NC_081411.1, from coordinate 466,915,910 downwards.
CAAAAATAGTGATCCTGAGGGTTTTTACAAAAAAATTAGAACAAGAATAAAAGGTACTCTATTTCCCCATGTGCATAATTTTCTAAAGGATTTAATCAGGAATGAATTTGACACCATGACTCAGGAATGGAGAAAAGAGAAGTGGATAATCTTTAGAAAATTATGGGCTGCTATCCAAAAGAGGGATCCAAAATATGACCCATTAAAGGATTTTTCCCCATTCTGTGCTAAGATGGATTTTGTTATGAAAAACTTCAAGGAGTTGAAGAAGATTTTAAAGAAGAAGATAGCCAAACTTGAATAAGTTCATGGCCAGAAACAATCAAGCTCACAACCTCCTTTATCCTAGAGAGTAGGTGGCATGGTAGTAGGGAAGTCTATTCAGGAATCTTCTCACAAAAGAGTAAGAGAAGAAACAAGTGATGAAGAGGATAGTAGTAATGATAGTGAAAGATTGATAAGGAGAAAGGGTGAGAAGATGATGAGTTTAGAGCCTTTCCCCAAGATACAAATTAAGCCTCTACAAGGAGTCAGGATCATTGCTCTTGAAGATTCTGATAGAAGTCCTTTGCCATCAGTTGTATCTTCTTCACTAGTAAGTCAGGATGAGGAAAAAATGGAGGAAGATAGGTTCATTGCAACAAGTGCAGAAATGCAATTCAGTGTTCCTGCATTGCCTCCTAATTTGGAGTTGGATTTTACTCCCTTGGATATCCAGGGTAAATTCTTCAAAGATGCAAGAAAGGAGGCATGCGACAAATTCCTTGAGGGTGATGCTTTTGTAAGAAGCCTAGCCTTTTTGGAGTTAGTATGGAAGACAAAAGTTGAGGAATACAAAATAAGAATTACGAAGAAGAAGACCCAAAGGCAAGATGGATCAGATCAATAAATCCAAGAGGAATTAAAGAGTGAAATGAAGGAAGAGTTTAAGGAAATCACTGTTGATAAGGGCAAGAAAATTGCAAGTTAGGTTGGAGTATTGATCTTGCTAGAATTGGACATAGTAGATGTAGTGGCATTTGACACAATTTGGAAATTAAAGGAAGAAAAAGCAGGGTTACCATTAAGAGGATCAGATTTTGTAGATGATTATCCAACCTTGGCAATATGGGAACTAGAGGAAGGACCTAGGAAGCCCAATATTAGTGATTTAAACCCCAACTTGAGGGGAAGCTTAATTATATGAAGAGCATCTGACAAATCAAGTGTGGAGGCTATAAAGTTAAATGTTGATGTTGCTAAGCTAGCACATGAGAGCACAAAAAAGGAAGCTTCAGAGTAGGTTGAGCTAATAAGAAATTTTGACAAGTTTTTTAATGATTATAATGCATCTCAGAAAATGTGTGTGGAGTTGCAAACGAGAGTGCAACTCCTTGAGCAAGGACGGTGTAGAGCACCTTCTACTACACCTCTATTTCAACCACATGGTCATGTCTACATGTTCATTTGTGATATAATAATGGGTTGGATCAATGATCACCCTTGATGTAATTGAATTTTTATTTGTATGGTAAATAATCTCTTAGGTGAGCATATAAACCTAGAGGTCTATTAGGCCATGAAGGCTTGGAATTTGGATTTTCAATGTTAGCATGTCTAGGATGTTGTCTTAGGTGTTTAAAGTCTAAAAATGACAAATAATGACCTTGTATGTGTTTCCATAAGGTCTAAGTGTTTAATAACCAATGTTGTCCTAAGTTGCAAAATGTTGCATTTGTTGTCAAGCAACTTTTCAAAGTTGCCTGTAGGATGCCAACTACTTCTCCAATGGTCCTAACTATTCAAAAGTTGGTTATGGGCATTGGAAAATATTGATATATGCTTAGACAACCATGGTAAAGATAGAGTAGAAAATTGTGTAAAGTTTGGTGGAGAAAGTGAATAGAACAAGTTTGATTTTGCCATAACAATGACAATTTTTCTATATTGTCCGTATAGGATATGTGTGATGCTAAAAATGTGGTTAGTACAAGAGGCATACACATATAATGAGACAATAAGATTTAATTGAAAAGCTTAATTGAAAACTAAATCAAAGATGCAAACCATAAGCCTTCATTGAAATGTCCCATTTTCCTCTATTCTTGAGGACATTGAAGGTGTTGGATTGATGGGCTCTCAGTGGAGCAATGACCTCCAAAATGACAACTCAAGAGTTGAGTAGCTATTTGATCATGATTGACTATGGAGATGATATGAAATGCATGATTTAAGAAACTAGACTAACATGCTATGATAAATCCAAAAGCTAATTACTAGATAATTGAAATGAAAATTGCCTATAGTAATGATGCCTAAATTGATATGAGATGGGATCCATATTGCTCCAAAATGAGGGGTATTTATAGGAATTCAAAGGCCAAAGCTGAGGTGGCAGGAATCGACGGTCCAGATTTGATCTGAAGATATCAAGGGCCAAGATTGAGGAAGTTGGAGAAGAGGTTGGAGGAAGGGACACTTGTTATCTCTGTGGTGACAAGTGTCAAGGAGACTTTCTCATGAGAGGGCAAGTGTCCAATGGAGGAGACATGTGGCAAAAGTGCCATGTGTCTCAAGGAGAGAATATCCACACCATGAGAGGTTAGGATAAGGAGGTTAGAATGTGCAAGATAGGATAGGTTTAGTTAGACCCAAGATTAGATTGTGGGTTAAGTTAGGGGATGGTTAGGTTGGGTGGTTAAAGTTAGGAGCCATGTGCTCATTTGAATTTAGAAATTCAAATAATAGAAAAATGGTAGTTAATCTCCACAAACTTGAGTTCGTTAATCTTAATTAGGGATTAGAAGAATTGATTAGTATGGGGAGACATTAATTAATTGAGAATTAATTAATCAAAGGGGGATATGAGATGAACTATATAAATAAATCATTTAGATCTATTTACTAGTAGATGAATAGAGAAATTAATTAAATTGCTTGTAAATTAAATTAATTGGGAAGGGGAATTAATCAAATAACTGCGTATTTAATTAACTATCTTCAGACCATTTTTAGGTGTATACAGTATGAGATCCACTGATGAATTTTTGATTTGATTAGAAATAGACATGAAATACCTTTCAATTCATTTGGTCTGACCTCTTGAAGTGAAGTTTAGTGAAAGTTATAAGAGTTTTACCCTCTGTAGGTCTGAAACCCTCCATTTTCAAGGGTTACAATGCAAATGGGACCCTAACTTGCAATCTACTCATTGGGATCTAAGGGCCATTACTAGAATGCAAGTTAGCAGCATGTATTTTGAGATTCCAGAGGGGTGAGGTCAGAGGAGTTGGTTGGTAACCTTACCACAAAGCCCTAGTCTAAACTGTTTGAGTGTTTAGATTAGAATAGATGAGTTTCATTGAGCATACTATGAGTAATGATGAGATGATGAGTTGAATTGATGGAATTGGAGTATTTAGATATAGAAGAAACCTCCTGAAGAGTTGTAACCTTTCTATGATCCCATTCTCATATACCTCCTTTGTAAAACCGGTCTAACTTAATCAATTAGACCTCTGACCCAAGTAGATGTTGAAGAGTGCACAAATAGGGTGGAATTCCAATATTTTGGAATCTAATAGTAATCCCAAAAGGGTGTCTAAAACCTAAATTGTTTTAGGGTGTTGTTTGGTATAATTTGGAGAAAAATCCCAAAAGACAGTCAAATAGGGCTACTAACCGGTAGGCCTATCTAGGCCTCAAAAGCCAATATTTGCCTTGTCTTTTAGAATAGCATTGTGGGAGATCTTGATAGGTCTTAGGAAGTGTATATAAGTGTTTTTCCATCCCTTTTTAGGGGTAAGAATCTAGTTTCACACTTGAGGTGTGGTTGTATCCTTGAGTGAGACTCAAGGGATAGAAGGCCAAGGTGTGTAGGTGGGTTTATCACCTTACTGCTACCAACCTCTACATCAGCTGGTATCAGAGCATCATAAGATCCTTGGGGAAAGAATAAAGCAATGGAAGATGCAATAGAGAATAGTGAGGAGATTCCGACTAGACCCATGACAAATATGGAGTTAGCCAAGATAGTGAGGGAGCAGGTGGCTAAGAATAAAAAGATGGAGGAGGAGATAGAAAGGTCGAAGAAAGACCAGGCAGGCAAGGGAGTTGCATCAGCATCTGATGGAGAAGGAGAAGAGGAAGAAGAGAGACTATTGATGCTAGAAGATCAAAGGCAATTTGTTGAAGCCTTCAATAGGGTAGGAAGAAGAGACAATAGAGAAGAACTACCTACATTCTCTGGAAAGATGAATCCAGAAGAGTGTATGGATTAGATAGAAGCAATGATAAATTATTTTTAATGTGAAGAGGTACCTAAAAACCAAAGGGTGAAGGTGGCTAAATCCAAAATGAAAGGTAAAACTCTTATTTGGTGGAACTTTCTACAAAATGAAAGAGATGAAGAAGGAAAGAGACCTATAACCCCGGGGAAGATGGTGGAGATAGAGATAAAAATGCAGTTTGTACCTGAGGACTATGAGATAATCCTACATGAGAGATTACAAAATCTAAGGAAAAGGGATTTGGATGTCAGTACTTACATTGAGGAGTTCCACAGGATGACCCTTAAAGAAAAGATGCTAGAGAGTGAGACACAAAAGCTAGCAATGTACATGAATGGTCTTAAATTTAGTATTCAAGATGAACTGAGTTTGTTTAACCCTGAATCAGTGCATTTTCAAATGGCACTTAGGATTAAGGAGAAGAAAAAAAGGAGAGGAGAACACAGTAATAGAGGAAGGCGTACAAGTTTCAGAGGCAAAGGTAGATTCAATAGAAGAGGATCATTTCCTAAACCCCAAGGAGGGCTCATCCATTAAGAAGAAGAGGGAGAATCAGGGAGCAGAGGTAGCTTTTGAGGAAGGAGGGGAAATGGTAGAGGAAGATTCGGTGGAAAAGGACCCAGTGTCTTCACCGATAGGTGTTTTACAAGCAACCAAGCTGGGCATCAGTCATTCAGATGTCCTGAGAAGCTAAGAAATGGTAGCCAAGGAAGTGATAGGAGAGCACATCTAATACAAGAAGAAGATAGTCAAAGTATAACTTTCTACCACACATCAACTTCGAAGTCTATAGATCTAGAGCAAGAATAACTCTTGATGATCAATAGGACCCTCTTGAAAGTGTCAACCGTCAAAGAACCACCTCAGAGGAAATATCTTTTCAGAACCTCCTGCAAGGTACAAGGCAAGGTATGCAAAGTCATTATGCACTCAGGGTCCATAGATAAGATATCTTCTATTGAAATGGTTACTAATCTTAACTTGCAAATAATACCTCATCCCAACCCTTATAAAGTGTCTTGGTTGAATAAAGGTCAACAAGCCTTGATTAGTGAGCAAGGTTGGATAGAATTTTCAATAGGTGAATACAAAGATAGGGTGTTGTGTGATGTAGTAGAAATGGATGCTTGTCATATGCTACTAGGTAGGCCTTGTAAATATGATGTAGATGCTAGGCATGAGGGAAGGAAGAATGTTTACACCATCACCAAGAATGGGGTAAACTTCACTATGACACCTCTCCCGGATGACAGTAAGGATAAGCACATTGTGACTAGTGTCATGCTAGTGGATGAGAGGGAGTTCATGAAGGGTTTGAAGGAGAAGGATACTCCTTGTTTTTCAATAGTTGTCAAGACTTAGACTGAACCTAAGAAGTAGCCTAAGAACCAAGAGGTAGAAAGGAGAGTAGGTCCTAAAGAGATTCAAAATCTGCTAGATCGGTATAAGGGGATAGTTGCAGCTAGTACCACAAATTCCTTACCCCCTCAAAGGGAAATCAGTCATTGTATTGACCTCATACCAAGTGCCACACTACCCAATAAGGCAGCATACAAGCATACCTGTGAACAAAATACAGAAGTTGCAAGATAGATCCAAGAATTTCTTGAGAAAGTGTTCATTAGGAAGAGCATAAGTCCTTGTGCAGTCCCTACAGTACTAGCTCCTAAGAAAGAAGGAACATGGAGGTTATGTACCGATTCTAGGGCCATCAATAAGATAACAATCAAGTATAGATTCCCAATGCCAAGAATGGAGGACTTGATGGATTGTCTAAGAGGGGCCAAGTACTATTCCAAAATGGATTTGAAAAGTGGTTATCATCAAATAAGGATCAGAGATGGGGACCAATGGAATACTACTTTTAAGACCAATGAAGGCCTATTTGAGTGGATGGTAATTCCATTTGGACTATCCAACACCCCTAGTACATTCTTGAGACTCATGAATGAGGTTCTTAAACCCTTAATCAATCATTTTGTAGTAGTGTATCTAGATGATATATTGATTTTCAGTAAAGACAGGAATGAACATCTAACACACTTAGATTTGGTGTTTCAAAGGTTACATGAGGAGCAGTTGAAGATCAATTTGGATAAATGTGTCTTCTTGCAGGAAGAACTAGTGTTTCTTGGATTTGTGATTTCTCAGAGAAATTTAAAAATGGATCCATCTAAGGTGGAGGCAATCCTAAACTGGCCAGCCCCTTAGTTAGCAAGTGAGGTAAAATCTTAGTTTTCAAAAACTCAAAAGACCTATTAGCCTCCTTAGTCCAATCAAATTGACATTTCCTTCCACATTTTATGGTTTCTATCATTGGTGCACTAACCCCACTGAAATTCTTAATACAATTTCTATAAAAACTTGCTAACCCATGGAAACCTTTTACAAAAATTTTAGAAATTTAATTAAGAATTTCAGTGGGGTTGGTGCACCAATGAGAGAAACCATAAAAGGTGGAAGGAAATGTCAATTTGTTTGGACTAAGGAGGCTGATAGGTCTTTTGAGTTTTTGAAAACTAAGATTTTAGAGAAACCTATTTTAGTACTCCCTGAAAATCATAAGGTTTTCACTATTGAGTGTGATGCATCAAAGAAGGCCATAGGAGGAGTCTTGAGTTAGGAAGGTAGGCCAGTGACATTTTTCAATGAGAAACTAAATGAGGCAAATAAAAATTATTCTACATATGACCTAGAGATGTATGCTATGGTGCAATCTCTTAGGAAGTGGAGACAATATCTCTTACCTAAGGAGTTTATTGTATATACTGACAACCATGCTCTAATTTTTTTGAACAAGCAAGAGAAACTAAATCACCGGCATATGAAGTGGATGAAATATCTGCAAGCTTACACTTTCACTATCCTACATAAGAAAAGAGTAACTAATAAAGTTGCTGATGCACTTAGTAGAAGGAACTTAGCAATCCAAGAGATTAAATTGGAAAGAAAGGGCATCAATGCATTAAAAGACATGTATCAAGGGGATGAATATTTCAAGGAAGCCTATGAAGTTTGTAAGGACATGAATGATAGGTATCATACTAATTTTTCTAATTATATTCTCCAAGAAGGCTTACTTTTCAAAGCCAATCAACTTTATATTCCTAATTGCTCCATGAGGGAAAATATTGTAAAGGAAAAACATTGTGGGGGTTTGTCAGGACACTTTGGACTTGATAAGACACTTGAACAAGTTAGGAGATTTTACTTCTGGCCTAGGATGTAGTCAGATGTGAGAAAGTATGTGACCGAGTGTGTGGTATGTCAAAGGGCAAAAGGGACAATTTCAAATGCAGGTCTATACACTCCATTACCAATCCCTACCAAACCTTGGGATTCAGTTAGCATGGACTTTGTCTTAGGTCTTCCTAGGACTAAATCAAAATATGACAGTATATATTGTTGTGGATAGGTTTTCCAAAATGGCACACTTTTTTCCATGCAAAGTTACACATGATGCTTCCAATATTGTAGGTTTATTCTTCAAGGAGATTGTTAGACTTCATGGGTTACCCTTAAGCATTATATCAGACCAGGATCCTAAGTTTGTAGGACATTTTTGGAGGACTTTGTGGCATAGGTTAGGGAAAAACTTGTCCTTCTCTTCTTCTTATCACCCTCAATCTGATGGACATACATAGGTGATTAATAGATCCCTTGGTAATTTTTTGAGGTGTTTGACTAAGGACCATGGGGCCACTTAGGATACTATTCTTCCACAAGAAGAGTTCTCATATAATGACTCTGTGAAAAAAAGTACAGGATTGAGTCCTTTTCAAATTGAATATGGGACCCATCCTAGAGGTGTTCTTAAACTCTAAGAAGTGCAAAATATTGAAAGGAGGAGTGCTCAAGCAGATGATTTTGCTTATGTGATGAGGGACATACATCAACAAGTCTAGGATAGATTGATACAAACCACTGAAAAGTATATACAAGCAATAGATGTCAGAAGGAAAAATGTTCAATTCAAGGTGGGAGACATGGTGATGATTCATCTCAAAAAAGAAAGACTCCCTAAGGAGAAGTACACCAAGCTACTCATGAAAAAGATAGGTTCTTTCAAGGTCCTAAAGATATGTGGGACAAATGCATATAAGATAGATCTACACCCTGATGTTGGTCTATCTCCTATATTCAATGTATCTGATATATATGCATATAAAGGTTCTTTGGATGATGTTTGTGTTGCAGGTCCTTCTGATTCTTCTAGTCCAACTATGTTGGAAGGACTTCCTCCACCTCTCAAACCTGAGATTGAGTGTGTATACACCTGAAAATGGTTTGAAGATAATTAATTAAATAAGCAATTATTTAATTAATCCCCCTTCCTAATTTAATTGAATTCATTAAGAAATTTGATTAAATTCTCCCTTTCATCTAATTATTAATAAATCTAAGGATTTATCTAATAGGTTCATTTCAATAGTCCCCTTTGATTAATTAATTCAAATTAATTAATCCCCCCCCCCACTTAAATCAATTCTTCTAATCCTCTAATTAATTAAAACAAATCAATTTATGAGTTGTTGAGAATTAATTAATCTTTTCTATTATTTGAATTTTTAAATTCAAATTACCTACATGCCTCCTAACTTCTAACCACCTAACCTAACCATCTCTCTAACCTAACCCATTCCACCTAACCTTGGGTTTGTCTAACCCTATCCTACCTTGCACATTCTAACCTCCTTATCCTAACTTCCTATGGTGTGGATATTTTCTTCTTGAAACACATGGCACTTTGGCCACATGTCTCCTCTCTTGAACACTTGCCTTTTTATGAGCAAATCTCCTTGACACTTGTCACAATAGAGATGACAAGTGTCTCTTCCTTCAACCTCTTCTCCAACCTCCTCCAATTTGACCCTTGATATCTTCAGACTTAATCTTGATCGTTGATTCCTACCACCTCACCCCTGGCCTTGGAAATCCTATAAATATCCCCAATTTTGGAGCAATAAGGATCCCATATCATTTTCATCTTATGAATTGTTACTATAAGAATATATCTTCTAGCATATCATTTGAGCATTGTTATTATAGGCAATTGCATCTTAAATTTAGTTTAATTTGATAATTTCCTAGCATAATTATTGAATCATGTAGCTTAATCAATCTCTTTTCTAGCTTAATTGCATCATCATCATAGCTTAATCATGCATATCATTAGCTTAATTAGTCTCTTAGATGAACCTAGCATAATCAATCTCATCTTTGCATATCATTATAATTTCAAAAACCTCCATCTAGGTGTAGTCAAGTCACTGGGATTGCTTATCCAGATCTAAGAGCAAATCCATACTCGCATCTCTTAGGAGGCGATAGGTTGCTTTGTCATGGTTTTACCTTTGTTTGATTATTATTTGCTAGCCATGCTTGTAATGATCTATTGAGTGTTTTGTGTTGCAGCTACAGGTATCACACTTCACAAGCACGACATTTTGGCACCCACCATGGGGCCAGAAATCTCATTTCGGCCTCTCAAGCATCATCAAATCTTCATTTCTGGCTGGGTTGGAATCAGAATTTCGTACGAGCTCCTTTATGCAGTGATACGATAATTCTTCCTGACTCGTACAAGATTTTAAGGAGACTAAAGTGTCATACAAGCTCTGTTTTGCACTCGTATGGTTAGGTAAATTGTGTCGTACGAAATTATGTTTTTGTCTTTTCAAAGAAGTTTGCATTTTAAGGGTTTCATGCTTCAATTTGGTTATTACTAATGCTAACCCTAGTCTGTTTATGAGTTTTTCGGCAGCCTAACTGGTATTTATAGGATGATTGTTGAAGATAACATTTTTCAAAGCTTCGTTTCAACAAAACACATCATGACTACTAATGCATCTATTTTGCAGGTTGCCTAGGAGGACTCAACTAAACTCTATGTCTTTTCTAAGTTTTCTAGTCACACTTGATTTTGCTAATGGAAATGAACAATAATGTTTTATGTGTTTTGATGATAGGCAAGTATGCTCTCACCTTTCTTAGGTGATCAGAAAGCTAGACTCATCCTTTTCTTTCATTAGTGCATCTCTTTAGTGGGCCTGCCCTCCCGAGGAGCTAATAACTCTTAGCCATTAAGGCCGATGAGAGGGGAACAACCTAAGTGGGAACAACTAACGCCAAGTTATCCAACCCACTATAAAATAAATGTGATTTAATGAAAATCAATTCAATGGTAGTGCTCAGGAATAGCTCTCCTCCGTATCTTCGGGTATATCAAACCTTGGTTTTCAAGGCCGAGAGACCTCTTAATTGAGTATTATACCCTGATGCATCGAATGAATCCCTTACTAGTTTCGGTTAAATTAGAAGCTACCCGATTCACCTCCAAAAGGGTGATAATATTTGTGTAAGAGAGATAGTAGCTCTCCCAAGACACTTTCCATATCATGCCCCCATTAGCATTTGGAATCGGATAATACAACGTTGAGAATCCATTGCGTGAGACTCAGCAGTCGTATTCTGATTAGCTATTGGGTGTGTACCTAAGCTTGCAAGAAAAGGTTTTCTCTCTCAGCCAACTTCCTTAGGTAGCATATTATGCTTGAGGTCACTTATCATATTGTGTGTTTGCTATGTATTCATCCCTAAAACAGAAAATCAGACATTTAAAATTGGAAAACATAAGCAAAAAATCAAACATCAATGATCAAAAATCTGTCCAAACAACATTTTTTGCCTTTGTTCTATCTTGAGTCGTATGAGCTTTTGCTTTGTCGTACAAGCCTTCTAGTTTATTGTTTTTCTCAGTAAGTTTTGTTGTACGAGTCCTCTATTTTATCATTTTACTCAGTAAGTTTTGTCATACGAGGCCTTTGGTTTATCATTTTGCTCAGTGGGAATTGTCGTATGAGCTTCTGATTTTTCATATGAAATTCCTAATTTGTCGTATGGGCCTGTATGTATTGTCGTCTGAAGCTACTTAAACTATCATATGAACTTTTGTCTCTGTTGGTTCAGAACTGTCTTCTTGCACATCTTTTTCAGGTCTATCATATTTGTTCAGTCAATTTGCAGTAATAAAAAATGTTTGTTATCTATCAATTTATGCTTGAATTATCTTCTTGGTTAGCTTGGTCAAGTTATCATCTGTCAAATCAGACTTTAGAAATAAACACCTCAATATTTTCAAGTACTCACCCTCAACAAGTTCAAGGTCTAAACATCTCAAAGTGCATCATCAACCTCTTTGATAAACTTATCACACAAAACACAGTTTCTCATCAGGATCTATCATCCATTATCAAAAAACTACAACGTTTGGTTAGGATAACCTTGTCCCACATCATAGGATATAGCATTCCTATTGGACTTGGTTTTTTATCAAATCATCATCATTGCACTCCAAAATTGAAGATCAAAAAAACTTGCCAACTTTTAAACACTTGACCCATCTTTTCGTGTCTTATCACTCTATCACATTTACATTGACAATTGATCCCTTATCAAAACAACTTTTATACAATCGAATCCTAGCACAATATCTAACACATGTGTATGCCCATTTTAACCAGAGCTCAGAGACAGAAAATCACAGAGATGGAAATCGAAACATTGGAAATAATTGAAGAGCATATAACCATGGAACACGAAGATGAAATACAAGTTGAAGAAGAGATAACATAACAACATGTCAAAGACATCAAAAAAGATCCCCAATTCGATAAATTTATGGAGAAAATATTGGAGGGAGACAAAGAAAAATATTTTCTAATGTTAGCAAGAATTGGTGCTACACTCCCCCAAGATTTTGATGTGAACAAATTGACACAAGAGAAAAGTGACCCTCCTCCTAGTAATGAACAATATGAGGATATTTTTTGTCTTAAAATGAATGACACATCAATTCCTAGTAATACTAGAACTAGTGAGGAAACTTACATTCCCAAAAGAGATGAAGTTGAAATTATGAATACTATTCAACCTAATGAAGATACAAGAAGGACTAGAGATTACACAAGACGAGATCCAGATCCCCCTAGAATACAAAATCATGGTTATGCAAGAAAACTTCATGTTGATAATCCTATCACAACTCTCACGCAACAACTACAAACACCGCAAACACAAATTCAAGATATGCAGAGAGGAAATGTTAGAAGATACTCACTTCAAGAAATATGTCCTTATCCATTTGACATAAATATATACATGATAACATTTTCTATAGGTTTTGAAACTCCTAGATACAAAAAATATGATGGAAGCACTGACCCTCAAAATCATATATGATAATTTTGCACAATGAGTATGGAGTTTGCACATGAGGATACCTACTTAATGAGATGATTTCTGAAAAGCTTAACTGGACTAGCTATGGAATGGTTCTCCAAACTTCCACCTGGAATCAGATCATTCTTAGAATTGGTGGATAATTTTGTTTCACAATACTCTTACAACATACAACATGAAGTAACAATTCTAGACCTATGTAATGCCAAACAAAAGAGTGGAGAACCTTTCATGACGTGTTTACAATGATGGAGATGATTAGCTTCACAATATCCTCGTACAGTGCCAGAGTATGAAAAAATGGACATATTCATCGACAACCTAAATGATCAAATGAGTTATCATCTAAAAATGAAACGAAATAAATTTTTTGGAAAGATGATTGATAATGGAATCAAAATGGAAGAAGCCATGATAAAGAAAGGTGAGTTGAAAATATACAAAGATGGAGTTCATCCTTCTAACAACACTAATAACAATAATCACAATGATAAGCCAAAGTTTTGGAATAGAAATCATAATATCATCAATGATGGAATAGTGAATAACAATAATGTGAAACCAAAGCAACCAGTTTTTAATTTATCTCATCACTCAGCAGCAGCTCAACAAATAAATCATCACCAAAAAGTAACTATCAAAAATTTCTTTCAAAGACAATTTACAAACATTGGTGAACCCCTTGGATCAGCACTAAAGACACTTCTTGCAAACAAATTGATTACCTTGCCAGAAGAAAGGAACTACAAACCTCAAGTAAAACCACCTTGGTGGAATGATAACCATTATTGCAATTTCCATCGAAACAAGGGACATCACACAGATAATTGTCAGTGATTGAAGCATGTCATTAAAGATTTGATTGATAATGGAGTAATAACTATGGATGGACATACAACAAATGAATCTCATACAGTTTTTAAAACTCTGCTTCCAAACTATGAGAAGGGTGAATCATCAACAACAAATAATGGTAAGGGTAAAGTGAAGGTAAACTATGCTCATACATATGATAGTGTGGTAACCATGATTGTAGTTAAAGAAAAGAAAAATCAAGAACCTGCTCATGCTATCACAAGGAGCAAAGCTAAAGTTGTTTTTATGGGTCCTACAACAAACACATTATCCACTAACAATACAATATAGTGGATCAATTACAGAAAACACCCACCCAAATATCCATCTTGGAACTTTTAAAGCTTTCACTTGCACACAAAGAAATTCTTGAACGAGTATTAGTAGATACAACAGTGTCTAAAGATGTAGATATAGATCGATTCCAAACCATGGTGGGACACCTCACAACTCCTCACTACTTATCATTCACTAAAGAAGATGACATGTCCTTGCAAAATCCCCATAACGCTCCCTTGCATATCAAAGTCATCATTTATAAGACATGAGTTATATGCATCCTAATAGATGGAGGAACTGGTTTAAATATTTACTCTTTGATTCTAGTTCATGGTTTGGGTTATTCAGAAGATGCAGTTGATCCTCAGAAAAAAATCACCATAAAAGCCTATGATGAGGAAGAGCATTCTTCTAAAGGAATTGTGATGTTACCCATCAGAGTAGGAACTTTGCGGAAAGACACAACATGCCAAGTTCTAGACTTAGATTCAACATATAACATACTCTTGGGGAGACCCTGGATACATGAAATACAAGCTATGCCATCAACATATCATCAGTGCTTAAAGTTTCCATATAATGGGAAAGAAATCACGATCTCAGCAAACTCAAATCCCTTTCAGTACTGTAGTAATCTCAAACCAGCTCAATAAGTCATTGTTCCTCATAATAGGGAGGCATCATCTTCAAACACACAATCTAAAGAAAAATCATTTGCCTCAATTTTGTCAAGTATGGAAAAAAAAATGCAACTAAGAGATCAAGGGAATGGAGAATATTCAATATCACAATTACCACTTTCTCCTAAATCCTTTGGAAAACCATCAAACTCTAAACAACAACCAATTGTAAAACATCTTCCAATATTTGATGGAGCATTTGTTAGTGCTGGAACCTTATCAGAGGAAACAAAAGACAAAGATGTGCTACAGTGGCTATATAAGGATGAAGAAGTTCAACAAAAGATCAACAATGTCCGCATACCTACAGAAAAGTATGGAAAAGGATTTAACATTCTTAGAAAGATGGGATACACTAGAATAGGTCCTATAGGGAAAAGAAAAGAAGGTATATCAAAACCTATCCAACCTTACACTCAACAGGCTATAGACAAAATAGGCTTAGGATATGGAAAAGTCACACTACCAGAAGACACATCTTTTAGCCAACAATAAGAGGAATATGAAAATAGACAAGAACAACTGGCAATTGAAAGAGAAGAAACATTAGCTAAGAAACAAACACAAACAACTATGAAATGGGAAAAGAAGCAAACTTCAAATCAACAAGAGAAACAAACCAATGATACCTCCCAACTAGCATTAAATCTCAATCAAAACAAGAAAGAAGCTAATACAAGTCAAGGAGAGCTCATAGTAAAGTTGACAGAGCTCAATCTCAGTCCTGAAGAAGTTGAATATGAAAGAAGAAAAGATATAACAAGAAAAGTTGAAGAAACAAATCAAATACTATATGAAAAAATCTATAGATTGCAGGCTGCAAGTGATACAGATTCTAATGAATGGGAATGGGATTCCTATCACTCTGAAGAATCAACTAAAGAAAATTTCTTCGAAGAAGATGTAGGAGTTGATGTAGTTCACATGTATGCAGGGCAAACGTTAGGAACTAGTTCACTTGAATTAGAATCACATTGGGCTGACTTGGATTTAATCGAGGATGATCAGGAGCTCCTTGAGAGAGATCATTCTGATGAGGGTACCATTCTAGACATGGACATATATATCAAAAACTTTGATACATCCATCATGACTCTTAATACTTTCAAAATATCTCAACCTAATGACACCCTACCTCTAATCCACCCTAAGCTTATTGATTGGGAAAATGAAGGACATACTGCCATGGATACCTTTCAAAATGACCATGCCATATCCATATATCTTAATGCAATCGAACCTACAACAACTCTCACTAGGAACTTCAACAACATATCTTCCAATCAAGTGGGTGCCAAATCTCCTAGTCGCAAAAACAAAAATAAAGAAAACAATATCAGGTCTAATGCTGAAAACCATTTCTTGGCAACATTAGATCAAGAAAAAAGTAAAAAGAAAGGATGCATCTAATGGTGAAAACCTCCTCGAGGCACCGAAAGATGGGAGATTTGGCACTTTACTTGCACACTATCAAGAAAGATCATCCATTTTTATCGAACCAACATAGACAGTTAACAATGGGACAACAAAACAACCAAAGATCCTACATCTAGTCACTTCTCTATCAGAAGAAGAAATGCAACAATTTATAGAATTCTTCAAATGACAGAAAATCAATTTTGCTTGGTCATATGCAAACATGCTAAGGTTGGATTCAGAGCTTATTATGCATCACTTGAATGTTAGTCTTGGAGCTAAACTAGTCAAACATAAATTAAGGAAAATGCATCCACATATCACTCTCCCGTTCAAAGCATAACTAAATAAATTATTGGATGTAGGATTCATCAGACTTATAGCATATCCTCAATGGGTATCCAACATCGTTCCTATTTCAAAACTAGATAAAAGCATTAGAATATGCATAGACTTCAGAGATCTTAATAACACATGTCCAAAGGATTTCCTTTGCCTAACATTGACATCATTATAGATTTAACTACTGGACACTCCATATTTTCTCTAATGGATGGTTTCTCCAGATACAATCAGATTAAAATAGCACCTAAAGATCAAGAAAAGACAGCTTTCACATGTCCGTGGGGTACTTTCTGCTGGAATGTCATGCCTTTTGGACTAAAGAACGTAGGTGTTACATATTAGAGAGCTATGACAACAATATTCCATGACATGATGCATACATTCATGGAAGACTATGTGGATGACATCTTGGCAAAATCATACAACAGAGAAGACCATATAGGAATACTAGAAAAGATCTTTGAGAGGTTAGAACAATATAAGCTATGACTCAATCCTAAGAAATGTGCCTTTGGTGTCACTTCATGCAAGTTATTGGGATACATTGTTTCAGCTAGAGGTATCAAAGTGGATCTAGCTAGGGTAAAAGCAATCATGGAGATGGCATCTCCCAAGAATATAAGTCAACTAAGATCAATCCAAGGAAGACTCCAGTCGATCAGAAGATTTGTTGCTCAACTAGTAGATAAATGTCAACCATTTACTCATCTATTACACAAAAATGTTCATTTTAAATGGGACCATGAATGTGAGGACGCATTCAACAAGATCAAGGCATATCTCATGCAACCGCCCATCCTAATGTCACCAATTCCTGGAAAGACGTTATTACTCTATGTATCAACCACCGAAGCATCATTAGGAGTTTTGCTTGCACAAGAAGATAATGAAGAAAAAGAATGAGCCATCTACTACATCAACAAAATATTAGTGGGATACGAGATCAACTATTCTCCAGTAAAAAAAGATGTTTGGCAGTAGTTTTTGCTTCTAAAAAATTAAGACACTATCTACTATCTCACTCCATCAAGTTGATATCTAAAATCAATCCATTAAAGTATTTACTTAGCAAGGCAACATTAACAGGATGATTAGCAAAATGGATCATGATTCTAAGTGAGTTTGATATTGAGTATGTTGACAGAAAAACTATAAAAGGACAAATCATTGTAGGTCAACTACCTGAGGCACCACTTCAGGATAATCATCCTTTACAGATTGAATTTCCTAATGCTGATATCCTAACAGTCACAACAAAAACATGGCAATTATACTTTGATGGTTCATATACACAACATGGATCAGGAGTGGGTATTCTATTTATCACACCACAAGGTCATACAATCCCAAAAGCATACACATTAAGCTTTCCATGCACCAACAACATAGCAGAGTATAAAGCTTTGGTTACAGGTATCAAAATGGCTATAGAATGGAACATTACACAACTTCAAGTCTTTGGAGACTCTCAGCTCGTCATCAATCAAATCAATGACGATTATCAAACAAAGGATGAAAAGTTAATGCCTTATAAAAAGATGGTTGATGATATCAAGAAATAATTTGTAGAAATAAATTTCCAGCAGATTCCAAGGAATGACAACAAAGCAACATTGCCATGGCTACACTTGCTTCTCTCCTTCAGACATAGGAAAATCAACAGCGTTATGAATTCCTGGTAGAAGAGTTTTTTTACCCTGCTCATAATTGTCCTAACTCCCAAACTATATGTCACCTTGTTGGGCATGATTCCTCCCGTTACGGCCAAACTTACACATACCTAAAAGATAATATCCTCCCTCCTAAGTTATTGAAAAATAAAAAGAGAAACTTTATTCGCCAATCCTCCCATTAAACTCTTGTCGCAGATTCCCTATTTAAACAAGGTCTAGATGGTACTCTTTAAAGATGTCTCGAACAAGAAGAATTTGAGAAGGCCTTACATGAAGTCCATAATGACATTTGTGGCACTCATTCAAGTGGTCTTACCCTTTTGAAAAAACTCATACGCTTGGACTATTATTGGCCAACTATGGAACGAGATTCTTTTTAGATAGCTAGAACATGCAAACAGTATCAGATCCAAGGGAATTTGATTCATGCACCAACACAAGAACTTCTTGCTTTGGCAACATCTTGGCCTTTCTGTCAATGGAGTCTTGATCTAGTAGGAAAATAAATCCTTCTTCATCTAATAGTCACAAATTCATCCTGGTAGCTATAAAATATTTCACAAAATGGATTGAGGCAGTACCTCTCACAAATATCACAAGAAAACAAATTGCTGCATTTATCTTGAACTACATCATCTATCGTTATGGAATACCCATGACCATTATCACTGATAACGACTATTCAAGAATTAGGATGTACAAGAGCTATGTGAGAAATTCAAGATCCAACATAGATTTTCCACACCCTACTTCCACAAGGGAATGGGCAAGAAGAAGCATCAAACAAAACTATTATGAAAATCCTCAAAAAGACAGTAAATGATGTTGGCAGAGAATGGCATATTTAATTAAACCCTTCTCTATGGTCCTACTGTACCAGTATCTGCATGCCAATAGGTGCCACACCTTTCTCTCTTGTTTATGGATCAGAAGCAATACTGCCAATAGAAGTAGAGATACCTTCTCTATGAGTATTATTAAAAGGTCTTATTTTAGATGAAGAACAATGAGTATCTAGACTGTAGGAGTTAGAATTGATCCATGAACAAAGACAAAATGCCTTTGATCATTTAAAGGTATATCAATAAAGAATGTACCGAATTTATAATCACAGGGTCAAACCATGAATCTTTCAAGTTGGGGAACTCGTACTAAAGGAAAATCCACACAACTAGGTAGATCAAGAAAAGAAAGGAAAGTTTGAACCAAATTGGTTAGGTATGTTTGTGATCATAACAGTATTTGGGTCAGGAGCATATCAGCTATCAATGCAGGATGGAGATCAGCTTGATGAACCCATCAATAGCATGAAAAAGAAGAAATTTTATGTCTGAAAAAGAAAAAACAAATCCAAAAACAATGAAAAAGTAGAAAAATCCAAAAATAGTGAAAAAGAAGAAAATCCCCAAAAAAATCAAATATGAGAAAAAGTGCAATAAAAATAGATGGTGAAAACCTAGCAAATAGGCACTATGTGTCAACTAGCTCTTCCATCTATTAGTTCATGCATCCTTCTGCTTGCATTCTTTTCCATCAATGTTGTTCATATTCATAATAAAGTCTTTGTACATACGCAGGCATCTCGGGTGGCTTCTTGCCATGGTTTGGGTCATTGGGTATATCATACTAAATTTGTTTCTAGGTTTGGGGCAAAACCCTACACCTAGCTGGGGGCAAAAGTTTTGATCATTTTGAGCTTAATCAAATAGGTAGAACAACAATTAGACAGCTCTTATCAACTGAAAACTGAGACATATCCAACATTGAACATGAGATCAAATTGTCAACCATCAAACTATCACAAAGTCAGTCTAAGCACATGGATGATATTTCTTTTGGATAATGATTTTAACATGATTGTTCAACTTTTCTATCTTGATTTTTGCTATCATGATTTCTGAGTGACTCCAGGATGTCTTTGACTAGAGAAACAAGGAAGGAACATGATATTTTTCTTGTCTATTGTCTGTAAATTAATCATTAATATGTGCAAATTTGTCTCAAGACATGATCATTAGAGTATCATTGAAGACAATTTCGATTTGCGTATTGAAATGATTAATACTACTTGTTTTACGCAAGCAACACTCAGGTCATCTTGGTTCAATTATACCTCGATGCTTGTGCTAACTTGCCATATCAAAATCCAGGAAAGTCATGCTCAAGTCATCATGGTTTAATTACACCATCAATGTTTGCACTTACTTCCCATATTTATAAAAGCTCAATGATGACAAAACGCAATAACCCAGTGACTGATCCGGTCCTAGATTTGGATTTCATTTGCATTTATATTGCATTTCATTCTTGCATGGGATCCTGCATGCTCATTCTATCCAAGGTTAAATCTATCGCAGGAATCATCAAGGTATCATCATAAGTGTATATGCAATCAGAATGATGACTCATCTCTCTCCAAATATTATCGACCTAGCAAAAATCTTATATTTCTTCCCTCAACAGAACCAACATCAGCATATCTAAATTTTTCCTGCAACTTGATATCAACAAATTGTTAATTCTTTATCCAATCAACCTTATCAATTCTATTAATCAATTGCATCTGAATAGATCATATCAGGTCTTATACAGGATGTCTCTTTCTTGAAACTAGACATTCTAATCATGTCTTATACATGATATATCATTCCTAAAACCAGACGCTTTGATCATCTTTGTCTTATACAGGAGGTGTTAGCTTTGATCATCTTTGTCTTATAGGTGTCATTCCTGAAACTAGAATGAATCTCGATCTTATCAATCTAATAAATCAAGCTTTATCAATAATCAAAAACCACATCACCATGATTGTAAAACTCACATTTTCATCAACCACAATTGCTGACATCAAATCATTTCTAATCGAGATATCAATTTCACAAAAAATCCAAAAACTCCAATGATCAATTATCTCAATTGATCTCCCGAGGGGGCATCATCATATCAAAATCTATCAATCAATAGCTAGGGCATCTTGTCGAACCAATATCATCATCAAAATGAGATTATTCTTTGAATCAACGCATCATCACACCTCGCTTCAAAGAGGGGCAAAATGTATACACCTTAAAATGGTCTGAAGATAATTAATTAAATAAGCAATTATTTAATTAATCCCCCTTCCTAATTTAATTGAATTCATTAAGCAATTTGATTAAATTTTCCCTTTCATCTACTTATTAATAAGTCTAAGGATTTATCTAATAGGTTCATTTCAATAGTCCCCTTTGATTAATTAATTCAAATTAATTAATCCTCCCCCCACTTAAATCAATTCTTCTAATCCTCTAATTAATTAAAACAAATTAATTTATGAGTTGTTGAGAATTAATTAGTCTTTTCTATTATTTAAATTTTTAAATTCAAATTACCCACATGCCTCCTAACTTCTAACCACCTAGCCTAACCATCCCTCTAACCTAACCCATTCCACCTAACCTTGGGTTTGCCTAACCCTATCCTACCTTGCACATTCTAACCTCCTTATCCTAACTTCCTATGGTGTGGATATTTTCTTCTTGAAACACATGGCATGTTGGCCACATGTCTCCTCTCTTGGACACTTGCCCTTTTATGAGAAAAGCTCCTTGAAACTTGTCACCACAGAGATGACAAGTGTCTCTTCCTCCAACCTCTTCTCCAACCTCCTCCAATTTCACCCTTGATATCTTTGGACTCAAACTTGACCATTGATTCCTACCACCTCACCCCTAGCCTTGGAAATCCTATAAATACCCCCCATTTTGGAGCAATAAGGATCCCATCTCATTTTCATCTTATGCATTATTACTATAGGCATATATCTTCTAGCATATCATTTGAGCATTGTTATTATAGGCAATTGCATCTTAGATTTAGTCTAATATGATCATTTCCTAGCATAATTGTAGAATCATGTAGCTTAATCAATCTCTTTTCTAGCTTAATTGCATCATCATCATAGCTTAATCATGCATATCATTAGCTTAATTAGTCTCTTGGATCAACCTAGCATAATCAATCTCATCTTTGCATATCATTATCATTTCAAATCCTCCATCTAGGTGTATTCAAGTCACTAGGATTGCCTATATAGATCTGAGAGCAAATCCATACTCGCATATCTTAGGAGGTGATAGGTTGCTTTGTCATGGTTTTACCTTTGTTTTCTTATTATTTGCTAACGAGGCTTGTAATGATCTATTGAGTGTTTTGTGTTGTAGCTGGAGGTATCACATTTCATAGGCATGACATAGTGCATTTTGGATCAAAGCGTTAGCAAGAAGACAAGGAGGAAGACTTACTTGGAGTACCTAGTCAAATGGAATAATCAACCTTTGGAGGATGCTGCATGGATGACTTCTGAAGCCATTGAGAAGATCAGAACTAGATTTGCATACATCCCAACTTAAGGGACTTGAGTTTTTTTTGGGCCTGGGAGTATGGTGCAGAGAACCTTCTACTACACCTCTATTTCAAGCACATGGTGGTGTCTACATTTTCATTTGTGATGTAATAAAGGGTTGGATAAATGATCACCCTTGATGTAATTGAATGCCTATTTGTATGGTTAATAATCTCTTAGGTGAGCATATAAACCTAGAGGTCTATTAGCCCATGAAGGCTTGGAATTTGGATTTTCAATGTTGGTGTGTTGAGGATGTTGTCTTAGGTGTTTGGAGTCTAAAAATGACAAAGAATGACCTTTTATGTGTTTCCATAAGGTCTAAGTGGTTAATAACCAATGTTGTCTTAAGTTGCAAAATGTTGCATTTGTTGTCAAGCAATTTTTTAAAGCTGCCGTTAGGATGCCAACTACTTCTCCAACTGTCCTAACTATTCAAATTTTCATTATGGATATTGGAAAAGGTTGATATATGCTTAGAAAACTATGGGAAAGATAGAGTAGAAATTTTGGTAGTTTGGTGGAGAAAGTGAATAGAACAAGTCTGATTTTGCCATAACAGCGACATTTTTTCCGTATTGTCCGTACAGGGTGTGAGATCCACTGATGAGTTTTTGATTTGATTAGAAAGAGCCATGAAATACCATTTCAATGCATTTGGTCTGACCTCTAGAATTGAAGTTGAGTGAAGTTATAAGTGTTTTACCCTCTGTAGGCCTAAAACCCTCCATTTTCAAGGGTTACAATGCAAATGGAACCCTAACTTTCAATCTACTCATTAGGATCTGATGGCCATTGGTAGAATGAAAGTTAGGGGAATTTATTTTGAGATTCTAGAGGGGTGACGTCAGAGGATTTGGTTGGTAACCTTACCACTAAGCCCTAGTCTAAACTGTTTGAGGGTTTAGATTAGAATAGATGCGTTTCATTGAGAATACTATGAGTAATGATGAGATGATGAGTTGAATTGATGGAATTTGAGTATTTAGACATAGAAGAAACCTCCTAAAGAGTTGGAAGCTTCCTATGATCCCATTCTCATATACCTCCTTTGTAAAACCTGTCTAACTTGATTAATTAGGCCTGTGAACCAAGTAGGTGTTGAAGAGTGTAGGAATAGGGTGGAATTCCAATATTTTGGAATCTAATAGTAATCCAAAAAGGGTGTCTCAAACCTAAATTTTTTTAGGGTGTTGTTTGGTATAATTTGGAGAAAAATCCCAAAAGATAGTGAAATAGGGCTACTAAGTGGTAGGCCTAACTAGTAGGCCTATGTAGGCCTCAAAAGCTAATATTTGCCTTGTCTTTCAAAATAGCATTGTGGGAGATCTTGATAGGTCTTAGGAAGTGTGTAGAAGTGTTGTGCCATCCCTTGTTAGGGTTAAGAATCCATTTTCACACTTGAGGTGTGCTTGTAGCCTTGAGTGAGACTCAAGGGATAGAAGGCCAAGGTGTGTAGGTGGGTTTATCACCTTACTACTACCAACCTCTGCATCAAAGTAAAAATAAAGGTTTCCTATCCTTCACTTACAAGGCCATCCAATCCATCGACATCTAAGTCACCACCTATGGTCCAGGGAGGAGAAGTAGCTCAACTAAATACAAGTACTGATGTCCTTGGTATGGCATTAGTCCCCTATGATGATGATGATGAGCCTGATACTACAAGATAAACTGAACCAAATGAGTCTTATCTTTTAGAGTAGATTATTGAATTAGAAAATAAACTAGAAGAATCAGAAAAAACAATTAGCTGGGTAGCAAATGGATATAGTTAGCTCAGTGCTAACTCATTTAAATGAGAAAGTTGATAGTAGGTTAAATAGTATTCTGTTGGCATATGTGCAAGAGTATGATGACATGATGATATTGTATGTTGTCATTGATGTCAATATGCTGAGAAGTAAACCGGTATATTGATGTTAAGCAACTGGCAAAGAGAACCGGTATGGTGGTGTAAACCGGTATATGTGCAATAAGTGAAGCAGTATGTGTGTCCAAGTGAACCAGTATGATGTTGTGAACCGGTATGATGTTGTGAACCGGAACCGATATGTCGGAATGAGAACCGGTACATGGAATGTGGTAGGACTACTGGTTGGTAGTCTTAGCTTCAAGGTTTCCGGTTGAAGTGTTCCAAGCCTGTGTGATTCAACTGATGACATTGTGTGATGAGTTAGCATTGTAATGGAGATTAGATCATGTTGCCATGTTAGCCTCATGCACGTGAAGGATCTTGCATGAAGGAGATTGATCCTATCTACCTCAGGAAAGTGCAAAGTCTCTACAAACGATAGAGAACACGTGATGGATTATCACCTCCAAGAAGCGGTGAAGAACGAATGATGGAGAATGTCTTGAGATCTGTTCAAGACCATTGAATTCAAATGTAAAGTGCTCAATGGTCAGGATTGAACTGATCAATTGCTTAACCTAAGTGTTTAGGGTTTAGGGTTTATGTTGCTGACCTATCTATGTTCTATAAGGTCAATGTTGTGTTTCATGTTGAGGTTGTTGGCAAATGTTGTGAGTGTATCTAAATGTAGAGATACATGATTCTTGCCAGACCAGATAAAAGGATTGATACCTGCATAGTGTGTATGCAGAAGGAAGGAACTAAAGTGGATTTGCATTGGAATTGAGTGCTATTACCAAATCATTGTAATACCTGTTGATCTTTAACTACTTCAACAGTTGGAAAATCCCTTAATTGGGTAGCTTTAACCAGCTTGTTGTAAATCGTTTAACAGGGTGACTCAAAGCCATTGAGTTCATAAAATCCTCTAACAAGGTAACCTCTAAAAGGGTTTAACCCTTAATCGAGTATTCTAGCCATCCCTTAACCGGGTGATCCCTAACAAGATCGGTTCCTAACATAACTTGTTGTAATAGTCTTTAACTAGACTAGGCTCCTAATAGAGCGGACTTCTAAAGAGTTCAAATACAGCTTGTGGGTATTCATCCCCACCATGGTTTTTCCCAGTTGGGTTTCCATGTGAAAAATATGTGTGTCATGTGTGATGCCTCTTTCATGTGATGCTTTGTTATTTTCTGTCAAGTGGTGAATCATGTTATGCTAGTAAATTATTATATCTCTGATGATAGATTATCTATTTATGCATAAGGACAAAGTGGAAATGAGGAAGTAGGTTGTATGGAAAGCTAAGTGTTGCAGGTTTATGTCTTTCCCAGTAGAATTGTGTTTAACAGGTAGTAATCTGGTTCTGACTGGTGTTAGTGATTGCCAGTCAAGTTCACTGTTTGTAGTCAAACCGGTTAGGAAAAAGTTATTGTGCCTGTACTAATTCACCCCCCCTCTCAGTACCGATTTGGTACTCACCGTTCATCATTGAGTTATCAATTGGTATCAGAGCATCCTCTAGGTCCTCTGTGTTGTAAGCTTAACCGCTTGAGGGAAAGATCCTATTGTAATGATGAAGAGGAAAGGTCCAAAGTTCAATAGAGATAACTTTAAAATATGGAAGGATAGAATGAAGATATACATCGAAAGCATGGGTGGTCAACATTGGAGCTATGTTGAGAACGTTTATGTTATCCCTAGTGGTACTCTCATCGATGACCAAAAGAGAGAGATTCAGGAGAATGGGAAAGTCATGGAAGCCCTAATCAGTAGCTTATCTGACATTGAGTTTATTGATGTCTAGGATAAAGACAATCCCAAAGAAGTATGGGATACTCTTGAGAATATCTATGGTGGTGATGAGCATATAAAACAAGCTAAGGAAGAAAGCCTTAGAGGGAAGTTTGAAGACATGTAGATGGTTGAAGGTGAGACCATTCAACAATATGGAATACGAATCAAAATCATTGTTGGAGATATCAAGAGTGCAGGTGGTAAAATGGAAGATTCCACTGTTGTCAGCAAAGTTTTGAGATCCTTATTACCAGTCTATGCAATAAGGGTTGCTGCTATTCAGGAGTTGAGATCAATAGACAAGACTAAGGTATCCCTAGACTCCATCATTGCAAAGTTGACAGTCTATGAGCTAAATATTTTTGATAGTAGTGTTCAAAAGACCGAATCAGCTTTTAGAGCATCTATTGCACCATCCAAAAAAGGAAAAGAAGAAAGCACCAGCGGTGAACCAAGATAGAGCACAAAAATGGATGATGAGGAGATTCTAATGGAATTTGAAGCTCTGCTTGCCAAGAGACTTCCTAAGAGAACCAGAAAATACAGAGGTAAGCTTCCTTTGAAATGATTTTCTTGTAACCGGATAGGACACATCACTATAAATTGTCCCAATTGTGATAGCAAGGACAAACCGAAAAGGTTCAAGATATTCAAAGGAGGAACTAGAGAAACTATTTTGTAGCAGTTGATGAAGGTGTCATAGATGAGGAATCAGAAGATGAAGAAAATGAAGACATTGTGTTTGTTGCAATCAAGGAAGATGTGTTAGACAAAAAGGCTCTTATCTCCCGCTTTGATAATTCAAATGAGTGGATTATTGACAGTGGTTGTTCTCACCATATGACTAGTGACTGGAGCAAGTTTATATCTCTAGAAGAGTATGATGGTGGTGTGGTTCACTTTGGTAATGATGCACCATGTATGGTCAAAGGCAGAGGGTCCATCTCTCTAAATGGAAAGAGCAGTGCTGACAATGTGTATTGGGTGGAAGGTCTTAGACACAATCTATTAAGTGTTGCCCAACTGAATGACGATGGACTAACTTTGGAATTCAAAAATGGAGTGTGCAAAATCAAAGGAAAGAATGGTGAATTGATGGCCACCGGTATGCAGACCAAAGGTAACTTATTTCAGCTGAATGCAAATATAAGTACATGTCTTATGGCTAAGTTCAATGATACCTGGATATGGCATAGGAGACTCTGCCATGTAAACTTTGATAACATAGTAAAGGCTAGTAAGATCAAGGCAGTTAGAGGACTACTGATGCTGAGCAAACTAGAAAATCCTTTGTCCAGAAAATGTCAACTGGGGAAAATGTCTTCCTTAACCTTCAAAGTTAAATCTTTCACTGCTGACAATTTACTTGATGTTGTGCATACTGATTTGTGTGGTCCTATGAAGACTAGGAGTGTGCAGGGAGATAGGTATTTTATGATTCTTACAGATGATTTCTCAAGAATGATGTGGGTCACATTCTTGAAGGACAAATCTAAAGCCTTTGGAAAGTTCAAAGCTTTCAGAGAACTGGTAGAAAAGGAAAGTGGTAAAAGAATCAAATGCCTTAGAACTGATCAAGGAGAGGAATTCACTTCCAGTGAATTCAACAAATATTGTGAAGAGAATGGCATCAAGAGGCAATTGTCTGCCCCCCGGACTCCACATCAGAATGACCTAGCAGAGAGAAACAACTGGACTATGGTTGAAGCGGCTAGAACTATGTTGATCTAAGGAAAAGTTGCTCACACCTTTTGGAGAGAAGCGGTGAGCACTGCAGTCTACACAATGAACTGGGTACTCATCAAAAAGGGAAAGGATAAGACTCCTTATGAGTACTAGACCGGTAAGACACCAGTGGTAAGCTACTTTAGAGTGTTTGGTAGTAAATGTTACATCAAGAGGAGTGAACATCAGAGCAAGTTTGATGCTAAATGTGGAGGGAATATTCCTAGGGTATTCCACTAAGAGAAAAACTCTCAAATGTTTGAACAATAAGACTTAGAGAATTGTTGAAAGCATCAATGTTAGGGTTGATGAAAAATCTAGAAAACCTAAGGAAACCGGCAGTGAGCAAGTAGGAGATGAACCGGTAGTAACCTTCTAGGAACTGGTTGCAAATTAGCCTAGTACCAGTAATTGTGCTCCTACGCTGATGGATGCTGAGGCTAAAGGAGATGAGGATGAAGAAGAAAAGAAAGAGGAATCTTTTAAGAACATACCTTGGTATGTCAAACTCAATCATGATCCAAAGCAAACCGTAGGAGACAAGGATGCAGGAATCCTTACAAGAAGAAAGGTTAGAGAAAACTCATTTATGATCTCTGAATTTGAGCCTAAATAATTCAAAGAGGCACATAAAGATGAATATTGGATCAAGGCAATGGAAGAGGAATTTGATTAGATAGAAAATAATGGTACATGGTCCTTGGTACCCAAACAGGAACATAAAAATGTCATTGGTACCAAATAGGTTTTCAAAAATAAGCTGAATGAAGATGGGACAATGATATAAAACAAAGCCAGACTAGTGTGTAAGGGGTATGCTCAAGAAGAAGGAGAAGACTATGGAGAAACCTTTTCTCCAGTAGCTAGATTGGAAGGAGTTCGTATGCTTCTTGCATATGCAGCTTTTAAAGGATTCAAGGTATACCACATGGATGTAAAATATGCATTCCTAAATGGAATACTTGAAGAGGAGGTGTATATAGAGCAACCAGATGGGTTTTCCCTATCAAAAGATAGTGACATGGTGTAGGCTACATAAAGCCTTGTATGGACTAAAGCAGGCACTGAGAGCATGGTATGGATGCTTGCATTGCCATCTTGTGAAGATTGGATTTGAAAGAACAAGTGAAGATAGCAATATCTACTTGAAATCAGAAGGAGATCAGATTCTGATCTGTGAAGTATTTGTTGATGACATCATCTTTGGAGGAGATGACAAGATGAGTCATGATTTTGTAGATGAGATGAAGAAGGAATTTGAGATGTCACTCATAGGGGAGATTAATTTCTTCATTGGATTGCAGATTCAACAAATGAAAGATGGAATCTTTATTACTTAGTCCAAGTATGTCAAAGAGGTGTTGAAGACCTTTGGCATGGAAGACAGTAAACTGGTTGGTACACCAATGGTGACCGGTTGTAAACTATCAAAAGAGGATGACTCAGCATTGGTAAATGAGAAGGAGTATCGATCTATGATTGGTAAGTTGCATTATGTAGTGCATAGCAGACCGGACATTGCACATGCAATGGGTATTACCGCTCGGTTTCAGCAAAGCCCAAGAGAATCTGACTTGGTAGTAGTCAAGAGGATTCTTAGATATCTGAAGGGAACTATTGACTATGGGTTATGGTATGCATACAATAATGAGTTCAACCTGAAAGTGTTCACAGATGCTGATTGGGCTAGTAATGTAGATGATCGGAAGAGAACAACCAGTGGTGCATTCTTTCTCGGTGGTAGACTGGTCTCATGGATGAGTAAAAAGCAGAGTTGTATCTCTCAGTCTACAGCAGAAGCGGAGTATGTCGCAGCTTTTATGAACTGTACCCAGACTATTTGGATGAAGCATGTATTGAATGGCTTCAAAGTTCCTATATATGAACTAGTAAGTATATTCTGTGACAATACAAGTGCAATTAACATTTCCAAGAATCCAGTTTTACATGCTAGAGCCAAGCACTTTGAACTCAAGTATCATTTCTTGAGGGAAAAGGTTCAGAACAAAGAGGTGGTATTGGAACATGTTTCCAGTAAGGAGCAGTCAGCAGACATATTCACCAAGCCTCTACCAAAGGCTACGTTTACCTATCTAAGAGGTGAGTTAGGGGTGCTGCCCCTTCAAGAGGTAATCTAAAGGTTTGTGCTCCACATCAGTCAGATCTTACTTTGCTATATCTTCTCAAGATTGATGTGTTGAAGGATTCTACTCCTTAGGGGGAGAAGCATAGTGGAATAAGGAAGCTTGTGCCTCCACTTTGGCATTGTTGTCAAAGGGGGAGAAAATGTGAAGTGGAAAAGATATCTGCAGTATTAAGGAGAAGATGTGATGCAGAAAGAGTGATATCTTTGTATATTTCCATCAATGCCAAAGGGGGAGATTATTAGCATATGTGCAAGAGTATGATGACATGATGATATTGTATGTTGTCATTGATGTCAATATGTTGAGAAGTGAACTAGTATATTGAAGTTAAGCAACTGGCAAAGAGAACTGGTATGCTTGTGTAAACTGGTATATGTGCAATAAGTGAAGCAGTGTGCTTGTCCAAATGAACCAGTTTGATGTTGTGAACTGGAACCGGTATGTCAGAATGAGAACCGGTACATGGAATGTGGTAGGACTACCAGTTGGTAGTCTTAGCTTCAGGGTGTCCAGTTGAAGTTTTCCAAGCCTGTGTGATTCAACCGATGACATTGTGTGATGAGTTAGCATTGTAATGGAGATCAGATCATATTGCCATGTCAGCCTCGTGCACGTGAAGGATCTTGCATGAAGGAGATTGATCCTATCTACCTCAGGAATGTGCAAAGTCTCTGCAAATGGTGGAGAACATGTGATGGATTATCACCTCCAAGAAGTGGTGAAGAATGAATGATGGAGAATGTCTTGAGATCTGTTCAAGACCATTGTATTCAAATGCAAAGTGCTCAATGGTTAGGATTGAACCGATCAATTGCTTAACCTAAGTGTTTTGGGTTTAGGGTTTATGTTGCCGACCTATTTGTGTTCTATAAGGTCGATGTTGTTGGCAAATATTTTGTGTGTATCTAAGTGCAGGGATACATGATTCTTCCCAGACCAAATAAGAGGATTGATACTTGCATAGTGTGTGTGCAGAAGGAAGGAACTAAAGCGGATCTGCATTGGCATTGAGTGCTATTACCAGATCATTGTAATACATGTTGATCTTTAACTCAACAGTTGGAAAATCCCTTAACCGGGTAGCTTTAACTAGCTTGCTATAAATCCTTTAATAGGGTGACTCAAAGTCATTGAGTTCATAAAATCCTCTAACAAGGTAACCTCTAAAAGGGTTTAACCCTTAACTAGGTATTCTAGCCATCACTTAACTGGGTGATCCCTAACAAGATCGGTTCCTAATAGAACCTGTTGTAATAGTCTTTAACTGGACTAGCCTCCTAACAGAGTGGACTTCTAAAGAGTTCAAAAATAGCTTGTGGGTATTCATCCCCACCGTGGTTTTTCCTAGTTGGGTTTCCATGTGAAAAATATGTGTGTCATGTGTGATTCCTCTTTCATGTGATGCTTTGTTATTTTCTGTCAAGCGGTGAATCATGCTATGCTAGTAAATTATTTTATCTCTGATGATAGATTATCTATTTATGCATAAGGACAAAGTGGAAATGAGGAAGTAGGTTGTATGGAAAGCTAAGTGTTGTAGGTTTATGTCTTTCCCAGTAGCATTGTATTTAACTCGTAGTAATTTGGTTCTGACTGGTGTTAGTAATTGCCAGTCAAGTTCACTGTTTGCAGTCAAACCGGTTAGGAAAAAGTTATTGTGCCTGTACTGATTCACCCCCCCCCCTCTCAGTACCAGTTTGGTACTGACCGTTCATCATTGAGTTATCATATTCATGCCTTATATTCTTTACTTTTTAATGCTATTCAAAAGTTTAATGATGATAAAGAAGTGGAAATTCCCCTATTTATAAAATGGTTGCAAAGAGGAAATAAACTCAAAATGATGTCTGTGGCCTCTAAATTTCATGCTGAGAGACCACATGCACTCAAACCAACATATTTATTGGTAAAATCAATGTAGGAAGCCCAAATTTTGCCAGAGAATATAGAAAGAAAGGTAAGGGAATTGATGGAGAGTTTTAGTGAATTAGAACAAACTCTTTTTCCTGATATTGAAGATACAGAAGGGGCAATCAAGCCTTTACAATTTTAGAAGGAGGAGGCAGAAAGAGTCACCAATACCCAGGTAGAAATGATTTTTGAAGGGCTAAATATGGATATGCTTGAGGATAGAATGAATAAAATTTTCCTATAGGATTATTTTTTGAAACTTTTGAAAGAGAGTCAAACCAAGTAGCCATTAATTCATGAAGTCATGAATTTCAATTGGCCATCTAATGAAGACTATAGTGCATGGGGTAGCATGTATCCGAATGATGAATAAAAGTTGTAAACAATTTGTATAACTATTTTTGTCTTGAACTTGTATAACAAGATGAGGGTAATTTTCATCATGGATTTGAAGAAGGCAGCTGCATACTTTGATCCCACATAAGTGAGTTTGAGGATGATTGTTTTGTATAGCACAATGTAGTTATATGTAGTCATTTTGAGATGACGGGTGTCTCCTCTGGCCTAAAGCTTGTTTTCTCCCTTGTTTTTTATAAAAGGGAATTTAAGGCTATGAGATGGCGTTCGGATTTTTGGTCCCTTGAGTGTTCCAAATTTTTGTTTCCAAATAGAAAAGTCTAGGTGAAACAAAAAGGTTGTAAAAGATTATTTTACAGAGCAGATAGAAAGAGTATTGTGTTAGTAATTTTTGTATGTTATTGAAGGAGTTATGTATGGATTGTATTCTTATAGAGATAACATAATTATTAAATAAATATATAATTCAAACCCACTTCTCTCCAGTGTATTGTTCTATCATGTTTTGAATGCATATTATCAAGGATTTTATCATTCATTGTACTATTGTGGTGTATGCATTTTTATTCATGCTTTGGTCTAAGAAGTCAATTAAGTGCTTGAATAAAATTACAGAGTGATAGGGATCTTTACAGGGATTTTGATAAGTAGTTCTGGGTAGTAATTACAACTATGATGTATTTATTATCTTAAGTTATATGTTATTAGATAAAATTCTGTCAGAAATACAATTTAATGCAATATGAATTCATGTACCCAATGGAATAAGGCACTGATCATAGTTAAGTGAATGCCTTGGTATTTATAAACTATTCGGAATCACCACTGGTTTGCTACAACTTATTGAATATCAGAATATTTTCTTTTTACATGAATGTTTTCATGTGTATTAATCATCTCATGCTCCAAACTGGTTGAGGATCATTGAGGAATTTTCCATTCCTGAGCATTCTCCCTTATTGTTGAGTTTTTATATGAGATTATCTACTTTGTTTCATGCATAATTTGTGAGTGTGGTGTAAAATCACAAATAAGCATGGGGATCACCCTCCCTAGTTCTGTACAGCCTAAAGTGCAGTTGGATCTCACATCCTTATTATTGTTGGTCCAAGTCTGAAGAATATTAAATAGTTGGAAGTGGCTTTCCATAGATATTTTAGAAGAAAACAACTTGGTCTTTTCCTTGAGTCAATGTAAACAGATTTTCGAGCACTGATAGAGTGTTCACTTCAATTTGCAATAAAATATCCCTGAAAGTAATCTTCATCTAAGAAAAATCATTTTCCCATATTTTCAGTAAAGTTTCAGAAATCTCAATGGTTTTCATAATCTATGCAGAAATTTCTTCCATTCCATCAATAGTACTCAACTCTGGAGTCACCAAAACCACTTCTGCATCCCTTTATACTCATTGCAAGATGTCCACCTTTGGTATCAACAAGTTCTTTAACTCCTTCAGTGATCTGAGTCACTTTTCCTGTTCAAAATCATAGACATCTAACTAGTTTTGTAAATCATCCACAATTTTTCCAAAAGCTAAGACCGAGTCCTGTAATTGTATGTAGGCATTACATATCTTTGCTAGTTCTAGTTCTCTCTTTATTTGCTTCTTAACTATATCAGTATAGAAAAATGAAACATTAGATGTGTACGCTATAACTCTGCCTCCTGACTCAATAGATTTTCTCAAAAGATCTTTATTCCGGGATAAAGCAATCTTCTCTGTATCAACATCTTTCATTATTTGTTCTCCTCTTTTCTTCCTATAGTTTTTCTCAGCCATAGTCTTAGCTTCTTCCTCAAGGGACTTGAGTTGGTCAAAAGTATCTGCAATGAACTTTCCAATCTTTCCAATAGGAGTGGACAAATTCCCTATAAAAGTCTTTGGTAGAAGACTTGACAAAGTTTCTACTGCAGTTTGGATGGTTTCTGTTGGTATTTTGTATATGATTTTGTCATTGATGTCAACACTCATTATCACTTATCAACTCTGGCACTTAGAGAATTGGTAATGTTCATGGGCAAGCTAGCGACTTATGCACAGTCACCAGTATCTTGTTCACTGGTAGGATATATTGTTCACTAACACTTGGAATGACATGGAAAACACTTGGTTATGTCGAAAACATCGTTTGGATACTTTGTCTTAGAGATTTATTCATTGGTATATTTGTTTTTGCATATTTTATGTTACCGTCAAATAGGTCCAGGATATGCACCGACAGGCTTATCTATTCTAGATTAGCATGACACGCTATGGAGATGATTTATTATTGTTGTAAATGCATTAAGACAACATGTTGAATCGGATATTGCATCGGTTATTGATTTACTTGTAAATTGTTTTATTGTAATATCTTTTGTAAAGCTGACCTATACATTTTGGTCCTAGGCTTCGGTGTATATGTAAGATCTTATTTGTAAGATCAATATGCGATGGGGAAAAGGATTTTAATAAGGTATATGCAAGAATAAGTAGAGTTATACACACAGACATCATTTGAAGGTTGAAGGAAGGTTTTGTGAAGACACATCAGAACTGAACCGATACTGAATCCAGCATATGAAGATGCTATTTTGAGTAGTACATCATTATTAGATTTAACCATCCAATTGTAGTCAGTGTGACTCCTATTTGTGTTTGAGCAGTGAGATATAGGCGCTTGGCCTTTCTGCATGTGTAGACCCCCTATTGTATACACATACTATCTATAGTAGTATCATCTAATTGTGGGTAAGGTTTCACACTGTGGTTTTTCCCCTTATAGGGTTTCCATGTACAAATATTGGTGTTATGTGTTGTGGATGTTATTGTATTTCTGTTTTATGCATTAATCTTTACTGGTACTAGAATTAACTGATAAACTGTCTACTGACATAAGGTTTGGTTTACTGGTATTAAGCATTAAGTTTGGTTAAGTTTTTTTTCGTTTGAATTTATTTGACAATTGATTCACCCCCCCCCCCTCTCAGTTGTCTCCGGGACCTAACAATTGGTATCAGAGCTTAGTCCTCTTTTTGCAGAAGTTTAACAACTTGAGGAGATCCAATGTCTTCTAACTATTTCAAGAAAGACAGTCCTAAACTTGATGGAACCAACTATGGCATATGGAAGATCAGGATGGAAACACATCTGAATTGCATTGGAAAGGACATCTAGGAAGTTACAAAGAATGGTTATACTACTAAGAAGCACTTTTGAGTGCATTATCAGATCAGCAAATCATGGGATTATTAGATAGATCTACTGCTAAAGCTATTTGGGACCATTTGGAAACATTGAATGAAGGAGATTCCACAGTCAAAATTGCAAAACTTGAAAGCTTCCGAGTCAGGTATGAAAATATGAAAATGGAAGAAGATGAAAGGATTTCTACTTTTATGGAAAGAGTAAATGAAATTGTTTTGGGTATTAAATGTTGTAGAGGAACCTTAAGCAAAGATGAAATTGTTTCAAAAATTTTAAGAGGATTGCCACCGGCATACAAAATGAAAGTTATTGCTATAAATGAGTTAAGAACAATGCCTAACATATCAGTAACTAGGGACACATTGATTGGAAAACTTTTAGCTTTTTAAATTGAGGAATTTGGTCCTATTGCTACTATGAAGATAAATTTAGATTTTAAGGAATCAACATCATCTGTACCATCATTTGACAAGTCTGATTGGAAAGCCTTTTATACAAGAGAACTTGAAGAAAGCAGGAGAGAAAATGAAGAACTTGAAGCACTATTTGCAAGGAAAATGCCTAAAGGTCCAGTTGGAAGTAAGTATGAAGGTAAAAGACCCTTTAAATGTTTTAACTATAATAAGATTGGTCATATGGCTTCAAGATGCCCTGATAGACATGCAAGATTGAAAGAAGAAGCTAGAAGAACATACACGCCTAACCCTAAATATCAAAGATACAAATTTAAGAAGAATAAAGACAAGTCTTGTTATCTTGTCAATGAAGGAGTCACTGATGATTCTGATGACGATATGACAAAAAATGGATGTGTCTTTGTTGCTATAATAGAAAATCAACTGACACCTACTGTTCAATCGGTAGAGTAGGCCCTGGAAGCTAAAATTGAAGTTAAGGATGAATGGATCATTGATTCAGGATGTTCACATCATATGACTGGTGATAAAGGTAAATTCTTGACTTTTCATGAATATAATAGAGGTCTAGTAAGATTTGGAGATGATAAAGCTTGTTTAATCAAAGGAAAAGGTACTATATCTCTTGATGGTAAGAATAATACTGACAATGTTTACTATGTTGAAGGTTAATGCATAATCTTTTGAGTGTTGATCAATTAGTTGAAAAAGGATTTCAGTTACAATTCAAGAATGGGAAATGCAAAATTATGAAGAGAACTGGTTTGGAAATTGCAACCGGTAATCAAACTAGAGGTAATATCTATCATTTGAATAACAATGAAAAGACATGCTTGATTGCACATATTGATGAAAGTTGGCTATGGCATAAGAGACTTTGTCATGTAAATTTTGACTACATTGTGAAAATCAGTACAACTAAAGCAGTTAGAGATTTACCTAAGATGTTAAACCTCACAATCCAGTATGTAAGGAATGTCAATTTGGAAAACAAGTTAGAGAATCTTTTAAAAGTATTCTAGAAAAATCCAATAATGCTCTTGACTTAATTCATACTCATTTATGTGGTCTATCTAGAACTAAAAGCTTACAAGGTGATAGATATTTCATGCTAATCATTGATGACTATTCTAGAATGTGTTGGGTTACTTTTGTCAGAGAAAAATCAGAAGCACTTGGGAAATTCAAGCTATTCAAGGCAATGGTAGAGAATGAAACTGGTAAGAAAATCAAATGTCTAAGATCATATCAAGGAGGTGAATTCACATCTAAGGAATTTAATACATTTTGTGAAGTAAATGGAATCAGAAGACAATTATCAGCACCCCTGACACCACAGCAGAATGGAGTTGTAGAAAGGAAAAATAGAACTATCTTGGATGCAGCTAGAAGTATGTTATCAGAAGCAAGTATACCACATGTATATTGGAGAGAGACAGTAAGCACAACAGTCTACACATTCAACAAAGTTCACATCAAAGGTGAAACTGGTAAGACCCCTCATGAACTATGGTTTGGTATTACTCCTACTCTTAAATATTTCAGAATATTTGGAAGTAAATGTTATATTAGAAGAGATGAGTATATTGGCAAATTTGATCCTAGAAGTGATGAAGGAATATTTCTTGGTTATTCATCTAAGAGCAAAGCATATAGATGTTTTAACAAGAGATTGCAGAAAAATGTTGAGAGTACAAATGTGAAAATTGATGAACAGTTTAGAGGAACTTCAAGGTATATAGACTCTGAACTAGCAATAGAGATACTGAAAAATGAACCTACATTGAACACATGGTATAGAATGAAGATCCAGTTACACCGATATCATCTAAAAATTCCACCGTAACTGAGGAACAACAGCAAACAAAGACACCCTGGTATGTAAGATTGAACCACTCTGAAAATCAGATAATTGGGAACAAGTATCAAGGAGTTATGACAAGAGGAAGACTGGCAAATGAAGAGGTATGTCTTATTTCTCAAATTGAACCAGCATAAATTAATGAGGCATGTGAAGATAAAAACTGGATTAAAGCTATGGAAGAAGAATTAGAACAAATTGAAAAGAATAACACATGGACATTATTTCCCCAACCTAAAGACAAAAATGTAATTGGAACAAAATGGGTATTCAAAAACAAACTCAATGAAGATTGTAAGGTAAGCAGAAATAAAGCAAGACTAGTGTGTAAGGGATATTCACAGAAAGAAGGAATTGATTACAATGAAACCTAGCTATGGAAGAAGAATTAGAAGAAATTGAAAATAATAACACATGGACATTAGTTCCCTAGCCTAAAGACAAAAATTTAATTGGAACAAAATGGGAATTCAGAAACAAACTCAATGAAGATGGTAAGGTAAGTAGAAATAAAGCAAGACTAGTGTGTAAGGGATATTCATAGAAAGAAGGAATTGATTACAATGAAACCTTTGCACCAGTAGCTAGAATTGAGGCAATCAGATTATTCTTAGCTTTTGCAGCACACAAGAACTACAAAGTATATCAAATGGATATTAAATGTGCATTTCTAAATGGAAATCTTGAAGAAGAAGTTTACATTGAGCAACCTGATGGATTTTCTTTAACAGATAACAAAGATATGGTTTGCAGGTTAAGGAAAGCTTTGTATGGATTGAAGCAAGCTCCAAGAGCTTGGTATGCTAGATTGGATAAATATCTTTTGAAGATTGGTTTTTCTAAAGGTAATGCTGACAACAATTTATACTATAAAGTAACTAATAATGACATCTTGGTTATAGAAGTTTTTGTTGATGATGTAATCTTTGGAGGAGAAT
This sequence comes from Cryptomeria japonica, assembly GCF_030272615.1. NCBI lineage: Eukaryota > Viridiplantae > Streptophyta > Pinopsida > Cupressales > Cupressaceae > Cryptomeria > Cryptomeria japonica. The sequence continues at coordinate 466,877,569 of NC_081411.1, read as the reverse complement.
ATGGATTATGTAAAGACTTTTCTATTGAAATGCAGCAAGAATTTGAAATGTCTATGATTGGAGAGATAAAATTCTTTTTAGGATTGTAGATTTCATAGACTGATAAAGGTATATTCTTGAGTCAATCTAAATACTTGAAGGAGTTACTAAAGAAATCTAGGATGGAAAACTCTAAACCAGTAAGCACACCTATGACTACAAATGACAAATTATCACTAAGGGATGAATCTACACCTGTTAATCTGACTAGGTACAAATCTATAATAGGAGGTTTACTATATTTGACACAAACAAGACCTGATATTATGAATACATTATGTATTGTTTCAAGATTTTAGAGTAATCCTAGAGAATATTATGAATCAACAGTAAAAAGGATTTTCTGGTATTTACATGGCACTACAAATCTTGGCTTATGGTATCCTAGAGATGAAAACTTTGAATTATGTGCATACACAGATGCAAATTGGTAGATGTGGATGACAAAAAAAGAACCACCGGTGGAGCATTTTTTCCTAGAAGTAGATTAATTTTTTGGTTGAGTAAGAAACAAAGTTGCACATCTTTATCAAAAGTAGAATTAGAATATGTTGCAGCAGCAACTAACTGTACATAGGTATTATGACTTAAGAAAATGTTGAAGGACATAAAGGTAAAATGCAAGGAACCTATAACTATCTATTGTGATAACACTCCAGCAATTGATATATCTAAGAATCTGGTACTACATTCTAAAACTAAATATGTTTCTATCAAACTGAATTTTCTGAAAGAGAATGTTGAAGCAAAAGAAGTCAAACTGGTTTATGTGAATACTAAAGAGTGGATTGTAGATATTTTCACTAAGCCCTTACCTAAGGAGACTTTTGAATATCTCAGAGATCAGCTTGGGGTCATACCCTCACTGGTAGGGACTTAGACAGTTGATGTTTGTCATCAACCAGAAGAACTAACAGATAAATCTTTTACTCTAGCTTTGATGAGGAGAGCTACTTCTCAGGGGGAGTAGTTGGTATACTGAATAAGTTGGTATTTTGTATTTGAACCTATTTTTATATTGCTTTGGTATTTGATGTCAAAGGGGGAGAGATTGATATGGAAAAACACAAGTTACTCCTAGAGGGAGAGATTATTATTTTTGGAGAGATTGATTACTCTCTATACCTGAATTTTGATTTCTGGTTTTGATCTCTTTGTGAGATTATTGGTTTTTGGTATTTGGGATTTCTGTTTTGGCACTTTGATGGTTTTTCCATCTTGTGTTGCCATTAGTGCTAAAGGGGGAGATTTTTGGTATTTTGGATATGGTTTTGTCATTGATGTCAACACCTATTATCACTTATCAACTCTAGCACTTAGAGAATTGGCAATGTTCACCAGCAAGCTAGTGACTTATGCACAATCACCGATATCTTGTTTACTGGCAGGATATATTATTCACCGGCACTTGGAATGACATGGAAAGCAATTGTTTATGTCGAAGAAATCATTTGGACACTTTGTCTTGGAGATTTATTCATTGGTATATTCGTGTTTGCATATTTGATGTTACTGGCAAATAGGTCCAGGATAAGCACCAACAGGCTTATCTATTCCAGATCAGCACGACATGCTATGGAGATGATTTATTATTGTTATAAATGCATTAAGATGACATGTTGAATCTGATATTGCATCGGTTATTGATTTACTTGCAAATTATTTTATTGTAATATCTTTTGTAAAGTCGACCTATACATTTTGGTCCTAGGCTTCGGTATATATGTAAGATCTTATTTGTAAGATCGATATGCGATTGGGAAAAGGATTGTAATAAGGTATATCCGAGAATAAGTAGAGATATACATGCAAACATCATTTGAAGGTTGAAGGAAGGTGTAATACACTAAAAATGGTCATCTAAACCATGAGCCCCTAATCTCGACAACATCACCAAGGTCCTAACCAAAGGCAATTAAATCAACCTTGGGCAAATTATTAATTCTTTAATCATCAAATATCACATGGCAAATCAATTACTCAATATTAATTAAATATTTATTTAATTAATTGAATCATTTCCAAGAATATCATTTTGATCAATTATCCTATTTTAATTTATTAAATATCCTTGCATATTTAATTAATTAATAATTTTTCCATTAATCATGCAAAAAGAATTAATTTATTACAGAAAAAGGAATTAATTACAAAGCAAGAGTTGAATTGAAAATAAACAAAAAGAATTGAATTGAGAGAGAAATCAAACTTGAGATATTATTTATTTTTCTAAATTTAGAACTTGAAATCAGAAAAGCAATTAAATTGAATTATTGAATTATTCTCTAAAATTGGAACTCAGCTTTTCAGAAAAAGAAGTTCAGTTGCATTGAAAAGACTTTTTTTTTGAATAAATAAAAGAATTATCTATTTTTATCACAAATGTAAGGAATTAATTTATTATTATTTCCAATGCAACTTGGACTTCTAATTTGAATGCATTTCAATTAAACTATAATTGGAATCTATCTCAAGGTTAACTAAACCTGATTTCTCAATTATTTTAAATTAATCCTAAATTGAGCTTTTTTTATCATCTCTCTTGTAATTCTCTATAAATGCAGCCCTCGGCTCTCATTCCAATTTACCCCAGAGATTTTTGAGAACACAATTGGAGATTATTATCACGCTAATTTCACTCTACAGTCATTGAAGATCATTGTGCTTTTTTAGATTATTTGCATCCATATTTAGTTTATCCATATTGCTTGAATTCGTTATTTGCTTGAATTATTCATCCATCTTGCATCCATATAGTTAATATCATATAGATTAAATCCTTCATCTTGGTGTAGTCTAGTCACTAGTATTGCTTATAAAAATCTAAGAGCAATCTTATACTCGCATCTTTTAGAAGGCAATTAGTCACTTTGTTATGTTTTATTATTTATTGATTATTTATTTACTAACAATACATGTAATGACTTAATTGAAGTGTTGTGCTTACAACTACAGACCCTTTTTCACACATACAGTATATACATACAATGTAAAGTCATCAATTTTAGGATGCCACAAACCATATTCAATTGTTCCTTGCAAATACCTAAAAATCCTTTTCACTGCATTCTCATGATTTTCTCTAGGATCACTTTGATATCTTAATACAATACAAACTGCATTCATTATATCTAGTCTAGTCTGAGTCAGATATAACAAACCACCAATCATAGACTTGCCGATGTAGATGCATCTTTCTTTGTCAATTTCTTACTTGTAACTATAGGAGTACTAATCGGTTTAGAATTTTCCATACCAAATTTCTTCAACAAATCTCTAGTATACTTAATTTGACAGATGAAAATACCTCTATTAGTTTGAGTAATCTACAAACCTAAGAAAAATTTCATCTCCCCAATCACAGACATCTCAAATTCATTCTTCATATTGTTAGAGAATTCCATACACAACTTATCTTCACCTTCAAAAATGATATCATCAAGAAAGACCTCAATAATCAATATGTCATCATCAATGATCTTATAATATAAATTGTTGTCAACATTACCTTTCATGAAATCAAGCTTCAAAAGATATTTATCCAACCTTGCATACCAAGCTCTAGGGGCTTGTTTCAATCCATATAAATCTTTCTTTAACCTGCAAATCATGTTTTTGTCTTCTGAAAGTGAAAATCCCTCAAGTTGCTCAATATAAACTTCCTCTTCAAGATCTATATTCAGAAATGCACACTTAACATCCATTTGATAAATCTTGCAGTTCTTCTGAGTAGCATTAGAAAAAAATAATCTCATAGCTTCAATCCTAGCTACCGGTGCAAAGGTTACATCATAATCAATTCCTTACTTCTGAGAATATCCTTTACAAACCAATCTAGCTTTATTCCTCACAACTTGTCCATCTTCATTCAATTTATTCCTGAAAACCCATTTAGTTCCAATAATATTTTTATTTTTAGGTTGGGGAACTAAAGTCCATGTGTTATTCTTTTCTATATGATCCAATTCTTCTTCCATAGCTTTCATCCTATATTCATCTTTACAAGCTTCAATTACTGATGTCGGTTCAACTCAAGAAATAAAACATACCTCATTAGCTTCCAACCTTCTTCTTGTCATCACTCCTTTTTTTTTGTCTCCAATGATCTGATCTTCAGAATGATTCAACCTTACATACCTAGGAGTTTTTTGATTTTTTATTCCTCTGTCCTGATCTTCAGTTACTGTTGAATTTTCTGATACGACTGGGGTAACTAGTTTAACATTCTATTCTAGTGTAGGTGCTACTGGTTCAGTTATGATCATTTCCATTGTCATTTCTCTCTCATAGGTTCTTATTTGACTTATGTTTTTCTCATCCACTTTGGTATTTGTGCTCTCCACAATTCTCTGTAATTTTTTGTTATAACATCTATATGCTTTACTTTCATTAGAATAACCAAAAAATATTCCTTCATTACATCTAGGATCAAACTTTCCAATGGAATCATCTCTTTTTATATAACATTTACTACCAAAGATTCTAAAATACTTAACTGTCGGTGTATGACCAAACCATAACTCATAAGGTATCTTATCGGTATCTCCTTTGATATGAACTCTCTTAAATGTGTATATCGCCATGCTTACAACTTCTCTCCAGTAGATATGAGGCAGATTAGCTTCCATCATCATAGTTCTAGCTGCATCCAAGATAGTTATGTTCTTCCTTTCCACAACTCCATTTTGCTGAGGTGTCCAAGGTGTAGACAACTGTCTTCTTATCTCATTCTTCGCACAATAGCTATTAAATTCATCGGATGTGAATTCTCCACCCTGATTTGACCTTAAATATTTAATCTTCAATCCTGTCTCTGTCTCAACTTTATCTTTAATGATTTTAAACTTTTCAAATGCTTCAGACTTCTCCCTTAGAAAAGTAACTCACATCATTCTAGAATGATCATCAATGATTAGCATGAAATATCTATCACCCTAAAAACTTTTGATTCTAGTAGGACCACACAATTCAGTATGAATAAGATCAAGAACATAATTAGATTTGTCTTGTACACTCTTAAAATAACTTCTGACTTGATTTCGCATTTGACATTCCTTACATACTGGATTATAGGGCTTTACAATATTAGGTATATTTCTAACTACCTTAGTAGAACTGATCTTCACAATGCAATCAAAATTCACATGACACAACCTCTTATGCCATAGCCAACTCTCATCAATTTGTGAAATCAAACATGTCTTCTCACCGGAGTTCAAATGAAAGATATTACCTTTAGTCTATGTATTGGTTGAAATTTCCAATCCAGATCTGTTGATAATCTTGCATTTTCCATCCTTGAACTGTAACTGAAATCCCTTATCCACCAATTGTCCTACACTCAAAAGTGTTTCCTTGATGATGATTGTAATGAATGACTTCATATATTGTCATTGATGGAACATGTATACACACATATGTTCACATTGTCTACTGGTATTACTTCTAAATTTACTTGTATTGCAACCAGTATTGGAAGTTTAGTTTATGATGGTTTAGAGAGTGTCAACAAGTACATGTAGACAATCAGTATATGCAGGAATAAACTGACACCAACATGAAGATTCAGCTTAGACCATCAAAGAATCAACGAAGGAAAATCAGTTTACATGTTGAAATGGTTAAATCTAACCGGTATTGGTGTTCCAACCGATATTCATTGATTGTGTGATGAGTTACCCTGACCAACAAATTTTGGTGGTAATTTGTGATGAGTTATGTTTGATTGTCCAAATACACTCTACCTAGGAAATTGTGATATAATTTCTAAAGTCGACATGTAATCTAAATGTCTATATAATGACATTATAATGAACTATTTTGAGGACATGATATGAGATGATATGATGCAAGATAGAAGTGTTAAGTTATTGAAGGAACTGCAGAATATGTTGGTGATGCAGTTTTGAGTGCACAAAAGAGGATCTATTCAAGCAAGTTGTGCTACTTCTAGATCACACCACCTATTGTTTTCTAATCACTACAACAGTCAAATCCCCTAACTGGGTAAGCTCTAACAAGCTTCATTGTACAAATCCTTTAATAAGGTTATCCATTAGTTTGGATTCTAAAATCCTCTATTGAGGTTACTCCTAACAGGGTACTACCTTTAATAGGGTATAACTCCTAACAGAGCTTTGGGATCTTTAACAAGATTTGCTCCTAGCAGAGAACTTTTGTAGACCATAATTGGTCAGCTACCTATTACTGCAGATAGTTAACTTGTGAGTCCCATTTCACTGTGGTTTTTCCCATTTGGGTTTTCCATGTATAAACACTTATGTTATGGTGGATATTTTACTTATTGTGGATGCTTTAATATCAGTTTGGATTGCATGCATAGTGTTGAGTAAACTTATTAAGTATATCTACCAGTAAGTGTTTAAAGTAGTATTGTTTGTGGTGTTACTGATTCACCCCCCCTCATAGTGATTTATAAGTCTATCAATTGGTATCAAATCCTAACTTCTTTAAGGCTTAATCACTTGGAAGGAAACCCTAAAGACACCATGGGAGATATGAGCTACTTTGAGATGGCTAGAGTGCTTGAAGCTACCAAGGATGAGCTTGAAACCCTAAGGGTCAGATTTAAAGCTTCACAAGTCAAAAGGAGAGAGATGAATGAACAACTATTGGAAATATCTGATAATAGTTCTTCAAATGAAGCTAACATTGATGCATTAGTTGAAGAAGTTGAAAAAATAAATAGTGAAAAGCTAAATCTGAGAAGAGAGGTAGAATCCCTAACTATCCACATGAGTCAAGAACTGGAAGCTAGGAGGGCAGCTGAAGACCTTGTCAAAGAAAGAGATCATGAAATTGCTAAGATCAAACAAGAAAATGAAAATTTGCATGAGCATTGGCATGCTAAAAAAGAAGGAAAAGAGGCTTTGTAGCTAGAGCTTGAAATGGCATCATCTCTAAGAGAGACTCTTACAAAACACAATGAAGATCTTACTAGAGAGCTCACTGAGGCTAATGGAAAGTTGGAAAAGTTCAATAAAAGTTCTTCTATATTGGATGAGTAGATAGAATCACAAAGGATGAAAGGTGATACATCTGGACTAGGCTTTAACACATCTGAGAAAGGAGTCTTTTGGTACAAAGAGAAACATTCACAAGGACAAAACTGCTCCTAAGGCTAACAAGCATACCGGTAAGAAAGTTTTTAAACTTGTTTGCCTTGTATGTCATAAACCTGGACATACTACAAATGTGTGTAGAAAAAGACCCAATGAGAATACAGGCTACAATGCAAATACTAGGTATGCATTTAAGAGATTTGAAGGTCATTGTTTTACATGCAACATGTATAGACATAGATCAACTAAATGTAGATATGGAGAAAATAATCCAGTACCTCACATGAATCCAATACCTAATGGTAACTTGAGGAGAACCTATGATAACCAAGGTAACATTAATTGGTAGAGACCCTATGTCAACCGGTTTAGTCCATTTGAGATGGAAAAGGTAACTAATGTCATTTGTACCATTTGTAACAATTATGGTCATGTGGCTATGAAGTGCAGAAGGAGAACTAGAAGAGGCAATGCAAAACCCTGGAGATCATTTAGAATGGCTTGCTATCATTGTCATAAACCAGGACACATGGTGAAGTTCAGTAGATCCAGAAAGAACAAATCGGTTAATCATTCTGAAGATCAGAAAGGTAAGAAGAAGGTAAATGTTGAGGAAACCAGAGAAGAGATGAACCGAATCTAGAAAAAGAAGAGTGATGATATACCTACAAAAGAACCTAATCATTCACCCAGTGGAGAATTCTACACCGGTGAATTGAGCCTTTTAACAAGGCTAAGGGGAGCATAGCAATAAATCTACTTCCAGGCCCCTTGAAAGATGAGTGGTAAGAGAGCTTGTATTTTTGAGTTGTTATGTGTGAAATCTTGATATCTTTTGTCAATCATTTTTTTGAAAGTTTATCAACCGGTTTTACACTTGTTAATATTGTATGCATCATTAAGTGGTGTATTAGGGTTTGTAACCCTAGCGGTCGAGAATTTAATGTAGTAGGTAAAAAGGATAAAAGCAAGTTTTACTATGTTATTTTTACCCTAAATGCATTTGAAATAGAATTCTTGAGCACTTGCAGAGCGAAGAGAGATTTGCTAGTTGTTCTTAGTCGAATTTGTGTTGTGAACTGCGTGATTAAAGTTGATTTGAAGATTAGTGAAGGTGGAAATGGTATGTATTTGAGTAATCAACCAGTTATCGAGGCAAGTAGAGAAGCTAATGATCACATCAGAACTTATGGAGGTTGTGGAATTAGAACAAATAGTGTCTTACAATGTTTTATCTCAAGTTCTTGATGGTGTAATTGTGAAAGGTTATTTGTCTAGCTATATTGATTGTAAAATTGAAGATTTAGGATCACTATCAATTTATTCTTAATTGAAATCCCTTTGTGATAAGAGCGAAAAGATTCAACCCAAGTATATTAGGGTTTATGAGAAGGGTTATAATAATGCAGCTTATTTTCTTGAGGATTTTGAAGAGGGACATAAAAGAATCATTCTTAGTCATGTTCATGGTGAAAACATGTATCTAGAAAGGACACACACTATAACCAAGGAAGCTATCCAAGCTTTGACTAGTTTTTGGTCAACCCGTGAAGTTCCCAAGCTGAGGCAGACTTCTAAAGAAACTGTAACCACTTTAACCTTGTCTACCTCTGATGGGTGTGCATTTTCTATTAATAACATTAAGGACCCAGCGGTTAAACTGGCTACTATGGTTATAGGCTACATGATATTCTATTCCAGTAGAATGAATAGTGTGCCATCTGCAGCAGTGCATACAGCCTATAAAATAATTGCTAAGAACATAGATTATGACCTTTGTGAGGCCATAAGGAGTCAATTGATGTTGAATCTAAAGTCAATTAAGAAGGATAGCAGTCAAAGGTTCAAATTTTATCAACTATTGATTGGTTTATTCTTTTACTTTCAAAATTTCCTACTGAGAATTGGTGACATTGAATGGTCTAAAGACCTATCGGTAACTGCTTAGATCAAGAACATCATTAAGCTTGTTAAGAACACTTTCTCTACTGCAATGAACAAGTACTTCAATGAATTTCAGAATAAAATGAGTATGAGGGTAAGGCTACCTAAGGATGTGGTGAAAAACTTTGCTAAGAACATCATTTTCATAGTCACCACTGATTTCTATCTGATAGAAGCTATTGAACCAAGAGAAGATGAAATGGAAGACATGAGATATGAAGTCAGTTATGACTTATTAATTGGTTATGCCAATAACCTGTTGGCATCTCTAGTGGACAAGAAGAGAAAATATTGGATACTATTAAGGAGAAAACTGTAAAAGATGAAACTAGTAGTTCTCAACCCAGTAATGTTAAAGGAAAGAAGAAGAAGGTTGAGAAAGAACCTTCAACATCTTTTGTACCTGCTAATACAAGAGTGACATGAAGTTTCCAAGTCAAAAAGGAATAGGTACCCAGAGTAACTGCTATGAAGCAGACTACAACAAAGAAGAGAGGTCGTCAATTGATTCTTCAAGTAGAATTTGATGATACTGACACTGACGAGGAACTCAAGAAAATGAAAGAAACTAGTAAATAATCTAAACCAATAAAAGAAGTGCCAAAGGCAAGGATTCCAATTAATGTCTTATCTTACAAGCCTATGACTGATTTTGAGAAGACATTGAAAACATTAGGGAGGAATAGATTTGATAATGTCAAGAAATTTTTTGATTCATTTGATGAAGATCAGAAGGAACAAATTGTTCAAAAGGTAATCAACTATTTATGTCAATATAATCGATTACCTTAGAACCATAAAGATGATATTTCTAATTCTTTGTACTCTATTCTTGCAAATAAGTGGCAAATTGTTGATGACAAAGATCAAGAAATTCTTGATAATGTATTTATTCAATATTTTTTTGAATTATCTAGAGATGAATTAATTAGTTGCCTTACTTGATAATTGCAAAGGATAGTTTATCTCTAAGGCAAGAAGATTGAAGTTACTAAATGGGAAAACTCAATCTGTTGATGTTGAGACTCATCAGATAGCTTGAAATATTCAATGGATGCATAGCATTCAAATTCTTATAATGATGAGAAAACAGAGCCTGAAGTACGATCGCAAATGGATGAGGAAGAAATAGTACAAGTTGATATTGTCTATCCTATGAAGAAGAAGGATGACACTACTTCCCAACTGGTGATCTTTGTTGATGAAATACAAGATAACATTGATTTATTTGGGAACATCATTGAACTAGATATGTAGCCACCGATAAATTCACAAGTTAATGCAATGGATATACCGACAAATCAACCAAATGTGGATATTCCACCCCCACTGGTAAAAGATCAACTAGTGAAATCATAACTCCCACCGGCTTCATAGGCTACCCAGGAAAAACCTGTAGAAAGAATTGTTGAGAAATCCTCTGAACAAGAAATGGAGAAAGAACAATAGGGAGAGAAAAAAGAGAAGGAGAAATCTGTTGAACCTAAAAGGCATTAGTCATGCAATAGAATGATGATGACGATGATGACTCATTTGGCATCAAAGGGCCTATAGATGTTGACAACATGAGTGCATCAAAATTATTGGAGTTTGCAATTGTGATGCAAGCCAGAGAACAAAAGAAGAGGCCTAAGGAATAGAGGAAGGAAGTAGAAACTGTTAGGTCCCGGAGATAACTGAGAGGGGGGGGGGTGAATCAGTTGTTAGATAAATTCAAACCAAAAACAACTTAACCAAACTTAATGCTTAATACTGGTAAACTTATGCTGGTAGACTTGAGAACCATTCCTTTGGGTAGACTTGAGAACCATTCCATTGCTTGACCCCCTAAACTCCTTGGGAAAAGGCACATGAGGTACATTTGATCATGCATGAACTCCATATAGGTAGCACAAAATTCTCTGACATGATCTTGAGGATCCGAGGTACCATCATATTTGTCAAATTTTGGGATCTCAACTCGTGAAGGAAACAGAGGCATGTATAGATTTTTGTCAAATGGAAAGGGACATATTGTTTCCAGAGAAAATTGTTTTGGGGACTTATCCTTATTCTTCAATTCTATGACCTCCATCTATAAGGCTTGTAATTGTTTGTGTACCATGAGTATAGGTGATTCTTCCTTTTTAGTAATGAGTATCTGAACATCATATCTAGTAGGAAGTTTGGCACCTTGTTTTGCTAATTCTAAGAAATAGTCTTCCTTCTCTCGAGCCAGGATAGCTTTCATCATTTTTCTAAAGTCTTTCTCCTTTTGATAGTCAAGAATATCTTTTTCTGGGGGTTCTGTGTCTTCTTCAACTTCACTTGATGAGGAATCATTGTTAGTTTCATGAACATTATGGTTATTTTTGTTCTTGTCATTGTGTTCTGTCTCATATATAATGGGAGATTCAGGTTCATCAAAAATTGGTCTGCCTGATGACGAAGGTATGTTAGTGAGTGGATCTTCCACGTAAAATGGGTTGTCTTGATATGAGAAGGGTTGTCCTTTGCCTTTGGCCTCTTTCTTGTGAGAAATCTTGGTTTGAGTAGACATTTTTATGGATTAGTGTGACCTAAAGTTGTTTGTGATACAGAGGTCAAGATCAATTTTAGAGCTAGTTGTTCGATCAACGTATTGTTTGAGAGAAACAAATGAGATTTTAGTCTGGTTTTAGGAAAGATCTATCCTGTATAAGACATCTATCTAAGTTGATTCTAAGAGTAGTGTCAGATTCAGTCTAGTTTCAGGAACGATCTATCCTGTGTAAGACGTTATCTAAGTGACTTAAATTTGATAGGTAGTTGACTGAACTAGCCAAAAAATGATCGACCAAATTGTGCAACATAAATGGAAGAGGTACACTGTCTTGATCTGTTAATGCTTAGGATAATGATGACTAGTATTATGTTCATTGTAGACTATTTTTAAGCAAGTTTGACTATTCTATTCCTAACAAAACTGGAGACTCGTACGATAGGATTTTCTGAATCGGACAACAATTTAGCAAATATAGGATGACAACAGTTCTATTTTGTATAAGTTACTACCTCATATCATATGACAGATGGGTATGTGTAGGACGACAAAAGAATTAGTGTAGTTCCTGTTTCTTACGACACAGAATTTAGCTCCAGATGATAGATGAAAAGACTCATACGACACAGGATCTGGTGTAGGATGACAAATCAGAACACTCGTATGACATAGGATTTGGTGTAGGACGACAATTTACCAGACTCGTACGACTGTTCACAAAGTAGAGACTAAAAATTTTGAGTTTTTCGATTGCTGAGTATGACAAATTCTAAGATGGACTATTTTTTGACTTAGATAGGCTAGTTTTGGATAGAATTTTGACTTAGGATGGACAAGTTCTGACACAGACAGAGTTTCAACTTAAGATGGACAAGTTCTAACATAGATAGAGTTTCGACTTAGGATAGACTAGTTCTGACACGAACAAAGTTTCTAATCACTGAGTTTGTTTCTTATCTTCTCCAATTTTTGGTATTCCAGTTTTTGTTTCAGGGATGAAAACATAGAAAACACGTAGTATAAATAGTGACTCCAATCATAGCATGAAAACCCTAAGGAATTTGGTGAGAGAAGAAAATCTTTGCTTGTAGACTTAGATGCACACCCAATAGCTAATCAAAATATGGCCGCTGAGTCTCACGCAATGGATTCTCATTGCCATATTATCTGACTCCAAATGTTAATGGGGGCACAAAATGACAAGTATCTTGGGAGAGTTACTATCTCTCTTGCACAAAGATTATCCCCCCTTTCGGAGGTGAACTAGGTAGCTTCTAATTTTAATTGGAACTAGTAAGGGGTCTGTTCAGCGCGTCGAGGTATAAACTCAATTAAGAGGTCTCCCAGCCTTGAAAACCAAGGTTTAATATAACCAAAGGTATGGAGGAGAGCTATTCCCGAGCACTTTCGTTGACTTGATTTTCATAAAATCACATTTATTTTATAGTGGGTTGGAGTACTTGACGTTTAGTCATTCCCACTTAGGTCATTCCCCTCACACCGGCCATAATAGCTTTAAGAGTTTTTCAACCCCTCGGGAGGGCAGGCCTGCTAAAGACATAAAAATCTCAAACAAAGAAAAAGCCTCAAGGGTCTGGATTTCTGATTGTCTAGAAAAAGACAAGAGCTTACTCTCCTACCTCTCAAAATTTTCTAAAAACACAAAAGACAGATTTGTTCTTTAACCAGATAGCAATTTAGGTGCCTAAAAATGAATTGAAAGAATACACGATGTTTGGTCGATTTTCCTTAGGTAACCTGCAAAGACAACGAATTAGTAATCATATTGTCTTTGTGCAACAAGCATATTCTTTGGAAAGCATTCAACAAAAACTAATTAGGCTGTGAAAAATTCTAAGATAGACAGATAAACAACTAGGGTCAGTTGTCAGAATAAACCATTTGAACAGAAAACCAAAATCATAAAATTTACTTCTTTTGTCTTTTTAACCAGAAAATACAGAATCATATGATAGTATATAAACTCATACGATACAGGATTCCAACTCATACGAGACAAGAGTTCATACGACAGCTGCAGTTTGTCATTTTAGCCTATGGGAAATGTCATACGAGATGTACGAACAAAAATCCAAAAAATCTGAAATCTGGAAAATTAAAAAAAAAATAAGCAGTCAGTCTTGGAGACCAAAAAATGTAATCTTCGGCCCCATGGTGGGTGCCAGAGATGTGTGTGTGAAAAAGGGTTTGTAGTTGTAAGCACAACACTTCAATTAAGTCATTACATGTATGGTTAGTAAATAAATAATCAATAAATAATAAACCATAACAAAGCGACTAATTGCCTTCTAAAAGATGCGAGTATAAGATTGCTCTCAGATTTTTATAAGCAATACCAGTGACTAGACTACACCAATACGAAGGATTTAATCTATATGATATTAACTATATGGATGCAAGATGGATGAATAATTCAAGAAAATAACGAATTCAAGCAATATGGATAAACTAAATATGGATGCAAATAATCTAAAAAAAGCACAATGATTTTCAATAACTCCAGAGCGAAATTAGCGTGATAATAATCTCCAATCGTGTTCTCAAAAATCTCTGGGGTAAATTAGAATGAGAGCTGAGGGCTGAATTTATACAAGAGAGATGATAAAAAAAGCTCAATTTAGGATTAATTAAAAATAATTGAGAAATCAGGTTCAGTTAAGCTTGAGATAGATTCCAATTATAGTTTAATTGAAATGAATTCAAATTAGAAGTCCAAGTTGCATTGGAAATAATAATAAATTAATTCCATACATTTGTGATAAAAATAGATAATTCTTTTATTTATTCAAGAAAAGAGTCTTTTCAATGCAACTGAACTTCTTTTTCTGAAAAGCTTTGAGTTCCAATTTAAAAAGAATAATTCAATAATTCAATTTAATTTCTTTTTTGATTTCAAGTTCTAAATTTAGAAAAAGAAATAATATCTCAAGTTTGATTTCTCTCTCAATTCAATATTTTTTTTGTTTATTTTCAATTCAACTCTTGCTTTGTAATTAATTCCTTTTTATGTAATAAATTAATTCTTTTTGCATGATTAATGGCAAATTTATTAATTAATTAAATATGCAAGGATATTTAATAAATTAAAATAAGATAATTGATTAAAATGATATTCTCGGAAATGATTCTATTAATTAAATAAATATTTAATTAATATTGAGTAATTGATTTGCCATGTGATATTTGATGATTAAAGAATTAATAATGTGTCCAAGGTTTATTTAATTGCCTTTGGTTAGGACCTTGGCGATGTTGTCGAGATTGGGGGCCCATGGTTTAGATGACCATTTTTAGGGTATTACATATACAGATGCAGATTGGGATGGAGATATTGATGACTAGAAGAGCACATCTAGTGGAGATTTATTTCTTGGAAAGAAAGTTGTTTCATGGATCAGCAAGAAGTAGTCATGTACTTATTTATCTACTCCTAAAGTTGAGTATGTTGTTGCTGCTACTAACTATACACAAGTTCTATGGATGAAGCAAATGTTGAAGGATATAAAGGTGGATTGTAATGAACTGGTAGTTATTCACTGTGATAACTATACTGCTATTGCTATATCAAAGAATCTAGTATTTCATTCTAAGTCAAAGAACATCTATCAAGTATAACTTTATAAAGGAAAAGGTGAAAGCAAATGAAGTCAGACTAGTTAATGTGAACACTAAAGAGCAGATTGCAGATATTTTCACTAAACCTTTACCTAAAGAATCATTTGAGTACTTCAGAGATAGAATGGGGGTTTCTGCCACTCCAGTAGAGACTTGAGCGATGATGATCGACATCAGTCCGGTATGCATTATCAGAGCTACTACTCATTTTGAATTGATGTGGTGGTGCTACTACTTAGAGGAAGTAGTCAGCTATAAGAATCAAAGGATTTATGACTTTTCTTTATTGTTTATGTCAGATTTTAGGCATTGATGTGAAACGAGGAGAGATATATGTGAAAAAAGAGCTTAACAGAATATCAGACAGAGGGAGAGTTTGGTTCATAACTTCATTGCTATATCATTTTGTGGGAGATTGTTGGTTGTCTTCCATTGGGGGAGACTTGTTTGGCATTTCTTGGCACTGGGATATTTTTCACATCTAGTGTTGCCATCAATGCCAAAGGGGGAGATTGTTGGCAATTTGGAGGAATTGATTATGTGTTGCATTGATGTTCTGTCATTGATGGAAACACCGGTTGTTTTGGTTGTTTATCAATTTCTGGTTGGTTCTGGTAGAGTGGTTGATTATGATATTGATCCGGTATGCTTTGGTTTGTGGAATTGGTTTGGATTTGTCATTCATGCTATTCAGATGTGTATCATGATCAGTTGGTTAGGGATTTGATGACCCATGAGCTATCATTTGTTCTAGTAAGCTTTTTGGTCACCAATAAGGGTTTTACTGACAGAGCATTGTTGAAGATCTTTTAATGTATGTGATAAGTGGTGTTGGTGCGGCTTCTAGATGGTTCTAGGGATTCTAATAGTTATCTTGTTCATGTTCCAGTTCATCGGTGATGTTGGATTTGGTTTATGGTGACCTATTTTGGGTCTAGTGTAATCTAGGTTATGGACCAGTTTCTATAACGTGTTGGAGGATGTTCCTGATGCGTTACTATTGGGATTTAAGGATTGTTTAACATTGTTTTCGGCCTAAGACAACCTGGTTGATCGTTGGATTAGCGTGATAATAATCTCCAAGTGTGTTCTCAAAAATCTTTGGGCTAAATTGGAATGAGAGCTGAGGGCTGAATTTATAGAGAATTACAAGAGAGATGATAAAAAAAGCTCAATTTAGGATTAATTGAAAATAATCAAGAAATCGGGTTCAGTTAATCTTGAGATAGATTCCAATTATAGTTTAATTGAAATGCATTCAAATTAGAAGTCCAAGTTGAATTGGAAATAATAATAAATTAATTCCATGCATTTGTGATAAAAATAGATAATTCTTTTATTTATTCAAGAAAAGAGTCTTTTCAATGCAACTGAACTTCTTTTTCTAAAAAGGTTTGAGTTCCAATTTTAGAGAATAATTCAATAATTCAATTTAATTGCTTTTCTGATTTCAAGTTCTAAATTTAGAAAAAGAAATAATATCTCAAGTTTGATTTCTCTCTCAATTCAATTCTTTTTGTTTATTTTCAATTCAACTTAATTAATTCCTTTTTTTGTAATAAATTAATTCTTTTTGCAAGATTAATGGCAAATTTATTAATTAATTAAATATCCAAGGATATTTAATAAATTAAAATAGGATAATTGATCAAAATGATATTCTCGAAAATGATTCTATTAATTAAATAAATATTTAATTAATATTGAGTAATTGATTTGCCATGTGATATTTGATGATTAAAGAATTAATAATGTGTCCAAGGTTGATTTAATTGCCTTTGGTTAGGACCTTGGTGATGTTGTTGAGATTAGGGGCCCATGGTTTAGATGACCATTTTTAGGGTATTGCATTTTCTCCTCTTTGAATTAATGTGCGAGCAGCACATTGGTTTTGTTGGGTCTCAAATCAATAGATTGGATTGGTTCTAAGTAAATGCCAACTCCTATGATCAAACCCTCCAATTGACTTGGCCAACTTATAGAGTGAACATATTTGGTTACTAACTCTCTCACTTTAGGCTCTGCAGGACCTAGGTGGGTATACCTACTCACTAGTTGTTCCTTCAACTAATGCTTTTTATAGAAGATTTAGTGTCTTGATCTGACTTCCTCCTATCTCAGAATGGCATAAGCTCCTAGGATGGAGATATAGCAGATGAGTTCAAGATTGTTGTTGTAGAATCTATTTGATCTTTGTGCTTGAAATATATATATATACACTATTGCTAATTTATTCTAGAATTCCTACTCAGCTACTCCTATTACTTTTAATGTGAAAGTATGAACTGATGAGTTGTATTTTATAGATGACCAGTGCCTTTCTTTGTTGTATGGGCTACAGAGTCTTTATATTTCTTTAGGACTTATTGTGTAAACTTATGAGACATTTTTTAAACCCACCCCCTCTCGATGAGTCTGTCAGTTACTATTTCTTATGAGTTCTAATTCAATGTCTATATTGTAAACCACCTGAATGAATTTAACTCTAACCTTAAGAGACCATTTAAGGAAGAAATACAAGGAACAATTACAATTCGCAAGTAAATCTTTTTGATCCAAATCTACAATATGAAACACATAATTTTACTAGAAGAACACAAATAACCTTATCTCCTTTAGATAATATCATAAGAAACTGCCTACAGAAAAATGCAGTAATCCGCAACACATATGCAAAGGAAAAACAACTGATTATATTATATATATTCGCCAAAATAGTACAGTGGTAAGCCTGAGGCTATAATCTATTTCTTCTCTCCTAATGATTCTCCATATTACAAAATTTCCCTCCTTTATATGAGAGTATACATTATCACTAAGCCTTGTGGCTTTTCAACACATAACTATTAACTAACACTTTTGTTAACAAACTGGAAGATAAAAAAATTCAGCACCCCTATGTGTTCGATGTACTTGTCATCTTTATACATTACAATATCATTGTTTAGCATTCTCATGTCGTTTTTTCGTTAGGAAATATTTGCACAAAATATGATTCACATAATCTGACAAGTCTTTGTCCTGATCCAATTCTACCACTACTCGATTCTTCTCATTAACGAACTCCTATTTCCACTGTTCCAACAATGCCAACTCACCATCACTGTAAAAAGAGGGCACCCTGGGGGTATTCCCATCATCCAAACTTTGAAGCTCTTTCCTTAATTGATTTGCAAATTCATCATGAGATTTCAAGTAAGCCTCAGCTTCAATTCTCTCACATGGATTCATCAAACTATTATCATTCATCATGTCCTGTAACTGTGACCTGAGCCTTTCATGCTCTTTCAAAGGTCTAGCTATTCCAGTGTATGTCTTCCAGTAGTTCTTTGCAACCTACAACATACTTCTAAATCTATGTTCAATGATCTCAAGAATTAACTTGTCAAGCTTTTTTTGTATCTTTTCTACTTGTCAAGATGTCTTTTCGGCCCTATTCCTCCAATATATTGCATCTGTCAAAGCATCCATGGTGTCTTTGTCAACACCATATATCATCCATGTTTGACTAGTACCTGTATCAATCTGAAGTAGTCTCGCTTGCAGCCTTTGTTTTTCTTCATCAACCTTTTCATATAGACTTTTGTACGTAGAGTTCTCTCTGACATGAAACTCTATTTAATCATGGTTCAGTTTAGCCACATCCAAATTCAGTTTGGCAGTGATCCTAGGATCAGTCTTCCCAACTTGTTATACCATCGGATGCCCAAAAGCTTCTTCTATGTCAACCAATGTAGGTCTTTTATCTTTGGGATAAATAGCCCATTGTAGAAGAGCTTTCTGATCTGGATCATATCCTGACCACCTGAAAAGCTTATCAATCTCATTTGGCATCATTTTCTTATTTGGGTCCTATTTATTAAGGAATCCATCAAACAACAGGGCAGATTTCATGTCCCATCTATAGTACAACAACACACCAGCCTCCTTAAACAATTGTCTCCCCTTTTTAGGTGTCATTTCCTTCATCACAAGATCCATCCCCTCTTGTAACTTCTGGACTTTCCACTCTTCATTATTATCTTTCATGTTGTTTTAGATCTGCAATCCTTTATGTTGATAAAGGAATGCAATAAACTCTTTAGAAGTGATAAAGTCACTATCAGCAATGAAATCCTCATGTTCCAGGAATCTGATATCGACAACTTCTCAGACATTCAATTGTCTTGTTGTGAAATCTATCTATGCATCCTCTCCATAATCAGGAGGATAATCCTCTTCAAGAGTGAATGGAACAATGCCAAATGTAGAAGGAGACACATGAGCTAAAGGCTTTGTATTTCTAATAGCATCAATATAGTCCCCAAAGACATGAGGTGACACTCCTTCAAGTATTTCTAGTTCATGCTCCATGAGTTTGATGGCCAACTCCAAGGGGTCTTCAATCTTCTGTAATACATTCTTATCCATTTTCCTTCTGGAAAGGTTCCATTTATAAGCCTCCATTACTTTCTTAAACTTTATTCTCTTTGCTCTGGCCTCTTCTCTGCCAATGTTCTTGATGAGATCATCTGGCAAGTAAGATTTATGTTCTCCAGCCTTCAACTTTTGTGATGACCGGGCTATCCTTATGTATCTTTCAGCATCAAAATTGGGCCTTGGATCCCATATAGCCATGCCATAATAATCCAACTTTGTCTGTAGCAAGCTATAGCTCTTGGAAATTTTTACAATGAAATCTGAAAAGACTAACAACCTAGGTACAATTGATTGTTTCCCATTGCTTGTTAGATGTTCTATACTCACAGTTGATAGTTGCCTCACAATCTCTAGACAAGCCACTCTGTTAGGGACTGTAAGTGGTAATAGGTATGGTCTCCCTTCAAACCCGTATACCCTTACTTGGCTGCAGTCTGAAAAACAATACTAATCTCCCCAATTGTGTTCAATTGAAGGATCTTCAAAAAAATCTTTTGGTCTCAAGAATGTTGGAATCTTTGGTGCAAGGGCATGATCACACAGGCAACCCAATAGTTTATATAACGGCCTGACAAAGAACTCCTCAAAGTGCCAATAGTGATTATTCGCATACCTATGGTCTCATGACAAAACCCACAGTTGCACTGTCATATGTCCTGACACATAACTCTTCTGGCCATAATCCTTCATCTTGGACCATATATAACAACATATGCATAAGCAAGGAATAATGCTTGAAATGCATGTTAACAACATCCCCTTTTAACTTTTATAACCCATGATTCAAAACTTCAACCAAATAAGCAGCAAAATCAAAAAAGTGGGGGTCCTTAGACTGCAAATCGGCACAAATGACCATGGCTGCAATATCCATCAAAGGATGGGCTTTTATCCCTAGAACTTGAATGACACAGTAATAGGTATATTTGAAATATGGATGGAAAGAATCGACATCATAGGGGGCCTTGTCATCCTGACCTAATGGCACTAAGGACCCTGCATTTCTAGGCCTATGTATGGGGAGTCTCCATGTTTTGTAAATGTTCTCTAGGTTAAAATACTCATTTGTCAATTTCTTGAGGTCAATCAATTCTTTGAACTCCCAATCCAATTCAAACACAACATCGATAACTTATTTTGTAATTGTGAGAACTGGTTTACCCATATAGTTATATATGGTTTTGGGTTTAGGATCATAGGTGTTTGCCAATGCCTTCATGAGCTCCACATTTAGAAAGACATTAGCTGCAGCTAACCTGCCTAAGTTCAATCGCCATAGATTATTTATAGGCTGATGGGTAACTCTTCTATTGTATCCATATATGAATAATTCATACCCTCTAAACTCAATCCATGTGTCTCCAAGGTCCTTAAATCAGTCCTCCAGACCTTCCTCGTCAGCTCTAATCTTCTTGGACCTTAAACTGGATGATGGCCATTGGTCAATCATGTCCTGGGCCAAAGAATGCCCTTCCTTTTTCTGTCTCTTGGGTTTTTCCTCTGTAGCAAGCGATTCCTTTCCCTTTCTGGTTTTACTAGCCTTAGATGATGATTCCATTTGAATTTACAAAGGGGTTCTGTGTATGAATAACTTACTTGGAATCACTGAGCTTTATCTGTGAAACCACCCAATTTCTGCTTCTAGTTCATCTCTTGCAAATTCCTTAATGTTGTGTCCTTTGGTATCGATTCATCACTTATGGTAAATTTAATCAGTTAGTAATGGCAATTTTAACAATGATTACTTGGGCACACGTTTGAGTTTAATGGTGATGTGACCTCCCTGGGATTCATCTCTGATCTTCACGTCAATCAATAATTATTTGGATGAGAATATGTCTTCCAATCATTTATTTTTTAGTCCATCGATCTCTTTGTTTTGATCGACAACACTTTTATTTCAAACATTATTCCGATTAGGTATTTTCCCCTTTCATTGAAATACTACGTTTGGTCATCATAGCCATATCCTTATCGATATATATCTGATGTCCATTGGGTCTCATATTGAAGAAACCTTGGCTTTAGTGACTTGCTTTATCTTTCCATCGAAACACCTTTTCCATCAACATCACTACACTTCGTCGATGAATGGGTCTATTGTTTCATCAAAGCCTTCCTTACTTTGATGACTTGCTTCCACTATCATGTTTCATCGATGAGCTCATTATTAATTTTCATCGATAAAGTTGCATCGGCAAAATCACACATATCAGTAATATGCCTTTTAGCTTCCTCAAAGCTCATATCCTTATCGATGTAGCTTCCTTTTGTCTGATTGATATCATTCTTTCGATAAGGATGTTTCTTTCGGTAAGTCTCCTTCATGTTGCACCGATGGTATTGTTTCATCAAAAACCTTTCCTATCGATGAAAACCATCTTTTCTTTCTTCGATATCCTCTATCGATGGAATCATTGCTTTCGATGAGTCCTTTGTAGAGTTCATTGGTGTTCCCTTTTCTTCAATACCCTGTTTATATCGATGAGACATCGCTGGGTCTCATCGATACTATTTGAATTTTGAATATTTCGATAGAATGCTATTACACTTGTTCGATAACTTATGGGTTATTATGGTATCAATAAAAATGATGATTTCTTCCAAAGATAGATGGTTTCTATGATTTAATTTCACAAATCAAGATATTTTACTTAATTCAGATTTGATGCTCAGCAGTGGCTCTGACTGGGGATGGGGGTATGCTACGGATACGTTCAAGAATCTAGACTCTTTGGTTTGTATAGGGAAACTAAGATTTAAAGGAAATGTGGTTTTTACAATGGCAATGAAACCTAAACTATTGTACATGAAGAAGGACCTTTTTAAGAACTATCCATGCACTGGCAATTCTTGAACTTCTCCTGTAGTATTTTGGAGAAAATAAAAATCGTCTCCTACGTTATCCATAATCAAATACGGTCCAAGCCATAAAGCCTCAAACTTGCCATGTTTACCCTTATCTTGACTCCTGGCATTTCACATCAAAACCAAATCACCAATTTTAAATTTTCTATCTGTTGTTCTTTTGTCATATAACCTTTTCATTTGATTCTGGATTTTAATGTTTTTTTCCTGAGCTTCTACCCTGACTTCATCAAGCTCTACCAACTGCATCAGCCTCTCTTGTAAAGGGTCATCAATCTCTATCCCTTCTTGTGTTATGAATTTGTGTACAGGTAGGAGGTTATCCAAAGGGAGTCTAGCCCGTTTACCATAGACTAGTTCATATGGAGACCTCCCTGTAGATTTTTTTACTGTCACTCTATCTGCCCATAATGCTAAATTCAGCTTTGAGTCCCATGCCTTTTTATTTTGTCCCATCACCTTTTTGATGATCTTTAGGATGTTTTTGTTGCTTGACTCAACCTGCCCATTACCTTGAGGGTGGTAAGGGGATGACTGATATTTTACAATGCCATACTCCTTGCAAAAGGTATTGAACTCTTCAGACCTAAAGGCCATGCCATTATCAAAGATGATCCTTGCGGGAACACCAAATCTAGTGATGACATTTTCCAGTATGAATTATATCATGACTTTATTGGTAGCCTGTTTAGTAGCTATTGCTTCCACCCATTTGGTAAAATAATCTATGGAAACCAAAATCCATCTATGTCCTCCACTCGAGATTTCTGATATTTCCCCTATAAAGTCTATTCCCCATTGTTGAAATGGTTCTTCAACTTGCATCGGTCTTAGTGGGAGTGATCCTTGATACTTCATTTTGCCTGAAAATCTCTGACAAGCCTCACACTTTCTAACATAAGAATAGGAATCATTGAAGACACATGGCCAAAAATATCCAGCTCTCAATATCTTGTGTGCAGTAGTTTTGGCTGAGAAACGACCACCACAAACCCCCTCATGCATCTCTTGTAGGATTTTCTCTGCTTGGTGTTCATCTAGGCATAGAAACAATATCCCATCTCTATTTTTCTAATACAAGTCTCCATTGATGATCACATATTTTGCAAATTTCAGTTTTAATGTTCTCTTTTGATTATCAATCATACCATCTAGACATTTTATGTGCTTGAGATAATATATGATGTTTGTATACCAGGCTGTATTTTCAATACTGAAACTGGCTTCATCTAGGCCAACCTCATTTACCTAAAATTCTTCAACCTCTGCTCCTACCATAAGTTTAGCTAATCCCTGGCATTTGATAACTTGGGAGATTTTGAGCTCAATATTGAATTCTTGAATCTGATTGATCCATTTGCATCTTTTCCCTGTGACCTCAGTTTGCCTAAATATGTCTTTCACTGCTGCATTAGGAACATATTCTATGACTTCTGCACCTACCAAATATGGTCTGAATTGTTTTACTGCTTTTACCAGGGTATAAGCTTGTTTTTCATTTAAGTCATATTTAATTTTAGATGAATTTAGTGACTTACTGAAATATGCAATAGGTTGTTCACAATTGTCTTGGTTCTTTTGTAGCAACACTGCTGCTACTGTATGACAAGATGCAAATGAAAAAATAAAAAAAAGTTTATTAAAATCTGGGGATATCAATATTTGTGCCTCAGATATCACCCTCTTTACATCTATAAATACATATAATGCCTCTACATCCCAATCAATTTTATCTTCCTTTTTCAGCATCCTAGCTATAGGTTTTATGATATCTGCAAAATTAAGGATGAACCTTCTGACAAAATTGATTTGTCCCAAAAATGATTGAATAGATTTAACAATCTTTGGGATAGGTATTTCATTTATTGTAGCTACTCTTTCAGGGTCAATTTTCACCCCTTCCTTGGACACTATATATCCTAGGAGCTTCCCTTCTTCAACTGCAAAATGACATTTCTTCGGATTGAGGGAAATTCCATATTCCAAAGATTTCTTGAATACCTTCTCAAGGTGATCGCAATGGTCTTCAACCCTTTTTGAATAAGTTGTTAAGTCATCCTGATACACCACCATTATTACATCAACCAGTTCTGCAAATGCTACATCCATTGCCCTTTGAAATGTTGCCCCTACATTTGTTAATCCAAATGGCATTCTTGCATATACATATGTGCCGCATGGTGTTCTGAAGGTTGTCTTATACTATTCAACTTCTTTAACTTTTACCTGATTATACCCTGAGAATCCATCCATCATGGATAGTAGATCACATCCAGTTACTTTCTGTAGCATGTTATCCATGTTTGGCAAAGGGTAATTATCTTTTAATGATGATATGTTCAGATTCCTAAAATCTATGCATAGTCTTATGTCCCCATTTTTCTTTCTGACAGGTACCAATTTTGAAACCCAAGTAGAATATTTACAAGGTTTAATTATCCCTGCATCTTTCATCTTTATTATTTCCTCTTTCATCTTAGGGAGTAAAGTCGTATTTATAGGCCTCTGCTTTTGTCTGAAAGGTTTAGCATCAGGCTTAAGAGGTATCTCATGTTGGAAGAGATCTTCCTTGTATGCTTTGAGGTCATCATAAGACCATGCAAATACATGCTTATATTTTCTGAGTAACATTACTAATTGTTGTTTCATTTTAGGAGTCAGTTTATTACCAATAAAAACATGCCTCGGTGATTCTTTGCTTCCCAAATTAATCTGCTCAACATCAAATTCTTTGACTGAGGCTCCTTTGATTTCAACTTTGTCTTGTATGTTGAAAGCTCTTTCTAGTGCGACTAGTCCTCTAGGTTTTTAATTAGATTTTAGCTATATGATTTCCTATCCCAACAGAGTTTCTTTCCCATCTGTCATCTCTACAAAATCATTGAAGCTGATAGCTTGTGCTTGGTAGTGATCCACACAGTGCAAAAATTTCAACAAATCATTGTCATCATGAAAAACTTGCCAGTTGTATAAGTTATCTGGAACATAAGGCCTGACTTTTATTTCCATCTCTAAGACTCTTCAATGTTATATCATTTTCCTTTAAAGAAACATTGGCCAAGAAGTCAGTAATGATATTCTTTGATTTGTCAATCCAACTTATCTGGAAAGCATCAAACAGTTCCATGGTATCCCATAGAACATCCCTGTATTGTTTCAACCTGAGATGTTTGGAGGCATACTTTTGTTTGATTTGAGATATTACTAGTTCTGAATCCCCAAAGATACTGAGCAATTTAATTCCATGCTTGGTAGCCACATTAAGTTTGGTGAGTAAAGCTTCGTATTCTGCAATATTATTTGTACACTCAAACATCAGTTTGAAAGAATACTTGAACGTCTCTCCATCTGGTGAAATAAATATGATTCTAGCCCCACTTCCTTCCTTGCTGCATGTTCCATCAAAGTACATCTTCCATACTTGATCCTTATTCTCCTCAACTACAAATTCAATTGGAGTCAAGCCTCCCATTCTTGTTTTTGTCAACTCTACTTTGAAGTTATCTATATCTGACTGGATGAAACATACCAACTCAACAGGTTCCACCTCCTCGATAATGTATTCAGAATGAGGTTCTCTCTCAATCCTTACTTCTTGTCCATTTACTAGTATAGTAGCATATGATAGGTCTAACTGGACATGGCCTCCTATCAAATTCGACCATTGTCTGGATAACAACATTCCATAATTAGGAGGGGGGTGATCTCACAATGCTGGTTCCCACTTTTTGGTACATCCTGATTTTTGCTGAAATCATACATTTTTTTTAAAATATAATAATTTAAGCTTTAAGAGGTCCCATTTGAAGTAATTAATTGAAGAGAGTTAGATCAAAGGCTCTTAGATTAAAATTTCTTAGGTAGAACCTCTCTACTTCTAAATCATACTTGCAATGGAGTCTCCTTTGCATCTATCAAATGCTGATAAAAAACCAATTTTACATTAGCTTTTGTGGGGTCAAATGAATTCATTTTAAAGTTTTATTTTTTGAAGTATTTAGTCCTTATTATAAGCTTTCCAAATAGTATAATTTTTAATATATTTAATTTCATTAATATGTTTTTATTTTATTTCTTATGAATGTAGGTTTTTCACCGAACATGAAGTTCTTTGTTCAATGCATTGGGAAAAATAGTAAACTAATTCAAAAAAAATAAAAAAAATATCTATGCACTAGGTATTGATGTCTTCTTTCTAAAAAAAAATAAAAAATTGAATTTTGATATATAGAGAACAAGTTATGTGTTCCAACATAAGTTATATCTAAATTATAATTAGTCGGATTTCAAAGCTTGATAAAATGAAAAATATTTGACATATCATTATCAAACTAACTGCATGCTGTAGGTATTGATGTTACAAACCAAAATTCAAAAGAATTAACTTTTTATCATTTATAGAAAAAAAGTTATGCGTTTCGGGATGTACATCACTCTTAAAAAATGTTGTTTGTTGTAAAAAAATACTTTTTGAGGGAGATGGAAAAATCAATAAAATTTTATTCAAAAAAAATTGAAAAAAATATATTTAGAATCTACAAACAAGATGTTACAAATTATTAGTTTACATCGTCTTCTAATTCTTAACGATTGAAAAGTTATAGGTGTCGAAAAGTGAAGGTTTTTTTCAAAATGTTCATCTAAGTGTCAAAGTTGGTCAACAAGTGGGAACCAGTATTGTGAGTTCACCCAGGGACATCAACCATAGTGAATGTCCATTTTATAAGATGCTTTTGGACATGCTGCTAATTTGAATTCAACATCCTTCATGACACCAACCACTAGGATGGAGAGGTTATCCATAGTGTAACATTTACCAAAATTTGTGTCCACTGCCATTCCAAGTTCCTTCATGACTCCTACGGGCATAACATTTATAGCAGCTCCCGAATCAATCATGCAATTCTTTATCATATTGTTATTGATCATCAAAGTTAAATAGAATGGGTCTACTTGAGAAGGATTTTTTATTATTGTTGACCCTAAGTATATGGTTGGAACAGGGTCACTCTTAGTGTTACAGTTTTGGCCAGTCTGTTTATGTTCTTTGGTCTTTTCTTCAGATACACCATTGATCACCTTCAAAGTTTTCTCTCGATACTCTAGGAACTTCATCATCTTGAGTAATGGAACATAGACCTTAATTTGTGTCAAGGTGCTAGCAATATCGAATGACTTTGTAACAGATAATATTGAAGTGTTCATTGTCCCATCCTTTTCATCCTTTTGCATCCTAGAAACCTGCAACTCCTTTTCCTTAGTTAACTTTGTATTCTCTTCCCGAGTCTTATTTGGCTTAGTTATTAGTTTAGATGTTTTATTACTCTCCTTTTTGAACATGTCGGATGGTTTTCTTTGTTCAGGGTTTATGGTTCTGTTCCTTAGCATATAAGTCCTTTTGGCTTGTTCAACAACAATTGTAGTAATTCTCTCTCATTCTTCTTTAGTAGGAATCCTCAGCTTTAATTCATCTTCCTCATCTGAGAATATTTGTTGCATACAACACTACTGATTAATCCTCCTAGAATTTATATCATTTCCTTTGCTCCCCTCAGATGAGTCATATTCCTCAAAGGACAATATGTTTATTGCATGATCATCTGCATATTCTTCAAATTCTTCCTCTCTTCCCTGCAACTTCATCACCACCGCGCATTGGTAAGGAGGATGAGGCATATCACATGCTAAGCACCACATATCTTCATCAACTAATTGGTTTACCACTTTTCTCAAAGGATCTGGTATTTGGTTACCTTCTTTCGGGTTCTTGTCCACCGACTTCCCATCCTTCCATGTGGTATTATAAGGCATATCATGCAATCTGGGCCTATCATGGTGATAGAATTGTTGTTTCTATGTCTTATTTACCTTGACAAATAAATCCTTGAGGATATTCAGCACCTTGTCCAACTTGTCATCATCCTTTGTTTCTCTAGGGGCCTTTGGATTGAACAACCTTGCATCCTCCCTTCTTCCTATAGTTCCAGCTGCTTTTCTATTATTCTCTATAGTTATGGTCGCTTTCATGACTCCTTGAAGAGTTGTATGATTTTTTGTTCTGAGCTCATAGTTTGTTTTACTATCAAAAGCATTCATGTAGTACAAGATGCTCACTTCAGGAACCGGTTTTATTCTATTAGGGATTTTATTCATAACTCTATTAAATCTCTTATTGAAATCAGCCACTGCTTCATTTGGATCCTTCTTGATGGTTATGATCTCATGTAACACAAACTCAGGGCTATTGTGATCTCCGTATTGCTCAAGAAAAAGTCTTTTGAATTCTGCAAGGCTATTTACTGAAAAATCTGGCAGGGCTCTAAACCAATCTCGTGCATCCTCTATCAATGACTCCATGAACAACTTCATCTTGACATCCTCATATGGAAGACAAAAGTCCTCCATGACTGTGTCAAAGGCTTTGCAATGTGCTTCCCCTGAGATGGCATTACTTCCAGTCAATTTTGGTATTGCAGTCCTAATTTCATTAGGAATAGGATGAGGATACACCATCCTTGAAAAGTCAAATTGCCTGATGCGTTTTGTATTCATTAACCCATATCCACCTTGAAAGAGGTTTCCATAATTTGGTCTCATATTACTATTACTAGGAGGAAATTGGTTTTGTGGTTGAAAGTGGTTTTGATGTGTAAAGGTATTGAATTGGTTATGTTGATATTCAGGAGGTAAATTGGGGTATGGGAAGTTGTTGAAGTGATTGTGTTGGTGTTCAGGAGGTATATTATTATACGAAAGGCCATTTGGCCTAGGATCATATAGAAGGTTTTCAGACACCTTGTAGGTATTGTTTTTTGCATTGGTTTTATATGTATTTCTTCTCCCTCTATTTGATCCTTGGGCTGCATGCTCACATCTTGCACTATATCTTTCCATGTCATGATCAATATCATCTTCATTGATATTTATACCCAATTTAGCACATAATTATACACATTCTTGTACTCTTCCCTCCTGTTTCATTTCAATGGCTACTTCCATCATTTGTTTCATCAAGTCCGCCATACAGTTTGATGCATCCATCTTGCTTGAGCCTGAGGAACTTGAAGCTCCTGTCCTTGAATTTGGACGGTGATTCTCAAAGCCAGGAGAGAACTTCCCTTTCTGCACTCTATCCACAGCTACCAAGTCCTCATTTCTAGGGTATGTGGGAATTGTATAATTTTTTTTAGTCAGGGCTGGATGTGAATGGTTTTCAGAATAATACTGATTATACTTCCCATTTATGAAGTCATTTTTAGGTTCCATCGGATTGTCTACTGATTTCTTTTACTTCTTTTATGGTCAAAGTTTAACTAGATTATGGGGTGGCCTTGTGTTATTGACCTTCACCCGTAAATAAAATTTCTTATCTCAGACTCGCCACCTTTCTTCTTGAAAGGAAATTGTATTTTATATATGAGTTCTTTCCCACAGCAGAGTACTTTTTAAATGAATATTCCCCAGCAGAGTCGCCAATCTACTTGGTCTCAAATCAACATATTGGATTGGTTCTAAGGAAATGACAACTCCTATGATCAAACCCTCCAATTCAATTGGCCAACTTATAGAGTGAACCTATTTGGTTACTAACTCTCTCACTTTAGGCTCTGCAGGACCTAGGCGGGTATACCTACTCACTAGTTATTCCTTCAACTAATACTTTTTATAGAAGATTTAGTGTCTTGATTTGACTTCCTCCTATCTCAGAATGGCATAAGCTTCTAGGATGGAGATATAACAGATGAGTTCAAGATTGTTGTTGTAGAAGCTATTTGATCTTTGTGCTTGAAATATATATATATATATATATATATATATATATATATATATATATATATATATATATATATATATATATATATATATATATATACACACTATTGCTAATTTATTCTAGAATTCCTACTCAGCTACTCCTATTACTTTTAATGTGAAAGTATGAACTGATGAGTTATATTTTATAGATGACCAGTGCCTTTCTTTGTTGTATGGGCTATAGAGTCTTTATATTTCTTTAGGACTTATTGTGTAAACTTATGCGACAATTTTTAAACCCACCCCCTCTCGATGAGTCTGTCAGTTAATGTTTCTTATGAGTTCTAATTCAATGTCTATATTGTAAACCGCCTGAATGAATTTAACTCTAACCTTAAGAGACCATTTAAGGAAGAAATACAAGGAACAATTACAATTCGCAAGTAAATCTTTTTGATCCAAATCTACAATATGAAACACATAATTTTACTGGAAGAACACAAATAACCTTATCTCCTTTAGATAATATCATAAGCAACTGCCTGCAAAAAAATGCAGTAATCCGCCACACATATGCAAAGGAAAAATAACTGATTATTTTATATATATTCACCAAAATAGTACAGTGGTAAGCCTAAGGCTATAATATATTTCTTCTCTCCTAATGATTCTCCATATTACAAAAGTTCCCTCCTTTATATGAGAGTATACATTATCACCAAGCGTTGTGGCTTTTCAACACATAACTATTTACTAACACTTTTGTTAACAAACTGGAAGATAAACAAATTCAGCACCCCTATGTGTTTGATGTACTTGTCATCTTTATACATTACAATATCATTGTTTAGCATTCTCATGTCTTTTTCTAGTCAGGAAATAGTTGGAGAGAATATGATTTACAAGTCTTTGTCCTGATCCAACTCTGCCACTTCTTGATTCTTCTCATCAACGAACTCCTGTTTCCACTGTTCCAATGATGCCAACTCACCATCACTATAAAAAGAGGGCACCCTAGGGGTATTCCCATCATCCAAACTCTGAAGCTCTTTCCTTAATTGATTTGCAAATTCATCATGGGATTTCAAGTAAGCCTTAGCTTCAACTCTCTCACCTGGATTCATCAAACTGTTATCATTTATCATGTCTTGCAACCATGACCTGAGCCTTTCATGCTCTTTCAAAGCTCTAGTTTTTCTATTGTATGTCTTCCAATAGTTCTCTGCAACCTGCAACATACTTCTGAATCTATGTTCAATGATCTCAAGAATTAACTTGTCCATCTTTTGTTGTATCTATTCTACTTGCCGAGATGTCTTTTCGGCCCTGTTCCTCCAATATATTTCATCTGTCAAAGCATCCATGGCATCTCTGTCAGCACCGTATGTCATCCCTGTTTGACTAGTGCATGTATCAATCTGAAGTAGTCTCACTTGCAGCCTTTATTTTTCTTCATCAGCCTTTTCATACAGACTTTTGTACATAGAGTTCTCTTTGACAAGAAAATCTGTTTCATCCTGGTTTAGTTTAGCCACATCCAAATTCAGTTTGGCAGTGATCCTAGGGTCAGTCTTCCCAACTTGTTGTACTATCAGATGCCCAAAAGCTTCTTCTGTGTCAACCAATGTAGGTATTTTATCTTTGGGATAAATAGCCCACTATAGAAGAGCTTTCTAATCTAGATTATATCCTGACCCTCTGAAAATCTTATCAATCTCATCGGGCATCATCTGCTTATTTGGGTCCTATTTATTAAGGAATCCATCAAAAAATAGGGTAGATTTCATGTCCCATCTAGAGTACAAAAACACACTAGCCTCCTTAAGAAATTGTCTCCCCTTTTTAGGTGTCGTTTCCTTCATCACAAGATCCATCTCCTCTTGTAACTTCTGAACTTGTTGCTCTTCATTATTATCTTTCATGTTGTTTCTGATCTGTGATCCTTTATGTTGATAGAGGAATGCAGTAAACTCTTTAGATGCGTTAAAGTCACTATCAGCAATGAAATCCTCATGTTCTAGGAATTTGATATCAGAAACTTATCGCACATTCAATTGTCCTATTGTCAAATCTATCTATGTATCCTCTCCAAAAATACGAGGATAATCCTATCAAGGAGTGAATGGAACAATGCCAGATGTAGAAGCAGGAGACACATGAGCTAAAGGATTTGTATTTCTAATAGCATCAATATTCTCCCCAAAGACATGAGTTTGATGGCCAACTCCAAGCGGTCTTCAATCTTCTATAATACATTCTTATCCATTTTCCTTCTGAAAAGGTTCCATTTATAAGCCTGCATTACTTTCTCAAACTTTATTCTCTTTGCTCTGGCCTCTTCTCTACCAATGTTCTTGATGAGATCATCCAGCAAGTAAGATTTATGTTCTCCAGCCTTCAACTTTTGTGATGACTAGTCTGTCCTTATGTATCCTTCAGGATCAAGATTGGGCCTTGGATCCCCCATAGCAATGCCATAATAATATAACTTTGTTTGTAGCAAGCTATAGCTCTTGGAACTTTTCACAATGAAATCTGAAAAGACTAACAATCACGGTACAATTGATTGTTTCCGATGGCTTGTCAGATGGTCTATACTCACTATTGACAGTTGCCTCACAATCTCCAAACAAGCCACTCTGTTAGGGACTGTAAGTGGCAATAGGTATGGTTTCCCTTCAAACCCGTATACCCTTACTTGTATGTAGTCTAAAAAACAATAGCAATCTCCCCAATTGTGTTCAATTGAAGGATCTTCAGCAAAATATTTTGGTCTCAAGAATCTTTGAATCTTTGGTGCAAGGGCATGATATTATGGGCAACCCAACAATTTATATAATGGCTTGACAAAGAACTCCTCCAAGTGCCAATATTGATTATTTTCATACCTTTGGTCCGATGAAGAAACCCACAGCTGCACTGGTTTTCTCATCCCAACATTGTCATATGTCCTGACACATAACTCTTCTGGCCATAATCCTTCATCTTGGCCCATATATAATAACATATGCATAAGCAAGGAATAATGCTTGAGATGCATGTTAACAACATCCCCTTTTAACTTTTCTAACCCATGATTCAAAAGTTCAAGCAAATAAGCAACAAAATAAAAAAAGAAGGGGTACTTAGACTGCAAATCAGCACAAATGACCATGGCTGCAATATCCATCAAAGGATGGGCTTTTATCCCTAGAACTTGAATGACACAGTAATAGGTATATTTGAAATATGGATGGAAAGAATTGACATCATAGGGGGCCTTGTCATCCTGACCTAATGGCACTAAGGACCCTGCATTTCTAGGCCTATGTATGGGGAGTCTCCATGTTTTGTAAATGTTCTCTAGGTTAAAATACTCATTTGTCAATTTCTTGAGGTCAATCAATTCTTTGAACTCCCAATCCAATTCAAACACAACATCGATAACTTATTTTGTAATTGTGAGAACTGGTTTACCCATATAGTTATATATGGTTTTGGGTTTAGGATCATAGGTGTTTGCCAATGCCTTCATGAGCTCCACATTTAGAAAGACATTAGCTGCAGCTAACCTGCCTAAGTTCAATCGGCATAGATTATTTATAGGCTAATAGGCAACTCTTCTGTTGTATCCATATATGAATAATTCATACCCTCTAAACTCAGTCCATGTGTCTCCAAGGTCCTCAAATCAGTCCTCCAGACCTTCCTCATCAGCTCTAATCTTCTTGGACCTTAAACTGGATGATGGCCATTGGTCAATCATGTCCTGGGCCAAAGAATGCCCTTCCTTTTTCTGTCTCTTGGATTTTTCCTCTGTAGCAAGTGATTCCTTTCCCTTTCTGGTTTTACTAGCCTTAGATGATGATTCCATTTGAATTTACAAAGGGGGTCTGTGTATGAATAACTTACTTGGAATCACTGAGCTTTATCTGTGAAACCGCCCAATTTCCACTTCTAGTTCATCGTCTGTGAATTCCTTAATGTTGTGTCCTTTGGTATCGATTCATCACTTATGGCAAATTTAATCAGTTAATAATGGCAGTTTTAACAATGGTTACTTGGGCACACATTTGAATTTAATGGTGATGTGACCTCCCTAGGATTCGTCTCTGATCTTCGTGGAAATCAATAATTATTTTGATGAGAATATGTCTTCTGATCATTTATTTTTTAGTCCATCGATCTCTTTGTTTCTATCGACAACACTTTTGTTTCAAACATTACTTTGATTAGGTATTTTCTCCTTTCATCAAAATACTGCATTTGGTCATCATAGCCATCTCCTCATCGACATATATCTGATGTCCATTGGATCTTATATCGAAGAAACCTTGGCTTTGGTGACTTCCTTTATCTTTCCATCAAAACACCTTTTCCATTGAAATCACTACACTCCGTCGATGAATGGGTCTATCGTTTCATTGAAGCCTTCATTACTTTGATGACTTGCTTCCACTATCATTTTTCATCGATGAGATCATTAGTAATTTTCATCGATAAAGTTGCATCGGCAAAATCACGTGTATCGGTAACATGCCTTTTAGCTTCCTCAAAGCTCATATCCTTATTGATATCTTTTATCGATGTAGCTTCCTTTTTTATGATCGATATCATTCTTTCGATAAGGATGTTTCTTTTGGTAATTCTCCTTCATGTTGCATCGATGATATTGTTTCCTTGAAAACCTTTCCCATCGATGAAAACCATCTCTGCTTTCTTCGATATCCTCTATCGATGGAATCATTTCTTTTGATGAGTCCTTTCTAGAGTTCATCAGTGTTCCCTTTTCTTCGATACCCTTTTTATATCGATGAGACATCACTGGGTCTCATCGATACTATCTGAATTTTGGATATTTTGATAGAATGCTATTACACTTGTTTGATAACTTATGGGTTATTACGGTATCAATGAAGATGATGATTTAATTTCACAAATCAAGATATTTTACTTAATTCAGATTTGATGCTCAACAGGTTCAAAGAATATGTGATGTCTAGGAGATGCCAGTTCTGAACTTGATTGATCACGAACTAGATGAAGAGCAAAGTGTTTAGCTTGGTTTGAAGCAATGAAGCTGAATGAAGTCTAATTAAAGCGATACCAATCCTGAACTTGATTTAACTGAGGAACGATAGAAAATAAAAGATACCGAACTTGAACTTTATTGATCAAGAAGTGGATCTTACTGATCTAGAACTTGATTGATCTAGACACAGCGAGCGAAGATAAAAATCAATCTTGAACTTGATTGATCAAGATACGATGAGCGAGAAATAAACTGTCCAGCTTGATTTGAAATGATGAAATTGAACACCTGCTTAGATTTAGCATGTGATCAAAGATACCCTTTAAACTTTTGATTGAGTTTAAATGAATAATTAGCTTGATGAAAAGCGATGAAACTGATTAATGTTAAGAGATTGATTCAGATGAAGACAAATATCAGCTTGATTTGATGCGATGAAGATGAGATGCCCCTAGCGATTGATTCGATTCAGATGATTGAGAGATCTCAACTTGATGTGAAGCGATGAAGTTGAGATGTCCCTTTAGCAATAAGAATTGATTGATTTTCTTTAGTTGAAAATATTTTGCTCGACTTTTGATAAAGATTAAAAAAATTTCTTAACATGTGAGATGTGAGGTCATAAGGTCATGAGTATGCCCCCTCGGGAACAAAATCAAAAGATAGCGAGGGTACATTATAGGCAATTGTTGGCGATGATAAGTTATTTGGGCACAAATCGATCCTGATGAATTTTTGAAAATTTGGTGTTGATTGATTCTAAATTGAGCGCAAAGTTGTTGTGTAGAATAAAATTGAGATTCAATGTTGATTTATGAGAAATTGAGTGCAATTTGAAGAAAGAATGAGCATTTGATGAAAAGCGCTAAGTGGTCCAAATTTTGGAATTGACTAGTAAAATGATCTCGAATTTTGATTTCGATCCCGAAAATGGAATCAGAATGGGTGAATTAGCTAAGGGTACAATTTTCATGTCCATCGGAGCAAGTTGAAAAATTAGGTTTTTTGTTATATATGGGACAAAAGTGTCATTTTCAAATCATTTTAACCCTCCAAGTTTGAAAATTCAAAAATCCTTCTACGAAGAAAAATGGTGGTCCCTACTTGTACGCATTGATTTGAGTTCCAGAGACATCATAATCGACCCCAAAACTATGAGCTTGTGGTAAGTGATCAATCTTAAGCCTCTTTATGTTTTCAATTTTCAATTTTTTTGTTCATTTTTCAAGTTTTTGGCATGTTTGGGGTCGGGTTTCACGTTTTATCATGTGACGCAGGATTCTTTGTCATATGAGTAACTGTTAAATTTTATTTTGTCATTTTAGGCCACTAGAATTGTCGTTCAGACCCTACCCTCGTGTCATACGACATGTCTGTAAAAAGACCATTTTGTCATGCAAGGTTTAATAATGTGTCGCTTGGGAATGTTTTATCGTACGAAGGTCAATCCTGACACGTACGAGATTCTTTCCTTCTGTGTTTTTTCGTCGAGAAACAGTGGGCATTTTTGAAGATCAAAACTTGAAATTTTGATTTTGCACTTGACTTAGTTGGATTTGCGTGATGTTTTACTTCTCTTGTAGGCTCATTTGGAATATTTTTTGATGCTTCATTGTTGGGTTTTTGCAGGTTCGATTACCTCCTATGCTTTTCAGATGCGTTTATCCTCCCACCATGGAATTAGTATGACATTTATCAGAGGTTGAGCAAGCTCATATTGATTTGTGCGGTTTGACTCATCATCTTGGTTTACTTGATATCTGTGTGAATCACGATATGCTCATAGCATTGGTTGAGTGTTTCCATTCAGAGCATAACACATTTCATTTGCCAATGGGGGAGTTGACTATCACTCCCAAGGATGTATATAGGATCCTTCATATCCCTTTTGCTGGGGATAAGCTGGATTATGATGCAGTATTGCTACCTGGACTACAGGCGGTTAGACATGTACTCAAGGATCCAAACATTTTTACCCATTCCATTAGTTGGGACGTGATGGTGAGCAGATATAGCGAGGAGTTTCCACTGGCATGTGTTCTAGCAAGATTTATAGGTTGTTTTCTGATGCCAAATAGAGGGCAGTAGGGTTTCTAGTGTGGATGGGGTAGGATGCTGGAGAGATTGATGGAAACCCCTCAGAGGCTTGGCTGGGGTTCTTGTATATTGGCCCACATGTATCACAAGATGCATGAGATTGTATATAGGGATGGCAGGAGCATGGCTACAGGTGTATTTATTTTAAAGGTTTGGGCTTGGGAGCACCTCCCAGTTTGTTGGCCGATAGTTGATGATAGTAGAGAGCTTGGGCAGTCGATTATATATAGGTATGTCAGTTGTGTTACACAGCCCCATCTGGGCAAGACATATTTTTGGTGGTGGTAGTTAGATGACTTGATAGCCGTAGTGTGGAGACCTTATAGAGGTTTAGAGCCATGGGATGACTGGCGGCTGGTTCGCAGGGACCTTTTTGTTATGCACCCTCTTATCGAAAGATCGCAGACTATTGTTGAGCGGTTCATTGTATCATGGGTGATGACATAGTATGGTCGGCCTCAGGGGGTGTCACAGGAGTATACAACTTATGTGCATTACACAGATGAGGAGAGACAGGGATGGTCTGCATGGTTGTCCTATGCTTTGGCTATGCAGGAGCTGACTGGTCTACAACACCTTAGATGGGACTATATGGATAATGTTGCAGATGCAGGGGTATTGCCCCAGTATAGAGATTGGTTCCAGCAGCATCCATTTCCTGGGTTTAGAGATCCAAGTGAGTAGGCACCCCACATAGAGGATATTGAGGATGATGCCCCTGCACTAAGACAGGGCCAGGGTATATTGACAGGGACGAGGATAGAGAGCTGAGGCTCAGATGTAGGCAGGTGGCGATCCTGGTGCTAGTAGCAGTAGGGTTCCTACTGGGGTCGGACAGTAGAGGGGTGAGGGCGGATCCCTAGGGCGTGTAGGAGTGAGACTAGGCAGAGCTAAGGAGGAGCGAGCAGCTTTGAGACATGTTCAGCAGTAGCAGGAGGAGGAGGGTGGAGTTGGAGGTGGAGATGGGGGTGGAGAGCCTGCAAGAGAGCATGTTAGGTCCCAGAGACAACTGAGATGGGGGGGTGAATCAGTTGTCTAATAAATTCAAACCAAAAAATAATTTGTCCAAACTTAATGCTTAATACTGACAAACCAAACTTTATGTCGGTAGACAGTTTACGAGTTAATTGCAATACTGGTAAGGATTAATGCATGAAATAGAAAGACAATAACATCCACAACACATAACACCAATATTTGTACATGGAAACCCTGTAAGGGGAAAAACCACACTGGGAAACCTTACCCACAATTAGATGATACTACTGCGTATAGTATGTGTATACAAATGGGGTCTGCACATGCAGAAAGGCCAAGCACCTAAGGCTCACTGCTCAAACACAAATAGGAGTCACACTGACTACAATTGGATGGTTAAATCAAATAATGATGTACTTCTCAAAATAGCATCTTCATATGCTAGATTCAGTACTGGTGTAGTTCTGATATGCCTTCACAAAAACCTTCCTTCACCTTCAAATGATGTCTACATGTATAGCTCTGCTTATTCTCACATATACCTTCTTACAATTTCTTTTCGCAATCACGTATCAATCTTACAAATAAGATCTTACATATATACCATAACCTAAGACCAATTTTAGTAGGTCAGCTCTAAAAGTTATTACAATAAAAACAATTTACAGGTAAATCAATAACCGATGCAATATCTGATTCAATATGTCAGCTTAATGCATTTACAATATTGATAAATCATCTCCAAAGCATGTTGTGCTGATCTAGAATAGATAAGCCTATCGGTGCTTATTCTGGACCTATTTGCCGGTAACAACAAATATGCAAACACGAATATACCAATGAACAAATCTCTAGGACAAAGTGTCCAAATGATGTCTTCAACATAACCAAGTGTTTTCCATGTCATTCTAGGTGCCAGTGAACAATGTATCCTGTAGGTGAACTAGATACCAGTGACTGTACATAAAGTCACTTGCTTGTCGGTGAACATTGCCAATTCTCCAAAGTGCCAGAGTTGATAAGTGTTAATAGGTGTTGACATCAATGACAAAACCATATCAACATATCCAAAATACCAACAATCTCCCCCTTTGGGATTGATGGCAACACAAGATGGAAAAACCATCAAAGTGCCAAAACAGAAATGCCAAATACCAAAACCCAACAATCTCCCAAAAGAGATCATAACCAGAAATCAAAATTCAGATACGTAACCAATCTCTCCCAAAGTAGCAATCACTCCCCCTAGGAGTAACATGAGTTTTCCTTGTGTTTTTCCATATCAATCTCTCCCCCTTTGACATCAAATGTCAAAGCCAATACAAAAACCACATTCAAATACAAAATACCAGCCAATTCAGTATACCAAATACTCCCCCTAAGAAGTAGCTCACCTCATCAAAGCCAGAGTAAAATATTTCTCCGTTAATTCTATCTGTTGATGACAAACATCAATTGTTTAAGTCTCTACCGGTGGGGGTATGACCCCAAGCTGATCTCTAAGATATTCAAAGGTTTCCTTAGGCAAAGGTTTAGTGAAAATATCTACAATATGCTCTTTAGTATTCATATAAATCAGTTTTACTTCTTTTGCTTCAACATTCTCTTTCAAAAAATTCAGTTTGATAGAGACATGTTTAGTTTTAGAATGTAGTACCGGATTCTTAGATATATCAATTTTTGTAGTGTTATCACAATAGATAGTTATAGGTTCCTTGCATTTAACCTTTATGTCCTTCAACATTGCTTAAGCCATAATACCTGTGCACAGTTAGTTACTACTACAACATATTTTGATTCAGCTGTTGATAAAGATGTGCAACTTTGTTTCTTACTCAACCAAGAAATTAATCTACTTCCAAGAAAAAATGCTTTGTTGATAGTGCTTTTTCTGTCATCTACATCTCCTGCCCAATTTCCATCTATGTATGCACATAATTCAAAGTTTTCATCTCAAGGATACCATAAATAAAGATTTGTAGTACCTTGTAAGTACTGGAAAATCCTTTTTACTGTTGATTCATGATTTTCTTTAAGATTACTCTGAAATCTTGAAACAATGCATACTGCATTCATAATATCAGGTCTTGTTTGTGTCAAATACAGTAGGTCTCCTATCATAGATTTGTACCTAGTTGGATTAACAGGTGTAGATTCATCCCTTAGTGGTAGTTTGTCATTTGTAGTCATAGGTGTGCTTACCAGTTTAGAGTTTTTCATCCCATATTTCTTTACTAACTCCTTCAAAAACTTGGATTGACTCAAGAATATACCTTTATCAGTCTGTTAAATCTGCAATCCTAAAAAGAATTTTATCTCTCCAATCATAGACATTTCAAATTCTTGCTGCATTTCAATAGAAAAGTCTTTACATAATCCATCTTCTCCTCCAAAGATTATATCATCAACAAAAACTTCTATAACCAAGATGTCATCATTAGTCACTTTATAGTATAAGTTGTTGTTAGTATTACCTTTAGAAAAACCAATTTTCAAAAGATATTTATCCAATCTAGCATACCAAGATTTTGGAGTTCAACCCATACAAAGCTTTCCTTAACCTGCAAACCATATCTTTGTTATCTGTCAAAGAAAATCCATCAGGTTTCTCAATGGAAACTTCTTCTTCAAGATCTCCATTCAGTAATGCACATTTAATATCCATTTGATATACTTTGTAGTTCTTATGTGCTGCAAAAGCCAAGAATAGTCTGACTACCTCAATTCTAGCTACCAGTGCAAAGGTTTCATTGTAATCAATTCTTTCTTTCTGTGAATATCCCTTATACATTAGTCTTGTTTTATTTATGATTACCTTACCATCTTCATTAAGTTTGTTTCTGAATACCCATTTTGTTCCAATTACATTTTTGTCTTGAGGCCGGGGAACTAATGTCCATGTGTTATTCTTTTCAATTTTTTCTAGTTCCTCTTCCATAGCTTTAATCCAGTGTTTATCTTCACATGCCTTATTAATTGATGATGGTTCAATTTGAGAAATAAGACATATCTCTTCATTTTCCAGTCTTCCTCTTGCCATAACTCCTTGATACTTGTTCTCAATTATCTGATTTTCAGAGTGGTTCAATATTACATACCGGGGTGTCTTCATTTGTTGTTGTTCTTCAGTTATAGTGGAATTTTCAGATGATACCGGTGTAACTAGATCTTCATTCTGTACCGATGGGTTCAATGTAGGTTCATTTGTCAACATCTCTATTGCCGGTTCAAAGTCTATATACCTTGAAGTTCCTCTAAACTGTTCATCAATTTTCACATTTGTACTCTCAACAATTTTCTGCAATCTCTTGTTAAAACATCTACATGCTTTTCTCTTAGATGAATAACCAAGCAATATTCCTTCATCACTTCTAGGATCAAATTTGCCAATATACTCATCTCTCCTAATATAGCATTTACTTCCAAATATTCTGAAATATTTAAGAGTAGGAGTAATTCCAAACCATAGTTCATGAGGGGTTTTACCGGTTTCAACTTTGATGTGAACTTTGTTGAATGTATAGACTGTTGCGCTTACTGCCTCTCTCTAATATACATGTGGTAGATTTTCTTCTGATAACATACTTCTAGCTGCATCCAAGATAGTTCTATTTTTCCTTCCTACAACTCCATTCTGATGTGGTGTCTGGGGTGCTGATAACTATCTTTTGATTCCATTAACTTCATAGAACGTATTAAATTCCTTAGATGTGAATTCACCTCCTTGATCTGATCTCAGACATTTGATTTTCTTGTCGGTTTCATTTTCTACCATCACCTTGAATAGTTTGAACTTCCCAAGTGCTTCTGATTTTTCTCTGAGAAAAGTAACCCAACACATTCTAGAATAGTCATCAATGATTATCATGAAATATCTATCACCTTGTAAGATTTTAGTTCTAGATGGACCACATAAATCAGTATGAATTAAGTCAAGAGCATTATTGGATTTTTCTGGAATAATTTTGAAAGATGCTCTAACTTTTTTTCCAAATTGACATTCCTTACATACCAGATTGTGGGGTTTAACAATCTTAGGTAAATCTCTAACTGCTTTGGTAGTACTAATTTTTACAATGCAATCAAAATTTACATGACAGAGTCTCTTATGCCATAGCCAACTTTCATCAATATGTGCAATCAAGCATGTCTTTTCACTGTTATTCAAATGAAAGATGTTACCTCTAGTTTGATTACCAGTTGCAATTTCCAAACTAGTTCTGTTCATAATTTTGCATTTCCCATTCTTGAATTGTAACTGAAATCTTTTCTCAACTAATTGACCAACACTCAAAAGATTATGCTTTAAACCTTCAACATAGTAAACATTGTCAATATTATGCTTACCATCAAGAGATATAGTACCTTTTCCTTTGATTAAACAAGCTTTATCATCTCCAAATCTTACTAGACCTCCATTATATTCCTGAAAGTTCAACAATTTACTTTTGTCACCAGTCATATGATGTGAACATCCTGAATCAATAAATCCATTAATCCTTGACTTCTATTTTAGCTGTCAGGGCTTGCTCTACCAGTTGAATAGTAGGTTCTGGTTGATCTTCTGTTATAGCAACAAAGACCCATCCATTGTTTGTCAGATCCTCATCAGTGACTCCTTCATCAACAAGATAAGAAGACTTGTCTTTATTCTTCTTAAATCTATATCTCTGATATTCAGGGTTAGGCTTGTATCTTCTTCTAGCTTCTTCTCTTAATCTAGCATGTCTATCAGGGCATCTTGAAGCCATATGACCAATCTTATTATAGTTAAAACATTGTAAAGGTTTCTTTACCTTCATACTTACTTCCAACTGGACCTTTAGGCATTTTTCTTGCAAATAGTGCTTCAATTTCTTCAAGTTCTTCATTTTCTCTCCCGCTTTCTTCAAGTTCTCTTGCATAAAAGGCTTTCCAATCAGATTTGTCAAATGATGGTGTAGATGATTGTTAGGCCCAATATAGAAAGCTAATGCACTGAGAGAGGAGGGGTGAATCAGTACTCCAAAACTTTTCTCTGATAATAACCTTACTGTTATGCATAGACAGAATAGTGTAGTAAAATAAAACTATAATCAACAGATAACAATCACACATGATTCACTCCATAACACACATATTTTGGTCATGCAGAAACTCTTGGTTAGAGAGAAAAACTACGGTGGGGATGGCACCCACAACTTCAGTACTGCAATAATAAAGAATGCTCGATTAGAGCTACATTTAGCTATTTCTGATAGCTTACCCTTCTAGGAGTATTAAGATCAGTTAGATCTACCTTACAAAAGGATTTTTACAACACTATATAAGTGTAGCACCTGGTTAAAGGATTTACAATTTATAGACTTGGTTAGAGTCTTTTACCTTGTTAAAGGTTTCTGTTACAACTTCAAAATATTTCAATAAAATCATTACAAATATCTGCAACTTTACATCTGAAATGCTAAAGCAGATTCTATGTGCTCTAAATAAGATTACCTAGCTTATAGCATACCTCGGTAACCCATAATGAAACTCGGTAAACCATTCTATTTACTTTGTTCTTCGACTGTTCATTGATTCCCTTCTTGGTGACCTCTCTGTGTCTTTGTAACTATCTTCCTTTATGCATACACATTGTTATCTCATTGCATCTCATATATCTAATCCTAGAATCATGTTGTATAAATAGATCTCTTACAGCGGTGATCTGATTCATTGCTTTGATCTTACAAAAAGATTCTTCAAATGAATAACTAAACAAAATATCTCATTGGTTAGATTGACCTTGTAATCTTACACAATCTCCTAATGCAATTCCCAATGTAAAAACGGTTAGATGTGCCTCGATGTTGTAACACATTTTCATGTGCATGTCTAGGTTCAATGTATCTGGTAAAACGTTTCACTCGGTGAATATCAACTTGGTGAGTTAAATTTACCACTCGGTAGCCATGAAACTTTACTCGGTAAACAGCTCGGTGAATACTGTGTTCTGTGACTGCTTTCTTCTGTAATCGACTAGACTGTTCATACCAACTTCTCTGTGTGTACCGATTGCATGATTCGGTAATACTAACCAACTAGAATTTAGTATGACTTTGGATATGAAACTAATGGCAATTTGATAAGTAGTAACAATCTCCCCTTTTGACATTAGTTGAGATGTTTGACAAAAACTACTTACAAAGTCATAACTCAAAAACTATATACTTGACAAAATGACTATACTTGACAATATGTACAATAGTCAATAAAATAATATATGCAGATATACTCCCCTTATCATTATCCTGTACATAACTCTGAATGTTGCATGTTCGGTTTTGTTCTGTACTGGTGTGCTCTGAATGCTCTGTATATTCTGCTTGATATACTCCCCTTGTATACAATACTCAAAATTGTGTTATCAAAATTGTATTACTCTCCAACT
The DNA here is from genome assembly GCF_030272615.1 of Cryptomeria japonica. Taxonomy (NCBI): domain Eukaryota; kingdom Viridiplantae; phylum Streptophyta; class Pinopsida; order Cupressales; family Cupressaceae; genus Cryptomeria; species Cryptomeria japonica. The sequence continues at coordinate 466,832,807 of NC_081411.1, read as the reverse complement.
ATAGAATTACTCCCCCTTTGCTGGGCTTTCCTCTATGTAGTAACATAATATTACTCCCCCTTTTTGACAAACATTAAAAACTTAATTTCCATCCAGAGGCGGTAATTGATCAAAAATAGTCTTATACTTGGTCTGGGCATCAGTGAGGGCGACTAAGAGTGAGTCCTTGAGACTTTCCATAAGGGAGTTTTGTGCTTGAATATCAGATAAGAGTGATATCAAGCCATCAAGAGTGCTTCCCTCTTGTGTAGTTGATAAGCTTGTTGCTCAGTTGAGCTGCTCTTGTACTGATGAGAGATGAGGAAGGAATAATGTTTGAAGGGTCATTATATCCATCCTAATTTTATGCTCTTCATTCCTCAGTTATAACTATTGAGCCATGAGTTGTTGTAGCTTTTTGTAAAAATTCTGAACTGAATTAGGCTCAATGGTCAACTTGGATGAGAGATCGGTGATCTCTTTCTCAATTGCATCAGTTTTATTTTTGATGTCTTTAATAAATAAAGAGAATGTACACAATTTCTAGAATAAATAAAGAATGTTCTTGAGTTGAGGGGACAACTCAGCAATGATTTTGACAAGTTTTACCTTGCCAACAGCAATTGATTTTTGGACTTCCTCTATCATTTTTGCTGTGAGCTCTTTATCCTTGAGCTTGCTTAGGTACTTAGAGGCATCAACTCCAGATGTTTCAATCTAATTAAGGAGTTCATCCAACTGAATATGGATGGCTACATCGATTTACACTATTGCTGATGGTAGCATTTCTGTGAGCAGTGTCCTAACCTTTTGAAGTACCTTGTTCTTTTTCTATATGGCCAGTTGCTTCTCCTATTCGGCCTTTTCTTTGCATAGTTCACCGAATTTAGCGAGTGCTTGCCCTTTTAATTTGGAAATGTCGACATTGGGCAACACAATCGGTTTAGATAAGTCAAATTTAAAACCATGCTTTCTCACCTTCTTCTCTTTTCCTTTGGTCTATGGCACTAAGACAAGTGCTTGTGAGGCTTTCTGACCCTTGGTAGGTTGCTCGGTAGATGCAACACTTTGGTCTATACCTGTAGCATTTGCAGTGTCTCTGGGTGGTTTGGTGCTAGGGGTCTCAGCTGTAATATTTGCAGTGCTTGTCTGTGCTTGAGACATTTGATCTTGGGTTGTGTCCCCTGCAGCTTCAGATTTGTTGCCTTCAGTAGCTTGCTCGGTGTCCTTGGGAGCTTCGGTTGTGACTGGTGGCTTCACTGGTGGATAAGGTTGAACTTGTTCTAAGACAGATTCACTAGAGACAAGTTTTGCATAAGTGGTGCCTTGAATCATTTCTAGCTCCGGTGCTGCTTCATCCATTACATCTTCATCAATTTGTATAGTGTCAATCGGGTCTAGACCTTGCTCGGTGACATCTAGATCTTGCTCGATGACATCAACAATTTCAATTTGAGATTGTTCACCAACATCCTTTTGTTTGAAGATCTCCTGCCACTTGGCTTTAGTTTCATTTTCCACATCAATATATAGCCCATTCATCAATTTTAAGGCTCTCTGTTTCACAAGAAATTTTGAATTGTATGTGGACAAATGCTCCTTGATTTCAGCTATGGACATGTCAGGAAATAGATGGACTAGACTTCTTTCTCTTATTTGTCTCTCCAAATCCATTGCATATTTCCATTTGTTGTCAATATGTGAGTAGAGTTCACTCGGAAGTAACTTTTCTAGTTCTAATGGTGCTAATTGAAACTTCAGAAGTGTACATATGACAACTTCTTCAATCTATCATTTCTCATCATTATTCCTAGACTCATACTTAACATATCTGAATCCTGCAAATCCACCGTATTCTTTGAGATTGGCACAAAATTTTTCAACACTGTGAATGTTTACCTTTTTGCTTTTCACAACCTGGAATTTGTTTGCATCATCAGACTCTGTATCACTCGACTCTTTTGCCAAAATGAGTCTCCGAGTAGATTTCTTGTAAGTCTTAGTTACCTTAGGAATGGCAACAGTCTTTTGTTTCTTGCTCAGTGATGCAGCTGATGCTCTGGTGTTGGGTCTCTTTGTTGGTGGAGTCGGTAGGGCCTTTGTCATGTCCTGTTTCATTCTTTTTAGAACTTTTGCCTTGGGCAACTCTGTACTCAATGTTATTGCAGCCTCCTGTGCTTCTGATTCTTCCTCGGTTATCTCAAGATTGCCTTTGATAGGTGTAGAGGAGGATTCTTCTCTAAATTTCTTAGATAAAGCCTTTATCATGTTTGTAGCTTTTCTTGTAGCCTTTGGAACTACAATGCTCATTTTTACTTTCTCCTTCACCTCTTCATAGGTTCCATACCTTAGTTCAGTTGCATTCCTTGGCAATGATAGGTAGGCATCAATTTGTTGTTGTGTGATATCATAATCAATTTCATAACCCATTGGTTGCAACAATTGAATCCTCAGTTCAACAACATTTACATAGCAACAATCAGTGTTGACTTCAAAACATATATTGTCCTTGTATTTTTCGACCAGCTGTGGTGGGATCCTATACCTGTTGTGCATTTTCTCTTGGAATTTGCTAAAGTAATCATCCATGATATCATTGAAGTTATCTCCTAACTTCTTGATGTAATCATTGATCTGATGGGTGATAGGTCGGTGTAGCTCCCATACTACTTTACCGACTGAGGGAAAGAACTTCTCAAAATAGAAAAACATACAGACAAGTAGTGAACCGAACTTTAGTGTGTTTGCTGAGTTGTTCTTCTTCGGCTTCCTTATTGTGTTCAGGTTCTCAAATAAGTTCTTTAGTAGCACTTCACATAAGTCTACTTTCATTCCCTTCTTTACTATTTTGTAGGCCAGGTCCACTGCAACACATGGTACACTGTTTTCCCTTGCAGATTGGAAGAAACAGTAACCAATAACTCTGATTGCAAATTTTAGTTCAGCATCAATGACATTATTCAATTTTAGTCCTCGATAATCAAATTCCACTCCGGTTAGACTGATTAGCTCCTTTTGTGATATCATTTTTTGTGCACGAGCATGATCATAGATGGGATATCCGGTGATCAGGTGAATGACTTCCTTCATGATCTTGAATGGTTGCTCTTGTAGCCACATGAAATCATCATGTACTCTGCTTAATACAAACTTAACCCATTGGGGTTTGAACACACGAGGATAGACTAGGGCTTCAGTTAATCCCTTGATTCTGATATGCTCAAATTTATTATCCAGTTTGCCATTAGTGCACAGTTCATCATATGTGTCACTAATCTCTACATGACCAAGTTCCTCAACACGGCATTTGGTAAAGAATCTGACATCTTCTACCAACAAGACTTGATCCGGGATGAGTGAAAATGCAGTTTTATCATCTAGTTCTAAGGCAACTTTAGGAGTTAGGGAATATTTCAGCGAGAGCTTCTCCACATTTTGGAGAACTACAGGGTCTTGGATTTTGGGTGCCATGGTAGATTTCGGGTAAGATTCGACAAGTTATCCTTTAGGTTTACAAGTGACTGACTCTTCACACTAGGTAGACAATAGTAATTTGACTAGATCGGAAACCAGCTAAACAATGTGAATAGATTGATGTAAATACCTTGAAATTCGCTCTGAATGAAGTTTGATTGCTTTGATTCGCTCTGCTCTGCTTCTTGAAAACTTGGGTGAATGAAAATGACCGCGAAAACATTTTTAAGTACTCAAAAATACCTTATCGGGCTCCGTGCAAGTTAGGTCAAGATATTAAATGCACTCGGTTCACCTTTTGCTAATTTACTCCATTTTTGGTTTTCACCGAATACCCAACTTAGCTTCATTAACCGACTTGATAGGTTTCTTGTATACACCGACTTGACAAGTTTCCTGTATAGTATATAAACTGACTAATTGCATTTTAACTATGTAGATTTTGAATTTTGTACATAATAGAATAGGAACTGTTATGATTCAACTTTTAAAGAATGCACTCCCTTCATACCTTTTCTTGACTAATTTGAAATAGGTGCACCTAACTCGGTAGGTAAGGTGCTTTCTTCATCAGACATAATTTCTTTCTTTTTCCAAATCATCTTGAATTTTTCTTTTATCTCCTCAATATCTCTTCTTGGTTGATCTTTGCAATCTCCAGCTAAATGTCCAGCTTTGTGACAATGAAAACATGCCATACCGGGATTTCCCCATGATCTCCGGTTGTTCATTCCAAATATTATAAAATAGTTGGCACTTATATGTCCATATCTTCCACAACATTCACGCCATATCCTTGTATTGTAATCCCATGGTACTACTGCATATTGTCGGTAAGGATCTGTGTGAGTTTGGTAACCTCCAGTGTTTGCTTAGTGTGGATACTTCATGTAGTTCTTTTGCTTAAACTAGCACTTCTCAGTACTATGTCCATATCTATTGCAGTTTTTACAAAACCCTTTAAATTTTTCCTTCTAATAGTTGTTAATAGACTTTGTCCTACATTGATTAGGTGTGTGACCATATTTATTGCAATTATAACAATATCCATTAGACTTAGAGATATTCGGTTGCTTACCTTTTCTGATCTGGCATATGTTGGCAGTATGACCTTGATTTCCATAGTAGTAGCAAATAGGCTTCTTCCTTTTGATGTTATTCCTTTTTCCAGCTTGTTTTGATGATTCTCCTCTCTCGGTAGTATGAATTCCTTTCTCGGTAGAGTTTTTTCCTTTGTAACTGAGTCCTCCATCTTTGTAGAGTCTTCTTGTATTCAGTTGCTCATCCAACATCTTTGATGCTTCATAAATTTTCTCCAATGATTCTTTGGATTTCTTTTCTGTTTCAAGTTCACCAATCAACCTTTATACTTCAAGTTTCAATGATTGATTTTCATCATTCTTCAGAATTGCTTCATGATGTGCATAACCTAGTTGATCTACCATATTTTGTTGAATACCAGTTAACCTTATGATTTCATCATCCTTTTCAGATACTAGAGCTTCAAGTTGTTGTTTCTCTCTTTGTATATTTCTTGCTTTATCCTCAGCTATCCTTAATGCATCTAGATTTTTAGTCATTTGTGTACTGAAATGTTCATGTTCTCTTTTCATTGCTTTTAGTTGATCAGCCAATGCTTTGTTCTTTTCTTTCAACATTCCAATCATTTCTTCAGTCTCTTCAGATATACTGTTCTCAAATGATGTCTCGATTTTTTCTACTAGCTCTTGAGAATCCTGCAAGTCATCAGATAATCTTCTCCTTACTTTCAGAGATTTTTGCATTTGCCTCTGCATGTCTGCAATCACTTCATTTGCATTATCCAGCTCTTCTTGAAGATGCACAATCCTCCTAGATTGTTTTTAGCCTTCCATTGGTAAGATCTTTCTCTTTAGGTAGTTAAACCCTTTTCCAAGATTCAAGCTCTGATACCAATTGTTAGGCCCAATATAGAAAGCTAATGTACTGAGAGGGGAGGGGTGAATCAACACTCCAAAACTTTTCTCTGATAATAACCTTACTGTAGCATTGGAATTAGGAATCATCAAAGCAATATATAAAAGGACATATTATTCATTATTAGCTCAATCCCAAACACACATTGCAATGATCTAATCCTAAGCACACTCAATAGAGACATAAAAACAAAGCATTCAAAAGCAAATATTCATGCAAACCAGATGATGATTTGGATGCTTCTTCCATGCAGCTACATTGTTCTTCTTTCCTCTTCAAATGGATTTGTGGATCTCACCTACAAGTGTACAACATACAATTGAAAGCAAGATTGATATTGGTTTGTTGATCAAGAGTACTAGAAGCATAAGTTCGATAGTTTGATTAGGGATTCGGGATTTTAGTGAAGAAAATCATCCAATTTATAGATAAATTGGAGAAATGACAAGATTAGCATGATTCAATTCAAATGGAAATTGCAAATCAATTATGTCAATTATGACAAATTATGACAAATTATGACAACTTCTATGTCAAAATTGATTGATTGTCAATTATGACAAATTATGACAAATTGAAATGTCATTCCCATAGAATTAGGAGAGAAATAGGAGGAATTTGAAATTAGGAAATTAAGAAAATTAGAAAATTGAAATTGATGACAATTAGGAATTAGAAATTGATGGAAAAATAGGAAATTAGGAACTAGAAGAAATTAGGTAAATTAATTAATAATTTGTCATTTATTAATTAATTTACAAGAGGAAGAATAATTAGCCAATTAAATAAAGATTTAATTGTAATGAGAAGACCTAGGATTAATAAATAATTTAGTAATCCTAGAGGAAGAAATGAGAAATTAGGTTAAATGAATAAATCATAAAACCCTAGAGGATGAATTAGAAATGCAAAAATGACAATTAGGTCTTGATTGAAGATAATTAATGTCATGATTTTGAATTGATAAATGACCAATGCGATAAACAATTTGATTGAGAAATGTGCCAATTGACGAGGAACAATGACAAATTGATCCAAATTGACATAATTGAGACAGACAACGATCGATGACAAATCGGTCGCAAAATGACAAAATTGACAAAAGGGACAAGAATCGATGACAAATAGATTGCAAAACGACAAGATTGAAAATAACCACGATCGATGACAAATCGATCGTTAAATGACAAAATTAAACATGACAACAATTGATGACAAATCAATCATTAAAATGACAAGATTGATGACAAATCGATTGCCAGATGATAAGATTGAAAAGAGGACAAAACCCTAATTAGGATTGACGATGTCCAAAATAATAAGATTGATGATAAGATTGATAAGAGGACAAAACCCTAATTAGGATTGACGATGTCCAAAATGATAAGATTGATGATAAGATTAATAAGAGGACAAAACCCTAATTAGGATTGACGATGTCCAAAATGATGACAAATAAGCACGCACATTGATGCAATAGGATAAGATCGATTAAAATCATGACTGGATAGTGTTGTTGACAAGACCAAATTCGAGAGCGAGATAAAGGAAGAATGTAGAAGAATGACTCGATGTTCGCAAATGATAAAAACCAAGTGCGTGACATAGGGGAAATGTTAATGTGACGCAAAAACCTAAAATGAGGCAATGCGCAAATGTTAAAGTATGACCTCGCAAGCGTTGACCATTTTTAGGTGTCTACATTTTGCCCCTCTTTGAGACAATGTGATTTTAAGCGTTGTTTCAAAGAACAATAATGAAAATGCCCCAGACAATAATAATGACATATGCATGCCCCCTTGAGGAATTGGCCGGAAACATACAGAAAAGAGGCCAATTGATCGATAAAAATGATAGGATCGAACGGACTGACAATCGGAGATCGGATGCATGAAGGACAAGCAATGTAAGGTGCACAAGACCGCGACCAACATAAGATGGAGAAGACGCACGCCCATGTATGCAATGACAAAGAGCTATAAATGAGACCAAGAGATGGAAAATTTCTCATTGGCAGAGCGATGGCATTCGGAGACCTCCTCATTCCATTTGGCGATTGGAGAGGCTACTGTGACACTGGAGGATGTATGGCATATCCTCCGCATTCCGATTCATGGAGAGATGATAGAGTATGACCCAGTGATAGGAAGAGATGCATTGTGCAAATTGTTTGAGTGCGACACAGATGATCTGGACATTGTCGAGAGGGAGATCGGCTGGGAGAACATGGCTTCCGAGTATGACCGACGATATGTGGTGATAGCAGTGGTGATAGCATGTCTACTAGCAGGAGATAGACGAGGACATGGATTCCCTATTGGATGGGGAAGAGTGCTGGAGTAGATGGCGATAGATGGGATGGTCTATGCATGGGGACCATGTGTGCTTCCTATGCTATATTTTCAGCTGCATCAGATAGCGTATCAGGGAGTGCAGACTTTGAGCTATGGAGTTACACTGCTACAGGTATGGGCATTTGAGCACATAGCCATATGTCGACCGATTACAGATAGATAGATTGTACCACACCGACCATATGTGTACTGTTATGGTGGAGCACTGAGATAGGGTCCTTTTGGATGCATATTATATTGGCGACATGAGCTAGACAGACTGAGAGAGTTCATATGGAGGCCATATCGTGATTGTCCAGAATGGTCGGATGATAGTGATGAGCTACACTATTGTAGACAGGAGAGGTACCTGATTGGGCGACCAGTGAATTGCCAGAGAGTGATTGAGATGTACCTGCCAGAGAGAGTCAGATGACAGTTTGGAGAGAGGCAGGATGTACCTAGGAGGACTGCACACTTCGCCCGATCTCACAGAGAGACGAGTCAGTGGGGGAGTATGATTCAGCCACACATAGCCTATGCCGACTTTGCACAGCTACAACCAAGATAGTGGGAGTGGAGGTCAGATGTGGTGGATGCTGGGACGACAGAGGAGTATGAGACATGGTTTGCACGACGACGGCCAGTGCCTTTGACTGATCCTGATATTCCAGTACCTAGGAGACAGGAGGACTTCCCACTCACAGGAGAGGAGGGAGATGATGAGGATGAGGAGGATGATGAGGGTGATGATGAGATTGATGGGGATGATGGTGGGGAGGACGATGACGGAGATGATAGTGGGGAGGATGATGAGGAGCCAGACTCAGCTAATCAGGAGACATTGCAGGATATTCCTATAGAGTCGGGGACAGCTAGGACAGAGGAGATGGAGATGTGCAGGGCTACCATAGCAAGTCAGCAAGATCACATTAAGACTTTAGAGAGACAGCAGGACCAGTTCAGAGCGAAAATAGCTAGACTCACCGTGGCTCGAGATGCAGCGATTGCTCAAGCACAGCGAGAGGAACAGAGAGTCACTGAGTATATTGGGTCAATTCGGGATGCCAGTGTACGGGAGCTAGGACAGATGCTAGTAGAGATCGGAGAGGAGATACACCATTGGAGGACACTATATGAGAGTGCAGTTCCACCAGAGCAGAGAGCACCTTCATATTGGGCACGATCGAGGACAGAGAGCAGGGCATGCTCTCGGAGGTCATTGAGTAGCATGGGGGTGAGTGGACCTATGAGACCACCACAGCCAGGACCAGGAGGGACATCATCCGCGAGACATGGCAAGGATGAGGAGGATAGAGGGAGCACCCAGTGACAGAGGCACGTGCTCCTTAGACAGACAGTAGACATTATGTAGTTTGACATTTTGTAGTCAGCCTACGGGCCATACTTAAGACAGACAGTCCGATTTTGTACTCCGATATTATTATGATATGTGATATGAAATGCATTGATATGATGGGATGCAATGTGTTATGATTTGTAGTTATTTTTCTATGTATGGATGACTTATGCATTGTTGATGAATGAATTGTGGAACATGTATGGATGTATTTTTTTTGTGTATTTTTGATGCATTTATGATATGAAATGGATAAAGTGCTTGATATGAATCTTGATATAATGCAAATGTACTAACCAAATGGATGTAGGATGCAGCATATGTGTTTGGATATCGGAGCACTAGACCGAACTGACTATCTGGACTGACGGAAGAAATGTTAGTAAGAAATGAGATAGAAGGCAGTTAGAGATGACGAAAAACTTGCTTTCAGTAATGCACTTTGTAGGTGAGAACCTTTATTTTTATGTAGCAAAATGGATGCGTAGCATCATGGCATTGAAGGCTAGAGCTGAAATGCAACCCTTTTTGCAAAAGACAGACACATCACAGACAAACGACAATCACAATCAAAAAAGGAAAAGACCATGAGCCATCCCGGTCACTCTAAATCACTCAGTGACATCATCGAGCAACATAGGAGCATGATCGAAGATAAATCAATAGAAAGATAAGACGCACAAATTCCAACAAATCAAACAAACATCTAGATCTTCGTTGTCAAAAGTTGAAAGTGCTGATAGGACGATCATGTTGTCTGGTTTCAGGAAATGCGGTACCCCGTCTAAGACAGGACACAGTCTGGTTTCGAGTATACCACACCCTGTATAAGACCCATGATAGTATGCCAAGGACAAATGATTTTGAGGTTGATTGATATGACAATTCTGATCAGTTTGAATGTCTGAGTTGATGGAAAAGCTCATCTGTTAAAGTGTGATTTCATTAAAGCACAATGTTTGATTGCGAGTTGCTGGATGTAGGCTTAGTGATTTGTCTTATGCACAAAAGGAGATCCTTTATTGCGAAATGCATTTTTTTTTTTGGAGTTTAATGTTTTTGAAATGTTTTTGCGTTCATTTTTTAAGGACTTTTTTATGATTTTTAGGGATTTTCATTTTTTCAATTTTTTAGATATTTTTTTCAAGACTTTATTTGATTTTTTTTTTTTTGAAGATTTTTATTTTTTCAGGACATTATTCGATTTTTTTGAATTTTTTCAGGACATTATTCGATTTTTTTGAATTTTTTCAGGACATTATTCGATTTTTTTGGATTATTTTAGGACATTTTTCAATTTTTTTGAATTTTTTTCAAGACATTTTTCAATTTTTATGACTTTTTCAGTACTTTATTCGATGTTTATGCTCCAGTGATTGATCATGACAAGGGGAAGGCACCCAATGCGCACTTGAAAGACACATAGACCGGGACCAAAACATATGTTCAAGAAACTGGAATAGGCAAGACAGTGATGTTGACCAATAACAGGCTTGGAATAGAACATTGGGTCGAGACAAAGATAGGCATGATAAACCGGCCAAGAGAAAGCATATCTAGAAGTCATGATAGATGACAGAGCAATAATCTCATTACTCATGGTGCCTGATTGCCAGGTTTTCACCATGGTACTTGCCCAAAGCGCCTGTTTGCCAGGTTTTCACTAGTGGACGAATTATTTTTCTTTTTTTTTTTTTCTCTTTTTTTCATTTTTTTTTTTGTATTTTTCAGGATCATATTTGAATAAGTACCGATAGAGAATTATGCCCAGTACTTGCGAAGATGCATGCTATTGATAGGATCAGACAGAGGTTCACCTTCTGGAGTCACAAGCTGGTATGCCCCCGAGCCATAGGCTGCAGTTACTATGAAAGGACCAACCCAATTAGGTTCAAACTTGCCCTTGATGATGTCAGTAGACTGTGCATTCTTGGGATTTGCCTTTAAAACCAGGTCTCCCACTTTGAAGTGTCGCCCTTTGACTTTCTTATTATAAGAGCGACGGAGACGGTTTTGATATGCTTGCAAATGTGTTAGAGCTGTCTGACACTTTTCATCTAACATCTCAAGCTGATGCAGCCAAGAGACTCTGTGTGTCTCATCATCAATCAGGTGTTGCAAGGAAACCCGCAAGGAAGGAATCTCGACCTCCAAAGGTAAAATGGCTTCCGCACCATACACCAAGGAATAAGGTGTTGCACCAGTAGGTGTGTAGATAGAAGTGCGATAGGCCCATAGTGTTGGATTTAACTATACGTGCCAATCTCGACCAGCGTCATTGACAACTTTCTTCAGGATCTTGATAATAGTTTTATTTGATGCTTCAGCTTGCCCATTACCTTGTGGATAATACGGACTGGAAAAATGATGTTGAATATGAAACTTGTCATAGAGTTCTTTGACATCTTTATTCTTAAAAGGTCAACCATTATCTGTGACTATGGCAAGGGGTACCCCATATCTGCATATGATATAGTTCAGCAAGAATTTTGAAATTTGGACACCAGTGATATAAGTCATGGGGATCGCTTCGATCCACTTTGTAAAATACTTTGTAGCTGTAATGATGAACTTGTGTCCATTTGCAGATGTTGGGTGAATCTTGCCAATAAGATCCAATCCCCACTGAGAAAAGGGCCACAGAGATATAACAGAATGAAGCTCTTGAGCTGGTGCATGAATATAATTTCCATGAATCTGGCATTTATAGCATTTCTTAACAAACTCATGAACATCTTTTTCTAGAGTAGGCCAATAATACCCAGCACGAATCAACTTTTTGGCTAAGCTAAGACCATTGAAATGGCCCCCACATATACCGTCGTGAACCTCGTGTAAAGCCGTTTGTGCTTCGTCAGAATCCAAACACCTGAGGAGGGTATGGTCAAAGGAACGGCAGTAAAGAGTGTCGGCGATGATGACATATTTGGCTGTCTGTCAGATAAAGGCTCGGCATTGGTTAGCAGAAAGGTTAGGTGGTAAGGTTTGGGATTTCAAATACTGATATACGTCATTGTACCATGGGGAATTGGGACCAACAAGAACGCACATCACGTCAGCTATCGGAATGTCAAAAGAGGGAACTAGCAATTGTTCGACCAAGAATTCACACTTGTCCATATTATGAGGCATATGCAACATGGAAGCAATCGTAGCCATTGCATCTGCCGACTTGTTTTGCATTCTTGGCACTTGACTGAAATGGATAGCTATGAATTTTGTCTTGAAGAAATCTACCATGTGCTTATAAGGAATAAGCTTTTCGTCTTTTGTTTCATAGTCATCGTTGACTTGTCGGATGACTAATTGAGAATCTCCATAGACTTGCAAATGCTTGATGTTCCAGTGGACTGCTACTCGGAGTCCTGTGACCAGTGCTTCATACTCTGCAATGTTATTGGTACAATGGAAAGTTATTCTGTAGGACTTTGGAATAGCGTCACCTTGAGGGGTGACAAATAGAATACCAACTCCGGACCCGAACTTGGTATGGGATCCATCAAAGTATAACTTCCATTCATTAGATGGTGTGAGAGAAAAGATTGATTCATCTGGAAAATCGGTCAACATGGGATGGTCGTCAGAAATAGGAGTGTCTGCAAGTTGATCTGCTATGATTTGTCCCTTTATCGCCTTTCGCTCCATATACTCAATATCAAATTCACTGAGGATCATGACCCACTTTGCTAGGCGACCTGTCAAAGCTGCTCGGCTAAGAAAATATTTTAAGGGATCAATTTTTGCAACCAACAATGTTTGGTGGCTTAGCATATAATGTCAGAGCTTTTGTGTTGCAAATACCACTGCTAAGCATGCCCTCTCAATAGTTGAATAATTTAATTCATAACCAACCAGTGTCCGGCTGATATAATAAATAGCTCTTTCTTTGCCATTCTCATCTTGTTGAGCCAAGAGAACTCCTAATGTTGTTTCAGTTGCAGAGATATATAATAAAAAGGGTTTTCCTTCTATAGGAGGCATTAGAATAGGTGGTGACAACAAATAGTCTTTGAGAGCTTGAAAGGCTGATTGACATTGCTCAGTCCATTTAAAAGTGACACCTTTGTGCAGTAGATGTTGGAATGGATGACATTTGTCAGCCAACTGAGCTATGAAGCGATGAATTGACTGGAGCTTTCCTTGCAGACTTCTTAATTGCCAGAGGTTTGAAGGTGGAGGCATATTCATTATTGCTTTGACCTTGGCGGGGTCGACCTCAATGCCTCGGTGAGAAACAATGTATCTGAGTAATTTGCCAGCTGTAACACCAAAGACACACTTTTTTGGATTGAGCCTGAGTTTGTAGGTCTCCATTCTGTCAAAGATTGGGCCCAGGATGGCTAGATGACTATCTCTGGTGACAGATTTACATAACAAGTCATCAACATAATCCTCCATCAAAGTGTGCATGAAATCATGGAAAATTGTCGTCATTGCTCTTTGATATGTTGCACCTGCATTTTTGAGACCGAAGGGCATCACATTCCAGCAATAAGTGCCCCAAGCACATGTGAATGCGGTCTTATGTTGATCTTCAGGTGCAATACGGATTTGATTGTAGCCAGAGAAACCATCCATTAGTGAAAGCATCTCATATCCAGCCGTCATGTCCACTATGATGTCTATGTTTGGCAATGGAAAATCATCCTTAGGGCATGCTTTATTGAGGTCCCAAAAATCTGTGCAGATTCTGATGCCCCCAGTTACTTTGCTAACTGGTACTAGATTTGAAATCTAGTCTGCATAATCAATGGGTCTGATAAAGCCCACATCTAGTAATTTTTTTAATTCCACTTTGACCAAAAGAGCCACTTGAGGATGCATCTTTCTAAGCTTTTGTTTAACAGGCTTGGCATCTGCTTTCAATGGCAAATGATGAAGGACTAACTCTGGATCGAGGCCAGGCATATCTGCATAGGACCATGCAAAGCTGATCTTCTTCTCTAAAAAGAAATTGACAAAATCTATTTTTTCTTGTTTTGATAGAGAAGCAGCAAAATGAATGACCTTAGGATTGTTAGGTGTACCCAAATTGATTTCCTCGGTCATTTCCACAAGCAAGGTTGATTTGTCCTGAATTGATAGGGGTACATCCACTCTTCCACCTTTGGGCGCCTCAGAAAGGTTTTCACCCACAGGTACGTCTTTTATTTTGACTTTTGTAGGATCAGAGAGTGCCTTACGGTTTTCACTCAAAGATCTATTCTTTTGATTTTTTTCTTTTTTCTATTCTTTTTCATGACTGGAAGAGGGAGTTGACTCCCCGAAATACGTTGTGGAATCCAAGTCAATAGCAATCCTGCCTTATGATCGCCCTATGGTATGCCTTCCCGTAGTCCCAGGAATTCTACATTTGCTTTGTCATTTTGAAAACAATCCAATGTGAGCGGTTCTTGTTGGTCATATTGGATAAGTTGGGGATATATGAGGGGCATGTCATCATCAGTTGTAAGGATAGAGAGGGCTAATATGGTAAAAATGTGAACATCTGTGGTGTCACTGTCCGAACTGCTTGTATCGGATTCGGAGCTTGGATCCCAAAATGACTCTATCCAAGCATGAGGACATGTTTTTGGAAGAGGAGTTATTTCATGTTTGTCCTCCATAGGCAAATTATCAAGGTCAATGAAGATATTGTCCAGGGCATAGGAGCTAGAAGAAAAAGAACTCCACTCCCATTCATTAGAGTCAGTCTCAGGCTGGGTATCCTCAGGTGTTATTTCATTGTCAGAATCACGCCCTTTTCGACACGTGGACATTTTGATAGATGTGGATCCAATTCGTAATGATACAAAACCTAACCCTAAAGTTGGGGGTCACCTCGTGGGTATGACAGGTTCTAGCCTTCCATTGTTGTTCAGGCCTAAGCCACTATAGCCATCATATCCTTTCTTTTGCAGCATAGTAAATCCTTTGCCATACAATTCCACTGGCAACTTGATAGGTGGGGTTTCAGTTGGATCCTTATAGAGCCAATCTATGACATCATCATCTACAGTTTCTTTGTCAAGTTCTCCCCACCTTGCAAATGTAGTGGGAGGCTGATATTGAATAATGACCTTGGGTTCCTTTTGCAATAAATGTGGTTTTCCATATGATTTTAGAGACATCGGCAAATTCCCAATGAGGAATGCTTGGTCCATTGAATATTCTCCACACCCTTGGTCCTGTATCTTCAATTTTCCTTTGACAGCATCTAATAATTGATTAGGATCCACATAGTTATGTGATTTGGCCTCTCCGTTGACTGGGACTTGCTGCTGAGGGGTATCCTTTAGCATAGCACAAAATTGGAATGGATTAGGATCTCCCAGAATGGTTATCTCAGTTCCATTATAAGGATATTTTAAACATTGATGATAGGTGGATGGAACCGCTTTCATTGCATGAATCCATGGATGGCCAAGGATCATATTATAAGGGAGATCAAGGTCTAGGACTTGCAGGAAAGTATTTTCCATCACTGGACCAACTCTGATAGGCAATGTAATTATCCCTTTGAATGGGCGTTCAGCATCATCATATGCTTTAATTGTTATCCTTTTGGAAACATCAATGTCATTTTCTGTATATCCAAGGCCAATGACCACTCTCAAGGTGCAGATATTAAGACCCGCTCTGCCATCTATCAAGACTCGCTGGATTTTGCAATTATGGACAAAGACTTCTAGGTGCAAAGGGTCGTTATGAGGGAGCTTATCAGATGAGATATCACTATCAGAAAATGCGACACTTTGGGAAACAGCTAAATGTCCAATCCGTGCTTGAAATTGGTCAACATCAATATCTGTTGGGACAGCGGACTCAATCAAAGCTTTATCTAGGACTGCACGATGCATGGGAGACATTTTCAACAACTCTAGAATGGATATTTGTGCAGGTGTTTTTCCTAGATGATCCAAAAGATTATACTGACTTGCAGGAGTTGGTTTGGGAGGAGCTGTAGGAGCTCCTTTCAAGACTATTTTGGATCGACGAGTGGTGACTGCACAAGAAGGCTCTTGCCCCTTTATTCTCAGGGTAGAAACATACTCAGTTGAAGCATGAAAACAATTAATGACATTATTATAACCAGAACTTGCATAATTGGCCATTTGAGCAGAGTTGGAAGAAGACGCTTTACCCTTGTCATGATCAAGCAAAGGAGTTTTAAAAATAGTATGATCAATGTTAGAGGTCGGATGGGGTGGATCTACCTCAATTACTCCTTTCTCTAATAGATCTTGAATCATGTGTTTCAATAGAAAACAGGATGCAGTTTTGTGTCCTTTGGACTGATGATATTCACAGTACGCCTTATCATTCCACCAATGCGGTTTTACCGCTGGTTTTGCCTTGATATCTGGTAGCTTAATGAATTTTGCTTGTATCAATTGTCTCATTACTGATTCAATAGGCTCTCCCAATGGCGTAAATTGTCGAGGAGGCCCATCCTGCGATCGGAAGGGTTTGCGCTGTTGGTTTTGTTGTTGACCTTGTTGTTGGTTATACTGTTGAGTGTGCTATTGTTGAGGAGGCTGTTGAGTAACATTGCTCATTGGTGCTTGATTTTGTTCCATAGTTGACATATTAGGAACACTCAATTTCTTGATCGTGAATGGGGGTTGATTTGCATTCACCGCTCTTGCATCAATAACTCCATCATTAGTGACATTCTTGTTCTTATACCAAAATCTGTTTCTATCTCCCGAATAATTGGTGTTATCACTATCTTTATTGAGCTTAATAATTCCCTTGGCCACAAGAGCAGTTTCAATATTCATCCCTTTCTTAATGAGTTTCTCAATAGTACTGGGACTTTTCAATTTTAGCTCATACATCATTTATGGGACCAAATTTTGGATAAACAAATTCACTTGTTGTTCTTCAGGTATATCGAGGGAAGAATGACTATACAAGCTTCGCCATCGTTGCAAAAAAGTCACTAATGGTTCACCTTGCTTTTGCTTGGTGTTGCATAGATCTGACATAGTCACATCACTGTCAATGTTAAATGCAAAGTGAGATATAAAATTTTGAGCCAATTCAGACCAAGTCTTTATATTTCTTGGCAAATGTGAATACCAATCCATGGCTTGTCTCGTGAGGCTTCGTGCAAATAATCGCATTAAATATGTATCCTCATTGCTCACTTCAGTACATGCTGCGAAAAATGCACGAATGTGATCTTTTGGGTTGCCATTCCATTTATATTTCTCAAAATTAGGTGCTTCAAAATGCTTAGGGAATGGAGGCATGTATACACTCGTGTCAAATGGATTAGGACATAAATCTTGGTCTGTATACAACTTCTTTGTTCCTTTAGCTTCTAATGCATCAACTTTTCGTTGTAACTGCTCAAGTTGTTGTGCAATTGTATCAGATTGTAGAGGTCCATCATTAATCTCGGTTGGTATTCTTTGTCGATACATCGCATTTCCGATCAGTTGTTGATACTCTGAAATGGCCGTTTTTGGTGTCTCCGGCATATAAACTTCTTGGTACATCGCTTGTTGTTGTGGTTGCGCTATGCCTTGATATCGACCTTGTTGTTGTGCTTCTTGGAGCCTAGATTGAGATTGCAATTGAGTAGGTTGTTGATATTGCATAGGCGCCAATTGTGGTTGTGAAGTAGGATAGCTTGCTTGCCTTGGCACATACTGAGGTACATGTTGTTGATGTTGACGAATCGGAATTTGTTGACTTTGTGCCAATTGTTGTCGCGGTGTATATCCCATCATTTGTAAAAAACTTTATTTAGGTGCTTTTCGTTGCTTCTCCTTAGGATGGGGTATAGCACTTGCATTAACTTGCTATGTTTTTAGTCCAACCCATTGTGATGGTTGCAAGTTTGCATTAACTTGTAATGGTGCTGAAGGCGCTGCAATTTGTTGTCGAATGCAAACTTGTTGTTGTTGCACATTACTTCTTTGCACCTTTGATTGTACCTTTTGTATATTACTCAATTGTTGTTGGTGCAAACCACTATCCATAGCTCTTTGTGTCGCCATTATTGAAGGATTTGTCGCAATAGTGTTTGGCAAAGATATTGAACTTAACGGGACATAAGAACTTTGTTGCATCATGGAGTTATTTTGGACATTGTTGACATTAGGCATTCCAGTTGTGAAGCCTTCCTGCATCTTAGATTTTGATCCCACTTTATGCATGTAAGGAACCACTTCTTGTTGGGAGATAGCTGTGAATGCTTGTGTGTTCTTCATTTGATCTTGTGTTACAGGCATTGAATTGAATAGTGGATTATTTATTGTCTCAAATGGTGACTTTTGAGGAATAGTCACTGTCAATGCCTTTGAGGCACGTTTGCTCATCAATGTAGGTTGAGTTGCTTGATGTGTATTGTCTTCATTTGGATGCGGGGAAAAACTTAACAACTCACCACTTTGTTGTTCTTGCACATTGATTTGGTCACTTGAAGAGGTCACATTACTCATCATGTTAAGATACTTTTGTGGAAACATCTTAAAGACCTTGTTCAAGAACTTATCCATCTTTTTTGTTACCTTTGGATTCTGAAGGAATATATCAACATCATCCGAAGCATCGGAATCAGATGAAGAATCTGGTTGGACATTTGGATTCATTTCTTGTTGAATGCCTTGATCTGAACCAAATCCTTGTGAGAGGGTTTGTTCTTCATATAATGTTTGAGTTTGAATGTCATGTTGCAAATTTGGTTGGTTCCAATTGAAAGGCGCACTTCCTCTTGGAGTTGGTGGAACACTCCCATGTCCTGGTTTCATAGGTACAAACAATGGTTCATATAATGGAGGTGGTCCAAGTTGAACCATTCCATATGGTGGTAGGGATGAACCTTCAATTTGTACTGTTTGACTGGTTTGAAACTGCGAATTTGCTGTGTTGTCCATGGGTTGATACATTGGTTCGCCCATCTTTTTAGATTTAGATCTTGTCTCAACAGGCATGTCACTTATGCCAATGCAATGCTTTTTGGAATTTTCAAGGATAATGTATGATATGCAACTAAATGCAAACTAGATAGACAAGCATGCAATCTATGTTTTTGGTTGTTTTGAAGATTTTGACAAACTTTTGAAATGCAAATCTAAAAAGAGATCCTTAGGAAATTGAAATGATGTCTAGACCTCAAAGGACAAAAGGACTTAATGGACAAAGGACAAGATGACAATGTCTCCCCTATATGCTTGGATACTAAGCTAGGTTTGACAAAATGATATTGATGACAAAAGGACAAAAGGTTGACAAGGTCTAGACTTCTTAACAATGACTTAGGGTTGCATCAAAGATTTGGATTACCCAAGTATGACAAAACCTAGTTTTGACACTATATGCTAAGGGACAATTAATATGCAAGTGACCTTAATATGATATGATAATGACCTAAGCTTAATGAAGAAACCTAGGGTATGCAAATATGAATGTATGACAATAGTATGACTTTAATGCAAGAGGACATATGCAAATGGATGACCCTTATTGATATGCAAAGGAGTATGACTTAGGTGAAACCTAACCTTGGTACTTGACAATGTCTTTTGCAAAATGCAACCTAGGATGAACCTAAATGTAAGTAACATGCTTGTTGAGACAAGATCTTGAATTATATTTGACAACCATGTTTGAAAGTGTGCTTTAAAATTTGTTGGATGAAATGCTCTTATGTTTAACCTTGTTTTGAATCAATTTGTCTTGTATTTGAAATGATATGCAATTCAACTTTTGACAAGCAAAGAATACAAGATATTGCAACTTAGACTCAAGACAATCATGCTCATTTCCACATTTCTTATGGTAGGCAAAGACATTAGGTACTTGAGAGGTAGACTCATTATGGGATTCAAGGAGAATACATAGATGCTTGACCCCACGGGATCCCCTCCACGGCACTCACTTCTTAGGGCAGCCAAGCATCAGTCCCCATGGAAATCTCCCCATGGCGAACTTAGTATCTCTTCCAAGTATCCAAACTTGTCCTTCTCAAGCAACTAGAAGGGTTTTTGGCCTCTAAAACAAGGTGTTTAGTAAGGATTTCTGTTAAGCATTACTCCTTGATGTCACACAAGTGTGATTGAGACATTAAGCCCATCAAGATACCAAACAAATGTAGTCACGCAAGCACGATTTAGACCAAGAAGCCCTACTTAGATGTTGATATGAGAAAGAGTTCAAGGGTCATCACTTCCCAAGTAACTGCAATTCCCACGTAACACTTCCTTCAAAGCTTTCGCTCATCGGGTATTTTTTTATAGTGAGTTAGAATGCCAAGGAATTCTAGTCGTACTCACTTTGGGTCATTCCCTTCTCACGATTACCACTTGCTTGCAAAAGCAAAGTGGTCGGGAAGGCAGGCCCTCTAAATGTGACACACAATCAACAACACAAGCATGGTATCGAAGATCTAGATTTCTGATCACCCTATGAAGGATGAGAGCATACTCTCCTACTCCAATGTCATACTTAACAATCAAAGCAAACAAATGTTCATTCCCACCTATTTATAAATCACTAAGTGCCTAATTAAAAATCTCAAGCACACAGTTTGGTTGTTTCTCCAAGGCAACCTCCAAAACCCAAGTTAGAGGTTTGATTTGTTATCTTTGACCATCGATTCTGCATAACACATGTTAGTAGTTTGATTTATAGTCTTTTCCATGCGTATGCCAAGATTTTGCACAAATAATTAGTACCAAAATCCAAAGCACAAAAAATAGAATGCAAAAACACCAAATATTTCAAGTAAACACTGCATTTTTTACCTCTGTTCTAGACTTTACACAGGCGCAGAACTCATGACACAGGCGCAGAACCCATGGCACAAGCACAGAATGTCACCTACACAAGCGCAGAATGCTCAACACAAGCGCAGGTTTCATCACACAGGCGCAGGAGTCTCCAGAATACCTTGCACGACCCTGTTTTTGGGTTTTTTGGCCTGCAAATCAACTTGAGAGCACTCAAAACACCATAAAGAGGTTAGAAGGTTAGTTTTTCACGTCGGGTTCACCAATTAATGTAGCATCAGAATTAGGAATCATCAAAGCAATATATAAAAGGGCATATTATTCATTATTAGCTCAATCCCAAACACACATTGCAATGATCTAATCCTAAGCACACTCAATAGAGACATAAAAACAAAGCATTCAAAAGCAAATATTCATGCAAACCAGATGATGATTTGGATGCTTCTTCCATGCGGCTCCATTGTTCTTCTTTCCTCTTCAAATGGATTTGTGGATCTCACCTACAAGTGCACAACATACAATTGAAAGCAAGATTGATATTGGTTTGTTGATCAAGAGTACTAGAAGCATAAGTTCGATAGTTTGATTAGGGATTCGGGATTTTAGTGAAGAAAATCATCCAATTTATAGATAAATTGGAGAAATGACAAGATTAGCATGATTCAATTCAAATGGAAATTGCAAATCAATTATGTCAATTATGACAAATTATGACAAATTATGACAACTTCTATGTCAAAATTGATTGATTGTCAATTATGACAAATTATGACAAATTGAAATGTCATTCTCATAGAATTAGGAGAGAAATAGAAGGAATTTGAAATTAGGAAATTAAGAAAATTAGAAAATTGAAATTGATGACAATTAGGAATTAGAAATTGATGGAAAAATAGGAAATTAGGAACTAGAAGAAATTAGGTAAATTAATTAATAATTTGTCATTTATTAATTAATTTACAAGAGGAAGAATAATTAGCCAATTAAATAAAGATTTAATTGTAATGAGAAGACCTAGGATTAATAAATAATTTAGTAATCCTAGAGGAAGAAATGAGAAATTAGGTTAAATGAATAAATCATAAAACCCTAGAGGACGAATTAGAAATGCAAAAATGACAATTAGGTCTTGATTGAAGATAATTAATGTCATGATTTTGAATTGATAAATGACCAATGCGATAAACAATTTGATTGAGAAATGTGCCAATTGACGAGGAACAATGACAAATTGATCCAAATTGACATAATTGAGACAGACAACGATCGATGACAAATCGGTCGCAAAATGACAAAATTGACAAAAGGGACAAGAATCGATGACAAATAGATTGCAAAACGACAAGATTGAAAATGACCACGATCGATGACAAATCGATCATTAAATGACAAAATTAAACATGACAACGATTGATGACAAATCGATCATTAAAATGACAAGATTGATGACAAATCGATCGCCAGATGATAAGATTGAAAAGAGGAGAAAACCCTAATTAGGATTGACGATGTCCAAAATAATAAGATTGATGATAAGATTGATAAGAGGACAAAACCCTAATTAGGATTGACGATGTCCAAAATGATAAGATTGATGATAAGATTAATAAGAGGACAAAACCCTAATTAGGATTGACGATGTCCAAAATGATGACAAATAAGCACGCACATTGATGCAATAGGATAAGATCGATTAAAATCATGACTGGATAGTGTTGTCGACAAGACCAAATTCAAGAGCAAGATAAAGGAAGAATGTAGAAGAATGACTCAATGTTCGCAAATGATAAAAACCAAGTGCGTGACATAGGAGAAATGTTAATGTGATGCAAAAACCTAAAATGAGGCAATGCGCAAATGTTAAAGTATGACCTCGCAAGCGTTGACCATTTTTAGGTGTCTACACTTACTGTTATGCATAGACAGAATAGTGCAGTAAAATAAAACTATAATCAACAGATAACAATCACACATGATTCACTCCATAACACATATATTTTGGTCACGTAGAATTTCTTGGTTAGAGAGAAAAACTGTAGTGGGGATGGCACCCACAACTTCACTACTGCAATAATAAAGAATGCTCAGTTAGAGCTACATTTAGCTATTTCTGATAGCTTACCCTGTTAGGAGTATCAAGATCAGTTAGATCTACCTTACAAAAGGATTTTTACAACACTATATAAGTGTAGTACCTAGTTAAAGGATTTACAATTTATAGAATTGTTAGAGTCTTTTACCCTGTTAAAGGTTTCTCTTACAACTTCAAAATATTACAATAAAATCATTACAAATATCTGCAACTTTACATCTGAAATGCTAAAGTAGATTCTATGTGCTTTAAATAAGATTACCTAGCTTATAGCATACCTCGGTAACCCATAATGAAACTCGGTAAACCCTTCTGTTTACTCTATTCTTCGACTGTTCACTGATAACCTTCTCAGTGACCTCTCTGTGTCTCTGTAACAGTCCTCCTTTATGCATACACACTGTTTTCTCATTGCATCTCATATATCTAACCCTAGAATCATGCTATATAAATAGATCTCTTACAGTAGTGATCTGATTCATTGCTTCGATCTTACAAAAAGATTCTTTGAATGAATAACTAAACAAAATATCTCATTGGTTAGATTGACCTTGTAATCATACAAAATCTCCTACTGCAATTCCCAATGCAAAAATGGTTAGATGTGCCTCGATGTTGTAACACATTTTCATGTGCATGTCCAGGTTCAATGTATCTGGTAAAATGTTTCACTCAGTGAATATCAACTCGATGAGTTAACTTTACCACTCGATAGCCATGAAACTTTACTCGGTAAACAGCTCGGTGAATACTGCGTTCTATGACTGCTTTCTTCTATAACCGACTAGACTGTTCATATCGACTTTTCTATGTGTATCGACTGTATGATTTAGTAATACTAACCGACTAGAATATAGTATGACTTTGGATATGAAACTAATGGCAATTTGATAAGTAGTAACAATGATGTTGATGCCTTAAAAGCTAAATCTATCTGTATAGTAGCAACAGGACCAAATTCCTCAATTTCTAAAGCTGAAATTTTTCCAATTAATGTGTCCCTAGTTACTGATGTATTAGGCATTGTTCTTAACTCATTTATAGCAGTAACTTTTATTTTGTGTGCCAATGGAAATCCTCTTAAAACTTTTGAAACAATTTCATCTTCACTTAAGGTTCCTCCATAACATTTAATACCCAAAACAATTTCATTAACTCTTTCCATAAAAGCAGAAATCCTTTCATCTTCTTCCATTTTTAGATTTTCATACCTAACTTGGAAGCTTTCAAGTTTTGCAATTTTGACTATGGAATCTCCTTCATTCAATGTTTCCAGATGGTCCCAAATAGCTTTAGCAGTAGATCTATCTAATAATCCCATGATTTTCTGATTTGATAATACGCTCAAAAGTGCTTCTCTTACTTTGCAATCATTTTCTTCATCTTTTCCTAAGGTAGGTGGATTAGGTTGACTTTGAGTAGGAGCAGTATAGCCATTATTTGTAACTTACCAGATGTCCTTTCCAATGCAATTTAGATGTATCTCCATCCTGATCTTCCATATGCCATAGTTGGTTCCATCAAGTTTAGGACTGTCCTTCCTAAAATAGTTAGTAGACATTGGATCTCCTCAAGCTATTAAACTTCTGCAAAAGGAGGACTAGGCTCTGATACCAATTGGGGGGGTGAATCAGTTGTCTAATAAATTAAAACAAAAAAACAACTTATCCAAACTTAATGCTTAATAGCGGTAAACCAAACTTTATGCCGGTAGATAGTTTATCAATTAATTGCAGTACCAATAAAGATTAATGCATGAAACAGAAAG
Source organism: Cryptomeria japonica (assembly GCF_030272615.1). Taxonomy (NCBI): domain Eukaryota; kingdom Viridiplantae; phylum Streptophyta; class Pinopsida; order Cupressales; family Cupressaceae; genus Cryptomeria; species Cryptomeria japonica. The sequence continues at coordinate 466,808,119 of NC_081411.1, read as the reverse complement.
ACAATAACATCCACAACACATAACACCAATATTTGTATGTGGAAACCCTGTAAGAGCAAAAACCATAGTGGGAAACCTTACCCACAATCAGATGATACTACTGCAGATAATATGTGTATACAAATGGGGTCTGCACATGCAGAAAGGCCAAGCACTTAGAGCTCATTGCTCAAACACAAATAGGAGTCACACTGACTACAATTGGATGGTTAAATCCAATAATGATGTACTGCTCAAAATAGCATCTTCATATGCTGGATTCAATACCTGTGTAGTTCTAATATGCCTTCACAAAAACCTTCCTTCACCTTCAAATGATGTTTGCATGTATAGCTCTGCTTATTCTCGCATATACCTTCTTACAATTTCTTTTCCCAATCGTATATTGATCTTACAAATAAGATCTTACATATATACCATAACCTAAGACCAATTTTAGTAGGTCGGCTCTAAAAGATATTACAATAAAAAATTTTTACAAGTAAATCAATAATCGATGCAATATCCGATTCAACATGTCGTCTTAATGCATTTACAATATTGATAAATCATCTCCAAAGCATGTCGTGCTGATCTAGAATAGATAAGCCTGCCGGTGCTTATTCTGGACCTATTTGCCAGTAACAACAAATATGCAAACACGAATATACTAATGAACAAATCTCTAGGACAAAGCCTCCAAACGATGTCTTCAACATAACCAAGTGTTTTCCATGTCATTCCAGGTATCAATGAATAATATATCCTGCTCGTGAGCCAGATACTGGTGACTGTACATAAAGTCACTTGCTTGCTGGTGAACATTGCCAATTCTCCAAAGTGCCAGAGTTGATAAGTGTTAATAGGTGTTGGCATCAATGACAAAACCATATCAACATATCCAAAATACCAATAGAGTAGGGGACTGATGCGGGATGGTCAATGAGAGCATGTCTTGCAGAGCTACAGTCATAGTTGACAGTGACTCAAACTCAGCTGGCAGAGCAAGACCGACAGCTTGCAGATCTTAAGGTTGAGCATGCTCGTCAGATCTTAGAGATGAGAGTGGAACGCGATCGTCAGGTCGTGGTGATGAGAGAAAAGTGAGACACTCTTCAACAGGAGGTTTTACATCAGAATAGCAAGGCAGCCTACTATGTTGCGGCATATAGCGTGGCAGTCCCAGTTGCACAATAGGTCATTCCCTACTCGCAGTATATGGCACAGTCAGAGGGAGCTCAGGCACCTCGTCAGGATCCCGGTCATCAGGATCCTCCTCCTCCACCAAGCGATGAGGGAGAGGCCGAGAGATAGATATTATTTTTGTAGCTCGGATATTTTTTGTAGACACACCCATTTTTTGTAGCCTATACGATTCTTGCTATGATGGGAGTTCGTATATGTCATTTGATATCATTTTGTACTCTTAGACTTTATGCGGTATATATATATATACATGATCCGATTTGACTTCATTGTACTTGCATTGATTCATTTATGAGATGTCTTTTATATGCTTTATTCTATATCTATGCATTTCTTTTCGGTATGTAATGCAAATGATTATGGATGTCTATTTTTGTTTCTTTTCATGTGCAAATAAATGAATGTGTAATGAGTAATGTGAAATGAAATTTTTTATTTTTCTATGCAATAAGATAAATGCAAATGAGTGAATAATGAAATGTATGAATCTATATTAAAAATGTTTATGTATGCAGCTAAACATCTAAAAAACACAAGTACTCGATCGAATAAATGATGATAAATAGACCACTTAGCGTAAGAAATGATGATGCTTTCAGCTCTCATTCAGAAGATAAAGAGATTATTACCATACCAAAATCACTCTAGATTCACAAAATTTAGAATGATATGGAAAATGCAACCTAAACCTAGTCACTGGATTTAAAATGCTTAAGATTCATCACTGAGCATAATGAACACAACAAGCAGGTTAGAGTTCCTTTCTTTTTTCAATGTGCAATATTTATTATCTTGTCCGCAATGACCCTTTTTTTGTTCATATCCTTGGACAAATTTCGTAGGGACCCAAATTGCATCATAAAGAAATTCCCTCAAAACAAACAAAGAAATGACATGGACCTCCCTATAGCATACAAATAAGCAGAGTTGAGGTATGTGAGGCAATTTCACCTTGATGTGGAGGCTCTTATCATAGACACCTAGCTAATTTAGATGTTTCCAGATCATTAGGATCATTCCTACAAGCAGAAAATGAAGAAAATATTATGCCCCCAATCCTTGCTCCTCTTAGTCACAATAGACTTCCTTGAGTTACTCAGAGGGTTAATAATCTAAAACCAATATAAAAGACAACATACAAAGAAAATTTTCATTCATAACTCAAATTTTTTAGTGATTATTTTCCGTTATGTTGTTTTGCATGTTTACTCAGTGATAAAACTCTATGGGAGTTAGGAGACAGGTGACTGACTCGGAGTGGATGACCAGGTTTTACTAACAGAAAGATGACTTGGTTGACACTGCTTAGGAAATGTAATGTCCTTAGTCGATTAACCTAAGACTAGGACATTGATCAGTTTCAATTCATGAAGGTTCCAACAAACTAGGATGTCACAAAAGTGATTGAAATATATGTATAAGCGAAAGCAAAGATACATGAAAGTGGGAAATGCCAAAGTTGCATTGATAGATGGAGCACTTGAGTACAAGAGGCGCCTGTTTGCCAGGTTTTCACCTGCTTGGCAGAGATTCATTATTTTTTTTTTTTACCAAGGTGCCTATTTACCAGGTTTTCACCAAGGCATTTTCTCTCATTATATATATATATATATTTTTTTTTTCTTTTTTTTTTCTATTTTTCATTTTTTAATTTTTTTGATTTTTTCAGGACTTTTTAATATTTTTAGGATTTCTTCAGGACTTTTTCAGCTGTACATGTTGATAGCACAGAGAATGATAAGCAAAGAATTTCTTCAAGTGGATGGTGTTAATCGGTTCATGGAGCTATTCTCCTTCCAAAGTTGAGAGTTGATAGGCATCAGAGCCGAATACCGCAATAATGATCTAGGGACGTAGCCAGTTGGGTTCAAACTTCCCTTTGTTGTCTCAAAACAGTTCATTTTTAAGATTTTCTCTCAGATCTAGATCACCAACCTGAAATTCTCTTTGTCTAACTTTCTTGTTATATCCTCTGGACATTGCCTTCTGATACACTCTGAGATGATCAAACGCCACTTACCGACACTCATCCAACAATTCAAGTTCTTGCAATCTAGATATTCTATGATCTTCATCAGTAACAAGACCTTGTAAGGAAACTCTTAGAGATGGTATTTATACTTCAATAGGTAGTACTGCTTTGGACCCATACACCAAAGAGAAAGGTGTAGCCCCAGTAGGTGTTCTGATACTTGTTTTGTAAGCCCATAGTGCAGGGTCGAGCTGCAGATGCCAATCCTTCCCAAATTTGTTCACTGTTCTATGCAAGATAGTCAGCAGGTTTTTGTTAGATGCCTCGGCTTGTCCATTACCTTGAGGGTAATATACTAATGACCAGTGTTGTTTTATTTTGAATTTCTCACAGAGCTTGTCCAAATCTTTATTCTTGAATTGTCCTCCATTATCAGTCATGATGGACAAAGGTATCCCATACCTGCAGATGATATAGTTTAGGATGAATAAGGCAACTTGTTTACCGGTTGCTTTGATGAGCGGAACCACTTCTACCCACTTGGTGAAATACTCAGTGGTAGTTATGATGAATTTATATCTGTTAGATGATGCAGGATATATATGACCAATGAGATCAAAGGCCCACTGCTAAAAAGGCCAATGTGTAGTGAAGGGTGTAAGATCCCTTGCTGGAACATGTATGAGATTTACGTCTAGCTAACATTTTTCATAGGTCTTAGCAAATTTAATAGCATCTTTCTCCATGTCTGGCCAGTAGTAGCTAGTTCGTAACAATTTTCGAGCTAAAATAAGACCATTTGAATGAGTTCCACAAATACCTTCATGAACTTCTGATAATGCACGTTTAGCTTCTTCAGTTTCTATACACCTAAGCAATGTATCGTCCAAACCTTCTCTAAACAAATTGTTAGCAATGATAACATACCATGAAGTGTTTCAAGTTAGGTTTCTTTTCTCATTACGAGTAAGGTTTTTCAGGAATAATTTGGTCTCGTAAATAAGAGTAGATGTGACTGTATCAGGATGAGTCATGTCCAATAATAGAACAAACTATTTGGGTCTCAAGAGAATCATAGGCTGGGTAATGTAACTCTTCCACCAAGAATTTAAAGCAAAAATTGGATTCTTGTAACTCAGGTATAGATGCCAAGGTGGCCATAGCATCTGCTACTTTGTTTGCGGATCTAGGAATCTTTTGGAATGATACAAAAGAAAAATACTTCTTAAGATCATCAACCATTCTCTTATAAGGCATCTATTTCTCATCTCGAGTCTGATATGTATTATTGATTTGATTTATGATCAGCTGAGAATCTCCATAGATGTGTAATTCTGCAACCTTCCATTCAATAGCTAGCTTGATCCCATTCACCAGAGCCTCATATTCTACAATATTATTTGTGCAAGGGAATAGAATCTTATAAGACTTTAGCATTAAATACTTCTGATGAGTATTAAATAATATTCCAGCACCGAAACCATTTTGAGTAAAAGACCCATCAAAGAACATCTTCCAGGGTTGTTGAGTAAGATGCATTATTGATTCATCTAGAAACTCTATATGCAGTGATTGAGTGTCCTCAAGCGGAGCTTCAACCAGTTGATCAGAAATTACCTGTCCTTTTATGGCTTTGCATTCCACATATTCAATGTCAAACTCTATAAGGATCATGACCCATTTTGCCAATCTTCCTGTTAGTGTTGCTTTGTTGAGTAGATATTTGAGCGGATCAATTTTAGCCACCAGCTTGACTGAATGTGCCAGCATGTAGTGTCTCAATTTTTGTGATGCAAAGACTAATTCCAAGCATGCTTTTTCTATTATGGTGTAGTTCAATTCATAAGACACCAATGTCTTGCTGATGTAATAAATAGCTCATTCCTTTTTGTTGTCATCTTGTTGTGCCAGAAGGTCCCCCAGTGATGAATCGGTTGCTAATATGTATAAGATCAATGGTTTACCCTAAATCTATGGCATCAAATTGGTGGATTGGATAAGTAATCTTTTATCTGTTGAAGGTGTTGTTTACATTCTTGATCCCAATTATATATTATTCCTTTCCTTAATACTTTTGTGAAAGGTTGAACTTTGTCTTCTAGTTGAGAAATGAAGCATCTGATGGATTGGAGATGTCCCTGTAGACTTCTCATTTGACTGATGTTCTTTGGAGGTGGTATTTCCATTATAGCTTGGACCTTCTCAGGATCAACCTCAATTCCCTTCTTTGAAATGATGTAGCCAAGTAGTTTACCAAATTATACTCTGAATGCACACTTCTTTGGATTTAACCAGAGTTTAAACTTTTCCATTCTGTCTAGTATAGGACCTAGCTCTTGAATATGCATGGATCTCTTCATAGTCTTCACTAAGGTGTCATCAACATAATCTTCCATATTCTTATGCATGATTTAATGAAAGATAGTTATAGCTGCTCTTTGATAGGTTGCTCCTACATTCTTTAGCCCAAATGTCATGACATTCCAGCAAAAGGTTCCCCATGCACAGGTGAAAGTTGTCTTTTCTTGATCTCCAGGAGCTATTTTGATTTGATTATATCCAGAGAATCCATCCATTAGTGAGTACATCTCATACCCATTAGTCATGTCGACTATCATATTAATATTTGGTAATCGAAAGTCATCCTTCAGACAAGCTTTATTAAGATCTCTGAAGTCAGTGCAAAATCTAATAGATTTGTATGCCTTTGACACAGGTACTATGTTTGAAATTCATTCGAGATAATCTATAGCTCTAATGAATCCAGCTTTTAATATTTTTTCTAGCTCAACCTTGACCAGTAGTACCACATGTGGGTGCATCTTACAGAGTTTTTGCTTAACTGGTTTTACTCCCGGTGTGATAGAAAGATGGTGCATGATGAGATCAGGATCCAGGCTTGGCATATCAGAGTACGTCCATGCAAAGTTTATTTTCTTTTCTAAGAATAGATGAGTGAAATCCTTCAATTCTTCTGGTGATAGTGATTGAGCTACATGAATGATGTGTGGTGTCTCTTGACTCCCAATATTCACTGGCTGAGTTGGCTCGATCAATATGGAGGACCTTTCCTAGAAATGACTTGGCAGTACATCAAGTATCTCACCTTCAGGCACCTCAGAGAGGTTTTCACCTTTAGGTACATCCTTTATTTTCTCTTTTTTAGATTCTGACACCGCCACAATGTGGTTTTCGCCATTAGATATTTTATTTTTGTTTTTCTTATTTTTGCGACTAAGATACTTGATATCCACTTCAGTCATGTTTTCACTTTGTTCGCTGGTGGAAGAGTACATAGGTTCAACTGCATTGAGGTAATGGGCTAATGTATAGTCATTGGAAAAAGTAGGTATATTCATGGGCTAGTTCTGTAAAGCATAGTCAATTAGTTCTGGATGTGGTAAGGATAAATATTGGACAGGTTCGAGTGCGTTCACAGTATTAACATCATAATTGTGGTTCCAAAAGTCAAGTTCTAGCAGGATACATTGCGTAAGTGTCTCGAGACCAGGAAGAGTCAGAACATGATTATTAAAGTTTGGGTTAATATTTAATTGACCTAATCCAATAGACATACTTGTAGCATTGTTCCCTATGCCGGACTAGACATCATATCGTGGTTTGATAGCAATCAGATCAGTAGACAGATCTTCATTATTTGTATCAGATGATTCAGAATTTGAGGCTGAGTAGATATTATCTTGAATAAGACTATCATTAGAGTCATCAAAGTCATCGAATGAAGTTCCTGATTCTTCTTCAAGTGATTTAGTAAGTGTATGTATGGTATCAACACCAACATCTTTAATGCTACAAGTTCTTTCATATTGTGGTTCATTTGTCATTTGTATCTAACACACCTATTGACATGATCTTGTTGTTTCTGTGATTTGTTGTCATCTACTCCATTCAGCTTCCTCTAGACTGATAACTGGTTCTTGTTCTGTAGCTTCTAACTCTTCTTGTGTAGTGTTATACTTGATTTGTTCTATTTTAGAATAGGAGTACATAGATGAAAAGCTTTCTGGTACTCTTCCTTCCTACAGTCCTTGTTCATAATTTGCTTGTCACTTTTGTCTAATTTCCTGTATTTCCTTCTCTAGTTTAATGTACATCAGCTCTTGAATATCATCTATGACACCACTAGACTCTTCTAGAGTTTTTGTACTAGATGTATTTGAGAGGTGGTCAGGGCCCCATTCATACTCGTTTGAGTCAGTCTCTGAATCATCTACTTGCTACTTGCTAGTATATGTAACTAGAACTTTTAGTGGTGCAAACAATTCTTTGATTCTTGCTACTTCATCTCTTATATCCTTAGGGACCTCAACTTCTTGTATTATTGTAGTTGTCACCATCGAAGCTTGAGCACTGACTATTTCTTCTTTCTTGACTGTTGATTCCTCTTTCTCTTTTCTACACTCTGATTTTGTTTTTTGAGCATCTGCTTCTTGTAATGTTGAAGGTGATATCCTTTTTTGCCACTTAGACTTAGAAACATGTTTTTGATCTGATGTCTTTTTCGGATTGTACCCCAGTCTAGCCTCATCATTTGTGGATTTTGTTTGCAGTTGAACTGGTTCAATAATACCCTCTTGAAGTTTACCCAGGGGACCAGTACCTGAATATCCCATGTGTTGAATCATCTTGTAGCTAGGACCATATTGGTTAGAGAAAATCTCACAATGTCATACCACCTCATTTTAACTATCTTCCTTAAAAAGCCAGTTAAGAACAACATCTTCTTCCATTTCATCCTTTAGGGAGGTAGAGGACTATACAAAGAGACCATCATATATGGTATTCAGAGCTGAATTTTGTGTTCTCATAGCCTCTAATGGCTTGCCCAACTATTTTGGTGATGGAGGGAGAGAAACTAATGAAAGTACCGGTTCTATCTTGTAGCCATCCATGCCGGTATTTGCAATCTTCAATCTCTTTTCTAAGTCTTTCATCAATGTTTTTGGATCTTCATTTGTAGAGACTGCCCTATTATGAGGCACAAAAGTATTTGTACCTTTTTTCAATGCATTACAGATGACATTCGTATCAGTAGGAATACTGACTTCTATTCCATTATAAGGAAACTTTAAGCATTGATGGTATGTTGATGGAACTGCCTTCATTTCATGAATCCATGGCCTGCCCGGTAAGATATTGTATGACAAAGGAATATCAAGTACCTAGAAAAAGACATCTCTTTCTACAGGTCCCACTCTGATAGGTAATGATACCAGACCTTTAGAGGTCCTTTCTTCTTCATCATAGGCTTTTATGGTTATTTTCTTTCCAGGATCAATGACATTTTAAGAGAATCCTAGTTTTGTAAGCAGACTGTAAGTACAGATATTCAACCCCGTGCCTCCATCTATCAAAACACGTTTGACTCTATGTTTATGGATCATGGTTAGTTATGTGGATGATTTAGTGAGTTTTCAACTTCTTCAGAGAAGGTCAGATAGTGAGGTGAAGTCAGATGACCCACCATAGACTAAAACCAATCAATGTCTAAATCTTTTGGAATGTTAGTGGTGAGCAATGCTTTGTCTAGCATATCTTTGTGAGCAGACAAGAGTTTTAGCAATTCAAAAATTGAGATTTGAGCATTTGTCCTTTTCAACTGTTCAACGACACTATATCCAGAAGATGATGATGAATTCAACCTTTTAAATTTGTCCAAGGTTGATTCTTTTTGTTTGTTTAATTGAGCTGGTGGGTTCGATGTTGCCTGAGCTGGGTTGGAAGAACTAGCTCCTTGGAGAGTGACTTTCTTCTGAGAACGGGTCAGAGCTCTTGCATATCGTGATTCATTCAGTTTATCTTGGACTATAATCACATTGCAATATTCTGATTGGGAAGGCTCAATCAAGTTAATGATGTTGTCATTTCTGGTATAAGTATAATTTACTTTGGCACCTCCTTTGGTCTTTGAGGAATCACTTTGTTCATAAACAAGTAAAGGGTCTTTAAATGCTTTATGATCAATATTGGTCGGATGATTCCCAACAACAACTTTACCAGGATCTATGAGATCTTGAATCTCATGTTTTAGCTTCATGCAATTTTTTATATTATGACCTTTATTTTGATGGAAGTCATAGTATTCATTTTCTCTCCACCATCTTGGTTTGACTTCTGGATCATATGGTCTAGAGTTATCTAGTAGTGTTATCAAATTGTTTGCCAACAGAGTTTTGAAAGAGGATTCATATGATTCTTCGAGAGGAGTAAAATCACGCTTAGGTTTGGAAAGCCAAGGCTTTTCTTTGAACCATTCTTTTGTTTTCTTTGGTGGATTTTTTGCTACAGCCTCGGCAGCTTTAAGTGCTTGTGTACCACTAGCCAAGTTGAGTATTGTGGGCTTTGAGTTAGTTTTAATAGTATCTACTACTCCATCATTAACAACATTCTGTCTTTGCCAAATTTCCAATACTTGTTCTTCTCTTTAGAGCTAGATCCCGGTTGTGTTTCTTTCCAAGGTGAGATATCTCCCTTCTTTATGAGCACATCTTCCATTCGAATGGCATTATCTACCATTTTGTTAAATGATGTGTGTACTTGCATTTGTACACTATACTTCATTTCGGCGACCAAGTTATTGACAAATATATCCATTTTCTCATAATCTGGGATAGGTCGAGAATGTTAGGATTCCCAAAGATACTGAGAGGGGGGTGTGAATCAATATCTGACTGGTATTTAATTTTCTTATCTTATAACATGAAAAACATATTAAAACTATGTACCGATAAAGCATAAATAATGCAGCAAATAAGAATAAGAACCACAACATGAAAAGCACACCATAACACAATATTTTAATGAGGAAACCCGATGTTGGAAAAACCTCGGTGGGATTTGTGACCCACAATATTCGCTTACTGGCCAATAAGAGAATATTACTACTACAATAGGGGCCTGCACATGTAGGAAGGCCAAGTGCCTAGAGCTCACTGCTCAAATACAAAAAGAAGTCACACTGGCTTACAAAATTGGATTATACAAATCCAATGTCTTGTACTGCTTTAGATTAGCATCTGCTATACCAGATTCAGTACCGATTTAAGCTCTACTACATACATAAACCCTTATCCTATAATTCACATATTAGGTCTACTATTATCTTCCCATACTTCACCTATCACATATTGAAAATGATCTATAATGATCTCATACATATATGAGTCATATTACAATCCACCATGTTGGCTTACAAAAGATTTTACAATTAACTACAAAATACATTTATACAAAATTGTTGTTGGCCAAGGTGCCGGTATTCTTCCTTTTCGATGTCGGTGTTCTGTATGTCGATGTAGAGTCTGTCGATGCCGGTGCCTGTGCCTGTGTCTTCCTGCTGGTATCTCATGATTGTAAGGTTTGCATTAATGAAAATACCTTCAATCACCTACAATATCGCATTGGAGTGTGCATTTTCCAACAATCTCCCCCTTTGGCATTGATGGCAACACTCATGAGAAAAATTCAAGAATGTATCCAAAAATTGAAGTCCAAAAATCTTGCCAAAAACTGTACCAAAAATTCTACCAGATGTGTGCTCCCCCTGAGCAGATGATCTCTACTTTTGGATTTTTCTCATCTCTACTACTCCCCCCTTGACATCAATGACAAAGGTTGTCACTCACTATCAGTGGAGTCCTACCTAGATTCTTGTAACCAGTGGGTTACAATCTGAAAAATATCTGTCAAAACCAAATTTAAGCTATCACTAAGTCTTTTGTTGTCTTTTAATGCCTCTTGTGTTCTTTTCACTGTACCAATTAGTATGTGTGTTTGCTCTTCCGGTGTCTTAAGTCCAGGAACCAAAGCCTCAGATATTTCTTTTCTCAAAGAAATGAGGTAATCTAGTTTGGGACCAAGTCTACATTTTAAGCTCTTTGCTTTATCCTTTATTCTCTCTTTGTCCTTCTCTAACTTCTCAATTTTCTTTTCTAGCTCTATCATTTTCTTTTCTATCTCCAAAAATGAATCTGATGTACCTATCAGATTGTCAGGAATATTGTTAATCTTATCTTGTGCTTTGCTGATTTCCTTGTCTAGATCTTCTGTTAGAATATTTGTTTTACAAGAGTCTCTATACATTTTCTTGAAATAAAAAATTGTCTCTCCATGTTCCGGTAATAATGTGTCCATTTTATCCTTGTTCTTCTTTACAATTTCCTCAAAGAATTTCTCTTTTTCCTTAATCATTTTCTCCTTAAATGTGTTCTCATTTATTTGATCAACCATCAAAATGTTGTCAGTGGTGAACTTAGACAATGTGTCTAGTTGACCTAGAGAATCCTTATTATCCACAATGCACTTTGGTGCTATCAATTTAAGAATAGGAATGGTGTCATCAATAGCCTTATAGGCTTGTGCATTAAGTTTTGTGATCTTCTTTATAGAATCCAATAAGACCTTTGTTACATTTGTAGGTCAGAATTCTGCTATGGAAGTACCAGATGTCTGTCCAACTATTCTCACAATATCCATACTGCCAGTTCTAGTAATCACCTTGCTTGATTAGACCTCTGGTAGGTCAGTCTATGTTTGCATTTCTACAAACAAAGGTTTGGGCTTTTCAGTTTTGGCCGGTGGCACTATTTCTGTCTGAACTTGTGTCTCAACCTACTTCTGTTCCAGTTTTTCAATCTGTATCTCAGAAGGTTTCTCTGAGCTCTCAACAGTCAGTTTCTCAAATGGTTTACTAGTGGTATCCTCTGTCGATTGCTCTATCTGAGTAGGTTTTTCTATGTTTATATTTACAATTTCATTTACCTCAACCTCAGCATCTGCAGCCGATGACTCAGTAGTCACATCTTTCTTTTTGTCCTCTGTGGTTTCTCTATCAACCACAACATTTACTTCTTGAGTATCTATATTCATAGTATACAAAATTTTAGACTCAGGATTTGTATCCTCTAGTGGAGTCTCCATACTCTCTGTGGCTAGTTAATTGTCAGTAGTCTATGCCGGTGGAGTATCAATAAGAGGTGGGAGCACATTATCAGTTGTTTTAAGGCCTGGAGGTCCACCTACCTTACCTTTTCCCTTATCCCTATCCTTTTGGTATACCCTGATAGTCTTGGGTCTTAGTAACTCTTCCTATTTCTCTTTTTCTACAAAGAAAAAGTCCCATGCATCTGTTGTTTCCTTAGAGACTTCATTTACTCTACCTGCCATTAGTGCTACATGTCGATGAGCAGTTGAAAATACTGTCCGGTTTGCTTCACTGATTAGTCTATCTATTTCATCAGTTGAGTTAACTGGATGTATTGCAAGTAATTTTTTAATTTTAATTTTCTTATCCAGCTCAACAATGGCTAACTTTCTAGCTTCTAGTCTCCTATACAAATCATTTGGTATCTCATCAACAATTTCCATTGAAAATTTCTTGTATATATCCAAGTGTAGAATTACACTATTCTCTATGCTTTCCTTGTCGTTAGCAAATAGTACATTATATATTTTGCTAATGTTTTTCAACTTACCATCCTTTGTTATTTCACTTAAGAGTTTATCCAGTGGAGCAATATCTTGTTTTACCTTCTTCTTCTTCTTAGGAGTCAACTTCTTCACTGGAGGCCTTACTGCCTGTTGCTTCTACCTTGTTTTCCTGGGTGTGGATGAGGGTACCGGTGAGGGTTTTCTTTTCCTTTCTACCCTTTTAAATACTACTGGCATATCACTCTCAAATGAGGTTCCAACCGGTGAAAGATGAGCTTCCGGTTGAAGTCCTTCCAACTCACTTTATTTTATACCAGTTTGTTTCAAAACATCTTCCTTAATTGCCTTTGCCTGTCGGGTTCATTTCCTTACTATTTCTTCAACTTTCTTAACCCTTTTCCTAGACTGAATTCCACTTTCTATTGCTTCAGCATTTCCAAAGACTTTCTCAGTGGGTTCCTTTGGTGCTTCAAGGAGGGATTTTGCATAAGTTTCAATAATGTTATCATCTGTATCATAGCCCATTTTAGTTACCCAGATAGTTCTAGGGATAACTGCCTCCATCCGGATTTCATCTTTAACAAATTTCTTTCTAATATTTGTCCACAATAGCCTATGGTAGTCTTATCCTTGTCTTCATTCAAGCTTTTAGTGCTTGAAAATGTTCATTTAAGTTTTTCTCCCTGTTATCTCCCATGTTGTTTAATAGATCCAATAGTTTCTTTCCTAACGGTATGTCAAATCCAAAATATCTTGCACCAATACCAAGTACTTGTTTTGTAATGTACAACATTAAACATACAAGTAAATTTATAAATCTAAAGGTTCCTTTCTTATCTCCCTTTATCTTCTTTAGATTGAGTATCAATTCATCTTTGAGCCATTCACACACATTTATTCTAGCATTATCATTTACCATGTCATATGCACTTTTAATACATAGGCTAGAAACTGAGTTCAACCTATTTGTATGTGTAGCCTTGTAGCCTAAAATCATACTAACAAATCTGACATTGATGTCCTTTACATAATTTATCCTTTGAGACCTTTTGTCAAAAGTTGCACCGGTTAAATCCATCACTATGTCATTTGAGACTCTTTTGGTTTTGTCAGGTCTGATACCGATGGAAGGTAACCTTGTTACTGACTTAATGGCTTCCTTGGTGATTTTATGGATTGAATCCAACCAAAATAATTCACAATGAACTCTTCTTAGCACAATTCTTATAACATCCTTAGGAAAATCAGGAATGCTAAGAATATCCACAAAACCTAGGGTTTCTACTATCTTGTGTTCCGACTTGACATTACCATCTACATCACAAATCACAGTCCTATACATTTTTTTGATCTCATCATCACCTAATTCCTCTATATGACAATGTATGCATATCCTAGGGTCTTCAACATATACTACTCCCTTAGGAATTTGATAAAATGCACCTATGCTATCATCTTTCTTCGCAATTTCAGAACTAGTTTGAATACGAGTCTAGGGCGCTTAACAACCTCAATCACAGTAGGGTTTGCAATAAATTCAGGAGAGGATGAAGAAGCCATAGTTATAAATACCTCAAACTACCTTAAGGATGAATGCTTGGATGAATTGCTTCACTTCTTCTCTAAGGATGCCTTCGCTTGGGAATTTTTGCGCTCTCGAAGATTTGAATGCTCGGTGAATGAAAAATGAGCCAAAACACTTGCTTTATAATGTTATTTTCTCCAACTACCACATTTAATGCTTGTCGGTTAAGTCACAACTTAACTTATCTGTCAGTATAGAAGTAATTTCAACTTCTCACCATCAACCGAGGGAATAATAGCATATTTTTCATTTTGTTGCTAAACCCCCAAGGACTTTCCTTTAGTTAGATGAAGAGTCTCCTACCGGTGGAGTGTTACTCTGTTCTACCGGTGGAGTGTTCCCATCAACATTTTGATCTGACTTTCTGATACATTGTTTGGAGAATTCTTTCTTTACCTCTTCAACCTTTTCTTTACCTCTCAAGCTAGGACCTTTGTTATTTACCGGTGATGCCTTACTTCTACAAAATTTTGCAATATGTCCAATTTTGTTACAAGCGTAACAAGTCACATTGTTTTTCTGAATAGTTTTGCCATATCCTATGCCAGTATGTGTTCTGCATTGATTAGATAAGTGTCCAAATCTTCCACAAACATAACATCTTACATTCATTCTACAATTTTCTGAGTTATGACCAACTTTGTTGCATTTAGAACATTTACTGATGGGTGTATTAGTGTTCTGATAATTTCTAGATCTACACTGATTTTCTCTATGACCATACTTGTTATAGTTATAGCATTTCCCATTGAATTTATAAGAATTAGGTTGTCTTATCGGTTTGCTATGATCATGATTGTTTGCAGTACCGGAGCCTTCACCAGTTTCAAAGCCAAGGCAATTTGTATCACCATTAGGTTTCTGATTCTTCAGCATGTCAACAAGTTCTTCTGAACTTTTCTTGAATTTATCTGTGTTGATTTGCAGCAGTCAGTTCATTTTTCAAGATTTCTTTCTATCTCATGAGTTTAGTTTTGTCATTTTGTGTATGCATCAGAATTGTCTTCACCATATCATTTTCATGACTGAGTCTAGTGTTTTCATTTCTAGCATCATTTAGTATTCTAGTCAAGTCATCTTCATTCTTCTTTCTATCTTCAATTTCTTTACAAAACCTCATAGTCATATCTTGCATTTTATTCTTCATTGTACAGTTATCTTGTCTCAGTTGGTTCACTAGATCATTAAGATTTTCTTTTTTATCTTCCTCATTCTGCATCTTCTCACAAAGTTCTCTTCTTTTATTCCTTGCAATAGTAAAATTCTCTTGAAGTGCTTGAATGATATCCTGAGCAGCCTTCAGATCATCTTCAAGTTTTATATTCTTCACCTTTTCTGCATCATAGTCTGAAAGAGCTATTTCCAATTGCGTTGTCAAGTTTTCCATCTCTACCAGTGTCAAGATCTTCCTCAAGCTATTAGGCTTTTGAAAATAGAGGATCAAGATTTGATACTAATTGTTAGGATTCCCAAAGATACTAAGAGGGGGGGGGGGGTGAATCAATATTTGACTGGTATTTAATTTTCTTATCTTATAACATGAAAAACATATTAAAACTATGTACCGGTAAAGTAGAGATAATGCAACAAATAAGAACAAGAACCACAACATGAAAAGAACACCATAACACAATATTTTAATGAGGAAACCCGATGTGGGAAAATCCTCGGTGGGATTTGTGACCCATAATATTCTCTTATTGGCTAATAAGAGAATAATACTACTACAATAGGGGCCTACACATGCAGGAAGGCCAAGTGCCTAGAGCTCACTGCTCAAATACAAAAAGAAGACACATTGAATTACAAAAATGGATTATACAAATCCAATGTCTTGTACTACTTTAGATTAGCATCTGCTATGCCAGATTTAGTACTGGTTTAAGCTCTGCTACATACATAAACCCTTATCCTATAATTCACATAGTAGGTCTGCTATTATCTTCCCATACTTCGCCTATCACATATTGAAAATGATCTACAATGATCTCACATATATATGAGTCATATTACAATCCACCATGTCGGCTTACAAAATATTTTACAATTAATTACAAAATACATTTATACAAAATTGTTGTTGGCCAAGGTGTCGGTATTCTTCCTTTTCGATGTCAGTGTTATGTATGTCGGTGTAGAGTCTGCCAGTGCCAGTGCCTGTGTCTGCCTACCAGTATCACATGATTGTAAGGTTGCCAGCAATTACAATACCTTCAATCACCTACAATATCTCATTGGAGTGTGCATTTGCCAACAAGAATACCTAGAAAATATCTTTCTCCAGCGTTGGAGGAAAGTAAGAAGAGGCACCCCTATTTTCTGTTTAGTATTACAAAGCTCGATCATAGTCACAAGATGTTGAATGTTGTATGAGTATTGTTGTAAAAATAGTTGGATTAGTTCTTCAAACATTTTTATTCCTTTGGGTAGACTTGAGAACCATTCCATTGCTTGACCCCCTAAACTCCTCGGGAAAAGTCGCATGAGGTATGTTTGATCGTGCATGAACTCCATAGAAGCAACAAAAAACTCTCTGACATGATCTTGAGGATCCGAGGTACCATCATATTTGTCAAATTTTGGGATCTCAACTCATGAAGGAAACATAGAGATGTATAGATTTTTGTCAAATGGAAAGGGACATATTGTTTCTAGAGAAAATTGTTTTGGGGACTTATCCTTTTCTTCAATTCTGTGACCTCCATCCATAAGGCTTGTAATTGTTTATGTACCATGAGTATAGGCGATTCTTCCTTTTTAGTAACGAGTATCTGAATATCATATCCAGTAGGATGTTTGGCACCTTGTTTTTCTAATTCTAAGAAATACTCTTCCTTCCCTTGAGCGAGGATAGCTTTCATCATTTTTCTAAAGTCTTTGTCCTTTTGACAGTCAAGAATATCTTTTTCTGGGGGTTCTATGTCTTCTTCAACTTCACTTGATAAGGAATCATTGTCGGTTTCATGAACATTACGGTTGTTTTTGTTCTTGTCATTGTGTTCCATCTCATATATAGTGGAAGATTTAGGTTCATCAAAATTGGTCTGCTTGATGACGAAGGTATGTCAGTGAGTGGATCTTCCACGTAAAATGGGTTGTCTTGATATGAGAAGGGTTGTCATTTTCCTTTGGCCTCTTTCTTGTGAGAACTCCTAGTTTGAGTAGGCATTTTTATGGATTAGTGTGACCTAAAGTTGTTTGTGATACAAAGGTCAAGATCAATTTCAGAGCTAGTTGTCCGGTCAATGTATTGTTTGAAAGAATCAACTAAGATTTTAGTCTGGTTTCAGGAAAGATCTATCTTGTATAAGACATCTATCTAAGTTGATTCTAAGAGTAGTGTAAGATTCATTCTAGTTTCAGGAATGATCTATCTTGTGTAAGACATTATCTAAGTGACTTAAATTTGATAGGTAGTTGATTGAACTAGCTGAAAAATGATCGACCAAATCGTGCAACACAAATGGCAGAGGTACACTGTCTTGATCTGTTTATGCTTAGGATAATGATGACTAGTATTATGTTCATTGTAGAATATTTTTAGGAAAGTTTGACTATTCTGTTATGGCAAAACTAGAGACTCGTACGACAGGATTTTATGAACCGGATGACAATTTAGCAGATATAGGATGACAACAGTTTTGTTTCGTACGAGTTACTGCCTCGTATCGTACAACAGATGGGTATGTATAGGACGACAAAAGAATTAGTGTAGTTATGTTTCATACGACACAGAATTTAGCTCCAGACGACAGATGAAAAGACTCGTATGACATGGGATCTAGTGCAGGATAAAAAAGTAGAAGACTCGTATGATAGAGGATTTGGTGCAAGACAAAAATTTACTAGACTCGTACGACTGTTCACAGAGCAAAGACTAAAAAATTTGAGTTTTTCGATTGCTGAGTATGACAAATTCTGAGATGGACTGATTTTTGACTTAGAAAAACTAGTTTTGGATAGAATTTCAGCTTAGGATGGACAAGTTCTGACATGGATAGAGTTTCAACTTAAGATGGACAAGTTCTAACACGGACAGAGTTTCGACTTAGGATAGACTAGTTCTGACACTGACAAAGTTTCTAATCACTGAGTTTGTTTCTTATCTTCTCCAATTTTTGGTATTCTAGTTTTTGTTTCAGGGATGAAAACATACAAAACATGTAGTATAAATAGTGACTCCAATCACAACATGCAAACCCTAAGGAATTTGGTGAGAGAAGAAAACCTTTTCTTGTAGACTCAAGTATACACCCAATAGCTAATCAGAATACGGCCGCTGACTCTCACGCAATGGATTCTCAACGCTGTATTATCTGACTCCAAATGCTAATGGGGGCATGAAATGACAAGTATCTTGGGAGAGTTACTATCTCTCTTGCACAAAGATTATCCCCCCTTTCAGAGGTGAATCAGGTAGCTTCTAATTTTAATTAGAACTAGTAAGGGATCTGTTTGGCGCGTTGAGGTATAAACTCAATTAAGAGGTCTACCAACCTTGAAAACCAAGGTTTAATATACCCAAAGGTACGGAGGAGAGCTATTCCCGAGAACTATCGTTGACTTGATTTTCATCAAATCACGTTTATTTTATAGTGGGTTGGAGTACTTGGCATTTAGGCTTTCCCACTTAGGTCATTCCCATCACACCAGCCATAATGACTTTAAGAGTTTTTCAACCCCTCGGGTGGGCAGGCCTGCTAAAGATGTACAAATCTCAAACAAAGAAAAAGCCTCAAGGGTCTGGATTTCTGATTGTCTAGAAAAAGACAAGAGCATACTCTCCTACCTCTCAGAATTTTCTAAAAACATGAAAGATAGATTTGTGCTTTAACCAGATAGCAATTTAGGTGCCTAAAAATGAATTGAAAGAATACACGATGTTTGGTCGATTTTCCTTAGGCAACCTGCAAAGACAACGAATCAGTAGTCATATTGTCTTTGTGCGACAAGCATATTCTTTGGCAAGCATTATACAAAAACTGATTAGGCTGTGAAAAATTCTAAGATAGACAGATAAACAACTAGGGTCAGTTGTCAGAATAATCAATTTGAACTGAAAACCAAAATCATAAAATTTGCTTCTTTTATCTTTTTAACTAGAAAATACAGAATCATACAACAGTATATAAACTCGTACGATATAGGATTCTAGCTCATACGAGATAGGATTCTAGTTCATACGACACCTGCAGTTTGTCATTTCAGCCTATGGGAAATGTCATACGAGATGTATGAACAAAAATCCAAAAAATCTAAAATCTAGAAAAATAAATAAATAAATAAGCAGTCAGTCTTGGAGGCTGAAAAATGTAGTCTTCGGCCCCATGGTGGGCACCAGAGATGTGTGTGTGAAAAAGGGTTTGTAGCTGTAAGCACAACACTTCAATTAAGTCATTACATGTATGGTTAGTAAATAAATAATCAATAAATAATAAACCATAACAAAGAGACTAATTGCCTTCTAAAAGATGAGAGTATAAGATTGCTCTCAGATTTTTATAAGCAATACCAGTGACTAGACTACACCAAGACGAAGGATTTAATCTATATGATATTAACTATATGGATGCAAGATGGATGAATAGGTCAAGCAAATAACGAATTCAAGCAATATGGATAAACTAAATATGGATGCAAATAATCTAAAAAAAGCACAATGATCTTCAATGACTCCAGAGTGAAATTAGCGTGATAATAATCTCCAATCATGTTTTCAAAAATCTCTGGGGTAAATTGGAATGAGAGCTGAGGGCTGAATTTATAGAGAATTACATGAGAGATGATAAAAAAGCTCAATTTAGGATTAATTGAAAATAATTGAGAAATCAGGTTCAGTTAACCTTGAGATAGATTCCAATTATAGTTTAATTGAAATGCATTCAAATTAGAAGTCCAAGTTGCATTGGAAATAATAATAAATTAATTCCATGCATTTGTGATAAAAATAGATAATTCTTTTATTTATTCAAGAAAACGGTCTTTTCAATGCAACTGAACTTCTTTTTCTGAAAAGCTTTGAGTTCCAATTTTAGAGAATAATTCAATAATTCAATTTAATTGCTTTTCTGATTTCAAGTTCTAAATTTAGAAAAAGAAATAATATCTCAATTTTGATTTCTCTCTCAATTCAATTTTTTTTGTTTATTTTCAATTCAACTCTTGCTTTGTAATTAATTCCTTTTTTGTAATAAATTAATTCTTTTTGCATGATTAATGGCAAATTTATTAATTAATTAAATATGCAAGGATATTTAATAAATTAAAATAGGATAATTGATCAAAATGATATTCTTGGAAATGATTCTATTAATTAAATAAATATTTAATTAATATTGAGTAATTGATTTTCCATGTGATAATTGATGATTAAAGAATTAATAATGTGCCCAAGGTTGATTTAATTGCCTTTGGTTAGGACCTTGGTGATGTTGTCAAGATTAGGGGCCCATGGTTTAGATGGCCATTTTTAGGGTATTACATATACAAATGCAGATTGGGATGAAGATGTTGATGACAAGAAGAGCACATCTAATGGAGATTTATTTCTTGGAAAGAAAGTTGTTTCATGGATCAACAAGAAGCAGTCATGTACTTATTTGTCTACTGCTGAAGTTGAGTATGTTGTTGCTGCTACTAACTATACACAAGTTCTATGGATGAAGAAAATGTTGAAGGATATAAAGGTGGATTGTAATGAACCGGTAGTTATTCACTATGATAACTCTACTACTATTGATATATCAAAGAATCTGGTATTTCATTCTAAGTCAAAGAACATCTATCAAGTATAACTTTATAAAGGAAAAGGTCAAAGCAAATGAAGTCAGACTAGTTTATGTGAACACTAAAGAGCAGATTGTAGATGTTTTGACTAAACCTTTACCTAAAGAATCATTTGAGTACTTCAGAGACAAAATGGGGGTTTTTGCCTCTCTGGTAGAGACTTGAGTGATGATGATTGGCATTAGTCTGGTATGCATTATTAGAGCTACTACTCTTTTCGAATTAATGTGGTGGTGCTACTACTCAGAGGAAGTAGTCAGCTATAAGAATCAGAGAATTTATGACTTTTCTTTAATGTTTATGTTAGATTTCAGGCATTGATATGAAATGGGGAGAGATATATGTGAAAAAAAGAGCTTAACAAAATATCAGTCAAAGGGAGAGTTTGGTTAATAACTTCATTGCTGTATCATTTTGTGGGAGATTGTTGGTTGTCTTCCATTGGGGGAGACTTGTTTGGCATTTCTTGGCACTGGGATATTTTTCACATCTAGTGTTGCCATCAATGCCAAAGGGGGAGATTGTTGGCAATTTGGAGGAATTGATTATGTGTTGCATTGATGTTTTGTCATTGATGGAAACACCAGTTGTTTTGGTTGTTTATCGGTTTCCAATTGGTTCCGGTAGTGTGGTTGATTATGATATTGATATGGTATGCTTTGGTTTGTGGAATTGGTTTGGATTTGTCATTCATGCTATTCAGATGTGTATCATGATCAGTTGGTTAGGGATTTGATGACTCAGGAGCTATCATTTGTTCGAGTAAGTCTTTTGGTCACTGATAAGGGCTTTATCGATAGAGCATTGTTGAATCTTTTAATGCATGTGATAAGTGGTGTTGGTGCAGTTTCTAGATGGTTCTCAGGATGCTAATGGTTATCTTGTTCATGTTCTAGTTCATCGGTGGCATTGGATTTGGTTTATGGTGCCCTATTTTGGGTCCGGTGTAATCTAGGTTATGGACTAGTTTTTGTAACGTGTTGGAGGATGTTCCTGATGCATTACTAGTGGGATTTCAGGATTGGTTTACATTTTTTTTGGCCTAAGACAACTTGTTTGATCATTGGATTGCGGGTTTATGTTATAAATTTATTGTATTATCTTTTAGATGGCCGACCTAATTTTTTAGGCCCTGGGTTGTTATAAATATGATGTAAGATCTCTTTGTAGATCATGGGTATATGGTATATGGGTTATAGGTTTATCTATGTGCGAATAATGTTGTAATCATATGTAGAAGGTTTGGTCGATCATAGGTGATCGAATTGGGTTTATAGAGAGGTTTGAGACCTTCGATATTGAGCTTAACCGAAACTGTACTTAGGCATAGGAGATGTTATCTTTGCAGTTCACTCTTCTTTCCGGATTGTAGTCTAATGTTTATGTAGTCAATGAGGCTCCTTTTTGTAATGACTAGTGTGCTCTAGGTTGTTGGCCTTCCTGCTTGTGCAAGCCCGTCATATTGTAATCACATACTTACTGCAGAAGTATTATCCAACTATGGGTAGGCTTCCCACTGTGGTTTTTTCCTTTACTAGGTTTTCCACGTACAAATCTAGGTGTCATGTGTTCTGGATGGATGGTAACTATTCTATGATTTATGCTTATGTTTAATTTCTATATCAGTTATTCTTTTATTTGGTTTATGCACTGGTATTAAGTGGTTCGGTAATAAGGTTTTGAGTACTTAAAGTTCTGTAATACAGTAATTTGGAGAAAATTCATTGGGACCAAGTTGAAAGTTTACTTGGTCCTCCGAAAAATCTGCGCATCGAAAAGGGTTTTTTCGTCTCTACAAGTGAAGTCCAAACCTACAATTATAGCTGCGCACCTACAACCTACACACAAAAAAGAAGTGGAAAATGGTTTTGGATAGGGGTTTGCTTCAGTCAAACCCCAATTGAGGAATTGACCCTGAAAGAAAGTAATTGCAAATGCTTAAATGTAAATAATGCAAATGTATACCTTGGAGATATGCAATTGATTGATGATTGTTGTTTTGCTTATTGAATGTAATAAAAAATGTTGTATTAAATTGCATGTAACATGACACAACCCTAACACACACACATGCTTGTAAATGAATGTTGTAACGTTGCTCCAATGGATGATGTTGGCATTGCATGAAGATTGCATTGATGAAGTATAGTGTTGTCATTGATATCAATAGTAACTAGTAATGGAGTTGTATTGCAACCGGTAATGATGCAGTAGAGCAACCGGTAGTAAAGAAGTGAAGGAAACCGGTATTGGTATTTCAAGCAGAGTGATCAATCAGTAACCCTAACTAGTTGATATGTAGAACCCTAACTGATGGAGCTTGGTGAATAAGTTGTGATGATCTTTGACCAAATGATGATTGGAGATGAAGATGCCCCATATGCATGATGCACGTGATGAGTTTCAAAGTGGTTTTGGTGCGTGAAGATAACCATTTATTTTGGGAATGAGCAAATACATAGCATGAAGTGGAAAACACATGATGAGCTATAGGATCCAATGTGTGGTGATCTAGGAGCGGTTGAAGTTGTATAGAACAATGTGTAGTTGATTGCTATGTAATCCAACGGTTATGATTGAACCGATATGTTCGTAATCTCTATGAGATTTGTAGGTTTTGTGATGTGTTACGGACCTATTGTATTTGTATTTAAGGTCAATGAATTGTTTAAAATTATGTTGGCAATTTGGTTAAGTGTTGTAGTGTGATCCTAAAGGACCAGTTGGAAGTAAGTATGAAGGAAAAGTCCCTTTTAAATGTTTTTCATGCAATAAGATTGGTCATTTTGCTTCTAGATGCCCTGAAAGAATTGCTAGGAATCATGAAAGAATTGTGAAGAGTTATAAGCCTAATCTGGAATATCATAACAGACCTAGATTCAGAAGGAATAATGATAAATCATTCTATTATGATGGTGATGATGAATTTGGTATTACTAATGATGATGATGAACCTGTGAGTGGAACCGGTAATGGAGCTTCCTCCAGTAGGACTGGGTTTTTATTGCTATCAAGGATGATTCTCTGGAACTCATCATTGAAGCAATTCATATTGAGGAAAAGGCTTTAGATGCTAAAATTGAAGAAAAGGATGAATGGGCTATAGATAGTGGATGCTCACATCACATGACTAGTGACAAGAGAAAATTTCTATCACTACAAGAATTTGATGGCAGATTAGTTAGATTTGGAGAAAACAAGGCATGTAGGATCAAAGGCAAGGGAACAATATAATTGGATGGTAAGAATAACACTGATAATATTTATTATGTTGAAGGCTTAAAGCATAATCTTGTAAGTGTAGGTTATATGGTGGATAGAGGATTTCATTTACAATTCAAGGATGGGAAATGTAAGATCATCAATAGATCTGGATTAGAAATTTCTTTCGGAACTTAGGCCAATGGAAACATCTTTCATTTGAACTATGGTGAGAAAACTTGCTTGATTTCTCAAATTGATAAAAGCTGGTTATGGCATAAGAGGATGTGCCATGTAAATTTTGATTGCATAGTGAAGATCAGTTCAACACAGGTTGTCAGAGATTTGCCCAAAATTGTCAATGTTGGCCATTTGGAGGAATTGATTATGTGTTGCATTTATGTTTTGTCATTAATGTCAACACTAGTTGTTTTTGATACTTTACCGACACTCTTCTGGTCTTGGTAGGTTGTGTGGTTTCTAGTTGGATTGGATCTGACATGATCCAATATGCTTCAGTAAGATTTGTTTATGGAATTGGCTTACTCATGTTCATATTCAGTTAGTTGGTTTTGGTCTGGTGATCGGATGCTATCATGCTTTCTTGGAAGCTTGGTTTGTGGTTCCGGTGAGGGTTTCACTGACATAGATTTTGATGAAGATCTTTGATGGATTGCACAAGTGGTGTTGGTGCAGCTTCTGGTGAAGATTCAGGATGCTGATGGTGATCATGTTCGAGACTTGGTGGATTGGGATCATTTCTTTAGTGTGTGGACCTATATTGGGTCCCGGTTGATCTAGGTTATGGACCATCTTAATGTAACATGTGGATTGAACCTCTCGATGTGTTTCTAAGGTGTCTTATGAGTTGGATATTATTTGTTTGGTCTAAGGCCAACATATTTTGTAATTATGTAATTGGTTTATTGTCTAGTAACCGACCTGATTATTTATGGTTGAGGGTTTGTATATACATGATGTAAGATCTCATTGTAGATCATATGGTAAGAATTATATAGGAATGGAATATAGATATGTAATGTGCAAATAATGTAATATCACTCAGGCAGAGGATTTGGTCAATCATTGGAGATCGATGGGTTTATGTAAGAGGATTTAGTCCTCTGGTATTGAGCTTAACTGTAACTATACTCAGGCATAGGAGATGTTATCTTTGGAGTTAATTCATTCTTCCAGATTGTAGTCTAAATTTCTATGTAGTCAATTAGACTCCTTTTGTGATGAGCAGTGCACTCTAGGTTGTCGACCTTTCTACAAGTGAAGGCCCCTCAATTGTAATCCACATACTTACTGCAAAAGTATTATCTGATTGTGGGTAGGATTCCCACCGTGGTTTTTCCCTTTACCATGTTTTCCACATATAAATATTGGTGTCATGTGGATGGTATTTATTCTCTGATTATTGTTTATGATTAATTGGTTTATCTGTTATTCTATTATTTGGCTTAAGCATTCCAGTATTAATGTTTTGGGTTATAGTATTAATGTTTTGGGTTCCAATATTAAAGTTCTAAATGCTAAATGTTTTGGTAATCTGTGACAACTGATTCACCCCCCTCTTAGTTGTCTTTCAATTATTTGAACTTTCTAACAATTGGTATCAAAGATCCAGTCCTCTCTAGAGAAAGCTTAACCACTTGAGGAAGATCCTATGGAAACTAGTGGTTCAAGGTCATCTATTTCATCTGGAGCTATCTTTTAGAGAGATATTCCTAGGCTTGATGGAATAAATTACACACAGTATGGAAGATTCGGATGGAGACTCATCTGAGATTTCTTGGTAAGGAGATTTGGGATATCACACAAAATGGTGTTACACCTCATAACCTAGCATATGGAAATCCTCCTCTGGAAAACTTGGATAAGGAGCTTGAGAATGATTGTAGAGCAAGAGAGGCCCTCTTGTGTGCACTTTTTGATCAACAAATAATGGGATTAACATATAAATCATCTGGAAAGGCTATTTGAGATAATTTGGAGACTCTTAATGAATGTGAACCTACTATGAAGATTGCTAAACTTGATGGTTACCGGGTGAGATATAAAAACTTGAATATGGAAGAAGATGAAAGGATTACTGCATTCATGAAAAGGGTAAATGAGATTGTTATGGGAATTAAATGTTGTGGTGGAACTCTGAGTGAAGATGAAATAGTTTCTAAAGTTTTGAGAGCCCTACCACCAACTTACAAGATGAAGGCTACTGCAATTAATGAAATGAGAACAATGGCTAATACTTCTGTCAGTAGAGATACCTTGGTTGGGAAATTATCTACTTTTGAGCTTGAATAATTTGGACCTTTTGGTGCTGTGAAGTATGAACTTTCTTTTCATGCATCTGCATCATCGACCAGTAAGCAAGATTAGAAATTTTTCTATGCAAAGGAATTGGATGATATGAAGAGAGAAGATGATGAGTTTGAGAAACTTGAAGCACTATTTTCTAAAAGAGTACCTCAAGGACCGGTAGGAAGTAAGTATGAAGGAAAAGAACCTTTTAAATGTTTTGCATGTAATAAGATTGGTCATTTTACATCTAGATGTCCTAAAAGGAATTCAAGATTTGAAGAAAGAGTTAGAAGATCTTTTAAGCCTAACCCTGGATATCAAAAAAAGTATAAGTATAGGAAAAATAGAGACAAATCATGCTACATAGTGGATGAGGAAGGTGTTACTGATTCTGATGTTGAACCGACATAAGACTCTACTAGTGGTTCCGATAATGAGAAGGAATGGGTGTTCCTGACTATCAAAGAAGATGTTTCAACATTGGAAGAGAATGTACCTGAAGAGAAGGAACTTGCTTCTAAAATTGAATAAAAGGATGAATGGGTAATTGACAATGGTTGTTAACATCATATGACTGGAGATAAAAGGAAGTTTCTATCTTTGCAAGAATTTGATGGTTCTCTGGTTAGATTTGGAGATGAAAAATCATGTATGATCAAAGGAAAAGGAACTATATCATTAGATGGTAAGAACAACATTGATAATATTTATTATGTTGAAGATTTAAGGCATAATCTTTGTTAGGATTCCCATAGATACTGAGAGGGGGGGTGAATCAGTATCTAACCGGTCGTAAGATTTTCTTAACTTAAAACATGTAGAGCATATTAATATTGTATACCGGTAAGTAGAAAGTAATGCAATAAACAGAGATAAAAACAACCACATGAAAAACACACCATAACACAAGGATTTAATGAGGAAACCTAGAGTGGGAAAAACCTCGGTGGGATTTGTGACCCACAATATTCACTTACTGGCCAATTAGAGAATATTACTTCTATAAGAGGGGCCTGCACATGCAGGAAGGCCAACTGCCTAGAGCTCACTGCTCAAATACAAAATAGGAAGTCTCACTGACTTACAAAATTGGATTATATAAATCTAGTGTCTTGTACTGCTTCAAGATAGCATCTATAATGCCAGATCCAGTACCGGTTTCTGCTCTGCTTCTTACATAAACCCTTAACCTATAATTCGCATAATAGGTTTGCCTTATTTTGCCTAAAATATAATCTTCTTCTATTGCAAAATGTTCTACAATGATCTCTATTATATAAGATTCATTTTACAACTTCCCAAGTCGGCTTACAAAGATTTTACAATAATAAACAAAATATATAAACAATAAAAATCCTGTCGGCCTCTATGCCAGTATGCTTTCTTTCACTGTCGGTATGCTTCCTTTCACTTCCAGTATGCTTCCTTTCACTGTCGGTGCCAGTGATGTGAGTGCCGGTGTAGAGTCTAATCTTACTAGTGCTGGTGGAATGCCTTGCCAGTGTCATAGGATTGTAAGGTTGCCATCAATGACAAAACCTTCAATCACCTACAATGTCTCATTGGAGTGTGCATATGGCAACAATCTCCCCCTTTGGCATTGATGGCAACACTCATGAGAAAATTCAAAACTTGTAATCCAAAAATTGTGTACCAAAAATATTACCAAAAATATGTGAGCTCCCCCTGAGCAGATAAGTCTTTTGCTAATTATTTTCTCATACTACTACTCCCCCTTTGGCATCAATGACAAAGGTTGTCAAGGTGTCAATAGAGTTGTAGTTTTTCTGCCTCAACTTTGTAATTGGGTGGTTACAATTTGAAAGAGATCCGCCAAAACCAAATTTATGCTTTCCATAAATTTCTTACTGTCTTTTATTGCTGCCTATGTTCTTTGAACTATACCAGTGAGTTGTTGCATATGCTCTATTGGTGTTTTATGTCCTTGTACTAATGCTTCAGATATTTCCTTTCTCAAGAATGCTAGATGGTCCAATCTGGGACTTAGTCTTAGTCTCAGATTCTTAGCTTTGTTTATTATTCTTTCCTTTTCTTTCTCAAGCTTTAGTAACTCTTTCTCAAAACCTATTAGTTTTTGCTCAAAAACTGATAATGTATTAGGTGAATTAACAAAATTGTCAACAAGTTTATTTATTTCTTCTTGTGCCTTGCTCATTTTCTTATATATGTCCACTATCAAAAAGTTTGTCTTGCAAGTATCTTTGTACAGAGTTTTACATTCCTTCAATATGTTACAGAGTTCTGGTAGAAGTGTGCCAAATTCCCTAGTACACTTCTTTATTTGATCCTCAAAGAATTTCTGTTTTTGAATTTCCACTCTGTCTTCGAATGCCCGTTCCTTTATATGTTCAACTGTCACTGTGTTGTTAGTAATATACTTCGACAAAGTGTTGAGTTGACCCAAGGAATCCTTATTATCTATGTTACATTTAGGAGCTATCATCCTCAAAATTGGGATTATGTCATCTATAGCTTTATAAGCTTGTGAACTACAATCAGTTATTTTCTTCAAAGAATCTAAAAGAACTTCAATTACATTGGTTGATTTGTAACCTGCAGAGGAGGAACCAACATTCTGAATTCCGCTAGTGGAGGAAGTAACCATGCTTGTAGTGACCTCTGGTAGGCCAGTCTGTGTTTCCATTTCCTTAAGAAAGGGTTTTTGTTTCTCTACTATTGCCAGTGGCACTGTTTCCACATGAACCTGTTCTTATTCCGGAGCTTGTTGCTCTGCTTGTCTCTCTGTTTGTTGATCTGTTCTAGTCTCTGTCTGTTTCCCTGTGGTATCATCTTCTACTTTTCCTTCAGTGTTATCAATGTTGTTAGCTACCGATGGCTCACTAGCCATGTCAGTCTTACCGGTTGTGTCCTTGTCTATCACAATGTTGACCTTTTGAGTATCAACATCCACTGTGTCTAGTACCTCAGGATTAGGATTATTATCCTTTTGTGATACATCCATACTGTCATATGTCGGTTGGTCTTCTGTTGTTGTTACCGGTGTAGTAATCAGAGGCGGTGGGGATAAGTTATCTTTTACTTTGATATTGGGAGGTCCACCAACCTTTCCTTTACCCTTGTCTTTGTCCTTTTGATATACTTTGATAGGCTTGGGGTTCTTGTACTTTTCCTGCTTTTCCTTCTCCACAAGGAATATATCCCATCCATTTTTTATTTCTTCTGTTACCTCTTTTACTCTTCCTGCCATTAGTGCAATATGTCAGTGTGCATTAGAGAATACTGGCCGGTTGGCTTTTGCAATTAGATTATCTATTTATTTTGGAGAGTTGACTAGGTAGACAGCAAGTAGTTTTTCAATTTTGATTTTCTTGTCAAGTTCTACAATAGATTGTCTTCTTGCTTCTAGTCTCTTGAATAATTCATCTGGTAGTTCATTTACAACTTCCATCAAAAACTTCTTATAGATATCCAGGTGTAAAATAACACTGTTTTCAACTTTCTCTTTCTCATCTACTAATAGTGTATCATATAATTTTTCTATGTTCTTGAGTTTTCCTTCTTCTGTGATTTCATCCAACAGTCTGTCAATCGGAGAAATATTCTGTTGAGTCCTTTTCTTCTTAGGTGTTAGCTTTTTCTTTGGGGTTGTCTTCTTTACCAGAGACCTTACTACCTGTTATTTTTGTCTAGTTCTTCTAGGCAAGGGTGTGGATACCGGTGAAGGTTGTCTTTTCCTTACAACTCTTTTAAATTCAGCTGGCATGTCACTCTCTAAAGAAGTTGCTACCGATGAAAGGTGAGTTTTTGGTTTTTGTGCCTATAACCCATCTTCAATGATACTGGTTTGTTTCAGTACATCTTCTTTTATAGCCTTAGCCCACCTTGAACCTCTCCTCACTATTGCTTCTACTTTCTTTACTCTCTTCTTATATTGAATTTGGCTTTCAATGGTCTCAACACTACCAAATATTTCTTCCTTAGGTTCATTTGGTGCTTCTAGAAGTGCTTTAGTATATGTTTCAATGATGTGGTCATCAGCTTCATAACCCATCTCAGTAACCCAAATTGTTCTTGGGAAAACTGCTTCCATCCAGATCTCATCCTTTTTAATTACAAAACATATATCATCTTTATATTTGTTTACAATTTTTTGTGATAGTCTGATTCTTTTGTTCATTCTGGCCTTTAGTGATTGAAAATACTCATTGATATCCTTTTCCTTGTTTTCACCCATGTTGTTGAATAAGTCTGATAATTGTTTACCTACCGATATGTCAAATCCAAGGTTCTTGGTACCTATACCGGGCACCTATTTGGTTGTGTGAAGCATTAAGCATACAAGTAGATTACCAAATCTAAATGTTCATTTCTTATCCTTCTTGATTTTCCCTAAATTGTCAATCAATTCATCCTTTAGCCATTCACATACATCAATTTTCACATTTTCTTTTACCATATCATGTGCACTTTTTATGTATAAACTGGAAACTGAGTTAAGTTGGTTTGCATGTGTTGCTTTGTATCCTAAAATCATGCTAACAAATCTCACATTTATATCGGTCACATCATTAACCCTTAGAGAACTTCTGTCGGATGTTGCAACAGTTAAGTTCATTACTAGGTCATTCGAGACCTTCTTTGTTTTGTCTAGTCTGCTACCCGTTGAGAGTAACCCTATTACAGCTTTCACAGCTTCCTTTGTAATTTTATGAATTGAATCTAGCCAAAAGAATTCTCCATGTACCCTACTCAATACTATTCTTATTACTTCCTTGGGGAATTCCGGAATGCTGAGAATTTTTGTGAATCCTAGGGTTTCAATAATTTGGTGTTCAAGTTTTACTTTACCAGAATCATTACAGATAACAAATTTGTACATGTTCTTGATTTCTTCATCTCCTAATTCTTCTATATGGCAATGGATATAAATTCTAGGGTCTTCTGCATAAACAACTCCTTTGGGAATTTGGGAAAAAGAACCTACATTGTCATCCTTTTTAGCTATCTCAAGAACTAGCTGAAATACGGGCCTAGGGCATTTTATTACCTCGACCATATTAGGGTTTGCTATGAATTCAAGTACATAAGAGGATGCCATGATTATAAATACCTTTTTCTACCTTTGGAAGGATTGATTGCTGAAATGCTTTGCCTCTTTGCTCAAAATGCCTTACCTCTAGAAATTTTGCGCTCTTTGAATGTTTGAATGCTCGGTGAAATGAAATGGAGCCAAAAACATTAATTTATAATGTCAATCTACCAACTACCACATTTAATGCTTGCCAATTAAGTAATCATTAACATAATTTCCGGTATAGAAGTATTTTCAACTTCTTACCATCAATCGAGGGAATAATAGCATATGTCTCATTGATTGCCAAACCCTCAAAGAAATTTCTTCAATTTGATGAAGGGACTTCTACCGGTGGAGTGCTACTCTGTCCTACTAATGGAGTGTTGCTTGGTTCTACTGGTGGAGGAGTATTCCTATCCACATTTAGTTCTAATTTCCTGACCCATTGTTTTGAAAATTCTTGCTTAACTTATTCAACTTTTTCTTTACCTTTAAAACTAGGACCTTTGTTGTCTGCCGGTGAGGACTTGCTTCTACAAAATTTAGAAATATGCCCAATTTTGTTACATGCATAACAAGTCACATTATTTTTCCTTTCCATAACCTATGCCAGTTTGTGTTCTGCATTGATTAGATAAGTGTCCAAATCTTCCACAACATAACATCTCACATTCATTCTGTAATTCTCAGAGTTATGACCAACTTTGTTGCATTTTGAACATTGACCGGTGGGTGCATTGGTATTTTGATAGTTTCTAGATCTACATTCATTTGCTCTATGACCATACTTATTACAGTTAAAGCATTTGCCATTGAATTTATAAGCAGTAGGTTATCTTACCGGTTTGCTATGATCCTGTGTGTTTGCAGTACCAGAGCTTTCACCAACTTCAAAGCCAATTCCAGAAGTGTCACCTTTAGGTTTTTGATTCTTCAGCAAGTTACCAAGTTCCTCTGAGCTTTTCTTGAATTTTTCTTTATGTTGATTGGTAGTATATAGTTCTCTTTCTAAGACTTCTTTCTACCTTGTCAGTTCATTTGAGTCATTTTGAGTGTGCATCAGATCTGTCTTCAACAAATCATTTTCGTAGCTAAGTCTTGTGTTCTCATTTGTAGCATCACTTAGTCTTCTGGTCAAATCTTCTTCATTCTTCTTTCTATCTTCAATTTCTTTACAAAATCTCATAGTCATATCCTGCATCTCATTCTTTGTTGTCATGTTCTCTTGCTTTAGCTTGTTTATCATATCATTAAGAGTTTCTTTTTCATCATTTTCATTTTGCATCTTTTCACAAAGTTCTCTTCTCTTGTTTCTTAAAATAGTAAGATTCTCTTGAAGTGCTTGAATAATATCCTGAGCAGCCTTTAGATCATCTTCAAGTTTGATATTTTTCAATTTTTCTGCATCATAGTCTGAGAGAGCTCCTTCAAGTTGCTTCATCAGATTTTCTATCTCTACTGGTGTCAAGATCTTCCTCAAGTTGTTAGGCTTCTAAAAATAGAGGACCAAGCTCTGATACCAATTGTTAGGATTCCCATAGATATTGAGAGGGGGGGTGAATCAATATCTAACTGGTTGTAAGATTTTCTTAACTTAAAACATGTAGAGCATATTAATAATGTATACTGGTAAGCAAAAAGTAATGCAATAAACAGAGATAAAAACAACCACATGAAAAACACACCATAACACAAGGATTTAATGAGGAAACCCAGTGTGGGAAAAAACTTGGTGGGATTTGTGACCCACAATATTCACTTATTGGCCAATAAGAGAATATTACTGCTACAAGAGGGGCCTGCACATGTAGGAAGGCCAACTGCCTAGAGCTCACTGCTCAAATACAAAATAGGAAGTCTCACTGACTTACAAAAATGGATTATATAAATCCAGTGTCTTGTACTACTTCAAGATAGCATCTATAATGCCAGATCCAGTACTGATTTCTTCTATGCTTCTTACATAAACCCTTAACTTATAATTCGCATAATAAGTATGCCTTATTTTGCCTAAAATATAATCTTCTTCTATTCCAAAATGTTCTACAATGATCTCTCTTATATAAGAGTCATTTTACAACTTTCCAAGTCAGCTTACAAAGATTTTACAATAATAAATAAAATATATAAATAATAAAAATCTTGTCGACCTCTGTGGCGGTATGCTTTCTTTCACTGCCGGTATGCTTCCTTTCACTGCCAGTATGCTTCCTTTCACTATCGGTGCCAGTGATGTGAGTGCCGGTGTAGAGTCTGATCTTACTAGTGTCGGTGGAATGCCTTTTCGGTGTCATAGGATTGTAAGGTTGCCATCAATGACAAAACCTTCAATCACCTAAAATGTCTCATTGGAGTGTGCATATGCCAACAATCTTTTGAGTGTAAGATAATTGGTGGATAAAGGATTTCAATTACAGTTCAAGGATGTAAAATGCAAAATCATTAGTAGATCTGGTTTGGAGATTGCAACCGGTACACAGACAAAAGGTAATATATTTCATTTGAATTACGATGAGAAGACATGTTTGATTGCACAAATTGATGAGAGTTGGCTATGGTATAAAAGGTTGTGTCATGTGAATTTTGATTGCATTGTAAAGATCATTTCAACTAAGGTAGTTAGAGATATACCTAAGATAAATTTAAGGATGTTCTTGATCTTATTCATACTAATTTGTGTGGCCCTACTAGAGTTAAAAGTTTTCAAGGTGATATATATTTCATGCTAATCATTGATGATTATTCTAGAATGATGCGGGTTACTTTTCTAAGGGAGAAATCTAAAGCATTTGAAAAGTTTAAAATCTTTAAGGCTTAAGTGGAAACAGAGACATGATTGAAGATTAAATGTTTAAGGTCATATCATGGTGGATAATTTACATCTGGTGAGTTTAATCAATTTTGTGAGAAGCATGGTATACGGAGATGATTTTATGCTCCCCGTACACCTGAGCAGAATGGAGTTGTGGAAAGGAAGAACAAAACTATCTTGGATGTTGCTAGAATAATGATGATG
This sequence comes from Cryptomeria japonica, assembly GCF_030272615.1. Taxonomy (NCBI): domain Eukaryota; kingdom Viridiplantae; phylum Streptophyta; class Pinopsida; order Cupressales; family Cupressaceae; genus Cryptomeria; species Cryptomeria japonica. The sequence goes on along the minus strand of NC_081411.1, from coordinate 466,773,558 downwards.
GAAGCTAGTCTACCTCATATCTATTGGAGAGAAGTAGTGAGCACATCGGTTTATACATTCAACATAGTACATATCAAAGGAGACACCGGTAAGACACCTTATGAATTATGGTTTGGCAATACACCTATAGTTAAGTATTACAAAATATTTGGTAGTAAATGTTATATCAGGAGAGATGATATCATTGTCAAATTTGATCCTAGATGTGATGAAGGCATATTTCTTAGTTATTCTAATGAAAGAAGGACATATAGATGTTATAACAAGAGATTGCAGATAATTGTGGAGAGTGCTAATGTCAAGGTGGATGAGTTGAATAGAAGTCAAATCAGAGTTTATGAGCAAGAACCAGTAGTGGAAATGATTATATTTGAACAGGTAAAACCTTTACCAGAATAGAATGTTGAACTAGTTACTCTGGCAGTATTAGAAAATTCAACAGTAACTGATGAAACGGGAAGAGGAACAGAGTCATAAGATTCCTAGGTATGTGAGATTGAATCATTCAGAAGATCAGATCATTGGGGATAAGAACAATGGAGTGATGAAAAGAAGAAGATTGACAGCTAATGAGGTATGTTTAATTTCTCAATTTGAACCAGTACCAATAATTGAGGCATGTAAAGATGAATATTGGTTGAAAGCTATGGAAGAATAATTTAATCAGATTGAGAAGAATAACATATGGACTTTAGTTCCTTGACCTAAAAATAAGAATGTTATTGGAGTTAAATGAGTTATTAGGAATAAATTGAATGGAGATGGTCAATTTGTAAGGAACAAGGCTAGATTGGTTTGTAAAGGATATTCTCAGAAGGAAGGAATTGATTATGGTGAGAATTTTGCACCTGTAGCTAGGATTGAAGTTGTAAGATTATTTCTTGTCTATGTTGCACATAAGAACTTCAAGGTTTATCAGATGGATGTTAAGTGTGCATTTTTGAGTGGGGATATTTATGAGGAAGTTTATGTTAAGCAACCTAATGGTTTTTCACTTCCAGATGATACAAACATGGTTTGCAGGTTGAAAGCTTTATATGGATTGAAACAAGCACCTAGAGATTGGTATGCAAGGTTGGATAAATATCTTTTGAAGCTTGGTTTTACTAAGGGTAATGCTGACAGTAATTTATATTATAAGGCCACTGATGATGATATACTGATTATTGAAGTATTTGTTGATGACATCATTTTTGGAGGTGAAGATAAGTTGTGCATGTAATTTTCTAAGAATATGGAGAAAGAATTTGAAATGTCTATGATTGCGGAAATGAAAGTTTTCTTAGGTTTACAGATTACTCAAACTAACAAAGGTATTTTCATCTATCAACCTAAGTATGCCAGGGAATTGTTGAAGAAAGTTGGTATGGGAGACTCTAAACTGATAAGTACTCCTATGGCTACAAGTGATAAATTAACAAAGGAAAGATGTTTCTACACTAGTAAATCATACAAGATACAAATCTATGATTGGAGGTCTGCTTTATTTGACTCAGACTAGGCCTGACATAATGAATGCTATTTGTATTGTATCTAGATTTCAGAGTGATCCTAGAGAAAATCATGAGAGTGCGGTGAAAATTTTTTTTAGATACTTGCAAGGTACATCTGAATATGATTTGTGGTTTCCTAAGGATGATGACTTTACTTTATGTGCATATACAAGTTGATTGGGCTGGAGATGTTGATGACCAGAAAAGTACTTTCGGTGGAGCTTTCTTTCTTGGAAAGAAGTTGGTTTCATGGATCAACAAGAAATAGTCATGTACTTCTTTATCTACTACTGAAGCTGAGTATGTTTCTATTTCTATTTACTGTACACAGGTTCTATGGATGAAGAAAATGTTGAAGGATATTAAAGTGTATTGCAATGGTCTGGTAGTTATTCACCGTGATAATTCTGCTGATATTGACATATCAAAGAATCCGATATTTCACTCTAAGACAAAGCACATATCTATTAAGTATAACTTTTTGAACAAGAAGGTGGAAAAAAATGAAGTTAGACTGGTTTATGTGAATACTAAAGAGAAGATTGCAAATATTTTCACTAAACCTTTGCCTAAAGAACCATTTGACTACCTGAGAGATAGGTTAGGGGTTTCTGCCCATCCGACATAGAACTGATTGATACTTTTTGGCATAAGTCCGGTATGTATTATCAAAGATATTATTTATTATAGCACTGATGTGGGGATGCTACTGCTCAGGGTGACTAGTTAGCTTTGTGTTTCAGTGGTTTATGTTTTTGCTTTGATATTTTTGTTAGATTTCTTGCATTAATGTGAAAGGGGGAGAGATATTGATGTGAAAAAAAAACTTAAGGAGTTGTATACATTAGGGGGATAGATATATGTGTAATTTAGAGCTTTACAAAGATATCATTTACAGGGGGAGTTTGGTCTTTGTTTCAGAACTTCATTGCTATATCTTTGAGTGGGAAATTGTTGCTTGTCTTCCATTGGGGGAGACTTGTTTGGCATTTCGTGGTACTTAGATGTTTTTCACATCTAGTGTTGCCATCAATGCCAAAGGGGGAGATTGTTGGCCATTTGGAGGAATTGATTATGTGTTGCATTGTTGTTTTGTCATTGATGTCAACACTAGTTGTTTTGGATGCTTTACCTGTTGGGTGAATATTTTGTCACCAACGTACTAATGACAAAATATATAATTCACACAATGCTATGCTAAGAAATTAATCTCTCCTCTCATCAAGGGGAGGTTCCCTATGAAATTTCTCCTCTAATTAATAAGAAATTAAATTTGTGGGTTCCTGTTGGGCATATAACTCTTTTTTTTCAGATTTTATGTATTCTCCCTTCACCTAGTTACAATTTCTCTACCTCTTCATATATTTAAAGAAAAGAACTATTAATATAACAAACTACACCAAGAGTTACTATTAAGCAGCACAAAGTCTCCTTTATGGTAACACTAATTCACACTGACATTACAAATTAAACAATAAGAAACCTAGCTTAAAGCTCAAAGTCCTCAAGTATAGATTTCTAATCCATTAAACTACAAATAACCGTAGTAATACAAATCTTACCACAAGTTACTTAATTTATCAGCAGATTTCTCAAGTATGCTAAGAGCACAAAGTCTACTTTGCAAGATTTGAGAGCTCTCTAACCACGTAGTAATATCTTAAAGATCAAAGAAGTAAACATAGTATAGCTTCAATGGACATAGGAACATCAAATTATATAAATCAGTTTCTTGATACAACACAAAGTTTGTAATCAACAAAACTATTTTCTTTATTTGTTTGATAGGATTTTCACCACAAAAAGCCCAAAGTCTTAGTTGGGATAAAAAATCAGCAGAGTTTTGCTAAGCATGAAAAAGATAAAATATTTACAAAAAGGTCCTCCTTATATAGGAAAAGAAGTTTAAAAAAAGGTGGTCACAGTTGACTTATTCAACCACACAGTCCCATTTTACTACAACTACTACATAAAGAAAACATGCAGCTACACAAAAATTGACAACATCTATCGGTGTAGATGCATGAAGCAAGAGTGCCAAAAGGGGGTACTTAATTCTTGATTCTCTTCTTCATTGGATTTCTAGAAACCTTCGAATTTAGAAAGGATGGCTTTGACCTCTGCTTTGTTCAACATCAAGGTAGAACTTGTGATGATTTGGATGTGGGACATTGCATCTTGAATCTTCACCTGTTTCTTTTTCTTTTTAACATCCTTCAACATGGATGCGAGGACTTCAAAGCTGACTTGAATTTCTAACAGTTTATCAAATGTATCAAGCAAGAATCTTGTCCCGTGCATTGGTCCATCAAGGAAAGGAATTCCTGTTGATGACTTCAGCAGTGATGAAATTTTGATTGCCATCATACAAATAGCAAGGGAGATCACCAACTTTAGCAAAAATAAGGTCAACCTCATCATCACCTTCTTTCTTTTCCCGATCCAGCTCTGCAATCATTAACTTCATTGTCTCTTGTTTATGAGACAATAATGACAAGATCTGAATGTACTTCTCCCTTGTGGGAATTACCTTGTTCTCAACCAAGACATCTATCCTAAAATCCTCCATTTTGCTCCACAAGGTAGTGATTTTCACAACTTCCTCAATTTCCTATGATAAAGAGGTTTTGAGTCTTTGCATTCGACTCTGGATCACTTCATAATCAGGCAATAGTTCCATTGTTGAGCTCAGAAGATGAGAGCCTTCTGATCTTAGCCGTGAGATCCATTCATCCATCACCTAGCCTTTAGCTCCTACCTATTCAATCTTTTTGAGAGCTTCGGTGTCTATTGATGATCCTATAGGTTCAACCTCTTGAGAAGATTGTGTTACCTTTAAAAGAACATTGGTCAGTTGGTCACACTTCTACTTCAAGATATTTTTCTCATCCCTCTCCTGATCCAATCTTCTCAATAAATAATTAAGGGTTGTCTGAGAATCTAATTTCACACTTTCATGTGTTTCCACCTCGAGCTCTACAACCTGCATGGTATAATCTTCTAATTGTATGTTACATTTGTCCTTGTCTAACGATGGCACCATAACTTCAGCATATTTTCTCTTGGAAGCTGGGTCTACCACCACCCGAGATACTATCTTTGGCTTTGGAGGAACTAAAATTTCAAAGTCAAATTCATCAGGAGATATTACCTATTTTTTTCTCTTAGGGGCCACTACTTCCATCCAAGGGGATAGTTCTGGATTGGATGATGGAGTAGTAGCTCCTTGCTGACTTGGGGTCAAAGATTCAAGGGCAGGTTGACTAGAACTTGGAGCAGTTGTGAATGTTACTAATAGTGCTGATATTGAAGCATCTAGTGGAACATTTGTTGCTTCTACCTCTTCAATTACAGGTGGGAGAGTTGAGGGTGCTGTGAGTGTAACTTCAGCACTTACCAATGGAGGAATTATTGTGATGGTGGTAGTAGTGGTGGGTAGATCTACCGAAAACTTCTATGAAAGTGCATCTTGCAAGGTTTCATTAAAATCTATCATGGTGGATTCAAAAGTAGATGAAGAGATATCATCTAAATTAGAGAAGTTGGTTATAGTAAAAAATTGACCAATGGTCTCTGATTGTGTCATTCCCATACTTAGATCTCCATCTTCTTGAAAATCCTCATCCTCTTGGTCAGAGTCAGAGTCAGATTCAATAGAGTGGAATATTACTTGTGAGGTAATCGGGGCGTCAACTTTAGCTGGGCGTGATACTTCTTCTACATGTACTTCCTCTTGTTGAGGAATTTCACCTTCTTTGACCTCCTTTCCCTTTCTAGCTTTACTAGCAGGTGGTTGTTCTGACTCCTTCACCACTACTTCCTATGATGTGGATGATGATTCACCCTTCTTCGACCCTTTAACTGTAAATTTGATTTTGGGTCCTTTACCCTTTGATTGAAACGTAGGAGTTGAGGATAGTGCTTGTGAATTTGTCTTGCTCTTTGTTCTTGTTTTAGCTGTTGCTGTCTTGCCCAATGGGCTATCACTGTTGTCGTCATCTCCTAAACTAGTGGGAAGCTATTTCATCCTAAGATTCTTTTTAGAAACCAAGCATTGGTGTTCGCTAAAATAGGAGAAATCCTTTGTGTAATAGATTTGCTTTCTTTCTTTGACCATTACACAAGTGGAATCGGGGATTCAACAATCTTCTTCTCATAATAAATAGGGTCCACTATATCATTTGTGTCTTCCATGGTCATAGGGATCTTAGCCAAATCCAAATTTTCAATTTGTTCCAGAGTAAGGCGGTTGAAATCCATCCTTCTTATATCCTCCTCATTCTGACAATCTACCCAAACATCCTCAAACCTATAAACATGAGTATAAGTCCTTTGGAGTTTATTCTTTATACCCAAAAATCAAAATCAATTTGGGCCTTCAATCTTCTCATGGTATTCCACTGCATTTCCTCTATATTTTTGGCCTTGGGGTTGGTTAGCACTAAATACCTGCCAATTGACTCTGGGAATTTCAACCCAGTCTTATGTGCTTGTGATTGTTTCTCATGCACATTAATCAGTTGTCTGCATAGCTCCATAAGGACAATTTTGTCTGAAGGGAACCTTGGAAGAATGAAGGGCTCACCTGAGAAACATCCAATTCAGATATAGATGAATGTGGGAAACTATAGAAATACACACCCAATATGAGACACCCTGCTATAAGCGGCCTTTGATATTCTTCTCTTCTATAGGCCTTTATCAAAAATGCACTTCCATACATCCAAGAAGGTGTCATTAACCCTTCTGTAATGATTACCTTGATTCTTGATTGTCAGCTGGTCATAGTACTCCCAAACGGGCACCACTCTTTTGTCACCCCTAGTAGACAAGCTTGGATATTGCCTCATTGAAGCAGCTGCATAAACTAGGTATGAGGTCATGTAAAAATTTAGTGTTACCTTGACCTCCTTCAATTGAGCACAAAACTCATCACTGATCTATTTTCCCCAATCAATTCTTGTGGCCCCTTTTCTGATTATATTTATGTAATAAGACATCCAACTTTGAAAATAATGAGAGTCCTTTAATCCTCTCACTCTGGATAACATGGTGGCCATGTCGTTATATTCCTCATTAAAATCACTCTTGTGGAAAGACTTAGGCCATCGTGAGGTGAGAAAAGTTATCGCAGTAGAGAGATAAACAATATTGATCACTTTTTTGCATTTATCCTCATGTTTCTCGTAGTACTCTTGAGCACTCTCTTGAGAAATATCAGCTACTTCTTCAACTAATGAACCTTTAAAGACACTATTGAAGAATACACTGTCTATAGTCATGATGACATTCTAATCTTCATCTTTCACTTGCCTTGTGCTTGGATCAAAGTGATCAGCTACTACCAGTACAAATTCAGGATCATGAGCTAGAACTGGGAAAGATGCATACTTATGCAGCTCAGATTTGATTAAACTGGTTAGATGTGCAGGAGCCCTTTGAACCCGATCAACAAATTCTTGCATATCAACATGCCCAATTTTAGTGTCTCTGATCTCCTTAATATTTGAGTCCACTGAACTCTCTGGGTACAGATTCAAGTACCTATCATACTTGTATTTCATCTTTTTTGATGATGCTTTACTTGGAGAAGGTTGTCTTGAGGAAGACTTAGGTTTATTGTGAGAGAGATTTGACATTTGTGCATAATGACTGCATTCAACACTAATGATTAGCTATTCATCATAATCAAAAATCATTTTTTCTCAAACGGATCGAAAAACGGGGCTCAAAACAGGCTTAGGAGTAAAACTGCCAAAAATAGCAGGTCAAGGAAAAAAATCCGATTTGCTTCTTTGCAAACAAAAATTTGCACATCGGAGTTTAAAGTCCAATGTGCAGAATCAGGACAAGTTATTAGCACATCAAAGTTTAAACTCCAATGTGCAAACTGGGAAAGATATCAACACATCGGACTTTAAAGTCTGATGTGTTGGGCAAAACTTAAAACAAACACATCGGACTTTAAAGTCCGATGTGCAATCTAGAAAAGATTAAAGGCACATTGGACTTTTAAGTCCGATGTGCTTTAAAAGGGGAAGGATAACTAGTCGACATGTTGGGTTTTAAAGCCCAACATGTTGACCTACTCCCCTCCGCATATCCAATTTTAAAGTTTGATATGCGAAGGCTAAGATCCCGCATATCAGACTTTAAAATCCGATATGCGGAGGGATTAATCCTCAGCTGCACACCAGACTTTAAAATCTACTATGTAGCTTAACAAAGTGGGCTTTGGAGAACGATTGGGTTTTAAAGTTTGATTGTCCTCCGGAACAAGGGAGACAATCAAACTACAAAATTTGATTGCCCTCTAGAGAGAAATCCAAAAAAAAAGAAAACAAGACACGAAATGGAAGACAAAAAGAAAACCAAAAAGAAAACAAAAACCATACCTCACAGCAAAGGAGATGCAAAAATATGACAAGGAGAGATCCACCTAAGTCACGATGAAGAAAATCCGAGTTGCGAGGAAGAAAACAAAGGAGGGGGCATGCAAGATAGACCAAAACGAAGATTAAAATGCAAAAATTAACTTTATAAAGCATTTAACAAACCCTAATCAATCGATAAATGCGCTATTTAATGCAACTCACAGTTGCATGTTGGGCTTTAAAGTCTGATGTGCAACTAGGGACACTTGCACATTGGACTTTAAAGTTCAACATGCAACTTAGAACAAATCACCTGGAGTTCAAACTTTAAAGTCCAAAGTCTGAACTGCAGGCTAAGACCACATACAGTTCAGACTTTAGAGTCTGAACTGTAGTTAAGGAAACCTGCAAATACACATCGGACTTTAAAGTCCGATGTGTTTTCTAGCAAAAAGGACCTTACAGTTTGGACTTTAAAATCTGAACTATAGGCTAAGACTGCAAACTAAAAGAACAAGAAAAATAATAAAAATGGAAAGCAAAGGACAAAATGAACTAATTGACCAAGTCGGTTAAGCTCTCTCGAAGACCATAAGGTACAAAATGGACCAGTTTCATAGGGTTGCCTCATGATTTTGGCCGTGTTGAAATCAAGGACAACAACAGGCTCTGACTGGGGAACAAGTTGCACCACTTGAAGCTTGTAGAATCCAGAACTCTGAGTGCCTGTATCCATTGGGCTATAGAGTTAGGTGACAAAAAGACTAAAAAGAAAAGATTATACATATTTTTACAAAAAGTACAACTTCTTTTAAATTGCTCTCTATTGAGTAAAGAGCTTCAAATGTTATCCACTATGAGGTAGCAAGAACGGGGTACCATCTGCATATGCAAGTAAGTAGCTATGCTCACCACATACTTCATGAATAGTGAAGGGACCTCTCCATAAGGAATCAAACTTTCCATGCAAACCCTTTGGTTCCCTCCTCTTGTCCCATAACAAGACTTGATCACCAACTGCGAAGTCACGGGAAGTTGTTTTCCTATCAAACAATGCCTTCACTTGGCTTTGGTGTGCAACAATCCTATCTACCACTTCAGCCCTTGTCTCTTCCAGTTGAGAAAGAAACATAATCCTCTTGTCCAGTGAATCTTGATATGTTTCATCTTCAATGGCCTTGGCGAACTTTAATGCTGGAAGTTCCACAGTGATCGAAATCTTGGCATTCAACCCATACAAAAGTTGAAAAGGTGACATGTTGATTTCTCTTTTTGGAGTTATATGATCTGCCCATAGTGCATCATAAAGAGCTTTATGCCAAGTCCGTTGTTTCTCATCAACAAGTTTCTTCATAATAGTAACTAGATTCTTGTTGCTTGACTCAGCCTGACCATTTTCTTGTGGATAATAGTCAGATGAGTGTAAAAGAGTAATACTATGATCAAAGAAAAAGTCAATTATCTCATAAGACGAAAAACATGAAGCATTATCAGCTACAATCTTATGAGGAATGCAAAACCTTGAGACGATGTTCGCCTTCAAAAATTGACAAACCACCGCCGAGGTAGATTGCTTAGTTGGAATTGCCTCCACCCACTTGGTGAAGTAATCTATTGCCGTGAGGATATATATGTGACCTACACTTGATGTTGGATTGACAGGTCCAATGAAGTCCAACCCCCACTGTTTGAAAGGCTCTTTAATTATTACTGGCTTTAGTGGGAGAGCAGCTAATTTAGGCTTGCCAGCAAATTGTTGACATTGCTCACACTTATGAACCCAACTGTATGTATCTTTAAACAATGTTGGCTAGTAATACCTTGCATGTAATATTTTGTGTGCAGTAACAGGGGTAGAAAAATGTCCTCCACAAGCAAGATCATGAAAAGCTTGAAGTAATCTTACTTGTACTTTTTTGTCCACGCAGCGCAGGAAATTGTTGTCCATACCCTTCTTGTACAAACCTTTGTCCCATAGGACAAAATTCACTACTTTAAGCTTTAAGGTTAACTTTTCTTTCCTTGATAGGTGTGCAGGACAATCTCCATATGTTAAGAGATATGCCAGGTCGGAATACCACTCATCAGTAGTGCTAACAAATAGAACATGAGGAAGATCTTGATTAACCTTCATTTTCAAGCACCACTTCATCTATCGATTTGTTGTCAGCTATCAACTGACATAGACCTTTTCCATGAACCAACTTAGTGGGCTTGATTTCCATATCATATTCTTGAATCTTGGCAACCCCGTTGCTCCTTTTAGTTCCAAACTCTTGTTGTGTCAGAATCGACTTGACAACAGCATCAGGAACAAGAGCAATGACATGTGAATTCAGAATATAAAACCTGAAATGTTTAACCGCTTTCACCACGGCAAAAGCATGCTTCTCCATTTATGAGTATTTCAACTCATGAGCCTTCAGTGGATAACTCATGAATGCAATAGGTGATTCTACACCTTCATTATTTTGCTGCATTAGTATAGCTGAACAAGTATGATCTGACGCATAGCTATACATGATGAACTCTTTGGTATAATTGGGACATACTAAGACTAGAGCATTTGCCATGGCTTCCTTGATCTGATGGAAAGATTTCTTTCCCTTGGGAGTCCATTTGAAGAGAGAATTACCTTTCATCATATTAACTATATGACGAGTCTGTTCAGCAAAGTCTAGAATGAATCTTCACAGGAAATTAACTTTACCGAAGAAAGAATGAACAACAGTCTTACTCATTGGCAAGGAAAGGTCACGAATGGCTTTTACCCTATCTACATCAATTTTTATACCTTCCTTTGAAACAATATGCCCAAGCAATTTACCTTCAATGACCCTAAAAATAGATTTCTTGGGATTGAGGAAAATTCCATGCTAACGGCATTTTTCTAAGACTCGTTGCAGATGAGAAAAATGATCTTGACATTCCTTAGAATAAACTATCAAATCATCTAAATAAACCACAATGAACTTACCAAGAAAAATTTAGAAGGCCAAGTCTATTGTACATTGGAAAGTTTCTCCCACATTTATTAATCCAAAAGGCATCCTGTGATATGCAAAGGTACCCCAAGGTGTAGTGAATGTGGTCTTATGTTGATCTTGCTCCAGCACTTCTACCTGATTATAACCTGAAAAATCCATCCAACATGGACATCATTTCTTCTCTAGTAACAGCTTGTAGGACATGGTCCATGAAAGGTAAAGGATAATTATCCTTCAAGGATGCTTGGTTCAAGTTTTGGAAATCTACACATATCTGAATTTCACCATTCTTCTTACATACAGGTACAATATTGGCTATCCAAGAAGAATGGTGGATAGGGAAGATTATCCTTGCTTTCAACATCTTTTGTACTTCAGCAAAGATAGTGTCGGAGATTTTTGGGTTGTATTGCCTTTGCTTCTGATGGAAAGGCATTATACCTGGTTTCAATGGAATGTTATGGCAGAGCTCTTTGGGATGAAAAGACTTTAGATCTTCATAGGAGTATGCTAAGACATCAACATACTACTGCAATAATACAACAAATTTCTGCCTTTCTCCTTGTGAACAACACTTTCCAATGTTGATCATTTTTGGATTGTCTTCAGTCCCAATGTTTGTTTTTTCATATTCCATTGACCCTGTAGTTGATCTTTGTTGCTTCTTAACATAGCGATCATGCTTGTCAAAAAGCTTTTCTAGCAAAACTAGACCCTTGGGGATCTTGTTTCCTTTTAATTGCATAAACTTTTCTCTTATTTCTACATCAACACTTTCAATTGCATCCTTTGAAGGGCAGTGACTACCTTCAAAGTATAGATCATCAAAATTTTCAGAAGTCTGCAAGAAATTTATTACATGATGATCATCATTAAACACTTGCCAATGATCAGAGTTGTCAGGAACGCTTGGCCAGAAAACTAACTCAACAACATAAGTTGATCCTGAAAAAGCTTTGTGAGGAACCAAAGAATTTGTTGATACTGCTAATGAGTCAGCCCTATCATTGAATTCACAAGAAACCATAGATATATCAAAAGCATCAAATGTTTCTATTAGATCCCAGAAAAGGTTGCGGTAATGCCACAACCTTTCACTCCTTGTTTGATATATTTTCCTAATCTGACAGACTATTAACTCGGCATCTCCTTGAGCATGCAAGTTCTTAATTCCCTTCTTTTGAGCAACATTCATTCCTAGAAGGAGAGATTCATACTCAACAGTGTTATTTGTGTTATCGAACTACAATTTGAAGGAGAAAGGGAAAAGATTACCCTCAGGAGAAACCAAAACAATACCGGCTCCTGATCCGGTAGAAGAACAACTACCATCAAACTCCAGTGTCCAAACATCATCTGGACTACCAATGCTGACGGTATCAAAATTGAGAACTTCTTGTTGTGAAGTTGAAGATCCTTCTGATTCCATAACACTACTTTCAAAACTACTTTCACAATCAACTAGGAAATAATTGAGTGAAGTGTCAACTTCACTCTCAGGAGTCGTCTTTAAACCATCATCAGCATGCATGAAATAATTACCCATGCCCGATGATTCGAAAACAATCTAGGCCCGCTGATCGTCGGACTTGACAATGGTATATTTTGATTCTTTTTCTGGAAGTAACCTTTGGACAAATCCTTTAACTGGGATATGAGCCTCAGTCATATCCATGTTTAACTCACCCCCAACATCTCTACAGAAATTTCTTCCCAACAATAGCCCATAGGAGGCCGGTACATCGGCTACCAGTACTGTCATCTTGATTTTCTTTTTTGGGAATGAAGCAAAGGCAAATTGTGCATCCTTGATTTGACCAATCAAAGGAACTTGTTTGTTATCCATAGAGAAACACCTTCCAAATGTTTTGGTCAAAGTTAAACCAAGGGCATTGGCAACTTTTGACGGCATAACATTATCAGATGCCCCAGAATCAATTACATAGTTACTAAGCTTGTAACCATTTATTAACAAAGAGATGTAAAATGGTTCTATCTTCTCAATAGGAGAAGGGGAAGATACTATGTTGTTTTGAAGCAAGTTTGATTTTGGAAGATTGCTAGGGGTAGTATCTTTTTCTTTAACAAATTTGACCAAACGGTCAAATTGATCTAGGTTAGATCTCAAAAATTCAACTTCAGACATTTGTGTTTTGGTTTTCTTTGCATGATCTAAAATATCAAATGATTGAAAGGAATTCATCATCAAAGATGAATTTGGATTCTCATTTTGAGAATTAAAAATATTTGGTACACTAGTCTTCGATGCATGTGTAGAAGAATTGAAAGGTGCAGAAAAATTGATAGCAGTTGAAGAATCACTTATATTTTTATCCTTTGCAGTGTCCATTGAGATAGTGTTATCCTTTGCAGGATTTGGTATGGGAGTCCCACACTTCCCAATAGAAATTGGCAAATGTTGAGAGTCCTTTATTTGAGTAGAATCATCACTCTTTGCAATGATAGGTGGTTGAGCTGCCTGTGTTTGCGAATGAGTGAATACTGCAAAGATGCCTCCATCATGTGTGCCTAGCGTATCATCTTCTTGGTATTGCATAAACCTTATATTAGAGTCGCCAACCAACTCTGCATCACATTCTTGATGTGAATTAGCATCTTCTTCACCAAAAGAAGGAAGATCATTCTGTTCAGCTTCATAATATCTAGTAGCTGAACTTTGGGGTGGTGCTTCCAATGCAAGCCTCTCTGGAGCAAGAGGTAATTTATTCTGATTATTCATGACATAATTGGAAGCATTGTTTGGATAAGTCCTTCTTGGAACATCACGATAAGAAGTATTTCCTTGTGAGGAAATTTGCTTCTTAAGCACCAACAACTCATTTGCTAGCTTCTGTATCATAGGATCAACAAAACTAGTTGAAGGGAGAGATGCATCGGCAGCTTGATTACTCCTAACCTTGTTAGAATCTCTCCTTATCTTGCTAGCAAGGATAAGATCATCTTCAACTGATATGGCCGTTTGTTGAGCTACAACCAAATCTATAGGATTGTTCCTTCGCAAAAGGAAACTCACCTCTGGCAATTGGGAGTTGATGAAAAAGAATTTCAAGTTTCCAACAGTGGGTCTTGAAGCAAATGGAATACGATTATGTAACTTGTCAAATTTTTCTACAAACTCACACATGGGTTCCTGAGGCTCTTTCTTCAACTAAGTTAATTGTGCCAATAAAGCATGATCATCTTCGATGGACTTGAATCTTGCCTCAAACAACATTCTAAGAGTTGCCCAATTTGTGATACAAGCATTAGTAAGATGATAGAACCAATCAGCAACAACTCCATGCAAATTCTCAATGAATAATCTCACTGAAACATCTTCATGCTCAACACCTAGGACTCCACATGTGATGTAGAAGGCAGAAATGTGTTCCTTTGGGTGCTGAGAACCATCCCCCAAAAATGGGTAAATTTTTTCGCGTACCTTTGGGAAGTTCATGGAAAGGTGCAGTCAGGTTTAAAGAACCAAAAGCAATGCCCCAAGGGCCAGTAGTGGCCATCCTTAATGGATTATAAGGTGATATTACAAAATGATTTGCAAGTGGAACAACTAAAACTTGCAAACTTGATGCCTCACTTGGTATGGGGGATCGCTATGCAGATGGAGGAAAACTTCATGTCCGCTGCAAGGGAGAAAGCGTCCGTGGAGGTGTCACAAAGGGAAAATTAAACCACTGCAATACTTCAAAAGTAGGATCAATAATTCTTGCTAATCATTGCCCATGAGTGTAACTTCGATCAGCCAGATTATGATTTGAAGAAAAACAACAATATGGAAATTACAATGAAAGAGCACTGCAACCCAAAACACAAACCAGTTGCACGTTGCTCCCCAGCAGAGTCACCAAAAAACTGTTGGGTGAATATTTTGTCACTAGTGTACTAATGACAAAATATATAATTCACACAATGCTATGCTAAGAAATTAATCTCTCCTCTCATCAAGGGGAGGTTCCCTATGAAATTTCTCCTCTAATTAATAAGAAATTAAATTTGTGGGTTGGTGTTGGGCATATAACTCTCTTTTTTCAGAGTTTATGTATTCTCCCTTCACCTAGTTACAATTTCTCTACCTCTTCAGATACTTAATGAAAAGAACTATTAATCTAACAAACTACACCAAGAGTTACTATTAAGAAGCACAAAGTCTCCTTTATGGTAACACTAATTCACACTGATTGTTACAAATTAAACAATTAGAAACTTAGCTTAAAGCTCAAAGTCCTCAAGTATAGATTTCTAATCCATTAAACTACAAATAACCACAGCAATACAAAGCTTACCACAAGTTACTTAATTTATCAGCAGATTTCTTAAGTACGCTAAGAGCACAAAGTCTACTTTGCAAGATTTGAGAGCTCTCTAACCACGTAGCAGTATCTTTTCCATTCTTAGCAAAACTCTTTTGGTTTTTTATCCCAACTAAGACTTTGGGCTTTTTGTGGTGAAAATCCTATCAAACAAATAAAGAAAATAGTTTTGTTGATTACAAACTTTGTGTTGTATCAAGAAACTCATTTATATAATTTGATTTTCCTATGTCCATTGAATCTATATTATCTTTACTTCTTTGATCTTTAAGATATTATTACGTGGTTAGAGAGCTCTCAAATCTTGCAAAGTAGACTTTGTGCTCTTAGCATACTTGAGAAATCTATTGATAAATTAAGTAACTTGTGCAGCAAATTGCAGATTGAGAATGGGTCAGCGAAATAATGTAGGACCATGGAGAACAACTGGTATGGCTTGTTTCAATTGCCATAAGATATGTCACTTAGGCAGACAATGTACGAACTGATCCTATAACCGGTCTGAAGACAGGAACCAGTTTGGCAAGAAGAAAGGGCAAAATGCCCTGAAAGGAAAGAAGACAAGTGAAGAAGTGAGGAACAAGTGAGGAAAATGCCCTCTCATTCACTGGTTAATACTAACAGGATCAAGTGTCCCCATGTCGATGCTGAAGAGTACCCCCTCCAAAAGTGGTGAACTGCTCCACACTGCTGAAAAAGGCACTCCAAGATCTAGTGGAGAAGAATGTAGAACAAGTACCAAAGACTCACATGTCTCCTCTAGGAATTAAGAGACCTCCTCCAACTGTTGTACAAAAGTATCCACAATTATGTCAGCCTGACACCAATATTTATACATAGAAAACCTGGTAAAGGGAAAAACCATGGTGGGAAGCCTACCCATAGTCAGATAATACTTTTGTAGTAAGTATGTGAATTACAATTGAGGGGCATGCACTTGTAGGAAGGCCAATAGCCTAGAGTGCATTTCTCATCAATAAAGGAGTCTCACTGACTACATAGAAATCCAAACTACAATCCGGAAGAATGAATGAACTACAAAGATAACATCTCCTATGTTTGAGTATAGTTTTGGTTAAGCTCAATATTGGAGGACTAAATCCTCTTACATAAACCCAACTCGATCTCGAATGATCGACCAAATCCTCTCCTTGAATGATATTACATTATTCACACATTACATATCCATATCTCATTCCTATATCCTTCTTACCATATGATCTACAATGAGATATTACATCATATATATACAAATCCTCAACCATAAACAATCAAGTCAGCCACAAGAAAATAAAGCAATTATATAATTATAAAACATGTCAGCCTTAGACCAAAAAAATAATATCCAACTCATAAGACATCCTGAAAACACATCGAGAGGTCCAATCTAGACATTACATTAAGTCGATCCATAACCTAGATCAACCAGGACCCAATATAGGTCCACATGCTAAAGCAATGATCCCAATCCACCAAGTCTCAAACATGATCACCATCATCATCCTGAATCTTCACTAGAAGCTGCACCAACACCACCTATGCAATCCATCAAAGATCTTCATCAAAATCTCTGCCAGTGAAACCCTCACCAAAACCACAAACGAAGCTTCCAAGCAAGTAGGATAGCATCCGAACACCAAACCAAAACCAATTGACTGGATATGAACATGAGTAAGCCAATTCCATAGCCAAATCATACCAGAGCATACTGAAGAATGCCGGATCCAATCCAACCAAAAACCACACAACCTACTAGGACCAGAAGAGTGTCGGTAATGTTGGGTGAATATTTTGTCACCAGTGTACTAATGACAAAATATATAATTCATACAATGCTATGCTAATAAATTAATCTCTCCTCTCATCAAGGGGAGGTTCCCTATGAAATTTCTCCTCTAATTAATAAGAAATTAAATTTGTGGGTTGGTGTTGGGCATATAACTCTCTTTTTTCAGAGTTTATGTATTCTTCCTTCACCTAGTTACAATTTCTCTACCTCTTCATATACTTAAAGAAAAGAACTATTAATCTAACAAACTACACCAAGAGTTACTATTAAGAAGCACAAAGTCTCCTTTATGGTAACACTAATTCACACTAATTCTTACAAATTAAACAATTAGAAACTTAGCTTAAAGCTCAAAGTCCTCAAGTATAGATTTCTAATCCATTAAACTACAAATAACCGCAGCAATACAAAGCTTACCAGAAGTTACTTAATTTATCAGCAGATTTCTCAAGTATGCTAAGAGCACAAAGTCTGCTTTGCAAGATTTGAGAGCTCTCTTTTAGAAGCATACATGATAAATCTAATGAAATTCTTGATCTTATTCATACTGATTTGTGTGGACTGGCAAGGACTAAATATTTTCAAGGTAACAAATACTTTACGTTACTTATTGATGATTATTCTAGAATGTTGTGGGTAGCATTTTTGAAAGAAAAATATGAAGATTTTGAGAAATTCAAAATCTTTAAAGCTATGGTTGAGACTGAGACAAGACTGAATATAAAGTGTTTGAGATTAGATTAAGGTGGTGAATTCAACAAATTTTGTGAGAAGAATAGAATTAGAAGACAAATTTATGCACCTAGGACTCCATAGTAGATTGGATTGGTGGAAAGGAAGAACATGACCATATTGGATGCGGCAAAGACTATGATGACAAAAGCTAAATTGTCTGATATTTATTAGAGGGAAGTTGTCAATACAGCTGTATACAATTTCAACAAAGTACACATAAAAGGTGATACTAGTACGACTCCTTATGAATTATGGTTTGGTCATACTCCTATTGTCAGATATTTCAGAACTTTCAAAAGTAAATGTTAAATTAGAAGAGATGATGCATTGGGAAAATTTGATCCTAGAAGTGATGAAGGAATAATTTTGGGTTATCCTACCAAGAGCAACGCATATAGATGTTATAACAAAATATTGAATAGGATAACGGAGAGCATAAATGTCAAGGTGGATGAACATGGCAGTAATCAGATCAGACCATATGACTATGGACCGGAAGATGAATTTATCAAACCTGAATAGGTAATGCATGAAGTTGCTCAAAACAATGAACCTGACACTCTGGTAACATCAAAAAACTCAACTATGACAGAGGAACAACAAAAAAAGCTAGTAAATCAAGAAAATTCAAAGACTCCAAGGTATGTGAAACTAAATCATTCTGAAGATGAAATCATTGGATATAAAAGCAAAGGTGTGATGACTAGGAGAAGGCTAGCTACTGAAGAGGTATGTTTGATTTCTGTTGGCATTATAATAGACAAAGGGAGATTGTTGGCATTTCAATAAGGATATTGAGAAGGTTGTTGATGATTATGGATATAATTGATTAAGGATGTTTACTGTCTTAATATTATTATTTTGTCATTGATGTCAAGAAATTGATTTTCTAATTTAGTATGATGTTGTCATATCTTGAGAAGAATGATTTGATGAGTATAAAGATGTTGGTAAAGACACAGAAAGAATATGATGAATAAGGGGAGGAATAAGTTATTCAATGGGAAACTATTACCGAGTTAGACAATGATGAGATCATGATGTTTAGATTGTTTTGATATCCTACATATGTTATTTATTGTAAGGTTAATACTATACTATGTTACTGAGCAAAGAACCTAGTCGGTAAACCTTAAGGAACCTAGTCGATAAACCCTAAGGTTATCGCTATCGGTTAATGAAGGCAGAATGTCTATCGAGTGAAGTTTAGTATTTACCGAGTAATAAATGAATGCATTGAATGAATAAAAACATTATTTAATGAAGGAAGCTGATGAGCTAGAATTGATTAAATGATTGGTATGCCGTGAATGAAGTTTGTTAAAGAATCTATGGTAAAGGAAAATCGACAGGAAGATCTACAGCTCAGATTGAATCGCAATACCCTAGCATAAGTTCCAATAAATGTATGCAAGTTTCAAGGTGGGGTAAAACATTTTCAGATCGAAGGATACATTGAACCTGGTCAAAGTTTGAAGATCTGATGGCTATGATTGATCATGGGAAATGTGATCAATGAGATTAAGCGGTTGGCAAATTGTTTATAAATAAGGAACTGTTGATAAACAATGCATGCGGGCAAGTGTATGCACAGGGATGCTACATAGTGATTACCAAGCATAGAAGCTTGAAGACCTGTTTTGAATAACAGAGTATAGAGCCCAGCAGATGGACAAGATAAGTCCTATGACTATATTGTATTGAGCAAATAAGAATCTGCTTTATCATTTTAGATGTGAAGTTGTAGATAGATTTTTATTACTATTATTTTGTGAAGTGACAGAAAATCTCTTAACCGAGTGGACTTAACAGTCTTATTTGTAAAACCCTCTAGCAAGGTGACATTCTGATTGAGTGTTTGAAATACTTTAACAAGGTCACTTCTAACAAGGTGAAGATCCTAACAGATCTAAGGGAAATCCCTTAACCAGGTCACATCTAGCAATGTGTTTGTAATCTTTAACAGGATTTGCTTTTAACCGAGCATACTCTAGAAGAGTATATTTCTTAGTGGGTCCGAAATCCCACAGTGGTTTTTCCCTAT
The DNA here is from genome assembly GCF_030272615.1 of Cryptomeria japonica. Lineage (NCBI taxonomy): Eukaryota > Viridiplantae > Streptophyta > Pinopsida > Cupressales > Cupressaceae > Cryptomeria > Cryptomeria japonica. Next base: position 466,753,808 of record NC_081411.1, on the reverse strand, counting down.
TTGGGTTTCGACGTTAAATTTGGTGTTATGAGTGTTATGATGTTTATATGCTTTTGAGTTTGCATGTTTAGCAGTTTTGGCTATATTACTAAAGTATATGTTACCGAGGTTGAATCTGTTGTTTTTATGGAAGATTAAGTTTGAATGATTCACCGCCCCCCTCTCATCTTATTAGCTTGGCATCTGTACTTAACATTAAGTATCAGAACTATCAATTGGTATCAGAGCTTTGGATCCAAAGATGTATAAGAGGGATGCACCAAAGCTGAATAAGTCAAGTTTCTCTACATGGCAGAAAAGGATGAAGCTACACCTATCAGGAGTTGGATAATATGCTATATATTATCTGGAGAATGATTTCATTACACCGAGCACCTATCCATTGACAATGGAAGAGATAAAGGCAAAGCAAAAACATAGCCAAGCAATGATTGAAATAACATTTGCATTGACCGACTCAGAGTTTAATGACCTAGAAGGCTAAAATGATGCAAAGGCAATGTGGGACAAGCTCATATCTGTGTATGGTGGTGATGAACATGTTCAAAGAGCAAAAGTGGATAGTCTAAGAGGACAACTTGAATCTATGAGGATGAATGAAGGTGAGAACATAACCCAGTACAGTACAAGACTAAAGGAGATTGTCAATCAAATCAAAGGAGTAGGTGGAACTATTGAAGAAAAGGATATAGCAAGTAAGTTGTTAAGAACCCTTCTACCAGCTTATGCAATTTGAGTCTCTGCAATCAATGAATTGAGGTCTATACCCAATATGCCAATTTCTTTAGATGCTACTATTGGTAAGCTACATGCATTTGAGTTAAGTAACTTTGATAATAGTGGGTCATCGGTAAATAAAGTTGAATCTGCATTTTGTTCTTTTCATATTGGTGAATTTGATGATTACAATGATAGAATGAGTAAGTACACTAAAGGGGATCACAGTGGAGCAAGTGAAAGATTTTGCAAGAACATGGAGGAAGTACACAAACTGTATGAGGAAATCAGAAAGAAAGAAGAGTTTGAAGCACGATTAGCTAGAAGGTTACCGAGAGGCAAAGGTAAGTATAAAGGAAAACTACCTTTGAAATGTTTCAATTGTGATAAGATAGGACATATGGCTTCTAACTATCCTGACAAAGAATCTACTGAAGAGAGAGATTACTGAGATGACAGACAGAAAGATAATCATTACAGAGGACACCAAGACTTCAGAAGAAGAGATAGAAAGTCATGCTTAATAGTAGATGAGGAATCCAATGATGATAAATCAGATGAAACTGATACAGAGGAAGTAGTTTATGTGGCTATCAAAGATGGATCAGATGAAGAAAGGTATGAAGAAAAAGCCCTAATATCTCACATAAATACTAATGATTCTTGGATCATAGATAGTGGATGCTCACATCACATGACAGGTGATAAACACAAGTTTGTTATGTTAAAAGATTATGATGGAGGCTATGTAAGATTTGGTAATGATGCACCATGTCCGGTAAAAGGTAAAGGATCTATAACACTTCTTGAAAATGCTAAATGTAATGATGTTTATTGGGTTGAAGGTTTGAAATACAATTTGTTGAGTGTAGCATAGCTAAACAATACAGGATACAGAATAGAATTTTAGAAAGGAATTGTCAAAGTTCATGACAAGCATGGAAAGTTAGCTACTACCGGGACACAAACAAAAGGTAACACACTTCACCTTGACTCAACTCGGAATAAGTGTCTATATGCAAAGATAGATGATACCTGGTTATGGCATAAAAGGTTTTGTCATGTAAATTTTGATAATCTGATCAAAATAAGCAAGAAGCACTGAGTAAGAGGTCTACCGAGTTTGGAAAACCCAAGAATACTATGTGCTGAGGATGCCAAATGGGTAAAATGACAAGATCAAGCTTTACAAGTAAGTGCTACACTTCTAAGGGAATTTTAGATCTTGTGCACACTAATCTTTGTGGTCCCATGAAAGTTCAAAGTTATTATGGTGATAAATATTTCATATTATTTGTGGATGATTACTCAAGGATGATGTCAGTTATGTTTTTAAAACAAAAATCAAAAGCTTTTCAAATGTTTAAATGGTACAAGGCAAGAGTTGAAAATGAAATAGGAAGACAACTGAAATGTCTTAGATCAGATAGAGGAGGAGAGTTCACATCTGCTGAGTTCAACTTATTCTGCAATGGTCATGGTATAAAAAGACAAGTCTCTGCACCAAGAACTCCACAAAAAAATGGAATAGCTGAGAGAAGAAACAGATCTATTGTGGATTGTGCCAGAACCCTGATGATTGAAAAGAAAGTGCCACAAACATTTTGGAGAGAAGCAATAAGCACAATAGTTTGCACCTTGAACTGAGTACAACTAAAGAAAGGAACTTTGAAGACACCATATGAGATCTAGTATGACAAGAAACCTAATGTAAGTTATTTCAAAATCTTTGGAAGTAGATGCTATGTACACAAGGATGATAGAAATGGCAAGTTTGATCAGAAAAGTGAAGAAGGAACATTTCTTGGTTATTCTTCTAGAAGTAAAGCATTTAAATGTCTGATCAAATCATCTAACAAAATAGTAGAAAGTGCAAATGTGAAAATTGATGAATTTGCATAAAGAAATGATGAAGGAAACTCCAAAGGACCAGAAGATTATGAAGAATTTGTCTATGTTCAACTGACAAGTCCTATCGAGAAAACTACAGAAGAAAATGAAGAGAATATTCAATTACTGAGTGATGAAGAAGATCATACAGAGCCTACCGAGCTTGTATTAGCTAAGTATGTCAGAAGACATCATGCATCAAGTCAGATTATAGGAGATAAAGATGATCCAGTGATGACAAGGAATAAATTGAGACATAACACATGTCTAATATCTGAATTTGAACCGAGAATAGTGAAAGAGGCATTTAACAGTGAAGATTGGATAAATGCTATGACAGAAGAGATTGATCAAATCAAGAAGAATGACACATGGACACTGGTCCCAAGATCGAAGAACAAAAATGTAATCGGTACAAAGTGGATTTTCAAAAACAAGCTGAATGAAAAAGGTGAGGTCATTCGAAATAAAACAAGATTAGTTTGCAAAGGTTATGCCCAAGAAGAAGGAATTGATTATGGTGAGACTTTTGCACCTGTGGCAAGACTTGAAGGAGTAAGAACATTGTTGGCATATGCTACTTACAAGAATTTAAAGGTATATCAAATGGATGTCAAATCTGCATTTCTGAATGGTATATTAGAAGAAGTTTTTATTGAACAACCTAAAGGATTTATTGAAGACAAGAATAAAGATCAGGTATGTAAATTGAACAAAGCTTTATATGGTCTGAAACAAGCACCTAGAGCATGGTATGAAAGATTGCACTCTTATTTAATCAAGATTGGTTTTATAAGAACAAGTGAAAACAGTAACATATACATAAAGAATGATGAAAATGGAATACTGATCTCAGCCATATTTGTTGATGATATTATCTTTTGTGGAAATGACTCTCTATGCAAGAACTTTGGAAATGAAATGAGCAAAGAATTTGAGATGTCATTAATCGGTGAGATAAAGTATTTTATAGGTTTACAGATACTACAAATGAAAAATGAGATTTTCATTACTCAATCCAAGTACATAAAGGAAATCTTGAAGAAATTTGGAATGGAGGATTCAAAACCAATAAGTACTCCTATGACTACCAACTATAAATTATCAAAGAATGATGAATTTGCATTTGTTGATGAGACACTTTACCGATCCATGATTGGAATGCTACAATATGTTGTTCACAGCAGGCCAGATATAGCACATGCAGTAGGTATAGTTGCAAGATTCTCTGTAGATCCCAAGGAAACACACATGATAGCAATCAAGAGAATTTTCAGATACTTCAAAGGCTCTGAAGATTATGGCTTAGTATATTAGAAAGGAAATGAATTTGATTTAAAATTTTATACTGATGTTGATTAGGCAGGCAACATTGATGACAGAAAAAGCACAAGTGGAGGAGCTTTCTTTTTAGGAGAAAGACTAGTGAGTTGGCTTAGCAAGAAACAAGGATGTGTTTCATAGTCAACAATAAAAGCTGAATATGTTGCTGCAACATTGAATTGTACCAACATAGCATGGATCAAACAACTATTGGAAGGTATAAATGAGAAAGTTACTGAGCCAGTAACTATATTATGTGACAATACTAGTGGCATTAACATTTCAAAGAATCCTGTTATGCACTCTAAGACAAAGCACATCTCTATCAAATATCATTATCTTAGAGAAGAAGCTCAAGAGAAGAAAGTGGTGTTGGAGTATGTTAGCACAAAGGAACAAATAGCAGATATCTTTACCAAGCCACTACCAAGGGACACTTTTGAGTATCTTAGAAGTAAGTTAGGGGTCCTACCCCTATCTTCTATTCACTGACCGAGTTCGGTGAAAGCATCAATTCGATGAATCTACATAATATTATGTGTGGATTGATGCTTATTTACACACTTTATGATGTTTGCTAAAGGTGTGCAGGAAACAAATACAGGGAATAGGAATTGAAGACAAAATGCTTTGACCAAGACTAAGTTGACACACAACAGCAAGAAATCACTTCATACAAGAAGCAATTATGTTTTAGTTCTTTACTTTTTGACATTGTTGTCAAAGGGGGAGAAGACTGAAGAAAAGCGGAGAAGACTAATGTATGGGGGAGAAGTCTGATAACAGGGGGAGAGCATTTCAGCATTTCAGAATCTCACAACAATCCGAAGTGAATAGGTCAAATCAATTGGTTTTGCCATCAATGCCAAAGGGGGAGATTGTTGGCATTATAACAGACAGGGAGATTGTTGGCATTTCAATAAGGATATTAAGAAGGTTGTTGATGATTATGGATATAACTGATTAAGGATGTTTACTGTCTTAATATTATTATTATTTTGTCATTGATGTCAAGAAATTGATTTTCTAATTCAGTATGATGTTGCCATATCTTAAGAAGTATGATTTGATAAGTATAAAGATGTCGGTAAAAGACACAGAAAGAATATGATGAATAAGGGGAGGAAAAAGTTATTCAATGGGCAACTATTATTGAGTTAGACAATGATGAGATCATGATGTTTAGACTATTTTGATATCCTACATATGTTATTTATTGTAAGGTTAATACTATACTATGTTACCGAGCAAAGAGCCTAGTCGGTAAACCCTAAGGTTATCGCTATCGGTTAATGAAGGCAAAATGTCTACCGAGTGAAGTTTAGTATTCACCGAGTTGCAACCGAGTAATAATGGAATGCATTGAATGAATAAAAACATTATTTAATGAAGGATGTTGTTGAGCTAGAATTGATTTAATGATTGGTATGCCGTGAATGAAGTTTGTTAAAGAATCCATGGTAAAGGAAAATCGGCAGGAAGATCTATAGCTCAGAATGAACCGCAATACCCTCGCACAAGTTCCAAGAAATATATGCAAGTTCCAAGGTGGGGTAAAATGTTTTCAGATCGAAGGATACATTGAACCCGGTCAAAGTTTGAAGATATGATGGCTATGATTGATCATGGGAAATGTGATCAAGGAGATTAAGCGGTTGGAAAAAAATTTATAAATAAGGAACTGTTGATAAACAATGCATGTGGGCAAGTGTATGCACAAGGATGCTACATAGTGATTACCGAGCATAGAAGCTTGAAGACCTATTTTGAATAATAGAGTATAGAGCCTAGCAGATGGACAAGATAAGTCCTATGACTATATTGTATTGAGCAAATAAGAATCTGCTTCAGCATTTTAGATGTGAAGTTGCAGATAGATTTTTATTCTTGTTATTTTGTGAAGTGACAAAAAATCTCTTAACCGAGTGGACTTAACAGTCTTATTTGTAAAATCCTCTAGCAAGGTGACATTCTGATTGAGTGTTTGAAATCCTTTAACAAGGTCACTTCTAACAAGGTGAAGATCCTAACAGATCTAAGGGAAATCCCTTAACCAGGTCACATCTAGCAATGTGTTTGTAATCTTTAACAGGATTTTCTTTTAACCAAGCATACTCTAGAAGAGTATATTTCTTAGTGGGTCCGAAATCCCACAATGGTTTTTCCATATTTGGGTTTCCACACTAAATCTGGTGTTATGAGTGTTATGATGTTTATATGCTTTTGAGTTTGCATGTTTAGCAGTTTTGGTTATATTACTGAAGTATATGTTACCGAGGTTGAATCTATTGTTTTTATGGAAGATTAAGTTTGTATGATTCACCCCCCCCTCTCATCTTATTAGCTTGGCATCTGTACTTAACATTAAGTATCAGAACTATCAATTTCTTGAATTGAACTAAAATCATTTATTGAAGCAAGTGAAGATGAAAATTGGATAAAAGCAATGGAAGAAGAATTAGATCAGATTGAAAAGAATAAGACATGGGAACTAGTTCCTAGACATAAAGACAAGAACATTATTGGAAGTAAATGGGTTTATAGGAATAAATTGAATGAGGAAGGTCAAATTGTGAGGAACAAGGCTAGATTAGTTTGCAAAGTTTATTCACATAAAGGAGTTGATTATGGCGAGACTTATGCCCCAGTTGCAAGAATTGAAGCGGTAAGACTTTTTCTTGCTTATGATGAACATAAGAACTACAAAGTATATCAGATGGATGTCAAATGTGTATTTCTGAATGGAGATCTTGAAGAGGAAGTCTACTTTGAGAAACCTGATGGATTTTCTTTATCAGAAGACAAGGACATGGTTTGTAGATTGAAGAAAGATTTATATGGACTAAAACAAGCCCCTAGGGCATGGTATGCTAGATTGGACAAATATCTTTCTAAGCTTGGTTTTAGCAAAGGTAATGCTGATAGTAACCTATATTACAAAATTGAGCATGATGACATACTGATCATTGAAGTCTTTATGGATGATATCATTTTTGGAGGATAAGATAGTCTATGCATGAAATTTATTGATGATACGAAGAATGAATTTGAAATGTCTATGATTGGTGAGATGAAATTTTTCTTAGATTTGCAGATTAATCAGATTGATTAAGGTATTTTCATTTGTCAAGCTAAGTATGTGGAGTTACTTAATAAATTTGGACTTGAGAATTCCAAACATGTCAGTACTCCTATGATAACCGGTTGCAATTGTTAAAGGATGATGAATCCCCTAGGGTGAATCCAAGTACATACACCTCAATGATTGGTGGATTTTTGTACTTAACTCAGACTAGACCTGATATTATCAATGTTGTTTGTATTGCCTCTAGATTTCAATCAGATCCTAGAGAAACTCATGATATTATTGTTAAGAGGATATTTAGGTATTTGGTACGTACAACAGACCTTGGGTTATGGTATCCAAATAATGATGACTTCAGATTATGTGCATATATAGATTCTTATTGCACAGGAGATGTGGATGATAGGAAGAGCACTACCAATGGTGAATTCTTTCTTGGGAAGAAGTTGGTTTCATGGTTTAGCAAGAAACAATCATGTACTTCATTATCTACTGCCGAAGTGGAATATGTAGTTGTTGCTCCCAACTGTACTAAGATTTTATGGATGAAACAAATGCTAAAAGATATAAGGGTAAGTTATGATGAGCCTATTGTTATTCACTATGATAATACTTGTGATATTTTGCCAAGATCAAGAGCTCAATGAAAATTACAAAATAGAGACAAAATATTGATAGGAATAAACTATATTCTATCAAGATGAAATACTGGTCAACTGGATCATCAAAAGTTACATATAATAAATATAAGCCTGATTATATAGGCAAGGCTATATGGATATGTGAGAACAAAAACATTACATGTGGCTCAATAAGAAACAAGGGTAGGTAGGAAATAGGTGTGGTAGGTAGGAGAAATAATAAAGTATTCCACATGAGGTGGATCACCCACCAAAGGTGGAATTATCATCCCACAAGAAGTGGATATGATAAAGTAATAACAAGATCACACCATAAAAGGTGGAAATTTCCTACAACACACTATCCCAATGTAGCACAAACACCCAAGTGTCTCATATGCAAACTACTATGATATGCATGTACCTAAGTAAACTTAAGTAAAGTGTAATTATATCTAAGATGAATAATAATTACACCAACACCCCCCCCTCAAGTGCAACTTAGGGGAATGCACTTAAGTCAACAATGCAACTAAGCAATAAAAAATGAGTCCCGGCTATGAGGCCATGTTATGTACCCATGTACAAATATGAATGCACACAAACCAATGCAATCTCTCATAAAGCAAGGAAAGAGAGAAAAACCCAATGGGAAAAAACCCTCCCCCAAAAAGAGAGATGAAAACCCTATACAAAGAACTATTAAAGAAGTATGTGAGAAACAAAACCCCATGTGAGGAAAATGTCCCCCCCATATGAGAGAAGAAGAGAAATAAGAGAGACTAGGTAGTCCCCCCTCAATGTAGAATCTGCACCAATGGTAGAAGCTCAAAGATGAATGAAGAAACTGATCCATGAATGTTGAACAACATCCCTCCCCTTAGAAAGAAACAAAACCAAAGGTGTATCTATGAAGTCTCCCCAATCATGAAGGAAAGATAGAAAAAAACTCATGATGAATGGAGTCTCTGAAAATGGCTCTGTTGGCATTATGATGCATTTTATATGACCGGTGAAATGGTTGTTATTTTTGGCAACATCATCTTCTAAGTTTCCACAATCCATCGGTAAAGGAGTAAAGGGTAACCAATGAAGAAAAAGAGTCCTTATTCTTATCGGAAGTGAGTATAATGATATACAGAGGTTAACCAACTAAGTAGTGAGTAGAATAGTATACAGGAGGTAACTGACTAAGCAGTGAGTAGACCGATATATAGGAGGTAACCAGTTAAGAAGAATTGGACCGGTACATAGGCAACAACCAACAATACAGGAGTCCCAACCGACAGACCCAGATAACATCCAGTTGAACCGACAGTCTTGTCTTTTCAACTGGTGGGGCTTATCGGCCTAAATGACTATCTTCACTGATATTCCTGGAATGATTTTTGGAGAGTAACTTGAGGTGCGATAACAAAATTTTGAATCTGATTTTTGGAGGGAAAGTTGGCGCTAGAAGTAAAGGCTAATATATTCACATCATTCATTCGAATAGTTGTTGTTGTCAATGTAAAAAAAAATTGTGTGAATGTAAACAGAGGGAGAAAAATAGAGTGCAACAAATAGGGGTATGAATCGGTGAATCTGACACCGATAAGAAGAACAGAGCATGCAAAGTGGATCTATGAGACAGAGGTAGTGTCATCAGACAAATCAATCATCTTTGTTGCCTTGTAACAATTGCATCATTGTAAATCCCTTAATAGGGTGAACCTTAATCATTTCTTTATGTAAAATATCTTAATCAACTCACTTTAGATATGAAGTTGTAAAATCCTCTAGCAAGGTGAACTTAAATAGGTTCTAAGGTATTCTTAACCGGATACCAATCACTTCTAATAGGGTGATGTTCTCAAAAAGAACTAGTTGTAAGCTCTTAACAAGGCACTCTTTCTCACTATAGTAAAAGAGATTGTGGGTTATCCCCACCATGGTTTTCTCCCTCTAACTGAGGGTTTCCACGTATAATTTTTAGTGTTATGTGATGCTTATTTGTGCATGCAAATATTTTTTCTTTGATGTTCTCTTCTTTTTTGATTTATGCAATGCTTAAGTTTATTTTGAAGGATAGTTGCAGATCGGTTAGCTTGAATGTTTGAATTGTGTATAAACTATTTTAATTGATTCGCCCCCCCCCTCTCCTAGTCACTGGTTAATACTAACAATTGGTATCAGAGCCTAGGTCCTCTAAAGAAAAGATTGATAGATTGAGGAAAATGATCATGGAGGAATACCAATATCAGAAGCAGATTGATGAAGCTAATGAAATTATTGCTTAGTTGAAAGAGAGACTGAAAAAATAACTTGCTAAAAGAAAGGAACTAGCTCTATAACTAAATGAGAGTCAAGATATCATCGATCAACTCTCTAAACAAAGTGGATCTAAAGAAGTAGAAGAAGCAGTCTCAGAACTCATGGAAAAGAACAAGAAGTTGACTGAAGAAATAACATATCTAAAAAGAGAACATAAAAGTCAGGCCCTAAGAATGACTAAAATACTAGAAGCTATTAGAAATGCAGATGAAAGAAAAAGAGATGCAGAAGAAGCTTTGTCAAAAGCTAAAAAAGCCAAAAGGCTTGCTGAAGAATCCTTAAGATAAAATGATGCAATCATCATTAAAAAAGATAAAGAAATCTGAATTCTCACTCAAGAGAATGAATACATACATGAGCATCTGCATGGCAACATAGAGGAAAAGGAGAAGATGATGAAAGAGATTGAACAACTCAAAAATGAGTTGAAAGCTGCAAATGAGAGAAATGAAAAGCTGAGGAAATTTAATGAAAGCTCTGAGAAGATAGATGAACAACTAAAAGCTCAGAGGAGAACAAAGAAGATAACCAATCTTGGTTAATCTGGGACAAGTCCTATAGAAATTGGAGAATCATCTAAATCCAAAAGGATGAAGGATGATAAAAGGAACAATTTAGGAATGAAAGGTATGGAGTTTTCCCTCCTTGCAATCATTGTGGTAAACCGGGTCATATGTCTGATGTCTGTCAAAATCAACCGATTAGTCAAAAGAAGTCTTTCACCTTTGATGGTTATTGCCATAATTGTCACAAGTATGGTCACACTGCTTATGAGTGTAGATCTCGATCTAGCAGCATGTCAAATAGAAGAATCTTTAATGGATATTGCTTTACATGCAATAAATATGGACACAAAGCTAAAGAATGCATGTTAAAGTCAAATGTATCAAGATCACCATTCAAACCGATTAGCCCTAATAAAAGGAGTAATCAATTCAATGCCACATGTTCCATTTGTGGTAATTTTGGTCATGGTGCAGCAAATTGCAGAATGAGAATGGGTCAGCAAAATAATGTAGGACCATGGAGAACAACTGGTATGGCTTGTTTCAATTGCCATAAGATATGTCACTTAGCCAAACAATGTACGAACTGATCCTATAACCGGTCTGAAGATAGGAACCAGTTTGGCAAGAAGAAAGGGCAAGATGCCCTGAAAGGAAAGAAGACAAGTGAAAAAGTGAGGAATGAAATAAAAAAGACATGGATTAAGAAGGAAGAAAGAAAAGAAGGACAAATTCATTCTGAAACTAAGTCATCATCCACCGGTAATGACAGTTCCTCTTCAAACTAGGCGTACTGATGCTTAGGGGGAGCACATATGGTAAGATCATTATTGAATCCCCTCGACTGATATGAGGTTATGTCTATTTGTATAGTTTAGATACATAAAAGTTTGTTTAAAGATGTTTTTTATTGGTAAATGTTTTGAGGGTTAGTGTAAATGTTGTTTGTGTACCAATATCTGTAACAAGCAACTGGTAAAATTTAAATCAGTGTACGTTAGGTTGTAAATGGTCAAAATTACACTAACTAGTTGTTGCATTGAAGCATTGATAAACCTTAATGGATAAATAAAGAAATATAATTTCATTTACCTTGCTTTCTTGTGAACATTATTGAGCTCTCATGCAACCTAAGACAATAAAAATCTTGCTAGTGCTATTTGTGTGAAGTGATCAAGCAACGTTATAGTGGTGATTGGCAACCCTAGAGGAGAAGGTACTCTAGGTATTCAAACCCTATTTTGAATAATTTGTTTGAATGATTTTTGGAGAGTAATTTGAGGCACGATAACAAAATTTTGAATCTGATTTTTGGAGGGAATTCTAGAACCAAAACTAAAGACTAATATATTCACATCATTCATTTTGATAGATGTTGTTGTCAATGTGAAAAAGATCTATGTGAATGTAAACAGGGGGAGCAGAATAGAGTGCAGCAGATAAAGGTATGAATCGATGAAGCTGACACCGATCAGAAGAACAGAGCATGAAAAGTGGATTTATGAGATAGATGTAGTGTCATTAGACAAATCAATCATATTTTTTGCCTTCTAACAATTGCAGCATTGTAAATCCCTTAATAGGGTGAACCTTAACCAGTTCTTTATATAAAATCTCTTAACCGAGTCACTTCAGATATGAAGTTGTAAAATCCTTGAGCAAGGTGAACTTTTAACAGGTTCTAAGGTATTTTTAATTGGATACAAATCACTTCCAACAAGGTGATGTTCTAAGAAAGAACTAGTTGTAAGCTCTTAACAGGGCACTCTTTTTCACTGTAGTAAAAGAGATTATGGTTTATCCCCATCGTGGTTTTCTCCCTCTAATCGAGGGTTTCCACATATAATTGCTAGTTTTATGTGATTTTATTTGTTCATGCAAATCTCTTTTCTTTGATGTTCTCTGCTTTCATGATTTATGCCATGCTTAAGTTATTTTTGAAGGATAGTTGCACACCGGTCATCTTGAATGTTTGAATTGTGTATAAATTGTTTTGACTGATTCAACCCCCCCTCTCATTCACCGGTTAATATTAATAGGATCAAGTGTCCCCATGTCGATGTTGAAGAGTACCCCCTCCAAAAGTGGTGAACTACTCCACATTGCTGAAAAAGGTGCCCCAAGATCTAGTGGAGAAGAATTTAGAACAAGTCCTAAAGACTCACATGTTTCCTCTAAGAATTAAGAGACCTCCTCCAACCATTATACAAAAGTATCCACAATCATGTCAACCTCTAAAGAATGATCATGTTGAGAATGCACAAGAGGGTCAGAGTGTTCCCTTGCAACAATCAAAGAAGGATCATCTTCATCAAAGAGAAGATGAATGTCATCAATGATGTCTCCCAAATTTGCAATGTAGGACTCCACAAACAAACCTACAATGGTTGTCAAGTAGTCACCCCAATCAACTGAAGTTGGAAGACAAGGAATATCTTGTTGCACGGAATCCCAAGAAGGCAAAACTATAGCACTAGCTACATCATCAGGTGCAATAGGTGATGTGATATCAATAGGAGGAGATGAAATGGAAGGCTCAAGAATAGGGTCACATGTGAGAATCCCCAAGTTCAAGTACCCAAAGTTCTCAAAATATGAATCATCAACCTAGGAAGAATCAACCTCATCAATAGGACCAAAATATGAAAAGGAGTACAACCAAGATGCATGATCAACCACCCCAGTCATAATGATAGCTATAGTCTCCAAGTCTCTAATAATAACTGAATCAGGTGTGAACTCCATAGTTTTCCTAGTTGCCCCATGTCTGATTTGATAGATGGAAAGAAGATTGTTTGTAAAGTGGGGTATACACAACACATCATTGAAGGATTTATCCCTAGTGATACTAGATCCTTTCCCAATCACATCCATGTATGTATGATTTCCCAGCAAAATCTATGGCATGTGGCAAGGCTCAAATGAAAAGAACATAGACTGCAAAGATGCCATATGATGAGAATCCCCTGAATCTAGAAGCCATCTCCTTGAATTAAGACTTGTAGTAGCACATAGAGCTTGTCCCTTTCCTTTATCTATCCCAAAAGAGTGATCCTTTTCTTTATCCTTTTCCTTGGAAGAAGAATCTGATGTAGACATTCTACAAGGCAAACTAATTTTGTTCTTCTCAAGAAGATGTTTCAACCCATCAATATCCTTTTTGTAACAATGTTGATCATCATGTCCTGACTTCTTGCAATATGAACAAAAAGTATTGTCCTTATTTGATATCCTCTTAGGTGAGGATGTAGAATCACCTTGTTGTGGAGAGGATAATTGTGCTCCATCTCATTGTGGTTTAGACTTAGGTTGCTTTTGGTTCTTGTCTTTTCCTTGATTGCTTTGATTCCCTTTATTAGCCACCAATATTAGTGACTTTGAAGATTTGAGAATCCCCATCTTAGTCAGCTTAGATTGCTCAAGTATCAACATCTTTGTGAATTCATCAAAGGAGGGAGAAGTGTATGAGGAACCTTGAGCTAACCTATGAGTGTGAAATCTAGATACAAAGGTTGCATACTCTGATGGAAGCTTGTCCAACAAGTTGTAAACCAATTGAGCATCCTTTTTGTCAATGCAACAATCATTTAGATTTTCTCTTAGCTCATTTTATTTTGTGATATAATCTTGGATTGTATAAAAATCCTTGGGATCTAATGTTGTGAGTTCACTATCAAGCTTGTAGCCCTTAATCTCATCAACTTGGCCATACAATTTGTCATAAATATCCCAAGCCTCTTTAATTGTAGTACATTTATCAATATGAAAAATGAGGTCATCTGATACATATTTTATCAAAGGTCCAAGTGACATAGAATTCTTAGTGAGCCATTCAATTTGAGCATTAGGATCAGCCTTGGGATCAGGTGGTGTTGTTATTGTTCCATTTACATAATGAATGAGTCCTTTTTTCTGTTAGTTTACTCGAAGCCTTAATCTTCCATGACGCATGACTATGAGGAGTCAAAAGTGGAAATTTAGGAGAACCCATAGCACCAAAATGAAAAACACAAGATAGAGAGAGACATAATCACACAAGACACCCCCCCAAAATACTCAATCAAGAAACCCCCCCCCCCCCCCCCCCAAATGATGATATGACACTTTATACTTAGTGTGTGCACAATGGGCCACTGCAAGGTGGACTTTTGATTTCAATTTTACAAATTCCTCAAATAGGATAAAAGAGACTTCCACAAATATTGCAAGTGATCTAAACTGAGATCCAAGCAAAATACAAGTACCAGTAGGTCAAAAATGACCAAATACTGAAAGTACAATTTATACTCAAAATCACTGCAAACTAATGATAGATTATGAAAGTAGATGAAAAATTCTACACTTTCAAAACAAATAGCACCTGGAAAGGAGGTCATATGACCCCAAACGAAGCCTTTGAAGTTGCAAAATTGAGGATTAGATAGGTACAGTCATCAAAAACTACATATTGTGAAACATCTGTCCACCAAAATCAAAAAATTCCTCTACCACTATGAAGAGCCCAAAAAATTAGTCCAAATAAAAATGAAAAGTCCATTGGAGAGAGGGTCAAAAAATTTTAAAAATGGGCTGACATAGTGCTGACATCATTATTTCATGAGCTTAAATTTGATGACCATTTGATCGTCGCACCTCCCCTGTCGATCGTACGAAAAAGCTAATGTGTCACTATATGGAAGGATGACGTGGATGGGTTGACAAGGTGCTGACGTGGCTTGCTAAATGTGCACGTCGTATGGTACAATGACAAGTGGCAAGGTGATTGGGTTGCCCACATGGCTGGTGAGTCAGCTAATGACAGTGTTGTTGATGTCACTATTCAAAAATCTACGTTGCAAACTTGGTGTCATGCCCAGACTTTTGGGCGAAAAATGCAACAATTTTTTTTTCAAAACAACATGAAATACTAAATTACTTGATAATACAGATGAGATAAATAAATTTATCTAAGCTAAAGGTTAACTCATGCATTAAATGAATGGGATCCTAGAGTTAATTTAATTAACTTAACCACTCAAGTGTTAACATTTTTACGTGAAAATAATTCTCCAAAAGAAAGTGTCTTTACCACTTTATTAATTAATAAAATAATTTAACCAAATAATCCTTTAATTACAAATCAAGAGATATTAATTATCTCAACTGGTATTTAATTGCACTAGGAATAATTAAAATAATGTTATCAATTATTTTATTGAATTTAAAATAATTGATTGGGCAAATGTAAATAATGCTATTAGATTCGACTAATTAAGTTAGCTAAAAAAAACAATATAATAATTAACTAACAATGAACTCCACATTATTGTCGAAGTAAATCCCCTTTAAATATTAAATATCAAGTATTTAATATTCGACCAATATTGACCCTTATAGACTAAAATTTTACATTATACTTTCAATAATTTCCATTAATAAAATTTCCAAAATAAATTTAACCTAAACATCCATATATATATATACATATATATATATATATATGTATATATACATATGTATATATATATATATATGTATATATACATATGTATATATGTATATATACATATATATATATACATATATATATGTATATATACATATATACATATGTATATATACATATATATACATATATATATATGTATATATATGTATATATACATATATATATGTATATGTATACATATAAATAATCTCCTAAAATAAAATTTACATTAAGAAGTAATTACCTCTTTATATCTATTTGGGATTTTCGCTCAGCAGATTGGAGGGAGAAAATCGCTTAAAGTTAGTGATATCGTTGGTAGTAAAGGAGTTTGTTGGCCTTAGACATACAAATTCGCCTCGACCAATATCATAAATTCATACATTATAAACTGAAAAGGAAGAGTTTCTAAACATCAAGTCATTAAAAAAGGGAACCAAAAGCTTTGTCAAAGACCAAAGCCCAAACGAATCTAGGGTGCCAATTTCGATCGAGATTGTGACAGTAGGGTTTCTTATTTTCATCGAATTGTAGAGTATGCTGATCAGAATTGCAAGACTAAGGTGAAATTTGGGGTTTCCTCTATCCCCACAATTTTGCTCTTACCTCATCATCAAGGCTTCAAATTATACCAAGAAAGACAGTGATATTTTTAGGAAGGAGAGGAAATTTCTTTTGATGTGTTTTGAGGGTGTGTTAAGGAAGTTTCAGCTCTGTATCAGCCTGAGGTAAAATTGCAGTAGATAGCTTCCTTCCCTTGATTTTGTCTATCACTCATCTTTTAGGCATTAAATTTTATCATTGAAGGTTGCGCTACATTTGTGAAGTGAAAGAAAACTCTTTAGGAGAAGAATTTATGTGCTGGCTGCTACCTTTCCATTGTTATCATAACTGATTTGCAGCAGGGGCGATTTAAAGATTAATTCGATTTGGTATTAGAAAGGGCTCCCAAGCTTGGTCATTGATGCAACCTAGGTGATCATTTTGTGTCAAGTCATGGTGATATTAGTTGTCTATAATTGTGGCCTTAGATCTAAGTACTGCAGCAGTAAGGACAAACTATGTGAAGTTTTGATTTGGTCTTGGGAGTGTCTTTTGACATCATTCCTTGCTTATACATATTAGGCAATTGGTCCAGGGTTTTGCAGGGAGAGTGAACTATTCATCTTTGTTTCCTGTGAATCACGATTAGCTGCTTCAGTCACTATGGACCTCTGAAGGTTTTTCCACCATTGCATAACTTTTTGGTCTGCTACCCTAGTAAAAACAGAGATAAGACTGTAATTTCTTGCTTGGTATGGGTGAAACTAGGGTTATTGGTGAGTGGGCTGATGTGGGTTGGGATGATTCACCACATGTCCCACAGCTGGTCTTCACGAAGGGAAAATGGGTAGATATGGTGACATAGAATTGGTTGAGGGAAAACTTAAGAAATTTTAGACCAGTCTCCAAGTATTTTTGGGGTTTTTTCAGAGGTCCAAGCAGTCGAAATTAGCAGAGTATGGACAGATCTGGTGAAGGGCATCAATGATTTTTGGATCGTAGGCATTTCGGTCAGGACCCACGGAAAAAGTTTATCCCAAATCATTTAAAGGGGCTTCCAGGTAAATGATCTATAGAGTTGGGAGGAAAACCATCCTATGCAAAAGTTGTGAAGTTTTCATCTGTAAATGAGGCAATTAGGGTTTCTCGGCTGAATGCTGGTGAAAAGATGATGGACAAATAGTCTAATAGTAACCCACTTGAGTTATCTTCATCACATCAAAGGGGGGATAAGGTAAGGGAATCTTCGACATCAGGAAAAGACAATAAGGTAAGTGAAAATCAAACTGACTCTGATTTAGGAGGTGGGTCTTCACAGGTATGGGCTCTTGTTCCATGCATTGACTTACTTGATTTTGTTGTGGATTTGAAAGCTCATTGTTTGCATACACATGCTATTTTTGGGGAAATATGGGGGGATGCAACTAGTTTATCTAAATTTCATCATAAATTGTAGAAAAAGTGGTTTGATATGCGTTATTTTCAATTACTCTTTGCAAATACATTTATTATTGTTTTCAACTCTTCTTTTGTTAGGGATGAAGTTTTAAAATCTTCACATTACTGGTTTGGTAAAAATCTAGTGTTTGTTTCGGCTTGGAAACCATTTTATATCCCTGCTTGGTCAAGCTTTAAATTAGTTCCTTTCTGGTTTGGCTTGCCCAAATTACCGTTTGAATTTATGGACCCAAAGGTTTTGGAACAAATTGGTAATACTTGTGGTTCTTTCTTATCATCAAGATTTGATTTTGTGGAGGGGGAGGTTTTGGTAAAAAACTGTGTGCTGACTAAACCTAATAATGTTTGCCCTCAGACCTGTATCATTAAATCTCATGAGGGTATCTAGAAAAAACCAATTAATAAGTTGGAGAAAGACTTTGGTAAAACTTCCTTGCAATTGGATGCTCCTTTTCTTATGGATTTTTTGAAATCATCTATTCTGGATAAGGCAAGTAACCATAATCCATTTCTGGATAAACTATTAGTTAATGGTTCCATTGGGAAACATCCTACTACTTTTGAGCTTAACCAGGCTATGAGGGATGTTGGGAAGTGAGAGGTTTATGTTGTGTCTCACGATCCAGAGTCTATAGGGTTATTTTCAAGTAAGGATAAGCCAGTAGCTTACCAAAATATTGTGGTTTCAAGGGACAACAATGTGGATGATCTGCTTCCAAATCTCACTACCTCGAATTCCTTGGATAAGTCACTAAATGATGGTGGTGGGAATCATGTCTATCTTGTGAAGTTAAAAGAATACTTAGAAAGTTGTCAGGGGATTGGTCAGATTTTTGTGAAGAATGATGGGGTTGTCTCAGAGTCTAATGTTGGGGTTTCTGCTCTAGGGTTTCCCGATGATGCTATCCTTGCTCAACAAGTCAAAGAATTGGTGTCTAATTCTTCATAGCATGTTGATGTGGATGTGGATAATAACACTGCCTTAAGAAATAATATTCAGTTGGGAGACATTCCTGTTATTGTGCCAGATGAAAATCTGGTTCACCAAGTAAATGATCTTTTTAAAGATCACGAGCATCAAATGGATGAGGACATTACAAATAGGGTTATTTGTTCCATTGAGAATGACTTTGGGGGAATTAAATTGACCCTTCCTATTTCTGCATCTGCTAACCCTTTTGAGGTTTTGGCCTCATCAGAAGTGGGCATCATATATAATATAGTCATGACTTCTCCTAAGTCAAATAAGAGTTTGCCAATTGTTCAAACTACTCTAATTAGGGCTTCATCTGTGGTTTCTCCTGGTAGGGGTAGGCCTCCAAAGAATCGAAAGACTCAATTGGAAATTGATGCTGGGATTCAGCAGACTTTGTCTCTTTCTCCTAGTGTTGGTAAAAGGAATCATTTAGTTTCTCTTGGTGATGCTATGAAAGGAAGTGGTACTCCTAAGGGTAAGAGGAGTAAGAGGTCTATTATCAGTCCTCTTATGACTAGGTCAGGGGCTGTGAAGAGTAATTTTCAAAGTAGTTTTGGAGAAGGGAAGTCTTCTCCATCTAAAGGAAAGAGGGGAGCCTTGGTCTCCCCTTGAGAGCAATGAGAATTATATCTTGGAATGTTAGGGGCTTAAATGCCCCTAGAAAGAGGTGCTTAATTAAGTCCCAAATGGACTTAGTTAAGTGTGATATTTTCATGTTGCAAGAGACAAAATTATCAAAGGAGTCTGCTGATTTGGTTTTTTCTTCTTGGAGAAAGTGGGAATTCCTCTCCTCTCTAGCTTGTGGTGCGTCAGGGGGTTTGGCAATGCTTTGGAATAACTATAACATTGAGGTTGAGCTAGTTGCTTCTACTGTAAATTGGATGTTGGCCTTAGTTAAAAGCAAGCTTTCGAAAGTTAAGTTTTGGCTTTTTAACATTTATGCTCCTTCTGGTATTCAAAGGAAGACTAAATTATGGGGAGATCTTAAGAGAGTTTCCTCCCCTTTAAGGCATGGTCCCTTTATAATCTTTGGGGGGAATTTTAATGCTATCACTAACTTGGGAGAAAAGAAAGGAGGTATTCTTCCTAATAAAAAAATTATGGAAGACTTTGGGATGTTCATTAAGGACATGCGTCTTTTTGATTGTTAGTTTCAGAATGGGATTTTCACATGGACAAATATGCGAAGAGATTTTTCTCAAATTGCGAAAAGGTTAGACCGGTTTTTGTTATCAGATGTTTGGATTAATTCAGAGTTCGAATTTTTTTCCTCTATTCTTCTAGTTTCGTGGTCAGATCATTTTCCAATTTCCTTATCAATTCTGGAAGATAAAGCGCCTTTTAAGTCACCCTTTAAATTTGAACCTATGTGGTTTAGAGATTCTTCCTTTTTGCCTTTGCTCAAAAAATGGTGGAGTTCTACTCCTTATTGCTCTGGATCCCGAATGTTTCAGATTGCTAAGAAGTTAAGATTTTTGAAATTTAATATTAGAGAATGGAATATCTTGCATTTTAAGAACATCTTTCAGGAAAAACAGAGGATTCAAGATATGATTGAATGTCTTAATTCACATGTGATTCAACATGGTATGGTGCCTCGTGTTTTTGATGAACTAAAATTGCTAAAAGTAGAGCTTGAAGAAGTTTTGTCCAGAGAAGAAATCTATTGGAGACAAAAATCGAGGGAGATCTGGCTTTCAGATGATGATAGAAATACAAAAAAATTTCACTCTTCAACAAAAATTAAGAGAAGTAAAAATATGATATCTTGTATTGAGTGTCCAAATGGCAGACTTTTAATAGAACAAGAGGATATTGCTTCATAGGCAGTTAGGTTTTTTAAGTCACTATTGTCTTCAAAGCATGAAGATCTTCATAATAACATTTCTTCTAATATTCCTTCTCTGGTATCTTCGAAAGATAATAAAATGTTGATGTCTCCTTTTTCTTTGGATGAAGTTAAGAATGTTGTTTTTTCAATGAACCCTGATAAGGCTCTAGAATTGGATGGCTTTACTCCTTTATTTTTTCAGAAATGTTGGGATTTTGTGGGAAATGATGTCTTATTGGCCCTTGAGGAAGCTAGAAGGAATAGATCTGTTTTGAAAGAGCTTAATAATACAATGATTGCAATTATTCCAAAAAAAGAGGTTACCAAGACATTTGCTGATTTTCGCCCTATTGCTTTATGTAATACTTTGTACAAGATTTTTACCAAGGCTATTTCTTTAAGGTTGGCTAAACTTCTACCTAAGATCATTTCTTTAGAACAAGGTGGTTTTGTTCCACGAAGGGAGATGGTAGAGGGAGCTATAGTGGCACATGAGGTTTTGCATTCTATTTCTACTTAGAGAATCTCGGCCATGATCCTCAAATTAGATATGATGAAAGCATATGATAGAGTAGAATGGGGGGCGTTGTGTGTTGTTCTACTTAAATTGGGTTTTTCCAAGGCATGGGTCAAATGGATTCGTGCTTGTATTTCTTCTGCAAGGTTCTCGGTTCTAATTAATGGCTCCCCTTGTGGTTTTTTCTCCTCTTCTAGGGGTTTGAGGCAGGGGGATCCCCTGTCTCCTTTCTTGTTCATTCTTCTAGCTGAAATGTTCAGTTGGGCTATAAGAGCCGCTAAGCTGGGAGGGCTTTGGAAGGGAATTAGGATTCAGAATGTTCCAAAAAGCATTTTGCATTGCTTGTTTGCAAATGATACCTTGTTATTTGGGCAGGGCTCTTTGGGTGAGGCAAGAGTGATAAAGGGGATAATACAAAATTATACATCCTTTTCTGGTTAGAGAATCAATGTTGATAAGTCAAAGATTTTTTTCCTTCATGCTTCACAATTGGTTCAGGATAGATTGAAGATTTTTTGGGGATTTGCATCTAGAAATATTCCTTGTTCTTATCTTGGTATACCTTTCTTCATTAAGGAGGATAGAGTTGAGTTTTGGGATAAGATCATTTCAGTTATCTCTAGAAGGATCCTATCCTGGAATCATAGATGGTTAGCTTTGGCTGGTAAGATTGTTCTTATTAAGTCTATCCTAAATGTTGTTCCTATTTATCTCATGTCTATTTTGCAGTCTCCAAAAGTGGCTCTTGTTAGTTTGCAAGATACTTTGAGGTCCTTCATTTGGAGTAATAATAAAGATGGTAAGAAGAAACTCCCTCTGGTAGCATGGGATAAAGTTTGTTTGCCTAAAAACCTTGGGGGCACAGGCATTAGGAGTCTAGAAAGTCAGAATTTAGCCTTAGGTGCTAAGTTGGTTTGGAAATTGTATGAGAGACCATTCTCCTTCTGGGCACAAATTATGTTTGCTAAATATTTAAATAATGGACCAAGAGAATATGTTTTTCAAGTTTCTAATTTATCGTCTGGTTCAGCTATTTGGAATTTTCTATGTAAATGTAGATCAATGATTTTGCCTCATCTCTCATGGATTATTCATAATGGTAGAAAAGTCAGGTTTTGGGAGGAAGTTTGGAATGGACATCCCCCTCTGGTGAACTTGAGGGATTGGTCTCCTTTAATTTCCACTCTTTCTTCCCTTTGGGGTGTCTTTGTGGCTGATTATTTTGAAATTGAGTATAGTGGGAATCTTAAGGTGGCAAAATGGAAAACAATTGAGTTTTTAGATATTGATCAAAATGTGAAATTGGAATATGAAAAGATGTTGGCGGAGAGAGTAATAATTCTTTTTGATGCTGACGTTGAGCTTATCTGGACAAGGAATATCTCTGGTAAGTACACAGTTAAGGATGGCTATAATTCTCTCTTGGTTGCTAAAGATTTATCTACTTGGCCATACAAGTTGTTTTGGCATATGGCTTGCCTCCCAAAGCCTGGTGCTTTTGCTTGGTTAGCAGTGCAGGATAGGGTCCTTACATGAATGAGGTTGGACAGGTTGGGTATTAGTGTAGTATTTTCTTGTGTCTTTTGTAATAAACATTTAGAATCCTCTGCACACTTGTTTCTTCATTGTGATTTTGCCTATGCTTGTTGGCAGTGGTTGTTTGAAAAGCTTAATCTTTCCTTTGTTATTGGTAAGGATCTCCTTTCCCACTTTAGAGCCTGGCCTCTCCTGTTTGCCTCATCTTTCTATGCATGTCTTTGGATTATTTCTCCATCTATTGTGATTTGGAATATTTGGTTAGAATGTAATAATATGATTTTTAAACAAACAAGTTCTTCCTTGGCTGAGGTTTTATTGAGGATTGAATCTTCCATCTCTGAAGTTGCTTTGTCTTTTATCTATAAGAATTTGGAAACCCTTACCTCTTTTTCTCATTGGGATGGTAGGGTAGCTCGATTTTGGAGAATGTTATCAGTCTTACCTTCTCATGGATCTATTTTAAATAAAACTAATGCTAAAAGTAAGAGAAATTTTGCTTGCTGGAAACCTCCTCTGCATGGGCACTTTAAATTGAATTTTGATGGTGCTTCTCATGGGAACCCTAGCCTGGCAGGGGTAGGTATCATATTTTATGATCATAAGGTAAGATTTATTCAGGCTTGTTGTCATGCGATTGGTTTTAAGTCTAACAATTGTGCAGAATTCTTTGCTTTGTCCTTTGGTTTGGATATGGCTATATCTTTGGGAATTAAGGACTTGATAATTGAGGGTGATTCTATGGTTATTATTCAAAGTGTCATGAAAAAGAAGTTGAATTGTTGGCAATTACAATATATACTTGATCGTATTTTGTAAAAATTAGACTTTTTTGATTCCTTCTTGATTTCCCACTGTTATAGGGAAGTGAATAAGATTGCGGATTTCTTGGCTAATTTAGCCATCGACAGTGATGCTAATATGCGAGAGGTAAGTGTGGATGAGATCCCTTCCTCGGTTTTAAAATTTTTGAAGTAAAGAAAGGCATAGTTGTTGTCTTCATCTACCTCCTTATTTGGTGTGGCTTTTGTTATGTTAGATCACAATGTTTATTTTGATAGGGTGTCTATTTATGGTTTCATTTATGCTATGTGGTATCATTCTAACTAGTGGTTGGAGAATTGTGTTTCATAGACAGGGGTGGTTCAGACTGGCATTTTTTGGCAGCAATGGATATGCATCCTTCAGTGATCATACTTTAATCTCCCTTCTATATGCTTCTATTGGTGGCTTCCTTTATATCTAATGTGCCTTATGTAATTGGGATGGGTTTTTTGATGTACTCTTCCAATGGGCATTTGGTATTGGGTAGAATAGGCTTGTGTTACTTAAGCAATACTAAAGGGTTTTCTTATTGGTTCTTTCCCTTCAGTGCTTTTTGAACCAAACACTATAAAAAAAAAACTTTTAAAATTTAATATAGTTCAGTGGTTCTATCCACTTTTATCAAAAAAAAACAAAACATTGATTATATTCAAATGGGGGATTATCCTTTTCAAATTTGCAAAGGTTTTCCCCCCTTTATTTGTTTATTTTATTATTATTTTCTTTTACAATCCTAACTAGGGTTTGTTTATTTTTATATTTAAACATTATTTATTTTTGTCAATATCTAACCCTAACTCGAAATTGGGTTAGGGCTTCTTTACTTCAAACACATTTTTCTTGTTTGAATGTGTGTGTGTGTGCAGGTGGTGGCCATGGCAGAGGAGGCGGGCGAAGGGGGTCACGTGGTGCAGAGGGCCGAAGGGCCATGATAGCATGGCGATCGAGGGTTTGATAAGGGTCAGGGGTTTAAGGAAGGGCCGCATAGGGACGGTCAATGGTGTCACTGTGGGTGGTACCCACAGGATGCCCGCAATCGTACCTGTGGGTCGCGGTCCACAGTGGCGATCAAGGCACTAATACATTTGGGGTCAAATTCCGACGGAGGTTTCCGACGGACAAGGAGCATTGTGTGAAAATTTGATTTTTTTTTTTTTAAATGCCCATGTTCGTCGGAATTCCGACGACCTCGGACATTTTATTTTCTAAAAAAAAACACAAGGCATTTTCATTTTGAAAGCAAACCGAAGCCGTCTTGCCTCCCTGCCCCCCCCGTTGGAGCGATCTCTACACAAGCAAGGTAAGAACTCTTTGTTTTTCAATGAAGGCAACTAAATTTTTTTCGCAACTGGTTTTTTTTTTTGAATTAATCCATTTTGTGCATATCCTGCGATCTTAAAATTCCATGAAATGACATCTCTTTGAGGTATTCCGTCATACAATTCACATGCTGTGTGTATGCTACCCCATTTTGCGATTAAAACCCCCTTTGATTATGCTTTGATGCTACCCCATGATTGGAATTGGATGTTGTGTCTTCGGGTTCGGGTGTCCAAGCAACTATTACTTCCCGGAACTATTGCTATCCCACCCTACCTATAGTTTGATAGCTATACAACCAAAATCAAGAAACTTGCCATTCCATATATGGATGGAAGCCGGAACCGCTAATCCATGAACAGGAAGGCGGGTAAACCATTACCCAAGGATAGATAGAAACTAGATACCGGATGAGGAAACTAGGGGTGGGTGGATATCGGGATTGTGTGTGGTGTTTGAGTTGGGTCTGTGCCTCAAAGTTAGGGTGAGGGCCGAGGAGGGAGGAGAGGATGTGTATGCGAGGGGAATGAGGGAGATTAGTAGTATGAGGTTTAGGGTAGAGATTGGTGATTCCATTTTCAGAGGTTATTGAGGAGGGGAATGTGGGGAATAGGAATAAATAGGTTGTGATTGTGAGAGTGGGTGAATTGGATTAAATAGATTCACCTAAGAGACTAAGAAGATTCACATAATGATAGGTGGATTTTCCTAAAGATGAAGGGATAAGACTTAACAAAAAGAGGACTTAGGATAATGACAAGGAGGATTCATTTAAGGATATGGCATATTCACCTAAGGGATAGTGTATTCTCCCAAGAATATGGAAAAATTATTGATTGGTGGAATGACATACTAGATCAAGGAATGATACAAGGGTAGATTCACCTAAATATAGGGTAAATTCAGCTAAAAGGGTACCCATGAGATTGTGGTACTGAGTACCTATCTATGGATGGTGTATTTGGATACAAGTATGATGAAACCATGCTTGTGTATGATGAAACAAAGTCCAGATCTCTATTATAGGTCCAACATAAGATCTACTATTTGAGACACCATTTTATTAGCATATCCAATTAGGGTAATTTATGGGTTTAATTATGGATCATGTTGTCTATTTCCATGCACTATTGAACTTATTTGGATGTATTGTGATTATTTTAATATTGAAGTTATAAATAAATTATGTTTGTACCTTAGAAAGGGTAACTCCAATTGATGTTTGGGCAGTTTATTTGAAAACTTATGGTGATTATTGCCCTATGTTATGTAATGGAGTTATTTTTACACTAAGTAATTAACTAGAAAAATGAATTTGTATTGTTGTACAAGTATGATGAAACCATGCTTGTGTGTTTACATGTTTGTGCATCCTATTGAGAACCAACCTCGCTGTTGAGGAACTCAATAAATGTGGTGTTAAGTAGAAGAATGGAAAACTCAAGAAGCTATGGTGACATATTGTAGCATTAGTAGGGATTATCTCTATTGACCACACCTTTCAAAGATAGTATCCCCTAGTTCTCCTCATAGAATGGACCATTGGATGGCTCATAGTGGTATCCTATCCTACATTTATCTTGATGGCATTGTCGATAGTTGGTATGTGGTTCTTGGTACGGGTTTCCTCTTACCCTATTATCTTATTTATATCTTTGTTCCAACATGTGGAGATTGATTTTTGTCATGCTATGATGATTTTCATGTTTGCATGTGTTTTGACATTATGCAAATAGATATGATGTCACACCATACTTATGTTTTGATATAGTGTAGGTGATGGTTACATGTTGTTGATGGTAGCGATTTGGGTTCAAAGACACAATTCCACACACACACACAAATAATTGAAGATGCATTTTATATTATTCCTTCTTAGTGGCAATTACTGTTGGAATATTTGCACACATGTAGAGAGGAACTCATGTTAGATACAATAGGTTGTGTTTGATAACATTTGAATGTGCCTCATGATGTATACATATAGCTTTGGTGTGTGACATGCATGCACATTTTTCAATAAGACATATTGCTATGTGGCATGTGCCCTATGCATGTCATCTTTGTGAGGCACGTTGCTATGTGCAATGTGGCCCTAGGTGTGTCTTCTATATGAGGTGTATTGCCATGATATGTTAGGATTTGTAGTGTGTAGGCCACAAATGCATGCATGAGGGACTATTATTATAGTCATGTTTTTTGGGCATGTAGCCTAGGCATGTCTTCTCCGTTAGGTACATGGCCATGTCGTGTGGGAGTTTTTGTGTTCATGCCACAAATGCACACATGAGGGACTATTATTGGAGTCATGATGAATCTTCACTCTATTTAGCCACAATTTCTAGTCATATAGTTATGTAATGTGCACTTTTAAGGATTGTGAAGTTTCCTTCAATTATTGATGATCTCTCATCTTTGTTGCATGGGCCAACAATTTTATTTTATCTTGTTTGAATTAGTTTAATCACTATTGTGAGTTTTCTCTATTGTGTAGTTTTTGTGGCTATGCTTGATTTGCTATTGGAATTGAACACATTTATTTGACTTATTATTGTTACTATTTTTTCTTTCTTTCAATATTTATGATCTTTGGTAGTTTAGTGAAACTCTTGCTATTTTTAAATGTTGCCTTCTTTGTTGTGATGCGATTCCTCACCAAGATCAACATAGATAACCTTGGATGAGTGTATATAAGGAATCAAACATTGGGAAAGTTTGAGGATAGGGGTAAGTGTTTGTTGTATGGGTAGCTATGATCCACTTGTACATTCTTAGTGATTATTGATGGCTATGTCTTGGAGCTGGCTAATCCCATTAAACAAACAAGGGGGAAGTCATACATAATCGTATGGATCCTCCCTAGTTGTGTGTGGATTCAAGACGGCCATCATTTCATATGGTTCTTGGTTACTTTGTGAGACCATGGCATCCTCTTAGACCAATATGTGAGCCTTGTATTGTTATCCATGTAATGTGGATGAATAAGTGTATGTTTAAATAAATGCTTTGCTTAGAATACTCAAAAATGTCTCTCAGAAAGTCTGCAATAGGCAAACTTTTAGTAAGAATTTGCAGACACAATGCTCAGAAATTCACACAATCAGCTACATTAAATACGTTCTCTATTAAGTTCAATGGTTTTGGTTCGATTTGCAATTTTTGTGAAGCTTTTGCACTGAAGTTTCCATAGCCTAATTTTTTTGCCTGTGAAGAAAGACCATGTCAGATAATATCAGTGGAGAACAAAATAAGGAGACAATTGCTAGATTATGGTCTATCTTGAAAAGAAAAGGTGATGGGAAATGTTATTGTCCTTGCAAAATTTGTAAGGGCTTAAAGACTAGAAGACTTCTAATCAAAATAGCTAGGAAACATTATAGGCAACATGGTCACATTAAAGGGGGACATGATTATCATCCACTGGTAAGTTGTTCATTATATCGTTTTAACAATTTATATACATAAGAAATCACTTGATAATGAGATCATGATCATGATTTATTTATGTATATCAATTTTATATAGGTGGAGAACCCTAGAGCACATGGTATGGATCAACAAAACCCTGAGAATATGGTTTTGGAAGTGGAGGAACATGGAGGTGTGAATATCGAAGCTGAAGATAATGATCCCATGGAAGATGATGATCATGCACCAGAAAACACAATTGAAGATGATGGTACAAATACATTGATCCATGACATATTTAGTACTGGCACAGTTGATCATGATGATCAGGATGACCTTGATGTTCATGATTTACCTCTTCTTGAGAAGGCATATGAGCCCCTTTACAAAGGCTCCCAAACAACTCTTCTCTCTGTTGTATTGTTGTTGGTGAACTTGAAGGTTATGAATGGTTTATCCAACATAACAATCTCTCATCTGTTAAGGTGTGTCATACATGTCATTACAGTTAATAAATGGTGAATCATGTACCATTAATATTCTTTATATTAACACCTCAAACTTTTTTTTTTGCTATAGATTGATAGGTGAGTTTTTCTTACCACCATCAAATATTCTACCTCGCTCATACCGAGAATTATCTGCCATTATGAAAGATATTGGAATGGAGTATCAAACAATAGATGCTTGTCCCAATAATCATATTATATATCATAAACAACATGAATTTGGAATAGAATGCCCTGAATGTCATATCAGTAGATATCGAACAGATCAAATAGCAAAAAAGGTGCCTCACAAGGTTCTTCGTTATATTCCCATTATTCCACGTATGCAACGATTATTCAGGTGCACTAGCTTGGCACAATTTATGGATTACCATGCACGCAATAGAAGTTGAGATGACATTATTCGAATGCCTATGGATGGTTCAGCATTTATGGACATAGAGGAAAAGTGGCCACACTTTAAAGAAGAACCTTGTAATCTCAGGCTTTCATTGGCAGCGGACGGTGTCAATCCATTTGGAGAGTTGAGATCTGTTTACTCGGTGTGGCCTATTTTTGTTATCAACAATAATATTCCTCCATGGATGTCAATAAAGAGGGAGCACATAATGCTGGCAATGATTGTTCCAGGTATTTTATCATTTAATAGTCATCTACATTTAATTATAAATATTGCAGTAAAATGGTCATAATAATTATGTAATGTTTTTGTTCATTCCACTAGGCAAGTACAAAGTTAAAGATATGAATGTATATATTGAGCCTCTTATCGATGAGTTGCTGGAGTTATGGAATTGTGTGACCATGTATGGCATCTCTAGACCAATAGGACAAAGACAATTTCAATTCCATGCAATGCTTGCATGGACAATACATGATGCCTCAGGGCTAACACATTTTTGTGGTATGTTATAGTGTTCAAGTTGCGCATGATAATTATAATTATAAAAATTAACAGATTTAATAGAATTTTACATTATCTTGTAGGTCTTCAAACAAAGGGAAAATTTGCATGTCCAGTTTGTGGTCCAAAGATGAAATCCCGTCATTCAAAAAGTTTAGGAAAGCAAGTGTTTGATGAGTATAGGCACTTTCTTCACAAAAATCATAAGTACTGGAATATTGAAAAACATCTTTTCAATGGGAAAGAAGAGACTACATCAAAGCCACGAAGAATGACTCCTCATTTATGGAAGTTGGAATATAATAGAATTAATCGTCAAGGTAATGTCATTCCATCTAATGGTTTATGTTTGGAATTTGAATTTTTCTATCGTGTTTTGTTTACTGATGATGTAATTGATGATATTGAAGGTCATCAAGGCATGGATGGCCACCTTCCAAAGGGACTAAAAAGTTATCCCAGACAATTCAGTAGGTTGCCTTACTACGAGCAACTACAAATTGTGCATTTGTTTGATACAATGCATATTGGAAAGAATATAACAGAGACATTATGGAAAATATTGGATGGAAGGCGTGACAAAGAAAAAATTGTCAAATTTTGTAGTGACATTGTGGAATCCAATCATGCAATGAAAAATGTCATTCAATCAAATAGCAATGGAGATCAGATTAATATAAGTGCCCTTCCTTGGTTATTAACGGAGTAGAAAAGCAATTCTATAAAAGAAGTCATACGAAAAATTCGATTTCCCATAGGATTTGCTGCGAACATAAACAATCTCATATCAAAGAAGAGTGAATTTGGGCCAGGGATGAAAATGCATGATTGACATACCTTCATTAAGGTAATTCGCGTTCTTGTGTATTTACTATATATTTGTATACTGCACATGTACTTTTCATTGTATTATGTTATAAAATAATGAAAAGATCATTTTATAATTGTTGCAATACGTTCTACCTCTATATCTCCTAGACCACTTCGACAATAATATCAAGCAAGTCATATATGATCTTGGAAAATACATGAGGTAAGTAGTGATGTTTGTTCAATTTGTTGTATATATATTATATTTGCCATTTGTTTTACTTGTTATGCAATATATTTGTATATTATTTTGTAAAGTCTCGTTTATATATTTTTGCATCTTCAATCTCTTTAATTAGGTGGTTGTCATCTAAAGATCTACAAGGAAGATATAAAATATTGGAAGAGAAAAATCCCTCATCTAATGTGTGAAATGCAAAAGTGTCTACCTTCAACTTTTTTCAATGCACAAGAACACTACCTCATACACCAAGTTGAGGAGATCGAATTGTGTGGACCTATACACACTAGGTCAATGTGGATGGTTGAGAGGCACTTGAAATTTTTGAAGGCTTTGGTTCGACAAAGAGCACATCTTGAGGGTTCTATGGTGGAGGGATATATGGTATACCAAACTATGGTGTACATTACTGAATATCTTCCTAAGTTTGCAGCAAAAATCCATGTAGATCGCATTTGGGATCCCAACCCCGTTAATAAATTCGAAGGGGAGCACTTGATGGGGAAAGGTAGATTGAAGAAAGTGAGAGGTAATTATAAGATGTTATTGTAGTAAATTAATTCTTCATCTTCTAAATAAATCAATTGTAAGTGATCTATTAATTATCTATATAGTTGGTTGGGAGTGGGATGCGCTACATTTGTATATTGCAAACAATCTTGATTGGATGACGGTGTGGATTGAATGATGTCAACATTCTGGTCACACATTAACATGGGATGGTGTCACTTCATTGGTTAAAGAAGCTCATCGTAATGGAGATTCCAATGTTACACAAAGGGAAATTGATTTAGCATATGGTTTAAGAGATCAACAGGTACGTATAATTTTATTAATCACCCATATGTTTATCAACTCATGATGCAATAATTTTAATATGTTAGACATATTTCAAGTCAAACACCACAAGGCTATGTGCTGCAATGGTCATAAATTTCGCATCAAACAGTTGGATGACACGAAGAAAACTTATGATTCTGGGATAACTGTAGTCTTTGAGGTGACCAATAGCTCATCTAGAAATGACATACATCCTCAAGTGTCTCAAAATCTATACTATGGCATTTTGGATGATATACTTGAGTGTGACTTTAATTCCTTCAAATTAGTTCTATTCATCGTCAAATGGTATAGGCTACGACTGAATATAAATGATCCTAATAGAACTGTTATCGAACATGATAATGGATTTACAATGGTTAATACAAGGTTGTTTGAACAAGTTGGGGATGAGCCCTATGTTCTTCCAAGTCAGTGTGAGCAGGTATTTTAGTCGGAGGTTCCACATAAATCGGGTTGGTCATTTGTTGTTAGACATGATCCAAGAGGAAGGCCGATAATGTATAATGTGATGGAAGAAGAAGATACCGAAGAAGTAGAAGATGATATAGATGATCACGATCGACAGTTACTCGATGATGTTCCTGACTGAAATGTACACAAAGAAGAAGTTGATGATGATGATGGTGCTGCTACTGATGATGATGGTGATGGTGATGGTGATGGTGTCGATGATGGTGATGACGATGATGATGACGAACACAATGACGATGACGACAATGACGATGACGAGGATGATGATGATGATGATGATGATGATGATCATGATCATGATGATGATGATGATGATGATGATGATGATGATGATGATGATGATGATGGTCATGATGATGAGTTGGATGAAGAAGAAGATCAATGACATGAATGAAATGTATGAGATGAGATTATTATATTATCTATTTAATATTGATATCTTGATAGAAATTGATTTGACTTATATGGTTACATAATTAATTCATATGTTTTGAATTCTAATGCCATTACTTAATTAATTCATGATGCACCTCTAGCTATGTGATAGATGGTGATTTAAAATACATATGTGATGGATTACATGCTTATGATGATACATGTGACATTTTTTGAACTTTGTGTTTATTTATGGAATGTGGACTACTTATTAGCTATGTGATGGATGGTGATTTATGATACATATGTGATGGATTACGTGTTTATGATGATACATATGTGATTCTTATGATGATACATATGTGATGCTTATGATGCTTATGATGCTTATGATGCTTATGATACTATAGTATTTATTGTTTATCAAATTACAAATGTAATGCTTATGATGCTCAATTGTTGGTGCAGGAACCTAAACCCCTTTGACAAGGATCCTGCATAGTCTCATGGATCGACAGGTATAAGTCAATACACCTTATAGAAATAATATATTTTTTAAAAATTACAAGAAAAACAAACTTCCTAAGTTTTTCAAACATCAACATTAGCAGCAAATCTAATACAGTTATCAACACTTGAGGCCCCGGTTGGACTTACTCAAATTTTAATCTCAACATCAAATTTATGGCTGACTTCTTCATCAATATTACCCTCATTTGCAAAATATCTCTCTCATTACCAACTAACTCTCTCATTTGATGGTGCACAGGTATCACCAAATAGGTATTTGTCAGATGTGTCTTCCTCGAGTGAGGGAAATGCAGGAATAGAAGAGGAAAGTGAGACATGTAGTAGATCTCAAATAGGGAGATCAACTAGAGGTCAAAAGATTAGAAGAAAATTCAATAAACGCATGGAATTTTTTCTTGCTCAAGGGGGGTCATGTTCTTATGATGATGAGACCAAAGGCGACATTGAGGTGCCCTTGAGGTACAAACATCTACTGAAACAATGTGTACCCAAGGACTTCCTCCAATAAACACTGATTTTTGTGTTAATGAGAGGATATATCGCATAGCACCTTTGTCGTTACATGGTTTGGGCCTATTTTCCATGGACAGCATAAAGGTCTGTTACAACAAAGTTGCTGAATTGATGGAGTTTGTTGGACCTTGTTACAATTATAATGATTGGATGCAGATTGTTCGATATAAAAAAAGTATGCATAGGTATGCACTGTCAGCTAATTATATATAGAAAAAAGATAATGATCAAAGTAAACGAGTGGCTGTATACATTGATGGAAGGCCAAAAGCAACAGGGAATATTGCAGGTTTTATAAATAGTACACGACCTGGGTCAACTAATAAGCAACCCAATTGCATATTCGAGGCACGTGAGGGAAATTGTGTGTTTGTATGTGCGATAAAATCAATAAGTGCAGGGGAAGAGCTGCTAATCGATTACAATTTGAATCATATAGATACAAACAAAGTTACTATCATGGGGGTGGTATGTACTATATATATACCATTTAAGCCAACTTCCAATTAATGAATCCAATAAACCATTGTATTATTAAGTTTTTTTGCTAAGTCTATTGGTTTCATTTCGCTAACGTTTTTATATTTTTTCTTTGTCACAGGGCCACATGGATCCACCACATAGCACAGATAGGGGTGTAGGTCCCGACACTTCTACAGAGCAGGTAAACCTCATTGTAATTGTACAAATTAGATAGAATCAAACTGTTACATTATGATCTTTTCTTGAGTGTTTTGAAGTAATTTTGATAGTGTTAATTATATTCTTGTCACAGACAGATGTTCGGGATAAGGGAAAGGAACCTGCAGTACCTCAGCAGCTCCATAGGGATGTGGGGCAGTCGACAGTGTTATGCGTTGATGACATCGCACTTACTGCAAACCCTATGCAATTTGTACATAAGAATATTAGAAAAATTAGGCAAGAGATTCTTGATTTGGCAACCATAATTCCTCAGACTGATGAGATAACAAAGAGGGTGCAACTATTGTTGACGACAATGGAAAACTTGCAAATAAGCAGTAATGAAAGCTTTAATCATAACAAAAGTTCAATAATGGTTTATATTTTTATCTCTTTTATGTCATTAACTAAAATATGTATGTGTTGGTTTTACAGAAATTTATAGGGCCTCATCATCCTGGTGGTGTTGATCAGGGTATTGTGAGTAGTTCAGGTGATGACCATGTTCTATATATTAAAACCACTCCTTTGGACTTGTGAACTTGCTTTTTTAATGTTTCACATATTTAATGTATTACTCTTCAGGTGCTAACATGGGTCCGAGGTCGAGCCCAACTGTATTGCTGACTGCAATGGCAGCAACATGTAGCATGCAGACATCGTCTGTTGTACCGGCTCATGTTGACCCGCCCACTGGTGGTAGATCCCTCTTTTTCTCTCTCTTTCATTATGTGTTTATTACCCTTGAAGTGTTCATTCTTGGAGGCATTTCATAGTGGATTCATTTACTATGGCAGGAGATGCACATGAGGATACACCAGAGGTGAGTACTGTTGATAACATACCATCATTTCCTGGATCTTCCCGTATTGCTAGTACGGGAACGTTGTAGGCCACATAGGTGGTGAGCAACGAAGAAATGATTCCCTTGAAGATACAGAAGGTTCTAGGTACTTTAAAAATATTATTATATATAGTCTAATTGTAATTTACTTACTGATCACTCATTTTGGACTAATGATCCCATGTTTTTTTGCAGGAAATGATATTTTTTATAAAAATCTTAATGACATTTCATTGCAGATATTTGGGCCCACCATACGTAAAAGGTGGAACATCATATGTGAACTAACCCTTATCCACTATTTTGATTTCATATCATTGCTAGAATAGTTTTCCTTTTATCCATTTCTTGAACTATATCAAAGGTAGCTTCAGTTTCTTTCTAAATCTAACAGGTTTGTTTTTGCTTTTAAGGTGGAATGACCAAGAAAAAAAGTTAAAAGATGAACTCACAAACTGTCTGGTAGGGTTGTTTGGAAATGACACATTCGACAAGACTAAGCTCCTGGAAAAAGCTGGCACATATCTGAAGTATGTGAGGGACCAATACAGGACACATTTAGAGAAGAATGTAAAGTATGAGCGTCCCCCCATGATTCCAGAGAGGGAGTGGAAGGACTTGATTTTGGATGCAAAGGAGAGAATTGAAAGGAAAAAAGGAAATACACCACCAGACGCTAGAAGAAGGTATGTGATACTATTAAGAATGTGAATATGTACTAATTATTCATTATATTTATATAATCTAACATATTTCAAACTTTTCATAGATTGAGTGACACGTCAAAGGCAACCAAGGCAAGACAAGAAAAGCATGGGCAACACAAACTCGGCTCTGGTGGTTATATGAAACTTGCCGCACGAATTGTAAGAATCAGTAAATTAAGTATCACATCAAAATATTTATAAATTGTAAACAATTTTTTTTTTATCAAACAATACAAGCAAAATTCACAATACTAAGCAAAAATGCAGGGCTCTGAATTCAATAGAGCGCCCACGGAAGATGACAAGAGAATTGGCTACCAGAAAGGCTATATAGCCGTGGCTAAATGGCTACAAGAATTAAGTGGGCAAACACGAGATTCTGATGCATCTGTCACAATGGTAATTAAGCTAAATGAAAATTATTTCAAATTGAATACTTAACCAATAATCTATTTGATGTTAAGTTTCAACATAAAGTGACTATATTTTTTTTAAATAAGCAAGCAATGATAACACTACGTGTGACATTGCAATGCAACATGATAATCATGGAACAGAACCTGTACATGAAGGTTCAGATGTGCATCCTAGTAGTGGAGGTATTCATTTTCTATTCAATTTTTTTTATGTAATTATTAATACAATTAAACATCTTAAATTGAAAATTAGTGTAGTAATTAATGTAACCTTTATTGTTAATATTTTAGAGCATGTAGTCATGGTGACCAAGTGGAGCATGATCCAGGTAGACAACATCAGGAACGTGATGTTCCCCAATGAGGTAAGGAGGACCACTGTTATTCCTTTAAACAAATTTAATAGCAATTGGTGTATTGATTAATGTAACGTTTCGTATTTCAACTCCAGAGGATCTAGAGGGTGCTCAGCATGTCGAGGTTGAGGCTAGACAAAATGATGTGGAAGATGATGTGGCCCCATCAGGTAAAGAGTGTAACGGTTGTGTTCTTTAAATTAATGAAATACTTGTAACAATAATAAAAAAATGTTTTTAATTTAACCCAATTCTTTGTTATTGTAGAGGACCCCCCTTTGGTTCATCATCCTCGTCCTTTGGATAGGACTAGGCATACATCAAGAGCACGAGAAGAGGGCATAACATCCGTAGATGGGGGAAATGATGAAGAAACCGATGTTCCACTTAGTCTTTTCATAGCTTCAAAAAAAAAACAAAGAAAGAAATGATTGTAATATACCTTATTTGATAATGACTGATTTTTATGTGTAATGAATGTAATTATGTGCTAATGAATGTTCATGAATGATATGTGTTGATGATTATTGATGAATGTTGCGTTTTAATGAAAGTTAATG
Organism: Cryptomeria japonica; assembly: GCF_030272615.1. Classification (NCBI taxonomy): domain Eukaryota; kingdom Viridiplantae; phylum Streptophyta; class Pinopsida; order Cupressales; family Cupressaceae; genus Cryptomeria; species Cryptomeria japonica. Next base: position 466,716,709 of record NC_081411.1, on the reverse strand, counting down.
AATTTTATGTGTTAATGAATGTTATGTGATAATGAATGAATGTTATATTTTAATAATGGATGAAAGAATGAGTGAAAGAATGAATGAATGTTAGATGTTAATGGGGAATTTAGAGTGATGTTAGGGGGGGGGGAGGGGCCAAATGAGCTTCCACCTTCACGTGGTTGGCCTTGTTAAGTAGATAATATTAAACTATTCTCAAAACAAAGCGAAGCTCAATTATAAGATATGAAATGTTTGAAAGGTGAGAGTCCACAAACAGATGTGAAATGTTTAAGTAGGCCTCCCAATGAAGTGGATCTCATAGACACGAAGAATCCTATATAGAGAATCATTAAGAGCCCTTGAAGAAGAAAATTTGAACTTTGATGAAGCAATACATGATGGAGGAATATCTTGCAAGAGGAAATCAAAGTCATTATGGTGTCATCTAGATCTGAAATGTGGTCTACTTTTCAAAAAAGTAAAGATGCTTGATATGAATGTGTCATTGATTTGACAATTTCTAATGTCTGGTAGATGACTTTGATGCTCTCAAATTGTTCTTGAAGCTTATATGGCTTGGTTCTGATCCTTATAAGCTTTTAGATTGATTTAGGCACTATGATCTCACTGCAAATTTATCATTTATGGGTTGTTCTTTTGTTGATAGTGACATTTATCACTACTTTCATCTAAGGCAATCACTTCTTGACAGTCAAAAGGTTGCCCGAGGTCAAGTTATATCATGGAAAAATGAACACGAAGAAGAACTTTTGTTTTTAAGTAACAAGGTATAGATCTACATTCTACATGACACTTTTGTAAATCCATGCATATACTGCTCTTATATATAATTTACTTTGTTAAAGAAATGCTTCTTATTGTTATTCCAAAGAGGTTTACCTCAGCTGGGCATGATTTGAAGGAAAATCTCTCCCCGCATAGGTAAGGAAAGAAAGCATCTAGAACCTATGTGTAAAACTTATATCCTTTCATAATCATGAAAGCATAACTTTCACAATCAAAGCCAAGTCTTGTCCAAAAAGCTGCAACTTCCCCATCAAATGGGGAGGTAACTCCCCAAAAAAAAGCTTGGCGTCATGCCCTCTGAGGGAACTTCATTGCTGCAAACTAAATTGTATGCCTTCCATGACCATTCAAGAATCCCTTAATAGTGGCCCACACTAAGAGTGGCAATATATAACTATCTGGGTACTCTAATATTCCTTCCTCCCATCCCAGTGCAACATACCAATGCACAAATGACCATAGATTTGTGGATATAGACAGTCCACATTCAAGTCATCTCACTATAGCCAATTGATGTAGGGGAATCTTCAAATTCAAATCATGGGATTCTTGAAGAATCAAACTCCTCTTGATTGGTTTTCAGGTTTTGAAACACTTAAGGATAGTTTTGGTTTATTTTCATGTTGATGTAATAAGTCACCCCACCTTGTAAGCCTATGCCCTAAGTAGGTGTGTTATAAACCACCTTGGGTATATGGAAATTGGGGTTATTCATGCCTTGAAGGAATTTTTAGTGCATTTTAAGAGTTTTAAGTGTCTTAGGGGTCAATTAGTGTCTAGGTGTGTTTAGGAGGACAAAATGTCAAAAGTTGTCAAAAGTTGTCAAGCAACTATGACAACTATTAACCCAAAATTGCAACTTCCTCCAAACCACCATGTTGGTTTCCAAAATTAGTTGATAACTATTGGAAGGGTCATTAAAGGTCGAATACCTTTGGCAAGGTTGTTGAAGGAAAATGAAAGTTTTGTGAACAAAGAAACCAATAAAAATTTGTCTTTTTCCTGCATTTTGCTGCTATTTCCCATATTCCATATAGTACAGCTTTCTCCAGGGCATAAAACCTCTTGAATATGAAATTCACGTGTCTTACCTTTCCAATGCAACAATTCTAAGCCTCTAACTCTTCTGGAGCCATGAGAAAAGTGGTTTTTTGTGAAGGTACCCTGGATTTGACAGTCTACCTAGGGTTTGACAGCAAATATGAGTTTTTTTTGATGATACCTCATGGGATTTGTATGGCCTTTGGGGTGAAGCAAGTGGTGAAAATTTAATTTAATATTTCCAAGACCTTTTGTAGGGAAGTGACAGGTAAAGGAGAGGGTTTGAAGTTTTAGAGGTGGGCATCTCTATGTGACCACCTTGGTTGGGTATGCATCCGACCCCACAAATGATGATAGCGGTGGAACCAAGGGCTATAACTTGGTAATTTATGTTGTATCCATGTACCCCAAATTTCTTAGGTCTTACTTTTCCCAGGCAACAAGTTTTGAGTATACTTCCTTTGTTAAGGTGGCCTAATTAGGGCTATTAGGCCTAGGAGTGAAGTTGGGTTTATAACCCTTAGACATTGGATCTGCCCAAACCCTTTTGGAATCCTTTGGAACTAACTTTAATGAAACAAAATACACTCTTAGTTGTAGAGTTATTTTGAGAAATTAACAAGAAACCTTAAGTTTTTCAGACTGGCAGGGCTACTAGGCGTGACAGGCCTAATTGTAGCAGCGGTACTAATTTTTCTCAATACATCATGTTTGATGATTGGAATAGGTCTATTAACCCTATAGGATAGTAAATCAAGGTATTGGAGGTCCCCATTTCCTTAGGAAGTGTGTGTCCACCTTTGGTTGGGTGTAGTGGCCTTTGAGTCCTGAGAGACTTTTGTGAGACACTGTGGGATTGGCATTGTCCAGATGGCTTAGTATGGGGAGAGCTATGAAAACAATCAAATTGAAACCAATCCAACCCTTGATGTATTTGTAGAAGTTGTAGGGTCCTTGTTTGGGGTTCTTGAGTGAAGGATCCTATCTCAGCAACAAGGGCTCTACATCACCAATGGGTGGATTAAATCCATACAACTGCGTAACTTGTAGATCTAAAACAATGACACATGTAAAACTCATCATCACATCAATGACTTACAAACTGAGATACAAAGAAATACCATATGGATCTCAAGAAAAAGACACCAAATCAACTCCAAATCCGATTTGCCAAACAATTCCACTAGTCAAGGAATCCATCAAGAAAATATTGTAGAGATGATGAGGGACTAATGATTGCATACCAACATCTCCTCAATGAGAAAGTTGCAAACAACCTCCTTGAATCATGCACTAAACATGCATGCAAACCCACAACTATCTTTCATCTAGAACCACCTATTGATGTTTTTTATGCACCGCGAACACAATAAAATACCAAGGTATTCTATCATCTCTTGAACAAAGAAACTTTGAATGCTAAACAAAGTGATCAATCAAAGCAACTCCAAGGTTTACAATATGAACTATGAAACTTAATTGCATGGGATAGACTTAGTGAATATGGTGTGATTTTGCTGGAATCGCAAGGGGGCTTACATTTTTCTTGAACCCTACCAGAACTTGGACTCTACACTAACTTGCTTGGAAAATAAAAGACAAAAGAGATAAAGAATGACCTAGATTGACTATCAAATCAACAGTCGAGATAATATAGTGAAACCCTAATTAGGGCTTGTTATAACAAACTCCATTCTAGCCAATTAAATAATTACATTGAATAGGACACATGTCCACCTTGAATTCTAACCAATGAGGAAATAGGTTAGGTATGCTTGAACAAACTTTGATGTATTGCAATGTGTCACTAGCTCATTCATTAGATGAATCAAGTATGATGAACTTGGACATGTCAATGTGGCTTCACTTGATTAGGTTGACGATGATTGGATGCCAACTCAACTTGCCAAGTCGATCATCACAAAGCTTATGTGATTGAGCAATATCTCTTGATACTCAATGTTATCTAGTTTTCTCAACATGATGAAGGTGGTGGGACATATTCCCAAATTGTATCATCTAGATGATCAAGTCCTTAGCTTTTGATTAATTCTTCTGAAACTATCTACTTGATCATGTTTGTGTCCTTCCATCTTCCTGATAGTTCTTGATGATGCTCAACTTGATGATGCTTGGTCCTCCTTTTGTTTCATCTCCATACCGATGATGCTTGCTTCAACTTCATGGTGCATATACTTGACTTGAATGGCTTGCTTTGATGAAATCCTCTTTGTGGGGTAATTAACCTTGGTGAATATGTTTGATATAGACTTTGTAATGCCTAGGCTTGATGTAGAACCCACTTATTCTTGATCTATCCAACCTTGATCACCTTTGTAACTCTGACTTGAATACCTTGATCATTGGTGATTGATGTCTTACATATGGCCTATCGTGTTGTAGATCCCTTCATTTTAAAGCAATCCTTATTGATTTCTCCTTATTCTACTGATTGCTATTCTTGGATTTTTGAAGGGAATGCAAGATAGTCTTGTATTTCTTCCTTGTTGAATCCTCATAATATCTTGATCATCATTTGACATTGTCCTTGCGCCTTGAGATGCTCCTTCCTTTGTATTGCATTGTTGAAAGCTTTGAATAGGTTTAGCTCCTCATGTTGCCATCCTAAACTTGTGAATCTTGGTGTTGATATTGATGTGAAAACCCTCCATGATGCCAATGTCCTCTTTCATGCCTTGAAGCCTCCTTTCATCAAGTGTCTTCATCCTTGCATTGAAGCATGATGTTGGCATGCTCTACGTGCTGGGTAAGGTGTTCTTTTCCTTGTAATGAAGTCCTCATGACATCCTGAAAGCAAGAAAGAACATATCATGAATGAAATGAAAAACAAATAATGCATCACAAATAAATTTAATCTGATTTTATACCCTAATTCACAGACCTACTCCCTAATTCTTCTCCTCTTAATTGGTTACAAATTGAATTTGATGAGCATTTGATCTTTGTTTTATATGCTTCCTTTTTACCTTTGCCTTCATTTCACCTCCATAGGTCGGCCAACCCAATAATTGTTTATTAAATTCATGAATTTACCTTCCTTCTAGCTGACTTAAGGTGCTCTTCTCTTGCTGAGTGGGTTTGGACTCCTCTCATGCACAGATTTAGGCACAAATAACAAGAAGGTTTGCACAGATTGGGGTCGGCAATGTAGAAAATTACTGATTTTATCCTTTAAACGTTTGCATTTTTCCTCAAAATAAGGCCAACTTAGGGCTATTTTACCCCCGAGTGGGTTTGGAAGGCTCATATGCACAGACTAGATGTGAGAGAGAGAGAGAGGGTGAGAGGAAGAGATAATGACCTGGAGAGGGTAGAGAAAGAGAAGTAGAGAGGGAGAGAAAATGAGAGGGATGGAGAAAGAGACCTAGAGAGGGGAGAGAGAAGAGAGATAGTAGAGAGGGATAGAGAAGAGAGATAGAATAGAGATACCAATGCCAATCTTTTTCTATAAAAAATTTTTTTCTGAAAAATCGGCCTGTTGGGTCTCAAATCAACAGATTGGATAGGTTCTAAGGAAATGCCAACTCCTATGATCAAACCCTCCAATTGACTTGGCCAACTTATAGAGTGAACCTATTTGTTTACTAACTCTCTCACTTTAGGCTCTGCAGGACCTAGGCAGGTATACCTACTCACTAGTTGTTCCTTCAGCTAATGCTTTTTATAGCAGATTTAGTGTCTTAATCTGATATCTCCTAGTCTCAGAATGGCATAAGTTTCTTAAACAGATGATTTCAGATGTGTGTATTGATCTATGTATCTTGTAAAAGTATATATGTTACACTTTGGCTAAATTACCTTACTATACTTACTCTACTAATCCTAATGCTTAAAAGTAAAGGGTAATTGGGATGGTTAAAGGGTTTGTTTACAAATGATCAGTGCCTTTCCTCTTATTTGGGCTACAGAGTCTTATATTTCTTCAGGACTTATTGTGTAAACTTATGAGATAGTTTTTAAACCCACCCCCTCTCGACGAGTCTGTCAGTTACTATTTCTTATGAGCTCTACTTCAATGTCTATATTGTAAACCGCTTGAATGAATTTAACCCTAACTTTAAGAGACCATCCAAGGAAGAAATGCAGGGAACAATTAAAATTCACAAGTAAATCTTTTTTGATCCAAATCTACAATATGAAACACAAAATTTCACTAGAAGAACACAAATAACCTTATCTCCTTTAGATAATATCACAAGCAACTGCCTTTTGAAAATATGTTAACTCTCAACACATATGAGAAAGAAAATGCAACTGGTATAATTTTTGATAAAAAGTTTAAAAGTACAAAATTGCCTCCACCTCTTGTCTCTCTCTTCTCTCTTTTTCCATTTTACATCACACATATATATGTGTTTGAATGGTTTTCATACCCCTTTGGGTGAAAAGACACCCCCCTTTTAAATAAAAATAATTCCAAATCCCGAAATTGCCTTAGTTTATGTAATTAATTGTCACTTTACAAGTTGTTTAGGCATATTAGAGGTATTTTAAGGCTATTTTATGGGTATATAATGGATAAATGGTCTTTAAATGATGTAAATACTCCCTTTGGTGCTTCACACTCCATTTTTTATGCCCATTATTGTGTTTAAGTTATGGTTTCATATTGTGCAACAAATATAAAATATATTACTTGTACCTATTCAATATATATATATGTATATATATATTTAGAATTTTTCTTGCTCCTTGTCTTGGAATTTGGAATTCTAAAAATTGCAAATTTTAGGGTTCCAACACGGCCTACCATCGGATTTTTGACATCAAAGCGTAAAAATTCCGACAGAGGAGTGCCATCGGATGCACAGCATCCTCGTCGGAGCTCTCCTGGGGACTGTCGTAATTCCACCACCAAGGGGTTCAAATTACGATGGCCTCCAGGATAGTTCCGATGAGGATTCTGTGCATCCGACAACAATCCTCTATCAAAATTTTTACGCTTTGATGTCAGAATTCCAACGGTAGCTCGAGATTGAGATGGTATTCTTTCTGGGTATGAGTATCAATGGCAGCCATCAGAAAGGATGGGGCTGATGTCGGAATTGCGATGACCACAAGGATAGTCGGAACTTTCGACAAAAAGTTTTTGATGTCTTTTTTTGTCGGTAGTGCAACAAAAATGCGTCAGACTACCGACGATTTGCCATCAAAATTTTGACTCGAATGTATTAGTGAGGTTGCCGCTATGGGTCATGGTCCACAGTGCAGCTGTGGTCGTCCTTTGGGTCGCAACCCATAGGAACGGCCAAAGCCGCTCCCCTATGGGTTGTGGCCCACAGTGCAGTCGTGATCGCCCTATGGGTCACATCCCACAAGGACTATTGAAGTCGCTCCCCTATGGGTTGCGACCCATAGTGCAATCGGGCCGTTCAGTGGGTTCTAACCCGCAGGGAGCCTTGGGCTCCAATCCGGCCCAAGCTTGCATGCAAAATCTTTTTTTTTGTTATTATTATTTTTTTATATATAGAAAATATGTATATTAATATATGGTAATATATATGTATATATATATATATATAAAGATATGTATATATATATATGTTTTGATTTAGTAAAAGCAGGTATTTGAAAGGTACCCGAACCTTGTACAAGCCAGGAGAAAAGAACTGTGAGAAAGAAAAGTGCCCGATCACTTCAAAAAGACAAAAATATCCCACCGAAAGGGATCAACTTACATAACATATCATAAAAAACCATATTCTAATAGCGAAAGGAAATCACATCGACAGCAAAAAGATAGAACCAAGGACCCCTATAGAAATAGAGACAAAGACCTAAATACTTTTCATGATTTCCTCAGCATGAACAACCAATTGTTTCATGTTGTTTGTTGAGGTCTTTAATTCCTCCAGCTCACGGTCTTTGATGTCACCCTTGATCTTTGTGTTAGCTTTGGTCCTCTTTTCATGACCCTTCTTGTCTAGCTACTCTTTATCACCATCCTTCTCAGCATTGTTCTCAAACCTGTTAATTAGGATGTTCATGTTATCCACCGAAGCTTTGAGGATTTGAAAATTTTGGTCTACAATCTTCTTAACATTGAGTTCCATCCTATCGATTCTACTACCCAAGTTGTTCATTTTATTTTCCATTTCCTTGCTATCTCCCATCTCATTGACCTTTTTTTCCGTTTCTATGATTTTACCCAATATACATTTAATAGCTTCCGCATTGTGTAGAACAACAACCAGTTCTTTAACATGTTCTGCCAAGGGCTTATCACCAGCCGTAACTCTTGTGATAGCCTTTGTATCTATCTTCAAACTGTTGATATCCTTCACCATGGTAGCGATGGTCTCACAAAAATCTTTTAGAGTATCATTATCACCATTACCACTTTTATCCCCTTTATCCTCCTACAGACTTGTGGTATTCAAAACCTCAATGTTGTCCATCACTGAGTTAACCTCGCCTTCTTTATCCTGACCCTCATTCTTCTTTTTCTCTTCTGTATCCTCTTCAGAATCAACCAGAATATGGTTGATGTCTTTGTTGTTACCCTTTTTAGTGTTCTTCTTCTGAATCTGCTTTCCAGTTGCTTTCCCTTTCTTTTTTTTAATAATTTTTTTCTTAAAGGATTCAATTTCAGACTCTGACATATATATATATATATATATATATATGATATCAAATCTATAATATAATATATATTTGTATATATATATATATTCAGCAAAAAGGCATATGTAAATTTCTGAAATATTTTTAAAATTTATATGTATATTTTATATATGTTTATATATACATTTATATATATTTATATAAATGTATATATATACATATATTTTTATATACATATTCTCATGTCCATATATTTAATGTGATTTAAAGTCTGATCTGTTTAACCAGATTGTATAAACATTACAAAATCTATGCACAGACTTAATAATTTTTTTTTATTTTATATGGTAGCAACATACATGCTCATCTATTTTTCTTAAAAGAATACAACAACTTAGTTTTACATTTAAAACATTAGGCATTTACTTAAATAAAATATAATTCTATATATATATATATATATATTTGAGGATATATATACATATATATATATATGGTTAAATCTGCATTTTCATAGCTTAGAGAAGGATATTTTTAATTAAATAGAATAGAATAAATTTTATTTTCTTTCATACAATATCTAGATTAATCTATTTTCCACTACACATGCATTTTCAGAATAAAAAAATATAACAGTAATGATTTTATTTACGGTTGCAACTATCTTTTTCTAAATTACTCTTTATTAATAAACAACAAGATGTAATAAAAGATTAATATTAACTCTAAAATGTCTATTTATTTATTTTTTGTGTTTAAACTATAGACATAAGCAAATATTTCATTTCTTTTACTAATAACTCCACTACAACATTTAATTTATTTCATTTCTTTTTACATAACTACACTACTAAGATTTAACTATTTTCATTTCTTTTTCAATAGCTAATAAGGCAAAAATAATTTTGATTCCTATTTTATTTCAAGAAGTAAATATCTATAAGGAAATAACCCAAATATCTCTTTTTTTTCTTTTTTTGCAAGAATATATACTCAAGTAAAAATATATATTTATTACATGGCAAAACTAGTCAAATAGTTACATTTAGTACATCATGATTCCCTTCACTAGAATAGGAAGATAACAAAATCAAGCCTCTCATTTCTACTAAATGAAGGCTTTCCAAATACATTTATTTTCTTGCAGCTAAATACAAATAAAAATAGGATCAACCATAGCTTACTTTCCAATCTTTTCCCAAGCAAACCTGCAATAAAAGTTTGTAGGTTGTGACCATGGAGGCTCACCTCCCAACCTAGGCTTACATGAAGCCACCCCCGAGCTAGGAGAACCAAGGCTAAACAGGTTACACACAAGCTTAACACAAAAGCAAGAATAATACACAACACAACACTCCCAACCCAAGGATGAACAAAGTCACTTAGTGACTATAACTTGTGGGGTGAAGGTGGACCAAATACCCAGAGGAGAAATCTGCAAGAAGGAGAACATATTACCTTTGCAAGGCTTCCAAGAAGAGTAACCACAAGTTCCAAACTTGTCCCAACAAATTCTTATGTCCCCCAAGGCATACAAGCCAACAAACTCCCCTTATGACCCCCATTGCATAAGCATAAAACACTATGCAACAAGGGTCCCATAACCCTTGAGATTCACTCTCTTCCAAGAAGAGAGCCTCTACACTCTTAGGCTATCAAGAAACCCTTCACCCCAAGGCCACTCTACCCTCCCAAGGGTGAGTTTGGCCTTGAAAACTCCCAAATCAATAAACATGAAACAACAAAAGAAAACCACAAGAAGAATACATCCTTTTCAAAACAACAAAGAAACAACCCAAGACAAACTCATACATTCATTCATACACAAAGCAAAACATAAAAAGAAGTAATCAACCAACCTTAAATCCCGCAAATGGATGAATAAAAGTTGTAGGAGAGCTGCCCAAATCTACTATATTTTCCTTCTCAAGACTTAGCCAAAACTTCCATATCAAAATCCAAACTTCTCAAGAATCTATGTCTCCAAAAATGGAGAGTGGGTGATCAAACTTCTCCCTCTCAAACCATTCCCTAAGAAGACACTCCTCACTCTTTCCAATCCTCTTGGGAAGGGTGAGGGGTTTTAATAGGTTGGTCTTCCTAGCACCTTACAAGCTCTCTAGCCAAGGCACCTCAAAAATGTAAAAGAGAATGGGGAAGAGAAATATCACTCATTAGGAAGGTTGTCTAACCTAGGTAAGATCCTCAAAAGTTGAAATTCGGCCATCTTGAAAAACTCAAATTTTGGGGTGACTAAACAGTCACTAGGGAGTGGACACATGGCTAAAATTGGCCTTTACCCATAGGTACTGTTGGGTCTCAAATCAACAGATTGGATAGGTTCTAAGGAAATGCCAACTCCTATGATCAAACCCTCCAATTGACTTGGCCAACTTATAGAGTGAACCTATTTGGTTTCTAACTCTCTCACTTTAGGCTCTGCAGGACCTAGGTGGGTATACCTACTCACTAGTTGTTTCTTCAACTAATGCTTTTTATAGCAGATTTAGTGTCTTAATCTGATATCTCCTAGTCTCAGAATGGCATAAGTTCCTAGAATGGAGATATAGCAGATGAGTTCAAGATTGTTGTTGTAGAAGCTATTCGATCTATGTTTCCTAATTACTTCTGTTGCTTTAAAATAACAAATGATGAATATAATGATGAGTGTAATCTGTAATTAACCAGTGCCTTCTTTGCTGTTTGGGCTACAGAGTCATTGTACTTTCTTTAGGACTTATGGTGCGAGCCTGTGAGACAGTTTTTTAATCCATCCCTTTATGGACCTGTCAGTTATTATTTCTTTTGAAACCAGTCAAATGCTTATATTGTATGTTGATTGAATGAATTTAACCCTAACTTTAAGGGACCAATCAATTAAGTTTTGCGAGGAACAATTACAATTCACGAGTAAAACTTTCATTTCAACATTATAACATAAAGCATAACTTTAATTTCAAGAATATGAACAACCTTATCTCTTAGATAATATCACAGACGATTGCCAAAACAAAGTGAAATAATCCACAACACATACGCAAAGAAGAAAACAATTGATCATAACATGTATTCCATTATGGTTTGTATAATAGAAGACTTACAGGCTGTCACACATTGCTATCTTTCTCTTATCTATTTTTGTCTTTTTTTTATATTACAAAAACCATTCTCATATATATATGGGAACGAAAGCTAATCATGAAAAGACACGTCTTTTCGAAATGTTAATCATTAGTTTGAACGTCTCTAACAAACTTAAGCAAAAAGAGATTAAGAATTCCTAAATGATGAATATAATCATCATCTTTAAAGGTTTTGATTTTAGCACTTTGTTTCCTCAATTCTTCTCCTTGCGACAGATATTTGAATATCATCTGGTTGACGGTAGGGGCCATGTCTTTACTTCGATCCATTTCTGACAAAGCCCAATCTTTGATGTTGATAAGCTCATTCCGCAAATCCTCCAGGGATATTACTTCTCCTTCTTTATAGATTGAGGGCATTCCAATAGGTCTCCCATCATCCAATTCCTTAAGATCCTTTTTCAACGTATCTTTGAGTTTAACATGATTCTCCATGTACGCTATCCCTTCAGTCTTCTCCTCTGGCGTCATTGTATTAGCACTATTTAGTACTTCATGCAATCGTGCTTTTAATCTCTCATGCTCTGTTAATGCCTTTATAGTTCCATTGTACACCTTCCAATATGGTTCAACATGCGAAAGCATGGTGTTGAATTGATGTCCAATGATATCATTGACCAATTTGTCCATCTTTTGTTGGATACTATTTGCCCATTTGGTAGCCTTATCTGCTTGATATTTCCAGTACAGGGCATCAGAAACATCATCCAAGCTACGTCCTGTGGGGTATGAGGTGTATTCGCTTATGGGAGTCCCTGTCTCAAGTTGCAATATTTTTGCTTGCAACTTTTGATTCTCCTCTTTAGATTTTTCGTACAACCCCTTATAGGTGATGTTCTCTCTGACCAAAAATTCTGTTTGGTCCAAATTTAATCTGGCAACATCCAAGTTTAATTTGGTAGTGACCCTAGGGTCAGTCTTTCCAACCTGATGAACCATGAGATGTCCAAAGGTTTCTTCAATATCTACAATAATAGGCCTTTTTCCCTTTGGATATAATGCCCATTGTAGGAGAGCCTTCTTATCAGGATCATATCCGGAGCCTAGGAATAATTTGTCTATTTCCTGAGGCAACACCTGTTGATTCAAGTCTTGCTTTTTCAAGAATCTGTCAAACAGAAGTGCTGAATTTATATCCCAACCAGAAAAGATGATTACACCGGCCTCTTTTAATAATTTTCTCCCTTTCTCAGGGGTCATATCTTTCATGAGGATATCAATTTCATCCTGCAGTCTCTTCATCTGTTCTTCTTCTGGCCTTCCAGCCATGCTTCGTTTCACATGAGCCCCTTTATACTGGTATAAAAATGAAAGGAATTCCCTTGAAGAGGCAAATCCATCATCAGCAACAAAATCTTCATGCTCTGTCATCCTGATATCAACTACATCTTTAATGTTAATCTCACCAGTGTCCACATTCATCTCTGCTTCAAAACCAGGAGGATAATCTTCTCTAGGGGAATCAACAGGGATACTACTAGCAGTTGATTTTGGTGACATGTGAGCCAATGGTTGACTATCCTTCTCAGTGTTGATAAAATGAAGGAATTGTGGGGGCACTCTATGCATGATTTCTACTTCATGTTGAAGTAGCTTTTTGGCTATTTCCAGAGGATCTTGGAGGTTTCCAAGTAGATCTCCATCTACCATCCCCCTTGCCCTTTTCCATTTGAAGGCCTCCCAAGTCATCTCACTCCTTTCTCTCAAAACCCTAGCCTCCTCTCTTTCAAGGTTCTTGATCAAGTCATCTGGCATTTTGGCCACATGGATTCCAGCTTTTAGTTTTTGTGATGCTCTGGCAGCTCTTATATATCCCTCTGGATCAAAGTTCTCTCTAGGTTCACCCAGGGTCATGCCATAGTAGTCTAATTTATTTTGAAGTAAATGGTAACTTTTTGAACTTTTAACAATGAAATCAGAAAAAACCAATAAACCTGGAACGATGGACTGTTTACCGAAATCTGTAAGGTGTTTGGCACTGACAGTAGATAATTGTCTTACAATCTCCAGGCTAGCCACCCTGTTTGGTACTGTAATTGGAAGCATGTGTGGTTTTCCTTCATACCCAAATATCCTGATTTCTGTATGATTATCGTAGCAATACCAATCACCCCAATTGTGGTCAATCTGGGACTCCGGAGAGAAGTCTTTTGGCCTGAGGAATCTTTTAATTTCAGGGGACAGAGTATAATCCCTATGTTGCCCAAAGGCCGCACTAAGGGGTTTCACAAAATATTCCTGAAAGTGCCAGTATTGGTTGTTCATGAATCTCTGATCCCATGCAGAAACCCACAATTGAACTGGTTTCTTCAAACCATTCTTATCATAAGGTCTGATGCAGAAATCATCTGACCAGAAATTGATTTCTTGTCCACAATAAAGAATAATATGCATTAACAAAGAGTACAATGAAAAATGGACATTCACAAGGTCTCCTTTTAACTTCTTCAACCCGTGATTTAAGGCATCTGCAACATAAGTGGCATAATCAAATGACCTAGGGTCTTTTGATTGTAAGTCAGCACACAGAACCATGACCCCAATATTCATGAGAGGATGAGCCTCTAAGCCTAATACTTGGGCTGCAACATAATATGTATACTTAAAATATGGATTGAAGTGGTTGACATCAAACGACACCTTGTCATTTTTGCTGAATGGAACAAAGGACCCACCCACTTTCGGTCAGTGAATAGGTAGTCTCCATGTCCTGTAGATGTTTTCCATGCTAAAGAATTCTTGTGACAGTTTCTGCATATCGATTCTATCCTCTACTTCCCATTCAAGATCAAATACCATATCAATAGTTTGTTTGTTAATCACCACTAAGGGATTCCCTCGGTAATCGCATATGGTTTTGGTTCTAGGATTATAACAATCTGCCAGAGCTTTCATTAGTTCAACATCCACAAACACGTTTGGGACTACCAATTTCCCTAAGTTCTTCTTCCATAGATTACTTATGGGCTCAGGAGCATCCCTTCTTTTGTAGCTAAATAGGAACAATTCATGTCCCCTGATTTCAGTCCAAATGTCTCCCAGATTTTCAAATCTATCCTCCAATCCTTCTTCCTCACTTTTGATCTTTTTAGACCTTACACTAGATGTGGGACATTGGTCTAGCAAATCTTGAGTCAGAGCTCTCCCTTCCTTCTTCTGTCTTTTGGGCTTCTCTTCAGGGTTTAGCTCTTTTCCTTTCCTACTCTTTTTAGAAGAAGAAGAAGAAGGTTCCATGATTTCAGCAAATACGAGAGACAACACTTACTTGGAAAAATGTCTAGCTCTTCTGATTGTCGTTCACGAATTTTCGCAAGTTCTTCGCAATTTTTAGTCTCTTGGCATCAATCTGGCTCCTATGAAAATTCGATCAGTTCAGCTATAATCGTATAGGCAACTTGTGCATAGTTAATGTCTCTGCATCTACAATGGCTACTCAAGTGTTTAAACTTAATTGCAGATGTGACATTCTTCACTTGGGCCTTTAACTCTTTCGCGAGAAGTACAGTTCGACCAAAACGATCGTAATTCAAGTTTTTGATGAAACCCTTGTCTTCGGTCGAGCGTTTTGATCTTTCATCAAAAGCCCATTCTCCTCGATATTACCTTTTCAGTGAGTAACCCATGTCGAGAAGCCATGTTCAAGACTCATCGAAATCATCTTTTCATCGATAAACTTTCTGTTGATAAGTTATTCGCAAGTTTCATCGAAATCATATTTCGATGAGTTTCGTTCTTTGGTGAAAGCTTGTGCAAGCTCTTCGAAAGTCTCACTCCTTCGATATTCCCTTTATCGATGAAACACTTCAGTTTTTGTTCGATATAATGTTGTCGATGAGATCTGCATTTCGATGAATGCTTTATGAGTTTCTTCGGCAGTTGTTTCTCCTCGAAATCACTTTTTGCCTTTTGCTTTTCACTTTTCGATGAAACTTGGGCATCGATGAGTGGCTTCCTTTATTTACCGAAAGTGATATTCTGCCGAAAACCTTTTGCATAGTGCTTTACACGTCATGCTCTATTTTGATGAAAGCACTCTTTCGATGAAACTCCTTTTGAAATGCTCGATACAATTTCTTGGCCGAAAATCTTTAGTCTTCATGCTTATGGAAATATATTTTTTTTTATTTCAAATATAGTGTTCAATAGGTACATAATATGGTCCATTAAAAATGCCCCTAACCAGACCTTAGGAGTTAGTTTAACCCTCTAGAAACTCACCCAAAGTTTACCTATGGGTCAACTTTGAGTTGACCTTTCTAATGGGTCCCTATCCAAGACATTCTTGGGACCCTACTAGGATATTTGAAAAATGCATTAGTAAAACAAATTCCTTCCAAGGGACATGTCACTGCCAACTCACTTTACAAGACATGTGTCAAGTGACACCACAAAATTACACATTACTTAAATACACATGGCAATGTCCCTTTTTCTGGAATTAATAAATTTAACAATTTTCAAATTAAACACACATCCAAGCATAAACATTTACAAATTAAAACACATTTACACACGAGGTTTTGTCTCTCCAAATAGACAACCCTTTGCTTCACAAACGCACATAGGTTTAGGCTTGATTCTCTGAATAGTTTTCATGGTAACATGGATCAGTTTTCCTGCACATCTCACTTTGCACATTAGTAATTCCAAAAATCACATATAATATTATCATATGAAAAGAATAAAATTTAGACATTTGCATACAATTTCAATTATAATAATCATGTTTCCAATTATCTAATAAAATCCACATAAAATAATCTACTAAATGGCATCATCATAATCATCATGAAATTTAATCATTTATAAATCATGCATCCATAATTTCTAGTATAAAAAATAAAGTATTGCAAATCAGAGATAAATGACATAGACCATATCAATGTTATCCAATCACTGGATCATATAGAATCTATGTCCATAATGCATCAAAATATAGTATCAATAATAGGTCCAACATGAAAATAACTGAAATGCTATGACAGATCGGAGTAGGGCCTCACACTTGGTGAGTCAGATCTTGCCATGTGGCGATTTTTGGCATGAGGTAACTAGTGAAGGAAGCAATGCCAAAAAAAAGTGGGGCACTGTAGACATGGCACAACAATCAAAAAGAGAAGCAACAATGGTGGGAGTGTTGTCGGGGAAGACAACGATGGTAGGAAATGACCCGAGAGGACAGTGTTGGAGTGGGAGGATAGTGGGAGTTGGCAGGAGTCGACGTGAGTCACCAGAGGAAGGGCACGCATCGAAAATAAGCCATTGGCGGGGAAGTAAATGTCGGCCGAGGAGGATGAAACCGCTGCTTCTGGAGAAGAAGAGGTGGCCGATTGCCAGTGACTGTCGGAAGGACAAGGCCAAGAGTGGAGATGAAGCTGGAAGGTGCAATGTTCATTTGTCGGTACGGTGGGTGGTGGCCGGTAGAAATAAGTACACCTTGTAAAAGCTGTGGAAGTGCATGGTGATGGGGGGAGGGGGACCCCCAGTAAAAGAATATATATATATATTTTTTGAAGATTTTTTTTTCTAAAATATAAAAACACTTAAAAAATTGAAATATAACTACGAAATAAATAGTGAGAATTTAAATAGAATATTCGCAGAAAAAAATTTATTCATATTTTTTTTAAAACAAGATTGTACCGTACAACCTAATACACTGATTTTTTTCAAAGCCCCAAAATTGATTTTCTCCCAATATAGCCGAATTTATACTCATTTTTTATGGAAACGGCCTTCTAGACTCAACCGTGATCTCCAAATCGCTATAGAATGCCCCGAAAAATAGTATCTCCTCAGATCTAAAAAATAGAAGCCTCTAAAATAAATAATCAATGAAGCCCTATATGCTCTGATATCATGTGAGATTTTTCCAAGACCAAGAGCTCAATGAAAAGTACAAAATAGAGACCAAATATTGATAGGAATAAACTGTATTCTATCAAGATGAAATACTAATCAACTGGATCATCAAAATCTACATACAATGAATATGAGCCTGTTTATATAGACAAGGCTATATGGATATGTGAGCAGACAAATATGACATATGGCTCAATAAGAAACAAGGGTAGGTAGGAAATAGGTGTGGTAGGTAGGAGAAACAATAAAATATTCCACATGAGGTGGATCACCCACCGAAGGTGGAATTATCATCCCACAATAAGTGGATATGATAAAGTAATAATAAGATCACACCATAAAAGGTGGAAATCTCCTACAACACACTATCCTAATGTGGCACAAACACCCAAGTGTCTCATATGCAAACTACTATGATATGCATGCACCTAAGTAAACTTAAGTAAAGTGTAATTATACCCAAGATGAATAAATAATTACACCAACAATACTGTTACTATTGATATGTCAAAGAATCTGGTATTTCATTTCAAATCAAAACACATTTTTATAAGGTAAAATTTATTGAAGGAAAAGGTTGAAGCAAAGGAAGTTAGATTGGTTTTTGTGCCTACTAAGGAGCAGAGTGCAGTATTCTAACTAAACAATTGCCTAAAGATACTTTTGAATATCTTAGAGATCAATTGGAGGTTACCAACCCTCCAGAAGAGACTTGGAGATGCAGGAATGCATCAATTCGGTAAGATTATTAGATATTTTATTTGATCTTGGTTGATGAGATGATGGTACTACTCAGGGGGAGTAGTCAGTTGTTTGGTTCAGTATTTTTGATTTGGTATCCATTCTTTGGCATTGATGTCAAAGGGGGAGAGATGGTATTCATGTGAAAATCAGTCATATCTTTGGGGGAGATTGTTGGTATTCCTCGACACTTGGATGTTTTTCACATTCAATGTTGCCATCAATTCCAAAGGGGGATATTGTTGGCAATATGTTGGATTTAGTTAAGTGTTGTCATTGATGTCAACATTGTATCCTGGTTGGAGGCTATTCCCGTTGGACCTATCATGGTTAGTCTTGGTGATCATCTTGGTTTTGGCTATGATTATGATCTGGCATGATCAGATCTCTAGAATTGGTTTGAGATGCTTACTTTAGATGGTTATTTGTTTTCCATATTCTGTTGGTTGATGTTTTGGTGCTCTGGTAACTATCTCTTATGTTCCTGGTTGGTATTTCCCAGTACTGGTTAGCTTTACCAGTAAGAGATATTTCATGTTTTGGTCAGACGATTTTTGTTTGGCTTATGGAATAGGTTTCTATCATGCTGAAGGTTCTTCTTGATCATATTCCAAGTGTTTGGTGACTTTGCATTGGATGGCGTTCTATTATGGTGGTCCTATGTTGGCATTTTTGATGATGATATTGTGATTGTCATTACTGGACACACACTTGCTTTAAGATCACTTTTTGTATGTATGAGTTATGCTCAACCGGTATTTTTTCCAACCGGTATTATGTATTATTATAGTATTTAGACTATCAGTGTTTTGTAGAAAGGGTTTACCGATATCAAGCGGTATGATGACCCAAAGCGGTATGAAGTCCTCAAGCGGTTCGAGGATATCAAGTAGTATGAAGGAACTAAAGTGGCAGTTGTCATTTTTCCCAGTCTTCATTTTTGACAACTAGTAATCAGTAAATGTATGAACCGGTATTACTCTGTGATGAGTTACCAATCAGTATTTTTGTGATGAGTTATCATCCACCGACACTTTGGCAGTACCGACACTTTGGCAGTGATTCTGCGTCATGTTACCAAATGTGTCTAGATGCACTGAACCTAGGAATTTGCAATGTAATCCTATTGGACCGACATGAAATCAAATTGTTTTATAAGGACATCATGTCTAGGGTTTTAGGAGTTGTTAGGGTTTTAGGTGGTTGATGAGTTTTTTTTATGTGCGATCATAGAAGAGAAGATTAGGTCTGTGTGAAGAAGTAGAGTGTGGAGATATTGAAGACTGAAGTAATGCTGAAATGCATTAACAATGATCTATCAAGGATCTAACCAAGCATACTGTGCTAGTATTTAGATCACTCACTTGTTGAGTACTCACATCTTTGACAAGTCTGAAACCCTTAACTAGGTAGGCCTGGCAAAGCCTTTGTAAATCCTCTAACAAGGTGGTTCACAATTGTGGATCTAAAATCCTCTCACAAGGTAGTCTTTAATCAGACTTATCTCCTAATAGAGATTGAGATTCCTAATAGGATCTGTTCTGGTGAAGAACATTTTATGACCTTAATCGGTCTGACCTTAACCAGTCTGGTTTCTATTCTGCAGATAGTTACTTGTGAGTTTCAGCTCACCATGGTTTTTCCCATTTGGGTTTCCACATCAAAACCTCTTGTGTTATGGTGATTGTGCTCCTGTGGGTGAATGCCTTATTTTCTGTTTGGTTTGCATTTGTTTTAACTGGTTTGTTAGTAAATCTATTATATCGATTTACTGCTAAACTGTTTAAGTATTTGAGTTCAGTATTTTTTAGTATACTAATTCACCCCCCCCTCTTAGTATTCATCAATTGGTATCAGAGCCAACCTTTCTATAAGTTTAACCACTTGAAAGGATATATGGGGGAATACACTGTGAGGGAGCTTACTCATCGTCTTACTTAGACTAAGAAATCCTTTGATGAACTTAAAGTCAAATATAAAGCCTCTCTAGCAAAGAGAAGAGAGCATGCTGAGAAACTGATGGAGCTCACTGAAAATAGTTCTTCTGATGAAGTAGACATGGAAGCCCTAGTAGAAGAAGTTGAAAAATTGAATGAATCTAATGCTAACCTAAGAAGGGAACTGGAAGGACTGACTATAAGATTGTGCCAAGAGCTTGAGAACTAGAGGAAAGCTGAAGATCTAGTAAAAGACAAAGATCATGAGATCTCCAAGCTGAAGCAAGAAATCAGTGCCCTTACCGCTCATCTCCAAGACAGTAATGTGGAAAAAGAAGAAATGCAGGGTGAACTAAACATGGCTAGTTATGAGAATGCAACCTTGAAGAAATCCAATGCTGCTATTTCCAAGGAACTCATCGAGTCAAAGGAAATACTTGCCAAATTCAATAAGAGTACTGTTAAGCTAGAACACAAGTTTGAATCAACAAAACCGGTAAAGAATACCACTAGACTTGGTTTTTCTGGTTATGAGGTGTAATACCCTAAAAATGGTCATCTAAACCATGGGCCCCTAATCTTGACAACATCACCAAGATCCTAACCAAAGATAATTAAATCAACCTTGAGCACATTATTAATTCTTTAATCATCAAATATCACATGGCAAATCAATTACTCAATATTAATTAAATATTCATTTAATTAATTGAATCATTTCCAAGAATATCATTTTGATCAATTATCTTATTTAATTTATTAAATATCCTTGCATATTTAATTAATTAATAAATTGCCATTTAATCATGCAAAAAAGAATTAATTTATTACAAAAGAGGAATTAATTACAAAAAAAAGAATTGAATTGAAAGAGAAATCAAACTTGAGATATTATTTATTTTTCTAAATTTAGAACTGTAAGGTCCCGGAGACAACTGAGAGAGGGGGGGTGAATCAGTTGTCAAATAAATTCAAACCAAAAACAACTTAACTAACTTAATGCTTAATACCGGTAAACCAGTCTAATATACCGGTAGACAACTTTAAGAGTTAATTGCACTATCGGTAAGGATTAATGCATGAAACAAAGAGACAAAGTCATCCACAACACATAACACCAATATTTGTACATGGAAACCCTGTAAGGGGAAAAACTACGATGGGAAACCTTACCCACAATCAGATGATACTACTACATATAGTAAGTGTATATAAATGGGGTCTGCATATGCAGAAAGGCCAAGCACCTAGAGCTCACTGCTCAATCACAAAATGGGAGTCACACTGACTACAATTGGATGGTTAAATCCAATAAGAATGTACTACTCAAAATAGCATCTTCATATGCTGGATTCAGTACCGGTGTAGTTCTGATATGCTTTTATTAAAACCTAGCTTCACCTTCAAATGATGTTTGTGTCTATAGCTCTGCTTAATCTCGCATATACCTTCTTACAATCCCTTTTTCGCATTCCATCTATGATCTTACAAATAAGATCTTATATCTATACCATAACCTAAGACCAATTTTAGTAGGTCGGCTCTACAAGATATTACAATAAAAGATTTTACAAACAATATAATATCCGATGCAATAATCGATTCAACATGTCAGCTTAATGCATTTACAACAATAATTAGTCATCTCCATAGCATGTCGTGTTGATCTGGAAAAGATAAACCTATCGGTGCATAACCTAAACCTATTTGCTGGTAACAGCAAATATGCAAATATGAGTATACCAATAACCAATTCTCCAAGACAAGATGTCCAAATGATGTCTTCGACATTACCAAGTGTTTTCCATGCCATTCCAAGTGCCGGTGATCATTATATCTTGCCGATGTACCATATACCAGTGATTGTGTAAAAGTCACTTGCTTGTCGGTGAATGTTTGTTGGATCTTCGAAGTGTTATAGTTTTAGTAGGTGTTGACATCAATGACAAAACCATACCAAAATACCAACAATCTCCCCCTTTGGCATTGATGACAACACAAGATGGAAAAACCATCAAAGTGCGAAAATAGAAATCCCAAGTACCAAAAACCAACAATCTCCAAAGAAAAGATCATAACCAAAAATCAAAATACAGATATAGAGAGTAATAATCTTTCCCAAACAACAATCTCTCCCCCTGGGAGCAACATGTGTTTTCCTTGTGTTTTTCCATACCAATCTCTCCCCAAAAGATAATGTGTTTTTCCATAGATATCACTCCCCCTTTGACATCAAATGCCAAAGTTACAACAAAACCAAGTTCATATACAAAATACCAACCAATTCAATATACCAACTGCTCCCCTTGAGAAGTAGCTTCCTCATCAAAGCCGGAAATAAAAATATTTCTCTGTTAATTCTATCAGTTGATGACAATCATCAACTGTCTAAGTCTCTACCAGTGGGGGTATGACTCCAAGCTAATCTCTGAGATATTCAAAAGTCTCCTTAGGCAAAGGTTTATTGAAAATATTTGCAATCTTAAAAAGAATTTTATTTCTCCAATCATAGACATTTCAAATTCTTGCTGCATTTTAATAGAGAATTATTTACATAATCCATCTTCTCCTCCAAAGATTATATCATCAATAGATACTTCTATAACCAAGATGTCATTATTAGTCACTTTATAATATAAATTGTTGTCTGCATTACCTTTAGAAAAACCAATCTTCAAAAGATACTTATCCAATCTTGCATACCAAGCTCTTGGAGCTTGCTTCAATCCATACAAAGCTTTTCTTAACCTGCAAACCATATCTTTGTTATCTGTCAAAGAAAATCCATCAGGTTGTTCAATGTAAACTTCTTCTTCAAGATCTTCATTAAAAAATACACATTAATATCCATTTGATATACTTTGTAGTTCTTATGTGCTACAAAAGCCAAAAATAATCTAACTGCCTCAATTCTAGCTATCGGTGCAAAGTTTTCATTGTAATCAATTCCTTCTTTTTGAGAATATCCCTTACACACTAGTCTTGCTTTATTTCTGATAACCTTACCATCTTCATTAATTTTGTTTCTGAATATCCATTTGGTTCCAATTACATTTTTATCTTTAGGTCGGGGAACTAATGTCCAAGTGTTATTTTTATCAATTTGTTCTAATTCTTCTTCCATAGCTTTAATCCAATATTTATCTTCACATGCCTCATTAACTGATGATGGTTCAATTTGAGAAATAAGACATACCTCTTCATTTTCCAATCTTCCTCTTGTCATAACTCCTTTATGCTTGCTTCCTATTATCTAATCTTCAGAATGATTCAGTCTTACATACCGGGGTGTCTTTGTTTGCTATTGTTCTTCAGTTAGTGTGGAATTTTCAGATGATACCGGTGTAACTGGATCTTCATTCTATATCGGTGGATTCAATGTAGGTTCATTTGTCAAAATTTTTGTTGTCGGTTCAAAGTCTATATACCTTGAAGTTCCTCTGAATTGTTCATCAATCTTTACATTTGTACTTTCAACAATTTTCTGCAATCTTTTGTTAAAACATCTATATGCCTTGCTCTTAGATTAATAACCAAGAAATATCCCTTCATCACTTCTAGGATCAAATTTGCCAATATACTCATCTCTTCTGATATAACATTTACTTCCAAAAAATCTGAAATATTTAAGAGTGGGAGTCATACCAAACCATAGTTCATGAGGGGTCTTACCGGTTTCACCTTTGATGTGAACTTTGTTGAATGTATAGACCGTTGTACTGACTGCCTCTCTCCAATATACATGTGGTAAGTTTTCTTCTGATAACATACTTCTTGCTGCATCCAAGATAGTTATCTTTTTCCTTTCAACAACTCCATTCTACTGTGGTGTCTGAGGTGCTGATAGTTGTCTTCTGATTCCATTTACTTTACAAAATGTATTAAATTCCTTAGATGTAAATTCTCCTCCTTGGTTTGATCTTAGACATTTGATTTTCTTACCGGTTTCATTTTCTACCATAGCTTTGAACAGTTTGAACTTTCCAAGTGCTTCTGATTTTTCTCTGACAAAAGTAACCCAACACATTCTAGAATAGTCATCAATGATTAACAAGAAATATCTATCACCTTGTAAGCTTTTAGTTCTAGATGGACCACATAAATCGGTATGAATTAAATCAAGAGCATTATTGGATTTTTCTAGAATACTTTTGAAACCAGCTCTAACTTGTTTTCCAAATTGACATTCCTTACATATTGTATTGTGAGGTTTGACAATTTTAGGTAAATCTCTAACTGCTTTAATAGTACGGATTTTCATCATGCAATCAAAGTTTACATGACAGAGTCTCTTATGCTATAGCCAAATTTCATCAATATGTGCAATTAAGCATGTATTTTCATGATTTTTCAAATGAAAATATTACCTCTAGTCTGATTACCAGTTGCAATTTCCAAACCAGTTCTATTCATGATTTTGTATTTTCCATTTTTGAATTGTAACTGAAATCCTTTCTCAACTAATTGACCAACACTCAAAAGATTATGATTTAATCCTTCAACATAGTAAACATTATCAGTATTATGCTTACCATCAAGAGATATTGTACCCTTACCTTTGATCAAACAAGCTTTATCATCTCCAAATCATACAAAGCCTCCATTGTATTCTTGAAAGTTCAAGAATTTTCCTTTATCTCCTGTCATATGATGTGAGCATCTTGAATCAATGATCCACTCATCCTTTACTTCAACTTTAGTTGCCAAGGCCTGTTCTACCAGTTCAGCAGTAGGTTCCAGTTGATCTTCTGTTATAGCAACAAAAAACCATCCATTGTCTGTCGGATCCTCATCAGAATCATCAGTCACTCCTTCATTAGTAATGTAACAAGATTTGTCTTTATTCTTCTTAAATTTGTATCTCTGATATTTAGGGTTAGGCTTGTATGTTCTTCTAACTTCTTCTCTTAGTCTAGCATGTCTATTAGGGAATCTTGAATCCATATGACCAATCTTATTGCAGTTAAAACATTTAAAGGGTGCTTTACCTTCATACTTACTTCCAACTGGACCTTTAGGCATTTTCCTTGCAAATAGTGCTTCAAGTTCTTCATTTTCTTTCCTGCTTTCTTCAAGTTCTCTTGCATAAAAGGCTTTCCAATCAGATTTGTCAAATGATGGTGTAGATGATGTTGATTCTTTAAAGGATAAATCTGTCTTTATAGTAGCAACAGGACCAAATTATTCAATTTCAAAAGCTGAAAGTTTTCCAATCAATGTATCCCTAGTTACTGATGTATTAGGCATTGTTCTTAACTCATTTATAGTAGTAACTTTCATTTTATATGTCAGTGGAAATCCTCTTAAAACTTTTGAAATAATTTCATCCTCACTTAAGGTTCCTCCACAACATTTAATACCCAAAACAATCTCATTTACTCTTTCCATAAAAGCAGAAATCCTTTCATCTTCTTCCATTTTTAGATGTTCATACCTGACCCAGAAGCTTTCAAGTTTTGCAATTTTGACTATGGAATCTCCTTCATTCAGTGTTTCTAAATGATCCTAAACAGCTTTAGTAGTAGACCTATCTGATAATCCCATGATTTGTTGATCTGATAATGCACTCAAAAATGCTTCTCTTGCTTTGCAATCATTTTCTTCATCCTTTCCCAAGGTAGGTGGATTAGGTTGACCAGGAGTAGGAGCAATATAACCATTCTTTGTAACATCCCAAATATCCTTTCCAATGCAAATTAAATGTGTCTCCATTCTGATCTTCCATATGCCATAGTTGGTTCGATCAATTTTAGGACTATCCTTCCTGAAATAGTTAGTAGACATTGGATCTCCTCAAGCTGTTAAACTTCTACAAAAGAGGACTAAGTTCTGATACCAATTGTTAGGTCCTGGAGACAGCTAAGAGGAGGGGGGTGAATCAGTTGTCAAATAAATTCAAACCAAAAACAACTTAACCAGCTTAATGCTTAATACCGGTAAACCAGTCTAATATACTGGTAGACAATTTTAACAGTTAATTGCAGTATCGGTAAGGATTAATCCATGAAACAAAGAGACAAAGTCATCCACAACACATAACACCAATATTTGTACGTGGAAATCCTGTAAGGGAAAAAACCACGATGGGAAACCTTACCCACAATCAAATGATACTACTACAGATAGTAAGTGTATACAAATGGGGTCTGCACATGCAAAAAGGCCAAGCGCCTAGAGCTCACTGCTCAATCACAAAATGGGAGTCACACTGACTACAATTGGATGGTTAAATCCAATAAGAATGTATTGCTCAAAATAGCATCTTCATATGCTGGATTCAGTACTGGTGTAGTTTTGATATGCTTTTATAAAAACCTAGCTTCACCTTCAAATGATGTATGCATGTATAGCTCTGCTTAATCTTGCATATACCTTCTTACAATCCCTTTTTGCATTCCATCTATGCTCTTACAGATAAGATCTTACATTTATACCATAAGCTAAGGCCAATTTCAGTAGGTCGGCTCTACAAGAAATTACAATAAAAACATTTTACAATCAATACAATATCCGATGCAATAACTAATTCAACATGTCAGCTTAATGCATTTACAACAATAATTAATCATCTCCATAGCGTGTCGCACTGATTTGGAAAAGATAAACCTGTCGGTGCATAACCTGGACCTATTTGCTAGTAACAACAAATATGCAAATATGAATATACCAATAACCAATTATCTAGGACAAGATGTCCAAATGATGTCTTCGACATTACCAAGTGTTTTCCATGCCATTCCAGTGTTGGTGATCATTATATCCTGCTGGTGTACCATATACCGGTGACTGTGCAAAAGTCACTTGCTTGTCGGTGAATGTTTGTTGGATCTCCAAAGTGCTAGAGTTTTAGTAGGTGTTGACATCAATGACAAAACCATACCAAAATACCAACAAGAACTTGAAATCAGAAAAGCAATTTAATTGAATTATTGAATTATTCTCTAAAATTGGAACTTAAAGCTTTTCAAAAAAAGAAGTTCAGTTGCATTGAAAAGACTCTTTTCTTGAATAAATAAAAGAATTATCTATTTTTATCACAAATGCATGGAATTAATTTATTATTATTTCCAATGCAACTTGGACTTCTAATTTGAATGCATTTCAATTAAACTATAATTGGAATCTATCTCAAGGTTAACTTAACCTGATTTCTCAATTATTTTCAATTAATTCTAAATTGAGCTTTTCTCTTGGTAGTTCTCTATAAATTTAGTTTTCAGCTCTCATTCCAATTGGCCCTAGAGATTTTTGAGAACACACTTGGAGATTATTATCACACTAATTTCGCTCTAGAGCCATTGAAGATTATTGTGCTTTTTTAGATTATTTCCATCCATTATTGCTTGAATTGATTTTTGCTTGAATTATTCATCCATCTCGCATCCATATAGTTAATATCATATAGATTAAATCCTTCATCTTGGTGTAGTCTAGTCACTGGTATTGCTTATAACAATCTGAGAGCAATCTTATACTCGCATCTTTTAGAAGGCAATTAGTCTCTTTGTTATGGTTTTTTTACTTATTGATTATTGATTACTAACCATGCATATAATGACTTAATTGAAGTGTTGTGCTTGTAGCTTATAGACCACTTTTTTTATAGACACATTTATGGCACCCACCATGGGGCATGAGACTACATTTTTCTGCCTCCAAGACTGACTGCTTTGTATTTTGTTATTTTCTAGATTTTGGATTTTTTATTTTTTTTCGTCTGTACATCTCGTACGACAATTCCCATAGGCTGAAATGACAAACTGCAGGTGTTGTACGAACTAGAATCCTATCTCGTACGAGTTGGGATCCTGTATTGTATGAGTTTTTATATTATCGTACGACTCTGTATTTTCTAGTTAAAAGACAAATTTCATGATTTTTATTGATTATTCTGATGACTGACCCTGATTGTTTATCTGTCTATCTCAGAATTTCTCACAGCCTAATCAGTTTTTGTAGAACACTTGTCAAAGAATATGCTTGTCGCACAAAGACAATATGACTACTGATTCGTTGTCTTTGTAGGTTGCCTAATGAGAATCGACTAAACATCATGTATTCTTTAAATTCATTTTTTAGGAACCTAACTTGCTATCTGGTTAAAGAAAAAAATCTGTCTTTTGTGTTTTTAGAATATTTTGAGAGGTAGGAGAGTATGCTCTTGTCTTTTTCTAGACAATCAGAAATCCAAACCCTTGAGGCTTTTTCTTTGTTTGAGATTTGTACATCTTTAGCAGGCCTACCCTCCCGAGGGGTTGAAAAACTCTTAAAGCCATTACGACCAGTGTGAGGGGAACGACCTAAGTGGGAACTGCTAGACGCCAAGTACTCTAACCCACTATAAAATAAATGTGATTTGATGAAAATCAAGTCAACTGTAGTGCTCAGGAATAGCTCTCCTCCATACCTTTGGGTATATTAAACCTTGGTTTTCAAGGCTGAGCGACCTCTTAATTGAGTTTATACCTAGACGCACCGAACAGATCCCTGACTAAATCCAATTCAAAATTAGAAGCTACGCGGTTCATCTTCGAAAGGGGGATAATCTTTATGCAAGAGAGATAGTAACTCTCCCAAGATACTTGTCATTTCATGCCCCCATTAGCATTTGGAGTCAGATAATACGATGTTGAGAATCCATTGCATGAGACTCAGCGGCCGTATTCTGATTAGCTATTGGGTGTGTACCTGAGTCTACAAGAAAAGGTTTTCTTTCCTCACCAAATTCCTTAGGGTTTGCATGCTATGATTGGAATCACTATACATACTACCTGTTTTCTGTGTTTTCATCCCTAAAACAAAAATTTAAATACAAAAAATTGGAGAAGACAAGAAATAACTTAGTGATTTGAAACTCTATCTGTATCAGAAACTAGTCCATCCTAAGTCAAAACTCTATCCGTGTCAGAAACTTGTCCATCTTAAGTCAAAATTATATATCCTGGTCCAAAATTAGTCCATCTCAGAATTGGTCATACTCAGTTATCATACTCAGCAATCAAAAAAACTTAGAATTTCTAGGCTCTGTCTTGTGAACAGTCATACGAGTCTGATAATTTATCATGCTGCACCTAATCCTATCTTGTATGAGTCTTTTGATTTGTCGTCCCATGCTTGATTCTATGTTGTACGAGTCTTTTTAATCTATCATCTGGTTTTGTCTCATGTGTCGTACAAAATAGAATTTCTCTAAGTCTTTTGTCATCCTGCACATACCCATCTGTCGTACGGTAAGAAACAACAACTCGTAT
Source organism: Cryptomeria japonica (assembly GCF_030272615.1). NCBI lineage: Eukaryota > Viridiplantae > Streptophyta > Pinopsida > Cupressales > Cupressaceae > Cryptomeria > Cryptomeria japonica. The sequence goes on along the minus strand of NC_081411.1, from coordinate 466,687,357 downwards.
GAAATAGAAATTTTGTCATCCTGTAGCTGCTAAATTGTCATCTGGTTTAGAAAACCTTGTTGTACGAGTCTCTGGTTTTGTCAGAACAGAACAGTCAAACTTGCCTAAAATTAGATTACAGGGAACATAATACTGGTTATCAATTTTCCTGAGCATAAACATATCAAGATAGTGTACCTCTGCCATTTGCATTGTATTATTTGGTTGATCATCTTTTAGCTAGTTCAATCAACTACCTATCAAATTTTAGTCACTTAGATAACATCTTATAGAGGATAGATCATTCTTGAAACTAGACTTAATCTTACACTACACTTAGAATCAACTTAGATAAATGTCTTATACAGGATAGATTGTTCCTGAAACCAGAATGAATCTCAGTTGTTTCTCCCAAACAATACATTAACCAAACAACTAGCTCTGAAATTTATCTTGACCTCTGCATCACAAACAACTTTAGGTCTCACTAATCCATAAAAATGCCTATACAAACTAGGAGTTCTAGTAAGAAAGAAGCCAAAGGCAAAGGAATACCCTTTTCATACACCAACAAGCCATTTTACCAAAAGGATCCACTCATTGACATACCGTCGTCATCAGGCGAACCAATTTTTGATGAGCCTAAATCTCCCACTATATATGAGACAGAACATAATGATGGAAACAAGGAAGATAATAACATTCCCAAAAATGATAATGATTCATCATCATCAAGTGAGGTTGACGAAGACACTGAACCTCCAGAAAAAGAAATTATTGACTGTCAAAAGGACAAAGACTTTAGAAAAATGATGAAAGCTATCATGACTCGAGAAAAGGAAGACTATTTCTTAAAACTAGCAAAACAAGGTGCTAAACTTCCTACTAGATATGATGTTCAGACGCTCGTTACTAAAAAGAAAGAATCACCTATACTCATGGTACACAAACAATTACTAGCCTTATAGATGGAAGTCTCAAAATTGACGAATAAGGACAAGTCCCCAAAGCAATATTCTCTGGAAACAATATGTCCCTTTCCATTTGACAAGAATCTACACATGCCTCCATTTCCTTCACGAGTAGAGATCCCAAAATTTGACAAGTATGATGGTACCTCAGATCTCAAGATCATGTTAGAGAGTTTTGTGTTGCCTGTATGGAGTTCATGCATGATCAAACATACCTCATGTGCCTTTTCCCGAGGAGTTTAGGGGGTCAAGAAATGGAATGGTTCTCAAGTCTACCCAAAGGAATAAAAGCGTTTGAAGAACTAATCCAACTATTCTTACAACAATATTCATACAACATTTGACATCCTATGACTATGATCAATCTTTGTAATACTCAATAGAAAACAGGGGAACCTCTTCTTACTTTCCTCCAACGCTGGAGAAAGATGTTTTCTAGGTATTCTCGACCTATTCCAAACTCTAAGAAAATGGATATATTTGTCAATAACTTGGTCCCCGAGCTAAAATATAGTATACAAATGCAAGTACACCCATCATTTAACAAAATGGTAGATAATGCCATTCAAATGGAAGGCATGCTCATAAAGAAGGGGGATATCACGCCTTGGAAAGAAACACAGCCAAGATCTAGCTCTAAAGAGAAGAACAAGTATTGGAAGTTTGGCAAAGACAATAACAAGAATGTTGTTAATGATGGAGTAGTAGACACTGTAAAAACCAACTCAAAATCCATAATATTCAACTTGGCTAGTGGTACACAACCACTTAAAGCCGCTGATGCTGCAGCAAAAAATCTGCCAAAGAAAACAAAGGAATGGTTCAAAGACAAGCCTTGACTTTCCAAACCTAAGCGTGATTTTACTCCTCTTGAAGAATCATGTGAATCTTCTTTCAAAACTCTATTGGCAAACAACTTGATAACGCTACCAGATAACTCTAGACCATATGATCCAGATGTCAAACCAAGATGGTGGAGAGAAAATGAATACTGTGACTTCCATTGGAATAAAGGTCATAACATAAATAAGTGTATGAAGCTAAAACATGAGATTCAAGATCTCATAGACACTGGTAAAGTTGTTGTTGGGAATCATCTGACTAATGCAAATCATAAAGCATTTAAAGACCCTTTGCCTGTTTATGAACAAGGTGATTCTTCAAAGACCAAAGGAGGTGCCAAGGTAAATTATACTTATGTCAATTAGGACAACATTATCAACATGATTGAGCCTTCCCAATTAGAATATTGCAATGTAATTATAGTCCAAAACAAACCAAATGAATCACGATATGCAAGAGCTCTAACACGTTCTCAGAAGAAAGTCACTCTCCAAGGAGCTAGTTCTTCCAATCCATCTCAAGCAATATTGAATTCACCAGCCCAATCAAACAAACAAAAGGAATCAACCTTGGACAAATTTAAAAGGTTAACCTCATCATCATCCTCTGGATATAGTGTCGTTGAACAGTTGAAAAGGACAAATGCTCAAATCTCAATCTTTGAATTGCTAAAACTCTCATCTGCTCACAAAGAGATCCTAGACAAAGCATTGCTCACCACCAACATTCCAAAAGATTTAGATATTGATTGGTTTAAGTATATGGTGGGTCATCTGACTTCACCTCACTATCTGACCTTCTTAGAAGAAGATGACAACTCACTAAATCATCCACATAACCAGCCATTGCATATTGAAGCCATGATCCATAAACATAGGGTCAAACGTGTTTTGATGGATGGAGGCGTGGGGTTGAATATCTGTACTTACAGTCTGCTTACAAAATTAGGATTCTCTGAAAATGTCATTGATCCTGGCAAGAAAATAACAATAAAAGCCTATGATGAAGAAGAAAGGACTTCTAAAGGTATAGTGTCATTACCAATCAAAGTGGGACCGGTAGAAAGAGATGTTCTTTTCCACGTTCTTGATATTCCATTGTCATATAATATATTACTGGGCAGGCTGTGGATTCATGAAATGAAGGGAAGGGAGTACCATCAACATACCATCAATGCTTAAAGTATCCTTATAATGGAGCTTAAGTCTATATTCCTGCTGATACAAATGTCATCTGTAATGCACTGAAAAAAGGTGCAGATACTTTTGTGCCTCATAATAGGGTAGCCTCTCCAAATGTAGATCCAGAAGCACTAATAAAATACTTAGAAAAGAGATTGAAGATTACAAATACTGACATGGATGGCTACAAGATAGAACTGGTACTTTCATTAGTTTCTCTCCCTCCATCACCAAAATAGTTGGGCAAGCCATCAGAGGCTATGAGAACACAAACTTTAGCTCTGAATACCATATATGATGGTGTCTTTGTATAGTCTTCTACCTCCTTGGCGGATGAAATAGAAGAAGATGTTGTTCTTAACTAGCTCTTTAAGGAAGATAGTCAAAATGAGGAGGTATGACATTGTGAGATTTCCTCAAACCAATATGGGCTTGGATACAAAATGATTCAACGCATGGGGTACTTAGGTACTAGTCCTTTGGGTAAACAAAAGGAAGGTATTACTGAACCAATTCAGCTACAAACCAAATCCACAAATGATAAGGCTGGACTGGGTTATGATCAAAAAAAGACATCAGACCAAAAACATGTTTCTAAGTCTAAGTGGTAGAAAAGAACATCACCTTTAACATTACAGGAAGTAGACACTCAACAAACAAAAGCAGAGTGTAGAAAAGAGAAAGAGGAATCAGCAGTCAAGAAAGAAGAAATAGTCAATGCTCAAGCTTTGATGGTATTAGCTACAATAATATAGGAAGTTGAGGTCCCTAAGGATATAAGAGATGAAGTAATAAGAATCAAAGAATTGTTTGCACCATTAAAAGTTCCAGTCACATATACTAGCAGATAGCAAGTAGATGATTCAGAGACTGATTCAAATGAGTATGAATGGGGTCCTAACCACCTCTCAGACACATCCACTACAGAAACTCTAGAAGAGTCTAGCGGTGTCATAAATGATGCTCAAGAGCTGATGCACATAAAACTAGAGAAGGAAATACAAGAAATTAGACAAAGGAGACAAGCAAATTATGAACAAGGATTGAAAGAAGGAAGAGTACTAGAAAGCTTCTCATCTATGTACCCCTATCCTAAAATAGAAGAAATTAGGTATAGCACTACACAAGAAGAGTTGGAAGCTATAGAAGAAGAACCAGTTATCAATCCAAAAGAAGCTGAATGGAGTAGACGACAACAAATCATAAAAACAACAAAATCATGTCAACAGGTGTGTCAGATACAAGTGACAAATGAACCACAACCTGAAGGAACTTGCAGCATTAAAGACGTTGGTGTTGATACAATACATACATTTATTAAATCACTTGAAGAAGACTCAAAAACTTCACCTAATGACTCTGATGATAGTCCTATTCAAAACAATATCTACTCAGCCTCAAATCCTGAATCAGTTGATACAAACAATGAAAATCTATCTACTGATCTTATCATTGTTAAACCATGATATGACGTCCAGTCTGGCGTAGTGAACAATGTTACAAGTATGTCTATCAGATTAGATCAACTAAATATTAATGTGAACTTTAATAATAATGATCTGACTCTTCTTGGTCTTGAGACACTTACACAAGGTATCATTCTAGGACTCGACTTTTCGATCTACAACTGTGATAACAATACCATGAATGCTTTTTAATCTATCCAAGATTTATCCTTAGTACATCCCAAATTGAATGATTGTACTTTACAAAACTAGCCCATGAGTATACCTACTTTTGCCAATGACTATATGTTAGCCTATTATCTCAATGCAGTTGAACCCATAGACTCTTCCACCAGTGAACAGAGTGAAAATATGACTGAAGCAGATATCAAGTATCTTAGTCACAAAAACAAGAAAAAAAAAAAAGATCTGATGGCGAAAACCACATTGTGGCAGTATCAAAATCTAAAAAAGAGAAAATAAAGGACGTACCTAAAGGTGAAAACCTCTCTAAGGTGCCTGAAGGTGAGATACTTGATATACTACCAAGTCATTTCCAGGAAAGGTCCTCCATATTGATCAAGCTAACTCAGCCAGTGAACATTGGGAGTCAAGAGACACCACACATCATTCATGTAGCTCAATCACTATCAGTAGAAGAATTGAAGGAGTTCACTCAACTATTCTTAGAAAAGAAAATAAACTTTGCATGGACGTACTCTGATATGCCAGGCTTGGATCCTGATCTCATTATGCACCATCTTTCAATTACACCAGGAGTAAAACTAGTTAAGTAAAAACTCTATAAGATGCACCTGCATGTAGCACTATTAGTCAAGGATGAACTAGAAAAACTGCTCAAAGATGGATTCATCAGAGCTATAGATTATGCTGAATGGATTTCAAACATAGTACCTATGGCAAAGGCAGATAAGTCTATCAGAGTTTATACTGACTTTAGAGATCTTAACAAAGCATGTTCGAAGGACGACTTTCTATTACCAAATATTGATATGATAGTCGACATGACTGCTAGGTATGAAATGTACTCACTAATGGATAGATTCTCCAGATACAATCAAATCAAAATAGCTCTGGGTGATCAAGAAAAGACAACTTTCACCTGTGCATGGGGAACCTTTTGCTAGAACGTCATGCCATTTGGGCTAAAGAATGCAGAAGCAACCTATCAGAGAGAAGTTAAAACTATTTTTCATTACATGATCCATAAGAATATGGAAGATTATGTTGATGACACCTTAGTGAAGACTATGAAAAGATCAATGCATATTCAAGAGTTAGGTCCTATACTCGACAAAATGGAAAAGTTCAAACTCCGATTAAATCCAAAGAAGTGTGCATTCGAAGTGACATCTGGTAAACTACTTGGCTACATCATTTCAAAGAAGGGAATTGAGGTTGATCCTGAGAAGGTCCAAGCTATAATGGAAATGCCACCTCTGAAGAACATCAGTCAAATGAGAAGTCTACAAGGATGTCTCCAATCCATCAGATGATTCATTTCTCAGCTAGCAGACAAAGCTCAACCTTTCACAAAGGTATTGAGAAAAGGAATAATATACAACTGGGATCAGTAATGTGAACAAAATCTTCAGCAAATCAAAGAGTACCTATCAAATCCACCGATATTGATGCCACTGATTTAGGGTAAACCACTAATTTTATATATCTCAGCAACTGATTCATCACTGGGGGCACTTCTGGCACAATAGGATGACAACAAAAACCTGGTAAATAGGCACCTTGGTAAAAAAAAAAAGAATCTCTACCAAGCAGCTGAAAACCTAGCAAACAAGCGCCTCTTGTACTCAAGCACTCCATCTATCAACACAAAATTGGCATTTCTCGCTTTCATGCATCTTTGCTTTCACATGTACATATTTTTTAGTCACTTTTGTGACATCCTGGTTCGTTGGTACCCTCATGACTTGAAACTAATCAGCATCCTAGTCTTAGGTTACTTGACAAAGCACATTACATATCCTAAGTAGTGTCAACCAAGTCATCTTTCTGTCAGTGAAACCTGGTCATCCACTCTGAGTCAGTCACCTATCTCCTAACTACCAAAGAGTTTTTATCACTGAGTAAACAAGCAAAACAACATAACGGAAAATAATCACTAAATAGTTTGAGCTATGACTAAAAATTTTCTTTGTGTGCTATCTTTTATATTGGTTTTCGATTATTATCCCTCTGAGTAACTCGAGGAAGTCTATTGTGACTAAGAGGAGCAAGGATTGGGGGTATAATATTTTCTTTATTTTCTTCTTGTAGGAATGATCCCAATGATCTGGGAACATATAAATTAGCTGGGTGTCTATGATAAGAGCCTTCACAACAAGGTGAAATCGCCCCACATACCTCGACTCCACTTATTTGTATGCTACAGGGAGGTCCATATCATTTCTTTGTCTATTTTGAGGGAATTTCTTTATGATACAATTCAGGTCCCTGCAAAATCTGTCCAAGGATATGAACAAAAAAAAGGGTCATTGCAGACAAGATAATAGATATTGCACATTAGAAAACAAAGGAACTCTAACTTGCCTATTGTGTTCGTTATGCTCAGTGATGAATCTTAAGTATTTTAAATCTAGTGACTAGGTTTAGGATGCATTTTGCATATCACTTTGCATATCATTCAACATTTTTGTGAATTTAGAGTGATTTCGGTATGATAATAATCTCTTTATCTTCTGAATGAGAGCTGAAAGCATCATCATTTCTTACACTAAGCAGTCTATTTATCATCATTTCTTTGATCGAGTACTTGTGTTTTGATATGTTTTAGCTGCATACATAACATTTAATATAGCTTCATCCATTTCATTATTCACTCATCTGAATTCATCTTATTGCATAGAAAAATGAAATATTGCATTAATTATTACTCATTACACATTCATTTATTTGCATATGAAAAGAACCAAAAATAGACATCCATAGTCATTTGCATTACATACATTCACATTGAAAAGAAATGCATACATATAGAATAAAGCATATAAAAGACATCTCATAAATGAATCAACACAAGTACGATGAAATCAAATCAAGAACTCATAAATTGACCGTTCTGATTCCATTTTGGGGATCGAAATCGAAATTCGAGATCATTTTGCTAGTCAATTTCACAATTTCGACTGCTTAGCACTCTTTTCATCAAATGCTCATTCTTTCTTCAAATTGTGCTCAATTTTAACAATGAATTTGAATATCAATTTCAATTCTACACATCAACATTATGATCAACTTTGCACTTAACTCACTAATCAAAGTTGATTTTTTCAAATATTACTCTGACTCAATTTGTGCTCAAATAACTTATTATCACCATACAATTGCCTATAATCATGTACCCTTGCTATCTTTCAATTTCACTCCCAAGAGGGAATACTCATGACCTTATGACCTCACATCTCACAAGTCAAGAAATAAAATTTTCAAATCTTCATCAAAAGTCGAGCAATATCTTTTTAATTAGAGAAAATCAATTCTTATTGGTAAGGGGCATCTCAGCTTCGTCGCTTCACATCAAGTTAAGATCTCTTAATTATCTGAATTGAATCAATCGCTAGGGGTATATCAGTTTCATCGCTTCAAATCAAGCTGATATTTGTCTTTCATTTGAATCAATCTCTTAACATTAATCAGTTTCATCGCTTCAAATCAAACTGATTATTCGTTTAAACTCAATCAAAAGTTTAAAGAGTATCTTTCATCACACTCAATCTAGGCAAGTGTTTAGTATTCATTTCTTGATCAAGCTAAATAGTTTATCTTCATCGTGTCTTGATCATTCAAGTTCAAGATCGATTTTTATCATCACTCACTGCATCTAAGTTCAATCAAGTTCTAGATCAGTAGGATCCACTTCTTGATCAATCAAGTTCAAGTTTGGTATCTTTTGTTTCTATCGTTCCTCAGTTCAATCAAGTTTGGGAATGGTATCTCTTTAATAGGACTTCATTCAGCTTTGTCACTTCGAATCAAGCTAAACACCTTGTTCTTCATCTAGTTCATGATCATTCAAGTTTAGAACTGGCATCTCCTAGACATCACACATTCTTTGAACCAACGTGCTACTCACACATTAATTCAAAGAGGGGCAAATGTAATACCCTAAAAATGGTCATCTAAACCATGGGCCCCTAATCTTGACAACATCACCAAGGTCCTAACCAAAGATAATTAAATCAACCTTGAGCACATTATTAATTCTTTAATCATCAAATATCACATGGCAAATCAATTACTCAATATTAATTAAATATTCATTTAATTAATTGAATCATTTCCAAGAATATCATTTTGATCAATTATCTTATTTAATTTATTAAATATCCTTACATATTTAATTAATTAATAAATTACCATTTAATCATGCAAAAAAGAATTAATTTATTACAACAGAGGAATTAATTACAAAACAAGAATTGAATTGAAAGAGAAATAAAACTTGAGATATTATTTCTTTTTCTAAATTTAGAACTTGAAATTAGAAAAGCAATTTAATTGAATTATTGAATTATTCTCTAAAATTGGAACTTAAAGCTTTTCAGAAAACGAAGTTCAATTGCATTGAAAAGACTCTTTTCTTGAATAAATAAAAGAATTATCTATTTTTATCACAAATGCATGGAATTAATTTATTATTATTTCCAATGCAACTTGGACTTCTAATTTGAATGCATTTCAGTTAAACTATAATTGGAATCTATCTCAAGGTTAACTTAACCTAATTTCTCAATTATTTTCAATTAATTGTAAATTGAGCTTTTCTCTTGGTAATTCTCTATAAATTCAATCTTCAGCTTTCATTCCAATTGGCCCGAGATTTTTGAGAAAACGCTTGGAGATTATTATCACGCTAATTTCACTTTGGAGTCATTGAAGATTATTGTGCTTTTTTATATTATTTGCATCCATTATTGATTACATCCATTATTGCTTGAATTGATTATTGCTTGAATTATTCATCCATCTCGCATCCATATAGTTAATATCATATAGATTAAATCCTTTGTCTTGGTGTAGTCTAGTCACTAGTATTGATTATAACAATCTGAAAGCAATCTTATACTTGCATCTTTTAGAAGGCAATTAGTCACTTTGTTATGGTTTTTTTACTTATTGATTATTGATTACTAACCATGCATATAATGACTTAATTGAAGTGTTGTGCTTGTAGCTTACATACCACTTTTTCACAAACACATGAGGAAGGTGAGACCTCTGGAACAAAATATGGAGCATCAAAGAAGCAACCGGCACCAAAGGATAAAGGTAAGAAAAAGTTTAAACCTATTTGCTTTAATTGTCTCAAGGAAGGACATACTGCTAATGTGTGTAGAAATAAGGCTTACAATAATTTTCCTTATTTTCTAAATAATAAACCTAAATCCAATAGATTCAATGGAAACTGTTATGCATGCAACAAGTTTGGGCATAAAGCATTTGAATGCAGGTTTGTTGTACACAACATTGGAAGATATCCTCAAAGGAGTTAAGGAGTTTTTCCTGAATCCTCTATGATCCGGAATCCAAACCGGTATAATGCTTATGACCATCAGTTAGGTGGTGGTGGCTATCAAGTGACAACCGGTTGGAGAGAAACCTGTATGATTTGTCATGGTAGTGGTCACACTACTGCAACATGCAGAAGGAAGAATGGAAACATGAACAATGGACCATGCAGAGCACCTGGAATGGTATGCTATCACTACAACAAATCGAGTCACACAGCTAGAATCTGCAGGATGAGAAAGAACATATCAGATGATATACTAGTCACTCTAGAAGGAAAGATTGATGTTGAAACTATTCAAGCAGATATGAAGACAACATGGAAGAAGAAACCTGAAAAAGTGTCACAGGAAGAACTGGTTTCTGCACCTAGAGTAGAAGTCTCTGAACTGGCAAACTAAGCTTCAGAAAAGCTTAGGGGGAAAAAATCAGTGAAATGTTTTGAACACCCGATTTACACCAGTAAAATACCTTAACCAGTATGTGTTACCTGTCGATCGGCAGAAGACCAAAAATGGTAAAAAGGAAAAATTAGGGTTTATAACCTAATGGTGGAGCATTTATTATGGTAGGTGAAGAATTTGTTTAAAAAGGATTTTCAAGTCATTTTCACTTATCAATTTGCGAGCAAAGAAATTTTCAAGTGCAGTCCTATTGACCTCCAATCTGCAAATGAATCGAAGCTGCTCCAAAGCATTAAGCTTGAACAAGAGCGACTGGAAGCATTAAGGAGGAAAAAGGAGCAAGATGTTATTCAAACTACAGTTGAAACTCTTACTAGCTTGATTCCCAGTACTAACCTCCACGGTACCGATTCCTCTCTGGCCTAGCTAAAACTTCTATGTACAGTTGTGGAGGACCAGGTACAATGCCTCGATGAGGTTGTTGAAGCTAATGCAAAGAAGAAGCATCAAAAGGCACTAAACACTGCCTTAGTGAAGAAACTGAACGAGCTCTGGTCTGAACTTTAGAAAGAACAGAAGGACATAAGAGATGCTATGGATGAGGGAAAACTGTTTCTCAATAAGATAAGACAACCCCATCTATTTTGTGATGATGTGCTTGCACAAAAGGAAAAAATGCAATCTGATTTGCAGGCATATATAAGCACCTTTAAGATGCCCTATGATTCCTTCACTACATATGGGCAAACTCTTCATTGGTTTCAGCTCGATTCTGCCAGAATAGAGTTGGAGATTACCAACCAGACCAAAGATTTGCAAGAACTTCAACTGGTTCTACTACCCAGACTGCAAATATTTCAGAAATGCTATCTCAATCTGTATGCCTTAATGGTCACTCAAGAGATGAGCACAATTGATGCCATGGAAGAACATGTATCCCATATGCAAACATAAATTGAGGTGGATACCTCATTACTTGAGTCAAGGTATTTATCCATGAAGACCTTTATACAATATTTTAAATCAGTTTTTGATAAGTTTCACTCATTATTGTTATAAACATTTATTATATTAATGATAATGAGAAACAAGGGTTATTCTGCAGTACTTTGTCATTGCTGGCAAAGGGGGAGTAGTATTTTGTAAATTTTTTTGATGAATGTATACTTTCATATTATCTCTTTAAAGGAGTAGTATACATTGTATTTTCTGCAAAAAGGGATAGTGTATATGCTTAGGGGGAGTAATTTTGATTATGGCATATTTTTGTTGTAAAACACTTAGATGTCAAAATTTTCATAAGTGTTGCCATCAATGCCAAAGGGGGAGATTGTTGGCATTTTCGATGATGATTTTCTGATTGTCATTGATGGACACACACTTGCTTTGAGATCACTTTTTGTATGTATGAGTTATGCTCAACCGATATTTGTTCCAACTGGTATTATGTATTATAGTCTTTAGACTATCGGTGTTTTGCAGAAAGTGTTTACCGATCTCAAGCGATATGAAGACCCAAAGCGGTATGAAGTCCCCAAGTGGTTCGGGGATCTCAAGAGGTACGAAGGAACTAAAGCAGAAATTATCATTTTTCCCAGTCTTCATTTTTGATAACCGATAATTGGTAACTGTATGAACGTGTATTACTCTATGATGAGTTACCAATCAGTATTTTTGTGATGAGTTACCATCCACTGACACTTTGGCGGTGATTCTATGTCGTGTTACCAAATGTGTTTAGATGCACTGAACCTAGAAACTTGCAATGTGATCCTATTGGACCGACATGAAATCAGATTCCTTTATAAGGACATCATGTCTAGGATTTTAGGAGTTGTTAGGGTAGGTGGTTGATGAGTTTTTTTTATGTGCGATCACAGAAGAGAAGATTAGATCTGTGTGAAGAAGTAGAGTGTGGAGATATTGAAGATTGAAGTAATGCTGAAATGCATTAACAATGAGCTATCAAGGATCTAACCAAGCATATTGTGCTAGTATTTAGATCACTCACTTGTTGATTACTCACATCTTCGACAAGTCTAAAACCCTTAACCAGGTAGGTCTGGCAAAGCCTTTGTAAATCCTCTAACAAGGTGGTTCACAACTATGGATCTAAAATCCTCTCACAAGGTAGTCTTTAATCAGACTTATCTCCTAACAAAGATCGGGATTCCTAACAAGATCTGTTCTAGTGAAGAACATTGTATGACCTTAACTGACCTGACCTTAACCAGTTTGGTTTCTATTCTGCAGATAGTTACTTGTGAGTTTCAGCTCACCATGGTTTTTCCCATTTGGGTTTCCATGTCAAAACCTCTTGTGTTATGGTGATTGTGCTCTTGTGGGTGAATGCCTTATTTGCTGTTTGGTTTGCATTTGTTTTAACCAGTTTGTTAGTAAATCTGTTATACCGGTTTACTACTAAACTGTGTAAGTGTTTGAGTTTAGTATTTTCTAGTATACTAATTTAGACCCCCCTCTTAGTATTCATCATCCTATTTGTGTCTGCTTAGACTTTCTTGTTACTTCACAAAGGGTTTCTACCGGTTGGTGAAGCATGCTAGATTTTGGTCTTAGTAGAATTTCCAATGGATGGAATTGTTTGGTTACTTCATTTAGGTCCATGATATGTAATGTAAATCATAATATTAGTCTAGTGATACTGTGTAAAGTATTCTTTTTTATTATGGGTTTATGGGTTTAGGGTTTAGCCTACCTTGTCAATAAGGTTAATGAGCTGTATTTATAGGTGACTTATTCATGTAATTTTCACATGGATGGTTATGCCTGCATTATCAAAGGAAATTTTATATGCAAACAAGTGATATATCATTCGGTGAAGGTTTTTTTACTTTAGGGCAAACATTTGTGCTTAACCAGAACTTTATCAAGCATTATTTGATGCTACTTTCATAGTTCATTCTTTCTGGATTGTAGTCTAATGTTTTTGTTAGTTAGTGAGACTTCTTTTTGTGATAAGAAGTGAGGTCTAGGCAGTTGGGTTGATTGCAAGTGCAATCCCCATTGTAATTTCACATATTGTTGTAGAAGTATTATCTGATTGTGGGTAGGGTTTCCCACCATGGCTTTTCCCTTTATCAGGTTTTCAATGTCAAAATATTGGTGTTGTGTGTACTATGCCTTCATGTTCTATTCTTCATTGTGTTGGTTCCTTTGTGCTCCAATTTAATGGTTTTGATATTGATGGTAAACTAATTCACCCCCCCTCTCAGTTTACTCTCGATATCAGATTTGTCTAAGACCATCATCATCAGGATCCTCATGACAAAATAATCAAATAATGCCCTATAATCTAAATAGTTGGACCCCTTGTCCCATACTTGGGTCCATATCTGTAATGGCCAAGCTGGCCATCCTGCAGTAGTCCTTGGATTAAAAATGGTCACCTTTAGAGACTCCTCCCATCCTATTCTATTTTGAATGAGAATTAAATGGCACAACAAAGAATAATGTTTGAGATTTAATCTCTCCTTGGAGTTCTTTGCTTTAATCAAACCCTCTTGCAGTTTCTCTTGTATGATTGTGGCAAAATCATATAATTCATTAGTATCTAAATGTTGAATTTTCATGGCCATCATAATGAAATCTATCGACATAATTGTTAATCCACAATGTTCACCCAAAACTTCACATAAAGCATAATATGTCTTTGAAAAATAATCCTTGAAGAGGGTTAAACTGAGAGGCTCTTTCTCTGATTCCAAGAGGTAAGTCTTCCTCCCTTTATAAATTTTCTTCAAGAAAAGAGGCAACACCTTCTTCCTATAGAAATCCTAGTTGGCATTATAATCCTTTGTTATTTCTATTGATACCTTTAAGGGCACACTTATCCAAATTAGAGCATTCAACTATTGCCTCATTAGTTATATCCACCAAGACATGACCACTGGCTGTTTTGATAGTCATTCTTTGAGGGTGATATCTTTCACCAAGCTCCCTCATCAGCATTGGCTCCACAAATATGTTTGGGACCACCAATTTTCCCAAATTGAGTCTCCATGGATTTGATACTGGGACTGATTTATCTTTGTTTTCATAGAAGTAATAGAATATGTTCCACCCATAGTCATTTGTATGGGCATCAATGCATCCAAACTCATGGTCATGGAATTTAGTCTTGAGATTCTCCTACATAGTTGATTCGTGGAATAGTTCAAGGAGATCCTGGTGGAGACTTCTTACTTCCCTCTTCTTCTTCTCATCCATCTCCTCTAGCTATTCCTCCACTTCCTTAGCAATTTCTTTTTCTATTTTTGATGGGGAAAGTGGAGTTGAATCATGTGTGGGCTTCTCAGGTTGACCAGGATCTTACTCCTCCTCTGTAGAGGTATTTTTGGTCCTCTTTGCATCTTTAGGCGTCGCCTTCTTGGTATGATTCCTTCTCTTCTTGGGCTCTAAGGACTCCTCTTGTGGGTTTGACCCCTCAATTTGTGGATCCTCTATGAGGGAATCTTGTGTGGATTCTTTTTTGGTGGATTTGTTTGCAGCAAATCCCTTTCTTTTTTGAGATGGCTTCCTAGCCTTTGGGGGGCTAGGGTCATTAGATGATTCCTCACTTGATGAAACAATAGTTACTTTCTTGGAAAGCCTCTTTATTTTGGGTTGAGGAGGGTTTTTCTTGGGTGGAGAACTTAGTTCAACCTTTGGGGATGCACAAGGAGTGGTTGGAGGGGTGGACATGATAGAAGGTTCATTTTCAATTTTTGGCATGGGATGGACTATGGTTAACATGATGGCATGAGTAATGCTAGGTATGGAAGAGCATGTTTCTATGTCGGAGGTCTTTGTTATGGATGAGGATGAGGTATTCTTAGTAGTTTATTCCATTGTAATGTATTTGAAACAAGGAGATGCAACAAATTCTCAAGGATGATGTGGTGAGGACCATCAAAGAAAAGGGTGAGTCTGATTATGAACTGATAAACAACAGGGTCCAAAAAACTGAGAGTGCTCTGAGGAAAATCATGGAGCATAGCTTGGTTGTGATGAAGGTGACTTCCCAAAATATGAATGCACTAGTTCCCTTCTTGGAGAAGGATAAGAAAAACAAAGATACTATGATTGTGGATGATGAGCTAGGTTCTAGCTCTGTCCAGCATTCTTCCAGATGTAGAACTAGGCAAAATGCTAAAGAGTTGGAGTTGAAGACTAAAGGTAATCAACAGGTGCAGAAAAGCAAAGACCTTAAAGAGGCAGCAAATGCAATGATGATGTTTGTCAAGGATGCTGAGGAGACCATAAATATTTTCACCTAGATATTCTAGTTTTGTTTTAGGTGTGTCAGTATCTCACTGGTCTTTTGTTGTACTTTTCTCTAGCTACTGTCTTTTGTGATGATCTTTTGCTGCCTTTCTTTCATCAATCTGTCCTTTCTTGCTTCTCTAATGCTTTTCTTTATGATATGTAAGTGGGTTTTGAGCCCCTTAAAACCTATTTTTCCTTAATCAAAAAAAAATTCTCAAGAACAAACCCTTCCCACACTACTAGGGAAAGAAATGCAAGAATCCCACACACAATGGTAGTTCTTTTTTTAAATGCAAAGGGATGGCTTAAAATCAACTTACCCATTTTTAGCAGCACAATTTGATCACTCTAAACTCTTGGGGAATGCACTTATTCACCTTGAGTCACTCTTCAATCACTTTGGTTTCTCTTGAAATGTAGGGTGCATGAAAATTCCCTTGAATTTTTCTTTTATGGTGCACAGGTTGATCACCATTAATTCCTACATGCATGATGCAATGGGCTGGTGGCTTCAAAATTTGAAATTTCCCATCGATTCTCAGATGAATGGATGCAATTTCCCTTTATCATCCCTTGACTACTGACATGGCAACTAATAAGTCACCCTTTGATTACCCTTGATTTTGGAAATTTTGCCACTCGTCAAAATTCTAACCCCGCAAGATAGCAGGGAATGCTTTATTCCTCATTTGTGAATCATTCTATGCATCTCAACACATCTTGCTATCCCACAAGCACTCATTTCACTACTGGAAAGAACCACTTCTCATCCACTCTACCCTAGTCTATACCACTGTAGGATAGCATGGACTACTATCTCCTTACTTTCTCTTATCCCACATCGCCCTTCGCACACTCATATTACCCCTATAGGGTAAACATCTTCTCATCCTTCATATGTTCCCACTATCCCACAAAAGTTTCCTTATCTTTGCATGCTCTATTTTTTCTTTCTTCATATTGCTTATACATCATTAGGTGTGGGATGGCAAGGAGTATTGAACTCCTTAGCCCCTTTCTCCCCACACCGCTTCTTTTCTATGCCTTTGAACCCTATGGAGTATGATTCTCTCTTGGATATCATTATTCTTGCTAGCCTACAACATGTGTGCTTTTAACTTTAAGGGATCCCTTACTATTGATTTCTTCACTACTGGGGGGTGGCGAGGAGAATGAACCTATCGGATTCTACCACACCGATCATTGTTAACACCTTCCAGCTCTGCGGGATAAGAACATCTTTGAAACACTATCTTCCTGTTCCCCACATGGAGCTCCCACATCTCCTTTTTCATTCTGGGAAATAAATATTTCCTAGTCGTGTGGGGTAGCGGGGACCTCTCCATTCTTTATGGCCACTTAGCCCGTAGCATACACTATTTTCCTTTTTACCATTACGGGGCAAGGATTTCCCTTTCCTTTGCAATATTTTGTTACCCCGCATCGCTTATAACTTCCACTTCTTCTCATAACCACATGGGGTGGCGAGGATAGTCATATGTTGCAGTGTATTCTTAGCCCTTAGTGCTCTATGATGCAAATTGTGACCCCTGCGGGGTAGACCTCCCAATACAATTCAATAGTCCCCTCTATCCCACGAGGAAACTTTGTCTCTTTATCTTCTTTATAATTGTAGAGCATATGACACCATGTGGGGTAAGCAACTTTGCTCTTGGTAAACAATCTCTTCGTCCACATGGGCAATTTTCCAAGCACAAAATTCATGTGGGGTAAAGTATATCTTAGTAATAACACTTCCCGCTATCCTACATGGCTCTAGACTAGGACACATAACCATTGTTGGGAAGGCTCCCTCTACTACTAATAATTGATACCGCTATCCCATGTTGTTATAGGATATTTGGGCTGACACTTAAGTGAGATAATTATGCACATGGTGACTTATAAAGGGTAGAGGGGGTCATGGCCAGGGCACATGCTAGGACTTGGAGATTTAGGGATTTTCTGCGATCGCACACATAAATAAAAGATTAATATTTTCCAAAACAAAACGACCGGTCTGAATAGCTCAACCCAACACAAGGGTCTGATAAACACATGACATTGGACCCCTCCTAGATCAACTTAAAATACATAGGCCAACTAGATGAAATCAATGAAGAAATAGAAGAGATCTAAGGACAAAATACATGCCATATTAGAAAACAAAAACCCTATGAACACCCTAATACTATGGCCATTAAAAGGGAAAAAAAGAACCCAATAGTGGTTCTAGCTAGGGATTCTTGACTCCTAGGGTCTAGACGAGGATCTGGATCTCTAGGAAAGGAAACTATTTCAAAAAACACCATGAATATCCACATAAACATGACATATGTACAAACCCTAACTATTGCACATGGATAAAACACTCAAGAAAATAAAAGCTTTAAGAATTGTCCATGCACTAATAGTTCATGCATTTCACCATTCATATTTACCAAGAAATATGAATCTTCACCATTCTTTTTTGTAACTATGTATATACCAAGTAACAAAGCCTTAAAATTTTAGTGCTTTCCTTCGTCTTGGCCTCTTGCATTCCATGCTAAAACCAAATCACCCACCTCAAACTTTCTCTCTAAAGCTCTTTTGTCAAACATGTATTTACTTTGTTGTTGTAACTTCATCGCTCTTAATCTCATCAAGATTTGCAAAAAAATTTGTCATTCTTCCATTGGCTCAGGTACATCCCATTCATTTTCCTAAATAAAATTGTATATAGGCAAGAAGTTATTCATAGGCAATCTGACCTGTGTGTCATACACCAACTCAAATGGAGATTTGCTTGTAGCTTTCTTGATAGTGATCCTATCAGGCCATGGTGTTGTCTTCAACTTTGAATCCCAAACCTTTTTTATTTTTCTTAAGGTTCCTCTTAATGATCTTTAGTAGACTCTTATTGCTGGACTTAGCCTTCTCATTACCCTGTGGATGATATGAGGATGAGTAGGAGATATTGATGCCATATGTACTGCAAAAATCAATAAATTCTTCATATTTGAAACACATAGCATTGTCCATTATTAATATTACTGGGACCCCAAACCTAGTGATAATTTTTCTTGTCAGAAAGTCAAATCACAACCTTATTGGTTTCCTATCTAGTGGGGATAACTTCTACCCATTTTGTGAAATAGTCCATAGCTACAAGAATCCATTTGTGTCCTCTGCTAAATTGTTTTGTCATTTCTCCAATGAAATGTATATGATGCAATCCTTCTGCAACCTTCCAAAATCAATTGCAAACCACTGAAGAGGGGGTTCTTAGAATCTTCATGAAAAGCTCCCCCTAAGATATAAATCCCTAGTTGTTGGATGAAGATCCTATACTGGTTTTGGGTGAACCCATTGTTAGCTCTGAGTTCATCCTTTCTTACCCACATCTTCTCATTCTTCTCCTTGATCTCTTCTACTTTCTCTTTTCCCTTCTCATCTAATTTACTCTTGTCTACTGAAGCATTGTTCATGCTTCTCCAATAGTTTGCAATGTGACTGGTTTTGTTGCATGTTTGGCAAACAACATTGTTCCACATGGGTGTGAATTTCATCTAATTTGTTCTTGTCCTGCACTGATTAGAGATATGTCCAAATATGCCACAAGCATAGCATCTTTTTCTCTGAAGGTTATGTTAAAATACACAAATCCACAACACTGGAGTTTTTACATGGAAACACGGAAAGGGAAAAACCACAGTGGGGATGGAACCCACAATATTCATATACTACAACTAAGAGTACATAAATATTACATAGATAGGGAATGCACTTTCATTCAGGCTCACTTCCTAGAGCTCACTGCTCAACCAATGTTTCCTGGAAGGCTACAATCTTCAAGGAAATCTCACTGACTTACAATTTGTTTACAAAGAGAAAGTACAATGAAATGAACTCTTAATTATCATCTAACTATGCAAAAATGAGTTTCGGTTAAGTGTTGAATCTCTAATTATCTCTGCTTTGTTTCAGTCTCAGTTAGCTACGGGTTGGTTTGAAAGAAAAATGTGCACGTGAAAGTGCACTCAATCACACCAAAATGGATTACCACACTTCCAACATCCCAAAAATTAATTTCCAAATTAATCTTATATATCTGGTCTTATCACAAAAGCAATCTCCTTTATGTTGGCTTCAATAAGTGTAACGTGTAGATCAAGTCGACTTCAATCTTGAACAAAACATAGCACTGGACCAAAAGATTATAATCAAATGCATCCTAAAGTTCTTCCCAATCATCGAGATCACAAAAAAAATCACCAAAAACACCACAATCATCAAAAATCATTTCGGATCAAAGCATTACTGAAATAACCTATTTTACCAGTTAATTGGCTACCAGTTACCACCGACTTCTACATAAGATGAATCATAACTACCAGATCGAATCACCACAAAGAGTTGCCATCAATGACAACCCTAGACCAATATGTAACTACCAAAAAACACCTGAAATCATCGGATGAGTGTCAATTGCCAACAATCTCCCCCTTTGGAATTGATGGCAACACCTACGAAAAATGGCTAAGTGTTGAAACTTGTGAAACTTGTACACCAGAGGAGAGAATAAAATATTTCTAAGTCTCCCCCTTAGATCAAGAATCCAAACATCTGCATCACCAAGATGTACACTCTATACATAATTAGTTTGTTCATTTTTCACCTCATCTCTCCCCCTTCAAACATCTACATCACCAAGATGTACACTCTATACATAATTAGTTTGTTCATTTTTGACCTCATCTCTCCCCCTTTGATAGCAATGCCAAAGATGGGGTGCAGGCCAAAACTGATATACAAATGAATAATTTACAAATATTTGAATAGGTCAACATAAGTAGTCTTCAAAAATCCCAGCTGAGTTTCCCACCCACTCTTCAGGTTATCCAAAATTGTGATAAATGCATTAAATATTGTAGCATGAATTTCTAACTCTCTTAGATCCGATGGTACAACCTAGGCCATTTCCTTCATACAGTCTTCCTTATTGCTCAACATAGTGTCTATCTAGATGGAAATCAGGTTCTGAAATTCACCCACTTTCCTTAAAACTCTCTCCTTATCAGCTTGAAGGCCGAAGATATGATCATTCAAGGCTATAATCTATCCTTCAATGCTTCTGGTTAGTGTTACATTGGGATCAAAAGATTGAGAAATACTTGCAAGCTTTCCCTGGTAGTCATTTATTTGTTTATCAATATCAATAGTAAATTTGGGCAAAATGAGACAAGATTTGTACAATTTACCAGCTTTTGACAATGTGTCAGAAATGGTCTGCAGTCTCTTATTCAATGTAACCCTATCATCTTCAATCATTTTCAGGGATGTCTATTTTCTGACTTCCTTAAATATGTCCAAAATTTTTTGATTATCCAACTTCTCCAAAGAATCAAAATTGCTATTTACATTGTTAACCAATTGTAATAGTTTACCGAAGGGGCTGTTATTTAAATCTAAGTGCACATTGAAGCCACCTTCTGCAAAATATCTATGGACATTAAAATTAGCTTTTTATCTTCATCCTCTGATTTTACCAGATCTTGAATGCCTTGAGCTTGGACTACAACAGCAAGCATAAGCTTCTCTATAGGAGACAACTTCCTGAGATCTACTGAGCCATCAAGATTGATTTGAGGTGGAATCCTTGTAACTAGAGGAGTGGCAATTGTTGGATCAACTTTTCCTTTACCTTTGTCCACCTTAGCTTCTCTTGACTCAACAACCTTCTTCTCTCCCTTGTCCCCAATATCAGTTTGTTGAATTACAAGGGTTGTAATGCTATCAATCACCGAAGGATTGTCACCGGTCTCAACATCAATTGTGGTATTCCCTTGGTCTTTCAGTTGATCTTCGGACTAAGTCTCAGCCTTCTGACTTCTGGAATCACCTTTCTTGTCTTTCGGCTGAGATGATCTAAATGCATCTTTATACAGAGGGTCATTCTAAATGATCCTTTTCCATATGTCCTCTATCTCTTTTCTTACCTCCTCTACATTGCCAATCATCAATCTATTAATTTTGTTCTTACTTCTGAATTCCTTTTTATTATCTTCTTCAATCAATCTATTAACTTCATCATGAGTAATACATGTACATCTATTTACAAGCTCTCTCTCCTTAATTTCTTTGTCCATTTACTTGCATTAATCATTTTAGCATCTATTATACTATAAAATTCCTTTGCAATGGACTTTTCTAATTCAATTAATGTCTTACTAAAATTATGCAAATACAATACTACCACTTCCTCAACTTTTCTTTGGTCACCATCATCAAAAATTTTAAATTTTGCTTCAAGATTCTTCAAATTTCCATCCAATAATATCTCATCTATCACATGGTCTACTGATAGTGGAGGAATGATTGTATACTTACCTTGTATATTCCTAGATTCAAGGTCTTTGTCAAGTTCAATTTTGACCTATTTTCTTCTCTGGGGTCTTCTAGAGGGTGCAGGATCTAACTTAGTCTTTTTGCTGGGCTGTACTCCATCGGATTGAGGCTTTCTCACCAATATGAAAAATTCTCCCTTTTTCTTTTCTCTACATACCTCTTCGTCAGATTCAGTTTTTGAGGCCACTAGAGATACTACAACATAGGTTCTCTTGGGTTTTTCCTTCTACTTTAGCACACCTCTTCTAGATGGGCTAGGTTTTGTAGGTTGTGCCACCAGAGCAGGAGAAGACTTAGTTGCCTTAGGTTTTTCCTTGGAGGGAACAGGATCAACCTTGGCCTCCTTTTGGGCATATTTTTCTCTTTCTTTCTTCACCTTCTCCTTGGTGAACCCCATTTGAGCAGCTAATTCTTCTGCCATCTTAGTTACTTTTCTCTTTCAGACAGGGGTAGAAAACTACATATGCAAACTAAGGTTCTTTTTCTTAAATGTCCCAAATCTCCCTTCCTTGGGATCTACCGATTAACTTAGAAGGTGTTGTGAATATATGTGAAGTGTAGTAGAGAAATTCATACCCCATGGACATAATCTAGACAATCTGGGGCTCCACTGCTTCCATCAAACACTAATCTTTATCCATCATGAAGCAAATGGTTTGCTCATACTTTTCAACGACCTCCTTTCAAATCCTCTCCCTGTTCTTCATTGAGGCTTGAAAGGTTTTGAAATATCCCTAGAGGGTAGATATCCTCATGGTTGCATCACCAATTCCCCATAAACCTTCCTTGATCTGCATGGCCACCAGTCTATCATAGGCCCATTGGACCTTGCCATTGATATCGGGTGCCAGGCAAATATAGAGTGTACCATACTTATAATTATGCTTTTTATCCTTCTTTTTTAATTTAGATTTCTCAATAACTCATTCAGAAGTACACTGCATAGATCACACCTCTATCTCCTTTGATCATCTGATATGTAGAGTAGATAGTGGCACCAGAGATAGAGTTGTACTGGCTGGACTGGTAGACCTTGTATCCAACTACCATTGAAGAAAACTTCACGTCATTCTCCAAAATATTATTCACAAACATGGCTCTGCTTTCAAATTTGGATCCAGTGGTAGATATGATGGTGTCATTTGATACCTTTCTTAAGCTGGGCAAATCACCGGTTTCAACTAAACCAGTTACAACTGGATTGCTTGCTTGGTAATTTTGTGGGGCCTATCAAGCCAGATAAATTCATCATGCATATGGCTAAGGATGTAGTGAATCCATTCTACCTCATCAAACAACAGGAAATGTATGAACTATGAGAAATTTCTTATCCTGGAGCACCTTATATTCAATTTTTAGATTCCCCAAATCGTTGGACAAATGCTTGTTATACAGGTCCAACATATCTGCATTCCCAAGCTCCTCAAGGTCATAGTGAATGTAGGCCCTGATATCTTCATTGTGCAACACGTCATAGGGAATGGATGAGAATGCACCTTCTAGATCATCCTCGATCTATTTGAATGGATATTTCTTACAAAGAGGACAAGCCCTATCCTTTATTTTATCCATTAGAAGAGTCACAATACCAGAAACTAAAGCCATCTCAAATCCTAGGGTTTGCAAAAAACTAAAAAATCAGAACAGATAAATACCTTACTTCACAACCAGGCACTAAAATTCACTTAGCAGTTGCTAAAATTGTTGTTGAAATTTCCAAGTTGCTTGCACTCACTTCTTCTCTTACTCTCTTGATTGCATTGTGATGAGTGAAGTCTTGAAATGCACTTTTATCTTTCAAAAACCTAATTTTTTCATTGTAATAAATGCAGCAACCAGTTATCATGATCTTCATGAAATTTGATACTGGAGCACAAGATCCTATAGAAACTTTCGAATATCATCTACACATATGATTCAGTCCTTCTATAATCTTCTGGAGTCAATTGTAGACCACCGAAGAGGGGTTCTTATAATATGCATGAAAAGCTCCCCCTAAGGCATAAAGCCCTAGTTACCGGATGAAGATTTTGCACCGAATTCGGGTATAGATCCATTATCTTCCCTAGATTCATCCTTTCTCACCCACACCTTCTCATGCTTCTCCTTGATCTCTTCTACTTTCTCTTTTCCTTTCTCATTTAATTTTCCCTTGTCTACCAGATAACTGTTTTTGTTTCTATAGTACTTTGCAATGTGACCGGTTTTGTTGCATGCTCGAAAAACAACATTATTCTTCATAGGCTTGAAGTTCATCTGATTTTTTCTTGTCATGCATTATTTAGAGATATGTTGAGACATTCCACATGAAAAGAATCTTTAGTTCTGAAAGTCATTCATTACTGCTTACACACATTTGACTTGTGTCCAAATTTATTGCATATGAAACACTAATCGATAAAGGTGGGAACATATTCATATTGTTCATCATATTGTTATTGTTCATTATTCCATTATTCATCCTACTTCTATTGACTCGCCTTATGACCAAATTTGTTGCAATTAAAACATCTACCATTGAATTTATGAGCATTGGGCTATCTTATCGGAGGATTCTTGCTCTTCTTCTAATCAGGTTTAGCATTACCTTGTCTAGATACAGAGGATTCACCTTTCTCAAATCCAAGACCTTGCATATCCTTTCTATGTCACTGACTTTCCAGCATCTCATCAAGTCTTGCTAAACTAGCTTTGAATTTGTCTTTGTATTCATTAACAGTAGCAAGTTCATCCCTCAAGGTAGCAACCTATCTTTCAAGTTCTTGACCATTATTCCCTGATTGTGTCAGTTCAAGCTTCAACTGATCATTCTCATAGGTAAGCATGAAGCATTCATCAACTCTTTCCTTCAATGATTGTGCCAAATTCTCTTCATTCTTCTTCTAGTCCTCAATTTCCTTAGTCAGTCTCATCACAATGGATTGCATCTCATTTTTCAAAGAAATATTCTCTCTCTCAATCTTGTTAAACTCGTCAACTTTTTCTTGGTATTCCATGATCTGATCTTCTTTCTCCTTTAGCTTGTCCATTAATTCCTTCCTCTTTTCTCTACAGATACTTTCTTGATCCTTTAGCTCACTAATGAATTCATCAATAGCATTCAGATTTTTGTTCAAGGTACAAACCTCACTTCTAGCTACATCAAGATCCTCAAGTGCCACATTGAGTTGTCTCTGAAAACTAGAATCCATTGAATCAATCTCCTAGATCTTCCTCAAGCAGTTAAAGTTTCCCAGAAGGCTACAACCTTTAGGGAAGTCTCACTAACTTACAATTTGTTTACAATGAGAAAGTACAATGAAATGAACTCTTAATTACCATCTAACTATGCAAAAATGGTTAAGTGTTGAATCTTTGACTGTCTTTGCTCAGCTGAATATTTTGTTTCTATCTCAGTCAGCTACCAGTTGGTCTAAAAGCAAAATGCACATGTGAAACTATGCACAATCACACCAAAATGGATTACCACACTTCCAATATCCCAAAAATCAATTTCCAAATCAATCTTATATATCTGGTCTTATCACAAAAGCAATCTCCTTCATGTCGGCTTCAATAAGTGTAATGTGTGATCAAGTCGGCTTCAATCTCACACAAAACATAGCACTGGACCAAAAGATTATAATCACATTCTTCCTAAAGGTCTTCCCAATCACTGAGATCACAAAAACAATCACCAAAAACACCACAATCATCGGAAATCATTTTGGATCAAAGCATTACTGAAATACCTTGTTTTACCAATTAACTGCCTACTAGTTACCACCAACTTTCGGATAAGGTGAATCATGGTTGTCGGATCGAATCACTATGAAGAGTTGTCATAAATGACAACCCTAGACCAATATGCAACTACTTAAAACCACCTAAACTCACCGAATGAGAGTCAATTGCCAATAGGTTATTCATTACTTCTCTACACACATTTGACTTGTGACCAAAATTATTGCATATGAAATACTGATCGGTAAAGGTAGGAATATTATTCATCCTATTTCTGCATTGATTCACCATATGACCAAACTTATTGCAAGTAAAGAATCTACCATTTAATTTATGAGCATTAGGTTGTCATACTGGAGGATTCTTGCTCTTCTTCTGATTAGGTTTTGCATTGCCTTGTCTGGATTTGGAGGATTCACCTTTCTCAAATCCAAGTCCTTGCATGTCCTTTCCATGTCTCTAACTTTTCCACATCTCATCAAGCCTTGCTGATCTATCTTTGAATTTGTCTTTCTACTCATAAGCAGTAGAAAGTTCATCCCTCAAGGTAGCAATTTGTATTTCAAGTTCTTGAGCATTATTCCTTGACTGAGTCAACTCAAGCTTCAACTGATCATTCTCATAGGTAAGCCTGAAGCATTCATCAACTCTTTCCTTTAATGATTGTGCCAAATTTTCTAAATTTTTCTTCTAATCCTCAATCTCCTTAGTCAACCTTATCAAAATGGATTGCATCTCATTCTTCAAAGCAACATTCTGTCTCTCAAGATTGTTAACTTCATCAGCTTTATCCTGGTATTCCATGATCTGATCTTCTTTCTCCTTCGGCTTGTCCATCAGTTCTTTCCTCTTGTCTCTATAAGTGTTCGATTGATCCTTCAAGTCATTGATGAAATCTATTGGGACTCCAAAAAATTTGTCTAATTTTGAAGACACAGGCTCAAAATTTTGTAGATTGCATTAAGAATCGCCTTTCAGAGCAAGCTTGAGTAGCTCATTTGGTGAGCTCATATCTTTGTACCAGAGAATTTTCAAGAGAAATCCCTTTGGGGAATGGTTATACACCTTGTATAGATTCCATGTAGCTTCTTGTAGCTTTGTCGGATCTAATTTGATCAGTTTGTGAGGTCTCCTTTGGAGGACCTAAGGTTAGGGTTGCTATTTGCACATGTTTTCATTTTTCTGAGTAGCCCTATTTGAGGCCTTGTATCTTTATGCCTGTTGATTTTCAAGCCAAAAGGATATTTGTCTATGATTCCTTACAATTTTTTGAAGTTCCATGTCGAGTGGCTTAGCCCCCATCAATCCATCTACTAAGTTTTCAAAGCCAATTCCATATGCAAAAAGTTCAATTTTGCAACTGAACATTGTCAAGCAGCAGTTTGAAGCCCACTTTGAAAATTCATATTTTGCATCTAGTTGACCTGTATTTTAAAATGGTGGCACCCCATTATTCAATATAAAATTTTCTACCAAATCCCCCGTTTGCAGCTCCCTAGCTCGTCATTTGACTACTTTTTGAAGCCCATTCCAAACAAACTTTTCTAAAGTTTCAACAACACATTCAACATTTTTAGAGAAGTCAACTTTGATGGTTAATAATTTTCACATGTGACCTAATTAGGTCAAAACCTCTTGCATAGGTTTAAACAGGTTCAAATTTAGAAAACAACTGAGTTGGCGACTTTGAAAGATAATAAATTTTTCCTTGGATGTCGTAATGGCGATCCATCAGATGCCCTGGATTCTATGTTTTGTAGTCTATCAGTGTGATAGCTCCAAGGGTTTGGTCAAATGTTTTGCTAAGTTTTTAAAGCTCATTTGAGGAGCTACTTAGGTGTTTTGGGCAAAAAATCTGAGGTTTCATAGATATCAAAATTAAGTATCCCAGACTCAATCTCTCAAGTCCCGAGCATGCCCAGTCAATGTATCTATGCATTCCCAGTCGATCAGTATTTCAGAAATGATTTTTTTTTTACTGTGCCTGGAACCCACTATGATAAATCGAGGCCATCAAAAATAACATGTATTATTTAAGTCAATGTGATTTAAATAATTTTATATTTGGCTCAGTTGTGCAAAGGGGTATTAAACTTAACAAGTGATTCAAGTCATTTGAAGATTTTTTAAATTTGTGTGGGGCCCACTAATAAGAATAATTTTTCTTTAAAAAGGAGGGGGGCATTTATTTTAAATTAACACATATTAATTCATTGCAAAAGTGACTTAGTTATATAAGTACTCAAAATCCCAACATGTGGTTGAGAAGTTGATGGAAATAATCGAATCCTTTTAAAAAGGGATTATTACAACCAAAAGGATGGGCCCCCACTCCATATTTCCCTTTGAAATGACGCATAAAAGATATGTGGAAAATGTATTTCGAAGACTTCTGAGAGGGAAATATTTTTCTCCTTAAACACTTTAGTCATTTTTTAAATTTTATCCTGCGAGGACACGACAAGGGATGAGAAACACCATGAGATAAGCCTATGCGAGTGCAAGAAATATAACATAGGAGAGGGAAAACTCCTTATCCATGCATAAAAGAACACCTCCCAAGCACTCTGTGGGATAGAAAAGGTTGTGGTGCAAGCAACAAGAAGCCCTCTCTTACCCTGTAGGATGGAGACAGGCATTCACAATAGGTGCGAGATAAGAAGTATATGTCAGGCGAAGGAAAGAGTGTGTTATCCCATAGCATCAGGTGCAGGTCAAAGTGAGTTCGTGGGATATGAGTCATTCTCAGCAGATGAAGTGACTTCTTAACCTACAAGGAGTAAAAGCAGAAGGAGAAATAATGCAAGATAAGTGGAATGATTAGGGAAAAATGATAGAGAAAAAGCAAATGAAGGAAGTAAGCACGCTAGGGGAAATTAGGGTAGAAATTAGAGATTTTCACCTATCAAAATGCATTGTCTTGAGAAATATTTGCACTATGAGGTGACCACTTGATCCAATACACAAGGATAAAGCTATGTAACAGTTGCGTAGTGCAGGAAGGAGTTGAGATATGTTAGCAACAATCAAGAAGGAAGACTGAGAGGGGGGGTGAATCATTCTTCACTCGAAATTAGATAATCAAACACCAAAGAATAAACTTGATAAACTGTGTCAACTGAAAGATAAGCAAATAAGCAACACCACACACAACACTAGGATTTTTGACATGGAAAACCTAATCAAGGGAAAAACCACAATGGGAACCTACCCACAATAAGATGATAATCTGCAATAGTATGTGAAAATATTACAATGGGGAATGCACATGCATTTAGGCACACTGCCTAGGCTCACTGCCAAAAGATATATGCCCAGAAGGCTCCAATCCTCAAGGAAGTCTCACTGACTTGCAAAATGAATCGTACTACAATCTAGAAGAAGTGAACTATAATAGTAGCATCTATATATGCCTGATAATAGTTTCGGTTAAGCATAGTTGCCTGCTCTACAATACTGATCTCACCACAACACTTCACCGAATAATATATCTCTTTTTTTGCATACACAACTCTCTCTAATAATGAATACATCACATCAACACTTAAATTACATTAGTATATCACCTATATATACAAATCATCAACCTTGATAGCAAGGTCGACTAAACCCTCAACCCTTAACAAAAATTACATTACATGATACAAAGATTGACCACCAGACCAATATTATGATTTACATTACATAGCATGGACCTAATTCAAATTCCCAAACAATCATATCCATCAGAAATCATGCCAAGATCAACCGCAACACGTTACACCACTAGAAATACTCAAACCATCACCAGTTGATAGAAATAACCAAAAATCATGCAATGATCAATATAGATCACCAAAAAAAATAGGACACAATTAGGAGACACCAACAAACACATTAGAATCATCTGGAATAGTTGCACCAACACCTCAGATCAAATCTTCATTGGTCAATATTTCAAAGCTCAAGAACACATCCAAACAACAATAGTCACAAAGAAAGATAACTTATGGATCACCAAATCATGATCCATCTAAAATGAAGATACACAAGATCATCCCAAGAAACATCCTAAATTCTTAGCACAAGATCTAATCATACTGAAATATATTGGAGGGAATACCAACAGGAACACCAAGAACCAATAACCAAAGAACAACAAACCGGATCAGAAAATCTTCACAAGCTCACCAGAAAAAATCACAGGAATATGTTGACATCAATGAAAACAACATATTCAAGTCCAATAACCAAATCCAACATACTACAATAATCTCCCCCTTTGGTATTGATGGAAACATATGAATATGAAAAACAATCAATGCAAAGAAAGAGAATATCACCAACAAACTCCCCCTAAGATATAGATAATGCAATTTTTCAAATGATCTCTCCTCCTTTGACAACAATGCCAAAAATCTCAAAAAAAAGAAAACCAAACACCTATCTCACTCCACCAAAACATAGAAACATGAATCTATCACAACCAAATCAATAGACTACTCCAACAGAGGAGCAACAATAACACATCAATCCAGATAACAAGAATGAGGCTCTGTAATCCACCAGATCGATGCAATTCAATGCTTATAGTTCTTATTAGGAGGGGTGGTTACCCCTAGCTTATCTCTCAAATAGACAAATGTATCTGTAGGCAAAGGCTTAGTAAAAATATCAGCAATTTGTTCCTTTGTAGATACATATTCCAGCTTCACCTTTTGTTCACTGGCCTGCTCTTTCAAGTAAGTGTATTTGATTGATATATGCTTAGTCTTTGAATGTTGTACCAAATTCTTTGATATGTTTATAGCCCTGGAATTATCACAGTATATAATAGTAGGCTCATCATAAGTAATTATGATATCTTTCAACATTTGCTTCATCCAAACTATCTGAGTGCAATTACTAGAAGCAACAATATACTCAGCTTCAACAGTAGACAGAGATACTAAGTCTTATTTCTTGCTAGCCCATAAAACCAACTTCTTACACAAAAAGAATGCTCCACTAGTATTACTCTTCTATTCATCTACATCACCTACCCAATCTACATCAATGTAGGAACATAACATGAAATCATCTTTCTTAGGATACCATAAACCATAATCCACAGTTCCCTT
Source organism: Cryptomeria japonica (assembly GCF_030272615.1). Lineage (NCBI taxonomy): Eukaryota > Viridiplantae > Streptophyta > Pinopsida > Cupressales > Cupressaceae > Cryptomeria > Cryptomeria japonica. Next base: position 466,656,510 of record NC_081411.1, on the reverse strand, counting down.
TAGATATCTAAATATTCTTTTAACAACAGTATCATGAATTTCCTTTAGATCAACTTGATATCTAGCAGCCATACATACAATATTCATAACGTCAAGCCTAGTCTGAGTAAGATATAATAGTCCACCAACCATAGATATATACAAACTTTGATTAGCTTTAGGAGATTCATCATTTTTAGACAATTTACAACCAGTCACCATAGGAGTTCCAAGTGGTTTGGAATCATCTAGTCCAAACTTCTTCAACAATTCCTTCACATACTTAGTTTGAGATATAAAGATACATTTCTCTATCTGTGCAATCTACAAACCTAATAAAAATTTCATCTCACCAATCATAGACATCTTAAATTCCTTTTGCATATCACTGACAAACCTCATACTTATATCATCATCACCACCAAAAATAATGTCATCAACAAAGACTTCAACAATCAGAATATTATCATTTTAAATTTTATAAGTACAAATTATTATCAGCGGCACCTTTAGTGAATCCTAATGTTAACAATTATTTATCCAATCTAGCATACTAGGCTCTAGGAGCTTGTTTTAGTCCATAAAGTTCTTTCTTCAACTTGCATACCATATCACCATCATCTGATAGTGAAAATCCACCAAGTTGTTCAATGTATACTTGTTCTTCTAGATCACCATTCAAAAATGCAGATTTGACATCCATCTGATATACCTTGAAATCTTTATAAGTAGCATAGGCAAGTAATAACCAAACAGCTTCAATTCTGGCAACCGGAGCAAAATTTTCTTCATAATCAATTACGTCTTGTTGTGAATACCCTTTGTAGACCAATCTAGCTTTGTTTCTGACTACTTCACCGACTTCATTCAATTTGTTGCTAAAAACCCATTTAGTACCAATAACATTTTTATCCTTAGGTCTAGGAACAAGTTCCCAAGTATTATTCTTTTCAATCTTATCTAATTCTTCTTGCATGGCCCTTATCCAATTACCCTTATCCAATTATCATCTTTACAAGCTTCAAATACATCTTTAGGTTCAACTTTTGATACCTCTTTTGTAGCTAACCTTCTTTTAGTCTTCGCACCTTTACTCTTATCACCAATAATCTGATTCTCAGAGTGATTTAATCTAACATACCTCAGAGTCTTCTGATTCTCAGATTCAACAACATTTGGATTAATAGTCTCTATCTCTACCAGATCATTCTTCTTAGGTCCTTCAGGATGAATAGGAGCTAAAACAACATGCTGACCTTCATCATAAGCTCTGATTTCTTTTCCAAGGTTCTCATACACCTTCACACATGCACTCTCAAAAATCTTTCTTAGTCTCTTGTTATAACACCAATAGGCTTTACTCTTTGTGGAATATTACAAAAAGATACCTTCATCACTTCTAACATAAAACTTTCCAATATCCTCATCTCTCTTGATATAACATTTTCTACCAAAAACTTTGAAATATTTCATAGTAGGAACATGACCAAACCAAAGCTCATAAGGGGTCTTATTGGTATCACCTTTGATATGAACTATGTTAAATGTGTAGATTGTAGTGCTAATGGCTTCTCTCCAGTAGATCTTTGGAACATTTCCTTCAATCAACGTAGTCCTTGCAACATCCAAAATAGTATGGTTCTTCCTTTCAACAACTCCATTTTGTTGTGGGGTTTTAGGAGTAGAAAGATGTCTTCTAAGTCCATGCATCTCACAGATAGAATTGAAGTCATCAGAACAAAATTATCCACCTCTATCAGATCTCAGACACTTTAGCTTCAATCCGGACTATTTCAACTTTAGCTTTGAATATCTTTAATTTATCAAATGCTTATGATTTATCCTTCAAAAAGACAACCCACATCATCCTGGAATAATCATCAATTAGTAGCATAAAGTATCTATCTCCCTGCACACTTTGAATATTTGTAGGTCCACATAGGTCAGTATACACAAGATTGAGCAATCCATCTGATGTATACCGTTTGTTCTTGAAAGAAATTCTTGTTTATGTACCCAACTGACACTCCTTACATACTAGATTAACAAGTTTGACAATCTTAGGTAGATCTCTAACAACATGTGTATAACTAATCTTGATCAGTGAATCAAATTTAACATGACATGTCCTTCTATGCCATAACCAAATCTCATCTATCTTAGTAATCAAACAACTTTTCTCACTTGCATTCAAATGAAAAATGTTACCTTCAGTCTGATGATATGATGAATCAATAGGGATCCAAACAACTATTGAGAGGGGGGGGTGAATCAGTAGATAGAAAATAAACTTAACTTTCACCAAACTCAAAACCCAACTCATATATCAATCACTGAACTAACTGGTTCAAACACTGAACTACAAACTGCAACTGCACTGTCAAGTTTACTGGTTGACTAGCATACCAAAATAACAGTGTAATGTTGGCATTTTAGATGATTATGTTGTGATTGTCATTGATGGACACACACTTGCATTGAGATCATTTTTTTATGTATAAGTTAAAGCTCAATCGGTACATGTTCCAACTAGTATGATGCATTATAGTCCTTAGACTATTGGTGTTTTGCAGAAAGTGATTACCGATTTGAAGCGGTATGTTGACCTCAAGCGGTTCAAGGATCTCAAGCGGTATGAAGGATCAAAGTGGCAAAACCCATATTTCCCAGTCTTCATTTTGTCAAACTAGCAATCGGTATTTTGTATGAACTGGTAATACTCTGTGATGAGTTACCAACCGGCATTTTTGTGATGGGTTACCATCCATCGATTGTTTGACGGTGCTGACACTTTAGTGGTGCTTTTTGTCTCATGTTACCAGATACATCTAGATGCATTGAACCTAGGAAATTGTAATGTAATCCTATTGGACTGACATGAAATGAGATTCCTTTATAAGGACATCATGTCTAGGGTTTTAGGTTGTTGTTGTGACAGTTGATGTTGTTGCTAGGGTTTAAGGTGGTTGAGGAGTTAGAGAGAGTATGAATGTGTAGAAGACTGAAGTAATGCTAGAATGCATTAAGGAATGAGCTATCAAGGATCTAACCAAGCAATCTATGCTATTTTCTAGATCACTCACTTGTTGATTACTCACATCTTCGACAAGTTTGTAGCCCTTAACCAGGTAGGCCCAAAAGCCTTTTGTAAATCCTCTAACAAGGTGGTTCACATCTATGGATCTAAAATCCTCTAGCAAGGTAGTCTTTAATCGGACTTATCTCCTAATAGAGATTGAGATTCCTAATAGGATCTATTCTGGTAAAGAATATTATAAGACCTTAACCGGTCTGGTTCCTATCCTACAGATAGTTACTTGTGAGTTCCATCTCATCGTGGTTTTTCCCATTTGGGTTTCCACGTCAAAATCTCTTGTGTTATGGTGTTTGTGCTTCTGTGGGTGAATGCATTATTTTCTATTTGGTTTGCATGTGTGCTAACCGGTTTGTTTGTTAAACTGTTTTACCAATTTACTGTTAGTCTAGCAAAGTATTTAAGTGCAAAGATTTTTGGCACATTAATTCACCCCCCCCTCTTAGTATTCATCAATTGGTATCAAAGCCTACCTTTCTATAAGTTTAACCACTTGGTAAGAGATATGGGGGAATACACATTGAGGGAACTTACTCATCGGCTCACTCAATCTAAGGAAGCCTATGATGATCTTATGGTCAAATATAAGGCCTCTTAAGCAAAGAGGAGAGAACATGCAGAAAAGTTGATGGAGCTATCTGAAAATAGTTCCTCTGATGAAGTGGACATGGAAGCCCTGATTCAAGAATTAGAAAAGATGAATGAATCCAATTCCAACCTAAGAAAAGAATTGGAAGGACTGACTATCCGAATGTGTCAAGAGCTTGAGAACTAGAGGAAAGTTGAAGAACTAGTCAAAGACAAAGAGCATGAAAACTCCAAGATGAAGCAAGAGATCAATGCCCTAACTGCTCAACTCCATGCAAGCAAAGTGGAAAAGGAAGACATCCAAGGAGAACTAAACATTTCCATCTATGAGAATGAAAACCTGATGGAAACAAATACTGCTATTTCCAAAGAACTCTCTAAGTCAAAGGAAATACTTGCTAAGTTCAACAAGACTGTCAAGCTAGAGCAAAAGCTTGAATCTGCCAAACCTGTCAAGAATACTAATGGACTTGGTTATTTTGGTCACGAGGAAGGTGAGACCTCTGGTACAAATTCTGAAGCATCAAAGAAACAATCGACATCAAAGGATAAAGGTAAGCAAAAGTTTAAACCTATTTGCTTTAACTATCTTTAAGAATGACATACTGCCAATGTGTGTAGGAGTAAGGCTTACAATAATTTTCCTTATTTTCTAAATGATAAGCCTAGATCCTATAAATTCAATGGTAACTATTATGCATGCAAAAAGTTTGGGCATAGAGCATCTAAATGCAGGTTTGTTATGAATAACACTAGAAGATATCCTCAGAGGACCCAAGGAGTTGGTCGTGAAACTTTTGTGAACTGGAATCACAACTGGTTTAATGATTTCAATCATCAATCAAGAAGCAGTGGCTATCAAGTGGCAAACTAATGGAGAGAAAACTATTTGATCTATCATGGTCATGGTCACACTGTTGCAACATGCAGGAGGAAGAATGACAACATGAATAATGGACCTTGGAGAGCACCTGGATTGGTCTGCTATCACTGCAACAAACTGGGTCACATTGCCAGATTTTGTAGATCAAGAAAGAACATATCTGATGATATACTGGTCACTCCGAAAGGAAAGATTGATGTTGACACTATTCAAGTGGATATGAACAAAAGCTGGAAGAAAAAACTAGCGGTGTTACAAGAAGAACCAGTTTTTGTACCTAGTGTGGAAATATCAGAACTGACAAACTAAGCATCAGAAAAGCTTAGGGGGAGCAAATAGCAAAATGTTTCAAACCCCCAGTTTACACCAGTAAAAGACCTTAACTGATATGTGATCCTGTCATTTGGTGGAAGACTAGAAATGGTAAAAGGAAAATTAGGGTTTATGCCCTAATGGTGGAGCATTAATTGTGGTAGGTGAGGAATATGTTTAAAATAAATTTTAAAATCATTTCTCACTATCATTTTTTGAAGCGTAGAAGGTTTTCAAGTGCAGAGCGATGAAAAAGTGATTTGTGTTGCGATTCAGAAAAATTTTAGAAACCTTGAAGGAGATTCAAAAGCAAATTGTAAACGGTCAAGACAAGAACGCAAAGCGGTGATTCTGCAACCGATGGAGTGTGAGGTGGAGAAGAATCTAAAAGCCCTAAATTCATGATTTCCAAAAGGTATTTTTTGAGTTTTCAGTTTCTATCATGGCTTCTTCATCCCATACTAGCTCTAGTGCATCTGTCGATTCAGCAAGCTTTATTCAACACAAGTCTAAATATAATACCCTATCACAAGTTCCAGCTGGTGTGATAGTAGAAGAAGGAATCTCAAATTACATAGATTGTAAAATTGAAGACCTAGGGTCTCTAGCAATTCACTCATAGCTAGGTTTGTTTTGTGGAAAAGATAAAAAGATCAAACCGAAGTATAGTATTTTGGAGAAGAAGAAGCTCCACAATGTTGTTTATTTCCTGGAGGATTTCACAGATGATCACATTAGGATCATTTTGAGCAGAGTTTATGGTGACAAGATGTACCTGGAAAGAATGCATGATATTTCACCTCAAGCAATTCATGTCGTCACCAGTTTTTACAATATAGGGGAAGTGCCAGCCCTAAGGATGGTAAGCAAGATTGAAATGTCCAAGCTCACCGGTTCAGTGAGCGACTCACAAGGTATGACCATCAATTCAATCAAGGATGATGTGGTCAAGTATGCCTGCATGGTGATAGGCTACCAGATGTTCTCTGCCAGCAGACTTAACTCTATATCTGCTGCAGTGGTAAATGTCACTTACCGGATGATCAAGGAGGATGCATCATTTGACCTGTGCACCGGTATGCAAAGGCAACTCCTGTTGAATCTTAAATCGATCAAATAGGATAATGCATTGAGGTTCAAATTTAGACAACTACTGGTTGGGTTGTTCTTTTACTTCCAAGGCTAGTTTCCAGGAGTAGGTGATGTCCAGTGGTTTGCTGACCAACCGGTAACCAAGCAAATCAAGGAAAGCCTTCAAGTAGTTGGAACCGGTTACCCTGAAGTTTTGAATAAATACTTTGACGAGTTCAGATGCAAAATGAGTTAGAGGATGAGAATATTAGGTGATATTGTCAAGAAATATGAAGATGATATATGTTTCACCATTAAAGTGGATCATTGCATAATGGAGGTTGTTGAGCCTAGACAAGAGGAAGTGAAGCCTATGGGCTATGATGTAATGAATGATATGCTGGAAGGATATGCCTCTACCCTTATTGCCTCACCGCTTGATCCAAAGGCAAGGAGAACCGACACCTACCTAGAAATGATAATACCAGTTGAGGAAGCCTCAACAAAGAAAGGAAAAGAACCTTCAATGAAGAAGGAAAAAGCAATACCTTCAGCATCAACGCCGGCTACTACAGCCAATCCTAAAGTGACCAAGAAGTCATCGGCTAAAAAGAAACTGGAAGCGGCACCTGCTAAAGTCTTCAAGAGAAAGAGGAAGACAAGGAATGCCTCACCAATCTCAAAAGAATCTATGTTTGAGGAAAAACCTAAGAAGACACGACAAGCAAAGAAAAAGACAAAGAATGAACCAGCATCATCAGCACCAGTAAATATTGACATCTCCTCCTACAAACCTTTGACACATTGTCAAAGAACTATCAAAAACATTAGGAGAAAAGTGCTAAATGATTTGATTGATTGTTTTGATGACTTTAATGATGATGAAAAAGAAGCGGTTGAACAAGAAATAATTAAGTACTTATGTGTTAATGATTGGTCACCTTCATAAATTAGATCCAAGACACCGGATTCTTTGTATAAGTCCTTAGACAATAAATGGTGCATTGCCATAGAGCAGGAATAGGAAATGAGAGAGAAAGTTTTTGCTAAACATTTTCCTGATGTATCAAATTCAGAACTGTTCGAAGTAATGAATAAACACAAAGGCCTCTTCTTCATGAAAAGAAGAAGACTCCTATTACTGGAAGGAAAGGGTCAAGAAGTGCTCAAGAATACACACACCCTTGCTCTAGAAGCTCTGAAGATGCATTGAGTGGCTGAAGCCAACAAGAAGGCTGAGCAAGAACCGACAATAACTAAACTGGATGAAGTGTTTGACAATGAAGGAAAACCGGTCAATGAAACCATAGAAACTATTGAGGTCAATGCTCTAGATGGAGAGGATATTGCTTAGGGTACACCATCAGAAGCTACAAGATAGGAGAAGCAGGCAGAACAGGAAGTAAAGCAAAAGGAAACTAAGGACAAAAAGGAGGAAGCAAAGAAGCAAGAGAAGAAGAAGAAAGCTGAAGAGGAGAAGAAGAAGAAGGAAGAAGAGGAGAAGAAGAAGAAGGATGAAGAGGAGAAGAAGAAGAATGATGAAGAGGAGTAGAAGAAGAAGGATGAAGAGGACAAGAAGAAAAAGGAAGAGGACAAGAAGAAGAAGGAAGAAGATGAGGAGAAACAAAAACATGAAGAGAAGAGAAAAGAGGATGAGAAGAAAAGAAGAGAAGAAGAAGAAGAGAAAAAGAAACAAGAAGATGCAAAGAAGAAGAAAGAAGAAGAAGATAAGGAAGAGGAGAAGTGGAAGGAAACAAACAAAAGGAAGAAGGAAGAGGAGAAGAGGAAAGAAGTGGAGAAGAAAAAGGCAGAGGAGGACAAGGAAGCAGAAGTGACAAAGAGCACACAGATGGAGACTCCTACGGCAACGAGTAGTCAAGACAAATCGACTGACCTCACCAGTCCCTTTGACCTCTAGTCTGCAAGTGAAATGGACCTACTGCAGAGCATCAAGGTTTCTCAAGAACGTCTTGAAGTGATACGGAGGAAAAAGGAGCAAGATGTGATCCAAGCGGCGGTGGACACTCTTACCGGTTTGTTACCCGGCACAAACCTTCCCAACACTGACTCATCATTGGCCCAATTGAAGCTCCTATGCACAGTAGTGGATGATCAAGTGTAGAGCTTAGAGGAGGTAGCAGAGGCAAATGCCAAGAAAGAGCATCAAAAGGCTCTCAACATTGCTCTAGTGAAGAAGCTTAATGAGCTCCGGTCTGAACTGCAAAAAGCACAAAAGGATATAAGGAATTCTCTACATGAGGGGAATCTTCTACTCAGCAAGATTTGCCAACCCCATCTGTTCTATGATGATGTGGTTGCATAGAAGTAAAAGCTTCAATCTGATTTACAGTCATACATGAGCCCCTTCAAGCCGCCATATGACTCCTTTACAACTTATGGGCAAACTGTTCACTGGTTTCATATCCAGTCTACTAAAATAGAGCATGAGATCAGCACCCAGTCACAAGATTTATAGGAGCTACAACTGGTTCTACTCCCACATCTGAAAATACTTCAGAAGTGCTATCTTAATCTGGATGCCTTAATGGCAACATAGGAGATGAGCACACTAGATTCCATGGAAGAATAGGTCTCCTAGATGCAGACAGAGAAAGAAGTGGAAATCTCCCTCCTTGAGTCCTGGTCTTTATCTATGAAACAATTCTTGCAAGACTTTAAAACTATTTTTGACAAGTTTTATTCTTTACTGTCATAAACACTTATTATTTTAATGAAACATGGGTTAGTCTGTAATATTATTTTTGTCATTGTTGGCAAAGGGGGATAAGTATAAATTTTGAATATTTTGATGTATACTTTCATGTTATTTATATTAAGAAGTAGTATACATTGTATTTTCTGCAAAAGGGATAGTGTATATGCCTAGGGGGAGTAATTTTGATTCTGGCATATTTTTATTGTAAAACACTTATATGTCAAAATTTCCTAAGTGTTGCCACCAATGCCAAAGGGGGAGATTGTTGGAATTTTTGATGATTATGTTGTGATTGTCATTGATGGACACACACTTGCATTGAGATCATTTTTGTATGTATAAGTTAAAGCTCAACCGGTACATGTTCCAACCAGTATGATGCATTATAGTCCTTAGACTATTGGTGTTTTGCAGAAAGTGATTACCGATCTGAAGCGGTATGTTGACCCCAAGTGGTTCGAGGATCTCAAGTGGTACAAAGGATCAAAGCGGTAGAACCCATATTTCCCAATCTTCATTTTGTCAAACCGGCAAGCAGTATTTTGTATGAACCGATAATACTCTGTGATGAGTTACCAACCGACATTTTTGTTATGGGTTACCATCCACCGATTGTTTGATGGTGCTGACACTTTAGTGGTGCTTTTTATGTCGTGTTACTAGATATGTCTAGATGCATTAAACATAGGAAATTGTAATGTAATCCTATTGGACTGACATGAAATCAGATTCCTTTATAAGGACATCATGTCTAGGGTTTTAGGTTGTTGTTGTTGCGATAGTTGATGTTGTTGCTAGGGCTTAAGATGGTTGAGGAGTTAGAGAGAGTATGAATGTGTAGAAGACTGAAGTAATGCTGGAATGCATTAAGGAACGAGCTATTAAGGATCTAACCAAGCAATTTGTGCTATTTGCTAGATCACTCACTTGTTGATTACTCACATCTTCGACAAGTCTATAGCCCTTAATTGGGTAGGCCCAAAAGCCTTTTATAAATCCTCTAACAAGGTGGTTCACATCTGTGGATCTAAAATCCTCTAGCAAGGTAGTCTTTAAACGGACTTATCTCCTAATATAGATTGAGATTCCTAACAGGATCTGTTCTGGTAAAGAATATTGTAAGACCTTAACCGGTCTGACCTTAACTGGTCTGGTTCCTATCTTGCAGATAGTTACTTGTGAGTTCCATCTCACTGTGGTTTTTCCCATTTGGGTTTCCATGTCAAAATCTCTTGTGTTATGGTGTTTGTGCTTCTGTGGGTGAATGCATTATTGTCTATTTGGTTTTCTTGTGTGCTAACCGGTTTGTCTGTTAAACTGTTTTACCGGTTTACTATTAGTCTAGCAAAGTATTTAAGTGCAAATATTTTTGGCATACTAATTCACCCCCCCCTCTTAGTATTCATCATGTAATAGATCTGAAACTCTCAAACCATTTAACCAAAACATTGAACTATTTTAATAACATTAGTAAAATCACATTTCAAATCATTTCCGGTCATCTTAACACATCTAAGTGGCTTTACCAGTAAAACAAATTAACCATATCAAAACATAACCACAAAAACCATTCACCACTTGACACAATGATTTTTGACGTGGAAACCCAAATGGGAAAAACTATGGTGGGGATGAATACCCACAAGTATTCTAAACTCTTATGAAGTTCACGTTGTTAGGTGCCAAGCCTTGTTAGAAGCTTTACAAAACTGTCCTATTAGGAACAGATCCAGTTAAGGACCACTCGGTTAAGGGATTGACTACAATACCCTGTTAGGAATAACCTTGATAGAGGATTTCAAATCCAATATAATGGATCACTTGGTTAGAGGATCTAGAAAACACTAAGCCTATTAAGGCTTACCCAATTAAGGGATTTAACTATTGTAATTGTTAGAGAACAACAAGATTTTGTTGATCTGGCAAATAGAACTACTCTACTTGATCAGATCCTTTTCATGCTCTTATTTTCCTTCAAACATTCTGCAGATACTCCTTCAATTTTGGCAATCAATCACACTAACACTTAACCAAAATTGCCAACACTACAACAAAACAACTCATCGACCTTATAAGCAACACAATAGGTCGATAACACATCAAAAAACCTAAGATCTCATTGAGATTAAAAACAAATTGGTTCAAACATGACCATTAGATTACATAGTAATTATCTGCATATTGTACAAGACAACCTTGACCACTCCTGGATCACCGCACATTGGATCTTGTAACTAATCACATGGATTCCACTTCATGCAATGCACTCACTCATTTCCAAGATAAAATAGTTATCTCTATGCACCAAAAACACTTTGAAACTCATCATGTGCATCATGCATATGTGGCATAATCATCTCTGATAACCATTTGATCATAGATCAAGACAACCAATTCATCAAGCTCCATCGATTAGGGTTCGACATATCAATAGGTAGGATTACTGGTTGATCTCACTACAACAATTGTAATACCAGTTTCCTTCACTATCTCAACTATGGGTTGCATTACAACTCCATTACCAGTTACAATTGACATCAATGACAACACTTAAACTTCATTAATGCAATCTTCATGAAAATGCCAACAATCTCCCCCTTTGGCATTGATGGCAATACAAATATCAATACCCTTTGATTGTGATGATTGAGAGTAATGCACATACATAGGTATAGGAATCCTGGTTTACATTTTTCCATGCACTCTCCTTCAACTCAGTCTCCATGTCTTCAGCTGGGAACTAGCTACAGTTCTTCTCCCTATCAATCATAAAGTTATTTTCTCTCAATCATATAGTTCTTCTACCCCTTTGACAACAATGCCAAAGTGAAAGTAAAACATACAATGTCATACTTCATTGTTCTGCAACAACGATCTGTAGCTTGTTTCTCCCCCTATGGAATAGCTCCACTCTACACCAATCCTACTTTAAGATCTTCAATAAGCTCCTTGACAGATGTCTTCCAAATCTTCTTAATTGACCTCATGTAGGGGCACAACCCTTAGTTGACCTCTAAGATACTCAAAAGTAGCCTTAGGTAGAGGTTTAGTAAAGATATCCACTAGTTGTTCCTTAGTAGATACTTGCTCTAGTAACACATCTTTACTTTGAACTTTCTCTCTCAAGAAATGATATTTCAACTCAATATGCTTGGTTCTAGCATGCAACACTAGGTTCTTTGAAATATTTATTGCACTTGTGTTATCACAGAAAATCCTTACCGGTTCTGTTATCTTCAACTTGAATCCTTCCAGAATGAGTTTCATCCAGATTATCTAGGTACAATTCATATATGCTACAATATATTTAGATTCAGTAGTTGATTGTGATATACAACTTTGCTTCTTGTTGCTCCAAGATACAAGCCTTCCTCCAAGAAAGAATGCACCTTCGGTTGCTCTCTTCCTGTCATCAACATTTTCTGCCTAGTCTACATCTGTATAGACTTTCAAATCAAAGTTACCTACATATGGATACCATAATCCATAATCAATAGTACCTTTGAAATATCTAAATATCCTTTTAGTCGCTACCATGTGTGTCTCCTTTGGGTTCTTATGAAATATGGCAACCAATCCAACTGCATGAACAATATTCAGTCTACTATGAACAACATAATGCAGTTTCCCTATCAGAGACATGTAATCCTTTTCATCAATGGATGCAACATCATCCTCCTTATACAGTTTACAACCTGTAACCATTGGTGTCCCAACTAGTTTACAGTCTCCCATTCCAAATGTCTTCAATACCTCTTTCACATATTTGGACTGTAAGATAAAAATACCACTCTTCATTTGTTGAATTTGCAAACCTATGAATAATTTTATCTCTCCTACCAGAGACATCTCAAATTCACTTTTCATCTCATTTGCAAAGTCATCACTCATGTCATCATTACCTCTAAAAATAATATCATCCACAAACACTTCACTAACCAATATCTTATCTCCTTCAGTATTGAAATATATATTGTTGTCTTCACTGGTTCTCTGAAAGCCTATCTTCATCAGGTGTGAATGTAGTCTTTCATACCATTCTCTTGGTTCTTTCTTCAAACCGTATAGTGCCTTGTGTAGTTTACACACCATATCCTTTGCATCAGTCAAAGCATAACCATCTGGATGTTCAATGTAGATGTCCTCTTCCAGTATTCCATTTTGAAAAGCTGACTTCACATCCATCTGATATACTTTTAATCCCCTATATGTTGCAAATGCAAGTAGAGTCCTAAAACCTTCTAATCTAGCAACTAGTGCAAATATCTCACCATATTCTTCTCGTTCTTCCTGTGCATAACCTTTGTAGACCAATCTAGCTTTATTTTTTACTACTATTCCATCTTCATTCAGTTTATTTCTGAATACCCATTTAGTAACTATTATGTTTTTGTTCACTGGTCTGGGTACTAGGGTCCATGTATTGTTCTTCTCAATCTAGTCAAGCTCTTATTCCATAGCCTTGATCCAATGATCATCTCCAAAAGCTTCCTTTGGAGTTCTAGGCTCAATAGTGGAGATCCTACAAGAATTCTCTCTAATTCTTCTTTTGGTTAACATGCTAGCATCTTTATCTCCAATAATCTGATCAGGATTATGATTGAGTCTTACATACCTTGGAATAACATGATCATTATCTTCAGGTTCTTCTTCCTCACTCTATTCATCTTCTACATAATCTACCTATTCTGGTTGAACTAGTGCAACAACATTCATTTCACAAACTTCTGGCTTCACTGGTTTTGGTTCCAAAATCATAATGTAAGGTTCATCTTCCTTGTTCTCCTCACTAGTTTCTCTTGTATCTTTAGGACACTCATCCACTCAAACATCAACACTTTCAATGATCTTCTTTGTCTAGTTTTTGTAGCATTTGTAGGCTTTGCTCTTGGTGGAGTAATGAAGAAATATGCCTTCATCACTCTTAGCATCAAACTTACCAACATAGTCACCTCTCTTAATAAAAAATTTACTGCCAAAAACCTTAAAGTAACTGACATTAGGTGATCTACCATACCAATATTCATAAGGAGTTTTATCCTTACTTTTAACCAATAATCAGTTCATAGTGTAGACAGTTGTGCTGGCAGCTTCTCTCTAGAAATTTTTAGCTACATCTCTTTGTATTAGAGTAGTTGTAGCAGCTTCAACAACTGACTAGTTGTTCCTCTCTGCAATACCATTCTTCTATGGTGTCCTAGGTGCAAAAAGCTGCCTCTTAATTCCATTGTCTTCACAATATCTAGTGAATTCATCTGAAGTAAATTTACCACCTTGCTCAGTTCTTAAGAACTTTATCTTGTTTCCACTTTCCTTTTCAGCTAAGGCCCTAAATACCTTAAACTTGCTAAAGGCTTCTATTTTGTCATTCAATAATGTGACCCAAATCATTCTTGAGCAATCATCAGTGAAGATCATAAAATATCGATCACCTTGAATACTTCTAGTCCTTATTGGTCCACAAAGGTCTGTATGAACCAAATCTAGCAAATGTTCTATTGAGAAAGATTTGCTCTTAAAATTTGAGGATGTCATCTTCCCTAATTGACATTCCTTACACAGAGCATTCACCGATTTGTCCAACTGAGGCAAACCTCTTACCGATTTGGACTTACTAACTTTGACAATGTTATCAAAATTTACTTGGCAAAATCTCCGATGCCAAAGCCAACTAACTTCTACTATAGAAATTAAACAATTGTTAATTTAGGATTATGGTGAAACAAGTTACCTTTTGTCTACTTGCTAGTTACAATCAGTTCACCTTTTCTTCCATAGATTTTGCACATTCCATTCTTTAATTCTAGTGGATAACCTCTGTCATTGAGTTGAGAAAAACTCAAAAGATTGTGTTTCAATCCTTCAACCCAGTATACATCGTTTGCACTACTCTTTCCATTAAGAGAAATGGTTTCCTTTCCTTTTACCATGTAGGGTGAGTCATTTCCAAATCTCACAATACTTCCATCAAATTCCTTTAAAGTAAGAAACTTACTCTGGTCACTGGTCATGTGGTGTGAACAACCACTATCTATAATCCAATCATCAGAATTATCTATGCGAGAAACTAATGCCTTCTGATCTAATGTCTCCTCTTTGATGGAAACAAAGACAATGTCCTCATTTGCATCTCCCTCAGATTCCTCATCTATGATTCCTCCATCAACTGCAATGAGGAAATCTTGTTTACCTTTTCCTTTGTACTTATATTTTTCATGTTTATGATCATTGTCTCCATTTGGATAGTTAACTGCAATATGTCCAATCTAGTTACATGAGAAACATTTCAAGGGTAATTTACCTTTGTGCTTATCGGTACCTCTGGGTAACCTCTTGGCCAACAATGCTTCAAGCGCAATCAAATTGTCTTCATCATCAACTTCTTTACTAGATTTTGACTCATGACTATGACTAGCTTCTCTTCTTTTCCTTACCGGTGGATTAGAAACTGAAGCTCTAAATGTAGATTCTGATTTCTTAAGACTTCCATAAAAACTATTTAATTCAAATGCAGTTAGTTTACCAATGATGGAGTCAAGAGTTACCTTTGTTTTATCAATAGACTTGAGTTCCTAAATGGCTGCAACTTAGATAGCATAGATTGGTAGAAGGGTTCTCAACACCCTGCTAACCACTGTGGTATCCTCCACTTTACCACCAACACTTTTGATCTCACTGACTATCTTCTTGATCCTCTGACGATACTGTTGAATATTCTCAAACTCTCCTCTTTGGAAATCTTCACATGCTCATCACCATTATAGATATCCTCAAGTTTCTTCCACACATCAGAAGCACTCTCCAAACCATAGACATCAACATACTTTAAATCAGATAAGGAACTAATAATAGCCTCTGATGCTTAATTATTCTTTTGTTGCTCCTTCTTTTGATCATCTAACATAATCCAACTAGGCAAGGTATATTTGGTAACAACATATTCCCAATATTGACATCATAATATTTTGATATAGATCTTTATACTATCACTCCATATTCTATAGTTTTCCCTATTGAACTTAAGACCTTCTTTCTTCATCATGTTCTTCTAGATCTTTACCTCAAACTGTTAGGCTTAGACACTAGAGGACCTAAAATGCTCTGATACCAATTGATGATATGATGAATCAATAAGAATCCAGACAACTACTGAGAGGGGGGATTGAATCAATAGATAGAAAACAAACTAAAATTTCACCAAAATCAACACCCAACTCATATATCAATCATTGAACTAACCAGTTCAAACACTGAACTACAAACTACAACTGCACTGTCAAGTTTACCGGTTGACTAGCATACAAAAATAAAAGTGTAACATATCTGAAACTCTCAAACTATTTAACCAAAACATCAAACTATTTTACTAACATTAGTAAAAGCACATTTCAGATCACTTCTGGTCATCTTAACACATCTAAGTGGCTTTACTAGTAAAACAAATTGACCAAATCAAAACATAACCATAAAAACCATTCACCACTTGACACAATAATTTTTGACATAGAAACCCAAATGGGAAAAACCATAGTGGGGATGAATACCCACAAGTATTCTAAACTCTTCTAAAGTTCACCCTCTTAGGAGCCAAGCCTTGTTAGAAGCTTAACAAAAATGTCCTGTTAGGAATAGATCTGGTTAAGGATCACCCGATTAAGGGATTGACTACAATACCCTATTAAAGGCAATGCCTTGTTAGGAGTAACCTCGATATAGGATTTGAAATCCAAGCTAATGGATCACTTGGTTAGAGGATTTAGAAAACACCAAGCCTATTAAAGCTTTCCCAATTAAGGGATTTAACCATTGTAATTGTTAGAGGACAACAAGGTTTTTCTGATCTGGTAAATAGAACTACTCTGGTTGATCAGATCCTTTTCATGCTCCTATTTGCGTTTAAACATTCTACAAATACTCCTCATTTGGTAATAAATCACACTAACACTTAACCAAAATTTTCAACACTACAACTCATCGACCTTATAAGCAACATAATAGGTTAGTAACACATTGCAAAACCTAAGATCTCATAGAGATTACAAACAAATCGGTTCAAACATGACCGTTAGATTACATAGAAATCATCTACACATTGTACAAGACAACCTCAACCACTCCTGGATCACCGCACATTGGATCCTGTAACTCATCATGCAGTTTCCACTTCATGCAATGCACTCCCTCATTCCCAAGATAAAAAACTTATCTCTATGTACCAAAACCACTTTGAAACTCATCACGTGCATCATGCATATGTGGCATAATCATCTACGATCACCATTTGATCATAGATCAACACAACCAATTCACCAAGCTCCGTTGGCTAGGGTTTGGCATATCAATAGGTAGGGTTACCGGTTGATCTCACTGCAACAATTGTAATATTGGTTTCCTTAACTATCTCAACTACCGGTTGCATTACAACTCCATTACTGGTTACAATTGACATTAATGAAACACTTAAAATTCATTAATACAATCTTCATGAAAATGCCAACACAATCTTAGTCCCAGATGCAATCTCTATACCAAAGACTTCCAAGATTTTACATTTACCATCCTTGAATTGCAGATCATAACCTTTGTCAACCATCTGCCCAACACTCAAAAGATTATGCTTCAAACCTTCAACATACAAGACATCATCAATGTTATGCTTACCATCAAAATAAATAAAACCTCTCCCATGGATTACATAGGCTTTGTCATCTCCAAATCTGACTATTCCACCATCATAATTTTCATACAAATTTTCTTTTATCATCGGTCATATGATGTGAACAACTGTTGTTAATCAGCCATACACTTTTTTCTTCAAATTTAGCAACCAGATCTTTTTCTTCAACATAACAACTAGTGGAAATCAATAGGAATAGGTCCAGCTTCCTTAATGACAATATACACAACTTCATTTCCTTCTGATTCTTCATCTGTAACACCTTCATCTTCAACATAATAATAATTCTTTTAGTTCCTAAACTTTCTATTAGACTTATAAGGCTTATCATACTTCTCATGCTTCTCATATCTATCGTTTCTATCATACTTGTCAAACTTATCATGTCTGTCATACTTAGCCATTCTCTCCAGACATCTAGAAGAAAAATGTCCTATCTTATTGCAAGTAAAATATTTCAAAGGAAACTTTCCATCATACTTGCCGACACCTTTGGGCAATCTCTGGGTAATCAATGCTTCAAGTTCATCAAGTTCTCTCTCTTGCTCTACAATCTCTCTTATTTCTCTTTCATACCTGGAAATCCTACACTCATCACAATCATACTTCTGATTACCAAAGATAGATGCTGATACCTTAAATGTTTTCTCAGACTTTCCATGTGATTTTCCAAATTTTCTCAGCTCAAATGCAACAATTTTTCCAACCAACATATCTCTTGTTACTGTAGTTACACTCTAGATCTCATCTATAGCAACAACCTTATGTTTGTAAGGAGGCAAAGATATCAGCATCTTAGAAACAATCTCATATTCCTCAATTTTTCCATTGGCATTCCTGATACCAAGGACAAGTTCATTCACCTTAGCCATGTATGAATGTATGTTCTCATCATCTCCCATCTTCAATGTCTCATACTTTCCTTTCAAGCTCTACAACTTAGTAACTTTCACTTGACTATCACCTTCATATAGGATCTCAAGCTTCACCCAGATATCATATGTGGTCTAAAGTTCCATTACATTTGTCATTTCAGAATCATTCAGGGCACTGAGTAATGCTTCCTTCACTCTAATATTATATTAAGCTTCCTTAACTTTATCAGGAGTGGATGGGCCATTCTGAGGAACAACATAGGCATTCTTAATAATCTTCCAGTAATCTTCTCCAAGACATTTCAAGTGCACCTCCATCTGATTCTTCCACAAATTATAGTTGCTTCCATCAAACCTTGGACTATCCTTCTTGAAAATAATACCTTGACCTGCCATCCTAGATATCCTCAAGTGATTAAGCTTCTACCAGAGGATCTAGCTCTTATACCAATTGTTAGCAGCAATCAAGAAGGAAGACTGATAGGGGGGGGGGGGGGGTGAATTGGTCTTCACCAAAAATCAGACAATCAAACACCAAAGCATAAACTTGATAAACTGCGTCAACTGAAAGATAAGAAAATGAACAACACAACACCAAGATTTTTGATGTGGAAAACCCGGTCAAGGGAAAAACCATGGTGGGAACCTACCCACAATAAGATGATACTCTATAGTAGTATGTAAAAATATTACAATGGAGAATGCACATGCAGTCAAGCACACTACCTAGGCTCACTACAAAAGATATATGCCCAGAAGGATCCAACCCTTAGGGAAGTCTCACTGACTTACAAAATGAATTGGAATACAATCCAGAAGAAGTGAACTACAATAGTAGCATCTACATATGCCTAGTAACAGTTCCAGTTAAGTGTAGTTGTCTTCTTTGCAACACCGATCTCACCACAACACTTCACCAAATGATATCTCTTTTTCACATATACAACTCTCTCTGATAATGTAGACATCACATCAACTCTTAAATTACATAAGTATATCACCTATATATACAAATCATCAACCTTGATACCAAGATTAGCTAAACCCTCAACAAAAATTACATTACACGATACAAAGATCGACCACTAGACCAATATTATGATTTACATTACATAGCATGGACTTAATTCAAATTCCCAAATGATCGTATCCATCGAAAATCACACTAAGATCAACCGCAACACATTACACCACCATAAATACTCAAATAATCACTAGTTGATTGAAATCACCAAACCTCGAACAATGATCAATTTGGAACAAAAAAACAAATAGGACGCAATTAGGAGACACCGGCAAACACATTAGAATCATTGGGAAAAGTTGTCGTAACACGTCAAATCAAATCTTTGGAGCTCAATGTCTCAAAGCTCAAGAACACATCCAAACAACAACTAGGACGCAATTAGGAGACACCGGCAAACACATTAGAATCATCGAGAAAAGTTGTCGTAACACGTCAAATCAAATCTTTGGAGCTCAATGTCTCAAAGCTCAAGAACACATCCAAACAACAACTATCACGAAGAAAGATAACTTGTCGGTCACCAAATTATGATCCATCTTAAATGAAGATACACAAGATAATCCCAAGAAACATCCCAAAGTCTTAGCATAAGATCTAATCATACTGGTACCAGAGAGAACACCGACAAGAACACCAATAGGAACACTAGGAAACCAGATAACAAAATCTTCACAAGCTCACCAAAAAAGTCACAGGAATATGTTGACACCAATGATAACAATATATCCAAGTCCAACAACCAAACCCAATAGAATACAATAAGATAATGAAATAATCCCAAGCGCACAAGTTGTATCCCTTGGCATTTCACAGAGATGTTTGTGTTGAGCTAAGTTGGGATGTATTGATCTATTATAGAGACTTTGTGTAGAAGGTTTCATGAGTTCATAATGGTGAGCATGGTGGTTCCTTGTGAATTGCATTATGGAGGATCTAGGCATGGGTGTTGATGGGAGAATGCAATTCCTAGTTTTGAGGTGCCATGTTAATGGTAGTGTAGAAGTGGCACATGAAGTGCTAGTTTTGATTGACACTCTTAAAAGATGTTAGTAGAATGTTTGGGTGAGTTATTTCAATGCTTTTGAATGCGAAGGAAACCAGTGAAATATGAATGTGGGTAGTGTGAGAAGTGAAAGTTCCATGCCTCATCTTGGAGTGCACAATCACAAAAGTAGTTTGAAAGTGCACAAATCTTAGGAAACACTTTCAAAAAATCTCCAAAATACTTTCAGACCAATGATGTTCTCAGGGGTGTGTCCAAAATTTTGCAAATTGTCTTTGTATTTCTAGGAGGTAAAGCAATGCACATAAATTATTTAATCAACATATGCAAATGGTCTAGGGAAATAGGGCATGGCGTTAATAGCAACTGAGAAGAAGTGTTAAGATTTTGTGGGGCATATTATTGTCTAGTTGATGTCGCAGTCTGATGGGTATGCAGAGTGTAATGCACGGGTTTGGGCATCAATACAGAGGCGAGTTTCAAAGTTACTATGTCTGTTGTGATTGCATTATCTTCTTCCCTAGGAACCAATGGATCTTGCCATAGCTGAAGTGTAGTGTATGAGTTACCTCACAAATTATGTGCATTGTTGTATGATGGATGAGTGTTAGTATATATTGCACCCTCATTTCATTTGCTTCAAAATGACTACTTCTTGTTATGAGCTTCAAAAGGGTTCATTCAGTATCTATCGCGCTTGTGTAATATTGGAAGGAATATCAAAGTTGAGATTGCATGCACCATGAAATGAATCAAGATATGCTAATAAATGAAAAATGGGCTTGAACCATAAGTGTTCAAAGGCTACACATGCTCAAGACAGTGGTGCCCATGCTTTCTAAAAGAGGACCTGCTTCATGAGGCGGTGATATGGTGTTTCCATGTATGACAGTGAAATGGATGTTGATTCGCTAGAGTTAGGAAATTTTGTTCACTTGGCTGAACACATATTGAGTAAATGAAGAAGGGAAAAGGAAGGCATATAATATGTAGTTTGAAGAATAAGGTATTTTTACTTGAGAAGGGAAATAACCATATCAATCAAGGGTAAAGGGTTCAATGAAATTGACTATATTTTCAATATCAATGTGAATATTATTGCCATAATATTCCTATTAAGTAAAGAGAAGAAGCAAATGATAAAATGATTTCACTAAATGGGCTAAAATATATTTCACCCAAGCGGTGTAGGAATATTCATAATATGTGCTTAGGAATTATTTTCAAAATGGTGATTATAGCCCATATAAGCATTTTGAGAGTGGTCGAATGTTCCCACTAAAAAGAAGAGTATGCAGAAAATGACATGACAAGTCATTTCCAGCTATAAATAATCCCAAGCGTACAAGCTGTATCCCTTGGCATTTCACAGAGATGTTCATGTTGAGCTAAGTTGGGATGTATTTATCTATTATGGAGACTTTGTGCAAAAGGTTTCATGAGTTCATAATGGTGAGCATGGTGGTTCCTTGTGAATCATGTTATGGAGGATCCAGGCATGGGTGTTGATGGGAGAATGTAATTCCTATTTTTGAGGCACCATGTTAATGGTAGTGTATAAGCCACACATGAGGTGCTAGGTTTGATCGACACTCTTAAAAGGAGAGAAATTTTCTATTTTGAATCTAGGAGGAAACTCATTTCAAGTATGTAGAGAAATCATCCTTTTCTGGCCAAAGGGGGTATTTTTAGTTTTCAAAGCAGACAAAAAATTGGGCTCCTATAGCAGGTGCAACAACAGCTGATTTTTAACAAACTTTGGCAAGTGAACAAAAGGTGGAGTGCATAGGGGTACAAAGCAGAAATTTTCAGTCAGAGTACACAAATTAGAGTTGACAGTTGCTTGTAAAGGACATATTTTCAGATTTTGACATCATCCAGCAAGGGTGTAAAGACTTAGTTTTGGCAAATTTTGAACAAGGTGCAAATTTTGAACTGAGGAAGATTTTCTCTAGATTTTCAAAGGCTTCAGTAGGCTCAAAAAGAGGGGACAACCAATGAGAGTGCAATGCAGATTTCAAGATAGAGGATAGGTCTTTTTAGAGATTCTTTTAGGGTTTCTATTAGGTTTTCTTGTCTTTAATATATCTTTCTCTTCTCTTCTTAGTTTGGGTATTCTGAATGTAATTTATGTTAGGATTCTGGAAGCAAGGCTTCCATGTGTATAGAGCAAGTTTTTTTATGATAACTTAGTATTAACTTTCAGTTTGTAGTATTTTGATATTTCAACAGTTTGTAATCTGAATAGAAGCAGGTTTAAAGGTTTCATTTGTAGTTGTCTCTCTTGTATGCACACTATTTTATGGAATGAAATGACCAAGGGTGTTTTGCTTTGTCTCTGCAAGTCATATGTTTACTTCTCTTCAAGAAAGATATTAATTTTCTTATCACAAAGTAGAGAAATAGTGTTGTGTGTATGAGATTCTCAAGCATGGTTGTGGGTAGAACTATAAAGAAGAATGTTACTATAATACACTATCATGTCAAACCCAATGGTTGTATGTTACCTTGTTTGGATACCAAATCTGCATATTGTGGAGTTGACTCTACTGCCCATACATGGCACTAGTCATGGTTGTTGCTTTCAATTTTTAGAATCTTATCATAATCAAGATATCTTTTACTTTTTGCATTTCTTTCTACATTAGGAGTAGGATTAGTGTAGAAAACCCCCTCCTCAATGAGTGCTCAGATGCTTGCAAACTAAGGTTAAAGCCATAACTAGGAGTTTATCCATCTTCCTTAGTATTTTTCATTGAGACGATCTACTGTAACATGTAATGTCAAGAATAGTTGAAGTTGAGAGTTATCAAGACATCACATAGGTTCACCCACCTTGGTCTCACAAAGCCAAAAGTGTAGGAGATCTCAGTCCTTATGATCGAATCTCGTTCATTGGCTAGATCCTTCTCCTATTTTGTTGATGAGTTAGTGCTAATTCCTCTAGAACTAGGATCTATTGATTTGGGAACCAACAGATTGGTGACTCTGTTGGGGATAGTCTTAAAGGAAAATATTTCCTAAAGCTTAAAGGGCTGCCCATGAGTCTCTGGTTTCATGGTTTTAAGCTTGGAAGGTGTCTTGTAGTAGCTTGTGTGAATAAAACATTCAAATAACTCTGTTGATGGAGAAGACCCAGAATGATAAAATTGTTTGAATAGCTTTCTGCTATTCTAAACTTTGTTCCTTTGTAAGGAGGTGGTGACTCTGTCCTAAAAAGAACCTGATAATGAAGCAAGAGGAGCTCTAGTTGTAAAGGAGTTCCCAATGAAAAGAAACAAAGCAGCCGCTGCAATTTTTCTAGGTATTTTTCTTTGAGAAGTTTTTTTGTGAAAACCATAAAAGATTTAGTTTTGAAAGAGTTCCCTATTCAATGTTGTAGCACTATGCGAGGAGGGAAAAGATTTATTTTCAGTTTCGCATACTTCTTAGTTTTATGTTTCAGTCATGCTTATACTAGATGAAGTATGCAATCTTTGTAATAGGTTCATTCAAGAGGTATTAAGTCTGATTTTTAGTCCTATGTATGTATTTCTTTTTCTTAAGACCTTGTTCTAAAAGAGTCAAGAAATGTGTAACTATGATGTTTGTATGAGAAGCTTGTAAAGGCAAGCAAAATGTATAGTCACTATGTTGTCCCAAGCATAATGAGTGACCAGCAACTTCAAGGTCCACCTAGAAGGGTGTTCATCCCTAAGAGGTATAGGCCTTATATTTTCAGCAACATTGAAGGGTACCCACATCTCTTCCCCATTCAATTTAAGGATCAAGTGCCTTTGTTCCATGTACATGAATCTGAATCAACAGTCTACCATATTCAGTCATTTAGTGAGTTTGTTGAAGACTTTCAATTTTGTAAGGAAGATATAGTCATGGAGTTCTTTGTGAGGTCATTGAAGGATGGCGCAAAGGATTGGTATGGAATTTTATCAATAGAAAGTGTTTCCTCATGGGATTTCTTTAAAAGATTGTTTTTAGAAAGATTTAGTGATGATGCAGACAATTATGAGCAACCTCCTAGTCCTCAGAATATTCCATCATATGAGAATGCAATATATGCACAATAGCAACACGTGTCAAGTGCTAAATATGGATTTCAACACAGAAGTGTCCCTGCTATCCCAACTTACACTTTTCAATAGTATGAGCAAGTTTATCAGCCCCAAGTAGCACAAGAACGAAGCTTCTATATTGAGAATGCAATGGTGTATGTCAGAACTCAGTTGGACATGAAGAAACAAGAGGGTGAGAAACCTTATGTACCATTGTCCAGATTCTTGGAAGCACTTCGAAGTATCCCAATGAGCTTCATGCTTCAAGAATCTGAATGGGTAGACTTATTTTTGCAAGTCTATGAACCTAATGTTGTTCACTGGCCAAGGAATTTGAAATCGGCTAATATGAATCAGATTATTGTATGGATTGACATGTTTGAAGATTTGAAATCTAAAATAAAACTTGATGCTCAAAACTCTCATGCTGATAATGACAAGGTTGAGAAAGAATGTCATAAGGGTGCACAAGTTGATATTGATGCTCCTATCATTGTTGAAAATCAGTCACATGATCAGCATGAAGAAGACAATGTGTATGAACAATAGATAGTTGAAGACCATGAACCTAAAAATGAATGCCATAACATCATAAATGAAGTTGAAGAAGAACGCCACGAGGTTCAACTTTCTTTTTCGTATGATGACTATGATTTTGGGAAGGTTGTTGGAGATGCAATCTCCCATAGCATGGCACACATATGCTCTTATAAATCCGGTGATCTTTCAGTTGAAGAGGATAGTAGTATGGGATACACGAGTGATCAAGATGACACATGTTCTATCAAAAGCGAAGGCATCTAAGATTTTCTAATAACAAAATAGTTGAGGTATGCACATGGAAAAAGTGAAGAATCTATGCACCCTACTGATTTGGTTTTTGACAATGGGGTTGTCTCCTATGATGCAACATGCAATGCACCTACTATCAATCTCCTTCCCATGTTTGAATCAGCTAATAGGAAAGAGGACAAGGAGCTCGAGGGAATGGGATTCTTTGAATTTAATTTTGAAATGTGTGATGATAATGAGGATGTGCATGCAAATAAAAAATCTGATTTTTGTTTTGAATACATATGTACAACTGATGCTAATGATGACACTCTTTGTGAGAGTGATAGTGTGCATGAAGGGGAGGTAGCTTTTGATAGCTATGATCAAAGTGGTGATTGGCTAGGAGAGTGTGATGATGAATCCAATTTAACAAATAGATGAAAACCCCTAGCCCAGTGTGTCGAACTCCATGGTGATGAATTCTCATGTGAGTGGGAAGACAAAATGCATGCATATGAGGGATCATGGAGATGCGATAGTGTTGATCTGACATGCATCCAAGTTGTTGATATGAATGATATCAAATGGGAATCAAAGTTGGATGTTGAAGTTTCTTTTTAGCTTGATGATTCCCAGTTACATCAGAGGATCATGAGTGATTCTTTCTCTTTTATTAATGATATCTTGTATGATGTGCAAGATCCATGTTACCCCAACTTTTGAACATGGATTTTTTTTGTAAAAAGTTTTCACTTCCCCAACTCATAGCTTTATTATTGAAAAATGTCATGACTTTAGTCTATATGTTCACCTAAGTCTATAATTTTCAACCTTCTGATTGAACCCCATAGTTCAAAAGTTCAAAATTTCAAAGGTTCAAAAGTTCAAAGGTTCAAAGGTTTTAAAAGTTCAAAGGTTCAATGGTTCAACGATTCATTTTGTTGTCAAAATTTCATGGGAAATGGAATCTTTCAGTTGAAAGTTATGAATTTTATTTCTACATTGAACCTCTGAACCAACATAAAAAGGTTCAATGGTTCAACCGGTTCAATGGCTCA
Organism: Cryptomeria japonica; assembly: GCF_030272615.1. Classification (NCBI taxonomy): domain Eukaryota; kingdom Viridiplantae; phylum Streptophyta; class Pinopsida; order Cupressales; family Cupressaceae; genus Cryptomeria; species Cryptomeria japonica. Next base: position 466,630,401 of record NC_081411.1, on the reverse strand, counting down.
GTTTGACAGTCCAATTCTGCACATATATCCATTAGTCAAAAAATGTAGCCAAAAAAAAAGTTGCAAAGTTTTAAAATCTAAAGACAACCCATATATTATTTTGGCCTTAAATGCTCCCAGATTTAATTTTTGTGACCATACAAGCTCACATGATGTATTATTTTAATATTTTGTCAATGTAGCAATATGGTTGGTAGGGTCAGTTTACAAAGGAAGTACCCTAATTTGGCTAGTTGTTGAAAACTGGTTAAAAACCCATCTATAATTTTAAATATCATAAGAGCTTGCAAATTTTCATGGCCTTAGGATGCCCGGTTAATCTGTGATCAATTTAATAAAAAGTGGTTGCAGGAAAAATTAAAACTTTCTCAATCATTTATGTGCAACAATTTAAAACATTTTTTAAAATGTATTAAATCAGTTATAAGAGTAGAAATTTCACAGGAATGTGAATTTTATCCCATTTATCAAGAATCAATTATAACTAAAAGTCTCAAACAAAAAAGGGGGCTATATATGTAATGGAGAAGAGAAGAAGGGGGGTTGGTTAATTTTTTCGCTGAAATTTTCTGTTGTAAATTTGTTCATGTTATTTTGCTGCTATAAAGGAGAAAGGGTTGGCATATTTTTATGTTTCAGACATGATTTTTGTGCGAGAGCAACATGGTCTTTGAGCCATTTGTTATGTATTTGAAGAAAGGAGGAATTATATATTAAATCTTTGGGTTTGAATGTGTTCTTCTAGATTGGGATAATCTTTGAATTATCTAAATTGTCTTTAAATGCTTTCCTGTCCAATTTAATTGTACATATGTTTGTCATAAAATCTTTGAGTTTTAGTCATTCACAAATCTGAAAAGGAAAATATCAAACCTTCCTTTTGTCTTTCTATGGTGGAGAAGTTGAGTGAATGGTCTTTGTGCTATTTGTTTATGTTTCTCTTTGTCTCTCAATTCATAACCGCATTCATGGCATGGTGATGGGTGGATGTTAGTTGGCCTTTTCTACTTTCTAGTTAAAAGCATACCCCAGAAACTAAAAATAAATCTTACAAGGGAGCTATACCTCTCAAATTCAGAGGAAGATTATCAATCCCATGATAATCTCTCCAACTATTGGTACTTATACATCTTTCTTCTTGGGCATTTTGAGTCATTTTCTATACTTTCTTCGAAGGACAATCGGCAAGGAGGTCCTTTTCAAAGAATTTTTTTTCCACGCAAACTAGTGATTTGAATAAGACCTATGTTCTTAGCTATGTTCGATATCGTGAGCCTTTGTTTTCTCAGCTAAGTGATGTTTCTACAATGTGTGATAGTGGTTTTGACCATGATATGTGTTATGCGCAGTGTGCTAGTATATTTTTTGATGAGAATAACGCATGTATGTCACATAGTAATTTAAATTTTCAGTCATTGCACGAGTTTTAGATGTTTGATGATAGTGTGTGCAATGATAGTTTTCAATTTGGTGGTTGGGTAGGAGATGCCAACATGTTTGATCAGTGGCATCCTAGCTATACTTTCAGATTGGCTCCAATGTAGCCCAAGAAAAATAATGTGTATGAAAAAGGAAAGCATTTCCTAATCTTTTTAGGTGGCCTTGGACCATCACGTGTGGTTTGATCCTCAAACCATAGAGGTTTGGGGCAGAGAAGACCTTTTTTGACTCTGTGCCCAATGGAGTAAGCACCTGGTTTGTTCCCTAGAGATCTGGGATCTTGCCATACCCACAAGGGGCATGCATCCCCAAAATAGAGCCACTTTTGAGACTTCAAATTTTTTCTCTAATTTTGAAGACCCAGGCTCGAAATTTTGTTGATTGCATTCAGAATCTCCTTTTAGAGCAAGCTTGAGTAGCTCATTTGGTGAGCTCATATATTTGCATCGAAGAATTGTCATGAGAAATATCTTTGGGGAATGGTTATACACCTTGTAGAGATACCATGTACATACTTTCAACTTCCTTAGATCTGATTTGATCAGTTTGTGAGGTCTCCCTTGGAGGACCTAAGGTTAGGGTTGTTATTTGCACATGTTTTCATTTTTCTGAGTAGCCCTGTTTGAGGCCTTGTATCTTTGTGCCTGTTGATTTTCAAGCCAAAAAAATAGTTGTCTGTGATTCCTTGCAATTTTTTGAAGTCCCATGCCAAGTGTCTTAACCCCATCAATCCATATGCTAAGTTATCAAAGCCAATTCCATATGCAAAATGTTCAGTTCTGCAACTGAACATTGTCAAGCAGCAGTTTGAAGCCCACTTTGAAAATTTATATTTTGCATCCAGTTGACCTAAATTTTAAAATGGCGGTACCACATTATTCCATATAAATTTTTCTACCAAATCCCCCGTTTGCATCTCCCCAGATCATCGTTTGACCACTTTTTGAAGCCCACTCCGAACAAATTTTTTCAAACTTTCAGTAGCAGCATATTTAGTATTTTCAAATAAGCCAACTTTGAGGGTTAATAAGTTTCACATGTAACCAAATTAGGTTAAGACCTCTTCCACACTCATTCAAGGTACATTCATCTACCAATGTGCCAAGTGGCAGCTCCTGAGTTGTTGATTTGATATTTTTTCAAATTAGGTTTGAAGGCAACTCAGCTTGTTTAAACAGGTTCAGATTCAGAAACAAATGAGTTGGCAACTTTGCAAGTTGATAACTTTTTCCTCGGATGTCTAATGATGATCTGTTAGATACCTTGGATTCTATGTTTTGTAGTCTATCAACATGCCAGCTCCTAGGGTTTGGTCAGATGTTTTTCTCAGTTTTTAACGCTCGTTTCAGGAGCTACTTAGGTGTTTTGGGCAAAAAATATAGGGTTGCATAAATGTCAAAATTAAGTATCCTGAACTCAGTCTCTCAGATCCCAAGCACGCCCAGTCAGCATACAAGTGCATTCCCAGCTGGTCAGTGTTTCATAAACAAATTTATTTTTTACTGGGCCCACTTTGGGACCTGACTAGAGCTAGTACCTAGTATGATCAATTCAGGCCATTAAAATGAACATGTATTATTTAATTTATTATGATTTAAATAATTTTATGTTTGGCTCAGTTGTGTGAAGGGGTATTAAAGTTAACTTAGTGATTCAAGTCATTTGAAGATTTTTTAAATTTGTGTGGGGCCCACTAATAAGAATGATTTTTATTTAAAAAGGAGGGGGGGATTGAGTTTAAATTAATACATATTATCATTGCAAAAGTGATTTATTTATATAAGTAATCAAAATCCCAACATGTGGTTGAGCAGTTGATGAAAATAACCAAATCCTTTTAAAAAGGGATTATTACAACCAAAAGGATGGGCCCCCACCACATATTTCCCTTGGAAATTGTGCATAAAAGATATGTGGAAAATGTATTTCAAAGCATTCTGAGAGGGAAAGTTTTTTCTCCTTGAACACTTTAGTTAATTTTCTAATTTTATCTCGCGAGGACACGACAAGGGATGAGAAACACCGTGGGATACACCTATGCGGGCACACAAAATATAACACAGGAGGGGGGAAAACCCCTTATCCTGTGCATAAAAGAACACCTCCCAAGTGCTTTGTGGGATAGGAAGGGTTGTGGTGGAAGCAATAGGAAGCCCTCTCTCTTACCTCACAGGGTGGAGAAAGGCATTCACAATGGGTGAGGGATAAGAAGTATATGTCGTGCAATGGAAAGGGTATGTTATCCCATAGTATCAGGCACATGTCAAAGTGAGTTCACGAGATATGAGTCATCCTCAGCAGATGAAGTGACTTCTTATCTCACGGGGAGTAAGAGAACATGGATAAATCATGCGGGATAAGTGGAATAATTAAGGCAAAATGGCAGAGCAAAAGAAAATGAAGGAAGTAAGAATGTCAGGGGAAATTAGGGCATAAATTAGAGATTTTTGCCTTGCGAAATGTACTGGCTTGAGAAAGATTTGTACTATAAGGTGATCACTTGATCAAATATACAAGGTTGAAGCTATGTAATAGCTATGTAGTGCAGGAAGGAGTTGAGATAATGAAATAATTCTAGGTGTTCAAGTTGTCTCCCTTAGCATTTCATAGAGATGTATTGATCTATTATGGATACTTTGTGCAGAAGGTTTCACGAGTTCATAATGGTGATCATGGTGGTTTCTTATGAATTATGTTATGGAGGATCCAAGTGTGGATGTTGATGGGAGAATGTAATTCCTAGTTTTGAGGCGCCATGTTAATGCTAGTGTATAAGTGACACACGAAGTGCTAGGTTTGATTGACACTCTTACAAGATGTTAGTAGAATGTTTGGGTGATTTCTTTCAATGCTTGCGAATGTGAAGGAAAGTAGTGAAATATGAATGTGGGTAGTGTGAACAGTGAAAGTCCCATGCCTCATTACCGAGTGCACAATCATAGAAGTAGTATGGAAGTGCACAAATCTTAGGAAACACTTTCAGAAAATCCCCAAAATATTTTTAGACCAACGATGTGCTCGGGGTATGTCCAAAATGTTGTGAATTGTCTTTGCATTTCTAGTAGGTAAAGCAATGTACATAAATTGTTTAATCAGCATATGCAGAGGGTCTAGAGAAATAGGGCATGGAATTAATAGTAGCTAAGAAGAAGTGTTAAGATTTTGTGGGGAATGTATTATCTGGTTGATGTTTCAGTCTGATGGGTATGCGGAGAAAGTGTTATGCATGGGTTTGGGCATCGATATAGAGGCGAGTTTCAAAGTTACTATGTCTGTTGTGATTGCATTGTCTTCTTCCTTGGGAACCAATGGATCCTGCCATAGTTGAAGTTTAGTGTATGAGTTGCCTCACAAATTATGTGCTCTATTGTGTGATGGATGACTGTCAGTATGTGTTGCTCCCTCATTTCATTTGTTGCGAAATGACTACTTCTTGCTGCAAGTTTTAAAAGGGTTCATTTAGTATCTGTCACGATTGTGTAATATTGGAAGGAATATCAAATTTGAGATTGCATGCACCATGAAATGAATCAAGATATGATAAAAAAAATGAAAAATCGGCTTGAACCATAAGTGTTAAGAAGCTACACATGCTCAGGATAGTGGTTCCCATGCTTTCTAAATGAGAACCTACTTCATGATGTGGCAATATGGTGCTGCCAAGTATGACACTGAAATGGATGCTAATTCATGAAAGAGGAAATTTTGTTTTCACCTAGGTGAACACATATTGAGTAAATGAAGAAGGGAAAAGGAAGGTATATAATATGTAGTTTGAAGAATAAGGTATTTTTACTTGAGAAAGGGAAATAACCATATCAGTCAAGGGTAAAGGATTCGACAAAATTGACTACATTTTTACTCTCAATGTGAATATTATTGGCATAATATTCCTTTACCTCAATCACCAGAAAGCATCCGGACCAAAAAATGCTCTGTTCTTCCTGAAATACCGATTAACATTCTACCGGTTAGACTTACTTTCAGATAAGAGGAATTACGACTTCGAGATCGGATCTCCATGAAGAGTTGCCATCAATGATAACCCTAAACCAGTAATCATCCACCAGAAACCACCAAAAATTACCGAAGACCACCAGATGAGTGTTAATTACCAACAATATGTGTGTGAGAAGTTTGTATGAGCAAATGTGCGAAGTTTGGTGAATGTGATTGAAGATTTTGGTGCTCTGGTATATGACAGAGTAGGAAAACATAGCAGAGAGATAGAACAGTTGCAGAAGTCAAATTGAGCCTAACTGGAACTGCTATTTGGCATTAGTAGATGCTATTATTTAGTTCATTCATTATTGTAATCATTTGTAATCAATTTTAGGATAGTGAGTCCTCCAGGTTGTATCCCTTTTATGTATCTGAGCAATGAGCTTGAATGTAAGTGCATTCCTTGTTTTTATAATATTATCATACTCCTGATCAAAGTATAATAATATTGTGGGTTCAAATCCCACCGTGGTTTTTTGCTTTCCAAGTTTCCACATAAAAATTCTAGTTGTATGGTTTTGTGGTTGATTGATTTACATTTCTACACTTTACTTTCATTCTTATGCATCCAATGGTTAAAGAATCAGTTTAATAAGCTTGTAGATTGTAGAAAACTGATTCACCCTCTTTCTCAGTGTTCATTGATTCCAAGAATTGGTATCAGGGCTTAGTTCCTCAAAAGGAGCCTAAGAGCTCAAGGCAGATTTAGAAGATTGAATCAAAGGACTCTGGTTTGCGGAAGCAACTTACTGTGGTACCTGAAGATCTTGATGCAGCCATGAAAGAGAAAAGTAGCCCGAGGAGAAGTCTAGAAGAAGCTGAAATTTTCATTGAATATTTGAAAGAACAAGTAAACATATCTAGAGAGAAGAGAAAGGCACTGTTGGATAAACTCAAGGAGAAAGAAGAACAAAACATTGACACTCAAGCCCTACAAGACAAGACAGATGATTGCGAGAAGTTTGCTAGAGATAATGCAAACTCAAACAATGAGATATAATCCATTATGATGAAGCTGAAAAAGGAGATTGAAGATAGGAAGAACAATGAGAAAAATATGACTCGGCCATTGAAGGATAGATTTGAAGAATGTTACAGATTGAACTATGAGAATGATTAGTAGAGACTTGAATTGGTGCAATCCAAGAATGATGGGCAAGAACTTTAAAGGCAGATCATAGTTCAGAGAGATGAACTATCCATTGCTAATGAGTACAAATAAAAAATCAAAGCTAGCTCAGCCGGGCTAGATGAGATTCTAGAAAGTTAGAGAAGTGGAAAAGACATTCGAGGACTTAGATATGAGAAAGGAGAATCCTCCGATTATGGACAAAGAATTCATCAGAAGAATAAGAGACCTCTGGTAATACAAGCTAATGCTTATAGATTTAATGGTAAATTCTTTGTTTGCAATAAATTTGGTCATATGGTAAGTCAATGCAGAAATAGGATGATGAATAATGGTCCTACCTTTACCGGTCAATGTTTCAAATGCAACAACTTTGTTCATATGTCAAACATGTGTAGATCAATGATGAACAATTTCCAAAATAAGAGATGTTATGCTTGTGGAATGTTTGGACACATTTCTAACCAATGCAAGATGAGACAAAATCAGATGAACTTCAGGCCCATACAAGGAAATGTTGTTTGTTATGCATGCAACAAATCTGGTCACATTGCAAAATATTGTAGAAGCAAGAAGGTGAGCAAGAATGCTCTAGTAGACAAGAACAAATTAGATGAAAAGGGTAAAGTGAAAGTTGAAGAGGTCATAGAGTAGCATAAGAAGATGTGGGTTAAGAAGGAAGACTTAAATGTTCAAAATGGTTCCACACCTAATTCTGGTGTTGGAACCTCATTTGGTAACTAAGGCAGTTGGGCCTTAGGGTGAAGCTTTTCATGCAGATTCTTAAAACCCCCTTTTTGGAGATCTGTGACCAACTAAGGAAGGTTGCAGATGATTGATATCCATTGTGCAATTGATTTCATGCCTATTAGAGTATCCGGTGATGAATTCTTGAAGAAACAGGGTATTTGAAAAGCTTTTAGGGTTGTGCACTTATTACAACTAAAAGTTAGGCTTTTAGCGGATAAAAAGGCATTTCTACTATTCATTCTTCATATTGCAAATGAAGAGAAAGAACATGAGAGCAAGGTGAATGAGATTAAGTAGCAAAAATAGAGCTTGAAGCAATCTGACAATGACTCATAGCACCCGGTTGAATTTGAAAAGGTATTTATCCATATTTTAGGTGTTTTTCATACCCTAATTTCAAAATGACATCATCATCTGGTATAGCAACTCCATTGGTGGTTGAAATCACTGAAAGGGCAAGGTCACTGTTTAAGAAAAATCTATTCAAAAATGGTCAAAGATGATTCTGAAGGAGCATTTTCCTTTGTGTTGTATGGCATGTTGCACAATGAAGACATTAGGTCATAGATTCATTGCAATATTGAAGAACTTGGGAATGCAGACATGTTATCACTATACACCAAGCATATGATGGATGGAATGGGGAATCTGAAGCCCAAATTCAAATCATTGTAGGACAAGGGTTTTATCCTATTTGTTCACTTTCCAATGTTTGATGAACCCAAATGGGTCAGGTATATCTTAAGTTGAATCCATGATGAGTTTATAAGGTCAGAGCGATCCTAGAGAGAATAATGAGAGTGCAGTGAAAGGGATTTTCAGATATTTACAAGGATCAACTAAATATGGTTTGTGGTATCTAAAGATGATGACTTTACACTATGTGCATATACAGATGCAGATTGGGCTGGAGATATAGATGACTAGAAAATCATATCCGGTGGATCTTTCTTTCTTGGAAAGAAACTTGTTTCATGGATAAACAAGAAACAATCATGTACTTCTTTATCTATTTCTGAAGTTGAGTATGTTGTTGCTTCTACTAGTTGTACACAAGATCTATGGATGAAGCAAATGCTAAAAGATATAAGGGTAGATTGTGATGAACCGATAGTTATTCACTAGGATAACTCTGTTGTTATTGACATATCAAAGACTCCAGTATTTCATTCTAAGACAAAGCACATATCAATCAAGTATAACATTTTGAAGAAAAAAGTAGAAGAAAATGAAATTAGATTGGTTTATGTGAACACTAAAGAGAAAATTCTAGATATCTTCACTAAACCTTTGCCCAAGGAATCATTTGAGTACTTTAGAGATAGATTGGGGGTCTCTGCCCCTCTGATTGAGACTTAAGTGATGTTGATTAGCATCAGTCCGATATGCATTATTATAAATATCATTCATTCCAGATTGATGAGTTGGTGCTACTATTCAGGGGGAGTAGTCAGCTATGTGGTTCAGAGGATCTATGGTTTTTCTTTGATGTTTATGTCAGATTTATGGCATTGATGTCAAAGGGGGAGAGTTATACATGTAAAAATCAGAGCTTAACAGAGATATCAGTCATAGGGAAGTTTGGTCTATGGATGGTTAATTGGTTCAGAACTTCACTGATATATCATTTGTTGGATATCTTTCATTGGGGGAGACTTGTTTGGCATTTCTTGGCATTTGGATATTTTTCACATCTAGTGTTGCCATCAATGCCAAAGGGAGAGATTGTTGGAAATTTGGAGGAATTGATTATGTGTTGCATTGATGTCAGCACTATCTTTTTTTGTTATCTACCGAGTTCCAGTAGAGTGGTTGGACTTTGATGTTGATTTGGAGATCATATTCGGTATTCTCTAGTATGCTCTAATTGGTGGAATTAGATTGGTTTGATCATTCATGTGTGTGTCATATTTAGTTGGTTTAGGATTTGATGATTTAGAAGCTATCATATGTTTTAGTAAGCCTTTTGGTTACCAGTAAGGGTTTTACTAGTACAACTTTGTTCAAGATCTTTTGATGGATTCAATAAGTGGTGTTGGTGCGGCTTCTAGAAGGTTCTTGGGATGCTGATGGTTATCATGTTCATCTTCCAATTGATTGGTGGTGTTGCATTTTCATTATGGTGACCTATTTTAGGTCTGATGCTATGTAACATGTTGGTGGATGCTCCCGATGCATTACTGGTTGGATTTATTATTTGGTTAATGTTGTTTCACTCTCAGGATGACTTGGATTATCATTGTTTTATTGGTTTATGTAATAGATTTATTCTATTATCTTTTATGTGGCCGACCTAATTATTTAGGTCTCAAATTGGTATAAATATGATGTAAGATCTCTTTTGTAGATCGTGGTCATGGGTTATGGGATTATCTGTGTGCGAATAAAGTTGTAATCACATGCAGAGGTTTTGGGTGATCATAGGTGATCGAATTGGGTTTGTGGAAGAGGTTTAAGACCTCTGGCATTGAGATTAACTAGAATTGTACCCAGACATAGGAGATTCTATTCTTGCATTTCATTCTTATTTCTCAAATGTAGTCTGAAGATCTTTTGTAGTCAGTGAGACTCCTTTGTGATGAGCAGTATGTTCTAGGTTGTTGGCCTTCCTGCATGTTCAGGCCCCTTATTGTAATCATATACTTACTATAGAGTTATCATCTAATTGTGGGTAGGCTTCCCACCATGGTTTTTCCCTTTACCGGGTTTTCCACATACAAATCTTGGTGTTATGTGTTTTGGATGCTTGGTATTTGGTTTATGATTTATGTTTGTACTTAATTTGATATATCTTCTATTCTGATAAAAGGTTTTGTGTGTTTAAGTTTCATAATCTGTTAACAACTGATTCTCCCCCCCCCTCTCAATTGTTCACCGGTTATCTTAACAGTTAAAGAGACCAAAGCAATTTTGAAATAATTTTTGAAAGAGCACAGATATGATGTTAAGCTGACACATGATGACACCCAACTAGAAGAGCAATCACATGATACATCTATTCAGGAAGTACATGCAGTGGTTCTCAATGAGAAAAAATATCAATCAACTAAGAAAGCCACTCCAACAGCATAAACAAATGAACAAACCATTGATCCTTCTAAGGTTAATACCTCTGGTGAAGCTGGACAAGATCCTCTGATGATAGAGATTGATTCAATAAAAGCAACTAAGAAGATTGGAAAAATGGATGAAGAAAAGGGAAAGGTTAAACCTGAGAAGATTGAAAAGAATGCAAGTACAAAGGCAAAAAAAAAGGGGAAAGGAGAAGAGAAGGATGATCAGGCTCTGGTGATAGTGGAAAGAGACACTAACAAGGGAAAACAAGTTGTCATGTGCTGGGATCCAAGAACACTGAGAGGGGGGGTGAATCAGTATTCTACCAGAATGAAATTTTTTTAACTTACTGGACCATGCATATATATATCGGTAAACAGATAAACATATATCAAGAATAAAATTAACCATCCACATAAATGAACACCATAACACACATAATTTATATGTGGAAAACCTCAATGAGGAAAAACCACGGTGGGATTTGTGACCCACAATATCAGTTCATTGGCCATATGAAAAGATATTACATATAATAGGGGCCTACCCTTGCAGGAAGGCACACTGCCTAGAGTATACTGCTCATCACTAAAGAGACTCGCTGACTACAAGCTTTCTACCAAAGTAAATTACTGAAAAATTAACTCAAGAATGCATCTGTAATGCCAAATAGAGTTTTGAATCTGGTTCTGCTCTGTACTAGTTCATAAACTTTAAACTGCTACTGGTATCTCTTCTCCTCCAAGAATGCTTTCCAAGCTATCTATAGATTATTTCATGATATAGCATTCACATACAAAATGATCTCCATACATATATTTTGCATCATACAGTTCTGTTATATTCTCCTATATCCACATATATCATATATCACATTTTCTTGCAAAAATAACCTAAAAGACTGACCTATATACCTATTACAAATGATATGCCTTATGTCAGCTTACAATACATTTACAAAAATGTAGGCCTTGACAATATTAATAACAAAAATGATTTAAGTAAATCCTCCTTGATGTCGGCTTCCAAAGAAGTATTGATGTCGGTGTCGGTGCCGGTGTCGATGTAATCCTGAATGCTCCAAAGCCGGTATCTGCTGGTATATGCTTCCTAGTGCCGGTTTATGACTTCCATCATATATTGTTGCCATCAATGACAACAAAATGAATCCTATGAGTGTTAATTTACAACAATCTCCCCCTTTGGCATTGATGGAAACACTCATGTGAAAAATGGATTCCCTACCGATATGCTCCCCCTGACCTATATACGCCATCTAACATGTGTTCCCTGATATTTTTCACATATGAACATACTCCCCCTTTTACATTAATACCAAAGACCAGTGAAAGAATAAAAGAATAATGTTAGATTCACTGGAGCTTAGGCATCTTCAGGATTTTTGGGTATACCTTTTGCAATAACTGAAGATATGTATCCTAGTCGGATTTAAAGGTATCAGAAATAGATGCAAGTCCACTTAGTAAGTGGGTAAGTGTTTCTTTCTCTTGGATTTCTATTGGTGTGGGTTTAGCTATCATATCCATTCACTCTTTCTTGTGAACACCCAATGAATCTAGTCTAGGGCTTACCAATCCTCTTATATTTCTTGCTCTTCTCATGATTTATCTCTCTCCTTCTCAAACGAAAAAATTTGGTTCTCCAAGGACAAAATTTTTCCATCAACAGATGTGGTTAGTGTAGTCAATCCATCAAAAGAGTTAGCAATTTTAGCCATCTTATCATATAACTCCTTCGATCTACTATCTACATCAGCTATAAGACTTCCTATGTTACAACACACTCTGTACATATTTGTGCATTTTTTTAAACAAACCTCAATAGGGACAAGTTTGTCCTCAATTTTTTTCTTCCATGTTTCTATAAGTTGATCGAAAGTTGTTCTTTTCACTATTGTAAAATTGTCCAAAGCCTATCGATCTGCTATCTACCTCAGAGATTGAAAATTGTTGGATATGTGCTCTATTAGAGTCTTGAGCTTACAGGAAGAGCTTTCTCCATCTTCAATCTGATAGTCAGGTAATAATCTGTACAATACAAAGACTAATTGATCAATTAATCCTTTATCTATAGTACCTTCCTTCAGTAATTTCTGAGTAGCCATCATCATTAATTCAGTTGGACTCAACTCAGAGACTGATTTCTTCTCAACCTGAGAAGTGTCAATTGCCAAAACCTTTGCTGGGCAATTAGTTTTACCTGTCGGTATGGAGTCAGTGGCTTTTACCTTGTCCAACTCAACCTCTATTGCACTGGTGGCTTTGCCACTTGTTGCAATGTTGGTTACTGCCGATAGAGTATTATCCATAGAATTTCCAATGTCTAGTACATTGCCTTGCTCAAAAATGGTTTGTGCCAGTATAGATTGTACACTCTCCTTAGTAGCCAGTTGTGTTTGAGTATCTATAGATACTATCGGTTGTGTTAAAACTAGAGTTGAACTACCCAAAATACCTTTCCCTTTTAATTTGTCAGGAATGGTGGAAGATATTGCCTTTGCAAATTCTTCTTGAGATGTGAGAAAGTCTAGGTTTTTCTGAAAGAATTTGGTCCATCCCTTACTTTTCTCATTTACCACCTCATTTACTCTCCCCATCAAAAGGCTTATCTATCAAGATTTACTACTGAAGATTATCCTATTTGCAGTGTCAATACATCTTTTCATTTCCTCATTATTTATAGTACCACACAATTCCAAAAGTGTAACTTCTTTAATTTCCCTATCTCTCCTGACAGTGTCAAGTCTCCTAGCTTCAAGTTTATTGTACAAGGATAAAGGTATCTCCTTCAAAATTTCAATTAAGGCTTTCTTATAGATGTCTATATACAACAAAATAGCCTCTTCTAATTCACTTTACTCATTCCCTTCTAAATCTTCATAATACTTAGATATATTTTTCAATATTCCATATTTTGTAATTTCATCAATAAGCTCAGCACAAGTCATTGTGGTCTTACCAATTCCAGTATCATCACCTTTCTTCTTTTTGCTTGTAGTTGTCGGTGTGACTAGTTTCCTCTTCTGCATAGGCTTCCTTGCCGGTGATGGAGGTGCAGTAGGCTTAATTACCTTTCTAACAAGTCTCCTCCTAGGCTCTGCCTTCTTCTTCTCTACCGATGGTTTTACCACATTCTTCCTTTGTACCCTTCTAAAAGCCAGAGGTTCATTATTCTTAGGATCTGAGTCAGAAGTGATAGGGGAAATGTGAACTTGTGACTTCTTCACTTCTGTAGTACCAACCTCTATCGCTTTAGCAGCCTATTTTGATTGAGTGTAGCTGAGTGTCTATCTTATAAAGCACATCTTGTACATATGCAAACATCTTTTCTATTTTCTTCTCTCTTCTCTTCTTGTTAAAACTAGTTTTCACTTCAAGAGCCTTCTATCCCACTATACCAAAATGTTGTGTCTTATCATCTAATGGGGCATCTAAAAACATCTTTGCATAGGGTTCAAAAATGCTATCATTCACCTCATATCCAAGCTCAGTAACCCAGATTTGCCTAGGTTCAACTGCTTCCATAAGAGTTTCATCATTTTTTACCATGAAACAAATATCAGTGGAATACTTCTCCACAATGCTCTTTGAAATTCTCTCCCTTTTCCTCATGTTTTCTTAAAAAGTCTTAAATAACCCCAAAGTTTCTCATCTCTGCCAGTACCAAGACCAGTGATAGCTTCCTTGATCTACATACCTACCAGTATGTCATGAGCCCAATGCTTCTTCCCTATACTAGGTAGCTCATTTAGGAAGTAAAGCATGAAAAAACAATCAAGTTTCCATATCTAAAGGTTCCTTTCTTGATTCCTTTGATCTTTCCAAGGTTTAACATCATCTCACTCCTCATCCACTCACATAAATCAAATTTCACATTATTCCTTAGCATCTGATATGCGACATGAATGCATGAACTAGCAACAAAATTCAATCGGTTGGATTGAGTTACCTTGTAACCTATGATCATGCTTGCAAACTTTATATCCGTGTTGTTGATTGTGCTTATCCTCATTGATCTGCTATCAGGTGTAGCACCAGTGAGTTTTTTGTCCTTTGTGTTGGAAATTTTCTTACCAGGTTCTTGTCCGACCCTAGGTAAGCTGGTGACAGCTTGAATTGCCTCCTTCATGATCATGTAAGGCCTATCTAGCTAAATAAATTCATTGTGAACCTTGCTTAGAATGTATTTGATCACTTCATCCTTGAATTCCGGTATGTACAAAATACCAATTAACTCTAGATCCTCAATTTCTTTGAATTCTAGTTTGATGGTTCTGGAGTCTCCCAGTATCATAGATTGATACATACTTTTGATGTCTTCAGTGCCCAAATCCTCAAGGGTGCAGTGAATGTATACTCTCACATCTTCAACATAAATTATGTTGTCAGGAACCCTAGAGAATTCTCTCGCAAAGTCTTCCTTTTTAGCAATTTTAGGAACCTCCTTAAATACTGACCTTAACCTATCCTTGACTTTGACAACAATGGGATTTACAATAAAAGTAGGAGCTAAAGATACAGATGCCAAGTCAAAAAATACCTGAAAGTAAATGCCAGTGGAAGGTTGATAACTGCTTGAAAGCTTTTTCACAATGCTTCTGCTCTCTCTTGACTCTCCTTTACTTCAATCTGAATGCTTGAATGCTCGGTGAGTGAAAATGGATTCACTTTCCTCTTTTATCAATGAATAAAACCCTAATTTTATGTAATAAATGCTTCACCAACAACCCTGCGGATGCCGGTTTCACAGTTATGTGTCGGGTGAACCATCATTGATGATGAACACAATTTTCCAGATCTCTTTCCAGATCTTCTTAGATCTCTTCTAGGGTAATATGCAAAATTTAGCAATGACTTTGCCAACCCCTAAGGCTTATGCCTCAGTTACCGATGGAATTTCCCACCGGTGGAGGAATACTTTGTTCTACCAATGGAGTTACCGATATAGATCCATCTCCACTTGGTTCTTCAAATTTTCTAACCCATCTCTTGGTGTGATCTTGTTGTATTTCATCTACCTTTTTCTTTCCTTTCTCATTATCTTTAACATTATTAACCGGTTGAATCTTGCTTCTGAAATACTTAGCAATATGACCTATTTTGTTGCATGCATAACATGTAACATTGTTCTTCTGAATTGCTTTGACATATCCAATATCATTTCTTGACCTACAATGATTAGAAAAATGTCCAAACTTTCCACATGCATGATATTTTAACATTCATTTTGCTGTCTTCTAATCTATGACCATATTTCTTGCAGTTTGTG
Organism: Cryptomeria japonica; assembly: GCF_030272615.1. Taxonomy (NCBI): domain Eukaryota; kingdom Viridiplantae; phylum Streptophyta; class Pinopsida; order Cupressales; family Cupressaceae; genus Cryptomeria; species Cryptomeria japonica. Next base: position 466,614,737 of record NC_081411.1, on the reverse strand, counting down.
CATTGATCGGGAACAAAATTGTAGTTTTGATTTTCCTTATTTCTACATTGTTTAGCCATATGCCCAAATTTATTGCAAAAAAAACATCTACCATTGAATTTATAAGCATTAGATTACCTTATCAGTTTCCTCTATTCTGATGAGTTCTGCATATCGGTTGTCTAATCTTCATTTGCAGTACCGAAGCTTTCACCTTGTACAAATCCAAGTCCTCTAGAATCATCAATCTATCTTTGTCTTTTCAATAAGTCATCCACCTATGTAGTACTGATCCTAAACTTTTCTTTATACTCACTTGTAGTAGTCAGATCATCTCTCAGAGTGGTTACTTATCTTTCAAGTTCTTGTTCATTGTTCTGGGAGTGTGTCAAATTAATTCTCAACAAATTATTCTCATGAGTCAATCTGCCACATTCATCAAATTTGTTCTTCAGAGATATAATAAGATTATCTTCCTTCTTCTTTCTATCCTCAATATCTTTTGATAACCTCATAGTTAGATCTTGCATTTCATTCTTCATGAACATGTTTTCTTGACTTAGTTTTTGACATTGTTCCTTAAGAGCATTCTTATCCTCATCATCTGATTGTCGCAAAAGTTCTTTTCTCTTGGCTTGAGAATATGATAACCTTTCTTGCAGGATAAGAATGAATTCATTTGTAGAATTCAATTCTTCTTGCAATTTCAAGTTCTTCATCCTTTCATCATCATAATCCTCAAGAACCATCTCAAGTTGGTTCTCCATAGCCATGTTCAAAGATTCTGGTTTCAGGATTTTCATCAAGCTGTTAAACTTATTCCAAGGTACCAAGCTCTGATACCAATTGTTGGGATCCAAGAACACTGAAAGGGGGGGTGAATTAGTGTTTTGCCAAAATGAACAGTTTTTAACTTTCTAGACCATGCATTTATATATCGGTAAACAGATAAACATATAACAAGAAGAAAATAAACCATCCACATAAATGAACACCATAACACATAGAATTTATACATGGAAAACCTTAATGAGGAAAAAACATGGAGGGATTTGTGACCCACAATATCAATTCACTGGCCATATGAAAAGATGTTACATATAATAGGGGCTTGCACTTCTAAGAAGGCACACTGCCTAGAGCATATTGCTCATCACTAAAGAGCCTCACTAACTACAAGATATTTGCCAAAGTAAATTACTAAAAAATGAACTCGAGAATGTATCTGCTATGCCAAATAGAGTTTTGCTTCTAGTTCTTCTCTGTACCAGTTCATAAACTCTAAACTACTACATGTATCTCTTCTCCTCCAAGAATGCTTTCCAAGCTATCTACATATCATTGCATGATATAGTATTCACATACAAAATGATCTCCATACATATATTTTGCATCATACAATTCTGCTATATTCTCCTATATCCACATATATCATATATCACATTTTCTTGCAAAAATAACCTAGCAGAATGACCTATATACCTATTACAAATGATATGCCTTATGTTGTCTTATAATACATTTACAAAAATGTTAGCCTTGACAATATTAATTACAAAAATGATTTAAGTAAATCCTCCTTGATGTCGGCTTCCAAAGAAGTATTGATGTCGGTGCCGGTGTCGGTGCTAGTGTAGGCCTGAATGCTCCAAAGCTGATATCTGCCGATAAATGCTTCCTAGTGCTAGTTTATGACATCCATCATATCATGTTGCCATCAATGACAACAAAATGAATCTAGTGAGTATCAATTGCAAATAGTCATGGACTCTGATGATTTCATTCAAGGACCCATTGACCTTGGTTCCCTATCTCCTATTCAATAATTGAAGCTTGCAACTCTTACACAAGCCAAAGAAAGTGAGGACCTACTCAAGTCTCATACTCCAAACAAAGAGTTAATAACATTGGTGGTAGATATATTGGAGAAAATGTTTCCATCCTTTAAACTGGATATAACTGATACTCCCTTCGATAAGCTTAGAATTATGTTGAATACTATAGAATCTCATTTTGTATCTTTGGAGAAGGCTGCAGATGCTAGAGTTCTAACTTGGTTTAATGCTAAGACTTAAAATATTTTTGAATATGTTTGAGGGAGATAGGGTGAGTTTAATAACTTCTATGAAGAGCATTCAATATGCATTAGATGAAGGCGACCAAATATTCAAGTCATGTCTAATTTTTCCAATATTACCATTGACATTGACAAGAAAATAAAAGAATGTGAAGGATAGCTTGCTAGCATATCTCAATCATATGCACCTCAATCAGTTCTGGCTAGCAATTTTGAAGGTTAAGTTATAAGTTTATTAGATAAGATTAAGAGTTTAAATAAGGAGAAAGACAATTTTTGGCAGAGTGAGAGAAGTAAGAAGTCTTATCACTCCCTAGATAGACTCACTGATTATCAGTATGTAAAATGCAATAGATACTCTGAATAAGAGTGTTCTAGAAGATCATAGAGGAGAAGAGATGCATGCATATCTTTTCAGTGGGATGATCAGTATTTTGGAGAGTTTGAAGAAGGGTTGGGATAACCACTTGCTGAACCTAAAGACAATATTTGTTGATATCTTTACATTTCTGTAAGTAAATGTATATATCCCTATATATACATTTTGGCAAATTCCTATATCTAGCATTGTTGTCAAAGGGGGAGAAATCATAGTGAAAAATGGTGCAAATCCTTAGGGGGTCTTATTGACCTTGTTGAGTCTTGTTGAGTTTTGGAGATTCTTGAAGTTTTGAAGTTTTGCAGTCTTGAGTGTACAGTTCATTTTCACAATGTTACCATCAATGCCAAAGGGGGAGATTGTTGGCAAAAGACACTGTTCTGATGATGATTGATGTATGAGAGATGCTTAGGAGTTTTCATTGGTGGCAGCTCAGTTCAAAAATCATATCCTATGTACATAGATTTGATTTACCATAAGTTGCATTGTTCATGAGGCATAAGTCTAGAAGGTGGAATATAGTAACCGATAGAGTATGAGCAGTGTATAGATCCTAATTTTGGTTGTGTTATTTAGGTTTCAGTAATAGAGGTAGATGATTCAAGGTTCAAGGAAAAATATTCTTTAATCCTGATATTTAGTGTTGATTCATGAGTGAGATTAAAGGTCCACTATCTAGTAATTTAGGTAGAATAGAGCTATTTTGGTGTAATGTGTGATCCAGAATCCTTGGGATGATTTCGGTGATTGGTTTTGAGTTCAAAGAGATTGGGCTGACATATGTGAATCTTGTTATAATCTTGTTTAGGTCCATATATGGATTTGTGGACAGATTGAGCTGACTCATTGGTTACACATTTCATGTTGCGTGTTATGGGGTTTTTGGAAGCCAACATGAAAATTAATTTATTTTGGCAATGCGAATATATAAGATTGATTTGGTTGAGTATTTTGGTAGAGGATATGTGTGTGATAAGTTTGTATGAGTGAATGTGTGAAGTTTGGTGAATGTGATTGAATATTTTGGTGCTCCAATATATGACAAAGCACAAAAATAGAGAAGAGAGACAGAACAGTTACAGAAGTCAAATTGATCCTACCCAGAACTCCTATTTGGCATTAGTAGATGCTATTCTTTAGTTCATTCATTATTGTAATCAATTGTAGGATAGTGAGTCCTCCAGGTTATATCCCTTTTATGTATTTGAGAAGTGAGCTCTAGGCAGTGAGCCTGAATACAAGTGCATTCCTCTTTTTGTAATATTATAATACTCCTGATCAAAGTATAATAATATTGTTGGAAATTGACACTCATTTGGTAAGGTTCATAGCATTATGGGTTGTCATTGATGGCAAATCATCATCTCAGGGTAAATGATTTCATTGTTTGGTTAACCGACATACATTTCACTTAACCGGTATTGGTATTCACATTGCTTTACACCGACACCAGCACAGACATTCTCTTCATCACCGGGTAAGTCTTGATCTCGGTAACAAGTCCTGATCCCGATAACATGTCCAGATCCTAGTAACGTCTATATGGAACCCGGTAATGGATAGGACCTGGCTAAGGAAATAGTTTAGTCTCGATTATGTCTTCATGTATTTTGGTGGTAACATGTGATGGCTGACATGGTCATTGGATTTATGTTTGATTTTCATTATGTTTCAGTAGTCGACTTGTTTATATTTCTTGTTGAAGCCGACATGGTTAAGTTAGATGGATATTTAAGAAGATCACCTCAATGATAGATCATATATGTCAGATGGTATACAATCTTTTGATTGTGATTATTTCAATGAGTTTTGGTATGCAATTGGTAGTGACTATGTGCATTTTCACATGCACAACATAACCGGTAGCAGAACAGAGTATCAGACAATAGGTATATAGAGAAGGATATCAAAGAATTCACTGGAACTTATTCAGCATGGTCAGATGCTATTTATAAGTTCATTTTCATTTGTAGACACTTGTAAGGGTTTTGTAAGTCAGTGAGACTTCCTATGATTTGTGTTTGAGAAGTGAGCTCTAGGCAGTTGGCCTTTCTGCATGTGCAGACCCTATTATATAATATTTGTATACCTTGATCAAGTATATAGATATTGTGGGTATTAGCCCCACTATGGTTTTTCTCTTTGCAGGGTTTTCCATGTATAAATCTAGGTGTTATGGTCTTGCCTTTCATTATGTTATTTTGTGTATGCATTCTAATTTTATTTATTGTTAACCAGTTAATAAGGAATAAGTTCAAAAACTTTACCGGTAGAACACTAATTCATCCCCCCCTCTCAATGTTCTTAGATTCCAACAATTGGTATCAAATCTTGGTTCCTCAAAAGAAGTTTAACCACTTGAGGAAGATCCAAATTTTGGAATCAATGGAAACCAGTCTATATCAGCAACTTAGACTTGCTCTTGAGGATCTTGATAATGAGTAGATGGAGAACAGTAAGCTGAAAAAATGAATTGAAGCAAGCCCATGAACACATCATTTCATTGCAAGAAAAGATTTCAGTTGTCAAGGGTAAGAGAAGAGAACTTTGTGATTAATTACAAAACCAGAGCAGTGATGAGGAAGATGCTATGAAGCATCATTGTCAAAAACTTACTCAGGAGAACATTGTCTTGAAGAATGAGATGCAAGTCGTAACTATGAGGTTGTGCAAGAAGATTGAGGACATAAAGAAAAATGAAGAAAACCTAGCTCAAGAGTTGAAGGATAGATCTCAAGAATGCAATAGATTGACTCATGAGAATGATATGCTGAAAATTGAGTTGACCTAGTCTAGAAACAGTGAACAGGAACTTGAAAGACAAATTATTATCATGAGAGATGATTTGGTAATAGAAAATGAGTACAAGGATAAGTTCAATGATAGCTCTGCTAAACTTGATGAACTGTTGAAGAATCAGAGAGATGCTAATGACAAAAGAGGTCTTGGTTATGAAGAAGGAGAAAGCTCTAGTACTGCACAACAAGATACATCAACTAGACAGAAGAAAAATCATGTCAACCGGAACCAGAAATCATTGTTAAGAAAACCTAATGCTCATAAATTCATTGGTACATGCTTTATTTGCAATAAATATGGTCATATGGCTAGTCAGTGCAGAAATAGGAATAATCAAAACAATGCATCATTCACCAGTCTTGGAAATGTAAGATGTCATGCATGTAGTAGATTTGGACGGATGGCTAACCAATGTAGATCAAAAGGAAATCAAGTAAATCAAGGACAACCAGTAGAGTCATCGAGTCCTACACCGGTAGCAAATTCAACCGGTAACTAAGGTACTCTACCTTAGGGGTAGGAAAATCATTGACGATCATGCAAATACCCTGAATTAGGTCTGCAGTTAGAAGATACTGATTATGGATGGATATTGAGGAGATTTTAATAGTTTATTGGAATCCACTTGTAGATCATGTGAACCGGTCAAGCCTAACCGATAGCATTTATGACCATGGAAAATTAGGGTTAATGGCGATAAAAGGGGAAGTTAATTTATTTTCTTCATACATCGATCAAGTATTAAAGCAAGCAAATCTCCAGAGAATTTCAAAGTTATAGAGAGAATTGAATGAGCACTTTCTTTCGAGTAATTTGTTCTCCTGGTAGAATTTTCAAGGTATTTTCATGTTTTCAAAAACTCTAGCTTTTGTGTTTGGTTGCAATGGCTTTATCTTCATTCATCATTGGTACTCCCTTGGTGGTTGAGATTAAGAGGCACCCTCATCCCATTTTCAAGAAGCATCTATACAAATCTCTTTTGGATGAGCCATTAGGTGCATTTTCGCAAGTTTATCATGGAGTTCTTCATACGGAGGATATTAAGGCATACATCCACTACAACATTGAATAACTTGGAGATTATGAGTTGTCCTGAGTTTTCACTAAAAACCTAATTTTTGACAATCAGCTAAAACTAGAATTTGCACATTTGCAGACGAAGGGTTTCATGCAGTTTATGGATTTCTTGACTTTTGATGAAGCAGAATGGGTACACTATATTTTGAGCCACATTCATGAATAATTCATTTGGTTGGACCGGTTGTACAAGATTACTGAGTAAATTATCAAGAATGTCACATGTCTTCACAAAATCGGAGGTGTTTCCGGTACTAGATGTATGTTATCTCACACTGAAATGAAAAAAATTATTGGTGCAACTTTTGATGGAAGTCTATGAGGTTAGATGATGTCAGGGACATAGATGTTAAATTTGTAGCAATGGTTATTAGTTATAACATTTAGCAGTCAAAGTGGTTAAACTTTGTAGCTAGCAACAACATTTTGGTTGCTTATCAGATGGTAAAGGAGGATGTCCATTATGCCCTTTGTAGTGTAATTCTAAAAGAACTCATGACTCAAGCAAGACAAAAAGAATACTTTCTGATATGGCTCCTTCATCATTTGTCTAGTATTTTAATTTTTGGGCATTGTTCCCAGTTTTGGAAAGACTCAATGGGCTTTTGACTACCCAGTAGCAATCCAGATTGCTTAAATTTTGGATAGACAAGGTGATAAGGATAAGAAGGTCAATCTATGGGCATTTTTAAAAACATTTTAGGAGGAAATGAGGAATAGGTCCTAGATTCCTAAATCTTTAGTTGAGAAATATAAAAACACAATTTTCTTTATGTTATATAAGGATGAATGTATGATGGGAGCTATGCAACCCAAGACTATATGGATAATGCCTATGTTTTATGAGGTTGAGGAAGCTACTCTGATTTTCTAACAACACCTTTTGCAGGCACCAGTAGATGAAAAGGAAGAGAAATTTGGAATTACTAAGGAGAAAGGACTTAAAGTTCATCAGGAACAGGTAGCTCTAGAAATCCAAAAGAAGATGACCCGGCTAGTAGCAGAGTCATATTAGCAATTTAGAGGAACTGATTATGTGTGCATTGATGTTTTTCATTGATGTCAACACTAGCTTCTTTGGTTATCTACCGGGTTCTGGTAGAGTGATTGGACTTTGATGATGATCAGGAGATTTATCTCCAGTATGTTTTGTAAGAAGCAAGATGTTATTTCTTTATGTACTGCACAAGCTGAATACATTACTACTGCTAGTGATTATACTCAGGTTATTTGGATGAAGTAGATGCTGAAGGATATTAGAGTTGTTTATAATAAGCCTATTGTTATATATTGTGATAATTCTAGTGCTATCAATATTTCTAAGAATTCAGTGTTGCATTCTAAGATAAAGCATATATCAATCAAGTTTCATTATCTGAGAGAGAAAGTCAGTGATAAGGAAGTTAGATTATAGTATGTACCTACAAAGGAATAGATTGTAAATATATTTGCTAAACCTTTTCCTACAGAAACATTTGTATAGCTGATAGAGAAGTTAGGGGCGATTTCACCTCTTGCTGTAAACTATATGCATTGAGTTGCATCGATCCAATGGACTTCATAGTCTTACTCTATTATCCAAATTGATGAGTTGGTGTTGCAGCTCGAGGGGAGTAGTCGATGTGTGATTCAGTTGATCAAATTTGTTGTTTATCCTAAGGGAGAGAGATTCTCTTCCTCTAAGGGGAGAGATGCATGCAATAATAATGATCTGTATGTGTCTTTGGCATCGTTGTCAAAGGGGAAGAGAAGCATGTGAAAAAACATGAAGTATTTTGAGTTTTTTATAAAAGGGGGAGCTGATCCTTGTGAGTTATAGGGAGATTATTGGTTATTGATTTATTTCTTTGCATTGATTGTCTTATACATTATAATAAACTTATAAGGCACTAAGAGGGGGGGTGAATCAGTGCAAGCAAAAACAACATTATAAATGTGATCACCACTTTTATCAATTTGAAACTTAACAAGCATGAAAGGAAAACAACCACATAGGCTAACACCCAATAAAGTATGCACCACATAAAATAATGTTTTTCATGTGTAAACCCAAATGGGAAAAACCACGGTGGGAATTAGGACCCACAAGATCTACTAATTGCGGTATAAGGATCACACCAGTTAAGGTCATACAACAATGATGTCTGGTTAAGAGCAAACCCTATTAGGAGTCACCCAGTCAAGGGATTTAAAATATGAGATTTGTTAGGATATTTTCCCTGTTAGGAGAAACCTTTCTGGAGGATTTAAACTCAAGTTGTTGAGCTACCCAGTTAAGGGATTTATATGAACAAGGCCTGTTAGGACCTGCCCAGTTAAAGGATTTAGACCGTTGCAACTATTAGGAAACAATAGGTAGTTGATCTTCATATAGCACCTATGGGCCTGATAAGATCTTCTCTCGTTCTACAACTAATACCAACTAAACATCAATACAAAGCTTCACCTTCCACCGTAAAATCAAATCTTCAATCTAGATCCTTCATCTAATACATCATCACGCATTATTCATCCTTTTATAAACAACTCTACTAAGTCGGCAAACAACCTTGGAACAATTTCCTAGGTTTAATGTATCTGGTCAATCTTTCCTAACACGCTTTACTTATATCGGCCACAAACAAAAATAAAACATTAAATCTACCGGTTTTACTGATTTAAGTGATTCTAATCTGCTGGTTAACTGTTCTTCCTAATTGACTATACAATGCATCGTAACTTGCTCCAAACTTTGAATTTGGTGATGCAGGTCTAGACATACACTCCTCCCATTGGCATAAACATTCATTCCAAGACACAACACTTGACTCTTCATCGATTTCCCATACCGGTCGCTTGATCATAACCTTATACTTCTTTACCGGTTCAGTGTTTAACTGCTTCTACTACCAGTTAAGCTTACAAACCAATTGTTCCATTACAAATAATTGTGTATGAAAGGACTTATAAACTAATTAATACTAAGGAAATTACATTAGACAAGTTTATGGATCAGACATATAATGAATCTTCTTTGTGTGAGGAGTATGCTTCATGTGAAGAATTGGGGATTAAAGAAGATGAAATAGGTTATGTTGAAACCTGTTATCCTGATGATTTTGAGGATTTCTTTAAAACTGATTTAGAAATATTTGTGACTAGTGAATGCGAGGATGATTTTCTTTCTGATGTTACAAATGCGAACATTGAATATGAGAGTGTGGAGCTCATTGATAAGAAGATTGTTGCTTTGGTGCTCCACATGATATTTTGAAACCAGAATTGGAATGTTTTATTGTGCATGAGGATAGTTTTGTTGAGAAGGTGAATGATGATTCTTCTTCATCATATAGTGATCCAAGTGTACAAAATGTTGATCAAGAATTAGTGGCTATGTCAATGGAAAACAAAAGTGAATTATAATGGTTTTCAAATGTTGATTGTTTAGATATAGATGTTTGTAAACCAGTTTTTATGTTGGATGAACTAACATATGAGAGAATTTCCTTTGATATTTATAATGAATTTGTATTATGTTTGCAAGAATGATTTAATGGTGAATATGTTATGGAGGTGCAAATAGATGAGGAAACCAATTTTCATGATGCTAGTTGAAAAACAAAGTATGAAGTGTTTCACTTCCCTTTTCAGCTTGATGGGGCTATCATGAAACTTATTGAATGTTGTTATCAACATATTTTTATTTCAGACATTAAGCATGGGTTTTGTTTATTTCAAGAAATGACTAGTGAGAAGGTTCAAATCACTGGAGGGTGTACTCAGATAAAAGGTTTTTATGACATGATGAAGGATGAAGAGCTTGTTGATCATGAACAAGAAGTAATATCTTTAGATTGTTCAAGATGCAATGCAATCATAACTATATTTTTTACTGAGGGAAACATTGGTTGATTTTGACAGATGGCATTGAGCCATCACATGTGGTTTGACTTGCATGCCACAAGCAACTTGGGGTAGAGTAATCTTTTTTGACTCTATGCCCAATGGAATAATTACCAACTCCCTCTTAAATTGTTTGTTCATGGATAGTTCTCGAGGCTCTACTTTTCTTAACATAGTTGTTATCCATGAGAATTAGTTAGTTTTCTTTGGTAGTGTAGTTTCCTTCTGTTGAAGTTCCTCTGTCCAGGTAACTTCTTTTTGGGTCTTCTCTGCAAATTGTCTACTTCACCAAAGACTATGGATTCTTGCCTCATTCATGTGAAATGAACGTCGCCAACTAGATCCACTGATAGTCCTAAAATTAACTGCACATGAATTTTCATATTTGAGCCAAAAATATTGGCCATTCTAGATTCATTTTTCCCTCTATCAAAATTCAAGGTCTAGGGCTTAGGGTTTGTGAATATCCAACTAAGTCTTGTAAAGTAAAAACCCTAACCTTGTTATATTTTGTTGTTACCTTTTTTCCACTTAAGCCAAGGGTCAGTTACCATTGGCAGGGCCATTAGACTTCCTAAGCATTAAGTCATTTTCAGCAAGCCCATTACATTTTCTTGTCTAAATATTTTAAGTATTTTGGTTGGTGGATAAAGGTAGTTTAAATCTGATGGTCTGTGCTTCCATGTGGTCGAAGGTGCAAGGAAGATAAAGACCGTGACATTTATGAGATGATGCCACGTATCTTCGATGGAGAGGGGCAAGATGGCAATTTGAATTTTCAAGACCTCATGTTACTAGTTCTTAGGAGGTAAAGATCAGTTTACTAATGGCCCTATCAATTAGCACATGTTTCAAATGGATGGTGATGTTATGATCTAGGCGAAAAGGTGCTCAAATTTTAAATTTGAAAAGGTTAGCGGGCACTATCTTTGAACGGTAAAGTGTGAACATATCTAATGGCCCTTGTATCCCCAAGATAGAAGTATCAATAAGATTATGGATTGCGGCATCACAAGATGATCCCATGTGTCCTAAGTTGACAACGTTGGGTTAGGAGAGGATATCGCAATAACATGTCATGGGTTTAATGGGTCCACAATCCCTGATGGAAGGTCAATTTCCACATTGACCATTAATGATTGTTTGATTTTCCAAGCTAGGTAGGATCAGCAACTAATTTTCAAATTGATTTTTTTTAAAGTGTCATTAAAGGTATTGGTTGTCACCCATGCGGGAAAGATAGGATGAGCAGAATACAGGCTTGTCAACTTAAAATAGATAGTGACAAGTTTGAAATTTTTGAATGCCAAATTATCCCTGAGGGAGCTTTTGGAAGGTTTTGTTGAGTCAAAGATTGATTAGACAAGTAAGGACTATGTCCCAGAGGTGTCAAAGGATTGGAATAATTCCTAAGTTGGATATGAAGGATCATAAGTTCCTTGATGAAATTAAAATTGCTTGTTGATAGGGATTCTAAAGTAGAGACTGTACACTCATGGAAGAATAAGATTAGAACAAAATCATTCATGCAAGGTGAACTTATGCAGGAGGCAGTGGATTGATGGCCTAGAAGTGACAATGTCCTGGGTTTGTAGGCATGATTGTTGGAATCCATAACCGACAAGATGAGCAGAAAATATCAGGATGATGATTCTTTACATGAATGAGCATCTCCATTTTGAGTTGAATTTTGATTATAAATTTAGTAGGGTGGTGATAAATGGGTAGAAAAGGATAAAAAATTCTTCATTTTTGAGAGCGTTTTTTTACGAGTAAAGAAGATGATGTTTGAACGAGATTATGCATGGAGTTGTTGCATATGTTTTGAGACTAGATGGATGCTTTTTTTCTAGTTTGAGGTTTTTCATTGTCAGAGGGGTTGTGAAAGTTCAAATGATTATCAAAGGGGGCGTGAAAGCCTTTTCTTATTAGAAAAAGCCACCCATGACATATTCTTCATTCTTACTCTGCCAATTGTTGGCAGAGTGTTTGAGGAAGGAGCCCATAGGGAACTGAAAGAAAGATTTGTTCAAGTAAGGAGTGGTAGTCAGTCATCTCTGCAATGACATGTAAGTTGTAATGCCTTCTCAACATATTATTTTTTCCCTCAAGCTACTCTTTGCACTTCCTCTGATCCGGGGCATAAAGATTGGAGATATTCCTCTAGTTTGCGAGCAATTTTACTTCTTGCCAGGATTTGGTTTCCTTTCCAAGAAGGGAAACACTGTGTAGAACAAACAACATCTCAGGGTCCATTTGAAGGTGTTTGATAGACTTATAAATCACTAAGAGGGGGGGGGTGAATCAGTGATAGAAAAAAGAATACTATTTCAAATACAGACCAGTAAAGATAGTTAACCAGTTTACTTAAAACTATGCATGCAATCCAAAATGATATTTAAGCATCCACAACAAGTAAAACATCCACCATAACACAAGTGTTGATACTTAGAAAACCTAACTGGGAAAAACCACGGTGAGATAGGACTCACAAGTTATCTATCTGCAGTAATAGGTAACTGACCAGTTCAGGTCTACAAAGTGCTCTACCAGGAGAGAATCATGTTAAAGATCCCAATGCTCTATTAAGAGCTATACCCTATTAAAGGTAGTATGCTATTAGGAGTAACCCCGTTAGAGGATTTCAAACCCAAACTAATGGATCACCTAGTTAGAGGATCTATACAATGAAGCTTGTTAGAGCTTACCCGGTTGGGGGATTTAATAGTTGTATTGATTAGAAAATAATAGGTGGTGTGATCTAGAAATAACACATCTTGCTTGTATAGATCATCTTGTGCTCACTCAATATTTCAACACTGACATATTCTGTAACTCCTTCAGTAAATCACAATAACTTATCACTTGTATCTCGCATCATAAAAATAGTTTATCACAATGTCATTATATAGACATTAGATTTCATGTTGTCTTAGGAACCTTATCATAATTTCCTAGGTGTAGTGTATCTGGACAATATTTCATAACACATCACAGATTGTCACCAAATCTATTGGTTAGGGATAACTCATCATGATCAGTGATAACTCATCACACAATCAGTGAAACTGGTTGGAACACTGATATCGGTTAAGAGTTAACCTCTTCCAGCTCATAGACCGATTGTCCTCCATTTTCCTCTTTGATGATCTCCGCAGTATCTCCAAGTTGGTGTCATGTCATTCCTTCTTATACCAGTTGTCTACATATACCGGTTAGACACCTTCAAAACCAACTGGACTTCTCTATATAAATGATATCGATTTGCAATACAAAGACTTAGGAGAGTACCAGTTTGTCTTAACTAAGATGACTATGACAATGTCAACATATGTGTGTTTATACATGTGCCATCAATGACAACACATGGAGTCATCCATTACAAAAATCATCATCAAGCCAATAATCTCCCCCTTTGGCATTGATGGCAACACTTAGAAAATTTTACAACTTTACAACTAAGTGTGCTTACAAAAATTGTACATACATACTTCTATTCCCCCTTTGACAACAATGCCAAATTCAAAATTAAAATACATATATATTATATCAAAATTTGCATCAAAAACTACATGTACAAAAATATAAGAGTTTTCCAAGGAGTGCTCACTGCAATTTTCAAGAAAATGTCACTGAAAATAATCTTCATCTAAGTAAAATCATTATCCCATGTTTCCAATAATGTTTCAGTGATCTCAATGGTTGTCATAACTTGTGCAATGAATTATTCCATTGCATCCATTGTGCTCATCTCTGGAGTCGCCAAAATTGCTTCTGCATCCTTGTATGCCCGTTGTAAGATGTCCACTTTTGGTCTCAACTGGTTCTTTAGTTCTTTCAAGGATTAGAGTCTCTTATCATGTTCCCAATCATAAACATCTAACCGATGTTGTAGAACATCAACTGATTTGCCAAAAGCTAAGGCTGAAGCCTGTAAAGGTATGTAAGTAGTACATATCCTCTCCAGTTCCTATTATGTCTCTTCTCGCCTCTTCTTCAAATCAAGATAGAAAAATAAAATGTTAGATGTATAGGCCAAAATTCTTCCTCCAGTTTCAACAACAGTTCTCAAAAAATCTTTATTTACAAATAAAGCAATCTTCCCTTTATCAATATCTGTCAATAATTTATCTCCCATCTTCTTTCTGTAATTCTTCTCAGCTAAAGTCTATGCAGCCTCTTCCAGGGATTTTCAGTTGGCTAGTAGCATCAACAACCAACTAGCCAAGCTTGTCGGCAGGGGTAGTCAAATTGCCAATGTCAGTCTCTAGGAGGAGACTTGACAAAATATCAACAACAGTTTGAATTGTTTTTGCTTCTTTTCTCTGCTCTTTTAGCCTTTTCTTTTGAGCCCTAGGTTGTATCAATGTAGCAATCTCCATTAGTTTAGATGCACTCATATTATCTACATCTATAGGTCCTTTGATGCTTATTGATTCATCCTCATCATCTGTTTGTTGCTTTACCTTTTCTTTTTCCTTTTCATCTATTTTTTTCTCTGCTATCTTCGCCTTTGTTTTATCTTTCTCTTCATCCTTTTTCTTTTCAGTTTCCTTCACTTCAACCTCTTTCTCTGGTTTCTCTTTCTTTGCCTCTATTTGTTTCTCCTATGTAGCTATAGTAACTGGTGGCAGTTGATTTTCAACTTGGTGTTATTTTTCTGGTAGTGGTTGAATATCCACACTAGATTCATTGACCGGTGCTTTAGCTGCTTCCTATGTATTAGTAATGTTTGGTTGTTGTATAGGTTCCTTAACTAGTTCAATGACATTACCATTTGTATCAATACTATCCTATATTTATTTAGTATCATCTACAAAGAAAATAACCGATGGAGAAGTAGTGTCATCCTTATTCTTAATAGGATAGACAACATCCAGTGTAATAATCTCTTCTTCATCTAGCTCCAGATGAGCTCCAATCTCTATTTGGTCAGGTTTATTTTGATGAAACTTCAATAGCTCATACATCCTTTGAATGCATTTATCTATCTAGTGAGTATCATCTTCAATAGATTTAACCTTTTCAACCAATAACTTCAATCTCCTTGACTTAGAATGAAACTGTCCTTTGAAATTATCAAGAAATGCTAATAATTCATCTCTAAGTAACTCAGGAAAATATTGAATGAAAACTCTATCAATAATTTATTGATCCTATTCTATAGCCATTTTCCATTTATTTGTAAGAATAGAATACAAAGAATCAGAAATATCCTTTTCAACATCCTTAGACAACCAATTGTATTGACACAAGTGGTTGATTACCTCTTGAACAATTTCTTGTTTCTGACCATCATCAAATGAATCAAAATATTCTTTCACATTATCAAATCATCGCCTCCCTAATATTTTTAATTTCCTCTCAAAATCAGTCATAGGCTTGTATGATGTAATATTAATAGGAGTAATTTTCTTTGAAATGTGTCCTACTGGTTTGGCTTTCTTACCAGTCAATTTCATCTTCTTTGGTTCCTCTTTAGTGTCAGTATCCTCAGATTCTATGAAGAATGAGGTTCCTACCTCTCTTCTTTGCAACAGTCTTCTTCTTTGCATATACTTTGGGTGCCGATTCCTTTTTTACTTGAACACTTCTAGTCACCCTTGTATCGGTGGTCACTGAAGGTGCTTGCTCAAAGTTCTTCTTCTTTTCTTTGGCACTACTGGGTTGAGAAAGTGCAATCCATTCCTGGTAAGTTCCAATTATTTTCTTCTTCTTATCCTTGGGAGATGCCAAAAGGTTGTTGGCATAACCAATTAATAAGTCATAATTGACTTCATAACTCATTTCTTCCATCTCATCTTCCCTGGGTTCAACGGCCTCCATAAGGCAGAAGTTAGTGGTTACTATGAAATAGATATCTTTTTCAAAGTGTTTCACCACATCATCCCTTAACCTCATGCTCATATTCTTTTGTAACTCATTAAAATATATGTTCATGGCAATAGGAAATGTGTTCTTTACCACCTCAATGTTGTTCTTTATTTGAGTTGTAACCGGTATGTCCTTTGTCCATTGAATGTCACCAATTTATGGTAGGAAATTTTGAAAATAGAAGAATAGACCAATAAACAGTTGACAATACTTGAACTTTTGACTATTGTCTTTCTTAATTAATTTTAGGTTCAGCATCAATTGGCTCCTCATTGCCTCGCATAAGTCATTATTTATATTCTTTGCAATCATCCTGTAAGCTACATGCACAACAGTAGATGGCACACTATTCATCCTACTGGAATGAAATATCTTATAACCAATGACCATAGTTGCAAATTTGACTGCTTAATCTGTGATGTTGTTGATCGAAAATGCATGACCATCAGTGGTGGTCTTATTCACTGCCATCACAGTATCTTTTGAAATTGTCCTCAACTTTGGAACTTCACCGATTTGCCAAAAACCAGTCACTGCATGAATTGCTTCCTTCTTGATTGTGTGTGACCTGTCAAGACACATATTCTCTCCATGCACATGACTAAGGATTATCCTAACATGCTTTTCCTCAAATTCTTCAAGAAAATATACCACATTATGAAAACCTTATTCATAAACCCTAATGTGTTTGGGTTTGATTTTCTCGCTTTTATCACACAAATATTTGAGTTGTGAATAGATTGATAGTGATCCTAGATCCTCAATTTTACAATCTATATAACTAGATAAATCACCTTTGATCATAACACCATCATGAACTCGAGACAATGCATTATATGATTCTATTTTGTCTGATTCCATAGACTCCATAGCTTCAACAGTAATCATAATTCTCTTTTCTTGTGTAGACGATGATTCCATTCTGAATAATATTTATTTGAGAGAGATTAACAAAAGAATACCTTATTTTCTTCACGCTGGCAAGGTTTTTGGTTGATCTCTTGAATGCACACCCATTTCTCCTTCTCTTATCTTTGAATCCAATTCAACTTTTGATCCGCAACACAAATCCATTCACAATTAGCTAACAATTCTCTTTTCCACTCTGCAGGTGCTCAAAAACTCTTCTTCAAATGTAATTAGGGTAAAAAATAACTTATTAAAACTCTTTTATAAACTTACCCACTGCATTAATTACTCAATCGATAGGGTAACAAACCCTAGTATACTGCTTAACAAACTCACCTATATCAATAGGTATATAACCGGTTGGTAATATTTTGGAAACCCATAGACAATGATATCAACAATTCTCATAAAACAACTCAAAATACAAAACTCTCTTACCATACACTCTTCAAGGGGTCCGGAAGTATATTTACCACTATGCTCCCCTTAGGCTTGTTGAAAGGCTTAGTTCACCAGTGCAAGATTCTCCACACTAGGTGAAGGGATAGATTCTTCTGTAGGCTTTTCCTCACTCTTCTTCTAGATTTTGTTCATCTCCACTCTAGTTTCCTCAACATCGACCTTCTGCTTACCTTTCTAATCTTCAGGGTGGTTAACCGGTTTGTTCTTCCTGATTTTGCAGAACTTTGCCATGTGACCCAGTTTGTGACAATGATAGCAGGCCATCCCAGATGATCTCCAAGGTCCCGCATTAACTCTTCCAGTTCTCCTTCTACAGTTCATAGCCACATGTCCATAATTATTTCAAATGCTACAAATCACATTTGTTACATTTTCCATTTCATATGGATTGAACCAGTTGATATAGGGTTTCTGCCAGTTCATGTTACTCTGATTGTCATAGGTCCTTCTCTAGTCAGCGTTAGGTCTTGGATTCATGTGAGGTGTCATATCTGCATTCAACTGATCTATGTCCATACATGTTGCATGTGTAACAATGACCTTCAAATCTTCTAGACACATACCTAGCATTAGTATTATAGCCTTTGTTCTCTTTAGGTCTTGTGTCGACTTGAATTTCATCCTCAGAATGCTACCTGCAACAAGTTAGTTTCAAAAAATACCAATGGAAAGGCTATAGGAAATCCAAACTCTACCAATGAAACTACATGAAATACATATAAAATAAAAATTCTAATATTACCTTCATAGTTTATGTCTCATTGTGTCCTAAGTCCACTATTCCTGGTTGCAGATGGTGTGCTCTCAAACAATGCACTGATAGCTTCCAAGATGGCATATGAAGAATGGACTAATAACTGATAGTTAACAAATGATTAACTTGAAGATTAACTCTCTCAACTAAAGCTCTTGATTTTATAGACCTTGAGAGGATGAGATGATGTCGCTCAGATCAATGGTCATGATCAGATCTGTAGATTTGGATGGCTGTGAGCAAAGGTGAAGGTTGAGAGAAAGGGGGAAGGAGAAGACAAGTGTCACTCATCTCACCTTGACTGGGTTGCTGACTGAGAGAATCTAGGGATGGTTGGAGAATATTTAGGCATGATAGGACAAGTGGACTCAAGTCCTTCCTAAGATGAAGGGGGTGTTGGAGAGAATGTAGGAGATGGTTATGAAATATGTGTACGTACACAATATTCATTAAATTTGGAAGTTGGAGATAAATGATGAATTAATATTTAGGAAATATTAATTTCCTTAGCCACATGTTTGATGACTTGGCAAAGGGAAGATAAAGTGGAGATGGAAGGTGAGTTGGAAGAGGGGGATTAAATAATTTAAGAAATTATTTAATATTTGAGACTATAGGATAGGAGAATAACTATTAAATATTGGATATTTAATTGATTGGAGGAGATAATTAAATATTAGATATTTAATTAACTTGGTTAAAAGAATAATTAAATATTAGATATTTAATTATTTTAGAGGAATAGGATAGATGAATTAATTAATAAAATATTAATTAATAGAAAGACACAAAATGAATTAAATAAGATAATCTTTTCAAATTAACTATTTAATAGAAGAATATTATTAAATAAATATTAAATATTTATTTAATTGCTCATAGCCATTTTTATGTGTATACATTTTGCCCCTCTTTGAAATGATGTCAAGACAACATTGTTTCAAAGATTAAATCATGTCTCGATAATGCACCTGATGAAGATGAAATCCTGATTGTGTGCCCCCTCAGGAGATTGATTGTGAAAATGCTGAAAACTTTGGTTTGAACGATTGATCTCAAGATAATTGATAAAAATTTTGTCAATTAAATTAATTTGTAAAAAACAAATTAAATTGCCCCATTCAGTAGCATTAATTACTCTTCAAATAGTAAATATAAAATTAACCAAGGCTAATTTTAATTTCATTGTTATCCTTGTCAGCTTGTGAAGAAAATTTTCTTGGTGAGGTGGCAAAATGGTGATTCTTGTGGAGAACCATCGATTTGAGTGTGTTCGATGATATCAATGACCTCCCAAGTATGGGTATCCTATATGTATCTTATCTCGAGCTTTGTTTTCAACTTGTCGTGCAACTTTTCATGTTTTTAGGCGTGTTTTTGAATTTTTGAATTTTTTTGTTTTTTCGGCATTATGTTAGCGCATTTGCATTTTTATTTAGCGCATATGCAATTAGGTTTAGCGCATATGCAATTAGGTTTAGCACATATGATCATTTTGTTAGCGCATATGTTAAGTATGATAGCGCATATGCATAGGATAGCGCTTCTGTTTTGTTTGTTTGCGCTTTTGCAACTAATATTAGTGCTTTTGCTTTGTTTTGCACATATGTCCTTAGGGTTAGCACATTTGATCAAAAAGATAGCACATATGCTTTTGTTTAGTGTTTTTTCTCAATAGGATAGTACAAATGTTGTAGTTTAGTGCTTTTGCTCAAAACTGATGTTTTTGATAAGTGCAAAAGCTAAAAATCACTTTGATGATTAGATTTAACGTGTTTGATGCGCATGTATGATGAATAGGGACTTGATTGATTGATTGATTTGATTGGTTTGATTGAGTATCTCTAAGATACCAATTTAGTTTCAGATGCAAGAGCTTAGCAGAGTTTTGATGGAACTCAATGATTGATAGAGAATCATGATTGATAGGTTTTAAAAATGATTTGATAGCTTAATTTCCTTCAATTTGATTTGATAGATAGGTAGCGTAGGTTGTGTTGGGTCTCAAATCAACAGATTGGATAGGTTCTAAGGAAATGCCAACTCCTATGATCAAACCCTCTAATTGACTTGGCCAACTTATAGAGTGAACCTATTTGGTTACTAACTCTCTCACTTTAGGCTCTGTAGGACCTAGGCGGGTATACCTACTCACTAGTTGTTCCTTCAACTAATGCTTTTTATAGCAGATTTAGTGTCTTAATCTGATATCTCCTATTCTCAGAATGGCATAAGTTTCTTAAACAGACTGATTTCAGATGTGTGTATTTATCTATGTATCTTACAAAAGTATATATGTTACACTTTGGCTAAATTACCTACTATACCTACTCTACTAATCCTAATGCTTAAAGGTAAAGGGTAACTAGTATGGTTAAAGGTTTTGCTTACAAATGATCAGTGCCTTTCCTCCTATTTGGGCTACAGAGTCTTATATTTCTTCAGGACTTATTGTGTAAACTTATGAGACAATTTTTAATCCCACCACCTCTCGATGAGTCTGTCAGTTACTTTTTCTTATGAGCTCTACTTCAATGTCTATATTGTAAACTGCTTGAATGAATTTAACCCTAACTTTTAAGAGACCATCCAAGGAAGAAATACAAGGAACAATTACAATTCGCGAGTAAATCTTTTTGATCCAAATCTACAATATAAAACACAAAATTTTACTGGAAGAACACGAATAACCTTATCCACTTTTAGATAATATCATAAGCAACTGCCTTCTAAAAATATGTTAACTCTCAACACATATGAGAAAGAAAATGCAACTGGTTATTTTTGATAAAAAGTTTAAAAGTACAAAATTGCCTCCACCTCTTCTATCTCTATTCTCTCTTTTTTCTCTTTTTTCTCTTTACATTTTACATCACACATATATATGTGTTTGAATGGTTTTCATACCCCTTTGGGTGAAAAGACACCCCCCTTTTAAATAAAAATAATTCCAAATCCCGAAATTGCCTTAGTTTATGTAATTAATTCTCACTTTACAAGTTGTTTAGGCATATTAGAGGTATTTTAAGGCTATTTTATGGGTATATAATGGATAAATGGTCTTTAAATGATGTAAATACCCCCTTTGGTGCTTCACACTCCATTTTTTATGCCCATTATTGTGTTTATGTTATGGTTTCATATTGTGCAACAAATATAAAATATATTACTTGTACCTATTCAATATATATATATATATGTATGTATATATATATTTAGAATTTTTCTTGCTCCTTGTCTTGGAATTTGGAATTCTAAAAATTGCAAATTTTAGGGTTCCAACAGGTTGCTTCAGTTTAATTCGATAGATTTGATAGCGTAAATTGCTTCAGTTTGATTTGATTGATTTGATAGCATAAATTGCTTCATTTTGATTTGATTGATTTGATAGTTTAAATTGCTTCAATTTGATTTGATTGATTTGATAGTGTAGCGATCGCTTTGATGTGATAGATAGATAGTTGATGATTGATTGAATCCTCTTGATAAATAGGAGAAACTTGATGTTCTCTAGTGTCGGGAGAAATTACCGATAGTACATCATTTAGTGTCAGAGCTGACATAGGCTGAGGTTAGACATATAGATGCCTGTGGTTTATGCCATCTGTTGTATATGCCTGAGATTACACATAATAGAGGATTGTTGACGGTGTTAGCTGAGAGATGGCATAATGAGCATAACACTTTCCACTTGCCCACGGGTGAGATTAGTGTGATGCTCAAGGATGTGTATAGGATTCTTCACATCCTAGTGATTGGTGACTTAGTGCAGTATGATTTTTAGGATCATGTTGGGACAGAGGCTTGCAGAGCCATGTTTGGTGATGATAGCATCGCTAGAGGAGAGATCCGATTGGAGGATATGGTGATGTATTACAAGACTCTCCCTATGATTCTTGCTGGTTTGATTGGAGGATTTATTTGTCCTGATAGGTGATCATGAGGTTTTGTTGTTGGATGGGGTGAGATTCTCCTGAGTATGATGCAACATCATACTCGATATGCTTGGGGTGTTTGTATGCTTTCACATTTATATCATGATCTTCATCAGGTGGTGTATGATGAGAGTGCTAGTTTGTCTACAAGATGAAATTTATTGCAGATCTAGTGCTGGGAGCACATTGTTATTACTCGGCCTATCCATCACAGAGTTCATGGAGAGAGGCAATCATATGTGTATTTTTATGCAGGCATCCTTACTCAGCATAAGCTGGGTAAGATGGAGTATTGGCATTGGGTGCTTGATTCATTGGATAGAATTACTTGGAGACCATATGTTGATTGTGAGCCATGGATGGATGATGCAAAAACATTACCATTTATCATGCAGAGTAGATATCTCATTGGTCAGACTCCTTACATTATTGAGCAATAGTTGATTAGTCATATTCTTAGACAGTTTGGGATCATTCAGCCTATGCCTACTGGTGTGACGATATATGCTCGGCGATACAAAGATAGATGAGATTGGGGACCTTCTTTGTCATTTGAGATTACTCGCGCATAGTTTCTTCCTACTCTGAGAGTGGCTTATGATATGAGATTGCACATTCTTGATCCTGGGGTTACTACAGATTATGCTCAGTACATACTAGCTCATCCATTTCCTCGTATTACTAATCCAACAGATCCTCCTCCTAGCTTAGAAGATGAGGATGATGATTCAGATGATCTAGGTGTGAGGAGATGTAGATGGAGATGAGAGCTTAGAGATGAATAGGAGGATGGGGGAGGTGGAGATGAGGGTGAGGATGGAGGTGGTGGTGGTGGTGGTAGGAGACATAGATGGAGGGGAGGTCGATTGAGAGTCTGTGGAGGACCGTTTGGACCATTTGGTAGGATTGGGAGACCACATCCTATAGTTGGGAGGGATGTTGGATAGATTGGGAGGGAGCATGGCAGAGCAGGTATGAGATCACTAAGAGGGTTACCATTAATAGGAGGAGGCAGGATTAGTGGACTGGATGGGGGTTGTGGGAGAGGCATTGATTTTGGACAGATTCAGCTAGACCCTAGGGTTATTGTAGCTCATGGTGGAGATGATGAGGATCCAGAGGATCATGTTCCCCTTATTAGACAATGAGTTGTGAGAGCTACTCAGATGAAGATTACAATAGTTAGATAGACTGGTGGTGAGGAGGGGATTGGGGTTCATGCACCACAGCAGGATTTGCCACAGCAAGATGCACCAGTGCATGATATGCTAGAGTAGGATGCACTAGAGCATGATGTGCCAGAGTAGAAGACCATTGATAGTCTTAGAGCACAGATTGATCAGCTTTGAGCATAAGTGCAAAGTGTCATGGCTGAGAGGGATAAAACTATTAGGAGATATCGAGATACTCAAGGCCTTCTTGATCATATTCAGTAGGTTGGATCAGGTACTCTCTCATCTGACACTATTAGAGAATTAGTTCAAGTCGAGAAGGAGACTTCCCACTGGCGATGATGATATGGGGATGTAGTTGCAGAGAGCCAAAGAGCAGGTAGTTATCATACCACCATGTTGATGGATACTAGCACTGGTGGGGTCATGAGACCTCCTCAAAGGAGTGGTGATCATGGGAGACAAGCATCTAGAGGATCTTCTTTCCCACAACCACGGAGATGGATAGAGTCAGGTGGTAGTGGTACAGGACAACCGTGACTTGATTTGGAGGCACTTGTATTGTTTATTTGATATCATTGTATACTTGGACTTTTATTGTTTTTATGATGATCTATATGTAGACGTGGATTCTATATGATGATGATCATTATTATGTTACTCTATTTGATGATGATGCTTTATATGATGATGCAATGATAAATGTTTTTGTTTTGATTTTTGATTTTGATGATCTTGGATGCTAAATGAAAATGATTACTAACTTAAATGATATGTAAATGATCTATATGGAAATGCAAATGAATGATTGCTTTATGCTTATGATGATGTAAATTCAAATGATCTACATGAAATGTTTTTTATTTGTATATGTAATGTTTATAATGATTATGAATCTAAAGTGCAAAGATGCAACTAAATGATCTTTAATGGAATGATCATGCAAATAATAATGATGATACACTATATGATGAATGAAATGCACTTAATTGAATGCAAATTAATGCAATGATTTAAATGCAACTAAATGAAATGGATGATGATGAAAATGATTCTAAAATTAAATGCACCTACAATGATTAGATGCAAATTGTTTTTGTTTGTCCAAGTATACTCAATCTTTATTTATGACCATTGATCTGTTAATGAAATGATATGCTTATAATGCAACTGATCATGAATGCTTATAATGTAGATGAATAATGAGTTAATGAAATGATCTAACTAAAAATGATACTTCCTTTCTTCATATGCTATCTTGTAACAGTGCTTGATTTCATCATAGAGCTTTAAAATGCTGTAAGAAAATACAAGCAACTTGACATAATGACTCAAGATGACTTGAGTATTCCTTACATGGATTTTGATATAGCAAGTTAATACAAGCAACTTGATAAAATGGATCAATTTGATCTGAGTATTGCTTACAGAACAGACAAGGATTATCCCCTTTCATGCATGACTTGGAATGTCCTCCTTGATCTTTTTTCGATCATATCCTGAGACAAGTTCATACCGTAGTAAGATTTAAACCACAGACAACAATCAAAGAAAAATAATCATGCCCCATCATAGCTTCTCTAGTCATGGACATCCCTGAGTCGCATAGAGTACATGATTAGCAATAAAATCAAGATATAAACACTGAATCTTGCATGTCATTCACATTTTCTTATGGTCATTAACTGATATAATCATCTTGATGAATGATATTTGATAATCCTTTATTTCTTGCTGATCGATTCTTCAATTTCTTGAGTTTCACGATTCAGTAGTTGATGAAATGCCTTGATTGATTTGTTGCTTTATTTCTCATTATTTGTTTCAAAATCCTATGTGTTTTTGGTTTTTCTAAGTTTTCCAAATGTTTTGGATTTTTCAAAGATTCAAGAGATCACCTTAGCAAAAGGAATTAGGATTTTTCCCCCAGTGGAAACAAAAATTTATTATGGATGTATGAATTTATTAAGATCCAAAACATGGCGGGATACAAATGTAGATATGATTGATTTTGATAAAATCTAGGATAGTGACTACGACAAGTATGTCAAAGATTGTTAACTGTTGGTAAGCTGCATATTTCTTGCTAAATGGTTCAGAGCAATGGATGTGAAAGATGGAAGATGGAATGGATAAGGTAAGATAGATGGAAGTGATAGATGAGATAGGATGGAGTGGATAGGTGCGCAAAGCGATCTCATAGATGGAGGAACTTATTTTGTAGATAGTGCCTATGTACTAGGTTTTCACCATCTAAATTTATTGCATTTTTCTCTCTCTTTTTTAAAATTTCTTTTAACCGTTTTATGCTTTTTAAGGGATTTTCTGATTTTCTGATTTTTACTGATTTCTTCAGGACTTTATATGCTTTTTATTGATTGATTTTTAGGACTTTATATGCTTTTTATTGATTGATTTTTAGGACTTTATATGCTTTTTATTGTATGATTTTTAGGACTTTTTATCTCAAGCATAGAATTTCTTGAGATGGATAGAATTGATAGGTTCATCAAACCAATCACCTTCAGGGGTAGATAACTTGTATGCTCCCGATCCATATGCTACTACTATGACAAAAGGTCCTAGCCAATTTGGTTCAAATTTTCCCTTCTTTTCTCGATCTTATTGATTTCTTGGATTCTCCCTTAGAACTATATCTCCAATTTGAAAAATGTGCGGCTTGACTCTATGGTTATAGCATCTTGCCATTCTTTGTTGATATACTTTCAAATGATCTGTTGCATTTTGGCAATGTTCCTGAATTAGTTCTAGCTCCTGGAGTCGAGAGACTCTTTGTTCTTCTTCTGGTATAAGACCTTGCAAGGATACTCGTAGAGCAGGTATCTCTACTTCTATAGGTAATATGGCTTCTGATCCATAGACCAAACAATATGGAGTTCCCTTGTTGGAGTATGGATGCTAGTTCGGTATGCCCAAAGAGTAGTATTTAGTTGAATGTGCCAGTTTTTTCTAGCTTCATTGACTCTTTTCTTTAAGATTTTCAAGATAGTCTTGTTTGATGCCTCAACTTGACCATTTCCCTGTGGATAATATGGAGTAGAAAACCTATGTTGGATATGAAATTGTTCACATATCTCTTTCACATCTTTATTTCTTTCAACCAATTAGGGTGACTTGGTTTCCCAAGGCACAACAATTGAAATAAATTCTTTTGGCAATTAAGAATGATCCCAAGGCACCCAAACAAAAGGGGGTGATATGGAAGAATTACAATTTTTTAATCAAAGAGCTCTCCCATGTGGAGGGTGAAAGAAAGGCATTGAACAAAATCATTCAAGGACCTACAAAAGTGGGATATCCCCACAATTTTGATAGAAGATGGGTAGGTGAAAGATCTTGCCAAGTGGAGGGATGACTTCAGAGGAGCAGTAACTATAGTCCTAGATTCATTGACAAAGGATCTCAACTAGGAAAATGCATATCATTTTATTATTGATAGGATCTTTGATTTTGATTCTTTGTACCACAAGTTCACATTGGAAGATGCAACTGTGCCGGCTCACAGGACAAAAGATGTCATGAGCAAGTTGCATAATTTGAAATATTTTGTTTGGCCAATTGATGACATTGATGTTTGGCACAAGAAGTATTATTCTCTAGAAGAATAAAAACCTGAGGAAGAACATTAGTCAGCTTTGTGTTCCATTTTTGCATCCTCTATAAATTTTTTTGCAGGTTCCTATTTTTGGATGAGTTGATATGAGCGTTCAAGTTTCACAAGGTCAGACTCTAGTACACTTGGTACCCTACGCTAGCGTACACTTTTGATCCTAACAGGAGTAGCATCAAATTACATCATAGGACCACTCCCATCATGCTTGTAGCTTTGGTCTTCAAGAAGGTACCCCCATAGCCGGAATCATTTAATGCATCTAGAAGATTTACATACAGATGAAAAAGACTAATGCCTTAGGGCATATTATTATATTGCAATCAAATTTTGACAAGTGCCCTCATCCTGAAGCTTGTTTTTTCTCCCTTGTCTTATAAAAGGGAAATCAAGGCTAGGAGGAAGGATTTTGAAATCTTATGTAAAACTTAAGTATCAGGAGCTGAAAGTATTTTGAAAAGCAAAATTTTTCTCCACAAGTGTTTAAGAATAATTTTATGTAATGTATCTCATATCTTCTAAATATTAATACAAGAAATCCATTTTCTTTTTGTGATGCACAAAAATGGAACCAAGTAGCTAAGACCTAATCCCACTCTCATGTACACATTGGAATACGAAAGAGCCTAAGGAGATATTTCACTTCGACCACTTCTTGTAAGAGAGAGAGAGGGTCAAGGAATATATCTTAGGGTTTCTATTCCCTTGTTGCAATGAAGAGGATGTGTAGAAAATATGATGCAATGATCTATGCTAGGAGATGAACACGAAAGCAAGTATAAACTAAAAAATGTAAAAATTGATAGAACTGAAACCAAGAAACTAAGCACAAAGAAGAGAGGGGAATTATAATGTGTACCTAGTACTGAAATTTGGAGATGAATGTGAATGACTAGGGCATTGGGCACCTTGGTCCCAGATACTTCAACTTGTTGTGGTTCTAGGAATCGGGTCCCGAAGGTCTAATCTAATGAACTACCCACAAAAATTGAAAAATTTAGGGGATTGGGGTGCCACACCCTAGTCTGGGACCAAGATGTCATGCCCTAGTCTCTGAAAACTAAGATCTTCTTCTCAATGTAAGTCTGTACCTATGTCTTCCTTTGGTCCTTAAATCCGTGCATATGTTGGATTCATGTACCTACACCTACAACATGAAAAAGAGTGTCTAGGTGGCTATATAGGGTTTTTACTTATGAAAACCCCTTGTTTTGGTGATTTCCACCTCCACAAATAGCCGATAATATACTGAAAAATGTTTGTACAAGAATATTGTGTATGCAAGATCCTAAATGAACAAGAAAGTAAATCTAGCATTTTAACCTACACTCTCAAGAGTAAACCATAAATGAATGTAAATGTAAATGTAAATACTTCAAAACATAGATGCAATAATGGATCTACAACATGAATGTTATGAAGCTCATACAAAGACATGAAAATAACTTGAAACCTTATCAAACCCTAAGGGAGAGGTACAAGCCAATTCATAGTCGGTGATCTCCTATTATTCTTCAATGTCTTCAAATCTCCTAATGGATGTTGAAAATGATTGATGAAGACTAGATAAATGCTTGATGAATACTCTATTTGATGTTGTAGACTTCACATAGCCTACACTTTCACTCCATAAGAGGCTCAATTGCTAGATCTTAGATCCTTCAAATAAGGAAAGGAAGGCTTTATGTAGGAGTCCCTAACTTTGTTTTGGGTCATAGGCCAACTTAGAATTAATATTTTTTGCCAATATATTGGATTTGAATATTAAAATACCACCAAAACATGCTCCAAAAATTTGGGGAGAAAAAGTTGGGACCATGTGGGTACCCACATGGTCCAACCAACTTTTTGCCAAATTTTCAAGGAAGCAAGATATTGCAATTTTAAAGAAAATTCTAGGAGTATGTGGGAAGTTGTGACATTTAGATATGTAAAATCGGGCCTTGAAGGTTGAAATAAGACATAATTAGGGTATTTGATGAAATGATTAATTGAAAGAATAAAATAGAAAGGGGCACACTTAGGGTAAAGGGCCCAAATTTATGATGTGTAGAGGGATAAAAGAAGACATTATATTTAATTAAATGAATTAATTAAATTCTTAAAGGGAATTTGAGATGCAAGATGCAAACACACTAAGGCGGGTGCTAACCTAAGAAGGGAATTGTACCACCCAATTAAGGGTGTACAATTTATGATGCTACATTTAGCCCCCACTTTAGCGGTCATATGGCACTATGTGCATATGCAAGATAAAGTATAGAAAAGTAAACATTTCATCAGAAAGGATATATCCATAAGGTGTTGGACAAAGCCCCCAACAGTATTAGTAGTACACTTTCTAGGAACCACATCCTACAAAACCACGTGCTAGATAAAATCACAAATTCACCTAATTGCTTACTAAGGAAGTGATGAAATTCGTAGGTAGCTATATGCCCCCTGTTTTGGCTTGCTAATTTAGTGAGTGAAACGGGGTATCATGTTTACCACATCGAATTGTGAAAGGAAATTGATGACAAATGCTCACAACAAGGTTTGGTACAAGATCAAAGATCATCATGGAATATTTGGTAAGAAAGAGATCTAAACCACAATTCCAACACAACGAAGAGTGTGAGGATTGGAGTTCTCTAACACAAGATGAAAGACTAAAAGAAAGAATGTAGAGTTAGACCTTAGAAAAGAAATAACTTTTAAATTATGAAAAAGGAGGAAGAGATCATTATGAAAAAGACATCCACCTTTAAGAATAGAAGGGAATCCTTGATAAAGATAACATCTTTAAAAAGAGGAGAAGGAAAATAAGAATACACACTTTCTCCAATATGTAGGAAAAGAGGATTCTTAGCAAAATATTGCACACTTTCACATAGGAGATATTGTTCATGAAAGATGCATCATTTCACAGAGAATGGGTCCTAAATAAGAAGTACCCATATTGTATGCAAGAGATGACATAAAATAAAAAATGCAACTCCACAAAGGAAAGGTGAATCTTTCAAAAAATAGAGAAGATTGAAATATCACCCTTTCCCCCCAAGCATAGAGGCAAGGACATCAAAGAGAAATCATTTATAAAAGAAACATTCTTCTAAAAGAAGGAAATAGATCATCATCAGGGATGTGCACGTTCACAACATAGAAGGGTTCCTTATAAAATATACCACTCAATGAAGAAAGGAATTGGATGCATGATTAAAGACTCTCACACTAAGGATGAGGTCCAATTAAGGACATGTACTAAATATCCTTATTAGGGATACTTGTTCCAATATGAGAGAGGGAGTTCCCAATAGGAATATACACCTCTACAATCAATAAGAAATCCTTATAGAAGAAACTACTTCACAAAGGGGAAGGTTTTAACCTTAAGAAGGAGATATGTTTGAAATCACCCTTGGCCCCACACATAGAGATAGTAGATAGGGAAAAAGGGCTATTATGTTGCTTCCAAAGTATGATTGCATGTGAAATTGTACCATCATGAATGGTAATGAGTCCCCAATAAGTGAGATACCAATGTCACATAATGATGAGAAACATAATAGACACTATTGTTATTTAAATGTATGATAGATTGGATGAAGAATTTGACTATGACATGTTAAATTATATACCATTTGAGAGATTAAAAACATGTATAAGATGATAGGTATTGATAAGTCTTGTTCAAGAGAGTAGATTTTAGGAGAAGAATAAGACATTAAGTCATGTTCCTCTTGCACACAAGAAACCTTAGGAGAAGGACAAGTATAATTAATTAGGGCCTTATTTCAAGGAAAAAGAATATTAGAATGAATAGAAGATAAAACATCATAAGCAAGATTGAAAATCTCTTGAGGAGATTCATATAGATACTTGTCCATCACCAAAATTTCCTTATGAAGGGATGAGTGTTGAGAGACATAGAGGACGATCTAATGGAGATGAGGTCATCATCACTACTAAATATGGCATTCACATTGAGAAATGGTCTTTTAGATGCTTTGGTGGTCTTTTAAGGATTATATACAAGTTCAAATTAAGCTTCATGCATGTTATTTTCTAAAAGAACCTTAATTCCTTGTTTATTTGCACCACAACCATTGCCATTATATCCACTCAGCTAAAATGTGAAAACCTGGACCATAAAGGGATGCCAAATGAGAAAGAGATGGTGGGGCCTCATAGGCCTCAATTTTATATGAATTAAAGAAGATTCTTAAGAATTGTTTGAATTAGAAGCAACCATAAAATTGTTACTTGGTTGTTTAGACAAAGTGGGTTGCTTTTTAGGTTCCTTCTTAGCTTTCTCTTTCCAAATCCTAGATCCTTTCCAAGAGACCCTATATTCTCCCAAAAAAGTAGGGTTAAAGTCTAGAGATCCCCAATCATCATCTGAGAGTACCCCTTCAGGAGAAAATATATCTTTGGGAGAAGATTCAGATTGAGTAGAATCCTTTTTAGGAGTCTTTGAATCACTAGAGAGAAAGAAGATCTTGAGTGTGTAGATAGATCGTTGAAGGAGGCAATCTACACTAGGACCTTGCTAAAAGGTTTGAGATTTTGTGTTGCTAATTTATTTGGTTGCAGTTTGATCCATCAAGGCTACATTAAGAAACAGGTTTATGAAGGTGTGTATTTGGCAGACATGAAAGAGGTTTGTGGTACTATCTCCAACAAGATGAAGCTGGGTAGAAGGTGTAGAGAGAGACCATTGAGGAAGGGTGGTAGTGCATCTTCCAGGATCTTGGATGGGTAGATGGCAGTATGTTGGAGATTGTGTGAGGAAGCAGAAGGAGTGATGGATATTTGAAACCTTTAATTTTGTAACTGTGAGAGAGTTGTTATTATGCCATTGATGGGAGTAGTTGAAAGGACATCCATGTACCCTTGTGAAGATGCAGTTGTGAACCTATTGAAAGAGGAAAAGACAAAAACATGAAGACAAGAAAAGACTAAATGCAAGAAGACAAAGACAAGGCTAGGTAGATGAAGACTTATGGAGGATGAAGAAATAATATAGAGGCAAGTGTTGATTAATAGCCCATGTGCAGGAGCACCTGATTTTTTTTTGTCTCCTGGGGAGTTTGATGCAGGAGCATCATGCTAGATCTTTCTAATTGGCTAGTTGGATCTTATTAGAAGCCTCGGCTCAACAGACATAAATCCTATTGACACATCAGCAAGAGATCGAATAGAGAATGATAGATTAATGAATAACGAAAAAAAGCAGTTACAAAAGATAATGTAACTGTAGCTAGGAAATTGAGGATCATCAAAGCAAATAGCAAATTGGACTAGTTCAATCGTGAAAACTAAAATGCAGTGACAAATCCTAATTACATTCAATGAAAACATGAAGACAAGACATTCAAAATGAAATCTAAGCAAACCAAATGAAAATGTCTCCTTCATGTGGCTCCATTGTCCTTCTTTCTCCTTCAAATACCTTTGTTTTGTGGATCTCACCTTCAAGTGCATAAACCTAATGTTAAAGCAAGATTGACAAGACAAGATGACAACATAAGGGTACTAGAAACGTGATTGATTCGATCGGGATCGATTCAAAAAAGTGATTAATTGGCCTTTTGATTGAAGAAATTCATCCAATTTATAGACAAATTGGAGAGATGACAAGATTAGCATGAGGAGATTTGAAAGGAAATTTCAAATCAAGAATGACAAATATGACAAATTATGACAAAATTGACACTTTCTATGTGAAATTGATTGATTGATAATTATGACAAATTATGACAAATTGCTATGTCAAAATTGATTGATTGACAAACTATGACAAATTATGACAAATTTGCTATGTCATTCCCATGAAATCAGGAGAAAATTGATGAAAATTAGAAAATTAGGAATTAGGAGAAATTAGTAAATTGGAAAATTAGGTAAATTAATTAATAATTTTTCATTCATTAATTAATTCACAAAGAGAGGAGGAATTAGTTAGCCAATTAAATAAATATTTAATTGTGACAAGAAGACTTAGGATAAATAAATAAATTATTTAACCTAGAGGGAAAATGACAAACAAGGTTAAATGAATAAATCATAAAACCCTAGAAGATGAATTAGAAATGCAAGGATGATAATTAGGTCTTGACACAAGATAATTGATGTAGGGTCAATGTGATCATGATTCTGACTTGATAAATGATTTGATTGATAAACAATTGAGATTGGTTGACAAATTGACCAACATTGATAAAGAGACCAAATTGATAGGCACCAATTGACATGATTGAAGAGGACAAGGATCGATGACGAATCGATCATAAAACGACGAGATTGACAAGTTGATAAGAGATTGACAAGATCGACCAAAATCATTAAAGATTGCTATCGACAAGACCTAATTCAAAAGTGAGAAAAATGAAGAATGCAGAAGGACTCAATGCTCGCAAATGATAAAGACCAAGTGCACGACATAGAAGAAATGTTAATGCGATGCAAAAAAACCTAAAATAAGGCAATGCGCCAATGTTAAAGTATGACTCCGCAAGCATTGACCATTTTTAGATGTCTACATTTTGCCCCTCTTTGAGACAATGTGATTTCAAGCATTGTTTCAAAGAATAATAATGAAAATGCCCCAGACAATGACAATGACATATGCATGCCCCCTCGAGGAATTGGCCAGAAACATCCAGAAAAGAGGCCAATTGATCGATAATAATGATAGAACATGATAGGAGCAAACAGACTGACAATCGGAGATCGGATGCATGAAGGACAAGCAATTGAAGGTGCAAAAGACCGTGACCAGCATAAGATGGAGAGGGTGCATGTCCATCTATGCACTGACAAAGATCTATAAATGAGACAAAGAGAGTGAAAAGTACTCATTTGCACTAGCCAAAGAGGAGGATTTGTTTCTCTGGAAAAGGACACTTGCAGAGAGATGGTGAACATTCCAATGGAAAATCACCTCGGGGAATGTGTATGCACTTATAGATGACCAGATGACACAGGAGCAATGGTATGTATCTCAAAAACCCATATTGTCAATTTCATGAATTTGACTTGCTTGCGAGACATTGCGGGGCCCACAGGGAATGCAGAAAGTGACTTTTGCACCTGTGTGAGTGCATCCTGTGCTTGTGTAGGGTATCCTGCACTTGTGTAGGGTACACAGGTGCAAGTTGATGCAACATAGGCATAGGATATAGCACACAGGTGCAGTTGTGTATTGGGAGCTCAAATTTGGTCAAAAAACAGCAGGCGAAGGGTCCGAAAAGGGAGATAAGGGTAGGATAGATCAAAATAGATTAGAAACACCTTGATTTGGACATGAAACAAGGAAATGTAGCCCATAGAAGGAAACCCTAAAATTGACAAAGTGTGCCCCAATTGTGATGCAGAGTCAACAATATCCACTGATTATGCGAGAGAACCGACCTAACTACTTCATGCTATGACATAGACTGCAGAGCACAGACAGAGACACATTAGTAGGACTTGGAATATACTATATCACATTCATGCTCGAGATTAGGGCAAACATAGGACTGCTTACCGCATTGGCAGAGCGATGGCATTCGGAGACTTCCTCATTCCATCTGGCGACTGGAGAGGTGACTATGACACTGGAGGATGTATGGCGTATCCTCCGCATTCTGATTCATGGGGAGATGATAGAGTATGACCCAGTGACATGGAGAGACACTTTGTGCAGATTATTTGAGTGCGACGTAGATGATCTGGATATCATAGAGAGGGAGATCAGCTGGGAGACCATGGCATCAGAGTACGATTGATGATATGTGGTGATAGCAGTGGTGATAGCATGCCTACTAGCAGGGGACAGACGAGGACATGGATTCCCTATTGGATGGGGAAAAGTGCTAGAGTGGATGGCGATAGAGGGGACTATGTACGCATGGGGACCATGTGTGCTTGCCATGCTATATTTTCAGCTGCATCAAATAGCATATCAGGTGGTGCAAACTTTGAGCTGTGGATTCACACTGCTATAGGTATAGGCATTTGAGCACATAGCCATATGTTGACCGATCGCAGAGAGACAGGTAGTACCACACTAACCATATGTGCACTACTATGGGGGAGCACTGAGATAGGGTCCTTTTGGATACATATTATATTGGCGACATGAGCTAGACAGATTGAGAGAGTTCACATGGAGGCCATATCTTGATTGCCTTGGATGGTCAGATGATAGTGATGAGCTATCATATTGCAGATAGGAGAGATACCTGATTGGGAGACCAGTGAATCACTAGAGAGTGGTTGAGATGTACCTACCAGAGAGAGTCAGATGACAGTTTGGAGAGAGACAAGATGTACCTAGAGGGACTGCACACTTTGCCCGATCTCACAGAGAGACAAGTCAGTGGGGGAGGATGATTCAACCACACATAGCATATGCTAACTTCACACAGCTACAGTAGAGATAGTGGGATTGGAGATTAGATGTGGTGGACATCGGGATGATAGAGGAGTATGAGCGATGGTTTGCATGACGATGGCTAGTGCCATTGACGGATCCTGATATTCCGATACTGAGGAGACGGGAGGACTTCCCACTCGTTGGAGAGGATGAGGATAGAGATGATGACAAGGAGGATGAGGACGGTGATGAGGATGAGGGGGATGATGAGGATGGAGATGATGAGGATGAAGATTATGAGCCAGATTTAGCTGATCAGGAGTCATTGCAGGATATACCCATAGAGCCGAAGACAACTAGGATAGAGGAGATGGAGATGTGCAGGGCTACCATAGCGAGTCAGCATGATCACATTACAACATTAGAGAGATAGAATTCCATCTTGAGGATAGAGCATGATTAGTTCAGAGCAAAGATAGCCAGACTTACAGCGGCTCAAGATACAGCAATAGCCCAGGCACAGCAAGAAGGGCAGAGAGTCACTGAGTACATTAAGTCGATTAGGGATGCCAGTGCACGTGAGATGGCATAGATGTTGGTAGAGACCAGAGAGGAGATACACCATTGGAGGACACTATATGAGAGTGCATTTCCACTAGAGCAGAGAGCAGCATCATATCGAGCATGATCGAGGATAGAGAGAAGACCACATTCTCGGAGGTCAGTGAGCAGCATGGGGGTGAGTGGACCTATGAGACCACCACAGCCAGGACTAGGGATAGGAGGGACATCATCCTTGAGACATGGCAGGGATGAGGAGGAGAGAGGGAGCACCCAATGACAAAGGCACGTGCTCCTTGGTGATAGAGACAGATGTAGTTTGACATTGTGTAGTCAGCTTGTGGGCCATACTTAGGAAAGACAGTCCAATTTTGTACTCTGATATTATTTTGATATATGATATGATATGCATCGATATGATGGGATGCAATATGTTATAACTTATAGTTATTTTCCATGTTTGGATGGCTTATGCACTGTTGATGTACCCTTGTGGGACATGTATGAATGTATTTTTATGTGGTTTTTGATGCATTTATAATATGGAGTGGATAAAATGCTTGATATAATGCAAATGCACTAACCAATGGATGCAGGATGCAGCATATGTGTTTTTGTGTGGAGATTAGAGAACTAGACCAAACTGACTATCTGAACCGATAGAAGAAATGAGACAGAGGACAGTTAGAGATGAAGAAAAACTTGCTTTTAGTACTGCACTTTGTAGGTGAGAACCTTTATTTAATGTAGCAAAATGGATGTATAGCATCATGGCATTGAAGGCCAGAGCTGAAATGCAACCCTTTTTGCAAAAGATAGACACATCACACACAAGGAATGAGTGAAGCATCCTAGGGTG
The DNA here is from genome assembly GCF_030272615.1 of Cryptomeria japonica. Classification (NCBI taxonomy): domain Eukaryota; kingdom Viridiplantae; phylum Streptophyta; class Pinopsida; order Cupressales; family Cupressaceae; genus Cryptomeria; species Cryptomeria japonica. Next base: position 466,578,043 of record NC_081411.1, on the reverse strand, counting down.
CATACATCAAGGGTCGAGGTATGTGCGGCGTTCACAAAGTGAATGTACTTATCACAGACACCCAATGATATAGTTGCCCCAGTTTGTGACAAACATTCCACAAACAAAAATCACAACAAAAAAAGAAAGGGACCATGAACCATCCCAGTCACTCTAAATCACTCAGTGACATCATCGAGCAACATAGGAACATGATCGAAGATAAATCAATAAATGATAAGACTCACTAATTCCAACAAGTCAAACAAACATCTTGATCTTCATTGTCAAAAGTTGAAATTGTTGATAGGACGATCATGCTGTTTGGTTTCAGGGAATGCGGTACCCCGTCTAAGACAGGACACAGTCTGGTTTCAAGTATACCACACCCTGTATAAGACCCATGATAGTAGTGACAAGGTCAAATGATATTGATGTTAACGTTCGATTGATATGACAATTTTGATCAGGTTGAATGTCTGGTTTGATTGAAAAAGGTTCATCTATTAATGCGCGATTTCAATAAAGCATAGTGTATGATTGCGTGTCATTGGAGGTATGCTCAGCGATCTGCCTGTGTACAAAGGGGATATTTATGTTTTGTTTTGCGAGTTTTTACAATTTTTTTGTGTTCATTTTTTTCAGGACTTTATTTGATGTTTAGGGATTTTTTCAAGACATTTTTTCGATTTTTATGATTTTTTCAAGACATTTTTCAATTTTTTTTTGGATTATTTCAGGACATTTTTCAAATTTTTTTTTGGATTATTTCAGGACATTTTTCAATTTTTTTTTTTGGATTATTTCAGGACATTTTTCAATTTTTTAAGTTCCAGTGATTGATCATGACAAGGGGAACGCACCCAATGCACATCAGAGAGACATATATAGAGACCAGGACCGAAACATATGCACAAGAAACCAGAGTATGCAAGACAATGATGTTGACCAATCACAGGTCTGGAACAGAACATTGGGTCAGGACAAAGATAGACATGATAAACCTGCAGAGAGAAAGCATAGCTAGAGGTCATGATAGTTATGACAGAGTAATGATCTTTTTACACATGGCACCTGTTTGCCAGGTTGTCACCATGGTACTTGCCCAAAGTGCCTATTTGCCAGGTTTTCACTAGAGGGCGAATCATTTTTCTTTACTTTTTTGTTCTTTTTTTTTTCTTTTCTTTTTTCACTTTTTTTGTATTATTTTTTTTTTTTAGCTTTTTGATTTTTTTGTATTTTTTCAGGATCATATTTGAAGAACTACTGATAGAAAATTATGCCCAGTACTTGCGAAGGTGCATGCTATTTATAGGATCTGACAAAGGTTCACCTTCTGGAGTGGCAAGCTGATATGCCCCCGAGCCATAGGCTACAGTCACTATGAAAGGCCCAACCCAATTAGGTTCAAACTTGCCTTTGATGATGTCAATAGATTGTGCATTCTTGGGGTTTGCCTTTAAAACCAGATCTCCCACTTCGAAGTGTCGCCCTTTGACCTTCTTATTATAAGAGCGACGGAGACGGTTTTGATATGCTTGCAAATGTGTCAGAGTTGTCTGACGCTTCTCATCTAACATCTCAAGCTAATGCAACTGAGAGACTCTGTGCATTTCATCATCAATTAGATGTTGCAAGGAAACACACAAAGAAGGAATCTCCACTTCCAAGGGTAAAATGGCTTCTGCACCATACACCAAAGAATAAGGTGTTGCTCTAGTAGGTGTGTGGATAGAAGTACGATAAGCCCATAGTGCTGGATTCAACTGTACATGCCAATCTCGACCAGCATCATTGACAACCTTTTTCAAGATCTTGATAATGGTTTTAGTTGATGCTTTGGTTTGACCATTACCCTGTGGATAATATGGACTGGAGAAACGGTGTTGGATATGAAACTTTTCACAGAGTTCCTTGACATCTTTATTCTTGAAGGGACGACCATTATCAGTGACTATGGTAAGGGGAACCCCATATCGGCATATGATATAATTCAGTAGGAATTTTGAAATTTGCACACCAGTGATATAGGTCATGGGGATAGCCTCGATCCATTTTGTAAAATACTCTGTGGCTGTAATGATGAACTTGTGTCCATTTGCAGATGTCGGGTGAATCTTGCCAATAAGATCCAATCCCCATTGAGAAAAGGGCCACGGAGATATGACATAATGAATCTCTTGGGCTGGCGCATGAATATAATTTCCATGGATTTGGCATTTGTAGCACTTCTTAACAAAATCATGAACATTCTTTTCCAGAGTGGGCCAATAATACCCAACACGAATCAACTTTTTGGCTAAGCTAAGACCATTGAAATGGCCCCCACATATACCATCGTGAACCTCGTGTAAAGCCGTTTGTGCTTCGTCAGAATCCAAACACCTGAGGAGGGTATGGTCAAAGGAACGATGGTAAAGGGTGTTGGCAATGATGACATATTTGGTTGTCTGTCGGATGAAGGCTTGACATTGGTTAGCAGAAAGGTTAGGTGGTAAGGTTTGGGATTTCAAATATTGATAGACGTCATTGTACCACGGGGAGTTAGGACCAACAAGAACACACATCACATCTGCTGTCGGAATTTCAAAAGAAGGGACAAGCAACTGTTCGACCAAAAATTCACATTTGTCCATATTGTGGGGCATATTCAACATGGAAGCAATCGTAGCCATCGCATCTACCTACTTGTTTTGAATTCTTGGAACTTGACTGAAATGGATAGCCGTGAATTTTGTCTTGAATAAATCTACCATATGCTTGTAGGGAATAAGCTTTTCATCTTTTGTTTCGTAGTCATCATTCAATTGACAGATGACTAACTGAGAATCTCCATAGACTTGTAAATGTGTGACCAGAGCTTCATATTCTGCAATGTTATTGGTACAATGAAAAGTTATTCTATAGGATTTTGGAAAAGCATCACCTTGAGGGCTGACAAACAATATACCTGCTCCGGACCCGAACTTGGTATGGTATCCATCAAAATATAACTTCCATTCATTAGAAGATGTAAGAGCAAAGACTGATTCATCCGAAAAATCGGTCAACATGGGATGATCATCATAAATAGGAGCCTCTGCAAGTTGATCTACTATGACTTGTCCTTTTATTACCTTTCGCTCCATGTACTCAATATCAAACTCACTGAGGATCATCACCCACTTTGCTAGGTGACCTGTCAAAGCTGCCCTACTAAGCAAGTATTTCAAGGGATCAATTTTTGCAACTAGCAATGTCTAATGACTTAACATATAGTGTCAAAGCTTCTGTGTTGCAAAGACTACTGCTAAACATGCCCCTTCAATAGTTGAATAATTCAACTCATAGCCCACTAATGTCTGGCTGATATAATAAATAGATCACTCTTTGTCATTCTCATCCTGTTGGGCCAACATAACTCCTAGTGCCATTTCAGTTGCAGAAATATACAATATAAATGGCTTTCCTTCTATAAGAGGCATTAGAATAGGCGGCGATAGCAGATAATCCTTGAGAGCTTGAAATGTTGATTGACATTGCTCAGTCCATTTAAAAGCAACTCCTTTATGCAATAAATGCTGGAATGGATGACATTTGTCTGCCAATTGAGCTATAAAGCGGCGGATTGACTATAGCTTTCCTTGCAGACTTCTTAGTTGCCGGAGATTGGAAGGAGGACGCATATCCATTATTGCTTTAACCTTGGTAGGGTCAACTTCAATGCCTCTGTGTGAAACAATGTACCCTAGTAATTTGCCAGCTGTGACACCAAAGACACACTTCTTTGGATTGAGTCTGAGCTTGTAGGTCTCCATTCAGTCAAAGATTGGGCCCAGGATGGCTAGATGACTATCTCTTGTGACAGATTTGCATAATAAGTCATCAACATAGTCTTCCATCAAAGTATGCATGAAATCATGGAAAATTGTCATCATCGCTCTTTGATATGTTGCGCCAACATTTTTAAGACCAAAGGGCATCACATTCCAACAATAGGTACCCCAAGCACAGGTGAATGCAGTCTTATGTTGATCTTCAGGAGCAATGCAGATTTGGTTATAGCTGGAGAAACTATCCATCAATGAGAGCATCTCATATCCAATAGTCATGTCAACTATGATGTCTATATTTGGCAGTGGAAAATCATCTTTAGGGCATGCTTTATTGAGATCCCTAAAATCCGTACAGATTCTGATGCCCCTAGTTACCTTGCTAACTGGTACCAAATTTGAAATCCAGTCTACATAATCAATGGGTCTAATAAAGCCCACATCTAATAATTTTTTTAGTTCTACCTTGACCAAGAGAGCCACCTGGGGATGCATCTTTCTGAGCTTCTATTTGACAGGCTTGGCATCTTCTTTTAATGGCAAGTGATGAAGGACTAATTTTGGATCAAGGCCAGGCATATCTGCATAGGACCATGCAAAGCTAATCTTCTTCTCAAGAATGAAATTGACAAAATCTATCTTTTCCTGTTTTGATAAAGAAGCAGCGAAATGAATGACCTTAGGGTTGTCAGGTGTACCCAAATTTATTTCTTTGGTCATTTCCACAAGCAATGTTGATTTATCCTAACTTGACGAGGGTATGTCCAATCTTCCACCTTTGGGCACCTCAGAGAGGTTTTCACCCACAGGTACATCTTTTATTTTTACTTTTTCATGATCAGAGAGTGCCTTATGGTTTTCACTCAAAGACCTATTCTTTTGATTTTTTACTTTTTCTTTTTCATTTTTATGACTAGAAGATGGAGTTGACTCCCCAAAATATGCTATGGAATCTAGATCAATAGCAAATCCTACCTTATGATCTCCTTGTGGTATGCCTTCTCGCAGTCCCAGGAATTCTACAATTGCTTCGTCATTTTGAAAACAGTCCAATGTGAGTGGTTCTTGTTGGTCATGTTGGATAAGCTAGGGATAAACGAGGGGCATGTCATCATCGGTTTGAAGGAGAGAGAGGGCTGAGATGGTAAAGATGTAAATGTCTGTGGTATCACTATTTGAACTACTTGCATCTGATTCGGAGCTTGGGTCCCAGAATGACTCTATCCAAGCATTAGGACATGTCGTAGGAGGGGGAGTTATTTCATGTTTGTCTTCCATGGGCAAATCATCAGGGTCAAGGAAAACATTGTTAAGGGCATCGGAGCTAGAAGAAAAAGAACTCCACTCCCATTCATTGGAATCAGTTTTGGGTCGGGTATCCTCAGATGTTGTTTCATCATCAGAGTCACGCCCCTTTCTACACGTGGTCATTTTGGTAGACGAGGGTCCAATTCGCAATGGTACAAAACCTAACCCTAAAGTTGGAGGTTGCATCTTGGGTATAATAGGTTCTAGCCATCCTTTCTTGTCAGGGTCTAAGCCACTACAGCCATCATATCCTTTCTTCTACAGCATAGTAAATCCTTTGCTGTACCGTTCCACCAGCAACCTGACAGGTGGGGTCTCAATCGGATCCTTATAAAGCCAATCTATGACATCATCATCCAAGGTTTCTTTGTCAATTTCACCCCATCTTGTAAATGTAGTGGGGGGCTGATATTGATTGACTATCTTAGGTTCCTTTTGCAACAAATGTGGTTTGCCATGTGATTTTGGAGATATTGGTAAATTCCCAATGAGGAATGTTTGAGCCATTGAATACTCTCCGCACCCTTGGTCCTGTATCTTCAATTTACCTTTGACAACTTCTAACAATTCATTAGGATCCACATAACTATGTGAGTGGGCCTCTCTATTAACTAGGACTTGCTGCTACGGGGAATCCTTTAGAGTAGCACAAAATTGAAATGGATTAGGATCTCCTGGAATTGTTATCTCAGTTCCATTGTAAGGATATTTTAAACATTGATGATAAGTGGATGGAACTACTTTCATTGCATGGATCCACGGACATCCAAGAATCATATTGTAAGGGAGATCGAGGTCTAGGACCTGCAGGAAAGTGTTTTCTGTTACTAGATCGACTCTGATAGGCAATGTAATTATCCCTTTAGATGGGCACTGAGCATCATCATATGCTTTGATTGTTATTCTTTTAGAAGAATCAATGTCATTTTCTATATAACCCAAGCCAATGACCACTCTCAAGGTACAAATGTTAAGACCCGCTCTGCCATCTATCAAGACTCGTCAGATTTTGCAATTATGGACAAAGACTTCAAGATGTAAAGGATCATTATGAGGGAGCTTATCAAGAGAGATATCATTATCAGAAAATGCAATGTGTTGGGAAACAGCTAGATGTCCTATTCGGGCTTGAAATTGGTCAACATCAATATCTGTCGGGATAGTGGACTCAATTAAATCTTTATCTAGGACTGCACGATGCATAGGGGACATTTTCAACAACTCAAGGATCGATATTTGTGCAAGTGTCTTTCCCAAATTATCTAGGAGATTATACTGACTCACAGGGGTTGATTTGGGAGGAACTGCAGGAGCTCCTTTCAGGACTATTTTGGATCGACGAGTGGTGACTGTGCAAGAAGGATCTTGTCCCTTTATTCTCAGGGTGGAAACATACTCATTTGACGCTCGAAAACAATTGATGACATTGTTATAACCAGTATTTGCATAATTTGCTGTTTGGGTAGAGTTTGAAGAAGATGCTTTACCCTTGTCATGATCAAGCAAAGGAGTCTTGAAAATTGTATGATCAGTGTTAGAGGTCGCATTGGGTGGATCTACCTCAATTACTCCTTGTTCTAACAAGTCTTGAATCATATGTTTCAATTGAAAACATGATGCAGTTTTATGTCCTTTTGACCGATGGTATTCACAATATGCATTATCATTCCACCAATGCGGCTTTACCAATGGTTCTGCCTTGATATCTGGTAACTTGATAAATTTTGCTTGTATTAATTGTTTCATTACTTATTCAATAGGCTCTCCCAATGGCGTAAATTGTCAAGGAGGCCCATCCCTTGATTGGAAAGGTTTTCGTTGTTGGTTTTGTTGCTGACCTTGTTGTTGATTATATTGTTGAGTATATTGTTGAGTATATTGTTGAGTATACTGTTGGTATTGCAGCTGTTGAGTAACATTGCTCACTGGTGTTTGATTTTGTTCCATAGTTGACATATTAGGAGCACTCAATTTCTTGATTATGAACGGGGGTTGATTTGCATTCACCGCTCTTGTGTCAACAACTCCATCATTAGTGACATTCTTGTTTTTGTACCAAAATCTATTTCTATCCCCTGAATTGTTTGTGTTGTCACTGTCTTTGTTGAGCTTAATGATTCCTTTAGCTACAAGAGCAGTTTCAATGTTCATCCCTTTCTTACTGAGTTTCTCAATAGTACTGGGACTTTTCAATTTGAGTTCATACATCATTTCTGGGACCAAATTTTTGATAAACAAGTTCACTTGTTGTTCTTCAGGTATATCTAGGGAAGAACGACTATACAAACTTCGCCATCATTGCAAGAAAGTCACTAATGGTTCACCTTGCTTTTGCTTGGTGTTGCATAAATCTAACATGGTCACGTCACTATCAATGTTGAATGCGAAGTGAGATATAAACTTTTGAGCCAATTCCGACCAAGTCTTTATTATTCCTAGCAGATGCGAATACCAATCCATGACTTGTCCCATGAGACTTCATGCAAATAAGTGCATTAAATATGTTTCCTCATAACTCACTTCAATACACGCCGTGAAAAATGCTCAAATGTGATCTTTTGGATTGCCATTCCCTTTATATTTCTCAAAATTAGGTGCCTCAAAATGCTTAGGGAAGAGAGGCATGTATAAGCTCTTGTCAAATGGATTAGGACATAAATCTTGATCTGTGTACAACTTCTTTGTTCCTTTGGTTTCTAACATGTCGACTTGTCGTTGCAACTTCTCAAGCTGTTGCGTAATTGTATCAGATTTTGGAGGTCCATCATTAATCCTGGTGGGTACTCTTTGTCGATACATCATGTTTCTGATCGGTTGTTGATGCTTTGAAATTGCCATCTTTGGTGTCTCTGGCATATAATGTTCTTGGTACACCTCTTGTTGTTGTGGTTGTGCCATACCTTGATATTGACCTTGTTGTTGTGCTTCTTGTGGTGGAATCATCATTTGTAGCCTAGGTTGATATTGCAATTGAGGGTGTTGTTGATATTGCACAGGCGTCAATTGCGGTTGTGAAGTATGATAGCTTGTTTGTCTTGGCACATATTGAGGCACATGTTGTTGTTGATGCTGACAAATCAGAATTTGCTGACTTTGTGCCAATTGTTGTTGTCGTGGTGTAAATCCCATCATTTGCAAAAAACATTTTTTGGGAGGTTTTTGTTGTTTCTCCTTAAGATGAGGTATAGCACTTGTATTGACTTGCTGTGTTGTTTGTCCAATCCATTGTGGTGGTTGCAAGTTTGCATTAACTTGTAATGGTGTAGAGGGCACTGCAACTTGTTGTCAAATGCGGCATTGTTGTCATTGTGCATTGTCTGTTTGCACATTCGATTGTATCTTTTGTGTATTACTCAATTGTTGCAACATTTGTTGTTGGTGCAAACCACTATCTGTAGCTCTTTGTGTTGCCATTATCGAAGGATCTGTCACAATAGTCTGCATAACAGGTACTTGAGTGTTTGGCAAATATATTGAACTTAGTGGGACATAGGAACTTTGTTGCATTGTGGAATTATTCTGGACATTGGTGAGATTAGGCATTCCAGTCGTGAAGCTTTCTTGCATCTTAGATTTTGATCCAATTTTATGCATGTGAGGAACCACTTCTTGTTGAGGGACAGCTGTCAATATTTGTGTGGTCCTCGTTTGATCTTGTGTTACAGGTGTTGTGTTAAATAATGGATTATTTATTGTCTCAAATGGTGACTTTTGAGGAATAGTCACTGTCAATGCCTTTGAAGCACATTTACTCATCAAGGTAGGTTGAGTTTCTTGTTGCACATGTTCTTCATTTGGATGCGGAGAGAAACTTAACAGCTCACCACCTTGTTATTTTTGCACATTTATTTGCTCACTTGAGGAGGTCACATTACTCATCATGTCAAGCTATTTTTGTGGGAACATCTTAAAGACCTTGTTCAAGAATTTATCCATCTTTTTCATCAACTTTGGATCTTGAAGGAACATATCAACATCATCAAAGGCATCAAAATCTGATGAAGAATCTGGTAAAATATTTGGATTTGTTTCTTGTTGAATGCCTTGATCTGAACCAAATCCTTGTGAAAGAGTTTGTTCCTCATATAATGTTTGAGTTTGAATATCATGTTGCAGGTTCAGTTGATTCCAATCAAAAGGTGCATTTCCCCTTGGTGTTGGTGGAACACTCCCATGTCCTGGTTTCATGGGTACAAACACTAGTTCATATAATGGAGGTGGTCCAAGTTGAACCATTCCATATGGTGGTAATGATATACTTGATGAACCTTCAATCTGTACTGTTTGACTAGTTTGAAACTATGAATTTGATATGTTGTCAATGGGTTGATACATTGGTTCGCCCATCTTCTTAGATTTTGACCTTGTCTCAATAGGCATGTCACTATGCGAATGCAATATTTTTGGAATTTTTCAAGAATGATATATGATATGCAACTAAATGCAAACTAAAATAGATGAGAATGCAATCTATTGCAAGAATACAACCTATGTTTTTGTTGCTTTTCGAGATTTTGACAAACCTTTAGGGATGCAAATCTAAAAAGAGACCCTTAGGAAATTGAAATGATGCCTAGACCTCAAAGGACAAAATGATAATGTCTCCCCTATATGCTTGTATACTAAGCTAGGTTTGACCAAATGACAATAATGACAAAAAGAGAAAAGGTTTGATAAGGTCTAGACTTCCTAACAATGACTTAGGGTTTATCAAAGATTTGGATTACTCAAGTATGACAAAACCTAGTTTTGACACTATATGCAAAGGGACAATTACTATGCAAGTGATCCTAATATGATATGATAATGACCTAAGCTTAATGAAGAAACCTAGGGTATGCAAATGTGAATGTATGACAATGTCAACCTAAGGTTGAATTTATGAAATGGTATTACTCTAATGCAAGAGGACACATGCAAATGGATGACCTTTATTGATATGAAAAGTAGTATGACCTAGGTGAAACCAAACCTTGGTAGTTGACAATGAATTTGCAAAATGCAAACCTAGGATGAACCTAAATCTAAGTGACATGAATGTTGAGACAAGATTTTGAAAAATGTTTGACAACCATGCTTGAAGGTGTTTTGAAGTTTGTTTAATGAAATACTCTTGGGTTTAACCTTGTTTTGAATCAATTTGTCTTGTTTTTGAAATGAGACACAACTCAACTTTTGACAAATAAAGAAGACAAGATATTTTAACTTTGACTCAAGACAATCATGCTCATTCACACATTTCTTATGGATGGCAAGGGTAGTAGGTACTTGAGAGGTAGACTCGTTATGAGATTCAAGGAGAATACATAGATGCTTGACCCCACGGGCTCCCCTCCATGGCACTCACTTCTCAGGCTAGCCAAGCATCAGTCCCCATGGAAATCTCCCCATGGCGAACTTAGTATCTCTTCCAAGTATCCGAACTCCTCTTTCTCAAGCAAATAGAAGGATTTTGGCTTCTAAATACAAGGTGTTTAATAAGGATTTTTGTTAAGCATTACTCCTTGGTGTCACGCAAGCGTGATTGAGACATTAAGCCCACCAAGATACCAAACAAATGTAGTCACGCAAGCATGATTTAGACTCTGAGGCCCTACTTAGATATTGATATGAGAAAGAGTTCAAGGGTCATCACTTCCCAAGTAACTACAACTCCCACGTAACCCTTCCTTCAAAGCTTTCGCCCAGCAGGTATTTATTTATAGTGAGTTAGAATGCCAAGGTACTCTAGTTGTGCTCACTTTGGGTCATTCCCTTCTCATGATTGTCACTTGCTTGCAAAAGAAAGCAAATGGTCAGGAAGGCAGGCCCTCTAAAGGTAACAAACAATCCACGACATGAGAATGGTATCGAAGTTGTGGATTTTTGATCACCCTAAGAAGGATGAGAGCATACTCTCCTACTCCAATGTCAAACTCGACAATCAAAGAAAACACACATTCATTCCATCCTACTTAGCAATCATACTAGGTGCCTAATTATGAACCACAAACACAAAAGTTTGGTTGAAATACAAGGCAACCTGCAAAATCACCAAGTTAAAAGTTTGATTTGTTTGGTCTTTGACTAGCGAACCTGCATAAACTTTGTTAGTAGTTTCATTTTTGTCTTTGCCATGCGTAATGCCAAGGTGCTGCACAAAGAATCAGTACCAAAGAAAAACCAAAATGCAGAAACAAAATGCAAAACAAAGTAATTTGCAAGTAAAAAACACTGCTTTTTACCTCTGTTTCTGGCCTTACACAGGTGCAGAATGTCTTACACAGGCGCAAAATGCAGTAACATAGGTGCAGAATGCACTGACATAGGTGTAGATCCCTTTGACATAGGCGTAGAATGCAGTAACACAAGTGCAGATCCCTTGACACAGGCACAAAACTCTCCTACACAGGCCCAGATGCCCAGAAAGCCTTGAATTACCCTGTTTCTTGGGTTTTTTACCTGCAAATCAACTCAAAAGCACTCAAAAGCATGGTTAGGGGGTTAGTTCACGTCGAGTTCACCAATTAATATAGCTAGGAAATTTAGGATCATCAAAGCAAATAGCAAATTGGACTAGTTCAATCACGAAAACTAAAATGCAGTGACAAATCCTAATTACATTCAATGAAAACATGAAGACAAGACATTCAAAATGAAATCTAAGAAAACCAAATGCAGATGTCTCCTTCATGTGGCTCCATTGTCCTTCTTTCTCCTTCAAATACCTTTGTTTTGTGGATCTCACCTTCAAGTGCATAAACCTAATGTTAAAGCAAGATTGACAAGACGAGACGACAGCATAAGGGTACTAGAAGTGTGATTGATTCAACCGGGATCGATTCGAAAAAGTGATTAATTGGCCTTTTGATTGAAGAAATTCATCCAATTTATAGACAAATTGGAGAGATGACAATATTAGCATGAGGAGATTTGAAAGGAAATTTCAAATCAAGAATGACAAATATGACAAATTATGACAAAATTGACACTTTCTATGCAAAATTGATTGATTGATAATTATGACAAATTATGACAAATTGCTATGTCAAAATTGATTGATTGACAAACTATGACAAATTATGACAAATTTTCTATGTCATTCCCATGAAATTAGGAGAAAATTGATGAAAATTAGAAAATTAGGAATTAGGAGAAATTAGTAAATTGGAAAATTAGGTAAATTAATTAATAATTTTTCATTCATTAATTAATTCACAAAGAGAGGAGGAATTAGGTAGCCAATTAAATAAATATTTAATTGTGACAATAAGACTTAGGATAAATAAATAAATTATTTAACCTAGAGGGAAAATGACAAACAAGGTTAAATGAATAAATCATAAAACCCTAGAAGATGAATTAGAAATGCAAGGACGATAATTAGGTCTTGACACAAGATAATTGATGTAGGGTCAATGTGATCATGATTCTGACTTGATAAATGACTTGATTGATAAACAATTGAGATTGATTGACAAATTGACCAACATTGATAAAGAGACCAAATTGATAGGCGCCAATTGACATTATTGAAGAAGACAAGGATCGATGACGAATCAATCGTAAAATGATGAGATTGACAAGTTGAAAAGAGATTGACAAGATCGACCAAAATCATGATTAAAGATTGCTATCGACAAGACCTAATTCAAAAGCGAGAAAAATGAAGAATGCAGAAGAAGGACTCAATGCTTGCAAATGATAAAGACCAAGTGTGCGACATAGAAGAAATGTTAATGCGATGCAAAAAAACCTAAAATAAGGCAATGTGCCAATGTTAAAGTATGACCTGCAAGCATTGACCATTTTTAGATGTCTACAGTAACAAACAGGAGAAGCCAGGTGGATTGGAATAAACTGGACTCCAGAATAAACTAGATAAAAATGATTTGGAATTAGCCGATTAATATGGGTAGGCTGATAGGCAAAAGGAAGTTTTGACTAAATTCGAACAGTCAAAAGTCGAATGGTCAGGAAGATGAGCAACATCAGAACCAAGGATATAACAAGGCGAATAGATTCATTCAAAATGAAGATTTATTGTCGTCAATTGAGTGTGTGAATGCGGTTGAAGGAGAGAGGCCGACAGGCCATTCCATAGAAGTTTAATATGTGTTTGAACAATTTATTGAATATGTGTCACACAGGAAGTTTGTAGGTGTTGTTTGGCTTCCTAAACTTCATGTCATTATTGCCAGAGTATAGAGCATGTATTTGGTCCTTAGCATAAGCTGCTTCATCAATTCAAAAGTTGTCATTACTATCATCGGGATAGTTAAACTGATAAGGTGTCATCGCAGTAAAAGTTGTGAAGTTTGCCATCAAGATAGTTAACCCAAAAAGGTGTCATCAGGATAGGTTATACTATCGGGATTAGAAAATGCTATTGAACTAACTTTGATGGGCTATCTTGATAGGCATTTGATGTCTTGTTCAGTATAGTTGTGTCGAAATGGGCAACATTGGGATAAGTTTGTTTTATCATAATTATGTGAAATTATGATTCTGCCTTGAAGAGTTATTCCAATGAGTGATTAAGAAGTCATGATCGGAGTTACTATTTTGACATTGATACCCAACATTGATTTAGAAAATCGGTATTGTTATTCCGATATCCCTCTTGCATCATCAAGAAAATAGATGTATTTAAAGATGTAGGAGAATTGGAAGAAGGATTAGTAGTTGAATAAGAATATTTGGTTTACAATGGGACTTGTAGATTAGTATCAGCATATGAAGTATACATCTTGTTGTTGTAGATGAACATGATGTTGTGATGAAGAGTAGAAGGGACATCTTTCATATTATGAAGCCAATGTCGTCTAAATAGAAAATTATAGGTGAGATTATCGAGCATGACATGTATAAGTGTAGGCAAAATAACAGGTCCCACCTTAATAGGAAAGGTTATAGTACCTAAAGATTGTTTAGCAATATTGTCAAAGCCACGAATAGTATGAGAATCAAGTTGAATAAGAGATGTATCCATATTGATCTTATGCAATAAATCAATGCTACAAATATTAAGGCTAGATCCATTGTTAACAAGGGTTCTTATAGTATTATCACTGATAATAACTTAAGAGGATCATAATGGTTTTGAATCTCGTGGGAGGGCAACTCATCTTGTGTGCATACAATTTGAGCTTTAGGAGTTCTTATAGAATCAACCAAAGAATCCATATTGTCATGCAAGTGAAGTGTATATTTGTTCCTACAACACAAAACACTCAATAGATCATTATAAGCATGGTTAGAAAATAAAGCAAAAAAAAAAAACCATAGCTAATTGATCTATCGCCTCCTAGTAAATGCGAGTATGAATTTTTCTCTCAGATCTGGTTATGTAAATTCCAGTGACTTGACTATACTTAAATGGAGGATTTAAATGATAAATGATGCATTTAAGTTGTAAATGATAATTATTAAGCTGATGAATAATGATGAACAATAGATATCCCAGCTGGTACTGAGAAGGGGGGGGTGAATCAATACAGGGAAAAACTTTCTCAACAACTTATCAGGTTAAAGCAATACCAACTGGTTGTCACCATTACTGAACTTAACCACAACAATATCGATTAAACATAGTAAGACATCACACACCATAAACTGATAAGTTTGAACACTTCAAATACGATCAATACTTAATATCAGCTTCACCCATAAACATATGCATGTGGTATACTAGAAATACCATAACCTATTAACTCTGCATGCATAATCTTTCAATTAAATAATTCATAAACATCACATGAAAAATGCATAATACATAACACACAAATTTTTCACGTGGAAACCCAAATGGGAAAAACCACGGTGGGGATGAATACCCACAAGCTTGTTTTTGAACTCTTTTGAAGCTCACCCTATTAGGAGCCTAGTTTGGTTAAAGAATTTACAATAAGGTTCTGCTAGGAATCGATCATGTTAGAGATCACCCGATTAAGGGATGGCTATGTACCCTGTTAAAGGTTGAAACCCTGTTAGAGGTTACCTCCCTAGAGGATTTGAAGAACTCAATGATCTTGAGTCACCTGGTTACAGGTTTTACAATAAGCCTATTAAAGCTACTCGGTAAAGGGATTTTGCAACTATTGAAATGATTAGAAGACAACAGGTAAAACTTCTGATCTAATAACAACACTACATGATAAGGCAGATCCTTTTCATTTCCTCTACTTTGCAGTCATACTCTTCAATTTTCCTCTTACTAGTCTGGCAAGTATCTCATCACTCAAATACAGAAAAAATTTGCCAACAACTTTACAATAACAAAAATCATCGAACTTATAGACAACAGTCAAGTCAGTACCCTAAACCCTAAACCCTAAGCATCTTAGGTTTACAACACAAGCGGTCCAATCTTGACCGTACAAACACATTGCATAGAGTATTACAATTTCAAACAAATCACAAGACAATATGCATCATTCATTCATCACCACACATGGGAATCAGTAACCCATCATGCTTTCTTCCCATACCACTAAGAAGAATGATCATTCCTGAGGTAGACTCCAAACGCAGTCGATCTTTTTATGCAAGATCCTCACAAAAATCCTTCACTCACACAAGGCTGATGTGGCACCTTGATCTCATTCACATCTCTTAGTAATTGGTTGCATTGCACAAGCAAGATTGCCAAACTAATAACCCTAAAGCTGAGGCTACCAACCAATAGTCATACTTAGTGAAACCCTGACACCGATTCACTACATCTCTTCATGCCTCTTCATACCGGTTCACCAACTTCTTTCAATTTGCATACTGGTTCACTTGCACTTATTGACATCAATGACAATATACATTATCATCATATCAACATGCCAGTTAATCATATGCCAATGATATCCAACAATCTCCCCCTTTGGCATTGATGACAATACTCAATGTAGCATTGCAACTGTAGACATCATAGACCAGTGTATCTTCATCATCAGATATCTTCACCTTCATACATTAGATATCTTCTCCCCCATACATCAGATATCTTCTCCCCCTTTGACAACAATGCCAAAGTGGAGGCACAAGCTTCCAAAATCTACTATGCTGCTCCCCCTAAGGAGTAGCATCCTTCAACACATCAATACTGAAGAATTTGTCATTGTAGTTCTTGATTGATGTGGAGCACACAACTTTAATTGATTTCATGAAGGGGCAGAACCCCTAATTCACCTCTCAAATAGGTAAATGTAGTCTTCGATAAGGGCTTAGTGAATATGTCTGCTAGTTGCTCCTTACTGGAAACATGTTGTACTACAACCTCCTTATTCTAAACTTTCTCTCTCAAGAAGTGATATTTAAGCTCAATATGCTTAGTTCTAGCATGCTATATTGGATTCTTGTAAATATTTATTGCACTTGTATTATCACAAAATATATTCACCGATTTAGATACAGGTACTTTGAAACCTTCCAATACATGCTTCATCCAAATTGCTTGAGTGCAGTTCATAAATGCTGTCACATATTCTACTTCAGCTGTAGATTAGGAAATATAGCTCTACTTCTTACTTGTCCATGATACTAATCTTCCACCGAGAAAGAACGCTCCACTGGTTGTGCTCTTCCGGTCATCCACATTACCTCCCCAATCGGCATCAGTATATACCTTGAGATTATAGTCACCATTATATGGATACCACAATCCATAATCATCTGTTCCTTTCAGATATCTAAGAATCCTTTTGATAGCTACCAAGTGGGATTCTCTTGGACATTTCTGAAAATGAGCTACTATGCCTACTACATGAGCAATATCTGGTCTGTTGTGCACCACATAGTGCAGTTTACCGATCATTGAACGGTACTCCTTTTTATTCACCAGTGCTGAATCATCTTCCTTAGTCAGTTTACAGCCAGTCACCATCGATGTACCAACTGATTTGCTTTCCTCCATGCCAAAAGTCTTCAATACCTCTTTGACATACTTGGGCTAGGTAATAAAGATACCCTCTTTCATTTGTTGAATCTATAAACCAATGAAGAACTTTATCTCTCCTATCAAAGACATCTCAAACTCTTTCTTCATTTCATCTGCAAATGCATCACTCATTTTATCATGTCCTCCAAATATTATGTCATCCACAAACACTTCACAGATCAGAATCTGATCACCTTCTGATTTCAAGTAGATGTTGCTATCTTCACTTGTTCTCCAAAATCCAATCTTCACAAGATGAGAGTGTAGTCTTTCATACCATGCCCTAGGTGCATGTTTCAGTTCATACAAGGCTTTGTGTAATCTGCACACCATGTCACTATCTTCTGATAAGGCAAACCCTTCTGGTTGCTCTATATACACTTCCTCTTCTACGATTCCATTTAGAAAAGAAGACTTCACATCTATCTAATAAACCTTAAATCCCTTAAATGCTGCAAATGAAAGTAGCATTCGAACACCTTCTAGTCTAGCCATAGGAGAAAAGGTTTCTCCATAGTCTTCTCCTTCCTCCTGAGCATATCCCTTGGATACAAGCCTAGCCTTGTTCCTTACAACTGTGCCTTCTTCATTCAGCTTATTCCTAAAGACCCATTTGGTACCTATGACATTTTTACGTTTCGGTCTGGGCATCAAAGACCATGTCACATTCTTTTCTATCTGGTCTAGCTCCTCTTCCATTACTTTAATCCAGTCTTCATCTGTAAGAGCTTCTCTAAAAGTCTTGGGTTTAAATTCAGAAATCATGCAAGAGTTCTCCTTCACTTTTCTTCTTGTGAGTATCCCTGCATCTTTATCTCCTATGATTTGCTTCAGATCATGATGCAACTTCACATATCTAGGAATGATTCTAGCCTAATTTGCTAACTTTTCCTCTTCTCCTTCACTTCTTCTTCTTCTCTCACTACAACTTCTACCGGTACAAGAACACTGAGATCTTTACAAGTTTCTTAATTAACCGGTTCCTAGAAGGCTATACCCGGTTCATCTTCCACTTCTTCGTTACATGTTTCCTCAGGTTCCTCAAGGGATTCATCAACCCTGATGTTGATACTTTCAACAATTTTTTGAGATCTATTGTTGTAGCACTTGAGAGCTTTGCTCTTAGTGGAATATCCCAGAAATATTCCTTCATCACATTTTGTATCAAATTTTCTCAGATGCTCACCTCTCTTGATATAGCACTTACTACCAAACACTTTAAAGTAACTCACAGTGGTAGTTTTCCCAGTCCACTACTCATAAGGGGTTTTATCTTTGCCTTTCTTGATGAGTACCTAGTTCATAGTATAGACTACAGTGCTCACTGCTTCTCTCCAAAAAGTGTGAGCAACCTTTCCTTAGATCAGCATTGTTCTAGCCGCTTCAACTACAGTCCTATTATTTCTTTCTGCTATGCCATTATGTTGTGGTGTCCTTGGGGTAGACAACTGCCTCTTGATACTATTATCTTCATAGTACTTATTGAATTCATGAGAAGTGAATTCTCCTCCTTGATCAGTTCTCAGGCATTTTATCTTTTTACCACTTTCTTTCTCTACTAATGCTCTGAAAGCTTTGAATTTTCCAAATGCTTCAGACTTGTCTTTTAATAATGTGGTCCACATCATTCTTGAGCAGTCATTAGTAGGAATCATAAAATAGCTATCTCCCTGAATACTTCTAGTTTTCATAGGGCCACACAAATCAGTATGCACAAGATCAAGTAAATTTTCTGTTGAGAAAGACTTACCTTTAAAAGTTGAGGAAGACATCTTCCCAAGTTGACATTCTCTACACAAATAATTCTCAGGTTTGTTCAGCAAAGGTAATCCTCTTACAGCCTTGATCTTACTAGCTTTAACAATGTTGTCAAAGTTCATATGATAGAGTCTCCTATGCCATATCCAAGTATCATCAAACTTAGCCATTAGACACTGACTTATCTTGGTATTCAACTGAAATAGGTAACCTCTGGTCTGCTTACTGGTGGCAATAAGTTCACCACTCTTCCCAATTATACTGCAAACTCTGCCTTTGAATTCTAGAACTAGTCCTTTGTCGTTCAGCTGAGCAACACTCAACGGGTTATGCTTAAGACCTTCTACCCAATAGACATCATTTTCACTGCTCTTTCCATTCAGTGAGATGGATCCTTTACCTTTCACCAAGAATGGTGCATCGTTGCCAAATTTGACAACACCTCCATCATATTCCTCTAGAGATAGAAACTTTCTCCAGTCACCAATCATGTGGTGAGAAAAACCACTATCAATTATCCACTCATTAGATTTGTCAATGCAAGAGACAAGAGATTTCTTATCAAACACTTCTTCCTTTACTGCTACAAACACTATGTCTTCATTTTCTTCATCCTCTGATTCTTCATCAGTGACACCTTCATCCACAACAACTAGACAATTTCTTCTGTTTCCTCCTTTATATTTTTTGAACCTCTCCGATTTATCCTTATTGTCATTGTTAGAGCAATTAACAACTATATGTCCTATCTTGTTGCAAGAAAAACATTTCAAAGGAAGTTTACCTCTATATTTTCTAGTTCCCTTCGGAAGTCTTTTAGCAAGAAGAGCTTCAAACTCCATTAGAATCTCTTCATCATCCATATCTTTGCATTGTCTAGATTCATAATTGGTACTAGTTTCTTTTCCTTTTCTAGATGGTACAGTAGATGCTTTAAAGGCTGACTCAGTCTTCTGAACACTATCATCATAGCTATTCAACTCATATGCAATTAACTTTACAATAATAGAATCTAAGGATACCTTGGTTTTATCAATAGACCTTATTTCCTAGATAGAAGCAACTCTGATTGCATAGATTGGTAACAATGATCTAAGGACTTTACTAACAACAGTTGTATCATCATTAGTTCCACCAGTGCTTTTGATATCTCCAACCACAGTCTTAATCGTAATGCCATATTGTTGAATGGTCTCACCTTCAACCATCTTCATATCCTCAAATTCACCTCTAAGGCTCTCTTCCTTAGCTTGCTTTACATGCTCATCACCACCATAGATGTTTTTTAGTGCATCCCATACATCCTTAGGTGTGTTCTTGTCTTGTACATCAATAAACTCAATATCTGACAGGCTGTTGATAAGGGCTTCCATGACTTGCCCATTTTACTAGATCTCTCTCTTCTGATCATCAGTCAGAGTGCCAGTGGGAGTCACATAGGCATTCTAAACATAGCTCCAGTTTTGAGCACCCATACTCTTGATGTAAATCTTCAGTCTGTCCTTCCATATCTTAAAGTTATCTCTATTGAACTTAGGACCTTCCCTCTTCATCATTACAACAAGATATTTACCTCAAGCGGTTAAGATTATATCACCAAGGACCTGGACTACTCTGATACCAATTGATGAATAATGATGAAAAGCATATACCCCAGCCAGTACTGAGAGGGGGGAGTGAATAAGTATAGGCAAAAACTTTCTCAACAACTTATCAGGTTAAAGAAATACCAACTGGTTGTCACCATTACTGAAATTAACCACAACAATATCGGTTAAACACAGTAAGACATCAGACACCATAAACTGATAAGTCTAAACACTTCAAATATGATCAATACTTGATATCAGCTTCACCCATAAACATATGCATGTGGTATACTAGAAATACCATAACCTATTAACTCTGCATGCATAATATTTCAACCAAATAATTCATAAACATCACATGAAAAATGCATAACACACAGATTTTTCACATGGAAACCCAAATGGGAAAACCATGGTGGGGATGAATACCCACAATCTTTTTTTTGAACTCTTTTGAAGCTCGCCCTGTTAGGAGCCTAGTCCGGTTAAAGACTTTACAATAAGGTTCTACTAGGAACCGATTCTGTTAGAGATCACCCGGTTAAGGGATGGTTATATACTCTGTTAAAGGTTGAAACCCTATTAGAGGCTACCTCACTAGAGGATTTGAAGAACTCAATGATATTGAGTCACCTGGTTAAAGGTTTTACAATAAGCCTGTTAAAGCTACCCGGTAAAGGAATTTTCTAACTGTTGAAATGATTAGAAGGCAACAAGTAAAACTTCTGATCTGATAACATCACTACATTCCAGGGCATATCCTTTTCATTTCCTCTACTCTGCAATCACAATCTACAATTTTCCTCTTACTCATCTGGCAAGTATCTCATCACTCGGATCCACACAACATTTGCCAACAACTTTACAATAACAAACATCATCGACCTTATAGACAAAATTCAGGTCATTAGCATAAACCCTAAACCCTAAGCATCTTAGGTTTACAATAGAGGTGGTTCAATCCTGATCGTCCAAACACATTGCATAGAGTATTACAATTTCAAATAGATCACAAGACAATTTGCATTATTCATTCATCACCACACATGGGAATCAGTAACCCATCACACTTTCTTATCATACCACTAAGAACAATGATCATTCCCGAGGTAGACTCCAAACGCAGTCGATCTTTTCATGCAAGATCCTCAAGGAAATCCTTCATGCGCACAAGGCTGACGTGGAACCTCGATCTCATTCACATCTCTTAGCTAACTCAACGCAGAGTATCATCAGTTGCATCGCACAAGCAAGATTCCCAAACTAATAACCCTAGAGATGAGACTACCAACCAGTAGTCATACTTAGTGAAACCCTGACACCGGTTCACTACATCTCTTCATGCCTCTTCATACCAATTCACCAACTTCTTTCAATCTGCATATCGGTTCACTTACACTTTATTGACATCAATGAGAATATACATTATCATCATATAAACATGTTGGTTCATCATATGCCAATGATATCCAACAATCTCCCCCTTTGGCATTGATGGCAATACTTAGTGTAGTATTGCAATTGTAGACATCATAGACCAGTATATCTTCATCATCAGATATCTTCTCCTCCATACATCAGATATCTTCTCCTCCATACATTGAATATCTTCTCCCCCTTTGACAACAATGCCAAAGTGGAGGCACAAGCTTCCAAAATCTACTATGTTGCTCCCCCTAAGGAGTAGCATTCTTCAACACATCAATCCTAAAGAATTTGTCGCTGTAGTTCTTGACTGATGTGAAGCACACAACTTTAATTGATTTCATGAAGGGGTAGAACCCCTAATTCACCTCTCAAAAAGGTAAATGTAGTCTTCGGTAAGAGCTTAGTGAATATGTTTGCTAGCTGCTCCTTACTGGAAACATGTTGTAGTAAAACCTTCTTATTCTGAACTTTCTCTCTCAAGAAGTGATATTTAAGCTCAATATGCTAAGTTCTAGCATGCAATACCAGATTCTTGGAAATATTTATTGCACTTGTATTATCACAAAATATATTCATTGGTTCAGATACAGTACTTTGAAACCAATGATAAACAAATTAAGCTAGAAATAAGCTAGATTTAAGCTAAAATAGAACATGATGACAATGCTAAAATGATAAACTAATATTGCATATGCCTATAGTAATAATGATTGAATGAAAAATGAGATGGGTTTCAGGATCCTTTGAACTCCATAATGGGGTCTATTTATAGGATTTCCAAGGCTAGAGGTGAGGTGGCAGGAATCAACAATCAAGATTGAGTCTGAAGATATCAATGGATAAATTGGAGGAGGTCGGCAAAGAGGTTGGATGAAAGGGAACATTTGGAGGTTGGTAGGAGAAGGGGTTAGATGAAAGGGGACAATGTCATCTCCAGTGACAAGTGTCAAGAGGCTTCTAGAAGAGGTTGGATGAAAGGGAACATTTGTCATCTCTATGGTGACAAGTGTCAAGAGGCTTTTCTCATGAGAGAGCAAGTGTCTAAGGAAAGGGGACATGGTGGTTAGGATGTGCAAGCTAGGATGGAGTTAATTAAACCCAAGGTTAAATGGAATGAGTTAGGTTTAGAAGGGGTTAGGTTAGGTGGTTAGAAGTTAGGAGAATTTGAATTTAAAAATTCAAATAGTAGGAAAAGGCTAATTAATCTCAACAACTCATAAATTGATTTGTTTTAATTAATTATGGGATTTAGAAGAAATGCATTTGATGGGAGGAATTAATTAATGAAAGGGGATTATGAAAATGAACCTATTAAATAAATCCTTAGAATTATTAATAAGTAGATGAAAAGGGGAATTTAATCAAATTAATGAATTCAATTAAATTAGGAAACGGGATTAAATAAATAATTGCTTATTTAATTAATTATCTTTAGACCATTTTTAGGTGTATACATTTTGCCCCTCTTTGAAGTGAGGTGTGATGACATATTGATTCAAAGAATAATCTTATTTTGATGATGATATTGGTTCGATAGGATGCCCTAGCTATTGATTGATAAATTGTGATATGATGATGCCCCCTTGGGAGATCAATTGAGATAATTTATCTTTGGAGTCTATGGATTATTGTGAAATTAATGTCCTGATTAGAAATGATTTGATGTCTGCAACTGTGATTGATGAAAATGCGAGTTCTACCATTATGGTGATGTAGTTCTTGATTATTGATAAATCTTGATTGGTTAGATTGATAAGATTGAGATTTAGTATAAGACAAAGATGATCAAAGCATCTGGTTTCAAGAACGATATATCCTATATAAGACATGATCAAAATGTCTGGTTTCAGGAAAGATACATCCTATATAAGACATGAGAAAATTGATTTTCATGCGATTGATTGATAAGATTGATTGGATAAAGAACTGATAGTTTGTTGATATCAAGTTGCAGAAATATTTAAATATGTTGATGTTGGTTCTATTGAGAAGGTAGCATAAGAATTATGCTAGGTGGACAATATCTGGAGAGATATGAGTCATCGTTCTGATTGCATATATACTTGTGATGATACCTTGATGATTCCTACGATAGATTTAACCTTGGATAAAAGGAGCATCCGGTATCCCATGCAAGAATGAAATTCAAGCTAAATGCAAATGAAATGCAATGCTACGAGCGAACCAGTCATATTGCGTTTTGTCATCATTGAGATTTTCAAATGTGGGAAGTGAGTGCACACATCAATGGTATAATTAAACCATGATGACCTGAGCATTATTTTCTTGATTTTTGATATGGCAAGTTAGCACAAGCATCGAGGTATAATTGAACCGAGATGACTTGAGTGTTGCTTGTGTAAAATAGGTAGTATTAACCATTTCAATATGTAGATCAGAAATTTCTTCAATGATACTCTAATGATCATGTGCTGAGACAAATTTGCACATATTAATGATGAATTTTCAGACATCAGACAAGAAAAATATCATGTTTATTCCTTGTTCCTCTAGTCAAAGACATCCTGGAGTCACTCAGAAATTATGATAATGAAAATCAATGTAGAAAAGTTGAACAATCATGTTAAAATAATTATCCAAAAGATATCATCCATGTGTTTAGACTGACTTTGTGATAGTTTGATGGTTGATAATTTGATCTCGTGTTCAATGTTGGATATGTCTCAGTTTTTGCTTAATAAGGTTTGTCTAACCGTTTGTTCTACCTGTTTGATTAAGCTTAGAATTTATCCAAAGGTTTTCCCCCAAACTAAGTGTAGGATTTTGTCCTAAGCTTAGAAACAAATTTAGTATGATATTCCCAATGATCCAAACCATGGTGAGAGAGAAACTATGATGCCTACATATGTACAAAGCTTTATGATGCATATGAACACCGTTGATGGAAAATTAATGAATGCAAGCAGAAAGATGCATGAACTAATAGATGGAAGAGTTGGCTGACAAATAGCATTTGTTTGCTAGGTTTTCACCATCTATTTTTATTGCACTTTTTCTCATATTTGATTTTTTTTGGATTTTCTTCTTTTTCAATGTTTTTGATTTTTTTGCTTTTTCACTGTTTTTTGATTTTTTTTTTTCCTTTTTCAGACATAGAACTTCTTTAGATGTATGCTATTGATGGGTTCCTCAAGCTAATATTCATCCTGTGTTGATAACTGATATGCTCCTGATCCAAATATTGTTGTGATCACGAATGGACCTAACCAGTTTGGTTCAAACTTTCCTTTCTTTTCTCAATTTGCTTGGTTGCGTGGATTTTCTTTTAGTACTAGTTCCCCTACTTGAAAGATTCATGGTTTGACCCTGTGATTATAGCTCCAGTACATTCTTTGCTAATATACCTTTAGATGATCAAAGACATTTTGTCTCCGTTCATGGATTAGTTCTAACTCTTGCAGTCTAGATACTTGTTGTTCTTCATCTGGGATGAGACCTTTTAATGATACCTGTAGAGAAGCTATCTCTACTTCTATTGGTTGTATTTCTTCTGATCCATAAACAAGAGTGAAAGGTGTGGCACTTGTTGGTGTGTGGATACTGGTATGGTAAGCCCATAGAGTAGGGTTTAATTGAATATGCCAATCTCTTCTAGCATCATTCACTATCTTTTTGAGGATTTTTAGAATAGTTTTGTTTGATTCTTCTACTTGCCCATTCCCTTATGGATAGTAGGGTGTGGAGAATTTGTGTTGGATCTTGAATTTCTCACATAGCTCTTTTAAATCTTTTTTCTTGAATGGTCACCCATTATCAGTGATAATGGTCATTGGTATTCTGTAGCGACATATGATATAGTTCAAGATAAATGGAGCAATTTGTTTTCCTATGATATTTATGAGAGGTACTACCTCAATCCATTTTGTGAAATATTTTGTAGCTACAAGGATGAATTTGTGACCATTAGATGAAGAAGGATTTATCTTTCCTACTAGATCAAGACCCCATTGACAGAAAGGCCAAGATTTTGCCAAAGCATGAAGTTCTTGTGCTGGTGCATGAATCAAATTCCCATGTATCTGACATTGTTTGCATGTTCTAGATATCTAAAAAGAATCTCGTTCCATGGTCGGTCAATAATAGCCCGTGTATAAGTGTAGCTTAGGAAATAGGAGATCATCAAAGCAAATATATATTAGTCATTAGCTCAATCATGAAAGCTTAAATGTAAAGATCTATCCTAAACAACACTCAATAGAGACATGAAATAAAAGCATTCAAAGCTAGAAATTAAGCAAACCATAGGTATGATTTGAATGCTTCCTTCATGCAGCTCCATTGTTCTTCTTTCCTCTTCAAATGGCCTTTGTTTGTGGATCTCACCTCCAAGTGCATACACATGAGATGAAAGCAAATAGACAAGATTATGGCGCAAGAGTACTCGAAATGTGATTGATTAGAAATTCGATAATCTGATTAGCGGATTCAAAAATGCGATCAATTGGGGATTTTGATTGAAGAAAATCATCCAATTTATAGAGAAATTGGAGAAAAAGATCAAATTAGCATGATTCAATTCAAATAGAAATTGCAAATCAATTATGTCAATTATGACAATTTATGACAAATTATGCTCCTTCTATGCAAAATTTGATTGATTGATAATTCATGACAATTTATGACAAATTTCTATGTCAAGAATTGATTGATTGTCAATTATGACAAATTATGACAAATTTCTATGTCATTCCCATGAAATTAGGAGAAAAATAGGAGGAAATTGAAATTAAGAATTTAGAAAATTAGAAAATTAGAAATGAGGAATTAAGAAATTAGAAAATTAAGAAATTGATGGAAATTAGAAATTAGGTAAATTAATTAATAATTTTATCATTTATTAATTAATTCACAAAGAGGAATAATTAGCCAATTAAATGAACATTTAATTGTGACAAGAAAACTTAGGATAAATAAAAATTTATTAATCCTAAAGGAGGAAATGACAAACCAGGTTAAATGATTAAATCACGAAACCCTAGAAGATGAATTAGGTCTTGATGAAAGATAATTGACTCGATCATGATTTTGGATTGATAAATGATTTGATTGAGATTGGTTGAAAAAAATAAATGACAAATTGACCAAATTGACATGATTGAAAAGGACAAGGATCGATGACGAATCGATCGCAATATGACAAGATTGACAAGGACAAAGATCGACCAAAATCATGATTAAAGATTGTTATCAACAAGACCAAATTCGAAAGCAAGACAAATGAAGAAGAAGGACTCGATGCTCGCAAATGATAAAGACCAAGTGTGTGACATAGGAGAAATGTTAATGCGATGCAAAAACATAAAATTAGGTAATGCGCAAATGTTAAAGTATGATCCCGCAAGCGTTGACCATTTTTAGGTGTCTACATTTTGCCCCTCTTTGAGACAATGCGATTTTAAGCGTTGTTTCAAAGAACAATAATGAAAATGCCCCAGACAATGAAAATGACATATGCATGCCCCCTCGAGGAATTGGCCAGAAACATGCAGAAAAGAGGCCAATTGATCGATAAGAATGATAGGATTGAACGGATCAAACGGATTGCCAAGATTGACGGAAGAAATGTTAGTAAGAAGAAATTAGACAGAGGACAGTTAGAGATGAAGAAAAACTTGCTTTCAGTAATACACATTGTATGTGAGAACCTTTATTTTAATGTAGCAAAATGGATGCGTAGCATCATGGCATTGAAGGCCAGAGCTAAAATGCAACCCTTTTTGCAAAAAGACAAACACATTGCAGACAAATAACAATCACAACAAAAAAAGAAAGGGACCATGAACCATCTCAGTCACTCTAAATCACTCAGTGACATCATCGAGCAACATAGGAACATGATCGAAGATAAATCAATAAATGATAAGACTCGCTAATTTCATCAAGTCAAACAAACATCTTGATCTTCATTGTCAAAAGTTGAAAGTGTTGATAGGACGATCATGCTGTCTAGTTTCAGAACATGTGATACCCCATCTAAGACAGGACATAGTCTAGTTTCGAGTATACCACACCCTGTATAAGACCCATGATAGTGTGCCAAGGACAAATAAATTTGTGGTTGATTGATATGACAAGTGCGATCAGTTTGAATGTCTGGTTTGATTGAAAAAGAAGTTCATCTGTTTACGCATGATTTCATTAAAGCACAGTGTTGGATTGCGTGTTGTTGGATGTATGCTTAGTAATTTGTCTTATGCACAAAAGGGATCATTTATTGCAAAATGCTTGGGTTTTGGATTGTAATGTTTTGAAAAAAAAAATTTGGTTCATTTTTTCAGGACTTTATTTGATTTTTTTTATGGATTTTCTCAAGACATTATTTGATTTTTAGATATTTTTTTCAGGACATTATTCGATTTTTTTTTTTTTGAATTATTTCAGGACATTTTTCAATTTTTTAATAATTTTTGCCCCCACTATCTAGCAAGGAAAGGAATATGACAAGTGAATAAATAGGCTTGCTGAAATGATGAGACAAGAGACAATGTAAAGTAGTGACATGGCATGAGGGACATGTCAAGAGGTTTTTGAAACTATGTTTAAATTTTGCATCCTTATGTCAGATCAAGATCAAGGAATGAAAAAGGGTGTATGGACAGTGATAAGATATGGATAGGATAAGCAAGACCAAGAATGGATAAGGGACATGGATTGAAGGTCGGGATAGGATACGGGATAGTGGCAGAAAGTTGCAATAAGCTAGGGAATATGGATGAAAGGTTATAATAAGCAAATGGATAAAGACCAAAAGCTATGATGGACTAAAAGCTGCAAATAAGATGCATGATGCTCATGATGATCCTCAGCCTTGTCAAGATCAAAGGTGGAAAGAGGAAAACTGGACATGAGGGACAATAGGATAATGGAGGGTAATGACAAGGGTTTGATAGGATAGTGAAGGGCAATAAGATATGAAGGAGGAAACCTGCCCCCAAGTGTGGTGTGCAAGAAGTTCATAAATTACGCATGATGCCTGTTTGCCAGGTTTTCATCATGGTACTTGCCCAAGGCGCCTGTTTGCCAGGTTTTCACCAGTGGACGAATTAGTTTTGCTTTAATTTTTTTTTTTTTTTTTGTATTTTGACTTTTTTTTTCAAATTTTTTTTTTTTTGACTTTTTCAATAGAAGATGGACACATGATAGGGGATGGAAGAAGGACTCAAGCATCTTTTTGTTTAGATAGTAGCGTTGAAAAAAATGGACCATGACCTTTAAAAGTATGCTCAAAGCCGTTGGTAGGATAAGGACATGGAAAATAAGATGAAACTAAGGCGAGGATTTATGCAAAGGATGGGATCAAAGGGATCAAAGGATAGAAAATATGCATTGGATAATGGATAGGGTATTGGAAGAACTGGGCTTCAGTGGATGGAAATGAAGGAAAGATCAACATTGGCACACACCTTGAGGGGTGATGGACTGATGGAGGAAAAATGTATTTTGGATTGTGAGATTTGGATGGAGGAACGACTATGGATTTTGGGACATAAGGGCCCAAAATGGATGAAGAAGGTGATGGAGGAACAAATTTGAGAGGGTTGGATGGAGGAATAGCAACTTTAGATGCCAAGTTGGATGTTTCTTTAGGCTTTTGTGCTTCAAGGAGCTTCTTAGGGATCCACATGGTTTTTGATTTTTCATGCTTTTGTGGTTCCTTGGAGTGCATTGCTTGCACAAGGGATTTAGGAACCCATATATATTTTGACTTTTCTTTATTTTGCTCAGTGGGCCTTTGTGGCCTTTTGGATATTTCTTTTTCTTTATAGATCATATTGTTCTTTTCTTTGACATGTCGATTATATTGGACATGTTGATCCTTGAATACATGTAGATTTCTAGACTTATGACTTTTATACTTGGCATCCAAATTGCTTGGAGGGGGAAAGGAATGCATGGATGGATATGAATGAAATGGAGTTCTTTTGGATTGATGAAATTTACTCAAGGATGTGTGCCTTTGCTGACCTTGCATAGAGGACGAAGGGATATAAGGACCTAAGATGGATGGAAGGGATGATGGGGAAGGGATATGTTTGGATTTTGAAGGGATACCAACGTCTTGAGAGTGAGTTGTGTAGACATGACCCTTAAGATCTTCTTTAACATGAAGGGATTCTTGCTTATGGAGATCTACTCCTTTGCCTTTATGAATATCTTGACTTGTAGGATACTCTTTTCTTTGGGAAGAAGACGCGAGTCCATTATGAGGTGGATATATGAGAGAAATAATGAGATCTTGAAGTGGATCGGATTGCACCAAAGTGGAAGAACCCATTATGCATGTCGAGGGTTCATGAACATCTTGCAGTAACACATTAGGATCATGAGGGGGATTAGGATCATGAGAGGGACTAGGATTGTGTAGTGGACATGGTTCAATGATAGGCTCTTCAAGAGATGGAATGGGAGAAATAATGGGATCATCAAAAGAAATGTGATCTTGGAGTGTATATGGAGCATTAAGACATGGAGATGGAGGAAAAAAAGGATCTTGTGGAGGATTTAAAGGAATAATTTGATCTTGACAAGGAGGAAGATCATTGGAATCCTCTTTAAAGGTGCTTTGCTCTTGACTTTTAATGGGATCATCAAAAAGGATGGGAGGAATATCTTGATTTTTCTCAGGAAGTGGAATGTCAATGGGATTTGAAAGGATATTGTGTTCTTGGAATGGAAGGGGATCATTTGGGATTGGATGGACTGGGATATCCTAATCTTGCTTAGGGAATGGAGTGTCAATAGGACTTTGGATAGGATGGACAAGAATAGGGGAATCATCATGAGTTTCTGGGAAAATGGGATCTTGGTCAACAATTGGATGGGATGATAAGGTTTCGGGATCTTGATCTTGATTTGTTTTAACATGCATTTCTTTATCCTCTAAATTATCCTCTTGACATGGGGTTAGACTTTGGATATGAATGGAGGATTCTGGCAAGGGCTCAATGTTTTGGGATGAAGGAAATGCACTTTGAACATTTGTGATGGATTCTGGCAAGGAATCAATGCTTGAACATGAGGAAGAGGGACTTTGAATGGGGTTCTCTAAAACAGGTAATGGCAATAAAGTGCATGGTGGCATTGGGTCTTGTATTTCTGAAACATGACAAGGATGTGCATCATGAATTGGATTATCAGTTATGGATAGCTCTTGGATAATTGCATCCTTGGGTGTATTGTTTGATGAGGACAATATGGAAGGTTCTTGGGAAACTTCTAAAGGTGTGGGGATAGATGCCACTGGAGAGTCAATTTGTTTGTGGGGGGATGAGGCATTGCTAGATAGAATTGTATTATCTTGATCTTCCTCAAAGAACTCACTTGGTAGTTTCCTTAAGAGCATTGCAATAAAGCCACCTTTCTTTCGAGGTTTTGACATGGTTGTATTTGGAATTTGAACTTGTTTAAAGAATTTGGTTTGATGTCATGTTTTGATATTGTACTTGGTTTAATTGTTCTGACATGTTTGAAACTTGGGTTGGTGTGTGTTGCAACCTTTGTTTCTAAATGTTTGGTTGTTGTTGTTGATACTGAGTTGTCCATTGAGTTTTTTGTTGATACTTGATAATCGGTTGGACATATTGTTGAGATTGGACCATTGGTTTTGTTGGTTGAATATGTTGAACAATTGGTTGTGATGGTTGAAAATGTGATTGATAGTAAACACCTTCTTGTTCTTGTTGTGGAGGCACATAATGTTGTTGATGTTGTCTCCTTTCTTGAAATTGTTTCATCATCTCTATTTGGGAGAGGAGAGCTGGTATGTCTGATCATTCAAGAAGAGATCTTACATCAATTGGCTCAATCTTTGGATTTAGACCTGGAAATTTTTGAAACACTTTGGACATTTGTGATCTACTCTTCTCAATGTTTTTCACTCTTTGTTCCAATATCTCTTCTTCTTGAGCTAGTTTCTCCTCTAGTTTTTGTATTTGGACATTTACATCATCATGAAAAGTTTGACCAATATTGCTTTGTTGTTGGGTTGGATAGAATTGTGATTGCATTGTCGGTTGATATGTCAAACTTTGTTGCATCATTGGTGCTTGGAACCTTGTTTCAATAGACATGCCACTATGCAAATGCAATATTT
The DNA here is from genome assembly GCF_030272615.1 of Cryptomeria japonica. NCBI lineage: Eukaryota > Viridiplantae > Streptophyta > Pinopsida > Cupressales > Cupressaceae > Cryptomeria > Cryptomeria japonica. The sequence goes on along the minus strand of NC_081411.1, from coordinate 466,546,147 downwards.
TTGGAATTTTTCAAGGATAATATATGATATGCAACTAAATGCAAACTAAAATAGATGAAAATGCAATCTATGGCAAGAGTGCAATCTATGTTTTTGGTTGTTTTTCAAGATTTTGACAAACTTTTTGGAATGCAAATCTAAGAGAGGGACCCTTAGGAAATTGGAATGATATCTAAACCTCAAAGGACAAAAGGACTTGAGTGACAAGGACAAAATGACAAAGTCTCCCCTATATGCTTGGATACTAAACTAGGTTTGACCAAATGATATTGATGACAAAAGGACAGAAGATTTAATAAGGTCTAGATCTCCTAACAATGACTTAGGGTTTATCAAAGATTTGGATTACTCAAGTATGGCAAAACCTAGTTTTGGCACTATATGCAAAGGGACAATTACTATGCAAATGACCCTAATATGATATGATAATGATCTAAGCATAATGAAGAGACCTAGGGTAAGCAATTTATGACAATGGTATGACTTTAATGCAAGAGGACATATGCAAATGGATGACTTTTATTGAAAAGAGTATGACTTAGGTGAAACCTAACCTTGGTACTTGACAATGAACTTTGCAAAATGCAACCTAGGATGAACCTAAATGTAAGTGACATGCTTGCTGAGACAAGATTTTGAACAATATTTGACAACCATGTTTGAAGATGAGTTTTTGAATCTTGTTGAACCTTTGCTGGATGAATGTCTCTTGTGTTTAATCTTATGTTGGATCAATTTGTTTTTCTTTTTGAAATGGGATGCAATTCAACTTTTGACAAGCAAAGAATACAAGATATTGCAACTTAGACTCAAGACAATCATGCTCATTCACACATTTCTTATGGTAGGCAAGGACATTAGGTACTTGAGAGGTAGACTCATTATGGGATTCAAGGAGAATACATAGATGCTTGACCCCACGGGCTCCCCTCCATGGCACTCACTTCTCAGGGCAGCCAAGCATCAGTCCCCATGGAAATCTCCCCATGGCGAACTTAGTATCTCTTCCAAGTATCCGAACTTGTCCTTCTCAAGCAACTAGAAGGGTTTTTGGCCTCTAAAAACAAGGTGTTTAGTCAGGATTTCTGTTAAGCGTTACTCCTTGATGTCATGCAAGCATGATTGAGACATTAAGCCCATCAAGATACCAAACAAATGTAGTCGCACAAGCACGATTTAGACCAAGAGGCCCTACTTAGATGTTGATATGAGAAAGAGTTCAAGGGTCATCACTTCCCAAGTAACTACAATTCCCATGTAACCCTTCCTTCAAAGCTTTCGCTCGTCAGGTATTCTAGCCGTACTCACTTTGGGTCATTCCCTTCTCACGATTATCACTTGCTTACAAAAGCAAAGTGGTCGGGAAGGCAGGCCCTCTAAAGGAGACACACAATCAAAGACACGAGCATGGTATCGAAGATCTGGATTTCTGATCACCCTAAAAAGGATGAGAGCATACTCTCCTACTCCAATGTCACACTCAACAATCAAAGCAAAAACATGTTCATTCCAACCTATTTAGAAATCACTAGGTGCCTAAACATTAATTACAAACACAAAGTTTAGTTGTAGTCCAAGGCAACCTGCAAAACCCAAGTCAGAAGTTTGATATGTTTAGTCTTTGACTATCGAACTTGCACAAAAACGTGTTAGTAGTTTGTGAAATAATTCTTTGTCAAGTGTTTCGCCACAAAGCTACCAACAATGTTAGAGAATCAAGATAAATGAATCACCATCAAAATTAATCCATAAAAGTTGTGATTATTTGTCCTCTTAGATTAATCTATGTGAATTTTATCAAATTTACCACCCTAGATTAATCTAGATAAAATTTGCATGAATGCATGATTAATTTGCCAAACTAAATTAATCTAGATGAAAGTTGCATGATTTTGTTTTTGAAAATTTTGACCATTTACAGCAGCATAATTAAAAATGTCATAACTTCTTCAATATTTATCCAAATGACAAACTGTAAAATGATCTGGAAAGGTAAAAATGTGATCTAATATACCCAGAAATCGTTTATTTTAATTATCCACGAAATATTTTATGTGATCAATTGATTATGACTATTTTTAGAAGAAAAATCTGCAATTTCTCCACAAAAAAAATCTGCAACTTCACAAAACATTCAAAAAAATATTAGGTCCAAGCATGTTCACGTCGGGTTCACCAATTAATGTAGCTTAGGAAATAGGAGATCATCAAAGAAAATATATATTATTCATTAGCTCAATCACGAAAGCTTAAATGTAAAGATCTATCCTAAACAACACTCAATAGAGACATGAAATAAAAGCATTCAAAACTAGAAATTAAGCAAACCATAGGTATGATTTGAATGCTTCCTTCATGCAGCTCCATTGTTTTTCTTTCCTCTTCAAATGGCCTTTGTTTGTGGATCTCACCTCCAAGTGCATACACATGAGATGAAAGCAAATAGACAAGATTATGGCGCAAGAGTACTCGAAATGTGATTGATTAGAAATTCGTTAATCTGATTAGCGGATTCAAAAATGCGATCAATTGGGGATTTTGATTGAAGAAAATCATCCAATTTATAGAGAAATTGGAGAAAAAGATCAAATTAGCATGATTCAATTCAAATAGAAATTGCAAATCAATTATGTCAATTATGACAATTTATGACAAATTATGCTCCTATGCAAAATTTGATTGATTGATAATTCATGACAATTTATGACAAATTTCTATGTCAAGAATTGATTGATTGTCAATTATGACAAATTATGACAAATTTCTATGTCATTCCCATGAAATTAGGAGAAAAATAGGAGGAAATTGAAATTAAGAATTTAGAAAATTAGAAAATTAGAAATGAGGAATTAAGAAATTAGAAAATTAAGAAATTGATGGAAATTAGAAATTAGGTAAATTAATTAATAATTTTATCATTTATTAATTAATTCACAAAGAGGAATAATTAGCCAATTAAATGAACATTTAATTGTGACAAGAAAACTTAGGATAAATAAAAATTTATTAATCCTAAAGGAGGAAATGACAAACCAGGTTAAATGATTAAATCACGAAACCCTAGAAGATGAATTAGGTCTTGATGAAAGATAATTGACTCGATCATGATTTTGGATTGATAAATGATTTGATTGAGATTGGTTGAAAAAAATAAATGACAAATTGACCAAATTGACATGATTGAAAAGGACAAGGATCGATGATGAATCGATCGCAATATGACAAGATTGACAAGGACAAAGATTGACCAAAATCATGATTAAAGATTGTTATCGACAAGACCAAATTCAAAATTGAGACAAATGAAGAAGAAGGACTTGATGCTCGCAAATGATAAAGACCAAGTCCGTGACATAGGAGAAATGTTAATGCGATGCAAAAACATAAAATGAGGTAATGCGCAAATGTTAAAGTATGATCCCGCAAGCGTTGACCATTTTTAGGTGTCTACAATAAGTTTTTTTGAAAGGGTAAGACCACTTGAATGAGTGCCACAAATGTTGTTATGGACTTCATGTAGGGCCTTCTTAGATTCTTCTTGTTCAAGACATCTTAAAAGAGTACCGTTTAGACCTCATTTAAACAAGGTATCCGTGACGAGAGTAAAATGGGAGGATTGGCGAATAAAGTTTCTCTTTTGGTTTTTTGATAAGTTGAGAGGTAAGGTATTATCTTTCAGGTATGTGTAAGTTTGACCATAATGTGAGGAATCATGCCCAACAAGTTGACAGATAGTTTCAGAATCTGGACAATTTTATGCAGGGTAAAACAACTCTTCCACCAGGAATTCATAACGTTGTTGATTTTCTTGTGTCTAAAGGAGAGAAGCAAGTGTAGCCATGGCATCTATTGCTTTGTTGTCATTCCTTGGAATCTACTAGAAAGTTATTTCTAGAAAGTATTTCCTAATATCATCAACCATCTTTTTATAAGGCATTAATTGTTTGTCCTTTGTTTGATAGTCATCATTAATTTGATTGATGATGAGCTGAGAGTCTCCAAAGACTTGAAGTTGTGTAATATTCCATTCTATAGCCATTTTGATACTTGTAACCAAAGCTTCATATTCTACTATGTTATTGGTGCATGGAAAGCTTAATTTGTATGCTTTGGGGATTGTATGACCTTGTGGTGTGATGAACAGAATGCCTGCTCCTAATTTATGTTGTGTATATGAACCATCAAAGTATAGTTGCCATGTTTTTGTTGTGACTGTTAGGATATCAGCATCAAGAAACTCAATCTATAGAGGATGATCATTTTGAAGTGGTGTCTTTGCTAGTTGGTCTGCAATAACTTTTCCTTTTATAGCTTTTCTATCAACATACTCGATATCAAACTCGCTCAGAATCATGATCCATTTTGCTAGTCATCCTGTTAATGTTGCTTTGTTGAGTAAATATTTCAGAGGATTGATTTTAGCTATTAACTTTATGGAGTGAGATAGTAGATAGTGTCATAACTTTTGAGAAGCAAAAACTACTACCAAGAATGCTTTTTCTATTGGTGAATAGTTGATCTCGTATCCTACTAGTGTTCTAATGATGTAGTAGATAGCTTGTTCTTTTCCTTCATTATCCTATTATGCAAGAAAAACTCCTAATGATGCTTCGATGGTTGATACATAGAGTAACAATGACTTTCCTAGAATTGGTGACATTAGGACGGGTGGTTGCATGAGATATGCCTTGATCTTATTGAATGCATCCTCACATTGATGGTCCCACTTGAAATGGAAACTTTTAAGCAATAGATGAGTAAATGGTTGACATTTATTTGCTAGTTGAGTGAGAAATCTTCTGATTGACTGGAGTCTTCCTCAGAGTGATCTGAGTTGACTTATATTCTTAGGAGATGCCATTTCCATGATTTCTTTTACCTTAGCTAGATCCGCTTCGATACCTCTAGCTGAAACAATGTATCCCAATAGCTTTCCTAAAGTGATGCCAAAGGCACATTTCTTAGGGTTTAGCCTTAGCTTGTACTGTTCTAACCAATCAAAGATCTTTTCCAATATCTCTATATGTTCTTCTCTATTATATGATTTAGCCAAGATGTCATCCACGTAGTCTTCCATGAATGTATGCATCATGTCATGAAATATAGTTGTCATGGCTCTTTGATATGTAGCACCTGTGTTCTTTAATCCAAAAGTCATGATGTTCCAGCAGAAAGTACCCCATGGACATGTGAAAGTTATCTTTTCTTGGTCTTCGGGTGCTATGTTGATCTGATTGTATCCAAAGAAACCATCCATTAAAGAAAACATGGAGTGTCCAGCAGTTAAATCTACAATGATGTCGATATGAGGCAAAGGAAAGTCATCCTTTGGACATGCGTTATTAAGATCTCTGAAGTCTGTGCATATTCTGATGCTTTTATCTGGTTTTGAAACAGGAATGATGTTGGATACCCCTTGAGGATAAGCTAAAGGTCTGATGAATCCGGCATCTAGTAATTTCTTTAGTTCTGCTTTGACTAGGAGAGCGATATGTAGATGCATTTTCCTTAACTTCTGTTTGACTAGTTTGGCTCCTGGACTAATAAAATTTAAGTGATGCATAATAAGCTCTGGATCTAACCCTAGCATGTCTGCATATGACCAGGCAAAATTGATTTTCCATCATTTGAAGAATTCAACATATTGTTGCATTTCTTGCTCAGACAAAGAAGTCACTGGATGAAGAATCTTTGGTTGCTCTATTGTGCCAATGTTAACTGCCTATGTTGGTTCGATCAAAATGGATGACCTTTCTTGATAGTGCTTAGGTAAAGTGTCAAATCTCCCATCTTCTGGCACCTCAAGGAGGTTTTCACCATTAGATGCATCCTTTCTTTTTACTTTTTCTGGATCTAATGTTTCCAATAAATGGTTTTCAGCATTAGACCTGATATTGTTTTCTTTATTTTTACTTTTGCAACTAGGAGATTTGGCACCCACTTGACCGGAAGATGCATTGCTAAAATTCCTGGTGAGAGTTGTTACGGGTTTGATTGCATTAAGATATGCAGATATGGCATGGTCATTTGGAAAGGTATCAATGGCGGTATGTCCTTCATTTTCCCAATCAATAAGCTCTGGGTGGATTAGAGGTAAAGGATCTTCAGGTTGGGATGTTTCAAGGGTTTCAAGGGTCATTATGGATGTATCAGAATTTTCAATATGTATGTCAATGTCTAAAATGGTACTCTCATTAGAATGACCTTGCATAAGAAATTCCTGATCATCCTCGGTTAAGTCCAAGTTAGCTGAACATGATTCCAATTCAGGTGAACTAGTTCCTGACATTTGTCCTACATACGTGTGAACTATATTGACTCCTACATCTCCTTCAAAGAAATTTTCTTCAGCTGATTCTTTAGAGTGATAGGAATCCCATTCCCATTCATTAGAATCTGTATCACTTGCAACTTGCAATCTACAGATTTGGTCATATAGCATTTCTTCTGCTTTTCTGGCTATATCTTTTATTCTTTCATATTCAACTTCTTTAGGACTGAGATTAAGTTCTGTCAATTTTTCTATGAGCTCTCCTTGACTTATGTTAGCTTCTTTCTTGTTTTGATTGATATTTAATGTTTCTTGAGAGGTGCCCTTAGTTTGTTTCTCTTGTTGATTTGAAGCTTGTTTCTTTTCCCTTTTCATGTTTGCTTATGTTTGTTGCTTAGTTGATGTTTATTGTATAGCCACCATATCACATCTTTGTCTTATGTTTCCTCTGATAAGGTTCTAGCACTAACAAATGCTCCATCAAATATCAGAAGATGTTTCACAATTGGTTGTTGTTTAGAGTTTGATGGTTTTCCAAAGGATCTAGGAGAAAGTGGTAATTGTGATATTGAATATTCTCTGCTCCCTCTATCTCTTAGTTGCATTTGTTTTTCCATACTTGATAGAATAGAGGCAAATGATTGTTCCTTGGATTGTGTGCTCGAAGATGATGCCTCCCTGTTATGTGGAACAATGACTTCTTGGGTCATTTTTAGATTGTTGCAGTATTGAAATGGATTTGAATCTCTAGATATTTTGATTTCCAGCCCATTGTAGGGAAATTTTACACACTGGTGATATGTTGATGGGACAGCTTGCAATTCATGTATCCAGGGTCTTCCCAAGAGTATGTTATATGATAAGTCCAAGTCTAGAACTTGGCATGTTGCATCTTTCTACAAAGGTCCCACTCTGATGGGTAGTATTACAATTCCCTTGGAGGAACGTTCTTCTTCATCATAGGCTTTTATAGTGATCCTTTTCTTGAAATCAACTGCATCTTCTAAATATCCTAAGGCATGAACGAGACTCAATGAATAGATATTTAGGCTAGCTCCACCATCTATTAGAACACATTTAACACGCATTTTGTGAATGAGGACTTCAATATGCAAAGGAGTGTTGTGGGCATGTTGTAAAGACATGTCATCTTCTTCAGTGAATGATAAGCAGTGAGGGGTTGTGAGGTGTCCCACCATGGTTTGGAATTGATCGATATCAAGATCTTTGGATATTGTTGTATCAATTAATGCTCATTCAAAAATTTCTTTGTGTGTAGGTGAAAGATTTAACAGTTCTAAGATGGATATTTGTGCGGGTGTTTTCTGCAATTGCTCCACTAGACTGTATTGTTTGGTAGCAGATGATGTGTTTTTTGTAGGACTCGGAAAAACAACTTTGGCTTTGCTTCTTGTGATAGCATGAGCATGTTCTTGATTTTTCTTTTCTTTAACTACAATCACGTTTACCACATTATCATATGTATGAGCGTAGTTTACCTTCATTTTACCCTTACCATTGTTTGTTATTGATGATTCACCTTTCTCATAGTTTGGAAGTGGAGTTTTAAAAGTTTTATGAGATTCATTTGTTGTATGTCCATCCACTATTATTACTCTATTATCAACCATATCTTGTATGATATGTTTCAATTTCTAACAACTATCTGTGTGATGTCCCTTGTTTCGATGGAAATCGCAATAATGGTTATCATTCCACCAAGGTGGTTTAATTTGAGGTTCGTACTTCCTTTCTTCTAGTAAAGTGATCAATTTTTTTGTGAGAAGTGTCTTTAGTTCTGACCCAAGGGGTTCACCAATGCTTGTAAATTGTCTTTGAAAGAAAGTTTTGATAGTTGCTCTTTGTTGATTGTTGTTTTGTTGAGCCCCTGCTGAGTGAGTGGATAAATTAAAAATCGGTTGTTTTGGTTTCATGTTGTTGTTATCCACTATTCCATCATTGACAACATTTCAATTTCTATTCCAAAACTTTGGTTTATCATTGTGATTATTGTTATTGGTGTTGTTAGGAGGATGGACTCCATCTTTGTATATTTTCAATTCACCTTTCCTTATCATGGCTTCCTCCATTCTGATTCCATTATCAACCATTTTTCCAAAACTTTGATTTCCTTGCATTTTTAAGTGATAAATCATTTGATCATTCAATTTGTCGATAAATATGTCCATTTTTTTGTATTCTGGCACTGTACAAGGATATCGCGAAGCTAACCGTCTCCATCATTGTAAAAATGTCATGGAAGGTTCTCCACTCTTTTGTTTGACATTACATAGGTCTAGCATTGTTATTTCATGTTGTATGTTGTAAGTGTATTGTGAAACAAACTTATCCACCAACTCTGAAAATGATCTGATTCCAGGGGGAAGTTTGGAGAACCATTCCATAGCTAGTCTAGTTAAGCTTTTCAGAAATAATCTCATCAAGTAGGTATTCTCATGTGCAAACTCCATACTCATTGTGCAAAATTCTCGTATATGATCTTGAGGGTCAGTGCTTCCATCATATTTTTTGTATCTAGGAGTTACAAAACCTATAGGAAATAGTATCATGTTTAGGTTTCTGTTGAATGGATAAGGATAAATTTCTTGAAGTGAGCATCTTCTAACATTTCCTCTCTGCATATCTTGAATTTGTGTTTGCAGTGTTTGTAGTTGTTGTGTGAGAGTTGTGATAGGATTATCAACATGATTTGTTCTTATATTACCCTGATTTTGTATTCTAGGAGGATCTGGATCTCTTTTGGTGTCATCTCTAGTCCTTCTTGTATCTGCATTAGATTGGATGTTATTCAGAATTTCTACTTCATCTCTTTTGTGTATGTAGGTTTCTTCATTGGTTCTGGTATTATTGGGAATTGATGTGTCATTTATGTGGAAACCAAAAATATCTTCGTATTATTCATTATTAGGGGGAGGATAACTTTTCTTTTGTGTCAATTTGTTCACATCAAAATCTTGGGGGAGTGTAGCACCAGATTTGGCTAACATTAGGAAGTATTTTTCTTTTTCTTCCTCCAATAATTTCTGCATAAATTTGTCGAATTGAGGATCCTTTTTGATGTCTCTGATGTTTTGTTCCTTTATTTTTCCTTCAACTTGTATTTCATCTTCATGCTCCATGGTTATATGCTCTTTGGTTGTTTTTAATGTTTTGATTTCCGTCTGTGTGATCCTTCGTCTCTGAGCTCTAGTTAGAATGGGCATACATGTGTGTTATTTTGCTAAGATTTGATTGTCCAAAAGTTTGTTTTGATAAGTAATCAACTGTCAAGATAAATGTGATAGCGCGATATGACATGAAAACATGGTTCAAGTGTTTAAAGGTTTGCAATTTTTTCGATCTTCAGTTTTGGAGTGCAATGATGATGATTTGATAAGAACCAAGTCTAGTAGGAACGATATATCCTACGATGTGGGACAAGATTATCCTGACCAAACGTTTCAATTTCATGATAGAGGATGATAGATCTTGATGAGAAACGATGTTTGAGTGATCAGTTTACCAAAGAGGGGATAATGCACTTTGATATGTTTAGATCTTGAACTTGTTGTGGGTGAGCACTTGAAAATCCTAAGGTGTTTATGTTCTAAAGTCTGATTTTGATGGATGATAACTTGACCAAGAAAACCAAGGAGACAATCCAAGCACAAAGTGACAAATAATAGATGTTTATGATTACTACAAATTGATCAAGGAAAATGACAAACCTGAAAAAGGCATGCAGGACACAGCTCTAGACTGTTAGAAACAGAGACTCATACGACAGATTATATAGCCCTGAATGACAAGAGATATAAGACCAAACAACAAATCAAAAAATTCCTTTGAAAAAGAAGAGACTCGTACAAAAAAAAAATTATGAACCATACGACAAATCATGAGACAGTATGATAGAGAACCTGACTCGTATGATAGATAACAGAGCAGAGATACAAAATGTTTGTTTTGCCGAATTTGGAGTAGTGAATTTTGGTGTTTTGCTTATGTTTTCAAGTTTTAGATGTCTGATTTTTCAATTTAGAGATGAATACGCAACAAACACATGATGTGATAAGTGACTCCAAGCATGCTAAACCCTAAGGAAGATGGCTGAGGAGAGAAAACCTTTGCTTGCAAGAATAGGTACACACCCAATAGCTAATCAGAATACAACCACTGAGTCTCACACAATGGATTCTCAACGCCATATTATCCGACTCCAAACGCTAATGGGGGAACGATATGGCAAGTATCTTGGGAGAGTTACTATCTCTCTTGCAGAAAGATTATCACCCTTTTGGAGGTGAATTAGGTAGCTGCTAATTTAATTGGAACTAGTAAGGGATCTGTTTGGCACGTTGGGGTATAATACTCAATTAAGAGGTCTTCCAGCCTTGAAAACCAAGGTTTTCTATACCTGAAGGTATAGAGGAGAGCTATTCCCAAGCACTGTCATTGACTTGATTTTCATCAAATCAAATTTATTTTATAGTGGGTTGGATTACTTGGCGTTAGCTGTTCCCACTTAGGTTTTTCCCCTCACACCGGCCATAATGGCTTTAAGAGTTATTAACTCCTTGGGAGGGAAGGCTTGCTAAAGAAATGCACTAATGAAAGCAAAATATGAGTCTAGCTTTCTGATCACTTAAGAAAAGTGAGAGAATACTCGCCTATCATCAAAGACACAAAATACATGATTTTTCATTCCTTTAGCAAAAGATAAGTGTGCCTAAAAAAACTTTAAGGAATACACAAAGTTTTTTTGAATTCTTTTAGGCAACCTGCAAAATAGATCCATTAGTAGTCATTGATGCATTTTGAATTTGGTCTTTGACAAGCATATCTTCATCAATCATTCTATAGAAAAGAGTTTGATTGCCAAAAATCTCATAAACAGAATAAAGTTAGCATTAGTCATAATCAAACTGAAGTATGAAACCTGAAATGCAATCTGCTCTCAAAACACAGAAGCATAATTTTGTATGACAAACTTTACTTGATCATACGAGCCACTTTCTGATAACGTACGAGTTAGGATGAGAGCTCATACAACATTGTAATTTTCCTAAAGGCTTGTACAACACATGATCTCTCATCATTTCAGCTCATAAAGCATGTCGTACTAGGCCATAAATGAGCTCGTACGACATTCTGATTCAGACCCAGCAGAGATGAATGTTGAAGAAGCTTGAGAGGCCAAAAATGATAATTATGTCCCCATAGTGGGCACCAAAATGTCGTACCTATGAAGTGTATATATGTTCCTACAACACAAAACACTCAATAGATCATTATAAGCATGGTTAATGAATTTAAAGCAAAGAAAGATAAACCATAGCTAATCGATCTATCACCTCCTAGTAAATGCGGGTATGAATTTTGCTCTCAGATCTGGTTATGCAAATTCCAGTGACTTGACTACACTTAAATGGAGGATTTAAATGATAAATGATGCATTTAAGCTTGTAAAAGATAATGATTAAGCTACATGATAAATAAATTAAGCTAGATTTAAGCTAAAATTGAACATGATGACAATGCTAAAATGATAAACTAAGATTGCATATGCCTATAGTAACAATGATTGAATGAAAAATGAGATGGGATTTGGGATCCTTTGAACTCCAAAATGGGTTCTATTTATAGGATTTCCAAGGCTAGGGGTGAGGTGGCAGGAATCAACAGTCAAGATTGAGTTTGAAGATATCAATGGTTAAAATGGAGGAGGGTGGCAAAGAGATTTGATGAAAGGGAACATTTGGAGGTTGGTAGGAGAAGGGGTTGGATGAAAGGGGACAATGTCATCTCCATGGTGACAATTTTCAAGAGGCTTCTAAAAGAGGTTGGATGAAAGGGAACATTTGTCATCTCTATGGTGACAAGTGTCAAGAGGCTTTGCTCATGAGAGAGCAAGTGTCTAAGGAAAGGTGACATGGTGGTTAGGATGTGCAAGCTAGGATGGAGTTAATTAAACCCAAGGTTAGATGGAATGAGTTAGGTTTAGAAGGGGTTAGGTTTGGTGGTTAGAAGTTAGGATAATTTGAATTTAAAAATTAAAATAGTAAGAAAAGGCTAATTAATCTCAACAACTCATAAATTGATTTGTTTTAATTAATTATGGGATTTAGAAGAAATGAATTTGATGATTAATTTGATGGGGGGAATTAATTAATTAAAGGGGATTATGAAAATGAACCTACTAAATAAATCCTTAGATTTATTAATAAGTAGATGGAAAGGGGAATTTAATGAAATTACTTAATGAATTCAATTAAATTAGGAAAGGGGATTAATTAAATAATTTCCTATTTAATTAATTATCTTCATACCATTTTTAGGTGTATACATATATTATTAGGTGTCACTGCGGGTGGGACATCTAAGTTATTTAAAGCATCTTGTAACATTCCATGAAAAGTTGATGAAGTTTTAATCAAATTCCTAAGAGATATCTTGGTAGAAGTAGCTTTAAGTTATTCAATAAGATCATACTACTTACTAAGAGTATGTGATATATGAGATGTTTGTGGAAGAATAGGTTGGGAGGGAGGAAGTGAAAAAGGAATAATCAAAGGAGGATTAGGTTTCCTATTGTTTCGTATATTATATGTGTGAGAAACTACATTGTAACTCTTTCAGGTGATTTGTTTAGCATACTCATAAGGGCTCTTAGTAGGATAACCTCCTTGCACAATAATGACCGGTTTGATAGGAGTGAAAAATTAATCATCACTATAACCACCTTGAACCACCAAGAGAGGCTTCTTTAGAGCTTGATAATTTGGAGAAGGAGTAGCACCTTGAACTATGAAGAGGGGTTTATTAGGTGTTTCATAGCCATTCACATGTATCATATTATTCGAAGATGGTTTAGGATTATCAAACCCTTGTGACCTAAGATCATTCTCTCATTCCAAGATGTCCTTATGAATTTTAGAAGAAGGATGAACATCACTTGTATGATAACGATTATTGAAAAAAGTGTCAATAGTCTCTTCTTGCACCAAAATGTGATCATGGATAGGATCAATTTTAGGAGATAGACTAGAAGTAGGAATTAATGTGTCATCCTTATAGGTAAAGTTATTGAAAGAAGGTATAGTTTTAATAGTAAATAACATCACCCTCTATCACCAAGGGATCTACATGGGAGAGGGAATCTCTAGGAGAACCAACAACATTACTATTCAAAGCTTCATTCTTGAGAGGGAGATCCTTTAAAGAAATATTTACAATCTTTTTTTAAACTAGGGTATCCTCATGAGTAGAGTCAAGCTGAGGAGAGGGAGATTCTTCACCTATAGAGGAAAAATGATTAAGATTTATAAAAAGTGAGGTGTCATCCAGGGAATCGTCAATCATGATTTCATCCTCTTTGACTATGGTACTTTCATAGGGGAGGGACAAATTAAGATAATAATCAACACCTTCATCTAATGGTTAATCCCAAATAGGGAGATCATTGAGAGAAGTACTATAAATATCTTCTTGCACAATAATGTCCTCATAGGTAGGGATAATTTAGGAGAGAGAATAACACCATTTATTAATGCTTCATCCTTGGTAGGGCCAAAATTAATACATGTGTTGTTGAAATAATCCTCTTTCCTCAAAATGTCTTTAATAGGATCTTTAGGGGAGAGAGCATTAAAGAAATTGTTAATGATTTCATCTTCTTCTTCCAAGGTATATTTATGGTTAAGAAAAGCTTTAGGAAAAGGACAAGCCTCACTCATTAATGCATCATCTCTAGTGGGAATTTTATTGAAATCAAAAGAGGGTATGCTATCACTAGGAAAAGTAGGGATAATACCATCTTCTTTCACCAAATGATCCTCATAGGGAAAGTGCTTCTTAGGAGGAAAATTAACATCACTCTTCAAAGATTCATACTTAGGAAGAAGATCTTAAAAAGAAGTGTTCATAACCTTGTTGAACTAACGTGTCCCCATTGGTTTTTCTCTAAGAGTAGAATCATGTAAGGAAGGTAAGGTAACATTAAGAAAGGTGTTTATGATATCATCCTCTTCCTGTACGATAGCCTCATGGGAGAGGCACATTTTAGGTGAATTATCAACATCATTCTTCAAATTTTTATCTTCACAACATGGGAGAGTTTTGAAGGAATTGGTAGCAACTCTTTTTTGCACTAAAATGTCCTCATGGATAGGAGGATATTTAAGAGGGGTAAATTGAAACAAGGTAGGCCAACCCATTACCACATCTATGAAATGAATGCTTTATGACAACAATTTTCCTTTTTCAAATGATAATATATGCAAAATAGAAAACAATGTTCAATTTTTACCACTGCAAGCACTAGAAAGTGAGATCTATAAGTGAAAAGTATTCCCAAATCAAATCTAAAATTATTGATCCAAATTAAGAAATCCACAAGTCTAATTTTGACTCTAAAAACTAGGGTTTAAGTGAAATTAACCTCTAATTTTTTAAAATTTGCAAGGAAATCAAACTTGTAAATGAAAATTTGAATTTGAAATAGCATAAACACTCAAATTTGAGAACATAAATCAGAATTAAAGTTATTCATGTCGGGTTCACCATGTGATGCACAAAAATGGAATCAAGTAGATAAGGCCTAATTCCACTCTCATGTACACATTGAAATACGAAAGAGCCTAGGGAGATATTTCACTTTGACCACTTCTTGTAAGAGAGAGAGAGGATCAAGGAATATCTCTTAGGGATCTATTTCTTTGTTGTAATGAAGAGGAGATGTAAGAAAGTATAGAAACTAATAAAACTGAAACCAAGAAAGTGAGCATAGAGAAGAGAGGGGAATTATGATGTGTAGTTCGTACTAAAATTTGGAGTTGACTATGAAAGACCAGGGCACTGGGCACCTTGGTCCCAGATACTGTAACTTGTTGTGGTTCTAAGAATCGGGTCCTAAAGGTCTGATCTGATGAACTACCCACATAAACTGATAAATGAAGGGGACCAGGGTGCCACGCCCTAGTCCTAGACTAAGATGCCATGCCCTGGTCCCTAGAAACTGGGTCTTCTTATGAAGGTAAGTATGTTGGCCATATGATGGAATTGATTATGTGTTGCATTGATGTTTTGTCATTGATGTTAAGACTTGTTGTTATGGTTGTTTACTGGCTTCTAGTAGGTGGATTGGATTGGAAGATAATTAGTTGATTGCCATTAGTATGATCTGGAGGGTGGAATATGTTTGTATGGATGGTTCATATTCTTCTGAAGTATGTTTTAGTTAGTTGGTATTGACTTGATGATTGGATGCTATCTTATGTTCTAGTAAGATTGCCTCATTGATCCGATGAGGGTTTCATCGACAGAGCTTTATTGAAGATCCTTGATGTTATGCATAAGTGGTGTAGATCTTTATTGTTATGCATAAGTGGTGTTGGTGTAGCTTCTAGAAGAGATTTAGGATGCTGATGGTGACCGTGTTCATGCCTCATCTAATTGGTTTCATTACTTTGGCATGTGTGGATCTAATTTACGTCTGCTGCTATCTAGGTTATGGACCAATTTGCATGAAACATGCTGGTGGATTCTCCGATGCACTTCTAGAATGTTTTATTGATTGGATGATATTTGTTTGGCCTTAGGCCGACATGTTTTATGATTTTATTTTAGGATTTTGTAATGGATCTATTGTATTATAATATTTTATATAGCTGACTTGATTGGTTAGGTCCCGCACTGGTATAAATATATGTAAGATCTCACTGTAGATCAAGAAGTATGGCAAGGAGAAAATAATGTAATAATCATTTGTGCAGAGGATTTGGTCGATCATAGGTGATAAAGTTGGGTTTATGTAAGAGGTTTTAGACCTTTGGTATTGAGCTTAACTACAACTGTAATCTGGCAAGTTTGATGCTATCACCGACAGTTCATCTCTCTGGATTGTAGTCCAAACATCTTGAGGTGGTTGAGATCTCTATAGTTAGTGAGACTCCATTGTGATGAGCAGTGCACTATAGGTAGTGTACCTTCCTGCATGTGCAGGCACCTATTGTAATCATATACTTGCTGTAGAAGTATCATCCGACTATGGGTAGGGTTTCCCACCGTGGTTTTCCCTCATTCAGGTTTTCCACGTACAAATCATGGTGTTATGTGTTATGGTTACATGGTATTGATTCTCTAGTTTTCATTTATGCTTTAATGCTTAATCAGTTATACAGGTATAAGGTTTTAAGTTCTTTAATTCTCATAATTTTTTAATAACTAATACACCCCCCCTCTCAATTTTTCACTGGTTATCCTAACAAAGTATGCACATGTGTCTTCTGTCAGTTCCAAAATTAGTGCATCCATCAGATTCCTGTACTTGCACCTGCAACTTGAAAAAGGGTGTCTAGGTGGCTATATATGGTTTTACCTTAGTCAAACCCCTTGTTTTGGTGATTTCCACCTCCACAAATAGTCGATAATGTACTAAAAATTGTATGTGCAAGAATCTTGTGTATGCAAGATCCTAAATGAACAAGAAATAAATCTAGTGTTTTACCCTATGCTCTGGAGAGTAAACCATAAATGAATATAAATGTAAATGTAAATTCTTCAAATCATAAATGCAATAATAGATCTAAAGCATGAATGTAAATCTGAAAATGAATGTTATGAAGCTCATACAAAGACATGAAAATAACATGAAACTATACCAAACCCTAAGGGAGAGGTACACGCCAATCAGTAGTCGGCTATCTCCTATTATTCTTCAATGTCTTCAAAGCTCCTAATGGATGTTGAAAATTATTGGTGAAGGCTTGATAAATGATTGACAAATGCTTGATTTTCTGTTGTAGACTTCACATAACCTGCACTTTCACTTCACAAGAGGCTCCTTTAATTGCTAGATCTTAGATCCTTCAAATGATGAAAGGAAGGCTTTATGTAGGAGACCCTAACTTTGTTTTGAGTCATAGGCCAGCTTAGAAATAATATTTTTCACCAATCTCTTGGATTTAAATATTAAAATACCAATAAATTATGCTGCCAAAAATTTGGGAGAAAATGTCAGGACCATGCGCATACCCACATGGTCCGAACACTAATCAACTTTTCACCAAATTTTCAGGGAAGCAAGATATTGTGATTTTAAAGAAAATTCGAGGAGTATGTGGGAATTTGTGATGTTTAGATATGCGAAATTAGGCCTTGAAGGTCAAAATTAGACATAATTAGAGTATTTGATGAAATGATTAATTGAAAGAATAAAATAGAAAGGGGCAAGATGCAAACACACTAATGTGGGGAATTTGTGATGTGTAGAGGGATAAAAGAAGATATTAGATTTAATTTAATTAATTAATTAAATGCTAAAGGGAATTTGAGATGCAAGATGCAAACACACTAATGCGGGTACTAACCTAAGCAAGGAATTATACTACCCAATTAAGGGTGTACAATTTATGATGCTACAGTTTGCTCCTATTTCTTGCTAATGTGTTGTATGAATTATAGTGTTAATAATATTATAATTTACCTTCTCTAATGGAGAATGTATGTTCTTATTGATGGGTTTCATTTCAATTAAATTAATTAAATTATGTCTTAAGAATGTTACAACATATGTATGAGTTCGTGTGAGGAAATATTGTTGTTATTTCTATTGAATGTTGAATGCAAGGCATATGTGGTTCATTGAGTGAGTGAAAAACTGTGATGCTATGCTTATTGTTCTTAACAAGTTTGTGGTTAATTAGGTTATTTATAGATAGGCAATGATCATGTTTTCACTCTTAGAATCATTTTTATTTCATCTTTTACATTTTTATTTCACCTTTTATATTCCTGTAGTAGGATTAGTGTTAGCATAGGGAACCAATCTCAATCTATGCATGAATGATATAAACTGAGTTTAAAGCCATAACTAGGAGTTTATCAATCTTTCCTTGGTATATTTTCATTGAGAAAATCTACTTTAATGTACAATGTCTAAGTTCACAATTGTTATGTGTCATTAGGACATTGTAAGGGAGACCCACCTAGGTTTGCAGAGCCTAAAATATAGAAGATCTCAGTCCTTGACTGAATCTTGTTTGTTGCCCAAGTCCTATTCTAGGTTTGTTGATAAGTTAGTGGCTCTCTCTTTAGAAATTAGAATCTATTGATTTGGGAACCAATACCTCGAAAACTCTGGTTTCAGAGCATCAAAATTGGTGTTTGGAGGCACAACAAGATTTTGAGGTGCAAGTCCCAATTACACAACCATAGGTGTCAAAACATGATTTTGACACATGTTGTGCTCTTAGGACATCATTTGGGAGCTTATACCTCAAAAGCTCTAGTTTGGGAGCATCAAAATCATTGTTTGGAGGCATAATGAGCTTTCAAAGTGCAATTCTCAATTCCAAAGTAGTAGGCATCAAAATGCGATTTTGACGCATGTCATGCTCTTAGGACTACGTTTCGGAACTTGTGCCTCACAATTCCTAGTCTAAAAGACTCAAATTGGTGTTTGGAGGCAAAAAACGATTTTGGGGTGCAAGTCTTGATTGCAAATTCATGCGCATCAAAACACGATTTTGATGCACGTCATGCTCTTAGGACCACGTTATAAAGCTTGTGCCTCGAAAACCCTGGTTTTAGAGCTTCAAAATTAGTGTTTGGAGGCACAATGAGCTTTCGGGGTGCTAGTCCCAATTCTATAGCTGTGGGAATTAAAATGTGATTTTGACGCATATCATGCTCTTAGGACCTCATTTTGGATCTTGTTCCTCAAAATCCCTGATTTTGAAAATTCAAAATTGGTGTTTGGAGGCACAACGATCTTTCGGGTCCCAAGTACCGATTCTAGAGTCGGGGACATCAAAATTTTATTTTGATGCGCATCGTCCTCTTAGGACCTTGTTACAGAGCTTTTGCCTTGAAATCCCTCATTTTAGAGTGTCAAAATTGATGTTTGGAGGAACAATGAGCTTTCATGGTGCAAGTCCCAATTGATGTCCCACGACGGGCATCAAAACATGATTTTAATGCACATCATGCTCTTAGAAACTCATTTTGGAGCTTGTTCCTTGAAAGCCCTAGTTTCCGAGCATCAAATCGGTGTTTGGAGGCACAACGATATTTTGGGGGGCAAGTCCCAATTCTGGAGGTGTGGGAATCAAAATGTGATTTTGACACACATCATGCTCTTAGGACCTCATTTCCAGAGCTTGTGCCTTGAAAGCCCTAGTTTTAGGACATCAAAATTGATGTTTGGAGGCACAATGAGTGTTCAGGGCAAAAGTATCGATTCTAGAGCCACATGTGTCAAAATGCGATTTTGACGCACGTCATGCTCTTAGGACCTTGTTTCGAAGGTTTTGCCTCAAAAGACCCAGTTTCAGAGCGTCAAAATCGGTGTTTGGATGCACAACAAGCTTTCAAGGCAAAAGTCTTGATTTCAGAGCCGCGGGCATGAAAATGTGATTTTGACACACATCATGCTCTTAGGACTGCATTTTGGTGCTTGTGCCTTGAAAGACCGAGTTTCAAACTATTAAAATTGGTGTTTGGAGGAACAATGATCTTTTGGGGTGTAAGACCTAATTCTGGAGTTGCAGGTGTCAAAATATAATTTTTATGCACATCGTGCTCTTAAGACCTCATTTTGGAGCTTGTGTCTTAAAAGCCCTAGTTTTGGAGCATCAAAATTAGTCTTTAGAGGCAGAAAAAGCTTTTAGGGCCCAAGTCCCAATTCTAGAGCCACAAGCACCAAAACATGATTTTGACGCATGTCATGATCTTAGGACCTCATTTTGGAGCTTGTACCTCAGAAGCCCTAGTTTTGGAGCGTAAAAATTGATGCATGGAGATACAATGACCTTTTAGAGTGCAAGTCCCATTTCTGGAGACACGGGCATCAAAATGTGATTTTGACACACGTCGCACTCTTAGGACCTTGTTTTTCGACCTTGTGCTTCAAGAGCTCCAGTTTCAGAGTGTCAAAATTGGTGTTTGGAGGAACAACAAGCTTTCAAGGCACAAGTCTTGATTCAAAAGCTGCAGTGATTAAAACATGATTTTAATGCACATCATGCTCTCAGGGCCTCATTTCATAGCTTGTGCCTTGAAAGCATTAGTTTAGGAACACAAAAATTGACACTGTTTGGAGGCACAACAAGCTTTAGGGGCATAGGCATCAAAATGTGATTTTGACATATGTCATGCTCTTAGGACCTCATTTTGGAGCTTGTGGCTTGAAAGCCTCGCTTTCAGAGCGTCAAAATCAATGTTTGGAGGCATAACAATCTTTCGGGATACAAGTCCCGGTTCCAGAGCCATGATTGTCAGAAAGCATTTTGACACACATTGTGTTGTTAGGACCTCATTTTGGATCTTGTGCCTCAAAATACCTAGTTTCGAAGCATTAAAACTGGTGTTTAGAGGTATAATGAGCTTCCAAGTCCCAAGTCCTGATTCCAACGCCATGGGTGTCAAAACATGATTTTGACGTACATCATTCTTTTACAACCTCATTTCATAGCTTGCGCCTTGAAAGCCCCGATTTTGGAGCATGAAAATTGATGTTTGGAGGTGCAACGATCTTTTGGGGCCCAAGTCCTGATTCTAGAGCCGAGGGTGTCAAAATACAATTTTGACGCACGTCATGCCCTTAAAACCTCCTTTTGGAGCTTATGCCTTGAAAGCCTTAGTTTCAAAGTGTTAAAATATGTGTTTAAAGGCACAACAATTTTTCAGGGTAGAAGTCCTAATTCCAAAGCCACAGGTGTCAAAATGTGATTTTGATGCACATCATGCTCTTAGGACCTCATTTCAGAGTGTCAAAATCAATCTTTGGAGGCACAATGAGCTTCCAAGGTGCAAGTCTATATTTGGGAGTTGTGGGCATCAAAATGAGATTTTGACGCACATTGTGCTCTTAGGACCTCCTTTTGGAGCTTGTGCCTCAAAAGCCCTAGTTTCAAAGTGTTATAATCGGTGTATGGAGGCACAACTGGCTTTCGAGGTGCATGACCCAATTCTGGAGTCGTGAGTGTCAAAATGCAATTTTGACACATGTCGTGCTCTTAGGACCTCATCTTGGAGCTTGTGCCTCGAAAGCCCTGGTTTCAGACCGTCAAATTTTTTTTGTATCTATGTTTGACTTTAGTTGACTGTTCAATGGAGCATTATGGTATATTGATTCAGATTTTATGCGATGATTATTTCATGCTTTATTTGGATTTGTGGTGTATGATTTTAGTGCAGTATCTCAGTGCTTATGATTAATGTTATTTTTATGGATCATTATCATGGACTAACACTTTTACCTTATATGTGTGATGTGCTAGTTATATGTTACGTGTTTGCATGTGTATGGGATGCGAGGGGATGATTTTCCTTTACTCACTCCAATGAGACAATGAATGTCATGATTCTCCTTCATCGGATGTTCTTGTTCATACCTTCATGCGAGGATTGGCTTCGCAGGTGTCCCTGTTGTTTGTGGCTCATACTCTATCTCATGTTGGAGATTATTATTTATTTGGAGACCCATGTGGTCAATTGTATCAATGATTTATGTAACCTTGGATTTGGTTAAGTTGTGACTTTATATGTATTTTGAGAGCCATGTATTGGAAGATCAATGTAATCCTAGTTTGGATGTTATTTATTAGTTTTCTTTATGATTTGGGTAAATGCTTATTGAAGAGAAATTATATTGTATCCTTTCATGCTTTCAATGGTGTAACTATTATTGCATATGGCTTATTATGTTCTATGAGTTGTGATGGATTATTGGATTAATCTTAATTGTGGAATTTAACTTTTGGTTTTATTCTTCATTGGTAAGCCTTAAGGAATTCAGGTGTAAGTCTTTTGGTTATGTTATTATAGTGCTATTGTAGTAATTAAAGAAATTAATGTGATTTATACTTCAAAAAAAAAAATGTTTCACCCTTGTTGTGGGTTTTCCTTTGGGGTTTCCGACATGGCATTACATCTCTATTCTAGAGTTGTAGGCATCAAAATGCAATTTCAATGCACGTCATGCTCTTAGGACCTCATTTTGGATCTTATGCCTTAAAAGCCCCAATTTCAGAGTGTCAAAATCAGTGTTAGGAGGCACAATAATCTTTCAGGGTGCAAGTCTCGATTCTGGAGCCATGAGCATCAAAATGTGATTTTGACACACATTGTGCTCTTAGGACCTTGTTTCAAAAATTATCCCTCAAAATCCCCAGTTTCAGAGCATCAAAATCAGTGTTTGGAGGCATAATGAGCTTTTGGGGTGCATGTCTTGATTCGGGAGCCATCGACGTCAAAATGTGATTTTGATGCACGTCGTGCTCTTAGGACCTTGTTTTGGAACTTGTGCCTTGAAAGCCCCAATTTTAGAGCATCAAAATCGGTGTTTGGAGGGATAATGAGATTTTGGGGTGCAAGTCTTGATTCAGGTACCACCAATGTCAAAATGTGATTTCGATGCATGTCGTGCTCTTAGGACATTATTTTAGAACTTGTGCCTCGAAAGCCCTGATTTCGAAGAGTCAAAATTAGTGCTTGGAAGAACAATGAGCTTTAAGAGCACAAGTCCCAAATCTAGAGCTATGGGTGTCAAAACTTTATTTTGACACACGTCGTACTCCTAGGACCTCATTTCAGAGCTTGTGCCTCGAAAATCCTAGTTTTAGAGCATCAAAATCAATGTTTGGAGGTACAACTAGCTTTTGGGGTGTAAGTCCCAATTCTGGAGCCACAAGTGTCAAACATGATTTTGACACACATCGTGCTCTTAGGAGCTCTTTTCAGAGCATGTGCCTCGAAAGCCACAGTTTTGAAGGGTCAAAATTGGTGTTTAGAGGCACAATGAGCTTCCAAGGCCCAAGTCCTGATTCCAGAGTTGTGGGCATGAAAACGTGATTTTTACGCATGTTGTTCTCTTAGGACCTCGTTTCAACTTGTTCCTTGAAAGCCCCAATTTCAGAGCATCAAAATTGGTGTATGGAGGCACAATGATGTTTTAGGGCGCAAGTCCCAATTCTAGAGCCACGGGCATCAAAACATGATTTTGACGCATGTCGTACTCTTAGGACCTTGTTTCATAGCTTTTGCCTTGAAATCCATAGTTTTGAAGTGTCAATATTGGTGTTTCAAGGCACAAGTCTCGATTTCAGTACTGTGGGTGTCAAAACATGATTTTGATGCCTGTCATGCTCTTAGGACCTCATTTCGAAGCTTGTTGGAAACAACAATGAAGGAAAATTGAGAGGGGTTTGAATCAATTTTCTACCGGATCTACAAACTCAACCACATATATAAATCTGATAAACTGCACTAGCAACAGAGATAAGAAAATTGATACCACAACACACAACACCAAGATTTTGACATGGAAACCTCAGTTAAGGGAAAAACCATGGTGGGAATCTACCCACCATAAGATGATACTATGCAGTAGTATGTCTCACTGACTTACAACAAGATTTGGATTACAATCTAGAAGGAATGCACTACAATAATAGCATCTACAAATGCATAATGACAGTTTCAATTAAGCACAATTGTTTGCTCTGCAACACCAATCTCTACTCAATCACAATGTTGAAGGATGAATCACTTGTTTGCACATACACCACTCTCTGATAATGTAGACAAAATCATGATCCCTAAATTACATGAATATATCACCTATTTATACAGTTCATCAACCTTGACAACAAGGTCGAATAAACCCTTAACTCACAATTATAAAATTACATCACACAATACAAAGATAGACCACCAGACCAATATAATGATACATGACATAACATGGACCTAAATTAAATTCCCAAATGCACATCACCATTGGTAATCATGCCAAGATCAACCGCAACATGCTACACCACCAGGAAAACTACATAACATGAAGAACATCACTAGTCAAGTATCTGAATATCCTTTTCACAGCAGTGACATGACTCTCTTTTGGATCAGCTTGATATCTAGTAGCTATGCACACAACATGCATAATGTCTAGTCTAGTCTAAGTAAGATATATCAGTCCACCAACCATAGATCTATACAAAGACTGATTAGCTTTCAGAGATTCATCATTTTTAGACAATTTGCAACTAGACACCATAGGTGTTCCAACTAGTTTGGAGTCATCTAACCCAAAATTCTTCAATAATTCCTTCACATACTTAGTTTGAGATATAAAAATACCTTTTCTAGTCTGTGAAAAATTGCATCTCTCCTATCATAGACATCTCAAATTATTTTTGCATATCACTGACAAACTTCATGCTCAAGTTATCATCTTCTCCAAAGATAATATCATCAACAAAAACTTCAACAATCAAGATGTTATCATTCCCAATCTTAAAATACAAATTACTATCAGCAGTACCTTTATTAAATCCCAATTTCGGCAAGTACTTATCCAATCTAGCATACCAGGCTCTAGGGGCTTATTTCAATCCATAAAGAGCTTTCTTCAGTTTGTATACCATGTTACCATCATCTGATAATGAAAATCCATCATATTGATAAATGTAGACTTCTTCCTCAAGATCACCATTCAGAAAAGCTAACTTGACATCCATTTGATATACCTTGAAATCTTTATAGACAAAATATGCAAGCAACAATCTAACAACTTCAAGTCTAGCTACCAAAAAAAAAGTCTCCTCATAATCAATTCCTTCTTTCTGTGAATGTCCTTTGCATACCAATCTTACTTTATTTCTAACAACTTCACCATCTTCATTCAATTTGTTCCTAAATACCCATTTAGTACCAATCACATTCTTATCTTTACGTCTAGGCACAAGTTCCCATGTGTTGTTCTTTTCAATCTGATTCAATTCTTCTTCCATAGCCCTTATCCAATTGTCATATTTGCAAGGTTCAACAACATCTTTAAGTTCAATTTTGGAAATAAAACATACCTCTTCAACAACTAGCCTTCTTCTAGTCATCACACCTTTATTTTTATCACCAATAATCTGATTTTCAAAGTGATTCAATCTTGCATACCTCAGAGTCTTCTGATTATTTTGATTTTGCAGGTTCCTATATCTCTCCACTCGTAGGAGCAATATCCGGGTTAACTGTCTCTTCCAAATTATTCTGCTTCAATTCTTAAGTCTGAATAGGTGTTAGAACAATATGTTGACCATCATCATATCTGCATGCTTTGATTTCTTTTCCAAGGTTCTCGTCAACCTTCACATTTGCACTTTCTACTATCTTCCTCAATCTCTTATTGTAGTACCAGTAGGTTTTTCTCTTTATTGAGTATCCCAAGAAAATTTTTTCATCACTTCTTGTATAAAACTTTCCTATATCCTCATCTATCAAACTTTCCTATATCCTCATCTCTCTCATAGTAGGAACATGACCAAACTATAGCTCATAAGGAGTCTTACCTGTATCACCTTTTATATGAACTCGGTTGAATGTGTAAACAATAGTGCTAAAAAATTCTCTCTAGTACATCTTTGGAACATTCCCTTCAATTAGCATAATCCTTGCAGCATAAAAAATAGACCTATTCTTCCTTTCAACAACTTCATTCTCTTGTGGGGTTCTAGAAGAAAATAATTGTCTTCTAATCCCATGCTTCTCATAGAATGAATCAGAACAAAATTCTCCTCTGTCAGACCTTAGACATTTCACCTTCAGTCCTATTTCAGTCTCAACCTTTGCATTGAATATCTCTAATTTGTCCAATGCTTCAGATTTCTCCTTCAAAAAGACAACCCACATCATCCTAGAATAAACATCAATTAGTAACATAAAATATATGTCACCCTGCACACTTCTAACATCTATAGGTCCACATAGGTCAATATGCACAAGATCTAGCAATCCATTAGATGTATATTGCTTCCTCTTGGAAGAAACTTTTGTTTGCTTAACAATTTTTGGAAAATCTCTAACAGTTTGTGTAGAATTGATCTTAATCATTGAATCAAAATTAACACGACACATTCTCCTATGCCACAACCAACTTTCATCAATCTGAGCAATCAAACAACTTTTCTCACCAACATTCAGATGAAAGATATTACCTTCAGTCTTAGTTCTAGATACAATCTCTATACCAAAGGCATTTAGGGTCATGCATTTTCCATTCTTGAATTATAAATCATAACCTTTTTCAACCATCTGTCCAACACTTAAAAGATTATGCTTCAAGCCTTCAACATACAAGACATCATTAATGTTATGCTTACCATCAAAGGAAATAGAACCTCTACCATGGATCACATAGGCTTTGTCATCTCCAAATATTACTATTCCACCATCATACCTTTCCATATCCACAAATTTTCTTTTATCACCAGTCATATGATGTGAACAACCACTGCCAATCACCCATTCATCTTTCTCTTCAACTTTAGTAGCTAAATCTTTCTCCTCAATAGTGCATCTCGTGGAATCAACAAGCACCGGTTCATCTTCTTTGATAGCAATAAAGACAACTTCATCTCCTTCTGATTCTTCATTTGTAACACCTTCATCATCAGCATAATAATTATTCTTTTGATACTTATAATTATAGTTAGACTTGTAAGGATTGTCATACTTCTCACGCTTCTCATATCTATCATGCTTATCAAGTTTGTCATGCCTGTCATACTTAGACATTCTCTTCGAGCATCTAGAGGCAAAATGTCCTACCTTGTTGCAAGAGAGACATTTCAAAGGCAATTTTCCATCATACTTACCAACGCCTTTAGGCAATCTCTGAAAAATCAGTGCTTCAAGCTCTTCCAATTCTCTTTCTTTCTCTTCCATCTCTCTTCTCTCTCTTTTATATCTAGATATTCTATTTTCTTCAGGGTCATACTTGTTCTTTCCAAATATAGATTCACTAAATATTGTCTTAGACTTCCCATGTGATTCACCAAATTTGCTTAGTTCAAATGCAGTAATCTTTCCAACCAGCATATCTCTAGCCATTGTAGTCACACTCTGGATCTCATCAATAGCAGCTACCTTATGTTTATAAGGAGGAAATGATCTCAGCACCTTAGCAACAATTTTGAAGGGTTCCACCAGCACATCTCATACCTAGGACAAGTTCATTTACTTTACTCATGAAAGTGTTTATGTTCTATCATCTCCCATCTTCAGCATCTCATACTTCCCTTTCAAACTCTGTAACTTTGCAACTTTGACTTGTTTATCTCCTTCATACAAGGTTTCAAGCTTCTCCTAGATCTCATGTGCATTCTAAAGTCCCATTACATTTGTCGTCTTTGAATCAATCAGTGCACTCAGCAATGCTTTCTTTTCTCTAATGTTATTTTCAACTCCCTTGATATCATCAGCAGTAACCGGTCCATTTGGAGGAACAAAATAGGCATTATTTGTAGTCTTCTAGTAATCTTCTCCAAGACATCTCAGGTGCACCTCTGTCCAGTTCTTCCATATAGCATAGTTACTTCCATGAAATCTTAGACTCTCCTTCTTAAAGATAACACTTCTAGTTGTCATCCTAGATCTCCTCAAGTGGTCAATCTTCTTCCAGAGGATCTAGCTTTGATACCAATTTTTGGAAACAACAATGAAAAAACTGAGAGGGGGGAGTGAATAATTTTTCTACCGAATCTACAAACTCAACCACAAATATAAATCTAATAAACTACAGTAACAACAAAGATAAGAAAATTGATAAAAAAACACACAACACCAAGATTTTGATGTGGAAAACCTGATTAAGGGAAAAACCATGGTGGTAACCTACCCACAATAAGATGATACTCTACATCAATATGTGAAAATATTACAATGGGGAATGCACCAGCATTCAGGCACACTATCTACAACTCACTGCTCAAATATAATGACCTAGAAGGCTACAACCATTAGGGAGGTCTCACTAACTTACAACAAGATTCAGATTATAATGAGGAAGGAATGAACTGCAATAATAGAATCTACAAATGTCTAATGACAATTTTGATTAAGCACAATTGTCTGCTCTACAACACCAATCTCTACAAAATAACAATGTCAAAGGATGAATCACTTGTTCACACATACACCACTTTCTGATAATGCAAACATAACCATGATCCCTAAATTACATGAATATATCACCTATTTATATAATTCATCAACCTTGACAACAAGGTCGGCTAAACCCTCAACTCACAATTACAAAATTATATCACATAATACAAAGATCGACCACTGAACCAATATAATAATATACATGACATAACATGGACCTAAATCAAATTCCCAAATACACATCACCATCGGTAATCATGCAAAGATCAACTGCAACACACTACACCACTAGGAAAATTGCATAACATGAAGAACATCACTGGTTCAACAAAATCACCAAGAACTCACACAATGATCAATGTGGATCATAAAAAAATAAGGACATACTTAGGAAACACAATGATCTTTCGGGGTACAAGTCCTAATTTTGGAGTCGCAAGTGTCAAAATGTGATTTTGATGTGCTTCATGCTCTTATGACCTCATTTTGGAGATTTTGCCTTGAAAGCCCCCGATTTCAGAGCATCAAAATTAGTTTTTGGAGGCACAATGATTTTTCGGGTTTTAACTCCGAATTTTAAAGCTTCACGTGTCAAAACATGATTTTGATGCATGTTGTTCTCTTAGGACCTTGTTTCAGAGCTTGTGCCTCGAAAGCCCCAGTTTTGGAGCATCAAAATCTATGTATGGAGGCACAACCATCTTTCAAGAAGCATGTCCTAATTTTGGAGTCGTGAGTGTCAAAATGCAATTTTGATGCACATCATCCTCTTAGGATATCATTTTCAAGCTTGTGCCTCGAAAGCCCTTTTTTTGGACTATCAAAATCGGTGTTTGGAGGCACAATGAGCTTTTGGGGCACAAGTCCTGAATCTGGAGCTGCTGACATCAAAACACAATTTTGATGCATGTCATGCTCTTAGGACCTGGTTTCGAAGAGTCAAAATCAGTGTTTGGAGGAACAATGAGCTTTCAAGGCCAAATCCCAATTCTAGAGCCTAGGGTTTCAAAACATGATTTTAACACACGATGTGCTCTTATGACCTTGTTTCGGAGCTTGCATCTCAAAATCCCTAGTTTCAAAACATAAAAAATTGGTCTTTGGAGGCACAACGAGCTTTTGGCATGCAAGTCCTGATTCTAGAACTGCGGGCGTCAAAACGCAATTTTGACGTAAGTTGCGTTCTTAGGACCTCATTTCAGAACTTGTGCCTTGAAAGCCCTAGTTTTGAAGCATCAAAATCAAAGTTTAGAGGCACAACAAACTTTCAAGGTGTAGGTCTTGATTCTAGAGTGATGGGCATGAAAAATAAATTTCCATGCACGTCGTTCTCTTAGGACCTCATTTTGGAGCTTGTGCCTCAAAAGCCCCGATTTTAGAGAGTCAAAATTGGTGTTTGGAGGCACAATGAGGTTTTGGGGGACAAGTCCTTATTCTAGAGTTGTGGGCATCAAAACATAATTTTATGTACATCATTCTCTTAGGATCTCATTTTGGAGCTTGTCCCTCAAAAGCCCAGGTTTTGGAGCATCAAAATCAGTGTTTGGAGGCACAATGAGCTTTCAGGATGCAAGTCCCAATACCAAAGCCGCGGGCATCAAAATGTGATTTTGACACAAGTCGTGTTCTTTGGACCTTATTTTAGAGCTTATGCCTCAAAAGCCCCATTTTCAGAGTGTCAAAATCAAAGTTTGGGGGCACAATGGGCTTTCAGGGCATAAGTCCCGATTTCAGAGTCATGGGCATCAAAACACGATTGTAATGCACATCATGCTCTTAGGACCCTATTCCAAAGCTTTTGCCTTGAATGCCCCAATTTCAAAGAGTCAAAATCAGTGTTTGGAGGCATAACGATCTTTCGGGCCTAAATCCCAATTCTAGAGCTGGGGGCATCAAAATGTAATTTTGATGCACGTCGTGCTCTTATGACCTCATTTTAGAGTTTGAGTCTCGATAACCCCAATTTCATAGCATCATTAGTGTTTGAAGGCACAATGAGCTTTCAAGGTGAAAGTCCCAATAATGGAGCCACAGGCATCAAAACATGATTTTCATGCAGGTCATGCTCTTAGGAACTCATTTTAGAGTTTGTGCCTCGAGAGCCTCAGTTTCGGATTGTCAAAATCAATGTTTGGAGGCACAAAGAGCTTTCGACATGCAAGTCCTAATTCTAGAACCATGGGAGTCAAAATGTGATAGTGATGCACATTGTGCTCTTAGAACCTCATTTTAGAGCTTGTGCCTTGAAAGCCCCAGTTTCAAAGCGTCAAAATTAGTGTTAGGAAGCACAATGAGATTTTAGGGCACAAGTCATGATTTTGGAGCCCCAAGCATTGAAATGTGATTTTGATACATGTCATTCTCTTAGGACCTCATTTCGGCGCTTGTGCCTTGAAAGCCTAGGTTTTGGAGCATTAAAATTAGTGTTTGGAGGCACAATGAGATTTCAGGGCATAAGTCTTGATTCCAAAGCCGCAGGCATCAAAATGAAATTTTGTTGCATGTTATGCTCTTAAGACCTTGTTTCGAAGCTTTTGCCTCGAAAGTCCCAATTTCAGAGCATCAAAATTGGTGTTTGGGGGCACAATGAGCTTTCAGAGACCAAGTCCTGATTCTAGAGTTGTGAGTGTCAAAATGCTATTTTGAGCCACGTCATGCTCTTAGGAATTCATTATGGAGCTTGTGCCTCGAAAGACCTAGTTCAGAGCGTCAAAAATGGTGTTCAGAGGCACAATGACCTTTTAGGGTGCAAGTCTCGATTTTAGAGCCTCGGGCATCAAAATGTGATTTTCACGCAAGTCATGCTCTTAGGACCTCATTTTGAAGGTTTTCCCTCGAGAAGCTTTGGTTCCAGAGCATCAAAATTAGTATTTGGAGGCACAACGAGCTTTTAGGACGCATGTCCCAATTCCAGAGCCATGGGTATCAAAATGCAATTTTGATACACGTCATTCTTTTTGGACCTTGTTTCAAAGCTTTTGCCTTTAAAGCCCCAATTTCAAAGCATCAAAATCAGTGTTTGGAGGCACAATGAGCTTTTAGCATGCAAATCCTGATTCCAAAGCCACAGCTATCAAAATGTGGTTTTAACACATGTTGTTCTCTTAGGACCTTGTTTCAGAGCTTGTGCCTCACAAGCCCCAGTTTCAAAGCATCAAAATCGATGTTTGGAGGCACAATGAGCTTTCGGCATGCAAGTCTCAATTCTAGAGCTACAGGTGTCAAACATGATTTTAATGCATGTTGTGCTCTTAGGACCTCATTTTGGATCTTGTGCATTGAAATCCCTAGTTTCAAAGTATTAAAATTGGTCTTTGTAGGCACAATGAGCTTTTGGACCACAAGTCCTGATTCCCGAGCCGCAGGTCAAAATTCGATTTTGACGTGCTTCGTGCTTTTAGGACCTCATTTTGTAGATTTTGCCTCAAAAGCCCTCGTTTGGGAGCATAAAAAATTGATTTTTGGAGGCACGGTGAGTTTTTGAGGCGCACATCTCAATTTTAGAGTTGCATGTGTCAAAACAAAATTTTGATGCATGTTGTGATCTTAGGACCTCATTTCAGATCTTGTACCTTGTAAGCTAGGGTTTCAGAGTGTCAAAATTGGTGTTTGGAGGCACAACAAGCTTTCATGGTCCAAGTCTCGATTCCAAAGCTGCTAACATTAAAATACAATTTTGACACACGTCATGCTCTTAGGACCTCATTACGGAGCTTGTGTCTCCAAAGCCCCAATTTCAAAGAGTCAAATTAGTGTTTGGAGGCACAATGAGCTTTCAATCCCAAATCTTGATTCTAGAGCCAAGGGTGTCAAAACATGATTTTGATGTACATCATGCTCTTATGACTTCATTTCAGAGCTTGAGTCTCGAAAGCCCCAGTTTTGGAGCATCAAAATTGGTGTTTGGAGGAACAATGATATTTTGGGGCACAAGTCCCAATACTAGAGCCACAGACATGAAAACATAATTTTCACACATGTCATGCTCTTAGGAACTCATTTCAGAGCTTGTGCCTCAAAATCCCTAGTTTCGTAACATCAAAATCAATATTTGGAGGCACAACGAGCTTTCAAGGTGCAAGACCCGATTCTGAAACCATGGGTATCGAAACACAATATTGACGCACGTCATGCTCTTAGCACCTCATTTTAGAGCTTGCACCTCGAAAGAATGGTTTTGGAGTGTCAAAATCGGTGTTTGGAGGCACAATGAGCTTTTGGGGTGCAAGTCCCGATTCCAAAGCCTTGGGCATCAAAACACAATTTGACACGTCATTCTTTTAGGACCTCATTTTGAAGCTTATGCCTAGTAAGCTCAAACATAGGAGTGTCAAAATTGATCTTTGGAGGCACAAGGAGCTTTGAGGACACAAGTCACAATTTTGGAGCCCTAAGCATCAAAATGTTATTTTGACACGTCGTGCTCTTAGGACCTCATTTTAGTTCTTCAAAGCCCCAGTTTTGGAATATCAAAATTAGTGTCTGGAGGCAATACAATATTTTGGGGTGCAAGTCTCAAATCTAGAGTCATGGGTGCCAAAACACAATTTTGACACACGTCATTCTCTTAGGACCTTGTTTAAGAGCTTGCACCTCAAAAGCCCCTTTTTCGAAGCATCAAAATTGGTGTTTGGAGGCACAACTAGCTTTCAAGGAACAAGTCCTGATTCTGGAGCCACAAGTGACAAAATGGTATTTTGAAGCACATCATGCTCTTAGGACCTCATTTCAAAGATTTTTTCTCAAAAGCCCTAGTTTCGGGGTGTCAAAATCGATGCTTGGAGGAACAATGAGCTTTTGGGGTGCAAGTCTCGATTCTAGAGCCATGGTTGTGAAAATGCAATTTTGTTGCACGTCTGTTCTTAGGACCTCGTTTAAGAGCTTGTGCTTTGAAAGCCCCATTTTAGAGCATCAAAATCAATGTTAGGAGACAATAAGCTTCCGGGGTGCAAGTCCTGATTCTGGAGCCATGGGTGTGAAAACGCGATTTTGACACACATCATTCTCTAAGGACCTCGTTTTGAAGTTTGAGCCTTGAAATTCTTGATTTCAGAGCATCAAAATCAATGTTTGGAGGGACAATGATCTTTTGAGGTGCAAGTCTTGATTGGGGCACAAGTCCCGATTCTGGAGCGGTGGGCATGAAAAAGCGATTTTGATGCATGTCGTACTCTTAGGACCTTGTTTTGGAGCTTTTACCATAAAAGCCCTAGTTTCCAAGTTTCAAAATTGGTGTTTGGAGGCACAACGAGGTTTTGGGGTGTAAGTCCCTATTCTAGAGCCTCGGGCGTCAAAACATGATTTTGACGTACGTCATCCTCTCCTCCATTCAGAAATTGTGCCTCAAAAGATTTGGTTTCAAAGCCTCAAAATTGGTGTTTGGAGGCACAATGAACTTTCAGGGTGCAAGACCCAATTCTTGAGCTATGACCATCAACATATGATTTTGACACACATCATTTTCTTAGGAACTTGTTTCAAACCTTGTGCCTCGAAAGCCCCTATTTTGGAGTGTCAAAATCAGTGTTTGGAGACACAACGTGCTTTTAGGCCACAAATCCCGATTTTAGAGCAAGGGGTGTCAAAACGTGATTTTGATGCACGTCATGCTCTTAGGGCCTCATTTCAAAACTTGTGCCTTGAAAGCTTTGGTTTTGGGGCATCAAAATCAGTGCTTGGAGGTAGAATGAACTTTTGGGGTACAAGTCCCAATTCCAGAGCCATGGGCTTGAAAATGCAATTTTGATGCACGTCGTGCTCTTAGGACCTTGTTTCAAAGCTTGTGCCTCAAAAGCCCCAATTTTTGAATGTCAAAATCAGTGTTTGGAGGCACAATGAGCTTCCAGGGTGCAAGTCTTGATTTCAGAGCCACAGGCATCAAAACATGATTTTGACACATGTCATGCTCTTAGGTCCTCGTTTCGGAGCTTGTGCCTCAAAAGCCCCGATTTTGGAGGATCAAAATTGATGTTTTGAGCCACAACAAGATTTCAAGGCCCAAGTCCTGATTTTGGAGTTGGAGGCGTCAAAACATGATTTTGATTCACATCATGCTCTTAGGACCCCATTTCAGAGCTTGTGGCTTGGAAGCCTCAATTTCAAAGCGTCAAAATCTATGTTTGGAGGCACAATGAGATTTTGGGGCACAAGTCCCAATTTTAGAGTCGCAAGCATGAAAATGCAATTTTGATGCATGTCATGCTCTTAGTACCTCATTTTGGAGCTTATACCTTGAAACCCATAGTTTCAGATCATCAAAATTGGTGTTTGGAGGCACAATGATGTTTCAAGGTGCAAGTACCTATTCTTAACCCACAGGTGTCAAAACACAATTTTGGTGTACATCGTGCTGTTAGGACCTCGTTTTGGAGTTTGTGCCTCAAAAGGCCCGATTTTGGAGCTCAAAATTGATGTTTGGAAACACAATGAGCTTTTGGGGTGTAAGTCCCTATTCTAAAGTCACGATCATCAACACATGATTTTGGCACACATCATGCTCTTAGTACCTTGTTTTAGAGCTTGTGCCTTGAAAGCCCTTGTTTTGGAGCATCAATATCAGTGTTTGGAGGCACAATGATCTTTCAGGGTGCAAGTCCTAATTCTAGAGCTAGGGGTGTCAAAACGCGATTTTGATGCATGTTGACATCCTTTTATAACCTTGTTTTAGAACTTGTGCCTTGAAAACCCTAGTTTTGCAGTGTCAAAATTGGTGCTTGGATGCACAAGAAGCTTTTGGGGTGCAAGTCTCAATTCCAGAGCTGTGGGCATGAAAATACAATTCTGATGCACGTCTACTCTTAGGACCTCATTTCAGAGCGTCGAAATCGATGTTAGGAGACACAATGAGCTTTCAGGGCGCAAGTTGTGATTCTAGAGCCACAGGCATTAAAATGCAATTTTGATGCACGTCTTTCTATGAGGACCTCATTTTAGAGCACAAAATAGGTGTTTGGAGGCACAATGAGATTTCAAGATGCAAGTCCCAATTATGGAGCGACGAGCATGAAAAAGTGATTGCGATGAACTTTGTGCTCTTAGGACCATGTTTTGGAGCTTGTGCCTCAAAAGCCCTGGTTTCAAATTGTCAAAATTGGTGTTTGGAGGCATAATGAGGTTTAGGGGTGCAAGTCCTTATTCTGGAGCCGCGAGCATCAAAACACAATTTTGACCTACGTCATGCTCTTAGGACCTCATTTCAGAGCTTGTGCCTCAAAAGCCCCAGTTTTTTAGCATCAAAATTGGTGTTTGGAGGCACAATGAGCTTTCGAGGAACAAGTCCCAATTCCAGAGCCACAACCGTCACATGTGATTTTAACACACGTCATGTTCTTAGGACCTTGTTTTGGAGCTTGTGCCTCAAAAGCCCCTATTTCAGAGCATCAAAATTTTTGTTTGGAGGCACAATGAGCTTTCAGGGTGCAAGTCCCAATTCTAGAGCCAAGGGTGTCAAAATGTTATTTTGATGCACATCGTGCTCTTAAGACCTCATTTTAGAACTTGTGCCTTGAAAGCATTAGTTTCAAGGTGTCAAAATCACTGCTTGGAGGCACAATGAGATTTCAGGGTGCAAGTCCCGATTCTAGAGCCGTGGGCATAAAAACACAATTTTGTTGTACGTCGCACTCTTTGGACCTTGTTTCGGATCTTGTACCGTGAAATCCTAGTTTCTGAACATCAAAATCAATGTTTGGAGGCACAATGAGCTTTCAGGGTGCATGTCTTGATTCTAGAGTCACGGGCATCAAAACATGATTTTGACACGCATTGTGCTCTTAGGTCCTCGTTCCGGAGCTTGTGCCTCAAAAGCCCCGATTTTGGAGGATCAAAATTGATGTTTTGAGCCACAACAAGCTTTCGAGGCCCAAGTCCTGATTTTGGAGCTGGAGGCATCAAAAAATGATTTTGATGCATGTCATGCTCTTAGGACCTCATTTCAGAGCTTGTGGCTTGGAAGCCTCAATTTTAGAGCATCAAAATCTATGTTTGGAGGCACAATGAGATTTTGGGGCACAAGTCTCAATTCTAGAGCCGCAAGCATGAAAACGCGATTTTGATGCATGTCGTGCCCTTAGTACCTCATTTTGGAGCTTGTACCTTGAAACCCATAGTTTCAGATCATCAAAATTGGTGTTTGGAGGCATAATGATGTTTCGAAGTGCAAGTACCTATTCTTAACCCATGGGTGTCAAAATGCGATTTTGGTGTACATCATGCTGTAAGGACCTCGTTTTGGAGCTTGTGCCTCAAAAGGCCCAATTTTGGAGCTCAAAATTGATGTTCGGAAACACAATGAGCTTTTGGGATGTAAGTCCCTATTCTAAAGCCACGATCCTCAACACATGATTTTGTCACATGTCATGCTCTTAGTACCTTGTTTCAAAGCTTGTGCCTTGAAAGCCCTTGTTTTGGAGCATCAATATCAGTGTTTGGAGGCACAACGATCTTTCAAGGTGCAAGTCTTGATTCTAGAGCTGGGGTTGTCAAAACATGATTTTGATGCATGTCGACATCCTTTTACAACCTCATTTCAGAACTTGTGCCTTGAAAGCCCTAGTTTCGGGGTGTCAAAATTGGTGCTTGGATGCACAACAAGATTTTGGGGTGCAAGTCTCAATTCCAGAGCCGTGGGCATGAAAATACAATTTTGATGCACGTCTACTCTTAGGACCTCATTTCAGAGCATCAAAATTGATGTGAGGAGACACAATGAGCTTTCAAGGCGCAAGTCGTGATTCTAGAGCCATAGGTGTTAAAATGTGATTTTGATGCACGTCTTGCTATGAGGACCTCATTTTAGAGCACAAAATAGGTGTTTGGAGGCACAATGAGATTTCAAGATGCAAGTCCCAATTATGGAGCGATGGGCATGAAAAAGTGATTGTGATGCACTTTGTGCTCTTAGGACCATGTTTTGGAGCTTGTGCCTCGAAAGCCCTAGTTTCAAATTGTCAAAATTGGTGTTTGTAGGCATAATGAAGTTTAGGGGCGCAAGTCCCTATTCTAGAGCCGCAAGCATCAAAACACAATTTTGACCTACGTCATGCTCTTAGGACCTCATTTCAGAGCTTGTGCCTCAAAAGCCCTAGTTTTTTAGCATCAAAATTGGTGTTTGGAGGCACAATGAGCTTTCGAGGAACAAGTCCCAATTCCAAAGCCACAACCATCACACGTGATTTTGACATGCGTCATGTTCTTAGGACCTTGTTTTGGAGCTTGTGCCTTGAAAGCCCCTATTTCATAGCATCAAAATTGTTGTTTGGAGGCACAACGAGCTTTCAGGGCGCAAGTCCCAATTCTAGAGCCAAGGGTGTCAAAACGTTATTTTGATGCACGTCGTGCTCTTAAGACCTCATTTTAGAACTTGTGCCTTGAAAGCATTAGTTTCGAGGTGTCAAAATCAATGCTTGGAGGCACAACGAGATTTCAGGGTGCAAGTCCTGATTCTAGAGCCATGGGCATAAAAACACAATCTTGTTGTACGTCGTGCTCTTTGGACCTCGTTTCGGATCTTGTACCACGAAATCCTAGTTTTTGAACGTCAAAATCAATGTTTGGATGCACAATGAGTTTTCAGGGTGCATGTCCTAACTCTAGAGTCATGAGCATCAAAACATGATTTTGACATATGTCATGCTCTTAGGTTCTCGTTTCGAAGCTTGTGCCTCAAAAGCTCAATTTTTAGAGCATCAAAATCAATGTTTGGAGGCACAACAAGCTTTCAGGGTGCTTGTTTTGATTCTAGAACCATGGGTGTCCAAACATGATTTTGATGCACATCTTGCTCTTATGACCTCATTTTGGAGCTTGTTCCTGGAAAGCCCCTTAGTAAAACCAATCTTCAAAAGATATTTATCCAACCTTGCATACCAAGCTCTAGGAGCTTGTTTCAATCCATATAATGCTTTCCTTAGCTGCAAACCATATCTTTTTCATCTGTTAGTGAAAATCCATCAGGCTTCTCAATATATGCTTCTTCCTCAAGTTCACCATTCAAAAATGCACATTTAACATCTATTTGATAGACCTTATAGTTCTTGTATGCTGTATAGGCAAGAAATAGTCCAACAGCTTCAATTCTAGCTAGTAGTGCAAATGTCTCACCATAATCAATTCCTTCCATTTGAGAGTATCCTTTACAAACTAGTCTAGCCTTGTTTCTTACAACTTGCCCATCCTCATTTATCTTATTTCTAAAAACCCATTTAGTTCCAATAACTTCTTATTTTTAGGCTGGGGAACTAAAGTCCAAGGCTTATTCTTGTTTATCTAGATCTAATTCATCTTCCATAGCCTTTAACCAATGTTTATCTTTACAAGCTTCTGTAACAGATGCCGGTTCAATTTGAGAAATAAGGCATACCTATTCATTTCCCAGTCTTCTTCTTGTTATAACTCCCTTGTTCCTGTCTCCAATGATTTGATCTTCAGAATGATTTAATCTTACATACCTTGGTGTCTACTGAAATTCAAGTTCTCTATTCTGATCATCAGTCACAGTTGAATTTTTTGATAGTACCAGTGTAACTATCTTAGTGTCTTATATCGATTGAGGCATTGTTGGATCAGTTATGATCACTTCCACTACTAGTTCTTTGTCATATGATACATATTGATCTTTGTATTGCTCATCCACTTTCACATTTGCGCTCTCCACAATTTTCTACAATCTTTTGTTATAACATCAATATTCTTTGAATTGAATTGAATATCCAAGAAATATCCCTTCATCACATCTAGGATCAAACTTCCCAATTGAATCACCCCTTTTGATATAACATTTACTTCCAAAAATTTTGAAATATTTAAGAGTAGGTGTATGTCCAAACCATAATTCATCAGGATTCTTACCGGTTTCACCTTTGATATGAACTTTGTTGAATGTTTAGACTGTTGTACTCACTACTTCTCTCTAGTAGATGTGAGGCAATTTGGCTTCCATCATCATGGTTCTTGTTGCATCCAAAATGGTTCTATTCTTCCTTTCCACTACTCCATTATGTTGGGGAGTCTGGGGTGCAAACAACTGTCTCCTAATTCCATTTATCCCACAAAAACTATTAAATTCATGAGATATGAACTCACCGCCTTGATCTAATCTTAGACATTTGATTGTCAATCCAGTTTATGTTTCAACCTTTGCTTTAAAGATCTTGAATTTCTCAAAAGCTTTAGACTTCTCCCTTTAAAAAGTCACCCACACCATTCTAGAATAATCATCAATTATTAGCATGAAGTGCCTATCACCTTGAAAGCTTCTGGTCCTTGCTGGACCACATAAGTCAGTATGAACCAAATCAAGCACATCATTAGATTTATCATGTATTCTCTTAAAATAAGTTCTAACTTTCTTTCCCAATTGACATTCCTTACATAACGGATTATGAGGCTTTATAATCTTAGGTATATCTCTAACTGCCTTTGTTGAACTGATCTTAAAAATGCAATCAAAATTAACATGACACAACCTCTTATGCCATAACCAACTCTCATCAATATGAGAAATCAAACATGTCTTATCACTAGTGTTCAAGTGAAAGATATTACCTCTAGTTTGAGTACCGGTTGCAATCTCCAAACCAGTTATGTTAATGATTTTGCATTTTCCATCTTTGAATTGAAGATGGAATCCCTTATCCACTAATTGACCAACACTTAGAAGATTATACTATAAACCTTCTACATAGTAGACATTATTAGTATTATGCTTTCCATCTAGAGAAATAATACCTTTACCTTTGATCATACATGCTTTGTCATCCCCAAATCTGACTTGGCCACCATGGTATTCTTATAGGGACAAAAAAATTCTTTTATCTCCAGTCATATGATGTGAGCATCCACTATCAATTACCCATTCATCCTTGTCTTCAACTTTTTCTGCTAGGGCCTTTTCTTCATTCTTGATAACTGGTTCTAGTTTATCTTCCTTTAAAGCATAGAAAACCCATTCCTTTCCACCGTCGGATCCACTAGCAGAGTCTCCTGTCGGTTTATCCTTTGATTCATCACTTACTCCTTCCTCATTCGCTATGTATCATATTTTGTTTTTCTTGAATCTATATTTGTTTTGATTAGGCTTAAATGATTTCTTAACTCTTTCTTCAAATCTTTCATTCTTTTCAAGACATCTAGATGCAAAATGAACAATTTTATTACATGCAAAACATTTAAAAGGTGCTTTTCCTTCATACTTACTTCTTGTCGGTCCTTTAGGTACTCTTCTAGAAAATAGGGCTTCAAGTTGCTCAAATTCTTCATCCTCTTTCCTCATATCTTCCAATTATTTTGCATATAGGGCTTTCCAATCACTTTTGTTAGTAGATGATGATGCATGAAAAGCAGGTTCAGATTTTGCAGCTCCAGAGGGTCCATTTTCTTCAAGCTCAAAAGTAAATAATTTC
The DNA here is from genome assembly GCF_030272615.1 of Cryptomeria japonica. Classification (NCBI taxonomy): domain Eukaryota; kingdom Viridiplantae; phylum Streptophyta; class Pinopsida; order Cupressales; family Cupressaceae; genus Cryptomeria; species Cryptomeria japonica. Next base: position 466,505,533 of record NC_081411.1, on the reverse strand, counting down.
CCAATCAGAATGTCTTTGTTAACTGAAGTGTTTGCCATTTTTCTCAATTCATTAATTGTAGTAGCCTTCATCTTGTAATCCGGTGGTAGGGCTCTCAAAACTTTAGAAACTATTTCATCTTCACTTATAGATCCTCCAACACATTGAATTCCCATGACAATCTCATTTACTCTTTCCATAAACATAGCAATTCTTTCATTATCTTCCATCTTCAAGTTCTCATATCTTACCCAGTAACCATAAAGTTTAGCAATTTTGACTGTAGGGTCACCTTCATTCAGAGTTTGCAATTTATCCCACATAACCTTTGCAGATGATTTATCAATCAATCCCATGATTTGTTGATCAGTGAGTGCACACAAGAGGGCTTCTCTTGCTCTGCAATCATTTTCAATATTTTTGTCCAAGTCTGCTGGAGCAGGATTCCCAGATGTCGAATCATAAGGTGTATATCCTTTCTCAGTGATCTCCCAAATATCCTTGCCAAGACATCTAAGATGAGTCTCCATTTGGATTTTCCATATCCCATAGTTTGTTCCATCAAGCTTAGGGATTTCTCTTCTAAAAATAGTTGTCGGTGGATTTGAATTATTAGTTGCCATAGAATCTACCTCAAGTGGTTAAGCGTCTGCAAAAGAGGATCAAATCTCTCATACCAATTGTTAGAATAACCGGTGGACAATTGAGAGGGGGGCTGAATCAGTTGTCAACAAATTATATTAATCAAACCACTTTATAACCTTTAATCAGAGCACATAAACATTAAATAACGGAATAGCAGAAACATATACTGGTAAGAAATAAAAATTAAGAATGAAACAGAAAATCAACACAATGCAACCATACCACATAACACCATGATTTGTATGTGGAAAACCTAGTAAAGGGAAAAACCACAGTGGGAAGCCTACCCATAGTCAAATGATACTTCTACAAAAAGTATGTGATACAATAAGGGGCCTACACATGCAGGGAGGCACACTGGCTAGAGCGTACTACTCATTACAAAGGAGTCTCACTGACTATAGAGAGGTTATAACCACCTCAATATAATTTGACAACAATCTAGAAGAATGAACTACCAATGATAGCATCTACCATGCCTAATTATAGTCCCAATTAAGCTCAATACCAGAGGCCTTTGACCTCTTACATAAACCCAATTCGATCACCTATGATCGACCAAATCTCCTTTGCATATGATATTTCATTCCATGACCATTACCACCACCACGATCTACAATGAGATCTTACATCAATTTATACAAACCCTAAGGCCTAAACCAATTAGGTCAACCACCTAAAAGATATTACAATAAGATCATTACATACATCCACATTACAATGATATACCATGTCGACTTTAGACCAAAACAACATTAACCAATCCATAAATCATCCCAGTAATGTGTAGAGAACACGTAACATGATATATGTCCATAACCTAGACCCAAATAGATTCACCACACCAAAGTGATGTCTCCAATCAGTCGAGGCATGAATAAAGATCACCTTTTGCATCCTGAATTCCATCTAGAAGCCACACCAACACCACTTATGCATCCTATCAAAGATTCTCGGTAAAAGCTCTCTCGGTAAAATCTTAAACCCTTACCGGTAAAGGCTTACTACAGTGTATGATAGCATCTGATCATAAAGTCAATACCAACTAACCAAAACATACTCCAGAAACATCAAACCAAATATATTCCATTCTTCCAAACATGTCGGTAGTATCCAACTAATAGTCCCTTCTGTCGGTAACATTAGTTCTTCTACCGGTAACCAAAATCTATCTACCGATAACGAATCATAACATCTAGTGTTGACATCAATGACAAAACATCCATGTGACACATAATCAATTCCTTCATATTGTCAACAGTGGGTACCCGCATGGTCTCGACTTTTTCTCCTTGAATTTTGGGAGCATGTTTTGATAGTATTTTAATATTCAAATCCAAGAGATTGGTGAAAAATATTATTTCTAAGTTGGCCTATGACTCAAAACAAAGTTAGGATCTCCTACATAAAGCCTTTCTTTCCTCATTTGAAGGATCTAAGATCTAGTGATTGAAGGAGCCTCTTATGAAGTGAAAGTGCAAGCTATATGGATTTTACAACAACAAATCAAGAATTCACCAAGTCTATATCAAGCATTTTTAACATCAATTAGGAGCTTGGAAGATATTGATGAATAATAGGAGATCACCGACTGTGGATTGGCTTGTACCTCTCCCTTAGGGTTTGGTATGATTTCATGTTATTTTCATGTCTTTGTATGAGATTAATAACATTCATTTTCAAATTGACATCCATTCTTTAGATCTCTTAGTTCTTTTTTTATTTGAAGCATTTACATTTACATTTGCCCTCATTTATGGTTTACTCTCTGAAGAGTAGGGATCCACTTTCTTGTTCATTTAGGATCTTGCATACACATAAGATTCTTGTACACACATTTTCAATACATTATCTACTATTTGTAGAGGTAGAAACCACCAAAATAAGGAGTTTGACTAAGGAAAAACCCTATATAGCCCCCCAGACACCATTTTTCAAGTTGCAAGTATAGGTACAATAATCCGACAAATGCACAAATTTCAGGATTGATGAAACACACAGATACAAACCCACTCATAGAATTTAATCTTAGTTCATAGGGACCAGGTCTTGGTGCCCTGGGATAGGACCAAGGCATGGTGCCTTGGTCTCTAGGGTTTTGCAGCTTCTTTTGGTAGTTCTTCATTTGTAGTCTTGAGAGTTTCAAATCTAGGATTTCATCTCTCTGTCCCATCAATGACTAGGGCATGGCACCCTATTCCTACATAGTTAGCATCAAATTCTAGTGCTAGGTACACATTAGAATTCCCCTCCCTTCTTTGTGCTCAGTTTCTCAATTTCAGTTCTAATAGTTTCCACATTTTTTTAGTTTATACTTGCTTCCTTGTTCATCTCCTAGAAAAGTTGATCATTTCATCATATTTTGCACATCTCCTCTCCATTACAACAAAATAATAGAAACCCTAAGAGATATTACTTGACCCACTCTCTCTTACAAGAAGTGGTCAAAGTGAAATATCTCCCTAGGCTCTCTCATATTCCAATGTGTATATGAGAGTGGAATTAGGTCTTAGTTACTTGGTTCCATTTTTATGCATCACAGATGCAAGTCCTCAGTCTAGATACGCGGGCATCAAAATGTGATTTTAATGGACATTGTGCTCTTAGGACCATGTTTCAGAGTTTGTGCCTTGAAAGCCTTTATTTCAGTGCATCAAAACTAGTGTTTGGAGGCACAATGATCTTTCAGGGTGCAAGTCTCGATTCCAGAGCCGCGAGCATCAAAACACAATTTTGATGCATGTCCTGCTCTTAGGATGTCCTTTTAGAGCTTTTAGCTTGAAATCCCCAATTTTGAAGTATCAAAATTTGTGTTTGGAAGCACAATGATCTTTCAGGGTGCATGTCACAATTCCAGAGTCGCAAACATCAAAATATAATTTTGATGCACGTCGTACTCTTAGGACCTCATTTTAGAGCTTGTGCCTCGAAAGCCCCAATTTCAGAGTGTCAAAATCAGTGTTTCGGGGAATAACAAGCTTTGAGGGACCAAGTCTCAATTCCAAAGTGGCAAGCATCAAAAAATGATTTTGATGCACGTCGTGCTCTTAGGACCTCATTTCAGAGCTCGTGCCTTGAAAGCCTCAGTTTTGGAGCGTCAAAATCGACGTTTGGAGGCACAACAATCTTTTAGGGCACAAGTCCCAATTGTGGAGCCATGGGCATCAAAACAAAATTTCAAAGCACATCATGCTCTTAAGACCTTATTTTAGAGCTTGTTCCTCAAAAGCCTCAGTTTTGGAGTGTCAAAATTGAGTTTTTGAAGGCACAATGAGCTTTTAGAGTGCAAGTCTCGATTTTGGATCCACAGGCATCAAAATGTGATTTTGACACACGTCGTGGTCTTAAGACCTCATTTTAGCGCTTGTGCCTCAAAAGCTCCATTTTTAGAGTGTCAAAATTAGTGTTTATAACCATAATGATCTTTCAGGGCTCAAGTCTCGATTCTAGATCCCCAGGCATCAAAACATGATTTTGATGCATGTCATGCTCTTAGAACCTCATTTCAGAGCTTGTGCCTCAAAATCCCCAATGTTGGAACATCAAAATAAGTGTTTGGAGGCACAATGAGCTTTTGGCATGCAAGTCCTGATTTTAGAGCTTCATTCATCAAAACATGATTGTAACACACATCATGCTCTTAGGATATCATTTCAGAGCTTGTGCCTTGAAAGTATTGATTTTGGAGCATCAAAATTAATTTTTGGAGGCACAACGATATTTTGGGGCGTAAGTTGTGATTCCAGAGCCTCGAGTGTCAAAACATGATTTTGAAGCACTTCATGCTCTTAGGACCTCATTTCAAAGCTTGTGCCTTGAAAGCCCCAGTTTCAGAGTGTCAAAAACAATGTTTGGAGGCACAATGAGCTTTCAGGGCACAAGTCCTATGTTTGAAGCCATGGGCATGAAAACACAATATTTATGCATGTCATGTTTTTAGGACCTTGTTTTGTAGCTTGTTCCTCGAAAGCCCTAGTTCTATAGCATCAAAATCAATGTTTAGAGGCACAAGGAACTTTCTAGATGCAAGTCTCGATTTTGGAGCTGCGGGCGTCAAAACATGATTTTGGCACATGTCATACTCTTAGGACCTCATTTCAAAGCTTGTTCCTTGAAAGACCCAGTTTCAGAGCACCAAAATCAGTGTTTGGAGGCACAAGTATCTTTTGAAGCATCAAAATCAATGTTTGGAGGCACAACGAGCTTTCAAGGCATAAGTCCCAGTTCTAGAGCCACTCTTAGGACCTCCTTTTAGAGCTTGTTCCTTGAAAGCTCCAGTTTCAGAGCATCAAAATTAGTGTTTGGAGGCACAATGAGCTTTCAGGGTGCAAGTCCTGATTCTGGAGTCATGGGCATGAAAATGTGATTTTAACACAAGTTATGCTCTTAGGACCATGTTTCAAAGCTTGTTGCTTGAAAGCCCCAATTTCAAAGCATCAAAAATGATGTTTGGAGCCACAATGAGCTTTCATGGTGCTAGTCCCAATTCTAGAGTCATGGGTGTCAAAATAGGATTTTGATGCACGTCGTCATCTTAGGACTTCCTTTCAGAGCTTGTAGCTTGAAAGCCTTGGTTTCAGAGTGTCAAAATTGGTGTTTGTAGGCACAATAAGCTTTCTGGGTGCAAGTCATGATTCCAAAGCCGTAGGCACATTTTGATGCACATCATGCTCTTAGGACCTTGTTTCAAAGCTGGTGCCTCAAAAGCCCCAGTTTCGAAGAGAAAATTGGTGTTTGGAGACACAACAAGCTTTCAAGGTCCAAGTCTCGATTCTAGAGCAGTCGACATCAAAACATAATTTTGACACATGCCATGCTCTTAGGACCTTGTTTCAAAGCTTGTTCCTTGAAAGACTTGATTTTGGAGTGTTAAAATCAAAGTTTGGAGGTACAATGAGCTTTCAGGGTGCAAGTCCCGATTCTAGAGATGTGGGCATCAAAACATGATTTTGATACACGTCGTGCTCATAGGACCTCGTTACAGAGATCGTGCCTCAAAAGTTCCAATTTCAAAGCATCAAAATTGGTGTTTGGAGGCACAATGAGATTTCTGAGTGCAAGTACCAATTTCAAAGCTGCGAGTGTCAAACCACAATTTTGACACACGTTGTGCTCTTAGGACCTCATTTCAGAGATTTTGCCTCTAAATCTCTAGTTTTGGAGCATCAAAATCAGTGTTTGGAAGCACAACAAGCTTTCAACATGCAAGTCTAGATTTCAAAGCCGCGTGTGTCAAACCATAATTTTGATGCATGACACAATATTAGGACCACATTTTGGAGCTTGTGCCATGCAAGCCCTAGTTTTGGAGCATCAAAATCCATGTTTGTAGGCACAACAAGCTTTCGGGGTACAAGCCCCTATTCTTGATCCACTAGCATCAAAACATGATTTTGATACATGTCGTGCTCTTAGGACCTCATTTCGGAGCTTGTGCCTTGAAACCCCTAATTTTAGAGCATCAAAATCAGTGTTTGGAGTCACAGTGAGCTTTCAATGCGTAAGTCCTGATTATGGAATTGAGGGCATCAAAATGGGCTTTTGATGCACATCGTGCTCTTTGGGCCTCATTTCAAAGCTTGTGCCTCGAAAGTACCAATTTCAGACCATCAAAATTGATGTTTGGAGGCACAATGAGCTTCTGAGGCACAATTCCAGATTCAAGAGCCTTGAGCGTCAAAACATGATTTTGATGCATGTCGTGCTCTTAGGACATCATTCTGGAGCTTGTTCCTCGAAAGCCCCTAATTTGGAGCATCAAAATTGGTGTTTGGATGCACAATGATCTTTTGGGGTGCAAGTCCCGATTTTGGAGCCATGGGCATCAAAATGTGATTTTGACACACATCATGCTCTAAGGACCTCATTTTAGAGCTTGTGACTCGAAAGCTCTAGTTTTGGAGAGTCAAAATTGGTGTTTTTAGGCACAATGAGCTTTTGGGGTGCAAGTCCTAATTCCAGAGCCGCAAGCATCAAAACATGATTTTGATGCATGTTGTGCTCTTAGGACCTTATTTTGGAGTTTGTCCCTCAAAACCTCCAGTTTGGGAGTGTCAAAATTAGTGTCTCGAGGTATAACAAACTTTTGGGGTGTAAGTCTTGATTCTAGAGCCACGGGCTTCAAAATGAGATGTTGATGTACATAGTGCTCTTAAGACTATGTTTCAGAGCTTGTGCCTTGAAATCCCTAGTTTTAGAGCGTCAAAATTGGTGTTTGGAGTCACAATGAGCTTTTAGGGCCTAAGTCCCTATTCCATAACTGTGGGCATCAAAACATAATTTTGATGCTTGTCGTGCTCTTAGGACCTAGTTTCAGAGCTTGTGCCTCAAAAGCCCTAGTTTCAGAGCATCAAAATAGGTGTTTGGATGCACAATGAGCTTCCGCGGCCTATGTCCTAATTCTGGAGCTGAATTTGTCAAAACACGATTTTCATGCATGTCGTGCTCTTAGGACCTCCTTTCGGAGCTTGTGCCTTGAAAGCTCCAGTTTTGAAGCATCAAAATTGATGTTTGGAGGCACAACAAGCTGTCGAGGTACAAGTCCCAATTTTGGAGCCACAGGCATCGAAAAGCGATTATGACGCATTTTGTGCTCTCAGGACCTCTTTTTGGAGCTTTTGTCTTGAAAGCTCTTTATTTAGAGCATCAAAATCGATGTTTGGAGGCACAACAAGCTTTTAGGGTGCAAGTCCCAATTCTGGAGCCATGCACATCAAAATGTGATTTTCACACATGTTGTGCTCTTAGGAACATGTTTTGGATCTTGTTCCTAGAAAGCTCCATTTTGGGAGTGTCAAAATCTTTGTTTGGAGGCACAACAAGCTTTCGAGGTGCAAGTCTCGATTCTTAATCCTCAAGTGTCAAAATGCGATTTTGATGCACGTCATGCTTTTAGGACAATCTTTTGGAGCTTGTGCCTCACAAGCCCTAGTTTTGAAGTATTAGAATCGGTGTTTGGAGGCACAACAAGCTTTCGAGGCATAAGTCTTGATTCTAGAGCCATGGGTGTGAAAACACAATTTTGACACATGTCATTCTCTTAAGACCTCGTTTTGGGGTTTGTGCCTCAAAATCCTCAATTTCAGAGTATCAAAATCAATGTTTGAAGGCACAATGAGATTTTGGGGGTGCAAGTCACAAATCGGAAGTCGTGGGCATCAAAATGCTATTTTCACGCATGTCCTGGTGTTAGGACCTTTTTTTGGAGCTTATGCCTTGAAAGCTCTGGTTTCAGAGCATCGAAATTGGTGTTTGGAGGTGCAACGATATTTCAGGGGGCAAGTCTCAATTCTCAATTTGTGACCATCAAAACGCAATTCTGATGCAAGTCATTCTCTTAGGACCTCATTTCAGAGCTTGTGCCTCGAAAGCCCCAATTTTGAAGCATCAAAATTGGTGTTTGGAGGCACAACGAGCATTTGGGGGGCAAGCCTTGATTTAAGAGTCATGAGCATCAAAACATGATTTTGACACACATCGTGCTCTTAGGACCTCATTTTAATGCTTGTGCCATGAAAGCCCCAGTTTTGGAGCATCAAAATCAGTGTTTGGAGGCACAATGAGCTTTCAAGGCATAAATCTTGATTCTAGAGATAGAGGTTTCAAAATACGATTTTGATGCACCTCATGCTCTTAGAACCTCATTTTGGAGATTGTGCCTCAAAATCCCTAGTTTCAGAGCATCAAAAGCAGTGTTTGGAGGCACAATAATCTTTTAGTGCCCGAGTCCCGATTCCAAAACTGTAGGCATCAAAACATGATTTTGACGCATGTTGTGCTCTGAGGACCTCATTTCAAAGCTTGTGCCTCAAAAGCCTTAGTTTTGGAGAATCAAAATTGGGTTTTGGAGGCACAATTAGCTTATAGAGCGTAAATCCCAATTCTGGAGCTGCAGGTGTCAAAATGTGATTTTGATGCATGTCGTGGTCTTAGGACCTTGTTTCAGAGCTAGTGCCTCAAAAGATTTGGTTTTAGAGCATCTAAATCGATGTTTGGAGGCACAATTATCTTTTTGGGTGCAAGTCCTGATTCTGGAGTTGCGTGCTCTAAAACGTGATTTGACACACATCGTGCTCTTAGGACCTAGTTTTGGAGTGCCTCAAAATCCCCAGTTTCAGAGCACCAAAATCAGTGTTTGGAGGCAAAACAAGCTTTTGGCGCATAATTTTGATGCACATCATTCTCTTAGGGCCTCATTCCAAAATTTATGTCTCGATATCCCCAGTTTCATAGTGTCAAACTCAATATTGGGAGGCATAACGAGCTTTCAGGGTGCAACTCCTGATTCCGGAGCCATGAGCATCAAAATGCGATTTTGACAAATGTCATGCTCTTAAGACCTCATTTCATAGCTTGTGCCTTGAAAGCCCCAGTTTTGGAGCGTCAAAATCGGTGTTTGGAGGCACAACAAGATTTTAGGGAACAAGTCCCGCTTTCAGAGCCGCAGGCATGAAAAAGCGATTTTGACACACATCGTGCTCTTAGGACCACATTTTAAAGTTTGTTCCTCGAAAGCCCTAGTTTCGGAGAGTCAAAATTGATGTTTGCAGGCACAAAAAGATTTTGAGGCCCAAGTCTTGACTTTGTAGTCGGAGGTGTCAAAACATGATTTGCATGCACCTTATGCTCTTAGGACCTCATTTCGGAGCTTGTGCCTTGAAAGCCCCAATTTCGAAGCATCAAAATCGGTGTTTGGAGGAACAACGATCTTTTGGGGCACAAGTCCCAAATTTGGAGCCATGGACATCAAAATGTTATTTTGACACATGTCATGCTCTTAGGACCTCATTTCAATGATTGTGCCTTGAAAGCCCTAGTTTTGAAGCGTCAAAATCAGTGTTCGGAGGCACAACGAGCTTTTGTGGCTTAAGTCTCGATTGCGGACCCACGAACATCAAAACACTATTTTAACGCACGTAGTGCTCTTAGGACCTCATTTTGGAGCTTGTGCATTGAAAGCCCTAGTTTTGGAGTGTCAAAATCAAGTTTTGGAGGCATAATGAGCTTTTAGGGTGCAAGTCTCGATTTTAGAGACCTGGGAATCAAAACATTATTTTCATGCACGTTGTGGTCATAGGTCCTCATTTCGGAGCTTGTACCTCAAAACCTCATGTTTTAGAGCATCAAAATTGATGTTTGGAGGCAAAATGAGATTTTGGGGTACAAGTCCCAATTCCAGAGCCGTGGGCGTCAAAACGTGATTTTGACGAACATCATTTTGGAGTTGTCCCTCAAAAGCCCTAGTTTCAGAGCCTTAAAATTAGTGTTTAGAGGTAAAATGAGCTTTTAGGGAAAAAGTGTTGATTCTGAAGCTGCAAGCATCAAAATGTGATTTTGACGCACATCATGCTCTTATGACCATATTTCGGAGCTTGTGCCTTGAAAGCCCTAGTTTTAGAGCATCAAAATTGGTGTTTGGAGGAACAACGAGCTTTTAGGGCCCAAGTCTCGATTCCAGAGCCATGGGCGTCAAAACATGATTTTGAGTCACGTCATGCTTTTAGGACCTAGTTTTAGAGCTTGTGCCTTGAAAGCCCTATTTTCAAAGCATTAAAATCAATGTTTGAAGGCACAATGAGCTTTCGAGGCCTATGTCTCGATTTTGGAGCTGAGGGCATCAAAACATGATTTTGACGCATGTCATGCTCTAAGGACCTCATTCCAAAGCTCCTGCCTTGAAAGCTATGGTTTTGTAGCATCAAAATCGATGTTTGGAGGTGCAACGACCTTTCAGGGCACAAGTCTTGATTCCAGAGCCGCAGGCATCAAAATGTGATTTTGATGCATTTTGTGCTCTTAGGAATTTGTTTCAAATCTTGTGCCTCAAAAGCTCTTCTTTTAAAGTGTCAAAATTCATGTTTGGAGGCACCACAAGCTTTTAGGGTGCAAGTCCCAATTCTAAACCATGGACATCAAAACATGTTTTTGACGCACGTCGTTCTCTTAGGAACTCATTTCAGAGCTTGTGCCCCAAAAGCTCTATTTTGGGAGTGTCAAAATTGTTGTTTGGAGACAAAAAAAGATTTCAGGGTGCAAGTCTTGATTTCAAAGCCACCGGTGTCAAAACATAATTTTGACACACTTCATGCTCTTAGACCACATTTTAGAGCTTGTGCCCCATAAGCTTCCATTTCGAAGTGTCAAAATTGGTGTTTGGAGTCACAGTGAGCTTTTAGGGTGCAAGTCCCAATTCTGGAGCTTCAGGCATCAAAACATAGTTTTGACGCTTGTCAGGCTCTTATGACCTTCTTTTGAGGCTTGTGCCTTGAAAGCCCTGATTTGAGATTGTCAAAATTGGTGTTTAGAGGCACAATGAGCTTTCGGGTGCACAAGTCCCAATTTCAGAGTCATGGGCATCAAAATGCTATTTTCACGCATGTCATTCTTTTAGGACCTTGTTTCAAAGCTTTTTCCTTGAAAGCCCCAGTTTTCGAGCATCAAAATCAGTGTTTGGAGGCATTACGAGCTTTTGGGGTGTAAGTATCGATTGTAGAGCCACAGTTGTCTTTGATGCACGTTGTGATCTTAGGACCTCATTTCGGTGCTTGTGCCTTGAAAGCCCCAATTTCAGAGCATCAAAATCGGTGTTTGGAGGCATGACGAGCTTTCGGGATGTAAGTCCCGATTCCAAAGCCGTGGGTATCAAAACACTATTTTGATGCACGTCGTGCTCTTAGGACCTTGTTTCAAAGCTTTTACCTCAAAAAACCAAGTTTCAGAGTGTCAAAATTGGTGTTTGGAGGCACAACAAGCTTTCAGGAAACAAGTTCTGATTCTGAAGCCATGTCGTGCTCTTAGGACCTCATTTCAGAGTTGTGCCTCGAAAACCCCAATTTCAAAGTGTCAAAATCGGTGTTTGGAGGCACAACGAGCTCTCAAGGCACAATTGTTGATTACATAACCGTGGGCATCAAAACTTAATTTTGACACACATTTTGGAGCTTGTGCCTCAAAAGCCCCAGTTTCGAAGCATCAAAATCAATGTGTTTAGCCACAACGAGCTTTCAGGGCCCAAGTCCCAATTATGGAGTTGGGGTCATCAAAACATGATTTTGATGTACGATGTATTCTTAGGACCTCATTTTAGAGCTTGTGCCTCAAAAGGCCCAATTTCAAAGCATAAAAATCAATGTTTGGAGGCACAACAAGCTTTCAAGTTGCACGTGTCAATTTTGCAGCAATAGGCATCAAAACATGATTTTGGTGCATGTCATGATTTTAGGACCTCGTTTCAAAGCTTTTCCTTTGACACGAGGGCTTCACTAGCTAGGTAATATATTGGTGGGTTTAATATCCCATAAATGAGGGTACAATATGTTGCCTATGGTAAAAATAGGAGGCTTTTTAATTTGGGCTATGAAAAAATACAATATTTGGTGAAAATAGGGGGCTTTTAATTTAGGCTGTGTATTTGGAGGGGTGAAACCCTCCCTCTCATTTTGTTCTTTGGGTTGGGGGCCCCCACTATTCGGATAGTAGTGGTGGGATCGTCAAGAGGAGAGGGTTCTTGATAACCTTCCCTTCTAGCTTTTTGAGGGTAAGAAATAAAATTGGAATAGACAAAGATATATGTCTTGCACTTTTACTGGGTAAGGGGATAGTTGGGGGTGGGCATGTTACATGTGGAATCAATAAAGGTAAATGGGGTTTTAGGGCAATATTTTTTGAAAATAGGAGGATCCTTTAGTATGCCATGAACACACATGTTATAACCCTAGATCACTAAGTGAAAGCTCCCGCGTCCCTCAAAAGCCCCAGTTTCAGAGCGTCAAAATAGATGTATGGAGGCACAAAGAGGTTTCGAGGCGAAAGTCCCAATTTTGGAGCCGTGGGCTACAAAATGTGATTTTGACACACATCATGCTCTTAGGACCACATTTCAAAGCTTGTGCACCAAAAAACCTAATTTCAGAACCTCAAAATTGGTGTTTGGAGGCACAACAAGCTTTTGGTGCACAAGTCCTGATTCTGGAGCAGTGAGTGTCAAAATGTAATTTTGACACACATTGTGCTCTTAGGACTGCATTTCAGAGTTTGTGCCTCAAAATACCTAGTTTTACAGCATCAAAATCAATGTTTGGAGGCACAATGAGCTTTCTAGGTGAAAGTCCCAATTTTGGAGCCAGGGATGTCAAAACATGATTTTGACGCATGACGTGCTCTTAGGATGTCATTTTATAACTTGTGCCTTGATAGCCCCGGTTTCGGAGAGTCAAAATTGATGCTTGAAGGCACAACAAGATTTCAAGGTGCAATTCTCGATTTAGGAGACGCGAGCATCAAAATGCGATTTTGACAAATGTCATGCTCTTAGGACCTCCTTTTAGATCTTGCATCTTAAAAGCCCTGGTTTTAGAGCGTCAAAATTGGTGTTTTGAGGCACAACAAGCTTTCGGTGCACAAGTCCCAACTCCTCAACCGTGGGTGTCAAAACATGATTTTGATGCATGCCATGCTCTTAGGACCTCTTTTCGGATCTTGTGCCTCGAAAGCCCTAGTTTCAGAGCATCAAAATCAGTGTTTGGAGGCACAATGAGCTTTAAGGGCCAAAGTCTTGATTCTAGAGCTGGGGGCGTCAAAATGCCATTTTAACACATGTCGTTCTCTTAGGACCACTTTTCAAAGGTTGTGCCTTGAAAGCCTCAATTTCAGAGCATCAAAATTGATTTTTGGAGGCACAATGAGCTTTTGGGGGGAAAGTCCTAATTCGAGAGTCGTCGGCATCAAAATGCAATTTTGACATGTGTCGTGCTCTTAGGACCTCATTTTGGAGCTTTTGCGTTGAAAGCCCTAGTTTTGAAGAGTCAAAATCGGTGTTTGGAGGCACAACTTGCTTTCAGTCCCCAAGTCTTGATTCTAGAGTCGGGGCCATCAAAACATGATTTTGACACACATTGTGCTCTTAGGACCTCATTTCGGAGTTGTACCTCAAAAGCCCCAATTTCAAAGTGTTAAAATCAGTGTTTGAAGGCACAATGATCTTTCGGGGTGCAAATTTGTATTTTAGAACCGCAAGCGTCAAAATGCAATTTTGATGCATGTCGTGCTCTTAGGACCTCGTTTCGGAGCTAGTGCCTCAAAAGCTCCAGTTTTTTAGTGTCAAAATCAATGTTTTGAGTCACAAAGAGATTTCGAGGCCCAAGTACCGATGCATTTTGTGCTCTTAGGACCTTGTTTAAGAGCTTGTGCCTCAAAGGTCTTGGTTTTTTAGCATCAAAATTGATGTTTGGAGGCACAATGAGATTTTGGGGTGCAAGTCCCGATTCAAAAGTCACGGGCGTCAAAACACAATTTTGACACATGAAGTTCTTTTAGGACCTCATTTCAAATCTTGTGCCTTGAAAGCCCCAATTTTGGAGCATCAAAATTGATCTTTGGAGGCACAACAAGGTTTTGCCATGCAAGTCCCTATTTTGGAGTCGTGGGCATCAAAACGCTATTTTGACACACGCCATGCTCTTAGTGTTGGATATTGTTGGGAATTGCTACTGCTAGGATATGTTTTTGTCATTGATGTCAACATATTCATGTGATTTTCTCTGGTATTTGCAGATTGATCATATCATATGATTCAGTTTTGCAGTTTTGTTTTGTTGATCACTATTTTACAGAGTTCAGTATTTCCTCTGGAATATTCTGGTGTGATCAGATCTTGTGCTGAGATTTTGGGATATTGTTTGGGATGATCTTTTGTATCTTCATTTTATATGGATTGTGATTTAGTGCTCTTCAAGTTATCTTTCTTCGTGACGGTTGCTAATTGGCTGTATTCTTGAGTTCCAAACGTTGACAGATGAAGATTTGATAAGTGGTATTGGTGCAGCTATTTCTTATGATTCTAACATGCTTGTTGGTGTTTCCTAGTCACGTCCTATTTGTTTTGGTGATCCACATTGATCGTTGTGCAATTTTTTGGTGGTTTTCATGAATCGGTGATAATTTTTATGTTATGCAGTATTTTTGGAGGTGTAGCGTGTTGTGGTTGATCTTAGCATGATTTCTGATGGAGTTGAGCATTTGGGAATTTGAATTAGGTCCATGTAATTTCATCTAAATCATTATATTGGTTCAGTGGTCGATCTTTGTATGGTGTAATGTAATTTTGTAATTGTGAGTTGAGGGTTTAGCCGACCTTGTTGTCAAGGTTGATGATTTGTATATATATTATTAGAGAGAGGATTATGTGAGAACAAGTGATTCATCCTTTGGTGTTGTGATTGAGGAGAGATTGGTGTTGCTGAGAAGACAACTATGCCTAATTGAAACTGTAATCAATAATTTGGAGATGCTATTCATTTAGTTCATTCCTTCCAGATTGTAGTCTAAATCTTGTTGTAAGTCAGTGAGACTATCCTGAGGGTTGTTTCCTTCCAAGCCATTATCTTTTGACCAATGAGATCTAGGTAGTGTTCCTGAATGTATGTGCATTCCCCATTGTAATATTTTCACATACTACTATAGAGTATCATCTTACTGTGGGTAGTTTCCCATCGTATTTTGTCCCTTAACCGGGTTTTCCACATCAAAATCTTGGTGCTGTGTGTTGTGCTTTCAAATTGCTTATCTTTATTATTACTACACTTTATTAGATCTTATTTTGTAGTTAAGTTTGTTGATTCAGTGAAAACTAATTCACCCCTCCCTCTCAGTTTTCCTCCTCTTTTCTGCTAACAATTGGTATCAAAGCTAGATCCTCCAGATGAATCTTAACCGCTTGAGGAGATCCGAGATTGTAGCTGCAGGTGTTATCTTTAAGAAGGATAGCCTGAGATTTGATGGAAGTAACTATGCTATATGAAAGAAAAGAATGGAAGTGCACTTGAAATGTCTTGGAGAATATTACAGGAAGATTACAAAGAATGCCTATTCTACTCCTCTAAATGGACCGGTTACTACTAATGAGATCAAGGAAGCTGAACATAATATAAGAGTGAAGGAAGAATTGCTTAGTGCCTTAATTGATACTATGATGAAAATATAATGGGACTTTCAACCACACATGAGATATGGGAGAAGATTGAAATCCTGTATGATGGTGATAAATAAGTGAAGGTTTCTAAGCTACAGAATTTGAAAGGAAAGTATGAGATGTTGAAGATGGGAGATGATGAGAACATACACTCTTTCATGGCTAAGGTGAATGACCTTGTCCTAGTTACCAGATGTGTTGGTGGAACCCTTGAAGAAGATGAAATAGTTGCTAAGATACTGAGATCTTTGCCTCCTTCTTATAAACATAAGGTTGCTGCTATTGATGAAACACAAAGTGTGACTATAGTGACAAGAGATATGGTAGTTGGAAATATTGATACATTTGAGCTAAGTTAATTTGGAGAATCACATGGAAAGTCTGAGACAAAATTTACAGCATCAACATCTGTATTCGGAAAGAAGAAGTATGATCCTGAAGAATACAAAATATCTAGATATGAAAGAGAAAGAAGAGAGATGGAAGAGCAAGAAAAAGAGCTGGATGAACTTGAAGCATTGATTGCCTAAAGATTGCCTAAAGGAGTTGGTAATTTTCCTCTGAAATGTTTCTCTTGCAATAAGATAGGACACTTTTCTTCTAGATGAAATGTTTCTCTTGCAATAAGATAGGACACTTTGCTTCTATATGCTCGAAGAGAATGGCTAAGTATGAGAGGCATAATAAGTTTGATAACCATGATAGGAATGATAGATATGAGAAGCATGAGAAGTATGACAAGCCTTACAAGTCTAACTAGAAGTATAGAAATCAGAAGAACTATTATTATGCTTCTGATGAAGATATCGTAGATGATGAATCTGAAGGTGATGAAGTTGTGTTTCTTTCCATTAAGGAATATGGACCTGTACCTATTAATTCCACTAGCTGTACTATTGAGGAGAAAGCTTTAGCTGCTAAAGTTGAAGAGAAAGATGAATAGGTGATTGACAATGGTTGTTCACATCATATGACCGGTGATAAAAGAAAATTTTGTGAGTATGAAAAGATATGATAGTGGAATAGTTAGATTTGGAGATGATAAAGCCTACGTGATCTATGGGAGAGGTTTTATCTCTTTTCATGGTAAGGATAACATTGATGATGTCTTGTATGTTGAAGGTTTGAAGAATAATCTTTTGAGTGTTGGACAAATGGTTGATAAAGGTTTTGATCTATAATTGAAGAATGGAAAATACAAAATCCTAAATGCCTCCGATATAGAGATTGCATCTGGAACTAAGACTGAAGGTAACATTTTTCATTTGAATGCTGGTGAGAAAAGTTATTTGATTGCTCAAATTGATGAAATTTGGTTGTGGCATAGGAGAATGTGTCATGTAAATTTTGATTCAATGATGAAGATCTATTCTACACAAGCTATTAGATATCTGCCTAAGATTGTTAAGCAAGCTAATCCGATATGTAAAGAATATCAATTGGGTAGGCAAACAAGAATTTCTTTCGAGAGCAAGTAGTATACATCCGATGGATTGCTAGATCTTGTGCATACTGACTTGTGTGGACCTACAAATGTTAGAAGTGTGCAGGGTGATGAATATTTCATGTTGCTAATTGATGATTATTCTAGGATGATGTGGGTTGTCTAATTGAAGGAGAAATCAAAAGCATTGGACAAGCTCAAGATATTCAAAGCAAATGTGGAAACTGTCTAGACTGAAGGTGAAGTGTTTGAGATCTGATAGAGGTGGAGAATGATGTTCCACTGACTTCAATTCATTATGTGAGAAGCATGGAATCAAAAGACAATTATCTACTCCTAGAACCCCTCAGTAAAATGGAGTTGTTGAAAAGAAGAACATAACTATCTTGGATGTTGCAATGACTATGTTTATTGAAGGGATTGTTCCAAAGATCTACTGGAGAGAAGCTATTAGCATTGTTGTTTATACATTCAACATAGTTCATATTAAAGGTGATACCAGTAAGACTCCTTATGAATTATGGTTTGGTCATGTTCCTATTCTGAGATATTTTAAATTATTTGGTAGCAAATGCTATATGAAGAGAGATGAGGATATAGGAAATTTTGATGCTATAAGTGATGAAGGAACTTTCTTGGGATATTCTACAAAGAGAAAAGCCTACCATTGCTACAATAAGAGACTGAGGAAGATAGTGAAAAATGCAAATGTGAAGGTGGATGGAAACCTTGGAAAAGAGATTAGAGCATGTGGATATGATGATGGTCAACATGTTGCTTTAACCCTTGTTCGGACTGAATAACCTAAGAAGATAGATTCGGTAGAGACAGTTAACCCAAATGTTGCTGCTGTCGGTGAAGAGGTGCAGGAACCTAAAAAATTAGAACAATCAAAAGACTATGAGGTATGTAAGATTGAATCATTCTGAAAATCAGATTATTGGTGATAAGAATAAAGGTGTGATGACTAGAAGAAGGTTAGCTACTGAATA
Organism: Cryptomeria japonica; assembly: GCF_030272615.1. Lineage (NCBI taxonomy): Eukaryota > Viridiplantae > Streptophyta > Pinopsida > Cupressales > Cupressaceae > Cryptomeria > Cryptomeria japonica. The sequence goes on along the minus strand of NC_081411.1, from coordinate 466,487,505 downwards.
AGTATGTTTGATTTCTAAAGTTGAACCCACAAATGTTGTTGAAGCTTGTAAAGATGAAAATTGGATGAGAGCTATGGAAGAGAATTAGATTTGAATAAAAAGAATGACACATGGGAGCTTGTTCCTAGGCCTAAGAATAAAAATGTTTTTGGTACTAAATGGGTATTCAAAAACAAATTGAAAGAAGTCAATGAAGTTTTCAGAAATAAAGCTAGATTGGTATGCGAGAGATATTCACAGAAAGAAGGAATTGATTATCAGGAGACTTTTGCTCTGGTGGCCAGACTTGAAGTTGTTAGGTTGTTGCTTTCATATGTTGCTTATAAAGATTTCAAGGTATATTAGATGGGTGTCAAATTTGCCTTTTTGAATGGCAATCTTGAGGAAGAAGTCTAGATTGAGAAACCTAATGGATTTTCATTATCAGATGATGGAGACATGGTATGTAAACTGAAGAAAGCTCTCTATGGATTGAAGCAATCCCCTAGAGCTTATTATGCTAGAATAGATAAATATTTATTGAAATTGGGATTTAAGAAAGGTGTTGTTGTTAGTAATATGTACTTTAAGATTGAGAATGATAACATCTTGATTGTTGAAGTCTTTTTTGATGATATTATCTTTGGAGGAGATGATGACTTGAGCATGAAGTTTGTCAGTTATATACAAAAAGAATTTGAGATGTCTATGATTGGTGAGATGAAATTTTTCTTAGGTTTGCAAATTTCACAGACTAGAAAAGGTATATTCATATCTCAAACTAAGTATGTGAAGGAATTACTCAAGAAGTTTGGGTTGGATGACTCCAAACTAATTGGAACTCCTATGGTGACTGGCTATAAATTGTCTAAGAATGATGAATCTTTGAAAGCTAATCAGAGTTTGTATAGATCTAAGTTTGGTGGACTGCTATATCTTACACATACTAGACCAGACATTATGCATTTTGTGTGGACTACTGGTGGAGTATTCCTTTTGGGAAAGAAGTTGGTTTCATGGACCAGTAAGAAACAAAATTCAATGTCCTTATCTACTACTGAAGCTAAGTATATTGTTGCTATTAGTATTTGCACTCAGGTAGTTTTGATGAAGAAAATGTTGAAGGATATCAGAAATCTATTATTAACCTATTGTTATATACTGTGATAATTCTAGTTCTATTAACATGTCAAAGAATCTAGTGCAATATTCAAAGACTAAGCATGTGTCAATCAAATATCATTACTTGAGAGAGAAAGTCAATGAAGAGAAGGTGAAGTTGGAGTATGTATTTACAAAGGAACAAATAACCGATATTTTTCACTAAGCCTTTGCCTACAGATACATTTGTCTATTTGAGAGACAATTTAGGGGTATCTACCCCTCCTATTGAGAACTAGATGCATTGAGTTGCATCAATCCGGTGGACTTTAGAGCCTTATCTTTTTATCGAGATTTATGAGTTGGTGTTGCTCCTCTTGTGGAGTAGTCTATTGACTAGGTTGTGTGTCTCAGGGGGAGAGAGAATCATGAGTTAAGTTTTTTGTTTTGAGATCTTTGGCATTTCTATCTAAGGGGGAGAGAGATCATGTGAAAAATTTCTTTATATGTCTTGCTCTTAGGGGGAGTTTGTTGGACATATCTTCTTTCTTTACATTGACTATTTTTCACATTCATATGATGCCATCAATGCCAAAGGGGGAGATTGTTGGATATTATTGGGCATTGTTTCTTCTAGGATATGTTGTTTTCAATGATGTCAACATATTCCTGTGATTGGCTCCAATGTTTGTAGATTGATCATATCATGTTTTGCAATTTTGTTTTGTTGATCACTGTTTTAAAGAGTTCGATATTTCCTCTGGCATATTCTGGTGTGATAAGATCTTGTAATGATATTTTGGGATATTGTTTGGGATGGTCTTGTATATCTTCTTTTAAGATGGATTGTGATTTGGTTCTCCACAAGTTATCTTTCTTTGTGACAGTTGTTGATTGGCTATATTCTTGAGTTTCAGACATTGACAGATGACAATTTGATAAGTGGTGGTGGTGCAACTATTTTTTTATGATTCTAACATGCTTGCTAGTGTTTCCTAGTCATGTCCTATTTGTTATGGTGATCCACATTGATTGTTGTGCGATTTTTTGGTGGTTTTCATGAACCAATGATGATTTTTCATGTTATGCGATATTTCTGGTGGTGTAGCGTGTTACGATTGATCTTGGCATGATTTTTGATGGAGTTGAGCATTTGGGAATTTGAATTAGGTCCATGTTTTGTCATGTAAATCATTATATTGGTCTGGTGGTTGATATTTGTATCATGTGATGTAATTTTATAATTGTGAGTTGAGGGTTTAACTGACCTTGTTGTCAAGGTTGATGATTTGTATATATAAGTGATATATTCATGTAATTTAGGTGTTAAGGTTGTGTCTATATTATTAGAGAGTTTAATGTGTGAACAAGTGATTCATCCTTCAGTTTTGTGATTGAGGAGAGATTGGTGTTGCTAACAAAACATCTATGCTTAACCAGAACTGTAATCAGGCATTTGGAGATGTTATTCCTTCAGTTCATTCCTTCTGAATTGTAGTCTGAATCTTGTTGTAAGTCAGTGAGACTTCCCTGAGGGTTGTTTCCTTCTAGTCCATTATCTTTTGAGCAGTGAGCTCTAGGCAGTGTGCCTGAATGCATGTGCATTCCCCATTGGAATATTTTCACATGCCTATTGCACAATATCATCTTATTGTGAGTAGGTTCCCACCATGGATTTTTCCTTAATCGGGTTTTTCATGTCAAAATCTTGGTGTTGTGTGTTATTCTTTCAAATTGCTTATCTTTATTATTACTACAGTTTAACAGATCTATTTTTTAGTTAAGTTTGTTGATCCGGTGAAAACCGATTCACCCCCCCACCTCTTATTTTTCCTCCTCTTTTTTGCTAACACGTAGGACCTCATTTTGGAGCTTATGCCTTGAAAGCCCTCATTTTGGAGTGTCAAAATCAGTGTTTGGAGGCACAACAAGCTTTTGATATGCAAGTCCCAATTTTGGAGCCATGGCTATCAAAACTTGTTTAGGAAGCACAAGTTTGAAAATGATGATTTGGGAGTATGATAAGTTTCATAATTGTGCTTTAATATTCATGGCTTTGAAATCAAAACTTACATTTTCAAGATTTTGCCTCCAAACACACATTTTGATGCCTCAAAACTTGCGTTTAGGAAGCACAAGCTTGAAAATCATGATTTGGGAGTACAATAAGATTCATCATCATTCTTTCATGTTCGTGGCTTCAAAATAATAACTTGCATTTTCAATCTTATTGTGCCTCCAAACACCCATTTTCATTCTTAAAGACTTTCATTTAGGAATAAAAAGCTTCAAAATGATGATATGGGAGTATGATAAGTTTCATAATCATTCTTTCATGCTTGTGACTTCAGAATCAGAACTTGCAATTTCAAGCTTGTTGTGCATCCAAACACCTATTTTGATGCTTCAAGACATGCGTTTAGGAAGAACAATCTTGAAAATGATGATTTGGGATTATGATAAGTTTCATAATCATGGTTTAATGTTTGTGGCTTCAAAATCAGAACTTGCATTTTTAAGCTTGTTTTACCTCCAAACACACATTTTGATTCTTCAAAACTTGCGTTTAAGAATCACAAGCTAGAAAATGATGATTTGGGATTACAATAAGTTTCATAATCACGCTTTGATGTTCGTGGAAGTGAAATCAAAACTTGTATTTTCAAGCTTGTGTTTAGGAAGCAGAAGCTTGAAAATGATGATTTAGGAGTGCGATAAGTTTCATAATTGCGCTTTAATGTTCATGGCTTTAGAATCAAAACTTGCATTTTCAAACTTGTGTTACATCTAAATACACATTTTGATGCTTCAAAACTTGGATTTAGGAAGCACAAGCTTGAAAATGATGATTTGAGAGTACGATAAGTTTCATAATCATGTTTTTCATGTCATTGGCTTCAAAATCAGAACTTGTATTTTTAAGCTTGTGTCCCATCCAAACACACATTTTGATGCTTCAAAACTTGGTTTTCGAAAGCACAAGATTGAAAATGATAATTTGGGAGTATGATATGTTTCATAATCACTCTTTTATGTTCGTGGCTTTGAAACTATAAGATTAAAGAATGATTATGAAACTTTTTGTATTCCCAAATTATCATTTTGAATCTTGTGCTTCCTAAATGCAAGTTTTCAAGCAACAAATTATGTGTTTGGAGGTGCAACAAGCTTGAAAATCAAAGTTCTGACTCTGAAGCCACGAGCATGAAAGTGCAATTATGAAACTTTTTTGTACTCCCAAATCATCATTTTCAACCTTATTCTTCCACAATGCAAGTTTTGAAGCATCAAAGTGGGTATTTGGAGGTACAACAAGCTTGAAAATGAAAGTTCTGATTCCGAAGATACAAACATGAAAGCATGATTATGATACATATCGTACTCCTGAATCATCATTTTGAAGCTTTTGATTCCTAAATGAAAGTTTTCAAGCAGAAAAATGTGTGTTTGTAGGTACAACAAGATTGAAAATGAAAATTCTGATTCCAAAGCCATGAGCATGAAAGTTCGATTATGAAACTTATCGTACTCCCAAATCATCATTTTCAAGCTTGTTCTTCCTAAACACAAGTTTTGAAGCATCAAAGTGGGTGTTTGGAGGTATAACAAGCTTGAAAATGAAAGTTTTGATTCTGAAGCTACAGAAATGAAAGCCCAATTATGATACTTATCGTATTCCCAAATCATGATTTTCAAGCTTGTACTTTCTAAACACAAGTTTTTAAGCATCAAAATGTGTGTTTGGAGGTAACATAAGCTTGCAAATGCAAGTTCTGATTCTGAAGCCACGAAGACTAAAGCACAAATTTGGAATTTGTCATACTCACAAATCATCATTTTCAAGATTGTGCTTCCTAAACACAAGTTTTGAAGCATCAAAATGGGTGTTTGGAAGTAACACGATCTTGAAAATGCAAGTTCTGATTTTGAAGCCACGAACATGAATGCATGATTATGAAACTTATCATACTCTCAAATCATCATTTTCAAGCTTCTGCTTCCTAATTGCAAGTTTTTAAGCATCAAAATGTGTGTTCGCAGTCACAACAAGCTTGAAAATGCAAGTTCTGATTCCGAAGCCACCAACACTAAAGTGTGATTACAAAACTTATCATTCTTTCAAATCATTATTTTCAAGCTTGTGCTTCCTAAATGCAATTTGAAGCATCAAAATGTGTGTTTGGAGGTAACACAAGCTGAAAATGCAAGTTTTGATTTCAACTCCATGAACACTAAAGCACAATTATAAAACTTATCATACTCCCAAATCATCATTTTCAAGATTGTGCTTCCTAAACGCAAGTCTTGAAGCATCAAAATGTCTACTTGGTGGTAACACAAGCTTTAAAATGCAAGTTCTAATTCCAAAGAAATGAACATTAAAGCATGATTATGAAACTTATCATACTCCCAAATTCTCATTTTCAAGCTTATGCTTTCTAAACAAAAGTTTTGAAGCATAAAAATGTGTGTTTGGAGGTAATATAAGCTTTAAAATGCAAGTTCCGACTCTGCTATGACCATTAAAGAATGATTATAAAATTTATCGTACTCATAAATCATCATTTTCAATCTTGTGCTTCCTAAACGAAAGTATTGGAACATCAAAATGTGTGTTTGGAGGTAACACAAGCTTGAAAATGCAAGTTTTGATTTTGAATCCATGAACAAGAAAGCATGATTATGAAACTTATCGTACTCCCAAATCATCATTTTCAAGCTTTTTCTTCTGAAACAAAACTTTTGAAGCATCAAAATCGATGTTTGGAGGCACAACAAACTTGAAAATGCAAGTTCTAATTCCAAAGCTACGAACATGAAAGCTTGATTATGATACTTATCATACTCCCAAATCATCATTTTCAAGCTTGTGCTTCCTAAATGCAAGTTTTTAAGCATTAAAATGTGAGTTTCGAGGCAACATAAGCTTGAAAATGCAAGTTCTGATTTTGAAGCCACGAACATTACAATGCAATTATGAAACTAGTCGTACTCCCAAATCATCACTTTCAAACTTGTGCTCCCTAAACGCAAGTTTTGAAGCATCAAAATGGGTGTTTAGAGGTAACACAAGCTTGAAAATACAAGTTTTGATTCCGAAGCTAGGAATGCGAATGCACGATTATGAAACTTATCATACTCCTAAATCATCATTTTCAAGCTTGTGCTTCCTAAATACAAGTTTTGAAGCATCAAAATGTGTGTTTGGAGGCACAACAAGTTGTAAAATGAAAGTTTTGATTTTGAAGCCTCGAACATTAAAGAAATATTATGAAACTTTTCGTACTCCCAAATTATTATTTCAAGTTATACTTCCCAAACACAAGTTTTGAAGTGTCAAAATGTGTGTTTGGAAGTAACACAAGCTTGAAAATGCAAGTTTTGATTCTGAATCCATGAACATTATAGCACGAATATGAAACTTAACATATTCCCAGATCATCATTTTCAAGCTTGTTCTTTCTAAACACAAGTTTTAAAGCATAAAAATGTGTGTTTTGAGGTAGCACAAGCTCAAAAATGAAAGCTCGAATATAAAACTTATTGTACTCCCAAATCATTATTTTCAAGCTTATGCTTCATAAACACAATTTTTGAAGCATCAATATTTGTGTTTGGAGGTAACACAAGCTTGAAAATGCAATTTCTAATCCCAAAGCCACAAACATTCAAGCACGATTATGAAACTTATCCTAATCCTAAATCATCATTTTATAACCTGTGCTTCCTAAACACAAGTTTTGAAGCATCAAAATGTGTGTTTGGAGGTAACACAAGCTTGAAAATACAAGTTCTAATTCTGTAACCACGAACATGAAAGCATGACTATGAAACTTACCGTACACCCAAACCATCATTTTCAAGATTCTGCTTCCTAAACACAAGTTTTGAAGAATCAAAATATGTGTTTGTAGGTAACACAAGCTTGAAAATGCAACTGATTTCGAAGCTACAAACATTCAAGCATTATTGTGAAACTTATCGTACTCCCGAATCATCATTTTCAAGCTTCTGCATGCTAAAAGCAAGTTTTGAAGCATCAAAATGTGTGTTTGGGAGTAACACAAGTTTGAAAATGCAAGTTCTAATTATGAAGTCATGAACATATAAGAGCAATTATGAAGCTTATCATACTACCAAATCATCATTATGAAGCTTGTGCTTTCTAAATGCAAGTTTTCAAGCAACAAAATGTGTGTTTGAAGGTAACACACGATTGAAAATGCAATTTTTGATTCTGAAGCCAAGAACATTAAAGCGCGATCACAAAACTTACTGTACCAAATCATCATTTTCAAGCTTGTGTTACCTCAAGACACACATTATGATTCTTCAAAAATTGCATTTAGGAAGGACAAGCTTGAAAATGATGATTTGGAAGTACGATAAGTTTGATAATCGTTCTTTAATGTTCATGGCTTCAGAATCAGAATTTGCATTTTCAAGCTTGTTTTACCTCCAAACACACATTTTGATGCTTCAAAACTTGCGTTTAGGAAGCGCAAGCCTGAAAATGATGATTTGGGAGTACGATAAGTTTCATAATCGTACTTTCATGTTCATTGCTTTAAAATCAAAACTTTCATTTTCAAACTTGTGTTACCTCGAAACACACATTTTGATGCTTCAAAACTTGAATTTAGGAAGAACAAGCTTCAAAATACTGATTTGGGAGTATAATAAGTTTCATAGTCATCTTCTAATGTTCGTGGCTTCAGAATTAGAACTTGCATTTTCAAGCTTGTGTTACCTCCAAAAACACATTTTAATGCTTCAAAACTTGTGTTTATGAAGCACAAGCTTGAAAATGATGATTTGGGAGTACGATAAGTTTCATAATTGCGCTTCAATATTTGTGGCTTCGTTATCAAAACTTGCATTTTCAAGCTTGTGTTACCTCCAAACACACATTTTCATACTTCTAAACTTGTGTTTAGGAAGCGCAAGCTTGAAAATGATGATTTGGTAATACAATGTTTCATAATCGGTCTTTAATGTTCGTGGATTCAAAATCAGAACTTGCATTTTCAAACTTGTGTTACCTCCAAACACACATTTTGATTCTTCAAAACTTGCATTTATGAACCACAATTTTGAAAATGATGATTTGGGAGTACGATAAGTTTCATAATCACGCTTTCATGTTCATCTCTTTGGAATAAAAAATTTCACTTTCAAGCTTTTGCTACCTCCAAACAAACAATTTGATGCTTCAAAACTTGCGTTAAGGAAGCACGAGCTTGAAAATGATGATTTTGGAGTACGATAAGTTTCATAATCACGCTTTAATGTTCATTGCTTCAGAATCAAAACTTGCATTTTCAAGCTTGGGTTAACTCCAAACACACATTTTAATACTTCAAAACTTGTGTTTAGGAAGCACAATCTTGAAAATGATGATATGGGAGAAGCATAAGTTGCATAATCACGCTTTCATGTCTGTGGCTTCAGAATCAAAACTTGAATTTTCAATCTTGTTGTGCCTCCGAGCACACATTTTGATGCTTCAAAACATGCGTTTAGGAAGAACAAGTTTGAAAATGATGATTTGGGAGTATGATAGGTTTCATAATCACACTTTTATCTTCATGACTTTATAATCTGAACTTGCATTTTCGAGTTTTTCTGTGTCCAAACACCCATTTTGAAACTTATCATACTCCAAAAGCATCATTTTCAAGCTTGTTCTTCTTAAACACAATTTTTGAAGCATCAAAATGTGTGTTTGGAGCTAACACAATCTTGAAAATACAATTTTTGATTCCAAAGCCATGAACATTAAAGCGCGATTATGAAACTTATCATACTCGCAAATCATCATTTTCAAGCTTGTTCTTCGTAAACACAAGTTTTGAAGCTTCAAAATGTGTGTTTGGAGGTAACACAAGTTTGAAAATGAAAAGTTATGATTCTAAAGCCACGAACATTAAAGTGTGATTATGAAACTTATCGTACTCCCAAATCATCATTTTCAAGCTTGTGCTTCCTAAACACAAATTTTGAAGCATCAAAATATGTGTTTGGAAGTAACAAGCTTGAAAATTCAAGTTCAAATTTTGAAGCCATGATCATGAAAGCGTGATTATGAAACTTATCGTTCTCCCAAATCATCATTTTCAAGCTTGTGCTTCCTAAACACAAGTTTTCAAGCATCAAAATATGTGTTTGGAGGCACAACAAGCTTGAAAATGCAATTTCTGATTCTAAAGCCATGAACATGAAAGTGTGATTATGAAACTTATCATACTCCCAAATCATCATTTTCAAGCTTGTGCTTCCTAAACAAGTTTTGAAGCATCAAAATTGATGTTTTGAGGCACAACAAGCTTGAAAACACAAGTTCTGATTCTGAAGCTATGAACATTAAAGCATGATTATTATAATTATCGTACTCCCAAATCATCATTTTCAAACTTGTGCTTCCTAAATTCAAACATCAAAATGGGTGTTTGGAGGTAACACAAGCTTGAAAATGCAAGTTTCGATTTTGAAGGCACGAACATGAATGCATGATTATGAAACTTATCATACTCCCAAATCATCATTTTCAAGATTGTGCTTCCTAAACGCAAGTTTTCAAGCATCAAAATGTGTGTTTGGGGGTAACACAAGCTTGAAAATGAAAGTTTTGATTCTGACGCCACGAACATTAGAGCACAAATATGAAACTTGCCGTACTCCCAAATCATCATTTTGAAGTTCGTGCTTCCTAAATGCAAGTTTTGAACAATTAAAATGTGTGTTTGGGGGTAGCACAAGCTTGAAAATGCAAGTATGATTTCAAAACAATGAACATTAAAGCGCGATTATGAAACTTATCATACTCCCAAATTATTTCAAGATTGTGCTTCCTAAATGCTAGTTTTGAAGCATCAAAATGTGTGTTTGCTGGTAACACAAGGTTGAAAATGCAAGTTCTAATTCCAAAGCCACGAACATTAAAACTCAGTTATGAAACTTGTCGTAATATTAAATCATCATTTTCACACTTGTGCTTCCTAAACAATAGTTTTGAAGTATCAAAATGTGTGTTTGTAGGTAACATAAGCTTGAAAATGCAAGTTCAAATTCTATAGCCAAAAAATGAAAGTGCGATTATGAAACTTATCATACTCCCAAATCATCATTTTCAAGCTTGTGCTTCCTAAACACAAGTTTTGAAGCATCAAAATGTGTTTTTGAAGGTAAAACAAATTTGAAAATGCAAGTTTTGATTTCGAAGCCACGAACATTAAAGCATTGTCATGAAAACTTATCGTACTCTCAAATCATCATTTTCAAGCTTGTGCTTCCTAAACGCATATTTTGAAGCATAAAAATGTGTGTTTGGAGGTACAAAAAGCTTGAAAATGTAAGTTTTGATTCTGAAGACAGCAACATGATAGTGCGATTATCAAACTTATAGTACACCCAGATCATCATTTTCAAACTTGTGCTTTCTAAACGCAAGTTTTGAAGCATCAAAATGTGTGTTTGGAGGTAACACAATTTTGAAAATACAAGTTTTGATTCCTAATCCATGAACATGAAAGTGCGATTATGAAATATATCATACTCCTAAATCATCAGTTTCAACCTTGTGCTTCTTAAACACAAGTTTTGAAGCATCAAAATGTTTATTTGGAGGTAACACAAGCTTGAATATGCAAGTTCTAATTTCTAAGCCATGAATATGAAAGTGTGATTATGAAACCTATCTTACTCCCAAATCATCATTTTCAACCTTGTGCTTCCTAAACACAAGTTTTGAAGCAACAAAATGTGTGTTTGGAGGCACAACAAGCTTGAAAGTACAAGTTTTGGTGCCAAAGCTACGGACATGGAATTTCAATTAATAAACTTATTGTACTCCCAAATCATCATTTTCAACCTTGTGCTTCCTACACACAAGTTTTGAAGCAACAAAATGTGTGTTTAGAGGCACAACAAGCTTGAAAGTGCAAGTTTTGGTGCCAAAGCTACAGACATGGAATTTCAATTATTAAACTTATTGTACTCCCAAATCATCATTTTCAAGCTTGTGCTTCCTAAACTAAAGTTTTGAAGCATCAAAATGTGTGTTTGGAGTTAACACATAAGCTTGAGAATGCAAGTTCTGATTCTGAAGCCACCAACATTAAATCATGATTATGAAACTTATCGTACTCCCAAACCATAATTTTCAAGATTGTGCTTCCTAAATGCAAGTTTTGAAGCATCAAAATGTGTGTTTGGAGGCACAAGATTGAAAATCCAAGTTCTTATTCCAAAGCCATAGACATGAAAGCATGATTATGAAACTTATCGTATTTCAAAATCATCATTTTCAAGGTTGTGCTTCCTAAACGCAAGTTTTGAAGCATCAAAATGTATGTTTGGAGGTAGCACAAGCTTGAAAGTGAAAGTTTTATTTTGAATCCATGAACACTAAAGTGTGATAATGAAACTTATTGTACTCCTAAATCATCATTTTCAAACTTCTACTTCCTAAATACAAGTTTTGAAGCATCAAAATGTGTGTTTGGAGGTAACACAAGCTTGAAAATGCAAGTTTTGATTCCGAACAAAAGAACATTAAAGCGAGATTATGAAACTTATCATACTCCCAAATCATCATTTTCAAGCTTGTGCTTCCTAAACATAAGTTTTGAAACATCAAAATGTATGTTTGGAGGTAACACAAGCTCAAAAATGTAAGTTCTGATTCTAAAGCCACGGACATGAAAGAGAAATTATGAAGCTTATCATACTCCCAAATTATCATTTTAAATCTTGTGCTTCCTAAACACAAGTTTTGAAGCATAAAAATGGGTGTTTGGTGGCACAACAAGCTTGAAAATGCAAGTTCTGATTCTGAATCCACAAACATGAAAGCATGATTATGAAACTTATCGTACTCCCAAATCATCATTTTAAAGCTTGTGCTAACTAAATGCAAATTTTGAAGCATCAAAATGGGTGTTTGGAGGCAGAAAAAGGTTGAAAATGATGATTTGGGAGTATGATAAGTTTCAAAATGTGTGTTTAGAGGTACAAGAAGCTTGAAAATGCAAGTTCTGATTATGAAGCCAAGAACATGAAAGCATGATTATTAAACATATCGTACCCCCAAATCATCATTTTCAAGCCAGGGGTTCATAAACGCAACTTTTGAAGCTTCAAAATGTGTGTTTGTAGATAACACAAGCTTTAAAATGCAACTTCTGATCCCAAAGAGGTGAACACAAAAGCACAATTATGAAACTTATCATACTCCCAAATCATCATATTCAAGCTTGTGCTTCCTACATGCAAGTTTTGAATAGTCAAAATGTGTGTTTAAACGTAACACGAGCTTGAAAATGCAAGTTCTTATTCTAAAGCCACGAACATGAAAGCATGATTATGAAACATATCGTACTCCCAAATTATCATTTTCAAGCTCGTGCTTCCTAAACACAAGTTTTGAAGCATCAAAATGTGTGTTTGGAGGCCTTAAAATGCAAGTTTTGATTTCAAAGCCATGAACATTATGTTAGGGTTCCCACAGATACTGAGAGGGGGGGGTGAATCAGTATCTGACCGGTAATGTAATTTTCTTAAAACTAAATATCTAGAACATAAAGTAATAGTATACCGGTATGCAAGAATTAATGCAAATAACATAATCAAAAACATCCACATGAAAAGAACACCATAACACAAGATGTTTAATGAGGAAACTCGGTGTGGGAAAAACCTCGGTGGGATTTGTGACCCACAATATTCACTTACTGGCCAATAAGAGAATATTACTTACAATAGGGGCCTGCACATGTAGGACGGCCAACTGCCTAGAGCACACTGCTCAATAAGAAGTCACACTGACTTACAATGAGGATTTACACAAATCCAATATTCTATACTACTTTACAATAGCATCTTCAATGCTAGATTCTGTACCGGTTCTTGCTCTGTTCTTTACATATACCCTTGACCTACAATTCATACATTAGGTCTGCCTTATAATTTATTTATGCTTCCTATCCATATCCTACAAATGACTACAATGATCTCTTTTATATACAAGAGTCATTTTACAATTTGCCAAGTCGGCTTACAATAATAAACAAAATATTACATATCAAAAATCCTGTCGGCCTCTGTGCCAGTATACATATTTCCTTCTGTGCCGGTGTACATCTTCTATGCCGGTGCCGGTGTAGATTGATCTTGTTGATGCTGGTGCACTATCTTTTTTGAATAATGCTTTGCCGGTATAATGTCTTGTCAGTGTCATAGGATTGCAAGGTTTCCTATGTAATGCTTTTGCCGGTATAATGTCTTGCCAGTGCCATAGGATTGCAAGGTTGCCATCAATGACAAAACCTTCAATCACACACAATGTCTCATTGGAGTGTCCATATGCCAACACATTAAAGCGCGATGATGAAACTTATCATACTCCCAAATCATCATTTTCAAGCTTGTCCTTCCTAAATGAAAGTTTTGAAGCCATAATGATGGGAAAATGATGAGTGATAGATCAAGAGGAAAACTAACCCTTTCCCTCAAAGAGATGAGAGTTTCAGTATTGATTATCCTTCAAGAACTTTTCACCATTACATTAGGAAGATAAGGGATAATTCACTAGATTCAATCTCCACACAAAGATGATAGATTGAATTCTGAATGAATTAAGAATGTTAGGATGACCCCTTCTTCCTTTGTTTGATTTGTAAAGGAATTGATTGAATTATGTAGTGCAAAAGTGATAAAGAATCCATTATAACTTGAGATCTGAATATGGGATGAATTTGTGCATCTGGATTTGGCAGTAAAATGTCGAGATGAAGTTGCCTTGCAAATTTGACAAAAAGTTATCCCTGACCATGGCGGGAATTTACACAGTCCTTCAAAAAATTTGCGAAACGAAAAATATTTTTCTGCCTCTGCAAATGAAGCCCGAATCCAAAAGTACAGCTCCTCACCTGCAACCTACACATAAAAAAGAGAGGAAAATGTGTTGGGATTGGGGGTTTGCCTTTAGGTCAAACCCCAGTTTTGGAATTAACCTAGTAATGAAAGAAAGTACTTGCAAGTAGATGTAAATGAAAAACTGAATTGTAAGTCACCTCAAGGGAGGTTGTAGTAGCAATGTTGATAGAAATAATTGTATGGAATTGTATGCTGGAATCAATCTCCTTTTCAATGGTTGAATCCTTGACTTGAATGCAACACCTCGCCTTCAAGGGAGACTTGAGAATGCTCAGTGTTGGAAAAGAATGCTTGAATGCTCTTGAATTCTTGATCGCTTGTGAATTTCCCACTCATCCAACTTATGTAAATGAGAGGATGAATTCCCCTTAATAACATGTTTGAAGGATTTGAATTTCATCATGGGCTGACATCGAGGAGATTTACCGCTCATTACACAACCCACAATGCATACTCTAGGAAGGTCCTACCCCAAAATAGGGCAGGGACAAGGGTGCCATGCTCCTATCCTACCCCTTTCTCTAGGGTAGAGTGCAGACAGAGTGATGCGGAGGCCAAGGAAGAAGTTCTTTTTGCAAGCCGAGCACTCTTCAGTCTCTGATCAAGCTAAAGGATTTGATTTTGCATGAGTGAGGACCCTAATGCAGTCATAAATTGCTAGGGTCGTAAATTTATGACACTACAATTAGCCCCCACTTTAGCGGGAGTATAAGCATATGCCAATACTGGTGGTAAAGTACAAGGAAACAAGATTGAAAGACTTTCACCACGTCAAGGAGGCAAGATGCACCAAGCCCCTAGTGGACTTAGGATCTTACAGCTTCAATTGACAAAGTAAAAGGGAAGATCAAGAAGGGGAGAACCATGACTGCAAGTAGCAAAGTTCCCTTCACTATGAGTCATGAAAGCAAGGATACAAAAGATTACAAAGCAAAGCAAATTTCACTAAGTAATTCTAAGTATCACAAGAAGGAAAGTATGAGCAAAGTGTATGCCCCCACATTAAAGCGATCACACATGCCTTATTGGGAGCGATTGCTTTAAGGTAGGATACACCCAAGAGAAAGAGAATTGAGGGAGCATGTTATCACAAGGCTTTAGCCCCCAATTGATGTATAAAACCAAGGATAATGAACACAAAACATGAGGTAGTGTCTCTTTCCTTGGGGTAAGTATGTTGTATGATAACTCATGTATATAATGTATGTATATGCATATAATAATCTGCATTCCCCAAAGAAGGACACTACCTTAGAAGAAAGGGAAGAGAAGATGTCTTTTGAGTCAACATGAAAGAGACCAAGAGAAGATCTCAATGATTTGCATCATCCCCAAGTAGACATTAAGGGAGCAATAGAAGAACAAGGATACATATAGAAAAATGGTCACAAGAAAGAAAAGAGAGAGAAAGATCTGCAATGCTAATATTGCTAATCTAGCATGACATCTGCCTCTCGATCTTGCTGATCACTATTTCAAGAAGGCGAGCAACACACCAGAGGAACAACATCAAGCACAACATATGGAGTTATCACAAGATCCAAACAAGAACTATGCTCATGTGGTAAGTCACTTTGTTTGATTCTAGGAGCTAGGATTAAAGTTTGTAAAAACCCATCTGATAAATGTTTGTCCACATCAACATACTGATACTCACTATCAGAAGCATTAGGAGTTGTATTACCATTATGAATAAAATTTTCACCCATTTCATCATCAAAGTTTAAAGAAAGAGGAGCAATAACACAAATAGGAGTAAAACCATCACATGTTTTATGCAACTTATGATTGGGAGATGTTGGTTGAATATCTTTCTTAGGAGAAAAGGGAATCATGTCAATTGTTGGAGTCTGAGGAGATTGGATATTTTGAGGGATAGCTTCATGAGATCAAACACAACACCTTCATTAGTGTTCTTGCACAAAGATTATGTCGAGTCTTAGTGGAAGACTGAGAAGGAGGAGGAACCTTTGAAGAAGTAAGAATGGTTTTCTCCTTTATAGTGGAAGGTTTAGGTTGAGGTCTTTTTGGTTGAAAAATAGGAGAGGCATGCCTCTTCTCTTGATAAGAGGGAGGAGGTAAAACTAAGCCATAGAAAGGAGGAATATTAGGTGTAGGGAGGAGACCAATTCCATAATGGGGAGGAGGGATAGGTCTAACCTTAGGAAGAATATTGGGGTTCTCCTTAAGAGAAGGTAAAGTCACATCCATTGGAGTAGGTGGACAGTTTTTTCATAGGAGGAAGATTAGTTCTATCTGAGAGGGGAAGAACCTCACCTTGAAGAATAATACGAGTGTCAAGTGTTGGTGATCTAGGTTGACTTAAGGATAAGATCATATCATTCATTTATTTTTGATAAGATTTAAAAAGAGCATCGCTCCTTGATGGAAGAGATTGAAATTGTTTAGGCTAAAAGAGATCAATATGAACACCAGAGCTTCTTTCGGATGGACAAAATAAGCTATGGTTCACGGTTATGACTTATCCATTGTGAGGAAATTTAAGACACTTATGGATTGGAGAAGAAATAGCCTTCATGTAAGATAACCAAGGATAGCCCAACTTCACACAGAATTGCTCAGAAGAAGGTATGATAACAAAGTCAACATCCATGGATTTAGCGTGAACCGCAATAGGAAGGGTGATAGAGACAATGGTAGGAAAAGAGAAGAAATCAAATAAATTCACAACTACATTAGAAGCATCATATAGTGGTTTATGTAGTCATAAAGTGAAAAGATACTCTTTAGTTACGGCATTAACCATGCAAGAGGGATCAATCAAGGCACCACGACAAGGGATATCCTTAACCTTTGCAACTATGTATAAAGGGCCATCAGGTGCTCTAATGGTCTCAGTAGGGTCAAATATAATACAAGGATCCTTAGGCGAATCTTGTGTTTCTACCATATTAACCAAATTTGGAGCCATACAGATGAATGTTTCAGAAGAAAGAGAATTAGACACAATCTCAATAACATTAGAGGTATGGGATGGCAAGGGATCAGTGAAAATTTTAAGATTTTGATTAGGAGGAGAAACTAATTTATTCCCTTTATCATTCACACCTGCCACATATATAATATTATTATCAATCAAGTGTTGAACCTTATTTTTCAATGCAAAACATTTCTCAGTATCATGACCAGGTTGAAGATGAAATTGAAAAAAGGAATTGGTATCAAAATGAGAAGATGCAAGTTTGGAAGGATCAACTTGTTTTATATGAGGAAGTTTGATAACATTTCTATGTAGTAACTGAGACATAATACTATTTAAAGATTCATTCAAAGGAGTAAACTGTCTTTCTCTTTGGAAAAATTTAGAAATAGGAGGCGCACCTGTTGTAGCATTCACATGATTGCTGTTGATTGGATCATTGGACTTGATGAAGCTTTTTGTTGGTTTAAACTTTGCAAATGGTTGCTGAACATTGTCCCCCTTATCACTCAAAGCCATAGGAGTGGATTGCTCCATTTGACTCACAACCAGTTGATAATTGTGGAGTGTTGTGCACAACTACGAAAAGGAAGTAGACTCAAACAACAGAAGCTTTTCCCTGATATCTTTTTGTAAATTAGAAATGAAAATTCTTTGAATATCATTATTAGGCACTTGAAAAGAAATTTGAGCATACAAATGCTTATATCTACCAATGAAATCAACCACTTTCTCTTTAACACCTTGTTTACAATGCATTAAATCAATCAAAGTGAACCTAGGACCAATGTTGTTTTGAAATTGTTGGATGAAAGCATTTTCCAATTGTTGAAAGGAAGTGATAGAATAAGAAGGTAAAGAGCAATACCATTGTAAAGCCTTATCTCTTAGTGTTCTTGTAAATAGTTTTGCAAGCAATCGTTGATCATAAGCAAAATTAGTACACAAGGTTTGAAATGTTTTGACATGCATAAGAGGATCACCTTTTCCATTATAGAGTTCCAATTGAGGGATCTCAACATGTTTAGGTTGCACGACTTTAACAATATAAAGAGAAAGTGGGCTCGTAACATCAAAGGTGGGCACACTAAACTTGGATTGACTCATGGAAGCAATTTGTTGTTGTAAAGAAGACACAGTTTGAGCAAGATTGTTGATTGTAATTTCGGTAGAAGAATTCATGTTAGACATAGGTGATTGAAAAGGTGGTGTGATGTTGTTGAAAGAAGGCATGGACTGAGAATAAGGTGGTGGACCACTATGATAAGTAGGCATTGGTGATGATTGGATAGGAAAATGGACACTTAAAGGAGGAATAAAGTTGTTGAAGGAATTTCCCCCTTGTGTCACAATGACTGGTTGAGGAATAGTAGGAATACTCATGGAATACATAGGTATCGATGAAGGATTAAATGAAGAAGAGGGATTTCCCCCATGACCTATGGTTTTAGGAATGACATTTTGAGTTGCCATGATGTTGGATGTGGAAGTAGGAATACTATTCATAGGATTGGTCAAAGGAATTGAGGAATTGACTTGTGTTGAAGGTTGTGAGTAACCTAGGGTTTTGACACAACTCTTGATAGGCATGACATTAGAATCAACAACACATGCAATGCCACGCAGTATATCAATTCCATTCTTATCACTTTGAAAAATGCACTTAAGACCTTCAATTAATGGAAGAGATTCACTATTAGGGTATTCTTGGGACATCCATTGTTGAAAGTTATCAAATTTATTTTCCAATGTAGAAAGTTGATCTAAAGAAACCCTGGTTAAAGCTTCATCTTCATCATGGGATTCTTTAATGGGGTGAATAGGCACCTGATTAGGATGGGAAGCATGATCCTCATTAAATAAGTCACCCAAATTAGGCTCCATATCCTTAGTAATTAAACCTTGGGAAGCCTTAACTCTAATGCTTCATCTAATGGGAATAGGATAGGTAGGACTAATAGTGGTAAAACTCATGCACTAGAGGGAAAATTTGAATTTTGGATTGTGGAATAAATCTTGCAAAAAATGAGTAATGTAAAATTTAAGAAAATAATGATTACTCAATTTGAACTATGTTGGAGGAAGGGAATGACACAATTTCCAAAAATGAAAGGAAATTAGAATTTAAAAATAAGGCCAAGGGAAGGCCACTTAATTTTAAAATCAGGGCAAACAATAATTAACCTCTTAATTTTAAAAATATTCTTGAAAGTTGAAATGTTGAATTTGGGAGGTATTTTTGATTCTAGAGGGATAAAAAATCCATAAAATCAACCAATCTTTTGGAATTAGGCTATTAAATACAATCATAACAGTCTCCCAAAATTTTGGGAAAAAAGTCGAGGACCGTGGCGGGAATGCAAATGGTCCGACCAACGTTTTTCAAAATTTTCAAGGATAGATATTATGATGATTTTAAAGCTAACCCCCCAAAATTGGCAAATTTTATGATCTCTAGATGGGTGAAATGAAGACACAAATGTGAAAATAGGACCCTATTAGGGTTTTGAAGAAAAAGAGGAATTAAAGTGCAATTTTGAAAAGGGTCAAACCTAATGGATAGGGACACCTTGGAAAATGTTTAAGAATCTGAATGTAATTCACACAAACTCCAATTAATTTTAAAATTAGGGTTTGATGACCTAACCACTTAATTTTGAATTTTGAATTTTGGGGAAAAGGAGGGAAATTGAAAATTTGAATTGTAGGATTGAAGACAAATCTAAGAATAATCAGAAATCTGAAAATTAAATGGAAATCCAATTTTTGCACAAGTTCAAGATGATTTTTGAAAATTAGGGTTTGAACAAGTAACCTCTTAATTTTATAAATTTTAATTGGAAATTGAACAAAACAATGAGGAACTTGAATTTGACAATCAATTTTTTTTTCAGATCTAAGATAACCACAAGCAATTTTTACAAATCACAAGTTCAATGTTAAATTGAAAAAATAGGGTTTTGAATGATTTAGCCACTAAGTTTGCAGAAAGTTGAAACTTATAAATGAAAACTATGCAATTTTATTCAAAGGAAAGCATGCAAGATGTCGGGTTGACCAAAATGTAATGGTGGGAAAATGATGAGTGATAGATCAAGAGGAAAACTAACCCTTTCCCTCAAAGAGAGATGAAAATTTCACTATTGATTATCCTTCAAGAACTTTTCACCATTACATTAAGAAGATAAGGGATAATCCACTAGATTCAATCTCCGCACAAAGATGATAGATTGAATTTTGAAGGAATTAAGAATGTTAGGATGACCTCTTCTTCCTTTGTTTTATTTGGAAAGGAATTGATTGAATTATGTAGTGCAAAAGTGACAAAGAATCGGTTATAACTTGAGATCCGAATATGGGATGAAGCTGTGCACCTAGATTTGGCAGTAAAATGTCAAGACAAACTTGCCCTGCAAATTTGATGAAAAGTTGTCCCGACCATGGTGAGAATGTACACGGTCCTCCAAAAAATTTGAGAAATGAAAAGGGTGTTTTTGCCCTACAAATGAAGCCAAAATCCAAAAGTACAGTTGCACACCTACAACCTAAACACAGAAAAGAGAGGGAAATGTGTTGGGATTGGGGGTTTTCCTTTAGGTCAAACCCCAGTTTTGGAATTAACCAAGTAATGAAAGAAAGTACTTGCAAGTAGATGTAAATGAAAGACTGAATTGTAAGTCACCTCAAGAGAGGTTGTAGTAGCAATGTTGATAGAAATACTTGTATGGAATTGTATGTTGGAATCAATCTCCTCTTCAATGGTTGAACCCTTGACTTGAATGCAACACCTAGCCTAAGGGAGACTTGAGAATGCTCAATGCTAGAAAAGAATTCTTGATCGCTTGGGAATTTCCCACTCATACAACTTCTATAACTGAGAGGACAAATGCCCCTTAAATAAATGTTTGAAGTATTTGAATTTCATCGCGGGCTGACATTGGGGAGATTCCCCGCTCATTGCACAACCCAGAATGCATACTCTAGGAAGGTCCTAACCCAAAATAGGGTAGGGACAGGGGAGCCATGCCCCTGTCCTGGGAGGACAAGGGTGCCACACCCCTATCCAAGGGGGGAAAGGGGTTCCATGCCCCTATCCTACCCCTTTCTCCAAGGTAGAGTGCTGACAGAGTGATGTGGAGGCCAAGGAAGAAGTTGTTTTTGCAAGCCAAACACTCTTTGGTCTCCGATCAGGCTAGAGGATTCGAGTTCGCATGCATGAGGACCCTAATGCAGTCGTAAATTGCTAGGGTCATAATTTTATGATACTATAGAAGCACCAAAATGTGTGTTTAGAGTTAACACAAGATTGAAAATGGAAGTTCTGATTTTGAAGCCACGAACATTAAAGCACGATTACGAAACTTATCGAACTTCCAAATCATCATTTTCAATCTTGTGCTTTTTAAACGCAAGTTTAAAGCATCAAAATGTCTATTTGGAGGTAACACAAGCTTGAAAATGAAAGTTTTGATTCCGAAGTCAACAACATTAAATAATGATTATGAAACTTATCATTCCTGCAAATCATCATTTTCAAGCTTATGCTTCCTAAACGCCAGTTTTGAAGCATCAAAATGCTTGTTGGGAGGTAACACAAGCTTGAAAATGCAAGTTCTCATACAAAAGCCATGAACATTAAAGCGCGATTATGCAACTTATCATACTCCCAAATCATCATTTTGAAGCTTGTGCTTCCTAAACATAAGTTTTGATGCATCAAAATGTGTGTTTCGAGGTAACACAGGCTTGACAATGCAAGTTCTAATTCCAAAGCCACAAACGTGAAAGCGGAATTATGAAAGTTATCGTACTCCCAAATCATCATTTTCAAGTTTGTGCATCCTAAATACAAGTTGTGAAGCATCAAAATGTGTGCTTGGAGGTAACAAAAGCTTGAAAATGTATGTTCTGATTCTAAAGCCACGAAAATTAAAGGGTGATTATAAAACTTATCGTACGCCCAAATCATCATTTTCAAGCTTGTGCTTACTAAACACAAGTTTTGAAGCATCAAAATGTATGTTCAGAGGTAAGAAAAGTGTGAAAATGCAAGTTTTGATTCCAGAACGATGAATATTAAAGTGTGATTATGAAACTTATCATACATGCAAATCATTATTTTCAAGTTTGTGCTTCCTAAACACAAGTTTTGAAGCATCAAAATGCGTGTTTGCAGGCACAACAAGTTTGAAAAAGCAAGTTCCAATTTCAAATCTAGGAACATTAAAGCATGATTATCAAACTTATCATACTCCCAATTTATTATTTTCAAGCTTGTGCTTCCTAAACTCAAGTTTTGAATCATCAAAATGTATGTTTGGAGACACAACAAGCTTGAAAATACAAGTTGTGATTTCAAATCAATGAACATTAAAGTGCAATTATGAAACTTAATGTACTCCCAAATCATCATTTTCAAGCTTGTGCTTCCTAAATGTAAGTTTTGAAGCATCAATATGTGTGTTTGGCTGTAACACAAACTTGAAAATGTAATTTCTGATTCTGAAGCCATGAACATGAAAGTGTGATTATGAAACTTATCATACTCCCAAATCATCATTTTCAAGCTTATGCTTCCTCAATGCAAGTTTTTAAACATCAAAATGTATGTTTGGAGTTAATAGAAGCTTGAAAATTCGAGTTCTGATTTCAAAGCCATGAACATTAAAGCATGATTATAAAAATTATTTAACTCTCAAATCATCGTTTTCAAGCTTGTGCTTCCTAAATGCAAGTTTTGAAGCATCAAAATGTGTGTTTGGAGGCACAACAAGCTTGAAAATGCCAGTTCCGATTCTAAAGCCATGAACATTAAAACGCGATTATCAAACTTATCGTACTCTCAAATTATCATTTTCAAGATTGTGCCTCCTAAACGCAAGTTTTGAAGCATCAAAATGTGTGTTTGAAGGTAGTGCAAGCTTTAAAATGCAAGTTTTGATTCTGAAGCCATGAACATGAAAGTGTGATTATGAAACTTATTCTACTGCAAAATCATCATTTTCAAGCTTGTGCTTCCTGAACACAAGTATTGAAGCATCAAAATGTGTGTTTGGAGGTAACACAAGCTTGAAAATGCAAGTTCTGATTCTGAAGACATAAACATTAAAATGTGATTATGAAACTTATCATACTCCAAAATCATCATTTTCAATCTTGTGCTTCCTAAATGCAAGTTTTGAAGCATAAAAATGTGTGTTTGGAGGCACAACAAGTTTTAAAATGCATGTTCTGATTTTGAAGCCATGAATATTTAAGCACAATCATGAAACTTATCATACTCCCAAATCATCATTTTTAAGCTTGTGTTTCCTAAACAGAAGTTTTGAAAGAATCAAAATGTGTGTTTGGAGGTAACACAAGCTTGAAAATGAAAGTTCTAATTCCAAAGCCATGAACATTAAAGTGTGATTATGAAACTTATCGTACTCCCAAATCATCATTTTCAATCTTGTGCATCCTAAATGTAAGTTTTGAAGCATTAAAATGTGTGTTTGGAGGTAAGAAAATATTGAAAATAAAAGTTTTGATTTTGAAGCCACGAACATTAAAGCACAATTATGAAACTTATCATACTCCCAAATCATCATTTTCAAGCTTGTGCTTCCTAAATGAAAGTTTGGAAGCATCAACATGGTTGTTTGGAGGTAACACAATCTTGAAAATATAAGTTATGATTCTGAAGCCACGAACATGAAAGCGGGATTATGAAACTTATCGTACTCCCAAATCACCATTTTCAAGCTTGTGCTTCCTAAACACAAGTTTTGAAGCATCAAAATGTGTGTTTGGAGGAACAACAAGCTTGAAAATGAAAGTTCTAATTTTGAAGCCATGAACATTAAAACATGATTATCAAACTTATTGTACTCCCAAATCATAATTTTCAATCTTTTGCTTCCTAAATGCAAGTTTTGAAGCATCAATATGTGTGTCTGGAGGCACAACTAGCTTGAAAATGTAAGTTCTAATTCAAAATATGTGAATAGTAAATCACGACTATGAAAGTTATCATACTCCCAAATCATCATTTTCAAGCTTTTGCTTCCTAAATGCAAGTTTTGAAGCAGCAAAATGTCAGTTTGGTTGTAACACAAACTTGGAAATGCAAGTTCTAATTCAGAAACCATGAACATGAAAGCATGATTATGAAACTTATCATACTTCCAAATCACCAATTTCAAGATTGTGCTTCCTAAACACAAGTTTTGAAGCACCAAAATGTGTGTCTGGAGGTAACGCAAGATTGAAAATGCAAGTTCTCATTCTGAAGCCATGAACATTAAAGTGCAATTATGAAACTTATCGTAACCCAAATCATCATTTTATATAAAGCTTATGCTTCCTAAACACAAGTTTTGAAGCATCAAAATGGGTGTTTGAAGATAACACAGGGTTGAAAATGCAAGTTCTGATTCCAAAGGCACGAACATGAAAGTGCAATTATAAAATTTACCATACTCCCAAATTATCATTTTCAAGCTTGTGCTTCCTAAACGCAAGTTTTCAAGCATCAAAATGTGTGTTTGGAGGCACAATAAGTTTGAAAATACAAATTTTGATTCCAAAGCTACAAACATTAAAGCATGATTATGAAACTTACCATAATCCCAAACCATCATTTCCAAGCTTGTGCTTCCTAAATGCAAGTTTTGAAGCATCAAAATGTGTGTTTGGAGGCACAACAAGTTTGAAAATGCAAGTTCTCATTCTGAAGCCATGAATATTAAAGCGCTATTATGAAAGATATCATACTCCCAAATCATTATTTTCAAGCTTGTGCTTCCTAAATGCAAGTTATGAAGCATCAAAATGTATATTTGGAGGCACAACAAGCTAGAAAATGCAAATTTTGGTTCTGAAGCCATGAAACTTAAAGCGCAATTATGAAACTTATTGTACTCCCAAATCATCATTTTCAAACTTGTGCTTTCTAAGCGCAAGTTTTGAAGTGTCAAAATGTGTGTTTGAAGGTAACACAAGCTTGAAAATGCATGTTCTGATTCTGAAGACACGAACATTAAAACGCGATTATGAAACTTATCATACTCACAAATCGTCATTTTCGAGTGTGTGCTTCCTAAATGCAATTTTTGAAGCATCAAAAGATGTGGTTGGAGGCACAACAAGTTTTAAAATGCAAAGACTAATTTTGAAGCCACAAATATTAAAGCATGATTATGAAACTTATCATACTCCCAAATCATCATTTTGAAGCTTGTGCTTCGTAAATGCAAGTTTTGAAGCATCAAAATGTGTGTTTGGAGGTAACGCTTGAAAATGCAAAAGTTTAATTCTAAATCCATCAACATGAAAGCATGATTATGAAACTTATTGTACTCTCAAATCATCGTTTTCAAATTTGTGGTTCCTAAACACAAGTTTTGAAGCATCAAAATGTGTGTTTGGAGGTAACACAAGCTTGAAAATGGAAGTTCTAATTCAGAAGCCATGAACATGAAAGCACGATTATGAAACTTATCATACCCCCAAATCTTTATTTTCAAGCTTGTTCTTTTTATACACAAGTTTCACAACATCAAAATCTATGTTTGGATGTAACACAAGCTTGAAAATGCAAGTTTTAATTCCGAAGCCACGAACATGAAAGCACAATTATGAAACTTATCGTACTCCCCAATGATCATTGTCAAGCTTTTGATTATTAAATGCAAGTTTTGAAGAATTAACATGTGTGTTTAGAAGTAACACACGCTTGAAAATGCAAGTTCTGATTCTGAAGTTGCGAATATGAAAGCATGATTATGAAACTTATCGTACTCTCAAATCATCATTTTGAAACTTATGGTCCCTAAATGCAAATTTTGAAAAATCAAAATGTTTGTTTGGAGGTAAAAGAAGCTTAGAAATCCAAGTTCTAATTCTAAAGCCATGAACATGAAAGAAAGATTATGAAACTTATCATACTCTGAAATCATCATTTTCAAGCTTGTGCTTCCTAAACACAAGTTTTTATGCATCAAAATATGTGTTTAGAGGTAACACAATCTTGAAAATGCAAGTTCTGATTCTGAAGCCACGAACATGAATGTACAATTATGAAACTTGTCATACTCTCAAATCATCATTTTCAACCTTGTACATCCTAAACACATGTTTTCAAGCATAAAAATGTGTGTTTAGAGGTGTTTGTTTCCCAAATCAATAGATCCTAAATCCTAGAGAAATAGCCACTGACTCATAAACAGATCTAAGATTGGGTCTAGCCAACGAACAAGATTCAGCACAAAGGCTATAATATTTTGGTCTTTAGGCTCTGTAAGACCTAGGTGGGTACCCCTATTGCAATATTTAACAATATTTTAAGTTTATATAAGCATACATTGTAGTGTATAGTAGATGCTTTCAATGAAAATATACCAAGGAAAAGAATGATATACTACAAATTCTAGCTTGAACCTTAGCTTGTATCACTTTGCTTGCATTGAAAACTAGCTCTAATCTATTCTACTCCTAATGCAGAAAAACTGAGATGAAATATAAAAGGTGAAATAAGAAAGTTGAAATGATCCTAAAACTCAGAAAAAGTATGACCAGTGCTTGTTCAAAAGAAATATGGAGTCAAATAACAGGTCAAAATACAAATAATATCATGGTATTAGCATTAAGATCCAATACTAAACATTCAAGACTTTCTTGAAATGCTCAGATTGAGAATGGATCCACAATTTCCTCACAATATCTCTCACGCAAATGTTGTAGTATTCAAGATAGAATTTAATTCATTTTACTTGAAATGAAACCCATCAAGACATACACATTCTCCATTAGAGAAGACAAGTTGAACATGTCATTAACATAACAACTCGTTCAACACAATACTGGAGATATGAGCAAAATATGAATGTTCCCTTTATTGATTTTCAGAATAAAATTGATACATTCATAATAGATTGTTGTGCACAAATCAACCTACAAAAGATTTAAATGTCACTAAATTGCTTCAAAGCTATCCTAGTACATACTAAGCAAAAAATTTAGAATCGTTCTTCTTGGCTCTGAATTCAATTTTATAACACAAGGGCACAAAAAAAAGCTTCAGGCCATGAAGACACATGTCAAAAGTACAATGCATTACAATATGCCCTAAGGCCTTTCTTTCTTTATTACCCTACGTGCACTCTTCTCTGTTGCATTAAAAGAGGGGGGGCGAGGGGGCGGGGGGTTGAGAAGGCATCATCTTGGAAGCTTTAGACTATAGGTCTGCAAGATTTTCCCTTCACTGGTAATTTAACACATGCCTCTCTTAGGATCTAAAGTACACCTTGGCGTCTAGCAATAGGTAACCTGGAGAATAGTCTTTGATGATTGAACACTTATGTCAATTCTCCCCAAAATCAACAACCTACACAAAATTCAAAGTAACAAAATAGAGGGAAAAAGACTAGTCCTCTCACTCAAGCTTCTCTTCTTCCAAGGAACATTACTTTCTATGTAGAGCTTCTATCTCTTCCAATGGCCAAGTAAAACCCCTCAAACTCTACAACTTATTTATTGCTTCCTTTGTTTTATGGGTTGGTAATATTGCAGCCTCCAAAGTAAATCTATGGTACATAAAGTCTACCTTGATGATCTTATCAATGATATTATAATATGAATCACTTTGGGTTGGATCAGTAGCCAAGGAAGTCAAAACAACATTTATGGCATCTTGGAAGCTTTGCTTCCACTCCTTTAGGCTCCTGATTTGTCCTTTGCCTGTCAAAATTGTGCGGATATCCCACTTTATCAATCCTTGGAAAGAATAAATCATTTTAATTAATGCCTTTTTCTTATCTCCAATGTTACGTAATTATTTAATTAATAAATTATAGTTCTTCCAAGTCACCCCTACAACTTGGGGTGGAGAGGCCACATTTTTTACTGCCAGTGTGACTTATTTTAAGTCTTGACCTTTTGGCATCCAAGTGGTCCTAATAGGTTGAAAGAATGAAAGAATTTCATCCAACTGGCTATGGAGTTGTGAAGTCAAAGAATATGAGGCATGCCCCTCGCTCAATTTTTCAATAAATTTATTTGCCACCTTCAAAATTGAAGCTTTCTCGATTTCAAAATAATTATTCTTAGCTTCATCCTCGACCCTCTATGATTCCTTATTCATTTGTTCTAATTCCTCAGGTCTAACTCCTTATAAAGAATTAGTTGTTACCTTCTTTATTTTCTCTTTCAATGCACAATTTTCAATGAATAATTTATTGTAATTTGAACTCAAAGCTACATTAATATCCTTCAATCTTAAATGTTTTTGCTCAAGATGATCTACTACTAACTGAGAAAACTGGATTGCATGTGATGTAATGGCTACAACCTCTGATGTAGAAGTGTCTTCAAGTGTCCTTACTACTGCAACCCCTATTTTTTGTTGTCCACCTTGCAAAACTATAGGCTTCTGGGCATTTGGGGCCTTTGACCATAAAGCAAAAACCTTTAGGCCTATGCTTACCCCATACCCATGATCTCCAAACTCCTTTGCAAAAATGGGATCTTTCTATTGCATAATTTGATCTAACAAAAATATTTTCTCAAAGTCCCAATCGGGAACAAGAAGCATGCCGCTATTTCTAATCATTTATCTACCTTCTCCAGGGGTGCATTTGAAACTATTCCTATCAAAACTTCTGATCTCTTCATCAGATAAACCCTTTAACTTTTCCCTAAGCCAAAAAATGATTTGAACTCGGGAGAGTTCACAAAACTATCATCTTCTATGAATTTGTTTGAGGCAATGATCCTTTCATCATCTACCTCCTCAACAAGGATTGTACTCGGGATGATGGCTCTGTCTGAATCATTTAGGACTTTAACAACCTCATCTTCATGGAACATTTCCTAAGGGGGAGAAGGTGGTGGTACACTTATCAAAATCATCTTGGATATCTATAAAGTCAAACATCTTTCCTTTTCCCCTTTCAATCTTTCTAACTTGTTCAATAACTTTCTTAGAGGTGTTAGGAGACGTTGCTTCAATTATTAATGTTTGCCCCTTAGCTTTGTACACTGTAGGGATAGGGTCAATAGGCCTTCCTTCAAATTTAACTCCTTTATCCTCCACATCCCTTCTCTCCATTTCACATTTTATTATATCATCTTACTTTCTCATGATGAAAGACATCCTGGAAAAATCATTCTAAAATTCTCTATAAAAAACTTCAAAATTGGAATCCTCTCAATTCCTTTCCCTCTCAAGCTTCTACATGAGATCCAATTTCTTCTTGTTTTGATCAACCTCAGTAGGGTAAGAATTTCTAATAAAATCCCCCCTTTCATCAAACAAATGAAAATAACCCTTCTCCTTTAGCTTGTGTATCTTAAGGTCCTTTATACATCCCTTAGGGTCAAAATGCCTAGCTTGGGAAACATTCAACTTATAAGTCTTTACCAAGAAGTCCTACACCTTTTCCAAGGTATCACATCCTACAATGAATTCTTCAAAATTGATCACCCTAGGGAGGAGCTTCCCTTTCTTATCTATTTTAATTTGTTCCCTTTCCATTCACATCAATTGAGAAATTAACTCAAGGAATGCTAGCCTAGGAGAGACAAAAAATGGAAAAATAAGGGGCACATTCTCACACCCGTATACCATGATGATAGTGCATTTACCATACAAAAATAAATCCCCAAAATTATGGATGAAGGCCCCCTCTACATATATTTTTCCTTCATCCATACAGCTCCTTATTCTAAGAATTTTAATGATATTCTTGGGTAGTCTGGGCAGCCTAATTCCAAGCCTTAACAAAACTTTCATGACAAAATGATCAAAGAAAACAAAATAACTGCCAAACCTGGATCTTTAGTCCCACACCTGAGTCTGTCTCTGCACTGGCCATGGAAGACCTATGTGTAGATCATTTGTAGAAGCCATATTCTAATAAAGAATTAGATGGCACAATAGAGAATAATGTTTGAATTCCAGCTTCTCTTTCTTATTCCTTGCTCCCATTAACCCATCATGAAGCTTAACATGAATAATAGCTACAAATTCATATAGCTCATTTATCGTGGGGTGATGGATGTTGATGGCTATCATCATGGAATCTATGCAGATCCGAGTAAGTCTGCAATCTACCCCAAAGACCTGCCCTAATGCATAGTAGGTCTTAACAAAATAGGACTCAAAGCAATCCAATCTAAAAGGCTCATTTTTAGATGGTAAAACATAATTTTGTAAATTTTTTAAAGGTTTCTTTATAAAATGAGGGACAGAATCCTTTCTATACCTGTCCCTTTTATACTAGTAGTTTCTTTCTAGATTATTTTTTGTTGATTTCCTTGAGGGAAGACCTTGTTAGACAGTTCAAATAACCGGAAGACAACTGAGAGGGGGGGGGGGTGAATCAATTGTCACAGATTACCAGAACCTTAAGCAATTAAAACTTCAATACTAGAACCCAAAACATTAATACCAGAATGCTTAATCAAAATACCGGAATAGCAGTTAAATAAATTAAGCATAAACAATAATAATAGAATAAATAACATCCACATGACACCAAGATTTATACATGGAAAACTCGGTAAAGGGAAAAACTACGGTGGGAAGCCTACCCACAGTTTGATAATACTTCCGCACTAAGTATGTGAATTACAATTGAGGGGCTTGCACTTGCAAGAAGGCCAATAGCCTAGAGCACACTACTCATCACAAAAAGAGCCTCACTAACTACATAGAAATCCAAACTACAATCCGAAAAAGTTTTTGAACTACAAAGATAGCGTCTCCTATGCCTGAGTATAGTTTCAGTTAAGCTCAATACTGGAGGACTAAATCCTCTTACATAACCCAATTCAATCTCCAATGATCAACCAAATCCTCTGCCTAAATGATATTACATTATTCGCACATTACATATCCATATCCCATTCCTATATCTGATTTATAATGAGATCTTACATCTATATATACAAAACCTCGACCATAAACAATCAGGTCGGCCACTAGACAATAAACTAATTACATAATTACAAAACATGTCAGCCTTAGAACAAACAAATAGTATCCAACACATAAGACATCCCAGAAACACATCAAGAGGTCCAATCCACATGTTACATTAAGTCGGTCCATAACCTAGATCAACTAGGACCCAATATAGGTCCACACGCTAAAGCAATTATCTCCAACCACCAAGTCTCAAACATGATCACCAACAACATCCCGAATCTTCACCAAAAATTGCACCAACACCACTTATGCATATCACCAAATATCTTCATCAAAAGCTCTACCGGTGAAACCCTCATCGGAACCACAAGCCAAGCTTCCAAGCAAATAGGATAGAATCCGATCACCAGATAAAAACCAACTGACTGAATATGAACATGAGTATCATGAATAAGATAATTCCATAACCAAATCATACCGAATCATGCGAGATCCAAACCAACCATAAACAACTCAACCTACTACGACCAGAAGGGTGTCGGTAAAGCATCCAAATAGCTAGTGTTGACATCAATGAAAAAACATTAATGCAACACATAATCAATTCCACCAAATGGATAACAATATCTCCCTTTGGCATTGATGGCAATAATAGATGTGAAAAACATCTAAGTACCAAGAAATGCCAAACAAGTCTCCCCCAATGGAAGACATCCAACAATCTCCCGCTCAAAGATATAGCAATGAAGTTCTGAAACAATGAACAAAATCCCCCTGTGAATGATATCTTTGTAAAACTCTGAATTATACATATATCTCTCTCCCTCTAATGTATACAACTCCTTAAGTTTTTATTTTTCACATCAATACCTCTCCCCCTTTGCCATCAATGCCAGAAATCTGAAAAAAATATCAAAGCAAAAACATAAACCATAGAATCACAAAGCTGACTACTCCCCCTGAGTAGTAGCATCCCCACATCAGTGCCAAAATGAAATATATCTCTGATAATGTATACCAGGCTGATGCCAAACCACATCAATCAAGTCTCTACCAGAGGGGTAGAAACTCCCAATCTATCTCTAAAGTACTCAAATGATTCCTTAGGCAAAGTTTTAGTGAAGATATCTACAATCTGCTCTTTAGTGTTCACATAAACTGGTCTAACTTCATTTTCTTCCACCTTTTCCTTCAAAAAGTTGTACTTGATAGATATGTTCTTTGTCTTAGAACGAAATACCATATTCTTTGATATATCAATAGCAACAAAGTTATCACGGTGAATAACTATCAGTTCATTACAATCCACCTTTATATCCTTCAACATTTGCTTCATCCATAAATCTTGTGTACAGTTAGTAGTAGCAGCAACATACTTAGCTTCAATAGTAGATAAAGAAGTACATGATTGTTTCTTGTTGAT
This sequence comes from Cryptomeria japonica, assembly GCF_030272615.1. Classification (NCBI taxonomy): domain Eukaryota; kingdom Viridiplantae; phylum Streptophyta; class Pinopsida; order Cupressales; family Cupressaceae; genus Cryptomeria; species Cryptomeria japonica. The sequence goes on along the minus strand of NC_081411.1, from coordinate 466,455,216 downwards.
CCATGAAACCAACTTCTTTCCAAGAAATAAATCTCCACCAGAAGTACTTTTCTGATCATCAACATCTCCAGCGCAATCTACATCTGTATATGCACATAATGTAAAGTCATCATCCTTAGGGTACCATAAACCATAATTAGTTGTACCTTGTAATTATCTAAAAATCCTTTTCACCACACTCTCATGATTTTCTCTAGGATCATTCTGAAATCTAGATACAATACAAACAACATTCATTATGTCAGGCCTAGTCTGAGTCAAATAAAGCAGACCTCCAATCATAGATTTGTATCTTGTAGGATTTACCAGTGAAGAAATATCTTTTCTTGTAAATTTCTCACTTGTAACCATAGGATTAATTATCAGTTTAGAATCTCCCCTACCAAATTTCTTCAATAGCTCTCTAGCATACTTAGTTTGACAGATGAAAATACCTTTATCAGTTTGAGTAATCTACAAACCTATGAAAAATTTCATTTCCCCAATCATAGACATTTCAAATTCTTTCTCCATATTTTTGGAAAATTCAATGCATAACTTATCTTCACCTTCAAAAATAATGTCATCAACAAATACTTCAATTATCAGTATATCATCATCAATGATTTTATAATATAAATTACTGTCAACGTTACCCTTAGTAAAACCAAGCTTCAAAAGATATTTATCCAACCTTGCATACCAAGCTCTAGGTGATTGTTTCAATCCATATAAAGCTTTCCTTAACCCGCAAACCATGTTTGTATCATCTAATAGTGAAAAACCATCAGGTTTGTCAATATAAACTTCCTCATCAAGATCTCCATTCAAAAATTCACACTTAACATCCATCTGATAAACCTTGTAGTTCTTATGGGCAGCATAGGCAAGGATAATCTTACAGCTTAAATCCTAGCTACAGTTCTAAAAGTCTCTCCATAATCACTTCCTTCCTTCAGAGAATATCCTTTACAAACCAATCTAGCCTCATTCCTTACAACTTGACCATCCTCATTCAATTTATTCCTAAAAACCCATTTAGTTCTAATAACATTCTTATTTTTAGGTCGGGGAACTAAAGTCCATGTGTTATTTTTGTCAATCTAATCTAATTCTTCTTCCATGGCTTTCAACCAATATTCATCTTTACACGCCTCAACTATTGATATCGGTTCAACTTGTGAAATTAAACATACCTCATTAGTTGTCAGTCTTCTTCTTATCATTACTCCATTGTTCTCATCCCCAATGATCTGATCTTCTGAATGATTCAATCTCACATACTTAGGAGTCTTCTGACTCTCTGTTCCTCTTCTTGGTTCTTCAATTAGTGTAGAATTTTTTGATACTGTCAGAGTAATTGGTTCAACACTCTATTCTGGTAAAGGTGCTACCAGTTCAGATATAGTCATTTCTACCATCAATTCCTTCTCATAAACTCTGATTTGACCTCTATTCAGCTCATCCACTTTGACATTAGCACTTTCCACAATTCTCTGTAATCTCATGTTATTACATCTATATGCCTTTCCTTCATTATAATAACCAATAAATATGCCTTCATCACATCTAAGATCAAATTTTCCAATGATATCATCTCTCCTGATATAACATGTTAGAGTATTTGTGTATTTACTTGATTAATTAAACAATATTTGTTTAGTTATTTAAGTTCCCTTTATTTCTTTTATACTTAAGCTACCTTTAGGCGCATAATAATTAATTCTTTTATTAATTATTATGTGCAAGCCTAGGTTTTCTTTTTTAGGGTTTCTTGACCTATTAGAGGTTTATTCTTTTCATTGTATTGTAAGGATTATCACATTACACATTTGGTGAATATTGAGCTCCCATACTTTTTAGCATATTTTTTGTGTATTTGTTTTATCTGTTATTTGCTTCCTTGCTTCTCCTTGTAACAGGTTTTTTAGCTTGCAGAGATCATTTGGGCTCCTGTGGTGTTGTGTTTCTCAACTCTCACATAACATTTACTACCAAAGATTCTAAAATACTTAACTGTAGGTGTATTTCCAAACCATAATTCATAAGGTGTCTTACCAGTTTCTCCTTTCATATGTACTTTGTTGAGTGTATAAACCGCTATTCTTACTGCTTCTTTTCAGTAGATATGAGTTAGACTAGCTTCCATCATAATTATTCTAGCAACATCCAAGATAGGTCTATTCTTCCTTTCAACAACTCCATTCTTATAGGTGTCCGGGGTGCAAAACATTGTCTTCTTATACCATGCTTCTCACAAAAGTTATTAAACTCACCAGATGTGAGTTCTCCACCATGATCTGACCTCAAAAATTTAGTCTTCAATCATGTCTCAGTTTCTACTTTAGCCTTAAAGATTTTAAAATTTTCAAATACCTCAGATTTTTCTTTTAGAAAAGTAACCCACATCATTCTAGAATAATCATCAATGATTAGCATAAAATATCTATCACCTTGAAAACTTTTAACTCTAGCAGGGCCACACAAATCATTATGAATAAGATCAAGAATATCATTAGATTTGTCTTATATACTCCTAAAAGAGATTCTAACTTGTTTATCCATTTGACATTCTTTACATACCAGATTATAGGGCTTCACAATCTTAGGTATATCTCTAACTACCTTAGTTAAACTAATCTTCACAATGCAATCAAAATTCACATGAGACGGCCTTTTATGCCATATCCAACTCTCATCAATTTGTGTAATCAAACATGTCTTCTCACCGAAATTCAAATAAAATATCTTACCTTTTGTTTGTGTACTGGTTGTAATCTCCAAACCAGATCTATTAATGATTTTGCATTTTCCATCCTTGAATTGTAATTGAAACCCCTTTATCCACCAATTGTCCTACACTCAAAATATTATGCCTTAAAACTTCAACACAATAAACATTGTCAGTATTGTTCTTACCATCCAATGATATAGTTCATTTTCCTTTGATCATATATTCTTTGTCATCTCCAAATCTAACTAGATCGCCATCAAATTCTTGCAAAGATAGAAACTTCCCTTTATCTCCAGTCATATGATGTGAACAACCACTATCAGTTACCCATTCATCCTTGTCTTCAATTTTAGCAGCAAGTGCCTTCTCTTCAGGTACATTCTCTTCTAGTGCCGAAACATCTTCCTTGATATCCAGGAACACCCATTCCTTCCCATTCTCAGAACCACTAGCAAACTCTTCTGTCGGTTCATCATCAGAATTAGTAATGCCTTCCTCATCCACTATGTAGCATGATTTGTCTTTGTTTTTCCTATACTTATACTTGTTCTGATATCCAAGGCTAGGTTTAAAAGATCTTCTAACTCTTTCTTCAAATCTTGAATTCCTTTCAAGACATCTAGATGCAAAATGACCAATCTTATTACATGCAAAGCATTTAAAAGGTTCTTTTCCTTCATACTTACTTCCTACTGGTCCTTTAGGTGCTCTTCTAGAAAATAGTTCTTCAAGTTACTCAAACTCATCATCTTCTCTCTTGATATCATCCAATTCCTTTGCATACAAAGCTTTCCAATCTTGCTTACCAGTTGTCGATGCAGATGCATGAAAAGAAGGCTCAGTCTGTTGGCATTTGCATGAAGATTACATTAATGATATGTTATGTTGTCATTGATGTCAACTATCTAGTAATGATATTGTTGATGTTGTCTTGTAACTAGTAGGAAGAGCTTTGTGAAGGACATTATAAACTGGTATCTAAGTTTGTGAGTTCAATCAGTAACCAGTGTAAAAGGTTAAACCCTATCTATGTAATGTAACCGGTAAACCCTACCAGTTGTTTTTGTTAAACCCTAACCGATTAAGGTTGTTGAATTGGTTATGTTGGTTTATGATTTGATGTTGAGCGGTAATGATGGTGACACATATGGTCATTGTATGAAGACAAGTTCAAACTATTTTGGTGCGTTTGTTTGTCTAGGGAATGAGCAAAATGTTTTGCATATAATGCAAAGCATGTGATGAGTTACTAAGCTCGATGAAGCAGTAATCAAGGAGTGGTTGAGGTTTTCTTAATTGATGTGTAGAGATTGCTATGAAATCCAACAGTCATACTTATACCGACTTGTTTGTAATCTCGATGAGAGAATTAGGTTTTTGTTGTGTTACTGACCTAATTGATTTGTATTTAAGGTCGATGAAGTTGTTTTGTTTAGTGTTGGCAAGAGTTGGCATAAACTAGTTGAATGTGTGGTTGCCAAACCAGATAATGAGTCTGCAGTTTGAGTAAAGGTAGATGGGAGCTTAAAAGGATCTGATCAAGCAAGTGTAGTGTTATTCAGATAGATCAAGAAAACTCTTGTTGTTTTGTAACAATTATAGCAGAATTGAAATCCCCTAACTGAGTAAGCTCTAACAAGCTTGGTTACTTATTAAATCCTCTAACAAGGTGATCCATTAGATTGGATTTTCAAATCCTCTACTAAGGTTACTCTTTACAGGGTATTTTCTTCTAACAAGGCGTAGTCAATCCCTTAACCGAGTGATTCCTAATAGGATCAGTTCTTAGCGGGACTTTTGTAAAAGCTTTAAAAGGCTTGGCTCCTAACAGGGCGAACTTCAAAAGAGTTCAGATATTATCTTGTGAGTCCCATCTCATCGTGGTTTTTACCTATTTGGGTTTCCACATCAAAAATACTTGTGTCATGTGGTGAAAGTTTTTGTGGTTATGATCTTATGGTTTATTTGATTAACAACTTAACTATTCTGATAAGGCATGATAACTAGAAGCATTGAGAAATGGAATATGTTGACATATGATAAACCATTTTGATGCTTACAAATTAAATGTTGTTTACTATTAAGTTACTATAACAATCAACTGGATTTTCTTATAAGTATTTACAGTGGTATTTGATTTGATAAGTTTACTTTGTGTGATTGAGATTGAGATTGGGAAATTTTGTATCAGTTTTTCTATTTATTGATTCACCACCCCCCCCTCTCAGTAATCTACCAGATACTTATTCTTTCATCATACCATCAATTGGTATCATCTAAGGTCCTCTAAGGTCTAAGCCTAATAGCTTGAGGAAAAGATCTGCTAGATCATGATGAAGAAGGAAGGTCTGAAGTTCAACAAAGAAAACTATAGGATATGGAGCAATAGAATGAAAATTTACATCAAGAGTCTAGGAAGTCAATATTGGGATCATTACTAAGTATATTGCACCTACTGGGATTCTAACTAATGATCAGAAGAAAGAACATCAAGAAAATCATCAAGCATTGGAGGCTATTATCAGTTCCTTGTCTGATGTTGAATATGTAGATGTTCATGGTCTTGAAACTGCATATGAGGTATGGAAAAAACATGACAAGATTTATAGCGGTGATGAACATGTTAAGATTACTAAAGAGGAGAGTCTAAGAGGAAAGTTTGATGACATGAGGATGACTAAAGGTGAGAATATACAATAGTATGGTCAAAGGATAAAATATATAGTTGGTGAAATTAAGAGTGCAGGAGGGAAAGTGGAAGATGCCACAATGATCAGTAAGGTACTGAGAACCCTGCTACCGATCTACACTATCAGAGTTGCAGCTATTCAGTAGCTAAAGTCCATTGAAAAAACTAAGGTAACTCTTGACTCCATCATTGGCAAGCTTATTTCTTTTGAATTAAATGGTTATGATGGTAGTGTATAGAAATTTGAGTCTGCATTTAGAGATTCTCTTTCTAAGCCATCGATGAGAATAAATAGAGATACTACTCATGGTTATGAATCCAGATCCAGTAGCAGAGATGCTGATGATGAAGAAAGTTTAGTGGAGCTTGAAGCATTATTGGAAAAGTGGTTTCCTATGATGAATACTAAGAGGGGGGGGTGAATTAGTATACCAAAAAATATTGTACTTAAACACTTTAATAGTCTAGCAGTAAACCGGTAAAATAGTTTAGCAAACAAACTGGTTAACACACATGCAAACCAAATAGAAAATAATGCATTCAACCAAAAAAGAACAACCACCATAACACAAGAGATTTTGACATGGAAACCCAAATGGGAAAAACCACGGTGAGATGAAACTCACAAGTAACTATCTGCAGAATAGTAACCAAACCGGTTAAGGTCATACAATGTTCTTTACCAGAACAAATCCTGTTAGGAATCTCAATCTCTGTTAGGAGATAAGTCTAATTAAAGACTACCTTGTGAGAGGATTTCAAATCTACAGATGTGAACCACCTTGTTAGAGGATTTACAAAGGCTTTTCTGGGCCTACCCAGTTAAGGGTTTCTAACTTGTCAAAGATGTGAGTAGTCAACAAGTGAATGATCTTGCAAATGGCACAATTTGCTTGATTAGATCCATTGAAGCTCATAGCTAATGCATTTAAGCATTACTTCAGTCTTCAGTAACTCCTTACACTGTTACAAATCATATACTTGATCTTCTTAGTTAAGATCGCACATTCAAGAGGTTTCACAAACCTAACAGCTATACTCGCATACTCTCTCTTTTTCAAAACCCTAGACATGATGTCCATAAAAGGAATTTGATTTCATGTCGGTCCAATAGGATTTCATTACAAGTTCCTAGATTCATTATATCTAGACACATTTGATAACATGGCACAAAATCATCGTCAAAGTGTCGGTGGATGGTAACTCATCACAAAAATATACCAGTTGGTAACTCATCACAGAGTATTACTGGTTTGTCCAACTTTTCAGTTACCGATTGGTGACTCAGAGTAATACTGATTCAAACAGATTTCTGGTTGACAAAACTTGAAGATTGGAAAAAAATAACTATCGCTTGTGGCTCCTTTGCATCGCTCCGCTTGAGATCCTTAAACTACTTGATCTCTCTATGCCGCTTGGGTCTTTATACTGCTTGAGATCGGTAAACACTTTCTGCATAACAACAGTAGTCTAAAGACTACAACATGATACCTACTTGGAACAATTACCGATTGAGCATAATTCATACATTCTCAAAGTGATCTCATAGCAAGTGTGTGTCCATCAATGACAATCACAACATAATCATCAAAATGCCAACAGCCTAGAGGTACTGGTAAATATAGAGGTAAATTACCTTTAAAATGTTTTGCATACAACAAGATTGGTCACATAGCGGCTAATTGTCCTAATGGTGAAAATGAGCACAAGAGAGATTAATTCAAGAAGTATAAGGGGAAAGGCAAGAGAGTTTGTCTTATTGTTATTGATAATGGTATCAATGATGAAACTCACAAGTAACTATCTGCAGAATAGTAACCAAACCGGTTAAGGTCATACAATGTTCTTTACCAAAACAGATCCTGTTAGGAATCTCAATCTCTGTTAGGAGATAAGTCTAATTAAAGACTACCTTGTGAGAGGATTTCAAATCTACAGATGTGAACCACCTTGTTAGAGGATTTACAAAGGCTTTTTTGGGCCTACCCAGTTAAGGGTTTCTAACTTGTCAAAGATGTGAGTAGTCAACAAGTGAATGATCTTGCAAATGGCACAATTTGCTTGATTAGATCCATTGAAGCTCATAGCTAATGCATTTAAGCATTACTTCAATCTTCAGTAACTCCTTACACTATTACAAATCACATACTTGATCTTCTTAGTTAAGATCGCACATTTAAGAGGTTTCACAAACCTAACAGCTATACTCGCATACTCTCTTTTTCAAAACCCTAGACATGATGTCCATAAAAGGAATTTGATTTCATGTCGGTCCAATAGGATTTCATTACAAGTTCCTAGGTTCATTATATCTAGACACATTTTATAACATGGTACAAAATCATCATCAAAGTGTCGGTGGATGGTAACTCATCACAAAAATATACCAGTTGGTAACTCATCACAGAGTATTACCGGTTTGTCCAACTTTTCGGTTACCGATTGGTGACTCAAAGTAATACTGATTCAAACAGATTTCTGGTTGACAAAACTTGAAGATTGGAAAAAAATAACTGTCGCTTGTGGCTCCTTTGCATCGCTCCGCTTGAGATCCTTAAACTACTTGATCTCTCTATGCCGCTTGGGTCTTTATATTGCTTGAGATCGGTAAACACTTTTTGCATAACAACAGTAGTCTAAAGACTACAACATGATACCTACTTGGAACAATTACCAGTTGAGCATAATTCATACATTCTCAAAGTGATCTCATAGCAAGTGTTTGTCCATCAATGACAATCACAACATAATCATCAAAATGCCAACAGCCTAGAGGTACTGGTAAATATAGAGGTAAATTACCTTTAAAATGTTTTGCATACAACAAGATTGGTCACATAGCGGCTAATTGTCCTAATGTTGAAAATGAACACAAGAGAGATTAATTCAAGAAGTATAAGGGGAAAGGCAAGAGATTTTGTCTTATTGTTATTGATAATGGTATCACTGATGAAACTCACAAGTAACTATCTACAGAATAGTAACCAAACCAGTTAAGGTCATACAATGTTCTTTACCAGAACAGATCCTGTTAGGAATCTCAATCTCTGTTAGGAGATAAGTCTAATTAAAGACTACCTTGTGAGAGGATTTCAAATCTACAGATGTGAACCACCTTGTTAGAGGATTTACAAAGGCTTTTCTGGGCCTACCAGTTAAGGGTTTCTAACTTGTCAAAGATGTGAGTAGTCAACAAGTGAATGATCTTGCAAATGGCACAATTTGCTTGATTAGATCCATTGAAGCTCATAGCTAATGCATTTAAGCATTACTTCAGTCTTCAGTAACTCCTTACGCTGTTACAAATCATAGACTTGATCTTCTTAGTTAAGATCGCACATTTCAGAGGTTTCACAAACCTAACAGCTATACTCGCATACTCTCTCTTTTTCAAAACCCTAGACATGATGTCCATAAAAGGAATTTGATTTCATGTCGGTCCAATAGGATTTCATTACAAATTCCTAGGTTCATTATATCTAGACACATTTGATAACACGACACAAAATCATCGTCAAAGTGTCGGTGGATGGTAACTCATCACAAAAAAAAACCAGTTGGTAATTCATCACAGAGTATTACCGGTTTGTCCAACTTTTCGGTTACCGATTGGTGACTCAGAGTAATACTGATTCAAACAGATTTTTGGTTGACAAAACTTGAAGATTGGAAAAAAATAACTATCACTTGTGGCTCCTTTGCATCACTCTTCTTGAGATCCTTAAACTACTTGATCTCTCTATGCCGCTTGGGTCTTTATACTGCTTGAGATCGGTAAACACTTTCTGCATAACAACAGTAGTCTAAAGAATACAACATGATACCTTCTTGGAACAATTACCGGTTGAGCATAATTCATACATTCTCAAAGTGATCTCATAGCAAGTGTGTGTCCATCAATGACAATCACAACATAATCATCAAAATGCCAACAGCCTAGAGGTACTGGTAAATATAGAGGTAAATTACCTTTAAAATGTTTTGCATACAACAAGATTGGTCACATAGCGGCTAATTGTCCTAATGGTGAAAATGAACACAAGAGAGATTAATTCAAGAAGTATAAGGGGAAAGGCAAGAGAGTTTGTCTTATTGTTATTGATAATGGCATCACTGATGAAACTCACAAGTAACTATCTGCAGAATAGTAACCAAACCGGTTAAGGTCATACAATGTTCTTTACCAGAACAGATCCTGTTAGGAATCTCAATCTCTGTTAGGAGATAAGTCTAATTAAAGACTACCTTGTGAGAGGATTTCAAATCTATAGATGTGAACCACCTTGTTAGAGGATTTACAAAGGCTTTTCTGGGCCTACCCAGTTAAGGGTTTCTAACTTGTCAAAGATGTGAGTAGTCAACAAGTGAATGATCTTGCAAATGGCACAATTTGCTTGATTAGATCCATTGAAGCTCATAGCTAATGCATTTAAGCATTACTTCAGTCTTCAGTAACTCCTTACACTGTTACAAATCACAGACTTGATCTTCTTAGTTAAGATCGCACATTCAAGAGGTTTCACAAACCTAACAGCTATACTCGCATACTCTCTCTTTTTCAAAACCCTAGACATGATGTCCATAAAAGGAATTTGATTTCATGTCGGTCCAATAGGATTTCATTACAAGTTCCTAGGTTCATTATATCTAGACACATTTGATAACACGGCACAAAATCATCGTCAAAGTGTCGGTGGATGGTAACTCATCACAAAAATATACCAGTTGGTAACTCATCACAGAGTATTACCGGTTTGTCCAACTTTTCGGTTACCGATTGGTGACTCAGAGTAATACTGATTCAAATAGATTTCTAGTTGACAAAACTTGAAGATTGGAAAAAAATAACTGTCGCTTGTGGCTCCTTTGCATCGCTTCGCTTGAGATCCTTAAACTACTTGATCTCTCTATGTCGCTTGGGTCTTTATACCGCTTGAGATCGGTAAACACTTTCTGCATAACAACAGTAGTCTAAAGACTACAACATGATACCTACTTGGAACAATTATCGGTTGAGCATAATTCATACATTCTCAAAGTGATCTCATAGCAAGTGTGTGTCCATCAATGACAATCACAACATAATCATCAAAATGCCAACAGCCTAGAGGTACTAGTAAATATAGAGGTAAATTACCTTTAAAATGTTTTGCATACAACAAGATTGGTCACATAGCGGCTAATTGTCCTAATGGTGAAAATGAACACAAGAGAGATAAATTCAAGAAGTATAAGGGGAAAGGCAAGAGAGTTTGTCTTATTGTTATTGATAATGGTATCACTGATGAAGAATCTGATGGTGATGCTAGTGAAGATATTGTGTTTGTAGCTATTAAGGAAAAGACATCATACCAGAAGGCATTGCTATCTAGGATGGATAAATCTGTTGATTGGATTATTGATAGTGGTTGTCCACATCATATGACTCGTGATCGGAGAAAATTTCTTTCCCTGAAGGAATTTGATGGCGGTGTTGTTAGATTTGGCAATGACTCACCCTACATAGTTAAAGCTAAAGGAGTTATTTCTCTTAATGGGAAAAGCAGTGTAGATGATGTCTACTGGGTTGAAGGACTAAAGAACAATCTTTTAAGTGTGGCACAACTCAATGAAAATGGATACCCATTAGAGTTTAAAAATGGTATGTGCAAAATCTTTGACAACAAAGGTGAATTGATTGCAACTAGGAGACAAACTAAAGGTAACATGTTTCACATTAATTCTAAAGTTAGCAACTGTTTTATTGCAAAAATAAATGATAGCTAGCTTTGGCATAGGAGATTTTGTCATATAAAATTTGATAACATTATTAAAGTGAGTAAGTCCAAGATAGTGAGAGGTTTGCCTCAGTTAGACAAACTAGTTAATGCTCTTTGCAAAGAATGTCAGTTAGGAAAGACGACTTCTTCAACTTTCAAAAGAAATTCTTTTCAGCGGAGCACTTGTTAGATTTGGTTCATACAGATCTTTGTGGACCAATAAGAACAAAAAGCATTCAAGGTGATAGATATTTTATGATTCTCACTGATGATTGCTCAAGGATGATGTGGGTCACATTCTTGAAAGATAAGACTGAAGCTTTTGGTAAGTTCAAGGCATTCAAGGCCTTAGCTGATAAAGAAAGCAGTAAGAAGATAAAATGTCTAGGATAGATCAAGGCGGTGAATTTACTTCTGAGGAATTCACTAGGTATTGTGAAGAGAATGGTATCAAATGACAGCTTTCTGCACCTAGGATACCACAGCAGGATGGTATCATAGAAAGAAACAACCAGTCAGTTGTTGAAGCTGCTAGGACAATGTTGATACAGTGAGGTGTAGCAAAAACCTTTTGGAGAGAAGTTGTCAGCACAGTTGTCTACACAACGAACTGGGTTATGATAAAGAGAGGTAAGGAAAAGACTCCTTATGAATATTGGTATGGAAGATCACCTGATGTTAGCTATTTTAAGATATTTGGAAGCAAATGTTTTATTAAGAGAGGTGATTACATTAGAAAATTTGAGGCTAAAAGTGATGAAGGTATATTTCTTGGCTACTCCACCAAGAGTAAGGCCTACAAATGTTTTAACAACTGGACATAGAGAATTGTTGAGAGTATTGATGTTCGAGTGGATGAATTTCCTAAAGTCTTAGAAGGAACTAGTTCAGAGAAAAAGGATGAAGATCCTTGCATTTTGTTTTTGGAACCAAAAACTATGAAATCTGAAACCGGCAAAGCAAATTCTAATGCACTTCTTCAACTGGAATAGATAAATTCAGAAGAAGATGATAATGAAGAAGCTGAACCTGAAGATAATGATCATGTTATTCCTAGATATGTGAGACTGAATCACAATCCTAAAAAATTTATTGGAGATAAGGATGTTGGAGTACTAACTAGAAGAAGAATAAGAGAGAATTCTTGCATGATCTCCACCATTGAACCAAGAACTACTAAGGAGGCATTTGCTGATGGTTATTGGGTTAAAGCTATGGAGGAGGAATTGGATCAAATTGAGAAGAACAACACTTGTACACTAGTACCCCGATCGATAAATAAGAATGTTGGAGGTACTAAATGGGTATATAGGAACAAGCTGAATGGAGATGGTGTTGTAGTTCGCAAAAAGGCAAGATTGGTTTGCAAGGGTTATGCACAAGAAGAAGGAGAGGATTATGGCAAAACTTTTGCACCAATAGCAAGACTGGAAGGTGTCAGAACTTTACTTGCATTTGCAGCCCATAAGAAGTTCAAGGTATATCAGATAGATGTTAATTCTTCATTTTTGAATGGGATATTGGAAGAAGAATACATAGAGCAACCAGATGGTTATGCTCTGACTGATGAGAAAGACATGGTATGCAGATTGCATAAGGCTTTATATAGATTAAAGAAGGCACCCAGAGCATGGTATAAAAGGATTCATACACATCTAATGAAGATAGACTTTCGGAGAGCCAGTGATGATAGTAACATATATCTCAAGTCTGAAGGAGATGAAATACTGGTCAATGAAGTATTTGTTATGATATCATATTTGGAGGTAATGATGTCATGAGCAATGGTTTTGCAAATGAAATGAAAATTGAATTTGAAATGTCTTTAGTAGGGGAAATAAAAAATTTCATAGGCTTGCAGATACAACAAATGAAGAATGGTATTTTCATTACATAGTCTAAGTATGTGAAAGAGGTTTTGAAGACATTTGGTATGAGTGACTACAAACCAGTTACGACACCAATGGTTACAGGTTGCAATTTGTCTAAGGAAGATGAATCTAAGTTTGTTGATGAGAAGGAATACAGGTCAATGATTGGAAAATTACACTATGTTGTTCACAGCAGACCAGACATAGCCCATGCGGTTGGCATAGTTGCTAGATTCCAGAAGAATCCTAAGGAAACACATTTGATAGCAACCAAGAGAATTTTTAGATACCTGAAAGGTACTGGTGACTATGGATTATGGTATATGTTGCATGTAAAATTCATCATTGCTAACTATCAATTAGAATTCAAAGGGAAATCACAAATCCCTATCTAATCAAAGAATTCAACAAATAGACAATAAAAAAATGCAATTCAGAAATAGGAATGTAAAATATATTAATCAAAAATCCCTATCCCATGATCGCATGTGGCTTCCATTGCTCTTCTCTTCTCTATGGTATGATGGTTCTCAGATATTACACTGACAACCTGCAATTGACACAAACATTCAAAGTTCGTGATTGTTGAAAATGGTGATTGAATGCTCAATTTATAGATTTTTTTAGAGGATTGATTGTAAGGTGGAATGGATTGATCAAGAGGTGGAACTCATGTGAGCTCACATGAAAATTGATAGTTGAATCATTGATTTAGAGGTGAAACATAATAGATTGAATAGATTAAAGGAGTTAACCGATTGAGAAAAAGCTAACTGAGAGAAGAAAAAGAATGATTGGAGGAAATAAAGAGGATGACAAAGAGAGCTTTATTTAGAAAAAGCTAACTAGAAGATGGAAATAGAGATTAGAGAGATAATGATTTAATTAATTAATTGATTGAATTAATTAATTTAGCATGTGCTTGCACTTTAACTTAGATTTTCAATTTAATCTTTGCATGAGGTTTTAATTCAAATAATTATTTTAAATTCAATTTAGTATTTGAATATATTTAGAACTTCACTTTGATTTTCAATTTGATTTTTAATATCATGCACATGTATTTGAAATTAGAAGAAATTAGAAGAATTTCAAATTAGATGAAATTAGAATTTGGGGATTTGGAATTAGAAGAATTAATTAGTTAATTAAATAATTTAAAGAAACTATTTAATTATTTAGAAATGGACTTTAATTAAATAATAAAGATTATTTAATGTAAAGGATTAAATCACAATTAATTAAATAATAAATATTTAATTAATATTTAGAAAGGGGTTACCGATTAAATGATAAAATGGTGATAGAATAGGAAATTGAGAATTAATTTATTTAAATAATAAAGATTATTTAAATTGGGGAATTAATCAGAATTAATTAAATAATAAATATTTAATTAACATTAGAACATGGTTAAAATGATAAAATGATGATAGAATTGAAAATGAAATAATTAGTAAGATGATGAGGAAATATGAAATTAGAAGAATAAGATTAATTAGCTATTTAATTAAGCTATTTATTTAATCAATTAAATGAATAATTAGTACATGATCAATGAGACATTTTTAGGTGTCTACATTTGCCCCTCTTTGAGACAATGTCAGAACGATATTGTTTCAAATAAAATGAAAACTTCTACCCCAGTATGCCTTGGTACCACTGTATAGTGTAAATATGCCCCCTTAGAAAAGGTGGTCGAAAAATTCAAAAATTGAGACCATGTTTTCGATATCTATATAATGAGCAATCGTATGAAGTTTCATGCGATTTCGAGATCGTTTGAGTAGGCTACAAGTTGTTTGAAGCTGGTGGGGACCACGGGCGTCGAGGTGTCAAAAAACCCTAATTTTGAGCTATAAATAGAGATTTTAGGTTTTTATTTGCTCATTTGCAATTTGGTAAGTTCTTGGTTTTCTCTGTGAATTCTATGCTTTCTTGCGAGTATTTGATCATCATGGTTGGCTATAGAGCTCGATTGCACCTATCTGACCGAGTGCGTTCATATCAGAGACCTCCTGGGACTGGTGGCATGGTATTTTTCTTAATTTTTGCTTGTTTTTTTTGCCTATTTTTTGCTATTTTAAAAAAAAAATTCCAATGTTCATTTCTTCCTTTCTATCACGCAATAGCATGTCGGTTTTTACGCATTTGTTGTAACACATACCGCATTTGCTTTAAGTGTTACACATATGCCTTAAACTTTACACATTAGCTCACAATGTTACGCATTAGTGTTTAATGTTATGTGTGCGCTCATTTCATTACAAATTCATTGTAAATGTCACGCATAAGCCATAATTATACCGCATTAGTAATAAATGTCACACATTGGTTTAAAACATCACACATTTGTTGTAAGTTAAAGTTTTTTGTCATGCGTCTGATAATTTTTAATGTTCTCGTGATCCGATATCTAATATTTTGAATATTTTCTCTATGCAGGAGAACATTGGAGTGCTATACTGCCAATAGAGCAAACCCAGTGGACTTGATCTTCATGCCGATTTACTTGATGAGGAGATTGAGCATATCCAACAACTTGGTTTGTACTATGTGTTACACTTGCCAGAGGTTACGGCCAATAGGGCCATGATTACAGCATTGATAGAGCAATGGCATTCTGAGACATGTTCCTTCCATCTTACTACTGGGGAGGCATCCATTACCTTAGAGGATGTATGGCATATATTGTGTATTCTGATTCATGGTGAGAGGGTTGTATATGACAATGACGATGGCATTGCTGGATTGTGTGCACTTTTTGAGTGTGAGATAAAGGACTTACAAATCAGTGGTCGGTATGACATCCCTTGGGCCCATTTAGATTATGATGACATGACTATTGTACTATGCAGTATTGTTGGCGGTTTGTTGATACCTGACAGATGAGGTCATGGATTTCTAGTTGGATGGAGAAAAGTACTTCATGATATGATTGTGCATTGACAAGTATATGTTTGGGGTCCTTGTCTTCTAGCCATGTTGTATTACCAGATGCACGACATTGTATATCTTGGATATCGGTCTATCAGTTGTGGGGTGAAATTGCTCCAGACTTGGGCATAGGAGCATATTTCCATTTTGAGACCTATCATTCATGTTGATTTGTAGCTTGGTGAGCCTTATGCTTTTAGGTACACAATGGGTATCAGACATAGGGGATCGGGTAACACCTTGTATTGGAGGCATCAGTTTGACATTCTACAACATTTTATTTGGAGGCCTTACTTAGATTGCCCTGGTTGGGTGGATGATGCAGTGCACTTGCCTTTTTGCCAACAATAGAGATATCTGATTGGTAGGACATTCGAGATGCAACAGATCATAGAGATGTATCTCCCAGGTTGGGTACTGAGATAGTTTGGAGAGGTACAGGTTACACTGGTGGTTACTTCTTATTTTGCTTGTGTATCTCAGAGGGTATCTGATTAGGGGGTTTGTATACAACCTCATGTTGCTTCCGCTGAGTTTGATGCTCTTCAGCTGTTACTCTGGGGTTGGGGTAGAGGTGCAGGGACTATGCCAGAGTATGATGCATGGTGGGCCAAACATAGGCCTATTCCACTTACTGATCCTTCTGTTTCAATTACAGCACAATAGATATGACATCCTAGACAACACCTGAGGATAGACAGGGAGGAGAGAGTCGAAGGAGGAGAGGAGGGTGGATTAGCTAAGGGAGGAGATGAGGGAGGAGACAAGGATGTAGACATTGGTGGATACACCGAGTATGCTAGTAGTGGAGATGATGATGATTCTTTAGGGTCATTGAGTAGTGAGGATGGTGACGATGATGATGAGATGCCGAAACTGGAGGACATGCCTACTGCAAAGGTTGGAGGAGGACAGGTGGGTGAGAGGGATGATGACCCAAAGATCCTTAGAGCATGGATTCAGACTATAGAGGATGAGGTCACTAGATGAGATGTTGAGCGAGAGGCCTACCATATAGACTACGGTTCTTTAGAGGTTGAGAGGGATCATCTCCATAGGGAGAGAGATAAGGCAGTCAGATGGTCACAGATGATTCAGGCTACCTACGATCAGCACTTTGCTCCAGGTATTGATGCACGGAGTCAGTCTGACAGACTTTACTTGCATAGGAGGCTTTTTATTATCGACAGCTTTACTATGATACTGTACCTGAGGGACAAAGAGCTCCTAGTTTTAGTGTTGTTAGAAGTCATTCTGGCTCTAGTAGGACTTCCACACGAAGGACCAATAGTCATGGTGTTATGGGACCACCTCGACATCCTGGGGCAAGATCTAGTGGGTAGGACCCACCTATTGATAGAGGTAGTGTCAGTTGAGACATTTTGATCATGTTATTTGAGCCTTCAGGATTGTTTATTGCATTCATACACATTATCATTTTTTAGTTATATATATGATATGCAGTGTTTTTGTGGCTATCTATTATGCTTTGTTTTCCATGTATTCTTATATGATTATATGAGTTATATGATGTATATCTATTTGATTCTTTATGACTCATGAATGCAGTAGTTACTACATGATTTATCAATGATGCTTTATGAATGCGATGAGATCTATATGTATGCCTAAATAATGTTTATGAATGCAATGGTACTATATGATTTATACATAATGTATATATTTTTTGTATGATAATGCCAAAAAAAATTCTTTTTAACTCAGATGTACCTTGAATAAATGTTAGTAAGATGAAAGAGAGAAGAGATTGATGAAAGAAAGACGTTAGAAAAGAAAATGATTTAGACAAAAGATGGGAAATCAACAGACTATCAAGAAACAGATGAGATGAGAATGAAACTTGAATGAATCATGAACCCGTGTCATTTATTTTATTGAGCAAAATATATTCATCACTAAGCCTTATTATTGAACAATGAAGCTTAGCACATCATGGTATAAGGAACAAAGATGTAAAGATATATCATTGTAGAAACGAACACATAGCAGACAAGGAGTGAGCCCCTCCATTCTGGGAAATACACTAGGGGTCGAGGTATGTGGCATTCAATAGCTGAATGCTCCTATCACAGACACCCACTAGAGAAATTTCCCTAGAAATTCATCGGTTCACAACACAAATAGAAAACAAAGAAAAAGATAATGCCCATCATGGCCCCTCTAGTCACTTGTGAACATCCTTGAGTAGCATAGGAACATAATCTGTCACCAAATGATAAAAGATAAAGACTGACCCGGACAAAATTCAGCAGCTATACTGACCTTGTGCCTTCGTTCTCAGTTGCTTGATGTGATGGTTGATAATGTCTAATCTCATAAAGTTGCGGACCCCATTTAAGACTGACCTATCTAATTTCGAGTGTATCCTCTTTTGTTTAAGACAAGATAATGATCACTTGATATGGATATGATACGATTGATAAGACAGTTCGATCAGTTGATTGTAGATGCTTGACTGGATAGTCGTATCCTTTGTTAATTTTGTGTGAAGTGATTGTTGGATATCTGCTAGGGTATTTGTTTCTTGCGACACACTTTATTGCAAGTTTTTTGATTGATTTTTAATTGTTTAGTTCTTTTCCAAGAGCTTTTTTGATGTTTTTGGATTACGTGGATCGACATTTGAATGTTTTTGGTATTTTTTTAGGATCGTATTTCAATGTTTTTGGATTGATTTTTTCACTGTTCTTGGATTTTATATGATTTTTAGGATTTTTGAGTTTTTCACTATTTTTGGATTTTGAATTTTTCACTGTTTTTTGGATTTTGAGTTTTTCACTATTTTTAGATTTTTTCAGGACTTTTTCTGATTTTTAGGATTTTTTTAGTTATGCCCCCAGTGTGCAAACCTATATGACATGATGATCTGCAAAATACATGTAGAGACAATGAATCTTTGACATGACCTATGTTAACACAATATGCATGATGAAGATGCATTTCCTATTCGAACAAAGTTGACTATGTTTGTTTGGCCTTTGTAATACACCCAGTGAAATGGAGGTGCAAAACATTTCATAGATAAGCGGTCAATCGATCCTTAAGGTCCTTTGGAACATTCAACTCAACATGCTTAATGGCTAGGATTTACAAATGGAGACACAGAAAAATTCCCCATTGGTTCTTGAAACTTTGATCTTCTTTTGCCCATGTGTGTGCAAATGAGTTAACTCCTGCTCTTGTATTCACTAAAGATCCTTAGCATCCTATATGACTAGTTACGTGGATTATCCTAACTTTAAAAGCATCCCAAATAGAACCTCACTGCCAACAAGCTTTTAGAGCTTCAACGAGGTTATAAACTATAATTTCTCAGATTTTGCTCCATTGCCAGTAGGCGTTCATAGCCCTAATGGAGTTACTTGCATGTTCCCATAGTCAAGATTTTTGTCGCACTTTGTATGCGTGATATTTCAGTTATATATCATTGCTCTTTTCCCTTAAGATGAATATTTGGCATTAGCTCTTTTTTTTCTTTTTTCTTTTCTTGCCTTGACTTGTAAGTAATGAAACCTACATGGGTGTGATGATTACAGCGGTGTTGAAGTGGAATTTTAGATTTTTCACTAGTCATATGATCAAGTGTCTAGAATGAATTAGAGATTTTGTTAATGTGTTTAAGATATAGCCATTGATAGATTTTGGGTTAACAAGTCTCAAATAGTGAAATCACTACCCAACCATAAGTAAAGTGTCGTCATAGGGTGATGTTGAAAATGAATGACCTTAGGATCTCAAAGACTTCATGTCTGAATATTTAAGAAAGGAGATGACCCTTGTTTCTCTTAGATGCAAATGAATGAAAAACTTGGACAATTGCCTTGTTTTATTGATGTTGCTATATGAAACTGCAGAAACTTTGCGCATGCGACTTCTCAATATTTGGTGCTTTGGAAAGAAACTATATGTAATGTAGTGTTTTGAATAATATGATATGCAATGCGGAAATTAAAACCTAAACTAACCCAACCCTTAGGTATAATATCATTTAAGGTACATGTTGTTCATAGGATCTGAGAGTGGATCTCCCTCCATGGTAGCCAAATTATATGCTCCATTTCCTATAACCCTTGTTATGACGAAAGGACCTAGCCAGTTAGGTTCAAATTTCCTTGGCTTTTCTCATTCTTCTAGATTCCTTTGGTTCTCTTGGAGAACTATATCTCCCACTTCAAAATATCTTGGGCGAACTCATTTATTATAACTATGTCTTAGTCTATTCTAATAACCTTGTAGATGATTGAAATTTGTTTGTCTCTTTTCGTCAAGAATTTCTAGCTCTTGTAATCTTTCCACCCAATAATCTTCCTCTGATATGATGTTTTGTAACGAGACTCTTAGAGATGCCATTTCTATTTCAATAAGGAGTATTGCTTATGTACCATAGACCAAGGAATATGGTGTTGCTCATGTAGGGGTACGTACTTCTATTCTATAAGCCCAAAGAGTGGGATTTAATAGGAGATGCTACTCCCATCCTATGTCATTGACAACTTTCTTAAGGCTTTTCAATATTGTTTTATTTGTTGCCTCTACTTGTCCATTTCTTTGCGGATAATATGGCATGGAAAATCTCTGTTGTATTTGAAATTTGTCAGACAATTATTTCACTTCTTGATTTTTAAATGGATGCCCATTATCTGTTATGAAGAACATTGGAATCCCATATCTACAGATAATGTAATTGAGTTGAACTTTTCTATTTTCTTTCTAGTGGTGTATGTAAGAGGAATTACCTCGACCCATTTGGTAAAGTACTCAGTGGCTGTTAAGATGAACTTGTTCCCATTAGAAGAAGTAGGATTGATTTTACCCACTAGATCTAATCCCCATTGTGAAAATGGCCATGGTGATGTAATGGGTTGAAGATCTTGTGTTGGTGCATGAATGAGATCTCCATACATTTGACATTGCTTGCATTTTTTCACATATTTATAGGCATCTTTTTCCATAGTTGGCTAGTAATAACCTGTTCTTAGCAATTTCTTTGACAATGGTGGACCACTTTGGTGCACCCCACAAATTCCATCATGGACTTCCTTTAAGGTGAGTTGCACTTCATTTTCATTCAGACATCGAAGAATATTTTCTTCGAAGCCCTTTCTATACAATGTATCAGCTACAATAGTGTGTCTAGATGCTTGACAAATAAGAGCTTTCTTTTGATTTCTAGACAGGTCTGATGACATGTACTGAGTGTGTAAATATGCATATATTTCATTGTACCATGTGGATTCTAGACCCACAATTGCACATACATATTTTGTTGAGGGAGTCTCATATGTCAGTATCATCAACTGTTCTATAACAACCTCAAACTGAGTTTCATTAGTAGGCATATTTAGAAGAGATCCTATTGTAGCCATGGCATCTGTTGCCTTGTTTTGTATCCTTGGAATCTATTCGAAAGTAATTTTCCTGAAGTTCTCATTGTAATCTTCTACCAGTTTCTTATAAGGCATGAGTTTGTCATCTTTTGTGTTGTAGTCGTTATTGACTTAGTTTACAATTAGTTGTGAATCACCATAGACTTGTAATTCTTTTATTCTCCATTGTACAGTTGTACGAAGTCCTATGAGGAGAGCTTCATATTCGGCTATATTGTTCCTGCATGGAAAATTTATCCTAAATGATAGGTATAGAATCACCTTGAGGGGTGATGAAAATAATCCCTGCTCCAGATCCATGAATTGTATATGACCCATCAAAGTACAATTTCCACATTATAGATATGTTGTCAATGTAAATACTTATTTGTCTAGAAAGTCTATGAGCAACAGGTGACTATCTTGTAAAGGAGCCTCTGCTAACTGATCTATTATAATTTATCCTTTGATGGCCTTTCTGTCTATGTACTCTATATCAAACTCACTCAGGATCATCACCCACTAAGCCAATCTCACGGTTAATGTTGCACTGCTCAATAGGTACTTGAGTGGATCAAAGTGTGCAATGAGTTGCACCTTATGACTCAGCATGTAATGTCTAAGCTTTTGAGATGCGAAGATTACTGCTAAGCATGCTCGTTCTATAGGAGTGTAATTAAGCCCATAACCAATCAAGGTTCTACTTATATAGTAAATAGCTCTTTCTTTTATTTGTTCATCATGTTGTACCAACAAAGCTCCTAAAGCTGAGTTTGTTGCTGATATATATAGTAACAAAGGTTTTCCTAGAGTAGGTGGTACTAACACTGGTGTATTTAGAAGATTATCTTTTAGAGCTTGGAAAGCTTCTTGGCATTGTTTTGTCCATTTAAAAGTAACTCCTTTCCTAAGTAAATGCTGGAACGGATGGCATTTATCTGCCAACTACGCTATGAATCTCCTTATGGATTGTAGTCTTCCTTGTAACCCTCTTAGTTGTTTAAGTGTTGATAGAGGTTGCATATCTATGATTTCTTTGACCTTGGTAGGGTCTACTTCAATTCCTCTATTTGACACAATAAACCCTAACAGTTTACCCATTGTTACACCAAACACACACTTCTTTGGGTTTAGCCTGACATTGTACTGCTCCAACTGATCAAATATCTGTGCAAGGACCGCAAGATGACCTTCTCTTGTCTGTGATTTATCCAGTAAGTCATCCACATAATCTTCCATTATGTTGTTGATCATGTCATAAAATAGAATTGTCATGAATCTTTGGTATGTTGCTCCTGCATTTTTTAGACCAAATGGCATCACATTCTAGCAGTATGTTCCCCATGGGCAGGTAAAGGTCATTTTATGTTGATCTTCTAGTGCAATTTTAATCTAGTTGTATCCTGAGAAACCATCCATTAATGGTAGCATTTCATTTCCAGCTTTTAAATCAACTATCATATCGATATTGGGTAGTGGGAAATCATCCTTAGGACAAGCTTTATTTAGATCCCTGAAATTAATACAGATTCTTATGCCTCTTATGGGCATAGTCACAGATACCAAGTTGGATATCCATTCTGCATAGTCGATAGGTTGAATGAAACCTACATCGAGCAACTTTTGCAGTTCTATTTTAACCAGTAATGAAATACTTGGATGTATTTTTCTCATTTTTTTCTTGTAAGGTTTAACTCCTCGTAGCAAAGGTAAATGATGTAACACTAATTCAGGGTCTAAGCCTGCCATATCTGCATAGGACCAAGCAAATTTGATAGGTTGTTTCTTGAAGAAATGAATGAAATTGTCTTTTCCTTCTTTGTATAGTGATTTTTCCAAGTGTATGTTATGTACAACCTCTCCTTCTGCTATGTTTACCTCTTCAGTTTCTTCTATAAGCAATGCTGAATTTTCTCTTTCGATAGGGAGGTTACCTAACTCACTCTTTCCATTATAGTTATTTTGATCTGTATGTTCTATTGTAGAAGTAATTTCATCTCCAAAGTATGTTGTCCTATCCAGGTCTACAACAAATCTTGCTTTGTGGTCACCTTGTGGAAATCCCTCTCCGACTCCGAGGAATTCTGCAATTGCTTCGTCATTTTCAAACCAATCTAGAGTTGGTTTTCCTTCTTTCCCCCAATCAATCAAGTATGAATGTACAAGGGGTAAGTCATTATTCCCTTCTATACTAGATTTCGATAACATGAGGACTTTATTGTTTGATTGACTTGGTGTATTTTCATCTTGTATAAGTTTTATTTGATACCTTAGTATGACACTTGTTCGTGGGCTTGAATCATGGAGTGATAAGAACTCATAGTCGTGAGAGTCTGTCTCACTTTCAATGTATGTTTCATCATCTGAGGTGTTATCACTTATCTCCTCTTGTTCCTGCCTCTGATTCTGTTGTAGATTGTTTGGTCTTCTTTGGACAGTAGTTACCCTTCTTAAGCCTGGTATAAGCTTGGTATAAGCCATTGTAATCTTTCTTCATCTGATTCATTAGGTTGAGCTTGATTAGTTTCCCATGGAAAGAGTATTGATAATAACCATAGATTTGTTTCATCTACTAGTAGTGATCCTGTGTCCGTTGCAACATTAGCTTGTATTGTTGTGTCAACAACTGTATCATTTTGTAATTCAGTGCTAGGCTCTTGCAGGAGTTGTCTCATGTATTCCCCATCTAACTCTGCACTAGGTGATGTGGGTACTTGATTACTTGTTTGAGATGAAGAGGGAAGCACACGCGTGGACAAATCCCTTTGCGGTATATAGTCTGACGGTTTCATTGATCTATTTAATATATCTAAGGTACGTTGTCTTTCCTCTGTGATATGTGGTACATCCTTATAACCTAACCCTTGATTCCCTCGATTGTCGTTAGGGACAATAGGTTCTATTCTTCCTTGTTGCTATGACCCCAAGCCTATGGTACCATCATATCCATGTCTCTGGAGAATTTTGAATCCATTGCCATACTAATCTAGGGGTATTCTAGGTATTGTCATATGATCCTCTTCTCTATATATCTAATGGTTGACATCTTCATTCAGGGATTCTTCCTATAAGTCACCTCATCTAATGAAAGAGCATGAATCTATGTATCTAACAATTTATTTTCCTTTGTCTTGTTTTTGTACTACATTTTTAGACTTCCCAAAAGACTTAGGAGATAGAGACAATTGTTTTCCACTAGAAGTATTTGCAATAGAGTACTCTCCACAACCCATAACTCATATCTATAAAGAAGATGTTGTAGGAATATTCTTCTTTGTTCCTATGATTGTTGATGCATCCAGTTGTGTAGTGAGAGGTGTTGCTTCATTAATAGGTACCTGATTATCCACACTTTCTTTCAGGTAATTGCAGTGTTGGAAGGTATTTGGATCACCTTTTATGGTGATTTCAATACCATTATATTGGAATTTGACACACTGATGAAATGTGGATGGTACTTCTTGCATGGTTTGGATCCATGGGTGGCCCAATAACATGTTATATCCCATTTCTTTGTCCAAGAATTGAAAAGCAACCTCTGTTGTTATAGGTCCCACTTGTATGGGTAGTATGACAAAGCCTTTTGAGGGACGTTCTTCATCATCATATGCCTTGATATTTATCCTCTTGGATGAATCAATATGAAGTTCAGAATATCCTAGTACTTTAAGCAATTTTAAAGTACAAATGTTGAGACCAGCTCCTCCATCTATGAGTACTCTTCCGATTCTTCTCTTATGTATGTAAGCTTCTAGATGTAGTAGGTCATTATGGAGCAGTAGCTCACTAGGAATGTCCTGTTCTGTAAATGCAATGCGAGTGCCTTGTGCCAAATTCCTTACCATGGATTGGAAGGCATTTTCATCTATATCTATGTCCCCTACTGAATCTTGAAGCACTTTGTCTAGAATGACTTTATGAGTGGGTGAAATACGCAAGAGTTCAAAAATTGATATCTGTGCTGAGGTTTTCTTGAGTTGCTCCACAATATTATAGGTCCGTACTGCTGGTGGTAGGTTTGGTGGTACTCCTTGTAAAGTTACCTTTGATCTGTGAGTAACTACTACACAAGCTCTATCTCTAGGAGTTATTGTGATCATAGCCACTATATCATCTCTTTGGTAGGTATTGTTGGTATCATATGTTGTGTTATCAAGGTTTATGTTAAATCCCTCTTCATAGTCTTCATGTGTATGTTTGACATCCATGATTTGTTCTATTCATCTTTGAACCATCTTGAATAAGATGGTTCGTCATGCCCCCAGTCTCTAAGACAAATATTTCTATCATCATCATATTATGATGCCTCTGACAGCATGCAAATTTGGTTATCATCTGTGTGAGTTCCTAGATATTGGTCATCTTGATCAAGTGTTTCCTGTGAATCATTGTTTACTACATCTCCTCAGCTAATGGCATGAATATTGTAGTCATATGAGACCTTTGTGTAGTTAGTTGTATTATCTTGAGTGATGTAGTACCTTTCCCTTTGTCATACTTAACAAATGGATCCTTAAAGATTGTATGATTTGTGTTTGTTGAGGTTTTATTGACATCGATTGTGATGTCGCCTTGGTCTATCATATCTTGGACCAAGTTTTTCAATTTATAACAACTCGTTGTTTTATGACCTTTAGTCCGATGATAATCATAAAAATCATTATCATTCCACCATGTGGGTTTGAACGGACCTAGTTTATATACTCTCATTTTTGGTAAAGTGATTATGTTTGTCTGTATTAACTTTTTGAGCACTGACTCAATAGGTTCTCCTAGAGGTGTGTAATTCCTTCTTGGAGCATTTACCCTGGGTACTTTGTGTTCATGTTTTGTGTAGCATTTACATTTCTTGAGGCAGTGTTATTCTTCGTATGTGAATTTTATGATTGACTCTATTATCAGTATTTTGGATGGTGTTGAAATATTCATGATATTCCTAAATTTTTCCACAATATTTTTGATGTTCTAAGTCTACAAATCAATGGTTTCTAAGGGTTTTGGGTTTAATAATTTAAATCATTTAAAATAAACCTTTATGTCTTTTGTCCTACAGAAATGTCTTTTTAAGCATTGCCTTTATGTCTCTTAACCAGAAGGGTCTCTATGTCAGTAAAAAGGGGCCATTTGAGTTTTAGGCTTAGGCAAGTTTCATTTCTAAAGTTGGAGTTCTTTAATTTTTCCCTAAGTCCTAAGTAATACCTTTAATACATGTATCGGGTCCTTAAAGGTTGAGTAAGTCTTATTTGATCCTATGGTTGTTGTGATACCATGATGGGAAGTTGCACGTTGAATACCCATCGTGACTCTGTGACAAGCCGCTAGTGGCAGGGCTAGTCAAAGATCCAGTGGTGGCAGTTAAGCGCTAGTAGTTAAGCGGTGGTGGTTAAGTGATGAAGGGATCTTAAAGATTGAGTGGAAAGGATTTTATCTGATGGTTGTCACGATACTGTGATGGGAAGTCGCACGTTGAATAACCATCATGACTCAGTGACAAGCCGCTAGTGGCGGGGCTGCTCAGAGATCCAGCGCTGGCAGTTAAGCAGTGGTGGTTAAGTGATGAAGGGATCTTAAAGATTGAGCAGAAAGGATTTGATCTGATGGTTGTCGCGAGACCACGATGAAGAGTTGTGAGTCCTTTACTCTTCAGGGATAAGTGACTAACGGGTGGGCCCGACCAGTGTGAGCGGCTAAGGTGTTTTAAATTGTGGTCAGGTCCAAGGAAAATCAATGGTGGTTGTGAGATTGCGATGGGAAGATGTAGGTCCTTTTACCCATCGCGACTCAGCAACAAAAGGAAAGTGGATGGAGAATGGTGGACCATCTTCAAAGGCTTAAGTGGTTAATGAGTATGCTAAATCTACATGATCTAAAGGTTGTCGCTAGACCATAATGGAAATTTGCTAGAGTTTTACTCTTCGCGGGTCAGCGACTTAAGGGAAAAACATACTGAAGAAACCCTTTTGGTCCATTGGAGCAGAAAATTTGAAATTTAAATGAATTAATTGCAAAGCGTGTGGCTTCATTGATGAGAATTAATGCTCATTTGCCATTAGGGTTGCTTCATAAGACCTTGTTTTGAAATTTTAATTGTAAAAGGCATTCACGAAGGTTGGCAGAGACAAAGTGTGCAGCTTCTGTGAGTTCTCAAGCGGCAAGTAAGTTGTTCTGCGACTGTTGTTTGAAATTTTTGCTTATGTGTTGGTATTGTCTAGTGCTGAATTTCTGAAAGGTTGTTTGAGTAAAAAAGTTGAAGTAAGATAAATCCTAGATTGTTAAAATGGCACCACGACGAGAATTTAAAGAAAATATAGACTATCAAGAAAGGGATATCTATGATGATTTTCTAGAGCAGTTGGTTCAGTCCATGAATAGTGCTACCAAAATAAAGGAACTTGTGCCCAAATCTTCTCGCCTCCAGATTGGTGATGGTTTGCATGACCAAGGATGTTGTCTAAGAGATCTCGAGATAGGCATGTCTAGTCTAGGTCTATTCAGGTTAGGTTTTGGTCAACAAAATGCACCTACTCTGACAAATAACCTATGGGAATTAGATGTCAGGAAATTGGTGGTCCCTGGAGTCTTCATGGATATTGATTTGTTGACTCAGATTGCAAAGAACTATGACCCCATTACCAGGATTTTAAGGAATATAAGTGGAGGCCCTGTAATTGAAATTACAGTTGATGAGGTTAAAAGGGTATTCTGGCTAAATGAAGCCTCAAGTTATCTAGAGCACATTGATTTTGAAATGCTAAGGAAATTTTATGATGCTTAGAAGGATCATCTTAGGAGTGGACCAATGAGGGAATTTTTTGCAAAGATAGAGGGACTAACACTGGTAGGGCCTTGTACAGTTGAACCTTTCCCTATGAATTTCCTCACTTTGAGGGCTAAGGGGATATATTGGTCTTTGTGTCAAATTTTTTGAGAAGATGCAGAGAATGCAATGCCAACCCACTACATGCTCATGATGAGACAAATTCTTAATACATCCATAGTAGTAGCTTATGAATTTGCATCCTATCTTGCAAATGTCATCCATGAGGTTTTCATTGAGATCAATAATTCCAAAGTGGATAGACCTTTTGGCTGGTATTCTATGTTGATGCACATGTTTTTATTCAAGGGTGCAGAATTTTTTGCAAAGGATATGGACCCGTTGAGGGAAAAAGATGGTGAAGACATGCCAGTCCAATTATGGAGTGCAAATCTATCTTGCGACAGAGAAGATGCTAGTTATCTGAAATTTGACAGATGTTTTGCGTCTAAGCTAAGAATTCTTCTATGTCAAGAGAACCCCAGGATCCCAAAGGTTCTCCTTGAATTTATTAGACCCAAGGAGTTTGCAAAAGACATTAAAATTGTGCATAATTGGGGTGATATAATTCTATATCCTGGTTCTACTATTTTTAAGGTATATGTCTTCAAAGGAACTCCTTATTTTCTCCTCTACCAGATCCCCTTGAAAATAGGTATTGCTGAGATCATAAGGCAGATTGGGGGTCTACACGAAGTAGAATTGACAAATAAGGGCAGAGGAACAATTTTTCCAACCATTACTATGGCACATCAATTTGTTATTACCAAAGGGGGTTGGCTACATTTTGAGAAATTATTCAAGCCATATAGATTTCCAACAGCAGTTGCAAGGTTTGTTGATCCTGAAGATTTCTTCAATGGTATGTTTAGAAAGAAGGTCAAGTGTGGGGCCAAAGTTCATCAATTTCATTTCCCTGAGGACTTAATAAGAAATGAGTTTAATCTGGTAGAGCAAGATGTGAGAAAAGAAAAATGGTTAGTATTTAAGAAAACTCTTGACTTTATCCAACATTTTGATAAAAACTATGATCCATTGAAGAGTTTCCACCCATTTGGGGAAAAGATAAAATTTTTGATAGATTATTTTGAGGATGTTATACAAACTTTGAATGAGAAGAAATATGTAGTGATAAAGGCAGATCCTGAAAAGGTCAAGCTCATCTTGACCAAACCCATTTTTGCTAAGATCATTCCCCCTGGAGAGTATGTAATGTACAAGAAATTGGGCTATAATGTGGTGATGCCTAGGAGGGATGAACCTTCCACATCAAAGGGCAAAAGGCCAATGGAGGATTCTCCTGAGTCCCAAACCTCCCCAAAGAGGCAGAGAGTGGAAGAAGAGGCACAACTAAGTGAAGCCATGTATTAACCTTCCCAATCCCCATTGCATATAGGTGATGAGCAGGCCATTGCCGAGCAACTAATGCAATTAGGAAGCCTGGGGGAAATTTCTTTTACTTATGGAGAGTTGTAGGAAGGAATGCCAGAGAAGTGTGCAGGTGCTAAGATGGATCTGACTACTAAGGAATTAGCTGGAAGGGAATTGGATCTTGTTATAAAATATGCTAGTAATGAATTTTTGGCTAATGACAATTTTGTGAAGTCAGGAACGATTTTACAATTTGTTTGGAGAAAGCACATGGATCGGTTCAAGGAAAGATGTGCAAAGAGAAAAATTGAACAATAAAATAAGGATCCATCTGCTATTGAGGTAGAAATAAAGTAAGAAATGCTAATGGAATTTGAGGTGATTACCCCAGAGGAGGGAAGGAAATCGATTGAAGACGCTAGAGTGCTAATTCTCCCATAATGGGATATAGCAAATGCTGTAATTTTTTATGCAATGAGAAAAGAAACAAAACCCTTGGAGGGAATAGCTTATAGTAATGACCATGCAGCTCTAGTGATGTGGTCACTTAAAAGAGAAGAGAATAGAAGAAGGGAAGAATCCTCAAGATCTGACTACTCAGGGGGCATGATAGTAAAAAGATTCAGAGATATAGGGATAATTGAAGTTTCTAGCATGACTTTAGAGTCTGCTAAATTTGGAATGGCAGTGACCAAAAAGGAGGCAAAAGAGAAAGTTAATCTTCAAGTAAAACTACAAGTAGTCCTCAAGGCGTATAATGAAGCAAAGCTTGAAATAGCTTCTAAAGAAAACACCATTGCAAAGCTGAAAGGTAAATTGGAGGGACAATAGCAAAAGGGTGAGTCTTCTTGGTGCAGGGGCACCAAGACCAACAAAGGAAACCATACAACCATCTGAGGCTAAGAATGAGTTTAATTCATCAATGAATGTCAACACGATCAACTATGAGTTTTTAAGGCCAATAATGGCTTTTGAAAAATAAAATTGTAAAATGTTGTCATTTTATCCTGAAAATTGTCATTTATTGTCAAAAAATGTAAATTTGGTCAAAACACCCAATAAAGAATTTAGGAAGTTTTTGGATGGTTAAATATGTCATATGGGATGCAAATCCATCATTACTAATGTTGGTTTTCAGTTTGTAATACATTTTCCAAAAGTTGAAAATTCAAATATTTGAATTTCAACGTCTATAAGGAATTAGGTGGGAAACTTAGATTAGTGGCTTTTTTATGCAAAATAAATATTGTAACCAACCAATAAGTGGTTGAAAAACGTTGGGGGAGATATTTTAATGCTTTTTAATGCTTGGTACGGACAGACAAGATTAGAAGTGTACGGATTGCAAGAGAATGTTGAATAAAATTCAGTTCTCAAGCCATTTTTATGCTATTTTATGATTTTGTGAGAATTCCTTGCTTGGTATTTATGGTATATCATTCATGAGTATCATCCTGGTCATATTACACATCTTTGAATGCTTTAGGGTCATTGTTCAATCATCTTTTTTACTGTACATTCATTATTGTAGCAATTTAGACTAGTTTCTTAACAATTTCTGACAAGTTTCTAACCATGGAGGGTCATTCCATGAATGTTTGATTTTTGTTTCTCATGGAATGGTCTCTTTTTGACATGTACATTATGATTTAACTATCAGATTTGCAGATAACAGGGTTTTGATAGGGTGATCACCATTTGTTGAGTTGGAAAACCTAGTGAAGAGGCTAGGTAGGATGAAGGTTGGAGAGATCTGCCCATTGGAGGGGTACATTTTATGATTTGGATAGTTGTAAAATTCCTCTAAATGTGTAGCAACAATCATTTGTTTCCAGAAGTGAGTGGAAGTGGGAGATAGGAGAAACCCTTGGTTTTAAGGGTTTAAGAGAAGAATTTGGGGTTTGTGGGCTTAGAGGCCTCATACATCAAATTTGATTTCATTTTCCTCCCTTATTTGCCATATTATTCTGATTTTTTGTGTTATAAGTGATAGGGAGACATATTTTCAATCCTTGCTTTGTAAAACCACCCTTTTTAGTGCTAAAAAATAGGGCATGTTGTAAGGACAACATATATTTTCCAAAACAACCTATTAAACCCTTTGGATATGTTGTAGAGGAGCCAAAAGGATATCCAAATCTGTAATCTATTTGTCTAGTGTTTTGGAAGTTTTTGGAATTATCATTAAAATTCTCCCACTGCTGCACTAGTTGGGATTCTAGGCCTAGAATGAGAAAATTTGGAGTTTGAGCATTTGGGTATTGAATAGAAGACTAAAACCAATTGAATCCTTTTATATTAGACCTAAGAACATATTCTAAGTCATCATTTTTCTTAGGTGAATTCTTGATCCATATTTGGTCCATTTGAGCCATTTAGGGTGTTTGTAGGCTGAAGGAAATTTGCCATTGCTTACCTTATATCTTACAAAGTAATCTATACCTATTTGGGCATTGTCTTATACCACCATACCTCTACCTACTCTACATCAAAGTGGTATCAGAGCAAGAAAGGTGTGGGTAGGAAGTAGGAAGTAGTGATGGCACCTGAGAACCAGTTGGTTAAGGAAATTGAAGAGTTGAAAGAAACCTTGGAGAGGGAAAGAAGAGAAAGAGAACAGAGCAAGGCAAGGGAGGAAAGAGCATGGAGAAGAGAGAATGAGAGTATGCAAGCAAGGATAGAACAATATGAGAAGGAAAGAATGGACAATAGGAGGGAGGAACCTAATTGGGAAGAACAAAATGGAGATGATGGAGAAGAGCAACTAGAAAGACCAAAGCGTAGGAGGGTTGAAGATGAAGTGGACCCTAAGGAGAGGAGGTTGGTTAGACTTTTGAAGGCAGTACAAAACAATGCAAGGAAAGGACATGTGGATGTACCTATCTATCAGGTAAAGATGGATAGTGACAAAGTGTTGGGTTGGCTTGATGCCTTGGAGAACTACTTTGAGTATGAAGAGATGGAGGATGATAAGAGGGTAAGGTTTGCAAGAACAAAACTCAGAAGTACTGCTTTGACTTGGTGGACAAGTTTACAAAATGATAGAATGTCTAGGGGTTTGACAAGAATCACAAATTGGGCAAGGATGAATAATTTGATCAATGAACAATTCTTGCCTTCAGATTATAGTATACATGTGAGAAGGATGAGACAAAACTTGAATAAAAAAGACATGGATGTAATGTCTTATACTGAACAATTTCACAAATTGAGTATTAGAGGAGGATATGAGGAAGAAGATGATAAGGTAGCCAGATATGTCAATGGCTTAAGGTATAACTTGCAAGATGAGATTGGTCTACAAGTACCAAAGACCATTGGGGAATGCTTTTAGTTGGCTATTATAGTAGAAGAAAAGGTGAAGAGGAGACAAGAAATATCAGGTAATGCAAATAGAGGAAGAGGTGGAAGAGGACAAGGACCAAGCCATGAGGATAAAGGCAAGGAGTCATTTTCATATTCAAGGGGTGGATACAATCAGAGAGGAGGAAGAGGATTTGGTCAAGGAAGAGGCACATTTAGATGCTACAATTGTAATGAACCAGGGCACCCATCATTCAAATGCCCTAAATGGAACAAGGACAAGAGGGAAAGGAGGGTTAATTTGAGACAAGAAGACAAAAAGGAAGAAAAAGAAGAAGAAATCATGATACCACCAGAGGAAGGAGATTTATTGCTCATGGGGAAGGTACAACCATCACAACAAGAGAGGATCTTCAGAACAAATTGTCTAATCCATGGTAAGGTATGCAATTTGATTGTTGATTCAGGGGCTTCTCACAATTTGGTTGCTTATGAGGTAGTCAAAAAGTTGAATTTACAAACCCTTTCACATCCTAATCCATATTTTGCTACATGGGTCAGTGAAGGTCAGAATATGTTGGTAAGGGATTAGGTAATCATAAATTTCTCCATTGGCAAGTATGTTGATAGCATTTTGTGTGATGTTATGGATATGAGTTGTGGTCATCTCATCTTGGGCAGACCTTGGGAATATTCTAGAAAAGTTATACATGATGGTTATCAAAATACTTATTTGGTTCATAAAGGTAAAATTAAGTATAATTTGTGTCCATTGTTCCAAGGTGGAAAGAATCATACTGTTATGTGTTCTGGTGATGAGTTGTTTGTCAAAGAACAAGATGCAAGGAGGGTTGATTTGCCACCAAACGATAGTCTGGTTCATGGAGAAGTGTGGGGTCAAACATATGTATAAGTGGGTATAGTACAATGTCCAATTGTTGGACAACAAGGAGAGAGAAGGTTTGATGAGTTGCAGCTGCCTCAAGACAGAGGAAAAAAGGCAGTTGTCACAGCAACATCAACCAAGGATACCATTGGTTTGGGGTAGCCAAATCATAATGTTTTTGTTTCTAATACTTGGTGTGTGAGTGCAGGTCATTCCAAGAAGAATCAAGTCACTTTGGGGGACTATCTTGTTCCTACACATCAGTTGCACACAAGCAAAACCAAGGAAGAAGCATGGATGAGTTCTTGGGACAAGAACTTTTTCATTCATGGGGAGTATGGTGCAGGGGCACCAAGGCCAACAAAGGAAACCATACAACCATCTGAGGCTAAGAAGGAGTTTAATTCATCAATGAATGTCAACATGATCAACTATGAGTTGTTAAGGCCAATAATGGCTTTTGAAAAACAAAATTGTAAAATATTGTCATTTTATCCTAAAAATTGTCATTTATTATCAAAAAATGTAAATTTGGTCAAAACACCCATTAAAGGATTTAGGAAGGTTTAGGATGGTTAAATATGCCATATGGGATGCAAATCCATCATTAATAATGTTGGTTTTTAGTTTGTAATACATTATCCAAAAGTTGAAAATTTAAATATTTGAATTTCAACGTCTATAAGGAATTAGGTGGAAAACTTAGATTAGTGGTTTTTTTATGCAAAATAAATATTGTAACCAACCAATAAGTGGTTGAAAAACCTTAGGGGAGTTATTTTAATGCTTATTAATGCTTGGTACAGACTGACAAGACCAGAAGTGTACGGATTGAAAGAGAAGGTTGAATAAAATTCAGTTCTCAAGCCATTTTTCTGCTATTTTATGATTTTGTGAGAATTCCTTTTCTTGGTATTTATGGTATATCATTCCTAAGTATCAGCCTAGGCATATTACACATCTTTGAATGCTTTAGGGTCATTTTTCAATCAACTTTTTGACTGTACATTCATTATTGCAGCAATTTAGACTAGCTTCTTAACAATTTCTGACAAGTTTCTAACCATGGAGGGTCATTCCATGAATGTTTGATTTCTTTTTCTCATGGAATGATCTCTTTTTGACATGTACATTATTATTTAACTATCAGATTTGTAGATAACAGGGTTTTGATAGGGTGATCACCATTTGTTGAGTTGGAAAACCTAGTGAAGAGGCTAGGTAGGATGAAGGTTGGAGAGATCTACCCATTGGAGGGGTACATTTTATGATTTGGATAGTTGTAAAATTCCTATATAAAGGTGTAGCAACAATCATTTGTTTCCAGAAGTCAGTGCAAGTGGGAGATAGGAGAAACCCTTGGTTTTAAGGGTTTAAGAGAAGAATTTGGGGTTTGTGGGCTTAGAGGCCTCATACATCGAATTTGATTTCATTTTCCTCCCTTATTTTCCATATTATTCTTCTTTTTGGGGGTTATAAGTGACAGGGAGTCATATTTTCAGTACTTGCTTTGTAAAACCACCCTTTTTAGTGCTAAAAAATAGGGCATGTTGTAAGGACAGCATATATTTTCCAAAACAACCTATTAAACCCTTTGGATATGTTATATAGGACCCCAAAGGGTATCCAAATATGTATTTTATTTTTTTGGTATGTTGGAAGTTTTTGGAGTTATCATTAAATTTCTCTCGTTGCTGCACTAGTTGGGATTCTAGGCCTAGAAGGAGCAAATTTGGAGTTTGAGCATTTGGGTATTGAATAGAAGACTAAAACCAGTTGAATCCTTTTATATTAGACCTAATAACATATTATACATCATAATTTTCATTAGGTGAATTCTTGATCCATATTTGGTCCATTTGAGCCATTTAGGGTGTTTTTAGGCTGAAGGAAATTTGCCATTTCTTACCTTATATCTTACAAAGTAATCTATACATGTTTGGGCATTGTCTTATACCACCATAACTCTGCCTAATCTACATCACTTCTCAACTAATAATTTCTTATTCCCCTACTAGGCCCCCTCCTTCCAGTTCTATTATTGAATTTTCTCCTTCCCCTATTACTCTTGGCATCCAATCAACATGAAGTGTTCAAGATGAAATTGAACAATTGAAGAAGGCTCAGTAAATATTTGCAAAGAAATATGAATAAAAAGTCAGAGATACTATTCTGAAATTTGTCGATACTGTTGGGGCAGCAATTGTTTATATAAACATGAAAAGAATAATGACTCTTTTGGACTCTTCGAAATAGGAAAAAGCCACTTTGGAGCCAGTTTTAGATAACTAGATTGCAAGACAAGAAGATTTAAAGTCAATATATTCATCATCTTAGGAAGGAGTAGATGATGATGATGCAATTAAGTCTACTTATGAATTATTCAAAGACTTGTCTAGGTTTGCAATTGAAAGAGCAGACATGGAAAGAAAGGCAGGTTTATATCGGCAATAATATGCCAAGGAAAAGTTCGAATTGTTTCCTGGGGGTTTCTGAGGTGCCAATAAGATGAAAGATAAGGAAGTGTGGATTGAGGAGTTAGGTCATAAATTATCTAAAAGAATAAATAATATTATAAAAATGGATGATACTTCTTTGTTTATTCAGACTATTAAAGAAATTGAAAAGGCAAAATCATATTTTGGCTTTTTAGAAAATGAAGTTAAACAATTAAGGATGAAGCTGAAAAAAATTATTAGCTTTCCATGGCCAAATGATGAGACATTAAAAGTATAGGAGAGAAATAATATCCCACCTATTCTCTAGCATGTGGTAGTTCACAGGCATCCTAAAGTAGTTGGTTTTTTGCAACAGATTTTTGGGTAACTGGAACCTCGAAGGATTAAGAACATTTGGCACCTGATTTATAATTATAGAGAGGTTAGTTGGCCATTTTCCCACTGGACAACTAATCAGTTATGGAAGAGTACATTCCAAAATCAATTATGCTCCTACCCCAGTTGCACTTTTGTAATTGGTGTAACTTTTGGAGGGAATTATGGTTAGGATAGGAATATTCTTCTAGGGAAGTCCGAAGCTTGTTGCATCCAAAATTTTATAAATGGATACTAGGACTACCAAGAATGAGATCGCAAAAAAAATTGTATCGAAGCTCCGGTGAAATATATGTAGGCTTTGTTTTTGCATTTTGAGTCATTCTTGTGTCTACATAAAATTTTGATGAGAAAACAGTAATATACAATCAAAATATTTCTTGAGCTCAAATCTGTGTTGTCTTTATGTTCGTATGTTGGTTTTCATTTCTAATTAGATAATCAAGGATTGTTTAATTAGATGATTTGCAAGGAAAATGGTGGGAATGTTTTAGGTCTTTCCCTCAAGGAGGAGAATTAAATATACTTAATTCATCTTCATTGATAATCAATACATTCACATGAATTTGATGACTAGGTCTAGCATAGGTTAAAAGTTTGTATATGTTAGGCATATACGGATTCAATAGACCAAAGTGGTGATATGTATATGAATTCTATTGTCAAATTTTAACTTGATTTTGATGACTCAGAGGCCCAGATAAGGCACTGGTTTAAGTTGTTAGTATTTGTGATATTCTTTGTGATCCTTTATAATAAAAACAAATCTTTCATTTATGTTTGGTTGCACTAAAGTGAAGAAGTTTGCAGAGATTCGCACTGGTTTTTTGGAAATCATCTACTAAGTTGTGAGAAAGTAGTCACAAGTAGGTATGTCTGCCTAAGCTTTGTCAAGCTTGAAGTGTAGGAGGTCTCCTTGTAAACATTGTTAATTGTTGTCTTATTTCCTCTTCTTGTTGTTCTCTTCTTTTGTAAACAAAGGCAAAAGATTTTGAAGAGAAAACAAAGTAGTCAGAAATTGAGACCAACAAACACGTGCCTAGAGATAAAACCGGTTGAGTTCTATTCACTGTTTGGGCGTCTATAATACCATCGTTGGTCACATTCTTTTTTTTTGACCAAAACTTTGATTTGTCATTGTTGTTAGTGTTGCCATACTTAATAAGACCTTTTTCCACTAGTCCTTTCTCACATTTTAGAGGTTTTTTCATGATTTTTTGAACGTGGTTAAATATTGGATTTGTAAGTGATATTTAATCTTAGGGATCAAGTTTTCAGTGAACATATCTACTTGCTCTATTTCTAGAATAATTGTCTTACACCTCCTATAGAGATCCCTCTATCATTGTATGAAGGATGCAAATATTTCATTTTTGTATTGTTTCACAGCACACAAGTTCATTTAAGTAACTGGGGTTTCAATGTTAAGTGAAAAATTTGCAATAAAGTGTTCAGCTAATTCTCCCCATGATGTGATGGTTGGTGGTAGATGTGAAAACCACTCTAAGGCTGCCCCCCCTAGACTTTTAGGAAATGGACTCATTAAGTAAGTGTCCTCTGTTGCAAACTCTATGCATGCCATAAAAAACTCTTTGATGTGGTTTCTAGGATCACCTTTCCCTCAACATCTATCAAATTTTGGCATTTCAAAATGTGGTGGGAAAGGTGGCATGTACAATGTGTGATCAAAAGGATAAGGATGTAAGTTCTGCATTATGTAGCTCTTTTTATCGTTACCGGTTTGCATAGTGGTTACCTGTTGTTGCAAATTGTGTAATTGTTGTGTCAAAATATCCATTTAAGTCAAAGGTACACCTTGTGTCTATGTGTTTCCCACAAAAGGATTCGTGGTAGCATAAATAGGAGCTTGTTGGAAGGTACCATGATTGTAATTTCTGGTGTTGTACATTCCACTAGGTATTGTGAAATAGTTGATATGTGAACCCATGTTAGGCCGAGTCATAGTGGTTGTATTTGCAAGACCTAGATTTGCATTTTGGTGACTATATGTTGATCCTATAGAATAGGAAACTGGAGGTTGGGTTGCAATCATTGTATGAGGAATCTATGTTGAAATAGGTGCTGAGTGATATTATTGGTATGCTCTGTGGTACACTAACATTTATTGTTGAAGATGATGCACTTGATTGAGAGTTTGCATTTGTACTATCATTTGTTTGTGTAGGCCATTCTGAGGAAAACTGGAGGTCATTGCTTGTATTTGTGTTATATGCGGTATTTGACTGTTATCTTAACCTAAGGTCTTTCCTGGTGGTAATCTTTGTGACATCAAAATCCTCTAGTAATTTTGCCCCATTTTGTAATAACAACGAGAGATACTTGTCCCTATCACTATGTATAAGTGCGTCTAAGATCATAAGGACATGTGGGTCTTGTTGAGCTGACTCAATTTCTTCTCATGTTAAATGTTGTTGTAGTTCATGTAGTATAGACATTGACTGAGTACCTGATTGTTGATTAGTTGATATGTCCATATTCCAAGTTGGGTTTACAAACTAGTCATTGTTTGGGTCCATTATACCTTTTGCCTTTTGTGACCTTGTGACGGGCATTTAAGACTTCTTTATGAGGGTGGTTTTAGAACTTTATGCAAGACGACAATTAATGTTAGACTCTAGATGTAGGTATGAGGTATACAACACTAGACTAGACTCTCTATTGGGGATTTTGATGTGAGACTTGTTGAGTATTTCAATATTTCTGTGGTATGATTTTTTCATGTCTTCTCTTAGATGTTCTGCAAGAATTTCTCTATCAATCCTATGGGAAATTTTATACTCGATGTTTATCTCGTATTTGACTCCTATATAATAGGGTGCATTTCTCCTTGAGTCCCAAGATAAGTTAGCTAGACCTTCAATAATATCTCATTGACCACCATTTGGCACTAGATTAGGTTGCTCAAAGGGGAGCAAACCATCACCTGGGAGACCCATTAAGATGCATGCTATGACTTTTTAAATGATGATGGACTAAGATAGATGTATATGAGGTCTAGACAAGGACGTAAATTAGGACTATGCAAGGACTTATGTAACTTCTAAGGACGTATATGAGGACTATGCAAAGACTTAGTATGATAGTAAGGATGTAAATGAGGACTATGCAAAGACTTAGGACAATAATAAGGACATAAATGAGGACTATGCAAGGACTTCCTATGGTCACAAGTGTATAAATCTTTTAGTTTTGAGTTTCAAAAATGGACATGGTTTTCAGTAATTCTATGTATAGGACAAGTTTCATGGTTTTTTCAAGTTTGAGAACAATTGTTTGGAGGTAAATATAGCTAATTGAACTGGTTTTTTAAACAATTTCAGAGAATTCAGAGATACGCAAGATAGGGCCTGAAATAGCCCAAATGACTGACTCAATACTGGTCTGATACAACGATACATATAAAAACATAAAAGAGAAGCTTAGGCTGGAAATTGGAAACCATTCAAATGAAGCCCTTACAAAATACCAAAACAAAACGAATAGATAGAGAGTCTAGCAGCACTGGCTCCTCTCCATGACACACACTTCTCGGGCATGCCAGTCTCTCTTACCCTGAAGATTCGAAGATCTTATGATTGAGGGATTTTTGTATCATAATGCAAGGTGCATGAAGGGTATCTATGGGGTATGATTCGCACTCCCGGGATCACTGACTGTAGGGTTTTGGGCTACTAAGTTGATTCTTATTGTAAAATTTTGAGGGATCCTGATCCAATGATGGATTCTCAGAGCAAGCCACTTAAGACTTTAGTTGAGCTTATCAATGCAGGGAAGGCCCCCACATACATCAAATTCACACAACACTCTAGCTACCAGACCAGTATGTTTATATAGAGGCTCAAAAAACCCACTCGAGAGTACAATAGGAGAGATGATATCCCCAATGCATCCCAATTTGAAGTACCTTTGTGGGGTGATGAAATCCCCAGTCAAAGATACCCCTCTCTATGTGGAATAAAATAAAATTAAGTGTCGTTGTCACCTCCTTCCTTTCTCCCAAGACCCCGAAGGAAGGTGGAAAGTTAGTTAATGCAATAGTAGGTCCACCCCAGACACAATAAAAGTTCTTTCCCTTGAGAAAATCAAATATGATTTAATCTATATGTAGCATGATTCACATTCATTTTAAAGCCCAAATTGAGGTGTTAATACGCATGTGCATGTCCATTTTAAACACAAAATTGAAATGTGAAGGCATGCATGTCAATTTTAACCATTGTTAATTTTAAGCCCAAATCAAAGTGTTATACATGCATGTCAATTTTAACCAATGTTATTCTTAAACTCAAATCAAAGTGTTATACATGCATGTCAATTTTAACCATTGTTAATTTTAAGCACCAAACTGAAGTGTTATGCATGCATGTCCATTTTAACCATTGTTGATTTTAAGCACCAAAAAATGAAGTGTGAGAGTATGAGTGTAATTGATCTAATACTAATATGATCCTTTCTATAAATTCACCACAGGCTACAAACAAATGATTAGCAGTATAATCAAATCAATAGAAAATAAAGAATCCAGAATTGACAAAAATGAATGCGTGATGATACCTGTACAATTGTGTAAACCTGCATAGGCGATTGCATAATTATGTTAGATCATTTGCATGATCTTGATAGGACAAATGTGTGATCCTAACAAGTCGATTGCGTGATACTAACAAGGCGATTGCGTGACACATAGGCAGATAACACAAAAAATAAAAATTGAAACTAAATTTGATCAGAAACCTGCAAAACAGATTGTGAGGCCCTAGCTAGATCTCTAATCATCCATTCAATGTTAATCAAATCATATTTCACCCAATATGAAAGATCTAAGTTGTTGTATCTATTGATGGCTAGTTGGTCTTCCCAATCTTGTATCTTCTTTTCTGCTTTGAGAATTCTTTGATAGTTGTTGGTTTGCCTTCTTTGTTCTTTTGTCCTTCTGGCACCTGAAATCTTGAATTATACCTTGCGTGCCATAAATTGTTAAAACAAAAACATGCAATAAAAATAATATGTTTCCACATTTACTCAATTTCATGCAGAATTAAATAGATCAAAGAACAGAAAAGGAATAAAAACATAATTATCAAAATAGAAAGATTCAAAATGAATGTGTGATAGTATCAGAGAGATTGTGTGATCCTGTAAGGGAGATTGTGTGATGGGTTCTGCACGAATGTGTAACCCTATCTGATCGATTGCATAGCCATGTCTATGTGATTGCGTGATGTTGTAACCACCAATGCATGACTAAGAGATTTGTCTTGAAATCCATGCAAAACCTACAAAAAAGGACAAAATCCGTACGATCTACAAAAATAACACAGAAAGCAAAGAAGGTTAATTAGTTGTTGTTCATGTCGGGTTCACCAAAATGTCGCATGTAAAATTTATCATTGCTAACTATCATTTAGAATTCAAAGGGAAATCATGAATCCCTATCTAATCAAAGAATTCAACAAACAGACAATGAAATAATGCAATTAAGAAATAGGAATGTAAAATATATTAGTCAAAACTCCCTATCCCATGATCGCATATGGCTTCCATTGCTCTTCTCTTCTTTGTGGTATGATGGCTCTCAGATATTACATTGGCAACCTTCAATTGACATAAAAATTCAAAGTTTGTGATTGTTGAAAATGGTGATTGAATGCTCAATTTATAGATTTTGGGAGAGGATTGATTGAAAGGTGGAACAGATTGATCAAGAGGTGGAACTCAGGTGAACTCACATGAAAATTGATAGTTGAATTGCTAATTTAGAGGTGAAACAAAATAGATTGAATAGATTAAAGGAGTTAACTGATTGAGAAAAATCTAACTGAGAGAAGAAAAATAATGATTGGAGGAAATAAAGAGGATGACAGAGAGATTTATTTAGAAAAAGCTAACTAGAAGATGGAAATAGAGATTGGAGAGATAATGATTTAATTAATTAATTGATTGAATTAATTAATTTAGCATGTGCTTGCACTTTAACTTAGATTTTAATTCAAATAATTATTTTAAATTCAATTTAGTATTTGAATATATTTAGAACTTGACTTTGATTTTCAATTTGATTTTTAATATCATGCACATGTATTTAAAATTAGAAGAAATTAGAAGAATTTGAAATTAGATGAAATTAGAGAATTAATGAAATTAGAATTTGGGGATTTGGAATTAGAAGAATTAATTAGTTAATTAAATAATTTAAAGAAACTATTTAATTATTTAGAAATGGACTTTAATTAAATAATAAAGATTATTTAATTTAAAGGATTAAATCACAATTAATTAAATAATAAATATTTAATTAATATTTAGAAAGGGGTTAATGATTAAATGATAAAATGATGATAGAATAGGAAATTGAGAATTAATTTATTTAAATAATAAAGATTATTTAAATTGGGGAATTAATCAGAATTAATTAAATAATTAATATTAGAGCATGGTTAAAATGATAAAATGATGATAGATTTGGAAATGGAATAATTAGTAAGATGATGAGGAAATATGAAATTAGAAGAATAAGATTAATTAGCTTAATTAGATAATTAAAGAATTATTTAATCAATTAGACAAATAATTAGTACATGATCAATGAGACATTTTTAGGTGTCTTCATTATCCATATGGAGGAAACTTTGATTTGAAGGTAT
Organism: Cryptomeria japonica; assembly: GCF_030272615.1. Lineage (NCBI taxonomy): Eukaryota > Viridiplantae > Streptophyta > Pinopsida > Cupressales > Cupressaceae > Cryptomeria > Cryptomeria japonica. The sequence continues at coordinate 466,411,984 of NC_081411.1, read as the reverse complement.
ACATGGATGCTGATTGGGTAGGAAATGTTGATGACCAGAAAAGCACAACCGGTGGAGCATTTTTTCTTAGAGGAAGGCTTGTTTCATGGAGTAGTAAAAACCAGAGTTGTACTTCACAATCTACTGTTGAAGCTGAGTATGTTGCAGCTTATATGAATTGCACATAGGCTATTTGGATGAGGCACATTTTGGAAGGTTTTAAGATGAAGATTTCAGAACCTATAAACATTTTATGTGATAATACAAGTGCCATAAATATTTCAAAGAATCCTGTTTTGCACGCACGAACCAAGCACATTGAATTGAAGTATCATTTCTTGAGGGAAAAAGTGCAAAGCAAAGATGTTATCTTAGAGCATGTTTCTACCAAGGAGCATCTTGCAAATATTTTTACCAAACCTCTACCTAAGACTACATTTGAGTATCTTAGAAGTCAACTAGGGGTTGTACCCCTTCATGAGGTTAGTTGAGCATGATGTTGATTGCATCAGTCCCTGAACTACTACCATAATTTTACAAGGATTGGTGTAGTAGTGGATGTATTCCATAGGGGGAGCATCAAGTTGAAGTATGTTATTGATGCATAGTGAAATTTGACATTACATGTTTTACTTTCAATTTGGCATTGTTGTCAAAGGCGGAGAAGAATTATGTGATTATGGGAAGGAAAACTAGTGACAGACTGAAGACAAAGAGAGCATGTGAATACTTGGTAATGTAAACCAGGATTCCTATTCACAATCACAACAGCAATCCATGGTGTTGATATTTGTATTGCCATCAATGCCAAAGGGGGACATTGTTGGCATTTGCATGAAGATTGCATTAATGATATGTTATGTTGTCATTAATGTCAATTATTTGGTAATGATATTGTTGATATTGTCTTGTAACCAATAGGAAGAGCTTTGTGAAGGACATTGTAAACCGATATGTAAGTTTGTGAGTTCAATCGGTAACCTGTGTAAAAGGTTAAACCCTATCTATGTAATGTAACCAGTAAACCCTACCAGTTGTTTTTGTTAAACCCTAACCAATTAAGGTTGTTGAATTGGTTATGTTGGTTTATGATCTGATGTTGAGCGGTAATGATGGTGACATGTATGGTCATTGTACGAAGACAAGTTCAAAATATTTTGGTGTGTTTGTTTGTCTAGGGAATGAGCTAAATGTTTTGCATATAATGCAAAGCGCGTGATGAGTTACTAAGCTCGATGAAGCGGTAATCAAGGAGCGGTTGAGGTTTTCTTAATTGATGTGTAGAGATTGCTATGAAATCCAACGGTCATACTTATACCGACTTGTTTGTAATCTCGATGAGAGAATTAGGTTTTTGTTGTGTTACTAGCCTAATTGATTTGTATTTAAGGTCGATGAAGCTATTTTGTTTAGTGTTGGCAAGAGCTGGCAGAAATCAGTTGAGTGTGTGGTTTCCAAACTAGATAATGAGTATGCAATTTGAGTAAAGGCAGATAGGAGCTTAAAAGGATCTGATCAAGCAAGTGTAGTGCTATTTAGAAAGATCAAGAAAACTCCTTATGTTTTCTAACAATTACAGTAGAATTGAAATCCCCTAACTGGGTAAGCTCTAACAAGCTTGGTTACTTATTAAATCCTCTAACAAGGTGATCCATTAGATTGGATTTTCAAATCCTCTATTGAGGTTACTCCTTACAGGGTATTTGCTTCTAACAAGGTATTTGTAGCCAATCCCTTAACTGGGTGATTCCTAACAGGATCAATTCTCAACAGGACTTTTGTAAAAGATTTAACAGGCTTGGCTCCTAATAGGGTGAACTTTAGAAGAGTTCATATATTATCTTGTGAGTCCCATCTCACCGTGGTTTTTACCTATTTGGGTTTCCATGTCAAAAATACTTGTCTCATGTGTTGAATGTTTTTATGGTTGATTTGATTAACTACTTAACTATTCTGATAAGGCATGATAACCAGAAGCATTGAGAAATGGAATATGTTGACATATGATAAAGCATTTGGATGTTTACAAGTTTAATGTTGTTTACTATTAAGTTGTTGTAACAGTCAACTGGATTTTCTTATAAGTATTTACAGTGGTATTTCATTTGATAAGTTTCCTTTGTGTGATTGAGATTGAGATTGGGAAAGTTTGTATCATTTTTTCTATTTACTGATTCACCCTCCCTCTCAGTAATCTACTAGATACTTATTCTTTCATCATATCATCAGAGTCTTCATAGCTCCAGAAGGTCCAAATTATTTGAGCTCAAAAGAAGATAATTTCCCAACTAAAGTATCTTTGTTGATAGATGTATTAGCCATTGTTCTCAACTCATTAATAGCAATAGCCTTCATCTTGTAAGCCGGTGGTAGGGCTCTCAAAACTTTAGAAACAATTTCATCTTCACTCAGATTTCCACCACAACATTGAATTCCCATAACAAACTCATTTACCCTTTCTATGAATGCAGTAATCCTTTCATCTTCTTCCATCTTCAGGTTTTCATATCTCACCCAGTAACCATCAAGTTTAGCAATCTTCACTGTAGGGTCACCTTCATATAGAGCCTCCAACTTATTCCATATAGCCTTTCTAGATGATTTGTCAATCAATCCCATTATTTGTTGATCAAAAAGTAAACACAAGAGGGCTTCTCTTGCTCTACAATCATTCTCAAGCTCCTTATCTAGGTTTTCCAAAGGAGGATTGCCAGATGCCATATTATGAGGTGTGACACCATTCTTTGTGATCCCCAAATCTCCTTGCCAAGACATCTCAGATGAGTCTCCATCCAAATCTTCCATACTGTGTAATTTGTTCCATCAAGCCTAGAAATATCCCTCTGAAATATAGCTCTAGATGAACTGGATGAACTTGAACTATTAGTCACCATAGGATCTTCCTCAAGCAGTTAATCTTTTTGCAGAGAGGACCAAAGCTCTAATACCAATTGTTAGACAGTTCAAATAACCAGAAGACAACTAAGAGGTGGGGTGAATCAATTGTCACTGATTACCGGAACCTTAAGCAATTAAAACCTTAATACTGGAACCCAAAACATTAATACTAGAATGTTTAAACCAAATACCTGAATAGCAGTTAAATCAATTAGGCATAAACAATAATCACAAAATAAATACCATCCACATGACACCAAGATTTATATGTGGAAAACCTGGTAAAGGGAAAAATCACGGTGGGAAGCCTACCCACAGTCAGATAATACTTATGTTGTAAGTATGTCAATTATAATTGAGGTGCCTGCACTTGCAAGAAGGCCAACAACCTAGAGTGCACTGCTCATCACAAAAGGAGCCTCACTAACTACATAGAAATCCAAACTACAATCCAAAAAAAGTGTTTGAACTGCAAAGATAGCATCTCCTATGCTTGAGTATAGTTCCGGTTAAGCTCAATATTGGAGGACTAAATCCTCTTACATAAACCCAATTTGATATCCAGTGATCAAACAAATCCTCCACCTAAATAATATTAAATTATTTGTACATTACATATCCATATCCCATTCCTATATCTGATCTACAATGAGATCTTACATCTATATATACAAACCCTTGACCATAAATAATCAGGTCGGCCACAAGACAATAAACCAATTACATAATTACAAAACATGTCGGCCTTAGATGAAACAAATAATAACCAACACATAAGACATCCCAAAAACACATCAAGAGGTCCAATCCACACATTACATTAAGCCTGTCCATAACCTAGATCAACTGGGACCCAATATAGGTCCACACGCAAAAGAAATGATCTCCAACTACCAAGTCTTGAACAAATCACCAATAGCATCCCGAATCTTCACAAGAAACTGCACCAACACCACTTATGCATATCACCAAATATCTTCATCAAAACCTCTGTTGGTGAAACCCTCACTAGAACCACAAGCCAATCTTCCAATCAAACAGGATAGAATATGATCACTAGACCAAAACCAATTGATTGAATATGAACACGAGTATCATGAATAAGGCAATTCCATAACCAAATCATATCGAAGCCTACCGGATCATGTCGGATCCAAACCAACCAGAAACAACTCAACCTATCAGGACTAGAAGGGTGCCAGTAAAGCATCCAAATAGCTAGTGTTGACATCAATGACAAAACATTAATGCAACACATAATCAATTCCACCAAATGGCCAACAAACATGTCCAAACCAAAACATTCATCAATGGCCCTATGTGAAATGTCCAATACGACATAGCCATCTGCAGATCTTACAATCCTGCTTAGAAAAATCATAAGAAACAACTAGCTCTCTTATCAATATTAGCTCTACAAAAACATTTGGCACTACTAGCTTCCCCAAGTTCAGTGTCCAATGATTGGACATTGGGACAGGTTTGTCTTTGTTTCCATAAAAGGAATAAAATATATCCCACCCTCTCTCTTTTGTGAATGCATCTCTGCATCTCGCTTCTTTGTAATTGAAGGCAATTCTAATGCTATCATTCATGGAGGACCCCTCAAACAACTCTATTAGGTCTTGATGAAGGCTTCTTGTTTGTTTGGTTTGCCTCTTTGTAGCCTCTTCTAATCTATGTTCAACTTCATGCTGCAATTCCTCTACAGTCATTACAGGAGTAAGAGAGGTGGTTGGCACTATTGATGGTTGCTCTACCTGAGCTGATGACTCTACTTTAGATGCCTTTCTAGGCCACTTGGGAGCTTTGGGAGCTGACCCTTTTGCAAGAGAAATTTCCTTGACTTGCTCAAGAGGGTTTTCTTTCTGCGGGGTTTTCTCTTGAGGAACTGAGGCTTCCTCGGTGGGAGGGTTTTCTATAGTAGAGGCAATTTCTCAATGAAGAGGAGTATCAGAGGCAGGTGCTTCAATAGAGGCTTTATGGACTCCCTTCTCATCTTCTAAATCGGTTTCCTAGCTTTAGGAGGAGAGGCAGGCTCATCCGAAGACTCACTACCAGAGACAATAGTGACAGTCTTCCGAACTATCTTTCTCTTTCTCTTCCCCACCTCTTTCTTGGGAGGGGAGCTTGTTTCAGCCTTGCGCAATTATGAAACTTATCATACTCCCAAATCATCATTTTCAAGCTTGGGCTTCCTAAATGCAAGTTTTGAAGCATCAAAATGTGTGTTCAGAGGTAATACAAGCTTTAAAATGCAAGTTTTGATTCTGAAGCCATGAACATTAAAGCATGATTATTAAACTTATCGTACTCCCAAATCATCAGTTTCAAACTTAAGTTTCCTAAATGCAAGTTTTGAAGCATCAAAATGTGTGTTTGGAGGCACAACAAACTTGAAAATGCAAGTTCGGATTTTGAAGCCATGAACATTAAAGCACGATTATGAAACTTATTGTACTCCCAAATCATCATTGTCAAGCTTGTGTTTCCTAAATGAAAGTTTTGAAGCATCAAAATGTGTTTTTGAGGTAGCACAAGCTTGAAAATGCAAGTTCTGATTCCAAATCCATGAACATTAAAGTGCGATTATCAAACTTATCGTACTCAAAATTAATCATTTTCAAGCTTGTGCTTCATAGACACATGTTTTGAACCATCAAAATGCATGTTTCGAGGTACAACAAGTTTAAAAATGCAAGTTCTGATTTTGAAGCCATAAGAATGAAAGCTCAATTATGAATCTAATCATTCTCCCAAATCATCATTTTCAAGTTTGTGCTTCGTAAATGCAAGTTTTGAAGCATCAAAATGTGTTTTTGGAAATAACACAAGCTTGAAAATGCAAGTTTCGATTCCGAAGCCATGAACATTAAAGCATGATTGTGAAACTTATCGTACTCCCATATCATCATTTTTCAAGCTTGTGCTTCCTAAAGGCTAGTTTTGAAGCATCAAAATGTGTGTTTGCAGGTAACACAAGCTTGAACATGCAAGTTCTGATTCCAAAGCCACGAACATGAAAGCGCAATTATGAAACTTATCATATTCCAAAATCATCATTTCCAAGCTTGTGGTTCCTAAATACAAGCTTTGAAGCATCAAAATGTGTGTTTGCAGGCAACACAAGCTTGAAAATGCAAGTTCTGATTCTGAAGCCATGACTATGAAATCAAGATTATGAAACTTATCGTACCCCGAAATCATCATTTTCAAGCTTGTGCTTCCTAACCACAAGTTTTGAAGCATCAAAATATGTGTTTGGAGGTAACACAAGTTTGAAAATACAAGTTTTGATTCTGAGTCCATGAACATGATAGCACAATTATGAAACATATTATACTCCGAAATCATCATTTTCAAGCTTGTTCTTCAAAAAAGCAAGTTTTGAAGCATCAAAATGTGTGTTTGGAGGCACAACAAGCTTATAAATGCAATTTCTGATTCCAAACCCATAAACATGGAAGTGCAATTATGAAACTTATCATATTCCCAAATCATCATTTTCAAGCTTGTTCATCCTAAATGCAAGTTTTCAAGCATAAAAATGTGTGTTTGGAGGTAAAACAAGCTTGAAAATGCAAGTTTTGATTCCAAGGCCATGAACATTAAAGGATGATTGTGAAACTTATTGTACTCCCAAATCATGAATATCAAGCTTGTGCTTCCTAGAGGCATGTTTTGAAGCATCAAAATATGTATTTGGAGGTAACACAAGCTTGAAAATGCAAGTTTTTATTCCGAAGCCATGAACATGAAAGCATAATTATCAAACATATCGTACTCCCAAATCATCAATTTCAAGATTGTCCTTAATAAAAACAAGTTTTGAAGCATCAAAATGTGTGTTCGGAGGTAAAACGAGCTTGAAAATGCATCTTTTTATTATGAAACTTATTGTACTCCCAAATCATCATTTTCAAGCTTTGTGCTTCCTAAAAACCAGTTTTGAAGCATAAAAATGGATGTTTGGAGGTAACATGAGCTTGAAAATGCAAGTGTTGATTCTGAAACCATGAACATGAAAGTGCGGTTATGAAACATTATCATACTCCTAAATCATCATTTTCAAGATTATTATTCCTAAATGCAAGTTTTCAAGCATCAAAATGTGTGTTTGGAGGTAAGACAAGCTTGAAAATGTGTTTTGATTATGAAGACATGAACATGAAAGCATGATTATGAAACTTATCGTACTCCCAAATAATCATTTTCAAGCTTGTGCTTCCTAAATAAAAGTTATAAACCATCAAAATCTTTGTTTGGAGGTAAAACAATCTGGAAAATGAAAGTTTTGATTGCGAAGTAACGAACATTAAAGAACGATTATTGCAATTATCGTACTCCCAAATCATTATTTTCAAGCTTGTGCTTCCTAAACACAAGTTTTGAAGCATGTGTTTTTGGAGGTAACACAAGGTTGAAAATGCAAGTTTTGATTCCAAAGACATGAACATGAATGAGCGATTCTGAAACTTATCGTTACCCAAATTATCATTTTAAAGCTTGTGCTTCCTAAATACAAGTTTTAAAGCATCAAAATGTCTATTTAAAGGTAACAGAAGCTTGAAAATGCATGTTTTGATTGCGAACTCACAAACATTAAAGCATGATATGAAATTTATCATGCTCCCAAATCATCATTTTCAAGCATGTGCTTCCTAAACGCAAGTTTTGAAGCATCAAAATGTGTGTTTGGAGGTAACACAAGCTTGAAAATGCAAGTTCTCATTTCGAAGCCACAAACATTAAAGAGAGATTGTGAAACTTATCGTACTCCCAAATCATCATTTTCAAGCTTGTGCTTCCTAAATGCAAGTTTTGAAGCAACAAAATATGTGTTTGGAGGCACAACAAGCATGAAAGTGCAAGTTTTGGTCTCGAACCTATGAACATGGAATTTCAATTATTAAACTTACTGTACTCCCAAATCATCATTTTCAAGCTTGTGTTTCCTAAACTAAATTTTTGAAACATCAAAATGTGTATTTGGAGGTAACACAAGTTTGAGAATACAAGTTCTGATTCTGAAGCCACCAACATTAAATTGCGATTATGAAACATCGTAGTCCCAAACAACATTTACAAGCTTGTGCTTCCTAAATGCAAGTTTTGAAGCATCAACATGTGTGTTTGGAAGCACAAGCTTGAAAATGCAAGTTCTAATTCCAAATCCACGAACATGAAAGTGTGATTATGAAACTTATTGTACTCCAAAATCATCATTTTCAAGGTTGTGCTTGGAGGTAATACAAGATTGAAAATGCAAGTTTTATTCTGAACGCACGAACATTAAAGTGTGATTATGAAACTTATTTTCCTCGTAAATCATCATTTGAAAACTTGTGCTTCCTAAATACAAGTTTTGAAGCATCAAAATGTGTGTTTGGTGGTAACTCAAGCTTGAAAATAAAAGTTTTGATTCCAAATCCATGAACATGACAGCACAATTATGAAACTTATCGTACTCCCAAATCATCATTTTGAAGCTTGTGCTTCCTAAACGCAAGTTTTGAAGCATCAAAATGGGTGTTTGGTGGCACATAAAGCTTGAAAATGAAAGTTCTAACTTTGAAGCCATGAACATGAAAGCACGATTATGAAACTTATCGTACTCCTAAATCATCATTTTGAAGCTTGTGCTTCATAAACACAAGTTTCGAAGCATCAAAATGGGTGTTTGGAAGCACAAAAAGGTTGGAAATGATGATTTGGGAGTATGATAAGTTTAAAAATGTGTTTTTAGAGGCACAACAAGCTTGAAAATGCAAGTTCTGATTCCAAAGCCAAGAACATGAAAGCATGATTATTAAACTTATCATACCCCAAATCATTATTTTCAAACCTATGGTTCATAAATGCAAGTTTTGAAGCATCAAAATGTGTGTTTGTAGATAACAAAAGCTTGAAAATGCAAGTTGTGATTTTGAAGTGATGAACAGTAAAGACCGATTATGAAACTTATCATACTCCCAAATCATCATATTCAAGCTTGTGCTTCCTAAATGCAAGTTTTGAATAATCAAAATGTGTGTTCCAAGGTAACACAAGCTAGAAAATAAAAGTTCTGATTTCAAAGCCACGAACATGAAAGCACAATTATGAAACATATTGTACTCCCAAATTATCATTTTCAAGCTTGTTCTTCCTAAACACAAGCTTTGAAGCATGAAAATGTGTGTTTGGAGGCCTAAAAAATGCAAGTTCTAATTTTGAAGCCATGGACTTTAAAGCGCGATTATGAAACTTATCGTACTCCCAAATCATCATTTTCAATCTTGTGCTTCCAAACAAAAGTTTTGAAGCATCAAAATGTGTGTTTGGAGTTAACACAAGCTTGAAAATGCAAGTTTTGATTCCGAAGCCACGATCATTAAAGATTGATTATGAAACTTATTGAACTCTCAAATCATCATTTTCAAGCTTATGCTTCAAAACGCAAGTTTTGAAGCATCAAAATGTGTGTTTGGAGGTACCACAAGCTTGAAAATGCAAGTTATGATTCTCAAGACCAGAACATGAAAGCATGATTATGAAACTTATCATACTCCCAAATCATGATTTTCAAGCTTGTGCTTCCTAAACGCAAGTTTTAAAGCATCAAAATGTCTGTTTGGAGGTATCACAAGCTTGAAAATGCAAGTTTTGATTATGAAGTCACCAACATTAAATCATGATTATGAAACTTATTGTGCTTGCAATTCATCATTTCCAAGCTTTTGTTTCCTAAACGCCAATTTTGAAGCATCAAAATGCTTGTTGGGAGGTAACATAAGCTTGAAAATGCAAGTTCTCATATAGAAGCCACAAACATTAAAGAATGATTATGAAACTTATCGTACTCCAAAATCATCATTTTGAAGCTTGTTCTTCCTAAACATAAGTTTTGAAGCATCAAAATGTGTGTTTGGAGGTAACTCAAGCTTGAAAATGCAAGTTCTGATTCTAAAGCCATGAAAATGAAAGCATGACTATGAAACTTATCATACTCCCAAATAATCATTTTCAAGATTTTGGTTCCTAAACGTAAGTTTTGAAGCATCAAAATATGTGTTTGGAGGCACAACAAGCTTGAAAATACAAGTTCTGAAGCCATGAACATGAAATGTGATTATGAAACTTGTCATAATCCAAAATCATTATTTTCAAGCTTTTGCTTCCTAAATGCATGTTTTGAAGTATCAAAATGGGTGTTTGGAGGTACAAGAAGCTTGAAAATGCAATTTCTTCTTTCGAAGCCATGAACATCAAAGCGCGACTATGAAACTTTTCATACTCCCAAATCATCATTTTGAAGCTTTTGCTTCCTAAATGCAAGTTTTGAAGCATCAATATGGGTGTTTGAAGGCATGCCAAGCTTGAAAATGCAAGTTCTTAATCCAAAGACATGAGCATGAAAGCACGATAATCAAGCTTACTATACACCCAAATCATCATTTTGAACTTGTGCTTCCTAAATGCAAGTTTTGAAGCTTCAAATGGGTGTTTGGAGGCACAAGCTTGAAAATGATGATTTGGGAGTACGATAAGTTTCAAAATGGGTGTCTGGAGCTAACACGCTTGTTTAGACATGATTTGGGAGTACACAAGTTTTGAAGAAGCAAAATGTATGTTTAGACATAACACAAGCTTGAATATGCAAGTTTTGATTCTGAAGCGACGAACACTAAAGTGCGATTATGAAACTTATCGTATTCCCAAATCATCATTTTCAGGCTTGTGCTTCCTAAATGCAAGTTTTGAAGCATCAAAATGGGTGTGTGGAGGTAACACAAGCTAAAAAATGCAAGTTCTAATTCCCAAGACACAAACATCAAAGCATGATTATGAAACTTATCATACTCCCAAATCATCATTTTCAACCTTGTGCTTCCTAAATGCAAGTTTTGAAATATCAAAATGTGTTTTTGGAGGTAACACAAGTTTGAAAATGCAAGTTCTAATTATAAAGCCACAGCCACAAATACGAAAGCACGATTATAAAATTTATCATACTCCCAAATCATCATTTTCAAGCTTGTGCTTCCTAAACACAAGTTTTGAAGCATCAAAATGTGTGTTTGGTGATAACACAATCTTGAAAATGCAAGTTTTGATTGCGAAGCCACAAACATGAAAGTGTGATTATGAAACTTATCATACTCCCTAATCTATATTTTCAAGCTTGTGCTTCCTAAACACAAGTTTTGAAGTATAAAAATTTGTGTTTGGAGGTAACACAAGCCTTAAAATGCAAGTTTTAATTCTTAAGCAATGAACATTAAAGCATAGTTATGAAACTTATCATACTCCAAAATCATCATTTTCAAGCTTGTGCTTCCTAAACAACAGTTTTTGAATCATCAAAATGTGTGTTTGAAGGTAACACAAGCTTGAAAATGCAAGTTTTGATTCCAAAGCCACGAACATAAAAGTGCGATTATGAAATTTATCGTACTCTCAAATCATCATTTTCAAAATTGTGCTTACTAAACACAAGTTTTGAAGAAGCGAAATGTATGTTTAGACATAACACAAGCTTGAATATGCAAGTTTTGATTCTGAAGCGATGAACACTAAAGTTCGATTATGAAACTTATCGTATTCCCAAATAATCATTTTCAAGCTTGTGCTTCCTAAATGCAAGCTTTGAAGCATCAAAATGGGTGTGTGGAGGTAACACGATAAAAAATGCAAGTTCTAATTCCCAAGACATTAACATCAAAGCATGATTATGAAATTTATCATACTCCCAAATCATCATTTTCAACCTTGTGCTTCTTAAACGCAAGTTTTGAAATATCAAAATGTGTTTTTGGAGGTAACACAAGTTTGAAAATGCAAGTTCTAATTATAAAGCCACAAACATTAAAGTATGATTATGAAACTTATCATACTCCCAAATCAATATTTTCAAGCTTGCGCTTCTTAAATGCGAGTTTTGAAGCATCAAAATGTATGTTTGGAGGTAACACAAGCTTGAAAATGCAAGTTCTATTTTAGAAACCATGAATATTAAAGCGCAATTATGAAACCTATCGTATTCCCAAATCATCATTTTCAAGCTTTTGCTTCCAAAACACAAGTTTTGAAGCATAAAAATGTGTGTTTGGAGGCACAAAAAGCTTGAAAATGCAAGTTTTGTTTCTATAGCCACAAACATTAAAGCATGATAATGTAACTTATCATACTCCCAAATCATCATTTTCAAGCTTGTGCTTCCTAAATGCAAGCTCTTATTCTGAATCCACAAACATTAAATTGTGGTTATGAAACTTATTGTACTCCCAAATCATCATTTTCAAGCTTGTACTTCCTAAACGTATGTTTTGAAGCATCAAAATGTGTTGTAGAGGTAACACAAGTTTGAAAATGCAAGTTTTGATTATGAATCCATGAACATTAAAGCATGATTATGAAACTTATCGTACTCCCAAGTCATCATTTTCAAGATTGTACTTCCTAAAAACAAGTTTTCAAGCATCAAAATGTGTGTTTAGACGTAACACAAGCTTGAAAATGCCAAATCTGGTTCCAAAGCCACGCACATTAAAGCTCAATTATGAAACTTATCGTACTCTTAAATCATAACTTTCAAGCTTGTGCTTGCTAAATGCAAGTTTTGAAGCATCAAAATGTTTGTTTGGAGGTAACACAAGCTTGAAAATGCAAGTTCTAATTTTTAAGCCACATACATTAAAGCACGATTGTGAAACTTATCGTACTCCCAAATCAACATTTTCAAGCTTGTGCTTCCTGTAGACACTTAAAAATAATTATTTTAATTATTTTTAATTCCTCACATGATTAATTAATTAATTATGTTAATTAAAATTCTTCTCAATATTAATTAAATATAATTAATATTGTCACTATAGCATATGATTTATTTAATAAATCAATCTCTTTCTTTATTCTTCTAAAAAAAATCAAATCCTCACAAATCTTCCTCTTAGCTAATTAATTTCAATTAATTAGTTAACCTACATGATTCCTACAATCATCTTCTTAATTCATCATTAACCTAATAAATTCTTCTAGAAACTCCCTAAACTCACTTAACATTATTCTTCTAATTTTTTATTCCCTCCACTCATTCTCTCTCCTAGTCAAATTCTCCTACAAATATAAATCCCACCTAACATTTCCTCTAATCCCCCTCCTAATGAGTCGTTAATGGCTAATCATCATGATTAGCCACAAAGTCAACTCTTTGTCCTTTCATCCAGCCACTAGCTTTAAATGCTCTTTTTCTAGATGAATGTAAGATTTTCAAAATCTCACATTCCTCTAGGCATTTCCCTCTCCCAAGGAATTTTTAATTCCTTTTTATTCTTCTAATCCCCATAATATCCATTTTTGGAGAATTTTTTATTCCTCCAATGCATCTTGTAGAGTGTGGAGATACGAAATGCCTTTAAGGAATATTTCTTGGTCTCCACACCCTCTCTTGGAGCTTGTGTGAGCTCACAAGTAAATCTTAGCCCTTCATCTTGAATTCATCCTAGCCATCTGTTTTCCTCTCCTCTTCCTATAAAATAGGGTTCCATCCCTTCATTCAAAAACATCTTGAAATCCAGTAAGCTTATGCTGCCTTTTTGAGCCCAGGAAATCATCTTGGCAAGTTGATCATCTCATCCTTATCATTCATCCTAATCATTTGTGCACAATATTGGAGAGCCATCTACATCCAGCAATCAAAGGAGCACATCAAGTGGAGCATTATCAAGGGGTGCCTTCACTTCATCAAGCTCAATCTAAAGGAGAAGGTAAAATAGCAAGCTGAAATAGCCTTTTAATGATATTTTAGCATTCTGCATGTTTATTTTGTTATGTTTTGATCAGTTTACCTTTCAAATCTATTTTTCCCTCTTCATTTTGGCACACCCAGTGGGACCCATGTCTCTAAGAACTAATGTTGTTGTGTTTTTAGGTTTTTTGTGAGTTGTGAGATGCAGGTTCCAGAATAGTGTGACTGCAGAAAGAAAAAAAAAATTATCTTTTTCACAGGTTCCAAAATAGCGGCTCTACATTTCTGTGCGACAGCTCCTCATTCTTTTAGTTTTGTGTTTTCTGTTTATTTGTTGTTTCTATTTCAGCATGACATCTCTGTTATCTATTCTATTTATTTATAATCTGTGTGAAAGTAGCAGAGTATGCTCTTGTCTATATAGACAATCAGAAATCCGGACCTTTGGCACTTTTCTATTCTGTTTAGCGCGACTGTATGCTCTAACCGCAAGAAAGTGTGAAAATAGGAGACTATGCTCTTGTCTATTTAGACAATCAAAAATCCAGATTTTTGGCACTTTTCTATCTGTTTAGTGCGACTGTCTGCTCTGTTAATATGTTTGAAATTTGTTAGGCACTAACAATAGTCTGCATTTTCTTTTCATTTCGTGTTATCTGCTCTGTTTAATCATAATCTGTCTGACCACAGGAAAGTGTGAAAGTAGGAGAGTATGCTCTTGTCTATCTAGACAATCAAAAATCTGGACCTTTGACATTTTTATTTTATTCTATTTAGTGCGACTATTTGCTCTGTTAAATCTAGGGTTTCTATCTGCTCTGTTAAATCTAGGGTTTCTGTTTTGTTAAATTTAGGGTTTCGGTTCTGTTAAATGTAGGGTTTATGTTTTGTTAAATTTAGGCTTTCTGTTCTGTTAAATTTAGAGTTTCTGTTCCGTTAAATCTAAGGTAAATTTTTTTTTTTTTTTTTGCCATATCTTCTTTATCTTGACTCCATTTCCCTTCAAACTTCACCAGATTCTCGACATTGCCATTTTCCACATTTTCTTCCTTGGAGGCCTTATCTCCAAAATCCACTTTTTGAAGCCCAAAATCCCATATTTCTCTATTTTTAGGGTTTTCCATAACTTCTTCCCTTTTCATCCAACCACCTCCAAATTTTTCCCATATTATCCATCTTCAACTTTTGCTTCTTTGTCCCTCTTGGACAAATTTTCCCATTCCTTCATCTCTCCAAAATCCCCATTTTTCGCTTGCCTATCCCTTGGAAAGTGGTAAAAACCTAGTCAAACCCCATTTACCCATCAAAGTTTTCTTCAAATCTACATTTGTCATTAGTAAAAAAAAATTTATTCATGTTTTTCTATTCATTCCCAAAAAATTAAAAAAAATAATATTTTTGTCATTTTGTTGATTTTTGTCGGACGCTTGTTGAAGACTATTTTTCCAAACTACTAATCAAGTTGTTTTGCAGGACGCTTTTTGAAGACTCCATTTTTCAAACTACTAATCAAGTGGTTTTGTAGGTTGCCTAGCTGATTCAACCAAATATTGTGCATTTATTTAAATTAGGCACCTAGATATTAATTAAAATGGAATGAACCATTGTTTTATGTGTCTTTAAGAAAAGCGTAAAGGTAGGAAAGTATGCTCTCATCTTACTAGACAATCAGAAATCCAGACCCTCCAACCTTTTCTTGTTTGATTGTGTGTTTATCTCTAGTGGGCCTGCCCTCCCAACTTGCTCTTTGAGAAGGTAAGAGGGGAACGACCCAAGTGAGTACACTCAGACCTGGGGTTCCCAACTCACTATAATAAATAGGCCATTAACTACGAAAGGGTTAATGGTTGGGGCTATATGAGAGTTCACTCTCACATTGGGTGCTTAGTAGGATCCTAGAGATCTCAATCATGCTTGCATGACTACTAAGTTCTTGGTGCTTCGTTGGGCTATAGGCCTCAATTGCGCTTGCGCAACTTCGAAGGGTAGCTCCTAACGGGAAGACTTACTAAACACCTTGTTCATAGTGGCCAAAAACCCTCTAGTCATTGGTGCAGGATGTCAGACCTCTGAAGCGGCCCATATTCTTACAGCCCTTAGTAGAGACACAAAGTTCACCATGAGGATTTTTCATGGGAATTGAAGCTTGGCTGCCCTGAGAAGTGAGTGCCATGGAGGGGAGCCAGTGGGGTCAAGCATCTAAGTGTCTTCTCTGGGTAAGCGTAGATGGGAAACCAATTGGGATTCAATGACTATTGTCCTTGCCAGCCTTAAGAATGTTGTATATGAGCATGAGTGTCTTTGAGATAATATGCATTGAATCATTGTGTTTGTTTTGTTTGATACATACTTGCCAAGAGTAGACTAAAAACACATCACTATCCCCAAACACTTTGCTAAAATATTTGTCAAGACACAAACAAATTGTCCAAGTCATTACCCACACCAAGTCCAAAATTGCGTCAAAACTCCATCCGTCCCATTTTTCATAAGCTTAAGAGAGAAGCCAAGAGTTTATCCTCTACGTCAACATTCAAGTTTGTCCTTTGAAACACCTACTATCGTCCAAATCAAGGTGGTCGTATCCCTTCATACAACTTGCCATTTAAATAGATCCTTCATGTTCATGCCAAAGACAACCTAGTCATCAAGTTTTCTTCTAAACCATCACTACCATACCTTCTTCTTCAATCATCCTCAAATTTCTTAAGTCCTTTCATCCTCAAATTTCTTAAGTCCTTTCATCACAAATTTCTTAAATCCTTTCATCCTCAAATTTCTTAAGTCCTTTCATCACAAATTTCTTAAGTCCTTTCATCCTCAAATTTCTTAAGTCCTTTCATCATAAGTTTCTAAAATCCTTCCATCACAAATTTTCTAAGTCATTTCATCACATTTTTCCTAAGTCTTTTCATCACAAATATCATGTATGGTCGCAACTCGATCCTAAAAGAAAAAGATGGCTGATCA
Organism: Cryptomeria japonica; assembly: GCF_030272615.1. Classification (NCBI taxonomy): domain Eukaryota; kingdom Viridiplantae; phylum Streptophyta; class Pinopsida; order Cupressales; family Cupressaceae; genus Cryptomeria; species Cryptomeria japonica. The sequence goes on along the minus strand of NC_081411.1, from coordinate 466,395,408 downwards.
ACAATATCGCATGCCAAACATTGGTGTCCTATATGAAGATCCCACGCAAGATCATACACAAAGTGGGCAACCAAGCGATCAAGATCAAAGCCAAAATCTTGACATGGTTAATCAAGATTAACTTTGTCCGGAAGTGGAAACTTTCCTAGCAGATTCTTATAACCAAGAGATGATGGAAAAGTTTATTAAACACAATCCTACTGCACTTCTGAAAACTCTTCTTGAACATGGAGCTCAACTTCCACCTGAATTTAATAGAGGCGCTCTCGTCCAACAACCACAAGGAGACCTTGCTCCCACACAAAGTGTTGCACCTACTATTCAAACTCAATCAATTGCAGCCCCATCAATCATCCAAGCCCAATCAATGCCATCCGTGACACCTCCCACCATGGTCTCCATCCTGCCTTCTTCCTCCTTACCATCCATACCACTATCAAATCCAATCTCATCCATTCTCCAACAAACTTCTATACCACCTCCTTCTATTCAACCACATATTTCTATTCCACAAACTTCCCTTTCTCCCAACAATGTCGCAAATTTTATCCAGACCACATTCAGTCTCATCACAACAGTTGGCAGAACGCAACCAACTATCACACAAACCCCAGCGACATCGGTCATCACATCCCACATTCCCACCTCCTCATCATATCAATATATTGGTGGTGGTGCACCTTTTTTGGTTCATCCAATTCTTGGGGCAAATACAATCCATCAATATCAAAGTCCACAACAAGACCTCATCAAGGAAATTCAAGACATGAAGAATATCATCAAAAACATGAAAGAAAAGACTAATAAAAGGAAAGCTTACTCATTCAAAGAGTTTTCCCTTGTCCTTACGACCCATCTATATCAGTTGCACCATATCCCCCGGGATTTGAGATCCCTAAATTCACCAAGTATGAAGGCAAAGGAGACCCCCGCGACCATGTCTGAGAATTCCACATCTTATGCCAAGAAGTCTCCTATAGTGACCTTTATCTTCGCAGACTCTTTCCCAAGAGTCTCACAGGAGATGCCCTAGCATGGTTCTCATCTTTACCATGAGGTTCCATTGTCTCTTTTCCAAACTTGGCAAAAAAATTTGTGGCCCACTATGCATACAACATGGGTAATGATGTTTCTATGATGGACCTATGTAATACAAAACAAAGGCCTGGAGAAACCTTCGCCAATTTCCTACAAAGATGGCGACATCTTATCAAAAAATTCCAGTGGGACATGCCAGAACAACATCAAATTGAACTATTTCAAAAGAACTTGGTGCCTGAACTTTCAAGACCTTTAATATCTCAATGTATCAAATCCTTCCAAAAATTGACCGATAAGGGCCTCGCCCTCAAATGTGTCTTGTTGGAGGAAGGAACCTTGAAACATTACCAGAAGTCATCACAAAGTTCTTCCTCTTATCATATCGACAAGCCAAAATTCTGGGCTAAAAATAAAAGCGTGGTCAATGATGGTGTAACTGATGCAAAGCGGGTCCAAACCGTGGCCGCTCCCCCAAAATCCACCACCAATATTCATCAATTCAACAATCAAAACAATTCAAATCAATCTCAAAAACCTCACAACAATGTCTCAATCTAGGGACGACCACCTCGATCGAATAAGAGGACTCCAAGAGATTTCACTCCTCTTGTTGAGCCTATTGAAGTGGTGTTTAAAAAACTTGTCCAAATAGGTATAGTGGTTTTTCCAATCACTCGCCCGTTTGATCCCAATCAACCTAAACCAAGATGGTATAATGAAAATGAGTATTGTGAATACCATCGTATCAAGGGACATGATACACGAAAGTGTATGCAACTAAAGATCTACATACAAGATCTCATTGATAGAGGTGAGATTGAGGTAGCAAATGCAAAACTTGGTAATAACAATGACAAACTCAAAATGTACCAGGAACCCTTCCCAAAGCATGATAAAGAAAAAGACTCATCATCTAACGCAATGGGTTATGACAACGCTAATCACGTAACCGGTTTTGATTTTTAAGTAAGTCGCATTGAACCTACAGACAATCATGTCAATGTCATAACCATTCAAGGAGTTAATCCTCCTTCTTCCCAAAGGAGACCAAATCCGGCTAGAATAGTCATTCAAGGTGCCACACCTTCCACCTCCCATTTCCAGAATGACTGTAATGCAAATACACGCCGAGGAAGAGTCACCATCCAAGGAGTTCCTCCCACACCAAACCCCCCACCCATGTCTTCCACCCGCCGATATGACCTCCTTGATCAACTTGGGAAGACACCCACGTAGATCTCCATTTTGGAACTTCTCAAGACTTCTCCGGTCCATAAAGAAATTTTGGAACAAGCCCTTCTCCAATCACACATTCTTGATAACATCAACACCACCCAATTTCAAACCCTCATTGGAAACCTTGCTGCCCAGCAGCACATTGTATTTAACTCCAAAGATGCTCCCGCAGATGAGGACCATAACAAACCTTTCCACATCAAAGCTCTCATCCACAAGCACAAGGTCAAACGTATCCTGATAGACAGTGGATCCGGGCTTAATCTGTGTACATACAAATTGATAAAACAATTGGGACTTTCTGAGGATTTGATAGACACATCAGGAAGGATCACAATAAAGGCATATGATGATGCAGAAAGAATTTCAAAGGGTGTGATGACCCTACCTCTTCAAGTGGGCCCCATTACAATTGAAACCCCTTGCCAAGTACTCAATCTTGATCTCCCCTACAACATTCTCCTCGGGAGGCCATGGATTCATTCCTTGCAGGTTGTACCCTCCACCTTTCACCAATGCATCAAATTCCCCTATAATGGAAAAGTGATCACTATCAAAGGTGATCCCCAACCTTTTCAATATTGCAAACTATTAGAAGGGAAGCATATGTATCATTGCCCACTAAATAGACCTTCGCCAACGCCTCCATCTGACACATCAAATGTTGCCTCCACATCATCCCAACCAAATAATCAATTCAAGATCTTGGACAATGGCTGTGGAGAATACAAATTGGAGGACGTCTTATTAATAGGCAACCTCCCTCTCTCTCCTAAGTCATTTGGCAAACCAAAAGAGCTAAAAAAGGACCTGAAACCAGTCATGCAATGCCAAAACACTACCTTCCAGCAATGGGGCCCACTTGATAATGAGAACCTCAAAGCAGATATCTCTTCATGGCTGTACCAGGAAGAGGATGATGATCCAACAAGAATATCCAAAGAAATGAACCCAAAAGCATTTGCCATAGTTGAAAAAATGGGTTACAAAGGACATGGTCTGGGACCAGAAGAGAAAGGAAGAAAAGTACCCATAAATCCTATCTCCTATAGATACAACAGAGGCTTGGAGTACACCCCAGTGCCTAAGATTACTATCGTTGGTGCCCCTTCTAGTCCTTCTTTGGATATCGAAAGTGTCGACGAAGAAGAATTCCATGAAATGCCTTATGAATATGAGAAAGATACCTTCTTCGACGCTTACATCAATACCATCACCCCCGTAACCCCTCCCACTTCACATGAGCTACATCTTGTCCATCTTGAACTCATTGACTGGGGCCAACGAGACAAACCCACTTTAGATATCTGCACCGACGATAATGCTCTCATTGCTCTCCTAATAGCACAAAATATGGAAGATTGTAATAGAATTGAGGGTATTCAACTACATGAAAAGGGATACTTTGGTAGTCAAGTCAATGCCCTTATCCACAATAAAGATAATAAAAGAAAAAGATATGATTTCCTAGGTGAAAACCTCCCTAAGGCGTCTTTGGATGAACAAGAAATAAAAACAAAGGGCGTATCTGAAAGTGAAAACCTAGAAAAGGCACTTGATGATGAGGGATTTGACCTCCCTACCATTGGTTACCTTCCACAAGACAAATCAAATTTGTTGATAGAAGAAATAGACAACATCAACATGGGCACCGAAGTCATTCCGAAAAATGTGCTCATTGCCAAATCCCTCACCGAAATCGAGAAACAAGACTTCATCAACTTCCTTACAGAGGTTAAAATCAATTTTGCATGGTCCTATTCCGATATGCCAAGGTTGGATCCTACCTTGGTGGTTCACAATCTCGCCGTCCGCCCAGATGCAAAACCTGTAAAACAAAAACTCCGCAAAATGCACCCGCATATTGCTCTCTTGGTCAAGGCAGAACTTCAAAAGTTGTTAGACGCAGAATTTATCAAACCCATAGACTATGTTGAATGGGTCTCCAAAATTGTACCTGTCGGCAAACCTACTGGGGGCATCCGCATTTGCATAGATTTCCGAGATCTAAATATAGCTTGTCCTAAAGATGATTTCCCGCTCCCAAACATAGATATGATTATGGATCTTACAGCAGGACATGAAATGCTATCGCTAATGGATGGATTTTCTGGATACAACCAAATCAGGATAGCAGATGAGGATCAGCATAAAACCACATTCACAACACCATGGGGTACTTTCTATTACCAGGTCATGCCTTTTGGCCTTAAAAATGTTGGAGCTACATATCAATGGGCAATGACAACAATTTTTCATGACCTCTTGCACAAAATTATGGAAGACTACGTGGATGATCTGCTAGGCAAATCCAAGAAAAGACAAGAGCACATCCCTATTCTAAAATAGATCTTCAAAAGATTGGAAAAATACAAGCTACACCTAAATCCCAAAAAGTGTGTGTTTGACGTCACATCAGGAAAACTACTAGGATTCATTGTTTCCCACAGAGGCATCGAGGTTCATCCCACAAAAGTAAAAGCTATTATGGAAATGCCTCCACCAAAAACTCTCAGACAACTACACAGTCTCCAGGGAAAACTCCATTCTGTCAGGTGTTTCATTTCACAGCTAGCCGACAAGTGCCATCCATTTGCACACCTGTTACGTAAAGACACAAAATTCAAATGGGATTGCCTCTGTCAAAAGGCCTTTGAAAAATTAAAAGAATATCTAGCATCACCCCCAATTTGGATGCCACCTACCCCTGGAAAACCCCTCATTTTGTACATATGTGCTACTACAGTGGCATTGGGGGCATTACTGGTGCAAACAGATGATCAAGGGAAGGAACACGCCATTTACTACATCAGTCGGACGTTGGTAGAATATGAACTCAATTACACCCCAATCATCATTTTCATACTCCCAAATCCATCCTCGAACGTGTCTTGTTGGAGGAAGGAACCTTGAAACATTACCAGAAGTCATCACAAAGTTCTTCCTCTTATCATAACAACAAGCCAAAATTATGGGCTAAAAATAAAAACGTGGTCAATGATGGTGTAACTGATGCAAAGCGGATCCAAACTATGGCCGCTCCCCCAAAATTCACCACCAATATTCATCAATTCAACAATCAAAACAATTCAAATCAATCTCAAAAACCTCACAACAATCTCTCAATCCAGGGACGACCACCCTGATCGAATAAGAGGACTCCAAGAGATTTCACTCCTCTTGCTGAGCCTATTGAAGTGGTGTTTCAAAAACTTGTCCAAGCAGGTATAGTGATTTTTCCAATCATTCACCCGTTTGATCCCAATCAACCTAAACCAAGATGGTATAATGAAAATGAGTATTGTGAATACCATCGTATCAAGGGACATGATACACGAAAGTGTATGAAACTGAAGATCTACATACAAGATATCATTGATAGAGGTGAGATTGAGGTAGCAAATGCAAAACTTGGTAATAACAATGACAAACTCAAAATGTACCAGGAACCCTTCCCAAAGCATGATAAAGGAAAAGGCTCATCATCTAATGCAATGGGTTATGACTACGCTAATCACATAACCGGTTTTGATTTTTTAGTAAGTCGCATTGAACCTGCAGACAATCATGTCAATGTCATAACCATTCAAGGAGTTAATCCTCCTTCTTCCCAAAGAAGACCAAATCTAGCTAGATTAGTCATTCAAAGTGCCACGCCTTCCACCTCCCATTTCCAGAATGACTATAATGCAACTACACAATGAGGAAGAGACACCATCCAAGGAGTTCCTCCCCCACCAAACCCCCACCCATGTCTTCCACCCGCCGTTATGACCTCCTTGATCAACTTGGGAAGACACCCGCGTAGATCTCCATTTTGGAACTTCTCAAGACTTCTCTGGTCCATAAAGAAATTTTGGAACAAGCCCTTCTCCAATCACGGGTTCCTAATAACATCAACGCCACCCAATTTCAAACCCTCATTGGAAACCTTGCTGCTCAGCAGCACATTGTATTTAACTCCAAAGATGCTCCTACAGATGAGGACCATAACAAACCTTTGCACATTGAAGCTCTCATCCACAAGCACAAGGTCAAACATATCCTGATAGATGGTGGATCCAGACTTAATCTGTGTACATACAAATTGATAAAACAATTTTGACTTTCTGAGGATCTGATAGACACATCAGGAAGGATCACAATAAAGGCATATGATGATGCAGAAAGAATTTCAAAGGGCGTGATCACCTTACCTCTTCAAGTGAGCCCTATTACAATTGAAACCCCTTGCCAAGTACTCGATCTTGATCTCCCCTACAACATTCTCCTCAAGAGGCCATGGATTCATTCCTTGCAGGTCGTACCCTCCACCTATCACCAATGCATCAAATTCCCCTATAATGGAAAAGTGATCACTATCAAAGGTGATCCCCAACCTTTTCAATATTGCAAACTATTAGAAGGGAAGCATCTATATCATTTCCCACTAAATAGACCTTCACCAACGCCTCCATCTGACACATCAAATGTTGCCTCCACATCATCCCAACCAAATAATCAATTCAAGATCTTGGACAATGGCAATGGAGAATACAAATTGGAGGACGTCTTATTAATAGGCAACCTCCCTCTCTCTTCTAAGTCATTTGGCAAACCAAAAGAGCTAAAAAAGGACCCAAAACTAGTCATGCAATGTCAAAACACCACCTTTCAGCAATGGGGCCCACTTGATAATGAGAGCCTCGAAGCAGATATCTCTTCATGGCTGTACCGGGAAGAGGATGATGATCCAACAAGAATATCCAAAGAAATGTACCCAAAAGCATTTGCAATAGTTGAAAAAATGGGTTACAAAGGACACGGTCTGGGACTAGAAGAGAAAGGAAGAAAAGCACCCTTAAATCCTATCTCCTATAGATACAACAGAGGCTTGGAGTACACCCCGGTGCCTAAGATTACTATCGTCGGTGCCCCTTCTAGTCCTTCTTCGGATATCGAAAGCGCCGACGAAGAGGAATTCCATGAAATGCCTTATGAATATTAGAAAGATACCTTCTTTGATGCTTACATCAATATCATCACCCTCGTAACCCCTCCCACTTCACATGAGCTACATCTTCTCCATCCTGAACTCATTGACTGGGGCCAATGAGACAAACCCACTTTAGATATCTGCGCCGACGATAATGCTCTCATTGCTCTCCTAACAACACAAAATATGGAAGATTGTAATAGAATTGAGGGTATTCAACTACACGAAAAGGGATACTTTGGTAGTCAAGTCAATGCCCTTATCCACAAAAAAGATAATAAAAGAAAAAGATATGATTTCCTAGGTGAAAACCTCCCTAAGGCGTCTTTGGATGAACAAGAAATAAAAACAAAGGGCGTATCTAAAAGTGAAAACCTGGAAAAGGCACTTGACAATGAGGGATTTGACCTCCCTACCATTGGTTACCTTCCATAGGACAAATTAAATTTGTTGATAGAAGAAACAGACAGCATCAACATGGGCACCGAAGTCATTCCGAAAAATGTGCTAATTGTCAAATCCCTCACCGAAATCGAGAAACAAGACTTCATCAACTTCCTTACAGAGGTTAAAATCAATTTTGCATGGTCCTATTCTGATATGCCAGGGTTGGATCCTGCCTTGGTGGTTCACAATCTTGTCGTCCGCCCAGATGCAAAACCTGTAAAACAAAAACTCTGCAAAATGCACCCGCATATTGCTCTCTTGGTCAAGGCAGAACTTCAAAAGTTGTTAGACGCAGAATTTATCAAACCCATAGACTATGCTGAATGGGTCTCCAACATTGTACCTGTCGGCAAACCTGCTGGGGGCATCCGCATTTGCACAGATTTCCGAGATCTAAATATAGCTTGTCCTAAAGACGATTTCCCACTCCCAAACATAGATATGATTGTGGATCTTATAGTAGGACATGAAATACTATCACTAATGGATGGATTTTCTGGATACAACCAAATCAGGATAGCAGATGAGGATCAGCATAAAACCGCATTCACAACACCATGGGGTACTTTCTATTACCGGGTCATGCCTTTTGGCCTTAAAAATGCTGGAGCTACATATCAACGGGCAATGACAACAATTTTTCATGACCTCTTGCACAAAATTATGGAAGACTACGTGGATGATCTGCTAGGAAAATCCAAGACAAGACAAGAGCACATCCCTATTCTAAAACAGATCTTCTAAAGATTGGAAAAATACAAGCTGCGCCTAAATCCCAAAAAGTGTGTGTTTGGCATCACATTAGGAAAACTACTAGGATTCATTGTTTCCCGCAGAGGCATCAAGGTTGATCCCGCAAAGGTAAAAGCTATTATGGAAATACCTCCACCAAAAACTCTTAGACAACTATGCATTCTCCAGGGAAAACTCCAGTCTATCAGGCGTTTCATTTCACAGATAGCCGACAAGTGCCATCCATTTGCACATTTGTTACGTAAAGACACAAAATTCAAATGGGATTGCCTCTGTCAAAAGGCCTTTGAAAAATTAAAAGAATATCTAGCATCACCCCTAGTTTTGATGCCACCTACCCCTGGAAAACCCCTCATTTTGTACATATGTGCTACTACAATGGCATTGGGGGCATTACTGGCACAAACAGATGATCAAGGGAAGGAACACACCATTTACTACATCAGTCGGACATTGGTAGGATATAAACTCAATTACACCCCCATTGAAAGAGCATGTTTGGCATTAGTGTTCAGCACATAGAAACTATGACACTATATGCTAAATAATAAGACAAAATTAATTGCTAAAATTGATCCACTTAAATATCTCTTGTCCAATGCTGCTCTCACTAGCAGAACCGCCAAATGGGTCATGCTCTTAAGTGAGTTTGACATTGAATATGTGGATAGAAAGGCAATCAAGGACAAGTCATTGTAGATCAGTTGGCTGAAGCTCCACTTCTAGGCGACCATCCTCTTCTCACAGAATTACGAGATGAGTTCTTAATGACTATTACCACATCCTCCACATGGAAATTGTATTTTGATGGCTTCTACACTCAAAATGGATCAGGGGCAAGAATATTATTGGTCACACCTCAAGGAGATGGCATCCCCAAATCATACAAGATAGCCTTTGCATGTACTAATAACATAGCAGAATACGAGGCCCTCATCACAGGTTTATGCTTGGCTATCCACTAGAAAATAAAGTAATTACAAGTCTATGGCAATTCCCAGCTCGTCATAAAACAAGTCAATGATGAATACCAGACAAAAGATGATAAACTCCTTCCCTACCGTACCATGGTTGAAGATATTAAGAAACATTTCATGGCAATCAAGTTTGATCAAATCCCACGAACAAACAACAGGGCTGCAGATGCAATGGCCACCATTGGCTCCCTCCTTCAAATGCCAGCACATAGTCAGAAGTGCGAATTCTTGGTCGAACAATTGTTTATACCGGCATACGACCTACCAGAGTCTGAAATGGTGTGTGTTCTCATTGGTCCTGAGTCCCCTTGGTATCAAGAAACCTTCGCTTTCCTCAAAGACAACACCATTCCCCCACATCTCACCAAAACCCAACAACAAACTTTCATCCGCCGATGTGTCTGTTACACCATCCTTGCAGACACCTTGTTCAGAAGGCATTTTGATGGTTCCCTCCTAAGGTGTTTAGATAAACAAGAAGCCGAATGGGCATTACGTGAAGTACATGAGGGCATCTGTGGGGCACACTCAAGTGGACTCACATTGGCTAAAAAAATTTTGAGAATGGGATACTATTGGCCTAAAATGGAAGAAGATGCATACAACTATGTGAAGAAATGCATCCCTTGCCAGCAGCATGGCGACAAGATTCATGCACCGTCACAAGAATTGCAGCCATTCATTACACCATGGCCCTTCTCATAGTGGGGGCTCGATCTCATTGGGAAAATCCACCCTTCATCTTCCAATGGACATAAATTCATTATCACTGCCACTGAATACTTCACCAAGTGGGTTGAGGCTATCCCTCTTACTTTCACCACCGGCAAGCAAATATCCAAATTCATCTTGAACTACCTAATCTGCCGATATGGCATCCCAAAAGTTATCATCACAGATAATGGTAAACAATTTAAAAACCAGGATGTCAAAGAACTCTGCCAAAAATTCAACATCCAACACCGCTTCTCCACTCCATATTATCCCCAAGGCAATGGCCAAGCTGAGGCTTCTAATAAAACCCAAATAAAAATCCTTAAAAAGACAGTCAATGAGTCAGACGTTGGTAGGATATGAACTCAATTACACCCCAATCATCATTTTCATACTCCCAAATCATCATTTTCAAGCTTGTGCTTCCTAAACTCAAGTTTTCAAGAATAAAAAAATGTAATTGGAGGTAACACAGGCTTGAAAATGAAAGTTCTAATTCAGAAGCCAGGAACATCAAAGCATGATTATGAAACTTATCATACTCCCAAATCATCATTTACAAGATTATTCTTCCTAAACACAAGTTTTGAAGCATCAAAATGTGTTTTTGGAGGTAACACAAGCTAGAAAATGCAAGTTCTAATTCTGAAACTATGAACATTAAAGCATGATTATGAAACCTATCATACTCCCAAATAATCATTTTCAAGCTTGTTCTTCCTAAACACAAGTTTTGAAGCATCAAAATGTATGTTTTGAGACACACCAAGCTTGAAAATGCAAGTTCTGTTTCTATAGCCATGAACATTAAAGAACGATTATGAAACTTATCATACTCCAAAATCATGATTTTCAAGATTGTGCTTCCTAAATGCAAGTTTTGAAGCATCAAGATGTGTATATGGGGGTAACAAAATCTTGAAAATGAAAGTTCTTATTCTAAAGCCATGAACATTAAAGCGTGATTATGAAACTTATCGTACTCCCAAATCATCATTTTCAAGCTTGTGCTTCCTAAATGCAAGTTTTGAAGCATCAAAATGTGTGTTTGGAGGTAACACAAGCTTGAAAATGCAAGTTCTCATTTTGAAGCCATGAACATTAAAGCACGATTATGAGACTTATCGTAACCCAAATCATCATTTTATAGCTTGTACTTCATAAACACAAGTTTTGAAGCATCAAAATGGGTGTTTGAACATAACACAAGCTTGAAAATGCAAGTTTCCATTCCAAAGCCATGAACATGAAAGCGATTATGAAATTTATCGTACTCCCAAATCAGCATTTTCAAGCTTGTTCTTCCTAAACGCATGTTTTGAAGCATAAAAATGTGTGTTTAGAGGCACAATAATGTTGAAAATGCAAGTTCTGATTCCAAATCTAGGAACATTAAAGCATGATTATGAAAATTATCATACTCCCAAATCATCATTTTGAAGCTTGTTGTGAGGCCCTATCCGGAGCCATCATAGCATTGCAACTATTTTTTATGTTGAACCTATTATTGATACTTTATTTTGATGCCTTATGGATATAGATTCTATATGATCCAGTGATTGGCTAATATTGATATGGTGTATGCCATTTATTTATGATTTGCAGTACTTTGTTTATGATGTTAGAAAACCTGGATGCATGCCTTACAAATGATTGAATTTCATGATGATTATGATGATGCCATTGAGTAAATTATTTTATGTGGATTTTATTGGATAATTGGTAATTTGACTGTTATGATTAAAATTGTATGCAAAGGTCTCAATTGTATCCTTTTCATATATTAATATTGCATGTGATTATTTGGGATTACTAATTTGCAAAGTGAGTTGTGCAAGAAAACTAATCCATGTGACCATCGAAACTATGCAGAGAATCAAGCTAAACCTATGTGTGTTTATGAAGCCAAGGGTTGTCTATTTGGAGAGACAACACCTCATGTGTAATGTGTTTTATTTGTAAATGTGAATGATTGAACGTGTGTTTAAATTGTATTTGTTAAATTTGTTAATTCCAAAAAGGGACATTGCCATGTGTATTTAAGTATTGTGAATTTTTTATGGTGTCACTTGACACTTGTGTTGTGAAATGAGTTGGAAGTGACATGTCCCTTGGAAGGAATTTGTATAACCAATGCATTTTTCAAAATATCTTAGTGTGGTCCCAAAAGAGTCTTGGATAGAGAGCCTTTAGAATGGTCAACTCAAGTTTGACCCGTAGGTGAACTTTAGGTGAGTTTCTAGAGGGTCAAACTAACTCCTAAGATTAGGTTAGGGGTATTTTTGAAGGTCCATATATTATACCTATGGGTAAAGGTCAATTTTAACCATGTGACTACTCATATGTGACTGCCAAGTCACCTCAAAAGTTGAGTTTTCCAAGATGATGAAATTCAACTTTTGAGGATTTCTCCTAGGTTAGACAACCTTCCGTTTGAGTGATAGTTGCTCTTCCCCACTTTCTCTTACCTTTTTCAGTTGCCATTTTTAGAAAGCCTGTAAGAGGTTGGGAAGACCAACCTATGAGATCTCACACCCTTTCCAAGGGAATGGAAAGTGTGAGAAGAGTCTACTTAGGGAAGGGATTTAAACTTAGGATTTTGACCAGCCACTCTCCATTTTTGGAGACTTAAAATTATTGTTGGAAAATCTGGTCTTTGAGTTGCATTTCTAAGTTTAGGAAAGAAAATATTAGTGGATTGGGTAGCTCTCCTTCAACCATTCATCATTCCATTTGCAGGATCAAAGGTTGGTAGTGTTTCTTCCTTGCATTTTGCATTTCATTATTATAGTGAAGAAAAGATTGTTTGTGCATTTTGCTTGTTGTTTATGTGGTTTGTGAAGTTCATTGTTGGAGTTTTTCCTTGTGTTCTTTTTATGTGTTGTATGGTTATATGTATTTTGGGTGTTTCAAGGTCATACTCACCCTTGGGAGGGTAGAGTAGCCATGGGGGTGAAGGGTTGCTTGACAACCTAAGAGTGTAGAGACTCTCTTCTTATAAGAGAGAGATACACAAGGGTTATGAGACCCTTGCTGCATTAATTTATGTTTATGCAAAGGGGGTCATAAGGGGAGATATGGGCTTGTATGCCATGGGGGACATAAGGGTATTTTGGGATAATTATGTGACTTGTGATGGTTTTACTTCGGTAGCCTTGTAAAGGCATTGGTTCCTCCTTCTTGCAGATCTCCTCTAGACACTTGGTCCACCTTCACCCCACAAAAATTAGTCACTTGGTGACATTGTTTATCCTTGGGTTGAGAGTTCATGTGTTGTTGAGTTTCTTCTTGCTTTGTGGTTGAGTTTGTTTGTAACCCGTTTATCCTTAGTTCTCCTAGCTCGGGGGTGGCTTTAAGTAAGCCTAGGTTGGGAGGTGAGCCTCCATGGTCACAACCTACAAACTTTATTTCCAGGTTTTTCTTTGGGAATAAAGGATGGAGTAAGGTCAAGCTCATGTGCAAGTTTCCTATTTAATGCATTGGGGATTCAAAAAAAAAATGTATTTTAACAAGCCCTCATTTTTGTAGAAATGAAGAGGCTTGAGTTTGTAACTTTCTTATTATTGTGTAAAGGAATTAAAAAAAAAGGAAGAATGTATATTTACTTGGATTATATTCATTTCAAAGAAATCAAAGAAGCATTTGAGTTTTATTCCTATATAGTTATTTATTACTTTGAAATAGAGTAGGAAATATAATCTCATTTTCTGTTTTATTATCTATTGAAAAGAAATGCATGTAAAAATAAAAAGGGGAGATAAACATTATAATCAAATCATTTATTTAATCTTATCATTTTCTAAAGTGTATTATGTTAGTTGTATAACTATTAATAGAAAATAAATTTTACTTCTAAATATAGATTAAATAGAAAATATACTTCTTAAGATTAGACTTAAATTTACTCATTATTTGTATTTAGTTGTAATATTGGATAAATAAGAAAATAACATTCTGCTGATTAGGGCAAGCAGATCTAGATATATGAATGAAAATTTTCTTGGACTAGGAAATACACTCATTCTCATTATACATCATTCATATTTGTATTTATATGTATAAATAGATCAGAAATGTAAATGTTGTTGTAAAATAAAACATTACTGTTAAATAAGTTAATCTGGAAAATACATTGTAGAGGAAATGCTTAATCCATGCCTTCTTATTTCATAAAAATAACATGTAGTTGTAACAATCTATTCTGTTCTTTCAACAAAACAAAAAAAATATAACCTGCTCACAATAAATGGATTGTTGCAGATTTATATATATATATATATATATATGTTGCGTTTTAAAAAAAATATATAATACAGTGAAGCAAAGATTTAAGCATGATTATGAAAATATAATACTTACTATTTTTGGTTCAAAAAAAATTAATATATATTTATAAACGCAGTCATATATATGAATACTTAAAAAAAAAAATTATTTGTGCCGATTTTTTTTTGGCATTTTCAGAGCAAGGATTAGTCATGACCTACGTGGGCAGCATCCACATAGTGGGCCGCAACCACTATCTGAGCCACGACCCACATAGGGGGATGGTGACCACTGTGCAGGCCGCGATCCACACAATGGGCCGCACCCACATAGCGGGCCGCGATCCACATAGCGGGTCGTGACCCACACAACGGGTGTGGCCACTATGTGGGCCGGGACCCATGCAGAGGGGCGACCCACTATGTGGCACCGTTGTACCACCAGTATGGCCACCACAAACTCCCCTCCCCCTTTGCCATTCCTTGGTCCACCACCGTGCCCTCGGGCGAGCCCACTTCGCCCTGCACACAGACACGTTAAAAAATAAAAGATTAACATTAGTATTAACCCTAACTTCGGGTAGGGTTGTAAAGGGAAAAGAATTAGATGGGAATGTTTTATAAATTAAAGGGAACCCTAAATAGGGTTCACACACATTAGCATTTTAAATGATAGTTTTTTAATGTTAGAGGGGACATTTAAATTTTAAAGGAGAACTTCTTATTTTAATATTTAAGTAAAATATGAGGGGGGAATCTCCCATGGTTATTAAGATAAATTTAATAATAGCTCTTGGAGAGTTATTTAAATATAAGTGGGGTAATTTAATTTATAAAAGAATAAAGGGGTTTCATTGGTTGATATATATATATATGTTTAATTTCTTTTTATTAAAATTTATTAATGGGTATTGTTAAAGTATAATGATTATTTTAATCTAAAGGGGTAATTTATTTTGAATATTAAATATTGAGGGGGATTTATTTTGAAAATAATGGAAGGTTATTTGTTAGGAAATATTATGTTTGCTTTAGTTAATTTTAAAAGGCGAATTTAAAAACACTATTCGCATTGGTTCAATTAATTATTTATTAATACAATGGAATTGTATTAACATTAATTTTATTAGTATTGGGAGTAATTAATACTACTAGGGATGATTATTATCTCTTGATTAAAAATTGAAGATTTATTTGGGCAAATTAACTAATTAATTAATAAAGTTGTGATGACTTCTTAGGGTAAAATATTTCAATGTAAAAAATGTAAACATTATAATTGTTGAGTTAAATAAATTATCTTTAGGAAACCATTCTTATTAATGCATGAGTTAACCTTTAGTGTAAAAAAATTTAGTTATCACGTCTTTTGATCATAGGACATCTAGTATTTTAGTGTTTTTAAAAAAAAAATTGTTGTTGCTTTTTTGCCCAAAAGTTTGGGCATGACACTTGTGCTTCCTAAACACAACTTTTGAAGCATCAAAATGTGTGTTTGGAGGCACAACAAGTTTAAAAATGCAACTTATCATTCAGAAGCCACGAACATTAAAGTGGAAGTATGAAACTTATCGTACTCCCTGTTGGCAACAACAATGAAGTAAAACTTAGAGGCGGGGTGAAACCATTTTCATCGGATGTACAAACTTAACCAAAAATCAAGATCTTATAAACTATAGAAATAACAAAGATAAGAAAATAGATAGAACAACACATAACACCAATATTTTGATGTAGAAAACCCGGTTAAGGGAAAAACCATGGTGGGAACCTACCCACAATAAGATGATACTCTGTAGTAGTATGTGAAAATATTACAATGGGGAATGCACATGCATTCAGGAAAACTGCCTAGAGCTCACTGATCAAAAGATAATGATCTAGAGGGCTACAACCCTCAAGGAAGTCTCACTAAATTATAACAAGATTCAAACTACAATCCGAAAGGAATGAACTACAATAATAGCATCTCCAAATGCCAGATGACAGTTCCAGTTAAGCATAATTATCTACTCTACAACACCAATATCTTCTCAATCGTAATATAGAAGGATGAATCACTTGTTTGCACATAGACCACTCTCTGATAATGCAAACACAACCTTAATACCAAAATTACATGATAATATCACATATTTATACAATTCATCAACCTTGACAACAAGGTCGGCTAAACCCTCAACTCACAATTACACAATTACATCACATGATACAAAAATTGACCACAGGACCAATATAATGATACACATGACACAACATGGACCTAATTCAAATCTCCAAACACACAACACCACC
Source organism: Cryptomeria japonica (assembly GCF_030272615.1). Lineage (NCBI taxonomy): Eukaryota > Viridiplantae > Streptophyta > Pinopsida > Cupressales > Cupressaceae > Cryptomeria > Cryptomeria japonica. The sequence goes on along the minus strand of NC_081411.1, from coordinate 466,378,705 downwards.
AAAAATTATGCCAAGATCAACCACAACACGCTACACCTCCAAGAAAACTACATAACATGAATAACATCACCAGTTCAGCAAAATCACATCAACTCGCACAACAATCAATGCAGATCATCAAAACAAATAGCACACAATTAGGAAACACTAGAAAGTACTTTAGAATCATTAGTAGCAGTTGCACCAACACCACTTATCAAATCTTCATCAATCAACCTCTGAAACTCAAGAACACTCAAACAATAGAAATTGTCACGAAGAAAGATAACTTGTGGAGCACCAAATCACAAACCATCTAAAAGGAAGATACATAAGACCATCCCAAACAGTCTCCCAAAGACTTAGCTCAAGATCTGATCACATTGGAATATACCGAAGGAAATACTGAACTATTCAAAGCACTGAACAAAAAAACAAACTACAAAACTAGATCATACGATATGATTAATTAAGCTTCCCGAATCACCAAAACCAATTCAGAAGAATATAGTGATACTATAGATACTCCATACACAAAACCATGATCCCAATAAACCAATATGCAATCACCAGATAAGGAATATGTTGACATCAATGACAACAACATATCCTAGAAGTAACAATGTCCAACAATCTCCCCCTTTGGCATTGATGGCAACATATGAATGTGAAAAACAATCAATGCAAAGAAGGAAATTAACTCCCCCTGAGATCAAGAAGATAAAACAGTTTTTCACATGCTTCTCTACCCCTTTGATAGAAATGCCAAAGATCTTATAATAGAAAACCAAACTCACTCCCTTAGAATATATAAATCATGAATCTATCCCCCTTAAAAACATATAACCAGACCACTCCATTAGAGGAGAAACACCAACTCATCAATCCAGATAGAAGGAAGAAGATTGTGAAGTCTACCAGATTGATGCAACTCAATGCATCAAGTTCTCATCAGGAGGGGTAGATACCCCTAATGTTTCTCTCAAATAGACAAATGTATCTACAGGCAAAGGCTTAGTGAAAATATCATAAATTCATTCCTTTGTAGACACATATTCCAGTTTCACTTCCTCTTCACTGACTTTTTCTATCAAGTAATGATATTTGATTGACACATGTTTAGTTTTTGAATGATACACTGGGCTCTTTGACATGTTAATACCACTATAATTATCACTGTATATGATAGTAGGCTCATCATAGATAACTCTGATATCCTTCAACATTTGCTTCATCCAAACCACCTGAGTGTAGCTACCAGCAACAACAATGTAATCAACTTCAGAAGTAGATAAGGACACTAAATATTGTTTTTTACTATCCCATGAAACCAATTTCTTGCCCAAAAACAAAGCACCACTAGATGTACTCTTCTGGTCATCAACATCACTAGCCCAATCAACATCAGTGTAAGCACATAAAATGAAATCATCATTCCCTGGATACCATAAACCATAATGCACAGTTCCCTTCAAGTATCTGAATATTGTCTTTGCAACAGTGACATCTCTCTTTCGGATCAACTTAATATCTAGCAGCCATGCACACAACATGCATAATGTCAATCTAGTCTAAGTAAGATATAGCATTCCACCAATCATAGATTTGTACAAGCTCTGATTAGCTTTCAGAGATTCATCATTCTTAGACAATTTGCAACTAGTCACCATAGGACTTCCAACCGGTTTGGAGTCATCTAACCCAAACTTATTTGTAATTCCTTCAAATATTTAGTTTGAGATATAAAAATACCTTTTCTAGTCTATGAAATCTATAAACCTAAGAAAAAATTTCATCTCTCCTATCATAGACATCTCAAATTTCTTTTGCATATCACCGACAAACTTCATGCTCAATTTATCATCACCTTCAAAGATAATATCATAAACAAAGACTTCAACAATCAAAATGTTATCATTATCAATCTTAAAATATAAATTACTATCAGCACTCCCTTTATTAAATCCTAATTTCAACAAGTACTTATCGAATATAGCATACCAGACTCTAGGGGCTTGTTTCAATCCATAAAGAGCTTTCTTTAGTTTACATACCATGTCTCCATCATATGATAATGAAAATCCATCAAGTTACTCAATGTAGACTTCTTCCTCAAGATCACTATTCAGAAAAGATGACTTGACATCCATCTAATATACCTTGAAGTTTTTTTAGGCATCATATGCAAGTAATAGTCTAACAGCTTCAATTCTGGCTACCAAAGAAAAATTCTCCTCATAATCAATCCCTTCTTTCTATGAATATCCTTTGCATACCAGTCTTGCTTTATTTATGAAAACTTCACCGGCTTTATTCAATTTATTGCTAAATACCCATTTTGTACCAATCACATTCTTATCTTTAGGTCTAGGCACAAGCTCCCATGTGTTATTCTTCTCAATTTGATCTAATTATTCTTCCATAGCTCTCATCCAATTTTAATCTTTACAAGCTTCAACAACATCTTTAGGTTCAACTTTAGAAATAGAACACACCTCTTCATCAACTAGCCTTCTTCTAGTCACCACACCTTTATTTTTATCACCAATAATCTAATTTTTTGAATGATTCAGTCTTACATACCTCAGAGTCTTCTAATTATTTTGATTTTTCGGTTCTTGCACCTCTCCACCGACAACAACAACATCCAGATTAACTATCTCTACTGGATCATTCTACTTCAATTCTTCAGTCTAGATAGGATTCAAAACAATGTGTTGACCATCTCATATCCGAAAGCTCTGACTTATTTTCCAAGGTTCTCATCCACCTTCACATTCGCATTTTCCACTATCTTTCTTAGTCTCTTATTGTAACACCGGTAGGTTTTACTCTTTGTATAATATCCCAAGAAAATTTCTTCATCACTTATTGCATCAAACTTTCCTATGTCGTCATCTCTCTTAATATAACATTTTCTACCAAATATTCTAAAATATCTCACAGTAGGAAATTGACCAAACCATAGCTCATAAGGAGTCTTATCGGTATCACCTTTAATATGAACTCGATTGAATTTGTAAACAACAGTGCTAATAGATTCTCTCCAATAGATCTTTAGAACATTTCCTTCAATCAACATAGCCTTTGTAGCATCCAAAATAATCATGTTCTTCCTTTCAACAACTCCATTCTACTAAGGGGTTCTAGGACCAGATAATTGTCTTCTAATCCCATGCTTCTCAGAGAATGAATTAAACTCACCAAAACAAAATTCACCACCTCTATCAAATCTCAGACATTTCACCTTCAATCTTGACTTAGTCTCAACCTTTGTTTTGAATATCTTGAACTTGTCTAATGCTTTAGATTTCTCCTTCAAAAATACAACCCACATCATCCTAGAATAATCATCAATTAGCAACATAGGTCAGTATGCACAAGATTGAGCAATCCATTAGATGCATACTTTTTGCTTTTGAAATAAATTCTTGTTTTCTTACCCAATTGACATTCGTTACATGTCAGATTGGCAGGCTTAACAATCTTAGGAAGATTTGTAACAACTTGTGTAGAAATGATCTTAATCATTGATTCAAAATTAACATGACACATTCTCCTATGCCACAACCAGCCTTCATCAATCTGAGCAATCAAGCAAATTTTCTCACCAATATTCAAATGAAAAATATTACCTTCAGTCTTAGGTCCAGATGCAATCTCTATACCAGAGGCATTTAGGATCTCACATTTACCATTCTTGAATTGTAAATCATTACCTTTGTCAACTATCTGTCCAACACTCAAAGGATTATGCTTCAAACCTTCAACACACAGAACATCATCATTATTATACTTATTATCAAAGGAAATATAACCACTACCATGGATCACACGAGCTTTGTCATCTCCAAATCTCACTAATCCACCATCATACCTTTCCATACTCACAAATTTTCTTTTATCACTGGTCATATGATGTGAACAACCACTGTCAATCACCCATTCATCTTTTTCTTCAACTTTATCGACTAAATATTTCTCCTCAATAGTGCCACTAATGGATTCAACAAGTACTGATCCATATTCTTTAATGGCAAGAAACACAACTTCATCTCCTTCTAATTCTTCATCTATAACACCTTCATCAGCAGCATAATAGAAGTTCTTTTGATTCTTATACTTCCAGTTAGACTTGTAAGGCTTATCATACTTCTCATGCATCGCATATCTATCATTTCTATCATGATTATCAAATTTATCATGCCTATCATACTTAGCCATTCTCTCTGAGAACCTAGAAGAAAAATGTCCTACTTCATTGCAAGAGAAACATTTCAAGGGAATATTTCCATCATAGTTACTAGCTCCCTTAGGAAATCTCTGGGAAATCAATGCTTCAAGCTCATCCAATTCTCTTTCTTGCTCTTCCATCTCTCTTCTTTCTCTTTCATATCAAGATATTCTGCATTCTTTAGGTTCATACTTTTTTCTGGATACAGATGCTCTAAATGTTGTCTTAGACTTTCCATGTGATTCACCAAATTCGCTTAGCTCAAATGTAGCAATCTTTCCAACCAACATATCTCTTGTTACTGTAGCTACACTCTGTATTTCATCGATAGTAGCTACCTTATATTTATAAGGAGGAGGAGGCAAAGATCTCATCACCTTAGCAACAATTTCATCTTCTTCAAGGGTTCTACCGACACATCTGATATCTAAGACAAGGTCATTCACCTTAGCCATAAATGTATTTATATTCTCATCTTCTCTCATCTTCAACATCTCATATTTTCCTTTCAAACTCTGCAACTTAGCAAATTTCACTTGTTTATCTCCATACAGGGTTTTAATCTTCTCCCAAATATCATGTGTGGCTTGAAGTCCCATTAGATTTGTCATCTCTGAATCAGTCAAGGTGCTCACCACTGCTTCCTTCGCTCTAATGTTATATTCAACTTCCTTGATCTCAACAGCAGTAATTGGTCCATTCAGAGGAACAAAATAGGCATTCTTTGTAATCTTCTCCAATACATCTCAAGTGAACTTCCATCTAGTTCTTCCATATAGCATAGTTGCTTCAATCAAATCTTGGACTCTCCTTCTTAAAGATAATACTTCTAGTTCTAGTTACCATCCCAGATCTCAAGTTATTAAGCTTCTTTCAGAGGATCTAGCTATGATACCAATTGTTGGTAACAACAATGAAGGAAAACTGAGAGGAGGGGTGAATCAATTTTCATCGGATCTACAAACTTAACCACAAATCCAAATCTGATAAACTGCAACAATAAAAAAGCTAAGAAAATAGATAGCACAACACACAACACCGAGATTTTGACATGGAAAACCTGGTTAAGAGAAAAACCATGGTGGGAACCTATCCACAATAAGATGATACTCTATAGTAGTATGTGAAAATATTACAATGGGGAATGCACATGCATTCAAGCACAATGCCTAGAGATCACTTCTCAAAAGATAATGACCCAAAAGGCTACAACCCTCAGGGAAGTCTCACTAACTTACAACAATATTCAGACTATAATCCAGAAGGAATGAACTGCATTAATAGCATCTCCAAATGCCAGATGACAATTCTGGTTAAGCACAATTGTTTGCTCTGCAACACCAATCTCTACTCAATCACAATGCCAAATGATGAATCAATTGTTCACACATACACTACTCTCTGATAATGCAGACACAACCTTGATACCAAAATTACATGGCAATATCACCTATTTATATAGTTCATCAATCTTGACAACAAGGTCAACTAAACCCTCAATTCATAATTACAAAATTACATCACACGATACAAAGATCAACCACCAAACCAATACAATGATATACCTGACATAACATGAACATAATTCAAATATCCAAACATGCAACACCACCGAAAATCATGCTAATCAACCGCAACATGCTACACCACTAGGAAAACCGCATAACACAAAGAACATCATTGGTTTAGCAAAATCACCATCAACTCGGACAACGATCAATGAGGATCGTCAAAACAAATAGGACACAATTAGGAAACACCAACAAGCACATTATAATCATGAACAGTATCTGCACCAACACTACTTATCAAATCTTCATCAATCAACATCTGAAACTCAAGAACACTCAAACAAAAGCAATTGTCACAAAGAAAGATAACTTGCGGAGCACAAAATCATGAACCATCTAAAATGAAGATACACAAGAGCATCCCAAATAGTCTCCCAAAGATAACTCAAGATCTGATCACACCAGAATATACCAGAGGAAATACTAAACTCTACAAAGCAGTCAACAAAAAAATAAACTACAAAACCAAATCATATGATATGATCAATTAAGCTTCTCGAATCACGATACCAATACAGAAGAATATAGTGATACTATATATACTCCATACACCAAACCATGATCCCAATAAACCAATCTACAATCACCAAAGCAAAAATATGTTGACATCAATGACAACAACATATCTTAGTAGTAGCAATGTCCAAAACTCCCAAATCATCATTTTCAAGCTTGTGCTTCCTAATGCAAGCTATGAAGCATCAAAATGTGTGTTTGGAGACACAACAAGCTTGACAATGCAAGTTTTGATTCCTAATCCATGAACATTAAAGCACATTTATCAAAATCATCATACTCCCAAATCATCATTTTCAAGCTTGTGCTTCCTAAGCGCAAGTTTTGAAGCATCAAATGCATATTTGAAGGTGACACAAGCTTGAAAATGCATGTTCTGATTTTGAAGCCATGAACACTAAAACATGATTTTGAAACTTTTCATACTCCCAAGTCATCATTTTTGAGCTTGTGCTTCCTAAATGCAAGTTTTGAAGCATCAAAAGGTATGGTTGGAGGCACAACAAGTTTTAAAATGCAAGATATTATTCTAAAGCCACAAATTTTAAAGCATGATTATGAAACAAAATGTGTTTTTGGAGGTAATGCTTGAAAATGCAAAATCTGATTCTGAAGCCATCAACATTAAAGCGCGATTATAAAACTTATCATTCTGTCAAATAATCATTTTCAAACTTGTGCTTCCTAAACACAAGTTTTGAAGCATCAAAATGTCTATTTCATTGTAACACAAGCTTGAAAATGCAAGTTCTGATTTCGAAGCCATGAACATTAAAGCACGATTTTGAAACTTATCGTACTCTCAAATCATTATTTTCAAGCTTATGCTTCCTAAATGCAAGTTTGGACATCAAAATGTGTGTTTGGAGGTAACACGAGCTTGAAAATGCAAATTCTGATTCATAAGCCACAAACGTTAAAGTGTGATTATGAAACTTATCATACTCCCAAATCATTATTTTCAAGCATATGCTTCCTAAACGCAAGTTTTGAAGTATCAAAATGGATGTTTGGAGGCACAAGAAGTTTGAAAATGCAGGTTCTCATTCTTAAGCCATGAACATGGAGTCATGATTATGGAGCTTATCGTACTCCCAAATCATCATTTTCAAGCATGTTCTTCCTAAACACATGTTTTGAAAAGTCAAAATGTGTGTTTCGAGGTAACACGGGCTAGAAAATCCAAGTTCTAATTCAAAGCTGCAAATATTAAAGCGTGATTATGAAACTTATCATACTCCCAAATCATCATTTTCAAACTTGTGCTTCCTAAACTAATGTTTTGAAGCATCAAAATGTGTGTTTGGAAGTACAACAAGGTTGAAAATGCAAGTTTTGATTCTAAAGCCATGAACATGAAAGCATGACTATGAAACTTATTGTACTCCCAAATCACCATTTTCAAGCTTGTGCTTCCTAAAGGCAACTTTTGAAGTATGAAAATGTTTGTTTGGAGGTAAGACAAGCTTGAAAATGCAAAATCTGATTTCAAAGCCATGAAAATTAAAGCATGATTATGAAACTTATCCTACTCCCAAATCATCATTTCCAAGCTTGTACTTCCTAAACTCAAGTTTTGAAGCATCAAAATGTGTGTTTGGAGGTAACACAAGCTTGAAAATGCAAGTTCTTATTCCATAGCCATGAACATTAAAGCTCAATTATAAGGCTTATCATACTCTCAAATCATTATTTTCAATCTTGTGCTTCTTAAATGCAAGTTTTGAAGCATCAAAATGGGTGTTTTGAGGTAACAAAAGCTTGAAATTGTAAGCTTTGATTCTGAAGTCACGAACATGAAAATGTAATTGTCAAACTTATCGTACTCCCAAATCATCATTTTCAATCTTTTGCTTCCTAAATGAAAGTTTTTAAGAATCAAAATATGTGTTTGGGGGTAACACAAGATTGAAAATGCAAGTTCGGATTCTGAAGCGATCAACATTAAATCATGATTATGAAAATTATCGTACTCCCAAAGCATCATTTTAAAGCTTGTGCTTCCTAAATGCAAATTTTGAATCACCAAAATGGGTCTTTGGAGGTAACACAAGCTTGAAAATGTAATTTATGACTCCAAAGAAACAAACATGAAAGCAAGATTATGAAACTTGTCATTCTCCCAATTCATCATTTTCAAGCTTGTGCTTCCTAAGCAAGTTGTGAAGCATCAAAATGTGTGTTTGGAGGTAACACAAGTTTTAAAATATAAGTTTTGATTCTGTAGGCACAAACATTAAAGAATGACTTTGAAACTTATGTTACTCCAAAATAATCATTCTCAAGCTTGTGCTTCCTAAATATAAGTTTTGAAGCATCAAAATGTGTGTTTGGAGGTAACACAAGCTTGAAAATGTAAAATCTGATTTTGAATCTATGAACATTAAAGCGGGATTATGAAATTTACCATATATTCAAATCATCACTTTCAAGCTTCTGGTTCCTAAACGCAAGTTTTGAAATATCAAAATGTGTGTTTGCAGCTAACAAAGGCAGTGTGCCTTCCTGCATGTGTAGGCCCCTCATTGTAACACATACTTTCTATAGAAGTATCATTTGACTATGGGTAGGCTTCCCACCATGGTTTTTTCCTTTCTAGGTTTTCCACGTACAAATCATGGTGTAATGTGGTATGGTTGTTTTGCATTGATTATCTATTTTATTGTTAACCTGCATTGTTTACCGATATTGTTTCTATGTTACCAGTACTTAATCTGGTTAAAGGTTATTAAGTGGATTAAATGTTATAATCTTCTAACAACTGATTCACCCCCCCCTCTCAGTTGTTCACCGGTTATCCTAACAACAGGATTATACAAATGAATTTCAGTATCAAAACTATGCACCCCCTGCACATAGACTTACACAAAACATACCTAGATTGCATAGAACTTCACCAATGGATTCACTGGGGTAAAAGAAGGACTCTCACACCATAATGAATGGAAAAAGGACTTAAAGTCTATCATAAAGGAAAACAACAAGAACTATACACACAACAAAGGCAACCACTTGCATCACAATCATTACACAGACACATTCTTCCATTTCATAAGAACATGTGGATAAATAGAATCCCTAAGCTTTTCCCCAATCAAAATATAATAACATAGTATCAAATTACTATTTCAAATAGCCAAAAGACAATATTTTAGGAAGACGTAGAGAAAACAATTACATTTTGCAAATCAAAATCTTCAAGAATAAAGGCTTATCTCCAACCTAGAGAAATCAAGTGATGGCCAAGGCAATCGAAGGAGCGCAAAAATTCCAATCCAAATCTTCAGCAAACCAAATCCAAAACTTCCAAAATGAAATCCAAAATTCTTCTGGATGGTAACCCGACAACATGCTAGAAGACTCAAATAAATAAAAATCAAATTCAAACTATAGAAATCCATCGGCCAATCAGAAAATTCCATAAAACTATATATTATACCTATCATATATGAATACAAGGTAGATAATATAAAACTATATTATTTACTTAACTTCACATAAAACAACCAATTAGAATAGAGGGTAGGTAAACTTTATATTATAACCAATTATGCAAAAAATAATTAGTAATCATATAAACATAGATGGGATAATAAAAAATCAAATCCCAATAGTAAATAAATAAGTAAATGTTCAATAAATAGAAACTTATAATAAAATATAAAATCAAATCAACAATAAATAATTAATGAATCAATAAATAAATAACCATTAAAAAATTAATAAATAATTAGATAATCAATTAAGCAAAAGATCAAATAAATCAATAAGTTCATCCCAATTAAATTAAATAAATAAACATTAGAACCCAATAAATAAATAATACCAACCAATTTATAAAAATAAATAATAAATCATCAAATAATATTAATACCTTAATCTAACCACTAAATAAACTATACAATAAAATCAATTATTAATTTAATCAAACAACCATGCTAACAAGACCACATAACAAGGGTCCTAACCACCACAAGACAATCCTAACCACCAACTTGTGCCAAAACACAAAACTGACAAGGTGAACAACTTAAGCCTAGAGTATGAGAGGGAAGCACATGACATCTCCAACAACTTTCCATTGGGATAAAGACATGCTCAGACCTATGATACCAAGTGGAGTTGATGTCTAAAACCTACAATCCTGCATCCACGACCAAATGAAATACAACATATATATAATACATATACATCATAAATGATCAGGCAAGTGATAGAGAATCACAAAATCATATTATGCTCACAATGAGTGGTATGACATCGTCTCTAATCACGAAGACACTAGAAGAAAATCACAATCATCATAACGTCAACTCAATCATCATCATAATCATGAAATAGGGTTAGCATAATCAAGATGTCCTCATAACTTCATAAGCAATATAATCCATACATGAATAATGAGTGCATCTAGATCACGAGACATAAGTTTAATCAACATATTAGTAAAGTGCATAACTTAATCCACATTAATCATAATAAATCCACTAATGTCAAAGAGACTATCAGAGCACAAATATAAAAGTGTATATCGCATCCTCTCATAAAGGATGGGTCAGGGAGAGGCACTACAGAATTGAGGAAAAAGTTTAGCAGTCAATTGATTCACTGTCCTCCTCTTAGTTGCCCAAATATTTAACAAGAACAATGAAGATCAAATACATTTGGATGTTTGAAGGTATCATTTGATTTATTTTATGATTTTGCAAGTTTGATGGTTCTTCATTGATGTGCTGTTGAATTTCATTGTAGATCTATGGTTTTATGGTTGGAACTAGGGTTTGCAATATTCAGGGTTAAAATTAAACATATACAATACCATTAATTGAAATTTTGTCAATATGTTCAAATGTAAACACCTCCACTTCTAAAGAAAACATACATATCTATGTAGACTCACTTGTAATTAGTTTTCCATTAGTGAGAAAATTACAAGATTTCCCAATAGCCATTGGAGCTTTGATTTCATCAACAAAAAATTCCAATTTGGTGATTGGAAATGGGTGAATAGGAATATCTTCTTAGTAAAGGGAATCATCATTAAAAGCATTAAGACACCAACTTGGAATAAAAACTATATAAGATTCATCTTGATACATCTTTTCTTCTTCATTCTCTTCAACCTTAGGTTGCATGAATGTCTTATAAACATTTAATATGTCTCCTTGAGCTTTCTTTTTTTCAAGTCGATGGAGTATTTCTTCTTCATTGTTGCAATTTTCACAATTTTGTTTCCATGCTTCAACATAGTCTTTTTTTATCTGCCACCATCATTTCTTGATCATCTTCTTAAGTAGACACAACAATCTCTCTTTCTTTCTTTCCTGCATGCCAATTCTGGTAAATTAGTTTCAACATTTTGATCATAAGAAGTTTTATCAACAAGAAAATAGTTCTCATTCCCATCCTTTTGTTCAGTCAAAGTAAAAAATTATGCACTTTGTTAGGAGCAAGAGTCATATCTCCATAGAATATTTTCAAGAATTGAATTTGTTCAGAATCATCAAGAGTCTGATTTCTTTGAGCAACTAATACAAGTGAAGTATCACATTTTTTCATTATCATTATTATCCATCATCAATTCAAGTGAGTTATCACGAGCAAGAATATCAGTCTCCTTTTCCATCTTTTCCATTAATCTTTTGTAAATATTGCACCAAGGATGTGTGAATGTTATCAGAAGTAAGATTTGTGCCACCATGGAAACTTTTTAAAAATTGAACTTGTTTGGAATCACCAAGAACCTGGTTTTGTTGACAAGAAAACATAAGGGAATGAGTGTTTTTGTCATCACCATTGTTATGTGTTACCAATTCACATGAATGATACATCTAAACAAAATCTTATTTATCTTTGCATCTAGGACCTCTTTCTAACAAAGGTTCCTAATCATGAGCTAAAAAATTGATCTTCTTTCCATCCTTTTCATTAATATTTTGTACTTTGAAGCTAATAAGGGTGTACTTTATTAGGAACCAATTGCATGCCACCATATAAGTTCATTAAGAATTCAACTTGCATGGGATCATCAAGAATCTAATTCCTTTTAGAAGGGTAATCTGAAAAAGATAGATCTCCATCATCACTATCACTTTCACTGTCTGATTTTATTCCTTTTTACCTAACCATTGTTATAGAATTCAATCTTTCAAACAAAGTCACTAGCCTTAATTCAGAAATAAGGTACCTTCAAGTTTCTAAGGAATTAAAATGCACCAACATATTGCATCCCTGGCAAAATTGCCAAAAAAATATTTTGGTAAATAGATTTGTCATTGTGATCATTTCTCCAAAAATGGCCATATTTTCTCAAAGAGAATTGACAACCACTCCAATGGTTGGAGAGATTATAGAAAAGACACAATATTCCTCTGCATTTGAGATATCTCCCTTGTATGATGTGGATATTTGTATCTTTCAAGTACTTTTAACAATAAAGTGTGTAAAGGAGATAAGAAAAAACTAAAGATTAATAAAAAAAACCCTACTAGCAAACCTAAAATTACCAAGTAAGGATTCACAAATGATAACAAATTATAGGGGACTTTAGCACAAAATATATTTTGAGATGACATGATGATGAAATAAGGATGATGAATCTCAACATATGAAGAGATAAATTGTATCATTTCCTTATATAAACTTTCAATCTTCTTGAGTAGTGTAATATTTTTATCATCTCATGTAATTGTATGGCACCCTCTAACTCATTACAAATAAAACGTAACATGTTCAATGCATATATCATTGTCTATTATAGCTTTATTAGGAATTAAGAGATGTTATCTTTTCTATGTAAAAAAATTCAAAAGACTCATTCCCATTATGTGTAGGTGGGACTTATGACAAGATTCAAAAGTGTTTGGACCAAAATGTTAGATAAAATATTAATTATAGCCAAATTATATAATTGATCTTTGAGATCATGGTTAAGTTTGGTAATATTCATATAACTACCATCTTTTCCCAAGTTCACCATAATGCCCTCTAGATACCAACTAATAAGATAATATATAAATGTGCTTTTCACCATAGCATATACTCTTTTTAACACCACACTATCTTGTGTTGGTTTTCCTCTTCAACCAAACATACTATGGAATTTCCAAGATTTTAACAACATTAACTTAAATATTGATTCTAATAAGTGAGTTCTTTTTCAGTTTTTCATTGACCTTGGGTATTTTCAATCTCCATCTTGTTACCTTTCCATGTTTGTATCTTCAAAATATTTCCTTGGAATTTGTAGGGATTTTGATCTTAAAGTATCACTTTCCTTTCTTTCTCAAAATATCTTATTCAAGTTCCTCACTAGAATACTTCAATATTTTTTGCATTTTCCTACATATGGAAAAGATAAACCTTAATACCATCATCAATCCTCACAAAATATCATTCATTCCTAATGAATTATAGGGCACTATATTTGACCAAGTATTGACATAAATTCTTCATTAGAATTGGATATTTCTATGTTTATGTCATGTGTCCTGTACATATGATACTCTCTTCAACACATTTGGTGGCATTGGAGTCAATATATGTGATGTCCCCATATTTAACCTAGTAATGATTAGAAAATATGTAATCAAGCATGATAGCCTTGAATGCATCCTCAATTAGCTAGAAGTTAGAAGATAACAATTTCTACATAGTAATAATAGTTAGTTGTATATAACAAAAGTAGCATAGAGACATTGTGGAAAATTGTCTTATTCCATAAGACTTCATTATTTTCCTATCAATGATTCATACTCAAGCAGTGACCATAATGACGGTGATACAAAAGTAATCATGGAGATATTTTATGCCAATACCTCTTCATCATAAAGACAATACATATCCATACCCCATCAACCATATATACTTCAATTCTTTATTATTGCTACCATATGATATCTGACAAAGTATCATCATTATCAAGAAATATATCACTATATAAGAGGATCCAATAATCAATGTCAAACGGACATGATCAAACTAAGATATCAACTAAACCGATCCAATATCCATAAAAAGAAGATTAAGCCTAATATGTATATCTACACAATCATCATTGTTGCAATAAGAAGGTAGAAGGAATATCAATTCCCATGAACCATGTTTCAAAAATTAGACCAAGCAATAGTTAATTAATAATGACCAACCAATCTGAATTAACAACCAAAAGATATCAACTAAGACAAAGATAACATGTGCATTGGAGTAATTAATGGTGGCAATTAGTTAAGACTTAACAAATAGTCCTTAAGCATGAAAACTTATGGTTTGCATATTAAATTGATCTACTTATGTTAGGAGGTGTGATCTAATTATAGAGAGATCTAATTAAGTTGAGACATGTCTCTTAGAATGTAACTATTCCCATTATGCAAGATACATAAGGGATTTAGAACTCATTCAATCAGACATCATTTGTCTTGTTTCTTTATTTGCATCCTAAATGAATTTTCTCTTTTGAGCATTCATTGCCATTGTCATAAAGGTTGCATATTTTAGAGTATATATCAAAAATAGCACCAAAGATATTGCACGTGTTTTAAACACCAATCAGATACACCAATCATACTTCATTACTATTAGTGAATGAATGTTATTTTCAATATAGTACCATTGTAAAATCAAACAAAACTTCATAGCCTCATAACTATAAATCCAAGGAAGAGATTCAAAGCATATAATTCATAGTGAGATATAAGAAAGAGTGCAATTATCTCTTCATTTCTACAGATTGGATATCTCATTTGCATATTCCTTCAAGCTAGATATGGGACAACAACATCCAATCAAATATATATATATATATATACATATATATATATATATATACATGTATATATACAAATACACACACACACACATATATATATATATATGTGTGTATGTATATATATATATGTATATATATATATGTATATATATGTATATGTATATATATATATATATGTATATGTATATATATATATGTATATGTATATATATATATATGTATATGTGTATATATATATATATGTATATGTATATATATGTATATACATATATGTATATATATGTATGTATATATATGTGTGTGTGTGTATGTATATCTATATATATATGTATATATACAATTCATGATCACCTTGCATATATTTAAGTGTCATGTCAGAGATAGAAATGATATTTGTTTGCATATATCATATAATATCTAAATATAAAGTATCAATTGTATTTCATAAAGACAATCATTTATAAAGTGGTATCATAAACTATTAATATTGCAATCAAGTAACTTCAATTATTATTATTTTAAGTATTATTTGAGACTTTAAGGAAAGAAGTATCTTGCAGTTGATTAACAAAGTTAAGTGTTCCCTATTTCAAAAATAATAACAAAAGGGGACATACAGGTGGTATCAAAGTATTGCATTTTGTGGTTATATTTCATTGTTCCTAAAATAGGACATTATAGTGGTATCAAAGTTAATGAGCCTGCTAGCTTGTTGGGGAAATATTTCAAATTAGTAGAAAATGATGACAATTCAAGGGTTGGTACAAACTCAATGATAAAATTAATCTATCCATGGCACAATATAGAAAAACTTAGGAGAGAATGAGTCAATTTTTAGGCTTGCTAACACAAGTAAACAATAATTGCAAGAAACGAGGCAATATAGGAAATGAAGATCAATATATTAACAATCAATCTCCAAACAAGCTTATGCCAACAACAATTTTGAAACTACAAACACTGGCATTCCCATCCAGAGTAGAATGTCAAGAAATAAATGAACCCACATTAATTTATCTATAAGATCAATTTCAAAAGGATTGGATTAATGGAGGATTACAAAATGATATGTCTCTAAGCAACTGCATAGATCTAAGGATAAAGTAGTTTCTTAAGGGATATAAAAGCCATCATCTAACTTGAGGAAAAAAGTTGGGAAGCATGGACACTTAAATGAACAGGAGATGAATGATTGCAATTCAAAAATTACATCAAAGGTTTCACACACACACTCATCAAATAAAAAATCATGAGTACCACCAAAAACCTTGAAGGTTATTAAACCAAGAGGAGAGATTGTAGAAAGTTTGGCATCTACCTTAGAAAAAGCTAAATCCATAAATAATCATCAAGCATCACAAGGAGTAGTTGATTGTTTAGGTGACTCTTCTATCATGTAATGCCCCACCAAGAAACCCTAAAGGATTCAACTAAAACTCTCAAAAAGTGCAAAGAATTTTTTTTTTAACATTAAAGAAATTAAAAATGCATTAAATTAAACATTGAAATAACATTTGCACAAGCGGAAGACTTAACTTAAACACCTAAAGGGTTTCCAATGAAGATTACTAGATTAATCTAATGAACATAAAGTTTTTGTTAATCCAATTAACAAAGAGATTGATTAAACCTACTCCTGATAGAATGATTACCACAAGAACATAGAAATTTAAATTCCATAAGAGACTAAACTAGCATGATTGAATATATGCTTCTTTTAATTACATTACATCACTAAAGCTACATTCATCATAATCCATATTACTACATTTAATTAACAACTTCATACATACAATTAAGATTAATATCACCTAAATTACATCATACATTTTAACCATAATACCATTTATACATCTAAAATTAATAGGAATCAGATGAACACATGCACCATACAACACCAATTGATATCGGAGTTCACCCCTAATTGGATACATCTCTGGGTCTACTTCAAGTGCAAGACCATTCTATTAAATAACAAATGAAAAATACATAAGGTTCACATCAATTACATTCTTCCATCAAGGCATACAAAATCAAATAATACATATGACCACATAGGGTCCAAGAGATACATGAATGATCCAAGAAGAAGAAAGAGGATCCATCTGAAGCATGATATGGAGTAAATACAAGAGAAAAATTGGAGCACCAATGAAATGAAATCCTTGCAATCCATCATAAGCATCACATGATCTAACATGAATATCAGGTACTCACAAAAAGCATAAACAAACAGATATGACTCCCACAAAAGTGCTCCAAGCAAGATCAACAAAAACTGCACACTAATGAACATTAGGGAAGAGTGTCATCACAAAGCTTGGCATGGTTATCCTGGAAGGCCTCCATATGTCTCGGCCCCGACACCCATCATGGGTTACCTTGGTAACCTCTCTCGAATCCCTGGCCCCATCAAAGTCTCATGTGGACCCAAACAATCATTTCATGAGGACAAGGTTGTTGGTTTGTCATTTCAAGCCTTCTCGTTGCATCATGAGTCTGTACTAGCACTCAACCATGAGTGAGGCACAATTATCTTACTTAATGTTTTATCTACCAATCCCCCTAATATATTATTAAGTTATCACTTATTTAGACAAACTTTCGATGGGTTATCATGCTTACCACTTTGGGCGCGACCCCCACTCGAAAGCCACTCTCCCATATGACACTTAACCAAAAATCAGAAGAACTCCCAAAACCAAGGTATACACATGAAATAGTATACGGAGTTCAAAGCAATAGAAAATCACTTGGCCAAACAAGCCCTTGCCCACAGTTAACAACTGATGATTCTCTAACTAGAGACATGACCAGATACAATAACAACCTCATGAAACAACTAAAACACATATCCAAGGACTTTCCATTTTCGAAAGCAAATGCAAATACAATAAGTGAAAATACAAATCTTTTCTACTCTAATATGACGTTAATTTTTCCATTTCGTTTAACATACAATTTGGCCAAAGTTTTCTAATCAATCTGAATTTTCAAAATACTACATTTGAAAAATCACCATAAATCAAACACCGAAATATACATTTATGCATTTGAACTATAAATATAAAAATAAATAAATTAATATATGTATTTATTCATCCAAAATCAATATTTCACTAAAATGACAATATCATAAAATTTCCAATTATATCTTTCTTTAACTTTCTAATTTCAAAATTTCCCCAAATACATATTATTTAATTTCCAAATTTCTCCAATAATATAATTCAATTTTCAAAAATAAAATAATCCTTTATTTTTCTTTTCTTTTTTTAAAAAAATAAAAATAAAAATAAAAATATCTAATTTAATCTTTCCCAAACCAAATATATTTTCTCCATGCATAAAAAAAAATACAAAACTATATATATATATATATATATATATATATATATATATATATATATATATATATATATATATATATATATATATATATATATATATATATATATAATTTTAAAAAAAATTAAAACTTTTTTTAAAAATAAAATAAAAACTTTATTGTTTATTTTTTTTGTGGTATAAAACAAAGCCCACCCACGTGGACTTCCACGTGGGCCTTCCTTCCCCAAAGGGAGGCGGTTGTTGTGGGGACCATGTAGTGGTCTCCGCATATCACAAATAAAGTGGGTACTTGGATTCATGAAGATTATGAGGTTATTCTTACTCCATCTCAAGGATCAGTATGGAGGATAATTTATCTAATGATGTTATAAATCATAATAGTGTTCATAATTCTCTTTCACCCTTCAATAAGCATATGGCATCGACTAACAAATCAATGTTTGTGAGTGAGAAGACTAACACTTCTAAGGACAATGAATCAAAAGTTACATCATGTTTCCAATCCAACCACCTTGAGGAAGATAAGAAAATAAATATGAAATTGAATATTTTGAGAGGTGAGATACCAAAGATAGTGAGCAAGGATATGTTTCAATATGCTAATAATCCCTTGTTTTAAGTTGAAATGATTAAAACTTATGACAACCCACTTTTTGAATGGATGAATAAACTATTTCATATTCATATAAAATTGAAGATGAACATAAAACTTGGGACCTCAGTGCAACTCCAATTAGTAATATGTGGAAACAAGTTGGGAGTAAAACAAACTCTAGCAATTCTATCACTAAATACTCTCCAATCGAACAACAAGAAAATAATTCAAATCAAAATTCCTGCCCTTAGTTGAGAATCAAATATTGAATGTTTGAGTTTGATAGAGAAAAGCAACACCTCCAATATATATCTTAAGAAAAATAGTTATCACTACAATTGTTTTCCTATTAGGATGACATCAAAAGATGACCAAATGGTTATTCAACCACCTCTAAAGGTTAATGATTAAATATCCTATAAGTATCATTCAAATTTTCACCTCCATCATAATGAATAGTGATTCTTACCAACACTCTAGGTCTTCCATAGTTGTGATAAGTCGAAACAATTATAATTCTCCACTTTACTTATTAAGGGGATGCATCAACATTTTGTTCCTATGGTTGAACCTAGACATCTATTTCAATTGTAAGATAGACAACAAGAACTCCTTAAGATTCCCAAAGAGACAATTAAAGTTTGGGCATGAGAATCATATTATTGAAATTAGAGTGGCACAACATCAATGTGATGGTACCCTCATAAGGATGATTTGGAAACTAGGAATCAATTGGAGTTCAAAGGTTGTAAAAAATCATACAATCTATGACGGATATAGTAAAGAGTTCAAAATCATCAAAAATATTCCTTCAAAGAGTTTGTGCAATATTGGAATGTTCTACTTCTTGCTGGTCTCCAAAGGACTACTCAACAAGGTTATGTTTTCCATAGATAATACTACAAACTATGTGATTCAAGAATCATGATTTTAACAATGCTTGTGGGAAAGAATCTCCAAAAAGGGGAGACCATGATGTCTCCATATTTCACTCAATAATGGTTAGAAATTATGTGATCAAGGGTGGAAACACTAGAAGCATCATCAATTATCTAGAAGCTAGAAGATAAAAATTTGTGCATAGTAATAATAGTTAGTTGTATATTTATAACAATAGTGGTGTAGAGACATTGTGGAAAATTGTCTTATTCCTTAAGGCTTCGTGCTTTTCCTATCAATGATCCATACAAAAGCATTGACCATAATGCTAGTGATTCACAAGTAATCTTGGAGATATTTTACGCCAATCCCTCTACATCATGAAGACAATGCATATCCATTCTTTATTATTGCTTCCATATGATATCTGATTCAGTATAATCAATATTAAGAAGCATATCATTACATAAGAGGGTCTAATAATCCATGTTAAAGGGAGATGATCAGACTAAGGCATCAACTAAATTGATCCAAAATCCATCAAAGAAAGATTAATCTTGATAAGAATATCTACATTATCATCATTGTTGCAATAAGAAGATATTATCATCATCGTTGCAATAAAAAGATAGAAGAAATTTATCAATTCCCATGAACCATGTTCGAGAAATTAGACCAAGCAATAGTTAATGAATAATGACAACCGATCTGAATTAGCTAAAGGATATTGAATGATATAAAGATAACATGTAGGTTAGAGTATAATGGTGGCAATTAGTTAAGATTTAATAAATATTCCTTAACCATGAAAAGTTATGATCTGCTTATTAAATTGATCTACTTATGTTATGAGGAGGTGCAATCTAATTATGTTGAGACCTAATTAAGATGGGACATGTCTCTTAGAATGTAACCTTGCATATATTTAAGTGTCATATCAGATATAGCAATGATATTTATTTACATATATCATATAATATCTAAATATAAGTGGTAACAATTGTATTTCATAAGGACAATCATTTATAAAGTGGTATCATTAACTATTAGTCTTGTAATAATGTAACTTTAGTTATTATTATTTTAAGTATTATTTGAGACTTTAAGGAAAGAAATCTCTTGCAATTAAATTAATAGATTTGAGTGATCCCTATTTTGAAAAAAATAGCAGAAGTGGGCATTAAAAGAGGTATCAAGAAAATTGCATTTTGTGGTTATATTACATTGTTCTTAAAACAAGACATTACAATATAGGTGAAAGGAGTCATCTCAATAACAACATAAACTACATTTTCAATTTCAACTTCACACTTTACAATTCCACCAGAACTTATTCCATAATCTTGTAGCGTGTCTTTTATGGAGCTTATATTTGCCAAATAAATAGTTGCATCAACACAAACAAGAATAATCATTTGATAGATGTAGGCTTTCAATTTTGCTTGGTGTTTTCGTACACTCTAATACCATGCAGAAGATAAGCATATCTATCTTCAAAAGATTCATCTTGTCTTCATTTCTCCCTAGAGTCTATTCCACTATGATAACTTGTCTAAGACTCGGATCAACAATGTGTGCATTACCTGACTCATCTAATACAAATGTAAGAGGTATACCAACTACAACAAAAAAATTTATATCAATGCCAAGAAAGAGGGTGGTGATATATTTATTGTAGCCAATTGAAGGAAATATCTTTTATCTACTCACCAAAAAAACATTGTCTCCTCATAATCTATTAGACCTACCATAATTAAAATCTAAAAAGTGATGCTAGGAATTGAAGAGCATACACGATGATGACCCCCACTTTGGTGTAGGCAAAGAGAATACCAAAAAGGTTCATTGACTTTGGGTTCAAAGTTCAAAAATATTTTTTAATAAATCCATTTCATATAGAATGTGTAATCATTACATTCATGAGATTGCATTTCATTGAGACATTTTGTCCAACAACTCATGTGTTTTGTCTCTTTCTATATTTCATGTTTTGCATGTAAGTCAACTATGGCCTTTGTCGATTCTAAAATTATTTGAGGCATTTTGTTAAACAGGTTGCATCCCTTTCAAACATGTCAATCAGAGCATTCCAAACTATAACATCTTATAAAAAATATCCCTATCAAAATGCTTTGATGGATGTATACAACTTGTTCGAAGGTTTCATTTTGTGCAAGCAAGGATGATGGTTGGTGTAGATTGGAGATTTTGTCTTTACACATATGGATTACATTAGTAGGACAATTTCTATAGCCTTTTTAATGCATCCTTTACATGTATATATTTTATAATTATGACACTCATGAGAAGGCAATTCTTTGACGTACATTCTCTCAAACAATTTGATGCATTGACAATTGCATTTATTTGAAAGTTTATAAATCATGCTTGATGGCAACCTGCATACACAAAACTAATACAAGGAACAACTCTACTTTACCAGATGTAGAAAATATGACAAGAAACATAAGTCAGAAAAATGCTCAACAAACTAGCCTCTGATCACTAAGAAATAAATTCCAAATTAAAAGAAAAACATTGTAAAAAAAATATGTAGAAAAAGATCTGCTTACAAATTATAGGAGATAGGAACTAACTCAGCCGACTTGACTCTACTCTCCAACCTCATCTCTTCTCACCAACCCCCTGCCCCCACCATTTTGTCTCTTTCCTTTTAAAAAAACAATCATCCCTTTGGTTTGCAACTGGTCTTGTCAATGACAATTATTTGTGGCAAAGCCAAACTATTTTTAGTTTTAAAACTAAACAAGGTAGAGTCGTTGAGATTTTGGTTAAACAAAAAAAAAACTATAAAACTAATATGTGTAAGCAAAAGGAAGAGGGGTGGATGCTGATGTGGATGACTCTGCATCAGACTCCCCTAGAACAAAAAAATCATGAGCCCTTGCTCATGTGGTCATGAACAGAATAACCCAACTATTTGATCATAGTTTCAAGGAGTCAAGAAGCATCCTCCAAATGATGATCTTTCCATTTTACTAGGTACCTGATATATTCTCTTCAACCGGGCTTCTTCACAAATGTTGATCAAGAATGCAGTCAATTTCAAGTAGAGTTGATGTGGTTCCAGGTTGATCCTTTTTGAATGATACCCCTGCCTCTGATCCACTTTCATCTTCATCTCATTTGTAAGGATATAAATATGCCACATTGAAGATAGGGTAAATGCCTATTCCTGAAGGAAGGGTAATTAAGAAGAATTTTTTAGGGACCAATCTTCTTCATTTCCAATTTATTGTATTCCACTATAGGAAATCTTCCTTTCCTAAGGTGAGCCAAACAAATTCTTCCACCTGAAAATGCACTTCTCTTTACTTCTTATCATTATATTGTTTGTATTGTTGATTGCTTAATTCAATGTTTATCTTAACCTTTATGTATGACCTAAACAATGTATTATCTATCTGCACTTCTTTTCTCCATATCACCAATATTTTTGAGTTCAAAGACACCCCTAGGATGCATGCCATATATAATATAAAATGGGCTAAAATCAGTACTTCTATTTGGAGAATCATTATAAACAAACTCGGCTTGGGATAAAGCCAAATCTCAATTCCCCAGTGTATTACCAACAAGACATCTCAACATGTTACCAAGACTTCTGTTGTCAACTCCATTTTGACCATCCATTTGGGGGTGATAGGCTAAACTCAAACTCAAATGTGTTCCCAAATTCTTCCAAAGAATCCTCCAAAAATGTCCCACAAACTTTGTGTCTCTATCCAATATGATACTTCTCAAAATACCATGCAATCTGACCACTTATTTCAAGAAAAAATTAGAAATATTAGTGGCATCACTAGTCCTCTTACAAGGAATGAAATGTACCATTTTTTAGAATCTATCAATAGCTACAAATATAGAATCATTTCCTTTTTGAGTCCTAGGCAAACCCATAACAAAATCCATATGGAATCCCATGGTCTAGATGGAACTGGTAAAGGTTGATACAAACCAGCATTTTGACTCCTTTCTTTAGCATGTTGAAAAACTCGACATCTCTCCACATATTTCCTTACATCAACCTACATTCTTGGCCAGTAATAATGTATACTCAGTTGTAGATAAGTTTAATCCTATCCAAAATTTCTTGTGAGGTTGCCACAATGCTTCTCCTTCAATAAATTCTCTCATTAATCCTCTTGGTATGCACAATGTGGTTCCTTTGTGTTGGCATGTTTTTCATTGATGTCAAGTACAAATTTTTGGTTTTATGTTTTTTTATAAAGTTGTTGAAACTCTACTTTTGTGTAGGGTCTGGTACATAATATGAAAAAAACAGTAACAATTGTCAATATAGCCTAGATTTTTATAGATGTTGGAAAGTGAAATGCATATAAATAGAAGAAAACATACAAATGAATTATTTTATCTTCTTATATGCATACAGAATGAATGATAGTTCAAATGCTTCATGGCTTTATACAACAGACATAACTGCATTTTTTATGGCCTTAGTTTGTTTCTCACCAGTTGTATTGAAGGCATGGAGATAATGGTTGGTGTAGTCATAGCTAGAGGGTCCTCAAAGAGAATAATCTAGACCATGTAGCAAGAGTAAACACAACATAAGAAACACAATGTGATGGAGGCAATGTAGAACTGATTGGATTATATCATGAAAATATTTTACAATATGTTGGCAACATGCGGGCTACAAGATTCGGCTCACTGGCCCGAATACATACATGCTCAATTATATTACTAGTCAACTTCGGACCTCTTAATCTCAAGATAGATCTTCTATGTTCTAGGAACTAATTTCTACAAGCTTAATTACATTGATTTATATGATCAAGAATGATCCGCGTTGGCCCAAGATGGAACAAATGTCGAAGAACAAGATGAAACATGTAAACAACAAGGTCAGCCTTCACCAAAGAGATCAATTCAAAAAATCCATAGGATGAAGTGCAAGCCCAAGGGAAGGTTGGACACACACTAAGGAACATTGGAAACAATTAAATGAAGCTCTGTAAGCTACAAAAATAATCCGTAAGATTTGCCAATAGAAAAATAGGTCCAAGCGGTTCCAATATTCTAAGCCAGAAAACTGTCTCAGATTCTGGAAGTGATAACTTGCTGGAAAAATATCCAAACATCATGTGGCCTTAGGATAAGGTAGATTAACATGTGCATGGATAAAATCTAGCTCCACAAGATTCGGTGAGAAAAAGAAAAGAAACACAGAAAGAAATGTTGAAACTGCAAAACAGGGAACAAACTGAAAAGAAAATTGTCTATGGTTGATGCAAGATTGCCAAGAACTAGGGATGCTCCTGCATCAGACATCCAGGATTGTTGAATTAAGTGAGTCCCTCATTTTGCTGGGGTTAGAGGAAAACCAATTCGATCTACCTCTTCCTGATAAATCCATGAGGAATCTTCAACTGGTCTGTCCTTCCACTTCACAAGATACTTTCTATACTGGTTGCTCTGAGTGCTTCACCCAATTCTGGTCTCCAAAATCTCTTCAATCTAATATGGTATTTGCTAAGGTATTTTCTTCTTCAAGTCTGCAATATTGTCCTCACTGAATTCTATCTCATGATATTGATGTAGATCTACAATGTTGAATATAGGTGAAATACCCAAACTATCTGGTAACTCCACTTCATATGCATTTCTGAAAATGAATTTCCTCAGGATCTTACAAGGTATAAACTTCCTCATCTTCAACTTATTATAGGTTCCAATTGGAAATATTTCTTTTCTCAGATACACCATCACTTCATCGCTAACTTTAAATTCTTTGTCTCCTTTTCTCATCTTCTTTCCCCTTATAATTATTGTTCAAATCCTCTAAATGTTTTTTAACATGAGTATGTATCGTCTTCATATTCTTTACAAATTCTTCTGTTTATGCACTTCTCTTATCTTCATTACTGATATCTCTCAATTCTAATATGTTAGGACCCGGAGGCAACTGAGAGGGGGGGTGAATCAGTTGACGATGAATTTCATCCCAATTATAATTTAATCAAACTTGATACTTAATACCAGTAAACCAAACTTAATGTCAATTGACAGATTAGTAGTTAGTATTAATATCAGTGAAACTCAATGCATAAAACAAAAAGAGAAACAACATCCACAACACATAACACAGATATTTGTATGTGGAAACCCTATAAGGGGAAAAACCACGGTGGGAAACCTTACCCACAATCAGAGGATACTACTGCAGATAGTATGTGTATACAAATGGGGTCTACACATGCAGAAAGGCCAACCACCTAGAGCTCACTACTCAATCACAAAATAGGAGTCACACTGACTACAATTGGATGGTTAAATCCAAAGATAATGTACTACTCAAAGTAGCATCTCCAATGTTGGATTCAATACTGGTTAAGCTCTAATAATCACCTTCAAACCTTCCTTGAACCTTCTCTATACTCTGCTCATATGATCTTCTATATTTGCACATACCATGATACAATACCATATACCATTACTTCTCTACTTCTTACCATCTCACAAATGAGATCTTACATATATACCAAAACCTAAGACCAAATGTGTAGGTCGGCTCACTAAGAATATTACAATTAAATCAATTACAAATAAGTCAAGATGTGATGCATCATGTCGGCTCAATACATTTAGAACAATATCCAATCAATAAGTCATCTCCATAATGTGTCATGCTGATCTGGAATAGATAATGCATACCGGTCCATACCCTAGACCAATTTGCCAGTAACAACAAATATGTCAACCTGTTTAGACCAATAATCAAAATACCAAAACCAAGTATCCAAAACATGTCTTTGACATAACCAGGTGATCTCCAGATGATAACAAGTCATGCTCAGTGTTGGTGAACAATATAACCTTCTGGTGATCAATATACCGGTGACTGTGCATAAGTCATTGAACTTACCGGTGAACATAATGTGCCAGCTCAACATAACCAAAGATCTCCAGAAGGATAAGTGTTGACATCAATGACAAAACTAATGCAACACATCCATAATACCAACAATCTCCCCCTCTGGTATTGATGGCAACACAAGATGGAAAAACATCTAAGTGCCAAAAATAGAATGCCAAAAACCAAAAACCAACAATCTCCAAAATAGATCAATACAGAGAGTATATATCTCTCCCCCAATGAATAATATTTCCCCTTAGGACAATGTTTCCTAAATACAAAGTTTTTCCATAGATTATGACCCCCTTTGACATCAAATGCCAAAGAAATATAATTACCAGAACATACAACCAACTCATATATCCAGTTACAATAGAAAATTGTTATAACCAACTACTCCCCCTGAGAAGTAGCTCTCCTCCATCAAAGCTAGAAAAAGGTTTCTCTATTAATTTCTGTTGGTTTGATGCCATTCTACAACTCTCTAAGTCTCTACCAATGAGGGTATTACACCAAGCTACTCTCTGAAATATTCAAAATTTTCCTTAGGTAAAGGGTTAGTAAAGATATCTACAATCTGCTCTTTAGTATTCACATAAACCAATCTAACTTCTTTTGCTTCAACATTTTCTTTCAAAAAACTATATTTGATAGAAACATTCTTAGTCTTAGAGTGGAATACCAGATTCTTTGATATATAAATTGATGTTGAATTATCACAATAAATGATTATAGGTTCTTTGCATTTTACCTTTATGTCCTTCAACATTTGCTTAATCCATAATACCTGAGTACAATTAGTTGTTGTTGCAATATATTCTGATTCTGTTATTGATAATGATGTACAAATTTTTTTCTTGCTCAACCATGAAATCAATCTACTACCAAGAAAGAATGCTCTGTTGATGGTGCTCTTTTTGTCATCAACATCTCCTGCCCAATTTGCATCATTATATGCACATAAATCAAAATTTTCATCTTTAGGATACCATAAACTAAGATTTGGTGTGCCTTGTAGATACTGGAAAATCCTTTTCATGGTTGATTCGTGATTATCTTTAGGATTACTCTGAAATCTTGAAACAATACATATTGCATTCATTATATCAAGTCTTGTTTGTGTCAAATACAGTAAACCTCCAGTCATAGATTTGTATCTTGTTGGATTAACAGGGGCTGAATCATCCTTTAATGTCAATTTATCAATTGTAGTCATAGGAGTACTTATCGGTTTAGAGTTTTTCATACAAAATTTCTTCAGTAGTTCCTTCAAGTACTTTGTTTGACATATGAATATACCTTTATCAGTCTATAAAATCTACAATCCTAAAAATAATTTTATCTTCCCAATCATAGAAATTTCAAATTCTTCCTGCATCTTATTAGCAAAGTCTTTACACAATCCATCTTCTCCTCCAAAAATGATATCATCAACAAAAACTTCAATAACCAAGATGTCTTCATTAGTCACTTTGAAATATAAGTTGTTGTCAGCATTACCTTTAGTGTAACCAAGCTTCAAAAGATATTTGTCCAATCTAGCATACCAAGCTCTAGGAGCTTATTTTAATCCATACAAAGCTTTCCTTAATCTGCGAACCATACCTTCATTATTTGTCAATGAAAATCCATCGGGTTGTTCAATGTAAACTTCCTCTTCAAGATCACCATTCATAAATGCACATTTTACATCCATTTGATATACTTTATAGTTCTTATGTGCTGCAAATCCAAGAAATAATCTGACTACCTCAATTCTAGCTACCGGTGCAAAGGTTTCATTGTAGTCAATTCCCTCTTTCTGTGAATATCCTTTACACACTAATCTTGCTTTGTTTCTGATTACCTTACCATATTCTTTAAGTTTATTTCTAAATATCCATTTAGTTCCAATTACATTTTTTTCTTTAGGCCGGGGAACTAATGTCCATGTATTGTTCTTTTCAATTTGTTCTAATTCATCTTCCATAGCTTTTATCCAAAATTTATCTTCACATGCCTCAATAATAGATGTTGGTTCAATTTGAAAAATTAAGCATACTTCTTCATTCGTCAGTCTTCCTCTTGTCATTACACCTTGATACTTATTCCCAATTATCTGACTTTCAGAGTGATTCAATCTTACATACCTGGGTTTGTTTACTTGTTGTTGTTCTTCAGTCACTGTGGAATTCTCTAATGATGTTAGTGTGACTGGATCCACATTTTGTATCGGTGCACTCTTTATAGGTTCATTTATGATCAGCTCAGCTGCCGATTCATAATCTATAGACCTTGAATTTCCTCTAAATTGTTCATCTATCTTCACATTAGCACTCTCAATGATTTTTTGCAATCTTTTATTAAAACATTTATATGCCTTACTCTTAGATGAATATCCAAGAAATATTCCTTCATCACTTCTAGGATCAATTTTACTAATATACTCATCTCTCCCAATATAACATTTGCTTCCAAATATTCTAAAATATTTAAGAGTAGGAGTATTACCAAACCATAGTTCATAAGGGGTCTTACCGGTTTCGCCTTTGATGTGAACTCTGTTGAAAGTGTAAACTATTGTATTCACTGCTTCTCTCCAATACACATGAGGTATATTTGCTTTTAATATCATGCTTCTAGCTGCATCCAGAATAGTTATTTTCTTCCTTTCCACAATTCCATTCTGTTGAGGTGTCTAAGGTGCTGATAGTTGTCTTCTAATTCCATTCTCTTCACATAATGTATTAAACTCTTTAGATGTAAATTCTCCTCCTTGATCTGATCTTAAACATTTTATTTTCTTACCGGTTTCATTCTCTACCATTGCCTTGAATAACTTGAATTTTCCAAAAGCTTCTGATTTCTCCTTAAGAAAAGCAACCCAGCACATTCTAGAATAATCATCAATGATTAGCATAAATTATATATCTCCTTGTAGACTTCTTGTTCTTGTTGGACCACACAAGTCAATATGAATTAAATCAAGAACATTATTGGATTTCTCAAAAATACTTTTAAAAGTTGTTCTAACTTGCTTTCCCATTTGACATTCCTTACATACCGGGTTATGAGGTTTTACAATCTTAGGTAAATCCCTTACTGCCTTAGTTGAATTGATCTTTACAATGCAATCAAAATTCACATGACAGAGTCTTTTATGCCATAACCAAATTTCATCTATGTGTGCAATCAAGAATGTCTTTTCATTGTTATTCAAATGAAAGATATTACCTCTAGTCTGCTTACCGGTTGCAATCTCCAAACTAGTTTTGTTCGTGATTTTGCATTTACCATTCTTGAGTTGTAACTGAAATCCCTTTTCAACTAATTGACCAACACTCAAAAGATTATGCTTCAAACCTTCAACATAGTAAATGTTGTCAGTATTGTGCTTACCATCAAAAGATATAGTGCCCCTTCCTTTGATCAAACAAGTTTTATCATCCTCAAATCTTACTAGACCTCCACTATATTCTTGAAAAGATAAGAATTTACTTCTATCACCAGTCATATGATGTGAACATCCAGAATCTATAATCCATTCATCTTTTTCTTCAATTTTAGCTGCCAAGGCCTGCTCTACTGGTGTAACAGTAGGTGTTGGTTGATCTTCTTTTATTGCAACAAAATCTCATCCATTGTTTGTCGGTTCCTCATCAGAATCATCAGTAACTCCTTCATCAGCATAGTAACATGATTTATCTCTATTCTTCTTAAATCTGTATCTCTGATATTCAAGGTTAGGCTTATATGTTCTTTTAGCTTCTTCTCTCAATCTTGCATGTCTATCAGGACATCTAGATGCCATATGACCAACTTTATTGTAGTTAAGACATTTAAATGGTTCTTTACCTTCATACTTACTTCCAATAGGACCTTTAGGCATTTTCCTTGCAAATAGTGCTTCAAGTTCTTCCAGTTCTTCATTTTCCCTTCTGGCATCTTCAAGTTCTTTTGCATAAAGTGATTTCCAATCATATTTGTCAGATAATGATGATGATGCTTTGAAGGCTAAATCTATCTTAATTGTAGCAACAAGACCAAATTCCTCAAGCTCAAATGTTGAGAGTTTTCCAACCAAGGTATCTCTAGATACTCATCTATTAGGCATTGTTCTCAACTCATTAATAGCAGTTACTTTCATTTTATATGCTAGTGGAAAATCTCTTAAAACTTTAGAAACATTTCATCTTCACTTAAGGATCCTCTACAACATTGTATTCCCAAAACAATTTCATTAACCCTTTCCATAAAAGCAAAAATTCTTTCATCTTCTTCCATTTTCAGATTTTCATACCTTACCTGGAAGCATTCCAGTTTTGCAATTTTAACAGTGGTATCTCCTTCATTCAATGTCTCCAATTTATCCCAAATAGCTTTAGCAGTAGATCAATCTAATAATCTAATGATTTGTTGATCTGAAAATGTGCTCAAAAGTGGTTCTCTTTCTTTGCAATCATTCTCTTGATCCTTACCCAATATTGGTGGATTAGGTTGATTAAGTGTAGGACCAACATAGCCATTCTTTGTAACTTCCCATATGTCTCTTCCAATGAAATTCAGATGTGTCTCCATTCTGATCTTCCATATACCATAGTTAGTTCCATCAAGTTTCAAACTGTCCTTCCTGAAAAATTTTGTTGCCATAGAATCTCCTCAAGCTATTAGACTTCTACAAAAAGAGGACTTAGCTCTGATACCAATTGTTAGGACCCATAGGCAACTGAGAGGGGGGGTGAATCAATTGACAATGAATTTCATCCCAATTATAATTTAATCAAACTTGATACTTAATACCAGTAAACCAAACTTAATGTCGATTGACAGATTAGTAGTTAGTATTAATATAGGTGAAACTCAATGCATAAAATAGAAAGAGAAACAACATCCACAACACATAACATAGATATTTGTACGTGGAAACCCTGTAAGGGGAAAAACAACGGTGGGAAACCTTACCCACAATCAGATGGTACTACTGTAGATAGTATGTGTATACAAATGGGATCTGCACATGCAGAAAGGCCAACTGCCTAGAGCTCACTGCTCAATCACAAAATAGGAGTCACACTTACTACAATTGGATGGTTAAATCCAATGATAATGTACTGCTCAAAGTAGCATATCCAATGCTAGATTCAATATCAATTAACCTCTGATAATCACCTTCAAACCTTCCTTGAACCTTCTCTATGGTCTACTCATATGATCTTCAGTATTCGCACATACCATGATACAATACCATATACCATATACCATTACTTCTCTACTTCTTACCATCTCACAAATGAGATCTTACATATATACCAAAACCTAAGACCAAATGTGTAGGTCGGCTAACTAAGAATATTACAATTAAATCAATTACAAATAATTCAAGATGCAATGCATCATGTTGGCTAAATACATTTAGAAAAATATCCAATCAATAAGTCATCTCCATAACGTGTTGTGCTGATCTGGAATAGATAATGCATATCGGTCCATAACCTAGACCAATTTGCTGGTAACAGCAAATATGTCAACCCGATTAGAACAATAATCAAAATACCAAAACCAAGTATCCAAAAAATGTCTTTGACATAGCCAGGTGATCTCCAAATGAGAACAAGTCATCCTCGGTGCCAGTGAATAATATAACCTGTCAATGATCAATATATCGGTGACTGTGCATAAGTCACTGAACTTGCCAATGAACATAATGTGTCGGTTCAACATAACCAAAGATCTCCAAAAGGATAACTGTTGACATCAATGACAAAACTAATGCAAGACATCCATAATACCAGCATGATATGCCTCTAGGCTGTACTCCAGTAACAATCTCAAAAGGTGTTCTTCTGGTACTCATATTCACTAAATTATTATAGACAAACTCTACTTGAGCAAGAATCAAATCCCAACTTCCAGTATTCTCTCTAACTTAGCATCTCAAACTCTAGTTTACTACTTCTGTGTGTCCATCAGTCTTTGGGTTTAAAGTAGAACTAAATTTTAAATTTGTCTTCATCTTCTTCCAAAGTGTCCTCCAAAAATAACCGACAAACTTAGTATATCTGTCTGAAACTATTCTCTTAGATAATCCATGTAATCTCACCACTTCCTTGAAAAATAGGTCAGCAACATGTACTGCATCTGTTGTCTTCTTACAAGGTATGAAATGTGTCATCTTTGAGAATCTGTCCACCACCACAAATATAGAGTCATTTCCTCTTTGTGTCTTAGGTAGTCCAAGTATGAAATCTAGGCTTATGTCCTCCCAAGGTGTCTCTGAACTACCAAATGTTTATACAATCCAACATTCTGACTACTACTTTTTGCGAGTTGACAAATCTTATAGCTTTGTACAAATTTCCTAACATCCTTATGAATCTGAGGCCAAAATTAATTCTCACTTATCAATACCACTATCTTATCGACTCCAAAGTGTTTGGCCAATCCTCCACTATGCTTCTCCATTATCAGATTTTCTCTCATAGAACTTATAGGTATACACAACCGAACAGCTCTGAACAACATCTCATCTTGAATGAAATAGTCCAACCACTCACTTACGTCTGCCATAACTGGTTACTTGAAATATTTCCAAGGTTTTACAAAATCCAAGTCATCCTAATATAAGTTCTTCAATTTCTCAAAACCTAACACCTCCACTCTCATCTCTATCAGCAAATTCCTCCTTCCGCTCAATGCATCAACAAATTTATTTGACTTTCCACTTCTATGTTTCAACACAAATATATAACTCTGCAATAACTCCACCCATCTCATATGTCTCTGATTCAACTTACTCTAACTATTCAAATACTGCAAATCTTGATGATCGGTATACAACACAAACTCCTTAGGCAACAAATAATGTCTCTACTTCTTCAATGCTTAAATTATGGCATAAAACTTTTGATCATACACTGAATATCTCCTCCTTGCATCATTCAACTTCTCACTAAAATAAGCTAACGGACTTCCTTCCTAACTCAACATAACTCCAATTGCATTTCCACTTGCATCACAATCCACTTGAAATACTTTGCTAAAATCTAGTAAAGCTAACATAGGTTGCTCAGTCACCTTCTACTTTAACAATTCAAATCTCTTATTTGCTTTGGTTGTCCACTTGAAATACTTTCTATCCCCTCTCATTGCTTTTGTCATAGGGCTACAAATTGATCTAAAATTTATGATAAACTTCTGGTAGAAACTAGTCGATACATGAAATGATCTTACCTCTCTAATGCTTTCCAGTGTAGGCCATTCAACAATTGCTTTTACCTTCTTAAGATCGATCTTTAATCCATCCACGGATATCACAAATCCCAAATAGACTAACTCTTCCTTCATGAAACTTCACTTCTTAATGTTTATCAACAACTTTTCTTCTCTCAACCTCTGTAAAACTTGTCTCAAATGCAACATATGCTCCTCTCGTGACTTACTAAAAATCAAAATGTCATCCAATTATACAATAACAAAATTACCCAAGAATTTCTTCAATACCTCATTCATCAACCTCATGAAATTACTTGGTGCATTAGTCAATCCAAAAGGCATCACCAACCATTCATACAATCCCTCATTTGTTTTCAACGTTGTCTTCCACTCATCTCCTTCTTTGATTCCAATCTAATGATACCCACTCTTTAAGTCTATCTGTGTGTAGTATTTGGCTCCACTCAAACAATCCATTATGACATCCATCCTAGGCAAAGTAAATTAGTACTTCACTATGATCTTGTTTATTGCCCTAGAATTAGTACACATCCTCCATTCTCCATTCTTATTAGGTGCTAACACTGCTAGTAATGCATAAGGACTCAAACTTTTCCTGATCAAAAATTTCCTCAACAATTCCTGCCCTTGTCTATTCAACTTCTCATTCTCTGTTGATGTCATCTGGTGTGCTTCTTTATTAGGCAAACTAGCACCAGAATCAAGTTCCATGCAATGACATACTTCTCACAAGTGATAATCCATCAAGTACATTATCTGAAATGATGTATTCATAGTCTATCAGCAACTCCTTTATCTCCTCCAATTGTTCTTATTCTTGCTCTAGATTCTCAATCTTCTTAGGAACTAAGGCAAAACATACATTCTCATATCTCATTCCATCCAATTTCTCCTTCCATCAACCAAAAAAAAAAATAGCATTTGTACAGACTTCACTCTTCAGGGGCTCCTCCAAAGGCAATAAGGTCTGCTTCATCCCATTTTCAATAATAGTGTACATGTTCTTTCTCCCATCATGTATTGCCTATCTATCAAATTGCCAAGGTCTTCATCAAACTAAACAAGATATGACAAATATCCATAGGCATAATATCACACAAAACTTCATCATGATAATTTCCAATTTTTCAATTTCACCATACATTACTCACTTATTAATATCTTATGATCATCCTGAATCCATGCTATCTGATAAGGCTTACGGTGTTTCAGTCTTTCTCAATTCAACTTATTTACCATCTCCTCTAAGACAAGATTATCCAAACTACCACTATCAATAATGACTTTACAACACTTCCGGATACCTAACATCTAGTCTTGAACAAAAAATTTCTCTGCAAGGGCTCTTCCTCATCTCTGTTATGACACAAACCTCTCCTCATCATCAACAGTTCCCCATCTTTTGGTTTGTTAGTTGATCTGCAATGGTCTTCTTCTACCAATTTTATTCTCCCACTGCTTTCTGCCTTCCTACATTCAAAGGCACAGTGTTCTTCTCCTCCGCACTTAAATCAAGTTCCTCTAAACATTCTTTTGTCTTGTCTTTGGTCATATTTTTCATAGTCCTCATTCCAGTATCCATCAGGTTCTCTCCTTCGATCAATTTTTTTGTCATCCTTTGGGTATGAACTACCATCTTTGCTAACTAAGTTCATCTTGTATAGACATCTGCAACCCATTTAAATATCTTGCAAATTGTTCAACCTCATCATCGATATGTTCGGATCTAATATTCAACTTGTAGAATGCTTTGGTATACTCTTTCACACTAGATTCATTCTGCTTCAAGTTTTGTAGCTTCCAAAACAAATTCACTTGATAATCAACTAGCATAAACTTTAATTTTAACTTGGTAACCATCCGCTCCCATGATTTGATATTTTATTTACCTCTCCTATGTCTATCTACTTGCAAATGTTCCCACCAAAGATATGCATGACCTTTCAACTTAGTGCAAGCATATCTTACCTTCCTATCTTTCATGATGCCTTTAAAATCAAAATACTTTTCCATTTTTCATGATCCAATCTAACAATTCATTTCAATCCAATTTTTCATTAAAATATGGTGGAGTAAAATGTGGTTGGGCATTCTCTCTTGACAATTCTCTTATAAACCTTTCCTCATCTGGATCATTCGCTGGTGTATTTGCTCCTTGTTCTCTAGCTACCACTTCTTCTTCATCATCTTAGCTCACATCATCAATATGTCAACCTCTT
Organism: Cryptomeria japonica; assembly: GCF_030272615.1. Classification (NCBI taxonomy): domain Eukaryota; kingdom Viridiplantae; phylum Streptophyta; class Pinopsida; order Cupressales; family Cupressaceae; genus Cryptomeria; species Cryptomeria japonica. Next base: position 466,342,478 of record NC_081411.1, on the reverse strand, counting down.
CTTTGGACCGTTTCAATAGCTTCTAATCAGGCTACAATTCCTCTTAACATTTCCATCACAGTGGGATCTACATTTCTATGTGTTCCACTATTTCTATTTCCTCTTCACGTCATCTTCATGCAAGTCCGCTATAGTTGTAGGTTAGATCCTCAATCTACCACCCTACAACAAAATTGAACAAGACTCTGAAATCTCTGAATAAAATCTCACTCTAATACCACTTGGTGCAGTCATGGCTAGGAGCATCCTCAAAGAGTACAATCTGAACCATGTAGCAAGACTAAACCCAACAGAAGAAACACAATGTGATGGAGGCAATGCAGAACTGACTGGATTATATCATGAAAATCTTTTACAATGTGTCGGCAACATGCAGGCTACAAGATTTAGCTCACTGGCCTGAATACATACATGCTCAATTACAGTATCAGTCAACTTCATACCTCTTAATCTCAAGATAGATCTTCTATGTTGTAAGAACTGACTTCTACAAGCTTAATTACATTGATTTATATGATCAAGAATGATCCACATTGGTCCAAGATGGAACAAATGTTGAAGAACAAGATGAAACATGTAAACAATAAGGTCAACCTCCACCAAAGAGATCCACTCAAAAGTCCATAGGATGAAGTGCGGACCCAAGGGAAGTTTAGCCACACGCCAAGGAACATTGCAAACAATGAACTAAAGATTTGCAAGCTACATAAATAATCTACAAGATTTGCCAATAGCAAAATAGGTCCAAGCAATTTTAGTGTTCTAAGCAAGAAATTTGTCTCAGATTTCGGAAGTGATAACTTTCCAGGAAAAGATCCAAAATTCTTGTCGACTTAGGATAAGGAAGATGAACATGTCCATAGACAAAATCTAGCTCCGCAAGATCTAGTGAGAAAAATAAAAAAACGTAGAAAGAAATGTTGAAACTGCAAAATAGGAAACAAACTGAAAAGAAAAATGTTTTTGGTTGATACAGGATTGTGAAGAACCAAGGATGCTCTTGCGTCAGTGGTTTCAGTTGCTTTCACAATGTTACAAAAATATATACTTTGTGAAATAGTTTTTGTTGGTTATAGTATAGTTAGATGAACTTATCATTAACATTTCTTTTCATTCATAAATCATAAGTATCAGTTATTAGTTAAGGGATGGTTAAAAGTAGTTTCAACTAACTATCAACCATTTACAAATACTTGTTTGTTAGACAGTTCAAATAACCAGAAGACAACTAAGAGGGGGGGTGAATTAGTTGTCACAGATTACCTAGAGTGCACTGTTCATCACAAAAGGAGTCTCACTGACTATAAGAAATCCATACTACAATCCAAAAGAAATGTTGAACTGCAAAGATAGAATCTCTTATGCCTGAGTATAGTTCCAGTTAACCTCAATACTAGAGGACTAAATCCTCTTACATAACCCCAATTCAATCTCCAATGATCGACTAAATCCTCTACCTGAATGATATTACATTATTTGCACATTACATATCCTCGCATATGATCAACAATGAGATCTTACATCATATATATACAAACCCTCGACCATAAACAATCAAGTCAGCCACTAGACAATAAACCAATTACATAATTATAAAACATGTCATCTTTAGACCAAAAAAATAATATCCAACACATAAGACATCCCAGAAACACATCGAGAGGTCCAATCCACACATTACATTAAGTCGGTCCATGACCTAGATCAACTGGGACCCAATATAGGTCCACACGTTAAAGCAATGATCTCCATCTGCCATCTTGAACATGATCACCACCAACATCTGGAATCCCCACCAGAAGCTACACCAACACCACTTATGCATGTCATCAAAGATCTTCATCAAAATCTCTGCTGGTGAAAACCCTTGCCGAAACCACAAGCCAGGCTTCCAAGCAAACAGGATAGCATCCGATCACCAGACCAAAACCAACTGATTTAATATTAACATGAGTATCATGAATAAGCCAATTCCATAACCAAATCATACCGGAGCCTATTGGATCATGCCGAAACCAAACCAACTAGAAACTACTCAACCTACCGGGACCAGAAGGATGTCGGTAAAGCATCCAAACAACTAGTGTTGATATCAATGACAAAACATCAATGCAACACATAATCAATTCCTCCAAATGGCCAACAATCTCCCCCTTTGGCATTAATGACAACACTAGATGTGAAAAACATCTAAGTACCATGAAATGTCAGGAGTCTGACAAAAATATCAAAGCAAAAACATAAACCACTGAATCACAAAGCTGACTACTCACCCTGATAAAGCCTCTTTGATAATGCATACCGGACTGATGCCAAACCGCATCAATCAAGTCTCTACCAAAGGGGCAGAAACTCCCAATCTATCTCTAAAATACTGAAATGATTCCTTAGGCAAAGGTTTAGTGAAGATATCAGCAATCTGCTCTTTAGTGTTCACATAAACCAGTCTAATTTCATTTGCTTCCACCTTTTCCTTCAAAAAGTTGTACTTGATAGATATGTGCTTTGTCTTAGAATGAAATACTGAATTCTTTGATATATCAATAGCAGCAGAGTTATCACAGTGAATAACTACCGGTCCAGTGCAATGCACTTTGATATCCTTCAACATTTGCTTCATCCATAGAACTTGTGTATAGTTAGTAGAAGCAGCAACATACTCAACTTCAGTTGTAGATAAAGAATTACATGATTGTTTCTTGTTGATCTATGAAACCAACTTATTTACAAGAAAGAAAGCTCCATCGGAAGTACTTTTCCGGTCATCAACATCTCCATCCCAATCAGCATTTGTATATGCACATAAAGTAAAGACATCATCATCAGGGTACCATAAACCCTATTCAGTTGTACCTTGTAAGTATCTAAAAATCCTTTTCACCACAATCATGATTTTCTCTAGGATCACTCTGAAATCTTGATACAATACAAATAGCATTCATTATGTCAAGCCTACCTAGTCTGAGTCAAATAAAGCAAACCTCCAATCATATATTTGTATCTTGTAGGATTTACCAATATAGAAACATCTTTTCTTGTCAATTTCTCACTTATAACCATAGGAGTACTTGTCGGTTTAGAATCTCCCATACCAAATTTCTTCAACAATTCTCTAGCATACTTAGTTTGACAGATGAAAATACCTTTATCAGTTTGAGTAATCTGCAAAACTAAGAAAAAATTCATTTCCCCAATCATAGACATTTCAAATTCTTTCTCCATATTCTTAGAAAATTCCATGCATAACTTATCTTCACCTCAAAAATAATTTCATCAAAAAATAATTCAATAATCAGTATATCATCATCAGTGATCTTATAATATAAATTACTATCAACATTACCCTTTGTAAAACCAAGCTTCAAAAGATATTTATCCAACCTTGCATACCAAGCTCTAGGTGCTTGTTTCAATCCATATAAAGCTTTCCTTAACCTGCAAACCATGTGTGTATCATTTGATAGTGAAAAACCATTAGGTTCCTCAAAATAAACTTCCTCATCAAGATCCCCATTCAAAAATGCACACTTAACATCCATCTGATAAACCTTGTAGTTTTTATGGGCAACATAGGCAAGAAATAATCTTACAGCTTTATCCTAGCTACAGGTGTAAAAGTCTCTCCATAATCAATTCCTTCATTCTGATAATATCCTTTACAAACCAATCTAGCCTTATTCCTTACAACTTGACCATCCTCATTAAATTTATTCCTAAACACCCATTTATTTCCAATAACATTCTTATTTTTAGGTCGGGGAACCAAAGTCCATGTGTTATTTTTCTCAATCTGATCTAATTGTTCTTCCATAGCTTTCAACCAATATTCATCTTTACATTCCTTAATTACTGATACCAGTTCAGCTTGTGAAATTAAATATACCTCATTAGTTGTCAGTCTACTTCTTGTTATTACTCCATTGTTCTTATCCCCAATGAGCTGATCTTCTGAATGATTTAATCTCACATACCTAGGAGTCTTCTGACTCTCTGTTCCTCCTCTCGGTTCTTCAGTTACTGTAGAATTTCCTGATACTGCCGGAGTAACTGGTTCAACACTCTATTCTGATAAAGGTGCTACTGGTTCAAATATAATCATTTCCACTGCCAGTTCCTTCTCATAAACTCTGATTTGACCTCTATTCAGCTCATCCACTTTGACATTAGCACTCTCCACAATTCTTTGCAATCTCTTGTTATAACATCTATATGCCTTGCTTTCATTAGAATAACCAAGAAATATGTCATCATCACATCTAAGATCAAATTTTCCAATGATATCATCTCTCTTGATATAACATTTACTACCAAAGATTTTGAAATACTTAACTGTAGGTGTATTGCCAAACCATAATTCATAAGGTGTCTAACCAGTTTCTCCTTTGATATGTACTATGTTGAATGTATAAACCATTGTGCTTAGTGCTTCTCTTCAGTAGATATGAGGTCGACTAGCTTCCATCATCATTGTTCTAACTGCATCCAAGATAGTTATGTTCTTCCTTTCCACAACTCCATTCTACTTAGGTGTCTGGGGAGCAAAAAATTGTTTTCTTATACCATGCTTCTCACAAAAGTTATTAAACTCACCGGATGTCAATTCTCCACCATGATCTAACCTCAAACATTTAATCTTCAATCATGTCTTAGTTTCCACTTTAGCCTTAAAGATCTTAAACTTTTCAAGTGCCTTAGTTTTTTCCCTTGGAAAAGTAACCCACATGATTCTAGAATAATCATCAATGATTAACATGAAATATCTATCACCTTGAAAACTTTTAACTCTAGCAGGGCCACACAAATTAGTATGAATAAGATCAAGAACATCATTAGATTTATCTTGTATACTCCTAAAAGAGGTTTTGACCTATTTCCCCATTTGACATTCTTTACATAACGGATTATAGGGCTTCATAATCTTAGGTATATCTCTAACTACCTTAGTTGAACTGATCTTCACAATGCAATCAAAATTCACATGACATGACCTTTTATGCCATAGAAAACTCTCAAAAATTTGTGTAATCAAACATGTCTTCTCACTGGAATTCAAATGAAATATATTAACTTTTGTCTGTGTACCGGTTCCAATCTCCAAACTAGATCTGGTAATGATTTTGCATTTTCTATCCTTGAACTGTAATTGAAATCCCGTATCCACCAATTTCCTACACTCAAAAGATTATGCCTTAAACCTTTAACATAATTAAACATAGTCAATATTTTTCTTACCATCCAATGATATAGTTCCTTTTCCTTTGATCATACATGCTTTGTCATCTCCAAATCTAACCAGACTGCCATCAAGTTCTTGCAAAGATAGAAACTTCCCTTTATCTCCAGCCATATGATGTGAACAACCACTTTCAATTACCCATATATCCTTGTCTTCAATTTTAGCAGCAAGAGTCTTCTCTATAGGTACATTCTCTTCCCATTCCGAAACATCTTCCTTGATAGCTAGGAACACTTATTTCTTCCCATTGTTGGAACCACTACCAGAGTCTTCTACCAATCCATCATCAGAATCAGTAATGCCTTCCTCATCCGCTATGTAGCATGATTTGTCTCTATTTTTCCTATACTTATACTTGTTCTTATATCTAGGGTTAGGTTTAAAACATCTTCTAACTCTTTCTTCAAATCTTGAATTCCTTTCAGGACATCTAGATGCAAAATGACCAATCTTATTACATGCAAAACATTTAAAAGGTGCTTTTCCTTCATACTTACTTCCTACCAATCCTTTAGGTAATCTTCTAGCAAATAGTGCTTCAAGTTTCTCAAACTCATCATCTTCTCTCTTCATATCATCAAATTCCTTTGCATATAAAGCTTTCCAATCTTGCTTACCGGTTGTCGATGAAGATGCATGACAAGCATGTTTAGTCTTCATAGCTCCAAAAGGTCCAAATTCTTCAAGCTCAAAAGTAGATAATTTCCAAACAAAAGTATCTATATTCACAAATGTATTATCCATTGTTCTCAACTCATTAATAGCAGTAGCCTTCATTTTGTAAGCCGGTGGTAGGGCTCTCAAAACTTTAGAAATAATTTCATCTTCGTTTAGAGTTGCACCACAACATTGAATTCCCATAACAATCTCATTTACCCTTTCCATGAATGCAGTAGCCCTTTCATCTTCTTCCGTCTTCAGGTTTTTTTTATCTCACTTGGTAACCATCAAGTTTAGCAATTTTCACTATAGAGTCACCTTCATTAAGAGTCTCCAACTTATCCCATATAGCCTTTCAGATGATTTGTCAGTCAATCCCATTATTTGATGATTAGAGAGTGCACACAAGAGGGCTTCTCTTTCTCTACAATCATTTTCAAGCTTCTTATCCAAGTTTTCTGGAGGAGGATCGTCAGATGCTGGATTATAAGGTGTGACATCATTCTATGTGATCTCCCAAATATCCTTGCCAAGACATCTCAGATGAGCCTCAATCTGAATCTTCCATACTGTGTAGTTTGTTCCATCAAGCCTAGGAATATCCCTTTGAAAGATAGCTCCAGATGAACTGGATGATCTTGAACTGTTAGTCACCATAGGATCTTCCTCAAGCAGTTGAGCTTTCTAAAGAGAGGACCAAATCTCTAATACCAATTGTTAGACAATTCAAATAACCGGAAGACAACTGAGAGGGTCGGTGAATCAGTTGTCACAAATTAACGGAACCTTAAGCAATTAAAACTTTAATACAGAAACCCAAAACATTAATATTGGAATTCTTAAACCAAATACTCGAATAGAAGTTAAACCAATTAAGCATGAACAACAATCACAGAATAAATACCATCCACATGACACCAAGATTTATACGTGGAAAACCCGGTAAAGGGAAAAACCATAGTGGGAAGCCTACCCACAGTTAGATAATACTTTTGCACTAAGTATGTGAATTACAATTGAGGGACCTACACTTGTAGAAAGGCCAACAACCTAGAGCGCACTGCTTATCACAAAAGGAGTCTCACTGACTACATATAAATCCATACTATAATCCGGAAGAAGTGTTGAGCTGCAAAGATAGCATCTCTTATGCCTGAGTACAATTCTGGTTAAGCTCAATACCAGAGGACTAAATCCTCTTACATAAACCCAATTCGGTCTCCATTGATTGACCAAATCCTTTGCCTGAATGATATTACATTATTCACACATTACATATCCTCACATATGATCTACAATGAGATCTTACATCATATATATACAAACCCTCAACCATAAACAATCAGGTCGGCCACCAGACAATAAACCAATTGCATAATTACAAAATATGTCGGCCTTAGACCAAACAAATAATATCCAACACATAAGACATCCCGAAAACACATCGAGAGGTCCAATCTACACGTTACATTAAGTTGGTCCATAACCTAGATTAACGGGGACCCAATATAGGTCCACACGCTAAAGCAATGATCTTCATCTGCCAAGTCTCGAACATGATCACCAACAGCATCCTGAATCACCACCAAAAGTTGCACCAACACCACTTATGCATGTTATCAAATATCTTCATCAAAAGCTCTGCTAGTGAAAACCCTTGTCGGAAACACAAGCCAAGCTTCCAAGCAAACAGGATAGAATATGATCATGAGACCAAAACCAATTGATTGAATATGAATATGAGTATCATGAATAAGCCAATTCTATAACCAAATCATACCGGAGCCTACCTGATCATGCTGGATCCAAACCAACCAGAAACTACTCAACCTATCCGGACCAGAAGGGTGCCAGTAAAGCATCCAAACAGCTAGTGTTGACATCAATGACAAAACATCAATGTAACACATAATCAATTCCTTCAAATGGCCAATGTCACAACCCTCCTTTATCACTTTTTGATTTAAGTACAATTCTATTATATTTTTTGTTAAGCTATTTAAAATGATTGAATAAATGTTATAAAATAATAAACACACACACACACACACTTGGAGAGTATAATTCAAAGGCATTATTTTTATTTTTTATTTATTTTCCCACTCCCAATTATGGCACATGTTGTAGGAGGAATTAGAAGCTTCTAGAGGAATCTCCACCACCTTGCATGTAACTCCCCCACTAAGTTTTTAATCAATTTGCATGAGTCCAATATTGGAAAAGAATCTCTTTTTTTTAATTAAATTCTCTAGATAGTGGAATTGAGGGATTTTTCTTATAAAATTGTATGCAAGTTTCAAAGAAGGGAGTTGATTTTGTTTTGAAGAAAATTTCCCAAGTTTTTAGTAGTAGGATCTTCTTTGGTAGTCTCATTTTCGTTGCAGGATTTTTAAGTTGTTGTTTGAAGGATTTCTCTCAAGTTGCAAGGAAGGATCAAAAAGGATAGCTAGAGGATTCAACATCAAGCTTTGAGAAGCCAAGTTCTCTCTTTGTCACCTCTCATTTACATATGAGAAATTTATATTATCAAAAAAATAGCTTCTAGATCTTCTTTCAAAAAATTTATTAGAGTGTAAATCTTTTTCTTCTTATTTAGGGATAAATATTGATAAAAGTATTTTCATATATTGCATGCAAAAGATAACTTTAATATTTATTTAATTCTCTTTAGAAAATAGATATCAGATCTTGCTTGCATGTCAAAGATAGCTTTATTATTTGTTTAATTTTTTATTTTTAGAGAAGAAATATTAGATCTTGCTTGCATGTGAAAGATAGCCTTATTTTTATTTAAATTTCTTTAGAAAAGTATATACATGATCTTGCTTTTTGCTTTTCCAAAGATTTTAGATCTATCCAAAAATCATGTTTCCCTTATTAAAAAAAAAAATCTTTTTCTTCTGAGATTAAAAACTCTTCCCTGTGTGATTTGAATCTTAATATTTATTTCTTCCCTCAAATTCATTTCTCTGGCTCTTCGAATGGAAATCTGAAAGAAAATCTCTCTATGAATATCAGTTGAAATTGAGGAATATATTTCCCTGTGAATAGTCCTCTGTGTTATTCATCCCTGTAAATAAATCTTTATTCTCATTTGATTACATAATTATTTTATATATATATATCCGGTTATATATTCTCTCTATGAATATTAGTTGAAATTGAAGAATATATCTCCCTGTGAATAATCCTCTGTGTTATTCATCCATGTGAATGCTAGAAATAAATTCTTTCCCTTTGAATGCTGGAAATAAATTCTTTCCCTGTGAATGCTGGAATAAACTCTCTCTCTCTCTGTAAATATTAATCTCTTGTTTACTATAAAATCAATCTAAAACAATTACCTACCTCTGCGATAACTTGATTATCTATTTTATTCATGATCTTATTTTCATAGATACTCTTTATATATATATATATATATATATATATATATATATATATATATATATATATATATATATATATATATATATATATATATATATATATATATATATATATATATATATATATATATATATTTTAATGTTGCAAGTGATTTTAATATTAATCTTGTCCTTCGAAATTTATTCCGAATGAGTTTTGGGTGGCGTGCAGGGGGAGTGGAGGGGCCCGCAGTGTCCCCTCAACCTTGCATGCTTGCGCATGCAGGACCGCAGAGGTGATGGGACCTGTGGTCCCCACTCCCCCCCTACATACTATTAAAACAACAAGTCTGCTTATATAAAAAAAATTGTATTTAGATTTTTATTTTTATATTTTAAAATTTATAAATTGGAATTTGTTAGTAATTACTCTAGTTTAAATTTTTAGTTTAATTGTTAATAATTTTTAAGTTAGTAAATTAAACTTAGGAAAATTTATAATTAGGATTATTGTGTAATAAATTTGCAAATTTAAATTAAGGTGTATAATTGGAATCTCTCAACCCATTTGAGATTTATTGGGTTACTTGATCGGTAATTTTAGGTTCTTTAAAACATTTAAGTCTTATTATTATGATTGATCCAAAATCACCAAAAGTATAAACTAATTGTTCATTTTGAACCAGTAACTCTATAATTAATTATTCTCATGATAGAAGTAAACATTGCTTAATTTTGTATGTAAATGACACTATTTTTGCATCATACGCATTACTTATATATTAAAATTGCATTCATTGATGAGCAAGTTACATTTCCATTATCTTCATGCAAGTTACATGTTTTAATATGTGAGTTCATAATTGTCATTATCATACCATTATATATTAATTAGTTTAGTTGTAGAAGAATGGTATTTCTTTTTATCAAATGGTACTTGGATGCCATCGAAGTAGTTATTCAAATAATTAAGCTTTACAATATCTAATTGTACACGTTCAATTCATAATTGTTTTCAAGTATGATGTTTTTCATAGCTCCTTAGTTAAGAAAACTAAATAAAGGAAGTTGGAAAACCCAAACCTAGTAGCGTTCGGTATATACAGTGCCTCTGGGTCACGCTTACAGGTAATATCATCGTGTTGAACTACTACACTTAACACCTAATAAAGCTGCATCAACGATGTCTGTGGCATCGTCCCTATAAATCATCGGGGAGTAATAAGGGACACTTGGAAGTTAAAATCCAAGGGGCAGGTAATCCCCCTTGGATCGATAATTTAATAAGGTAATTCTAAAATGATCTTTCATCCGCTGAGTTAAACCATAGTAAACTCCTATAGGGATGATGAGTGAAATGCTTTTATGAAATTGATTTAATCTCAAAGAATTGCTGACAATTGACAATTGGTCAAGGGTGACGCTTATGATAGGTATTAAGATCTAGTTGTTTTAGGCCACAAGCAATAGGCCATCTTGAGCCTTTGCTTAAGTGCTACCACCATGGGTAGCAACCGCAGAGAAACTATCTGGGACATTGACCCTAGAAAGGGTTGCGTACTCACTAATCAGTTTACATCAAACCATAGAGTAGAAAATAGAACTACATACATTACGCCTTGATCCCATGCCAAAACAGGTATGTTGGCAGTCTTGGGATGGAGTTGTCCCTAGTACTCAGGCGTTCGTGGGTGGGGTCTACGCTTGGTAAGGAAGAATTGAGTAGAATCCTAATTTGAAAGATAAGTATAATAAAATGGAAAAAGTAATTCAATGCATACTCGGAAGGAATCCCATATGGATTCGCTTGACTTCCCGAGGCTTTAAGCCAAATTCCAAAGCGGAATTCAAGCTTGTATTATGTTATTTAATTACTCCTAAGGACGGCAACCTCGGTGCACTTCTATTAGAAGATTTTAGTACTTAGTGAGTGGCTCAGGACCTGAATGGTCCCGATGAGTCTAAATCTCTGGCCAGAGCACCTCCTATCCCGATTGGATAGATGCCTACCTTGTATGGGTAGATGCCTATCCCGTATTGGATAGATGAAATCTTATGTCCCGTATGGACAAATGCCTAACTCGTATGGTTAGATGCTCATCCCGGATGGATGAATGCCTAATCCAAATGGATGGATGCCCAGAGTATGCAATTGAATCAAACACAAGTGATTAAATTAAACAAAAAAAAAAAGAGAATGGTCAAATTTGTTGGGTTAAATATGGTGGGTTATTACATGTGGTATCAGAGCAAAGGTTCAAATCTAGGCCTTGAGCTCACTTCAATTTATACAACTAAGGGAATGTTTTGCAATGGTAGAAATTAAATTTTTTAAAAAATCTTAAATCAAGAACTAACTAAGTGTTTGCCGAGGGCAAGGGTACAATTTCCTGAGTTTGAAACAAGGGTAGACCTCTATGTGGCACCCCTAGGATTATATGATGTAATTATTAGAATGAGTTGGTTAACAGACCATCAAGCTAATGTAGATTGCTATAACAAAGTTGTTGAATGTTTGGATGATGGGGGGAAAGGGATCAAAATCCAAGGAAAGTTTAATCCCATTAATATAGAAACCATATCAGCCATGCAATTAAAGAAGGAAAGAAGAAGAGGAGGCCTAATCTATTTGGTTGAAATTGATGAAGGAAAAGAGGAAAATACCCCAACCTTTGAAAATACCCCCTTTCTTAAAGGAATTCAAGGATGTATTTCCAGAAGAATTACCCGGCTTACCCCCTAAATGGAAGTTTGACTTTTCTATCGACGTACTACCGGAAGCTAAACCAGTGTCAAGGGCACCTTACCGAATGAACACAACTGAATTACAAGAGCTCAAAATGCAACTAGAGGAACTCTTAGCTAAGGGATTAATAAGGCCAAGTGTATCACCATGGGGAGCGCCAGTCTTATTTGTTAAGAAGAAGGATGGAACCTTAAGACTATGCATCGACTATAGGATGTTGAACAAGGTCACCATAAAGAATAGGTACCCCTTACCTCGAATAGAGGATCTTTTGACCAAATGAAAGGAGCAATATTTTTCTCAAAGATAAACCTCTAGTCAGGATACCATCAACTCAGAATTAAGGAGGAGGACATTCCGAAGATAGCTTTCAGGACTAGATATGGGCATTATGAATTCACAGTAGTTCCTTTTGGTGTAACCAATGCCCCAGCTACATTTATGAACCTAATGAATAGTGTACTCCATGACTACTTGGACAAATTTGTTTTGGTATTTCTGGATGACATATTGATTTACTCTAGGAATGAGGAGGAACATTTAGTACATCTAGAAATTGTTTTGTAAAGGTTGAGAGAACATAAGTTATATGGGAAACTATCAAAATGTGCCTTCTTCGAGGAAAAGATTCACTACCTTGGGCATATAATATCAAAGGAAGGAATAGCAGTTGATCCAGATAAGATAAAGGCAATAGTAGAATAGTCGATCCCTAAAAACGTTTCAGAGGTAAGAAGCTTTATGGGGCTAGCAGGTTACTATAGGAGGTTTGTGGAAGGATTCTCTAAGATAGCAAACCCCATCACCTCATTACAGAGGAAGGGTAAAAGCTTTGTGTGGACAGAACAAAGTGATAAGGCATTCCAAATCTTGAAGGGAAAACTAACTTCAGCACCCATTCTAAAAGTACCAGATCCGAATGGGCACTTCACAGTCGTAACTGACGCTTTTGTTGAAGGTTTAGGAGGAGTACGTGTCCAGGATGAAGGGGTAGTAGCTTACGAATCCAGGAAACTGAAGACTCATGAGGTTAATTATGCACCCCATGACTTAGAGTTAGTAGTGATTGTGCATGCCCTACAGAAATGGAGACACTTCTTCCTAGGGAAGCCCTTTGAGTTAAAGTTAGATAACCAAGGACTAAAGTATATCTTTACCCAACCCCACTTAAATGCTAGACAAAGAAGGTGGTTAGAGTTCCTAAGTTGGGTTTGGTGACTCCTTAGGGTTGGTGCCCTTAAACATTGTAATTGAAGTTTTAATCGTGAGGCTAGATTAGGATAGTAGATCCTAGTAGCATTTTCACCATGGTTTTCCCATTCTGGATTTCCACATAAATCTTATAGATTGTTTTTATCGTGCATCTCTTTTCATTCCTCTTAGTTGTCATATTGAGTCATATTATAAGTTTAAGTTATTTAAGAATTAATTTGATAAGGATTGAAGTTATATTTACTATTGATTCACGCCCCTCCCCCCCCCTCTCAGTAATAACCTTGTTTTCTACATTTTGAACAACAATCCCTTTGTAACATAAAATCAATCCAAGGGCCTCTATTTCTACTATTAGGACTACTGCAAGTTTCACATGCTTCTTTGAAACCTACATCATCTTCATACAATTCCTTTAAACTTTCAAAACCAACATTGTTAGCTTGAATTTCATATAACAAATTCCTCCTACTTAATGCATCAACAACCTTATTTGTCCACTCTTATGCTTCAATACAAAGTTTAAAATTTGAAGATACTCTACCCACTTGGCATGCCTTTGGTTTAGCTTATGTTGGTGTTGTCACTGAGGATTGCACCCACGATACTAAGTTCAAAAACAAGCAATCCTGTGAAACATGGAAACACCTTTGAGCATGTGGGTTGCTCAAAGTGAAGGTGAATCTCCATAGATCAGGTCGGCTTCCTGTTTAATGAATCTCTTATAAAAACTATTTATAAGAAAAGGGATAGAAAGGGATAGAAATCTTGCATGTAATTAAAATCTATTCTAATGAAGGTGATGCACCAAATATCTTATATGAGATCTGCAACTTTCTTAACTCACAAAACCTCCAACAAATAACCCTGATTGCTTCACAACTCAACTGAACATGTAGATGCATAAACATTTCCTAGAAAGGGATGAATTTAATGCATGCACGAAGGAAAACAACAAGTTTTCACAGCTTCAAGAAATTAAAATCAACTAACACAAACTAGAACCTGAAAATAACACGTATCTCCTTGCACCACAAATTGACTGAATGAGATAAATTAGAGGATAAAAATCATAGGAAATCATCAAATCATTCATTCACTAGATAATATAAGAAGTACCAAGAAGGAAATCTGCTACTATATTACTGAAAAATAAAAGAGTGTTGTTGTTACAAGAAACAAATACTGCTGAGCTACAATGCTTATTTGCAAAAATCTGTATGCAAAAAAGATAGAACTCGAGGGAAAAAAGAAGGAGAGAAGGAATATATAGAAAATATGATGAATCCCCTTCAAAACCCTAAAATGACTGCATGGGAAAACCCTTAGGCGAATCTGCCCGGAAAAAAAATGGCATAAAAACTCATGCATAATACTGTAAAATAATAATCTTTACTGCTCAAAAGGATTGCCACTGGTCCTGCATGAAGAGAAAATCTGCATGTCTAAATGCGAAAAATAGCTATCCTCTTGTGAAAGTCGTATGATGAACTGAATTGTAACTGTATGGAAAAGAAACCCCACTGAAAAATCTTATGCATTCCCTAGCAACTACTCTACATGTTGAAAACTTCTATTAAAAAATTGTTGTGGAAATGATCTCCCTATTTTGTGAGCTTTCCAATGGTATGTAATACTTGCATATTCAGACAATCAATAAGCATTTGCATTAATCTTTCATGCAGAAATTCATCTCCTTGCTTGGCAGGCTTTTCACCCTTCAAAACAACCAGTTCTGAGCCCACCATGTAATTTTTATTATTGCCAGCCACTGGATCTCTTGCATTAATGATGGTCACTTGCATTAATTTTTTCATTTACTTTCTAGCGGGCCCCATCATTTGTTGCCAAATCCACATGATTATCCATCGAGCAGTTTTCCACTACGGTATAGCAACAACCGTCTAATCTGTTGGGAACCTGCTTGCTTTTTACCTCTACTTGTTTTCTTTTATCTCTCCATCTTGGGCCAACGGGAACGAGCAACAATAATGAACTTTGAACCATTAAACTACTTTGAACCAATGAAATTTGAACCACTGAACCACTTTGAACTTGTTCAAATTTCAAGTTCAAAGTTGACTAAAAAAATATAGACATCCGTTTGTCTGTAAACTTTTGCCACGTGTCAGCCTCTGATTTTCTCATGGGTCCACTTTGTCTGCCATCTAGACTGCCATCTGGACTGGACCCACCTTGTCACTAAATACTCTCTATCCCATGGCACATCCTCATTTGTTCTTAGCCCACCTAGACGACCACCTCTACTTCCACATCATCAATCGCCAAGTCACAAGAGATAATCAGTGAGCATCTTCATCATGCGATATAGCAATGGTCGTTGATCTGTCCTCAAACTGCTTGATCTTTAGCACCTTAGCCGCTCACCTCCCCTTTGTTGTTTCCACATGTGCTTTGTCACCATGTCATAGGGGATAATCAGCGAGCTTCTTTCTATAGCGATATAGAGATAGCCCTTAGATCTTTCAGACTACCCTTGATCTTCTCTTAATTTTCTCCACCTTTAACCTTGACTGATCTTCTCTCTTGTGTCGTATGTCAATATGTGTCACCCTCTAATATGCTCATGAGATCCACCTAGGCACCACCTATCTGTTGGGCCTACCATGCATCTTTCTATGTCGGTTGTCCTTCTTTCGGCCAAAGTAATCCCTCGGTGAGTCATTTACCAGTCTTATCAAACTTGCAGTTTCATCGATATTGTTATGTCGATGAAACTGAGCCTTTGGTGAAACCTTTGCGGGACTTATCATGGCCAAGATCTACTTGATGTTGATGGAACTGAGATTTTGATGGAACTGAGATTTAGATGAAACATTTTCAGGACTTATCGCAGCCAAGATCTTCTCGATGAGTCACCCATCTGTGCCATGTCACTAGCCACTGGACCGCCACCTGTCTTGTCGCGTGTCAAGATGTGTCACCCCTTGATTGGCTCATGAGATCACCTCGGCACCACCTATTTGTCGATCCTTCCATGAGGGTATTCATTCCAGGAACTTCACAACCGTGATACAGAGATAGTTATGGATAGCCCCAGAATATCACTCCACCGTCTGATCTCCCTTGATCTACATTGGTTCGCACTTTCCCTGCACTGCTTCACACTTCCCATTAGGTCATCGAGATATCATCAAACCTACTATTCTGATATTTGATGGTGACACACACCTCTTTGCAATCTCTATCCAGCCTTCGGCATAACATATCATGGGACATACTGATGTCCGATGGACCTGGGCTCACCTTGTTGCCAAGTCGCGGTGATAACTGAGCTTGCATCTTTCCATAGCACCTAAGAAACCACCATCTAATCTTTTGCCTGACCATTGGATGTGATCAATCTGCTTGATCTTTACTCTTCGTTTTTTCGATTTGATGCAAAATTTGGGTCGCCTTGAGATGTGCACGTGCGTGGGGTCCACCAGGCCACAAGCTACCTCTTGCCAAAAGCTTTCAAGCTTTTGACGCTTGATATGTGTGCATATTTACATTTAAACAGTGAAGAATTCCTTGCCACTACCAATATGGGATAAGTGGTTTTTACGGCCCCTGCAGTTATATGTGACCTGCACCTAAGCGTTTCTCATGAAAATCTCTGAGCTTGATGCTTGAAAACGTCTGAGTCTTTCTTTGTCGCTACTTGATTAGGCGGCAAGGAGATTTTGGCATTCTTAAATCAGCATGCTAAGCTCAACCTCTTCAGGAGCCCATTTTAACCCACATGCTGCATTGCTTCTCCTGTATCTGCACATGAAGCAAACAAGTTAGAGAAAAAAGGTGTATTTCTGATTTCTTGCTCATGATTTGGACCTTTTCAAAATGAATGCAAGGTTTCATTAGGGCACCAAATTTGGCATGTGCAAAATTTGGGTAACAGTTGGTTCTTTATGAACTGCAGAGCATGCTTATCTGTATAAACAATAAACTGCGTAGGAAGAAAGTAATTTCTCCACTTCTTCAATTATTTAACCAATGCATAAAACTCAAGATCATAGGCAGAATATTTCTTTTTTGCATCTTTTAATTTTTCACTAAAATAGGCCATTGGTTTTCCCTCTTGACTTAGAATAGCCCCTATTGTCAACCCACTAGCATCACACTCAACTTGAAATACCTTATTAAAATTAGGTAAGGTAAGAATAGGTTGTTCACTCACCTGCTTGAGAAACTTGAAACTACTTTCAACCTCTTGTGACCATTAAAATTTCTTTTTATACCCCTTCATTTTTTGAAGTATGGGAACAAATACATGACTAAATTTTTTAATAAACTTCCTATAGAAACTAGTAAGACCATAAAATTTTCTCACCTCCATTGTACTCCTTGGTGTTGACCAATCAATAATGGCTTGAATCTTCTCTTTGTCCATCTTCAATCCATCTTTGGACACCATGAAACCCAAGTATACCAACTCGTTCTACAAAAACATACACTTCTTGAGATTAATCTGCAACTTCTCCTCATGCAATCTTATCATAACCAGCTCCAAATGCTATTCCTTTAACCTATTAAAAACCAAAATATCATCAAGATATACAATAACAAACTTCCCTAGAAATGGTTTTAAGACTTCATTCATGAGCCTCATAAACGTACTAGGTGCATTAGAAAGACCAAAGGGCATAACCATCCATTCATAAAGCCCATCATTAGTTTTAAATGTTGTTTTCCACTAATCTCTAGATTTGATCCTAATCTGATGATAACCACTTTTCAGATCAATCTAAGAAAAATACATAAAACCGCTCAAATAATCCATTAAGTCTTCAATTATAGGAATGGGAAATCTATATCTTGTTTATGGCCCTAAAATCCATGCACGTTCTCCATTAACCTCCTTCCTTCGGAACTAGAACTGTAAGAATAGTACAAGGGCTAATATTCTCCCTTATCAACCCTTTCCTAAGAAACTCTTCAACTCGCTTTATAATCCTCCATTCTCCTTGGTAGTTAATCTATATGCATCTTTGTTTGGAAGGCTGGCCCCTAGAATCAAATCCATATGATGGCAAATACTCCTCATAGGAGGAAACTCATTAGGAAAATCAATTGCTATAATTTCCATATGCTCCTTCAAGATATCATGTACTTCATTAGGCAAATCATTTAGTTTTGTATAGGTAAGCATAGACTTAGATTTAAGAAGCAAAGAAAAATCTACTTCTTCATTCTTCATATCATGTAAAAACTATTTTCTACTTACCATCATTACCTTACTATTGCTACTACTAATGTTGTCCCCTTCTTGTTCTTGTATAGGAAACAAGGTATGCTTGATATCATCCTTCTCAAAGGTCTATGTATTATCTCTTCCATTATGTAACGCCTTCCTATCAAATTGATAAGGTCTACCAAGCAAAACATGACACACATCCATGGACATAATATCACATAACACACTATCCTTATAACTACCAATCTGAAATTCAACAAGAGCTTGTTTATCTACCAATAATTAGTGCCCTTTCTAAAGACAAGAAACTCTATGAGGAGAAAGATGATTATTTTTCTTAAGGCCTAACTTATCTACCATCTTTGTAGCCACAATATTATCCATACTACCACTGTCAATGATTAATTTGTAGCACTACCTTTTGCCTTACATTTGGTTTTAAATAGAGCTCTTCTTTGCATTGGTTCTTGACTTTCCTTAGGTGGCTTCAACAATACCCTCTGAAATAACAAAGATTCTCCTAACTTTGGTTCTTCCTTATGATGATAAAGTAATCCCACAATCTCTTGGTCTACTTAATCAATTTGATTTCTCCTTTCAAATATTGTATGCCCTCCTTGTGAAGATTCAACACATTCCCAACTTTTGTCATCAACATATTGATTACATTGAAAGCATTTACCAACAAACCCTCTACCTCTTCCTTGAAAACCACCTCTTCCATATGATCTTCCTTTCTTATTTTGGTAGCCTCCTTTTTAATTATTGGTTGTTCCACTGAAGCTACCAGTCCCTTCTTCTGATGTTGTTGTTGTCCCCTTCCAATCTATTGTCCTCTTCCTCTAAATCCTCTTCCTCTCTTTCTTTCTTGCTAATTTTGCTTCCTTATTAGTTTCTCCTCTTCCTTGATGACAATTTTATAAGCCTCTTCAAGAGTTATAGGGGACACAAGACAACTCATCTTTCAAACTATACTTCAACGCATTCAAATATCTTTCCACTTTCTCCAAATCTTGTTTACTATGTCCAGACCGAATCTTTTACTGACATGTCTTTTTACTTAAGGTTTTGCAATCTTTTGAAAAGATTGGTTTGATAATCACCTAGAAGGAACTTTTCCTTCAGCTTAGCAACCATTATTTCACAAGATTTAATATTTTCCTTATTCTTCTTTCATCTCTCCGATTAAACATAATCCCGCCACATTGCAGTGTGTCTTTTGAGTCTTCTACAAGAAATATTAACTCTCTTTTCTTCTACAACTCTTTCCTACTTAAAATAATTATCAAGTTCATTAATCCAATTGATGAGTTCCTTGCCATTGAGGCTTCCAAAATAAGTGGGAACCTCCACCTTTGGCTTGGCTCCTAAGCTCATGATTTCTCTTATCAATCATTCATCATCTCTAGTTGGTTCTGCGAGAGCATTATCATTAACGTGTGGTTCTTCTTCCTCTTCCATGTCATTGCCTTCATCAATCACCACACCTCTTCTTTGTGCCTTCTCTATGGAATCCAACCTTGCATTAATGTTCTACAACATTTCAAATATTTCATCTTCTTGACCTCTCTGACCACCTCCTATGTTCATTCTTCTTGGTGGCATTATTCCCACACCACAGTTACCCAATTACTTGTAGCTCTGATGCCAATCTAATGGCAACCTACATACACAAAACTAATACAAGGAATAACTTATTTACAAGATGCAATAGAAACATTAAATTTGATACAGTGTTATGTTAGCAATAGAAGAAAATGTGACAGGAAACACAAGTCAAAACAATGCTCAGCAAACTAACCTCTGATCATTGAGAAATAAATTCCAAATCAAATGAACAATATTGTAATTTTTATTATGCAGGAAAAGATCTAATTACAAATTATAGGAGATAGGAACTATCTCTACCCACTACACTCTACTCTCCAACTTCGTCTCTTCTCACCAACCCGCCCCCCCCCCCACCATTTTATCTATTTCCTTTCAAAAGAAACAATTATCCCTTTAGTCTACAATTGGCCTTGTAACTAGCAATTGCATGTGGCAAAAACAAACTATTTTCAGTTTTTAAATTGAACAAGGCAGAGTCGTTGAAGCATTGGTTAACAAAAAAAAAACTATAAAACTAATCTATGTAAGCAAAAGGAAGAGGGGTGGATGTTGATGTGGATGCCCCTCATCAATGTTTAGCCCATTTAGTTTACGCATATCCAAATCCATAATGTGCTATGAGATGGCTTCTATTCGAGACATTCTTTCAAAGCATTCACATGTCGCGTGTATGCATTTATACTTCACATACATATCTACAAAGAAACATGTACCTGCAATGTTTGATACAAACTCTTTCAATTATGGCTTATTTGATGTCAATACCCTATCGCAAGGCTCCCATTTTGCATGCATGCACTTAGACTGAAATTTTCTCTATTTGAATGGATGTATGTACCTAGTTCCAAAACTCCCCTTTTGCGTGAACTAGAATGACACTGGCAAGAGTTGTAATGATTGGCATTACACCTGCAATTTGCATTTGCTTGAAATTTTCTAAAGCCTTTATAATGCATCTACTTTGTGAACCTGCAATCATCACATTCTGAGAGATACAATCTATATAATGTGTGTGTGAAAAAGTGAAATAAGTCTGTAAGCTACAAGACACAACACTTCAATTAAGTCATTACATGTATGGTTAGATAGATAATAGATATAAGCATGAATATGAAAACCATAACAAATCGACTAATTGCCTTCTAAAAGATGTGAGTATACGTTTGCTCTCAGATTTGTATAGGCAATACTAGTGACTAGACTACACCAAGATGAAGGATTTAATCTATATGAGCATGAGATTAAGCTAAATGGATGCAAGATTACGCTAGATGGATGAATAGTAAGCTATATGAATTCAAGAAATCATAATTGAACTAAATATGCAAAAAGAAATTAAACTAAGATGCAATAATCTCAAAAAGAAAGCACAATATCTTTAATGACTCAATAGCAGAAACTGAATAATAACAATAAATCTCCAGGGTGTTATGAATGAGAGATGAAGGCTGAATTTATAGAGAATCACAAGAGAGATCAAGAAAAAGCACAATTTAGGATTAATTGAAATAATTGAGAAATCATATTCAGTTAACCATGAGATAGATTCCAATTATAGTTTAATTGAAATGCATTCAAAAAAGAAGTTTGAGTTTGCATTAGAGATAGAATTAATTAACTCCATGCACTTGAGATGAAAATGGGTGATTGTTTGATTTATTCAAGAAAAAAGTGTTTTTAATGCAACTGAACTTCTTTTTCTTAAAAGCTTTGAGTTCTAATTTTAGAGAATGATTAATAATTCAATTAAATTGTTTTTCTGATTTCAAGTTAATCTCAATTTAGAAGAAAGAAATAATATCTCAAGTTTGATTTCTCTCAATTCAATTCTTTTATTCTATTTTCAATTTAACTCTTGCTTTGTGATTAATTCCTCTTTTGTAATAAATTAATTTCTTTTTGCATGATTAAATGGAAAATTTATTAATTAATTAAATATGCTAGGATATTTAATAAATTAAATAGGATAATTGATCAAAATGATATTTTTTGAATGATTCAATTAATTAAATAAATATTTAATTAATATTGAGTAATTGATTTGTCATGTGACATTTGATGATTGAAGAATTAATTATGTGCTCAAGATTGATTTAATTGCCTTTGGTTAGGACCTTGGTGATGTTGTCGAGATTAGGGGCCCATGGTTTAGGTGACCATTTTTAGGGTATTACATTTGCCCCTCTTTGAATTAATGTGTGAGCAGCGCATTGGTTCAAAGAATAGTTGATCTAGGAGATACTAGTTCTGAACTTGATTGATCATGAACCAGATGAAGAGTGAGGTGTTTAGCTTAATTTGAAGCGATGAAGCTGAACAGAGTTGATTTAAGCGATACCAATCCCGAACTTGATTGAACTAGGGCCGATAGAGAGCAAAGATATTGAACTTGAACTTGATTGATCAAGAAGCGGATCTTACTAATCTAGAACTTGATTGAACTAGACACAGTGAGTGAAGATAAAATCAATATTGAACTTGATGGATCAAGACACGATGAGCGAAGATAAACTGTCCAGCTTGATTTGAAGCGGTGAAACTGAACACCTGCTTAGATTGAGCATGTGATCAAAGATACTCTTTAAACTTTTGATTGAGTTTAAACAAATAATTAGCTTGATGAAAAGTGATGAAACTGATTAACGTTAAGAGACTGATTTAGATGAAGACAAATTTCAGCTTGATTTAGAGCGATGAAATTGATATGCCCCTAGCGATTGATTCTATTCAGATGATCGAGAGATCTCAACTTGATATGAAGCAATGAAGCTGAGATGCCCCTTAGCAATAAGAATTTGATTTTATTTAGTTGAAAAAGATTTTTTCTCAACTTTTGATGAAGATTTAAAAAATTTCTCGACTTTAAAGATGTGAGGTCATAAGGTCATGAGTATGCCCCCTCGGGAGCAAAATCGAAAGATAGGAAGGGTACACGATTATAGGCAATTGTTTAGCGATGATTTTTATTTGAGCATGAAAGTGATTGAAAGGAATGTTTAAAGATTTAGCATTGATTATGTAAAATGGAGCGCAAATTGAAGAAAGAATGAGCTTTGATAAAAGCACTAAGTGGTCTAAATATTGTGAAATTGACTAGGAGAACAATCTCGGATTTTGATTTTAATCCCAAAAATGGAATTAGGACAGGCAAATTAGCTAAGGGCACAATTTTCATGTCCATCGGAGCAAGTTGAAAAATTAGGGTTTTGGCTATATAAGGGGTGGAAGTGTCATTTTCAATTCATTTTAACCCTCCAAGTTTGAAAATTCAAAAATCCTTCTGTGAAGAAAAATGGTGGTTCCCACACAAGAGCATCGATTTGTGCACCAGAGATGACATAATCGACCTCAGAACTATGAGCCAGTGGTAAGTGATCGATCTTAATCCTCTTAATAATTTCATTTTTGAATTTTCTTGTTGATTTTTTGAGTTTTTAGCTTTGTAAAAGTCGGGCTTTATCAATTTGTTGTGTGAGACGACATCCTGTGTCGTACAAAAAACTGCTTTATATTCTTTTGTCATTTAAGTCCACTAGTTTTGTCATTTCATACCTACCCTTGTATCGTACGAGCTTGTTCAAAAGAGACCATTTTGTCATTCAAAGGCTTGTTTTGTGTCATGTCAAAGTCTTTTGTCATCCTATACCCAATCCAGACTCGTACGAGATTTTGCATCTACTATGTTATGTCGTTTGAAAAACAATGAGCATTTTGAGGGTGCAAACTTAAAAATTTGATTTTGCAATTGATTGTTTTGGATTTACATGATGTTTTACTTGTCTTATACCATAATTTGAAATTGTTTTTGATGATCTTTTGTTTGATTCTTGCAGGTTTAACTACCTCAAGTTCTTTTTAGATGTGTCTATCCACCGACTATGACATTAGTTCACGATTTATCTGATGTGGACAAGGCACATATCGATTTATGTGGTTTTACTCATCTCCTTGACATGCCTAATATCTGTGTAAATCACAGGATGCTCACTATGCTTGTAGAGAGATTCCATTCTAAGCATAACACATTTCATTTTCCAGTTGGGGAGATGACTATCACTCCCGAGGATGTATATAGGATTCTCCGGATTCCATTCGTTGGGGATAAGGTGGATTATGATTCAGCATAGTGTCTTGGCCTATTAGCTCTCAGGAAGGTATTTCATGATGCAGACATTCTTACATGGTCTATCTGTTGGGATGACATGAGGGCCAGGTACAATGATCAGTTTCCACTGGCATGCGCCTTAGCAGGGTTCATCAGTTCTTTTCTTATGCCGGATAGGAGACAGCAGGGTTTCTTATGCGGCTGGGGTAGGATGCTAGAGAGGCTTGTGGAGCACCCTTAGAGATTAGGATGGGGTTCTTGTATTCTGGTGCACATGTATCATGAGATGCATGAGGTGGTTTACTGGGAGGGGAAGAGTATGGTTGCAGGGGTTTTGATATTACAGGTATGGGCCTAGGAGCACCTCCCAGTTTGTAGACCGATTATGGATGACGCCAGATATCCATAGCAGTCCATCGTATACAAATACTTTGGATATGTTACTCAGCCCCATTTGGCGAAGATAGAGTACTGGAGATGGCAGTTGGATGATTTGATAGTTTTCATATGGAGACCGTATAGGGGTCTTGAGCCTTGGGATGACTGGAGAGTTGTGTGCCATGACTCGGCCTCTCATTGGAAGATCAGTGATAGTGGTCGAGCGCTTTGTTGTTACATGGGTGATGAGGTAGTATGGTAGATCTCAGGGGATCTCGCAAGATTTTACTGCATACGCGCATTATGCAGAGGAGAAGAGATAGAGATGGGGACCTAGGTTATCATACGCCCTAGGCATGCAGGAGTTAACAAGATTGTAGCGGCTCAAGTGGGACTATTTAGAGGATATTACAGATGTGGGGGTATTGCCCTAGTATAGGGATTGGTTCCAGCGGCATCCATTCCCTAGATTCACAGATTTGGTAGAGCAGGCACCTCTGATAGAGGAGACTGAGGATGATGCCCCTACCCAGGCACAAGGAGAGGGATACAGGTAGGGACAGAGAGTTGAGGCTCCAAGGCAAGTAGATGGTGATCCTAGTGCTAGTAGTAGCAAGGTACTAGCTAGTGGTAGGCAACAGCAGAGAGGAGAGGTTGGATCCCTAGGGGTTGTTGGTGTTAGACTGAGTTGAGCTAGGGTACTAGAGGGTGGAGGTGAGGAGGAGAAAGTAGCTCCCAGGAAGGTGAGACAGAGGAGAGATGAGTAGGGGGAGCCAGAGGTGGAGATGGAGGTGGTGATGGAGGCGGAGATCTTGTGAGGGAGTAGGGGGCAGATGCAGTGCGGTCGATGAGAGCACATTTGGCATGTCTACAGTCATAATTGGCAGTGGCAGAGACATAGCTAGTGGAGCGATACAGACAGCCTGCAGAGATTAGGGCTGAGCGTGATCATCAGGTCATAGAGATGATGGCAGAGCGAGATGCTTTTCAGTAGGGGGCGACCTATTATGTTGCAGCTTACAATGTAGCAATTCCATTAGCGCAGCAGGTTGTACCCTACTCGCAGTACATGGCATGGTCTGAGGGAGCTCGAGCACCTCGTCAGGACCCTGGTCAATAGGCTCCACCTCCTCCACCACCTGGTAATGAGGGAGAGGCAGAGAGCTATATTTTTTTGTAGCTCTTAGATTCTGTTATATACCCCAATTTTTGTAGCCCTTATGATTCTTGCTCTGATGGGAGTTTGTATATGTTAGTTGACATTATTTTATACCCTGAGACTTTATCATTATATATATGAGACCTTGATTTGACTTCATTGTACTTGTGTCAATCAATTATGAGATGTTTTCTATATGCTTTATTCTATATGTATGCATATCTTTTAAGTATGGATGTAATGCAAATGAATATGGATGTTTATTTTTTTTGTTTCTTTTCATATGCAAATAAATGATGAAAAAGAGTATCTAGGAATGCAATTTTTTATTTTCTATTCAATAAGATGAATGTAAATTAATGTATGAATCTATATAAAATGCTTATGTATGCAGCTAACATCTCAATACACAAGTACTCGATTGAAAAAATGGTGAAAAAGAGACCACTTAGCTGAGAAATGATGATGCTTCCAACTCTCATTCAGAAGATAAAGAGATCATTGTTACCATACCAAAATCACTCTAAATTCACAAAATGCAGAATGAAATACAAAATGAGATGCAAAATGAAATGCAAAATGAAATGCAAAATGAAATGCAACCTAATCCTAGTCATTGGATTTGGAATGCTTAAGTTTCATCACTGAGCGTTAACAAACATAGCAGGCAGATTAGAGTTCCTTTCTTTTTATGTGCAATAATTATCTTATCCGCAATGACCCTTTTTTCATTCATATCCTTGGATAGATTACTCATAGACCTGGATTGCACATTTAAAGAGATTCCCTCAAAATAGACAAAGAAATGATGTGAACCTCCTTGTAGCATACAAATAAGCGAAGTCGAGGTATGTGTGGCAATTTCACCTTAATGTGAAGGCACTTATCACAGACACCTAGCTGATTAGATGTTTCCAAATCATCAGAATCATTCCTACAAGCAGAAAATAAATAAAAGATTATGCCCCCAATCCTGTCTCTTCTTAGTCAAGATAGACTTCCTCGAGTTACTCAGAGGGATAATAATCGAAAACCAATATAAAATACAGCACACAAAGAAAATTTCATGCATAGCTCAAACTGTTTAGTGATTGTTTTCAGTAATGTTGTTTTGCTTGTGTACTCAGTGACAAAACTCTTTAGTAGTCAGGAGACAGGTGACTAACTTGGAGTGGACGACCAGGTTTCACTGACGTAAAGTTGACTTGGTTGATACTGCTTAGGACATGTAATGTCCTTTGTCTATTAACTTAAGACTAGGACATTAATTAGTTTCAAGCCATGAGGGTTCCAAGGAACCAGGATGTCACAAAAGCAACTATAAGATATGTAGAAGCGAAAGCGAAGATTAATGAAAGCGGAAATGCCAACGTTGTGTTGATAGATGGAGCGCTTGAGTACAAGAGGCGCCTGTTTTCCCTGGTTTTCACCTACTTGGCAAAGATCTTTTTTTTTACCAAGGTGCCTATTTACCAGGTTTTCACCAATGCATTTTCTCATTTTTGTTTTTTTTTTGTTTTTTTTTTCAAGACATTTTATGATTTTTATGATTTTTTTAAGGACATTTTTCAGCTATACAGGTTGCTAGAACAAAGAATGCTAAGTGAAGAACTTTTTCAAGTGGATGGTGTTAATCAGTTCACAGAGTTGTTCTCCTTCCGATGTGGAGAGCTGATAGGCACCAGAGTCAAAGACTATAGTAACGATGTAGAGACCCAGCCAGTTGGGTTCAAACTTCCCTTTGTTGTCTCAAAACTGTTGATTTTTAGGATTTTCTCTCAGAACAAGGTCACCAACCTAAAATTCTCATTGTCTAACCTTCTTGTTATACCCTTTAGACATTCTCTTTTGATACACTCTTAGATGATCAAACGCCACTTGCCAACATTCATCTAGCAACTCGAGTTCTTGTAATCTAGATATTCTATAGTTGTCATCAGTAACGAGACCTTGTACATAAACTCTTAAAGATGGTATTTCCACCTCAATAGGTAAGACTACTTCGGACCCATACACCAAAGAAAAAGGTGTAGCCCTAGTAGGTGTTCTGATACTTGTTCTATAAGCCCATAGTGCAGGATCGAGCTGTAGATGCCAATCCTTCCCAGATTTGTTCATCATTCTGTGTAAAATAGTTAGCAGGTTTTTGTTAGATGTTTCAGCTTGTCCATTACCTTGAGGGTAATATACGGATGACCAGTGTTGTTTAATTTTGAGTTTCTCACAAATCTCATCTAGATCTTTATTCTTAAATTGTCCTCGATTGTCAGTCACAATGGATGAAGGTATACCATATCTGTAGATGATATAGTTGAGGATGAACAAAGCTACTTGTTTATCAGTTGCTTTGATGAGAGGAACCACTTCTACCCACTTAGTGAAATACTCAGTGGCAGTTATGATGAACTTGTGTCTGTTGGATGATGCAGGATATATTTGACCAATGAGATCAAAGGCCCATTGTTGAAAAGGCCAATGTGTAATGAAGGGTATGAGATCCCTAGCTGGAGCATGTATAAGATTCCCATGTAGTTGACACTTCTCACAAGTTTTATAAAAACTTTATAGCGTCCTTCTCCATGTCTGGCCAGTAGTCGCCAGCCCTTAGTAGTTTTTGATCTAAAGTAAGACCATTCGAATGAGATCCACAAATACCTTCATGAAATTCTGATAATGCATGTTGGGACTCTTCAATTTTTATACACCTAAGCAAAGTACTATCCAAACCTCGCCTAAATAGGTCATTAGCGATGATGACATTTCATGAAGCATTTCATATTAGGTTCCTTTTCTCATTATGGGTAAGATTTTCTAGGACAATTTGGTCTCGTAGATAAGAGTAAATATGGTTATAGCAAGATGAGTCTTGTCCGATAATAGAACAAACCATCTGGGACTTAGGAGAATCATAGGCAGGGTAATGTAACTCTTCCACCAGGAATTCAAAGAGAAAATTAGATTCTTGTAACTCTAGTATAGATGTCAAGGTGTCCATAGCATCTATTGCTCTGTTTACAGATCTGGGAATCTGCTAGAATGATACAAAAGTAAAATATTTCTTGAGATCATCCACCATTCTCTTATAAGGCATCAGTTTCTCATCTCGAGTCTGATATGTATCATTGATTTGATTGATGATTAGCTAAGAATCTCCATAGATGTGTAATTCCATAACCTTTCATTTGATAGCAGCTTGATCCCGTTTACCAGAGCTTCATACTCTGCATTGTTGTTTGTGCAAGGGAAAAGAATCTTGTAAGCCTTTAGGATTGAATACTTTTGAGGAGTAATAATAATTATTCCAGCATCGGAGCCATGTTGAGTGAAAGACCCACCAAAGAACATCTTCCATTATTGTTGAGTAAGGTGCATTATTGATTCATCTGGAAATTCTATATGCAGCGATTCAGTGTCTTCAAGTGGAACATCAACAAGTTGATCTGCAATTACATGTGCTTTGATGGCTTTGTGTTCCACATATTCAATATCAAACTCTATAAGAACCATGACCCATTTAGCCAATCTTCCTGTAAGTGTTGCTTCGCTGAGAAGATATTTGAGCGGATCAATCTTAGCTACTCGCTTGATGGAATGTGCTAACATGTAGTGTCTCAAATTTTTGTGATGCAAAGACTAATGCCAAGCATGCTTTTTCTATTATAGTGTAGTTCATTTCATAGGACACCAATGTTTTGTTGATGTAATATATAGCTCTCTCTTTTTTATTTTCATCATGTTGTGCCAGAAATGCCCCCAGTGATGAATCAATAGCTAATATGTATAGAACCAATGGTTTGCCTTGAATAGGTGGCATCAATATTGGTGGATTATAGACAAGTACTCTTTGGTTTTCTAAAGGTGTTGTTCACATTCCTGATCCCAGTTGTATATTACTCCTTTCCTCAATACTTTTGTGAAAGGTTGAGCTTTGTCTGCTAGCTGAGAAATAAAGTGTCTGATTAATTGGAGACGTCCCTATAAACTTCTTATTTGACTAATGTTCTTCGCAGGCAGAATTTCCATTATGGCTTGGACCTTCTCAGGATCAACTTTGATTCCCTTCTTTGAAATGATGTAGCCAAGTAATTTCCCTGATGTTACCCCAAATACATACTTTTTTGGATTTAGCCAGAGTTTGAATTTTTCCATTCTGTCTAGTATGAGGCCTAGCTCTTGAATATGGGCGGATCTCTTCATAATATTTACTAAGGTGTCATCAACATAGTCTTCCATGTTTTTATGCATCATGTCATGAAATATAGTAGTTACCACCCTTTTGTAAGTTGCTCCTGCGTTCCTTAGCCCAAATGGCATGACATTCCAGCAAAAGGTCCCCAGGAGCTATTTTGATCTGATTATAACCAGAGAATTTGTCCATTAGTGAGTACATCTCATACCCAGCAGTCATATTGACTATCATATCAATGTTTGTCAATGGAAATTCATCCTTCGAAAAAGATTTGTTGAGATCTCTAATGTCTGTACAAACCCTAATAGATTTGTTTGCCTTTGACGCAGGTACTATGTTTGAAATCCATTCCGCATAGTCTATAGCTCTGATAAATCCATCTTTTAGCAGTTTTTCTAGCTCAACCTTGACTAGCAGTGCCACGTGAGGATGCATCTGATGGAGTTTTTGTTTGACTGGTTTAACTCTTGGTGTGATAGAAAGATGGTGCATGATAAGATCAAGATCTAGGCATGGCATATCAGAGTATGTTCATGCAAAATTGATCTTCTTTTTTGAAAAGAGATGAGTGAAATCTTTCAATTCTTCTGTTGATAGTGATTGAGCTAAGTGAATGATGTGTGGTGTCTCTTGACTCCCAATATTTACTGGCTGAGTTGGTTTAATCAATATAGAACACCTTTCCTGAAAAATGACTTGGCAGTATATCAAGTACCTCACCTTCAAGTGCCTTGGAGAGGTTTTCACCCTTAGGTACGTCCTTTATATTTTCTCTTTTTGATTCTGACACCGCCACAATGTGGTTTTCGCCATTAGATCTTTTATTTTTCTTTTTTTTATTTTTGCAACTAAGATACTTGATATCTGTTTCAGCCATGTTCTCACTATGTTTGTTGGTGGAAGAGTCCATTGGTTCAACTGCATTGAGGTAGTAGGCTAATGTATAATCATTGGCAAAGATAGGTATATTCATAGATTGGTTTTGGAGACTACACTCAATTAGTTTAGGATGTACCAAAGATAAGGTTTGGACAGGTTTGAGAGAGTTCACGGTATTATCATCATAGCTTCGGACCGACAAGTCAAGTTCTAGAAGACTACCTTGCGTAAATGTCTCGAGACCAAGAATAGTTACAACATGATTATTGAAATACACATTAATATTTAGTTGACCAAATCTAATAGACCTACTCGTAGCACCATTTTCTACGCCAGATTGGACTACATAGCATGGTTCGACAGTAACAAGATTAGTAGACAGATTCCTGACATCCATGATAGAGGAGTCAGAGTTTGATGCTAACTAAGTATTTTCATCAATAGGACTGCTGTTGGAGTCATCAGAGTCATAAGAGGAAGTTTCTGACTCTTCTTCAAGTGATTGAGTGAATTTATGTATAGTGTCAATACCTACATCTTTGATGTTGCAAGTTCCTTCATGATTTGGTTCATTTATCACTTGTATCTGACATACCTATTGAGATAACCTTCATGGTTCTATGAATTTTTTTCTTCTATTCAATTCAGCTTCCTCTGGACTAATGACCGGTTCTGCTTCTATAGCTTCAAATTCTTCTTGTGTAGTCCTATACTTGATTTGTTCTATTTTATTAGAGGAGTATATAATAGATGAAAATTTTTCTTGTATTCTTCCTTCTTTCAACCCTTGTTCATAGTCTTCTTGTCTTTTTAGTCTGATTTCCTGTATCTCCTTTTCTAGCTTAAAGCGCATCAGCTCTTGAGTGTCATCTGTGATATCACTGGACTCTTCTAGAGTTTCTATAATGGATGTATCTGAGAGGTGGTGTGGACCTCATTCATACTTGTTTGAGTCAGTTTCTGAATCTTCTACTTGTTGCTTACCAATGTATGTGACTGGAACTTTTAGGAGTGCAAACAATTCTCTGATTCTTTCTACTTCATCTCTCATATCTTCTGGAACTTCAACTCCTTGTATTGTTGTAGCTGATACCATCGAAACTTGAGTATTGATTGTTTCTTGTCTCTTGATTGGTAGTTCCTCTTGTTCTTTTTCACACTCTGCTTGAGTTTGTTGAGCGTTGACTTCTTGTGATGTTGAAGGCGATATCCTTTTCTTCCACTTAGACTAGAAGCATGTTTTTGGTCTGATGTCTTTTCGGGATTGTATCCCAGTCTAGCCTTATCATTTGTGGACTTTGTTTGCAGCTGAATCGGTTCAATAATACCCTCTTGATGTTTGCCTAGGGGATTGATACCTAAATATCCCATGTGTTGAATCATTTTGTAGCCGGGACCATATCGGGTTGGAAAAATCTCACAATGTCGTACTTCCTTGTTTTCACTATCCTCCTTGAAAAGCCATTTAAGAACAACATCTTCTTCTATTTCATCTGCTAGGGAAGTAGAAGACGGTATAAAAAGACCATCATATATGATATTCGTAGTTGCAGTTTGTGTCCTCATAGCCTCTGATGGTTTTCCCAACTGTTTTGGTGATGGAGGGAGAGAGACTAATGAAAGTACCAGTTCTATCTTGTAGCCATCCATACTAGTATTGGTAATTTTAAATTTCTTTTCCAAGTCCTTCATCAGGGCTTCTGAACTTTCATTTGTAGAGGTTGCTCTATTATGAGGCACAAAGGTATCAACACCTTTTGTCAATGCATTATAGGGGAGATTTGTATCAGCAGGGATACTGACTTCAACTCCATTATAAGGGAATTTTAAGCATTGATGGTATGTAGATGGAACTGCCTTCATTTCATGAATCCGCCGTCTGCCCAATAAGATATTGTATGATAGAGGAAGATCAAGTACCTGGAAAATGACCTCTCTTTCTACAGGTCCCACCCTAATTGGTAATAATACCAGACCTTTAGAGGTCCTTTCTTCTTCATCATAGGCTTTAATTGTTATTTTCTTGGTTGGATCAATGACATTTTTAGAAAATCCTAGCTGTGTAAGCAGACTATAAGTATAAATATTCAACCCCACGCCTCCATCTATCAGAAAATGTTTAACTTTGTGTTTATGGATCATGGCTTCAATATGCAATGGTTGGTTATGTTGATGATTTAGAGAGTTGTCATCTTCTTCAGAGAAGGTCAGATAGTGAGGTGAAGTCAAATGACCCACCATAGATTGAAACCGATCAATATCTAAATCTTTTGGAACATTAGTTGTGAGAAACGCTTTGTCCAGGATCTCTTTATGAGTAGAAGAGATTTTGAGCAATTCAAAGATGGAGATTTGAGCATTCGTTCTTTTCAGTTGTTCGACAATGCTATATCTAGAGGATGATGATGAAGTCAGCTGTTTAAATTTATCAAATGTTGTATCTTTTTGTTTGTTTGACGAGGTTGGTAGGTTTGATGTTGTTTGAGCCGGACTTGAAGAACTAGCTCCTTGGAGAGTGACTTTATTTTGAGAATGGGTCATAGCATTTGCATGTTGTGATTCATGTTGTTTGTCTTTGATTAAAATCACATTGCAATATTCAGGTCGGGAAGACTCAATCATGTTGATCACATTGTCATTGTTGGTATAAGTGTAATTTACTTTGGCACCTCCTTTTGTCTTTGAGGAATCACCTTGTTCGTAAACAAGTAAAGGGTCCTTAAAATCTTTGTCATCAGCATTTGTTGGGTGATTCCCGACAATAATTTTACCAGCATCTATGAGATCTTGAATCTCATGCTTGAGCTTCATGCAGTTGTTTGTGTTATGACCTTTGTTTCGATGGTATTCACAATATTCATTTTCTCTCCACCATTTTGGTTTGACTTCGGGATCATATGGCCTAGAATTATCTGGTAACGTTATCAGGTCATTTGCCAATAAAGTTTTGAAAGCAGATTCGTATGATTCTTCCAGAGGAGTGAATTCGTGTCTAGGTTTTGAAAGCCAAGGTTTCTCTTTGAACCACTCTTTTACTTTCTTCGGAGGATTTTCTGTTGCGGTTTCAGCTGCTTTGAGTGCTTGCGTGCCACTAGCCAAGTTAAATATCATGGGCTTCGAGTTTATTTTAACAGTGTCTACTACTCTGTCATTAACAACATTTTTGTTGTTGTCTTTGCCATATTTCTAATATTTGTTCTTTTCTTTGGAATTAGATCCTGGTTGTGTTTCTTTCCAAAGTGAGATATCTCCCTTCTTTATAAGCACATCTTCCATTCAGATAGCGTTATCTACCATTTTTTGTAATGATGGGTGCACTTGCATCTGGCTACTATATTTCAATTCAGGGATCAGATTGTTGATGAATATATCCATTTTCTTAGAATCTGGAATAGGTCGTCAATATCTAGAGAACATCTTTCTCCATCATTGGAGAAAAGTGAGAAAGGGCTCTCCTGTTTTCTATTTGGTATTGCAAAGTTCTATCATAGTGATTGGGTGACGAATTTTATAGGAGTATTGTTGTAGAAACAGTTGGATTAATTCTTCAAAAAAAATTATTCCCATAGGTAGGCTTCAGAACCATTCCATAGCTTGTCCTCCTAAACTTCTTGGGAAAAGGCGCATGAGATACGTTTGGTCGTGCATGAACTCCATACATAAAGCATAAAATTATCTAATATGGTCTTGGGGATCTGAGTTGCCATCATATTTGTCAAATTTTGGGATCTCCACTCGTGAAGGAAGTGGAGGCATGTAAAAAAATTTGTCAAATGGAAATGGGCATATTGTGTCCAGAGAATATTGCTTTCGTGATTTATCCTTGTTTTTCAGTTTTGTGACCTTAGTTCGTAACACTTGTAATTGTTTGTTTACCATTGCTAATGGTGTCTCTTCCTCTTTAGTGATGAGGGTCTCAATGTCATAACTAGTAGGAAGTTTAGCGCCTTGTTTTTCTAGTTCTAGAAAATAGTCTTCTTTTTCTCTAGCCATGATAACCTTCATCATTTTTCGGAAATCTTTATCCTCTTGACATTTTGGTATATCAGTTTCTGGAGGTTCAAAGGCTTTAGATTCACTTGATGAGGAACCATTGTCGGTAGTATGTATACTAATATCATCGTGGGTAGCGTGTTTAGTAGCTTGTCTTTATTGTCTTGTTCTAGATATGGTGGGAGATAAGGGTTGATTAAAAATTGGCATATTTGATGATGAAGGTTTATTATTGAACGGGTCCTTTACGTAAAATGGGCTATCTTGATATGAAAAGTATTGCCCTTTGCCTTTGGCATCTTTCTTATGAGAACTAATAGTTTGAATAGGCATTTTTTTTCGCTGATGTGACCTAAAGTTGTTTGTGATGCAGAAGTCAAGATCAAATTTGGAGCTATTTGTTCGTTTAATGTACTAATTGAGAGAAGCATCTAAGATTTAGTCTGGTTTGAGGAAAGATCTATTCTATGTAAGACATTTATCTAAGTTACCTAGTTTGATTTCAAAGAAGTGTCTAAGACTTAGTTTGGTTTCAAGAATGATCTATCTTGTGTAAGACGTTATCTAAGTGACTTAAATTTGATATGTATTTTGATTGAACTAGCTGAAAGATGATCAACAAAATCGTGCAACACAAATGGTAGAGGTAGACTGTTTTGATCTGTTTATGCTCAATATTATGATAACCCTTTTTATGCTCGTTGTAGACTGTTTTAGGCAAGTTTGGTTGTTCTGGACTGACAAAATTAGAGATTCGTACGGCAGGTTTTACAGGACCAAACGACAGTGTAATAGCTTCAGGACGATGACAATAGTATTTCATATGAGTTTCTACCTAGTATCGTACGATAGATGGGTAAGTCTAAAATGACAAACTGATCAATGCAATGATTTATCATACGACATAGAATGCAAGATCGAATGACAGTTCCTTAAACAAGACAACAGATAATCAGGTATCATATGACAAATAATGCAGGCTCAAATGATAGACTTTTAGGATTGATGGAATCTCATACGAAAATATGTATGTAGTAGGACGATAAATTAGAAGATTCGCACGACAATTTACTGGACAGAGACAAAATTTCTGACAAACCAAGTTTTTAATGACTGACGACGACCAGTTTTGAGATGGACTGAATTTTTGGACAGCTGAGTTTGTTTCTTGTTTTCTCCAATTTCGGTATTCCAGTTTTAGTTTTAGGGATGAGAACATAGAAAACACATAATATGAATAATAACTCCAATCACAACATGCAAACCCTATGGAAATTGGTGAGAGAAGAAAATCTTTGCTTGTAGACTCAGGTACACACCTAATAGCTAGTCAGAATACGACCATTGAATCTCACGTAATGGACTCTCAACGTTGTATTAGCTGACTCCAAATGCTAATGGGGGCATGAAATGACAAGTATCTTGGGAGAGTTACTATCTCTCTTGCACAAATATTATCCCCCCTTTCAGAGGTGAACCGGGTAGCTTGTAATTTTAATTGGAACTAGTAAGGGATCTGTTCGACACGTTGAGGTATAAACTCAATTAAGAGGTCTCCCAGCCTTGAAAACCAAGGTTTAATATACTCGAAGGTACAGAGGAGAGTTATTCCTGAGCATTTTCCTTGACTTGATTTTTATCAAATCACGTTTATTTTATAGTGGGTTGGAGTACTTGGCATTTAGTTGTTCCCACTTCGGTCATTCCCCTCTCACTGGCTGTAATGGATATAGAGTTATTAGCTCCTTGGGAGGGCATGCCCGCTAAAGATATACAAATCTCAAACTTAAAGAAAATACCTCAAGGGTCTGGATTTCTGATTGTCTATACAGACAAGAACATACTCTCCTACCTCTCAGAATTTTCTTAAAACACAAAATACAGATTTGTTCTTTAACCAGATAGCAATTTAGGTGCCTAAAAATGAATTTAAAGAATACACGATGTTTGGTCGATTCTCCTCAGGCAACCTCCAAAGACAACAAATCAGTAGTCATATTGTCTTTCTACGACAAGCATATTCTTCGACAAGCGTTCTGCAAAAAACTGATTAGGCTGTGAAAAAATTTCAGATAGACAGATAACAAGCCAGGGTCAATGTCAGTATAATCAAAATTGAATAGAGAGCCTGAAGAATGAAACCTTCTTTTTAACCAAAAATATAGATCCGTACGACAATTCTCACCTAGTCATACGATAATCCATACCAGATCATACAATACCTACAGTTAGTCATTCTGGCATGTGAGAGATGTCATACGATATTTCACTGCAACTGTACGGCAAAAATTTTGAAAAGTCAAAAATCCAAAAATAAATAAAAATAAAAAGTTAGTCTTGGAGGCCGAAAAAAAAGTAGTCTTCTGCCCCACGGTGGGCCCCAGAAATGTGTGTCTAAAAAAGTGAAATAATTTTGTAAGCTGCAAGACACAACACTTCAATTAAGTCATTAAATGCATGGTTAGATAGATATAAGCATGAATATGAAAACCATAACAAATTGACTAAGTGCCTTCTAAAAGATGCGAGTATAAGATTGCTCTCAAATTTATATAAGCAATACCAGTGACTAGACTACACCAAGATGAAGGATTAGATTAAGCTAAATGGATGCAAGATTATGCTAGATGGATGAATAGTAATGTATATGAATTCAGGCAATCATAATTGAACTAAATATGCAAAAGGAAATTAAACTAAGATGCAATAATCTCAAAAAGAAAGCACAATATCTTCAATGACTCCAGAGCAGAAACTGTATAATAACAATAAATCTCTAGGGTGTTTTGAATGAGAGATGAAGGCTGAATTTATAAAGAATCATAAGAGAGATCAAGAAAAAGCACAATTTAGGATTAATTAAAATAATTGAGAAATCAGATTCAGTTAACCTTGAGATAGATTCCAATTATAGTTTAATTGAAATGCATTCAGAAAAGAAGTTTGAGTGTATTAGAGATAGAATTAATTAATTCCATGCACTTGAGATGAAAATGGGTAATTCTTTGATTTATTCAAGAAAAGAGTCTTTTTAATGCAACTGAACTTCTTTTTCTCAAAAGCTTTGAGTTCTAATTTTAGAGAATGATTAATAATTCCATTTAATTGTTTTTTTTTATTTCAAGTTAATCTCAATTTAGAAGAAAGAAATAATATCTCAAGTTTGATTTCTCTCAATTCAATTCTTTTATTCTATTTTCAATTTAACTCTTGCTTTGTGATTAATTCCTCTTTTGTAATAAATTAATTCCTTTTTGCATTATTAAATGGTAAATTTATTAATTAATTAAATATGCTAAGATATTTAATAAATTAAACAGGATAATTGATCAAAATGATATTCTTGGAATGATTCAATTAATTAAATAAATATTTAATTAATATTGAGTAATTGATTTGTCATGTGACATTTGATGATTGAAGAATTAATTATGTGCTCAAGATTGATTTAATTGCCTTTGATTAGGACCTTGGTGATGTTGTCAAGATTAGGGGGCCATGGTTTAGGTAACTATTTTTAGGGTATTACATATAACACTGCACATTCTTGGTCTATGGTGGCAAGCTGTTTTATAACTACCACTTCATGTGAATGTATGAATGGCTTAAATCGCATATATTAAGCTTTATTTATAGACTTAAAAGTGTAAAACACTTAGAATTGACTGACATTCTCTAGACTTAATATGTTTCTTAGTGTAGTTTAAGGATAACTTTATTTCACCTGTCACCAATTATATATGCTTGAAAGTCTCTATCACTTTTCCAACAAATCTTATTGTTTTTGTAGACATGTAATCATGGCATACGGTGAGATGACATTCTTTGAGGGATTTTGTGAAATAATTCACTTGTTGGCCCCTTTTCTTCCACAAGTCATGTATGAGGATGGTGTAACATGATTTGGTTGCGTCTTCATGCTTCTTATATGTATACTAGAGCATTTGCAATAAAACTTCCATTCATCTTACCCGCTTCAGTAGATGCTCGTATCCTGTTATTAACCTCAATATAAGTGCTACTTTGTATTTTCTTAAGTCTCCTATCTTCCATCAATCTCCTTACTCTTAGAACCTTGCTACACCAACCCACTTTCGCATAGATGTTTTGCAAGAAGAACATAAGTTGTAGCATTTTCAAGATCCAACTAAAAACAACGACATTGTTGGAAATACTTAGCTTATACAATGCACAGGAATCAAGAAAACGGGCCCAAAAGACTACTGCAAGTTTAACTAGCACTACAATAATGAGGTTTAGAATGTCCTCAAGAAAGGAAGCCCAGGCCACGATGATGGTGGCAGAGGTCATGAGATTTAGCTTTGCATTCGCTTTCGATAAGTCTTTACTCCTCTCCGCAACCATTAATTACATTTTATCCAATAGTCCATATTTCAATATTTCAATGATACGTTATGTAAAACATTTAGAGTACCATCTCCATGCTCCATGTTTCGCATGCATACAACTACAACCTCAGACAGAATTCATTTCTTCACAATCTTTCCTTTGCCTTGAAAGATCTCTCAGCTTCTTGCAATGTATCTACTTTGAGTGTCTTTCCAACATCTACTTTGTTTAGTGCTTGCAATTATGTCTGCTAAAGAATAAAGGATGGTTTTTACCAACGTGGCCAGGTAGTTATAGTAATTACCATGTATTACTTATCGGCATCTTGAAATGCTTTAGAAACAAAGTTTAAAGGTCAATGGAAACTGTTTTTTTCAGCATTTAAAAACCCATTGACAACCTCTTCACTAATTTTAAACACTTTACCAAATTCATCAAAAAGCCTGATCTAATGTTTATTGCTTACTCGTTAGCATATGGGGTCAATCCTAACTTAGACTACTTTTGCAACTAAGCCAAAAGGCTGAATAACCTTCATTTTTCTTTGTTTGATGCTTCAAGGAGACTTAATAACTTAAGGGAAATCACCTATAAATATTTGGCTTGTATTTTTCATTGACATATGAAGATAAATCGTCGACTTGAATAGTATTGATGCTATACTACTTCACATAACTAATCAAGGGCAAGAGGCATATTGTTGTTTTATAAAATTAAAAAAGCCTTTGACACGGTGACTAGAGATAAGTTATGGAACATGATGGAAGATTTGGGTGTCCCTGACATATATAGAGTGGCTATCCATAGGCTATAAGAGAAAGTTATAGAAAAAATCAGAACTAAGGAAGGAATGTATGAGTGCTTTGGCAGTGACATTGGTGTTAAGAAAGGGTGCTCTCTATCCCCCACTTTATTTGGTTTATACATTGATAAAATTGAAACATGGTTAAACAATTCTGATGGTGAAGGGGTTCATCTTGCAGGATATTGTGGTGAAATTACTTTTATATGCTGATGATCTTATCCTAATATCTAAAATCGCTCATGGTTTGATGAATCACTTAAGGGCTCTAGAGCATTTTTGTATGGAGTTTGGGATGCAAGTGAACATTTACAAAACCAAGATCATGATTTTCTCTTTAAAGAGGAAACAAAAACAAATTACCTTTCTTTTTGAAGGCAGTCTATTAGAAATTGTGAAAGAATACAAGTATCTAGGGATTGACTTCCACTATAAGCTTAGTCGAGATACTTGCAAAGTGAAAAGGATACAGGGAGGATGGAAAGCGTCATATCTACTTCAAAATAGGTGCATAAATGATGAATTATGGGATTGGAAAACCAAAAAAAATCTTTTTGGTTTGCTGGTCACGCCAGTTGTTCTCTATGGTTGTGAAGTTTGGGTCCAGGCAGCATGTCAAAGTGTGGATGGAGACAGTTAGAAAGAATTCAAAAACACCTAATCACAAGAAATCTTAAAGTTAAAACATCAATGTCATATGAAATCCTTTTGGCAGAAGCAGGTGCTTTTCCATTGGAGGCATCAACATTAACTCAGTTAATAAGTTATCTTAAGAAGGTTGAAAACATGAATAATCACTAGTGGCCCAAGATTGTGGTGGAAGAGGGTCTTAATTGTAGGAAGAAAACTTGGATGAAACAAAACATAAAGTGGTTGAATAAATGGAACATCAAACTGCACAATTGTCCTAATACCAACAAGGAAATAAAGAAGTTTGTCATTGAAAAGTTTCAAATTGCCATGTGGAATAACCACATTGGGCGCAAAAAGGCGTATTACATTAAAGAGTTTAACCCAAGTGAGAACATGGAGAGAGAGCATATTTAGGGGTAGTTATTAAAGGGAAAACTAGGTTTTTAGTGGCATAGTTAAGGACTGGTTCACATCATCTCAGGTGTGAAACGAGTGCATGCAAATGCCCAAGGAGTTATGGGAAGAGATAACTTTCTTGTTTTGCGGGATGAGAGCAGTGAAGACTGAATGACACTTTCTTATTGAA
The DNA here is from genome assembly GCF_030272615.1 of Cryptomeria japonica. Classification (NCBI taxonomy): domain Eukaryota; kingdom Viridiplantae; phylum Streptophyta; class Pinopsida; order Cupressales; family Cupressaceae; genus Cryptomeria; species Cryptomeria japonica. Next base: position 466,301,374 of record NC_081411.1, on the reverse strand, counting down.
TGCACAGTGTATGAAGATCTTTGGGCTCAGTATGAGATTATTTTGAAGGCCGACAACATGCATCATTTATTTAACGAGGACAAGATCAACCAAATGGATAGCTTTCTAGTCAAGATTCATAGAAGGAGATCAGACATGGAAAAATATATTCAACGGGTATAGTGTGTTTTTCTTGGTCCCATAGATTGTTCAGTCTTGTGGACATAAATAAAATAACTTGTTCATTCACTCAATCTTTTTTGTACTTATTCACCCTCGAGGAAGATTTGGAACTTGTACGGAGCTATTGATAATGAAGACTTTATAGATTTTGGGAGTTTTTTAAGTCTCCACAACTGATTATCTTTTGTTCATGATATAATTTGGCATTTCTCTGATAATTTTCATCCTTTGAATCAACGTTTGAGAAGCTTTGATTGGCATGTTCATAGATTCACTTTGCTTGTGCTTCAGACTATGGAGCCAATTTATCAATACGAGAAAATGAGTGTGATCATTAAATCTTTATTTTTCCCTTACAATCAACCCTGATGCTGGATTTAAGAAGTACTTGATGTTTATCCTAGAGACATCATGAATTTTCCTAGTGAACTAGCTAATTGGAAAGTTGAGATTAATGCATAACTTTTTCTTGAGATATAACATTTTTCTACAAAAAATTTCACATAATTGAGAATACTACTCCAACCAAAATCCATAAATCTTGTTGCATTTAGGTTGAATAAAACCCTATATTTGATCATTTCCATGATTTGATCGATGAGAAATTCAAGCTTTAACGTATTGAAAACCTAGCATAATACTATCAATACTATCTCCATAAAATGGATTTACATCAACCTTCCCAGATTTTAGGAAATCGTTTTTTTTTAATCTTGAAAACCTCTATCGTTGATTTTGAAGGTCTTGTTGGAACAATGGAGGATTTGATTCAAAATGAAAAAGACTCTGCATTTTGGGATAATGGGAGAGATTCTAAACCAAGAACTATCCCACATAAGATTTTAGATATCAAAATTTTAAAATTTGCTAGTTTAAAAATGGGATTAACAGATAGAATTGCTCGAAAAAATTGCATTGCATAGAATACAATTATTACAGTAAAATGTTCAAAATAGACAATGAAAAAAGTTTTAGACACTTTCAAGTAAATATAAATTTTCCAATTGGAGACCCATGGTGATTGCGTGGACATGGTCTTTTTGGTGTTTATAGATCATATAATAATAGAAAGGTGGGCTTGGCAAAAGGTATCATAGTATTACTGTTAGTCCATTTTTTCCCTACGGCCTAAATAGCCTTTAACATTGTGCTCTCAAGGTTCAATAAATCTTGAGTTTGGTTAGGTTCAAAGAGCCTTGAGTTTGGTCCTAGCATTTGCAAAATATTAAATGTGATCTAGTGTAAAGGTTAATAAGGTGTTTGATTTATGTTCAAGGCCATAAATCATATTATTCCTCTTATAAAAGGGAGCCTCTATATAAATAAAGCTCTAAAATGCTATAGTCTTTTCAAATTCAAAAAGGGTCCTTTGAAGACAACTAAAAATGTATAAAATGCAGAGAAAAAGAGCAGTTTTAGGACTCTTAGGTGTCATTTTGACATGTGAGAATGTCCTTTGTGGATATGAATGCATTCAAAGAGCAGTTTGGAGCTATAATGACACAGTTTGAAGTAGTTTTGGGGGTCTTTAATGACCTATTTCAGTTCAATTCATCCCCAACACTTTTTTCAACTTCAAAACAAACAAAACACATGCCCTATTACCATGGAAGGAGATTGCAATAGTCAATGAGAGAATCTAGGATAGTTTGAAGACTTTTTCAAGTGGTTGAGAGCATCTAGGAGGAGGTTGAAGACTTCTTCAAATAGTTGAGAAAATTTAGGGGGCAGTTTGAGACTTTTTCCAAGGCATTTCCAAGCATCTAGGAGTTGATTAAAGAGCCTAATCAATAGGATAATAGTTGGGAAGGACTTTTCTTAATCAAAAAAACTTTTTGGAGCTGATTTGAAGGCTAAAAAAAAGCAACAAACAACTCTGACGCCCAAGGAGGATTGACCAAGAAAAATCAATGTAACACATGTCCTTCTTGTCATTTATTTCTCAGCATATGTTCTTTTGTTGTAGCAAGTTGTTGCAGCTATAAATCTCAACCTTATGTTTCATTTTTAAGTTAGTTATTGCTACTCTAGGCTTGTATTGTAACCTAAAACAAGTTTTTTCATGCTTATTGTGTATTGTAACTCATATTCAAATATGTACAGCTGTTGTAAGAACCTTTTTTATTGATAAAGCAAGTGTTTACCTTCTCTAATCTGTATTTTGTGTGTAACATTGAGTAATGATGGTTTTCTAGTGATTCATATGTCAATCCCTGAATATGTCTTTCTTCCTGCAATACCTACATGCAGAAATAGCATGTTTTATATAGGTTATAGTTTGTGTTATGGCTTTCATCATTTCTTAGTTGTGATAACTTCCTCTTTTTTGTCTATGAAGTCCCAAATATTAACCTTGCTATGAAATTATGAAGTATAAACATGTGGATCTTGAGTTGTGTGAGAGAAATCTTGTTTTGAGAAAGATTGTGTGTTAAAACAGCAAGTATAGAGTCTGAAAACTAATTTGGTGCATCACCCACTGGAGTAGGTTTCATTCCCAATAATTTCTTCCCTTTTCCTGGTCAGGAAGTAGTTTTAGGTGGTAGTTTCAAAAAGAACCATCTTTCTCTAGAGATTCACTCCAAGTTTTGGGCAACCCACAGGCCAAGGAGTGTTTCCATGTTTCCATAGATTGTTGAACTCTAAGTTTAGCAGGGTGCAAATCTTATTGAAAAAATTACCATATTCAATTTTTTTCTCATAAACTCTATGTAAACTTTCAAATTTAAGGAGATCAAAGTGCAGAACCAAATGAGTCACATGACAATTTATTCAAAAAACTTTTTTTTATCATAGTTAGCGATGTGATTTACCAGTCATTGTAAATAGTTAACATTTATGAAATACGATTGTCAACGGTATCAGTTTCTCTCAATGATTGAAACTACTCTCCCAAAATTCTATAATACAAAACTTGGTCACATTAACCTTTAGGATTCTTGGAAATCAATGATAAAAGAAAATCAGTCAACTTTGGCCCATAAGACTTTTGAGAGTGGGTAAGAACGTGTGGTGCAGAGGCACCTAAGCACACAAGCATAGCAGGAGGTCAAAAGTCATAATATGAACAATTTATTGTATTTGAGTCATTCATAATATATTAAGGTTATTTGAGTCAATTGAATCATAATATGTAAGGCTAAATGAGCCATTTTGTCCAAAGATATCATATTTGGTCCATATTGAAGTTTTAAAAGTGTCCATGTAAGAGTTCAAGTCATTTATGTCAAAAATTGTAAAAATTGCAAAGTTGCAATATTGCCAAAAAGTGCAACAAAAGTGTAAAAAATGAAATCCATTGGTTATGAGGTGGTTGGATTAGTTAGAAAGGAGTTGGAAATGGTTTATAAAACTATGTTTGGTCGAAATCAAGAAGGGAGATCAGTTTGGAGGGGATTTGACAAAGATTATCCATCAAACCCTCAAACTATCATGAGGTTTTAAGGAATCTATGGTTGTCATAGATCCATGGAGGATCACATTTGATGTAATTTTTATATGTAGATGTTATTTAATGATATATTGATGAAATATCTTTCAGATGAATCCTTTCTTGTGCATTTTTGTGGAGTATTTGGCAAGATATGTTTGTTTTTTCAATGATTGTCAAAACCCTGCCAAGGGTTACCCAGTTTTGGAAAAATGATCATAACTTTTGATTAAACCATTGGATCTGGCTGAAATTTTGAGATAACTTGTGTAACTCAGTAATATAAATTCTGACCGAAGCGATACTCTTTATGAAAAATATGTAAAATGTTATGGATGATTGTTTGTTACAGTTCACGGTGAAAAGCAGATTGGTGAAGGCAACAACAACCCGGTTGTAGCATTTGGTGTGGTCACATGAGGGATAATATTGAAGAAAGGATATATGTTTTGGAAAGGTCTCTGAATCTTCTTTCCAGTTATTTTTGTCTTACTTTATTTTGTTAAGAATTGAATATTTTGTGATTATTTTGGTGAAAATAGTTTTTAAGGGATGAAACCCTAAACTAGGGTATTCCATGGCAATAAAGAATTTGTTCTCTCATGTTATGGTGAATGTTATGATCTGAAATATTGAATGAAGGGTTTTAAGGATGTAATACAACCTTTGAAATTGTTTTGAAGTTGAGAAGAGTGATTTATCTTTTTATATGTCTCTTGATTCAAGTTTAAAGTTTACCCTTGAATGAAGGTTTTATGGATTTTCATGATGTTCTGCATCAACGTGTCATTGAGTTTCTAGTAGTTTAGTATTCTAACCTAGTATTCGAATGTGTGAAGGGATACAATCCTGAAACTAGGAAGATCAAAACAATTGAAGGCGGGTTAATAGCCAAACTTGATGGGATTTTCATTGGAATTACTCTCAAGGTACCAATTAAGGAACAGTTTACCTGCATTAACAAATAGATAGCTCAGAGGTACTTCAATGAGAATAGGAGTAAGTGTCTCAACAACAAGGCTAATACTTGGTTATTGAAACCTAGAAGAGAAACTCTCAACTTTCCAAGCCATTTCATCATTCTCTTTTCATTGATGATGTTTCCAATATGATAGTGTTGCTTTATCATATGATGGAAAGCAGAGATTCTATTGAGTTCAAGATATAGATTTCTCTTCATCATTATCATATCAGCTAGAAAACAATTCATTGATTGGGGGGGTCATCAATAATAACCTACATAATCAATTGACTCAGATTGAAGAAAACCAATGCTTCCATATGTCTTCCTACCTTGTGTATGCCATTGCAAATATGAAATCCTAGCCGAGATTCAGCACCAAAGGTGTGTTCGATAATATGACGTAGATGTATGAATTCTACCCTCAATTGTAGTTGGAGGAAATCCATAAGAACTTCATAAGAGTCAAAGATGCTTTCATAATGCTTGCAATGAGGGAATTCCAAGGTAACATAGCACTAAGAGTGTCGATAGAAGTAGCAATACTCATCAAGAGATTTGGGAGATTCTTCATTCAATTCTCATCAAGGTTCACATATTTGTGAGTAGGAGGGTTCGATGCTTACAACTAATCGAGCTTTGCAGACAACTAAATATGGTTAATAATAAATTTCAAGATAGGAAAAAGAATGGCATTCCATTCCCCATTGGGCCTATCATTATAGTTGCAGGCCTACTTTGGAAGCACTGAACATTGAGAGGGAATTGTTTAAGATTAACATGTATACATATACGATGAGGTTCTCTTTTAACAACAAAGGATATGTCAAAGACAATCTAAAACTTGTTCTTGGTTATTTTCACTTACTAAATATTGAATATTTTTGGAAAGATTGTGAGGATGATTATGAAGTCAAGAAACGAGAATCAATGAGTCTAACATTGAAGCGGATAAAAGAGTTCAAACTTGATTTCAATACAAAGTGGATAGTTGATGATGAATCAAATATAATTGATCCTGTATATTTTGAAAAGATCTAGGTTCAACCCCTCATGGCCATCAATAGGGCAAATTAGGAGGTAAAAGAGATCAGTGAAAGAAATGAAGTGAAATTGGGCATCCCAGAAAAGCATTCTGAGATCAATATGTGCATCCAACATCCAATACAAATGCACACTACTATGCCATAAATGGAATTAGACATAGATTATTTCCCACATTAACCCTTAGAGGAAAGTGATTGCAATTTAAGATCTTTCCAAATCAAACAACAGTCTTAGCAACATGCATACATTTAGTTTCAAAAATACATAATCATAAAATAGAAGAAAAAGACATAAGAATAGAACACAGATTTCTCGTAGGGAAAACCCTTTTGGATAAAAACCCCACACTTCAAAACCAAAGAGCCATTGTATTATTCAACAACAAAATACAATTACAATACAATCATCAAGCTCTAGGCCTTACACGGAGATTTACTGTTAGACAGTTCAAATAACCTGAAGACAACTGGGAGGGGATGTGAATCAATTGTCATAAATTACCAGAATATTTAGCAATCAAAACATTAATACCAAAACCCAAAATATTAATACCGGAATACTTAAACCAAATACCAGAATAGCAGTTAAACCAATTAAGCAAAAACAATAATCAGAGAGTAAATACTATCCACATGACACCAAGATTTATACATGGAAAACCCAGTAAAGAGAAAAACCACGGTGGGAAGTCTACCCACGGTCAAATAATACTTCTACAGTAAGTATGTGAATTACAATTGAGGGGCCTGTACCTGTAGGAAGGCCAACAACCTGGAGAACACTGCTCATCACAAAAGGAGTCTCACTGACTACATAGAAATCAAGACTACAATCTGAAAGAATGAGAGAACTACAAAGTTATCATCTCCTATGCCTAAGTACAGTTCTGGTTAAGATCAATACCGGAGGACTAAATCCTCTTACATAAACCCAATTCAATCTCCAATGATCGACCAAATCCTCTCCCTGAATGATTTTACATTATTCGCATATTACATATACATATCCCATTCCCTAACCATATATCATGATGATCTAAAATGAGATCTTACATCATATATATACAAACCCTCGACCATAAACAATCAGGTCGGCCACCAGAGAATAAACCAATTACATAATTACAAAACATGTCATCCTTAGACCAAACAAACAATATCCAACACATAAGACATCCCAAAAACACATCGAGAGGTCCAATCCACACATTACATTAAGTCGGTCCATAACCTAGATCAACCAGGACCTAATATAGGTCAACACGCTAAAGAAATTATCTAAATCCGCCAAGTCTTGAACATGATCACCAACAATATCTTGAATCCATACCGAAAGCTGCACCAACACCACTTATGCAATTCATCAAAGATCTTAATCAAAAGCTCTATCGGTGAAACCCTACCCAGAACCACAAACCAAGCTTCCAAGCAAATAGGATAACATCCAATCACCAAAACAAAACCAACTGACTGAATATGAATATGAGTATCATGAATAAGCCAATTCCATAACCAAACCATACTAGAGCATACTAGATCATGCCAGATCCAAACCAACCAGAAACCACTCAACCTACCCGGACCAAAAGGGTGTTGGTAAAGCATCCAAAACAACTAGTGTCAACATCAATGACAAAACATTAATGCAATACATAATCAATTCCTCCAAATGGCCAACAATCTCCCCCTTTGGCATTGATGGCAACATTAGATGTGAAAAACATCTAAGTACCAAGAAATGCCAAATAAGTCTCTCCCAATGGAAGATAGCCAACAATCTCCCACTCAAAGATATAGCAATTAAATTTTGAAACAAAGACAAAACTCCCCCTGTGACTGATATCTCTATAAAGCTCTGAATTACACATATATCTATCCCCCTAATGTATACAACTCCTTAAGTTTTTTCACATCAATATCTCTCCCCCTTTGACATCAAAGCCATAAATCTTACATAAATATCAAACCACTGAAACACAAAGCTAACTACTCCCCCAAAGCAGTAGCATCCCCATAGCAATGCCAGAATGAATGATATCTATGATAATGCATACCAGACTGATGCAAAAACACATCAATCAGTTCTCTATCAGAGGGGCAGAAACCCCTAACCTGTCTCTTGGGTACTCAAATGGTTCTTTAGGCAAAGGTTTAGTGAAAATATCTGCAATCTCCTCTTTAGTGTTCACATAAACTAGTCTAACTTCATTTTCTTCCACCTTCTCCTTCAAAAAGTTATACTTGATAGACGTGTCCCTTGTCTTAGAGTGAAATATTGGATTCTTTGATATGTCAATAGCAGCAGAGTTATCACAGTGAATAACTACTGGTCCAGTGCAATGCACTTTGATATCCTTCAATATTTTCTTCGTCCATAAAACCTCTATATAATTAGTAGCAACAACAACATACTCAGCTTTAGTAGTACATAAAGAAGTACATGATTGTTTCTTGTTGGTCCATGAAACCAACTTCTTCCCAAGAAAGAAAGCTCCACCGAAAGTAATTTTCTGGCCATCAACATCTCCAGCCCAATCAGCATCTTTATATGCACATAAAGTAAAGTCATCATCCTTAGTGTACCACAAACCATATTCTGATGTACCTTGCAAGTATATAAAAATCTTTTTCACCGCACTCTCATGATTTTCTCTAGGATCACTCTAAAATCTAGATGCAATACAAAATGCATTCATTATGTCATGCCTAGTATGAGTCAAATAAAGTAGACCTCCAATCATAGATTTGTATCTTGTAGGATTTATTGGTGCAGAAACATCTTTCCCTGTCAATTTCTCACTTGTGACCATAGGAGTACTTACCGGTTTAGAATCTTCCATACCAAATTTCTTCAACAATTCCCTAGAATAATTTGTTTGATAGATGAAAAAACCTTTGTCGGTCTAAGTAATTTGCAAACCTAAGAAAATTTCCATTTCCCCAATCATAGACATTTCAAATTCTTTCTCCATATTCCTAGAAAATTCAATGCATAACTTATCTTCACCTCCAAAAATGATGTCATCAACAAATACTTCAATAATCAGTATATTATCATCAGTGATCTTATAATATAAATTACTGTCAGCATTGCCCTTAGTAAAACCAAGCTTCAAAAGATATTTATCCAAACTTGCATACCAAGCTCTAGGTTCCTGTTTCAATCCATATAAAGATTTCCTTAACCTAAAAACCTTTTTTGTATCATCTAAAAGTCAAAAACCATCAAGTTGCTCAATATAAACTTCATCATCAAGATCCCCATTCAAAAATGCACACTTAACATCCATCTGATAAACCTTGTAGTTTTTATGGGTTCACCTTCATTAAGAGTCTCCAACTTATCCCATATAGCCTTTCTAGATGATTTTTTGGTTAATCCCATTATTTGTTGACCAAAAAGTGCATACAAGAGGGATTCTCTTGCTCTACAATCATTCTCAAGATCCTTAACCAAGTTTTCTAGAGGAGGATTGACAGATGTCAGATTATGAGGTGTAACACCATTCTTTGTGATCTCCCAAATCTCCTTACCAAGATATCTCAGATCAGTCTCCATCTGAATCTTCCATACTTTGTAATTTGTTCCATCAAGCCTAGGAATATCTCTCTGAAAGATAGCTCCAGATGAACTTGAATTGTTAGTTGCCATAGGATCTTCCTCAAGTGGTTAAGCTTTTTGTAGAGAGGACCAAAGCTCTGATACCAAATTTTATATAGTTCAAATAATTGGAAGACAACTGAGAGGGGGGGTGAATCAATTGTCATAGATTACTAGAACATTTAGCAATTAAAAATTTAATACTAGAACCCAAAACATTAATACTGGAATAGCAGTTAAACAAATTAAGAAAAAACAATAATTAGAGAATAAATACCATCCACATGACACCAAGCTTTATACGTGGAAAACTCGGTAAAGGGAAAAACCATGATGGTAAGCCTACCCACAGTCAGATAATACTTTTGCAGTAAGTATGTTAATTACAATTGAGGAGCCTGTACTTGTAGGAAGGCCAACAGCCTAGAGCGCACTGCTTATAACAAAAGGAGTCTCACTGACTACATATAAATCCATACTACAATCCAGAAGAATGAATGAACTGCAAAGATAGCATCTCCTATGCTTGAGTACAATTCTGGTTAAGCTCAATACCTGAGAACTAAATCCTCTTACATAAACCTAATTCGATCTCCAATGATAGACCAAATCCTCTCCCTGAATGATATTACATTATTCACATATTACATATCCATATCCCATTCCTTGACCATATATCATGATGATCTACAATGAGATCTTACATCATATATATACAAACCCTTGACCATTAACAATTAGGTCGACCACCAGACAATAAACCAATTACATTATTAGAAAACATGTTGGCTTTATAATAAACAAACAATATCCAACACATAAGACATATTGGAAACACATCGAGAGGTCCAATCTAAACATTACATTAAGTCAGTCCATAACCTAGATCAATCGGGACCCAATATAGGTCCACACGCTAAAGCAATGATCTAAATCTACCAAGTATCAAACATGATCACCAACAACATCCTAAATCCATACCGGAAGCTACACCAACACCACTTATGCAATTCATCAAAGATCTTCATCAAAAGTTGTGCAAGTGAAACCCTCGTCGGAATCACAAACCAAGCTTCTAAGCAAACAGGATAGCATCTGATCACCATACCAAAACCAACTAACTAAATATGAACATGAATATCATGAATAAGCCAATTCCATAACCAAGCCATACCGGAGCATTAACGGATCATGTCGGATACAAACCAACCAGAAACCACTCAACCTACCCAGACCGGAAGGGTGTTGGTAAAGCATCCAAAATAGCTAGTGTTGACATCAATGCAACACAATTAATTCCTCCAAATGGCCAACATTTACATCTTGATCCATCCTAGATAAAATCCAGTAGCATAAACCTTGTAAAATTAACTCCTCTCTTCTTTCAACTCATCTACCAATCCTTATATTTATAGAGGTTAGAATGCAAAAACAAGCAGCTTCCCAAAAGCATCCACATTCAATGTATCTACAAATATAAAGAGAAAATTCCTTTTGCATAACTCTTGCATAAATAATATTTAATAGAAAAATATTATTTATTTTATAAACATAAGTCATCCAATATGAGATAAAGAAGACTTTTGCTAATTTCAAAATTTCTGTTCTATTCCAAGCCTATGCGAGTGGAAGATTTGGTCCATTGAGAATCTTTCCAAAACCATTCTCAAAGGGAATGCGATACAATCACCATGTGTTGCATAGAGGGGGTTTTGAAGAGCTCCAAAGAAATTTTCTTCTCCAAAGTTCCCTCTTTGTGCCAAGTGTCAAAAGTTTGCTTCCTCGTCAAAGCTAGTTGCACCCAACTTGCCATCGGGCCTCGCAATTAAGCTTTGCACTTTGGAAACTTAAAATATTCCATTAAATAAATAAAATCAGCATATATGACCATTTGATTAATTAAATAATAGCCTTGGGACTCCCAAGGTTGAGGCACCTTAATCCCAACAATCTCCCACTTAACAAAGACCTTATACGAGTCATCTCATCACAATATTTGCACTGCGAAGAGAAATCTAATGAAATCACATCATCGTTGCCATCCATGTAGCCACATAGATCCAAAACATGGTCTCATGCTCCATCAAGACATATGCAAACAATATCCAAGATGTCCACCATCTCAAGCAACAATCACTGCCATCCTCCAACATGCCACATAAGGAAGAAAAGGAACAAGCCAAGGTGAAAAAGCACTAGTCCAAATAACACAAACATAAGATCCCAATGATATCAAAGGCTACAAGAAACTGCTACCACTCCACCATGCTTGTGAGCTATACAAAAGCATCAACAAAATCAACTTCAAAGCCTGTAACCATAACACAACTGTGAAGTAATCCTCTAGAATACAAGATAAAATTGTAGCTAGAACAACAATTAGATTGACTACTCCCATCCAACTGATAAACCCACGCAACTGAAAATAGCACCCACAACAAGCGATAATCCATCCAATCACACATACCTCAAAGGTATACACTATCAGTAAACTCATGCCACTGACATAGCCAACCCCAAGAAACTGCAACCTCAAGCTCCATGTGCAAACCAGTCAATGAAGACCAAACACATTCAAGAACTCCCATTGCAGTGGTAATGTTAAATCTAAAAGGAGAAAAGGCATACCAAGTCTACCAATTACAACACATATAAAGTGTAACCATGTAGTACCAAGGACTACCCCCAAAGATATGCACATCCTACAAACAAAACTCTTGCAAGAAACATCTCTTTCAACAAGTCTCCATAGCTCTCCCAAGTTCCCCAAATTTGATAGAAGAAAGAGATACAAGAACCTCCATGTCATCACCCAAGTGACAATATATGACCACGCTAGTGATCACTATAGATCCACATAAAACCTCACACCCAATGCCAAGTGAATCCAAACATACAATAAGATCACTAATACCAAAGAGAGATTGCAAACTATAAACATGTAGCATGTTCATCTACAAACATCTCTAAATGTCAGTTGTGCCAAGTAAGATCTCCTTCACGTCTTTACGAGAAAACCCATAACAACATCCAAACCCAATCAACCTTGAGAGATCAAACATATGCATCATGATCATGAATCTACATGGATGTAAGCCTCTCAAAGAAGATGATTGGCTACTCCCATCCAACTGATAAACCCACACAACTGAAAATAGCACCCATGGAAAGTGATAATCCATCCAATCACACATTCCTAAAAGGTATACACCATCAGTAAACTCATGCCACCAACATAAAAAAACCCCGAGAAACTGAAACCTCAAGCTCCATGTGCAAACCATTCCATGAAGACCAAACACATTTAGGAACTCCCACTGCATGGGTAATGTCAAATCTAAAAGGATCAAAGGCATACCAAGTCTAACAATCACAACGCATAGAGAGTGAAACCATATAGTACCAAGGACCACCCAAAAAGATATGCACATCATGCGAACAAAACTCTTGCAAGAAACATCTCTCTCAACAAGTGTCCATAGCTCTCCCAAGTTCCCCACATCTAACAGAAGAAAGAGATACAAGAACCTCCATGTTATCACCCAAATGATAACATATGACCACACTAGTGATCACTATAGCTCCACATGGAACCTCACATCCAATGCCAAGTGAATCTGAACATTCAAGAAGATCACTAACACCAAAGAGAGAAATTGAAAACCATAAACATGTAGCATGTCCTACAAACACCTTCAAATGTTAGTTGTGCCCAGTAAAATCTCCTTCACGTCCCTATGAGAAAAGACATAACAAAATCCAAACCCATTCAAACTCAAGAGATCAAACATAACATATGCATCATGAATCTACATGGATGTAAGCCTCTAAAAGAAGATCAAACTACTCCATTTCCCATTTCAAAAAATCAGCCCACTACCATGTTAGGATAACCAGTGGACAACTGAAAGGGGGGGGTGAATCAGTTGTCAATAGATTATATTAATCAAACCACTTTATAACCTTTAACCGGAGCACATAAACATTGAATACCTGAATAGCAGAAACAAATATCGGTAAGAAATAAAACTTAAGAATGAAATAGAGAATGAACACAATGCAACCATACCACATAACACCATGATTTGTATGTGGAAAACCAGGTAAAGGGAAAAACCATGGTGGGAAGCCTACCCACAATCAGATGATACTTCTACAGAAAGTATGTGACACAATAAGGGGCCTGCACATGCAGGAAGGCACACTGTCTAGAGCGTACTACTCATTACAAAGGAGTCTCACTAACTATAGAGAGGTTATAACCACCTCAGTATAATTGGACAACAATCCAAAAGAATGAACTGCCAGAGATAGCATCTACCATGCTCGATTATAGTCCTGGTTAAGCTTAATACCGGAGGCCTTTGATGTCTTACTTAAACCCAATTCGATCACCTATGATCAACCAAATCTCCTTCGCATATGATATTTCATTCCATGACCATGACATATATTTCATTCCCATACCCTGATCTATAATGAGATCTTACATCAATTTATACAAACCCTAAGGCCTAAACCAATTAGGTTGGCCACCTAAAAGATATTACAATAAGATCATTACATACATCCATATTACAATGATATGCCATGTTGGCTTTAGACCAAAACAACATTAACCAATCCATAAATCATCCCGATAACATATAGAGAACATGTTAACATGATATCGGTTCATAACCTAGATAGGTACCGAACCTAATCTGGGTCCACCACACCAAAGCGATATCTCCAATCAATTGAGGCACAATCAAGGATCACCTTCTGCATCCTGAATTCCATTTAGAAGCCACACCAACACCACTTATGCATTCTGTCAAAGTTTATCAGTAAAAGATTTGTCGGTAGAACCTTAAACCCTTACCGGTAACACAAGATCTTCTTCTAGTAACCAAAACCTGTCTGTCGGTAACCAACCATAACAGCTAGTGTTGACATCAATGACAAAACACCAATGCAACACATAATCAATTCCTCCATATTTCTAACAATATCCCCCTTTGGCATTGATGGAAACACTAGATGTGAAAAAGAAAACATCTAAATGCCAAGAACTGCCAAACATTTCTCACAGAAGATATAACAATGAAAAACTAAAAAATCCCAGTAACTCCCCCTGAGGAGTGCAATCCAATCTAAAACTGATCTAATTATTTCACATGTAACTCTCTCCCTTTGACATCAATGCCAAAGATATGACATAGATATCAATTTTTTGTGAATCTCAAAGCTAACTACTCCCCCTGAGTTAGAAAAGGATAAAGTTGATGATGCATACCAGACTGATGCACTACTCCATCAATTAAGTTTTTGTCGGAGAGGTAGATACCCCTAACCTATCTCTCAAATACTCAAATGATTCCTTAGACAGTGGTTTAGAGAATATATCTCCAATCTTCTCATTAGTGTTCACATAAACTAATTTGACTTCCTTTTCTTCCACCTTCTCCTTTAGAAAGTTGTATTTTATTGATATGTGCTTAGTCTTAGATTGAAATATCAGATTCTTAGACATGTCAATAGCTACAGAGTTATCACAATAGATAACTACCGGTTCACTATAATTTGCCTTGATATCCTTCAACATTTGCTTCATCCATAAGACTTGAGTGCAATTAGTTGTTGATGCAACATATTCAGCTTCTGTAGTAGATAAAGAAATGCATGACTATTTTTTGTTGATCCATGAAACCAATTTCTTTCCAAGAAAGAAAGCTCCATCAGAAGTGTTCTTCCTATCATCAGTATCTCCTGCCCAATCTGAATCCGTATATGCACATAAAGTGATGTTATCATCTCTAGAATACCATAAGCCATATTCTGTTGTTCCTTGCAAATACTAGAATATCCTTTTTACTGCACATTCATGATTTTCTTTAGGATTACTTTGATATCTTGAAACAATACTTACCGCATTCATATATCTAGTCTAGTCTGAGTTAGATATAACAAGCCACCAATCATAGACTTATACCTTGTCAAATTTACCAGTGCAGATGTATCTTTGATAGATAATTTTTCACTTGTCACCATAGGAGTACTTACCGGTTTGGAATTATCCATAGTAAACTTCCTCAACAATTCCCTTAGATACTTAGTTTGATAGATAAAGATGTCATTGTAAGTTTGAGTAATCTGCAAACCTAACAAAAATCTCATATCACTAATCATGGACATTTCAAATTCATTTTTCATATTATTAGAGAATTCCATTCACAATTTATCTTCACCTCCAAAAATGATATCATCAACAAATACTTCAATAATAAGAATATCATCATCAATGATCTTGTAATATAAATTACTGTCAGTACTGCCTTTAGTAAAACCAAGCTTCAAAAGATATTTATCCAACCTTGCATACCAAGCTCTAGGAGCTTGTTTCAATCCATATAATGTTTTCCTTAACCGTCAAACCATATCTTTGTCATCTATCAGTGAAAATTCATCAAGCTGCTCAATGGATACCTCTTCCTCAAGTTCACCATTCAAAAATGCACATTTAACATCCATTTGATAGACCTTATAGTTCTTATAAGCTCCATAGGCAAGAAATAGTCTAACAACTTCAATTCTAGCTATAGGTGCAAAAGTCTCACCATAATCAATTCCTTCCATTTGAGAATATCCTTTACAAACCAGTCTAGCCTTGTTTCTTACAACTTGACCATCCTCATTTAGTTTATTTCTAAAAACCCATTTAGTGCCAATAACATTCTTATTTTTAGGCCGGGGAACTAAATTCCAAGTCTCATTCTTCTCTATTTGATATAATTCATCTTCTATAGCCTTTAACCAATATTTATCTTTACAAGCTTCAATAACAAATGTCGGTTCAATTTGAGAAATAAGACATACCTCTTCATTTGTTAGTCTTCTTCTTTTCATAACTCCCCTGTTCCTATCCCCAATGATTTGATCTTCAGAATGATTTAACCTTACATACCTTGGTGTCTTCTGAACTTCAGGTTCACTGTTCTGATCATCAGTCACAGTTGAATTTTCTGATTGTGTCGGTGTAACTGTCTCAGTGTCTTGTACCAGTTGAGGCATTTCCAGTTCAGTTATGATCATTTCCACAGTCGGTTCCCTATCATATGATATAGGTTGATTTTTGTATTGCTCATCCACTTTCACATTAGCGCTCTCCACAATTTTTTGCAATCTTTTGTTATAACATCTATATGCTTTGCTTTGAATTGAATATCCAAGAAATATCCCTTCATCACATCTAGGATCAAACTTCCCAATTCAATCATCCCTTTTGATATATCATTTACTTCCAAAAATTCTAAAATATTTAACAGTAGGTTTATGTCCAAACCATAATTCATAAGGGGACTTACTGATTTCACCTTTGATGTGAACTCTATTATGTGTAGACTATTGTACTCATTGCTTCTCTCTAGTAGATGTGAGGCAATTTGGCTTCCATCATCATGGTTCTTTCTCCATCCAAAATGATTATATTATTCCTTTCCACTACTCCATTCTGCTGAGGAGTCCGAGTTGCAGATAATTATCTCCTAATTCCATTTGTCTCACAATAACTATTAAACTCATGAGAAGTGAACTCACTACCTTGATCTGATCTCAGACATTTGATTTTCAATCTAGTTTTTTATTCTACCTTAGCTTTAAAGATCTTGAATTTCTTAAAAGCTTCAGACTTCTCCCTTAGAAAAGTCACCCACATCATTCTAGAATAGTCATCAATTATTAGCATGAAGTATTTGTCACCTTGAAAGCTTCTGGTCCTTGCTGGACCATATAAGTCAGTATGAATCAAATCAAGCACATCATTAGATTTATCATGTATGCTCTTAAAAGAAGTTCTAACTTCCTTTCCCAATTGAAATTCCTTACATACCAGATTATGAGGCTTTATAATCTTAGGTATGTCTCTAACTGCCTTTGTTGAACTGATCTTAACAATACAACCAAAATTAACATGACACAACCTCTTATGCCATAACCAACTCT
Organism: Cryptomeria japonica; assembly: GCF_030272615.1. Classification (NCBI taxonomy): domain Eukaryota; kingdom Viridiplantae; phylum Streptophyta; class Pinopsida; order Cupressales; family Cupressaceae; genus Cryptomeria; species Cryptomeria japonica. Next base: position 466,284,191 of record NC_081411.1, on the reverse strand, counting down.
CATCAATATGAGCAATCAAATATGTCTTATTACCAGTGTTCAAGTGAAATATATTACCTCCAATTTGAGTACCAGTTGCAATCTCCAAACCAGTTTTGTTAATAATTTTGCATTTTCTATCTTTAAACTGAAGTTGGAATCCCTTGTCCACCAATTGACCAACACTTAAAAATTATGCTTTAAACCTTCTACATAATAGACATTATCAGTATTATGCTTTCCATCCAAAGAAATAGTACCTTTACCTTTTATCATACATACTTTGTCATCCCCAAATCTGACTTGATCGTCATTGTATTCTTGTAGGGACATAAATTTGCTTTTATCTCCAGTCATATGATGTGAGCATCCACTATCAAATACCCATTCATCCTTGTCTTGAACTTTTTCTACCATGGCCTTTTCTTCATTCTTGATAGCTGGTTTTGGTTCATCTTCCTTTAAAGCATAGAACACCCATTCCTTTCCATTATTGGATCCAATAGCAGAGTCTGATGTCGGTTCATCCTCAGAGTCGTCACTTACTCCTTCCTCATCCGTTGTGTAGCATTGTTTGTTTTTCTTGAATCTATATCTGTTCTGATTAGGCTTAAATGATTTCTTAACTCTTTCTTCAAATCTTGCATTCCTTTCAGGACATCTAGATGCAAAATGACCAATCTTATTACATGCAAAATATTTAAAAGATGATTTTCCTTCATACTTACTTCATGTCGGTCCTTTAGGTACTCTTCTAGCAAATAAGGCTTCAAGTTGCTCAAATTATTCATCATCTTTCCTCATATCTTCCAATTACTTTGCATATAAGGCTTTCCAATCACTTTTGCTCGTAGATGATGCATGAAAACCAGGTTCAGACTTTGCAGCTCCAGAAGGTCTAAATTCTTCAAGCTCAAAAGAAGATAATTTCACAATCAGAATGTCTTTGTTAACTGAAGTGTTTTCCAGTGTTCTCAATTCATTAATTATAGTCGCCTTCATCTTGTAATCCGGTGGAAGGGCTCTCAAGACTTTGGAAACTATTTTATCTTTACTCGGAGATCCTCCACAACATGGAATTCCCATGACAATTGGATTTAATCTTTCCATAAATGTAGCAATTCTTTCATTTTCTTCCATCATAAAGTTCTCATGTTTTACCCAGTAACCATCAAGTTTAGAAATTTTGATAGTGGGATCACCTTCATTCAAAGCGTGCAATTTATCCAACATAGCCTTTGTACATGATTTATCAGTCAATCCCATGATTTTCTGATTAGTGAGTGCACACAAGAGGGATTCTATAGCTCTACAATCATTTTCAATATTCTTGTCCAAGTCTGCAAGAGCAAGATTTCAAAATGTCGGATCATAAGGTGTATGACCTTTCTCAGTGATCTCCCAAATATCCTTGCCAACACATCTAAGATGAGTCTCCATTTGGATTTTCCATATCCCATAATTTGTTCCATCAAGCTTAGGGATTTCTCTTCTGAAAATAGTTGTCGGTAAATTTGAAGTATTAGTTGCCATAGAATCTACCTCAAGTGGTTAAGCTTCTGCAAAAGAGGAACAAAGATCTGATACCTATTGCTAGGATAACCGGTGGACAACTGAGAGGGGGTGTGAATCAGTTGTCAATAGATTATATTACTCAAGCCACTTTATAACCTTTAATCGAAATACCGGAATAGCAGAAATAGATACCGATAAGCAATAAAACTTAAGAATGAAACAGAGAATTAACACAATGCAACCATACCACATAACATCATGATTTGTACGTGGAAAAATAGATAAAGGGAAAAACCACGATGGGAAGCCTGCCCACAGTCAAATGATACCTCTACAGAAAGTATGTGATACAATAAGGGGCTTGTACATGCAAGAAGGCACACTGCCTAGAGCGTACTACTCATTACAAAGGAGTCTCACTGACTACGGAGAGGTTATAACCACCTCAATATAATTGGACAACAATCCAAAAGAATGAACTGCCAGAGATAGCATCTACCATGCTTGATTACAGTCTTGGTTAAGCTCAATACCGGAGGCCTTTGACCTCTTACTTAAACCCAATTCGATCACCTATGATCAACCAAATCTCCTTTGCATATGATATTTCATTCCATGACCACGACATATATTTCATTGCCATGCCCTGATCTACAATGAGATCTAACATCAATTTATACAAACCCTAAGGCCTAAACCAATTAGGTTGGCCACATAAAAGATATTACAATAAGATCATTACATACATCCATATTACAATGATATGCCATGTCGGCTTTAGACCAAAACAGCATTAACCAATCCATTAATCATTTCGGTAACGTGTAGAGAACACGTTAACATGGTACTGGTCAATAACCTAGATAAGTACCAGACCTAATCTGGGTCCACCATGCCAAAGTGATGTCTCCAATCAGTTGAGACACAATCAAGGATCACCTTCTGTATCCTGAACTCCATTTAGAAGCCGCACCAACACCACTTATGCATTCTGTCAAAGTTTCTCAGTAAAAGCTCTGCTGGTAGAACCTTAAACCCTTACCGGTAACACAAGATCTTCTACCGGTAACCAAAACCTATCTGTCAGTAACCAACCATAACAGCTAGTGTTGACATCAATGACAAAACATCAATGCAACACATAATCAATTCCTCCATATTGCCAACAATCTCCCCCTTTGGCATTGATGGAAACACTAATGTGAAAAAGGAAACACCTAAGTGCTGAGAAGTGCCAAACATTTCTCATAGAAGATATAACAACAAAAAACTAAAAAATCCTAGCAACTCCCCCTGAGGAGTGCAGTCCAATCTGAAACTGATCTAAATTTTTCACATATAGCTCTCTCGATTTGACATCAATGTCAAAGATATGTCATAGATATCAAAATTCTATGAATCTCAAAGCTGACTACTCCCCCTGAGTGGTAGCACCACTACATCAACTCGGAGCAAAGGATAAAGTTGATGATGCATACAGGATTGATGCACTGCTCCATCAATTAAGCTTTTGTCTAAGGGGTAGATACCCCTAACCTGTCTCTCAAATACTCAAATGATTCCTTAGACAATGGTTTAGTGAATATATCTACAATCTACTCTTTAGTGTTCACAAACACCAATTTGACTTCCTTTTCTTCCACCTTGTCCTTCATAAAGTAATATTTTATTGATATGTGTTTAGTCTTAGAGTGAAATACTAGATTCTTAGACATGTCAGTAGCTACAAAGTTATCACAGTAGATAACTACCGGTTCACTATAATTTACATTGATATCCTTCAACATTTGCTTCATCCAAACCAGCTAGAAACCACTCAACCTTCCGGGACCAGAAGGGTGTCGGTAAAGCATCCAAAATAGCTAGTGTTGACATCAATGACAAAACATCAATGCAACACATAATCAATTCCTTCAAATGGCCAACATTTACATCTTGATCCATCCTAGAGAAAATCCAATAGCATGAACCTTGTAAAATGAACTCCTCTCTTCTTTCAACTCCTCTAGCAATCCTTATCTTTATAGAGGTTAGAAGGCAAAAACAAACAGCTTCCCAAAAGCATCCACATTCAATGTATCTACAAATCTAGATATAAACTTCCTTTTGCATAACTCTTGCATAAATAATATTTAATACAAATATTATTTATTTCATAAACATAAGTCATCCAAGATGAGATAAACAAGCCTTTTGCTAATTTGGAGCTTTCTATTTTATTCCAAGCCTATTCGAGTGGAAGATTTGGTCCATTGAGAATCTTTCCAAAACCGTTCTCAAAGGGAATGAGAAGCAATCACCACATGTTGCATAGAGGGGGTTTTGAAGAGCTCCAAAGAAATTTTCTTCTCCAAAGTTCCCTCCTTCTGCCAAGTGTCAAAAGTTTGCTTCCTCCTCAAAGCTAGTTGCACCCAACTTGCCATTGGGCCTCGCAATTAGCTTTGCACTTTGGAAACTTAAAATATTCCATTAAATAAATAAAATCAGCATATATGACCATTTGATTAATTAAATAATAGCCTTGGGACTCCCAAGGTTGAGGCACCTTAATCCCAACAATCTCCCACTTAACAAAGACCTTATACGAGTCATCTCATCACAATATTTGCACTGCGAAGAGAAATCTAATGAAATCACATCATCGTTGCCATCCATGTAGCCACATAGATCCAAAACATGGTCTCATGCTCCATCAAGACATATGCAAACAATATCCAAGATGTCCACCATCTCAAGCAACAATCACTGCCATCCTCCAACATGCCACATAAGGAAGAAAAGGAACAAGCCAAGGTGAAAAAGCACTACTCCAAATAACACAAACATAAGATCCCAATGATATCAAAGGCTACAAGAAACTGCTACCACTCCACCATGCTTGTGAGCTATACAAAAGCATCAACAAAATCAACTTCAAAGCCTGTAACCATAACACAACTATGAAGTAATCCTCCAGAATACAAGATAAAATTGTAGCTAGAACAACAATCAGATTGACTACTCCTATCCTATTGATAAAGCCACGCAACTAAAAATAGCACCCATAACAAGTGATAATCCATCCAATCACACATACCTCAAAGTTATACACTATCAGTAAACTCATGCCACTCACATAACCAACACCAAGAAACTGCAACCTCAAGCTCCATGTGTAAACTAGTCAATGAAGACCAAACACATTCAAAAACTCCCAGTGCATGGGTAATGTTAAATCTAAAAGGATAAAAGGCATACCAAGTCTACCAATTACAACACATAGAGAGTGTAACCATGTAGTACCAAGGACCACCCACAAAGATATGCACATCCTGCAAACAAAACTCTTGCAAGAAACATCTCTCTCAACAAGTCTCCATAGCTCTCCCAAGTTCCCCACAATTGATAGAAGAAAGAGATACAAGAACCTCCACGTCATCACCCAAGTGACAATATATGACCACACTAGTGATCACTATAGCTCCACATAGAACCTCACATCCAATGCCAAGTAAATCCAAACATCCAAGAAGATCACTAATACCAAAGAGAGATTGCAAACCATAAACATGTGGCATGTTCATCTACAAACATCTCTAAATGTCAGTTGTGCCAAGTAAGATCTCCTTCACATCCCTATGAGAAAATCCACAGCAACATCCAAACCCAATCAACCTTGAGAGATCAAACATATGCATCAGCATTATGAATCTACATGGATTGAAGCCTCTCAAAGAAGATGATTGACTACTCCCATTCAACTAATAAACCCACACAACTGAAAATAGCACCCACAGAAAGTGCTAATCCATCCAATCACACATTCGTCAAAGGTATACACTATTAGTAAACTTGTGCCACCAACATAAACAACCCTAAAAAACTACACCATGAAGACCAAACACATTCAAGAACTCCCACTACATGGTTAATGTCAAATCTAAAAGGATCAAAGGCATACCAAGTCTAACAATCACAACACATAGAGAGTGTAACCATATAGTACTAAGGATCACCCACAAAGATATGCACATCATGCGAACAAAACTCTTGCAAGAAACATCTCTCATAATAAGTCTCCATAGCTCTCCCAAGTTCCCCACATCTGACAGAAGAAAGAGATACAAGAACCTCCATGTCATCACCCAAGTGAGAACATATGGCCACACTAGTGATCACTATAGCTCCACATGGAGCCTCACGTCCAATGCCAAGTGAATCTGAACATTCAAGAAGATCACTAAGGCTAAACAGATAAATTGAAAACCATAAACATGTAGCATGTCCTACAAACACCTCCAAATGTTAGTTGTTCCAAGTAAGATCTCCTTCACATCCCTATGAGAAAAGACATAACAAAATCCAAACCCATTCAAACTCAAGAGATCAAACATAACATATGCATCATGAATATACATGGATGTAAGCCTCTAAAAGAAGATCAAACTACTCCATTTCCCATTTCAAAAAATCAGCCCACTACTATGTTAGGATAGTCAGTGGACAACTGAGAGGGGGAGGATGAATCAGTGTTCAATAGATTATATTAATCAAACCACTTTCTAACCTTTAATCGGATCACATAAACATTGAATACCGGAATAGCAAAAAGAGATACCGATAAGCAATAAAACTTAAGAATGAAACAGAGAATTAACACAATGCAACCATACCACATAACACCATGATTTGTACGTGGAAAACCCAGTAAAGGGAAAAACCATGATGGGAATCCTACCCACAATTAGATGATACTTCTGTAGAAAGTACGTGATACAATAAGGGGCTTGCACATGCAAGATGGCACACTTCCTAGAGTGTACTGCTCATTTCAAAGGAGTCTCACTAACTACAGAGAGGTTATAACCGCCTCAATATAATTGGACAACAATCCAGAAGAATGAACTACCAGAGATAGAATCTACATGCCTGATTATAGTCTCGGTTAAGGTCAATATCGGAGGCCTTTGATGTCTTACTTAAACCCAATTCGATCACCTATGATCGACCAAATCTCCTTCACATGTGATATTTCATTCCATGACCACGACATATATTTCATTCCCATACCCTAATCTACAATGAGATCTTACATCTATTTATACAAACCCTAAGGCCTAAACCAATTAGGTCGGCAACCTAAAAGATATTACAATAAAATCATTACATACATCCATATTACAATGATATGCCATGTTGTCTTTAGACCAAAACAACATTAACCAGTCCATAAATCATCCCGATAACATGTAGAGAACACGTTAACATGATATCGGTCCATAACCTAGATAGGTACCGGACCTAATTTGGGTCCACCACGCCAAAGCGATGTCTCCAATCAGTTGAGGCATGATCAAGGATCACCTTTTGCATCCTGAATTTCATTTAGAAGCCGCACCAACACCACTTATGCATTATGTCAAAGTTTCTTCGTAAAAGCTCTGTCGGTAGAACCTTAAACCCTTACCGGTAACACAAGATCTTCTACCAATAACTAAAACTTGTCTGTCGGTAACCAACCATAACAGCTAGTATTGACATCAATGACAAAACATCAATGCAACACATAATAAATTCCTCGATATTACCAACATACCATCCCCTTATAATCATTATAAAAGAAAACGCATTCCAAGGAGATAACCATGTTATCTGTCTCTCACAATGAATCCTCCAAAACTATCAAACTTTAGCTCAAGATCCATGAATATGAAAGAAAAGCATAACATACCTAAGAGAAACAATGGCAATACCCCTCAAGTTATAAACTGTTGAGTAGACCAAGAATGGGGAATGAGAATGCTCCTCAAAGATATCCAAGTTATTATGACTCATCCAAGAGAAATCTCCTCTTAGGTCTCTATTGAACTCACGTCCAATCAAGGTGTAGGCTCCTCGGACTTCCAACTGAAATCTCATCAAGAGTAACCATCTCAGCACCTGTCTCTCATCTTAAGATAGCTAGAACCTCACCTAAGTCTCCATGTATCCATGAGTTCTAGCAATTGATCAACCCATGCTAAGTTCCAAAATACAACATTGCACTCTCATGAAGCTCCCAAGCACATCACTAATGCACTCAATAAAAAAAAAGTGTTGGTAAGAGACACTGTATTGATAGATATTAGTGCATGAGGAATATTTTTGGGTTGTCACTAATGGCAACTCAGATCAAAGATCACATCTGGTATATGCATAATTGTTCTACCAAAGTTTGATATTCATTTTTGCTTAAGTCTGGAAGGTGGAATACAATATGCGGCAGAGTGTGAGTACATTGTGCATAACTCCATTTTTGTTGCAATGGAAAAGGTAGTTGATTGGATGTTTGAGGCAGCTTATTTCACAATCCTATCCTCTGGTATGATTCTCGTACAAGATTGAAGATCCGGTATTTGCTAATTCAGGAAGAATAGAGTTATTTTGGTGTTGTGTGTGGTGTGGAATCTTTGGGATTATTTTGGTAATTAGTTTTGAGTTAGAGGTGGTTGATCCGACATGTGCGAATCTTATTATCAACTTGTTTAGGTTTGCATATGGATTTGTAATCAGATTGAGCCAACTTATGGTTACACGCTTCATGTTGCGTGTTATACGGTTTTTGAGGCCGACATGGAAATTGATTTATTTTGTTGATGCGGATATATAAGACTGATTCATTTGAGAATTTCAGGATGTGATGTGATGAGATGTGAGTGTGCAAAGATTGTGTGAGTGATTGTGTGAAGTTTTGTGTGTGTGATTAAAAAAATTTGTGCTCCGGTATATGACAGAGCAGTAGAATAGAATAGAGAGACAGAATAGTGGAAGAAGACCTTTTGCGCTTAATCGGAACTACAATTTGGCATGTGTAGATGCTATTATCTAGTTCAGACATTCTTGTTATCATTTGTAGCCCTCTTTGTAATTGAGCAATGAGATCTAGGCAGTGTGCATGAATGCATGTGCATTCCCCTCTTGTAATATTATTATACTCCTGATAACAGTATTATAATATTGTGGGTCTCAATCCCACCATGGTTTTTTCCCTTTTCGGGTTTCCACGTAAAAATTATGGTGTTATGGTTTTGTGCTTGCTTGCATTCAGTTTCTGCACTTTGTATTCATTTGTATTCGGTGCTTTAAGAATCTGGTTAAGAAATTTATTAATTGCAAAAGACTAATTCACCCCCCCCCCCTCTCTTAGTGTTCATTGATTCCAACAATTGGTATCAGAGCCTAGTTCCTCTGAGGAAGCCTAACAACTTGAGGAAGATCTGGGAGATTGAATCAATGGACTCCAGTTTGCAGAGAACTTAGTGGCACTTGAAGACCTAGATGCAGCAAGGAAAGAAGCAAGTGGTCTGAGAATAAATTTGAGTGATATTAAAATTTTCATTGATTCATTGAAAGATCAAGTGAACACATCCAAAGAGAAGAGAAAGGAGTTGATGGACAAAATTAAGGAGAAAGAAGAGCAATCCATTGATAATAAAGACAAGACAAATGAATGTGAAAAACTTGCTAGAGATAATGCATTCCTAGAGAATGAAATGCAATCCATTGTGATGAAGCTGACAAAGGAGATTGAAGATAGGAAGAAGAATGAATAAATTTTGACTTAGTCATTGAAGGATAGATCTGATGAATGTTGCAGATTTAATCATGAAAATGACCTATTGAAGCTTGAATTAATACAGTCCTGGAATAATGAGCAAGAGATTGAAGGACAGATCATAATTCTGAGAGATGAACTTACCACTGCTAATGAGTATAAAGATAAATTCAATTCTAGCTAAACTAAGCTGGATGAGATGCTGAAAAGTCAGAAGAACAAAGGTGATATGGGAGGACTTGGATTTGAGAAAGGAGAAAGCTTTGGATCTGGTCAAAACAATCATCAGAAGAACAAGAGAGCTCTGGTAAGACAGCCTAATTCTTATAAATTCGAATGGTAAATGTTTTGTTTGCAATAAATTTGGTCATATGGCAAGTCAATGCAGAAATAGAGATAATCAAAATACTACATCATTCTTCAGGCAATGATTCAATTGCAATAAATATGGTCATAAGTCAATTGAATACAGAAGTATGGTAAATAGGAGAAATGTAAGATGTTATTCTTGCGGAAGATTTTTACATATTGCTAACCAATGCATATCAAAGGGAAATCAAGTTAATTTCAGGCCTAATCAGATAAACAACATTGTTTGTTATGCTTGCAACAAAACAAATCATATTGCAAAATATTGTAGAAGCAAGAATGTGAGCAAGAATGCTACGGAAGAAAGAACAAAGCAAATATAAAAGGAAAAGTGAAGGCTGAAGAGCTCAAAGAGAAGAAAAAGAAGATGTGGGTTAAGAAGGATGATTCAAATTTAGCAAATGGGTCCGCACCTAATTCTGGTGTTGGAACCTCATCTGGTAACTAAGGCATTCGACCTTAGGGGGAAGCTTTTCATGCAGATCCTCAAAACCCCCTTTCAGAGATTTGTAACCGATTGAGGAAGGTTGCAGATGATTATGAGAGATATCCAAAAGATTTGATGTTGATATGATGCTCTGGTACAATGTTCATGAGTTTCAGAGCATCCAAAAGAACTTTAGGGTTGAGCATTTATTGCACCTTAAAGTTAGGTATGCGGAAGGTAAAAAGGCATTTTAACATTCATTTTTCACATTGTGTGCAAATCAAAAGAGAACAAGAGTGTGGTGAAGAAGATTGTACTGCTAAAATACAGCTTGTGAAGATTCAACAAAGATTTCTTGCATCCAATTGAAGACAAAAATGTATTTTCTAAGTTCGAGCTATTTGTTCATAACCTAGAATTAGATAATGGCATCTTTTGGTTCTAGTGTTACGACCTTGTTAGTTGTTGAGATAATTGATAGGGAAAGGCCTCAATTCAAGAAGAATCCATAGAAATCGATGGAAGATGATCTGAATGGTTCATTCTCATATGTTCCATACAGGGTATTAAACATTGAGGACATTAGGGCATACATCCACTACAATATTGAGGAGTTTGGAAACACTAAAATTTTATCATTGTACACCAAGCACGTGATGGATAGTATGGGCAACCTAAAACCAGATTTCAAATCTTTAAAGGATAAGTGTTTCATTCAATTCGTGAACTTTTCGGTTTTTGATGAACCCGAATGGGTTAAGTATATTTCGAGCAAGGTCCGTGATGAATTTATATGGCTTGATAAACCATACAAGATCACTAAGAATGAAATCAAGGTGGTAACATGTTTGAATGCAACTGGTGAAGTCCCTGGTCTGAGAAATGTGAAGAACACAATAGTGACAGAGGTAACCAGTTCTCAGCATGATAGCAGATCAATGACAATTAGTGATATTATTGAGTATGATGTGATATTTGCATCCATGGTGATGAGTTATAAGGTATATCAATCTAGTAGGGCTTACTCAGTCTTCGATATAGCAATTTATGCAGCATATCAAATTTTGAAGGAGAACAAGTTGTATGACCTGTGTGGAGTACTGTTGAGTGAACTTATGAGCAATATGAAGAAGATCAAGCAAGATAAGAAGCATGTTTTTAAGTTTGGCACTTTGATTATTTTTTTAGCTTTCTATTTCATGAATGAGATCCCTGGTATATGCAAAATTCAAGGGGCATATGACAAACCGGTGGAAGTGCAAATCAAGGAAGCCCTACAAGGATTAGGAGATGCTCACGCATAGAAAGCTATCTTATGGGGTTACTTCAAATCCTTCCAAGGCATGATGCAGAGTAGGGAAAGGATCCTGAAGGAGATTGTAGAGAAGTATGAGGATAACATGTGCTTCATAGTGGAAATTGACCAATGTCTAATGGAAGTTATTGAACCTAGAAGAGTATGGATCATGCCCATGGGGTATGAAGTTGATGCTAATACTCTTGATATGTATTCTCAACATCTTTTGAACAAGACGGTGGATGAAAAGGAAGAAATATTTGGAACCTATAAAGAGAAATGTTTAAGATTGCATTCTCAATTTACCAAGCTTGGTATGCAGAAGATAGTAAGGAAAGAAGTAGAATAGCTCGCTAAAGATATGGGAATAACAAAGGAAGTTGTCTACGGGGCTAGAGAGCATAACATCTTGAAAGAGGAGGACATGGTTCAACCCAAGAAGACTAAACCAGTGTCAAGAAAAACAAAGTCAGCACCTTCCTCTGGTGCTCAAAAGCTTGTCCCTCCACCTCAACCTCAAACCAAATCATCTGGTGGAGCAGAGAAGAGGAAGAAAATGAAGCTTGAGATAGTCTATGTGGAAACCACTGCAAAGGAAGAGATGGAATTTGATGAAGTAGTTAGGGAAGTGAAGAAGACTACTACCTCTACCAGGATAGTCAAGAAGCCACCATCCAGTGAAGGTCAACCAAGCAAAAAGCCAAGAGTTGGAGCTAAACAATCCAGAAGACCTCAACCTAGAAAGAAGCTCAAGTCTGAGCTTGGTGAAGCATTGAAGTCTAGGAAGCTAGAAGGTAACTACAGTATTGTTCCCCCCATTTCTCTTAGTCAGATAGTTGATGAGGTAGTGAAGGAAGGAAATTTGAAGAATATATCTAAATATTATAAGAATTGTGATGAGAATGATCAAAGAGAAATAGAGGAAGTCATTGTAGAGTGCATGAATGTATATAGTAAAGCCCTGATTTAATTATCATCTAGGATTCTGAAGGGTTATATGAAATTTTGGATGCCAAAAGGCATACAGGTAGTCTTGACGATGAAAGAATAAAAGAGTATGTACTGGTTAATTTATGCTCTATGATTTCCAAGAGTGGAGTAGACAAACTCCTTAAGATTATGAAGAGAAGATTCAGAAGCAAAACCAAAGTTAATAAGATCATGCTCAAAAAATTTGATGAAGTAGCTAAGGAGATAGAAACAATTTTGAAAAAAGTTTTGTAAGAGAATAGGTATGAAATAAATCCGGTAAAATAAGACACCCCTCTGGAAGTACATGTACAGTATGATACCTTTGCTCTGGATGTGCACACAAATGTACAAGATGCAATTGGAGATGATATTGTTGATAATCATAAGGTTACTGACTTCGGCGAAGTTGATCAAACTCCTCTAGTGATAAATGTTGAATCTAAGAGGGTATTTGAGGAGGTTGGAAATGAAAAGGGAGAGGATGTTGAGAAAGGTGAAGAGGAAGAGAAGGAGTAGGATGGAGATAAGATTGAATAGATTCCAATGGCAAGAGACATTGTGGATAAGGGGAAGCAAATTATCTATGACACAAATCTCACCAAAGGGCCTATAGATCTTAATTATCTATCTCTGGTCCAAGGACTCAAGCTTGCAGCACTTACACAGGCCAAGGCGAGTGAAGACATTGAAGTATAACTCTGAAGACAAAGAGTTAATATCCATGGCTACAAGTGTGTTGGACAAAAAAAATTTCATCCTTTAAGAAAGATTCAGTAGACTCGCCCTCTAGTAAGCTGAGGAGCATGTTAAAGGCAGTAGATTCTCATTTTGTGTCTTTAGAGAAAGTAATCGAAGGAAAGGTCCTTATTCAATTCAATGCTATGCAGTTAGGGACATTTTTGAAAATGGTTGAAGGTGATAGAGCTAGTTTGATCTCTGGTTTGAAGACTATTCAGTAGGCACTGGACGAAGGTGGTAAGATTTACAAATCATGTCTTCTTTTGCCTAAGTTTATAATTGAGATTGATAAGAATATTAAGGAATGTGAAGGGCAGTTAGCCGGTATTTATCAATCCTATGCCCCCCAATCAATTTTTTCTAGTAACTATGAAGCTCGGGTGATGGCTTTACTTGAAAAAATCAAGAGCCTTAATAAGGAAAAAGACAGAGTGGTTGGAAGAATGGGAAAACTCGAGAATTTAATAACTCCCTGGATGGACACCTTCTTGAGTAGTCAGTAGGATGTTATGAATTCTCTGAATAAGAGTGTTCTGGCAGATCTTAGAGGAGCAGAGATGCATGCTTATTTGTTTAGTATTCTTATAAACATTTTGGAGATTTTGAAGAAAGGTTGGGATGATCACCTGCAATCCCTGAAGACCATTTTTGTAGACATCTTTAAATTTTTGTAAGTTATTTTGTATAGCCTTGTACACAAATTTTGGTGGATACCTATATTTGGCATTGTTGTCAAAGATGGCAAGAGGAATGAAAAATGATGTATATTCTCAGGGACATCTTGTTGATCTTATTGAGTTGTTGTAGTTTTGAATTTTTGTAATGACAATGTCATTTTTCATCAAGTATTGCCATCAATGCCAAAGGGGGAGATTGTTGGCAAGAGACATTGTACAGTTAGAGATTAGTGCATGAGGAATGTTTTTGGGTTGTCACTGATGGCAACTCAGATCTGAGATCACATCCGGTATATGCAGAATTGTTCTACAAGAAGTTTGATATTCATTTTTGCTTAGGTTTGGAAGGTGGAATAATTTATGCAACAGAGTATGAGTCCATTGTGCAGAACTCCATTTTGGTTGCATAGTTTTGGTTGTGGTGAAAAACGTAGTTGATTCGATGTTTGAGACAACTTATTTTGAAATCCTAGCCTTCAGTAGGGATTCTCGTGCAAGATTGAAGATCTAGTATCCAGTAATTGAGGAAGAACAGAGTTATTTTGGTGTTGCATGTGGTGCAGAATCTTTGGGATGATTTTGGTCATTAGTTTTGAGTTCAAGGTGGTCGAGCTGACATGTGTGAATATTATTATCAACTTATTTAGGTCTGCATATGGATTTATAATCGGATTGAGTCGCCGTATGGTTACACATTTCAATGCATGTGTCATTCCCCTCTCGTGTCTTCAATGCATGTGTCTTACCCTCTTGTAATATTATTATACTCCTGATTATAGTATTACAATATTGTGGGTCTCAATCCCACCGTGGTTTTTTCCCTTTTCAGGTTTCCATGTAAAAATTTCTAGTGTTATGGTTTTGTGCTTGCTTTCATTTAGTTTATGCACTTTGTTTTTATTCATTTGTATTTGGTGGTTTAAGAATCAAATTAAGAAAGTTATTAATTGCATAACATTGATTGACCCCCCTCTTAGTGTTCATTGATTCCAACAAAGAGAACTCACTAGACCATTATCAAAGATCCAATCAATTGAACCAAGAACTCATCATGACAGTGTGATCATACCATCCCCTCCCAGGAGATCACATGTTCCAAGTGAACATACCATGGTGTCAAGAGAAATGTATCATGCCAAACTCTAATGTGCACAAACAAGAGTATCACATGACATAACACCAACATCACTTGTCTGTTGGCAACAACAATGAGGGAAACTTGAGAGGGGGGGTGAATCAGTTTTCACCGGATCTACAAAGTTAATCACAAATACAGATCTGATAAACTGCATCAATAACAAAGATAAGAAAATTCATAGCACAACACACAACAATATTTTGATGTGAAAAATCCAGTGAAGGAAAAAACCACGGTGGGAACCTATGCACAATAAGATGATATACTACAGTAGTGTGTGTAAATATTACAATGGGAATGCACATGAATTCATGCACACTTCCTAGAGCTCACTACTCAAAAGATAATGACCCGAAAGGCTACAACCCTCAGGGAAATCTCACTGACTTATAGTAAGATTTAGACTACAATCTAGAAGAAATGAACTACAATAATAGCATCTCCAAATGCCTGATGACAGTTCTGGTTAAACACAATTGTCTTCTCTACAACACCACTCTCTACTCAATCACAATGTTGAAAGATTAATCATTTGTTCGCATATACACCACTCTTTGATAATGCAGACACAACCACGATACCTAAATTACATGGCAATACCACATATTTACACAATTCATCAACCTTGATAACAAGGTTGGCTAAACCATCAACTCACAATTACAAAATTACATCACATGATAAAAAGATCAACCATTGAACCAATATAGTGATATAAATGTCATAACATGGACCTAATTCAAATCTCCAAACATGCAACACCATTGTAAATCATGCTAAGGTCAACCGCAACACGCTACACCACCAAGAAAACTACATAACATGAAGAACATCACTGGTTCAAAAAAGACACCAACAAAGCGCACAACAATCAATGTGGATCATCAGGACAAATAGGACACAATTAGGAAACACCACAAGTACGTTAGAATCATCAGAAATAGTTGCGCCAACATCACTTATCAAATCTTCATTTGTCAACATATGAAACTCAAGAACACTCAAACATCAGCAACTGTCACAAAGAAAGATAAATTGTGGAGCACCAAATCATGAACCATCTAAAATGAAGCTACACAAGACCATCATAAACAATCTCTCAAAGACTCAGACCAAGATCTGATCACACCAAAATTTTGGCTGCATAGTTTTGGCTATGGTGAAAAATGTAGTTGATTGGATGTTCGAGACAACTTATTTCGAAATCCTAGCCTTCGGTATTGATTCTCATGCAAGATTGAAGATTTGGTATCTAGTAATTGAGGAAGAACAGAGTTATTTTGGTGTCGCATGTGGTGCAGAATCTTTGGGATGATTTTGGTCATTAGTTTTGAGTTCAAGGTGGTCAAGCCGACATGTGTGAATATTATTATCAACTTATTTAGGTCTGCATATGGATTTGTAATTGAATTGAGTCAACTTATGGTTACACGTTTAAATGCATGTGTCATTCCCCTCTTGTGTCTTAAATGCATGTGTCTTCCCCTCTTGTAATATTATTATATTCCTGATCATAGTATTATAATATTGTGGGTCTCAATCCCATCATGGTTTTTTCCCTTTTCTGGTTTCCATGTAAAAATTTCTAGTGTTATGGTTTTGTGCTTGCTTTCATTCAGTTTCTGCACTTTGTTTTTGTTCATTTGTATCTGGTGGTTTAAGAATCAAGTTAAGAAAGTTATTAATTGCATAACACTGATTCGGCCCCCCTCTCAGTGTTCATTGATTCCAACAAAGAGAACTCACTAGACAATTGTCAAAGATCCAATCAACCGAATCAAGAACCCATCATGACATTGTAATCTTACCATCCCCTCCCAGGAGATCACATGTTCCAAGTGAATATACTATGGTGTCAAGAGAAATGTATCATGCCAAACTCTAATGTGCACAAACAAGAGTATCACATGACATAACACCAACATCACTTGTCTGTTGGCAACAACAATGAGGGAAACCTAAGAGGGGGGAGAATCAGTTTTCACCGGATCTACAAACTTAATCACAAATGCAGATCTACTAAACTGCATCAATAACAAAGATAAGAAAATTCATAGCACAACACACAACAAGATTTTGATGTGAAAAACCCAGTGAAGGATAAAACCATGGTGGGAACCTACTGACAATAAGATAATACTCTACAGTAGTATGTGTAAATATTACAATGGGAAATGCACATGAATTCAGGCACACTGCCTAGAGCTTACTACTCAAAAGATAATGACCCAAAAGGCTACAACCCTCAGGTAAGTCTCACTGACTTACAGTAAGATTCGGACTACAATCTAGAAGAAATGAACTACAATAATAGCATCTGCAAATGCCTGATGACAGTTCTGGTTAAACACAATTGTCTTCTCTGCAACACCACTCTCCACTCAATCACAATGTTGAAGGATGAATCATTTGTTCGCACATACACCACTCTCTGATAATGCAGACACAACCTCGATACCTAAATTACATGACAATACGACATATTTACACAATTCATCAACCTTGACAACAAGGTTGGCTAAACCCTCAACTCACAATTACAAAATTACATCACACGATAAAAAGATCGACCATCGGACCAATATAGTGATATAAATGACATAACATGGACCTAATTCAAATCTCCAAACACGCAACACCACCACAAATCATGCTAAGGTCAACCACAGCACGCTACACCACCAAGAAAACCGCATAACACGAAGAACATCACAGGTTCAACAAAGACACCAAAAACCCGCACAACAATCAATGTGGATCATCAGGACAAATAGGACATAGTTAGGAAACACCACAAGCATGTTAGAATCATCAGAAACAGTTGCGCCAACACCACTTATCAAATATTCATATGTCAACATCTGAAACTCAAGAAGACTCAAACATCAGCAATTGTCACAAAGAAAGATAAATTGTGGAGCACCAAATCATGAACCATCTAAAATGAAGATACACAAGACCATCATAAACAATCTCCCAAAGACTCAGACCAAGATCTGATCACACCAAAATTTATTGAAGGAAATAATGAACTCTACAAAGCACTGATCAGATTAACAAACTGCAAAATCGGATCATATGATATGATCAATTAAGCTTCCCGAATCACCAAAACCAATACAGAAGAGTATAGTGATACTATAAATAATCCAAATAACAAACCATAATCCCAATAAACCAATCTGCAAGAACCGGAGCAAGAATATGTTGACATCAATCACAACAACATATCCTAGCAATAAAAATATCTAGCAATCTCCCCCTTGTTGGCATTATTGGCATTCAGTTGTCATTGATGTCAACTGGTTTGGCAAGGTCACCGATAAGTAAAAAGTGGTGACCGGTATAAGAAGAGCAAGACATATGATAGAAATGCACATGTGAGTGAGCAGACAGAAGGAAGGCTACCGGTACACAAGATTTGTGTCATCTACTGGTAAAGAAGACTTACCGGTAAGGCACAAAGCAGGATGAAGGTTGGTTGTTTGTTTGTGATGAAGAGGCAGAATGTTAAAATAATCACAACAACACTCAGTGAGTAGAACAAAGAGGATGGATTGAAGACATACCGAAAGGTAATATGAATTATCAAAAGGATGTGTTGCCGATACAGAGGATGTTTGTTGGTCATGCCGATAAGGTGAACTAAGCCGGTAGTCAACTTTGGTTAACAACGAAGGTCAAACCGACATAAAAATCCAAGCAAAGGTGGATGTCGACAAACATGACAGCTGGATACTAGGTGGTGATATTGCACAGGTCGGTGAAGTGGGCATCGATGTAAAAAGTCAGCAAGCAGGTCAATTTTTATGAAGAACCCGCAAGTCACAGAGGATGCCAGAGGATTGCGGCTCGAGGAAGGAAAGCTAGAAAACGACTGAACTGATCCTGCAAGAAGATTTGATCTTTGTACCCATTTGTTGAAGGAAACGGCAAATCCATTAATGGTGTATGATAGAGAAAAGCAGAAAAGCATGGTGCAAACCTCCAGATTTAGAAAATTCACATTGGAATGCGAAGCTTTGTTGGTGTTGATCGATGTCATGAAGATCATATCTCTGGAAAAGAATATCGAATCAAATCAGATTTGGATCGAGTTGGACAAGGCAAAACCTAACACGACATTGTTTGAATGTGGTTTTTGGTGGGAATCCAAGATTATATATATGTGAGCTCAAGACATAAATGATTGATTCTTGATGTAAAGAAGTAGAATGAAGAGAGCTTGAGCATAGAGAAGGATCATCTTCCTTAGAAATTATTCTAAGAAAGTTGCAGAGTTTGTTAGCAGGCAAACCGGTGAGAGGGTTTAACTGGCAGAGACAGAGTACCGGTAAACGGTTGCAGGTCTGACAGTTGAGCCAACAAGTGAGGTGTGATCGGTTAAGAAGGCATCCAAGTGTGACTAAGTGTGGTGTGAGGTTGAGAGAGAAGAAGATAAAGATGTTAACTAGCAGAAATCTATTTGATCAAGAGTTGCAGAACTCATTTGCAACCAGAAGCTATAATTGTATCAAAATTGTATTTCAATATAAATCACCAAGTTGGATCTTGGTGTAGGGGTTGGGGCTCCTTGGGTTGCTTCCCTAAGTCAGAAGGGGTTGGTGCTCCTTGGGTTGGTGCCCTAAATCTTTGTAATTCATTGTTTCACTTGTGAGGTTGTATTGGAGTAATAGTCTCCAACAACATTTCTCACCAACGTTTTTCCCATATTGGGTTTTCCTCGTATATCTGGTGATGTGGGTTGCATTTGTGTGTTTGTCTCTTTTGGTATCCTCATTTGTCTTACCGGTTTGACTGTTTAGTGCTTAGGATAATAACCGGTATTCTAAGGTTGTTTTAAAAAGGAAAATAATTTAGGAACCACTGATTCACCCCCCTCCCAGTGGTACATTGTGTTCAACAATTGGTATCAGAGCCTAGCTTCTTCGTTGATTAAAGCTTAGGTAGATTCTAGACTTAGAACACATTGGCAAGAAATGAGTTTGCCTCCTCAAAAGCCCCCATGTTTGATGGATCCAACTGTGCCTTTTGGAGCAGAAGAATGGAGACTTATATTTCCTCCTTGGGTTTTTATGTGTGGATGTCTGTCAAGAATGGGTATGGTCTCCCTAGTGTTCCTCCCACTGATCTGGATGCCAAGAAGGAGTATGAGAAAAATGCAAAGGCTTAACATGCTATCTTGAGCAGGCTATCTGATAATGAGTTTGTCAAGGTCATGCATTGTGCATCCGCCACAGAGACCTGGGATAAAATGCAAAGGTTATTTAAAGGTGATATAAAAGTCAAAGAGGCCAAGCTGCAAATGCTAAGGATCCATCTTGAAGGCATCAAGATGAAGGATGAAGAAAAGATTGGAGACTACCTTCACAGATTTGATGAAACTGTGAACACCATCAGAGGACTTGGAGAAGAAATTGCATATGAGATTCTTGTCAAGAAGGTACTTAGATCTCTCCCACCTAAGTATGATACTAAGGTGTCTGCCATAGAAGAAGCCAAGGATCTGAAGACCTTCACAATGGATGAGCTATTTGGCTCACTGACAGCATATGAAATGAGAACAACAGGTGATACATCCTCAAGGAAAGAGGCAACGTTCAATTCCACCAAGAAGGGCAAGAAGTGGTTGCTCATAAAGGATCCAATGAAGACTTTGGTGCAGAGGTAGAAAACTTTGTCAGAAAGCTCAAAAGAGGATCTGGCAAGTATAAAGGAAAACTACCACTCAAATGTTTCAAGTGTGGTAAAGTGGGACACTTTGCTGCAAAATGTCCTTAAAATGAAACTGGTGGAGATGAGTCAAGAGGCTTTAGTAGATCTGTTGGTAAAGATAAAGAAATAAATGTCTATTGGCAAGGAAGAAGAGGCTCCTGGAAGCAGAACAACCTATATACTATTGAGGATGATGCCACAGATGAAGAAAGTGCATCAGAAGATTACTACCATGAGAATAACAGAGAAGTAAATCTCTTTATGGCACTTGATGAACCGGTTGGTGAAGATGAGGAAGAAGAAGACATTGAGGCTGAAGTGGATCTAGAAGGTGAGCTTATGAGTGATCTTGAGGAGCTAAGTAAAACAAGAAGAGAAATCAAGAAGTTCAAGCTTGTTGCAGTAGATGAACAAGGTCTCTTGAAGCAATCCCTAGATGAGTCCAATCAAGTTATATCTGACTTGAAACTTCAGCTTGAAGAATCCAAGAGGGTATGTGAAGTTACATCCTCTAATATGATGAAGAAGGAAAAGGAGCATCAAGATCTGGAAGAAGAAATAGTGAAGCTCAGAAAGGAGCTTGAAGAAAGCAAGGAAGAAATAAAAGTAAGAAGCAAATATGAAGGCAACACCGAAGCCTTAGACAAGATGCTGAGCAAACAAAAGCAATCCAAAGATACTAGTGGCTTAGGATTTGAAGAAGGTCCAAGTTCAAATAGCAAAGACACATTTGGTAAGGAGATATAGCTCACTTCTTCCAATGAAGATAAAGAGAAGAAGACGTTCAGAGTAAGCAAGGATACCGGGAAGAAGACATATGCAGATGTTGTTAGAAATCGCCACACAAACCGGTATACACAATCAATGAACCGGAGGCCACACTCAATGTACTGACATGCGGACCCAAGGAGAAATGCAAGAGTTGACCATGAAGGATTCACCAGAGCCAGCAGCATGAAAGGAAGACCCTTGGTGAGGCACTCGTTTGCAGGACCAAGGCAACCTAGCCAGTATGTTGCAAAGTTCATGGTTATTGTTATCGATGTAACAAATTTGGGCATAGAATAGGTGACTGTAGATTAACCAATAAGCCCACTATGAGTTATGAAAGTAGAAATTCTTTTAATGCACTGTGGGATATGAATGTTGTATGTTATCAGTGCAATGTATTTGGTCATAGGAGTTTTGAATGTAGGAAGAATAAACCGATGTTCTACAATAATTTCAAAGGTTCATCTTTAAATGAAAATGTGAAATTCTATAACTGTCAAGAGTTTGGACATATAGAATTTTTTTGTAAAAAGATCAAACAGAAGAAGAGAAATCCTTATCAAGCCGGAGCACAAAATAGCAGCTAACAAGAAGAAGGAAACCAAACCGGTATGGTTTGAGAAAGAAAAAGAAAAGGCAGAATCAAGTTTGATAGTGTGGACTGCTTTAAATGCTGAAAGGAAAAATCTATGGGTTATAGATAGTGGTTGTTCCAACCACATGAGTGGTGATAAAAGAAAAAATTATCAAGCTTGAAGATTGGAATGGTTGTTCAGTAAGATTCGGAGACAACTCATCCATCAAAATAAAGAGAAAAGGTACTCTAAATACTTATGGAAAATTGAAGGCACATGATGTATATTATGTGGAAGGCCTAAAGCACAATTTGTTGAGTGTGAGTGAGATGTGTGACAAAGGTTATAAATTCACCTTTGACTCAACCGGCTGCCAGATAAAGAAATAAAGTACCGGTTAGTTTGTGGCAGAAGGAAAGAGAACAGATGGAAATGTTTACAATCTGAAGGAATGTTATGAGTCCCAATGCATGATGGGACAGGTTGATGAAATTTGGCTATGGCACCAAATATTAGGCCACATATACTTTGATAACTTAGTTGCAGTAAGAAAAAAGGGTTGTTTAAGAAATATCCCACCCATAATCAAACCAGTAAGCACATTTTGTGATGAATGTGTGAAAGGGAAGCAGACTAAGGTGATCTTTAGGACAAAAGAGCACAACACCTCAAGACCACTTGAAATTGTGCATACAGATCTGTGTGGTCCAATTAGGACAAGAGCTCTTTCCGGTGAAAGATATTTTATGCTCTTTATTGATGATTATTCAAGAATGACATGGGTCACTTTACTGCAAGATAAGTCACAAGCATTTGACAGATTCAAGATCTTTAGGAAGATGGTGGAGAAGGGAAGTGGGTGACCGGGGTGGAGAGTTCACATCAAATGAGTTTGAAGATTAATGTGAAAGACATGGAATTAGAAGGCAATACTCGGCCCCTAGGACACCAAAATAAAATGGTGTGGTATAAAGGAAGAACAGGACAATCAAGGAGATGGTCAGAACTATGTTAAATGAGGCCAGTCTGCCAGACACATATTGGAAGGAAGTTGTTCATATTGTTGCATATAGTTTGAACCGGGTTCAATTAAGAACAAACAACAAAATGACACCTTATGAGTTGTGGTATGAACAAAAACCTTCAGTCTATTTGGAAGTAAGTGTTTTATCAAGAGAGATATGTATGCTCTAGGTAGTTTTAACTCTAGGAGTGATGAAGGAATCTTCCTTGGTTACTCATCTAACAGCAAGGCCAACAAATGCTACAACAAAAGACTAAGATGAGTCATTGAGAGTGTGCATGTAAGAGTTGATGAGGATATGCACAAAGGAAGTCAATCATAGGTGAACCGGTATGATGATTCTGGTGATGAAGGTGAGGAAGCTCAGTTAGAAAATGAACTAGAAGAAGCATCCAAAAAGGCTCCCAACCAATATGTGCAGTTGAATCACCCGGAAGAGAAAATTCTAGGAAATAAGAGTGATGGTGTGCAAACTAGAAGAAGACTTGCCCAGAATGATGAACAAGTCAACTTCTGCCTCATGACTGAAGTAGAACCTAAAATATTCAATGAGGCTAGCAAAAGACAGGAATGGATGTATGCCATGGAAGAAGAACTACAGCAGATTGAGAAGAACAAGACTTGGGAATTAGTCCCTACACTGGAAGACAAGAACATCATTGGCACTAAATGGGTCTACCGGAATAAGATGAATGAAGAAGGTAAAATTGTTAGGCATAAAGCTAGACTTGTGTGCAAAGGATACTCTCAAGTAGAGGGCATTGACTTTGAAGAAATATTTGCACCGGTAGCTAGATTAGAAGCAATTAGAATGTTTCTAGCCTTTTCTACCTACAAGGGTTATAAATTATATCAGATGGATGTAAAATTTGCCTTCCTAAATGGAAATTTGGAAGAAGAAGTGTGTACATGGAACAACTGGAAGGGCTTTTGCTACATGATGATGAAACCTTTGTGTGTCGGATGAAGAAGGCCCTATATGGTTTAAAGCAAGCTCCTAGAGCATAGTATTCTAGATTAGATTAGACCCTGAAGGAGCAAGGATTCAAAAAGGGGAGTGTTGACATAAATTTATACATAAAGAAAGATGGAAACCACATGATCATTGTGGTTGTGTATGTAGATGACATTATTTTTAGAGGCAATAAGGACACCCTTTGCAAAGAATTTGCTGATCAAATGGAGTCAGAATTTGAGATGTCAATGCTTGGTGAATTGACATACTTCCTTGGTTTGCAGATATTACAACAAGATAAGGGAATCTTTATCTCACAAACCAAGTATGTAAAGGATATGTTGAAGAAATTTCAAATGGAGGATTACAAACCGGTAAGTACCCCCATGGTGACCGAAAGAAAATAAAGCAAGAATGATGAATCACCGGTGGTGGATCAGACATTGTATAGATCCATGATAGGCAGCATATTGTGTCTAACTGCTTCTAGACTGAATATAGTACAAGTAGTGTGCATGGTGGCCAGATTTCAAGCTGCACCAAAGAAGTCACATATGAATGTTGTAAGCAGAATCTTTAGGTGCCTACAAGGAACACTCAGTTATGGATTGTGGTACCCTAAAAAAGGGGACTTCATCTTGGAAGGATACACAGATGTTGATTGGGCAGGTTGCATTGATGACCGGAAGATCACAAGTCGTGGTGCATTCTTCCTAAGTGGCTGGTTGGTCTCATGGCATAGCAAGAAGCAGGATTTAGTCTCCCTATCAACTGTTGAAGCAAAATACATTGGTTTTACTACATGTTGCTCTCAGGTACTTTGGATGAATCAAACCCTCAAATACATACAGATGGACATCACTGATCCTATTCTCATCTAGTGTGATAATTTGAGTGTCATCAACATATCAAAGAATCCGGTGATGCATTCCAGGACAAAGCATATAGCCATCAAGTATCATTTTCATAGAGAGAAGGTTGAAGGACATGGAGTAAAGATGGACTATGTCCCTACTGGAGAACAAGTAGTAGACATTTTCACCAAATCATTGCCGGTAAGAACTTTTGAGTACCTACGACACAAGTTGAGAGTTGTGTCACCTTCCTTATGCACTTGAGAAAGGAAGGATTGATATGGTTCAGGGGGAGTTCATAGCATCATCTATAACTCTTGAACCACATTTCAGTACTGGCTACAATCACTGGTAGAAGCCTAAGGGGGACCTAGGTACAGATCAAAGGGGGAGTGTACAGTACCCTTTGTCATTGTGTCAAAGGGGGAGAAATCTGCCAGTATGAAGTGTCTTGCAATAAGTTGACAGCAATGCCAAAGGGGGAGATTGTTAGCATTATTGGCATTAAGTTGTCATTGATGTCAACTGGTTTGGCAAGGTCACTGGTAAGTAAGAAGTGGTGACCGGTATAAGAAGAGAAAGACATATGATGGCAATGCACATGTGAGTGAGAAGACAGAAGGAAGTTTGAAGTGTCTTGCAATAAGTTGACATCAATCCCAGAGGGGAAGATTGTTGGCATTATTGGCATTAAGTTGTCATTGATGTCAACTAGTTTGGCAAGGTCACCGGTAAGTAAGAAGTGGTGACCGGTATAAGAAGAGCAAGACATATGATGGCAATGCACATGTGAGTGAGCAAATAGAAGGAAGGGTACCAGTGCACAAGAATTGTGTCATCTGTCAGTAAAGAAGGCTTACCGATAAGGCACAAACCAGAATGAAGGTTGGCTATTTGTTTGTGATGAAGAGGCGGAATGTTAAAAGAATCACAACAACACCCGGTGAGCAGAACAGAGAGGATGGCATGAAGACATACCGGAAGGCAAGATGAATTATCAAAAGGATGTTTGTTCGTCATATCGATAAGGTGAATTGAGCTGGTAGTCAACCTTGGTCAAAGACAAACATCAAACCGACATAGAAATCCAAACAAAGGTGGATGTCGACAAACATGACAGTTGGATGGCAGGTGGTGATATTGCACAGGTCGGTGGAGTGTGCATCGATGTAACAAGTCAGCAAGCAAGTCAATTTTTATGAAGAACCCGCAAGTCATGGAGGATGCCAGAGGATTGCGGCTCAAGGAAGGAAAGCAGGCAAACGATTGAACTAATCCTGCAAGAAGATTTGATCTTCATACCCATTTACTGAAGGAAACGGCAAAGCCATTAATACTGTATGATATAGAAAAGCAAAAAAGCATGGTGCAGACCTCCAGATTTAGAAAATGCAGATTGGAATGCGAAGCTTTGCTGGTTTTAATCGATGTCATGAAGATCATATCACTAGAAAAGCAGATCGAATCAAATCAGATTTGGATCGAGTTGGAGAAGGCAAAACCTAACACAACATTGTTTGAATGCAGTTTTTGGTGGGAATCCAAGATTATAAATATGTGAGCTGTAGACAGAAATGATTGATGCTTGATGTGAATAAGTAGAGTGAAGAAATATTGAGCATAGAGAAGGATCATCTTCCTTAGAAATTATTCTAAGAAATTTGTAGAGTGAGTTAGCAGGTAAACCGGTGAGAGGGTTTAACCAGCAAAGACAAAGTATCGGTAAACTGTAGCAGATCTGAAAATTGAGCCAACAAGTGAGCTGTGATCGGTTAAGAAGTCATCCAAGTGTGACTAAGTGTGGTGTGAGGCTGAGAGAGAAGAAGATAAGGTTGTTAACCGGTAGAAATCAATTTGATCAAGAGTTGTACAACTCATTTGCAACCAGAAGCTATAACTGTATCAAAATTGTATTTCAATATACATCACCAAGTTGGAGCTTGGTACAGGGGTTGGTGCTCCTTGGATTGGTGTCCTAAATTAGCAGGGGTTGGTGCTCCATGGGTTGGTGCCCTAAATCTTTGTAATTCATTCTTTCACTTGTGAGGTTGGATTGGAGCAGTAGTCTGCAGCAGCATTTCTCATTGAGGGTTTTTCCCATATTGGGTTTTCCTCGTACATTTCGTGTTGTGGGTTTGCATTTGTGTGTTTGTCTCTTTTGGTATCCTCATTTGTCTTATCGGTTTGACTATTTAGTGCTTAGGATAATAACCGGTATTCTAACATTGTTTTAAAAAGGAAAAGAATTAGGAACCACTGATTCACCCCCCTCTCAGTGGTACATTGTGTTCAACACCCCTTTAGCATTGATGGCAACATATGAATGTGAAAAACAATCAATGCAAAGAAAGACATTAACTCCAACAAACTCCCCCTAATATCAAGCAGATAAAATAGTTTTTCACATGCTTCTCTCCCCCTTTGACAGCAATGCCAAAGATTTAAAAACAGAAAACCAAACTCTCTCCCTTTGAATATAAAACATGAATCTCTCCCCCATAAAACAAATAACTGGACTAGTCCACCAGAGGAGCAGCACCAACTTCCTCTTCACTGAATTTTTCTCTCAAGTAATGATATTTGATTGACACATGCTTAGTTTTTGAATGTTGCACCAAATTCTTTGACATATTAAATTGGAATTATCACAATATATGACAGTAGGCTCATCATAGATAAGTTTGATATCCTTCAACATTTGTTTCATCCAAACTACCTGGGTGTAGCTACCAGTAGCAACAATGTACTTAGCTTCAGCAGTAGATAAGGACATTGAATCTTGTTTCTTACTAGCCCATGAAACCAGTTTCTTACCTAAAAATAAAGCACCACCGGAGGTACTCTTCCGATCATCAACATCACCAGCCCAATTAACAACAATCTAAGCACATAACATGAAATCATCATTCCTCAGATACCACAAACCATAATCCATAGTTACCTTCAAGTATATGAATATCCTCTTTACAACAGTGACATGACTCTCTTTCGGATCAGCATGATATCTAGCAGTCATGCACACAACATGCATAATGTTTGGCCTTGTCTGAGTAATATATAGTAGTCCACCAACCATGGATCTGTACAAACTCTTATTAGCTTTCAGAGATTCATCATTCTTAGACAATTTGCAGCTAGTCATCGTAGGAGTCCCAACCGGTTTGAAGTCTTCTAACCCAAACGTCTTTAGCAATTCCTTCACATACTTAGTTTGAGATATAAAAATACCTTTTTCAGTCTGTGAAATCTGCAAACCTAAGAAAAATTTCATCTCACCTATCATAGACATCTCAAATTCTTTCTGCATATCACCGAAAAAATTCATGCTCAATTTATCATCTCCTCCAAAGATAATATCATCAACAAAGACTTCGACAATCAAGATGTTATCATTCTCAATCTTAAAGTACAGATTACTATCATCGGTCCCTTTATTAAATCCAAATTTCAACAAATACTTGTCCAATCTAGCATACTTTTCCAATCCATAAAGAGATTTCTTTAGTTTACACACCATATCTCCATCATTAGATAATGAAAATCCATCAGGTTGCTCAATGTAGACTTCCTCCTCAAGATCACCATTCAAAAAGGTAGATTTGACATCCATCTGATACACTTTAAAATCTTTATCGGCAGCATATGCAAGCAACAATCTAACAGCTTCAAGTCTAGCTACTAGAGAAAAATTCTCCTCACAATCAATCCCTTATTTATTTGAATATCCTTTGCATACCAGTCTTGCTTTATTTCTGAAGCAGTCGCCAGTGAGGAGGGACCTCAAAGAGACCAATCTGGACCGGTCAGCAAGAGTAACACAACGGAAACACAAAGATATGATGGAGGCAATGCAGAACAGATTGTATTATAACATGGAAATTGATTACAACCAACCGGTAACAACCCGATTACAGCATAACTAGCTCACATGCCTGGTAGAACATACAGAATGGGTCACAACCGAGACCTTGAATCTTAAGATCTATCTTCTACGCTCAGTCTAGCTACTTGATTTTTTGATTGATTCCATTATAATGCACAATTACAATTATATATACTATCCAAAGGATCCGGTCAGCCCAAAAAGGGATCAAAACCCGAAGAAGAAGACCTAACGTGTAAAATCAACAACATTGGCCTCCGCCAAGAGACTCCTCTAGATTATCCAAAGGATGAAGTGTAGATCATTGTAAAAGGTCAGCCACATGCCAAGGAACATCAGAATCAATGCCCAAGGCTCTGCAAGCTTTGTAAGGGGGTTCTGGTAGATCACCAAAATAGGTCCAGGCAACCGATAACAAGAAACTGTCAACCGATAATAGGAAACTATCAAGGAAACCAAATGCGATAACCTGCCGGGAAATGATCCAAATGTGATGCAGTCTGGGAATAAGAAAGATGATCAAGTCTTCAAGTAGAATCCAACTCCACAAGATCTGGTGAGCCAAAACTAGGACACAGAGAAAGAAAAGCTAAAATTGCAAACATAAAGGAAAATATTT
Source organism: Cryptomeria japonica (assembly GCF_030272615.1). Classification (NCBI taxonomy): domain Eukaryota; kingdom Viridiplantae; phylum Streptophyta; class Pinopsida; order Cupressales; family Cupressaceae; genus Cryptomeria; species Cryptomeria japonica. The sequence goes on along the minus strand of NC_081411.1, from coordinate 466,255,110 downwards.
TTGGTCGATCTAAGATTGCTATGAACCGGGGATGCTCCTGCATCAATTTCTAACAACTTCACCAGCTTCATTCAATTTATTCCTGAATACCCATTTAGTACCAATAATATTCTTATCTTTAGGTCTAAGCACAAGCTCTCATATATTATTCCTTTCAATCTAATCTAATTCTTCTTCCATAGCTCTCATCCAATTTTCATCTTTGCAAGCCTCAACAACATCTTTAGGTTAAACTTTAGAAATAAAACATACCTCTTCAGCAGCTAGCCTTCTTCTAGTCATCACACCTTTATTTTTATCACCAATAATCTGATTTTCTGAATGATTCAATCTTACATACCTTGGAGTCTTTTGATTATTCATATTTTTTAGGTTCTTACACCTCTCCATCGGCAGCAACAACATCCGGATTAACTATCTCTACCGGATCAATTTTCTTTGATTCTTCAGTCTGAATAGGATTCAAAACAATGTGTTGACCATCATCATACCTGCAAGCTCTTATTTCTTTTCCAAGGTTCTCATCCACCTTCACATTTTCACTTTCCACTATCTTTCTCGATCTCTTATTGTAGCACCGTTAGGCTTTTCTCTTTGTTGAATATCCCAAGAAAAATCGTTCATCACTTCTTGCATCAAACTTTCCTATGTTGTCATCTCTCTTGATATAACATTTGCTACCAAATATTCTAAAATATCTCACAGTAGGAACATGACCAAACCATAGCTCATAAGGAGTCTTACCGGTATCACCTTTAATATGAACTCAGTTGAATGTGTAAACAGTAGTGCTAATAGATTCTCTCCAATAGATTTTCAGAACATTCCCTTCAATCAGCATAGTCCTTGCAGCATCCAAGACATTCATATTCTTTCTTTCAACAAATCCAATCTATTGAGGGGTTCTAGGAGCCGATAATTGTCTTCTAATACCATGCTTCTCACATAACGAATCAAACTCACCAGAACAAAATTCACAACCTCTGTCAGATCTCAGACATTTCACCTTCAATCTTGACTTAGTCTCAACCTTTGCTTTGAATATCTTGAATTTATCTAATGCTTCATGTTTCTCCTTCAAAAAGACAACCCACATCATCCTGGAATAATTGTCAATTAGCAACATAAAATATTTGTCTCCCTACACACTTCTAACATTTGTAGGTCCACATAGGTCAGTATGCACAAGATTTAATAATTCATCAGATGTATACTACTTGCTCTTGAAAGAAATTCATGTTTGCTTACCCAATTGACATTCTTTACATACCGGATTAGCAGGCTTAACAATCTTAGGCAGATCTCTAACAGCTTGTGTAGAACTGATCTTAATCATTGAATCAAAATTAACATGACACATTCTCCTATGCCACAACCAAATTTCATCAATCTGAGCAATCAAACAACTTTTCTCACCAGCATTCAAATAACTGATCTTAATGCCTTCAATCTTAGTTCCAAATGTAATCTCTATACCAGAGGCATTTAGGATCTTGCATTTACCATTCTTGAATTGTAAATTATAAACTTTGTCAACCATTTGTCCAACACTCAAAAGATTATGCTTCAAACCTTCAACATATAGATCATCATCAATATTATGCTTACCATCAAAGGAAATAGAACCTCTACCATGGATCACACAAGCTTAGTCATCTCCAAATCTCACTATTCCACCATCATACATTTCCATACTCACATATTTTCTTTTATCACCAGTCATATCATGTGAACAACCGTTGTCAATCACCCATTCATATTTTTCCTCAACTTTAGCAGCCAAATCTTTCTCCTCAATAGTGCAGCTAGTGGAATCAACAGGTACTGGTCCATTTTCTTTAATGGAAAGAAACACAACTTCATCTCCTTCAAATTATTCATCTGTAACACCTTCATCAGCAACATAATAGCAGTTCTTCTGATGCTTATACTTTCGGTTAGACTTGTAAGGCTTGTCATACTTCTCATGCTTCTCATATCTATCATTTTTGTCATGCTTATCAACTTTATCATGCCTATCATACTTAGTCATTCTCTCTGGACACCTAGAAGCAAAATGTCCTACCTTATTGCAAGAGAAACAGTTCAAGGGCAATTTTTCATCATACTTACCAACTCCCTTAAGCAATCTCTGGGCAATCAATGCTTCAAGCTCGTTAAGTTCTCTTTCTTCCTCTTCCATCTCTCTCCTTTCTCTTTCATATCTGGATATTCTGCATTCTTTAGGATCATACTTCTTCTTTCCGGATACAAATTCTCTAAATGTTGTCTCAAACTTTCCATGTGATTCACCAAATTCACTCAGCTCAAATGCAGCAATCTTTCTAACTAACATGTCTCTTGTTGTTGTAGTCACACTTTGGATCTCATCAATAGAAGTTGCCTTGTGTTTATAAGAAGGAAGCAAAGATCTCAGCACCTTAGGAACAATTTCATCTTCTTCAAGGGTTCCACCGGCACATCTGATACCTAGGACAAGATCATTTACCTTAGCCATAAAGGTATTTATATTCTCATCTTCTCCCATCTTCAGCATCTCATATTTCCCTTTCAAACTCTGCAACTTAGAAACTTTCACTTGTTTATCTCCTTCATACAAGGTTTCAAGATTTTCCCAGATCTCATGTGTGGTCTGAAATCCCATTACATTTGTCATATCTGAATCAGTCAGGGCACTCAGCAATGCTTCTTTCGCTCTAATGTTATATTCATCTTCCTTGATCTCATCAGCAGTAACCGGTCCATTTGGAGGAGCGGAATAGGCATTCTTTGTAATCTTCCAGTAATCTTCTCCAAGACATCTCAAGTGCACTTCCATTTGGTTCTTCCATATAGCATAGTTACTTCCATCAAATCCCGGACTCTCCTTCTCAAAGATAACACTTCTAGTTCCAATTGTCATCTCGGATCTCCTCAAGTGGTTAAGCTTCTTCCAAAGGATCTAGCTCTGATAACAATTGTTGGCAACAACAATGAGGGAAAACTAAGAGGTGGGGGGGTGAATAAGTTTTCACTAGATCTACAAACTTAATCACAAATATAGATCTGATAAACTGCAGCAATAACAAAGATAAGAAAATTTATAGCACAACACACGACACCAAGATTTTGACATGGAAGACTCGATTAAGGGGAAAACCACAGTGAGAACCTACCCACAATAAGATGATACTCTGCAGTAGTATGTGTAAATATTACAATGGGGAATGCACATGCATTCAAGAACACCTCCTAGAGCTCACTGCTCAAAAGATAATGACCTGAAAGGCTACAACCCTCAAAAAAGTCTCACTGACTTACAATAAGATTCAGACTACAATCCGAAAGAAATGAACTGCAATAATAGCATCTCCAAATGCCTGATGTCAATTCCGATTAAGCACAATTGTCTTCTCTACAACACCAATCTCTACTCAGTCACAATGTCGAAGGATGAATCACTTTTTCGCACATACACCACTCCATGATAATACAGACAACCTCGATACCTAAATTACATGACAATACCACCTATTTATACAATTCATCAACCTTGACAACAAGGTCATCTAAACCCTCAACTCACAATTACAAAATTACATCACACGATACAAAGATTGACCACCAGACCAATATAATGATATACATGACATAACATGGACCTAATTCAAATCTCCAAACACGCAACACCACCGAAAATCACGTCAAGATCAACTGCAACATACTACACCACCAAGAAAAATGCATAACACGAAGAATATCATCGGTTCAGCAAAGACACCAACAACGCAAACAACAATCAATGAAAATCATCGGGACAAATAGGACACAATTAGGAAACACCAGCAAGCATGTTAGAATCATCGGAAACAGTTGCGCCAACACCATATCAAATCTTCATCTGTCAACATCTGAAACTCAAGAACACTCAAACATCAGCAACTGTCACGAAGAAAGATAACTTGTGGAGCACCAAATCATGAACCATCTGAAATGAAGATACACAAGACCATCATAAACAATCTCCCAAGGACTCAGATCAAGATCTGATCACACTGGAATTTACTGGAGAAAATACTGAACTCTGCAAAGCACTGATCAAAAAAACAAACTACAAAACCGGATCATATCATATGATCAATTAAGCTTCCCGGATCACCAAAACCAATACAGAAGAGTATAGTGATATTATAAATACTCCATACACCAAACCATAATCCCAATAAACCAATCTACAAGCACAGGAGCAGGAATATGTTGACATCAATGACAACAACATATCCTAGCAGCGGCAATGTCCAACATTGTCAAGCGCCACCAACACCTCAAACCAAAGACTCTAAGAGCCCTCCATGGCTCCAAGATATTACACATCCTCAAATAGTGTACATGCAAAGGTGAAGGAACCCTTCTGCAACAAGAGGATCTAAGAGTCCCTCCAAACCATCTGCATCACTAAAGAAGATCACTCATCACCAAGTGACAATACACAGTCACCGCTAAAGCTCCCACTAAACCGTGATACCGAACTCTCCAAGCACATGACACACCATCTCCCAAATCTGAAAATCATCCAAGTCCACACACATACAAGTGTACTATATAACACCAAGTGGAAACAAGACCTTCAAACCAAGGAAATACACTATGCTACAGGACCCCATAATTGACTATCCAGGTACTCACTTATCATCCATCCTCTCATCCCAAAGAAAACACACCAATGCACAAGTGACCATAGAAAAGGCCATCTAACAAGTCTGCATCAACACTAAATCAAACCTCATGAATATAGATAGTCCACATCTGTGTTATCCCACTACAACTGAATAGGTGATTAGCCCACACAACTACATAACCCATAGATCCAATCATTGCAAAATACAAACCCACTCTCACATTAGCGACATGTAAAATGAGATCTCAAAGAGAAAAATCATGTAGACAACATGACTCAAACACTAAATGAAGCACATCCGATTTGCCAATCATGTCCACATTGAGCACCATAGTCTAGGAATCCACCAAGCATCACCATAGAAATGTTGAGTGACTAATCACATACCAACATCCCCATGCAGTTAAAGTATCTCACCTCCTCTCACCATGCACGAAGCATGCATGCAAAACTGCAACTATCTCATCCAGTAACACCCCAAAGAGAACAGGGTCTAGAAAATAGCTCCTTTGCAGCTCCACAAAACTGCAAGTTTTTTCTTGACCGTGTAAAACCTGCAAAATAACTACCCACTTCACATCTGGAAGACTCAAAAGTCTAAAAAGGCACCAAACAGCTTAACCCAAAATAATGGACTATCATAGATGAGCATCACCATAGACTTTTAAGGAAAATCTATAAACCCCTTAGATCCAAGGAACATGAATTTGAGTCATGCAAGTACAATCATCCATAAGGAAAAAGCAGATCAGGAACTCCAAGCCCATGTGTAGGCCAACTCCATAACCACCTTTAGTACATGCATTTGAGGGAGACAGGCTATTCCAGAAGCTTCAAGTTCATCAAACGATCAACTCCATAGCCTCCATGCATTCAAGGCAATAAAAAAATAGCACCTTCCAATACTGGAAAAAGAAACCACCCAACATAAGCACGTCACTCCATAGTTGAAACAACCCAAGCTTCTCCATATTACCAGGGAGCCACTCTCAGACACCCAATATGAAAACTTTGTTGCATGCAACCACAAAGTGTAAAAAAAAAACACCCCATGCATCAAGAACTATTTTGCTACCATTTTCTTCATCTTAACAATCCTTCAAAATGTGTGATGTCTCCTGAGACTGAAACAACTGCAAAACTTCCACTCACCAAAGGATGAATATTTAGTCAATTCCTTCAAATTCCCTCAAGCTTGCCAGGCAAGATATCTTCACAGAAGGAATGCCCAAAACACCAAGGATCTTCACATGCATTAACATACAATCACATGCAAGTGACATGAAAGTCGATATATGTACATGCAAGTACATGCAAATCACATAATGCACATGCAAGCAACCTGCAAATCCTGGAATAGAGATCTGATACCAAATGAAGGGAAATCGGGCATCCCAAAAAATCATTATGAGATCAATATGTGCATCCAGCATACAATACAAACACACACTACTATGCCATAAAGCGGAATCAAACATAGATTATTTCCCACATTAAGCCTTAGAGGAAAGTGATTGCAATTTAAGATCTTGTCAGATCAAACAACGGTTTTAGCCACATGCATACATTTAGATTCAACAACATAATCATAAAACAAAAGAAAAAGACATAAGAATAGAACACAGATTTACCGTGGGGAAAACCCTTTCGGGACATTGTATTATTCAACAACAAAATACAGTTACAATACAATCTTCAGGCTCTAGGCCTTAAAATGGAGATTTACATCTTGCTCCATCCTAGATAAAATCCACCAGCATAATCCCCTAGCAATCCTTATATTTATAGAGGTTACAATGCAAAAACAAATAGCTTCCCAAAAGCATCCACATCCAATTTATCTATGAATATAAATATAAATATAAGTCATCCAAGATGAGATAAACAAGCCTTTAGCTAATTTGGAACTTTCCATTTTTTTCCAAGCCTATCCAAGTGGAAGATTTGGTCCCACTAAGAATCTTTCCAAAATCATGCTCAAAGGGATTGAGAAGCAATTGCCACGTGTCGCATAGAGGGGGTTTTGAAGAGCTCCAAAGAAATTTTCATCTCCAAATTTCCCTCCATGTGCCAAGCTTCACAATTTCACTTTCCCAAAGCTTGTTGTACCCAACTTGCCATCAGGCCCCGCGATTAAGCTTTGCACTTTGGAAACTTAAAATAGTCCATTAAATAAATAAAATCAGCACATAGGACCATTTAATTAATTAAATAATAACCTTGGGACTCCTAAGGTTGAGGCACCTTAATCCCAACAAGGACCACTTTTGTACTCAAAACAGTAGAGGCTTGGGTTAAGAAGAAGAAGACAAAAATGACAATGACAAAACCATCAAGTAAAAGAGAGGCTCCAAAGAGAAGTGATCGTCAAGAAGGTGCTTCCTCTTCAACACCATCACAAGTTCCTATTGCAAATTATAGATCTTGGCAAAGTAACCAAGGGGATGGGAGTGACGAAGACCCTTCAAAGAAGAGTAACCTCAAATGCACATGTTATGATAACCCAAAGATGAAAAAGAAAGGGTCTAAGCCCAAAGAAAGGCTAATGGGCTTTCCTTAGGACGAATTGAAGGTGAAAGACCCAACAGAGATTCAAAACAATCTTGAGGCTAATGAGCCTATACCAACAATGCCCACTTCTATTTGTATTGTTTCTCCTTCGCATGAAGTGCACAATCCACCATTGGATACATAGCCCCCATCTTTAGTAGAGATGGTTCTCCCCACAAAAGAAGTCATTGAACACATTTCTACTCCACATGTGCCACTACATTCTCAATATGCCAATATTTCATAGTCCTCACATGACCCTTCTCCATCATGGATATAACAAAGTTTAATTTTATTTTTTAAAAGAGGAAGATGGTGGAATTGATCATCCCTAAATTCAATAATGTTTCTAGTTTATTTCAAAGGCCTGGGAAGGAAAAGAAGATAAAGGTCAATTCAAGATTGATAATAGACTCAATGTCAAGGAATATGTGCTTGGAAATAGCACAACCCATTTTGGATAAAGATACGAATGAAGCCACCCAAGTTGATTTTGGTGTAACTAGGGTTGACCTTGGTCCTTCAACTCATGATGGTGATATCCAAAATTTCCAAGTGTCTGTCACAAAGCTAGTATAAACAACAAAGTAGGAGAAACACTCAAAGAACCAACTAAAGAAACAACTACATAATGACTTCCTATCTGAAGTCCATTGTGGGTATGACCACCCTACCATTAGATGTGGATCATCCATCTATAGTCATAGGCTCTAATGGAGAGATTGAAAGAGAAGGCATAAAGAATATCTGTAAATAGTAATCATATGGAAGGGTAACTGAGAAATGGGTTGAAAAGTCAAATAAGATGCATCTAACATCAATAAAAAAGAAAGAAAATTATAATGAGGTGGGAATCAATGAAGAAGTTGAAAAAGAGCTAAAAAGCATTAGAAAGGAGGAAGCAGTTTGGAGAGAGATACTTAAAGATCTCAAAGAAATGAAAGATATGGATGCCAACATCCTCGTGGCCAAGAAGAAATTCCCAAATGTGGAAGAAAACCAATCAAAATCCTAGCTCCAAAGTGTTGAATGGAAATTGATAATCATTAGTCAAGTTTCAACAAAACAAGAGAAGCTTGTTGTAACTTGTGATCATGTGAAGGCAAAGACTCAGAATGTGCTCCTCTCAATGTGTCCCAATATATCTTTGACAGATGCTATCCAAATGGTACAAAAAAACTTCCAAGATATGGTTGATAAGAAATTGTTTAAAAATTGTTCAGTGTGGGCACAACAAAAAGGTTAAGTGACATATAAATGGCTCTGATGACTTCTAGCGTTCATTTGTCTAACTTGTAGTTTGAGTCGAGGCACCTAGAAATTGAGAATGACTAACCTTGTCATCCCTAAGAAAAGTTAGTCATTGTCGCCATCAAACTTTTCTAAGCATTCAAGCCATAGTGTCTCATTTTCATCATAATCAAACTTCGACTAAAACTAATTCATCGAAGATGCGAAGAGGAAATGTAGAATGATATTTGAATGATTGTAATACATTTTGTATAGTTTTTGGGTTGAAATGATTACAAGTAATAATTTTGGTTATTATTGTTGTAATGTAACTTGTATGCTTTCTTCATGAAAGTTAGAATTTGCACTCTAGAAAAGTTAGGTAAATCCTAACTTGTTCCCAAAAAGTAGTTACAAAAATTTATTACCTAAGTAGTTACAAAAAGTGATTACTTAGGTAGTTACGAAAAGTGATTACTAAGTTACAAAAAGTGATTACTAGGAAGTTACAAAAAGTGATTACTTAGGTAGTTATGCAAAGTGGTTATGGTAGCTTACCCAAATGGTTGTCCAACCTAAGCCTATATATATGCTCTACGATGTTGTAAGAGAGGTTCCAACTCTTCACATAAAATATTGTATACAAGATCTTGACTAGTATTGTTCAAGTAAAATTATAGAAAACAAAATTTTGAATATGCATTCAAATTGTTTCTTATATGCTATTGTCCATGTGTCATGTGTCTCATTAATATAACCTTTGTTTTCCTAAGTATCATATGTGAATGAGAATAGTGACAAACACGTCATGTTCTTGGTATCATGACTTGAATATGTTGAAGTTCAAAAGTTAGTGTACATTTGCCCATTTAAATTTTTTACTTTTCTTAATCTTTTATAGGTTAAATATCCCAAGAAATCAAAATACATTTATCATACGAGAGAGTTGCCCCTCTCAAACGCAAAGGAAGATTGGTGTCCTACAACCTCTCCAAATGTTGTAAATGGTTGTCATTGCTCGTGGGGCAGGCGAGATTTGGATAAACAATCACAAATTTGTTTACCAACATGTCTAATGCTTGGTCGGGGCCTCTATTTTCCAAAAATGTTGAAGGGGAGAAGAATGCAAGAACAATTTTGAGAACTTATTCATAAATAAACAAAGAGGAGTTCGTCAACCTAAGTAACAAATACAAACATAAACTTTATGCAAAATAGTCTATTTGCTAGTTTTTAGAGGTTAATTTTGTAATAATTTTAAATTTGTTTTCAATATTTTAGGTGATAGAACCTTTGTTTAGGGTTCTTTATATGGTCAATTGAGACAACATACCAATGGATTTCCTTTCCAAGACCTTGGATAAGGTTAAAGAAATAATTTTGCATTACTATGGTGGAAACAAAAAACATATGAAATCTTTTGGTGCATCAATGATTGCATATGGGTAAACCAACTCCTAACAATACATGCCTTGCTTGGCCTACTCCCTAAACCCACAATTCTACTTCTTTAATACATGTAAAGCTGATGAGGAGGCCATGGCAAGTGTATTTACATGCATTGATAGGATGGTGTTAAATGTGAGGATAAGAGACAAAATTCTTGATGAGTTGGAGGAAAGATTTATTAAATATAATTTACAATATCTTATTTATGAATTTGGCAATGTCTACTCTTATAACATTCATTTTACATGCATAACAATTAATATACTATATTTCATCTATCTATTCAAGGTCTACAAGGGTGCAAAAGTGAGATTCTTTCCTTCAACTCAAGCAATTCAAAAGAGGATAAAACAAGTCAAAAAATAAATAAAAAATCTTCAAAGGCGAGTCATCCATAACCTTGTCCCAACCTTATAGCGGTTATGGGTGTGAATGCAATTAAGCACCTCATAATCTTGTCTTTGTTTGGTACAAACTTTACCTTCAAACTAGAAAGGTGAAGGGCATTTTGCATGATTCCATTGACTTGGATGACATTGATCCTTATGGTGAATGGACTATCAATGAGCAAGATGATATCCTCATTATTGATTAAAATCTTACAAAATTAGCTAAAGAAGCAACAAAATTGAATGCAATGGAGGAAATCGAAGATATTTTTAAAAAAAGAATCTATTATCACTTTGATACTAACATACTTTTTAATTTGAGACCTAAAAAATTGTATTACACTAGGAGGGGAAAGAAGATGATCATATTTTGCTATTTTTTGTCAATTTGACATATCATCATATGTAAACAATTATAAATTTATAATATTGATATACACTTGAAACTATGAAATTTCAAATTTTGAGAGTTTGAGGATCATATGACAAATAGAATATTTGTATTATGACCTATTGATAGTTAAATTGGTAGTAATGTTCTCTAAATGCACTAATTACTTTTTTTTGTGTAATATAACTTTTGTTTTGCTGAGCGAAGTCAAATCCAAATCTTAGGCAAAGTCCTAGTCTTAGGGAGTTTTTATTTGCGTTATTATAAAGTTGTTTTGGGCTGTTAAGTCAAGTTGGGTCTGAGTCTTCAAACTATGATTTTGACAATACAAAATAATTTCCTTAAGATACCCTTGAGCATTCAAGCAATTCAAACATATGAACCCTTAACCAATGGTGCCACATAGAAAAACTCCTTAACTCATGGCATTTTTTAAAATTTTGTAATCTTTTAATTGAGGATAAATATTTTAACAAAATTTAAATAGCTTATATAAGTATTGAAAGTAAACAATCAACGTCCTTTGATTAAGAATTAAAGATTGCAAAATGTTCATTTTGTTAAAACTGCCTAAGACAATTTTAGTCCCATCTCTTTTAATATCAAACCTTTACATTCAGCCAAAAATAATTTTAGTTAGCTTATTATAAATCATTCAAATTCACTAATTTTTAAAATTCTAGGGGAAAAAAATTCTTCAAAATATGTTTTAAAAGGGTACCCTAATACCAACAGAACTCTGTAAATTGTAGAATTTTATAAAAAGCCTCTTCAAAAACATTTTAGGCTGTGACTAATTGTAATGTCGTAGCTAACCAAGATGCTAGGCTTTGCCTTGCAGTTTTATTTGCCGGTAGCGTATGGTGACAAGTAATTGTTATGATAAACTTACTAATTTGTTTAGTGTCAAGTTATGATTGTATTCTTAGTAGGAATTGTATTATTTCATATTCTATGTGATAACGGATCAATTAACTATTTCATAGGTTCTGCATATTTTATGCAGAAATTCGAACTGGGTTATTAAAAAACATGTCATCAACAACAATGTTTCCTGAAAGCCCACAAAATTTTTACAATAATTGTTTTGGTTCTCCTGTTCAACTTTGAACTTGTTCTGTTTAATGACCTAAATGGTTTCATTTCGAGTTTTGGTAGGTGATATTATGGATCAACACCTAATTCCAGAAGCTGATAATGGTTCATTTAGTTTTTCAATATGTTCTGCATTTTTTATGCAGAAACTCAACCTGGGTTCTAAAAAAACATGTCATCAAGAACAATGTTTTCCTGAAAGCCCACAAAACTTTTAAAATAATTTGTTTTGCTTGTCATATTCAACTTTGAACTTTTTCCTCATGACTGGCATGGTTTCATTTCGAGAATTGGTGGGTGATATTATGGACTAACACCTAATTCTAGAAGCCAAGGGCCTATAGGTACAGCTGGTCAAAGCATTGATAAGACAAACTGTTCTGAGGGAATCAAGAGGAAGCAAGATTTTACTGGTGCTAGGCTCAGGCAGTTAGCATAAAATCGTAACTCAAATGCCAAGGCCAACTGGTACAAATAAGCCATTTTTAAACCACAATACTCTTGATTATACTTTTACTGTTTACAGCAAACAAAAAAGAAATTGTATGATCTGATGTTTTTGATGAGCCTATGAATCAAATCCTCCAGACCAGAATGTGCATTGCAGACATTACTTAAAAGAAATAAGTAGGAACTCCTATACACAGGCTTGAGGCAGTCAAGCATTGCCCTCATTATCTCGCATTGCAGTAGCAGTTGAAACCTTGTGCCTATGAAGAGCCCTTCGGTGCTTACGGCTGTGCCTTCTTTGTGGGGTGCCTCCAAAATCTGGACGAGAATCTTCAGTTCTTTTAGGATGGCCAAAGACAAAATCTAGAGGGTCTGCAAGAAAATCTTCTACATGATTACTTCCCTGAATGCATTAAACACATCACAGATATCGATTCTTTAGAAAATTCAGTTCAACTGATATGTTCAGTTTCCTCTTGTTCAAACTAGTTCTGCCCAAAATCTGTTAAAGTGCATACCTGGAATTCAGCTATTCAAATAACCATGCAAGGAAGAAGTGACATCTGATAACTAATATTTAAAAAATGAAGACTTAAAAAACAATACAAGCTCGCATGGGAGAAACAACACTTACAGAGATAGCAGTATTTGTGGAACCTTGAAACTTTTCCATTATTCCACCACCATATTTTACATCATTGATTCTCTGAACAGACCAAGCATCCCCTGACACATTTCTGTGACGCCACCTTGACAATGGTACTTCCATATTTGAATCATCAAAAACTTTCTCTAGGTAGTAATGCTTATTCACAAGTCGCATTCTCCAAGGATTGTTGCTATGCTTGGTCAGCAAACTGTAGTAATTAATCAATCTTAGATGGATTAGAAGCTTTTGCAAGTTTCTATACAAAATGCAAAGCGTATATATTAATATCTCACATGGACCAAGCCACTAAATATGCGTGTGTGTATATATATATATATATATTGAAGATCATACATAGTTGCCAGCTCTCTTTGTAAGCGACTCCCTTCCAAGGAGAGAATATGATCCAGGCATGAATTAAGGGCCTTGTCAGATCCCCACATCCCACTTAGGACAGCTGCAGCTGAAATTCATACCCTCAATTCAGACAAAAAAATTGGGTTTCATGAAGATATCCGTATCGAGGAAGTATCATCTAAATGTTTTATAATAAAAGAAACTAGACTGAATTTGACTACTGATTCATATGTATTCCGAATCTTTACATACAAAATAGGGAACTACTTTCTACCATGCACGCATAAACCAGAATCACCTAGTTTGAGCAGATATATCCATAATCACCTAACTTTAAGCCATTTGATGTGTAATATCTTGTTCTAGATGAAACATTATCTTGCTCTATATAAAACATTTGTCATAGCATAGCCACTAAAACCATACTTTAGGCAGAGAAGAAAAAGATCCATCTCCATACATTTTGGAGGGGGAAAATTAATCGCTGAATTTCTGAAAGCATTTTGAGTAAGCTAACCAATTCGACAAAAATACAAGGCTAAGTACTCCTCACAAGTTGATAGGTATATAGGGTTACAAACCCCAAATTTGAAGTTAAGAACCACATCCCAATTCTTTAAAATCAGAGTTGCAATTTAACAAATATGATATTGGATATGAAGACAGCACAAAAATAGAAATCATAAAATATACTTGTATGTCAAAGGGTATAGAATACAACTTTATATGTATAGTTTATAATATTTATTTTGTTATATTACGTTTGTGTCTGCAATCTAACAAAATAAATACTATAAACTAATTTAATATGTTTGTATATATAACAAAGTTGCATGGACATGGATATGGATACAAATACGGATATGGTATCAGATATGGATACGGCCATTTTTTAAGACCCCCAATATGGATACGGCTGGATAGGTCATTCATAAAAAATACATACACATATTTCTAAGTTATTCGAGGAGATTTTCATTACTTCAAAAGCAATATAGACACATAATTGCTACATAAATAATGATTTGATTTAACATTTTACAATATGCAAAAATAGTAGAGTTGCATTGGAAGATAACCCAAAAAATGGGTCACTAAAATAAAAAAACATTTCATTTGTCTTTCTCATTTGGTGTAGGTTTTGTTTATACCATTTTTTTTTTTTAATATGCATGAATGAAGTTCTTTAAAATTAAATTTAGGAAGATTTACATCAAATTTTTTTAAAAAATCAAATCACATAGTATCTAGCATGGTTGGAAATCAAGGATTTTTGGGCACACGTGGGTACAGTATTCAACGTGTGCTCGGGCTGTATCGGATATGGGAATGGATACCGGGATATGCGTGCCCAGGGAGGAGCAAAGGAGTTTCCGGCTACTCTGGTATATACTATTGTATTTATATGAAATTTTTCATCTTGTATCAAGTTGTAAATAACAAGAAGTTAGTCATATCTTATTTACGATTCAAATTTTAATTACACAATTTCTCATTTGTCACTTGTAATTTGTTTCTGAGTCTTTGTTGCTAGATAATGTCAATGTTGTCATAATCGATTTTCGCTAGCGCCTATGCAGGGCTTAAGAGAAGTTATTTTTGAGCATCCTAGACAGGAAGGATGCATCAACTCAAGTATAAGAACAGGCAGTACAATACAAAAGCAGAGAACTGAGAAAATGTGTTTGGAAGCAAAGGTGCCTGAAGGTAACTCCAAGTTGGGAAGAGGCATGCTTTCACTTACAAGGCAAATATCAATGAAGACGTAGAATAGTAACACAGTGACAAATCACTGACATAGTGACAAATCAGTGATTAGGAGCACCCATGACAAGCTGATTGTCTGATTGTCAAAATGATATTAGGCCAAAAAGTGGCTGGCCCAAGGACCTTGGGTGAGCCCATGGGGAGGTGTTTGTCACTTTGTCAACACCAAGACATAACAAAAAGTGCAAATAGATGCTTGGGCATGTACCTAGAGGGAAATTTGTCATTTGCCAAATTCAAAACATATAAAAAACACTTGAAAGTTCCCCTAGCGCATTTAAGGAACCTCCATTATCAATTTATCAAGATAGGAAAAGACAAAAGGTGTCTTTCATCCTTTGATCATGCCCATGAGACCTTCATTTTCAAGTTGTCAATTGAAAAATAGAAGGTAAAGGGACAAAAGAGTGTCTAAGGCCCCCATAAGTTTCTAATTGTCATTTTGTCAAATATGAAACATGACAAAAGTGTTTTAAGTCATTCAAGCAAGCCCTAGAAAATTTGATGGTCAAAAGATTACACTGAGACATGAAGCAAAAGCACAAGCATGCCTTACAAGGAGAGAGTAGAGGGGAAAAGTGAGGTTTGAAATAGAAAACCAAATTTTCAAGTTTCTAAAACTCTTTTCTTTCATTCTTTCATCTCATAAAAGTGCACTGCCAAGAGAAAAGACATTGTAGAAGAACTTGGAGAGTTTGAAAGTGCAGACTGGAGCAAGAAGCACCAGATCTCTCTCTCTCTCTCTCTCTCTCTCTCTCTCTCTCTCTCTCTCTCTCTCTCTCATGGCTTGCATAGATTGCTTGGAGGATTGGATTGTGCTTGTTGAAGGAGTGCTACATTATTTGAACAAAAAGGAATTGGATTGCTTGCTTGTTGAGGATGTGTGAAGCAAAAGAGAGCTCTCATTTTGTGTGAGTTGCTTGGAAACGAGGTAGTTTGAATGCAACTGGTTATTCTTTAAGTTTGATCAAGCCTACACTAGGTAATTGCATATGATCTCATTACACAAGATATAAAAAAGAGATTAAATTTAAGCATTCTTTATTGAATATTTTAAATTTTTAAAATACACTTTTGCACTCTTATGTTGTCAAACATTTCTCTACAATTGTATGTGATTGCAAAAAAGGGATGTTGGGCATTTTTAGAAACAAGGGTATTGTTCAATTTTTTTATTTTCTTGTTTTTAAATTGTGTTATCAGATCTGCCAGGGTACTGACCAGATCTAGGCCTGGTCAAAAAAAATTGTGAGATCAAGATTAAAAAAAACTATTGTATTATTTTAAAATTTTGTGATTGTAATGATCATCTTGCGCATATATAATGTATGGTATAATATTGAAATTTCGAACCATCAATTGACAATTATCTTATCACTATAATTGATCAATGATGAAGTATCATACTATCAAAGATTCAAAATATAATATCATATCATGTATCAAATGTATTTACAATTCTATATATTTTTTAAATTTTTTATATATATGTAATATTATACAGCCATACCCAGTCATCCTGTACACAAGAAAAATACATTGTCACACCAACATACTAGAACCCCAAAACCATACCTAACCCCATACCAAAACCAGCAACTTAGATGCTTAGTCATAACTTGTATAGAGTTTTGAGTGCAAGCCATCCAGGAATAAAATAAAAATGCTCATCAACACACCAAATAATATAGTAATCCTCAACTGTTCTTGGATTCACATGAAATGTACATAAAAAAACTGGTTCACCTGAAATATACATATAAAAAAAACCTCAAAAAGAGTAAATATTCCATAGAGCTGATTAGAAAGCTAAAATCTTACCTCCAGAAGTGTTCAATCTACTGACAAGCGTCAATTGCCGTGTAACTGTGAAAGATGAACAATAGATTAGGTTTGAAGACCAAATCAAACATCCAAAAACCCATTCATATCTATGCATATAAAGAGGCTAGGAAGAGTCAATAAACCATATTCAATTTCATATTTTGATTTCCAAACACAGAGGATCAATGTAGTACCAGACAAACCAAGTTTACAAGCAACAAATTTCAAAGTACCAGCTGCAAAACTTAAATTTGCCCTTCAAAATAATAACCTCCCCAAAAATTATATGACCACCACCCAAGAACCTTGGTACCTTTGACAAAAAGGAATTATGCCAAAAAACTTTAACCCTGAATCAAAATAATAATGAAAATATTACCAAACATCTACTCTAATCATCCAACTGAGAAATCAAGGTACCGTATCCTTTTGCTTTCAAGCACATGTTGCACCACAAATGTTATAATCTTTAAAAGGAACATTCCTGTTTGAAACACCAATGTCTCTATATGGTTTACAGAAATGATAAGTTATGTAAACATACATCTATTATGTAGGGACATGTCAGATGTGCAGATACAGTTATGTTCTTGTCTGTAGGAAGAAATCAATACATCAGTCGTATCTAAGGATGCTGCCAGCAGTTATCTGTCAGTTTTGGAGGAACAAAAAATCACAAGTTAAGAATCACTTGTGCAGCCAAATTTATAGGTCAGTTATGCAGCCAACAATTATGGGTTAGTTACTATCAGTCATTCAGTCATTAAAGATATACCAGTTCCAACAAAACATAGAATTTATGCCTACAATTCTCTGAAATTTGTGATGAAATGAAACCTTCCGGCACAATTGATGTTTTGTGAGAAGTAGATCATGAAGATTATTACATTGGGAGCCGATGGGAAAGGTTTAGATACAGATACAACCATGACTCTTCAAATGTAGAGGACATATTTAAGCAGAATTATTATTTCAAAATAAAAAGGAACATGAACAGCAGTAAATTGCACACAGATAAAGCCAGAGACAAGTGGAGATGAGAAAGATTTCATGATATTGCTTTAGGTTCTGTTGTTGTATCTTAGGGAAAAGTGGATTGAATACAGTTCTAGCAAACCTTAAAAAACCTAATTATCATGAAGAAGCCTGTCAAATACGTTCATGTGAGGATATGTATTGAAGATGTACCCTCAATTGTTGTCAAAAAACTCACCAACTTGTCTAGTCACTAGCAAATAGTGTATCGTAACTGGGCCTTTAAATTATCTGTTTACTCACAAGCAACTACAAGTCCCTACTGTTAACTCGCATATCTACACCCAGAAAAGGCTGCCTATAAAAAACCAGTTAAAACTTGTCTACCCTTACCCATGAGAGGTCAATGGCTTAAAAACAGCCAAACTCTCCAAACCACTACCCATGCCTATAAATGGTCCTAACTAAAAACTATCAAAACTCCCCTACCTGTGCCCAAAACAGTCAAAACTTACCTGCCTTGCTGATTTTTTTCTCTTATGCTCTCAACTTCTTGAGTCTCATTGCATCGATTTTCAACTGATTTGAACGAGTCTCAAGAGACATCCGACCAATTTGATGGATTTCTTAACTGGATTTGAAAGGTATGTAACTCTCAGGATATTTTTGGATTTAGGGTTTTTACTATTTTTCAATCTTACACTATGATGCATTCCCTATAAATTTCCAGCCGCTCTTGTCCCCAGGACATTTTGGGAATATGGGGATGGCTAGGAAATGTCCCCAGAGCTCTCCAATCAGAAAATTATAGGAGGTATTCCAGAAACATAGGAAACTGGCATGGGATGGCCAGCCATCCCTTATGGACCAGTAAGAATTGGATATTGAATTCACATAAAATTAACCAGATACCTGTGAAAGTGCTTTTACATGTTCTTCCATTGCTTCCAAAAGCATATTTTTAAAAGCTCCATTCATTGATGCCAGATTAGCAGCTACAGATGCAGCATCATAACCTGTAATTATTGACTGACATAAGCTTTTTGTTTGAAGCTTGAATTTGAATCCAACATCAGATCTGTTCTAACAATGATCTATTTTGTCCATATTTAACAGAAGAATTGGATTTATTCATGTCTAGCTGAAAAACCATTATGTCATTGACCTTCGGTCTTCTAAGTTGTGGTATGTGTATGGAACTACCATTAACAGGTAGTATCAGTACAGATTCCCTGTCATTCTCGATATCAAACTTATGTCACCCCAAACTACTTTCACATTCTTGTGCAGTCTTATCCAATGAGCTTTCTGGAACAGCTCACAGAGCCACCTGAACAGATGTAAGATCATTTTCTTTAGCATCATTGAGACATGTTACGAATAATTCAGCATCCATTGTACAATTATAGTGAATGCAAGACCTGCTGTGTACAAATCAGGTAAACAGTGATCATGCATGATCCAGTGTACCATCATTGTTTTCACCTTTAATTCAGTTCGCATGCTTGCAAGACCTAGTGCACTAGCCTATTGCTACTTTATCCATTTATCAATTCCTGAATACTCAAGGAGAGACAGATAAAACAACTTTGTATGGCTATTGCCCGAAATCACATATGAATTTTGGAGTTAAGCCAATTCACTCATCTTGTTTGAGATATTCCAATATTTTTGTATTGCAGTAAAATTTCAAAAAAGAACTCACAAATCTTGTACCTTGTGCCCGTAGGACCTTTTACAAAACCTGATTCAGCTCTAATGTTATGTAAGATGATTTTATAATGTATATGATAACTGCCTTATCTATGAGTAATTGAAATTTTCTCTGTTTTTTAATTTTCCAATTTTGCATCCCTCTGTCCCATGCTGTCTCCATCCCAAATAGATTGTGGAACATAACTATTTGTTTTCTTTCATTATTGTTGTAGTCAAGCATTTCTAGGGTTTCTATCTTTTATTTTATGTATCTTGTTTTCTCCATTTTCTTCTTTCTTTTAAAGCTAGGGTTTACAAATTTGAAATTTGAAACATGCTTGCTTTTTTATGTTTGCTGAGGTTTGCTAAGGTTTCCTATTTTTCAAGATAGAGATGGCACCCTTAGATAGCCATAGTGGAAGCGAGTCCAAGAATCCTATTATTAGGAAGTATGGCACACTGAGTTCAGAGGCAAGACTGGTGGTGTGCAATTATTGCGGCTTTCAAATAAGAGGAAGCATTGATCACCTCAAATATTACCTTGCACAAATTTCTAGCCATGATGTGCAGATGTATAATTCAATAGAACTTAAGGTTATACATGAGATAAAGACTCTCCTTGCTAACTATGTAAAGGACAAAATAGAAAATACGATGATAATTAAGACAACTACGGCTGTGATGAATCCTACTCCCAGATTAGAGACTAACTTAGTAAGCCCTTTGCTAGCCCATAGAGGTAGGGCCCATCCATTGTAGAGAGTTCTAACTAATTGCATTTACAAGTATTCTTTGTTCTTTTGTAATGTTCCTAGTGTGCAGCCTTTGCTTGCAAGTACTACTTATAACTAGGAGAAACATCATGAGACAAGGATGTCACCTACAAATTTTTGGTATTATAACATACAATTCAATGTTGTGAGGAACCCATATTAAAAATCGTTGGCCAATGCATTGGTTGTCAAAAAAATTTCATGGCATCTAATCCCAATGTATTGAATAGACTCTAGTTGAAGGAAGTCATGAAACATAGAGTGGTGATAGCAGAAGATCAAAAAACAATTTGGCACAAAAAGGGCTGAAATATTTTGTTTGACTTTGAAAAGATATAAGGAGCAACATATTAGTCAACTTTCTAGTGGCTTCTAATGGCTATTTTGTGTTCTTGAATTCAATTGATGCCTCTCACAGAATTAAAAATGCTAAGACTTTGTGCAATATCAGGAGTTTCTAACATCCCAGCACCTTGCCCTTCTTGCTGATCTTTAGCATTCGCCCAAACTTTTCGCAGACTATTCTCCCAATAAAACCTGCCAATATAACTTTTAACATAAGCCCTAATGAGTGGATTTCCTATGCTTTCTCTCTTTACGATGTGCCTAACTGACCCATTGTCATGGTCCCTACTTCACTACCAACTTCTACCATTTCCTCCACAAGTAATGTTTAGACAGTCATTCTAAAGTGAGGTACCAATAGTGCTGCTGATTGTTAAGGCCTCCAAGCTGAATTTATCAAATATGATCCGGATTTTTTTGGCCTCCCCTTCAACAAAGATTTTCAACAGAGTTCTTTGTTCAAAGTTTCCCTGATCTTGGTCTCAACATAAATTCATTCTATTCATGGCTCTAGGAATCTCTCCAATCCTAGCAACTATAGGACTATAATGATTGGTCATACATTTGTCAAACTTTTTGCCACAATGTCAGACATGCAATTTTTTTACGAGTACCTAGAGAAAGGTAATGTTTGAGCTTGTGGGAAAGCTAGCTTCAAGGGAGATTATCAAACCATTGACCACATATTTACACTCTAGGCTATTGTTGAGAAGGCTCACCACTGCTCTTCCATAGTCTTTTGTTGTTTATAGACTTCTCAAAGGACTTTGACTCAATTGGGAGACACTTGCTTTTCCAACAAAAACATGATGTCGGCATTTTGGATTCTCTCATTAGCATTGCTTGTAGGCTTTATGAAATTTATTGGTCAACTTCATGCTTACAATATCTTCAACTTAATGAGGAGAACAATTGGGGTCAAACAAGGGTGTCCTATCTCCAACCCTCTGTAACATCTACATTGGCAAGTTGGTGGAGCTTCTTTGACTACATACTCATATGGATGATAGTTGCAATTTTACATGAGGGGTTATTGCTAATCTATTTGTTGATGATATTGTTCTTCTCTCTCATTCTGCCAAAGGATTGCAACAACAATTTGATGCCCTGGCTCGCTTTTGTTACTTTCACTAGCTTGTGGTCAACCTTAATAAAACTAAATTCATGATTTTCAACATCTCCAAACATCTTCTTTCTAGATTCTAGTTATTTCACAAGGAAGAAACCTCGGAGATCACATCCACTTATACATACTTGGGGGCCCAATTGTCTAGTCCCTCCAACATGAAGCCCACCTCACATTCATGTATTTGGAAGGGATATGCCTCTCTCTATCTTGGAAGGTCAATATTTATAAATCCACTTCCAATATATCCCTTCAAAGATATGTCTTTTTGATATTATCATCAAATCTACCACTTTGTATGGCCTTGATGTTTGAGGGCCTAGCTTGGGATTCGTTGATTAGGCCTATGTTGAGAGAGTCCAAATAATTCTCATGCTACAATGCATTATTACATGTTCCTCAAAACATTGTCCAACCTAAATTTGTTGCCTAACTACAGCGTCTTGAGGCTACCTACCAACTTGATTTCTACATACACAAACTTAATCCTGTGGAATATTTCACTTCTATTTGTGACAAATATCTATACTTAACTCTTCATGCTTCCAAGAGGATTGCTTCATTAAGCCTATTTTGGCACTATCATTGTTGGTACACTGATACTAGCTCACTCCTTTTTGCTGGCATCAATATTGATAAACTACCTCCTTTCATGTATTCCTTGGATGCTCCTCCTTGCTCCTTCCTTTGAAGGGGACCATAACAAGACCAACTATAAGGGAGATCTACAAGCAATACATCCAAGTCACATGGAAATCTTGTGCCACTCAGCCCAAATCTTTCTTTCTATGCCAAGCATTTTTTACAAGTGGAGGACAGTGTTTACATCGTCCGCACTATCTCCAGCGTCATTGATCACATGGCTTGAGGATTACCCTTGGAAAAATGAGGGTGTGTTCCCAACAACTATTGTTTGATATAAACCACCAAATTCCTTGATCTAACTAGATTTGTAATCATTGCTCTCTACATGAGGTAGACACCAAGAAACATTTCATCTTCAAATGCCTACTATGAGAACGGAGGGAGATGCAACTGGCTCTCTAAGGACTCAAGAACAATCTTTCTACTTTCTTCAAATATCCAGCCCAATGGTGTTGAGCCTTTATCTTTGGGAAGCCATCATTGGTTAACACAAAACCTTACATAAGGCCTCTCAAGATTCTAGCGGCCCCAGGTTGATCACCTCCTTGGAACACATCTAGGAAACTAGCAACTCTAAATGGCCTTCGGATACCACTACTCTTATCAATGTAGATAGACTTGTGAGCTGACATCTCTCACTTCTACCTCAACATGTTCATCCTCAGCAACGCGGTCCTATGTTTCTGCTCATTGTTCATAGACATTATAATATAAGCCTTGTAATGCACTAACTCATTGTCGTGCTTATTCCTATGATGTCCCCATCCTATACATGAAAACCCATCTAGCATCAAATACATGTGTGGTCCTGGTGTAGCAAACCTTGGCCACTTTCAAGTAGTTAACAAGTAGATATAAGAATTGTACATAGTAATTAGTAGCTCAAGCAATTAGATTTGCATATCAATAAAGACTTTAGCATCAAGATCTTATTGAGGAAAAATCGTCTTATTCATAAGACTTCACGATTTTCCTATCAAGCATCAAGATAAAGATGCAGAAGTAAAGCACAAGAGGTTTGACATGCTATCCACCCATTCTCATGATCAAGGAATGAAAACTTCAAGAGTATTTGGTTTCATCAATATCAAGCATACAATATATTGAGCCCACTTGATGTCAAGTATGACAACCTTGCTGATAACCCATCTTATACACATATAGATCATGACCTTATCATCAATTACAATGAAACCTATGAGATCAAAATAACAACAGTAAATCCATAATCTGATTTGTCAGTAAATCCATAATCTGATTTGTCCATAAGATGGTATCCTATCATCATCAAGACAACATGAAAAAAGTACGATAGCATGGATATAGCAATACTCAAGGATCATACTATTAATGCCACACAGAAACATACATATCGTAGCAGCAGTTCATGAGGAACTCTTATATGCATCAATCATATACATGAAGACAAATCTTTATTGGTATCATCACCATAACATTTATCCATTATATCGCTGTGTAATGACCCCGATCATATAAATAGAAGACCATCATAATCGGCCATCAATCATTATTGTGGGAGGAAGATTTATCATATATGAATACAATTCATATTGATATCATCATATCATCCTCATGGTGGAAGAAGGATCAGCAGGTCGATGAATATATCATTCATTAAACAAATCCAATCAGCGAATGATTAGTTAAGAGGTGATCACTAAAGGATTAATTAATCCTTATCAAAGGATACGATTAAGAAATAAGGAAGAGATGCGATTTAGGGAAAGGTATGTCCATTGCCAATCCAAAGATGCAACTCTTCAATCCCACAAGATATTTAATGAGGAACGAACTCATTCCAAGGGATCATCGGAATTTGCCTTTTACTTCTATTCATATCATTTATTGGATTGGCTAAATTGAGCACCTGCCTCTTTGCATTAATCTGGTTGCATACATTCAAGGAGAAATCAGGAACAGCACCAATATATAATTGCATACTCATAAAGATAAATCAGGAACAACAAGATACATAATCACTATTAACGATATAAGCAGATTGAAGCATATTTCTTAGTGCTATATCAGAGATAGCTATCAGCAACATTGATTACACAATTCATATTGCACAATTCCTATTGTCATAGCAGAAGTGCAGATCAGATATAGAACAAGACACCTCCTTGCATAGATCTAATAGATATATCAGAGATAGCAGTGATACTCTATCCTATTGATTAGTAAAACATCATATAACATCACATTATAAGTGGTATCATAATCTATCATTCTTGTAATTAAGTAGCATCAATTATCATCATTTTAAGAGGTATTAGAGTCTTGTTGGAAAGAAGTCTCTTGCAATTGATTCATAAGTTAATTGTTCCCTTATTCCCTGAGAATATACATTAGGGAACATTACAATTCATCAAAGGCAAACTGCATAGGATTCGTCACCCTTTTGTCTTAATTGAAACTTATCAAGGGGTTCTTGACTTACTTTCATATGGAAAAAGCTTTTCCCTACCAGATACTACTTGTTACCTTTCTTTGTAACACAGCCTCTAATATGCATGTATAAGATGCCTAACACCAATCCACAAATATCAAGAGAAATAATATGCAATAACTTAGTGACATTTATTTCTACTTCTTGCTGCACCCTACACAAGGAATATGGATTAATTTGTTCAAACATATTCAAATGTGAGTGGAGCAAGAGAGCCTAGACGTCGGGCATTGAACACCAAAATCTAAATACGAGGAGTGGAGCATTGGTACCTCAAACAAATTCAAAAAGTTGGAAGCTGAAATTGAGAATGTTGATAGTGAAGATTGGAGCTTTATATCTCTTATGCTATAAATTGTCAAAAGTTGAGAAGAGTTATTAATTTTTATGAGCCAACAAAAATTCAAATTTGTCAAACGTGAAGCTCTTAGATAGTGAAAAGTTAGAGTGATAAAATATACTAGCAAGAAGTAAGATGTTGGAAAAAATTAGATGCCAATATTAATTTTGATGTACCAATATTAGAAGGAATAGTCATGACGTTGGTTGTCAACATAAGATAGTCTACCATTCAAGTGTTGGAAATCAAGAGTACCAAATTGGGCACTGCAAATTGCTCTATGAATTAAAAAATTTATTATGTCAAATGTTACCATTTTAGTTTGGCTATCCAATCTTTGCTCCATTTGGAGTTAATGCCCCCATTTTTAAGGGCTTATCAATTTGTTCAAGTTCTTTTGAAAGAGAATTTACTAAACGAGTATTTTTATCTGAATCCAAATTTAAAGCAAAGTTGATGGGTAAACAAGCACATCACATTAGACTAGAGATTGTGAAGGGTAAAGGTACCTGTTGATGTGTTTTTTTAGGCACATGCGAACACATAATAAAATACCCAAAAGTATCTTATCCTCTCTTGAACAAAGTTACTCAAATGCTGAAGATTAGCTTAAGGATCACTTGAGACAACTCCAAGGTTTATAAATGTCAGGTCTTGACATGTGGATAAGCACGAGTGGTCGTTGTGATTGTTGTTTCATCAAGGGGCCTTTCGCATGAAGAGACTTACGAAGTGTTTTGCGAATGATATGCAATGAAGTTTTTTCCTACTACTATGAGATGTTTATCAAAAAAAATGGCAAAAGATGAGGGCCAAGAGGTACTAAGCTATCCTAAGAATAGATGGATGAAGGATGATTTGAGTGAAACTCTACTAGTCTTAGTATCGCCATACAAGAACAACTCCACCAAAACTAGTGCAATCTTCTAAGGGGATTTGAAGATTTTCAAATCATTACTAAGCATAGACACCATCACCTGAATGCATATCCATGATTAAGCAACAATTGAACTTAAGCACTTTCAAGGATTCCAATTGACCACCCAAGGCGCACTTACAATCAGCAAGAGGCTAGTGGTATGGATTAGGAGCTTCACAATAAATCAAGTACAACATTCCATCATTCACTCTAAAGATTTAAACTAATATCAAAGATTGATTTGAGAGGATGAAAAACCATGCAAGAAGCTTCAAAGATTGAATAAAAACACCATAACTTCAATGTTTTATTAATCCAAAAGCAAAGTAACAACAATTCTTCAAGTCCTCTTATCTCTCTTAAACTCTATCTCTTATAGCTAATATCTAATATCTAATCTCTCTAACTAATATCTAACCTTCTAACTCTTTACAAATGAAATGAGTGGAGTTTATATAGTACTCCCAAATACAATGAAGGGCCAAGATCAAATGAAGATCAAGGGCCAAGATTTTGCCACCTAAACCCTAATTAGGGTTTGATACAAATGAAACACACAGAAATAGAGGAAGCATCCTCCAATGAGAAAATGAATTGCCAAGTAGGATCATAACAAACTGTCTTCTAGAATCTTGTTTCCTTTCTTCCTTTCCCTTTTGGCATATTCAATGAATCTGGTCGTTATGCCTTCTATCTAATAATCGGAACTTTTGGTGGAGTCTTCGATTGTTCTTCCATGTGCATGACCTCCTCGAAGGCTTTGACGATAGCATTCTCCCATTCAAGTTCGAGCTCTTGTGTCTTGTTGGCCAATACACGAGTTCAAGCATATCATCCAATTGCCTTCTGGTGATCATTCCATCAGTCCCATGAAAGATAACTCTTACTCTCTCATCCAATTCTTTGGCTTCTATAATTATCCCAAGATCAATCTTCCTCTCCAAGACGATATGTGCTACTTCTACTATCTTAGCATGAATATGAGGCATAATATCTTGAACATGATTGCACCCATTTCCAATATCTTCAAAAAGGATCTTCTTTGTGCGAAGTACACTACTCCATTGTAGAAAGCATGGCGTAGATCCTTCTCTTCTTATTTTCTCTCTTGATAAGACTTCCCTGGGTGGTTTCCTTATTACTTGCAAGACTGGAATGATAACATCTCTAGTATGAGCAAATGCTTCGAAGACCTCTATGAGGGCATGAGTCCTTCCAAGGACTTTTATGACTGTATCAAGTGTCTTCATTATACCCTTCATGAACTTGCTAACTTTGGTATATGAGTCTTTTATCCATGTGTCCATCAGTTGTGTTGAATTCCTCATCTTTTCCATATGATCAACTGATTCCGCAGGAAGCAAGGGTGGTGGTGTAGCTGTTGGACTCTGTCGTCTCAATGGTTCCTGGAATTGTTGGAAGTAGTTTCTCCACGCACATATCTCCTTTTCCAACCTTTTATTCTTCTCTACTTCTGACTAAGCATATCATTAATTGCCTTCAATGAATCATTTGCATCACCTATAGCTTGCTCGGAGGCGAGTGGTCCCAAATCAATAGTCTCCATACCGTATTCATCTATTGTGATTTCACCTTCATACTTATCAACCATTGGAGTAGCTATTTGTTGTTGAAATAATAGCTAGTTTGGATCAAATATAATTATATAAGTATTACTTGTATTGGGCTGGACCCAAACGCATTATGTAGCTTGTAATTTGGTCTGGCCCTATAATGGGCGATGTAACTTGTGAATAGGGCTAACCCTATAATGACTAATGTAACTTGTAAATGAGTCTAACCCTATAATGGGCATTGTAACTTGTAAATGGAAATAGGGCAGACCCTATCACATGTAACTCGGAATTTATATTGGTCCGACCCTATAGTTGTAACTTGTAATTTTGGGCGCCAAAATTATGAATGTATGCAAGGCCAACCTAAGTCAATCTAGGCGGACAAGTCACCTATATATACAGATCATTCTTACATCAAATGCATACACTGATCCAGCGAATTGTCTCCACTATTCAGCAAATTATCTCTGCACATATTCAAGCGAATTCCTTCAGCAAAGCAGCGAATTTGTACCTTCAGCAAGTGACCTGATCAAAGGGGCAGCAAACTCACTTTCAGGGACAGCGAAGGTGTTTTTGGGGCAGCAAATCATCTTCTCAGTCAGCGTGCTGTCAAGTGGATGTTTCACACCAGCAGATTGCTTTACTTCAGATTGCTTTACTTGATTAGCTAACCATCTACAGCAAGGATATTCATATAAGTTTGCCCTAGCACTGTCATACTGCTGTATGCCCTAGTTTGGATTATACTGTGCTGATATATTGCTTCAAGTGTCGAAGCAAAACTTGTAAGAATCATACTGATTTGGTCTAATACAATCTAAGATTTTGATTGCTGGGTTTTTCACCTCCAAGAGGGAGGTTTTCCCAGGGTACCCTTGTGTTCTGTGTGTTCTTTGTGTTGATTTTCTGTCATTGCTATCTAAATATAGCAGTCTGATTCTAAAATTAACATTTGTAACTTCCAAGAACCGAATCATCTCTAATCACTTTAGACATCTTCGTAGCTTTCTTTTTCTCGGTGACCTCTCGAGTCCGACTTGGAAGGCTTCCTATGTCATATGTTGGTTCTTCATCAACTACTATCACCTCTCTGGCTAGCCTTTCCTTAAGCCATTCAGGAATAGAGGATCTCCATTCTTGAACGTGTGTTTCTTCAAACGTCTGCTCATCTTTGGGTGGAGAGGTGGTTTCATCATTGTCTTCTTCTTCATCTCCATCGATCTCTTGAATGTGAGGAGTGAGATCTTCTTGTTCTTGTGATGACTTCTCTTTGCTTTTATCATTGTGTACTGCAGATTCCATTGATTCATTTGCTCCTTGACTCAACTCCTTATCTACCCTTTGTTCTTCATGCCTTTCATCTTGATTGAATTCTTCTTCATGTCTGGAGGAAGGATGACTGGAACTTGATTTATGCTTCTTCCTTGATGACTCTTTTTCTCCAGGATCATCTTTTCTCTTCAAACCTATTGTGACCATCTCACACATCGCCCCATCAAAATGGGGACCCCTCTCTTTTTTGGGTCTTGCTTTCTCTTTGCTTAGCTTTTCTCTGCTTGTTAGGTGTTTTGAGTGAGTTAGTGATGGCCTAGGTTAGGTAAGTTAGGGTTTCCTTCGTAGAGCTTGCCTAGGGTTCCTTTTAGGGCCAAGTCTGGCCTAAGCTTGGGGAGGTCATTATTCTCTGCCTAGGATCCTGATGTGAATTTTAACAAGACCTTGCCTTAGAAAGTCGGAGAATGTATATTTTGTAGAGGAAGTCTTGAGAGTTTGAGTCTAGATGAGTCAGGGTTGTGAGTTGTTAGGCCAGAGTCTTGTCTTCTGTGCAGTCTGAGTTGGTGTGATGAAGCGAATAATCAAGGTGTAGGCACGAACGACGAAGGCTAGCAAGGGCAAGTTTGGAGGAATGTCATTGTGAGAAATAGATTTGAAAATTTGAGGGAGAGTTTAGAATTTGAGCCTAAAAAAGGAATTTCACTCCTGACCCTTCCAAAGGGTCCAGAGCGAATTTTCCTAAGAACCTCTCTTGGTCCTAACTTGGACTATAACCCTGGCTTCCAGGCTTCAATTGAATGAAGAATGATCAATCCATGTCATTGGAATGAGTTGCAACAATTTTGGATGAGGAATTTGAGCCGAAAAGCAAATTTCGCTCCTAACCCTTCCAAAGGGTCCAGAGCGAAATTCCTCCTGAGGTCATGTACCTTCCAAAGGTACCTAAGCGAAATTGTTAAGATGTCCTTTTGATCCATCATTTTGAACTAGACGCCCCTTTAAGGTGATTCGTTAGCATGTCCTACGATGAGGGCAATGTGAATAAGGATGAAGTTTAAGTGTTCAATTGATGTCCAAGACTAATCCCTAAATTTCGCTCCTGACCCTTCCAGAGGGTCCAGAGCGAAATCCTCCAAAAGACCTAATTCTTCACTAGAGACATTGAATGGTGGTCATGCATGGTAAGGAAAAGATTCAAAGTCAAGTCTAAAACAAACCTAAGTGAAAACGGATGTGAATTAAGCCTAAAAGAGCAATTTCGCTCCTGACCCTTTCAAAGGGTCCAAAGCGAATTTCTTCATAAAGCATTATACCTCGCTCAAACCTTTGAACTAATTCATTCCCAAGAGTTTTTGAAGGCGAATTGACTTGATCTTGATAAGGTAGGGGTGAAAAGACAAGTCCAAGGCAAGTTGAGTGTAAATTGAGTCTGGAAAAGCAAAATTCGTTACTGACCCTCTCAAAGGGTCTAGGGCAAAATTCATCTAAACTCCTGACCCTTCCAAAGGGTCCAAAGAATAATTCCTAGAAAGACTCTCTATTTCACCTAATGCACCCAAACGAACCTTATTTTAAGCTAAATTGTTGGCGAGTTGACTTGATCGTGATAGAAGGAGGTTTGATAAGTTAAATTCAAGGCAAAGAAAGGATGAATGGAAGATGAATTGAGCTTAGGAAGAATTTTGCTCCTGACCCTTCCAAAGGGTCCAGAGCGAATTCTCCTCAGACACATATTTGTTCCTTGTTTTAATCAAAATTTTTTGTTTCTGGGGCATGGTTGAGGGAGGATTGTTGTATACTTGCATTAAGAAGTGAATTGAAGTGAAGGCAATGATGAATTGAGGCTAAATGACAAAAATCGCTCCTGACCATCTGTAATGTCCCCTTCTCACTAATGACCTTCCAGTGGTCTATTAGCCTATTCCTGAGACCCGTAGGCTAGGTGGAATGAAGAATGAGGGACCAGCATTGATGAAACGAGGACTTACTATTTTTAGTAAGTCAGGGAATGGCCATTCTGGTGTTACTGTCCTATTGAGCTCTCCATGCTTTGCCTCTGGAAGCGAAGATCATGCTTTTCTGAGCATTAGTTCTTGACTTACTATTTTTAGTAAGTGGCAGTGTGGCACAATTCTATTTTTGGCAGTAGACAGGGTTCTGATTCTGCAGCAGTTTTGTGGTAGTCCGGGCTCAGTTTCATCCTAGTTGTGATAATAATCTGTACGGGAGTCATTTGCGACATAATTAAATATTATTTCCTTATCCTAAGGTTAATATTTAATTAATTTGATTATTGGCTACTGGTTTATTAAATTTGGGATTAATGCCTATTTTATCCTAAGTTTTTGGTGAAATTCATGTGTACTATGGGATGTCGAAATATTTTAGAGGAATATTATTTCACATTGCATCTCCATTATTTACCAAGTGATTAACGTGGGTCCTCTCCCTTTTGGCGTGAGTTTTGACTTGTGAAAAAAGTGGCGCTACACTTGGGTCCACATGTAGTGGAATGAAATGCAAATGCAAGGTGTTGAATTTGGAGGAACTGCATTTGGGTTTGAGGAGTGAAGTTATAAATATGAGACTTGGGCTCCCATTTGCACAATCTATGAAAATTGCATCGTTATGCTGCCGGTTTGGCGACTGAAAATCTGAGCTTCGAAGTATGGCTTCCTAGCTAAGTCTCAGTTTCGTACTTGCAAGATAGTACCTAGCTGTGTCCTTGTATTCCCAGTGCTGTTGGTGAATGAGTTGCAAATTGTGGAGTGTTCTATGTGGGATTTGAGTGTTTTCTGGTTGCTGGTCGCGAGACTGCTGAAAGTATATTTTGCTCACACCTCTTAACCAAGCGACTCCATCATTCTGGGTACCGGCTCATCGTTCCTTCCTAGCCATGGCAATACATTGTGTAAGTTTTTAGCAAGTTTAATTGAGCAATGATTTTTCTAGACAAAATCGAACTTCCTAGGTCTAGCGTTGGATTTTGTGCTTGCATTGGGATGTGTGCCAATTAGTTGTTGGGTTGTTGGGGTTGTAGCTTTGATTGGTTGCTGTTGTGAGTGAATTATGGTGAGTTTGGGACTGGTTTGAGTCAAATTGGATGAAAAATGAGGGAGTTGTGAGCATTTGGGTGTTTCCATGGGCTGATGTTTTGTACTTTCAGCTTGCAGATTGATTGTAACAGAAAATTATATTCTTGTTGTAGAAATCTGCATTACTGTCCTTCTTTCATCTCTAATTTTGTAAGGTTGTTTCAGTAGTACTGATCAACCATTCTTGTTGTCCTTATTTTGTAATTCCCACTGCATAAGTGGAAGAGGCTGGCTTAACCGCCTTCTTACTTTGAAATTCAGTTTATGTACTCAGTCCTCCCACTGAATATGTGGTCGAGTGATAAGTTTAATGCAATTGTCCTCCCGCTGAAATATGCAGTAGAGTGATAGTTTAATGTAATGTCCTCCCGCTGAAGTATGTGGTAGAGTGATTGAATTTCTGTTTCTTGTCATTTTCCCTTGGCCGGTTTACCACCAAGAATTTGGTTTCTATCCTGTTGGATAAGCAGAAGGGGCTGGCTTGTCGCCCAGGCATTGTAATTTCAGTTTGATTATTGTTGCTAACGATCCCCGGAACACCGTATGCTCTCACCCTCCCAGACTGGGCTCTCGGTGAACAAAAGGTGGAAGGGTTCCCTTTCAACAGTTTGGATTATTTCTCTAACCTTAACGGGTTGTGGTGATTGCTTGTATCTCTTATTGTTAAAAAATCAAAAAAAAAAAAAACTGGGATACTACAGTGGTATCAGAGTTGGTTTTCCTGCCAGCCTGTGAGAGTCAGTGGGTTCAGAAGTCTCCATGAGTGACAGAGACGTCAGATACTACAACAGAGAGCAGAAGAGACAGCAGTTTCAGGTTCCGATAGTGCCGGAAGAGGACACTTTCTCAGAAGTACTGAGAAACAGAGGAAAGGATTTAGATACTTCAGATTCAGTGGATTCAATGGCAGATAGGACCACAGACCGAATGAAGCACCTGATAAGAAGGCAGAGAGACAATTTGCTGCCATGATGGACATGATGTCCCTACTGCTGGCCAAGCTTAACCAGAATGTTGTTGGGACCCCTAATCAACCCAACAATGGTCTGGAAGCCAGCACTTCTAACGCTCCTGTGGGCAATGGGAACGGGAGTAACAACGGGAGTAACAATGGAGGTTCAGCCCCAAGGCCTTTACAACCTGTCTTTTTGCCAAAAGAAGTACAACAAGCTGAAACAGAGATACCCACAGCTGATGAAATAAGAAACAGCTACATGGAGTATGCTTCCCTTCTTGGTGAGATCCGAGATATCCTAACTCTGGATCAATTCATGAATCAGAAAATGAAGAGAGGAAGGAGGAATGACTACAAGTCTGCTGCCCCAAGAGATTTCCAGCAAGCTCTTGGAATAGTGACCTTAGCACACTTTGATGGAAGCGCTAAGAGTACAGCTAGAGCATGGTTACAAAAGTTGGACAATTACTTGTCCTTGAGACCGATGCCGGAGGAGGACGCCATCAAGTTTGCTACCTTGCACTTGGATGGAGTGGCCCACGAATGGTGGTACCATGGGTTGGTCACAACTTAGTCACCACCTACGCTGATTTCACCAACAAGTTGATTGAGAGATTTGACACCAAGGATCCAGAGGTGAAGTTTAGAGAACTTGCACAACTTAGGCAGCAAGGTTCATTGGACACTTACGTGACTGAATTCCAAAACCTGTCAGTCATGGTGAGTAGCATCTCAGAGAAGCGGTTGGTTGTCCTTTTCACTGAAGGACTTGAAGAACCATTGAGAGCATGGGTCAAAGCTTTTGATCCGCCCCACCTTGGTAGAAGCTATCAAAAAATCTCGAAGCATGTTGGCTGCCCCAAAGAGTAAAACTCAGTCCAAGCCTTTCCCTTTCAGAAAGGACAAGAAGAAGTTCACAAATCAGACCAAGAGGTTCCCTCCGCGTATGGATGATGGGCTCCGTCAAGAGCTCTGGAGAAAGAATCTATGTTATTCTTGCAGAGAACCTTGGGTTCCCGGACATAGGTGCCATGGAAAAGGGAATTTGCATCAGATGGAATGCTATTCAGAAGATGGATCAGATTCTGAAATTTCAGAACAGCAAACTGAAGTTGAGGACAGCGAGTATGAAGAGGCTCCTAAAGGGCCTGAATTTGGGTCAGAAGATAGAGGAGTGGTTGCTCAACTCTCGAGCATTCACAAAAATGAATCCTTCAGAGTTCGGGGTGTGATTAGAGAGCATTGTGTCATTGCTCTCATTGACACAGGTGCAACACACAACTTCATTGATGAAAGGATTGTTGCAAAAAAGGGACTAGTGGCAAAGGAAGTTGAGGGCTTCAAAGTCATGGTAGCAAATGGCTCCACTATATCCTGTAACCGAATGATTTCCAACATGTCTCTGAAGTTGGGAAATCATGAAATAAGAGATGATTTCTTTGTGGTGAGTATTGGAGGGACTGATGATGCAGTCCTCGGGATTCAATGGCTGAGATCTCTTGGTGAGATCACACTAAACCTACAAACCATGGAGCTGGAATTCATGTCTGAAGGAAAGAAGGTAGTTTTGAGAGGAATGTCGCATGGGGGACTTAAAGTTGTATCCTTGAAAAGAATGGAAAGGCTGATCCGCCATAATCAGGTGGAGTGGGCAGCAGAGTGTTTGATAGTGCCTTCCAATCCATTGGAAGACAAGGGCAGCTATTCCTCAGATATTTCAGCAATGATCAAAGATAGAAGCAAGATCATGGTCATGCCCTCAGAGCCACAAAAAGAGCATAGGAACTATCCTGAAGACATACAAGCTTTGATAACCAAGAGAAGCAAGGTGTTCATAAACCCACCTCCTAGCAAACCTCCTGAAAGAGGAGCCGAACACATTATTGAGCTTGAAGGAGCTAAACCGGTCATGACCACTCCTTACCGATATCTTAAGAAGCAGAAGGATGAGATTGAGAAAGCAATCCAGGAATTGCTTGACATGGGTTACATACGGCCTAGCAAAAGCCCCTTTGCTTCGGCTGTTGTTTTGGTGAGAAAGAAGGATGGAACCATGCGCATGTGTGTGGATTACAGAGCCCTGAATCAGAAAACCATCAAGAATCGGTATCCTATTCTGAGGATTGATGAGCTCATTGACAAGCTACATGGGGCGGTGTTCTTTTCCAAGATTGACCTCAGGTCGGGGTACCATCAGATCAGAATGAGAGTGTCAGATGTGGAGAAGACTGCTTTCTGATGCCACTTTGGGCATTTTGAGTTTCTAGTCATGCCCTTTGGTTTGACTAATGCACCTGCTACATTCCAGTCATGCATGAACAAAATCTTCCAAGAACAGTTAAGTTTGTTTGTTTTGATATTTTTTGATGACATACTAATATTCAACAAATCTTGGAAAGAACATTTACAGCAGTTGGATGAAGTGTTGAGTATATTAGAATCTGAATCCCTATTTGCCAAGGAGTCCAAGTTTGAGTTTGAGATGGAAGAGTTGTTCTACCTTGGTCACATTATCAGTGTCAGTGGTGTGAAGGTGGATCCTGAAAAGATTAGAGCCATCATTGATTGGTCTGCTCCCGAAAACATAACACATTTGAGGGGATTTTTGGGGTTGTGTGGATTCTATCGAAAGTTTGTGAAGGGATATTCTCAGTTGGCTGCCCCCCTTACAGATCTCACAAAGAAAGGAGCTTTTGAATGGTCCAAAAAGGCACAAACAGCATTTGAGCAGTTTAAAGGGATCATGAGTTCCTGCCCTGTTTTAGCATTACCTGATTTCACCAAGCCATGTGAGCTACAGTGTGATGCATCTGGAGAAGGTGTTTGTGCGGTCCTCATGCAGGATACGCATCCTATAGTCTTTGAGAGCAGAAAGTTGAGAGGTTCGGAGAGACTGTATTCCATTTATGACAAGGAAATGCTTGCCATAATGCATGCCCTTGCAAAATTCAGGCAGTATCTGGTGGGGAGTAAATTCATTGTTAAGACTGATCACAATAGTCTTAAACACTTCATGCATCAGAAGGATTTAAATGAGAGACAGCAGAAATGGGTGAGTAAGCTGCAGGCTTACGATTTCGATATTGAGTATGTTAAGGGGAAAAACAATGTTGTGGCAGATGCCTTGTCCAGAAGACCCCATTTAAGCTCACTTTGCGAGCTTACTGCTGATTGGAGGAAGTTGTTGCTTGCTGATTATGCCAAAAATCAGTTTGCAACCAGCCTTATAGAAGGTACTTTTCATGATGAAAGGTACAAACTGGTTGAGGGATTGATACTATACAAGGGAAGAATCTTCATAGTAGCTGAATCTAAGTTAAAAGAGAAGATCTTGAAGACTTTCCATGACATCCCCCTTGCTGGTCACCAAGGTTATTTCAAAACATATAGGCAGATCCGGGAGAGATTCTCTTGGAAGGGACTTAAAAGTGATGTTTTGAAGTACATTAAGGAGTGTCATACATGTCAGAAGAACAAAGATGAGCACACTCTACCAGCTGGTTTGTTACAACCCTTGCCTATTCCCGGTCAAAAATGGGAGAATATCTCCATGGATTTCATCACGGGTCTGCCTCAGGCTCAAGGGAAGGATAGTATCTATGTGGTGGTGGATAGACTTACAAAGTTTGCTCATTTCTTCGCCATCACCAGCTCTTTTACAGCAGCACAAGTTGCTGAAGTGTTCTAACGGGAGGTGTTCAGATTACATGGTTTACCGAAGAACATTGTGAGTGATAGGGACAACAAGTTCCTAAGTGTTTTTTGGTAGGAGATTTTCAGATTGTGTGGTACTGTGCTCACTCCAAGCACCAGTTATCACCCTCAAACTGATGGGCAGACCGAGATAGTGAATAAGTGGTTGGAAGGTTACCTTAGAAACTATGTCTTGGAGCAGCAGAATACATGGGTAAGATGGCTTCACCTAGGGGAATATTGTTACAATTCCTCCTATCACATGTCCATTCGGATGTCACCATTCATGGCACTATATGGTTATGAAGCTCCTAGCTTCATAGACTTGGTATTTGGTGATAGCATAACCCCTCAGGCAAAGGATATGATGCAGCAAAGTCAAGATATTTTGAGGATTTTGAGGGAAAATCTCCAGCATGCACAGAATCAACAGAAGTTAATTGCTGATCAGCAGCGAATTAAGCGCACCTTTTAGGTGGGCGACATGGTTTATTTGAGGCTCCAGCCCTACAGACAGTCTACTCTCAAGAAGAGTGGGGTTGAGAAATTGAAGCCTCGATTCTATGGGCCTTTCAGAGTCAACAGAAGGGTTGGAGAAGTGGCTTATGAGTAGGAAATACCAGCAAGCAGCAGGATCCATAATGTATTTCATGTGTCTCCCCTTAAGAAGGCTCTGGGACATAATGTTGTTGCTTCAGCTGAGTTACCTCCGCTTGATGAGGAGGGAGAGTTGGTTTTGGTTCGAGAAGCTATCCTTGAATTCAGGGAACGATCTTTCAGGAGAAGAGTGATCAGGGAATAATTGATCAAATGGAAGAATCTACCAGTAGAGGATGCTACGTGGGAAAATGAGGAAATTTTATTGCATCCAACCTTACAGTTGCTTGAGGACAAGCAATTTTGGGGAGGGCGGACTGTAATGTCCCCTTCTCACTAATGACCTTCCAGTGGTCCATTAGCCTATTCCTGAGACCCGTAGGCTAGGTGCAATGAAGAATGAGGGTCCAGCATTGATGAAACGAGGACTTACTATTTTTAGTAAGTCAAGGAATGGCCATTCTGGTGTTACTGTCCTATTGAGCTCTCCATGCTTTGCCTCTGGAAGCGAAGATCATGCTTTTCTGAGCATTAGTTCTTGACTTACTATTTTTAGTAAGTGGCAGTGTGGCACAATTCTATTTTTGGCAGTAGACAGGGTTCTGATTTTGCAGCAGTTTTGTGGTAGTCCGGGCTCAGTTTCATCCTAGTTGTGATAATAATCAATACGGGAGTCATTTGCGACATAATTAAATATTATTTCCTTATCCTCAGGTTAATATTTAATTAATCTGATTATTGGCTACTGGTTTATTATATTTGGGATTAATGCCTATTTTATCCTGAGTTTTTGGCGAAATTCATGTGTACTATGGGATGTCGAAATATTTTAGAGGAATATTATTTCACGTTGCATCTCCATTATTTACCAAGTGATTAACGTGGGTCCTCTCCCTTTTGGCGTGAGTTTTGACTTATGAAAAAAGTGGCGCTACACTTGGGACCACATGTAGTGGAATGACATGCAAATGCAAGGCGTTGAATTTTGAGGAATTGCATTTGGGTTTGAGGAGTGAAGTTATAAATATGAGACTTGGGCTCCCATTTGCACAATCTATGAAAATTGTATCGTTATGCTGCCGGTTTGGCGACTGAAAATCTGAGCTTCAAAGTATGGCTTCCTAGCTAAGTCTCAGTTTCGTACTTGCAAGATAGTACCTAGCTGTGTCCTTGAATTCCCAGTGTTGTTGGTGAATGAGTTGCAGATTGTGGAGTGTTCTATGTGGGATTTGAGTGTTTTCTGGTTGCTGGTCGCGAGACTGCTGAAAGTATATTTTGCTCACACCTCTTAACCAGGTGACTCCATCATTCTGGGTACCGGTTCATCGTTCCTTCCTAGCCATGGCAATACATTGTGTAAGTTTTTAGCAAGTTTAATTGAGCAATGATTTTTCTAGACAAAATCGAACTTCCTAGGTCTAGCGTTGGATTTTGTGCTTGCATTGGGATGTGTGCCAATTAGTTGTTGGGTTGTTGGGGTTGTAGCTTTGATTGGTTGCTGTTGTGAGTGAATTATGGTGAGTTTGGGACTGGTTTGAGTCAAATTGGATGAAAAATGAGGGAGTTGTGAGCATTTGGGTGTTTCCATGGGCTGATGTTTTGTACTTTCAGCTTGCAGATTGATTGTAACAGAAAATTATATTCTTGTTGTAGAAATCTGCATTACTGTCCTTCTTTCATCTCTAATTTTGTAAGGTTGTTTCAGTAGTACTGATCAACCATTCTTGTTGTCCTTATTTTGTAATTCCCACTGCATAAGTGGAAGAGGCTGGCTTAACCGCCTTCTTACTTTGAAATTCAGTTTATGTACTCAGTCCTCCCACTGAATATGTGGTCGAGTGATAAGTTTAATGCAATTGTCCTCCCGCTGAAATATGCGGTAGAGTGATAGTTTAATGTAATGTCCTCCCGCTGAAGTATGTGGTAGAGTGATTGAATTTCTGTTTCTTGTCATTTTCCCTTGGCCGGTTTACCACCAAGAGTTTGGTTTCTATCCTGCTGGATAAGCAGAAGGGGCTGGCTTGTCGCCCAGGCATTGTAATTTCAGTTTGATTATTGTTGCTAACGATCTCCGGAACACCGTATGCTCTCACCCTCCCAGACTGGGCTCTCGGTGAACAAAAGGTGGAAGGGTTCCCTTTCAACAGTTTGGATTATTTCTCTAACCTTAACGGGTTGTGGTGATTGCTTGTATCTCTTATTGTTAAAAAATCAAAAAAAAATTTACTGGGATACTACACCCTCTCAAATGGTCTAGAGCGAATTTTCATAGGATCCTCATTTTTGCTTCAAATTTGGACTAAATTTATGCCTTCTAGTCTTAACTAGGATGTTATCATGCCTTGGAAGCAATTGAAGGTTGAAAGTGAAGGATTTGAGTCTAAAAGAGCAAATTTGCTCCTGACCCTCTCAAAGGGTCCAGAGCGAAATCCTTAGATGGCCTAATTTCTTGCCAAAAGCATTAAATGGACATCACTTTGAAGGCAGATGAGCTTGATAGAGATGGAGGGAAGACCAAGAAACCAAGCCTAAGAGTAAAGTTGAAGGAAATGGTGAAGGTTTGAGTGCACATAGCTATTCGCTAATGACCCTTCCAAAGGGTCCAGAGCGAAATTCTCTCAATAGGTCCTGTCCTTCCAAGGGTACCCAAGCGAACTTCTTGGATAGATGCCATACTTTCACCTAAAACAAGGAAAGAACATCATTTTGAACAAAATTGGCTAAGTCGGCCTATGAGCATTGATAAACCGGTTTCACCCTTTGGCGCCAAAGCAATTTTTAAATTTTAAAGCAAAGTCGGCCAGCTTAAGAAGGTGTAATAATATTTATTTTTTATGAATAGCAAAGTCGGCTTTTTAAGGGAGAGGTGAAGGCACCTATAAAGGAGAGTTGATCCTAAAACATTCATCATTCATTCAAACAAATTCTTCATTGGAGCAAATTTAAGGAGCAGATTTGAAGAAGCGAATTCCAACAATTAGAAAGCGAATTTCAGGTTTGACAAGTGCAAAACCAGAATCTCCAAAGGGCGAAATCAAAAGGGATAGTGAACAGCAGTAGCTGAACTCATCAAGACGAATTTCAAAGGCAGATTTTATTGGGTGGATTAGTGATTGAGAAGGCAAAAGACAGATCATATAAAGGCAGGTCTTGGCAGATTCAACACTTTTAATCTCAGGCCTGATTCTCTAAAGGACGAACTTGAAGATCAGCAATCCTCCGAAGGTGAATTTGATTTACTTAAGGTGCAGACCTGAATCTTTTAGGAGAGCGAACTTCTTTGAACATCATTTAGGAAGGAGGTAAATTCAATAGCAAGACATTATTTACCCCTCTTTTCAGGTTCATTTCTTTCAAAGCTCAAGATCAAGTTTAAGGTATGTTCAATGTCTAAATTTGGATGAAGATCTGATTTAGTTTAATATCAATTATTTTTTGTAGTTAGGTCTTCATGATTTAGCTTGATTCATATGTGATATCAATTTGAAAATTCGTAATTTTAAACGCTTATCATTTTCATTTTCATATTCAAATTGAAGTTCATAGTATAGGCATAGCTGCTATTTTTTAGGTCTTGATTTAATCATCTTTGTGACCTATCGCTTTAAAACCCTAACTTAAGGTATCTATATAGGTGATAAATGGCAAACCCCAGGGCAAGCGGATCCTCTACTCGGCAAGCCCTCATTAAGGAAGATCAAAGGAGTGACGACTTGGAGACGAGGATCACATCCAAGTGGAGCAATATTGGAGACACCAACTTAGGAAACTTCAATGTGAAGAAGTTTCGAGAAGCACCCTACATCGGCAAGCCATCACCCATAGCCAAGAAGATAATTGAGAGTGGAATCATCAAGGCGGCAGGTTTCCCTCCCACAGTCAGATGTCATGACTTAATGATCGAATGTGTCAGGCACTATGATTCGCATTCAAAGACAATTGTGGCCAAAGATGGGACTATCCTTGCCTATCTCTCAAAGGGAGCTATAAGTGAAGCTTTTCATCTTCCAGAGCAAAGGGATATGATCTACAAGAGCCTAGAAGGAGCCAAGTCTATCTACGAAGATGATCCTGATACTTGTCTGAATTTCGTCAATAAGAATTGGTTGCTCAAGAGTAGGCCTCGCCTAAATAAGATACCCAATACACCTCACAAAATTGATTTCCAAGAAGAATTCAGAGACTTGATAACCATGCTTAATCTAATTGTAGGTGCCTCTCAAGCTTTCTTTTTCGACAGGTGGATGTTCTTCTTTATAAAAGTGATTGTTCAAGGGAAAGGGATGTTCAATTGGGCCAGGATTATCAGTAACAACCTAGATGTGCAGTTGAGGAGGTTAGTCCCTACTAAGTCATTCCACATGACCTCATATGTTATATATTCTCTAGCCAGATGTTTTGAGTATGCGGGACTACCACACAGAGGAGTTGTTGGGAAAGGGCCCGAAGAGATAAGAGTATGTGATTCTTATGCCCAATTGCATCATCCACCTAAGAATTACTACAAGCTAGTCAACGATACTTTCACAATGCATATCACCAGGACACTACAGGGAGGAATTCACCAACGACTGTCTCCAGAAGCACAAGAGCTCGTGAAGAAACATGGTGCATGGTTCATTCAATTTCCTAAATTCACCTACATCAGAATTCATGGATGTCCTTCACCTCCTTATATGTTGCCAAGGTATCCTACGGATAGAGTAGTACTACTTGAAGTGACTAGACAGTTGGCATCTTGTGCTAAGGCATCAAGACATAAGCATGGGAATGGTATCCCTATACCTATTTCACTTGGAAATTCAATAGAAGTTTGTCCTAATTCTCAAGCAGTTGAAGATGCAGAAAAGGAGCTATCTCTCTACTCATTCAGATCTTTTTCTTCGAGAGATAATTTTGATCCTAGTGGTCATATGGAAGAAACAATAGGGAAGAAGTACAAGCATGTATTTCAAGTAGAAGACTTATGGATGAATGTTCAGGATGATATAGAGGTAAAAAGAAAGATGCGCTCTCGATTATCCCTCGATCTCATTAGGAAATGTAAGATCAATAGAGTAGCAGATCAGCCATAGGACAGTGGTAGATATCTTCAATCTTCCTATGAGAAACAAGACAAAGAAGTAAAGATCAATTGGGATGAACAAGAGGTCGTCGCGGACTTGAGAGCATTGAGGGATCCAGTTTTGAGTTGTACTCACAGATGGGTGGATGTCCAACATCAAAAGTTGAAGGAACAAAACATAGCTATGACATTCAACTTGGAAACAAGAACGAAAGGAGGGGCGAGTGCAAGTGAGAACACTTCTCATTCTAAGGGGTCGAAGAGAAAGGAGGGACCTGAAAAGAGAGCATCATCCAAGAAGAAACAAAGAGTAAATCCTGATCATCCCTCTAGTGCTTCTTCTAGACATGAAAAAGAGATAAGTCAAGGAGAGGATCAACGAGAGAAGGTGAATGAGATAGATGAGTCTATGGAGTCCACAGTACAACATGATAAACAAGACAAAGGAAAGACACTTCAACAATCATCAAGTCAGTCTCTTCCTCTCCAAGTTTGTGATAATGATCAGCAAGAAGAAAGAAATGATGATGAAGCGACATCTCCTTTTAGAGGCAAGCGGCCATTGCCTGAGGAAGTGCAAGTAAAAGAAGGAAAATCTTCCATTCCAGATTGGCTTGGAGAAAGGCTTACAAGGGAAGTTGTAGTTGAAGAAGAGGAGCAAGTACTCGATTTGGAAAATCTTCTAAGCAAGTCTCAAGAGGGGATTGAAAAGAAGAAAGCTACAAAGATATCTAAGGTGATCAGAGATGATCAGGCTCCAGAAAGATACAAATAGCTACACCAGCGGTGGACAAGTATGATGATGAGATCATGGCAGAAGAATATGACTTGGAGACATTTGATCTTGGTTCACTTACCTCCGAGCAAGCCATGGAAGATGCGACTGATTCAGTGAGGGCGGTCAATGAGAAGCTAAAAGAGGAGATAGAATAGAATAAAAAGTTGGAAAGAGAGATTAATGCTTGGAGGAATTATTTTAGCCAGCTTAATGAGCCATTAGGGCGATAAGATCTAGTAGTCTCACCCTTGCAAGCACTCCCTCTTGAGTCAATGAATCAGGTAGAAAAGATGAAGAACTCAGCCCGACTCATGGATACATGGATTGATAGATCCTACAAGGTAGCCAAGGAATTTGTCGGAAGAATGATGAAAACTATCCACAGGGCCATCCAAGTCCTTGAGATCATTCATAATCTAGTGGTAACTATCGATGCATTCACTCACACTAGAGACATTACCATCCCAGTATTGCAAGTGGTGAGGAAGACATCAAGACAGGTTTTAGCACAAGAAAGGATAATTGATGGTGGAACTCATAATCTCCTACAATGGTCAACTTTGCTCCAAATGGAGGAGGTTCTATTCAAGGACATCAATAGTAGGTGCAGTCGAGTTGAGGACACTATCCATCCTATTCAGAATAGGGTGTTTGATGTACTGTGTGCGATCCTTGTTAGGAGGATAGAGATTGAAACAGATGTGGATATCCAAGAGTTGGAAGACAGGATCAAGGTCATCTTTTGTAGAGAAGACAGCATCATCACAAAAGAGCAACAAGATCAGATGTATACTACTATTTTCCTGATTGAGAAAACAAAAGAGTTGGAGCACGGATGGGAGATGACTCTTCTTGCGGCCTTTGATGAGGTCCTTCACTTGGAAGAGTGAATGAAGAACCTACCTGAGATTCCCATTGCAGAGATTGAAGGGATTACGTCCAGATTCATTGAATATGCCAGAAAGGAACAAGGAAAAGGGAACAAAATTCTAGAAGAAAAGTTGTTATGAAATGATGTGGCAATTCAATCCCTATTGGAGGATGTTTCCTCGTTATTCATGCCAATTTCTATTGGCTATGTTATGATAATGGTTATCTAAATAGGGTTATTTTTGTAACAAACCCTAATTAGGGTTTGGGTGTCAAAATCTCAGCCCTTGATCTTCTTTAAATTTGGGTCATTCATTGTATTTGAGAATGCTATATAAGCTCTCACTCATTTCATTTGTAAGGTTAATAAGGTTATTAGCAGAAGAAAAGTAGTAGTTATTCATAGAGAATAGAAATTTGGTGAAGGGAGAAAGTTGAGCAATTGTTATATTTTGCTATGAGATTAATGAAACATTGAAGTTATGGTGTTTTATTGCAATCTTTGTGGCTTCTTACATGGTTGTTTATCTTCTTGAATCACTCTTATTGAAGATAGTATTTAGATGTTAGAGTTAGATTGAGTGATAAATGTTGTGCTTGATGCCTTGATCTTTTAGTGAAGCTCATAGTCCAAACCACTAGCCTCTTACTGATTGTAAGTATGCCCTGTGTGGTCAACTGGAGATATTGAAATTGTTTAGGGTTCAATCATTACTTGTATATTGAGATGTATCCTATTGATAGTATCTATGTTCATGAATGA
The DNA here is from genome assembly GCF_030272615.1 of Cryptomeria japonica. Classification (NCBI taxonomy): domain Eukaryota; kingdom Viridiplantae; phylum Streptophyta; class Pinopsida; order Cupressales; family Cupressaceae; genus Cryptomeria; species Cryptomeria japonica. The sequence goes on along the minus strand of NC_081411.1, from coordinate 466,210,346 downwards.
TTTGAAAATCTTTGAACTCCCTTAGAAGATCACACTGATTCCAATAGAGTTGTTGTTCTATGGCAATACTGATATTGGTAGAGTTTCACTAAGATTGTCCTTCATTTAGTCATTCATAGGCTTAGTTTAGCATAGCCCTCTCTAATCCCTTATCTTTTGTCCTTTTTTTGAAACATCAGTCAGTATTAGGGAATCCAGTTCCTCATTGGTTAAGTAGTTGCAAGAACCAGCTTTCATAGAAAGTACATAAGGCCCCTTGATGAAACAGCAAACACAACGAACACTGGTGCTTATCCACACATAGAAAACCGACATACTAGAACCTTGGAGTTGCCTCGATTGATCCTTAGGCGAAATCTTCAGCATTCGGGGAAACTTTGTTCAAGAGAGAATAAGGTACCTTTGGGTATTTTATTTTGTGTTTGATCGTGTATAAAAGACACATCAACAAAACCTCTTGAGTGAGATGATTGAGAAGCACTTCCACTAGCACTTGCATCATCTTCATGGTCTTTCCTTGCTTCTGAGCGGAATTTCATTGTTATATTCTGCTCTTTCAACTTCTGATGCTGAATGTCTATCCATATACAAGTGTATTCCAAGACTTGTTTCATCAACTCCTTCAAATTTGTGACCTCCAAGTCAACCCAATTGATCTGGATCTCCTTGCTTTCTTTGGCATAGGCTGATTGGAGATATTTGCCGCTATCCTATACTTGATCAGCAACATTAAACAGCTTACACTTCCTCAAGAAATCGAGGTAGCCTGGAATACATCATTTTCTTTACTTCTACATCATCTTGAATGTTCATCCAATAGTCTTCTCCACGAGATCTTCTTGGTACAATGGGTTCTGGAACTTCTTGGTGTCGAATTTCCCGAGATTGGTGCCTCCTATTCTGCTCCAATGAGACGTGATCTTGGTTTCTAATACACCGCTCCTCGACTCTTCCTTGATGAGTGCTTGACGGTTCATGGTTCCACTTGGTTTGGGTGTCGCCATCTCTCAGCTATAAGAGAAGTGTAAGTTAGGATAATGGTGAAAGATATGCGAAATATTGATACAATGAAGCCTATTTGCTTAGTAGACAACCTACGATATTGATCTAAATCAATATTAAATCTAAATGAATCTGAAATTGAATGCTAAATAAGACTGATTTTTACACCTATCTGCACTTTTTCAATGAATTAAGAAGGTCTGATTTACTAAATATGTCATTGTTTGCTCCTAATCAGACCTGCGTCTACCCTCCTATTAACCAAAACAATATTTACCTCTGATCTTTTTGAAATTTAACCTTAAATCTGATCAACAAGGTGACTGCTAGGAATATAACTGGATAATTTTGCCTTCAAAGGGTGAGTTCACTCGGATTTGTTATGATGCTGATGTGATTCGCTGTAACTATATCTCCTTCCTAAGCAAATTCGCTGTTTCCTAGTGAATTTCCAGCTCAATAATGAGATTCGACCCTCTTGATTGCTGTATCTGCACCTCAAATCTTCCTTTTTTTGTGACTGAATTCGCCTTATTGCTGATCGAATTTGCCTTTGGAGGATGGAGTTCGCTACTTGAATTCGCTGATCTTAATGAAGTTCGCTGCCTGCTTGAAATTTGCTAATTATTGATGATATTCGCTGCTTAGAGAGAGTAATTGTTTTGATTTGATGTTTAAATGAATGATTCTATCCTTCTTAAATAGGCACTCAAGGCAAAAGGTTGTGTCTTTTCCTATGAAGGCCGGCCTGATTTAGCAAAGAAAATTTGTTATTATCTTTTTTAATGCTGGCCGACTTACACCTTTTCATTCAAATTCAAATTTTGTTTTGGCGCCAAAGTAGTGTGATTAATCTTTGAAAGTGCATTGAAACATAAAGAATTTTGCTCTCAACAAGGTTCTCATGAAGTTCGCTCCTATTGATGTTCAAATGAAGTTCTCTCCTAAACCCTTTCACATGAAGTTCGCTCTAACCTGCTTGCTCATGAAGTTCACTCCAACTTGCTTGCTCATGAAGTTCGCTCCTACTTGCTTGGTCTCTTTCGCTCCACGAGAGGTACATATGAAGTTCACTCAAGATGCCTTGCACATGAAGTTCGCTCCAAGATGGGTGCACATGAAGTGGTTTGAAATTCAACACTTAGTGTTTGCTCGCTCACCTTGCTTCATCCCATCCATTCAAACTTGTCAAAACAAGGCTCATAGAACAACTTAGCTCTCAACTAAGGGCGTTTGAACTTTGAAGTGAATTTTGCTCCTCAAGAGGAGCACTTGAAATTTTTGCCCTCAAACTTAAGCACTTGAAGTGATTTGAAAATGTATTCTTAAGTTGCATCTCACTATTTCATGCCTTAATTCATGTTTCTATATACTATAAGACCTCAAAGCTCACCTCATGGATATGATTTCTCCTTCAACTTGAGGCAACAAGAGTGAAATTTGCTATGGGAGGTGAAGTTCAACAGCTTTGAAATTTGAATGAAGTTCGATGAGGAAAAAATTCAAAATGTATAAAATTCGCCATATGTAATTTTTTAAAAAATTTAATAAATATATGTAATATATCTATAAAATAAAAATTGCCTAAATAGTTTAACATTGATAAATAGATTTGAAATCATTACAAAAAGATGACATATTTATAAAATACAGAACCATAGGAAACATATGCTTTCACGATTGCAAAGATGTTCTTTTGTCAAAAAGGTACAACAACAGTCAAAGACTTTAGAACTTTAAAATAACTCTAAATCGGGCCTCTCATTTATAAACAAAAACAAACCGAAAGAAACCCTAAATCACGATTTAAAAAATATTAACAGAAAAAAAAAAAATCACTTTTTTAACCAATCGAGCTTCAATGAATTTCAACGATTTTTATTGCATGTTTTAAAGTTCGGCAAATTCCGAACTTCAAGGATGAAATTCGGCCGAACCTGGTGACTTAGCTTGAAGTATCCTTAACTAGCAATCTATCTCACTCTTAGGTTGAACTCATGATAGACTTGACTTCTCATGATATCTAGACGCTACAAACTCACTCATTTCACCTGCGAGATGGAGATATTAGACTAAGAGACTAGGACTAGAGCAAAAAAGGGGGGTCCCCATTTTGATGGGGCGGTGTGAAATGGTCACAACAGTACCATGGACCTAGATTTTTGTTCCTTAAAGCCCAAAATACCTCTTCCAATAGGTATCAAGTTCATGAAGTCATCTATTTATATGTGGTAGCATAGCAATAGCAAGAGTAAGAAGGATAAAATTGATAAAGCTAACATATTCCCAAAGGATATACAATGGTATATAATGAACATCATTGAATGCCAAATTGGTCAAAAACCTGCCCCACAAGTAACAACCTCAAAAATTCCTCAAAAAACCGATGTGGAGCATGATACACACATGAGTATTTATATTAATGTGGTAGACAAACTGGACATATTTGAAGCAAATGATGGAACATCATAATGTGGGTAATAAGGGATCATTTCCATTGTGGATGGCAAGATGGTGACAATATAGGACCTTCAAGGTGATGTGAGTGAGCAAAGAGGACAAATTTTAAAGGCTAATGCAAAAGCTTGTCTTGGCCATCAAGCACAAAGCTGTAGAGCAATTATGCTTTTGTATTCTCACAAATGATCAAAAGTATGTCATCCTCGAACATTGCAATCAGGGTTCCAAGAAGCCTCACTTGAAGACAGATAAGATTCGTTATTTATTGGAATCCATCACTTCTAGATTAGTGGGTGAGTTATTTATCCATTTCCACTGTCACCAAACAGGAGGTGCACTCTCACACCATCACTATTGATGTTCATTTGTTGGCTATTCTCTTGTTTCATCATCTCCTCTTTATACCATTTCATTCCAGTTGCCCTTGGATTGTCTTTTTTTATAATTGCCTTGCCACTTAATGCTTGCCTATCTTTTCCTCATGTCTCTCCTTTTTCTTGCAGGTTACAGAAGAGGAATTACAATCAGTTACCAGTCCATGTTAGCAAGAAATACCTCAGTCAACTAGCAAAACTAAACCCTGAAATCCAAGGTGCATTTCACGCTGTTTCCCAGCAAACAATAGAAAAGAGTAGTCTTTATCATCAGAAAAAAGCAAACCTCTTTGGTTACAAGAACGTATCATGAATTTTTCCCTTCCAATAGTGTTAGTAACATGTGCAATCTATGGATGCCCATTTTAGATATAATAATTCTCAGTAATCTTGGTGAAATAACTGTTACTGTTGCCAAATTTTCCTCAGGTAAGCTGATGAATTAAATCTACACTTGCAATAGTAGTGGCGAAATGTCAGAGACCAGGAATTCTTAACCCATGTTTACCAAGACTTATATATATGTAAAACCTAGCAAATTTAACATAAAAAAAATTTAGTATTAAAAAAACAAATGTAATTTTGACTTTTCTCAGGAACAAAAGTCTAACAATACCGATCTCAACAATATACCTGCCCATGTCACTCCCAATGCAACTAAACCACCAGTCATAAAAAATCTAACTGCCTTTTCTTTGCATTCTCGCAGAACATTCTCTTCTTCATTTGTCAATTTATTCTGGAACAAAGATAAAGTAACAATTGTTACATAGCAGAAAATTATGACATATACACTAAAATTATTGAAAATATCAGTAGTTTAAAGAAAAAATGAAGATGTGATGTTGGCAATAAACTGATGTCCATTCAAGTGAATGAAATGTTTAAAATCATGATAACCAAGTATAAGATGATATATCAAAAATATATGTTTATATTTAATTTACATATGAATGACCAATAAAGGCCAAAAGCAATAAATGGAGCTGCAAATTGTATGATATACAAAGTTTGCAAAGCAAGTGCCCAATGCATCTCTGAATAAAGTATAAGAAAGTCATACAAAAGATCTACAGAAACAAGTTACACAGGGAATACAATGATCAAAAGTGAAACCAAATGAATACAAAAATTTAGAGAGCTACAAGTGTAATAAAAGAAGAAAGCCCTAGAAAAGTAGTATCTGACAAAGATTGTCAAGAACAATGTCCACCTCTCCTAAAAACCAAAGCTAGGAATGTTGGTTGCGATATTTGTGTTGTTAGGTGCATCAGGTCTCTAAAGTCTACACTACTGGCCAATCTCCTAAGAGTAACCAAGCTTAAAAGCCTACAGCAACCAACATAGAAGTGGGAAGCAATGAACTTAGAGTTGGAAATATTCAAGAATCTAGACCTGAAGATTTCTAATTCTTGTCAATAATGTAGCATCTCACATATGAGAGAAAAACTCTTATACTCATGATCTATTAGAGTCCCATAAAAGCATGAAAAACTTTAAGCAAACACAATACCATCCATAGGTTTTTGTAATAAAGAGGATATCTGAAATAAAATGCACCTCACATTTGGGCTCCCAACATCAAAGCTTGTCAATGCACTATTCTTTCAAATTCATGATCTATCTCCTTGTGTAGCTGACGGATACAAACTTAAAGTTAAGCCATCATAAGACCAAAGCTACAAGCTACATGCATCTTGATAAGCTCCAATAGATGCGACTATCCCAAAATGTAGGTAGAAATGTAAATAATGGAGGAAAAATTGGTATTTGGTGCTTCTCCATCTAAATCCAAATCAAGTTCAAGGAACCTCCTTATTATTTCCTTTATTAATGTCTCTCTTAGTATTGTTGATGTGTTTTATATGATACATCAAACTCTAAATAAAATACTAAGTATCTTATCCTCTCTTGAACAAGGAAACCTTATGTGCTAAACAATGTGATCAAATAAGATTACCCCAAGATTTCTTTAGTCAGGTCTTGACATGCAAATGGATAGACTAAGTTGAAATGATGTGATATGCCAGTATAACAAGGGACTTAAGTTTATGAATTGCAGCTGGAACTTGATCATCTAATGTGACAATTTAGTGATCCTTTCTTCCTACATTAACTCAAACTCAAACGTAAGGCAAAAAGAAAAGGGTTTAGAGAGACTAATTTATGCTAACACCTAAGAACAATGATAATAATGAATAACGCTTTGATAGAAAAACTCCTTCAAACCAAGCTTTGCTTTGTCATGATAACAACAACTACACAAAACTGATGCAATCTCCTAAGGTGGTGAATGATTTTCATTATTGCAAATATTCATACAAATACCCAATACTAGCACAACTTGAACAAATATCCACAATCGAACTTAGCCACAATAAGGTTCAGACTAATTTTACACTGTAGCTTAGAATCAGCAAACCACAAAAAGTATGAACCAAGGAATTTATCATATATCGTTGCATGTATCCACCATAACCAATGAACTTCGGTTAACTTTGAGAACAAGAAACCATGCAAAATGTTGGAGCAACACATAAATATCCACCATTCTTCAATGAAAATCGTGTATTCATTCCACCATAGTCTTGGCAACAATTTCTAGCTTCCTCCTCTTACTCTACTACTAATTATTCTATTCTCTAATTCTTAACTATTAACCCTTACAAATGAGAAGGCTAGGCCTTTTATAGATATCCTAATTACAAATGAATGGCCCTGATTGATTTGAAATCAATGGCCAAGATTGCAAGATGAAACCCTAATTAGGGTTAGTTATAACTAACACTTCTTTGACCAATGAGATCATTACAATGCTTTGATTACACATCCTTTTAGGTGAAGGACCAATAAGAAACAAGGGTAGGTACATTGAATTTAGTGCCCTTCATATGTGTAGTTGTTGATGAGTCAGGTTCATTGAACTTGGACGCCTTGACCTAGAAGCGTGTGATTGGTGAATGAAGCTGAGTTGTCGCCACCTCAGCATAGATATCCCTTGATACTCAAAATCATCAAACTTTAATGTGATAGTTCATATTCCCAAATTGCATCATCTTGATTAACTCTTCTAGAACTATCCATTTTCCTTGATCAATCATTCTTGCATTTCATTCTCATTTTTGGGAATCCTTTGTTCATTTATCCTTTTTCATGTCTTGGACCTCTCAAAATGTATCTCCATCTTTTGGAAATATTCTTTTGTGATCCCCTTCATGTTGATGAAGTAATATTCTTCTTGTTTTGCCTTTGCATTGTTGAGTCCTCATCCTTAATCTTGTTTATGTATTACATGGCAGAGATATCATGTGGTTGTGCACTACATGGCGGGATTTGCCTCTACCCTTGTAATGCAAGGCGGAAATTACATGACCCCATGCATAACAAGGCGGAAACTTCATGTATGCATGCATAACATGTTGAATGCAAAGCAAAACTTGAAGGTACTTGTGCATTTTTTAGCAGGGTTGGCACCTCTGCATGCATTCAAAGGTGGGAATGCAAGGAAGTCCTGAAGTTTGTGGCAGAGATTTATGTGTCTATGCAATGCCAAAGGGAAATTCACCTCTCCCTTGCATTGTTGTCTTGCAAGTTGCCTCTTCATTCCTCCTGCAAGTGTGCTAAATCCTGATGTTGTCTTATCATCTTGTACATCTTCTTATCCTCATGCCTCAAGTCCAAATCTTCATGTTTCTCTTCTTGCCTCAAACCTGCAAAACAAACCGGTATTGAATCAAACACCTATGGAATGAATGAAAATACCATCAATCATTTCACAAATCCCATCACTCAAAACCCTTGCAAACCTAGAAATGGTAGTTCGAACTTGGAAATATCAGTGTTGCAGATCTGGTTCACACCACACAGATCTGGAAATGACAACCTAAATCAGGCAATACTCTGAGAACTATTGTTAAACTAATTTATTTGTTGAGTCTAATGTCTATGAGTTTGTCATATCTTAAATGTAATGCAGATTAAATCAGGTACATGATAGTGTTCCCAATAGAATCTCCCATATACTGTAAATGCAAATAGCAGTGAAATGATACAGCATACCAGTGATAAAAATGACTTGCCGATTCCTTTGTTCCTGTTGCAATGGCTGAGATCAGACCTGAAACTTTTGTTTGATCTTTGATTTAGAGGGGTTGAATAGTTAACCTAAGTTGTATGGCGAGAACATAGTTTATCCCACAGGATGGCAGGATTATGCTTTGATACCACTGTAATTTCCACCCCCCCCCCCCCCACCCACCCTCTTTGGGATTTACCTTAATTAAGTCCCGAGACAACAATTCCAACTTAAGATGAGAATTGTAATACATTTATAAATATAATTTTATCAAATCTGAAGACTTTTCATTATAATATTTAACTCAAAATTCTAAGAATAATTCAGAAGGTAAAGCTTGCCTTGATAGCTTTCTCTAATTTGAAGATGGGAGATATGTTATGATCTTGTCCTATAATTGCTCATAGTAATTGAGTTGCTGTGTCTGATGTAATCTTTTAGTCTTAAGTTCACAGTACCTTATTTGTTCTTATTATACCATAAGATGATTGAAGGAGAGGCTATGGCTCAATATGTAGTTGTGTCTGATCTTGATCATTGTGCTCCAGCGATATGGATGGACGTTGTTCCTGCTCTGTACTTATATGCTTGCAACAAAGATGCTGTCTCTGATCTCTTTGTATGCTTTTGCAACTGATTATGCCAAAGAAGGCAATTGCTTAAATGCACAGATCCAAATAGGATACAATAATAAACAAAACAAATTCCAATGATCCTTTGAGTGATCGATCTCAATCTCCTTATGTATCTATCAACACCAAATGGTTGCATCTTGAAAGTCGTGCCTTTTCTCTAATTCGTGTCCCTTCACAAGTGATTGCATCTCTTCACAACAATAACCGATGTGTAGTTGATCTTAATCAATGATAGTTATAATATCATCGGGTCTCTGCATTCCTTTCATAATACATGATCAAATTGGGTAACAACATCATTTCTTCATTATGAGGATCTTATCCCTTCATTAACTATGCACCCTTTCTTTATTAGTTTTGCATTCTTTCATTTGATAATCAATTAGTCTTCAGACATCGATGATAATATCCTCCTTATGGATAAGCTTAACTAATTGTGGTTAGTCGACTTCTCCCTTAAACATGATCGTTATTCCTTCATACTGATCATATTATGGTTGCTCCATTATGGTCATTGATTGTCGATTCATACTGTCTTTGATTTGTATTGGCTGTTAGCAACCAATCATAATTTCGTGGCCGATTATTATCATGCTTCCTCATAACAAGTATCGTCTATTATTCTCACCTTGGTCAATATTGCTAATCAGTGTTCTTGTATGATAGCTATACACTAATATATTACATCTTGTCTTTATTATTCATTAGTCTCCCTACTTGCCAATGCTTATCATTACTCCATCAATCTGCATATCATATTGTTGACCTTTGTTGGATACAGTTATGATCGATGATCTTTGATTGACTTATAGCTTGACCCTTGGTCTTTGTGTGAGCTATCGTTCTCCTTTACTAATTCTTTACTCATTGATTTCCATCTCATGCCAATCATGCCTTCATAGTAATCGGTTAATTCATTACTTCCTTTCATGGTATTGATGTGTAATGACTACTGAAACTTGTGTTCCAACGTCTTTGTGACTTCTTGGTCCATTCCTTGTAATGATAAGCAATGCAGATTGCCATTTGATATTGTCATCCATGATAGTTCTTTGATATGCTTACTTTTCTTCATTTAGGGATGATTGCTTGATGGCTAACTTGTAGATGTTATGCTGACTGCCCTTTTCAATGGTTGATCCTTACAACATGGAGTGCTTGATGATAATGAAGATATATATTTGACATAATGTTCATCATCCTTCTCGAAGGTGATCATCAACTGGAACCGACCCTTATTCCTCCTAAAGTAACTAGGAAAACCATCTTATTTATAATACTTCACAGTTTTCCAATATCTTATTCTTCTACTAACATATGCGTATAGCTACTACTTACTAACTTATATTAGCTATTGGTGTTCCTTAATCGCGAAAATACTTGACTGCTTGAGTATAATTGGTTTAAAGATGGGGACATCACAAAAATGCTATCAAGGCTGCCACCCTTGATCACGAATTGCTTATTGTTTGTTATCTTTCTAGATCAAAGATGGAAACATTAAATTGATGTATGCAACTTCTAACCTTTTTGGGAGTCTAATCCATACCTCATTTTCTGCTGTGTGAGCCTGATATATACGTTTTTACCTTTAATACGAATGTGAGTTGTAACCAATTCAGGGATTAGCCCAGTTTGAAATTTAAGAGTCTTCCACATATTAAGATGAGGATTAGAAGCATGACACACATCCATGTAATGTTCTATGAAGATGTTTTCCTTTCATTTGTCAGAGGAACCTTAGGGGTTCTAAGGTGAGATTTCAAGTTGACATATTCAAGTTTTACTGCTGAGATCAGTTCTTATTGGTTGGATAAATTGTTTCCAAATCTTAAAGAAATAAGGGTGCAGCAACTACTAAATGTGCTCCTCAGCACCAAAAGCTCCTTATTAACTCATCTTGAGTTTTTCCTAATAGTTTGGCTTCACCGAGTCTAGAAGGATTATGGAATAATAACCACAGTTTTTCATTGTGACAGTATATTCTTAATTACAGAAAGTTTAAAATTGATGTCAATTTGTTTAAATCAAAATAACGGAAGCCCAAAGATGGATTAGTATCATAAAGATAAGCAGTGTTTTTGAGTAACCAAAAACCTTGTGAATGAACCTTTACAAACTTCTATTATTTGACATTTCTGAATTTTACTTGGGATGTAGATATGTATGTCAAACTACTCTTGTTTCTATACCATGAAACACGATATGGTTATAATCAACAACCTCCTCTATAGATTTGCTACTGTTCTGCCAATGCCATTTATGGTGGATCTCAGGCTTATTATATGTTATTCATATGTACCTTCATAAGGTTGTCACTATATTTTGAAACTACCCACCATTCCTTGATATGTGAGGTGTATTCATGTCTCATAGTTTTCCTGGTTATTCATAAGGTAACACTTCCCATACTTCTCTGCACACTCGCTGCCACTATCTCAACAAATTTGTAAACAACACTTTACTCTCTTTGCATTACTTCATACACTCCCTATTCAACCTAGAGATCAATGTCCTCTTCAATAGGGAAAAATACTGCCATGTCATGAATCGTTTGGCTCTCTTCCTTGTTACTTTGGAATATAAGAGACAGAATACAATCGATTCTTAGAAAGTATGTCAGTAGCTATTATAAATGTGGTGTGACTGACATTTTAAACACATATAACACTATCATTTCATATGATCATTATAAACTTTGAAGTTTGAAGTATTATTTTTAAACTGAGTTTATCATTTTCCTTGCAAGCTAGCAAGATCAATGCTCTAATACCAACTGTAATGTCACCTTTTTGGGATTGCCCTAGAATCACAAGTTCCATTAAAATAAGAAATGTAATATAGTTAGAGTTATAACTTTACCAATTAAAATATGTTTCAAGCAAAATAAATCCTGGTTTAGGTCCTGCAATCATGTTAGACAATATTGGAAATATAATTCATAAGATCAAACATATATCCATTTAGACAAATCATGTAACATCTATAGTTCATTTTTTTTCATGACCCCAAATCAAAAACAAACCACAAACTATAAGTGCTTGAGTATCTATGGGGATATGTAGACTCAACGTTAGAAGATAGGAACAAAATAAGCAGCAATTACTTAATTTTGTAGACGATCAGGTAAAAGAGATCTAATCCAGATCGCAATGCTTGTTAATAATTAAACATTTCCGAATATCCAGCAAAGACAGCAATTCATCCAAGGGGTTCGGTTGAAGAGAAAAGACTTATCAAAAATAAGGAACGTATCATTTAAAGAAGAGTTGTGTCCATTTTGAGGATTAAAATAAGGAGAGCCAACCTTACGAAAAAAGCATCAAATGATGGAGAATAAGCATTTTTATCTGAAATCAAGGAGGACAAAAGATTATGTGTTGTATACCCAGTGACTAAAGAATGGAGAGAAGCAACTAATATTCCTAAAGAGCCAATGATTAGCATTCATAAAGGAAAGAAAGAGTGGCAATTAATGTAAGGCAGCGATTAAAGTAAAGAAAATGGCAATTAAAGATATAATTCATTATGATGGGCAGCAATTAGCTTATGAAAGGGCAGCACTTAAGGAAAGATAACAACTAAAGAGTTAAGGTGGTTAATAAAAACGCATCCATTCAAAAGGATGTCTCATTTCAAGTAGTGGCAACAGCATTTAAAAGAAGAATAAGAAATGTGAAAGTAGGGGGTGTGTTGAGAATTAAAAGAAGATAGTACATACACCAAAGAGAGAAGTACAATCATAAGAAAACGATTCCAGGAGAATCTTCAGACTCAGATATGAATATATTAACCAGTAGTCTAGGAAGACCAAGCAATCACGAATAACATCCAATTGTTAAGGCCATTCTGCAGATTGAACATCATCAGCAATCAGAAAACACATCTTCAGATTCCAGTATCATCAGCAATCAGTGAGATACGCCTTCAGAAAATATCAATATCAAACACCATCATCCATCATCCATCATTCCCAAATACTTCTGCAGAAATATAAGAATAAGATTACCAAGATAAGCAAGCAATAAGCATTCCAATCCCAAAAAAACAGATTGCACTTCCAGCATAGCATCGAACACCAGCAGTTGATATCAGAACAGTCCATCAATCAATAGCAGTTGAGGGATTGCAATCTAACTGTACATTCAACATCTTGGTATAATTAATACTCAGATCATATTTGTATATTCTATAGGTGTATATGTATGCATCTTTATATGTGAGATTTATGCTTAAGTGTATGCCTCTATGTTAGGGAACAGATATGCATACTGTCTGAAATCCACCGTGCGAGAGGAAGGGCCAGAGGTGTAAGAGAAGGGTGGTGAGCAGGCTCGTAAGTAGGCCATCCTAAAGGGACCATTGCGGCCTAGGACAGAGAGGGCACTTATGAGTCAAGTAACCCCTTACGACCTCCGCCCAACTCCACAAGATGGCAATTGAAGGTAGGGATATGAGACATGGTTGGGGAAAGCAGGTACAAGCCACCAAGTAAGAGGGCTATGGTAGACATCCACTCTTAGGATTGGTGTAGAAATGGCTTCGAGCAAACCCATCATGTCTCTTTTCCCAATGTGTTTATACTATATGAATATAATATGGCTTGACTAACCTTAATGATTAACTTTATATATATGTGTGTGTGTGTGTGTGTGTCTTTCATGTTGTGGTTGCAAGATTCAAATTCAAAGTCGCATTATTGAAGAAATATTTATTCGGTAAGATGTAACCCTGACCCTAATTTGTTGCAATTGTGATTTTAGAGCAAATTAGGAAGGGGACGTTACATTTTAAAGTTCAACCATAATAAGGGTTGAATAAAGGGAGCACAATAGGGTGCCCAAAGCAACCCTCACGCTAAGCCCAAGGGCAGATACATTGGCCCACATGTGGCAGGCATGTCAACGATCCAACATGGGGTGACCTTCCTAGTGGTGGAAATCATCTCTGCCCTCCAAATTCGTGTCACCTTATTCACCCACCTATGATTGTGACTTCTCCAACAATCAAACATATAGAGGTTGGAGAGGAAACAGAAATAGAGCACTTGAAAATCCTCCTATCTAAGCCCAAGGGCGGAATGCAATACCCCCTTGGCCCACATGTGGCAAGCACGTCAGCCATCCATCATGGGGTGGCCTACTTAGAATAGAATGCCATATGTGCTCTCCCCCCTTGTATCTCCTTACTCTCCTCTACATCATTGCATGTTGGGGAGCAAGTAGTTTAATGACTAAGGAATAGCATTTCACATTATGGCTTATACAAAATGTATCAAGTTATGTATTCAATATATTATCACATTGCATACCAAAACACTTGTAACATACAAGTTATTGCAGACTTTTAAGAATGCTGACTTCTGTTCTTATTCAATGATTGCAGATTAGATATTGTTTTCTGATCTTCTTTTTCCTGATTCGATTTCCCTCATACACCTCTCCTCTAAATCTGCTTTATGTCTGCTCTAGAGTGTTCGTATTCATATTTTCCTCATCAACTTTCTTTTCATATATTTCTGCTCAGATCTTCTGGTAAGACTGCCTTGAATTAACTTATAAATCTGCCTTGTTCCCCCTGATATTCCCCTTTTCTATTTCTCCCTTTTTATACACTTCAAGATGGTGTTATTATTCCTCTCAAAAGAGGTGACCACAAAGGGAGGTGTCCCTTCATTTAATCTCACAAACTCTATTAGTTTGTCAACCAGCATTAATCTCATGAAGGAGATCGACCACTGCATGTTTTCTTTATTAATTATGTTTGCTTCATTAAGTATTGAAGTGCTACCATTATGAGGGTCGACCAACTTGAACTGATTTAAACATATATATAATCTTTTAAGTCTTGGTCAGTGATGCAGAGGGTTTGGGATGTTATGTCACTTTCTTGGTTTTTACTCAAAAGGGTCTCCAGTTGGTACCATCCAAAGGACCAATGTCTTTAACCTTCTCAAGGTTTCTAGAGCTTGCCCTAGATCCTTCCCAAGGATCTCTTCACTCAGGAGAACTCACAACTGACAAGGAGTCTCCTAACCCTAAGGTCCAACCCTTCAACCAAGGACACCTAACAACCTCAAACCCCAAGCAATCAGGATCTTTACACAAAAGGTGGAATCTAACCTATATGAGTGTTTACACATGTATTACATGGCATTTGCACTGATCTTGACCCCTTAGATTTGTCTCACAACCTACCTGAACAACCCCTTGAATAAATTTGATATTCGAGTACCCTTTTGGGCATACTACAAGATTCCAAACTTTTGTATCTCGGTTTTGAGTACGGATAGTCAAACCCTACTGACTATTTAGCCTCTTCTAGCCGGTATTGGGGTTTAAGCTCTCAAAAGCTTCACCAGTCACAAAGGAATGAAAAGACAACACTTGCCAAGGGTCTGCACTTATTCAAGGGTCCTTCTCATGCCAAGTTTGACCATCCTTCAATCTGCTGTTCAAGGTTCCTACCCTCTTTTCCTACTGCACAGGCTTGCCACATGAGCGATGTCAAGCCAAGAGCATCATCTTAGGAAAGACAAATGACATTTCCTGTCTCCAAAACCACCATGAACATCTAGTATACATGTCAAATCAACATCCTCCCAGGTTTCAGATCGATCCCATAGAGAGATGTTGATTTGTGTCACTGTTTGCATCCAAACCCTGGTTTTGAGGGTTTTGTCAGGCCAGTGGGATAGAAAATTCACTTTCTTCCAAACCCGAAGGCTTCAAGACCTCAGATCAACTCCAAATGGATGGTGAACCTCTGTTAAAACTTGTCAAATGTTTAATTCATGCCCACCATTCACAAGGAATTATGCAAGAACAGAAAATTCAAGAAAAATGCAGGAAAATACAATAACCGTTTGCTTGAAGACAAGAAATTTATTCAATATCATCTCTCTAATCAGTAGGCATCGTTCCTCTAGGCTTATATCACACCAAGGAACTCCTCCAACTACCTCCAACACATACAATCAACCAACTAACCGTTGGAATGACCACATTTCAAAATCTTGCAAGAAAAGTTGCTTAAGACAATAATGCAACTTTGCAACTTTTGTCAACTTCCTACAATTCGGTCTTGCCTTCACACCAAAGGTCAAGAATGAACCTACCACATGTTGCAGACCCCTAAACACCAAAAATACATATAAAATGCCCATACAAGGCCTTTGACCAAGTTGACGCACCTTGGGCCTTAAGGCTTATTACACTGCCTAGGCCTAATCAATAGGCCTTCAAACACACACATTGCACATTCTATTCCTAACATAACCATGAATCAAAATGATGTAGACACATGTCAAAATGAAGTAGACACATGTCCTAGTGCCCCTGCACCAAACTCCCCTGGACAAGAAAACTCAAGTCCCTTGAGTTGCCAATTGGTTGATTGTGGTTCCATGCTTGAGGATATCACTTTCACTCATCCAAGTAGCTTCAGACTCAGGAAGCCCCTTCCATTTGACCAAATAGTCTTTGTACACACCTTTCCTTGTTTGTTTGATCACCTTGGAGTCAAGAATGCACTCCAATTCCAATGGCTTGCTAGGTGGTAGATCCTTCATCCATTCTACATCCTCTTCCTCAAATGATGAATCAGGTGCTGCATCTGTCAAGGATCCTTTGAAGGCTGTCAAATCAAATACATTGAAGATGGGAGATATTCCCAAGTCTGCTGGAAGTTCAACTTCATATGCATTGTTGCCAAACTTATGAACCACCCGGAGGGGACCTATCTTCTTCATGAGCAGTTTAGAAGGTTGGCCTTTGGGTAACCTTTCTTTCCTTAGGTAAGCCATCACCAAATGCCCTACTTTGAACTAAACATCTCTCCTCTTAACATCTGCTCTGAGTTTCTATTTATCAATACTTTGTTGAAGTGAAGCCTTAACTTGTTCATGAATCTCCTTCATGGTGATAGCAAAATCTTCTCCTTGGGCACTCCTTTTGTCCATGCCTCAAAGATCTCTGAGTTCAAGTATCCCTCTGGGATGTAGGCCATACACAACCTCAAATGGACTTCTCCCTGTGCTCCTATTGACTGAATCATTGTATGCATATTCAGCTTGTCAAATCACTAAATCCCAACTTTGTCCATGCTGCTTGGTAAGGCATCTAAGGAGATTGCAAAGGGATCTATTAACCACCTCAGTTTGTCCATCAGACTGAGGGTGGTATGCTGATGAAAATGACAGATTGGTACCTAATTTCTTCCAAAGAGTCCTCCAAAAATGACCAACAAACTTGGAGTCTCTATCAGTGACAATATTGAGAGGTAATCCATGTATCCTTACAACTTCTTTGAAAAACAGACCTGCAATATGAGATGCATCATTTGTGTATTTACATGGCACAAAATGAGCCATCTTGCTGGACCTATCAACAATTACAAATACACTATCAAACCCCCTAGGAGTTTTGGGCAATCCAAGTACAAAATCCATACTAAGGCTTTCCCAAGGCCTAGTAGGAATCGGTAAAGGCTGATACAAACCAGCATTGGTTGAAACACCTTTTGCCCTCTGACAAATAGGACAATGCTCCACAAATCTTCTTACCTCTGCCTGCATCTTGGGCCAAAAATAAAACCTTGATACCTACTCTAAGGTTTTGTCCAAACCAAAATGACCTCCAAGACTGCCATTGTGTTTCTCTCTAATGATATTCTCCCTCATAGAACATTGAGGAATGCATAATTGATGCCCCTTGAAGAGCAATCCATCCTGCAACATAAAATCAGAAAACTCAACATGAAAAGTGTCAGCAAACTTAGTACATACATCATATGCATCCTTGAAATCATGATCCTCCTTGTACATGGCCTTGAGAGATTCAACACCAACACTTTGCAACTGAATTTCTTGAACAATGAGGGTTCTCCTGCTCAAAGCATCTGCAACCTTATTAGTCACACCCTTCTTGTGCTTGATAGTAACAGTGTAAGGTTGGAGTTGTTCAACCCACTTGATGTGCCTTTGGTTCAACTTCTCTTGCCCATTAAGAAAACTCAATGCATGGTTAACAGTATAAACAATAAACTCCTTTGGAAGAAGGTAATGGCGCCACTTTTTGAGTGCTTGCACCATGGCATAAAGCTCCAAATCATAGGTTGAATACCTCTGTTTAGCCAATTCAACTTCTCTGAAAACAATGCCACCGGATTTCCTTCTTGACTAAGGACTGCACCTATTGCCTGCTTGCTTGCATCACATTCAACTGTAAAAAGTTGATCAAAACTAGGGAGTCTCAAGGTGGGGAGTTCTGCTACCTTCCTCTTCAAAATCTCAAAGCTTTGAGTTGCTTGCTCTGTCCATTCAAACCTGCATTTGATTCCTCCTTTTATAGTGTTAAGGATGGGAGGACAAATATAACTAAAGCCCTTGATGAACATTCTGTGAAAAGTAGCCAATCCATGAAAGCTCCTAACATCACCTACTGTCCTAGGTGTAGGCCAATTTACAATAGCATCAACTTTAGAAAGATCCATTTTCAAACATCCATTTGAAACTACAAAGCCTAGATACACCAACTCAATTTTCAAGAATTCACACTTCTCTAGATTGATTACCAATTTCTCCTCGTGAAGCTTCCTCAAAACCTGATGCAAATGCTTCAAATGCTCTTCCTTGGACCTGCTAAACACCAAGACGTCATCAAGATAAACAATAACAAATTTTCCAATTAATTCTGCCAATACCTCATTCATGAGGCGCATAAAGGTACTAGGTGCATTTGTGAGGCCAAATGGCATCACCATCCACTCATATAAGCCCTCATTGGTTTTAAAGGTTGTCTTCCACTCATCACCAAGTCTAATTCTGATATGATGATAACCTGACTTCAAATCAATCTTTGAAAAGTAGCATGACCCTCCAAGATAGTCCATTAGGTCTTCAATCCTAGGCATAGGAAACCAGTACCTAATTGTGATCCCGTTGATGGCTCTACAATCAGTGCACATCCTCCATGTTCCATCCTTTTTTGGTGCCAACACAGTGGGTACAGCACATGGGCTCAAACTCTTCCTAATCAACCCCTTATCCAAAAGGTCTTGCACTTGTCTTGGTATCTCCTCATTCTAACTAGGAGTCATCTTGTAGGCAGCTTTATAAGGCAAGGTCACTCCAGGGATTAGATCAATTTGATGACTGATTTCTCTGATGGGAGCCATGTTATCAGGCATGTCTTTGGCCAAAACTCCCTTATATCTATCCAACATGGCTTGCACTTCCCTAGGAATCTCTCCTTTCTCACTATTTCCTTGCTTGGACTCATCTTTTGGGTGTAAAACTAAAGCATAGCCTTGGGTTTCTTCTTGTTTGAGGACTTCCAAAAACTCCTTTCCACTAAGCAACATGACATGTGGACTAACAATCTTCTCTTCCCCTTGATCCGGTAAAGGATCCATCTTAAATTGTCTACCATTCTTGGTAATGACATACACATTTTTCTCACCATCATGTTGTGCTTTAACATCATACTGCCAAGGGCGACCTAACAATAGGTGACAAGCATCCATAGGAAGGATATCACACAAGATCCTATCCTTATAGTCCCCCATTTCAAAATCTACCCAAGTTTGTTCATCTACTACTACATGCTGCCCCTTGTTAAGCCAGGATACTCTATAAGGACTCGCATGTGGTAACCTTTTCAATTTTAACTTCTCTACCATTTCTAAAGCAACAATATTCTCTATGGATCCAGAATCAACAATCACTTTGCAGACCTTACCATGAGACTTACAAGTAGTTTTGAAGAGTGACTTTCTTTGTGGGGGCTCTTTGCATTGGGGTACCTTCAACAACGTTCTCCTTAGCATAAGGCTTTCTCCATCCAGGGTAGGGCCTGCATGTCCCATAGGTGAATTGACACTTTGTCCATCATCTTCTTGCACAAGTTGAGTCCTTCTTTCCGGTCCATGTGAGCTAGAAGCTTTCTCTGTGCATCTACTCATAGTGTGACCCACTTGGTTGCAATTGTAACATTTACCAGTGAAAACACCAGGTCCTCTGCCTTGGTTTCCTTGCCTACCCCTACCAAAAGGTCTTCTTCCTCCTCTAAAGCCTCCATTCTTATTATTGAACTCTCCATTGGACTCTTGCTCGTTAGAATCACCATTTTTAAAAGGAGTATTCCTTCCTCCAAAGCCACCTCTACCTCTAAAATTTCTGCCACCTCTTCCTCTATTATTTTGTTCTCCTCTCCTCTTTATCTTATCTTCCACCCTCAATGCCAACTGGAAGCATTTGTGCATAGTGTCTGGAGCCATGATGCTGATCTCATCTTGGATATTTTGCCTTAACCCATTCAGGTATCTAGCCACCTTCTCT
Source organism: Cryptomeria japonica (assembly GCF_030272615.1). Lineage (NCBI taxonomy): Eukaryota > Viridiplantae > Streptophyta > Pinopsida > Cupressales > Cupressaceae > Cryptomeria > Cryptomeria japonica. The sequence continues at coordinate 466,190,462 of NC_081411.1, read as the reverse complement.
GCCTCCTCTTCATGCTTCTTGGACCTAAGACTTAGCTTGTGAAATTCTTCGGTATATGCATTCACATCCAACTCCCTCTGTCTAAGGTTTTGCAGCTTCTTATATATCTAAACCTCATAGTCTATTGGTATGAATTGGTCTTTGATTTTGTTCTTCATCCCTATGTTCACTTCCCTATGTTCACCCTTTCTTCTCGCAGCACTATCCACCACAACAAGGTAGACCCCTTAAGTCTAGACTTGGCCAAACTCACTCTTTTCTACTTTGGGACCTCTTTGTACTCAAAGTGGTTATTAGGTGCTTCTATCCATTCAAGCACCTCTTCTCCAATCAGGCTACCGCTATAGATAGGTAGACTTTCCACATTATCCATGTTTACTGATTTCAGGGCATCCAAGAACATCTTTTGATCAGGTGCCATATTCTGAGGGATAGCCTCCTGCTCCTCATTCTCCTCTTTTGATTCATCATCACAAGTTATGTCCTTTCCCTTGGACTGGTTGGTCTCTTTGAGTTTCTCTTCAAGCAACTCCTCTACCATCTTCTTGATGGCCTCTGGGTTCATTGCCTTAGGAGGCATTGTAGCAGCCTCTTCTCCAAATTCTACACTATTCCACCCTTGGTATAGCTCTGATACCAATATGATGCAGAGGGTTTGGGATGTTATGTCACTTTCTTGGTTTTTACTCAAAAGGGTCTCCAGTTGGTACCATCCAATGGACCAATGTCTTTAACCTTCTCAAAGTTTCTAGAGCTTGCCCTAGATCCTTCCCAAGGATCTCTTCACTCAGGACAACTCACAACTGACAAGGAGTCTCCTAACCCTAAGGTTCCAACCCTTCAACCAAGGACACCTAACAACCTCAAACCCCAAACAACAGGATCTTTACACAAAAGGTGGAATCTAACCTATGTGAGTGTTTACACGTGTTATATGACATTTGCACTGATCTTGACCCCTTAGATGGGTGTTTACTAGCCCTTTGTATCTTTTCTCCTTTTGGACCTAGGAAATAGGGCTACAAGCAATTAGCCCTCCATTCAGACTTTTCTTGATTTGTCTCACAACCTACCTGAACAACCCCTTGAATAAATTTGATATTCGAGTACCCTTTTGGGCATACTACAAGATTCCAAACTTCTGCATCTGGGTTTTGAGTACGGATGGTCAAACCCTACTGACCCTATTTAGCCTCTTCTAGCCGGTATTGGGGTTTAAGCTCTCAAAAGCTTCACCAGTCACAAAGGAATGAAAAGACAACACTTGCCAAGGGTCTGCACTTGTTCAAGGGTCCTTCTCATGCCAAGTTTGACCATCCTTCAATCTATTGTTCAAGGTTTCCACCCTCTTTTCCTACTGCACAAGCTTGCCACATGAGCGATGTCAAGCCAAGAGCATCATCTTAGGAAAGACAAATGACACTTCTTGTCTCCAAAACCACCATGAACATCTAGTATACATGTCAAATCAACATCCTCCCAGGTTTCAGATCAATCCCATAGAGAGATGTTGATTTGTGTCACTGTTTGCATCCAAACCCTGGTTTTGAGGGTTTTGTCAGGCCGGTGGGATAGAAAATTCACTTTCTTCCAAACCCGAAGGCTTCAGGACCTCAGATCAACTCCAAATGGACGATGAACCTCTGTTAAAACTTGTCAAATGTTTAATTCATGCCCACCATTCACAGGGAATTATGCAAGAACAGAAAATTCAAGAAAAATGCAGGAAAACACAATAACCGTTTGCTTGAAGACAAGACATTTATTCAATATCATCTCTCTAATCAGTAGGCATCGTTCCTCTAGGCTTATATCACGCCAAGGAACTCCTCCAATGCATACAATCAACCAACTAACCGTTGGGATAACCACATTTCAAAATCTTGCAAGAAAAGTTGCTTAAGAGAATAATGCAACTTTTGTCAACTTCCTACAATTCGGTTTTGCCTTCACACCAAAGGTCAAGAATGAACCTACCACATGTTGCAGACCCCTAAACACCAAAAATACATATAAAATGCCCATACAAGGCCTTTGACCAAGTTGACACACCTTGGGCCTTAAGGCTTATTACACTGCCTAGGCCTAATCAATAGGCCTTCAAACACACACATTGCACATTCTATTCCTAACATAACCATGAATCAAAATGATGTAGACACATGTCAAAATGAAGTAGACACATGTCCTAGTGCCCCTACACCAGTCAGCCTCTTTGTATTTCCATTAATTACATCGCCTAGGGTTATTTGGAAGGTCAGCCCTGTTGATGTGTATTTTAGGCACATGCGAACACAGAATAAATTACCTTAAGTATCTTATCCTCTCTTGAACAAAATCTCTCGGATGCTGAAGATTAGCTTAAGGATCACTCGAGAAGACTCCAAGGTTCATGAATGTAGGGTCACTACGTATGGATAAGCTCCGTTGGTTGATGTGATTATGTTGGAATCACAAGGGGACTTACATTTGAATGCTTGAATGCTTGATTTGTTGGAACTTAATCATCCGATGTTGCAATATGGTGATGCTCTTTGATCCTAAACTAGCTAGAGTTTGAAAAAATGGCAAAAGATGAAGGGTTGAAAGAGTCTATTCTAATCCTAAGAATGCAAGAAGATGAGTGAATGATTAAATGGAATCCTACTGAGCGAGGTCTCACCATTAAACTGAACAATTTGACACAACCTCAGTGAGATCTTCTAAGGACATTTCAAAGATGTTCAAATCATTACCATCGAACATTGATCACCATTCAAGTTAATGCATAAACAATGAACACATAACAATTTGAAGTTAAGCTCATATCATTCCAGTTGACCACACAAAGCACACTTACAAACAGCAAGAGGCTAGTGGTATGGACTAAATCATCTAACATGAAGATCCAACAAGAAACCATGCACATTGTAAAGAAACAACACACTTCACCATAACTTCAATGAAAATGGAGTTCATTTACAACTTAGGCAACAATTTCTGCCTTCTCCTCCTAATCTAACTTCTATTCTAATTGCTATTCTATTCTCTCCTATTACTAACTATTCGCTATTAGCTAACTATTTGTTGACTATTAACCTTTACAAATGAGAGAGCTTGAGCTTTTATAGAGAGCTCATTTACAATGAATGGCCAGGATTGAATCTCCATCAATGGCCCAGGTTTTACAATGAAACCCTTTTAGGGTTTGTTATAACAAACTCTCCTTAGCCAATGAGAAAATTACATTCAATGAGTGTGGACCAATAGATATCGAGGATAGGTACATTGGAGTTTGTGCCTTCATATATGAGTTTGATTCATTGAACTTGGACGTGTTGATGTGGACTTCATTAACTGAAGGAATGGTGACTGCGATGCCATCTGGGATGCCACTTCAACTTGCACTTTGTAGACTTGATATGATTCATCATCATGAAAGAGCGTTGAACAATATCTCTTGATACTCAACATTATCCAATTTGCTCAGTGTAATGATCATGATGAGAAGCAAACTTTGATTAACTCTTCTGAAACTATCTGCTTCTTCAATCATGTTGATGTAGGTCTTGTGATGACTTTGGTTGACTTTCTCTTGCTCATGATGTACTTTGAGTGGATGATGCACATGGTTGAATGTAGCACTTCGATGTACTGTCTTTGATTCTTGGATTCCCGAAGGGAATTCAAGATTGTAAAACTTTCTTCCATCATATATGTTATCCTTCCTTCATGCTCTAGTGCCTTGAGGTAGTGTTGTGACCAATTCACACATCGCCACATTGCTAACGGGGACCCCCTCTTTTCCTGCTTTCCGCGTGTTTAGGTTAGGGTTTTGGCAGCTTAGTGGGCAATTTTGTGTTTCCCATGCCCGAGTCTCGAAGTTTTGGTCATGCCTAGTGTCATTTAGGGTTTTGAAGTTATATGATCAAGCACGTGAAAATTTAGATTTTTTAATGATCCTAGTTTTGTCTAAGTGTAGACCTTTCGAGCGTTAATGTGTTTTTGAACGTCCACATCGGTGATTTTAAGTGCTAAGGTGTTTTTAGACCTTTTGGAGTTGTTTTCTCCCTCCTAGGAAATTAGTCAAGTTGATTTCGCACTTTATCCCAATAGATTTCCTGGTGTTACGCTCCAATTTTCGGTAAATTTGCATAAGTCCAGATAAGTTTTATTGAGTTTTGAAGTTTCCTAGAGATTGAGTGGAAAAATCATCAATTTCCAGATGAAAATCCATATTCTAAGGGTTAAAGGGTCAAAATTCCATACTAGAGGTGCTTTTCCCCTCATATTCCTGACTACCCATGGTTTTCCCCACTCAAAATCCAGAGTGGACATGGATTTCCCTTGAAATCTAGACTTGTCTCATTTTTCCACCACTGTGAATCCATACCAGGGATGATTTTCCACTGAATGCATTAAATTTTGACTAAGTGTTAGGATTTATCCTGACTACCCACGTTTTTCCACCGGGGGGAGTATGGATAGGATTGCGGATGACATTTGTCTTGATTCCACACCTGGGTCGATTTTCCACCAAGTCTTATGTTACAAGTTTTTGAGGATTCTTGTGCAGGCACTCATTCGTGACTCAAGTCGATTTTCCACTGAGAGAGTTTTTAATGTTTTGAGTCCGGATTTTCATCCAAACTGGGGTCACTTTTCCACTAGAGGGGTATTTTTGTGTGAATGACATAATTTTAAGTGGAATTTTCATTCTAGACATATCAATTTTCCCCTAGACCCTATTTTTGTGCGCATTTGATGATTTTCAATAAGATTTTTTATCCCTACTGGGATCGATTTTCCCTTGGAGGGGATATTTTGACAATTTTAAATGATTTTAATGGGATTTTTTCAATCCCTACTTAGATCAATTTTCCCCAATTGGCCCATTTTGATTTAAATAGAAATCTTTTAATAAAGTGAGCCCCATTTAATTGTTTTTTAATGAAAAGCAACGATTATTTTAAAAAAAAAAAAAATTAATGATTTGCAATGAGCATTTAATGTTTTCAACCTTCTAGAAGCAAATCGGTTTCTACCAAGCAAGTATAAGAACAAGTATTTATCCCACATTGCTTGTGTGGTGAGAGTTGATGATGAAAGTAAGTTCAAAATTTCAAATAGAGAGAGATCCAACATTATTTTATTATTGAGTTTGCCAAGTATATCCATGCAAGGGCGATTTTCTCTCTAGTTGGCGATTTTGGAAGAAGTGTTGAAGTGAAGTGATTAATTGAAGACTATTCTTGCTGCCATTTTTTCCTCATTGCCATTTATTTTTTCCAGCTTGGCAACTTTCTGTGGCTGCCATTGATGACTTTGTGCCACAATTTTTGGAGAGGTATCGCTATTTTAGTGAAGTTCGCGATTTTGCCCAAGGGGGCGATTTTTGTGTTTGGGGTTTCCACTTCCAACTTAGGCGATTTTCCTTGATGCCGCCATCCTTGCTTGCTGTTCTCAGACTTAATTTGGCAGATTGGAGTATACTTTGATGACATTTTCAGACTTATGTGTTTGGTGCCATAGTTGGAAAATTTGGAATTTGGTTTTGCAAGTGTTTGGTACCATATTTTGGTGGATTCCCTTCACGCTTGGTGGCTGCCATTGTTCCTTACCTGCTGTGATTACTTCAGATCTGAGTCTTGACGCCATTGTTACAGCTGGTGTGACCTCCATTGTTGGCTGATCATCGATTTTCAGACTTATACTTTATTGCCCAGCCAACCACAATTTAGGCGATTTACACTTGGAGGCATTTACGGGATCATTCTCAGACCATTTGAGAGCTGTCACAGGTCTGCAATTTCATTTTGGCTGCTTGTCCTCAGAAAACTTAACTTCTACCAGCCATACCTATGTTCCCGAGTTTGATTGCTTTCACCATCATGATTGATTTTTATCAAATTTGTACATATTTTGAATGATTGCAACATGTTTTGAGAGATTAATTTGTACTAGTTGCAGGTTGACTTCGGATTTGTTGGCAGCCATTGTTGACTTCGGAAGGTGTCCTCAGACATAATTTTGTGTGAAAACACCACCTTTCACAATCTTCCTTAGTCATTGTTGATCTGGTATACTCCTTTGCACTTTAATTTGCACAAGATTTCTAAGTATAAGGAGGTGTTGATTTCATGAGGATTTCATACCCTAACCTTGTCACATTTTGTATTTAAATTGTTGAAATCTACCTAGAGTGTGGATTATTTTCCTGATTTCCATACCCTAATTAGTCTAAATCATTAAGTTTTCCATACTTTAAGCTTCGTACAGGTGCGATGTCGAAGTCCGGACTTAAGGAAAGGAGAGAACAACAGAAGATACTTGAGACTGGATTCTATCCAGAATCCAAGATGTCATCCAGATGGAAGGAGATTACGGACACGAACATGCATTTCCTTAACCTGAACTAGATGCGACAATAGATGTTCGGAGTTGGAAGCCAGATTCCTTCCCCGGCGTATGTGAACATTATGAAGAGTGGTATTTTTCAAGCCGTTGGATTTCCACAATCCATACAGTGCAATGAGCTTATCCTGGAGTGTGCACGATGTTATGATCCTCACTCCCGAATGATCAAGACTCCTAAGGGCGTCGTCATTGCCTACCTTGATGAGGATGCGATTGCTGAAGTGTTTGGAATTCCACGTGGAACAGACATGAAGGAGGTAACTAAAGATGAATATGAAGACCGATATAAGAAAAGGATGGATGCGTGTAAGACCATGGTGAATAAGGAGTGGATGATTGAGTCTAGGCCTCATCATTCCAAAGCTCCCAAGACACTCATGTGCATAGATTTCAAAGAGGAATATAATGATTTAGTATTCCTGCTTAACCAAGTGATGGGGATGCCACAAGGTGCAATATACGATAGATGGATGTTCTATTTCATCCAGGATTGTCTTAGAGGAACATTGATAAATTGGTCTAGAATCATAAGTGACAATCTGAACTTTCAGCTGAGGAAAGTGAAGCAGTCCATGTCATTCACCATGACTTCCTACCTGGTATACCTGCTTGCACGGTTTGTTACATAAAAAGGATTGATATGCAGAAGTGAAGTAGGCAATGGACAAGGACAATTTAGGAGTTATGAGTGCTATTTACAGCTGAACCTGTATAGAATTGAAGATTATAAGAGAGTCAATGATATATTCACAATGTACATCACACGGATGTTGCAAGGCGGAATCCACAGGAGGTTGTCCAAGGAGGCAACAGAGCTAATAGAGAAATATGGATCGTGGTATATACAGTTTCCCACTTTCACGTACCTTAGGATTCATGGGTTTCAATCTGAACCCTACAGACTTCCTAGGTATCCTTCCAACAGAATGATCTTGTTGGAAGTGGTGAGACAGCTTCTAGAGTTTGATTCCATCCAGAAAGAGAAGCACAGGACAGGGATGGCATTCCCTATTTCAGTTGGGAAGATGTTGGAGGTTTGTTAGTCTACCTTAGCCACCAACACTGTGAGCGAGGAGCTTACATTCTATCGATTTGCAACCTATAAAAAAAGAGAAAGATTTGATCCAGATAAGAAAGTTGGAAGGATCAGGGGAGAGGAGTTCATCCACAAGGCAGACATAGAAGATTATTGGGCCAACCTGATAGACGAACAGGCAGTGAAGAGACGAATGTGGTCCAGGATGTCAGTGGATTTCATGAGGAAGTGTGGACTTTTCCTCAAATCCTGATCAGGTGTTAGATGACAGAGATCATACACATCCACAGTATGAAAATGAAATGAAGAAGGCGATCTTATTGCCTAATTGGTCAGAATCTGATGAGATAGATTTGAAGATATTGATGAGAGAGGTCTTGAGTTTCTCCCAAGCATGGGTGGATATTCAGATGAATAAGTTAGATGATATGGGTGTTTCCTTCACTTATGAAAAGATGAAGCTGAAAGAATCCGCTTCTGAGGATGATCAGAGGACTATTAGTGATGTCAGGATTAATGCGGATGAGGAGAGTCAAGCTCCCAAGAGAATGAAGAACACACCAGAAGAAGTCAAGGCCAGAGGGAAGAAGATTGAGGAAGTCAAGAAGAAGAAACAAAAGACTATCATTCCTTCGCCTATCATTCCTTCACCCCCTCTCAGTGTCTCATCAATCAAAGAAGTTGAAATGACATAACAAAACAGGGAGACCCAGCAATGTTCCAACACAGTGATACTACCAGAGAATATTCAGGATTTACATGCCACAGCGACATCTCCTCCACCGAATGAGAATGATGATCAGTCGGGATCCCCTACTGTCCTTTTGGAAGTTAGTTTGGGAAATGTGGTATATGATTTGACCAAGAACAATCCTGATGATGATGATGATGATGTTATCTCGGCATTAAGAGGGCTTGATCGAGAGATGTGTCTCGATGACGGTATGGAGATGGCCGTTATTCCTGATTGGCTAATGAAGAGTATGGAAAAGAGTAAGAAAATGATAGAGGTATAGCCTATTGATAACATTGATGACTACTTAGCTAGGAGCAATAAGGAGCCAGAACCTAAGAGAGCTAGGATCTTGTCACACATAGCTAGAGATGAGACGGGAATGTGGATTGCACAGGTAGTTGTTCCTCTTGGAGGTGTAACGGCGGACATTGCTACTCCTATGAATTTCCAGATTACTTCAGTTGCCCTTGGCCGTACTACAAGAGAGCAAGAATTTCAGGAGGTTAGTGATAGCCTTAGGGCAATCAGTGCGAGATTGGATAGAGAGATTGAAGAGAAGGAGAAGTACCAAGACGAGAATTTTAGACTTAGAGAGTACATTGCAGGGATAACGCATGAGAATCCCACCCTTATTTCCCCTATTGCAGTTGATCATGGACTACATTCACACTATGAGGCAGCGAGAGATACACTCTCGGAGGTGGAGAAATGGATTGAAAGTACAAGAAAATAGGCAGATGATTTCCTTACTCAGTTTGTCCAAGCATATGATAGGACAACAGAACTCATGTTCAGAATCCAGTATTTGGAGGGAGTTTGGAAAGAATTCCGGCCTATCCAGGAGAAGACTATTCCACGCCTTAGAGCTTTGAATAACATTCCCAAGTCCACATTGATCAGGGAGAATATTGTGCAGAGTAGAGACAGATACGATTTCCATGGCTGGTATTGTTCATTGGCCATGAAGAAATCAACTTATGAGAACGCCCAGCTGAGTTGTACAGAGATGGAAGGATCAAATCAGGATATTCAGTTCAAGATCCTTACCTCAATTGAGGAGTTATTGGGTGTTGATGTCAGCGATGCTATGTATTTTTGTTAGTTGAACTCTTTGAAGAAGAGTCAGATGGATGATTTGGTCTCTTTGTTTATTCATGTTCATAGTTCGCAGAAGCTCATGCCAGATTCAGAGAACACTTTGGATGCTAGCTCGGACACGTTGGACGTGATTGATTTACAGCAGGATACCTTACGTAGCATTTCCATGGAGTTAGATTTTGTATTGGCTAGATTCTTGGAGTATGCTAGGAGAGAGAGAGAGATGCAGGGAGGAATCTTCTAGAAGATTCCCTATTTGATGACTAGGTATCTTTCTATTGGGCCATATGTTAGTGGCACCATTTTTTATGTAAACCCTAATTAGGGCAATTCTAAGGTTTTGTTGGCATGATCTTGGCCCTTGATTTAGTTTTAATCTTGGCCATCCATTTTGTATGAGACTCTATATATACCTCATTGTCTCTCATTTGTAAGGGAGAGTTTTTGTAGAATTGTTGGTATATGCTGCAGCTATTTGAATCTAAATCATTGTTCAATTTGTTGGTGATTTTGCTCTTCAAGTGTTGTTTTGCATTCATGGTTCTCAATTCCTCCAAGTTAGATTAGAATTTTAGATTAGAATTTGTTTTCATGTTTGTTAGATTGAATGGAAGATTTGTTGAGTATATTTGTGTGGAATCCTTAATCCATACCACTAGCCTCTTGCCGTTGTTAAGTGTGCCTTATGTGGTCAACTGGAAATTTAAGTAAGCTTAACTTCAATTATTATACATCCCTTGACAAGCGTCAACTTGGATGGTGTCAACGTTTGATGGTAATAGTTTGAAAATCAATAAGTATACCTTAGATGATTGCACTAAGCTTGTGCCAATACCTATTTGTGAGACCTTGCCTACTTTGATTCCACTAAATTTGTTCATCATTTCCTACATTCCTAGTCTTAGAATAGATTTCCTGAACCCTATTCCTTTTGTCCCCTTTTTTTTTAATAAGTCTTGTTAGAATTAAGTCTGGAGCTACATTGCTAAATCCTAAAGTGTCAACACACCTATTCCGCATATTTCATGATCAAAGAAGATAATTCAAACATTTGTGTAAGTCCCCAAGTGAACACGGCAATTCACATCAACCATTGAGTTACCCACTCATCAAAACCTGACATGTAGAAACCTTGGAATCATTTTAGTTGATCTTACCCTTAGCATCTGAGGTGATTTTGTTCAAGAGAGGGTAAATTACCTTGGTATTTTATTCTGAAATGTTATGTGCATAAAACACACATCAACAGGTAGTTGAGTGGATTCTTTGCAACTTTTGATCTCCTCATCTCGCCAGGATGTGATGGGAGTCTTGTCTTCCTTTCTAAATACCCTTGTGTTTGATGAAGCCTCTTCTTGAACTTGCATAGTGGTGAGAGGAAGTATTTGTCATGGTCAAGTCATTCCTTCTATCCTTGCTTGTATATCTTGCTCTACTGCTTGCAGCTGTTGAATATTTGAAGTTTTTCAACCTAGTAGCACTTTGAGTCTTCTTCATGCACTTGAGGTGTTCTTGATGTTGATGAAGCTTCTTGAAGAGGTCCTCCTTGTATCTTGTCCTTGGTGTTGAAATTTTCTCCTTGAGATCCTTACTCCAATCTTCCTCCAACCTGATTCTTTTGATCTCATTCCTTGCCTCCTACAAAACAAACAAATGGGCATCAATCTCACATGATATATAACCTTTACACACTTCCATTTTGACTTAATCTCTTATTCTACATGTTGCAGGTCTGATATGTACTTCTATAGGGGAGATTGCTCCTTTTGATAACTGAATTCACTGTCTGGAAGGTAAACTTAATGTCTGTTGACGTATATTTTATACACCATCATACACAGAATAAAATAACAATAGGCATCTTATCCTCTCTTGAGAAAAAGCCTCTAACTGCTGAAGATTCGCATAAAGGATCAGTTAGGAAGACTCCAAGGTTCTGGTTAGTAGGGTCTCTACGTGTGGACAAGCTTCCAGCGGTATGATGTGATTTGCTGTTTCCTCCAAGGGGTCTTACGCATTCCGAAAGTTCAAGATTTTACTAAACTAAAGAAACTATTCAAAAATAACGAAAGAGTAGGGTTTGAAAGAGGTCTAATCTAATCTAACCCTAAGAATGACTTCGTGTAGACAAGACTTGGCAAGATTCAACCAACTTCAATTTTGCCATAAGATAACAACTCTATTGAAATTGATGCGATCTTCTAAGGTAACAAAATGATATTCAATGCATCAAAGATCAAAGACACTACCACGAAGGTACATATCCAAGATACAATAATGATTGAAGATTAAGGGACTCAAAGTATTCTCTAGTCGACCACGCAAGGCGTTCCTACAATCAGCAAGAAGCTAGTGGTTTGGATTACGAATCCTACCAAAATCAAGTCTCACACTATATCCTTTAAATTAACACACTACTTTGATTGAGCATGATTCAAGTAGATTAAACAACCATGAAGATAACCAAGAAAGTTGCAACAAAACACCATAACTTCAATATTTTATTGATTTCCAAGTCATCATGTACAACAATTGCTTGAATTCCTCTCTTCAAAACTCAATCTTGCTACAAAATAAAATTGCTTCTAACTCTAATCTCTCTAATACAATAAACTCTCTGATATCTAACTATTGACTATTACCAAAAGAAATGAAAAATGGGGGTATAAATAGCATCCCCAATTACAATGAAAGATCCAGATCGAAAGTAGATCAACGATCAAGATCATGACACCTAAACCCTAATTAGGGTTTGTTACAAATGGCCTCCTTTTTACTGAACAATATTAAATACATAGCCAAATATTAAATTTGGCACAAAAACCTAAGAGACATAAACCAATGACAAATAAGATGCCATGTCATCTATAACAACCTTTCATCTAGAATCTTATTCCCTTTCCAATGTTCTTTTTTGGCATATGCAATGAATCTTGTCACGATTCCTTCGATTTCTGCAATTGGAATCTCGGGAAGATTCTTCATACTCTCTTCCAAGTGGATGACCTGATCGAATGCATCTAGAAGAGCTGCGTCCCATGAAGGTTCAAGTTCCTTTGTTCTTTCAATCAGGAGCATGGTGGCAAACATTTGATCATATTGCTCATCTGTAACATTTGCGTCCTTGCAAAAGATGACCTTGATTCTATCCTCTAATTCCTGCATATCCACATCTGTCTCGACCTCGATCCTTCTGCCAAGAATGGTACGAAGTACCTCAAATACTCTGTCCTGGATCGGATTGATCACCTCCTCAACTTGGCCACATCTAACACTGATGTCCTCGAAGAAAACACTCTTCATATAGAGCAAGGTTGACTACTGAAACAAACTGTGAGATTCTCCATCCAAGATCTTCTCTTGCGCTAAAACTTTCCTTGATGTGTGTCTAATTACCTTCAAGACAGGAATGATGACATCTTTGGTATGGGCAAATGCAGCTACTGTTATCATCAAATTGTGGATTATCTCAAGAACTTGGATAGCTTGATGAATAATCTTCATCATCCTTGTTACAAATTCTATGGCCACTGTATGAGATCTATCCATCCAATTACTTGTACGTTGGACCATGTTCCTGAATCTTTCTGCCTCACTGATTGATTGAAGTGGAAGTGCTTGCACTGGTGATCTAGCTGGATCCTGACGTCCCAAAGGTTCATTGATGTGACTGAAATAAGTCCTCCATGCACCGACCTCTCTCTCAAGCTTTCTGTTCTTCTCCATTTCTTCTCTAAGCTTGTCTTTCAATGCCTCAAATGAATCGGTGGCATCATCTAAAGTCTGCTCTGCTGTAGATGGTCCTAGCTCAAATGTTTGTATATCATATTCCTCTGATAAGATCTCACCTTCATATTTGTCTACTGCCGGTGTAGCTATCTGCAGTTTTCTGGATCCAATCTCATCTCGAATCATTTTGGACATCTTGGTAGCCTTTCTCTTCTCTGTTACTTCGTGTGAACGTCCAACAAGGCTCTCTAAATCAATTGCACTGTCTTCGTCCTCTACTACAATCACCTTGGTTAATCTTTCCTTCAACCAATCTGGGATGGCCGATCTTGTCTCTTGAACTTGTATTTCTTTATGCACTATTTCTTCTTGTCTGGGAGGAGATGTCATCGCGTTGTCTTCTTTATCTTCATCTAACTCATAGTCCTGGAGAGATCCATCTGGTGAACCATGTTGTGCCTGTCCTCCTTCCTGCCTGTCATTCTGTACCATAGACTCCATGGAATCTTCCACTTGAATTGTTCTCTTCTCTGGTCTAGAAGATGTACCGGATGATCTATCTCTGTTAGCCTCTTGTTTCTTCTTGGAAGATTCTCTCTTTCCAGGTCTCTCTTTCCTCTTCGAACCTCTTGGATGGAGATTGCCCTCACTGGCACATCGAAGGTTTCCTTCACCTGAATTTCTAGGATTAGGATTGCCTTCACTCACACTAGCTCCACCTTCGGCAGGTTTCTCTTCCAACGTGAAAGACATAGCTATGCCTTGTTCTCTCAACTTCTGATGTTGTATGTCAACCCATCTGCGAGTACAAGACAAGACTGGAGCCATCAAAGTATCTAGATCCACGACCTCAGGCTCATTCCAATCTAACCTTATGGATTTGCTTTCTCGATCATAGGATGACTGGATATGCCTGCCACTGTCCTGAGCTTGGTCGACCACTCTATAAATCCTGCATTTCCTGATGAAATCCAAAGGCAATCTAGAATGCATTTTCCGTTTCACTTCAAGATCATCTAGGAGATTCATCATAAAATCTTCTATTTGGTACTCATGCCTAAACCTTCTGCCGACCGTCTCCTCTAAATGTCCATGTGGATCAAAGCTTTCTCTCAAAGCAAAAGATGAAAAAGAATACAAGGCTAACTCCTTCTCTGCGTCATCCATGGCTAAAGCATTAGGACATACCTCAACTGAATTACCCAAAATGATAGGTACTGGAACTCCATTCTGATGTCTGTGTCTGAATGCCTTCGCATATGCTGCCAACTGTCTTGTTACTTCAAGTAACACAATTCTGTCTGTCGGATATCTCGGCAACATGTATGGAGGTAAAGGACATCCATGTACTCTAATATAAGTGAACTTCGGAAACTGAATAAACCAAGCACCGTACCTCTTGATTAATTCCTGTGCATCTTGAGATAATATGTTGTGAATCCCACCTTGCAACGTCCTTGTGATGTTCATCGTGAAGGTATCATTAACTAGCTTGTAGTTGCTCCCTGGCGGATGATGCAAGTAGGCATAGGAATCACAAGCTCTGACCTCACCGGGTCCTCTTCCAATCACTCCTCTGTGAGGTAGTCCTGCGTACTCAACACTCCTAATCAAGGCATAGATGACATATGAACTCATGTGGAAGGACTTAGTAGCCTCGAGTCTCCTCAACTATACGTCCAAGCAATGGCTAATCATCCTAGCCCAATGTATCGTACCTTTCCCTTGAACAATCACCTGGATGAAGTAGAACATCCACTTCTCAAAATAGAAGGCATGAGGGGCTCCTGTAACTCGGTTGAGCATGGTAATCAAATCTCTGTACTCCTCCTGGAAATCAATCCTGTGCGGTGTGTTCGGGACCTTGCTCAGACGGGGACGACTCTTGAGTAACCAGTTCTTATTGATTATGATTAGACAAGCATCTGGATCATCTTCGTACATTGACCTGGCTCCTTCTAAGCTCTTATATATCATGTCCCTGTGCTCTGGAAGATGGAAAGCTTCACTTATAGCTTCCTCTGAAAGGTACGCCAAAGTGTTTCCCTCATTGGATACGATCATTCTGGACTGTGGATCATAGTGACGAGCACACTCGATCATCAACTCATGGCACTAAACAGCTGGAGGAAAGCCGGCCGCCTTAATGATGCCACTCTCGATTATTCTCCGGGCGACAAGTGATGGTTTGCCAATGTAAGGGACCTCTCGAAACTTCTTCGTGCTGAAGTTGCCTAAGTTTGTATCTCCAATGTTGCTCCACTTCGACACGATCTTGGTATCCACTTCTTCGGTTTTCTGATCTTCTTTCATGAGAGCTGAACGACTGGTGGATGCTCCCGCCTTCGGGGTTGCCATACCTACACAACATTTCATAATAAGTAACTAGATATTGCAATGCATAACATAGATTAGAGAGTAAATTTTAGGAAACTTCATGATAAGTCTTTGAGTTATCATTTCCTAAAATAAAACGATTGAGCTAGGAATTCAAAATCCAAAATTCAAAATTTAGACTATGACGATTAACGTTCAAAATTAAAGCAATAAAGCAAAAATCGCCATACCTCAATAGAGAGCTAACTCTAGAATGCAAAATGAATAAAAATTCGCCTAGGCAAAATTGACGTTAGATAGCTTCGATGTGATCTTCAAATCAACGTTCCTCTTATCAACTTCGCCACCCTTCAAGTATTTGACGTGATCTCTATGCATTTGACAAATTCGCCACCTTTGGTATGTCCTTGACGTGATCTCCTCTAAATGATCGATCCTTTGTCAATTCGCCCAAGTGAAAACTAAGTTCGCACTCCTCAAACACAATTCGCACTTTCTCCTTCAAGATCGCATGTAAGAGATGATAAATGATGATGTGAAAATGACGATCTTCATCTCCCCTTTATAGGCGCTTCTCACCATAATTACCTTAGGCCGACTTGTGTAAAAATAAGGCAATTTAAATGATTTTTAAATAAATAATAAAGGCCGACCTCTAAAATACCAAGCGCCATATTTAATTTTTTATTAATTTAATAATTAATTATTAAATGCCTTCATTATTATTTAATAAATTCGATTTTTCTCACAAGGCAAAAAAACAATTAATTAATTAATACCATGCGCTATTTTAAATGCTTTTAATTGAATTTTTTAATTTATTGATTTTCCTAGCATTTAAAATAAATTCAAAGAAATGTGTTTGAGCGCTAAAATTTAAAAATGCAAACCTTATCGCCCTGGTCCCTTGGAGAGGGACAGGAGCGATCCATCAACTTGCCTTGATTCTTGCAATTTTTGACGTCCAAAGTCTTCATCTCTACGTTGCATTTGGCATTAACGTTGGGTCCTTCAAGCTTGAGTGTCTTGCTTGTGTGAACGAGTGCTCTTTGATGTGATATCGCCCTGGTCCCTTGGAGAGGGACAGGAGCGATCCTTGTCTTCTAGCTTGAAATTCATCGTTTTTGATTCTAACTCTTCGTTCATTGCCTTCCAAATGGCGTTTTAGACCCTTTGCAACTTGTTTTGTTATGATCTTCGAAGGATAATAGGTGTTTTGGCAAATATCGCCCTGGTCCCTTGGAGAGGGACAGGAGCGATCCTCATAATTTCTCCTTGACCTTTGTAAATTCGAGCCTCAATCGTCTTTGTGAAGGACAAACAATGCTATTCCTTCATTCCATGCTCATTTCACTTGAATTCCACAAGACATTTAAACATTGGAAGGATCATCGCCCTTGTCCCTTGGAGAGGGACAGGGGCGATCTTGAAGCTCTAGCTAAAACGCATCATCCTTCAACCTTGGTTCCTTGTGCCTTTTAAAGGACGTCCTTGATCTTGCGTGAACTTGCCTTGACATGCATTTGAAGGAAAATGAAGGATCCTATGCAAATCGCTCTGGTCCCTTCCTGAGGGACAGGAGCGATATAGCCTCTTTGTTCAATTTGATGATCATTTAACGTTTAACCCTTTTGCATATCACCTTGTTATGATGCCTTAGACCTTGTGTGATCCGCAAAAACCTTGACCTCACGTGACTTTTGAAGGAATTAGCAAATATAATAGATATCGCTCTGGTCCCTTCCTGAGGGACAGGAGCGAACTTAGGTGTTTTGGTCTCGTCCTTACCTTCTTCGACTTGCTATCGCCTTCATTGCATAAAACGAAGTCCCTTGATCCTTTCTTGGTCGCTTGATATATGATAAACTTTCAAAATTTATGCCTTTATGGAACTTTCGCTCTGGTCCCTTCCTGAGGGACAGGAGCGAAGTAGGGTATTTTAGTGCAAATTCTTCAATTTGGTGATCTTCGTAACTTTGTGCTTGGTTGAGATGCCTCGAAACACCCTTGCCACCTTGTTCTTCGCCTTGGAGTGTCTTGAATTTGAAGAGGAGGCAATGTAATCATTATATCACCCTGGTCCCTTGGAGAGGGACAGGAGCGATCCTGCTCTTGTGGGCTTTATTTCACTTTATCACCTTCGAAAACTATCTTCAACGGATTCGTAATGTTCCATTCCATTCACCCATGCCTTGGGGTCCGTTCAAATTGAGCAAGAAAATCATCTAAAGTAAAAATCGCTCTGGTCCCTCCCTGAGGGACAAGAGCGAACTTAGGTATTTAGGTCCCTTGTTGACGTTTCATAATCTTCAATTTGTCTTCAACGGGTTAAAGTCACATCATTTCTTGCCTTCAAACTTATAACTTGCTTGATTTTTGCCCAAAACGTACCTTATGAAGAATTTCGCTCTGGTCCCTGGGAGAGGGACGGGAGCTACAAAGAATTTCGCCCTGGTCCCTGATTGAGGGACAAGAGCGATTTTGGCATTCTGGGTCATTCTCCTTCATGTCAGCACTTCAAGTTATATTCATTTGGTAAAATGCATCTCCTTGGATCTCTTCAAGACGTCAAGTCGTTAAAATCTTGCAAGGACAAAGCAATATTTGATTTGTAGCTCCGGTCCTTCACTGAGGGACAGGAGCGATTTTGACTCCTGGAGGCACTTCCGTGTTCGTGAAATTCTTCAATTTATATTCAACGGAAAGATCACGCCTTTCTTCACCACTTGCAATTCGAAATTCATCTTGACTCTGCAGGGACAATAAGATATTTGAAAACGAGCTCCGGTCCTTCACTGAGGGACAGGAGCGATTTTGCTCCTACAGGCCAAAATAACATGATTTCACAAGTTTAATCACTTCACAAGGCGAAAACAAATCAAAAATCAAAAAAGTCAAAATTTGATCAAAATTACTCAATTGGACAAAAATTCACACTTCATCTTCAACACTTAGACAAATTTAAGCTCTGCACTCAAAATTCCAATTGAAAATAGACCATTTTGGCGAAATCATTGCATTCAAAATTTGCATTCTTACAAAAGAAGCTCAAAAGCTCTCAAAACTGACTGGATTCTGACCTGAAAAGACGGCAATTAAAACCCTAAGGCTTGACCCTAAATCCAGACAATTGACTGACTAACAAAACCCTAAAAGCGAAGCGAAAAGCGAGCGAAAAACGAGCAAAAAAGAGGGGGTCCCCATTTCAAATGGGGCGATGTGTGAAATGGTCACAACAATGTCCTAGGGCAAATTTGGGCTATCTAATGATGAAGTCCAATAGTTAGAACATCAGATCCGTATCTTTTTTGCTCGAATTTATCTTCTTTGATTACCAGGTCTGCACCTTCAATGTCCAATTTCACCCTTGTGCTGGAGCAATTCACCTATACTCTGATGAAATTCGCTTATGTGCTGACAAAATTTGATACCTAGCTAAAGAAATTCGAATTTGGAGAGAAGAAAATGAATGTTCTAACTTCTCCTTTATAGGCGCTTAGGGTAAAGGTCATGTCTTTTGGGTATAAGGCTGACCTGCTTTGACAAAATAATAAATTGCCTTCCTCATGCTGGCCGACTCAACACAAACTTTCTTTATCTCCTTTGCAATCTAAATTTTGAATTAATCTTGGCACCTAAATACTTGTCTTTGATAAATTCGCTCTACGACCTTTGGAAAGACATGACTTGAAGTTCGCTCTAGGACCCTTGGAAGGACATGACTTGATAAAAAATTTCGCTCTTGGTCCTTGGCAAGGACAAGACTTGGAGGTGAAATTCGCTCTATGTCCTTTGGAAGGACAGGGTAAAAGTAAAAAGTTCGCTCTATGTCCTTAGCAAGGACAAGGTCAAGGTAAAAAGTTCGCTCTATGACCTTTGGAAGGACAAGGTCTAAAAAATTCGCTCCAAGACCTTCGGGAGGTACATCAATTGGATTAAAAAAATTCGCTCTAGGACCTCAATAGGGTACACATAATGAAATTCGCTCTCTATCCTTCGAAGGGTACAAGACCTAAAATAAAATTCACTCTCTGTCCTTCGAAGGGTACATGATGAAATACGCTCTAGGACCTCTCCAAGGACATGACTTGATATGAAATTTCGCTCTAGGACCTCTCCAAGGACATGGCTTGAAATTTGCCTTAGGACTTTCGGGAGGTACACGACCTTGTGAAGGAATTCGCTCTTGACCCTTGGCAAGGTACGGGAGTCTAAATGCAAAAAATTCGCTCTAGAAGGTACGTGACTCCAAAATTCTCTTTCACTTGGTTGGTTTTGACCTTAAGTTTCCCAATCTTTCCACATGAAAGCATCATCAATTCGACCCTTAAGAACACCTATAGAGGAAATTCGCTCTGTGACCTTTGGAAGGTACAAATCTTGGTGAAGAAATTTCGCTCTGGGACCTTAGCAAGGATAGGACATCAAAATTTCTCTCTAGGACCTTTGTGAGGTACATGCCTGTTGTGACCATTTCACACATCGCCCCATTAAAATGGGGACCCCCTCTTTTCACTTTTATTTTGCCTGTTCTTCTCTCTGCTTTTAGGGTTTTGAGTGAGTGAGTGGTCTATCTGGGCTAGGGCTAAACCTTAGGGGTTTCTTTTTCACATTATTCAAGTTGAGTCCAGTCAAATTTTGAAAGTTATTAAGCGTCCTCCCGAGGATTGAGATTGTTGAAATAGGGTAAGTCTGTCAGGAAGTCAGATAGGTCCCAAGTAAGGTCTAGTCAGGGTTTTTTGGGTAAAATCCAAATTTTGTCTGTGTGTTAGCATTTTAAAGGTAGAATTGTGTGTTCTTGCCTAGGTAAATTTTGATCAAATTTTGGAGGCAAGATGATGCCTGAAACAGAGAAATCACTCAGGGACCAGGGCGAAAATGTTATTTTATGCATATTTGTCACTGACTTTTCTATTTTGTTTTGTGCAGGGTCTCCAGGAAAGATAATTGGACGTGCCTTGATGTTTCTGAAGATTTTGAAGGCAAGAAAATAATGAATTTTGAAGGATTAAGAGAAAATCGCTCCTGTCCTTCACTCAAGGGACCAGGGCGAAAAGGCTTATTTGAGTCATTCCTGGCCTTGTTTGGTCAAATTGAAACATCAAAGGCATGGTGAAGGACGAAATGAACATGATAGAGCATCCAGACTTGATCGAAGACGATGAAATGACGGAGTTTTTGTCTAGAAAGGTAAAAGCGCTCCTGTCCCTCTCCAAGGGTCCAGGGCGATTTTCTTTATATACACATTTTTAAAACCTTTCTTGGGCTTGAACTCTTATTCATGGTGTGTAATGAGATGATATCTTCCCTAGCAAAGGAATTTCGAGATGAAAAATGAGGCACTTTGGCCTAGAAAGTGAAAAGGTGCTCCTGTCCCTCACTGAAGGACCGGAGCTTGATTCTCAAATTTGCACTATCTTTGCAAGATCAAAGTGATTTTATGATTTGAAGAGATTAAGGAAAGCATGTTTTGTCCATTGAATATAATTTGAGTGGTTCACAAAGGAGGAAATCAACCTAAATGGCAAAAAGCGCTCCTGTCCCTCACTGAAGGACCATGGCGTTTTTTCAAGATTGTCCTCTTCGTTTGAGATTTTGAGGCAAAACCTCACTTGGATGGGAAGGACGAATGATGTTTTATGCCTTAGACACGATTGAGAGTTTAAAAGAACAAGGAAATATTCCTAGAAGGCAAAAAGCGCTCCTGTCCCTCTCCAAGGGTCCAGAGCGATTTTCTAAAAAGGTGCAAATTTCTTGCAAAAGACAAGGCAAGTTTGTGATTGAAATGAATGGAATAAGGCATGTTTAGCCCAGTGAAGATAATTTGAAAAGCTAGAAAAGGACGGATAAGCTTGAAATTGCAAAAGCGCTCCTGTCCCTCTCCAAGGGACCAGGGCGAAAAACATATTATCTAGCTCTTCTCTCCAAGTTTGAGCAAATTGGGGCCAAGGCACAAGTTTGAAATGATGTTTAAAATACTTCGAGGTGGAATTGAGATGCAAGATTTGCAAAATTTGATGACAATTGGCAAAAGCGCTCCTGTCCCTCTCCAAGGGACCAAGGCGAAATTTCCAAATATGCCCATTTACCTTACATTTTGAGATGCTATTTGTTTCCAAGGCTCAAGAAGGAGTGAAATGTGATATTCTACGCTTGGAGGGTAATTTGAAGATTAATGTGATCAAGAATTTGCACAAGGACTCAAAAGCGCTCTTGTCCCTCACTGAAGGACCAGGGCGATTTTTATATAATCAACAATTTCCCTCCAAGATTACGCTAAGGAAAGATTGGGCAAGATTGGAAAGGTCTTCTAAAAGCATGGTGAGCAAAGGTTTGACTTCAAAAACTTGATGATCCTACCAAAGTGAAAAGGCGCTCTTGTCCCTCACCCAGGGACCAGGGCGAAAATATTTGGGAACCTATTTTGCCTTTCAAGAACAATTTAAGCATGCATGGAACAAGTGAAAGAGATCATCACTTATCCCGCAACGAGAATTGGCAATTAAAAGATGAAGGATTGAGGACAAAAGTGAAAAGGCGCTCCTGTCCCTCACCCAGGGTCCAGGGCGAAAATGTCCTAAGACACGTTCCTCCTAGAGATCAAATGAATTAAACTCAAGACTCCAATTAAAAATGCCATTTTTGATGCCTAGATGAAGTGTTGGCAATTAAAAATGAGGAATGCAAGGCCTAAATTGAGAAAAGCGCTCTTGTCCCTCTCCAAGGGTCCAGGGCGAAGTTATTGGCATTCATTTTTTTTGCCTTATTTCAACGTTGATATCCTCCAAATCGCATTAGATGCCAAAATTACCAACTTCGAAATATTTGAAAAAATTAATTAAATTGGCATTTAATAAAGGCGCATTGGTATTTGATAATTAATTTTGAGCCTTAGAGAATCGATTTTTTTATTATTAAGGCATTTAAAATTAATTTTTATTAAATTAAAATTAAAAGATGGAGCGCTTGAGGTATTATTTTTATTTATTTTATCAAGTCGGCCTCTTCCTTTTGCAATTTTATTTATTTTTTAGGCTTATTTTGTCAAGTCGGCCTATGGGGGGGTGAAGTGGTGAGCGCCCTATATAATAGGGGTGTTTTGAGCAATTTTAATCAATCATTCATTCATTACTTCAAGTGCGATTTGAGGAGCAAGAGGAGGTGCGAAAGCTGGTCTAGTTGGAGCGAATTTGTCCTAAGTATTGAAGACTAGAGGTGGTGGAGTTGATGCTTGTGAAGACTAAAGGAGGCGCCTTTTGCTAAAAAGAGGACTTCGATCTATATTTTGCCTAGCGAAAATTCACCTTATTTTTGCATCATTTTTTTAGAATTAATTCTCAAGAGGAGGTATGGCGAAATCACCTTGACACCATTATTGAAGATTTGAATTTCGCACTTTGTTTTGAAAATCCTAAGTTTGATGTAGTTAATTAGGAAATGATAACTCAAGATTTATCATAAAGCTTCCTAATTAAAATCTTAAATCTTCCTTTCTACTCTATATTTCTACGTTGCAAAATATATTACTCATTACAAAATGTTGTGTAGGTGTCAAGATGGCAACCCCAAAGGCAGGAGCATCCACTAGTTGTCCAGCCCTCATGAAGGAAGATCAGAGGAACGAAGAGTTGGAGACCAAGATCGTGTCTAAGTGGAGCAATATTGGAGATACCAACTTGGGAAACTTCAGTGTGAAGAAGTTTCGAGAGGTCCCTTACATTGGCAAGCCATTACCTGTCGCAAAGAGAATAATTGAAAGTGGCATCATCAAGGCGGCCAGTTTCCCTCCAGCAATCCAGTGCCATGAGCTGATGATCGAGTGTGCTCGCCATTATGACTCACAATCAAGATCGATCGTATCCAAGGAAGGGAACACTTTGGCATACCTTTCGGAGGAGGCTATAAGTGAAGCTCTCCATCTTCCAGAGCATAAAGATATGATTTACAAAAGCCTAGAAGGAGCCAAGTCAATGTATGAAGATGATCCAGACACTTGCTTGAGCATCATCAATAAGAATTGGTTACTCAAAAGTCGTCCTCGCCTGAGCAAGATTCCCAACACACCACATAGGATCGACTTCCAGGAGGAGTACAGAGATTTGATAACTTTGCTCAATCGAGTTACAGAGGCTCCTCAAGCCTTCTATTTTGAGAAGTGGATGTTCTACTTCATCCAAGTGATAGTTCAAGGGAAAGGAACGATTCATTGGGCTAGAATTATTAGCCATTGCCTGGACGTGCAGTTGAGAAGACTAAAGCCTACCAAGTCATTTCACATGAGCTCATACGTCATATATGCCTTGATCAGGAGTTTTGAATATGCAGGACTACCTCACAGAGGAGTGATCGGAAGAGGACCCGAAGAGGTGAGAGTTTGTGACTCTTATGTTCATTTGCATCATCCACCTGGGAGTGACTACAAGTTAGTCAATGATACCTTCACGATGAACATCACCAGGATATTGCAAGGTGGGATTCACAATCGACTGTCTCCGAATGCACAGGAGCTTGTAAAGAGGTATGGTGCTTGGTTCATCCAGTTTCCAAAGTTTACATATATCAGAGTTCATGGGTGTCCTTCACCTCCCTACATGTTGCCGAGGTATCCGACAGACAGGATGGTGCTACTCGAGGTGGCTAGGCAATTGGCAGACTATGCGAAGGCATTCAGACACAGGCATAGAAATGGAATTCCCGTGCCCATCATATTGGGGAATTCAGTTGAGGTATGTCCTAATGCTCTAGCCTTAGATGGTGCGGAGAAGGAATTGGCCTCATATTCATTCACGTTCTTTGCCTTAAGGGAGAATTTTGATCCTTATGGGTATATAGAAGAGACATATGGTAGGAAGTATAGACATGAATTTCAGGTAGAGGACTTTTGGATGAATCTCTCAAGTGATTTAGAAGTCAAAAGAAAGAAGCATTCCGGATTACCTTTAGATTTCATCAGGAAATGCAAAGTTTATAGAGTGGCCGATCAAGCTCAGGATAGTGGCAGACATCTCCAGTCATCCTATGACAGAGAGGACAAAGTAGTGAAGATAGATTGGAGCGAGCCTGAGATTTCAGACTTGAGAGCTTTGATGGCCCCAGTTTTGTCATGTACTCGCAGATGGGTGGATGTACAACATCAAAAGTTAAGAAAACAGAACATATCAATGACTTTTACTTTGGAGGAAAGACCAGAAGAAGGAGGAGCAAGCGCAAGTGAAGGCAATTCTCATCCTAGAGGCGCGAAGAGGAAAGAAAGATCTGAGAAAAGACAACCCTCCAAAAAGAAGCAAGAGGCCAATCGAGATCGCTCATCAAGCACATCTTCTCGACATGAAGAAAGGACAAGTCAAGTTGAAGGACAAGAGAGGACGGTGCCTGAGGTTGACGAATCTATGGAGTCAATGGTACAGAATGATAAACTTGAAAAGGGGAAGGCACCTCAGCATTCGCCAAGTCGATCTCCCCAAGTCAATGAGCTACATGAAGAAAAGAATGATGATGAAGTGACATCTCCTCTCCGAGAAGATGAACCATTGCTTAAGGAAATACAAGTTAGAGAGACGAGATCTACCATTCCAGATTGGTTGAAGGAGAGACTGACAAGGGTGATTGTGATTGAAGATGAGGATGATGTAATTGACTTAGAGAGCCTTATAGGAAATTCTCAAGAAGCAACGGAGAAGAAAAAGGCCACCAAGATGT
This sequence comes from Cryptomeria japonica, assembly GCF_030272615.1. NCBI lineage: Eukaryota > Viridiplantae > Streptophyta > Pinopsida > Cupressales > Cupressaceae > Cryptomeria > Cryptomeria japonica. The sequence continues at coordinate 466,165,431 of NC_081411.1, read as the reverse complement.
CCAAGATGATCAGAGATGAGACAGGGTCCAGGAAATTGCAGATAGCTACACCAATAGTAGACAAATATGAAGGTGAAATTCTCACAAAAGAGTATGATGTAGAAACATTTGAGCTTGGTCCACTCACTGCTGAGCAGGCACTGGATGAGGCAACCAATTCATTTGAAGTACTTAAAGACAAGCTTAAGGAAGAAATGGAAAAGAATAGAAAGCTTGAGAGAGAGAGAGGTGCTTGGAGAGGTTACTTTAGCCATCTCAATCAGCCCTTGGGACGTCAGGATCCAGCAGTGTCTCCTGTGCAGGCACTTCCCCTTGAATCAGTTGGCGAGGCAGAAAGAGTCAAGAGCTTGGTTCAACTTATGAGCTCTTGGATTGACAAATCCCACACAGTAGCCGTTGAATTTACGACAAGAATGATGCAGACAATCCACCGAGCTATCCAGGTCCTTGAGATCGTCCACAACCTAATGATAATAGTAGCCGCTTTCGTTCATACTAGAGATGTTATCATTCTTGTTCTGCAAGTAATCAGGCAAACACCAAGAAAGATTCTAGCACAAGAAAAGATAATGGATGGAGGAGCTCATAATTTACTCCAATGGTCAACTCTACTTCAGATGGAGGTTCTTTTCGAGGACATCAGCACCAAATGCAATCAAGTTGAGGGCGTCATCCATCCAATTCAGGATAAGGTGTTTGAGGTATTGTGTACCATTCTTGGCAGGAGGATCGAAGTTGAGACAGATGTGGACCTTCAAGAGTTGGAAGAAAGAGTCAAGGTCATCTTTTGCAAAGATGAGAATGTCATCACAGATGAACAACGGGATCAAATGTTCGCTACTATGCTCCTGATTGAGAGGATCAAAGAACTCGAACCTGGATGGGATACGACCCTCCTCAAGGCCTTTGATCGGGTTATCCACTTGGAGGAATGAATGAGGAATCTTCCCGAGATTCCTATTGCTGAGATTGAGGGAATTGTGTCCAGATTCATTGCATATGCTAAGAAGGAACATTGGAAAGGGAATAAGGTTCTAGAAGAGAGGTTGTTGTAGATGATGTGGCATCTTAATTATCATTGGTCTATGTTCCCTCGATTTTTGTGCCAATTAAATATTTGGCTATGCATTTAATAATGTTCAACTAAGAAGGGAACTTTTTGTAACAAACCCTAATTAGGGTTTAGGTGTCAAAATCTCAGCCGTTGATCTTCTTTTGATCTGGGCCGTTCATTGTAATTGAGGATGCTATATATACCCTCACTCATTTTCATTTTGTCATTAGATATTAGAGATAAGCAGTTAGAAATTAGAAAATTAGAGCTTTTGGAGAGAAGAAAGTTATTTTGTAGCAAGATTGAGCATTGAAGAAAGAATTTCAAGCAATTGTTGTCTATTTTGACTTTGAGATCAATAAAATATTGAAGTTATGGTGTTTTATTGCAATTCTTGTGGCTATCTTCATGGTTGTTTACTTTCTTGAATCATTCTCAGTCAAAGTAGTATTTAAGTTTGAAGGACTAAGTGTTGGGCTTGATCTTTGGTGAGATTCACGTTCCAAACCACTAGCTTCTTACTGATTGTAAGGACGCCTTGTGTGGTCAACTGGAGATATTTGGATTGCTTGAACCTTCAATCATTATTGAACTATTGATATGTACCTTTATGGTAGTGTCTATAATTCTTGATGATTTGAAAAATCACTAGTCACCTTAGAAGATCACATCGATTCCAGTAGAGTTGTAATCCCTTGGCAATACTGAAATTGGTAGAATCTTACCAAGTCTAGCCTATATCGAGTCATTCTTAGGATTAGATTAGAGTTCATCTCTTGCAAACCCTATCTTTTGATCTTTTTGAGAACCTGTTAGTTTTAGGAAAATTCTGTTCCTGCAGTTCGAAAATATAAGGCCCCTTGAAGAAACAGCATTCACAACGACCACTGGTGCTTATCCACACGTAGAGATCCTACAACGAAGAACATTGAAGTCACCCTGATTGATCCTTTCTCGCGATATCTTCAGCATTCAGAGGCTTTACTCAAGAGAGGATAAGGTACCCTTGGGTATTTTATTATGTGTTTGATAGTGTACAAAATACACGTCAACAATGCCTTGATAAAATTTCGCTCTAGGACCTTTGCAAGGTACGAGAGTCTAGGTACTTGGGCAAATTTCGCTCCAACTTTGGTGTAAGGGACGGGCTTTAGAAAAGACTCTTGACTTAGTCCTTTCACCTGACTTTGCTCAGTTTGTTCAATCCTCGAGTCTTTCACCCATAAATCATTCTTGCCACATGCTTGATGACTTACTTCACTCCACTCAGGAGACCAACCTGACACGATGACACTCTAGATACTTGAGAAACTCTATCCCTTCCATGCAAAGACTAATAGCAAAGACTCTAACACGACCGAGAGCAAAAAGTGGGGGTCCCCATTTGCAATGGGGCGATGTGTGAATACCTCACAACAAGCCCCCCTTTGAGTTGCTATTAATTTTTGCTTGAACTTCTAAAGCTGCATTTTCTATTTGGGAGGGTGAAATGAGACCATGAGGAGATTATTTCTACTTGAAGACTATCTTCGTGAACATTGAGTGTGATTACAAAGGGAAATTTGTGGGATTTGTGAGTTGCTAGGAGAAGACATTGTTCATTGACCAAGGCACAACATTCAAACATGGACCCAAACACTCTACCACACCCACTTTACACTTGACAAAGATAAAGTAATTGAGCTGATTGAATTTTAGGGAGCTAACGTGGACCATAGAAGACCTAGTCACTAGTCAAAGAAGAAGAGCCACCAATCTTGGGTGTCTTTACATTAAAGTAGACATGGGGTGATATTCGAGGAGTTTTAAAGGTTCAAACAATATCATAAGAAGTAGCTAGTTGGAAAATTATCTATTCTTGTTGCAAGTCAACAATTATTATATTATGGAGAAGTCTTAATAATTTGTTGTAAGTAAATTTCTATGCAATATTGTTCTATAATAGCAATGCTAGGTATTGTAATTATTTTCTTTGTGATAAATTTAGACAATCATTTTGTCATAATGGAAAGCTGGTAATGATTGACGATGAGAATTTCAATGTTGTGTCAAATTCTTTAGAATGTCCATTCAAAACAAACTAAAAACACAAACTAGATAGACTACAAGCAAACTGTTTGACAAAATGCCCGCAAAGTCAATTGTGTGAAAATTGTAAATATTGGGTTTAAACCAAAAATATTTATTACACTAAAACTCCCTCATTTTGCATTATTCACTCTCACCTACCTCCTTACACAACCCAAGTCACCATTAATGACCAAATTTGACACTACAACTATTCCAAGGGGGATTTCTTACCCAAAAATAGTTGTTCATCTCAAGGGTGCAGATTTACATGGAATTCCAATGATGAAGGATGAAAGCAACCATGCCATCATTAATTCAATGGTTGAGTTCTAGCTCTCAATCATCCTCACACCTATTTCAAATCCTTGATTCAATGGATCTTGTGGGATCTAAGATTGCCTTACACACCTCATTCACAACCTACAATTCTTCCTTGATTCCTAGAGTGATAGGGCAACCAACAAAGCATTATATATGCCAGTTCATTTTTCAAAAAAAAAAAGTGAATCATTTCTTTCTTCCAAGAGAGTCAATCTTTTCTCTCTTCCATGCAATTTCAAGCTGAAAGAGCTTCTAAAATTTCAACTCCCACAAATCCACAATCCATAAGAGTAGCATCTTTTGTAAACCTCAAGGTAGTTAATATTGTAATCATTCTTGGAGATAAATGTCTCCATAATTCCATTTATGGATCTTTTGAAAATTTCTAGCTTAGAGTTTCCTCTTGCCACTTTGTTGGTGTTAATGTAATGAATATTTGATGAATGGGACAACATTCTAATGCATAGAAAACTTTATAATAGTCATTTCTTCATTGGATATGAATTTCTACAATTTGAGATGGATAACTAAGAATGTTTAGTTGCGTGATATCATTATTTTTGGACCTATGGTGTATGTATTGCATAGCTCATATTTCTTTTGATTTCCTTGTGTTGCCTCTCATGGTGTGTCGTACTCGTGACTATGTAACCCAAAGAATAGGCAACAGCCTTGGAAGTAATGTCTATCACACACCCAAACTAAAAACATTATTACACACTTCATGATTCAATGTTATAACCAAGCAAGTATCTTCAACAATCCATAAGTATTGTCATCTTGGAGAATCATGCTATGCATACCAGCATCTTGCAATTGAAGTCTTCTTAAGCTTAATAAGAGGTTTTATGCATATTTAAATGGTCTTTGGCCTAGAAACAGACAACTTTTAGGGTCATGCATACAACGAGTGTTATTGTAGCAATCTATCTTCGATTGTGTTTAATCCTATTCAAAACAACTCTAGAGAATCCTTCTAGGTCTTGAGTTCAAAGTCAAAGATAGTCTTACCCACTGTTGGTGCCTAGAACCACAGATTGGGAAACCAAAGACTTGCCTAATCCTCAATTGATCCAATCAGCCTTGGCCAACGAACAGGGATGGTTGAAGACCAAATCCCTCTATACTTTAGGCTCCACTAAACCTAGGTGGGTGTACCTTACACTCTCAAGCACATAAGAGGTTTGTTTTGAGTGAATTTAAACTATGGGAACTAGCAATTGCAGGGATGGCAAAGAAAAGGTTTTCCTGCAACTATGCTAACAGAAGTGCTTTTTATTTAATGCCTTTAAAACTGATAAAATAAGTGTGAATATAGTTGTGTTATGTAAAAGATTACTGTTAGGACTTTAAGCCATTATGAATAAGAGCAGTACTTATAGAAATTAGAAGATTTGCTTCTTTGATAAGGACCTAATGCATACAAACTTATTCAGCAAAGATTAATAACAAACCAGTGCCTTTATCTGACAGTTAATGAATAACTTTGCGGACAAGAATCACTATCAACTCAAGAGACAGTTATAAGACCATCACTGTGAAGGTTTCATTATGTGTTGCGTGAACAATAAAACCCAATTTTACGTTCAATACAACATCATGTGATGGCACATCACAGCAAATCCAAAAGATTTATCAATTGGACATATGATTTTATCAAACACAAAATTACACACAATTTTCTAAAGATAAAAACATGAAACCTTGTATATTAACTTCTGAAATAAGAATGTACACAAAAACTGCACTTACAAATACTCCAGTATATTCAGTTTGCACAAAATAAAATCCTCATTTCTATTAGACCCTTCTAAAACATAACACTTACAGCCCAGCCAGCGGCAGAATTTTTTCTCTCTTCTATGATACAAAAATGACTCACTACATATATGTGAACCAAAGGATTCAAATGAAAGGACACACCCTTTCATCTTGCTAAACTAAACTTAACTAAAACCTAACACCTAAATACTTAACTACTAGACACAAAATATAATAAAATCAGTTTTGGTCGTCCAGTATTGTATCACACTTTTGTATGTTCTCCAAATACTTGCTGTCCTTGTGAGTGCTGGTGTTGAATACAGTATCCCTGACAGCAATCTCCATGGTAACCAATCTCTCCATCTGCTCACCTGTCTCCTTCATATCCAAAACATCTGCCCGGGCAACATTAAGGGATGTGTTAAGTACACTCTGGCATTCTGCAATTCAAATCCCTTTGTCCTTTAACTGCTCTGCATCATCCACAATATCTGGTACACCATACCTAACAATATCCTTACAATCGGTAAATTCCTGCTTAATGTCTACACCAAATGCCTTATGCTTGTTCAACCTTCTCTGGATCTTCTCAACAATTTTCTCATCGGCACTCTTCTCTTTCAACAATGCCTTCAGCCTTTTCAAAGTTCTTTCATGAGAGGCAATATTATCCTGGGTCTTCTGACAGTTTGTCCATAATTCTTTGAGAACTTCCAACAAATGATCAAACCTGTTTGTCAACAAAACACAAGCAGCATCTACCCTGGCAGTCCTGATTTGCCTTCTTAGCTTAATGTTTTCTTTCATTTGGTCTTCATATTTCTTTTTCCATTGCACACCAGTATCAGTTATCTGTGGTACTTCGTGACCACGACTTCTCAACAAGTCTTCATATAAATTCTTATATTTTTGACCCTCTTTTAACACCCACTGCATTTGGGCCTTATTCAGTTTTGCAATGTCAATCCCCAAATCTGCGGCGACAATTGGATTAACTTCTCCTACTTTTAGCTTCATCATGTGCCCAAATGCCTTATCTACATCTAAGATCTTGGGTCTTTTATTTAGAGGGTATAGGGCCCAAAGCAACATTTCCTCTTCATTTGGATCATATCTCGATCCAATAAAAATGTTATTAACACCCTATATGTCTAACTTTACATCTTTTCTATCAGAATGCAACAAGCTGTCAAAAATGAAAGAGGCACTCAAGTCCCATCCTGGGAACAAAATGATGCCTGCCTCACTGAGAAGTTGTCTCCCTCTCTGTGGTGTCATTGTGGCCACTTCTACATCAATGTCTCCTTTCAATTTTTTAAGCATCTCTGCTTCATTTTCTGGGGTAACATTTGGGATGCTTTCCCTCAACTTTTTCCCTTGGTAATGGTACAAGAATGACTTAAACTCTTTGGACTCTACAAAAACTTCATCTGCAACGAAAGTTGCATGCTCTTCCATTCTAACATCTGTGTTGGCGTTTATTCTCACCATGGCTTGCTCCTGGCTCTCTGCTACTTCTTCTAATTCAGGTGCACGGAGGATTGATACAGCCACATTCTCATTAGACCCACTCTCAAAATCTCCTTCTTCTCTTAGTTCCTGAAGCCTCTGCTTCCGCTCTTCTAATTTGTGGTTTAATTCCTCTAAGATTGCATCAGCCTCATCTTGTTCCTTGTTTCTAAATAAATCTTCAGCCTCCATGGGTATATGCAAGTATTCTCCCAGGTTTTGGCTCTTCCTGCAGTGGTGGATATACCCCTCTAGATCATAATTTTTCTGAGTCTGGTGTCCATACAAATTGTACTCCTCTACCAGCTTCTTTTCTATCATCTCATAAGCCTTGGTCGATACAATGGTGAAGTCTCCAAAATGCAAAGTGCCAAGCATAAATACCTGCTTGTGTGCACCACCCAAATTCTTTGCATTTGACATACTAAGTTGCCTAACAATCTCTAAATAGGCAATCCTGTCAGGAACTAAGGTAGGCAACATATATGGAACACCCTTGAAACCATAAACCCTGAAAAAAGTGAAATTCTGACATAGAAACCAATCACCCCAATTGTGGTTGACCCTAGCGTCTCCAAAAGCATGGGGTCTCAAGAATCTCTTAATTTCCGGTGAGATTGACCCATCACATTCCACTCCAAACAATCTACACAAGGGCTTGACAAAATATTCTTCAAACAACACATAGTGTGATTTGTCGAACCTTGAGTCCCATAGGGATACCCATAATTGAATTGGCTGGTTTTGTCCCTCTTTATTCCTGGAAGTCACCTTTAATTCTCCTGGCCACAAACCTTGCATCTGACCATGAAACAAAACCATATGCATTAGCAATGAGTAAAATTTGAAAGTAGGGTTAGGCTCTGTTTGCAAACTCAAAAATCCTTCATGCAGCTTCTCTGCCAAGTTGCATAATCAAATGGCCAAGGCTCATGCATTTGAATGTCTGCAACCAACACCAATGGGCCTACTCTTGTAACATCGGGAACTTCTTCCCTGCAGACTTGGCCACATGCCCAATATGTGTACTGCAAGTATTGTCTGAACAAAGTAATTTCGAAAGGAGGACCATCCTGCTCTGTGAGTCATCCCTTCTCCTTTTTGTGAATTGCCAACTTCCACACTGTGTGAGCGGTGTCCATTTGGGTATACTCTCCTTCTAGGTTTGTAAAGGATAGGGGCATGTAGGGCTCATAAGACATGTCAAAAACCTCCTGAATAGACCCGGCAGATATCCGGATGAATGGATCCCCATTGGGCAATTGGATGCATCTTTTTTCTTTGTTGTACTTCCTGGTGAGCAACTCCAATAATCTGAGATTCAGAAAAACATTTGGGACCACCAGTCTGCCCAAATTTGTCGTACAAGGGTTCGACAATGGCATCTCCTTGTTCCACCTTAGGTAGTGATATAGAAATGATTTGTGGCCCCTTATGGTTTAGGTATCTCCAACCCCTTTGTACTTGTCCTCCAATTGATCCTTGGGCGGCAAATAAGCTTTAGACCTCCTTGATTTAGCACCAAATGACTCCATTTGGTCAATCATGTCATGGTTTAGTTTTCGCTTTTGCACACCTTCTACAGACTTCGTCCTTTTTGATTTAGCAGACTATGTGTCTGAAATCTCTATGTTTTTCCTTTTCCCTTGTGAACCAGAAGCCTCCATGATTAAATGCTTGAACTTTCAAATTACCCACGCTTCTTGTCTACAACTTCAATGTTGATGGCTGAAAACACTATGAATAATTCTAACACGAAAACTCTTTCTTTATGCTGGATATGCAACGGCTAGAGTCTGTAACGATCAAAAACTCATCAGATTTGCTTCGTGCGGATCCAACCCACCTGATCGCGAGCATTAAATAATGGTTGTCATATCAGACATTCTAACGGCTAATCGGCGTACCCCTACCCGATAATTCAATTACTTAGCGCCACCCGTATTTTGCGTTCCTTCAATTACCTTTTTGTCTTTCTGATCGGTATAGGTCACTCCGATCAATCCATTGGATATTGCCCCGGCTATTTCACTTTTTTCCTCGAGGCTTGACTTATCACGATGGATCCACCTTTCCTTTCTATTAGTCAGCTTTTCTTTATGTTACATCGAGGTATGTCTCTCCGATGAAACCTCCTTCTGTTTATCCCTCCAGTCGCTCCATCGGACTTCGGAATGAGGTCACTTAAAACTTCATCCGATGGTCCCATGACATCTAACTTTGCTTTTGATCGGCGTAACTTTCACCGATTGCTTCATCAAGCGTCGGTATAGCATATTTTCCTTGCTTCCAATAGTTATAGTCTCCCCGATAGATCCACCCTCTGTGGCATTCTGCCCATCGGGCATCGGCACAACTCTAAAAATGTTTCTCCGGTAGCGTAAGCTATCCCGATGAGTCTTCTTGCACCTTACTCTCCTTATCGGGTTGCTTCAGTCTATCGGCGTGGGTTTTCCCGATGTAGTCACTTCGTTTGTGACGAGCTCATCTTCCTTATCGGGCATCGGGATAACTCAAAACGCATCTCCCCGAGAATGTATGTTATCCCGATGAGTCTTGCTCCCTTTCTTGCTTGGTACCACTTTATCGAAGAAAGTCTCTCTAATAGAGTTGCCTTCTCATTTAGTGCATCGGTTATCAGGGTAACATAAATTAGGACCTCCTGATAACCCGATGTCATCGCTATGAATACATTGCCCCATCGGTTGTCGGCAAGAGCTCCACTGATAACCCCATCGGGTATCGGGATAACATTTTTTCCTCGTTGCCCATAGTGTATTTTACTCCGATGACTCCGACTTCCTATCATATCATCGTCATAACTCGCCCTGATGGATTTCCACTTAGTCGCACCTTTTCCCGCCGCTCATGCTTTAGGAAACACCGTCGGCATGAGTTACTCCGATCAACATACTCCGTTCTCCTTGTGTGATCTCATTGGGGTAACTTATGCCGATAAGCAAAATTTTACATTTTTTACAAAAGAAGCCCCTCTCCATGGATGCAGCTTTTAATAACCATACTAAAAGATATCTCCCACACCATTTACATCTTTGAACATGCTCTCAACCCTGCTCTATGCTAATCTTCCAAAAAGTGCTTCTGTAATGAAACTAATTTTGAAGATGAGGATTGCCAGAATGCCATCATACTCAACACTTCCCTTGAACATGCCCAAGTGATGCCTTTTCATGAAGACACTACAACATATCACCTGCACATACAATCCAACAATAAATGCTCCTATGATGAAACTATATGCAAAAGCATCCATATATAGCACAAAAATATTTTGTAAAAATATGTGCTAACACCCACCTCTACAAATTGATCCAAAGTTCCCTACTAATAACAAGTTAGAGGTTTGTTTCTCTAGGTTTGACAACCCTAGCACTCAAAAACCAAACTGGCTTTAGGATTTTAGGTACCAACTCTAAGAACTAATGATTTCCAAAGCAGGCATGAAGATGGACCCTAAATCATGTTAAAGCTGCACAATCTCTCTTTACCAGTTAGCAAAGGTAACATACATTTGTTCTCTGGTCAAGTGAGAAGTTTTGTTCCTGATATCCTAGAATTAACTAAAAATATCTCAAGTATGATAGAGACGACCACAACATTGAGGAATGCAAGAAAGATTTCACAAAGATGAAGGAAGCTAATGGTAAAGCACAAATATTCACAAAGATTTTATCTCATACTGCAATGATACGGACTCATAGAAAATACCATGCCCACCATCCTTACTCAAGAAAAGTGAGGAAATCTTTGAAGTTCCCATTGCTTTCATGAGCAACATTTTCAAGGATTATGAAACAAAATGTTTGCAGCTGGAAAAGCATTAATATGCAATTTGTAAGAGCAATCAAGAAATTTAGATTATATATCATTAAATGTCATGCTATTGTGTTTGTTCTAGGCCTGTCAATGAAAATAATTTTCAGACAGCATGAGATGGTTTCGAAAAGAAAAAACAGGATCACCGGAGTCTGGTAGGATTTGTTGAGAAACCATTGGTGTCGGTCTTCAGCTTCACTAACAAAAGATATACCAATATTGTGATTTCTATGACATATAGAGACTGTCCCTGTCACATGACAAAGCAGCAGACACGGGCCTTGAAGGCACTCAAGACAAATAATATGTCTTTGAAGTTAGTTTCTTTTGAAATGACATTTCTAGTAATTTGTTATTTTTCGAAAATTTCAAATCTCTGAGTAAATATTGATCCAAAGTCCAAGAGGAATCTGAATCTACTTCAATTCTGCACCTTTCCAAGTCCATGTCTAGCTCCTGAGGTTTGGACGAATCTAATCTTCAATTCTGGCAGGCAACCCCTTCCCTTATTTCTTAGCTTCCATTACCTTAGCCCTGTCTGAAAAAACAAATATTCTCTTGGTTGAACAGGCCCTGTCTGAAATATCAGTCAGCCCCAAGTGTAGGTTCTGTAGTTGGCTTTACCCTTAAAAAGTGGACTGAGTAACTGTGTCTACCATTGGAGCGAGCTTGGAGCTCCAATCGCTCTCTCAACTTGAGATAAGGAAATGGTGTAAATTCTAAGTATATTTATACCCTGGATCACAGCATCCAAGCGAAGGGTCACCACGAAAGGGAGTATATTAAACATAAAAAAGTAAAAAGCTAATTTTCTTTTGGGCCTATTAAAGGTAAAAAAGCATCTGAAGTGTCTCTTTAACGTATACATGGAATCAAAGAACGGCCTGGTAGTTTCCAGCTTCCCGGGATTGAAAATGAAAAGGATTCACGAGAGGAAAGGGAAAAAAATTAAACACAATGTCCTGTACCCTGTGACCTAAATGTGCTTCGACTCGCGGAAGGAGCCAGCTTGGGGAACGGTCGATAGTCTAGCAATCCACCAAAGCTGCTTCATTTTAAGAAACGTGGAAATCCATAAAATAAACAGAAATACCTTCGGTGATCTGAGCTTGAGCTCTAACTCTGCCAATGCATCGCCCATTTTCCAAAAGCCCAAGGCACTGCGCACTGCACTCCCCTGTTATTGTCATACAATACTTGCATACCAAATTTCTAGCGCTCGCTATAATTTCAAATCTTGATTACATTATTGAAATCAGGAAATTTGCGGACTATGCCAATTTCCATTTAGTTTTGGACACATTTTTGTGCACTTCATTTTTATTTGGAGTTAGTTTTATATATTCAACATTATTTTATTTTTATTTCATTAGATTTTATTAAATAGTTAAAACAATTTCATGAGTTTTTTAATATTTTTTAAAAATTTATTTTAAAATATTAAAGTCATTTTTACATGAGAGGACTTTCGAGTAGTTGAGCATCTTAATTTCACGCTTCTCAAAATCTTAAATTGAAATTTCAAATCACTTTCAATTTTTTACATCATCTTGCTTGACGGGTCCCCTACTTATAATTAAGGTTTGAGGACCACATCATCAAATATGATGCCACATCAATGTATTTTTTGTCAAGGTGTTCAAAAAGACCAAAAAAAAATTGAGATGAATACTTGTGCACTAAGTCATGTTTTATTGGTGTGTTGATATGGCATCACATGATTTGTTACTTTTTAGATCTCAGGAATTTATTACATTTTAGATCTCAGGAATTTATTGCTTTTTAGATCTTAAGAATTTATTTTGTTCCATTATGGGTAATCATCATCAATACTAACTGTATGCGGGAAAAGCGGGTCGATGAAACTCAAAATGTGAAAATGTTGTTCAAAGGGCTTGTCCACACACCCACAAGACTTCTTGGTGCAAGTTATGGAGTCATGAGAAATGACTCAACTTCCCAAGGTAGGTTCCATGGTTCTCTATCTCACAAGGTCTCTCAAGTCAATGCCTTTGCTCTCAGATCACTGAGCAAAGTGACTTAGGGATGACAAATGCAAGAACGAGGGATGTTTTAGATTGATTTTAACATGAATGCGTCTTATGTATGCATGATTCTACAAATGAGCTAAACTAGATTATAAGTTGACAAGGTTAGTAGCAATACTATCCTAACATGATATAGTAGTTATATGATTTAAGCTAATGATAATAGAAATGCTCTAAAATGCTTATTAGATTAATTCCTATTACAAAGAGAGGCTAGATGTATTGATAAAATTGAGCATAAATGAGATACTAAAAGATTGGATCCTTTAAAATGGAGAAATGAGAGCTCTATTTATAGAAGAAACAGGGCAATGGATGGTCAGGATTGGAGGAGTTAATCAAGGGTCAGGATTGAAAGTTATCAATCCATGTTTACAATTTTCACCAATGAAATGGTGACAATTGTCAACATAAGATTGCTTGAGAGGAGATGTAAAAAGCACTAAATGCTTGAGAAGACCTCGTGGTTACCTTAGAAGGTAAGGGTTAAGGTTAGGTTAGGGTTATCCAATGGATAAAGCTTTTACCCAAGGGGTAAACTCTTGTGCAAAGGTTAAAGGGATAACCATACTCAAAGCAATGAATGCTTGATGAGACCCCTGGGTTAGAAGAGGGTTAAGTTAGGCAAAAAGTCTCTAACCATGCCACTAAGGGTTAGTTAACCATTAATGGTTTGAAGACTTTGGGGACAAATTTGTAAGAGTCCTTCCAAATTTGGGGGTATTCAACAAGTTATCTTGTTGAAGGCATAAAGGCTTTAATGCCTTTTAAAGACTTTACTCCAAATTTGAGAAGTGACCTCCTCAAATTTAAGGAAAGGGGATAATTGATGGGTTTAGGTTAATTGATTAGGATTGGATAGGTTCTAGAAGAATTTAGGAAGAGGGTTAAGAGGCGAGTGGGAGATGTAGGAAAATGCAAGTGGGTGAGGAAAATAGAATATAAAATTAATTTATTTCAATTGTGGTTGCAAGTTGGGGATTTAAATAAATTAGATCTATTTAATTGGGGTAAACTATTTAATTAAATGTAAATTTAATTAAAAAGTAGAGAGAAAGGATTTAATTAAATAAAATGATTTATTCAATTAAATGACATAAAGGACTTAAGTGAATTTAAATAAATAAATTGAATAATTTATTTAATTAAATAGAAGAATGTGGGTGATTTAATTAAATTAAATTTAACTAAATAGAGGAATGAGAATAAAATGAACATTAAATATTCATTTAGGAATATGATCATTTTTATACGTCTACATTTTGCCCCTCTTTGAAGTGACGTGTGTGCACATGTTGATTCAAAGAAAATGATGTGTCGTCATGATTTGGTTATGATCAGTGTGATGTCATGTCGAGATGCTCACGTCGTGCCCTAGATTTGATAAATGATGTTGATAATGCCCCCTCGGGAGATGAATCAAAAATTTGAAAATTTGATTTATTTTGATAAATTTGATTGCATTTTAAATTTTTGTCTATGTTGAATGCGATAAGTTGATTCATCTCCCGATAATAATATTTGTGAGGATTAGAAATGAGACCACGAGCAATTTACGTGCTCATCCACATAACCCTAATTTTTCATTTACCCTATAAAAATGTAAAAAGTGATTTATTTTGTCTCATTTGTGCTTGTTGACTTTGGAGAAAGTGACACTTGGAGAAAAAGTCAAAATGTTGATTCCCTTTGTTTCTCATCGATTCGAGCGCGTTCGGAGGTATCGGAGGCCAGCCACGTATGGACCACCGGTAAGTCAGCATTTTTGACCCTTTTTTTATTTTTGTTTTGTCGTTTTTAGGCATGTTTTAGAATTTTTTCACGCGGATTTAACGATTTAGCGCGTCGGGTAAAAATCGTAGCGCATATGATAAGTTGCGTAGTGCGTAGTGTTTAAAGAATTAGGGTAGCGTCCGGGTAGATTAGGATAGCGCAACGGTGGGTTAGGGTAGCACATAGAAATAGGTTAGCGCATCGGGGGCACAGGGAAGCACATAGGGGAAAAAGGGTAGCGCGTAAGAAAGACCTAGCACATAGGGTTAGCAGGGGCTCGCATGGGTAGTGTAGGATAATGCATAGGTATGACCTAGCGCGTAGGGTTAGGCTCATAGCATAGGGCCCAAGTAGGATAGCGCATAGCCTAGAAATGGACTAGAGGGTAGTTTAGGTGGCGCATCAATAGGACAGGGTAGTGCATAGGTGTAGGCTAGCACGTAGATAAGATTTTTTAGCGCATGAGCGAAAAAATTTGGGTAAAGGAGGATTTTGGATGAAGAAAAATAGGTAGGTTTTTGCCAGTTTTTGTCGGGATGGGTGTGATAGTTAGTCTGCGTGTCTGCTGTCATTGTTTTGATAAGTTGTCCAATATGAGTTTCGATATGGTTTGTGGATAGATAACTTGATTTGATCAGCAAATGTTGTTGGCCCCCTATTCTTTGGATGAGATTTAGATGGTAGCCTTCGCTCTGCATCCACACAAGGCCTCTGGACTAGACGGAATCAATGCAGGATTCATCCAGAAGTGTTGGGAATTCATGGGGCATGACATTTGGTTGATTATAGAAGAATTCCAGAAGAAAAAGAAGTTCGTCAAGGAAATCAATCACACTTTGATTGCTCTAATCCCAAAGAAGGTTGATTGCACGACAATGAAGGATTACAGACCTATCTCAGTGTGCAACACTATCTACAAAATTATTGCTAAAGCAATGGCAGAAAGACTGAATAAACTACTTCCTAAGTTAATATCAGAACATCAGAACAGCTTCACCCCTGGCAGAGAAATCGCGGACAGCATCATACTTGTATCAGAAGTAATTCACACAATGCACAAAGAAAAAATGAGTGGTATAGCTGTCAAATTAGATGTAGAAAAGGCTTATGATCATGTAATATGGAGTTTTCTTGTTTGTGTGTTGGATCGTTTAGGATTTCCCTCCGCTTGGATTGAATGTATCAAACAATGCATATCTACGGTCAAATTCTCAATACTGGTAAATGGAAATGTTTGTGGATTCTTCCCGGCTACGAATGGATTACGACAGGGCGGCCCTTTGTCTCCATCTCTATTTGTATTAATGAATGAAGTACTCGGGAAACTTATACAAAAGAGGCATGTGAGGGGCGTTTGGAAGGGAATTCGAGTGCATGAACAGCTAGATGCTATTACCCACTCACAATTAGCAGATGATACTATGGTCTTCGGAGAAGCTACCTTGACTGAAGCTAAAACTATTATGGAAACTCTTCATCTCTATTCGGAAAGTTCAGGGCAGATTATGAACAAAGAGAAATCTCAGCTCTTCATTTTCAACACAAACAAGCAGACCCAATCAAGAATATCCCGGTTAATGGGAATTAAAGTTGCGGAGCTTCCATTAAAGTATCTTGGCATAAGAATTAATAAGGGTTGCCGCCAATCCCATATTTGGGAAGAGGTGTTGCAATCTTGCGAAGTGAAATCACTGGCATGGAAAAATCGGTGATTGTCTCAAGCTGGTTGTTTAGCTATGGTCAAATCTATTTTATCTGTGATCCCTATTTACAGCATGTCTTGCTTCAAACTACCTGCGGCTGCTGGGAAAAAGCTGGATAATCTATTGAGGAAATTTGTATGGGACAATGCAAAAGATACCAATAGAATTCCACTTATCAGTTGGGATACAATGTGTCTCCAAAAGGAATCGGGCGGTGTTGGGCTACAAAACATTGCGCTTGATGCCAAGCTAACCTGGAAGATGTATCGGGAACCCCAAAAGTTATGGTGCTCAATATTCAGGAGGAAATTTTTGGATTCTAACGAGCCTAGCAGAATTCTGACTATTGCAAACTCGATCAAGGACTCAGCCACCTGGAATTTCTTGTGGGACTATAGATATATAATAACAGATCATATCTCATGGCAAATAGGAAATGGGCAATCAACAAAATTCAGGTACGATTCATGGAATGGGGAGATGGCAATTTGTGACTTAATTAAAGATCCGACATGGATACAAATGGTTGAATCCCAATTGGGATCGTTTGTAAATAACTATTTTGAGGAAGATTTGCCTAACACGTCACACAGAAGATGGAAGCGGGTGAACTTGGGGAGCTCAGACTCAAATGATTGCATCTTTTGGTGCGGGTCTAAAACTGGAGAATATAAAGTCAACTTGTGATACCATGTTCAGCGGGAGCAAGGCTCTGTTAAGCTATGGCCACATAATCTATGTTGGAACAAAAGACTCCTCCCAAAGGCAGGTGCATTTCTCTGGACTACTCTTCATAATCGCATCCTAACTGGAGATAGATGAAACACATTGGAATTTTTGGCCCTGATTGGTGCATTATGTGTAAAATAGCTGAAGAAACTGCAAACCACTTGTTGTTCAATTGTCTGATTGCTAAAACCTACTGGAATTGGTACTTCGGGCAAATAAATCTTACTACTGTTCGTAATGAATCCTTATTGGAGTTCCTATTTGCATGGCCTACTTGCTTTGACTCAAAATGGAGTGACCTATGGCTTATCGGTCCTTCTATGATTACGTGGCATATATGGAAGGAGAGGAATAGGAGAATCTTTACTGACTCTCAAATCCCTATGGAGAAGCTCATTGGGAACATTAAACTTGCCATTGAGGAAGTTATTAACAGAAAACACAAAGCACAAGGCAGATATTATAACATATGGGATCAAAACATGGAGAGGAAGTGGCACCATAAGGATTACAAAATGGGATCTAAAGGCAAAAGTAAGAAGGTCGACAGAAAGCATGTTAGATGGAAAGACCTCACCCCTGACTAGCTCAAATTAAACTTTGATGGGGCAAGCTGGGGCAACCTGGGTTCTTCTGGCTATGGTACAGTAGTGTGCAACAACAAAGGGGAGTTGATTGTCGGGACTTTTGGAAAAATTGGGCAGGCGACCAACAATGAAGCCGAAATCCTTGCCCTCATTGTGGGTGTTAACATATGTATAACCAACAAGCTATCAAATATAACAATCGAGGGTGACTCCCTTCTGGTTATAAACGGGATTATGAAATCAAGATTTGCAAATCAAAGACTCTGCCAATGGATCTCGTGCATATCACAGCTCCTTTGTCAAATCAGGGCATATGAGGTGAAGCATATATATCGAGAGGGGAATCAGTTAGCTGACTCACTTGCTAACTTAGGCATTGACTCCCCCTTGAGTCGATGGTCTTTGATAATACAAATGCACCTTTATCAGTCAGAGGACTGATAGAATCAGATATTAGACCCTAATACGGATGGCTCAGGATGAGGAAATTGTCCTTTGGATGGTGAGATGGCAACAAAGGATGAGTTCACATAGACATGGTACCCCTCCTCGACCTATTCTCCTAACTTTACTATGGTTATGGCGACAGGTTGGCAGTCTAAGTACATGACAGTTTCTATTCAGTGATTCTCAAAGCTTAATTGATTTTGGAGAAAGGCGGTGGAAACATCCAGAACCTGTGCTTCTTTCCCTATAAATCCACGTGATTCCTATGGATGTTTATTGTGATAAATAAGTGGAGGAACAAATCCAGAAACTGTCGGGCTATCTCTGGCTGTTATATGGCTTATTTTTTTCAGGCCATACACGGCAACTATTTGATAGATTGTTTGGTTATGGATTATGCCTGAAGGACATATGTGTCCTTGTTTTGGTTTCCACAAGCATATACGACTATGTAATGTGTTTTGAATATCACTATAGGGCGCTATCCCCATCTTGATAGCACTTACCCTTTAAAAAAATATGACATAAAGGACTTAAGTGAATTTAAATAAATAAATTGAATAATTTATTTAATTAAATAGAAGAATGTGGGTGATTTAATTAAATTAAATTTAACTAAATAGAGGAATGAGAATAAAATGAACATTAAATATTCATTTAGGAATATGGTCATTTTAATACGTCTACATTTTGCCCCTCTTTGAAGTGACGTGTGTGCACATGTTGATTCAATGAAAATGATGTGTCGTCATGATTTGGTTATGATTAGTGTGATGTCATGTCAAGATGCTCATGTCATGCTCCAGATTTGATAAATGATGCCCCTAGATTTGATAAATGATGTTGATAATGCCCCCTCGGGAGATGAATAAAAAATTTAAAAATTTGATTTGTTTTGATAAATTTGATTGCATTTTAAATTTTTGTCTATGTTGAATGCGATAAGTTGATTCATCTCCCAATAATAATATTTGCAAGGATTAGAAATGAGACCACGAGCAATTTACGTGCTCATCCACGTAACCCTAATTTTCATTTACCCTATTAAAAGGTAAAAAGTGATTTATTTTGTCTCATTTGTGCTTGTTGACTTCGGAGAAAGTGACACTTGGAGAAAAAGTCAAAATGTTGATTCCCTTTGCTTCTCATCGATTCGAGCGCGTTCGGAGGTATCGGAGGCCCACCACATATGGACCACCGGTAAGTCAGCATTTTTGACCCCTTTTTTATTTTTGTTTTGTCATTTTTCGGCATGTTTTTGAATTTTTCCACGCGGATTTAATGGTTTAACGCGTCGGGTAAAAATCGTAGCGCATACGATAAGTTGCATAGCGCGTAGTGTTTAAAGAAGTAGGGTAGTGTCCGAGTAGATTAGGATAGCACAATGGTGGGTTAGGGTAGCGCATAGAAATAGGTTAGCGCATCGGGGGCACAGGGAAGCGCATAGGGGAAAAAGGGTAGCATGTAGGAAAGACCTAGCGCATAGGGTTAGCAAGGGCTCGCATGGGTAGTGTAGGATAGTACGTAGGTCTGACCTAGCGCGTAGGGTTAGGCTCGTAGCGCAAGGCCCAAGTAGGATAGCATATAGCCTAGAAATGGACTAGAGGATAGTTTAGGTGGCGCATCAATAGGACAGGGTAGCGCATAGGTGCAGGCTAGCACATAGATAAGATTTTTTAGCGCATGAGCGAAAAAATTTGGGTAAAGTAGGATTTTGGATGAAGAAAAATAGGTAGGTTTTTGCCAGATTTGTCAGGATGGGTGTGATAGTTAGTCTGCATGTCTGCTGTCATTGTTTTGATAAGTTGTCCAATATGAGTTTCGATATGGTTTTTGGATAGATAACTTGATTTGATTTACAATGTCTCAAGTTGATGTTGATCTGATGTTGATTCGATATGATGTGGATTTTGATATGGATGTTTGATATGGATGTGTGATATGAAATTGATTTGATATGCATTGTTTCAAGTTGATATAAATGTGGAACTTGAGTTGTTTTACAAGTTGATATGATTCTAGAACTTGAGTTGTGTTACGAGTTGATATGAATGTGAAACTTGAGTTGTGTTACAAGTTGATATGAATTTCAAACTTTAGTCGTGTTACAAGTTGATGTGATTGTGGAACTTGAGTTGTTTTACAAGTTGATATGATTTGATATGGAAATGGATTTGATATTATGTGGAAGTTGGTTAAATTTTCAATGTTTCAAGTTGATATGAATTTGATTTTGATATGAATTGATTTGATGAGGAAACTAATATTGGACTTGTTTTGTTTGTGATAGGAGCGCATTGGGATTATTCAGTTGCGAGAGCAATTTCTGAGATCGTGATCATTGATACCACTATTGACACAGGCTGACAGGGATATCATTGAGAGGTGTGGCCTATCCTCTTTGTTAGAGATGCCCCGGTATATCATTAATCGGGGTTTATTGACAGTGTTGGCCGAGAGCTGGCATAGTGACACCAACACCTTCCATTTGGTGACAGGTGAGATCAGAGTGAGACCTGAGGATTGCTACCAGATTCTGCAGATTCTCGTGATAGGTGCACTTTTACCGTATGAGCAGACAAAGGAGGGCGGGACAAGGCACTTCGTCGGTTTCTACAGGATGATACTGTTTGCGGATATGAGATCCCTTGGCAGGAATTCATTGATTTGGATTATGCTCCTCTACCATCAATGCTGGCAAGATTCATAGGTGGTTTCTTATGTCCCGACCGTAGGTCGAAGGGACTGGCAGTAGGATGGGGGTTGGTCCTGGAGGACATGGTGACACAAGGTCACCGATTCGCATGGGGGTCGGCTATGCTGGGCCACTTATACAGGGATCTGCATCAGGTGTTTTATTTGGGATACAATAGTTTATCAGCTGGGGTTACACTGCTACAGGTATGGGCGTGGGAGCATATTCCCGTAGCCAGGCCACTTGCGGATAGAGATAGGCCTGTTGGGTGCGCTTATGCATATGGATATAGAGGGATAGTTGTCCAGCGTAAGCTGGGCAAATTGGAGCATTGGAGGAGAGTACTAGATGATATTGATACAGTCGTTTGGAGACCATACATGGAGTGTGAGGTATGGGCATAGGATGGGATGGAGATGCCCTATGTCTACATGTTATGATTTTTTATAGGGCAGATGCCCTTTGTGATTGAGAGATTCCTGTACAACTGAGTGTTACGGCAGTATGGACGACAACGGGGGGTTCCACAGGGAGCATGTTTGTATGCTTGACGGAGATAGGATGTACTTGAGTGGGGACCCACTATCGATAGTGCGGCGGCTCTCGAGGAGTTCTTTCACCTAGTCGACTAGATATGGGACTACGCCTACAGAGTAGTGGATGCAGGGATGACGAAGGAGTTCGCCACACTATTTGCGGCACATGCAGTGGCTAGGATATCAGATCCAGCGGAGATGATTCCCATTTTTGACGATGAGGATGAGCAGCCCGAGAGGCTAGGGAGACGAGGAGAGGATGGAGAGGGGCTGGATGAGGGAGGTGGGGATGGTGGAGGTGATGATGGTGGAGATGGTAGATGAGGTGGTTGAGGTCGGCGAGGGGATAGAGGGAGAGGAGATCAGGGGAGAGGAGATAGAGGTGGAGATGGTGGTGACAGAGGGATTCCAGTGGAGAGAGCAGTTCAATGAGTTGTGGTGGATAGAGGGAGAGGAGGCTTGGCTATTGGAGCTGGGGGTGAGGAGAGGGTAGGAGAGATGATAGCGGTGGTGGGAGAGACTAACGAGTTTAGACAGCCGACTTAGAGGAGGAGGTCTGATGTGTTACCCCCACCAGCACCGAGGACAGGGGGAGGGATAGGGGGTACCACTTCACAGGTACCCATCTAGATGCGGATTCTGACGCACCGGGAGGACGCGCAGATTAGGTCGCTACAGTTATCACTGCAACACCTGCAGACACAACTATTGACACATCAGCGACAGATTACACACCCGACCAATGAGCGAGATACAGTTTTGGAGCGGTTGGGTCGAGCCGAGGCTCGAGCAGAGGCTTTGGAGAGAGCGGCGGTAGGTGGATTGATGAGAGACACCTTGAGAGAGGTAGCTTTGAGAGCCAAGGAGGCCAAGTACTACTAGAGGCATTATGAGGATGCGGTGCCCAGGGAGCGCCGAGTTTCGAGTTTTACAACCTCGAGATCCAACCGATCCAGGGAGACTGGGTCGAGGATAGAGAGCAGAGGCGTGACAAGGCCTACTAGACAGGATCCACCTGGAGATCCAAGTGTTGGGACATCTGCTGCGAGACCGTCACCCTCGGGAGA
The DNA here is from genome assembly GCF_030272615.1 of Cryptomeria japonica. Lineage (NCBI taxonomy): Eukaryota > Viridiplantae > Streptophyta > Pinopsida > Cupressales > Cupressaceae > Cryptomeria > Cryptomeria japonica. The sequence continues at coordinate 466,143,291 of NC_081411.1, read as the reverse complement.
TAGTCATACCTGAGAGACGTTGTTTCCATTGTATTTTGATCATTTTGTTGTATTGGCATAGACATGACATATTTTGTACATTGATCATTTTTGAGATATATATGACACCATTTTCCTTGATCCTCATGTGATGTGTTATGGATGATGCTTTCTATATGATTTTGATGTTTCTATGATGATGATGCAATGCTTAGATGTATGTGATTTGATATGTGATGAATATGATGTGTTAATGCATTATGTTATGAGATGTATCTTGAAAATGAGATGTATGATATGATATGCTATGAGATGTATTTTGAAAATGAGATGTATGATGTGATATGTTGTGAGATGTATCTTGAAAATGAGATGTATGATGTGATATGCTGTGAGATGTATCTTGAAAAATGAGATGTATGAAATGATATGCAACTAATTGTAAAATGATATGCAACTAACTGAGCATCCTCATTCTTTCGTTTGTCATTCCTGTATAGTCACATGTTTTTGCTTTCTTTGTAGTTATCATCATTGAACATTGATTTGTTGGGATATGTTGAAAATTTATACAAGCATGATGGTATAATTGAACCATAATGACTTGAGAAAAATTTAAATGATTTTTTATTTTGCAAGATAGCACAAGCGTCAAGGTATAATTGAACCAGGATGACCTGAGTGCGGATTGTGTACAAACAGACAAGATTAAACCATTTGTATGCGCAAAGTGGAATCATGTCTTCAGTGATATGCTTTGAATCACGTCTCGAGACAAGTATTTGCACAGTACAAGTGATCGCCTCACAGACATAAAACTAAAAAAATATTGGAGTCCCCATGAGTTTCTCTAGCTTGATGCTTTGTTGAGAAAATGTAGAGGATCCAATAGTTCAAAAAGTTCAAGGGCAAAAATAGTCAAAACTTCATGCAAGATGCAAACATTTGATACTTCAGAAAATCATCCATCATGTTTTGTGAATCTTTTTAAGTGATCAATGTTTTGTTCTCGTGATTGTTGATTTGTTTGCTTGATATGATGTTCAGAGTTGGCTGAAAGTTTTGATCAATGCTGCCCCTAGCTGAGTTTTCCTCTTAATGTGGATATGTACAGTGATTACCAAGCCATGGTGGGATACGATGAAAGGATATGTTGATAAACCAGGATAGTGACTACGCTAAGTATGTCCTAGATAATGCGATAAAATGTCGGGCGATGGCCGATAGTGCTAGACTGTGGATATAATGGCTTGTTAGTAAAGATAGATAGAGGAGTTGTCCCTTCGCAGTAGCCCCTGTTGCCAGGTTTTCACCAGTTGCTTTTATTGTACCTTTTTATTTGCTTTTTCTTGATTTTTGATTTTTTTTTTTTTTTTTGACATTTCCATGCATTAGACTACTCAAGTGTAGTATTTCTTTAGATGGATGTTGTTAGTTGGTTTGTCGAGCACATCTCCTTCTGAAATTGTTAGTTGATAAGCACTTGATCCATAGGCTGATATGATGACATAGGGACCTAACCAATTAGGTTCAAATTTCCCTTTCTTTTCCCGATCTTGCTGATTTCTAGGATTTTCCTTGAGTACTAGATCACCAATTTTAAAAATTCTGGGAATGACTTTGTGGTTGTAGTTTGTGCACATGCGTTGCTAATATGCTTTGAGGTGAGTGTAGGCATGTTGGTGTCTTTCATCTAGAAGTTCTAGCTTTTGCAGTCGGTTGACTCGATACTCTTCATCTGGAATGAGGCCTTTCAAAGAGACTCTAAGAGATGGAATTTCCACCTCAAGGGGTAAAATTGCTTTTGATCCATATACTAATGAATACGCCGTAGCTCCCGTAGGTGTGCGGATGCTAGTTCTATATGCCCAAAGTGTTGGATTGAGTTGTACGTGCCAATCTTTGCCTACATCATTCACTATTTTCTTTAGGATTTTCAATATTGTTTTGTTGGATGCTTCGGCCTGACCATTCCCCTGTGGGTAGTAAGGTGTAGAGAAACGATGTTGGATTTTGAATCTGTCACATAGTTCTCGCAAATCTTGGTTCTTGAAAGGTCGTCCATTATCTGTGATGATGGAACTGGGAATGCCATATCTGCAGCTTAGATAATTAAGGATAAAAGATTCAATTTGTTTCCTAGTCACTGTGGTCATGGGGACCGCTTCAATCCATTTGGTAAAATATTCTGTTGCAGTAATAATGAACTTGTGTCCATTTGAAGATGAAGGATGTATTTTGCCGACTAAGTCCAGTCCCCACTGGCAAAAGGGCCAGGATGTTGTGAATGGCTGCAGTTCCTGTGTCGGTGCATGTATAAGATTGCCATGGATTTGGCATTTAAGACACTTCTTTGCAAACTGGTAAGAATCTTTTTCCATTGTCGACCAGTAATATCCCATTCTTAGAAGTTTTTTAGCTAGATTAGGACCACTTGAATTGGTGCCACAAATACCTTCGTGAAGCTCTTATAAAGCGGAGTCAAATTCATTACGATTGAGGCAACAAAGAAGAGTACCATCTAGACCTCGACGGTACAGAGTATCTACAGTGAGAGTGTAACGGGAGGTTTGCCGGATAAAGTTGCGTTTTTGGTTTTGAGATAGGTCAATGGGTAGGATATTGTTTTTAAGATAGTCATATATCAGTCCGTATAATGGAGAGTGAGAACTGGTCAAGGCATAGATACCATGGGATTCAGAATGGTCATAGGCTGGGGAGAAAAGTTGCTCTACCAGAAACTCGTAACAACTCTGTTGCTCTGGAATTTGTAGTAGTGAAGCGATAGTAGCCATTGCATTGGTTGCTTTGTTGTCCAACCTTGGTATTTGCTCGAAGGTGATGTGTACAAAATATTGTTTGAAATCATCCATCATTCATTTGTATGGTAGTAGCTTGTCGTCCTTCATCTGATAGTCATTGTTTATTTGATTGATGACTAGTTGTGAATCTCCGTAGACTTAATTATGTGATTCTCCATTCCATGGTCATTTTGATGCCTATAACCAGTGCCTCATATTCAACAATGTTGTTTGTGCATGGAAACATGAGCCTATAAGATCTTGGTATGGTGTGCTCGTCAGGAGTGAGGAACAAAATGTCAGCACCTGAGCCATGTTGAGTATAGGATCCGTCAAAGTATAGGGTCCATTATTTGGTGGAAATAGTAAGAACATCCCTATCCATAAATTCGATCTCCATTAGTTGTTTTCCCGATAGCGGTGCTTCAGCTAGTTGATCTGCAATTGCTTGTCCCTTGATAGCTCGTCGCTCTGTGTAGTGGATATCAAATTCACTAAGAATCATGACCCATTTAGCCAATCTGCCTGTAAGAGCTGCTTTGCTGAGCAAATATTTGAGAGGATCAATTTTTGTGACTAGCTTAATTGTGTGAGCTAGCATGTAATGACGGAACTTTTGAGAAGCAAATACCACTATTAGACAAGCCTTCTTAATGAATGTATAGTTGAGTTCATATCTGTTTAATGTCTTGCTGATGTAATAGATAGCTCGTTCCTTGCCTTGTTGATCTTCTTGTGCTAATAATGCTCCCAGTGATATATTTGCCGTTGAAATGTAGAGAATGAGTGGCTTCCCTGCTATTGGACGTACTAGAACTGGTGGGTTCATTAAATATCGCTTGATTTGATAGAATGATTCTACACATTTGGCTTCCCATCTGAATGGTACATTTTTATGTAGCAAATGATTGAATGGTAGACTTTTATCTGCTAGTTGAGTGATGAATCACCTGATTGACTGGAGTCGTCCTTGTAGAGATTTGAGTTGGTTGATGTTCTTTGGTGGTGGCATCTCCATAATGGCTTGTACCTTTGCTGGATCCACTTCAATGCCCTTTGCTGAAACTATGTAGCCTAATAATTTGCCTGATGTAACCCCGAAGACACACTTCTTAGGATTGAACCTAACTTGGAATTTCTCCAATCTGTCAAAAATCTTTTCCAAAATGCTTAGATGTTCTGCTCGGGTAAATTATTTAGCTAGTAAATCATCCACATAGTCATCCATGAAGGTATGCATCATGTCATGAAAGATTGTTTTCATTGCTCATTGATAAGTTGCCCCAACATTCTTTAAGCCAAATGGCATTACATTCCAACAATACGTTCCCCAAGGACAGGTAAACGTTGTTCTATCTTGATCCTTTGGGGCTATCTTGATTTGATTATAGCCCGAAAAAACATCCATTAGTGATAGCATTGCATGGCCTGCTGTGAGGTCTACAATTATGTCGATACTGGGCAAAGGAAAGTCATCCTTTGGACATGCTTTGTTGACATCTCTAAAATCAGTGCAAATCCTAATGCTCCCATCTGGTTTAGATACTGGTACGATGTTGGAAATCCATTCAGCATAGTTGATAGGTCAAATAAATCCGACGTCTAATAGTTTCTTCAGCTTAGCTTTGACCATGAGTGCTACATGTGGATTCATCTTTCTCAATTTTTGCTCGATTGGTTTAGCTCCTAGAGCAATGGATAAGTGATGCATGATTAACTGTGGATCAATCTCGGGCATATCTGCATACGACCAAGCAAAGTTGATCTGCTTTTCTTTGAAAAATTGGATAAACTTTGATTTTTCTTCCTTTGTCAAAGATTCTCCAAGTATGTTTTTGGCTGCTTCTATTGTACCAATGTTGATTGATTGAGTGGGCTCAATTAATATGGGTGATCGCTCTTGATAATGTTTAGGAAGAGTGTCAAGTCTCCCATCTTTAGGTGCCTTAAAAGGGTTTTCACCTTCAAATGCATCCTTTGTTTTTACTTTTTTGTGATCTAGTACTACCATTGACTGGTTTTCAGCAATATATCCTTTATTTTGTTCATTTTTGCGACTGAGAGACTTGGCACTCTCCTCATTGTAGATGTCATTACTTTGTTCACTGGTAGAGTCTGTTTCCGAGTTAATGGTACACAAGTAATGGATAATGGATTCATCATTTGGGAAAATTGGTATGTCATGATTTTCAGGTTCATCCCAGTTTATGAGGTCAGGAAAGATAAGTGGTAAAGAGTCATTAGGTGGGTCAAGTTCAACTGCTGTAAGTGTCAGGATGGAGTTATCATCATGGTTGGACGAGATATTAAATAAGTTAAGGATTTCGTCGAGGTCTTCGATGGTATCATCTTCTATGTAGACTTTATCGTAATGTCGTTGCTCGTTTTCCTTGGCGTCATAGATATTATGTGGACCAAATTCAAGTAGTCTAGGTTTTGTGTCGTGTTCTTCTTGAGATATAGGTGTATGACTGTCATTTGCAGCAATATCTTCAGTAACATTAGAATAGCTGCCCCATTCATAGTCAATTGAATCAGTCTCAGAGGTATTATCCCAGATTCTGGCAGTGTTGTGGACAGGTATGTTGTAGGGTGAAAACAAGTCTTTGATGATTGATACAAGTCTGATAGTTTTCTCTGATTCTGTGTCAGATCTTGCTTCCACTTTTTGCATTTGTTCATGTACTATCTCTCCAAGGTGATTCCTCTTTGTCAGACACTGGTTCTTGAACATGATGTACTTCGATAGTAGATTCTTCCTTCTTTTGGTTGATGGGATTCTCTTGATATTGCTTTCATTCTTGATATTCACGTTCTTTGCATAGTGTCTCTGCTGATTCAAATAGCGCTTCCTACCATGATTCCTCCTTGTATTTCTTCTTTTCTTTACACTGAGGTTTTTGGTATTTTCTTGGTGTCTTTCTGGGTGGTAGAGTGTGTTCATAGCCCAATCATGTTTTGTCTTTACTAAATTGTGAAGGAGGATCTAATGGTTCTGTGACACCTTCCCGACGCTTGCTGATAGGTCCTTTGCCATTGTATACCATTTGTTGCATGATTAAGTAGCCTTTTCCATACAGGTGTGTTGGTATATCTACTTCCATAGTAGCCACTCTGTCTTCTTCCTCATCCTTGTATAGCCAAATAAGGATGTCCTTTTCCTCTGATTCATGTGCTAGAGTGCCTAGTTGGATAAATTTGCCATCAAACTTGGTGATGGGTTGTGTTGCTTGATGTGTTGATGTTGTAGGTAATCCATGAGATTTAGGCGATGCCAATAAGTTGGCTAAACACAAAGGTTCCAAAGAGTATTCTCCCATGCCTTTCTCTTTGATTTTCATTTTCTGCTTGAAATCCATAGATAGCGATTTAGACTTTTCTTGTTGAATTGTTGGTGCTGAGGAACTTTGTGTTTCTCGATTATGTGGAACCAAGTTGTCTTGGGTTACCCCCATAGCATTACAATGTTGAAATGGGTTATGATCTACTGATATAGAAATCTCCTGTCCATTGCAAGGGAACTTAACACACTGGTGATAAGTAGAAGGTACTGCTTGCATTTCATGTATCCAAGGTCGACCCAATAAGATATTATATGTGAGGTCTATGTCTAAGACTTGACACATAGTGTCCTTTTGTATTAGTCCTACTTGAATTGGCAACATTACTATTCCTTTGGACGATCTCTCTTCATCATCATATGCTTTGATAGTGATCTTTTTGCATGGATCAATAGATTGCTTAAAGAAGCCCAATGCACAGATAAGTTTCAAGGTATAGATATTGAGTCCAGCTCCTCCATCTATTATTACTCTTTTGACTTGATGCTTATAGACCAAGACTTCAATGTGGAGTGGAGTATTGTGTGGATGGCTTAATGAGATATTATCATGCTCAGAAAAGGTAAGGTTATGAGGCCATGTCATATGAGCCACCATGGCTTGGAATTTGTTAGCATCTAGATCTTGAGGTACATTTGTTTCCAATAGTGCTTGTTCTAAGATGTCTTTGTGTTTTGGGGAAAGTTTTAGCAACTCCAGTATAGATATTTGAGTTGGAGTTTTGCACAGTCGACTAACTAGATCGTATTGAATTTTGGGTATGGAGTTTGTTGTTGACGTATGCCCCTTCAAGACATATTTTTGAGCTCTAGTGGTTACGTTGACGGATTCATGTTCACGCTTGTCTTTGATTGTAATGACGTTTACTTGATTGTCTTCAACTGATATATGATTGATGGTGTTATTGTATATGTGATTAATACGATCTCCACGTGTATCATTTGAGGTTGAAGCTCCATCCTTGTTGTAGTTTGGAAGAGGATTCTTAAAGGCTCCATGGTCACCGTTTGTCTTGAGACCATTGACTATTAAATCGCCTCTATCAATCATGTCTTGAACAATGTTTTTCAGTCTCATGCAATCATTTGTTTGATGACCTTTGTTGCGATGAAAATCACAAAAGTGTGAGTCATTCCACCAAGGTGGTTTGATTTGTGGTTCAAAGTTGTTGATTGCTGGTAACGAGATAATTTTGTTTGCTAGGAGTTCTCTGAATGCTGACTCCAATGATTGCCCTAGTGGTGTGTAAATGCGTTTTGGAAAGTTGTTGGTGTTACCTCGTGAGTTTGTATTTGGTCCTTGATTAGTGTTATTACTTTGGGTATTGCTGGCGTTGTTTGCATTGAGATGATCTTGATTGGCATTTGGTGCATAAGTGTTAGCGCCTTGGTTAGCACCTTTTGGATTCTTTTTAGCTTGAGGATTACCTGATAATGCTAGCACTGGTTGCTTGGATTTTGCATCATTTAATTCATTTCCTCCTTCATTTCCAGTATTTTTGTTTCTGGTCCAAAATCTGGATTTGTCTAAGTTGTTGTTGTTTGGGTTGTTGTAGCTGGATGAATTTGTTCCTTCTTTGAATAATTTCAATGTTCCTTTCTTGACACATACCTCCTCTACTTGGATGCCATTTTCAATCAATTTGGAAAAAGATGGTATGCATTGAAGTTTGAGTATGTAAGTCATCTCACTATTCAAGTTGTCGATGAAAATTTCCATCTTTTCCTTTTCGAGCACATCTCGAGGATATCTCGAAACCATACGTCACCAACGTTGAAGGAATACCATGAATGTTTCATTGTTTTTCTACTCGGTGTTACAGACATCTAGCATAGTGATAGCATGTTGAATGTTGTAGGAATATTGAGTTATGAATTTGTTGACTAATTCATCAAATGATCTGACAGGAGGTGTGATTTTGGATAACCATTCCATTGTTTGTCCTCCCAAGCTTCTTGGGAATAACCTCATCAAATAGGTGTCATTATGGGCAAATTCAAGGCTCATGGTACAAAATTCCCGAATATGATCACGAGGATCGCTTTTCCCATCATATTTGTCAAATTTGGGAATATCCGAGTTTGGGGGAAAGGGTACCATGTTTAACCGTCTGTCAAAAGGATAAGGACAAATTTCAGTCAAGGAGTACCGTACTGTTGTCCCTTGTTGCATGTCTTGCATTTGCCTTTGCAACATTTGCATTTGTTGAGTGAGATCAATCAAAGGTGCATTTGCCTGCCGAGGGAAGAGTTCTTCCCTTGCATTATTTCTAAGTTGAAATGGCGTGTGTTGGGGTATGTTTTGCTTGGGCAAATTCTATTCTGGTATATTTCGCTCACGTATGTTTTGGGGTCACGTGCTTCCTCCTCTCTTTGTCATTCTTGATAATCATAATGTCGAGATCTTGTTCTAAATATGTCAATATCGAAGTCGTCAGGGAACTTAACTTCTTTGCTTGTGAGCGTGAGTAGATATTTTTCTTTGTCATTTTCCATGAGTCTTTCCACAAGTTTTTGGAATGAAGCACTTTCTTGACACTCTTAGAGGAGCTCCTCAAAAATTTCGGTGTCTTCTAGATTTGGACACTCGAAAGGATTTGATAATCTTCGAACCATGCTAGACTCTAGTTGCATTTTGCTTTGTTTGTTTTGTTGAGAGTGAGTAACAATGGGCATCTAGTAGAAACTTTCTATGACAAAGGGAACAAACTCCTCTTCAATGTTTTGCTCAAGGGTTGGTGGTTCAAATCGAGGTATATCGTAAGTGATGCACACTTCAGGGAATAAAGCCAGATTGATCTTTCCTCCTCGATTTAGACGTTGACTGAATGCTAATTTTTGACAAAATGCTCTACTCCTCAATGGTTCCTTGTCAAATTCTTTTGTTTTATCTTAAAGATACAAGCGCATGTGACGAAGGAATGTTCGATGAGATTTGAAGATTTGGTGATTGATGTATAAAAATTTATTCCGTTTGGCAATTTTCTGAGAACTGGGTTGTTGTTTCCTCAACTTAGTGTTATGATAAATACACTTTCTTCTTAGAATATGAGGATTAGTCATGCACAAGTGATCAATGGTTTCCTTTGATTTGTTTTGGATTTAGTTATCTTGGTTGGAAACTCAAGTTTTACTTTATCAAATAAAGGTTTAGATGCCCCCTCACGACAAAGCGTGTCAAATGATATGGAATAGGAGCTTTCCCGATATGGAAACTTGATTTGACAACTTGGAGTTTAAAACAAGTATGTTTTTGGATAGCAATCAGTTTGATTGAAGGACCTGTTGATACTTGTGATGATGTTTCCTGATTTTGATAGGAGAGATGTGTTTTATCTTGCGACTAGTTTTCAGATTTTGACAACTTTGTTTCACGGAGAACTTGCTTTGGGAATAGTTTTTGATACTCTGTTTTGATTCTCTGTTTGATGAAGTTCAAGCTGAGGAAAGAAAGCTTCCTAAATTGTTTTCAGATTTTTTAAAAATAGCCTCTTCTTTGCCCCCCTGTTTTCAGTTTCTGCTACGCGCTAAGACAGAAACGCAATGCACTACTGAATTTCCTCAACGCGCTAGTGAACAGACTCCACGCGCTAAGCTGCCCTCTATGACACACTAACTGGTTGTTTTGAATTTGTTTTGGTCTAAAAGGTTATGTGCTAATATGGACTGCTAATGCGTTAACTGTTGGTCTCTACGTGCTAATTCCTGATCCCCACGCACTAAGCTGTTGTTTCAACGCGCCAAAATGTTTCCAGAAAGCGCTAAGTTTAAACTGCTAGTGTTGGATTTTGATGAAGCGCTAAAGTTCAGAATGAATGCACTAAAGTGAAGTTCGAGTGCGCTAAAGGATGGTTTCTACGCGCTAAGAATTTTCTCTTACGCGCTAGACTACCTTGATAGTTTGACTTGGTGGCTTTTCTGTAATTTTTGGAACTTTGTTTTCAATGATGATGGATGATTTTCTGAAGTAATAAATGAAAGCACGACACAAAAGAAGCAACCATTTTGCTTAGTCTAAAAATGAGTGTATGTTCTGTGAGGATGTGTTCAAATCCCCAATGTTTTAACAGATTTAGATACAACAACATACAATTCAGTCAGACTCTTTATTCAAGGGTCATCAGTAATATCATAGCCCACTAGTCTCGATACTCCGTCAGCTCAAAGAGCCTTGTCACCCTCTAGGGGGTGCCCATTTTTTTTGTCTTTTGCCAGAAATTAACCCAAAGTGAATTGCTTCACAATTGAGTAGTTATCTTGGGAGATATATGGTGAGCGATCTTGGGGGCGGATTCTTCCCCACCCTTGCACTATGATATTATAAATGTTTGGATATTGACTCGGCTCACAATTTATATGCTAAAGTTCGTAATCAAGCTTCTCATTCGACCGTCAATGATAAACTCCCTTAGGAGGCTTCCCAACCTTTATAACAAAGGCTTTATGTATCTCGAGGATACTGGGGGAAGGCTAATCGCTGCGTGCAACCGTTGAAAAGGACTTTCGTCACTTTCCACTTTTGATTATAGTGGGTTGGAACACGGCGTCAAAGTCATTTCCCACTTAGGTCGTTCCCTTCACACCGGCCAAAGAATGGATTTAAGAGTTTTTCAACCCCTCGGGAAGGTAGGTCTGCTAAAGGATTTAATGCAATAAACATTGAAAGCATAAGAGTGGTCTGACTTTTTGATCACCCAGTTAAGGGGAGAGCATATACCTTCCACTTTCGCAGCAAAGTAAACAAGTGTTCTTTTTAACTTTTTATTGCAATGATTTGGTAAAATCTATATGGAGATGTTGCTCCACAAAAACATGGTGTTTATTTTATCCCTTCAAAGCAATGATTTTCTGATCTAGTAAAGGAACCTGGTCAACAAAGCAAAACTTTGATATGGCGTCAACAAAATAAAATCGGCACAAGGGGAAGAACTTCCCTCTTTAACTTTGAATGAATTGGACAAAAGAAGTTCTTTTACCTTGCAAAAATTTTAAAAGTTGATCCTTTTATGCACCAAAGGATGGTGAGGTTTTTTTTAAAGCTCTTTGTTTGCAAAAATGGAAAGATTATCTTGTTCTTTTTAGAGCCCAAAATGAAAATTTTTCTCCTAAGAAAGCAAGAAAGATGTTTTTGTTGTTCTTTTTATTTGCCCAAAATAAAGATGAGTTCAATTTTATCCAAACAAGAATTAAAAGACTTTAAATTTTTTAACTAACTTAGCTAAGTTAGTAAAAAAATTCAAACTATTGTAACTCTTAAAATAAAAATGAGTTCCACCTGCAAGAAAGTATCAGAAATCCTGCAAAATATCAATCAAACAATTAGAAAAACCTTGGCTTTTGAGGACTTCTACAAGTCTAAATTTAATCTCGATTACAATTTAATTTTTGCCTTCTATCTGTGATGCGCTACAGAAAAGACTGTATGCGCTATAGGATAACCGGGATGCACTATCGGACAGACCCGATGCACTGAGATGTTTTCTGAATGCGCTACTCTATTAAGTTCCCGCGTCGAGACATACAGGAAAAATGTTAAGAACTATATGCGCTAAGGGATGGTTTGTACGTGCTAGGAAATGAGTCCCATGGGCCGAATAGTATACCGAATGCACTATAATGTTAACTTGATGTGCTAAGGGATGTTCCCCATGCGCTGATTCATGTTTCCGACATACCTACAAAAGTGGTTAGATTCAAAAACCGATTTGATTTATGGGGTTAAGCCCCACGGTGGGCGCCAGAAATGTATGCGGGAAAAGCGGGTTGATGAAACTCAAAATGTGAAAATGTTGTTCAAAGGGCTTGTCCACACACCCACAAGACTTCTTGGTGCAAGTTATGGAGTCATGAGGAATGACTCAACTTCCCAAGGTAGGTTCCATGGTTCTCTATCTCACAAGGTCCCTCAAGCCAATGCCTTTGCTCTCAGATCACTGAGCAAAGTGACTTAGGGATGACAAATGCAAGAACGAGGGATGCTTTAGATTGATTTTAACATGAATCCATCCTATTTATGCATGATTCTACAAATGAACTAAACTATATTATAAGTTGACAAGGTTAGTAGCAATACTATCCTAACATGATATAGTAGTTATATGATTTAAGCTAATGATAATAGAAATGCTCTAAAATGCTTATTAGATTAATTCCTATTACAAAGAGAGGCTAGATGTATTGATAAAATTGAGCATAAATGAGATACTAAAAGATTGGATCCTTTAAAATGGAGGAATGAGAGCTCTATTTATAGAAGAAACAGGGCAATGGATGGTCAGGATTGGAGGAGTTAATCAAGGGTCAGGATTGAAAGTTATCAATCCATGTTTACAATTTCTACCAATGAAATGGTGACAATTGTCAACATAAGACTGCTTGAGAGGAGATGTAAGAAGCACTAAATGCTTGAGAAGACCTCATGGTTACCTTAGAAGGTAAGGGTTAAGGTTAGGTTAGGGTTATCCAATGGATAAAGCTTTTACCCAAGGGGTAAACTCTTGTGCAAAGGTTAAAGGGATAACCATACTCAAAGCAATGAATGCTTGATGAGACCCCTGGGTTAGAAGAGGGTTAAGTTAGGCAAAAAGTCTCTAACCATGCCACTAAGGGTTAGTTAACCATTAATGGTTTGAAGACTTTGGGGACAAATTTGTAAGAGTCCTTCCAAATTTGGGGGTATTCAACAAGTTATCTTGTTGAAGGCATAAAGGCTTTAATGCCTTTTGAAGACTTTACTCCAAATTTAAGAAGTGACCTCCTCAAATTTAAGGAAAGGGGATAATTGATAGGTTTAGGTTAATTGATTAGGATTAGATAGATTCTAGAAGAATTTAGGAAGAGGGTTAGGAGGCAAGTGGGAGATGTAGGAAAATGCAAGTGGGTTAGGAAAATAGAAAATAAAATTAATTTATTTCAATTGTGGTTGCAAGCTGGGGATTTAAATAAATTAGATTTATTTAATTGGGGTAAACTATTTAATTAAATGTAAATTTAATTAAAAACTAGAGAGAAAAGATTTAATTAAATAAAATGATTTATTCAATTAAATGACATAAAGGACTTAAGTGAATTTAAATAAATAAATTGAATAATTTATTTAATTAAATAGAAGAATGTGGGTGATTTAATTAAATTAAATGTAACTAAATAGAGGAATGAGAATAAAATGAACATTAAATATTCATTTAGGAATATGGTCATTTTTATACATTTACACTAACAATTATAAAGTCACAACTATTGATGCAATATTGTTAAAAATATTGGACATTAAATCAACAAGTGTTATAACAACAATTGGAACATGCTGCTCGACCCTTTCCCCTATTGGATAATAATTTTGAGCATTTTATTAGTCTCATTTATACTATTGATTGTACTACTATTGTTGCAATCTTTTTAACTTTATTTATTTTGACATATAGCTAGTTTTTTTCTTATTATTTTTTTATTCTATACAAAACTACCTTTGTCTTATTGTTAGCCCCCAGTTATTTTTCAAAAAATACCTACCTCTTTTTAAAATGGTCATCCTTATCGGTCCCCGCTTATCGGTTAAACCCTATCAGTTGAATCTTAGGGTATCAAAACTTTGCTTTGAGATCACCAAGTTCCGTTTTCGCTCGATGTCACGATCCCTGGGGAAAAGGCCGATGTTTATAGGGCAACAGCCAAAAAATTCACAAGATCAATTTCTAGTTTCTTCTTGATGCCTGGTACTCACTCAAAGGTCGATATCGGAGCGTCAGAAGCTTTTCGTCTCCCTTCTAGTCACCTCAAAACCGACCAGCAGTCATGTGATGCACAGTTCCCAAGGAATGAATCAAAGGGAGATTTGCTAGTACCATCATTTATTGCAGGTTAAATGGTTGAAGACACGTAAAGGTGGCGGCATGAGCTGTAATTTTTGATATTATCACCTTTTTATAAGAAAATTAAATGCACCACCTTTAGAAATTGTTCAAGTAGCATATGCCATCATGAGTTTTCTTTTCCCAGATGGTTCTCACTCATGATGGTTAGCTGCCATTTGATAATCCAAACGTAAATTGGCCAGCCACTGAACAAGGGAATATTATCCTAGGATTACGATCTCTGGCATGGAAATAGCAAACTGACTTCGCCAGATATAGAAGGGTTGTCACTCTATTGGAAAAGATTGCAGAGCAAGCTAGAAATCACGAACAAAGTTTGGAAGAAGAAATTGTTGCAAGAAGGGACCCTGATAATTAGTTTCTCAAACATGGTGCTTAAGGGAAAAGGACCTATGATATAGCCAGATGTTGAGCATATGCAGGATGATATCCTCTTTGACCTGATTGATCTAGCTCGAGAACTCATACTAGATGATGAATTTTTAGTGGTCCTCTGGGTATTTATCAAAAAGGAGACGAAGGCACAAATGATTGACAATCAAATTGCAGGTCGGAACCCAGAGCCTGATGAGGAAGAAGTATGAAGATGGTGGTTGTTTATAATGCAGGGATTAGAGCTAATGATAGGGTTTTCTGATAATTTTGTTTTATTTAAATTAAGTTTGAAAATGGTCATCTAGAAAGAACTGTTTCTTGAAAATGGAAAAAGGGTTTTTAGGTATAAATAGATAAGAGATAGGAAAAAGCTAGAGGAGGAATTTTGGGGAATACAAACTTGGTGTTGTTTTCTAAAAACAAATATGATGTGTTTCTGTTTAGGTTTACAGAACAATTTATTTCATAGATCAAAATTTGTGTTGTATATGCTTAAAATTATCATTGCTTAACTAGAAATAATAAGGAAATCACAAATCCCTATTCTAGCAATTCAAAACATTAACCAATGAAATAGATACATAATAGAATCAAATTAAACAATATAAAACTCTCTATTATGCATCATGACTTCCATTGTTCTTCTCTTCTTTGTGGTATGATGGCTCTAAGATATTACGATGGCAACCTGCAAATTGACACAAAGATTCGAAGTTCGTGCTTGTTGAAAATGGAGATTGAATGCTCAATTTATAGATTATTGGAGAGGATTGAATAAGAGGTGGAACATATTGATCAAGAGGTGGAACTCAGGTGAGCTCACATGTTGATTAATAGTTGAACTATTGATTTGTAGGTGGAACAGAATAGATTGGATTGTTAATTGAGTTAACTGATTGAGAAAAAAGTTGATTGAAAGATGAAAAAGAATGATTAGAGGATAATTAACTGATGTCAAAGAAAGCTTTATTTATAAAAAGATAACTAGAAGATAAAAAAAGAATGATTGGAGAGAATTAAAGAAATGATGTAATTAATCAATTAATTGAAATAATCAATTAAAATAGATTGAATAGTTTAACTGATTGAAGGCTTTTTTGAAAAAAAATAAAGTGAAAGATAGAAATAGAGATTGGAAAGATAATGATTCAATTAATTAATTAATTAATTAAGAATGTGCTTGCACTTTGACTTTGATTTTCAATTTAATCTTTGCATGAAATTTAATTCAAATATTAAATTATTTTAAATTCAATTTGTTATTTGAATATATTTAAAACATGACTTTGAATTTCAATTTGATTTTTGAAATCATGCACATGTATTTGAAATTAGATGAATTTAGAAGAATTAATGAACTTTAATGAAATTAGAGGAATTAATGAAATTAAATGAAATTAGACGAAATTATAATATGTGGATTTGGAAATGGAATTAGAAGAAGTAACTAGTTAATTAAAAAATTTCAAAAAATTATTTAATTATTTAGAAATTGAAATTAATTAAATTATAAAGATTATTTAAATTAAAGGATTAAAATCACAAATAATTAAATAATAAATATTTAATTAATATTAAGAGAAAGGTTAATGATTAATTGAATAGAGATAGAAATTGAAAATAAATTTATTTAAATAATAAAGATTATTTAAATTGAAAGATTAAAATCATAATTAATTAAATAATAAATACTTAATTAACATTTAGAAGAGGGTTAATGATTAATTGATGATAGAATTAAAATAGAATTTAATTAGTAAGAGTATGATGAAATATGAAATTAGAAGAATAAGATTAATTAACTTAATTAAATAATTAAAGAATTATTTAATCAATTAGAGGAATAGTTAGTACATGATCATTGAGACATTTTTAGGTGTCTACATTTGCCCCTCTTTGAGACAATGTCAGAATGACTTTGTTTCAAAGAAAATGAAAAATTTCTTGCCCTAGTATGCCCCAGTGACGCTTAGGGTGTAAATATGCCCCCTCGGAAAAAGTGGTCGAAAAATTGTGGAACTGAGACCATATTTTTGATATCATGGTAGTGAGCAATCGTGTGAATTTTTGTGCGAGTTCGAGATCATTTGACTACCCTACAAATTCGTTAAAGTTCAGGGGGACCACAGTTGTTGGAGTGTACTATCATGGCTTACTTTGCTTGTGTTACTCATGAGGTTTCTGATTGGGGTGCTTGTATACAGTCGCATGTGGCTGATGCAAAGTTTGATGCACTTCAGGCATTATAGTGGGGTTGGAGAGCAGGTGTCGCAGATCCAGGGACTACACCTCAGTACGATGCATGGTGGGTTAGACATAGGCCTGTTCTACTGACTGATCTGATAGTTCCTATCACACCTTAGCATATACACCATCCGAGACAACGAAGGAGGGTTGATAGGGAGGAGAGGGGGGGAGATGATGGAGGAGATGAGGGCGGAGGAGGAGATGATGGGGGTGGTGTTGATGAGGAGGGTGATGAGGATATAGACATCGGTGGAGACATCGAGTCTAGCAGCAGTGGAGACGATGATGATTCTACATCAGGATCATCGAGTAGCGAGGATGGGGATGATGATGACATGCCTGAGTTAGAGGATGCACCAACTACAAAGGAAGGTGGGGATGGAGGATAAGGTGGTGACGAAGATGATGATGATCTGCAAATTCTCAGAGCACAGATTTAGAGTCTAAAGGATGAGGTGGCAAGACTGAGGGAGTGACGAGATGCTGAGTGGGATCTATTTTGTAGGGATTATGGTGTACTAGAGAGAGATAGGGACCAGATTGTTGGTGAGAGGGATCGTCTCCTGAGGGAGAGAGATGATGCAGTGAGGCGGATGCAGTTGGTTCAGGCCGCTTATGACCAACATTTTTCTTTGGGTACAGATGCATGCTCATAGGTTGACATACTTTACTATGCTACATAGGAGGCCCTATATTATCTAGACAACTCTATCATGGTGTTGTACCTGAGGCACAAAGAGCTCCTAGCTTTAGTGAGTTTAGAGGCCATTCAGGTTCTAGTAGAGGTCTACTTCGCGGAGGACAAGAAGTGGTGGTGTCATTAGAAGCCAGGATCCACTTGGAGACAGAGGCAGTGTGGGTTGAGACATTGAGATCATGTTATCTGAGCCTTTGGGCCTTTTTTATGATGATTGTATTCTGACACATTACCATTTTTGAGATATATATATGATATGTAGTTTTTTGGTGGCGATCTATGATGCATTGTGTTCTATGTATGATTTATGATTCTATGTGTTATGTGATGCATGCCTATATAATTTATGAATGATTTTTATATGTTTTAATGCAATGATTTGTATGATTAATGAACTATATGAATGCAATTTAAATGAATTAATGCAATCTATACTATATGATTATGATTTATATGAATGCAATTTTTTAATATGGAATTAATCTAAAATGAATGCAATCTATATTGTATGAATGTAATCTAGAATGAATGCAATTTGTTCTTGTTTGATAATGTCAGAATATTGCTTTATCTATTTTGACTCAGATATACTTTGAAGAAATGTTAGTAAGATGGAAAAAAAGAGAATAGATTGAAGAAAGAATAATGTTAGACGATAGAATATAATTTAGAAAGAGATGATGAGAAAAGAATCAGCAAACTAGAAATAAGCAAATGAGGTGAAGTGAGAATGATCGATTCACAAAGTTGTGTCATTATTTATTGCACAATATATATTCATCACCAAGTCTTATTATGGAACAATGGAGCTTAGCACATCAGGGGTATAAGGAACCAAGATGTAAAGATATCTCATTGAAGAAACAAACACATAGCAGACAAGGAGTGAACCCTCCATTCTAGGAATTACCCTAGGGGTCGAGGTATGTGTGGCATTCACAAGTTGAATGCTCCTATCACAGACACCCACTATAGAAATTACCCCAGAACTTCATTGGTTCACACCACAAACAACAAACAAAGAAAAAGATAATACCCATCATGGCTCCTCTAGTCACTTGTGGACATCCTTGAGTAGCATAGGAACATAATCTGTCACCAAATGATAAAAGATAAAGACTGACCCAGACAAAATTAAGCAACTATACTAATATGTGTCTTTGTTCTCAATTGCTTGATGTGATGGTTGATAATGTCTGATCTCATAAAGTTGCAGACCCCGTGTAAGACTGATATGTATGATTTTGAGTGTATCCATCTTTGTTTAAGACAAGATAATGATCACTTGATATGGATATTGATACGATTGATAAGACAGTTTGATCAATTGATTGCAAATGTTTGACTAGGTAGTTGTATCCTTTGTTAACTTCATGCGAAGTGTTTGTTGGATATCTGCTAGGGTGTTTGATTCATGCGAGACATTTTATTGCAAGTTTTTTTATTATTTTCGATTGTTTTTGGATTTTGTGGATTGATATTTGATTGTTTTTGATTGATTTTTTTAGGATCGTATTTGAATGTTTTTGGATTGATTTTATTAGGACCATATTTGAATGTTTTTGGTATAATTTTTGTTTTTCAATGTTTTTGGTATTTTATGTTTTTCATTGTTGTTGGATTTTTTCAGGATTTTTTTATGATTTTTAAGATATTTTCAAGACTTTTTTATGATTTTTCGGATATTTTCAGCTATGCCCACAGTATGTAGACCTATACGAGATGATGATTAGGAGAATGCATGTGGAGACAATGAATTTTTGACATGACCAATTTTAATGCAATATGCATGATAAGGATGCATTTCCTATTCGAACAAGGATGATTGTGTTTGTTTAGCATTTTATAATACACCAATTGAATTGGAGGTACAAAACGTTTCATAGATAAGTGATCAATCGATCCTTAAGATCCCTTGGAACGTCCAAATTAACGCACTTAGTGACTAGGATTTACAAATGGAGACACAGAAAACTTCCCCATTGGTTCTTGAAACTTTGATCTTCTTTTGCCCATGTGTGTGCAAATGAGTTAATTCCTGCTCTTGTGTTCACTAAAGATCCTTAGCATCCTATATGACTAGCTACGTGGATTATCCTAACTTCAAAAGCATCCTGAATAGAGCTTCACTGCGAGCAAGCTTTTAGAGCTCCGACGAGGTTATAGACTGTAATTTCTTGAATATTGCTCCACTGCCAGTAGGCATCCATAGCCCTGATGGAGTTACTCACATGTTCCTATAGTCAAGCTTCTTGTCGCACTCGTATGCATGATATTTCAGTTATATATCATTGCTCTTTTGCCTTGAGATGAATATTTAGCATAGCATTTTTTCTTTTTTATTTTGTTGAAGTAGAATTTTAGATTTTTCACTAGTCATATGATCAACTAGGTGTCTAGAATGAAATCTAGTTGGGTGTGACAATTACAGCGGCGTTGAAGTAGAATTTTAGATTTTTCACTAGTCATATGATCAACTAGGTGTCTAGAATGAATTAGAGATTTTGTTAATGTGTTTGAGATACAACAATTGATAGATTTTTGGTTAACAAGTCTCAAATAGTGAAATCACTACCCAACCATAAGTAAAGCGTTGTCATAGGGTAATGTTGAAAATGAATGACCTTAGGACCTCAAAGACTTCATGTCCAAATATATAAGAAAGGAGATGGCCCGTGTTTGTCTTGAATGCTAAAAAATGATAAACTTGGACAATTGCCTTGTTTTGTTGATGCTTCTATATGTAAAAGCAAAAAATTTGCGAATGCGATGCATTTGAAAAAGAAACTATATGTGATGCAGTGCTTTGAATAAAATGAGATGCAATGCGGAAAGCAAAACCTAAACTAACCCAACCCTTAGATATAGTATCGTTTAAGGTGCATGTTGTTCATAGGGTTAGGGAGTGGATCTCCCTCCATGGTAGCTAAATCATATGCTTAATTTCCTATGACCCTTGTTATGATAAAAGGACCTAGTCAATTAGGTTCAAACTTCTCTGGATTTTCACGTTCTGCTAGGTTCCTTTGGTTCTCCTTGAGAATTGGATCTCCCACTTCAAAATTTCTTGGTCGTACTCATTTATTATAACTCCTTCTCAGTCTTTTATGGTAACCTTGCAAGTGATTTAAAGCAGTCTGTTTCTTTTCATCGAGCATTTCAAGCTCTTGTGACCTTGCAACTCGATAGTCTTCCTCTAATATGATGTGTTTTAAGGAGACTCTTAAAGATGGTAGTTCTATTTCAATAGGTAATATTGCTTCTGTACCATAGACCAATGAATAGGGTGTTGCTCCTGTAGGTGTGCATACCCCTATTCTATAAGCCCAAAGAACGAGATTTAACTAGAGATGTCAGTCTCGTCCTACGCCAGTGACGACTTTCTTTAGGATCTTTAATATTGTTTTGTTTGTTGCATCTAGTTGTTCATTACTTTGTGGATAATAGGGCATTGCAAATCTCTTTTGTATTTGGAATTGTTCACACAATTCTCTTATTTCTTGATTCTTGAACGAACGTCCATTGTCAGTAACTATGCACATTGGAATCCCGTACCGGCAGATGATGTAGTTAAGCATGAATTTTGCTATTTGCTTACCTGTGGTGTATGCGAGAGGGATTGCCTCTACCCATTTAGTAAAATAATCCATAGCCATTAAGATAAATTTGTGCCCACTGGAAGTGTAGACACCTAAAAATGTCTCATTGATCATGTACTAATTATTCCTCTAATTGATTAAATAATTCTTTAATTAATTTAATTAACTATTTCTTCTAATTTCATATTTCCTCATCATCTTACTAATTATTCTATTTTCTATTTCTATCACCATTTAATCATTTTAACCATTTTCTAAATATTAATTAAATATTTATTATTTAATTAATTCTGATTAATTCCCCAATTTAAATAATCTTTATTATTTAAATAAATTAATTCTCAATTTCTATCTCTAATCATCTAATCATTCAACTCTCTTCTAAATATTAATTATTTAATTAATTATGATTTAATCTTTTGATTTAAATAATATTTATTATTTAATTAATTATGATTTAATCTTTTAATTTAAATAATCTTTATTATTTAATTAAAGTCCATTTCTAGCATAATTAAACAGTTTCTTTAAATTATTTAATTAACTAATTAATTCTTCAATTCCAAATCCCCAAATTCTAATTTCATTTAATTTCATATTCTTCTAATTTCTTCCAAATTCAAATACATGTGCATGATTGCAAAAACCAAATTGAAAATCAAAGTCAAGTTATAAATATATTCAAATACTAAATTGAATTTAAATAAATTCAATTATTTGAATAAATATCATGCAAAGATTAAATTGAAAATCTAAGTCAAAGTGCAAACACATGCTAAATTAATTAATTTAATCAATTAATTAATTAAATCATTTATCTCTCCAGTCTCTATTTTTATCTTCTAGTTCTCTTGGTCATCTTCTTTATTTCTTCCAATCATTCTTTTTCTTCTTTCAATTAGCTTTTTCTCAATCAGTTGACTCCTTTAATCTATTCAATCTATTCTGTTTCACCTCCAAGTCAGCAATTCAATTATCAGTCAGCATGTGAGCTCACCTGAGTTCCACCTCTTGATCATTTTGTTCCACCTTTCAATCAATCTTCTTCAAAAATCTATAAATTGAGCATTCAATCCTCACAATTCCTCTAGATCACGAACTTCAAATCTTTGTGTCAATTGCAGGTTGCCAGTGCAATATCTGAGAGCCATCATACCACAGAGAGAAGAAGGACAATGGAAGCCACAATGCATAATAGGGAGTTTCATATTGCTTAGTTTAATTCCATTTTGCATTTATTCCATTGGTTTTATGTTTGAATTGCTTAGATAGTTAAGGATTTGTGATCGTCCTTATTTCCTATTTAGCAATGGTGTATTTGAGCATGCTACATTTTGGTGAACCCGACGTGAACAACAGCTAATTTACCTTCTCTGTTTTCTCTGTAATTTTTCTAGGTCGTATGGATTATTTTATTTTTTTACAGATTTTGCACGAATTTTGAGAACAGATTTGTCCTCATGAAATCACACTTACATCATCATACATTCAACCAGACAGGGTCACACAATCACCCTTTACAGATCACGCATTCATAGGGAAAATTGATGTCTGATTGTTTCTATTCTCATATCCTTTCTGTTCTCTGATATGTTTAATTCTGTCTAAAATTGAGTAAATCTGGAAACAAATTATTTTGCATGATTTTATTATAACATTTTATGGCACGAAAGGTACAATTCAGGATCTCAGGTGCTAGAAGGATAAAGGAACAAAGAAGACAGGCCAAACGCTATCAAAGGGTACTCCAAGCAGAAAAGAAGATACAAGATTGGGAAGATCAACCAACCTTTGATAGATATAACAACTTAGTTCTCTCATATCAAGTTAAATATGATCTAATTAATATTGAATGGATGATGAGAGATTTAGCTAGGGCCTTACAATTGGTTTTGCAGGTTTCTGATCGGGTTTAGATTAATTTTTTTAATTTATTTTTGGTTATCTGCCTGTCTATCACACAATCATCCTGTTTGGATTACGCAATTGATTTGTTATTGTCACGCATTCAAGTTGTCAGAATTATGCATTCGCTATTTATGTTCATGCATTGGCTCTGTTAGTGTCACACAATCACGCAGGTATTGTCACGCATTCGTTTATGTCAATTTTTGATTCTTTGTCTTCTGTTGATTTGATTTTACTACTAATCCTCTATTTGCAGCCTGTGGCGAATTTACAAAAAGGATCATATTAGTATTAGATCAATTGCACTTGTAATCTCACACTTCATCTTTTGGTGCTTAAAATCAACAATGGTTAAAATGGACATGCATGTAGAATCTCACACTTCATCTGTTGGTGCTTAAAATTAACATTGGTTAAAATTGACATGCATGTATAACACTTTGATTTGGGCTTAAAATCAACAATGGTTAAAATTGACATGCGTGCCTTCATATTTCAATTTGGTGTTTAAAATGGACATGCACATGCGTATTCAACACCTCAATTTGGGCTATAAAATGAACGTGAATCAGGCTGCATTAGATTAAATCCAATTTGGTTTTCTTAAGGTAAAAAATTTTTATCGTGTTTGGGGTGGACCTACTGTTGCATTAACTAACTTTCCACCTGCCTTCAGGGTCTTGGGAGAAAGGAAGGAGGTGACAACGACATCCAATTTTAATTTATTCCATGTAGTGAGGGGTATCTTTGACTGGGGATTTCATCACCCCACAGAGGTACTTCAAATTGGGATGCGTTGGGGATATCATCTCTCCCAACATACTCTCAAGTAGTTTTTTTGAGCCGCTATATAAATATACTGGTCAGGCGGCTGGAGTGTTGAGTGAATTTGACGTATGTGGGGGCCTTCCCTGCACCGATAAGCTCAACTAAAGTCTTAAGTGGCTTGCTCTGAGAATATGTCATTGGATCGGGACCCCTCAAAACCCTACAATAAGATCCAAATTAGTAGCCCAAAACCCTACATTCAGTGATTCCGGGAGTGCGGATTGTACCCCATAGATACCCTTCATGTACCTTACACTATGAGATAGGAATCCCTCGGCTATAAGATCTTCGGATCTTTGGGGTAAGAGAGATTGGCATGCCCGAGAAGTGTGTGCCATGGAGTGGAGCCACTGCTGCCAAACTCTTTATCTGTTCATTTTGTCTCGGTATTTCATAAGGGCCTCATTGAATGGTGTCCACTTTCCAGCCTAAGATTGTATTCTGTGCTTTTTTATGTATCGTTGTGTCAGACCAGTATTGAGTCAACCCTTTGGGCTATTTCAGGCCCTATCCTACATATCTCTGAATTTTTTGAGATTATTTGAAAAACTAGTTCAGTCAGCTATATTTACCTCCAAACAATTGTTCTCAGACTTGAAGAAACCACGAAACTGGTCCTATACACAAAATTACTGAAAACAAAGTCCATTTTTGAAACGTCAAAACTCAAAGGTTTATACACTTGTGACCCTAGGAAGTCCTTGCATAGTCCTCATTTACGTCCTTACTATCATCATTAGTCCTTGCATAGTCCTCATTAATATCCCCATTATCATCCTCATATACGTCTTCATCTAGATTTCATATACGTCTATCTTAGTTCGTCATCATTGACATAATCATCCTACAAAGTCATAGCATGTGTCTTAATGGGTCTCCTAGGTGATGGTTTGCTCCCCTTCGAGCAACCTAATCTAGTGCCAAATGGCGGTCAACGAGAAATCATTGAAGGTCTAGCTAACTTAGCCTGGGACTCAAGGAGAAATGCACCTTAGTATATAGGAGTTGAGTACGAGATAAATATCGAGTATAAAATTGCCCGTAGGATTGATAGAGAAATTCTTGCAGAACGTCTAAGAGAAGACTTGGAAAAACTTGCATTACAGAAATCCATAAATACTCAACAAGTCTCACGTCAAAATCCTCAATAGAGAGTCTACTCTAGTTTTGTACACCTCATACTTACGTCTACAGTCTAGCATTAGTCATCCTCTTGCATAAAACCACCCTCATATAGTAGTCTTAAATGCTCATCACAAGGTCACAAAAGGCAAAAGGTATAATGGACCCAAACAATGACCAATCTGTAAACCCAACTTGGAATATGGACATATCAACTAGTCAACAATCAAGTTCTCAGGCAATGTCTACCCTAAATGAATTACAATAGCATTTAACAAAAGAAGAAATTGAGTCAGCTCAACAAGATCCACATGTCCTTATGATCTTAGATGCACTTATACATAGTGACAGGGACAAATTTCTCTCATTGTTATTACAAAATGGGGTGAAACTACCTAAAGATTTTGATGTCACAAAGATCTTACCACTAGGAAAAACTTTAGGTCAAGATAACGGTCAAGATAACAGTCAAACGCCGCCCATAACACAAATGCAAGCAACGACCTCAAGTTTTCCTCAAAACATACTTATCCAAACAAATGTCAATAAAAATGCAAAATTTCAAACAAGTGCATCATCTTCGGCAATAAATGTTAGTATACCAACATAGAGCATACCGATAATATCAAGTGTCTCAGCACCTATTCAAACACAAGCAAGAAGTGCAACCCAACCTCCAGTTTCCTATTCTATAGGATCGACATATAGTCACCAAAATGCAAATATAGGTCTTACCAATACAACAAGTACAACTCAACCAAACATAGGTTCGCATATCACTTATTTCACAGTACCTAGTGGAACGTACAACACACAAAATTATAATCATGGTACCTTCCAACAACCTCCTAGTTATGCAACCACAAATCCTTTTGTGGGACATACACAAACACAAGGTGTACCTTTGACCCAAACAGATATTTTGACACAACAATTACAGAATTCGCAACAAAAAATGATGACCATGCAGACCGGTAATGATAAAAAGAGCTACACAATGCAGGACTTACATCCTTATCCATTCGATCACACATTATACATGCCCCCTTTCCCACCACATTTTGAAACACCTAAATTTGATAGATATCGAGGGAAGGGTGATCCTAGAGACCATATCAGAGAGTTTTTTATGACATGTATAGAGGTTGCAATAAAAGATACTTAATGAGACTATTTCCTAAAAGTCTGGGGGGTCCGGCTTTAGAGTGGTTTTCACATTTACCACCAACCATCACATCATGGGGAGAATTAGCTGAATAGTTTATTGCAAACTTCTCACATAAAATTGAAACCCCGGTTACTTTGATGGACTTGTGTGCCTCTAAACAATATGAGAATGAAACATTTGCATCCTTCATACAACGATGGAGGGCTCTCTAAAGGAGGTGCAAGACAGTTATCCTAGAAATAGAGCAAGTGGATATGTTCACAGAAAAATTGATTCCCAAGATTAAATATCTGATACAAATGCAATGTTTAACCACATTCAAACAAATCATGAAAAAATCTCTAAAATGTGAGAAGGGACTAGTGGAACAAGGTCTTATTAAGTATGGCAACACCAACAACAATGACAAATCCAAGTTTTGGTCGAAAAACAAAAATGTGACCAATGATGGTATTGTAGATGCCAGAACAGTAAACATAACTCAACCAGTTTTATCTTTGGGAATGAGTCAATCATCAAATCCACGTATAGAGAATAACCTTACTTCAGCAAATGTAAACGCTACACAAAACATGAACACAAGGTACCCCAGAGTAAATGCTCCAAGAAGGAATTACAACCTCTAGGAGAACCTATTGAATCAACACTCAAAAAGTTAATACAGATAAACATGATCACTTTACCAGAATTAAGAGTATATGAACCAGGTCCTTTCAAACCCACATGGTGAAACGATAATGATTTATGTGATTATCATCGGACAAAAGGTCACAAAACAACAAGTTGCTACAAGTTGAAAAACTTGGTCCAAGATATGATAGACCAAGGTGACATCACAATTGATACTGATAAAACCTTAGCAAACACGAATCATACAATCTTTAAGGATCCATTTGTTAAGCATGACAAAGGGAAAGCTACCACATCAGGTACTCAAGACAATACAACTAACTACACAAAGGTCTCATACGACTACACTATTCATGCCATTAGCTTAGGATATATAGTAAACAATGATTCACAAGAAATACTTGATCAAGATGAGTAATATCAAGACACTCACACATATGATAACCAAATTTGCATGATATCAGAGGCACCAAAATATGATGATGATAGAAATATTTGTCTTAGAGATTGGGGGATCAACCATCTCATTCAGGTTGGTTTGAAGATGAACTCATAGAACACATCATGGATGTCAAACACACACATAAAGAATATGAAGAGGGATTTAACTTAAATCTTGATAACACAACATATGATACCAATAATACATGTAAGTCATATGATATAGTGGCTATGATCACCATAACTCCCATAGACACAGACTGTGCAGTAGTTACTCGCAAATCTAAGGTAACTTTACAAGGAATACCACAAAATCAACCACCAACAGTAGGGACCTATAATTTTGTTGAGCAGCTTAAGAAAACTCTAGTACATATATCATTATTCAAACTTTTGTGTATTTTACTCACTCATAGAGCTATACTGGACAAAGCACTTCAAGATTCGGTAGTGGACAAAGATATAGATGAAAATGCCTTCCAGTCTATGGTAGGAAATTTGATACAAGGCACACATATTGCATTCACAAAACAAGATATTCCTATTGATAGACTGCTTCATAACGACCCACTACATCTGGAAGCTTACATACATAAGAGAAGAATCAGAAGAGTACTCGTAGATGGAGGAGCTGGTATCAACATTTGTACTTTAAAACTGGTTAAGGCACTAGGATATTCTGAACTTCACATTGATTCATCCAAGAGGATAAATATCAAGGCATATAATGATGAAGAACGTCCATCAAAAGGCATTGTAACATTACCCATACAAGCGGGACCTATAACAACAAAGGTCTCTTTTCAAGTCTTGGACAAAGAACTGGGATATAACATGTTATTGGCCACCCATGGATCCACACCATGCAAGCAATACCATCCACATTTCATCAGTGTGTCAAATTCCCATATAATGGTATTGAAATCACCATAAAGGGTGATCTAAATCCCTTCCAACATTGCAGTTACTTGAAAGAAAGTGTGGATAATCAGGTACTATTAATCAAGCAACACCTCTCACTACACAACTAGAGGCATTAACAATCATAGAAACAAAAAAGGATATGCCTACAACATCCTCCTTACAAATACAAGATATGGGTTGTGGAGAGTATTCTATTGCAAATACTTTAAGTGGGAAACAATTGTCTCTTTCTCCTAAGTCTTTTGGGAAACCTCACAATACAGTACAAAAACAAGACAAAGGAAAAGAAATTTTCAGATATACAAACTCATGCTCTTTCATTAGATGGGGTGACTTACAAGAAGAATCACTGAACGAAGATGTTAAACATTGGATATATAGAGAAGAGGATTATATGACAATACCCAGAATACCCACAGATCAGTATGGCAATGGATTCAAAATGCTCCACAGACATGGATATGATGGTACCATAGACCTGGGGTTATAGAAACAAGGAAGACTAGAGCCTATTTTTCCTAATGATAATCCAAGGAATCAAGGATTGGGGTATAAGCATGTACCACATATCACAGAAGCAAGACAACGTACCCTTGATATACTAAATCGACCAATGAAACTGTAAGACTACACCCCACAAAGGGATTTATCCATGCATGTGCTTCCATCTTCATCTCAAACAAGTAATCAAGTACCCACATCGCTAGTGCGGAATCAGATGGAGAAGACATGAGACAACTCTTGCAAGAACCTAGCACTGAGTCACAAAATGATACAGTTGTCGACACAACAACACAAGCTAATATTGCAATAGATACATGCTTAATACTAGCAAATGAATCTAATCCATGGTTATTATCAATACTTCTACCATGGGAAATGACTCAGGCTCAACCTGATGAATCAAATGAAGAAAGATTACAAAGGCTTATACCAGGCTTAAGAAGGGTAACTACTGTCCAAAGAAGACCAGTCAATCTACAACAAAATCAACGACATGAATAAGAAGAAATAAGTGATGATAACTCAGATGATGAAAAATACATTGAAAGAGACAGACTCTCACAACTACGAGTTCTTATCACTCCATGATTCCATCCCACTAACAAGTGTCATACTAAGGTATCAAATAAAGCCTATACAAGATGAAAATACACAAAGTCATTCAAACAATCAAGTCTTCATGTTATCAGAGTCTACTATGGAAGGGAGTAATGATTTACCCCTTGTACATTCACACTTGATTGATTGAGGGCAAGAAGGAAAACCAACGTTGGATTGGTTTGAAAACAATGAAGCAATTGCAGAATTTCTTGGAGTTAGAGAGGGATTTCCATAAGGTGATCACAAAGTAGGGTTTGCTGTAGACTTGGATAGAACAACATACTTTGGAGAAGAAAACACCTCTACAATAGAAGATAAAGATCAAACCACCCATAATGGAAAGAGTGAGTTGGGTAGCCTTCCTATTGAAAAAGAAAGTTTAGCATTGCTTATAGAAGAAACAAAAGAAGTAAACATAGGAAAAGGAGAGATTGTACATAACATCCACTTGGAAAAATCACTAAGAAAAGAAGAAAAAGACAGATTCATTCATTTTTTCAAGCAACGACCTATCAATTTTTCTTGTTCATACGCAAATATGCCAAGCTTAGACCCTAAATTAGTGTTGCATCATTTACCTTTGATACCAGGAGTTAAACCTTACAAGCAAAAATTGAGAAAAATGCATCCAATTATTGCATTACTAGTTAAAATAGAACTACAAGAGTTGTTGGCCATAGGTTTCATTTGACCCATTGATTATGTGGAATGGATATCCAACCTGGTACCTATGACTAAGCCCATAGGAGGCATAAGAATTTGCATGGATTTCTAGGATCTAAATAAATCTTGTCCTAAGGATGACTTCCTGGTACCCAATATCGATATGATAGTTGACCTAACAGCTGGAAATGAAATGCTATCCTTAATGGATGGTTTCTCAAGATACAACCATATTAAAATTGTACCAGAAGATCAACATAAAATGGCTTTTACATGCCCATGAGGAACATACTGCTGGAATATGATGACATTCGGTCTCAAAAATGCCGGAGCAACATACCAACGAGCCATGACAATGTTGTTTCATGACATGATCCAGAACATAATGGAAGATTATGTGGATGACTTATTGGCTAAATTACATACAAGAGAAGGTCACCTTATGGTCCTTGCACATATATTTGATTGGTTGGAGCAATATAATGTTAGACTAAATCCGAAGAAGTGTGTGTTTGGCATAACAACAGGTAAACTATTAGGGTTTATTGTGTCCAATAGAGGAATTGAAGTAGACCCTGCCAAGGTCAAGGCAATCATTGATATGTAACCTCCATAAACACTTAAACAACTAAGAGGGTTACAATGAAGATTGCAATCCATAATGAGATTCATAGCACAATTGGCAGATAAGTGTCACCCCTTCCAGCATTTACTCAAGAAAGGAGTTACTTTTAAATGGACAGAACAATGCCAAGAAGCTTTCCAAGCTCTGAAAAATTATCTTTTAAACACACCAGTGTTAGTATCACCTACTCCAGGAAAACCTCTATTGTTATACATATCAACAACAAACTCAGCTCTAGGAGCTCTGTTGGCACAACATGACCAAAAAGGAAAAGAAAGAGCCATTTATTATATAAGTAGGACTCTGATCGGCTATGAGCTTAATTATACCCCTATAGAGTGAGAATTCTTAGCAGTAATATTTGTATCCCAAAAGCTCAGACATTACATGCTAAGTCATAAGGTACAACTCATTGCACGCTTTGACCCACTCAAGTACTTATTGAGCAGAGCAACATTGACCGGGTGATTGGCTAAGTGGGTTATGATCCTGAGTGAGTTTGATATAGAATACATAGACAAAAAAGCCATCAGAGGAAAAATTATAGTAGATCAATTAGCAGAGGCTCCTTTATAGGACATTCACCCGTTGCTAATAGACTTTCCAGACGAATCCGTTTTTACATTAACTACATCTATAATGTGGAAATTATATTTTGATGGGTCATATTCAAGTCATGGATCTGGAGCAGGGATTCTCTTCGTCACCCCTTAAGGGGATGCTATACCTAAGTGATTTAGGATCAATTTCCAATGCACAAACAATATAGCTGAATATGAAGCTCTCCTCATAGGGCTTCGTACAACTGTACAGTGGAGAATACAAGAATTACAGGTCTATGGTGATTCACAATTGATTGTAAACTAGGTCAATGATGATTATAACACGAAGGATGACAAACTCATTCCTTATAAAAAGATGATAGAAGATTACAAGGAGCACTTCAGCAAAATTACCTTCGAACAGATCCCAAGGATACAAAACAAGGCAACAGATGCCATGGCTACCATAGGATCTCTTCTCAATATGCCTACTAACGAAGCTCAATTTTAGCTCATCATAGAATAGTTGATGCTACCGGCATATGAGACTCCCCCAACAAAATATGTATGTGCAATTATGGGTCTAGAATCACCTTGGTACAATGAAATATATACATATTTACATACTCAGTACATGTCACTAGATCTGTCCATAAATCAAAAGAAGACCCTTATTCGTTAGGAATCTAGATACACCATTGTAGCTGATACTTTGTACAGAAAGGGATTCAATGGAACTCTTCTCCGATGTCTTGATGAAAATGAAGCACAACTTGCTTTAAAGGAAGTCCATGATGGAATTTGCGGGGCTCACCAAAGTGGTCCACCATTGTCAAAGAAGTTGTTGAGAATAGGTTATTACTAGCCAACTATGGAAAAGGATGCTTATAAGTATGTACATAAATGTAAGCAATGCCAAATGCATGGAGACCTCATTCATGCACCAGCACAAGATCTTCAACCCATTACATCACCATGGCCATTTTCATAATGGGGACTAGATCTAGTGGGTAAAATCAACCCTACTTCTTCCAATGGGCAGAAGTTCATCTTAACGACCACTGAGTACTTTACGAAATGAGTCGAGGCAATTCCTCTTACATATACTATTGGAAAACAGACAGCAAAATTCATGCTCAACTACATTATATGTAGACACGGGATTCCAATGTGCTTCGTGACAGATAATGGACGTCCATTTAAAAACCAGGAAGTGAAAGAGTTGTGTGACAAATTTCACATACAACAAATATTTTCCATGCCATATTATCCACAAAGAAATGGACAAGAAGAGGCAACAAATAAAACAATATTGAAAATTCTTAAGAAACTTGTCACTGACACAAGACGGGACTGGCATCTCCAGTTAAATCCCGCTCTTTGGGCTTACAAAATAGGAGTACGCACACCTACATGAGCAACACCATATTCTTTGGTCTATGGTACAGAAGCAATACTCCCCATTGAAATAGAAACACCATATGTCAGAGTCTCCTTACAGAACATCATATCAGAGGAAGACTACCAAATAGCAAGGTTACAAGAACTAGAAACGCTTGATGAAAAAAGACAAACAACGTTCAATCATCTAAAAGGGTATCAAAACAGACTAAGACATAGTTATAATAAACGAGTCCGCCCACGAACTTTTGAAGTGGGAGATCTAGTTCTTAAAGAGAATCAAAGGAACCTAGCGGAATGAGAAAAGCCAGGGAAATTCAAACCTAATTGGCTAGGTCCTTTCATCATAACAAGGGTTAAAGGCAATGGAGCATATAATTTGGCTACCATGGAGGGAGATCCACTCTCTGACCCTATGAACAACATGCACCTTAAATGATATTATACCTAAGGGCTGGGTTAGTTTAGGTTTTATTTTTCGTATTGCATATCATATTATTCAAAGCATTGCATTACATATAGTTTCTTTTTTAAATGCATCACATTCTCAAAGTTTCTGCATTTTCATATAGCAGCACCAATAAAATAAGGAAATTGTTCAAGTTTATCATTCGTTTGTATTCAAGAGAAGCAAGGGTCATCTCCTTTCTTAGATATTCAGACATGAAGTCTTTGGTGTTGTAAGGTCATTCATTTTCAACATTACTCTGTGATGACACTTTACTTATGGTTGGGTAGTGATTTCACTATTTGAGACTTGTTAACCCAAAATCTATCAATTGCTATATCTCAAGCATATTAAGAAGATATCTAATTCATTCTAGACACCTAGTTGATCATATGACTAGTGAAAAATCTAAAATTCTACTTCAGCGCCGCTATAATTGTCACACTCAAGTAGGTTTCATTACTTACAAGTCAAGGCAAGAAAATAAAAAGAAAATGGGCTATGCCAAATATCCCTCTCAAGGCAAAAGAGCAATGATATATGACTGAAATATCATGTATACAAATGCGATTAAAATCTTGACTATGGGAACATGCAAGTAACTCCATTAGGGCTATGGACGCCTACTGGCAATGGAGCAATATTTGAGAAATTGCAGTCTATAACCTTGTCGGAGCTCTCAAGGCTTGCTGGCAACGAGGCTCTATTCGAGATGCTTTTGAAGTTAGGATAATCCAGGTAGCTAGTCATATAGGATGCTAAGGATCTTTAGTGAACACAAGAGCAGGAATTAACTCATTTGCACACACACGGGCAAAAGAAGATCAAAGTTTCAAGAACCAATGGAGAAGTTTTTTGCGTCTCCATTTGTGAATCCTAGTCACTAAGTGTGTTGAGTTGAATGTTCCAAAGGGCCTTAGGGATCAATTGACTGCTTATCTATGAAATGTTTTGCACCTCCATTTCAATTGGTGTATTACAAATGATACAATAAACACAGTTAACCTTGTTCGAATAGGAAATGAATCTTCAACATGCATATTGCATTCACATAGGTCATGTCAAAAATTCATTGTCTCCACATGCATTCTATAGATCATCATGTCATACAAGTCTGCACACTGGGGGTATAACTGAAAAAATCCCAAAAAATCATATAAAGTCCTGAAAAAATCCTAAAAATCCTATAAAGTCCTGAAAAAATCCAAAAAATCATATAAAGTCCTGAAAAAATCATAAAAAATCATATAATGTCCTTCAACAAAATCCAAAAACATTGGAAAACTCAAAATCCAAAAACATTGGAAAACTCAAAATCCAAAAACATTGGAAAACTTAAAATCCAAAAACATTGAAAACCTTAAAATCCAAAAACAGTGAAAACCATAAAATCCAAAAACATCCATATACGATCCTGAAAAAATCAATCAAAAACATTCAAATATCGATCCACATAATCCAAAAACATCGAAAAAGCTCTTGGAAAAGAACTAAAAATCAAAAATCAATCAAGGAGAAAAACTTGCAATAAAATGTCTCACAAGAAACAAATACCCTAGCAGATATCTAGCAAATGCTTCGCATGAGGTCAACAAAGGATATGACTATCCAGTCAAATATCTGTAATCAACTGATCAACCTGTCTTATCAATCGTATCATATCCATATCAAAGTGATCATTATCTTGTCTTAAACAGAAGAGGATACATTGAAATCAGACAGGTCAGTCTTAAAAGGGGTCCGCAACTTTCTGAGATCATACATTATCAACCATCACATCAAGAATCTGAGAATGAAGGCACAAGGTCAGTATAACTCTTGAATTTTGTCCGGGTCAGTCTTTATCTTTTATCATTTGGCGACAGATTATGTTCCTATGCTACTCAGGGATGTCCACAAGTGACTAGAGGAGCTATGATGGGCATTATATTTTTTTCTTTGTTTGTTGTTTGTGGTGTGAACCGATGAAATTCTAGGGAAATTTCTCTAGTGGGTGTCTGTGATAGGAGCATTCGACTATTGGATGCCACACATACCTCGACCCCTGGTGTAATTCCCAGAATGGAGGGTTCACTCCCTGTCTGCTACGTGTTTATTTCTACAATGAGATATCTTGCATCTTGGTTTCTTATACCCTGATGTGCTAAGATTCATTGTTCAAACAATAAGGCTCAGTGATGAATATACGTTGCACAAATAAAATATGTGACACAAGTTCGTGATTCTTTCAATTTCATTCTCATCTCATGTGTTTTTTGGATAGTTTGTTGATTTCTCATTTTCTCTCTAAATCACATTCTTTCTAACATTCTTTCTATCATCAATCTCTTCTCTCTATTATCTTACTAACATTTCTTCATGGTGCATCAAAGTTAAAAATTTGTTCTGGCATTATCATACAAAAACAAAAATAGATTCCATTGCATTCAAATAGATTTCATTGCATTCAAATAGATACCATTGCATTCATAAACATTCATTGATACATTCAAATAGATTCCATTGCATTCATTCACATCACTGATGCATTCATATAAAAACCATTGCATTTGTGAATCATATAGACTCAAATAGACATACATCATATAACTCATAGCATCATATAAGCATACATGGAAAACAAAACATACATAGATTGCTACCAAAACCTGCATATCATATATATATATATATATAACTCAAAAATGATAATGTGTATGAATATAATAAACAAAGCTTGAAGGCTCAAATAGCATGATAAAAAATGTCTCAACCAACACTGCCTCTATCAGCAGGTGGATCCTGTCCACTAGGTCCTGTCCCAGGATGCCGAGGTGGTCCCATAACACCACCACTACTAGTCCATCAAGAAGTAGATTGACTCGATCTCCTCCCCATGAAGGCACTATAACTAGGCTCTCTCTGACCCTCAGGGATAGCTCTCTCATAAGTCTGATGATAATAAATAGCCTCCTGTGCAGCAACAAAACATCTATCTGCCTGGTCGCATGCCCCTGTCACTGGTCCGAATACCTGATCATATGCATCCATGGTGATCTAAGCTCTCCTAACTGCATCATCTCTCTCCCTCTGGAGACGATCCCTCTCAACCTCTAAAGCACCGTAGTTTGCACGGTAGGCCTCTCGCTTGACATCTCGTCTAGCGACCTCCTCCTCCAAGCTCTAAATCCGTGCTCTAACAATATGCAGATCGTCCTCATCGCCCAGTTGTCCTCTCCCACCCTCTGCAACAGACACATCCTCTAGCTCTGGCATATCATCATCATCGTATCCATCCTCACTGCTCGATGACTCTGAAGAATCATCACTATCGCCACTACTGATAGACTCGATGTCCGCACCAATGTCTACATCCTCGTCTCCACCTCCCTCATCTCCACCCTCCGCTGTACCTTCCCTTCCTCCCTTAGCTCCACCTTCCTCTCTTCCTCTGACTCTCTCCCCCAACTCTAGCCTCAATCTCAGCCTAGGATGGTGAATCTATTGTGCTTTAATCAGAACAACGGGATCAGTAAGTGGAATCAGCCTGTGTCTGGCAAACCATGCATCATACTCCGACATCATCCCTGGATCCGCTACACCTCTACCCCAACCCTAGAGTAATGACTAAAGAGCATCAAACTCAATAGAAGCAACATGCGGCTGTATGCACACCCCCCAATCAGATACCTCTCGAGATACACGAGCAAAGTAAGAAGTAACAATTGGTGTCACCTGTACCTCTCCAAACTGTCTCAATACTCAACCTGGGAGATACATCTCTATAATCTGCTGCGTCTCAAAAGTCCTACCGATTAGATACCTCTGTTGTCGACAGAAAGGAAAGTGTACTACGTCATCCGCCCAACCGGGGCAATCTAAGTATGGTCTCCAAATAAAATGTTGTACTATGTCAAACTGATGTCTCCAATACAAGGTGTTACCTGAACCCCTATGTTTGATACCTGCTGTGTACCTAAAAGCATAGGGCTCACCAGGTTGCAAATCAACATGAATGATAGGTCTCGAAATAGAAATATGCTCCCATGCCCAAGTCTGGAGCAGTGTCACACCACAACTGATAGACTGATATCCAAGATATACAATCCCATGCATCTGATAATATAACATGGCCAATAGACATGGACCCCACGCATATACTCGTCGATGAACAATCATATCATGAAGCACTCTACCCCATCCCACTGGAAATCTGTGACCTCATCTGTCAGGTATCAACAAACCACCAACAACACCGCATAGTACAATAATCATGTCATCATAATCTAACCGGGCCCAAGGGATGTCATATTGGCCACTGATCTGCAAATCATGTATCTCACACTCGACTGTGCACACAATCCAACAATGCCATCATCATGGTCATACACAACTCTCTCACCATGAATCAGAATACGCAGTATACACCATAATCCTCTAGCATAATGGATGCCTCCCTAGTCGGAAGATGGAATGAATGTCTTAGAATGCCACCACTCTATCAAAGCTCTAATCATGGCCTTGTTGGCTGTAACCTCTGGTAAGTGTAATACATGATATAAACCGAGCTGGCGGATATGCTCAATCTCCTCATCAAGTAAGTCAACACGAAGATCAAGTCCACTGGGTCTGCTCTGTCGGCAGTATAGCACTCCAATGTTCTCCTGCAACGAGAAAATGTTGAAAATATCAGATATCGGATCACGAAAAAACTAAAATATTTTCAGACGCATGACAAAAATTTACACATACAACGAATGCGTGATAGTTACTACTAATGTGGTACACATATAGCTTTTGCGTGCCATTTTGAGCTAATGTGTAATGATATGAGCACATGCATAACATTAAATACTTATGCATGATGATATGAACAAATGTGGTACATTCTACACTAATGTGTAATGCTATGAGCGATTGCGTAACAGTTAAGGCGTTTGCAGCACAGTTAAGGTGAATGCATGAAAATCGATATGCTAATGCATGATGCAAAGGAAAAAATTGATCATTGAATTTTTTTTGGAAAATAATGAAAAATAGGCAAAAAATAAAGAAAAATTTGGAAAAATACCATGCCGCTAGTTCGAGGAGGTCTCTGATATGAACGTACTTGGTTAGATAGGTGCAATTGAGCTCTATAACTAGCCATGATGATCAAATACTCGAAAGAAAGCACAAGATCACAGAGAAAACAAAGAACTTACCAACTACCAAATGAGCAAATGAAAACCTAAAATCTCTATTTATAGCTCAAAATTAGGGTTTTTTGACACCTCAACGCCCATGGTCCCTGCCAGCTTCAAACAACTTGTAGCCTACTCAAATGATCTTGAAATCACACAAAAATTCACACGATGGCTTATTACACTGATATCAAAAACATGGTCTTGATTTTTGAATTTTCTAATCACCTTTTCCGAGGGGGCATATGGTGTAGGAGCACCTAGCTTTGCTTATACTCTCCATTTTTGGTATTTTTCATGCTTAAGTGTCTTGTTAGTTTTGAAATGTTGTCATAGGTTGTTTTGAGTCATTTCATAGATGTTTGATCTTATTTTGTGCTTGAGAGATCAAGTTTTGTTTTCCTAAGGTTTGAGTTGTCAGTTTTGTGCTCCTAGGCCAAATAAGGCTAAAAAGTGGAAAATTGCCTTATAGGCTTAGCCATGCTTTGGAAAGCATTGAAACATGTTTAGAAAGTGTTTTTAATCATTCCTAGGTGATTTTGGAAGGTTGGTTGAGTTAGGTTGCTCAAATTGCCACTTGGAGCAACCAAAGTTGTCATTCTTGCTTGTGAAAGTTGTCATTTTGGACACTTTTTGTAAAAAGAAGACATAAATGCCTTATGTCCATACAAGACTTGATAACTACCTTCCAATACTATTTATATGCCTCCCACTTCTTGGTATAGGGTTGGCTTTTGTACTTTCTAATAGAATCAATTGAAAGAGCAAGCATTTTTTTGGCTTTTCTTATGTTTTGAACTCCATTTGGGTAGCAGTCCATACTCGGGCTTCTCATTTCCATATTGTAGCTTTTGGAAAGTGAATTTGTTGTATATTCAATGCAATTTATGTAATTAGTTTGCAGGTTGTGCATTTGGAAGTTGGTTCTATAAAATAGTTTTCATTTTGCTCCTTGACTGCCCTGTCAAGGGTTTTTGGCTCCAAAATGCATCAACTTGTCTAAATCTAGGTTTCGGATCCCATGGGTGGACTTAGGCAAGTTGTATTGCATATATACAGTGTAAATATTTCATATTTTAACCAGGGTTGTGCAAAGGAAGTGCTTTTGAGTTCATGCTAGGCAAGTTGGAAATGGACTTGGCTAGCAAGTGTGAACAAAGATCAAACTTGTTTGTGCTCGAAGGTCAATTTGAGTGAGAAAAATTAATGCAAAGGTCTGCACTAGTCACCTTGGAGTTTTAGAGGCATTTGGAGCTCCAAACAGTGTTTACTTTACCTTGAAAATGTGTCAAGTTGTAGCTGGTAGCGAGCACCCTATTTTGGGAATTTAATGTCTTTTTGAATCCAAAATTGCTTTATGAATATGTCCATGCTTTGGAATCTTGTGACAAGTGTTGACAATGTGTTTGGCAGTTTCTACGTACTTGGGTGAAGTTTTCCATGAAGTTCTAACCTTTCAAAGTGCAAATAAGACAGTGAATTAGCAGTGACAGTGCATGTAACAGTCATTTTATTGCCTTTTTCAGTTTATATGGAAAATGTTTTATATAATGTCATGCAGGGAAGAGTTGGAGAATAGTTCCAAATGATGTGGCAAGGGTTCTATAAGAGTTTGGAAGCTTGGTTTGTGGTGTAGGAGAGACTTTCTATGTTTTATGAGAAAAACCCTCTCAAAACCCTACTTCTTTGCGTCAAAATGTGGACAGTCATTCTACTACCCTCTCAGGAGCTAAAACCATAAAAATCCTTGAGTTTGGACCTTGTTGAAACCTTCCAATTTAGGTTTCATGGTGGTTATGGCCATCATTGCACTATACAAGCAAAATTCACTCCAATTAGGCCTCCTCAGGCTAGTAGCCTTTTTAGCCCCGTTTTAACTAGAAAGTTGAACCCGATTGCCTCAAGGGTGTTAGAACCTTCCAAACTTTTGAAAGATAGTTGAAAGACACTCAAGGAGCCTAATTCAATTAATATTGATAGTTAAGATACCATCTAGGGGTGTGGACCTATGGTGGAGGATTTAAGTAACATTGAGGAAATAAGCTTGAGCAAGGGAGTGTAACAATATAATGGGGTGGTTGTTTGAGAAGAGGTGTGGGTGTTGAAGATTGATATTGCAAACACTAATTGAAAACAAAAAAATAAGCTTATCCTTTGGGTCCTTTTGATTGATTAAACCAATTTAGTATCCTTGAGAAAGTTCTCACTCAATCTCCCTATCATAGTGGTATCAAAGCCTGAGAAAGATTCAGGTGAAAAGAGAAAACAAATTGACTTAGGGTTAATAGAATCCTTAGAAGCAAACATGGTGACTAACGCTGAGTTAGCCAAGAAGGTCAAAGACCAAGAAGAAGAAAATAGAGCACTCACGGAGAGGTTGGAGCAGCTAGCAATGAAACTAGTTGAAGTAGAAGTTAAGACTAAAGAAGTCAATGATAAGGTAGGAGATAAGGCCAAAATGGTGGAAATAGAAGATGAGGTTCCCATACCTGACCCTGTTCTTGAGAAAGAACCATTCTTGAAGGCTTTGAGAGCTATGAGTGGTAAGACCTTAGAGGGAGTGGCTCTTTTCAGTGGAAATATGGATCCTGATGCTCTTATAGAATGGATCTAAGGCGTGGAAAACCATTTTGAATGTGATGTAATAACTGAAGCACAAAAGGTTAAAGTAGCAAAATCAAGGTTGAGAGGGGCAACCTTAACTTGGTGGAAGTTCATCCAAGAGGAAAGGGTGAAAGAGGTTAAGAAACCAATAGCCACCTGGAAAGTAATGGTAACCCAAATTAGAGAAACGTATCTTCCTGAAGACTATGAAATCCAACTACATAGGAAAAGACAAAACTTGAGACAAAAGACTTAGATGTCAGTAGCTATACTGAGGAATTTCAAAAACTATGCATGAGATCTAAGGTAGTAGAGGATGAGAGTATACGAGTAGCAAGGTATTTGAATGGATTGAGATGGAACATACAAGAAGAGATGAGTTTGTTATGTCCACAAATAGTTGACAAGTGCTATCAAATAGCACTCAAAGTGGAAGAGAAGAAT
Source organism: Cryptomeria japonica (assembly GCF_030272615.1). Taxonomy (NCBI): domain Eukaryota; kingdom Viridiplantae; phylum Streptophyta; class Pinopsida; order Cupressales; family Cupressaceae; genus Cryptomeria; species Cryptomeria japonica. The sequence goes on along the minus strand of NC_081411.1, from coordinate 466,102,365 downwards.
AAGAACAAAGCAAGAACAAAGCAACAGAGGAAGGGGTAGGGGAAGAGATGGTAGAGGCCATATAGGAAGTTTTGGTGGAAGAGGAGATCAAAGGTCCCAAGGAGAATCCAAAATTATTGAGAAAAGTGGGGATTCATATAGCAAGAGCAGCTATAGAGGAAGGGATCTAGCAACCCAGGTAGAGGTAGATCTAGTGGACCAGGAAGAGGGTCCTACTTCTCCACCATAAAATGCCACAACTGTCAGAAGTTGGGGCACCCTGCCTATAGATGTCCAGAGAAACCCACTTCATCACAAGGAGGTGAAAGAAAAGTGTGTTATGTGCAAGAAAATGCAGCAAGTAGTAAAGCTCATGAAGCGAGATTAACATCAGAAGATGGGGAGAGTTTGATGATGAGAAGAGTCTTGATAAAGGAGCCAATCAAGGAGGAACCTATTCAAAGAAGGTCATTATTTAGAATTAAGTGCAAGATTATGGGAAAGGTATGCAAGGTGGTCATTGATTCAGGATCCACAGATAATATAGTTTTAGAAGAATCAGTGAGTAAACTCAAGCTAGAAAGAATCCCTCACACATATCCTTATAGAGTCACATGGTTGAATAGGGAGCAACATGTTCTTGTCGATGAACAAACATGGGTAGAATTCACTATAGGAGGGTATAAAGATAAGTTCTTATGTGATATTCTTCCAATGGATGCTTTCCATCTACTTCTTGGTAGACCTTGGCAATTTGACAGGAAAGCCATACACAATGGTGAAAAGAAATCCTACTCATTTCAGAATGATGGTGTGACATACAAAATTTAGTCTATAAATGGAGAGAAAGAGGGCAGCAGGTCAAAGAATCAAAATTTTTTAATAGTGAATGAGAAAGAGTTTATTAACACACTTGAAGAGGGTGAAGGAGTGGGATTTGCACTCATAGTGACACCCAAGGAAGAAAAGAAGGAAAAGAAGGTTGGAATACCACAAGAAGTGCAACAAATACTTGATAACTTTAAAGAAATTATAAGGGATGGAACACCTGCAACCTTAGCACCTCCTAGAGCCATTAGCCATCAGATAGACTTCATACCAGGAGCCTCTTTACCAAACAAAGAAGCCTATAAGATGACACCTGAGCAGAAAAAAGAAGTGGCAAGACAAGTGCAAGAACTCCTAGATCAAAATTTGATAAGAAAGAGTATAAGTCCTTGTGCAATACCTGCAGTTTTAGCACCTAAGAAAAGAGGTACATGGAGATTATGTACAAATTCAAGAGCCATTAATAGAATCACTATCAGGTATAGATTTCCTATTCCAAGGATTGAGGATTTGATGGATTGTTTGGGAGGTGCAAAGTACTTCACAAAAATTGACCTCAAGAGTGGTTATCACTAGATCAGGATAAAAGAAGGTGATGAATGGAAAACAACCTTCAAAACAAATGAGGGTCTTTATGAGTGGCTAGTTATGCCATTTGGTCTTTCTAATGGCCCAAGTACATTCATGAGACTCATGAATGAAGTGTTGGATGATTTCATTGGTAAATTTGTAGTGGTGTACTTAGATGACATTCTAATTTTCAATAAAATTAAAGAAGAGCATTTGAAGCATCTTGAAATTGTTTTGAACAAATTATATGATGAACAACTGACAATCAATTTGGAAAAGTGTGATTTTATGAAACAAGAATTGGTTTATCTTGGCTTTGTGATCTCAGGTGGAGATTTGAAAATGGATAAAACCAAGGTGGAAGCCATCACAAATTGGCCTACACCCAAATCAGCAAGTGATGTCCGAAGTTTTCATGGCTTAGCACAATTCTACAAGAAGTTCATCAGAGGGTTTAGTGAAATTTGTGCACTAATGCTTGATAGTATAAAAGGTGGAGCTAAGGTAAAGTTTCAGTGGATAGATGTAGCAAATGAGGGGTTTGAACTTTTGAAATCCAAGGTTGCTTCTCAACCAGTGCTTATACTTCCTAGTTTTGACAAGTTATTTACTATTGAATGTGATGCTAGTAATATTGCAGTAGGTGCAGTGTTGAGTCAGGATAATAGACCTGTAGCTTTCTTTAGTGAAAAATTGAATGATGCTAAGAAGAAGTACTCTTCCTATGATTTGGAACTCTATGCTTTAGTTCAAGCACTTAGAAAGTGGAGACATTATTTGCTTCCAAAGGAGTTTGTTGTTTATACAGATAATCAGGCTTTGAGTTTCTTAAATTCACAAGATAAGTTAAATCATAGGCATGTTAAATGGGTTGAGTACTTACAATCATACACTTTTACTCTTAAGCACAAGAAAGGACAATGCAATAAAGTAGCAGATGCTTTGAGTAGAAGGCTTTTAATAGTGCAGGAAGTACAGGTTTAGAGTATTGGCATAGAGTGCTTCAAAGGAATGTATCCCGATGATGAATATTTTGCAGCCATCTATAAGGTTTGCCAAGCATTTGATAATTCTTTTCATAGTGAATATGCTGATTATACTTTTCAAAATGGTTTGTTGTTTAAACTGTGTGTTCCTAAAAGCTCAATGAGGTAGAATCTGATTCAAGAAAAGCACAATGGGTGTTTGAGTGGACATTTTGGTCTCAACAAAACATTGGAGTTGGTGCAACATTTCTATTATTGGCCTAAAATGCAGTGAGATGTCAGAAGGTATGTGGAGAAATGTACGGTTTGTTAGAAGGCAAAAGGTGCTGCTTCTAATGCTGGTCTTTATCAGCCTCTTCCAATTCCTACAAGGCCTTGGGAATGTGTTAGCATGGATTTTGTGGTAGGCTTACCTAAGACTCAAGCTGGTTTTGATAACATTTTTGTGATTGTAGATAGATTTAGTAAAATGGCACACTTTGTTCCTTGCAAAACTACACATGATGCTAGTCATATAGCCTATTTGTTTTTCAAGGAAGTGATTAGAATCCATGGTTTACCTTCTAGCATTGTTTCTGATCGAGATGTTAAGTTTCTTGGCTATTTTTGGAAGACATTATGGAAAAGATTGGGTACTAATATTTCTTTTGGTTCAAGTTATCACCCATAGACTGATGGCCAAACTGAGGTGGTCAATAGGACTCTTGGCAACCTCTTAAGGTGTTTGACAAAGGAATATGGCCATAGTTGGGATTAGCTCATCCATCAGGCAAAATTTGCATATAATGATAGTGTTAACAGGTCAACTGGTAAGAGTCCCTTTGAGATTGTTTATGGTATGAACCCAAGGGGTGTCATGGAGTTAAGGGATCTTGGTAACTTGCAGAAAAATAGTGGTACAATAGATGACATGGCTCAATCAATCAATGAAGGAAGTTCATGAGTAAGTGAGAAAGACTCTTCAGGATACCTCATAGAAAGTGAAAGCTAGAGTGGATGCATCAAAGTAGGATGTTCAATTTTCAGTTGGGGACTTTGTGATGGTGCATTTGAACAAGTCTAGATTGAAAAAGGGAGTTCCCATCAAGCTCCAAATGAGGCGGATAGGTCCTTGCAAGATATTGGCTAAGTATGGTTTTAATACATATAAAATTGATTTGCCTACTGATCTTTCTTTGTCTCCTATTTTCAGTGTTTCAGATTTGGTGGCATTCAAAGGTCAGCTTCGTAAGGAGGATGATAGGGTTTGAGATGTTCACAAGTCACTTTCAGACCTGTCTTTGCCTCCTCCATCCATTCCTCAAGCTGAACAAGTGTTGGATTCACGAGTTTACAAGAGGACTCGCCATCAAGTGTACATGGAGCATATCATCAAGTGGAAAGATAAACCACTTTTATAATCCACTTGGGTACCTGAGTCTGAGTTCTCTAAGTCTAGAATTTCTTCTTCTTTTCTCCCTCACAGAGTCACACGACTTCTTTGTCTTTGGGGGAGTATGGTGCAGGAGCACCTAGCTTTGCTTATACTCTCCATTTTTGGTATTTTTCATGCTTAAGTGTCTTGTTAGTTTTGAAATGTTGTCATAGGTTGTTTTGAGTCATTTAATATATTTTGGATCTCATTTTGTGCTTGAGAGATCAAGTTTTGTTTTCCTAAGGTTTGAGTTGTCAGTTTTGTGCTCCCTTGCCAAATAAGGCTAAAAAGTGGAAAATTGCCTTCTAGGCTTAGCCATGCTTTGGAAAGCATTGAAACATGTTTAGAAAGTGTTTTTAATCATTCCTAGGTTATTTTGGAAGGTTGGTTGAGTTAGGTTGCTCAAATTGCCACTTGGAGCAACAAAAGTTGTCATTTTTGCTTGTGAAAGTTGTCATTTTGGACACTTTTTGTAAAAATAAGACATAAATTCCTTATGTCCATACATGAATTGATAACTACCTTCCAATACTATTTATATGCCTCCCACTTCTTGGTATAGGGTTGGCTTTTGTACTTTCTAATAGAATCAATTGAAAGAGCAAGCATTTTTCTGGCTTTTCTTATGTTTTGAACTCCATTTGGGTAGCAGTCTATACTGGGGCTTCTCATTTCCATACTGTACCTTTTGGAAAGTAATTTGTTGTATATTCAATGCACCTTATGCAATTAGTTTGCAAGTTGTGCATTTGGAAGTTGGTTCTATAAAATAGTTTTCATTTTGCTCCTTGATTGCCCTGTCAAGGGTTTTTGGCTCCAAAATGCATCAACTTGTCTAAATCCAAGTTTGGGCTCCCATTGGTGGACTTAGGAAAGTTGTATTACATATGTACAGTGTAAATATTTCATATTTTGGCTAGGGTTGTGCAAAGGAAGTGCTTTTGAGTTCATGCTAGGCAAGTTGGAAATGGACTTGGCTAGCAAGTGTGAACAAAGATCAAACTTGTTTGTGCTCAAAGGTCAATTTGAGTGAGAAAAATTAAGGAAGAGGTCTACACTAGTCACTTTGTAATTTTAGAGGCATTTGGAGCTTCAAACAATGTTTACTTTACCTTGAAAATGTGTCAAGTTGTAGCTGGCAGCGAGCACCCTGTTTTGGGAATTTAATGTCTTTTTGAATCCAAAATTGCTTTATGAATATGCCCATGCTTTGAAATCTTGTGACAAGTGTTGAAAATGTGTTTTGAGGTTGCTACATACTTGGGTGAAGTTTTCCATGAAGTTCTAACCTTTTAAAGTGTAGATAAGACAGTGAATTAGCAGTGACAGTGCATGTAACCATCATTTTATTGCCTTTTTCAGTTTGTATGGCAAATGTTTGATATAATGTCATGCAGGGCAGAGTTGGAGAATAGTTCCAAATGATGTGGTAGAGGTTATAAAATATTTTGGAAGATTGGTTTGTGGTGTAGGAGAGACTTTCTATGTTGTATGAGAAAAACCCTCTCAAAACCCTACTTCTTTGCCTCAAAATGTGGACAGTCATTATACTACCCTCTCAGGAGCTAAAACCATAAAAATCCTTGATTTTGGACCTTTTTGACACCTTCCAATTCAGGTTCCATGGTGGTTATGTCCATCGTTGCACTATACAAGCAAAATTCACTCCAATTAGGCCTCCTCGGGCTATTAGCCTTTTTAGCCCTGTTTTAACTAAAAAGTTGAACCCGATTGCCTCAAGGGTATTAGAACCTTCCAAACTTTTGAAAGATAGTTGAAAGACACTCAAAGAGCCTAATTCAATTAATATTGATAGTTAAGATACCATCTAGGGTTGTGGACCTATGGTGGAGGATTTAAGTAACATTGAGGAAATAAGCTTGAGCAAGGGAGTGTAACAATATAATGGGGTGGTTGTTTGAGAAGAGGTGTGGGTGTTGAAGATTGATATTGCAAACAGTAATTGAAAACAAAAAAATTATCATTTCCTTTGGGTCCTTTTGATTGATTAAACCAATTTAGTATTCTTGAGCAAGTTCTCACTCAATCTCCCTTTCAACATATTTACACTATATAGTGATACCAGGGCATACTGGGGCAAAATTTTTTGTTTTCTTTGAAACAATAACGTTCTGAAATTGTCTCAAAGATGGGCAAATGTAGACAACTAAAAATGTCTCATTGATCATGTACTAATTATTCCTCTAATTGATTAAATAATTCTTTAATTCTTTAATTAATTTAATTAACTATTTCTTCTAATTTCATATTTCCTCATCATCTTACTAATTATTCTATTTTCTATTTCTATCATCATTTAATCATTTTAACCATTTTCTAAATATTAATTAAATATTTATTATTTAATTAATTCTGATTAATTCCCCAATTTAAATAATCTTTATTATTTAAATAAATTAATTCTCAATTTCTATCTCTAATCATCTAATCATTCAACTCTCTTCTAAATATTAATTAAATATTTATTATTTAATTAATTGTGATTTAATCTTTTGATTTAAATAATATTTATTATTTAATTAATTATGATTTAATCTTTTAATATAAATAATCTTTATTATTTAATTAAAGTCCATTTGTAGCATAATTAAATAGTTTCTTTAAATTATTTAATTAACTAATTAATTCTTCAATTCCAAATCCCCAAATTCTAATTTCATTTAATTTCATATTCTTCTAATTTCTTCCAAATTCAAATACATGTGCATGATCACAAAAACCAAATTGAAAATCAAAGTCAAGTTATAAATATATTCAAATACTAAATTGAATTTAAATAAATTCAATTATTTGAATAAATATCATGCAAAGATTAAATTGAAAATCTAAGTCAAAGTGCAAGCACATGCTAAATTAATTAATTTAATCAATCAATTAATTAAATCATTTATCTCTCCAGTCTCTATTTTTATCTTCTAGTTCTCTTGGTCATCTTCTTTATTTCTTCGAATCATTCTTTTTCTTCTTCAATTAGCTTTTTCTCAATCAGTTGTCTCCTTTAATCTATTCAATCTATTATATTTCACCTCCAAGTCAACAATTCAACTATCAATCAACATGTGAGCTCACCTGAGTTCCACCTCTTGATCATTCTGTTCCACCTTTCAATCAATCTTCTTCAAAAATATATAAATTGAGCATTCAATCCTCACAATTCCTCTAGATCATGAACTTCGAATCTTTGTGTCAATTGCAGGTTGCTAGTGCAATATCTGAGAGCTATCATACCACAGAGAGAAGAAGGACAATGGAAGCCACGATGCATAATATGGAGTTTTATATTGCTTAGTTTAATTCCATTTTGCATTTATTCCATTGATTTTATGTTTGAATTGCTTAGATAGTTAAGGATTCGTGATCGTCCTTATTTCCTATTTAGCAATGGTGTATTTGAGCATGCTACAGGAAGAAGTAGGATTAACTATACCAACAAGATCTAACCCCCATTATGAAAATGGTCAGGGTGATGTGATAGGTTGGAGATCTTGTGCTGGCGCATGAATGAGATCTCCATGAACTTGACATAGTGTACACTTTTGTACATATTTATAGGCACCCTTTTCCATAGTAGGCCAATAGTATCCAGTTCTTAAAAATTTCTTTGATAGTGTTGGGCCACTTGGATGTGCACCACAAATTCCATCATGTTCACCATCAAGACATCAGAGAAGTGTTCCATCAAGGCTCCTTTTGTACAACGTGTCAACAATAATAGTGTGTCTGGATGCCTGACGAATAAGAGTCTTCTTTTGATTTCTTGACAGATCATGAGACATATACTGATTATGTAAGTATGCATATATCTCATTATACCATGGGGATTATGTAAGTATGCATATATCTCATTATACCATGGGGATTCAGGACCCACAATTACACATACATATTCTGATGAGGGAATCTCATATGCTGGTACCATCAATTGTTCTACAATAAACTCAAACCGAGTTTCATTATTAGGCATGTCTAGGAGAGACCCTACTGTAGCCATGGCATACGCTTCCTTGTTCTGCATTCTTGGAATCTGTTCAAAAGTGATGTTACTGAAGTATTCTTTGCAATCTTCTACCATTTGTTTATAAGGCATCGTTTTATCATCTTTTGTGTTATAGTCATTATTGACTTGGTTGATAATCAGTTGTGAGTCACCATACACTTGTAGTTCTTTTATCCTCCATTGTATAGAGGTACGAAGTCCTGTGATGAGAGCTTCATATTCAACTATATTGTTTGTATAGGGGAAATTGATTTTGAATGACTTCAAGATAGAATCACCATGAGGGGTGATGAAAAGAACCCCGGATCCTACCCCATGATTTGTGTAAGATCCATCAAAGTATAATTCCCAAGTGGTGGATGTTGTCAATGTAAACATAGATTCATTAGAAAAATCCACTAGTAGCGAGTGACTGTCTTGCAAGGGAGCTTCTACTAATTTATCTGCTATAATATGCCCTTTGATTTCCTTTTTGTCCACATATTCTATGTCAAACTCACTGAAAATCATGACCCACTTGGCCAATCTTCCAATTAATGTTGCTTTGCTCAACAAATATTTTAGTGGATCAAAGCGTCCAATGAGTTGAACTTTGTGACTCGACATATAATGTCTAAGATTCTAAGATGCGAAGATCACTGCTAGACATGCTTGTTCTATAGGAGTATAATTAAGCTCATATCCAATTAGGATTTTACTTATATAGTAGATTGCTCTTTCCTTTCCTTGATCATCATGTTGTGCCAAAAGGGATCCCAAAGATGAGTTTGTTGCTGATATATATAGTAATAAGGGCTTGCCTTGAGTAGGTGGAACTAATACTGGAGTATTCAGAAGATAATCTTTTAAAACTTGAAAAGCTTCTTGGCATTGTTTTGTCTAGTTGAAGGTGACTCCTTTTCTACGTAAATGCTTAAATGGATGACATTTATCTTCTAGTTGTGCTATGAACCTTCTTATAGACAGTAATCTTCCTTGCAACCCTCTTAATTTCTTGAGTGTTGATGGAGGTTGCATATCCATAATCGCTTTGACCTTTGCTAGATCTACCTCAATTCTTCTGTTAGAAACAATAAAGCCTAGAAGTTTGCCCACTGTTACACCGAACACACACTTTTTCGGGTTTAATTTAACACTGTATTGTTCTAATCGATCAAATATCTTAGCAAGGACTTCAAGGTGACCTTCTCTTATTTGTGATTTAGCCAGTAGACCATCAACATAGTCTTCCAGGATATTGTGGACCATGTCATGAAATAATGTTGTCATAGCCCTTTGATATGTTGCCCCAACATTCTTAAGACAAAATGACATGACGTTCCAGCAGTATGTTCCCCATGGGTAGGTAAATGTCATCTTGTGTTGATCTTATGGTGCAATCCTGATCTGGTTGTATCTTGAGAAACCATCCATTAATGAAAGCATTTCATTCCTAGTAGTTAAGTCAACTATCATGCCTATGTTAGGTAATGTGAAATCATCCTTAGGACATGCCTTGTTTAGATCTCGGAAGTCTGTGCAGATTCTTATGTCCCTAGTGGGCTTAGTCACAGGTACCAGATTGGATATCCACTCTGCATAGTCAATAGGTCTAATGAAGCCCACATCCAGAAGTTTTTGTAGTTCCACTTTTACCAGTAATGCAATATGTGGATGCATCTTTCTGAGCTTTTCTTTGTACGATTTGATTCCTGGTAGCAATGGTAAGTGATGTAATACCAATTCTGGATCTAGACCTGGCATATATGCATAGGACCAAGCGAAATTGATCGGACGTTGTTTGAAGAACTGTATGAACGTGTCCTTTTCTTCTTGATTTAATGATTTTGCTAAGTGGATATTATGTATAACTTCTCCTTCTACTATATTGACTTCTTTTATCTTTTCCATGAGTAATGTTGAATTCTCTTGTTCAATAGGGAGGTTGTCTAACTTGATTTTGCCATCACAATCATTTTCATCTGTATCTTTTGACATAGAGGCACTTGCCTCTCCAAAGTATGCTATCCTATCCAAGTTTATAGCAACTCCTACCTGATTACCTTGTGGAAACCCTTCTCTGACACCAAGGAATTCTTCAATAGCTTCATCATTCTCAAACCATTCTAGAGTTGGTTTTTCTTCTCGCCCCTAATCAATTAAATGTGAATGTATAAAGGGTAAGTCATTGCTTCCTTCTATTGTAAAAGACTCTGACAACATGCATACGTGATTATTTTGAACATGTTTTACTAAATTTGGATGATCTGGTGTATGCTCATAAGCAATGTCATCATCAATGGGTGATTGGTTGTCATCTGTCATGTCTATTGCTCGTGGGATACCATCATGGTTAGATAGGAATTCATAGTTGTGAGAATATGTCACACATTCTATGTATGTTCCACTTTCTGAGGCTGTGTCACTTATCTCCTCTTGTTCTTGTAACTGAATTTGTTCTTGATTTGTGGACCTCCTTTGTGTGGTGGACACCCTTCGTAAGCCTAGTATAAGTCGTTGCAGTCTTTCTTCATCTAACTCATTTGGTAGAGCTTGTGTTGTATCCCTTGGAAAAATTATTGACAAAATCCAAGGATTAGGTTCATTTGCCGGTGCTAAGCCCGTTTCTATTACCACATTTGCTTGTGCAGATATTTCAGGTACTATATTATTAGATGATTCCGTATTAGTTTCTGCTAGAAGATGCCTCATATCTTCACCATCTGACTCCATACTAGGATATGTTGGTGCTTTCTTTTTTCTCTGAGATGAAGGGGGAAATACCCATGTTGATAATTGATTCTGAGGTATGTACTGTGATGGTAGCCTAGGTTTGTTCAATATATCTAGTGTACATTGTCTTGCCTCTGTTATCTTTGGTACATGTTTATATCCTAAACCTTGATTCTTTGGGTTTTGTTGAGGTAAAACAGGTTCCAATATTTCGCGCTTCTATAGTCCTAAGCCCATGGTACCATCATACCCATATTTTTGTAGCATCTTGAAACCATTGCCATACCGATCTAAAGGTAACCTGGGTATCGTAATGTCATCTTCTTCTCTATATATCCATTGATTGACATCTTCATTTAAGGATTCTTCTTGTAAGTCTCCCCATCTAATGAATGAGCATAAATCTGAGTACTTTACTACCTCTTTTCATTTATCTTATTTCATCACCATGTTCTGAGGTTTCTCAAAAGACCTAGGAGAAAGAGATAATTGTTTGACATTCGAGGTACTTGAAATGGAGTATTCCCCATAACCGACATCCTTAATCTATAAAGAAGATGTTGTAGGTGTATTTTTCTATATTTCTATGATTGCCAATGGATCCATTTGTGTAGTGAGAGGTGTTGCTTGATTAATGGGTACTTGGTTATCCACACTTTCCTTTAAGTGATTACAGTGTTGAAATGGGTTTGGATCACCATGGATGTCGACTTCAATGCTATTGTATGGAAACTTAACACATTGGTAGAATGTTAAAGGTACAACCTACATGGAATGAATCCATGGGTGGCCTAAGAGCATGTTATACCCTAGTTATCTATCCAACACTTGAAAGGTAACCTGTAATTTGATAGGTCCTATTTGTACTGGTAGTATGACTACACCTTTTGAAGGGAGTTATTCATCATCATATGATTTGATGTTTATTCTCTTTGAAGGATCAATGTGAAGTTCAGAATAACCCAATGCCTTGACCAACTTTAGTGTACAGATGTTAAGACTGGCTCCTCCGTCTATAAGTACTCTTTTGACATTCTTCTTATGTATGTAAGCTTCTAGATGTAGTGGACCATTATGGAAAATTCTTTCATTAGGAACATCTCGTTCTATGAAAGCAATATGAGTAACATCAACCAGATTCCCTACCATGGATTGGAAGCATTTTCATCTATATCTCTTTTGACTACTGAATATTGAAGTGCTTTATCCAGGATAGCTTTGTGATTTGGTGATATATGAAACAACTCAAAGAGTGATATCTATGCTGGGATTTTCTTCATTTTCTCAACCACATTATAGTTTCCTACTGCTAGTGACTGATTTGATGGTACTCCTTGCAAGGTTACTTTGATTTGCGGGTAACTACTGCACAATCTCTGTCTCTTGGATTTATTGTGATAGTAGCCACTATTATCTCTTGTGAGGAACATTTCTTCAACATATGTTGTGTTATCAAGGTTTATTTCATATGCCATCCTATATTCATCGTGTGCAAGTCTGACATCTATGATTTGTGCTATAATTTCATCTTCAAACCATCCTGAATAAGGTGGTTCTTCCTGCCTCTAGTCCATAAGACAAAGATTCTCATCTTTATTATATTTTGGTGCTTCTGACATCATGCAAACTTGGTTATCATAGTTATCAGTCCCTTGATTTTGCTCATCATCATCAAGTTCTTCTTGTGAATCAACATTTACTACATCTCCTGAGCTAATAGCATGAATGGTATAGTCGTATGAGACTTTTGTGCAGTTGGCAGTGTTGTCTTGTGTTCCCAATGTTTATACCTTACCTTTGTCATGTTTGACAAAAGGATCCTTAAAGATGGTGTGATTTGTGTTTGTTGAAGTTTTGTTGGTATCAACTATGATGTGACCTATCAGGTCCTAAATTAAGTTCTTCAACTTATAGCAACTTGCAGTCTTATGACCTTTTGTACGATGATAGTCACATAAATCGTTATCATTCCACCATGTAGGTTTGAAAGGAACCGGTTCATATACTCTAACCTCTGGAAAAGTGATCATATTTGTCTATATTAATTTCTTTAATAGTGATTTAATAGGCTCACCCAATGGTGTGTATTTCCTTCTTGGAGCATTCATCCTTGGGAACCTTGTGTTTGTATCTTGTGCATCGTTTGCATTTGTTGACACTGTGTTATTTTCTATATGTGGAATATTATTCTAACTAGATGATTGAATTGGTCCTTGTAAAAATACAATTGGTTGAGCTCTGTTCATTGTATGAGCATCTACCACACCATCATTGGTCACATTCTTATTTCTTGACCAGAACTTAAATTTATCATTGTTGGTGTTGTTTGTAGAATTTCCATATTTTATGATACCTTGTTCTACAAGTCCCTTCTCGCACTTTAAGGCCTTTTCAGTGATTTGTTTAAATGTGGTCAAACATTGCATTTGTATCGGGTACTTAATCTTTGGGATTAAGTTTTTTGAAAACATGTCTACTTGCTCAGTTTTGGGAATAATAGTCTTGCATCTTCTATATAGAGCTCTCCATCTTTGTAAGAAGGATGCAAATGTTTCATTTTCATATTTTTTTGCAGCACATAGATCCATCAATGTAACTGGGGTATCAATATCATGCGAGAAGTTAGCAATGAATTGTTCAGCTAGTTCACCCGATGATGTGATCGTTGGTGGGAGATGTGAGAACCACTCCAAGGAAGAACCTCCGAGTCTTTTTGGGAACAATCTCATTAGATAAGTGTCTTTAGTTGCAGCCTCTACACATGTAGTGAAAAATTATATGATGTGATCTTTAGGATCACCTTTCCCTCGGTATCTGTCAAATTTAGGTGTTTCAAAATGTGGAGGGAAATCAGGCATGTATATTATATGATCAAAGGGATAAGGACGCGAGTCCTGCATCGTATAGCTCTTTTTGTCATTATCGGTTTGCATAGTTGTCATTTGTTGTTGTAGATTTTGTATTTGTTGGGTTAAAATTTCTGTTTGAGTCAGTGGTACACTTTGCGCGTGTATATTTCCCACAAAAGGATTTGTGGTAGTATAAATAGGAGGTTGTTGAAAGGTACCATAACTATAATTCTATGTGTTATGGGTTCCGCTTGGTATTGTGAAATAAGCGAATTGTGAACCCATGTTTGATTGGGTTGTACTCATTGTATTAGCGGAACCTGGATTTATGTTCTGATGACTGTATATAAAACCTATTGAGTAAGAAACCAGACATTGAGTCGCACTTGTTGTATGAGAAATATGTGAGGGCTGTGTTTGACTTGGTGCCAAAACACTTGAAATTACTGGTGTAGTTTGAAAGGATATGACAGCCTACATTTGTGCGCTAACGTTCATTATTGAGGACGATGCACTCAATTGAGAACTTGTGTTTGACACCAAATTTGCTTGGGTTGACAGTGTTGATGCATTTTGGGAGGAACTTGAAGTCATAGCTTGTGTTTGTGTTACATTTGGTAGTTGACTTCTATTTTGACCTAAAGTAATCCCTGGTTGGAAGATAGTTGTGACATCAAAACCTTGAGGTAACTTGGCACCATTTTGTAATAACAAAGAAATTCCTATCCCTCTCATTGTTTATAAGAGCGTTTAGAATCATAAGGACATGTGGGTCTTGTTGAGCTGACTCAATTTCCTCACGTGTTAAGTTTTGTTGTAGCTCATGTATTATCAGCATGACATGGGGATTTAATTGTTGAGATTTTTGATTGCTTGACATGTCCATGTTCCAAGTAGGATTAATTGATGGGTCATTGTTTGGGTCTAGTTTACTCTCTGCCTTTTGTGACCTTGTGATGGGCATTTAAGACTTCTATATGAGGATACTTTAGGACCTAATGAAAGATGATGACAAACCTTGATTATGAATGCAAGACTCTAGGCCAAAAAGTGAGGAATGCAACACTAGACCTAACTCTCTACTGGGGATTCAAACATGGAACTTGTTGAGTATTTTGAGATTTTTGCAACACAAGTTTTTCAAGTTCTTATCTAAGAAGTTCTGCAGCAATTTCTCTATCAATTCTATGGGCAATCTTATACTCTCTATCTATCTCAAACTCGACTCCCATGTACTGAGGTGCACTTGTCTTTAATTGCCAAGCCAAGTTATCTAATCCGTCAATGATTTCTCGTTGATCGTCATTTGGCACTAGATTAGGTTGCTCGAAGGGGAGAAAACCATCACCTAGTAGACCCATTAGGACACATGCTATGATTTTATAGGATGATTATGCAAATGATGATGGACTAAGACATACGTATATGAGGTCTAACCAAGGACTAATAATGAAGATTATAACTACACTAAAATGAACTAGGAGGTTAATGGGACACAAATAAGGACTAATGCGAAGATTATGACGACTATGTAAGGAGTTATGTGAAGATTATGATGACGTATATGAGGATTCTATAATGAGGACTATGCAAGGACTTACACAAATTATAAGGACTCTAAGAAAACCTATGGTCACAAGTATGCAAAATTTTGGACTTTGTTGGACTTTCTGATGTTTCAGGATAGACTCTGTTTCAAGTAACGCTGTTTGTAGGACAAGTCTATTTTTTAATTCTGAGAACACTGTTTGAAGATAAGTATAGCTGGATGAACTGTGTTCAGACAAACTCTGAGAATTCAAAGCTACGCAAGGGAGGACCTAAAATAACCCAAATACCGACTCAATACTGGTATAGCACAACGATACACACAAGAACACGAAAGACAATCTTAGGCTGGATATTGGAAACCATTCAAAGAGGCCCTAACAAAATACCAAAACAAGATGAACAGCTAGAGAGTCTGGAAGCACTGGCTCCACTCCATGACACACACTTCTTGGGCATGCCAGTCTCTCTTACCCCAAAGATCCAAAGATCTTATCACCGAGGAATTTCTATCTCATAATGCAAGGTACATGAAGGGTATCTATGGGGTACGATCCGCACTCCCAGAATCAATGAATGTGGGATTTGGGATACTAAGTTGGTTCTTATTGTAAGTTTTGAGGGATCCCAATCCAACAACGGATTCTCAAAGCAAGCCACTTAAGGCTTTAGTTAAGCTTATCGGTGTAAGGAAGGCCCCCACATACGTTGAATTTACTCAACACTCTAGGCGCCTGACCAATATGTTTATATAGCGGCTCAAAAAACCCGCTCGAGAGTACGTTGGGAGAGATGATATCCCCAATGCATTCCAATTCAAAGTACCTCTGCGGGGTGATGAAATCCCTAGTCAAAGATACCCCTCACTACTAAAAAGAAAAGTGGGTGTTGTTATCACCTTTCCCTCTCTCCCAAGACCCCGAAGGCAGGTGGAAAGGAACTTAATGCAACAATAGGTCCACCCCAGACACAATAAAAAGTTCATTTTCCCTTAAATATCACAATGTGTGATTTATTCTATTGATAAGCCCAATTCACGTTCATTTTAAAAGCCCAAAATGAGGTGTGAAATACGCATGTGCACGTCAATTTTAAGCACCAAACTGAAGTGTGGAAGCATGCATGTCAATTTTAACCAGATTTGTTTTAAGCAACAAGCTAGAATGTGAAAGCATGCATGTCAATTTTAACCAGATTTGTTTTAAGCACCAAGTTGAAGTGTGAAAGCATGCATGCCAATTTTAACCAGATTTTTTTCAAGCACCAAGCTGAAGTGTGAAAGCATGCATGTCAGTTTTAACTAGATTTGTTTTAAGCACCAAGTTGAAGTGTGAAAGCATGCATGTCAATTTTAAACCCAAAATCCAAAAGTGATTTAACCCCAAAGGATCCTGCAATCAAATTGTTAGTGGTTTCCAAAATAATCTAGGATGATCAAGCCTTCTCTGTAATGTCGCCACACACTGCAAACATGGAATCAGTAACTAGAAAATACACAGAAAAAAAGAAAACCAAACTACCTTTTGAACTAATGCGTGATGTTGTCTGAGCGAATGTGTAAAAGTGTTTGAGCGATTATGTGATTCTGTCTCCATGATTCTATCTGCACAATTGCATGATTTCACCTGCGCGATTGCACGAAAATAATAGATCGAATGCGTGACAGATAAATATATAATTTAAAAAAAAATCTAAAAGCCTAGATTTAATCAGAAACTTGCAAAACAGACTGTGGGGCCCTAGTCAGATCTCTCATCAACCATTCTATATTAAGCACTTAATCATATTTCACTATGTATGATAGAACTAGGCTGTTGTATCTGACAATAGTTGGTTGGTCCTCTAGGTCTCGTATCATTTTTTCTGCTTTTAGAATTCGCTGATAACATTTGGCTTGCCTCCTTTGTTCTGTTGTTCTTAGAGCACCCAAAATCTTAAATTTTACCTTATGTTCCATAAGATGTTATATTGAAAGCATCATATAAGGATAAAAAAAATCTTCAGATTTACAAAATTGAATGCAGAATTAAGACATAACATAAGATATAAAATAAAAAAAATGAAAAAGACAGAATGCCTAAATATGAATGATGAATGCGTAATGTTATCTAGGTGAATGCGTGATGGTATTTGCACGAATGTGTCACCCTGCATAATCGAATGTGTAATTCTATCTATGCGATTGCGTGATTTTGTCTGAGCGATTGCGTGATGTTTGATTCTGCTTTTGAAACCCATATAGAAACCTGTAGAAAGTTTTAAAATCCGTACAATCTGCAAAATCATACATAAAACACAGAGGGTTACTTAGCTGTTGTTCACATTGGGTTCACCAGAATGTATATGCTTAAAATCATCATGGCTTAACTAGAAATAATAAGGAAAATCACGAATCCCTATTCTAGCAATTCAAAACATAAACCAATGAAATAGATGCATAATAGAATCAAATTAAACAAAATAAAGCTCCCTATTGTGCATCATGGCTTCCATTGTTCTTCTCTTTTGTGTGGTATGATGGTTCTTAGATATTACGCTGGCAATCTGCAATTGATACAAATATTTGAAGTTCGTGATTGTTGAAAATGGAGATTGAATGCTTAATTTATAGATTATTGGAGAGGATCGAATGAGAGGTGGAACATATTGATCAAGAGGTGGAATTCAGGTGAGCTCACATGCTGATTAATAGTTGAACTATTGATTTGGAGGTGGAACAAAATAGATTGTATTGTTAATTGAGTTAACTGATAAAGAAAAAAGCTGATAGAAAGATGAAAAAGAATGATTGGACTATAATTAACTGATGTCAAAGAAATATTTATGTAGAAAAAGCTAACTAGAAGATAGAAAAAGAATGATTTGAGAGAATTAAAGAAATGATGTAATTAATCAATTAAAATAGATTGAATAGTTTAACTGATTGAAAGTTTTTTTGGAAATAATCAAAGTGGAAGATAGAATTAGAGATTGGAAAGATAATGATTTAATTAATTTAGCATGTGCTTGGAATTTGACTTTGATTTTCAATTTAATCTTTGCATGATATTTAATTCAAATATTGAATTTATTTTAAAATCAATTTGTTATTTGAATATATTTAGAACTTGATTTTGATTTTCAATTTGATTTTTGAAATCATGCACATGTATTTGAAATTAGATGAATTTAGAAGAATTAATGAACTTTATGAAATTAGAGGAATTAATGAAATTAGACGAAATTATAGTTTTAGGATTTGAAAATGGAATTAGAAGAATTAATTAGTTAATTAGATAATTTAAAGAAATTATTTAATTATTTAGAAATTGAATTTAATTAAATTATAAAGATTATTTAAATCAAAGGATTAAAATCACAATTAATTAAAAAATAAATATTTAATTAATATTAAGAGAAAGGTTAATGATTAATTGAATAGAGATAGAAATTGAAAATGAATTTATTTAAATAATAAAGATTATTTAAATTGAAAGATTAAAATCAGAATTAATTAAATACTAAATACTTAATTAACATTAGAAGAGGGTTAATGATTAATTGATGATAGAATTAAAATAGAATTTAATTAGTAAGATTACGAGGAAATATGAAATTAGAAGAATAAGATTAATTAACTTAAATAAATAATTAAAGAATTATTTAATCAATTAGAGGAATAATCAATACATGATAAATGAGACATTTTTAGGTGTATACATGTGCTACTTTGGATAAAACTAGGCAAATGCTTTGTCATTTTTACATTTTCTTTTCCATTTTCTGGAATCTTAAGATAAGAATTCTCGCCTTTCCCGCTTTTTGGTCAAAAGCATACCCCTGAAAAACCTCAAAACTTATATCATAAGAGGGAGTTGTACCTCTAAAATTTAGGGGAAAGTTGCATAGGTAATCACAACTTATCCAACTGTTGATTGCTAGTTTGTTCTCTTGCGTGGGCATAGAGTCATATTGTTATATTTTTAAAGGGAACAAAATCTGTTAACCAACACTTATGATTTTATTTGCATATGATAAGCATAAATGTGATATTGGTATGCATGGAGTTAAGCATTTATGTTTGAATGATTTGTTTTTCATATTAAAGATAGTATATCAAAAAGGATTACAAAATACTTGACACTTCAGACATCACAGTGTATTGTATCAAAAGGGAGACCATACATGGTCACAATAAATGAGTTCCCAATTTGATGTTTAGATAGATATTTTTTATTTGATGTTCCTAATTTCAATAATTTTGATTGTACTTCTTTTGGAAATCCAAATGTCCCTTCAAGAAGGGGATATTTGATTTCAAATATCCTGACTTCCATTGTGCCTTCTTTCAACAACTTGACAAACTTGCTTTTGGATAGCATTATTAAAGTGGCGTGCATGGGAACATCATGAAACATGAGTCTTGTAATAGAATCAATAAGTGTCCTCTTTGTACCCTAAAATTTTTCCTCATTTCAAGATTTCCAAATAAACAATAAGATCTCAATAGATAACAATAACCAAAATAAATTACAAGTTTTATCCAATGTATTTACAAAGCCCGTAAGAATTTATTTCCCATTAACCTCTCCATTGTCACCCCAGCTCCTCAAGTTAGCACAAAACAAATTTTATATTTCTTTAGCAAAGAAATAGTAAAAAAATATGTCTAATAGTTTCACGTTTTTTGCGGACATGATCGATGGTGTTCATGCGGGTGCGTGCAGGAGGCTGAGCCAGGGTTTCGCGACCCTAGCTCATAGGCGGCACTAGTGTGGTCTTGCGTAGGGGGTGGGGGGGGGGGAAGTGCACGGTGTCAGGGGAAGACAGAGGAGGAAGGGGTTGCTAGGGCTCGGTGGTGGCTGCGAGGGTGGTCGTCGGGAGGTGTGAAGGCTGCACGGGGGTGGGGATCTGCTGCTGTGGCTGAGGCTATCCCAGGTGTTTGGGACTTTTGGCAGGCCATTCCTTGGTGGTGCGGGTGAGGGGAGGGCCTTGGGTGCTGAGCCCCCATGGGGATACCTTGGGGTGTGGGCCCTAGGCCACTGTCCTTGTTTGTTATTCATTTTTTGTGTGCCCCAATGGTGACTTTAGGTGGGGAAGCCTCGCAGGCAGTTCCAGCCATGGATTTTCATGTTGTTGTGGGCTCAAAACCCCCATTTTAGAATGTGAAGACATTTAACAATAACCTATTCTCTTCTGACTCGGGATTTGGGAATGCTGGTAGCTCACTCATGGTGAAAATTAATGGTTGCCTGGAGAGATGTAGTGAGAGGCCGAAGCTGATTATCCCTCTTGAGATTATAGCTGAAGACATTGAATACTTTTCAAATCACTCGCTATACTGCAATTTCTTGGGAATGAGGGTACCATTGTAGTTTTTGGAAAACTGGGCGCAACGGACATGGGCACTAGATGGGGAAATGGAGATTATGCTGCTAGCAAATAACTATTTCATGGTTACGTTCAACTGCAAGGAGGACCGCAATAGGCTCTTTGAAGGAGGTCCGTATTTTTACAACCAGGTGGGATTATTCATTAAACCTTGGCATGCGGGGTTTAATCCTTCAGAGGAGCTCCCAAATGGAGTTTCGGTGTGGGTCCGACTACCACGTCTTCCAGTGGAATGCTGTCGAGAGGATGTGCTACAGATGCTAGTTGCTTTGCTTGGGAGGCCAGTGGGATCCTTGTCGCAAACTCTAGGGAGAAAGGTAATGACCTTTGCACATATCTGTGTTGAAATAGATCTTAGTAAACCCTTGCCAAATGCTATAGATATGTGTGCAGGCTCTTATTCATGGGTTCAATAGCTAGATTATGAGACTTTACCATTTCGCTGTTGTCTATGTCATGAGTATGGTCATTTACAGCGTAAGTGTGCTAGATACAAACTGGTAGTGCGACAACCTCAGCAGTTAGAACTGAGCCTTGACAGGGCTGAGAAAGGGAAAGCTGCCATGTTGGGTGTGGTAGAGGGTGCTGATGGTTTTATCTCTGTTAAGACAAAGAACGAGAACAGAGGACAAAAGAGACCCTTATAGGAGAAATGAGAGGAGGACACCTTTAACAGATTTGAGGCCTTGGATGACCTGAGTCATCAGGAAGTAAACCCGGGGTTAACCTCATTAGATCAGGGTGCATCAGGAGGGGTGCTAGAAAGTGTAATGGAGGAATCTTCCCAGGCCTTGCTAGTGGTTGGAAGCTAGCAGATGGAGATGGACTAGACAGTAGGGGTTCAGTTGGGCTTGGCTCCTGGTATTGAGGTGAACCGGGCTGAGGGGGAGGGTTGTCCGAAAGCTTCAAAATTGGAACCGGTTGGGGCTAAAAGTAATAAGTCAGCCGTTCACCTGGGCCTACACCAGAGGGATATTAAGAAAAGTGCTTCAGAGAAGAGCTCAAAGGTTGGCAGAAAGAAGGATCTAGATAAGATCAAATTCATGGGGGAGAATTTGGTTGAGTCAGGGTCAGTGAAGACTTTGGATTCGCACTTTTCCAACCCTCCTAAATGATTGTGCTCTCATGGAATGTAAGGGGCTTGAACAACGACCCTAGACAAAAAGCTGTTTGGGATTTGATTAGGAATCACTCACCTGATGTCCTTTTCTTGCAAGAAACTAAACTTTCAGTGGAGAGTATGATGGGTCTCATGCCAAAGCTATGGGGGCGAGGTGAGTGTCAGTGTGTTGGGGCAGCTGGTTCCTCAGGAGGGGTGGCCTATCTTTGGAACCCTTTAAGGTTTTGCCCTATTTGGTGGGTTGCCTCCAGATCCTCATTATCCGGGGTGATGTCTAGTCTTGAGATTGGGGAATTCATCTTGTTTTTGAATATCTATGCTCCCATTGATTTTCAGGGTAAGCAAAGCTTATGGTCACATGTTTCAGGTATGCAAAAGGTTGGCCCCTTGTCATGCATGGATTATGGCAGAAGACTTCAATGCCATCCTGGAGTTGAGTGATAAGAAGGGGGGCGTAATGCGGTTGGAACCTTCCTCTTTCCTTTTCTAGGATAGTATCTCCTTGCTGCAGCTAGTTGACGTCAAGCCTAGCAATGGTTTGTTCACTTGGAACAATAGGAGGGTGGGAGAGAATTGGATTGTTGAATGATTGGATCATTTTCTGGTTTCCTATTTTTGGATCGGAGGGGGGTGGTCCACAAGTTCTGAGATTATTGACTAGAGAGGGTCAGATCACTGGCCCATCAAGCTGGTTTCATCTTTAGCTCGGGTAGTCAGTTCACCTTCATTCAAATTCCAACTTATGTGGCTTTGGGACCCTTCTCTATAGGCTCTTGTTGCTGACTGGTGGAGGAAAGGGAGACCGGCCTTTGGCACTGCCATGTACTCTTTTGCCAAGCAGCTACAATTTGTTAAGTTTCAACTTAAGCAGTGGAGTCGTCAAGGTTTCGGGAACATTTCTCATGAGAAGAAAGCTACTCAAATTGTGCTGAATGAGATCACCAGTGAAATTAGGGAGCATGGGTTGTCTGAGGAACTGCTTAGAGAGGAAGACAGGGCGATCAAGGTGGTAGAGGTATGGGAGCTTTGGGAAGAAATATATTGGAAGTAAAGAGCTTGTATTGACTGGCTGAAGGAGGGGGACAAGAACACTGCTTTCTTCTTCAACTCAGTGAAAGAAAGAAGACATAGAAATTTCATTCCTGTTCTGGTTAATGACAGAGGCGAGCAGTGCTTATCCTTGCAAAAGATGTCTAGGGAGTCTCTCCAGTTTTTCTAGTCCCTCTTTAGGGAGGACTCTCAGGGGGAAGTGGTGGAGGAGAATCTGGTTTTGGATTGCATCCCTTCTCTTGTCTCGAGGGAGATGAGTGAGCAGCTATTGTGTCCTATTTTGCTGGAAGAACTTGAAAGGATTGTCTTCCACATGAGGAAAGGAAAGGCTCCTAGACCGGATGGGTTCCCGGTTGAGTTCTTTCAAGAGTTCTGGGATATTATTAAGCTGGATTTATTGGAAGTAGTCCAGGAGTCCCAGAGAAATAAACAGATGCTTAGGGCATTGAATGTGACCTTCATTGCCTTAATCCCCAAGTGTGCAGGGGCCGACCGGTTAGACCACTTCCACTCGATCTCCCTCTGTAATGTGACTTATAAGATCATCTCTAAGCTGATAGCAGATAGATTGAAGAAGTGCTTGGGGAATGTTATCTCTGAGGAGCAGAGTGGGTTTGTGGAAGGGCACCAAATTCTGGATGGGGTGGTCATTGCTACGGAGACCATTCATTCTATGGCAACCTCCAAGGAAAAAGCTATGTTTATCAAGCTGGATATGGCTAAGGCGTATGATAGAGTTCGAAGGTCCTTCCTTCAGAAGATCCTCAGGGCTTTTGGTTTTGCAGACAAGTGGATCCAGTGGGTTATGAGTTGTGTTATGTCCACCTCTTTCTCTGTGCTTATCAATGGAGACCACACTGAGCTGTTTGATGCTTCTAGGGGTCTCCACCAGGGAGATCCTCTATCCCCTTATTTATTCATTCTTCTTGTTGAGGGTCTGGGGAGGTTGATTAAGCATAATGTGGGCCGGGGTTCTATTCAGGGTTGGAGATGGGGTAATGACTTGCAGCCGCAGTCTCACCTGCAGTTTGTGGATGATACAACCCTTATGGGACTTGCTAGGATCAACAAAGCTACAAATCTGCGTAAGGTCCTGGATGTTTATCTTGCAGCACCTGGCCAGATGATCAATGAGGATAAATCATCCATCCTCTTTTTCAACACTCCTGAGTCTATTCAGAGGAGGACTGCTCTTATCTTGAGATTCCAAGTTGGCTCCCTTCCCTTGATGTATTTGGGTATTCCTATTTCTCCTGGCAACCCCCCTAGGGAATCATGGTAGGGGATCTTGGATAAATTCCACTCCAAGGTTGAGCACTGGACTCATAGATGGTTATCCTTTGCGGGGAGGGTTCTTCTGATTCAGTCGGTGGTTTAGGCTCTTCCGATTTATTGATGTATGCTTCAGGTGACTCCTAAGTGGTTCTTGAAGGGTTTGGACTCTCCAGCTAGAAAATTCTTATGGGCTAGTAATCTCACCTCTTCCAAATGGAGTCTAGTCAATTGGGACTTGGTGTGTAGCCCGAAGCAGTTTGAGGGGCTTGAGTTAAGGCAATCTATTCTTTTTGGGGAAGCACTTGCTACTAAATTGTACTGGAGGTGGTGTGTTGAGCAGGACCGAGGATGGGCTAGGATTTTGGCCAATAAATATATGCAGAGGATTCTGATGGAGGAAATCCCCAGATACCCGCTTCAAGGAAAGGGCTCATCGATTTGGTACACTCTCAAGATGGGGGCTTCTCTCATTAAGGCAGGGCTTTTTTGGATCTGCAGAAGGGGGGAAGAGGTTCTTTTCTAGAATGATTCTTGGGATGGATACCCTCCCATCCTTGATCAGTTTCCTAACCTTGGAAACCTGGGCCAGAGGTTCTTGGAAGCTGGATGGTCAAGGGTGAGTGACTTTAAGGTTATCTATAGGTGCGGTCGGCTGGACTTGGAGCGGCGAAAGACTCCTAATGAATGGCCGATGGTTGGGATGGAGGATGAGTGTGCAGAGTTGCAGGGCATTTTGGCAAAAAGACACTGTAGCTCCCTTAAGGGTAGGGATGGGCTTGCTTGGTCTCCAAATCCTAAGGGCATTTTTTCTGTGGCTAGTGGTTACCGGGAATTGTTGAGTCAAAGACTTGAGGGAGGAGAAGTGAACTGGTGGAAACAGGTGTGGAATAATGCTTCCTGATTGAAGTGTAATTGCTTTTCCTGGACTTTGGCTTGGAATAGATGTCTAACTTGGGACAATATCTACAAGCAGGGATTCTTGGGGCCTTCTATCTGTGTTTTATGTGGTAACGGAGAGGAAGACTCATCACACCTGTTCTTCAGATGCCCCTTCTCTATGCTTATCTGGCACTATTGGTGGGGGGTGTGGAAACATCCTTGTGTCCATGCGGACTCCCTGGTAGAGTTTTGGAGCAGTTTGGGTAGACCTCCTATTCCGTCCTCCTTCCTCCAAATGATCTGGTATATTGGACCCATCTTCATTCTGTGGTAGATCTAGCTCGAAAGGAATAGGAGGATCTTTCGGGAGGCCAAACTATTTATTCAACAAGTTTGGAATAGGATCATTGCTATGATTTGAGAGACAGTGGAAGCTAAATGTGAGGTGAAGTTCCCGTTGGGTAGAGAGGAGGTGGATATAGTGAGTAGGCTTGGCTTGGAGGAGTTGTCTCTAGACTCTGCTTGTGTCAGGAAAGGTAGATGAGCTATGAAGAAGGTGCAAAGGGTTGGAAGGTGGATTCCCCCTCAGGATGAGTATATCAAGATCAACACTGATGGCTCATATAGGGGCAATCTAGGCCCTGCGGGGATAGGGGGTGTTGGCAGGAATAGCAAGGGGGAGGTTGTTTTCTTCTTTTCAGTGCATAAAGGGTGTCAATCTAATAATTTTATGGAGGGTCTTGCGATTCTTTATACACTTGAGCAGGCTTTGGCATGGGGTTTTAGGAGGGTGATCTGTGAGGTGGATTCACAAATTGTTGTTAACTTGTTGTCTGATCAGAAGGTGAGTGGGATTCAATGGCAGTTGGTAGGGATTGTTCAGCAGATTCTCCAAATTAGCTCTTTTATGGAGCAGGTGTCCTTCATCCATATTCCTCGTGAATGGAATGGTGTGGCTGACTTTTTGGCCAAGTGGGCATCGGAACATGATAGTGAGTGGAAAGTGGAAGGCTGGGAGCATCTCTCTGGGGATTACTGTTAGGAATTGCAGAAGATTCTCACTGAGGACATGGGTGGCTTTGAAGTTGGCTGATTTGTGGTTGGGTTGGTAGTTCTTCTCTGGGGCCTCGGGGCTCTGATTCTTTTTGTAATGCTTGATTCTGATTCTCAATAAAGTTTTTACCCTTTTAGTTAAAAAAAAGTTTCACGTTTTTTGCATAAATTACTTGAACATCCAAACTGGAGGAAGACAACATAGTGTAATTTTTGAAGAATGAGAAGCCATTTCAATAAAAGCTTTTTTTGGCTCGAGAACATCTGGCCATAACTAGTTAAATATATTAGATGAAAGTTTATCAAACAATTCAAGATTCCAACAATTATTAAGATAGGTTGGCATACACTCATTATTATTTAGAAGTTTATACACATTTTTAGTTTTTACTTTATAAAGATCAAATCCATCTTCCACTTAAGTAGGTCTGCAATACCAACATCAAGAATGCACTACAAAGGAAGCTAAATGATTATACAAGCCTCCTTGAGTATAGAGTATATCTTATAGTTAGATGGAGTCAAACCAAAATTTGGTGCTTAGTTAGTTATACCCATGTTTCCAAATGGTCGTCACATAGAATATCATTAAAGTAGTTGATATCTTTCATGGATGAAGCTCTAATAGAACATCCTTGTAATAATGCTAAGGTTTTACCATTATGTTCTATAGAGGTTCCACCAAACTGATCTGGATGAGAAATTTTTGTTGTTGCCACTATCCAAAAATTCATAATTTTTTATTTTGTTTTTAATAATCTCTCATGCTTTCCATAGGCTTTTGAAGGCATTAGGCTTTTAAAGGATTAGATCTTATTGGGCTCACAGAGAATTTGATAGTCAATAGGTCACAAAAGGGGGCTTGCTTTCATGCTTTAGCATGTCTAGGAATGAGTAGCTAAATATTGTTTCTCACAAGAATTTTCCATGATTCATTACCTATTAAGGCTTTAATGATCCATTGAGAAACTAATATTGTGCCACATTTTCTTACATCTTTCAAACCTATTCCACCTTGAATCTTATCCAGGCAACACCAATCTTATTTAGCTAAGTGCTCCTTTTTCTCCTTTTCCATTAGACTACAAAAACTATTTAAATAACCAAACCAAGAGGAGTAATAAAAAATGTATGATGAAAGGATCTTTTGACATACGAGGATTCTACCTGCCAAAGATAATTTTTGCCTATTTCAATTGTCAAGTTTTTTTTTCAATTTTTTCTTTAATCCATATCTACATATCCTTTAAGCACGGGTTTATAACAAAGGGGATTCCCAAATATATAATTTGATTGTTGGGACTTCCCCATTGGAAATTGTAGACACATAATTTGCTCCAACCATCAAGTAGATCTGTAATCCGTTTCATCATTTCATTATTATCCTTTATTTTTTCATATATCATAATATATGCATTATTCCATTCTTCATTATATTATTATCATTCATATTATTCATTCAATAAATTTATTAAATAATCATTGCATTAAATTCATTTATCCACCTTCATTCGTTCACCTTACATACATATTCTTCATTTGTTTAATAAATGAAAACCCTTTAATATTCCCTCCAACCACTTACCACTTACCACTTATTATTACCACCTATCCTTTCTCCTTACCACTCATCCTTCCTATACCACTAATCTCTCATTATCCCATATTCACCTTGATGCCTAATTTCTCCTTGAGAACATCTATAAAAACCAAGCCTCTCTCTCATTCTTCCATCCATTATCTTGACATCTTGAGCACATATCTGCTATCTTTGCATTTTAAGCATTGATTATCTCTTGCATCTCTTGTTTTCTCATATCTGCTTTCATATTTCATTCCCAAATCTCCATTTCCTCATAGCCTTTTGCATAAGTGCTTCTGAGAGCAATAATGTTAAATGTGAAATCTTGAGGAATAGGAGAGCAACAAAGTTAGCTTGGTTTGCATGCACATGTATGAGCTTCATTTAGATTAGTTGTTTGAATGTTTGCATGTGTGTGTGTTTTACAGGAAACTCCATTGTTGGATGTTGGAAGATTGAATCTTGTATTCAATCCATTTCCTCCATCTAAAATTGGCATGCCCGGTGGGACAACCTTGATCCCTTCATTGGTTGATTCTCACTTTATTTATTGATTTGGCAATTGGCATGCCTAGTTTTTATCTCCACCTCTTACAACATATCTGGTGTTGACCAAGAGATTTTATTTTGGGTGCATGTATGTAGGCTATTACAAGCCCACGTGAGGCCTCTCTCCCTCTCTTCTTTAAGTTCTTTTAATTTTAAGTTTAGTTTTTTTTTTAAATTTAGATTTTTAGTTTACTTCTTTTATTTAGATTTTAAATTTAGTTTCTTTAAATGAAATTTAGATTTTATTTTTTAAATTAGATTTTTAAGTTATATTTTAGGTTTTTATATTAGCTTTTAGATTTTAGATTTTAAGTTAGATTTTGGATTTTAGCTTTTACATTTCTGTTCTCCTCTGCGAGTTTTTTTCAAATTTCTTGTCCTTCGCCTCTGTTTCCAAAATTGTTGTTACCTTCGAATGGTTGCACAAATCATTGCTTTGTTAATTCTTCTCCTCATTCTTCTTTTGTGGGTCTGGCGGATGATACCAAAATTGTTCATAGTTTGATTTTTGATAGTGATTCTTTTTTGCCCATTCCAAGGTCTCCTTCTTCTCTTTCCATTTCTGAAGAGAAGATTCAGCTTATTGCTTCAGATATTTTAGTTTTAGTTTCTTCTGATCTATTTGATGAGATTGTTGCAAAGGAATTTCCTGAATTTCTTTTTCTTCTGCATCTGCCTCTTTGGGGCCTGTCCATGATGGTTGTCATGTTTCCTCTTCTTGGCCAAATTCAGTTGAAGGTGTGGATGCGAATCTTATTGATAGTCATTCTTCAAATATTCCTAATGTGTATGGATTTGATTTCTCTCAGAAGTTAGCCTTGGAGCAATCTCCTTATGTTTCCCCCCCTATTGTTAAAATTCCTAAGAAGAGGGATCGAAAACCAAAATTGGCTAAAATCAAGGAGGAGATTGCGGCTGGTATTCAATCCACTATTGTAGAGAAAATTTCTTCCCAAGTCAAAACAAGGAGGGTATGTTGCTCTCCTTGTGATAAATGAGGATTTTATCTTGGAATGTCAAGGGCTTAAATGCCCCTGACAAAAGGGGAAGGATCAAGAAATTTCTTGATTCTTCAAAAGTGGCTATCATCTTATTGCAAGAGTCTAAACTTTATCAGGATTCTTTTGATAAAATAATTTCCAAATGGTCCCTTTGGAAATCTGTTCATGTTCCTTCTTTGGGTGCTTCTAGTGGTCTTATAACTTTATGGAATCCTAAATCAGTCAAAGTTGAGATGTTATCTTTTGCTTCTCATTGGCAGTTGTTAAAGGTTGACTGGTTTGAAGTCTCTTTTGTTCTGTTTAATATTTATGGTCCGACTTCTCCTTCAGATAAAACCGACTTATGGGATTCCTTATCTAAATTGTTTTTACGATATGATGATTTTTTTATTGTGCTTGGGGGTGATTTTAATGCTCTGCTTTCCTTGAATGAAAAAAGAGGGGGTAATCCTACAACTCAGAAGGTTATTGATGACTTTTCTTCCTTTGTACAAAACAATGCGTTATTTGATATTTTCCCTTCTAATGGTTCTTTCACTTGGACTAATAGGAGATCTAAATGCCAGATTGCCTCTCGCCTTGACAGATTTCTTATTTCCCTAAACCTACGTTTGAGCAACTTTTCCTTTTCTTCTGAGATTCTTACCTCCTCAGATTCTGACCATTTCCCAATTTTGCTCAATTTTGATAAATTGGATCATGTTCCCTCTGTTAGACCTTCTTTTAAGTTTGAGAAAATGTGGTTTACTCATCCTCATTTTCTTTCATTATTAAAGCAATGGTGGATAAGTGCTCTGTTTTGCAAAGGTACTAAGATGTTTCAATTTTATTCCAAACTAAAATCTATGAAATCTCAAATTATGGCTTGGAATAAATTGGTCTTTAAGAATATTTTTCATGAAAAAGAGGTAGTTGCCAATGATTTGAAGGTTGTTAATGAGGAGATTATTAGACATGGCACTAATTCCTCCACTAGTGATGCTCAAAAGAAATTGCAAGCTTACTGGGAGATCCTTTGCTCCCGGGTTGAAATCTATTGGCAACAAAAGTATCGTGAGGTTTGGCTTAAAGAAGGTGATAGGAATACTGCCTTCTTTCAAGCTACAGCCAAGCTTAAAAGAGCTGCTTCTACAATTTTTAGTATTAAGGATTCTAAGTCTAGTTATGTCCTTAATTCAGATCAATAGATTAGAGAGGAGGGGGTGTCTTTTTTAAAGGAATTGTTTTCTCCTTTTTCTTCTTCCTCTATGGATCATCATGTGGATTTTCTTTTAGATTCTATCCCCTCCCTTGTTTCTCATGAGGATAATGACTTTCTTATGAGGCCTTTTTCTTTAGATGAGCTTCATTCTGTTGTTTTTTCCATGCCCCTGACAAAGCTCTGGGTCCTGATGGGTTTACTATCTTGTTCTTTCAGAAATGTTGGGATTTTATTAGTTTTGACTTATTAATGGATTTGGAAGAGTCTAGGAGGGGTGGGTATATCCTTAAAAATTTTAACATCACTTATATTGCCCTTATCCCGAAATCTAAGAATCCCCAAAGTTTTGCTGAATTTAGACCCATTTCTTTGTGCAACTCTATTTACAAAATCTTCACCAAGGCTATTTATTTAAGACTTAAAATTCTCCTTCCTCATATCATCTCTCCTCAACAAGGAGGTTTTGTTCCGGGTCGGTAAACTCATGAGGGAGCAATTTTTGCTCATGAAACTTTACATTCCATAAATTCGTCCAATATCCCAGCTTTTGTGGTCAAACTTGATATGATGAAGGCTTATGATAAAGTTTGCTGGGCTTTTTTGCTCAAAGTTTTGAGAAAATTTGGTTTCTCTGAAAGCTGGTGTAAATAGATCAAGAGTTGTATTTCTACTGCTTCATTTTCTGTCATCATTAATGGAGCTCCCTATGGATACTTTTCTTCAACCCAAGGTGTTAGACAAGGAGATCGTTTATCTCCTTTCTTATTTATCATTATGGCAGAAGCTTTTAGTCGATTGGTTATTAAGCAAAGGGATCTGGGTTTTTGGCAAGGGGTATTAATTCATAACTCTGATATTTCAGTCACTCATAACCTTTTTGCCGATGCTACACTTTTTTTTGGGTCTTCTTCTATTCAAGAGGCTACTCATATTAAATTTATTCTGGATACTTATACTGCTGGATCTAGCCAACAAATTAGCCCCCATAAATCCAAGATCTTCATTTTTAATACTCCTCAGTTGGTGGCTGATAGACTTGTGAATATCTTAGGTTTCCCAGTAGACTCTCTTCCTTCTACCTATTTGGGATTCCTTTCTTTATGGGATCTGCTAAGTCTTCTTTTTGGAATTCGGTTATTGAGAGACTTAAATCTCGTATTTCTGCTTGGAAGGCTAGGTGGTTGTCTCTTTCAGGTAGGATAATTCTCATTAAAATGGTCCTATCTTCCATTTCCAATTACTATATGTCATTTCTTCAAGCTCCCAGATCAGTCATCTCCCAAATTGAAAAGATTATTCGATCTTTTCTTTGGAAAAATAACATGACAAAAGATAAAAAGATTCCACTGATTTCTTTGACCAAGATGTCTCTTTCCAAGCAAGTTGGTGGTGCTGGGATTCAAGACTTATCTAAAAGAAATAGGGCTTTTGGGGGAAAACTAGTTTGTTCTATGTATACTAAGCCCCAATCTTTGTGGTGGCAAATTATGTAGGCTAAGTATTTGGATTCCCAAAATCCTGCTAAGATCTTCACAATTTCTAATCCTCCACAGGGGTCTGCTATTTGGAACTTTATGATCTCATGTAGGGAAGTGGTCTCTAATTTTCTCTCCTGGCAGGTCCATTCAGGGGAGGATATTATTTTTTGGAAAGACTCCTAGAATGCCTTTCCCCCTCTTTCGCAACATGATTCTCTTGCTTCTGTTTCAGTTGTTCTTTCTCAATCATGGGGAGTTAGATTGGTTGATTATGTAGATAGTGTTGATCTGTTTTCTCACAAGGTCTCATGGAAGGATCCCTCTACTCTACCATTGTCCTTGCAGGAAATTCAAAATTTAAATCTATTTTGCAAGACCGAGTGGATTTCCTTTCTAACATCAAAGATCAACTTATTTGGTGCCCTTCTAAATCGGGAAACTACTTTGTTTTGCTGTTCAAAAAATGGCCAATCAAAATGCTCCTCATTGTTCCTTTTTGTTCTGTTGGAATAATTCAGTATTACCTAAAGCTGGTGTTTTTTCCTGGCTCACGCTGCAAAATAGAATTTTGACTAGTGATCATTTAGTCAAATTTAATATTGCAGCCTCCTTTTCTTGTGTCTTATGTGGTAAAGCTCTTGAAGATGTCAATCATCTTTTTCTTCATTGTGAGTTTGCGAGTAGTTGTTGGCATTTTCTCCTCCAAAAGTTATCTCTTTCATTCCCTTTACCTTTATCTTTATGGGATATGTTTCAGTCTTGGCCAGTTTGGTATTCATCTTCTCTATTTGCTTGTTTGTGGTTTATAATTCCCTCTTCAGTCATATGGGCCATTTGGTGGGAAAGAAACAAGCGCATTTTTAGATGTAACTCATCGGATTTATCGGTTGTTCTTGAGATTTTGGAAAGAAGTATTATTGAGCAAGTTAATGCTCATGTTCAAAAATATTTTAATATGAATTCAGAGTTCTCTTCTTGGGACAATTTTATGATCTCTTCTTGGAAAAGTATCATTATTCCTGTATCACCCGTCTTTCCAAGGATTTGGAAAAAACCTGTAGACAGAAATTCCATAAAATGGCATCCTCCTAATGCCCCTTTTTGTAAATTGAATTTTGATGGATCCTCCCGTGGAAATCCCGGTGATTCAGGAATAGGGATAGTTTTTCATGATTATTTGGGTTCTTTATTAGCATTAAAAGCTATGCAAATTTCTCCTGGTACAAATAATATGGCCGAGGCTTGTGCTCTTTTAGAAGGTCTTGTTATGGCTAAGGATTTGAATTTCAAATACCTTCATATTGAAGGTGATTCAACTATTGTCATTAATGCTTGCAAGGCAAGAAAAGATGATAATTGGCATTTCCGGTATATTCTTGATCAAATATGGACTCTTCTTGATACGTTTGAGCACCTCATCATCTCACATGTTTATCATGAAGGTAATGCATTGGCTGATTGCCTCGCTAATATGGGTTGTGACAAAACTATTATTGATTCCTCTCGATTGGGGGGTGATTTGATGAGCTTACCAAACCTATTAAGTATAGCCTGTAGAGAGTTGAGTATTTAATCTTTCTTATTATATGATTGCTTGTTTATATGAGTTGATATTCTTTTCTCTTGGTGAGGTATTTATTTTCATAATTTCATTTGGTTTTGATTTGAGGTACTTTGCTTTACTTGATCACTTGGCCTTCATTAATGATGAGTTGGTTGTTATTGATGTTGTTCGTGTGTTTGGTGTGAAATCTGGAGATATTTATTTTCACATTGGGAATCCGTCCTTCATATGCCATTTAAAGTTTGGCGTAGCGTTGTTTTCACGATTATCTTTGTACGCCATTTCTTTTGGTTTGTTATATTTTTTATGATATATCTCCTCTTTCTTTTCATTCATGGTATAAAAATTTTGGGCTTCATTTCTCTCTAGCATTTCCACATTCACCTCTTCTCCTTTGGCATTTGTCTATAATGGCAGACTGCAGATCTCATGTCGTTGGTGTCAGTCATGTTTTGGAACCTTGTGTTTCTTGTAAATTCTCTGCATTCTGTAGTATATATATATATTTTGGTTGCTATTGTTTTTTGGTGCAGGGGCATGTCAATTTTGGTTGTAGGAGTTCTTTGTTGCAGGGCCTTCAAGATATCCTAGGAACTTATTTTGTAAATAATCTTGCATGCTCCTATTTTGTAAAATGAGCTTGCATGCTCCTCTTTGTAAATGAGCTTGCATGCTCCTATTTGTAAATGAGCTTGCATGCTCCTATTTGTAAATGAGCCTGCATGCTCCTTTGCTGATCTCTATTTTGTAACTATCTTTGACTAGAGGATTGTTCACTACTTCTCTTCTATAGTCATGCTGATGAGCAATGACCAGAGTTTTTCTTGCTGGTTCTTTTCTCTGGGAGCTCAGTTTGAACCAATTTTTAAAGATATTGTAGACATTATATATTATTAATAAAATATATCAAGTGGCATTGCCACCTTGCCAAAAAAAACAAAAAAAAACATTGTCATTGAAACATTGAACCTATTCTCTCAAAACAATCATTTCAAATCTCTTGAGACATCATTTTACAGTTTTGATCTTTTAGGTCCTTGCATAGTCACATCACTCTAGCTTACCACACCTTTTAGGTCCTTGCATAGTCTTTACCTAGTCGCACCTTTCATCCTTGCATATCTCATTTAATCATACCTATTCCTTGCATATTTAGACCATCCCATTCAGTCAGACATTCATTCCTTTGCATCACATCCTTAGGTTCCTTCATTAGGTCATACCTAAATTCTTGCACATCCCCTTCTCCCTTTAGGACATAGTCCCACCTCTTGCATACTTCAATCAAAATTACAAAAAACCCCAAAAAATTGTTTGCACTTAGGATTGCTCATCTTAGGTCTAAAATCAACTTTTGATCGTCAATCACCCTTATCACTTGAGGTGCATCTTCCTTGAGTTAGGGAACCTATCAGTGGCTTTGAGTTGGTATTCTGCTTAGAGTTGATCATCTCTTATCATAACATGCCCTCTTTTTGATCACTTATCCTTGTGTCTATCCATCATAGCACAAGTCAAAACTCGCATTGAAAATATTTTCAGACCTAGAGTATCCTCAGTCTTTGCATCAAACACCATTCATCCCCATATCACATTTAAGGTTTAGTTTCACATCACTTTCATAGCATATAGGTGAGCCTATATTTTTAGGGTTTGCACTCCATCTAGAGTCGCATACATTGTCCTATGTCAAAGATCAAAACTATCATAAATCTCCATGGCTACCTTGCCTAACAATTCAAGATCTCAAGAGAGAAATATATGAAATTCAAGTCCAACAAGAAGATTCAATGACCCCTCTTGAGATAAAATTTCATGATATCAAGAACAACAAACTTCAAGGAATGCTAAAACAATTATATGATTTAGAACAACAAGTGATTGAAAAACAAAAGCCAAATCTCAAACAAGATCACAAGACACATTAACCAAGACAAAAAGACATTTCCTCCAAGTATCCCCTAGATAGATAGTTTACACCTTTGGGGCAATCTATTGAGTCAACTTTGAAAGAGCTTCTTGAGCACAATCTTATCATATTGCCTAACAAGACCACACGAGGATGTGAATTTTTGAGTAAATATTGTGCATATCATAGACATAACAAACATAAGACTTCAATGTGCATGGAATTAAAACATAAAATTCAAGACCTCCTTGATAATGGTGTTATTGAAATTGAAGATCCTAATAATTCACCTAAGGAGAAACTAGATGTCATTACCAAGCATGATCAAAATTATGAACCTGTGTCTAGCAATGACCCACATGCAACCTCCATCTCTTCCATGACACCTCCATCTCCTAAGGCTTCTCAACAACAATCCATACCATATCCCACAAATAATGAACTTAATGATGAAAGTTCTCATGTTGACCTTCAAGGGCTACCGGCAATAAAAATCCAAGCTAATCCACTTTTTCATAGAAATCCTTTATACAATTCAGATATCTTAGATCCTATGCCATCATGCACTCCAATTCCAATCATACCCACTCTAGAAGGCCCCATCCAAAATGCTTCTCCATCATGAAAAAACATGAATACCTTCCAAGAATCCCCCATGCATATTGAAAATACTACCCCTTCCTTAGAAGTGGCTCCATGTCAAGAGGATAATCTGAAAAAATGAAGAAACAAGTCCTATCATAAATCAAGATCAAGACACCAAAACTCTCCAATCCCATCCAATGGTTGAAAAAGATCCTAACTCTCCAGAATCCCATGATGATCCCTTTATACCTTTCCATTTCTTCCAAGATTATCCCCTTCCATCTCAAGATCAAAGCATCCTTCCAAATCCCATTCCTAATCCACTTCCTAAGAAAGATCATGATGCCTCTTCCACCTTTTCAAATGATCATATTCAAAATTAAAAGTCAAACACCCTTCCTACTCTATCTAATGGTCCTCTTCCATGCCAAGATCAAAGTATCCCTTCATCTCCTTGTCATAATCCTCTTTGTTCACCTCAAGGATCCATCATGCATACAAAGCCCTCTCTTGATCCTATCATTCCCTACATTTCACCTCCACCTCATAATGGACTTGTGTCTTCTTCCCAAATAAAAGTGTATCCTACAAGTCAAAATATTTATAAAGGCAAAGGGGTAGACCTTCACAAGCAAGAACCCCTCCATATTGATGAAAATGTTAAGGGTCATGGCCTCAACGACATTCCTCAAGATGTTGGTATCCCTACTAAACCAAAATCCAAATACATGCCTTCCCCTTCATCCCTTCCATCCATTTTAGGTCCCTATATCCCTCCATCCCTTATGCAGGATCAAAAAAGGCACACATCTTCAAGCACCTTCCATCCTTCCAAACCTCCATATCATTCATATCCATCCACACATTCTTTTCCTTCTCCAAGCAATTTGGATGCCAAGCATAAAAATCATAAGTCAATTAATCCACATGTATTCAAGGATCAACATTTCTCATCTGATCGACATGTCAAAACAAAGAAAAATATGATCCAAAAAGAAAAATCCAAAAGGCCACAAAGGCTCACTAAGAAAAAGAAAGAAATTTCAAAAGCCATATGGGTTCCTAAGGCACTTGTAGAAGAAATTAATTCTAAGGAACTACAAAAGAAAGAAAATTCAAAAACCATATGGTTTCCTAAGGTGCTTGTAGAAGGAATGCATTCCAAGGAACTACAAACAAAAGAAAAGTAAAAAACCATGTGGATTCCCAATCGGCTCCTTGAAGCACATGTTCATCCCAACAAAAAATTAGAGTTGGCATCCAAGATTGTTATCCCTACTTCTAAAATTCTCCAACGTATCAAATACATTTTGGGCCCTCATGTTCCAAATTCCATTGTCATTCCTCCATAAAAATCTAAAAATCCAAAATACACTTTTGCTCCATCACTCCACCACCCCTCAAGGTGTGTGCCAATGTTGATCCTGTCAACATTTCCATTCACTCATGCACCAACCTTTCAATATTTGATCCATTATCCAACACCTATTTTTCTCTCTTCCATCCCTCTTATCCAATCCTTTACATAAGACTTTACCCTAGTTTCATTTCATCATCCTACCAACATCTTTGAGCATACCTTCATAGCCATGGTATATTGCAAAGCATATTCCAAGGGTACCATCCAAAGAAGCAAGACACTTGAGTCCTTCTTACATCTCCTATCATGCATTCATTATCTTCCAAAAAGTGAGAAAAGAAAAGAAAAAAAGAGATTAAAAAAGAAGAAGAGAAAAGTAAAGAGAAATATTTCGTCCATGCATGAAAACCACTTCTTGTGGCACCTTGGGCAAGTACCATGATGAAAACCTGGCAAACGGGTGTCATGCGTAATCTATTATCTTCGTACACTATTCACTGGGTGCAAGTTCCATCCGCCACATTGATTTGTTATCCCTCATCCTCCATTATCCTTCATTCACTTGACCTATATACATATCCCTTTTCCACCTTTGATCTTGACAAGATTAAGGATCTTTATAGGCTTTGCCTGTCCTATCTATTGCACTTGATCCACACCCTTGAGCTCCTATCCATTATTTTGTCCATTGCTTGCTTCCATTGTTCATTATCACCTTTGGTATTGTTTATCCTATATGTCTCCTATCAAAATCTATCCATCTTGATAAAAAATTAAGGACCTAAAATGTAAAAGACCTCTTGACATGGTCATTCCTCTGGTCTTGCTTTATATTGGTATATTTGGTCCCTGTACTTGGATTAAACATGTTATCCTATTGAGAGGTAGTCCTTGAAAATCATATAAGCCTTCTCCATCATTCACTTATCCCATTTTATCCCATTCATTTATTCATCCACTCAAAATCCCTTTTACATTGCTAGACACTAGGGGCAAACATTCAAAAAATCATAAAAATCGTAAAATGTCTTGAAAAAACCATAAAAATAAAATGTCTTGAAAAAATGATAACAATCATAAAATATTTTGAAACAATCATAAAAAATTGTAAAATGTCCTGAAAAAATCCTAAAAAATCCTAAAAAGTCCTGAAAAATCCCTAAAAATTAAAACATTTAAAAAATCCTAAAAATCCTAAAAAATTCCACAATCCAAAAACATTTAATAAACATTGTGATGACACAAACACTTTAGATGAGTATGCAACTTTGAACTTCAACAAAGTCATGACGTGACGATATTACGATTGAGTTGACATAACAACACAGTATTATCATTTTGGCATAAAACATACTGTCTGTTTGTCTACTTTTATCTTTTGATTGTTTTGATTTTCTTTTTGGTGACATGTCTTTTAGCTTTTCCGGGATGTCTTTGACTAGAGATTTTATCTCTAGGATGTCTTTGACTAGAAAGGCGAGGATGGGGCATCTTCACTTATTTGTTGTTTGTGGATTGTTCCTTAGTAATATGATGAATCGTCTTAGGACAGGATCTTTTAAGATCATCAAGGACATAATAGTTTGATACAAACTAAGGCAAACCTTCTTATCTGATGTGTTTTCTTTTACGCAATTCGTATTTTGGTTCATTTAGGTTTGATCCATATCTAGATGAGTTTTATCCTATTGCCATAAATAAGATCGATGATGACTTTAGCACTTAAAAATCATAAGAATTCTCATCACTTTCATATCCATCTTTCTCATTACTCATTCTTCTTTCTCTTCATTTTTCTCTTTTCATCACCCCTTTTCATCTCTCTTTTTCATCATCTTCTTCATTCTTTTCAATGCAGCAAGATCAATCAAATGCTTTATCCAACTGATGCATGTATCTGAATCTTCAATTGCTTTATCAATCAACTTGCTTTTATCAATCTCAATGCCCCCAAGGTTAATCAATCAATCATTGGATCACCTTACCTTACGCTATCATCAATCCTTATCAACTTAATCAGCTTATCAACCTGGTTATACTGTTCATTTCCATCAATTGTTCAGTTACGCCTCATCAACTATGCATTTCCATCAAATGTACATCTCAACTTAATCACTTGTGCAATATCAATCATCCAATCTTCTCTCCCGTGATCTATCGAGAGATCAATCTCCATCAGTCTGTTTGATCACTCTCTCGAGGGGCATAACCAATCAATCATCATCCTTACCAAGATATCTCTGGGGCATGTTTCATTTGATCATTTTCTTTGAAACAACGCGAGAGGTTGTATTGTCTAAAAGAGGGGCAAAATGTAGACACATAAAAAATTTCATCAAATTTATCCTCATTTAACTTCAAATTTGCTCCAACCATCAGTAGATCAGTAATTCATTTCATCATTTCATTATTATCCATTATTCATATTTTATTTTTCATATATCATAATATATGCATTATTCCATTCTTCATTATGTTATTATCATTCATATTATTCATTCACTAAACTTATTAAATAAACATTACATTATATTCATTTATCCACCTTCATTCATTCACCTTATATACATTTTCTTCATTTATTTAATAAATGAAACCCTTTAATATTCCCTCCAACCACTTACCAAGTTTACCACGTATTATTACCACCTATCCTCTCTCATTATCACTCATCCTTCCTATACCACTAATATCTCATTATCCCACATTCACCCTGATGCCTAATTTCTCCTTGAGAACATCTATAAAAACCAAGCCTCTCTCTCATTCTTCCATCCATTATCTTGACATCTTGAGCACATATCTGCTATCTTTGCATTTCAAGCATTGATTATCTCTTGCATCTCTTATTTTCTCATATCCGCTTTCATATTGAATTCCCAAATCTCCATTTCCTCATAGCCTTTTGCATAAGTGATTCTGAGAGCAATAATGTTAAATGTGAAATCTTAAGGAATAAGAGGGCAATGGAGTTAGCTTGGTTTGCATGCATGTGTATGAGCTTCATTTAGATTAGTTGTTTAAATGTTTGCATGTGTGTGTGTTTTACAGTAAACTTCATTATTGGACGTTGGAAGATTGAATCTTGTATTCAATCCATTTCCTCCATCTACATAAATTATACTTAGAGAACCATTTGGGGGGTATCCTTGTTGGAAACAACAATGAAGGAAAACTGAGAGGGGGGGGGGTGTGAATCAATTTTCACTAAATTAACAAGCTTAACCTCAAATATAAATCTGATTAACTACAACAACAATAAAAATAAGCAAATTGACAACATAACACACAACACCAAGATTTTGACGTGGAAAACCCGGTTAAGGGAAAAACCACGGTGGGAACCTATCCACAATAAGATGATACTCTGTAATAGTATGTGAAAATAATTACAATGGGCAATGCACATGCATTCAGGATCACTGCCTAGAGCTCACTACTCAAGATACAATAACCCGGAAGGCTACAATCCTCAGGGAAGGTTCACTACCTTACAAGGAAGTCTCACTGACTTACAAAATATTAAGACAACAATCCAGAATCAAATGATCTGAAAGAATAGCATCTGCAAATTCCCGATGATAGTTTTGGTTAAGCACATTTGTTTGCCCCGCAACACTCCAATCTCTGCTCAATCACAATTATGAAGGATGTCTTTTCTTGTTCGCACCTTTACCACTCTCTGATAATGTAGACACCACATCGATACCAAATTTACATGACTTTATCACTTATTTATACAATTCATCAATCTTGACTACAAGGTTGGCCAAACCCTCAACTCACAATTACAAAATTACATCACACGATACAAAGATCGACTACTAGACCAATATAATGATATACATGATATAACATGGACCTAAACCAAATGCTCAAATACGCAACACCAATGGAAATCATGCCAAAATCAACCGCAACACTCTACACCACCAAGAATACTGCATAACACGAAGAATATCACTGGTTCAACAAAATTACCAAGAACGCACACAAGGATCAATGTAGACCATCAAAATAGGTAGAACATAATTAGGAAACACTAGCAAGAATGTTAGAATCATCTGTAATAGTTGTACCAACACCACTTATCAAATCTTCATCGATCAACATCTGAAACTCAAGAACACTCAAACAACAACAACTGCCATGAGGAAAGATAACTTGCGGAGCACCAAACCATGAACCATCTAAAATGAAGATACACAAGAACATCCCAAAAAATCTCCCAAAAATCTCAACTCAAGATTTGATCACACCAGAATATATCAGAGGAAATACCAAACTCTACAAAGCACTGATTAGAAAAACCAAATTGTAAACCAGATCATATGATATGATCAATTAAGCTTTTGAATCACCAAAACCAATACGAAAAGATATAATGATACTAGAAATACTCCATACATTGAACCATGATCCTAATAAACCAATTTGCAACCACCAAAGCAATAAATCATAGGAATATGTTGACATCAAGGACAACAACATATCCTAGCAGCAACAGTGTCCAACAATCTTTCCCTTTGGCATTGATGGCAACATATGGATGTAAAAAACAATCAATGCAAAGAAAGAAAACATCTCCAACAAATTCCCCCTAAGATCAAGCAGATAAAACAATTTTTTACATGCTTTCTCTCCCCCTTTGACATCAATGACAAATATTCTCAAAATAGAAAACCAAACTCTCCCCCTTAGATAAACAAATCAGCTCAACTGAAGCACAAACAAACTACTCCACCAGAGGAGCAACATAAACTCATCAATCCAGACAAGAAGATAAGGCTGTGAAGTCCACTAGATTGATGCAATTTTATGCATCTATTTCCCATCAGGAGGGGTGGACCCCTAACTTGTCTCTCAAATAGACAAATATATCTATAGGCAAAGGCTTAGTAAAAATATCAGCAATTTCTTCCTTTGTAGACACATACTCTAGCTTCACTTCCTCTTCACTAACTTTTTCTATCAAGAAATGATACTTGATTGATACATGTTTAGTCTTTGAATGTTGCATCGACTTCTTTGACATA
Source organism: Cryptomeria japonica (assembly GCF_030272615.1). NCBI lineage: Eukaryota > Viridiplantae > Streptophyta > Pinopsida > Cupressales > Cupressaceae > Cryptomeria > Cryptomeria japonica. The sequence continues at coordinate 466,060,449 of NC_081411.1, read as the reverse complement.
TTAATATCACTAGAGTTATCACAATATATGACAATAGGCTCATCATAGATAACTCTGATATCCTTCAACATTTGTTTCATCCAAACTACCTGAGTGCAGTTACTAGCAGCAATAATGTATTCTACTTCAACAGTAGATAGGGAAATTGAATCTTGCTTCTTACTTGCCCATGAAACTAATTTCTTACCCAAAAAGAATGCACCATCGGAGGTACTCTTCTGGACATCAATATCACTAGCCCAATCAACATTAGTGTAAGCACATAAAATGAAATCATCATTCTTTGGATACCACAAACCATAATCCACAGTTCCTTTTAGATATTTGAATATCCTTTTTACAACAGTGACATGACTTTCTTTCCGATCAACTTGATATATAGTAGCCATGCACACAACATGTATAATGTCAGGTCTAGTTTGATTCAAGTATAATAGTCCACCAACCATAGGTCTGTACAAGGTCTGATTAGCTTTTGGAGATTCATCATTTTTTAGATAATTTGCAGCCAGTCACCATAGGAGTTCCAACCGGTTTAAAATCTTCTAAGCCAAAATTCTTCTGTAATTCCTTCACATATTTAGCTTGAGATATAAAAATTCCTTTTCCAGTATGTGAAATCTACAAACCTAAGAAAAATTTCATCATAGACATCTCAAATTCTTTCTGCATATCACCGACAAAATTCATACTCAATTTATCATCTCCTCCAAAGATAATGTCATCAACAAAAACTTCAACAATCAATATGTTATTATTCTCAATCTTGAAATATAGATTAGTGTTAGCAAGACCTTTATTAAATCCTAATTTCAACAAATAATTATCCAATCTAGCATACCAGGCTCTTATAGGGGCTTGTTTCAATCCATAAAGAGCTTTCTTCAATTTGCATACCATGCCTCCATCATTTGATAATGAAAATCCATCAGGTTGCTCAAAGTAGACTTCTTTCTCAAGATCACCATTTAGAAAGGATGACTTGACATCCATTTGATATACCTTAAAATCCTTATAAGCAGCATATGCAAGCAATAGTCTGACAACTTTAAGTCTGGCTACCAGAGAAAAAGTCTCCTCATAATCAATCCATTCCTTTTGTGAATATCCTTTGCATACCAATCTTGTTTTATTTCTGACAACTTCACTAACTTCATTCAATTCGTTCTTGAATACCCATTTAGTACCAATCACATTCTTGTCTTTAGGTCTAGTCACAAGTTCCCATGTGTTATTCTTTTCAATCTGATTCAATTCTTCTTCCATAGCCTTCATCCAATTTTCATCTTTGCAAGCCTCAACAACATCTTTAGGTTCAATTTTAGAAATCAAACATACCTCTTCAACAACTAGCCTTATTCTAGTCATTACGCCTTTATTTTTTATCACCAATGATCATGATTCAATCTTACATACCTCAGAGTCTTCTGATTATTCTGATTTTCAGGTTCCTGCACCTCTCCACCGACAATAGCATTATATGGATTAATAATCTCTACCAGATCATTCTGCTTCAATTCTTTAGTCTGAATTTGTGTTAAAACAACATTCTGATCATCATCATATCTGCATGCTTTGATTTCTTTTCCACAATTCTCATCAACCTTCACATTTGCACTTTCCACTATCTTTCTCAGTCTCTTATTGTAGCACCGACAGGCTTTGCTCTTTGTTGAATATCCAAAGAAACTTCCTTCATCACTTCTCACATCAAACTTTCCTATATCCTCATCTCTCTTGATATAACACTTGCTTCCAAAAATTCTGAAATATCTCACAGTAGGAACATGACCAAACCATAGCTCATAAGGAGTCTTACCATTATCACCTTTTATATGTACTTAGTTGAATGTGTAAACAACAGTGCTAACAAATTCTCTCCAATAGATCTTCAGAACATTCCCTTCAATTAGCACATTCCTTGCAACATCTAAGATAGTTATTGTTCTTCCTTTCAACAACTCCATTTTTTGTGGGGTTCTAGGAGCAGATAATTGTCTTGTAATTCCATGCTTCTCACAGAATGAATCAAACTCACCGGAACAAAATTCTCTTCCTCTGTCAGATCTTAGACACTTTAGCTTTAGTCCTATCTTAGTCTCAACCTTTGCTTTGAATATCTTGAATTTTTCCAATGCTTCTAATTTTTCCCTCAAAAAGGCAACCCACATCATCCTGGAATAATCATCAATCAACAACATGAAATATCTATCACCCTGCACACTTCTTATACTTGTAGGTCCACACAGGTCAGTATGCACAAGATCTAGCAATCCATTAGATGAATACTGCTTACTCTTGAAATAAATTCTTGTTTGCTTTCCCATTTGACATTCCTTACATACCAGATTAGTAGGCTTAACAATCTTAGGCAAATCTCTAACAACTTGAGTAGAACTGATCTTAATCATTGAATCAAAATTAACATCCAACTTTCATCAATCTAAGCAATCAAGCAACTTTTCTCACCGACATTCAAATGAAAGATATTATCTTCAGTCTTAGTTCTTGATGCAATCTCTATACCAGAGGTATTTAGGATCTTGCATTTTCCATTCTTGAATTGTAAACAATAACCTTTGTCAAACATTTATCCAACACTTAAGAGATTATTATTCAAACCTTCAACATACAAGACATCATCAATGTTATGCTTACCATCAAAGGAAATAGAACCTTTACCACAGATCACACAAGCTTTGTCATCCCCAAATCTTACTATTCCACCATCATATCTCTCCATATTCACAAATTTGCTTTTATCATTGGTCATATGATGTGAACAACTGCTGTCAATCACCCATTCATATTTCTCTTCAACTTTAGCAGCTAAATCTTTCTCCTCAATAGTGCAGCTTGTGGAATCAATAGGCACCAGTCCATCTTCTTTAATAGCAATAAACACAATTTCATCTCCTTCTGATTTTTCATCTATAAACCTTCATCAACAACATAATAACAGTTCTTCTGATGCTTATACTTCTAGTTAAACTTGTAAGGATTGCCATACTTCTCATGCTTCTCATATCTATCATTCCTACCATGCTTATCAAATTTATCATGCCTATCATATTTAGATTCACTCCAGGCATCTAGAAGAAAAATGTCCTATCTTATTGCAAGAGAAACATTTCAGAGGCAATTTTTCATCATACTTACCAACTCCTTTAGGCAATCTCCGGGAAATCAATGCTTCAAGCTCATCCCATTCTCTTTCTTGCTCTTCCATCTTTCTTCTCTCTCTTTCATAACTGGATATTCTACATTCATCAAGATCATATTTCTGCTTTTCAGAATAAGATGCTCTAAATGTTGTCTCAGACTTTCCATGTGATTCACCAAATTCACTTAGTTCAAATGCAACAATATTTCCAACCAACATATCTGTTATCATAGTAGTCACACTCCAGATCTCAGCAATAGCAGCTACCTTATGTTTATGATCTCAGCACCTTAGCAAAAATTTCATCTTCTTCAAGGGTTCCACTAGCACATCTGATACCCAGGACAAGTTCATTCACCTTAACCATAAAGGAGTTTATGTTCTCATATTCTCCCATTTTCAGCATCTTATACTTCCCTTTCAAACTCTGTAGCTTAATAAATTTGACTTGTTTATCTCCTTCATACATGGTCTCATGCTTCTCCCAGATCTCATGTGAAGTCTGGAGTCCCATTACATTAGTCATTTCTGAATTGGTCAGGGCACTCAGCTATGCTTCCTTAGCTCTAATGTTATTTTCAACATCCTTGATCTTAGCAACTATAACTGGTCCATTCTGAGGAACATAATAGGCATCCTTTGTAATCTTCCAATAATCCTCTCCAAGACATCTCAAGTGCACCTCCATCTAGTTCTTCCATATAGAATAATTACTACCATTGAATCTCATACTCTCCTTAAAAATAACACCTCCAGTTTCCATCCCAGATCTCCTCAAGCGGTCAAGCTTCTTTCAGAGGATCTATCTCTGATACCAATTGTTGGCAACAACAATGAAGGAAAACTGAGAGGGGGGCAGTGAATCAATTTTCACCAAATTAATAAACTTAACCTCAAATACAAATTTGATTAATTGCAACAACAATAAAAATAAGAAAATTGACAACACAACACACAACACCAAGATTTTGACATGAAAAACCCGATTAAGGGAAAAACCACAGCGGGAACCTACCCACAATAAGATGATACTCTATAGTAGTATGTGAAAATAATTACAATGGGGGAATGCACATGCATTCAGGCTCACTGCCTAGAGCTCACTGCTCAAGATACAATAACCTGGAAGGCTACAACCCTCAGGGAAGGCTCACTACCTTACAAGGAAGTCTCATTGGCTTACAAAATATTCAGACAATAATCCAAAATTAAATGAACTGAAAGAATAGTATCTGCAAATTCCTGATGACAATTCTGGTTAAGCACATTTGTCTGCCCAACAACACTCCAATCTTTGCTCAATCACAATTTTGAAGGATGTATTCACTTGTTTTCACCTTTACCACTCTTTGATAGTTTAGACACCACATCGATACCAAATTTATATGACTTTATCACCTATTTATACAATCCATCAACCTTGACTACAAGGTCGGCCAAACTCTCAACTCATAATTACAAAATTACATCACATGATACAAAGATCGACCACTAGACCAATATAATGATATACATGATATAACATGGACCTAAACCAAATGCTCAAACATGCAACACCATTGGAAATCACTTCAAGATCAACCGCAACACGCTACACCACTAAGAATACAACATAACATGAAGAATATCACCAGTTCAACAAAATCACCAAGAATGCGTACAAGGATCAATGCAGACCATCAAAATAGGTACAACATAATTAGGAAACACCAACAAGCATGTTAGAATAATCTATAATAGCTGTACCAATACCACTTATCAAATCCTCATTGATCAACGTCTGAAACTCAAGAACACTCAAACAATAGCAACTGCCACGAGGAAAGATAACTCGTGGAGCACCAAATCATGAACCATTTGAAATGAAGATACACAAGAACATCCCAAACAATCTCCCAAAATCTTAACTCAAGATCTGATCATACCGGAATATACCAAAGGAAATACCGAACTCTGCAAAGCACTGATCAGAAAAAACAAATTGTAAACTAGATCATATGATATGATCAATTAAGCTTTCAGATCACCAAAACCAATACAAAAAGATATAATGATTCTAGAAATATTCCATACACCAAACCATGATCCCAATAAATCAATCTGCAACCACCAGAGCAATAAATCACAGGATTATGTTGACATAAATGACAACAACATATCCTAGCAACAACAATGTCCAACAATCCTTCCGCCCAAACATAATAGATTTAGAGTTTTATACTTTTGCTCTTGAAACAATGTAGAATAAGTTTAATCTCTAAATTAGATTTTAAACATTAGTTTCTTCAAGTTCAACAAACTGTGACATATCATTTGTAAACTAAATGGTTAAAAATATCATCATTGTCGGGGAGGGATACACCTCTATTCTTAGGGGTCAAATTTGAATCTTCCAAAAGATAGAATATATCATTAGATACAATAACAAAAAGTGTTGGGGCTAGAGTGCATCCTTGTCTTATAAATATTTCTAAAAAGAATTTCTCAAAAAGGGATCAATTAACCTCTATTTGTGCAAAAACATCTTTCAAAATATTGTTAACCATTTGGCAAAAAAAGAAAGGGAATCCAAAAGCCTCAAGAGCTATTCTAAGAAAGGTCCATTTCACCATGTCATATGATTTTTCAAAGTCTAGAAGAAGCACAATAGTGTTTTGTATGTAATATCTAACCCATTCCATAGCCTCCTAGTTGATTAGGAGGTTTTCTAATATACATCTTTGTTTTATGAACCCCATTCGAGTGGTGTCGATAAAAGAAGGGAGTATATCTACTAGTCTCTAGGGTAAAATATTTGTGAGGATCATGTATGATACATTGAGAAAGGCAACGAGTCTCCAATTTTTTATTAGATACTTATCGCCTTATTTAGGTAATAACTTGATAATTCCTTTATTAATGCATGAGCCTAGTGCGCCTCTAAAAATTTGTTCTTTGTAAAATTAATCAAGCCCTCACCCACCCAATCTATATTTTTCTTACAAAATTTAATAATAATTCCAACAACACCTAGGGTTTTATCATTGTTTGGAACCTTAATAGCTTTAATGACTTGCTATTTGGAAATTTGTCTATCCAAGCTAATTGCATTTTTTGGGTAAATTTTATTTGGAATAAGATTCTTGCAAAAATTTCTAGCATTCTAACCTTGCAAACTATTCCCCTCAGAGATTAAAAAAAGTCCTTGTAGAAGTAAAAGAATTGAGCTTTTACCTCCTCTAGGTCCCTTATATGAGATTATTACCTAACTAGACATCGTCAATTTTTTCTTTAATCCCTTTCTCCTTGATATATAAAGAAAAGTTTGAGCCCCGATCTCCATTATTCAACCAATTCAACTTAGTTAATACCCTGAGACCATGAGTCTTAGAAGCTTTAAGGTGTGTGAAGGTTCCTTGAGGATTTTTTTAGCAAGGATTAATTCTAAATTCGTATCAATGTTCTTTGGATCTCTTTAGAGATTGGTTTCTAATTTTAAAGTTGTTCTTGAAGGTTGTTTTCAAACTTCATATTAGCCATGACTCTTTTCTTGCCAATGGATTGGTAATAAATTTCCCAGCCTCTAACATTATTTTTCCCATTTCTCAATAACATATTTGTCTTTTAACATCCACCTATTAATTTCTCTAAAAGTGAAAATAACATTATTATAATCTTCATCAATTAATAGGTCAGTATTCAATATGAATTTGTCACTCTTATATTCATTGGTTCTCTCATTAGCCATTAAGATTTTTACCTTGATATGATGGTGATCCAATAAAGAGAAGGGGTGGACTCTTACCCTACTACCATTGTCAGTTTGGTCAAAGCTAAAAAAACTCCCTATTGGCATAAAATTTGTCCAACGTATAGTAGATTATTTATTCGCTCTTTAAGAATTACAACATGTAAAACAATTTTTTTTTTTCTATCTGCATTCCTTTAATAGGGTGGTTAAGTGTGTTCTTCATCTTAAACCCAAAATACCTTTCATTACCTTTCCAATCCATGTTAGTACCTCCAATTTTGTCTGCATTATTTTCAATCATTTTGAAATCTTCCCCAATAATCCAAATGAGATATTGAAGGTTACTCATCTATTTTCATAGCTCAATTCTATCATTCTACTCATTAAGAGCATAGATTGAGCATATATCAAATTTTTTGTTCTCATTTTCTATGATGACCCACATTACCCTATTACATGGAGAAACACCAAAATTGGTCATATACTGAGCCCATTTATTAGACAAAAGGATGAAAATCCTCCATTGTTGTTGGTATGCTTAGTAAAGTAATGAGAAGGCTCTTTCCATATAAACTTGAGGTTATTTTCAAGAATGAATATGACAATCTTTACTTCTTGTAGCGCGACAACATACTTGTCTTTATCCATGTTTAATATCTCCTAACAATATATTTCCTCTATGGGGTTTCTAGCCACCTAACATTTCATTAAGAGAAATTAAAGATCAATAGAATATATCATAGGAAGGTGTCCATAGCATTCCTAAATATGTCAAAGCATTTTGGAAGTTTATCCTCTGTCTCCTTCTTCTTAAGGCAAGATTCTATTGCTTCTCCTCCTCTTCCTCATAGTAATTTTTATCCAGCTGATGATTCATGCAGTTGGAACTATTTTACCTATTTTATCCTTGCTTTTATTATACTTTTATATGTTTAATACTATATCTTGAACCATACTTTTACTTAATTAATGATATATATGACATGTGATGAATTCATGCTATGTGTATTTCCATGGTTGATATGATGTTGATATGTTGTAAATGGTGTTAGTGTGGATAATTGTTTTCTCTAAGATACTAACCTATAACTTTAGAATTAACAGTTATCCCACAACTAAAGCATAACATGCCCCTACTACCCGTGTGGATGAAGTCGGAAGGATACCGACCAGAACATGGTTGTTATGAAGATTTGTTGACTTTTTCTCAAAGAATAAATGATTGTAGGGTAATGAAGTTATGCTTCATTAAGTCTACACATGGATTCTTGCATGTTCTTGTCTTATTGTTTAACATTTTTAATAAGAGTCCAATTTTGGATTGTGACTCTTATTAAGCTAGTTGATGTTTTAGTTTTCTAGTGGAATAAGGCATCCTCAATGTTAGGGAGGATTGACATATGTTCTTAGTAGATTTTAAGTAATTAGCCCACTCTCTTAGACTGTGTGTAAAGTCCAGTTCTACCAAAGTTGGAGGATCTTCTTTTCACATGTGTAATATAGATCAGATTTTGTATAGATTTGAGTGATTAGAAAAGTACACTACTACCATCTATTATGTATTAATCAAAGATGAATAAAGTGAATGGTTGATAACATGTGAGTAGTTAAGATTGTCTTGTAATTTAAGGTTACATCTCCTCAAGTGAGGGTCACTTGATGTAGTGTAATCCTCTCATAATAAGAATTATTTATTTAGCATTAGTTATACCATCCATTAATTTCATAGATTACTTGTTATGCTTAGTTAGTTCATACAATCTGTTGATAAATTTGATAGTTAGATTTTAAGTTAGGGTTGCAAGCTAGTCATTACACTATTTACCTACAACCAAAATTGAGTTAACTCTCCAATTACTTGCAACAACTATTGTGTAGAGAGATTTCCCATTTTAGCATTGTTAATATTTTAGTTGATTGTTAGTTCCCTTTATGCAACCGATAGGTGGCCTAGAGAGTCCTTGGATACACATATAGTGCTAGCATAATCAAGTATATAAATCTCTAGTCAATAATTAAATGAGCCTCTCTTAGATAGTAGGTTACTTAATTTGGGGATTTGTTTCTCTATTAAGCATATACATTGAGTTGTTTGCATCAACCTATTGCACTTACTAGAGACTAGTCACCAATCATTCTTTGTGGGAATATTTTTTTTCCCACTTGTTAGTTTATTACACTTTAGAAGGGGAAGACTACAACATCATAATTCAATATCCTTGCTATGATCTCACTCTTATCCATAGATTCTAAGGTTCCCATAGGATCTTCTATATTAGTCACTCTTATGCATTCAACCTCTATTTTGGTTTGTCTAATACCACCCCTAAACATTAGTATATTCTCCTGAATGTTATTTGTTGATCCCTAAGAAGGATTGAGCCTTAAATATGAGCAGTCCATAAATTTCATAGACATGAGACTTACATGCGGTTTATGAAATAACCTCTGGTATTTTAGAAGCCAAAACTTTTCATTAAAAAGGTGGGAATAGAAAAGGGAAAGAGGAAAAGATACAGAAAGATAAACAAAGGTGAAATGCTAGACAAATATTTTACAATACTTTAATTCCCCTTTTATGGAAGTCACAAAGAAACATTGATTCCCATAAGTGAGCACATCACACCACAACCCTTCATTGTTGATAGGAGAATGAGATGCACAAAGTAACACAAACATAGGGTATATCATGAACAAATCCTTTTGTGGGAAGCATTTCCCAAGGCTTGATGAAAAATAGAGGAATTCTTAATGATTTTCACAATAGTTAACCATTCTTAAAAGATTGTTTCCCAAGTGCATAATCTAATTCCTAATCTAAGGAAAATGGTAGAGTAAAATCCACTACATGAACCATTATACATAGATTTAACAGGAAATAGAAAAGCAAAAATGAGTATACAACAATTGCTTTGAGATCAAAGTGACATAGGACATGTCAACTGAAGTAAAGAAAATGGAAAGCAAACAATTATAAATGATAATTAATAAACTCCAAAACATTCTTTCAATTTTTCATACTAAAGGGGATTACTAAATCTGCACTATTCCAAAGTTTTGAACCCTTATTATAAGAATTCCTATGAGCTTTTATAGAATTTCTTCCCCAAAACATCCTCCTAATTTTTCCATTCAACTCCATTTTTGCATACTTGTCTCATGCTCTCCATCAATCATGATGATCATTGTAACTACCCTTGCATAAGGGATCCTTGCCTTATTTTCTCTTCTCAAGTTGAGGCATGAGTGCGACCTAGAGCTTTCATGAATTAAAAACAAAAAATCCTAGCATGTCCTTTCTTTTAGAATTCCTTGACAACTAATATCGACAACTGATTTCATCGGGCATTTAGATTCATCCACAGGCTCACAAATCTTGGGACACATGGCACTTCCTTGAGAATTCTTAGGATGATGCTTATTGACTCAAGATAAGACCTTCAGACAACCTCCATGCGTCCCACTCCCGACTCTATGACACGCTGCATGACAATAAAAATTTGTGGGGCTTTTCCTCCACTTTCATTCTATTTCTTAATATGGCCTATACATGAAAGGCTTTGTGAAAAATTTACTTTAAGAAAACCTTTTTGAAAGAGTGCGGGGAAACCTTCCATCCTTCTTTTTGGACATGTGACACATTGGCGAAAAGACCTTAAAGCTTCAACCTCTTTAGTATTTTATTTTTTTGTGAAGTTTCCATGTGGAAGGTTTTTTACAACAAGAGCCTTCACAAAATTTTCACGTGCCTTTAGAAATGAGGCTATGAGGATTATAACTTTATTTCATCGAAATCGAGTTTGATCTAGTTGTAGTCAAATAATCTATAAATTTTGGCAATTCACAGGAGTCCTTCACTTGTCAAGGATGAATCTAGAAGCTCTAGTTTTGTAGATCAATTTTGGGGTGTCTACATTGTTCCATTATGTATTTCTCTAATCATTTGTCAGTAATGGTCTAGTGGACACTTTTTTCTTTGATCATTTCACTAATCTCTTTGGAAATGTTAGCTTACTAGTGAATGGGATATGGTCATACATCTTTTTCATCTAGTTTGTTAACAATTTGGTTTGACCTTTTGACATTTGTAGGAAAACATCAAAGATCAAAGGTTGACTAATTAAGATGGGCATAAGCCATACCTATCTTGAGCTATCCATTATGCATAAAAATGGATTCATTGTATAAATGCACCATCTCAATGTAAGAGTTAAGATATAACAAAATTTTACATTAATTTGAAAACACGCATGAGTGGAACAAGGCATATTTTTTGATGAACCAAAAATAAGGCAATGGACATGCAAGCGAACAAATACTTAGGCAATTTGAAAATGTATCCAAGAAGCCAATGACAACATCTCGATTTAGCATTAATTATAGGCTCCTACTCTTAAAAAGAAAAATAAAGAATTAATGAATCAAGAAATCAAATTTATAACAAAAGATGCAAACTGATCTTCTAGAGATGAAATTTATATGTTAGAAATTCTTCTACCACAAATTGAGATATCAATTGAGGAGGGTGAAATGATCGTGTGTGTATTGTGCTTTGTTAATTACCCTTTCTAAGGAATGAAATAATGAAGAAGATATATATGTGCTTAAAGCTAAGTAGTTTGGTTAGTCCCTTAGCCGATTGGATAGAGCCTTGCTACCAAATAAGTGTCCATATCCCTAATAAGGATATCGCTTTGGTTTTTTATGGAAATTACTCTACTGTGAGTCGGGCGTCTATAACCCCGATAAAGTTACTCGTGTCGCCTGAATATAGATTTTTTTAATTTATAGTCTCATTTTTCTAAGCAAGCTTATTTATTCATCTTCTTTTTCCCTTTTCACCATCGGTAACAAAATTGGGCTATCAATTTGGAAACCAAAGTGGTATCAAGGGCTACCTTTAGATTTTACACTTAAAGAAGACATGTGCCCCTTTGATATTTCATATCGAGAAAACATTATTTATATCATGATGACTTGTCTTATGAAAATCCTCGCTAAGCAAATGACAAGACCATAGTAGTCCGAAAATTTCTATCATATTAATTTTATCTCAAGGCAAATCAAGCTAAATGTTATGCCATAAAGTAGACTAATTAATGCTTTAATTCTTCACTTAACTTGTAAAACAAAGTTGTCTAGTATTAAATTTTATATCATTCAAAAGAAAATTGAAATAAAATCTTATTGAATATAGAAATTATTGGGCGCACTGCCGTAATGTCTGCATTCTTGTCATAGAGCATGAATATTCACCTTGGGATGCAGGAGCATAGTTGTTCACACGTGTATAAAGGGATAAATTGTCTATAAAAGGCAACACTCTATTAATTAAATCATTCCAATTTTTCTAATTGAACCTGCATAAAGAGAGTATTGGTATATTCGTTAGCATAGATAGCATGGATAATCCAGTTAAGATAACTATTAGTAAGGAACAAAGGGAATTCCTAAGCATCATAAAAGAAATGCATCTAGAGAGATCTATAAATACTAACAATGACTTGGTTCTAGCCACAGTGAAATGGATCCTTGGAAAAGATTTTTTGGTTAGTGAGGATCGACATCGAGTGGATTTGGATATTGCATCTTGATTTGTGGGTTCTTTTCTTGATCTTGGGGCTCCAAAAGATGTAATTGCAAGGATGACATGAGGATTGTTCAAAAATGAAATCATTGGCAGGATGGATTAGGTTTTGGAGGCAGCTTGACACAAGATTGGCATCCCCACTATGACTAACTTGAAGGATTACTTGGAGAAGGATGCAGTAGTACCTTGGAGGCCTTTCATGGCTAATTTCAGAAGCTTCTCTCTTTAAGACCATTGTGCTCGTTACGATTGTGCCTTTGATTTCCTCAAAAAAGAAACCAAGGAAGAACTTGCCTTCAATGTGGAGTATTTGGAGGGCTTTCAGTTCCTACTGTATAATTGGGATACTTACAACAACGATGATGACAATAGCATTCCTAGCAAGAGGGAGGTGTTGTAGATTAACAAGGATACTAATGGGGAAGATGATAATGGAAGAGATAGTTCCTAGGCATGATGCAATGAGCTGGCTGCAATGAAATACATATTTCCTTCTTTTTCTTTTTAGAATAAAAATCTTAACAATTTTGTAAGTTTTTGATGATCAACAATTTTGTAAGTTTTTGATGACCCATTTTGAACATAATGCAAAGGGTTGTGAATGTATATGTATACTTTTAAAAAAAATATTATGCAAATAAACGTACATACACAGTGTTCGATATTATGACTTTTTGTAAATATTAACTATACATACACGTTTGTTTCTTTTGCCTTTCCATGAAGATTTCCTTTCAACATAATTATAATTAATTTAATGCAAACTATATTTATATCCATGAAAGGGCATAATTGTTTCAAGTGGAAAAGACAATAAAATGAATATGAAATTTGATGTCTCTATTTGTCATGCATTCAATTTTATAAGCTAAGGACCTGAAACACTGCACATAGAGGACAACGAAGGGTTGGGTATAACCATTAACCAAAAAGTATGCAATGGTAAATTGAAGCACCTATGATTGAACCTTAGCATATTTTGTTCTTAGGTAATGCACAAGGTTTTTTGCATTCACAAATGTTTGACAAGATTACGTGTCATTTTCATTGTTCGTCAATAATGGCCAACAATTCTTAAACCTTTATTTGGGGCATGAGGGCCACACATTTTTCTAAAAGAATAAAAAGGGCCAGGTGACACAATTCCAAGTGGAGGCAAATGTGGAGTTACTCTTCTTGGAAACAAAACAAAAAGTGAATGGAATTTGAAAGAGCCTGGGGAGGTAACGCATGTTGGCTACTTGAATCCTCCTGGGAAAAAATGGAGGGAACAACGTGTTGGAACCCTAAAATTTGCAATTTTTAGAATTCCAAATTCCAAGACAAGGAGTAAGAAAAATTCTAAATATATATATACATATATATATTGAATAGGTACAAGTAATATATTTTATATTTGTTGCACAATATGAAACCATAACATAAACACAATAATGGGCATAAAAAATGGAGTGTGAAGCACCAAAGGGGGTATTTACATCATTTAAAGACCATTTATCCATTATATACCCATAAAATAGCCTTAAAATACCTCTAATATGCCTAAACAACTTGTAAAATGACAATTAATTACATAAACTAAGGCAATTTCGGGATTTGGAATTATTTTTATTTAAAAGGGGGGTGTCTTTTCACCCAAAGGGGTATGAAAACCATTCAAACACATATATATGTGTGATGTAAAATGTAAAGAGAGAAAAAAAGAGAATAGAGAGAAGGGGTGGAGGCAATTTTGTACTTTAAAACTTTTTATCAAAAATAACCAGTTGCATTTTCTTTCTCATATGTGTTGAGAGTTAACATATTTTTAGAAGGTAGTTGCTTATGATATTATCTAAAAGTGGATAAGGTTATTCGTGTTCTTCCAGTAAAATTTTGTGTTTCATATTGTAGATTTGGATCAAAAAGATTTACTTGTAAATTGTAATTGTTCCCTGTATTTCTTCCTTGGATCGTCTCTTAAAAGTTAGGGTTAAATCCATTCAAGCAGTTTACAATATAGACATTGAAGTAGAGCTCATAAGAAACAGTAACTGACAGACTCATCGAGAGGTGGTGGGTTTAAAAACTGTCTCATAAGTTTACACAATAAGTCCTGAAGAAATATAAGACTCTGTAGCCCAAATAAGAGGAAAGGCACTGATCATTTGTAAACAAACCCTTTAACCATACCAGTTACCCTTTACTTTTAAGCATTAGGATTAGTAGAGTAGGTATAGTAGGTAATTTAGCCAAAGTGTAACATATATACTTTTGTAAGATACATAGATCAATACACACATCTGAAGTCAGTTTGTTTAAGAAACTTATGCCATTCTGAGACTAGGAGACATCATATTAAGACACTAAATTTGCTATAAAAAGCATTAGTTGAAGGAACAACTAGTGAGTAGGTATACCCGCCTAGGTCCTACAGAGCCTAAAGTGAGAGAGTTAGTAACCAAATAGGTTCACTCTATAAGTTGGCCAAGTCAATTGGAGGGTTTGATCATAGGAGTTGGCATTTCCTTAGAACCTATCCAATCTGTTGATTTGAGACCCAACACAGCGTTTGCAGTGGAAAATTTGAAATCGAGAAATGGAGGGAACATTGATGCTAGATCCTCTGGTTCTGAATCCACTGCAACTCAAGGACAAGCATTTGATGATGAGGATGGAAGGTAGGATGGGGACCCACGAATATGGGACCCTCCTCTCGATCCTGAAAACTTAAAAGATTCTCAAGATTCAAGCCCCAAGGCGGTGAAGATTGACTCAGAAAATATCAAGGAGGGGCGAATACCTAAACCCTGGAATATTCTCTTTGCAAGACAAGAATCTGGTAAACCAACTGGTAAATCATCTTTCCCCTTTGTGAAGGATATATCAGATAATAGAATAGGTAAACTTGCAATTGAGATTCCTAATTTAGTTATTGATCATAGCATCTCTTTAATGTCTTTTTCTTTGGTGGGGAAATTTGTTGGACCTCGACCTAATATTGAGGATGTTAGGTCCTTTGTTAAGAGAAAATGGAGAATGAAAGGACATGTTGATCTCTTTGCCTTTCCTAGAGGCTTTTTTGTTTTCTCTTTCTCATGCGGGGAAGATATGGAAGTTGCTTTAAGTGGTGGCCCCTGGATGTTTGGCAAATCCTCTCTTTCTATTAGAAAATGGTCCCCTAACATGGAACTCAATGATTCTTTCTTTGAATCTACTCCGGTGTGGGTTAGGTTGCCTGGGCTGCCGTTGGAATACTGGGTGGAGGATGTTTTCTCAGGAATCGCTAACTCCTTTGGGGAGCTTGTTGTGATAGATCCAATGACAGTAGCTCGCAAGAGATTGGTGTATGCATGTATCTGCATCAACATATCACAAAAAATGGACCTCCCAAGTACTATTGACATAAACTCCAAACTTGGGTTATGGGAACAATCCATAGAATTTGAATCTCTCCCATTTGTTTGCTTCTCTTGCAAAAAAGCAGGTCACTAGGCTAAGGCTTGCCCCAGCAACCCTAAAAAACCTGTGATGAAAGAAAAAAATATTCACAAACCGGTATGGAAAGAAAAAAATAATAACAA
Organism: Cryptomeria japonica; assembly: GCF_030272615.1. NCBI lineage: Eukaryota > Viridiplantae > Streptophyta > Pinopsida > Cupressales > Cupressaceae > Cryptomeria > Cryptomeria japonica. The sequence goes on along the minus strand of NC_081411.1, from coordinate 466,044,403 downwards.
AGACAGCAACAAGTTAGAAGAAAAAAGTGGAAACTCAGTGAATATACCAGAACACCTGGAAGCATATAGCACTAACCCTCTTAAGAACCCCCCCTTGAAGGAGAATAAAAAGAATGAAACCAGGGAGTTTGAGATCAAAACAGGCAATACCTTTGAGGCTCTACAGTCATAGGCGAAGGAGAATGAAATCAGTGAAGAGACACTTGAAGATGGTGAGATTGAGAATATCACTGATTCTCATCCTGAGGATTTTCATGAACCTATATCAAAAAAAGATGAACACTGTTTAGAGGATGAGTTTCAAGAACATGAAATCAAACTGGGAAGGAGTAACAAGTTTGGGTCACCGCAAGCAAACTTAAATGCCTTATTCCAGAATATAGAAGTTGATATGACCACTTCATCCCAGAAAAGAGAAGACCTATGGAGCAACATGCAAGATGAGTCTAGAGCAGAACAACAAGAAGAAAACACAACAGGAAATGGAAAGAAAATTAAAACCAAGAAGGTAGGAGGCCTTAATTGAGTAAAAACCAGAACCAGATCCAAGGCTGATTTTGGGGCTTCAAGATCCCCACTGGGACGCAAAACTATGAAATGGCATAGGGACCAGGAGAGTAAGAAAAACATAGCTGATGGAAGGTAGCGAACTATCAAGGAATCCTACCCTCAGGCTTCCAAATGAAGGTAATATCTTGGAACATCAGAGGCCTAAATGGTCTCAATAAACATGATATATTAAGGAACCTCATTCGAGATCAAAATCCGGATATTATCCTTGTTCAAGAAACCAAAATGAGTAAAGAGAAAGTGGAAAAATTAAAATTTTTCAAAAATGGAGGGGCTTGTGGCAGTAGATCGAATGGAGCCTCTGGAGGGGTTGCTATATTCTGGAATAAAAGAACAACCTTTGGAGATATGATTGATGTTGATGGCAATATTTTATCCCTAAAAGCTAAAAGCATCTTTGATGGTAAGGAATTTGTTATCACTAATATCTATGCCCCTAAGTCCAAATCCGCTAGAAGCAAATTCTGGAATAAAATTCAGCATAAAAGAAATTCCTTCCCTTTGAACAACTGGGTTGTGATGGGAGATTTCAATACTACTCTGCAAGACATTGAAAAATTTGGAGGTAGTCAAGCTCAACCAGACAGTAGATCTAACCTGATGGACTTTATTAATGACAATGCTCTCATTGATATGGATCTCAACGGGGCTTCCTACACTTGGTCTAACCGAAGGGATGGTGAAGATCTCATCTAGGTAAGACTTGATAGATCCCTTCTTTCTAATGATTGGATTCTTTCTCATAGATGCTCCCTTTTTGTTATTAATAGAATTGGGTCAGACCATTATCCCATCTCTTTTGTTGCTGAGAATTTTAAGAATAATTAGAGATTCCCTTTTCGGTTCGAAAAGATGTGGACCTCCCACCCTAATCTTGAAAAATCTATTGCTAACTCGTGGAATCTTGATATTAATGGAACTGCCATGTATAAAGTTGCCAAAAAACTTAAAAATATCAAAACCAACATTAAGACTTGGAACAAGAAGGTCTTTAATCTTTGATTCAAAGAAAAAATTAAAGGAGGAATTGGACCAGATACAAAACTCAATTCAGGAAGAAGGCTACAAAAAGTATTCCAAAGCCATGGAAGATGATGTTCTAGTCAAAATCCACAACATTATTTATAGGGAAGAAATCTATTGGAGGCAAAGATCTAGGGCTATATGGTTGAAGGCAGGGGACAAAAACACTAAATTTTTCCACATGACTTCTCTAAAACACAAGGCAACGAATAGAATCACAAGACTAATTGTTGAAAACATCACTCTGCTTAATAAGGATGAAATCAGGGATGAAGCTGTCAGATTCTTCAAGCAGCTCCTTTCTAGTAACAAGGACATTGATCAGACCCACCAACTCAATCTGCTTAATATTATTCCTAAGATCATTAACCCTATTCAGAATAAGGCCCTTACTGCTATCCCGTTTGCTGGAGAAATCAAAAAAGCTGTCTTTTCATTTCAAGGGGATAAAGCTCCGGGTCCTGACGGTTTCCCTATGTTCTTATTCCAAGATTTTTGGCATATTGTGGGGGAAGACACAGTTAATGCAGTCAAAGAATTCTTTGGATCTAGAAGAATCCTTAAGGAACTTAACTCCACTTTTATAGCCTTAATCCCCAAAGTTGCTGGGGTGGACTCTATGTGAAACTTTAGGCCAATTAGCCTATGCAACTCTTTCTACAAAATCATATCCAAAGTTATGACCACTAGAATTTTGGCGGTGCTTCCCTTCATCATCTCTGAGGAGCAGAAAGGTTTTGTTCCTGGTAGGCAGATCCTGGACTCAATTATTCTTGTTCATGAGAGCATTCATTCCCTCAGTGCTGCTAAAAAAGAAGGTTTCTTGATAAAGTTGGATTTGGTGAAGGCTTATGATAGAGTTGAGTGGGACGTTCTCTTCAAAATCATGGGGGCTTTTGGTTTTGATGATAAGGTAACCAAAATAATTAGAGAATTGATCACTACTCCTATGTTCTCTATACTGATTAATGGATCTCCTACAAACCTTTTTAAAACTTCAAGAGGGCTCAGACAAGGAGATCTTATATCTCCTATCCTTTTTACCATATTGGCTGAAAGTATGAGCAGATTGATTCATAATTTGAAGCAAAGCAAAACTATCAAAGGTCTTCAACCTTCCTCCGCTAATGTTTTTTGCACTCATCAACATTTTGTTGATGACACTATCCTCATGGGATATTCTTTGGTCAAGGAGGTTGATGCCTTCAAAACTTCTCTTAACTCCTATGCTTTGGCTACTGGTCAGCAAGTCAATTGGGATAAATCTACTATGTACTTCCTCAATACTCTGGTCATAAGACAACAAAAAATTGCTAAAATTATTGGGTGCAAAGTGGAATTGCTCCCTTCCACCTATCTGGGCCTTCCCTTGGGGTTAGCTCGCCCAAATTCCTTTTGGAATATGCTTATTGATAAAATTAATAAAAGACTTGCTGGATGGAAAGGCTCAATGTTATCTCAAGCTGGGAAACTGTAGCTCCTTCAAGCTACTCTTCAAAATCTCCCTGTTTATGCACTCAGCTTGTTTGGTATCCAGGTTAAATTTGCTGAAGCTATGGAAAGAATCCAGAAGAGATTTTTATGGTTAGGAGTGGAAGAAAAAAAGAGAATACCCTTGGTTGCTTGGGACAAAGTGTGTAGACCAAAGAACAAAGGGGGGTTGGGGATTAAAGCTCTAAAAATGTTTAACAAAGCTCTTCTTGCTAAACAATTATGGAGAGCCTATGATACTAAGAAGGATTGGAATCAAATTTGGTTTGACAAATATATTCAAAATTAGACTATCCAAGGGGTCCTTAACTCTGAAGATATCCCTGCTGGATCCTTCATCTGGAATAGCATAACCAAATCCATAAAAGTGGCAAAAGCTGGGGCTGGATGGGTCCTTGGAAAAGGTGACATAATAAGGTTTTGGGAAGACCCTTGGATGAAGAATGAAGCTCTTTATGATCCAAACAACAGTCAAATTATTGAGGAGTGTAAAAGGAGGTTTGGGATTATGGTATGTGACTACTGGAAGGAGAACAAGTGGGTTAGGCTTGATGACATCCATTCTAGATTTTCCTCTCTCCAGAAGGAGTTGCTGTCCTTTTCCCCTAACAAAGGCTATGATGATGTTTTCCTCTGGAAAAGTGATCCTAAAGGTGAATTTACGGTTGCCTCCGCCTATAAAAACACTTTTTCTCAAACTAGCAATCCCATTTGGAGTAAAGTTTGGAACAACATTCTGATCCCTAAAGTCAACATTTTCTTTTGGTTTGCTTCTCGTAATAGCACCCTTACTCTTGACAATTTAATCTAAAGAGGTTTCAAATTCCATAATAGATGTGAGCTATGCCAGAAGGAGGGGGAATCAATTGATCATATCTTTTTTCACTGCTCCTTTACCTGGGATATTTGGTGCAAAATATGGGAAAAATGGAAAGTTAATTAGGTCATGAACAAGAGCATCAAGGATATTATCTGGCAATGGAATTTTCCAACCAAATGCCAAATCATCAAGAACCTTTGGTCTTTGACCCTCCCCATGATCTGCTGGGGCATTTGGAAAGAAAGAAATAATAGGATATTTAGGGAAGCTAAGTGTAATACTCAGGTGGTCTTTGAAAAAATATGCAGGGATATAAAGGAGAACATTAACATTCCTCACAAGAATAATCAGCAATGGTCTATTACTGATATGAATGATATGGAAAGAGACATCCTTACCAAATGGAACCTAATGCATAAGGTCTATAGATCGGAAAATAAGAATAAGAGAGATAACATTGTATGGCAGTTTCCTGAATATGACTGGATAAAGGTTAATTTTGATGGGGCTGCTAAAGGGAACCCTGGAAAGGCTGGTGGAGGAGGAGTTATTAGAAATGCTCAAGGAATTTGCATTGCTTCTTTTGCTTCTCCTTTTGGGGTCCAAAATAACCATGTGGCTGAAGCTCTGGCAATGCTAAAGAGCCTCCAGCTAGCTCAGGAATTCAAATTCAAAAAAAATTGGCTCGAAGGGGACTCTTCAAACATCATACAAGCCCTCAAAGGTACAAGTTCTGTTTCTTGGAATATTACCAATTTAATTAAAAATGCTATAGATATTCTAAATAACTATGTTAGCATTAGTATAACTCATACCTTTAGAGAGGGCAATAAGGTTGCGGATATCCTAGCCAATGAAAGGGTCAATTTGGAGAAGGATGTCAAATACACTGGAGAAATTCACATCAAACGGGAGGTTAAAGAGCAATTATACTTTGATCGCATCAATGGGTCAAGTTAATCTCATGATTAATTTCTGGGGAACGAGTTCCAAAGATAGATTTTGGGAGCGGATTAACTGTCAGATTATGAGTGTTTTTCGGCATCATATCCAAGATCATATGTGTGCGAAAGATTATAGTAATAATAGATGGGTTTGTGTGGCCATAAGAAGCAATTTCAAAACTACGAAAGAGTCCTTACACGAGAATTCCAGAAATAACAAGTTTTTAGAGTTTTATCTATGGATTGAGAACTGCAGCAGTGGGTATCCTTCCTTGGAGATTAGAATGGGCGGTAACCTAAACAGGAACGAGCCTCCAAGATGTGAGAATTGGAAGAGTGAAAGAAAGGTTTGGAGAAGGCTCCACATACATGGCTTCACTGACTATATGGAAAAGCTTCACGGAAGCAGAAATTCTGTGTCTTATGGTTTTGCTAAAAGCTGGAGCAACAACAGAGTCACCCTGTTTGGGAAGATTTGGCAAATCAATGAAAACTTGATTGTAGAGGTCACGAGGCTCAAGATGGAGGGGACTAAATTCTACAGGGATTGAAAGTATGCAGCTGAAGCTTTCAAAAATTTCCCGAAGTCGGAGGATGAGAAGGGCAAGCTTGCGAAGAAGGACAACATCTCCTACTACACTCCCCAGTAGGTAAAGCCTTTCTGGCAAAAAGTTCTTAGGGCTTTAATGGAATATTTGACTATGGATGGCAGATTTACAAAAAATTATAACTATCATTTCGCTATCCTGAACCATTTCCATCATGGGGCTAAAATATCCCTGCCCTTCTATTTAGCATCCTCTCTAAACGAGAGACTTGCAGACTATGCTAAAAAGCCTAAGTCTTACCCTTTAGCCCACCAGGGGCTCATTCTGCTAATATATGAAAATCTTAAGGATAAGGCTAGGGCAACCAAGGATGATCCTTTGATCATTAACGCTCATATATCTGAGAGTGGTAAAGATTTTGACTCAAATGGGGATCAGCCCAGCACCCCTACCCATAAAAAAAGGAAAGTTGAAACAGAGTATGAGGAAAAGGAGGTGCATTGTGATGAAGAAGAGGAAAAGGATAGGACACTGATACTGAAATGGAGCTAAATAAGGATGAGAACTATGGTGAAGGGGAGGAAGGGGGTAATTTTGAAAACCCTCACTCTAACCCTAAGGGTTCGGAAAGCGAGAATGAGGCTCTGAATCCTAAGGAGTGTGACAACCCTAACTCTAAGGAGACTGAACAGGGCAAGGACTCTGTGAACACCATCTTGGACACCGCCCGCAACTGCACTCTTGAATTCTTCAATTTCCAGAAATGGGTTGTCAAAAACATCACCAGTATGTAGGGTAAGCAAAGGGAGCGGAAGATAAGATTAATAAGCCGATCAAGATGTCTAACTTTGGGAAACAGAATGAGGATACGAAAAATAGTGAAGCGGAGGAGGAAATGGAGATGGAGGACTGGTTGGAGAAAGATCTAATCAAAGGGGACCTAAAACATTTGGAGGATGTTATTAGAACTATGAAAGAGCAGGTGGAGGAGGACAAAGACAACGTCAACACCCAGATTGCCCGTAATGAGAAGACTTTGAAAAGCCTTATGAACCACAGCCTCCAGGTCCTTAAAGTTTCTTCCCAGAATATGAACACGCTGGTGGATCATTTGGAAAGGAAAAATCAAGATAAGAACCTGGTAATTATAGAAGATGCTCCAATTTCCAGCCCCACCCACCAGAACCCTAGGCGCAGAACTAGGCAGACCACTATTGAGAAGGACACCAAAATGAAAGAGAGTCAGATTGGACAGGAAAACAACGACCTAAGGGAAGCGGCCAAGGCGATGATGCTCTTGGTATAGAATGTTGAGGAAACTATGAAGAGTTTCTAATTTTCTTGTAATGCTAGGCTTGAAGTCAATTTCTTGCTGGCCTCTTGCTATCCTTTTCTCTGCTGCTGGTTTTTTTGCTGGTCTTTTGTAGCTGTCTTGTTTTGTTTCCTTCTTGAATATCTTTTGAATGTAATCGGGTTTCGGGTCCCTTAAAACCTATTTTTACTTAATTAAAAACAAAACAAAAAGTGACTAACTAAACCTTCTCTAATCTAACCTATAGTGACAATTAATGTTAATAAAACCATTAAATGGAGTTTTAAAATAACTTCCCTTCCTGCCTAATTTATTACATATCTCAAGCATTTTAATCCAGGGCAAAGAAGGATGCAGATACTTGAAATTTTTAAATTGCTTAATATTTACCTGCATACCCAAAATCATATGACTTTTTGGCTCATTGATAATTTCTTTGGGTTGCAGGAAAGGATTGTTTTGTTCTTTTCAATCCATTTTCATGTTTTGAGGTGATCATGACAAAAGACATGACCATCTCTTTTCTAAGAAAGATGTTGAATAGGGCATCCTCTTGAACATATTGGACTCAAGTGCTTGTAACTACATTCCACTTCTACATCTTGTTCTTCCATAGGGATTTCTTTTTTGGATTCTTCTGAAGGCTCATGGACGAATTCCCTTTGTATTTTCTGACCACCTTTCTCTTTATATGATGACATCTTGATTTCTATTGTTGAGAAAAAATCTTCCAATTCATCCCAAAATTGGGCTTCATCCATCTCTCCTTCACATTCCTCCTTAGTTGAGAGCTCTTTGAGAATTTTTTTAGGAATGAACCCGCTTGCGTTCTTAATGTTTTCTTTATCATTAGAACTCGTTCTATGCACTATATATTCACAAGGATTTTCCTATCACATTGTGAATCTGGTATGTCCTCTGGGTTTGGTATAAATATTTCTTCTTCCTTTCTTTTTGGTAGGCATGGGGACCAAAGATATTCATGTGCTTCATCTCCTTCTTGTTCGTGAGACTAGTTTTATCTCTAGATGACTATTCCACCTTTAAAAAGAGAGATTGTGTCAGGAAGAGGCATCTGTGGAGGAAAAATCTTTCTCAAGCAAGACAAGGAAAAATGATTTCCCTAAAAATATTTTTCCATGGTTGAGTCAAAACATGAACAAAAGCTTGCTAGAGATTATCCCACAAAGGGAAAGCGGTACACACCCTTTGCATTGTGGCCATGCAACAATGCTAAATATTGCTAAAAAGCTTCTTGGTGAAATGTTTGAAAATATGTTAAGCCTTTAATAGTGAAAATCTAAAGTCCCACGGGGCATGCCAAGAAATACTGTTGATCCCTAAGAAGACTTGCACCTTAAATAAGGGCAGTTTGGAAGTTTCACAAATGTGGGACTTACATGTGGTTTGTGAAATAAACTTCAAGATTTTAGAAGCTGGTTCTTTATTAAAAAGGGGGGAATGGAAAAGAGAAACAAAAAAGGATACAAAAAGCTAAACAAAGGTGAAATGCTAAGAACAAATCATTTACAAAACTTTAATTCCCCTTTTTGTGGAAGTCACAAAGAAACACTGATTCCCATAATTTAGAACATCACACCACAATCCTTCATTGCTGAGAGGAGAATGCGATGCAAAAAGTAACACAATACATAGGGAAGTATCTACTAAGGCTCAATAGAAAACATAGGAATTCTTTATGATTTTCACAATAGTTAACCATTCTTAAAAGATTGTTTCCCAAGTGCATAATCTAATTTGTAATCTAAGGAAAATGGTAGAGTAAAATCTACTACATGAACTATTATACACAGATTTAATAGGAAATATAAAAGTCAAAATGAGTATATATCAATAACTTCAAGATCAAAGTGACACTGAGCATATCAACTTAAGTAAAGAAAACAAAAGGCAAACAAAAGCATAGTCCAGTGCCCAACCTAAGAACAAACATGCTAAGGTCAGATCATAAATGCTAATTATTGAACTCCAAAACATTATTTTAATTTTTCAGAAGAAAGGGGATTACCAAATCCTTACTATTCCAAAGTGTTGAACCCTTATTGTAGGAATGCCTATAGGCTTTTATAGATTTTCTTCCCAAAAAGATCCATCAAATTTTTCCGTTCAACTCCACTTTTGCATACTTGTTGAGTGCTCTCCATCAATCATGACAACCATTCTAATTTCCCTTGCATTATTTTTTCTTCTCAACTCGAGGCATGAGTTACACCTATAAATTTCATCAATTAAAATAAATAAATCTCGACATACCTTTTCTTATAGAGTTCCTTGATAGTTAATATTGCCAACTAATTTTGTCTTGGGTCAATTTGGCGTCTAGATTCATCCACCGACTTGCAAATCTTGGGACACATGGCTTTTCCTTGGGACTTCATAGGATGATGCTTCTTGAATCAAACTTAGACCTCCGCACAACCTCCATGTGTCACACTCCAAAATTTATGACACGCGACATGTCAATGAGAATTTGTGGGGATTTTCCTCTACTTTCATTCTATTACTCCATATGGCCTACACGTGGAAGGCTTTGTGAAACATTTATTTTCTGGGACCCTTGAAAAGAGCACAAGGAAACCTTTCATCCTTCTATTTGGACACTTGAAATGTTGATGGAAAGAATTTAAAGCTTTGACATCTTTAGTATTTTGTCTTCCTGTGACCTTTCCATGTGGAAGGCTTGTGATAACAAGACCCTACGCAAATTTTTTGCGCATATTTAGAAATGAGGTCATGAGGATTGTAACTTTATTAGATTGAAAATCAGTTTGATCTATTTGTAGTTGAAGAATCTACAGTATTAGTTAAGGAGTTCAACATAGGGTTGTTGGTAGTGTCATAGTTGGCATTATTATCACTACTGCCCCAAACAACATTTCTATTAGTAGCAAGATCTACTTGTAGGCCCTTCTCTAACAACAAAGCATGGACATCATATTGTCCATGTTTAGGCTTAGGCACCAGGTGAAAATAAATATTGGTATTATAATTATTATTGTTCAAATCATTATTATAGTTGGAATTAGAATCCAATTGCATGTTATTGTTTAATACCATTAGTTGGGCATCATTTTGCCCATGTATGGGATTAGGCACAGTGTGCAAGTATATTTTGGAATTATTTTATTTATTGATCCAACCATTATTATTATCTGCAATAACATCCATTTATAGGCTCTTGTCTAACATCAAATCATGGGCATCATTTTGTCTATGTTTAGAATTTGGCACAAAGTGCAAAATTATGCTACCTTCTTTGCTATGATCATGTCTAGTTTTGTGGAGTTTGTCAAGTATCTCGAGTTCTACAAATTTTCAAGGCTTTTATCTTTATTGTCAATTCTAAGAAAATAATCTTGACCTTGGGGGAAACACTAATGGTCAATTATTTTGGGTTATTTCCATTATTTTGAATTGATTCTAATATTGTTGTTTCATTTCCCCATTTATTAGGATCCTCCTCTTTAGGTAGGGGTTGTATGTCCTTGGTTGAGCTTTCCCACTAGTGTATTTATTCCTTTGTTTAATACTATTTTGTGAAATTGACTATCTAATATTTTCTAATACTATCTCCATGGCATTTTTCTTATGTCTAAAGGTAGTATTAAGCACCAAAGATAGGCTATTGTCTAGTACAACTTGGGAGCATCACCTAAAGAAAGAGGAGTAATATCTCCCAAGCTAGAGTTGATGAGACAAGTTTATGGTCCTGTTTTCTAAGGATTTATTATGATGTCCATGATGATACTTTAGATTTTGATATTGTGATGACACTATTTACTGTGTTGTTCCCTTAGAAACTGTTATCTTTTGGGCTTCAGTTTGATCGTGAAACAACTCATGATATTAATGCACATGTTATGCAATTATCTATTAAATGTGCATGTGTTGAAACGAATGTTTTTTCTAAAAATGATTTGAGAAATGTAGATTGTTTGTATATGCTAATGTTTTTTGCAGATTTGTACAAAGAAATTGGTGCTATGACAAAGCTTGCAACAAGGAGCAGGATTCTTACCAGTTGGCTGGTTGTTGAAGAGGTCAAAAAGTGATCAATGTAGTGGTGCTTTCTCTACTTAATGATGCAAATTCCTTCTTTATTAATTATGTACAACCAGTTGAGTTGATTTAGGGGAATTATGAGCTATTTCTACCGAGGAAGTCCTATTTGACTTGGTTAAGCGCATGCATGATCTTTCCTTTCTTCTTTTCATGCTTTCAATAAATGGCGCCCTCCTTATGTTGTGGAGTTTGTCGACCAGTTAGTTGGGATTAGTTGGTAGTTTTTCTTTCTAATATAAATAATAGTTAGATGATCTCTTGAAAAAGTTGATCTCTGATGTTGTAAGTTTACTTTCAGCTCTGAAATACAGTTTAAGAACATGTCATATTCTGTGTATGTCTGTTTTGATGAATAAGATGATATTCCAAGTTTTCAACACGTGCTAATCTTGGAAGTCTCACTCAAGGGAGCCCACTTGGTCAGAACTCTGTTCAATTAGTTTAGTAGTTATTTTTCATTCAGTAGTTAGTACCGTTCTAGCAGTGGACTATTCCTATAGCCACAAAACTCTGCTCTGTGCATGTTCCTGCAGCCAAAGCGGGCAGAGTAGTTTCCTGCTTGTTTGTTTGGAATTTCATTCTTGTACCTTGTGCTAGTTTAAGATTCACATGTTCAGATTAGTTATCAACTTAAGTTTAGTTTCCTTTATTAATTATTTGAAGTATTTCAATTCCAACGTTGTTGTTTGCTTAAGTGTGCTGACCCATTTCAAGTTCACATCCCTGGGTTGATAAGTTAAATTAACCTTCATAATGAGTCTGATAGCTACTTAGTAAAGATGTGTAATCTATGAGTCATAACTTTAAGGGATTAGTTATTGAACCATTTGAGGAGGCTAACATTTTTGGTGCCATTTCCAGGGACAGTGTCAAACTAAGAAGTTCTTTAGGGTCATTTTTAGTTTATTACTGTTAAAATACTTTTTCAAGTTGCTCTTAGAATATTATCACTTCAATAAGTTATGCCCATAATTATTTCACAAATTTTTTGTGTGGAATTGGCTGACATTGAGTCGATCCTATACGCATAGAAGAAGATATGCTTTTGGGAGATTTCTTCCTAACGACCCTTATCCTGACAATCATTTTGAGGAAGCCTACAATCAGCTTGAAATAGAAGACCAAGAGATAAATCCTTTAGCTGATATATTTTACAACTTTAATAATCCAGAAGATCCAATTGACCAAGAACCTATTGATAACCCATTTTCCTTGATAATTCATCAAGCAAGAATGACTGTTGTTGCACAAAATCAGCCTAACCAACCCACTTTTGATTTCTCCATCACTGACTAGCATGATAAAAATAATCTCAAGAATATCCCTGCCTCAGTCCTCCCTAAGTTTTATGGCCTTGTATTAAAGGACCCAAATACCTTTCTATTTGAATTTGACGTCCTTTGTAGAAGCTATGACTACACCATTGATTCTCATAGGCTTAAGCCATTCCCTGCTAATTTGAAGTAAGGATCCTTAAGATGGTTTATGAGTTTGGGAAGAGATGTTGTTGATAATTGGGAAGACATGCAAACAAAATTTCTTGAGAAGTACAAGAAATACTGTAGAAGTGGTAATATGAGGGGAGATGACATCTTTAGAATGTAGCAAAGGGAAGATGAAAATTTGGAGGATTACATTTCAAGGTTCTTGTTCTCCCTGAAGAAAAATTCAGACCATACTCTTAATGAAGAATCTCAAAAGTTGCTCTTCCTCAGAGGAATCAATGATAGTTGTACCAATGCCTTGGATCTAATAGGAGGAGGAGACATTACTCAAGTTCCTTGGGGTGACATTAAGAAGATATGCTAGAACTACTCCTGAGCAACTATCAAGAAAGGAAGAGGCTACCAAATGGGAAAATCACCTGCTAATGGGATCTCAAGGATGGAGATTACTAATTTGCTTTCAAATTTTAAGAAGGATATTATAAATGATATACCCACTCAGCTGAATACCATAAAAGAAAGAAAGAAACAAGAGGAGGCAGAAGCAATGTTGGTAGAATACTACCCTCATTGCAGGTAGAAGAAGAAGGATTGCAAATATAAAATGGTGTTCAAAATTGATAGCAAGAAAATTCCACCTAATTTCAAGATGATTAAGGGAGATGAAGAACAAGTCTTCTATGTTGCACAAAGAAGACCATGGGTTCCAAGACAAGGTATGCTAGCTGGTCCATTATCTTTTAGTGGACCTTATATGAATTCTAATGCATCTAAAAACTAGTGGCAGTACCAATATCCATCCAATTTTGGGGGGTATCCACCATAGTCTTGAAATAACCCTCAGAACACTTGACCTAATTATCAAAATGCTCCACCTCAATGGAACCCTTCTTAGGGGAATTGGTAGTAGTCCCAAGGAAATTGGCAACAAACACCCAGTGGAGAGATGGACAAAAATAGTTGAACCAGACAACTGGTTACATGAATCCACCTCCACAACCTTAGCAACAAGCTATCATGCCCACTCCTAATCCTAATCCTAGTACACACAAACCCACTCAGTTGCTAGCTCAACCCACACCTAATCCAAATAATAAACCACAACAAAAATAGGTCTATTTTGCTGATCCAAATTTATATCCTGCATAGTTTGTGAGTTAAAGTGATATTTGCCTACGTTCAGGAACTACCCTACGTACTCCTTCCACTCCTCTCATAACTGAGCTACCTAAGGAGGAAGAGGAGCATCCAAAGTTTGTTGAGGCACCTGCTTAGCCAAAATAATTCAAGGATCCTAAACCATCTCACCTATCTAATCTAGAACCACCATTTCCTCAAAGGTTGGAAATTGTCAAGAAAAAGGAAGAAACCACCTTTGAAATTTGGGATCAATTGAAATACATGTGTCAAGATACCCTTGTTCCAGGCCATTAAGGATGTCCCAATCTATGGGAAATCAATAAAAGAGGAATATCTCAAAAATCCAGGATGAAAGGTAAAATATCCCTCTACTGTTCATGTGGTAGGCCAATTGGCATACATCATGCTTGGGAAAGTAATTGGCCCCAAGTATGCTGATCCATGTAGCCCTATAGTGGCAATCACGATCAATGGTATGCAAATAAAGAATGCTTTAATAGACCTAGGTGCAAAAATTAATGTGATGACTAAGGAGATCCTACATCAACTAAATATTATCAATCAAAGGCCTACTACTACCATCCTTTAGCTTGCTGATAGTTCCACTATCAAACTTGATGGTATCATGGAACATATAATGGTTACTTTAGATTCATGGGAGTATCTAGTGGATTTTATGATACTCTCCCCTAAAGCCACACTAGTAGGATATCCTATTATCTTGGGAAGGCCATGGTTGGCCAAATCAAATTCTTATATTGGATGCTGTTCAGGAGATAGGACCATCTCCAATGGTAGAAATACTAAAAAGTTGCTAATCTATCCACCTACTCAACCAACCCAAGACATAGACAATCCTATTTGGCGAAATATTGGAGAAAAAGTTGAAGACATTAATTCAGTGGAAAATTTAATGATGATAGACATAAGTCATTTCTTGCAACAATACGTTGAAGATGAAATTTTGTCCTAGATAATCCATAATCATTATGAGGCTCATGCAAAACCATCCCACAATGCATTTAGTTCAGAAAGCCCTCTACCAATGCTTCTTTCGAATGCTTGAACTGCAACAACATATATTATGCCCACTTTGTTACCTAGCGAATTGAAAATGCCAAATGTTAGTGAGACATACAAGATAGAATTGAATGCACAAATACCAGTTGCAGAAGGAAATATCTAAACATCAATAATCAACAGTTATCCTTGACAAACCTGTTAAACAAGCATAAGCAAGAATTTGCTTGGAGTTGCCATGACATGAAGGGTCTTGATCCTAAATTATGCATGCATAGGATCTATATGAAAGATGATTATGCATGAGTAAGACAACCACAAAGAATAATCAATCACGCACTGAGGGAAATAGTAAAAGGAGAGCTTCAGAAACTACTAGATGCAGTATTTATATACCCAATCTCTGACAGCCAATGGGTATCCCCTCTAGTGATAATGCCCAAAAAGAATGGAAAATGGAGGGTTTGTGTAGATTATAGAGAGCTTAATGCAGCTACTAAGAAGGATCATTTTCCACTTCCTTTTATAGATCAAGTATTGGATTCAATATCAGGAAAACAATATTTTTGTTTCCTAGATGGTTTCAGTGGCTACAATCAAATACAAATTGCACTAGAAGATCAGGAGAAGACAAATTTCACTTGCCCATGGGTAAATTATGCCTATCCAGTGCTTCCATTTGGTCTCTGCAATGCACCTGCAACTTTCCAAAGAGTAGTGATAAGTATATTTTCAGACATTTCACATGAGTGTATGGAAGTTTATATGGATGATTTTACAACTTATGACACTAACTTTTCTGAAGCATTACAAATACTAGAAAGAGTGTTGCAAATATGTGAAGATCATAATCTATCTTTGAATAGTGAAAAGTGTTTCATGATGATGCAACAAGGAGTGGTCCTTGGCCACTACATCTCTCAGAAAGGAATACAAGTAGATCCAGCCAAGATTGCAATCATTTCTAGTCTTCCAACACCTACAAAACAAAAAGATGTCAGGAGTTTTTTAGGACATGTAGGGTATTACAAACGATTCATAAGGGACTTCAACAAAATTGCAACACCACTTTATAGCCTTTTGACTAAAGATGCAAAATTTCATTGGACAAAAGATTGTGAAAAGGCATTCTCTAATCTAAAAGAAGCATTAACACAAGCACCTATGCTCAAAGGTCCTAATTGGAAATTTCCATTCCACATTAATATAGATGCATCTGATTATGCAATAGGAACCATTTTGGGCCAAAAAGAGGCATCAATTGAGCATGCAATCTATTTTGTTAGCAAGAACCTGCAAGGGGCTAAATTTAATTGCAGTCACAAAGAAAGAAATGTTAGAAGTCATCTATGCCCTCAATAAACTTAGGTATTATATAATAGGATATTAGATCTTCATCCATACTGATCATGCATCAATCAAATATCTTATGAATAAATAATTGATCACAGGAATATTGGCAGGATGGTTACTATTGATGCAAGAATTTGATATCACCATAATTGACAAGCTTGGCAAAGCTAATGTTGTAGCAAATTTCTTGTCTAGATTGACTACATTAGATGATACTTAGGTAATTGAAGATACTTTTCCTGATGAGCACTTGTTTTAAATCAATGTACATACACCTTGGTATGCAGACATAGGAAACTATTTGGTTGCAGGGAAGGTGCCTCCTCACTTCTCTCCTAAAGAAAGAAGAATTCTCATTGAGAAAAATTTCCCTTTCTCATGGATTGAAGGATGTTTGTTCTATACTGGCCCAGATCATGTGCTAAGAAGATGTGTCAGAGAAGATGAAACTTATGACATTTTGCATATATGTCACGATGAACCCTATGGAGGACATTTCACTACCAAAAGGACAACAATGAAAATTTCCAACACAGGTTATTACTGGCCCACACTTCATAAAGCTGCAAGCAATTACACTAGGAAGTGTGATAGCTATCAGAGAATGGGCCGACCAACAAAATTAGATGAGATTCCCCTCTACCCTCAAGTTTTAATTACACCATTTGACAAATTGGGCCTGGATTTTGTAGGTCCAATTGATCCACCATCAAATGGTAAGTCTTGTATCCTAGTATGTACTTACTATGTCATTAAATAGGTTGAAGCTAAGGCAATGAAACATGCAAGGGATAATAAGGATGCAGAGTTCCTTTATGAAGAAATCTTCACCAGATATGGAGTTCCAAGGGAAATAGTGACATATCAAGGAGCTCAATTCACATCAACCCTTATTACAACACTAGTTAATGAATACAACATTAGGCATAAAAAATCTACCCCTTACCATCCTCAAGCAAATGGGAAAGCTGAGATTAAAACCCAGGAAATTAAAGCAATTATGACCAAAATAGTGGCCATTCATAGGAACGAGTGGGCCAATAGGTTTTCGGAAGCTATCTGGGCCTATAAAACCACATGGAAAACAACCACTGGTTTCACACCATTTGAATTGTTATATGGTAAAACCGATATGATGCCAATTGCGTTTGAACATAAAACTTTAAGGACTACATTGGATCTCAAAATGAACCGATCAACAACACAAAAATAAAGGATCATACAACTCAATAACTTAGATGAAATGAGGAAGGCGACCCTTCATCACACTGAAGTTTTGCAAGTTCAATGAATAAAATGACATAATAAATACATCAAAAAGAAATAATTCTAACCAGGGGACTGGGCTCTTCTTTATGAATCTTGGTATCAAAAAGGTCCTGGAAAATTACAAACTAGATGGCTAGGGCCATATGAGGTAGCACAAGTATTTTCAAATGGAGTTTTTCAACTTACCACATGAATTGACCCTATTAGATTTAATTTTGTATTCAACGGTCATCGCTTGCGTTTATATCACAAGACAACTTCAAAAGTGGAGTTCATGCAACAATTCACCACCTTTCCCACAGTTGAAGGAAGAAGACCATGTGTCCATCCTTCATCCTAAAACACATATGCATCAAATCACAATAAAGATTTCCACTTCAATGGAAATCAAATTCTCTGCTCATTTCGTACATCCTTCTTCACTTGATAATTATTCCTCTTCCACCAATCTCTCCATCATCACACTCCATCTAATAATTCATTTATTACTTAACTGATTGATTGACAGGCGCTGTGCACACCATAATCCAAGACATGCAAATGCAATTTATCAAGTAAGTGCGAACAATCACTTCTTCCATAATTATCTTAAATGATATTACTTTTCATCATGTTCATTAATTATGATATTTACATATCATATTTTTTCTATGCCACTCCAACCTATGTGGAAGCATGCCTTAATTTAGGTTGGGGGGAGGAAAACACACCCGTTAGTTGTCTTTTACTTGTTTTGAACCAGTAATTTGACACTTGAGAGGTCACAAGCACCGTCATTTTTATTGAAAGCCTTTCTAATACTTTTATTAATGATTTTTCCTCTATCCTAGTCGACAAACTTCAAATGAAAAAGGGTAAGTTGTAGACTCAGAAGAATCTTAAAAAACTAAATTCATGCAGAGAATAAGAAAATTTGACTCTTTTAGTGAAGATAGAACAAGGGAATGTTTTAGAAAGTGACTACAGGAAAATGGGTGGTTAGTTAATTAGGAATGAACCTATTGTTCATGATGTGATCCTACAAGATGCTATTTGTCTAGCAAAATTTCAAAATTATGGCTGGCTAGTATTTCTTGAAGTTGCAGAGTTTTATTGGAGACATTGCTACAGAATTTGCACAAACTTTTGTAAATGGCAAAGCAATGGTAAAAGGATTGGAAGTGGTGGTAACAGAGGAAAAAATTTTAGAAGTCACAAGGTTGCCCACTGATTAGGAACCATACCTTGCATCTCAAGACACAAGATTAACAAGGGAAGAATTTACTGAACCTAGTGATCCACCACTTGTTGTGGATAGACAGGGGAGAAGGAGAATGTCACTGCTAGACAAGTGGATGCATGCAATTATGCACATTTGCAAATACATTACCTATGAAGGTTGCTAGTCTTGTTTGCACTCCATTCATTTCAAACTCTTAAGCCATTTGAGGCATGAGAGGAGAATGAATGTGCCCAATATTCTCTACAAGTTACTAGAAATCATGGCAACTGAAACTCAAAAAGGTAGGACCAAATCTGCATCTCACCACTATTTGATTAAATTGCTAGTTGAGAAATCTTTACGAGAAGTCTCTGGTATGACATGGGAGAAATTTGAAAATGTGGATCAATTTAGACCTAAAAATGTGGAACAGAGGATTCAATCTCATAGGTCTATCAAAAGAAGGAAGGTTTCTTTAGTCACTCTTGAGGCTTCTACCTCTGGTGTGAGACCTAGAGCGAACCCTCCTGCAACCATGACTATAGTAGTTGATTCTTCTGAATCAAAGGAAGAAGGAACCCCTACTTCAATTCATGATGATTATCTGTTTCAAACTCCATGCCGAACTAGGTCAACAACTAGGAAAGTAGAGGAATAGCGGAAGAAAGAAGAAAAAGGGAATGAAAAGGTTAGGGCTGAGATGTGTGAGACGAAAAAACCTAGCCCTAGCCCAAACAAACAAAAAATCAAAGACACTGTTCCTCTTGCAGCAATAGAAACTAGGGAAACTCCTTCAACCAAGGCAAAGCCAGATGCACAAGATATTGGTGAGATGTTAAGAAAAATCCCCAAGATAGAGACAACAACTAGAAAAGAGGCAGTAGCCTCTAAGGAAGAAGCACATGATGAAGGGGAGAGTACATTTGAAGAGAAAGCATTTGAGGAATATGTAGAAACAGGGTTGGATAGACTAGCTACCATTGTAGAACAAGCAGGAGAAGAAGAAGTACCACATCAAGAGAAGAACAAACCCCTTCAATAGGAATTTGAGCAACCACCAGTACCGCCATTGGAACATGTTGCCAAAAAGTTTTTGGTAGGTATTCATAGACCCCTACATTTTCATGGAATAGTGTAGTGTTGAAATTGTTGGATGAGATAGAAAAGAGGGATGAAGAAAACCTTAGGTTGAAGAAACAAATTGAGAAAAAGGATGAGGAGATAGTTAAACTAAAGAAACAAGTGGATGATGTGGTAGAGTTAGTGCCACAATTAATGGAATGCATAACCCCTCTAAGGGTTTACATATTACATTTAAAGGAGAGGTATCTTAGTTTCTGATTTTCTAGGATAATTATAGGATTAAATCCTCCCATCAAAACCCCTAAGGAATTATTTCAAGCCTACCAAGAATATCCAATAGAGAGTAAGAACATACTTTGTGAATTATGCCTACATAATTATGCTGCCCCAGATGACCATCAATGGAAACCAATGATGTATATTGGATATATCCATTTGAGGGCATTTATGTCCTAGATTCAGAATGAAAATAGTTGGGGTGAGTAGTTCAGAGATTACAAAGAAAAGGAATTATAAGAACCCTTGCCTCTCATGGCTGAATCTCATAATCCTAAAGCAATGTTTTATGATTGGTACTGAGTTATGTACATTCCAGAGCTTAATGATAAAGCGTTTCCTCTATAGGAAGAAGCCTATAGAGAATATGAAAAAGTGGAGGACACTATAGGAAGAACAGTAGCAAGGCACCTTTCATAGAGATGGAATAGCTTGACTGATCAACTAAGGCAAGCTGAGCCACATTCACTATAGAATTATGCTGCAACACAAAGGAGATATTCTAGATATATACAGCTTGGTAGAACATAAAAGGTGTACTAGTTCCCATTAATATTCTAACCACCCATGTTATTGTGGGCAGTGCCAGACTACAGGTACTATCAGTATGATATAGCAGAAGAAAGGCCAAGGTGGAATAGATTGGAACATAGGCATGGATTTTATTGGGATCCTGATTCAGAGGGTGCAAAACATGTTGTAGGACAGTTGGTAGTTGGTGATATGAGAACCCTGACTAGGCTAAGGAACAATGTTGCTGGAGGACCAACAAGACTTTAGGTTTAGGGGAATGATGAGGCAAGTTTATGGTCCTATTTTCTAAGGATTTATTATGATGTCCATGATAATACTTTAGATTTTGATATTGTGATGACACTATTTACTGTGTTGTTCTGTTAGAAACTATTATCTATCAGGCTTAAGTTTGACCTTGAAATAACTCATGATATTAATGCATATGCTATGTAATTATCTATTAAATTTGCATGTGTTGAAAAGAATGTTGTTTTCAGATGATTTGGTAAATGTAGATTCTTTGTATGTGCTAACGTGTTTTGTAGATCTGTACCAAGAAAGTGGTGTTATGATAAAGCTTGCAACAAGGAGCATAACTCTTACCAGCTGGCTGATTGTTGAAGAAGTCAAGAAGTAATCAACATAGTGGAGATTTCTCTAATTAATGCTATATCTACCTTCTTTATTAATTATGTAGAATCAATTAAGTTGATTTAGTGGCATGCTGCACTATATCTTTGCTGAGGAAGTCCTATTTGACTTGGCTAAGTGCGTGCATGATCTTTCCTTTCCTCTTTTCATGATTTCAATAAATGGCACCCTCCTAATGTTGTGGAGCTGGTCGACCAGTTAGTTAGGATTAGTTGGTAGTTTTTCTTTCTATAAATAATGCTCAAGTGATCTCTTGAAAAAGTTGATCTCTGATGTTGTATGTTTACTTTTAGCTCTGAAATATAGTTTAAGAACATGCTGTCATATTCTATGTATTTCTATTTTAATGAATAAGATGATATTATGAGATTCCAACACTTGTGTTAATCTTGGAAGTCTCACTCAAGAGGGACTACTTGGTGAGAACTTTGTTCAGTTAGTTTAGTAGTTCTTTTTAATTCAGTTGTTAGTATTGTATACACATAAAATTGGCTTTGAGTAATTAAATAAATATTTTATATTTATTTAATGATTAATCCTCTATTAAATAATTAATTTGAAAAGAATCATTTATTTAATTCATGAGTATTTAATATTTTTCTATTAATTAATTGAGTTGAAACATTTAATTAATTAATCCATCATCCCCCTTTCTTCTAAGCCAAATAATTAAATATTTAATATTTAATTATCATTCCTTATCCTATTTGTGCACTATTCACTATCCTATAGTTCCATTATTAAATAATTTCATAACTATTTTATTACCACTTTTCAACTCACCCTTCATCTCCACCTTTGCTAACTCATCCATCATGCGGCTAATTTAAATCAATAAAATTAAATAAAAAATAAATTATTTATGAGCCACTTATCTCCAACTCCCATATTCATGAATGAAATGTGTACATGCACATAATCTTTGAAACCTCCCTATTTTTGCTCCAACACTCCTATATTCTTGGAGGAGGTTTTGTCCACCTAACCCTAGTTCATTTACACTTGTCCCTCTATCCCTAAATATTCTCCAACTAATCCTAGATTCTCTCAGTCCTCCCCTCAATCAAGGTGAGATGAGTGACACTTGTCTTCTCCTTCCCCCTTTCGCTCAACCTTCAGCCTCTTGCTCATAGCCATTTGAAAAGAAAGATTTAATCATGACCATTGATCTCTGCCACCTAAGCTTATGCACTAAAAAATCTATAAATAGAGGAGTTCTAGTGCATTTTGATCCCAATGTCCAATAGTCTAAGTTAACTAGGAATATTAATCTTTGCATCCGTGAGTTCATTTGTCTAAGCATTTTAGAGTTTTTGAGAAAATTAGCATAAATCATTTTCATAGCATAGATTTTGCATATCATCTATCTGTCCATTCCACACTTGCCATCTTGGAAGCTACCAGTGCTTGTTTGAGAGCAAATTATCTGCAACCAAGAACAATGGGGTTAGGACACAATGAGACATAATCCATGAAGGTATAATTTGTTTTATTTACTTTATTTCATGTTGTTTCATTAGTTGAAGCTTGAGTTCCTGTAGCTTTTATTTTTAATGATGGACTAACAAGTTGCAGGTCAATTTTTGAGATGAAAACTTAAGTCGACACAATTTTTGTGCCCACCACGGGGCTCAGGCCTCACACATCTCCTTCTAATATCCTGTTTAATTATCATAAGAACTAAATGAATTAATGCATTTGTAAGCCAGTTTCACACCTCTGTGCAATTTGACAACACATTTACTCCATAGGTTAGCACTTATATTGCATAGATTAACACATTTATCACTCACGTTAGTGCTTTTACTACATAAGTTAACACATTTATCACTCAGGTTAGCACTTATGTTTTTGAAATCACACATTTATTACACAGGTCAACACATATATTCAATAGGTTAGTTCTTATGTTTTGCAGGGTAGCGCTTTTGTTTTGCAAGATAGCACATTTATTGTTTTAGCACTTTCATTATGACTATCTGCAAATTTTGAAATTTTACAATCTGTCAACTAACAAATCTTTGCAGGTTCGACTGTCCAAGACTCATTTTTTGCAAACTACTGACTTGTGTGCATGCAGGGTTTTATTTTGAACAATTTTTATGCATTTTCTCACTTAGTCTAACTAGGAGTTCTTTCGGAAAGTAAAAGATCATACATCTTTCATCTAGCTTAACTAAGGGGTTAATGAACAACATGCAAACTTGCATTGTGTGTTTTCAATAAGGTAGTTACACATAGATGATTTAAAGGTTAAAAATAATCATTGTCTACCATGTTTGCTTAAAAGTAGTAGGTGAGTATGCTCTCACCCTAATACGGCGATCAGAAATCTAGACCTTCTTTTATCTTATTTGTTACCTTTAGAGGGTCTGCCTTCCTGAGCTTCCTTGAGGGGGCCAGTGAGAGGGGAACAACCCAAGTGGAAACAGGCTAATACCGAGTCCTTCCAATCCACTTTAAATAAATCATGTCTATGATGAAAGTCATTGGAAACATGTGTTGATTAGTTCATACCGACACTATGTTTCCCCATAAACCCTATAGAGCGCAACCTCTATAGGATGGGAACCTTCTGTATTTATAGAGTGTAATAAGTGTTGCATGTATGGTTACATGACCACAAGCCCTTACTAAAAACCATCTTGTCTAGTTTCCAAAAACCTTCTAATTATTAGCACAGGAGATCGGACCTTTGAAGCGGATCACACACATACGGTTCCTAGTAGAGATATGCAGTTTGCCATGGGGAGTTTTCATGGAAACTAGTGCTTGGCTGCCCTAGAGAAGTGAGTGCCGAGGGTGAAGCCAGTGGGGTCAAGCACCTATATATCCATTTTGAATAGCGTAGCCTTAGGGGAAACCCCACGTGAGATTCAACAATTATTATCTCGACCTACCATAGGACTTGTACTTTCTTGTGCACTTTGATTTTCCAAACATTATGTCTTTTGTGTCTACAAAATGTTCTCAAACTGGTCAAAAACTTGAAAAATCATCATCTTGAAATGAGTCAAAAATCCCTTTTATAGTGAAGAGCAACACTTTTGCACATTAGGATAGTGCTTTTACTCAATAGTACAACACATTTGAATCATAGGATCACACATTTGCTAAATGGGACAACGCTTTTGCAATAGAAATGACACATTCACACCCTAGGTTCACGTTTTTACAACTACAGAGTAGTGCTTTCACTCAACAAAATAGTGCATTTATTGCATAAGACAACTCTTTTATTCAACAAGATAGTGCATCTGCTTCATTGCATCTATAACAGTGAGCATTTACCCATACTAGAGCAAAATTTCAACATCAGCTTCAGATACCCTTTTTTTGTTGGCATTATGTGAACCGACATGAGCCTTATGTGAACCGGCATGAAGACATAATGATATTGTATGTTGTCATTGATGTCAATATGGGACATAGTGTGAACTGGCACATGTGATAAGTGAAGAGAGAGGAACCGACATATGTGTGAACTGGTTTATATGCCAAAGTGAAGCGGCATATTTGTTCAAGGTGAACCGGCATGTGGTTATGGGAACTAGCATGAAGTTATGGGAACTAGCACATGGAAGCACTGTATGACTACCGGTTGGTAGGCAGCTTCCACTTCAGAGTTTCTGGTTGGAGTACCTCAAGTCTGTGTGACTCAATCGGTGATCTTTGTGTGATGAGTTAGCAGTATGATGGAGGACAGCACGTAAGCTCTGTGTGCGTGAAGGATCTTGCATGAAGATGACTATTCCTATCTACCTCGGGAATGTGCGAAGTCTGTCAAATGGTGATAACGCGTGATGGGTTATCAGCCGCCATGAAAATGGTGGATAATGGATGATGGAGAATGTCTTGAGATCGATTCAAGATTGTTGCATTTAATGCAGCATGATTCAACGGTCAGGATCGAACTGAATGAATTGCTTAACCTAACAAGTTTAGGGTTTAGGGTTTTTGCTACCGACCTGTATGTCTCCTATAAGGTCGATGTTGGGTTTCTTTCTGAGGTTGTTGGCAAAAGTTGTGAGTGTGTATCCAAGGAAAGTGATACGTGATTATTGCCAGACCAAAGGAGAGAAGAGATACCTACAAAGTGGATGTGTAGAAGGAAAAGAGGAGCCTAAATGGATCTACATTATCATTAAGTGCTGTTAATAGATCATTGTAATACCTGTTGATCTCTAACCACTTCAACAGTTGTAAAATCCCCTAACAGTGTAGCCTTAACTAACTTGATTCAAAATCCCTTAAATCGGGTGGTCTTAACCGGCTTGTTTCAAATCCCTTAACCGGGTAACTCGAGGCTAATGAGTTCTGAGAAGCTAGAGAAGCTTAGGAGATCCTTTCAGCTATTGAGTTATTGAAATCCTCTAACAAGGTGACCCTACTGGGTTTAACCCTTAACTGGGTATCCCTTAACTGGGTGATCCTTAACAAGATTGGTTCTTACCAGAACCTATTGTAATGTCCTTAGCCGGACAAGGCTCCTAACAGAGTAGACTTCTAAAGAGTTCAAAAAGTAGCTTGTGGGTATTCATCCCCAATGTGGTTTTTCCTAGTTGGGTTTCCACGTGAAAATTATGTGTGTCATGTGAAATGCTTTTGTCTTGTGATGCTTTGTTTTATCTGTTAAGCACTTGAAGGTTCTATGTTTTATGCCTGTCTATAAAACATATTGAACTCATTGTTGTGAAGATCTGATGGTCAAGTTTACTGGTTTATGCATGAGAATATAATTATATTGTAGTATTGAGTTAAGAGGAAAGCTTATTAAGTGACTAGTTCATGACTGATTGAGCTATACTGGATGTTACCGGTTGCACTCTGTTTTATCGGTATCCTTGTTTATCAGTCATTTGGGGTATTTGCTGTCAAACCTATTTTTGACTATATTTGTGTTTGTACTGATTCACGCCCCCCCCCTCTCAGTACCGGTTTGGTACTAGTGGTTCATCATTGAGTTATCAATTGGTATCAGAGCACTCTAGGTCCTTTGTGTTGTAAGCTTAACCGCTTGAGGAAAAGATCCTAGTCTAATGATGAAGAGGGAAGGTCCAAAGTTTAACAAGGAAAATTTTGGTATATGGAAAGATAGGATGAAGATATTCATCAAAAGCATGGGTGTTCAACACTGGAGTTATGTTGAAAATGTATATGTTGTTCCTACCAATACTCTCACCGATGACCAAAAGAGAGAGATACAAGAAAATGTACAAGTCATGGAAGCCCTCATCAGTAGTCTATCTGACATTGAGTTTATTGATGTTCAGGAAAAGGCATATCCCAAAGAGGTATGGGATGCTCTTGAAAATATCTATAGTGGTGATGAGCATGTAAAACAGGCTAAGGAAGAGAGCTTGAGAGGAAAGTTTGAAGATATGTGAATGGTTGAAGGAGAGACCATTCAGCAGTATGGAATAAGAATCAAAACAGTTGTTGGAGAAATAAAGAGTGCATGTGGCAAAATAGAAGATTCCACTATGGTAAGTAAAGTCCTAAGATCCCTGTTGCTCGTCTATGCAATAAGGGTTGCTGCTATTTAGGAGCTGAGATCAATAGACAAGTCTAAGGCGTCCTTGGACTCCATCATAGCCAAGTTGATAGCCTATGAGCTGAATAGTTTTGATGGTAGTGTTCAAAAGACAAAATCAGCTTTTAAAGCTTCTGCTATACCATCCAGAAAAGGAAAAGAGGCTAGCACTAGTGGGGAACCTAATCAGAATAGAGAAATGAAGGATGAAGAGTTTCTGATGGAATTTGAAGCTCTTCTTGCCAGGAGATTTCCAAAAGGGACCAGTAAATACAAGGGTAAGCTTCCTTTGAAATGTTTCTCCTGTAACTGGATAGGACATATTGCTATGAACTATCCTAATAGTGACAATAAGGATAAATCGGAAAGGTTCAAGAAATTCAAAGGAGGAAACTAGAGAAATTGTTTTGTGGCAGTTGATGAAGGTGTCACAGACGAGGAATCAAAAGATGAAGAGAATGAAGACATTGTGTTTGTTACTGTAAAGGAAGATGCGGCAGACAAGAAGGCTCTTGTCTCCCGGTTTGATGATTCCAATGAGTGGATCATTGACAGTGGCTGTTCTCACCATATGACTGGTGTCCGGAGCAAGTTTCTATCCTTAGAGGAGTATGATGGTGGTGTGGTTCACTTTGGCAATAATGCACCATGCATGGTCAAAGGCAGAGGGTCCATCTCTTTGAATGGAAAGAGTAGTGCTGACAATGTGTACTGGGTTGATGGTCTTAGACACAACCTTCTAAGTGTTGCCCAGCTAAATGACAGTGGTCTCACTCTGCAATTCAAGAATGGAGTTTGCAAAATCAAAGGTAAAGATGGTAAATCAGTAGCCACTGGCATACAGACTAAAGGTAACCTATTTCATCTGAATGCAAATATAAGTACATGTCTTATGGCTAAGCTTGATGATAGTTGGATATGGCATAGGAGATTCTGCCATGTGAACTTTGATAACATTGTGAAGGCTAGTAAGATCAAGGCAGTTAGAGGGTTGTCGGTGCTGAGCAAATTGGATAATACCTTGTGTAGAGAATGTCAATTGGGGAAAATGTCTTCCTCAACCTTTAAAGGTAAATCTTTCACTGCTGACAACTTGCTTGATCTTGTGCATACTGATTTATGTGGTCCTATGAAAACTAGAAGTGTGCAGGGTGATAGGTACTTCGTGATTCTCACTGATGACTACTCAAGAATGATGTGGGTCACATTCTTCTAAGACAAGTCTAAATCTTTAGGGAAATTCAAAGCTTTCAGAGCATTAGTGGAGAAGGAAAGTGGTAAAAGGATCAAATGTCTCAGAACTGCTAAAGGAGGGGAATTCACTTCCAGTGAATTCAACAAGTATTGTGAAGAAATTGGCATCAAGAGACAGCTGTCTGCCCCCCGGACTCCATAGAAAAATGGCCTAGCAGAGAGGAATAACCGGACTGTGGTTGAAGTAGCTAGAACCATGTTGATCCAAGGAAAGGTTGCTCACACCTTTTGGAGAGAAGCGGCAAGCACTGCAGTCTACACTATGAACCGAGTACTCATCAAAAAGGGTAAGGACAAAACTCCTTATGAGTATTGGACTGGTAAGACACCTGTGGTTAACTACTTTAAGGTATTTGGTAGCAAATGTTACATCAAGAGGAGTGAACACCAAGGTAAATTTGAAGCTAAATGTGATGAGGGAATATTTCTAGGATATTCCACCAAGAGTAAAGCTTTCAAGTGCTACAACAATAGGACTTAGAGAATTATGGAAATCATCAATGTAAGAGTTGATGAATCCTCTAAGAAGACTAAGGAAACTGGCAGTGAGCAAGCTGTTAATGAACCAGTTGCAACCTTCTGGGAACCAGTTGTCAGTCAACCGAGTACCAGTAACAGTGTTCCTGAACCAGTGAATGCTGATACTGATGAAGAAGAAAAGCAAGAAGAACCAGTTAGGACCATTCCTTGGTATGTCAAGTTGAATCATGATCCCAAGAAGATCATAGGTGATAAGGATGCAGGAATCCTTACCAGAAGAAAGATCAGAGAAAACTCATTTATGATCTCTGAATTTGAGCCTAAGTCATTCAAAGAGGCTCATAAAGATGAAGACTGGATCAAGGCAATGGAAGAAGAACTTGACCAGATAGAGAAAAATGGTACATGGTCCTTGGTACCCAGACCAGAACATAAAAATGTCATTGGCACCAAATGGGTGTTCAGAAATAAGTTGAATGAGGATGGCGAAAATGATTAGGACTAAAGCCAAACTGGTATGCAAAGGATATGCTCAAGAAGAAGTTGAAGACTATGGGGAAACCTTTGCTCCTGTAGCCAGATTGGAAGGAGTTCATATGCTTCTTGCATATGCAGCTTTTAAGAGATTCAAGGTATATCAAATGGATGTAAAATCTGCATTCCTAAATGGTGTACTTGAAGAGGAGGTGTATATTGAGCAACCAGATGGGTTTACCCTATTTGAAGATAGTGACATGGTATGTAGGCTACATAAAGCATTATATGGTCTAAAGCAAGCACCTAGGGCATGGTATGAGCACCTACATTCCCATCTTGTGAAGATTGGATTTGAGAGAACAAGTGAAGATAGCAATATCTACTTGAAGTCTGAAGGAGATCAGATTCTGATCTGTGAAGTTTTTGTTGATGGCATCATCTTTGGTGGAGATGACAAGATGAGTCATGAGTTTGCTGATGAGATGAAGAAAGAGTTTGAGATGTCACTCATAGGGGAGATTAAATTCTTCATTGGACTACAGATCCAGCAGATGAAAGATGGAATCTTCATCACTTAGTCCAAATATGTCAAAGAGGTGTTGAAGACTTTTGGCATGGAAGATAGCAAACTGGTTGGTACACCGATGGTGACCGGTTGCAAATTGACAAAGGAGGATGATTCTGTACTGGTTGATGAGAAGGAATACCGATCAATGATTGGTAAGTTGCATTATGTAGTGCATAGAAGACCGGATATTGCACATGCAGTTGGCATCACTGCAAGGTTCCATAAGAGTCCAAGAGAGTCTCACTTGAGTGCAGTCAAGCGGATTCTTAGGTATCTGAAGGGAACAGTTGACTATGGATTGTGGTACCCATACATCAATAATTTCAATCTGAAAGTATTCACAGATGCTGATTGGGCTGGTAATGTGGATGATCGGAAGAGCACAACTGGTGGTGCATTCTTTCTCGGTGGTAGACTAGTCTCATGGATGAGTAAAAAGCAGAGTTGCATCTCTCAGTCTACAGCAGAAGCAGAGTATGTTGCAACTTTCATGAACTGCACTCAGACAATCTTGATGAAGCATGTACTGGAAGGCTTCAAGATCCCTGTATCTAAACTGGTAAGTATATTCTGTGATAACACAAGTGCTATAAATATATCAAAGAATCCAGTTTTATATTCTAGAATCAAGCATTTTGAGCTTAAGTATCATTTCTGAGGGAAAAGGTTCAGAATAAAGAGATTGCACTGGAGCATGTGTCCAGTAAGGAGCAGTTAGCAGACATATTCACCAAGCCTCTCCCAAAGACAACATTTGTGCATTTGAGAGGTGAATTAGGGGTATTGCCCCTTTAGGAGGTGAACTAAAAATGATTGTTCCACATCAGTCAGGTACTGGAAAGACAAAGTTTTGGTTGATTGGTGTGTTGAAGGATGCTACTCCTTAGGGGGAGCAGCATGATGAAACAGTGATGACTGTACCTCCACTTTGGCATTGTTGTCAAAGGGGGAGAAGGAGTGAAGCGAAAAGATATCTACAACAAATGGGGAGAAGATGTGAAGTAGAGAAGATATCTTTTGTATATTGCCATCAATGCCAAAGGGGGAGATTGTTGGCATTATGTGAACCGACATGAGCCTTATGTGAACTAGCATGAAGACATAATGATGTTGTATGTTGTCATTGATGTCAATATGGGACATAGTGTGAACCAGCACATGTGATAAGTGAAGAGAGAGGAACCGGCATATGTGTGAACCTGTTTATATGCCAAAGTGAAGTGGCATATTTGTTCAAGGTGAACTGGCATGTGGTAATGGGAACCGGCATGAAGTTATGGGAATTGGCACATGGAAGCACTGTATGACTACCCGTTGGTAGGCAGCTTCCACTTCGGGGTTTCTGGTTGGAGTACCTCAAGTCTATGTGACTCAATCAGTGATCTTTGTGTGATGAGTTAGCAGTATGATGGAGGACAGATCATGTTGCCACGTAAGCTCTGTGTGCGTGAAGGATCTTGCATGAAGATGACTATTCCTATCTACCTTAGGAATGTGTGAAGTCTGTCAAACGGTGATAACGTGTGATGGGTTATCAACCACCATGAAAATGGTGGATAATGGATGATGGAGAATGTCTTGAGATCGATTCAAGATTGTTGCATTTAATGTAGCATGATTCAACAGTCAGGATCGAACCGTTTGAATTGCTTAACCTAACAGGTTTAGGGTTTAGGGTTTTTGCTACCGACCTGTATATCTCCTATAAGGTTGATGTTGGGTTTCTTTCTGATGTTGTTGGCAAAATTTGTGAGTGTGTATCCAAGGAAAGTGATACATGATTCTTGCCAGACCAAAGGAGAGAAGAGATACCTGCAAAGTGAAAGTGCAGAAGGAAAAGAGGAGCCTAAACGGATCTGCATTAGCATTAAGTGCTGTTAATAGATCATTGTAATACTTGTTGATCTCTAACCACTTCAATAGTTGTAAAATCCCCTAACAGGGTAGCCTTAACTGGCTTGATTCAAAATCCCTTAAATCGGGTGGTCTTAACCAGCTTGTTTCAAATCCCTTAACCGGGTAACTCGAGGCTAATGAGTTTTGAGAAGATAGAGAAGCTTAGGAGATCCTTTCAGCTTTTGAGTTATTTAAATCCTCTAACAAGGTGACCCTACTAGGTTTAACCCTTAACCGGGTATCCCTTAACCGGGTGATCCTTAACAGGATCGGTTCTTACCAGAACCTATTGTAATGTCCTTAACCGGACAAGGCTCCTAATAGAGCAGACTTCTAAAGAGTTCAAAAAGAATCTTGTGGGTATTCATCCCCAACGTGGTTTTTCCCAGTTGGGTTTCCACGTGAAAATTATGTGTGTCATGTGAAATGCTTCTGTCTTGTGATGCTTTGTTTTATCTATTAAGCACATGAAGGTTCTATGTTTTATGCCTGTCTATAAAACATATTGAACTCATTGTTGTGAAGATCTGATGGTCAAGTTTACTGGTTAATGCATGAGAATATAATGATACTATAGTATTGAGTTAAGAGGAAAGCTTATTGAGTGACCGGTTCATGATTGATTGAGCTATATTGGATGTTATTGGTTGCACTCTGTTTTACCGGTATCCCTGTTTATCAGTCATTTGGGGTATTTGCTGTCAAACCAGTTTTTGACTGTATTTGTGTTTGTACTGATTCACCCCCCCCCCTCTCAGTATCAGTTTGGTACTAGTGGTTCATCATTGAGTTATCATTTTTGAGGAGATTCATTTTCAACTATCACATATTTTCAAACTAGTTAAACAATTAGGTTTATCAATCAAATAGGTCATTTCCATAGGTTTTCATAAGCGTAAACATTCAACAAGTTATTGGTTCAAATATCTCAAGTGCAAAATTGCAATCATCATCAGTTTCTTATCAAGATACATCAAATCCTTTATCATGAAACTAGTTCATATCAATCTTTATTCATTATCATGGATATATTGTTCCTATTTGGACCTAGGTTATATGAAAATCAAAATTGCACTCACTTTGGAATCAAACAACTTGTAAAACATTATATGCTTATATGACTTTTCGATATCGCCTCAAGAAAAGAAAACCAAGTTGGAAGGCTATCGTGAAGAAGAGGAGATTCTTACACATCAACCATAAACTCTTGTTAAAACATAGAACATTCCTACACCATTTTTCATTGCTATCTACATGGTTACATAACAGAGTTTGACGAAGAAACTTTACAAGCACGTGCTTTTCAACAAAGAGACGCCTTATCTCAATGCACTAATAAGGGTGGTAAAATCAACTTAGCTTATCTTTCTAAACCAGTGATCATCTATTGAGTTATATCTATAAAATCAAAACTTGCGAAGTTTCAAGTCAATTGTATGCCAGTTTGGACCAGAGATCAATATGAGCAATTGAGAAGACAAAAAAAATAAATGAAAGAGGAAAATCCAATGTTTCATCAATTTGGATACACAGATGTTGATGAAGAGGCAATCGATAATACCATTAGAGACCTTGAACAAGATTCCAGATTTGACAAACTAATGGAAAAACTCTTGGAAAAACAAAAACATAAGTATATCCTAATGTGGGCAAATTCAGGAGCAAAATTGCCACAAGGTTTTAACATGGAAAGTTTGAGACAAGATGAGGAAACAAGTCATAATCAAAACACTGATGATCACAATGATGATGACTTGAATCAGGTAAACCATGAAGAAACAAAAAGAGAGATAAGAAACAAGAGGAGAAAGAACAAGAAGAGACCATGATGATACAAGGAACCAAGATGAAATAAGAAGGGAGCAAAGTGATAGGAGAACTTATAAGGATGCAAGAAGAACCCGTGCTGATAATCCTCTATTAACTCTCACTCAACAAATGCAAATTTTGCAACAACAAATATAGGTTATACAGAATGGAACAAGTTCCAAGAAATATTCATTGGAGGACATCTATCCATATCCTTTTGACAAGAATTTAAACATGATACCATTCCCAGAACATTGTGAAATTCAAAATGCGATAAATATGATGGGTAATATGATCCTCAATATCATACTAGGGAATTTTTCACTATGAGTATGGAGTTTACACACAATGAAACTTACCTGATGTATTTATTTCCTATAATTTTAAGCGGGCAATCAATGGAATGGTTCTCAAGATTGCCATCTGGGATTAAATCTTTTGAAGAGCTTGTGAACAGATTCATCACACAATACTCCTACAAAATAAGAAATGATATAACAATGATAGACCTATGCAATATGAAACAAAATAATGGTGAACCTTTCATGGTTTTTCTACAATGATGGAGACAATTATTTAATAGGTATCTAATAGATGTACCAAATCAAGAGAAAATGGACATATTCATTGATAATCTAAAAAGGAAAATGAGTTATCATCTTAAATTTTAATGTCCTCCTAGTTTTTTGAAAATGATTGAAAATGCTCTAAAGATAGAGGATGCAATGGTAAAGAAAGGAGAGTTAAAACTCTACAACAATTCCTATAACAACAATCACAACAACAACAACAATGGTAACAATAACAATGACAAATCTAAATTCTAGTCAAAGAATATAAACGTTACCAATGGAGGAAATGATGATAACAATGCTACCAAACAACAACCAATCTTTAACTTATCATGTCAAGCACCAAACAACAACAATCAAGAGAATAGAAAAACAAAGTCTTTCTTCTCCAATCCCCATAGGAAATTCACAAACATTGAGGAACCATTGGAATCGGCTTTAAAGACTCTTCTTGTGAATAAATTGATTACCTTACTAGAAGAAAGAAATTATGAGCCTGAAATCAAACTGAGTTAGTGGAATGACAATCATTTTTGCAACTATCATCAAAACAAAGGACATCGAACCAATTATTGTCAAAGATTAAAGCACCTTATTCAAGACTTAATT
The DNA here is from genome assembly GCF_030272615.1 of Cryptomeria japonica. Classification (NCBI taxonomy): domain Eukaryota; kingdom Viridiplantae; phylum Streptophyta; class Pinopsida; order Cupressales; family Cupressaceae; genus Cryptomeria; species Cryptomeria japonica. Next base: position 466,010,460 of record NC_081411.1, on the reverse strand, counting down.
GGTATTGAAACTATCACAGTGGATGGTCATAATATTAATGAAACACATCTAGCATTCAAAACTCCACTCCCAAATTATGAAAAAGGTGAATAATCCAACCCAAAGGATGACAAGGCAAAAGCCAAGATAAACTATACTTACACATATGATGATGTGGTAAATGTCATCATTGTCAAAGACAAAACACCTTCAGAACTGATCAACGCCATTACTAGAAGCAAAGCAAAGGTTAAATTTTTGGGTACAATAAATGAATCAACATCCACTTCGAGACAATACAACCTAGTGAAACAATTACAAAAGATACCCACCCAAATATCAATTTTGGAGCTCCTAAAAGTTTCTTCTATGCATAAGGAAATATTGGAGAGATCTCTAGCAGAAAAAATGGTCTCAAAAGACCTGGATGTGGATAAATTCCAAAACATGGTGGGACACCTCATAGACCCTCATTATTTATCATTTTTTGAAAATGATGAGACATCCTTACAACACCCTCACAATGCTCCCCTACATATCGAAGTCACTATTCATACAACCCGTGTCAAATGCATACTCATAGATGGTGGAGCTGGCTTGAATATTTGTGCATTAAGTTTAATAAAGGCTTTGGAATATTTAGAGAATGCAGTGGATCCAAAGAATAAAATAGCTATCAAAGCCTATGATGAGGAAGAGCATTCTTCTAAAGGGACTGTGGTGTTTCCAATCAAAATAGGACCAATAGAAAGAGATACACTATGCCAGGTTCTAGATTTGAATCTATCTTATAACCTTCTTTTGGGAAGACCATGGATTCATGACGTGCAAGTAGTTCCTTCTACATACCATCAGTGTGTTAAGTTTCCTCATAACGGATAAGAAATCACTATATTAGTAGACTCCAGCCAATATTGCAATAATATAAAACTAGCGCAAGATGCAAGGGTTCCACATAATATAGAAGCAGTCTATCCCACCAAGGAAACTCAAGAAATATTATGGAAAAAATTTGGGAAAAAGATCAAACTAAATGATGAAGGAATGGGGAAGTACTCTTTGCATAACTCACCACTTTCACCTAAATCATATGGAAAACCTACAAATGCTCAACCACGGATCTAACATAAATCAATTGAAATGTTTGATGGAGCATTTGTTAGAGCTGGAACACTTTCAGAGGAAACTGAAGAGAAGGACATTCTTAGCTGGTTGTACAAAGATGAAAATGAAACTATAGCAACAACTGCAAAAGTCATTATTCCCATAAAGTAATATGGCAATGGTTACAAAATCATGCAAAGGATGGGATATGAAGGAAAATGACCAATTGGTAAGCGCCAAGAAGGTATTTCAGAACCCATTTGTCCTCACACACAATCTAAGAAAGATAAATCAGGACTTGGGTATCCTCAATCAAAACAAAAGAAGCACAATTATCAACACCCAAAATGGAGAAAGAAAGCAATTCCTAAAGAAGAATCATGGAAAGAAAAGATACATCAAGCAACAGAAACAATAAATAGAAAGTAGAAACAAGAAGAATATGAGAGACAACAGGAAGAGATTTCTATCACAAGAGAAGAAGAATATTACAAATAAGTCCAAAGAATACAAGAAAGCATGGAACCTGATCAAGATATTCCATAAATAGTAAAAGTACAGATGACAAAAATCACATAACTATTCTCATTGTATAACATTCCTGTCAGACATAGTGGTGTGATTCTAGACAATGATTCAGAGATAGATTCAAATGAGTATGAATGGGGTCCAGGCCCATTATCCAATGCATCAAGTAAAGAGAATAATGGGGAACAAACTATTGTTACAAGTGAAGACACACTTTCCATAAAATAGAGAAGAGTGTAGGAAAGAAGGTAAGAAGAAATCAGGATTAAGAGAAAAGAGGTATATCAAGACAACAAAGAAAAGAGAATGAGAAGAATCAAGAAGTGACAACACAGAGAACATAAAAAGTCAATAATCAATCATCAAAAGATCAACAAAATATCCGATTTATATCAAACATTGAGCAGGAAACACCAAGATATGGAAGAACTATAGAAGAACTAATAGAAAGTCAAGCAAGAATGGCTATTAGTCTAGAAGAACCTGAGTTTGAGAGAAGGCAGATGCTAGCAAAGAAAATAGTAACATAATCCTCAATGTCATGTGCACAAGTATGTCAACTTCAAGCGATAAATGAATCTAATGAAATTGACCCAGAGGGAACCTACGGTACCAAAGGTGTATGTGTTGATACACATTCATTTGAGGGACAAACATCAGATGGTGAGTCACTTGACAGTGAATCGCAAAATACCCATCCTGACTTTGTTAGAGCTAACTGGAGAGCACTTGGGAGAGATTATCCTCAAGAGAGTTCTATCTATGATATCACCTACTCAACATGAAATTATGACTATTACATCATGAACATTGAAATACTCAATGATGACGAAGACTATGACCTACCTATCCTTCATCCATAATTGATTGATTGGGAAAGCACTGAAAACCCTAAATTTAATATCTTTTCCATTGATCATGCCTAAGCCATATATCTTAATGCCATTGAACACATCACACCTAACATATCTTCCACGGGTGAATAAGGTAATGCTTCTTGTAGTTAGGAGGGTGCCAAATTGTCCATTCGCAAAATTGAAATAAAACAAGGACAAAGACATAGTGCTGAAAACTATTTTATGGAAACACTAGATCAGTCAAGAGAAAAAATAAAGGACATATCTAATGGTGAAAACCTCCTTGAGGCACCGAAAGATGGAAAGCTTGACAACCTCCCTGCATATTTTTAGGAGAGATCTGTCATATTAATAGAGCCGACAGAAGCAATAAACATTGGCACACCAAAGGATCCCAAGGTCCTTCATCCTGCTGCATCATTATCAGATGATGAAAAGAAGGACTACATAGAGTTCTTAAAACAAAAGCAAATAAATTTTTCTTGGTCCTATGTAGACATGCCAGGACTTGATCCAGATCTTATCATGCACCATCTCAATGTAGATCCAAAAGACAAACTAGTTAAGTAAAAGCTAAGGAAGATGCATCCACATGTTGCTCTCCTTGTCAAAATAGAGCTAAGTAAACCATTAGATGTGGGTTTCATAAGACCTGTAATTTATCCAGAGGATCTCAAGAATTTTACTAGTGTCAAAACTAGATGAAAGCATAAGAGTCTGCACTGATTTTAGATATTTGAACAAAGCATGTCCCAAAGATGATTTCCCACTGCCAAACATTGATATAATTGTAGATTTATCAATAGGTCATGAGATGTTTTCCTTAATGGATGGATTATTGGGGTACAATCAAATAAAAATCGCCGCTGAAGATCAAGATAATACATCATTCACTTGTGCATGGGGTACCTACTATTGGAATGTCATGCCATTTTGGCTTAAAAATGTAGGAGCAACTTATCAGAGAGCCATGCCAACAATTTTCCATGACATGATGCATACATTAATGGAAGACTATGTGGATGACATACTTTCAAAATATCATACAAGGAAAGAACACTTGAAGATCTTGGGAAAGATATTTGATAGGCTTGAACAATATCAGTTAAGATTGAACCCAAAGAAATGTGCATTCGGAGTTACCTCAGGAATTTTTTTTGGGTACATTATATCAGCTCGTGGAATCAAAGTAGACCCTGAAAATGATAAAGCTATCATGGAGATGGAGTCACCTAAGAACATAAGACATTTGCATTCTCTACAAGGGAGATTGCAGTCAATCAGAAGATTCATTTATCAACTAGCTAATAGATGTCATCCCTTCACTCACTTATTACACAAGAATGTTCCATTCAAATGGGATCATAAATATGAGGAAGCTTTCATGCAAATCAAGGAATATCTGACAAATCCTTCGGTAAGGTATCACCTATCAAAGGGAAACCATTGTTGCTTTACATCTCAGTGAAAAATGTTTCACTAGGAGCTCTCTTAGCACAACATGATGAAAAAGGAAAAGAAAGAGAAAATTATTACGTCAACAGAACACTTGTAGGCGATGAATTGAACTATACATCAGTTGAGAAGACATGCCTAGCAGTTGTATTTGCAACTCAAAAATTGTGACATTATATGCTAACTCATTATGTGAAATTGATAGAAAAAATAGATCCATTGAAGTATTTGCTAAGCAAGCCAACATTGAAAGGTAGATTGGCCAAATGGGTTATGATACTAAGTGAGTTTGACATAGAATATGTTGATTAGAAAGCTATAAAAGGACAAGTAATTGCTGATCAACTGGCTGAAGTACCCCTGTAAGATGAGATACCATTGCACATTGAATTTCCTGATGCTGACATTTTGATAGTTAGCACAAATTTTTGGGAGTTATACTTTGATGGCTCCTATACACAACATGGCTCAGGTGTAGGAATTTTGTTCATAACACCTTAAGGCCACATAATTCCAAAATCATATAGATTGCGATTCCCATGCACAAACAACACTATAGAGTATGAGGCATTGGTCATTGGGATCAAAATGACTATTGAATTGAACATCAAGGAATTACATATTTATGGAGATTCACAACTCATAATCAACTAGATAAATGATGATTATGAAACCAAGGATGACAAGCTGATGCCCTATAAAAAGCTGGTTGAAGATTTTAAAGAGCACTTTGAAGAAATATTATTCACTTAGATCCCAAGGAATGAGAGTAAAGTAGCAGATGAAATGGCTACAATAGCATCTCTTTTGCAGACCCAAGAGAATCAACAACATTACGAATTCCTGGTGGAGATATCTTGCATCTTACTATTGAGTCCCAAAACACCCACATCATTTTCCACATATCTAGAACCGACAAATCCTTATATATCGAAACTCATCGATACTTGAAGGAGAATATCCTTCCCCCAGACCTATCCCACAATCATAATTTTTTTTTAATTCGTCAGTCATCTTTCTATACTATCATTGCTAATACTTTATATAGACGAGGTCTAGATAGCACTCTAATGAGGTGTCTTGAACAAGAGGAATCTAAGAAAGTTCTCAATGAAGTCCACGAAGGTATTTGCAACACGCACTCAAGTGGCTTAACGTTTCCTAAGAAAATTATTCGATTGGGTTACTATTCACCTACTATGGAGAGTACATATGCTAAGAAATGCAAACAATGTTAGATCCATGGGAATCTCATCCATGCACCAACACAAGAACTACATCCTATGGCAGGATCATGGCCATTCTCTCAATGGGGACTTGACCTAGTGGGTAAGATAAATCCTTCATCTTCTAATGGACATAAGTTCATTTTGACTGCTATTGAGTATTTAACTTAATGGATTGAAGCAGTTCCTTTGACAAAGGTGATAGGAAAGAAAATATCATCATTTATCTTAGACTACATAATCTATTGCTATGGAGTCTCTATGACCATCATCACTAATAATGGGAGGCCATTTAAGAATCAAGACGTGAAGGAACTATGTGAGTGATTCCATATCCAACATAGATTTTTGACACAATATTACCCACAGGGAAATGGTCAAGCTGAGGCATCAAATAAAACAATCCTAAAGATCTTGAAGAAAATAGTAAATGAAGTTGGTAAAGACTAGCATGTTGAGCTAAATCCTGTTTTATGGGCATACCAAACTAGTATTCATACACCAATGGGGGCAAATCCATATTGCATTATGTATGGATCAGAAGAAATATTATCAGTAGAAGTAGAGATACCTTCTCTATGGGTGTCCTTGAAAGGTCTTATCCCAGAGGAATAACAAGGAGTCTCTAGGCTTCAAGAACTTGAATTGATTAAGGAACGTCGCCAAAATTCTTCAGATCACTTAAAATCATATCGTTAAAGGATGACGAGAAGCTACAATCACATGGTTAAGCCACAAATTTTTTATATTGGAGATCTAGTCCTAAGAGAAAATCCACCCAATCAACAAGATTGAGAAAAGAAAGGCAAATTTGAGCCAAACTGGTTGGGTCCCTTTGTCGTGGTAGCAACATACATATTATCTACACCAGAAGGTGATTGGTTCGATGAGCCTATCAATACTAGGAATCTAAAGAAATTCTATGGCTAAAAGTATCAGCAAAAAATACCAAAAAAAAAGCACAAAAAAACATAAAAAGTCTAAAAATCAGAAAAGTGGCAAAATCCCTAAAAAGCATAAAGAGAAAAATACAAAAAATAACAAAAACAGTAAAAAAAAATCAAATATATGAAAAATACTATAAATTTAGATGGTGAAAACCTAGTAAACAAACACTATCTGAAAATGGGTTCTTCCATCTATGAGATCGCTTTGCTCATCTATCCATCCTATCGTATCCATTAGCAGGAAATTTGCAGCTTATCAATAGTTATCAATCTTTGGCATACTTAGTGTAGTCACTATTTTGGATTTTATCGTAGTCAATCATATCTGCATCACATCCCACCATGGTTTGAATTATCCTTTTTATATCCATCATAAATTTTGTTTTCACTGGGGGCAAAATCCTTAAACCTTTTTCGAGGGAATCTTTAAAAGCTTCGAAAAATCCAGAAACATTCAAAAACTTAGAAAAACCAAAAACACCTAGCATTTTGGAAACTGATGATGAGCAACAAGGCAACGAAGATCAAGACATTTGTAACAACTGAATCATGAAACTAAGAATATAAAGATTCAACTAGAAAGTAATGAAGGATTATCAATGATCATTCAATCAAGATGATTATATCAGTTAATGACTATGAGAACATATGTATGACATACATGACTCAATATTTATATCTTGATTTTTAGTAATCATGTACCCTATGTAACTTGATGATGTCCATGACTATAGGGGCTATGATGGGGCATGATTATTTTCTTTGTTTACTATCTGTGGTTTATCTCTTAGTAATGTATGTAATCGTCTAAGGATATGATCGACAAAAGATAACAAAGGACGTACCGAGTCATGCATGAAAGGGGATAATCCTTGTTTGTTTTGCAAGAAATACTCAGGTCAACTTGGTTCATCATATCAAGTTTCTTGTATTAACTTGCTATATCAAAATCCATGTAAGACGTACTCAGGTCAACTTGAATCATTATGTCAACTTGCTTGTATTTTCTTACAACATTTTAAAAGCTCAATGATGAAATCAAGCACTGTTACAAGAAAGCATGCGAGAAATGGAAACATCATTTAAGTTAGGTCATTTTAGATTAGTGTCATTCACAATTGCATTATAAGAATTCATTGTCAGTTGCATTATAAGCATTTCATTTCATTTGAGATCAATGGTCGAAATAAAGATTGACTATATTTGGACAAACAAAAACAATTTGCACTGATCATATTAGGTTGCATTCAATTATTTAGGTTCATTTCATCATATGAGGTTTGCATGTTATCATAATCATCATTAATTAGGTACATTAATTTTAATTACATTAGTTTTAATAGAGTGTAATTTGCATTGATCATATCATTATTAGTTGCATTAGGTTCATTTATCATTATCATTTTCACATTTAGTTATCATTAGTTCCTATTATTACATCATTATTATCTCATCATCTAATCATCATTGGCATTTACATTATCATCTATAAACATCTTATTGTATCCAAATCATCAAATCAGGATCAAATGCATCTCATTAGTATCATTTCATCATTTCATCATCATATGCATGTACATCATGGAATAGAAATAAATATCCATTGCATAAGTCATCATTATAAGCATTTTCATATAGATCATTGTATTTAATTATTTAAGTTAAGCATCATAGAATCATTTTCATCATCATTTAAATCATAGAAACATCCTCATCATATAGATCATATAATTATAGGTAACATCATTTCATAAAGATCATCATCATATCATAGAGGCATATAGATCATTATAACATCATAAAATATAAATGAAAGAAAATATCATCATAACATCATCCATATAATCAATGCATATAGGTCATCATTATCATAGTAGCATGCATAATAAATAATGAATCAAAACATCATATAAAGTCCATGTTTGTATATCATCATAAACATAAAAAAAGTCCAAGTATCCAATGATATCACAAAGAAATAATCAATAAAATACAATGTCCCATGATACAAATCAAGTATCCAAAGATATAAATCAAGGGTGTCAAGTTCCACTGCCACCCGAATCTATTTGTCTTTGTGGAGGTGGATGAGAGGATCCACCAGATGGTCCTGATATTGTATCCCCATCTCTACCCCTCTAAGGAGGCCCCATAACCCCACCATTACTAGTATACATCATGCCTGGTAACGGGGTGGTCACATAGCTGCCTACTCTCTGTCTCTCTGAGACCAGGTCCTTATAAAATCTCTACCAATGCACAGTCTCCTTCCCAGCCTAGAATAATTCTCTGATAGTATTGGCTAAGAGTGTACCAAAACTAAGCTCCTATAAATGATCGAGTGTACCCTATACATCTTGGTATCTCCTCAATGATCTATCTCTCTCAAGGGTGAGAGCCCGTACCTACGCTCTCAGTTGATCAATCAACTCTCTGAGATCAACCATAGTCACAATTTGCATAGCTTCGTCACCACCCACCTCTTCTACCTCTCTACTAGCTAGAGTCTGACCCTATGTGGATCTCATGATCTATCGATGAATTAGTGGCACATGGTGCTCTGAATCCTCCTCCTCCTCATCCCAGCCTCCCTACGCTACTATGACCCCAGGATTTGGACGAATCTGACCAAAATCCCCCTCCCTTGACCTCTGTCCAATCGATCACCTCTGCCCAAACAAGGAGAAGGTAGTACCCTTGTTAATCCTATCCTACCATTGCATTTTCCTGTATCCCTCACTGCATCCCTCCCAACAAATTGACCTGCATCTCTACCTGCCATAGGAAATGGTCTCCCTATCCTGCCAATCTATCCAAAATGTCCTCCCTAGACTCTAGCCCTACCTCCTCTCGGTCCTCGCCTCCCTCCGCGACCATCACCACCCTCATCCCCATCATCTCCCCCAGCCTCTTGTGTAGCTTTGAGCTATCACCTCTATCTTCGCCTCCTCACAATAGGATCATCAGAATTTGACTCCTCACCTCCTGAGCTGGGAGGAGGGTCCACATGATTAGTAATAAAAGGGAATGGATGACTAAGAAGATACTGAGCATAATTAGCTATAATACCCACATCTAAAATATGAGGTCTCAAATCATAAGCAAGAATAAGAATAGCCAAAAAATCTGTATGCTATATCAAAAGACAAGAAAGGATCCCAATCTCGCTTATCCTTGTATGCTTGCAAATACATGGCCACACCAGAAGGCATATGCTAAATGATCCCAAACTATCTTAAAATATGACCAAATAACTGTCTCTCAATGATGAAAGGAGTACGCCCAATCACATATTTTCTCTGCAAGATCAATGGTAGCACACAACTATCCTCTAACCAAGGCTCATAATGTATGTATGGCCAAATAACTATATGGCCATTTGAAGGAATTGATTATGTGTTGCATTGATGTTTTGTCATTGATGTCAACACTAGCTATTTGGATGCTTTACTGGCACCCTTCTAGTTCTGGTAGGTCAAGTCGTTTCTGGTTGGTTTGGATCCAGCATGATTTGGTAGGCTCCGATATGGTTTGGTTATGAAATTGGATTATTCATGATACTCGTGTTCATATTCAGTAAGTTGGTTTTGTTATGGTGATCAGATGCTATCCTGTTGCTTGGAAGCTTGGCTTGGGGTTCCGGCGAGGGTTTCACCGATAGAGGTTTTGTTGAAGATCTTTGAAGATATGCATAAGTGGTGTTAATGCAATTTCTGGTGGAGTTTCAAGATGCTATTGGTGATCATGTTCAAGAATTGGTGGATGGAGATCATTGCTTTAGCGTGTGGACCTATATTGGGTCCCGGTTGATCGAGGTTATGGACCGACTTAATGTAACATGTGGATTGGACCTCTTGATGTGTTTCCAGGATATCTTATATGTTGGATATTGTTTGTTTGGTCTAAGGCCGACATGTTTTATAATTACGTAATTGGTTTATTGTTTGGTGGCCGACCTGATTATTTATGGTCAAGAGTTTGTATATATATGATGTAAGATCTCATTGTAGATCATCATGGGAATTAGATCATAGGTATAAGGTCAAGGAATGGGATATGGATGTGTAATATGCATATAATGTAATATCATTCATGCAAAGGATTTGGTCGATCATTGGAGATCAAATTGGGTTTATGTAAGAGGATTTATTCCTTTGGTATTGAGCTTAACCAAAATTGTACTCAGGCATAGGAGATGCTATCTTTGCAGTTCATTCCTTCTTCCGGATTGTAGTATGGATTTATATGTAGTCAGTGAGACTCCTTTTGTGATGAACAGTGCACTCTAGGCTATTGGCCTTCCTACAAGTGCAGGCCCCTCAATTGCAATTCACATACTTACTGCAGAAGTATTATCTGACTGTGGGTAGGCTTCCCATTGTGGTTTTTCCCTTTACCAGGTTTTCACTTATAAATCTTGGTGTCATATGGATGGTATTTATTCTATGATTATTGTTTATGCTTAATTGGTTTAATTGCTATTTTGGTATTTGGTTTAAGCATTCCGATATTAATGTTTTGGGTTTCGGTATAAAAAGTTTTAATTGCTAAATGTTTTGGTAATCTGTGACAACTGATTCACCCCACCCTCTTTGTTGTCTTCCGGTTATTTGAACTGTCTAACAATTGGTATCAGAGATTTGGTCCTCTCTATAGAAAGCTTAACCGCTTGAGGAAGATCCTATAGTGACTAACAATTCAAGTTCATCTAGTTCATCTGGAGCTATCTTTCAGAGAGATATTCCTAGGCTTGATGGAACAAATTACATAGTATGGAAGATTCAAATGGAGACAAATATCAGATTTATTGGTAAGGAGATTTGGGAGATCACAAAGAATGGTGTTACACCTCATAATATGGCATCTGACAATCCTCATCTGATAAACTTGGATAAGGAGCTTGAGAATGATTGTAGAGCAATAAAATCCCTCTTGTGTACACTTTTTGATCAACAAATAATGGGATTAACTGATAAATCATTTGGAAAGACTATGTAGGATAAGTTGGAGACTCTTAATGAAGGTGACCCTATGGTAAAGATTGCTAAAATTGATGGTTACTGGGTGAGATATGAAAACCTGAAGATGGAAGAAGATGAAAGGATTACTGTATTGATGAAAAGGGTAAATGAGATTGTTATGGGAATTCAATGCTGTGGTGAAACTCTGAGTGAAGATGAAATTGTTTCTAAAGTTTTGAGAGCCCTACCACTGCCTTACAAGATGAAGGATATTTCTATTATGAGTTGAGAACAATGGCTAATACATCTGTCAACAAAGATACCTTGGTTGGGAAATTATCTATTTTTTTTTGAGCTTGAAGAATTTGGACCTGCTGGAGCTATGAAGGCTGAACCTTCTTTTCATGCATCTGCATCAACAACTGGAAAGCAAGATTGGAAAGATTTATATGCAAAGGAATTGGATGATATGAAGAGAGAAGATGATGAGTTTGATAAATTTGAAGCACTATTTGCTAGAAGAGTACCTAAAGGACCGATAGGAAGTAAGTATGAAGGAAAAGCACCTTTTAAATGTTTTGCATATAATAAGATTGGTCATTCTGCATCTAGATGTCCTGAAAGGAATTCAAGATTTGAAGAAAGAGTTAGAAGATCATTTAAGCCTAACCCTTGATATCAGAACAAGTATAAGTACAAGAAAAACAAAGACAAATGATGCTACATAGTGGATGAGGAAGGCATTATTGATTCTGATGATGAACTGGTAGAAGACTTTGCTAGTGGTTCTGACAATGGGAAGGAATGGGTATTATTGGCTATCAAGGAAGATGTTCTGGCACTGGAAGAGAATGTACCTAAATATAAGGCACTTTTTGTGAAAATTGAAGACAAGGATGAATGGGTAATTGACAGTGGTTGTTCACATCATATGACTGGAGATAAAGGGAAGTTTCTATCTTTGAAAAAAATTGATGGCGGTCTTGTTAGATTTGGAGATGACAAAGCATGTATGATCAAAGGAAAATGAACTATATCATTGGATGGTAAGAACAATAGTGATAATGTTTATTATGTTGAAGGTTTGAGGCATAATATTTTGAGTGTAGGACAATTGGTAGATAAGGGATTTCAATTACAGTTAAAGGATGGAAAATGCAAAATCATTAATAGATCTAGTTTGGAGATTGCAATCGGTACACAAATAAAAGGTAATATATTTCATTTGAATTCCTATGTGAAGACAAGTTTGATTGCACAAATTGATGAGAGTTGGCTATGGCATAAAAGGCTGTGTCATGTGAATTTTGATTGCATTGTGAAGATCAATTCAACTAAGGCAGTTAGAGAAATACCTAAGATTGTGAAGCCCTATAATCTGATATGTAAAGAATGTCAAATGGGTAAATAGGTCAAAACCTCTTTTAGGAGTATACAAGATAAATCTAATGATGTTCTTGATCTTATTCATACTAATTTGTGTGGCCTTGCTAGAGTTAAAAGTTTTCAAGGTGATAGATATTTCAAACTAATCATTGATGATTATTCTAGAATGATGTGGGTTACTTTTCTAAGGGAAAAGTCTGAGGCATTTGAAAAGTTTAAAATATTTAAGGCTAAAGTGGAAATTGAGATAGGATTGAAGATTAAAATTTTGAGGTCAGATCATGGTGGAGAATTCACATCCGGTGAGTTTAATAACTTTTGTGAGAAGCATGGTATAAGAAGGCAATTTTCTGCTCCCCGGACACCTCATCAAAATGGAGTTGTGGAAAGGAAGAAGATAACTATCTTGGATGCTTCTAGAACAATGATGATGGAAGCTAGTCTACCTCATATATACTGGAGAGAAGTAGTGAGAACAACGGTTTATACATTCAACAAAGTACATATCAAAGGAGAAACCAATACGACACCTTATGAATTATGGTTTGGCAATACACCTACAGTTAAGTATTTCAAAATATTTGGTAGTAGATTTTATATCAGGAGAGATGATATCATTGGAAAATTTGATCCTAGATGTGATGAAGGCATATTTATTGATTATTCTAATGAAATCAAGGAATATAGATGTTATAACAAGAGATTGCAAAGAATTGTGGAGAGCGCTAATGTCAAGGTGGATGAGCTAAATAGAGGTCAAATCAAAGTTTATGAGAAGAAACCAGTAGTGGAAATGATTATATTTGAACTGATAGCACCTTTATCGGAATAGAGTGTTGAACCAGTTACTTCGGTAGTATTAGTAAATTCTATAGTAACTAAAGATCCATGAAGAGGAATAGAGAGTCAAAGGACTCCTAGGTATGAGAGTCTGAATCATTCAGAAGATCAGATCATTGGGGATAGGAACAATGGAGTAATGACAAGAAGAAGACCGGAAAATAATGAGGTATGTTTAATTTCTTAATTTGAACCAGTATCAGTAATTGAGGAATGTAAAGATGAATATTGGTTGAAAGCTATGGAAGAAGAATTAGATCATATTGAGAAGAATAACACATGGACTTTGGTTCCCTGGCCTAAAAATAAGAATGTTACTGGAACTAAATGTGTTTTTAGGAATAAATTCAATGAGGATGTTCAAGTTATAAAGAATAAGGCTAGATTGGTTTGTAAATTGAATGAGGATGTTCAAGTTGCACCTGTAGCTAGGATTGAAGCTGTAAGATTATTTCTAGCCTATGCTGCCCACAAAAACTACAAGGTTTATTAGATTGATATTAAGTGTGCATTTTTGAATAGGGATCTTGATGAGGAAGTTTATATTGAGAAACCTTATGGTTTTTCACTATCAGATGATACAAACATGGTTTGCAGGTTAAGGAAAGCTTTATATGGATTGAAACAGGCACCTAGAGCTTGGTTTGCAAGGTTGGATAAATATCTTTTGAAGCTTGGTTTTACTAAGGGTAATGTCGACCTTAATTTATATTATAAGATCACTGATAATGATATACTAATTATTGAACTATTTGTTGATAACATTATTTTTGGAGCTGAAGATAAGTTTTGCATGAAATTTTCTAAAATTATGGAGAAAGAATTTTAAATGTCTATGATTGGGGAAATAAAATTTTTCTTAGGTTTGCAGATTACTAAGACTAACAAAAGTATTTTCATCTGTCAAACTAAGTATGCTAGGGAATTGTTGAAGAAATTTGGTATGGGAGATTCTAAGACGATAAGTAATCCTATGATTACAAGTGAGAAATTGACAAGGAAAGATGTTTCTGCACTGGTAAATCCTACAAGATACATATCTATGATTGAAGGTCTGCTTTATTTGACTCAGACTAGGCCTGAAATAATGAATGTTGTTTGTATTGCATCTAGAGTTCAGAGTGATCCTAGAGAAAATCATGAGAGTGCGGTGAAAAGGATTTTTAGATACTTGCAAGGTACATCAGAATATGGTTTGTGGTACCCTAAGGATGATGACTTTACTTTATGTGCATATACAGATGCTGATTGGGCTGGAGATGTTAATGACCGGAAAAGTACTTCCGATGGAACTTTCTTTCTTAGAAAGAAATTGGTTTCATGGATCAACAAGAAACAATCATGTACTTCTTTATCTACTGTTGAAGGTGAGTATGTTGCTGTTGCTACTAACTATACATAGGTTTTATGGAAGAAGCAAATGTTGAAGGATATCAAAGTGCATTGCACTGGACCGGTAGTTTTTCACTGTGATAACTCTGCTGCTATTGACATATCAAAGAATCCGGTATTTCACTCTAAGGAAAAGCACATATCTACCAAGTATAAGTTTTTGAAGGAGAAGGTATAAGAAAATGAAGTTAGACTGGTATATGTGAACACTAAAGAACAAATTGCAGATATTTTCAATAAACCTTTGCCTAAAGAACCATTTGTGTACCTGAGAGACAGGTTAGGGGTTTTTGCCCCTTCGGTAGAGAACTGATTGATGTTTTTTGGCATCAGTCTGATATGCATTATCAGAGATATTTTTCATTTCAAAACTGATGTGGGGATGCTACTGCTTAGGGGGAGTAGTTAGATTTGTGATTCAGTGGTTTATGTTTTTTCTTTGATATTTTTGTCAGATTTCTGGCATTGATGTCAAAGGGGTAGAGATATTGATGTGAAAAATAAAAATTTAAGGAGTTGTATACATTAGGGGGGGAGACATATGTGTAATTTAGAGCTTTACATAGATATCACTCACAAGGGGAGTTTGGTCTTTGTTTCAAAACTTCATTTCTATATCTTTATGCGGGAGATTGTTGGCCGTCTTCCATTGGGGGAGACTTGTTTGGCATTTCTTGGTACTTAGATGTTTTTCACATCTAGTGTTGCCATCAATGCCAAAGGAGGAGATTGTTGCCATTTGGAGTAATTGATTATGTGTTGCATTGATGTTTTTTCATTGATATCAACACTAGTTGTTTGGATGCTTTACCGACACCCTTCTGGTCCCGGTAGGTTGAGTAGTTTTTGGTTGGTTTGGATCTGACATGATCTGGTAGCCTCCAGTATGGTTTGGTTATGAAATTGGCTTATTCATGATACTCATGTTTATATTCAGTAAGTTGGTTTTGGTCTAGTGATCAGATGCTATCCTATTTGCTTGGAAGCTTGGCTTGGGGTTTTAGCGAGGGTTTCATCGATAGAGATTTTGTTAAAGATCTTTGATGATATGCATAAGTGGTTTTGGTGCAACTTTTGGTGGAGTTTCAAGATGTTGTTGGTGATCATGTTCAAGACTTGGTAGATGGAGATCATTGCTTTAGCGTGTGGACCTATATTGGGTCTCGGTTGATCTAGGTTATGGACCGACTTAATGTAACGTGTGGATTGGACCTCTCAATGTGTTTCTGGGATGTCTTATGTGTTGGATATTGTTTGTTTGGTCTAAGGACGACATGTTTTGTAATTATGTAATTGGTTTATTTTCTGGTGGCCGACCTGATTGTTTATGGTCGAGGGTTTGTATATATATGATGTAAGATCTCATTGTAGATCATCATCATAATTAGATCATAGGTATAAGGTCAAGGAATGGTATATGGATGTGTAATGTGCGAAAGATGTAATATCATTCAGGTAGAGGATTTGGTCGATCATTGGAGATCGAATTGGGTTTATGTAAGAGGATTTAGTCCTCTGATATTGAGCTTAATCAAAACTATACTCAGGCATAGGAGATGCTATCTTCAAAGTTTGTTCCTTCTTCCGGATTGTATTATGGATTTCTATGTAGTCAGTGAGACTCCTTTTGTGATGAGCAGTGTGCTCTAGGCTGTTGGCCTTCTTGCAAGTGAAGGCCCCTCAATTGTAATTCACATACTTACTACAGAAATATTATCTGACTGTGGGTAGGCTTCCCACCTAGGAATTTCCCTTTACTTTATTTTCCATGTATAAATCTTGGTGTCATGTGCATGATTTATTCTATGATTATTGTTTATGCTTAATTGGTTTAACTGCTATTCCGGTATTTGGTTTAAGTATTCCAGTATTAAAGTTTTAATTGCTAAATGTTCTGGTAATCTGTGACAACTATTTCACCCCCCCTCTCAGTTGTCTTTCGATTATTTGAACTCTCTAACACTATATCCATCAAATTAAGAACCCATCTCCAATACTCTAGCTTACCCAACTTAGGCTGAGTAATGATACCTCTATACAAGTAAACAAAAGGCTGACCATCTCCTTAAGCTCTATCATGCACTAGCCGTGTGACAACTATATGCTCCCAACACCAGATCTGTAGGAGTGTGCACCCAGTAGACAAGCTAGCCCGGCTATCATAAACGACCTGATGCAAATCATGATAAAGATGTGTGAGCATGCAAATACCACACACATATCGAGTACGGTGCTCCATCGTACTCTGAAGAATGTCTCCCCATCCAACAACAAACCCTCATGATCTCCTATTTGGGCAGATGAATCCACCAATCAAACCTGTGAGTATAATTGGGAGAGTCTCATAATGAATAGTCATATCCTCCCATCTAATCTCCCTGCCATCAATGCTCTCATCTCCAAAAAATTCCTTGCAAGCCTCAGTTTCTCCTAAATCCTGGTAGTCATACTAGACAAGCTTTCTAGTAACAGGGATATGTAATATCCTATACACATCCTCGAGCGTCACACTGATCTCACCAATGGGTAGGTGAAACATGTTATGATCACTGTGCCATCTCTTGGCTAATTCTGTCAAAAGACCACTATTATGCGTGATATTATGCATATATAGGAGACAACGCATACCACAAGCATCGATGTGTCTAATCTCATCCTGACTCAACTCTGGTACTAAGTGGCACATCACCGAGAATTTCTCTCGACACTGGAGAACATCAAGTTTCTCCTATTTAATTAGACAAGTTTGTCTATCAATTATCTATCCTATCAATCAAACATTTCAAGAAAATATTATCTATCAAGAAACTCTTGCTATCAATCAAATGATCAACATATCAAGCTCTGCAATAGAGATTAAATCAATCTCTTAGAGCTCCTATCAAACCATCAATCATCAAACAAACAACTATCCTATCGATCAAAAAATCTATAAAGCAAGCAAATTACTTATCAATCAACAATCTATCTATCAAATCAACCATCAATCTATCAAATTGGAGCATCAAACATCCTATCAAATCCATCAGAGATATCATCAAACAAATAACTATCCTGTCGATCAAAACATCTATCAAGTAATCAAATTGCTTATCAATCAACAATCTATCTATCAAATTAAAAATCAATCTATCAAATTGGAGCATCAAACATCCTATCAAATCCATCAGAGTGAATTCAAACATTGCATCAATCAAAAAGTTCATTTTTCAACAAAAGCGCTGTGCATTTTAATACATGCGGTAACATACTATACAAAGAGAAAAATGAAGTAAAAGCACTAACCCACATCATAAATGCGAGACCAAAACAAGCACATGCGCGAACTCAGGCACATGTGCTAACATAAATCATAAATGTGCAACCTTCACACGCAAAAGCACTAACCAAGCAAATTTGCTAACCCAAATGATAGAGGTGTGAACATAAAAGGTGAATGCGTTAAACTAATTAAAGCAATAACCTAACTAATGGAAGCGCTAACCTACTAAACGAAATCAAGAAACGAAATTTTTTCAAAGAGACCTTCAATAATGTGGAAAACACATAAACTTGTACAAAAATAAAAAAACTAATCTCGGGATAGGTCACTCACCGGTGGGCCATACTTGATAGGTCACTGATATTGATGAATGCGCTCAAATCTGTGGTTCTCATACAAGATCACCATCTTTCCAGCTCAACACTTGAACACAACACTGATGAATAAATGATGAACAGTTAGTACCAAACCGGTACTGAGAGGGGGGTGTTGAATCAGTACAGGCAAAAACACTTTTCCTGAACCGGTTTGACTACAAACAGTGCACTTGACTGGCAAGCGCTAACACCGGTCTAAACTAGATTACTATCAGTAAAACATAGTAAGAATGTCAAAGACATAAACTGGTAACCCTTAGCTTTCCATACAATCTAATACCTCATTTCCACTTCACCCTTATGCTTAAACAAGTAATCTATCATCAGAAATATAATGACTACTAGTTCAACATATTTCACCAATTTGACATAAAACACTAAACCATCACATGAAAGGAATCACACACGACACACTTATTTTTCACATGGAAACCCAACTGAGAAAAACCACGGTGGGGATGAATACCCACAAGCTGTTCTTGAACTCTTTTGAAGTCTGCTCTGTTAGGAGCCTAGTTCGGTTAAAGACTATTACAATAGGTTCTGCTAGGAACTGATCCTGCTAGGGATCACTCGGTTAAGGGATGGCTAAATACCCAGTTTAAGGTTAGAACCCTATTAAAGGTTACCTCACAAGAGGATTTGAAGAACTCATTGAATTGAGTCACCCTGTTAAAGGATTTACACAAAATCCTATTAAAGCTACTCGGTTAAGGGATTTTCCAACTACTGAAATTGTTAGAAGTCAACAGGTAATACACTAATCTGATAACAACACTCAATGCCAAGGCAGATCCACTTAAGCTCCTTTTCTTCTGCAATCACACTCTACAGGTATCAACACACTTCTCCGGTCTAGCAAGAATCAAGTATCACTCACTGGGAGACACACATACCATTTGCCAACAACTTCAAAATGAAAAACATCATCGACCTTATAGGAAACAGATAGGTCGGTAGCATAAACCCTAAACCCTAAACATTTAGGCTTTACAATCCAGTCGGTTCGATCCTAACCGTTAATCACACTGCATCGAATACAATAGTCTTGAATAGATCTCAAGACATTCTCCAATGTTCTTTCTTTGCCCCTTCAGGAAGCTGATAACTCATCACATGCTCTCCACTGTTTATAGAGACTTCGCACATTCCTGAGGTAGATAGGATCAATCTCTATGCAAGATCTTCAAGGAAATCCTTCATGCGCACAAGGCTGACGTGGCACCACTTATCTGGTCTTCATACAATGCTAACTCATCACAAGATGTCATCGGTTGAATCCCACAAGCTTGGAATGCATCAACTGGAAACCCTGAAGCTGAGACTACCAACTGGTAGTTATGCCAAATGAAACCTTGATGCAAAACTTCCATTTACTGGTTCTCATTCCAACATACTGGTTCACCTTGAATAAACATACCGCTTCACTTTTTCACAAATACCGGTTTACATCATCATACCGGTTCTCTTGCTAGTTTGCTTACTACAACATGCCGGTTCATACTTCAACATATTGACATCAATGACAACATACAATATCATCACGTCATCATGCTTTGCATATATGCCAACAATCTCCCCCTTTGGCATTGATGGCAATATACAAAGATATATTTCTTCTTCTACTTAACATCTTCTCCTCAATACTGCAGATATCTTCTCCACTTCACATCTTCTCCCCCTTTGACAACAATGCCAAAGTGAAGGCATGCACATCTATGTTCCACTATACTGCTCCCCCTAAGGAGTAGCATCCTTCAACACACCAATCCTAAAAAAGATATATCACTGTAAGTCCTAACTGATGTGGAGCACACACCTTTAGTTCACCTCTTGAAGGGGAAACACCCCTAATTCACCTCTCAAATAGGTAAAGGTAGCGTTCGGTAGGGGCTTGGTGAATATGTCTGCTAACTGCTCCTTACTGGTAACATGTTCCAGTACAACCTCTTTGTTTTGAACCTTCTCCCTTAAGAAATGATACTTGAGCTCTAAGTGTCTGGTTCTAGCATGCAAAACTGGATTCTTGGAGATGTTAATTGCACTTGTGTTGTCACAAAATATACTTACCGGTTCAGATACAGGAATTTTGAAACCATTTAATACATGCTTCATCCAAATTGTCTGGGTGTAGTTCATAAATGCTGCAACATACTCCACTTCTGCTGTAGACTAAGAGATACAACTCTGCTTCTTACTCATCCATGAGACTAGTCTACCACCAAGAAAGAATGCACCACCGATTATGCTCTTCTGGTCGTCCACATTACTAGCCCGGTCAGCATCTGTAAACACTTTCAGGTTGAAATCATTGCTATATGGATACCATAATCCATAGTCAATGGTTCCCTTCAGATATCTCAGAATCCTCTTGACTGCTACCAAGTGGGATTCTCTTGGTCCTTTTTGGAACTGTGCAGTAATGCCCATTGCATGTGCAATGTTCGATCTGCTATATACTACATAATGCAATTTACCAATCATTGATCAATATTCCTTCTCATTTACCAAAACTGAGTGATCCTCTTTTGATAATTTACAACCGGTCACCATCGGTGTACCAACCGGTTTGCTGTCTTCCATACCAAAGCTCTTCAACACCTCTTTGACATACTTGGACTGAGTGATAAAGATTCCATCTTTCATTTGTTAAATCTGTAGTCCAATGAAGAACTTAATCTCCCCTATAAGTGACATCTCAAATTCCTTTTTCATCTCATTTGCAAAATCATGACTCATCTTATCATCTCCTCCAAAAATTATGTCATCAACAAATACCTCACAGATTAGAATCTAATCTCCTTCTGACTTCAGATAGATATTGCTATCTTCACTTGTTCTCTCAAATCCAATCTTCACAAGATGGGAGTGCAAGCATTCATACCGTGCTCTAGGTGCCTTCTTTAGTCCATACAAGGCTTTATGTAGCCTACACACCATGTCACTGTTTTTTGAAACCCATCTGGTTGCTCTATATACACCTCCTCTTCTAGTATTCCATGCAGGAATGCAGATTTTACATCCATTTGGTATACTTTGAATCCTTTTAAGGCTGCATATGCAAGAAGCATACAAACTCCTTCCAATCTGGCTACTGGAGCAAAGGTTTCTCCATAGTCTTCTCCTTCTTCTTGAGCATATCCTTTACACACCAGTCTGGCTTTGTTTCTAACCATTGAGCCATCTTCATTCAACTTATTTTTGAAAACCCATTTGGTGCCTATAAAATTTTTATGCTCAGGTCTGGGTACCAAAGACCATGTACCATTCTTTTCTATCTGGTCAAGTTCCTCTTCCATTGCCTTGATCTAGTTTTCATCTTGATGTGCCTCTTTGAATGTTTTAGGCTCAAATTCAGAGATCATGCAAGAGTTTTCTCTGACCTTTTTTCTTGTAAGAATTCCCGCATCCTTGTCTCCTATGATCTTCTTTGGATCATGATTCATCTTTACATACCTAGGAATGATCTTAGTTGTTTCCTTTTGTTTTTCTTCTTCATCCTCATCTTCATCATCATTAGCATCTACCGGTGTAGGAGCACTGTTACTGGTGCTGGGCCGTTTTGCAACCGGTTCCCAGAAGCTTACTACCGGTTCATCTCCTACTTGCTCACTTCCAGTTTCCTCAGGTTTCTTAGAGGTTTCATCAACTCTAACATTGATGCTTTCAACAATTCTCTGAGTCCTATTGTTGAAACATTTGAGAGCTTTGCTCTTTGTGGAATACCCTAAGAATATTCCCTCATCACATTTTGCATCAAACTTGCTCTGATGTTCACTCCTCTTGATATAACATTTGCTACCAAACACTCTAAAGTAGCTTACCACTGGTGTCTTACCAGTCCAATACTCATAAGGTGTTTTATCCTTACCCTTTTTGATGAGTATCTGGTTCATTGTGTAGACTGCAGTGCTCACCGCTTCTCTCCAAAAGGTGTGAGCAACTTTTCCTTGGATCAACATTGTTCTGGCTGCTTCAACTACAGTTCGATTGTTTCTCTCTGCTAGGCCATTCTGGTGTGGAGTCCGGGGGGCAGACAATTTCCTCTTGATGTCGTTCTCTTCACAGTACTTGTTGAATTCACCAGAAGTGAATTCTCCTCCTTGATAAGTTCTCAGGCACTTAATCCTCTTACCGCTTTCTCTTTCAACCAGTGCTCTGAAGGCTTTGAACTTTCCAAAGGCTTCAGACTTGTCCTTCAAGAATGTGACCCACATAATTCTTGAGCAA
This sequence comes from Cryptomeria japonica, assembly GCF_030272615.1. Taxonomy (NCBI): domain Eukaryota; kingdom Viridiplantae; phylum Streptophyta; class Pinopsida; order Cupressales; family Cupressaceae; genus Cryptomeria; species Cryptomeria japonica. Next base: position 465,987,916 of record NC_081411.1, on the reverse strand, counting down.
TCATCAGTAAGAATCATAAAATACCTATCTCCCTGGACACTCCTATTTTTTATAGGACCACACAAATCAGTATGCACAAGATCAAGTAAATTGTTTGCAGTGAAAGATTTACCTTTGAAGGTTGAGGAAGACATTTTCCCCAGTTGACACTCTCTAAACAAAGGATTTTTTGGTTTTCTCAACATAGGCAATCCTCTAACTGCCTTGATCTTACTGGCCTTCACAATATTATCAAAGTTTATATGGCAGAGTCTCCTATGCCATATCTAGCTATCATCAAACTTAGCCATTAGACATGTACTGATATTTTCATTCACTTGAAATAGGTTACCTTTGGTCTGCATACCGGTGGCCATCAGTTCACCACTCTTACCTTTTATTTTACACACTCCATCTATGAATTTTAGAGTGAGTCCATTATCATTCAGCTGGGCACCACTCAAGAGGTTGTGTCTGAGACCTTCTACCCAATACACATTGTTAGCACTATTTTTTCCATTCAGAGAGATGGACCCTCTGCCTTTTACCATACATGGTGCATCTTTACCAAAATGAACCACACCACCATCATACTCTTCCAGAGATATAAACTTACTCCGATCACCAGTCATATGGTGAGAGCAACCACTGTCAATAATCCACTCAGTGGAATTATCAAAGCAGGAGACAAGAGCCTTCTTGTTTGACACATCTTCCTTAACTACTACAAACACAATGTCTTCACTATCTTCATCTTCTGATTCCTCATCTGTGACACCTTCATCAACTACTACAAAACAGTTTCTCATGCTTCCTCCTTTGAACTTATTGAACTTCTCCAGTTTGTCCTTGTTATCACCATTAGGACAGTTTACAATAATTTGTCCTATCCTATTGCAAGAAAAGCATTTCAAAGGGAGCTTACCTCTGTATTTACCGGTTCCCTTAGGAAGTCTCTTGGGAAGAAGAGCTTCAAACTCCATCAGGATCTCCTCATCATCCATTTCTTTGCTTTATCTTGGTTCACCACTGGTACTAGCTTCTTTGCCCTTTCTAGATGGTGCAACAGATGCTCTAAAGGTTGATTCAGTCTTCTGAATACTACCATCATAATTATTTAGCTCATAAGCTATCAACTTAGCAATGATGGAGTTGAGGGATACCTTTGTCTTGTCTATAGACTTCAACTCCTGAATAGAAGCAACCCTTATTGCATAGACTGGTAATAAGGATCTCAAGACTTTGCTAACAATAGTGGAATCATCTATAATACCACCTGCATTCTTGATGTCTCCAACAATAGTTTTGATTCTTATTCCATATTGTTGAATGGTCTCTCCTTCAACCACCCGCATGTCTTCAAACTTTCCCCTAAGGCTCTTTTCCTTAGCTTGTTTCACATGCTCATCACCACCATAGATATTCTCAAGAGCATCCCATACTTCTTTGGGATTATCTTTATCCTGAACATCAATAAACTGAATGTTAGATAGACTGCTGATTAGGGCTTCCATGACTTGCCCATTCTCTTGAATCTCTCTCTTTTGATCATCGGTGAGAGTACCAGTAGGGATAACATAAGCATTCTCAACATAGCTCCAGTATTGAGCACCCATGCTTTTGATGTATATCTTCGATCTGTCCTTCCATATTTTAAAGTTGTCTTTGTTGAACTTTGGACCTTCCCTCTTCATCATTAGAGTAGGATCTTTTCCTCAAATAGTTAAGCTTACAACATAGAGGACCTAGAGGACGCTCTGGTACCAATTGATGAATAAATGATGAAAAGTTAGTACCAAACCAGTATTGAGAGGGGGGGGGGTGAATCAGTATAGGCAAAAACACTTTTCTTGAACCAGTTTGACTGCAAACAGTGCACTTGACTGGCAAGCGCTAACATCGGTCTAAACCAGATTACTACCGGTAAAACACAGTAAGAATGTCAAAGACATAAACCGGTAACCCTTAGCTTTCCATACAATTTAATACCTCATTTTCACTTCACCCTTATTCATAAACAAGTAATCTATCATCAAAAATATAATGACTACTAGTTCAACATATTTTACTAGTTTGACATAAAACACTAAACCATCACATGAAAGGCATCACACATGACACACTGAGTTTTCACGTGGAAACCCAACTGGGAAACCACGGTGGGGATGAATACCCACAAGCTATTCTTGAACTCTTTTGAAGTCTGCTCTGTTAGGAGCCTAGTTCGGTTAAAGACTATTACAATAGGTTCTGCTAGGAATTGATCTTGCTAGGGATCACTCAGTTAAGGGATGGCTAAATACCCGGTTAAAGGTTAGAACCCTGTTAAAGGTTACCTTGCAAGAGGATTTGAAGAACTCATTGAATTGAGTCACCTTGTTAAAGGATTTACTCAAAAGCTTGTTAAAGCTACCCGGTTAAGGGATTTTCCAACTGCTGAAATGGTTAGAAGTCAACAGGTAATACACTGATCTGATAACAACACTCAATGCCAAGGCAGATCCACTTAAGCTCCTTTTCTTCTGCAATCACACTCTGTAGGTATCAACACACTTTTCTGGTCTGGAAAGAATCAAGTATCACTCACTGGGATACACACATACCATTTTCCAACAACTTCAAAATGAAAAACTTCATTGACCTTATAGGAAATAGTTAGGTCGGAAGCATAGACCCTAAACCCTAAATATTTAGGTTTTACAATCCAGTTAGTTAGATCCTGACCGTTAATCACACTGCATCGAATACAATAGTCTTGAACAGATCTCAAGACATTCTCCAATATTCTTTCTTTGCTGCTTCAGGAAGCTGATAACTCATCACGCACTCTCCACCATTTACAGAGACTTTGCACATTCCCGAGGTAGATAGGATCAATCTCCATGCAAGATCCTCAAGGAAATCCTTCACGCACACAAGGCTGACGTGCCACCACTTATCTGGTCTTCATACAATGCTAACTCATCACAAGATGTCATCGGTTGAATCACACAAGCTTGGAATGCATCAACCAGAAACCCTAAAGCTAAGAATACCAATCAGTAGTTATGCCAAATGAAACCCTGATGCAAAACTTCCATTTACCAGTTCTCATTCCAACATACCGGTTCACCTTGAACAAACATACCGCTTCACTTTTTCACAAATACTGGTTTACATCATCATACTGGTTCTCTTGCTAGTTCGCTTACTACAACATGCCAGTTCATACTTCAGCATATTGACATCAATGACAACATATAATATCATCATGTCCTCATGCTCTGCACATATGCCAACAAACACCTCCTTTTTTTTCTCCAAAACCTGACAAATTGTAATGAGGATAAAATGGGCCTATGGTTAATTTTATTATTACCTTTTTGATTTTTTTGAAGGGGTAATTAATGTTTCAAAGTGGGGCAATTTTATTTAATTGAAGGGCCTATTTTTAATCAAATCTTTTCAATCAATTGTTGTGAGATTAATCACTCAATCAATTTTTTCAGAATTTCACGATCAATCTCCTGAGAGGGCACACAATCAGGATTTTCATCATTGTCAGGGGCATCATCGAGACTTGATTTAATCTTTGAAAAAATGTTGTTTCAACATCATTTCAAAGAGGGGCAAAATCTATACACATAAAATTGGCTATGAGTAATTAAATAAATATTTTATATTTATTTAATGATTTTTTTTTTTTTTTGATCGGTAAGAGGCCGAGGCCAAGAATTTTATTAATTATTTTGAAGTTTTACATTACTCCACTCATGTGGGCGTTGATAGGAAAGAGTGGAGGTGAGAAAACCTCCGGCCTTACTCGGGACCATAGTCTAGCTAGTCTTGTCTTAATATACAATAATTTCAGATTTTAATACATCATCACCCCGGGCCAGGGTGATGAGGAGGGAGGGTGTTTCTATTTTACCCCTCCCTTACAAGCCCTAATTTACAAGTTTCAATAATCATTTGTCCCTCAATTTCTAGCGGCTTGGCTCTGAAGTTATTCTTTGGTTGTATATAGTATCCCTTAATTGCCTGAGATATACTTGTTTGGCCTGCATGGTTAGTTTCTCAAACACTTGGCAGATTTGTTAGTATTGTTCAGTCCATTATCACAAATGAAATTTTATCTGTAAAGCTAGAAAGTTACCATAATAAAATATCCTGTGAAACCTATCCTCACAGATCATAAATAAAGAGTTATAAAACTTTAAACTGAATTGGGTTTCCAAATTCGTTTATCTTAAGCCCAATCATGATTGACCCATGACCCATCCAAACAAAGAATCTCCAGTTTACCAACTCTTGTTTATGCTCCTAGATGCAATCCCTAGTGAAGGATGAGATCCAGGCTACAATAACAAGAGTAGGTAAATGAGATTCGGTCATTCCAACCTTCCCTTCCCTGTAAATTTATAGCAAAGTGGATGACAGAGTATATGATTATTCAAGGCTAGATATAATCTCTATCCAGGCCCCGAATTTTGCATGTTAGCCACATTTAATCCATAGTCTTAAGATATGATAGATGGATATCAAAATATAGAAATCTTCAGCAAATGACACTAGAGTACTACAACCAGTGATTAGTATTCTAAAATAAGCCAATATTACCCGTCCTGATATGATTTCCACCAATGTTAATAAATACCAGTAAATGCATGCATCCAGATGCTTGTAAATATCTAGAGTATATATTCAAATTGCTAGGTATCCAAAACAGAATGCTAATATATGTCTATATAAACAGATATTCCATCATGCCTATTTAGTCTTCATAACTTTTAGGATTAACTATTAAATCAAACTAATTTAATGTCTTGTAGGTCGCTTAAGTTTGTCTTTAAGATTCGATACTAGTTACTATCTTTACCCCGATCTTTGTTAACTAAAGATTAAACCCTGTTTTACTAGATATAGTAATCTACTTGGGTCACCAGTATAATCCAAACATTTAGTGACAAGATTATCCCCTACAAAAATAACACTGTTTTACTATCACAAATGGTCCCATGCACACACCGAGGGCCGAGCCTACTCACTCTGACCCCAAAGGCAAGGTAGAAGCATTCTCATCATCCAGAACTAGGCCTTCGGCCTTGAGGAAGTCCTCGAACCAAGTGGATATTGGAGGGTGTCGCACATGAAACAAGTAGAGCAAAAAATTGACATTTCTATTGATTGCCTCAATCCTCTCCCTGGTGAAGGACTCACCATCCGTGGAGATGATAGGGAATCTAGGAACTGACCTGTTGTTTCGAATGAGAATATCATAGTGCCGTGGCCAAGGGATAGTCCATTCGTTGTCAATGTTGACTAAAACCTACTCCATATCACCCAATATAGAGGCAATGAAGACCTCTTTACATAGAGCACTTGTATCCTCGTGATTTTTGGACGATGTAACCGTCACAACAAGAAACATGGTGGCCACATCCATGTTTGCCCTGGTTCTGTCTGAATTTGTGAGAAAGTCTGGGCCCAGGATGCTCTCAACCGCATCAATCACTAAGGGATGGGGAAGTTGCATGATACGCTTTAGGCGATCTCTGGTAATAGCCCCTTCAAAAGCCATTTGCCTCTTCATACTGCATAGTTTGATCGGGGTATCCATCACCATTTTTCCTCAATTCTAGCTCTTTGATGGATTACAGAGCATCTTTAAATTAACCTGAAGCTTGGTTAATAGCCGAATGGGTTATTGATGTGAAAGAACTGAGTTTTCTTATTCTTTCTAAATACATGTGAGCCATAACCCACTTTGGATGAATCTAATTGGCTAAGAAATAGTGCATATCCATAAATGATGTGCCGTATGTAGGAAATTCCTATCGAGGAGCCGTGATTAATTTTGGCAGATGATCAAACGAGTATGCCACACACCGAAGCCCTGACTTGTCATAATGATCAGGATTTCTTGGGGATCCTACATGCTTTAATGATCAAGTACACTTATCTGGGGGTTTATTATTATATAATTGCTGTGTTTAGATATGAGTGCCACCACCTGCTAAGTTACTAATCCTCCTTTGTTTCATGAGATGAGGGACATATAAGCCTAAGGGCATAGCTGCTCCCCAAATCTTGATGAATATTTAATTAATTTCAAGTTTAAGATAAAATTTTCTATAGGTATGTTTTGGATTTGATAGTGTAGACTTTAAATATGAAAATGATTACTAATTATTATTATTGGTTTTGGGTTGTAAGTATGAATTAATTTATATATGAATTTATTTATATATATATATATAAGTCTATATTTCTAAATGTATATATATGAATGCTAATATAAATATATATAAAGTATATCTGTATATATATATATACCTAAAGTATACACACACACACACACACATATATATATATGTATACATATATATACATATATATATATATATATATATGTATACATATATATACATATATATATATATATATATATATATGTATACATATATATACATATATATATATATATATGTATATATATATGTATATATATGTATATATATGTGTATATATACACATACATATATGTATGTATAAAGATATATATACACATACATATATATATACATATATACATATATATATATATATATACATATATATATACATACATATATACATATATATATACATACATACATACATACATACATACATACATACATACATATATACATATATATATATATATATATATATGAGTCAAAAGTATATATATAAATTAAATTTGATATGTTTGTTATATAAATCTTATAATTGTTAGTTTCGAAATTTCTGTGATGTTCAATATATGTGATTATATATCTGAATATATCTATATCTTGGTATATATATATGTATATATACCCAGATTAATATAAATGAATATATATATATATATATACCTCAGTTTAATAATATATATGAGTATATATATATCTGTTTATATATTTAAGTCTTATAAATAATATATATATATCCTCTGTATATATATCTTTTATATCTATATGTATACCTGTAGATATATATGTTATATTTCTATATGAATATTATATATGTGTATACATCCTTTGATATATATATATATATAACCATTGTTTCTAAGAGCTTGGCCTCACTTTCCTAAGTTTTAAGTCAATATATCATTCATAAGCCATGATTTGGCAACCCAAAGTTATGATTCATCTGTCTACCACCTCTTGTTTAAATATTTATTTAATGATTATTCTTCTATTAAATAATTAATTTGAAAAGATTAATTTATTTAATTTATTAGTATTTAATATTCTTTTATTAATTAATTGAATTGAAACATTTAATTAATTAATTCATTACCCCCTTTCTTCTAAGCCAAATAATAAGATATTTAATATTTAATTGTCATTCCTTATCATATTTGTGCACTATTCACTATCCTACAGTTCCATTTCAAGTTCACGTCCCTGGGTTGATAAGTTAAATGAACCTTTATAATGAGTCTGATAAATGCGTAGTAAAGATGTGTACTCTAAGTCATAGCTTTAAGGGCTTAGTTATTGAACCATTTGAGGGGGCTAACAAGAGGCTTGAGCTATAATTTTTTTTTATCTAGTTCTCCATTTCTATTTTGATTGAGATCATTATTGTTACTAATAGTAGGAGCCCTCATGCATGCATACCTCCTATTTGAAAGTTTAATTTAATTTTTTTAATTTATTACAAAACATTTAAAATTTATTTAAAATTAATTCAAACCTTAAAATTTAAATCTTATTTCATATTAATGTTTTAATACATTTCAAATTTCAATTTAACTTGAACTTTGATATTATAATAATTTTAATTTTAAAATAATAAAAAATATTAATATAAATTTATTTAAAATTTAAAATTTTCTTTTATTTTAAATATACCTTAAATTTAGTTCTTTGAATTTATTGACTTTTTGTGTATTTTCAAAATTTTGATTTTTTTTTAAATTTTTGCAAATATTTGATTGTTTTTTTGGATTTTTTAAGTATTTCTCATTTTTTGGTATTTTTGGCATTTTATAATTTTTTTGGATTTTAATATTTTCCAATTTTTAGGGTTTTTGGATTTTTCACAATTTTGAGTTTTTGGACAAACTTTTACATCTTTTAGGATATTTTGACATTTTTTAATTATTTTTTAAGTTTGTGAATCTTTTTTTTTTATTAAGGATTTTTTAGAAATTTAAAACATACAACTACCAAGTGAACCAATGAACAAGGAAAAGAGAAAAACAATTAGAACAAGACAAAGACACAAAGAAAAAGTTAAAATGACATGAAAAACTGAAGACGTGAGGATTAAAATGACAATAAAAAGAATAAGGATGCACAAAGGCATCGATAGAGATTGGGGATGTGAGACTACGAAGTACATTTGGAATTTGGTCAAAATGTCTCTACAAGATCCATAGTCCCAATAAGATGCAACAAGCTAGAGTGGGAAACCAAGCTTAATGTGGACACAAGGATGAGAGTCATTATGCTTGTGTCGAGTGTAAAATTATCAACATAATAAATCAAACAACAAGACAAGATTGGGACTACAATTTGGACAAGGATATCAGGATAATGTACTGACATCAGTCCAAGACCTAAAGTCCCACGAGAACAAGAAAACACAACAAGGGACCTACAAGACCCACAATCTAAAGGAACAAAAAATGAACCAATGAATGAGGAAATAATTAAAGGAAAGGAAAGGGAAAAGACAAGGAGAAATCTAAGAAACACAAGAAAAAAAAAATAGGGAGGAAGAAAAAAGGTGGGGTGTTATGCAAGGCATAACATGACCATAGTATCATTTGTATTATATTTTATTTATGATGTATTTGTGAATTATTACTAAGTGTTGTTAGGTTATTGAAGTTATTAAGTGGGTTTCGGGGGTTGCTTTGACACTTTAATCTTCAATTTTTGGATGCGCTCTTTAAGGGGACTTAAAAAGTCTTTACAAAGTTTGTTTAAACATTTTCTCAAGTATTAGAGTCCTTGGAAAGTACTTATGGGTTAGGTATCTTCTTAGCCAAAAATCTTGAGCAAATGATCCTAAGATATGACACCTTTTATGAAGCTCAAATAAGCATGGATGAATTTAAGGTTTTTAGGATTGGGAAGTGGCTTGTCACATCTCATTCCCATTCTCCCAAGCTCATTTATGAATTTGAGGAAGCCAAAAAGGAAACCTTGTAAGGCTTGTTGGTTGAGTGTCCAAGTAAACTCCCCATCTTCCCAAAAGTATCACATGTGTGAGATCTTGTGGGGCATAGTGCTTGAGAGATTAATGAGAGAGTGACAAATATCACTCCCTTATTCAAGGGATTCAAATCTTATTTGAATCCCTATTTATATCCAATTGGAAAATAAGGAGAGGGATCTTATTTTTTGGGGATTTTTGGGAATTATTCAACTTCTTAGAGTTTTCCTACTTGGCTTGGGAGAGAGTTTGGATGGAGGATTGGTGTGGATCTCTTCCTCAACACGTTCTCTCCATTGTTTAAGACATTGTTTAACATGTTCTCTCCATTGTTTATGCTTCCTAGCTTTTTTTCTTTACGCTTATATATGGGTTAGTGTAGAATCATGGGGGGCCAAAAAGTGGTGATGTGAAAAAAATAGCCTTTTCCACTCACCTAAAAACACGAAAATCCGTGTTGACTTTTTTCTTGGCCTGGGTGTCAGTACAGCTTGGCATGGTAAACACCTAGGCAAATCAGATATCCGATAAAATTGGATATCCGATTTTTATAAGTAATTTTAAATTAAAATATAAATTATATTATATATAATAAATTATATTATATTATATATTATATAATACATAATATATAATATAATTTAATAATATATTATATAATACATAATATAATAATATATTATATAATATATTATTATTTTAAAATAATTTAACTATAAAAATCTGATATCCGATTTCTTTGAGAGAATAAAAGAGGACTGTGACAGCCCGTGGGTTATTTTTTACCCATGGGCTGTGCGAATTCAAGCAAATCCAATATCTGGCTGGATCCGATATCCGATTTTGTGACCCAAATTTGCAAAAAAATCCAATAAAAGGTAGGATTTTTATTGTTTTTCATCATTTTCATTCAATTTTTTGCATTTTTTAAATATTTATTTGTTTTTTCTTTCAAAATATGTTTTTTCATGAAAACTAGGTTTTTTTAAATCAAATACAAAACTGTTCAAATTTGTTAACTAAATTCAATTGTTTACATTCAATTAGATTAAAAATGGGGGATAACAGTGAAAACATTGATCAACCACAACCGCAACAACCAAACCCTCCTTTGCTAAACCCCACCTCAATTCAGGGTTTAATTGCACAAAATTTGAACCAATTGAGGGGGATTGCAGATGTCTATCGTAGGATCCCTCGCCTAAACCAATGTTTGATGCCCTCATGTCCATCATAAAGAGTATAGAAACCGTCACCGAGGAGCACAATGTCGCTCTTTTGTGGTGAGATTCTATGAGGGAACAATATGCGGATGACTTGTCCTATAAGGAGATCAAGGATCTCGAGATATCCAAAGCCGATATCGCCGCATTTTTTGTGAATCCCCCCACTGGTCAACCCGTAGACCCGAAAAAAAAACTTTCTATTAAATGGTGCACAAATGATGATATTGTGAAAAAACTTTTGGGATCATTGGTGGATGGTTTTCGATAAACCACCCAACAACAATCTTGATGTCCCCTTCTACTTCATCAAAAAATTATATGCTGAGTTTGTTTTAAGAAAACATGTGAACTACTTTGACATCCAACCTTTCCAGGGTGTGGGTTTAGGTATGCCCCAAAATAGACTTGGGGCAGTCAGAGTAGTCCAAGGCCCATATGTCCCCCCTCCTCCTATTGATCCCCCACCTCCAGTGCAACATCCAGATATCATCTATGAGGCGGCATCACAAACCATATCGATTATTCACTCTTTGAGTAGCCTTTTGGTTTCTCAGGCTGGGGCAGTAGCTTAGCCTTCTTTTGATGGTAGCGGTGCATCTCGTGGCACTGACATGTCCTCCTTGGCTCCACACATTTGCGTGCCCCATATTTATGTCATGTGTGGGCACCTATGCTTGGGTCCAGTTGGACAACTTGTTGATCCTCCTGTACACACTACAAATTATGAGGTTCATGAGATGCACGATGCACCAGATGTTATGACATGGACTAGAGGATATCCTGGAGAGTCCTCGCATGCTAGAGGCGAGGAGGCACCTTCATCATGCATTGATGATGTAATGGTAAGATTTGTATTTTCACAATTCATTATATATTTTAAATGAATATTTATAATCTAGATAATATTAAGTATTATTTTTTATTTACATGGTCTATTTAATAGTTGATGACAAAGGAGGCAGAAGGGAACCTTGACAGTCATTTCATTTGGCTTTGATGGCTTTACGGTATATATGTTATTGCACCTAGTCATTTTTATTTTATTATACATATATGCTCATCATTTATATTGGTATTAATTAGATTATGTAGAAATTTGCATGTATATATTATTTTACTCTTGTAGGGCACAAGTAGCGCGAGTGCAAGGCTGTGCGATTTGGGAACTGGTAGTGCAACCAAAGATAAGGGAAAGGTAATTGAATGAAAATTTGATTGAATGAATAGTTTAAATAACTTATAATGATTATACACATCTAGACATAGATTGATAGTTTCACATACTTGTTGTGTATATGTAGAAAAAATTATTGGCTTCACATCCTTGTTGACTACACCCACTATACCTGAAGAAGAAGAAGAAGAAGAAGAAGAGATGCCTTGAGTACATGTGTTTATTTTATTTTTTGTTTAGTAGATATAATTCGTTATTATCAGCGATAATTATATGCTAACTTGTATCAATGTCATGTTTGTGAACATATGTAGGTTGTGTATGAAAATATTAAAAACATACCTCCTCTACCGAAGACATACATCAAGAGTCCTCCAAAGTCGAAGAGAAAATGTGGAGATGAGGTAAACAAGAATAGTTCAATTATAGTTCATTTTTATGTTAACTTTTTGGATGTGAGTTATATAATATAACTAATCTTAATCGTGGTTTGTTTTTTCTTGTGCAGGATCCTTCAGAGCCGAGCAATGCAGTGAAGAGGATCAATTTTGATGATCCATCAGTAGCTTAGGATGTTATAGATATTTTTGAGATGCTTACATGTCTAGTTTGCATGCATATTTTGTATATGAACATACATTCACATATATAGACATACATTTTGTTTGAGTTGGTGTTTATGCCATATTTGTGTATGAACATACACTTGTATTCATTTGACATTTTCATATATACAAAAGTTGATATTTGATCATATAAATTGTTACTCATGTGTGCATGGTGTTATCATTTTAAACTTTAATCTTCAATCCAATAATTAACAATGGTTAATAATGGTTATTTAATGAACATTACAATTCATTTCATTTCATCATAAGTGTTATTTTTCTAATCTTTGGATTATATATAATTCATTTCATCTAAATCGTAAGTGTTAAATTTGGTTGCCTTTGGCAACTTCACCAAATTTAATGACCTCCATGCTCATCAGGCCTCCATGAGGTCAAATTTGGAAGAAAAGTGTTTTGATGGACTCTCAATGTAAATAAGGTGAAATATACTCATTTTTAATGTAATAAGGTCATCTAGACCAATATTTATTATGTCTAGTCATAGGTTACTCATATTGGCAAAATTGCTCAAGATTGCTCAAAAGTTGTCAATGGGGGGGGATTCATGTGTCAAAATGATTCATCTCTGTTTTTCAAGATTCCCTACGGTTTTGTTAGGGCAACATTTTTTCAGTTGGCAAAAAAATCGTCAGTCTCATTCAACCAAATGTTGTCGCGTGGCCAATTTATCATTTTGCTCATCGTGATCATGAATCGTCAGTTTTGACATGTCCAGTTAGGCATTCTTACCCTATGCATTCTCCTATTCCCCCCCCCAACTTGGTCAAACGCTCGGGGTCATCCCCTACTGACATCATCCCTTGAGCGCCCTAAGTGCTAAAAATTATCAAACTTTGACGGGCCCTAACTCGAAATCTGTGGCACCTGCAAACAATTCATTTGAACCTATGGGGCCACGAGAGAGGTCCCTACAAAATTTTATCTCGGTTTTTCAAGATTCCCTACGGTTTTATTAGGGCAGCATTTCTTTATTTGGCAAAAAAATCGTCAGTCTCATTCAATCAAATATTATCGTGTGGCCAATTTATTGTTCTACTCATCGTGATCATGAACCGTCGGTTCTGACATGTCCAGTTAGGCATTCTTACCCTATGCATGCTCCTATTTCCCCCCCCCCATTCAGTCAAACGCCCAGGGTCATACCCTACCGACATCGTCCCTTGAGTGTTCTAATTGCTAAAAAATGTCAAACTTTGATAGGCCCTAACTCAGAATCTGTGGCACCTGCGAACGATCTGTTTGAACCTACAGGGTCACAAGAGGGGTCCCTACAAAATTTTATCTCAGTTTTTCGAGTTTCCATACGGTTTTATTAGGGAAACATTTTTTTAGTTGGCGAAAAAATCGCAAGTCTCATTCAATCAAATGTTGTCACGTGGCCAATTTCTTGTTCTGCTCATTGTGATCACAAACCGTCAATTCTGACATGTCTAATTAGTCATTCTTACCTTATGCATGCTCCTATCTCCCCCCCACTCAGTCAAACGCTGAGGGTCATACCTTACCGACATCATCCCTTGAGCACCCAAAGTGCTAAAAATTATCAAACTTTTATGGGCCCTAACTCAAAATCCGTGGCACCTGTGAATGATTCGTTTGAACCTACGGGGCCACGAGAGGGACCCCTACAAAAGCCTATCTCATTTTTCCAAGATTCCCTACGATTTTATTAGGGCATCATTTTTTTAGTTGGCAAAAAAATTATCAGTCTCATTCAATCAAATGTTGTCGCGTGGCCAATTTCTCGTTCTGCTCGTTGTGATCATGAACCATCAGTTCTGACATGTCTAGTTAGGCATTCTTATCCTATGCATGCTCCTATTTTTCTCCCCACTGAGTCGAACGCTCGGGGTCATACCCTACCGACGTCGTCCCATGAGTGCCCTAAGTGCTAAAAAATGTCAAACTCTAATGGGCCCTAACTCAGAATCCATTGCACTTGCGAATGATCTGTTTGAACCTATGGGCCCATGAGAGGGGTCCCTACAAAAGTATATCTTAGTTTTTCAAGATTCCCTGCGGTTTTATTAGAGCAACATTTTTTTAGTAGATGCAAAAATTGTCAGACTCATTCAATGAAATAATATAGATAAACAAGCATTACACTGTAGACACATAATGTTCATCAATATTTCCATGTATTGTATACACATAATTACCATTACACTTGCATATGACATCCATGAACAAATATGCAAACATGATTTGTCATCATTATCAATACAACTACACCAATGTACTCATGTACATATACATTGTATATCATCAATATAACTAAACCAGTTTGCTCATGGACATCATATATCATCATAATAAAGTTACATCAATTCACATCCATATACAAATACAACATCCCACTTCATCTGCATCAGACATCCTCATGTCCTAAGAGAAAATCTTACGTAGAGCAATGCCTGCATATAAATGAAGACCAAAATAAGCAACCTTTTTATGCAAAATGAATGTGCTACAAGAAATAAATTATAACACTTAATAAAAATTATTTTGTCAAATTATGAATAGATCATTTGAAACATTATTAAGATGTACAAGATTGTATAATTACGAAACTCACCAGTTTCTTTGCAAAGTCTACAAGCATAACTTTGAAGAAAGATGCATGTTGATTAAAGCCCTTCTCACTGCATTTATCACTGCATTTCTCTGCATGGTAGATATTGTCATTTCTAAATGGAAATACATTTACTTGACATAGTGTGTGAAAGTTTACAAAATTTAATCACATTGACAAAGTGAGGGAATTAGTGTTTACACACAAAATTTAATGTCATTAATGCACACAAAGCATACGGTGTTGTGTTTGGTTGTAAACTTTTGCAGTTCTTGAAAAGAAAACTTAAAAAGTAGCTAAATATTGATAACCCCAAGGAATATGTACCATCACCAGAGTAAACTAGTCAACGACGAATGATCTAGCATGAACTTGTATTTTTAAGAATTGTTAGTCTACACATAAAATGCATGCATGGACATAAAGGCTTTATGATAATCACTTCGACTGAAATGCATGATAATAAATGAAAAGGTGGGATTACATACCATAAAAATACGTCCCTTCGAATTATATCAAGTGAACCCACTATGTTGATGCAAAAATCATAATGCGATAGTGTTGTATATCATAAAAAAGACCTGCATGAGCACAAAGGTGTTGCGATAATTATATCATCAAAAATTGTAATGCTCATCAAATACATGATAATAAGTCATGTTGCAAAAATACGTCCCTTCGAATTATATTGAGTGTACCCGCTATGTGCATGCAAAAACCATGTTGCAAAAATGTTCATCAATAGACCTGCATTTTGAACACATCCTTAATATACACATAACAAACTTGAACATTAAGGTTTTATTATCATTGTTTGAAATGAAATGCATGATAAAAAAATAAGGGACCATTAAAGACCTACTACTCAAGTATTCTTGAAGGGTCATCTCTTTGCTTAAGAGTATCTAGGATTGCTTCATGATCAGTAGTAGTCACTGTCCATAGGTCTTTGGTCTTCGGTTTTGCTTGATGCTTCAACAAATTGACATTTGTAGCTATAATAAGGTGTGAATACATGAGAATGGTTTTGTGTCTCTCATAGTCTTCAAATGTAGGTATGCCAATTTTCCTAATCATGTATGTTCACAACCAAGTTCCCACAACAACAACTGAACCTGTAGGATATGTGAACCCATCATCATCTATCACTGGTTGTGTTAGCTTCTATTTTCCCTGTAGACATTGTGCCAACCAATATTTTGATCTATCTTCATTCCCTTGCAGTGCAACAACTGCAAAAACATGTCCTAGCTGTACAAGATCTCATAGACGGTCATACTCAAGTGAACTTTCCATGTCATCGTTTGACAAGGATATTGTTTGAGGTAAAGGAGTTATATATTATGGAACCCACGTATCAACCCACTCACTTGACTCGCACTGATCCCAATCACACTGAACACAACTTTGACAAAAGCAAGCCAACGCTTTTGTCCAAATGTTCCATGTACTTGCATCTAAGCTGAAAAATGAATGCATCTTTGAAGAATCCTTAATTGTTTGACAATCCAATCTATCTCCCACTGTGCCCTCCTCAACCAACCAAAAGAATATGTTCACTACTAAATCAAGAGTACCTCCATATGACAATGTTGAACTACACCAATCAACAATAGAACGTGCATCAAAGAAATTTGCATGTGAAATCCTCAATTTCTCCTTAACTAGAGCTCTCTTCAAACATGCACCTTCTCCATCATGCTCCCCCTTCCCATGCCCTATCTCAAAAAAACACCAAATATGAGGTATACACCTCTCTACATGCATTCTACTCAACCAATAAAACATATGGGTATTGTTGAATTGACCCGTACAATTATCTGACCATATGAGATGTCGATCAATTGCAATATCTTTCTCATGCAATAACTCAAAAAAATTCTTGAAAGAATGTTGCACATACTCAGAGGAGTGTGATCTATCATCACTCATATAAAAATGATACTCCATGATTATATTCCTATCCTCTTCTATACTATTAGGAGTATGTCTATATGTAATGTGAACAAAAATTGCAATCTGGATTGAATTGTAGTACTGAAACTATACCTCATTATGTGGTTGTAATGTATAGTTCTTTGGAAAATCAACCACCAATACAATAGTGCCAATCGGGAAAGAGTTCTTACACATCCTGAACTGTTGTTCCAACCAATGAGACCTATGGGAGTGCCTTGCATACTTGTAGAAAAGATTCTCCTTAAAATCCAAAATAAAATCAGCAACACTTACTTCTCTTGAGACTAATTCGCATCTAGAACCTTTACCTCCGCTCTGCAAAGTATATTTCATTATCTCATATCTTTTTTTCTCAACATTATTCTTTCCAAACTCATGTTCGCTGCTCTCATGAAACAAAATTTGACAACTCACCATATTGTGAGCACTTCTCATTCAAACAATCATTTCTATAGAAATAGAATCCATCATCTCTAGGGCATAAAAATAGATCTTGCCAGTCTCTTGATGATCTCGAAAATAGCACTACACCACACTCCTGCAACATCTCATTAGTATGCATCATAGAACGAATATGGCATAAAAGTTCATGGTACATTGAAAACTCCACAAGGTACTTACGACAACAAGTATTATGAATCTTAAGAGGTACATAATAAAATGGCTTCAAAGATTCAAAGGCCCTTTGTGATATTTGCAAAGTTGGATGTACTTCACAGTTTTTTTTGTACAACATTGTTTGGCTTGATTCCAAGAAATGTTTGGGATGCGGTGTGCGGTCTCGGTTGCCGATTCTTAATTTCAAAACATCCTTTACATTGGGTGATACTCTAGAATTAGAGTGCCAAATTTTTTGAATCTCCTCCTTCACATTGTCAGTCAAATTTCTATAAACACATGGAACCCTCCCACCAAAAGCCCATGTATCATGTTGAAGCAGATCATCAAGTCTTTGTCTTCGTGCAAGTGCTCTATCCAAAGTTTTATGGTTTATATTCAAATCAACACAAGTTTGTCTCATTTAATGATCCTTCCTCAATTGATGGCTTACTAAGGAGGTTGTAATCACTCTTCAAGTGACTCTCTTATCTCTTTCCTTGGTATTCTTTCCAATAGAATTGAGAGCATTAAATAGATTTTTGGCAATAATAGAATTTCTCTCCATCTTCTTGTTCATACGAATATTCAATTTGTTTAGAAATGGTCTCATCTTTATCATCTTTAGCAATTGAACAAAATTTTTGCATTGCTTGGTCAATGTCTTATTGCTAAAATTTTGGTCAAAAAATTGTGTAGCCCATAATCGAACGGTTCTTGTTGACCTCTTGCCTTCAAGATTCACAATAATGTTCTCATCAATTTCAAGTAACCATTTTGGGGTTCTTCAAGGTCTTGGATTTGGAATTTGTCTTTCATCCATGAGAGGGTCTTCATTTATGAAGTAATTAGGTGTTACATATTGCTCACTTGGTTGAGCAATTCCACCTTCAATGTCAAAGTTTTCCACATTTTCACCTCCAATGTCAAAATTTTCCACATGTTCACCTCCTATGTCAAATTTTCTACATTTTCACCTGATTTTTCATATTTACACCAAAATTATGGACACCTTCATTGTCAACTCCCAAATTTTCACTTTCCATTCTCACATCATGTTGAGCATTTTCATTATCACTTTCAATATTTTCAACATGTTCAACATTTTCACTTTCAAAATCTACATTTTCATTTTCAATAACTTGTTCAACATTTTCAAATTCAATTTCCTCTTCACTTGAATTAACATTAGCAATATTTAACATACCTTGTCTTCTCCTCCTATGACCTTCTCTATCTCTTTCTCTATACACTTCAATTTGGTCATTCGAAAGCTTTCTTTTGTGTTTAGACTTCCGACAACCACTACTCCCCATTTACCTCCACAAAGATGCTCCTAAATGATTGACAGTGTAATATTTGACTTTAAGAATATCTGAAAAGAACAAATTTGTCTCAACATGTCTAAAAACCCGTGATTGTCGACAGAAACCAGAATGTGAAGAATGTGGCCCGCTGGAATCCACAAAATGGTCCACAAGGCTCTTTTTTATTTACAGAAATCAGATATCTGATTTTAACGCATAAATTTGGGGGTCCCAAAAATAATTCCCGTTGGCGCCTTTTTTTTTACTGTTGCCACATTAATGCCAGTGGTAGAAATCGGATATCCGATTATATCAGATATTCGATTTGAGTACTCATATTTCAGAGAGAGAGAGATTAGGGGAGAGAGGGGGGAGGGCATAGGGGGAGAGAGAGAGATTGGAGGGAGAGAGAGAGAGGGAGATTAGGGGAGAGGGAGAGAGAGATTAGGAGAAAGGGGGAGAGAGAAATATTAGGGGAGAGGGGGAGAGAGAAATATTAGGGGAGAGGGGAGAGAGAGAGAGAGATTAGGGGAAAGGGGGAGAGAGAGAAATATTAGGGGAGAGGGAGAGAGAGAGTAGGGGAGAGGGAAAGAGAGATTAGGGGAGAGGAAGGAGAGAGAGAGAGAGAGAGAGAGAGAGAGAGAGAGAGAGAGAGAGAGAGAGAGAGAGAGAGAGAGAGAGAGAGAGAGAGAGAGAGAGAGATATTAGGGGAGAGGGAGAGAGAGAGAGTAGGGGAGAGGGAGAAAGAGATTAGGGGAGAGGGGGAGAGAGAGATTAGGGGAGAGGGGTCATATGACCCCTTAGGAATCATAATGACCCAATATAGTGTCATAAGGGGTCATATTGTGTCCTAAGGGGTCATATGGTGTCTTAAGGGGTCATACAACACAACATGACCCTCTAGGACACAATATGACCCTTAACGACACAATTTGGTGTTGTAAGGGGTCATATGTTTTCTTAAGGGGACATAGGACCCAATATGACTCCTTAGGACACAATATGACCCATAACAACACCGTATAGTGTCGTAAAGGGTCATATTGTGTCCTAAGGGGTCATATGGTGTCTTAAGGGGTCATTAGACACAATGTGACCCATAATGACATAATTTGGTGTTGTAAGGTCTCATATGGTGTCCTCGGGGGTTATAGGAAACAATATGACCCCTTAGGACACCATAGGACCCATAATGACCCAATATGGTGTCATAAGGGGTCCCATGTTGTCCTTAAGGGTCATATGGTGTCTCATGACCCCTTAGGACACCATATGACCCCTAACAACACCATATAGTGTCATAAGGGGTCATATGACGCATAACGACACTGTATAGAGTCATAAAGGGTCATATTGTGTCCTAAGGGGTCATATGGTGTCTTAAAGGGTCATATGACATAATATGACCTATAACAACACAATTTGGTGTTGTAAGGGGTCATATGGTGTCCTAAGGGGTCGTAGGACACAATATGACCCCTTAGGACACCATAAGTCCCATAACAACCCAATGTGGTGTCATAAGGGGTCATATATTGTCCTTAGGAGTCATATGGTGTCCCATGACCCCTTAGGATACCATATGACCCCTAACGACACCATATGGTGTCATAAGGGGTCATATGACCCATAACGACACCGTATAGAGTCGTAAAGGGTCATATTGTGTCCTAAGGGGTCTTATGGTGTCTTAAAGGGGTCATATCACACAATATGACCCCTTAGGACACAATATGACCCATAATGACACAATTTGGTGTCGTAAGGGGTCATATGGTGTCCTAAGGGGTTGTAGGACACAATATGACCCCTTAGTACACCATAGGACCCATAACGACCTGATATGGTGTCATAAGGGGTCATATGTTGTCCTTAGGGGTTATATGGTGTCCCATAACCCCTTAGGACACCATATGACCCCTAACGACACCATATGGTGTCATAAGGGGTCATATGTTCTCCTTAGGGGTTATATGGTGTCCCATGACCCCTTAGGACACCATATGACTCCTAACGACACCATATGGTGTCATAAGGGGTCATATGACCCATAACGACACTATATAGTGTCTTAAAGGGTCATATTATGTCCTAAGGGGTCATATGGTGTCTTAAGGGGTCATATGAAACAATATGACCCCTTAGGACACAATATGACCCATAACGACACAATTTGGTGTTGTAAGGGGTCATATGGTGTCATAAGGGGTCATAGAACACAATATGACCCCTTAAGACACCATAGGACCCATAACGACCCAATGGTGTCATAAGGGGTCATATGTTGTCCTTAGGGGTCATATGGTATCCCATGACCCCTTAGGACACCTTATGACCCCTAACAACACCAGATGGTGTCATAATGGGTTATAGTGTATCATAAGGTGGCAAGATGAATCATTATTATAATATAAAAATAAGTGCCAATACTTCTTACAAATATTTGACACCTAAGGGGTCATATGGTGTCCTAAGGGGTTATAGGGTTATAGGACACCATATGACCCCTTTCCCCTCCCTCTCTCTATCTCTCTCTCTCTCTCTCTCCCCCCTCTCCCCTCCCCTCTCTCTCTCTCTCTCTCTCCTGGTCCCCCTCTCCCTCCCTTCCCCCCTCTCCCCTCTCTCTCTCTCTCTCTCTCTCTCTCTCCCTTCCTCTCTCTCTCTCTCTCTCCCTCTCCCTCTCCCTAATTATCATATAGTGATATATTTATAAATTAATATATTGTATATTAATATATTAATAAACAATAGATTAATTATGTGCAAATTTAGTTATTGAATTTACTTATTAAAATTAGATATCCAATTTTTGTTTTTGTCTTGGGTTTGCTTTGGTATTTGGCTTGGAAGTGACAAACCTAGAAAGTCAACTGAAAAAACGTGTTTTTCAGTATTCCTTGATTTTCCAGACTTCGCACTAGTGGCTGATGAATTTTTTTATAGCTAAAAATGATAAAATGAAAAGGGTTTTTTAACGACATTATCAACTTTCTAACAATATAAGGCTTGTCTTATTTCAACTTTAATAAATAATTATTATTTATTTTCTAAATTAATTATGACAAAATTCCTAATTGATAGACTGATTGAAAAACACTCATAACTTTCAAACAGTATAACATTTTTTGAATCCAAAACATGCGTCACATTCTATGCTCTGTGTACTATATGGAACAATAAAAAAAAATTGAATTTCATTAGGTTTTAACCAAGTTAAGGTGGTCAGACGTAGGAGTTTCTGAATTTCTGAAAAGTTGTACTAAACAAATCATAAATAATTATTTACTTTATAAAAAATTATAAAAAAATATGTGTCACATCTAGACATGAGTCTAATACTTATATTATAAATCTTATAAAAAAATATTATGATTTGATTGTGATTAGGGTGGTTAGACATATGCCTACTTCTTATCTTTTTACTGAAATTTTAGTAGCAATACATTGAAATTTGAAATTTTCATCAAATAGGATTTTTTTTTTCAAAAAAAAAAATAGTAGCTTAGAAACTAAATTAAATTTTCTATAGATTC
This sequence comes from Cryptomeria japonica, assembly GCF_030272615.1. Taxonomy (NCBI): domain Eukaryota; kingdom Viridiplantae; phylum Streptophyta; class Pinopsida; order Cupressales; family Cupressaceae; genus Cryptomeria; species Cryptomeria japonica. Next base: position 465,965,757 of record NC_081411.1, on the reverse strand, counting down.
TCTTCTTACATATTTTAAAAATAATGTTCACAACTTATTCAAATTTCATGTCAAGGTGCATAATTCTGATTTTCTAAAATTTCATTGCCACTTAAGGGTCTGTTTTGGCACACAATGATCCTGCACATACCCATGTATTTATGTGGAAGTTTAGGATTGTGGGAGTTTCACTTTGTGTATTTATTTGGGTATTATGCTATGTGTAATGTTTGGGTATGGGTTGTGAAGGCCAATTTCACTCATAGAAGGAAATATTTGTTAGGTATGAGTAGCCATATGCATGTGGTTTTGTGATGGGTATGAGGAGAAATGGTGGAAGTGGAAAAGTTATATGATGAGAAAGAATTTATTTGCAAAATTTCTTAATGTACCTTGCGATTGGGAGATTTGTCCACTCTCTCCCTCCTAGTGAGTCCATTTGGGATTCTAAATGTGTGTAAATCCTTGTGTTGAGATGTCCTTGTGTTTATACTTTTAGTTTGGCTCTTATATGCAAGTTTATGTGTGTTTTTGTATGTAATTAGTTTCTTTAGAAATCTCCTAGCTTGGGTGCAATTAGTTTTTTAGCATATGATTGGCTAGTGAGCTTCATTGTGGCTTAAAAAATAATATGTCCCTTGTGTAGGTGGAAGATACACGAGTAAGGTTGCATATAATTAGAAAGGTTGCTTTGAGGACTACCATCCTTGCATCCTTGCACTTTGGGTTGTCAAGATTGTTCCATTTGAGTCTTCAACCAGAGATTTGAAGGCTAAAAACTATAGAAATTTGTAGAGATTGGGGGAGACATGCATAGAAAGAGTGTTTGATTGAACACCCCTTCGATCTAAGGGGGTTTGTTTGAATCCTAAGGCCTTTGAGAGAACCCATGTTCAATCGAACATGCCCGACACAAATATTTTGTAACAGACATGTTCGTACAAACACAACTTATTATAACTGCCAATGTTTGTACAGACACAACTTATTATAACTGCCAACGTTCATACAAACCCAAGGCTAACAAGTTTATTTTTTTTTTAAAATTTTTTTTTTCATATAAATATAGATTTTTTTCTTTTCATTTAAAAAAAATAAAATAGTTGATGAATTCACATTTTTTGTTAGAGAAGACATTTTGAGGTGATTTCTTTTTTGTGTGAAATTTTTAAGGGCCATAATTTCAAAGGAAGGACATGGGAAATAAAAAGACAAGGGAAAATATGACTTCATGAAAGTATTCACCTAAGATGGAACAAAGATATCAAGAATGAAGAATGCAAATATATTATAGAGATAAAGCAAGTATGCATCTTTACTTTTCTATTTAATTTTACATGTATCATGTACCTATTTGATTAAACAAATATTTATTTTCAATTTAATTATTTTATCCTACTTATTATTTTTATTTAACTAGTTAAGTGTGTTTGTGCTATCTTAGATTAGAAAACGTTTGGAATTGGTGCATTAAAAATAATCTTGTTTGAATTCTCTGTCTCTCTGTCTCTCTATCTCTCTCTTTCTCTCTAGATTGATATTTCTTATGTGATATTGTTTAGTTTTATGAAATTTTCATTGAAATTTCTTATGCGATCTATTTTAAATTATTGTATCTTAACATGTTTAACATGATGTTTAAATGTCTTAACGAGATGCACAATTAGGACATGGATAGACCTTAAATTGACATTAAATTGATTAATTGGCCCCAAGTAACCTACATAAGACCCCTTAAGGATCTTACATTGATCCCAAGTAAGACATAAGACCCCTTAAATTGACATTAAATTAAAAGTATTTATGCAGATATGATGTATTTATAATCACTTGAGTTTTTTAAATTATGCATATGATATTTATAAATTTTGATATATTTATAATCAATTGAGCTTGTAATTGTTTCAATAATAAGGTATATTTCAAGTCACATTCATGATATGGCTTAACGAGATGATAATTCTTATGTTATGTTGTTTAGTTTTATGAAATTTTTATTGCAATTTCTTATGTGATCTATTTCAATTATTGTATCCTAATATGTTTACAATGATGTTTAAATATCTTAAGGGGATGTACAATTAGGACATGGACAAAACTTAAATTTATATTAAATTGATTAATTTACCCCAAATAATCTACATGAGACCTCTTAAGTCATGATCTCACATTGACCCCAAGTAAGAGATAAGACCCCTTAAATTGACATTAAATTGAAAGTATTTATGCATATATGATATATTTATATAACCACTTGAGTTTGTAAATTATGTATATGATATTTATAAATTTTGATACATTTGTAATCACTTTAGTTTGTAATTTTTCAAGAATGACATATATTTCAAGTCAAATTCATGATGTGGCTTAAGGGGACGATATTTCTTATGTGATATTGTTTAGTTTTATGAATTTTTTATTGCAATTTCTTATGTGATCTATTTCAATTATTGTATCTTAACTTGGGGATGTAATTGAAATGGATTAAGGGGATGTAATTATTGTATCTTGTTCTTGACAATATTAAATAGATTAAATTTGATTCTATATAAACATCTATTCTAATCTAAGATGTAAACATCTAATCTAGATATAAACATCTATAAACATCTAAACTTAGAGATATATTTACATTGACATCATCAAATAAAGTCAATATAAACATCTAGAACTAAATCTCAACAAATGTACATGTGTATTGTCTAATGTATAAATGTCAAACATAAATTATATCAAATTTATAGGTGTATCATCAAACATGTATAATCAAGTCCCTAAATACATGTTTATATTATATGGGCACATGTAAACATGTCTAATAAAGTCTATATAAGGGTAAACATGTAGATGGACGTTCTCTAAGTGGCAGCTCAGTCATCATGTCGACTACGAATGGAGTGACCATTTGAGTGAGAGTCTTGGTCCAATGGATGTGCAATTGATCCTTGCAAATAATAGAACACATTAAAAAACAATACTTGAATTGTAAAAATAATGTACATGTACACACATGCATATATATACAAACATGTGTACATACGAATTTAAAACTTACCTCTCCTCTAGCAGGTGTCACATCAACTAAATCCCACCTACACACACACTTTGAACTCAAGCTAGGAGTAACGTGAGCTAATTGTGCCTACAAATATATATAAATTTTTAATGTTACATGTATGTTAGGACTAGAAATAATTGAAAGTTACAAAAACTAAAAATTAAATAAGTGAATATTTAAAATCATTTATTATACATGTACCTGGGTATCTAGTACTGAATTATGATCATCTGACACCGTCATATTTTCCATAGTAATTGCATCTACATATCTATCTGTGACAATCTCTACGAATGACAAGTGTAGGGGGCTATGCAGATGAGAGGGCATCAATGTAGAGTCTGATCATAGTAGCATCTCCATAAAACTAGTTCGACTCAACCCCTATAGTTGCTCCTCAAATGAATCCAGGCCCTCTGGTGTGATATGAACTTGGTTACCCTGCATCTTCCCCTCTATAGTAACAGAGTGGTTTGTTTGTGGGTCATACTATGTAGAGTGATGATAATGTTGTGAATGTCCCAATGTTTGACTTGATGCTATAGCCTGCAACTCTCTAAGAACCTCCTATCTAACCTCATCTAATGGTATATGAAGGCAAGATGAAATAAAATAGTATGCATGTAAGAGGTACTCTACCAAATAGTGAGACATTTGCATTTGGTGGGCACCTCCCGAGATAGCTGGTATATCCTATAGTGTAGGGATGTCAATAATAGAATAATGATCATCAACCGCATGACTAGATGATGCGCTTGTTGATGGTCTTGACCATCATCAAATTATCATATATCTACCCAATTGATCAAAATAAATGGTAGTAGTAGTAGCTGCAATATCTCCAACACTATCAATTGCTTCCCTTTGGGAAGTGATGACCACCTGATCTACTATGAGGGTGAGGGAAGGGGATATCATAGGAAACCTATGACCAACCAAACTTTTGTAGGCTGACACTTGTTGATCAACTCTATGATACCTCTTTCGATTTGCCACTCTACCATGCCCTTATCCAAAATAGGTTGGTGGGTCAAGGTAGTTGACCTTCAGGCATAAATGGGACTCAACATACACCTACTAAGCAAAGTATAATGGGATTTGGCTGTTATTAGGATAACTATCATGTGCAACAAGGAACAAAAGGTATATGATCTGAGCCACTACTAGATTTGTACACCGTGTCACTTGGTATGCTCTTACCCTTTCCATGGGGGCTTCACTTAGTGAACCTAGGTTATAGTATGTGTGTTCATGGCATACTAAATAATCCCCCTATTTTCAAAAAATATTGCCCTAAACTCTTTTTTTGTCACCCCCTCCCAATACACATCCCAAATTAAAAGCCCCCCTATTTTCACCAAATATTGTATTTTTTCATAGCCAGAATTAAAAACCCCCCTATTTTCACCGATAGGCAATATATTGCACCCTCATTTTTGGGATATTAAACCCACAAATATGAATGCACGTGATATAATATTGTCTATCCAATGAAGCCCCCATGACCTTTTCCTTGTCCTAATAATTAGGAAATTTTATCTTGCTTGATAATTGCTTGAGGACATGCCATTGGACTGATGATATGATGAATCAATAAGGATCCAGACAACTACTAAGAGGGGGGGTGAATCAGTAGATAGAAAACTGACTAAACTTTCACCAAACTCAAAAACAATCTCTCAAGTCAATCTCTGAACTAACTAGTTCAAACACTGAGCTACAAACTGCAATAGCACTAACATTTTATCCGTTTGACTGACATATTAAAATAATAGTATAACAGCTTTGAAAATCCCAAACCATTTAACCAAAAGATCAAAATACTTTGATAACAATAGTAAAAGCACATTTCAGATTACTGCCAATCATCTTATTATAACTAAGTGGATTTAACAGTTAAGCAAATTAACCATATCAAACATAACCACAAAAACCATTCACCACTTGACACAATGATTTTTGATGTAGAAACCCAAATGGGAAAAACCACAGTGGGGATGAATACCCACAAGTATTCTGAACTCTTCTGAAGTTCTCCTTGTTAGGAGCCAAGGCTGTTAAAGCTTTACAAAATGTCCTGTTAAGAACAAATCCTGTTAGGGACCACCCAATTAAGGGATTGACTATAATGCCCTGTTAGAAGCAATATCCTATTAGGAGTAACCTCAATAGAGGATTTGAAATCCAAGCTAATGGATCACCTGGTTAGAGGATTTAGATAGTACTAAGCCTGTTAAAGCTTACTCGGTTAAGGGATTTAACTGTTGTAATTGTTAGAGAACAACATGGGTTTGTTGATCTAGTAAATAACACTACTCTACTTGATCAAATCCTTTTCATGATCCTATCTACCTTCACACATACTGCAGATACTCCTTCTGGTACAACCAATCACACTGTCACTTAACCAAAATTGCCACTAAAACAAAACAACTCATCGACCTTATAAGAAAAATAATAGGTCAATAACACATCACAAACATAAGATCTCATAGAGATTACAAACAAATCAGTTCAAGTATGACCATTGGATTACATAGCAATCATTGCACACTGTTCAAGACAACCTCAATCGCTCCTTGATCACCGCTTCATCGATTTCTGTAACTCATTACACAGTTTCAACTTCATACAATGTACTCGCTCATTCCCAAGATAAAACCATTATCTCTACATGCCAAAAACCACTTCAAACTCATCACATACAACATGCATACGTGGCATAATCATTACCGTTCACCATTTGATCATAAACCAATACAACCAATTCACCAAGCTCTATCGGTTAGGGTTTGGCACATCAATAGGTAGGGTTACCAGTTGATCTCACTGCTTCTTAAGTAATACTGGTTTCCTTCACTTGCTCACCTACCAGTTGCAAAACAACATCATAACAACATCATTACCGGTTACAATTGACATCAATGCAATCTTCATGCAAATTCCAACATGGACCTCCTCCAAGGAAACATCACTCATACCTCTACTCTCAACTCCCTAAAAATGGCATCTATAATCTGAGGGGAATATGAGGTGTGCTGACCTAGGCGCTCTCTTAGGTACTCTATGCTCCTCAAAATAGTTTGGCATGTATCATTATAATGCCATCACTATGGGGGTCATCTACTATAGTTATCAACCTATGAATCTCTTGATCAGTATAATGAATAATTTCACCTTACTCGGGTGCTGCAGGTGGAGCCTGATCAGCCATCTAGAGGTGTCATAAAGTTACAAATTATGTAAGTGTACGTGAACACACATGTTAAAAGAATGTAATTCACTTTATAATATTTTTAAAAACTAGATAAGAACTACATAACTTATTTACACATGTATAACTACACACATTTAAATAATAAACATTACATATATATTTAATAATAATCAACGTACAATTTAAACATGTACACATGTTCTCAAACTACACAAAATTTCTATTTGACAATAAACTTAAATGAAATAGAGTAAAAATACTTAATGGTAGAGAGGGAGAGACAATGTAAAAAGACTTAAGGGGAGAGAGGGAGAGAGAGAAAGAGTGCATAAAGAAACTTAAGGGGGAGATTGGGAGTGAGGGTGAGAGAAAGTCTAAAAAGACTTAAGGGGAGTGAGGGAGAGAGAAGATAAAAACTATAAAGATTTAAGGGGGGAGAGAGAGAGAATAAAAAGACTTAAAAGGAGAGAGGGAGAGAGAGAGAGAGAGTGTATAAATAATTAAGGGGAGAGGGAGAGAGGGAGAGAGTGTGTGTAAAAAGACTTGAGAGAGAGAGAGAGAGAGAGAGAGAGAGAGAGAGAGAGAGAGAGAGAGAGAGAGAGAGAGAGAGACTAAAAAGACTTAAGGGGAGTAAGGGAGAGAGAGCTCGAGAACTTGACTAAAAAGACATAAGGGGAGTGAGGGAGAGAGAAGAGAAAGACTAAAAAGATTTAAGGGGAGAGAGAGACTAAAAAGACTTAAAATGAGAGAGGGAGAGAGAGTGTGTAGAAATACTTAAGGGGAGAGAGGAAGAGAGAGTAAAAATACTTAATGGGAGAGAGGGATAGAGGAGAGAGAGAGAGAAGGAGACAAAGAGAGAGGTCCTAAGAAGACTTAATTTCCTATAATGTCAATCTATAATTTGCCTAATTATCATTTATTACATTGCGTTCATATAGGACATGCACATTTTTCCTATTATTGTGCATCGTCTTCTCTATCATGTAACTTTAGTTCTATTATTTATACTTTTGGTATAAATGTTATTCGATCTTAGTTCTAATTACTTCATTACTTCATTCCCTGGATTTTAATGAGAATATTTTAATATTTTTAAATATTTTTCTATGATTTGGTAATGTAATACAATAATTTCTAAGGTTTTATAAAAAAATTCTAATGTTTTGTAAGATTTATAAGGTTTTCTAATCTAATACAAGAATTTTTCTAAAGTTTTCTAATTTTTTTTAAAGGTTATCTAAGTTTTTCTAAATTTTTTCTAAGGTTTTCAAAGATTTTTTGAATGTTTTTTAAGAATACCTAAGTGTAATATGGTGAAAAGTGACGAGGGGAGATCAAGTGGAAAGCTTTACTCCCCTCAAAAGAAGGATGGAAGTTTCATAAAGGATTCCCTTCAATTTTTCACACACATTACATTTAAAAGAGGGGTTGAATTCACTAGATCCAATCCCAATGGAAAGAGTTTGAATACTAAGTGAATTGTAGGAAATTTGGAATGTATTAGGAAATTAAATTAACCCTCTTTTATAATAGACTAGTTGAATCAAGCAAATTGAGACCAAGTGTAGAAAAGACAAAGAAGCAATTATATCTTGAGATAGAGATGCGGGATGAACTGTGCACATGGAATTGGTAGTAGAATGTCGAGACAAAGCTTCCCTCCAAATCTCAACAAAAGTTGTAGGGATCGGATGAAGTTGCACACAGTCCTCCGAAAAATCCGTACACCTAAAGGGGTTTTTCCATCTCTGGAAATGAAGCCTAAACTTGCAATTACAGCTGTGCACTTGCAACCTACACACATAAAAGAGAGGAAAATGTTGTTGGGATTGGGGGTTTGCCTTCAGGTCAAACCCCATTTTGGAATTAACCAAGTGGTTGAAAAATGCTGCAAGTAAATGAAAGGAAATGTCTGAAGTGAATCCACCTCAAGGAGGGGATGTAATTGAAAGGTTTATACCTTTGTAGATGAATTTTCTTGAATGGATATGTGAAATAGGATGTCTTGAATGTTGGTATAAATCTCCTCTTCAATGGTTGAATCCTTGTCTTGAATGCAACACCTAGCCTTGAAAGGAGACTTGAAATTCTCAATGATTGAATGAATGCTTGAATGCTTATGATCAACTTCACTTATCAACTTATGATCCACCGATCGAACTTATGCAAATAAGAGAGGAAGTGCTCCTTATATACTTGCCAATTAGGGGTGTTTAGATAATTTCCCACCTTAGGTCGACATAGGGAAACTTTTATCGATCAACAATTGACAAGATCAATAAAACATAGGGCCAAAGGGGGCCCAAAATAGGGCTAGGACAAGGGTGCCATGCTCCTGTCCTAGGGGCGACATGGGTGCCACACACAGTTTGTCGTGCCCTAATTTAGGATAGACAACAACTAAGAGACAACATGTAGAGTGATGGAAAATGCAAGTTGCTGATGGAATGAACATGTTTCAAATCTCTGATTAGGCTTAAGGATTTGCCCGCTAATGCAAAGACCCAAATGCAGTCAAAAATTGCAAGGGTCGCAATTTTATGATGCTACACTAAGATTTTTTAAGGTTTTCTCTACGATTGAAATATGTAATTAATTATCTAAAAAATAAAAGAATACAAAAATAAACATATGTACTTTCCAAAATAAATTTAAAAATCTAACATTAAATAAAAAACCGCAAAAAACAAACAACATACAATCAATTTTAGACAAGAAAAGAAAGAATTTGGCACACCTGGTATACTAGAGCTGAAGTGGCAAGTGATGTAGGGTGCTCACTGTTGTCACTGTTTTGACTTTTGGGTAATTTTGTTCCGTAATCTGCTAAAATCTACAAAATTGTGCTTTTCACTTCATCTTGCCTCTGAGTTATTGGTCTGAACGTTTAGAGTTTTTTGAAATTTACTCTTTCTATGTTCTGGAATCCCCACATTCTATTTCTGTGTTACTTTTTCCACTTAAGTGGAAGGGTTGCTCCACTGTGAAAAGAGGTTCTCCCTTTTACATTTATCCTAGGCAGGTCCTTAAATATGTTTTATTTTTATGCCTTCCCCTAAGTTTTATTTCCTTGTCAGGTTTCCTAAAGATCATACAGGTTTTAGTTGATCTGACGGTGTGCGTTGTTTCGTGAAGTAAAGATGTAAAAAACTTACCTTTCGCAAAGTAGCAAAAAGGGTGGCGGGCCCAGGTAAGTGAATTAAAGAATGAATTTAAAGATTGAGCATCTTGCTCAAGATCCGACGGTGCACGTTGATTTGTGAAGTAAAGTTGCTAGTGATTTATTTTTCACGAAGTAGCGAAAGCCTGGCAGGCCCCAAAAGAAAAGTGAATCCTCTAGTTAAAACCCGATCATATCCAAAAATATCTAATTGCCAGTGCTATTTTGCCCGGCAAAGGTGTCTGATGTTTATCTTACGCGAAATAGCGAAAGGGTAGTGGGCCCGATGGAAGGTTTGCTTGAAAGGTAAAAGGGGTGCATCTTGAGGTAGATCCAACGGTCTACATTATTTCACTGGGCGAAGTAGCACGAGGTTTATCCTTCACGAAGAAGTGAAAAAAGGGTGGGTCCGATAGATAGGTAGTTCATGGTTTTAAAGACCGATCAACTTGGAGTTGATCGGACAGCTCGCGTTGATTCCTAGCCAAAAGCAACACGAGATTTACCTTTCGTGAAATGGCAAAATGAGCTGGCGGTTACATGGCTGATGATGTGGCAATACAATTGGACGCCTAGCTAAGGAAAAAGGTAATCTGCAGGATGGACACATGGCTCCTAAGGATGGTGAAGAGCCCACTTTGATTGAGCGGCAATGGTGATGAGATTCATGGTTAAATAAAACACGTGGCAGTCTAGATGTGGAGTCCGATGGAGTTTTGGAATGAATAAATGGCTGACACATAAGAGCTATCTACTGACAATCAATAGGGCAAGTGGATTCCATGCAGAGGGCCCACTTTGAAGGTTAAGGGATGTTAAACGCCGCACATCTCAAAAGTGATCCAACGGTAAGCGTTGTTTCGTAGCCCAAAGATGCAAGGTTTTAAAACTTTGCGAAACAACAAAAACCATTAGCGGTGAGGACTTCATACGGTTAGTAAAAAAGACTAGCGGTCACCGTAAAAGGTAAAGATCGAGTGGATGGTAGAAGATCCAACGGCCAACATTGTTTCATAGGGTGAAATAGTATTGAGTTTATCTTTCGTGAAGCAAAGAAAGGAAGGTGGGGCCCGTTTTTAAGCAGCATGACCAAGGTAAGGTAAGAGACGTGCAAGTTCTAAAGGATTTGACAGTCCGCGTTGTTTTTCATGGCAAAGATGCAAGGTTTTTAATCTTCGCGAAACAGCGAAAAGTTGGGACACTGAGAATTTCTTTCTGGTCCGTTAGAGCCTTTTTTCAAATTCAATTGCGAATTGATTGCCGAAGCATGCAGATTAATGCCTCAATTCATTGCTTTGTTGCCATATTAAGCCTCACATCAACTAAATTGTAATGTCATTTCAAAGAGTTTTGTAGAGGAACCATTGTGCAGAGCGAGTTTCTTCAGGCAACAAGTAAGTTCTACACAATTGTTTAAGAGTTACAATTCGATTTGAGATCATTGGGTGTTTAAATTCTCAGAGGTCTATTTGAGTTTAAATTGAAATAGTTGTAATTAAAAGATGGCACCTCGAAGAGATTTCATAGGGAAGGTAAATTATCAGGATAGAGCTATATGTGATGATTTCCTAGAATAATTAACCATGTCCACTAATGCCGCAGCCAAAATAAGAGAATTAGTGCCTAAGGCCCCCTGTTTAAGAATTGGAGATGGTTTGTATGATAAAGGGAATTGGTTAAGGGATTCACAGATAGGAATATCAGGTCTGGGACTCTTTAAAGTAGGATTTAGCCAAAGACATTTCTCTACTCCAATGAACAGTGTATGGGAGTTAGATGTGGGAAAGCTCATAGTCCCTGGGGTTTTTATGGATGTAGATTTATTAACCCAGATTGCAAATAGTTATGACCCTGTTGCTAAATGTGTGAGAGATGTGAATGGGGGAACCTTAATTGTGATTAATGATGATGAGTTTAGGAAAGTGTTTAATCTCAGCAAGGTATCAAACTACTTAGAGCCAATCAATTTTGATACACTTGCAAAGGTCTACAATGTGCAGAGAGATCACCTCAGGAGCGGCCCTTTGAAAGAATTTTTTGTCAAGATAGGAGGGTTAACTGTTGTAGGCCCTAGTACCATGGAACCCTTCTCTCTAAAAATTTTTACTCTGAGGGCTAAAGGGATGTATTGGTCACTTTGTCATTTTTTTGGGGAAGATGCTGAAACCACCATGCCAATTCACTACATGTTAATGATAGCACAAATTTTAAACCCTTCTCTGGTAGTAACTTTTGATTATACACCTTATCTCACTGATGCAATTCATTTAGAGGGCTGATAGGGATAAAAAATGGTAACGTAGATAGACCTTTTGGGTGGTACTTTCTTCCCATGCATACGTTTTTGTTTAAAAGTGCTGATTATTTCGCTAATGAAATGGATCTGGTTAAGGAGAAAGATGGTGAAGAGATGCCTGTAAAATTATGGAGCACAATTTTGTCTTGGGATAGAGAGGATGCTAGTTACTTGAAGTTTGACAGATGCTTTGCATCTAGATTTAGGATTCTCTTGTGCCAACAAAACCCTATAATTCCTAAGGCCCTCCTAGAGTTCCTTAGGCCTAAAGAATTTGTTGAAGGTATCAAGCTTGTGCACAATTGAGGTGATATATACTTGTACCCTATCTCTACAATGTTTAGAGTTTATGGATTAAGAGGAACTCCATATTTGTTGCCCTATCAGGTCCCATTGAAGATAGGAATTACAGAGATCCTAAGGCAAATCGGGAGTGTGCAAGAGGCAGAGTTAATAAATAGGGGAAAAGGGACCATTTTCCCAACCATCACCATGGCTCATCAATTTGTAATCACCAAGGGTGGCAGGAAACACTTTGATGATTTCTTTCAACCATATAGGCTGTCTACTACAGTATCAAGATTTTCTGACCTTGAAGATTTCTTCAATGGCATGTTCAGAAAGAGAGCAGTGTGTAAAGGTAGACCACATCAATTCCATTTTCATGAGGATATGATTATAAATGAATTCAATCTAGATGAGCAAGAATTGAGAAAAGAAAAGTGGGTAGCATACAAGAAGGCTCTTGATTTTATTCACCAATTTGATGGTGGTTATGATCCTCTGTCTAGTTTTACTCCCTTTGAGGAGAAAATTAAATTCTCAATTCTTTATTTTGAGGACCTAATGCAGACATTGAAGGAGAAGAGGGAGGTTATAATGAGGAACGATCCTGGAAAGGCTAAATTGGTTTTAGCCAAGCCTACCTTTTCCAAGGCCATCCCTCTGGGTGATTATGTGATGCATAAGAAGCCAAGGTATAGTGTGCTAGTGCCGGTAACTAGTGAACCTTCTACTTCAAAAGGAAAGAGAGCAATAGAAGATGTCACTGACATCCAAAAATCCCCTAAAAGGCAAAGGGTAGGCAATGAGGTGCAAACAGGTGAACCTCTGTACTCTCCATCCCAATCCCCTATCCATGTGGGAGATGAATAGGCAGCGGAAGAGAAATCGTTGTAGTTAGGAAGTCTCGGGGAGATTGCCTACACTTATGAGGAAACAGAAGAGGGAATGCCTAAAGAGCCACCGAGTGCTGAGATGAACTTGACTGCAATTGAGTTCAAAGTAAAAGAGCTAGACCCTGCCATCAAACAAGCCAGTGAAGAGTTCCTGGCTGATAGTAATTTTGTCACAACAGGGTCCTTTATGCAGTTTGTTTGGATACAAAACATTAAGCAATTTAAGGCAAGATGTGAGAAGAAAAAGAATGAGCAACCCCACAAAGATGTAAATACAGTGGAGGAAGAGGTAAAGCAAGAAATGATGTAGGAATTCAAAGCTATTACTCCTGAAAAGGGGAGGAAAATGGTGTCAAAGGCTGGTGGTTTAATCCTTCCTGAATGGGACATAGCAGATACCTTAGTGCTTGAAGCAGTAAGGAAAGAAACCAAGTCCCTAGAAGGAGTGACATTCAGTAAGGATAATGTTGCTTTGGTTATGTGGTCCCTAGAGAGGGATGAGAGTAGAAGAAGGAAGGATACCTCAGAATCCAGCTACCTAGGAGGTATGATTGTGAAAAGAGTCCAGGACACTGGAGTGGTGGAAGCTGCCAGCACAGTTCTAGAAACTGCAAAATTGAGTGTGGCAATGGCTAAGAAAGAAGCTAAGGAGAGAGATGATCTCCAGGTAAAACTAGAAAAAGTTCTAAAGGCTTATAATGAGGCCAAAGGGGAGATAGCCACTGGGGACAACATTATTGCCAAGATGCAAAATCAGTTAGCAAGGAAATACCAGAAAGGTGAGTCCTCTACTTTAATGATTGCATCTTCTCCAGCAAGAACCCAACCTACCAGTCCTATCATTAAATTTCCCCCTTCTCCTATGACCTCTGGTTTCCAAGCAACTGAAACCATATAAGATGAGATGGAAAAGTTTAAATAGGCTCAGGCCTTACTTGCAAGAAAATATGAAGAAAAGGTCAGAGGTACAATTTTGAAATTTGCTGACCCAGTTAGAGCCTCTATTGTATACATTTACATGAAAATAATTTTGAATATATTGACTGATTTGAAAGAAGACGAGGCCACTTTGGGGCCAATTCTAAATAAGTGGATGCCTAGGGGAGTGGAGTTGGAACTTATGTGTGTATCTCATGCAGAGGATGATGCGAATATCAAATCCACTTGTGAGTTAGTAAAAGGGATGACTGGATTAGCAGAAGAAATGGCAGGTGTGAAGAGAAAATCTCACTTTTATAGAAAAGAATATTCTGATCATAAGTATGAGTTTTTTCCTAGGGGTTTTGTTGGTCCAAGTCAGCTGAAAGAGGAAAAGGCATGGCTTGAAGAGTTGGACTATAACTTGTCTCAGAGGGTAAATGAGGTCATTAAGATAGATGACATGTCTTTAGTTATTAAGACAATTGAGGAGATTGAGAAAGTAAAGTCACATTTTGGTTTTCTGGAGATAGAGGTTGGGCAATTGAGAATTACATGGAAAAGGCTAAATAAAATGAAAAATAAGATTGTTAGCTTCTCTTGGCCAAGTGATGACGTGTTCCAAGAGTGGAAAAATAAATATGCAGTACAAGAAGAGGAAGTCCTAGAATAGTTGGAAGATGCTGCAGCGGAACAAATAACTTAAAATGATTGTTAGGAAATGAAATGATTGTATTTTGCTTTCCTTTTCAGCAGGAATCATGGTTGTAACAAACTTTTCCTAGGAAAGTCCGAAGCTTGTTGGCATCCATATTGTTATAAATAGATACCAGGACTTAGAAAAAATCATCACAAGAATTTGTAAAGAAACTCTGCTGAAATAAATCTAGGGTTTTTCTGGTTCTCTCATGAATTACCTTGAGTCATGTAAAATTTTCAAAAAATGAATATAAATATACAGATCAAAGTTTCAGGCCTAAATCTTCTTTGTCTTCTATTCTGCATTCATTAGTTTGTTGGTTTCATTTGGATAATTTAGGGTTATTCGATTGAGCATGGATTGTGAGGCAATCTTATAGATATATTTCTGGATTTTCTCTTCAGGAGAGGGATTAAATATGCGTGAAATATTTCTGTCAATAGATCAATTATTTTTTGCTGCTTTGAATTTGATAAACAGTTTTAGTTTAAAGGGAAAAAACCTATATATATGTCAGGCATGGATGGGGTTCATGAAATCCGAAGTGATGAAATGTATGAGAGTGTCCAGTTTTGAAATTCTTGCTTGATTTAGGTGACTCTGTGGCCTAGATAAGGCACTGATATCAGTTATGGAATTCTTTCTATCTTTCTTGGGATCAAATACTGAAAATGAGCATAAGTTTTCTTTTATGTTTCAATTTTATTGAGGTGATGAAGTCCATAGGTTTTTAGCATTGGTTTACTGTGGATCTCAATTTAAAAGTGTGAAAGTATTCACAAAAGGTATACCCACCTGAGCTTTGGATAAGTTCAAAGTGTAGAAGGTTTTGTTGAAACCTTGTTATATGTTAGTCTGGAATTCTATTTTCTTGGTGTCCTCTTCATATAAAAACATAGTTATTAAATTTTCTTACAGGGAGGAATAGGAGGGAATCATAATTTGAGAACAACAAAAGTGGCGACTCTACTTGGGAGAGTCATAGCTTGAATCTATGCTACGAATTGGTGCTTGTGTTAGCTCTAAAGATTAGTTGAGTTTCTGTGTTTTTGCAATAGATTGTGTTATCCCTCATCTGTGCTATTTCTCTTTCTCTAAAAATCTTCTTGTTATCTAATCCCCTTGCAAGTGAATTGTCAAAACTTGTTTTCTTATTCTCCCATAATTTTGTGGGTGGCGACTCTAACAACTATAACCAGTGCTCTTGAATATGTATAGCTCTTTTAAGAAAAACAAGTATAATGCGGAGAGGAAGAAACACCAGGTCATTCATGAGGAAACATCCTCAAGAGACGTTGCAAGAAGGATTACCTGAACAGGCATGGAGAGGCCAGAAAAGATCAGTTTCACATGAGCCATCTAGTGCTGCCTGGGTTCAAAAGAGCATTCATATGGGTAAGTCATTTGATAGAACCATATATGCAAATTCAAATTCTTCTTCCCATGAATCTGAGCAGGACATTTTGGGTTTCCATTTTGTTTTGTTTGGTAATAATGAGGATGTCCAAGTTTTGAATCAAAATATTTCTCATACTAGCATCTCTAGGAAGGATAGGAATAGCTCTAATATGAAGATGGACTCTATACCAAGAACTATAGATGGGAATATTAGTTTAATTGATATCGACCAAGTCAATGTGTTAGATTCTGAGGAAATGTTCCCTGATGAAGATAAGGTGTCCCAAGAAATTGAGGCTCTCAACATAGGAGTTCATCATTTGATCTCCCTAAGGAAACAAAAGGAAGCAAATAAGGAAAAGGAAGTGAAAGATAAATTGATTGAGAGGGATAGGCTTTTAAGACAAATTGCTGATCTTGAACTATTCACCCAAGAAGAACCTAAGAGTGAGGATGAAGGTCCAGTTATTAGAGAGAATCTGACTGTTAAGATCAACCTTGCACACAAATTTGTTGTGCAACCAAGTAGGGAGGTCCTTAGTGACCCACAACCTGTTAGGAATAATGTTGACAAAGGAAAACATAAATGTGTGGAAGATGGGTCTGGGTCTAAGACTACAGTAGAAGTTTCTCATATGCTATCTACACATGAGAGAGAAATAGATAGAATGAGAAAAGAGAAAGAGGACCTACAAAGGGAATTGGAGAAAGTTGAATTAGAAGCAACAAATCAAGTGGTTAAATGTAAAATTAATTATCTAAAGGCTCCTTCTATAATTTTTCCTTCAACAGACTTAAGTAAACCTTTACCTCAGCAAGCCCCACTCCCTCCAGTAAAGATTCAGTCAACCTTACTTGTAAGTATTGTTCCAATTAATCTTGTCCCTATTACTAATCAAGGTAACCAAATCCCCCTGACTCATTGTCCCAATGTGAGAATGAATATGGGTAATAACCCTACTACTAATCAATTCTAGAGAAGACCCGTTAACTTGGAATTATATAGACAAATTTTCTTTGAAGGAATCCCAGGGTATCCTAACCATGTTCCTACTAAATTGAGAGATAGGATTCACAAGTTTGCTGGCAATAATGCAATCAGTGTAGAAGAGCATCTAAAATCTTTTGGTGACTTAATAAATGATTATGAAATTGTAGCTGAAGATGTCATCATGAAGTATAGTCCTTGGTAGATGATGCGAGGGATTGGTATAGAGGTCTGCCTATGAATAGTATTGGTTCTTGGGAGGATTTCAAGAATTGTTTCCAAGAACAATATGGTGATAAAACAAATGTAAGCTTCATGCTAAATGAGTTCAATAACATTAGGAAGTCTGATAATGAAATTGTCATAGATTTCAATGCTAGATTTTCAGAAAGCAATGCATAGGCTCTATCAAGTAATGAGATTAGATTATAACATGTGTCTGAACACATATTATAATTCTTTTGATTTTAAAATGGCCTATATTCTGAGGAATAAGAACCCTCATAATCTAAGGGATTCTTTTAGGATTTCCATTAATGTGGAGAGTAATAGAAAAACATCTGGAAAGGTAGGAAGGAGGACCGATGGAAGGTTGTGGCAAGAATCCAAACAACAGCCAAATAAAGCTGCTAAGGAGGATGACAAAATAGAGAAGTTGATGACTGCCATGAAAGATCTTACTGCTAAGGTAAGTAAAAATGATAAGCCTCATTACAATTGGCAAGATAGGCCTCCTAGATTACATGAAATGCCTTACAATACTACTTGGAAGGATGGCAAACCTCAAAATGATAAGCCTAAAATTACTCAAAGCCAAGATGCCCCAGATCCTTTGAAAGGAGGAAATGTTCATAATATGGAAAATACTCCTTGGTGCATGGCTTGTGATGGACCACATTCTCCTCATCAGTGTGTTGTAGCTCAGGCCCTTGGAGAATCCATGAGAAAAGAGGGTGAGCCTGATATTAACATGTTTAAAACTGTTATTGACAGTGATGATGAGTCTTCATAGAGTGAATCTAGTGAGTGTGATGTGCTAAACCATAATAGATGTTACCAAGGGCAGTTGGCACTTGACTGGCATCCCACTTTAAATGTTGTAACCATTTAAGATGAAGAGGTTCATCTCAGAAAACCCAGTGATGAAGAGGTAAGAAATCTTACTAAAGCTGCCATAGCCAAAGCCAAGCATAAGTACAACTTGAGAAGTAGTAAAAGGGACGGAGATCAGGGTGAACCTGGCTCCTTGTTTATAAAAGAGGTATCTCACAAGAAGATGGAAAGTAGTAGTGTCTTTCCTCAAGATGGTCAGGCAAAGAGTGACCAACTTAAAGAGGTGGCCAAGAGTA
This sequence comes from Cryptomeria japonica, assembly GCF_030272615.1. Lineage (NCBI taxonomy): Eukaryota > Viridiplantae > Streptophyta > Pinopsida > Cupressales > Cupressaceae > Cryptomeria > Cryptomeria japonica. The sequence continues at coordinate 465,947,516 of NC_081411.1, read as the reverse complement.
TGGATGATAATACTACTGGTGAACTACAAGGGACTGCTACAGTTAAGAAGGTAGGCCAGCCTAAAGCAGAGAAAGCCAAAATTAATACTGAGTTAATCAACAGTTCCACTTTTGATATGACTCAGGCTCTGACCCAAATGAAGGTTATAGTTCCATTGGTAGAATTATTGAAAATAAAGGAACATAGAGAAGGTGCTTTGTCTTTATTTTCTAAAATATCTGATAATGGTGGAGCTCTGCCTACAACTACCATGAAGGATGAAAAGGATCATGAGTTGCAGACTCCTGAGATATATGTGGGAACAACCATTACCCAAGAACCTTCACAGGTTGATCCTTTCTATGTAACTTTGTTAGTAAACAATAGATTAATCAAGAACTATACGATAGACTCTGGTGCAGCTGCAAATGTGATGCCATATGGTGTCATGAAAGAATTGGGGTTATCAATAAACACTATTTATGGGAAGTGCTATGCTATGGATAATAGATAAGTACCCATGATAGGTACAATGATAGATGTGGAGGTAAAGATAGCAGCATTTACTGAAGCAACATATAAGATGGATGTCATAGTAACTGATACAAAACCTCATTATGGCATGCTATTATCTAGACACTGGGCTGCAACAGTAGGTGGAAATGTTCAGTTAGATCTTTCATATGCTACAATCCCAATCAATGGAAGCTAGGTTAAGTTGTATATAGAACCACGTGCCCCTAGGGTAATTGAGAAAATAGACCCTAGTAGGTTAAACTACATGATTGATGTAGATCTTGATAATTTCAGAATGCAACCAATTTTACCTCTGTTGAGAAATACTGATTCTATTGTGACTGAATTGGAATCTCAACAACAAGGTTTGTGGCACATGTATTTTGATGGAGCTTTCTGTAAGGAAGGGTTCGAAGCAGGAATTCTTTTTGTGTCCCCATGAGGTATAACCTTCAAATACTCTTTTCTGTTAGCTTTTCAGTGTACAAATAACACTGCTGAGTATGAAGCCTTGTTATTGGGGCTTGAGATTGCAAAGAAGCATGGGATCCAGTTGTTGAGAGTATTGGGGGATTCAAAGTTGGTTGTGTCTCAGGTTAGATCTAAATATGCATCCAAGAATGATCGTTTAAAACAATATAAACATGCTGTTTGGGATGTGATTGAACATTTTTGTGCATTCTCTATTAACTGGATAGAAAGATCAAAGAACATCATGGCTGATTTATTAGCTAATGTTGTGTTAAAAAATGATGATGTAACACTAACTGGTGTGTCTACAGTTGAGATAAAAGCTAGGCCTGCTATTCTTGATAATGTGTATAATTGGCAAGTGTTTGCGGATGATGAAGATATTCTCAGATTCATACAGTTTATTGATGACTATGATGGACAAAAAATTGATTGCAATGCATTGGTAGAAGTGGTGGAAGATAGAGAAACAATGTTTGGAAATGACATGGTCTAGTTGGAAACTAATGAAATACCCAAAGGATTAGTAGAATTGGAAGGTATGTTCAGTCATAGTGACAGTCATTTGCATCAGCAGTCAACCACCAAGTTAGATGAATTGGAGGAGGTAAACTTAGGGACAAAATCATCCCTTAAGTTGGTATATATTGGAAAAAACTTGTCTCCTCACATTAGAGTTAACTTTATTAATTTATTGAAAAAGTTAAGCATGTTTTTGCTTGGTCTTATGAAGACCTGAAGGCATATAGACAAGATCTATTTCAGCATGAAGTCCCTTTGCTTCCAGATGCTAAGCCTTTTCGACATAAACAAAGACCCATCAACCCCCTTTTGGAAATTAAAATGCAACAAGAGTTAACCAAGTTGAGGGAAAGGGGGATCATTAAGCCCATAAGGCATTCATCATGGGTGTCTAATTTGGTCCCAGTCAGAAAGAAGAATGGGGACATAAGGCTCTGTGTTGATTTTAGGAATTTGAATGTTGCTTCTTTAAAAGACAATTATTCTTCTCCCAATATGGAAGTGATGTTGTAGAGAGTAATTGTCTGTGACCTGTTGTCTATGATGGATGGGTTCTTAGGATATAACCAGGTGCTAGTGAAAGAATCCAAACAGTTCAAGACTGCTTTTACCACCCCTTGGGGAACATATGTATATGTAGGAATGCCTTTTGGTTTAAAAAATGTTGGAGCTACTTTCCAGAGAGCAATGGATGTAGCTTTCAAGGAATTCATTAACATTATCATGGTTGTGTATCAAGATGATTTAACATGTTTCTCCAAAAGAGCAGATGACCACTGTGGGCACTTGGAAAAGGTTTTCAATAAAGCTCTGGAGATTGGTGTCTCTTTAAATCCAAAAAGTGTCATTTTGCTGTCACAGAAGGAAAGCTGCTTGGGCATATTGTCTCCAAGGAAGGGGTTAGGATAGACCCTGAAATAATTGAAGCTATAAACAATGTACCTGAGCCAAAGAGTGTCAAAGGTATTCAGTCTTTCTTGGGCAAGGAAAATTTTGTTAGAAGATTCATTGCTAATTTTGCAGAAATAGTCAAGCCTATTGTTAGATTGCTTAAGAAAGATACAAAGTTTTATTGGGATGAAGAAGCTTCAAAGGCCTTTGGTCAAATTAAAAGGGCTATCCAGGAGGCACCGGTGTTGAAGTCCCCTGATTACAGTAAGCCCTTTTCATTGTTTTCTTTTGCTTCTTATCATACAGTGGCTGCAGTTCTTCTTCAAAAGGATAATGAAGGACATGAGCACCCTATTGCCTTTTATAGTAAATCTCTACAAGTTGCAGAACTAAAATATGAAATCATGGAGAAGCAAGCATATGCTTTGGTTAAAGTTGTAAAAGCATTTAGGCCATATCTTGTGAATGCACAAGTAATTGCTTACATCCCACATGCAGTTGTCAAGGACATCTTGTCTCAGTCCGAGGTCACTGGTAAAAGGTTCAGATGGATAACCAAAATTCAAGAGTTTGATCTAGAGATTAAGATTACTAAATTGGTAAGAGGTCTAGGTCTTGCTAAGCTGATGGCTGAATCAAACCTTCTTGATGTTGAAGTGAATAATGTTGAAATTAAGAACATCCTGGTCACAAGTATTCAGACACAACCTTGGTATTCAAAGATAGTACATTTTTTAAGGGATGCAACATATTCAGAGGGAATGACTCCAAACCAGAGAAGGACATTGAGACTAAAATCTCAAAAGTATGTCCTTATTTGGGGTGATCTATATTGGCGAAATAGAGATGGGGCATTGTTGATGTGCTTAGACAAATCTCAAGCTAAAAGGGTGTTAACTGAAATGCATGATGGAGTATGTGGAGGCCACTATTCTACCAAGACCACAGTTGGTAAGATAGTCCGGGCTGGATACTATTGGCCTACTTTGTTAAAGATGCCCATGAACATGTCCGAAGGTGTGATCCATGCCAGAAATTTTCCTGCAAGTTAAAGTACGAAGGAGCACTGCTTTCTCATTTCTATGTAGTGAAGTCCTTCCAGGGGTGGGTGGGTGGCCCCCCTGGGAGGTAGATTATGGTGTTGGGCCAAACTATGAAGGATGTTGGGCCAAACTAATCGACTACCAATTTCCATCCGAGCATGCTTTCATGGCACGAGGGTAGGGACGGAAGGAAGGTCAAAATTGATGCCCCTCAACCTAGTTACAGTTGAAGCCCCTTTTGTTCAATGGGGCATTGATTTTATTGGGGAAATAGTTGAGAAATCAGGAAGAGGTCACAGGTGGATCATAGTGGCCACTGATTATTTCACTAAGTGGATTGAAGCTATACCCACTAGAAGAGCCACTGGCAAATTTGTTATTGATTTCCTAATGGATAATGTTATAACTAGATTTGGTGTTCCTGTGAAACAGGTAATGGATAATGCCATGAGTTTTAGATCAGAGGAGCTCACTGAATTTTGCACCAGTCATGGAATAATTATGTCTTATTCTTCACCATATCATCCTCAGGGTAATAAAGAAGAAAAATCCAGCAATAAGAGCCTTTTGAATATTATTAAGAAAATCCTTGAGGAGAATAAAAGGTCTTGGGACTAGAAATTGAAATTGGCCCTATGGGCAGAAGAGGTTACTGCCAAGAAAGCAATTGGTGTGTCACTGTTTGAATTGGTTTATGGCATGCAATCTAGGGTGCCAGTCAACAATCTTCTTCCTGTATACAAGTTCCTACAAGCTGAGGATATGGAGTTGTTAGAACCTATGGAAGATAGAATGATTCAAATGGTGGAAGTGGAGGAAATCAAGACTTTGGCCCATAAAATAAATTTGAAGATCCAGTTGCAATCCAAGTATTTGTTTGACAAAAGAACCACACTGAGGAAGTTTCAAATTATGACATGGTTCTTCAATGGAATGCAAGAGGGCAAGATAAAGGAAAACATAAGAAATTTGAGTCACTATGGGTGGGCCCTTCTGTTGTTTGTGATCTGAATGGAAAGGATTCATATATTTTGCAGACAATGAATGGTGAGGTACAAGAATTTCCAGTGTATGGACAATTCCTGAAGCATTACTTCTCTTAAGTCCATGCACAGTAGGTTTTAGTTTGTATATATTTAGGTTTATTTCTGTGGGTTGCTTTTGGGTTTATTTTTGGTCTGTTCTCCAAAGTTTTCTGTGTTCTTGTGCTGATCTTGCAACCAACCATCCCCAATCAGAGCTGATGTTGTCACTGTTTTGACTTTTGGGTAACTTTGTTCCATAATCTGCTAAAATCTGCAAAATTATGCTTTCCACTTCATCTTGCCTCTGAGTTATTGGTCTGAAGGTTTAGGGTTTTTTGAAATTTACCCTTTCTATGTTCTGGAATCCCCACGTTCTATTTTTGTGTTACTTTTTCCACTTAAGTGGAAGGGTCGCTCCACTGTGAAAAGAGGTTCTCCCTTTTACATTTATTCTAGGCAGATCCTTAAATATGTTTTATTTTTATGCCTTCCCCTAAGTTTTATTTCCTTGTCGGGTTTCCTAAAGATCATATAGGTTTTAGTTGATCTAATAGTGTGCGTTGTTTCGTGAAGTAAAGATGTGCGGAACTTACCTTTCGTGAAGTAGCGAAAAGGGTGGTGGGCCCGGGTAAGTGGATTAAAGAATGAATTTAAAGATTGAGCATCTTGCTCAAGATCCAACGGTGCGCGTTGATTCGTGAAGTAAAGTTGCTAGTGATTTATCTTTCACGAAGTAGTGAAAGCCTGATGGGCCCCAAAAGATAAGTGAATCCTCCTACTAAAACGTGATCATATCCAAAAATATCTAATGGCCAATGCTATTTCGTCGAGCAAAGGTGTCCGATGTTTATCTTACGCGAAATAGCGAAAGGGTAGTGGGCTCGACGGAAGGTTTGCTTGGAAGGTAAAAGGGGTGCATCTTGAGGTAGATCCAACGGTTCGAGTTATTTCACTGGGCAAAGTAGCATGAGGTTTATCCTTCACGAAGAAGCGAAAGGAGGGTGGGTCCGATAGATAGGCAGTTCATGGTTTTAAAGACCGGTCAACTTGGAGTTGATCGGACGACCCCCGTTGATTCGCAGCCAAAAGCAACACGAGATTTACCTTTCGTGAAATGGCGAAATGAGCTAGCAGTTACATGGCTGATGATGTGGCAATATAGTTGGACGCTTGGCTAAGGAAAAAGGTAAGCTACCGGATCGACACATGGCTCCTAAGGATGGTGGAGGGCCCACTTTGATTGAGCGGTGATGGTGATGAGATTCATGGTTAAATAGAACACGTGGGAGTCTAGATGTGGAGTCTGATGGAGTTCTTGAATGAATAAATGGCTGACACGTAAGAGATATCTACCGGCAATCAATAGGGCAAGTGGATTCCATGCAGAGGGCCCACTTTGAAGGTTAAGGGATGTTATAGGCCACACATCTCAAAAGTGATCCAATGGTAAGCGTTGTTTCGCAACCCAAAGATACAAGGTTTTTAAACTTCGCGAAACAACGAAAACCATTAGCCGTGAGGACTTCATACGGTTAGTAAAAAAGACTAGTGGTCACCATAAAAGGTAAAGATCGAGCGGATGGTAGAAGATCCAACGGCCAACGTTGTTTCGCAGGGCAAAATAGCATGGAGTTTATCTTTCATGAAGCAATGAAAGGAAGGTGGGGCCTGTTTTTAAGCAACATGACCTAGGTAAGGTAAGAGACGTGCAAGTTCTAAAGGATCTGATGGTCCATGTTGTTTCGCATGGCAAAGATGCAAGGTTTTTAATCTTCGTGAAACAACAAAAAGCTGGGACACTGAGAATTTCTTTCTGGTCCGCTAGAGCCTTTTTTCAAATTCAATTGCGAATTGATTGTCGAAGCATGCAGATTAATGCCTCAATTCATTACTTTGTTTCCATATTAAGCCTCACATCAACTAAATTGTAATGTCATTTCAAAGAGTTTTGCAAAGGAACCATTATGTAGAGCGAGTTTCTTCAGGCAACAAGTAAGTTCTGCACAATTGTTTAACAATTACAATTCGAATTGAGATCATTGCATGCTTAAATTCTTAGAGGTCTGTTTGAGTTTAAATTGAAATAGTTGTAATTCAAAGATGGCACCTTGAAGAGATTTCACAGGGAAGGTAAATTATCAGGATAGAGCTATATGTGATGATTTCCTAGAACAATTAACCATGTCCACTAATGTCGCAGCCAAAATAAGAGAATTAGTGCCTAAGGCCCCCGTTTAAGAATTGGAGATGGTTTGTATGATAAAGGGAACTGGTTAAGGGATTCACAAATAGGAATATCAGGTCTGGGACTCTTTAAAGTAGGATTTAGCCAAAGACATTCCTCTGCTCCAATGAACAGCGTATGGGAGTTAGATGTGGGAAAGCTCATAGTCCCTGGGGTTTTTATGGATGTAGATTTATTAACCCAGATTGCAAATAGTTATGACCCTATTGCTAAATGTGTGAGAAATGTGAATGGGGGAGCCTTAATTGAGATCAATGATTATGAGTTTAGGAAAGTGTTTAAGCTCAGTGAGGTATCAAACTACTTAGAGCCAATCAATTTTGATACACTTGCACAGGTCTACAATGTGCAGAGAGATCACCTTAGGAGCGGCCCTTTGAAAGAATTTTTTGTCAAGATAGGAGGGTCAACTATTGTAGGCCCTAGTACCATGGAACCCTTCTCTCTAAATATTTTTACTCTGAGGGCTAAAGGGATGTATTGGACACTTTTTCATATTTTTGGGGAGGATGCCGAAACCATCATGCCAATTCACTACATGTTAATGATAGCACAAATTTTAAATGCCTCTCTGGCAGTAACTTTTGATTATGCACCTTATCTCACTGATGCAATTCATTTAGAGGGTTGATAGGGATAAAAAATGGTAAGGTAGACAAACCTTTTGGGTGGTACTTTCTTCTCATGCATATGTTTTTGTTTAAAGGTGTTGATTACTTCGCTAATGAAATGGATCTGGTTAAGGAGAAAGATGGTGAAGAGATGCCTGTGCAATTATGGAGCACAATTTTGTCTTGGGATAGAGAGGATGCCAGTTACTTGAAGTTTGATAGATGCTTTGCATCTAGACTTTGGATTCTCTTGTGCCAAAAAAACCCTAGAATCCCTAAGGCCCTCCTAGAGTTCCTTAGGCCTAAATAATTTGTTGAAGGTATCAAGATTGTGCACAACTGAGGTGATATATACTTGTACCCTGTCTCTACAATGTTTAGAGTTGATAGTTTCAGAGGAATTCCATATTTGTTGCCCTATCAGGTCCCATTGAAGTTAGGAATTGCAGAGATCCTAAGGCAAATCGGGGGTGTGCAAGAGGCAGAGTTAACAAATAGGTGAAAAGGGACTATTTTCCCAACCATCACCATGGCTCATCAATTTGTAATCACCAAGGGTGGCTGGAAAGACATTGATGATATCTTTCAACCATATAGGTTGTCTACTGCAGTATCAAGATTTGCTGACCCTGAAGATTTCTTCAATGGCATGTTTAGAAAGAGAGCAGTGTGTAAAGGTAGAACACATCAGTTCCATTTTCCTAAGGATATGATCAGAAATGAATTCAATCTAGATGAGCAAGAATTGAGAAAAGAACAGTGGGTAGCATACAAGAAGGCTCTTGATTTTATTCACTAATTTGATGGTGGTTATGATCCTCTATCTAGTTTTACTCCCTTTGAGGAGAAAATTAAATTCTTAATTCTTTTCTTGAGGACCTAATGCAGACAGTGAAGGAGAAGAGGGAGGTTATAATGAGGAACGATCCTGAAAGGGCTAAATTGGTTTTAGCCAAGCCTACCTTTTCCAAGGCCATCCCTCTGGATGATTATGTGATGCATAAGATGCCAAGGTATAGTGTGCTAGTGCCGGTAACTGGTGAGCCTTCTACTTCAAAAAGAAAGAGAGCAATAGAAGATGTCACTAACATCCAAAAATCCCCTAAAAAGGCAAAGGGTAGGCAAAGAGGTGTAAACAAGTGAACCTCTATACTCTCCATCCCAATCCCCTATGCATGTGGGAGATGAACAGGCAGCGGAAGAGAAATCGTTGCAGTTAGGAAGTCTCGGGGAGATTGCCTACACTTATGAGGAAACACAAGAGGGAATGCCTGAAGAGCCACCGAGTGTTGAGATGAACTTGACTGCAGATGAGTTCAAAGGAAAAGAGCTAGACCCTGCTATCAAACAAGCTAGTGAAGAGTTCTTGGCTGATAGTAATTTTGTCACAACAGGGTCCTTTATGCAATTTGTTTGGAAACAAAACATTAAGCAATTTAAGGCAAGATGTGAGAAGAAAAAGAATGAGCAACCCCACAAAGATGTAAATATAGTGGAGGAAGAGGTAAAGCAAGAAATGATGACAAAATTCGAAGCCATTACTCCTGAAAAAGGGGAGAGAAATGGTGTCAAAGGCTTGTGTTTTAATCCTTCCTGAATGGGACATAGTAGATGCCTTAGTGCTTGAAGCAGTAAGGAAAGAAACCAAGCCCCTAGAAGGAGTGACATTCAGTAAGGATACTGTCGCTTTGGTTATGTGGTCCCTAAAGAGGGTGAGAGCAGAAGAAGGAAGGATACCTCAGAATCCAACTACCTAGGAGGTATGATTTGGAAAAGAGTCCAGGACATTGGAGTGGTGGAAGCTTCCAACACAGTTCTAGAAACTGCAAAATTCAGTGTGGCAGTGGTTGAGAAAGAAGCTAAGGAGAGAGATGATCTCCTCATAAAACTAGAAATAGTTCTAAAGGCTTATAATGAGGCCGAATGGGAGATAGCCACTAGGGACAACATTATTGCCAAGTTGCAAAATCAGTTAGCATGGCAATACCAGAAAGGTGAGTCCTCTACTTTAATGATTGCATCTTCTCCAACAAGACCCCCACCTACCAGTCCTATCATTAAATTTCCCCCTTCTCCGATGACCTCTGGTTTCCAAGCAACTGAAACCATACAAGATGAGATGGAAAATTTTAAACAGGCCCAGGCCCTACTTGCAAGAAAATATGAAGAAAAGGTCAGAGGTACAATTTTGAAATTTGCATGAAAGGAATTTTGAATATTTTGACTAATTTGAAGGAAGATGAGGCCACTTTGGAGCCAATTCTGAATAAGTGGATGCCTAGGGGAGTGGAGTTGGAACTTATGTGTTCATCTCATGCAGAGGCTGATGCCAATATCAAATCCACTTGTGAGTTAGTAAAAGAGATGACTATATTAGCAGAAGAAAGGGCGGGTGTGAATAGAAAAGCCCACTTATATAGAAAAGAATATTCTGATCATAAGTATGAGTTTTTCCTCGGGGGTTTTGTTGGTCCAAGTCAGCTGAAAGAGGAAAAGGCATGGCTTGAAGATTTGGACTATAACTTGTCTTAGAGGGTAAATGAGGTCATTAAGATAGATGACACGTCTTTATTTTATAAGACAATTGAGGAGATTGAGAAAGTAAATTCACATTATAGTTTTCTGGAGACAGAGGTTGGGCAATTGAGAATTACATGGAAAAGGCTAAATAAGATGAAAAAGAAGATTGTTAGCTTCTCCTCGCCAAGTGATGACATATTCAAGATTGGAAAAAAAAATATGTTGTACAAGAAGAGGAAGTCCCAAAACAGTTGGAAGATGCTGCAGCGGAACAACAAACTTAAAATGGCCATTAGGAAATGAAATGATTGTATTTTGCTTTCCTTTTCAGTGGGAATCATGGTTGTAACAAGCTTTTCCCAGGAAAGTCCGAAGCTTGTTGGCATCCATATTGTTATAAATGGATACCAGGACTTAGAAAAAATCATCAGAAGAATTTGTAAAGAAACTCTGTTGAAATATATCTAGGGTTTTTCTGGTTCTCTCATGAATTACCTTGAGTCATGTAAAATTTTCAAAAAATGAATATAAATATACAGATGAAAGTTTCAGGCCTAAATCTTCTTTTTCTTTTGGTGTGCATTCATTAGTTTTCTGGTTTCATTTGGATATAATTTAGGGTTATTCGATTGAGCATGGATTGTGAGGCAATCTTATAATATATTTTTGGCTTTTCTCTTCATGAGAGGGATTAAATATGCGTGAAATATTTTTGTTAGTAGATCAATTGTTTTTTGCTGCTTTGAATTTGATAAACAGTTTTAGTTTAAAAGGAAAGAACCTATATATATGTCAGGCATGTATGGGGTTCATGAAAGCCGAAGTGATGAAATGTATGAGAGTGTTCAGTTTTGAAATTCTTGCTTGATTTAGGTGACTCTGTGGCCTGGATAAGGCACTGATATCAATTATGGAATTATTTCTATCTTTCTTGGGATCAAATACTGAAAAATGAGCATAAGTTTTCTTTGATGTTTCAATTGTATTGAGGTGATGAATTCCATAGGTTTTTAGCATTGGTTTACTATAGATCTCTATTTAAAAGTGTGAAAGTATTCACAAAAGCTATACCCACCTGAGCTTTGGATAAGTTCAAAGTGTAGAAGGTTTTGTTGAAACCTTGTTATATGTTAGTCTGGAATTCTATTTTCTTGGTGTCCTCTTCATATACAAATAGAGTTATTAAATTTTCTTATAGGGAGGAATAGGAGGGAATCAGAATTTGAGAACAACACTCACAAGCTTTGTCACTTGAAAATTGCCAAGGGGGTTTTCTCTAATAGCTTGTGGAGCCTAGAGAAACAAATGAAAATGACAAAATAGTTGTCACCTTGGGGTTATATAATGTTTGTTAAAAAAATTGGTTAAAATAGGGTTCACTCAAAGGGGGTGTTCAAGTGAAACCTATCTAATATTAATAAAAAAACCCTACGATTGAAGGCATGTGACATTATATGTATGATCAAACAAGGGTGTTCAATCAAACACCTGACAGTAGTTTTATCGAACACCCTAGATCGTACACCCTTGGCAAACATTTTTCCTCCATCTATGTTTTTCCTTCGTGGGTGAAATTGTAACCCACTATTGTGGGATCACCCATATTTGAAGGATACACCGCTCTCTCTTGTGTATCTTTATTGAAAAAATGTATTTAAAACATCTTTGTTGAACGGTTGCAAGATATTGTAAAGGACTTGTGCAAATGTTCCTTGTAGAGATCTAGTTCTAAGAGGGCATTCACTTATACATTTGAGAGAAAATTATACTTTCTTAAATATGTAGAAAATAAATGAAATGATGTATCGTAGAACTTACTTATATATAATGTAGTTTTTGTTTTAGAAAAAAGGGGGTATGACTGATTTCATAAATATGTATATGTAGTATTCTAATTGTATTAGTCACACCAATATCGAAATGAAATAATTTATATTTAAATCATCTTTCTCTTCTTACTTTACTACAACACATAGTTCAAAAGGTTTACTTATATTCTATAATGAACATAAAATGTTGCTAGTTTAAATACATGTCCCAGTTGTTGCACTATTAATTTAAGGTTGAGTTGTCTATTTGATTATATTTCATACAATTCTAGCAATATCTATAGCGTTACTACTTTATTGTTTTCTATAAGAGTATAAGGACTAGTATTAAATACTAGTTGATGAAATACAAACCAAAAAAGCTTTGCTATTGATAGTTGGTCATTGCTTGGTAATAAGAATTTTGAAAGATGACAATTCATCGTATTTTGGTTTAGAGTAACCTAGGGTAACAACTAGTAGCTGTAATAGTTCCAATAGTCGTTCACTCCATGCACACCTAACCCCCTATAAAAACTTTTGTATTTTAGCCATTACATAATTTTAACTGGGCCAAAAAATATTTGCATCCTACATCAATACATGCTTACTAGTGAAAGTGTAGTTAACCAGAAAAAGTATACAACTACTGGTACATATTTGTTTCCAACAGATGGAAAGTTGCACAAAATAACTCACAATTACATTTATAATAAGACTTTATGTGTACAATTACCACTCTATGCAAGTGGCACAAAACTTTATGTGTACAATTACAACTATTAGCTTTATGGGCTATCAATTGCACTGTGTCCCACACTTATTTTCACATATTCATGCATTGACTTCATCTATTGAGGTATTTGCACATTGGTGTAAGGCTCCCCAATAAACAAAAAAAAAAGAACTTTAAATCAAATATAAAATTGAATTCATTCAGGACACCATATAAATTAGACATAAATTACAACTGCAATATGAAATGATTGATTGTTTTCCACGTATATTCAAATCTAAAAATCAACCACTACAAATTAATGCATTCATTTTTCACATTCGTATGATTTTTTAAGAGGTAATGTCTAGGGCCATTTTCATTACGAAATTCCCCTATATTTCATTGAATATCCTTTACAAAATTGAGAGTTTACAAAGACAACATCTGCTCATTCCTAACTAAAGGGAGCTTATTTAGGTTGGTAGGATAGAATAACTAAATTCATGTTTCCATAAATCAATATACAATTTTCAATCAATGTAGTCATTGTCTAAAATATTTTGAGGCATACAAATTATATACTATTTTCAGTCAACTATAAAAATCTTAAGGTCCAAATTTATAAACATCAACACTATCCATTTTTAAATCATATCTATATGGCATTGAATGTTTCATTGAAATGATTTCTTTCACTTTATACTATGAAATCATTACATTTGTCATGACCCTTAATTATCTATATTTATTTAATTAATTTATTAAAAATAAAATCTTGACACATACTCTATCTAAAGATTATAAATGAACATTTATTTTATTGTTTGAGTGCACCGATTTAATTCTATTATTAAGACTCTTTTGGAGCATTTATTTATCTGTAACAAGAATTTGGTTATAAAAATAAAGAAAAGCCTTTCCTAAGAGAACACTTTATGTCATTTTAAGTGGTTATAGTAGTAGAGGTGGATGTGAATGTGCAGGAGGAGTAGAGTAGGGCAACTTTTGTAAGGTAAATGAATGGGAGGAGCACTTGTTCTAACCGTTCATTTAAAGATATACGTAGAGTAGGGCAACTTTTGTAAGGTAAATGAATGGGAGGAGCACTTGTGCTAACCGTTCATTTAAAGATATACATAGAGTAGGGCAACTTTTGTAAGGTAAATGAATGGGAGGAGCACTTGTTCTAACCATTCATTTAAAGATATACGTAGAGTAGGGCAACTTTTGTAAGGTAAATGAATGGGAGGAGCACTTGTTCTAACCGTTCATTTAAAGATATACGTAGAGTAGGACAAATTTTGTAAGGTAAATGAATGGGAGGAGCACTTGTTCTAACCGTTCATTCAAAGATATACTACCTCTTCATTATTATAGGACGGATTCTTGTTTTTCTCTTGCAAAGAATTCTACGAGTGTTTGCACTAACAATATTCTTGTCTTGTCCTCTCGCGTGCAGTTGGATCGTAGGAGATCTAATATCATAAGGAAAAGATTTAATATCACTCACTACCTCAAATAAGTATTTTTTATTTAGTTTACGTATCATATATAGCAAATTGATATGCATAAGTATCTTATTTGGCAAAGAAAGAGATATAATAGGAATCCCGACTAAAGTCATTTATATTTAGTTGAATTTTTCTAATTCTTTACTCTTCCTAATTACTTTCTAAGAGTGATGATAGTATTTAATAAATGAGATTTCTATGGCATATTTGGGGAAAACTTCTAGTATCATTATTAAATAGTGTTTCTTATAATTTATAAATATTCAATAAAATATTTATAGTTAAATGATGACTCAAATCAATGATAAACTGTCTTTAGATCTAACATCAAGTAAAATTATCTTGAAACTAGGTAATAAAATTGTTTGTTGATGATCCTTTGACATGATCAACCGTCATAGGTTTAGCTTGAAGAGATTAATAAAGATTAGAGTCTAACTTTGTAATATTATTAGATCCAAACCCAAAAGAAATTGATAAGAATTGAATTCTTTTGTCTACCTTAAACTATACATTTATCACATAATGAGTATACCATGATATTGTAAGTAGAGGAGTAGTTAATTATTTCTAGTTTGCAAAACACAAGGTTCTTTGAGAGGAAATCAATTGCATAGTAGATTGAATTGTTAAGCAATCCAAGTTATCATTTTGTGTAAACCATATATATATATATATATATATATATATATATATATATATATATTATCAGGTAACCCTATATATATTATTGTGAGGTGTTAATTAAGTTAAATTTCTTTTCTAGATATTTAGTTGTACTGTAAAAATATACAATATATAAGCTTTACTTGAACAAAGAAATGATGTAAATATTATGAGACCCTTCTTAAATAAGTTTGGAATATTTAATAATTATCTACATGGTGATATCTTTTAAAAATAAAATCTTGGGATAAGGATACCAATAATAGGGCATAAAGATGTACATATTAACATGTTGTTCCTTGATGCATTATTAGAATTACAATGATCAATAAGTCAAGGTCGGATAATATTTAGCAGTAAAGAGTGTATAAATACCAATTATGCCTTAAGTGACTAGGGATCTTGGCCTTCATAAAGATAGAGTAATAGAAAAGTTATGGAAAAGCTATAACTAATGGCAATACAGTATAACTCAATACTTAGGTGAAGTATTATTGATTACAACGGAGAAGTGATCAAAAATTGGATTGTACAATACCAATCTTTCCAATACCATGCCCATGACATAACAAAGTCTCAAAGAGTATCAGATCATTGAATATTTAATAAAGTTGGTAAACAATTATCATTATATGTTGGCATGATTTAAAATGTCTCATGACCTTTTTTTATTGATATCTTTTAGATTATATGTAAATGAATTTATTTTTTCAAATGTTGATAAGTAGGCAAGTTGATATGATTTTTCCTATGCTCTTATGAGCAATGTACATTCCTTAAGCTCTTCAATGCTCTTGATTGATCTTGTATACTCTTATATGCAAGTATGTATGCTCATGTATGTTATTGCAACCTGGTGTATGCATTATTGTGTGTTTAAACATGTATTGTGTGTAAGTACAGAAGGGTGCTGAATATGGAGTAAAGAGAAGGGTGAGTTTCTAGAGAAGCTTAAGTCTTTTCTTTTTAACTCATTTGTTGATAGTCGGTTCTAAAAGAGGCAGGTGCAGGTGCAGGTGCATCTAATCTAATCTTTAGCTCATTGATGCAGGTGCATCTTACTATTATATTATATTTGATTGAGAGTTTAGTGATTTTTGGTTTTCACCATTTTGGTATCAAAGGCAGCGAGAGTGTTGGGTGACAGGAAGATGCACAGATTTAAAGGAAGTTTGCTAACTTTGTGTGACTAGAGCAAGCATTTATGTGAGGTGTGAGGTATCGTAGTGTTGGAAAGAAAACATATCTAAGAGGCCACAAGAGAGACGCTACATTGATCGATGAATGCTGTGAATTGTTGCCATCTGGTGATCACTGTCACATTGCAGGATTGTGAGAGTGTGCATGCAATCTTCAACCTTGTAAAAGATTGCTGTTCAAATCAAGGAAGGAAAAACAAAGATCGCTGCCATTTTTAGAGAGCTTACTGCCAGCTAGAGTCACCAAAATAAAATCACTCAAGAAATCAGACTAGAGGTCTACAATCGCAGGTGAATGTGTTGATGTGCAATGCATGACTTTGGCAAACTCCGTATTTGATAGACCACTTAAGATTGCATTCTTAGCTTTAGCATTATTTATGGTCGTTTGTTCTCCTCACCAAAAGTAATTGTATGAACAATATTCTGACACATTTTTGATAAGTCTATTATATTTTTGTCAGCAAGAAGATAAAGAAATCGAATCAATGTAATAAGTGGAACATCAAAAAACTGTCATAAACCACGAATGGAATTAATGCCATTTTTTTGAAAAGCAAAAATCTAATGGTTGGACTTATTTCAATCATCTTGCATCCTCATAAAACATTACTAGCAGATGGTTAAAATCACACCTCTAACGTAATCAACTTGCTTGTCCATAGCAATATAGGAGATACTAACATTGGCATCATTGCTAAGAATATTTATATTAACATTGATCTCAAGTTTCATAATGACGATGACAATAGAAAGTTAGTAATAGTGAAAACACTAGTAACGTCGAAAGTACTATTAATATTGTCAATATTAAATTTGAGTTACTTATTAAAAACAAAAAAACATATATAATAATATCATCATTAATTTTAATAGTGATATAGTGTTAGGAAGGAAAGTTAATAAGACACCATGGATATGGGTGTTTAGAGATGATAATGGTTTATTGATGAAATTGGAGTTATTTACTATTTGGGCATTTTATGCTTTGTATATGCATATCTAAGAATAACTCAAATCCTCTATTATAGTGATAAATGTATTTTCAATTGAATTAACCACATTAAACAAGAGGAGTGTAATTAAAGTTATTTAAAAATAAGTAGAGTTTTTTATTAAACAAATCTATATGGTTTGTTTATGTATTTAATTAATAAATGTTTAGATTACCTTACCTAGGGTTATAATTGAAAAACTTAGATGTTTAATGAGTAAGCATGGTGAAATTTGGAGTAGGGATATTGTCATATTCTTTTTGAAAGTGTCATACAATAGTTAGAAGGTATTCCTTAGGAAGCTAGTGAAAGTATTAATGGATGATTATTTATAAATTTGTTGTAATCCATAGTCATCAGTTATTTAGATTTAGAGTTTAAATTTATTCTCTGAGTTGTGTAGATGTTTTAATTGGATGTTAGATTGGATTACATCAAATATTAGTAAATTGTATTAGTTGAAGGTTTGGAATCAATATTGTTGAGCTTAAATTTTTTCTTTATCAATCTCTTGAGAGTCTATTGAAGAACCCAATCTGAATCAGACACCTCAATCTTGCATTCAAGGAACTAGGGGACGGTATTAATCATCATGCAAGAGGTCCTAAGCACGCCCTTTGTGGACTGAGCGATCCCCATTGGAGAGACGAGTATTGGGAGTAGAGAGGAGGACAACGACATGCGGTTGTGGTAGTGCAAATTTTTTTGACATCACAACTTTACTATTATGAGATCTTTTTTGAGGAGGATATTTGTAATTTCAAAATTTATATTAATTATTGTTACATTTAAAAAACTATTTATTATTAATTATTATATTTTTAGAATTTTCTTTAAAATATTATTACTTTTGTTTTAAATAACTCATTAATGGGATGTTAAGTGATCATCCATATCAGATCTTAGATGGTACACCTATGGGGTTCTCTTAGATGGTGAGTGGGTCAAGTAAACTTTTATGACACCCACTAAACAGTTCTCTTTATCTATCTTTAGACCAGATATGATCCACCTTGAATGTTTGTTGGGTTGAACTCATATTGCTAGGATTTCCAATAAAGTGACCCCAGTATGAACCCTTAGGATAGGAAGTCATTGATTGTATTAATGATTGATGCTTGTGCTAGTGCTGGGGATTAGTAAACATTCAGTGAAGGTGAAGGATTGCAGGAGGGCTGTTGTGGACCCTGGTTTTGTCATATGTTAATTACCATCTTATTCTTCTCTCACAACTGCATTTGCATTTTATTCTCACAGATAGACTGGCTTTTCAACTCTTACTCATTCTAGCTTGTTGCTGATACTAATTATGTCTGCTTTAATTCTTTTAACATATAAAACTCAAACTGCAAAAAAATCTAAATGAACAAAGTACCGGTTGAAACCTGTTGTGAGAACTTTTCGAATTATGAGCATAGTGATAATTAAGTATTAACAACAGTATACAGTGTTTAAAATTGTACAATATATTTCAATTATCATAGTGTATTTTGCTACAATCTCAATTTGTGAAATTCAATGTATCGAAGCAAAGACAAATAGTCATAACCCTAGTTTTAAATGGACGACCATGGATTTCAATTTTATTTATTTTCCATGTCTTTCAAACATTGATCATTGATTACATAATTTACATTATAACCCTGAAAGATTAAAGACATAATTTCCAGTCTATAATATTTGTATTTTTCTTGTCTAGTTTGTACTGTGTAATATTTTTCATCATTAATGTTTCGAATCATACTAAAATTTGGAAAATAGAAAGGGAAACAATTTTGACCTCTAACTGATATATTATCTCAGAGTTCCATGTAGTATGGTCTTAACTACTATATGAATGTTGGCACTTCACAATGAAATATCACCTCACTGAGCATCCAAAATTTTTCCAAATATTGCAGAAATTTTTTTTTATTAAAAAAACAATTTCATAAAAGATTTTGCAATTTTTTAAACATTTCCTTTCTCTTTAAGCCCTAGATTCCCTGAAATCTATTCAAAACCCTTAAATCATAATCCCATTTTGAAAGTTAGCACAACAATCAAAACAGTTGAATGAAGGAAAACAAAATTATAAGATGAAGTCTCCCAAAGGAAAATTCTCTCACCTCCAAGGTGCTTCTGATGAATGTTCTGTCCATCCATCAAGCTATGTACCATCCGCTGAAGCTCGGCAGTAGCTTGCAACTCTTGCGACCCACATGAAGAACCCATATTACTATGGTGATGTTCTGGGCAAGGACAATACGCAGTACAGCAGGGTGTCCAGTGGCCTGAGTGGATATGATGATCAGAGATAAAAGGGAAGTTCTTTCTTGTCAGTAGATGAGCGCTCTCAACTAGAATTCTATCATGCTGGATATTATCCATGCCAGCTATCTCCACCTTATCTTTGTTTGTATTGTAGTTAGTATGCTGAGAGTCCATCACAGCTGTGAAAATGATGGGATTTCCCTTGGCAGAAGTTGCCCCGAAATTGTTCTTGTAGCACTGCTGCTCTTCTAGGGTTAGATAGGGCTGGACATGACCTGCTGTTAAGCTTAAACTTTCTTGGCTCTGATAGGGCATGGACAACAATAGATTGTGAAGCATTATGTGGGAGTTTGAAGGATGACATAATGGCTGATCCATTTCCAGCAACAGCAGCATGACAAGTCTCATGCTCTTGCCTTGTAAGAAAATTTATTCTCTCCTGTACAGCTTCAGGCTTGACATCTATGTACTCCAAAAAATCTCTGAGGTTTTCAACACTGAGTTCGTTCAAGCAGTTATCCCAACAAGGATACATGATGTCCATCTCAAGATCTTTGCTTTCCTTCCTTCTCATATTTAATTCAGACCTAAGTTTTCTAGGAAAGTGGAGTTATCGAGTTTCTTCTTGTCTTGGTCTTCTTTAGAAAGCCTTGTATATCTGTCAATGACCTCTAGAGCCATACATCAGGATGTTGATCATGAGATGTCTGAGGCCCAAAGCATACCATGCAACCTTCCACTCCACACAGAATACTCACCTCCTCAACCTTCTTTCTCAATCCTCTCTTCCTCTTCATAAATGTTACGTGTCTTTGGGGATCCATTTTATGGGAATCTTTGCTTCTGCAAAAGGAAAAATAACAACATTCAGCATGTAGAACACCAAATTAATAATAATTATAGAATATCTTTGACTCACCCAAGCATCCATTAGAGAAAACCTGAAGATGTAATAATTATTATGCTGCTGTGCAACACTTGTGAAGGTTGAATGTTTATCCCTTTTCTTCAAATCCAATCCGCATTCTCTCTGATATGCCCTCCTATAATTTTGCTGTTTATGAAATGTAACACAAGTTTGCCATTGATTTTTCTACTTTTTCTCTCTCTGTGAAACGGAAATAAAGAATTAGAATAGCAATGTATATCTATCATTTTGGGTGGATATTTTATTCAAACTAGTGATTAATTAAACTCTGTTAATAGTAAAGAGATAAACAAAATTGTAAATTTTTTTCATATTTTTGAAAATAAGTGCATACTTCTTTTCTGAAGTAGATTTTGTATTAAAGTGAGCAATAGTAATTTGTTAGTTTGTAATTAAAGGTAATAAATTTGTGATTCTAAATAAAGACATGCCATTAGTTAAACTAGCATATCTATATTTTGAAAAATCTATGTAAAAAATGTGTAGAGATATTGTTTTGTAAGTGTGTGTTTGCTTCAGAAAAAAATCTAATAAAGATAAGCACATTGATGATATCTTGGAGACATTATCATATAGATATTAAAATTGTAATTGTCAAAATTAAGCTTTCATTAATTAAATTAAAATTTATATTTTGTCATTTGTAAATTTAATTTAGCCATAGGAATTAATTGTAAATGCTTGATAAGAGTTAAATATGCAAGGCAAAATGGTCATTAATATAATATTTGTAAAATTGATTATAAACGTGTATAGGTAATGTGTCAAAACAACAACCATTTATAATTTATATTCTAATTATACACAATTGTATGGACAATAAACTAATATTTGTTTATAATTGTTTAAGGTGTGTTTTTAAGACATTATTTATAAGGTATAATATAATACAATTAATATAGTTAAACTAGCTAAACAATAAGCTAATAGTCGTGTGGCCTAATTTTGAATTCCAAATTCGATAATTGATTCATTACATAGTTAGCTTTAATAATTAACAAATTTGTTTGTATTTTCAGTATTGATTAATGTTATGCATCAAGTAGCATCTAAGATGATGAAAACAATTCATTATTTCGACTCCTTAGTTGTATGTATATATTTGTAATATTTATTAGTTTGTTGGTCTACCTATAATATTTTTAGTTGCTAAGTAACCATCTAACTGTTGGCATTTGCATGAAGATTGCATTAATGATATGTTATGTTGTCATTGATGTCAATTGAATCAGTAATGATATTGCTGATATTGTCGTTATTTTTGATATTGTCTTATCACTGGTAGGAAGAGTTTTGTGAAGGTTATTGTAAACCGGTATGTAAGTTTGTGAGTTGAATTGGTAATAGGAGTAAAAGGTTAAACCTTTTCTATGTTATGTAACGGGTAAACCCTACTAGTTGTTTTTGTTAAACCCTAATTGATTAAGGTTGTTGAATTGATTATGTTGGTTTATGATCTGATGTTGAGCGGTAATGATGGTGACACGTAAAGTCATTGTATGAAGACAAGTTCAAAATGTTTTGGTGCGTTTGATTGTTTGTCTAGGGAATGAGCAAAGTGTATTGCATCTAATGCAAAGCGTGTGATGAGTTACTGAGCTTGATGAAGCGGTAAGCAAGGAGCGGTTGAGGTTTTCTTGATTGATGTGTAGAGATTGCTATGAAATCCAACGGTCATGCTTGTACCGACTTGTTTGTAATATCGATGAGAGGATTAGATTTTTGTTGTGTTACTGGCCTAATTGATTTGTATTAAGGTCGATGAAGTTGTTTTGTTTAGTGTTGGCAAGAGTTAGCAAAAATCAGTTGAGTGTGTGGTTGCCGAATCGGAGAATGAGTCTGCAGTTTGAGTAAAGGAAGATAGAAGCTTAAATGGATCTGATCAAGCAAATGTAGTGCTATTTAGATAGATCAATAAACTCCTATTGTTTTCTAACAATTACAACAGAATTGAAATCCCCTAACCCGGTAAGCTCTAACAAGCTTGGTTACTTATTAAATCCTCTAACAAGGTGGTCCATTAGATTGGATTTTCAAATCCTCTACTTAGGTTACTCCTTATAGGGTATTTGCTTCTAACAAGGCATTTGTAGTCAATCCCTTAACTGGGTGACTCCTAACAGGATTAGTTCTTAACAAGACTTTTGTAAAAGCTTTAACAGGCTTGGCTCCTAACAGGCCGAACTTCAGAAGAGTTTAGATATTATCTTGTGAGTCTCATCTCATCGTGGTTTTTATCTATTTGGGTTTTCCACATATAAATACTTGTGTCATGTGGTGAATGTTTTTATGGTTATGATCTTATTGTTGATTTGATTAACTATTTCTGATAAGACATGATAACCAGAAGCATTGAGAAGTAAAGCATTGGCATATGATAAAGCATTTGGATGTTTACAAGTTAAATGTTGTTTATGGTTAAGTTGTTGTAATAATCAGTCGGTATTCTTATGAGTATTGATCTTGATAGTGGTATTTCATTGATAAGTTTACTTTATATGTTTGAGTTTGAGTTTGGGAAGTTTGTATCAATTTTTCTATTTACTGATTCAACCCCCCTCTCGGTAATCTACCAGATACTTATTCTTTCATCATACCATCAATTGGTATCAGAGCATCTCAGGTCCTCTAAGGTCTAAGCCTAACAGCTTGAGAAAAAGATCTGCTAGATCATGATGAAGAAGGAAGGTCCGAAGTTCAACAAAGAAAACTATAGGATATGGAGCGACAGAATGAATATTTACATCAAGAGTTTGCGAAGTTAGTATTGGAATCATGTAGATACTAAGTATATTGCATCTACTAGAATTCTAACTGATGATCATAAGAAATAACAACAAGAAAATCATCAAGCATTGGAGGCTATTATCAGTTCCCCATCTGATGCTGAATATGTAGATGTTCATGGTCTTGAAACTGCATATGAAGTATGGAAAAAAATTGAAGAGATTCATAGCGGTGATGAACATGTTAAGATTGCTAAAGAAGAGAGTCTAAGAGGAAAGTTTGATGACATGAGGATGCCTGAAGGTGAGAATATCCAACAGTATGGTCAAAGGATAAAAGAGATAGTCAATGAAATTAAGAGTGCAGAAGGGAAATTGGAAGATGCCACAATAATCAGTAAGGTACTGAGAACTCTGCTACCAGTCTATGCTATTCGAGTTGTAGCTATTCAGGAGCTGAAGTCCATTGACAAAACTAAGGTAACTCTTGACTCCATCATTGGAAAGCTTACTGATTTTGAATTAAATGGTTATGATGGTAGTGTACAGAAATCTGAGTCTATATTTAAAGCTTCTATTTCTAGCCCATATGTTAGAAAAAGTAGAGATACTAGTCATGGTTATGAATCTAGATCCAACAAAGATGCTGATGATGAAGACAGTTTAGTGGAGCTTGAAGCATTGTTGGCAAAGCGGTTGCCTAGAGGCACTGGTAAATACAGAGGTAAATTAACTTTAAAATGTTTTGCATGCAACAAGATTGGTCACATAGCGGCTAATTGTCTTAATGGTGAAAATGAACACAAGAGAGATAAATTCAAGAAGTATAAGGGTAAAGGAGAAAGAGATTGTCTTATTGCTATTGATAGTGGTATCACAAATGAAGAATCTGATGATGATGCTAGTGAAGATATTGTGTTTGTAGCTATTAAGGAAAAGATATCAGACCATAAGGCATTAGTATCCAAGATGGATAGCTCTGATGATTGGATCATTGATAGTGGTTGTTCACATCATATGACTGGTGATCGGAGTGAATTTCTTTCCTTGAAAGAATTTGATGGTGGTGTTGTTAGATTTGGCAATGACTCACCCCGCATGGTTAAAGGTAAAGGGGTTATTTCTCTTAATGGGAAGGGCAGTGCAGATGATGTCTACTGGGTTGAAGGACTAAAGAACAATCTTTTGAGTGTGGCACAACTCAATGAAAAAGGATACCCACTGGAGTTTAAAAATGGTATGTGCAAAATCTTTGACAACAAAGGTGAATTGATTGCAACCGGGAAACAAACTAAAGGTAACCTATTTCATCTTAATTCTAAAGTTAGCAACTATTTTATTGCTAAAATAGATGATAGCTAGCTTTGGCATAGGATATTTTGTCTTATTAACTTTGATAACATTGTTAAAGTGAGTAAGTCCAAGACAGTGAGAGGTTTGCCTCAGTTAGACAAACCGGTTAATGCTCTTTGCAAAGAATGTTAGTTAGGAAATATGACTTCTTCAACTTTCAAAAGAAAATCCTTTTCAGTGGAGAACTTGTTAGATTTGGTTCATATAGATCTTTGTGGACCAATAAGAACAGAAAGCATTGAAGGTGACAAATATTTTATGATTCTCACTGATGATTGCTCAAGGATGATGTGGGTCACATTCTTAAAGGATAAGACTGAAGATTTTGGTAAGTTCAAGGCATTCAAGGCCTTAGCTGAGAAAGAGAGTGGTAAGAAGATAAAATGTCTGAGGATATATCAAAGCAGTGAATTTACTTCTGAGGAATTCGCTAGGTACTGTAAAGAGAATGGTATTAAACGACAACTTTCTACACTAAGGACACCACAAGAGAATAGCATCATAGAAAGAAACAACTAGTCAGTTGTTGAATCTGCTAGGACAATATTGATACAAGGAGGTGTAGAGAAAACCTTTTGGAGAGAAGTTGTCAGCACAACTGTCTACACAATGAACTGGGTTCTGGTAAAGAGAGGTAAGGAAAAGACTCATGAATATTGGTATGGAAGATCACCTGATGTTAGCTATTTTAAGATATTTGGAAGCAAATGTTTTATTAAGAGAGGTTATTACATTAGCAAATTTGAGGCTAAGAGTGATAAAGGCATATTTCTTGGCTATTCCACTAAGAGGAAGGCCTACAAATGTTTTAACATCTAGACACAGAGAATTGTTGAGAGTGCTAATGTTCGAGTGGAAGAATTTCCTGAAGTCTCAAAAGGAACCAGTTCAGAGAAAAAGGATGAAGATCCTTGCATTTTGTTTTTGGAACCAGAAACTATGAAATTTGAAACCGGCAAAGCAAATTCTGATGCACCAGTTCAACCGGAAGAGATAAATTTAGAAGAAGATGATGACAATGAAGAAGTTGAACCTGAAGATAATGATCATGTTATTCCTAGATATGTGAGACTGAATCACAATCCTGAGCAGATTATTGGAGATAAGGATGCTGGAGTACTAACCAGAAGAAGAAGAATCAGAGAGAATTCTTGCATGATCTCCACCATTGAACCAAGAACTGCTAAGGAGACATTTGGTGATGATTATTGGTGTCGTGTCTGTGAAGTGTACCTGTTATACCTGCAGCTATGACACACAACACTCAATAAATCATTACAAGAAATGGTTAGAAAATTAATCAACGAAAGATAAAACCATAGCTAATCGATCTATTGCCTCCTAGTAAATGTGAGTATGCATTTTGCTCTCAGATCTGGTCTTGCAAATTCCAGTGACTTGACTACACTTAAATGGAGGATTTAAATGATGAAGATGCATGATCTAGCAATGATAGCATGATTAATTTACATGATTTCATGATTATTCTAGAAAATAAGCTAGAATGAAGATGCAATTAAGCTAAAATTGAACATGATAACAATGCTAAAATGATAAACTAGAAGCTATATGACTATAGTAACAATGCTTGAATGCAAATGAGATGGGATGAATATGATGGATGCAAAAAATGATATGAATTGGGACCCTTTGTGCTCCAAAATGAGGTCTATTTATAGGATTTTCCAAGGCTAGGGGTGATGTGACATGAATCAACGGTCGAGATTTGATCTGAAGATATCAATGGTTAAATTGGAGGTGGGTTGAGAAGAGGTTGGATGAAAGGAGACAATTGGTGGTAGGTAGGAGAAGGGGTTGGATGAAAGGGAACATTGTCATCTCCATGGTGGCAAGTGTCAAGAAGCTTCTAGAAGAGGTTAGATGAAAGGGAACACTTAGTGACAAGTGTCACAAAGCTTGGCTCATGAGAGGGAAAAGTGTTCAAGGAAAGGGAACATGGGGGTAAATGGAATGGGTTAGGTTAGGTGGTTAGAAGTTAGGAGAATTTGAATTTAAAAATTCAAATAATAGGAAAAGGCTAATTAATTTCAACAACTCATGAATTTGATTTGTTTTAATTAATTAGGGGATTTAGAAGAAATGAATTTGATGGGGGGAATTAATTAATTAAAGGGGATTATGAAATGAACCTATTAAATAAATCCTTAGATTTATTAATAAGTAGAGGAAAGGGAAAATTTAATCAAATTGCCTAGTGAATTCAATTAAATTAGGAAGGGGGATTAATTAAATAATTGATTGTTTAATTAATTATCTTCAGACCATTTTTAGGTGTATACATTTTTCCCCTCTTTGAAGCGAGGTGTGATGATGCGTTGATTCAAAGAATAATTTCCTTTTCATGCTGATATTGGTTTGATAGGATGCCCCAGCTCTTGATTGATAAATTGCGATACGATGATGCCCCCTCGGGAGATTAATTGAGATAATTGATCTTTGGAGTTTTTGGATTTTTGCGAAATTGATATCCCGATTAGAAATGATTTGATTTCTGCAACTGTGTTTGATGAAAATGCGAGTTCTTCGATTTCGGTGATGTGGTTCTTGATGATTGATAAAGCTTGATTGGTTAGATTGATAAGATCAAGATTCAGTCTGGTTTTAGGAATGACACCTCCTGTATAAGACAAAGATGATCAAAGCGTCTGGTTTCAGGAATGATATATCTTGTATAAGAAATGATCAGAACGTCTGGTTTCAGGAAAGATACATCCTGTATAAGACATGAGAAAATCGATTTAGATGTGATTGATTGATAAGGTTGATAAGATTGATTGGATAAAGAACTGATAGTTTGTTGATTTCAAGTTGCAAAAAGATTTAGATATGCTGATGTTGGTTTTGATGAGAGGGTAGCATAAGATTTTTGTTGGGTCGATAATATCTAGAGAGATATGAGTCATTAGTCTAATTGTGTATACACTTGTGATGATACCTTGATGATTCCTACGATAGATTTAACCTTGGATAAAAGGAACATGTAGGATCCCATGAAAGAATTCAATGCAAGCTAAATGCAAATGAAATGTAAATCTACGATCGAACCAGTCACTGGATTATTGCGTTTTTGTCATCATTGAGCTTTTTAAAATGTGGGAAGTGAGTGCAAACATCGATGGTATAATTAAACCATGATGACCTGAGCACTTCTTTCCTGGATTTTGAAATAGCAAGTTAGCACAAGCATCGAGGTATAATTGAACCGAGATGACTTGAGTGTTGCTTGCGTAAAATAGTTAGTATTAATCATTTCAATACGCAAATCGGAAATGTCTTCAATGATGCTCTGATGATTATGTCTTGAGACATATTTGCACATGTTAATGATTAAATTTTAGACAGCAGACAAGAAAAATATCATGTTCCTTCCTTGTTCCTCTAGTCAAAGACATCTTGGAGTCACTCAGAAATCATGATAGCAAAAATCAATATAGAAAATTTAAACAATCATGTTAAAATCATTATCCAAAAATATATCATCCACTGAAAAGTGTGTGATGTGCTTTAGACTGATTTTGTGATAGCTTGATAGTTGATAGTTTGATCTCGTGTTCAATGTTGGATGTATCTCAGTTTTCGCTTGATAAGAGTTGTCTAACTATTGTTCTACTTGTTTGGTTAAGCTCAAAATGATCAAGAGTTTTGCCCCCAGCTAAGTGCAGGATTTTGCCCCAAGCCTAGAAACAAATTCATTGTGATATACCCAATGATCCAAACCATGGTGAGAGAGAAGCTGTGATGCCTGCGTATGTACAAATGCTTATGATGGATATGGATAGCGTTGATGGAGGATGAATGCAAGAGGAAAGATGTATGATCTAATAGATGGAAGAGCCAGCGGACAAATAGCGCATGTTTGCTAGGTTTTCACCATCTGTTTTTATTGCACTTTTTCTGATTTTTTCTCTTTTTTTCTTTTTTTTTTGTTTGATTTTTTAGTGTTTTTGATTTTTTGATTTTTCAGTGTTTTTGATTTTCTAATTTTTTTAAGACATAGAATTTCTTCAGGTACATGCTATTGATGGCTTCTTCGAGCTGATCCCCATCTTGTGTTGATAGCTGATATGCTCCCGATCCGAATACTGCTGTGACCACAAATGGACCTAACTAGTTTAGTTAAAATTTTCCTTTCTTTTCTCGATCTGCTTGGTTGCGTGGATTTTCCTTTAGTACTAGTTCTCCAACTTGAAAGACTCGTGGTTTAACCTTATGATTATAACTCCGACACATTCTTTGCTAATATACCTTTAAATGATCAAAGGCATTTTGTTTTCGTTCATGGATCCGTTCTAACTCTTGTAGTCTAGATACTCGTTGTTCTTCATCTGGGATGAGACCTTTTAGTGACACACGTAGAGAGGGTATCTCTACTTCAATTGGGAATATGGCTTCTGATCCGTATACAAGAGAGAAAGGTGTGGCACCTGTTGGTGTGTGGATACTGGTATGGTAGGCCAATAGAGTAGGGTTCAGTTGAATATGTCAATCTCTTCCAGCATCGTTCATTGTCTTTTTGAGGATTTTTAGAATAGTTTTGTTAGATGCCTCTGCCTGCCCATTTCCCTATGGATAATAGGGTGTGGAGAATCTGTGTTGGATTTTGAACTTTTTACATAGCTCTTGTACATCTTGATTCTTGAATGGTCGCCCATTATCAGTGATAATAGTCACTTTTATTCCATAGCGACATATGATGTAGTTCAAGATAAATGCAACGATTTGTTTTCCTGTGATATTTATGAGAGGTACAACCTCAATCCATTTTGTGAAATATTTTGTAGCTACAAGGATGAATTTGTGACCATTAGATGAAGAAGGATTTATCTTTCCTACCAGATCTAGACCCCATTGACAGAAAGGCCAAGATGTTGCTAAAGCATGAAGTTTTTGTGCTGGTGCATGAATAAAATTCCCATGGATCTGACATTGTTTGCATGTTCTAGCAATCTGAAAAGAATCTCGTTCCATAGTTGGCCAATAATAGCCCAAGTGTATCAGTTTTTTTGAAAGGGTAAGACCACTTGAATGAGTGCCACAAATGTCATTATGGACCTCATGTAAGGCCTTCTCAGATTCTTCTTGTTTGAGACATCTTAAGAGAGTACCGTCTAGACCTCGTTTAAATAAGGTATCCGCTACGAGAGTAAAATGGGAGTGTTGGCGAATAAAGTTTCTCTTTTGGTTCTTCGATAAATTGGGAGGTAAGGTGCTATCTTTCAGGTATGTGTAAGTTTGGCCATAGCGGGAGGAATTATGTCCAATAAGTTGATAGATTCTAAGTTGCCATTAGTTTTATATCCAAAGTCATTCTATATACTTTAGTCGGTTATTACTACCGAAACATTCAGTCGGTAAGCACAGAGTAGTCGGTTATAGAAGAAAGTAGTCACAGAGCCTAGTATACACCGAGCTGTCTACCGAGTATCACTAATGTGTCTACCGAGCAGCAAAAATGATATACTGAGTTAACACACACCGAGTGAAATGTGTTACCAGATTCATTGAACCTAGACACACATGGTAAATGTGTTACAAGATCGAGGAATAAAGAACTGTTATCACATTGGAAATTGCACTTCTAGATTGTGTATGATTTTGAGGTCATCTATCCAATGAAATATTTTGTATGGTTATTCATTTGATAAATCATGTTTGTAAGATCGAAGCAATGAACCAGATCACCGACATAAGAGATCTATTTATATAGCATGAATTGGGATCAAAAGAGGTATATGAAGCAAGATATGTGTGATAGATAAGGAAGCACTGAGTATTGTGACTGTCAGAGACACAGAGGTCACCGAGAAGGATTTCAGAGAACAGTCAAGGAACAGAGTAAACAGAAGGGTTTACCGAGTTACTTTATGGATTACTGAGGTATGCTATAAGCAAGGTAATCTCATTTTGAGCACATAGAATCTGCTATAACATTTTAGATGTAAAGTTGTAGATATTTGTAAAGATTTTATTGTAATATTTTGAGTTGTAAGAGAAACCTTTAACAGGGTAAAAGACTCTAACAAAGTCAATAAATTGTAAAGCCTTTAACCAAGTGCAACATTTAGTTTAAGTGTTGTAAAATCCTTTAGCAAGGTAGATATAAAGATCTTGATACTCCTAACAGGGTAAGCTATCAAAAATAGCTAAACATGTAGCTCTAACCAAGCATCCTTTATTATTGCAGTAGTGAAGTTGTGGGTGCCATCCCCACCACATTTTTTCTCTCTAACCAAGAGTTTCTGCGTAACCAAAATATATGTGTTATGGAGTGAATCATGTATGATTATTATTTATTTGTTTTAGCATTATATTATGTTACAACAGTTTTTGGTTTATGCATAACAATAAAGTTATTGTTGAAGAAGGGATTTGAAGTATTGATTCACCCCTCCCCTCTCAGTACATTAGTTTTCCATATTGGGCCTAACAATTGGTATCAGAGCTTCAATCTTGGAAAAGGGTTTAACAACCTAAAGAAAAAGATCTTATCAATGGAAGGCTATAAACAATCTCGGAGAATTGTGTATTTGCAAGAAGAGTTGGATCATGCTAATCAAGTGATTGCAGACATGCAAAGACAAATGCAAAAATCATTGAACGTTAGAAGAAGATTGTCTGATGATTTGCAGGACTCTCAAGAGCTGGTGGAACAGATTGAAACATCATCTGAGAACAGTATATCTGAAGAGACTGAAGAGATGATTGGAGAACTAAAAGAAAAAAACAAAGCGCTGATTGAATAACTAAAAGAAATGAAAAGAGAACATGAGCATTTCAGCACACAGATGACTGAAAATCTAGATGCATTGAGGACAACCGAGGATAAAGTAAGAGATCTAGAAAGAGAAAAACAATAGCTTGAAGAATTAGTATCTGAAAACAATGATGAAATCACAAGGTTGACTGGGATTCAACAAAATCTGTCAGATCAATTGGGTTATGCACATCATGAAGCAAATCTGAAGGATAATGAGAATCAAGCATTGAAACTTGAATTATCAAGATTGACTGATGAACTTGAAATAGAGAAGAAATCCAAAGAAACACTGAAGAAGAGTTATGAAGCATCAAAGATGTTGGATGAGCAACTGAATACAAGGAGACCCAACAAAGATGGAGGACTTGGTTACAAAGGAAAAGACACTACCGAGAAGGGAATCCACACTACCGAGAGAGGAGAATCATCAAAGCATGTTGGAAACAAGAAGAACATCAAAGGAAAGAAACCTATTTGCAACTACTGTGGAAATCAAGGTCATACTGCCAACTTGTGCCAAATCAAAAAAGGTAAGCAACCGAATGTTATTAAGTCTAATGGTTATTGTAACAATTGCAATAAATATGGTCACACATCTAATCAATGTAGGACAAAGTCTATTAACAATTATTAGAAGGCAAAATTCAAAGGGTTTTATAAAAACTGCAATAGATATGGACATAGTACCAAGAAGTGTTGGTTTAAGCAAAAGAACTATATGTGGTCTGCACACCGAGCAAATACTAGAGGCTACCGAACTCACACAGATCCTAACCGACAGTATTATGCAGTACCATGGGATTACAATACAAGGATATGGTGTGAATGCTGTGGAAGATATGGACATATAAGTGCCAATTGCTTTATAAGATTTGGAATGAACAACCGAAGATCATGGAGAAATCCAGGTATGGCATGTTTTCATTGTCACAAAGTTGGACACTTGGCTAGAGATTGCAGAGATCAACCTAGAGGAGACACTGAAGAAATAAAAGGCAAATTACAGATGATTTGGAGAAAGAAGGAAATTGTGTTAAATGAAGAAAGCACCTTATCTACCGAGTTAGGTGCACCTATTCCAAATTAATCGGTAAAGGTATGAAGGGACTGCATTCTCTCAAGGTTAAATCTTAACAGTTCCTATTTTATCATGTACTTAATTAAAAATCTGCATAGCTAAAGAAGCATTAGGAAATTTGAAATTTTATCAAGTCTTTTGGAAGCCTGTCTAGTCGGTAAATACAAGAAGTCTGGCTACTTGGTAAAAGCATAAAAAGAAGTGGTATCGAGTGCATTTAATGTTTTCTGACCTAATTGCACGAAGCCCGATAAGGTATATTGTGTACTTAAAGCTTTTGCGTGGTCATTTTACACTTACCAAGTTTTCAAGAAAGCAGAGCAAAGCGATTCAAAGGCGATCAAACCTCCTCCGAAGCGAAATTCAAGGTATTTACATCAATCACAACGCATTGTCAAACTAGTTTACTGATCATATCAGTTGTGAATATCTGTTTTACATTTGTTAAGTGGAAAGCGTCTGCCGTTTAAAAGTTTTCAAACCCTAAGGATATTTTGTTAAGTGATTATCCAAAATTTGAAATGGCACCTAAGATCCAGAAGCCCGTTGTTGTTGAGAACATTGAAAAGCCCTCACTGAAATACTCTCTAACTCCCAAAGTAGCATCTGAATCGGATGATAAAACTGCATTTTCACTCATTCTGGATAGGGTTTTACTAGTTGAGGATGTCAGATTCTTCACTAAGTGTCATGTTGAGGAACTAGGTCATGTTGAGATCAAAGACACATATGATGAATTGTGTACCGATGGGAAATTGCATAGCAAGTATGAACACATTAAAATCAAGGGATTGACTGAAGCCCTAATCTATCCCCGTGTCTTCAAACCGCAATGGGTCAAGTTTGTTCTGAGCAGAGTTCATGATGATTTCATGTGGTTAGAGGAGCAACCATTCAAAATCACCAAGGAAATGATTCATTTGATCACCAGTTACCCTATTTTTGATCATGCCCGAACTTAGAAAATGATATCACAAAAGGAATTGATCACTTTAATCGGAGTTGAATCTGATTGCAGAGGAAAGAAACTGAACAATGTCACAGATGCAGAGCTGAAGTTTGCCATTAGAGTAATAGGTTATTGTTTCTTTCAATCGGCAAGGGAAAACAATGTACCTTGTGTAGTAGTCGATTTAGCATATAAAATTGTGAAGAAAGGAATAAAAATTGATCTATGCGAAGTATTGTTGAAAAACCTGTTTGAGAATCTAAACACCATAAGGAAGCCAAAGAAGAACAACTCGGCGAACACACTGAAGTTTGGATCACTTTTTGTATGCATGTTTTTCTATTTTGAGAAATTCTTTCCATCAGTCGGTAATGTAGTTTGGGAGCTACACCGACCAATCACCCATCAAATCAATGACTTCATCAAACGGCTAGGTGATAACTTTAATGATATTATGGATGATTACTTTAGCAAGTTTTAGGAAAAGATGCATAACAGGTATAGAATTCCACCCCAGTTAGTAGAGAAATACAAGGATGAAATATGCTTTGAAGTAGACACCGACTACTGCTATGTCAATGTTGTGGAACCGAGAACTCAATCTTGTCCACCTATGGGTTATGAGATTGATTTTGACATCACACAACAGATACATGCTTTTCTTACATTACCAAGGCATGCTATCGAGCTGAGATACGGTACATATGAAGAAGTTAAAGAGAAAGTTAAGATGAGCATTGTAGTACCCAAGGCTACAAGGAAAGCAACAAAAATGATCAAGGCATTAACAGAGAAATTTGGAGAAGGTTCTTCCTCCACACCTGTCAAGAGCACTCTAGTCATCACCGAGGAGGAATCTGAAGCCCAAGAGACAGCTATTACATTGAGCACCGAGTTGCCTAAAGGGAAAATTTTGAAAAGGAAGAAACAGGATACATCAAAGGTATCACCGACTCCTTCAGTAAAGCGCCCAAACACAAGATCATTTGCAGCGTCACCGAGTAAGAAACCAAAGAATGTTGCTGCACCAAAGGTAACAAAAACTTATAAGAAATCTACTTGGAGACTCATTTTGACTAAAGAGTCTTGTGACACTGAATCTGAAGACAAAAAATAAATTTCAAATGGTTAAGAGTAAAAAGGAAGAAGTACATAGTGTTGATAATTTTTGTGCTAATCTGAAGCTATATGGTGGATTTGGAACATTTAGATATGTAAAATATGACTCCAGATCTGATGCAGAAAAGAGACAAATTGAATAAGTTGTAATCTGCACTCTTCTGAAATTCTGATTGGTCCCATTAGAAGTAACTAATTCTCTTCCAAAAGAATTGTATTTGCATATTGATAACAGGTGGAAATATGTAACAGGTGGAAATATGCCATGGACTCGGAAAAGAAGATGAGAGAAAGCAGTCTGGTACATCTCTTTCCAGACATGTCGATAGATGAAATAAGTGAACATCTGAAAAACTACCACACAAACTTTCTAGTCAAGCAAAGAGCCTTGAAATTGATGAATGGCCTTTATTTGGATTTAGAGAATGAGACCAAGGAAAAATGGCAGGAAATCTTTCGAATCAAGAATGATGGTGAGCAAGTTGAAGTTGAAATAGTTGATGTCACCGAGCAAGATCCTGATATCACTGAGCAAGACCCTACTGACACTATACAAATTGATGAGGATATCATGGACACCAAGGCACAAGAACAGGAAATGATAGAAGGGAATGCATATGCCAAACTGGTATCCAGTGAGTCAATTTTGGAACAAGTTCAGCCCTATCCTCCGGTCACTCAACCTATTTCAACCGAGGCCCCTCAGGATACTGAACAAGGAACAGAGGGTCACAAGTCTACAGAAGGAGAAGCTACTTCTCAGGCCACCAGGGAACAGACTTCTCAAGCTCCTTCTAGCATTGAAAATGTTACAACTAAGACCCTGAGCAAGGATTCACCAAAGGCTACATCAGAGGTTCAAGAAATTGACAAAAGTGTTGCCTCTACGGAGCAACCTACTGAGAGTCAACAAGCCTCCCAAGCCATTATATTAGTTCAATCAGTGAAAGCTAAAGAAAAGAAAATGAAAAAGTATAGTTTCAAATTAGATTTGTCAAAACCAATAGTGTTGCCAAATGTAGACATATCCAAATTAAAAGGGCAAGCACTCATTGAATTCGGTGAACTATGCAAAGCCAAAGCAGAATAGGAAAAACAAATGGCTATTCAAAAGAAAAATAAAGTACTTCAGAAGGTGAAAGAACTATTAACAGATATGCTACCTGAAGCTACAGTGTCAAAAGATGCAGCCATCCATATTCAACTGGATGAACTCCTCAATCAGATCGAGACATCTAGAGTAGATGCATCTGAATATTTGAGCAAATTGAAGGACAAAGAGCTCACTGCAAAAATGATTGAAGAGGTATAGAAAGCCATTGCTATTGGCAAAGTAAAACTTGTCAAATTTATTGCTGAGTTGTCCCCTCAACTCAAGCACATTCTTTATTTATTTCAGAAACTCTGTACATTCTCTTTATTCATTAAAGATATCAAAAAAAAAATAGAAGTGATTGAGAAAGAGATCACCAATCTCTCAAATAAGTTGACCACTGAGCCAAACTCTATTCAACATTTCTATACAAAGTTACAAAAGCTCATGGCTCAACAATTGGAACTTAGGAATGAAGAGCACAAAATAAGGATGGACATTATGACTCTTCAAACCTTATTCATTCCACACTTGTCCTCTGTCCAAGAGCAGATCAACAAGGCTACCTCCCTATCCACTCAGCAAGAGGGAAACACCTTAGATGGACTAATTTCACTGTTAGCTGCATTACAACTCAGAATTCACTCATGGATAGTGTCAAGGATGCCCTCTTCGCCGCTCTCACCGATGCAAGGACAAAGTACAAATCCATTTTTGATCAGTTGCCTCCACTGAATGGTAACTATGTTTTGATGTTTGTCAAAAAGGGGGAGTATAGTATCAAAGTATCAAAGGGGAGTGTAGTATACAGGGGGAGTATACCGAACAAAACAGAGTATCCAAATGCACAGTTAATTTTGATAGGGGGAGCAGTGAACCGAGCAATTAATATAGAATATTGATCACAGCGCATGCATAATCAGAGTTTTGTACAGTATATTGATAAGGGGAGTATATCTGAATATACTATTTTATTAAGAAATGTATATACTGTCTGATTAGTCAAATTTTGTAAGTATATAGATTTTTGAGTTATGACTTTGAAAGAAGTTTTGTCAAACATTTCAAAACTAATGTCAAAAGGGGAGATTGTTGCTACTTACTAAGTTGCCATTAGTTTTATATCTAAAGTCATTCTATATACTTTAGTCGGTTATTACTACCGAAACATTCAGTCGGTAAGCACATAGTAGTCGGTTATAGAAGAAAGTAGTCATAAAGCCTAGTATACACCGAGCTGTCTACCGAGTATCACTAATGTGTCTACTGAGCAGCAAAAATGATATATCGAGTTAACACACACTGAGTGAAACGTGTTACCAGATTCATTAAACCTAGACACACATGGGAAACATGTTACAAGATCGAGGAACAAAGAACTGTTATCACATTGGAAATTACACTTCTAGATTGTGTATGATTTTGAGGTCATCTATCCAATGAAATATTTTGTATCATTATTCATTCGATAAATCATGTTTGTAAGATCGAAGCAATGAACCAGATCACCGACATAAGAGATCTATTTATACAGCATGAATTGGGATCAAAAAAAAGAAAAGAAAAAAGAGGTATATGAAGCAAGACATGTGTGATAGATAAGGAAGCACTGAGTATTGTGACTGTCAGAGACACAGAGGTCATCGAGAAGGATTTCAGAGAACATTCAAGGTACAGAGTAAACAGAAGGGTTTACCGAGTTACTTTATGGATTACCGAGGTATGCTATAAGCAAGGTAATCTCATTTTGAGCACATAGAATCTGCTATAACATTTCAGATGTAAAGTTGCAGATATTTGTAAAGATTTTATTGTAATATTTTGAGTTGTAAGAGAAACCTTTAACAGGGTAAAAGACTCTAACAAAGTCTATAAATTGTAAAGCCTTTAACCAGGTGCAACATTTAGTTTAAGTGTTGTAAAATCCTTTACCAAGGTAGATCTAAAGATCTTGATACTCCTAACAGGGTAAGCTATCAAAAATAGCTAAACATGTAGCTCTAACCGAGTACCCTTTATTATTGCAGTAGTGAAGTTGTGGGTGCCATCCCCACCGTAGTTTTTCTCTCTAACCAAGAGTTTCTGCATAGCCAAAATATATGTGTTATGGAGTGAATCATGTATGATTATTATTTATTTGTTTTAGCATTATATTATGTTACAACATTTTTTGGTTTATGCATAACAGTAAAGTTATTGTTGAAGAAGGGATTTGAAGTACTGATTCACCCCTCCCCTCTCAGTACATTAGCTTTCCATATTGGGCCTAACAAGTAAAATGGGAGTGTTGGAGAATAAAGTTTCTCTTTTGGTTCTTCGATAAATTGGGAGGTAAGGTGTTATCTTTCAGGTATGTGTAAGTTTGGCGATAGCAGGAGGAATCATGTCCAATAAGTTGATAGATGGTTTGGGAATCAAGACAATTATAGGTGGGGTAAAACAACTCTTCCACCAGGAATTCATAATGTTGTTGATGGATTTTTATTATGAGATGATGGAGACATGGTATGCAAACTGAAGAAAGCTCTATGAATTAAAACATGCCCCTAGAGGCTGGTATGCTAGATTGGATAAGTATTTGCTGAAATTGGGATTTAATAAAGGTACGTTGATAGTAATATGTATTTCAAGATTGAGAATGATAACATCTTAATTGTTGAAGTTTTTGTTGATGATATTATCTTTGGAGGAGATGATAACTTGAGCATGAAGTTTTTCAGTGATATGCAGAAATAATTTGAGATGTCTTTGATAGAAGGGATAAAAAATTTCTTAGGATTGTAGATTTCATAGACCGAAAAAGGTTTTTTTATATCTCAAACTAAATATGTGAAGGAATTGTCAAAGAATTTTGGATTAGAATATTCTAAACCAGTTGGAACTCCTATGGTGATTGGCTGCAAATTGTCTAAAAATGATGAATCTTCGAAAGCTAATTAGACCTTGTACAAATCTATGGCTGGTGGACTACTATACCTAACTCGGACTAGACCTAGCATTATGCATGTTGTGCATGGCTACTAGATATAAAGCTGATCCGAAAGAGAGTCACGTGACTATTGTTCAGAGGATATTCAGATACCTGAAAGGAACTGTGGATTATGGTTTATGGTATCCAAGGAATGATGATTTCATGTTATGTGCTTACACTGATGTTGATTGGGATGGTGATGTTGATGACCAGAAGAGTACCTCCGATGGTGTGTTCTTTTTGGGTAAGAAATTGGTTTCTTGGGCTAGTAAGAAACAAGATTCAGTGTCCCTATCTACTGTTGAAGCTGAGTATATTGTTGCTACTAGTAACTACACTCAGGTAGTTTGGATGAAGCAAATGTTGAAGGATATCAGAGTTATCTATGATGAGCCTACTGTCATATACTGTGATAATTCCAGTGCCATAAATATGTCAAAGAACCCGATGCAACATTCAAATGCTAAACACGTATCAATCAAGTATCATTTCTTGATAGAAAAAGTCAGTGAAGAGGAAGTGAAGCTAGAATATGTGTCTACAAAGGAACAAATTGCTGATATTTTTACTAAGCCTTTGCCTGTAGATACATTTGTCTACTTGAGAGACAAGTTAGGGATATCCACCCCTCCTGATGGGAATTAGATGCATTGACTTGCATCAATCTGGTGGACCTCACAGTCTTATCTTCTGTTTGGATTGATGAGTTTATTCCGCTCCTCTGGTAAAGTAGTCTATTTGAGGTTGGATTGAGGGATAAAATCATGACTTGTTTAAGGGGAGTGTTTGGTTTTCTGTTTTGAGCATCTTTGGCATTGCTGCCAAAGGGGGAGAGAAGCATGTGAAAAACTACTTTATCTGCCTGATCTTAGGGGGAGTTTGTTGGAAATGTTTTCTTTCTTTGCATTGATTGTTTTTCACATTCATATGTTGCCATCAATGCCAAAGGGGGATATTGTTGGATATTGCTGCTGCTAGGATATGATGTTGTCATTGATGTCAACATATTCCTATGATTTATTGCTTTAGTGATTGTAGATTGATTTATTGGGATCATGATTCGATGTTCGGAGTATTTCTAGTGTCATTACATCTTTTTGTATTGGTTTCAATGATCCAGGAAGTTTAATTGATCATATCATATGATTCGGTTTGCAGATTGTTTTTTTTGATCAGTGCTTTGCAGAGCTCTGTATTTCCTTCGGTATATTCCAGTGTGATAAGATCTTGAGTTGAGATTTTGGGAAATTGTTTGGGATTTTTTTGTGTATCTTCATTTTAGATGGTTCGTGATTTGGTGCTTCGTAGGTTATCTTTCTTCATGACAGTTGTTGCTGTTTGAGAATTCTTGAGGTTCAGATGTTGATCGATGAAGATTTGATAAGAGGTGTTGGTACAACTATTACTGATGATTCTAATGTGCTTGTTGGTCTTCTCTAATTATGTCCTATTTATTTTGATGATCCGCATTGATCGTTGTGTGATTTTTTGGTGATTTTCTTGATCCAATGATGTTCTTCGTGTTATGCGGTATTCTTGGTGGTGTAGCGTGTTGCGGTTGATCTTGGCGAGATTTCTGATGGTGTTGTGTGTTTGGAGTTTTGATTTAGGACCATGTTATGTCACATATATCATTATATTAGTCTGGTGGTCGATCTTTGTATTGTGTAATGTAATTTTGTAATTAGGTGTTGAGGGTTTAGCCACCCTTGTTGTCAAGGTTGACGAATTATATAAATAGGTGATAAAGTCATGTAATTTAGGTGGCAAGGTGTGTCTACATGATCAGAGAATGTTGTATGTGCGAAAAAATGAATTCATCCTTTAGTGTGATTGATCAGAGTTTTGGAGGGTTGCAGAGCAAACATATGTGCTTAACTAGAACTATCATCAGGCATTTGGAGATGCTATTCTTTCAGTTCACTCCTTCTAGATTGTAGTCCAAATCTTGTTGTAAGTCAGTGAGCCTTCCCTGAGGGTTGTATCCTTCCGGGTCATTATATTTTGAGTAGTGAGATCTAGGCAGTGAGCCTGAATGCAGGTGCATTCCCCATTGTAATATTTACACATACTGTACTGTAGAGTATCATCTTATTGTGGGTGGGTTCCCACCGTCATTTTTACCTTAACTGGGTTTTCCACATCAAAATCTTGGTGTTGTGTGTTGTGCCATCTATTTTCTTATCTTAATTGTTGTTGTAGTTTATCAAATTTGTGATTATGGTTAAGCTTGATAATCTGGTGAAAACTGATTCACCCCCCCCGCCCCCCCTTAGTTTTCCTTCATTGTTGTTGCCAACAGGGGTGAGATAGCTGAAAAGTTTGTAGCATATTTCTCACACAACATTGAGAACTCAATAATGATAATGGATCTTTGTGCTACCAAATAAAAATAGATGGAATCATTTGCTGCCTTTTTGCAACACTGGTGATCCCTCACAAGTAAAAGTCTGTGTCATATCCTAGAAAGGAACAAGTCGAGATGTTTATCAAAAATATGAATCCACAAATAAAATTTGCATTACAGATGCATTGCCTAAATGTGTTCCATCAAGTCATAGAGAAAGGGATCTTGTGACTGAGGGCCTCGTAAAAATATTTAAAGAAAGTAACCAAACAAATAACTCAAACACTTTAGGTGATAAAACAAAGTTTTAATCCCTATTGGCTTTTGGTGCGTGGGGTTGGGGTGACTATGTGCCCAGGTTTGTACCCAGTTATGTGGTTGTTTAAGGGAACCTATTATGCCTGCTTGGACATTTTTTCCATCTCTTTGATGGGCAGTAGATGATGTGTCATGTCCCATCTGTGGATGACCTTGAGAGTGCACTCTTCTGTCATTGTTATTTTGACCAATGGTGGGTGCCTGATTTTTTCCTCGACCATTTGGGGGTGGTCTTTACAGATCTGGGTTTGGTTACCGGGTCTTGTGGTCTCCCTGTGGTTGGGCATTATTTTTCTTACTCCTCCACTTTGTGTTGTTGGAGGAGGTAGATCTCCTTCCTGCATGGCTTCTATAGAGTTGAAGCTTGCCCCTATGGAGGTGGGGTTTTTGTTGGTAGCTATGTTGTGGGAATGGCTCATTGGGTTCCTGCTATTCTTTTTCCTATTCCTTATCAAGGTGGAGGCATCTCCTATTGAGGTGGGAATATACTGGTGGGGAGAAGATGGTGGTCACTTCATGTGGTATTTTCATGATGTTTGTTGCTCGAAGGCAGGTAGGAGGTCTGTTTGGTTCCTCCTTCTGTCGATATTCTTCTCCAAAGATTCCATAGAGGTGGGTTCCTTTCTTATGGATGTGGAGATGATTTATGCTAGTGAGGAGTTGCTTCATTGTTGTGTGCTCCAGATAAGCTGCATATGTTTGGTTCAAGGTGCCAAACTAAAAACCCATTGTAAAGGTTGGGGGAACATTTGTAAAACCCTCCCTTCTTATGCACCTAGTGACCTGGTGAGTTTGTAGCTAGATGATCAGGTTACCATCCTAGTTCTGTCTGTTCAAAAATTTGCTTCTGATGGTGAAGGTTTTGGGTCCTTTTAAAAACCCAGGTTTTGGGTTCCTTTTTAAAACCCTTGTTAGTGTTCTTTTGGTTTTGAGTGTTGTGTTCTATTTTGTAATGTTGTTTTCTTAGCTTTCATTGTAAAAGGTTTTAGGGACCTTTCAAAACCCTAATTATCTAATAAAAAAGAAAGTTCTGGTCTAGAAATAAAAATGTCACAAGTGATGGAGTGGTTGACATCAAGGTGGTTAATGGGTCTCAACCTGCAATTTGCCTTCAAGGGCCAACCAATGAAAATATACCACATTTTTAATAATAATGACCAATCAACAAATATTGCTCAAACTAATCAACTATGCATTCTTAGGAATAATAATCCAAGACGAACCTACACCCCTCTAGGGGCCAAACCAATCGAGTCAACTCTGAAAAGGTTAGTTCAGTCTCATGTTATCACACTACCAAAAATCAAACTCTATGAACTAGGTCCCTTCAAGCTAACTTGGTGGAAAGATAATGATTTTTGAGACTATCATAAGAATAAAGGTCATAAGACCCTACATTGCTTTAAGCTCAAGAACCTTATTCAGGACTTAATCGACCAAGGGGAGATATCAGTTGAAAATCCTAAAAAACCCTCTAACACTGACCATGCTAATTTCAAGAATCCATTTCAAAACCATAATAAGGGGGAAGCCTCGAGTTCATGAAGTCAGAATGATAAGGCCAATTATACTAATGCGTCTCATGAGTATACAATTAACCACATCAGCTAGGTTGATGAAAGAGTCACCACCATTTTAGTCAGAGGAAGAAATCATGATTATACCATAGCCACGTGTTGATCCAAGGTAATCTTGCAAGGGGTATCATCAACTTCCCAACCCACAAGTCAGTACAACCTCTTGGACCATCTCAAGAATACTCCTACTCAGATATCCACCTTTGAGCTCTTGCATAAATCATCGAATCATAAAGTCATCCTAGACAAAGCATTGTGAGAGTTTGTAGTGCCCAATGACATAAATATCGATGAATTTCAAACCATGGTGAGTCACCTTTCCACCGCACCTCAGGTCGTATTTACCAAACAACACCTACCAATGCATAAGCTCTTTCATAATGATCACTCCATCTTGAAGTTTACATTCATAAACAAAAGATGAGAAGAGTCCTGGTAGATGGTGGAGTTAGCCTTAATATTTGTACCTTAAAATTGCTTAAAAGCTTTGGGATTTTTTGAGCATAATGTTGACATATCAAAACACATAAACATTAAAGCATATGTTGAAGTGAAGTGTCTCTCCAAAGGTCTTATCACACTCCCTATAAAGTTGGCCCAACAATTCAAGACATTGTATTCCAAGTTTTGGACCTAGGCCTTAGGTATAACATACTCCTCGACCAACCATGGATCCACACCATGTAGGCCATCCCATCCACATACCACCGGTGTGTCAAGTTACCTTATTAATACACAAAGGTCATGATACTAGGTGATCCAAACCTCTTTGAATACTGCAATAACCTAAGAGGCACCACTAAAAATTAAGTCATTATCAATCAAGCAACCTCTTCTTCCACATCAACTTATCTAGATCCCTCATCCTCATCACAATCCTCCACTTCATCCACTTCTATACCCAAGGTCAAGATCCGAGCTAATGACAAAGGATATAGAGAGTACAGCTATGCAAAAGCCTTTCTATATAGGCAAATTGCCAACATCACCAAAATCTTATGGGAAACTGCAACCGATGCAGCATCAGGAAAAGTCATCATCCAATATCAGCCCCCTACTATCTTCACTCGATAGAGTGAGCTTAAGGAAGAATCCCTTGAGGAAGATATATCAAACTAGATTTATAGAGACGAAGAAGACAAACCACATGTTCAATTACCCCTAGAACTATGCTACAAAGATATGGTTATGATGTTGTTTTCTTGTTTTTAAACTTGGCTAGAAAAAAATTCAAATATCTTACACAAGATCCTATGCCCAAGTCAATTTGACTAATGTGCATCTCAAGCACTTCCAAGTTGCGTTCATAGGCATTCCCTTGAGCCAAAAACTAAAACCAACTTAATGGCAAAATGATTTCAAATGTCAATTTACATGAAGATGATCATGTGTGGATAAGGAAGCTCCAATCAACAAGTTGGTTGACTTCATAAACAAAAGACCCGATACATCAACTTAATGATAAATTATGGAAGGCATTATCAACAATTCACCTAACTTTGTGAAGTTTTGAAAAAGGCGATACAATCTTGAAAGAGAACCAATTACTATTTCATTGATGATTTAATGAAGTTGACACAAGTTTACTTAAACGCCAACATGGAAGACTATTGAATCTTTCGGCAAGAAGAGGATGAAGGACAAAATATGATCTAACAATACTTTAACAAAAAGTTTAATATGTGGATCGACAACCTTTACTCGTCGGCACTCCCTTCTACTTTCAAAACATGACAATGTTAGGATCTGGTGTTGAGAAAACCAATAATCTAAAATTTGTAAACTTTATCGACCACAGCGCATAGTTATGCAAGCAATCAAAATTGTGGATGAAATGAGGAATTATTAATAAGGTTGTTATCGGTAAGTTGGCACACTTTGCTAAAACACTGAACATTAGAGCCAAAGAAGGATACGTGTGTACAATATCAGATATGAAGGATACGTGTGGTCAACATCAGATATGAAGGATTTCGGCAGGAATCTCTCCAAATCTTCGAATTAATGGAGCACTCTCAAACACGTCATAACCAAGTAATCTTGTTAGTAGGTGTTTTGGTTTGCATGCAGATGAGGACTCTATATATTTCAAGACCATGAGTGACTCTTATACACTCATGTGCCGAAACCCAATTTCAATGTGTGCACTTGCACGCTCGATTTTTTCGGCACCGTCTATTCAGTCTCTACGATGCATCTGTATGTAGTTATATGTCTATGTAAAATGCATTATATACATAGGATGTGCAGCATGTATTGTATGCATAGGATTCTAAG
This sequence comes from Cryptomeria japonica, assembly GCF_030272615.1. NCBI lineage: Eukaryota > Viridiplantae > Streptophyta > Pinopsida > Cupressales > Cupressaceae > Cryptomeria > Cryptomeria japonica. The sequence goes on along the minus strand of NC_081411.1, from coordinate 465,903,028 downwards.
ATGTACCAGCATGCAGTTATATGTATATGCAACATATATTGTATGCATAAGATGTGTAACATGTATTGTATACATAAGATATCAGTGCATTGTAAGGGCTGGGTAGACATTGCCGACTTTTTCAGCCTTGTTATTAAAATGCTAATTAAACTTACAATGGTTGTGTAAACGTTTCAAATTCAAGTACACATGCATGCAAATGTGGTCTCATTCCTGTCATGACTGCAGCGTAAACACAAAATGGACAGTTCAAAAGGCTTTGAAAACTTTCAAACATGCACAGATGCAATGGCTGGGTAAAGACCCAATACATACATTAAGCTCAATTTAATATCAGTTTAACATTTTTAAGTCTAGAAATGTAGGTTTAGTGTGTAGTTTAAGCCGTTTTATAAAAAGAATGTGGATTGTTTTTATCAATTTGAGGATGGCAAATATTCTTGTGGAGGTTACTCGCGAAACAATATGGAAAATATGACCATCAAAGCTTAACAGAAAGAATGTTTTTATTAGATGTTGTTATCTCTAATACTAGTATAGACATGTGTGGAAATATTGATATGCATACCTCAAGGAAATGTGGTCTCATTGAACACCACGATTGCAAGATATGCATCAAGTAGATTTGTGGACAAGGCTTTCGAACAATCAAGTAATGCACTCAACATATATAAAATTAACAATTGCCAACATTCTACATTCTCCCTGCCTACGAACCATAGGTATCCATCAAGTTTGATATATGTCAAATGTTGTAGTTCCAGGTTCTTTGGAAGACATGTATGCAAACGGTGACAATATAAAGAAATGTAATCTAATCGACTGCAATGATTGAAGAGTGTGCACAAAATTAATTCGTTTGAAAGGTCTTCAAAGCTATTGATTGTTGGGTATATGAAGCCCAACAGTCACATGGATGTTTGTCTTCCCCAGAAGACTCTTCATTTCAAATTTGATATGTTTATATCAATGGTTGTGTGCAGCCCATACATGATGTACTGTGTAATTGGATATTGGTTAAGAATTCTCCATGCGTTTTTGGTGGACATAGCCACTTAGTGGTGAACCACGTTAATCTTGTGTCTTGAGTTCTTTGTTGTGTCTATTATTCTTTCTGTTGTTTTTGTTCATTATTATGTGTTTTCTCTGCTCGTTTTTTAAACTAACAATTGGTATCAGAGCTTAGGTTAAGTGATTGAGCAGAGATGGAAAGGTAGATAGATAAAGGATTGAAACTTCTCGAGAAGATGCAGAAGTTTGAAGTTAGAGAAATTAGTTGCTAGTATTGTGGCAAGCAAGGCCATGTCAAAAGAAATTGTTGGTTTCTTGAGAAGGCTAAAAGGCAGCTAAAAGATGAAGACACCGATTCAGTCATCGAAGATTTTCTTGCAAATTTAGACTCGGTGGAGAGTAAAATTGTGCAAGTAAAAGTTAAAACAAAATGCCATGTTCATTGGTGGGATGGCTAGAAAAAGGAGGAGACTTCGGCTGAAGAAAAAGAGGCTTTGAAGTATTCGTTGCTTGAAGATTTTCTTGATTCAACTGAAGAAGAGGATGTTGAAGAGGAGGACGCTGAAGCAAGTGAGGATGAAGTTGATGAAGTTGAGACTAAGACTCGAGAGGATTATGAAAAAGAAAAATTTATGAGGTTGAAGGAAGAGAATCTCCTACTCACCGACAAACTGATTTGTATGGACCAGAAGTTGATGGTTTTGTGTCACATCATGAATATTGGAAAAGATAACTTTGAGAAAGAATGGGATTTTTCTGAAGAGACCGTATTTCAGCAAGAGGAAAGTGATTGGAAGATCCTAATAGAGGACTCTTTCCTCACAAAAATGTATGCCTTGTTGATAGGAAAGCCTTTCTTTGGTGGAAAGAATCCACAAGAGGATTCAGGGTGCTTGGAGATTGAATATCCCAGGAGCGCAGGGATTATAGAGCTCACGAAGGCGGGAGAGAGCCTCTGGTTCAAGGCTGCGCAAGATCCAGAAGACTTCGAAAAGGCTGAGGATAAGGTCTTTGAGGAAAATGAATTTCAAAAAGAACAAAAGAGTGATGATTTATTGCTCCAGATTGCAGAAATAGAGGCGGAGTGGAATGCATTGATTGCAGGTACTACACAAGTTTCTGCACAAAATACAACAAATTCATTCAGTGAGGCAACCATGAGAATTGGGAGTGATGTTTGTAGGCTATTCACACCTGTACAAGAGTTTTATATTTGGGTATTAAAATCTAATAATGGTGATCTTCTAGATATTCTATTACGGGGGAGCACAAAAGCAAGAGACTTTGACCGAGGAGTGTATTATGCATCTGTAGATAGTAGTGTTCCTGATCATGGATTACCGAATGAAGTAGTTAGAGAATCTATTTTTAACTTTGATTTGACTTGGAGAAGATTAATTCGCACTGTTCATGAACAACGTTTAGCGATATTAAAATCTTCTCAAGAGCTGGTTGTAGTATGAGCCTTGGAATGGAGATGTAGGGAATGTTACAGGCTGTGCCAGTTGGACTTCACGGGGGAGATTGTTGGGTATATGAAGCCTAACAGTCACATGGTTGTTTGTCTTCCCCAGAAGACTCTTCATTTCATATTTGATATGTTTATATAAATGGTTGTGTGCAGCCCATACATGATGTACTGTGTAATTAGATATTGGTTAAGAATTCTCCCTGTGTTTCTGGTGGACGTAGCCACTTAGTGGTGAACCATGTTAATCTTGTGTCTTGAGTTCTTTGTTGTGTCTATTATTCTTTCAGCTATTTTATGTTCATTATTATGTGTTTTCTCTGCTCGTTTTTAAACTAACATTGACAAAAGACCTGTGTTAGTGCAATCATGCATGCAAAATGCCAAAACATAGGTAATGAAAATGAAAAGTTCTACAAACTGCTTCGAAGTAATGTCATCTCATGAGATACAACGACTACAAGATTTGTAGAAAATAGATGTATTGATAAGCTTTAGAAATTTTCAAGCAGAGTTAAATTCTGCAACCTTTACCAACACTTTTTTCGCCCAGAATGTGAACTTTATAACAAGGTATGGACATGCATCGAAGCATATGGTTGTATGGAAATTTTTTGTCAGATGTTACTTGGAAATGCCATGATAGATATACATGCTAAATGCCAAATCATGGAGTACACAGCTGAAATGTTTGACCAATTACAAAATAGTCAGTCTTAAACAACACACACTAAGCTTCACCTTTCTATGTTACAAATCATTTTTTGTTTCCGTTGAACATCAAAAAATTGTGAAAATTGTGGGACGTGGGTACAGAACATTGTAAAATTTGATACCTTCCAATTAGAAACTTTCGTAGCCAACTCATTTTACGCCAATAGTAATTTTTTTATTTAAAGAATTGCAAGCGCCAATAGTAATCTTTTTATTTAAAGAAATGCAAGTGCCAATTTTATTATTATTTTATAGAGATATTAACTAATTTTAGCTTGTAAGAGTATTAAGTTGTGGTATTTAATTTAATATATATTAAAATGAAAGTTTTGATTATTTGTATAACATTTATTCTTGTAAAATTTAACAATTTTTAATATTATTTAGTTATTCATATTGCTTTTTATTTGGGAGCTCTGCTAGGGTTTGAGGTTGTGTATTTCGTATTGCTTTCTTTAGACCGCAATTACTGCGGGATTTTTGTGTTTATTATAGCTCTGGCCAACTTTAGCCCAACAGTTGATGCTGGTGCTGGAGTTGATGCAACGAACCCTCATGGTGCCTCCGAACAAGCGCCCTCACAAATTTGTTTCGAAAGTGTTTCACGAGGTATGTCCTCACTTGATGTTGTACTTCCTGTTCAAGATTTTGATAATGCCTGTGAATGGCTTGAAAAATGTACTTTGATAGGATATTTTGTGGGTAGGATCCCTCCTGAAAGCATGCTTCATGATTGGGTCGCCGAAGCCTGGTCTCCTCATGGAGTTCGGCTTGATGGCGTCCAAAGTCTCATGAAGGTTTTTTTTTGTTTCGCTTTTCAAACCCTTCCCATGTTGAGGCTATTCTCTCCCATGGGCCTTGGACCATTTGGTCTTCCCTCCTGGTTTTTCAGTGATGGTCTCGCAACTTTCTAGTTTCAGATGACAAGAAATTGTGGGTACCAGTCTAGGTTGAGTTCTGCGATCTTCCTTTGCCTTGTTGGCCTTTCATGCAAACCATTGCTCAGTCTGTTGGCAAAGTAGTTTGCCTTGAGCCAGACCATTTTTATAATACTTGCCCTCAAAAGAGGGTTTGTGTTGAGGTCAACCTTTCTCGCGACCTGAAAGAAACTGTAGATATCCAAGTGGGAGGCAACACCTTCACCTAGAAGGTGCTTTATTTGAACCTACCCAACACTTGTTATCAGTGCCATTCGATAGAACACAAGATCAGGGATTGTCCATTGAATACTCCAAAAATAAAACCCCCAATTAAGGAGTCTGTCTCTTGGCCTATGGAGGGAACTAAGAAGGATGAATGGACCACTGTAGTTCATAAAGGTAAAAATTTTGCGTTTTCGGCCCAAAATATTCCTGTCGGTTCCAGTTCTCAGCTGACAATGGATCCTCCTATGTAGACACCGTCTTCCTAGGCAGTTTCTACTTCGGTTTCAAACCCTAACCAATAGGGGAAGGTCTCTCTGAGGGTGCTGCTTGCCCACCTTGGGTGCACACTCCTCAGGCTGTGTCTGCGATTTCTGCTCCACACTTTCTATGCCACTCTCGCAACCCTTTTGGGCATGTTGAGATTGTAGATGGTAGTTCAGAAAAACACTGAGTTATCTCTGGTGGGGACCCAAATTTTTTGTGCAATAGCTTCTCTTCTCCTCTCCTGGGGACGAGGACGATATGCAATTTTTGTCATGAGTTACATCCCATGGAATGTTCGAGGTCTCATAGCTCTCCAGAAAATATTATGTTCGAGATGTTTGTCAACGCGTTGTAGGCCTAGATGTTCTTTGTCTCCATGAAGTCAAAATTGTTGGTTTCATGCTAAATACTGCATGTCATGTTATTTGGTCGGATAACCTTGTTTTTGCCTCCCAGCTTGAAGCTGGTCGAGGTGGAGTTGTTACTCTCATTTCACCTCAGTGGCTCTCTGCAGTTATTTCTCATGGCTTTGATCCCATGCAGCGCGTCGTCTAGGTTTTGCTGTCATTTGATAATCATTCCATTGGGATTGTTAATGTTTATGCTCCCAATGATTAGATTGATAGATCATACCTCTAGTACTGGATTGCGGACAATCTACCACCTGCAACTTGGGTCATGTGTGGGGACTTCAATATGGTTGAAGTGGCATCCGATAAGGACAAATTTTTAACTTTCCGCTCGACAGCTGGTGAGCGGGAAGCTTGGTACTATATGCGCAATAAATTGGGTCTTTTCGATCCCAACACCAACCACTGCCGCCTTGGTGGGGTCTAGCACACTTGGTCTAATTTTAGAGATGACTCTAACAGAATTCTTAAAAGCTTGATCATGCCATGATAACTGCACAATCTTTTTTCTCCTTTTCTGAAGATCATGATCTACCCATCACTCCTCTTGTTGATGTGATGTTTTTTTATCACTTCCCCATAAAGTTGAGCTTTGAATGGCAGTCATCTAGGCAACAACCTTCCAAAATGCAATTCTACCTCAATATGTCTCTCCTACATCATCAAACCATGATGGCCCACATTCAAAGGGTTTGGAATTTAGAGCCAAGGCCCCATCATCACACTGGTTGGATTGTGTGGTGGCATGATGCCATCACCCACTCTACGAGGTTTTTGCACATTTATGATAGACAACTTGCCATGTATCATAGGCGGTCGTATGATGTGACTACCAAAGCTCTTTGTGCCCACAGAAGCTCTGGCCTTGAATCCTTTTGATTCTACCCTACAACTTTGTTGAGCCCAGCTTCGCCATCAGAAACAAGTTGCAGATAGCCACTCTGCCAAAGGAGCTCAAATCAAAGCCAAGTTACACTGGCTCAAGGTGGGTGATAGGGCCTCTAAGGAATTTTTCCTGGCTTTGCGTGCCTATCATATGTCTATAGGGATCAAGAAAATCAAAGAGGGGTAGGCTCTTCTCACTAAGTTGCCAGACATTCTGCAAGCCTTTGTCGATCATTATGAGAAGGTGTTCACTACACAGGGAGACTCTCCGACCAGAACCCAAGATTTGCAAGACTGCAAGTAGCTGTTCCCAAATGGCTTTCCGAGTCTCAACAAACCTTTTGTGATCTTTTACTGACCTTTGATGATCTCAAAGAAGCCGCTTTTTCTATGGCAGATGACAAAGCCCCGAGCTGTGATGGTTTCCCCAGTGAATTCTACAAAGCTCTTTGGCTTTGTATTGGTCCTGACCTCCATAAGGTCTATCTAGAAGCTTTTCATTCCTGATCCTTGGGAAAACTGATTAACTGAGGCAACGTCAAATTTATCCCTAAGGTTGGGGATCTAGAGGACATTTGCAATTGGAGGTCTATTACCTTGCTCAATGTCTCGTATAAGATCATTGCCAAATCCTTGGCTCTCAAGATTCGCCATCTCCCGCCTCTTGTTGTTTGTCCGGAGCAGACTGGTTTTATTAAGTCTAGGTTTATTTTGGACAATATTATTGCCATTTGGGAAGGGATGGACTGGGCCAGACGCTCTCAACAATGGGAAATCTTTCTTAAGATTGACTTCGGAAAAGCGTATGATCGCATTGAGTGGCATTGTATCTTGGCTATGGTCAAAGCCCTGGACTTTGGTCCCTGATTCATCTAGTCTGTCCAGATGTTATTCAGAGATGCCTCGGCCTGTATCACCATTAATGGCCGACAGTCTGAGGCTTTTGGCCATTTCAGATCCATTTGCCAGGGATGTCCTCTCACTCCTGCTTTATATTCTCTTGTAGCAGAAGGCTTTGGTTACTTACTTGCTAATGTTATCTCTATTGAGCATGTCCATGGTATCTCCCTACCTGAGTCACCTTCTCAACTTTTCAATGGTCACTTTGCAGATGATTCCTTTCTCACTCTCATTAAGGACGAAGAAAATGTGTAGGCCACTCTTCATTGTCTGAACACCTTTTGCTTGGCTTATGGTTTGGCCATTCAATGACACAAGACGCAATGTTATAGGCAGTCTTTTCTGCCTGCTCTGCCTTGGATCCTCCAATATGAATGGAAATGGCTTCATCATGGCAAAACTTTTTTCTTTCTAGGCATTCCTTTTGTCTTCCAAGCTTCGCCTACGAATCTCTGGAATGCGGTTTTAACTAGGATTGAGAAAATGTTAGCCTACTGGATCACCAAGCCTCTCTCTTTGGCTGGTAAATTCCAAGTTTTCTCCAAAGTGTTGGCCGCCACCCATGTCTATTATTCCTCATTTTGGGATCCTTCCAAAGCCTCTTACATGAAGTTGGAAAGACTTCTGCAGGCCTTTCTTTGGGCCTCTGGGTCTGGCCATCATGGATTCCATAGGGTTGCTTGGGTATAATACTATTGTCTTCCCAAGGAATCCAGAGGGCTTGGCCTTATTTCTACCCAGAACCAAGGGCTTTCCTTATGTGCTAAATGGATTATCAGAGACTTATCTGGCGACGAGGCCTAGAAAATTCTACTTTGACATTGCATTTCTTTAGGCTTTCCTACCAAAGACCAACTTGGAAGGGGATTGGCTTGCAAACCCTGCTCATTATGAAAGACCCTATTTAGATCCAGGGTACTTTTGTGGTTAAAAGCATTTGGCATGCTTGGGAAGCTATCAAGCCTTGGCTTCGATGGGCCAGTGATGGTTTTCGGGATGGGTTATCCATGAATCATCACAACCTCTGGTGGTGACTTCTTTTTCAAGTGCAAGGGTTATCACTGGCCAAAATCTAGGGTGTTAGTGCTTTGTGTTTTCACAAACGAGGCATTAGAACACCTAAGGATCTATTCTCTAGAGCTTCTATGAGCCTTCGGTCATGGGAAGACCTCTAGGTCTAGTTTCATCTATCTCGGCCAGATCGACAGACTTATGACCTTCTGGTCTTGGCCTTACCCTCAAATTTTCTTTACAAGCTTGACATTTGGTCTGTCAGACCTTTGTGGAAAGATTGGAAATGGTATCCTTGGACTCCTTTCACCAACTACAAACCCAAAATGGGTTATCTCTGGTTGGTTCCTCATTTGCCTATGGTCCATATTCTCAATCAACGGTGGCACTTGCAGTCTTCTCAGACTTCCTGGAGATTTAGGTTTCTTGTTATCTGGTCCGCCACCACTGAACCCAAGATTGCATACTTTTCTTTGTGTGTGCTCTTCCAAGGGTTGCCTTTGGGTTCCAAACTTAAGCATTTGGGGGTTCTTGATCCTCGATGCCCTTTTTGTGGTCACCCATAAACTTTTATGAACATTTTTTGGTTCTGTAGAAGAGCTCAACAGTATTGGAGCTGGATTCATGATTTCTTTCGGCCTTTTCAGCTTGAGCCATTTTCCTGGCATATGGCTCTTCTAGGTGATTCACCTAGAATCACCTTTAACTTTTCCTAGATATGGCATGCTTTCAGAATGGAGATCCTATTCACTCTTTGGAAGGATAGGAATGCAGTTATTTTTACTCACAACTTTTTGGATATTAATGTCTCGCTTTATTCTAAAGCTTGCATTTGTAATAATGTATTAATGTAGATTCGGGTTCAAGTTGACAAGGTGGCCTTGGAGATGAGCCACCTTTAGGAACTCCTCCAGCATTGGGGAAATGCCCCTTGTAGTTGCCAGAGTGTCGTCGGATTCTATCTCTATTGATCATACTTTGCCCCGTGGCCGCCACCACAGTCGCAGTTCTTCTGCCCACCACTCTCAGACCCCGTGGTCCCAGCCTCCCCACCGCTCCTTGGGCGAGAGAGACAATGCTTGGAGGCACCACTTGACTTCTCCACCACATCGTGGCTTTGCCTCAGGGTGGCCCTCTGCTGCTCCTGTGACTTTTTCTCCTCCTGTTGGTGATGGTTTTGGGTGGCCCTCTGCCACCACTTCCAAATTTCCTCGCCTGGCCCTGGTGATCTCGCCTCCCAAGCAGGAGGAAGGAGAAATTGATAAAGATCCCGAAGATGGGTGGTCCGTGCCGGACCAAACTCCTGACCACGCTGATGTATGGGGCAAGAAAGATGATCTTGATCCTCCTCCCTCGACTGCCATTACTTTGGCTGGTTGAGGAAGGTTTTTGATGAATAGCTTGTTTTTTTGCTTCCGACCGTTGGCCGTGTGACTCTTGCGGGGTGATCTTGTATCCCCTGGCCTTTTTTTGTGAATATGTACTTTAATATTTTTAATTAATAGAGTTGGCCTATTCATAAAAAAATATTTCTTTTTATTTAATAATTTTTTATATATATAATTTTATTTTATAAATGAGACAATTAATATGTGAAAAACAAAGTAAAGACAAACATTACAAATTCAGCCTTGTGATGTCCCATTTTCCTCTAATTCCAAGGATCATGTAGATCTTTTGAGATGGCTCTCAGTAGCAATATGAGCAACAAAATGACTACTTAGAATATGAGTAGCTGCATGATCTTAGAAGCTATATGATGCTAAACATGATGCTAGATTGCTATGAAAACTATGCTAAAATGCTTGATAACTCAATTAAGTTGCTAATGTGCTATTGAGAATACAAAATAACAGAGTAAGCCTAGGATGCAAGATTAAGGAGAGCTCATGAATAAAATTTGATGCTATTTATAAACTTTCCAAGGCAAGAGGTGATGTGGCGGGAATCGATGATCGAGATCTGATATGGAGAAATCAATGACTCGAGATGAAGAGATTAGAGGGAATCAAGGAGATATGGCATTTGTCCTCCTTAGAAGGGACAAGTGGCATAGAGTAATTAGAAAGGTCACACATGTCCCTCAAGAGGGCAAGTGTCATGGAGGAAGAAGACATGTGGCAAAGATGCCATGTGTCTTCAAAAGAGGATACCCAACCCACAGGAGGTTAAGATAACCTTGGTTAGGGGATGAGAGGTTAAGTCTAAAGATGGTTAGGAGTAGGAGACATGTACTTTAATTTAGATTTAAAAGTTTAAATTAAATGAGAGACACATGTGAGATTAATTTGAATTGAAAATTCAAATTCAAAGGGAAGAATAATTAAATGGAGTAAATTAATTAACCTTGTCCATTTAATTAAGAGATGAGGAAATGATTTTGAAAGGTGAATTTAAGAAGACTTAGAATTTAATTCTCCAAACCATATTTTAGTGTATAGATTTTGCCCCTCTTTGAATAAATGTGCAACGACATGTTGGTTCAAAGAAAAAGTTGCTCGATGCACATAGCGATGCTGCAGACACTGATATTGATGAAATTTTTTGAAAGATTCGATTTTTGCCCCTAGTTGTCGAGTTTTCAATTTTTGCCATGTGTATGCCCCCTCGGGAGATGAATTGAATGATTTTTCAAATTTTCAATTATTTTTGGAATTTTTGAATTTTTGGAATTTCAATTTTTTTGAATTTTTAAATTTTTGGAATTTTTTTTCAAATTTTCAAATTTTTTTTTTTTTTTATTTTAATTTTTGAATTTTTTTGATTCATGTCGCGATAAAAGTTTGGAATAATGCCCTACCATTTGATTAAATTAATTTTTAAAAATAAATGGGAAAAAGCATCCCAATTAATTAGCCCTTTTAAACCCCCTTTTAAGGTAAAAGTGAAAATCATTTTACCATTCACTTCATTTGTATACATTGATTTTTAAAAAATTTAGCTCTGGAGCAAAGATGGTGATCCCTTATCATGAGCATCAATTCGAGCGTGTCTGATGATTTGAGCGATCTCCTCCTATGACCCTCCAGTACGAACCCCGAAGTCTTGTTTTTCGATTCGAGCATGTATGATGATTTGAGCGACCTCCCGCCTATGGCCCTCTAGTATGTATCCGAAAGTCTTGTTTTTTTCGATTCTTTCGAATTTTTAGCTCGGTTATTTTAAATTTCCATGCAATTTTTCAATTTGGTGCCCTAGGTCACTGTTTTCACATTTTTGGTATCCGATTTAGCATATTTGATTTTAGGGTTTTGCATTAGTGTTTTAGGTCATTCGATTAGCGCTTTCAGTAATAGTTTTGGCATTTTCATTGTTTAGCGCTCTTGGTAAGTATTTTAGCGCCTTGGTTAGTGGATTTAGCATTTTCATGTATTTGGCATTTTAGGGCCAATATTTAGTGTTTTTAGCACGTAGATTAGCATTTTTATTTATTTGGCATTAGAATGCATTGGTTTAGTGTTTTGATATCAAATTGATTAAACTGTGATGTAAACTCTCTTGCTTGATTAGTTTTTTATCAGTTTCAATTATCATGATTGAATGTTTGATAGGATAGATGATAATGACCTCATGATGAATGAGATTCGATGATAAATGCTCAACGATATTTGATCGAAATCTCACATGAGCGATACATCTTGATAGATAGATTGATAAATCAAAATGCTGATATGTTGATATGATATGATTATAGGCGAGTTTAGGTGTTCTCCAGTCTCAGGAACGTTTCATGAAGACCTATAGTCTGATACCCCACCTTAGATAGGTTGAGCTTAATACTATTGACTGATGCGGATTATCCTCATTGATAGATATGCCCCAATATATGATTAACTGAGGTTTGTTGACCATGCTGGTCAAGAGATGGCACAACGAGCATAATACCTTCCACCTTCCTACCAGCGAGATAATAGTGATGCTAAAGGATGTCTATAGGATTCTATGGATTCTTGTTGTTGGAGACATTGTGACATATGATTTGATTGAGTAGGGTGGTACAAATTCATTAAGGAGGATATTTAATGATGATCAAATATGCACTTATGATATCGCCTGGTAGAAGATGCTTGATTTATCTTATGCTCCACTATCTTTTGTTCTTGCTGGGTTCGTGGGATGATTCATTTGTCTTGATCACAGGTCGAAGGGACTATTAGTTGGCTGGGGTCGATTGTTGGAGCAAATGATCACACCAGGTACTTGATACTCCTAGGGTTCCAACATGCTCGTGCACCTATATCATGATCTACATAGGGTGGTCTACCTGGGAGCGACTAGTCTATTAGTAGGTGTTACTTTTTTATAGATATGGGCATGGGAGCACATGGCCATCACACCCCTTGACAAATAGGAATCGACTAGTTGGGAGACCCACGTCTATGGTTATGTGGGAGTTGTTGTCCATTACAAGCTAGGCAAACTTGAGTACTAGTGACGGGTGCTAGATGACCTGGATACAGTCATTTGTAGGCCTTACCAAGATTGTGAGCTGGATGTGCTCAAGATGCCCTATGTATTTTATTCTCGATACTTGATTGGATCCACCATGTTTGTTATTGAGCTGTTTATTGTTACCCGAGTATCGTGGTAGTATGGCCGAGTACAAACATTTACACAGGGCACACCACATTATGCGCAACGGAGGCATGATGTAGCTGATTGGAGACCGACTATGTCTTATGATCAGGCTTGTGTAGAGTATCTTTCACTTGGGGCGCAGGATTGGGATTATCTGTGGGGCTCAATAGATGGGGGATGATTGATCAGTACGCACAATATTTCTTGGCACATTGGTTTCCTAGGTTATCATGTCCTAGCGAGCTAGTGTAGCCATTGATGATGAGGAGGATCGACCACCATGCAAAGCTATGAGATGGAGGAGATATGTAGATGAGGGTGGAGGGGATAGAGGAGGTGGGGGAAGAGATGGATGAGATGGTGGTGATGGTGGAGATGTGGGGGATAGTGGAGATGGTGGTGATGGTGGAGGTTATGGTGGTGGTGATGGAGGAGATGAAGGAGATGGGGGGAATGGTGGCTCAAAAGTAGCAACAGGTTATTGGGAGACCCGAGTTGTGAGGAGAAGGAGGTCATGACAGGCAAGACAGGTGCAATAGGCACCATAACAGGCACCACAAGCAGAGGCACAATAGCCAGTTGGTGCAGGAGCACCAAAGATAGTTTTTGTATATATTTTGGCTTGATATGTTAGTATCATGTTGTGGATGTTTTAATAAGGCCTTGGAGCCATTTTGATGTGCTCAAATGGTAAGGCCCCTAAGAGTCTCAGTTTGTCCATTGTTGGCAAATGAGCTCATCAGGATGCCTGGTGGAGCACTTTCTAGGAAAGTTGATTTTTTCTTAAGAAATGGTTGTTTGGGGTTGGTTAAATTTTTTTAAGGTTGTTTGAGTCATTTTGGAGTGGCCAAAGTTGGGTTGGAGCCAAGTTGCTCACCTAAGCCAAAAATTGTCAAAAATGCAAAAGTTGTTATAAGCAATTCTGCAAGTTTTCAAATGTTGAATCAAACCAACGTACCAAAGTTGTTTAGAGACATGTAACCACTCCCAAAGCTAGTATAAGGCTTGGGAAGACCGATTTTGATCAGTTCCTTTTTAGTTTTTTGGCAAGAAGAAGATTTTGGTTTCCTTTTCTTTTGTTTTTCAACGCATTTTGCTGCTCTAACTTACTTGTATGGCCTGTATGGATTGGAAGACTCAATAAAATGGTATGGAAAGTTAGATAATTATTTTATCTTTCATTTTCTTCAAGTTTGAGGTTTTGAAGTTGTATGGTTTGAAAGTTATTGCATTTTTAGTGCAGGTGGCTTGTAAATCTCCATAATCTAGGGTTTTGTACAAAATGGCGTTTTCCCTAACATTTCATAGTTGAAACTCGCTGAGACTTGTTGAAATGTTAGGAAGGATTTTAAATATGGTTTTTTTTTTGCAGCAGGGGAAGCCATGTTGTGGATTTGCCACCATACCCTAGCTTGGCTTGTGTGCTTGGTAAGCATAGGAAAAGAGTGAAAATGAGCCCTAGATGAGATTGGGCATTGCACATAAGTGGAAGAAGGGTGGAGAATTGTGGAGTAGATGTATAGAGACCCTAAAAAACTAAAAAATTCCATGTTTTTATTAGATTAAAGAGGTTTAAAACTGCTGCTCCAGGTTTTATGGTGTAGAAGGGCAATTAGGCCTCTTTATCCCTATAAGGGTTAGATACCTTAGAAGCAAAACCCAGATGCAATTTCTTGATATTATGTGTAATATCCAAAAGGGTATCAAAAAATATAATTAAGTTCTAGGGTTGTTGGGAATAATTTTTAGTTGTTTCTATTTTACTCGTTCAAAAGGGCTACAAGGAATAAGCCCCAAATAAGCCTGAATGAACCAAACCACTATCAACCTGGAAATCGGTAAAGAGAAGATGTCTTGGAGAGTGTGAAAGGATGGATTTAGGGTCTAATACAACCATCCAAATGATACTTTGTGGAAGTGGAGCAAAGATCCTAGGTGGAGGCTTTGTACCCATGGTGTGAGTGAGTAGGTTGAGTTTACTCAAGGTGAGTCCAAGAGAGTTTGGAACTCTCAACAAGAATTAGAACTTACCATAGTCCAAGGACCTAAGGAGAAGGTCAGGGAGGAATTCTAGGAGACCCTAGTAGGGTGAGATAGTGTTGATCCATTGGTTGGTTCAGGAGAAGCCTTGATAAGAAGACAATTGGCACCGCTTGGATATGTGAGTACAAAACCTCTACATCACCAACACAACAAACCCGACATATACAAATTATAGTTTCATCTCACTAGAAATAGGCACACATCAATAGCCTATAGAGTCTTGTACAATGGTTATAGGGATAGGTGACACAGCTGTAGGGTCAGGTGACATAGATGCAGGGACAGATTGCCATGCTCACAGTAGAGAGGGATGCTCAGATTCAAAGATATGGTTGCACCGAGGATTTGGTATAGACCATTTAGTAGACAACCACTAAGGGACTTACTAGGGATATTATGAGGGATCTTGCATACCATTCAAGATGAGAAGATTATTACAAGGCTCTCTATTTCTAGGTTGTACCCCTAGAGAGACGGGCAAAGTCGTATGCACAAAGCTCTAGGCATGGGGGTTCATGGAAAGATACAGAGAGTCGAGACATCATAAGCCCTAAGAGAGATCCAGGTGCTGCTGGTCCTTTAGGTGGTGGTGCTAGACCTACAACATCTAGAGAGAGTTCTTCTCATTGCCCTACCTGATACACTAATATTGCGACATGATTCGCCTAAATTTGTATACACTCTTGTTGAAACATTTGATGATTCCCACCATTCATTTTTGTGATGTATCTCCTAGATCTCATGATATCATTGTATATTGGACATCGATTCATTTTTTATTATATGAGATGCAGTGAGGAATTAACGTCTAATTGCTTTATGATGTGGTGGATGTTTTATTTACATTATGGATGCCTTTACTTTGACCTTCTTTAGATGACTTATATGATGTATGCATTTATTTACTTACATGATGGATGCAACTTATGAGTTTTATTGATTAATGTATGCAATGCATGATGGATCTATTCATGATCATTTTATACTTATGAATGATCATGAAATGAATGATGATTAATCTATATGAGATGTTTTATGAATGACGCAGTGATTTTATGTACTATGATGAATATGCAATGATTATGAGATGCCAGTTAAGTTTGATTCTTTTATGCACTTATGATTTTCCTTATGTACAATGCCAAATGATATGGGATATTATACGATACTAATCATGTACAATGATGCGAAGATGATGTGAGATGCAATATTTGACAAAATGGGATGACATATTAATGTTATATGATATGTATGAACAAACTAAATAAATGATATATTGTACAATGATGAAATGCAATGAATTGGATTTTTTTTTTTGTTAATCTTCAATATACTCAATCACTTAATAAGGTAAATAACACCGTTCTGATCCTCAAGCCTTGGAAAAGGATGCTTGTCATGCAATATGAATGCAATCTACCCTACAAAATGCAAACACTAACCAATGCAATGAAAACACTAACTAATGCAATGCAACCATCAGACATTTGATCATACATTTTTTTATCATCATTGAGCCTTTAAAATGTGGCAAGTGAATCCAAACATGATGGTATAATTGAACCATGATGACTTGAGCACTCCTTCCTTGGACTTTGATATTGCAAGTTAACACAAGCATCAAGATACAATTAAACCAAGATGACCTAAGTATTACTCGCATAAAACAGAAAAAATAACCCTTTTTCATGTACAAATCTAAAATGACCTCAATGACGCTTTACTGATCATGTCTTGAGACAAATTTGCATATTATTAATGATTAATTCACAGACAACAGACAAATAAAATATCATTTTCCTTCTTTGTTCCTCTAGCCCGAGACATCCTTGAGTCACTTAGGAAGCATGATAGAAAAAATCAAGATAAAATAGTTGAACATTCCCGCTAAAGTGTTTAAACCAAGATACAAAACTAGATATCATCCATTGATATTTGTTTGAG
Source organism: Cryptomeria japonica (assembly GCF_030272615.1). Classification (NCBI taxonomy): domain Eukaryota; kingdom Viridiplantae; phylum Streptophyta; class Pinopsida; order Cupressales; family Cupressaceae; genus Cryptomeria; species Cryptomeria japonica. The sequence goes on along the minus strand of NC_081411.1, from coordinate 465,886,655 downwards.
ATGCTTAGTTTGATTGTTGTTGCATTAATTTTTAATCTTGTGTTCAATGTTGGACATCTTAGTTTTTTGTTTACAAGTGTTGTCTCACTATTTCTCTTCCTGTTGTGTTTTAGTTTAATGTAAATTTTGCCCCTAGCTAGGTTTAGGAGTTTGCCCATAGTCTAGAAAAAAACCTTTATTATGGATATATACGATGATCCAAGCCATAGGGAGATGCTGACACCTGATTATGTACAAAAGACTTTATTGTAGATATGTACACTCATGACTGGTGAATGGAATATTGTATGAACTAGTAGATAGAAGAGCTAGCTGACAGATAACACCTATTTCTAGGTTTTCACTACCTGTTTTTATTGCACTTTCTTATATTTTATTTATTTATTATTTTTTTTCTTTTTTTTCTTTGTTTGGTTTTTTTACACATATAACTTCCTCATGATGCATACTGTTGATAGGTTCTTCAAACAATTCACCTTCTAGAGTTGACAACTGATAAGCACCAGACCCATATACAACTACAACAACAAATGGACCCAGCCAATTTGGCTCAAACTTCCTCTTTTTCTCAGGTCTTGCTAATTGCATGGGTTCTATTTTAGTACTAAATCTCTGACTTGAAATATCCTAGGCCCGACTCAATGATTGTAGCTCCTTGACATCCTCTATTGATATACCCTTAAGTGATCAACAACGTTTTGGTGATGTTCTTGCAACAATTCTAGCTCTCGCAACTGAGATACTCATTGTTCCTCATCAGGAATAAGCCCTTTGAGTGACACATGCAAATAAGGTACTTCTACTTCAATGGGCAAGAATGCCTCAGATCCATAGATTAGAGAATATGGTGTGGAGCCGGTGGGTGTACGGATATTGGTATGGTATGCTCATAATGTAGGATTTAGCTGAACATGCTAATCTCTACCAGCATCATTGACTGTCTTTTTCAAGATTTTCAGAATTGCTTTATTGGACGCTTCAGCTTGAGCATATCTCTGAGGATAATATGGCATTGAGAATCTATGTTGGATTCAATTTTTTTCACAAAGTTCTTGTACACCCTGATTTTTGAACAACTGTCCATTATTAGTGATGATGGAAATGGGGATTCCATAACAACAGATAATATAATTTAAGATAAAAGCAACAATCTGTTTCCCTGTGACTGTCATGAGAGGTACTGCTTCAATCCACTTTGTGAAGTATTTTGTAGCTATCAGGATGAACTTGTGACCATTGGAAGAAGAAGGATGAATTTTTCCCACAAGATCAAGACCCCATTGATAGAAAGGCCAAGGAGTTGCTAGAGTATGAAGCTCTTGAGTTGATGCATGTATGAGATTTCTATGAATTTGGCATTCTTGCATTTCTTGGCATACTAAAAATAATCTTGTTCCATAGTTGGCCAATAATACCCCAATCATATGAGTTTCTTGGCAAGAGTAAGACCACTTGAATGAGGGCCACAAATATCTTCGTGGACTTCATTTAAGGCCTTCTCAGATTCCTCACATTCAAGGCACTTGAGGATATTGGGTGAAAGTATAGTGCTGTGTGACACTTTTGGCTAAGTGTGAGCGAAAAAAAAGCCTACTCGATCGAATCTGCGTGGCGCCACATGGCACCTAGATGGAGGACGTGTGGCAGGGTATACTCAGCCCTCCATATACCCGTCAACTACACTTAGGCCCCCATTTCCAGAGTCTGAAATAGCTGGAGTGAGAGGGGGGATAAGAAGTCTTTCGGCCTAGCAAGGTAGGGCTGAAAGGCTTTTTTTCTTTTTTCTTTTTCTTTTTTCTTTTTAATTGTTTTAATAATTTATATGTATACATTTTTAATTTTTTAATAATAATATATGTATATATATTGTTTTAATTTTTTAAAATTAAGGTTGGAAGGATTTCAAAAGAATCTTTCAACAATAGTAAATATAATCAATGATTTTAAATGGCTCAATCAATGTATCCTAAAATGGAAAATACAACCAAAAAATCATATTTGATCTATAACTCCCTGACAGCTCAGAGATCCTCAAGTACAATGCTTCATTTTGGAGTCAACCAAATCATGTAATCCTCATCCTTTATGACAACATTCTCCACTTTCTTTTCTACTAGCCAAAATTGAGAATATATTTTTTGTGGGTCCAAAGTTAAATATAAACACCACTATAGTGAGATCCATCTCCCTTATGAATGCAATTATCACTAATATAAAATAATATAATTTACAAACAGTCTCTCTAATTGCATTCAGGCATCCATGTATACCTTCCCAGAGTTTTGGAGATACATAACATATGTACATAAAGATTTGTATAGTTAATGGTGCCTTAATCCTAACAAAATTATTTCAAGAAACTTCAGTACTTTGTTGGTTTGAAATGGTGGTTTGTTTAGGATATCTTTTAGTTTCATGGAGTACCAAAGAATATCATATTTAATAAAGGTAAGTTTGATAAGATATATTTGAGACACCTGGATAATGTCAAGGTTTTGGAAAACCTTACATAGAATTGGGAATTAAATTGGACTATAGATCAACCCATCACCTTAAGATTGATCAACAAAAAGAGAGTGAACCAAATTCTTGAGGAATTGTTATTGATGTAGAATTTAGGATTCAATTATAAAGATGGGAACTTACTTACCATTAATTGAGTTTGCATATGATAACACTAACCATAAATACACTTCTCATTTCTTCATTGGAGGTTCATAAGCAAGTATTGTATGATTAACAAATAGGCTCGGACATGGTAGTTGTGGATCCAAATGAACTAGAAAAGATGAAACACCAAACTTAGATTGATTAGAAATTGGGAAATTTAGTGGATTTTTAGAAAATTTATAAATGACAAAAAAATATACATCAAAATAGTCATGTATCGGAGAGAGTGTTTCTAATAAATTAGCCACTAACAAGCTTGATTATTTTTTGTTTTCCAAACTTGCATCTCACTTTGTGGAACCTTTTGAGATCCTAGAACCCTTTGGTGCAATAACTAGTATATAGTGAACTTCATCATTTAAACTTATAATTATAAAGTTATTTAAGTCTTGGCTCCATATATCCCCTACTTCTCTCAAGTTCTACCCCCAAATCATGATTCTAAATGTTGGTTCCCTCCCATTAATCATTATTTTGATTAGAATTCTTAGAACATTTTAATAGCTTCACTAACATTTCCTAAATCCTTTTGGTCATTTGATCTTTGGTTCAATCCTTTTGTGTGAGTTTAATTTTGTTTGTCATATTACCATGGTTTTGGGAGTAGGCTAGTGGGGTTGATTGGATAACTATAAGGTAATGGGCTAGAAAATGGGATTTTTTTTTAACAAATATCCTAAAGGGGAGAATTTTCTATAGTTGGGGTAAAGATTTGAAGCACTTATAGATAGAATATTAACATGGTGTAAAAATGCAAAAAGTAAAACTTTATTTATAGTTTTAAAATGTACTTTTTTGTTCTAATACTTACATGATATAGGTATTTAGGTAAAAGAAATAAAAATGTGATATTTTTTAAAATTACATCAAAGGGAAACACGTGCATGTGGTCGCCACATAAAAAGTAGTAAATAAAAGTACTTCAAAATTATTGTGTAGATATGATGTAGGAGCATCTCAATGTAGCTTATCACATTTCACCACATAACATCACTTTAGATTATGATAGTGAATAGAATTTTAACAATAACTCATACGAATTAAATCCAAAGATCAAGAGTTTTGTATCAAAGTACGAAAAGTTGTCACTTTTAGAAGATCACAACTTAGAATCTAGATATGAAAGCATCATATCTAGAAGTTACTTTTCTTGTCACCTATAGGTTATCATCACCACTGACCCTAGAATTTTAATTTATAATTTATATATTTTTATGTATCGCTCTTCAAGAAACATGATGTTCATGAGTTATATGTTCTTGAATAACATGCTTTTCAATTTTAAGATCCAAAAATTGTTTTGGTTGTAAAAATATCAAGAGCATGCTTGAGATGCATCAACTCCATTGTGCAATAGTGAGATCTCCTAGTATAAGGTATAATAGGACTAGTATGTTGAGTGAAGTGCAACATGAGTAGATGTAGCTAATACTTCGGTAATGTTTCCTTATTTGGTTACCAATCATCATGAGCACACAACCTCTATGAGGGGGGTTGTCATGACAACCCCCTATTTGAATGTTGGAGTTGATATTGAGCCTCACAACTCCCAAGAATCACTTACAATAAAAACACCAATCAAATATATAGAGAAAAAGCTATGATTGCAAGCTATCCAACTTTGAGATTTGATCAGAAAAACATTTGATATTGAAATGAATATGAATTAAACTAGATTAACTATATTACATTGTAAACTAATGAATTCTTATAAAAGCAAAATGAAAACCCTAGATAAAGTAAAAGGAGACCTAATTAATGATTTATTAATAAATTAGGTGATTGTCTATTTTACTCCAACATTATATACCTATTAGAAAATTTTATATTTGTAGTACAATTATGCTAGAATGATTATTATTATTGATATTTGGCGTAACTTTCTAGTTTAATAAAATGATCATAATCATTATCTATAATGGTGTAGTCGCATATGCATATTATAATTTTCATGTGAAATAAGTTCATGTGTGATAGCTCTGAAAATTGATTGCATAAGAATTATCAATTTTGAGCTTAAATATTGATTCTTTGGTTTTATTTGCATCCTCTATCAAGGTCCAAGGTCTAGGGTTTAGGGTTTATCAAAAATTTCTTATATTTTGTAAAGAAAACCCTAGCATTGATATATTGCATAATTATCCTTTCCCACTTAAAGGCTGAGGGTTGTATTCCGTTGGTGGGGCCTTTTTATTCCCTAAGTATCAAGTTGTGTTAGATCGGTTTATGAAATGTTTTTTTCCTAAGTCATGTGCAAATTTTTTCCTATGACCGGTCTCCCTTTAAATATTTGTGCCCGCACCCATAATTTTCCTAAGTCTGAAAGTCCTAAGTATTTCGACTGGTTGCTAAAAGACAGGATGAATCCAATGGTCCGCATTTCCCCATGGTCAAAAGTGCAAGGATGATAAAGACTGCGACATCACGAGATGATACCATGTATGTTTGGCGAAAAAGGCTGAATTGGTGGTTTAACTTTTCAAAATGCTTCATGTTACTAGTTCCCAGCGATTAAAACCCGAGCAACTAAAAATGAATATTTATGCACATGCTTATATTAAGCGGTAATGTTTTAATTGCGGTCTGAGAAGTGATTGGGAGTCAGTGGCCTTTTCCAAATAACTGGTTCAGATAAGAGGTAAACACAGAACAGATTTGACGGCCCCTGTATCCCCGCGATGGAAGTTACAGGGAGGTTACAGACCATGGCATCACAAGATGATGCCACGTATCCCAAGCTGACCAAGAAGACCTACGATAGAGCCGCTGACAGAGTCTGGTCGAAAGATGATATGGTGATGATTAGTCAAGACTTGGTGGGTCTGCGAATACAGATGGAAGGTCAGATGCCGCGTCGACAAGCAATGATCATTAGATTTGCCAGGCTGGGTAAGATTAGTGGTTGAGTTTCAAATGTGAAATTAGGAGGGATCATTGAAGACATTGGTCATAGCTTATGCGGGAGAGGTAGAATGAATAGGATACAGACTTGTCCACTCAGGATGATTTAAATGACAAGTTGGGAGATTTAGATGCCAACTCAGTCTAGGAGGATTATCTTCAAATTTTCTATTGAGTAAAGGACTGAATCGACAAGGCAAGGATGATGCATGAGAGATGTGAAAGGATTAGGATAAGCTTCTGGTTGAGGTGTGATGGATCATGAGTTCTCTGAGGAGTTCAGAGATTTGCTTGTTGACAGAGATCATAAAGAAGAAGAATGTACACCCATGGAATAAGAAAATTAGGATAAAATCACTCGCATCAGATAAACCTTGACAAAAAAATACAATTGATGTGATATGCATGATTTCTAGTGTCCATAGTTGGTAGGTTGAATTAAGAGAACTGGAATGATGATGTTTCATGAGAAGGCACTACTTGATGAAGTATTTTTAACTATAAATACAACAAGGTAATGATCAAATTGGTAGGAGAATGTGAAGCCTTTTCATTTTCTGAGTGTCATTTTTTCTTCTGCAAGGGGACTGATGTTTGAGCAAGCTCGTAAATGGAGTTGCAATATTCTCTGTGATAGCAAATAGATTTTTTCTCTCATATGCAAGTATGTCTATTGCCAAAGGGGATGTGAAAGTGAAGAGGATTTCCAGAGGAGGCGTGAAAGACTTTTCTTATGAAGAAAGGCCACGCATGGCACAACCTCTACTTCTACTTGGTCATTGGGTGGGCAGGGGGTTATGAGAGAGACCTTGCAAAGGAATGAAAAAGGAACATGTCTGGGTAGGGAGTGGTAGAAATCCATCCATGTAGCTGCATGAAAGCTATGACCCCTCCCTAGCATATTATGTTTCCCCTGTATCTCCTCCTCCCACTTTCTTTGATCCTGGAAATGAAGGTTGAAGCTCCTCCTCTAGTTTAGAGGTGAATTTTCTTCTTGTCAGGACCCCGTTTCCTTTCCTAGAAGGGAAATGCTCAATAGGAAAGAAGCACAACATCCAACACTCCATCTGAAGGTGTCAGGGCGATAACGACATGACTCAAACAATTTTTCTCCTACCAATTTTTAGTTAAGAATGATGATTCACAGGTGCCAACACATGGATATGTAAACATTTTTGTAACAAAATTGCATACGACCTTTTAGGGCTAATTGTTAAGAATGAATCTACTGTTGACATGTGTCTTCTATCTGGAAGCTTGTTGCTTTTTTTATTCTATAAAAAGGGAAATCATGGCTAGAAATGGGTTTAGATTTTTTGGGAATGTCTTGTAGGTATAGTTTTTCCTTGTTCCTTGGGGTTTTTCCTAGTCTGTTTTTGATAGTGAGTGTAGGTGAAGCTAATGTGTTGTAAGGTCTTTTATAGAGAAAATAAAGAAATGGTTTAGTGTCAAGTTTTGCAAAGGTTCTTGAAGGAGTTATATGTAAATTTTTATCTTGCGACAAAGATAGCATTTTGTTTAAATAAAATAGAATACCTACTCTTTTCTCTCCATTGCATGATTCTATCATTTTTTTTAAAATTAAATAAATCAAGGGTTTATTTCATTTAGTGCATTGTTATGATTTATATAGCTTTCAATTTATGCTTCGGCCCAAGGGGTCAATTAAATTGCTAAAATAGAGTTGCAAAATGATAGGGCTTGTGCAAGGATTTTAGATAAGTAGTTTTGGGTTGGAATCACAAATGAGATATATTGTAAAGCAGTATCATCTTAGATTTTATGTTATTAGATCAAATTTTGTCACATTTTCAAGTTTATGTTTTATATCTTTCAGGTGCCCAATGGAGTAAGGCACTAATAAATGCTTGTAACCAGCTTTATTTATCAGCCTTTTTTTTCTTTTAACTGACGAATCTCTACAAATCATTTTAAATATTAGAATATCTCATTGATTTTTATGTATTTTCTGAAAAGTTGTCCCACCCATCTCATGCTCCAGCCTAAGGTCAAGGATCACTGAAGGATTCACCATCCTTGAGAATCCTCCCTTTCTGTCGAGTCCTTTTATGAGATAATGTGCTTTGTTTTTAGTAAATTCCTGAGTATCATTGCAGAGAGCATGAAGTTTACTGAAGGGATCACCCTCCCGGGTTCTATAGAGCCTGAAGCATAGAAGGATCTTGTATCCTTGTTAAAGTTGATCCAAGCCTGACAGATACTGGTAGTTGGAGGTGGCTTTCCATAGATATTTGGAGGAATCAACTTGGTCTCTGCCTTATGGCGGTGTAAACCCATTCATTTTTGGGAACCAACAATGTGTATGTTCATGTAATTTGTTTTGCAATGTAATCTTTAAGTTTCAATGTCTATAGGTTGTAGTTCATTTGATTCATTTTGTTTAAAATGTTTAACTTGCATATTTGTACAATGTTTCATCTTTTTTGTGGCATACATTGTATATGAACTTGTTTTTAATTCAATTTAATGTATACCTATAGATTCACACACACACACACACACACACACACACACACACACACACACACACACACACACACACACACACACACACACACACACACACACACACATATTCATACATTTCACATCACATCTAGATATGGATTCTATTGGTTCACAATATTTTTTTTCTGAGTAGAGTGTGCATCCTGATCCTTAGCAGACCTCACGCAGGTCTAAGACTCTTGAGAGTACTCTTGAGAATTCAGAGACTGCTCGTACTTAGACTATTTTGAGAATGCAGTCTTCTCTAGAACAATTACAACATACTTTAAATAACACTCCTCTGCTAGCCAATAGGGATAAATTAGAATGTATTTGAGATGAGTTGATGCATATGATTGAGCTTGCTCAATCATACAACCCATATGATGACCCTCACATTGAGCATTTTTATAGGACTTTATCTCACACTGTCTATGGCACGGTTAAATGGAAAATAATAGATAGAGATGTTTATGCAGTGAATGTGAAATCCATGTTCCCATTATACATGGAAATGGCTATGGTTAGAGGATATCGGGTCACTAGATGTGAGGATTCTATTTTAGTACCATTCATATATCCTAGATGGTTGGCGACACATCATAGGTGGCCGCAGAAGGATGAGCTACCAAAGTATTTTTGCAAACAATTGTATGTAGAATTTCATCTAGGATATGATTTTGATTACACAGACTTTCCATGACATGCTGGGCAGGGTAGGGGCATATTTGTAGACAGATTTAGAAACCATGATACACAACCCCCTAGTAAGAGGGCAATGGTGGGTCAGAACCTTTCAGTATTTCCGAAAGGTTTGGATTTGGTCACATGTGGTGTTGGTGATATGGCAGCTGAGGAGGCACACATTGACATGTATTCTAGCATTTCCAACATTGCTACTCAGGTTGATGAGATGACTTCTGATCGTGTGGGAAGATATATGTTGTGTTCTCGTACTGCCCCTATTATTGATGAGACAGATACATTTTATGACCCATATATTCGTTATGAGCTACCATTTCTTGTAGAGATCTCATGGTTACCGGAGGATCGTCTACACCAGATGAGCTCCTATTTAGTGAGTGATCTTGTGGATTCTTATCAAGCTCTTTCTACATTACATGGGATCACTCCTCAGAAGCTACCTAAGTTCATTGGATGAGTACTTCAGAGATCCTCGACTAGTACTAGCCATGGTGGAGGATATTTTGATACCTCCTACAACTTCCAATACTACAGTGCATCCTACACCATGTAGTTCCAAGTAAGAGGATATTTTGATACCTCCTATAGCTCCCAATACTATAGTGCATCCTACACCATAGACTCCAAGAGTTTGGTGATGAGGTTTTTCATCTCTTTTTATGGATGACTTTATTGATCTAGATGTTGTGTCATTACACTCTTCGGAGATATCTAGCATCGAGCGTGCATTCAAGGAGAGGAATAAGGTAATAAACCAAATTTTGATTTTAACTTAGTTGTATATATAAGGTTTCTATGTATTCACTACCACTGACATATTTTTTTAATTTTAAATATATATTATAGGAGATTATGATGGACGTGAGATATGGAGATTTGCAGGCACCTAGTGATCCTATTCATTAGGATACACAGATAAATTTATATTTAAATTTAAATTTAAATTGATGTGTCTTGTTTTTTTCCTATTCATCAAGATCCACTATAAATATAATTTTTGTAACATGGAAATTGTGTACACAATGTAGGCCCCTGGAGCAGGTGGCGGATCAGGTCGACGATCGAGACAGGGCACGACATAGCTCATTATTGTTATATACATGCTTGCTTCTTTTATTATATATATCTAACATTTCTATTATACATGTTGTGGAGATTTCTATTATACATGTTAAACATATATATCCAGTCCTAGTTCAAATTAAACATGAGTTCAAACTCTAGTTCAAATATAAAAGTAGGAGCTACAAAAACAAGTTAGATAGCCTAAGTTAGCTCCTGATACATATAGTCTAGATCCTCTCTATCTTTTATTATCTCCAAAAAAATTTCATGTTCTTCAAAAGGTAACCTCCACTTTTGGTTTCCATGTCCTTTTTTTGGCAATGTCTCAAATTGCATCTTTGTCACTATAACCAAGTGACTGTAATGTAGAAATGTTTTTCCAGGTATGTATTCAATAAATTAAACAACATTTTTTTCTATCTTAGTTTTATGATAATAGGTTCCTTCTATAACAACTGAACCATTTGGATATGACTGTCCATCACCATCTATAGTTACTTCTAGCAATTTTAATTTTTCTTTCGTGCATGTTAGTAGATAATAATCTACACCTTCCACATTGTCAGGATCTGCAACCGCAACAAAAATATCACCTACATGTATGTACATCTAGATGACACCATATAAATTTAAAACAAAAGTAAGATGTAGATAAAATTTGAACATGTCACTACATGATCTAAATTAAAAATAAATAAAATAACATGTATGCACACATGCACTTGTAATGACTAAATCAAAAACACATTCATAATCAGCTGAATATATAGGATCATGAATGTCTATGTCATTTTCATTATCTTCGTAAGGAGGCATTCTGATTAACTCTTTCATATCCCATTGTGAGACATATCCATTTGCAATATTCTCGCATTGTCATCGGATTGTCCTCAACACAGTCAGAACAAAAGCATGATTTTTCTCTTACTTGAATCAATGGAGGCTTGTGGTGTCCTATAGTCATCACTTGATGTAAACTTCTAATACCAACAATTGTTTGACAATTGTGAAGATTAGATCGATCAATACCTGTTACAAATATGAAATGAAATTTGCACATTTTAAGATCAACAACTTTAGGATAAAAGTGAAATGCATACCTGATGAAATTTTTTAATAATTATTGAGAACAAAAATATTTTACCTTTCACTTCCCAAAAATAACGTTTGTTGTATGGCGTGTCTCGACTAGAAAAATGACTTTGAAACCATTCAACAATTTTGTTTTAATTCTCTACGCTATTACCTACATAAAAGAACTTAGAGATGTTGTTATGTGCACTTCTTTTTAAATGAAATTATATTAAGAAATAGATACAAACAAATTGAAAACAAAATTAACAGTACCTAAAATTTCATGTTGGCGAAGTGAACGCTTCACACATGCTCCTACTCCATCGTGCTCTCCTTTTCCATGTCCACTTTCAAAGAATTTCCACAAAAACTTAGCATTGTGTCTAGCATGTTGCATGGATAGCCAATTATTGCAGATTTAAATTGTCCTTCTCCATAAAGTTGTATGTCATGTACATGTACAATTGAACATTTAAAATAAAATTTATCAAATTGAAATCAAATACAAATTTACATATAAATGAAAATGAATTGAAACTTATGTACTCACCTGCACAACCATCCGACCAAATCTAGTGTTGTGAAACATTTATCTCATGATTTGCAAGATCTTCAAAAAAAATTGCAAAACAATGAGCTACATAGCTCCTATCATGAACCTTATCATCGCTGATATAGAAATGAACCTCCTTGATAATAATGTGTTCATTTGGATCAGTACAATTTTCTACCCCATCCACACCAAATTGTGCGTGTCTATAGGTCACTTGCACAAATATTTCAACTTGATGAGAATGATAATATTGAGCTTGAATCTACGATTGAGAAGCAAATGTATAGTTCTCAGAGAAATTTACAATTGAAAGAATACAACCAAGTGGAAAATAAGTTTTTGAATCACGAAATTGTTTAGCTTGCCATCGTGCACCATGACAATGTTGAATATTTGGATAAATCATAGTATGAAATCTACTCATAATTTCAAGGTAGGGCAATTCACTCTCCTTCAATGCATTTTTTTTGGATTCATCTCCTGTCTTAGTTTGATATGTCTTATATTGAAATCTCTTCCACAAAATTGGCATTGAAACATCAATATTCTCAATTTTAATGAATTTTTTTGCAAATCTCCATAATCAATGCATGTACTTTTTATACAATGTACATTGAAGTCATCTAAATCTTCTGATTTATCACATAAAATTGATTTCACAAATTGTGTTATACTTCTAGGGATGACCATATCTAGATTAAGTATTGCAATAGTTTTTTTATATGACTAATTATAGATGAAACTCAACATGGTTTCAACAACAACAAGTTTCACATACCTTATTTATGTATACAAAATAGGGGCGCAACCTCTCAAACATTCTCTGACATATTTTCACATCTGAAAATTCTTCCTCGAATGCTTCAAATAGTTCACTTTGTGTTGTATCTACAAAATGTTTAGGATGTGAAATCTTCATACGATCTCTTCATCTTTCATCTGTATAGTGTCCCTTCTATTGGAAGAAACATGGGAGTGGTTGGTCCAATATTCAATGACCAGTCTTCTTACATCTTCAGAAATTTTGTCTTTTCGAGGAAGTCTACAATTATTTACCCAATTCATTTCAATGTTTTCATCTAACATATTTCTCCTCCTAATATATCTTTCAACAATTTTTCTAGATATATGCAGTAATTTAGAAATTGTTGTAACTTGTCTTTTATGTGACAACCTCTTACTAGAAATCATAGTCATCAACGCTCTACGTGCAACACTTGAATCAACTTCTTGACTTGTGGTATCAATAAGGTTCAATGCATCTTGCAAATTTTCAACTATTGTTTCTCTTAAATGACCTCCTGAGCTTTTCCTATTATCTACACCCAACAACTCCAAAACATGAGTCATTTCTCTTTTCCTGAATAACTTTACAAATAAGTGTGCTCTCCTGACCATAGATTTTTTTTCAAAATATTACTCCCACATGTTTTTGCAATGCAATTTAATTGTGCTCTCAGGCACCATGTGTTCAAATGAAATTTGAGTGAAAAGATAATTCTCATTCATCTCCATCAAATTTCTCATGACAGAAGAAAAATTTGTACCTTGACTAGTACCAATTTCTTTCGTTACTTCAGTTGCATCATCTTCAACATAAACAAGATCTTCTTTAACATCAATAGGTTGCTCTTGATTACATTTTGTATGACCTTTCATTGAATCATCCCTTATATGATCATATTTTTTTGCTCTATTTCTTTTATTCCCCATTACACAAAGTATTGAAATTTGCTTTCCTAAAATCACAAGTGAATACTCCTTAAGAAAAAAATCAACTCCTTTGGAAAAAAATCACCTCCTCGATAAAAAATCACCTTCTTCAAAAAAATCGTCTTCTTCCTTGAAAAACTCAACTTCCTGGAATTTTTTTTGAAGATTTCATGAATTGTTTTTTGTTTTTAAAAAATTAAAAAATCACCTCATTAATATATGAGGGAAAGGGTGGGGAAGTGATCAGCGGTCGCTTCCCCACATGACCGCTTGTGGAGGGTCCTGCCGCTTGGGGGACTCAGCCAAGCCGAGTCCCACTCGACTGAGGCTGCCTATGTGGCATCCCACATAGTAGCCTACTCAACAAACCCCCCCCAATTTGTAGAACTTTCAAGTTTTTTTAAGAATTAGACCATCAATTTTTTATTTAAAAAAAAAAACTAAAAATACCCTTTTCGAGAGCTCGGAGTGAGGAATATTGACATATAATTTTTATATAATTTCAATTAGAATTAGTATATTAGAATTACAAAATACTACAAGTAGGTATATTAACATTGGAGAAGACTCTGATTCGGAAAAATAAAAAAAATAGTAAATCATATAAGAAAAATTTAAAAATTATATATAACACTAGAGGAGAGAGTCCTCTTCAAGAATATATAATTTTTTTTGGGATTGCTATATTTTTGATAGGGGAAATTTGGTGGGAGACGAAAACTGATGATTTCGGGAAACTTCGACTTTGAATTGTTATAACGGTGAAAATATACATCAAAATCAGTTTTGTTTTTTTTTGCATTGGCTATGGATATCATCTAAAACATATTTCAAAATCAAAGGAAAACAAGATTATTTTCATATAGTTTTGTGGTGGGAGGTGAAACCCTTGATTTGTCGTATTTTTCAATAATTGAAAAATTGACTTTAATAATTAAAAAAACATATCAATTCTTGTTCCAATTTTTTTAAAAAATAATAGGCATAAACTTCATCTAGTTTTACATATTTCATCAGTTGAAATCATCTTCAAATACCAAATAGAAATATCACTTTTGTGCCATTGAAGTTGAACTATTTTGTTGTTGTTAGCCTTTTCCTTTATAAAAGTGAGACACAAGTTTGTACTTTTACCCTAGTACCATCCAAACCTTGTCGATAAAGTATATAAGCGATGATGGTGTAACTAGTGGATTGGCAAATAATTTTTCACTTTTGATTCCTTGATAAGTCAAGAGGAAGGGTATTATTTTTCAACTAAGTATAAATTTGACCATAGCGAGAGGAATCAGGTTTGACAAGGTTGCAAATGATTTGGGCATCAGGAGAGTCATGGGCTAGGTGAAATAGTTCTTCCACTAGGAATTCATAATGATCTTGATTTTCTTATGTCTACAGGAGAGAAGCAATTGTGGCCATGGCATCTTTCGCTTTGTTGTTAGTCCTTTGAATTTGTGTAAAAGTGATTTCAACAAAATACTTTTTGAAGTCATCAACCAGTTTCTTGTAAGGCATGAGTTTATCATATTTTGTTTGATATTCATTATTAATCTAATTTATTACTAGCTAAGAATCTCCATAAACATGTATCTTTGTGATGTTCCATTCTATAGCCATTTTGATTCTGGTGACCAATGCCTCATATTCTCCTATGTTATTGGTGTAAGGAAAACTCAGTCTATATGATTTTGGAATAGTATGACCTTTAGGTGTTATAAATAGTATCCCTGCGCCTAATCCATGCTGTGTAGAAGAGCCATCAAAATATAATTCCCATGTTTTCTTGTTTATTGTAAGAACATCTATATCTAGAAACTCTATGTGTAATGTATTATCATCATGCAAGGGTGCTTCTGCCAGTTGGTCTACAATCACTTGTCCTTTAATAGATTTTTTCTCAACATATTCAATATCAAATTCGCTCAAGATCATGACCCATTTTGCTAATCTACCTGTTAATGTTACTTTATTGAGGAGATACTTCAATGGATCTATTCTAGCTATCAACTTGACTGAATGAGTTAGGACATAATGTCATAGTTTTTGGATGCAAATACTACAACTAGACATATTTTCTCAATAAAGGTGATGTTGAGCTCATAACCAACTAGGGTCCCGCTGATATAATATATAGCCTACTCTCATCCCTCATGATCTTGTTACGCTAGAAGAGATCCCATGGATACATCTGTGGCTGAAATGTATAACAATAATGGCTTGCCTTCTATTAGTGACATCAACATAGGAGGATTCATTAGATACTCTTTTATTTTGTTGAAGGCTTGTTCACACTTGTCATCCCACATGAATGGAACATTTTTATGCAGAAGATGAGTGAATGGATGACACCTGTTAGCCAACTGAGCAATGAATCTTCTGATAGACTGCAATATTCCTTGAAGAGAACGTAGTTGGCTGGTGTTCTTAGGCGATTCCATTTCCATGACAACCTTCACTTTAGCTGGATCTACTTCTATTCCTCAAGCTGAAATAATGTATTCCAAAAGTTTACTTGATGTGACCCTAAAAGCTCATTTATTTTGATTTACATGCAACTTGTACTATTCCAATATTTGAAATATCTTATCCAGGATCTCTAGATGTCCTTCTCTTGTGTGTGATTTTGTCAATATGTCATCTACATAATCTTCCATGTATGCATGCATCATGTCATGGAAAATGTTTGTCATAGCTCTTTGGTATGTATCATCTGCATTCTTGATCCCAAAAGGCATGACATTCCAATGGAAAGTACCCTTGGGGCATGTGAAAGACGTTTTATCCTAACCTTCAGGTGCTATTTTTATTTGCTTATACCCAAAAAAACCATCCATTAGAGAAAACATTTTGTGTTTGACTGTTAGATCCACAATGATGTCTATGCTTGGTAAAGGAAAATCATCTTTTGAACATGATTTATTAATGTCCTTGAAGTATGTGCATACCCTGATACTCTTGTATGGCTTGGAAATAGGTACAATGTTGGACACCCATTCTAGATATGGGATGGGTCTTATGAAACCCACATATAGTAATTTCTTTAGTTATACTTTGATGAGAAGAGCTATATGAGGATGAATCTTTCTCAGTTTTTGTTTTACTGGTTTGGCTCCTGGAGTGACATTTAAGTTATACATTATGAGATTTGGATCTAACCCTGGCATGTCTGCATATGACCAGGTGAAGTTCATTTGTCTCTTCTTGAAGAACTCACTGTAATCCTGCCTTTCTTGCTCTGATAGTGATGCTGCTGGATGTAAAATCTTAGGATTTTTCAAGGTATCAATGTTAACTGCTTTAGTCAGCTCAATCAATATAGGGGATCTCTCTTGAAAATATTTGAGAAGAGTGTCAAATCTCCCATTATCTGGTGCCTCAAGGAGGTTTTTGTTAGATAGTTCAGATAACCGGAAGACAATTGAGAGGGGGGGGGTGAATCAATTGTCACAGATTATAGGAACATTCAACAATTAAAACTTTAATACCAAAACCCAAAATAACAGTTAATCAATTAAGCATAAACAATAATCATAGAATAAAAGCCATCTACATAACACCAATATTTGTAGGTGGAAAATCCGGTATAGGGAAAAACCACTGTGGGAAGCCTACCCACAGTCAGATAATACTTTTGCAGTAAGTATGTGAATTACAATGAAGGGGCCTACACTTGTAGGAAGGCCAATAGCCTAGAGTACACTACTCATCACAAAAGGAGCCTCACTGACTACATATAAATGTAGACTACAATCCGGAGAAGTGTTTGAATTGCAAAAGATAACTTCTCCTATGATTGTGTACAGTTCTGGTTAAGCTCAATACCAGAGGACTAAATCCTCTTACATAAACCCAATTCGATCTCCAATGATCAACCAACTCCTCTACCTGAATGATATTACATTATTCTCATATTACATTCCTTGACCATGAAATCTTATATTAACCATGATGTTCTACAATGAGATCTTACATCTATTTATACAAACCCTCGACCATAAACAATCAGGTCAGCCATCAAACATTAAAATGATTACATAATTACAAACCATGTCGGCCTTAGACCAAACAAGTAATATCAACACATAAGACATCCCATAAATGCATCAATAGGTCCTATCCACACGTTACATTAAAGCCAATCCATAACCTAGATCAACCGGGACCAAGTATAGGTCCACACGTTTCAAAAATGATCTCCATCTGCCAAGTCTCAAACATAATTACCAACAACATCCTGAAACTCTACCAGAAGCTACACCAATATCACTTATGCAATTCATCAAATATCTCCATCAAAAGCTTCGTCGATGAAACCCTCATCGGAACCAGAAACCAATCTTCTAAGCAAGCAGGATAACATCTAATCACTAGACCAAAACCAACTGACCAAATATGAGTATAAGTATCATGAACAAGCCAATTCCATCACCAGACTATACTGAAGCCTGCCAGATCATGTCGGATCCAAGTTAACCAAAAAACCACTCAACCTACCAGGACCAGAAGGGTGTCAGTAAAGCATCCAAACAACTAGTGTTGACATCAATGACAAAACATCCATGAAACACATAATCAATTCCACAAAATGGCCTTCAACAGTTGCTTCATTCATAAAAATTGTGTACAGTTAGTAGTAGCAACAACATACTCAGCTTCAACAGTAGATAAAGAAGTACATGATTGTTTCTTGCTGATCCATGAAACCAGCTTATTTCCAAGAAAGAAAGTTCCACCAGAACTACTTTTCCGGACATCAACATCTCAAGCCCAATCAACATCTGTATATGCACATAAAGTAAAGTTATCATCCTTAGGGTACCACAAGCTATATTCTAATGTACCTTGCAAGTATCTAAAAATCATTTTCACCGCCATCTCATGATTTTCTCTAGGATCACTCTGAAATCTTGAAACTATACAAACAACATTCATAATGTCAGGCCTAGTCTGAGTCAAATAAAGCAGACCTCCAATCATAGATTTGTATCTTGTAGGATTTACCGGTGTAGAAACATATTTTCTTGTCAATTTCTCACTTGTAACTATAGGAGTACTTACTGGTGTACAATCTCCCATACTAAATTTATTCAATAATTCCTTAGCATATTTAGTTTGACATATGAAAATGTCTTTGTCAGTCTGAGTAATCTACAAACCTAAGAAAAATTTCATCTCACCAATCATAGACATCTCAAATTCTTTCTCCATATTATTAGAAAATTCTATGCATAATTTATTTTCACCTTCAAAAATAATGTCATCAATAAATACTTCAACAATCAGTATACCATCATCAATGATTTTATAATACAAATTACTATCAACATGCCTTTAGTAAAACCAAGCTTCAAACCAAGCTCTAGGTGCTTGTTTCAATCCATACAAATTTTTCCTTAACCTGCAAACCATATACGTATCATCTGATAGTGAAAAACCATCAAGTTTCTCAATAAAAACTTCCTCATCAAGATCCCCATTCAAAAATGCACATTTAACATCCATCTGATAAACTTTGTAGTTTTTATAAGCAACATAGGCAATACATAATCTTACAACTTCAATCCTAGTGATGCAGAGCATACTAGAAAACCAATCACAACTCTAGGATCATGCTGATCCATCCATATTTTCATCATGAGAACAATTCATTATAGGCATATTTCATCATACTTCAACAATCAATCAAGAAAACATAAACTTAATCTAGGTATCAAACTTGCCAGCTTGCTTTCCCCTTGGATAGACCTACACACAGAGGTCTATAACTCTCTAACCAGATTAAAAAAACCTCAATCCCTTTGGTCTGACCTTGAATAAAGTTTTTACAAACAACATATCCAAAAATTATCCAGATCCAACGGTTAGATTAAAAGTTATGGCCCTTGCATTGAGACCCATTTCTATTGTCCCCAAACAAAGCATGTGCATGCCCAACCCGGCTAGGGCATCAAATATATTTCAAAAAACAAACCCAAATGATCCCAAAGTAATTTAACATGAACCCTTTATGAATTTAATTTCATAATATGTAATTCATTTAATTTTCCAATGGTTTAATCATTATATAAAGACAAATCATTGCCTGCAACTCTATTGAAGACAGTTTAAAACCAGTTTTCACCAAAATATTCATAACTTCCACAAATATAAACAAAAATTCCTCAAACAAAAGGGAAAAGAAATAAGATTCACATATATTTTAAATAAATCTATTTAGAGGTAATAATCATCCCATATGAGTTCATACCATATGCTGCAACTTGTCTGTTCTCAGGAAATATCAAATCTGCAATTAACAACTTTCACCAAAAATTCCATATCATCTTCATTTCTAAACATAATCACTCCAAAAAAAAGAAAAAGAAATTTAATTAACATATATAACTATCCATTATACATATACAAAGGTTTCCAGGCCATACATGGTCGTACAAGGCCTGGAACCAACATAAAAACTGGAAAGCCAATCAAAATAACAATAGTAGAATGCACCAAAATGTATCCAAAATATTCTCCTTTCTTCCCTTTATTTTTTTTTCTCATTTGGAACAACCATAAAATTCCTTTTTATAGACTCTTGGTCAGTTTTGACCTTACAACTACCTCTCATAACCAACTTTTAACCCCTTTTGCAACTTTTGTTGCATTTTTGCAACCTGGCTTGACAATATTTTGTTGTCAAGTTGACAACTTTGACACTTTTGGACAAATGACTTCATGGTTTTATAAAAACCTTCAATACATGTCCAAATGACCATTTAACAATATTATACATTCTTATTACCATTTCAAGGGTCATTTCACAATTTTTAACCATTTGACCAATTAAGACCTTAACTAGGACAATTTGACAACTTTTTACAAATGGCTCTAATTAGCCTTACATATTGATTCACCATGACTTAAAATGAACATAAAAACTCAAATGTGATTGAATTTACTCATGAATTGTATTTTATCTTCTTGTAGCCTCTTGGTGCTTAGGTACTTCTGCACCACCTAGCTACAAGTGCAAAAGTCTCTCCATAATCAATTCCTTCCTTCTGAGAATATCCTTTACAAATCAATCTAGCCTTATTCCTTATAACTTGACCATCCTCATTGAATTTATTCCTAAAAACCCATTTAGTTCCAATAACATTTTTATTTTTAGGTCGGGGAACTAAAGTCCATGTGTTATTTTTCTCAATCTGATCTAATTCTTCTTTCATAGCTTTTGACCAAAATTTATGTTTACATGCTTTAATTATTGATACCAGTTAAACTTGTGAAATTAAACATACCTCATTAGTTTCCAGTCTTCTTATCATCACTCCATTTCTCTTATCCCCAATGATTTGATCTTCAGAATGATTCAATCTCACATACCTAGGAGTCTTCTGACATTTTGTTCCTCTTCCCTGTTCTTCAGTTACTATAGCATTCTCTGATGTTGTTGGAGTAACTTGTTCAACTCTCTATTCTGGCAAAGGTGCTACTGGTTCAGATATAATCACTTCCACTACCAGTTCCTTCTCATAAACTCTGATTTGACTTCTGTTCAGCTCATCTACTTTGACATTAGCACTCTCCAGAATTCTCTGTAATCTCTTGTTATAACATCTATATGCTTTGCTTTCATTAGAATAAACAAGAAATATGCCTTCATCACATCTAGGATCAAATTTCCCAATAGTATCATCTCTCCTGATATAACATTTACTACAAAAAACTCTAAAATACTTAACTGTAGGTGTATTTCCAAACCATAATTCATAAGGTGTCTTACCAGTTTCCCCTTTTATATGTACTCTATTGAATGTATAAACCGTTGTACACTGATTCTCTCCAGTAGATATGAGGTAGATTAGCTTCCATCATCATTGTTCTAGAAACATCTAAGATAGTTATGTTCTTCCTTTCCACAACTCCATTCTACTGAGGTGTCCGAGGATCAGAAAATTGTCTTCTTATACCATGCTTGTCACAAAAGTTATTAAACTCACCAGACGTGAATTCTCCACCATGATCTAATCTCAAACATTTAATATTCAATCTTGTCTCAGTTTCCACTTTAGCCTTAAAGATTTTAAAATTTTAAAATGCTTCATATTTTTCTCTAAAAAAAGTAACCCACATCATTCTAGAATAATCATCAATGATTGGCATGAAATATCTATCACTATGAAAACTTTTAACTCTAGCAGGGTCACACAAATTAGTATGAATAAGATCAAGAATATCATTTGATCTATCTTGTATACTCCTAAAAGAGGTTTTGACTTGTTTACCCATTTGACATTCTTTACATATCGGATTATAAGGCTTCATAATCTTAGGTATATCCTTAACAATCTTAGTTGAATTGACCTTCACAATGCAATCAAAATTTACATGACATATCCTTTTATGCCATAGCCAACTCTCATCAATCTGTGTAATCAAACATTTCTTCTCATTGGAGTTCAAATTGAATATATTACCTTTTGTCTATGTATCGGTTGCAATCTCCAAGCCAGATTTCTTAATAATTTTGCATTTTCCATCCTTGAACTGTAATTGATATCCCTTGTCTACCAATTGTCCTACATTCAAAAGATTATGCTTCAAACCTTTAACATAATAAACATTGTCAGTATTGTTCTTACCATCCAATGATATAGTTCATTTTCCTTTGATCATACATGCCTTGTCATCTCCAAATCTAAGTAGTCCACCATCAAATTATTGCAAAGACAAAAACTTCCCTTTATCTCCAGTCACATGATGTGAATAGCCATTGTCAATTACCCATTCATCCTTGTCTTTAATTTTAGTAGCAAGTGCCTTCTCTTGAGGTACATTCTCTTCTAGTGCTGGATCATCTTCCTTGATAGACAGGAATACCCATTCCTTCCCATTGCCGGATCCACTAGCAGAGTCTTCTGTCGGTTCATCATTTGAATCAGTAATGCCTTCCTCATCCACCATGTAGCATGATTTGTCTCTATTTTTCTTGTATTTATATTTGTTCTGATATCTAGGGTTAGGTTTAAATGTTCTTTTAACTCTTTCTTCAAATCTTGAATTCCTTTCAGGACATCTAGATGCAAAATGAACAATCTTATTACATGCAAAACATTTAAATGGTGCCTTTCCTTCATACTTACTTCCTACCGATTCTTTCGGTACTCTTCTAGAAAATAGTGCTTCAAGTTGCTCAAACTCATCATCTTCTCTCTTCATATCTTCTAACTCCTTTGCATATAAATCTTTCCAGTCTTGCTTACAGGTTGTAGATGTAGATGCATGAAAAGCAAGTTTAGTCTTCACAGCTCTAGAAGGTCCAAATTCCTCAAGCTCAAAAGCAGATAGTTTCCCAACCAAGGTATCTCTGTTGACAGATGTATTAGCCATTTTTATCAACTCATTAATAGAAGTAGCCTTCATTTTTTAAGCTGGTGGTAGGGTTCTTAGGACTTTAGAAACAATTTCATCTTTGCTCAGAGTTCCACCACAACATTGAATTCCCATAAAAATCTCATTTACCCTTTCCATGAATGCAATAATCCTTTCATCTTCTTCCATCTTCAGGTTTTCATATCTCACCCAGTAACCATCAAGTTTAGCAATATTCACTGTAGGGTCACCCTCATTAAGGGTCTCCAAATTATCCCATATAGTTTTTCTAGATGATTTGTCGGTTAATCCCATTATTTGCTGATCAGAAAGTGCACACAAGAGGGCTTCTCTTTCTTTACAATCATTCTCAAACTCCTTGTCTAGGTTTGCTGGAGGAGAATTGCCAGATCCCAGATTATAGGGTTTGACACCATTCTGTGTGATCTCCCAAATCTCCTTGTTGAGACATCTTAGATGAGTCTCCATCTGAATCTTCTATACTGTATAATTTGTTCCATCAAGACTCAGAATATCCCTTCAAAAGATAGCTCCAGAAGAACTGGATGAACTTGAATTGATAGCCGCCATAGGATATTCCTCAAGCGGTTAGGCTTTCTGTAGAGAGGACTAAAGCTCTGATACCAATTGTTAGATAGTTTAGATAATCAAAAGACAACTGAGAGGGGGGGGGGGGGGGTGAATCAGTTGTCACAGATTATAGGAACATTCAACAATTAAAAGTTTGATATCGGAACCCAAAATAATAATACCGGAATAGCAGTTAATCAATTAAGCATAAACAATAATGACATAATAATAGCCATCCACATAACACCAAGATTTGTACATGGAAAACCCAGTAAAGGGAAAAACCATGGTGGGAAGCCTACCCATAGTTAGATAATACTTTTGTAGTATGTATGTGAATTAGAATGAAGGGGCCTGCACTTGCAGGAAGGCCAACAACCTAGAGCGCACTGCTCATCAAAAAAGGAGCCTCACTGACTATATATAAATCCATACTACAATCTGGAGAAGTGTTTGAACTGCAAAAGATAGCATCTCCTATGCCTGAGTACAGTTCTGGTTAAGCTCAATATCGGAGGACTAAATCCTCTTATATAAACCCAATTTGATCTTCAATGATCAACCAACTTCTCTTCTTGAATGATATTACATTATTTTCACATTACATTCCTTGACCATGACCTCTTACATTAACCATGATGATCTACAATGAGATCTTACATCTATTTATACAAACCCTCGACCATAAATAATCAGGACGACCACCAAACAATAAACCGATTACATAATTATAAATTATGTCAACCTTAGACCAAACAAGTAATATCTATTGGCATTTTTGATGATTATGTTGTGATTGTCATTGATGGACACACACTTGCATTGAGATCACTTTTATATGTATGAGTTATGCTCAACCGACAATTGTTCCCAACCAGTATGATGCATTATAGTCTTTAGACTATCAGTGTTTTGCAGAATGTGTTTACCGGTCTGAAGTGGTATGTTGACCCCATGCGGTTTGAGGATCTCAAGTGGTACAAGGGATCAAAGAGGCAGAACACATATTTCCCAATCTTCATTTTTGTCAAACCGACAACTGGTATTTTGTATAAACTGATAATACTCTGTGATGAGTTACCAACTGACATTTTGTGATGAGTTACCATCCACTGATTATTTGATGGTGCCGACACTTTAATGGTGCTTTTTGTGTCATGTTACAGAATATGTCTAGATGCATTGAACCTAGGAAATTGTAATGTAATCCTATTGGACCGACATGAAATCAGATTCGTTTATAAGGACATCATGTCTAGGGTTTTAGGTTGTTGCTAGGGTTCAAGGTGGTTGATGAGTTAAAGAGAGTGTGAATGAGTTGAAGACTAAAGTAATGCTGGAATGCATTAGGAACGAGCTATCAAGGATCTAACCAAGCAATCTTTGCTATTTGCTAGATCACTCACTTGTTGATTACTCACATCTTCGACAAGTTTGAAGCCCTTAACCGGGTAGGCCCAAAAGCCTTTTGTAAATCCTCTAACAAGGTTGGTTCAAATCTGTGGATCTAAAATCTTCTAGCAAGGTAGTCTTTAATCGGACTTATCTCCTAACAGAGATTGAGATTCCTAACAGGATCTGTTCTGGTAAAGAACATTGTATGACCTTAACTGGTCTGGTTCCTATCCTGTAGATAGTTACTTGTGAGTTTCATCTTACCATGGTTTTTCCCATTTGGGTTTCCACATCAAAATCTCTTGTGTTATGGTGTTTGTGCTTCTGTGGGTAAATGCATTATTTGCTATTTGGTTTGCATGTGTGCTAACTGGTTTGTCTTCTAAAATTTTTTACCGGTTTATTGTTAGTCTAGTAAAGTGTTTAAGTACATTGATTTTTGGCATACTAATTCACCCCCCCTCTTAGTATTCATCAATATCAACACATAAGACAACCTGGAAATACATCAATAGGTCCTATCCACATATTGCATTAAAGCTGGTCCATAACCTAGATCAACCAGGATCAAGTATAGGTCCACATGTTTTAGCAATGATCTCCATCCGCCAAGTCTCGAACACAATTACCAACAACATCCTAAAACTCCACCAAAAGCTACACCAACATCACTTATGCAATTCATCAAAGATCTCCATAAAAATCTTTGCTGGTGAAACCAATCTTCTAAGCAAACAGGATAGCATCTAATCACCAAACCAAAACCAATTGACCAAATTTGAGTATAAGTATCATGAACAAGACAATTCCATTACCAGACTATACCAGAGCCTGCCGGATCATGCTGGATCGAGGTTAACCAAAAAACCACTCAACCTACCGGGACTAGAAGGGTGCAGGTAAAGCATCCAAACAACTAGTGTTGACATCAATGACAAAACATCAATGCAACACAATCAATTCCACCAAATGGCCAACAGTTTTCACCATTGGATACGTCCTTTCTTTTTACTTTTTCTCGATCTAATGTTGCCATTAAATAGTTTTCAACATTAGATCTACCATTTGATTAATTTATCTTATTTTTGCGACTAAGAGATTTGACATCCCCAGGCTAGAAGAAACATCATCGATTTCATTGGTGGAAGGAATCTAAGGTATTGTAGGTTCTACAATATTAAGATATAAGGAAATGGCATGATCATTCAGGAAAGTATCTATCTCAATGGGTCCATTATTTTCCCAATCAATAAGTTTAGGACACACTAAAGGTAAAGGATCATCTGACTCGCTTGTCTCAAGGGCATTAAAGGTCATGATGGAATTATCGAAATTCTCAGTGGTTATTTCCAAGTTTAGGATGCCACTCTCCTCAGGATTACTTGTCCCGATTCGTATCCTATTGTCCTTGATAGAGTTAGAATCTATAGATTGTGACTCTAATTCAAGTGATCTATACCCTGATGTTTGTCCTTCATACGAGTGAATTATATCAACCTCAACATCCGTTGCATAGAAAGATCCCTCAAAGGATTATTTGGATTGATATGAGTCATACTCCCATTCATTAGAGTCAGTCTCACTAGAAGCATGTAATATAAGAATTTTTCCATAAAGATTATGTGTCGCTTATTCTCTTTTTATGGCAAGGTCTTCCTATCTTATATCATTTTCCTCCTCTTGTTTCTTGTAAGCTACTTGTTGTTGTTGTTTACGAACCACTTCTTCTTATTGAACTGAAATGTCTTGTCCAAAACCCAATCTTGACTTGTCCTTATCATATTGAGATGGAGGTTGTATGGATTCCAATATACCTTCGTTTCATTTGCCTATAGGACCTTTGCCTTTATACCCCATAATCTGCAGGATGTGAAATCATTTCCCATATCTTTCTATTGGTATGCTAACATTATTGATTTCTTGATGAGACTCATCATCTTTATATAGCCACTGGAGAATGTCTTTGTCTTTAGTCTCTTTAGATAGGGTTCCTACTTTGACAAATGTTCCATCAAATATCTTGAGTGGTTTTGACACTAGTTGTTTCTTTGAGGTTGATGTTTTTTCATAAGACTTAGGAGAGGGAGGTAAACCTTATAGAGAATATTCTCCTATTCTTTTGTCATTCAGTTGTAGTTTTTTCTCAAAACTTACCAAATTTGACTGGTAAGAACCCCTCTCAAGTGATGATGTCGAGGAACATGCCTCCTGATTATTTGGAACAATGATCTCCTAAATTTTTGCAATATTGAAATGAATTAAAATCTTCTGAAATGGTGATTTCTTTCCCATTGTAAGTAAACTTTCTACACTGATGGTAAGTTGAGGGAGCTGCCTACATGTCATGAATCCATGGTGTGCCTAGAAGTATGTTATAAGACAAATTCAGGTCCAACACTTGACAAATTGTGTCCTTATGTATGGGTCCTACTCTTATTGGTAACACCACCATTCCTTTAGAAGAACATTCCTCTTCGTCATATGCTTTTATAATGATCTTATTCCTAGGATCAATGGTATTTGTAGAAAAGCCTAAAGCATGAACTAGACTTAATGAATAAATATTCAAACCAAATCCTCCATCTATTAGGACACATTTGATGCATGTTTTATGGATAAACACTTCAATATAGAGAGGAGCATTGTGAGGATGTTGCAAGGACATGCCATCATTATTTATTAAGGATAATAAATGATCATACTATTAGGGACCCTACCATGGCTTGGAATTGGTCAATATCCAAATCCTTGGAGACTATAGTATCTACTAGAACTTTTTATAAAATCTCTTTATGCATTGGTGAAAGTTTTAAAAGTTCTAGTATTGATATTTATGCAAGGGTCTTTTGCAATTGATCCATTATATTACATTTCTTAGAAGTGGATGACGTGTTAATTTTTGAACTCAACAAGGTTACCTTAGCTTTTCTCCCGGTGATGGCATGTGCTAGTTCTAGTTGTTATTTTTCTTTAACAACAATAATATTAATTACTTTGTCATAGGTGTGAGCATAGTTGAATTTTTATTTTCCTTTACCATCTCTTGAGGTTGATGCTTCACCATTCTCATAGCTTGGAAGTGGAGTTTTAAATGAAATGTGATGCATTTGTTTTATGTTCATCTATCATTATTATCTCATTGTCTATCAAAACTTGAATAACTTATTTCAACCTTTGACAATCATTCGTATGATGACCTTTACTTCAATGATAATTACAATAATGATTGTAATTCCACCATGCTGGTTTCACTTTAGCTTCAAAATTTCTCACTTTTGGTAATGTGATCAATTTGTTTGCAAGAAGTGTCTTTAAAGCCGATTGTAGTGGTTCACCAATGGGAGTAAATTTTCTGTGAAAATTGGGAAAGGATGGTTTTAGTTTATTGTTATCTTGGTTAACCACTACTGTATAACTTGATAGATTAAAGATAGGTTGCTTTGGTTTTGAGGTGTTAGAATCTACCATTCTGTCATTGACAATGTTTTTGTTTCTCATCCAAAACTTTGATTTTTTGTTGTTGTTATTGTTGTTGTTGGAAGAATTAGTTTCTTCTTTATAAACTTTTAATGCTCCTCTTTTAACCAAAGAATATTCAATCTTGATTTCATTTTTAATAATTTTCTCAAACTTGGAGGGCATCACAATTTTAGTTTATAGCTTATTTCACTATTTATATTGTCGATGAATATCTCCATTTTTTTGTTATCGGGTATAGGACGAGAGTATCTAGTGGACAACTGCCTCCATCTTTGTAAAAATGTCATAAAACACTCTCCATTTTTTTGCTTTGTTGCATAAGTCTATCATGGTAATTGATAATCCTAGAGGATCCAGTTAATACTGAGAGGGGGGTGAATCAGTATTAAAAAAAACTAAAACTTTCAACACCAAAACAAAATTATCTCAGATCTAAAAACATTCAACACTTAAACCAATTTTTCATAGCAGATTTCCTTATCAGATCAAGCAAACTTATGAATATGATTAGCCATCAATTCAATATCAAATCAACAAACACTATTACCAACTTATTAATTGATCAGAATGCTTCATCAATCATATAATCATGAATACCAGTAACCACTTTAAGATCTCTGATAAATAAACATAAACTGTCTTTACCGATTATCAAAAATAAAATATGAACATCACAAGAAAAGCATACCACACATGAACACCATGTTTTTTACGTGGAAACCCAAATAGGGAAAAACCATGGTGGGAATTGGTACCCACAAATATTTTTCACTCTTTCTAAATGCGTCTTGTTAGGAACCAAGCCCAGTTAGAAGCTTACAATGATGCCCTACTAGGAGAAGACCCTGTTAGGAATCACTCAGTTAAGGGATTTACCTCAACCCTATTAGAAGCTTTGATCTGTTAGGATCAACCTCGTAAGAGGATTTAGAACTCAGATATTGAGTCACCTTGTTAGGGGATTTTATAATATGAGGCTTGTTAGGACCTACCCAGTTAAGGGATTTTAGTTGTTGTATTTGTTAGAGAACAACAGTGAATGATCTCTGTATAGCACTCAACTGCTTGCTTGATCAAATCCAATTAAGTTCTAAGTCTGAATCTCACTAGTAGATCTTCTCACACACACTGGTTTGGCTTCTCACACTTCTCAAAATCACCTACACTTCAAAACATCAACCTTACGAACATAAATATCTTTTTACAACTAGGTCGACATCAAAACCCTAAGACTTACTACATAGATCATCACAGAACTTTACAACTCATTACAGATCATCATAGGGATCATTAAAATCAATTACAAATCAATATCGGCTATTGAATGATCATCACATCAAGTTGATCTGGTACAAAGTCAAACCCTTAGCACATTTTGCTAAGCACTTTGCACATTCCCAAGAAATCCATTCTCCAAATGCACTAAAACATCTTTCAAACATATCATGTGGTTTGTGCCACATTATCATCAACACGTGAACTTGATGTAGATCACCGCCAAACCAAAAATCATTACCGGTTAAGGAAATTCTTTACTGGTCCTTAAACCCTTCTTAAACCTTGTTAAAAATTCATCATAAATTCAAAACATTCCTTCCAATAACCATCATAGGATGCGGTTCTAGTTACATACTCAAATCCATCATAAAATCTTATGTTTCAAACCACAAGTCACCAAACATCGCCACTCACCCGATTCCATCAAAATTTATCTACTTTACTAGTTAAGGTCCTAATTCACAGTCTTGCCAATAAACTCGATCAAATTGTCAAACTCTTGCTCTGGTAGACCAAATCACTTAGCCGACAATTCAATCACCAAAAACCAACTGCAAACATCATTAAACATTAGTTGACCTTGGTTGCCATCAATGCCAACACAAATATCTGTTCATGTCATCTTCCTCTACCAATACAGTCATCCACCATCATCTCATCTTCACTAGTTATGCCAAACATACCAACAATAATTTCATGTTGAATGTTATATGAGTATTGAGAGATAAATTTATCCACAAGCTCTTCAAATGACATAATCCCCAATGGTAGTTTTGAAAACCACTCCATAGCCTATCCACTTAGATCCCTTAAGAATAACCTCATTAGATATGTTTGGTTATGCGCAAACTCCATACTCATAGTACAAAATTATCTTACGTGATCTTGAGGATCATTTTTTCCATTATACTTGTCATACTTTAGAATTTCATTGTTAGGTAGAAATGGTACCATATTCAAACTCCCATAGAAAGGGTATGGACAAATATCTTCCAGTATATACCTTTTGGTTGTTCCTCTTTGGATATCTTGATTTTGTTGTTGTAGAACATGTATTTTCTATGTGAGTGCTAAAAGAGGATTGTGTGTGTTATTTCTTGGGTCATTAGTACCTCTTGTGTCACTATTTGTGTGAGTGTGTGTGTCTTTAGGTCGATTGGTATCATTTTGAGCACCACTTGTGGTTTCAGTTTGTGTTTATTGTGTAATGTCAAAATTTTGAGGCAATTTCATGCCCAAAATAGCCAACATGAAATATTTATCTTTATTAGTTTCAAAAACTTTCTCTACCATATATATTAAGGAAAATAGGTTAAATGTTTCATTTGTAATGGGCCTCACTATGCAATAGATTGTAAAAGGAAAATGAGTGTAGTAATTAAAGTATATGCAGTATTTCAACAATAAAATATAGAGTGGGATGTTATTCCAGGACATCAGGGATTTCTTGAGGAAAATGATTATTTTGAACTCCTTCCTACAAGATTAGAAACTTATAGTATGGTCAAAGAAAAAGGAAAATAAAAACTGGTATACTCAAAATAAAGCTCTATTGATGAAGAAAATAAAGATTATGTAGTCAGCCTCTTGAGAGAAAAATTAAGTGAAACTCAGAAGAGGTATGACACACAAAAAAGTAGAGATCCTTATAGAGAGACTGAATCTAGAGAAGAAAGAAGATTTGTAGGAAAAACAATTTCTCTTTATCAGTTTCCAACACTTTCTCCATAAATTTCCCAAATTTAGGATCTTGTTGTGGTTCTCTAATTGTTTCTTCAGTTATTTCTTCATAATCATCCCCATGTCTATCTCGATGAAAGTGTTGTCACGAAGGATGCACCCGCCTCTGCCAAGCAAATCAATACCAGTACTTGAGAAATCCTGTGCAACATGGAAATGAATCTCGAGTTGTGGGTGAACTGGGAATGAGAAAATGAATCTCTGGGTTATGGGTTGACTCCCTTCGAATACCTCCTAAAAGTAATGAAGGGTATGGAAAAGAGTAAGAAATGGTTGAAATGCTGAAAATTCAAACTATTTTAGGAGGTGATGCACCAAGTTGATTTCTAAAATGACAATAATTCTTCCTCAAACCACTAATTTGCACAATGAAACTCTTGATTCATTACACATAAATATTTCATGCAAAGGATCTTTAATTCAATCAATTTGACATGAAAGAGATATTTCTCAACCAACAAGACTTAATTAACAGAACACAAAACATAACCTGTGATCTTATGTATGAGACAAAATTTGAAAGGCTATAAAGCATAGCAAAATAAAATACTCTCAATCATGCACAAAATAAAATGAATCCTAAAAAATAAAGGAAAAAATTTGAAAGCTTTATTTTAAAATCTGTCATAAACTGCAAGAATGAGCTACAAGAAGAATTCTTTGCTATGAGCATGAGAATAATAATTAAGAACTAGTGAAAAAGATAATGTTTTTCCACTTTATACAAAAAGGCCTTACAAGAGGCAAAGAAATCAAACTCCCAGTGAACTGAAAATGAGCTCCCACTAAAAATATCTTCTCCAAAGTCTGATCCACTTGGAAAAATAAAAAGCCATGAAAAAAGGCTTGAAATCATGCAAAAATATGTGAAACACATCTCAATCTCTTGTTCAACTCATAGTTGACCCATGTGGCACTCAAACTGAAGCACTAACTCTCAAAATCATGAGAAAAATCTATGCAAAACTCCACCTCAAACTCAAATATGCCCTCTAAAGCTGCCATATAACTATTGAAAACCTGTCTCAAACTGACTCTGAAACTGTTGTCCACTAATGATTTCTATCTTTAGCATGTGTGCATGGTAGGAATATTTTATAATAAATATTAAGGTTGGCCAAAAAGACTTCCCTTTAATATTTATTATGTAGCTGCATGATATTCTTCCCTAAATGCGCCCATGTAATAAATATTAAGGAGATTTATAATTTATCTACCTTTAATATTTATTTTACAATTTGCTGATTATGAATGCATGCTAAAGATAGAAAAAACAATTTCATATGTACAATTATTAAATTAATTATTTTATTTAGATAAATATAAGTTCTTAAATAAAGATTAAAATAATATTTATATTACTTTTTGTTTGACTTCTATTTATACAGATAAAATAATTAATAATTTATTATTGCATTTAATAATTAATAATGGTATATATTTGATATTTTCTTTATTTAATATACCATTATTAAAATATTAATGTAATAATAATACAATTAAATTTAATGCACTTAACAATCTTTGGGTTTTAAGCCCCCTCGACTAGTAATACTATGACTTTAAGTCTTTGTGGGGGAGTTAAAAAACTCAACCACCACATGAGCAAATAACAACTTTTTTTTAATAAAGCCCATAAAATCCCAAAAGGAAATAGGGCACGACATGCAAAAATGAAGATAGAATAAAAAATCTTACAAGATGCATTCTAATTCATTTGTCTTCCTGAAGAAGAGTTTGTTGTAGCCGACATTAAGTATTCAGAGTTTGAACTGATGAACTAGGTTTTTGCGGCTTGAAACTAGAGTTTACTGAGGGTTTCATCTGGATATTTAGCATGCTTGGAGTTAGATATTGCATGGTAAGCTTCTATTTTCCTCATCTCTTTATGTCATTATCTATCCCATGTATATATTTTGCTTCTCATTGAAACCCTAGCTTTACTTTCTCTGTGCTAAGTTTTGTGTGATATTCTGTGTGTGCAAAAAGCTCTGAGACTATCCTATCGAGTTCATTAATACTTACAATATGAATTTGTTATTGAGGGAGGCACTGTTGATTTATGACTATATCATCATTGTAACTTGCCATTGAGACTCTACCCTCTCAAATGTTTCAAGCTCAAAACTAATATTCTGGCTCCTTAACTGCAACTTTCACTCTTGTAATGATTGTAAGAAAAGAGTAGTCTCTCTGTGAATTTTTGATTTCATGTCGTGAATGCATTCATATGTCTGCTCATTATGACAACCATGTTTTGTCATATGTCTTCTATGGCTTTTTTTGAAGGTTATACTTTGTGCATAGTTGCTCCTATCGGCTGGTTGTGAGTAGGGTTTCTGTAAGGAAATTTTCTCACGACCCAGGCTCCATTTAGCATTATAGAATGCTTTCCTATTTTCTATTGGAGCTGAAACCTATTATTTTATGCAAAATATTATTCTTGTATTGATATTATTTTCTTTCTTTGTATCATTTCTATTTAATGAACTCTATCTTTATCTCCAGACTTTACCCTTAATTTATATTGTGGCTGATACTTATATCATGGAGCAATGTCATTCTTAATATTATCAATATCATAATGAATATTTTACTGCTTTGACAGTGCATTGATGAGATATTTGTTGTTGCTTTGTCTATGACTGTTGTACATATCTTGATTGGTTGTGTATGATCTCTTCTTCATAGGGATATTGCATATTAAGATAGTGACTACATATACACCTATGATCCTAAGACTTGCAAAAGTATTTGTTCTTTGGCTGCAACATTGTCTCTATCAGTAGATGCCATTATTGTTCTTTGGCATCTTCATTACTACTCATTTTTCATTGTGATGGCATTCCCTCAAGCTGTATACCTGACATTATCTCCATTACATCTTTCTTATCTTCAAGGCACTATACTCCACAATATAGTATTTCATAAATCTCCATGTTGTTGTCAGTGTGCCTATGTATCACTTTGCTTGTGATTTTGACTATCTATATCTGACTTTGTTCCATCTTTATATTTGACAGTGCTTTGCTTCTCAATGTAATGGCTATGTGTAGGGCTTGTGATTTCATACTCTTTTGGGTTGTTATAAGCTGATGACTTCTTTTAACCATTCTTACCACTATAAGACTCCCTTATAGGTATAGGTTTATGGCTATCAACGATGCTTCTATTTAGGAGATGACTGTCTTAAACTTAATCAACTTATGCATTGGTTTTTTAACTGATGATCCTTGTTTTGATGGACGTCCTACCAGCAGGATTATGCATCATCTTATCTTTGATCTCTGTCAAAAATCCATTCACTACCCAGACTAGGTTCTCATCACTGTGACATGCATTTGATGCTATTTGTGGTTGATGATTGTCATTGTGTGACTGTTGCTTATAGTTTTGAGCTTTTCATAATGTGATCTCATGGATATCCTGTTGATATCTTATTGAATATGATCTTTCTTTTCCTATGAAGGTTACTGTACCTGGTTCATGACCTTTGTGATTTGTTGTAGCTATCCTAATTCAATTGTGACTGCAAATATTCACTGTTCTAATGAAGGGGTTGTAAATTATCATTATCTTTTGATTTAACCTGTAATTGCTCTAAAACCTTTTCAGACCTTTCCCTTACTATAATACCTCAAAGGGACTGGTATGATCACTGAGTTGAGGCTGTCAATGCTTGTGACTTGTGTTATGACCTACTTGTGATCAACATACAATACTTTCTTTGGGGCTTTTGAATGTAGCCTTATTGATATCATAAACTTTTCCTTATCATGGGGAAAGGCTTTGCTATAGCTCTTCATTATGATGGTTTATCAACCACCTTGGTTAAATATTTTTTCTATTATAATTCTAGGGTATTTAGTACTAATACTTTTTCTTAGTTTGACGACTCTTAATATACTCGTGTTGATGCAACAAAACCTTGAATGATTATAAATGATGCTACCATAACCTTGTTTGGTAATGAATTTCATGATATTACTCACTTTTCAATTGATGAACACAATCTTTGTAAAGCTATGTCCTATCCTAAACACACATCATTGCACTTGATGGATACAATCATTCTCATCAACTTACAACATTAATTACCCAAAATCCTATGCGTGTGAGAGAACCTCTTTATTGCCAACTATCCTTTGTCATTGTCCTTATTGAGCTGGCCTTTGGCTGTGATTTTGACAAGGATTGTGCTTCTTATATTTATTCACTAATAATACTTATACTCTTATATTTATTGATTGTTGTATTCGTGTATGGGCAATGATGTTCATTAGATGCCTTGTCCCTTTCCAAATGAAGGTTATCTTTGTGTGATATACTACTAGAATGTTCTGTCAAACATCTCTTTGTGATAAATCTATATTTTGTCAATCCTTTAAGATATCACTGTGATGAGTTCATTAGTCTTGGTTGCCTTTTCATGAACAGAGTTTTCCTTTCTTTTCACATTCCTATCCCTGTTTTGATAGTGATTTTCTGCACTTTGAAGTTGTTAAATAGGTCTCCTTGAATATTTCCTGTCATTGTATTCAATAACTCAATTGCTTATCACTGTATATCCATATGTCACTACCCTCTTCTCTTAGCTCTGTGAAAACTTAGATTATTGTGTTTGGATCTTTACCTTTGCACGATCTCAATCCTTGATAACTATGTTTCCTTTAAGAGCATTCTTACTATAACCTACAGGTTTATGATAGTATCATGACTGTTCATTGCTTTACATTGACTGTTACTACATCTCTTGATGATATCCCACTATTATTGTGTTTTGATGATTTTAGGCATTTTATGACTTATTTATGTAGTGGATGGTTGTTGAATGTCATCCTCATTGCAATTTGACAACTATATATTTCTATATTTTTTCTTTTGCACTTTGTTGTCAATATTATGGGTGTTACCTATAGTTTGGTAGACTGTATTTTGTTGACAGTGATAGGAAATATATAGGTTTCTCTGTCACTGTTAAGACCTCAGTGTAAAATCTTTTGTTTTGCCAAACTCTGTCCATTTGGATGCTGCTCTATCATAAATAGTGATTGTGACATGGCTTTCATTTTGTCCTTAGCTGCATATTGAATGATCCATCACAACTTAGATCTCTCGTGCTTTTAATGGGTTTGTTAATGATTATCACTAACTATTTGACAAAGGTGTTTGTGTTGGGCTTCATCTTCATAGATGTTCAACTTTATTGTGCCACAAACTCTTTTCATTCATTCCTTTGGTTGATGAGACCCTAATTCCTTGTTAGATCTTCTTCAAAATTGATTATAACCTTGAAGAGTGTGAGGTTTTGAAGGAAACTTCCAAAATATTGCCTTGCTCATTGGACAATGTTCTAAGCTTTGGTTTCCTTTAACTATCACTGCCAATGACTATCTTTTTGTGCATACAAGCTGTCCTAATTTGCTATCTTCTATGGTTTTTCATGTTGTTCTTTATCTAAATAGTGAATGCAATGATTGGAACTCTAGTATATGTTGTTATTACTTTCATTGTGCATTGATGCAAACCTCTTACTTGATGCATGACTTTAGTCACTTGTTGATTGTTAAGTGTAATTTTATTCATTGTTGTATGTATTGCCATTGGATGGCAATTTTATACTATCATTATGTTGGATCTCAAATCAACAGATTGGATAGGTTCTAAGGAAATTCCAAATCCTATGATCAAACCCTCCAATTTGACTTGGCCAACTTACAGAGTGAACCTATTTGGTTACTAACTCCCTCACTTTAGGCTCTGCAAGACCTAGGCAAGTATACCTATTCACTAGTGGCTTTTGATGACTAGTACTTTTGATAGCAGATTGTTTATCTTAATCTAACTTCCTCCTATCTCAGAATGATATAGGTTCATAGGATGGGTGGCTTTTCAATGAGTTCAAGATTGTTGTTGTGAAAGCTATTCGATCTTTATGCTTGAAATTTATATGTATACACTATTGCTAATTGATTCTATATATCCTACTCAACTATTCCTATTGCTTTAATGTAAAGGTAATTAATATGGTAAAGATTGTGATTTGTAAATGACCAGTGTCTTTCCTATTATTTGGGCTACAGAGTCTTATATTTCTTTAGGACTTAATGTATGATTTGTGAGACAATTTTTCAACCTACCCCCTTTGGTAAATTTGTCAGTTACTGTTTCTGATGAGATCTACTAAATCTTTATATCATAAACCGCCTGAATGAATTTAACCCTAACCTTAAGGGACCATTCAAGGAAGAAATATAAGGAACAATTACAATCCATGAGTAGATCTTTTTTAATTCAAATTTGTAATATAGAAACATAAACTTCACTGTAAGAATACAAATAACCTTATCTCCCTTAAAATTTATTACAAACAACCGCCTACAAAAAAAGAGATAATCCACAACACATAGAGAAATGAAAAATGACTGATTCTATTAAAACTTAAAAATGGTATAATAGTATGCCAGAGGCTATAGTATCTATCCAGTCTCTCCTATTCTAATGATTCCTTCATTTTACAAAATATGCTCATATAAATAAATGAGCAACACCTATTCTATGAGAAGTCATGTCCCTTCATCATTAATTCATTGAGCATCAGTTAATAATTTCAGTTAAGCAATAGTGACATAGATATTCATTTGAGTTTATGGTAATGTGACTTCACTGAGATTTGTTTTGTTCTTCGTGGCAACGGGTAATCATTTGACTAGCAGTGTTTTTGAATTTTTCACTGATGTTTATTCAACCTTACACATGTGATGTACTTCGATGAAATCATATGTCTCGATGGCTTTATCTCATGTCTCCCTGAAACACCATATTCCATCACCATCATTCTTTATTTCAGTGGATTTGACATCATCTCTGACACTTCTCTTGGTCTCATCGATATTTTTATTTCATCGAAGCCTCGCTATAAGTGTTTATGTTGGTATAATATTTTATCAATTCATCAAAATATTCCTTTTCAATGAAAATGCTTTTATCGCTAAGTCCCTCCACAATTTTATCGATGTTAGAATTCCATTGAAACAGTCCTTCATTATCGGGCCTTTGTACTAGCATCGATGAAATTTCCTCTTTGAGTAAAAGAAAAATATTCTCCTTCGACTCTCTATGTTTGGTCGATAGCAAGTCATCGATGGAAATCTCTCATATTTCATTGATCCTTTAATCTTCAATGAGAAAGCTATCTTTGGTCAACATCTTTTGTGCCTCTTCGATACACTCTTTTCCTTGAAATAGCTTCGTCGATAACATATCTATTGGTTCCTTCGATATTAGCCTTTCGACCAAACTTCTTCCCTCGGTGAGTTGTTCACATGTCTCATCGATTCTGTAGTTTCATCGAAACTCTTTATTTTGTTGGTGGGACCACTTTTGATTTCCTTGATGTACTTTATGTTGATGGAACTAATGTTTTCGGTGAATCCTTTTGGAAGTCCATCGTGGCCAAGATTTGTTCGATAAGTCACTTTATTGATAGGATAATGGTAGGCTTTTTCGATAGAGTCATTTCGATCAGACTAGGCTTTTCGGTGAAGGAGTAGCATGTATATCCAATGGCCTTGGTTTGAGCGATAATGTTTAGGATTCAGATGTTGATGGAAGTGCCAAGGGGTCTATCGAAATTCTTAAGGGCATGCTTGATTTCATTTTTTCTCAAGAAAACTTCTTTAGCTTCAATTGAAACCATGAAATTCTATTTATTTAAATTCAATGCTCAACAGTGGCTCTGACTGAGGATGGAGGTATGCTATGGATGCCTTCAAGAATCTAGAATCTCTAGTGAATAGGGACCTACTAATGGTGGCTAGCGGTATATACAATGGAAAATGAACCCTAACCTACTGTACATGGAATAATATTTTTTTGAGAGAAAAATCTCTTTAGGTACTGTCCATGTACTGGCAGTTCCTAATTGTCTCTTGTAGCACTTTGTATGTAATATGAGTCTTCTCCTACCTTCTCCAGGATTATATATGGTCCTATCTAGAGAGCCTCAAACTTCCCATGCTTGTCTTTCTCCTGATTTATTGCATCCTGTTGGGACTAATTAAAATTGAAACAAGTTTAGAGGCCCATTTCAAAATTTTGCCTTGCATTTCCAAATGATTAAAATAAGTCAGTTTGAATGGCCTAGTTAGCAAGGGGGTAAAATGGAGCCAGTTGATTTTCAGAGGGTAAGGCTTGGGATTCATGTCCTACACCTTTCATTTGGCCTATGCAGTGATGTGCAACTTTCAGAATTCAGTTTGGATAAGTTTACTAGGTACCCATTTCGAGGGGT
The DNA here is from genome assembly GCF_030272615.1 of Cryptomeria japonica. Lineage (NCBI taxonomy): Eukaryota > Viridiplantae > Streptophyta > Pinopsida > Cupressales > Cupressaceae > Cryptomeria > Cryptomeria japonica. The sequence goes on along the minus strand of NC_081411.1, from coordinate 465,847,332 downwards.
GAGCTGAAAGTGCATTCTAGGCACAAGTGCAAATTTTATTAAGTAGCCTACTTTGGGTGTTTATATCTTTTTCCATGTTTATTATCATGAAGAATTTCAAAATGGATTTAATTTTATGCATAAATGTGAGTCAACATGCAAAATTTCAAGTCCTTATGAATCCGTTTGCTCAGTTTTCAAAGCTCAATCCGTTTGTAGTTTGTGATGTTTGCACAAGTGTACAAATGTCCTGGTGAGCGTCATGTCAGAATGTTTGTTCCGGGCTAATGTTGGTATAAATGGTGAGCTACGTTTCAAATTTCAAGGCTCTACCAATCCGTTTGATTGGTTTTCAAAAGAGCTCATTTTGCCATCAAATTCAGTTATCCGCACTCCAGTGTTATATCAGTTAATGTAGCCGTTTTGGTGAGTGCGCCATTTGCATCCTGTCAGTCTGGTGATCGAATTGAGAATTCAAAGATTTAATATGTACTTTAAGGTACCTATGTTTCAAATTTGAGGACGCACGGAGGTCGTTTGATATTTTTAAGAAAGGCATCATGTGTTGCCAGAACATTGACTTCATCAGGTCCGTAGTGTCCACAAAGCTAGTTGGGCATTTTCAGAAATTAATATCTCTTCGCTCGGGACTTGTCTTGAGAAACCAATTGGTAGATGTCATCCTTGTATATCAAAGTACATGCCTGTCAGATGACGAACTCCAGAAAGGTGTTTTGATAGGTTTGAAAATTACGTCTTCGCGATTAAATGCGAAAATTGTGGCGTAATTGCCTGAAGGTTGTAAAATGCGGATTAATGATCCGAAAATGATGCCGATCATTTCCGGAGGTATGTTTGAGGTCCGTGAAGCATTCCAGGGGTTAGTTGCATGAAAATGAAATTTTTTTTAGTCGGACCCACTTTGGGGCCCGACCTGGCTTGCCACTTTGTGCATTTTTTCAGGCAAAGTTTAATTGTTATTTTTTGCAATCATATGTTTATATGATTTAACTATGAAAGAATGACATTTATATCATTGAAAAGAAGTGATTTGTGGAGTTTGGGATAAGTGTTCAGCGACATTGTTAAAAAAAAACTCAATGTTACCAGAAGATGAAATGGTAGCTACCAAAAGAGCTCAGCAAGGCTCAGTGGTTTTTTGTACCGAGCAGCGAGAACAAATATTGGTATACGAATATATGTCAAATGGAACTCTAACAAAAAATCTCATTGGTGTAAATTTAATTCCACAACCTTTGCCAGTTCCCAGCCATGAAATGGAGGGCGATGGTTTAAAGAAAACTTTCAGTAAAGTGCACAATGTAAAGTTGTTAATAATGCATTTAGAAACCCTCAGGCAAATGCCAATTGATATGTGTATTGCACCAATCCTCCTAGTGGCAGATGGAGTGATAATTGAAAGAGAATAAGAGTTTAAACTATGCAATTTTGTGCCTTTAAAAGCAAATATAATGGCAGCCCTCCCTGTGGGTTACCATTTGAGCAAAAAATGAAATGAAATAGGCAGCGTGGAGTGTAGAAGAGTGCTGGTTGGGAGGTAGCATCTACAGCAGCAACAACAAACTCCAATCAATGCACATTGGCAGGTTGAAGGCACATCTCCAGTGCTCACATGGTGCGTTGGAAAGTTTGAAGCAGCAAAGTAGAATTTGAAACAGAAAATACACATTGGTAGGTGTAAATCAAATCCATGTTCTTCCCAAGTCTTCCCCTGCGTGGTGGATAAGGAACAACAAGCAATGTGGTTATTGAAGGAAGCTTTAGATAACTCTAAAATGAATGCAGCTCCTCGTGTAGTCTCCTTTTGGTAGCAGCTACAACAGCATGAAAAACTTTTAAACAAATGCACAGGGCAGCCTTCTCCATGACGTGGTGGATGGGGAAAGAAGTTTAATGCAAATTAATGTATACGGAAAATACAAATTCGACCCTGGTAGCAGTCTCTTTGTGTTTGGTATGAAGCGAAGGCCATCGAATTCCAAGCAAATGCAAAGAAATTGCCATGAAAGAACTCAGAAATTGCTTCAAAATCGCAGTCCCAGGCATAATGCATTATCCCACATTGGTTGGGAAGTGCACTATTTTGATGTTTATAAGCAAGAACGCACAGTAATATAATGTCTAAGCCATAAAGGCTTTTGACAGATGGTGCCTATGGGTGCCCAAGGTGGGCCCATGCGTGAGCACGGATCTCGAGGCGACGGAGGAGTTGACTGGATGGCGACCAGGTGGACCCCACGTGGGCACGCTTCTCGAGGTAGACAGGCAAAATTTTGCAGAGAAAGGTCGGGTTAACGAGTGAGCAAGTTCGAGATGGATCGACGGTGCGCGCTATTTCGCGAAGGGAAGATGCACGCGAGTTACACCCTGCGAAATAACGAAAGTGAACGAGAGCCGTCCACGTGTCGTGATAGGTGGCAGTCCAGCAGGCGGGTCCCGGTGAGGTGGCACACAGTTGGCGCACAGGGGGCAGTCCAGTGGCAATGATGTGGCGGCCAAGTGGCAGTGACGAACCAGATGACGTGGCAGTGATGAGGTGTCATTCCAGGTGGCATCCGATCAACCCCATTGACCAATCAGAGGCCGCCACATGGCAAGGCGTCAGAGCACAAATGGAGGCAAAAATCAAAATTAAAATGAATAAATGATATAGTTTTGACTATATTAAAATTCGAAATATTTAAATGACTGAGCACAAATGGGAACTAATTCACCCAGGGTCTAAATTTTGGCCAAAATATAAAGTATTATATATCGCCGGAAAGCTCTTGGAATGAGGAATCTGATTATGAGGTTAATTTTGACAAATGTGGGATATTTTGGAGGCAGTTTCCATAGGAACAAAATTCAGTTAGAGAGGAGACACTTGGCAATTCAGTTGCAGATTTGATTTTCTTCCCTCCTCTTTTTATTCCGAATTCTTCTCAGTTGTAAGGGTTCCAGAAATTTGGAAAATGCTCCAGATTTGATGGCTTCCACTTTCTGAATATCATGACCCAGATTTGTGAATGCTTCTGTTTGGTTTTCAGGGTACAGAGATTGCAGTGCATTGTTGTAAATGTGATTTTAGATGTAGGTCTTGCTTGTGTCAAGCATGAGTAAATTCCTCACAGTATTGTCTCTAAGTATGCATTTCATTATCATAAATTGAATCCTCAAGGAGGATGAAGATTTGTCAATTTTAAGGAAATTGTGTGACTGTTTATAGGTATCCTTCAAGGAAGGTTTTAAATTCTGTAGTCAGTCATGAATGATGAAATGTGTATCTAGATTTGATAAATTTGTGAATCAATCAAATAGTGCATTAATATAAGGTATTGGTGCATGAATATTTTGTTTAAGGAAAATAAGCTTGCATCTATGATTCATATTTGTAGTTCTGTCTGTGACTCTGTTGCCCAATGAACAAGGCACTGGTCTTACAAGTTTGGGGATGTTTTCAGATATATATTTTAAACGACAAATCTAATTTCCCTTCATGTTTAGGGGTGTTTGTGTTCCATTCTTTCCAAGCTCTGTTTCATCCTATTGTTTGTACAGATCTAGCCAATTTGTAATGTTTCTTAGCCTGTTGAGCTTGTGAAATGATTTATCTACTTAGTGTTGATGCAGTTATGTGTCTATAATTGTTGTATTTAATGCATCAAAAGGGTGTCCCCCCCTAGGTCTAGCAGAACCTAAAGTGCAGGAGGATCATTAGGATCCTATGTTATGTTGTCCAAGCTCTGAGGTGTTTCATTGATTGAGATTGGCTATCTCATAGATAGATTTACAGGTATCTTGGGTTATCACTTTTGGTGAACAACACATCCCACATCAAGACCCAATCATCTACCTCAAATTTCCTATTTGTTATTTTCTTGTCATACAATCTCTTCATTTGATTCTGTAATTTAATATTTTGCTTCTAGGTCTCTATCCCGATTTCATCCAACTCTATTAATTGCACAAGCCTTTCTTGCATAGGATCAATAATATCAATCTCTTCCTGTACTATAAATTTGTGAACAGGCAAGAGGTTATCCAAAGGAAGTCTAGATTTCTTGCCATAAACTAATTCAAATGGAGATCTTCCTATAGACTTCTTCACTGTTATCCTATCTGACCAGATTGCCGGATTCAATTTAGAATCCCATGCTTTCTTATTCTATCCTAACATCCTCTTAATAATCTTGAGAATATTTTTATTACTGGACTCAGCCTGTCCATTACCTTAGGGATGATAGGGAGATGAATGATATATCTTGATGCCATATTCTCCACAAAAGGTGTTGAATTATTTAGATCTAAAACACATACCATTGTCTGTGATGATTCTTGTAGGGACACCAAATTTGACAATGATATTTTTCATCAAGAATTTGATCACTACTTTACTAGTAGCTTGTTTGGTAGGGATTTCTTCCACCCATTTAGTTAAATACTCAATGGCTACCAAGATCCATCTGTGTCCTCCACTAGATTTATCACATATTTCCCCTATGAAATCCAATCCCCATTGTTGAAACGGTTCTTCAACTTGCATTGGTCTTAATGGGAGTGCTCCTTGGTATTCATTTTTCCTGAGAATCTTAGGCATGCTTCACACTTTCTAACATACTGATAGGAATAATTAAATAGATGTGGCCAATAATACCCTGCCCTTAATATTTTGTGAGCTGTAGTTTTGGCAGAAAAATGACCACCACACACTCCACCATGCATTTCTTGCAAGATTTTGTTTGCCTGACATTCATCCAAACATAGTAGTAATATTTCATCTTTGTTTTTCCAATACAAGTCACCATTAATGATCAAATACTTTAATGATTTCAAATTCAAGGTCCTCTTTTGATTATCAGTCATATTGTCTAGACACTTCATCTGTTTAAGATAATACACAACATCTGTGTACCATACTAGTAGTGTGCTCGATACTGAAACTGGCTTCCTCAAGCCCCACTTCATTTATTTGAAATCTTTCAGAATCTTCTTCTGCCATGAGTTTAGCTAATCCCTAACCCTTAATGACTTGTCAAATCTTGAGCTCAATGTTAAACTCCTAGATTTGATTGATTGATTTGCACTTTTTTCCTTTTACTTCTGTTTGTCTGAAAATATCCTTCATTGTTGCATTAGGAACATAAGTTGTGATCTCTGCCCCTACCAGGTATGGTCTGAAGTGTTTTACCACTCTTACCAGAGCATAGGCCCGTTTCTCATTTATATCAGATTTGATCTCAGATGGGCTCAATGATTTGCTAAAGTATGCAATGGGTTGCTCACAACCATTTTGGTTCTTCTGTAATAATACTGCTGCTACTGTGTGACAAGAGGCAAAAGAAAAGATCAGAAATGGTTCGCTAAAATTTGGTGATATCAGTACCGGTGCCTCAGATATTGCCCTCTTGATTACTACAAAGGACTCCAATGCTTTTGCATCCCAATCTATTTTGGCTCCTTTCTTCAACATCTGGACTATAGGTTTTACAATATCTGCAAAGTTTAGGATAAATCTCCTGATAAAGCTGATTTGTCCCAGGAATGATTGAATGGCTTTAATGGTTTTTGGAATGGGGACTTCATTGATTGCAGCTATTCTTTCAGGATCAATTCTTACTCCCTCCTTAGATACTATGTGTCCTAGGAGCTTTCCTTCCTCAACTCCGAAATGACATTTCTTTGGATTAAGAGAGATCCCATATTCTAAAGCTTTTCTGAATATCTTTTGAAGGTGATTGCAGTGGTCTTTAGCCCTTTTTGAATAAGCAGTTAGATCATCCTGATATACCACCATTATCACATCTATTAGCTCTAAAAATGCTACATCCATTGCTCTTTGGAAATTTGCTCCAACATTAGTTAGGCCAAATGGCATCCTTGCATACACATACATACCCCATGGTGTTGTAAAGGTTGTCTTGTATTGCTCAGCCTCCCTGACCTTTACTTGGTTGTAACCTAAGAATCCATCCATCATAGATAATAGTTCACATCCAGTTACCTTTTGCAACATGATATCCATATTTGGTAATGGATAGTTATCTTTCAAAGATCATATATTCAAGTTCCTGAAGTCTACACAGAGTCTTATATCTCGATTTTTTTTTTCTGACAGGCACTAGGTTTGATTATCCCTGCATCTTTCATTTTTATTATTTCTTCTATCATCTTAGGTAGCAAGGTTGGATTTATAGGTCTTTGTTTTTGTCTAAATGGCTTGGCATCAGGTTTAAGGGGTATTTCATGCTAGAAAAGATCTTCTCTATAGGCTTTGAGGTCATCATATGACCATGCAAAAATGTGCCTATACTTTCTGAGCAAATTTATCAGTTGTTGCTTCATTTTAGGAGTTAATTTATTTCCAACAAACACATGCCTTGGTGACTCCTCATTTCCCAAGTTAACTTGTTCAACGCCACTTTCTCTAGCTGGAGTCACTTTAGTTTCTATTATGTCTTGTGCATTGAAGGTTCTTTCTAATGCAACCAAACCTCTTGGTAGTTTGTTCGATTTCACTTGTATGATCTCATGTCCAAACAAGGTTTCTTTCCCATCAATCTCTTCCACAAAGTCATTAAAGTTAATAGCCTGTGCCTGATAATGATCCACACACTGCAAGAAATTTAGCAAGTCGACATCATCTTGAAAAATTTGCCAATTGTATAGGTTATCAAGGATAGAAGGTCTGACTTTTATCTCCGCTTCCGATATCCCATTTAATGTCACATCACTTTCCTTTAGTGCAATATTCGGTAGAAAGTTAGCCATTATGTTCTTTGACCTATCAATCTGATTTATCTAAAAGGCATCAAACAATTCAATGGTGTCGCAGACTGCATTAATGTATTGCTTCAATCTGATATGTTTAGAGGCATATTTTTCTTTAATTTGGGACACTATCAATTCTAAGTCCCCAAATACACTAAGGATTTTAATTCCATGCTTAATTGCTAGGTTTAGTCCTGTGATTAAAGCATTATACTCAGCAATATTGTTGGTACATTCAAACATTAACTTGAAAGAATACTTAAATGTTTCTCCACCTGGTGAAATGAAATCCCAGCCCCACTTCCTTCCTTATTGCATGAGCCATCAAAGTACATGCACCACACTTGATCATTTGTTTCTTTGATGCAAGACTCAATTGGAGACAAATCCTCAGTCTTTGGTTTTGTCAATTGTACTTTAAAACTATCCATGTCTGACAGAATAAAACATATTGGCTCAGGCATTTCCACATCCTCAATGATATATGAAGAGTGAGGCTCTCTTTCAATTATCACTTCATGTTCGTTCACTGGTATGGTTGCATATGACAAATCCAATTGGACATGTCCCCCTAGTAGGTTTGACCACTATCTGGATAATAACATTCCATAATTAGGAGGGACATCTACCACCATGATATTTGTTTTGTAGGATGCTTCAGGGCATGGTACTAGTTTGAACTCTACATCTTTCATAACACCCACAACTGGAACATATATGTTATCCATAGCATATCATTTTCCAAACGTCATATCCACCCCCATTCCAAGCTCTTTCATAACTCCTACAGGCATAACATTTATCGCTGCTCCTGAATCAATCATGCTATTTTTAATCATCTTATTATTAATCATCAAATTTAGGTAGAAATGATCCACTTGGGAAGGGTTCTTTGTTATTGTTGATCCCAAGTATATGGATAGAATTGGATCACTTTCACTACTACCATCTTGACCACCCTACTTGTTCTCCTTCACCTTTTCTCTTGAGACATCTATGGTCATTTTTAGAGTCTTTTCTCTATATTCAGGGAACTTCATTATCTCAAGCAATGGTATAGAGTCTTTCATCTGCGTCAAAGCATTGGCAATGTCAAATGATATGGCAATGAGTATTGGGGAAGTAGTTATCATATTCTCCCTCCCTCTTTTGCAGATTTGTTATCTGAACCTCTTTCTCTTTGATTTTCCCTGAGTCCCTATCTTGGATATTACTCATTCAATTCATTGGTTTAGATACTTTATTGACTTCTTTTATGAACATTCTGGAGGACTTTCCCTACTCAGGGTTTATGGTTCTATTTATGAGAGCATAGGTTCTTTTGGCTTGTTCTAGTGCAGCCGCTATGATTCTTTCCCTTTCTTCCTCAGTGGGGACACTGAGTTTGATCTCTTCTTCCTCATCTAAGAATATTTGTTGCATACAACATGCTAATTGATCCGTCTGAAACTTACATCACCATCCCCTTTTTCCTCAAATGAGTTATATTCCTTGAATGATAGAAAATTTATGGCGTGGTCATCTGCATACCCTTCACATTCTTCTTCTTCTTCCTATAGCTTCTTTGCTACTAAAAATTGGTAAGGAGAATGTGGCATGTCACATGCAAAACACCACAGGCTATCAACTGACACTTGATTAATAGTTCTTTTCAGAGGATCTAGCATCTGCATATTATCCTTCTAATTCTTCTCCACTGGATTCCCATCCTTCCAGGTAGTATTGTAAGGCATATCATGTAATCTGGGTCTATCATGACGGAAGAACAATTGTTTCTCTGTTTTATTTACCTTCATAGATAAATCTTTTAGAACATTCAATACTTTGTCCAATTTGTCTTCATCTTTAGTTTGTTTGGGAGCTTTTGGGTTGAACAACCTAGTATCTTCTCTCTTCCCAATTCTCCCATCAACTTTTCTATTATTTTCTATAGTTATGGCAACTTTCATAACTCCTTGAAGAGTTGTAGGGTTTTTTGTTCTGAGTTCATAATTTGTCTTATTGTCAAAGGAATTTATGTAGTACAAGATTTTTACCTCTGGGACTGGTTTTATCCTATTAGGAATTTTGTTTATAACTCTGTTAAATATTCTATTGAAATCGACTACTGTCTCATTAGGTTCCTTTTTGATACTTATGATTTCATGTAGTGCAAACTTAGGGCTATTTTGATCTCCATACTGTTCGAGAAAAAGTCTCCTAAACTCTGCAAGGCTACTTATTGAAGCATCAAGTAATGTTTTGAACCAATCTCGTGCATCTTCTATTAAAGACTGCATGAATAACTTCATTTTAACATCTTCATATGGGAGGCAGAAATCTTCCATGACTGTATCAAAAGCTTTGCAATGTGCTTCTCCTGTGATAGCATTATTCCCAGTGAATTTTGGTACTGCAATCCTGATTTGATTTGGGATGGGATGAGGATACACCATCATTCCTGAAAAAGTCAAATTGTCTAATACGCTCTATATGTATCAATACATATCCTCCCTAGAAGAAATTTCCATGGTTCTGACTCATGTTATTATAATGGGGAAATTGGTTTCAGGGTTGGAATTGATTTTGATAAGAAAAGTTATTATAATGATTGTACCGATGTTCAGGAGGTACATGGGTGTATGCATCGTTACCATTCCCATGATCATATAAGGGGTTTCTAGTTACCTTATAGGTATTGTTCTTTACATTGGTTTCATCTTTATGATTTCTTCCCTTGTTCGAACCTTGGGTTGCATGTTCACATCTTTCTTTGTACTTATTCATGTCATGATCAATATCATTTTCATTAACACTGATACCGAGCCTAACACATAATTCCACACACTCCCTTGTTCTTCCAGTATCTTTCATTTTAGTAGCTACATCTAACATTTGTTTTGTCAAATCTGCAAAACGGTCTAGTGGATCCATCCTGCTTGAACCTGAGGAACTTGATGTATTTGCTCTTGAATTTGAGCGATGATTTTGAAAACTAGGAGGGAATTTTCCTTTTCGTGCTTTATCTGTAGCTGCCAAGTCCTCATTTCTTGGGCATGAAGGAATTGTATGATCCCGTCTATTCCAAGCTGACTATGAGTTATTCTTAGAGTAGTACTGGTTATACCTCTCATTTATGAAATCATTCATGTGTTCCATTGGATTGTTTGTCGGTTCTTTGTTTGTTTTTTTCTTGTTTCTTTTCTGATCAAAGTTCAATTGTATTATTGGATGGCCTTATGTTATTGACCTCCTCCCATACATAAAACTTCTTCTCTTTACTTCAAAGTCGCCACCTCTCTCTAGAGAGGAAATTTGTTTCTTTTTATATGAGTTCTTTCCCACAACAGAGTCTTTTTAAATGAATATTGTCCCCAGTAGAGTCACCAATCTATTGGATCTCAAATCAACAGATTGGATAGGTTCTAAGGAAATTCCAACTCCTATGATCAAACCCTCCAATTTGGTTTGGCCAACTTATATAGTGAACCTATTTGGTTACTAACTCCCTCACTTTAGGCTCTGCAAGACCTAGGCGAGTATACCTATTCACTAGTGGCTTTCGATGACTAGTGATTTTTATAGCAAATTGTTTATCTTAATCTAACTTCCTCCTATCTCAGAATGGCATAGGTTCATAGGATGGGTGGCTTTTAGATGAGTTCAAGATTGTTGTTGTGAAAGCTATTTGATCTTTGTGCTTGAAATTTATATGTATACATTATTTATAATTGATTCTATATATCCTACTCAACTATTCCTACTGCTTTAATGTAAAGGTAATTAATATGGTAAATATTGTGATTTGTAAATGACCAGTGTCTTTTTTGTTATTTGGGCTACAAAGTCTTATATTTCTTTAGGACTTAATGTATGATTTGTGAGACAATTTTTAAACCTACCCCCTTTGGTAAATTTGTCAATTACTGTTTCTTATGAGATTTGCTAAATGTTTATATCATAAATCACCTGAATGAATTTAACCCTAACCTTAAGGGACCATTCAAGGAAGAAATACAAGGAACAATTACAATCCATGAGTAGATATTTTTAATCCAAAGTTATAATATAGAAACATAAACTTCACTCTAAGAATACGAATAACCTTATCTCCCTTAGATAATATCACAAACAACTGCCTACAAAAAATGAGATATTCCACATCACATATACAAAAGAAAAATGACTGATTCTATTAAAACTTCAAAATAGTACAATAGTATGCCAGAGGCTATAGTATCTATCCAGTCTCTCCTATTCTAATGATTCCTTCAGTTTACAAAATATGCTCATATATATAAACGAGCAACACCTATTCTATGAGAAGTCATGTCCCTTCATCATTAATTCATTAAGCATCAATTAATAATTTCAGTTAAGCAACTATCACACAGATATTTGTTTGAATTTATTGTAATGTGACTTCACTAATATTTTTTTTTTCTTTGCGGCAACGGGTTATCATTTGTGTAGTAGTGTTTTGAATTTTTCACCGACGTTTATTCAGCCTTATATCTGTGTTGTACTTCAATGAAATCATATGTCTTGATGGCTTTATCTTATGTCTCCCCAAAACACCATATTCCATCGATATCATTCTTTATTTTGGTGGAATTGACATCATTGCCGACACTTCTCTTGGTCTCATCAATATATTTATTTCATCGAAGCCTCGCTATAAGTGTTTATGTCGGTATAATGTTTTATCAATTCATGGAAATCTTCGTTTTTGATGAAAATGCTTTTTTTGCTAAGTCCCTCCACCATTTTATCGATGTTAGAATTCCATCGAAATAGTCCTTCATTATCCGGCCTTTGTACTAGCATCGATAATATTTCCTCTTTCAGTAAAAGTTCTCCTTCGACTCTCTATGTTCGGTCGATAACAAGTCATCGATGGAAATCTCTCGTATTTCATCGATCCTTTAATCTTCAATGAGAAAGCTATCTTCAGTCAACATCTTTTGTGCCTCTTTGATACGCTCTTTTCCTCGAAATAGCTTCATTGATAACATATCTATTGGTTCCTTCGATATTACTCTTTCGGCCAAACTTCGTGCCTCGGTGAGCTGTTGACATGTATCATCGATTCTTTAGTTTCATCGAAACTCTTTATTTTATCGGTGGGACCACTTCAAATTTCCTCAATGTACTTTATGTTGATGGAACTAATGTTTTCAGTGAATCCTTTTGGAAGTCTATCGCGGCCAAGATTTGTTCGATAAGTCACTTTATCGATAAGATAATGGTAGGCTTCTTTGATAGAGTCATTTCATTCAGACTGGGCATTTTGGTGAAGGAGTAGCATGTATATCCGATGGCCTTGGTTTGAGCGATAATCTTTAGGATTCTGATGTCGATGGAAGTGCCAAGGGTTCTATCAAAATTCTTAAGGGCATGCTTGATTTCATTTTTCTCTCAAGAAAACTTATGTAGCTTCAATTGAAACCACGGAATTCTATTTATTTAAATTCAATGCTCAGCACATTGAATGACTGTATATGGGACTGCAGATACAGTTGCCTTCTATGGCTAACAACTGTCTAATGTCACCCTGTGAGTGATGACCGATATGCAGAGCTCAACCCTCATGGGAGCCCATTTTAACCCACATACCTGATACTTATAAAACAGAAACCTATCTTATACCTGCACAGTGAACAAACAAGTTAGATAAAATAAGAAGCTCATGAAGCTTTTGATGATTTCTTACTTTGATCTCTCTGATTTTCTTGCTTGCTCTGATTTGATTTTTCTCCATTTATAGTATGATGTGTATACCTATAATTATATTAATAGAGGAACAAAGATCCCGAACTCTGACACTCCTATTCCTCACCTCTTGCAGACACTCTGGGAGTGCTAGGAGCATGAAGACAAAGATGCAATCTCTTGAGAATTTTTTAGAATACCTAGAAATTTGTAGCAGCTATTAGACTCTCCTTGACTAAAAATATCCTAGATATGGAGTTTTCTTCACATCTCCATTAGGTTCTTCATTTAGAGCTTCCACCTCCTTGATAGAAGAAAAATTTCAAACAACTAGAAGACATTTGAGACACATCTTCATTATGGGTCTCTCCCAACAGAAGAGTCACACATTCCTTTTCAAATTAGCTGCAATAGATTTTTCTCCAGGTTGAAAACTTTAGATTTGAAATAAATTTCAGATTCTTTAGCATTATGGACTCTTCTTTTAATGGATTTAGTAGGTTATCACTAGAGACTCTATATCATCCCCAACAGAGTCGCCATTTCTATTGATGATTTTTCCTACTACCTCCAACCCTATAGAAAAGATCAATTCTCCTGGGTTATATAATTGTGAACCTATAGTATTCAATTCAAACTATCATCAAGCTAAAGATAAGAAAACACAACCTAACGAGGCTTCACTTTGAGCTCCACCAAACTCAAGAGGGTATTCCTTTTGAATTTGCATTTTTAACATACTTATGAAACTATTTTAACCTGAAAATTTATAGATGGTAGATGTTTCTCAGTCATGCAGGGGCCATATAATTCAATCTACATTTGACCCTAATTCCCATCAGCTTTGAGGTTCACTAAGAAAATAAAATGTACACTACTCAAAGCATATGAGGGAATACCAATCGTGCACACCGAAATCAACCCTTTGCATTTTGAAGAAAATGAAAAAGCAAAAGAATGATAATTTTATGCCATTATTCTGAAACATATCATAAGAAACACTAATAGACCAATGTGTATCCTAATAGCCCTAAAAATTGATTGCATAAAATTTTCAAATTTTAGCCCAAAACATTGATTTTTAGGTTGTTACTTATATCCTCTGAGAACAATTCAAGGCTTAGGATTTAGGAGTTATCAAAACTTCTTATATTTTTGTGAACAAAACCCTAGAAATGACATATTTCACTATTACTTTTTCCCACTTAAACCAAGGGTACCCTTTCCATGAATGAGGTCATTTTATTCCCTAAGGAAAAAGTTGTTCAACTGGTTCGTGAGATGAAATTTCCCAAGTCAAGTGCATTACTTCCCTATTACCGGTCCACTTCTAATTTTTTAAATGCCCGCGCTTCTTTTTTCCTAAGTCTGGCAAGTGATAAATACCCCGACCATCTATTAAAGAATGGATAGATCTAACGGCAAGTGCTTCCCCGCGATCAAATGTATGAGGATTTTAATGACCGCAGTATCACGAGATGATTCCGCGTGTTATCAGTGAAACCGTTAGGGTTAGCAGCATAACTGGTTGAAAGCAATTTAATATCGGTTCGCATGCAGTAAAGTCCGGTCTACTAATAGTCTCATCAATTTGCATGTGCTTAGAGTGAATGAGGATGTTTTATCCTAAGGTAAAAGGTGCTCGAATTTTAAGTCCTGAATGAGTTGGCAAGCAGTATGCACAGTGGTAAAGGTCAAATAGATCAGATGGCCCTCGTATTCCGGCAATGGAATTTGCGAGGTGGTTACAAACCGCGGTATCATGAGATGATGCCACGTGTCCCTGTCTGATCAAGAGAACTTGTAGGGAGGTTGTTGACAAAGCTAGATCGAAGAGTGATATGACACTGCCCAATCAAGATTTTGCGGGTCTAGAGATACAGTTGGAAAGTCAAACTGCTAAGTTGGCAGGGAATTATCGTTAGATTTGCCAAGCTAGATGAGATCTGTGGCTGAGTTTCTAATGAGAAGTTTGGAGGGATTTTTGGAGGCACCAGTTATAGCTCGTGGGAAAGGGAAAAATGAATGGGATTTAGACTTGTTGATTCAAGATTGATTTGACAGTCAAAGATGATAGTTTAGGTGTGATGAATCATGAGTTCTTTGATGAATTATGAGATTTGTTTGTTGACAAAATTCCTGAAGTAGGAGATTGTACACTGAAAAGAGAAATAAGATCATAATAAAATCATTCGCATCAAAAGAAATTTGACAGAAGAAAGTAGTAGATGTGATATGCATGAGTTATAGTGTCTATAGCTGGCAGAGCAAATTGAGAACACCAGAGTGATTATGTTTCAAGAGAAACCACTATTTGATGAAGTATGTTTCAGCTATAAATACAACAAGGTGGTGATAAAATTGGTAGAAGAGTATGAAGCCTTTTCATTTTTTAGGTGCAGTTTTTCTTTTTGCAGAAGAGATGATGTTTGAGAAAACTTATAGACGAATTTGTAATATACTCTATGATACCAGATGGAGCCTTTATTTTATGTGTGAGTATGTCTACTACCAGAGGGGTTGTGAAATCCCTTTCTTGCAAAGAAAGGTCATGCATGGCACAACCTCTATGTCATGTCAGTCTCTGGGTGGCAGGGGGTTCTAAGACAGAGCCCATAGAGAAACAAAAAGGGGACATGCTTGGGTAGGGAGCGACATCAATCCATCCATGTAGCTACATGGAAGATACGACCCCTCCCCATCATGTTATGTTTCCCCTCTAACTTTACCTCCCATTGCCTCTAATCCTGGTCATGAAGGTTGAGTTCCCCCTGTAGCTTGAGGGGTGACTTCACCTCTTTCTAGGATCCTTTTTCCCTTTCAAAGGAAGGGAAATTCTCTATGGGACAAAAATGCAACATCTCACACGCCATTTGAAGGTGTCAGGGCGATAAAGGCATACTCAAACGGTTTTTCTTCTACCAATCTTCGGTTTGAAAACAATGATTTATAGGTGCCAACACATAGACATGTGGATATTTTGAAACAAAATTGTACATAGCCTTTAGGGCTAATTATCAAGGAATGAATCTTCTGTTGACAAGTGTCTAATGGCCTGAATCTTGTTGCTCCCTTGTTTTATATAAAATGGAATTCAAGGCCATTAGTTAGGGCCCAAATTTTTCTGAAAAAGATCTCTGTAAAATAGAGCTTTTCTGCAAGGTTAGGTCCAAAGTAGTTCTAGAGAGTCATAGGAAATAACAGGGACTGTAATGTTATTTTGCAGAGAAAAATTGTAATAAAATATTTTTAGTTTCCTATTTTCAAATGGGTCACTCTGTATTTGATTTTGTTGGCTATCATCTGATAAAAGATAGCTCTTAATATTAATGCATATATAGTTTCCAAATCTTTACTCTCTTGTGTGTGATTTTATCTTCTTTTAAGCAAATGGGATCAAGGGTTTCTTTTGTTTATTGCATTGTTATGATGTATGTACTCTTTTATTCAATGGTTTAATCCAAGGGGTTAATTAAAAATGCTTGAATAAGATTACAGAGAAAATAAGTCTCACCATAGGATTTGATAAGTAGTTCAGATAAAGGATCATAAGGAAAATAATACTGTAAGGCAGTATTATTTCAAGGCAAGACCAGCTATTAGATGAAGTTTTATTAGATTTTCAGAAAAAAAATTCATCGACTCTATAGCCCAAATGAATAAGGCACTAGTATTAGCTAGAAAATCTCATTAGGTTATTAGTTTCCCAATTTTATCTTCTTCATGATCTCTCAGAATGAGTCTTATAAAAAATAAGAACAATCATTTGCTAAGATTTATGTATTTTCTAAAAATTATCTCACCATTTCTCATAATCTAGGTTAAGGTTGAGGATCACTGAAGGATTTGCCATCCTTGAGCATTCTCCCTTTTTGTTGAGTTTTATTAATGAGATAATCTGCTTCGTTTTTAGTAAGTTCTTGAATATCCTTGTGGAGAGCAGGAATTTTCTTACTGAAGGGATCACCCTCCCTGGTTCTGCAGAGCCTAAAGTGCAGGAGGACCCTCTATCCTTATTATTGTTAGTCCAAACCTGACAGATATTGATAGTTGGAGGTGGCTCTCCATAGATATTTGGAGGAAATCAGCTTGGTCTTTGCCCTGCAAGCAGTGTAAACTCATCGTCCATTTTTGGGAACCAACATATCCCAGGGAACATAGTCACACCCATGGATCCAGAGAACAAACCCGTATTGCAAAATAACTCTAACTAGTGAGATCTCAAAGCATTAATGCCTAAAATTAACACCACTCAACATATAAATTGCATCAACCATTCTTGTTAATCCATTTGACATCTCCAAAAATCACTATAACATGGAAACAAAATTTAATTCCTTCCTTGAAGGAAACCCATAAACACAATTACACATTGATCCATAAACACAATTACACATTGATAAGGAAATATCATGATGAATTAAAATATCCTTAACACATTAATTCATATGAGTTTTAAAAATAAAAGGGGAGACAATCTTTGCAATATTCAAAGCATACTTATCCATTACTAGTTGAGATTTATAAAATGGAAGAGAAACCCTCTTTCTCTATGAAATTACTTGAAACCATAGATAAACATACAACCCTGCTTCTACCCACCCAAGATAAAAAAAATTCATAATCCCTTTAAAGAGTCTTGGTATTCCTTTTATAGAAACAAGGAATACTATAAATTTCAAGCTAATTTACATGTGTCCAATTCCTTTTTACCTAATTAGCCCATTTGCAAAAAATATGACCCAATGGTGTTGGTTGCCTGTATTTTATCCTAAAGTGAAATTGCCTAGCTGGTTATACATGAAATCTTTGGTGCCAAGGTTAGAGTGCTTCCATGAATACTAACCATCCTATGAGCCAAACCACCACTAACCATGGGTGTTTATTGATGAAGAGAAAACCAGAATGCAAGATTCTCATTGTTCATCCTAGTAGGGGAGGACTTTTAAAGTTTGCAGTAAGTGGGATTACATGACTACATTATCGCATCTCATATGTCTTCATCCTTTGTTATCTCCATAGTTCTCTACTTTCAAAGGGAAAATTTAGCTGCCAAGGAGATCGAAATCTTTTGCAAGTTCCAAAGCAGTCTTGTAAATGTACTTTGAGCTTCTTGTTTCTCTTTGGCAACCATGTGTGCTTTCAATACCCCTTCAGCTACACAATAGGCTCTTAACGTGTATCTTTTCAAGACTCCTTCATATCTTCCACAACACAGTCCATTTCATACATGTTTTCCTAGGCCAAGACATGACTATATCATTTACAAACCTCACATTGCTACTTTTTTGGCACAATTTGACAATCATAGGTTTATCTCCATACCATTTTTTTTTTTTTTTTATATATATATATAATTATACTATTTCTGTTGAACACATTGCTTAAAACACTTAGGGGTGACGACCAACTGTCAGGTTCACATATTCGATCTGATCTACACACTGTGCTAGTTTATACAAATCAATCTTTTTTACTTTTCGACATTCGAAAACCTATGTGAGATACTCATGATCCTAATTTTCTAACACTGGTTCTTGACTCATTGAATACCATATCCCTCACACAATTTTTTAGGGCATTTTTTCAATTTTTAACGACATAACTAATAATTTGGGCTAACCTTGATTATCAAGACCTATTCACTAGGGACTCACCATGTACCAAATTCCATCTGTCAATCCCCCTCTTCTAGAAAGCAGCCACATATCACCCCCAACTGATCCATATTAGTACTTTCCTATCTACACAAAACTACTTGGAAATTTTTAATTTGTTTTGATCCTTCGAACAAAAAAAGATATTCAAAACTAACCCTATTTGCGACCTTCATAAGTGACACGTCTCTTAGTGGGTACCACTCAGACTTCGTCTCTGCTGACCACATTCACCCGCAAAGTATTCAACTCACCTTGCACAATCTATTGGATATTGTTGGTCATTATTTTTGCTAGGATATGTTTTTGTCATCGATGTCAACATATTCCTATGATTTGTTCTGGTGATTGCAGATTGGAAAGATTTTTGATCCGGTTTCTAGTGTTGGTTTGTTGATCACTGTTTTGCAGAGTTCAGTATATCCTCTGGTATATTCCGGTGTGATAAGATCTTCTGCTAAGATTTTGGGATATTGTATTGGATGGTCTTGTGTATCTTAATTTCATATGGATCATGATTTGGTGCTTTGCAAGTTACCTTTCTTCATGACAATTGCTAATTGCTTGTGTTCTTGAGATTTCAGACGTTGACCGATGAAGATTTGAAAAGTGGTGTCGGTGCAATGTTCCAGATGATTTTAACATGATTGTTGGTGTTTCTTAGTCATGTCCTATTTGTTTTGGTGATTCACATTGATCGTTGTGTGATTTTTTGGTGGTTTCTATCAACCAGTGATGATTTTCATGTTATGTGGTTTTTTTGGTGGTGTAGCGTGTTGCAGTTGATCTTGGTGTGATTTCAGGTGGAGTTGTGCATTTGAGAATTGATTTAGGACCATGTTATTCTATGTAAACCATTATATTGGTCCAGTGGTCAATCTTTGTATCATGTGTTGTAATTTTGTAATTGAGGGTTGAGGGTTTAGCCAACCTTGTTATCAAGGTTGATGAATTGTATATATAGGTGATATAGTCATGTAATTTGGGTGTCATTGACATGTCTGCATTATCAGAGAGAGATTTGTATGAGAACAAGTGATTAATCCTTTTGTGTTGATTTTGTGGTGAGATTGGTGTTGCAGGGTAGACATTTATGCTTAACCGGAACTATAATCAAGCATTTGGAGATGCTATTCTTTTAGTTCATTTCTTTTGGATTGTAGTCCGATTCTTATTGTAAGTCAGTGAGACTTCCTTGAAGGTTGTAGCCTTTCAGGCTATTATATTTGAGTAGTGAGCTCTAGGTAGTGTGCCTGAATGCATGTGCATTCCCCATTGTAACATTTTCACATACTATTACAGAGTATCATCTTATTGTGGGTAGGTTCCCACCATGGATTTTCCCTTAACTGGGTTTTCCATGTCAAAATATTGTTGTTGTGTGTTGTGCTATTAATTTGCTTATCTATCTTATTGTTGTAGTTTATCAGATTTGTTTTTGGTGGTTAAGTTTGTGTATTTGGTGAAGACTGATTCACCCCCCTCTCATCCATCCTTCTTGATTGCTGCTAGCAATTGGTATTAGAGCACAGATCTTCCAGTAGAAGCTTAACTGCTTAAGGAGATCCAAGATGGCTGCTCAAGGTGTTATCTTTAAGAAGGACCGTCCAAGATTTGATGGAAGTAACTATGCTATATGGAATCACTAGATGAAAGTGAACTTGAAATGTCTTGGTGAAGATTATTGAAAGATTACGAAGAATGTCTATGTTGTTCCTCAGAATGGACCATCTACTCTTGATGAGGTTAAGGAAGTAGAACACAATATTAGAGCGAAGGAAGCATTGATTAGTGCCCTGACTGATTTTGAGATGAAAAATGTAATGGGACTTCATACCGCACATGAGATCTGGGTGAATCTTGAGCTCTTGTATGAAGGTGATAAATAGGTAAAGGTTGCTAAGTTGCAGAGTTTGAAAGGAAAGTATGAGACATTGAAGATGGGAGATGATGCGAACATACACTCTTTTATGGCTAAGGTGAATGGCCTTGTCCTAGTTATCAGATGTGCTGATGGAACCATTGAGGAAGATGAAATTGTTGCTAAGGTGCTAAGATATTTGCCTCCTACCTATAAACATAAGGTTGCTTCTATTGATGAGATCCAGAGTGTGACTACTATGACAAGAGATATGCTGGTTGGAAATCTTGTTGCATTTGAGCTGAGAAAATTTGGAGAATCACATGGAAAGACTGAGACAACATTCAGAGCATCTGCATATGTATCTGCTAAGAAATATGATCTTGATGAGTGCAGAATATCTAGATATGAAAGAGAGAGGAGAGATATGGAAGAGAAGAAAGGGAGCTGGATGAACTTGAAGCACTCATTGCTCAGAGATTGGCTAAAGGTGTCGGTAAGTATGATGGAAAGTTACCTTTGAAATGTTTCTCTTGTAACAAGATAGGACATTTTTCTTCTAGATGCCCGGAGATAATGGCTAAGTATGACAGACATGATAAGTTTGATAAGCATGGTAGGAATGATAGATATGAAAAGCATGAGAAGTATGAAAAGCCTTACAAGACTAACTAGAAGTATAGGAATCAGAAGAACTGAGATGAAGAATCTAAAGGAGATGAAGTTATATTCCTTTCCATTAAGGAAGATGTACTTGTACCTATTGATTCCACTAGCTGTATTATTAAGGAGAAATCTCTAGTGGCTAAAGTTGAAGTGAAAGATGAATGGGTGATTGACATTGGTTGTTCACATCATATGACTAGTGATAAAAGAAAATTTGTAAGCATGGAAAGATATTGTAGTGGAATAGTTAGATTTGGAGATGACAAAGCCTGTGTGATCCATGGGAGAGGTTCTATTTCTTTTGATGGTAAGCATAACAATGATGATGTCTTGTATCTTGGAGGTTTGAAACATAATCTTTTGAGTGTTGGATAGATGGTTTATAAATTTTATGATCTACAATTCAAGGATGGTAAATGCAAGATCTTAAATGCCTTTGGTATAGAGATTGCATCTAGAACTAAGACCTAAGGTAACATTTTTCATTTGAATGTTGGTGAAAAAATTTGTTTGATTGCTCAGATTGATGAGAGTTGGTTATGGCATAGGAGAATATGTCATGTGAACTTTGATTCAATGATTAAGATCTGCTCTACACATGTTGTTAGAGATCTACCTAAGATTGTTAAGCCTTCTATTGTGGTATGTAAGGAATGTCAGCTGGGTAAGAAAACAAGAATTTATTGCAAGAGTAAACAATATACATCTGATGGATTGCTAGATCTTGTGTATACTGACCTATGTGGACCTACAAATATTAGAAGTGTGCAGGGTGATAGATATTTTATGCTGCTAATTGATGATTATTCTAGGATGATGTGGGTTGTCTTTTTGAAGGAGAAATCAGAAGCATTTGATAAATTCAAGATATTTAAAGCTAAGGTTGAGACTAAGTTTGGATTGAAGGTGAAGTGTCTGAGATCTAATAGAGGTGGATAATTTTGTTTTGGTGAGTTCAATTTATTCTATGAGAAGCATGGGATTAGAAGACAATTATCTGCTCCTAGAACCCCTCAGTAGAATGGAGTTGTTGAGAGGAAAAACAAAACTATTTTGGATGTTGCAAGGACTATGTTGATTGAAGGAAATGTTCTGAAGATCTATTGGAGAGAAGCTATTAGTACTTCTGTTTACACATTCAACAAAGTTCACATTAAAGGAAATACTAGTAAGACCCCTTATGAGCTTTGGTTTGGTCATGTTCTTACTATGAGATGTTTTAGAGTATTCAGTAGAATGTTATAGCAAAAAAGATGAGGATATAGGAAAGTTTGATGCTAGAAGTGATGAAGGAATCTTCTTGGGATATTCTGTAAAGAGCAAAGCCTACTGGTAATACAATAAGAGACTGAGAAAGATAGTAGAAAGTGCAAATGTGAAGGTGGATGAGAACCTTGGGAAAGAGATCAGAGCATGTGGTTAGGATGATGGACAACATATTGTTTTAGCCCCTGTTCAACTTGAAGAGCCTAAGCAAAATGATCCGGTAGAGACTGTGAATTTGGATGTTGCTGGTGAAGGAGTGCAGGAAAATGAGAATTAGAACAATCAAAAGACTTTGAGGTATGTAAGACTGAATCATTCTGAAAATTAGATTATTGGTGATAATAATAAAGGTGTGATGACTAGAAGAAGGCTAGTTGCTGAAGAAGTATGCTTAATTTCTAAAGTTGAACCTAAAGATTTTTTTGATTAAAGAAAAAACACGTTTTGAAGGGGCCCCGAAACCCTTTACAAAATGACCTTACAAGATAAAAACATTAAGAAACTAGGAGGAACAAACATTAGGAAAAACAACAAAATTACTAGTAAAAACCAGCATAAACCAGCTAGACCAAACAAAAGGAACTAATTATGTTTTTCAAGGTATTAGCTAAGTTACTACTAATCCCATACAGGTCTTTGATATCATCCCTAAGATTAGGGATTTCCTTAGCAGATGTAGCAACAAGTTTCTTAACACTCACTCTAGTTCTCTTTGCAGCTCCACCAGGTGTAGCTTCCTCACTACTAATCTTGATTGCATCTTCATCCATGTCGAGGTCCACCATTGGTTTGGGAGAGCGGGAGTTATCGAGGACCTTTGAGATATCCTCTAGTTTCTTTGTAATAGCAAACAAGATATTCGGGATCAAACCCAACAGGTTTTTCATCGCCACTTTCCCTTCTTCCAGATAGTCAATCTGAGTTGCCATTTTTTTAACTTTTTCCTCCATGTCCTACTTCCATTTCTTCTAATTCCTATCATCTTCCTTCCTTTTCTCATCCATCTATTTCTTGTTTTTCTCCAGTTTCTTCAATAGTTCATATGTCCATCTATCATAACCCAATCTAGCCTCAGTGAGTTTTTTAAGGTTATCCAGGAATAACCCTTCTCCAACGCTCTCCTTATCCTCACTCAAACTATCTTTAGCCATTTCCTTCTTGGGTGCCTTGTTCTTCTCCCTCTCAAAATTCATATCTTTTTCCTCAAAATCCTTATTATCCTTATCCACCATAGGCTGGCTGTTGTCGTTGCCTAAGCTAGCACTGAGAATTGGACTATAATTGTCAGACTTGTTCTCACCTTTTTCTTCCTCTGCACCCATGTCCTCATCTTTCCAACTTTCCTCACCCTCTGACTCATTCGTTTCCATTTCACTGCTCTCTTTTCTAGTTTCCTCTGTATCATTCTTTTCATCATGGGCTTTCATCCCAGTGGCACTCTTGCTTTTTTTGCTCGGAGTAGCCTCCTTCTTGCTAGGTTCGCCTTCCTCCAACTTTCTCTTACCTTTCCCTGCAGAAGTGGACAACCTCTTGTTTCCTGCATGGAAAGGATTTTACAGTGCTCATAAATGAGAAACATGAGCCCACAATGGAGAACCAGGTTTGAGGGATTCTTGTTGTGTTTGTTTATTGAGAGACCTAGACAGGGATATAAAGGGAAGTAGGGAAGGGAAACCCTTTTTTCATGTGTGGAGTGGTTTAATAACACAAAGTGATAAGTGTGGGCCCTGGAAAAGAGGCCCTTAACAATTGTGTATACCATGATGGCATTCAAAACCTAGCCCCAAATTTTCTTGATGTTGGAGGCTTCATAATAACCCCTAGTGGCTTTTCCAATTTTAGCCCTCTCCTTTTCCTTACATGGGAAAAGATTTACCGCATTATTGGAAACTTTAAGATCTCTTAAAAAAATTGAGCCCTAAGTGGGGCATACCTGTCACAGTCACGATGAGGCCCGTGTCCAATTTGAACCTCACACCATAGATTTTAAAAGACCCATTACTCCAATTTTCAGTAATTTTGGAGACTGCGAGATTTACCCTACCTTTGTCATAATCAACCAGCTTTTCCATGAAACTCATTAGGGACCCTTTTTCTAGCTTCGCCCAAACTTTTAGCATATCCTTCCATCTGGAAGTGTTGTCTGGTTCCTCCCTCCTTAAATCACCTCCCATATTCAATTTCAAACTTTCACCTTTGTTCTTCTGCAAACTCAAAACTTTCTTCCCATTGTCCCTCAAAATTTTGAAAAAGATGACCCTCAAAGTGTGCAGAGTGTTATTATATTTGATTGGGATTCTACCACTTTTCCAAGTAATCATTACCTTTCTATCATTGCATAAATTACTCATATTAGCTGTCATAATTATGCGGTCCTTCTTTCCCCATAAATCTATCCTTTCTGAGGAGTTCTTTAATACTCATATTAATATCTTCCCCATGCCAAATTGTTTGAGATTCAGAATTAATGCCTAGGTTCGCCAGACAATTTGCCACCATATTTTTCTCTCTAAAGGCATGTTCTATTATTATAACTTTAAAACTAGCAATAATTTCCCTAGCTTTCAAAATTATGTTTTCTATAGACCAAGATGGCTCGGTTTCCCCCTTCATGAACTTAATAATATTAAGTGAGTCTCCCTCCAACCATAATTTATCATGATTTAGATTCTTAGCCATAATTAGAGTATTCAACACAGCCGAGGCTTCAACATAATGACTAGTTTGACTCCCCAAAGGGCCAGCAACCGCCACTAGGCAACTTCCAGCAAGATTCTTAACAATGCCCCCATAACCAGCTTTACTCGGATTCCCCTTAGAAGCCCCATCAAAGTTGGCCTTTATCCATCCCTGAGGTGGAAAAATCCAAACAAGACCTTCTCTACCCTTATCCTTACTAGATTTGGTAGAAGAAAGGTTCCACCTGTCATTGAAGTCTTCTTTAGCATCTAGGCCATAATCAATGCCATTGAGGCATTCATAGATACTCCTGTATATTTTATCCACCACCACTTCAGGGTTGGAACTTTTATCCCTAAAAATCCTATTGTTGCGCTCTTTCCAGATATTCCAGATAACATTAGGGAAGGTTAGTTTCCAAAGCTCCACTATCTTTGGGTTGGAATTAGGGTAGTACCATTGCTATCAGGAATCCCCTAGAGAGTTCGGAAAAACCCAACTCAGCTTCCACCTACTTAAAATAATTTTCCAAATTTCCTAGCTGAAAGTACACCGATGGAGAATATGGCAGACAGACTCTTCTCCCCTACAACAAAGGGAACACCTATTAGGAAAATCAAATCCTCTCTTTTGAAGGTTGTCCAGAGTTAATACCTTGTTTTGGATAAAGATCCAAAAAAAGATATTAACTTTAGGAATTAACTTCTTATTCCACACTTTAGCCCAAATAAGAGTTTCTTCCATAACTTTATTTTGGATAGCCACAACCGAGGACATAGAATACTTCACATCCGGGGTTTCCCTCCATATCAAACTATCCTCTTTTTTGTCTCTCAGAAATTTAGAAGAAAGCACAATCTCAAGAAACTTTAACCCCAGACATGCTTGCTAAATTCAATCCATTTCCCATTTCTCCAGTAATCTCTGACCAAACCCCCATGCCTATTTTTGAACCAATCTTTCCAATCATAAAGGATTAGAATTTCCTCTAGAGGTTTATCCATAATCCATCTGTCTTCCCAAAATCTTATTCTTCTATCATTCCCCAGTTTCCACATTGTTCCAACTGCAGCCCAACTTTTAGCCGATTGAACTGCATTCCAAATTGCAGAACCTTCAACAATAAAAGTTTTATCCAAAAATTCTTCCTTAGAAGGTTGCATGTGAAGATATTTATTTTTCCAGATTAAATTCTACTCTCTTTCCCCCCCTTTCATTATCTGAATTTGTTTTGCTAATAAGGCATTATTCATAGAGCTTATATTCCTTAAACCCAACCCCCCAGAGGCCTTGGGAGAGCAGATTTTAATCTAGGCTATAAGGGGAATTCTATTCTTGACTTCCACTCCTGACCAAAGAAACATTTTTTGTATTCTTTCAATTGCTTCCGCAAACTTTCTAGGGATTTTAAACAAACTGAGAGCATAAACAGGCAAGTTTTGGAGAGTGGCTTTGAGCATCGTAACCTTGCCCACTTGACTAAGGACTGCCCCTTTCCAACCCACCAGTTTGGAGTTGAATCTATCAACCAACTTATTCCAAAAGCTATCCGCAAGCTTCATACAAAGGGGAAGCCCCAAATAAGTGGAGGGAAGCTCAGCTATTATACAACCAAGAATTCTTTCAATCCTTAATTGTCTTTGAATAGGGGTATTGATGAAGAAGAAAGATCTCTTATCCCAATTGATTTTTTGACCAGAAGCATATTCATAACATTCTTCATATTTTTAGCTTCCATAATAGTAGCTTCCCCCATAGTGATTGAGTCATCAAAAAATTGTTCATGAGTACAAGTAATATTGGCTGAAGAAGGTTTCAGTCCTTTGAGATTACCTTCTTCCACATTTTTAAAAATAAATCTACCCAAACTTTTAGCTAAAATAATAAACAAGATTGGGGAGATGGGGTCCCCCTGTCTTAGTCCTCTAGTGCTTTTGAAGAAACTTGAAGGGGATCCATTGACAATAATAGTAGAAGAGGAAGTTTCCATCAATTGAGAGCAAAGCTGATAACTTTTTCTCCCAAACCAAAGACTTTCATAATCCTCAAGAGAAACTGCCAATTCACTCTATCATAAGCTTTAGCCATATCTAACTTAAGAAAAAAGCCCCGATTTTTAGTCATCGTAAGAGAATGAATATTTTCATGAACTAAAATAATGGAATCCAGAATCTGTCTTCCGGGGACAAAACCATTTTGTTGGGCAGAGATAATTCTGGGAAGAATGACTAGCAATCTTGAGGTAAGAACCTTAGACTAAATCTTATAAATAGAGTTACAAAGACTAATAGGTCTAAACTTATTAAGAGAATCAACTCCAGAGATCTTCGGAATTAGGACAATGAAGGTCGCATTCAATTCTTTTAGAAGGTTTCTAGAGCCAAAGAATTCCTTAACTCCTTTACAAATATCAGTCTCCACAATATGCCAAAAATATTGGAAAAAGAACATTGGAAAACCATTCGGTCCAGGAGACTTATCTCCCTGAAAAGAGAACACCACCTTTTCAATTTCTTGACTAGAAGATATTCGAGACAAATTTTTGTTGTCTTCCTCAGTCAAGGTAGAAGGAATAGCTTGCAGCAGTAGGTTTTGGTTGCTGTCGTCAAGGTTATCCACTTTGCCCAATAGGGTACTAAAATAGTGCAGAGCTTCCTTCCTTATATCATTATCATCTGTTAAAATCCCTCTATTATAGGATAACCTAGATATCCTGTTAACTGCCCTGTGCTTAAGAGCAGTTAAGTGAAAAAATCGGGTATTTTTATCACCTTCCTTCAAATAAAGGCTCTTGATCTTTGTCTCCAGAATGTCTCTTCGTTGGAAATAATGGTGTGGTATTTAGACAACAAATCATTTTCCATAGACCTCAACTCTTTTGAAAGCCCCTCCTCTTGGATTTTATCTTGAAATTATTTTATTTCAGTTTTAATTTGAATTTTACTCTTGAAGATATCCCCAAAAATCTATTTGTTCCAAATTTTGATTTTAGCCTTTATAATATTGAGCTTTTTAGCTATTCTAAAAAGAGTCATTCCCTCGACCTCAAAACTCCACCAATCTGCAACACAAGCTTCCAGAGACGGATGGGATAACCACACTTTTTCAAATCTAAAAGGGAAATTTCTCTTTGCAGATAAAGAATTGGCAGTAAAAGAGATAGGGAAATGATCAGAACCAATCTTGATAACATACACCAAAGAACAACTATACTTAGATAACCACTCAGGAGTAATTAAGGTTTTGTCTAACTTAACTTGAATAAGATCAACTCTAGTTCTTCTATTAGTCCAGGTATAGTTAATCCCTTGGAGATCCACATCCATAAGAGCTTTGATCATTTATGAAATCCATAAGATCTTGTTTACCATCAAGCTGCAAGGGGAGGCATCCCATCTTCTCTTCCTCTTTAAGCGGAGCATTGAAATCTCCCATTATTATCCAGCGTTTATCAACAAAATTTAGTCTGTCTTCTGCAAGGCTTCTCCAATATTTATCTCTCCCAGTTTTGGTATTAGGTGCATAGACATTAGTGATAACCCAGACAAAGTTATCCTTGATATGCTCAAGCTGCATAGAGTTCCTATTAAATTCAAATATAATTTCCTTACCTTTAATGGTTTTTTGGTTCCAAAAAATCATTGTTCCTCCAGAGGCTCCCTCCGAACTAGGTCTTATAACTCCATTTTAAAAAAATATTCTAATCATTTCCACTTTATCTTTACACATCTTAGTTTCCTGAACAAGGACCACATCCAGTTTATGATCTCTTATAATATTACATAACACATCTTGCTTATGAGGGGCATTCAACCCTCTTATATTCCAAGAAATTATCTTCATGCTTTAACCGGGGATAGAGCTGACTCGATGGAGTTTTGTGTTCCATCAGCACAGTTCTTCCAACTTTCCTGTTCCCTCTAATGTTTTAGAGAAGGTCTCCCTTGCTTTTTATTTTGGCTTCCTACATCTGCCTTTTTCTTATTCTTGCTTGTAGTTGCGATACCTCCATTGGGTCCCTCCTTATTCAATTTTCCCTCTTTCGTACCAAGAATCCTAAGATTTCCTTCCAGGGCTTCCATTTCCACACTATGTGCTGGGGTTTTGTATTCAAACGGCTTTGGGCTTCCATTGGTTAATAGCAAAAGAGGCTCAAGATCAGAAATGTTAAAATCTTGTGCTTCATTGAAGTCTTCCTCAATTGCTTTTGTATAAGATGATGCAGACACATCATCATTGGAATTTTCCTTTACTTTCTTTTGGCTAATTGGCCCTCCCTCCTGGTCCTCTAGATCATTTTTTTTATTCACCTCTATACTTTGCTTATCTTCTTTAGTACTTTCTATTTGATTATTTGAACAGACACAAACAGGTTTTTCATTATTATTGTTCACATCCTTCTTCACCTCATTTTCTAACTCAATCACTTCCTGTAGCATCGTAAATTGTACGCACTTGCTAGGGTGGTACAATTTCACACCTAGTTTAGCACCCGCCTTAGTGCATTTTGCATTTTGCATTGCATTTTCCCTTTAGCACTTAATTAATTAAATTAATTAGGTCTAGGGTTCTATTTTATCATTTCATCATCATTAAGTTGGGCCCTTTTCATTAAAGTGTGCCCCTTTCATTTTATTCTTCCAATACATCATTTAATCAAAAACCCTAATTAGGTCCTATTTTGAACTTGGGGGCTTGATTTTGGGGGTCAAAACATCTCGAAATCAGCTGTAACTTCGGGATTCTCTCTAAAATCATCATATCTGACGGCCCTGAAAATTTGGTGAAAAGTTGTCGGGACCATGGCGCCCGGAGTGCAACATGGTCCTGGACATTTTTCCTGAAATTTTAGGAGCACGATCCAATCATAAAATAAAGCTTAACCCCAAGAAATTGGCGGGAGATTCAATCTCTAAGTCGGCCTAAAGTTGAAATTAAGACCTAGGGTTTCATATATAAGAGCTCTCTTTCTTCATTTGAAAGGATCCGATTTTTGTTTGGAGGACCTCATATGCAGCGAAAGAGAAGATCTTTGAAGACTTCAACAACATTCAACATCCTTCTATCAAGCATTCATCAATTTCATTCATCCATTTAGGGCTTGGAAGACATTGAAGAACAATAGGAGATTACCGACTGAAGATTGGCTTGTACTCCTCCCTTGAGGGTTGGGTATGATTTCATGTTGTTTTCATGTCTTTGCATAAGCTTCAATATATCCTTTATTCATGCTTTAGATCACTTTGCATCTTGATTTAGAGCATTTACATTATCATTTAGAAGCAATTAGGGTTTACTTTCTAGGTTGCTCTAGTTTGCTTTCTTGCATTTTAGGACCTTGCACACACACTAGGTCTGCACACACAATACATTTTACAATACAACTTGGCTATTCGTGGAGGTGGAAATCACTGAAGTGGGGGTTTGACTAAGGCAAAACCCTATATAGCCTCCCAAACACCTTTTCAGATATAAGTGCAGGTTTCGGGACTCGGACGACGCCGCAAGTTACAGATCCGGAAGAAGCAGACTGAGACCGACCTGCCCACCAAATTTCAGAGCAAAAGACCAGGACAGGGGCGTGGGGTGCCCTGGTCCTGCCAGGACAGGGGCGCTGGGCGCCCTGGTCCCTGGGACAGGGGCGCTGGGGGCCCTGGTCCTCCTGACAGACAACATTTTCAGCATTTTGACAGCTTTTCCAGGTTGCAAAACAGCAGTTTCCAGAGCAGTTTCAGGGGCAGAATCAGGACAGTGGCGCCCGCGCCCCCGTCCCAAACATTTTCAGTCAGATTTTAACTCCGAGTACACATTTGCATTCTTGTCTTGTCCTTGTGTTTATAGCTTTCCATTGTTTAAGTTCAATTCTGCAATCTTGTTATTAGTTCATACTTGCACTTTGGGGTTAGGGATTGAACTTGCATCATTTCATCTTTCAATTGCAACAAAGGAATAGAAATCCTAATCGGTAGCCCGTGGCTCTCTCTTCCACAAGAAGAAGTAGCCAATTGTGTGATACCTCTAGGCTCTTTCGTATTCCACAAGTGTGTGGTTGAAAGTGAGATTAGGGCATGTTTGCTTAGTGTCACTTTTTGTCCCACACACTTCCTTATTTGGATCACACTCTACTGGTGGGTCTTCTCTTTTCTCTTTCGTTTTCCATTTCTGCTTCACACTATAAAGTTTAGATGCCAATAGCTAACAAGATGAGAGGGGGGGTGAATCATACAAACTTAATCTTCCATAAAATCAACAGATTCAACCTCGGTAACTTATACTTCAGCAATATAACCAAAAACTCCTAAACATGTAAACTCATAAACACATAATCATCATAACACATATAACACCAGATTTAACGTGGAAACCCAAATAGGGAAAAACCACTGTGGGATTTTGGACCCACTAAGAAATATACTCTTCTAGAGTATGCTCGGTTAAAAGAAAATCCTGTTAAAGATTACAAACACATTGCTAGATGTGACCCGGTTAAGGGATTTCCCTCAGATCTGTTAGGATCTTCACTTTGTTAGAAGTGACCTTGTTAAAGGATTTCAAACACTCAACTAGAATGTTACCTTGCTAGAGGGTTTACAAATAAGACTGTTAAGTCCACTCGGTTAAGAGATTTTCTGTCACTTACAAAATAATAGTAATAAAAATATATCTGCAACTTCACATCTAAAATGCTTAATGAATATCCTTAATGAATATCAACAACCTCCTTCTATTGAAATGCCAACAATCTCCCCCTTTGGCATTGATGGAAAAACCAACAATTAAATGGTAATACCAACAAGATATTCAAATTGATTCGGATTCAGATTGTTGTTAGACTTCTCTTGTTATCCTTGAGTTGTTAAAATCTTCTGAAGTCTTCTCCCATTTTCATTAGGCTTCTAAGCTATTGTCTTGCATTTAGTCTTCTCCCCTTTGTAATCTTCTCCCCCTATCATTAGTCTTCTGTTATTTTCATCATTTAGGACTTTACCATTTAGTTAACCATTAAGTCTTCTCCCTCTTTGAGAACAATGCCAAAAAGTAAAAGAACTAAATCATGATTTCTTCCCCTGTGAAGTGATTTGCCTTGCTATGTATCATCTCATTCTCGGTCAGAGCAACTTGTCTCTATTCACTATTTCCTACACACCTTTAGAAAACCTTCTAAAGTGCATAAATCAACATCAATCCACACATAATATTCTGTAGATTCATCGAATTGATGCTTTCACCGAACTCTATCAGTGAGTAGAAGATAGGGGTAGGACCCCTAACTTGCTTCTGAGATATTCAAAAGTGTCCCTTGGTAGTGGCTTTGTGAAGATGTCTGCTAATTGCTCATTTGAACTGATATATTCTAGCACAACTTTCTTCTCTTGAACTTCTTCTCTGAGATAATGATACTTTATAGATATATGTTTTGTCTTAGAGTGCATTATCGGATTCTTTGAAATGTTAATGGCACTCGTATTATCATAGAATATAGTTACTGGCTCGATAACCTTTTCATTTATACCTTCCAACAGTTGTTTGATCCATGCTATATTTGTGCAACTAAATGCTGCAACAACATATTCAGTTTCAACTGTTGACTGTGAAATGCATCCTTGTTTCTTGCTAAGCCAACTTACTAGTCTTTCTCCTAAAAAGAAAGCTCCACCACTTGTGCTTTTCCTGTCATCTATGTTGCCTACCCAATCAACATCAGTATAAACTTTTAAATCAAAATCATTCCTCTTTTCATATACTAAGCCATAATCTTCAGTGCCTCTCAGGTATCTGAAAAATTCTCTTGATTGTTGTCATATGGGTTTCCTTGGGATCTGTAGAGAATCTTGCAACAATACCTATTGCATGTGCTATATCCGGTCTACTATGCACAACATATTGCAACTTTCCAATCATAGATCAGTAAAGTATCTCATCAATAGATGTAGATTCATCATTCTTTGATAGTTTACAGTTAGTAGTCATAGGAGTACTTACTGGTTTAGAATCCTCCATTCCAAATTTCTTCAAGATTTCCTTTATGTACTTGGATTGAGTAATGAAATCTCATCTTTCATTTGCAGTATCTATAAACCTATAAAATACTTTATCTCACTGATTAGTGACATCTCAAATTCTTTGCACATTTCATTACCAAAGTTTTTGCATAGAGAGTCATTATCACAAAAAATAATATCATCAACAAATATGGCTGAGATCAGTATTCCATTGTCCTTATCATTCTTCATGTACATATTGCTGTTTTCACTTGTCCTTATAAAACCAATCTTGATTAAGTAAGAGTGCAGTCTCTCATACCATGCTCTAGGTGCTTGTTTCAGACCATATAAAGCTTTGTTTAGTTTACATACCTGATTTTTACTCTTGTCTTCAACAAATCCTTCAAGTTGTTCAATGTAAACTTCTTCTTCTAGTATACCATTCAAAAATGCAAATTTAACATCCATTTGATATACCTTGAAATTTTTGAAAGTAGCATATGCCAACAATGTTCTTACTCCCTCAAGTCTAGCCACAGGTGCAAAAGTCTCACCATAATCTATTCCTTCTTCTTGAGCATAACCTTTGCAAACTAGTCTTGCTTTGTTGTGAATGACCTCACCTTTTTCATTTAGCTTGTTTCTGAAAATCCACTTTGTATCGATTACATTTTTGTCCTTTGGTCTTGGGATCAGTGTCCATGTGTCATTCTTCTTGATTTGATCAATCTCTTCTGTCATAGCATTTACCCAATCTTCATTGTTAAATGCCTCTTTTACTATTCTCGGTTCAAATTCAGATATCAGACATGCGTTTTGTCTCAGTTTGTTCCTTGTCATCACTGGATCATCCTTATCTCCAAATAATCTGACTTGATGCATGATGTCTTCTGACATATTTGGCTAATATAGGCTTGGTAGGCTCTGTATGATCTTCTTCATCACTCGGTAACTGGACATTATCTTCATTTTCTTCAGCAACTTTCTCGGTAGGACTTCTCGGTTGAACATAAACAAATTCTTCATAATCTTTTGGTTCTTTGGAATTTCCTTCATCATTTCTTTCTGCAAATTCATCAATTTTCACATTTGCACTTTCTACTATTTTGTTAGATGATTTGATCAGACATTTAAATGCTTTACTTTTAGAAGAATAACCAAGAAATGTTCCTTCTTCACTTTTTTGATCAAACTTTCCATTTTTGTCATCTTTGTGAACATAACATCTACTTCCAAAGATTTTAAAATAACTTACATTAGGTTTCTTGTCATACCAGATCTCATAAGGTGTCTTCATAGTTCCTTTCTTCAGTTGTACTCGGTTTAGGGTGTAAACCGCAGTGCTGATTGCTTCTCTCCAAAATGTTTGAGGTACCCTCTTTTCTATCATCAAGGTTCTGGCATAATCTACGATTGATCTGTTTCTTCTCTCAGCTATCCCATTTTGCTGAGGTGTTCTCGGTGCAGATACTTGCCTTTTTATACCATGACCATTGCAGAATAAGTTAAATTCATCAAAAGTGAACTCTCCTCTTCTATTAGATCTAAGACATTTCAGCTGTCTTCCTGTTTCATTTTCAACTCTTGCCTTGTACCATTTAAACATTTGAAAAGCTTTTGATTTTTCTTTTAAAAACATAACTGACATCATCCTTGAGTAATCATCCACAAATAATATGAAATATTTATCACCATAATAACTTTGAACTTTCATGGGACCACAAAGATTAGTGTGTACTAGATCTAAAATTCCTTTAGAAGTGTAAGACTTACTTGTAAATCTTGATCTTGTCATCTTACCCATCTGGCATCCTCGGCACATAACATTCTCAGGTTTTTCTAGACTTGGTAGACCTCTTACTCGGTGCTTCTTACTTATTTTGATCAGATTATCAAAATTTACATGACAAAACCTTTTATGCCATAACCAGGTATCATATATCTTAGCATAAAGACACTTGTTCCGAGTTGACTCAAGATGAAATGTATTACCTTTTGTTTGTGTCTCGGTAGCAGCTAACTTTCCATGCTTGTCATGAACTTTGACAATTCCTTTCTGAAATTCTATTCGGTATTCTGTATTGTTTAGTTGTGCTAAACTCAACAAACTGTATTTCAAACCTTCAACCCAGTATAAATCATCACATTTATTATTGTCAAGAAGTGTTATAGATCCTTTACCTTTCACCGGACATGGTGCATCATTACCAAATCTTACATAGCCTCCATCATAATCTTCTAATTTAACAAACTTGTGTTTATCACCTGTCATATGATGTGAACATCCACTATCTATGATCCAAGAATCATTATTATTTATGTGAGATATTAGGGCTTTTTCTTCATACCTTTCTTCATCAGATCCATCTTTAATAGCCACATAAACAACTTCCTCTGTATCCATTTCATCAGATTTGTCATCGTTGGATTCCTCATCAGCTACTAGGCATGTCTTTCTATCTCTTCTTCTGAAGTCTCGATGTCCTCTATATTGGTTGTCTTTCTACCTGTTATCTTGGTATTCTCTCTTTTCACTAGATTCTTTGTCAGGGCAGTTAGAAGCCATATGTCCTATTTTATCACAATTGAAACATTTTAAAGGTAGCTTCCCTTTATAATTACCTTTTCCTCTCGGTAACCTTCTGGCTAATAATGCTTCAAACTCTTCTTGCTTCTTGATTTCCTCATATAGTTTGTGCACTTCTTCCATGTTCTTGCGAAATCTTTCACTTGCTCCATTGTGATTCCCTTCAGGGTACTTACTCATTCTATCATTGTAATCATCAGATTCACTAATATGAAAAGAACTGAATGGAGATTCTACTTTATTTACCGAAGACCCACTGTTATCAAAATTACTTAACTCAAATGCATGTAGCTTACCAATAGTAGCATCCAAAGAAACTGGCATGTTAGGTACAGACCTCAATTCATTGATTACAGAGACTCAAATAGCATAAGCAGGTAGAAGGGTTCTCAACAACTTACTTGTTACATCATTTTCTTCAATAGTTCCTCCTGCTCCTTTGATTTGATTGACAATCTCCTTTAGCCTTGTACTGTATTTGGTTATGTTCTCACCTTCATTCATTCTCATGGATTCAAGTTGTCCTCTTAGACTATCTACTTTTTCTCTTTGAACATGTTCATCACCGCCATACACAGATATGAGCTTAGTCCACATTACTTTTGCATCATTACAACCTTCTAGATCATTAAACTCTGAGTCAGTCAATGCTGATGTTATTTCAATCATAGCTTGAATATGTTCTTGCTTTGCCTTTATCTCTTCCAAGGTCATCGGGTTGGTGCTTGGTGGTATGTAATCATTCTCTAAATAATATGTTGCATATTCTCCAATTCCTGATAAATGTAGCTTCATCCTTTTCTGCCATGTGGAGAAACTTGACTTGTTCAGCTTTGGTGTATCCCTTTTATACATCTTCGGATCTTTGCCTCAAGTACCTTTAAACTTTTCTTCCGGAGTCCAAAGCTCTGATACCAATTGTAAAGTTTAGATGCCAATAGCTAACAAGATGAGAGGGGGGGGGGGGGGGGGCGGGGTGAATCATACAACCTTAATCTTCCATAAAATCAACAGATTCAACCTTGGTAACTTATACTTTAGCAATATAACCAAAAATCCCTAAACATGCAAACTCATAAACAAATAATCATCGTAACACATATAACACCAGATTTAACATGGAAACCCAAATAGGGAAAAACCACTGTGGGATTTTAGATCCACTAAGAAATATACTCTTCTAGAGTATGCTCGGTTAAAAGCAAATCCTGTTAAAGATTACAAACACATTGCTAGATGTGACCCGGTTAAGGGATTTCCCTCAGATCTGTTAGGATCTTCACTTTGTTAGAAGTGACCTTGTTAAAGGATTTCAAACACTCAACTAGAATGTTACCTTGCTAGAGGTTTTACAAATAAGACTGTTAAGTCCACTCGGTTAAGAGATTTTCTGTCACTTACAAAATAACAGTAATAAAAATATATCTGCAACTTCACATCTAAAATGTTAAAGCAGATTCTTATTCACTCAAAACAATCTTGTCATAGGACTTATCTTGTCCCTCTGCTAGGCTCCGTACTCTGTTATTCAAATAGGTCTTCAAGCTTCTGTGTTGGTAATCACTATGTAGCATCCCTGTGCTTTTACACTTGCCCGTGTGCATTGTTCATCAACAATTTCTTATTTATAAACAATTGCTAACCGCTTAATCTCCTTGGTCACATTTCCCATGATCAATCTTAGTCGTCAGATCTTCAATCTTGACTAGGTTCAATGTATCCTTCAATCTGAAAATGTTTTACCTCACCTTGGAACTTACATACCTTCCTAGGAACTTGTGCAAGGTTATTGTGGTTCAATTTGCACTGTAGATCTTCCTCCTGATTTTCCATTGCCGTAGATCCTTAACAAACTTCATGTGTGGCATACCAATCATTTATTCATCTCCAACTCATTAGCATCCTTCATTAAATAATGCTTTTATCCATCCAATGCGATCTATCATAACTCGGTTGCAACTCGGTAAATACTAAACTTTACTCGGTAGACATTCCACCTTCATTAACCGATATCGATAACCTTAGGGTTTACCGACTAGGTTCTTTGCTCGGTGACATAGTATAGTATTAACTCAGTAATAGTTGCCCATTGAATAACTTATTTCTCCCCTTATTCATCACATTCTTTCTGTGTCTTTTACCGATATCTTAATTCTCTTCAAATCAATCTTCTCAAGATATGGAAACATTATACTAAATCAGAAAATCAATTTCTTGACATCAATGACAAAATAATGTTATAAAGATAGTTATCATCCTTTTTAAGTTATATCAAATAATCTTCAACAACCTTCTCAATATCCTTAATGAATATCAACAATCTCCTTCTATTGAAATGCCAACACACACTGCTATCATTCTTGCTATTCTTACCCTTCTTAAGCGGACAAGATTTTACCCAATGGCCCAATTTTTTCAAGTGAAAGCAAGCAAACGGGAGTGATTCATATTCAATCGCTTGGGTCCATTTCCCTAATTTAGATATAATCTCAATAGATTGGGGCATGTCCGTCATTTGATTAACATTAACATAGATGCGGGCAAAAACTAACCTTGATTTAGCTACAATCATTGGGTTGATCAAGAGAAGTTCTCCAAAAGAACTCGCTATCCCCTTGAAGACTTCCTCATTCTAGAACTCCAGCGGAAGGCCTGGGAGGCGCGTCCACATAGGCGCTGACACAAAAAATGACTCGTTGAGAGAAATGTTTGGAGCTCGTTTCTATAGAGCCAAAGTTGACTTGCCAAACATCCATGGGCCTTCACATAGATCTTTATTCACGTCTTCTTCAGAGTTAAAAGAAAAGGAAAAAAAACCCCTAGGCAACGCCGCCACATCCACTTGACCCTTGAGAACCCATTTCCTCCTTATAAAATTCCTTACAACATCAATGTTAGGCTTAAAACCAACAAATCATCCAACTAATTTCATAGCTAAACTAGAGACAGTAAGATCTACCAGCTTATTTGGAACAGAGATAGCAACGACCCATGTTATTGGATCAGAAATATTTTTAACTTTCGATAGCCCTGTTTTTACCAGCGGCTTCACTCCAAAAAGCGAAGACCATTTTTTTTCCTTACCTCTATCGTGTGGGTCCCTGGTTTTGGAATCTTTTTCTTCCACTGATTTGACTGTCTCCTTGTCCTCTTCTATACCTTGGGATGCCTAGAAGCCAGCCTGATTGTCAGTTCCACCCCCAAACAAACTGTCATCCCCAGGGAATCCTATTCCCAGATTTGAAATTTGGGATTCCCACTCACCGCTCTCCTTCCCACTTCGCACCCATTTTTTGTGTAAATATGAAATTTAGATGAGAGTTATGAAAGAAGAACTAGATCAGATTGAAAATAATAACATTTGGGAACTTGTTCCTAGACCTAAGGATAAGAATGTTATTGGTACTAAATGGGTATTGAGAAACAAATTGAATGAAGCTGGTGAAGTTGTTAGAAATAAAGCTAGACTGGTCTGCAAAGGATACTCACAACAAGAAGGGATTGATTATGAGGAGACTTTTTCTCTGGTTTCTAGACTTGAAGTTATTAGGTTGTTGCTTGCTTATGCTGCTTATAAACATTTCAAGGTATATTAGATGGATGTCATATCTACCTTTTTGAACGGTGATCTTCAGGAAGAAGTTTACATTGAGAAACCTGATGGATTTTCATTATTAGATGATGGAAACATGGTTTGTAAGTTCAAGAAATCTCTTTATGGATTGAAACAATCTCCTAGAGCTTGGTATGCTAGACTAGATAAATATTTGGTGAAATTAGGATTTTGTAAAGGTGTTGTTGATAGTAATTTTTACTTTAAGATAGAAAATGATAACATCCTGATTGTTGAAGTCTTTGTTGATGATATAATCTTTGGTGGTGATGATAACTTGAGCATGAGGTTGGCCGGTAATATGCATAAGGAATTTCATATGTCTATGATTGGTGAGATGAAATTTTTCTTAGGTTTGCAGATTGCACAGACTGGAAAATGTATATTCATATCTCAAACTAAGTATGTGAAGGAATTGCTAAAGAAGTTTGGATTAGATGATTCCAAACCATTTGGAACTCCTATGGTGACTGGTTGTAAATTATCTAAGAATGATGAATCTCCTAAAGCTAATTAGAGTTTGTACACATCTATGGTTGATGTACTGTTATATCTTACTCAAACTAGGCTGAACATTATGCATTTTGTGTGCATGGCTACTAGATATCAAGCTGATCCTAAAGAGAGTCATGTCACTATTGTGAAGAGGATATTCAAATACTTGAAGGGAACTGTGGACTATGGATTATGGTGTCCTAGGAATGATGATTTTATTCTATGTGCCTATACTGATGCCAATTGGGCTAGTGATATTGATGACCAAAAGAGCACTACTGGTGGAGCATTCTTTTTGGGTAAGAAGTTGGTTTCATGGGCTATCAAGAAACAAGATTCAGTGTCTCTATCTATTGTTGAAGTTGAGTACATTGTTGATGCTATTAATTGGACTCAGGTAGTTTGGATGAAGCAAATGTTGAAGGATATCAAAATTATTTATGATCAACCTACTGTTATATATTATGATAATTCTAGTGTTATTAACATGTCAAAGAATCTGATACAACATTCAAAGACTAAACATGTGTTAATCAAATATCATTACCTGAGAGACCAAGTCAGTGAAGAGAAGGTGAATCTGGAGTATGTATCTACAAAGGAACAAATAGATAATATTTTCACTAAGCCTCTACCTGCAGATACATTTGTCTACTTGAGAGACAAATTAGGGTTATCTACCCCTCCTGATAAGAACTAGATTCATTGAGTTGCATCAATCTGGTGGATTTCAGAGGCTTATCTTTTTAACCGGATTGGTGACTTAGTGTTGCTCCTCTGGTGGAGTAGTTTGTTGATCTGGTTATGTATTTCTAAAAGAGAGATTCATGTTTCTATCCTTGGGGAGAGAGTGTTTGGTTATCTATTTTAGAGCTTTGGCATTGCTATCAAAAGGGGAGAGAGATCATGTGAACAACTGCTCTATGTGTCTTGATCTTAGGGGGAGTTTGTTGGAGATATCTTCTTTCCTTTCTTTGCAATAATTGTTTTTCACATTCATATGTTGCCATAAATGCCAAAGGGGGAGATTTTTGGATATTATTGGTCATTTTTTCTACTAGGATATATTGTTGTCATTGATGTCAACATATTCCTATGATTTTCTTCGGTGATTGCAGATTGGGAATATTTTCTGATCCGATTTGTAGTGTTGGTTTGCTGATCACTATTTTGCATAGTTCGGTATATCCTCTGGTATATTCTAGTGTGATAAGATCTTGTGCTAATATTTTGGGATATTGTTTGGGATGGTCTTGTGTATCTTCATTTTAGATGGATCATGATTTGGTGCTCTGCAAGTTATCTTTATTTGTGATAGTTGTTGATTGGTTGTGTTCTTGAGCTTTTAGATGTTGATCATTAAATATTTGAAGAGTGGTGTTGGTGGAATTGTTCCAGATGATTCTAACATGCTGGCTGGTGTTTCTTAGTCATGTCCTATTTTTTTGGTGATTTGCATTGATTGTTGTGCAATTTTTTGGTGGTTTCTATCAACCAATGATGATTTTCGTGTTATGTGGTTTTTATGGTGGTGTAGTGTGTTGTAGTTGATCTTGGCATGATTTTTGGTGAGGTTGTGCATTTGAGAATTTATTTAGGACCATGTTATTCTATGTAAACCATTATATTGGTTTGGTGGTTGATCTTTGTATCGTGTAATAGAATTTTGTAATTGAGGGTTGAGGGTTTAGCCGACCTTGTTATCAAGGTTGATGAATTGTATATATAGGTGATATAGTCATGTAATTTGGGTGTCATTGATGTGTCTGCATTATTAGAGAGAGATTTGTGTGTGAACAAGTGATTTATCCTTCGGTGTTGCATTTGAGGTGAGATTGGTGTTGTAGGGCAGACATTTGTGCTTAACCGTAACTATAACTAGGCATTTGGAGATGCCATTCTTTCAGTTCATTTCTTTTAGATTGTAGTTTGAATCTTATTGTAAGTTAGTGAGACTTCCTTGAGGGTTGTAGCCTTATGGGCCATTATGTCTGAGTAGTGAGCTCTAGGAAGTGTGCTTGAATGCATGCGTATTCCCCATAATAACATTTTCACATACTACTACAGAGTATTATCTTACTATGGGTAGGTTCCCATCGTGGTTTTTCCCTTAACCGGGTTTTCCACATCAAAATCTTGGTGTTGTGTGTTGTGTTGTTAATTTGCTTATCTATCTTATTGTTGTAGCTTATCATATTTATTTTTGGTGGTTAGGTTTGTGTATCTAGTGAAGACTGATTCACTCCCCCCTCTCAATCTTCCTTCTTGATTGCTGCTAACACAATCATCATGGTAACGTAGGGTTGCATATGCTTCTTTTAACTCTTTTTCTGCTTACCCGCAGAGTGTTCACAACAATAAATTGTTACTTTGGAGGAGTACAGGATTGATCTATTGTCTGCCTCTTTTCCTCCGCATACCCACACAATAATTGTAAGGAAGATAGAAAGAACTGTAGGAGAATAGATGATGCACATAAAGCACAATTTTGACCATAAGGAAAGTGTTATGACACCATATACTTTTTAAATGTAATGGACCAAGGTTAGGCCATGGAAAGAAATATATTAATCTGCAATAACCCACTTATGATTTCATGATGGGGCCAGTTTTGGAATGAAGTAGAACCCATAAATCAACAACTTAAGCTATGGGTGACCGAAATAAAAGGTCACTTATGAAAAGAAACATGCCCACAAAAGGGATGTGTGAAGTCTTACTAGGACACAATTTCATTTTTTTCCATAATCCCCAAATTTCAGGAAAATTTTGAATGTGCCAACAAGTTCCACTTTGACTAGTAAGGCAACTCAAGGATGCATTTTTCACAACTTTTTTTTTACAATCTTATCTCTTGGAGAAACTACATAGGGTGATCTCATAATAGCGGGTTACAGTTTTTGGTACATCCTGTTTTTTGCTAAAATCATACATTTTTTAGAAATATAATGATTTAAGATTTAAGAGGTCCCATTTGAAGTAATTAATTGAGGAGAGTTAGATCAAAGGATTTTTGTGATGAATACTAAGAAGGGGAGGGGGGGGGGGGGGGTGAATTAGTATACCCAAAAACCTTACCAAACACTTAAGTAGTTTTATTGCAGACTAGTATAGCCCTTTAAACAGTAAATCAATTAATACACAAACAAGACAAATAGAAAATAAAGCATTCACCCATAATAACACAATCACCATAACACAAGATATTTTGACATGGAAACCCAAATGGGAAAATCCATGGTGAGTAAAACTCACAAGTCTACTATCTGCAGAATAGCAACCAGATTGGTTAAGGTTAGACCGGTTAAGGCCTTACAATGTTCTTCACCAGAATAGATCCTATTAGGAATCCTAATCTCTGTTAGGAGATAAGTCCTGTTAAAGACTACCTTGTAAAAGGATTTTAGATCCACAACTATGAACCACCTTGTTAGAGGATTTAGAATAGGCTTAACTAAGCCTACCCGATTAAGCGTTTCTAACTTGTTGAAGAGATTAGTAATCAACAAGTGATCTAGAAAGTAGCACAAAATGCTTAGTTAGATCCTTGATTGTGCTCTGTTAATGCATTGTAGCATTACTTCAGTCTTCTATCCTTCGCACGT
This sequence comes from Cryptomeria japonica, assembly GCF_030272615.1. Taxonomy (NCBI): domain Eukaryota; kingdom Viridiplantae; phylum Streptophyta; class Pinopsida; order Cupressales; family Cupressaceae; genus Cryptomeria; species Cryptomeria japonica. The sequence goes on along the minus strand of NC_081411.1, from coordinate 465,804,477 downwards.
TTAATCTCTATCACAAGATACTTTTTGCAAAGACCTAATCTCCTTACGCAATAGACCACAAAGCCCTAGACATGATGTCCTCATATAGGAATCTGATTTCATGTCATTCCAATGAGATTAGATTACAATTTCCTAGGTACAATGTATCTAGACACAATTTGTAACCCAACACAAAATCACCGCATCAGTGTTGGTGGATGATAACTCATCACACTTTACAAGTTTGTCGGTTAACAAAACAAAGTGCACCGATTACTGGTTTACAAACAAAGGCTGGTAAACTGGAACACAGTGTTCCGATCTTAAAAAGATTGGCTACCGCTTGGGGTCCCCGTACCACTTGTCGTCCTCGTACCGCTTGAGGTCCTTGGTCATGCTTTGACTGGTAAGCTCCTTCTACAAACATCGATAGTTTTCTACAAACAAAGACTTTGCATACATTAGCATATAATACCGGTTTGAACAATACATCACATACTACTGGTTGAGAATAACTTATACAACAAATAAGTGTATGTCCATCAATGACAATCACAACTGAGTACTGATAGTATTCTTTTTCTCTTGTTCTCAGGTACTAGTTGCTCTTTTGATGCATCAATCTTGGTTTCAGAGGATTCACCTTCCTCATATGTAGAGAAACCAAGTCTAGTGGTATCCATTGATGGCTTCATTGATTCCAGCTTTTGTTCCAATTTTGTAGCGCTCTAGTTGAACTTTGCAAGTATCTCCTTTGTCTCAGCAAGTTCTTTGGAAAGAGCTTCATTGGTCTTCATTAGGGTTTCATTCTGAGAAATGGTTGCACTGCTTGCATTTCTTCTTTCTCTTCCTTACCCTCTCATAGATAAGCGGTAATGGTACCAATTTCTTGATTCAACTTAAAGATCTCGTGCTCCTTTTCCTTCACTAGATCCTCAACTTTTCTTTGGTTTTCTAGTTCCTGACTCATCCTAATGGTCAGTCCTTCTAGCTCCCTCCTCAGATTAGTTTTGGACTCATTCAGTTTCTCCACTTCTTCGACTAGGGCATCCATGTCTGCTTCATCAAAAGAGTTGTTTTCAATAATTTCCAACATTTGCTCACCAAGTTCTCTTCTTTTGGCTAAAGAGGCTTTATACCTGACCTTAAAGTTCATCATAGGCTCTCTCATATTTAGCCAGATGGTGAGTGATTTCCCTCATCCTATATTCCCTGATATCTCCTTTCAAGTGGTTAGACTTAAAGAAAGGTTGGATGTGATACCAATTGATGAATACTAAGAGGGGGGTGAATTAGTATACCCAAAAACCTTACGAAACACTTAAGCAGTTTTATTGCAAACCAATATAGCCCTTTAAACAATAAACCAATTAATACACAAACAAGCCAAATAGAAATAAAGTATTCACCCACAATAACACAATCACCATAACACAAGATATTTTGACATGGAAACCCAAATGGGAAAAACCACGGTGAGTAAAACTCAGAAATCTATCTGCAGAATAACAACTAGACCAGTTAAGGTCAGACTGGTTAAGGCCTTACAATGTTCTTCACCAGAACAGATCCTATTAGGAATCCTGATCTCTGTTAGTAGATAGTCTTGTTAAAGACTACCTTGTTAAAGGATTTCAGATCCACAACTATGAACCACCTTGTTAGAGAATTTAGAATAGGCTTAACTGAGCCTACCCGGTTAAGGGTTTTTAACTTGTCGAAGAGATTAGTAATCAACAAGTGAGTGATCTAGAAAGTAGCACAAAATGCTTAGTTAGATCCTTGATTGCGCTCTATTATTGCATTGCAACATTACTTCAATCTTCTATCCTTCGCATGTTCAATCTCCATCGCAAGATACTTTTTGCAAAGACCTAATCTCATTACGCAACAGACCACAAAACCCTAGACATGATGTCCTCATATAGGAATTTGATTTCATGTTGGTCCAATGAGATTAGACTATAATTTCCTAGGTACAATGCATCTAGACACAATTTGTAACATGACATAGAATCACCGTATTGGTGTCGGTGGATGATAACTCATCATACTTTACAATTTTGTCGGTTAACAAAACAAAGCGTACCGATTACTGGTTTACAAACAAAGACTGGTAAACTGGAACATAGTGTTCCGATCTTAAAAAGATTGGTTACCGCTTGGGGTCCTCGTACCGCTTGATGTCCTCATACTGCTTGAGGTCCTTGGTCATTCTTTGACTGGTAAGCTCCTTTTGCAAACACAGATATTCTTCTACAAATAAAGACTCTGCATACATTGGCATATAATACCGGTTTGAACAATACATCACATACTACCGGTTGAGAATAACTTATACAACAAATAAGTGTGTGTCCATGAATGGAAATCACAACTAAGTACAAATATCATCAAAATGCCAACATTTAGATCAAAATTTCTTGGATAGAACCTTTCTACTTCTAAATCATACCTACAATGGAGTCTCCTTCACACCTATCAAAATTTTGATAAAAAACCACTTTTACATTATCTTTTGGGGGGTCAAATGAATTTGTTTAGAAATTTTGTTTTTTTAAGTATTTAGTCCTTATTATAAGCTTTACAAATAATATAATTTTCCATATATTTAATTTCATTAATATATTTATGTTTTATTTCTTGTGAATGTAGGTTTTTCATCGAGCGTTAAGGATTGTGTTTCACACGTGGAAAATTTGAAAAATAGACAAATATTTGTTGTAAAAAACATATTTTCCCTAGGTATTGATATCCTCATTTCGACACAAAAAGAAGAATTTAATTCAAATGCATACAAATAAAGTTATGTATTATGGAATACACCTCTATCCAAATTACACTAATTTTCTTAAAAAGTTAACCAAAAAAAATATATGTATCAAAAAATTATGAAAAAATATCCTTTCACTAGATATTGGTGTGACAAATCTATATTTTTAAAATTAGAATTTCCTTCTTTCTATAAAAAAAGTTATGCATTACCAAGTAAATATCGCTTCTGAAAAATGTTGATTACTATAAATATTGAGCAATTAAAAGTTACATAACAGTATGGACAATTAATTTTTAATTATTATTTTTTAAATATATTTAGAATCTATATGAAAAATCTCACAAATTAGTAGTTTACTTCATCTTCAAATTCTTAATGGTCTAGCTACTATAGGTTTTAGAAAGTAAAGATTTGATGTAAAATACTAATTCTAGTGTCAAAGTTGGCCAAAAAGTGTAACCTAGTATTATGGGATCACCCCATATCAACATATGATTATGCATATCCACATGCAAAGTTAATCCATCTATGTATGAAGAATGCAATGAAATCTTATTTTTCCATTGGCGATAAAGATTTGGAAAGTGTATGTTCTTAGGATTCTCTGGTGTGCTCAAGTTCATGTTTTATGTCTTCTCAATAAGAATTTACAATCTCTCTTCATTTATGGGGATTGTTTCAAGCCTTCCATCCTCAAGCACCTTAAATAGATTTTCACCTTTAGATATGTCCTTTATTTTTACTTTTTCCTCATCTAAAAGTGCTTTTTATTTTTCACTAGAAGACCCATTTTTAATTTTATTTTTTTTGCAAATGAAAGTATTGACATGTAGCATCAAGGTCTATGGTAAATCCTATTTTATGATACTAAAAGGGTATACCATCTCGAAGTCCCATAAACATGATGATAGCTTTGTCATTTTTGAACAAATCCAAACTTGAAGGTCCTTGTTGGTCCCAGTCAATAAGGTCTGAGTGAACTAAAGGGGGGTTATCATTGATTTGTACAAAGGCTATGGATAATGAGGTTAAAGTAAAGATAAATGAGTTGTCGAGATATCAAAATGAATTAATCTAGGCATGGTCAACTGTGTTTATCTTCACAAGAAGCATCAGATCCCCATTATCATTAATGAGAGTCTGCCTTAGTATCCTCATCAAAACCTTGACATTATTATAAGCATTAACATCCTCACTAGAAAGTAACTTATAACTAGGGCCAATCAATACCAGTGGTCCACAACCAAGCACTTTATTCTTACACAATTGTTTAAGTTGGATAGGCTCCTTAATATCTTATTTTTTAGGTCCTAAACCATTGTTACCATCATATCCCTTTCATTCCATGACAATAATTCCCTTTCCATATTTCTCAATAAGTATTTTGACTGGTTCTTGATCTTCTTCATCTTTAAAAGGTCATTGAAATATGTGTCCTTCAATATCTTCCTTTCTTAGATCACCCCATTTTGTGAAGGCAGTAGGCTTGCATTGCACAATAACCTTAGGAATTGGTTTTATTGGTTGAGATTTCCCATAAGATTTATGTGATGGTAATAATTTCCCAACATAAAAAGACTTGTATCATGGACTTGGACCTTGATCTTAAAATTGGAAGTAGAAACAATAGAGGCTTTGTAAAATAAATGTGGATCAATGTTGGAAAAGGATGAGGAAGATGAAGCTTCAGTATTGATATGAACTTGGTATGCAAGTGTCCCTGTTAGGTTATTGCAATACTAAAAGGGATCAAGATCGCCACGAATTGTGATTTCAATTCCATTGAAGGAAAACTTGAGATATTGATGGAAAGTGGAAGGTATAATTTTCATGGCATAGATCCAACAACAACCAAGGACGAGGTTATATCCAAGATCAAGGCCCAAAACTTAAGATGATGTCTCATGTATCACATGACCAATTCAAATATGAAGAATAATTGCACCTTTGGAAGGACATCCAACATAACAATTCTATTTCTGACATCAATAACATCCTTGGAATATCCTAATATCTTTGCCAATTTTATTGTGTAAATGACCTTATGTTTATCTATGAAGACTTCCAAATACAGGGGATCATTATGGAGTGTTTTATGAGAGTGAATGTCTTTTCCAATGAATGTGATGCTATGTCTGGTGGGGATGTGTCCGACCATGGCCTAGAATTGATTGACATTTATGTCAGAAGGTACTGGTGCATCCTGAAGTGATTTGTATAGGACAACTTTGTGTGTAAGAGATATGCATAGAAGCTCAAGCATAGATATTTGTTTTGGAGTCTTTCCCAAATGGTCTAGGAGGTTATTTTTTATGACCAATTTTGGTGACCCATTTTTAGTACCCATTTTATGACCCATTTTGAGTACCCATTTTGAGCACCCATTTTAATGACCATTTTTAGTACCAATTTTGATGACCCATTTTGATGACCCACTTTTATGACCTATTTTTATGACCCATATTTAGTACCCATTTTTATGATCCATTTTTAGTACCCATTTTTATGACCCATTTTTAGTACTCATTTTTATGACCTGTTTTGATGACCCAATTTTAGTACCCATTTTGATGATTGATTTTTATAACCCATTTTTAGTACCCATTTATATGACCTATTTTGAGTACCCATTTTTATGACCTATTTTTATTACCCATTTTGATGACCCATTTTTAGTACCCATTTTTATGACCTATGTTTAGTACCCATTTTTATGAACCATTTTTAGTATCCATTTTATGGCCTATTTTTAGTACCCATTGTGATGACACATTTTTATGACCCATTGATGACCCATTTTTAATACCCATTTTGATAATCCATTTTAGTAACCATTTTTATGATATTTTAATAATCATTTTTATAACCCATTTTTATGAAACATTTTTAGTAACTATTTTGATGACCCATTTTGAGTACCCATTTTTTAACCCATTTTTAGTACCCATTTATATGACTTATTTTTATGACCCATGTTTAGTACCTATTTTAAGACCCATTTTAGTACCCATTTTGATGACCCATTTTTAGTACCCATTTTTATGACCCATTTTGAGTACCCATTTTTAGTACTCATTTTGAGTGCCCATCTTGATAACCCACTTTCAATACCCATTTTTAGTGCCCATCTTTAGTACTCAAATGTTCTAATTTGTTGTTGACCTATTGTTGGTTAACACATTTATCACCTAACTATATATTCGCACACCCACAAAGGTGACAGATGTAACCATAATTGAACCAGTCTGAACAAACTATCTACTGACTGACTCTCTTCTTAGTTTACAAGGTGGCAGCTACCTTCAAATGATATTTAATGAATAAAGAATTAAATGTAATGATTTTAACTAGAAAGAAAATAAGGAAAGAGATTTTAACCAGAAAGCTTTGTAAAGGCGTGCATAAAATACAAACACTTTTTAGATTTTTCAAGATTTTGTATCAACTAGATCACCACAAAATATCATTCATAGATAATATTTGCAACAATAGAAAATTGAAACTATTCAACATCTCAAATATAAATGCACCCACTAATAACCATTCAAAAGAACAAAAAGCATTCACACACCACAATTCAAAGATTATGAATATCTAAAGCCACCAACGATTTTTCTATATTCAAAACAGTAAACATAAATATGCTTAAAGAAGTTTCGTTCTTAAGAGAAAAACAAAGTTTTCCCCAAAGATCTTGAAATAAAACTAAGTCCAACTATTTAAAACATTTAGAGAAACGGTTTCTTGAAGACAACCGTTAATTTAAAAAAAGTCTTTTAGGCTTCCCAAGCAATGATCAAGAAAAACAATAAAACAGTATAATTATGAAATTGCCCCTGCCTATTCATCTTCTGGTTCATTATCGCCAACAATCTCCACTTCCTATTCAGCACTTGTCACTTCCTAGGCCTTAATCCTTTGTTTGTACTCAAGATACATGTTCATGATCGGCTCCAAGCCCAGGTCCTTTGGTACTAATGTGATGCGCAATCTTGTTCTCCATTTTGAAATCAACTTGTTAGTAGTGGCAATGTTTTTGTGCATTTCATCCATCTCGGACTCAAAGGAAGTGGTATGCATATGCAAGTGACACAATCCCTTAAAAGATTCCAAGAAAATATTTTGAGGATCTCTAATGCTTTTCTGATAATTATCCTTGAATTGGCCCATCATTTCACCAAGTTCTCCTATATTTTCTTCAAAGCTGTCTATAAGGTCAACATCCAGAGCATCAAGATTATTCTTTATTTTCAACATATCATTCAAGTAGCATTTTAGGGAATCATCAATGTCACTAATATAATCACAATAGATACCTTGTTTCCACTTCAAAGCTTCCCTCCAGATAAGATCAAATTCCTTAGGATGTTCTACTAATTTTTTGGCCATTAGAATGGGAAGGTTCAACATCGTGAGATCTATGACCTCCTTTGAAAGCACAAATATGCTCAAATGTTCTTTCCTGATTTGTAGCTCGACTAATAATTGTTTTATTTTATTCCAAATGTTCACATACAACACTCTGAACTTAGTGATGTAACTGACACCAATTCTATACATTTCATCTATCCATTAAGTGATAGCTTTAGCATACCCTAGATTACCTTTGATATTTTTCACAGTATCTGGATCAAGTCCCTGCACATGTGAGTTTGAAGCCTCCCTAGTAGCAAGATTTATAATAGATGAAATAAAACCCTTCAATGACTGCACCTGGGATTGTAGCTCTAGGTTCTTTTTCTTCTATTCTTGAGCCCTCTTATTCAATGCATGGACTAAAAAGTTAGCATGGTAGACATCCCCTTCTAAAGTAGAAGGCCCCATATCCACATGACTGATCTTATAATCCTTTTCTTTTATGTCACTTGTGATCATATCTTTAATAGGATCAATAATCTCTAGGAACTGCTGACCAGATATAGGATCAGAAATGATCTGAGACATTCGCTTGGCCTTTTTAGGCTTGTGAGAACTTTATAGCAACAATGCAACTATATCTATCTCATTGGAAATAGGGGTGGACACTTTTCTTTTCTTCTGTACCTCTATCTTTAGCCATGTTGGAGAGGTTGTTTCAAGTCTTGACTCTTTATTAATAGTGCTAGGGGTATTTTGCACAGGAGAGGAGGGAATTTCAAGCGAATCAGAGAAATAATGATCATCAATTTTTGTTGATAAATACCTTCAGAATCAACAAGAGGTGATTTCCTTTTGGGTGGCATGATTTTGTCATCCCGCTCACAAGTTAATTTTAGTCTAGTAGTGGCTTCTTCAGGTTTCTCCCCATCGCCACCTAATTGAGAACTTTAGGGTGGTAACCTATCTGTAGACTTGGCTATTGATTCTGGAACAAGGGAAGAGGAAACTGCTCCTTTCTCTCTATGGGATGACAACCTTTGGCTTTGTGAGGAGCTGACATATTATTTCCACTTGCCATTCAACTAGTCAGATGTCCTTCTCAACACTCGAGTAGTGTGAACCATTAGGTTTGAGACCTCTTCTTTGTACTAGTCAACTTCTGTAGGGACTGCATTGGCAAAAGTATGATACTCTGGTTCAAAAATAACCTTATCTTCAATCACATCATCAAGAACAATAAAAGAAACACCAAGAGTATGAATTTTCTGCAAATAAATTCTCATGAAACCTCTTTTAAACACTTCAACATCATCTAAACAATCTTCCCAAAATTCCTCAAGCCTAGGTCGATGCATTTAACCTTTGGCTCCATACAAATGGAATTTCACATATCCCATGTAGAAACTACTTCTAGCTGGTAGGGATAGAAATTGAAATTTCTCTAGGATTGTTCCCACAACCTTAACAACACCATTTGTTTAACAAGAGAAATGAGATGTGGACAATGTGAAGGAATATCCTTTCTTTCCCATGTTTAGGTATTTAACATTTACCATAGCTATCTGGAGGAAAAATTTCAGAAACATAATATAATCAAATGAGAACCGAGGCAATTTCAGCGAGGTCTTCTCAAAATCCCCAATTTTGATGCAGGAGCATCCTCGGTCTATGAGCAATCTTGCATCAACCAAAAATATTTCCTTTTAGTGTTTTAGTTTATGTGTTCTTCTGGTAGCTGGTTGATTTTCATTGCGGATCAGATTTTTGGTTTCCAAGCGTGTTCTTATGTTTAAATCCATATTCTTAGTCCATTTGGGTTATTTACCAGTGAGACATGGCTTCTGGTTTGACTGTTATGGTTCTCAGAGCAGTTTTTGAGATTAACGACCAATTATTGATTTCTTCTCATGCGGAGCAATCTCTTGGCGTGTGGATCTATTTGGGGTCTTTCTCGATGATCCTAAGTTCTTGGTCGACCTTCCTATTGATCCACACTTATTGGTTGTTCTTTTCTAGAGGAATTTCCTTTCATTCTTGGAGCTGACCTATTTACATGTTTCATTTTCTTGTCTTGGTAAATGTAATATTTTGTGGCTGACCTGGATATGTTCTGGAGGGTATAGATATTTTTATATGAGATCTTTAGTAGGAAGTTAGAGGTTTATGAGTTCCTAGTTACGAAATTGATAATTCAGAGATATCTCAGAGATCCAAATGGATTGTATTCTGTCTTGCATGTAACTGGTTGGTTACTGGTTGTATTCTAGCTTGTTAGCCTGCATGTAATTGGTGATTACCAGATGATCTATGATGAACATATGATGATGCAAAAATCTGATTTTGTTATTTTTCAATGTGTTGTTGTTGCTTCCGTTGTATTACTCTTGCTTCATGATCTGATATGTTCTTTTTGAGGACTCGCCAAATTATGGTTGCACCAAATTCTAAGGTATGTGAACTTATCAAATTGGGTGTAGAAAATTCTAAATTTCATCACAAAGGTAGCAGAGTCATGGGAAATCCATAGACTGGGTTTCTTTCTACTTTTCTAACCATACCCATCAAGAATGCATCATTGACACAAGAAACAACTTGCATATCCTTACACATGGTGAGCTGGGGAAATTTTTGGTAGACAAGTGCAAATGCAAGGAGAGGATGATGCAATTCAAACCTTGACCAAGCAAACTCTTGACTAGCTAGGATGAAAATCAGATATGAACACATATGAAAAACAAGGGATTGACAAAAAATCTACAATTCTTCATGAAAATGATGTTGGCATTTTGGCACTAAGTTGTCATTGATGTCAACTGGCATGATGGAGATTCACATAAGGGTGAGCATAAAGAATGAAGGTCTACCAATAAAGTACAAACCAGTCTGAAGGATGGTTGCTTGTTTATGATGAAGAGGAAAAATGTTAAAGTTGTCTCACACCATCAGAGGTGAAGATGTACTACTAGCATATGGTTCTCTACCGGTTAACAGAAGAAGAAAACTCTACCGGCAAAGAGATGTACTGGTATGTTTTTTCCAAAGCGACTGTGTGTTGGTGGGCCATGCCTTGATCATTGTGATGCCATGTGGAGTAGAGGTGGCAAGTGTGTTGTGGTTGGTGAAGCCTCATCGACAGGGTAGATGAAACAGATAATTGCCATTAATGAAGGAGCCAAAAATCATGGGATTGCATTTGACTAATTGCTGCTTGAGGAAGAAGGAATGATAGAGGAAGATTAGGGAGTAGTTGGCGCCTGAATCAAGGCAAAGGAAATCTGATTTAGGATGTTCTTGAAAAGGAAACCTCTCAAGAAATTTATGTGTTGACTGACTTCATGACAGAAGATCTAATTTGAGATTGCCATTTCCAAAAAAATGTGCATTGGATAATGAAAACTGTATGCAGGTGCGTTCTCCAAGGATAGGTGATCGATCCAAAATAGGGGTGATTGGATCTCATGAAGATTGTGTCAGAAAGAGGAAATCCTTACCGCTCAGGTTTTTGAATTGCGTTCTGGTGGGAAATCATTGTATAACAAATGAGAGCTCAAGACAAAAGTTGTTGATGCTGTGAAGGTTGAGAAGAGAAGAGAAGTGAGAGTGAGCAAGGAGAAAAATTCATAAGGAGTTCTAAGAAAGTTGTTGTGTGAGTGAGCAAGCATACCGGTATGAGGATTCTACCGACAGTACTATAGTCTTGCAGTTGATCCTACCGGTAAGGTGTGGTAGAGAAGGCAACATCCTAGTGTGATACAGTGTGTTGAGAGACTATGTGTGAGAGGGAGAGAAAGATAATAGAGGTCATGAAACATAGACAACAATCTCACAACTGACAGTGTGAGTTTCAGTGGAGGAGAAAAGACTATCAATCGACAAAGTTATTTGATCAAAGAGTTGCAGAATTTATTTGCAACAAGAAGCCTTAATTATATTCAAATAGTATTTCAATAGCCAAGTTAAAACTTGGTGCAGGGGTTGGTGCTCCTTGGGTTGGTGCCTAGAATCTTTGTAAGTCAGTGTTTTACCTGTGAGGCTGGATTGGAGCAGTAGTCTCCAGCAACTTTTCTCACTGAGGTTTTTCCCATATTGGGTTTTCCTCATAAATCTAGTGTTGTGAGTTACTTGTGTGTGAATGATCTCTTTGGATTTCTTTCTTGTATTACTGGTATGACTGTTTAGTGGTTAAGTGAATGACTAATATTCTGAAGTTAGATCAGAAAAAGAAAAACCTTAGAAACCATTGATTCACCCCCTCTCTCAGTGGTATTCTGTGTTTAACAATTGGTATTAGAGCATAGGTTCCCGGTTATCTTTAAAACCTTGGGTAGATTTTGGAATTTGAACACAATGGCAAGAAGTGAGTCTGCTTCCTCAAAAGCCCCCATGTTTGATGGATCCAACTATGCCTTCTGGAGTAGAAGAATGGAGACCTATATTTCATCTCTTTGTTTTGATGTGTGGATGCCAGTCAAGAATGGGTATGTCATTCCTAATACTCCTCCCTCTGATCCAAATGCAAAAAAGGAGTATGAGAATAATGCAAAGGAAAAACATGCTATCTTGAGTGGGCTATCCGATAATGAATTTGTCAAAGTCATGCACTGTGTTTCAGAAAAGGAGACATGGGACAAATTGTAGAGGTTGTTTGAGGGAGATGAAAAAGTCAAAGAAGCCAAGCTGCAAACACTAAGGGGCCAACTTGAAAGCATCAAAATGAAAGATGATGAAAAAATTGTAGACTATCTTCACAGATTTGATGAAACTGTGAATACCATTAGAGGACTTGGAGAAGAGATTGCAGATGAGATTCTTGTCAAGAAGGTACTTAGATCTCTCACTCCCAAATATGATACTAAGGTGTCAGCCATAGAAGAAGCCAAGGATCTAAAAACTCTTACAATGGATGAGCTATTTGGCTCTCTGACAACCTATGAGATGAGAACAATCGGTGATACTTCCTCAAGGAAAGAAGCAACATTCAACATCACTAAAAAGGGCAAAGAAGTTGTTACTGATAAAGAATCCAATGAAGACTCTGATGTAAAAGTAGAAAACTTTGTCAGGAAGCTCAAAAGAGGATCTGACTAGTACAAAGGAAATCTACCACTTAAATGCTTCAACTATGGGAAGGTAGGACACTTCGCTACAAATTGTCCTCACAAAGAAATTGGTGGAGATTAGTCAAGAGAGTTCAGAAGATCTACCGGCAAAGGCAGAGAAAGGAATGACTATCAGTAGGGAAGGAGAGGCTACTAGAACTAGAAAAACCTATATACCATTGAGGGTGACACAACAGATGATGAAAATGCATCGGAAGGTGATGACCATGAGAATGATAGAAAAGTAAATCTTTTCATGGCACTTGACAGAGCAGCTAATGAAGATGAGGAAGAAGAGAATATTGAGGTTGAAGTGGATTTGGAGAGCGAACTTATCAGTGCGCTTGAAGAATTGAGTAAAACAAGAAGAGAACTCAAGAGGGTTAAGCTTGTTGCAGTAGATGAACAAGATATTTTGAAGCAGTCTCTAGAAGAGTTCAGTCAAGTCATATCTAACTTGAAGTTGCATCTAGAAGAAACTAAGAGGATTAGTGAAGCTACAACCTTTGATTTGACAAAAAAAGAAAAGGAGCATCAAGAGCTAGAAGTAGGAATAATAAAGCTCAGAAAGGAGCTTGAAGAAAGCAAGGAAGAAATAAAAATAAGGAGCAAGTATGAAGGCAACACTGAGGCCTTAGATAAGATGTTGAGCAAACAAAAGAAATCCAAAGACACTGGTGGATTAGGATTTGAAGAAGGTCAAAGTTCAACCCACAAAGATAAGTCTGACAAAGAAATAATGTTCACCTCTTCAATTGAAGGTGAAGGAAAGAAGACATTCACTATAGGCAAGGATACCAGCAAAAAGACATATGCAGATGTTGTTGGAAATCGTCACTCAAATTGGTATGCAGAAATGAACCGAAGGCCACATTCCTTGCACTAATATTCAGACCCAAGGAGGAATGCCAAAATTGACCATGAAGGATTCACGAAATTTAACAACATGAAGGGAAGACCCCCAAAGAGGTAGTTCCATTCAGGACCAAGATAACCTAACCGGTATGTTTCAAACTTTCATGGTTGTTGTTCCCGGTGTAATAAATTTGAGCACAACATAGCTGTCTGTAGGTTAAACATTAAGCCCTCTATGGATTATGAAAGTAGAAATCCATTTAATTTACTCTGGGATATGAATGTTGTTTTCTATTAGTGCAATGGATATGGACATAAGAGTTTTGATTGTAGAAAGAATAAACCAGTATCCTATAATAAATTTAAGGACGTCCCCTTAAATGAAAATGTAAAATGCTATAACTGCCAAGAATTTGGACACATTGCAAAGTTATGAAAAAATAGGAAGATCAAGCAGATGAAGGCAAATCTGGATCAAGAGCTGGTAAATGAACCTGAGCTAAATATAACAACTGATAAGAAGAAGGAAATCAAACTAGTTTGGGTTGAGAAAGATAAGGAAAAGGCAAAATCAAGTCTCATAGTACATACTACCTTGCATGTTGAAAGGAAAAATCTATGGGTGGTAGATAGTGGTTGTTCAAACCATATGACTAGTGACAAAAAGAAATTCATTAAACTTGAGGATTGGAATGGTGGATCAGTAAGATTTGGAGACAATTCCTCCATCAAAATAAAGGGAAAAGGAACTCTAAGCATTGATGGAAAACTGAAGGAACATGATGTATATTATGTGGAAGGCCTTAAGCATAATCTGTTGAGTGTGAGTTATATGTGTGGCAAAGGTTACAAATTCACCTTTGACTCAACCAGTTGCCAGATAAAGAAAGATAATACCGGTAATTTGTGGCAGACAGAAAGAGAACTGATGGAAATGTTTATAATCTGAAGGAATGCTATGAGTCCCAATGTATGTTAGGACAAGTAGATGAAAGTTGGTTGTGGCACAGAAGATTAGGCCACATAAATTTTGATAACTTAGTTGCAGTAAGGAAAAAGGGGTGTGTGAGGAATATTCCACCCATCATCAAACCAGTAAACACATTTTGTGATGAATGTGTAAAAGGTAAGCAAACAAAAGTGAGTTTCAGGACAAAGGAGCACAACACCTCAAGACCACTTGAAATTGTGCATATAGATTTATGTGGTCCAACTTGAACAAGAGCACTTGCCGGTGAAAGATACTTTATGCTCTTCATTGATGACTACTCAAGGATGACATGGGTCACCTTTTTGCAAGACAAATCACAAGCATTTGAAAGATTCAAGATCTTTCAGAAGATGGTGGAAAAGGAAACTGGGTACAGATTAAAATGCCTAAGATCAGATAGGGGTGGAGAGTTCACTTCAAATGAATTTGAAGATTATTGTGAAAAACATGGAATTAGAAGGCAATACTTTGCTCCTAGAACACCACAACAAAATGGTGTGGTAGAAAGGAAGAACATGATTGTCAAGGAGATGGCTAGAACCATGTTAAATGAGGCCAATCTGTCAGACACCTATTGGAAAGAAGTTGTTCATACTGCTGCATACACTTTGAACCGGGTGCAATTAAGAACAAACAACAAAATGACACCTTATGAGTTATGGTATGACTGGAAGCCATCAGTCAAATACTTCAAATTATTTGGAAGCAAGTGCTTTATCAAGAAATATATGGATGGTCTAGGAAGCTTTGACTCCAGGAGTGATGAAGGAATCTTCCTTGGTTACTCATCTAACAACAAAGCCTACAAATGCTGCAATAAAAGACTAAGAAGAGTCATTGAAAATGTGCATGTAAGAGTTGATGAGGATATGCACAAAGGATGTCAACCACATATTAACCGACATGATGAATCCTATGATGAACATGATGAAGTTCAATCTGATACTGAACCAGAGGTAGGATCCAAGAAGGCTCCCAACCGGTATGTACATCTGAATCATCCAAAAGAGAAAAATTTGGGAAATAAGAGTGATGGTGTGCAAACTAGAAGAAGACTTGCCCGGAATGATGAACAAGTCAACCTATGCCTCATGACTGAAGTTAAACCCAAAACTTTCAATGAGGCCAGTAAGAGACAAGAATGGATGGATGCCATGGAAGAAGAACTGCACCAAATTGAGAAGAACAAGACTTGGGAATTAGTCCCTAGACTGAAAGACAAGAATATCATTGACACAAAATGGGTCTACTAGAACAAGATGAATGAAGAAGGTAAAATTGTAAGGCATAAAGCTAGACTAGTGTGAAAAGGATACTCTCAAGTAGAGGGGATTGAATTTGAAGAAACATTTGCACCGATGGCTAGACTAGAAGAAATTAGAATGTTTTTAGCTTACTCTGCCTACAAGGGCTATAAAGTATACCAAATGGATGTAAAATCTGCTTTTCTAAATGGAAATTTGGAAAAAGAAGTATACATGGAGCAACCGGAAGGGTTTCTGCTACATGATGATGAGACATTTGTGTGTTGGTTAAAGAAGGCTCGATATGGTCTAAAGAAAGCTCCTAGAGCATGGTACTCAAGATTAGATCAGTATCTAAAGGAGAAGGGATTCAAAAAGGGAAGTGCTGACAATAATTTGTACATAAAGAAAGATGGGAATCACATGATTATTGTGGCTGTGTATGTAGATGACATAATCTTTGGACACAACAAGGATACCCTTTGCAAAGAGTTTGTTGATCAGATGTAGTCAAAATTTGAGATGTCAATGCTTGGTGAATTGACTTACTTCCTTGGTTTGCAGATATTACAACAAGATAAAGGGATCTTTATCTCTCAAATCAAGTATGCAAAGGAGAGGTTGAAGAAATTCCAACTGGAAGATTGTAAACTGGTAAGTACCCCCATGGTGACCGACAACAAATTAAGCAAGAATGATGAATCACCAGTGGTGGATCGGACTCTGTACAGATCCATGATAGGTAGTCTACTGTATCTAATTGCTTCAAGACTGGATATCATTCAGGCAGTATGCATGGTGGCTAGATTCCAAGTTGTACCAAAGCAGTCACACATGAATGCTACTAGTAGAATTTTTAAGTATCTACAAGGAAAACCCAGCTATGGTTTGTGGTATCCTAAACAGGGAGATTTTATCTTGGAAGCATACACTGATGTTGATTGGGCAAGATGCATTGATGATAGAATGAGCACAAGTGGTGGTGCATTCTTTCTAGGTGACCGGTTGGTCTCTTGGCATAGCAAGAAGTAGGACTCGATCTCCTTATCTACTACTGAAGCTGAGTACATTTCTACTGCTACATGTTGCTCTCAGGTACTTTGGATGAAGTAAACTCTCAAAGATATATATGTGGACATCACTGATCCTATTCTCATCCGATGTGATAATTTGAGTGCAATCAACATAGCAAAGAATCCGGTCATGCATTCCAGAACAAAGCACATTGCTATCAAATATCACTTTCTCAAAGAGAAGGTTGAAGGACAGGAGGTAAGGATGGATTATGTTCCTACTGGTGAAGAAGTAGCAGACATTTTCGCCAAACCATTACCGGTAAGCACTTTTGAGTACCTCTAACACAAGTTGGGAGTTGTGTCTTCTACCTAGGCTGGTGTTATATAGCTCAGGGGGGGCTGATAGTGGTCAAAGGGGGAGCTTGATATGGATCAAAGGGGGAGTGCACAGTACCCTTTGTCATTATGTCAAAGGGGTAGAAATGTACATGTACTGGTATGAAGTGAATCATGAGAAGTTGACATCAATGCCAAAGGGGGAGATTGTTGGCATTTTGGCACTAAGTTGTCATTGATATCAACCGGCATGATGGAGATTCACATAAGGGTGAGCATAAATAATGAAGGTTTACCAGTAAAGTACAAAATGGTTTGAAGGATGGTTGCTTGTTTATGATGAAGAGGCAGAATGTTAAAGTTGTCTCACACCACCGGAGGTGAAGATGTACTACTGGCATAGGGTTCTCTACCAATTAACAGAAGAAGAAAACTCTACCAGCAAAGAGATGTACCGATATGTTTTTTTCAGACCAACTATGTGTTGGTGGGCCATGTCTTGATCATTGTGATGTCATGTGGAGAAGAGGTGACAAGTGTGTTGTGGTTGGTGAAGCCTCATTGATAGGGTCGATGAAACAGATAATCACAATTAATGAAGGAGCCACAAATCACGAGATTGCATCTGACTGATTGCAGCTCGAGGAAGAAGGAATGACAGAGGAAGATCAGGGAGCAGTTGGTGCCTGAATCAAGGCAAAGGAAATCCAATTCAGGATGTTCTTAAAAAGGAAACCTCTGAAGCAATTTATGTGTTGACTGAGTTCATGACAAAAGATCTAATTCAAGATTGCCATTTCCAAAAAAATGTGCATTGGATAATGGAAATTGTGTACAGGTCCATTCTCTAAGGATAGGTGATCGATCTAAGATAGGGGTGATTGGATCTCATGAATATTGTGTCAGAAAGAGGAAACCCTTACCGCTCAGGTTTTTGAATTGAGTTCTGGCAGGAAATCACTATATAACAAATGAGAGCTCAAGAAAGAAGTTGTTGATGCTGTGAAGATTGAGAAGAGAAGAGATGTGAGAGTGAGCAAGGAGAAAACTTTAGAAGGAGTTATAAGAAAGTTGTAGTGTGAGTGAGCAAGCATACCGGTGAGACGATTCTACTGGCAGTACTATAGTCTTGCAGTTGAGCCTACCGGCAAGGTGTGGCAGAGCAGGCAACATCCTAGTGTGACACAGTGTGTTGAGAGACTATGTGTGAGAGGGAGAGAAAGATAACAGAGGTCGTGAAACATACACATCAATCTCACAACTGACAGTGTGAGTTTCAGTGGAGGAGAAAAGATTGTCAATCGACAGAGAGTTATTTGATCAAAGAGTTGCAAAATTTATTTGCAACAAGAAGCCTTAATTGTATTCAAATAGTATTTCAATAGACAAGTTAAAAATTGGTGCAGGGGTTGGTGCTCCTTGGGTTAGTGCCCTAAAAGTGCAGGGGTTGGTGCTCCTTGGGTTGGTGCCCAGAATCTTTGTAAGTCAGTGTTTTACCTGTGACGCTGGATTGGAGTAGTAGTCTCCAACAACTTTTCTCACCGAGATTTTTCCCATATTGGGTTTTCCTCGTAAATCTGGTGTTGTGAGTTACTTGTGTGTGAATAATCTCTTTGGTATTCTTTCTTGTATTATCGGTATGACTGTTTAGTGGTTAAGTGAATGATTGATATTCTGAAGTTAGATCAAAAAAAGAAAAACCTTAGAAACCACTAATTCACCCCCCTCTCAGTGGTATTCTGTGTTCAACAAATGATAGCTAATGATAGAAGCCCAGTCAATAAAACTCCCAGGGGTGCAAATTGCTAGAATAAAATGAACATCCAAAACTCAAAAGAATCAGTGTAAACGTTCCCTACAACACGGTGTAGGAGGATTATAATCTCTACAACTTTATCCTTAAAGTGCATCCTTTTTAATTTGGCAGGCAATTAAGACTTACATCCTTTTTAGAATTTAACCAAAATTTGGCAACACAATTCATACACCATGTTAGCACATAGTTTTGCAAAATATTTTGTGCTATCTATTGATTTTTTACATGTATATTTTCATCATAAGAGCATTTACTGTTGGATTGCATTTGTAGGAGATGTGTTGTTGTGTCAGAGAAATCCAATTGTAGCCTGAATCTATATGAACAAGTATCACCTGGGTATATTAAGGGATGAAATTAAGTATGGTGAAATTTTGATAACCTTCATCATGACAATATTTGCATTGCAAGAGCACATTTTAGGGTTCATCATAGAAGCAGGGTCATGAGTGCATTCAGAGATGTTTTCAGTGCCCTAGAAGTCCATTAGCATGGTTATGGAAAGTTACATTTGTGAAAGAAAGCCTTCTCTTCATAAAAAATAAAATTATGTTTATCGGCGTAAGTCACCCCAATAACATCGCCTAAGGAGAAAAGGGTGCGCGTCGATCGACAAAACTCACATCGATGAGTTTGATGGCATTTTCTCAGGGTACGATCGACAGTAAGAAGTTTGGTGAGTTAGTAATCCATCGGGAAGAGCTACACAGATAGCATAACAAGGAGGCAGAGTCATCGACATAAAATTCACAATCGGAAGCATAGAGAAAAGGTTACCCTGATACCTGATGAGGTTATCGACAGAACTTATGCCGATCTCAGATGGAGCAGAATACTTGTTGGTGATGTCATTGGGTCATCAAAAACTATCATCTTATGCTACCCTGATACCCGATGGACTAGGTGGCGAAGGCAGTATTATTGACCTAACCTACCCCGATGAGGCGAAACCAAAAGGAGGAGAATACTGAGTCATCGGGGTAACTTAAACCATCGGGGAGAGGTGTTTCAGGTTATGCCGATACCCGATGAGGAAGACAAGTCAGACACAGAGAAGGAGACTTAATCGAGATAAGTTACACTGATCGAAGTCAAAGTCATCAGGATATCATTGACTCATTGGGAGGAGACATTTTTCGTTATACCGATGCTCGATGAGAAAGTAGAGATGGGTGCAAGCAAGGAGATCTCATCGGGGAAACGTATGCCGATAGACTAGAAAAGTAAAAAGATACACAAGTGTGAAGTCGATGACATCGGGTCATCGGAGAAACATGAAATGAGTTGTTCCGATACCTGATAAGGTGACCCGATGTAATAAACGAGATGCGGACTATGAAGGAGGACTCATTGGGATAACTTAAACTATCAGAGGAAGATATTTGGAGCTATACCGATACCCGATGGACAGAATGCCATGGAGGAATAGGAGGGTACATCGGAATGACCTATGCCGATGTTACAAAAAGGTGAAAGTAAAACCTAACTAGAAGGCAGAGCCATCGAGGAAGCTATAACCATCGGAATGAGGGAAAATGAGCTACATTGATGCCCGATGGAGTGATTGGGGAGACCTATTCCGATCAAAATGATGAGTGGCACCAAGTGATTGAATCATCAGGAGGAGTTGTACCGACTAACCATTGCAAAATCTGATTTTAACAAATCCACCCACCATTATTAAATGCAGGCAACAGATAGGTTTGTGTTTGCACGAGGCAGATCATAGCACCATTTCAATTGAGTAAATGCTCCTGATGTATTGAATCTATATATGGAAGTTTGTATAAGGATTTTGTTAGAGTAATCAGGTCTTTACTTTATTAATTAAACAACATTCGTTTTATTAATTAGGTTCCCCTTTATCTCTTTTACACTTAAGCTAACATTAGGTGCATAATAATTAATTCTTTTATTAATTATTATGTGCAAGCCTAGGGTTTTCCCTTTTAGGCTTTTTTGACCTATTAGAGGTTGAATTATTTTCTTTTGTATTATTATTCTATTACACATTTTTGTGAATACAGAGCTCTTATATTCTTGAGCATTTCCTACGTTTATATTTTTCTCTGTTGCTTCCTTGCTTCTCCTTGTAATAGGTTTATTCAGCTTGCAAAGATCATTTGGGATTGTGTGGTGTTGTATTTATCAACTCTCACATGGTATCAAAGCTTCAGATCTGCAACTACATGTTCTTTTTTGAGTTTTTTTTGCATTGGAAGCAGATATGGGGTTTCAGAAGTTTTTTTGTGCACCTAGGGATAGGCCCTTTTTTCTGAGCACTTTGGGCCTAAATAGACCTCACCATCGTGCTCCAAAGGCCCAGAAGGTCATGTAAAGATTGATCACTTTTGACATCCTAAGCCTTTGGGGGTATTTTTTTGTTCTGTACCAGGCCGTATGACCCTGGCACGTAGTTCAAGAATTAAAAAAATTATTTTTTTGCCTTTTTACGGGATGCAGGCCGAATTTTTTTTTTTTTTTTTTTTTAAATCATTCAAAAAACATTTGGCAAAGTTTTCTAAAAAAAATAAATAATTTTTTTTGGGGTTTAACCCATGTTACGTAGGGTACTGTGGGCCCCTTGGCCTGCAGTAGGCCCCACCAACTACTGGCTTTGACAGAGTGGGCCCTGCCAATCGCCGACCGCTTCCCGGCCCTACTGGCCTCCACCCCGACTGCCCACCATCGCAGCCCGAGCACTGCCTCTACACCGCCTGCTCTGCCACCAGAGCACTATTAGAGCACTGCCCCTGGGCCACCTCCACCCGACCCTACCACCAAACAACCTCTCTCTTGCCTTTGTAGGGGGGGTTGGTTTTTTCTTCATATCTTGAGCATACAGAGTCATTTTTTCGAAAACAAATAGGCGTCGAAAAGCTGGTTCTGAGCCAGACCTCATGGTATTGGAATTTTTTTCCAATTTTTCTATTTGAATATACTTTTTTCTAGTCAAAGTGGGGTCACATTTTTGTACTTCTAGGGCCGTAGAATGTGCAACCGGACTCTGTTTTTCGAAAATGCATAGGCACTGGAAAGCTCTTAGCATGCTCTATTCAGATATGTGATCTTGTTTCTCAAATATTTCATTAGGTACATGAGATTTCAGTTTCAAGATTTTTTTGCTTATGCACTACTTCATTCTCACCAGTATGTACTAGGGTTTGGGTTTATCTCTTGTAAGGGGGTGTTTTTTTCTCGCTTTCTGTCATTTATATTAGAAATCTAGAACACCAAAACAAACAAAATAAACAAACCCTTCTGCATCTTCTGTCTATTCTGAAAGATCACATAATAATAAAAAACACAAGAAGGTACAGGTGCAGAGTTTCATGGCAGACTCTTCACTTGAGTTGTTGACATCACACAACTATCACACCTATAATCCTCACATCACGAGGCTTCTCAGGGAACGAGGGTTGTGGTCTTGTTTGGATGAGGTTTAGCCTCTGTTGTAGTGCCCTTTTGAGATTCTTCAGCACAGAAACAAGATGGATGAGGCCATGGGTTTGCTCTCATTACATGTTTCTGACAGTCTTCTATTTCACCTTGATTCTTTTCTCACTCCTCAAGCTATGTGGTTAAAGTTTGAGACTCTCTTTGGGAGAGTTAATGAGATCTAGGCATTACAGATTGAGGTAGATTTGGTATCCTTATTACCTGATTCCTTTCCCACCATTAAGGATTTTTTGAACAAATTCAAGACTACCAGATCTATTCTCCAGGGGTGTGGAAAGATCAAGACAGACCTAGAGTGCATTCACTTGATCCTTTCAAAGCTTCGGGGTCCTTTTCAGTTCTTTGCCTCTACTTTCTACTCCACCATGGATGGCTTGGGTGCTCATTTTACCATGCCTACCTTTGATGTGTTTTGCGAGTGTTTATCTTGTGAGAAGCCTCACCTTTCTCAGCTAGACATGCTCTTAGGGTCCAAGAACAAAGCATTGGTTGCTCAATCATCTAAGGAGAAGAAAAAGCAGAAACCAAAGACAAAGAAGAATTCTGCAGGTAGTGAGCATTCCTCCAAGCAACCTCCTAAATTTGATTCTAAACCACCATTTAATCCGAAACAAGGGAAATATTTGCAGTCTGGTGAGTCTTCCTCCTAGAGTAAGAAGAAATCAGTAGATACTTGCAGTTTTTGTGGAAAGGAAAGACATTCAGTTTTTAGGTGTTGGAAATGATTAGAGGCTTTAGAGGAAGCCATGCAGCAGCATCACATCTCCTCACCTTAGGCATCTTCTCCTTCCATAGGGAAAGGTCATGCTCTCACTGCTCGAGCTTCGACCTCTGGGTCCACTTGGATTTTAGATTCTGGTGCTTCTCACCATATGACTCACACTCAACAATTGGTTACTTCTCTTGCCTCTTGTGGTACTTCACATAATGTAGTGGGTGACTCTGTTCATCTTTTAGTCTTGGGTTCAGGTTCTATCTCTTTGGATGGGGGTACTCTGCAGGATGTTCTTGTTGTACCTGACATCTCGATGAACCTCCTGTCCATTTATCAAATTTGCCATTTTGGCTTTGGTAAGACAATTGAGTTCTCACCACATGATGTGGTTATTTGAGACCTCCATGACTCTGATTTGGTTGTGGCTACTAGGAGTGTTGATACTTCATCTTGTCTTTACAAATTTGATGGATATGAGCCCTCTACGGGTACAGGTTCATCTCTTATAGCACATGAAGATTTAGTGAGTAAGCTTTGGCATGAGCACTTGGGCCATGTCAATTATAGATATCTTCAGTAGATGAGTACACAGGCACTTGTTCTTGGGCTCCCATAGATTTCCTGCACTGATGGTGTTTTTCATGGTTGTGTGCTTGGAAAGCATCATAGGGATCCCTTTTCGAAGGGAAGAGCCCCTCGTGCTTTGGCACCTTTGGAGTTGATTCACAGTGACCTCATGTCATTCCCTACTCCTTTTTCTGGGGCCAAGTATGTACTCACATTTATTGATGACTTCTCCAGATGCACATGGGTGTACTTTCTTAAGTAAAAGTCTGATGTATTTGATTCATTTCAAATATTCAAGACATTTGTAGAGAAGAAGTCTGGTTGTTCTATTTGGCAGATACGTACAAATAATGGGGGAGAGTATGTGAATTAGGCTTTCAAAGATTTTTGCACTGAGCATGGTTTATAGCATCAGTTTACTGTTCCCTACACCCCTCAATAGAATGGTGTTGCTAAGAGAAAGAACAAGACTTTATGGGAGATGGCGAATTGTATGATTCATTCTAGGTCCATGGATTCATCTTTTTGGGCTGAGACAATCAATTGTGCCAACTACATTCAAAACTGGATGCCTCACAAGACGGTTCGACATATGACTCCTGAGGAGGCTTGGCCTCATGACAAGCCTGATATTTCTATTTTCTAAGTATTTGGCAGTGAGGCATGGGCATTTATTATTGATGCTCAAAGGAGATCAATGGAGCGGAAGAGCTGACCACTCATTTTTGTTGGCTACTGTGAGGATGTTAAGGTGTACAGGTTGTTTGATCCCGATTTCAGAGAGGTCCTATTTCAACAGAATGTTCAGTTTGATGAGTGCCTTCCCACAGTGGATACCCTGTCTCCAGCGTCTACCCCTCTACCTACTCCACCCACTGCATCTCTTCAGGATCATTTTGATGATGATTTTGATGATGTTACTGATGATCCACCATCTCCACCTCCACTTGCTCCACTTTAGATGCCCAAGTGGGTTTGCTTTATTGTTGAGGCGACAGGATCTATGGCTGGTGATCCTTCAGATGCTTGTCGCACCCATTCTCATACTGTGGGTTCTAGTCTTTTGAGTCATGCCATTTTAGATGATCCTCAGAAGTTTTTAGATTCAACAAGACACCCTAAGTGGGATTGTGCTATGGAGGAGGAGTATTCTTCTTTGATGAGGAATAATACTTGGGATCTCTGTCCACTTCCTAAGGGTAGAAAGATGGTTCAGTGCCGATGGTTGTATCACACCAAGTATGATGCTGATGGTTTGATTGATAAGTACAAAGCACGTCTTGTTGCGAAGGGTTTCTTGTAGGTTTTACTCTAAGACATTTGCCCCTGTCGCCAAGATGAACTCTATTTGATTTCTACTATCCCTTGCAGCTTCTAGGGGATGGCCCATTTTTTAAATGGATGTGAAGAGTGCTTTCTTGCATGGAGACCTACAAGAGGAAATATATATGGAGCAACCTCAGGGATTTGTGTAGGATAGTTCTTTGGTTTGTAGACCGGCATTCATTGTATGGTCTCAAACAGGCCCCTTGGGCTTGGAATGAGAAGATGGACTCTTTCTTTCTCTCCACTAGTTTCACACGCTATCATTCCAATCACATTGTGTACATTCAACATCTTGAGGGTGAGATCCTGGTTCTTGTGCTATATGTTGATGATCTCCTCATCACAGGTAGCTCATCCTCTATGAGTTAACATGTTCAATGAGCTTTCATGGACCAGATTGAGATGATAGATCTCGGTCTTCTGCACTATTTTCTTGGTCTTTAGGTGATTTAGTCTTCTGATGGGATCTCCATTTACCAGCAAAACTATGCTCTTAACATGCTTCAGCACTTTGGCATGCTTAATTGCAAGCCTGCCCCCACTCCTTTTTAGTTAGGGGCTATTTTGATTACTACTTTCCCCACTCCTTCAGTAGATTCTACACTTTACAGGTAGTTGGTGGGCAGTTTGTTGTACCTGACACACACTCGTCCTGACCTTTCCTTTACAATTGACCTTGTCTCTCAATTCTCCCATGATCCTCATGAGAGTCATTGACAGGCTACCAAATGTATTTTGTGGTACATTTTGGGCTCTATTTCTCATGGCATTCACTACACATCAGGGGAACCTCACATTGTTGGCTACACTGACTCAGATTGGGCTGGTGATGTCAATGATTAGAAGTCTACTTCTGGCTTTATTTTCTGTTTGGCTCTTGTCCTATCACATGGTCTTGCAAGAAGCAGACTGCTCATGCATTATCATCTACAGAGGCTGAGTACTGAGCTGTTGTGCTCACAAGTCAGGAGATCTTATGGCTTCGACGGTTGATGACTGAGTTTGGTTTTCCTCCTCATAGTCCCACTACTCTTTGGTGTGACAATCAGAGTGCTATTCACAATTTATTGCAACCCGATGGAGCATTAGTGGATGAAGCACATTGAGATTCACATGCATTTCATCTACCAGTTGATTCAGGATGGTTCTCTCATTTTGGAGTACATTCCCACTATCAAGCAGGTTGCAGACATCTTCACAAAACCTTTTGCATCACCACGCTATCTTCAGTTGTTCTCTATGCTTGGGGTGAAGGAAGTTGTCCTTGGGGGGTCTTTATGAGGCCTTCTTTCCTACATATTTCTTTCAACATGTTCTTTTATCTCTTTTTGGAGAGGAGTTTTTTCCCACTGGGTTTTCTCCTTTTTCTCCATTTCATAGAGATTTCCTTGTATTTGGGTACCTGATCAGGCCTTGTTGCCGGGACCCATCTTTCCTGCTTTCAGTAGTTGTTTTAGGGTTTAACTTCTCCCTAAGTCTAGTTTAAGGGGGGGTGTTAGAGTAATCGGGTCTTTACTTGATTAATTAAATGACATTTGTTTAATTAATTATGTTCCCCTTTATCTCTTTTACACTTAAGCTAAAATTAGGTGCATAATAATTAATTCTGTTATTAATTATTATGTGCAAGCCTAGGGTTTTCCCTTTTTGGTTTTTTGGACCTATTAGAGGTTGAATTCTTTTATTTTGTATCATTATTCTATTACACATTTTTGTGAATATAGAGCTCTCATATTCTTGAGCATTTCCTGTGTTTATGTTTTTCTCTGTTGCTTCCTTGCTTCTCCTTGTAACAAGTTTATTCAGCTTGCAGAGATCATTTGGGCTCCTATGGTGTTGTATTTGTCAACTCTCACAAATTTGCATAACAGATTGAAGCATACAGAGAGGTTGAAGCAATACTAAACTACAGAAAATTGAATTTCAGAAAGATTGAAGGATTCAAATATGGAGGGTTCTAGTTCCAAAGGAAAGAGGAAGGTCACTAAGGTTTCTAAGAGTGCCTCAAAGAAGTCTAAAGGTGGAGAAAGTGTGCAGAAGCGAAAGTTAAATCAAGACATGATTGACCAGATGAGCTCACCATGAGCCAAGTCCCGAAGATCTAAGGCTAATTTACCTATTTGTGACCAGCTAGAAGATGATTTTAAGGAAAGTAGTGATGTCTGGACCAGGGTTAGAGGCCACAAATTGTTCTTATATCATTATTCACAAAGGATCAAGCTGGCCCCAATCTCAAGCCCATGGACGACTAGATTGGGTAAGCTAGTGGTGCCTAATGTCTTTGTAAATATTGAATTGTTGAAAATCCTGACTAGGGCTTATAATTCCTCGAAAATATGTATCTAATTACCAAATGGCGATGCATTCATCTGTCTTTCAGTAGCTACCATTCATGAGGTTTTTGGTCTTGGTTTCAAATCCGATGTTCCTCTATCTTTTGAGAAGCTGGAAGAAGAATATACAAAGATGGATACTATATACAATGGGTGGAATTTGGCCATACATAAGGCTGAGAAAGGGAAGTTGATAGATGAAGATGAGCCCCCATTTGACATCAATATTTTTAGACAGTATTTGCAATATATGTACATGGAATGCGGTCAAGTGGGAGGAGTTGAGGTTCCAGATGTGGCTCAAATAGGACCTTTAGTACTTGTTGCAGATACACAAATGCATGAGTTAGACAATTTGATTATGTTGCCAACATTGTGGAAAAAATGCATGAAGGTTTCTTAAATCTTCAGAATAACCCTGATAATTCTTTTAAGTTGTATTCATTATTGATGCACATTATCTTGTTTTATGGACGACCTAGGCGGTTGTGGCCTCAAGAATTGAAATTAAATATTTACGATAAAGATGGGCATGAGTAGCCAATACAATTGTGGGTATCACTATGGGATTCTCGGTTCATGAGATCCTAGTATGTCAAATTTGAAGAGTTTTTTTTTCAACCATTATACAGAGCTTTTGGGGTTTCTTGTGATGGATCATTTACAGAAGAAATTAAAAGATTTCTTAGACCCCATGAGAATGGAGATACAAGGGTGAATCATAATTGGGTTGATTGGTATGTATGCACCAAAACTTCTCATATGTTAGGGTTTTTGTATTTGAAGGTTCTCCCTATGTGCTACCAAAGCCTGCGCCAGACCGAATTGCTTACCTGGAGATTGTGAGACAAATGAGTGTCTCTAATGCACATCATTTTGGGGGTGCCCACAAGTAAGTCTTCTTACCTGGAACTCTACATTTTGGTGATTTCATCATTGTATCAACAAAGGCTTATGAAGTTATTGACAGAAGGTTAATAGAAGATTATAATCTGTTTGAGCATGCAAGCAGAAAAAATTATGACCCAGAGGGCTATATACACCAGAGTAGAAAAAAGCAGAATCTTGGTGATTACTTTCATGAACATATTGAAGCCTTGGATATCTTCAGAAACAAGGAGTTTTAAGAAGCCATGCAATTTTTTTAGGATTTGAATAAGAAACTGGAAGAAAAAAGATAGAGACTACAGAAAATGGAGGAAGAAGAAGAAGTTGAAAGTAAATCAGGTGAAAATGAGGTTGTCTCCAAATTTAAAATGCCTGAAAAGGAAGAGGAACTTGAAGCACAAGATTAAATTGTTGCAAGGATGAATGTTGATTTGGATTCTAGGCTAGAAGAGCATACATCTTTTATGTCAGATGATGAATTTATTAGGTTGAAGGAGTTTAAGTCCTTCTTGTATCATTTCAAATGAAAGAGGTTAAGAGAAGCAATGCTAAATGTGACACCAGAGAATGAGGCAGAAATGCTCAAAAAGCTGAAGGCAGAGATTAATTTAGAGTTAGAAGGCATGACCCCTGCAAGGGGAAGGCAACTTCTTGTAGAGGCAGGAATCATTCTTTATCTAGGCTAGGACTTTAGTGCATCCTTTATTTTTGATAGCCTATTGCATTCAGATAAGAAAGATTTCAAGTTAGACATTCAGGGCGTAAGTGATATTTTTATTGGATCAAGATATGATCCAGATGATGAGGTTATGATTTTGTGGGCCCTTTATCCTTCAAATAAGAGGCCAAAGATTATAGATGTGGAAAAGGCCTTCGATCACATGATGAAGTTAAAGGTTGGTGAAGTGGGCCTTTGATCACGTGATGAAGTTAAAGGTTGGTGAAGTGGTCACAATGGATAGGGGGATTGATATTTCCAAATTAAATAAGGCACAAATGAAGATGTTGGAAAAAGAAATAGGGAAATACAAGTCACTGTATGAAGAACTCTTGAGAAGTATAGGTTAGCTTGTACCCTAAATAGTAGATGAATCAAAATTGAATAAGAAGTGTGAGGAATTGCATAAAGGAAACAAGAAGTTGAAAGAGAAAATGCAAAACATAAGGGCAGACACAACATGTGTCTTATTGTCAAAGAGATTTGAAAAGTTAAATGGAGTTCTTGAAGACTTCTGGACAAACTACCAGAAGAATATGGATAATAGTATGTCACATAAAAGAATCTCTGACAGGTTACATATGCTCCTGCAGGATAAGAAGGTTAGTCAGATAGACAGTGCAATTATTGAAAAAATCCAAAGACTGATGAACAAGCATGAGAAGTTTGACACAGCCTTGAAGGTTGAATATGATGATTGTTAGGAAATTGTGCAGCACAGTATTCAAAAAGTGATAGATGAAATAGGCAGATTAAGGATGGGAACGTATGGATTATAGAATATCAATCATTACTTAATGCTTCCCTGGGTATTGCACGAGCTAACACCTTGGACATGGCAAAGAAAATGGACCAGTTGGAAAGGTTTGTGACTATAGAGATTCCAATGTAGGATATCATCTTCAACTCCAACACTTACCAGCTAGAATGGACATGTCTTCAGAGGATTTTCTCTCAGGAAGGCACAAGGTGCGAGAGATGACTTCAATGCTAACCTATGCTACAAACCTACCACCCTTTGCTTGGATCTATTGTGTCTCTAGGTTTTATGTTTTAGAGCATGCAATGATTAAGTCTGCAAAGGCATGACAATTGGAAAACCAACTGCAAAAGCCAAGCCACACTGCAAAATTATTTCCCGCAGTAGAGCTCTCTCACCTCCTTCAAGATCTTGTAGGAAAGTCTCTAGGTTCAATTGCTCTACTTTTGTGTCTCACACACTTTCCCAATGGTTTTGTATCACACTCTACATGGACACAAGCTAGATAATGCACTTTGTGAAGACTAAAAAATGAGAGCTGGTTCAAAAATCATTCACCGCCCCATCTATTTCCTCAAGTGATGTGGCATGCCTTAAATGTTGTATTTACTTTGCCTTTTAAAATGGTCCTTTAATTTTAATTTTTCTTGATGACAAGGCAAACAATGTTAGTCTCTACAACAACTTGACACAAAGGCGACACCCTAAGACCTAGGTGAGACTAACAAGTCTATCTCTCGGGAAAAAACATGAACTTATGAACCTATAGTCGGGACTCACAAAATTAAAACAATCCCCATTGGAGTGACAAAGTACAAGACAATGGGAGATCAGGTGATCGGTCACTTTCAAAATTCCTAACTCCGCAACAAGATTGGAAAAGAGATGCATCACATGACAAGACTTCAAAAACTCATAAAGACCATGATAGGAATCTTGAAACCTGGAGCGATAAGGAAACACTTAGAATAATGTTGGATGATGGTTCCAAAATTAAAAAGGGGGGACAACACCTGTTATATCTAGTCCCAAGTCACTTAAATCATAATTTAGGGATTATTGCATCATGAAATGACTAGCTCCATGTCCTTAGAAGTCTTATTATCTTGGTCAATTCTATTATTCAACGAGTCTTATATTTCATTTTTGAATCTAAGTGTTTTTTTACTTAGACAATTCATGTTTCCATGTGCAAAATTGGTGCCTTAAGTTCTTTGTCTCCTCATGTTCCTACATATGTTAGCCCAAGTCATGTTTATCCCTTGTCATTGGGTGGGATTAGTTCTTGGTAACCATGACTTAAATGCTTCCCCTTTGGTCTTTCAAGTTCCACATACCCCATGGGACTTAACACCTTACCACCTCAGCCCTTGTAGGCTGGGGGGGTTGATTTACTAATCATCTAAGATTAAAGGAAAACTGTAATCCACATCCTCGCAAAAAGTATGGTATTAGTGACTTAACCCCTATAGGATAGTGGGAGGAAGGAATCATAACCTCATAGTTAAGGAAAGGGTTGACCCCATAGCCCCATAAGTCAATGAGATAGTAGGTAACCCTTATAGGTGTGCAAGAAGGTTAGAAATGTAATAGTTTGATAAGAAGGAAAGCATGATCCCACTCCCTCATAGATTTTCCAGGTGGGATTGATGTTAGAGAGTGTGTGAGTGAAATGTGCCACTTGTCTTATAGGCCCAGTAGGGAACTTAAAGAGCTTGTGTCATGTGTTGTCATGAGGAAGATGATATGGATTATAGTTGAAACAAGGAATGGCAGGGATAGTGACAAGTGTCTTGTTGGCCAAAAAGTAATGTGTATCCAACATCCCTACAAGGAGATTTAAGTGGAGCCCAGGAAGCCTAACGACTTGTGGATGATGAAGAAAAAAGGTGATGTGTCACCAAGGTGTAAAGTAAAGATAACTTGTCAAGTCAAAGGAGATTGACAAGATCATGGCCTCCAATCTAAATATAATCAATGACCTAGATTTAAAATTACACATACTACCAAAATCATAGGTTCGCATTATCTGAAATTAATGAAGAAATGACTGAGGTTGATGGGTATCCGAGCAAATAAATGCCAAGTTGATTTATGAATTTTATTCATTTAGTACTTGAAGAAGACTGTAAGGTTCTCTACAATTTGTGAGGTGATTTTTGGCAATGACTAGGGATTTTGTAAGAAAAGTAATGTGTTTTAGCTCTCTATTAGAATTTTAAGGAAAAGGATTAAGCTCTTTCTATTGCAATCTTGATTTGCAGTAGCATTATATTGCCCTATTTTTTTCTTTTTGTAAAACCCTAGCCATTTTAAGTCAACCAGTATGAGTAGGAGCAATCAAGTGTTTGGCTCTACTAAAAATAAGAGGACTCTAAAATCATGATATTTTAGATATCTTGTCTAATTCAAATATGGACACACTTGTGATCAAGAATTTGTTTATGGATTCATGTAGAGGGTATCAGGATGCCAAAATTCTAATTTTGGGGTGGGATTTATTTAACTATTTCTAGGGAAATTGAGATAGAGAGGTCCTAATTTCAAATCCCTAAACTTATGACCTAGGTAGGCTGGTTTTTCTCAATGTGTTTATGGATGTGGACTTCATTACAATTTTGGAAATTTTTTACAACCCTATTGCTAAATTGGTAATAAGAAGTGATGGTTCACCATTGTTGGTTGTGGAAAAGGTGTCAATTGTAACGTCCACTAAAAATACCCTAGAGAATCTACACTAATCTACCCTCTAATGGAGCAATATATATTTTTTTAAACACTAATGTTACACTTTAATGTTATCCAACTACATGAATAAGCATTTATTAGTTTAATTACAACATGATCTTAACATCATAACACATGATCTATCTACTAATTCCATTATACAAGCAGAATCAACATAGCATAATCAAATCCATCTCTCTAGGGTACATTAGCGTGATTACTTAATTTCAGAAATAACCTCTATTACTAAAAATCATTACTAAACTACCGATACCACACAAATACACATGCATTCTACTTACTTATCCATTCCTATAGTGTAGCTACATGATTAATAATTCACTCTACATCTATCATCAATTCCCTAATCAAGGGTATGCAACCATAATGCTTCTCTTTTCTAACTATGCATGTATGCATAACACCTTACTCTATCTTCCACGATGCATTCTTAACTACACGATTCAAATATGCAAGATTAACCCCTTAATTATAATATTCATTTTAATCACCAAATCCAAATATTCTTAGCCCCTTATCCATTCATTATCCATATGAGCATAATGCAACTACCATGATTAATCACTACTAAGTACATAACATGGAATGCATTATTTCCTAACATATGCATGATTCATATGAGTTCCTAAGTTTAACATGACTATTTCCTTCCATGCTACCTATATGCACAATACAAATTCTAAGTGCCATCCTTAAATCTTTATCTTTTATGCAATTAACACTTGCTACAGGACAAAACAACTATGGAAATAACATTCTCTTTATCTATGATAAGAATCTATGCAACCATTCTAACTAGGAAATCATATAATAGTATCATTCGTTAGCCATAATACAGATTTAACCATATTCCATCCAGATTTCATTTCACTAATATAAGGTTCATAATTTCACAATATTTCCCTCACTTAAACACATATCATTTCTCCTGTCACTTTTACTATCTATCTCATGAACTAAGCTTATTTCATTCATAAGGCATAACATAATAATAAAAAATTCAAGGGAAACATTTCCTTTTCATTACAAATATAAACCACACATATATTACATCTCAATTCATTACATAACAATCTCATAATATAAATACATCATTTGCCTAAGTCAGAGGCATAGTCAAGGTTACAATGTTAATTACAATTACATAATATATATAACCTGAGTACTACTCATGTATTACAAATGATTCCTACACTATTATATAGAAATTACATCTTATGATCCATAAATTACAATTACATAATCTGCTGCCATATCATCCAATGCCATCATGAAGAAGATCCAAATCCACGCATGAAGATGAACACCAACAAGAAGAAAAAATCCCAATGATAAAAAGAACCAACTACTTGGCCAAATGTGGAACCTAGAAGGAACCACCCCCCATGCTAGGAGATGACGCAAGGTCCCAACACACACTCTAAATCTAGGATGACGCTCAAGACCGAAGGGACTAACATCAATAAGGATACTCACATTTATGAATCAAACATCATCGCATACGACATCAACAAGAAACTCCCGGAGGCTATCAAGACAACATGGCATAAATAAAAATGCAAATCTCAAAGGAGCACATGTAGGAGGGGAGTGTCATCACATTCCATCCTCATAACAACAATAACAAGGCACTAGCCTAATGGTCATGTGGAGCTATCTCAACCTATGAGAGACCAAGAGAGATTATCTTATCATCTTCATGACCTTCTCATGCTTATCCTAAAATATCCTCCCTAGGACTAAGTCATGAGGTACATATCAGTTTATTATCTTATTAATTATCTAGCTACCCATCCCTTATTCATTATTTAGTTATCACTTTTTAAAATGCAAGGTAAACTCCCCTGTACCCAAACAGTCTAGACTTCATGCATCCTTACAAGGAACCTCATGAAAGCCCATCTTTCATGACCCTGGTCATCACAAGGAAGCCCAATCCCTCTACATGGACCCATACAAAAGTGCATCACAAGAGGCTCTAGAAAACCAAGTAGGAAAATATGAAACAACATCAAAACATGCAGTCCCAATCTCTCATTCAGCCATACATACATGAAGGCTACAACATCAAAAGACAAAACAAGAGCCTCTTGGCAAATTAAAGTATTAAACATAGCCCCAACAAGGCTATCATAACTGCTGCAACAAGAATATCACCTCAACAAGGTCTCCACACTTGTTGGAACCACATAATAGTAGCAAAATAATTTCTCTCTCATGGCACAACATCATGAGGAATATACAAAAGGAACACATATCATGCTTACGAGGTAAGAATGCAATGAAGCCAAGAAATAACATCAAGTCTGAAATGGAAGAAATCTAAAAATATTGCAATTCAACATACAACCTCTGGTACAATTATACATTAGAAAACCAAAGCACAAAGTAGGCCAATATGATAGAAAACAAGAGACAAAAAATAAACAACACCTTCATCACGCTAGCTTGTGTTGTAACTTGTGGGCTTCATGCCTATACACAATTGAATCACTCTAGCAAACTAAACATCATATTAACATTACTGAAGTTCACATTCAGAATACAAAATGATACATCATGACACTCTAGTTCACACCATCAATAGGCAAACTGTGCATGTAACCATTCAACGATTGTGGATACATACAACAGGATAACACATACAACAAATTGAACACGCATATCTCCAAGTGATTGCATATACATCTTGTTGGGCAACACTAACATTAAACAAAACCATGCACGTGATCATATATGTCACACAAACAACAATTGCACAGTAGACATGGTACACATACAGTCAGAAACATAAACATACTGGCTGCAGCGGGGAGACTCATGACAATCAAGTGGAATCCTAAAGTGCAACTTTAGGATACGAAATCTACAACCAAAACATGTAGTGTAACTTGTTTGCATGGGTGACGCACCTGTGCCGATAGGGACACCATGACAAACACGAGGGGCCATGCATCTGCCTAGCTGAACATCGTGTGCATGCCCAACATAACCCCATCCATACACAGTTGGGTTTACATGTGTGCTATCCAGCCCCATGCGTAGGTCAAACTGGGTCGCACACAGGCCCAAATACAACACCAACAAAATGTGATGCTCTGTGGCCTTTCTGCTCACATGGCAACATAAAATAAATGACACTGGGAAGCCAAAATTGGACCCCTAGCCAACGAATCAAACAGTCCAATCGGACGGTTACGCAAGACAGATACATGCAACTAAATAACATATCAAGTAGGTCGCGACTATAGGATTTAGGCGGCTAAAACACAAAACCATAGACTCCACAAAATACATACACACATAGCCAGTAGGATCGTCCAGGCATAGCTAAAACATAAGACC
This sequence comes from Cryptomeria japonica, assembly GCF_030272615.1. NCBI lineage: Eukaryota > Viridiplantae > Streptophyta > Pinopsida > Cupressales > Cupressaceae > Cryptomeria > Cryptomeria japonica. Next base: position 465,769,147 of record NC_081411.1, on the reverse strand, counting down.
AAATTAAATGACAAATGGTAGCATAAATCGAAAGATTTCAACAATCATGAGATTCTTAGAAGACTATTCGAAAGCCCAAAATACATAGAATGCATAAAATTTCTAAACAACAACAACTAGACTATAAAACTACTTAACCAATTTACATCAGAAAGAAGTATTGCTACACCAAGAAACCACACATTCATATTGAAAACACAAAGGGGAAAAAGTACTGCCGCAAATGACATTCCTCAAATTAAATACATACAGCCTCAAGATCATTCAATATGCATAGTAAAATAAACTCTATTTCCCCAATATTTTCATTTGCAAACAATATATTATGCAATAAAATATACCTTATTATCCAACCCTTTGAAAATGTTTACAGACACGAAGAAAAACACAGAGAAATCTCAAACAAAACTAGGGTTTTCAGACCCAACCTGGGGCTTGCGTGAAGGAATTTGAAAGCTGATGTAGAGGTCCAGAGATCCCCCAGTAACTCAACTCCAAACCAAAGCTCCTCCAAAGCCAAAAGAAAAGTTGCAGACCAAATTTTTATTTTCAGAAGAAGGAATGGAGAGGAAGAAGAAGAAGAAAAATCTTCCTGACAACAAAATAAAAAGTCTGACAAAACATCCAAAACCCTACCTCAAATTGGGCCAATGAGATGATTTCATTTTAAAACATATCTCATCCCCAACTTTATAATATATTTTATATATCTCTCTCTCCATTGACTTTTAATTAGATTTTAAAAATCAAAGAGAGGAAATAATAATATCTTCACATAAATATAATATATCAACACCTTAATATAAGGAGGGGGGGAATATTTTATTGTTTAATCACCTAGTTTATTTCACAAATATTTTAAAGAAATTATAATAAGGAGATAGACTGAATTAAATAAATCAGAGACAAGATTATAAAATAAATTAAATAATCAATCTCACAAAACAAAATTAATTAAAAATCAAGAAACATTAAATAAATTAGATAAACAATAAGCAATCAAATGAATTAAACTATAAACATTAAATATTTAAATAAAACCTTAAACCACTTTAAATAATAAATATCAAATAAATTCAAAGAGACATAAAATAATAAATATTAATCGCCAAATAAATAATTAAAAATCATTAAAACTTGATAAATTAAAATAAGCATTACAACTATAAAATCATGAATTAATATTAAATAATCAATCCAACATTAATAAGAAAATAATCACAATTGAATAATAATACTAACATTACTATCCAAATAAATAAACAACCACATCATACCACATACTCGCAGACCAAGGCGACCAAGCTGACATTGTGAATCATGCCAATACTGACAACATGCACAAAATGACAACTTATACCTAGAGTGTGTATAGGGAACCGACACCATCTCTGAAACCACATTTTTACCATTGGGAAAGAAGACATGCTCACACCTGTAAAGCCAAGGGAGCTTGCACCTGGAGATCTAGGAGGAATAAGTGTCTAGTACTTGCAAGTCCTGCAACCAAAATCAATGATACATACACATATACATATAACAATCAAGTGGTAGAATATCGCAATGACACATCTCACTCACAATGAGTAATGTGATGTTGATTCTCAATGAAGGCAGTCAAATAATATTTGAACAATATTCATACATCTCATGAAATCATCTCATCATAAGTAATCAAAGATTAGGGTTAGTACGTCTAATCATCATCAAATCAAAGCATGTATAATCTATCGAGACATGAACATATATGTAAGATCTAACGAATCATGGGGTTAGTAAATAATATCATCATCCATATAATCATCAAATTAGATGTATATACATAATGTCTAGCATCGTAATAATCAACTGAAATATATAAGAAGTCATAATCATCATCCATGTCATCAACAAGTCAAAGTGTTAGGCCCAATATGGAAAGCTAATGTACTGAGAGGGGAGGGGTGAATCAGTACTCCAAAACTTTTCTTCAATAATAACCTTACTGTTATGCATAAACAAAATAGTGCAATAACATAAAATAAAGTTAACACAAACAGATAACAATCATACATGATTCACTCCATAACACATATATTTTGGTCACGCAGAAACTCTTGGTTAGAGAGAAAAACTGCGGTGGGGATGACACCCACAACTTCACTACTGCAATAATAAAGATTGCTCGGTTAGAGCTACATTTAGCTATTTCTGATAGCTTACCCTGTTAGGAGTAACAAGATCTGTTAGATCTACCTTACTAAAGGATTTCACAACACTATATAAATGCTACACCTGGTTAGAGGATTTACAATTTATAGACTTGGTTAGAGTCTTTTACCCTGTTAAAGGTATCTCTTTCAACTTCAAAATATTACAATAAGACTTTACAAATATCTGCAACTTTACATTTGAAATGTTATAGTAGATTCTATGTGCCCAGAATAAGATTACCTAGCTTGTAGCATACCTCGGTAACCCATATTGTAACTCGGTAAACCCTTCTGTTTACTCTATTCTTTGACTGTTCACTGATAACCTTCTCGATGACCTCTCTGTGTCTCTGTAACAGTCTTCCTTCATACATACACACATATATATTTCTCTCTTCCCATGCTGTATAAATAGATCTCCTACAGCGGTGATCTAATTCATTTCTTTGATCTTTACAAAAAGATTCCTCGAATGAATAACTAAACAAAATATTTCATTGGTTAGATTGACCTTGCAATCATACACAATCTTCTAGTGCAATTTCCAATGTAATAACGGTTAGATGTGCCTCGATCTTGTAACACATTTTCATGTGCATGTCCAGGTTCAATGTATCTGGTAAAACATTTCACTCGGTGAATATCAACTCGGTGAGTTAACTTTACTGCTCGGTAGCCATGAAACAATACTCGGTAAACAACTCGATGAATACTGCGTTCTGTGACTGCTTTCTTCTGTAACCGACTAGACTGTTCATACTGACTTCTTTGTGTGTACCGACTGCATGATTCAGTAATACTAACTGACTAGAATATATAGTATGACTTTGAGTATAAAACTAATGGCAATTTGATAAGTGGTAACAATCTCCCCTTTTGACATTAGTTGAGATGTTTGACAAAAACTACTTTCAAAGTCATAACTCAAAAACTATATACTTGCAAAATGACTACACTTGACAATATATACAATAGTCAATGAAATAGTATATGCAGATATACTCCCCTTATCATTTATTTATACATTACTCTGAATTTTGTATGTTCGGTTCTATTCTATGCTTGTGTGCTTTGAATGCTCTGTATATTCTGCTCGGTATACTCCCCTTGTATACAATACTCAAAACTGTGTTACCAAAACTGTATCACTCTCCAAATATAGTATTACTCCCCCTTTGCTGGGTATTACTTTCCTCTATGTAGTATTATAATATTACTCCCCCTTTTTGACAAACATCAAAAACTTAATTTCCATCCAGAGGCGGTAACTGATCAAAAATAGACTTATACTTGGTCCGGGCGTCGGTGAGGGCGACTGAGAGTGAATCCTTTACACTTTCCATTAATGAATTTTGTACTTGAATATCAACTAAGAGTGATATTAAGCCATCAAGAGTGCTTCCCTCTTGTGTAGTTGATAGGCATGTAGCTCTGTTGATCTGTTCCTGTACTGATGAGAGATGAGGAAGGAATAATGTCTGAAGGGTCATTATGTCCATCCTGATTTTATGCTCTTCATTCCTGAGTTCTAACTGTTGAGCCATGAGCTGTTGAAGCTTTGTATAAAAATTCTAAACTGAATTAGGCTCGGTGGTCAACTTAGTTGAGAGATCGGTGATCTCTTTCTCAATTGCATTAGTTTTATTCTTGATATTTTAATGAATAAGGAAAATGTACATAGTTTCTGGAATAAATAAAAAGTTGAGGGGACAACTCAGCAATGAATTTGACAAGTTTTACCTTGCCAATAGCAATGGATTTCTGTACTTCCTCTATCATTTTAGCAGTTAGCTCCTTGTCTTTTAGTTTGCTCAAGTATTCAGATGCATCTACTCCAGATGTCTCAATCTGATTTAGGAGTTCATCTAATTGAATGTGGATGGCTGCATCAGTTGATACTATTGTTGAAGGTAGCATTTTTGTTAGTAGTGTCTTAACCTTCTGAAGTACTTTATTCTTCTTTTGTATGACCAGTTGCTTCTCCAGTTTGGCCTTTGCTTTGCATAGTTCACCGAATTTAGTGAGTGCTTGCCCTTTCAATTTGGAGATGTCTACATTGGGCAACACTATTGGTTTAGACAAGTCAAATTTGAAACTATGCTTTCTCACCTTCCTTTCTTTTCCTTTGGTTGGTGGCACTAAGACAAGTGCTTGTGAGGCTTGCTGACCCTCGGTAGGTTGCTCAGTAGATGCAACACTTTGGTTGATTCTTGTAGCCGTTGTAGTGTCCTTGGGTGTATCTGTGCTAGGGGTCTTAGCTATAACATTTGCAGTGCTTGACGGTGCTTGAGATGTCTGATCTTTGGTTGTATCTTCTACTGCTTCAGATTTGTTACCTTCAGTGCCTTGCTCTGTGTCCTTGGGAGCTTTGGTTGAGACAGGTGGCTTCACTGGCGGATAAGGTTGAACTTGTTCTAAGACAGATTCACTAGAGACAAGTTTTGCATAGGTAGTGCCTTCAATCATTTCCTACTCCGGTGCTGCTTCATCCATTACATCTTCATCAATTTGAATAGTGTCAACCGGGTCTGGACCTTGCTCGGTGACATCTGGATCTTGCTCTGTGACATCAACAATTTCAATTTGAGATTGTTCACTGACATCCTTTTGTTTGAAGATTTCCTACCACTTGGCTTTTGTCTCATTTTCCACATCTATGTATAGCCCATTCATCAATTTTAAGGCTCTCTGTTTGACAAGAAATTTAGAATTGTATGTGGTCAAATGCTCCTTGATTTCTGCTATGGACATATTAGGAAATAGATGGACTAGACTTCTTTCTCTTATTTGTCTCTCTGAGTCCATTGCATATTTCCATCTATTATCAATAAGTAAGTATAATTCACACGGAAGTGACTTTACTAGTTCTAATGGAGCTAGTTGAAACTTTAGAAGTGTACAGATGACAACTTCTTCAATTTGTCACTTCTCATCATTATTCCTAGTCTCATACTTAACATATCTAAATCCTGCAAATCCACCATATTCTTTAAGATTGGCACAAAAATTTTCAACACTATGAATATTTACCTTTTTGCTTTTCACAATCTGAAATTTATTTGCATCATCAGATTCTGTATCAGTCGACTCTTTTGCCAAAATGAGTCTCCAAGTAGATTTATTATAGGTCTTGGTTACCTTGGGTGCAGTAACACTCTTTTGTTTCTTACTCGGTGATGCAGCTGATGCTCTAGTGTTGGGTCTCTTTGTTGGTGGAGTCGGTAGGGCCTTTGTAATGTCCTGTTTCTTTCTTTTCATAACTTTACCCTTAGGCAACTCTGTACTTAATGTTATTGCTGCCTCTTGAGCTTTTGATTCCTCTTTAGTAATGGTAAGATTGCCTTTGACAGGTGTAGAGGAGGATTCTTCTCTAAATTTCTCAGATAAAACCTTTATCATTTTTGTAGCTTTTGTTGTAGCCTTAGGTACTATAATGCTCATTTTTACTTTCTCCTTCACCTCTTCATATGTTCCATACCTTAGTTCAGTTGCAAGCCTTGGCAATGATAAATAGGCATCAATTTTCTACTATGTTATATCATAATCAATCTCATAACCCATTGGTTGCAACGATTGAGTCCTCGGTTCAACAACATTCACATAACAATAATCAGTGTCTACCTCATAACATATATTATCCTTATATTTTTCTACCAGCAGTGGTAGAATCCTGTACCTATTGTGCATTTTCTCTTGGAACTTATTGAAGTAATCATCCATGATATCATTAAAGTTATCACCTAACCTCTTGATGAAGTCATTGATCTTATGGGTGATAGGTCGGTGTAGCTCCCATACTACTTTATCAACTGAGGGAAAGAACTTCTCAAAGTAGAAAAGCATGCATACAAGAAGTGAACCAGACTTTAGTGTATTTGTCGAGTTGTTCTTCTTCGGCTTCCTTATTATGTTAAGGTTCTCAAACAAGTTCTTCAGTAGTACTTCACATAAATCTACTTTCATTCCCTTCTTCACTATTTTGTAGGCCAAGTCAACTGTAGCACATGGTACACTGTTTTCCCTTGCAGATTGGAAGAAATAGTAACCAATTACTCTAATGGAAAATTTGAGTTTAGGATCAGTGACATTATTCAAATTCAGTCCTCGGTAATTAGATTCTACTCTAGTTAGACTGATTATCTCTTTTTGTGATATCATTTTCTATGCTCGTGCATGATCATAGATAGGATACCCGGTGATCAAGTGAATGATTTCCTTAGTGATCTTAAATGGTTTCTCCTGTAGCCACATGAAATAATCATGTACTCTACTCAAGACAAACTTAACCCACTAGGGTTTGAACACACGGGGATAGACTAGGGCTTCAGTTAATCCCTTGATTTTGATATGCTCAAATTTGCTATCCAGTTTGCCATCAGTGCAAAGTTCATCATATGTGTCACTAATCTCGACATGACCGAGTTCCTCAACATGGAATTTGGTGAAGAATCTAACATCTTCTACTAACAAGACTCGATCTGGGATGAGTGAAAATGCAGTTTTGTCATCCGGTTCAGAGGCAACTTTGGGAGTTAAAGAATATTTCAGCGAGGGCTTCTCCACATTTTTGACAACTATGGGATCTTGGATCTTGGGCACCATTGTAGGTTTTGGGTAAGATTTGACAAATTATCCTTAGGGTTTACAAACAACTGATGCTTCACACTTGGTAGATAATAGCAATTTGACTAGATCGGAAACTAGCTTAATAGTGTGAATAGATTGATGTAAATACCTCGAAATTTGCTTTGAATGAAGTTTGATCACCTTGATTCGCTCTGCTCTGCTTCTCAAAAACTTGGTGAATGAAAATGACCGCGAAAGCACTTTTAAGTACTCAAAAATACCTTATCGGGCTCCGTGCAAGTTAGGTCAAAACATTAAATGCACTCGATTCACCTTTTACCGATTGACTTCTTTTTGTTTTAACCGAGTAACCAAATTTCCTTTATTAACTGACTTGATAGGTTTCCTGTAAAGTATTATAAACTGACTAATTGCATCTTAACTATGCAGATTTTGAATTTTGTACGTAATAGAATAGGAACTGTTATGATATAACCTTTAGAGAATGCAGTCCCTCCATACCTTTTCTTGACTAATTTAAAATAGGTGCACCTAACTCGGTAGGTAAGGTGCTTTCTTCATCTAACATAATTTCCTTCTTTTTCCAAATCGTCTTGAATTTTTCTTTTATCTCTTTAGTGTCTCTTCTAGGTTGATCTCTGCAATCTCCAGCTAAATGTCCAACTTTGGGACAATGAAAACATGTCATACCAGGATTTCTCCATGACCTTCGGTTGTTCATTCCAAACCTTGTAAAACAGTTGGCACTAATATGTCCATATCTTCCACAACATTTGCACCATATCCTTGTATTGTAATCCCATGGTACTACTGCATATTGTTGGTAAGGATCTATGTGAGTTCGGTAACCTCTAGTGTTTGCTCGGTGTGGATACCGCATGTAGTTCTTTTGCTTAGACTAGCACTTCTCGGTACTATGTCCATATCTATTGTAGTTTCTACAAAACCCCTTGAATTTTGCCTTTTGATAATTGTCAATAGACTTTGTCCTACATTGATTAGATGTGTGACCATATTTATTGCAATTGTAACAATAACCATTGGACTTAGTGATATTTGGTTGCTTACCTTTTCTGATCTAGCATATGTTGGCAGTATGACCTTGATTTCCATAGTAGTAGCAAATAGGCTTCTTCCTTTTGATGTTATTCCCATTTCCAGCTTGTTTTGATGATTCTCCTCTCTCGGTAGTGTGAATTCCTTTCTCGGTAGATTCCTTTCCTTTGTAACCGAGTCCTCCTTCTTTGTAGGGTCTTCTTATATTTAGTTGCTCATCCAACATCTTTGTTGCTTCATAACTTTTCTCCAATGTTTCTTTGGATTTCTTCTCTATTTCAAGTTCACTAGTTAACCTTGATACTTCAAGTTTCAATGATTGATTTTCATCATTCTTTAGAATTGCTTCATGATGTGCATAACCTAGTTGATTTGTCATATTTTGTTGAATCCCAGTTAGCCTTATGATTTCATCATCCTTATCAGATACTAGAGCTCAAATTGTTGTTTCTCTCTTTGTAGATCTCATCCTCAACTATCCTTAATGCATCTAGATTTTCAGTCATCTGTGTACTGAAATGTTCATGTTCTCTTTTCATTGCTTTTAGTTGATCAGCCAATGCTTTCTTCTTTTCTTTCAACATTCCAATCATTTCTTCAGTCTCTTCAGATATACTATTCTCAAATGATGTCTCGATTTGTTCCACTAACTCTTGAGAATCCTGCAAGTCATCAGATAATCTTCTCCTTACTTTCAGAGATTTTTGCATTTGTCTTTGCATGTCTGCAATCACTTGATTTGCATTATCCAGCTCTTCTTGTAGATACACAATCCTCCAAGATTGTTTGTAGCCTTCCATTGATAAGATCTTTCTCTTTAGGTAGTTAAACCCTTTTCCAAGATTCAAGCTTTGATACCAATTGTTAGGCCCAATATGGAAAGCTAATGTACTGAGAGGGGAGGGGTGAATCAGTACTCCAAAACTTTTCTTCAATAATAACCTTACTGTTATGCATAAACAGAATAGTGCAGTAACATAAAATAAAGTTAAAACAAATAGATAACAATCATACATGATTCACTCCATAACACATATATTTTGGTCACGTAGAAACTCTTGGTTAGAGAGAAAAACTATGGTGGGGATGGCACCCACAACTTCACTACTGCAATAATAAAGATTGCTCGGTTAGAGCTACATTTAGCTATCTCTGATAGCTTACCCTGTTAGGAGTAACAAGATTTGTTAGATCTACCTTACTAAAGGATTTCACAACACTATATAAATGCTACACCTGGTTAGAGGATTTACAATTTATAGACTTGGTTAGAGTCTTTTACCCTATTAAAGTTATCTCTTTCAACTTCAAAATATTACAATAAGACTTTACAAATATCTGCAACTTTACATCTGAAATGTTATAGCAGATTCTATGTGCTCAGAATAAGATTACCTAGCTTGTAGCATACCTCAGTAACCCATATTGTAACTCGGTAAACCCTTCTGTTTACTCTGTTCTTCGACTATTCACTGATAACCTTCTCGGTGACCTCTCTGTGTCTCTGTAACAGTCTTCCTTCATACATACACACACATATATTTCTCTCTTCCCATGCTGTATAAATAGATCTCTTACAGCGGTGATCTAATTCATTACTTTGATCTTTACAAAAGGATTCCTTGAATGAATAACTAAACAAAATATTTCATTGGTTAGATTGACCTTGAAATCATACACAATCTTCTAGTGCAATTTCCAATGTAATAATGGTTAGATGTGCCTTGATCTTGTAACACGTTTTCATGTGCATGTCCAGGTTCAATGTATTTGGTAAAATGTTTCACTCGGTGAGTTAACTTTACTGCTTGGTAGCCATGAAACAATACTTGATAAACAGCTCGGTGAATACTGCGTTCTGTGACTGCTTTCTTCTATAACCGATTAGACTGTTCATACCAACTTCTTTGTGTGTACCGACAGCATGATTCAGTAATACTAACCGACTAGAATATATAGTATGACTTTGAGTATAAAACTAATGGCAATTTGATAAGTAGTAACACTAAGTATGTCCATCATGCATGAAATGAAAGTCTAGATATGTCTATCAAAATAAAATGCAAGTCCGATCAAGGGCAGACACTACATCAATCATAAATACATTCATGTTGAATAGATAGGGTCTCATGCAAAAATGTTTTGAGAAGCTCTACGAAAATTATCAAAGACTTAAGAAGACTCTCAAGTATGATGAGACTCCAATGTATAGGACAAATGGTGGAAGAACTACATAATTGATATCCCAAATGACGAGTAGGAACCCTTTTAGGTCACTAAGTTTGAGAGATATTTTTTAAAGACTTAGTATTGTTTTCATGACAAGTCTTGGGATAAGATAGTGTAGATAGGATGCCTATTGAACTAATATGCATGGCAATGGGGATCTAAAACCTTGAGGTAAATATTGAATTTGACTTGAGTTCTTATATTTTCAAGGAGTTGCATGAAGAGTTGTTGGGAATAAGGGCAAATGAGAGAGATAAATTTTAGGTACTATTCCCTTTTGTGTCATATGAATTTGTATCAAAATAGAGTAGTATGGGATGAAAAGTTACAATTGCAAATGGTTGATAATTAAAAAAGGAGATAAATGTCTAATGGTGGACATATTTATGGGATATGAAATAACCTAATGCAAATTATGTGATTTTTAATAATTGTTTTATTGTGAAGATAATGGGATTATTTTGATTGACTCTAGAGAGATTACCTCCTAGAATAACAACATAATTGAGACCAATGGTGAGTAGACCTAATTAAGGTCATGTTCATCATTTTGGTGATTAGTTCATTTATTTTGTTTGTACCACCTTCAGATTATATGGATATCCACAAGATCCTCACATCTTGCCTAGATTTGTTCCTCCTAAGCTAGCGTTTCTTGAATTCATTTGATAGATGATGTGGATTGAAAGAGAGTGCATGGATAGACAAAAGAAGGGCACTTTTGTGCTCCATTGCACTAAATTTTATGATTTATCTATTGCACTTGAAGTGTTAGAATAAGTTTATACTGATTTGAGGCTAAGGTACAATTTGAAGTTTGGCTCACCAAAGAAGGAAAAAATACTCAATTTTCGTGAAGAAATAAGAGAGAAAGGATTTGGATCCTAATTTCCCTAGTTTCTATGTAGATGAAAAGGATCCCGTAGAAAGAATTAATCTCATCATTGATAACTTTAAGAATTTGTATGGAAAGTCTCCATTGGGAGAGGAAAGGTCAACTTATGTGCCCCCAAAGGTGCAGGATCCTAAGGAAAAGGTATAAGAATAGTTGAGCAAGATGCTTAATCTACACAAGCACCACCTAGCTGATTACAAGGGAAACCAACAAAAAAGTAGAGAATTGATGATTAGCACAAAAAAATTCAACTATGAAGAGGTGGACCATTCTATGAGGACATGGCATAGGGAAGACAATACTAATCAATTGCTTGGGGACATGATAGATACCCATAGGTCTACTCCTACAAAACAAGTAGATGATGAAAGGGTGATTGCATCAGTTCAATATATGACTGATGATGATATTATAAAATCTCCTAAGGTTAAAGGATTTTGGGTCAATGTGAAAATTGTAATGCCCTACTAAGGAACCCTAGAGGATAAGAGAAAAATACACAATAAAAGCATGAAAATGTTTTTTTTACAATACTAAAGTTTCATCATGCATACTAACACAAGGGTAATGCTCACCTAAAGGTAACATTAATCTTGTCGACAACTGACAACACATAACTGAAAGAATAAACACTCAAAAATAAAAAATGATATGGGGAAGGGTCTCCAAAACATTAGGATAATGCCTAGGAGGTTTTTAGGATCACACATGACCATACCCAAAGTTACCAAGTTTGATTCATCAAACTAGACAAACTACTAGGTCCTAGGTATCACAGATGGGCTTTGAGAAATATTAAATGTAAACAGATGCCCCCAACACCATCCAAACTCATTAAAAAACTACTCAAGACCCCTCAAAGTGTACCTTGATGTCACTACATTTTCAATACATCCAAAACTAGATCAAACTGACATCTCTAGCCCCTAAAACCATCTTTGGACTGAATGAACAAGTATGAGATTTGGGGAGAAACTAGATAATAGCACTAGAAAATAGGATGCTAAAAGGATACTAGCAAAATTTTTGGGTATCCTTAACTTGCATTGGTGTCCCTAGGAAACAATGGAGTCTCAAAAATGTGTGGGTGTTCTCCGAACTGATGAACTCATGCTGATATACCTGAGACATGCATTTATCTAAAACTAGTGAGCTACTTTGATGGGTTATGTGAATCCATAGACATAGTAAAACCCTTGGTGAATTCAAAATATCCATACACCCCTTGAATTGAGAGAATTGGGCAAAAGGGTAAGAAAATGGGTCAAGTCTAGAGACACAATGCCACTAGATGACTCCTATAAGACAAGGCGAAGTCTAGAAGGACTAAGTTTTTCACTAATCAATCCAATTCACCCAAAAAGGACATAAGGGAAACTTAGGTGGCCAACACAACTAAATTCCACAATTGGATTTCATAAAACACACATTGAGTGATTTTGGTTAAGACTCGATTAACTCCCAAGGGCTCAATCCAACAAGGGCTTGGTCAACATCTCATGACCATAATAGGAGATGACTAATTCAATATTTAATATAATATAAAACACATATACATTCATTTTAATCTCCAAATCAAGTTTTCCTATGATAAGATCATATAATAGCATCTAGAGAAAAGCATACAAGATCACGCATGGTGGTTGGCTCCAACAATGGACAATGTAAAGATACATCCATTCTTACAATATATATTACAATTTCACACATATCATCTTGGAGTGTTCCATATACCAATAATCAATGAATATAACTCTTACATTCAATTACATATATTACAACTTGCAAGAAATGAAAGAAAAGAACAAGTGTGGAGGAAGGACAAAAAACTCTTCAACTGCTCACAATCCAAGTCCTCCAGTCCCCAACAGTGATTAGAAATACCACCCAACCATGTGGACCCATAGGTCCCTATCCCACCATACTTGTGGAGTTAGTCACATGGCCCAAATAGTCACACACTTAAGAAGTGGATACAAATAGACTCACACAAGAGAAAACATGTAGTAACACTTGACATGAACGTAACAATCAGCAAAGAACATAGTGCCATAACATAAGAAAGGAAAGAGATGCATTACCTCAATATAATCCACTTTCATACCAAATATGAAAGAACTCAACAAGGATCAATCTATTGAATTAGTTGAATAGACTAGGATATTGAGAGGGGGGTGAATCAGTATTCCCATAATATCTAAAACTTTTACTAATATATCAATTTCATCAACTAAGCTCATCGATATGAAATAACAAATGCATAATAAGGAAATAACACAACTATAAATAGAACACTGAATTTTATATGTGGAAAACCCAAATGGTAAAAACCACAGAGAGTGTTATCTCTCAAGATAATATAGCTAGTTATATGGTTTTTACAAAGGAGTGGTTGGCTCACTATTGAATGGCTCATTGCCAGATTACAAAAACAACTCATTGTAGGAATGCTCACTACAATAGATATAAATGAACTGAGGAAAATTGCATCTCTTAATGCAAGAGGCTAGTTCCAGATTAAGCTCAAATAACAACTCAAAAAACTTAAAACAAATGTGGAAAAGGATCACTGCACCACTGTCCACAATCTCCTATAGCAAGTCTAGTAAGGGATTACTACACTTCTTTGCTGAATCAATCAATTGCAGTAGATCCAGTAAAGGATTACTGCAACACTATCTTCATACTGACTTTTTTATATACTCTTTGGGTCATATAATCCTCAAACTACAACTATTTCTACTATCCACAATTTTTTATTCGCATATACTTACTCTGTTATATCACACCAGCTATGCTTTCTATCTCATACTCTTCACACACTTTTAAATAAAAAAATTCATACACACCTTCTATATATACTAGTAAGATTGTATGCCGAGATAATATGTCAACCAAACACAAATGATTTATACAATAATAAGGTGCTTAGATCAACATGTTATCCAATAATGCCTTGACCAAAAACATGATAACAAAATCGGCCTTCACTTGATCTCCTACATGCTTCATTCACATAATTCATTTATCAAAATGTACACCTTAATTACTAGGACAAAATAGGGGTCTATTGGACCCATAGATACAAACCCATAAGCACAAAACTCCAAGCACAACAATTCCTAACGCAAAGATAAAAATACCACAAATGTCAGAACATAGATCATGATAGATATAATCAAATACAACTAATATGACTTCTACCACTGATATTGATCCTCACAAAATTGATACTAGAATAGGATATTAACCTAAATGAGTACAACATAGGATTTCAGAGATGATGATCTTCCATAAATAACTCCAGTACATAATCTATGCCTTGCTATTTTATATCAACTTCATACCTATTTGCAATACCAAAAATGCTTCCAACAACATATATCAGGTGTGGTATGATAAGTAGTCCTAACTGGATTATCGAGTTTGACATCAATGACAATATTAATACAAATCCAACAATCTCCCAATTTATCATTGATGGCAAAACATCTCAAAAAGATTAAACTCATAAACATATCTGTATATGACTCCCCCTTACTGATCATATATCTCCTTATTTCTCCTAATCTATTACTTTTCTCCCATTTCATTTGCCTTTGGAATCAAGGAAAAAGGATGCTTTCAATTCATGGAAAACAAAAATAAAAAATAAAAAATGTAAGCAAGATTCCTTGACTACTCTTCTTCTGAAAAATTTGCTTGTACTTTTCCTTTAGTTCTGAAAGAACCTTCCAAAAGTGAATAGCCAACTTAATTCTAACGGATAAACTCCTATATTTTACCAATAGGTCAACAACATGATAAAATTTATTTGGAGCAGACGGATTTCATTCAAACTCAACCGCATGACCAAGTAATATAGGAAAGTGCTCTAACTTAGCTTCAACAATTTCCTTGACCTTCCAGAAGACAATCACAAAGACTTCTCTTTGTCTTTGCAACATTAACAGTTCAACCTGAAGAGAATTTACATTTTTCCTCTGCTCTCCATCCTTTTGACCCAAAAAATTAAATGACTTACCTAAAGAACATAGTTCTTCTTCAACAACATCAATCAAAGCTTTATGCTTCACTACAATAGATGACCATGAAAGACAATATTTATAAACCTTGCTAGCACTATTGATACAATCTCTCATTCAATTTATACACTTGGATAAATCCCTTTGTACATCATTGCACTTATCCAATATATTTTCTAGATTTATATCTTTTTTTAAAAAAAATTCTATACTAATAAGTTACTCAATCAATTTCTCTTTGATAGTCTCGGACAAAGATTCTAAAAGCACATCACTAACATCTTCAATCTTGATATTATTCCAGATAAAATGATCTATCAAGAAATTCTCAATTCTATCCATCCCAACAAAAGGCAACCACATCTTTCCAATCTTCTTTATTCCATCTGCTCTGCCAATAATCTCTAGCAAATTAGACTCATCATCAGATTTAGATGCTTTTACTTTCTTCTCTCCAACAACTACTCCCTTAGCCATGGGGGATTTTAGATCTTCAATCACAATAATGTCTTCTTCTTTCTGATCCTTCTTTCTCTTCTTATATTCCAAAGAACTAGAAGGCATAGTCTCTTTCCTTTTTCTCTTTCTAGAGGAAGAACCTTACTTAGCTAAACATGTAGCAAGGAATACTGAACTGATACTTCATACATCCAAAAATGATTTGAAATAGGCATTGCATACATCTTCTCTCTTTTCCAATCCATTCAAATATCAAAATATTTTCCTACCAACTAGGAATCTAGGTTCCCATATCAAATTCTCCCTAGTTGAAAGGGATCCCAGATAATACATAGCCAAACACACAAGAAATGACCCAAACTAGAAGGGATAACCTTGATCATTTGTCATTTTAATATTCTCTAACAATTGATTCTTTAATAATTCACACAAATCGAGCATAGCATCTTCCATAGAAATTTTATGTGCAACAACATACACTACAATAGCCGAAGTTGAACCTTCCTTATTTGTTAAATAAATATAGTAAGATATACCATATGAAACATACCTTACAATAGGATGAATGATTTTGTCGATCAACAATGCCCTTTGATCACCTATTACACTAATTAGGATTTCAACCTCCTTCTTCTTCATTGTCTTCTTAATTGGTACACTCCCACTCGCACTGTTGGTATTTTGGTATGGTTTTGTCATTGATGTCAACACCTACTAAACACTTATCAACTCTAGCACTTTGGAGAATTAGCAACATTCACTGGCAAGCAAGTGACTCATGCACAGCCACTGGTATCTGGTACACTGGCAAGATATAATGATCACCGGAACTCAGAATGATATGGAAAACACTTGGTTATCTCAAAGACATTGTGTGGACACTTTGTCTTGGAGTTTTGTTTATTGGTACATTAGCATTTGCATATCTGCTGTTACCGGCAAATAGGTCTAGGTTACACCGACAGGTTTATCTTTTCCAGATCAGCATGGCACGCTATGGAGATGACTTATTATTGTTGTAAATGCATTAAGCCGACATATTGAATTGGTTATTGCATCGGGTATTAAATGATATGTAAATTAATTTAATTTTAATATCTTGTAGCGCTGACCTACTAAAATTGGTCTTAGGGTATGGTATAAATGTAAGATCTTATTTGTAAGATCAAGTGTGGAATGCGAAAAAAGATTGTGTGAAGGTATATGTGAGAATAAGCAGAGCTATACATGCATACATTATTTGAAGTTTGAAGGAGGGTTTTTGTGAAGACAATCAGAACTACACCGGTATAGAATCCAGCATATGAAGATGTTAATTTTTGCAGTACATTCTTATTGGATTTAACCATCCAATTGTAGTCAGTGTGACTCCCATTTTGTGATTGAGCAGTGAGCTCTATGCGCTTGGCCTTTCTGCATGTGTAGACCCCATTTATGTACACTTACTATCTGCAGTAGTATCATCTGATTGTGGGTAAGGTTTCCCATCGTGGTTTTTCCCGTTACAGGGTTTCCATGTACAAATATTGGTGTTATGTGTTGTGGATGACTTTGTCTTTATATTTCATGCACTAATCCTTACCGGTATAGCAATTAACTGTTAAAACTATCTACCGGCATATTGAACTGGTTTACAGGTATTAAGCATTAAATTGGTTAAGTGGTTTTTGGTTTGAAATTGATTTGACAACTGATTCGCGCCCCCCTCCCCTCTCAGTTGTCTCTGGGACCTAACAATTGGTATTAGAGCCTAGTCCTCTTTTACAGAAGTTTAACAGCTTGAGGAGATCCAATGTCTACTAACTATTTCAGGAAGGACAGTCCTAAACTTGATGGAACCAACTATGGCATATAAAAAATCAGAATCGAGACACATCTAAATTGCATTGGAAAGGACATATGGGATGTTATAAAGAATGGTTATACCGTTCCTACTCAGAGTTAGCCCAATCCACCCAACTTGACGAAAGATGAGGAAAATGATTGCAAAGCAAGAGAAGCACTTTTGAGCACATTATCTAATCAACAAATCATGGGACTATTAGATAGGTCTACTACTAAAGCTATTTGGGATCATTTGGAAACACTGAATGAAGGAGATTCCATAGTCAAAATTACAAAACTTGAAAGCTTCTGGGTCATGAACATCTGAAAATGGAAGAAGATGAAAGGATTTTTTCTTTTATGGAAAGAGTAAATGAGATTGTTTTGGGTATTAAATGTTGTGGAGGAACCTTAAGTGAGGATGAAATTGTTTCAAAAGTTTTAAGAGAATTGCCACTGGCATATAAAATGAAAGTCACTGCTATAAATGAGTTAAGAACAATGCCTAATACATCAGTAACTAGGGATACATTGATTGGGAAACTTTTAGCTTTTGAAATTGAAGAATTTGGTCTTGTTGCTACTATAAAGAAAAATTTGGCCTTTAAAGAATCAACATCATCTGTGCCATCATTTGACAAATCTGATTGGAAAGCCTTTTATGCAAGAGAACTTGAAGAAAGCAGGAAAGAAAATGAAGAACTTGAAGAACTTGAAGCACTATTTGCAAGGAAAATGCCTAAAGGTCCAGTTGGAAGTAAGTATGAAGGTAAAGCACCCTTTAAATGTTTTAACTGCAATAAGATTGGTCATATGGCTTCAAGATGCCCTGATAGACATGATAGACTAAGAGAAGAAGCTAGAAGAACATGCAAGCCTAACCCTGAATATCAGAGATACAGATTTAAGAAGAATAAAGACAAATCTTGTTACATTGCTGATGAAGGTGTGACTGATGATTCTGATGAGGATCCGATAGACAATGGATGGGTTTTTGTTGCTATAATAGAAGATCAACTGACACCTACTGCTCAATCGGTAGAATAGGCCTTGGTAGCTAAAGTTGAAGTAAAGGATGAATGGATCATTGATTCAGGATGCTCACATCATATGACAGGAGACAATGGTAAATTCTTGAACTTTCAAGAATACAATGGAGGCTTAGTGAGATTTGGAGATAAAAAAGCTTGTTTGATCAAAGGTAAGGGTACAATATCTCTTGATGGTAAGCATAACACTGACAATATTTACTATGTTGAAGGATTAAAGCATAATCTTTTGAGTGTTGGTCAATTAGTTGAGAAAGGATTTTAGTTACAATTCAAAAATGGAAAATACAAAATCATGAATAGAACTGGTTTGGAAATTGCAACCGGTAATCAGACTAGAGGTAATATCTTTCATTTAAATAACAGTAAAAAGATATGCTTAATTGAACATATTGATGAAAGTTGGTTATGGCATAAGAGATTCTGTCATGTAAACTTTGATTGCATGGTGAAAATCAGTACTATTAAGGCAGTTAGAGATTTACCTAAAATTGTCAAACCTCATAATACAGTATGTAAGGAATGTCAATTTGGAAAACAAGTTAGAGCTAGTTTCAAAAGTATTCCAGAAAAATCCAATAATGCTCTTGATTTAATTCACATTGATTTATGTGGTCCAGCTAGAACTAAAAGCTTACAAGGTGATAGATATTTCATGCTAATCATTGATGACTATTCTAGAATGTGTTGGGTTACTTTTCTCAAAGAAAAATGAGAAGCACTAGGAAAGTTGAAACTATTCAAAGCAATGGTAGAAAATGAAACCGGTAAGAAAATAAAATGTCTAAGATCAGATCAAGGAGGAGAATTTACATCTAAGGAATTTAATACATTCTGTGAAGTAAATAGAATCAAGAGACAACTATCAGCACCTCAGACACCACAACAGAATGAAGTTGTTGAAAGGAAAAAAAGAACTATCTTGGATGCAACAAGAAGTATGTTATCAAAAGCAGACCTACCACATGTATATTGGAGAGAGGCAGTTAGTACAACGGTCTATACATTCAACAAAGTTCACATCAAAGGTGAAACTGGTAAGACCCCTCATGAACTATGGTCTGGTATTATTCCTACTCTTAAATATTTTAGAATTTTTGGAAGTAAATGTTATATCAGAAGAGATGAGTATATTGGAAAATTTGATCCTAGAAGTGATGAAGGAATATTTCTTGGTTATTCATCTAAAAGCAAGGCATATAGATGTTTTAAAAAAAGATTGCATAAAATCGTTGAAAGTACAAATGTAAAGATTGATGAACAATTCAGAGGAACTTCAAGGTATATAGACTCTAAACCGGCAACAAAATTTTTGAAAAATGAACCTACACTAAATCCACTAGTACAGAATGAAGATCTAGTTATACCTGTATCATCTGAGGATTCCATAGTAACTGAGGAACAACAACAAACAAAGACACCTCGGTATGTAAGACTGAATCATTCTGAAGATCAGATAATTGGAAACAAGTTTAAAGGAGTTATGACAAGAGGAAGATTGGCAAATGAAGAGGTATGTCTTATTTCTCAAATTGAACCATCATCAGTTAATGAGGCATGTGAAGATAAATTTTGGATTAAAGCTATTGAAGAAGAATTAGAACAAATTGAGAAAAATAACACTTGGACATTAGTTCCCCGGCCTAAAGATAAAAATGTAATTGGAACCAAATGGGTATTTAGAAACAAACTTAATGAAGATGGTGAGGTTATCAGAAATAAAGAAAGACTAGTGTGTAAGGGATATTCTCAGAAACAAGGAATTGATTACAGTGAAACCTTTGCACCGGTAGCTAGAATTGAGGCAGTCAGATTATTTTTGGCTTTTGCAGCACATAAGAACTACAAAGTATATCAAATGGATATTAAATGTGCATTTTTGAATGGAGATCTTGAAGAAGAAGTTTACATTGAACAACCTGATGGATTTTCTTTGATAGATAACAAAGATATGGTTTGCAGGTTAAGAAAAGCTTTGTATGGATTGAAGCAAGCTCCAAGAGCTTGGTATGCAAGATTGGATAAGTATCTTTTGAAGATTGGTTTTTCTAAAGGTAATGCAAACATCAATTTATACTATAAAGTGACTAATGATGACATCCTAGTTATAGAAGTATTTGTTGATGATATAATCTTTGGAGGAGAAGATGGATTATGTAAAGAATTTTCTATTAAAATGCAGCAAGAATTTGAAATGTCTATGATTGGAGAAATAAAATTCTTTTTAGGATTGCAGATTTCACATACTAATAAAGGTATATTCTTGAGTCAATCCAAGTACTTAAAAGAGTTACTAAAGAAATTTGGGATGGAGAACTCTAAACTGGTAAGCACACCTATGACCACAAATGACAAATTATCACTAAGGGATGAATCTACACCTGTTAATCCAGCTAGATACAAATCTATGATAGGAGGTTTACTGTATTTGACACAAACCAGACTTGATATTATGAATTCAGTATGTATTGTTTCAATGTTTCAAAGTAATCCTAGAGAAAATCATGAATCGACAGTAAAAAGGATTTTTTGGTACTTACAAGGTACTATAAATCTTGGATTATGGTATCCTAGAGATGAGAACTTTGAATTATCTGCATACACAGATGCAAATTGGGCAGGAGATGTGGATGATAGAAAAAGCACCACCGGCGGAGCATTCCTTCTTGGAAACAGACTAGTTTCTTGGCTGAGTAAGAAACCAAGTTGTACATATTTATCAATAGCAGAATCAGAATATGTTGCAGCAGCAACTAACTGTACAAAGGTACTATGGCTCAAGCAAATGTTGAAAGACATAAAAGTGAAATGCAAGGAAGCTATTACTATCTATTGTGATAACACTGCAGCAATTGATATATCTAAGAATCCGGTATTACATTCCAAAACCAAACATGTTTCTATCAAACTGAATTTTCTAAGGGAAAATGTTGAAGCAAAGGAAATAGAACTGGTTTATGTGAATACTAAAGAGCAGATTGCAGATATCTTTACTAAACCTTTGCCTAAGGAGACTTTTTAATATCTCAGAGATCAGCTTGGGGTCATACCCCGATCAGTAGAGACTTAGGAAGTTGATGATTGTCATCAATGGGCAGAATTAATAGAGAAATCTTTTATTTGGCTTTGATGGGAAGCTACTTCTTAGGGGGAGTAGTTGGTATACTAAATTGATTGGTATTTTGTATATGAACTTGGCTTGGTAATAACTTTGGCATTTGATGTCAAAGGGGGAGAGATTGGTATGGAAAAACACAAGGAAAACACATGTTGCTCCCAGGGGAGAGATTGTTGTTTAGAAGAGATTACTACTCTCTGTATCTGTATTTTGATTTCGGAGATTGTTGGTTTTTGGGTATTTGACATTTCTTGTTATGGCACTTTGATGGTTTTTCCATCTTGTGTTGCCATCAATGCCAAAGGGGGAGATTGTTGGTATTTTGGTATGGTTTTGTCATTGATGTCAACACCTACTAAACACTTATCAACTCTGGCACTTTGGAGAATCAACAACATTCACTAGCAAGCAAGTGACTCATGCACAGTCATCGATATCTGATGCATCGGCAAGATATAATGATCATCGACACTTGGAATGATATGGAAAACACTTGGTTATGTTGAAGACATTGTGTGGACACTTTGTCTCGGAGTTTTGTTTATTGGTACATTAGCATTTGCATATTTGTTGTTACCAGCAAATAGGTCCAGGTTACACCAACAGGTTTATCTTTTCCAGATCAGCATGGCACACTATGGAGATGACTTATTATTGTTGTAAATGCATTAAGCTAACATATTGAAGTGATTATTGCATCGTGTATTAAATGATATGTAAATTAATTTTATTGTAATATCTTGTAGAGCCGACCTACTAAAATTGGTCTTAGGGTATGGTATAAATGTAAGATCTTATTTGTAAGATCAAGTGTGGAATGCGAAAAAGGATTGTGTGAAGGTATATGTGAGAATAAGCAGAGCTATACACACAAACATCATTTGAAGTTTGAAGGAGGGTTTTTGTAAAGACAATCAAAACTACACCGGTACTGAATCTAGCATATGAAGATGCTAATTTTAGCAGTACATTCTTATTAGATTTAACCATCCAATTGTAGTCAGTGTGACTCCCATTTTGTGATTGAGCAGTGAGCTCTAGGCGCTTGGCCTTTCTGCATGTGTAGACCCCATTTATGTACACTTACTATCTGCAGTAGTATCATCTGATTGTGGGTAAGGTTTCCCATCATGGTTTTTCCTGTTACAGGGTTTCCATGTACAAATATTGGTGTTATGTGTCGTGGATGACTTTGTCTTTATGTTTCATGCACTAATCCTTACCGGTATAGCAATTAACTGTTAAAACTGTCTATTGGTATATTGAACTGGTTTACCGGTATTAAGCATTAAATTGGTTAAGTGGTTTTTGGTTTGAAATTGATTTGACAATTGATTCACCTCCCCCCTCTAAGTTGTCTCTGGGACCTAACATGTACAAGCCACTAACAACTAAAAAAATGTCCTTCATAATCGGATAGGGTTTATCCAACATGATACATTCATTCTATACGTGACTCAAATTTAACCTGATTACATCTTCATTGTCGAACCACAGAAACTCACTTCATAAGTTCGTTCCTTTGTGACTTATCTCTTTAACCTTTTGTAAATCTTCCTCACTAAGATTCCTTTCCATTTTTTTTATCTTTTCTGTGTCAAATTCATCTAGCCAAACCCTTTCCATCAACTAAAAACTTTTGGTTCTTGATTCTTCGACAATCATCTTTAATTCCATGCTTTCTCTACTTTTTTGCTTTGCGCTCTATTAATTTTCTACTCCTGCTCCTCAAAAACATTTCTCACATAATGACCAAAATGATCTTTAATTCCCCAATTCAACTTACCAATTTCTTCTATGGTTTTGCCACCAAAAAGTGTTTTATCAATGATGTCAACATAAACCTTCAATTATCGGATAACATTGTTGGCATTTAGTTGTCATTGATATCAACCGATATTGCAGACTACCGATAGAAGTATGTCAAACCGATACAAAGAAGATTGAACCAACATAAGAAAGATTAATATGAAGACTTGCCAACCAGTATGGTGGAAGACAAGTAGTTATTGAAACTATCTGTGACTTCACTGGTATGAGGTGAGATGCATGTGTATTTTAGCATGTTGAGTGATAACCGGTAGAGCATTAACCAGTTTGAAGGTTGGCTGCCTATTTATGATGAAGAGGAAGAATGTTAAAATAATCACAAACCATTGGAGGTGAAGATTTGCTACCGGTGTAGTGTGCACTACCGGTTAGCAAAAGGAGAAGGTCTCACTAGTAAGGGCTTGTTTCGGTATGAGTTTGTTGAATGGTCAAGTTAAACCGACCTTGTGTCAGTAAGCTAAGTGTATGTTGATGTGATTCCATGTAGAGATGAGGTGGCAAGCATGCAGGGGTCGGTGAAGTTTCCATCGACATGGTTGTTGGAACAGTTAGTCAACATTAATGAAATGACCACAAATCACGGGATGATAATAGATTGATGTGGCTCGAGGAAGAATGAATGATAAAGAAAGATCAGGGAGTTGTTGGCACCTAGATCAAAGCAAAGAAATCAGACTGTAAGAGGACCTCAAGAAAAAAATAGCTGGGTCATAAATGAGCCGACAAATTTCAAGGCCAAAAATCATGGTCAGGATTGCTATCTTTAGCAAATATGCATTAGATAATGGAAAATGTGTACAGATGCATTCCTCCAATGCAGGTGATTGATCTAAGGCAGATTGGATTGGATCTGATGTAGATTTGGTTGGGTGAAGGAAACCCTAACCACCCTTAGTTTGAATTGATTTTTGGTGGGAAATCTCAATATTAAATATGATGACTTGAGATTGCGATCACTACTTCTGTAGAGTGAAGGTAAGTGTGAAATTTTTGTCTAAGAGCTGAAGAGATAAATACTTGAAGTGTTTATGAGAAGAAGACTGTACCAGTAAGGAGAAGCAGGGTAAACTGGTGTAAGGAACAAACCTGCAGAGTTAGCATAGGATGCAGAGGTGAAAATCTGAAGAAAGCAACATCTGATAAAAGAGTGATTTGTGTGAGTTGAATTGTGAAGATATTGTGAGAGGAGACTTAGCAAAGCCAAAATTAGCAGCAAATAAAAGTTGTAGAGTGTGTGGAGAAAACATAAACCGATAAGGTTGAAACCGGTTGAGCAGAATATTGTAAGGTTGCAAAACTTCTTTTGCAATAGGGATCTCATTTGTATAACCATGTTTTATATTATTTTCATTGAGTTGGTACTTAGTGTAGGGGTTGTAGCTCCTTTAGGTTGTAGCCTATAAATTGTACAGGGGTTGGTGCTCCTTTGAGTTGGTGCTCATAAATTAGGGGTTGGTTCCCTAAAATTGTAATCAGATCTTTTACATTGTGAGGCTGGATTGGAGCAGAAGATCTCCATTAGCTATTCTCACTGAGGTTTTCCCCACATTGGGTTTTCCTCGTATATCTGGTGTTGTGTGATGCATTCTTGTGTGTGAGTTATGTTGATGTTATAGAAAATTATTTCACACACTCAGTTTGCACTGTTTGAGCTACCGGTCAACACTTAGTTTGTTTTATATAGTACCGATATATCCCTGTTGAAGAAAAAGTGTTTAAATCACTAATTCACCCCCCTCTTAGTGATCCATGGTGTCCAAAAAACATCTCTAACATAGTCATGTTATATTGATGACACAAAACAACTCAGAATAGGGTACAAAAAGATTTTCTTTGAAAAATCCCCTTGAGCTGAAGCAGTAGGCTCAATTATTGGAGGAAAAGGTTCTTGCACTAGATTCTGGTACACCAAGCTTTCTTTTATTGTTCACCTCCTTCTTTCTCTAAACCATAACTTCTTTTTTCTTTGATTCATTACTCTTCACCATATTCTTCTTAGTAGACTTCTCCACATTTTCATTTCTGTACTAATTAGCATAAATTATGGATTGCTGCACTTGTAGCAACTGATGTTCTTTTGTACTGAATATTATAAATGTGATCTAGATCTGAACTGATTAGCTTTGTGACCATAACCATTTCATATGTAATAATATCCATGAAAGTTATTATTCACCTTATTTTCTCCAACCAGATTCTGATTCTGATTCATAACATGATTTCTATAGTAATTTACTTTGTGACCAAACATCTTGCAATTGTAACACTAAATGCTTCTACAATTTGCAGCCTTATGACCAAATGTATTGCATTTAAAACAATAACCATTAAATGATGGGTACCTTTGTGCATTTGGTTGTTGAACCAATAAATAGTCTTCTTGTAGGAGAACTTTGATTCTAGGGATTGCTTGCATCTTCCGATTTCTTCTTTGCTTCCACCTTAACTTATTTTCTTTTGTCTTTATCAATATGTTTTGAAAATTCACCAGTCTAAAATCCAAGTCCAGTCTTGTCTAAGTGAGCTTTTTGCATGTTAATCAAATCTTCCAAGAGTTTTTTGCTATTAAGAACCTCACTTTTTGCATTCAACTTCTTCACTTCTTGTTCTAGCTTCTCACATTCTTTGGTCTTCAACTTGATTGATTCTTTCAGGGTTTCCTCTACCTTGTTCTTCTCCTTGATCTTTTGCATAAAATCTTTAGCAGTTTCATTCACCTGCTTCAACTAATTCTTAACTTCCTTATGTCTCAACTTCAACTTCCAGATTTGTTCTCTCAGCTTCTACACACATTCATCTACTACCTTCAAATTCTCTTTCAATTCCTTATTCTTAGGCTCAATACTTTCCATATATTTAAGAGCTATCTACAATTCCTCATCTAGATGATATTCTATAGTCATACTCATCAGTGTCATGATTCAACTAACAAGGATCTCCCTCAAGCAATTAAGCTTTCAAAAAAGGGACCAAATCTCTAATACAAATTATTGAATTGGTTTAATAGACTGGAATACAAAGAGGGGGGTGAATTAGTATTCCCACAATATCTAAAACTTTTATTGATATATCAATTTCATCAACTAAGCTCATCAATATGAAACAACAAATGCATAATAAGGAAATAACACAACCACAAATAGAACACTGGTTTTTATATGTGGAAAACCCAAATGGTAAAAACCACAGAGAGTGTAAGCTCTCAAGATAATATAACTAGTTATATGGTGTTTACAAAGGGGTGGCTCACTACTAGATGGATCACTACTAGATTACAAAAACAACTCACTACCAGAATGTTCACTGAAATAGATATAAATGGACTAAGGAAAGTTGTATCTCCTAATGCATGGGGTTAGATCCAGATTAAGCTCAGATAGCAACTCACAAAATTTATAGCAGATCTACTAAAGGATCGATGTACCACTATCTGCAATCATTTGCAACAAGTCCAATAAGGGATTACTACACTGCTTTCCCAAATCAATCACTTGCAATAGATCCGGTAAAGGATTATTGCATCACTATCTACACAGTGACTCTGCTATATACTCTTTGGCTCATATACTCCTCACACTACAACTATTTTTATTGTCCACAACTTTGTTATTTACATACCTCTCACTCTACTATACTGCATTCACTCTACTTTCTATCTTAGACTCTTCACACACTTTTTTCATATACACCTATATATATAGATATATATATACTGGTAAGCTCATACACCGAAATAATATGATGACCAAACATAAATTATTTATACAATAATAAGCTACTCGGATCAACAAGTTATCCAATAAAGCCTTGACCAAAAACATGATAACAAATTTGGCCTTCACTTGATCTCCTACATGATTCCTTCACATAATTCATTTACCGAAACATACACCAATTACCGAGACAAAACAAGGGTCTACCAGACCCATATATACAAACCCATAAGCACAAAACTCCAAGAACAACAACTCCAAGATATAGATACCACAAATTCCAAAACATAGATCATGATATATATAATCAGGTACAACTGATATGACTACTACCACTAATACTGAACCTCACACAACTAATACCAAAATATGATATTAACTGAAATGAGCAAAACTCAGGATTCTAGAGATGAGGATCTTCTGGAAATAACTCTAGTAGATCATCTATGCCTTACTGTTTTATGTCACGATCATACCTATCTGCAATACCAAAATTGTTTCCAACAACATACATTGGATGTGGTATGTTAACTAGCCCTAACTAGATTACTGAGTTTGACATTAATGACAACGTTCACACAAATGCAACAAGGGACCCTTTGTCATTGATACCAAAACATCTCAAAAAGAATAAACTCATAAACATATCTACATATGATAAGAAGCCAATATGGAAGACCACATATTACCATAATTGAGCCCAACATTTCCAAAATTCATCAACAAAACATAATATGCATTAACAGTTTCACATGCATCCAAAACATACTTGATTGCCCTATTGCCAAGAGAATAGATCTGAACTGATTCAACAATAAAATTTGCATATATAATATTATTATTCCACATAATAATTTTACTTTATAAACACTAAATTCACATTTTCATCAAAAGGCCAAATTGACCAAAAACTAGTCATGGAGGCCATCCACCAATGGTGGACCTCCAAAAAGATTACATTTTCAAACTTAACCAATTGAAATTATATAAAAACCCATTGATCCATAGGTTAACAAAAACCCAAAAATGCAATAAAATCCACAATCCAAGCACCAATAAAAATTGGGTAGAGTTTCCTTTTGTAATACTATGTTTTCAAATACCAAATTCATACAAATTTATTTCTTTACTAAAATTCAAAATTAAAATTGGGAAAAGCATCTAAATCCATTTGCTAACTAATAGAAACAAGAATCACACAATTTCACAAATATTCTTGAGAGGAATCAATGAAAAACTCCTCATCTAAGTCTCCCTCCCAATCAAACATACAAACACCTGCATACATATACATGTGATATATTATAACTCAAAGCATCATTAGCATCATTAACATTCCTCGATCAGGGTCACATAATAAAATTGTTAGTAACATGACATCTCATCAAATCAATATAGCATCAACCAATTGAATGTATTGCTAAGCATTTAATCTCTCAAAAGAAATACAATAACATAAAATATGATTTATTACTTTTAAGTCATCCAACCAGATTAACATCACTTGTTTCATTCCAAACATTAACCATATCAATATCATAAATATGGTAACAACCCCCAACGAATCTAGTATCCAACATATATGTAGTAAACAATAATACCATGGTCCCCACAACCAGGCAGATGAAGAAAGCATGCATCCCAATGCAATAGCACAATTATGATCATCATGAAGCAATTTAGAACATTGTTTCTCCAACACAAATAGTGAACATATATCCAATCAAGGCATAAGCTAGATACTCAAGGCCTCACACTAAAATAAAATGCAACATGTAGAATAATAGAAAAGCACCATAGAAAGGTTTACACCCAAGAGAGAATGGCACAATCACAAGCTCATAGCCAAATCCACATCAAGAAGCAAGAGCATAGAAGAGAAACAAGAGGGGAATTACATCCTCCCCCTTATGGATAGGCTTAGTCTTGTAATCTTACAATCAAGAAGAAGGAACCATCAGTGTAAAGTCTAACAATCACTTCGAACATACAAAAATGACCCTTCAACTCATCAACAAGTCTAGGCCACAAAACAGCTCTCTTACTATCACCAAAGCAATCAATAAATGGACCTACCACTTGGTCCACAAGAGAATAACAACTCACTAACTCCAGAAATCAAGCCATAACCTAGTGCTAGGAACTCCATCTAGCCACCTACTCTAACAAAAATCGCACAAACTCAACCAACTCCACCTCATCTAGAGGCAACCAAACACAAAAATGTGCTCTCAATGATCTTTCATTAACGAAGGTGCCAAACTCAAAGGGCTTCCTCCCAAAATAAGGGGAGAAAGGATCATTCTACAAGATCCAAAAAAACTCCATCATGCTCATCAAGGGCTCTCTTAAATCTGGAAGGAGTATCACTTACTCTACTATAATCATGCAAAAGTCAAGGTTCCTTACAACATCAGCTTCTCAACAAAAAAATAAAAAACAAAGAAAAGATACTTGGAGGCATGAAAAAGAAGAAATATACCTCTCATAACTAGGGGTATGCACAACTCAGAGGCTCAAATACCCCTAAGCACTACAAGAAAGGCCACATGATTGCCACTAACAATAAAGAATATGAGCAAGACAAGATTTCTCTATTGCCAAACAATCAACTATAGTCGAGATGGGGTTTACTCAACTAGATCTTGATCATGATTTCACAACCAATTAGGTAATACTAAACCTCTCACTAGGGTCAACACCCCATGCTCACAACTCCAACTAATCTCAAGATGGCCCAATCCACTTATCAGGATCACATCCTCTTCCAACCTTAAGCTAGGAATGATAGAACCACTAAGGATCACTCCTCTAGCTCACACCAACCTCCAACATGGAGTCTAGAAAAAGGTTCATACATATTAATATATAATAGATATACATATTATCAAAAGGCACTAAATATCTATCTAAGGGTACTTATCATCCCTACACAATGTCAACCATGCATGTAGTCAGATAATTTCGTATCTAAAGCGACACATAAAATACCCATAAGAACAAGATAACAAGATCAATGGTGCAAATAAGCACCTATACAATCACGCCAAGAGCATATAGAATAAGGAAATACATAATATCAAGACCACACAAGGAGAAATAGGCATTCTAGGTAGATTAAATCACACCAAGGCATTCCCTAATAGTAGGGTCAAACAAAAATAGCACACATGATTCTACTACTACCAACACAAGCTTATGAAAGAATACAATAATCACAACGAGATAATCCTACTATATTTAGTTTAATCACTTCACATGATAAGAATTACCATAAGCATATTACAACATTTAATACACACCTCATTAGAATCTAACATAAGCACCCATGCTTTATTATTATCACCTAAAGCACGCATTTAACATTTATTGAAGACATAGTTTGTAAATTATCATGATCTTCACTAATCCAATATTATGAAATTCACATTTGATCAATCACACATTTCTAACCAATTTCATACACCCAGAAAATTTGAATCATATTCTATTATAAGAAGATCTTTTAATTCATTTATTGAACTATAATTCTAACTAATCAATAATCACATGTGGTACATTCCTTGCAATGTCTTCCCTTTGTACATACTATCAGATGTTCATAATGAATATGATAGAAAATAACACTTAACATACAAATAGGGCTAGCATCATTAGACATTTAGAATAGTCACCATGAGATTTGAAAAGAGAAAACCCGAGTGGGGAAATCATCAATTCAACATTAAATTAAAGAAGTGTAATTTCATCAATAAACTAAGTGTGACAAGTGTAACAAAATAAATAGATAAAAGAGTCTAGTGACTAATTCCAGACATAAGAAAGTTCAAAAATTTAGTGCTAGCCCATGCAAGACAAGAGACAACTTGCCAAAAACCATGATAAGTCATCAATCACAAATAAATTTCATATAACCAAGTGACCAATATCAGCCACGTATAAGGGAGTAATTATTGCACAACACTCAAGGACACAATTTCTAGGATGATTTAGAGAATGTACACTAGACACAATAAACAATTGAGTCATTCTATACTTCATCTTTAAGAAACTTTTATGCAACAATATACACAATCATAATTTCTACTCACTTGTAGTCACTTACTATTCTTAATGTAATGTTGTTCCTTTCTTAGACAAAAATTATTATGCAATCATTTATTTATGAAAGAAAACATATGCAAAGGAACATAATTCCATGATCATAGGAAAATAAATTAATGCATGATACAACTTCACTTACAAAGTCACATTCACAAGGAAGTTACAATCACAAGGATTAGTTACACCAAATCCACCTTACTCCCATATTTATGATACAAGGCCACACCAAAGTATGATATGGTTACAACACAAGGGTAATTTACTAAAATACATTAGTGTAGTGTCATAAATTATGCCTCATGCATTTATGGTAGTCATGCATTACACCTGGTGCATTTATGACAAGGTTCATGATCAAGATTTAATCATTTTGATATCATCGTCTCTAAAGACAGTGTTGTCAGCCTCCCTAAAGCTCTGAATAAAATTATCTTTGGATGGATGGTAACACGACATGTAGACATCCGTACAATTCTCAAATGTCTTGATAATTCTTGAATCTAGAATGATATATTTGGCATTAGTCTTTCGATGATGTGTGTCACGACGTCTGAAATAGTCACTCCCATCCATTTTCAATCTTAAAATCCCATCCATTTTCAATCTTAAAATCACATCCTTTTACTCATGTCTCTTCTTCTTGGCTTCTTGGTCTCTCTCTAGGGTTTGAGAAAACTCTTTTGGAACTTATCACCTTGAGCTCTTTATTGCACTCTTAGAACTCTCACAACAAGAAGTTTTTTTCTAGCTTTGTTATGCTCTTATCTCAAGAGGCTAGGGGTTTGGATAAAACATTTTGTCTTCTCTCTTACCTTGTGCATGCTCAACATTTAATTATCATATCTAATTAATATTTAGATGCATTTATCATCTAGTTGGATTTAAATCATTTATCTTTATATCTCATGTAAGGGGTTTTCCTCCATTAAGTGTGGTTTGTTTTCATTGCTCTATCATTTTATCATTGCATCTCATGTAATAGGTATTTCCATTAAGTGAGGTTTTTTTCTATTCTATCAATCTGGTTTTCCATAGTGAAGGAAACACCAAAGAAGAGGTTTGACTTAGGCAAAACCCTATACAGCCCCAACATTTTTTGTCATCTAATGTGTGCAAGTGATGAATAGGTTTTGCAATATTGAGAGAAGATTATGGAGTACTTCTATATATTTTTAGTTCTTTGTCCATACAAACAACAGCAATGTGTGCATACATCCTTTTGGTGCACTGACATCCTAAACCTAAGACCGAGCCAACTCTATTGTATAATTTTCTTTCTATTTATATCCTTCTTTTATAGTTAGAATTTCCTTATTCCGTTATATGTTTTTAATATTTAGTAGTATTGCTATATTATTTTAGTTTTGTTTGATTTATGTATTTTTTATCCCTTGGCTCGCCTAATCACCAGTAAAGTGAGGTAGTGTGAAGATAGATTTTTTCCAAGTGATATTTGTCATTTTGAGGGTAGAAAATCAGTTCCTCTATATTTTGGTGAACCTGATATGATTGCCTTATGTCAAATCTTTTTCTCTTAGAGTTTGATGGATTCAATAGGGAATTCTCCAAGGACGACTTTGATGTGCTAGATGAGGCCTTAGATGACTTTCTAGAAACATCTCCTCCTAGTTGTGGACATGCACCTCCTATTTGTGGACATATTAAAGATTGTTTATTCCCAACCTTCTCTTCCTCCAAGGATGAAGAGTGTGAATGTCATTTTTGTCTCCATGACTCCATACAGGCCTAACAGACCATGTAACTGTTAGGTCCCGAAGACAACTAAGGGGGGGGGGGGTGGTGAATTAGTTGTCCAATAAATTCAAACCAAAATTAACTTAACTAAAACTTAATGCTTAATGTCGGTAAACCAAACTTTATGCCGGTAGATAGTTTTATTAGTTAATTGCAGTATCGGTAAAGATTAATGCATGAAACAAAAAGACAATAACATCCACAACACAACACAAATATTTGTACGTGGAAACCCTGTAATGGGAAAAACCACGGTGGGAAGCCTTACCCACAATTAGATGATACTACTGCAGATAGTATGTGTGTACAATATGGAGTCTACACATGCAAAAAGGTCAGCTACCTAGAGCTCACTGCTCAATCACAAAATGGGAGTCACACTGATTGCAATTGGATGGTTAAATCCAATGATAATGTACTAATCAAAATAGTATCTTCATATGTTGGATTTAGTACCGGTTTAGCTCTGATATTCCTTCTTCAAACCTTCCTTCAATCTTGAAATGATATCTGCGTGTATAGCTCTTCTTATTTTCACATATACCTTATTACAATCCTTTTTTTGATCATATATCAATCTCACAAATGAGATCTTACATTTATACCATAACCTAAGACCAATTGAATAGGTCAACTCACTAAAAGATATTACAAATAAATCATTATGCGATGCATCATGTCGGCTCAATGCATTTACAATAATAATAAATCATCTCCATAACGTGACGTGTTGATCTAGAATAGATATGCTTGTCGGTGCATAACCTAGACCTATTTTGTGATAACAACAAATATGCAAACTTGAATAAATCAATAACCAAATCACCAAAACCAAGTGATCAAATAATGTCTTCAACATAACCAAGTATTCTCCAAGTCATTCCAAGTGTCGGTGAACAATATAACTTGCCGGTGAACCAGATACCGGTGACTGTGCATAAATCACTGAACATGCCGATGAACATAATCAAGAATCTCCAAGTGCTGATAAGTGTTGACAAGTGTTAAAAAGTGTTGACATCAATGACAAAACCAATGCAACACATCCAAAATACCAACAATCTCCCCCTTTGGCATTGATGGCAACACAAGATGGAAAACCATGAAAGTGCCAAAGCAGAAATGCCAAAAACCAAAAACCAACAATCTCCCAAAGAGATCATTAACCAAAAATAAAAAATACATAATATCTCTCCCCTAGGAATAATCTCTCCCAAAAGATAATGTGTGTTTCTATAATATCTCTCCCCCTTTGACATCAAATGCCAAAGCAATACAAAACCAAATTCAAATACCAACTCATTACAAAATACCAATTAACCAATTTATCCAACTACTCCCCCTGAGAAGTAGCTCTCCTCATCAAAGCCGAAATAAAAATTTCTCTGTTAATTTCTATTGGTTGATGACAAACATCAACTGTCTAAGTCTCTATCAGTGGGGGTAGAACTCCAAGCTGCTCTCTAAGATATTAAAAAGTCTCTTTAGGCAAAGGCTTAGTAAAAATATCTGCAATCTGCTCTTTAGTATTCACATAAATCAATTTCACTTCTTTTGCTTCAACATTCTCTTTTAAAAAATTGAATTTGATAGAAACATGTTTAGTCTTAGAGTGAAATACCAAATTCTTAGATATATCAATTGCTACCATATTATCACAGTAAATAGTTATAGGTTCCTTGCATTTTACCTTTATGTCCTTCAACATTTGCTTGATCCATAATACCTATGTACAATTAGTTGTTGCTGCAACATATTCTGATTCAGCTATTGATAGAGATGTACAACTCTATTTCTTACTCAACCATGAAATTAATCTGCTACCAAGAAAAAATGCCCTGCCGGTGGTGCTTTTTCTGTCATCTACATCTCCTGCCCAATTAGCATCTGTGTATGCACATAAATCAAAGTTTTCATCTCTAGGATACCATAAGCCAAGATTTGTAGTGCCTTGTAGGTACCGAAAAATCCTTTTTACTGTTGATTCATGATTTTCTTTAGGATTACTCTGAAATCTTGAAACAATACATACTGCATTCATAATATTAGGTCTTGTTTGTGTCAAATACAGTAAACCTCCTATCATAGACTTGTATCTAGTCAGATTAGTAGGTGTTGATTCATCCTTCAATGATAGTTTATCAGTTATAGTCATAGGTGTGCTTACCGGTTTAGAGTTTTCCATGCCAAATTTCTTTAGTAATTCCTTCAAGTACTTAGATTAACATAAGAATATACCTTTATCATTCTGTGAAATCTGCAATCCTAAAAAGAATTTTATCTCTCCAATCATAGACATTTCAAATTCTTGTTGCATTTTATTAGAAAAGTCTTTACACAATCCATCTTCTCCTCCAAAGATTATATCATCAACAAAAAATTCAATAACCAAGATGTCATCATTAGTCACTTTGTAATATAGATTGTTGTTAGCATTACCTTTAGTATCCAAGCTTCAAAAGATATTTGTCCAATCTAGCATACCAAGCTCTAGGAGCTTGCTTTAGTCCTTACAAAGCTTTCTTTAACCTCCAAACCATATCTTTGTCATTTGTCAATGAAAATCCATCAGGTTGTTCAATATAAACTTCTTCTTCAAGATCTCCATTCAGAAATACACATTTAACATCCATTTGATATACTTTATAGTTCATGTGAGGTACAAAAGTCAATAATATTCTGACTGCCTCAATTCTAGCTATCGGTGCAAAGGTTTCATTGTAATCAATTCCTTCTTTCTGTGAATATCCCTTACACACTAATCTTTCTTTGTTTCTGATTACCTTTCCATCTTCATTAAGTTTATTTCTGAAAACCCATTTAGTTCCAATTACATTTTTGTCTTTAGGTCGGGGAACTAATGACCAAGTGTTATTCCTTTCAATTTGTTCCATTTCATCTTCCATAGCTTTAATCCAATATTTATCTTCACATGCCTTATTAATAGATGTAGGTTCAATTTGAGAAATAAGACATACCTCTTCATTTGCCAATCTTCCTCTAGTCATAATTCCTTGATATTTATTTCCAATTATCTGACTTTTAGAGTGATTGAATCTTACATACCTAGGTGTTTTTACTTGTTGCTATTCTTCAATGATTGTTGAATCCTCAGATGATGCCGGTGTAATTGGATCAACATTTTGTACCGGTGTACTCATAGTAGGTTCATTTGTGATTATCTCTATTGTCAGTTCAGAGTCCATGTACCTTGAATTTCCTCTAAACCGTTCATCAATCTTCACATTTGCACTTTCAACAATTTTTTGTAATCTTTTGTCAAAACATCTATATGCCTTGCTCTTAGATGAATAACCAAGAAATATTCCTTCATCACTTCTAGGATCAAATTTGCCAATATACTCATCTCTTTTAATATAGCATTTACTTCCAAATATTCTGAAATATTTAAGAGTATGAGTATTACCAAACCATAGTTCATGAGGGGTCTTACCGGTTTCACCTTTGATGTGAACTCTGTTGAATGTATAAACTATTGTATTCACTACTTCTCTCCAATATATATGAGGTAGATTTGCTTCTGATATCATACTTCTAGCTACATCCAAGATAGTTTTGTTTTTCCTTTCCACAACTCCATTCTGTTGGGGTGTCTGGGGTGCTGACAACTGTCTTTTGATCCCATTTACTTCACAGATGGTATTAAATTCCTTAGATGTGAATTCACCTCCTTGATCTGATCTCAAACATTTGATTTTCTTAATGGTTTCATTCTCTATCATTACCTTGAATAGTTTGAATTTCCCAAATGCTTCAGATTTCTCCCTGAGAAAAGTAACCCAACACATTCTAGAATAGTCATCAATGATTAGCATAAAATATCTATCTCCTTGTATACTTCTAGTTCTTGCTAGACCACATAAGTTAGTGTGAATTAAATCAAGAACATTGTTAGATTTCTCTAGAATACTCTTAAAAGATACTCTAACTTGCTTTCCAAATTGACATTCCTTACATACCGGATTGTGAGGTTTAACAATCTTAGGTAAATCTCTTATTGTCTTAGTTGTACTGATTTTCACAGTGCAATCAAAGTTTACATGACAAAGTCTCTTATGCCATAACCAACTTTCATCAATATGAGCAATCAAACATGCTTTCTCATTGTTATTCAAATGGAAGATATTACCTCTATTTTGATTACCGATTGCAATTTCCAAACCAGTTCTGTTTAAGATTTTGCATTTACCATTCTTGAATTGTAACTGAAATCCCTTTTCAACTAATTGACCAACACTCAAAAGATTATGCTTTAAACCTTCAACATAGTAAACATTATCAATATTGTGCTTACCATCAAAAGATATAGTTCCTTTTCCTTTGATTGAACAAGCTTTATCATCTCCAAATCTCACTAGACCTCCATTGTATTCCTGAAAGGTTAAGAATTTACTCTTATCACCAGTTATATGATGTGAACATCCTGAATCAATGATCCATTCATCCTTATCTTCAATTTTAGTTGTCAGGGATTTCTCTACCAGTTGAATAGTAGGTGTCGATTGATATTTTGTTATAGCAACAAAACCCCATCCATTGTCTATCGGTTCCTCATCAGAATCATCAGTAACTCCTTCATCAGCATAATAACAAGATTTGTCTCTATTCTTCTTGAATTTGTATCTCTGATAATTAGGGTTAGGCTTATATGTTATTTTAGCTTCTTCTCTTAATCTTGCATGTCTATAAGGACACTTAGAAGCCATATGACCAATTTTATTATAGGTAAAACATTTAAAGGGTGCTTTACCTTCATACTTACTTCCAACTAGACCTTTAGGAATTTTCCTTGCAAATAGTGCTTCAAGCTCTTCTAGTTCTTCATTCTCCTTTCTGATTTCTTCAAGTTCTCTTGCATAAAAGGCTTTCCAATCAGATTTCTCAGATGATGATGATGCTTTGAAAGCTAAATCTGTCTTAATAGTAGCAACAAGACCAAATTCCTCAAGTTCAAAAGATGAAAGTTTTCCAACCAAAGTGTCTCTAGATATTGATGCATTAGGCATTGTTCTCAATTCATTTATAGCAGTAACTTTCATTTTATATGCCAGTGGCAATTCTCTTAAAACTTTAGAAACAATCTCGTCTTCACTTAAGGTTCCTCCACAACATTGTATACCCAAAACAATTTCATTTACTCTTTCCATAAAAGCAGAAATTCTTTCATCTTCTTCCATTTTCAGATTTTCATACCTGACCCGAAAGCATTTAAGTTTTGCAATTTTGACTATGGAATCTCCTTCATTTAATGTTTCCAATTTGTCCCAAATAGCTTTAGCAGTAGATCTATCTGACAATCCCATGATTTGCTGATTTGACAATGCGCTCAAAAGTGCTTCTCTTGCTTTGCAATCATTTTCCTCATCTTTAGCCAAGGTTGGTGGATTAGGTTGACCTTGAGTAGGAGTAGTATAACCATTCTTTGTAACATCCCATATGTCATTTCCAATGCAATTAAAATGTGTCTCCATCTTGATCTTCCATATTCCATAGTTGGTTCCATCAAGTTTCGGACTATCCTTCCTGAAATAGTTAGAAGACATTGGATCTCCTCAAGTTGTTAAACTTCTGCAAAAATAGGACTAGGCTCTGATACCAATTGTTAGGTTTCAGAGAAAACTGAGAGGGGGTGGGGGTGGGGGGGTGAATCAGTTGTCCAATAAATTCAAACCAAAATTAACTTAACCAAAACTTAATGCTTAATGCCGGTAAACCAAACTTTATGCCGGTAGACAGTTTTATCAGTTAATTGTAGTACCGATAAAGATTAATGCATGAAATAGAAAGACAATAACATCCACAACACATAACACAAATATTTATATGTGGAAACCCTGTAAGGGGAAAAAACATGGTGGGAAGCCTTATCCACAATTAGATGATACTACTGCAGATAGTATGTGTGTACAATATGGAGTCTGCACATGCAGAAAGGCCAGCTGCTCAATCATAAAATGGGAGTCACACTGACTACAATTGGATGGTTAAATCCAATGATAATGTACTACTCAAAATAGCATCTTCATATGTTCGATTCAGTACCGGTTTATCTCTGATATGCCTTCTTCAAACCTTCCTTCAATATTCAAATGGTGTTTGCATGTATAGCTCTGCTTATTTTCGCATATACCTTATTACAATCCTTTTTTCAATCGCATATCAATCTCACAAATGAGATCTTACATTTATACCATAACCTAAGACCAATTGAATAGGTCGGCTCACTAAAAGATATTACAAATAAATCATTATGTGATGCATCATGTCGGCTCAATGCATTTACAATAATAACAAATCATCTCCATAATGTGTCATGTTGATCTGGAATAGATATGCTTACCGTTGCATAACCTGAACAATATAACCTGCTGGTGAACCAGATACCGATGACTATGCATAAATCACTGAACATGATGATGAACATAATCAAGAATCTCCAAGTGCTGATAAGTGTTGACAAGTGTTAACAAGTGTTGACATCAATGACAAAACCAATGCAACACATCCAAAATACCAATAGTAACTATGCAACTACAACTATTCCTTCTCCTAAGAAAGTTAAATCCATTAGTGGGAAATCATTTAAGGGATATGCTTCTTATTTGTATACTAAGTTTATGCAGTCTAAGCAGTCTCCCTAAAATTTTGTTTCTCATACATATAATACAAAAAGGAATAAACAACACCCCAATCAATCAATCAATTTCACCTTTACCATCATCTCAACCAAGTCTTCCTCAAGCACCTCAACCCATAGTTAAGCACCTTGGTGATTATGATTAAGCAACTTAGACTTACTCACTATGGTACTTCCTTTAGACTACTGCAATGTATCAAGGTATGCTATAGGAGGCTTTACAAAAAAGATTATTTCCTTCTTCTATGAAACCAACAAATGTGAATGCATTGATGAACCATATTCGTGTATATTTTTAAAATATTAAATTCTATCCTCATGAACTTGTGCATCCTAAAGTTAACAACTTAGTTGATCCTTTAATTAAAATTGTTCATGTTAATGGTGTTGGCATTAGATGAACTCTTGTTGAAATGGGGTTGACACTTAATGTTTGCAGCTTACATTTATTGCCAAAGATTAAAGTAGATCCAAATTCACTTGCAGCATCATCTTTATTTACTTGTGGCTTTGATAATACTAGAGAGACCGTTGTGGGCATTATTATTATGCCCTTGAAGGTTGGACCTATTACTATCCCAATCTCGGTACATGTGATGTTGGGGCCTTTATCTTACAACCATATTTTGGGTAGACCTTGGCTTCATGCTTTTGGAGTTGTTTCTTCCACCCTTCATAGGTCATTCAAGTTTGTTGTAAATAATCAAGTGGTCACAATCAAGGTTGACCCTGATGCCTTTTACCTATGTCAAATTGTAGAAATAGGTCAAACTTTAATTACACCTTTCTTTCAAAATTATACTTTAACATTGTTTTCTTCATTGATAACCTATTCTTCTATCGAGTCTCCTAAAAATGAGATCTATAAGAGTGACAAATAATTGAAGAGGAAGTCACCTAAGAAGAAGGATCCTCTAAAAGAGGATCTTCCTAAGGAAACACTCCCAAAAGCATAAAGCTCCGAGTCCACCTTGGTTAGTTCCCCATTTACCAAACCATCTTTTCTGCCTGAGTTAAATGCATGTTTGGGTGATGATTGGGGTTCCTTAGACTTCATGTATTCTCATGTCAATGAGTATAAGGTTGACCCTATCCATCTAATATTTCCTAAAATTTTATTCACCTTGGCTACAGAAGATGACAATGCATATATAAAGCCAAGTGATACTTATCATGTCGATCATCATTTCTACACAAAACCTTCAACCTCCATATAACTTCATGGAATATATGGTCCAACCTTGTCTCAAAACTCGGTTATGATGGTAAAGGTTGTGGACCTAATGGACAAGGTATGTGGATTCATTTGGAACCTGAACCTTGCCATCATAACACTAGGCTTGGATATCAACCTACATCTCGTAAGGAAAAAAAACTAGTTAAATATTAATATGATTTTTGTGGATGTTATCCCTCTTAAGCTTGTTCATCCTAAACATCTCGACACTGTTGCATCACCTGATAAAATTCCTTTGGACCTTTCCCCTTCTGAGGAAGCTTTCAAGGAATTTTTGGGTGTGTATTTAGGATTGACTTCTTATCATCATAAGTGGTGATTCCCATATTATTTAAATGATCAAGAATACTTTGGGTAATCTATCATGAGTGTTGATGAAAAGTGATGCAGGAGCATCCCTGGTTCATTGCAATCTTGCATCAACCAAAAACATTTCCTTTATGTTTTGCTTTTTGTTTGTAGTTTCATCATTTCTTTCTATGTATCTCAGATTTGGCTCACCGGAACCTATGGAGGTGGATTTTCTTTCAATACTTGATCATCTTCCTTATTTCCAAACTGTGGAGCATTTGGAGCATTTTCTGACAAGTTATCGACATTGGTTTTCAAGATAGGTTTTTGTTACTGGTTGCCTGGACCTATTTGCATTGGTGATCTACCACATCCCTTGCATATCTTGCAAAGCCCTATGCATTGATTTCGATGTTCCTTAATAGGTGGCTGACCCTTCCCCATGATCTACACTTTATCCTTTGGATTTTTTGGAGGGATTTCTTTGGCGGAGGCTGACCTTGTTGGTTTTGCACTTTAGGTCTTATTCTTTAGGTTTTGTTCCCTTTTTGGGTTGACCGAATCCCCTTGAATTGTATAAATCATTGTAATAAAGAACTAGAATGCAATCTAGAAGTTGTATAGAGCATAGAAGATAGATCTTAAGATTTGTGGTCCCAGTTGTGACCTGTTCTATATTTTGAGTATGTTTTAGCAAGCCTGTGAGCCGGTTTTTGTAACCTGGTTGTTACTGGTTGGTTGTAATCAATTTTCATGATATAATTCAATTTGTTCTACATTGCCTCCATCATGTCCCTATGTTTCCATTGTGTTTACTCTTGCTGACTGATCTGGACCCGATTGAAAGGAAGGTGAAATATGCCTGTACCTGGTTGAAAGGTCATGCATCTCTTTGGTGGGAGCATTTGCAGGTTGATAGACAGAGAAGAGGTAAAGAGAAGATCAAGACATGGGATAGGATGATTTCTAAGTTGAAATAAAAATTTATGCCTGCTGATTATCAAGTAAATCTGTTCCAGAAGTTGTAGAATTTGATACAGAAGTAATCTAGTGTGAAGGAATACACTGAATAATTTTACAAGTTGAATACCAGATCCAAACATGTTGATGATGAAGTTGAACAAGTTGCAAGATATTTGAATGGGTTACAGGTGTCTATACAAGATGAACTCATTTTGATCAAATTACAGAGTGTTGAAAAGGCTTACCAATATGCCTTGAAGGAAAAATAGAAGCTAAACAAAAGACATGAGCAGAGGAAGAGAGGCAGAGGTGGAAGGTTTTCTGAAGGAATATTTCAAGGAGGAAGAGGATATACTAGAGGTAGAGTAACCTATATAGATTAGAACAAGGACAAAGAAGTGAACAAAGAAGGTAATTCATACCGGAAAGATGATAAAAATTTATACCAAAGGAGAGAACCAAATGGCTACCAGGATGATAATTTTGGACGACTAGATAAGAGAGTGTATAGAGGAACTTGCTATAAGTGTGGAGGAGAAGGACATTGTGCTTTCAAGTGTAAGAAGACAAAGAATACTAGAAGAGCAGCAGTGGTGGAAGAAAACCCCACCAGATCGGATAATAAACTGGAAGATGGAGAACTGTTTATTATGAGGAGAGCTTTGTGTCATACTGGGATAGATGAAGAGCCCTTATAGAGGAAGAATTTGTTCAAGACCAAACGTAAGGTATCTGGTAAGTGCTGTAAAGTTGTTATTGATAGTGGTAGTGCCAATAATCTTGTTTTAGAAGAGATGGTGAATAAGTTGAATTTGGAAAGATTGAAACACCCTAAGCCTTACTAGATAGCATGGATTTAGGATAAACATAAGTTGTTAGTAAGTGAGCAATGTTTGGTGAAATTCAAAATTGGGAATTATCATGATGAAGTCTTGTGTGATATTATGCCTATGGATGTTTGTCATCTTTCATTGGGTAGACCTTGGCAGTTTGATAGACAGACAATACATGGTGGGGGGAAGAATACAACACTATTGTGGCCAATGGGATGAAGAAAACCTTGTTGCCCTTGGAGGAACCTTTGAAGAGTGAAGTTTTTATGAATGCTAGAATTTGTTTGGTGGATGGAAGTAAATTCTTGGATGGATTGAGACATGATAATGTGTGTTTTGCCTTAGTTCCTAAGAAGATAGAGAATCTAGAGCATGAAGAAGAACAACCACAAGAGATGAAATATTTGCCGATAGAATATGAAGACATCATTTCAGATAATGTGCCTGATGGATTGCCACCTATGAGAAGTATCATTCATTGCATGGACCTAGTTCCTAGAGCTAGTTTGCCTAACAAAACTGCACACTGGATGACACCGACAGAGAATGAAGAGCTGAATAGACAAGTGCAAGAGTTGTTGAAGAAAGGTTTGATTAGAGAAAGTCTTAGCCCTTGTGCCATACCAACAATATTAGCACCTAAGAAGAATGGAGAGTGGAAAATATGCACTGATTCCAGAGCAATAAACAAGTTCATAGTAAAATACTAATTTCCTTTGCCTAGGATGGATGACATAATGGATTGTTTGAGCAGAGCCAAATACTTTACAAAGATAGACTTCAAGACTGGATATCATTAGATCGGGATCAGAGAAGGAGATGAGTGGAAGACAAAATTCAAGATAAATGAAGGACTGTATGAATGGTTGCTAATGCCTTTTGGGTTAACTAATGCACCGAGTACTTTCA
Organism: Cryptomeria japonica; assembly: GCF_030272615.1. Taxonomy (NCBI): domain Eukaryota; kingdom Viridiplantae; phylum Streptophyta; class Pinopsida; order Cupressales; family Cupressaceae; genus Cryptomeria; species Cryptomeria japonica. Next base: position 465,725,420 of record NC_081411.1, on the reverse strand, counting down.
TGAGGCTGATGAATGAGGTATTGAAGAAATTCTTGGGTAAGTTTGTTATTATATATTTGGATGACATTCTGATTTTCAGTAAGACAAAAGAGGAGCATTTGTTGCATTTGAGACAAGTTTTGCAGAGGTTGAGAGAAGAAAAGTTGTTGATATATCTTAAGAAGTGTACTTTCATGAAAGATGAATTCATCTATTTAGGATTTGTGATATCTAAGGATGGTTTGAAGATGGACGCTGTGAAACTAAAAGCAATTTTTGAGTGGCCTACACTGGAAAGCATTGGAGAGGTAAGATCATTTCATGGATTGGCTAGTTTCTACCAGAAGTTTATCAAAAATTTTAGTTCAGTTTGTAACCCTATGACTGAGACCATGAGGGGAGATCATAAGGAATTCAAGTGGACCACCAGAGCAAACAAAAGTTTTGAACTGTTGAAACGGAAAGTGACTAAGCAACTAGTGTTAGCTTCAATGGATTTCAATAAAGTATTTCAAGTGGATTGTGATGCAAGTGGAATAGCAATAGGAACAGTCTTGAGTCAGGAAGGGAGAGTAGTAGCTTATTTTAATGAGAAATTGAATGATGCCCATAGGATATATTTAGTGTATGATCAAGAGTTTTATGCCATAGTTGAAGCCTTGAAGAAGTAGAGAAATTACCTATTGCCTAAGGAGTTTGTGTTGTATATGGATCATCAAGCTTTGTAGTATTTGAACACTCAGAGTAAGCTGAGTCAAAGACATATGAGATGGGTGAAATTATTGCAGAGTTACACCTTTGTGTTGAAGCATAGAAGTGGGAAATCAAACAAAGTTGTTGATTCACCAAGTAGGAGAAGGAATTTGCTGACAAAGATGAGAGTGATAGTATTAGGATTTGAGGAATTGAAGACCTTGTATGATGATTACCCAGATTTTGCAAAACCTTGGAGAGCATGTAGAGAACCAATTATGGTAGATAGAAGCAAATGGTTGGATTACTTCATTTAGGATGGGATGTTATTTAGAGGAATACAATTGTGCATACCTAAGAGTTCTAGGAGGGAGAATCTAATAAAGGAGAAACACAGTGGAAGATTAGTCAGACATTTTGGTATTGACAAAATAGTAGCACTGGTGAGTGAGCATTACTTTTGGCCCCTGTTTTATAAGGATGTTAGGAAATATGTGCAAAGTTGTAGAGTTTGTCAAGTTGCAAAGGGTAGTAGTCGGAATGTGGGATTGTATAAACCTTTGATAGTACTGGTAAGACCCCTTGGATTTCCTAAAACACCAAGAGGGAATGGTTCTATATTTGTGATAGTGGATAGATTCTCGAAGATGACACATTTCATACCTTGTTAGAAGACATCAGATGCATTACATGTAGAAAACCTATTTTTCAAGGAATTAGTGAGATTGCATGGATTACCTAAGAGCATATTTCCAGACAAAGACACTAAGTTTGTTGGCTATTTTTGGAGAACACTTTGGAAGAAGATGAAGACAAATTTGAAGTTCAGTTCTACTTTTCATCCATAGATTGATAGACAGACAAAAGTAGTTAACTGGAGCTTGGGAAATTTGTTGAGATGTTTAGTTGGAGATAAAACCAGAAGTTTGGATTTGATTCTTGCACAAGTAGAGTTTGCCTACAATAATTCAGTAAATAGGAGTACCGAAAGACCACCTTTTGATATTGTTAACGGAGTACATCCTAGAGGTATATCATAATTAAGAGATATTAGCAATGAAGACCGAAGAAGTTCAGAAGTAGAAGAATTTGTAGATCACATGAAGGACTTACATATTCAAGTTAAGAAACATATGGAGGACATGAACAACAAGTATAAGGAGAAAGCAGATTAGAGGAGGAGACATAAGGAATTTTAAGTTGGTGATGATGTATATGAGAAAATAAAGATTCCCAATTGGAACTTATAACAAGTTGCAGATGAGAAAGTTTGGACCTTATAGGATCTTGAGAAAGTTTAGTTGTGGGAATGCATATGAAGTAGAGTTACCAGATAGTCTGAGTATTTCACCTGTGTTCAACATTGAAAATCTTCATCAGTATCATGAACCATAATTCCATGAGGATGGTATTGCAGACTTGGAGAAACAGTTGCCCGGGAAGGAACTAGATCAAATATAAGACATTTTGGACAGTAGGACTGGGCATAGTACCTGAAGTAGTCAATATAAGGAGTATGTTGTAAAGTGGAAGGACAGACGAGTTGAAGATTCATCTTGGATTTCTTAGGAAGAGGTAGACCACGTTGGTTTTCCTCTATCCCCAACAAAGTGAGAGACTCACTTTTTTTTCAACAACCTTAGATGCCTGATGGAGGAGCATCCCCGGTTCATAGCAATCTTGCATCAACCCAAAACATTTCCTTTCTATTTTTCTTTTTGTTTGCAGAATCAACATTTACTTCTGTGTGTCCCAAATTTGGCTCATCAAAACCTGTGAAGTTGGATTTTACTTGAAGACTTGATCATCTTCCTTATTTCCAAACTATGGAGCATTTGGATCATTTTCTGGCAAGTTATCGCTATCGGTTTCTGAGACAATTTTCTGTTACTGGTTGCCTGGACCTATTTACATTGGTGACCTATCAAATCCCTTCCATAGCTTGTAGAGCCTTGTGCATTGATTTCAATTTTCCTTAGCATGTAGTCGACCTTTCCCCATGATCTACACTTCATCCTTTAGATTTTCTGGAGGGATTTCTTTGGCAGACCTACCTTGTTGGTTTTGCACATTAGGTCCTATTCTTTAGGTTTTGATCCCTTTTGGGCCGATCGGATCCGCTTAGATCATATAAATCATTGTAATAGAGAATTAGAATGTAATCAAGAAGTTGGAGAGAGTATATAAGATAGATCTTAAGATTTGAGGTCCCGATTGTGACCTGTTTTGTATTTTGAGCATGTTTCAGTAGGCCTGTGTGCCATAATCTGTAACCCGACCGGTTGGTTGTAATCAGTTTTCATGATATAATTCAATCTGTTCAGGATTGCCTCCATCATGTCCTTGTGTTTCCGTTGTGTTTACTCTTGCTGACTGGTCTAGACTAATCTCTTTGAGGTCCCTCCTAGCCGATGACTGCTTCATAAAGTATCCACTATCTCATGATGAGGAAAATGTACCTTTGTCTTATATTGAAGATCGTAGTACACTCCTTAAAGGAGACACTATTGATGTTATCATGGATACTAAGGATTCTATCAAAGTTATCAAATTTGAAAAATGTTTATCTCTTGAGGAATCTAAGGTACATTTGGATCTCCTACATCAGTATCCTAATGTTTGTGCTTGGTCGTATGAGGACATGCTAGGGATTCATGAATTTGTTGTGATTCATAATGATGTATCAAGTCTTGGTGCCAAGCCTATCAAAGAAAATATTTGAAAGATGAATCACAGGGTAGCTTTGTTAGTGAAGATGAAGATAGAGAAGCTTCTAAAGGTTGGCTTTATCCATCCTATCGACTATTATTCTTAGATCTCAAATATTATTTTAGTAGGCCCTAATGGATTAATCTAAATATGCATTGATTTTTTAGGATTTAAATCACATTTAAATAAGTCTTCTCTTAAAGATGACTTTACACTCCTCAATATTGATATGATCCTCGATTTGACTGTAGGCCATACCTTATTATCTTTCATTGATGATTTTTTGGGTTATAATCAATTTTGTATAAACCACAAGGATCAATACAAGATAGCTTTTATGACCCCTTGGTGTACATTTTTCTATGTATTCATTTGATTTGGATTGAAGAATGCAACAACAACCTATCAACGAGCAATGACCCTTATCTTTCATGATTTCATTCATACGATCTTAGAAGATTACAATGATATTCTAGTAAAATCAAACATTCACCAAGATCATGCTAAAAATATTCCACAAGTCTTTGAGAGGCTTCACTTATATAAGATGAGACTTAACCCCCTTAAATGTGGTTTTGGTGTGAACGTTGGAAAGCTTTTAGGCTTTATTGTTTCTCATCAAGGAATCAAAATTGATATAAACAAGATAGATGTGATTGTTAACATGCCCACACCCAATAATATCTCTCAACTTTGTACATTGCAAGGGAAGATCTAAGCCATCCACATATTTGTTGCTCAGATGGCTAATCGTACAATTCCATTCACATGTTTGTTAAAGAAAGGTGTACATTTTAAATAGGGTAAAGATTGTCAAGAAGCCTTTGATTCTATTAAAGAATATCTGGCTAACTCGCATATCTTGATGCTAGCTATATTGGATAGACCATTTCTATTGTATATCTCCACCTTATCTAATTCTCTAGTTTCTTTACTAGCCCAAAATGATGATGATGGTAGAGAAAGAGTGGCATATTACATTAGCCGTATTATTATAGATAATGAAACTTGATATTCTACAATAGAAAGACAATGCTTAGCTCTAGTTTTCACAACATAAAAGTTAAGAAATTATCTCCATCATGTAGAAACTCAAGTGATTGTTAAGAATGATCTTCTTAAACATCCTTTCTCCAAGTTTGATTTTTCTAGAAGATTAGAAAAATGGGTAATGTTACTTTCTATGTTCAACCTAAAATTTGTAACTCAAAAATCAAACAAAGGATGGGCCATTGTTGACCAACTAGCCATAGCCCCTTCTCCTAAGTCATTTCCTCCTCTAAATATTTTCCTACATGAAGACTTGTTAGTGATTACTCACAAGTCCATATGGGATATGTACTTCAATGGATCAAGATGTCAAACTAGTCCAGGAGCAGGTGTGGTATTGATCTCACTTGAAGGAAAACTAATACCTCTCTCCTTTTGATTACATTTTCATTGCACCAATAATATTACTAAATACAAAGCCCTTGTTATTGGCTTGTGTACCACAATTGCAATTGAAGTAAAGAATATTTATATCCATAGAAACTTTGAGCTTATTGTGAACCAAATAATAGGTGATTATAGAGCCAAATAGTCTAAATTATCCCTGTATAGGGATTTAGTCATGACTCTTCAACACTTTGCTTCTTATACCATCAATAGCATATCTGAAAGAGAGAATTGTTTATGCCTAACATCATCAAAATTAGTTCTAATTAGATCAAAAGGGGAATCACAAAATCCCTACCTAACCAACAAATTTTTATGTAACATCATTAAAATTATGCATATTCAAAACCCCACAAAATCAAAGATTTAAACATTCAAAACTCCTTGTTGTATGTATGCATATCGCTTCCATTACTGCTCTTTTCTTTGGAATGATGGCTTTCAAAGTTGCACTGCTATCCTACAATATGACAACAATAATTTGAAGATTGTGATTTTTGAAAAAGAGGATTTGATGCTCAATTTATAGATTATTGAAGGAGGATTTGAACAACTAAGATTGATTTAAAGACTAATTTAATCAACAATTAAGATTGCTTAAGATAAAGCTGATTGGAGAAGATTACAATAAGAACTGAGTGTATGACATAACTGATAGAGAGTTTGACTCATTTGATTGATAGTCAGACTCATTGCTAGGTCCTGGAGGCAACTAAGAGTGGGGGTGAATCAGTTGTCTATTAATTTCAACCAAATATAACTTAACCAGACTTAGTGCATAATACCGGTAAACCAAACTTTAATGTTGGTAGACAATTTAACAGTTAATTGCAATACCAATAAAGTTTAATGCATGGAACAAAAAGACAAATAACATACACAACACATAACACAATTATTTGTACGTGGAAACCCTGTAAGGGGAAAAACCATGGTAGGAAACCTTACTCACAATCAGATGATACTATTGTAGATAGTATGTGTGTACAAATGGGGTCTGCACATGCAGAAAGGCCAACTGCCTAGAGCTCACTGCTCAATCACAAAATGGGAGTCACACTGACTACAATTGGATGGTTAAATCCAATGATAATGTACTACTCAAAATAGCATCTTCGTATGCTGGATTCAGTACCTATTAAGCTCCAATTTGCCTTCACCAAAAGCCTCCTTGAATCTTCAAATGATGTCTACATGTATAGCTCTTCTTATATTCACATATACCTTATTACAATATTTTACCACACTCCTCTACCACCTAATCTCATAAATGAGATCTTACATATATACCAAAACCTAAGACCAATTGTGTAGGTCGGCTTACTAAGATATTACAATAAAATCAATTACAAATAAATCAATATGCGATGCATGATGTCGGCTCAATGCATTTAAAACAATAACAAATCATCTCCATAATGTGTCATGCTGATCTGGAATAGATAATGTTTGCTGGTCCATAACCTAGACCTATTTGCCGGTAACAACAAATATGCGAACTCGATTGTACCAATAAACAAATCACCAAAACCAAGTGTCAAAACAATGTCTTCGACATAACCAAGTAATCTCCAGATGATAACAAATCATCCTCAGTGTTGGTGAACAATATAACCTGCTGGTGAACCAGATACCGATGACTGTGCATAAGTCACTGAACATGCCGATGAACATAACCAAACATCTCCAAGTTTTCTCAAGTGTTGACAAGTGTTGACATCAATGACAAAACCAATGCAACACATCCATAATACCAACACTCATTTTATTGACTAGTTACCTGATTAGATTGAGGAGATGACTGAATTGATTGATTAGTTCAAAAAAGTTGATTAGGAGTTAGAAAAGGTGATTGGATAGTTAACTAAATTAACTGACCAGTTGACTAAATTGATTGACTAGTAAAAAAAGTTGATTGGAAGTTGAACTTGGAGTTAGTGGTAGTTAGAATTTAGGCATGTATTGTAGGAATTTTGGAATGAATTTGCATTTAATTTGATTTTTGAAAACACCACATGGCATATAAATTTATTGGAAATGAAATTAATTTGAAATTAGAGGAAATTCAAAATTGGGAAAATTTAAACTAATTAGAAAGTGGAAGGAAATGTCATTAATTAAATTTGGAGGTAATAAATTAGATAATTAAATAATTTTAAGTAATTATTCAATTAAGGAAAATTAGAAACTGCACTTAATTAAATAATTAAGATTATTTAATTAAGGTAAATAAATAAGATTCATTAAATAATTAAAATTATTTAATTAATTTAATTAGGAGGGATCAATTGATTTAGATGATTAGAATAGAAATAAAATAGTTAATTTGTGATAAGAAATGATGAAATATTTTGGATTAAGGCAAAAACAGGTTTTGAAGGGGCCCTGAAACCCTTTACAAAGAAGATTCTAAAAGGTTTAGAATCAATATAAAAAAATAGAATCCAAAACAAAACAGGCTGCAAAGGATAGAGCAATACATTTGGTAGCCAAAGAGCCAGCAAAACCAAACTATCAACATAAAACCACCAAAAACCCACAAACCAACAAGCAGACAAAGACAAAATAAAAAAACAAAGAACATAAATTACATGAGGTTCTTAAGGGTCCTGGTAGTCTTATCCTCCAAAAGACTCAAATTGTCAGCAATAGGCCTAAGTTCTTTATGGTCCAAAGTCTGAGTAGCAACTTTCTTCTTCAAGTTCCCCCTAGTCCGCTTACAAGGGCCAGAACCCACCTGAGTATTATCTTTGTCCTCATGCACACTGACCAACACCTTGTCTTGACATTTTAGAATATTCACCATTATATTCATAGCATCAACAGTCTTCTTGACAATTTTATGGCTATTAAATATTATGGTCATGAGAGTAGCTTGGATTTTCTTGTAATTCTCCTCAACAATGAAGAATCGATCTTCAAACCCTTTCTTCACATGATCAATGCTAGAGACAACTCTGTTAATATAATCCACAACAAAAAATTTATCTTCCTCATTCCAATGACAATAACCATTCTATTTATCTTGATAGGTAGGAGTGGGCATAGATTCCAGCTTAATCCCCAAAGCCCTCTGGTTAATTTTGACCTCTTTGAGTTCATGGAAGAGCCACTTTAAAAGGCTAAAAGTATCAATAGAATGGTTTCTAGACATACCCATGATATCCACATAGTCCTCTCTTTTGTCACTAAGCTCAACACTCTTAGGATGAAGGTCCTTCTGATTAGTAGCACTAGTAGTATTCTCCTAATTAGGAAATGAGGGGGGAATAACAAAATTTTGACAACTAGGCTCCCAGTTGACTCTTTGATTGGCCGCATTGTCCTCAGAATTCCCTCTATGACCTTTAGAAGAAGAGGCATCATTACTAGAAGAGCTAGAAGAGGAAGAAATAACAACCCGCTTCATACCCTTCTTGCCCTTACCCTTAAGAGGTTTAGCTTTAGGGGGATTTTTAGTTTTTCCTTTTTTAGGATGAGAGAAGACTCATCCTCCGACTCTGAGGAGTAAACCTCATTCTCAGACTTCCCAACATTGGTATTATCATTAAAAGAAGTGGGTATATAAGAAGAAGGGGCAGGAAGGGCCCAAACATACTTATCAATTAACACCAACAATCCTTCATGAAGAATAGGGTATTTAACAGGATTCTTCCTATCATCTCTGAAACTAGCCCAAAGGGAGGACATCAAGAAATAAGGAAAATAAACCCTAACATTATGGTGGAAGTGATTTAAGGAAACAAAATGATGGCCATAAAACCTAGTGAAATGTCCATCAAGAGTAAAATAATCCATAAGTACCTTAAGGAGTTTGGCCATCTTGAGAACACTGATATCATAAAAATTGGTCGTCTTCTTCACCAACTTCCACTTTTCCTTCTTCATTTTGGGAAGTTCTGCACTGCAATATTAGTATAATTCCTATCTCTGTAATATTTCATGCCATCAGAGGAAAGGCCCATGACTTCAACTATCAAGTTATCATCCATAATAATTTTATGCCCATGCAAGATAATGGTTCATTCCTTCCAGTTCTTATCGAAATAAGCGGTGACATCCTTGTTAACCCCCTACAACTTCTCAATGTAGGGAGTGACACCCCCTCTCACCAACAACTTCCAGATTGTATGGTTCTTGCTCAGCTGCTCACAGCTTGGAGGCTCAACCTGCATCCTAGCTCCCCCCATGATACTCAAAAAATCACATAAACTACTGCGATCACCCTGAAACAAAAATAACAAGCGGAAGGGAAAACCACCCACAAAGCATGCGAAATAATAGCACCATAATTACATCACTTGTGACCAACACATACCAAAATGATAAAAAGGGCGATCTTTCTAGAATCACTTCGAGTAATAAATGCAAGATTACTCATTGTCCTTACTGCCTTGAATTATGTAATGAAGTTCAAGCATGTAAATTTTAGTATCCACCCCATCCTCATTGGTCCATGTAACTTGGTTGGCACTATTAGGATTAATGATAATCCCAAATATACTGAGAGGGAGGGGTGAATCAGTATCTAACTGGTTAAGAAAATATTTGACCTTTCCAAAATAGTGTACCGGTAAACAAGAATTAATACAGTAAACAGGAACAGTAAAGACAACATAGAAAACACACCATAACACAAGATGTTTAACGAGGAAACCTGATGTGGGAAAAATCTTGGTGGGATTTGTGACCCACAATATTCACTCACTGGCCAATAAATAAATATTACTTACAATGAGGGGCTTGCACATGCAGGAAGGCCAACTGCCTAGAGCTCACTGCTCAATCTACAAAATGGAAGTCTCATTGACTTACAAAATGGATTATGAGAATCCAATATAATGTACTGCTACAATTCATAATCTGCTATGCTAGGTTCAATACCGGTTTAAGCTCATACTATAACCATAAACCTTATACACAATATGCCTTAATATTCACTCATCACTTCTACCATATCCATCATATGTCCATCATTACAAAATGATTTACAAGATCTCATACATATATGAGTCTAATACAATATGCCATGTCGACTTTACAAAAAGATATTTACAATTAAATACAATAAACAAAAGTTTGTTCCTATTGGCTAGAGTGTCAGTATACATTGTTTTCACTGCCAGTGAAGTGTCTGCCAGTGTCGATGCCTATCGATGGTTTACAAGATGAATGTCGGGTGGCTGCCTAAAGGTTGCCAGTAGGTTTCCATCAATGACAACACCATCATTTCTCACTAGAGTGTAGAATGCCAACAATCTCCCCCTTTGGCATTGATGGCAACACTCATGAGAAAAATCCAAAAACTGTTTCCAAAAATGAAGTCCAAGATTTTACCAAAAATGTGTGCTCCCCCTAAGCAGATGATCTCCTCTGATTAGCAATTTTTCTCTGTCCACTACTCCCCCTTTGACATCAATGACAAAGGTTGTCAAAAATTGTCAAATGAGTGCAGAATTTCACCTTGAAGTTTGTAACCGGTTGGTTACAATCTGAAATATGTCGGCCAAAACCAAGTTTAAACTCTATACGAATCTATTGTTTTCCTTAATGGTTGCCTTAGTTCTTTGTATTGTACCAGTGAGATGATGCATATACTCCTCCGGTGACTTTTGCCCCTGAATAAATGCCTTAGAGATCTCTTTCCTCAGAGAGATAAGGTTGTCTAATTTAGGAATGAGTTTGTGCTTAAGCTCTCTGACATTTGCCTTGATCCTTTCTTTCTCTTTCTCTAATTTCTCCATCTTTTCCTCAAATCCTGCCATCTCTTGCTCAATAACTGATATAGGTTCGGATGAACCAATGATATTATCAGCTATATCATCTATCTCCTTTTGTACTTTACTTATTTTCTTTTCAATATCCTGTGTTAACAAATGTGGCTTGCATGTGTCCCTGTATAGTTCCTTGTACTCCAAAGTTGTTTTATTTAGTGCTGGTAAAAGTGTGTTAATGTGTTCCGCTTCTTTATTATTTCCTCAAAGAATTTTTCTTTTTCCTTTTCCATTTTCTCTTTGAATGTTTCAAAATTTATTTAATCAATTGTTAAAACATTTCCAGCAATGAATATAGACAATGTGTCTAACTGACTTAAAGAATCCTTTACTTGATCTAAATTGCATTTTGGTGCAATCATCTTAAGAATAGGAATAGTGTCATCAATTGCCTTATAGGACAATGCATTACAATCCATTTTCTTTATTGAGTCCAGAAGAACCTCTGTCACATTTGTAGGTCTGAATTCACTTAGTGAAGTACCAGATGTCTGACCAACTACCTTTACTATCATAGTGCTTGCAGTACTAGTAACCAATTTGCTTGTCTCAACCTCCAGTGGATCAGTCTGATTTTGTGTTTCCACCTATAGTGGTTTGGGTTTCTCAGTGATTACCATTTGTACTGTTTGCTCTACTTGTATTCCAGCCTCAATATTTTCTACTGGTTGCTCTGCAATGTTTTCAGTGTTAGCAATATTATTTTTCACCTCAGTGCTATCCTTGTCCACTATAATGTTCACTTCCTAAGTATCAATGTTCATGGTGAATAAAATTTTTGACTCAAGGTTAGTGTCCTCATGTGTTGTGTCAACATTTTCAATAGTCGGTATGTCCTCAGTATTTGTCGGTGTAGTAACCAAAGGTGGTGGTAGGTTTTCAGTTACTTTTATGTTTGGTAATCCACCAACTTTACCTTTTCCTTTATCTCTATCCTTTTGATTAACCTTGAAAGTTTTCTTAGGTCTGTTCAACTCTTCCTATTTTTCCTTCTCTACAAAAAAGATATCCCACTTGTCTATTGTTTCCTCTACAATTTCATTGACTCTACCAGCCATTAGGCTCACATGTCAGTGACCACTTGCAAAAACTGATTTGTTAGCTTCACTAATTAGTTCATCAATCTCCTCTACAGAGTTAACCGGATGTACCGCTAGAAGTTTTTCAATCTTGAGTTTCTTATCTAGCTCCATAACTGCAATCCTCTTAGCATCTAACCTTTTGTACAATTCATTAGGCAAATCATCTACAACTTCTATTAACATTTTCTTGTAAATGTCAAGATGTAGAATAATGTTGTTCTCAATACTTTCCTTTTTTGCATCAGTGAATGTATTATACAGTTTGCTCACATTTGCCAAGTTGCCTTCATCAGTGATTTCACTCAATAAGTTATCCAGAGGTGGTATAACCTGTTGTTGTTTCTTCTTAGGTGTCAACTTCCTTGCCAGTTGTCTTACTGCCTGTTGCTTCTACCTTGGTGTTCTTGTTTTCTTGGGTGGAGGAGAGGGTACCAGTGAAGGTTTTCTCTTCCTATCAACTCTCTTAAACTCAATAGGTATCTCACTGTCAAATGATGTACCAATCGGTGAGATGTGCGCCTCTGGTTCTAATCCTTCTAGGTCACTTTCCTTTATTCTAGTTATGTTCATGATATTTTCTTTTATTTCTTTTACTTGCTTTGATGCACTCCTTATGTACTTTTCTCTTTTCTTCCTTTGTTTCAATATCTGTACACCACTTTCAATTGTTTCTGCATTACCAAAAACCTTTTTTGTCGGTTCTCTAGGTGCTTCTAATAGGGCTTTAGCATAAGTTTCAATAATGTTTACATCTACCTCATACCCCATTTCAGTTACCCATACAATTCTAGGAAGAGCTGCTTGCATCCATATTTCATCCTTTTTAATAACAAAACATATTTCTTTGTTGTACTTGTCTACTACACTCTGTGGTAGTCTCTCCCTGGTTTTCATTTTTGCTTGGAAGGTTTTAAAATACTCAGTTATTTTGTTTTCTTTATCAATGACCATGCCAGTGAAGATTTATAGCAATTGTTTGCCTACCGGTATATCATATCCAAAATCTTTCTTTCCAATACCAAGAACTTCTTTTGTGAAATATAACATAAGACATACCAAAAGATTGCCAAAATGAAATGTTCCTTTCTTATCTCCTTTTATCTTTTTCAGGTTGTCTATTAATTCATCCTTTAGCCACTCACATGCATCTATTTTTGTATCATTATTCACCATATCATAAGCACTTTTAATGCAAAGACTAGAAACTGAGTTAAGTCAGTTTGCATGTGTGGTCTTGTAGCCTAAGATCATGCTTATGAATCTGACATTTACATCCTTGATGCCATTTACTCTTAGGGATCTTCTATCATATGTTGCTCCTGTTAAGGCCATGACAGTGTTGTTAGGTACCTTATTAGTCTTATCTAGCCTACTACCAGTAGAGGGTAAACCTGTCACTTCCCTAATTGCTTCCCTAGTGATTTTTCAAACTAAATCTAGCCAAAGAAATTCTCCATGAACCCTGCTAAGGACAATTCTCACTACCTCCATAGGAAATTCAAGGATGTCCAAGATTTCCACAAAACCTAAAGTTACAATTACCTTGTGTTTGGGTTTGACATTTCTATTTTCATCATAGATAACAGTTTTAAACATCTTCAATACTTCCTTAGAACCTAATTCCTCAACATTGCAATGAATATAAATTCTAGGGTCTTCAGCATAAGCAACACCTTTAGGAATTTTGAAAATGTGCCTATAGAATCATCTTGCTTGGCTATTTTGGGGATAATCTTAAAAACGGGCCTAGGGCGTTTCACAACTTCCATAGCAGTAGGTTTTGTAATAAATTCTAGAGCAGAGGATGAAGCCATTGAAAAATACCTTAAGCTACCTGATAATGGTTGAGTGCTTGAGAGATATTGCTTCACTTCTTTGCCTTAGATGCCTTTGCTCGGATTTCGTGCTCTCTGAAAGTTTGAATGCTTGGTGAATTGAAAAAGAGGGAAAACTAATGATTTATAATGTCTTTTCTTCCAACAACCACATTAAATGCTCGTCGGTTAAGTGAAACTTAACACATCTATCGGTAGAGAAGAAATCTATCTTCTCACCATCTACCAATGGTAATTTTCATGATGTTCAACTTGTTACAATACCCCCAAAGGGTTACTTCTCAGTTGGATGAAGAATTTCCTACCGGTGGAGTGATACTCTGTTCTACCGGTGAAGGAATAGTCTCACCAACATTCTGATCTATCTTTCTAATCCATTATCTTGAAAATTCTTTCTTTACCTCATCAACCTTCTCTTTTCCTTTCAAACTAGGTCCTTTATTATTTTCTGGTGAAGTCTTACTTCTACAAAATTTTGCAATATGTCCAATCTTGTTACAAGCATAACAAGTCACATTATTCTTCTGAATAGCCTTTCCATATCCTATGCTAGTTTGTGTTCTGCATTGATTAGATAAGTGCCCAAATCTTCTACAAACATAACATCTTACATTCATTCTACAGTTTTCTGAATTGTGACCAATTTTGTGGCATTTGGAACATTGACCGATGGGTGCATTAATGTTCTGATTGTTTCTAGATCTACATTGATTTTCTCTATGAAACTTGTTACAGTTAAAGAATTTCCCATTAAATTTGTAAGCGTTAGGTTGTCTTACCGCTTTACTGTGATCATGATTGTTTGCAATACCAGTTATTTCTCCAACTTCAAATCCAAGTCCATTAGTATCTCCATTAGGTTTTTGACTTTTCAGCATATCATCAAGTTCTTCTGAACTTTTCTTGAATTTCTCTTTATGTTGATTTGCAGTAGCCAACTCATTTTCCAGAATTCCCTTTTGTCTAAGTTCAGTTTTATCATGTTGCATGTGAATCAAATCTGTCTTCAACATATCATTTTCATGACTGAGTCTTAGATTCTCATTTCTAGTATCATTGAGTCTCCTGGTCAAGTCATCTTCATTCTTCTTTATGCCTTCAATGTCTTTACAAAATCTCATGGTCATGTCTTGCATTTCATTCCTCATAGTCATGTTTTCTTTCTTCATCTTGTTTACAAGCTCATTAAGAGTTTCCTTTTCATCATCATCACTTTGCATCTTCTCATGAAGTTATTTTCTCTTATTTCTAGCTGTAGCGTCCTAAAATTGCGACACTTGCAATTTTGACTGCATTTCGGTCTTCACGATGGTGACGCAACACGGAACCTGAATGGAGACCCTGAAACTTGTCCACGACACCAAAAACTGCATTTTCAAGCACCCTGGCCTAAACCTCCTTTGCACCCTGCTGTCCCGGGAGGTGGGACCAGAGCGTCCAGCGCCCTGGTCCCCCAGGACCATGGCGCCCAGCGCCCTGGTCCCTGGGTCCTATTTTGGGCCCGGTCTCTTTTGGACTTCGGGTCTTTATGTTTGCAAATTGGAAAATTAACTTTCCTGGTCGGCCTAAGGTCAGGAAAATCAGTCTATCAACCCTAATTGACAAGTATATAAACTACATTTTCCTCTCTCATTGGGATAGAGACATACATGAGGGAAAAAGCGTGGAAACTATACTCAAGCATTCAAGCATTCAAGCATTCTTTCAAGCAATTGATCATTTCAAGTCTCCATTCAAGGCTAAGTGTTGCATTCAAGACAAGGATTCAACCATTGAAGAGGAGATCACTTACTACATACTACTACAACATACAACATACAACATCTATACCTTTGCACATAAGGATACAAACATCCTTACAACAAGGTATTAGTACTTGTTTTACATTACAGACATTTACATTTACAGCATTGCTCATTTCTTGGTTAATTCCAAAACTGGGGTTTGACCTAAAGGCAAACCCCTAGTCCCTAACCCCCCAATCGTCTTCGCTTTTCTGTGTGTAGGTTGCAGGTACGCGGCTGAAATTGAAGATTTGGAATCTTTGTGCAGAGACGAACAGATCCCCCTTCATTTCGCGGATTTTTCGGAGGACCGTGGCGCTCAGGCGCCATAGTCCCGACAACTTTTGTTCAAATTTGCAGGACAGTGCCGTATCGACATTTTACTGCTAATTCCAGGTCTGCAGCTTCATCCTATATCCCTATCTCAGTTTATAAGCGAATCTTTGTCACTTTCTATGCATTCCTAGCTTAATTCTTCTATGCACATTCTTTACAAAAGAGGGTAGCCTTGCTTTCTTAACCCTTGAAACACATTTAGCATCCAATCTTGCATTGCGCGGGATTGGATCTTGTGGGTTTCAACCCCTCTTTTGAATGTAAAGTCTCTCCCCTAAGTGAAAACCATCAACCCTAGTGAATCTCCCTTCTCTCTCCTTGGAGTTGGAAGAGGGGAGAGCAACTAGGGTTCGATCGCGATTTTCCGCTTTACATTTTGGTGAACCCGACGTGAACATCCTTTCTGATTATTCATGGTTAGATCTGAAAATTGGATTCCTTGATTACATTTCCATGTTTGATCTTTGGCAAAATTTTAGAGGTTAATTGCATAAAAACCCTAAATTTTCTTTTTAAGTAATTAAACTTGTGAAATGTTTAATTGTTGATGCTTGTTTCAGATCTGCCCTTCTATTACAAATTATCAATTCATATTTGTGCTTTAATTTTGAAAATTAAGTGGTTAAGTGTCAAAACCCTAATTTTTGAAACCCTCTTGATTCAACCTTTGTCCGACAATTTCACTGATCAAAACATCTCCAAATCAGCTGTAACTTTGGATTCCGCAATAAAATCACAATATCTTTCATCCCTGAAAATTTGGAAAAAAGTTGCGAGGACCGTGTGCACTCCAAGCGCCATCGTCCCCGACATTTTTTCCGAAATTTCGGGAGCTAGATCTTACTGTATTTTCCTGCTAAAATCCAGAATTTTGGCTTATTTTATCAAATCTAACACTTTCAAAATTACAGTCAAAGTTGGTCTTGTGATTGCTTGGATTAAGGCTTCTAATCATTCAAAAATTGTTGAAATTGAAATTTGTGTCAAAATTGTGTTTCTTACAGTCCTAAATCTGAAAAGTGTGTTTGCATTCATTCGAAATTTCAGTGCTTTATTCAAATTCTTACAATTTGTGACTTTTGAAATTAAGTGCTTAATTACAACAACTTTAATTTCCACTTTCAAAATTGAATTTTGCGTGAAATTGAGTCAATTTTTAAATTTCAAAATTTGCATTGCTCTTGACATTTCCTCTAAAATCATAACATTCAAAATTTCAGTTTCCCTCTCTTTTTCAAAATTCAAATTTTGCATTTTTTGACAATCTTGGTAGGGTTCAATTTCGAGATTGCAACTTTAATTTGGCCTATCTACAGATCGTAAAATCACTCAATTTTTTCAGATTAGCTCTAAAATCATCATAACTTTCATCCTTGCGAATTTCGAAAAAAGTTGCTGGGACCGTGTGCACTCCGAAGCGCCACGGTCCCTGACATTTTTTCTAAAATTTCGGGAGATTGTCCTGATTGTATTTAACAGCTTAAATCCAGAAGATTGGCTGATTTTACTGAAAATTGCTACCTCTAAAATCAAAATTTTCTCTCCCTCTCTAGTGCATGAGTTTTACAACAATAAGCCCTACTTACACTATTCCCGTTAGACGAAGCCTTAGAATTAAGTCCTTCCAAGGTTTAATTACTGAGGAGATGGAACCTAATTTGAATAGCATTTTTAACGAGGACATGGGTAATTCCTCTAATCCTCCTAATGATGAAGAAGCTCTCCATGAGGTTTCTAAAGAACAACTTTCGAAATTGGATAACCAATTTGACGATTTTCGATAATGGATGTCTCAAGAATACCCCGATAGTCAAGCTCTTCCTTTAATTGAGGGTCTAAAACGTATGCTTGAAAGTGATAAGAATGGAATTGATATTTTGCGTGGTATTGCACACATTGTGGATTCGAATGTGATGCCTATGAAGAGTTGTGCTGAAAATTTGGGTTATACACAACCTCCTACTCAAGTCAATCATTCTATTCCTTTGATGACTTCTATTGCTAGCGTACCTACCTTTACATCAAACATAATGGCTACTTCTACACGAGACATTCCTCCTGTGATCACCAGTCATGGGGGCAATCCTTCCTCTTCAATTAACCCTCTTCCTTCATTCAATCCGATTTCTTCATTCACTCCTTCAATGAGTGTCCCTATTATATCTCCACAAATGAACATGATGCAAGGGGGCATTTCATTCAATCATTCCATTCCTCCTTGTAGTGTTCCTCCTGTCCAATCATCTCCTATGACTAATTATCATAGAGTCCCACCACCTTACTCTCTACCTTCTTTCAATAACATAACACCTCCATCTCAATCTAACACATCTAATATGAATTCTTCGACTGAAGTGACCATTAACAATCTTGCACAAACTGTCTCTTCTTTACAGCAACAAATTGCTTCTATGAATCAATCTAAGTTTAGTGTGCCCACATTTGATGTTGCGAGCCCACTTTCTCTTGACATTGTTCGAGCTATCCCTCCTAAACATGTTGAAATCCCGCATTTGGAGCTTTATAATGGTAAAGGTGATCCTCTAACACATGTTAAGACCTTTCAAACAATATGTACTGATTTTGCTTATGACCAAAGGTTGCTTGCAAAACTATTCACTAGAACATTAAGAGATAAAGCCCTACAATGGTATTGCTCATTGCCTTCCTATTCTATTACTTCTTTCGAACAACTTGCAAATGCTTTCATTCAACAATTTCAAAACAATATAAGTCCTAAGGTTACTTTGATTGATTTAATGCATTGTAAACAAGGTGTTAAAGAAAAAGTGACTGATTTCATTGGTAGATATAAGCATTTGTATGCTCAAATTTCTTTTCCAGTGCCTGACAATGATATTCAAAGAATCTTTATTTCTAATTTACAAAAAGATATCTGAGACAAACTTCTGTTTTCTGAGTTTACTTCTTTCCAACAGTTGTGTGCAACTCTTCACAATTATCAATTGACTGTGAGTCAAATGGAACAATCACATCCTATGGCTCCGAGTGATAAGGGTGATAGGAGTCAACAACCATTTGGGAAGTTTAAACCGAACAGAGATTCCATCAAATTCAATGAAAACATCATCAACAACAATGTGAATGCACCATCAGGTGTGCCTCCTATTTCTAAATTTTTCAAGAAAGAAAGAAAGTATACTCCTTTGAATGAATCATTGCATAGTATTATGAATAAGTTATTGGAACAAAATGTGCTTACTCTTCCTCCTATAAGACAAATTGATCCTGCAAAGATTACTTCACCTTATTTTGATAACAAAGCTTTTTGTCAATTTCATCGTCAGCCTGGGCATAATACTAAAAAATGTTTTTCTTTAAAGGGTAAAATTCAAGATTTGATTGATAATAATACTATTTTTGTTTCTGGAGTGAATGATAAAGGCAATACATCTGTAGCTCCTCCTAATCAAAATCTTCAGATTTTCACTGATCTATTACCTTCTCATACCTCTAATGCAATTGAGGCTAATGATTCCTCTCTCTCATCTGATGGTCTTGTGTCTATAACTCCGAATGTGATTAACTTTGTAGAGCAGCAAGAAAACCCTAAAGAACCTTCCATCACATTTGATTCCAGTGAAACCATTAGGGCACCTGATGGTCCTTTATACATAGTTGCAAAAGTCAAGAATACACCTTGCTATGGAGTGCTTATTGATCCTTCATGCATGATTAATGTTATTACTGAAGAATTTCTTTTTACTTTGCAATTGAATCAAGTGATATATGACAAAATAGATGTGATTGTGAAACTATTTGATGCATTTTCTTCTCCTGCAATTGGTTCTATTACATTGCCTATTGAGGTCCATAACAAATCCCTTGATGTGAACTTTGCTATTATTCCATCTTCTGAACAATTTCGTGTGAAGCTTGGCTATCCTTGGCTATCTTCCATGAAAGCTATTGCTTCTCCTATTCATAAGTGTTTGAAATTTCCCCATAATGGTGAAATTGTTACTGTCAATCATAGTTTCTTTAAACCAGCTAAAAGAACTTCTAGCATTCCTATTGATTACTTTTGGCCTAAACAATTCCAATCTCTTCCTCTGCGAAGTGATCATCTTTTCAAATCTTATCAAAAGTGGAAAACAGATATGATCCTATCTCTAAGTGAACCTAGAACACCTAAACTTGATATTCCTATCTTTCTTGAGAAGGAAGTTCTTCCTTTGAAAGATAAAACTAATGTCTTTCCTCAAGAAGATTCCCAACCCATTCCTATGGATGTGACTATGCCTATATCTAATAAACCTTCTAAAAGTAGACCTATCCCTCCTCGTCATGATGGACTTGGTCTCCTTCCTAAACCAAAAATTCCTCCTCCTTCCTTCTATAGAGAGAAGAGACCTTCTTCTTCTCCTATTATCCAGCCTAAGAGACCACAACCTAAACACCCAAGTGATAAGGATGAGAACATTCCTCCTCCTCAATCTTCTTCACTTCCTACTAAGACTAGACAAATCATTCTGCATGTGAACGCCGACGAAAGCGTCGTCTTAGAGCTCAAGCAGCTGCTTCTCAAACTTTGCAATCTCCAAAAACACCTTCAACAAGCATTATTCCATTTTCTCCTCAGCCGACGATTGAGCCGAAATCTCCTAAACATAAGATGCATGATGGTCTTGATCCTGTGCGAATTAAAGATCCTATTTTTATAAATCTTGATGATGATATAGATGAAAATGTTATTCATGATGCAAATGTTACTCCTGTTCATTCTGATAGTGAATATGAACTTGTTGATATTGATAACCATTTATCTAATGAATTTTCTATAGCACTTATCCTAGCTCCTAGAAAAGAACAGCGTGGCTTGGAACATGAACATAGCCCTTGTTTGGATCTTGTGATAGCTCCATCTGCTGTGTTGGATGTTCCTCCTCTAGCGTGTTCCCTACCTTACCAAAACATTGATCAGCAAGATCGGGGGGTAGATGACGTGCTAGACTAGTTACATTAGCATAGCAGATTCTCTCCTCCTCTCTTGTGTTACTTCTTCTATGTGTTATTCTCATTCTTCTATTTATTGTCCTTAGTGTTGTCTACTTGAGGACGATGCAAAGCATTGAGATCTCTCGATCTCTCTCATGTTGACTCAAAAGACACATGTGTTCCCTTCTTCTAGGTGACCTTCCTTGATTGGGGAATGAAGAACAATTATGCATACATACATATGATATACATGAATTATCATACAACATACTGATCCCGAGGAAAGCGAAGTCACCTCGTGCTTTGTGTTTTGTGTCTATTATCCTTGGGTTTATCTCACACTTGGGGGCTAAATCCTTGTGATAACGTGCTCCTTTCATTTCTCATTTCTTATGTGTATCACTACGTTAAAACAATCACCCCCATTGAGGTGTGTGCGATCGCTTTAACGTAGGGGGGCATACACCCTATCTATCCCTTCAGGATACATGAAAATTTCTTGGAGAACTCAGCTTTGCCTTGAAAATTTTTGGTATTCCTCTTGCATGACTCATAGTGAGGGAACCTTACTACTGACAGTCATGGTTCTCCCTCGTGATCTTCCCTTTTACTTTGTCAATCAAAGTCATAAGATCCTTAGTCCACTGGGGGCTTGGTGTGTCTTGCCTCCTTGACGTGGTGAAAGTCTTTCAATATTGTTTCCTTGTACTTTACCGGAAGTATGAGCATACATACTCCCGCTAAAGTGGGGGCTAAATGTAGCGTCCTAAAATTGCGACACTTGCAATTTCGACTGCATTTCGGTCTTCACGATGGTGACGCAACATAGAACCTGAATGGAGACCCTGAAACTTGTCCACAACACCAAAAATTGCATTTTCAAGCACCCTGGCCTGAACCTCCTTTGTACCCTGCTGTCCCGGGAGGTGGGACCAGCGCACCCAGCGCCCTGGTCCCTGGGTCCTATTCTGGGCCCGGTCTCTTTTGGACTTCGGGTCTTTATGTTTGCAAATTGGAAAATTAACTTTCCTGGTCAGCCTAAGGTCGGGAAAATCAGTCTATCAGCCCTAATTGACAAGTATATAAACTACATTTTCCTCTCTCATTGGGATAGAGACATACATGAGGGAAAAAGCATGGAAACTATACTCAAGCATTCAAGCATTCAAGCATTCTTTCAAGCAATTGATCATTTCAAGTCTCCATTCAAGGCTAAGTGTTGCATTCAAGACAAGGATTCAACCATTGAAGAGGAGATCACTTACTACATACTACTACAACATACAACATACAACATCTATACCTTCACACATAAGGATACAAACATCCTTACAACAAGGTATTAGTACTTGTTTTACATTACAGACATTTACATTTACAACATTGCTCATTTCTTGGTTAATTCCAAAAATAGGGTTTGACCTAAAGGCAAACCCCTAGTCCCTAACCCCCCAATCATCTTCACTTTTCTGTGTGTAGGTTGTAGGTACGCGGCTGAAATTGAAGATCTAGAATCCTTGTGTAGAGACAAACAGATCCCCCTTCGTTTCGCGGATTTTTCGGAGGACCGTGGCGCTCGGGCACCATCGTCCCGACAACTTTTGCTCAAATTTGTAGGACAGCGCCGTATCGACAATTTACTGCTAATTCCAGGTCCGCAGCTTCATCCTATATCCCTATCTCAGTTTATAAGTGAATCTTTGTCACTTTCTATGCATTCCTAGCTTAATTCTTCTATGCACATTCTTTACAAAAGAGGGTAGCCTTGCTTTCTTAACCCTTGAAACACATTTAGCATCCAATCTTGCATTGCGTGGGATTGGATCTTGTGGGTTTCAACCCCTCTTTTGAATGTAAATTCTCTCCCCTAAGTGAAAACCATCAACCCTAGTGAATCTCCCTTCTCTCTCCTTGGAGTTGGAAGAGGGGAGAGCAACTAGGGTTCGATCGCGATTTTCTGTTTTACACTAGCAATAGTAAGATTCTCCTGAAGTCCTTGAATGAATTCCTTTGCAGTCCTCAGATCATCTTCAAGTTTTATATTCTTCAACTTCTCTGTATCATAGTCCACAAGAGCTCCTTCCAACTGCTTTCTTAAGTTTTCCATTTGTACCAGTGTCAGAATCTTCCTCAAGTTGTTAGACTTTTGAAAATAGAGGACCAGGCTCTGATACCAATTGTTAGGATTAATGATAGTCCCAAAGATACTGAGAGGGGGGGTGAATCGGTATCTAACTGGTTAAGAGAATATTTGACCTTTCTAAAACAGTGTACTGGTAAACAAGAATTAATGCAGTAAATAAGAATAGTAAAAACAACATAGAAAACACACCATAACACAAGATGTTTAATGAGGAAACCCAGTGTGGGAAAAACCTTGGTGGGATTTGTGACCCACAATATTCACTCACTGGCCAATGAATAAATATTACTTACAATGAGGGGCCTGCATATGCAAGAAGGCCAACTACCTAGAGCTCACTACTCAATCTACAAAATGGAAGTCTCACTGACTTACAAAATGGATTATGAGAATCCAATATAATGTACTGCTACAATTTAGCATCTGCTATGCCAGGTTCAGTACTGGTTTAAGCTCATACTATAACCATAAACCTTATACAAAATCTGCCTTAATATTCGCTCATCACTTCTACCATATCCATCATATGTCCATCATTATAAAATGATTTACAATATCTCATA
This sequence comes from Cryptomeria japonica, assembly GCF_030272615.1. Lineage (NCBI taxonomy): Eukaryota > Viridiplantae > Streptophyta > Pinopsida > Cupressales > Cupressaceae > Cryptomeria > Cryptomeria japonica. Next base: position 465,702,126 of record NC_081411.1, on the reverse strand, counting down.
CATATATGAGTCTATTACAATATGCCATGTCAGCTTTACAAAAATATATTTACAATTAAATACAATAAACAAAAGTTTGTTCCTGTCGGCTGGAGTGTCGATATACATTGTTGTCGCTGCCGGTGAAGTGTCTGCCAGTGCTGATGACTGCTGGTGGTTTACAAGATGAATGTCGGGTGGTTGCCTGAAGGTTGCCATCAATGACAACACCATCATTTCTCACTAGAGTGTAGAATGCCAACAGGCACTACTAACCCCTTTATTACTGAGGTAGTCAGCAACAACATTAGACTCCCTATAAATATAGGACATAATGCAATTTTTGAGAGAGTCAATAATATCCCTCACTTTATTACTCCATAACTCCATATTCCAAGAAGGCTTGGATATACCTTTGAGATATTGTATAATATATTTTTAGTCACCCTCAAACCAAACATGTTTAAAGTTATGTTGCTTAGAAATATTAAGACCTTGGAAGGCCCCAATGGCTTCAGCTAGGTGGTTAGACTGAGTTCCCAAGGGGAGCACCACCGCTGAAATTAACATGCCATTATGATCTCTCAACACTCCCCCACAACCAGCTTGCCCAGGGTTACCTTTGGTCGCCCCATCAAATTTAAATTTTGACCCATCCTTGCGAGGGCCTTCTCCAAGCTTGAATGACCCTGAAATCATAGTCATTGCAGACCAGTCTATTATGAGGACTAGGCTTTGGGTTTAAAATAGAGAGGTTATCATTAATAGCCCAATTGATTTTTATGAAGACAATATCTGGTTGAAGGAAGGCCTCCCTAAAAATGTGGTTGTTACGCTCCTTCCATATTCCCGAAGCAACATGAGGGGAAAAAAATACCAAAGAGACTATAAGATATGGTTCTTAGTTAGCACCTTCCATTGGAAAATAAGATCCTTGACCGACTCGGGAAAGATCCAACATAATTCCCATCTTTGAAGCACCTGACTCTAGACCTCAGCAAAAAATGGGTAGTACATGAAGAGATGATCAATAGATTCAGCTTCCTGCATTTAGAGATAACACCTGTCGGGAATGACAAAACCTCTCTTACATATATTATTAGTAGTAAGGATCTTGTTTAGGACAAGGAGCCAAAAGAAAATAGTGATCTTAGGAATCAGATGCTTAATCTAGATTTTAGACCACAAAGGGGAAGGAGAAACAAATGATGAAATACTTGTTTAGAAGAACAAAGTTAGATTAATCAAATAATTAAAGACTTATTTGATAAATAAAGAGGAATAATTAGAAATGTTAGAAATAAGACATTTTCAAGTGTCTACAAGAATCATCATGTAGATGCGATGACAAGTGTTGTTTCCCTTGCAAGCTTAGACTGTGGTCTCGACGAGTATAATTTTGTGGTACATGTTCTTCACTTTGTTGTTATATCTAGTCAAATTGATTCCAATAGTTTTATGTGTGCCCACATAGACTTAGATAAATGGTTTTCACATATATATAATTATCTTAAGACTAGAAGTTTTTTGGATGACGCTAGTAAAACTACGTGCTTCTAGATCCAAAAACTTACCAGTCACTTCATCTTATTATCTAATGTTCTTTATCATAGATCTTGTAAATGGTCTTCTGCTTCATTTCCTTACCAAAGCTGAAACACGTCTTGCCCTTAAAGATGCCAACTTAGGCTCTAGAGGTGGTAATTTTGGAGGAAAATATTTAGTTCATAAATTAATCCATATGGGGTATTATTGGAAAATGATGGAGTGGGATTCCTTTGCCTTTGTCAAGAAGTGCCCTTAATGTTAGCAACACAAAAATCAGATTCAAGCTCCTACACATGAGATTCAAGCTCTAGCTTCTTTGTGGCCATTTCAAACTTGGGGACTTGATATCATTGGTAAGATATATCCCCCTTCTTCTAACTACTACCTTCATCATAATAGCTACAAATTATTTCATGAAGTGGTTTGAAGATATACCACTAAGATCCAATACTGTTGAAGCAATTTGTGGCTTTCTCATGGATAATATTATTTCTCATTTTGGCCTACCTTTCACCCTTGTGTCCAATAATGGTACATCATTCAAGAACAAAGAGGTGAAGCAGTTTCTCAAGAAATTTTACATTCAACACAGATTCTCTACACCATATTATACTTAATCTAACGATCAAGTAGAAGTATCTAACAAGACTATTTAACAAATCTTAAGCAAAACTTGTTAACAAGAATGGAAAGGACTGGCACACTCAATTATATCCATTATGGACTTATCACACAAGTATTTGTATATCTATGGGAACAATACCCTACAACCTTGTATATAGTGTTGATACAATCATACCCTTAGAATTGAAAATCTTTTCATTATAGATTTCTGCTAAAGGGCTTATTGATGATGATTCTTATCGCACTCTTCACCTCAATCAACTTGAATTATTGGATTAATATTGATTACAAACCCTTTAACATCTTCAAGCTTATCAGAAGTCGTTGTCAAAATAATATAATCAAAATTTCCATCCCAAAACCTTCAAAGTAGGTGATCTGGTTCTTTATGAAAATTAGAGAAAATGTAAATGTGCCACCTAAACAAAAAGGGAAATTTAGCCCTAATTGGCTAGGTCCTTACATATTTACTTTTGTATCTAGTTCTAGTGATTATAAGCTATCAAATATGGATGGTACACTACTCAAGGAGTCTATGAATGTCATCCATCAGTGTCGATATTATGCATAGAAGTCCTATGTGTGTGTGTTCCCCTAATAGGGAATGTGACATACATATGGATCCTTTTTCTACGCATTCAACTACATCCATATATCATATGAGATCATCATAGCATTTATTAAGCATGTATCAAATATATGTAAATTAAATAATGATGAGCATCTAATCTAATCATACATCAGATGAGCATATATATAGTGAACATGAAATAAAAGAGAATCCATACATAAAGATACAAGAGATAATCAAATCAAAAGTATCATATATATATATATAAATGTCAAGTCTCAATGTACATGTGATGCATCACTACAAAAACAATGTGATGCCAATATACATGTCTATGAAACTTTATTTGTACATGTATGTATCAAAAGAATGGTGTGCATCACTATCAAAATATTGAATCTATACAATCTCAAAAATATATGCTCATGACCCTCCAAGGGCCTGAATCTTTGAGCCCGTTCATGCTAGAGGATACTGATCTTGATGTGATGGTTGATAGATTAATGTGGAGTGTGACCTAATAGCTATACTTCTTTATGATTAGAGGCCTCTTAGCTCTCTATGCAACTCTTCCATTGTCTCCCTCTAGATCATCAAGTTCTCCATGAGGGTGTCCTCTCACCACCTTGTTGCATCCAAATCCTATATCAATTGGCACACTCAAGGGTTATCAAGGACACAAAATGCACCTTGTTGGGTGGCATCAACTTATCTTAGGAGGTCTTCAACCTAACTTTCAAGGTATCATGTGTGCTCTAATCACTCTCTACGCTCATCACTACCTGGTCTCGCTCCTAAGAATAGTCCAAACCTTAGCCAGGGCTTGGTCTATTTGCCTCGTCATGTTGTCTAGTTGCACAATTCTTTGCACTAGCTCTACTTAGCCCTCCTTATATGATGTCTGTGGTCATGCTAGAAGCTCGAATAGGTACACATGCCTCCTAGCTAGCTAGCAAGGATGGTATGCATTTAGGATGGATCCCTAGACATAACTGTAGGAACAATCTCGAAAAGTGTTTGATGGATAAAACCTAACCACTTAGTGATGCTCTTGGCAACCAAAAATAGAATGTCAAAATTAGTATCTACATCATATCTATCAAAAGTAAATTTCTATACCTATATCATATTGTTGTCCTCATTTTTGGATTCTCAAAAATGTGACAACCCCTACAAGTTTTTTCCTAAAAAGTGTCATTTTTGTCTCCAAGGCACGTTTTATTAGGTACAAAACTCACATTTGATTGTGCCAAATCATTGGGGAGTTTCTTTTCCATCATTGTCCAATTTTTGGTGGGTTTTGGTCTTCCTTTTCATAGCTTTCTGTGCAATTTCGGGTTTCAGAACAGTCACTGTAGGTTGAAGATTTTACTCTATGGCATGCTTCCCAAGGTAGAATATCACCTAATCTTTGGAATGGATTAATCATCAATCCATCCTCGAACCATGTTTCAAATTTTGTCACATTTTGGGTTCGTTTGCTATGTCTTTCCTTCAACTTCGGGTTTTTTCTACCTGACTGTAGGTGGGAAATTTTCCTTGAATTGCAAGTTTTAATGATTTTCTTTGTTTACGTCTTTGTAGGGAAATTTTTGGCTAATTACAACTGCACTTTATTGAAAAAAGAACTTGTAACTTACTTTTTATTTCCCCCTTGATGCTTTTTGGCTTTTTAAGTCATAATAGGGATTTTTTGGATAAGTTACAAGTTAATTTTAAATTGCATTTTTAAAAGTCACTTGTAATTCTTTTGAGAAACCCCTATTTTAATGTCTTTTGCTTGTAATGGGGATTTTATTACCCTATTAAATGTGTTGAGTTATTAAAACTTGTTGTAGGGATTTTATTTTCCCTTTACAAGTTATTTATAACTTGCATATCTCTCTCCAAAACCCGATTTTGCTTAGAAATGGAATAAAGTGACAATTTTAAACTTGCTATTGTGCCCAAAAAACCCGATTTTCTCCATAAAGTGTAAATTGAGGAATTTTAAACTTGCAATTGGATTTCTATAACCCGATTTTGCCTTGTTGAGAGAAAAGTAACATTTTAAACTTGTAATATGAGAATTAAAACCTAATTTTCACTATTACATGTAATATGAAACTTGTTGTTCTTTCCCAAAAACCTGACCAACAATATTGGAGGATTTTATGGAGAAATGTTAGGAGGAGGAATGCATTTTGGATTCCTTTCTATTTTCATGCATTTTCCAACTCTCTTCATGCCATTTGGAAGACATTATCGCTGATTTTATGGTGTTTTAACAGCAAAAACATTTTTGAAAAATGCCACGATTTGCCTCATTCAAGTGCCACAAATCTTGTCTTTCCTAAATCTTTTTGGCTTGTCTTTCCTAGGCATGGAGGTTGGGTGCTTTACTTGACCGATTCTTCATGCTTTTAATGGGCATTTTGATACATATGGCATTTTTTCAAAAACATGGCTAGGGTTTGAATCTTCTTCTTTTGTCTATAAGAGATTCTTTCTCTTCATGATAGTTGTTATGTTTTGTTTTGTTCTTTCCTAGAATCTATTTTGTGAGAGATTTTCCCCTTTGTTCCAAGTTTGCAAAACAATTTGTGAATTGCATTGATCTTCCCCATTTTCCCTCTTTACTTGCATTCGGGATTTAAAAACCCGATTGCATGTAAGATGAAAATAGTTGATCTACCCCTCTAGTTGAAAAATCGTAACCATCTTTTGGTGAAATTCTAAGTTTCAAAGTTGGAAAAATCTTGTTTTTCCAAAATCGGGTTTTTAAAACCTGATTACAAGTAAAAGTTCTTCCCATTTTTCATATGATCAACATGGAAAAGTTCTTCAAAAATCCATTCATAACCATCCGCACTTGTTGTTTTTGGTCATAAGCTTCATTTCCCTCATATCAAGATCCCTATTCCCACCATTTCATCCACTCATTTCACACCTTCATTCATTTCCCCCATTTAAAGTCTACTTGCAGTTAGCCATCTAGAACCCGAAATTGGTCCAAAATGCATTCAAAAAACACTTGTAAATGAGTTTTAAAGGTTCAATTACAAGTGAAAACTTATAGTTACCCATTACACATATGAAGTTACATGTTTGTTCTCCACAATTGCAAGTTAATGCTCTTGTTTTCCCCACACATGTAATGCAACTTCCAGAACCCGAAATTCACTTGTGAGCCCATTTTTGCATCAATTTATCTCTTCCCTTGTCAGTCTAGTTTGCACACACGATCTACTAAATCAATGGATTAAGGCATGGGCCTTATTTTGCAAGCAGATTTCAAGAATGGAGGATGATACAAAGAAGAGATACAACAAAAATTCATGTTTGAGAGCATAGAATGCTTTCAAGACAAAGATGGTCATGACATGAAAAGAGGAAGGCAACCCTTTTCCTCCTGAAAAGATAGTACTACCCCAAGCAAGAAGACAAAGATGCAAGTTCTCGTTCCGGTTCAAGATGTCTTTACCAATCTAGAATACTTCAAGTTCTAGCATCCTGAAGCGACATGAAGATCATCACAGACAAAGGATGATGCAGTTAGAGTTGTTTCTTTAGATACATGGAATAGTTTTAGTTATGCATTTGTAATTTTGTTTTGACAAGTTACATGTAAAAAATAACTTTGTAATTGCAAGTTAACTCCTTACTTGCACTTTTGTAATTACATGTAAAGCAATTACAAGTTGAGTTCAATTAGGACTATAGTTGGAATGAGTCATTGTTAGTTGTTGAATAAGTCTTGGTGGTTGAGAGAATTTCTTAAGTTAGTTGGGATCCTCCCACCTCTTTCTCATGACTCCTCTCCTATAAATACTTGAGGGGTCTATTGTAATTTTTATCTTTTGGAAAACAAGCAAAAACTCTGCCAAATTTACAACAAATAAGTCTTTGAGCTTTCATGTGTGAATTCAAGAATTGAAGGAATAGAAGGAAATTTCTCAAGCTTTGAGTCTTTGTGCTACATTCTTGAGTTTGTGTTCTATATTATCTTTCTTGCAAGTGTTTCTTAAAGATCTTAATCGCATTTGATTTGCAGTCTTTGTGCTGCACGTATTTGAGGTTAATATAAATTAGAATAAATACTCTTTTGAGAGGAGTTGTAAGTTTTTGTGCTTGCACTTATTCTTAAGAGAGTTTAGGAGTAGATTTTGTGAGCAATAGTTGCGAGTATTTGAGCTTATACTACTTCCCATTGTTTTAAGTAGAAAAGAATAAGATATTCTAGTCTTTGAGTTGTTATAATTTGTTCTTGATAGAATTAGTATAGAAAAGGGTAGATAGGACTTCACATAATCAAGTCTTTGAGCTTGATATTGTTGTCCCATCCCGAAGGAGGTGACAAAAGTTTTTGAGCTTTCAGGAAAGTTCATTTCCTTTCTCTCATTTCATTTCGAAAGTTGCTACTGTTGTTTTATATTGAATCGTTGTCACTTTTCTGTGAAGAGAAAAGGATATTGGCTTTCTTGAAAGAAGAAGAAAGACTGTTGTCCTATCCTATTTTATTTTTAATGTTGTAGTTAGATAGGGGGAGCCTTCCCTTAATTAGTAGAGTTTTTCTCACACACTGTGGTTGAAACCACAATTTTGTATATTTCCCCCAAGTGTACAAAATTTTCAAGCAACACATATTCAAAGAAAAATCATAGTTATACTTGGATCACCCTTATGTCAATCAAGATCTCAGGGAGGCACTCTACTCACCTCTATAGTCTCTTTTATAGCTACTAGATGTGATTCCCTCATAGCCACAAGTGAGGTTGGTAGTAAAGGGGATTGTGGTCCTGCAGGTAGCCTCATTGGGATCAAACTCATTATGCACTACCTCTTCCTAGGCCTCTCCTATTACTACTCCTCCCCCTCTCTGCTCAAAGTCCAAGCATCACCCTTTGGGGCATCTAGAGGGAAGATAGGGCCAAGTCCCTCAGTGCTCCACTAGTCGATGAAATCCTACATGACCCTAACATCATCAGTATCTAATTATGGAGAGGTATCATCATCATCTCTCTCCTCTAGACTATCCCGCACATCTTTGATCATCGATCAGGGGAGATCATGTGGCCACACTACACTCCTTGTTGACCGGATATATGTTGACACAATAGAGGGCATGACTTCCACTTGTACAAGTTGGTGCATGCATCGATGCAAGTAGTAGGGAATTATGATGCGATCCAGTTGCTTGAGGAGGAATCTTCCTCGCTACATGCAAGGAAGTTAGGTCTGATTTGTCACCCAGCTTGCCATATTATGATAGGGCTACCATACAATATATCCCACTCCAAGGAAATCTAGGATCACTCTCCAATATACCAAGTCACCTATCCACTAGCCACCTCACTGTAGTAGATAGGTATGTACTCACGACAGTATAAGGGCATAGCACAAGGAAATCCAATAGGCCTAGTACACTTTATGTGCATGAACATCCAGATGTAAAGTAATGTGTACACAGTCAAGCTCTAGAACACATGATGCAAATACCTACTCAAATCATGGTACAAGTGGGTGAGCATGCTCCATTCCCATGCATACATGATGTCTTGATCCTCCATCTCCCTGATAAGAGATATCTCACAATGAGCTTGGATCTGCATCCATATATGATCACTCTCAATGCTATTATGGCAATCATGACTTGGGGATAAGAGGAATGGCTACTCATTCCTGCATGAGTGCCCATAAGTAGATGTGGTTAGTTGTGTCTATGGTCCACCCTAGAGCCCATGGGTGATACCTGGTTAGCTTGCGTGTAGAGGCTATTGAGAGGGACACTCACTAACCTAAGATGGATAGCCACATAATCCAATAAACATCTAGTAGTATGATATTAATTTCATTAGTGAGTAGGTGGAAGGACATTGTATTGGTATCCCATCTCTCCATCAATTCTCGTAGCATTGGAGCATGGAACCAAAACTCTAGCATGCAGTAGACCCACCAAAGTCCTACCCATCATAGTTTTCCCTACTCTATCACTGTCAACTCATCTACTTGATCAAACAATGTCGACAATAGATGACTTTATGTATGCTTCCATACCTCCAGCAATCCCTACATCAGCAAAAACAATCTACATCACTTTTATCTCCAATCAAGCAATACAAAATATTTTTCTACTCTATAACTTTACATGTTCTCCTGAATGCCAACATGTCCTTTGGACACCAACGCATTTGACATCCTTGGATGTCAGTGTTGTTCAAGTATTCCAAAATGGATTTCATCTTGGGGAAAATACGTAGATCTCAGATGTGGGAATGACGTAAGGATGCCTGTGTTACTCTAGATTTTAATCTAGCAATAAAATGGCTAAAAATTAGCTAAATAACATGGTTTGAAGTGTACTTGGTCTGGTTCCTCACCCTGCTCCATGGCAGCATGCAGCTCATTAATCCTGGTCACTCTGAAGTCTCATCTGCGAAACATTTTTTCTGAAGCTCTATAGAAATCTCAAGGAAAATGCTTGTGATATACAATGATAATGACGCTTCTAGGGACCCACTCCTTGAGTATATAGTCATATTTTTCCCAAAAGTTATAATTTTTTTCTTTTGCAATGGTCCTAGATAGTCTTCCTATTTTTCCCACTTCGTTGGGGGAAAAACGTGAGGGGGCATATACTCAGCCTTTATCAGATTTTCATTTCTGACTCATACTAATTCTTCTTAATCATTCTTCTCATTGAAGTAGTTTCTTCCATTTTTGTTCTAATGGTTCTTGATTTGTTTTGCAGTATTTGGATTATCATGCAAAAAACTATAGTTTTTGATGAGTATTGAGGGCATGGTTCATGTGCACGTAGTCAACCTCTATGCCTCCATAGTATCCTTTTTCTAATATAGTTACTTTATTTATTGGACCAACATGATCTTAATGAATTCATCTTTCTGAACTACTTTAGTGCCCTTGCTCCCTTAAGTTGACCAGTTCTCTAAAGTGGGGGAAAAATGTAGTGTCATCAATTATGCCCTATACATTTATGACAATTACACATTACGCTTGATGCATTTATGACAAGGTTCATGATTAAGATTTTATCATTTTGACATCATGGCCTCTAAAGATAAATTATCGACAATCTTCATAAAGATATGATTGAAATTATCTTTGGATGGATAGTAGTGCGGCATGCAGATGTTCACATGATGCGCAAATATCCTAATGATTCTCAAATTCAAAATGGCATATTCAGTGTCATTCTTTCAATGATGTGTGTCCATTGGCTTGGGTGCATCTGAAACAGTCACTCCCACCTATTTTTAGTCTTAAAATCCCATCCTTTTACTCATGTCTCTTCTTCTTAGCTTCTTGGTCTCTCTAGGCTTTGAAAAAAGTCTTTAAGACTCTTTGGTGGTTTTCTTATCGTCTTGGTCTCTTTATTGTACTCTCAGAACTCTCATAACAGTAAGTTTGTTTCGATCTTTGTCACACTCTTATCTCAAGTGAGGGGTTTCGCTAATTTTTTTATCTTCTCTCTTATCTTGTGTATGCTCAAAATTACATTATCATATCTAATGAATCTCTAGATGCATCTATCATCTAATTGCATTCAAATAATTTATCTTTATATCTCATGCAATAGGGGTTTTCCTCCACTAAGTAGGGTTTGTTTTTGTTGCTCTATCATTTTATCATTACATCTTATGTAATAGGATTTTTCCTCCATTAAGTGATGTTTGTTTCTATTACGTTTATCTTTTTATCTATTTTATCAACCTGGTTGTCTATGGTAGTCAAAACACAAAAGTAGGGGTTTGAATGAGGCAAACCCCTATACAACCCCAACATTTTTCCCTATCTTAGTGTGTGTAGGTGATGAACATGTTTTGCGCTGCTGAGAATAGGTTTTGGACTAGTATATATTTTCAATTCTTTGTCTATATAGACAATAGAACAACACATAGATGTCCTTGCGATGCGCTAGCAACCTAAACTAGAGACTAAGCCAACTCTGCGGTATAATTTTCAATCTATTTATATACTTCTTTTATAGCTAGAATTTCCTTATGAACTATTATATGTTATTTAAATATTTAGTAGTATTATTATATTAGTTTACTTTCGATTTATGTTATATTTATCCCCTAGCTCACTTGAGTTGTAAAGTGAGGTGGTGTGAAGGTATATTTATTCCTTGAGATTTGTCATCTTGAGGGTAGCAAAACCCTTCCTCTATAACTAGGATGGTCATGATAAGCATATAATCAACATCACATAGCTTGGTGAGGATACAATGGTGCATTATTATAAACATGAAGAACAATATACACAATGAAAGTAAAATGATTGTTAACACATTCAAAGCATGCATCACTTCTATTTCTACCACATTTGAATGCAACGCTATACAGTGAGCAGCACAATGCTCAATCAAGAGACAATCAAGAAATAATCATGTCATCCTACTAAGATTATAGCAAAAACAAGGCCACTCAAGCACCTCTAAAATTCATGAAAGAAAAAAAATCAATCATCAAGGAGACTATCACACAAAAGAAAACTTCTCAGCACAAAAGAGGGTCAAATTAACCCTAGAAAACAAACACTCACCAAATATCATGCTAAGACAAACAAGACAATTCACAACCACTATCACCAATAAAATCCACACACACAAGCCACCCAAGGGACAACAAGAGCTCACACATATGGTGCAACGCACCAAACAACTTATACTTAACCCACTCAAGAGGCTCTCTCATATGGTTATCCATCCATCCCTAATAGGTGTGAAAAAAAACTAGGAGGTACTCTTCCTCCACCGCATGCTACTTGGATTGGCTCATCCTAAACTCTCATATATGCCACTAAAGGCATCCAGCTAACAAGCAAATGACAAACTCACAAAGAAAATACATGTGCAATTATGTACCAACAACAACATCTTCATGGGCAATGATATAACTAGAGATCATAATGCTGCAACATGGGATTTCATATTAGATGTAATGGCCCACAAGGGAACCCTAGATGATAAGAGAAAATTACACAATAAAATCATAGATTTTTTTTTAAAGTACTAAAGTTTCATCATGCATAACAATGCAAGTATAATGCTCACCTCAAGGTAGCATTAACCCTGTTGATAACCGACAATGCACAAGCATAAGACTAAACACTCAAAACTACAAATGAATAATTGGAAGTGTATCCCAAACATTAAGATGAGGTCTAAGAGGTTTTTAGGACCACCAAGTTTGATTCTTCAAACCAGATAAACTACTAGATCCTAGGTGTCACTAATGGGCTCTCAAGGAATCCTAAATGAAAATGGATGCCCTAGAAACCATCCAAAATCATTCAAAAAATAATCAATACCACTTATATGGTTACATGAAATCACTAAATTTTCAATGCATATGAAACTGGGTCAAATTGACATCTTTGGCCCCTGGAATCATCTTCATACTGAAAGGACAAGTACATGCTCTTGGTGTAAAATAAAACAATAGAACTAGACACTAGCATGCTAGAAGGATACTAGAAAGGAACAATAGTGTCCTCCACCCATTTTGGTTTCCCTATGCCACTCTAGAGTCCTAGAAATGCATCGATGTCCTTCAAAATAGTGAACTTGTGCTAACATCTTGGAGATGTGTGTTTCTCCAAAACTAGTGAGCTTTTTGAATGGTCTTGATGTATTCATGATAGGAGTAAGTCCTCAAAGAGAATAGTTTGGGTCATGTAGAAAATTAAACACAACACAATAAACTCAATGTGATGGAAGCAATTCAAAATTAGAATTTATTATATCAAGAATTCAAATACACTGGTCGACATCATGCAGGCTTACAAGATTCAGCATCCTGGCCTGATCACAAACATGCTCAAATATAGTACCTGGGCTCAAGCGAGAATGTGAGACAACTCTGAATCTTCTATCTCTATCTTCTTGCCAAAAACTTATATCTATCTTCTTAATTACATCAATTTATATGATATTCATAGCTCAAGGATGATCCATGTCAGCCCAAGATGGAACAAATACTGATGAAGAATATGTAATGTGTAAAATAACCAGGTTGGCCTTCACCAAAGGAATCCCTTTAGAAAGAAAATATAATGATGTGTGGACCAAAGGGAAGGTCGGCCACAAGCCAAGGAACATTGGAAGCAATGAAATTAGGCTCTTCAAGCTATGAAAACTATACGCAAGATTCTCCAATAGCAAATAGGTCCAAGTGGCTTTGGTGCTTTGAGTTAGAAAACTATCCCAGGTTTCGGAAGCGATAAGTTGCTAGAAAAAGATCCAAATGTCTCGTGGCTTGAGGGTAAGGTAGATGAACATACCCACAAGAAAAATTCACATCTGCAAGGTCCAGTGTGCAAATGCAAAGAAATGCATAAAGAAATGTTGAAACTGCAAAATTGAAAGAAATTGTTTTTAGTTGATGCAATATTGCCAAGAACCAGGGATGCTCCTGCATCAGATATCTGGGGTTGATGAAAAAGTGAGTCCCTCACTTTGCAAGGATTAGAGGAAAACCAAGATGGTCTACCTCTTCCTAATAAATCCATGATGAGTCTTCAACTAGTCTTCCCTTCCACTTCACAAGATACTCTATGTATTGTTTTCCTTGGGTGCTACGCCCAATTCTACTATCCAAAATATCTTCAATCTAGTTTGGTACCCTCTGGGGCATCTACTTCTCCAAGTCTACTACACTATCTTCACAGAATTCTGCCTCATGAGACTGAAGTAGATTTGCAATGTTGAATATAGGTGAAATACCCAAAGTATCTGGTAACTCCACTTCATATGCATTTCTGGAACCAAATTTCTTCAAGATCTTACAAGGTCCAAACTTCCTCATCTTCAACTTATTGTATGTACCAACTAGAAATATTTCCTTTCTTAGATACACCATCATCTCATCTCCAAATTAAAATTCCTCGTGTCTCCTCTTTTCATCTGCTTTCTCCTTATACTTGTTGTTCATGTCCTCCAAATGTTGCCTATCTTGAGTATGTACTGTCTTCATATGTTTTGCAAATTCTTTTGATTATGCACTTCTTTTATCTTCATTACTGATGTCTCTCAACTTTGATATTCCTCTATGGTTTCTTGTGGTAACAATCTCAAAGGGTGTTCTTTTGGTACTCCCATTCAGTGAATTGTTGTAGGAAAACACTGGTTGTGCAAGGATCAAGTCCCAACTTCTGGTTTTCTCTCCAACTAAATATCTCAGCAAACTTCCCAAACTCCTATTTACTTCTTCTGACCATCCATCAGTTTGTGGGTGAAAAGTAGAACTAAATTTCAAATCTATCTTCATCTTCTTCAAAAGTGTCATCCAAAAATATCCAACAAACTTAGTGTCTCTGTTAGAAACTATGCTCTTAGATAATCCATGTAGTCTCACCACCTCTTTAAAAAATAGGTCAGTTATATGAATTGCATCTATTGTCTTCTTATAGGGTATTAAATGTGTCATTTTAGATAATATATCCACCACCACAGATATAGAATCATTTCCTCTCTATGTCTTAGGCAATCAAAGTATAAAATCCATGCTTATGTCCTCTCAAGGTCTCTCTGGAACTGTCAAAGGCTTATACAATCCAATATTCTAACTGCTACCTTTTGCAAGTTGACAAATTCTACATCTCTGCATAAATTTCCTAACTTCCTTATGAATCTGAGGCCAAAATTAATTCTCACTAACCAAGGCTACTATCTTATCAACACCAAAGTGTCCTGTTAATCCTCCACTATGCTTCTGTTTTATCAAATTCTCCCTCATAGAGCTCCTAGGTATACACAAATGAGTTTCTCTAAACAAGATCTCATCTTGAATGAAATAATCTAGCCACTTTCTCCCTTCCACCATAACTAGTTCTTTACATTTTTTTCAAGGTTCTGCAAAATCTAGGTCATCCTGATACAAATTTTTTAACTCCTCAAAGCTCAATACGTCCACTCTCATCTCTATTAGCAAGTTCCTCCTTCTACTCAAGGCATCAACAACTTTATTTGACTTTCCACTTCTATGCTTCAAAATAAAGGTTTAACTTTGCAAGAGCTCCACCCATCTCATGTTTCTCTGATTCATCTTACCTTGACTATTCAAGTATTGCAAAGCTTGATGATTAGTATACAACACAAAATCCTTAGGCAACAAATAATGTCTCCACTTCTTCAATGCTTGACTTATGGCATAAAACTCTTGATAATGCACCGAAAATATCCTTCTGGCATCATTCAATTTCTTACTGAAATAAGCTATCATTCTTCCTTCCTGACTTAACACTACTCCAATTACATTCCCACTTTCATCACAATATACTTGAAATACTTTGCTAAAATATGGTAAAGCCAAAAAAGGCTGCTCTGTCACCTTCTGCTTCAATAACTCAAAACTTTTATTTTCTCTGGATGTCCACTTAAAATCATTCATATCACCCCTCATTACTTTTTGTGATTTTGGAAAAAGGT
This sequence comes from Cryptomeria japonica, assembly GCF_030272615.1. Classification (NCBI taxonomy): domain Eukaryota; kingdom Viridiplantae; phylum Streptophyta; class Pinopsida; order Cupressales; family Cupressaceae; genus Cryptomeria; species Cryptomeria japonica. The sequence goes on along the minus strand of NC_081411.1, from coordinate 465,686,971 downwards.
GAATGATGGAGATATCAAGAGGAAACATTTTCTTCCCTCTTAGGAGAGATAAAATTTTCACTTTGGATTTCTCTTAAAATACATTTTCCACATTATATTGGAAGAGGGGGGAAAATGTACTAGATTCAACCTCCAGAGAAAGAGATTGAATTCTGAGTGATGGTAAGTATATCCCCTCTTCAGAGATTGAGATTTGAATTGATTGAATTGTGTACTTATTACCAAGTGAAAAAGTAGAAAAGATCTGATTATAACTCAAGATAGAAGCATAGGATGAAGTTGCACAACTGGATCTGGCAATAATATGTTGAGATGAAGCCGCCCTACAAATTTGGGAAAAAGTTGCCTGGACCATGGCAGGAATGTACACAGTTCTCCAAAAAATCCGTGAAACAAAAAGGGTTTTTCCGCCTTTGCAAATGGAGCCTAAATCCGAAAGTACAGCTGTGCACCTGCAACCTACACACAACAAAGAGAGGGAAAGGTGTTGGCATTGGGGTTTTACCTTCAGGTCAAACCCTAGTTTTGGAATTAACCAAATAATGAAAGAGAGTACTTGCAAGTAAATGTAAATGAAAGACTGAAATGTAAATCACCTCAAGGGAGGTTGTAGATAGAATGAAGATATATTTTCTTATGTGGAATTGAATGTTGGAATGAATCTCCTCTTCAATGGTTGAATCCTTGACTTGAATGCAACACCTAGCCTTGAAAGGAAACTTGATAATGCTCAATGCTAGAAAAGAATGCTTGAATGCATGATCTCATGTATCTGTCTTATGCCTCTTCCCCTTATGCAACTTGTGCAAATGAGAGGACAAATGCGACTTAAATACTTATCAGTTAGGGATAATTGACTAACTTTTCCATCGGAGGCCGACACTGGGGGAGTCTTCTTGCTCAATGTGTAACCTCCAAAGCACATTTGAAAAGGATCTTGCCCCAAATTGGGGTAGAGGATAGGGGCACCACGCCCCTATCTACCCTTTTTTGCAAGCCATGATGCAGTCTAGGCAGTGCGGAGAGCAAGCAAGATGCTATTCTCAGGCATCGAGAATGTCTCTGGTCTCCAATTAAGCTTCAAGATTCGAATCGCATGTGTGAGGACCCTAATGTGGTTGACAATTGTAAGGGTCACAATTTCATGACACTACATTTAGCCCCCACTTTGGCGGGAGTATAAGAGTACACCAATATTGTCGGTAAGGTACAAGGAAACAAGATTGAAAGACTTCTACCACGTCAATGAGGAAAGATGCACCAAGCCCCAGTGGACTTAGGATCTTACGACATCGATTGATGAAGTAAAAGGGAAGATAAAGAAGGGAAAAATGTGACTGCAAGTAGCAAGGTTCCCCTCACTATGAGTCACGAAAAAGATACCAAGATTATGAAGCAAAGCCAAGTTCACTAAATAATTCCTAAGTATTGAAAAGGAAAGTATGAGCGGATCATATGCTCCCATGTTAAAGCTATTTTGCATGCCTTATCAGGAGTGATTGATTTAAGGTAGGATACACCCAAGAGAGAGAGAAGAGAGGGATCACATTATTGCAAGGATTTAGCCCCCAAGTGAGCAATAAACCCAAGGATAATGAACACAAAATACCAAGCACTTCACTTTTCTCGGAGTCAATATGTTGTATGATAACTCATGTATATCATATATGTATATGTGCATATAATAATCATCATTCCCCAAAGAAAGGACACTACCTTGGAAGAAAGGGAATAGAGGATGCCTTTCGAGTCAACATGAAAGAGACCAAAAGATATCTCAATGCTTTGCATTATCCCCAAATAGATACTAAAGGAACAACAAAAGAACAGGGATACACATAGAAGAATGGACACAAAAGAGCAAGAAAGGAGAGAGAGAGAAGATCAACAATGCTAATATTGCTAATCTAGCATGACATCCGCCTCCCAATCTTGTTGATCACTATTTTGGGAAGGCGAAAAACATGCCAGAGGAGCAACATCGAGCACAACAAATGGAGCTATCACAAGATCCAAACAAGGACTATGCTCATGTGGTAAGTCAATTTGTTTGATTCTAGGAGCTAGGATTAGGGTTTGTAAAAATTTAGTTGATAAATGATTGTCCACATCAACATATTCATACTCACTATTAGAAGCATTAGGAGTTTTATTGCCATCATAAAAAATATTTTCACTCATTTCTTCATCAAAATTTAGAGAAAGAGGAGAAAGAAAATGAATAGGAGTAAAACCATCACATGTTTTATGCAACTTATGATTTGGAGATGTAGGTTGAACATCTTTCTTAGGAGAAAAGGGAGTCATGTCAATTGTTGGAGTCTTAGGAGATTGAGTATTTTGAGGAACAACTTCACGAACTTGAACATGATATCTTTGTTGGTGTTCTCTCACACAATGTGTCGGTCGAGTCTTAGTGGAAGGCTGAGAAGGAGGAGGAACACTTGAAAAAGTAAGAATATTTCTCTCCTTTCTAGTTGAAGGTTTAGGTTGAGGTCTTTTACATTGAACAAGAGGAGAAGCATGCCTCTTCTCTCGATAAAAGGAATGAGGTGGAACTAGGCCATATAAAGGAGGAATGTTAGGTGTAGAAAGAAGACCAAGCCCATCATGAGGAGGAGGTACAGGTCTAACCTTAGGAAGAATATTGTTGTTCTTCTTAGGAATAGGTTGAAAATATTCCTTAGGAGGGAGATTAGTTCTATCCATGAGGAGAAGAAATTCATATTCAAGTATTATAGGAATGTCAAGTGTTGGGGATCTATGTTGACTTAGGGATAAGATCATATATTTCTTTCATTTTTGATAAGATTGAAAAAGAGCATCACTCCTTGATGGAAGAGATTGAAATTGTTTAGGCCAAAATAAATCAATAGGAACACTAGGGCTTCTTTCGGATGGAAAAAATAAGTTATGGTTCATGGTTATGATTTCCCCATTGTGAGGAAATTTTGGAAACTTATGGATTGGATAAGCAATAGCCTTCATGGAAGATAGACAAGGATAGCCCAACTTCACATGGAATTGCTCGGAAGAAGGTATGATAACAAAGTCAACATCCATGGATTTAGTATGAACTTCAATAGGAAGGGTGATAGAGCCAAAAGTAGGACAAGAGAATCCATCAAATAACTTCACCACTACTTTAGAAAAATCATATAATGGTTTATGCAATCGTAAAATGAAAATATACTCCTCAGTGATGATGTTAACCACACAAGAGGGATCAACAAGAGCGTCACGGCAAGGGATATCACTAACCTTTGCAACTATGTATAAAGGGCCATCGGGTACTCTAATGGTCTCACTAGGATCAAATGCAACACAAGGATCCTTAGGTTTATCTTCTTTTTCTACCATATTTACCAATTTTGGAGCCATAGAAGTGAATTACTTAGAGGAGAAAGAAGTATACTTAGTCTCAATCACGTTAGAGGTATGCGAAGGCAAACGATCAGTAAATTTTTTAAGATTTTGACTAGGAGGAGCTACTAATTTATTCCCTTTATCATTCACACCTACCACATATATAGTATTGTTATCAATCAAATCTTGAATCTTATTTTGCAATGCAAAACATTTCTCAACATCATGACTAGGCTGATGATAAAATTGAAAAAATGAATTGTTATCAAAATATGGGGATGCAAGTTTAGAAGGATCAAATTGTTTTATACGAGGAAGTTTGATAACATTTCTATGCAACAACTAAGACATAATACTATGTAAAGATTCATTCAAAGGAGTAAATTGTCTTTCTCTTTTGAAAAATTTAGAAATAGAAGGCACACCCGTTGTAGCATTCACATTGTTGTTGTTGATTGTATCATTGAACTTGATGAAGATTTTTGTTGGTTTGAAATTCACAAGCGGTTGTTGAACATTCTCCCCCTTATCACTCAGAGCCATAGGAGTAGATTGCTCCTTTTAACTCACAACCAGTTGATAATTGTGGAGTGTTGCATACAAATGCAAAAAGGAAGTAAACTCATACAAAATAAGCTTTTCCCTGATATCTTTTTGCAAATTAGAAATTAAAATTTGTTGAATATCATTATCAGGTACACAAAAAGAAATTTGAGCACACAAATGCTTATATCTACCAATGAAATCAGTCACTTTTTCTTTAACACCTTGTTTACAATGCATTAAATCAGTCAAAGTGATTTTAGGACTAATGTTATTTTTATATTGTTGGATGAAATCATTTGCTAGTTGTTGAAAAGAAGTGATGGAATAAGAAGGAAAAGAGCAATACCATTGTAAAGCCTTATCTCTTAATGTTCTTGTAAACAATTTTGCAATAAATCTTTTATCATAAGCAAAATTAGTACACAAGATTTGAAATGTTTTAACATACTTAGGAGGCACGACTTTAACAATATCAAGAGAAAGTGGGCTCGCAACATCAAAGGTGGGCACACTAAACTTGGATTGACTCATAGAAGTAATTTGTTGTTGTAAGGAAGATATAGTTTGAGCAAGATTGTTGATTGTTGCTTCGATAGAAGAATGGATGTTAGACATGGTTGATTGAGAAGGTGGTGTGATATTATTGAAGGAAGGCATGGATTGAGAATAAAGTGGTGGGACATTATGATAAGTAGGCATAGGTGATGATTGTGTGGGAAATAGGACACTCAAATGAGGAACAAAATTGTTGAATGAATTGCCCCCTTGTGTCACATTGACTGGTTGAGGGATAATAGGAATACTTATGGAAGAAATAGGTAAAGATGGAGGATTAAATGAAGAGGAGGGATTGTCCCCATGACCAATGGTTGTAGGAATGACATTTTCAGTTGATGTAGCCATGATGTTTGCAGTGAAGGTAGGAATACTAGCCATTGCAGTGGTAAAAGGAAAAAAAAGAATTAATTTAATTTGAAGGTTGTGAATAACCTAAGTTCTCAACACAACTCATGATAAGCATGACATTAGAGTAGACAATATGAGCAATGCCACACAATATATCAATTTCATTCTTATCACTTTGAATCATGCATTTAAGGCCTTCAATTAATGGAAGAGCTTCACTATTAGGGTATTCTTGGGACATCCATTGTTGAAATTTATCAAATTGATTGTCCAATTTGGAAAGTTGATCTATGGAAACTCTAGTGATAGCTTATTCATGTTCATCATGGGTTTCATCAATTGGATAGATAGGGATATGATTAGGATGGGAAGAATTAGCATTATCCTCATTGAAGAAGTCACCCAAATTATGCTCCATCTCCTCAGTAATTAAACCTTGGAAAGCCTTAATTCTAATGCTTCATCTAACGGGAATAGTATATGTAGGACTAATAGTGGTAAAACTCAAGCACTAGAGGGAAAATTGAAAATTTGAATTTTGAACAAAGCTTACAAAATTGGGTAATGCAAAATTTAAGAAAATACTAATTAAACAATTTGAACTTTGTTGGAAGAAGAGGATGACACAATTTTCAAAAATGAAAGGAAATTGGAATTTTAAAATTAGGGCCAAGGGAATACCACTTAATTTTAAAATCAGGGCAGATTAGAACTAATCTGTTAATTTTAAAAATGTTCTTGAAATTAAAAATGTTGAATTTTGGAGGTATTTTTTATGTTAGAGGGATGAAAAATCGACAAAATCAGCCAATCTTTTGGATTTAGGCTATTATATACAGTCAGAACAGTCTCTCGAAATTTTGGGAAAAAAGTCAAGGACTGTGGCGGGAATGCATATTGTCCAACCAACATTTTTTGAAATTTTTAGGGATGAATATTACGATGATTTTAAAGCTAACCCCAAAAAATTGGTAAATTTTATGATTTCAGGATAGGCAAAAGGAAGGTTCAAACGTGGAAATAGGATGCTATTAGGATTTTGAAGAAAAAGAGGAATTGAATTGTAAATTTGAAAAGGGTCACACCTAATGGATAGGGACACCTTGAAAAATGTTTAAAAATTTGAATTTGAAAGAAATTGATTGAAATTCGCACAAAATCCAGTGAACTTTGAAAATTAGGGTTTTATGACCTAACCACTTAATTCTTGAAACTTTGAATTTTGAAAAAGGAGGGAAATTGAAAATTTGAATTTTAGAACATAAGATAAGTCTGAAAATAGTCACAAATCTGAAAATTAAATGGAAATTCAATTTTTGTACAATTTCAAGATGATTTTTAAAAATTAGAGTTTTGACAATAAACTTCTTAATTTTGTGAGTTTGATTTGCAAATTGAACAAGGCAAAGAAATTGAATTTGACAAACAAAGCAATTTTCAAGCAATTTTTGCAAAACACAAGTTCAATTTCAATTTTTAAAACTAGGGTTTTGAATGAATTAACCACTAAGTTGCAGAAAAATTAAACCTGCAAATGAAAAATATGCAATGATTTTTAGAATAAAGCATGTAAGACGCCGGATTCACCAAAATGTGATATTGGTAAAAGGTGAATGATGGAGATATTGAGAGGAAATCTTTTCTTCCCTTCAAGGAGAGATAACAGTTTCACTTTGAATTCTCTTCACACACATTTTCCACATTACATTGGAAGAAGGGGGAAAATGCACTAGATTCAACCTCCAAAGAAAGAGATTGAATTCTGAGTGATGGTAAGTTAATCCCCTCTTTTGAGACTAAGATTTGAATTGATTGAATTGTGTACTTATTACCAAGTGAAAAAAAGGAAAAGATCTAATTATAACTCGAGATAGAAGCATAGGATGAAGTTGTACACCTGGATCTAGCAATAATATGTCGAGATGAAGCCGCCCTGCAAATTTGGGAAAAAGTTGCCCAGACCGTGGCAGGAATGTACATGGTCCTCCAAAAAATCCACAAAATGAAAAGGGTTTTTCCACCTCTACAAATGGAGCCCAAATCTGAAAGTACAGCTACGCACCTGCAACATACACACAAACAAAAGAGGGAAAGGTGTTGGGATTGAGGGTTTGCCTTCAGGGCAAACCCCAGTTTTGGAATTAACCAAATGATGAAAGAGAGTACTTGCAAGTAAATGTAAATGAAAGACTAAAATGTAAATCACCTCAAGGGAGGTTGTAAATAGTGTTAGCACATATTTTTACAAAATATTTTATACTATATGGAGGCCTTTTTCTTTTATCATATGAGCATTTATTGTTGGTTTGTATGTGCAGGAACTTTATTAGCACAAGTAAAGTTCTCTAAAAGATCCGTTGTTTCAGGAGTATCAAGGTATCACTTGGGCATACTAAGGGAATGCACTAAGTATAGACTGCACAAGGAATCCATTATGGAAACGTTTGTTAGTAGAGAAGTCATTATGGTATGATCTAGGATTGTCTTCTAGTATGTATCAGATCCTATAGGAAAGGTTGGGATCACCAATATTCAAGATGGATGGCTCATTTGTGTTAGATTGTAAAATTTCAATTATCGACATAAGTAATCCCGATGAAACAACATTTGCAAGAAAAAGAAGGATTATCAGCATAACTTATACTGATGAAACAGAAGGCAGATACATTGGAGCGCTTAAAATACTCAGCATGGTGCACGCTCTTGAAAAAGTCATACCATCGAGATATCTTGTTTCGATGAAGCAAAAGGCAGTTTTTTTCTATAAGCATATATTAGCTTATCGACAAAACATAGAAATTGTTATACTGATAACCTATGAAGCCATCGGTGTAACTTGTGACAATAAGGCAAAGCAGGTCATGGACTTATAGTATTGAGAAATCGGAAGTAATGAGAAAAGTCTATCCCAATACCTGATGACTGAAGGGCACTGAAGGTGGGCCCATCGGAAAAAGGGACCATATCGGATTAGTTCAAAAATGGTTAGGCCGATCCCCGATGACTTGAAGAATTGGAGGGCGGAACTATCGGTATTACCTATACCGATAAAATAGACTTGAAGGTATAAAACATAAAGGTTCATCAGAGACTTATCAGGACTTCGGGAGGAATAGAAAAAGGCTATTTCGACCCCCGATGAAGATGGAAGTGCCTACGGGGATATCGGTATAGACTATACCGATAAAGTAAGCATTAAGTGAGGACTCATCGGGACATCAGAAGAAGAAATTTTATGCTATGCTGAATCCTGATAGGACTGTTAAGGCAGATGGTGAGTTGCTAGGAGTTCTTCAGAGAACCTATGATGCGACGTATGTATGTGCTTCATAAATTCAGATCTCTCTAGGTGCACCCTCTCAAACCCTAATTCTTTCGTTCGAAAGTAAGATGCCTTTGCATTTCTATTTACATGCAAGTATCATTATGTCAAATTTTAGTATTATGTTATTTTATATATCTTGTAAAATAAATCCAAATGCAATTTACTATGTGAAATGTTAAATTTTTCTCAAAATAATGTTATCTAGACATTGAGCAGTTTTCTCCTCCAGGGACATTACACTGATTGAATTCCATCATGATATTTTTATTTTTTTTACAATCAGTCTTAATTATATTAATTGGAGAGTATTTAAGTTTAAAAATATTAATTTTTATCCTCCAATCAATATTACCGCATTTAAATTATTTGTGTTATGAAACTATATGATGTTTTAAAAACTAACACAAACTTTGAGCTCGTGTAATGTGCAGGAAATAAAAGATTTTGTGTTTGATCAAATAAAATGATCAAACACTATATAGTTGGTTGAAGGAAATAAAAAGAAATATATAAATACTCTAATTTCCATATATATTTAAATCATTTAAATAAATGATTTAAGGGCACATTATGAAGAGCGTACTTTGAATCTTTTAAATAAAAGATTTAAAGTATTTTAAGGGAAGCAAAAGGTTTTTATTTCATAAGGTAAAGTAATTATGAATTTTTCTCCAAAGGCATTATTATAGGGACTTCTTGATCTTGAAATTTTATTTATTTTAGGTGATTTCCATTTTATAGATCATTCTTGAAAATCTCCTAAATCTTAGGAAAATTTTGTGAGGGTTTTATTGCCATAAAAATAGCTTTGCCCTAAAGGTTGAGTTTTGGTAAAATACATTTCTTAGGGTAAATTATTTTTATTAATGGTTTTATGAGTAAAAAATGATTTTATTTCTTCAAAAGATTATCAAACATCATTTTTACTTTTAAAGCTTTCTTAAGTAATTATTTCTCAATGTTTTTGATAATAAAAGCAGCCAAAAATGAGGGGGCTGGCCCATGGGTACAATTAGGAGAACAATGGAAGGACTATTGTTCGCAAACAATCAACACAGAAGTAGCCTTTTACCTCTATCAAAAACAAAATCCATCATACAAGAGTTTATTAGCAATAAAATATTACCAGTCAGTGTATACTTCCAGTGCCACGCAGGGCTATAAGCATTAAAATAAAAACATAAGCCGAAACTAGACCTATCAAGCTTACTACACTGCATAGACAAAAAATTCCTCCACATGCAGAAAGTTAATTCTTTTTCCCACAGCTCTTCTTAGGGAGCAGCTTCTTCGCCCATTCCTTAGTGAGGAAGTTGAACAGGCCTTTAAAGTCCTCATCCTCCTTGGCTTTTCCTTTGTCCATGCTATCCTGCAAAAGGCACAGAGTAGTGGCCGAGCATCTCATGACATTCAGAGCGAATTTAGACACATCATGCATCTTGGACTCTATCGCCTCTAGTTTGCTGGTAATCACTTGCATGTTGTCAAAGAGGGCTTCTATATTTTTCCCGAGCTCTGCCAGGTTGGGATCTTCTTCCTTCACACTACTGGCCTCTTCAACAACCATCACTTTCTCAATCCTAAAGGTCGGGGATGGGTAATTGGTAGGCTTCGGGCTCAAAGAGGCGGTCAAACTATCAGAAACATGGGTTGAGCTCACAGAAAGGGGGGAGTGTTTGAGCTGGGCCTAGGGGTTTTATTAGTCAGAATGGAGTTGCCCATGTTGTGCGAGGAGGAGGGGTCTCTTAGGGATTTATCAGAGGGTTTAGAGGCCAATCTGGTAGAGCAGCGGGGCGTGTTGGCATCTTTGGTAAAGTCCGGGTCCGAGTCAATTTCTTGGATTTTAACTTTTTTCGGGATTCTGACCTCCTCCGGGGAGTGATTCTTGGTTTTCTTACTGGAGGAGCCAAGTTCCGTGCCATGAGGGCTTGAATCATTAATACCCAGAGGTTGGGTTGAGGGGCCGACATTCTACACAAAAATAGAACGGGGTGGGCAGAGGGTGAGGTGGAAGTTGAACAGGTAGAGCATAAGGCCCTGGTGTAGGATAGGAAAGTCTTTTCCTTTCTTTTTGTCTTCAGCTATATCTTTAACATTAGCATCCATCAAGTGCAACAAAAAGAATGGAATGGAAATGAGGTCTTTGTTCCTCAAATGGTTCAGGAAGGGGAGGTGGTAATAGTAAAAAATGCCATACCTGCCTTCGAGCGTAAAAAACTTCATCACAATGTAGCAGACTTCATCCCAAGGGTGCGGGAGTTCCTCTCTGTTAAAGCCTCTGGCCCTCTTGACAGGATTCTTGCCGTGGCGAAAAAACTGGTTAAGGCTGGTAGAGTCCGCAATGCGGCTCTATTTTTTCCATTTTCTGCCCTCCATAGAGAGGCCCGTAGCCTGGGCTATGACCTCTTCGTTGATTTCGAAGGATATTCCTCCCATAGTCACCCTTTTGTCCTCCCAGGAGGACACAAATTGTTTAGAGAGTCTCTCATCGTTGCCCTTCATGTTCTCCATAAATTTGTCAATGCCTCCTTCGGTGCACATGAACCAAGCTGCAGGTTTGGCTTTGAACTCCTCAACTTTGTTGGGTTCCAGCCTGAGCCTATCCCACCCCATTTTAGAATCCTCTAGCTTCATAGTTTGAAAATAGCAGAAAACCAGAATGTAGAGCTGAAGCAAACTCAAGATGAAATGGTTAGAAAAAATGTGCCAGACTTGGGTTAAATGGTTGTAATAATCATAGTGATTATTAACCTTTAAGGTCTTGTAGATATCACTGGCTTGAAATCTACTCAGAACGTGCGAGCTATCACTCAAGCCAATGTGAGTTGACAGCTCCTCAACACTGCCTTTTCCATTGCTAGTTGGCACCATCCGAGTCATAAATGAATGGTAATCATTCCTAATGTCAGCCCTTTCTTTATAAATTCATCCCCTGTGGTAGTGATGACTCCGCATATCTCTGCTACGTGTCCTTTTTTGGTAGAAATTGGCGGGATCTCCGCACCAATTTGAAAAAATTAACATATTTTCCTTCATCATTGGGCGGAAGGGTTAGTCCTTTCCTGGCATAAGGCTTTTTCCTTATCCAGGATTTCCTTAACTGTAATTGGCAGTGTATTGGGGTTCCTCTAGCATCGTAAGCCCATCTGCAACCTTCCTTCAGCCACCATGGAATTTGCCGCTCTATTTCCTTCTCTGAAGATGTGGTCTATGGTGAAGTCCTCCATTTTGACCAGCAACTGCCTGATATCCCCCAGAATGGGTTCCACTTTCTACCCAGCTGAAGCCTTCCCTTTGATAGAGTTGATAATAACTTTAGAGTCTCCTTCAATTTCCAGATGCTTTATTCCTATGTCATTAGCCATTTTCAACCCCCAGAGGAGGGCCATTCCCTTAGTTTGGGTGATCGAGCTTGCACTGAGGTTGCCAGCATAGGATGCAATCATGTCCCCTAGATGATCCCTGATGACTCCACCACCAGCCTGACTGTTGCATTGAGCAGAGCCATCAAAATTCAATTTAAACCAATGAATTCTGGGGGGAGACCACCTAGTCATCTGTCTCTTTTTCTTGGTGCTGTTGTTGAAATGGTCGAATCCAGGGGGGAGCTTCCAGCCTCTAGTGATCTTCTTATCTGTCTCATCAGGAGGATAAGGCAGGATTTTCCATTTTGTCTCAGTGTCTCAGTGTCTCTGAAAATTCTGTTGTTTCTCTCCTTCCATAGAGCCCAGCAGATGTGAGGAGGAATTAGTTTCCAAAGTTGAATGATGAGGGGATGATGGGAAGGTGGGGTCCAATCAAACACAAAGTTTTTATATTCTTGTGGAAGACCCAACACAGACCACATTTCTGAAGCATGACAGACCAAATGTGAGCCGCAAAGGGACAAAGAATAAAAAGGTTCTCAATAGATTCCTCATCCTTTTTACATAAGCTGCATCTATTGGGGAGATGGAATCCCCTCTTTTTCAAATTATCAAGTGTGAGGGTTTTTCCATGCATGAGGGACCACCAAAAGAAATTAATTTTGGGAATTAACTGAGGGTTCCAGACTTTCTTCCAACCTTTCGCATCCACAGTGGGTTTTAGGAGCTGAGAGTATGCAGATTTGATTGAGAACTGGCCCAATTGAGTCTCTTTCCAGATGAAGTTGTCTTCATTCGTGGTCATGGGAATTCTAGTTTTCAGCAATAAGAGTTGCAATTCCTGAGCCAGGGGGACCAGGTTCGGTTGATTGCTGCAGATGGGGACTAAGTCCTTCCAACCACTTCCTGGGATCAAATATTCTGCAGCATAATCCCCCAGGATAGCCTTGAAATGGTTCCTGATTTGATGGAAGCGAGTGTTGATTAATGGTCTATCCTCAGTCCAAAAGTCCTCCCAGAATCTCACCAACATAATTACATTTTGAGAAATTATTCTATTTCCCTTGAAGGTTTATTTTATTCTTTGATGAAGCATTTGAAATAGTTTTGCCTCAAAAGTTTACCATATATGATGTAAATTTATTTCTTTTAGGGCAAACTCTTTTACATGGGGATTAAGTTTTTAAAGATTTTAAATTTTATCCATAATGTGAATATTTTGATTTATCAATAAACTAACTTTTTTTTTATGTGCAGGAAGGATACATTTGTTCCTTCCTTGGCATATATTTCACAGGAAGTATTCCTTACCCTAAGTTGGATATAATGTTTTATTTATCATCTCTTAAAACACAATTATTTTATTCCTTGCAAAAATACTTTGGTAAGAATCATTTTCATTTTTAGTTAGCTTTTTAATAATTATAAATGAATATATCTTGTCAAAGGGAAATTACATAGATGCTTTGAGGTAGAAGTACCTGTTGATATTTCTTATCATTTTTTCATAAATGTTGACACCCTAAATCAATAAATTGAATAATTTATTGAATTATTTATTAGGGTAAATTATAAAGAGTTTGATTCACTTTTATGATGATATGTTTCCCTAATCAAATTGAAAAGTGAAAATATATTATTGCAAAGATGGAATATTTATCGAAAGTAATTATTTCCAAAGGGAATTTAATATGGTTAATGTTACTTTTGAAAAGTAAATTTGAAAATCATATGATTATTAGGGATTATTATTTACGTAAGCATTTGCCCTAGAATTTTTAGGAGCAAATTATTAAATATCCCTAGCAATATGAGTTTTTGATAAATAAATAAATTGATTACACTATTTAGTGCGCAGGATGTTCACATATGGAAGTTTACATTTATTCGTAAAAGCACATATTGAGGAGGGAGTATTTCTCACTAACAATCTTTATTTATTTGCAATAACATTATGGAAAGTAAATATCATTTATAGCATTTGACATAATTATGATAATATTTTATTTTCCTTTGAGGAATTATAAAGGTATATATGTTTTGCCAAAAGGGAAATTGTATTACATAATTAATATTATTTTGATGTATTATTTATCATTATTTCTACATTAATATTTTTACCCATAAATTATTAAATTGAATACATATTGGGGAAATTATGATGTCTTATTATATGGATGATGCATTTAAAGATCAAAATATTATTTTTGGACCAAAAGAGAAAATGTGTTTTATTTTGAAGAGTTTTTTTACCTTGAGTAAAATGATGAAAACAACTGTGTATTAAAATGGACTTATATTGCATATGCTTATTATTTGCCCTAGGTCATAAATTTAAATGTCTATATTAGGGTAAATTATTATTTTATTATGAATAAATATTTACAAGTGTGAAGTGCTTTGAGTTTTATGAGCGAATAAAGATTATTAATACTTCAAAAGCAAAACCTAATCAAGAGTAATATATGATTTATCAATGAAATTGATTGGTTTAATTTATGTGCAGGATATTTCATCAAAGCTTGATGATTAGGAATATCAAAGAATGCATAAACGGAAATAGAATTTTATCAAAGTGAAAGATTGAAAAGAGTATTGTTAAAGTTTTTATTTAGTATGTATTTAGGGTTCTTATTTGTAATCATTTATTAAACCAAAGGGTGTGTCATTTGGAAGGCAATTGTTCGTAACTCTCTCATGTGTGTGAAAGGGTGTGTCCTTTCATATGTGCCTGTTGATTTATATATTTAAAGGGAGTCAGTTTTTTGGAAGAGGGGGAGAGATTTTCATAGAACATCATGCTGTTGTAAGGACTAAAATTCATTTGATCATTTTGTTCAAGAAAATTGTAATGAAGTATCTCCAAGTGTAGCTTTTGTGTGCTATCATTTCTCAGAGATTAATATACAAGGTTCATTGTTTCTACTTCAAATATAGTGTATAATTCTGTGTTGATGAAATATTATTTGTCCTCTTGATAAATCTGTTTAAGGATTTGCTATAATGTGAATCACATGTTGTTACATTAAATGTGAGATTGGGTTCTTATTGTTTATGTGACACATATTGAACCTTTATAGTGATGATTAACATTGTCTCCTAAGTTGATAAAGTTATTTCTCCACAAAGTATCATATATATTCTTGGATAGAGGCACTGGTCTGTTATTCATTCTCTGAGATTCTGATTTGATACGCATAAGGTCCTTGAGAGAGAAACATTATTCAAAATCCTTTTGAACTAATCTATTGCATATTTCTTGAATGTCCTGAAAGCATTTTATTTCCAAAATACAACAATCTTTATACATAATTGTCTTTACATTCAGTTTTCAATTTCAAAAGCATTCAAATAAAGCACTCAACAGTAGCAAGAAATTATTGCCATTCTTGCAAAGAGCTATTTAAGCAAAGTTTAAATCCACTTTAAATAACTCTTGTTGTTCTTGAGAGGGGGAGGTATACACACCTAGGTTCATTGGAGCCTAAAGTGCAGAGGAATTTAGTCTTTGACTATCCATGTTCATTGGCCAAGGTTGATTGGACTGCTTAAGGATTTGACAAGTATTTTGGTTTTTCGATCTGTGGTTTTGGGCACCAATAGATAGAATGTAGATAGAGTTTCTTGTGTGGAATTTAATATTGGAATGAATCTCCTCTTAAATGGTTGCATCCTTGACTTGAATGCAACACCTAGCCTTGAAAGAAGACTTGAGAATTCTCAATGCTGGAAAATAGTGTGTGATCTCATGTATCTATCTTATACCTCTTCCCCTTATCCAACTTGTAGAAATGAGAGGAAAAATGCAGTTTAAATACTTCTCAATTTGGGATAATTGACTAATTTTTCCATCGCAGGTTGACACTGGGGGAGTCTTTCTACTTAATGTGCAACCTCTGAAGCACATTTGAAAAGGGTCCTGCCCTAAAATATGGTTCTCAGGCATCGAGCAAGTCTCCAGTCTCCGATCAGGCTTTAGGATTTGAATCGCATGCGTGAGGACCCTAATGTGGTCGACAATTTCAAGGGTCGCAATTTCATGACACTACACTTTTGTCATAGGACTACAAATTAAACTAAAATTTCTAATAAACTTCTAGTAGAAACTAGCCAATCCATAAAATTATCTTCCGCAATGCTTTTTGGTGTAGGCCAATCAATAATTTCTCTTAACTTTTTAAGATCCATCTTCAATCTATCCACAGATATTGTAGACACCCAAAATTGTCCAGTCTAATTAAATAAATATTTTATTTATTTAATTATCTTAGCTTAATTCTTCTATTAATTAAATAAATCTTTATTTATTTAATTAATTCATTTATCCTCTTCTAGCCTTATTTCTCATTTAAATAAATACATTTATTTATTTAAATTATCCTTTTCCTAAATTAAATAAATATCTTATTTATTTAATTGATCCCACTTCTTCTATTAATTAAATAAATCTTTATTTATTTAATTAATTCATTAACCTTTTCTACCCATGACACATGTCATTCATCTCTTAATTCCTACACTACCTACCCCTTTCATTATTTTCTTATTTCCTCTACCTACCCTCTAATCATAGCCGACCTCCTTTTACACCTCTCAATCTTATCCCTCCATTTCTTATTGTGTCTTCTATATAAGGAGATGCTTCCTTCATTATCAAGATCCCGAATCATTCATCCTAATCATCTTTTATGCAATTGACTACACTACGATCCTACTTGCAAACACATTCCGTTCTTTGTTGAGCTCTTGTGCACATAAAATATGAGAGCAAATGCATCAAACAAGATCAATGGAGATAGGAAGAATGGAGATCAAAACCCTATTGGACATGTGATGGTATAATCTTTGTGATTTCATTTGATTTGCATTGTCTTAGGTAATCTTCATATGTTATGGTGGATCTTTGTTGTTGTGAGGCTAGGGTTTTGTGGTTGAATTCATTTAGCCTTTCAATATCATTATTATTGTTATCCATTAACACCATATACATTTTGGCACACCCGATGGGACTCTTGTCCCTTTTGCATTTAACATCCTTGTTGCAGATTTTGTGTTTTGAAGTTGCAGATCTGACATTTTCGACAGCATTTTGATATTTTAGCATCTGCACACTTTTGGATCGCGTTTCTGATTTTTTGGCGCGTCTGTGACATCTGGAATCGCATCTGTGTTATTAGCAGTATTTTATTTTGCAGGTTTTGAAAAAGTGCATTTGTGTTATTAAGTCGCATCTGAGGTGTTTTTAGCTGCGTCTGTGTCCAGGAGTCACGTCTGCGTTCTGTAGCCGCGTCTGTGTCTCACAGAACCATGTTTGTGTCACGAAGTCGCATCTGTGTTGAGGGTAATCACATCTGTGTTCACCAGTTTCAAATTTTGGGTTTATTGATTCAGTTTTGGATTTTGCATTTAGGGTTTCAGATCTGGTTTATTTTGAGCTAACATTTTTAGATCTAGCTAATGAAATTGGTGCAGCTTGTCTTGAAAGCAAAATCATTTGGTTGAAGGCCCCTATTTTCACAAAGTCTTTTGGATCTAAAATTTACCTAACTTGTGTGCTTGCAGGAAGGGGTGATTATTTGAAACAATCCAAACTACTAACAACTCTTTGTTGTAGGTCCTTGGCAAGGGTTTTTGGATTTTTATTGTGTGCCTTGTTTTCATAGACTAGCAAACACTTCAATTGGTGCACTAAAATTGAATCATTGTCTTTTGTGTCTTGAGCAATAGGCTCTTTTTGTTTGATCTTTAGAGGGCTTGTCTTCCTGTGTGGTCATTAGGACTACTAGTGAGAAGAGAACGACCCAAGTGGTAGCGAGGAAAACCCACCTCTTCCGAACCACTATAAACAACTGTATTCATGGTGATAACTATGGATAACATGTGCTGATTAGTTCATACCGACACTATGTCTCCCCATAAACCTGTTTGATCAAATTTATTTGATCAGTTGTAGGGCGTAACCCCTACCGGCTGGGAGCCTTCTGTATTTATAGAGCTAAAAGTGCTGCATGTATGGCCACACGAGTGGATGCCCTTACTAGCACCTTTTTGTTTTAGAAGCCCAAATCCTTCTAGTTGTTGGGGCAGGAGGTCGGACCTCTGGTAGCGACCCACACACATACGGTTCTTAGTAGAGATACAAAGTTCACCATGGGGAGTTTTCGTGGGGACTGATGCTTGGCTGACCCGAGAAGTGAGTGCCGAGGGTGGAGCCAATGAGGTCAAGCATCTAAGTATCCGCTCTAAATAGCATAGCCTCGGAGGTAAAACCCCATGTGGGATCAACAACTATTGTCTTGGCCAGCCATAAGAATTGTGCTTTTGACTTATTTTAAACATTCAAAACATTCAAGACCAAACAACAAAACATTGTGTCTTTTGTGTCTTCAAGTATATGCAAAACATTTTTTTACATCAAACAACACACTTTTCTTGGAGTCATTTTGAGTCTAGACACTTGCAAACATTGAGTCCTCATCAACACTGTGTCCTCTTGTCACAAAAAATAGTCAAACAGTCAGATTTGGTCACAACAAAACAACTTCACAGATTGGAAAAAATTGCACAAATTTTGCAGAAACGCGTCTGTGTCTGACATAATAGTGTCTGTGTTGTATAACCACGTCTGTGAAGGGCAGAAATGCATCTGTGTTTACAGAATCAATATTACACCTTGCAAAAATATCAGAAGCGCGTCTGTGTTGAACAGAGTCGCGTCTGTGTCAGGAAATCGTGTTTATGAAGTATACAGGCGTGTCTGTGTTCAGAATTGAAAAACTGTTATAGTCCAGCAAACAAACACAGTCAGTTTCGGCATTCTTGAGCTTCCTAGGTCATTTCTCTAGGTTTTCATCTAGCATTCAACCTGTCTTTGGGTTTCACAAAGTCCATCATTGCTTTACACCTTACATTTCATTCACATTTGTCTAAACTTGAGTCAAAGGGTCACTTGCTTGTCCTCATCATACTTTGTCAACACACTACATACAACAACACTTTGCTAAGTGGTCCCTCATCAAGGTTTCTTACCTTTGGGTCTCATTTGGTCTTACTTAGAGTCAAGGTCAACTTACCTCATCAAGAGAAACTATCCTCTCTTTGGAAGTCACACCTACTCTACTACATACATACTTGGTCTTACACTTTGGACATTGCAAGTACACTTCAGATTCATTTACATTCCATCAAATTCTTGTTCTTCCATACTTTTTCCATTTTTCATCTAGTCTCACACATCTCAGTCAATACCTAGTTCATGGTTGAAACCCATCTTCAAAAATCTAGGAGAGAAGCTAAAGAGGCTCAAGAGTCTGCAAACATGAGTTCCTATGAGTATGACAATGATATCTTTTTCAATTCGGATCATACTACATTACCTGACATGGATGCCTATAGAAACATTCCAAATGTTGAGAACATGGACACTACAAACAACAATGATACACACAATGACAATATGGACAACTTTTCAGTACATTCAACAGATGTGGAAGAATCCATTATGAATCCCCATTTCAATCGATTGGTTGAGGAAATAATGAGAAGGGATGGACAATACTTCTTACAAATGATGGCACAAAGTGGAGCCAAGATACCTCATGATTTTGACATGTCTCAAATAATGGAAAATCGGCCTTTGCAACAAACTCACTCCAACATGGATCAAAGAAGGCCTAATAGTGGAGGCAATAGAGGACCACATATGGTACTTGAATCACCATCATCTTTGTTTCAAAAACCAGAGGTCCCACATACAAATGGTCAAGCATATGATACTCACCTTCACAGATCATTATGGAAATCTTATGCAGAAAGATATGCTCAATCACATACCAATGCTAAGGATCAACCACCAAAGCAATTGGATATTCAAAGGCATGCTCAAAATTTCGACACAAGGAAACCCCATGTCAAATTTGGGGGCAACACATTAGAACATGACATGCCCGTAGAGTATGGTATACATGGACAAAATAGATATGGTGTTCCTCAACATGAATCTATACCAAGTGGTCCATATACGCAACATCATTATAGACCTCCTCCATATGAACATGTGTATGATCAATATCATCCATATATGCAACATTCTCCTCCTCCAATTGGTGCCTCAAGCATGGGGTATGGTCCAAGAAGTTGATCTCCACCTAAGAACAATTTGGAGCAACAAATCAGGGACTTACAAAAGAAAATGGAGGACATAAATACACCAAAGCCAACATACACAATGAGAGACATATCTCCTTATCCATTTGACAAGAGCATTCCAATGCCTCCATTTCCTACACACTTTGTGACGCCTAAATTTGATAAGTATAGAGGAAAAGGGGATCCTAAGGCACACATAAGACAGTTTTTCACAGCCTGCATTGAGGTAGTAGCAGAAGAGACATATTTGATGAGATTATTCCCACAAAGCCTAGGTGATCAAGCTATGGAATGGTTCTCCCAACTTCCACCTAGCATTAAGTCATGGGGTGACTTAGCAGAGGCATTTATTCAACATTTCTCCTACAACATAGAGACAGACATATCAGTCACTACTTTGTGCAATACTAAGGAAAAAGATGGAGAGTCTTTTTCATCATTTTTACAAAGATGGAGAAATTTAGCCAGCAGATGCTCTTGTGAAATTCCACAAAAACAAATGGTAGAAATGTTCACCCAGAATGTTAACAAAGAGATTGGTTATGACTTAAGAAAAGCTTGTTTTTCCACCTTCAAGGACGTCATTGAAAAAGGCTTAGCGACAGAGAAGGTCCTAATTGAACAAGGAGTCATTAAGATATTCAAGGAAAACAAAGATGACTTTAAAGGAAAAGACAAGCCAAGATTTTGGAATAAAAACAAGAACACAGTCAATGATGGTGTTGTTGATGCCAACACAGTGCGACCCAAATTCATCTTTTTGGGATTAAGTTCTACAAACAATCAAGTGAATACTCAAACAACTTCCAGATCATGAAGGAAGTACACTCCATTGGGAGAACCACTTGAGTCAGTTTTCAAGAAGCTAGTGGCAAACAAGGTAATCACAGTTCCAGATTTTCCTCCATATGAACCAAAGGTCAAGCCAAATTGGTGGAATGATGATGAGTATTGTGAATTTCATAAGAGAAAGGGTCATAAGATAGGAAGTTATCATCGACTAAAGAACATCATACAAGATCTCATTGATAGAGGTGATATTGAAATTGAAGGACACTCATCCAATCAAGAACATGAGATGTTTAAAGAACCATTCCCAAAGCATGACAAGGGAAAAGCTAAAGCCACAGATGACCAAATGACCTATACTAGAGCAACCTATAACTATGATTCAACCATCAATCACATCTCGATGGACAATTATGTCTCTACCATTATTATCAAGGACAAAACCCCTGAGAATTCTACCCGGAGACCTAGGATTGTCCTAGAAGGTGTTGGATCTTCTTCCGAACCTACCTCTAAATGTCATGTTACAACCCACCGAGGTAAAATCACTTTGCAAGGTGCTCCAGCCAAAAACACCACTTCCTCATCAACCAAACCTGAGTATGACCTTGTAGAACAGTTAGGGAAGACACCCGCGCTCATCTCCATCCTTGAGCCTGCTCATAAAGCCATTCTTGACAAAATCTTAAGAGATACTGCCATTCCTACTGATCTAAACATGGACCAGTTTCAAGCCATGGTGGGATACCTTTCCATTCCACACTCACTTACATTCACAGAAGCCGATGACGCCTCCATAAGTCAGCCACATAATGCACCTCTACACATTGAAGCCTTCATACACAAACATAGAATCAAATGAGTCCTGATAGATGGAGGAGCATGTCTAAACATTTTTACATTGAGCACTATTAAACAATTGGGATATTCTGACAAAGCTATGAATTCTACAAAAAAAATTACTATCAAAGCATATGATGATGAAGAGCGTTCATCCAAGGGTACAGTCATTTTACCTCTCAGAGTTGGGCCAATTACAAAAGATGTGATTTGTCAAGTCCTAGACCTTGACCTCACATACAACATACTCTTGGGACGTCCTTGGATTCATGAGATGAGTGCAGTACCATCTACATATCATCGATGTATCAAGTTTCCACACAACGGAGTTGAAGTGACCATCAAAGTGGATCCAAATCCATTCATATATTGCAACAATCTGCGACCTAGATCAGAAATAACAATTCCAGCCAATCGAGAGACTATTCCTTCATCGGTATATGTGGATCCAGAATCCTTGAAAGCTTCTACATCAAAACAAGAAGAGATCAAAGAAAAGTTCAAGATTAAAGACCTGGGATGTGGTGAGTATATCTTTCATGTTGATCAACTCCCATTATCTCCTAAGGTATTCAGTCAACAAGAACAATCTATAAATAATTTGCAAGGAATTGGGTGTGAACCACCTAGTGTTGTGGCTACTAAGTTTGAATGCAAATCTCCTCTAGTTGTGCAAGCAACTCTTGATATCAATAGTCCTAAGAGTACTTCCAACAAAGAATCTATTGAGTGTATCGCCAACCTTCTTAAGAACTCACATAGCCTTACTATGTCATTCACTCCTTCCATTTCCACTCCGCTCCCAGACTTGGATCAACAAGAATC
Source organism: Cryptomeria japonica (assembly GCF_030272615.1). NCBI lineage: Eukaryota > Viridiplantae > Streptophyta > Pinopsida > Cupressales > Cupressaceae > Cryptomeria > Cryptomeria japonica. Next base: position 465,664,861 of record NC_081411.1, on the reverse strand, counting down.
ACAAAAGCCCTTACTCATTGGGGATCAAAAATCAAGCTTTGAAAAGAAAAATCTACAAGTCAAAAATAAAGAAAAATCCTTTAGTCCAAAACAAAATCAAAAGCTATTGGACTCTGCAAAAATCAAAGTCAAGGATAAAAATCCTATAAACCAAAAAGAGCAAGAGTTGATCTCCCCTAATATCAAAATAACTGGGGGCAAAAGTTCTAAAATTTTAAATCAAAAAGCATACTTGTTGATCCTAAGTCTCCATCATGCTATCCTACTTTCACTTCTTTTCACAATCATAAGCCTTCATAACTCATCCACTTGTTCCACACATCCATCCCCTTTTAGTGATACATCATGGACCTTTAATGGAGCTTCCTTGGAGGACTTTGTTATTAGGGATGCCCAAACTTCTTTAGGTGACACACATACGGGCCTACGTAGTCCACACACTAGTAATTCTATCTCAATTCCTTTATCAAGGAAGACAGTCACTCGAGCTACACATCATTTAGTCAAGAAACAATGCAGTTACAATCATAAAGTCAAGTCTCACACATTTGAGGTAGGGGACTTATTTCTCAGAGAAAATCCTAAAAATCAGCAAGACAGAGAAAAGAAGGGCAAGTTTGAACCAAACTGGCTTGGTCCCTACATTATCACAACAGTCTATGGATCCGATGCATATCAGCTCTCAACTACAGAAGGTGAACCTTTGGAGGATCCTATCAATAGCATGCACCTTTGCAGGTTCTACACATAGCTCTTTGGAGTATCCTAATTCAAAAAATAAAAAAAAATAAAAAAAATTCAAAAATACAAAAAAATCTTAAAAACATAAAAATCGTTACTTGGTGAAAACCTGGCAAACAGACGCCTTGTGACACAACAAACATTGAAAAATAAAAAAAAGTAAAGAGAAATAATTTCCTCCAATGGTGAAAACCACTTCGGTGGTGCCCTGGGCTAGTACCATGGTGAAAAATGGGTCACTAGCGCCATGCGTAGTGACATTGCTCCTCCCTCCTTCAGGATTCTCTTTCATCACTTCACTTTGCACACACTCACGACCAATTCATCCATAATAAACTTACCCATTCCCATCATGGCTTGTTATTGATCTACCTAAGATTGGTTAGCCATTCATAATAAACCTCCCTTTTCACCTCCCTTTCCATCCATAATAAATCAGCTCCTATCTGTGGCTAAGGCAAATCCTATGTCTAGTGATGGGTGTGGAACTAAGAACATCACATGTTTCAAGGAGTACAGTTTCTTCCAGCTTCCTTCAGTCTGTCCGCGTACAATCCACAATAAAGCATCTGCATCGCCAATCTGCAATAAAGTTTCATCTTCTCCACAATAAAGTATCAGTTTCATGGATTTAGTCAGTTTCAGATGAGACACAGCAGCAACAATGGGCTTCAACAAATCAAATCTTTCAACAGACTCAGACAACATATGATTCATGCTATCTATCCATTTGTGAAAGTAAACATTGTGACCATAATCAAATAAGACTTATAAAAGTGACAAGATACACTAAACTTGAGGGCTACAGTGGATGTTGGTGTCGAGTCTTGGTTTTCTTTTGATTTCATCTTTTTTGGTGACATGTCTTTTAGCTTTTCTAGGATGTCTCTGACTAGAGATTTTATCTCTAGGATGTCTTTGACTAGAAAGGCGAGGATGGGGTATCATCACCTATTTGTATTTGCTGTCTGTGGATTGTCTCTTAGTAATGCTCTGACTTGTCCAAGGATATGAGGACACTATGAGTCTAGTATGAACTGGGGCATTCTTTGTTTGTGATTGTCTTATCTCCATGCAAACAAGTACAATGACTTTTTGGGTCGAACATATGCCTCGATTGTCATAACCTACTTGCCATAATAAAAGCTCAATGATGATAACGCACAAGAAGCTCTTTCACTTTCATATCTTCTATCTTCCATCCCCCTTTCTTGATTGACTTCCATTGTCCTTCTCGAGTCTACGTAGCCTGTTATCACATGACTGAGTATAATGACACACCAAAAACATTTGTATTTCATGTAGTTGCACCTACATTTCCACATATTAAGCATTTCATACATACATATAGATATCACAATTGCATAACATCCTGCACACAACACCTGTTAGCACAATTTACATTTGCATTATCATATTCATCTGCATTTCATACATTCACATTTGTATCATGCATACACATATAAAAACATAAAAGAACAAAAATACTGCATTGCATCATATACATATTTGCATCCATAACATAAAAAAAACATCACATAAGAACATCTCATCATATAGGTACACATGCATATAGCTGCCACAAAGATGAATCATCTCATATATATATCATAAGTGTCATAATACAATGATGTCAAAACAATCATATGGCTACAAAGCACCCGCAGGTGTCTACATCATCATACAAAAATGGTACAATACTGATACATAGGGAGCCCTCTACGGCTATGATGAACTCCCTCCCTCGGAGCTGCCTGGCCTTGATGGAATCTAAGCCCCTGAAGGACCCGCCCCAGGATCATCCCTCCTGTCCCCTCTATCTGGTGGTGGTGGAGGACCCATAACCCCACCACTCGATGCCTGTCTCCTCTGGCTCCCTCCCGTAGCTGTCACTATACGCGATGGTCTATGGAAGCTCCTCGCCTGCTAATCCGCTGGCACTGCACCATAATAGAGATTCCGCCAGTAGGCAATCTCCTCCCCTGCCTGCAGGACATAGGCATATCCGGCCCCTGTGTCCTCTGCTGCCTATCTCCTAGCCCTCAGTGCTATCTCACCCTCTGTATAGCATTGAATGGCCTGATCCCACTCCTGCTCAGTATCTCTAAGCCTCCTCCTAAGCCTATCCCTCACCCTCTCCAACTCCTAGATCTCATCTGCTTGTCCCTGGCAGATCTCCCTCAGCTCCATCAGCTCATCCTCCTCTGCATCAGCCCCCTTTGGCTCTACCTGTGGCTCCCACTGTACGGGTGCCTGCCCCTGTGCCTGTTCCTGTACCTATACTGGTGCTTGTATTGGTACCTATCCCTATATCTGTCCATGTCCCTATACTTGTACCTGTCTAGGACCCTATGCTGCTGGCACCTATAGCGGCAATCCACCGCGACCCCTCACTACCCAAGCCTGCCTCTCCTCTCTACCCTCCCTCCGCGGTGCAACCCTCCACTCTCCAACTTTTCCCCTCCTCCTCCGTCGGCCTCTGCCCCCATCACCTCCACCATCATCATCATCCCCACCACCATCTCCATCTAATGGCTCTCCCGGATCCATCAGGCGTGGGAATGGATGCTTCGCCCAGTATGCTGTGTACTCGGCATCCATGTCAACATCCTCAATCTCTGGCCACATGTCCCAGGGTAGGGGCATCATCTCTACTAGCTATGTAATATCCTGATCATATGATAATAGGGGCCCAAACTGCACCTGATCTCTCATAGTCTGTGCATACATGCCTGAGCCCCGTGGCATCCGCTGAATCCTACCAAACTGCCTGCCAACCCTGTCCACTAGCTGCCTCTCCAGCACATAGGGCATCCGCCCAATCAGATACCTGCTCCAGAAGGTGTAGGGAAGCTCAACCGCATCATCCTCCCACTGTTTGCATCCCAGGTATGGTCTCCATATGACCATGTCAATTTCATCTATCACCTGCCGCCAATGCTCTAACCTACCAATCCATGGCTGTGATGTGATCATGTCATATAAGTGCACAAAACTGCGTCCATGACCTCTGCCTCTGAAGTGTATCGACCTCTTCACTGGTAGATGCTCATAAGCCCACAGCTGCAACAATGTCTCCCCGCAGCCCAATCCCACTGATCTGTGGTATACAAACTGATGCAGCTCATTGTAGAGGTGTGCCAGCACACATGGTCCCCAAGCATATCTGGTGTGTTGTGTCACCAGTGTCTCCAATGCTCCTCCCTAGCCCATAGCCAATCCTCATGTCGCTCTATCAGGACATAGGAACCCACTGATCACTCCTCCTACCACTGCTGGCAGCGCCAATCTTGTAGCAGTCATGGTGTCCCAAGCCACATGTCTAGCCCTCATCTCCAGTCCTGGGTCCTGGAACACTCATCTCGGGGCCTCCTTGTCTCCATCTCGACCATATAGAATTAGCTCCCCATCGATCGGTATCCTCAGTATCCTGTATACATCCTCTAAGGTGACTGTCATCTCACCCATCAACAAATGAAATGTGCATGTCTCGGAGTGCCACCTCTCCGCCAGTGCAGTCAGCAGTCCCATGTTCACCCAAAACTCAGGCACATACAGAATATGTCTCAATCCCATAACCTTAATGGCAGCTTGATCCTCAAATGTCAGCTTAGGTCACAACCTGTGAGTCAATGGGAATCTCTCCCGTGACTCTAGCATAGGCAAATACTCCTGCAGTCACACAAATCAATCATCTTAGTCCTAGTGACACTCACTGTTCATCACAAAGTGTTGCTTCTATCCTAGTGGTACTCCCTGTTCATCACAAAGTACTACATGTTTGGCACTCCCTGTTCATCACAAAGTGCTTCTCACATTTGCACTCACTGTTCATCACAAAGTACTACTCATATTTTAGTACTCCCTGTTCATCACAAAGTACTATATCTTGGTACTCACTGTTGATCACAAAGTGCCTTGATCTATCCTATCCTAGGGCCTCTGCTTGAGTGAATCCTCTTGAGTAGTTTCCTAATTGGCAACGTATGTTTTATCACATAATTGTCAATCCTAGCCCTATTTGCTATCCTAGTTTTCCCTAGGGGACCTACTTGAGTGTATCCTCTCAGCAACTTATCCAATCGACAACGTATGTTCATCACAGAACTGCCGATTTGACCTAGAAGACACAAATTCACATTTTTGGACACAAACGCATTTTCCTGACATAAACGCACATTTATTACATTACCTAGTATGCATTAATGACAACAATAAATGCATCAAAGTACAAGGAGGTTTTGTGGTACTTACTAGCTCTCCTGCCTTTGCTGGCCTCTGGAATCGGCGAACGCGGTCGAATCTATGAACCAAAGCCATCGCTACTGATTGCTACTGCTCTTTTCTCTCTCTGCACTCTAATCTCTTGGAGGTGTAGATGACAATGAGGATGTATTTCCCTCATGGTCTATCTTATAGACTGCCCTAGCCCTCGTTTCCCAAGTCAGTCTTCATTATCCCATGACTCTGTCACTTTATCCGGTCAGTCCATTCTAGCCTCTCTTTCTTATCGAGAGATTGTCTGCAATCTTTTCAGACATTTTCATCCAATCTCTCGAGGGGGCATATCATTCCCACCTTGGGGCAACTCTGTATCAATTCATATTATCTTCTTTGAAACAACGCGACAAGCCGCATTGTCTCAAAGAGGGGCAAAATGTAGACACCCAAAATTGTCCAGTCTAATTAAATAAATATTTTATTTATTTAATTATCTTAGCTTAATTCTTCTATTAATTAAATAAATCTTTATTTATTTAATTAATTCATTTATCCTCTTCTAGCCTTATTTCTCATTTAAATAAATACATTTATTTATTTAAATTATCCTTTTCCTAAATTAAATAAATATCTTATTTATTTAATTGATCCCACTTCTTCTATTAATTAAATAAATCTTTATTTATTTAATTAATTCATAACCTTTTCTACCCATGACACATTTCATTCATCTCTTAATTCCTACACTACCTACCCCTTTCATTATTTTCTTATTTCCTCTACCTACCCTCTAATCATAGCCGACCTCCTTTTACACCTCTCAATCTTATCCCTTCATTTCTTATTGTGTCTTCTATATAAGGAGATGCTTCCTTCATTATCAAGATCCCAAATCATTCATCCTAATCATCTTTTATGCAATTGACTACACTACAATCCTACTTGCAACCACATTCCGTTCTTTGTTGAGCTCTTGTGCACATAAAATTTGAGAACAAATGCATCAAACAAGATCAATGGAGATAGGAAGAATGGAGATCAAAACCCTATTGGACATGTGATGGTATAATCTTTGTGATTTCATTTGATTTGCATTGTCTTAGATAATCTTCATATGTTATGGTGGATCTTTGTTGTTGTGAGGCTAGGGTTTTGTGGTTGAATTCATTTAGCCTTTCAATATCATTATTATTGTTATCCATTTTCACCATATACAGATATCACAAATCCTAAATAGACTAACTTTTCCTTCATGAAACTACACTTCTTAATTTTTATTAGCAACTTCTCTTCTCTCAACCTCTACAAAACTTGTCTCAAATGCAAGATATGCTCTTCCTTTGTCTTACTAAAAATCAAGATGTCATCTAAGTACACAATAACAAACTTACCCAATAATGTATTCAATACCTCATTCATCAACCTCATGAAAGTACTTGGTGTATTAGTCAGGCCAAAAGGCATCACAAAACATTCATACAGTCCTTCATTTGTCTTGAATGTTGTCTTCCACTCATCTCCTTCTCTAATTCCTATCTGATGGTATCCACTTTTCAAGTCTATCTTTGTGTAGTATCTAGCTCCACTTAAACAATCCATTATGTCATCCATCCTAGGCACGGGAAATTTGTACTTCACTATGATCTTGTTTATTTCTCTAGATTTAGTGCACATTCTCCATCCTCCATTCTTCTTAGGTGCTAATACTGTTGGAACTGCACAAGGGCTCAAACTTTCCCTGATCAAACCTTTCTACAACAACTCCTGCACTTGTCTATTCAACTCCTCATTTTTGATGGTGTCATCTGGTGTGCTGCTTTATTAGGAAAACAATCTCTAGGAATCAAGTCCATGCAATGATTGATACTTCTCACAAGCGGTAATCCATTAGGTACATTATCTAAAATGATATCTCCATATTCTATTAGCAACTCTTTTATCTCCTACATTTTTTCTTCTTCATGCTCTAGATTCTTAGTCTTCTTAGGAACTAAAGCAAAACACACATTCTCATGTCTCATCCCATCCAAGAATTTCCTCCCATCCACCAAACAAATCCTAACACTAGTACAAACTTCACTCTTAAGAGGCTTCTCCAAGGACAACAAGGTTTGTTTCATCCCATTTATAACAATAGTGTATATGTTCTTCCTTCCATCATGTAATGCATGTCTATCATACTGCCAAGGTCTACCCAACAATATATGTCATATATCCATAGGCATAATATCACACAACACTTCATGATAAGATCCAATCTTCAATTTTACCAAACACTGTTCACTTACTAGCATCTTATGATCATCCTGAATCCATGATATCTGATGAGGCTTAGGGTGCTTCAATCTCTCCAATTTTAGCTTATTTACCATCTCCTCTAAAACAAGGTTATCCGAATAACCACTATCAAGAATAACTTTACAACACTTACCGGCTACTTTACATCTTGTCTTGAACAAATTCCTTCTTTGCAAAGGCTCCTAATCATTTTCGATGTGACACAATGCTGTCTTCATCACCAATAATTCCCCATCTTTCAATCTGTTAGCTGATCTAGGAGGTTCTTCTTCCACCAATTCTTCTCTTTTACTATTCTATGCCATCTTACATTCAAAAGAACGACGTCTTTCTCCTTTTCACTTAAAGTAGGTTTCTCTAAACACTCTCTTATCCTGTCTTCTATCTTCCTTTTCATAACCCTCATTTTGGTTACCATCAGGCTCTCTCCTTTGGTAAATTTTTTTATCATCCCTCTGATATGAACTACCATCTCTTCTAGCTTCCTTGTCTTTATGTTGATCTGTACAGGGTCCTCTTCCTCCGGTGTAGGTCCTTCCTCCTTAAAATCTTCCCCCTCTACCTCTTTTCTTCTGTTCATGTATTTTGTTTAGCCTCTCTTCCATATTCAGGGCATATTATGTTGAGAATGAATGCCTCATACTCATTGGTTTAAATCTCAATTACATGGAATTTTGTTCCTACAGTGAGCAGTTCGGTGTGTATAATGTTTGGGTTATTGACAAGTAGTTGACAACCTTTGTGTTATTGACCAGCTTCAAAAAGTAGTGGATAACCTTTGTGTTATACAAAGAGTGATAGAAGTCACTTACTTTCGATATCTTGCTCCTGCTGTCAACCAAAGTCATGTGGGATAGGGGGGAAGAAAGGAATTGCCTCTTTATGTACCCTGTCCAAGCAGAAGATTGAGGCGAATGAAGTTGTAGGATAGTGGAAGGAAAGATGACCTCGGTCTTCCCTGCCAACTTACAAGACACTGAGGCGTATGGAGAAGGAGTGCAAGATAGTGGAAACTTATACTTCCCCACCACCCCGTAGCTTGATGAAGCAAGTGTGCAAAGCGGTGCGAGATAGTGGGAAATCAAACTTCCCCGCCACCCCATGGCTAAAGGAAGGGCATGTAGATGAACTTTTGGGGTAACAAGGAAGCATGAAGACTTTCTCTCCCTACCACCCCACAAGGTATCAAAATGACTCTTTCCAATAAAGCCTTATGATGGTCTTGGTGGGGACCATGACTGAATTGGTTTCACCCTCTAAGTTGGAAGCCAGTGATTGGTCTGAATGGGAATAGTTGCCGATAGTTTTTGAAGACTAGGTGGGACCATGAATGACTCATGTTGACCTATCAATTTGTTTGTAGTTGATAGGTTCATGCTGGAATGACTCAAAGGACTTGGTGAAGTTATTTGATAGTTGAAGTCGATAAAGAAGAAACTAAAATGAACCATTTTGGAGCAGAGATATAATCATATAAAGAAATGGTTGTAGTGTGCGTGAAAGGGCATGATAGGTCTGGTAGAATTTTTGCAGAATCATCTATAACTGAGGTGAGAGAGATGATTGTCTTGCATACTAGAAGTTGGTAAAGACTAATTTTGGATGTTCAAATGCTGAGGGCAACAATTGAAGGTTGAGTGGTTGGTTTGTGTTGGATGTTGAATTGCAAAACAATTGTTCCTGTTGCCTGTGTGGTGAGTGGGTCGAATTCCATTTGTAGGTTGAATGCTTTCAAAATAGAGACTATGTTATATACACTAGAGATATTAATTTGTAGCTTGCATGTAATAGACATTTTACTATAATACAAGAGATTAGCTTTGGTGGTGGGTTTTTTACTTGTAAGGGTTTTCCCATTTAAATTCTATGTTCTCTTTATGCTTGTGTGAATATTTTGTTTCTTTGTTATCTTGTTAATGTGCATCTTAATGACTATAATATTAAATTTAAAGTCACCTCTGCTCCTCTCCTCATTGAATTTAACATTGTGGAAGGCTTTTTCATGTTGTGCTTTCCTTACATATTGATAAGCTTCCTCAACACTTTGCAACTTGATTAGACTGAGTTCATCTTGTATTGACATCCACAACCCATTCAGGTATCTAGAAACTTATTCAATTTCATCATCAGTATGTCCGAATCTAATACTCAACTTATAGAATACTTCAATATAATCCACACTAGATTCCTTCTGCTTCAGGTTTTGCAACTTTTATAATAGATTCACTTGATAAATGGCAAGCATGAACTTTGATTTCAACTTGTTAACCATCCACTCCCAAAATTTAATCTTCTCTTTACCTCTTCTTTGTCTATCTACCTATAAATGTTCCCACCAAAGAGACGCATTTCCTTTCAACTTAGTGCAAGCATATCTCACCTTCTTGTCTTCAGCAGTGTTCTCAAAATCAAAAATAAAATCCATCTTCATAATCCAATTGAGAAATTCATCCAAATATAACTTGCCATCATAGTCCAGTGGGTTAAAATGTGGTTTGGTATTCACTCTTGTCAAGGCTCTTATGAATCTCTCTTCATTTAGTTCATTTGCTAGTGGATTTGCTCCTACTTCTCTCACTCCCACTTCTTCATCATCACTCACATCTTCAACATGTCGACCTAAACTAGATCATTTCAGCAACTTCTAATCAGGCTGCAATTCCTCTCAACATTTCCATCATAGTAGGGTCTGCATTTCCACATACCATCTTCGAGCCATATTTACACCAGTCCTCTGTAGCTGCAAGTTGGATCCACAATCCACCACCCCACAACAAAATTCTTATAATAATCTGCAATATTTAGAATGAAAACTTGCTTTGATACCACTTGGTGCAATCATAGTAGGAGTAAGTCCACAAAAACAACAATCTGGACCGTGCAGTAAAAGAAACACAACACAAACAACTCAATGTGATGGAGGCAATGAAGAATCAGAATTGTATTATATCAAGAATTCAAATACACTAGCTAGCATCATGTGGGATTACAATATTCGGCACACAAGCTTGATCACAAACAAGCTCAAATACAGTATCCAAGATCAAGCAAGAATGCAAGCCAACTTTAGATCATCTATCTCTATCTTCTTTCAAAAAACTTGTGTCGATCTTCTTAATTACATTTATTTATATGATATCCATAGCTCAAGGATGATCCCTGTCAGCCCAAGATGGAACAAATGTTGATGAATAAGATGTAACATGTAAAACAAATAGGTTGGCCTCTGCCAAAGGAATCCCTTTGGAAACAACATAGAATGATGTGTGGACCCAAGGGAAGTTCAACCACAAGACAAGGAACATTGGAAGCAATGAAATTAGGCTCCACAAGCTACAAAAATGATCCGTAAGATTCTCCAATAGCAAATAAGTCCGAGTAGATCCGGTGCTCTGAGATAGAAAACTATCCTAGATTCCAGAAGTGATAACTTGCTGGAAAAAGTACAAACATCCTATGAACTTTGGATAAGATGGATGAACATTTCCACAAGCAAAATCCAGCTCTGCAAGGTCCAATGTGTAAATGCAAAGAAACATAGAAAGAAATGTTGAAACTGCAAAACAAAAAGCAAAACAGAAAGAAAATGGTTTTGGTTGATGCAATATTGCCAAGAACCAGGGATGCTCTTGCATCAGGTCTATATGAAGCTCCAGACACACTAAAACCCTAAGTGAAGTAAAAATATCCACACTCCCCTTGAACTAAGAGAATTGGGAAAAAAGATGAGAAAATGGGGCAAGTCTAGAGACATTGGTTCATCAAATGACTCCTACAAGACAAAGCAGAGTCTAGGTGGACTCATTTCACCACCACTAAACCCAATTCACCCATAACTATAACAAGGGACACTCAGGTTTCCAACACAACTAAAATTCATAATTGAACTCCAAGAAAAACACACTAGTTGGTTCCAATTAAGCCCGGATTGGCTCCCAAGGGCTCAATCCAACAAGGGCTTGGTGAACATCTCATGACCACAATAGAAAACACATCTACATTTATTTTAAGCTCCAAATCGAGTGCTTCTATGATAATATAATATAATACCATGAACAAGAGAAAAGCATACAAGATCATGCTTGGTGGTTAGTTCTAACATCAGACCAGGTAAAGAATACATCCGTTCTTACAATATATATTAAAATTCCATACATATCCTCTTGAAGTGTTCCATATAAAAATCATCAATGAATACAACCCTTACATCCAATTATATAGATTAAAACTTGCATGATATGAGAGAGAAGAACAAGTGTGGAGGAAGGAGAGGGAACTCTTCAACCGCTCATGATCCAAGTCCGTTGGTTCCCAATGATGGTTGGCAACACCAATTGACCATTTAAAACCCATAGGTCCCAACCCCACCATGCTCATGGAGATAGTCACATGTATTAAAAAATAACACACTCAAGCAAGGGATACAAATAGGCTAACACAAGAGTAAACATGGAGTAACACTCAACATAAACATAACAATCATCCAAGAACATAGTGCCACAACAACATAAGAAAGGAAAGAGAGGTATAACCTCAATGAAATCAATTTGTATACCAAATATGAAAGAAATCAACAAGGAATAATCAACACCAACACATCAAGTGTAATCCAATCTCAAAAACCAATCACCAAAGATATCACAAAGCCAAATGGTCATCAAATATGGATGCCTCTAAAATACATCAATAAGCACAATCATATGGAAGAAAAATCCTCTTCTAGGTGCTACTCATAACTACAAGCCTAGGTACATAGGAAACAAGAGTGTGGAGTGTCACACGTAGCTCAAAGAGATGGCTCACATGGAATCAAGTAGTCCTCATACGAATGAGGAGACTCAATAATGACAAATCAATGTCCCATAGATGACCAAGTCTTCCCAACTCATCCTTAGTCTATATGAGAAATAAAGGATATGAGAGGGGAATCCACTTTATATTGGTTCATTTATTAATGTGTCACTAGTTTTCACTTGATTATAAAATGTCCAATGAGTTACCCTAGCAGTCCCTTTGCACCCTGGCCCCCATTGGACACCATTCCCATCATTGATCTTATTACCTACCCTAGGATCAAGTAAATAATTAAAAAAAACTTATGACAAGAATCCAATATGCAACACCATATATTTCCACAATTGAGCCTAACATTTCCAAAATTCATCAATAAAACACAATATGCATTGACATTTTCACATGCATCCAAAAAATACTCAATTGGCCCTATTGCCAAGAGAACGGGTCCAAATCGATCCAACAATAAAATGTGCATATAAAAATTTCACATTATAAACACCAAATTCACATTTTTATCAAATGGCCAAATTGACCAAAAACCAGTCATGGAGGACATCCACCATTGATGGACCTCCAAAAAGATTAAATTTCCAAACTTAACCAATTGAAATTATATAAAAATACATTGATCCATAGGTGAAGAAAAAACCAAAAATGTAATAAAATCCACAATCCAAGCATCTAATAAAATTTGGGCAAAGTTTCCTTTGTAAAACTATGTTTTTAAATACCAAATTCATACAAATTTATTTCTTTACTATAATTCAAAATTCAAATTGGGAAAAGCATTTAAATTTGTTTGCTAACTAATAGAAACAATAATCAAACAATTTCATAAACATTCAAGAGAGGAATCAATGAAAAACTCACGTTCAAGTTGGAGAATCCAAAATCAAACATGGAGTCGAAGAATTCAAAAGAGCTCACAAAAATCAAAATCTACCCACAAAATTCTACCAAAAATATCCCTCTCAATCAACAAATCAAAATCCCCATTGTAGGGCTTTGAGAGATCCCCATTTTGAAAATAAAACTAAGTTTTTAAAAATTAACTTCAAAAATACCATATAAATTCACTTTTGGAGTTCAAATATAAAATATTAAAAATCAAATTGGACAAATAAGTCCAATTACTCCCAAAACACCCTCAAATAGCCAAATCATTCAATCCACTTAAATCAAATACATATAATCCACATTTCATAATTAAATATTAAATTGCTACTATATTATTGATATATCACTAATATAAGCACTATAATAGCGACAATTCACATATGACTGACTATACACAAATTGTATTTACTGGTCAATCACAAATATGCATTGGGGTAACTAGACATTACCAAACTAGTAACTAGAGGTATAAATAAATAAAATTAAGGAATATCATCCAAATTAGGAATTATGGCTATGGTTATTTAGGTAACATTAGTGGCTAGTTTGCTATCTCCTATAACCATCATTGAGGATATGAGCACGCTCAGACCTATGAAGCCAAGTGGAGTCAATGTTTTGTACCTGCACCAACCAAAACATACAAACATGTGTGCATACATATACATATGATATAATATAACTAAAAACATCATTATCATTCCCTGATAGGCGTCACATATTAACATTGTTAGTAACATTATATCTCATCAAACCAATATAGCATCATCCAACTAAACCTACTACTAAGCATTTAATCTCTTAAAGAAATACAATAATTAAAATCAGTTGTTTCATTCCAATAATTGATCACACCAACATTAATATAAACATCTTAAATATGGTAACAACCCCCAACAAATCCAGTATCCAAACATATATGCAGTAAACAATAATACCATTTTAGTCACAACCACACACAATAATAAAGCACACATCCCAATGTAGTAGCTCAATCAAAATCACCATGAAGCAATCTAGAACATCACTAGTCCAACACAAACACAAATCATATATCCAATCAAGGCATAAGCTAGGCACTCAAGGCATCACACTAATATCAAATGCAGCATCCAAAATAATATCAAAACACCACATAAAGGTGTACACGCAAGAGTGAATGGCACAATCATATTCTCATAGCTAAATCCACATCGAGAAGCAAGAGCATAGAAGAGAAACAAGAGGGGCATTACAAAGATTGAGTAGACGGATTATGGGAGCAAATAAGACAGGAGCTAATGAATCTCAACATGATAAAATTATCACGGGGGCTTCACTGGCTAGGCAATATTATATCACGTGCATTCATATTTGGGGGATTTAATATCCCAAAAATGAGGGTACAATATATTGTCTATCAGTGAAAATAGGGGGTTTTTAATTCGGGCTATGAAAAAATACAATATTTGATAAAATTAGGGGGACTTTTAATTTAGGCAATGTATTGGGAGGGGGTGACAAAAAATGATTTTAGGGCAATATTTTTAAAAAATAGGGGGATTCTTTAATATTTCATGAATGCATGTGATATAACACTAAGTGAAGCCCCGTGGAAATTTCTTATATCACTTTTAAGCAAATGAATTTTAATAAAATAGATGTAACTCCTAATGAAGACAAGAGAATGGCGCAAAGTAGTGGAATGTTGTTGATTCCAAATTGGGATTTGCAATCTATATTTTTACTTGATCAAGTCAGAAATCAAGAAGACACTATATTTGCTACTGAGTTTTAAACTCAGCAAGGTGTTAGAGGATTTGGGTATCAGTTCCTAATATTCAAACACTAGATTTTTTGGAATATACCCCAAGAAATCAAAAGCCACAATTGTTGTAGGAAATAAGAGGAAATGTAGTGCCAAAACTTTAGGGCAAAAACACAACAACATTTTTTTTTAAAACAGGGCTTGATTACTAGTGTTTACGTAATGTGAAGACGTGGTTGCACACTTAGTTTCACTAACTTGAATATCCTCATGACAACTAAATGTGATCCTCAATGTGGATGATTAAATTCTTTATTTAAATTTTAATTAAAATGGCGACATGCAACGTACATTGACTATGTGGGGTAAATTTATCCCCTTAAGCCATTGCACTACATTACACTCAATGGGGTATAGTTCTTTGAAATAAATTAAAGATGCCATCCCTAGAGTTAGCAATGATACTTTAATTTGGTTAATTAAATTATTTATTAATTCACACTTAAGTGCTTGAAATAGCCCCATTCACTTAAAATATAACTTCCAAAGGTTTATAATCCATTACCCCTTGAAATAGCTAATCAAGTTCATTTTCATTTAGAGTTAATTAAATTAACTCAAATAATACCATTTTAACTTTATTGCTAAATGTATTATTTAATTTCAAAATTTTCCATCTTCATAATATTAATATTAATATAAATTCTTTATATCAATATTAATGGGTAAAAGTACAAACTTGTGTCTCACTTTTATAAAGGAAAAGGCTAACAACAACAAAACAGTTCAACTTCAATGGCACAAAAGTGATATTTCTATTTGGTATTTGAAGATGATGTAAACTAATGAAATATGTAAAACTTGATGAAGTTTATGCCTATTATTTTTTTTAAAATTTGAAACAAGAATTGTTATATTTTTTAATTTATTAAAGTCAATTTTTCAATTATTGAAAAGTATTGCAAATCAGGGGTTTCACCTCCCACCACAAAATTATATGTAAATAGTCTTGTTTTCCTCTGATTTTGAAATATGTTATAGATGGAATCCATAGCAAATGCAGAAGAAAAAAATAAAATGATTTTGATGTATATTTTCACCGTTATAACAATTCAAAGTCGAAGTTTCCTGAAATTGACAATTTTCATCTCCCACCAAATTTCCCCTATCAAAACTATAGAAATCCCCCCCAAAATTATATATTCTTGAAGAGGACTCTCTTCTCTAGTGTTATATATAATTTTTAAATTTTTCTAATATGATTTACTATTTTTTTTTGTTTTTCTGAATCAAAGTCTTCTCAAATGTTAATATACCAACCTATAGTATTTTTTAATTTTAATATACTAATTCTAATTGAAATTATATAAAAATTATATGTCAACGTTTCTCACTCCAAGCTCTTGAAAAGGGTATTTTTAGTTTTTTTTTAAAATAAAAAAATGATGGTCTAATTCTTAGTAGAACTTGAAAGTTATGCAAATTGGGGGTGTTTTGTTGAGTACGCTGCCATGTGGGATGCCACATATGCAACCCCAGTTGAGTGGGACTCGACCAAGTAGGGCTCGACTGAGTCCTCCAAGTGGCAGGACCCTCCATGAGCTGTCACATGGGGAAGTGACCGCTCGCTTCCCCACCCTTTCCCTCATATATTAATGAGATGATTTTTTAATTTTTTAAAAACAAAAAACAAAAAACAATTCATAAAATCTTCAATTTTTTTTCTAGGAAGTTGATTTTTTCAAGGAAGAAGGCAATTTTTTATCGAGGAGGTGATTTTTTCCAAAGGAGTTGATTTTTTTCTTAAGGAGTATTCACTTGCGATTTTAGGAAAGAAAATTTCAATACTTTGTGTAATGGGGAATAAAAGAAATAGAGAAAAAAAATATGATCATTTAAGGGATGATTCAATGAAAGGTCATAAAAAATGTAATCAAGAGCAACCTATTGATGTTGAAGAAGATCTTGTTGATGTTGAAGATGATGCAATTGAATTAGTGGAATAAATTGGTACTAATCAAGGTATGAATTTTTCTTTTGTCATGAGGAATTTGATGGAGATGAATGAGTATTCTCTTTTCAATCAAATTTCATCTGAACACATGGTACCTGAGAGAACAATTAAATTGGATTGTAAAAACATGTGGGAGGAATATTTTGAAAAAAATCTATGGTCAGGAGAGCACAATTATGTGTAAAGTTATTCAGGAAAAGAGAAATGACTCCTGTATTGGAGTTGTTGGTTGTCGATAATAGGAAAAGCTCAAGGGGTCATGTAAAAGAAACAATAGTTGAAAATTTGCAAGATGTATTGAACCTTATTGATACCACAAGTCAAGGAGTTGATTCAAGTGATGCACGTAGAGCATTGATGACTACAATTTCTAGTAAGAGGTTGTCACATAAAAGACAAGTTACAACAATTTCTGAATTACTACATATATCTAGAAAAACTGTTCAAAGATATATTAGGAGAAATATGTTAGATGAAAACATTGAAATGAATTGGGTAAATATTTGTAGACTTCCTCAAAAAGATAGAATTTCTAAAGATGTAAGAAGACTTTTCATTGAATATTGGACCAGCCACTCCTATGTTTCTTCCAATAGAAGGGACACTATACAGATGAAAGATGAAGAGACCGGTATGAATATTTCACATCCTAAACATTTTGTAGACACAACACAAAGTGAACCATTTGAAGCATTCAAGGAAGAATTTTCAGATGTGAAAATATGTCAGAGAATGTTTGAGAGGTTGCACCCTTGCTTTGTACGCATAAATAAGATACGTGAAACTTGTTGTTGTCGAAATCATGTTGAGTTTCATCTATACTTAGAGTCATATAAAAAATCTACTGCAGTACTTAATACAGATACCCTGGAAGTACGACGCAATTTGTGAAATCAATTTTATGTGATAAATCAGAAGATTTAGATGACTTCAATGTACAGTGTATAAAAGTACATGCATTGATTGTGGAGATTTGCAAAAATTTCCATTACAAATTCAGAATATTGATGTTTCAATGCCAGTTTTGTGGAAGAGATTTCAATATGAGACATATCAAACTAAGACATGAGACGAATCCAAAAAAATTGCACTGAAGGAGAGTGAATTGCCCTACCTTGAATTTATGAATAGATTTCCTACTATGATTTATCCACATATCCAACATTATCATGGTGCACGATGGCAAGCTAAAATTTTTTGTGATTCCAAAAATTGTTTTCCACCTAGTTTTATTCTTTCAATTGTAGATTTCTCCGAGAACTATACATTTGCCCCTCAATCGTAGATTCAAGCTCAATATTATCATTATGATCAAGTTGCAATATTTGTGCAAGTGACCTATAGACACGCACAATTTGATGTGGATGGGGTAGAAAATAGTACTGATCCAAATGAACGCATTATCATCAAGGAGGTTCATTTCTATATCAACGATGATAAGGTTCATGATAGGAGCTATGTAGCTCATTGTTTTGCAATGTTTTTTGAAGATCTTGCAAATCGCAAGATAAATGTTTCACAACACTGGATTTGGTCGGATGGTTGTGCAGGTGAGTACATAAGTTTCAATTAATTTTCATTTATATGTAAATTTGTATTTGATTTCAATTTGATAAATTTTATTTTAAATGTTCAATTGTACATGTACATGACATACAACTTTATGGAGCAGGACAATTTAAATCTGCAAAAGCCTTTAATTGGCTATCCATGCAACATGCTAGACACAATGTTGAGTTTCTATGGAACTTAATTGAAAGTGGATATAGAAAAGGAGAGCACGATGGAGCATGAACATGTGTGAAGCATGCACTTCGCCAACATGAACTTGTAGGTACTGTTAATTTTGTTTTCAATTTGTTTGTATCTATTTCTTAATATAATTTCATTTTAAAAGAAGTGCACATAACAACATCTTTAAGTTCTTTTATGTCGTTAATAGCATAGAGAATTCAAACAAAATTGTTGAATGGTGTCAAATTCATTTCGCTAGGTGGGACATGCCATACAACAAATGTATTTTTTGGGAACTGAAAGGTAAAATATTTTTGTTCTCAAGAATTCTTAAAAAAAGTCATCAACTCTGCATTTCACTTTCATCCTAAAGTTGTTGATCTTAAAATGTGCAAATTTTATTTCATATTTGTAACTGGTATTGATCGATCTAATCCTTACAATTGTCAAAAAATTGTTAGTATTAGAAGTTTACATCAAGTGATGACTACATGACACCACAAGCCTCCGTTGATTCAAGTAAGAGAAAAATCATGCTTTTGTGCTAACTGTGTTAAGGACAATCCAATGAGTCAATGCAAGAATATTGCAAATGGATATGTCTCACAATGGGATATGAAAGAGTTAATAAGAATGCCTCCTTATGAAGATGACTAAAATAACATAGACATTCATTATCCTATATATTCGGCTGATTATGAATGTGTTTATGATTTAGTCATTACAGGTGTGTGTGTGCATACATGTTCTTTTATTTAGTTTTAATTTAGATCATGTAGTGACATGTTCAAATTTTTTCTACATCTTACTTTTGTTTTAAATTTATATGGTGTCATCTAGATGTACATACTTGTAGGTGATATTTTTCCTATGGTTGTGGATCCTGACAATGTGGAAGGTGTAGATTATTATCTACTAAGATGCATGAAAGAAAATTTCAAATTTCCAGAAGTAACTGTAGATGGTGATGAATAGTCATATCCAACTGGTTCAGTTGTTATAGAAGGCACCTATTATCAACATACTAAGATAGACGAAAATGGTGTTCAATTTATTGAATACATGCCTGGAAAAATAGTTCTACATTACAATCACTTGGTTATAGCAACCAAGCTGAAATTTGAGACATTGCCAAAAATGGCGTGGCAACCAAAAGTGGAGGTTTCCTTTTGAAGAACATGGAATTTTTTTGGAGATAATAAAAGATAGAGAGGATCCAAACTATATGTATTAGGAGCTAACTTAGGCTATCTAACTTTTTTTGTAGCTCATATGTTTATATTTGAACTAGAGTTTGAACTTATGTTTAATTTGAACTATGACTGGATATATATATATATTTGGACCATATTAAAACATAGAGATGATTTTTTAATATTGGATCATATCTAGTTTTGTATTTTTTGACATGGTGAACAATAGTTTTCATATATTGTTATGCATGCTCAAGGTTGAAATGCTTTTATATTTATGATTTTATGTATTCTTCAATTACATACATACATTCTTTTACATGTTATACATCCCCTTCAAATATGCACTTTGGACATCCCCTTAAGACATCCCCTTTGGACATCCCCTTAAGATATGGACTAATAGGTCCTAACTTTAGATCCCCTTATGTTAAGTATGCTAAATTATATAAATTGTTACATATGAATGCTTGGTTGAAAAGATTTTAAATGTATTATTTTATGTTATACATCCCCTTAAGACATCCTCTTTGGCCATCCCCTTAAGACATCCTAATAGGTCCTAATTTTAGATCCCCTTATGAACTAAGCATGCTAAATTATATATACATTGTTATTTGATTTTTCATGAGTTCACACACATCTAAATTTCTTTATTTGTTACTGTAGACGTCTAAAATTGGTCAACGCTTGCGGAGTCATACTTTAACATTTGCGCATTGCCTTATTTTAGGGTTTTTCTGTCGCATTAACATTTCTCCTATGTTGCGCACTTGGTCTTTATCATTTGCAAGCATCGAGTCCTTCTTCTGCATTCTTCATTTGTCTCACTTTTGAATTTGGTCTTGTCGATAACAATCTTCAGTCATGATTTTGGTCGATCTTATCCTATTGCATCAATGTGCGTGTTCATTTGTCATCATTTTGGACATCGTCAATCCTAATTAGGGTTTTGTCCTCTTTTCAATCTTGTCATCTTGCGATCGATTTATCATCGATCGTTGTCATTTTAAATCTTGTCATCTGGCAATCAATTTGTCATCGATCGTTGTCATTTTCAATCTCATCATTTTGCGATTGATTTGTCATCGATCGTTGTCATTTTCAATCTTGTCATTTTGCGATCAATTTGTCATTGATCGTCATCCTTCTCAATCATGTCAATTTGGATCAATTATTCATTGTTCCTTGTCAATTCGCACATTTATCAATCAAATCATTTATCAGCATTGGTCTTTTATCAAGTTAGAATCATGATCAAATCGATCCTACATCAAGACCTAACTGTCGTCCTTGCATTTCTAATTCATCTTCTAGGGTTTTTATGATTTGTTCATTTAACCTTGTTGGTCATTTTCCCTCTAGGTTAAATAATTTATTTATTTATCCTAAGTCTTCTTGTCACAATTAAATGTTTATTTAATTGGCTAACTAATTTCTCCTCTCTTTGTGAATTAATTAATGAATGAAAAATTATTAATTAATTTACCTAATTTTTTCCAATCTACTAATTTCTCCTAATTCCTAATTTTCTAATTTTCATAAATTTTCTAATTTCCTAATTTCTAATTCATCTAATTTTCTATTTTCTCTAATATTTCTCCTAATTTCATGGGAATGACGTAGCAAATTTGTCATCATTTGTCATAATTTGTCAATCAATCAATTTTGCATAGCAACCTTGTCAATTTGTCATAATTTGTCAATCAATCAATCTCGCATAGAAAGTGTCAATTTGTCATAATTTGTCATATTTGTCATTCTTGATTTGAAATTTCCTTTCAAATCTCTTCATGCTAATCTTGTCATCTCTCCAATTTGTCTATAAATTAGATGAATTTCTTCAATCAAAGATTCCAATTGATCACATTTTCGAATCCCCGAATCAATCATGCTTCTAGTATTCTTGCGCTGTCGTCTTGTCAATCTTGCTTTCACATTGTTCTTATGCACTTGAAGGTGAGATCCACAAAACAAAGCAATTTGAAGGAGAAAGAAGGACAATGGAGAATCATGGAGAAGACATCCGTATTTGTGATGGTTTGCGTTTGAATTGAATGTTTTATTTCCATATCTCTATTGAATGTTTGTAGGTTTTGTTATCATTGCAATCTAGTTTTGTGATTGAGCTAGGCTAATATCTACTTTCTTTGATGATTTCCACATTCCTATCTACATTAATTGGTGAGCCCAATGTGAAACTAACCACTTAACCATGTTTTGAGTGCCTTTTGAGCTGATTTGTTGGTGAAAACTCAAGAAACAGGGCAATTCAGGGCTTTCTGGGCACTTTTGCGCCTGTGTAGGAGGGATCTGCACCTATGTCAAGGGATCTGTGCCTGTCTCAATGCATTTTGCACTTGTGTCAAAGGGATCTGTGCCTATGTCAATGCATTCTGCACCTGTTACAATGCATTCTGCGCCTGTGTCAAGACATTCTGCGCCTGTGTAAGGCTAGAAACAGAGGTGAAAATCAGTGCAGCACCTTGGCATTATGCATAGCAAAGACAAAAATGAAACTTCTAAAAAATCTTATGCAGGTTCACTAGTCAAAGACCAAACAAAACAAACTTCTAACTTAGTGATTTTGCAGGTTGCCTTGCATTCCAACCAAACTTTGTGTTTGTGATTCATAATTAGGCACCTAGTATGTTTACTAAGTAGGATGGAATGAACATGTGTTTACTTTGTTTGTCGAGTTTGACATTGGAGTAGGAGAGTATGCTCTCATCCTTCTTAGGGTGATCAGAAATCCAGATCTTCGATACCATTCTCATGTTTTGGATTGTTTGTTACCTTTAGAGGGCCTGCCTTCCCGACCATTTGCTTTCTTTTGCAAGCAAGTGACAATTGTGAGAAGGGAATGACCCAAAGTGAGCACAGCTAGAGTACCTTGGCATTCTAACTTACTATAAATAAATACCTGATGGGCGAAAGCTTTGAAGGAAGGGTTACGTGGGAATTGTAGTTACTTGGGAAGTGATGACCCTTGGACTCTTTCTCATATCAACTTCTAAGTAGGGCCTCACGGTCTAAATCATGCTTGTGTGACTACATTTGTTTGGTATCTTGGTGGGCCATGTGTCTCAATCACACTTGCGTGACACCAAGGAGTAGCACTTAATAGAAATCCTTATTAAACACCTTGTATTTAGAGGCCAAAATCCTTCTAGTTGCTTGAGAAGGAGGAGTTCGGATACTTGGAAGAGATACTAAGTTCACCATGGGGAGATTTCCATGGGGACTGATGCTTGGCTACCCTGAGAAGTGAGTGTCATGGAGGGAAGCCTATGGGGTCAAGCATCTATGTATTCTCCTTGAATCTCATAACGAGTCTACCTCTCAAGTACCTACTGTCCTTACCTACCATAAGAAATGTGTGAATGAGCATGATTGTCTTGAGTCTAAGTTAAAATATCTTGTCTTCTTTGCTTGTCAAAAGTTGAGTTGTGTCTCATTTCAAAAACAAGACAAATTGATTGAAAACAAGGTTAAACACAAGAGTATTTCATTCAACAAAGTTCAAAAACACCTTCAAACATGGTTGTCAAACATTTTTCAAAATCTTGTCTCAACATTCATGTCACTTAGATTTAGGTTCATCCTAGGTTTGCATTTTGCAAATTCATTGTCAACTACCAAGGTTAAGTTTCACCTAGGTCGTACTCCTTTGCATATCAATAAGGGTCATCCATTTGCATGTGTCCTCTTGCATTAGAGTAATACCATTTCATAATTCAACCTTAGGTTTTGTCTTAGGTTAACATTGTCATACATTTGCATTTGCATTCTTGTCCTCATAACATTAGGTCACATTTTCATACCCTAGGTCTCTTCATTAAGCTTAGGTCGTTATCATATCATATTAGGGTCATTGGCATAGTAATTGTCCCTTTGCATATAGTGTCAAAACTAGGTTTTTTCATACTTAAGTAATCCAAATATTTGGTAAACCCTAAGTTATTGTTAGGAAGTCTAGACCTTATCAAACTTTTGTCTTTTTGTCATCATTGTCATTTGGTCAAACCTAGCTTAGTATCCAAGCATATTAGGGGAGACATTGTCATTTTGTCCTTTTGTCACCTGGTCCTTTTGTCCTTTGAGGTCTAGACATCATTTTAATTTCCTAAGGGTCTCTTTTTAGATTTGCATTCCAAAAGGTTTGTCAAAATCTTGAAAAAACAACAAAAACATAGGTTGCATTCTTGCCATAGATTGCATTCTCATCTATTTAGTTTGCATTTAGTTGCATATCATATATTATCCTTGAAAAATTCCAAAAATATTGCATTTACATAGTGGCATGCCTGTTGAAACAAGGTCAAAATCTAAGAAGATGGGCGAACCAACATATCAACCCATTGACAACTTATCAAACTCACAGTTTCAAACTAGTCAAACAGTACAAATTGAAGGTTCATCAAGCACATCATTACCACCATATGGAATGGTTCAACTTGGACCACCTCCATTATATGAACCAGTGTTTGTACCCAAGAAACCAGGACATGGGAGTGTTCCACCAACACCAAGGGGAAATGCACCTTTTGATTGGAATCAACCGAACCTGCAACATGAAATTCAAACATTATATGAGGAACAAACTCTTTCACAAGGATTTGGTTCAAATCAAGGCATTCAACAAGAAATAAATCCAAATGTTTTACCAGATTCTTCATCAGATTCTGATGCTTCCGATGATGTTGATATGTTCCTTAAAGATCCTAAGATGACGAAAAAGATGGATAAATTCTTGAACAAGGTCTTTAAGATGTTCCCACAAAAATATCTTGACATGATGAGTAATGTGACCTCCTCCAGTGAGCAAATAAATGTGCAAAAACAACAAGGTGGTGAGCTGTTAAGTTTCTCTCTGCATCCAAATGAAGAAAATGTGCAACAAGAAACTCAACCTACCTTGATGAGTAAACGTGCTTCAAAGGCATTGACAGTGACTATTCCTCAAAAGTCACCATTTGAAACAATAAATACTCCATTATTTAACACAACACCTGTAACACAAGATCAAATGAGGACCACACAAATATTGATAGCGTCCCTCAACAAGAAGTGGTTCCTCGCAAGCATAAAATTGGATCAAAATCTAAGATGCAAGAAAGCTTTACGACTGGAATGCCTGATCTCACCAATGTCCAAAATAATTCCACAATGCAACAAAGTTCCTATGTCCCATTAAGTTCAATATATTTTCCAAACACTCAAGTACCTATTATGCAAACTATTGTGACAGATCCTTCAATAATGGTGACACAAAGAGCTACAGATAGTAGTTTGCACCAACAACAAATGTTGCAACAATTGAGTAATACACAAAAGGTACAATCGAATGTGCAAACAAACAATGCACAACAACAACAATACCACATTTGACAACAAATTGCAGTGCCCTCTACACCATTACAAGTTAATGCAAACTTGAAACCACCACAATGGATTGGACAAAAAACACAACAAGTCAATGCAAGTGCCATACCCCATCTTAAGGAGAAACAACAAAAACCTCCCAAACAAAGTTTTTTGCAAATGATGGGATTTACACCGAGACAACAACAATTGGCACAAAGTTAGCAAATTCCAATTTATCAGCATCAACAACAACATGTGCCTCAATATGTGCCAAGACAAACAAGTTATCATACTTCACAACTACAATTGACGTCTGTGCAATATCAACAACACCCTCAATTGCAATATCAACCTAGGTTACAAATGATGGTTCCACCACAAGAAGCACAACAACAAGGTCAATATCAAGGCATGGCACAACCACAGTAGCAAGAGGTGTACCAAGAACATTATATGCCAGAGACACCAAAGACGGCAATTTTAGAACATCAACAACCGATGGAAAATAGGATGTATCGACAAAGCATACACCCAAGAGTAAATGATGAACTTCCAAAATCTTCACTACCTAATGCATTTGCACAACAACTTGAGAAGTTGCAACGACAAGTCGATGCATTGGAAACCAAAGGAAAAAAGAAGTTGTATACAGATCAAGATTTATGTCCTAATCCATTTGACAAGAGCTTGTACATGCCTCCCTTCCCTAAGCATTTTGAGGCACCTAATTTTGAGAAATATAAAGGGAATGGCAATCCAAAAGATCACATTCGAGCATTTTTCATGGCGTGTACTGAAGTGAGTTATGAGGAAACATATTTAATGCGCTTGTTTGCATGAAGTCTCACTGGACAAGCCATGGATTGGTATTCGCATCTGCTAGGGAATATAAAGACTTGGTCAGAATTGGCTCAAAAGTTTATATCTCACTTCACATTCAACATTGACAGTGACGTGACCATGTCAGATTTATGCAACACCAAGCAAAAGCAAGGTGAACCATTAGTGACTTTCTAGCAACGATGGCGAAGCTTGTATAGTCGTTCTTCCCTAGATATACCTAAAGAACAACAAGTGAACTTATTTATTCAAAATTTGGTCCCAGAAATGATGTATGAACTTAAATTGAAAAGTCCCAGTACCATTGAGAAACTCATTAAGAAAGGGGTGAACATTGAAACCGCTCTTGTAGTTAAGGGAATCATTAAGCTCAACAAAGACAGTGACAACACAAACAATTCAGGGGATAGAAATAGATTTTGGTACAAAAACAAGAATGTCACTAATGATGGAGTTGTTGACGCAAGAGCGGTGAACACAAATCAACCCCCGTTCACAATCAAGAAATTGAGTGCTCCTAATATGTCAACTATGGAACAAAATCAAACACCAGCAAGCAATGTTACTCAACAATACACTCAACAATATAATCAACAACAAGTTCAGCAACAAAATCAGCAATGAAAACCTTTCCGATCAAGGGATGGATCTCCTCGACAATTTACGCCATTGGGAGAGCCTATTGAGTCAGTAATGAAACAATTAATACAAGCAAAATTTATCAAGTTACCAGATATCAAGGCAGAACCATTGGTAAAGCCGCATTGGTGGAATGATAATGCATATTGTGAATACCATCGGTCAAAAGGACATAAAACTGCATCATGTTTTCAATTGAAACATATGATTCAAGACTTGTTAGAGCAAGGGGTAATTGAGGTAGATCCACCCAACATGACCTCTAACACTGATCATACAATTTTCAAAACTCCTTTGCTTGATCATGACAAGGGTAAAGCATCTTCTTCAAACTCTACCCAAACAACAAATTATGCAAATACTGGTTATAACAATGTCATCAATTGTTTTCGAGCATCAAATGAGTATGTTTCCACCCTAAGAATAAAGGGACAAGATCCTTATTGCGCAGTCACCACTTGTCGATCCAAAATAGTCCTAAAAGGAGCTCCTGTAGTTCCTCCCAAATCAACTCTTGTGAGTCAGTATAATCTCCTAGATCATCTGGGAAAGACACTTGCACAAATATCAATCCTTGAGTTGTTGAAAATGTCCCCTATGCATCGCGTAGTCCTAGATAAAGCTTTAATTGAATCCACTGTCCCGACAGACATTGATGTTGACCAGTTTCAAGCCCAAATAGGACATCTAGTTGTTTCCCAACATGTTGCATTTTCTGATAATGATATTTCACCTGATAAGCTCCCTCATAATGATCCTTTACATCTTGAAGTCTTTGTCCATAATTGCAAAATCCGACAAGTCTTGATAGATGGCGAAGCTGGTCTTAACATCTGTACCTTGAGAGTGGTCATTGGTCTTGGTTATACAGAAAATGATATTGATTCTTCTTGAAGAATAACAATCAAAGCATATCATGATGCTAAGCACCCATCTAAAGGGATAATTACATTGCCTATCAGAGTCAGTCCAATGACACAAAACACTTTCCTGCAGGTCCTAGACCTCGATCTCCCTTACAATATGATTCTTGGCCGTCCGTGGATCCACGCAATGAAAGAAGTTCCATCCACTTATCATCAATGTTTAAAATATCCTTACAATGGAACTGAGATAACAATTCTAGGAGATCCTAATCCATTTCAATTTTGTGCTACCCTAAAGGATTCCCCGCAGTAGCAAGTCCCAGTTAATAGAGAGGCCCACTCACATAGTTATGTGGATCCTAATGAATTGTTAGAAGCTGTCAAAGGTAAATTGAAGATACAGGACCAAGGATGCGGAGAGTATTCAATGGCTCAAACATTCCTCATTGGGAATTTACCAATATCTCCAAAATCACATGGCAAACCACATTTGTTGCAAAAGGAACCTAAGATAGTCATTCAATATCAGCCCCCCAATACATTTACAAGATGGGGTGAACTTGACAAAGAAACTTTGGATGATGATGTCATAGATTGACCTAATAAGGATCCAACTGAGACCCCATCTGTCAGGTTGCTGATGGAGCGGTGTGGCAAAGGATTTACTATGTTGTAGAAGAAAGGATATGACGGTTGTAGTGGCCTAGGCCCTGACAAGAAAGGAAGGCTAGAACCTATTATACCCAAGATGCGACCTCCAACTTTAGGGCTAGGTTTTGTACCATTGCGAATTACGCCCTCATCTACCAAAATGACCACGTGTAGAAAAGGGTGTGACTTTGATGATGAAACAACACCTAAGGATACCCAACCCGAAACTGATTCTAATGAATGGGAGTGGAGTTCTTTTTCTTCTAGCTCCTATGCCCTTGACAATGTTTTCCTTCACCCTGATGATTTGCCCATGGAAGACAAACATGAAATAACTCCCCCTCCTAAAATATGTCCTAATGCTTGGATAGAGTCATTCTGGGATCCAAGCTCTGAATCAGATGTGAGCAGTTCGGATAGTGATACCACAGACGTTTACATCTTTACCATCTCGGCCCTCTCCCTCCTTAAAACCGATGATGATGTGCCCCTTGTCTATCCGTAGCTTATCCAACATGACCAACAAGAACCACTCACATTGGATTGTTTTCAACATGACAAAGCAATTGCAGAATTTCTTGGACTACGGGAAGGCATACCACAAGGTGATCATAAGGCAGGATTTGCTATTGATCTGGATTCCACAGCATATTTTGGGGAGTCAACTCCATCTTCCAGTCATAAAAATGAAAAAAGAAAAGAAAAAGTACAAAATCAAAAAGATAAGTCTTTGAGTGAAAACCGTAAGGCACTCTCTGATCATAAAAAAGTAAAAATAAAAGACGTCCCTGTGAGTGAAAACCTCTTTGAGGCGCCCAAAGGTGGAAGATTGGACATACCCCTATCAAGCCAGGATAAATCAACATTTCTTGTGGAAATGACTGAAGAAATAAATTTGGGTACACCTGACAACCCTAAGGTCATTCATTTTGCTGCTTCTCTATCAAAACAGGAAAAGATAGATTTTGTCAATTTCTTTCTTGAGAAAAAGATCAGTTTTGTGTGGTCCTATGCAGATATGCCTGGCCTTGATTCAGAATTAGTCCTTCATCACTTGCCATTAAAAGAAGATGCCAAGCCTGTCAAACAAAAACTCAGAAAGATGCATCCCCAGGTGGCTCTCTTGGTCAAGGTAGAACTAAAAAAATTACTAGACGTGGGCTTTATCAGACCCATTGATTATGCAGAATAGATTTCAAATTTGGTACCAGTTAGCAAAGTAACTGGGGGCATCAAAATCTGTATGGATTTTAGGGATCTCAATAAAGCATGCCCTAAAGATGACTTTCCACTGCCAAATATAGACATCATAGTTGACATGACTGCTAGATATAAGATGCTCTCATTGATGGATGGTTTCTCTGGCTATAACCAAATTCGTATTGCTCCTAAAGATCAACATAAGACTGCATTCACATGTGCTTGGGGTACTTACTACTGGAATGTGATGCCCTTTGGTCTTAAAAATGATGGAGCAACATATCAAAGAGCTATGACGACAATTTTCCATGATTTCATGCATACTTTGATGGAGGACTATGTTGATGACTTATTATGCAAATATGTCACAAGAGATAGTCATCTAGCCATCCTTGGCCCAATCTTTGACCGAATGGAAACTTACAAGCTTAGACTCAATCCAAAGAAGTGTGTCTTTGGTGTCACAGCCAGCAAATTACTAGGGTACATTATTTCTCACAGAGGCATCGAAGTCGACCCTGCCAAGGTTAAAGCAATAATGGATATGCCTCCTCCTTCCAATCTCTGTCAACTAAGAAGTTTGCAAGGAAAGCTACAGTCAATCCATTGGTTTATAGCTCAATTGGTAGACAAATGTCATCCATTCCAGTATTTATTGCATAAAGGAGTCACTTTTAAATGGACTGAGCAATGTCAATCAACATTTCAAACTCTTAAGGACTATTTGTTGTCGCCACCTATTCTAATGCCTCCTATAGAAGGAAAGCCATTTATATTGCATATTTCTGCAGCTAAAACGGCACTAGGAGTTCTCTTGGCCCAACAAGATGAGAAAGGCAAACAGTGGGCTATTTATTATATCAGTCAGACACTAGTGGGCTATGAGCTGAATTATTCAACTATTGAATGAGCATGTTTAGCAATGGTCTTTGCAACACAGAAGCTTCAACACTATATGTTAAGTCATAAGACATTGCTAGTTGCAAAAATTGATCCCTTGAAATACTTGCTTAGTAGGGCAGCTTTGACGGGTCACCTAGCAAAGTGGGTTATGATCCTTAGTGAGTTTGATATTGAGTACATGGAGCAAAAGGCAATAAAAGGACAAATCATAGCGGATCAACTTGCAGAGGCTCCTATTTATGATGATCATCCCATGTTGATAGATTTTCTAGATGAATCAGTCTTTGCTCTCACATCTTCTAATGAATGGAAGTTATATTTTGATGGATCCCATACCAAGTTCGGGTCTGGAGCAAGTATATTGTTTGTCACCCCTCAAGGTGATGCTATTCCCAAATCCTACAGAATAACTTTCCACTGTACCAATAACATTGTAGAATATGAAGCTCTAGTCATAGGACTCCGAGTAGCGGTCCACTGGAACATCACACATTTACAAGTCTATGGAGATTCTCAGTTAGTCATTCGTCAAGTGAATGATGACTATGAAACAAAAGATGAAAAGCTTATTCCCTACAAGCATATGGTAGATTTCTTCAAGACAAAATTCATGGTTATCCATTTCAGTCAAGTTCCAAGAATTCAAAACAAGTCGGCAGATGCGATGGCTACGATTGCTTCCATGTTAAATATGCCCCACAATATGGACAAATGTGAATTTTTGGTCGAACAGTTGCTTGTCCCTTCTTTTGAAATTCCGACGGTAGATGTGATGTGTGTTCTTGTTGGTCCTAACTCCCCATGGTACAATGATGTCTATCAATATTTGAAATCCCAAACCTTACCACCTAACCTTTCCGCTAACCAACACCGAGCCTTCATCTGATAGACAGCCAAATATGTCATCATTGCCTACACCCTTTACCATCATTCCTTTGACCATACCCTCCTCAGGTGTTTGGATTCTGACGAAGCACAAACGGCTTTACGTGAGGTTCACGATGGTATATGTGGGGGCCATTTCAATGGTCTGAGCTTAGCCAAAAAGTTGATTCATGCTGGGTATTATTGGCCCACTCTGGAGAAGGATGTCATGATTTCATCAAGAAGTGCTACAAATGCCAAATCCATGGAAATTATATTCATGCGCCAGCCCAAGAGCTTCATTCTGTCATATCTCCATGGCCCTTTTCTTAATGGGGATTGGATCTTATTGGCAAGATTCACCTGACATCTGCAAATGGACACAAGTTTATCATTACAGCCACATAGTATTTTACAAAATGGATCGAGGCTATCCCCATGACCTATATCACTAGTATGCAAATTTCAAAATTCCTATTGAATTATATCATATGCAGATATGGGGTTCCCCTTGCCATAGTTATAGATAATGGCTGTCCATTCAAGAATAAAGATGTCAAAGAAATCTGTGAAAAGTTTCACATCCAACACCGTTTCTCTAGTCCATACTATCCACAGGGTAATGGTCAAGCCGAAGCATCAAATAAAACCATTATCAAGATCTTGAAAAAGGTTGTCAATGACGCTGGTCGAGATTGGCATGTACAGTTGAATACAACACTATGGGCTTACCGTACTTCTATCTGCACACCTATTGGCGCAACACCTTATTCCTTGGTGTATGGTGCAGAAGCCATTTTACCCTTGGAAGTGGAGATTCCTTCTTTGCGTGTTTCCTTGCAACATCTGATTGATGATGAGATGCATAGAGTCTCTCGGTTGCATTAGCTTGAGATGTTAGATGAGAAACGTCAGACAACCCTGACACATTTGCAAGCATATCAAAACCGTCTCCATCGCTCTTATAATAAGAAGGTCAAAGGGCGACACTTTGAAGTGGGAGATCTGGTTTTAAAGGCAAACCCCAAGAATGCACAATCTACTGACATCATCAAAGGCAAGTTTGAACCTAATTGGGTTGGACCTTTCATAGTTACTGCGGCCTATGGCTCGGGGGCATATCAGCTTGCCACCCCAGAAGGTGAACCTTTGTCAGATCCAGTCAATAGTATGCACCTTCGCAAGTACTGGGCATAATTTTCTAGCAGCAATTCTTCAAATATGATCCTGAAAAAAATACAAAAAAAATCAAAAAGCTCAAAAAATACAAAAAAAGTGAAAAAAAAAGAAAAAGAACAAAAAAGTAAAGAAAAATGATTCGCCCTCTAGTGAAAACTTGGCAAATAGGCGCTTTGGGCAAGTACCATGGTGAAAACCTGGCAAACAGGCACCATGTGTAAAAATATCATTGCTCCGTCATCTATCACGACCTCTAGCTATGCTTTCTCTCTGCAAGTTTATCACGCCTATCCTTGTCTTGACCCAATGTTTTGTTCCAGGCCTGTGATTGGTCAACATCATTGTCTTGCGTACTCCAATTTCCAGTCCTTGTGCATATGTTTCGATCCTGGTCTCTATATATGTCTTTCAGATGTGCATTGGGTGTGTGCCCCTTGTCATGATCAATTACTGGAACTTTCAAATCAAATAATGTCCTAAAAAAAATCCAAAAAATCAAATAATGTCCTAAAAAAAATCCAAAAAATCAAATAATGTCCTAAAAAAAATCCAAAAAATCAAATAATGTCCTGAAAAAAATCCAAAAAATCAAATAATGTCATGAAAAAATCATAAAAAAATCAAATCAATGTCCTGAAAAAATCATAAAAAACTTGAAAAATGTCCTGAAAAAATCATAAAAAATTAAAAAAATGTCCTGAAAAAATCATAAAAAATTGAAAAATGTCTTGAAATAAATCCCTAAAAAGTAAAATAAAGTCCTGAAAAAAATGAACGAAAATTTTTCAAAAACATTAAAATCCAAAAAAAAGCATTTTGAAATAAATGATCCCTTTGTGCATAGACAGATCGCTGAGCATACATCCAACGACTCGCAATCACACACTGCATTTTAATGAAATCACGCATTAATAGATGAACTTTTTCAATCAAACTAGGCATTCAAACTGATCACAATTGTCTTCTCAATCGAACATCAACATCAATATCATTTGACCTTGTCACCATTATCATGAGTCTTATACAGGGTGTGGTATACTCGAAACCAGACTGTGTCCTATCTTAGACGAGGTACTGCATTCCCTGAAACCAGACAGCATGATCGTCCTATCAACACTTTCAACTTTTGACAATGAAGATCAAGATGTTTGTTTGACTTGTTGGAATCAACGAGTCTTATCATTTATTGATTTATCTTCAATCATGTTCCTATGTTGCTCGATGATGTCACTGAGTGATTTAGAGTGACCGGGATGGTTCATGGTCCTTTTTTTTGTTGTGTTTGCTATTTTTGGAATGTTTGTCACCAACTGGGGCAACTATATCATTGGGTGTCTGTGATAAGTACATTCCCTTTGTGAACGCCGCACATACCTTGACCCTTGATGTATGCACCCTAGGATGCTTCACTCATTCCTTGTGTGCGATGTGTCTGTCTTTTGCAAAAAGGGTTGCATTTCAGCTCTGGCCTTCAATGCCATGATGCTATGCATCTATTTTGCTACATTAAATAAAGGTTCTCACCTACAAAGTGCATTAGTGAAAGCAAGTTTTTCTTCGTCTCTAACTGTCCTCTGTCTCATTTCTTCTTACTAACATTTCTTCCGTCAGTTCGGGTAGTCAGTTCGGTCTAGTTCTCCGATCTCCAAAAACATAAGCTGCATCCTACATTCATTGATTAGTACATTTGCATTATAACATTAGCTGCATCCTGCATCCATTGGTTAGTGCATTTGCATTATATCAAGCATTTTATCCATTTCATATTATAAATGCATCAAAAACACATAAAAAATATATCCATACATGTTCCACAATGGTACATCAACAGTGCATAAGCCATCCATACATGGAAAATAACTATAAGTCATAACACATTGCATCCCATCATATCGATGCATATCATATCATATATCAAAATAATATCAAAGTACAAAATTGGACTGTCTGTCCTAAGTATGGCCCGCAGGCTGACTACATAATGTCAACTGTCTCTCATAAGGAGCACGTGCCTTTATCATTGGGTGCTCCCTCTGTCCTCCTCATCTCTGCCATGTCTCAAGGATGATGTCCCTCCTACCCCAGGTCTTGGTTGTGGTGGTCTCATAGGTCCACTCACCCCCATGCTGCTCACTGACCTCCAAGAACGTGGCCTACTCTCTATCCTCGATCGTGCCCGATATGACGCTGCTCTCTACTCGGGTGGAACTGCACTCTCATATAGTGTCCTCCAATGGCGTATCTCCTCTCCAGTCTCTACCAACATTTCTGCCATCTCACATGCACTGGCATCCCTAATCGACCCAATATACTCAGTCACTCTCTGCTCTTCTTGCTGTGCCTGGGCTATTGTTGTATCTTGAGCCACTATAAGTCTAGCTATCTCTGCTCTGAACTGATCATGCTCTGTCCTCAAGATAGCATTCTATCTCTCTAATGTTGCAATGTGATCATGCTGACTCGCTATGGTGGCCCTACATATCTCCATCTCCCCTATGCTAGCTGTCTCCAACTCTATGGGTATATCCTGCAATGACTCCTGATCGGCTGAATCTAGCTCATAATCTTCATCCTCATCATCTCCATCCTCATCATCTCCATCCTCATCATCCCCCTCATCCTCATCACCACCCTCATCCTCCTCATCCTCATCTCTATTCTCATCCTCTCCAGTGAGTGGGAAGTCCTCCTGTCTCTTCGGTACCGGAATATCAGGATCTATCAATGGCACTGGCCATCATCATGCAAACCATCACTCATACTCCTCTATCATCCTGGCGTCCACCACATCTGATCTCCAATCCCACTGTCTCTATTGTAGCTGTGTGAAGTCAGCATATGCTATGTGTGGCTGAATCATCCTCCCCCACTGACTCGTCTCTCTGTGAGATCGGGCAAAGTGTGCAGTCCCTCTCGGTACATCCTGCCTCTCTCCAAACTATCATCTGACTCTCTCTGGTAGGTACATCTCAATCACTCTCTGGTGATTCACTGGTCACCCAATCAGGTATCTCTCCTATCTGCAATACAGTAGCTCATCACTATCATCTGACCATCCAGGGTGTTGAACACTATATTTGAAAATTAAAAAAAAAAAAAAAAATGTATATTCCCATAGGCGTGAAGACTAAAAGATGTTTCGGCCAGCAAACTGTATCGAGCACTTCAAAAGATGTTTCATCGAAAGAGTATTTTCATCAAAATGAGGTATGTAAAGCACTAAGCAAAGGTATTTCGGCAAAAAGTTACTTTCAATGAATGTAGAAAATCACTCATCGATACTCTAAGTTTCATCGAAAAGGTGAAAACAAAAGGCAAAAAGTGATTTCGAAGGAATATCATTACCGAAGAGACTCATAAAGCATTCATCGAAATGCAAGTTTTCATCGATGACATGACGTCGAACAAAAGCAAAGATGTTTCATCGACAAAGGAGGCTGTCGATGAAAAAGGAATGTCGATGAACATACATAAGCCTTCATCGAAGAAATGAACTCATCGAAAGAATGATTTCGATGAAACTTGCAAGTGACTTATCGAAAGTAGGTCTATCGATGAAAGAATAATTTCGATGAGTCTTGAAAGTGGCTTCTCGACATGGGCTATTCACTAAAACAATAGTATCGAAGAGAATGGGCTTTCGATGAAAGATTTAAACACTCGGCTGAAGACAAGGGTTTCATCGATAACTTGAAATATGATCACTTTGAGTGAACTGTACTTCCCGCGAAAGAGTTAAAGGCCCAAGTGAAGAATGTCACATCTGCAATTAAGTTTAAACACTTGAGTAGCCGTTGTAGATGTAGAACATTAACTATGCACAAGTTGCCCATACGATTACAGTTGAACTGATTGAATTTTCATGAGAACCAGATCAATGCTAAAAGACTGAAAATTGCGAAGAACTTGTGGAAACTTGCGAACGATAACCAGAAGAGCTGAGCATTTCTCCAAGTAAGTGTTGTTTCTCATATTTGCTGTAATCATGGAACCTTCATCTTCATCTTCTAAAAAGAGTAGGAAAGGAAAAGAGTTAAACCCTGAAGAGAAGCCCAAGAGACAAAAGAAGGAAGGAAGAGCTCTGACTCAGGATTTATTAGACCAATGTCCCTCATCTAGTGTAAGGTCCAAAAAGATCAAAAGTGAAGAAGAAGGATTGGAGGATAGATTTGAAAATCTAGGAGATATTTGGACTGAAATCAGAGGACATGAGTTATTCTTATTTAGTTACAAAAGAAGGGACGCTCCTGAACCCATAAGTAATCTATGGAAGAAGAACTTAGGCAAATTGGTAGTCCCAAATGTGTTTGTAGATTTAGAATTAATGAAAGCTCTGGTAGATTGTTACAATCCAAGAACCAAAACCATATGTGATTACAGAGGGAATACATTAGTAGTAATTAACAAACAGACTATTGATATGGTGTTTGATTTGGACTGGGAGGTGGAGGAGAGTATCGATATGAAGAAACTTTCACAAGAATTCTTTAGTTTGGAAAACATCTATAGGACTTGGAGGCTACCTATTCACAGGCCAAAAGTGGGTGGGTCATTTGTTCCATTCAGCAAAGATGACAAGGTGCCGTTTGATGTCAACCATTTCCATCCTTATTTTAAATATACCTACTATGCTGCAGCTCAAGTATTAGGCCTAGAGGCTCATCCACTCATGGATATTGGGGTTATGGTTCTGTGTGCTGATTTATAGTCAAAAGACCCTAGGTCATTTGATTTTGCCACTTATGTTGCAGATGCTTTAAATCATGGATTGGAAAAGTTGAAAGGGGACCTTGTGAATGTTCATTTTTCATTGTATTCCTTGTTAATGCATATCATTCTTTATTGTGGACAAGAGATTAATTTCTGGTCAGATGATTTCTGCATTCGATCCTATGATAAAAATGGTTTGAAGAAGCCAGTTCAGTTATGGGTATCTGCATGGGACCAGAGGTTCATGAACAACCAGTACTGGCACTTTCAAGAATATTTTGTGAAACCTCTTAGTGCAGCTTTTGGGCAACACAGGGATTACACTTTGTCCCCTGAAATCAAGAGACTCCTCAGACCAAAGGACTTCTCTCCAGAGTCACAGATTGATCATAATTGGGGTGATTGGTATTGCCATAACAATCACACATAAATCAGGGTATTTGGATATGAAGGAAAACCCCACATGCTCCCAATTACAGTGCCAAACAGGGTGGCTAGCCTGGAGATTATAAGACAATTGTCTATTGTCAGTGCTAAACACCTTACAGATTTCGGTAAACAATCTATCATTCCAGGTTTATTAGTTTTTTCTGATTTCATTGTTAAAAGTTCAAAAAGTTATCATTTACTACAGAACAAGTTAGACTACTATGGCATGACTCTAGGTGAGCCTAGAGAGAACTTCGATCCTGAAGGATATATAAGAGCTGCCAGAGCCTCACAGAAACTCAAAGCTGGAATACATGTGGCCAAAATGCCAGATGACCTGATTAAGAATCTTGAAAGAGAAGAGGCCAAAGCTTTGAGAGAAAAGAGTGAGCTAGTTTGGGAGGCTTACAAATGGAAAAGGGTAAGGGGAATGATAGATGGAGACTTAATTGGAAATCTCCAAGACCCTCTAGAAGTGGCTAAAAGGCTGCTTCAACATGAAGCAGAGATCATGCATAGAGTGCCTTCACAATTCCTTCATTTCATTAATACTGAGAAGGACAGTCAGCCCCTAGCTCACATGTCACCAAAGTCGACCGCCAGTAGTATCCCACCTGATTCTCCTAGAGAAGATTATCCTCCTGGTTTCGAAGCAGAGATGAATATGGACACTGGTGAAATTAACATCAAGGATGTTGTTGATATAAGAATGACTGAGCATGAAGATTTCGTTGTTGATGATGGATTCGCTTCTTCTAGGGAGTTCCTCTCATTTTTGTACCAATACAAAGGAGCTCATGTAAAACGAAGCATGGCTGGAAGACCAGAGGAGGAACAGATGAAGAGATTGCAAGATGAGATTGATGTCCTCATGAAAGATATGACTCCTGAGAAAGGGAGGAAACTACTAAAAGAGGCCGGTGTAATCATCTTCTCTGGTTGGGATATAAACTCAGCACTTTTATTTGATGGCTTCCTGAGGAAACAAGATTTGAATCAACAGGTGTTGCCTCAGGAGATAGACAAATTGTTCTTAGGCTCTAGATATGATCCAGACAAGAAAGCTCTCCTACAATGGGCATTATATCCAAAGGGGAAGAGGCCTATCATTGTGGACATTGAAGAAACATTTGGGCACCTCATGGTTCATCAGGTTGGAAAAACTGACCCTAGGGTCACTGCAAAACTCAACTTGGATGTTGCTAGATTGAACCTGGACCAGACAGAGTTTTTGGTCAGAGAGAACGTCACATATAAGGGGTTATATGAAAAATCTAAAGAGGAGAATCAAAAGTTGCAGGCAAAAGTATTGCAACTAGAGACAGGGACTCCTATCAGTGAATACACCTCATACCCCGTGGGACGTAGCTTGGACGATGTCTCTGATGCTCTGTACTGGAAGTATCAAGCAGAGAAGGCCAATAAACACACAGAAGGTATCCAACAAAGGATGGACAAACTGGTCAATGACATCATAGGACATTGGTTTAACACCATGCTCTTACAGGTTGAACCATATTGGAAAGTATATAATGGAACGATAAAAGCGTTAACAGAGCATGAGAGGTTAGAAGCACGATTGCATGAAGTACTGAATAATGTCGATGCCTTGACGCCAGAGGAAAAAGCTGAGGGGACTGCGTATATGGAGAATCATGTCAAACTTGAGGATACGCTGAGGAGAGACCTGAAGGAATTGGATGATGAGAAACCTGTTGGAATGCCCTCTGTTTACAAAGAAGGAGAAGTGATATCCCTGGAGGATTTGTGAAAAGAGCTCACCAGCGTCAAGGATTGGGCCTTGTCAGAGATAGATCAAAGTAAGGATATGGCCCCTACTGTCAACCAGATAATATTCAAGTATCTGTCACTGGGAGATGAATTGAAGAAACAGACTCCTCGAATCAAAACCTTCAAAGACGATGATTACATTCATCATTTGGGACTCCTAAATCTCTTTTTGCTTAAGTTTAGAAATACTCAAATTAACGATTAATATTTTGAAAGGTCGTGTCTCTTCATGAAAGGCCTTCATCCTCATATATATATGAGAATGATTTTTGTAATGTAAGGGGATAGTGATTAGATAAGATGAAGATAGCGATAGATGACAGCCTGTAAGTCTTCTGTATACAAACTATAATGGAATACAAATTTTGATCAGCTATTTCTCTGCATATGTGTTGTGGATCATTTCATTTTCTTTTGGCAATTGTCTGTGATATTGTCTGATAAGATAAGGTTATTCATGTTCTTAAGATCAGATCTATGTTTTATATTATAATGTTGCAACAAAAGTTTTGCTTGCGGATTGTGATTGTTCCTTGCAAAGCTTAATTGACTGGTCCCTTAAGGGTAGGGTTAAATTCACTCAATCAGCATATGATATAAGCATTCATTTGGTTCCAAAAGAAATAATAACTGACAGGTTCATAAAGGGATGAATTAAAAAACTGTCTCACAGGTTCGCACCATAAGTCCTAAAGAAAAGTGTAATGACTCTGTAACCCAAACAGCGAAGAAGGCATTGGCTAAATTACAAGTTGCATTCATCATTTCATTCATAATTGATTATTTTAATAAGCAATAGAAGTAATTAAGAAACATAAAGCAAACAGTTATTACAAACAACAATCTTGAACTCATCTGCTATATCTCCATTCAAGGAACTCATGCCATTTCAAGATCAGGATATATCAGATTAGGATAATAAATCTGCTATAAAAAGCACTAGTAATTGGAGACATTCAGTGAATAGGTATACCCGCCTAGGTCCTGCAGAGCCTAAAGTGAGAGAGTTAGCAACCAAACAGGTTCACTCTATATGTTGGCCAAGTCAATTGGAGGGTTTGATCATAGGAGTTGGCATTTCCTTAGAACCTATCCAATCTGTTGATTTGAGACCCAACAGATTGGTGACTCTGCTGGGGAAGAAGAATTAAGACTCTGTTGTGGGAAAGAACTCAGAAAAAATAAATAACACATATCCTCTAGGAAAGAGGTGGCGACTCTGAAATAAGAATATCAATGCATGGAACAAGATCAGTTACAAAAGGACAATCTTTATCCTAATTAGATTTCTCTCAACGAAAGAACAAAAATAAAGAACCCATGAATGATTCCATGACAGAAAGATACAACCAGTATAAACATGAAAGTAGCCAACATTCGCCCTTAAGAGAACAAGATAGAACAACAACTTCAAGCCCGGTGAATGAGGATTTGGTTGCAGCATATAAAGCTCAGAAGGGGCGATGCCAAATTCCCCCTGGTTTTGAAAATCACAAAGCACGGTCCAGACAATACACACCACCTCCATCAGGATCAAGTATGGCAGACCCTGCAGATAGATTTACAGATTTAACTAGACAAATGATGGAGACAGCTGCTGAGATGAGAGATTTAGGAAGGACTCAGGAATGTTTGGAGCTGTGTGCTAAGTTGGGCATAAATGTTGGTGAGGATGACTTTAATAAAGATGTAAACAACTACAAGAAAACATATGCTCAAGGAGTGGGTAAAACAAAGGGTAATGATTTCAAAGCTTATGAGAATCCCTTGTTTGGTAGCAAAAGGGATGATCATGTGCAATCAAGTGCACCACCAGTCCAACAAAGTTCACATACTCATAATCAGTACCCACCCCCTGGTCAATTTTATAACCAACATCCACCCCCTAATCAGTTTCAATATCAACACCAGAATCAATACCCTCTTCCTTATCAAAATCAAATACCCTTATATGGTAATGTGAACCAAAACTTTGGGAATCCTCATGGAGGGCATGGACTAATAAATATGGAGCAAATGAGGCAGTTTGATTTTTCAGGAATGATAGTGTACCCATATCCTATCCCAAATGAAATCGAGACAGCGATACCAAGGTTCACAGGAAGTAATGCAGTTTCAGGTGAGGCTCATTGTAAAGCCTTTGATGCAGTAATTGAGGATTTTGGGTTACCATATGAAGATGTCAAGATCAGGTTGTTTATGCAATCATTAGTAGAAGATGCAAGAGATTGGTTTAGGACGTTGCCTGACGCATCCATTAGAGATCTTGCAGGATTCAAAGATTTGTTCCTTGAGCAGTATGGAGACCATAACAGCCCTGAGTTTGCTTTGCACGAAATCATTAGTATAAAGAAGGAGCAAAATGAATCATTGATAGATTTTAACAAAAGATTTAACAGGGTTTTAAACAAAATCCCCAATAGGATGAAACCAGTACCTGAGGTGAGCATTCTGTATTATATCAATGCTTATGACAGTAAAACAAACTATGAGTTGAGAACCAGAAATCCTAGAGACCTTCGGGATGTTATGAAAGATGCCATTGTTATAGAAAACAACAAAAAGGCTGCTGGTAAAGTGGGAAAGAGAGAGGATGCAAGGTTATACAATCCTAGAGCACCCAAGGCTAATAGAGATGAAGATAAGCTTGACAAAGTTTTAAATGCCCTGAAAGATTTATCTGTAAGAGTAAACAAAATAGAGAAGCAGCAATACTACCGTCCTGAGAGACCTAGACTACATGACATGCCTTATAACACCACATGGAAGGATGGAAAACCAGTAGACAGGAACCACAGAGATAATCAACAAATTCCAGATCCTTTAAAAAGAACAGTAAATTATACTCAAGACGATGACATGTGGTGTTATGCTTGCAATATGCCACACGCTTCTTCTTTGTGTGCAGTAGCAAAAGGATTGCAAGAGGAGGAGGATAGCTATGAAGAACATGTGGATGATTCAACTGTTAATATGATATCATTTAGTCAGGAAGGAAGGTCAGATTCCATGAATATTGATCAATGCTCTATCTTACCTGTGACCACCAGCAAAAATGAAAGTGTTAAGCTCAGAATCCCTACTGAAGAAGAGAAAAGAAGAATTACAGCTTATGTCGTTGCACAAGCAAAAAGGACTTATGATTTAAGGAATAGGGTGGTGAATCCAGATCAAGGTAAACCTACTAGTCTTTTTATGAAAGAAACTGATGAGACACTCAAGCGAATAAACAAAGGAGCTATGACTAAGGAGGTTGTACCAAAGAATAATAAGAAGGGTCCTAATGTTCAAAAGGAAGAAACAGTAAAACTCCCTTCATCACAACACTCTACCTCATTTGATATCTCAACTGCATTAACACAATTAAAAGTTTCTGTTCCATTGATGGAAATAATGAGGTTTCCTGAGTATAGAGAAAAAACTTTGGAGATGATTTCAGGTGTCCAAGAAGAAAAGATTAATGAACAAAAACAAGAGGTCCCAACAGGTGACAACAATGAACAAATGGCTCCAATTATATACTTAGGGTCCACTATAACTAAAAACCCAACACAAGTAGACCCATTTTATCTCACTTTGGTGATAAACAACAAAAGGGTGAAGAATTGTATGATCGATTCAGGAGCAGCCATAAATGTCATGCCTATTGGGGTGATGAAAGAACTAGGATTGGAAGTTGATACTACCTTTGGGAAATGCTATGCCATGGACAATAGATCAGTCCCAGTGGTTGGTATCATGAAGGATGTAGAGTTCAGATTAGCAGCCTGTCCAGAAGCATCATATAAAATAGATATCACAGTGGTAGATGTTCCTCCAAATTATGGAATGTTGTTGTCTAGACAATGGTCGAATATGATTGGTGGATATGTGCAGCTGGATTTGTCATATGCTACGATTCCAATAAATGGACAGGAAATAAAAATTGACAGGGAACCTTGGTCCACATATATCATAGAAGACATGGAAGAAACAGTGAACCAAGTATGTTTTTTACAAACTGACATGGACAACTTCCAGGTACAGTTAACAAGACCTAAAATTAAAGAGTGGGTCCCCATTGAGTCATGTCTAACTAAATAGGATGGTCAGATATGGAAAATGTTCTTTGATGGGTCTTGTAGCAAAGAAGGGAGTGGGGCTGGAATCCTTTTTATCTCACCCATAGGGGAAACTTACAAATATTCTTTCAAGTTGTTATTTGAATGTACAAATAACATTGCTGAATATGAAGCTCTACTCACTGGTCTTAACATAGCAGTCAAACATGGGATCAAATTGCTAAGTGTCTTTGGTGATTCAGAATTAATAGTCTCACAAGTAAAGGAAAGATATGCCTCAAAACACTTAAGACTGAAACAATACAGGAATGCTGTGTGGGATACCATGGAGCTTTTTGATGCTTTTCAGATAACCTGGATAGATAGGTCAAAAACCATCATGGCAGATTTTTTAGCAAATATTGCATTAAAAAGCAATGATATAACGCTAACTAGGATATCTGAAGTAGAAATAAAAGTAAGACCATCTATTCCTGACAACTTGTATAATTGGCAAGTGTTTCAAGATGATG
The DNA here is from genome assembly GCF_030272615.1 of Cryptomeria japonica. NCBI lineage: Eukaryota > Viridiplantae > Streptophyta > Pinopsida > Cupressales > Cupressaceae > Cryptomeria > Cryptomeria japonica. Next base: position 465,621,207 of record NC_081411.1, on the reverse strand, counting down.
CAGATCTGTTGATTTTCTTACAGTGTGTTGATCATTACCAGACTCAAGCTATAAATTTTAATAACTGACAGGTTCATAAAGGGATGAATTAAAAAACTATCTCACAGGTTCGCACCATAAGTCCTAAAGAAAAGTGTAATGACTCTGTAACCCAAACAGCGAAGAAGGCACTGGCTAAATTACAAGTTGCATTCATCATTTCATTCATAATTGATTATTTTAATAAGCAATAGAAGTAATTAAGAAACATAAAGCAAACAGTTATTACAAACAACAATCTTGAACTCATCTGCTATATCTCCATTCAAGGAACTCATGCCATTTCAAGATCAGGATATATCAGATTAGGATAATAAATCTACTATAAAAAGCACTGGTAATTGGAGACATTCAGTGAATAGGTATACCCGCCTAGGTCCTGCAGAGCCTAAAGTGAGAGAGTTAGCAACCAAATAGGTTCACTCTATATGTTGGCCAAGTCAATTGGAGGGTTTGATCATAGGAGTTGGCATTTCCTTAGAACCTATCCAATCTGTTGATTTGAGACCCAACACAGGGCAATCAAGATATGGCCTCCATGTGAACTCTCTCAATCTATCTAGCTCATGTCGCCAATATAATATGTATCTGAAAGGACCCTGTCTCAGTGCTCCCCTATAGCAGTACACATATGGTCAGTGTGGTAATACCTGTCTCTCTGCAATCGGTCGACATATGGCTATGTGCTCAAATGCCCATACCTGTAACAGTGTGACTCCACAGCTCAAAGTCTGCACTCCCTGATATGCTATCTGATGCAACTGAAAATATAGCATAGCAAGCACACATGGTCCCCATGTGTACACCGTCCCCTCTGTCACCATCCACTCTAGCACTCTTCCCCATCCAATAGGGAATCCATGTCCTCATCTGTCCCCTACTAATAGGCATGCTATAACCATGGCTATCACCACATATCGCTGATCATACTCTGATGCCATGGTCTCCCAACCAATCTCCCTCTCTACGATATCTAGGTCCTCTATGTCGCACTCAAATAATCTGCACAAAGTGTCTCTCCCTATCATTGGGTCATACTCTATCATCTCCCCATGAATCGGAATGCGGAGGATATGCCATGCATCCTCTAGTGTCACCCTCACCTCTCCAGTCGCCAGATGGAAAGAGGAAGTATCTGAATGCCATCGCTCTGCCAATGCGGTAAGCAGTCCCGTGTTTGCCCTAATCTCGGGCATGAATGCGATATAGTATAATCCAAGTCCTGCTAATGTATCTCTATCCGTGCTCCTGAGTCTATGTCGTAACATGAAGCAGTCAGGTCGGTTCTCCTGTGTAATCAGTGGATACTGTCAACTCTGCACCATAATTGGGGCACACTTTGTCAATTTTAGGGTTTTCTCCTATGGGTTGCATTTCCTTGTTTCATCCACAAATCAGGGTGTTTCTAATCTATTTTGACCTATCCTACTCTTATCCCCCTTTTCGGGATCGTTCGCATGCTGTTTTTGGTCAAATTAGGATTCCTAGTGTACAACTGCGCCTGTGTACCCTGTTCTGCACCTATGTAGCATCAACTTGCGCCTGTGTACCCTACACAAGTGCAGAACATCCTACACAAGCTCAAGATGCCCCCACATAGGTGCAAAAGTCCTTTTATCCATTCCCTGTGGGCCCCGCAATGTCCCGCAAGCAAGCCAAATTCATGAAATTGACAATATGGGTTTTTGAGATACATATCGCTGCTCCCGCGTTGTCCGGTCGTCTATAGGTGCGTGCACATTCCCCTAGGTGATCTGCCATTGGAATTTTCACCATCTCTTTGCAAGCATCCTTTTCCAGAGCAACAAATCCTCCTCTTTGGCTAGTGCAAATGAGCTCTTTTCACTCTCTTTGTCTCATTTATAGATCTTTGTCAGTGCATAGATGGACGTGCACTCTCTCTTTCTTATGCTGGTCATGGTCTTTTGCACCTTCAATTGCTTGTCCTTTGTGTATCTGACCCCCGATTGTCAGTCTGTTTGCTCCTATCATTTTCTATCATTCTTATCGATCAATTAGCCTCTTTTCTAGATGTTTCCGGCCAATTCCTCAAGGGGGCATGCATATGTCATTGTCAGCGTCTGGGGCATTTTCATTATTGTTCTTTGAAACAATGCTTAAAATCGCATTGTCTCAAAGAGGGGCAAAATGTAGACATCTAAAATTGGTCAACGCTTAGGGAGTCATACTTTAACATTTGCACATTGCCTTATTTTAGGGTTTTTGCATCGCATTAACATTTCTCCTATGTTGCACACTTGGTCTTTATCATTTGCAAGCATCGAGTCCTTCTGCATTCTTCATTTGTCTCGCTTTCAAATTTGGTCTTGTCAATAACAATCTTCAGTCATGATTTTGGTCGATCTTATCCTGTCGCATCAATGTGCGTGTTCATTTGTCATCATTTTGGACATCGTCAATCCTAATTAGGGTTTTGTCCTCTTTTCAATCTTGTCATCTTGCGATCGATTTATCATCGATCGTTGTCATTTTCAATCTTGTCATTTGGTGATCGATTTGTCATCGATCATTGTCATTTTCAATCTCATCATTTTGTGATCGATTTGTCATCGATCGTTGTCATTTTCAATCTTGTCATTTTGTGATCAATTTGTCATCGATCGTCGTCCTTCTCAATCATGTCAATTTGGATCAATTAGTCATTGTTCCTTGTCAATTGACGCATTTATCAATCAAATCATTTATCAGCATTGGTCTTTTATCAAGTCAGAATCATGATCAAATCGATCCTACATCAAGACCTAATTGTCGTCCTTGCATTTCTAATTCATCTTCTAGGGTTTTTATGATTTGTTCATTTAACCTTGTTGGTCATTTTCCCTCTAGGTTAAATAATTTATTTATTTATCCTAAGTCTTCTTGTCACAATTAAATGTTTATTTAATTGGCTAACTAATTTCTCCTCTCTTTGTGAATTAATTAATGAATGAAAAATTATTAATTAATTTACCTAATTTTTTCCAATTTACTAATTTCTCCTAATTCCTAATTTTCTAATTTTCATTAATTTTCTAATTTCCTAATTTCTAATTCATCTAATTTTCTATTTTCTCTAATATTTCTCCTAATTTCATGGGAATGACATAGCAAATTTGTCATCATTTGTCATAATTTGTCAATCAATCAATTTTGCATAGCAACCTTGTCAATTTGTCATAATTTGTCAATCAATCAATCTCACATAGAAAGTGTCAATTTGTCATAATTTGTCATATTTGTCATTCTTGATTTGAAATTTCCTTTCAAATCTCTTCATGCTAATCTTGTCATCTCTCCAATTTGTCTATAAATTGGATGAATTTCTTCAATCAAAGATCCCAATTGATCACATTTTTGAATCCCCGAATCAATCACGCTTCTAGTATTCTTGCGCTACCATCTTGTCAATCTTGCTTTCACATTGTGCTTATGCACTTGAAGGTGAGATCCACAAAACAAAGCAATTTGAAAGAGAAAGAAGGACAATGGAGAATCATGGAGGAGACATCCATATTTGTGATGGTTTGCATTTGAATTGAATGTTTTATTTCCATATCTCTATTGAATGTTTGTAGGTTTTGTTATCATTGCAATCTGGTTTTGTGATTGAGCTAGGCTAATATCTAATTGCTTTGATGATTTCCACATTCCTATCTACAGTTACATTAGATTATTAGTGATTATTTATAATACTTGAATTAGATTATTAGTAATTATTTATATTGCTTGATTAAGAAATTATGTACATATTTTTTGTAGTTTTAAACTCAAGACTTTTTCTTGATTAAGAATAACGCACTAGTCATAATTGCATTATTCATATTTATTAGTGATTATTTATATTACTTGATTTAGAAAGTATATTTTGATTTTTCATTGACATCCCCTTAAGACATCCTCTTCAAACATCCCCTTAAGACATCCACATAAGAAAATTTAGGTATAGTCCTAAGATGTAGTCTTAAATAATGTTAAACTCTAGATTAATATCAAACTTAGCTCTTAGTTCAATACTACTTGTGAAGAAAAGCAAGCATCCCATACTACTTGTGGTCATCACTATTAAAGTAAGTGTTACAACAAATACAATATGTAATATTATTAATAATATTAATAATATTTCCACAACCTACTAAAATGATCCATAAACCTATAAATTAGGTCCCATGGTTCTTGAGGTTAAGTTACAAGCACACAAACTTAACACATTAAATCCCCATGATTTTTCCTTTACTCAAACACAAATGCATAAAATAATACTAATTCTTAAAGATATCAAGGTCTATACACTTTACTCAATTTCTATTTAGAGACTAACTATTTACTAGATAAATATTATCTCATAGTGGTCATATTAAATAATATCCTACTTATGAGTGCTTATTTTTTTATAATACCAACCATAAAACCTAGTATATATATGTTAGGTCTGACTTGGAAAGCTAATGTATTGAGAGGGGAGGGGTGAATCAGTACTTCAAAACTTTTCTTGAAAAACAATTTTACTGATAAACACAAACTGAGTATTGCTGATCTCATAAATATATAATACTAAAACATAATCATAGAAATGACATCCATCAAAATTTCACTCCATAACGCAAAGAGTTTTGGTCACGCAGAAACTCTTGGTTAGAGAGAAAAACTGCGGTGGGGATGGCACCCACAACTTCACTACTGTAGTAATCAAGATTGCTCGGTAAGAGCTACATGTTTAGCTATTTCTGATAGCTTACCCTGTTAGGAGTATAAAGATCTTTAGATCTACCTTGCTAAAGGATTTTACAAAAAATTCTACAAAATGTTGTACCTGGTTAAAGGCTTTACAATTTATAGACTTTATTAGAGTCTTTTAGCCTATTAAAGGTTTCTAACACAACTTAATAATTCAATCAAAATCTTTACAAAATATCTGCAACTTCACATCTCAAATGTTATAGAAGATTCTATGTGCTCAATATAAAATTACCTTGCTCATAGAATTCCTTGGTAATTGATAAATAAACTCGGTAACCACTTCCATATACTCTGTCTGTAATGCCCCGCCAGGAACCCTAAAGGAAAGCAACATATATATGACACATCGCCTAGATAAAGTAAGATGTCAGTACAAGCAATAATCCATGAAATACTAGAAATCACCAATACTGAAATACTGAAAATAACTCATGCATCCAATATCCAGATAAACATGAAATAATATCAAATACGTCTGCAAAATGTCGAGCAATAAAGTGTCAACTGAATAGTAAACTGCAACACAAAGTCAGTCTAATAAGTCTGATCGAAAAGGGGTACTACATTCTCCCCCACAAAACTAGGCTTACTCCTAGAAGCCTGAAACAGATAAGAATAGAGCTCTCTCATCTTCGCTGCATCCTCCCATGTCGCCGAGGTCTCATCATTTGGGTCCCATAGGACCCTCACCTGGTCGATGGTGCATCCCCTGAGGGTCAAATCCCGACGCTGAAGAATGCGCACGGGCTCCATGGAAAGTTGCCCGTCCTCGACCTGCAAAGCGTTCCAATCAAGAACATGAGTCACATCTGGGTGATAAGGTCGAAGAACTGAAACATGAAAGACATCGTGGATGCGGGATAGACTCGGTGGCAAGGCAAGACGGTAGGCAACAGGTCCTATCCTCTCAAGGATCTCAAACGGGCCAACAAAATGAGGTGCCAACTTAGAGCCCTTTCCATAACGGATCGGACTCTTTCGCGGATGCACTCTCAAGAAAACACGATCGCCAACAGAAAACTGATGATCTACCCTGTGAGCATCTGCATACTTCTTCTGCCTATCCTGTGCAGCTACCAAATGCTCACGAATCCGCTCTACCTGCTGCTCCATCTCTCGAAGGATATCCGGGCCTATAAGCACCCTGTCCTCTAATCGATCCCAACTCAACGGAGTACGGAAAGGACGACCATACAATGCCTGAAAGGGAGACATACCTATGGAGCTATGATATCCGTTGTTATAAGAAAACTCCACAAGATAAATATAATCCTCCCAACGCGACTGCTGGTCCATAACATACATGTGAAGCATGTCCTCTAAAACCTGATTCACATGCTCAGTCTAACCATATGTCTCTGGGTGATAAGCTGAACTGAAGTTCAACTGAGTTCCCAAAGCATGCTGAAGTGAGGTCCACAATGCTAAGGTAAAGACTGGATCTCTATCAGAGATTATCCACCTCGGAATCCCATGCAATCTCACCACATCTTCCAAGAAGACACGAGCCACCACTGTTGCTGTATAGGAAGCTCGGATAGGAACAAAATGAGCAACCTTCATCAACCTGTCAACAATGACCATGATGGCATCATGACAACATGAAGAAACAGGCAACCCAACAATGAAATCCATGGAAATGATGTCCCATTTCCAATCCGGTACTAAATTAGGCTGTAAAAGCCCTGCTGGGTGCTGATGCTCCGCCTTCACTCGCTGACATTCCAAACACTTCGACACAAAATCGGCAATGTCACATTTCATACCAGCCCAATGATAAATCTGTCTAAGATTTGCATGCATCTTCTTGACACCTGGATGTGCCGAATAAGGTGCACGATGGGCCTCAGTCATGATCAAAGTGCGAAGACCCTCCAAAGGAGGTACATAGATCTGACCAAGATGACGTAGAATGCCATCCACCTCAAGACTATACCCAACGAATCTACCCTCTAAGGGCCTTCCGGACTCCAACACGGCTCTAACATCCTGATACCAAGAGTCTTGAGGAAGAACTCCAAGAATTCTCTATCTCAAGTCCACTCCAAGGGACAATGCTGAAACTTCATGCCGCCTACGACTCAAGGCATCAGGCACTACATTCTCCTTCCCCTGAATATATCGAACCTCAAAATCATACTCACAGAGGAATTCCATCCACCTTCGCTGTTGCGCATTCAAGTTCGGCTGCGTGAAGATATATTGCAAACTGCGGTGATCACTATGTAGCTCAAACCGATTCCCTAACAGAAAGTGACGCCACCTAACCAACGCATGCACTACAGCTGCCAACTCCAAATCATGAACTGGATAGTTCAACTCGTGGTCTTTGAGTTTGCGAGACTCATAGGCAACCACACGTCCATCCTGCATAAGCACCGCACCTATACCTTCTAAAGAGGCATCTGTGCATACCATAAACTCTCTGGATGGATCAGGGACTGCCAAAATCGGAGCACTGACAAGGAGTTCCTTCAAGGCACGAAATGCTGACTCACACTGCTCTGACCAAACAAACTTCTTCCCTTTCCTCTGAAGAGAAGTAATCGGGTGACCTATATGGGAAAAATCCTTAACAAAGCGACGGTAATATCCAGCCAAACCCATAAAGCTCTGAACCTCTGAAACATTGGTCGGTGCTGGCCAATCCACTATGGCTTGGAGCTTTGAAGGATCCATAGATACACCCTCTCCTGAAACCACATGACCAAGATATTTCACCTCAGTCTGGAAGAAATCACACTTCGCTAAATTGGCATAAAGTTGATTCTCCCTCAAACACTGCAAAACTAGATGCAGGTGACCCTCATGCTCTTCCATAGATCTAGAATAAATCAATATATCATCCAAGAACACAAGGACAAAATGATCTAGGTATGCACGAAAAACCCCATTCATGAGGCACATGAAAACTGAAGGCGCGTTTGTCAACCCAAATGGTACTACTGTGAACTCATAGTGACCATAACGAGTGCAAAACACTGTCTTATGAATGTCTGCATCATGAATGCGCAACTGATGGTACCCAGATTTCAAATCAATCTTAGAGAACACCATGGCTCCCTTCACCTGATTGAAAAGATCATCAATACGAGGCAATGGATATCGATTCCGGATGGTTACCTTATTCAGCTGTCGGTAATCAATGCATAACCAAAGAGAACCATCTTTCTTCTTTACGAAGATAATAGGCGCACCCCAAGGAGAGACACTAGGATGAATGAATCCCTTGGTCAACAATTCCTCCATTTGCAACTTCAACTCACTCAACTCCTGAGTAGTCATCCGATATGGAGCTCTCGAAATAGGTTCTACACCAGGAACCAAGTCAATGCGGAAATCTATGTCTCGCTTCGGAGGCATACCAGGAATCTCCAATGGAAACACATCAGCAAACTCTCAAAGAATAGGGTGCCTATCAAGAGCGATTTCTTGACTCTCTCCCTCATCCAAATACTCAAGAGTTACTGCAAAAAGTTGACATCCTCTACGCATACACCGCTTAAGTTGTATAGCGGAAATCATACGTAAGGATATCGATCTCTGAACTCCAATGATCCCCACTTTCCTGCCATGGTCATCTAAACACTCTACTATCTTCTGACGACAGTCCACATGAGCACTGTGAGATGATAACCAATCCATCCCCAACACTACTCCATAGGAACCCTAAAGGAAAGCAACATATATATGACACATCGCCTAGATAAAGTAAGATGTCAGCACAAGCAATAATCTTCTAGTATTTCATGGATTATTGCTTGTACTGACATCTTACTTTATCTAGGCGATGTGTCATATATATGTTGCTTTCCTTTAGGGTTCCTGGCGGGGCATTACACTGTCCCTTAAACTATTCTCTGAAACCTTCTCGGTAACCTCTGAATATCTCTGTCAATCTTATTTCTTCACTATATCATCACTTCATATCTTCTCTCTTGATTGTCATGTCATATATCAAATACTCAAATCATTATGTTTATATAGATCTCTGAGATGGTGATTTGTTCATGCTTCGATCATACAAACATGTTTTATTGAATGAATAAACATAGAAATTATTTCATTGGGCATTCTTCCTCAAAATCATACAAAATATTTAAATGCAATTTCCTATGTAATAACGGTTTTATCTTCTCGAATCTTGTAACATGTTTCACATGTGTGTCCAGGTTCATTGAATCTGGTAACACATTTCCACTTGGTTCAGATTAACTCGGTATACCTTCTTTTCTTCTTGGTAGACATATTAACTCAGTTCATAGCTCAGTGTATATCATCTCGGTGACTTGTCTCTATTCTGTAACCGACACCGGTAGCCTTGGTATTTACTGATTGGACTTTTCAGTAGTATAAACCAACTAGTGTATATAGGATGACTTTGGGCATAAAACTAATGACAACTTAGTAAATAGCAACAATCTCCCCTTTTGACATTAGTTTGGTATGTTTGACGAAACTCCTTTCAAAGTCATAACACAAAATATATATACTTGCAAAATAAACTGAAATGTTAGTATATACATTGTTCAAATACACACTCCCCTTATCAATATTTTGTACATAACTTGATGTTCCATGCTCTGTATTCCATGTTCTTGATGTTCCATGCTCCCCCTATCAATTTAAACTATAAACTCAGTATATATGATTAACTTTGTACACTCAGATACTTTGTATACTCGGTACACTCCCCCTTTTTGAAAAACATCAAAACTAGTTACCATTTGGTGGGAGCAACTGATCAAAAATATATTTATACTTTGTACGAGCTTCTGTAAGAGCAAGCATTGGTAAGTGCATCCTTGACACTTTCCAGTATTGTATTTTGAGCTGTAATATCAGCGGACAGTGTGATCAAACCATCTAAAGTGCTTCCCTCCACTTGAGTTGACAATTGGGTAGCTCGATTGATCTGCTCTTGAACTGATGACAAATGGGGAATAAATATTGTTTGAAGAGTCATGATATCCATCCTTATTTTATGCTCTTCATTCCGACGTTCTAACTATTGAGCCATAAGGGTTTGTAGCCTTGTATAAAAATTCTGAAGAGAATCTGGCTCAGTAGTCAGTTTATTTGAGAGATCGGTAATCTCTTTTTCAATGACTTCTGTCTTATTCTTGATATCTTTGATGAAGAATGAGAATGTACATAACTTCTGGAATAAATAAATAATATGCTTGAGTTGAAGAGACAACTCATCAATGAATTCAATAAGCTTTATTTTACCTATAGCAATTGTTTTCTGCACTTCTTCAATCATCTTGGGTGTTAGCTCTTTATCTTTCAATTTGCTAAGGTATTCTGATGCTTCTACTCCTAATTCCTCCAATTGAGTGAGTAGTTCATCCAGTTGCACATGGATGGCAACATTTTTAATGATGGTAGCTTCAGGTATCATGTATGTCAATAATGTTTTGACCTTCTGAAGTACTCGGTTCTTCTTATGAATAGCTAATTGTCTTTCCTACTCTGCTTTGGCTTTAAAAAGCTCATTGAATTCTATCAGTGCTTTCCCTTTCAATTTTGTAATGTCAAAATTTGGTAACACAATAGGCTTTGACATATCTATCTTAAAACTGTGTCTTTTTGCTTTCTTCTCCTTTGATGATGATGCCTTCTTTGGTTGAATGGGTACAATGGCTTTTGAGGCTTGTCCTTCCTCAGTATGTTGCTTGGTAGAGGCAACACTTTTGTCAGTTTCTGAAGCCTCTGTTGTATCCTTCGGTGTTTCCTTGCTTGGAGTTTTAGTGGAAATTGTCTCGGTGCTTGATGGTACTTGGGAAGTTTGCTCGTCGGTGGCCTGAGAGGTAGATTCATCTAGTTTATCCTTTTGACCCTCTGTACCTTGATCTGTGTCCTGAAGTTTCTCAGCTAAAAATTGTTGGGTGATCGGAGGATAGGAATTAATCTATTCCACAACTGATTCACTTGATATTAGTTTGGCATAGGAGCTTCCTTCTATCATTTCTCCTTCCTATGCTTCAGTGTCTATAATATCCTCATCTGACTAAATAGTGGAAGCAGGATCTTGCTTGGTGATGTCAACTATTTCTACTTCACCTTTTGGTTCTTCAGCCCGAATCCTGAATATTTTCTTCCATTTTCCTTCAGTTTCTTTTTCAACTTCAAGAAGTAGGCCACTCATCATTTTCAAGGCCCTTTGTTTTACTTGAAAATTTGTCTGGTAGTTTTTCAAATGATCTCTTATGTCATCTATCGACATATCTAGAAAGAGATGAACCAAAACTCTTTCTCTTATTTACTTCTCTGAGTCCATAGCATATTTCCATCTATTATCAATATGTGAGTATAATACTTCTAGAAGAAAACCAGCCACTTCCAATGGAACTACTCGAAACTTGAGAAGTACACAAATTATTGTCTCTTCTATTTGCCTCTTCTCTTCATCTGTTCTTGTATCATATTTTACATATCTAAACGACCCAAATCCACCATATTCCTTTAATTTTGCACAAAAATTGTCAACACTATGTACATCTTCCTTTGTGCTTTTTACAACCTGAAATTTTCCACCATATAAATTTAATTTTGCACAAAAAATGTCAACACTATGTACATCTTCCTTTGTGCTTTTTACAGCCTGAAATTTATTTACATCTTCTAACTCTGTGTCACTTTCCTCTTTATCCAAAATTAGTCTTCTGGTCTTCTTTCTATAATTTTTTGTAACCTTAGGTGTTTCTACATTCTTCTACTTCTTACCGGGTGATGCAACAGATGATCTAGTGTTCGTTCGCTTTGCTGGCATGGTCGGTGACACCTTGGTTGTATCCTGTTTCTTTCTTTTCAAAACTTTTCCCTTTGGCAACTCAGTGCTCAATGTAATTGTTGCTTCTTGAGCTTTAGATTCTTCCTTGATCAAAAGTTGATCACTCTTCCTTCTTGCTGTCTTAGTAGGTGTGGAGGTAGAACCTTCTCCAAACTTCTTAGTTAAATCCTTGATCATTCTAGTGGCTTTTCTGGTAGCCTTTGGTACTAAAATGCTCATTTTTACTTTTTCTTTCACCTCTTCATAGGTGCCATATCTGATCTCAGTGGCATGCCTTGGAAGTGCTAAAAAGGCATCTATTTGTTGTTGAGCAATGTCAAAGTCTATCTCATAACCTATAGGTGGTAATGATTGAGTCTTGGGTTCTACTGCATTGATATAACAGTAGTTGGTATCCACTTCAAAACATATAGTATCCTTGTACTTTTCCACTAGCTAAGGTGGAATCCTGTACTTGCTATGCATCTTTTCCTGGAATCTGTTGAAGTAATTATCCATTATCATATTGAAATTATCACCTAGCTGATTGATGAAATCATTTATTTGATGGGTGATAGGTTGGTGTAATTCCTAAACAATGTTACCGACTGATGGAAAGAATTTCTAAAAATAGAAGAACATACACACTAAGAGTGACCCAAACTTTAGTGTGTTTGCAGTATTATTCTTCTTCAGTTTCCTTATTGTATTGAGATTTTCAAAAAGATTCTTCAATAACACTTCACATAAATCAATTTGCATACCCTTTTTAATAATTTTATAAGCCAAATCTACAGCTGCACACGGTACACTATTTTCTCTTGTAGACTAGAAGAAACAATAACCAATAACTCTAATAGCAAAATTTAGTTCTGCATCAATCACATTGTTCAACTTAAGACCTCTACTATTAGACTCAACCCCTGTTAATGTTATCAATTCGTTCTGTGAAATCATCTTCTGTGCTCGAGCATGGTCAAATATAGGGTATCTGGTTATCATGTGAATAGTCTCCTTGGTGATCTTGAAAGGTTGATCCTCTAACCACATAAAATCATCATGCACACGGATCAAGACAAATTTGACCCATTGGGGTTTGAAGACTCGAGGATAGGTTAGGGCTTCGGTCAATCCCTTAACTTTGATATGCTCAAACTTGTTGTCTAGGTTTCCATCGGTGCACATTTTGTCATACATATCCTTGATATCAGTATGACCTAGCTCTTGAACTTGACACTTGGTATAAAATCTAACATCTTCGATCAACAGAACCCTATCCAGAATAAGAGAGAATGCAATTTTCTCATCGGGTTCGGATGCCACTTTGGGAGGTAAGGTGTATTTCAGTGTAGGCTTCTAAATGCTCTCTACTACAACAAGTTTCTGTACCTTGGGAGCCATTTCAAACTTGAAATTCTACTTATGAAATAGCTTAGGGTTTCAAATAACCAGAAAATGCTTCCAACTTAGTAAATACTTAGCAAATATTCACAACTTGACTTTGATCGGTTAACTGCTAAAAATGTGGTTTAGATTATGCTAAATACCTTGAATTCGCTCTTGGAAATGTTTGATCGCCTTTTGATTTGCTTTGCTCTGCACTTTGAAAACTAGTAAGTGAAAAGTGACCGCGTAAAATACTTTAAGTACCTCTTTTTGACCTTATCGGGTTTCATGCATTTAGGTAAAATAGGCATTAAATGCACTCAGTTCCACTATACCGACTATCTATCTTATTATCTTTTACCGACTAGAAAGGTTTAAAACTTTTGCCGACTTCTCTGGTAATTCAAAAGACTAGATAATATTTCAAACTTGCTATTGCATCTTAGCTATGCAGATTTTGGAATTATGTACATGATTATATAGGAACTGTTAAGATTTTACCTTGTGAGAATGCAGTTCCTCCATACCTTTATTGATTAACTCAAAGTAGATGCACCTAACTCGGTAGGTAAGGTGCTTCCTTCATTAGTTGACACATTTTCCTTCTTTTTCCAAATTTTTTGTAATTTGCTTCTTATCTCCTCAGTATCTCCTCTTGGTTGATCTCTGCAGTCTTTAGCCAAGTGTCCAACTTTGTGACAATGAAAACATGCCATTCTGAGATTTCTCCATGATCTCCTATTGTTCATTCCAAACCTTATCATACAGTTTGCACTTATATGTCTGTATCTTCCACAACATTCACACCATATTCTTGTATTATAATCCCATGGTACTGAAGTATATTGTTGATTGAGATCTATGTGAGTTCAGTAACTTCTAGTGTTTGCTCGGTGTGGAGCCCACATCAAGTTTTTCCGCTTAAACCAACATTTCTCGGTATTGTGTCCATATCTATTGTAATTTTTGCAAAACCCCTGAATTTTGCCTTCTAATAATTGTTAACAGACTTTGTCCTACATTGCTTAGATGTGTGACCATACTTATTGCAATATAACAATAACCATCAAACCTAGTGACATTCGGTTGCTTACCTTTTCTGATCCGGCAAACATTGGCAGTATGTCCTTGTTTTCCATAGTAGTTGCAAATAGCATGTTATCTTTGTTTCCAACTCTCTTTGATGATTCTCCTTTCTCAGTGGTGTTGATCCCTTTCTCGGTAGAGTTGTTTCCTTTGTAACTGAGTCTTGCAGCTTTGTTGGGTGTTCTCATATTTAATTGCTCATCCAATATTCTTGACGATTCATGGCTTTTCCTCAGTGTTTCTTTTGACTTCTTTTCTACTTCTAGTTCATCGGTCAATCTTGATAATTCAAGTTTCAATGCTTGGATCTCATTTTCCTTTAGAGTAGCTTCATGATGTGCATAATCCAATTGATCAGACATATTATGTTGAACTTCAGTCATCCTTGATATTTCATCATTCTTTGCAGACACCATTGCTTCTAGCTGTTGTTTTTCTCCTTCTATATTTCACTTATTATCTTCAACTATTCTCAATGCTTCAAGATTTTCAGTCATCTGTGTGCTGAAATACTCATGTTCCCTTCTCATTCCTTTTAGTTGTTCATTAAGTGCTTTGTTCTTTTCTTTCAATTCTGTAATCATTTCTTTACATTCTTCTGATATGTTGTTCTCAGATGATGTCTCAATTTGTTCCACCAACTCTTGAGAGTCCTGTAAATCATCAGACAACCTTCTTCTGACTTTCAGTGATCTTGGCATTTGCCTCTGCATATCTGCAATCACTTGATTAGCATGATCCAATTCTTCTTGAAGATTCACAATCCTGTGTGATTGTTTATAGCCTTCCATTGATAGGATCTTTCTCTTTAGGCTGTTAGTCCCTTTACCAAGAATTAGACTCTGATACCAATTGTTAGGTCTGACTTGGAAAGCTAATGTACTAAGAGGGGAGGGGTGAATCAATACTTCAAAACTTTTCTTGAAAAACAATTTTACTAATAAACACAAACTGAGTATTGTTGATCTCATAAATATATAATACTGAAACATAATCATAGAAATGACATCCATCAAAATTTCACTCCATAACACAAATATTTTTGGTCACGCAAAAACTCTTGGTTAGAGAGAAAAACTGCGGTGGGGATGGCACCCACAACTTCACTACTACAGTAATCAATATTGCTCGGTTAGAGCTACATGTTTAGCTATTTCTGATAGCTTACCTTGTTAGGAGTATAAATATCTTTAGATCTACCTTGCTAAAGGATTTTACAAACACTTCTACAAAATTTTGTACCTGGTTAAAGGATTTACAATTTATAGACTTTATTAGAGTCTTTTACCCTATTAAAGGTTTCTAACACAACTTAATAATTCAATCAAAATATTTACAAAATATCTGCAACTTCATATCTGAAATGTTATAGAAAACTCTATGTGCTCAATATGAAATTACCTTGCTCATAGCATTCCTTGGTAATTGATAAATAAACTCGGTAACCACTTTTGTATACTTTGTCCCTTGAACTGTTCTCTGAAACCTTCTTGGTAACCTCTGAATATCTTTGTCAATCTTCTTTCTTCACTATATCATCACTTCATATCTTCTCTCTTTATTGTCATGTCATATATCAAATACTCAAATCATTCTATTTATATAGATCTCTAAGATGGTGATTTGTTCATGCTTCGATCATACAAACATGTTTTATTGAACGAATTAACATAGAAATTATTTCATTGGATATTCTTCCTCAAAATCATACAAAATATTTAAATGCAATTTCCTATGTAATAACAGTTTCATCTTCTCGAATCTTGTAACACGTTTCACATGTGTGTCCAGGTTCATTGAATCTGGTAACACATTTCCACTCAGTTCAGATTAACTCGGTATACCTTCTTTGCTGCTCGATAGACATATTAACTCGGTTCATAGCTCGGTGTATATCATCTTGGTGACTTGTCTATCTTCTGTAACTGACACCGATAGCCTTGGTATTTACCGACTGGACTTTTCAGTAGTATAAACCGACTAGTGTATATAGGATGACTTTGGGCATAAAACTATTGACAACTTAGTAAATAGCAACAATATAATTATCTACCAAACATATATAAAGATAAAACACCATACTATATCTTTTAATATTTACTTTTAGTTAATTACATATGTCAAAGAAAGTCAAAACTAAACATGAATTTGGCTACATCTAGATTAGGTAGATCCTTTATACTTATTAAGATTTTATAGTGCACCATCAATTTATAATGGTTGAATTCAACATTATCACTAAATAAAAAAGTTATTAGGTTTCATTAAATCATTTTTACCTATGTCATGTTCATGTTTATTATGCCCTTGAAATAATAGACCTCCTAGCATGTATGGGAGCAAAAATGATTTGCACATATCAATCTAACTGAAATGTAACACATGAAATTTGAACATTGTAACACATAAAATAAACATGTAACTCTGAATTATGAAATTTCTACAAACATGTAACACAACTAAGTAGACAAATTCATTACTAATTTAGTATATATTATGATCCCCTTAAGACATCCTTTTTCGGCTAAATTATGCACTAAATAATAAATTATAAATATTAAGCAAAGGTGTTGATGAATTAGGAGAGTGAGAGTGTGCACCTAATTCAAAGTGAGAGCACATTGTAACACATAAAATAAACATGTACAACATATAAAATGTCTATAAACATGTAACACATGAAATGTCTAGATAAACATGTAGCATGTATGAAATGTCCAGGTATAATGTCTAAAATAAGGCTACAAATGCAATGTTCATAGTTCATGTATAATATCTAAATGTCCACAACATGTATCATAGAAATTGAGTGCATAATAGAAATATAATGTTCACAACATGTCTAATAGAAATGTCCAACACATGTATAATAGAAATGTCAGATATACATAATAAAAGAAGCAAGCATGTATATAACAATAATGAACTATGTCGCACCATGTCCCGATCCCTGATCTGATCTGTCGCTTGCTCTAGGGGCCTACATTGTGTACACAATTTCCATGTTAAAAAAATTATATATATAGTGGATACTGATGAATAGAAAAAAAACTAAGACACATCAATTTAAATATAAATTTACCTATGTATCTTGATGAATAGGATCACCAGGTGCCTGCAAATCTCCATAACTCGCGGCCATCATAATCTCCTGTAATATATATTTAAAATTAAAAAAATATGTCAGTGGTAGTGAATACATAGAAACTTTATATATACAACTAAGTTAAAATAAAAATTTGGTTTCTTACCTTATTCTTCTCCTTGAATGCATGCCTGATGCCAGATATCTCTGAATAGTGTAATAATACAACATCTGGATCAATAAAGTCATCCATAAGAAGAGATAAAAAAACCTTGTCCTAAACTCCTAGAGTTTGTCGTGTAGGATGCACTATAGTCTCGAGAGCTGTAGGAGGTATCGAAATATCCTCCTTCCTGGAACTACCAGGCTCTGAATCTCCTCCACCATTAGTGGTACTAGTTATGGATATCTAAAGTACTCATCCAATGAACTCAGGTAGCTACTGAGTAGTGATCCTGTTGGAACCCTAAATTTTACAATTTTTAGAATTCCAGATTCCAAGACAAGGAACAAGAAAAATTCTAAATATATATATATATATATTGAATAGGTACAAGTAATATGTTTTATATTTGTTGCACAATATGAAACCATAACATAAACACAATAATGGGCATAAAAAATGGATTGTGAAGCACCAAAGGGGTTATTTACATCATTTAAAGACCATTTATCCATTATATACCCATAAAATAGCCTTAAAACACCTCTAATATCCTAAACAACTTGTAAAGTGACAATTAATTACATAAACTAAGGCAATTTCGGGATTTATCAATGTCACTTAGCATAAATCATAATCATCTGAATATATATATATATATATATATATATCATTATCATCAATGCATTGAAATGCCATGCCATGTATGAAACATTATATGCCATCAAGTATACCAAGCCATATAAACTTTGTGTTATGAGAAATCAAGGTAGTATTGATCACCAAATAAAAAACACATATACCTGACCACTGAAACAGGGTATGAAAACCATTCAACCACATATATATGTGTGATGTAAAATGTAAAGAGGGGAAGATAGAGATAGAAGAGGTGGAGGCAATTTTGTACTTTTAAAACTTTTTATCAAAAATAACCAGTTGCATTTTCTTTCTCATATGTGTTGAGAGTTAACATATTTTCAAAAGGTAGTTGCTTGTGATATTATCTAAAGGAGATAAGGTTATTTGTGTTCTTCCAGTGAAATTTTGTGTTTCATATTGTAGATTTGGATCAAAAAATATTTACTTGTGAATTGTAAATGTTCCTTGTATTTCTTCCTTGGATGGTCTCTTAAAGTTAGGGTTACATTCATTCAAGCGGTTTACAATATAGACATTGAAGTAGAGCTCATAAGAAACAATAACTGACAGACTCGCCGAGAGGGGGTGGGTTTAAAAACTATCTCATAAGTTTACACAATAAGTCCTGAAGAAATATAAGACTTTGTAGCCCAAATAAGAGGAAAGGCACTGATCATTTGTAAACAAACCCTTTAACCATACCAATCACCCTTTACTTTTAAGCATTAGGATTAGTAGAGTAGGTATAGTAGGTAATTTAGCCAAAGTATAACATATATACTTTTGTAAGATACATAGATCAATACACACATCTAAAATCAGTCTATTTAAGAAACTTATGCCATTTTGATACTAGGAGATATCAGATTAAGACACTAAATCTGCTATAAAAAGCATTAGTTGAAGGAACAACTAGTGAGTAGGTATACCTGCCTAGGTCCTGCAGAGCCTAAAGTGAGAGAGTTCGTAACCAAATAGGTTCACTCTATAATTTGGCCAAGTCAATTGGAGGGTTTGATCATAGGAGTTGGCATTTCCTTAGAACGTATCCAATCTATTGATTTGAGACCCAATAGATTGGCAACTCTGCTGGGGAAGAATTATTAAGACTTTGTTGTGGGAGAGAACTTGGAAGAAATAAATAACTTATGTCCTCTATGAAAGAGGTGGCGACTTTGTAAAAAGGAAAATTAAATGAAAAAGATCAGTAGCATTTAGTATGTTCCAATATCCATATTTTTATGGAGAAGCATCTTTAGAAAAATATGCACAGTGGCAACCACATCCACAAAGAGGCAAGAATATTCCAAGAAGTTTTAAGCCATTGGATTTCGGTAACATCCCTAAGTATCCATATGAATTTCGTTGTGAGTTGAAGATCTGTATGCCGAGGTTCCATGGAGATGAAAGGGAATCACCAATTGGGCATCTAAAATCATTTTATTGGTTTATTGAGACCTTCAGAATCTACTCAGAAGAAACGATCATGAAATGGTTTGTGCTAACATTGGAGGATGTTGTAGAGCAATCATTCAGCTTGTTACCCCCACAAAGTATCTCATCATGGGAATAAATTGAGTGGTGGTTCATGGAAGAATTCTATGGTGTAATCGAGGACAACACTTCAGTCGCTAGCCCTTCAATTGGTTCTCCATACCAAAATTAGATTCAATTGGATTATGATTGTGGTAATGCAATCTACAACAGAAGAAGAAAGGAAGGTGAATCTATAGAAAAAGTGATTGGTAGAAGAATTAGTGTTCAGTTTTTGGGGCTTGAGGCCACCAAAATAGGTCAATGAATAAAGCACATGGTCTGCTCTACCAGAGATCTGAATTCTTGCTATGCCCACAAGGGGAATACATCCCCAAACAGAGCCACAGTTGGAACCCTAAATTTTGCAATTTTTAGAATTCCAAATTCCAAGACAAGGAACAAGAAAAAATCTAAATATATATATATATATATATATATTGAATAGGTACAAGTAATATGTTTTATATTTGTTGCACAATATGAAACCATAACATAAACACAATAATGAGCATAAAAAATGGACTGTGAAGCACCAAAGGGGGTATTTACATCATTTAAAGACCATTTATCCATTATATACCCATAAAATAGCCTTAAAACACCTCTAATATGCCTAAACAACTTGTAAAGTGACAATTAATTACATAAACTAAGGCAATTTCGGGATTTGGAATTATTTTTATTTAAAAGAGGGGTGTCTTTTCACCCAAAGGGGTATGAAAACCATTCAACCACATATATATGTGTGATGTAAAATGTAAAGAGGGGAAGATAGAGATAGAAGAGGTGGAGGCAATTTTGTACTTTTAAAACTTTTTATCAAAAATAACCAGTTGCATTTTCTTTCTCATATGTGTTGAGAGTTAACATATTTTCAAAAGGCAGTTGCTTGTGATATTATCTAAAGGAGATAAGGTTATTTGTGTTCTTCCAGTGAAATTCTGTGTTTCATATTGTAGATTTGGATCAAAAAATATTTACTTGTGAATTGTAATTATTCCCTGTATTTCTTCCTTGGATGGTCTCTTAAAGTTAGGGTTAAATTCATTCAAGTGGTTTACAATATAGACATTGAAGTAGAGCTCATAAGAAACCGTAACTGATAGACTCGCCAAGAGGGGGTGGGTTTAAAAACTGTCTCATAAGTTTACACAATAAGTCCTGAAGAAATATAAGACTCTATAGCCCAAATAAGAGGAAAGGCACTGATCATTTGTAAACAAACCCTTTAACCGTACCAATCACCCTTTACTTTTAAGCATTAGGATTAGTAGAGTAGGTATAGTAGGTAATTTAGCCAAATTATAACATATATACTTTTGTAAGATACATAGATCAATACACACATCTGAAATCAGTCTGTTTAAGAAACTTATATCATTCTAAGACTAGGAGATATCAGATTAAGACACTAAATTTGTTATAAAAAGCACTAGTTGAAGGAACAACTAGTGAGTAGGTATACCCGCCTAGGTCCTGCAGAGCCTAAAGTGAGAGAGTTAGTAACCAAATAGGTTCACTCTATAAGTTGGCCAAGTCAATTGGAGGGTTTGATCATAGGAGTTGGCATTTCCTTAGAACCTATCTAATCTGTTGATTTGAGACCTAACAGATCCCATGTAATACAGAGAGAGACTGATAAGCATCCACAAGATCACTCACTAAATTGGATCTCATCTAGCCCAGACGATCCTTTGGTAATTGTGCGATCTTTGCAGGCAATAGTAGCTCATAATGAATATATGGGTCATAAAATGGATCTCTCTCATCAACAATAGGGGCAGTACGAGAATGCAATATATATCTCCCCACATGATCAGAAGTCATCGCATCAACTCGAGTAGCAATGTTGGCAATGCTAGAAGACATGCCAATGCATGCCTCCTCAGCTGCCATATCACCAACACCACCGATGACCAAATCCAAACCTTTCAAAAAAACTAAAAGGTTATGACCCACCATTTCCCTCTTACTAGGAGGCTGTGTATCATGGTGTCTAAATCTATCTGTAAATTTTCCCCTACCCTGCCCAGCATGTTGTGGAAAGTCTGTGTAATCAACATCATATCCTAGATGAAATTCTGCATATAATTGTTTGCAGAAATACTGTGGCAGCTCATATGTCACCAACCATATATGCTATATGAATGGTGTGACAATAGGATCCTGACATCTAGTGACCCGATATCCTTTAAGCACAACCAGTTTCATGTAAAATGGGAACATGGATTTCACATTCATTGCAGAAACATCTTTATCTAATGTTTTCCATTTAACAATTCCATAGACAGTGTGAGACAAAGTCCTATAAAAATGCTCAATGTGAGGGTCATCATATGGGTTGTATGATTGAGCAAGCTCAATCATACGAATCAGCTCATCTCTAATATATTCTAATTTATCCCTATTGGTCAGCACAAGAGTGTTATTTAAAGTCCGATGTAACTGTGCTAGAGAGGATTGCATTCTCAAAATAGTCTGAGTATGAGAAGTCTCTGAATTCTCAGGAGTACTCTTAGGAGTCTCAGACCTATGTGAGGTCTGCTAAGGATCAGGATGCACACTCTGCTCAGAAGAAAAATGTTGTGAACCACTAGAAGCCATATCTAGATGTGATGTGAAATGTATGAATATATATATGTGAATCTACATGTATACATTAAATTGAATTAAAAACAAGTTCATATACAATGTATGCCACAAAAAAAATGAAACATTGTGCAAATATGCAAGTTAAAAATTTTAAACAAAACAAATCAAATGAACTGCAACCTATAGACATTGAAACTTAAAGATTACATTGCAAAACAAATTACATGAACATACACATGAACTTATTTAACATAAAAATTATAATATGCATATGCGACTACACCATTATAGATAATGATTATGATCATTTTATTAAACTAGAAAGTTACGCCAAATATCAATAATAACAATCATTCTAGCATAATTGTACTTCAAATATAAAATTTTGTAATAGGTATATAATGTTGGAGTAAAATACACAATCACCTAATTTATTAATAAATCATTAATTGGGTCTCCTTTTAATTTATCTAGGGTTTTCATTTTGCTTTTATAACATCTACTCATGTTGCACTTCACTCAACATACTAGTCCTATTATACCTTATACTAGGAGATCTCACTATTGCACAATGGAACTGATGCATCTCAAGCATGCTCTTGATATTTTTACAACCAAAATAATTTTTGGATCTTAAAATTGAAAAGCATGTTATTCAAGAACATAGAACTCATTAACATCATATTTATTGAAGAGCGATACATGAAATTATATAAAATATAAATTCAAATTCTAGGGTTAGTGGCGATGTTAACCTATAGGTGACAAGCAAATTAACTTCTAGATATGATGCTTTCATATCTAGATTCTAAGTTGTGATCTTCTAAAAGTGATAACTTTTCACAATTTGATAATAAACTCTTGATCTTTGGATTTAATTTGTATGAGTTATTGTTAAACTTTTATTCACTATCAGAATCCAAAGTGATGTTATGTGGTGAAATGTGTTAAGCTGCACTGAGATGCTCCTACATCATATCTACACAATAATTTTGAAGAATAATTTTATTTACTACTTTTTATGTGGTGACCACATGCACGTGTTTCTCTTTGATGTAATTTTTAAAAATATCACATTTTTATTTCTTTTACCTAAATACCTATTATCATTTAAGTATTAGAACAAAAAAACACATTTTAAAACTAGAAATAAAATTTTACATTTCACATTTTTACACCATGTTAATATTCTATATATAAGTGCTTCAAATATTTACCCCAACAATAGAAAATTCTCCCCTTTAGGATATTTGTTAAAAAAATTTCCCATTTTCTAGCCCATTACCTTATAGTTATCCAATCAACCCACTAGCCTACTCCCAAAACCATGGTAATAAGACAAACAAAATCAAACTCACACAAAAGGATTGAACCAAAGATCAAAGGACCAAAAACATTTAGGAAAAGTCAATGCATCTATTAAAATGTTCTAATAATTCTAATTAAAATAATGATTAATGGGAGGGAACCAACTTTTAGAATCATGATTTGGGGGTAGAACTTGAGAGAAGTAGGGGATATATGGAGCCAAGACTTAAATAACTTTATAATTAGAAGATGAAATGATGAAGTTCACTATATAGTAGTTATTGCACCAAAGGGTTCTAGGATCTCAAAAGGTTCCACAAAGTGAGATGCAAGTTTGGAAGACAAAAATTAATCAAAATTGTCAGTGGCTAATTTATTAGAAACACTCTCTCTGATACATGACTGTTTCGATGTATATTTTTTGGTCATTTATAAATTTTATAAAAATCCACTACATTTCCCAATTCCTAATCAATCTAAGTTTGGTCTTTCATCTTTTCTAGTTCATTTGGATCCACAACTACCATGTCTGAGCCTATTTGTTAAGCATACAATACATGCTTACGAACCTCCAATGAAGAAATGAGAAGTGTGTTTATGGTTAGTGTTATCATATGCAAACTCAATTAATGGTAAGTAAGTTCCCATCTTTATTATTGAATCCTAGATTCTACGTCAATAACAAGTCCTCAAGAATTTGGTTCACTCTCTTTTTGTTGATCAATCTTAAGGTGATGGGTTGATCTATAGTCCAATTTACTTTCCAATTCTATGTAAGGTTTTCCAAAACCTTGACATTATCTAGGTGTCTCAAATATGATCTTATCAAACTTACCTTTATTAAATATGATATTCTTTGGTACTCCATGAAACTAAAAGATCTCCTAAACAAACCACCATTTCAAACCAACAAAGTACTTAAGGTTCTTGAAATAATTTTGTTAGGATTAAGGCACCATTGACTATACAAATCTTTATGTACATATGTTATGTATCTCCAAAACTCTTGGAAGGTATACATGGATGCCTGAATGTAATTAGAAAAATTGTTTGTAAATTATATTCTCTTATATTAGTGGTAATTGCATTCATAAGGGAGATGGATCTCACTATAGTGGTGTTTATATTTAACTTTGGACCCACAAAAGATATACTCTCAATTTTGGCTAGTAGAAAAGAAAATGGAGAATGTTGTCATAAAGGATGAGGCTTACATGATTTATTTGACTCCAAAATGAAGCATTGTATGTAGTACCCCTTCCCTAATCAATTTCTAATCTTGGTTTGACCTTGTTAGTTTATCATATTATAGTGTTATAGTCAGGTGTTTTGATTTTAGTGCATACTTGTTAATGTGGTTTTTGCACCAATTTGTATGCAAGTTTATTAGTTCTCCTATTTCGTGTTATTAATCTCGGGCTAACACTTTAATTAAATTTATATATGTATGCATGTATGACTCTTGGTTGTAGGAGATTTCAGGTACAGTACCGCATGGGTGCGAGGTTCGTCTCGACCTAGATTCACAAGTTTGAGTGTACCTCTTTGATCCTTAGAGTTAGATTAGGTGGTCGTAAGACCCTCATTTGACCATAGTTGTGCTCAAGTAAGCATCGTCAGTTGTCATCGGTATTCCCTTTGGTTGGATATGCAGGTCGTCTGTCTGTTTGGCTTTCTTGGGTTGTGTGTTTTGTGTATGGTTAAATTGAGTATTTAATCCTTAATGTTTAAATTGATTTAATGTGTGTTTACGCATTAGTATATTTTGGGGACTAAATTAAATAGGTTCCTTTTATGCGATTAATCGTTAATTGGAATTGCTCAATTCAAGTTGGTAGCAAGTTCACTTAAATGATTAATTTTAAATGTTAAATTTATTCTATTTATGCTTTTGGAAAGGAAAGATTAAATTTATTTGAAATTGAATTAATTTAATCTTGTTGGCATTTTGAAATAGAAAGGTTAATTTTTTTGATCGAAAAATAGAAAGGTTAATTTTAGTTAATTGAGAAAAACAATTTTAAATTGAAAAGCAAGTTTAATATATTGATATAGTTTAAAAGAATGAATTTTGAAATTTTGTTTTAAAATGAAAATATTTTAAATTCAAAAAATAAAAAATTTGGTCAAACATTTCCCATTTAACCTAGGTTTTTGGAAAAATATGGGAGGTTGATTTTTTTTGGAAAATATTTTTGGATGGTGAAAATTTGGGGATTTTGGGAGGAGAAGGATTTCTTGAGCTGCAAGTTGGGACTCTTCATCAGATCTTTCCAGGAATGCGAGATGAGGTAGGATTCAGATGCATCTCTTTGATTTCTAGTTGTATTGTACTTGTTTTTCTAAAACCAAATATAGGAAATATTGGGGAATGATTGTTCATGAAGAAATCTTGTTTAAAATCTCCATTGGGAGTTCTCTAATTTAAGTTTTCTTTTAACTTGGAAATCTTATTTGGGGTTTGGCAGATCTATTGTTTAAATGGATGTTATCAATCTTATTTTGCCAATGGTGTTTGTTTTAAAGGAATTTGTCCCTTTCCTGGATCTGGGTATTCTGATATTGTAAATTTTAGAAAACCCAAAGCTTTCTAAAACAAAAATTTTAAAGTCTCTGATTGACTGTGTTTTTATTTTTGGGTAATGTTATTTTTTAGCAGTAAATATTTAAAAATAAATAAATATAAAAAAAATAAAAAATAAATAAATAGCAACCTGTGGTGGGAAAAAAGACCCCACCACGGGGGAGGTAGCACGCTACCAAGGTAGCGGCTGCTACCATTTGGTAGCAGCGCTACCAATGGTAGTGGACTGCTACCAGAGGGTAGCAGCGCTACCAATGGTAGCATACTGCTACCTTTTGGTAGAAGCGCTACCATTAGCATGGGCTACCAAGGGGGCCCACGTGGGTGACCCCCCCACCCCACCTTTTTGCATTTTGAATTTTTTTTTTTTTAATTGCAAAAAAATATATATATAATAATAATTTAATATTATTTAAATGTTAATTTTTTAATAAAGTTTTAATTATGATTGATTTGGCATTAATTAATAATTTATGATTAATTTGATATTAATTAATTGTATAATAGTAAATATACGTTAATTAATCTTCATATTTCATTTATTTTTCAATAAAAGTGGGCAAGCCACTAAACTTTTTTATTATTCATTTCTGGTTTGGAAAGGCATATTTTTCTAATTAAATGCTTGAATTGCTAATTTAGTTATTAATTATTAATTTGTTATATTTTATTAATCGTGGATTAATAAATATATACACTAATTAATAGTTAATCTTGGTATCTGTTTTATTGAGGAAGTATCTTTTGGAAAAATATAAAATATTATTTTAATTGGAAAATTTTTAAAATAAAATATATTTATTATTTGAGTAATTGAAAAAAAAAAAGGAAATATTTTATCATTGGATAATTTGAAAATTTAAACAATATACTTTTGGAAATATTGGAAATTTAATAATGTATCGTTTGGAATATTGGTGAGTTAATGATATTTTCAATTAGTAAAATAAATGGTTTAGTTTATATTTTTCCTCTATATTGAGACATAGACAAATGGACTATTGCAATTGTGGTATTGTATTCACCTTGTAATGGTGATTTTTCTGTTAATGTATTTTGAAAACTTAGATCATTTAGAAAACTTGATCAACTTTTATTGTTTAAATCAATATGAAAGAAAATTGTCTTTGCCGGTTAATGCCTATGCAAGTTTTAATTTTTGTATTTGCTTTTGCCTAATTAATGGCAAGCCTTGCTTTGTTTGATTGATCCCTGTTGTTTGGATTGATTTGGGGTTTCCTGGCAGGGCATTACATTGTACTTAAGGATTTGTGAGCTGTCAGGGAGTTATAGATCAAATATGATTTTTTGGTTGTATTTTCCATTTGAGGATACATTGATTGAGCCATTTAAAATCATTGATTGTATTTACTATTGTTGAAATATGCTTTTGAAATCCCTCCAACCTTAATTTTAAAATATTAAAACAATATATATACATATATTATTATTAAAACAATTAAAAAATTTAAAATGTATACATATAAATTATTAAAACAATTAAAAAAAAAAAAAAATTAAAAAAGAAAAAAAGCCTTTCGGCCCTACCTTGCTCGACCGAAAGACTTCTTAGCCCCCCTCCCGCTCTAGCTATTTTGGACTGTGGAAATGGGGGGCTAAGTGCAGTCGGTGGGAATATGTAGGCCTAAGTACTACTCGGCCGAGTAGGACTCAACCGAGTATACCTCGCCACCCATCCTCCATATAGGCGCCATGTGGTGCCACGCAGACTCGACCAAGTAGGATTTGTTTTTCGCTCGCACTTAGCCAAAAGTGCGACAGAACACTATAATTTCACCCTAATTTAATAGTCATATGAATCTATATACCAACATGACCATTTTACTATATTAAAATTAATACGATTTCTTGGTGTTAATATTAATTTATTAACCCAAGGTGTCCATTAATAATCACTATATGTGTGTGTGTGTCTGTGTATATATATGTGTGTGTGTGTGTGTGTGTGTGTGTGTGTGTGTAGACATCTAAAAATGGTCAACGCTTGCGGAGTCATACTTTAACATTTGTGCATTGCCTTATTTTAGGGTTCTTGTGTCGCATTAACATTTCTTCTATGTTGCGCACTTGGTCTTTATCGTTTGTGAGCATCGAGTCCTTCTGCATTCTTCATTTGTCTCACTTTCAAATTTGGTCTTGTTGATAATAATCTTCAGTTATGATTTTGGTCAATCTTATCATGTCTTATCAATGTGTGTGCTCATGTATCATCATTTTGGACATCGTCAATCCTAATCGATGATAGAATTAGGGTTTTGTCCTCTTGTCAATCTCGTCAATTTTGCGATTGATTTGTCGTCGATCATTGTCCTTGTCAATCTTGTCATCTTGTGATTGATTCGTCATCAATCCTTGTCCTTGTCGATCTTGTCATTTTGAGATCAGTTTGTCATTGATCGTCGTCCTTCTCAATCATGTCAATTTGGATCAATTAGTCATTGTTCCTCGTCAATTGGTGCATTTATCAATCAAATCGTTTGTCAGCATTGGTCCTTTGTTAATCAGAATCATGATTGAATCGACATCAATTATCTTTTGTCAAGACCTAATTGTCGTCCTTGCATTTCTAATTCATCTTCTAGGGTTTTATGATTTATTCATTTAACCTTGTTTGTCATTTTCCCTCTAGGTTAAATAATTTATTTATTTATCCTAGGTCTTCTTGTCACAATTAAATTTTTATTTAATTGGCTAACTAATTCCCCCTCTTTTTGTGAATTAATTAATGAATGACAAATTATTAATTAATTTACCTAATTTTCCAATTTACTAATTTCTCCTAATTCCTAATTTCCATCAATTTTCCAATTTCCTAATTTCTAATTCATCTAATTTTCTATTTTCTCCTATTTTTCTAATATTTCTCCTAATTTCATGGGAATGACATAGCAAATTTGTCATAATTTTGTCATAATTTGTCAATCAATCAATCTTGCATAGAAAGTGTCAATTTTTTCATAATTTATCATATTTGTCATTCTTGATTTGAAATTTCCTTTCAAATCTCTTCATGCTAATCTTGTCATTTCTCCAATTTGTCTATAAATTGGATGAATTTCTGCAATCAAAGGATCCCCGAATCAATCACGCTTCTAGTATTCTTGCGCTATCGTCTTGTCAATCTTGCTTTCACATTATGCTTATGCACTTGAAGGTGAGATCCACAAAACAAAGCAATTTGAAGGAGAAAGAAGGACAATGGAGAATCATGGAGGAGACATCCGCATTTGTGATGGTTTGCATTTGAATTCGATGTTTTATTTCCATATCTCTATTGAATGTTTGTAAGTTTTGTTATCATTGCAATCTAGTTTTGTGATTGAGCTAGGCTAATGTTTATATTTGGTTTGATGATTTCCAGATTCCTATCTACAATATGTACACACACACACACACACACACACACACACACACACACACACAAATATATATATATATATTTCTTTCTTTATTTATTTACATACCCCATGTGTATGTAAATAAATACACATAAAAATATTACCAAAGATGCTACTTTATTTATTTAACCCTAAAATTTCTTTTTAATAATATTATTATTAGGGCACATCTTTTTTTTAAATTTAGCCCCCTCTTTTAATCCACCTTTTATTTCATTATGCCCTAACATATGTTAGGGTTTCTATATTTACAAGGAGTTCAAATTTCTTTTTGGAAGAGGGCAAATATGTTATTGGGCGCCATTGTTGTAGGTGCCGACCCTGCAACAATGGCGGCACTAATTTTTTTGGATGCAATGTATTGTTTGGTACATGTTTCATGGGGGAGGGGGGCAACCATGGTGGTTCACAGCCACCTAGGTGGGATGCGACGCACCTATTTGGGTCATGGATCACACAGGTGAGTCATTGTCAACCTGTGTGGGTCGCGGCCCACACATGCTGCCCGAGCCCCTCTCCTTACTTTTTGTATTTTTATTACAAGTTCTTTTATTAAAAAAATTAGTTTTATATATATATATATATATATATATATATATATATATATACTGAAATGTATAAAAATGATATATATTTTTTTAAGATAGTTATTTTCTTTTTAAATTAGGTTATATATATACACACATATATATAAATATATATATGTTGAATATATACATATGTTCTGATTCTCTCTTTTTTTAATGAGGTTAAAAATTAGTTTTCCAGTTTTGTTAATGTGTAGGGTTTATTTGTTAAAGTGATTTTGACTAGAGCTATGAGCCAATGAGATCACAAGGAGGACCTCATATCCATATCAAGGGCCAAGGAATCCTCATTAAGAACCTCCTTCACAAGCTAAGAGCACAATTATTAATTCCTTAGCCAATGCACTGAGAACAAGACAACCAACGAGCACCTAATGACCAATCATCTGCCTCAAACACGCTCCCAGCTCAATGTGCATCATGAAATCCTACCTCGGATGGAGAAGTCAATGCAGAACTGCGGCTGGTAGTGGGACGACAAATTCGAGAGTGGGTGATGAATTCTAAGTGAGAATTTTTTCTTCTAAGTAGACTCTTCTCACACTTTCACAACTTCCTTGGAAAAGGATGGTGAGAGCTCATATTTTGGTCTTCCCAACCCTCTTACAAGCTTTCTCAAAGAGGAAACTGAAAAGGTAAGTGTAAGGTGGGGAAGTGCATCCAACACAAGAATAGAAGGTTGTCTTACCAAAACTCAATCTTCTAAAACCTGATTTTTGTCCATCAAGAAAAGGTCACTTTTGAAGTGACTTGGCAGTCACATGTGAGTGGTTCTATGCCCAAAGAGGTCCCTTACCCATAGGTATATCAAGTGGGCCTTCAAAAATGACTTAACCTCAACTATAAAAGCGAGTTTGACCCCCCAAAACCCACCTAAAGTTTACCTATGGGTCAAACTTGATTTGACCATACCAAGGGCTCCCTAACCAAGTTGTCTTTTGGGAAAACTAAATGGGGTTTGAAGAATGCATAGGTTTTCACATTTCCCTCTCAAGGACATGTCACATGCTAGCTCACAACACATTACAAGTTTCAAGTGACACCACAAAATACGACACATCAACATACACTGGACATGCCCTTTCAAGGTGAAATAAATTAAAATTTAACAAATTGAACATACACACATGCATTCACTTATATGAAAATAAACACATTACATATGAGGCATTGTCTCTCCAAATAGACAAACTTTGTCTTCAAAATCACACATAGGTTTGGCTCTAGTTCTCTTGTGTATTTCCATGGTCACATGGATTAATATCCTGCACAACTCAATCCACACATCAGTAGGTCTGAAACAATATGAATACATATATGAAGGAATACACTTTTAAACACATAGCATCCAATTTCACATCATATCATGGGTTGATCTCCTAATCAAAGAATAATAAAGATAGAATCCAATTACTTTTCCTAACAATCCATATGTGACCATTTAATCAATTGCAACATCATTGACATCTTCTAAATCATTCATCAATTAGGCATGCATACATGAATCTTAACATCATCAACATAAGTATTGAAATCAAGCGTAATATGGGATATATCATATCCAATGATATCAAATCATCTATCAAATTGTCTCTAAATATAGAGTGTATCAAAGTAATGTATCAAATGATAGGTTCATACTAAAAATAAAGAAGTGCTATGACGGGCTCGGGGTAGGGCCTTACACCCTCCCCCCCTAGGAATGAACTTTCTCCTGGAGTTCATAAAAAAGATAGGGATATTGAGATATCATCCATGCTACATCCTCCCATGATGTTGTAACCTCGTTGTAACAATCCCAATGGACCCTAACTCGGTCCATCTCTCGACTTTAAAGAGACAGCATCCAGTGAGCCAAAATGCAAATGGGCTCTAATGTCAGCTGCCCGTCTGACTCCATCTACAAGGAATTCCAATCTAGAATGTGAGACTCATCATAAATATATTTACTTAGTAGAAACACATGAAACACATCGTGGATGCGTGACAGGCTAGGTGGCAAAGCTAGATGATAAGCAACTAGTCCTATCCTCTCTAGGATCTCAAAATGGTCCAAAAATGTGACGTGCGAGCTTAGAACCCTTTCCATAATGGATTAGATTCTTATACAGTTGCACCATCAAGAAAAATATATCTCCAACCATGTAGATATGATCTATCCTCTTCGCATCCGCATACTTCTTCTACTATCCCGAGCTTCTCTAAGGCGTTGTCTAATCAAATCCACCTACTGCTCCATATCTTGAACTAACTCTAGATCAATGGCTACTCTATCCTCAATGCGGTCCCAACTCAAAGGTGCCTTGTATAGTCTGCCATACAATGCCTGATATGGTGGTATCCCCAATGAAGTGTGATGCCCATTGTTATAGGAAAATTCTACCAAGTGAAGGTACTCCTCCCATCTAGTCTGATGATCCTTGATGTACATAGAGAACATATCCTCCAACACCTAGTTCACCCTCTCTCTCTATTCATCTATTTTTAGATGATAGGCTATGCTAAAGTTGAGTATGGTACCTAAAGCTACCTATAATGCCTTCCAAAAGGAGGAAGTAAAGAGGGAATCCCTATCTGAAATGATCCTGTGTGGAATGCCATGAAGTCTGACAATATCCTGCAAGAACACCTATGTCACTGCTGGTGCTATAAAAGTAGTTTGGATGGGTGAGAAGTGAGCCACTTTGGTCAACTTATCAACTGTCACCATGATGTCATCATGGCGGCGAGATGACATAAGAAGACTAGTGATGAAATCCATCAAAATTGTGTCCCACTTCCACTCTGGTATCTTATGAGTCTGGAGCAACCCACCTAGATGGCTATGCTTTTCCTTAACCCTCTAGCACTCAAGGTACTAGGCTATTAACTTTGCAATGTGTTGCCTCATACCCAACCACTGATACAATTGTCTCAAATCTGCATGCAACTTCTTAACTTCAGGATGTGCTGCATAGGGTGCTCTATGAGCCTCAGTCATAATGAAATCATTCAATTTCCCAGAAGAAGGTACATAAATGCACCCTCTATGGCATAGTAGTCTATCAGAATCTAATGAATAATCTGCATATTTTCCTTCTAGGGCCCTCTAAGATTGCACTACCTGACACACCTCTAAATACCACTCATCTCTAGGCAAGTGTTGTAATATGCAATCTCTCAAATTTGTATCTGTGGACATAGAGTTAAACTCATTACATCTCCTACTCAATAGATCTTGAACTACGTTCTCCTTCTCCTTGATGTAGTGAACATCAACATTATACACACACAAGAACTCCATCCATCTCATCTAAGGAGCACTAATGTTAGACAGAGTAAATATGTACTACAAGCTCTGATGAGAAAAATGAAGCTCAAAGTGATCTCCTAAAAGAAAGTGTCTCCATTTCACTAGTGTGTGCACCACTACTGCAAGCTCAAGGCCATGAGTAGGGTTGTTAAGCTCATGAGTCTTAAGTTTTCTAGACTCATATGCAATAGCTCGACCACCCTGCATAAGTACTGCTCCCAAACCATCCAAGGAAGCATATGTGTATACCACAAAATCGGTTGAGGGATCTAGCACAACAAGAATAGGTGCTCTAGTAAGTGCCTTTTTAAGTTCCTGAAAGGCCCTCTCACACTTTTTTGTCCACTCATATTTATTTCCCTTTCATTGAATAGATGTAATAGGGTGAGAAACCCTGGAGAACCCATCAACGAAGTGCCTGTAATACCCTGCTAGGCCCATGAAGCTCTTGACCTTTGTCACACTAGTTGGCACTGGCCAATCCATGATAGCTCTAATCTTTGATGGGTCAATTGAGATCCCATCACCTGATATGACATATCATAAATATGGACCTCTATACGAAAGAAGGCACACTTAGACAAGTTTTCCTACAACTGATTCTCTCTCAAACATTGCAATACCTGACGCAAGTGCTCCACATTGTCTTCCTCATTCTGAGAATATATCAATATATCATCAAGGAACACAATAATGAATCGGTCAAGGAAGGTGCAGAATACCCCATTCATGAGACTCATGAATATTGCTAGAGAATTTGTAAGGCCAAAAGGTACTACTATGAACTCATAGTGACCATATCTAGTTTAGAAAGCGGTTTTGTGAATATTACTTTCCACTATCCTCAACTAATGGTACCCTAACTTCAGATCTATCTTTGAAAACACTTTGGTACCCTGTAACTGATCAAATAAATTATCAATCCTGGGTAATGGATACTGGATTTTAATGGTAACTTTTTTTAATTTTTGGTAGTCCATACATAACCATAGGGATCCATCCTTCTTCTTTATGAAGATGACTGGTGTGTCCCAAGGGGAGACACTAGGATGAATATGCCCTTTCTCTAAAAGTTCCTCTAGCTGAATCTTGAGCTCAATAAGCTCATCAATGGTCATCCTAAATTGTTCTCTCGAGACTGGATCAGCTTCTGGTACAAGATCTATATGAAAATCAATCTCTCTACGAGGTGGCATATCAAGTAGCTTGGAAGGAAACACATCTATAAATTCCTTAAGAATAGGATGATCATCAAGTGAGGGATCCTTCTCATCCTCTTCATCCCTATCACTAATAGTGATGGAAAATAACTGACATCCATTTTTCATGCTCCGCTTAAGTTGCATAGCAAAGATCATACGAAGGGATATGGGTCTCTGAATTCCTGAAATCATTGTGGAAGTGTTGTGATTATCTACACACTCGATCTTCTTCTGCCGACAATCCATCTTGGCTCTATGGGCATATAGCCAATCCATGCCATGAACAATGCCATAAGATCCTAGTGGTGTAGCTCAAAGGTCTAGTATGGTGGTCAGACTCCCAATCTGAAGCTAAAAATTCCTAACCACTGATTCAATAGCCACTCTAGCTCCTGAAGCTAACTCAACCTCCCAACTAACATCTAGTCTAGTTGTCACTAGCCCACAACACCCCATAACCAATGAAGAAATAAAAGAATCAATAACTCTTGAATCAAATAGGATAGTAACACTACTACCTTTGATCATACCTGTGGCCTCTATAACTGTGGCCTAATGCTCAGCTTGGCAGTTATCAAGCACTACGTAAACTCTGTGGGACTTACCCATGTCCCCAACTGTAGGTTCTGAACGTGCCATGCACTGACTACCTACCATCTATCCTTGTGGAAACTCTCTTTCCATGTGTCTCATGGTGCCACAAGTAAAGCAAGCGCCACATACCTAAATCTGAACACCCCATGGCCTACAATATTGTTGTCCTCTTGTCCTACTAGATCCACTAAAACCACCCCGGGTAGACTATTGAGTCCATGTCAGAGGTGTGTAAGGAACCTATGGTTGTTGATCACATCTAGGACTCTGTGTTTTCCTTTCTTTGGGCTTAAAACCCTGATGTCCTTGTGGAGGCCTATGCCTCTGAGTTTGTTGAGACTGTTGCTGAGGGTGAAGGGGTCTGTAGGACCCCAAAGAATGTCTATGATTGCCTTTCCAATGGGGTTTCTGAAACCTGGATGAATGCGGTGCAGGTTTTTGGTTCTGAAATCGATATTGTTTATCTTGTGGCTTACCTTGAATCTCCTCTGCTAATAAATCCTTCTCCATGGCAACCCAAAGGATCCTTGGAGCTGTTATGCATACAGGTCCTATTATCCCAACATTCAGTCCTTTGATAAAATGGTTAACTAACAATTTCTCATCCTTTATGTAATCCACATAAGGTAGTAGCTCAAAGAACTTTCTCTCATATTGTGACACCGTGAATCCCTTCTGCTGAAGGTCATGGAACTCATCAATCTAGCACTACCTAAAGTTCTCTAACAAGTATCTATCTCTGAACCTCTCCAAGAAGGTACCCCAAGTCAATGTGTCAATAACTATGTCATTCTTATATTCCTCTTGCCTCCACCATGTGGAAGTTGACCCTCTTAGAAGATTTATAGATAATCATTCTTTCAAATTGCTCTCATAGGGACACAATCTAAAGCACCTCTCTAAGCTCAAAAGCCATGACTCAGCTTCTACCCCATCGGTAGATCCTGCAAATGAAGGTGGTTGTAGGTGTAATAGCTCTCTGATCTGATCTCCCAGATCATAGGTGCTCTCTCTACAACCACTGGTGCTATAACTGGTGGTGGCTCTGGTAGATGAACTAACTCTGGCTCATGCTCAGCCTATCCCTCTATGTGGCTATGAGGTGGACTCCTACTTTGTTCTCTAGTTGTTGACTATGACCCTCTAAACCCTGTTGTTCTGTCTGGTGACCTGCTGGAGGTAGCCTATCCTGGACTATCCCTATTAGGTTCTACAGTGCACTCAATAAGTCTTGGTTTGGGTCTAGAGGTTGTTTGTGTTGAGCTCCTTGATTCCCTTGAGGAACCAACTCTTCCTGCCTAGCGTCCTCACATGCCATGCAAGCACGTCTAGGACCCCTTCCATGTCTGCGAGCTTGTCATGTAACTAGAGGCATCCTACATGAGAAATTAAAAAAATTAAGCGAAATGTAATGGAAAAAGGTTCTTAGTGTTGAAAACTGTCACAACCCTCCTTTATCACTTTTGGATTTAAATTACAATTTTATTTTCTTTGGATAAGCTATTTAAATGATTGAATAAATGTTATAAAAAGAATGAAAAATAATAACACACACACACACACATGGAAAATATACATTATTTTTATTTATTTATTTTCCACATCCAATTATGGCACATGTTGTATGAAGAATAAGAAGCTTCTAGAGGATTCTCCACCATCTTGCATGTAACTCCTCCACTAAGTCTAATCAATTTGCATGAAGTCCAAAATTAGGAAAGAATCTCCTTTTTAATTAAATTTTCTAGATAGTGGAATGGAGGGAATTTTCTTATAAAATTATATGCAAGTTTCAAAGAAGGGAGTTGATTATGTTTTGAAGGAAATTTCTCAAGTTTTAGAAATAGATCTTTTTGGTAGTCTCATTTTCGTTGCAGGAATTTTAAGTTGTTGTTTGAAGGATTTCTCTCAAGTTGCAAGGAAAGATCATAAGGGTAGCTAGTGGATTCAACATCAAGCTCGATAAACTAGGTTCTCTCCTCATTGTTTATCTTTACATTTACTTATGAGGAATTCGTATTATCAATAGTTATAGATCTTCCTTTATATAAAGAAATTATTTTATTTGAGGATAAATAGTAATGATGATGCTTTCATATAGTGTACGTAAAATACAGTTTTTAAATTATTTTATTTCCCTCAAGAAAATATGCACATGATCTTGCTTTTGTTTTTCTTCCAAAAATTTTAGCAAAAGAAAATCATATTCCTTTATTTGTTTAAAATCTCTTTTTCTGAAATCAAAATTCTTCCTGTGTGATTTGAATCTTTATTCCTCCTTCTGATTCATTTCTCTAGTCCTTCGAATGGAAATCTGAATCTCATTCTTTAATCTCTCTATGATTATTTTTAAAAACTTTGTGTGATTATTTTAAATCTCTCTGTGATTTTTAGTTAAATAAATTTCTCTGTGAATATTAGTTAAATGAGTTGAATAAAATTTCTATGTGAATATTAGTTAAATGAGTTGAATAAAATTTCTATGTGAATATTAGTTAAATGAGTTGAATAAAAATTTCTCTATGAATATTAGCTGAATCTCTGTGAATATCAGTCGAACACACTCTCTCCCTGTGAAATATGAAAATAAATAATCTTCCTGTAAATAACTCTCTATCCCCCTCTCTAGACATTGGTTGAGAAATAAAATATAATTCCTCTGTGTTAGCTTGTATTTCTCAGTTTAAACACCTACGTACTTCTCGATAATCTGTGCATCGCTGGAGCAAATTACTTCTCTGGTTATTTTTATTTCTCTGTTATATTTCGTCCCTGGGATTAATATGATATTCTATCTTACATTAATATTTCTTAAGTTTACATACCTGTTTATGTATTCTCCTTTTATACAATTTATTATTCTGGAATGAACTATAGAAAAATAAAATATACATATATATATATATATACATATATATATATATATACATATATATACATATATACATATACATACATATATATGTATATATATGTATATACATATGTATATATATACATGTATATATATATACATATATATACATACATATATATACATATGTATATACATATATATACATACATATATATATACATATGTATATACATATATGCATATATATATATGTATGTATATGTATATATGTATATATATATATATATGTATGTATATATATAAGGTATTAATAGTTTATGCGAAGTAATTAATAATTATATTGCACGATATAATGCCTGTGCGTACCAGCTTGCAGGTGGAGGAAGAAGTTAATACTCTGTAGGGAGTGGTATCGTAACGGTATCCCCACTAGCCTGCGATCACTGCTGCGGCAGTGGCCGCAGGGTAGTGGAGGGGACCCGTGGTGTCCCACTCCCATTAACCCTTATTAATGTCGATCAAACATAATTCGAAGGGCAATGCTAATTGTTAAAAAAGAGATTCTTTTTTTCATATATGTTTAAAATTTTAGTTATTTAAATTCCTTCTTTTATGTATATATATAAATTCTAGCTAATAAATTTTTAAACTTAGGTAATTATTAGATTTATAACTAAGTTTTAACAAATTTATATTAAATGATACCTAGATCCTCTTAAGATCCACTTAACAATTAATCCATATTAAATGACTTGAAGCTAAATTCTATGTTGGGATTAGTGGTTTTATAAGCAATATTCTCGCATGTAACTTACCCTACCTTCGCTTCATGCAAATGTCTTTACATTGATTTCAATTATTGGTGTTCCCATCTTCATGCAAATTATACATTTAATTGTTACTATGCAAGTTACCTAGTTGTCATTATTATGCAAGTTATATTCAAGTTTTGAATGATAAATAATTCTAGTTATGGTTTTTATCCCATGTCATTCATCAAG
Source organism: Cryptomeria japonica (assembly GCF_030272615.1). Lineage (NCBI taxonomy): Eukaryota > Viridiplantae > Streptophyta > Pinopsida > Cupressales > Cupressaceae > Cryptomeria > Cryptomeria japonica. The sequence continues at coordinate 465,582,322 of NC_081411.1, read as the reverse complement.
TAGTTATTTCGATTAATTGAGCTTTGCAATGTCTAAATATACGAGTTCAATTCATAATTATTTTCCAAACATGATGTTTATCATAAATTAGAAAAATTTAAATAAAGGAAGTTGGAAAACCAAAACCAAGTAGCGTTCGGTATATACAGTGCCTCTGGGTCAGGCTTATAGGTAATGCCATCGTGTTGAACTACTGCACTTAACACCTAATAAAGCTACATCAACAATGTCTGTAGCATCATCCCTATAAATCATCGGGGAGTAATAAGGGACACTTGGAAGTTAAAATCCCCGGGGCGGGTAATCACCCTTGGATCGATAATTTAATAAGATAACTCTAAAACAATCTTTCATCCGTTAAGTTAAACTATAGTAAACCCCTATAGGAATGGTGAGTGAAATGCTTTTATGAAATTGATTTAATCTCAAAAATTATTATCAATTGACAATTGGTCATGGGGGATGCTTATGATAAGAATTTAGGATCTAGTGTTTTAGGCCACAAGCAATAGGCCATCTCGAGCCTTTTCTTACCACCGTGGGTAGCAACTGTAGAGAAACTGTCTGGGACATTGACCCTAGAAAGGGTTGCGTACCCACTAATCAGTTTACATCAAACCATAGAGTAGAAAATAGAACTAATTACTTTAAGCCTTGATCCCGTGCCGAAGCGGGTATGTAGGCAGTCTTGGGACGGAGTTGTCCCTCGTACTCAGGCATTCGTGGGTGGGGTCTAGGCTTGGTAAAAGAAAGATTGAGTAAGAATCCTAATTTGAAAGATAAGCTAATTAAATTTGAAAAAGTAATTCAATTCATACTTGGAAGGAATCCCGTATGGATTCGCTTGACTTCCCAAGGCTTTAAGCCAAATTCCAAGGCAGAATTCAAGCTTGTATTATGTTATTTAATTACTCCTAAGGACGACGACCTCGGTGCACTTCTATTAGAAGAGTGTAGTACTTAGTGAGTGGCTCAGGACTTGAATGGTCTCGATGAGTCTAAGTCTCTGGACAGAGCACCTCCTATCCTGATTGGATAGATGCCTACCCCTTATGGGTGGATGCCTATCCTGTATTGGATAGATGAAATCTTATGCCTACCTCGTATGGGTAGATGCCTATCCCATATTGGATAGATGAAATCTTATGTCCCGTATGGACAAATGCCTAACCCATATGGTTAGATGCTCATCCCGGATGGATGAATGCCTAATCAAAATGGATGGATGCCCAGAGTATGCGATTGAATCAAACACAATGAATAAATTAAACAAAAAAAAAAAAAGAATGGTCAATTTTGTTGAGTTAATTATGGTGGGTTATTACATGTGGTATCAGAGCAAAGGTTCAAATCTAGGCCTTGTGCTCACTTCAATTTATACAACTAAGGAAATGTTTTGCAATGGTAGAAATTAAATTTTGAAATCCTAAATCAAGAACTAACTACATAATTTAACTTTCAAGTAAAAACCTAGAATGGCTAGAGGAAGAGGAAGAGGAAGAGGAAGAGGAAGAGGAAGGGGTAATGGAAGATGTACTAGGAGTCAAAGGGAAGAAAACCATGAGGAAAACCATGAAGAAAACCAAGAGGAAGACCATGAAGAGGATCGACACAACCCAAGAAATAACGAAGATGGGGTCAAAGCTATAATCGACCTTCTAACCGAACAAAGAGATAAAATCAACTTCTTGGAACAAACAATGCAGGATCTTAGGGAAAGGCATAATGACTTTGAAAATAGGAGTGGTACCGAAAACACAAACACTGGTAGCAATCAAGGGAATATGATGGGTAATAGAAAAGAAAATAACATATTGGAACTCTCCAAGGACTTAAAGAAAATCACCCCTCCTAAGTTCGATGGGAGGCAAATTGGTGAAGGAGCTGAGAATTGGTTAAATGAAATGGAAAAGTATTTTGAACTAAGAGATTTTAGCAAAACAACCAAGGCTTTATGGGGTTCCTATCAACTCATAGGGGAGGCAGCTAGTTGGTGGACCAACACCAAGGAGAAAAATGGGTATAGCAGGGATACTGTAATGCCCCACCAGGAAACCCCGAAGGGATTAAGACATAACTCAAGAATAGAGTGCAATAATTTTTTTTTAAAGTTACACTGCATTAAGATACAACATGATATCAAAGATTCAGATTACATAGCGGAAGACATCAACTAACACCTAAAGAGTTTCCCAACGAGATTACTTAAATATCACAATTCACTTAACTCACACAATTAATCCAATAAGCTGAATATCTTAATAACGAGATAATTCTTAAATAGGATAATTTCTTTCAAAAGATGGAAATATAAAACACAAGCAATGACACATCCATTAAGATCTATTCATAATCTTCATTCAAACTTTTCATTTAAAATTACAAGCCATACATCTAATACCTTAACACACTAGGATTTCATCATAAACATAAGAGATTCTTTTCAAACATACTTAATTTCCTTACAACAACTGAATATATCCATTACTCTAAGTTACATTCTTTCATATTCCAACTTATTGCATTTTTAAAAGACGATTGCAAATATGCATCTACGATAAATCTCATCTAAACCACTTATGCATTCAATCAACATGGCATTCAAGAAAGGACTGCATATAAGCATTTAAAGTTAATTCAATTCATCCACTAATCCATTCTAGCATAAGCTAATCATACATGATAAAGCTGAATAAGGAAACATAAGAGAATACATCACATAACACCATAATGATCTCGGAGTTCACCCCTAAAGGGCTACATCTCCGGGTCTGCTCAACTGCAAGACCCCTCTGATAATTAATAAAGTTAAGAATACAAGAGGTTACACCATTACAATCCTGCCATCAAGGCGAAATACAAACAATATACAAGCGACCACATCGGTCAATTAATACATAAACGATCCCTGAAAAGAACAGGATCCAGCTGAACATAATCAAAGCTAGAACAAGGTCCAAGAGAGCATCCATAAAACTGAGTCATCACCCCCAAGGTCTAACATGAAACCAATACTCACAAGGGCAGAGACAAAAGGACGACCCACAAAGGTACTCAAAATAGGACAAAACGACAACACGCTAGCGAATGTAGGGACAAGCGTCATCACACAACCTGGTATGGTTACCATAGAAAGTCTTCATAGGTCCCGACCCTATACACTGGGTTACCCTAGCAACCTAATCCAAGCTTCCAGCCCATCCAAGCCTCATGTGGACCCACACATCCTCTCGTGAAGACAAGGATGGTGGTTTGCCATTTCAGGCCTTCTCACAGCATGTCGAGTCTATGTTAGCACTCGTCCCATGTGTGAGGCACATTATCTTACTTAGAGATTACATTCTAATCTACTATTAGGTTATCACTTATTAGACTTACTTTCGACGGGTTACCCAGCAGCCACTTTGGGCACGGCCCCCAATCGAAAGCCACTTTCCCATACAACACTAGACTATACTCAAACGAACTCAAAACCAGGGAATACACATGGTCAGACGAACGGAGTTCAAGAAGGGAGAAACAATCATCTGGTCAAACACGACTCAAAAGATGAACACTTACTAACGGTACTCTAACTAGAGACCTGACAACTAGGGTCAACCACGAATCATCATTCGACTCACACATAGAGGATATGACCAAATACAACACTACCACCACACAACAGTCAACTCGGAATCGAGGATTGAAACAGGTACCCCAAATCATGCCATACGATAGGGTCCTATCAAAACAAGCACGACTTGCCATTTCATAATTAAAAGCGAATACAGAAATTAAACTCGCATAGGCAATATCCAGAAGATACAATCTTTTCTAAATTGATCTAAACATTAAAAGTCGATCAAGTTTTCTACAAGATCTAAATCAGATTACAGTTATCTACCTCATCTAGGAATAGGTTGTTCTTGGTTTTCTAACTCTCTAAGGTCCAAAGCATTGAACAGACATATAAAGCCATAATGAGTTTTTAAACCAATTCATATTAATAAAATTCAGACAACCATTAATCAAATAAATGAGATATTTAATCTCCAATAAAACATCATTGACATACTGGTCCAATACCGACCTCTATAGTTTCATATTATTTCTCAAGCCCAGATGCATTATACGGATCACGGAAATATAATTATAAAAAGAGAATCTAAATGAAGATAATCATTTCCAAAAGCATATCATTTAAATTCAAATATCCAACGATAAATATTTCACTTACTTCTCAAATACTTAAATGATATGTTCTGGAATAATATTTAACATCATCAATTAGTAATTATAACATATTCCAACAGTTTTCCAATAACATAATATTCTATTTTGTTTTTTAAACAATACTACCTCAATTAGCCAACTTCCCTAATCAGCTAGAAGGTAAGATATAAATTTATTAGACCAAGATCAATCAGAATATAATCGATAATATTCAATTGCGAAATTACAGTTGTAGAACTTAATTAGAAGGAGTGCATAAACCATAAAATGAAATTGAATAATAATTAACTTATAAATTCCATTATAAAATTAATTAATATCCAATTAACATTAATCATGATGATGCAACCTTAATCATAATTACAATTCTGATTACAACTTAACATTAAAATAACTTACATTAAAATGATATTAAATATCATATGCATTTTTTTGAATAATAAAAAAATACATTAAAAAAAAAACAATTTTAAAAACTATTTAAAAAAAGAAACACATTTTAAAAAGAGGCGAGGGCGGGGCCCACCTCCCAACGGGGATGGCTGGGCGCCCAAACCCTAGCTGCAGGGATGTTTTGCGCGGGCGGCGCCACTACGGTGCCCGCAAGTCCCGCGGCGCCCTGCGGCCACCGCGGTCCCTGCAGCCACCGCAATGAGCCGCGGCCGCTGCTATTAGAACAAGCGAGGGGGAAAAAGGGGGATGAGCAGGGGAGGGGAGGAGGAGAGGGTGGAGCTCCGCTCCCCGCCCTCCAACCCCAAACCAAGGGCTAAGTTAAAACAAGCGCACAGTCCAAAAATTGAAACAAACGCCCATCACCAAATTTGATAAGAAATTCCGATTTAATATGAAGGAAAAACAATTTTCTATAATCCAAGATATGGGTTTTTAAACACTTCCTTTCAAACAGCAAAACCCCATAACAATACAAGAAAAACACAGTCCCATAAGAAGACTTGCAATATAATTTCCAGAATGATAAGTTTCCCCAATCTCACCCAATTTTTCAACAAAGACTCACATTGGGCCAAACAGAGCCATTAAACACAACGATTCAGCTATGCTAGCAAGATCACCAGGCATAGGCAAAGATCTTAACCCACAAATCCAAGATTAAAACTAAAATCCATTTCAAAAGAATGGAAATACACATATATTTTTTTCGTTTAAAACCAAATGGATAAATAGATCCTACCTGATCTCGCATTCCTGGCAAGATCTGCCGAAGAGCCCCAATCTGCAGCTCCCAAATCCTTCCTTCTCCATCCAAAACCCCCAAATTTCATCTCCAAAATATTTTTCCAACCAATAATTTTCCAAAATTATCCATCCTCTAAATTTTCCCCCAAAAATTAGGTTATATGGAAGAGTTGACCAAAATTCCATTTTTGGAATTAAAATTTTTATTTAAAATTAATTCTCAAAAATAATTCTTTTTCCAACTATATCAACAAAATAAATTGCTTTACAATTCAAAATCGATTTCCTCATTTAATTCAATTTAACCTTTCTATTTTCAAACGCCAACAGAATACAATTAAATCTATCGCAATTAAGTACAGAACTTTCTTTTCAACAGCATATTCAAAATGCATTTAATATTCAAAATCAGTCATTTAATCGAACTTACTCCCAATTTAAAACGAGCAATCCAATATCAACGAAAATCGCATAACGAAATCCCGATTAATTTAGTCCATTAATCTCTAATGCACAAATACATATTTAATCAAAATAATTACTAAGGATTAATTAATCAATTTAACCATACACACCAAGCACGCAAACCGAGAAGGTCAACCAAACAGATGACCTGCAAACCCAAACAAAAAGGGAACACCGACGATGACTGGCGATGCTCACTTGAGCACGACTAAGGTCAACTAGGGTCTTACGACCACCTAATCCAACTCTAAGGATTAAAAAGGTACACTCAAACCTGTACATCCAGGTGAAGACGAACCTCTCACTCATGCGGCATAGTACCTGAAATCTCCTGCAACCAAGAGTCATACATGCATACATATATAAAATTTAATGAAAGCGTTAGCCCGATATTAATACCATGAAATAGGTACACTAACAACTTGCATACACTAGTGTGAAAACCACATCCATAGCTATGCGTTAAATCAACATCTGACTATAACAATATATTAAGATAAACTAACCAAGATTAAACCAAGATTAAACCAAGATTAGAGATTGATTAGGGTAGGGGTACTACAGATACGGTCACATGGGATCAATTTATTCACCACTTTTGAGAGAGGTGGCTCCCTCAATTGTTCTTTGATGAGAAGGTGACATAATTCCATAATCTATGTCAAGGGCCCCTATCCGTTCAACAATATTGGGATAAGTTTACCAAGTTGCTTAAATATGTACCTATGTACCAGAAAGATGAAGAAGGCCAAACAAGGAAGTTCATTTTGGGGCTAAATACCAACATAGGGGCAGAGGTTGACATGTATGGACCCAAAAACATGAATGAAGTACTTGAAAAGTCCCTAAGGCAAGAGAGGAAGATTCAAACACTAGCAGGGCAATACTATAATGGGAACCACTCATTTAAAAGGAAGTAGGAATTCAATGGGAACACTAATTTCAACAAAGGTAAAAGGAATAATTATTCCGAAAGAAGGCCACCTCCTAATCAATATCAGAGGAATGGAAATAATAATAATAATAAGAGGGGCAATAATAACAAAGGTGACTATAACAAGAATGACTAGCAAAATAGGGTAACTTATCCAACCAGGGCCAATGAAACAAGGAATGATCCCCCTAGGAATCAAGGTAGGAGGGGTCCTCCAGGTGGATGCTTCATGTGTGGGGGAAACCATTTTGCTAGAGAGTGTCCCAGGATGCAAGGATAGATTAGGGCCAATCAACCCCAACAAGGGCCCCAACAAAGGATTCATGTAGTAGTTAGGAACTGAAGAGGAAGATACTAGAATGTTCCCGTGGAAACTACAGGTACACTATTTGAACAACCAATTTCAATTCTAATTGACACTGGATCATCTAAATGTTTCATCTCACCTAAAATAGTAAGAAAATATGCATTAAAAGTTAATCAAATGGAGTCATCATGGACGGTTCAATATGGGGATAAGGCAACCAGGGAAGTAACTAAGTGTTTGCCGAGAGCAAGGGTACAATTTCCTAAGTTTGAAACAAGGGTAGATCTCTATGTGGCACCCCTAGGATTATATGATGTAATTATTGGAATGAGATGGTTAACGGACCATCAAGCTAATGTAGATTGCTATAAGAAAGTTGTTGAATGTTTGGAGGATGGGGGGAAAAGGTCAAAATCCAAGGAAAGTTTAAACCCATTAATATAGAAACCATATCAGCCATGCAATTAAAGAAGGAAAGAAGAAGAGGAGGCCAAATCTATATGGTTGAAATTGATGAAGGGAATGAGAAAAATAGACCAACCTTTGAAAATACTTTCTTAAAAGAATTCAAGGATGTTTTTCCAGAAGAATTACCCGACTTACCCCCTAAGAGGAAGTTTGACTTTTCTATCGAAGTGCTACCAGGAGCTGAACTAGTATCAAGGGCACCTTACCGAATGAACACAACTGAATTACAAGAGCTCAAAATGCAATTAGAGGAACTCTTAGCTAAGGGATTAATAAGGCCAAGTGTATCACCATGGGGAGTGCCAGTCTTATTTGTTAAGAAGAAGGATGGAACCTTAAGACTATGCATCGACTATAGGATGTTGAACAAGGTCACAATAAAGAATAGGTATCCCTTACCTCGCATAGAGGATCTTTTTGACCAAATGAAAGGAGCAACAATTTTCTCAAAGATAGACCTCCGGTCAGGGTACCATCAACTCAGAATTATGGAGGAAGACATTCTGAAAATAGCTTTCAGGACTAGATATGGGCATTATGAATTCACAGTAGTTCCTTTTGGTGTAACCAATGCCCCAGCTGCATTTATGAACCTAATGAATAGTGTAATCCATGACTACTTGGATAAATCTGTTTTGGTATTTCTGGATGACATATTGATTTACTCTAAGAATGAGGAGGAACATTTAGTGCACCTACAAATTGTTTTGCAAAGGTTGAGAGAACATAATTTATATGGGAAATTGTCTAAATGTGCCTTCTTCAAGGAAAAGATTCACTACCTTGGGCATATAATATCAAAGGAAGGAATAGAAGTTGATCCAGATAAAATAAAGGCAATAGTAGAATGGCCAATCCCTAAAAATGTTTCAGAGGTAAGAATCTTTATGGGGCTAGCAGGTTACTATAGGAGGTTTGTGGAAGGATTCTCTAAGATAGAAAACCCATCACCTCATTACAAAGGAAGGGTAAAAGGTTTATGTGGACAAAACAAAGTGATAAGGCATTCCAGATTTTGAAAGGGAAACTAACTTCAGCACCCATTCTAAAGGTACCAGATCCGAATGGACACTTCACAATCATAACAGATGCTTCTATTGAAGGTTTAGGAGGAGTACTTGTCCAAGATGAAGGGGTAGTACCTTACGAATCTAGAAAGCTAAAGACTCATGAAGTCAATTATGCACCCCATGACTTAGAGTTGGGAGTGATTGTGCATGCCCTACAAAAATGGAGACACTTCTTACTAGGGAATCCCTTTGGGTTAAAGATAGATAACCAAGGACTAAAGTACATCTTTACCCAACTCCACTTAAATGCCAGACAAAGAAGGTGGTTAGAGTTTCTAAGTGAATATGATTTTGAAATTGAATATATTAAGGGAAAGGAAAATAGGGTGGTAGATGCGTTGAGTAGGAGGAGACACTTGATGACTATAGCAACATTCAAAACTTCTTTCAAAAGGCAAGTGATGGATGAGCAAGGTCACGACCCATGGTATGAGCAAGTCAAATTGACATTAGATCACGATCTGACTGATCCTAAGATTGGAGGGTATACATTAGACAAAGATGGGTGGCTTAGATTCAATAATAGAATCTATATTCCTAATTTAGGAGACTTAAGGGAAGTAGTCTTGTCAGAGGCTCACAATGCCCCTTATTCAGGGCACCTAGGAGTTAACAAGCTTTATGCAGATTTAAAGAAGTTATACTTTTGGCAAGGGATGAAGAATGACATTGTCAAGTATGTGGCTAAATGTTTGGTGTCAAAGAGTAAAGGCAGAACATAGGCATCTAGCTGGATTGTTACAATTGCACGATGTACCTCAACACAAGTGGCAAGTTATTAGCATGGATTTTGTGCAAGGGTTACCAATGTCACCTTCTAGGCATGATGCAATAATGGTGGTAATTGACAAACTCACTAAGGTGGCACACTTTAAACCAGGGAATCTGACGGATGATGCACCTACCTTGGCAGACACTTTGTTAAGGAAATATTTAGGTTGCATGGAATACCAGAGAAAATCATATCAGATAGAGATGCTAGATTCACTTCAAGGTTTTGGACTACTCTTCAATCAGCTCTAGGAACTCAACTAAATTTTAGCACTGCATACCATCCTGAAACCGACGATCAGACAGAAAGGACAAATCAGATTAAAACACATTCTTTTACTATTATTGTAATAACATTTTTTTCTTCACCGTGGATTTAATCTAACTAGTATATCTTTTTCCAAAGCAAGCTATATTTTTGCATTGATACAAATGTAAAAGTTGTAAAGAGAAGGAAATCTCTTTGTATATTTTTTTGAAAGAATAATCCTTCTAGGAATGAAAACTAACTAGGAGTTTATAACAGAATGTAAATAATGCAATACTAGTTTAGGAATTGCATAGTTTTATTGATTTTCTCACATTATTTCAAATCTGCAAAATAACAATTCAATACCATTTAAAAAGTATATCTTTTCCAATTTTGTATTTTATCAAATAAAGATTATAGTTGAATTAACTACACATTTCTTGTCCCTTTTTCTTTGCTACTAAATAAATAACTTAAAGGAACAAATACATTTTTTCACATAATTTTTTTTGAAACTCAATAGTAGGAAAGTGAAATACATAGGTTTCTTTCCATTCTCAATTTTTTTCCAGATTTCACTAATCACTTGAAAATAAGCATAAACTAAAATAATCATGTAGTTGCAACTTGATAACTCTCTTAAATCAACCACATAGGTAGCTCTTTTTCTTCCATCTTCTACATCTAATATGCAGACTTGCAAATAGAAGAACTCTTTTGGTTGTGACCATGGAGGCTCACCTCCCAACCTAGGCCTACAAGAGGCCACGCCCAAGCTTGAGAGAACTAGGTACCAAACAAGTTACAAAAAAACTTAACACACATACATTTTCTAGAATACAAAGAGGGAGAAAACAACACAAAAACTCCCAACCCAAGCTTAACACATAGTCATAAAATGACATTTTCAAAGAGGGGTGAAGGCCGACTAGACATGGGGAGATTTGCAAGTATAATAACCATAGTCATCACAAGGCCAAAACCCTCCTTCCAAACTTGGTCTCTCATGACCATAAAAATCCCTTATGACCCCCTAAGGCTTTCAAGTCAAATCCTCCCTTATGAACCCCAATTTAAACAAAATAAAATGTAGTAAGGATCCTAGATCCTTGTTTCCCTCTCTTCCTGTAAGAGAGACTCTACACCCTATGACTGTCATACTGCCTTCACCCCAAGACTACTCTACCCTCCCAAAGGTGAGTTTGGTCTTCAATCCCATAACAAAATACATATGAAAGCATTCTAAAATATGCAATACTCAACCAAAAATCATACTAACACAAAACTCAAGTCACAAACAAATGCATTTACATCATGCAAAATTTTCACATAAAGCAACAAAAATATGCATTTTAATCTAAGGGCGACAACACACCAACCTCAATTCTTTCAAATGGGATGTTCTATAAGATTTGATGAAGAGCCTTCAACCCAAGCCAACAAGATTCCAACTAGCTACAAGCTTCTTCCTTAGCTAATACTTTTTCTTTTTCCAATTCAAATTCTTTCAACAACTCTTGATCTCCAAGATTAGAGAGTGGGTGATGAATTCTAAGTTTGAATTTTTTCTCCTAAGTAGACTCTTCTCACACTTTCCAACTTCCTTGGAAAAGGATGGTGACAACTCGTAGGTTGGTCTTCCCAACCCTCTTGCAAGGTTTCTAAAAGAGGAAACTGAAAAGGTAAGTGTAAGGTGGGGAAGTGCATCCAACACAAGAATAGAAGGTTGTCTTACCAAAACTCAATCTTCTAAAAGATAATTTTCGTCCATCAAGAAAAGGTCACTTTTGAAGTGACCTGGAAATCACATGTGAGTGGTTCTATGCCCAAAAAGGTCCCTTACCCATAGGTATATCAAGTGGGCCTTCAAAAATGGCTTAAACTCAACTATAAAAGTTAGTTTGACCCCCCAAAAACCCACCTAAAGTTTACCTAAGGGTGAAACTTGATTTGACCATACAAAGGGCTCCCTAACCAAGTTACCTTTTGGGAAAACTAAATTGGGTTTGAAGAATTCATAGTTTTTCACATTTCCCTCTCAAGGACATGTCACATGCAAACTCAAAACACATTACAAGTGTCAAGTGACACCATAAAATATGACACATCAACATACACTGGACATGCCCTTTCAAGGTGGAAAAATTAAAATGTAACAAATTGAACACACACACATGCATTCACTTATATGGAAATAAACACATTACAAACAAGGTATTGTCTCTCCAAATAGACAAACCTTGGCTTCACAATCACACATTGGTTGGCTCTAGTTCTCCCATGTATTTCCATGGTCACATGGATTAATATCCTGCACATCCCAATCCACACATCAGTAGATCCAAATCAATATGCATACATATATTAAGGAATACACTTTTAAACATATAGCATCCAATTTCACATCATATCATGGATTGATCTCCTAATCAAAGAATAATAAAGATAGAATCCAATTACTTTTCCTAACAATCCATGTGTGACCATTTAATCAATTGCAACATCATTGAAATCATATAAATCATTCATCAATTAGGCATGCATACATGAATCTTAACATGGTCATCAACAAAAGTATTGAAATCAAACATAATATGGGATATATCATATCCAATGATATCAAATCATCTATCAAATAGTCTCTAAATCCATATTGCATCAAAGTAATGTATTAAATGATAAGTTCACAGTGAAAATAAAGGTGTGCTATGACAGACTCATAGGAAATGCCATGATAAAAAATTGACAAATACATTAGAATCAAAGGCCTCAACTATAACATTACATGAAACAATGTTTAGTTAGGTTACTACTAAGAGACAACATGAAGAAATTAAGAAGTTGAAGAAATATTAGGTTGAAATGAATGAGGCTTATAATATATTGTATATGGATAATCTCAAATTGAGAATGGATGCAACTTTAGATGATTCTCCTCTTATTCCAAGCTTATATATCCTCATTTATCAGCCATCCACCTCCATTACTACATCTACCATTTTTATATTAGTACAAATTTACGCTATGAGGGAGAAGTGGGCAGAAAGAATGGATACATTTGAAGAAGCTCTAATTATAGAAATAACATAAAATAAAGATCAAATCATGACAACATTGAAGCCGGTCCTTAGATACAAATTGAAAAATATTATTGGCAAGTTGGATGATGTTTACAACAATTATCAAGCTTTACTGCATGCTTTAGACCAATGCAATCCAATACTCTCGTTCTTAAGCCCATTTATGATAGATGACATTTGAAGCATCAAAATTTATAAATATTGTAATTATTTACACAACATAATTCACTCCACCAAGTTTGAAACCAACTGAGAAAAAGGGTCAATTATAGAGAATGTGAATGAGGACATGCAAATTAAAAGCTTGGAGGATTGGAAGGAAGAGTTCAATTTGGTTCTACCTGCGGTGTTGTTCTCAAGTGATAAAAGTGACATAAATGTGCAGATGTTCAATTTAACTTGGATAAGATAATTGCAGTGGAAATAGGATGGAGTAGCAAGAGAAGTATTTCAAATGTGATGATAAACTAGAGGCATTACAGAACCTTGCTAGACCTTTGGGTCACGGGTATTCATGGAGCTTTAGTGAAAATATAATATGTTTCAATGTGCACTCTTATCAATTATTGTCTCTAGTTTATTTATGTTTCCTTATTGTTGCTAGTAATTTTTTCAAGAACTTCAAAATAATAGAGCAGATATGAAGATAAATGTGAATCAAATTACATTTCAGTTACCTTGCTAGATCACTATAATCACAAGTACCTTATGGTTATCAAGTGAAAAAGAATGTATTTGATTCAAGCATTCCAATTTGTCATCGGATTTTAGTTCCTTGATCATTTCATTTCCTTCATGTTACACATCAGCTTCCACTTGTCATTTGGATTCCACATTAGCAGATGGTGGTTAGAGAAGAATCTGGAGTCATTGGCAATGTCTATGCTGCTACAACAAGGCAATTTTCCCTCCAACAATATAAGTGAGTTTTGTCTTCATGTGCAATTAAATATGTTGAAAGCATATTCTATCATTTGAAGATTGTTAACTCGGGTTTTGACACATGTGAAATGATCTAAAGCTTGTTTTGCTCCCATGTTTCTATAAAAGGAAAATCAAGATCATTTGCAAGGGTTCTAATCTTCATTTTGTGTGGTTATAATAGAAAAGTATCTAAGATTAGAGTTAGAGAATAGTTAGATAATGAATATGTATATCTAGCAGTTTCAATTAGTTTTGGTTGAAGTAATGAAAGTATTACAAAATTGTCTCCATACTGTACTCTTGACTTGCATATGAATTAATAATATTAATGGTATTTTTGGTTTGTCATTGCAAATTTCTTATAATTGTGTGATTTGTGTATTGGTTTCTTATAAGGAAATAATTAAATTAATACGTAGATTACAATGAATTTAAGGGAATAATATGGATCTGTAAGTAGGATTTTGTGATCACATAAGTGGGTTCATTTATGTAATGGATAGTTGTTAAATATCCACTAATTTTAATTAGTTTTGTTACATAAATGTGTTCATGATTTAAATCTTGACTCCATACCCTATGATTTAGGCATGAATATGTGAAATGTCCATGTATGGGGTCGATTCAAAACCATTTTTTCCCTCTTATTAGAGGTAGTGTAGTATAGATATAGTTCTCAATTGCCTTGCGAATGTCTAAGAAATCAGGATTAGATCAAAATTCATGGTTAAAGATGCTTTCATTAGTATATTTTCATTGAGAACCATCTGCACAATTCAATGTCTGTAATAAATTGAAATAGATCTTAAGGCATTGATTACCTAGGATTTGTAAAGACTAAGTATAGTAGAAATCACTCTTAGATTGATTCTCATTCATTGGCCACTGACCTTAGAATCTATTGATATAACATGGTTAATTCTAAGAAGCTCTAGGATAATCAATTGAAAACACAAACAGTAACCATTTTGATGACCCATTTTTAGTACTCATAAAAATAAAAATGACCCATTTTTAGTACTCATAAAAATTAAAATGACTCATTTTTAGTACCCATTTTTATGGCCCATTTTTTATACTCATTTTTAATACCCATTTTTAGAACTCATTTTTATGACCCATCTTGATGACCCATTTTTATGACTCATTTTGATGACCCATTTTTAGTACCCACTTTTATGATTCACTTTGATGACCTAGTTTTGATGACCCATTTTGATGACCCATCAAGTTATGAATAATTTTTATTATTTTTTATGATCCATTTTGAGTATCCTATTTTATTATCCATTTTAATGACCCATACTTAGTATGGTTTTGATGACTCATTTTGATGACCCATTCTTAGTACCCATTTTTATGACCCATTTTGATGACCTAAATTGATAGAACATTTTTCTGACCCATTTTTAGTACCCATTTTTCTTACCTATTTTAGTACCCATTTTTAATACTAATTTTGATGACCCATTTTTATTACTTATTTTGATGACCCATTTTAAGTACCCATTTTTATGACCTATTTTGACAATCCATATTTAGTAACCATTTCGATGACCGATTTTTAGTACCCATTTTGAATACCCCTTTTATGACTCATTTTTTGGGCTATAGCTATTCTGGCTCTAAAATGGCACTATCGTACCATGACTTACCTTCGTGTTATATAGACAGTGGGAGACATAGAAAATAACAGAGCTTAGTAGAATAGTTGTGTCTACTATCTCCCACTGCATGTATAACACTAAGGTAAATCATGGTATAACTGCATCCCATTTCTAGTACCCATTTTAGAGACTATTTTTACTACCCATTTTATGACCCATTTTTAGTATCCATTTTATGACACATTTTTATGACTTATTTTTATGACTTATTTTTATGACCCATTTTGATGACCCATTTTTAATACACATTTTGTTGACCTATTTTTTGTGCCCATTTTTAGTACACATAAAAATAAAATGACCCATTTTTAGTACCCATTTTTATGACCAATTTTAGTACTTATTTTCATGACCCATTTTTAATACCCATTTATACTACCCATTATGACCAATTTTTATGATTATTTTGATGACCATTTTTGGTAGCCATTTTTATGACCAAATTTTAGAACCATTTTTTTATGACCCATTTTTAGTTTTCATAAAAAAATAAAATTAGGTAGTCAAAATTGGTCATAAAAATGGGTCATCAAAAAAGGTCACAAAATTGGGTACTCAAAGTGGGTCACAAAAATGGGTCATAAAAATTGATACTCAAAACAGGTCATCAAAAAGTTATAAAAATGGGTACTGAAAATGAATCATCAAAATGGGTCATAAAATGGGTAATAACAATGGGTAATCAAAATGCATCATAAAAATGCGTCACTAATATGGGTACTAAAAACGAGTCATAAAAATGGGTCATAGAAATAGGTACTCAAAATGGGATAAAAATGGTGTTAGACTTATGTGAATAATATTGTCATTGATGTCAAACCAGTCATCCAGTTTTGGACCGAACTATGTTTTGAGGCTCAAATATTAGTTTGGATATTATGGATGTTATATATGTTATAATATTGTATGCAATATGTATGTGCAACTCAGATGTTGCAGTTTTGGTCAGAAGTTATTATGCAGCATGGACAACTCTCGATGATGATTTTTGTGGATTCATTGATTTCTCATTGATCCTAATATCTCAGTGTTAGTAGCTCTTATTAATCACGGTATCAATTATGTGTGTTGGTGTTAGCAACTTTGGTAATTATCAGAAGTATCTCTTCGAGTTTTGTGTTGTGATTTCCTTGGTTCATGTAGAGTCTACCTTTTTGGAGATATTGGGTTTGATCTTGAGATAATGGGTCAGTATTGTTGGGTCTGGATGACCTTGCCTCTTTCTGATAATCCCAGTATATGCATTGATACTCAGAGTATAGAAATAAAGTGTGTAGAAATCTTGTGGAGGCTGACATGAGCATATTGGTAATGTGTTGCGCTTGGCCAACACACTATTTTGTATCTATACCCTCTGATGTGTATATATATATGTGTGTGTGTGTATAGTGGTATGTGAGATCGAACAAGTAAGTGTGAATGTGAAGGTGAGTGATGTGAGAAAGATATTTGGCAACAAAGATAGTAGAGTGTGTGAAGTGTGAGTTGCAGATAACAAAGGCAATCAGTATTGCAATAGTGTAGTAGTCCTTTATCGAACCTGCTACAGGACATTTCTATAGAGATTTGTAATGAGATCTACTATAGAGTTTGAGATTTGCAATCTGAGATTAAACTTGGAACTAATCCCATGCATTTGGAGATGCAAACCTTTTTAAAAAGTTCAACCTTTCTAGTTGTAGTGAGCATTCTAACAGCTAGCCATCTTTTGTATATCTGTAGTGAGCAGTTTGATAGTGATCCACTCGATAGTGGGCCACCCCTTTGTAAACTCAAACTATAACTAGTTATATTCTCCTAAGAGTTAACACTCTCCTTGGTTTTTCCCATTTGGGTTTTCCACGTATAAAATTTGGTGTTTATCTTGTGGTTGTGTTCTTCATGTCTATTCTACATTAACTTCTCTATATCAATCAAGTGTGTTTGATAACAGTTATAATTGGTGAAAAGTCTATTATTTTTTATTCTATGGGAATATTGATTCTCCCATCTCAGTATTATAGTGTTTTTAGCTTGATCAACAATTGGTATCGGAGCTTTGGTCCCTTGTTTGGAAAGCTTAACCGCTTGAGGGAGATCTGTATTGGCCAAGTCATGGCACCTATACACTTAGGAGAAGATTTTTCAGATGGATGAAAATTTGAAGACAACTCTTGAAGATTTAGAAAGTGTTGAATCAGAGAATGAAGAATTGAAGGAAAATGTGGAGATAGAAAATGAATGTGTTCAGAAGCTGAGAGAGAAAATCTAGAAATTTAAGTTGAGACATAAAGAGGTTAACAATCAGTTGAAATAGGTGAATAAGACTATCAAAGATCTAATGCAAAATATTGAGGAAAAAGACAAGACATAGTAGCTCCTAAAAGAGACATTAAAGTTAAAGTCTAAAGAAAGTGAAAAGCTTGAACAAGAGGTGAAGAACCCGAAGGTAGAGAATAAAATCCTTGATAGTAGTAAGCTCCTGGAAGATCTGATCAGTATGCAACAAGGTAATTCATATAAAACTCGACTTGGCTTCCAAACCGATATTTACCCTAATCAGAATGATAAAGAAAAATAAAGAAGTCAAAGCTAAAGTAGAGAACAAGTCAGAAGATGAGAAGAAATCCTAGAATCAAAAATCAAGTGCAAGAAGACCAATGGTCCAATAGCCTAATGCACAAAGGTACCCATCTTTTAATGGCTATTGTTTTAAATGCAATAAATTGTAGAAACATTTAGTGTTATGGTTGCAAGATGTTTGGACAAATAGAAAGTCTTTGTAGGAATCATGTTGTGAATCAGAATTATAATCCATTTGTTGCAAACAAGACGAGTTACAACTTTCATGGATATTGTTACATTTGCAATAACTATGGACATAAAGCCAATCAATGTAGATAAAAACCACACCCAATAAGATCTAAGAGAAAGATTGTTGGTTGTTTCAAATGCAAGTAGACTGGACATTATGCTAATCAATGTAGGAATGGAAATTAGGAAAAATTTGTTGAGAAGAATGATGAATCAAAGAAGGAAAATGTAGTCTAGAGAAAGAAGAGTGAGAACAAAAGAAGTGAGCCTGAAGTACCAAAATTCAGTGCAGGCACCCCTTCCTCTAGTAATTAATCTTGGAGCTTTGGGTTAGGGGGAGTTTTTAATTTGAAATAAGAATACCCTATCCTCCCTGTCTGAATGGATCATATCACTAATCCGACATGACAATATCTAGTAATCAAAGGAATCTTGATGACATCATCAAAAAAGGCAATTCTTGGTGGAAAAACTCTAATGAAGTATCTCTAGCAAGATAAGTATCAATTTTTGAGTTCATTTCTTACACATTAGTTATTTTCTTGAGAATGTTGTGAATAGTAGAGTAGTAGAAAAGTGAGTAGCAACAACAATCATGAAAGGACAACTGATCATCGGAGAACCTAGCAATGAGGAATTTCAATCTATGGACAAGGTGCTCCTGGACGAGTTTAGCATAGAGAAGATCAAAGTTGTTGAAGCAGGTTTGAAGGATGATGAATTGCAGAGGGTCAAAGAGTTGGAAGTCAAATGTCTAAATCTATGGACCAAATTCCCTTCATTCAATAATGTAGAGGTTGTCAAGGTAATTCTTAGCCGTGTGCAAGATAAGTGCATCATATTGGACAAACCCTATCTAATCATGAAGGAAATCATTTCTAGGGTCACCGGCTTGTGCGACAATGGAGAATTTTTGACAAAGAATTTTATATTGAATAGAGAAGTAAAATACCTAACCAGGGTAAAGGGTGATTAATGAGCTCTAATCATTAACACAATCATCAACCCTGTGGTGAGGTATGTTGCCTATGACATCTCTTATAAAATCTATTTCTGAAATAGGGAAGGAGCCACCTTGGATGTTGTAGTATATATGCTTGTAATGGAGAACAAATCATTCAACTTGTATGAATTGTTGAAAAATTTATTGTTTGAAAACATTAAGATGGCAAAAGAGAAGAATTATGCTTTCCAGTTTGGGCCATTATTTGTGAGTTTGGTTATGTATTGTTTGGAATCCCTTCTAGCAAAAGATAATGTCATTTGGGAGTCTGGTGTTCCTATTGTAAGACAAATATTTAGACATTTGAATAGTTTGGCTAACAAAGAGGAAGTTTGCAATGGCTATTTTAAATCGTTTCTAGATATGTGGAGAGTTGGCCTGATTTCTATCTTTCTCTTCTAGTTCTAGAGATTCATCCTTCGAAAAGAAGAAAAGGAGACAATATGTTCCTAATGGTGTTTCAAAGCCAAAGACAAGCAAGATGGAGAATGTCATGGTAATTGAATATTTGAAATCCCTTGCAACTAAAGGAGTTTTGGAAGTTGGAGACTTAGATGATGAGCCTAATTTCCTAAAACTGGTTGATAATGTAGATGAAATTTAAAAGATTGGAGTGAAAAGGGTGATCTCAATTGAGTCAGACAAAATTGAGAGAATTGTGATGAAGCATTTGATCTGGAACATAGAAGATATTAGTAATCTACTTTCGGTTTCTTTGAATGAGGTCCTAAAAGAAAGAATGTTTGTGTAGGAAAAAGGCTTAGATATGAAGAGTTTGTTGAATGAGTGCATTGATGCACAAAATAACTTGTTGACATGTATATAGGAATTAAGAGATTGTATTCGCAGTGCTAGCAAAGTCTGCAGATATTGTATCTCTTGGCTGGTAGCTGTTGTGAAGCACAAAGGTAAGATTGATGTTATTGAAGATGAACTAACAAGTCTAGGCAAATCTTTTGATTTTTTGAATGACATGGATGGTGAGCAGAGGAAAAGAGTTAATTCTCTTCAAGATGAGCTCTTTTTGCTGCAAAGGAAAAAAGAAGACTTTGTGAGTATGTTTTGGAAGGTTAAGGAAATTGTTGAAGCTAAGTTAGAGCACTTTTCAGAATTGCTTGAGAACGCAATTGACTGTGAGCAAAATCCAACTGCTCTAGATAATTTCTCAAATTCAGTTGATCTGCTAGTTGAGTGCAAAATTATTTTATGAGTATCAAATTGGCTATACATTCCTGGGAAGTTCTTCTTCCTGATCTGAAAGAAAAGTACAAGCTTGTATTTTTGAAGAAGAGCACCTGAATTTTTTTTGTTTAAGGTTCAGTTTTTTGACAATTTTGTATATATTTGTTCTTTTCTTCTTCATCAAAGGCATCATTTGTCCTTGATGTCAAAAGGGGGAGAAAGGAATTCAAGGAATGTGGTTTTGAGGAATTGCATGAGTAAGGGGGAGTTGTGCAGTTATGTTTTGAATATGTTTTGCCATCAATGACAAAAGGGGAGATTGTTAGACTTGTATGAATAATGTTGTCATTGATGTCAAACCAGTCATCCAGTTTTGGACCAGACTATGTTTTGAGGCTCAAATATTAGTCTAGATATTATGGATGTTATAGATGTTATAATATTATATACAGTTCAGATGTTGCGGTTTTGGTTAGAAGTTATTATCAACATGGACAACTCTGGATGATGATTTTTGTGGATTCATTGAGTTCTCATTAATCCTAGTATCCCGATGTTAGGAGTTCTTATTGATCCCGGTATCAGTTATGTGTCCTGATATTAACATCTTTGGTAATTATCAGAAGTATCTCTTTGAGTTTTGTGTTGTGGTTTCCTTGGTTCATGTGGAGTCTACCTTTTTGGAGATATCGGGCTTGATCTTGAGATACTAGGTCATTATTCTAGGGTCTGAATGACCCTACCCCTTTCCAATAATCTCGATATATGCATTGCTATTCAAAGTATGAAAAGGAAGCGTGTAGAAATCTTGTGGAGGCCGACATGAGCATATTGGTAACGTGTTGGGCTTGGTCAACACACTATTTTGTATCTATACCCTTTGATATATATACATATAAATATGTAGTGGTATCTAAGATCGAACAAGTGAGTGTGAATGTGAAGGTGAGTGATGTGCGAAAGATAGTTGGCAGTGAAGATAACAAAGTGTGTGAAGTGTGAGTTGCGGACAGCAAAGGCAATTAGTATTGCAGTAGTTCTTTACCGAACCTATTACAAGATAGTTGTATAGATATCTCTAACCAGATCTACTGTAGAGTTTGAGATTTGTAATCTGATCTTAAACTTGGAACTAATCTCATGCATTTGGAGATGTAAAACTTTTTAATTCAACCTTTCCAGTTGCAGTGAGGATTCCGACAGTTAGCCATCTTTTGTATATTTGCAGTGTCATTTTTGTAATCTGGTAGTAAGCCACCCGAGAGTGAGCCACCCCTTTGTAAACTCAAACTATAACTAGTTATATTCTCCTGAGAGCTAACACTCTCCATGGTTTTTCCCATTTGGGTTTTCCACAAATAAAATCCAGTGTTTATCTTGTGGTTGTGTTCTTCATGTCTATTTTGCATTAGCTGCTCTATATTAGTCAAGTGTGTTTGATAACAATTATAATTGGTGAAAAGTCTATTATTTTTAAATCTGTGGGATTACTGAGTCACCCCCCCCTCAGTATTTTGGTGCTTTGAACCTGATCAACAAATGAGTCATATAAATGGATACTAAAAATTGATACTAAAAATGGGTCATCAAAATGGGTATTAAAAATGGATATTCAAAATGGGTCATCAAAATGGTTCATACAAATAGATATTAAAAATTTGTCATAAAAATAGGTAACCATTTTTAGTACCCATTTTTATGACAAATTTATACTACTTAATTTTTATTGCTCATTTTAAGCACCCATTTTTAATACATATTCTTACGATCCATTTTTATGACCCATTTTTTGTACCTATTTTTTAACCTAATTTTAGTACCCATTTTTATGATTCATTTCTAATAACTATTTTGATGATCCATTTCTATGACCAATTTTGATGACCAATTTTGAGTACTTTGTTTTACGACCCATTTTGATCACCAATTTTTTGTATCTATTTTTATGACCTTTTTTTAGTACCCATTTTAGTACTCAAAATGGATCATCAAAATGGGTATTCAAAATAGGTAATAAAAATGAGTACTTAAAATGGGTCATAAAAATAGGTCATTATAATGGGTCATCAAAATAGGGAATAAAAATGGGTATTAAGAATGGATCATGAAGATAGGTCATCAAAATGAGTCATAAAAATGGCTCATAAAAATGGTTCATTAAAACGGATCATAAAATATGAATAATAAAATTGGATCATAAAAATGGGTAATAAAAATGGATCATAAGAAATAAGTCATAAAAATGGTTACTCAAAATGGGTCAAAAAACTGGGTTCTAAAAATGAGTCATAAAAATGGGTACTTAAAATGAGTACTAAAAATGGGTTATAAAAATGGGTTATAAAAATGATTCATAAAATTGGGTTATCAAAATGGGTCATAAAATTTAATCGGACACTTGATTCAAAAGTTTTGACCTCCAAAAGTTGGGCCTCTTAAAATAGGAAATATAAAAACGTGTTGCAGATAAATGAGATGTAAAAGGGAGTTACACATGTTGATGTGTTGACACATCATAGGTCATCTTTTATTGGAGATAAGATGGGCACCACTCTTGGGTGGTTTTAGTCCATGGTTTTGTAATACTATTTGATGGTTTCATGTATTGTATCTCCTATATATTAGGTGTGTGAGATGGAGGTTGTCTGTAAAAGTTCAATAAAAATTGAATCGCCTTTGAATATTTGTTGGCGATACTCATATGAAAAGATTTCTCTACAACTATATTGTAGTCTATTGTTGATTTTTGAATAATATATTGGACGATTTTTTGAGTGTAGGGTTTTTCTCCCAAAAGGGTTTTCCCGCATAAATCATTGCGTTATGCTATGCATGTTATTTATGTTTTTGTTAAGTTTTTGTAACTATTATAAAAATCTATAGAAAAATTTGCATCGCCCTCCTCTCAAGATTAGTGTAGGAAATTGTTCCACTGCTTAACTTCTTTACAAAAATAGGTCATAAAAATGGGTACTCAAAATGTGTTATAAAAATAGATACTCAAAATGGGTCATAAAAATGTGTACAAAAAATGCATACTAAAAATAGGTCATCGAAATAAATCATCAAAATGGGTACTAAAATTGGGTCATTAAAAAAAGTTACTAAAAATAAGTCATAAAAATGGGTACTCAAAATGGGTCATTAAAATGGCTCATCAAAATGGGTCATAAAAATCAGTAATAAAAATGGATACTCAAGATGGGTCATAAAAATTGGTTTTAAAAATGAGCATTAAAATGGGTACTCAAATGGGTTATCAAAATAAGTCATCAAAATGGTCATCAAATTGAGTCATCAAAATGGGTCATAAAAATAATCATCAAAATGGGTACTCAAAATGGGTCATAAAGATAGGTACTAAAAGTGGGTATTAAATATGGGTCATAAAATGGGGTACTCAAAATGGTTTATAAAAATTGGTCAATGGATTATAAAAATGGGCACTTTAAAAGGGTTATAAAAATGGGTCATACATATGGTTACTCAAAATGGATCATCAAAATGGGTCTAAAAAATGGGTCATTAAATTGGCTCATAAAAATGGGTACCAAAAATGGATACTAAAAATGAGTCATAAACATGGGTAGTAAAATGAGTCATAAAGATTGATACTAAAAATGGGTATTAAAATTGTGTACTAAAAATGAGTCGTAAAGATGGGTCATAATAATAGATAATAAAAAACTCAAAATGGGTCATAAAAAAGGGTAATAAAAATGGGTACTATAAATTTATGACCCATTTTTAGTACCCATTTTTAATACTTA
This sequence comes from Cryptomeria japonica, assembly GCF_030272615.1. NCBI lineage: Eukaryota > Viridiplantae > Streptophyta > Pinopsida > Cupressales > Cupressaceae > Cryptomeria > Cryptomeria japonica. The sequence continues at coordinate 465,558,226 of NC_081411.1, read as the reverse complement.
TTTTTATGACCCATTTTTTACTGTCCATTTTAAGTACCCATTTTTAGTACCCATTGTGATACCCATTTTTAGTACCCATTTTGATTATCCATTTTGAGTATCCATTTTTATGACACAAATATATGATCCATTTTGAGTACTCATTTTTTTACCCATTTTTATGATTCATTTTTAGTACCCATTTTTTTACCCACTAAAAATGGGTATTGTTAGCAAGAAATTTGAAAGAGACAGACCAAAGTTCTAATCCCAAAGGATTTTTGGTAGTTGTAGTCTTTAACCCTATAGATAGTCCTATTGAGGTGGAAACTAGATGAATTCATCCAATCTAACTACTTGATCAAACAAAAATATCATACACATTATTAGAGAAGAAAGATAATTTCATTTATATCAGTTACTTAATATGCAATATACATTCATGATATCTTCTTTTTGTGTATCTCTTCTATCTATTGCCACCTAATGAATTTGTATTCTATCTTATAATTATATATCCCTTTAGATTTGTAACCCTTAGACAATAGCTTTCTAACTAATCCCTTTCCTTGTTTGTTTATTCCAGAATTATGTTTATCAAATTACGTTCTTATGTTTCTAGACTGGTGTCTATAGCTTGTTTTCTAGCCAGCATCATCCCCTCTAGTAAACATTGATTTCTCCTCAAGTCAAATATATTGTCCAATATATTGATGATGGTGTTTTAGTTTGACTCCATTAAAGTAGCATTGTAAGATTTTTCCATATAATGTCTCCAACTAAATTGCTCTTGATTCCAAAATTTCATTGATCTTGTAAGGGCCAAGCCAACAAACTTTCATTTTTCCCTACTTAAATTTGTGTTCATAGAGGAGTATAATGTCTTCAAGTTTGAACTATTTTGTCCTAAGATTCTAGTCATGCTATGATTTTTGTCTTCTCCTCTCTGTTAGAAGGTGCCTTTATTCAATATGTTGATCTTCATCTAATTTCTCTAGTTTCTCAAGTTGTTCCTTAACAAGCTCAACTTTTGTAATTTGGAGTGTAAGTGTCATTTGGAGGTTGATGAAAATGAAGTTGATGGGTAATGTTGCCTCAATGTCAAGGATAAATTTAAGAAAGCCCCCTTGGGTGAAGCTGTAAAATCCTTACGAATCTTTCATTATTTTGGGGGTAAAATATTATATTTTTGGCGATTTGTTTTATTAAGAAAAATATATTAAATTCTGTTGGCGAATTTTTCTCAGTTGCATAAGAATTGTTGAAAAAATTAAGGCAAATTGTTCATTATTTTTTGGGGAAAATAATAATTACATTGGCGAATTTTTACCTATTGCGTGAAAATTGTAAAAAAATTAAGGCGAATCTTTCATTATTTTTTGGGGAAAATAATATTTACATCGGTGAATTTTTACCTATTGCTTGAAAATTGTAGAAAAATTAAGGCAAATCTTACATTATTTTGGGGGGAAAATAATAATAGACTGGCAAATTTTTACCTATTGCATGAAAATTGTAGAAAAAATTAGGTGAATCTTACATTATTTTTGGGGAAAAAAATAATATAGCAAACACATCACATATTCGTTGTATGTGTACTGCATATCTATTTGAATTAAAACCCAACTTTTTTGCATGTATGAAATCTTGATCTAAGATTCTAAGAGATCCTTTCGCATATAAACTACTTTTCCTGACAAAGGAAATCATAGATTTAATATTCAATAAGAAGCTGTCAATATGAGAGATTTTGGGGTCGGTGAGTCATTTATATTTAATATTAGGAAATGGTAGTAAAATACATCTCACATAGATTAATACAGTATGTAGAATAATCCAATGTATAGACCTAACAATCAATTATCGCCACTTTGCAAATCGAGAAATATGGTCATTAGTCGTTTTCAATTAACACTCCTTAGCAAAGTGGTTACATTATTCACACACTACATATCAGAATGTAGAAGATAGACATATTTCTAGAGAAAACTATTAGGGAGTGTTATTTCCTTGCTTGCAGAGGTTGTAAAATGGAGTGCATTGAAGTTGCAGTTGAATTCTGCAATAAAGAGATATGGCTAAAGAGGATTACATTGCCGAAGGCTTGCAAATGCATGAAGTAAAGCAGATTGATGGCTTACCTTGTAGCTAGAGGGGTATTGAAATTTCCAAAGGTAACCAAAGGGTTATTGAAAGGCTTGAGTGCAACTATAGACTTCGACTACAATTCCAAATAATTTTGATCTCTCTTCTTACCACCATACCCCCCTTATAATGGGTAGAATATAGAGAGAAAGTTGGTTAAATACACAGGAGATGCGGTTTTGGAGTCAAGTATCTGTAATTGATCAAAACTCTCAAAGTTCTCCTCTACCAAGAAATGCAATGAGAATCTTGCATCCTCATATTCTTTGCATCAATAACTGCAAATGTGTGATAGTGGCATGGATCATAAGCTAGATGGCGTTTATGGAAGCTTTCTATGTCTTGGCACCAAATTTTTCATGTATATTGGCCTTGTGATTTTGCTTCAAGACAAAATAGAGGAAACAAGTTTTGCTGGGAGAATATTATCTTGTGAATGGACCAATGGCGAGTAAAAAGGGGGTCACATGTAAACAGTTGGTAGCTTGTTGCATTCCTTATTTTTATAAAAGGAATACCAAGGCCATAAAGAAGAATTACAAAATTTTCTTATCTTTAGGGAGAGTAGAAACAAATTGTCTTGCCTAATGTGTAGGGTGGTTTCATGGTGAAAGAATGTACACTTTCTCTCATTAGTTTTTCAATTAGTTCATGAATAGACTATTCCTATGATTGTCTCTATTTGTACTTTCATATGTTACATGAATCATAATATTAAGGATATTTTGATTTGTCTTGGTAATTTCCTAGTCAATGTGTGACTATGTAGTGTGTATGTGGGTTTCCTTCAAGGAAGGAATTAAAGTCTATTTGCAAGTTACAATAAGTCTAGAGTAATGTAATAGGTTTACAAGAATTATTTGTACAACTACACATGGAGATGTGTTAATGTTAGGCAGTAATGCTCAAGTAGCTCACTAATTTGAAATGATTTGTTGTTTGGGTTTGCAATTTTTATCTCAAATTCGAATATATGCCCTAGACATAAGCACTGGTTTGTTGAAGCTATCTGGGATTTGTTTTAGAAATACATCAAAATCAAAGTTTCATTTCCTTTGTTTTAAAAATACATCAAAATCAAAGTGCAATTGAATGTAGAATAACTAAGGTGAATCTTTCATTATTTTTTGGGAAAAAACCAATATAGCAAACACATCACATCTTCATTATAAGTGTAGTGCATATCTATTGGAATTAGAACCTTGCTTTTTCAAATGTATAAAATCTTGATCTAAGATTATAAGTGATCTTGTCACATGGAAAAAACTTTGCCTGTCAGAGGACTTTATGCATGTTAGTAGCATGAAGAGTTGCATGGGTACATATGTTAGCTTGTTCCTAAAGAAAATATTGAATTGGCAGTTAAATGATTATAGCCAACTGATAAGTTCTAATCCTTTCAACAGGTGGAATGAAGAGTTGCATGCCAACATGGGTACAAATGTTATATTTGTTGGTTCCCAAAACCACAGATTGGAAATCAAAAGCAACTTGCCAAGTTCCTCACTGATCCAATCAATTCTGGCCAATGAATAGGAATGGTCAAAGACCAAATTCCTTTGCACTTTAGGCTCCACTAGACCTAGGCGGGTATACCTTAAACTCCAAAGCACAAAGATACTTCTTTATAGTGAATTTAAACTTAATGAATAATCTATTTACAGGCTTGGTAAACTGGCCTGCAACTTTTCTATATTGTGTGCTTTTAATTGCTTAAATATGAAAAATAGAGTGTATTTGATTATAATTGAATATTTGTAAGAGAATAATGCTGGAACTTTAAGTAATTATGAAAGAACAATACTGATAAGAATAATAAGTATGTTGCCTTGATGAGGACCTTATGCACACCAGAATTACTCACAAATACTAACAATAGACCAATGCCTTATCTAACAATTAATGTGTTACTTAGTGGACAAACATTTTAATCAACTTTGGAGACAGTTTGAAAAACTCACAATATGTAAGACTATCACTACAATGGTTTCATTATGTGTTACAAGAAAAACAAAAACAATTATGTTTCTTATACAACATGTGATGGCACACTACAACAAATCTAAATTATGTGTGTGTGAAAAAGTGAACCTGTAGCTGCAAGCACAACACTTCAATTAAGTCATTATATGCATGGTTAGTAATCAATAAGCAATAAGAAATAAACCATAGCAAAGCGACTAATTGCCTTCTAAAAGATGTGAGCATAAGATTGCTCTTAGATTTTTATAAGCAATACCAGTGACTAGACTACACCAAGACGAAGGATTTAATCTATATGATATTAAGCTATATGGATGCAAGATGGATGAACAATTCAAGCAAATTCAAGCAACAATGCATGCAAGCAATAATGAATGTAAAATGGATGCAAGTAATCTAAAAAAAGCACAATGATTTCAATGACTCTAGAGCGAAATTAGCGTGATAATAATTTCCAAGCGTGTTCTCGAAAATCTCTGGGGTATTGGAATGAGAGCTGAAGACTGAATTTATAGAGAATTACCAAAAAGCTCAATTTAGGATTAATTGAAAATAATTGAGAAATCAGGTTGAGTTAACCTTGAGATAGATTCCAATTATAGTTTAATTGAAATGCATTCAAATTAGAAGTCCAAGTTGCATTGGAAAATAATAATAAATTAATTCCATGCACATCTGATAAAAATAGATAATTCTTCAATTTTTTGAGTTCCAATTTTAGAGAATAATTCAACAATTCAATTAAATTGCTTTTCTGATTTCAAGTTCTAAATTTAGAAAAAGAAATAATATCTCAAGTTTGATTTCTCTCTCTCTTCAATTCTTTTTTTTGTTTTGACTTTTGTTTTGTTTCAATTCAACTCTTTGTAATCAATTAATCCTTTCACATGATTGAATGGCAAATTTATTAATTAATTAAATATGCAAAGATATTTAATAAATTAAAATGGGATAATTGATCAAAATGATTATTCTTGAAATAATTCAATTAATTAAATAAATATTTAATTAATATTGAGTGGTTGATTTGCCATGTGATTTTTGATAATTAAGGAATTAATAATGTGCTCAAGATTGATTTAATTGCCTTTGGTTAGGACCTTGGTGATGTTGTTGAGATTAGGGGTCCATGGTTTAGATGACCAATTTTAGGGTATTACATTTGCCCCTCTTTGAATTAATGTGCGAGCAACGCTTTGATTCAAAGAATGTGTGATGTCCAAGAGATGCTAGTTCTGAACTTGATTGATCATGAACTAGATAAAAAGTGAGGTGTTAGCTTGATTCGAAGTGACAAAGCTAAATGAGGTTTGATTAAAGTGATACCGATCCCGAACTTGATTGAACTGAGGAACGATAGAAAACAAAGATACCGAACTTGAACTTGATTGATCAAGAAGTGGATCTTACTGATCTAGAACTTGATTGATCTTAGATATAGTGAATAATGATAAAAATCGATCTTGAACTTGATTGATCAAGACACGATGAGCGAAGAATAAACTGTCCAGCTTGATCAAGAAATGAATACTGAACACCCGCTTAGATTTAGAATGACCAAAGAAACTCTTTAAACTTTTGATTGAGTTTAAACGAATAATCAGTTTGATTTGAAGCAATGAAACTGATTAATGTTAAGAGATTAATTTAGATGAAAGACAAAGATCAGCTTGATTTGAAGTGATGAAACTGATATGCCCCTAGCGATTGATTGATTCAGATGATCAAGAGATTTCAACTTGATGTGAAGCGATGAAGTTGAGATGCCCCTTAGCGATGCGGATTTTAATTAGAAAGATTTTGCTCGACTTTTGAGATGTGAAGTCATAAGGTCATGAGTATATCGAAAGATAGCGAGGGTAGTTGATTATAGGCAATTGTGTGGCAAAAATAAGTGATTTAAGCACAAATTGATTTTGAGGATTTTTCTGAAGATTTGGCAATGATTGATGAGAAATTGAGCATAGAGTTGATAGGTAGAATTGAAATGTGGATGTGTAGAACTGAAATTGAATTAAGATTCAGCGTTGAAATTGAGCACAATTTGAAGAAAGAATGAGCTTTAATGGAAAAAAGCGCTAAGTGGTCAAAATTGTGAAATTGACTAGCAAGACGATCTCAAAGTTCGATTTCGATCCCGAAAAATGGAATCAGAGCAGGCACATTAGCCAAGGGTACAATTTTCGTGTCCATCGGAGCAAGTTGAAAAATTAGGTTTTAGGCTATATATAGGACAAAAGTGTCATTTTCAATTCATTTTAACCCTCCAAGTTTGAAAATTCAAAAAACCTTCTACAAAGAAAAATGGTGGTCCCTACTCATCAGCATCGATTCGAGTGCCAGAGATGACATAATCGACCCTGAAACTACGAGCCAATGGTAAGTGATCAATCTTTAGCCTCTGTATGTTTCCAAATTTGAATTTTTTTGTGTATTTTTCACATTTTTTACGAGTTTGAAGTCGGGTTTCTCGGTTTATCGTGCGAGACAGGATCCTGTCTCGTACGAGACACTGGCAAATTGTGTTTTTTCGTTTCAACCCATTATAATTATCATACAAGAGCAACCCTTGTGTCGTACGATAGGCCGGTTAAAAGACCATTTTGTCGTGCGGTGTATAAAAATTTGTTGTTTGAGGGTGTTTTCTCGTACGATAGCCATTTCTGACTCGTACGAGATTCTGTTTAACTGTGTTTTGTCATTCGGAAAATAGTGACAATTTTTGAAAGTATAAACATGAAATTTTGGTTTTGTATTTAACTTATTTGGATTTGCGTGATGTTTAACTTCTCTTGTAGGCTAATTTGGAATGTTTTCTAATGTTCGTTGTTGGGTTTTGCAGGTTTCTTTACCTCCTGTGCTCTTCAGATGTGTATATCCGCCCACGATGGCTTTAGTTCAGGATTTGTCTAAGGTTGAGTAGGCTCATGTTGATTTATGCGGCTTGGCTCATTTGATGAGATTACCTGATATCCGTGTGAACCACGAGATGCTCACGGCATTAGTAGAACGATTTCATTCGGAGCATAATACCTTTCATTTGCCGGTTGGGGAGTTGACCATCACTTCTGAGGATATGTATAGGATTCTTCGTATCCCTTTTGCTGGGGATAAGGTGGACTATGATACCGCATTGTTACCTGGACTGCAGGCATTGAGGAATGTATTCAAGGATCCAGATATCTTGACTCATTCTATGAGTTGGGATATACTGATGAGCAGGTACAATGAGGAGTATACACTAGCATGTGTCTTAGCAGGGTTTATTGGGTGCTTTTTGATGCCAGACCGAGGGCAGCAGGGTTTCCAGAGCAGATGGGGTCAGATGCTTGAGCGATTGATAAAGTCCCCTCAGAGACTTGGCTGGGGTTCTTGCTTACTGGCCCACATGTATCGAGAGATGCATGAGATTGTTTATAGAGAGGGGTGGAGCATGGCTGCTAGGGTGTACATTTTGCAGGTGTGGGCTTGGGAGCACCTTCCTGTGTGTTGGTTGATAATGATAGACAGCAGGGAGCCAGGACAGCCGATCATTTATAGATATGTTGGATATATCACGCAGCCCCATCTGGGCCAGACAGACTACTAGAGATGGCAGCTCGATGACTTGATAGTTGTCGTATGGTGACCATATAGAGGGTTAGAGCCATGGGATGACTGGCGGGCAATGCACAGAGATCTATTTGTCACACACCCACTGATTGGTAGATCGCAGACTATTGTGGAGTGATTCATCGTTTCACAAGTGATGAGGCAGTATGGCCGGCCTTAGGGGATCTCACAGGAGTTTACAGCATATGCTAGGTATGCAGACGAGGAGAGGCAGGGTTGGGGACCTAGGCTATCTTATGCCTTGGCTATGCAGGAGCTAACAGGTTTACCCCACTTGAGGTGGGATTACCTGGAGGATATAGCAGATGCGGGGGTATTGCCCCAGTATAGGGATTATTTGCAGCAACATCCATTCCCTCAGTTTATGGATCCTAGAGAGCATGCTCCTCATATCGAGGATGTTGAGGATGATGCCCCTGCACCGGCATAGGGACAAGTATAGAGACAAGGTCATAGGTAGGGACAGGGGCAGAGACCAGATGCTCCACGACGGACTGGTGGTGATCCTGGTGCCAGCAGCAGCGGAGTGCGAGCTGACATTGGACAGCAGAGGGGTGAGGGTGGATCCCTTGGGAGAGTAGGCATGAGGTTGGGTGGGGGAGAGGAGGAGCGGGCAGCTCCAAGACAGGTCCATCAGCTGCGAGAGGAGAAAGGCAGAGCCACAGGTGGAGAGGGTGGTGGAGATGGTGGCGAAGAGCCTGCGAGAGAGCAGGGGGCTGACACGGGTCGGTCGATGAGAGCACATCTTGCAAAGCTACAGTCACAGTTGTTAGTGGCGCAGACTCAGCTGGCGGAGCGAGACCGACAGCTGGCCGAGGTGAGCACTGAGCATGATCACCAGATTGTGGCTTTGAGAGAAGAGTCGAGAGCAAAGATAGAGTCTCTACGATAGGAGGTCCTTCTCCAGAGCAGTAGGGCATCTTATTATGTAGCCGCGTATAGTGTTGTAGTTCCTGTTGCACAACAGGTGCAACCTTATTCACAGTATATGGCCAGATCGGAGGGAGTGCGAGCACCTTGACAGGATCCCGGGCATCAGGCTCCTCCTCCTCCACCAGGCGATGAGGGAGAGGGTGCTAGCTAGATGATTCTTTTTGTAGCTCGCATATATTTTTTTTTGTAGACACACCCATTTGTGTTTTTGTAGCCTATACGATTCTTGCTCCGATGGGAGTTTGTACATGTCATTGGACATCATTTTGTACTCTTAGACTTGAGATGATATATATATATATATATATATATATACGAGATCCGATTTGACTTCATTGTACTTGTGTCAATTCGAGTATGAGATGTTTCTATATGCTTTATTCTATATGTATACACTTCTTTTTCAGCATGAATGTATGTATTACAAATGATAATGGATGTCTATGTTTTTGTTTCTTTTCATATGCAAATAAATGAATGAAAATGAGCAGTGCAAAAAAATTTATTTATTTTTGTTTTCTATGTAATAAGATGACTACAAATGATTAATAATAAAAGGAATGAATCTATATGAAATGTTATGTATGTAGCTAAATGTCTCAAAACACAAGGACTCGATCGGAGAAATAATGATAAATAGACCACTTAGCGTAAGAAATGATGATGCTTTTAGCTCGCATTCTGAAGATAAAGAGATTATTATTATCACACCAAAATCACCCTAGATTCACTAAAATGCAGAATGAAATGCAAAATGACATGCAAAACGCAACCTAAACCTAGTCACTGGATTTAAAATACTTAAGATTCATCACTGAGCATAACGAACACAATAGTCAAGGTAGAGTTCCTTTCTTTTTCAATGTGCAATATTAATTATCTTGTCCGCAACGACCCTTTTTTTTGTTCATATCCTTGGACAGATTTCGCAGGGACCCGAATTGCATCATAAAGAAATTCCCTCAAAACAGACAAAGAAATGACATGGACCTCCCTGTAGCATACAATTAAGTGGAGTCGAGGTATGTGAGGTGATTTCACCTTAATGTGAAGGCTCTTATCACAGACACCCAGCTAATTTATATGTTTCCAGATCATCGGGATCATTCCTACAAGCAGAAAACAAAGAAAATATTATGCCCCCAATCCTTGCACCTCTTAGTCAATACAGACTTCCTCGAGTTACTCAGGGGGATAATAATCGAAAACCAATATAAAAGACAACATACAGAGAAAAATTTTCATTCATAGCTCAAACTATTTAGTAATTGTTCTTTGTTATGTTGTTTTGCTTGTGAACTCAGTGATAAAAACTCTGTAGTAGTTAGGACATAGGTGACTGACTCGGAGTGGCTAACCAGGTTTCACTGACGGAATAATGACTTGGTTGACACTGCTTAGGATATGTAATGTGCTTTATCGAGTAACCTAAGACTAGGACATTGATTTGTTTCAAGTCATGAGGGTTCCAACGAACCAGGATGTCACAAAAGTGACTGAAAATATGTACAAGCGAAAGCAAAAGATACTTGAAAGCAGGAAATGCCAACGTTACGTTGATAGATGGAGTGCTTGAGTACAAGAGGTGCCTGTTTACCAGGTTTTCACCTGCTTGGCAGAGATTCATTTTTATTTTTATTTTTATTTTTTTCAGGACTTTTTCTGATTTTTATGATTTCTTCAGGACATTTTCTAATTTTTATGATTTCTTCAGGACATTATCTGATTTTTATGATTTCTTCAGGACATTTTCCATTGTACAGTTTGCTGGAGCAGAGAATGCTAAGTAAAGAATCTTTTCAGGTGGATGGTGTTAATCGGTTCTCAGAGCTATTCTCCTTCTGATGTTGAGAGTTGATAGGCACCAGAGCCAAAGACTACAGTAACGATATAGGGACCCAGCCAGTTGGGTTCAAACTTCCCTTTGTTGTCTCGAAACTGTTGATTTTTTGGATTTTCTCTCAGAACTAGGTCACCAACTTGAAATTCTCTTTGTCAAACTTTCTTGTTATACCCTCTAGACATTCTCTTTTGATACACTCTGAGATGATTAAATGCCACTTGCTGACGCTCATCCAACAATTCGAGTTCTTGCAATCTAGATATTCTACGATCTTCATTAGTAACAAGACCTTGCAACGAAACTCTTAGAGATGGTATTTCTACTTCAATAGGTAATACTACTTCGGACCCATACACCAAAGAGAAAGGTGTAGCCCCAGCAGGTGTTTTGATACTTGTTCTGTAAGCCCATAGTGCCGGATTGAGCTGTAGATGCCAATCTTTCCCGGATTTGTTCACTGTTCTATGCAAGATAGTCAGTAAGTTTTTGTTAGATGCCTCAGCTTGTCCATTACCTTGAGGGTAATATACTGATGACCAGTGTTGCTTTATTTTGAATTTCTCACAAAGTTCATCCAGGTCTTTATTCTTGAACTGTCCTCCATTATCAGTCACGATGGATGAAGGTATCCCATACCTGCAAATTATATAGTTTAGGATGAATAAGGTGACTTGTTTACTAGTTGCTTTGATGAGCCGAATTGCCTCTACCCACTTGGTGAAATACTCAGTGGCCGTTATAATAAATTTATATACGTTGGATGAAGCAGGATATATCTGACCAATGAGATCAAAGGCCCATTGCTGAAAAGGCCAATGTGTAATGAATGGTATGAGATCCCTCGCTGATGCATGTATGAGATTTCCATGAAGCTGACATTTCTCACAAGTCTTAGCAAATTTTATGGCATCTTTTTCCATATCTGGCCAGTAGTAGCCAGCCCGTAATAGTTTCTGAGCTAAAGTAAAACCATTCGAATGAGATCCACAAATACCTTCATGGACTTCCGATAATGCACGTTTTGATTCTTCAGTTTCTAGACATCTAAGAAAAGTACCATCCAAACCTCGTCTAAATAAATCGTTAGCTATGATAACATATCATGAAGCATTTCGAGTTAGGTTTCTTTTCTCATTACGAGTAAGGTTTTCAGGGATAATTTGGTCACAAAGATAGGAATAGATGTGGCTGTATTGGGATGAATCATGTCCAATAATAGAATAGACTATTTGGGTCTCAGGAGAATCATAAGCAAGGTAATATAACTCTTCCACTAGGAAATCAAAGCAAAAATTGGACTCCTGTAGCTCAGGTATAGATGCCAAGGTAGCCATAGCATCGACTGCTCTATTTGCTGATCTAGGAATTTGTTGGAATGATACAAAAGCAAAATACTTCTTGAAATCATCTACCATCCTCTTGTAAGGCATCAATTTCTCATCCCAAGTCTGATATGTATCGTTGATTTGATTGATGACCAGTTGAGAATCTCCATAAATATGTAATTTAGCAACCTTCCATTCGATGGCTAATTTTATTCCATTTACCAATGCTTCATATTCTGCAATGTTGTTTGTGCAAGGGAATAGAATCTTATAAGATTTTGGAATTGAGTACTTCTGAGGAGTAATGAATAGTATGCCAACACCTGAACTATTTTGAGTAAAGGACCCATCAAAGAACATCTTCCAGGGTTGTTGAGTAAGATGCATTATTGATTCATCTAGGAACTCAATGTGTAGTGGTTGAGTATCCTCAAGTGGAGCTTCAGCAAGTTGATCAATAATTACCTATCCTTTTATGGCTTTGCGTTGCACATATTCAATGTCAAACTCTGTAAGGATCATTACCCACTTTGCCAATCGTCCGGTGAGTGTTGCTTTATTAAGAAGATACTTGAGTGGATCAATTTTGGCCACCAGCTTGACTGAATGTGCGAGCATATAGTGCCTTAGTTTCTGTGATGCGAAGACTAATGCCAAGCATGCTTTTTCTATTATACTGTAGCTCATTTTGTAAGACACCAATGTCCTGCTGATGTAATAAATAGCTCTTTCCTTTTTGTTGTCATCCTGTTGTGCCAGAAGTGCCCCCAATGATGAAATAGTTGTTGATATGTAGAAGATTAATGGTTTGCCTTGAATACGTGGCATCAATATCAGTGGATTTGACAGATACTCTTTGATTTGCTGAAGGTGTTGTTCACATTCTTGATCCCAATTGTATAATACGTCTTTCCTTAGTACCTTTGTAAAAGGTTGAGCTTTGTCTACTAGTTGAGAAATAAATCTTCTAATGGACTGGAGACGTCCCTGTAGACTTCTCATTTGACTGATGTTCTTTAGAGGTAGCATTTCCATTATAGCCTGGACCTTCTCAGGATCAACCTCGATGCCCTTCTTTGAAATGATGTAGCCAAGTAGTTTACCAGATGTCACTCCGAATGCACACTTCTTTGGATTTAATCAGAGCTTGAACTTTTCCATTCTGTCAAGTATAGGACCTAACTCTTGAATATGCGTTGATCTTTTCATAGTCTTCACTAAGGTGTCATCAACATAATCTTCCATATTCTTATGCATCATGTCATGAAAGATAGTTGTAACTGCTCTTTGGTAGGTCGCTCTTGCGTTCTTTAACCCAAATGGCATAACGTTCCAGCAAAAGGTTCTCCATGCACAGGTGAAAGCTGTCTTTTCTTGATCTCCAGGAGCGATTTTAATCTGATTGTAGCTAGAGAATCCGTCCATTAGTGAGTACATCTCATACCTAGCTATCATGTCGACTATCATATCAATATTTGGCAATGGAAAGTCATCTTTTGGACATGCTTTATTGAGATCTCTAAAATCTGTACAAACTCTGATAGATTTATCTGCCTTTGATACAGGTACTATGTTGGAAATCCATTCAGCATAATCTATCACTCTGATAAATCCAGCTTTGAGTAGTTTCTCTAGTTCAGCTTTGACCAATAGTGCAACATGTGGGTGCATCTTACGAATTTTTTGTTTAACTGGTTTTACTCCTGGTGTGATTGAGAGATGGTGCATAATGAGATTAGGATCTAAGCCTAACATATCAGAGTATGTCCATGCAAAATTTATTTTCTTCTCTAGGAATAGTTGAGTGAAATCCTTCAATTCCTCTACTGATAGTGATTGAGCTACGTGAATAATTTGTGGTGTGTCTTGATTCCCAATATTCACTGGCTGAGTTGGCTCGATCAATATGGAAGACAGCTCCTGCAAATGACTAGGTAGTCTACCAAGTATCTCACCTTCAGGTGCCTCAGAGAGGTTTTCACCTTTGGGTACGTCCTTTATTTTCTCTTTTTTAGATTCTGACATCGCCACAATGTGGTTTTTGCCATCAGATCTTTTATTTTTATCTTTCTTGTTTTTGCGACTAAGATACTTGATATCCTCTTCAGTCATATTTTCACTCCATTCACTGGTGGAAGAGTTAATAGGTTCGACTGCATTGAGATAATAGGATAATGTATAGTCATTGGCAAAAATAGGCATATCCATGGGTTGATTCTGTAAAGTAGAGTCAATCAATTCAAGATGTATTAGGGATAAATTTTGGATAGGTTCAAGAGCGTTCATGGTATTGTTATCACAACTGTGGATCAAAAAGTTGAGTTCCAAAATGATACCTTGCGTAAGTGTCTCAAGACCAGGAAGAGTCAAATCATGATTATTAAAGTTCACCTTAATATTTAATCGATCTAATCCAATAGGTATACCTATAACATCATTGACTAAGTCGGACTAGACGTCATGTCGTGGTTTAACAACAAGAAGACTAGTGGGCAATTTTTCATTGTTTGTATCAGATGATTTAGAATTTGAGGATGAGTGGGTATCATCATGAACAGGACTGTCATTAGAGTCATCAGGATCATCATAGTTATCTGATGGAGTTTCCAAGTCTCTTTCAAGTGATTTAGTAAGCATATGTATGGTATCAATACTAACATCTTTAATGCTACAAATTCCTTCATATTGTAGCTCATTTGTCATTTGTATCTGACACACCTGTTGACATGGTCTCATTGTTTCTACGGCTTTCTGTCGTCTACTCCATTTAGCTTCTTTTGGACTGACAACTGGTTCTTGTCCTGTAGCTTCTAACTCTTCCTGTGTAGTGCTATAACTGATTTGTTTTGTTTCAGGATAAGGACACATAGATGAGAAGCTTTCTGGTATTGTTCCTTCTTTCAATGCTTGTTCATAATTTTCTTGCCTCTTTTGTCTAATTTCTTGTATTTCCTTCTCTAGTTTTAGGCACATCAACTCTTGAGTATCATCTATGATACCACTAGATTCTTCTGGAGTTTCTATAGCGGATGTGTCTGAAAGATAGTCAGGACCCCATTCATACTCATTTGAATCAGTCTCTGAATCATCTACCTGTTGCCTGCCAGTATATGTGATTGGAATTTTTAATGGTGCAAACAATTCTCTGATTCTTACAAATTCATCTCTTATATCTTCAGGAACCTCAACTTCTTGTATTATCGTAGCTAATACCATTGAAGCTTGAGCACTGACTATTTCTTCTTTCTTGACTGTTGATTCCTCTCTCTCTTTTCTACGCTCTTCTTTCATCTATTTAGCATTTTCTTCATGTAATATTAAAGGCGATATCTTTTTCAAGCCTTTAGACTTAGAAACATGTTTTTGTTCTGATGTCTTTTTAGGATTATATCTCAGTCCAGCTTTATCATGTGTGGATTTGGTTTGTAGCTGAATTGGTTCAGTAATACCTTCTTTTTGTTTGCCCAAAGGACCAGTACCTGAGTACCCCATGCGTTGAATCATTTTGTAACCATGACCATACTGGTTTGAAGAAATCTCACAATGTCGTACCTCCTCATTTGGACTATCTTCCTTATAGAGCCAGTTAAGCATAGCATCCTCTTCTATTTCATCTACCAAGGAGGTAGAAGACTGTATAAAGAGACCATCATATATAATATTTGGAGGTGGAGTTTGGGTTCTCATAGCCTCTGATGGCTTGCCTAACTATTTTGGTGATGGAGGAAGAGAAACTAATGATAATACTGGTTCTATTTTGTAGCTATCCATGCCGGTATCTGTAATCTTCAATCTCTTTTCTAAGTCTTTGATCAATGTTTCTGGATCTTCATTTGGAGAGGCTGCCCTATTATGAGGCACAAGAGTATCTGCACCTTTTGTCAATGCACTATAGATGACATTTGTATCAGCTGGAATATTGACTTCAGCTCCATTATAAGGAAACTTTAAGCATTGGTGATATGTTGAGGGTACTGCCTTCATTTCATGAATCCATGGCCTGCCCAACAATATATTGTATGACAATGGAATATCGAGAACCTAGAAAAGGACATCTCTCTCTACCGGTCCCACTCTAGTTGGTAATGATACCAAACCTTTGGAAGTCCTCTCTTCTTCATCATAGGCTTTAATTGTTATTTTCTTGCCTGGGTCAATGACATTTTCAGAGAATCCTAGTTGTGTAAGCAGATGATAAGTACAGATATTCAACCCCGCGCCTCCATCTATCAAAACACGTTTAACTCTGTGTTTGTGGATCATGGCTTCAATATGCAATGGCTAGTTATGTGGATGATTTAATGAGTTGTCATCTTCCTCAGAGAAGGTCAAATAGTGAGGTGAAGTCAGATGACCCACCATAGACTAAAACCGATCAATGTCTAAATCTTTTGGAACATTGGTAGTGAGAAATGCTTGGTGTAAAATTTCCTTGTGAGCAGATGAGAGCTGTAGCAATTCAAAAATTGAAATCTGAGCATTTGTCTTTTTCAACTGTTCAACCATGCTGTATCTAGAGGATGATGATGAGGAGGTTAATCTTCTAAATTTGTCCAAGGTTGATTCCTTTTGTTTATTTGGCACAGCTGTCGGATTTGATGTTTCTTGAGCCGGTTTGGAAGAGCTAGCTCCTTGGAGGGTGACTTTCTTATGAGATCTAGTCAGAGCTTTTGCATATTGTGATTCATTTGGTTTATCTTGAACTATAATCACATTGCAATATTTTGAGTGTGAAGGTTCAATCATGTTGATAATGTTGTCCTGGCTGGCATAAGCATAGTTTACCTTGGCACCTCCTTTGGTCTTTGAGGAATCACCTTGTTCATAAGCAGGCAAAAGGTCTTTAAATGCTTTATGATCAGCATTGGTTGGGTGATTCCCAACAACAACTTTACCAGCATCTATGAGATCCTGAATCTCATGTTTTAGCTTCATGCAATTGTTTATGTTATGACCCTTATTCTGATGGAAGTCACAGTATTCATTTTCTCTCCACCATCTTGGTTTGACATCTAGATCATATGGTCTGGAGTTATCTGGTAGTGTTATCAAGTTGTTTTCCAATAGAGTTTTGAAAGCCGACTCATATGATTCTTCAAGAGGAGTAAAATCATGCTTAGGTCTGGAAAGCCAAGGCTTTTCTTTGAACCATTCCTTTGTTTTCTTTGGTTGATTTTCTGCTGTAATTTCAGCGGCTTTAAGCACTTGTGTAGCACTGGCCAGATTGAATATTGTTGATTTTGAGTTGGTTTTGACAGTGTCTACTACTCCATCATTAACAACATTCTTGTTGTTGTCTTTGGCAAATTTCCAATACTTGTTCTTCTCTTTAGAACTAGATCCTGTTTGTGTTTCTTTCCAAGGTGTGATATCTCCCTTTTTTATGAGCACATCTTCCATTCGAATGGCATTATCTGCCATTTTGTTAAATGATGGGTGTACTTGCATTTGTACGCTATATTTCATTTCGGGGACCAAGTTATTGACAAATATATCCATTTTCTCAGAGTTTGGGATAGGTCGTGGGTACCTAGAGAACATCCTTCTCCAGCGTTGGATAAAAGTAAGAAGAGGTTCCCCTATTTTCTATTGAGTATTACAAAGATCGATCATAGTCACAGGATGTCGAATGTTGTATGAGTATTGTTGTAAGAACAGTTGGATTAGTTCTTCGAATGTTTTTATTCCTTTGGGTAGACTTGAGAACCATTCCATTGCTTGACCCCCTAAACTCCTTGGGAAGAGATGCATAAGGTACGTTTGATCATGCATGAATTCCATACAAGCAACACTAATTTCCCTAACGTGATCTTGAGGATCTGAGGTACCATCATATTTATCAGATTTTGGGATTTCCACTCGTGAAGGGAATGGAGGCATGTGTAAATTCTTGTCAAATGGGAAGGGACATATTGCTTCCAGAGAATATTGGTTCGGGGAATTGTCCTTATTCTTCAGGTCTGTGAGCTCTGTTCGCAAAGCTATTAACTATTTGTGTACGATGAGTATAGGTGAGTCTTTCCTCTTAGTAACAAGTGTCTGAACATCATATCCAATAGGAAGTTTAGCACCTTGATTTGCTAGTTCTAAGAAATAGTCTTCCTTTTCTCGGAGCATGATAGCTTTCATCATTTTTCTAAAGTCTTTGTCTTTCTGACAGTCAAGGATATCTTTTTCTAGAGGTTTAGTAGCTTCGTCAGTCTCACTTGATGATGAGGAGTCATTATGATTTTTAGGGATATTATGGTTGTTTTTGTTTCCATCATTGTTTTCTGTCTCACGTATAGTGGGAGATTTCGGTTCATCAAAAAGCGGTCCACCTGATGACGATGGTATGTCAGTGAGGGGATCCTTCACGTAGAATGGATTATCATGATAAGTGAAGGTTTTCTCTTTGGCCTTTGTCTTACGAGAACTCCTGGTTTGAATAGGCATTTTTATGGATTAGTGTGACCTAGAGTTGTTTTGTGATGCAGAGGTCAAGATCAATTTCAGAGCTAGTTTGTTCTGTTTAGCGTATTGTTTTGGGAGAAACAACTGAGATTTTGTCTGATTTCAGGAATGATCTATCCTATCTAAGATGTTTTCCTGGGTTGATTCTAAAATTGTAACTAAGATTCAGTCTAATTCAGGAATGATATATCCTATGTAAGACGTTATTTAAGTGACTTGAGTTTGATAGGTAGTTTTGATTGAACTAGCTGAAGGGTGATCGACCAAATCGCACAACAAAAAAAATGGCAGAGGTACACTATCTTGATCTGTTTTATGCTCAGGAAAATGATAACCAGTATTATGTTCGTTGTAGACTGTGTTTTTGGGCAATTTTGAATGTTCTGTCTGACAAAACCAGAGACTTGTACGACTGGGTTTCTAAACCGGATGACAATTTATTAGTTAGAGGATGACAGAATTTCTGGTTCATACGAGTTGTTGTCTTATACTGTGCGACTAATGGGCATGTGCAGGACAACAACAGACTGAGGTCAATTCTGTCTCGTACGAGACAGAATACAATGCAGGATGATGAATGATTTAGACTCGTACGACTGGGAATTTGTTATAGAACGACAACTGAGTAGATTCGTACGACATAGGACTGGTGCAGCACAATAAATTATCAGACTCGTATGGCTATTCATAGGGCAGAGACTAAAAAATTCTGAGTTTTCTAACTGCTAAGCATGACCAACTGAGTATGACAAATTCTGAGATGGACTAATTTTTGACTGGGATTGACTATTTTCTGACACGGATAGAGTTTTGACTTAGGATGGACTAGTTTCTGACACGGACAGAGTTTTGACTTAGGATGGACTAGTTTCTGACATGGATAGAGTTTTGACTTAGGATGGACTAGTTTCTAACACAGACAGAGTTTTGAATTAGGGTGGACTAGTTTCTGACACAGATAGAGTTTTGACTCACTGAGTTGTTTTTGGTCTTCACTGATTTTTGGTATTTCAGTTTTTTTGTTTCAGGGATGAAAAACACAGAAAACAAGTAGTATTTATAATGACTCCAATCACAGCATGCAAACCCTAAGGAATTTGGTGAGGAAAGAAAACCTTTGCTTGTAGACTTAGGTACACACCCAATAGCTAATCAGAATACGGCCGCTAAGTCTTACGCAATGGATTCTCAACGCCATATTATCCGGCTCCAAACACTAATGGGGGCACGAAATGACAAGTATCTTGGGAGAGTTACTATCTCTCTTGCACAAAGATTATCCCCCTTTCGGAGATGAACCGGGTAGCTTCTAATTTTAAATTGGATTTAGTCAGGGATCCGTTCGACGTGTCGAGGTATAAACTCAATTAAGAGGTCTCCCAGCCTTGAAAACCAAGGTTTAATATACCTGAAGGTATAGAGGAGAGTTATTCCTGAGCACTGTCGTTGACTTGATTTTCATCAAATCATGTTTATTTTATAGTGGGTTGGAGTACTTGGCGTCTAGCTGTTCCCACTTAGGTCATTCCCCTCACACCGGTCGTAATGGCTTTAAGAGTTTTTCAACCCCTCGAGAGGGCAGGCCTGCTAAAGATGTACAAATCTCAAACAAAGAAAAAGCTTCAAGGGTCTGGATTTCTGATTGTCTAGAAAAAGACAAGAGCATACTCTCCTACCTCTCAGAATTTTCTAAAAAGCACCAAAGACAGATTTGTTCTTTAACCAGATAGCAAGTTAGGTTCCTAAAAAAAATGAATTTAAAGAATACACAATGTTTAGTTGATTCTCCTTAGGCAACCTGCAAAGACAAAGAATCAGTAGTCATATTGTCTTTGTGCGACAAGCAATATTCTTCGACAAGCGTTCTGCAAAAAACTAGTTAGGCTGTGAAAAACTCTGAGACAGACAGATAAACAATCAAGGTCAGTCGTTAGAAATGAAAAATATGAAATTTTGCCTCTTTTACCAGAAAATACAGAATCGTATGACAGAGTCTCGACTTGTACGAGGCAGGAAATAGTACAGTACGAGACCAGATTGCTGATGATGTTGGATCGTACGAAAGATGATTGCTACTCGTACAACAGGGTGTATGCTCATACGACTAGCGTGTCTACTCGTACGATAATATGTTTGTAATTCATGCGACACCTGCAATTTGTCGTTTCAGCCTGTAAGAATTGTCGTACGAGATGTACGGACGAAAAACCAAAAATCTGAAACCTAGAAAATAAGAAAAAAATAAATTAAAAAAAAATAAAAAAATTAAGCAGTCAGTCTTGGAGGCCAAAAAAAAATGTAGTCTTCGGGCCCCACGGTGGGCGCCAGAAATGGTGTGTGTGAAAAAGTGAACCTGTAGCTGCAAGCACAACACTTCAATTAAGTCATTATATGCATGGTTAGTAATCAATAAGCAATAAGAAATAAACCATAGCAAAGCGACTAATTGCCTTCTAAAAGATGTGAGTATAAGATTGCTCTCAGATTTTTATAAGCAATACCAGTGACTAGACTACACCAAGACGAAGGATTTAATCTATATGATATTAAGCTATATGGATGCAAGATGGATGAGCAATTCAAGCAAATTCAAGCAACAATGCATGCAAACAATAATGAATGTAAAATGGATGCAAGTAATCTAAAAAAAGCACAATGATTTCAATGACTCTAGAGTGAAATTAGCGTGATAATAATTTCCAAGCGTGTTCTCAAAAATCTCTGGGGTATTGGAATGAGAGCTGAAGATTGAATTTATAGAGAATTACCAAAAAGCTCAATTTAGGATTAATTGAAAATAATTGAGAAATCAGGTTGAGTTAACCTTGAGATAGATTCCAATTATAGTTTAATTGAAATGCATTCAAATTAGAAGTCCAAGTTGCATTGGAAAATAATAATAAATTAATTCCATGCACATCTGATAAAAATAGATAATTCTTCAATTTAATCAAGAAAAGAGTTTTCTTAATGCAACTGAACTTCTTTTTCTGAAAAGCTTTGAGTTCCAATTTTAGAGAATAATTCAACAATTCAATTAAATTGCTTTTTTGATTTCAAGTTCTAAATTTAGAAAAAGAAATAATATCTCAAGTTTGATTTCTCTCTCTCTTCAATTCTTTTTTTGTTTTGACTTTTGTTTTGTTTCAATTCAACTCTTTGTAATAAATTAATCCTTTCCCATGATTGAATGGCAAATTTATTAATTAATTAAATATGCAAAGATATTTAATAAATTAAAATAGGATAATTGATCAAAATGATTATTCTTGAAATAATTCAATTAATTAAATAAATATTTAATTAATATTGAGTGGTTGATTTGCCATGTGATTTTTGATAATTAAGGAATTAATAATGTGCTCAAGATTGATTTAATTGCCTTTGGTTAGGACCTTGGTGATGTTGTCGAGATTAGGGGTCCATGGTTTAGATGACCAATTTTAGGGTATTACAAGTTAGATTTATCCAAAGGACTTGATTCATCAACACAATGTAATAGAGAATGATCTAAAGATAAAACAAAGGATCTTATATATTAGTTTTGGAATAAAAATATGTACAAAGCTGCAAACTCACAGGTACTTCATGATGTTCTTGCTTGCACAAAAAATAACTTTTCATTCCTATAGACTTGCCTTAACACAATACTAGTAGTCCCAATAGACAATGTGAAAAAGCTTCACCTCCCCTCTCTACATACAAAATGAATCCTTATACATATGTGAGTCAAAAGACACAAATGAAAGGACACACCCTTTCATCATTATAAACTAAAAACTAACAAAAACCTAACTAATAACTCCCTAACTTCTATGACAACCAAAGACATTACAAAACATAATACAATGACACAAATTGACTTTTCCCATCTAGCCTCTGACCGCACTTCTTAATATGTTGATGATATCCTTCATCTTTGTAGGTGCAAGCATTGAAGATGATATCTTTGACTACCACTTCCAATGTAACAAAATTCTCTAGTTGAACTCCTGTTTCAATCATATCCAAGGTATCTGCATGGGTGATGTTAAGGCAACTGAGTAGTGATATGCAATCAGAAATCCATTTGCCTTTATCCTTTATCATCCATGTATCATCCACAACATTTGGGAATCCATGTTGGATAATCCCTTGACACTCCTCATATTCAATTTTTAATTCAATTGTAAATTTCTCATGAGCATTAATCAATTTCTTGACCTTGCTGACCACTTTGTCACTCTGTGTTTTATCTTGCAATAACACATTTAATTTATCATAAATTCTTTGGTGTGATACAGTATTATCCATATTTTTCTAATAAATAGTCTAGAATTCCTCTAATACTTTTTGCAAATTCTCATATCTTTTAGTGATCAACACATATGCTGCATCCTCTATGACAATTCACACCCGTTTCTTTAACTTATTGTACTCCTGTAACAATTCATCATACCTCTTTTTAATCTTTGAACCATCTGTAATCTGTGGCACTGGATGACCAACTCTCCTCAATAATTCTTCATACAAAGCTTTGTATTTTTCCTTTTCTGCTATTTCCCTCTTTATTTGAGCTTTGTTCAACTTTGTAAGATCTATCCCCATCTCTGTTGTGACCATGGGATCTATTTCTCCAACTTTTAATTTTGTCATATGGTCGAAGGCCTTGTCAATATCTATAATCTTTGGCCTCTTATTCGGCAGATAGAGGGCCCATAAAAGCATAGCCTCATCATTTGGATCATATCTTGATCCAAAAAAAATATCATTAACACCCTGAATGTCTAACTTAAAATCTTCCTTATCTGAATGCAACAAGCTATCAAAAATAAAAGATTCACTAAGGTCCCAGCCTGGAAAAAGAATAATTCCTCACTCTATGAGAAGTTGTCTTCCCCTTTGAGGGGTCATGTTCTCTAACTCAGAATTAATCTCTGCCTTCATCTTCCTGAGCATTTTTGCCTCATTCTCTGGTGTCACATCAAGCATTGCCTCTCTCAATTTGTTTCCTTTAAAGTGATACAAAAAGGACTTAAACTCCTTCGACTTATCAAATTCATCATCTAATACAAAATATGTATGCTCTTCTAGCCTGGCATCCAAATCTACTTTCAATGCTGCTGCAAGTTTGTCTTGAGCATCTGATTCATCTTCTTTTTTCTAGTACTTGAAGCTTAGAAATTATTTCATTCTCTCTAGAATCACTTTCCACATCTTGTTCTTCTTCTCTTTCCAGATCCCCAAGTCTTTGCTTCCTTTCTTCCAATCTTCTTTCCAAGTCAACAACAACATTTACAAGATTTTCTAGCTCTTTGTTCTTGCACAAGTCCTCATAGTCATCATACTCATGGAGATAATCTCCTAGGTTTTGTCTTTTTCTGCTCTTTTGGATGTAACCTTTTGGGTCATAGTTCTTCCTTGGTGTATCCATATACAGATTGAATTCATCCAATAGCTTCTTATTTACGGCTTCATAAGCTCTGGTAGAGACTATTTTGAAATCTCCAAACTAAACAGTCCCAGGTAAGAAGGCTTGCTTGTGGGAACCCCCAAAGTGTTGTGCATTAGAGACACTCAATTGTCTCACAATCTCCAAGTAAGCAATTTGGTCTGGCATAGGCTTTGGTAGCACATAGGGAGCACCTTTGAATCCAAAAACCCTAACAAATGTGAAATATTTGCAAGTATACCAATTTCCCCAATTATGGTGGACTTTTGTATCCTTGTATTCATGTGGCCTAAGAAATATTTTAATCACTTCTGTTCATTTCAATCTATTATGCAAATTCCTTGTACAAACTCTCATATAGAGGTTTGATACATTAGAAGCATTTAATCAATTGAAATCTTGCTATGATTTGCTTTGTGCGAACACAGACCTACCTATTGTTTGCATTTAATAATGGCGAGATGATATGTTTAAAATCAGATTTTACAACGGCTAATTGACACAACTCCTCCCGATGATTCAATCACTTGGAGCCACCCGTATGCTATGTTTTTTCCAATTTGTACATGCAATGATGATGCGACTTTTTGTCTTTCTGATCAGCATAGGTTTCCCTGATCAATCCATTGGGCTTCGGCATAGCCATTTTTCTTTCATTCCACTGACCTATCTTGATGAATCCTCCTTCTTGTTCATCATGTTGCAAAGCTTATCGAGTGTTGGGACAACCTATCTTATGTTTTTCCGATGACCTGATGAGATCGGGCTCCACCTTATCTATCTTTATGTTATTCTGGTTTATTGGCCTATGTTCCCCCGACAAGGTCTTCTTCTTAGCAACTACCTTAGCTTCCTCATCGGGTATCGACGTAGCAAAAAATGTCTTCTTCTGATTAGCTGATATTGTCCCGATGACTTCACCTTGTTACTTTCCTAGTCACTTCTTTCAGTGTAGGATATCGCGATGAAACCTCATTTCCATCTGCCATGATATCCATCTTATCGGGCATCGGGGTAGCTATTTTTTACACTTTTTGATATCCTGATGACTTCAAAGTATCCACTCCGCATTCTCCTTCATCGGTGTAAGCTATACCGATAGCCTCATTGGCTATCAACATAACACTTTTCTCATGCCTCCGATAGTGAATGTTATGTCGATGAACCCTCCATTATGAACTTCTTTTTAGTTCTCCTTTGGAGTGGTCAGTCTGGGTTATGCTGATAGATCCTTCCATTGTTTTGACTAAGTGGTCTTGTCAGGTTAACTTGTGTTGATTACTCAAATTTGAAAATCATGCAAATTAATCTCCTCTTCATGAATGTTGATGCTTCCAAGCTTCCATGGAGACTTCATATGTGCTAATAAAATGTTAGATTCCATCACATAGGCCCAATCTCTGTCATGTGCAAAAATGCTCTTATAAGGATCCCAATACTGTCATAATGAAACCTCTTCATGTAGTCCCCACTCAGTGCCAACCCTTAACATTCCCAAGTGATACTTATCCATTCAGGAAACAAGTCACAATTGGATTTTTTTGATGCTGCAACATAGCTCCTGCACATACAACCCAGCAGTAAATGCTCTTATGATAGAAATATACATAGAATGCATCAGTTAAATAGCATAAAAATATTTTGCAAAAATATGTGCTAACAGTGGCTCTTTCTGGGGATGTATGTTCCTTTTAGGGACATAGCAAGCTCTCAGCCATCTCTGGAAAGAAGACCAATAAAAATAAATGACCAAAAACATAAAATAAAGGCTACACTACTAAAGTACAAAGATACTCCCTACTCCTTAAGATAATAAATGTTTGAGATACTGTGCATGGACTAGAAATTCACGAATTTCACCATCAGTATTTTACAAAAAGTATGAATTTTCTCCTCCTTTATCCATGATGATGTGTGGTCCTAGCCAAAGTGCTTCAAAGTTTCCATGCTTTCCCTTGTCCCGGTCCTTTGCATTCCACTTGAGCACACACTCTCCTTTTTTAAAAGTTCTATCACAAGTTTTCTTATCATGCAATGCCTTTACCATTTTTTGCCTCTGTATATTTTATTCCGGAGCCTCTGTTTTGTACTCATCCAATTCAGCCAACTGAACTAGCCTTTTTTCCATGAAATTAACTTCTTCTAGATATCTCTCTGAAACAAATTTATACATCGGGAGCAGGTTGTTCAGAGGAAACCTTGCTTCTTTTCCATAAACAAGCTGATAAGGAGAAAACCCTATGGACTTCTTGATTGTTAGCCTATCTGCCCACACTGCCAAATTCAACTTTGAGTCCCATGCCCTTTTGTTGTCACCCAACATCCTTTTAATGATCTTCAACATATTTTTGTTACTACATTTTGCTTGTCCATTCCCTTGGGGATGATAAGGTGATGAATATGACAGAGTGATTCCATAACTTTCACAAAAGTCAGCAAATTCTTTGGATCTAAAACACATCCCATTATTTACAACAATCTTGTGGGGTACCTCAAATCTTGTCAAAATATTCTCCAAAAGAAACTTTGTCACTACCTTACTTGTAGCCTGCCTTGTAGGAATTGCCTCTACCCATTTGGTAAAGTAGTCAGTGGCTACCAAAATCCATTTGTACCCTCCACTAGATTTATTTGCAATTTCACCTATGAAATCAATACCCCACATTTGAAAAGGTTCTTCAGTCTGCATGGGTCTAAGTGGAAGAGCTCCATTATATTGTAGCTTTCCTAAAATTTTTTGGTAAGCCTCACATTTTCTAATATAAGTATGACAATCCTTAAAGACTTGTGGCCAATAGTAACCGGCATTAAGTATTTTATGGGCAGCAATCTTTGCTGAAAAATAACCCCCACATACACATTCATGCAATTCCTTTAAAACAAATTGTGCTTGATGAAAATCCAAACAAAATAAAAGGATACCATCCCTATTTTTCCAATATAAATCACCCTTAAGCAATACATACCTAGATGCTTGAATCTTAAGTGTTCTTTTCTAAATATCATTTAAATCCTCTGGACACTTCATGTGTTTTAAATAATAGATAATATTCTTATACCAAGGACACATTTCAATGCTTATTTGAGCCTCCTCCAACTCTACCTGATTTATCTATGTTGCCTCCAAATTTGATTCTACCATCAATTTAGCCAAACCTTGACCTCTTACCAATTTAGAAATCTAGATGTCAATGTTGAATTCCCGGATTTGATTGATCCATCTACATCTTCTCCCAGTTTTTCCAGTCTACCTGAAAATATCCTTGACGACTGCATTAGGAACATAAGCAATGACATTAGGTCCCACTAAATATGGTCTAAAATATTTTATAGCCTTTACTAGGGCATATGCTTGCTTCTCATTTATATCATAATTTAACTCAGAAGCTTGTAGTGTTTTTCTAAAAAACACCACTGGTTGTTCATGACCTTCATTATTTTTTTGTAACATAACTACAACAATAGTATGAAATGAAGCAAAAGAAAATACTTGAAAAGGTTTAGAGAAATCAGGAGATTTAAGTATAGGTGCTTCCTTGATGGCCCTCTTAATGTTCACAAAATCCTCAATTGCTTCATTAGTGCATTTTATCTCTGCACCCCTTTTCAACATCTTTGCAATGGGTTTTACAATTTCAGAAAAATTTGACATAATTCTTCTCACAAAATTAATTTGACCAAAGAATGACTGAATGGCTTTGACTATTTTAGGAATTTGAATTTTATCAATGGCTGCAATTCTCTCAGGGTCAATCCTTACTCCATCTTTAGATATAATATGACCCAACAATTTACCTTCAGTGACTCCAAAGTGACACTTTTTTGGATTTAGAGAAATACCATATTCTAGTGCTCTGATGAAAATATTTTCTAGATCATTATAGTGGTCTTCTTCTTTCTTGGAGTATGTTGTCATATCATCCTGGTATACAATTAGAATGTAATCAATGAGGCCTTCAAAGCCTACATCCATGGCCCTTTGAAAAGTATCTCTATCATTTGTAAGTCCAAATGACATCTTGGCATACACATATGTGCCCCATGGTGTAGTGAAAGTTGTTTTGTACTTTTTTGATTCCTTGACCTTTACTTGATTGTAACCAGAGAACCCATCCATCATAGAGAGTAGCTCATTCCCTGTTACTTTCTGCAGCAAAGCTTCCATGTTAGGAAAAGCATAATTATCTTTTAAAGATGATATATTTAAGTTTCTAAAGTCTACACACAATCTGATATCATTGTTCTTCTTCCTAACAGGCACCAAGTTGGATACCCATGTGGAGTGCCTTATAGGCTCTATAATCCCCGCATTCCCCATCTTCATCAACTCTTCTTTTATTTTGGAAGCCAATGTGGGATTTATAGGCCTTTTATTTTGCCTAAATGGTTTTGCATCTGCCTTCAGTGGGATTTCATGCTGGAACAAATCCTCTCTGTATGCCTTAAGGTCATCATATGACCAAGTGAAAACATGTCTGTATTTTCTTAACAGATTGATCAATACAATTCTGATTTTTGGTGTAAGCTTTTTCCCAATGTATACCTCTCTAGGATTGTTTTCACTTCCCAAGTTTATTTTCTCCACTTCTTCACAACTTTCAGTGTTGGGCTTAAAATTCGCCATATCCTTATTGTCAAACATCCTCTCTAGTTCCACCAACCCTTTTGGAATCTTATTTGTTTGAATTTGTAGAATGTCTTTTCCAAACAAAGACTCCTTACCATTCTCCTCTTCCACATATGCATTCCAATCCACATGTTGGCCCTCATACTAATCTTCACAAAATAAGAACTTCAAAAGATCCCTATCATCATCAAATATCTGCTAGTTCTTTATGTTATCTGGTACTGTAGGTCTAGTTTTTATTTAAATGGGTAATATCATCAAAATGAATATCATTATGTTTAACTGCTAGGTTAGCCATAAAATCTGCTAAAATATTGTTAGATCTTTCAGTCAATGTTATAGAAAATGCATCAAAAGTTCAATAGAGTCCCATACCTCATTTCTATAAGTTCGAAGCCTTACATTTTTAGTAGCAAACTTTTCCCTTACTTGAGATACAACTAACTCTGAATAACCATAAATTTTTAGTAGTTTTATACCATGTTTATTTTCTATTCTAAGACCTAACAAGAGTTCCTCATACTTAGCAACAATGTTTTTACATTCAAAGGCTAACAAGAAAGAATATTTGAATGATTTCCCATTAGGAGAAATAAAAACCACACCAGCTCCATTTCCTTGTTTGCTGCATGCACCATCAAAGTACATTTTCCAAATTTTATCCTCATTTTCTTTAATAGTGTCTTCAAGCTTATTAGTTTTGCATCGAATGGGTTTAGAAATACTTACCTAAAAGTTATCCATATATGTTTGGAGATAACATGTTGTTTCATTTGGATCAACTTCTTCTATTAGGTAGGATGATCTCGGCTCTCTATCAATCCTTACATCTGTTCCTTTTACTAGGATGGTTGCATATGGTAGATCTAACTGAATGTATCCCCCTACCGAATTTGACCATTGCCTTGATATTAACATCCCATAATTGGCAAGCACTTGAACAACTATGATGTTTGTCTTATATGATACATCTGGGCATGCTGGAAATCAAAACTCCACATCCTTCATGATTCCAACAACTAGGACTAATCTATTATCCATAGCATAACATTTCCCATAGGGAGTGTCCACATGCATCCCAAGTTCCTTCATGACATCTTCTGACATTATGTTCTTGGCTGCACCTGAATCTATCATACAATTCTTAACCATTTTATTGTTAATCAACAAAGTCCGATAAAAGGGATCAACCTGGGTAAGATTCTTGGTGATAGAAGTTCTGAAATAGACAACAGGTGAATCTTCAATTTTAATCTTATGATCCTCTTTATTAACTTCACCAACGTTAGACACAATCTTGATTGTTTCATTTTTATAATCAGGGAATTTCATCACTTCAAGAAAGGGGATAGATACTTTCACTTGCGATAAAGCTTGAGACATAAATGATCCACAATTTGAAACTGACTTACTAATCTGCTTCTTTTCAATTGTCTTTGTCAATTGGGAGGTTCCATTTGTTTGACCTTTTTTTGTTTTAGCTTATTTTTCCTTCTCAACGATGGTGTCTTTGTTTCCACTAGCTTTAGGAACCTTTGCAAATATCCCGAATGGCTTACTTTGCTCTGGGTTCATTATTCTGCTCCTTAGCTGATAATTGCTTTTTGCCTGTGCTACTGCTGCAACAATATAAGCTTTCTTTTCTTCATCTATTAGGTTTCTTAAGGAATGCACTAGCTCTTCATCATGGAATAATCTCCTCAAGGCTAGGGTATCTTCATCATCATCATTAGTGAAAAATTGTTGCACGTTGTACTGCTGACTCTCTCTCCTCCATTGTACATCTGATGATTGCTCCTCCTCAAATGAATCTTCAACCCTACCCCAAAATGGATCCGATGAAAGTACATTCACTGTGGGATCATACTCATTCTCATGATTTTTTTCTTCTACTAAACCTTGAGCAATCATACAATGTTCTACAACATGGGGTAGATTGCAGACTTCACACCATGGATATTCCTCCACAAAATTATTTTCTTTTTTCAGTGGATCTAGAGTTTCCTTGTTTAGATTGGGGTTCACTGACTTACCGTCTCTCTAGTTTGTGTTATATGGCATGTCATGCAATATTGGCCTACTGTAATTCATTGGCTTGTTTCTTCTATATGGAGGTGGTTTCTCATTGTGGTTTTCCTTACCCATCATATCTTTCAGCATGTCCATGATTTGGCTAAGCTCATCCTTATTTGTTGCTCTGGGATTATATACTTTTGCATCATCTCTTGCCAATTCTCCCAATAGCTTTTCTGTTATTTTCAATGGTAGTGGCTCTCTTAAATGCTTGTTGCAAGGTGGTAGGCCTATGAGATAAAATCTCATAGTGAGTCTTGTTGTTAAAAGAACTCAAATAAAAGTCCATCAAAAATGAATCAACGGGTTTAATATCCCTTGGTATTCTATTAAGCACTTTATTAAACCTCTTATTAAATTCAGAGACTAATTCATTTTGTTTTTTGTTTATGCTTGTCAACTCATGAGATGCAAATGAAGTATCATTATGGTCTCCAAATTCTTCCAAGAATTGTGTCACAAACTCTTGCTAGCTACCAATGCACCTGTCAGGAAGATTTTTGTACCATTCACCTGCATCCTCTATTAAAGACTAAACAAACAATTTCATAAAAACATCTTCATAAGGGACTTCAAATTCTTCAATGGTATTTATTTCATATATTGCATGTTATTCTACAGAATTAGTTCCATTTCCTATGAACTTAGGGATGGCTGACCTTAAATCACTTGAAATCTTATTCGGATATCCAACTATCCCACTAAAATCCAATTGTTTATACCTTTCAATGGTCATAGGTGGTCTGCAACCATAGTTGTTTTGATAGTTTCCATTTCCTCTATTGTTACTGTTATTTCCATTGTTGCCTCTACCACCATTTTGATTATTGTTATTTCCATTTCCATTGTTTCCATTACCATTATTGCCATTATTTCCATTATTACCATTATTACCATTGTTACCTCTATTATTACTTACAATGTTGCTCCTATTGCTATTATTCCAGTTACCATTATTTCCCCCATTGCTAGCTCTTCTTTCACTATTGTGATTATTGCATTGTCTAACATTATACTAGCTTTTATTCTCATTGTAGGGTATATTTTTCCATCTATCCCTTTTTTCACAATTAGTATCCAAAACATCAGACAATGGATTATCAAAGATCTTAAATGGTTGTTCCATGTTTCTCATGTGAGGGGAAGTATACCTAGGGGTTGCTGGTCTACTCCCCTCTCCTCTTCCTTACTCTTCTTCAACCCCATTTGACTTAGGGCTTTGAATGGTATCTCTTTTTAATATGAGCTTCTGCAATACCCAACCTGGTTGTCTCTTAAGAGCCTTTGCCATTTTGGATTCATCTCCATTTAAGTTAGCCATTTTAAGTATGACCACATCCCTGTCTTTCCTCTTGTTCCTCAGCAGTTAGGGTTTCATCATGGTTCTCCTTATTATCTTCTACATTTATGGTATAGAAAGGATTTTCCTCCATATTTTCATAAGATTTATAACCAGATGAAGAGAAATCCTTTCTACTAGGGAACTTCTTATAAGCCCCAAATGCCATACTTGGTGTTGATTTTTTTTTCTTTGTATCTCTTCTTTGGACTCAATTGAATAAGATTATCTTGTCCCTTGTGTAGAGACATTTTCCCCTGCATTAATCTTATTGATAAATTCCTAAGGGTTTCTCTTACTTTCTCAAAATACCAGTTATTATTCATGTACTAGATGTAGAGTCACCACATCCTAAGAGGAACAATATTTTTTACTAATCTTCTAGGCTCCTTCCTCTAGTAGAGTCTGAAACAAACCACCAAAGATTCTGAACACTTCCTATTACAACTCCCCAATAGAGTTGCCAATCTATTGGTTCCCAAAACCATAGATTGGAAATCAAAAGGAACTTGCCAAATTCCTCACTGATCCAATCAATTCTGGCCAACGAACTGGAATGGTCAAAGACAAAATTCCTCTACACTTCAGGCTCCATTAGACCTAGGCAAGTATACCATAAACTCCAAAGCACAAAGAGACTTCTTTATAGTGAATTTAAACTCAATGCATAAGCTATTTACAGGCTTCACAAACTGACTTGCAACTTTTCTATATTGTGTACTTTGAATTGCTTACATATGAAAAACAAAGTGTATTTGATTATAACTGAATATTTGTAAGAGAATGTTGTTGTAACTTTAAGTAATTATGAAAGAATAATACTGATAAGAATAACAAGTATGTTTCCCTGATGAGGACCTTATGAACACTAGAATTACTCACAAATACTAACAATAGACTAGTGCCTTATTTGACAATTAATGTGTTACTTAGTGGACAAACATTTTAATAAACTTTGGAGATAGTTTGAAAAACTCATAATATGTAAGACTATCACTACAATGGTTTCATTATGTGTTGCAAGAAAAACAAAAACAATTCTATTTCCTATACAATAGCATGTGATGGCACACTACAACAAATCTAAATTAGATTTATCCAAAGGACTTGATTCATCAACACAATATTACAGAGAATGATCTGAAGATAAAACAACAGATCTTATATATTAGTTTTGGAATAAAAATATGTACAAATTTGCAAACTCACGGGTACTTCATAATGTTCTTGCTTGCCCAAAAAATAACTTTTCATTCCTATAGACTTGCCTTAACACAATACTAGTACTCCCAAAAGACAATGTGAAAAATCGTCACCTCCCCTCTATACATATAAAATGACTCCTTATACATATATGAGTCAAAAGACACAAATGAAAGGACACACCCTTTCATCAGTATAAACTAAAAATTGACAAAAACCTAACTAATAACTCCCTAACTGCTATGACAACCAAAGACATTACAAAACATATTACAATGACAAAAATTAACATTTCCCATCTAGCCTCTGATTGCACTTTTGAATATGCTGAAGATATCCTTCATCTTTGTAGGTGCAAGCGTTGAAGATGATATCTCTGACTACCACTTCCAATGTAACAAAATTCTCCACTTTTTCTCCTGTTTTAGTCATGTCCAAGGTATCTGCATGGGCGATGTTAAGGGCTGCACTAAGTAGTGATCTGCAATCAAAAATCCATTGGCCTTTATCCTTTATCATCCCTGTATCATCCCTGTATCATCCACAATGTTTGGGAATCCATGTTGGATAATCCCCTGAAACTCCTCATATTCAATTTTTAATTCAATTGTAAATTTCTCATGAGCATCAATCAATTTCTTGACCTTACTGATCACTTTGTCACTTTGTGTCTTATCTTGCAATAACACATTTAATATATCATAAATTCTCTGGTGTGATACAGTATTATCCATATTTTTCTAATAAATAGTCCATAATTCCTCTAATACTTTCTACAAATTCTCATATCTTTTAGTGATCAACACACATGATACATCCACTATGACAGTTCACACCTGTTTCTTTAACTTATTGTTCTCCTGTAACAATTCATCATACCTCTTTTTTTATCTTTGAACCATCTGTAATCTGTGGCACTGGATGACCACCTCTCTTCAATAAATCTTCATACAAAGATTTTTATTTTTCCTTTTCTGCTATTTCCCTCTTCATCTGAGCTTTGTTCAACTTTGAAAGATCTATCCCCATCTCTGCTATGACCATGGGATCTATTTCTCCAACTTTTAATTTCATCATATGGCCAAAGGCCTTGTCAACATCTATAATCTTTGGCCTCTTATTCAGAGGATAGAGGGCCCATAAAAGCATAGCCTCATCATTTGGATCATATCTTGATCCAATAAAAATATCATTAACATCCTGAATGTCTCACTTAAAATCTTTCTTATCTGAATGCAACAAGATATCAAAATTAAAATATGCACTAAGGTCCCAGCCTGGAAAAAGAATGATTCCTGCCTCTACGAGAAGTTGTTTTCCCCTTTGAGGGGTCATGTTCTCTAACTTAGAATCAATATCTACATTCAGCTTCCTGATCATTTCTACCTCATTCTCTGGTGTCACATCTAGCATTGCCTCTCTCAATTTATTTCCTTTGAAGTGACACAAAAAGGACTTAAACTCCTTCAACTTAACAAATTCGTCATCTGATACAAAAGATGTATTCTCTTCTAGCCTAGCATCCAAATCTATATTCAATGCTGCTACAATTTTGTCTTTAGCATCTAGTTCATCTTCTTTTTATGGTACTTGAAGCTTAGAAACTATTTCACTCTCCGGAATCACTTTCCACATCTTGTTCTTCTTCTCTTTCCATATCCCCAAGTATTTGCTTCCTTTCTTCCAATCTTCTTTCCAAGTCAACAGCAACATTTGCAAGTTCTTATAACTCTTTGTTCTTGCACAGCTCCTCATAGTCATCATACTCATGGAGAGAATCTCTTAGCTTTTGTCTTTTCTTCTCTTGTGGATGTAACCTTTTGGTTCGTAGTTCTTCCTTGGCGTGTGCATATACAAATTGAATTCATCCACTAGCTTCTTATTTATGGCTTCATAAGCTATGATAGAGACTATTCTGAAATCTCCAAACTAAAGAGTCCCAGGTAAGAAGGCTTTCTTGTGGGAACCCCCAAAGTTTTGTGCATTAGAGACACTCAATTGTCTCACAATCTCCAAGTAAGCAATTCAGTCTGGTACAAGCTTTGGTAGCACATAGGGAGCACCTTCGAATCCAAATACCCTAACAAGTGTGAAATCTTTGTAAGTATACCAATCTCCCCTATTATGGCAGACTCTGGTATCCTTGTATTCATGTGGCCTAAGAAATCTTTTAATCACTTCTGAGAATGACCCTTCACATGGCACATTATAAAACCTGAACAGTGGTTTAACAAAAAATTCCTCGAATCTCACATAGTGAGATTTATCATACCTCGAATTCCACAGTGACACCCACAACTGTACAGGTTGATCCTGCCCATCCTTTCCCTGAGGATTTAGCCTTAAGCCATCTAGCCATATTCCTTTCAATATTCCATAGAACAACACAATATGCATCAATAGTGAATAATGCTTGAAGGACTTGTCAGGGTTATGCTGAAGATTCAGAAAACCCTCATGCAGTTTGTCGACCAGATATGTTGCATAATCAAACTATCTTGGTTTGTGCCTTTGAATGTCTTCTATAAGAAGCAATGGCCCCATCCATGCTACATCTGGAGCTTCCATTCCTCCTGCCTATCCGCAAGCCATATATTTGTACTGTAAATACTGTCTGAAAATATTTACATTGTAGGGTGGACCATCTTCATTATTTAGCTTCCCTTTCTATGCCCCATGAATGGCTAAGTTCCATCCTTGATAGGTTGTGTCCATGGCTCTGTATTCTTCTTCGAATTCCTCAAATGATAGCATTGTAGTTCTTAACCAAGGTTTTCAACAATTCAATATTTACGAATACATTCGAAACTATGAGCTTACCCAGGCCGGTAATCCACGGATTAGATATCAGCATCGACTTTTGTCTTCGTGAATAATGGTAGAGGAACAATTCATGACCCCTAACCCTAGTCTAGACATCACCAATTTCCTTATAATCTTCCTCTAGGTGATTACAGATAGGAATATTAACCTTAGACCTTCAGGACTTAGCTCCTGGTGAGTTCATCTAGTCGATCATGTCCCAATTCAACTTTCGCTTCTACACACTTTCTCGACCTTTATATTTCTTCGAGGCACTATCAGAAACTTCATTGACCTTCCTCTTGCCTTTAGATCTAGAACCCTCTATATTTAAATTTTTCAAGCGTTCTAAAATTGAATTCTCTACAGTTCAATTTCACTTCAATCTTTCTGTTCGCTTCAATCTGTTATGCAAATTCCTTGTGCAAACTCCCATATATAGATTTGATACATTAGAAGCATTTACTCAATTGAAATCCTGCTATGATCTGTTTCATGCGAACATAGAGCTACCCATTTTCTGCATTTAATAATGGCTGGCCGATCCATTTAAAATCAGATTTTACAATCGCTAATCGACACAACTCCTCCTAATGATTCAATCACTTGGCGCCACCCGTATGGTACATTTTTCCAATTTGTACATGAAATCGTGATGCGTCTTTCTATCTTTCTAATCAGCATAGGTTTCCCTGATCAATCCATCGAGCTTTAGTGTAGCTATTTTTCTTTCAGTCAGTTGGACCTCGCCTATCCTGATGAATCCTCCTTGTTCATCATGTTGCAAAGCTTATCGGGTATCAGGACAACCTATCTTATGTTTATCTAATGACCCAATGAGATCGGGCTCCAACTTGTCTATCTTTATATTATTCTGGTCTATCGGCCTATGTTCCCTCGATGAGGTCTCCTTCTTAGAAACTACCTCAACTTCCTCATTGGGTAATAGCATAGCAGAAAATGTCTTCCCCCGATTAGCCGATATTATCCCAATGACTTCACCTTGTTACTTTCCTAGTCACTTCTTTCGGTGTAGACTATCATGATGAAACCTCATTTCCATCCGCCATGATATCCATCTTATAGGGTATTGGGGTAGCTATTTTTTACACTTTCTGATATCTCGATGACTTCAAAGTACCCAGTCCGCATTCTCCTTCACCGATGTAAGTTATACCAATAGCCTCATCAGCTATTGACATAACACTTTTCTCATGCCTTCAATAATGAATGTTATGCTGATGAACCCTCCATTATGAACTTCTTTTTAGTTCTCCTTCGGAGTGGTCAGTCTGGGTTACACTGATAGATCCTTCCATTGTTTTGACTAAGCAGTCTTGTCGAGGTAACTTGTGTCGATAACTCAAATTTGAAAATCATGCAAATTAAGCTCCTCTTCATGAATGCTGATGCTTCCAATCTTCCATGGACACTTCATATGTGCTAATAAAATGTCAGATTCCATCACATAGGCCCAATCTCTATCATGTGCAAAAGTGCTCTTATAAGGATCCCAATACTATCATAATGAAACCTCTTCATGTAGTCCCCACTCAGTGCCAACCCTTAACATGCCCAAGTGATACTTGTCCATTCAAGAAATAGGTCACAGTTGGATTTTTCTGATGCTGCAACATAGCTCTTGCACATACAACCCAACAGTAAATGCTCTTATGATAGAAATATACATAGAATGCATCATTTAAATAGCGTAAAATTATTTTACAAAAATATGTGCTAACAAGATTGTTCCTAAAAAATAAATTGAAGTGGTGGTTAAAAATGATTATGGTAGATAAGTTCTGATTCTTTGAAAAGGAAAAAAGGTTAAAAGGAATATTTAGAACTTATAAATTTAGAGCTTTGAGGTTTTTCATAAATTAGTATCTGTTGAATTGATCAAGGAATATTATAAATATTTCACTCTATACTTGTTTAAGACCAATATCAAAAATGGAATGCCCATAATGAGATTTTTCTATTGTGTTCATAAGATAAAGGTTTATTAACATTGAGTCAAGAATATTTTAGGAAGGTTGTGTTTATAACAACACAACATATTGCTTTGTAGCTAGAGGGGCGTCGAAATAATGGGAGGTAGATAAAGGGATATTGAAAGACTACTACAATTATAGATGGCCTTTCCTTGGCTACCTACCTTCACCCTCAATTTTCCTAAAGCCTAAGAGCTAGAGGGAGCAGGGAGGAGAATAAGGAGGATAGGGGAGAGTTGGTTTTAGCAAAGAGTGTTTTTAGTTAAAATTGATAAATAAAGTTGGACCCCCTGTTCTAATTACAATATTCAGCTATGGAGCTCCTCCTCTATTTCTAATAGAGACAAGATGCATCTATGAGCTCCTCCTCTAGTTTTTATAAAGTTATCAACAGTTCAATGTGGTGAGGCTCAAGCAGTTGAATTTCATCGGTATTTTATTCTTCATCATGGTCTATGATAGTTTCATAATACTTTAACTACATATGGTTTGATAATTTATCCTTTTTTGTTTTAGGTTTCATATTAGGAATATTTCATTTTCATGTGTATTAAAAAAACATATGTCAAATGAGAACATGGCAGTTGTAAATAGGTTGAAGCTTGTTGCATTCCTTAATCTTATAAAAAGAATTCCAAGGCTGTAATTTAGAGAATTTTTTTGGAGAGAACTTTGGTCTATTTGGAAAAGGGTAGAGTAGTAGTGTCTAAGTTATAATGTGGAGTCTTTCATAGTGAAGAATGTAAATATTCCTTTGTAGCACCTAGCAACAAACCCCGGGGAACTTACACTAACAACCTAGAAATGGAGTAATTTTTTTTTTGTTTACTAATTAAGTTTCCATATAACATCATCTAGGTAATGTGATTAAGAATTAGTTCAATTAATTTCATCTTAGTGTTTGATCTCAAATAATGATTGTCTAATTATAATCTTGCATAAGCAGAAATGTGATTACATAGTCACATATAGTTCCCTAGGGCATATTGATGTCACTACTTAAACTCCATACTAATTTTATGATGCTTAATCTATGCATTAGATATACAATCATCATGACAATGCACGTATGTACTTAATGATCTAGCTATCATAATGTCTCCATACAAGGGTATGCTACATAGGCTACCCTCTAATCTCTAATGCATTCTACTATCCATAATGCTTGGCAATTGCACAACTAAATATGAAATAAACCCCTCTAAACACTAGCTCCTTCTAGGAACCCAAACCATTCAATCCTACAAGTCTACATGCCTTAGCCTACCTAATGCATTGATACTACATACCCTTCCTAGTACGTTACAAGTAAATGAAAAGCTTCCATCATATGAATAATACTTATGATTACACATCCTATGCCTACTTGATTATAATGCATCAACAAGATGATCTATCACACCATGCAATGCATAATCACTAACTCTCATCCTACAACATGCATGCCACTAAATGCTTATGCCTTAACATGATAAGAAGGAGCTCCTACTACCATTATCTTGATGTTTCTATCACTGTCTACATGTAAAGTGCATCACTTAAATAATATTCAACCTAGTTCTACCATGATGTTAACTATACTATTTCTGCCTATTCACATAATACATTACTTATAAGCTATTCTATCTAGTGTTGTCATAGAATGCATGCATACTAGCTTGTTTATACTTCTACATGTACATTGACATGGTCTACACATTAACTGACTTATTGTAGCCATCTTACCAATTAGTTCATAATCATTTATGTTCCTTAATTTAATTGGTCTTCTAAGTCTTATTATGATTTGTAGCCTCATGGCTGATTTAGTCTCTATATTATTGACTAGTACAACTATTGTGTAGGTCATGTTTTATTGCTCTAACATTAGTGGTTTTTTAAGTTATTATTTAGTTGTCTATTCACAAGTTTGAGAGTCTCATAGATATGTCATAACAACTATTTCTTTTGCTTCCCAGTATACATGAATATTCATCTTTTCCATACAATGGTCCATTTTCATTGTTTTGAGCATAACATGATGAAAGTAAACAAATACATCTTTTCCTCATTGCAACATGGATCTAACTATATGTATATTTCCATTGCATGACAAGATAGTGCTACATAGATGTTTAATTTTCTACTCTAATACTATTCCAATGATGAACACATAAGATACATCTTACTAAGTATATTACAACATAAGCATGGCAATTTCAATACAAGTGTTTATGTTCACTACACATGTTTACGATACTGCCCATAGGTGAAATAAACAGGAGTCTATACTCTTTACACATGTTTTTTAATCTTGTCCAAAAGGTGGTATAACCATTCATAAATGAATGTTACATATGAACTATTACATAACAATATCATATGAAGAACTCCATTGAATGCCTAAGTCTAATGTGTAATCATGGATACACTACCTACTACTATTACATAGTCCACATGATCATAAGATTGCTCAATCTTTTCAAATTTTCTACAATATTACATAGCTCATATGCCAAGAAGATTTAATATATAAATTTGCTCCATAGAATCCATAGCCATCATGAAGAAAGATCCAAGTCCATGCATGAAGAAGAACAACAACAAGAACGAAAAAACCCCAATGGCAAAAAGCTCCAACCACCCTACCAATGTGGAACCTACAATGAACCACCCCCCGAGCTAGGATATGTCGCTAGGTCCCAACACACACACTACACCTAGGTTGATGCTTAAGGCCAAAGGGACTAACACCAAGAAATACTTCCATACACATGAGCCATACACCAATGCAATAATAACTAAAGAAACTCTGAGAGGCGGACACATCATCAAGACATAAATGTGAATGCCAAAAACATAAGGGAAACACATGTACAAGGGAATCGCATCACGTGTCGTACTAAACACAAGGCTCTCGCCTAAGGGCATGCATAGCCATCTCAACCTTTGAGAGATCAAGGGAGATTAGCATACTGTCTCCATGGCCTTCTCATGCTCATCCTAAAACATCCTCCCTAGGGCTAAGTCGTGAGGCACCATTAAATTATTATCTTTTCATTACCTAACTACCCATGCCCATTCATTATTTAGTTATCACTTGATTAAAACAAGGTAAACTCCCTTACACCCTATAGGTTTGGACTTCATGCATCTTTACAAGGAACCTCATGATAGTCCATCTCTCATGACCTCAAGTGTCACAAGGGAGCCCACTCCCTTTACATGGACCCATAAACAACATTTCAAGAGGCTCAAAGCTAAGTAATTAAATCTAAAATGAAACATCATGCAATACCAAACCATGCATAGACACATACTCAAGAAGATTAAACATCAACATATAGGTATGGACGAGCCTCTTGACCAAAAGGATACATAAATCAAATTATAACACTCTTGTGATCAAATAAAAGACAACCCAACAAGGTATTCACACTTGCTGTCATGAAATCAAAAGCCTCAACAAATCATCTTCTCATGGCAAAACATCATGAGACAACTCTAAATAACAAAATAATCTCGCATTCTACAATGGCATCAAATCTTAACTATAATTCAATTTTAAATGCAAAATGCACAAGATGGCCTCTGATACCAAAATATAACAAGGCACATACCAAACTACTTCCACAATGAAAAAGAACGAAAAGATAGGTTGGGGCAGCTTTTATATTATGCTTATCCCACACTATAACTCGCAGGCTTCCCCAAACTTACTACTGAACTTAACAATTAAATGTATGAGTTTATACACCAACAATGCATGGAGTCTCACAATGATTTGTACATACACACAATAGATTAACAATTAATCCCAATCAACCAATTAACTATCACCATTAACACATTAACCAAAAACATTACACACTCAATCAATTCAAAGGAGATATATGATTCAAAATACGGTGATAATCTGGACAATCTCACACTCTCAAATACATCTCTTCATTTCCCACCCCATCTAATATGGATGGCAAGGGTGGGCAGACCCATTGAATGGGTGTTCTGGTTCAACACCACCCCATTTGAATTTAGTTATGATGAACAACAACATATTAGCAAGCCCATCGAATGGGCAACCCATTTCACAGGATACCCATCGACTGGGGAATAACAAATAACATTATACATTGTAGACTAGGTGAAGTATGCCACCCAACAAGGTGAAATTTCATGCAAGACATGATAATTATATAGTGGTGCAGCAACCATGATATAGGTATTGTGGTGTTGCATTCACAATAAAAGTATTGTGGTGCATAAACCATGATACTTATATCATGGGTGTTACCCCCACGATATATATTGTGGAGCAGCATCCATGATATGTATCATGGTGCTTCCCTCCATGATATGTATCATGGTGCAATATCCATGATATGTATCATGGGTGTTGCAACCCACAATACATGCCCGACAAAAAAGACAAAGGGGGGTGGCAGGATAATGAACCAACAACCCATCGATAATGGGTGCAATAAGAATCATGATAATAGGGGGTTGCACATAAAATGCAGATAATCCACAATGTGGGGATAATAATGAATAGTAGCCTCATAATATGTGGGTCAAACAATGAAAAAACAACCCAGAAATAAAAGATATAAACAACAAAAGGGCAAACTATAAAATCACAGATTTCACATGGTAATATTCACACACAATTTTCATTGAGGAAACTAGAAACACACAAATAATAATAGAATTCCAATATCCCTTATTAAATTTCAAATCATATTACTAGAATTATACTCAACATTCCCTTTAGACAGTGCCAAACACAAAGAATACACACAAGATTTAAATTTGAAACATAAGGAAAAAAGGGGAAAAATAGAAATAACCTCTTCCCTAAGTGATGGAAGAGAACCTCGGATGGAAGAGTCCCACTCACTCCTTCCAGTAGCAGCTTTCACCAATTCCAAAACCAAGCTTCCAGACAAAAACCCCCAAATTGATGATATGTCAAGCAGGAAAAAGAGAATGCAGAAGAAAAAAATAATGCTTTCACGACAAGCATAAAAAAACAAAAAGGAAATACATTGAAACCCTAGCCATCCAAAACAACCAATGGGAATATTTCATTTTGAAAATATTTCCCTCTCTAACTAAGCAATATAATGAACTTATTTTTCCCATTATCAAAATAATCAAAACATTATTAAAACATTATAATATAATAGGTAGGGTAATTATTTAATTTTACCATTATTATTATTTCCAAATATTTTAGAGTAGCGCTTAAATTAAACTTATTAAATAACCCCATTGTTGGTGTAATTAATTATTCATGTTGGATATTATTACATTTTACTTAAGTTTACTTAGGTACATGCATATCATAGTAGTTTGGGTATGATACACTT
Organism: Cryptomeria japonica; assembly: GCF_030272615.1. NCBI lineage: Eukaryota > Viridiplantae > Streptophyta > Pinopsida > Cupressales > Cupressaceae > Cryptomeria > Cryptomeria japonica. Next base: position 465,515,136 of record NC_081411.1, on the reverse strand, counting down.
GGGCGTTTGTGCCACATTGGGATAGTGTGTGTAGGAGAATTTCGACCTTTTGTTGTCTTATCTTGTTTTTACATTCCACATTCGGTGGGTGATCCAACTCAGGTGGAATATTATATTGTTTCTCCTACCTACCCTTGTTTCTCATTGAGCCACATGTCATGTTTGTGTGCTCACATATCCATATAGCCTTGCCTATACAAGCAGGCTCATATTCATTGCATGTAACAATTTGGATTGATTGATTGATGATCCAGTTGATCAGTATTTTCATTTTGATAGAATACAGTTTATTCTGATCAATATTTTGTCTCTCCATTTTGTACTTTTCATTGAGCTCTTGATCTTGGCAAAATCTCACATGGTATCAGAGCCTGAAGGGCTTCTTTGATTAGTCTTTTTGGAGACATTTTGGAGGCTTCAATTTTTGGATTTGGGAATCTACATTTATTAGGGGCATCCTACAATGATTTAGACATCATGGTTGAGTCCAGGAGGCTGTTTCTATAAAAATTGAGTATAAAGTCTGCCATATTTGGTAAAGGATTTTTTTTTGACAATTCTGCTATATTTGTACAAATTTTTCAAAAAAAAATATTTTAAAAAATTTTCCTGCGAATTTTATTTTCAAAAATTCATTTACATATTTGCATAATTTTTTTATAAATCAGTGGGGGGGGGGATTTTGAAATATTTATTGTAAAAGGGTTTTATTATTTTAAAAAAATAAAAAATAAAATATAAAATATATTTTTGGGGGGGGTTATTCACCCCCACCCTGGGACCCCTTCCTGCTCCTACACCTACATTTATTTTTTGTAGGACCTGTATCGTACTACCATCAGCTTCTCCCTTGGCCTGCCAGTCCTCCCGCCACTGTGACCCTCTTCATAGCACTGCCTTCGTGCTCCAGCCGGCAACCTCGCTCATTGCCCCTGTTGCCATGTGCTTCTCGCTGACAACCTCGTTGTCATGTGCTCCCCATCGGTTTGTGTTTCCCAGTCGCCACTGCTTCTTACCTCCCAGCGTTAGCATCCTTACCTGACACCTCCTGCCAGTCCCTCCATCATCCATGGTTTACCAATCCTCTGACCACCTCTACTGTAGCTGCCATCAGCGCCAAACTTCCAGTCGCTCCTCATCATCCCTCCAGTTGTGCTCTTGCCACTTCTGAGCTCTGGCAAATTTCCTATCCCTAATGGTAGACTCTCCACCCGCCACCAGTTTCCTTGGTGGTAACTGCATCTGCCACATGGCAAGAGGCCACTGGCCTGCTTTGTCCCACTCAGCAGACACACGTCACCTGCTACGCAACCTGCCAATTCTACTTTACATACAATAGAAACAAATCACAAACTGCCACATCATCACCATCTATATAGTCAGGAGAAGGGTGTGATGGTTTGATGAAATTCAAATGACTGTCAAATTTAGCCTCATGAATTGCTGATGTCAGCCTACATCAGCAGTTTTTTTTTAAACTTTTTTACCCAACTCTCATTGAGCTTTTCAGTTTTGCAGTCCGATTTCAGGAGGTCGTAACCTGGTCATATTTGCTCCTTTTTTGGTGTAATTTTTTTTAAAATGGGCCAGAATTTTGTGCTCTTTGCACTGGTGGAAGAATTTTCTGATTTGGATGAATGAATTTTTCAGAATTTGCAGATTTTCATGAATGTACCTGTCTAATCCCAGATTTTGCAACTTCAGAGGATTCATTTGGGGTCATATGACCTCCTTTTTAGCTTTTCTTTTTTAAAGTGCATAATGTTTTCATATACTCTCATAATTTGCCATTAGTTTGCAGTGATTTTGAGTAGAAATTGTACTTTTAGTATTTGGTCATTTTTGGCCTATTTGGTACTTGCATTTTGCTTGGATCTTAGATTAGATCACTTACAGTATTTGTTGGAGTCTCTTATAGCCTATTTGAGGCAGTTGTAAAATTGAAATCATAAGTCCACCTTGCCTTGTTTTGCAAGTGGCCCATTGTATATGTACTAAGTATAAAGTGCCAAATCACCATTTTGGGGGGGTTCTTGATTGAGTAATTTGGGGGGTGTCTTGTGTGATTGTGGCTCTTATCTTGTGTTTTTTCATTTTGCTGCTATTAGTTCTCCTAAATTTCCACTTTTAACTCCTCATAATTATGCATCATGGATGATTAAGGCATGGAGTCAACTAATGAAAAAATGACTCATTCATTATGTAAATGGAACTATTACAACACCACCTGATCCTAATGCTCAAATTGAATGCCTCACTAAGAATTCTATGGCACTTGGAACTCTTAGAAAGTATTTATCAGATGACCTCATTTTTCACATTGATAACTGTACTACAATCAAAGAGGCTTGGGATATTTATGAAAAATTGTATGGCCAAGTTGATGAGATTAAGGGCTACAACCTTTGTAGTGAACTCACAACATTGGATCCCAAGGATTTTGATACAATCCAAGATTATGTCACAAAAGAAAATGAGCTAAGAGCAAAGAAAAGATTGTGGCATTGACAAAAAGGATGCTCAATTGGTTTATAACTTGTTGGACAAGCTTCCCTCAGAGTATGCAACCTTTGTATCTAGCTTTCAAACCCATATGTTAGATCAAGGTTCCTCTTACACTTCTCCCTCATTTGATGCATTCACGGATATGTTGATACTTGAGCAATCTAAGTTGACTAAGATGGGGATTCTCAAATCTTCAAAGTCACAAGCATTGGTGGCTAATAAAGGGAATCAAAGCAATCAAGGAAAAGACAAGAATCAAAAGAAACCTAAGTCAAAACAACAAAAAGATGGAGCACAATCATCCTCTCCATAACAAGGTGATTCTACATCCTCACCTAAGAGGAAATCATATAAGGACAATCTTTTTATGTGCATATTGCAAGAAGTCGGGAAATGATGAACAACATTGTTACAAGAAGGATATTGATGAGTTGAAGCATCTTCTTGAGAAGAACAAAATCAACCTACCTTCTAGAATGTCTACTTTGACTTCCAAGGAAAAGGATAAAGGAAATGGTCATTGTTTTGGGATAGATAAAGGAAAGGGACAAGCTCTTTGTGCTACTATAAGTTATTATTCAGGGAGATGGCTTCTAGATTCAGGGGCTTCTCATCATATGGCATCTTCACAGTCTATGTTGTCTTCATTTGAGCCTTGCCATATGCCATAGATTTTGATGGGAAATCACACATACATGGATGCGAGTGGGAAATGATCTATTTCCCTTGGGGATAACTCATTCAATGATGTGTTGTGTGTACCCCACTTGACAAACACTCTTCTTTCCATCTATCAAATCACACATGGGGCAACTAGGAAAATTGTGGAGTTCATACCTGAGTCAGTTATCATTAGAGAATTGGAGACTAGAGCTATCATTGTGACTAGGGTGGTTGATCATGCATCTCGGTTGTACTCCTTTTCACATTTTGGTCCTATTGATGAGGTTGATTCTTCCTATGTTGATGATTCATATTTTGAGGAGAACTTTGGGTACTTGAACTTGGGGATTCTCACATGTGACCCCATTCTTGAGCCTTGCATTTCATCTCCTCCTATTGATATCACATCACCTCTTTCACTTGATGATGCAGCTAGTGTGATAGTTTTTCCTTCTCGTGATTCAGTGCAGCAGGATATTTCATGTCTTCCAGCTTTAGTTCATTGGGATGACTACTTGACACACATTGCAGGTTTGTTTGTGGAGTCCTACATTGTAGATTTGGGAGACATCATTGATGATATTCATATTCTCTTTGATGAAGATGATCCTTCTTCAATTGTTGTGAGGGAACACTCTGACCCTCTTGTGAATTCTCTACATGATCCTTCTTTTGAGGTTGACATGATTGTGGATACTTTTGTATAGCATTTGGAAGTGGTCTCTTTATCTTTAGAGGAGACATGTGAGTCTTTGGATATTGTTCTACATTCATCTCCACTAGATCTTGGATTTCCTTTTTCAATTGTATGGAGCAGTTCACCACCTTTGGAGGGGGTAACCTTCAACATCGACATGGGGTTTTCAGAGATTCCATTCATCATGAGTTTTTTTCCTACATATTCCCTTCATGATTGGGGAGACTTCATGGATACACATTTGGTTTTGTTTCTTCCCAAGGGGAGGAACGTTGTTCGACGTTCATGGAGTAGTTTCTTCATACATCATCGAGCGGTGCAAATTCTACATTAAGGGGGAGCTACCTAGTCTCTCTTCTTCTTCTCTCATATGGGGTGGACTTTTTCCTCACATGGGGTTTTGTCCTTCACATGCTTCTATGAGATTTCTTTGTATATAGTTTTCATCTCTCTTTTGGGGGAGGGTTTTTTCCCATTGGTTTTTTCTCTCTTTCCCCGCTATATGAGAGATTGCATTGGTTTGTGTGAATTTGAATTTGTACATGGTTACCTAACATGGCCTAGTAGCCAGGATCCATATTGCATTGCTTAGTTGCATTGTAGACTTAAGCGCATTCCCATGAGTTGCACTTAAGGTGGGGTATTGGTGATTAATTATTCATGTTGGATATTATTACACCTTACTTAAGTTTACTTAGGTACATGCATATCATAGTAGTTTGGGTATGAGACACTTGGGTGTTTGTGCCACATTGGGATAGTGTGTGTAGGATAATTTCCACCTTTTGTGGTCTTATCTTGTTGTTACATTCCACATTTGGTAGGTGATCCACCTCATGTGGAATATTATATTGTTTCTCCTACCTACCACACCTATTTCCTACCTACCCTTGTTTCTCATTGAGCCACATGTCATGTTTGTGTGCTCACATATCTATATAGCCTTGCCTATGAGGAGGCTCTTATTCATTGTATGTAACAATTTTGATTGATTGATTGATGATCCACTTGATCAGTATTTTCATCTTGATAGAATACAGTTTATTCCTATCAATATTTTGTCTCTCTATTTTGTACTTTTCATTGAGCTCTTGATCTTGGCAAAATCTCACACCCATAAAGGTTAATTATTTAAATAATCAAAACTCATAATAGATAAATTAAAATTAAAATCAAGATTACATAAATAAAGTAATTAAAGGGAAATAATCAAATAAATGCAATAAATCAAATCAACTGAAAATATTAAATATTATATAAAGCCTCAATAATCCAGATAAATGTTAATTTAAATTCAATTACGAGAAATAATTAAATAATAAAAAATTGTTACATCTTAATAAATTAAAATAACGCTACCACTAATAAAATCATAAATTATTAATAAATAATTACTCAGTCACAATAAATCATTAATCGCAACTCAAATAAATAAAACAATAAATTCATCACTAAAATCAATAAATTATGATTAAATAGATTAAATAATTAATCTATTACTATAGTCAATAAACCAAAATTTAAATAAATTAAATAAACTAAATAATCAAACTCACCATGCCACATACTCACAAATCATGACGACCGATACGACATGGCGAAATTCACCAAGATTGACAACAAGTACTCAAAAACAACCTAGACCTAGAGTGGGGGTAGGGAACACATCACACCTCTAACCTACATATTTTCCATTGGGAAGAGACATGCTCACACCTACAAAGTCAAGGGAGCTCATACCCGGTTGCTTGGGAGGAATGAGTGTCTTAGTACTTGAAACCCTGCAACCACAACGATGATACATGTGCATACACACACACACACACACACACACATATATATACATAACAGGCAAGTGGAGGGATATCGCAACGGCACATCTTGCTTGGAATGAGTGATGTGATGTTGATCCCCTATGAAGACAGTTAAACAGTATCCATATAGTGAACATATATCTCATGAAACATCGCATCATAAGAAAATCAAACTAGGGTTAGTATGTCCATTCCAAAATGAGGCATAATCACAATATAAAACTTAGATATACAAATGAAATCACTGTTGCAAATGAAGTTTTGCAACCTTACAATATTCTCCTCTATCGATTTCACTCTTACCAGTCTGTATTCTCTCCATGCACTCTGCAACTTGACTTTGCTAATGAATTTTCTAAATCCCCTCTCACAATGACTTCCCTCTCTCAACTCACACTTGATCAATCTTAATCAGGCACAACTTCTGCCAGTTTATCACCTTTGTGTTCAATGAACTCTCCACCGGTTGTTCCTTATACCAGTTTACTCTGCTTCTCCTTATCGGTCAATAATTCACTCATAAACACTTCAAGTGTTTATCTCTTTGGCTCTCAGACAAAAATTTCACACTTGTCTTCACTTTGGAACAGCAACAATCACAGTCTCAAGTCATCATATTTAAACTTGAGCTTTCCTACCAAGAATCAATTCAAACTTGGGGCGGTTAGGGTTTCCTTCACCCGACAAAATTATCATGAGATTAGATTCAAACTGCCTTGGATCGATCACCTGTACTCGAGGAATTCATTTGTACACATTTTCCATTATCCAATGCATATTTGTTAAAGATAGCAATCTCATCCATGATTTTCTACCTTGAAATCTGTCGACTCATTTATAGTCCAGTTGTTTCCTTCTTGAGGTCAACTTGCAGTCTGATTTCTTTGCTTTGATCTAGGCGCCAACTACTCCCTAATCTTTCTCTATCAGTGTTTCTTCCTCGAACCACATTAGTCAGTTACCATCCCATGATTTTTGGATGTTTCATTAATGTCGACTAGCTGTTTCAACAACCATGTCGATGGAGGCTTTACTGACCTCTGCATGTTTGCCACCTCAGCTCTACATGGCATCACAACGGTCATACACTCAACTCACCAACACAAGGTCAGTTTACTCTTGAACATTCAACAAACTCATACCGATACAAGCCTTTACTAGTGAGACATTCTCCTCCTGCTAACCGGTAGTGCATACTACACTGGTAGCACATCTTCACATCTGGTGGTTTGTGATTACTTTAAGATTCTACCTCTTCATTATAAATAGGCAGCCAACCTCTAGATGGTCTATGATCTACTGGTTATTACTCAACATGCTAACACACACAAGAATCTCACCTCATACTAGTGAAGTCACTGATAGTCTCAATAAATACTTGTCTTCCACCATACCGGTGGACAAGCCTTCATGTTAATCTTCTCAATACCTTATTTGTCTTTCACCATACCAGTACACTCTTCTTCATACCAGATGTCATACCTCTACCGGTAGCATACCTACAATACAGGTCGACATCAATGACAACTCAATGCCAACAATCTCCCCCTTTGGTATTGATGTCAACATTTTCTTTTCCAGTTTCTCTCCCCCTTTGACAACAATAGAAAAGGGAACCTTAGTCTGAAACCAATAATCTCTCCCTTGATGACATTTGGTTAAGACACATTCTCCCCCTTGTGTCCATGCTTCTAGATTCAAGAGTCATAAGATAGTAGCAATGGTTGACTCCCCCTGAATCATGCATCCTCTTAAGCATTTAAGTGCTACCAGATGGTGGGACAACTCCCAATTTTTGTCTCAAGTGCTCAAATGGACCCCCAATGAAAGTGGCTTGGTAAATATGTCAACAATCTGCTCGCCCGTGGGAACATATTCTACTATGACCTCCTTGTTTTCTACCTTCTCCCTCAAGAAGTGATACCTGATTGCAATGTGTTTTGTTCTTCAGTGCATTACTGGATTCTTGGAGATGTTGATTGCACTTGAGTTATCACGCCAGATTGGAATAGGTTCTGGTATCACCACCCGTATGTCTTTCAATGTCTGCTTCATCCATAAAACTTGTGAACAACATGTAGCAGCTGCTATGTACTTTTCCTCTGCAGTAGATAGTGACACTGAATCTTGCTTCTTACTATGCCATGATACTAACCAGTCTCCTAAGTAGAAAGCACCTCCACTTGTACTTTTCCAGTCATCAATACTCCCTACCCAATTTGCATCAGTATAAGCCTGCAAAGAGAAGTCTCCTTTCTTTGGATACCACAGACCATAGCTAATAGTTCCTTGCAAATACTTGAAGATTCTTCTAACTACATTTAAGTGAGACTATTTTGGAGCAGCTTAAAATCTTTCTACCATGCAAACAACTTGTACAATATCTAGTCTAGATGTTGTTAAAAACAAAAGACTGCCAATCATAGACCAATATAGTGTTTTCTCAACTTCCTGTGATTCATCTAGTTTTATCCACTTAGAATTGGTAACCATGGGAGTACTTACTGATTTGTTGTCCTCTATTTGAAATTTCTTCAGCATGTCTTTTGCATACTTGGTTTGGGAGATGAAAATTCCTTTCTCCTTCTATGAGATCTGCAAACCAAGAAAATAGGACAACTAACCCAGCATGGACATCTCAAAATCTGTCTTCATCTGATCTGCAAATTCTTTGCACGTGATGTCCTTGTCTCCACCAAAGATAATATCATCCACATATACAATAACTATAATCATGTGATCTCCATTTACCTTGACATACAATTTTTTGTTTGCATTCCCTTTCTGGAATCCTTGCTCCTTCAAGTATTTGTCTAGCTAGGAATACCATGCTCTAGGAGCCTACTTGAAACCATACAGGGCTTTCTTCAACTGGCATACAAAACTCTCATCTTCATGCAACAAGTACCCTTTTGGTTGTTCCATATACACCTCTTCTTCAAGATTTCCATTGAGAAAAGTAGATTTCACATCCATCTAATATACTTTATATCCCTTGTAGGCTAAGAAAGCTAAGAACATTCTTATTGCCTCTAACCTAGCAACCAGTGCAAAGGTTTCTTCAAAATCAATACCTTCCACTTGAGCATACCCTTTGCAAACTAACCTTGCTTTATGTTGGACTATCTTACCTTCTCCATTCATCTTATTCTGATAGACACATTTTGTACCTATGGCATTCTTGTCTGCTCGTCTAGGAACAAGTTCCAAAGTCTGATTTTTCTCAATTTGTCTCAATTCTTCATCCATGGCATCTACTCACTTCTCACTTTTGCTAGAATCATTAAAAGTTTTGGGCTCTACTTCAGTCATGAGAAAGAAATTTACCTACTTACCTTCCTGAGTTAATCTCCTTCTAGTCTGCACACCTTCATTCCTATCTCCTATGAGTTGTTCTTCTGGATGACTCTTCTGCACATACCGGTTGGGGATCTTGTTTGGTGTATCTTCTACTGGTCCATTGTCATATTGTTCTTCATTTTCAACATCTAAATCATCAATGTAAGGTGTCGGTGCAGTTTTTCCACTATGTGAGTCTTCATCTATTCTCACATTTACACTCTCAACCACCCTTCTCAATCTCTTGTTGTAGCATTTGTAGGCTTTACTGTTGGTTGAGTACCCCAAGAAGATTCCTTCATCACTTCAAGAATCAAAGCTTCCTAATCCATCAACATATCTCTTGATGAAGCACTTACTTCCAAACACTCTGAAGTGCTTTACTGGTGGTTTCCTTTTATTCCATAACTTATAAGGAGTCATTCTACTATTCACTCTTAACTGTACCTAGTGTAAATTATAGATGGCATTATGAACTGCTACCTTCCAGTATATATCCGGTATGTTGGCCTCATTCAAAATAGTCCTACAACCTAGGTTCAAACCCCATGGGTTCATCTCATGGGATGACCCTTTGGTGAAATTGTGGGGCTTCTTTCCTATAGTGCCTACAACCTAGGTTCAAACCCCACGGGTTCATCTCTGTCGTGTTAACAATGGAGCATGCTTTACCTTGGGGAGAACCTTGGAGAAATAGTGAGGCTTCTTGCCTATAGTTCTTACATCCTTGGTTCAAACCATAAAGTTTTATTCCATAATGGAGGAGCTTGGAGGAGTAGGGAGCGACAATGGGGGAATTCAAAATTCAAATTCTCTGCAAGGCAGGAACTCTAGTTCCAATGGTGGGAGTGGCCAGAACAAAAAAGTTGGCCCCATGCGAGAGAAGGAAAAGCCTCCAAACATTCTGGAGGCTATTGACATCCTGCATATTGGTGGTACTTTGCCAAAGAAGAAAGAGGGTTCCTCTGGGCTTTTGGGGGAGGGGTCCAGCGGGGGGCCCAGCCCATGTGAAGAGACCTTGGAAAGTGGAATAGAAACTAAAAAATGGTCTTCCCTTTTTGGAACCAAACCATCTGGTAAATCCTCTTTACCTGCTATCAAGAATACTTCTGATCCTTTCAGTGGAAAGTTTGCTATCTCTATTCCTGATCTGGTTCTGGATCATAATATAAACAATATGTTAAACTCCCTGGTAGGCAAATTTATGGGTTCGCGTCCAAATATCGAAGTTGTTAGGGCTTATGTCAAATGAAAATGGGCTCTAAAGGGTAAAGTTGAAATCTCAGCTTTACCTAAAGGTCTCCTGTCTTTTACTTTTTCATGTGAAGAAGATAAATTAAGGATACTATGTGGAAGCCCCTAGATGGTAGGAAAGACAACTTTGGTTCTTCAGAAATGGCATCCGAATCTAAACATGAACGACTCTCTTTTGGCACAAGTCTCAGTATGGGTAGAGTTACCAGGTTTGCCAATTGAATATTGGGCAGAAAGCATCTTCTCAGGAATTGCAAGCTCCTTTGGTGAACTAATCTCTATAGACCCAGTCACAGCTTCAAAAAGGAGACTCACTCATGCTAGGTTTTATGTACGGATAGCCCATGACGTAGACATGCCGAAATAGATAGATCTAGTGTCAAAGTTGGGAACATGCAAACAAGAAATTGAATATGAATCCATCCCCTTTGTCTGCTTCCATTGTAAAAAAGTAGGTCACTGGGAAAAATACTATCCAATCAAGCTGAAAGTAGAGCTCAAGCAGACTAAACCCCAGATTGAAAGTAAAAAGGCTCCAGAAAAAATGGTATGGCAAGTTAAAAACTCAGAGATTAAGGAAGCTGACTATAATCACTTTGAACCATTGGGGGAAAATAAGGATGTGTATCCAAGTTCTGTCTCTAGCCCCTCAACCCAGGAAGTATTGAGAAATGAGTCAACCAAAGTCAACACCTCTATTACAGCACAGACTCGAACAAAGGAACTAAAAGAATAGGCTAAATCTTCAAATGACATAGTTGAAGTGGTAGCTGATACTTATACGGGTAAGGAATTGCAAAAGAAAGAGGACCAACCTGAGGAAGGGGAGATCCTTGGCTCCCAAGAAGAAAAGACTGACTCTTCATTGTTCATGACAAGTTCTGAAATGCAAGAAGCCCAAAAATGTGCAATACTAAGTATGAACCTTTCGGATTCAGACCAAAACTCAAAAATAGAAAACAATGATTTAAATGTTTCTAGAATCCCTAATTGGGGTAATGAAGATGAAATTTCCAGAATCCTCTGTAACCCAGAAGCGGCTCTTGAGAAAGATGCTGAGTGGAATATACCAAAATATAGGAACAAGAAAGGAACCACTCCCTGGGCTTCTCAACTAAGGAAATCCAATAGAATAGCTCAAGTTGATGTTGGGTATATCTCCTCTTCCCCAGGTCGACCCTCTAACCATAAAGTTAGAGACAAGGAGGCCAGTAAGAACATTGCAGATGGGACCCAAAAGACTCTTAAGGAGTTAGGAATTGGTAACTATAAATATTATCTCTTGGAATATTAGGGGACTTAATAATCCTCATAAACATGATATCATTAGGAATATGATAAGAGATAGTAAACTTGATGTTTTCCTAATTCAAGAAACCAAAATGAGTAGAGAAAAAGTTGAATCTTTGAAGTTTTTCAAAAATGGGAATGTCAGTGGTGGTAGTTCGGAAGGTGCTTCAGGGGGCATAGCTACCATCTGGAACTTTAATACTGTCAAAGGCCATGTTCTTATTCAAGAAAAAAAATTCTATTGCATTAAATTTGAGCATTTAAAAGATGGTAGTTCATGGGTCCTCACTAACATTTATGCTCCCAATACCTTGAAAGCTGGAAATTCCTTCTAGAAAAAAACTTATAGAAGCTAGGGACAGCTTTAGAAATCTTAGTTGGTTGGTCATGGGAGACTTCAATACTCCTTTGAGAGAGGAGGAAAAATTTGGAGGAAGCCCCTCTTAGCTAGAAAGTAGGCTGGCCCTTATGGACTTTATTAACACTCAGGCTCTCAATAATGTGGAAATATAAGGATGCAATTACACATGGACTAGTAGGAGAACTGGTAATGATCTTATCCAAGTTCATCTTGATAGGACTCTCATCTCAGATGACTGGTACTATCATTATTTATGTTCTTTGTTGGCCCGCATCTGGGTTGGGTCAGATCATTTTCCTATCACCTTCATTGCCAACCCAATTAATAGAAGGAGACACTTTCCCTTCAGATTTGAAAAAATGTGGACCCATCACCCAGATATCAAAAGTAATATTCAAAAATGGTGGAGTATCCAAGTTGAGAGAACTGCTATGTACAGAGTTGTTAAGAAACTTAAAAGTGTTAAGGACATAAGACTCTGGAATAAATCTAGCTTTGGGAATATCTTTGAGGCCAAAGGTAAAGTCTAGGATGACCTTAAAAAAATACAGGCCCAAATTTAGAAGGATGGTTTCAATACTGTGTCCATTGCTGATGAAAATGAGACTCTTAAAAAATACCATGAAATCATTGCTAAAGAGGAAACTTTCTAGAAGCAGAGATCAAGATGCATTTGGCTTAAGGAAGGAGATAGGAATACAATATTTTTTCATATATCGATGATCAAGCATAAAGCGACTAATAGGATAACCAAACTAATTATGGACAATGGGGAGTTGGTCAGGGAGGAAGAAATAAGGAATGAAGCTAAAAGGTACTTCTTGGAACTGCTAAAGAGGGATCACAGATTGGATGCTGAAGTTCAAACTTCTTTCCTTCACAATATTCCCTATCTCATTGATGAACAGATGAATGTCTCCCTTTCTTCCATTCCTTCGATCTTGGAAATCAAAAATGTTGTTTTTTTCTTTGATGGTAACAAAGCACTCGACCCAGATGGTTTCCCCATGTTCTTTTTCCAAGATTTCTAGGACATTGTTGGGAAAGATGTCTCTAACTGGGTCAAGGAATTTTTTGGGGCTAGAAATTTTTTGAAAGAAATCAATGGTACTTTCATTTCTCTTATTCCCAAAATCCAAGGTGCAGACTCTATGGACAAGTTTAGACCAATCAATTTATGCAACTCTTTTTATAAGATTATCTCCAAGGTTCTTACTACCAAAATTCTATTTGTCCGTCCTGCTTTAATTACTCATCAGCAAAATGGTTTTGTCACTAGAAGACAAATTCTTGACTCCATTATAACTGTCCATGAGAATATTTATTCTCTTGTTAGATCTAAGAAGCAGGGTCTCATCCTCAAGCTTGATCTCTCCAAGGCCTATGACCGGGTTGACTGGCCTTTTCTTGTGAAGGTTCTTATGGCTTATGGTTTTTCCACCAAAGTTATCAACCTCTTAAGTCAGCTTATTACCTCAACCTCTTTTGTTGTTCTTGTTAATGGTTCCCCTTCCCCCCTTTTCCAAGCTTCTAGAGGACTAAGGCAAGGGGATCCCATTTCCCCCATCCTCTTCATCATTATGGCAGAATGTTTTGGTAGGTCCATGGAAAATATGATTATGCAAGGCTCCTTTAAGGGATTCCAACCTTCTTCTGCTAACCTTATTTGCTCCCATCAACAGTTTGTGGACAATACTATCATCATGGGGGAATCAAGTATCTTTGAAGATAAAACCCTAAATAGTATTTTTTGTAAGTTTGCCTCAGCTTCTGGTCAGCTCATTAATTGAGTCAAAAGCGAAGTTTTTTTCATCAATACTCATGAGAGAAGACATCAGAGAATTAGAAGAATCCTAGAATGTAGGATTGTTGATCTTCTTGCGACCTATCTTGGCCTCCCCATGGGCATTGCACCTCCTGAACCTTTTTGGAGCTCACTAGTGGATAAATTTCATAAAAAAACTTGCTGGTTGGAAAGGAGCCCTTTTAAGTCAGGCTAGAAAGCTTCAACTTCTAAAAGCTTCTCTTCAAAGCATGTCGATCTATGCCCTAAGCCTTTTCAGAATTCCAATTAAGTATGTTGATGCAATTGAGAAAATTCAAAGAAAATTTCTATGGTCAGGGGTTGAGGACAAGAAAATAATGTCTCTTGTGGCTTGGGATCAGGTATGCAGACCGAAAAGTAAAGGAGGTATGGGTTTGAGAAGAATCCAGACCTTAAATGAAGCTCTCCTATCCAAACAGGTCTAGAGAATGTTCCATTCAGATACTGAATGGTGTAAAATTTGGCGAAGTAAGTACTCTCTTTTGTCCTCCTCTCTTTCTTCTTTTATCAATTCGGAAATCAGTATTAATGGGTCCCATATATGGAATCATGCCTCTAAGTGTAGAGAAAGCATTGCTATAGGAGTAATTTGGAAAGTAGGAAATGGTAGGAAAGTTAAATTCTGGGAAGACCCTTGTCTTTTTGATAAACCTTTGACTGAAATCCATGAATGGGCCCCTCATGCTCCCTCCTATATTAGAATTTCTGGCCCTTTAGTTGAAGGGTATTGGTCTGGGAATAAATGGCAGAACATTGAAAGTATCCACCCAAGCCTCACTAAGCTCAAGATCCATCTATCTTTGGTCTGGTTGAACAAAGAGGAAGACTCCCTCATTTGGAAACATGAACCCAAAGGTATTATTATTGTTTCTTCAATGTATATTGTTCTCTCCTCCACCCCTCTTATTAATCCTTTCTGGTCTAAAGCCTAGATTAAGGTTTTGATCCCCAAAATCAACTTTTTCTATTGGACCATCCTTCAAAATAAGATCTTGACCCTAGAAAACCTCAAGGGTAGAGGTTTTGCCTTCCCTAATAGATGTTCTTTGTGTCTTCAGGAGGAAGAGTCAGTGGACCACCTGGCCATCTACTATTCCTATTCTACCTCGATTTGGGAAAGATTTCTTAAAAGTTTTAGCATTGATTGGGTGTTTCCTAACACTATCAGTGAACTGTTCTCCTCTTGGAATTTTCATTGGTCTAACTCCTTTTTAAGATCTATGTGGCAGCTATCACTTCCTCACGTCCTATGGGGATTATGGAAAGAAAGAAACAATCATATCTTCAAGGACATATCCCTCAATTAGGATATTATGTTTCAGAAAATATAATGAGCGATTGTGGAAAATATTGGGATCATTGAGGGTCCCTGTTTCTCGACCAACCCCCTGTAATCTAACATTTTAAGCTCCTAGAATTTGAAGAATGCTGGTAGCTCTGAACCCCAAAAAAAACAAAAGACTTGAAGCAAGGTGGCAAACCCCCTCTCATGGTTGGTTTAAAGTTAATTTTGATGGGGCTGCAAAAGGTAACCCGGGCCCTATGGCTTGTGAAGCTATTCTTAGAGATGATAAGGGTATTTGCAAGGAAATGATTGATGTCCCAATAGGGAGTCAAACATACCATATAGCAGAAGTAATGGCAGCTCTCCAAGGAATTCTCCTCGCTAAAAAATGGAATTGCCCCTACATATGGATTGAAGGGGATTCAAACAACGTCATCAAATGTCTCAAGGGGACCTCTAAGCCCTCATGGTCTATCAACAATATTATAAAAGCCGCTAGAGACCTTATCAGCACTTTTATAAAAAGTTACATATCTCATATCTACCATGAAGCTAATGGGTCTACTGACTGGGCAGCCAACGCGATGGTCAATAAAGATGAAATGATTACATGGATGGGAGAACAAGGACTCCTTGAGGATGTCAAACTAATCATTTTTAAGGACCGATATAGTAGCACTCCAAAGATTTTTGATGGATAGAGTAATAATGAAATGGAATAAATGGAGTACTTCGAGTTATTATAATAATGTCAGCATCATTTATTATAATACTTATTCTATCACTTCCCATGCTTTCTGGGTAAAATTGATAGTTTCGAGAAACTTTGTCTAAAACTCTCTGTAAGTTTCAAAATTTGGCTCTAAACAACAAAAATATGGGCAAAAACAGACGTCAATACGAACCTAGTAGCTGTAAGGAATGGAAACAAAAGGAGGCAGTCTAGAGCATTTTGTGGAAGGGTGGATTTTTGAAATTCATGGAGAGACTCCATGGACGAGATGGCACGGTTACCGTTTTTTTCTACAAAAACTGGAGAAATGGCACTTTGAAAATGGGATACCAGACTTTTTTAATTGATGAAGACCTTATTGCCCAAGCAACGGGTCTCAGAAGGGAAGGATGCAACTTCTATAGAGACAGAAAAGTCAGCAAGGAGGCCATTGACAGATATCTTGAAACCAAAAAGGAGAAAAAATGACTGGTGAAGCTAAGTAAAACTTACTATCCCCCTAGGGCTTTTCTTAAACCATGGCGGGAGGTCCTCTTTGTTTTAATGCACTACATTACATTGGATGGTAGATTCACTAAAGTATACGGCTACCATTTTATTTTGCTAAATCATTTTAAGCATGATGAGAAGATTAACTTTCCTTATTTTCTGTTATGCTTGATGAATGCCACCATTAAGGCCTACAAAGAGAACCCTATGGAGGACACTGCCATGCATCAAGGCTTAATGGTCAGTATTTATGACCATCTCAAGGACAATCAAATAGCCCACCCACAGCCCTCCATTGAGTCTGAGGAGGATGGGTCTAACTCTGTCTTTTTAGTGGATGAGGGTTCCAACAATGACCCAACAAGTGA
This sequence comes from Cryptomeria japonica, assembly GCF_030272615.1. NCBI lineage: Eukaryota > Viridiplantae > Streptophyta > Pinopsida > Cupressales > Cupressaceae > Cryptomeria > Cryptomeria japonica. The sequence continues at coordinate 465,498,513 of NC_081411.1, read as the reverse complement.
TTCTGAGGAGAGTTTGGATGTTTCAGATTTTGAAATTGGTAAGAAGAGGAAATATATGAAAACAAGACCATCTTCCTCAAAGGGTAAAAAACCTAAAGGCAAAATCCTCTAGATTAGCTCCTCAGAGGAGGAGGAGGTCTCTGAAGATTCAGAGAAGGAGAAACCCTAGGGTTCTCTGAAAAAGAAAACTAAAGTCCACATGTAGAGTAGAAATAAGCATAAGAGAAAGGAGGATAATGTGAAGGAGCTGGAGGGTCATAAGAAGGAAAGGACTTCGGAAGCTGAATAGAATCTAGAGCAGGTAACCACTGGAGAGGCTCTTAGGGTTGACGACACAGCTACTATTGGTGACATTCCAAAAAAGGAATAAGACAACCCCGGTAAGATTGGTATTCCCCCAAACCCTCCTCTTGAGGGTATACAAGGGTTTATGGACACTATGGAGTGGCTAATAACTAGTTACAAGAAAGCTGTTGATGAAAACAAAAAACTGAGCCACAAAATTTAGATTCTAGAAACTATCAACACTGGGGAAGGGAAGACTATGGCTGATTACATTGAGGACCTGAAAATATAAGAGACTCCTTCAACCCCAGATTTGAGAAAATAGAGAAAAACTTGCTGGAGAGGAAAACTCTTGCTAACGCTATGGATCAAATTATTTCAGGCACTGCTAGTAAAGTGAACAAAATTGAGGATTGCCTCAAGAGTATTGCAGAACAAATTTTAAGCATCCTGAAGATTTTTTCTAGCAATACTAAAACTCTCATCAGCAAATTGGATGAGGAGAAGGAGACCCTGGATATTGACCCTGACACTGAAGGCACAGGAGACGCTCAAGGACCCGAAACTAGAACCAAAGGCAAAAAGAAAGAAAAGAAACTTAACAAGGACCTGGATGATATCAAAGCTATTGGGGCCACCTATGACCAGTTGGTGAAAAAGGCGGAGGACCTTCTGAAGACTATAGCTATGTAGTCCCTTCCTAGTTTCTTTGTTATTTCTATCTTTTGTTGTCTTTTTGGTTTGCTGGTTTTTTTGCCAGCCATTTTGTAAGCGGTTTATATGCTCTGGACTTTTTGATGTCTTATCTTAATTTCCTATGTTAAAGGTTTTAGGTCCTGAAAACCTTTTTTTCTTAATTAATTAGGACATAGTCCTAGCCATCTCCTTCATTGTCCTACTTTTCCTCTCTACCACCCCATTTTGCTGAGGTGTCCTTGAAGCTAAATACTATCTTCGGATTCCATGTTTCTCACAGTAGTCAACAAATTCATTGGAAGAAAATTCTCCACCCTGATCTGATCTTAAACATTTTAACCGATGTCCAATTTCATTTTCTACCATCTTCTTGAAAATTTTGAATCTCTCAAATGCTTGAGACTTATCATGCATGAAGGTTACCCAAGTCATTCTTGAGTAATCATCTATGAACAACATGAAATACCTTTCCCCTGCCAATTCTCTTGTCCTTGTTGGCCCACATAAGTTTGTATGTATCAACTCCAAAGGTCTTGAGGTGTTATATTCTTTTGTTTTAAAGCTGACCTTTGCTTGCTTACCTCTGATACATTCATCACAAAATGTGCTTGTCATCTTTATGATCTGAGGTATGTTTCTCACATACTTGTTCTTGCTTATCTTAACTAGATTATCAAAATTCACATGGCCTAATCTCCAGTGCCACAACTAGCTATCATCAACCTGTTCCATCATGCATTGGGACTAATATCATTCCTTCATATTGTAGACATTACCCTCTGTTCTCTTTCCTTTTTCTACCACCTGACTGGTACTTTGCTTTCTTATCTGACACTCGGTAGAGTCAAATGAGAACTTGTACCCTTTGTCACACATCTGACTTACACTCAGCAGGTTATGCTTCAGTCCTTCAACATAGTACACATCATGAGCCTTGATCTTGTTGTAGACACTTAATAATAATTATTTTAATTATTTTGAGTTCCTAACATAATTAATTTATTAATTGTGCCAATTGTTAATTCCTCCTCAATATTTATTAATTATAATTAATATTGTCACTATAGTCTGTTGATTGATTTATTTAATAAATCAATCCTCTTTTATTCCTCTAAAAATCCTTCATATTAAATCTCCTCAAATTCCTCCTCTTAACTAATTAATTTCAATTAATTAGTTAACCTAGGTGATTCCTACAAATCACCTTTTTCCTAATCCATCATTAACCTAATGAATTCTTCTAGAAACTCCCTAAACTCACTTAGCATTATTCTTCTAATTTTTAATTCACTCCACTCATTCTCTCTCCTAGTCAAATCCTCCTACAAATCTTATCTACCCTAATCCCACCTAATATTTCTTCTAATCCCTCTCCTCATGAGTTGCTAGTGGCTAATCATCATGATTAGCCACAAAGTCAACTCCTTGTCCCTTCTATCCAAACACTCTCCTTAAATTCTCTTTTCCTAGGTGAATGTGAGATTTTCAAAATCTCACATTCCACTAGGCGTCCCATCCTCCAAGGAATTTTTAATTCCTCCTTATTCCTCCAATCCCCATGAACATCCTTTTTGAAGAATTTTTAAATTTTTCATCTCTATCCCTCAAGGAATATCTTATCCCTTGTTCTTCGCAATGAACCTTGAGGAGTGTGGAGACAAGAAAAGAATTTAAGGCATATCTCTTGGTCTCCACACCTCCTCTTGGGCCTTGTGTGGGCTCACAAGGAATCCTGACCCTCCATCTTGGGTCAATCCTAGCCTTACATTTCTCCTCCTCTCTTCCTATAAATTGAGGACTCCATCCCCTCATATCTCATCTCCAAGTTTAGTAAATCCATGTTGCTAGTTTGTGCCCAATAAATCATCCCTATACCCTTACCATGCCAAAATTAGCACTCATCCATACTTAGCCATTCCATCCTTTAATCCTTAATCCATCACATCCCATTTGTGCACAATATTGGAGAGCCAACCAAATTCAAATCACTCAAAGGAGCATATCAAGTGGAGCATCATCAAGGGACATCATCCACTTCATCAAGCTCAATCCAAGGGAGAAGGTATAAGCTTGCAAGGTAGAAATATTATGTTTATGTTTTTATGTGGTTTGTTAATGTTCCATGTTTTTAATGTGTTTAATTGCTTTGTTTGAATACTAACCACCTAAATCCACCTTGCTGGTTTTTATCCTCTTTATTCTGGCATGCCCAGTGGGACCCATGTCCCTGAATCTAACGTTTGTTGCAAGTTTTTGTGAGTGTGGAAGTCGTAGGTATCGGAACAGTGCAAGCACCCGCGTCAGCACGAATGACTCAGGTTCAACGCATGTGAAAGGCCTTTCAGTGCGTGCATAGGCACATCAGCGTGAGCGCCCTAAACTTAAATTAATTTCTCGCTTCCATTTGAAATATGCTAACCATTTTGGTCTTTTTAGCGTAGGCGCTCACGTTTCAGCATGAGCGACACTGTATCAGTGCAACTATTTTTAGAATCCCGCTCTTTGCAAAAAACAAAAGTTGAAAATTTTTGAATTTTAAAATCTAACCGCTAACTTTTTTTGTTGTAAGTTTCTGTGTTTTTAGCATGAGTGCAGGTGTTTCAATGCGTGTGAATATGCTTCAGCATGACCAATCCAGAACAACACAACAGTCAAGTATAAATCAACAGTTTTTTATTCTATTCATTTTCTGTAATTTGCTTTGATTTCGACCCTCTTTAGTGTGTACGCTAGCATTTTAGCGCCTGTGCAGGCGCTTCAGCACGCCTGACTGCAATTCAGCATGTGCACTGTTTCTACAGGGCAGTAGCTACTGATATTTTTTTTTATGAGTGTTGTAGCTTCTTTGACTGTACAAGACTTAAGAAATACAAAAAACTACTAATCCAATTGTTTTGCAGGTTGCCTAGGAGTTTCAATCAAACATTGTGTCTTTTTTTTTAACTAGGCACCTAGATCTAATTAGGGGGTAAATAAACCATTGTTTTTTATGTTTGTGAAAAGTGTAAAGGTAGGAGAGTATTCTCTCATCTATCTAGACAATCAAAAATCTAGACCCTCCAAGCTTTTCATGTTTATCGGATGTTTTACCCTTAGCGAGCCTGCCCTCCCAAGTTGCTCTTTGAGCCAGTGAGAGGGGAATGACCCAAGTGAGTACACCCGGACCTGGGGTTCCCAACTCACTATAATAAATAGGCCATTGAGGATGAAAGAATCAATGGTTGGGGCTTTATGAGACTTCACTCTCACATTGGGTGCTTAGTAGGATCCTAGAGATCTCAATCACGCTTGCTGACAACTAAGTTCTTGGTGCTTCGTTGGTCTATAGGCCTCAATTGTGCTTGCGCAACTACGAAGGGTAGCTCCTAATGGGAAGCCATAATAAACACCTTATGCATAGTGGTCAAAAACCTTCTAGTCATTGGTGCAGGAGGTTGGACCTCTAAAGCCGCCCATATTTTGATGGCCCTTAGTAGAGACACAAAGTTCACCATGAGGAGTTTTCATGGGAATTGATGCTTGGCTATCTCAGAGAAGCGAGTGTCATGGAGGGGAGCCAGTGGGGTCAAGCATCTAAGTGTCCACTCTAGGTAAGTGTAGCTGGGAAACTAATTGGGATCCAATGACTATTGTCCTTGCTAGCCTTAAGAATGTTGTATATGAGCATGAGTGTCTTTGAGATAAAATCCATTTGATTATTGTGTTTTCTTTTCTTGATACTTACTTGCCAAGAGTAGACTAAACACATCATTATCCTTAAACACTTTGCAAAAACACTTGTCTAAAAACAAACAATCATCCAAGTCAAGGTCCTAGTCACAATTCCAAACATAATCATACCCAAGTCACATCCTAGTCACCATCCACACAAAGTCCTAATTGCGTTGAAACTTTGTTTGTCTCATGTTTCATAAACCTAAGTTGTATAAGCATCCTAAGAAGTCAATCCACTGACCTATCAAGAAGAAGAAGCTCACACAAGCACAACTCATTAGACATTGGAAAGTTTGGTACACAAACCGCAAACTCTTGCTTAAACATAGGACCTTCTTGCATCATTGCCATGATTATGTCTATGGTCATAGCAATGAGTTTGATGCTAGTGATGAATTAAGAGTATGTGCCCTCCATCAAGGTTCACTTTTGTCTTTTAACACCAAGTATCATCAAAATCAGGGTGGTCATGTCCCTTTGTACAACTTTCCATCCAAACCAATCATCTATTGAGTCATGTTCATGCCAAGGATAGCCTAGTCACCAAATTTATTCTAAACATCACTATAATCCCTCTTCAATCAATCATCCTCAATATTTTCCTAAGGACTTAGCACATCAATCAATCACAAAATCAATCACCTTCAATTATCAAATCAATTCTCAAAATCCAAATCAAATCATTCATTAATCCAATTTAACCTCACATTAAGGTTGCATCCCTTGTGAAGTTTCATTTAAAACTCATCCTTAATCACTTAGCTTTGTGCTTGAAGAAGAATCCTCTCCAAGTACCTTTGCCTTATCCTTTGAGTCAATCAAGACTCTTGTCTCGTGTCTTTGTTTTACTTAGGGTCATTAGTCAACCCTTAGTGGAAGAAAGGCTTTTTGATCATCATTCCAAGGTCTAAATTCTACCCAACTTGGTCATTACCTCGCTTGTGGGTTCATCAACATTTCCCACCTAAGATCCTCATCCAAGGACTAAGGTGCAATCCTAATCAAATCCATGTCCTAATCCAAGGACCCTATCAATCAGAAAAAACCATTTTTATCAAATTCAAATCCTAAAATCCAAGAGCCTTGGTAAGTCCTCTCATAAAAAATTTCCTCCTTCAATATTTTCTAAGGTTATTCTTGTATGGTCACAACTCTATCTCAAAAGAAAAACATGGCCGAACAACAATATGGTATGTTAGAAATTAGTGTCCTATATGGAGATCCTACACAAGATCCTACACAAAGTGTGCAACCTAGCATTCAAAATCAAACACAAAATCCTAATATGGTTAACCAAGATGAACTCTCTCTGGAAGTGCAAACTTTCCTAGCAGACTCTTATAATCAAGAGATGTTGGAGAAAATTTATCCAACATAATCCTAGTGCTCTTCTAAAGACCCTCCTTGAAAATGGAGCTCAACTCCCACCTGATTTTGATAAATCCACCCTTGGTCAACAACCACAAGGAGACCTTCCTCCCACTCATACCACCACACTTGTTATTCAAACTCAATCAATTGCGGCCCTGTCAACCATTCAGCCCCAACCAATAGTGCCCATGACATCTGCCCCCGTGGTCTCCATTCCACCTTCTTCCTTCTTACCATCTATACCACTATCAAATCCAATCTCATCTATTCTCCAACATGCCTCTATACCATCTTCTTATACCCAAGCATATATTTCTATTCCACAAACATCCATGCCCGTCAATAATGTGGCTAGCTTCATTCGGGCCACACTTAATCTTGTCACAACAATTTACGAGTCACAACCAACTATCACTTAGGTCCCTGTGACGTCGGTCATCACCTCTCACATCCCTGCTTCCTCATAATATCAATACATTAGTGGTGGTGTACCTTCCATGACTCATCCCATTCTGGGGGGCAAACACAATCCATCATGTCCAAAATCCACAACAAGACCTCATTAAATAAATTCAAGACATAAAAAACATCATCAAGGATATGAAAGAAGGGAATAACAAAAGGAAACCTTACTTGTTTGAGGAATTTTGTCCTTGTCCTTATGACTCATTTATATCAATTGCACCTTACTCCCCAGGGTTTGAGATCCCTAAGCTCACCAAGTATGAGGGAAAAGGGGATCCCCATGACCATGTCCAAGAATTTCACATCCTATGTCAATAAGTCTCCTATAGTGACCTATACCTTCGAAGAGTCTTCCCTAAGAGTCTCACGGGAGATGCCCTAGCATGGTTCTTGTCCTTACCGCGAGGTTCCATTATCTCCTTCCCAGACTTGGCAGAGAAGTTTGTGCTCACTATGGCTACAACATGGATAATGATGTTAACATGATGGACCTGTGTAACACAAAGCAAAGGCCCAGAGATACTTTCGCTAACTTCTTGCAAAGATGGCAACACCTCATCAAAAAATTCCAATGGGACATGACAAAACAACACCAAATTTAATTATTTCAAAAGAATCTAGTGCCCAAACTATCAAGGCCTCTGACATCTCAATATATTAAATCTTTCCAAAAATTGACTGATAAGGGCCTAGCCCTTGAACGTGTCCTGTTAGAGGAAGGAACCTTGAAACACTACCAAAGATCAAGTCAAAATTCTTCCTCTTATCATAATGATAAACCAAAATTCTGGGCCAAGAAAAAGAACATAGTCAATGGCAGTGTAACTAATGCAAAATGCGTCCAAACCATGGCCACTCCTCCAAAACCCACCCCCACCAATCGCCAATTCAACAATCAAAATAATCAAAATCAATCCCAAAAGCCCAGAACAATATCTCAATCCAGGGGCGACCACCCCGATCCAACAACAGGACTCCAAGAGACTTCACTCCTCTTGTTGAGCCCATTGAAGTGGTGTTTCAAAAGCTTGTTCAAGTAGGTGTAGTGGTTTTCCTGATTACTCACCCATTTGATCCCAATCAACCCAAACCTAGGTGGTATAATAATAATGAATATTATGATTATCATTGAATCAAGGGACATGATACATGAAAATGCATGAAGCTTAAAATCTGCATACAAGATCTCATTGATAGGGGTGAAATTGAGGTAGCAAATGCAAAACCTGGTAATAAAAATGACAAACTCAAAATGCACCAGGAACCCTTCCTGAAACATGATAAAGGAAAAGGCTCATCATGTAATGCGGTGAACTATGACTACACTAACCAAATAATTGGCTTTGACTCTTTAGTAGGTCACATTGAGCCCACAGACAATCATGTCAATGTCATAACTATCCAAGGAGCTAACCCCATCCCTTCCCAAAGCAAACCTAACCTTGCTAAGATAGTCATTCAAGGTGCTACACCTTCTGCCTCCTACTCTCAAAATTATTGCAATGTAACTACCCGTTGAGGCAGAGTCACTATGCAAGGAGCTCCTCCTCCACCAAATCCTCTCCCCATGTCTTCCACCCATCAGTATGACCTCCTTGACCAACTTGGGAAGACCCCCACATAGATCTCCATCCTAGACCTTCTCAAGACTTCCCCTATCCATAAAGAAAATTTGGAACAAGACCTCCTCCAATCTCATGTTCCCGATAATATCAATGCTACCAAATTCCAAGCTCTCATTGGAAACCTTGCTGCCCAGCAACACCTTGTGTTCACTTCCAATGATGCTCCTACAGAGGAAGACCATAATAAAACTTTGCACATTAAAGCCCTTATCCAAAAGAATAAGGTCAAATGTATCCTAATAGATGGTGGATCCAGACTCAATTTGTGTAAATACAAGTTAATAAAACAATTGGGCCTACTTGAGGACCTGGTAGATACATCAGGAAGGATCACAATAATAGCATATGATGATGCAAAAAGAGTTTCAAAGGGCATGATCACCTTACCTCTTCAAGTGGGCCCTATCACAATTGAAACCCCTTGCAAAGTACTAGATCTTGATCTCCCCTACAACATCCTTCTCGATCTGCCATGGATTCACTCCTTGCAAGCTGTACCCTCCACTTATCACCAATGCATCAAATTCCCCTTCAATGGAAGAGATATCACTATCAAAGGTGATCCACAACCTTTTCAATATTGCAAGCTCTTAGAGGAGAGACAACCATATCATTGCCCACTAAATAGACCCTCACTAGCTCCTCCATCTGACACATCAAATGTTGCCTCCACCTCATCCCAAGAAGACCCACAAATAAAGATCCTGGATAATAGTTGTGGAGAATACAAATTGGAGGATGTCTTATTAATAGGCAACCTCCCCTTATCTCCTAAGTCATTTGGCAAAACAAAATAACTCAAAAGAGATCAAAAACTACTTATACAATGCAAATATACCACCTTCCAGCAATGGGGCCCACTTGATGAGGAGAGCCTTGACACAAATGTCTCTTCATGGTTGTACTAGGAAGAAGATGAAGACCCAGTAAAAATACCTAAAAAAATGTATCCAAAAGCATCAACTATAGTAAAAAAATGGGTTACAAAGGACATGGCTTGGGACCAGAGGAGAAAGGAAGAAAAGCACCCATAAATCCTATCTCCTACAAGTACAATAGAGGCTTGGGGTACACACCGGTGCCTAAGATTACTATCGTTGGTACCCCTTCAAGTCCTTATTTGGATATTAAAAACTCTGATGAAGAGGAGTTCCATGAAATACATTATGAATACGAAAAAGACATCTTCTTTGACACTCACATCAACACCATCACCCCCATAACCCCTCCCATTTCATATGAGCTACATCTTGTCCATCCTGAACTCATAGATTGGTGCCAATGAGGAAAACCTGCTTTAGATATCTACATCGATGATAACGCTCTTATTACTCTCTTGACTATGTGAAATTTAGAAGACTGCAACAGGATACACTGTATTCAACTACATGAAAAGGGATACTTTGGTAGTCGGGTCAATGCCCTTATCCACAAAAAAGATAATAAAAAGAAAAAACATGATTCCCTAGGTGAAAACCTCTCTGAGGCACCTTTGGATGAGCAAAAAGAAAAAACAAAGGGCATATCTGAAAGTGAAAACCTGGAAAAGGCACTTGAGGATGAGGGACTTGACCTCCCTACCATTAGTTATCTTCCACAAGATAGATCAAATTTGTTAATAGAAGAAACAAATAGTATCAATATGGGTACCGAAGACATTCCAAAAACGTGCTCATTTCCAAGTCCCTCACAGAGCAAGAGAAACAAGACTTCATCAATTTCCTCACAGAGACAAAAATCAATTTCGCATGGTCCTATGCTGACATGCCAGGTCTAGATCCTGACTTGGTGGTTCATAATCTTGTGGTTCACCCAGATGCAAAACCCATAAAATAGAAGTTGTGCAAAATGCATCCACATATTGCACTCCTGGTCAAGGCAGAACTCCAAAAGATGTTGGATGCATAATTCATCAAACCAATAGACTACGCTGAATGGATATCCAACATTGTGCCTGTCGACAAACCTGTTGGCGCATCTACATCTATACTAATTTCCAAGATCTAAACAAGGATTTTCCTAAAGATGATTTCCCGCTCCCCAACATAGATATGATTATGGACCTTACAGCAGGGCATGAGATGCTATCACTTATGGATGGATTTTCTGGATATAATCAAATCAAGGTTGCAGACGAAGATCAACATAAAACTGCCTTCACAACACCATGGAGGATTTTTTATTATCGGGTCATGCCTTTTGGCCTCAAAATAGCTAGAGCCACATATCACCGTGCCATGACAACACTTTTTCATGACCTCTTGCATAAAATTATGGAGGACTATGTGGACGATTGGCTAGGCAAATCAAAGACAAGATAGGAGCACATCCCTATCTTAAAGCATTTTTTTGAAAGATTGGAAAAATACAAACTATGCCTCAATCCTAAGAATTTTTTTGGTGTCACATCGGGAAAACTACTAGGTTTCATTCTTTCTCACAGAGGCATCGAGGTCGATCCTGCAAAGGTGAAAGATATCATGGAAATGCCTCCACTGAAGACTCTCAGACAACTATGTAGCCTCCAGGAGAAAATCCAATCTATTAGATGTTTTATTTCACAATTGCAGATAAATGCCATCCATTTGCACACCTATTATTCAAAGACACAAAATTCAAATGGGAATGTTTATGTTGAAAGGCCTTTGAAAAGCTTAAAGAATACCTGGCGTCACCTCTAGTGCTTATGCCTCCTACTCCCAGAAAACCTCTTATTTTGTACATATGTGCTTCCACAATGGCATTGGGGGCATTATTGGCACAAACAAATGATCAAGGGAAGGAACATGTCATATATTACATCAGTCGGACACTAGTGGGGTATGAACTCAATTATACCCCCATTGAAAGAGCATGCCTAGCATTGGTATTTAGTACACAAAAAATCCGACACTGTATGCGGAACAACAAAACAAAATTGATTGCTAAGATTGACCCACTTAAATATCTCTTGTCAAAAGCTGCCCTCACTGGCAGAACCGCTAAATGGGTCATGTTGTTAAGCGAGTTTGACATTGAATATATAGACAGAAAAGCAATCAAGGGACAAGTCATCACAAACCAGCTGGCTGGCGCTCCACTTCCAGGTGACCATCCTATTCTTACAGAACTACCAGATGAATTCATTATGACTGTCACCACATCTTCCACATGGCAGTTATACTTTGATGGCTCTTGCACCCAAAATGGGTCCGGGGCAGGAATACTACTGATCACACCTCAAGGAGATTGCATCCCAAAGTCATACAAGATAGCTTTTGCATGTACCAACAACATCGCAGAATATGAGGCACTCATTACAGGATTATGCTTGGCTATACAGTGGAAGATAAGGGAATTGCAAGTCTATGGTGATTCCCAACTTGTCACAAAACAAGTCAATACCAAACAAAAGATGACAAAATTCTCCCCTATCATAGCATGGTTGAAGATCTTAAGAAGCACTTCACAACGATCAAGTTTGATCAAGTCCCGCAAACAAACAATAGGGCTGCAAATGCAAAGACCACCATTGGCTCCCTCCTTCAGATGCAAGCACATAGTCATAAGTCTAAGTTTTTGGTTGAGCAACTATTCATACCGACATACGATCTACTAGAGTCCAAAATTGTGTGTGTAGTCATTGGTCTCGAGTTCCCTTGGTACCAAGAAACCTTCGCTTTCCTAAAAGACAACACCATTTCCCCATACCTTACAAAAACCCAAAAACAAACCTTCATTCGCCGATGTGCTCGTTACACCATCCTTGGAGACACCCCATTCAGAAGGCATTTTGATGGTTCCCTCCTAAGGTGTTTAGATAAATAAGAGGTGGAATGGGCACTACGTGAAGTGCATGAAGGAATCTATGGGGCACACTCAAGTGGTATCAACCTGGCTAAAAATCTTTTGAGAATAGGATATTACTAGCCTAAAATGGAAGTAGATGTATATAACTATGTGAAGAAATGCATCTCGTGCCAGTAACATGGCAACAAGATACATGCCCCATCACAATAATTGTAGCCATTCATTACACCCTGGCCCTTCTCACAGTGGGGGCTTGATCTCATTGGGAAAATCCACCCTTCATCCTCCAACAGACATAAATTTATTATCACTACCACCGAGTACTTCACCAAGTGTGTAGAGGCTATCCCTCTTACTTTTGCCACTGGTAAGCAGATATCCAAATTCATCCTGAACTACTTGATCTGTCGATATGGCATCCCAAAAGTTATTATTATAGATAATGGTAGACAATTTAAAAACTAGGATGTTAAAGAACTCTTCCTAAAATTCGACATCTAACATCACTTCTCCACCCCATATTACCCCCAAGGTAATGGTCAAGCTGAGGCTTCTAACAAAACCCTAATCAAAATTCCCAAAAAGACAGTCAATGAAGTTGGTCATGATTAGCACCTCCAACTCCATCCTTCTTTGTGGGCCTATCGCACTTCCATCAACACACCCAAAGGCACCACTCCCTATTCCCTTGTCTTTGGCTATGAAGTCGTCCTCCCCCTTGAGATCGAGATCCCCTCTCTAAGGTTATCACTGAAAAATATCCTACCAAATGAAGAATACAGAATTTCCTAACTATAAGAGCTAGAATTGTTAGATGAAAGGCGCCTCAAGGCCTTGAACCATCTCTGGGTATATCAGAATCGTCTATGCATGAGTTACCACAAGAAAGTCAGAACCCAAGAATTTGAAATTGGTGATCTTTTCCTCATGGAGAATCAGAAAAACCTTCAAGAAAAAGAAAACAAAGGCAAGTTCAAGCCTAATTGTCTTAGACCATATGTCATCATAGAAAAATATAGATCAGGATCCTATCAGTTGGCTACTCCTGAAGGAGATCCTCTGGACGAACCAATGAATATCATGCACCTAAAAATAATCCATGCTTGGTCCTTAGAAAGTCATTAATTGTCAAAAAAATAAAAAATAAATCATGAAAAATACATAAAAATGAGAAAAAGATCTTGAAAAATGATCGTCACTCTGGTGAAAACCTGGCAAATAGGCACCGTGTGACACCAAAAAAAAAATTCAATTCGTCCATCAGTGAAAACCACTTTGTGGCGCTATGGACAAGTACCTTGGTGAAAACCTCCATGTAGGAGCCAAGGTAAATAAACTTGATCCATTGTTTATCAGGTCAGTTCTCCATCACCCTCACTATCTAATTCACCCATCGCAACATTCTTTCCCTTCCACCTCTGAATAAATCTCGTGTATGATGATGAGTCTTCACCTAAATCATGAATAAAGAATGTCCCATCAGACTGAGCTTGTGTGCCCTTGTGTGAGATTCATAGAGTCTTGAGAATAGTCCTAAGTCCACAAGTTAATCTTCAAAGTCATATGATCACTTGCCTAATCCAAAAGTCCACCTGCTCTATCCTTTTCCCTAGGGATGAATCCTTCCCTTGCTTGGAAACTTAATCCTCCACCCTAATCCTACTCTTGGCTAGAGGTGTCAGTTGGTCATGAGTGAATGACTTGTTTGATTTCTTGGATTTTTCATTTCGACTTGCATGTTTTTCCCTACGACTGCATCTATCTACAACTACCCAGATTTTCAATATCTAGGTATTTTACAATAGGTGCATACTAGGGCATATTTTCTTAGCATGACATGTTTTGGATCTCTCTTGTATAAACCGGTGACCTAGTACTAGTGTTTATCAACACTTACCCTCTCGTGTACAAGAGGTATCAGTGTGTTTGAGGGTTTCCTTGCATGTACCCACAACTTTGTATTAGTTTTTCTCAACACTTGCATAGCTGTGTGTAAGGAATTCTTGTTTGACTATGAGTCAGTCCATGCCTGGGTTTCTCATGGCATCCTGATTCCTATAATCAGTGGTGCAGGTTACCCAGGGCAATATCAAACTAGGTTGGCTCTCCACATTTTTGTGCATAACTCTCACCATCATTCCATAAAGTCCTAATCTAATAATCCCATGGAATCCTCAATTAACCCCCACCCCCCTTCTATTCCATATTCTTCTATTTTCTATCTAAGATCATTGTATTACTATCAGCATATTCTCTCTTTGCATTATTCATTCACTTTACCCATGTAAATGGCATTATTCATATAGATTTTATATAGGTTGCATTACTTATTCATTTCATTACACTGCTCATTTAGATTATCATTTTGTCACAAACATTTACCACATAGGCTGCACTTAGATTTCATTGCATACATCATAGATGACATCAATTCATCCACGTAGATTGCATCACATTACTCATTCATTTAGATCACATCATTTGCATACCAGAATATCTGTATAAATGAAATTACATTCATTCCTCATATAGATTGCACTTATGCTAATTATTCATTCATCATAAATTATTTACATCTACATATCCATCATACATTTGCATATGCAACATATATACACATCAAAAAGCATGATCACTCATCCTGTATCCATAAACATGTTAGCAACATATCATAAGCATACATATGTAATCATCCACACTACATCACAAATAGGTCAACACAACATATCCATAATTACCATCCTTACATCACATCACAAGAAAATAAATAGAATCCATCATAATAAAGTACATACATCATCCACCACCACAAATCATATATATGCATATAAGCTCAAAAAGATGAATATGTCTGTCATAATACAATGATCACCCCGAAGGGTGAAAATATGATACACAAGCCAAAAAGGAGCTATCTCTCCCCTCCTATCTCCCCACCTTCCTCCTCTACACCTCCTCCACCTTATCCTCCTTCTCCCCTCCTCTTGGTGGCCTAAAACCCACTGATCCACCTGTCTGCTAGCTCTGTGTGGGTCGCTGACTCTATGTCCTGTGGGATCACACACTCTCACTGTATGAAGTTTCTCATTGTGCCACAGGTACTACTCCATGGTATAGTCCCCTGTAGTACCCTACCTCCTAAACTGCCCTCTCCACCCTATCCCATTGTTGCATCATATGAGAATACATCTGCCCAAGCCCTTCAAGAACCAACATCTAACATGCAGAATCCCTCTCCCCCGTAGTCGTATCACATTTGCCTCTGCCGTCTACACTCTTCCCAGTAGCTCCTCTAACTCATCATCTTTTTGATGGATAACATCCTATAGGGCCTCTATAGCCATCCCTATCCATGCCTCCTCTAATATTTGCTCAGACTCCTCCCTTAGAGCATCCACTTCTATCCTTGTTGTATGGAGGCTCTCCATCAAATATGCTATCTCCCACTGCAGCTACTCCACTTCTACCTCCAGACTCTCCCTCCTAGCTCTCTCTATCTGTATCTCATCCTAAAGGGAGTGGATCCTTGCTCGGGTCATATCTCTCTCCTGCTGCACTCTGTCAAGATCAGCCTATGATACTCGTACCCTCCCCTCCACTTGTGCCTCAGGAAAATCCATGGGTACAACATCCTCTCCCCCAGTAATCCCTCTCCCTCTTTGGGATCCCTCCTCCATACAAGCCTAACCCTCCTCTTCTATCTGCTAGCACCATGCCCTGCACCAACCACAACTCTCTTACCTCGCCTGTCATCCTCCCCGCCGACTACCTGATCTACGGTCGGCTACAACTCATCATCCTCCAAAACCCTAGGAATGGTAAGACGTACTGGAAAGTGCCCCTCCCACCAACTCATGTATCCCCCTATCATCCTTGGATCCTCACCTGGCCCCATCCACTCATCTCAGACCAAATGAGACACTGTCTGAAAACTGGTGCTGCCCTCCAATGGACTCACTGTCAGGCCCAAAAATCTCACCTCTCATGTAATCCAAGGATATAATGGGCTGTCCCCCACTATGTCCTGAACCTGCCCAAGTTGTCTCGCCACTCTATAGGGTGCATAATACTCCATAACGTAGACTGACCTGCCGAATATCCACATCTCCACACCAGCCCAGTGTAGCTACCAACCCCCCCTCCATCTCTCACACCCCAAAAATGGCCACCATGTAAACTAAATAAGATTATCAAGAATTTGACACCAAAACCATACGGACCCTATCTGAGTGTAATGCATCAGCCCCCTGTACCTATCTACATATGGTTGACAGTCCCACCTATCTTGTACACCTAGTGGTTGCGTAAACCGCAATATGCTCCCAAGCCCAGATATGGAGAAGTGTCACTCCTGCGGACAAGCTAGCATACTGCCTATACACCACCAAATGTATATCATGATATAACTGAGCCAACATTGTGGCTCCCCAGACATACTACACGCCATCATGAACCATGAAATAAAGACACCTGCTCCATCCAACAGAAAATCCATGCCCTCCAAGATCAGGTATAATCTATCCACTAAAAAATCCACAAATCACCAATACCACACGAGGAATACGCTAAATACCCATTGCCCTACCTAAGTGCATCCTACTCCTGTCCAGCATCAGCGGGGTCTCATACTCGCAAACCTGCCGAAGATAAAACTCCATTGCATCCAAATGGTACTCTAGGGTGACACCATGAATGGGGATCTTCAAGATCCTCCATACATCCAGAAGAGTCACTGTCTCCTCGCCAGTAGGAAGATGGAAGGTGTTATACCTACTGTCCCACCTCTCAACTAATATCATCATCATCGCAGTATGAGCTCCTATCCTCGACCACCTGCCCACAAAATGCAACCCTAGAGAAGCTGGTACCTCCAACTCATCAGGTCACAACTCTTGATATAAACTCATGGTAGCAGGCCAATTCTCCCTCGATGTCAATGGCCTCTACTCATCCTGCATCCAACAAACCAATTCTTTATTTTCATGTCCTCAAGTCCTATTCTACCCTCTAGGTCCATCCATACCCTCAACCTATCCCAAAAATTCTAAACCTATCTCTAACCTCTTCTCTCCCCAACGCACGCACTAAATTACCCTGCGCTCGTGCCATTCTGCAAGTGCACGCGCTAATATAGACCCTAGCCTATCCCTCCCCTTGGCTACAACTTCCTTCAATGTGAGCACCCATTCACCAATGTGAGCACCAATGTAACACCTTCAATGCCCACGCGGATGCACGAGCACCCGTGCTAAACCCCATTTTCCCCCCAAAATCTATTCAACTCGCCTATTGCCTGAGAGCGCTCACGCTACTCCATAGGTGCGCATGCTAAAATAGTGATCAATGCATGTGCCTCACCAAATCTTGGCCCTAAACTAAGCCATAATTCTACCCTAAATCTAAAATCCACAAAGGAGGATAGTCCTACATACCAGCGGTCCATAGCCATTGGGTTGGTCATACCGTCTGATCCTCTCGGTCTGATGCTTATATGTGGGAATGCAATCCATCTCTCATTCTCTCCTTCTAGGCTCTGATTGGCTCCAAGGCTTGTGTGTAACAATGACTCCTCATTGGACCCTTTGTGGCTTATATGGGCCCCCTCAAGGGCCCATTCCCCCCGTGGTCTCTCTTCTTCTATTTTCTCTTCTAGTTTTTCTATATCTACTCCATCTTTCTCTTTCACTTATCTCCTCCACTCAAATTCTTTCTTCATCATTTCAAGAATTTTTCATCAATTTGTTTAGACAAAATTCTCGAGGGGGCATACACCTCCCACGCTTTACACTGGGGAATCTATTTCTTTTTCTTCTATCTTTTACCCACCGCCAAATTTTCCACTGTATAAAAGAGGGGCAAAATGTAAACACTTAAAAATAATTATTTTAATTATTTGAGTTCCTGACATAATTAATTTATTAATTGTGCCAATTGTTAATTCCTCCTCAATATTTATTAATTATAATTAATATTGTCACTATAGTCTGTTGATTGATTTATTTAATAAATCAATCCTCTTTTATTCCTCTAAAAATCCTTCATATTAAATCTCCTCAAATTCCTCCTCTTAACTAATTAATTTCAATTAATTAGTTAACCTAGGTGATTCCTACAAATCACCTTTTTCCTAATCCATCATTAACCTAATGAATTCTTCTAGAAACTCCCTAAACTCACTTAGCATTATTCTTCTAATTTTTAATTCCCTCCACTCATTCTCTCTCCTAGTCAAATCCTCCTACAAATTTTATCTACCTTAATCCCACCTAATCTTTCTTCTAATCCCTCTCCTAATGAGTTGCTAGTGGCTAATCATCATGATTAGCCACAAAGTCAACTCCTTGTCCCTTCTATCCAACCACTCTCCTTAAATGCTCTTTTCCTAGGTGAATGTGAGATTTTCAAAATCTCACATTCCTCTAGGCATCCCATCCTCCAAGGAATTTTTAATTCCTCCTTATTCCTCCAATCCCCATGAACATCCTTTTTGAAGAATTTTTAATTCTTGATCTCTATCCCTCAAGGAATATCTTATCCCTTGTTCTTCGCAATGAACCTTGAGGAGTGTGGAGACAAGAAAAGAATTTAAGGCATATCTCTTGGTCTCCACACCTCCTCTTGGGCCTTGTGTGGGCTCACAAGGAATCCTGACCCTCCATCTTGGGTCAATCCTAGCCCTCCATTTCTCCTCCTCTCTTCCTATAAATTGAGGACTCCATCCCCTCATATCTCATCTCCAATTTTAGTAAATCCATGCTGCTAGTTTGTGCCCAAAAAATCATCCTTATACCCTTACCATGCCAAAATTAGCACTCATCCATACTTAGTCATACCATCCTTTAATCCTTAATCCATCACATCCCATTTGTGCACAATATTGGAGAGCCAACCACATTCAAATCACTCAAAGGAGCATATCAAGTGGAGCATCATCAAGGGACATTATCCACTTCATCAAGCTCAATCTGAGGGAGAAGGTATAAGATTGCAAGGTATAAATAATGTGTTTATGTGGTTTGTTAATGTGTTTGAATTCTTTGTTTGCACACTAACCACCTAAATCCACCTTGCTGGTTTTTATCCTCTTCACTTGCCATCAATATTCAGTGTACCCCTGCCTTTGATCTTGATGGAGGAGTTGTCTCCAACCCAGACTGAACCACCATTTCAATCATCAAGCTTGATGAACTTTTTCTTATCTCCACTCATGTGATTTGAGAAACCACTATTAACTACCCATTCCCCCTTTCAGCATGTAGAGCAGTCTACACAATCAAGTTGGACTCTATCTTGTTTTTCTCCTTCTCTACCCAAACCAGTTTCTCTTCTTTTTTTTCCTCTTCTGTCACTTTGTGTTCTGGTTTTGTTTCTAGCTTCTCATCCAGTACAATTCTCTTTTGCTTGTCAGTTCTTAGCTTACAATACCTTGCTATGTGACCAAAGTTTTGACACTTATACCATTTCACATTAGCACTATAAGATGTACTCAATACATTCTTGTAGGACATTTGTATATTACTCCTATATTCATAACACTTGCAACCAAACTCATTGCAATTATAATATGTGACATTTGTACTTTGTAATGTACAAAAGGGGTTTCTATAATCAAAACTAGGGTTGACATTCATTTTCCTACAATCTTCCATTCTATGACCGAACTTATTACACCAGTCACAATAACCATGAAAATTTGGAACATACCAGTTAGGTTGTCTTGAACCTGCAAGCAGCTGCCTCACTGGGGGTCTTCCTTTCATGCTACTAACTCTTGTGAATCATTCATGATAAATCCTTGTATTTCTCCTTGGATTTGCATGTCGGTGCATTGAGTATGGTCTCTGGTTCATTGGTTGTGTATACCAGTTTGTGTGGCAGTTTCTAGCAGCATCTGCATATGTCTTCTTGTCGGTATCCTTGCTTACCGTAAATGTATTCTTCTCTTCACCTTCATTTGAAGAAGTGAATTGTATCTCCTTATCGGATGTGTCTTTGTTGTTTTAACTTTGACCTTCTTGAAAACCTAAGCCACCGGTATCTTTAGATTTCTTCTATTTTCTCAACATCTTGTCTAGGGCTTCAATGCTGCCTTCACATTTGCTTCTCACTTTTATTTCTTCCTAACTTTTCTCTAAGTCCTTTTGGAGTTTCACTATTTCTGCTTCCAAATTTTGATGTTCCTTTTCCTTTTCACTCAGACCGGTACTAGTGACTTCACACATCTTCTTGGCCTCTTCCAACTAGAGTTTTAAATCTGCACTAGTTTTCTTGGACTCTTCAAGAGATTTCTCCAACAACTCTTGTTCTTCAGTTGCATCCCTTTTTACCTTCTTCAAATCTCTTCCTATTTTCTTTAGCTCATTTAAGGCACTAATGAGGTCTTCTTCAAGGTCTACTTCTCCTTCTTGATCTTCCTCTTCTGCTTCTTCAAGTACCAGTACCTCTTGAGCCATAAAAAGGTTTTCTCTGACTTCATCTCCACTGCAACAGTCATCTGAGGTGCTTTCCTCATCTGTGGTATCATCTTCATGCATCTAAAGATTGCACTGCTTTCGATATCCTTTTCTACCATTCTGGTAGATATTTTTCTTCCTATCCTTACTATATTATCTACTACCACTTGATTGATCATCTTCATTTTATCACCATAAGGACATTTAGCAGCAAAATGTCCAATCTTTCCACAGTTGAAACATTTCAAAGGTAGCTTTCTTTTATATTTACCCAAACCTATCTTGATTCTTCTGACAAAGTTTGCCATGATGTCATCAGAGTCTTCATCGGTTGCATCATGAGCAGATTCTTTTTTTCCTTTTCTTGAAGTCTTGAATGTAGCTTCTTTCTTCACAGCATCAGTACTGGCAGTCCTCATCTCACAAGAATTTAGGGAGCCATACAACTTATCCATTGTAAACTTTCAGATCTTTAGCTTCTTCTATTTCTGAGACCTTTGTATCATACTTATATGTAAGAGATCTAAGTACTTTCTTCACTACCACCTCATCTTTTATTTCTTCTCCAACCCCTGTAATGGTGTTTGTTGTTTCATCAACCCTTCGAAGATACTCAGCAATCTTCTCTTCATCTCTCATCTTCAAACACTCAAGATGTGCTCTTAATGTATGCAACTTGGCTTCCTTGACTTTAGCATTGGCTTCAAATATCTTCTGCAGCTTATCCCAAGTTTCCTTTGCAGAGGAGAAGTGCATAACTTTAACAAACTCATTATCAGACAACCCACTAAGATTGTCATTCTTAGCCTTAGCATTGTTCTCATATTCCCTCTTAGCATCTAGGTCAATAGGGGGATTATTAGGGACTGTATACCCATTCACAACCGACATCCATACATCACAACCTAGAGAGGACAAATAAGTTTCCATTCTTCTACTCCAAAAGGCATAGTTGACACCATCAAACATAGGAGCTTTTGATGAGGCGGATTCATTTCTTTCCATTGTGAATACTTGACAAGATCTACCCAAGCTAGAGAACTTTTTTGACAGAACAGGGTACCTAGGCTCTGATACCAATTGTTGGACACAAAGGATCACTGAGAGGGGGGTGAATTAGTGATTTAAACTCTTTTCTTTCAACAAGGAGATACCCGTAATATATAAAACAAACTGAGTGCTAACCGGTAGTTCAAGCAGTGCAAATAAGGTGTGTGAATGGACTTGCTAAAACATTAATATAACACATGCACAAGAATGCAACACACAACACCAGATATATATGAGGAAAATAGAATGTGGGAAAAACCTCGGTGAGAATAGTTTCTAGAGATCTTCTACTCCAATGCAACCTCACAATGAATCTCTAATTACAATATTTAGGGAACCAACCCAAGGAGCAACAACCCTTGATTTATGAGTGCAAACTCAAAGGAGCACCAACCCCTGCACAATTTATAGGCTACAACCTAAAGGAGCTACAACCCCTTCACTAAGCTACAACTTAGTGAAAACAATATAGAACTCAGATATACAATGAAATCACTATTGCAAATGAAGTTTTGCAAACTTAAAATATTTTCCTCTATTGGTTTCACCCTTACCGGTCTATATTCTCTCCACCCACTCTACAACTTGACTTTTCTGATGAATTTTATAAATCCCCTCTCACAATGTCTTCCCTCTCTCAACACACACTCAATCAATCTTAATCAGGCACAACTTCTGCTAGTTTGTCACCTTTGTGTTCAATGCACTCTCCACCGATTGTTCCTTATACCGGTTTACTCTGCTTCTCCATATCGGTAAATACTTTGCTAATAAACACTTCAAGTGTTTATCTCTTTGGCTCTCAGAAAACAATTTCACACTTTTTTTCACTCTGCAACAGCAACAATCAGAGTCTCAAGTCATCATATTTAAACTTGAGCTTTCCTGTCAAGAATCAATTCAAACTTGGGGCAGTTAGGGTTTCCTTCACCCAGAAAAATCTTCATGAGATCTGATTCAAACTGCCTTGGATCAATCACCTATACTCAAGTAATGTCTTTGTACGTGTTTTCCATTATCCAATGCATATTTGTTAAAGATAGCAAACTCGTCCTTGATTTTCTGCCTTGAAATTTGTCGACTCATTTACAGTCCAGCTATTTCCTTCTTGAGGTCAATTTGCAGTCTGATTTCTTTTCTTCGATCTAGGTGCCAACTAATCCTTGATCTTTCTCCGTCATTGTTTCTTCCTCGAGCCCCACAAGTCAGTTATCATCCCCTGATTTTTGGTTGTTTCATTAATGTCAACTAGTTGTTTCAACAACCATGTCGATGGAGGCTTCATCGACCTTTGCATGTTTTCCACCTCAGCTCCACATGGCATCATAATGGTCATACCCTTAGTTCACTGACACAAGGTCAGTTTACTCTTCAACATTCAACAAACTCATACCATTTTACAAGCCTTTACTAGTGAGACCTTCTCCTCCTGCTAACTGGTAGTGCACACTACATTGATAGAACATCTTCACCTCCAGTGGTTTATGATTATTTTAACATTTTGCCTCTTCATCATAAACAGGTTGCCAACCTCCAGACCGGTTTATGCTCTACCGGTTATCACTCAACATGCTAACACACACAACCATCTCACCTCATATCAATGAAGTCTCTGATAGTCTCAATAACTACTTGGCTTCCACCATACCGGTTGACAAGCCTTCATGTTAATCTTCACAATACCTTATTTGTCTTTCACCATACTGGTACACTCTTCTTCATACTAGATGTCATACCTCTACTGGTAGCCTGCCTGCAATACCAGTTAACATCAATGACAACTCAATGCCAACACATAATAAACATCTAACCATGTATAAATCATAACTAATCATGACCATAGTCAATAACATCAAATAGTGTAAGATCGTGTAATGTCTGTCGTCAAAATCATCAACTGAGAAACATAAAAAGTCATAGTCAATATCCATGCATCACATACGTCAAATCATATCTAGCATATTCATCGCACAATAATAAAGGTCCAATCAAATCAATCCAAAATGAAAGAAGAGTCTGCTCAAGAGTGGGCACTACATCCTTCAACAATATTAATTAGTTTATGAACTCTCATGACAAATACTAAAAACAATATCTCTAGAATGTACTTGTTGATCTCACATGAATAATAATATCAAGGATTTTTTTATTTGTCTTTGCAAATCTCTTGTGAAAGTGTAATTATGTTTATGGTCTCTTTTCAAGGAAGATATTAAATTTCTACGCACATATTGGAGAAGATTTATGAACTTCTATCCAAAATTAGAAAAGTGAAAAAAGAAGATATATATACTATTAATATATCGCACAAGGGAACTTATGGTAAAGGTGCATTTAATGAGACATTTATGATCAAGCTGTTCGATGCCTTTAAACTAAACATTGGGGTATTACCGTATTTCCACATTATATGTTCAAGTTGGAAATACTAAGGTCGATCATCCTTAGGGAAATGAAACCTTAGACAATGTTTGTAGGTGAAGTCACTAATAAATGGTTAGGGGGGTTCTTGGTGAATGACCACATGTACATGATGCATTCCATCAAGATAGTGCTGGGATTGGAGATGGCGTATCACAATTATAGGGTTAGTCCAAACATTCAAACCTTTTTTCTTGTCATGGTGTTATATATGAGGGTTTCCAAGTAGTGGTAAAAAAAACTCACCCGAATGGTGTTCGAGCATGCATATTTGCATGACATTGATGCGATAATCAACAATATGGATGAGAAATTCCTCATTACCCTCCCACAAAACTATTACATTAGGAGTGGTGAGGTGTGTAACTTTTTTATTGTGCAAGCATAAAATGCGGAGTTGTTGCAGGCTCGAGGGAGTGATATACTTAGTAGTATCAATTTCCTCCTATATGTAGCCAAAATCAAGGAACATGGGGAGGATGATTGGCATTAGGACTACCTAACTAGTAAAGGGTTCTTAGATGAAGATGAATATGATGAGGTGAATGTGGTTGAGATTGTAGGGGCACTAGAGCTAGGGAGAAGGGATGAATGGATTGAGGATGATAGGAGCGGTGTGGAGGAAATTACAGTAGGTGAAGCTCATGCTAACTGTTGACAGGACTGCCCACTCATCTTACCAGCCAAGAAAGTCAAGAAGAACAAAATGAAGGAGGAATGTGAAGTTGTGGAGATGACAAGGTAGGCTCAAAATGTCTCCTATTTTTGAAGTATGGTGTAGATGCTTCATTCTGTTTTGAATTTTGCATTGTGGGTTATGAGTTGTTAAGTTTTTTTGTTAAGTACTTGTGCCATCTTTTTTGTCACTACTAGACATACAATGTAGTGTGATCATTGAAAATGCTACAAGGATTATATTTTTTAGCTATAAGACAAATATTGATGTATATCTTTATTTTTAATCTAATCTTATTATAATGGGTGCTAGCCCTACCCAATTATTAACTTATCAAAAAAAATTGTTCAAATGATTTATATGAATATTATTAATGAACTGATATGTCATATGAGATTTTTTTTAGTTGAAGTGAAGTGTGAGATGTGATATATGCAATTTCTTTCATGATAATATCATTTCTAGAAGTTTGTGATGCCAAGATAGTTTATGTGTATCTTATATAAGACATACTAGATTGAACTATGTATTTGGTGAGTCTATTTTATGTTGAATAACAAGATATACTTTTAAGAAACATAGCATAAATTTAATCAAAATACTATTTATTTATGCAAATATAACAACTATGTAATATTAAAAATGATATAAAATTTTATACTAAATACTATTTTTTTTTTTGTCAATAATAGGTATGTTTTATTAATAAAAGATTTGTACATACATAGCCAATACAAAATTTTACAAAATATATTAACCATTCATCCAGATGTACAACATATCACCCATTGCGCCCAAGAACTAACTTCCACCCTTAAACCAAACCAAGCACCAAAAATTAGTTGGTATGATTTAAAAGAACCAACCCAATCACATGTCAGAGATAATATCACAATTACAAAAGTTGAACCCCCAACCCTATGGACAAACATCAGACACCAACTAATACCTAAACACACATACAAAATGGGCCCAAGCATCAATAAATAATGATCAAAACTATAATGAAAATTAAATGCCAAACTATACACCTTTGCCCAAGTCATCATCCTAATCCGATAGATCATGAAAATCCATTCTATTTGAAGTCTTGCAGTCCTCTAATATTTTTTTTGGTAGTCTCTATCATCTATTTCTACTCTAGCCACCTCCATTTTTGTCATCCCACTGTCAAGCCTTAACAATGCATCCATATGTAATTCCAGCTTCTTCAATATCTACATCTCATCTTCAAAAATATCTATCAATATTGGATCCAATATTATCCCAATCTCTACCTTAGACTCAAAATTAGGCCTTATCACTTTCCTTCCTTCCAAGATACTCCTATCTTTATCAAACAAGACTGGCATGTGGCATGTGGAATGTAACCAAACACCAAACACTTCTTATCTCAGTCCTTATCCTCTATGTATACATATTATGGATAATGAAGACTTGTTTCATCACCTCAAACCCTAATCTGAACTATGCCAAATTGTCATGTAAATGGGTAGGAAATGGCTTGCTCAAAACAACTTCCAATACTACAATTATCTTACTCATATGAGATAGAGTGCAAGAAAGAAACTTCTGCCATTTCAAATTCTTCAAGAAATCCCAATTGCTCTTTGTCCTCATCCCAAGCTGCATCATCTACATGATCTAGGATTGTGTTAAACTTTGACTCAAGAAAGGACTGAGCCATCTCTGTAATTGCTTTCTTCTACATCCTCAAGACATCTACTTTTAACATATCAATTTCATTATTCATCCTTGTCATATCTATCCTAGCTTGAGTTAGGTCTCTTCTTAATACCATTCCTTCTTCAAAGGAATATTCAATTATCTCAAGAGGCTTGTATGTTTGGCCCTAGCATAACTATTCTTCTAATGATTTTACCATGTCCCTAAAATATGGACCTCCTCACCTGCCTTCATTGCCACCTTATGGGAAAACTTTTCCACTTGTATGGTCATACTTGTGGCCTCTATTGTAGTAGTATTTGCCATCTTGAAAAAAAGACTCCCAAACAATTGATCTAACTCATGTCTTAGAGTTAGCCTTCTTGTAACTAGGTGCAAACACCAAATGACAAATTGATATAGGTGATCATCAAAAATTTCTCCAAAGAGTACCTTATTTCTTTGTTCAGGATGCATTGTGTCTAATTCAATGTCATGCCTCCTTCTCAAGGCATCAAAAGCCACTACAAAAGATATATCCCAACCTTCTAAGAGAATTACTCCACTCTTCTTTATGATCTGTCTTCCTATTTCAGGAGTCATAATAGAAAATTGCTCCTTGGTTTCCCTTAGAAGCTCATCCTTCATTCTAAGTCTCTCATATATCATGTCAAATATATGTAGAGGCAAGGGTGCCTCTCCTTGAAAAATCAAAGCCCTCATAGGACTAAAGTAGAATATCTCTACCTGGAGACAATGTATGCAAAGGAGTCACAACTCAAAGACTCTCTAAAATCTGATATGGTCGTCTGCTTGAAGAGGAAGATGCAACCATTGATTTCTTCTTTGTAGATTCTGAAAGTATCATCTAACATGGTTGAGGCTCTTGGGAGACTGGTACTGAAACTTGAGCCAGAATGGAAGTAGACAGGGGCTCATCATAGCCAAGTGGGGTAGATGGTGGAGGGAAAGAAGGACCAATATGATATCCAACAAATTAAGGAGAAATAGGCCTTTCTTCCTCTACCTCTTGAACTTGTGGCTCAACCATAAATCTAAGTCTCTCATGAGACAAAGGAATTTTGTCCACATATGGATAGGCATAAAAAATTTCTCTCATTCTTGCTTTTGGAATCTTTAGCATTTTCCATTTTAGATCACATGAGCTATCCTCTCTAGTCTTCTTTTGATCCTCATATTCTATATTCTACCATCTTTCTTTTCTCTTAAACACATCATTATAATCTTTAACACTTCTAATAAGATATTTTAAATCTTCATCATCCCATTGATGATGTTGAGGGTTTTCCTTCCCAAGGCCTTGAATAAACCCCTTAGAATCATGGTACCTATATTAGCCCAGGGAACGTTATACTTATTCAACATGGATTCTAGTTTGTCATATGCTTTCTTATTTATAAAGTGATACATCCTTGAGACAACTTGTGATGGGAGCAATGAACCTTTCTTATGAGACCCTCTAACTAGGGAATTCTCTGCTTCTGCTAGTTGATGTATGATTTCCAAGAAAGAAACTCTATCTTGGATAGTAAAAGGAAAAATCATAGGGGTGAGTGGGCTACCAAAAACCCTAATAATAGTATGGTCCTTCAAATAGAACCATGATCCCCAATTATGAGTGACTCCCAATCCAGGTACAAGATCCCTAGGTCTTATAAAATTCCTTACTTCTTTTCTTAAATAATACTTAGTAAATTTCTAACAAAATGGTTCTCAAAAAGATAATTGGACTCATTTGTGTGCATATCCCAAACATAAGTCCAATCTTGGATAAATAAATTCACCATTTTCAACAAAAGTGACATGTAGGTCGGGATGCCAGAACTTAAGACCCTTTTAAAAGAAAATATGCATCAGTAAAGAGTAGTACCTGAAGCTCATTTACTTTCCCCTCTTTAATTCACATAGAACATTGTGAATAACTTTAGCCACCAAAGGAGAATAATAAAAAGGTCTGTTGATATCTCTATTCTAGATGTCCACACACAATACCAACATCCAATTTGGAATCATGCTCCTAGCATATGCAACACATAATTGACATAGAGAATAGTATGTGTTTGTGAAGTATCCAACAAACAAATTAGTATTATAGGGGGCAACCTCCTTTGAAGTTAATTGCCTCTGATCTCTTCTCAAACCTTGAGGCCTCATAGATGTTAGCTTCTCTCTATGCAACCCTTCTTTGTTCTTGCATTCTCTTGCCAATTCCTTCGGGTTGATGGTCCAATCCAAGTTAGGATTTAACATGAACACTTAAATTACCTCTTTTGTGATAGCTATTAATATACCACCTTCCTTAGCAAAAACCTCCCTAGTCTCTGGCTTATAATTGTTGGCAATGGAAACAACCAATTCAATATTTACATATTCATTCAGGATTATAATCCTTGCAAGATTAAAATTCCAAATGTTGGACACAGGGATGTGTTCTTTCTTCTTGTTGTATCCTTTCCTCGAAAGGCTAAAAATGGTGGTGGGATTAGAGCATCCTTGTATCCCACAGAATGATCAATTATGAACTCATCAGGCCTATCTCCTGGCTTAGACCTCTTTTGTGTTTATGTGGATCTAGGAAGCTATACAATTATCTCCTCTGATAACTTCCTCTTGTGCCAAGCTAGAAGACTCAGTCATTACCAGAGTTAGGGTTTATGAAAATAGATACATGTAATAGCTAGGGTTTCAAAATAAAACTTAAAACAATTCTCTTTGCAACTCTAGATGATCAATTAGGGTCATGAAAGTGAAAGACACATAGAGAAAACAATGATTAATGTAACAAATGCAAATATAGCCCACATAGAAAACCCTAGAGCACTAACCCTTACAATGGTAAATTCATATTGCAAAAAACATACAGAGAATTTTAGAGCATGGTAAATGTAAAATGAAACTAGAATGAAGCTAATATAATTAAAAATTTGTGGATTGCAATGGGAAATTGGATGTATTTACTGCATGCATGAATACTGGTTTAATGGCAGGAACTAGCCATTGAATTAAATATGCGAATTTTGTGGTCCCAATAGATAATTATTTATCAGCCAATGACAAATGAGAAATAAGCGTGTGAATGTCTTTTTTATTTTTTATTTCCCACTATTTATAAAAACCTTCGGCATTGCAAAGTTATCTTCATCAAGAAATTCTAGCTAACTATACAATCATGTGAAAATCCTAGCCATTAATCTTATAGAAGATAGTCACACATTATCATACTTAAGAGACAAGCATGTTGGACCCACATCCTCACCATATTACATGGATTTCCACATGTCATTCATTTAGTAGTCCAAATTTATGTCATCACTATTTGTAGGGACCATGCACCATATGTATGAGTAGAATTGATTAGTTCTAGTGATCAACTTTGATTAATCGCACAACTGTACAATGATTTGGGTCATTAGATAAATAGGAGGTGACTGCTCAATACTGTCACTTACGAGTTGGATAGATTGGGCCCACATTTTTCGATGTCCTTTGACCTCCAACATGCATAATCTTATTGGTCTACATGGATGTCTTTATTATTTTGCATTTCTCATCATTTATAAAAACCTTCAACACTATGAACTTAGCTTCATCGAGAACTTTCAACTATCTATGCAATCACAAAGATCTTCGCCATTGAACTTACTGAAGACAAGAACACATTATCACACTTATGAGATGAGCATGCTGGACCCACATCCTCACCATGTTACGTGGTTTTATACATGTCATTCATTTAGTGGTCCATGTGTATGTTGTCACTGTTGGTAGTGCTTGTGTGCCATGTGTATGGGCAGAGTTGTGAAGTTAGTTCTAGTGACCAGCTTTGATTAATCACACAACTATGTAATAATTTGGGTCATTAGATTAACAAGATGTGACCACTCAATATTGTGGCTTATGAGGTGGATAGATTGGGCCCACCCTTTCCAATGTGTCCTTTGACCTCTAGCATGCAAAAGCTTATTGGTTCTCTTAAGAAGAGTTAAACGTTAGCAGGGCCCATGTTCCATGTGTGTGAGCCCACTGTAATTAAACTATACTAAATTATTTATTGTATACTTAATTAACTATAATCGGTTTCATAACCATTGGATGGTCACAGATCAACAACAAAATCTCTATTTCAGGCATAAGTTCTAAAGGACACAAGTTTCTACAAGAAGTAAGCAGAATAGAGACATGTGTGAGCATTATCTAATAAACTATACTAAATTGTATACTTAATTAAGTATAATTCTATACTTAATCAATTATAATCAATATAATGATTGTTGGATGATCACAAATCAACAACATAAGCTCTATTTTGAGCCAAAGTTTTGAAGGACACAATATTCTACTAAAAGTATCCGGAATAGAGACATGTGTGAGCATTGTAAGGAATGAAATATTTTAAGAAAAGATAGAAAGATAAAGAAACGAATTTCAACCAAGGATTTTCCCTTTGAGGAAGCTCTTGAAATCAAGGGAGATTGGACTTTGGAGTAACCAGTTAACCAGGGAGATTCAAAATCTAGATTCAGGGATGCAACAAAGTCTGTCCACACCAATCTATTTATTCATCACTTCAAATTCAAATTCTAGGTAATCTCCTGAGAGAAATACAAAACTCCTACATCGGATGTTTTTAATTTTTTCAATCTTATAGTTTAGATTGTTGAATTAGGGGACCAAATGTTGAAGGTTTACATTTTCAAGCTTGTCTACCACCACCACCATATCAGGCTACCATCAATGGGGAAAGGGAAAGACATAAAAAAAATAGACTATGCTCAACTAGTTAAAACCCAAAATTTCGTTGATGAATACCATGATATTTATGATCTTGTAATTCATGGTAGGAAAACCACATAACTTAGATTTTCATTTGAGAACAAGGCCACACTCACAAGGGCCAAGACAAGAAATATTATGTAAAATAAAATATTAAGACAAAAAATAAATAAAATTGCAGCATGGGATGTTGGATTGTGACGTGTGATGTTACCTGAGGTTTTCCCTTGCCTAGAAATTGTCATGGTCCACGCCCAAAATTATGATGAAAATAGAAAAGAAATTATTAATAAAAACATCCAAAAGGAAATTATATCCATTACTGAGGAAAAATTTAAAATTTTGTTGGGCTTATGGTTTGTACCAAAAGATTTTGGAAACTCAAAAGTCCACATTGACCTAGAAAAGTTTACCTGTGATTATGAAGCAATCAATGTGTCATGCTCTGTGAAGTGTACCTATTCCTGCAACCACAATGCACTCAATAAATCATTACAAGCATGGTTAGAAGATTTAAAACAATAAAATGTTAAACCATAGCTAATCGACTTATTGCCTCCTAGTAAATGCGAGTATGAAAAATGCTCTCAGATCTGATTATGCATACTCTAGTGACTTGACTACACTTAGATGGAGGATTTGAAGGATGAAAATGCATGATCTAGCAAGGATAGCATGATTAAGCTATATAATTTCATGATTGATCTAGAAAATGAACTAAGATTAAGATGCAATTAAGCTAAAATTGAGCATGATAACATTGTTAAGAATGATAAACTAGAAGCTAGATGCTTATAGTAACAATGCATAAGATGAGAATGAGACGGGATGATTATTGCTCCAAAATGAGGTCTATTTATAGGATTTTCCAAGGCTAGGGGTGAGGTGGCAATAATGAACGATCAAGATTGATCTGAAGATATCAATGGTTAAATTGGATGAAGATGGCAAAGGGGTTGGATTAAAGGGAACATCTGTCATCTCTATGGTGACAAGTGTCAAGAGGCTTCTAGAAGAGGTTAGATGAAAGGGAACACTTAGTGACAAGTGTCACAAAGTTCTAGAAGATGTTGGATGAAAGGGGACATGTGGGTAGGTAGAATGGGTTAAGTTTAGGAGTGGTAGAAGTTAGGAGAATTTGAATTTAGAAATTCAAATAAAATGGAAAAGGTTAATTAATCTCAACAACTCATAATTTTGATTTGTTTTAATTAATTAAAGGATTTAGAAGAAATGATTTTGATGGGGGGAATTAATTAATTTGAATTAATTAATCAAAGGGGATTATTGAAATGAACCTTATTAAATAAATCCGTAGATTTATTAATAAGTAGATGAAGAGGGGAAATTTAATCAAATTGCTTAGTGAAATCAATTAAATTGGGAAGGAGGATTAATTAAATAATTGCTTATTTAATTAATTATCTTCAGACCATTTTTAGGATTCAGATTACTGAAATACTGAAATGCTCTCCCCCTATCATTAGTCTTCTCCCCCTTTGAAAAATGCCAAAAATTAAAGAACTAAAACATAATTTCTTCCTGTATGAAGTGATTTCCTGCTGTTATGTGTCAACTTAGTCTCGGTCAGAACATTTTGACTTCAATTCCTATTCCTTTTTATTGTTTCCTGCACACCTTTAGAAAACATCCTAAAGTGTGTAAATCAGCATCAACTCCTAAAAGATATTATGTAGAGTCGTCGAATTGATGCTTTCACCGAACTCGGTCAGTGAATGGAAGATAGGGGTAGGACCCCTAACTTACTTCTAAGATACTCAAAAGTGTCCCTTGGTAGTGGATTGGTGAAGATATCTACTATTTGTTCCTTTGTGCTAACATACTCCAACACCACTTTCTTCTCTTGAGCTTCTTCTCTAAGATAATGATATTTGATAGAGATGTGCTTTGTCTTAGAGTGCATAATAGGATTCTTTGAAATGTTTATGGCACTAGTATTGTCATAGAATATAGTTACTGGCTTGGTAACTTTCTCATTTATACCTTCCAACAATTGTTTGATCCATGCTATATTGGTACAATTCAATGTTGCAGCAACATATTCAGCTTCTATTGTTGACTGTGAAACACATCCTTGTTTCTTGCTAAGCCAACTCACTAGTCTTTCTCCTAAAAAGAAAGCTCCTCCACTTGTGCTTTTTCTATCATCAATGTTGCCTGCCCAATCAGCATCAGTATAAACTTTTAAATCAAAGTCATTTCTTTTTTGATATACTAAGCCATAATCTTCAGTGCCTTTCAGGTATCTGAAAATTCTCTTGATTGTTGTCATGTGTGTTTCCTTGGGATCTACAGAGAATCTTGCAACTATACCTACTGCATGTGCTATGTCTGGTCTGCTGTGAACAACATATTGCAACTTTCCAATCATAGATCGATAAAGTGTCTCATCAACAGATGCAGATTCATCATTCTTTGATAGTTTATAGTTGGTAGTCATAGGAGTACTTACTGGTTTTGAATCCTCCATTCCAAATTTCTTCAAGATTTCCTTTATGTACTTGGATTGAGTAATGAAAATCTCATTTTTCATTTGTAGTATCTGTAAACCTATAAAATACTTTATCTCACCGATTAATGACATCTCAAATTCTTTGCTCATTTCATTTCCAAAGTTCTTGCATAGAGAGTCATTTACACAAAAGATAATATCATCAACAAATATGGCTGAGATCAGTATTCCATTTTCATCATTCTTCATGTACATGTTACTATTTTCACTTATTCTTATAAAACCAATCTTGATTAAATAAGAGTGCAATCTTTCATACCATGCTCTAGGTACTTGTTTCATACCATATAAAGCTTTGTTCAATTTAGATACCTGATCTTTATTCTTGTCTTCAACAAATCCTTCAAGCTATTCAATAAAAACTTCTTCTTCTAATATACCATTCAGAAATGCAGATTTGACATCCATTTGATATACCTTGAAATTCTTGTA
Source organism: Cryptomeria japonica (assembly GCF_030272615.1). Classification (NCBI taxonomy): domain Eukaryota; kingdom Viridiplantae; phylum Streptophyta; class Pinopsida; order Cupressales; family Cupressaceae; genus Cryptomeria; species Cryptomeria japonica. The sequence goes on along the minus strand of NC_081411.1, from coordinate 465,464,544 downwards.
AGCATCATATGCCAATAATGTTCTTACTCCTTCAAGTCTTGCCACAGGTGCAAAAGTCTCACCATAATCAATTCCTTCTCCTTGGGCATAACCTTTGTAAACTAATCTTGCTTTATTTTGAATGACCTCACCTTTTTCATTCAGCTTGTTTATGAAAATCCACTTTGTACCAATTACATTTTTGTCCTTCGGTCTTGGGACCAGTGTCCATGTGTCATTCTTCTTGATTTGATCAATCTCTTCTGTCATAGCATTTATCCAATCTTCACTGTTAAATGCCTCTTTCACTATTCTTGGTTCAAATTCAGATATCAGACATGTGTTCTGTCTCAGTTTGTTCCTTGTCATCATTGGATCATCCTCATCTCCTATAATCTGACTTGATGCATGATGTCTTCTGACATACTTGGCTAATACAAGCTCGGTAGGATTTGTATGATCTTCTTCATCACTCGGTAACTGGATATTCTCTTCATTTTCTTCAATAGTTCTCTCGGTAAGACTTGTCAGTTGAACATAGACAAATCCTTCATAATATTCTAGTTCTTTGGAGTTTCCTTCATCATTTCTTTCTGCAAATTAATCAATTTTCACATTTGCACTTTCTACTATTTTGTTAGATGATTTGATCAGACATTTAAATGCTTTACTTCCAGAAGAATAACCAAGAAATGTTCCTTCTTCACTTTTCTGATCAAACTTGCCATTTCTATCATCTTTGTGAACATAGCATCTACTTCCAAAGATTTTAAAATAACTTAGATTAGGTTTCTTGTCATACCAGATCTCATATGGTGTCTTCAAAGTTCCTTTCTTCAGTTGTACTCGGTTCAGGGTGTAAACTGATGTGCTTATTGCTTCTCTGCAAAATGTTTGTGGCACTTTCTTTTCAATCATCAAGGTTCTAGCACAATCCACAATAGATCTGTTTCTTCTCTCAGCTATCCCATTTTGTTGTGGAGTTCTCAGTGCAGAGACTTGTCTTTTTATACCCTGATCATTGCAGAAAAAGTTGAACTCATAAGATCTGAACTCTCCTCCTCTGTTTGATCTAAGACATTTCAGTTGTCTTCCTGTTTCATTTTCAACTCTTGCCTTGTACCATTTAAACATTTGAAAAGCTTTTGATTTTTCTTTTAAAAACATAACTGACATCATCCTTGAGTAATCATCCACAAATAATATGAAATATTTATCACCATAATAAATTTGAACTTTCATCGGACCACAAAGATCAGTGTGCACAAGATCTAAAATTCCCTTAGAAGTGTAGGACTTACTTGTAAAGCTTTATCTTGTCATTTTACCCATCTGGCATCCTTGGCACATAGCATTCTCAGGTTTTTCAAGACTCAGTAGACCTCTTACTCAGTGCTTCTTGCTTATTTTGATTAGATTATCAAAATTTACATGACAAAACCTTTTATGCCTGTAGCGTCCTAAAATTGTGACACTTGCAATTTTGACTGCATTTGGGTCTTCACGATGGTGACGCAACGTTGAACCTGAATGGAGACCCTGAAACCTGCTTGTGACACCAAAAATTGCATTTTTCTGCACCTTGGCATGATCCCTCCTTGCACCCTGTCATCCCAAGAGGTGGGACCATGGCGCCTAGCGCCCTGGTCCCCCAGGACCATGGCGCCCAGCGCTTTGGTCCCTGGCCCTATTTTGGGCCCGGTCTCTTTTGGGCATCGGGTCTTTAAGTTTGCAATTCGGGAAATAATGTTTCCTGGTCGGCCTAAGGTCGGGAAAATCAGTCTATCAACCCTAATTGACAAGTATATAAACTACATTTCCTCTCTCAAAAAGGGAGGAGGACATATATGTGCAAAGACGCAGAAGCAATATTCAAACATTCAAACATTCAAGCATTCAAGCATTCCTTCAAGCAATTGAGCATTCTAAGTCTCCATTCAAGGCTAAGTGTTGCATTCAAGACAAGGATTCAACCATTGAAGAGGAGATCACATACAACATACAACATACTACATACATTACACCTTCGCATGTAAGAATATGAACATTCTTACAACAAGGTATCAGTACTCGTTTACATTACAAACATTTACATTTACAACATTCTCATTTCTTGGTTAATTCCAAAACCAGGGTTTGACCTAAAGGCAAACCCCTCATCCCTAACCCCCCAATCATCCTCTCTTTTCTGTGTGTAGGTTGCAGGTACGTGGCTGTAATTGAAGATCTAGAATCCTTGTGCAGAGACGAACAGATCCACCTTCGTTTCGTGGATTTTTCGGAGGACCGTGTGCACGTCGGGCACCATCATCCCGTCAACTTTCGCTCAAATTTGCAGAACAGCACCATCTCGACATTTTACTACTAATTCCAAGTCCGCAGCTTCATTCTGTATCCTTAGCTCTGTTTATAAGCGAATCTTTCCTATTTTACATGCATTCTTAGTTCAATGATCCTATCTACATTTCTTTACAAAAGAGGGTATCCTTGATGTCACAACCCTTGAAACTCATTTAGAATCCAGTCTTGCATTATGTGGGATTGGATCTTGTGGGTTTCAACCCCTCTTTTGAATGTAAAGTCTCTCCCAAGTGAAAATCATCAACCCTAGTGACCTCCCTTCTCTCTCCTCGGAGTTGGGGAGGGGAGAACAACTAGGGTTCAATTTTTCCGCTTTACATTTTGGTGAACCCGACATGAACATCCTCATTCTGATTATTCATGGTTAGATCTGAAAATTTGCTTCCTTAATTACATTTTTCATGTTTGATCTTGTGCAAATTTTAGAGGTTGATGGCATAAAAACCCTAAAATTTTCTTTTTAGTAATTGAGCTTGTGAAATGTTTAATTGTTAATGCTTGTTTCAAATCTACCCTTCTATTGCAAATTACCAATTCATATTTGTGCTTTAATTCTGAAAATTAAGTGGTTAAGTGTCAAAACCCTAATTTTTAAAACCTTCTTGATTCAACCTTTGACCGATAATTTCACTGATCAAAACACCTCCAAATCGGCTGTAACTTTGGATTCCGCAATAAAATCACAATATCTCTCATCCCTAAAAATTTGGAAAAAAAGTTGCGAGGACCGTGTGCACCCCGAGCGCCATCGTCTCCGACATTTTTTCCGAAATTTCGGGAGCTAGATCTTACTGTATTTTTCTGCTAAAATCCAGAATTTTGGCTGATTTTATCAATTCTAACACTTTCAAAATTAAAGTCAAAATTGGTCTAGTGATTGCTTGGATAAAGGCTTATAATCATTCAAAAATTGTTGAAATTGAAATTTGTATCAAAATTGTGTTTCTTACAGTTCTAAATCTGAAAAGTGTGTTGGCATTCATTCGAAATTTCAGTGCTTTATTCAAATTTTTACAATTTGTGACTTTTGAAATTAAGTGTTTAATTGCGGCAACTTTGATTTCCATTTTCAAATTTGAATTTTGCATGAAATTGAGTCAACTTTTAAATTTCAAAGCCTGCATTGCTTTCAGTATTCCCTCTAAAATCATAAAATTCAAAATTTCAGTTTCCCTCTCTTTTTCAAAATTCAAATTTTGCATTTTTCAACAATCTTGGTAGGGTTCAATTTTGAGATTGCAACTTTAATTTGGCCTATCTACAGATCGTAAAATCACTCAATTTTTTCAGATTAGCTTTAAAATCATCATAACTTTCATCCTTGAAAATTTTGAAAAAAGTTGCGAGGACCGTGTGCACTCCGTTTGCCACGGTCCCGGACATTTTTTCTGAAATTTTGGGAGATTGTCCTGATTGTATTTAACAGCTTAAATCTAGGAGATTGGCTGATTTTATTGAAGTTTACTACCTCTAAAATTCAAAATTTTCTCTCTCTCTCTAGTGCATGAGTTTTACAACAATAAGCCCTACTTACACTATTCTCGTTAGGCGAAGCCTTAGAATTAAGTCTTTCCAAGGTTTAATTACTGAGGAGATGGAACCTAATTTGAATGGCCTATTTAATGAGGATATGGGTAATTCCTCTAATCCTCTTAATGATGAAGAAGATCTCCATGAGGTTTCTATAGAACAACTTTCAAAATTGGATAACCAATTTGATGATTTTCGACAATGGATGTCTCAAGAATACCCTGATAGTGAAGCTCTTTCATTAATTGAGGGTCTAAAACGTATGGTTCAAAGTGATAAGAATGGAATTGATATTTTGCATGGTATTGCACACATTGTGGATTTGAATGTGATGCCTATGAAGGGTTGTGCTGAAACCTTGGGTTATACACAACCACCTACTCAAGTTAATCATTCTATTCCTTTGACAACTCCTATTGCTAGTATACCTACTTTTACATCAAACATAATGACTACTTCAATACAAGACATTCCCCCTATGATCACCAGTCATGGGGGCAATCCTTCCTCTTCAATCAATCCAACTTCTTCATTCATTCCTTCAATGAGTGTTCCTATTATATCTCCACAAATGAACATGACGCAAGGAGGCAATTCGTTTAATCATTCCATTCCTCCTTGTAGTGTTCCTCCTTTCCAATCATCTCCTATGACTAAATATCATAGTGTCCCGCCACCTTACTCTCTACCTTCTTTCAATAACATAATACCTCCATCACAATCTAACACGTCTAATATGAACTCTTCGACTGAAGCGACCATTAACAATCTTGCACAAACTGTCTCTTCTTTACAGTAACAAATTGCCTCTATGAATCAATCTAAGTTTAGTGTGCCCACATTTGATGTTGCGAGCCCACTTTCTCTTGACATTGTTCGAGCTATCCCCCCTAAACATGTTGAAATTCCACATTTGGAGCTTTATAATGGTAAGGGTGATCCTCTAACACATGTTAAGACCTTTCAAATAATATGTACCGATTTTGCTTATGACCAAAGGTTGCTTGCAAAACTGTTTACTAGAACATTAAGAGATAAAGCCCTACAATGGTATTACTCATTGCCTTCTTATTCTATTACTTCTTTCGAACAACTTGCAAATTCTTTTATTCAACAATTTCAAAACAATATAAGTCCTAAAGTTACTTTGATTGATTTAATGCATTGTAAACAAGGTGTTAAAGAAAGAGTGACTGATTTCATTGGTAGATATAAGCATTTGTATGCTCAGATTTCTTTTCCAGTACCTGACAATGATATTCAAAGAATCTTTATTTCTAATTTACAAAAAGATATTAGAGAAAAACTTCTGTTTTCTGAGTTTACTTCTTTCCAACAGTTGTGTGCAACTCTTCACAATTATCAACTGACTGTGAGTCAAATGGAACAAGCAAATCCTATGGCTCCGAGTGATAAGGGTGATAGTAGTCAACAACCATTTGGGAAGTTTAAATCGAACAGAGAGTCAATTAAATTCAATGAAAACATCATCAACAAAAATGTGAATGCAGCATCAGGTGTGCCTCCTATTTCTAAGTTTTTCAAGAAAGAAAGAAAGTTTACTCCTTTGAATGAATCATTGCATAGTATTATGAATAAGTTATTGGAACAAAATGTGCTTATTCTTCCTCCTATAAGGCAAATAGATCCTGCAAAGATTAATTTGCCCTATTTTGATAACAAATCTTTTTGTCAATTTCATCGTCATCCTGGGCATGATACTGAAAAAATGTTTTGCTTTAAAGGGTAAAATTCAAGATTTGATTGATAATAATACTATCTCTGTTTCTGGTGTGAATGATAAAGGCAACACATCTGTAGCTCCTCCTAACCAAAATCTTAATATTTTTACTGATCCATTACCTTCTCATACCTCTAATGTGATTGATACTAATGATTCCTCTGTCTCACCTGATGATCTTGTGTCTATGACTCCGAATGTGATTAACTTTGTGGAGCAGCAGAAAATCCCTAAAGAACCTTCCATCACATTTGATTCCAGTGAAACTATCAAGGCTCCTGATGGTCCTTTATATATAGTTGCAAAAGTCAAGAATACACCTTGCCGTGGAGTGCTTATTGATCCTTCTTGTATGATTAATGTCATTACTAAAGAATTTCTTTTTACTTTGCAATTGAATCAAGTGATCTATGACGAAACAAATGTGGTTGTGAAACTATTTGATGCATTTTCTTCTCTTGCAATTGGTTCTATTACATTACCTATTGAGGTCCATAACAAATCCCTTGATGTGGACTTTGCTATTATTCCATCGTCCGAACAATTTCATGTGAAGCTAGGCTATCCTTGGCTATCTTCCATGAAAGCTATTGCTTCTCCTATTCACAAGTGCTTGAAATTTCCCTATAATGGTGAAGTTGTTACTGTCAATCATAGTCTCTTTAAACCAGCTGACAGAGCTTCTAGCGTTCCTATTGATTACTTTTGGCCTAAACAATTCCAATCTCTTCCACCGCGAAGTGATCATCTTTTCAAATCTTATCAAAAGTGGAAAAAAGATATGATCCTATCTCTAAGTGAACCTAGAACACCCAAACTTGACATTCCTATCGTTCTTGAGAAGGAAGTTCTTCCTTTGAAAGATAAAACTAATGTCTTTCCTCAAGAAGATTCCCAACCCATCCCTATAAATGTGACTATGCCTATATCTAATAAACTTCCTAAAAGTAGACCTATACCTCCTCGTCATGATAGACTTGGTCTCCTTCCTAAACCAAATATTCCTCCCTTATATGGAGCAGTTCCTCCTCCTTCCTCTTATAGAGAGAAGAGGCCTTCCTCTTCTCCTATTATTCAACCTAAGAGACCACAACCTAAACACCCAAGTGATAAGGATGAGAACATTCCTCCTCCTCAATCTCCTCATCTTCCTACTAAGACTAGATGAAATCGTTCTGCACGTGAACACCGACGAAAGCGTCGTCTTAGAGCTCAGGCAGCTGCTTCTCAAACTTTGCAATCCCCAAAAACACCTTCAGCTAGTATTATTCCATTTTCTCCTTAGCCAAAAATTGAGCCAAAATCTCCTAAACATAAGATGTATGATGGTCTTGATCCTGTGCGAGTTAAAGATCCTATTTTTATAAATCTTGATGATGATATAGATGAAAATGTTATTCATGATGAAAATGTTACTCCTATTCATTCTGATAGTGAATATGAATATGTTGATGTTGATAACCATTTATCTAATGAATTTTCTAAAGCACTTATCCTAGCTCCTAGAAAAGAACAACGTGGCTTGGAACATGAACATAGCCCTTGTTTGGATCTTGTGATAGCTCCATCTGCTGTGTTGGATGTTCCTCCTCTAGCGTGTTTCCTGCCTTCTTGAAATATTGATCAGCAAGATCGGGGGGTAGATGACGTGTTGGACTAGTTTCATTAGCATAGCAGACTCTCTCCTCCTCTCTTTTGTTACTTCTTCTATGTGTTATTCTCATTCTTCTATTTGTTGTCCTTAGTGTTGCCTACTTGAGGACGATGCAAAGCATTGAGATCTCTTTTCGTCTCTCTCATGTTGACTCAAAAGACACATGTGTCCCCTTCTTCTAGGTGACCTTCCTTGATTAGGGAATGAAGAACAATTATGCATACATACATATGATATACATGAATTATCATACAACATACTGACCCCAAGGAAAGCGAAGTCACCTCATGCTTTGTGTTTTGTGTCTATTATCCTTGGGTTTATCTCACACTTGGGGGCTAAATCTTTGTGATAACATGCTCCTTTCCCTTCTCATTTCTTATGTGTATCACTACCTTAAAGCAATCACCCCCGGTGAGGCATGTGCGATCACTTTAACGTAGGGGGGCATACATCCCGTTCATATCTCTTCAAGATACTTGAAAATTTCTTGACAAATTTAGCTTTGCCTTGAAAATTTTTGATATCTTTCTTGCATGACTCATAGTGAGGGAACCTTACTACTGACAGTCATGGTTCTCCCTCGTGATCTTCCCTTTTACTTTGTCAATCGAATTCGTAAGATCCTTAGTCCACTGGGGGCTTTTGTGTATCTTGCCTACTTGATGTGGTGAAAGTTTTTCAATGTTGTTTCCTTGTACTTTACCGGAAGTATTGGCATACGCTTATACTCCCACTAAAGTGGGGGCTAAATGTAGTGTCCTAAAATTGCAACACTTGCAATTTTGACTGCATTTGGGTCTTCAAGATGGCGACGCAACGTTGAACCTGAATGGAGACCCCGAAACCTGCTTATGACACCAAAAACTGCATTTTTCTGCACCTTGGCATGATCCCTCCTTGCACCCTGCCATCCCAGGAGGTGGGACCATGGCACCTAGCACCTTGGTCCCTGGCCCTATTTTGGGCCCGGTCTCTTTTGAGCATCGGGTCTTTAAGTTTGCAATTCGGGAAATAATGTTTCCTAGTCAGCCTAAGGTCGGGAAAATCAGTCTATCAACCCTAATTGACAAGTATATAAACTACATTTCCTCTCTCAAAAAGGGAGGATGACATATATGTGCAAAGACACGGAAGCAATATTCAAACATTCAAACATTCAAGCATTCAAGCATTCCTTCAAGCAATTGAGCATTCTAAGTCTCCATTCAAGGCTAAGTGTTGCATTCAAGACAAGGATTCAACCATTGAAGAGGAGATCACATACAACATACAACATACTACATACATTACACCTTCGCATGTAAGAATACGAACATTCTTACAACAAGGTATCAGTACTCGTTTACATTACAAACATTTACATTTACAGCATTCTCATTTCTCGAGAAATTCCAAAACTGGGGTTTGACCTAAAGGCAAACCCCTCATCCTTAACCCCCCAATCATCCTCTCTTTTTTGTGTGTAGGTTGCAGGTACACGGCTATAATTGAAGATGTAGAATCCTTGTGCAGAGACGAACAGATCCACCTTCGTTTCGCGGATTTTTCGGAGGACCGTGTGCACGTCGGGTGCCATCGTCCCATCAAATTTTGCTCAAATTTGTAGAACAACACCGTCTCGACATTTTACTGCTAATTCCAAGTCCGCAGCTTCATCCTGTATCCTTAGCTTTGTTTATAAGCGAATCTTTCCTATTTTACATGCATTCTTAGTTCAATCATCCTATCTACATTTCTTTACAAAAGAGGGTATCCTTGATGTCACAACCCTTGAAACTCATTTAGAATCCAGTCTTGCATTACGTGGGATTGGATCTTGTGGGTTTCAACCCCTCTTTTGAATGTAAAGTCTCTCCCAAGTGAAAACCATCAACCCTAGTGACCTCCCTTCTCTCTCCTCGGAGTTGGGGAGGGGAGAACAACTAGGGTTTGATTTTTCCGCTTTACAATGCCATAACTAGGTATCATCTACCTTTGCATACAGACACTTAGATCCTTTACCTTTTACCAGACATGGTGCATCATTACCAAATCTTACATAACCTCCATCATAATCTTCTAATATAACAAACTTGTGTTTATTATCTGTCATGTGATGTGAGCATCCACTATCTATGATCCAAGAATCATTAGTATTTATGTGAGATATTAGGGCTTTTTCTTCATACCTTTCTTCATCTGATCCATCTTTAGTAGCCACATAAACTACTTCCTCTGTATCAGTTTCATCTGATTTATCATCATTAGATTCCTCATCGGCTATTAAGCGTGACTTTTTATCTCTTCTTTTGAAGTCTCGGTATCCTCTGTAATGATTATTTTTCTGTCTGTCATCTCGGTAATCTCTCTTTTTAGTATAATCTTTGTCAGGACAGTTAGAAGCCATATGTCCTATCATATCACAATTGAAACATTTCAAAGGTAGTTTTCCTTTATACTTACCTTTGCCTCTCAGTAACCTTCGGGCTAATAGTGCTTCAAACTCTTCTTGCTTTCTGATTTCCTCATACAGTTTGTGTACTTCCTCCATGTTTTTGAAAAATCTTTCACTTGCATCACTGTGATTCCCTTCAGAGTATTATACTTTTTATCATTGTAATCATCAGATTCATCGAGATGAAAAGAACTGAATGCATATTCAACTTTATTTACTGAAGACCCACTGTTATCAAAATTACTTAACTCAAATGCATGTAGCTTACCAATAGTAGCATCTAAAGAAACTGGCATATTGGGTACAGACCTCATTTCATTGATTGCAGAGACTCAGATTGCATAAGCTGGTAGAAGAGTTCTTAACAACTTACTTGTTATATCCTTTTCTTCAATAGTTCCACCTGCTCCTTTGATTTGATTGACAATCTCCTTTAGTCTTGTACTGTACTGGGTTATGTTCTCACCTTCATTCATTCTCATAGATTCAAGTTGTCCTCTTAGACTGCCCACTTTTTCTCTTTGAACATGTTCATCTCCACCATACACAGATATGAGCTTGTCCCACATTGCCTTTGCATCATTGCAGCCTTCTAGATCATTAAACTCTGAGTCGGTCAATGCAGATGTTATTTCAATCATTGCTTGGATATGTTCTTGCTTCACCTTTATCTCTTACATTGTCAATGGATAGGTACTCGGTGTAATGAAATCATTCTCCAGATAATATATAGCATATTCTCCAACTCCCAATAGGTGCAGCTTCATCCTTTTCTGTCATGTAGAGAAACTTGACTTGTTCAGCTTCGGTGCATCCCTCTTGTACATCTTTGGATCTTTGCCTCAAGTACCTTTAAACTTTTCTTCTAGAGTCCAAAGCTCTAATACCAATTGATAGTTCTGATACTTAATGTTAAGTACAGATGCCAAGCTAACAAGATGAGAGGGGGGGGGGGTGAATCATACAAACTTAATCTTCCATAAAAACAACAGATTCAACCTCGGTAACATATACTTCAGCAATATAACCAAAACTGCTAAACATGCAAACTCATAAGCATATAAACATCATAACACTCATAACACCAGATTTAATGTGGAAACCCAAATAGGGAAAAACCACTGTGGGATTTTGGACCCACTAAGAAATATACTCTTCTAGAGTATGCTCGGTTAAAAGTAAATCCAGTTAAAGATTACAAACACATTGCTAGGTGTGACCCGATTAATGGATTTCCCTCAGATATGTTAGGATCTTCACCTTATTAGAAGTGACCTTGTCAAAGGATTTCAAACACTTAATTAGAATGTCACCTTGCTAGAGGGTTTTACAAATAAGACTGTTAAGTCCACTTGGTTAAGAGATTTTCTATCACTTTACAAAATAACAGTAATAAAAATCTATTTGCAACTTCACATCTAAAAATGCTAAAGAAAATTCTTATTTGCTCAATACAATCTAGTCATAGGACATATCTTGTCCATCTATTGGGCTCTATACTCTGTTATTCAAATAGGTCTTCAAGCTTCTGTGCTCAGTAATCACTATGTAGCATCCCTGTGCATACACTTGCCCGCATGCATTGTTTATCAACAGTTCCTTATTTATAAACAATTTGCCAACCGCTTAATCTCCTTCATCACATTTCCCATGATCAATCATAGCCATCAAATCTTCAAACTTGACCAGGTTCAATGTATCCTTCAATTTGAAAACATTTTACCCCGCCTTGGAACTTGCATACATTTCTTGGAACTTGTGCTAGGGAATTGCGGTTCAATCTGAGCTGTAGATCTTCCTGCCGATTTTCCTTTGCCATAGATTCTTTAACAAACTTCATGCATGGCATACCAATCATTTAATCATAACCAGCTCATCAGCTTCCTTCATTAAATAATGTTTTTTATTCATTCAATGCATTCTATTACTACTTGGTTGCAACTCGGTAAATACTAAACTTCACTCGGTACACATTCTACCTTCATTAACCGATAGCGATAACCTTAGGGTTTACCGACTAGGTTCTTTGCTCGGTAACATAGTATAGTATTAACCTTACAATCAATAACATATGTAGGATATCAAAACAATCTAAACATCATGATCTCATCATTGTCTAACTCGGTAATAGTTGCCCATTGAATAACTTATTCCTCTCCTTATTCATCACATTCTTTCTGTGTCTTTTACCGACATCTTTATACTCACCAAATAATACTTCTTAAGATATGGCAACATCATACTAAATTAGAAAATCAATTTCTTGACATCAATGACAAAATAATAATCATCAACAACCATCTCAATATCCTTATTGAAATGCCAACAATCTCTTATTGTAATTGGAATGACAACAATCTCCCTTTGTCTATTATAATGCCAACAGGTATCTCTACTTTGATTGGCAATATGGCTTATGATCCATATACAAGAGAAAAAGGTGTGGCACTTGTCAATGTGCGGATACTGGTGTGGTAAGCCCATAGAGCAAGGTTTAGTTGAATATTCCAATCTTTCCCAGCATCATTCACTGTCTTTTTGAGAATTTTCAGAATAGTTTTGTTAGATGGTTCTGCCTGCCCATTTCCCTTTGGATAATATGGTGTGGAGAATTTGTGCTAGATTTTGAACTTCTCGCATAGCTCTTGTACATCCTGATTATTAAATGGTCACCCATTATCAGTGATAATGGTCATCGGTATTTCATAGTGATAGATGATGTAATTCAAGATAAATGCAACAATTTGTTTTCCTATGATATTGATGAGAGGTACCGCCTCAATCCATTTTGTAAAATATTATGTAGCTACAAGGATGAATTTGTGACCATTAGATGAAGAAGGATTTATCTTTCCTACTAGATCAAGACCCCATTGGCAAAAAGGCCAATATGTTGCTAAAGCATGTAGTTCTTGTGCTGGTCCATGGATCAAGTTCCCATGGATTTGATATTGTTTGCATGTTCTTGCTATTTTAAAAGAATCTCATTCCATGGTTGGCCAATAATAGCCCAAGTGTATGAGTTTTTTGAAAGGGTAAGACCACTTGAATGAGTGCCATAAATGTCATTATGGACTTCATGTAAGGCCTTCTCAGATTCTTCTTATTCGAGACATCTTAAGAGAGTACCGTCTAGACCTCATTTAAATAGGATATTTGCGATGAGAGTAAAATGGAATGATTGGCGAATAAAGTATCTCTTTTGATTCTTTGATAAGTCTGGAGGTAAGATGTTATCTTTTAGGTATGTGTAAGTTTGGCCATATCAGGAGGAATCATGTCCAATAAGTTGACAGATGGTTTCGGAATCAGGACAGTTATGGGCAGGGTGAAACAACTCTTCTACCAGGAAATCATAACACTATTGATTTTCCTGTGTCTATAATAGAGAAGCAAGTGTAGCCATGATGTCTGCTGCTTTGTTGTCATTTCTTGGAATCTATTCAAAATTTATTTCTACAAAGTATTTCTTGATATCATCAACCATCTTTTTGTAAGGCATGAGTTTTTCATCCTTTGTTTGATAGTCATCATTGATTTGATTAATGACGAGCTAAGAGTCTCCAAAGACCTGAAGTTGTTTAATATTCCATTCTACAGCCATTTTGATACCTGTAACCAAAGCTTCATACTATGCGGTATTATTTATACACGGAAAGCTTAATTTGTATGCTTTCGGGATGGTATGACCTTATGGTGTGATGAATAGAATTCCTGCTCCTGATCTGTGTTGTGTTCTATTATTGATGCCTGCTCCTGGACTGATATTTGGGTGATGTATTGTAAGATATGGATTGAACCCTAGAAAGTCTATATATGAACAGGAAAAATTTACTTGCCATCTTTTGAATGGTTTCAAGTATTTTTGTCTTGTTGTTTTGATAGAGAAGTTGTTGGATGTATATCAGTTGTGCCAATGATAGTTGCCTTTGCTAGTGCTATTATGATAGATAACTTCTCTTGATAACATTCAAGTAAGGTGTCAAATCTCCCATCTTCCGGTGCCTCAAGGAGGTTTTCACCGTTAGATGCATCCTTTATTTTTACTTTTTCTTGGTCTAATGTTGCCAATAAATGGTTTTCAACATTAGATCTGATATTGTTTTTTTGATTTTCACTTTTGCGACTAGGAGATTTAACACCCACTTGACTAGAAGATATGTTAGTGGAATCCCTGGTGAAAATTGTTGCGGGTTTGATTTCATTAAGATATAAGGATATGACATGGTCATTTGGAAAGGTATCAATGGCAGTATGTCCTTCATTTTCCCAGTCAATAGGTTCAGGATAGATTAATGGTAAAGGATCCTCAAGTTGAGATATTTCAAAGATATTAGGGGTCATGATAAAGATATCAGAGCTTTCAATATGTATTTCCATGTCTAGAATGATACTCTCATCAGAATGACCTCACATAAGAAAATCTTGATCATCCTCGGTTAAGTCCATGTCAGTCTAATGTGACTCTAATTCAAGTGGGCTAGTTCCTAACATTTGTCCTGCATACGTGTGAACTACATCGACTACTATATCTGCTTCTTCATCCCTCTCAATTTGAAGTTGCTCTTGTTTGTTTTTAAATGATAGCAAATGTTCTTCATTCTCTTGATCTGTTTGCTGCTTTTGTTTTTTCATGTTTGACATAATTGATTCAAATGATTGTTCCTTTCTTAAAGATCTTGCCTCTCTGTTATGTGGAATAATGATCTCTTGAGCTGTTTTCAGATTACTACAACGCTGCAATGGATTTGAGTCTATTGATATTGTGATTTCTTGTCCATTGTATGGAAATTTTAAGCACTAATGACATGTTGATGTAATAGCTTGTATGTCCTAAATCTATGGTCTCCCCAAGAGTATATTGTATGCTAGGTCCAAGTCTAGAACTTGGCATGCTGTGTCCTTCTGCAAAGGTCCCACTCTAAGGGGTAATGTCACCATTCCTTTAGATGAATACTCTTCTTCATTATGTGCTTTTATTTTTATCTTTTTCCAGGGATCAACTGCCTCTTCTGAATAGCCTAGAGCACAGATAAGATTCATAGAGCAAATGTTCAAGCCAGCTCCCCCATCTATTAGGACACATTTAACAAGCATTCTATGAATGAGGAATTCAATTTGCAAGTGTTATGGGGATGCTACAATGAATTAAGGCTTGGATATGAAGGAGATGAGCTTTGAATAGGATCCTCTGAAATAGGTTTGATGGCAATCCTGGATATCACTTGGGAAACTTTAGCTTTGGATGTATTGTTTGGCAAGTATGCTATGGAAGGTTCTTGCAAGATTTTAGGAGGTGTAGGAATAGATGCCTTTGGAGAATCAATTTGTTTATGGGGGGATGAACCATTGCTAAACATAGGTGCATGATTTTGATCTTCTTTAGCCAAATCCTTTAGGGATCTCTTTAAGAGGTGCATAAAAGAGCCACCTTTCTTTGAGATGTATCCAAGTCCTTGTGAGGTTTTAACATAGTTGGATTTGGATTTTGAACTTGTTTGATTGCTCTGATATGTTGGTTTGTCATGTTTTCTTCTTGTGTTTTGCTTTGGTATGTCATGTTGATATGATTTTCAGCTATTGCAAATGTTTCAGTGATCTTATGTCTCTACGCTCTAATTAAAATGGTCATTGTGTTTGATATTGTGCTAGGATTTGATTGTTTAAGAGTTGTTTTGACAAGTGATCAACTGTTAAGGTAGATATGATAGAGTGATATGACACTAAAAGAGGTTCAAGTCTTTAAAAGTTTGCAAGTTTTTTGATCTTCGGTTTAGGAGTGCAATGGTGATGATTTGATAAGAACCAAGTCCAGTAGGAACAATATATCCTACGATGTGGGACAAGGTTATCCTGACCAAACATTTCAGTTTCGTGATAAAGGATTATTGATCCTAATGAGAAACTATGTTTGAGAGATCAGTTTATCAAAGAGGGTGATAATGCACTTTGAGATGTTTAGATTTTGAACTTGTTGGGGGTGAGCACTTTGAAAATCTTAAGGTGTATATTTTCTAAAGTCTGATTTTGATGGGTGATAACTTGACCAAGCAAACCAAGCAGATAATCTAAGCACACACTGACAGATAATAGGTGTTTATATTTATTGCAAATTGATCAAGCAGAAATGACAAAACTGAGATAGGCATGCAGGACACAGCTCTGGACTGACAAATGCAGAGTTTCGTATGACAAGATATGCAGCTTAGAACGACACAAGATATGAGTCTATATGACAAAACATAAGTTTTCATGTAAAAAGCAGAGGCTCGTATGACACACTTTTCTGAACCATACAACAAAACAACTGACTCGTAAGACACAAAATGTTGTGTAGCACGACACAAGATTTTATGCAAATAGGTTCATATGACAGATAACCAGACAAAGATAAAAGTTTTTGTTTGGTTGAAATTTTGATAACTAAAGTTTAATGTTTTTGCTTATGTCTTCTAGTTTTAAGTGTCTGATTTTTCAATTTAGGGATGAATACACAACAAACACATGATGTGATAAATGACTCCAAGCATGCTAAACCCTAAGGAAGTTGGCTGAGAATGAAAACCTTTGCTTGCTCACTTAGGTAAACACCCAATAGCTAATCAAAATATAGCCGCTGAGTCTCATGCAATGGTTTCTCAACATCGTATTATCTAACTCCAAACGCTAATGGGGGCACGATATGGAAAGTGTCTTGGGAGAGTTACTATCTCTCTTGCACAAAGATTATCACCCTTTTGGAGGTGAATCGGGTAGCTTCTATTTTAACCGACACTAGTAAGGGATCCGTTCACTGCGTCAAGGTATAAACTCAATTAAGACGTCTCCTAGCCTTGAAAACCAAGGTTTGATATAACCAAAGGTACGAAGGAGAGCTATTCTCGAGCACTGTCATTGCTTTGATTTTCATCAAAAACACATTTATTTTATAGTGGGTTGGATTACTTGGCGTTAGCCATTCCCACTTAGGTTGTTCCCCTCTCACCGGCCTTAAGGGCAAAGAGTTATTACTCCACAGGAGGGAAGGTCTGCTAAAGAAATGCACTAATGAAAGCAAAAGATAGTCTAGCTTTCTGATCACCTAAGAAAGGTGAGAGCATACTCACCTATCATCAAATACACATAAGACATGATAGTTCATTTTTTTAGCCCAAATTGAAATCTGCCTAGAAATCTTCACGAATACACAAAGTTTTTGTTGAATCCTTAGGAAACCTACAAAATTAGTTAGTAGTCATGATTGTGTTTTTGAAATTTGTCTTTGACAAGCGTATCTTTGTCAATCATCCTCTAGAAAAGAGTTAGGCTGCCAACAATCTCACAAACCATTCAGGGTTAGCATTAGTGAAATTCAAATTAAAATCAGAAAACCCTAACATGTAGTCTGTTAAAAAAGTCACAGGACACAAATTTCCTGTTAGTACGACACAAATTTCCTGTTAGTACGACACAAATATAGATCTCTGACACAAGCCAAAACTAGCTCATACAACACAAAATTATGGTTAGTACGAGTAAAGAATTTGCAACAAATAGACTCGTATGACATAGCTTTAGACCTAGTACGAATAAAGAATTTGCAACATAGAAGCTCGTATGACACAGAATTATACCTAGTACGAGTCAAGATGAGGTATCATCCTAGGCTAAAAGGAAGTTCGTATGATCTAAAAAGGCAACTCATATGAATATCTGAACCAGAGTCATACAAAGATGAAGTTTGATGAAGATTAAGAGGCCAAAAGTGATGATTATGGCCCCATGGTGGGCACCAAAATGTCATTCTCTATGAAGTGTACATGTTCCTGCAACCACAATTCACTCAATATCATTACAAGCATGGTTAGAAGATTTAAAACAATAAAATGTTAAACCATAGCTAATCAACTTATTGCCTCCTAGTAACTGCGAGTATGAAAAATGCTCTTAGATTTGATTATGCATACTCCAGTGACTTGACTACACTTAGATGGAGGATTTGAAGGATGAAAGTGCATGGTCTAGCAAGAATAGCATGATTAAGCTATATGATTTCATGATTGATCTAGAAAATGAACTAAGATTAAGATGTAATTAAGCTAAAATTGAGCATGATAACATTGCTAAGAATGATAAACTAGAAGCTAGATGCCTATAGTAACAATGCATTAGATGAGAATGAGATGGGATGATTATTGCTCCAAAATGAGGTCTATTTATAGGATTTTCCAAGGCTAGGAGTGAGGTGGAAATAATCAACGGTCAAGATTGATCTGAAAATATCAATGGTTGAATTGGATGAAGATGGAAAAGGGGTTGGATTAAAGGGAACATCTGTCATCTCTATGGTGATAAGTGTCAAGAGGCTTCTAGAAGAGGTTAGATGAAAGGGAACACTTAGTGACAAGTGTCACAAAGTTCTAGAAGATGTTGGATGAAAGGGGACATGTGGGTAGGTAGAATGGGTTACATTTAGGAGTGGTTAGGTTTAGGAGTGGTAGAAGTTAGGAGGATTTGAATTTAGAAATTCAAATAAAATGGAAAAGGTTAATTAATCTCAACAACTCATAATTTTGATTTGTTTTAATTAATTAAAGGATTTAGAAGAAATGATTTTCATGGGGGGAATTAATTAATTTGAATTAATTAATCAAAGGGGATTATTGAAATGAACCTTATTAAATAAATCTGTAGATTTATTAATAAGTAGATGAAGAGGGGAAATTTAATCAAATTGCTTAGTGAATTTAATTAAATTGGGAAGGAGGATTAATTAAAAAATTGCTTAATTAATTATCTTCAAACCATTTTTAGGTGTATACATAATGAAGACAAAAAAAATAATTATCTCAAAGATATAATAATGGATGGTTTCCAATGGGATCAAAATCATAAGTCTCCTTATAAAATAGATATTTTTGTGCCACGGGTTCAGGATACTATTGTCATGCTAATATTTTGCCTCAGATTGGAAAATAATAGGGAAGTGGGTGCAAGCCTCCTTGAAATGGTATTTAATATCCATTATGTTAATAAACCCATTAGACATAATTCTGTTAATATCCATTATGTTAAGACATTTACGTTTACAACCTACTTGTGCCATCTTCTTCTAGTGAAATATCGTGGAACCTTCAAGACCAACAAGCTCTAGATTCAGGTGTATAAGGATGATGAGGTGAGAATAGTGTGTCCAATAAATGAATGGACCACTAAGATAAGGATGTATGATAAGAGAAGGAAGTACAAACATTTTATAGACTTCTTTTTGGCTCCAATGTATCATGCAATTACAAACACTCCAATGCCTAGATTGCCTGAGTCTTGTAGAGATTTCATTCAACTAGGAGTTGAAATACAATCGGCTGACTAGTTCCTCATGGAAGAATATATTGCGTTAAGGTTTTATGGATTGGGAGTAGAACCCTACACAATTCCAGTAGATGTGATAGAGAGGATTTTTGAATTGGAATATGTATGATAGATGGAGAGTGCATATCAACTCTACTTTACAAGTTAGCAAAAGAAGAGCATATTTCCTTCATTACCTTTTTCATGTGGAGGGTTCACATTTGAGAGAAAAGCATTTAGTGTGGTACATGAAATTTTGAAAATTTATAATTTTGATGTTGATAGTTATTGGTAGTATGATCCATGCAACATCTTAAAGCAATGGTTCTAGCAAATAATAACTCTACAAGTAAAATCCAACATGAAAGTAAACCCTTGTTAGAAATGTTGAAAAACAAGGATTCTTGGGATGAGGTCAAAAAAGTGATGGATGAAACTGCTACTGAGAAAACTATTTCTCTAGAATAATTGTTAGCACAAATTATGACACTACACCCACAAAGAACAATGGAGCAAGAGACACAAATCATGAGGCTCAATAATTTTTACAAAAGAGCTGATGTTCCATCTAATAGAACAAGTATCCTAGTTTCTCTATCAAAAGATTGTGTAGAGGCAAACTGGACACTAAACAAAAATAAATATTTTTGGTCTATGAGGAAGAATCTAGGTGAACCAAAGACTTGTAGATTTTGAAGATATCTCAGAGTATTTTGAGTTTAGCAAATTTTGGAATATAGAGAATATGATTGAAGCATATGATGGTAGTGATGAATCTGATGATGATAGAGATACTAATAGTGGTGATGAGATACCCTCATGTCACACTACAATAACTACTGCAGGTTGTGCAAAAACATCTATTTTGAGTGAGACAGTGAAACAAAAATATAGTTTAGGGGTAGAAACAATAGCAAAATTGGATTATCAAGGTGGTGGTCCAGGGTCCAAAGGACAAGGCCCTTGGATGCCACTGGAGGTAGAACCAATAAGAATTACAAATCATCAAGGCATTGAAATTGAATCAATAGGGAAAGGTAATACTTATAACCTGAACCTCATTTTTGTTAGATACTTGATCAGTCCCAAAGACACTAAGAGGGGGGGTGAATTAGTATCTAACTGGTAAACAAAACATTTAAACTTGTTTGCAACTTTATAACCCAAATTAATATACTAGTAAGCAAATAATAATGCAGTAAAGAGAAATAACAGTATAACCATCAATGCACACCATAACAGAGATATTTTTGGTGAGGAAACCCAGTAGGGGAAAAACCTCGATGGTATTTGTGACCCACAATATTTAATAACTAGCCAATATAAATAAATATTACTTATACAATAGGGGCCTGCACATGCAGGAAGGCCACCAAATGGCAATGCATTCATCCATCTTTTGGTAGCTACCATTCATGAGGTTTTTGGTCTAGGTTTTGAATCAGATGTGCCTCTATCTTTTGAGAAACTGGAAGAAGAATATACAGAGATGGACACTGTACATAATGGGTGGAGTTTGGTCATACATAAGGCTGAGAAAGGGAAGTTGATAGATGAAGATGGGCCCCCATTCGACATCAACATTTTCAGGTAGTATCTGCAGTATACATAGATGGCATGTGGTCAAGTGGGAGGAGTTGAGGCTCTAGATGTGGCTTGAGTTGGACCTTTGGTACTTGTTGTAGATACACAAATGTATGAACCAAGACAATTTGATTATGCTTCCTACATTGTCGAAAATATGCATGAGGGTTTCTTAAGTCAGCAGAATAACCCCGATAAATCTTTTAAGTTTTATTCATTGTTGATGCATATTATCTTGTTTTATGGATGACCTAGGGGATTGTGGCCTGAAGAATTGAAGTTAAATGTTCATGGTAAAGATGGACAAGAGCAGCCAATGTAGTTATGGGTATCATTATGGGATTCTCAGTTCATGAGATCTCATTATGTCAAATTTGAGGAGTTTTTTGTTAAACCATTATATAGAGATTTTAGGGTTCCTCGTGATGGATCATTTTCTGAAGAAATTAAAAGACTCCTTAGACCCCTAATCATGGAGATACAAGGGTGAGTCATAATTGGGGTGATTGGTATGTATGTCAGGACATCACATATGTTAGGGTTTTTGGATTCTAAGGTACTCCTTATGTGCTACCTAATCTTGCGCCAGACCGAATTGCTTACTTGGAGATTGTGAGACAAATGAGTGTCTCTAATGCATATCATTTTGGGTGTGCCCACAAGCAAGTCTTTTTACTTGGGACTCTGCATTTTGGTGATTTCACCATTGTATCCACAAAAGCATATGAATTTATTGATAAGAATTTAATAGAATATTATAATCTTTATGAGCACACTAGTAGAAAAAATTATGACCCAGAGGGCTATATACACCAGAGCAAAAAAAAGAAAAATCTTGGTGATTATTTTCATGAGCATGTTGAAGCTTTGGATATCTTCAGAAACAAGGAGAATGAAGAAGTCATGTAAATTTTTCAAGATTTAAAAATTGGAAGAAAAAAGACAGAGACTGCAGGAGATGGATGAAGAAGAAGAAGGTGAAAGTGAATCAAGTGAGAATGAGGTTATTACAAGATTTAAAATGCCTGATAAGGAAGAGGAACCTGAAGCACAAGACCAAATCATTGCAAAGATGAAAGATGATCTGGATGTTAGGATAGATGAGAATACATCTTTTGTGTCAGATGATGAATTCATTAGACCAAAGGAGTTTAGGTCTTTCTTGTATCATTTCAAAGGAAAGAGGCTAAGAGAAGAAATGCCAGATGTGACCCCAGAAAATGAGGCAGAGATGCTTAGAAAATTGAAGGCTAATATCAATTCAGAGTTAGAAGGCATGACTCCTCAAAGGGGAAGGCAACTTCTTATAGAGGTAGGAATAATTCTTTTCCCAAGATGGGACCTTAGTGCATCCTTTATTGTTGATAGCCTATTGCATTCATATAAGAAAGACTTCAAGTTAGACATTCAGGGTGTGAATGACATTTTCATTGGATCAAGATATGATCCAGATGATGAGGCTATGCATTTGTGGGCCCTCTATCCTCCAAATAAGAGGCCTAAGATTATAGATCTAGACAAGGCCTTCGGTCACATGATGAAGTTAGAAGTTGGTGAAGTGGATCGCATGGTCACAACGGATATGGTAATTGACATTTCCAAATTAAATAAGGAACGAATGAAGATGTTGGTAAGAGAGACAAGGAAATACAGGTCACTGCATGAGGAACTCTTGAGAAGTAGAGGCAAACATGTACCCCAAATAGTAGATGAATTAAAACTAAAAAATAAATGCAAGGAATTGCATAAATAGAACAAGAAGTTGAAGGAGAGAATGCAAAACATAAGGGCAGACACAACATGTGTCTTACTGTCAAAGAGGTTTGAAAAACTAAATGGAGTTCTTGAAGACTTTTGGACAGTTTACCACAAGAATATACACAATAGTTTATCACATAAGAGACTTTCTAACAAATTACATATGCTCCTGGAGGATAAGAAAGCTAGTCAGACAGACAGTGCAGTTATTGAAAAAATTCAGAGGCTGGTGAAAAAACATGAGAAGTTTGATGCAGCCTTGAAGGTTGAAAATGATGATTGTTAGGAAATTGTGCAACATGGTATTCCAAAGGTGATGGATGAAGTGGGGTAGATTAAGGACAAGAATGTATGGATTGCAGAATGTTAGTCATTACTTAATTCTTCCCTGGGTATTGCACAGGATGACACCTTGGACATGCAAGAGACATTGGACCAGTTGGAAAATTTTGTGACAATAGAGATGACAATGCGAGATATCATTTCAACTCCAACACTTACAAGGATGAGGCCTACCTTCGGCATATTCAGAAATGTGGCTTGATCCTGGATAGCTAAAGTTAGCTTGTGTCAATTGTATTGTGTTTTGTAATATTGTTAGTTGTTGTGGCAGTTAGGGAGTTATTAGTTAAGTTTTTGTTAGTTTTTAGTTTGTACTAGTGAAAGGTTATGTCCTTTCATTTATGTCTTTTGAGTCACATGTGTATAGAGAGTCATTTTTGTTTAAGGGAGGGATTAGAATTTTAAAAAGGCGGCTATCTTTCAGAATGTTTTGTTGGGACTAGTAGTGTTATGTAAAGAAAGTCTATAAAAATAAAAAGTCATTTTGTGCAAGCAAGAATATCATGAAGTACTTGTGAGTCTGTAGCTTTTGTATACCTTTTCATTCCAAAATTAATTTATAAGATTTTTTTTCTTTATCTTTAGATCATTTTATGTTACATGGTGTTGATGAATTAAGCTCTTTGGATAAATCTAGTTAAGATTTGTTGTAGTGTGTCATCACATGCTGTTGTGTAGGAAACATAATTGTTTTTGTTATTATTCCAACAAATAATGAAATCATTTAAGTGATAGTCTTGCATATTTGTGAGTTTTTCAAACTATCTCCAAAGTTGATTTTAAATATTCGTCCACTAAAGAACATATAAATTGTCAGATAAGGCACTGGTCTATTGTTAGTATTGTAGAAACTTGGATTAGAAAGAGATACCATTCAAAGCCCTAAGTCAAATAGGGTTGAAGAAGAGAAGGGAAGAGGTGAAGCAAGTAGACTAACAACCCCTAGGTATAGTCCCCCTCACATGAGAAACTTGGAACAACCATTTAGGGTCTATAATAATCCATTGTCTGATGTTTTGGATAATAATTATGAAAAAGGGGATAAATGGAAAAATACACCCTACCATGAAAATAAAAACCAGTATAATTATAGACAATGCAATAATCATAATGATGAAAGAAGAACTAATAATGGGGAAATTACTAGTAACTAGAATAGTAGAGATAGGACCAACAACATAAATAATAATAGAGGTAATTATGGAAATAATGGAAATTATGGCAACAATGGTAATGGAAACAATCGAAATGGAAATAACAATAATGGTGGAGGCAACAATGGAAATAACAATAATGGTGGAGGCAACAATGGAAACAACGATAATAATGAAGGAAATGGAAACAATCACATTAACAACTATGGTTGCAGACCACCTATGACCATTGAAAGGTATAAACAGTTGGATTTCAGTGGGATAGTTGGATATCTAAATCAGATTTCAAATGATTTGAGGTCAGCTATCCCTAAATTTACAGGAAATGGAACTGATTCTATAGAGAAACATGTAATAAATGTAAAAAATACCATTGAAGAGTTTGAATTCCATTATGAAGATGTTTTTATGAAGCTGTTTGTTCAATCTCTAACAGAGGATGCAAGAGAATGGTATAGGAATCTTCCCGACAGATGCATTAGTAGTTGGCAGGACTTTATGACACAATTCTTGGAAGAATTTGGAGACCATAATGATACTTCATTTGCATCTCATGAGTTGAAAAGAATAAAGAAGAATCAAAATGAATCAGTCTCTGAATTTAATAAGAGGTTTAATAAAGTGCTTAATAGAATACCAAGAGATATTAGACCTATTGATTCATTTTTTATTGATTTTTATTTGAGTGCTTTTGACAGCAAGACTCACTATGAGATCATATCTCACAAACCTACCACCTTGCAGCAAGCATTTAAGAAACCACTACCATTGAAAATAATAGAAAAGCTGCTGGGAGAATTTGCAAGAGAGATGATCCAAAATTATATAATCCCAGAGCAACAAAAAAGGATGAGTTTAGCCAAATCATGGACATGTTGAAAGATATGAAGGGTAAGAAAAATCACAATGAGAAGCCACCCCCATATAGAGGCAATAAGCCAATGAATTACAATAGACCAAGATTGCACGACATGCCATATAACACAAACTGGAAGGATGGTAAGCCGGTGAATGCAAATATAAGCAAAGAAACTCCTGATCCATTGAAAAAGGTAAACAATTTTGTGGAAGAATATCCATGGTGTAAGTCTACAATTTACCTCATGTTGCAGAACAATGTATGATTGCTCAAGGTTTTTTAGAAGAGAAGGATCATGAGAATGAGTATGAGCCCACAATGAATGTACTTTCATCTGATCCATTTTGGGGTAGGGATGAGGATTCATCTGAGGATGAGAAATTATCAGATGTATAATGGAGAAGAGAGAGCCAACAACATATTGTACAACATTTTTTTACTAATGATGATGCAGATACCCTAGGCCTAAGGAGATTGTTCCATGATGGAGAGTCAGTGCATTCCTTGAGAAACTTAACAGATGAAGAAAAGAAAGCCTATACTGTGGCAGCAGTAGCATAGGCAAAAAGCAATTATTAGCTAAGGAATAGAATAGTGAACCCAGAGCAAGGTAAGCCATCCAGGATATTTGCAAAGGTTCCTAAAGCTAGTAGAAACGAAGACACCATCGCTAACAAGGAAAAGGAAAGTGCAACAGAAAAGGTCAAACAATAAGAACTTCCTAAATTAACAAAGGCAAATGAAAGGAAACATATTAGTAAGCATCTTTCAAATACAGGAGAAAATATATGTGCCCTTGCTTCAAGTAATGAAATTTCTTGATTACAAACATGAAACAATCAAGATTTTCTCTAACGTTGGTGAATTTAATAAAGAGGGTCATAAGCCAAAGGCTGAAGATCCACCTATTGTCTATTTGGGAACTTCTATCACTAAGAATCTTACCCAGGTTGATCCTTTTTATCTGACTTTGTTGATTAACAATAAAATGGTTAAGAATTGTATGATAGATTCAGGTGCAGCCGTGAACATAATGCCAAAAGATGTCATGAAGGAACTTTGGATGCATGTAGACACTCCCTATGGGAAATGTTATGCTATGGATAATAGGTCAGTCCCAGTTGTTGGAATTATGAAGAATGTTGAGTTTTGATTTCTAGCAATGCTCGGATGCATCATATAAAATGGACATCACAGTTGTTCAAGTTCCACCAAATTATGGGATGTTACTATCAAGGCAATCATCAAATTTGGTGAGGGGCCGACATGTCCAACTAGATCTTTCATATGCGACCATCCTAGTAAAAGGGGCCAATGTAAGGATTGATAGAGAGACGAGATCTTTCTACCTGATAGAGGAAGTTGATCCAAATGAGACAACATGTTTTCTCCAATCAAATATAGATAACTTTCAGGTAAGTATTTCTAAACCCATTCAATTCAAAACTAATAAGCTTGAAAATACTATTGAAGCACGTGAGGATAAAATTTGGAAAATGTACTTTGATGGTGCTTGCTGTAAAGAAGGAAATGGAGCTGGTGTGGTTTTTATTTCTCCTAGTAAGAAATTATTCAAATATTCTTTCTTGT
Organism: Cryptomeria japonica; assembly: GCF_030272615.1. Classification (NCBI taxonomy): domain Eukaryota; kingdom Viridiplantae; phylum Streptophyta; class Pinopsida; order Cupressales; family Cupressaceae; genus Cryptomeria; species Cryptomeria japonica. The sequence goes on along the minus strand of NC_081411.1, from coordinate 465,438,225 downwards.
TAGCCTTTGAATGTACAAACAATGTTGTTGAGTATGAAGCACTCTTGTTAGGTCTTAGAATAGAAAATGAACATGGTATCAAACTACTAATAGTTTATGGTGATTCAAATTTATTTGTATCTCAAGTAAGAGAAAAGTTGGCTAGTAAAAATGCAAGGCTTTGAAACTAGAAAAATGAGGTGTGGGACTCTATTGAATTATTTGATGCATTTTCTAAAACATGGATTGAAAGATCTAACAATATTTTAGCTGATTTTATGGATAACTTAGTAGTTAAACATAATGATATCCCTTTTGATGACATTACCCAAGTTGAGATAAAAACTAGACCTGCAGTACCAGATAACATAAAGAATTGGCAAATATTTGATGATGCCAGGGATCTTTTGAAGTTCTTATTTTGTGAAGATCAGTATGAGGGCCAACACTTGGATTGGAATGCTTATTTGGAAGAGGAGAATGGTAAAGAGTCTTTATTTGGAAAAGACAATCTTCAACTTAAAACAAACAAATTCCAAAAGGGTTGGTGGAACTAGAGAGGATGTTTGACAATAAGGATATGGCAAATTTCAAACACTAGAAGTTGTGAAGAAGTGGAGAAAATAAACTTGGGAAGTGAAAACAATCCTAGATAATTTTACATTGGGAAGAATCTTACACCAAAAATTAGAACTGCATTGATCAATCTATTAAGAAAATACAAACATGTTTTTGCTTGGTCATATGATGACCTTAAGGCATAAAAAGAGGATTTGTTCCAACATGAAATCCCACTGAAGCTAGATGCAAAACCATTTAGGTAGAAGAAAAGACCTATAAATCACACATTGGCTCCTAAAATGAAGGAGGAGTTGATGAAGATGATGAATGCAGGGATTATAGAGCCTATAAGGCATTCCACATGGGTGTCAAACTTGGTGCCTATTAGAAAGAAGAACGGTGATATCAAATTATGTGTAGACTTTAGAAACTTAAATATACCATCTTTAAAAGATAATTATGCCTTGCCTAACATGGAAGCTTTGCTACAGAAGGTGATAGGAAATGAGCTACTCTCTATGATGGATGGGTTCTCTAGTTACAATCAAGTAAAGGTCAAGGAATCAGAAAAATACAAAACAACTTTCACTACACCATGGGGCACATATGTGTATGCCAAGATAACATTTGGACTTACCAATGTTGGAGCTAATTTTTAAAGGGCCATGGATGTATCCTTTGAAGGCCTCATTGATTTCATTCTAGTTGTATACTAGGATTATTTGACAGCATACTCCAAGGAAGTAGAGAACCATTGTAATGATCTAGAAAATATTTTTATCAAAGCACTAGAATATGGTATTTCTCTAAATCCAAAAAAGTGTCACTTTGGAGTCACTGAAGGTAAATTGTTGGGTCATATTGTATCTAAAGATGGATTAAGGATTGACCCGAAGAGAATTGTACCCATTGATAAAATTCAGATTCCTAAAACAGTCAAAGCCATTCAACCATTCTTTGGACAAATTAATTTTGTGAGAATATTTGTGTCAAATTTTTCTAAGATTATAAAACCTATTGCAAAGATGTTGAAAATGGGGTCAGAGATAAAATAGACTAATGAAGTGATTGAGTTTTTTATGAACATTAAAAGGGCCATCAAGGAAGCACCTATACTTAAATCTCCTGATTTCTCTAAACCTTTTCAAGTATTTTCTTTTGCTTCATTTCATACTATTGTTGCAATTATGTTACAAAAGAATGATGAAGGTCATGAACAAACAGTGGCATTTTTTAGAAAAACACTACAAGCTTCTGAGTTAAATTATGATATAAATGACAAACAAGCATATGCCCTAGTAAAAGCTGTAAAATATTTTAGACTGTACTTAGTGGGAGCTAATGTCATTGCCTATGTTCCTAATGCAGCAGTCAAGGATATTTTCAGGCAAACTGAAACTACTGGGAGAACATGTAGATGGATTAATCAAATTCAAGAGTTCAACATTAAAATCCAGATTACTAAATTGGTAAGAGGTAAAGGATTGGATAAACTAATGACAAAATCAAATTTGGAAGCAACACAGATAAATCAGATAGAGTTAGAGGAGGCTCAAATAACCATTGAGATGTGTCCTTGGTACAAGAATATTGTCTATTATCTAAAACACATGAAATGTCCAGAGGATTTAAATGATAGTTAGAAAATAACACTTAAGCTTCAAGCATCTAGGTATGTATTGCTAAAAGGTGATCTATAATGGAAAAACAGTGATGGTATCCTCCTATTTTGTTTGGATGTTTATCAAGCACAATCTATTTTAAAGGAATCGCATGAAGGTGTATGTGGGGGACATTTTTTAGCAAAAACTATTGCCCATAAAATACTTAATGTCAGTTACTGTTGGCCAAAAGTCTCTAAGGATTGTCATACTTATATTAGAAAATGTGAGGCTTGCCAAAAATTTACAGGAAAACTTAAATATAATGGAGCTCTTCCACTTAGACCCATACAGACTGAAGAACCTTTTCAAATGTGGAGTATTGATTTCATAGGTGAAATTGTAAATAAGTCCAGTGGAGGGTACAAATGGATTTTGGTAGCCACTGATTACTTTACCAAATGGGTAGAGGCAATTCCTACAAGGCGGGCTACAAGGTAGTGACAAAGTTTCTTTCGAAAAATATCTCGACAAAATTTGGGGTACCCCACAAGATTGTTGTAGTTAATGGGATGTGTTTTAGATATAAATAATTTTCTCATTTCTTAAAAATATATGGAATCACTTTGTCATTTTCATCACCTTATCATCCACAAAGGAATGGACAAGCAAAATCTAGTAACAAAAACTTGTTGAAGATCATTAAAAGGATGTTAGTTGACAATAAAAGGGCATGGGACTCAAATTTGAATCTGGAAGTGTGGGCAGATAGGATAACAATCAAGAAGTCCACAGGGTTTTCTCCTTATTAGCTTGTTTATGGAAAAGAAGCAAGGTTGCCTTTGAACAACTTGCTCCCAGTGTATAGATTTCTTTTAGAGGAATATTTAGAAGAAGTTGATTTCATGGTAGACAGGATGGTCCAGTTGGTTGAATCTAATGAATACAAAAGAGAGGCTCTGGAACAAAATATACAGAGGCAAAAAATGGTGAAGGCATTACATGACAAGAAAGCCTGTGACAGAACTTTCAAAGAAAGAGAGTGGGTGTTCAAGTGGAATGAAAAAGACCAGGACAAGGGCAAGCATGGAAATTTTGAAGCACTTTGGCTAGGACCATTCATCATCTTGGAAAAGGGAGGAGAAAATTCAAATTTCTTGTAGAACACTGATGGTGAAATTCAAGAGTTTTCAATACATGCTCAGTATCTCAAGCATTTTTTCTCTTAGGGAGCAGGGAGTATTCTTGTACTATAGTAGTTTAGTTTTCCTTTATTTTTTGTTTCTGTTTATTTATGGTCTGCTTTCTAGAGATAGCTAAGATCTTGCTATGTCCTTAAAAGGGACATACATCCCCAGAAAGAGCCACTGTTAGCACATATTTTTGCAAAAATATTTTGTGTTATCTATTGATGTTTTTATGTATATTTTCATCATAAGAGCATTTACTATTGGATTGCATGTGCAGGAGATATGTTGTTGTATTAGAGAAATCCAATTGTAACCTAAATCTACATGAACAAGTATCACTTGGGTATATCAAGGGATGGCATTAAGAATGGTGACATTTTGATAACCTTCATCATGACAGTTTTGCATTGCAAGAGAAAATTTTAGGATTCATCACAGAAGCATGGTCATGAGTGCATTCAGAGATGTTTATAGTGCCTTAGAAGTCCATTAGCATGGTTGTGGAAATTTACATTTGTGAAAGAAAGCCTTCTCTTCATAAAATTTAAAATCATGTTTATCGGCGTAAGTCACCTCGATAAGACTGCCTAAGGAGAGAAAGGTACATGTCAATCAGAAAAACTTGCATGGATGACTCTGATGGCATTTTTCTCAGGGTGCGATCAGAAAAAAGAAGTTTGGTGAGTTATTAATCCATCAGGAAGAGCTACACCGATAGCATAACAAGAAGGCAAAGTCATTGACATAACATTCACTATCGGAGGCACGTAGAAAAGGTTACTCTGATACCCAATGAGGTTATCGATAGAACTTACATCCATATCAGATGGAGTGGAATACTTGTTGGCAATAAGGTCATTGAAAAGTATCATCTTACACTACCTCGATACCCGATGGACTAGGTGCCGAAGGCAGTTTCATCAGCTTGACCTAGTCCGATGAGGCAATACCAAAAGGAGGAGAATACTAAGTCATCAGGGTAACCTAAACTATCAGGGAGGGGTGTTTTAGGTTATGTTGATACCCAATGAGGAAGACAAGCTAGACACAAAGAAGGAAACTTGATCAGGATAAGCTACACTAATCGAAGTCGAAGTCATCGAGGTATCATCGGCTCATCGGGAGGAAAACATTTTTGTTACACCGATACCCAATGAGAAAGCAGAGATGGGTGCGAGCAAGGAGATCTTATCAGGGAAATGTATGCTAATAAAATGAAGAAGTAAAAGGATATACAAGTGTGAAATTGATGACATTGGGTCATCGGAGAAACATAAAGTGAGTTGTTTTGATACCCGATAAGATAACCCGATGTAACAAGTGGGATGCGGTCCACGAAGGAACACTCATGGGATAACTTCTAACCATCAGAGAAACATATTTGGAGATATATCTATACCCAATGGGCAGAATGCCATGGAGGAATAGAAGGAGGGTACATCGGAATGACCTACGTCGATGTGACATAAAGGTGAAAGTAAAACCTAGCTAGAAGGCGGAGTCACCGGGGAAGTTATAACCACCAGAATGAGGGAAAATGAGTTATGTCGATGCCCGGTGGAGTGATCAGGGAGACCTATACCAATCAAAAGGATGGGTGGTGCCAAGTGATTGAATCATTGGGAGGAGTTACGCCAACTAGCCGTTACAAAATCTAATTTTAACGAATCCACCCGCCATTATTAAATATAGGCAACGGATAGGTGTCTACTTGCATGAGGCAAATCATAGCATCATTTCCATTGAGTAAATTCTCCTGATGTATTAAATCTATATATGGAAGTTGGTATAAGGAATTCACATAATAGATTGAAGCGAACAGAGAGATTGAAGCAAAACAAAATTGCAAAAAATTGAATTTCAGAAAGGCTGAAGGATTCAAATATGGAGGGTTCTAGTTCTAAAGGAAAGAGGAAGGTCATTGAGGTTTCTAAGAGTGCCTCAAAGAATTCTAAAGGTGGAGAAAGTGCACAGAAGCAGAAGTTAAATCAAGACATGATTGACCAAATGAGCTCACCAAGAGCCAAATCCCGAAGATCTAAAGCTAACTTGCCTATCCATGACTAGTTAGAAGATGATTTTAAGGAGATTGGTGATGTTTGGACTAAAGATAGAGGCCACTAATTGTTCTTATATCATTACTCATGAAGGAGCAAGTTGACTCCAATCTCAAACCCATGGACAACTGGATTGGGTAAACTAGTGGTCCCTAATGTCTTTGTAAATATTCAATTGATGAAAACATTGGCTAGGGCTTATAATTACATGAAAAGATGTATCCAATTACCAAATGGCGATGCATTCATACATCTTTCAGTAGCTACCATTTATGAGACTTTTGGTCTAGGTTTCAAATCAGATGTGCCTATATCTTTTGCGAAACTAGAAGAAGAATATACGAAGATGGAAACTGTATATAATGGGTGGAGTTTGGCCATACATAAGGCTAAGAAAGCGAAGTTGACAGATGAAGATGGGCCCCTATTCGAAATCAATATTTTCAAGAAGTATCTGCAGTATACATATGTGGTCGGTCAAGTGGGAGGAGTTGAGGCTCCACATGTGGCTCGAGTTGGACCTTTGGTACTTGTTGCATATACGCAAACGCATGAGCCAAGACAATTTGATTATGCTGCCTACAATGTCAAAATGATGCATGAAGGTTTCTTAAGTCTTTAGAATTACCCCGACAAATCTTTTAAGTTTTATTCATTATTGATGCATATTATCTTTTCTTATGGATGACCCAGGGGCTTGTGGCCTAAAGAATTCAAGTTAAACATTCATGGTAAAGATGGGCAAGAGAAGCTAGTGTAGTTGTGGGTATCATTGTGGGATTCTCAGTTCATGAGATCTCATTATATCAAATTTGAGGAGTTTTTTGTTCAATTATTATGCAGAGCTTTTGGGCTTCCTTTTGATGGATCATTTTTTGAAGAAATTAAAAGATTCCTTAGACCCCATGATCATGGAGATACAAGGGTGAGTCATAATTGGGGTGATTGGTATGTATGTCAAGACTTCACATATGTCAGGGTTCTTGTATTCGAAGGTTCTCCTTATGTGCTACATAAGTTTGTGCCAAACTGAATTGCTTACCTAGAGATTGTGAGACAAATGAGTGTCTCTAATGTATATCATTCTGGGGGTGCCCACAAGCAAGTCTTTTTACCTAGGACTCTTCATTTTGGTGATTTCACCATTGTATTAACAAAATAATATGAAGTTATTGATAAGAAGTTAATAGAAGATTATAATCTCTATGAGCACGCCAGCAGAAAAAATTATGACCCAGAGGGCTATATACACCAAATCAGAAAAAAGCAGAATCTCGATGATTATTTTCATGAGCATGTTGAAGCCTTGGATATCTTCAGAAATAAGGAGCATGAAGAATCCATGTGATTTTTTTAGGATTTGTAGTGTCGTAAATTGTACGCACTTGCTAGGGTGGTACAATTTCACACCTAGTTTAGCACCCGCCTTGGCGCATTTTGCATTTTGCATTGCATTTCCCCTTTAGCACTTAATTAATTAAATTAATTAGGTCTAGGGTTCTATTTTATCATCTCCCATATCATAAAGTTGGGCCCTTTTCATTAAAGTGTGCCCCTTTCATTTTATTCTTCCAATACATCATTTAATCAAAAACCCTAATTAGGTCCTATTTTGAACTTGGGGGCTTGATTTCGGGGGTCAAAACATCTCAAAATCACCTGTAACTTTGGGATTCTCTCTAAAATCATCATATCTGATGGCCCTGAAAATTTGGTGAAAAGTTGTCGGGACCATGGCGCCCGTGCAACATGGTCCCGGACATTTTTCCTGAAATTTTGGGAGCATGATCCAATCATAAAATAAAGCTTAACCCCAAGAAATTGGCGGGATATTCAATCTCTAGGTCAGCCAAAATACGAATTTACGACCTAGGGTTTCATACATAAGAGCTCTCTTTCTTCATTTGGAAGGATCGGATTTTTTGTTTGGAGGAACTTCATATGCAGCGAAAGAGCAGATCTTTGAGGACTTCAACATCTTACAACATCTTTCTATCAAGCATCTATCAAATTCATTCATTCACTTAGGGCTTGGAAGACATTGAAGAACAATAGGAGATTACCGACTGAAGATTGGCTTGTACTCCTCCCTTGAGGGTTGGGTATGATCTTGTATTGTTTTCATGTCTTTGCATAAGCTTTGATACATCATTTATTCATGCTTTAGATCACATTGCATCTTGATTTAGAGCATTTACATTATCATTTACAAGCAATTAGGGTTTACTTTCTAGGTTGCTCTAGTTTGCTTTCTTGCATTTTGGACCTTGCACACACACTAGGTCGGCACACACAATACATTTTACAAAACAACTTGGCTATTCGTGGAGGTGGAAATCACCGAAGCGGGGGTTTGACTAAGGCAAAACCCTATATAGGCGCCCAAACACTTTTTCAGATATAAGTGCAGGTTTCGGGACTCGGACGACGCCGCAGGTTGTAGATCCGGGAGAAGCAGACTGAGACCGACCTTCCCACCAAATCTCAGAGAAAAAGACCAGGACAGGGGCGTGGGGCGCCCTGGTCCTGCCAGGACAGGGGCGCTGGGCACCCTGGTCCCTACTGTGCGCCCTGGTCCCTGGGACAAGGGTGCTAGGCGCCCTGGTCCGACAGCATTTTCAGCATTTTTGACAGCTTTTTCCAAAGTGCAAAAACAGCAGTTTCTGGAGCAGTTTCAGGGGCAGAATCAGGACAGTGGCGCCCGCGCCCCTGTCCCGAACATTTTCAGTCAGATTTTAACTCCGGGTATGCATTTGCATTCTTATTTCATCCTTGTATTTACAGCTTTCCATTGTTTAAGTTCAATTCTGCAATCTTGTTATTAGTTCATACTTGCACTTTGGGGTTAGGGATTGAACTTGCATCATTTGGTCTTCCAATTTCAACAAAGGAATAGAAATCCTAATAGATATCCCGTGGCTCTCTCTTTCACAAAAAGAAGTAGCCAATTGTCCGATATCTCTAGGCTCTTTCGTATTCCGTAATGTGTGTCAAAAGGTAGGATTAGGGCATGTTAACCTAGTCTCGCTTTTTCCCCTACACAGGATTTAAATAAAAAATTGGAAGAAAAAAGACAGAGACTACAAGAGATGGATGAAGAAGAAGAAGCTGAAAGTGAATCAGGTGAGAATGAGGTTATTTCAAGATTTAAAATGCTTGATAAGGAAGAGAAACCTAAAGCACAAGACCAAATCATTGCAAGGATGAATGATGATCTGGATGTTAGGCTAGATGAGCATACATCTTTTGTGTCAGATGATGAATTCATTAAATCAAAGGAGTTTAAGTCTTTCTTGCATCATTTCAAAGGAAAGAGGCTAAGAGAAGAAATGCCAGATGTGACCCCTAAAAATGAGGCAGAGATGCTTAGAAAACTGAAGGCTGATATCATTTCATAGTTACAAGGCATGACTCCTCAAAAGGGAAGGCAACCTCTTAAAGAAGTAGGAATAATTCTTTTCCCAGGCTGGGACCTTAGTGCATCCTTTATTTTTGATAGCCTATTGCATTTAAATAAGAAAGACTTCAAGTTAGACATTAAGGGCTTGAATGAAATTTTCATTGGATCAAGATATGATCCAAATGATGAGGCTATGTGTTTGTGGGCCCTCTATCCTCCAAATAAGAGGTCTAAGATTATAAACATGGACAAGGCATTCAGTCACATGATGAAGTTAAAGGTTGGTGAAGTGGATCCCATGGTCACAACGGATATGGGAATTGACATTTCCAAATTAAATAAGGCACAGATGAAGATGTTGGTAAGAGAGATGGGGAAATACAAGTCATTGTATGAGGAAATATTGAGAAGTAGAGGCCAACCTGTACCCCAAATAGCAGATGAATAAAAACAAAATTAAGTGTGAGGAATTGCATAAAGAGAACAAGAAGTTGAAGGAGATAATGCAAAACATAAGGGCAGACACAACATGTGTTTTACTGTTAAAGAGGTTTGAAAATCTAAATGGAGTTCTTGAAGACTTCTCGATAGTTTACCAAAAGAATATGGACAATATTTTATCACATAAGAGACTTTCTGACCGATTACATATGCTCCTGGAGGATAAGAAGGTTGGTCAGACATACAGTGCAGTTATTGAAAAAATTCAGAGGCTGATGAAAAAACATGAGAAGTTCGATGCAGCCTTGAAGGTTGAATATGATGATTGTCAGGAAATTGTGTAGCATGGTATTCTAAAGGTGATGGATGAAGCAAGGTAGATTAAGGATAAGAATGTATGGATTACAGAATGTCAGTCATTACTTAATGCTTCCTTGGGTATTACACAGGATGACACCTTGGACATGGCAGAGATAGTGGACTAGTTGGAAAATTTTGTGACAATAGAGATGGCAGTGCAGGATATCATCTTCAACTCCAGCACTTACACGGATGAGGCCTACCTTCGGCATATTCAAAAATGTGGCTTGATCCTGGATAGCTAAAGTTAGCTTGTGTCAATTGTATTATGTCTTGTAATATTGTTAGTTGTTGTGGTAGTTAGGGAGTTATTAGTTAAGTTTTTGTTAGTTTTTAGTTTGTACTAGTGAAAGGGTATGTCCTTTCATTTGTGTCTTTTGATTCACATATGTATAGAGAGTCATTTTTGTGTAAGGGAGAGGGGATTAGAATTTAAAAAAGGTGTCTATCTTTCATAATGGTTTGTTGGGACTAGTAGTGTTATGTAAAGCAAGTCTGTAGAAATGAAAAGTCATTTTGTGCAAGCAAGAATATCATGAAGTACTTGTGAGTCTGTAGCTTTTGTATACCTTTTCATTCCAAATTAATTTATAAGATTTGTTGTCTTTATCTTCAGATCATTTTATGTTACATGGTGTTGATGAATTAAGCTCTTTGGATAAATTTAGTTAAGATTTTCTACAGTGTGTCGTCACATGCTTATGTGTAGGAAACAAAATTGTTTTTGTTATTCTTGCAACACATAATGAAATCATTGCAGTGATAGTCTTGCATATTTGTGAGTTTTTCAAACTGTCTCCAAAGTTGATTACAACTTTTGTCCACTAAGTAACATATAAATTGTTCGATAAGGCACTGGTCTATTGTTAGTTTTTTGTGAGTAAATTTGGTGTGCATAAGGTCCTCATCAGGGAAACATACTTCTTATTCCTATCAATATTTTTCTTTCATAATTACTTAAGGTTCCAACAAAATTATTTTATAAGCATTCATTCACTATTAATTACGTTCAAGTTTTCAGATTAAAGTAAAGTTAAAAGCACATAATAAAGCACAGTTGCAGGAAACGTTTTGCCATTCTTGCAAACAACTAATTTGACAAGTTTAAATTAACTATAAAGAAGTCTCTTTGTGCTTTGGAGATTCAAGTATACCCACCTAGGTCTAGTGGACCCTAAAGTGCAGAGGAATTTGGTCTTTGACCATTCCTGTTCGTTGGACAAGGCTGATTGAGAAATCCATAAGAGATTTGGCAAAGCTCTAGGATTTCCAATTTGTGGTTTTGGGAACCAACAAGAGGCATGTGATAAATTTCTTAAGGATGATACTTTTTTGAGAAGCCCAACTTTTTTTGCTATTAGTGTGGAAGATGAAAATTGAAGAATTTAAGAAGAGAACTAACGAGAGAAAAGCTCAGAGGCTAGATAGGTGTTAACATGTGAATCAGGAAGAAGTTAAGAGTGAGATAATGTAAGAGTTCAAGAAAATTACTGAAGATGAGGTTAAGATGATTGTAAGTCGGGCTAGAGTTCTAATATTAGTAGAATGGGATATAACAAATGCAGTGACCTTTGATGCAATTAGGAAATCAAAGGGTCAGAAATTTAGTTTAGAGGAGGAAGCAAGGTTGGCATTGAAAAGATTAAATTTTGTAGATGATTATGCAACCTTGGCAATATGGCCATTAGAGGAGCCTAATATTAGTGACATAAATCCCAACTTAAGGGGAGGCCATATTGTAAAGAGAGCATCTGACACATCAAGTGTGGAGGCTACAAAGTTGAATGTTGATGTTGCTAAACTGGCTCATGAAACTTGAAAGAGAGAAGCCTTGGAAAAGGTAGAGTTAATGAGAAAATTTGATAAGCTTTTCAATGATTACAATGCAGCTCAACAAAGGTGTCTATATTTGCAAATGAGAGTGAAACTCCTTGAGCAAGGACAGATACAAGTCTCCTCTTCTACACTTACAGGGACATCAATGCCATCAACATCTAGGTCATCACCTATTATCCATGAAGAAGTAGTTCAACCTGACATCAATGTTGGTATCCCCAATATATCATTGGTCCCATATGATGATGATGAGCCTAAAGCCACTAGATCTACTAATCCAACTCAATCTCATCTCTCAAAGAAGATTATTGAATTAGAACATAAGTTGAAGGAATCAAAAGATCAATCAGCCAGGCAACAAAAGGAGAAGTTTAGCTCAGTGCTAACTCATTAAAATGAAAAGGTTGATAGTAGACTTAATAGCATTCATGCCTAGTATTCTTTATTATTTAATGCTATTAAAATTTTTGATGATGATAAAGAAGTGGCAATCCCTTTGTTCACGAAATGGTTGCAAGGGGGAAATGAGCTCAAAATAATATCTATGGCTTCCAAGTATCATGTTGAGAGGCCACATGCACTCCAACCAACATATTTGTTGGTAAAATCAATGCAGGAGGCCCAAATTTTGCCAGAAAATATAGAAAGAAAGATAAGGGAGCTTATGAGAAATTCCAGTGAGTTGAATGAAACTCTTTTGCCAGATATTGAGGATGAAGATGGGGCAATCAAGCCTCTATAATTTTGGAAGGAGGAGACAGAGAGAGTCATCAGTACCTAGGTAGATTTAATATGTGAAGGGTTGAACATGGATATGTTGGAGGATAGCATGGACAAAATAATTGCCATGAGGTCATTTTTTGAATCTTTTGAAAGAGAGGCAAATCAAGTAGCCATTAAATACACTGCATATAAAGATAAAGTTGATGAATTCATGAGTTATGAATTACCATCTAATTAAGAGTACAATGGATGGAATAGGATGTATCTAAATGATGAATAAAGGTTGTAAACAGTTTGATATAACTATTTTTGTCTTCTTGTGGTGGATATCTTTTTGAACCAGAACAACAATGATGGCGGTAAAATACATCATGATTTTTGGAGAAGCAGCCACTGATTTTGATTTTGAATGAATAAAATCAAGGATGGAATATTGTTGTAACAAACTTCAGGTATGTTTACTAATCCCTATAACAGGTGTCTCCTCTGGCCTGAAGCTTGTTAGCTCCCTTGTTTTCTATAAAATGGAATTCAGGGCTATGTGATGGGGTTCTGATTTTGGTCCCTTTAGTGTTCCGAATTTTGGTTCCAATAGAAAAGTCTAGGTGAAACAAGCAAATTGTAAAGTCATTTGTAGAGCAAATAGAAAGAGTCTCATGTCTGGTTTTCTGCAGGTTCTTGAAGGAGTTAAATATAAATTGTGTTTTGACAGACATAGCTGATTTATTCAATAAAAATATAATTCAAATCCATTTCTCTCTAGTGTATTATACTACCATATTTTGAATGAATAATATGAAGGATTTTCTCATTCATTGCACTATTGTGGTGGATGTATTTTCTGTTCACGCATTGGTCTAAGGGGTCAGTTAAATGCTTGAGTAGAATTGTAGAGTGGTAGGTGTAATACCCTAAAAATGGTCATCTAAACTATGGGCCCCTAATCTCGACAACATCACCAAGGTCCTAACCAAAGGCAATTAAATCAATCTTGAGCACATTATTAATTCTTTAATCATCAAATATCACATGGCAAATCAATTACTGAATATTAATTAAATATTTATTTAATTAATTGAATCATTTCCAAGAATGTCATTTTGATCAATTATCCTATTTTAATTTATTAAATATCCTTGCATATTTAATTAATTAATAATTTTGTCATTTAATCATGCAAAAGGAATTAATTTATTACAAAAGAGGAATTAATTACAAAGCAAGAGTTGAATTGAAAATAAACAAAAAGAAGTGAATTGAGAGAGAAATCAAACTTGAGATATTATTTCTTTTTCTAAATTTAGAACTTGAAATCAGAAAAGCAATTAAATTGAATTATTGATTATTTGGAACTCAAAGCTTTTCAGAAAAAGAAGTTCAGTTGCATTGAAAAGACTCTTTTCTTGAATAATCAGAGAATTATTTGTTTTATCACAAATGCATGGAATTAATTTAATATTATTTTCTAATGCAACTTGAACTTCTTATCTAAATGCATTTCAATTAAACTATAATTGGAATCTATCTCAAGGTTAACTGAACATGATTTCTCAATTATTTTCAATTAATCCTAAATTGAGCTTTTTTCAACATCTCTCTTGTAATTCTCTATAAATTCAACCTTCAACTCTCATTCCAATTCACCCCAGAGATTTTTGAGAACACGTTTGGAGATTATTATTACACTGATTTTTGCTTTGGAGTCATTAAATACATTGTGCTTTTTTAAGATTATTTGCATCCATTATTGCTTGCATCCATTATTGCTTGAATTCGTTATTGCTTGAATTATTCATCCATCCATTTAGCTTAATATCATGCTCATATAGATTAAATCCTTCATCTTCGTGTATTCTAGTCACTGGTATTGCTTATAAAAATTTGAGAGCAATCTTATACTCACATCTTTTAGAAGGCAATTAGTCACTTTGTTATGGTTTATTATTTATTGATTATTGATTACTAACCATACATGTAATGACTTAATTGAATTGTTGTACTTGCAGATACAGATCCTTATTCCACTTTTCACACAGACATCTCTGGCGCCCACCGTGGGGCAAAAGACTACATTTTTTTTTGCCTCCAAAACTGACATTTCATTTTTGTTATTTTTCAGATTTTCATCCGTACAGCCTCTACGTCATCTCGTACGACATTTTTCACAGGATGAATGACAAACTGTAGGTGTCGTATGAACAAGAATTTTGTATCATACAAAATGGAATTATGTATCATATGAGAAGAAATATTGTATCATACGATTTGCTAAACTTTGTCATACGACTCTGTATTTTTTTGGTTAAAAAGACAAAAAAACAAATTTCATGATTTTGGTTTTCTGTTCAAATTGATTATTCTGACGACTGACCCTGGTTGTTTATCTGTCTATCTTAGAATTTTTCATAGCCTAATCAGTTTTTGCAGAACACTTGTTGAAGAATATGCTTTTCGCACAAAGACAATATGACTACTGATTTGTTGTCTTTGCAGGTTGCCTGAGGAGAATCGACTAAACATCATGTATTCTTTCAATTCATTTTTTTTAGACACCTAAATTACTATCTGGTTAAAGAACAAATCTATATTTCGTGTTTTTAGAATATTTTGAGAGGTAGGAGAGTATGCTCTTATCTTTTTCTAGACAATCAGAAATCCAAACCCTTGAGGTTTTTTCCTTGTTTGAGATTTGTACATCTTTAGCAGGCCTACCCTCCCGAGGGGTTGAAAAACTCTTAGCCATTATGGCCGATGTGAGGGGAATGACCTAAGTGGGAATGGCTAAACACCAAGTACTCCAACCCACTATAAAATAAACATGATTTGATGAAAATCAAGTCAACGACAATGCTCAAGAATAGCTCTCCTCAGTACCTTCAAGTATATTAAACCTTAGTTTTCAAGGCTGGGAGACCTCTTAATTGAGTTTATACCTCAACGCGTTGAATGAATCCCTTAATAGTTCCAATTAAAATTAGAAGCTACCTGGTTCACCTCTAAAAGGGGGGATAATCTTTGTGCAAGAGAGATAGTAACTCTCCCAAGATACTTGTCATTTCGTGCCCCCATTAGCGTTTGGAGTCGAATAATACGACGTTGAGAATCCATTGCGTGACACTCAGTGGTCATATTCTGATTAGCTATTGGGTGTCTACTTGAGTCTACAAGAAAAGGTTTTTTTCTCTCACCAATTTCTATAGGGTTTGCATGCTATGATTGGAGTTACTATTCATACTACATGTTTTCTATGTTTTCATCCCTGAAACAAAAATCTGAAATACCAAAATTGGAGAAGACAAGAAACAACTCAGTGATTAGAGACTTTGTCTCTGTCAGAACTAGTCCATCCTAAGTTGAAACTCTGTCCGTGTCAGAACTAGTCCATCCTAAGTCGGAACTTTGTCCAAAACTAGTCTATCCTGGTCAAAAATCAGTCCATCTCAGAATTGGTTGTTTATCTGTCTAAGAATTTTTCACAGCCTAATTAGTATTTGTAGAATGCTTGTTGAAGAATATTCTTGTCGCACAAAGACAATATGACTACTGATTCATTGTCTTTGCAGGTTGCCTATGGAAAATTGACTAAACATCATGTATTCTTTCAATTCATTTTTTTTAGGCACCTAAATTGCTATCTGGTTAAAGAACAAATTTGTATTTCATGTTTTTAGAAGATTCTGAGAGGTAGGAGAGTATGCTCTTGTCTTTTTCTAGACAACCAGAATTCTAGACCCTTGAGGTTTTTTCCTTGTTCAAGATTTGTACATCTTTAATAGGCCTGCCCTCCTGAGGGCTTGAAAAACTCTTAAAGCCATTACAGCCGGTGCGAGGGGAATGACCTAAGTGGGAAAGGATAAACACCAAGTACTCCAACCCACTATAAAATAAACATGATTTGATGAAAATCAAGTCAACGACAGTAGCTCTCCTCAGTACCTTCGGGTATATTAAACCTTGGTTTTCAAGGCTGGGAGACCTCTTAATTGAGTTTAAACCTCGACACACCGAACTGATCCCTTACTAGTTCCAATTAAAATTAGAAGCTACCCGGTTCACCTCCGAAAGGGGGGATAATATTTATGCAAGAGAGATAGTAACTCTCCCAAGATACTTGTCATTTTGTGCCCCCATTAGCATTTGGAGTCAGATAATATGGTGTTGAGAATCCATTGCGTGAGACTTAGCGACCGTATTCTAATTAGCTATTGGGTGTGTACCTGAGTCTACAAGCAAAGGTTTTCTTCTCTCACCAATTTCTGTAGGGTTTGCATGTTGTGAGTGGAGTTACTATTCATACTACGTGTTTTCAGTGTTTTCATCCCTAAAACAAAAATCTAAAATACCAAATTTGGAGAAGACAAGAAACAACTCAGTGATTAGAGACTTTGTCTGTGTCTGAACTAGTCCATCCTAAGTTGAAACTCTGTCTGTGTCAGAACTAGTCCATCCTAAGTTGAAACTCTGTCTGTGTCAAAACTAGTCCATCCTAAGTTGGAACTTTATCCAAAACTAGTCTATCTTGGTCAAAAATCAGTCCATCTCAGAATTGGTCATACTCAGTTGTCATACTCAGCTATCGAAAAACTCAAAATTGTAGTCTCTGTCCTATGAACAATCGTACAAATCTGATTATTTATTGTCCTGCACTATATCCTATGTCGTACGAGTCTGATAATCTGTCATTCAAGCTCAATCCTTTGTCGAACGAAACCCAGAAGTCTATCGTCTGAACCTAAATCATGCGTCGTACGAAACAAAACTGCATTGAATCTTTTGTCATTCTGGACATACCCATTTGTCGTATGGTACTAGGAAGCAACTCGTACGAAACAAAACTGTTGTCATCCTGGAACTATTAAATTGTCATCCGGCTCAGTAAATCCTGTCGTATGAATCTCTGGTTTTGCCAGTACAGAGTAGTCAAAACTTGCCTAAAACAATCTACAGCGAACACAATACTGGTTATCATCATCCTAAGCATAAATAGATCAAGACAGTGTACCTCTACCATTTATGTTGCACGATTTGGCCGATCATCTTTCAGCTAGTTCAATCAAGTACCTATCAAACTTAAGTCACTTAGATAACGTCTTACACAGGATAGATCATTCCTAAAACCAAACCAAATCTTAGTCACTACTCTCCAATTAACCTAGATAAACGTCTTATACAGGATAGATCTTTCTTGAATCCAGACTAAATCTCAGTTGTTTCTCTCAAACAATACATTAACCGAACAAACTAGCTCTGAAATTGATCTTGACCTCTGCATCACAAACAACTTTAGGTCACACTAATCCATAAAAATACCTATTCAAACCAGGAGTTCTCATAAGAAAGAAGCCAAAGGAAAAGGACAACCCTTCTCATATCAAGATAACCCATTTTGCATGGAGGATCCACTCATTGACATACCTTCATCATCAGGCAGACCAATTTTTGATGAACCTGAATCTCCCACTATATATGAGACGAAACACAATGACAAGAAAAAGGACAACATTAGTATTCACAAAACTGATAATAATTCCTCATCAAGTGAAGATGAAGGAGGTGCTGACCCTCTAGAAAAGGATATTCATGATTGTCAAAAGGACAAATAATTTAGAAAAATGATGAAAGCTATCCTGGCTCGAGAAAAGGAAGACTATTTCCTAAAACTAGCAAAACAAGGTGCCAAACTTCCTACTGGATATGATGTTCAAACACTCATCACTAAAAAGGAAGAGTCACCTATAATCGTAGTACATAGATGATTACAAGCCTTACAGACTGAGATCACAAAATTGAAGAATAAGGATAAGTCCCCAAAACAATATTCTCTAAAGACAATGTGCCCACTTCCGTTTGACAAAAATCTATACATGTCTCCATTTCCTTCATGAGTTGAGATCCCCAAATTTGACAAATATGATGGTACCTTAGATCCTCAAGATCATGTCAGAGAGTTTTGTGCCACCTGTATGGAGTTCATGCATGATCAAATGTATCTCATGCGCCTTTTCCTGAGGAGTTTGGGAAGACAAGCCTTGGAATGGTTCTCAAGCCTACCTAAAGGAATAAAAATGTTTGAAGAACTAATCCAACTATTTTTACAACAATACTCATACAACATTTGACATCTTGTGACTATGATCAATCTTTGCAATACTAAACAAAAAATAGGGGAGCCTTTTCTCACTTTCCTCCAACGCTGGAGAAAAATGTTCTCTAGGTATCCACGACCTATCCCAGACTCTGAGAAAATGGATATATTTGTCAATAACTTGGTCCCCGAACTAAAATATAGTATACAAATGCAAGTACACCCATCATTTAACAAAATGGTAGATAATGCCATTAGAATGGAAGATGTGCTCATAAAGAAAAGGGATATCTCACCTTGGAAAGAAACACAGCCAGGATCTAACTCTAAAGAGAAGAACAAGTATTGGAAATTTGGAAAAGACAAGAATAAGAATGTTGTTAATGACAGGGTAGTAGACACTGTTAAAGCTAACTCAAAGTCCATGATATTCAACTTGGCTAGTGGCACACAAGCGCTCAAAGCTACTGAAGCTGTAGCAGAAAATCCTCCACAGAAAATAAAAGAATGGTCCAAAGAGAAACCTTGGCTTTCTAAACCTAAGCGTGATTTCACTCCTCTTGAAGAATCATATGAATCCGCTTTCAAAACTCTGTTGGCAAACAACCTGATAACGCTACCAAATAACTCTAGACCATATGATCCATAAGTTAAACCAAGATGGTGGAGAGAAAATGAATACAGTGACTTCCATCGAAATAAAGGTCATAACATAAACAATTGCATGAATCTAAAACATGAGATTCAAGATCTCATAGACACTGGTAAAATTGTTGTTGGGAATCACCTGGCCAATGTTGATCATAAAGCATTTAAAGACCCTTTATCTGTTTACGAACAAGGTGATTCTTCAAAAACCAAAGGAGGTGCCAAAGTAAATTATACTTATACCAGCAATGACAATGTCATCAACATGCTTGAGCCTTCCTAATCAGAATATTGCAATGTGATTATAGTCCAAGATAAACCAAATGAATCAAGATATACAAGAGATCTGACCTATTCTCAGAAGAAAGTCACTCTCCAAGGAGCTAGTTCTTCCAACCCAGCTCAAGCAACATTAAACCCAACAGCCCCATCAAACAAGCAAAAAGAATCAACCTTGGATAAATTTAAAAGGCTCACTTCAACATCATCCTCTAGATATAGTGTTGTTGAACAGTTAAAAAGGACAAATGCTCAAATCTCAATTTTTGAATTACTAAAAATCTCTTCTGCTCATAAAGAGATCCTGGACAAAGCATTGCTCACCACTAATGTTCCGAAGGATTTAGACATTGATTGGTTTCAGTCTATGGTGGGTCACCTAACTTCACCTCACTACCTAACCTTCTCGGAAGAAGATGACAACTCTCTAGATCATCCACATAACCAACCATTGCATATTGAAGCCATCATCCATAAACATAGAGTCAAATGTGTTTTGATAGATGGAGGCACGAGGTTGAATATATGTACTTACAGTCTCCTTACACAACTAGGATTCTCTAAAAATGTCATTGATCTCGGCAAGAAAATAAAATAAAAAGCCTATGATGAAGAAGAAAGGACCTCTAAAGGTCTAGTATCATTACCTATCAGAGTGGGACCTGTAGAAAGAGATGTCCTTTTCCAGGTACTTGATATTCCTTTGTCATACAATATCTTACTGGGCAGGCCGTGGATTCATGAAATGAAGGCAATGCCATCAACATACCATCAATGCTTAAAATTCCCCTATAACAAAGTTGAAGTCAGTATTCCTGTTGATACAAATGTCATATGTAATGCATTGAGAAAAGGTGCAGATACTTGTGTGCCTCATAATAGAGCAGCCTCTACAAGTGAAGATCCAGAAGCACTGATGAAAGACTTCGAAAAGAGATTGAAGATTACAAATACTGGCATGGATGGCTACAAGATAGAATGGGTACTTTCATTAGTTTCTCTCCCTCAATCGCCAAAACAGTTGGGCAAGCCATCAGAGGCTATGAGAACACATACTTCAACTCCGAATACCATATATGATGGTCTCTTTGTACAGTCTTCTACCTCCCTGGTGGATGAAAAAGAAGAGGATGTTGTTCCTAACTGGCTCTTTAAGGAAGATAGTCAAAATGAGGAGGTACGACATTGTGAGATTTCCTCAAACCAATATGGTCATGGCTACAAGATGATTCAATGCATGGGATATTCAGGTACTGGTCCCCTAGGTAAACATCAAGAGGGTATTACTAAACCAATTCAGCTACAAACAAAATCCACAAATGATAAGGCTAGATTGGGGTACAATCCGAAAAAGACATCAGACCAAAAACATGTTTCTAAGTCTAAGTGGCAGAAAAGGATATTGCCTTCAACATTATAGGAAGCAGACGCTCAACAAACAAAGCAAAGTGTAGAAAAGAGAAAGAAGAATCAGTAGTCAAGAAAGAAGAGATAGTCAGTGCTCAAGCTCTGATGGTGTCAGCTACAATAATAAAAGAAGTTGAAGTCCCAGAGGATATAAGAGATGAAGTAGTAAGAATCAGAGAATTGTTTGCACCACTAAAAGTTCCAGTCACATACACTGGTAGGCAGCAAGTAGATGATTCAGAGACTGACTCAAATGAGTATGAATGGGGTCCAGATCACCTCTTAGACACATCTGCTACAGAAACTCCAGAAGAGTCTAGAGGTATCATAGATGATACTCAAGAGCTGATGCGCATAAAACTAGAGAAGGAAATACAGGAAATTAGACAAAAGAAAAAAGAAAACTATGAACAAGGACTGAAAGAAGGAAGAATACTAGAAAATTTCTTATCTATGTGCCCCTATGCTAAAACAGAACAAATCAGGTATAACACTACACAAGAAGAGTTAGAAGCTACAAAACAAGAACCAGTTATCAGTCTAGAAGAAGCTGAATGGAGTAGACAACATCAAATCATAGAAACATTAAGATCATATCAACAGGTATATCATATAGAAATGAAAAATGAGCCACAACATGAAGGAACTTGCATCATTAAAGATGTTGGTGTTGATACCATACATACACTCACTAAATTACTTGAAGAAGACTCAGAAACTTTATCCGATGACTCTGATGACTCTGACAACAGTCTTATTCAGGACAATATCTACTCAACATTAAATTTTGAATCATATGATGCAAACAATGAAAATATGTCTACTGATCTTATCACTGTCAAACCACGATATGAAGTCCAGTCTAGCATAGGGAATGACATTACAAGTATGTCTATTGGATTAGATCAACTAAATATTAACATGAACTTTAATAATCATGTTCTTACTCTTCCTGGTCTTGAGACACTTACGCAAGGTATCCTTCTGGAACTCAACTTTTTGATCCACGGATGTGATGACAATATTGTGAACACTCTCGAACCTGTCCAACATTTATCCTTACTACATCCAGAACTAATTGACTATACTTTACAGAACCAACCCATGAATATACCTACTTTTGCTAATGACTATACGTTAGCCTATTATCTCAATGTAGTTGAACCTATGGACTCTTCCACTAGTGAACAAAGTGAAAACATGACTGAAGTGGATATCAAGTACCTTAGTCGCAAAAACAAGAAAAATAAAAATAAAAGATCTGATGGCAAAAACCACATTGTGGCGGTGTCAGAATCTAAAAAAGAGAAAATAAAGGACGTACCTAAAGGTGAAAACCTCTCTGAGGCACCTGAAGGTGAGATACTTGATGTACTGCCAAGTCATTTCTAGGAAAGGTCTTCCATATTGATTGAGCCAACTCAGCCAATGAACATTGGGAGTCAAGAGACACCACACATCATTCATGTAGCTCAATCACTATCAGTAGAAGAAATGAAGGATTTCACTCATCTATTCTCAGAAAAGAAAATAAACTTTGTGTGGACATACTCTAATATGCCAGGCTTGGATCCTGATCTCATCATGCACAATCTTTCTATCACACCAAGAGTTAAACCAGTCAAACAAAAACTCCATAAGATGCACCCACATGTGGCACTGCTGGTCAAGGCTGAGCAAGAAATACTATTAAAAGATGGATTCATTAGAGCTATAGATTATGCCGAATGGATTTCAAACATAGTACCTATGTCAAAGGCAGACAAATCTATCAGAGTTTGCACTGACTTCAAAGATCTCAACAAAACTTGTCCGAAGGATGACTTTCCATTACCAAACATTGATATGATAGTTGACATGACTGCTGGGTATGAGATGTACTCACTAATGGATGGATTCTCTGGATATAATCAAATCAAAATAGCTCCTGGAGATCAAGAAAAGACAACTTTCACATGTGCATGGGGAACCTTTTGTTGGAATGTCATGCCATTTGGGCTAAAGAACGTAGGGGTGACCTATCAGAGAGCAGTTACAACTATCTTTCATGTTATGATGCATAAGAATATGGAATATTATGTTGATGACACCTTAGTGAAGACTATGAAGAGACCCACACATATTCAAGAGTTAGGTTCTATACTAGACAGACTGGAAAAGTTCAAACTCTGGTTAAATCCAAAGAAGTGTGCATTCAGAGTAACATTTGGTAAACTACTTGGCTACATCATTTCAAAGAAGGGAATTGAGGTTGATCCTGAGAAGGTCCAAGCCATAATGGAAGTGCTGCCTTCGAAGAACATCAGTCAAATGAGAAGTCTACAGGGACGTCTACAATCCATCAAACGCTTCATTTCTCAGCTAGCAGACAAAGCTCAACCTTTCACAAAAGTATTAAGGAAAGGAATAATATACAACTAGGATCAGGAATGTGAACAACACCTTCAATAGATAAAAGAGTACCTGTCTAATCCACCAATATTGATGCCACCAATTCAGGGTAAACCACTAATCTTATACATATCAACAACTGATTCATCACTGGGAACACTTCTGACACAATAGGATGACAATAAAAAGGAGCGAGCCATCTATTACATCAGAAAAACATTGGTGTCATATGAAATGAACTACACTATAATAGAAAAATCATGCTTGGCCTTAGTCTTTGCATCACAAAAACTGAGACACTACATGTTAGCACATTCAGTCAAGCTGGTGGGTAAAATTGATCCGCTCAAATATCTTCTCAATAAAGCAACACTTAAAGGAAGATTGGCAAAATGGATCATGATCCTTACAGAGTTTGACATTGAATTTGTGGAACACAAAGCCATAAAAGGATAGGTAATTTCTGATCAACTTGTTGAAGTTCCACTTGAAGACACTCAATCACTGCATATAGAGTTTCCAGATGAATCAATAATGCATCTTACTCAATAACCCTGGAAGATGTTCTTTGATGGATCTTTCACCCAAAATGGTTCCGATGTTGGAATATTGTTTATTACTCCTCAGAAGTACTCAATCCCGAAGTCTTATAAGATTCTATTCCCTTGCACAAACAACATTGCAAAATATGAAGCTTTGGTGAACGGGATCAAGCTAGCTATTGAATGGAAGGTTGTAGAATTACACATCTATGGAGATTCTCAGCTGATCATAAATCAAATAAATGATACATATTAGACTCAAGATGAGAAATTGATGCCTTATAAGAGAATGGTTGATGATCTTAAGAAGTATTTTGCTTTTGTATCATTCCAACAGATTCCTAGATCCGCAAACAGAGCAGAAAATGCTATGGCCACCTTGGTGTCTATACCTGAGTTACAAGAGTCCAATTTTTTCTTTGAACTCCTGGTGGAAGAGTTACGTTACCTGACCTATCATTCTCCTGAGACCCAAATAGTCTATGCTATTATTGGATATGACTCATCCCGATATAGCCACATCTACTCTTATCTACAAGACCAAATTATTCCTGATAATCTTACCCGTAATGAGAAAAGAAACCTAACTTGAAATGCTTCATGGTATGTTATCATTGCTAATGATTTATTTAGATGAGGTTTGGATGGTACATTGCTTAGGTGTCTAGAAACTGAAGAATCTAAACATGCATTATTGAAAGTCCATGAAGGTATTTGTGGATCTCATTCGAATGGTCTTACTTTAGCTCGGAAACTAATACAGTCTTGCTACTACTGGCCAGACATGGAGAAAGATACTATTAAATTTGCTATGACTTGTGAACACTCTCGAACCATCTATTACCCTTCACTACACATTGGCCTTTTCAACAATGGGCCTTTGATCTCATTGGTCAGATATATCCTGCTTCATCTAATAGACATAAATTCATCATAACTGCTACTGAGTATCTCACCAAGTGGGTAGAAGCAGTTCTGCTCATCAAAGCAACTGGTAAACAAGTTGCCTTGTTCATCCTAAACTATATCATCTGCAGGTATGGGATACCTTTGTCCATCGTGACTGATAATGGAGGATAGTTTAAGAATAAAGATCTGGATGAGCTCTATGAGAAATTAAAAATAAAACAACATTGATCATCAGTATATTACCCTCAAGGCAATGGACAAGCCGAGGCATCTAACAAAAACCTATTGACTATCTTGCACAAAACAGTGAACAAATCTGGGAAGGATTGGCATCTGCAACTCAATCCTGTATTATGGGCTTACAAAAAAAGTATCTGAACACCTACTGGGGCTACACCTTTCTCTTTGGTGTATGGGTCCAAAGCAATATTACCTATTGAAGTAGAAATACCATCTCTAAGAGTTTCTTTGCAAGGTCTTGTTACTGATGAAGATCATAGAATATCTAGATTGCAAGAACTCGAATTGCTAGATGAGCATCGGCAAGTGGCATTTGATCATCTCAGAGTATATTAGAAGAGAATGTCTAGAGTATATTAGAAGAAAGCTAGACAAAGAGAATTTCAGGTTGGTGACCTAGTCCTGAGAGAAAATCCTAAAAGTCAGCAATTTTGAGACAACAAACGGAAGTTTGAACCCAACTGGTTGGGTCCGTACATCGTTACTGCAGTATTCAGCTCTGGTGCCTATCAACTCTCAAACTTGGAAGGAGAAAAGCTTCGTGAACCGATTAACACCATCCACTTGAAGAAATTCTTCGCTTAGCATTCTCTGCTCCAACAACATGTATAGCTGAAAAAGTCCTGAAAAAAATTAAAAAAATAAAAAAAATCATTAAAAAAAAAAAAAGTAAAAAAAAGAAAACAAAAAAAGAAATATAACGAGAGAAAATGCCCTGGTGAAAACCTGGTAAACAGGCACCTTAGTAAAAATAAATAAAAATGAATCTCTGCCAAGTAGGTGAAAACCTGGCAAACAGACACCTCATGTACTCAAGCACTCCATCTATCAACGCAACATTGGCATTCTCGCTTTCTTGCATCTTTGGTTTCGCTTGTGCATATATTTTAGTCACTTCTGTGACATTTTGGTTCATTGGAACCCTCATGACTTGAAACTGATCAATGTCCTGGTGTTAGGGTTACTCAACTGAGCAATTTACATGTCCTAAGTAGTATCAACCAAGTCATCTAGCCATCAGTGAAACCTGGTCATCCACTCCAAGTCAGTCACCTGTCTCCTGACTACTGAAGAGTTTTATCACTAAGTAAACAAGAAAAACAGCATAACAGAAAACAATCACTAAACAGTTTGAGCTATGAATGAAAATTCTTTGTGTTTTGTCTTTTATATTGGTTTTTGATTATTATCCCTTTGAGTAACTCGAGGAAGTCTATCTTGACTAAGAGGAGCAAGGATTGGGGGCATAATATTTTCTTTGTTTTCTACTTGTAGGAATGATCCCAATGATCTGGAAACATCTAAATTAGCTGGGTGTCTATGATAAGAGCCTTCACATCAAGGTGAAATCACCTCACATACCTTGACTCCGCTTATTTGAATGCTACAGGGAGGCCCATATCATTTCTTTGTTTGTTTTGAGGAAATTTCTTTATGATGCAATTTGGGTCCCTGTGAAATCTGTCCAAGGATATGAACGAAAAAAAGGTCATTGTGGACAAGATAATAAATATTGCAAATTGAAAAAGAAAGGAACTCTAATCTGCCTGTTATGTTTGTTATGCTCGGTGATGAATCTTAAGCATTTTAAATCCAGTGACTAGGTTTAGGTTTCATTTTGCATATCATTTTGCATTTCATTCTGTATTTTGTGAATCTAGAGTGATTTTGGTGTGATAATAATGATCTCTTAATTTTATGAGAGCTGAAAGCATCATCATTTCTTACGCTAAGTGGTCTATTTTTCAACATTTTTTCGATCGAGTACTTGTGTTTTGAGATGTTAGCTGCATACATAGACATCTTACATAGATTCAAAAATTTCATATTATTCATTTGCATTCATCTTATTCAATAGAAAAATGAAAACATTACATTTCATATTACTCATTACACATTCATCTATTTGCATATGAAAAGAAACAAAAATAGACATCATAATCATTTGCATTACATACTAAAAAGAAATGCATACATATAGAATAAAGCATATAGAACGCATCTCATAAATGAATCAACACAAGTACGATGAAGTCAAATCAGATCTTGTATATATATATATATATATATATATATATATATATATATATATATATATATATATATATATATATATATATCATATAAAGTCAGAGTACAAAATAATGTCACATGACATGTACAAACTCCCATCGGAGCAAGAATCGTATAGGCTACAAAAAATGGGTGTGTCTACAAAAAATATCTGAGCTACAAAAAAGACTATCTAGCTCTCAGCCTCTTCCTGATCGGATGGTGGAGGAGGTGGAGCCTACTGACCGGGATCTTGATGAGGTGCCCAAGGTCCCTCCGACCATGCCATGTACTGCGAGTTGGGGAGAACCTGTTGCGCAACTAGAACTACTACGTTGTACGCTGCAACATAGTATGCTGCCCTACTCGTCTGGTGAAGGACCTCCTACTGCAAAGCCTCTATCTCTGCTCTCATCTTTGCTCTCATCTCTATGACCTGACGGTCGTGCTTAGCCCTAAGCTCTGCTATCTATCAATCACACTCCGCCAGCTGCATCTGAGCCACTGTCAACTATGACTGCAGCTCCGCAAGACGTGCTCTCATCGACCATCCCGCGTCAGTCCCCTACTCTCTCATAGGATCTCCACCCCCATCTCCATCTCCAACTCCACCCTACTCCTCCCTTTGCTGCTGGACCTATCTCAGAGCTACTCACTCCTCCTCAACTCTGCCCAACCTCACACCTATACTCCCAAGGGATCTGCCCTCACCCCTCTATTGACCAATTGGAACCCTATTGTTGCTAGCACCAGGATCGCCACCTACTTGCCTCTAAGCCTCGGCTCTCTATCCTCATCCCTGTCTTTGTCCCTAGCCCTGTCCCTATCCTGGTGCGGGGGCATCATCCTCAACCTCCTCTATATTAGGAGTCAACTCAACTGGATCTATCAACCTAGGGAATGGATGCTGCTAGAACCAATCCTTGTACTGGGGCAATACCCCCGCATCCACAACATCATCTAGGTAGTCCCATCTCAGTTGTTGTAGACCAGTCAGCTCCAACATACTCAAGGCATAGGATAACCTTGGTGACCATCCCTGTCTCTCCTCATCAGCATATCAGGCATATGCTATGAACTCCTGTGACACCCCCTAAGGCTTGCCATATTGCCTCATCACCCATGATACTACAAATCACTCCACTATAGTCTGCGATCTGCCAATAAGTGGGTGAGTAACAAAAAGATCCATGCATAACAACCGCCAGTCATCCCATGGCTCTAGGCCCCTGTAAGATCTCCATATCATGGCTATAAGGTCATCTAACTACCGCCACCAAAAATTAGTCTTGCCCAGATGGGGTTGTGTAACATAACCGACATACCTATATATAATCAGTTGCCCAGTCTCTCTACTGTCATCTACAATAGGCCGGCAAACAGGAAGGTTCTCTCAAGCCCAAACCTATAAGATCAACACACCAACGGCCATGCTCTTGCCCTCCCTGTACACTATCTCATGCATCTTGCGATACATGTGGGCTAATATGCATGAACCCCAGCCTAGTCTGTGAGGGGTCTTAATCAATCTCTTCAGCATCCTACCCCATCCACACTAGAATCCCTATTGTCCCCTATCCGGTATCAGAAAGCAGCCGATAAACCCTGCTATGACACAAGCTAGAGGAAAATCCTCACTATACCTGCTCATCATGATGTCCCAACTAATGGAACATGTCAAGATATCAGGATCCCTGAAGACATGCCTAACTGCCTGTAATCTGGGAAGGTGTGCTGCAGCATAATCCACCTTATCCCCAGCAAAAGGGATACGGAGGATCCTATATACATCCTTGGGAGTGATGGTCATCTCCCCAACTAGTAAATGAAATGTGT
Organism: Cryptomeria japonica; assembly: GCF_030272615.1. NCBI lineage: Eukaryota > Viridiplantae > Streptophyta > Pinopsida > Cupressales > Cupressaceae > Cryptomeria > Cryptomeria japonica. Next base: position 465,409,688 of record NC_081411.1, on the reverse strand, counting down.
TATGCTTTGAATGGAATCTCTCTACCAACGCCATGAGAATACCATGATTCACATGAATATCAAGTAATATAAGAAGGTGCGTCAAACCACACAAGTCAATGTGAGCCTACTCAACCTCTGAAAGTTGTCGAACTAAAGTCATAGTAGGTGGATAAACACATCAGAAGAGAACATGAGGTAATCAAACCTGCAAAAATCAATCAACGAAGCATCTGAAAACATTCCAAATAAGCCTACAAGAGAAGCAAAACATCACACAAATCCAACTACGCCAATTGCAAAATCAAAATTTCAAGTTTAGACATTAAAAAATGCTCACTATTTTCCAAATGACAAAACACAGAAGGGCATCAACTCGTATGAGTCGGGATTAGGCCTCGTATGACAAAAGACTCCCATATGACAAAAGATTAGACTTTGGATGATAAATTGGTGGGTCCGAAACACAAAACTAATGGCCTCAAATGAAAAAACAAAATTTAGCAGTTTATCGTACGAGACAGAATCCTGTCTCGCACAACAAAACGAGATTGGCCGACTTAAAACATGCGAAAACTTGAAATTTGAACCAAAAAATTCAAACTTGAGAACATAAAAAGGCTTAAGATTGATCACTTACCGCAAGCTCATAGTGTCAAGGTCGATCATGTTGTCTCTGGCGCTCGCATTTTCTTCACAGAAGGCTTTTTGAATTTTCAAACTTGGGAGGTTAAAATGAATTGAAAATGACACTTTTACCCCTTATATAGCCAAAACCCTAATTTTTCAACTTGCTCCGATGGACATGAAAATTGTACCCTTACCTAATTTGCCCATTTTGATTCCATTTTCGGGATCGAAATTGAAATCCGAGATCATTTCGCTAGTCAATTTCCAAATTTTGGACCACTTAGCGCTTTTCATAAAAAGCTCATTCTTTCTTCAACTTGCACTCAATTCCTCATTAATCAACGCTGAATCTCAATTCAATTTCATTCTACAAATCAACTTGTGCTCAATTTATTATCAATCAACGCCAAATTTTCAATAATTCCTTTGAATTATTATTTGTGCTCAAATAACTTATCATCGCTGAGAATTGCCTATCATCATGTACCCTCGTTATCTTTTGATTTCGCTCCCGAGGGGGCATACTCACGACCTTATGACCTCACATCTTCAATGTCGACAATTTTTTTTTTTTTAAATCTTTATCAAAATTCGAGCAAAATCTTTTCAACTAAAGACAATCAAAAAATACTTATTGCTAAGGGGCATCTCATCTTTATCACTTCATATTAAGTTGAGATCTCTCAATCATCTAAATCGAATCAATCACTAGCGGCATATCAGTTTCATCACTTCAAATCAAGCTGATATTTATCTTTTATCTGACTTAATCTCTTAACGTTAATCAGTTTCATCACTTTTCATCAAGCTGATTATTCATTTAAACTCAATCAAAAGTTTAAAGAGTATATTTAATCACACGCTAAATCTAAGCACGTGTTCAGTTTCATCGCATCGAATCAAGATGGACAGTTCATTTTTCACTCATCGTATCTTGATCAATCAAGTTCAAGACCGATTTTATCTTTGCTCGTTGTGTCTAGATCAATCAAGTTCTAGATCAGTAAGATCCACTTCTTGATCAATCAAGTTCAAGTTTGGTATCTTTTGTTTTCTATCGTTCCTAAGTTCAATCAAGTTCAGGATCAGTATCACTTTAATCAGACTTCATTCAGCTTCATCTCTTTGAATGAAGCTAAACACCTTGCTCTTCATCTGGTTCATGATCAATCAAGTTCAGAACTAGCATCTCCTAGACATCACACATTCTTTGAACCAACACGTTGCTCGCACATTAATTCAAAGAGGGGCAAATGTAATACCCTAAAAATGGTCATCTAAACCATGGGCCCCTAATCTCGACAACATCACCAAGGTCCTAACCAAAGGCAATTAAATCAATCTTGAGCACATTATTAATTCTTTAATCATCAAATATCACATGGAAAATCAATTACTCAATATTAATTAAATATTTATTTAATTAATTGAATCATTTCCAAGAATATCATTTTGATCAATTATCCTATTTTAATTTATTAAATATCCTTGCATATTTAATTAATTAATAAATTTGCCATTTAATCATGCAAAAGGAATTAATTTATTACAAAAGAGGAATTAGTTAGAAAGCAAGAGTTGAACTGAAAATAAACAAAAAGAAGTGAATTGAGAAAGAAATCAAACTTGAGATATTATTTCTTTTTCTAAATTTAGAACTTGAAATCAAAAAGGCAATTAAATTGAATTATTGATTATTCTCTAAAATTGGAACTCAAAGCTTTTCAGAAAAAGAAGTTCAGTTGCATTGAAAAGACTCTTTTCTTGAATAAATTAGAGAATTATCTATTTTTATCACAAATGCATGGAATTAATTTAATATTATTTTCTAATGCAACTTGAACTTCTTATCTAAATGCATTTCAATTAAACTATAATTGGAATCTATCTCAAGGTTAACTGAACATGATTTCTCAATTATTTTCAATTAATCCTAAATTGAGCTTTTTTCATCATCTGTCTTGTAATTCTCTATAAATTCAACCTTCAGCTCTCATTCCAATTCACCCTAGAGATTTTTGAGAACACGCTTGGAGATTATTATTACACTGATTTTTGCTCTAGAGTCATTGAATATATTGTGCTTTTTTTAGATTATTTGCATCCATTATTGCTTGCATCCATTATTGCTTGAATTTTTTATTGCTTGAATTATTCATCCATCTTGCATCCATTTAGCTTAATATCATGCTCATATAGATTAAATCATTCGTCTTGGTGTAGTCTAGTCACTAGCATTGCTTATAAAAATCTGAGAGCAATCTTACTCTCATCTTTTAGAAGGCAATTAGTTGCTTTGTTATGGTTTATTATTTATTGATTATTGATTACTAACCATACATGTAATGACTTAATTGAAGTGTTGTGCTTGTAGATATAGATCCTTATTCCAATTTTCACACATAGTAGGGATATTGCAGGGATTTTGATAAGTAGTTTGGGTTGGGGTTGCAGACATGATATATTGCAAGGCAATAATATCTTAGATCTATATGTTGTTAGATAAATTCTATCAGAATTCATTTTTATGTTGTATGAATTCATGTACCCAATGGAGTAAGGCACTGATTGTAGCTTGTAACTGTCTTTAGTGTCAATTTTTTGTTCAAAATCACCAGCAACTTGCTATAATCGATTGAATATCAGAATATATTTTATTTTCATGTATGTCGCTAAGTGCACATAATCATCTCATGCTCCAATTGAGGATCATTGAGGAATTTGCCATTCCAGAGCATTCTCTCTTTTTGTCGAGCCTTTACATGAGATTATTTGCTTTGTTTTATGCATAATTTGTGAATATGGCACAGTGATCACAAATTGGCTAAAGGATCACCCTCTCAGGTCTTATAGAGTCCAAAGTGTAGAAGGATTTGTAGATCCTTGTCGTAGTTGGTCCAATTCTAAAGGATATTGATAGTTGGAAGTGGCTTTCTATAGATATTTTGAGGAATCAACTTGGTTTCTACCTCTCACAGTGTAAACCCATTTTCGAGCACTAACACACCCAATAAGGCACTTATACTTGAAGTGGATATATTATACTTTATTATTCCTACTCCTACTTATCATTTTGAAATAAAGAAAAACTCAATGTCAATGAAACCTTGTTCTCTATGATTATGATCAGTGCCTCCTTTCAAGGCTATAGAGTCACATACATCCAATTCCTGATTATAATTCAAGTTACTTGGCATTTAGATGCATTTATATTTTATATAAACATGAAAAAATGTAATAGTATTTGGTTCTTCTTGTTAATCCAATTACTTCCTTCCAAACTATTGCAATTCAATCAAATGGAATTTAATTTTGCCTTACAAAAACCAATCGACTAAATCACACAAAACAAAGAAAGTTGCTATTGATAAATAAGAAGTATCCTTGATATTTTGAGTTAAACAAATAAGCAAGAAAATAAATCTGAGACAACCACGCAATATTTTATCTTCCACAATCAACAAATAACTGAGCACATGAAATCTTAATTTTTTTATTATATTTGGGCACTATAAGGAAGTATAAACTTGTTTTTTAGTATTTTCTCCTATTCTCCTATATTTTTTTAATATCTCTTGCCCTTTTGTCATGTAGATATTTATCTTGTTGTTGCATCTTGATATTTTTCTTTTGAGCCTCTGTTTTGATTTCATCTGATTCTACCAATTTCTCCATCCTTTCTACCATGGGTTCAGGTATATCTATATGCTCCTACAAGATGAGTTTGTAGATTGACAGTATGTTATGTGCAGGAATTCTTACATGTACCCCATACACTAATTCAAAAGGGGATTTTCCAATCTCCTTCTTTATTGTTATTTTGTCTACCCAAATAGCTAGTCTTAGCTTAGAATCCCATGCTTTCTTATTATTCTCTAGCATTCTCTTGATTGTCATTAATATACTCTTATTGCTTGATTCAACTTGTTTATTTCCTTGAGAATGATAAGGTTGAATAAAATGAAACTTCTATGCCATATGATTCACAAAACTCCTTGAAATATCATATCTAAAACACATCTTATTGTCGATGGACAGCTTGATAGGGACTCCAAAGTGTGTAATTATATTGTCCATCAAGGAATTTATAACCACCTTACTAGTAGCCTATTTAGTGGGAATAGATTCCACCCACTTAGTGAAATAATTAGTAGCTACAAGAATCCATTGGTGTCCACCCCTAGATTTATTAGTTATTTTCCCTATGAATTCAATACAAATAATTAATATCTACAAGAATCCATTGGTGTCCATCCCTAGATTTATCATATATTTCCCCTATGAATTCAATACCCCATTGATGAAACAGTGCTTCCACCTGCATAGGTCTTAAAGGTAAATATCCCTGATATTTTATCCTACCAAAAAAAAATGGCAAGACTCACATTTTCTTACATGTTGATAAGAATCTTTGAACACTGAAGACCAATAATAGTAGCCAACCCTTAATATCGTGTGGGTTGTGGTTTTGGCTAAGAAATTTCCTCCACATACTCCCTCATGAATTTCTCTTAGGATGACGCTAGCCTATCCCTCATCCAAGCATAGGAATAAGACCCCATCCTTATCCTTCTAGAATAAATCTCCTTTTACAAGGACATATTTAGAGGCTTGAAGTTTTAGGGTTCTCTTCTAATTTTCACTCATACCATCTAGGCATTCTTGTGTTATGAGAAAGTATACTATATTAGTATACCATGGAGTATGTTCTATGCTATAATCATTGCCATCCCAACCTTCCACATTACTTACTTGTGTTGCTTCATAGTTTGATTTAGCCATTAGCTTTTCCATACCTTGCCCCCTCACCAATTTTGTGTTTTGGATGTCAATGTTGAGCTCCTAGATTCTATTTATCCATTTACACCTCCTACCTATGACCTCTATTTGATAAAACACATCTTTAACTATTGCATTTGACACATAAGATACTACTTGTGCTTCTACCAAATATGATCTAAAAAATTTTACTTTCTTAACCATAGCATAGGTTTGTTTCTTAGTAATGTCATATTTCAACTTAGTTGCCTACAACTTACTAAATAATGAGATTGGTTGTTCATGTCCTTCATCATTTTTATGCAGCATGACAACTACAATGGTATGAAAGGATTCAAATAAAAAAAATTGGAAGGGTTTGTTGAAGTCTAGTGATTTTAGTACAAGGGCTTCTTTAATGACCCTTTGTATGGATGCAAATGCTTCTAATGCTTCAGATGTCCAGTCAAGCTTTGCTCCTTTCTTTGGCATTTTTTATATTGGCTTGACAGTTTCTACAAAGTTAGAAATGAAACTCCTAACAAAACTAATTTTTCCAAAGAAAGATTGGATAGCTTTTGCCGTCTTGGGGATGGGAATCTTGTCTATAGCTTCAACCCTTTCAGGATCAATCCTAACTCCTTCCTTAGATACTATATGCCCAAGCATCTTACCCTCTATAACTGCAAAGTGACATTTCTAGGATTTAATAAAATGCCATATTCTAATTCTTTATTAAATATTTTCTCCAAGTGCATATAGTGATCCTCAGCCTACTTTGAATATGCATTTAAGTCATCTTGATACACTACCATGATGATATTTATCAAATCAAAAAAAGCCACATATGTCACCCTTTGAAATGTTGCACCAATGTTAGTCAAACCAAAAGGCATTCTAACATAAACATATGTTCCCCAAGGAGTGGTGAATAGTGTTTTGTATTATTCAGATTCTTTGACCTTAGCTTGATTATACCTTGAGAATCTAATCATCATAGACAATAATTTGCACCCAAACACCATTTGCAACAAGGCCTCCATGTTTGGTAAAGGGTAATTTTCTTTCAAAGATGATATGATCAAATTTCTAAAATCTACACATAGTGTTATATCTCCATTCTTCTTTCTTACATGAACTAGATTTGACACCCAGGATGAATGCCTAATTATTTTTATCATGCCACCGTCTCTGATTTTTTCTAGTTCATCTTGCATCTTAAGGGCCAATGTAGGATTGATGGGCCTCTACTTTTGTCTAAACGGCTTAAAGTATTAGGTTTCAATGGTGTTTCATGCTGAAAAATATCTTCTCTGTAAACTTTCAAATCATCATATGACTAGGCAAAGACATGCTTATATTTTTTTAATAGATCTATTATATGTTGTTTGACCTTTGGACTGATTAATTTGCCAATATATACCTTCTTTGGAGCATTTTTTGTCCCCAAGTTCACTTCTTCTAGTTCTCCATTGTTAACTAGGGTCTTTTTATTCATCCTATCATTTCCATCAAATACCCTTTCAAAAGATACTAACCCCTTAGGTATTTTATTTATCTTCAACTACACTATCTCATTCCTAAAAAATGGCTTCCTTACCATCTACTACTTGGACTAAAGAAAAATCAATCTATTTCCTGGGACTCATACTAGTCTATACACTATAAAAATTTCAATAAATCATCATCATCATTAAAGACCTGCCAATGATACACATTATTTGGGATTGAAGGCCTTGCCCTAATTTCTACCTAAATTATTCTAGAAAGAGTTAAATCATTTTTCCTTAGAGCAATATTTTCCAAGAAATCTACCATTATGTTTTTTGATCTGTCAATCCAGTCAAAGGAGAAGGCATCTAACATTTCCACTAAATCCCATATTACATGTTTATACTACTTTAGCCTCTTATTTTTGTAAGAATATTTAGGTCTAACTTGTGACACTATTAATTTTGAATCCCCAAAAATACTTGGTAATTTTATGCCATTTTTAATAGCCAAATTTAACCTCGGCATCAATGCTTCATATTTAACTATATTATTTGTATACTCAAATGATAATAAAAAGGAATATTTAAATGTTTTACCACTTGGTGCAATAAAGACCACACCTGCCCCATTTCCCTCCTTATTTAAAGCTCCATCAAAATACATTTGCCACACACCTTCTTTATCCAACTATAATTCTTTGTCAATAGGATGATTTTTTTCAAGGTGTGGTTGTGAAGGTTTGATCCTTAAGCTTCCTAAATCAATATCACTAAAAAATTCATCTGATTAGGATCAACATTTTCAATTATATGTTCAACTCTAGGCTCCCTGTATAATTTGACATCTTTTCCATTCACCATTATTGTTGCATAGGATAGATTTAACTCATTTTCTCAAACTACAGTTTTCCATTGTCTAGAAAGGAGCATCCCAAAGTATGGAGGAGTATCAACTGCTGTAACATCAGTTTTATATGAGGCTTCAAGGTATGAAGCTAATTTGAGTTCCACATACCACACTACTCCAATAACTAGGATAGACTAGTTGTCAATAGCAAAACATTTCCCATAGGTACTATCCACCCATAGCCCTAACTCCTTCATTATTGCAAATGGCATTATATTAATTATTGGATTGAATCTATCATGCAATTCCTGACCAATTTGTTATTTATCAGCAAGGTAGTATAGAATGGATCTATTTCTGAAGGATTCTTTATCAGGGTATCTCCTAAATATACCTCAGGGGTTTTCATTACCTCTCTCATTTTTGTAATTCCTTTTGTTTTCTTGCATGCCCCCCATTTCATCCATAAGAGTTTTATATTTGTGGGATACACTTGAAATTAATTTGACAACACTATTTCTATACTCTTCAATCTTTATCATTTTTAAGAGTGGGACTAAAAATTTTATTTGTAACAAAGCTCGAGTTATATCAAATGATGGCAAACTTACATTTTGGTCAAGCTTACTTACCTCAAGCTCATTTGGCTTTCATTTTTCCACACTTTGCTGCTTCTGATGATAATTTTGTGATTTTTTTTTTATCTATTGATGTTTCTTTGCGGACATATCTTTGACACATATTTGGATGCAACTATTTTCTTTCATTCTTCTTGGTAGTTATATGATTAGGGTCGGTAACCTGTCTATCTTTTACAAACATCCCCATTGGTGTACCTTGGTCAGGGTTAACATTTCTATTCCTAAGGTTATAATTACTCCTAGCTTGGGCCACCATTGCAACTATCAAGGCCTTAATTTCTTCATATGTTCGCCTTCTTAAATATGTCTAATCCTCTTGATGTATGGCCATGCAGATTTGGTTATCAATCCTACTTTCATGTTCTTGGTCAGAGAATATTTGTTGATCCATATTCACATTGCATCTTTGTCTATCTACATCATATTCAGGTCCATCGTGTCCTGAGTATGAATAGTCCATACTTACCCCACGTAGTCCAAATGATAGCATGTTAACCATGTGATTCCCCACCTCCTACTCATAGGCTGCTTCATCTTCCACTGATCGAGCTATAACATAGAAATCATGTGCATGAGGCAAATTACAAGCTATGCACCAAGGGTTATCTTCTACCATATTTGCCCCATGCATTTTTAGTGGGTCAATAGCCTCTTTTCTATTGTTTTTTTCCCTCAATAGGATTTCCATCTTTCCAATTAGTCCAACAGGGCACATCATGCAACCTTGGCCAATGCGTGATGGTATGATGAAAGAATAAGTATCCAGTAGATTACTAAGAGGGGGGGGTGAATCAGTAAACTGAAAACTGATACAAACTTCCCAATCTCAAATTCAAACTCACAAAGTAAACTTTCACTGTCAAGATCAATACTCATAAGAATACTCAACATCAACTGGTTAACTGTTATAACAACTTAACAGTAATCATCATATCATCAGTAATACCACTATCAATCTCTCTTGCCTTTGCCCTTATACTTCTTGAATTTGTCTCTCTTTTATTCATTTTCACCATTAGGATAGTTAGCTTCTATATGACCAATCTTGTTGCATGCAAAACATTTTAAAGGTAGTTTACCTCTATATTTCCCAGTACCTCTAAGCACTCATTTTTCCAGCAATGCTTCAAGCTCCACTAAGTTGTTGTCATGCCCAAACTTTTGGGCATAAACGGAATAATTTTTTTTTAAAACTTACCCTAATAAAAACTAAATTTGCTAAATAACACAACAACAAGTCTTGTCTTAACTAAGTTTTGAACTAATCTAAAAACTAAATTGATTTGGTGAAAACTATTTTATATTTGAAAACGGGATGTTGTTTCCCCAGGGAGTTAATATTATTCCATCAATGAATAAATAATTAACTCGTTTAAACAAGGTTCAAAATTATATTGACAAGAGAAATAATTAATCTCTAAAGGCCTTTTAATTTCTAGGAAAATAATTTAATGAGTCCTAACACTTAGATTTTTAAACCTATTATGCGAAATTAACATTAATTAAAAATGTGCCTAACAAAACTCAAATTAAAGGGCCATCATGACTTACAAACCAACTATAAATCCCTAAGGACAAATCTCCAAAGGGTTTAAAATTTAAAGAATCATATTTAAATGTTTATGCATACATATGAAATATGAACGTAAATCTATTAATCTAAAATTAGGTATTATTTGTCCATATATATATATATACAATTATGCATATATATATATGCTAGATATACATTTACCTATATATATATATATATATATATATATATATGAAGGATGAAAGGGTCCTTTATTAAAACAAAAACTAACATATATGATTAAGTTAAAGGGATGGGGAAAACCCTATTCAAAATTTGAATGGGTATTTCCCCCCTTTTCTTTTCTATTTCTTTTTTTTTCTTTTAAAACAAAAATCTAAAATCTCTATGCTAACCCTAACCCGAATTGGGTTAGGGTTGCATATATACCTTGGGTGTGGCAACCCTAAACTTATCGCCCTTTTTTTTTTATCTTATTATATATTTTTTTTTGTTACCTTCGTGCTTGCCCTAAGGTCGAACTTAAGTTTTAATGCAGGGTCAAGAGGGAGGAGGCGGCAGCCTGGGTTTTATTTTTGGGCGGAGCCGAAGGGGTGGAGTTTTCACGCAGGGTGGAGGAGGCCGAGCGGACTGCGAAGGGAAGGGGAGAGGGGAGTGGGGAGGGGTGGCAGAGGCTACCCATGGGAGCTCCCTGCAGGGATAGTCATAGTCATGCCTGTGGGTCACGACCCGCAGAGGCAGCCAAGGCCGCTGCTGCGGTACGCGGCCCACAGACCTAGTTGTGCCGCCGCTACAGGCACCGCCCACAGGGGGAGCCGAAGCTTCCCTGACTATGGGTTGCGGCCCACAGAGGCGGCTACGGCTGTCGCTAGGGGTCGCTGCCCACAGTGCGGGGGCAATTTCCCTCTCCTCGCCTGCGTGCATTCCCACAAGGCCGAGGGGGGGTAAAGAACAGCTGCACTAGTATATTTTTTTTTACATTTTTTTTTTGTATTTTTTTAATAATAAAACCAACTTTTATATATATATATATATATATATATATAATCATGTATATATATACATCTGTTTTCTTTTCATTTAACATGCAGATTTCCAGAATGAAATATTTTAAGGTATAAATATAAATATATATATATATATATATATATATATATTTTCAATAACACACTTTAAGAAAACTATAAGTTTCCTTTCTGAATAATCTTTTTATATATGCAGAAATTAATAATTTCATTTACAGCATGATAATGGGTGATATATTCATTTCTAATAGGCTGAATATGTGAGCTTTATATTCTGCCTTATTATTTTATTTTTTATGTCATAAGCATTCTGTAAACTAATATTTAAAATACACACCAACAGCAAGCTCTATTTTATATATTTTTCTTTTGCAAATCTTAGATGCTAACTTTAGAAATGTATCACTAATTAGTTTCATTTTCCTGCAATTAATTAAATGATAGAAAGTAATAAACTATAACAACAACTATATTAGCCTAGGAAACATTAAAAAGAACAACTTAAAGTTAAATATATTAAAACCTATTTCACTAAATTTGTAGTTGTATTTAACATCAAAGGCCTATGTGCATGCTTTTCCCATTTTCCATAAGTTTACTTACATGAGGAAATAAATGAACTTATATTTTTCTATATGACAAGATTACAACAAATATCATTTTAGTAACTATAGGAACTTGATAAAAGTAATACACATTTCATTTTGCAAAGGTAAATTAATAGAATGAAGCATTTCTTTAAAGCATACTTAGTAAACAATGTAGATAACAAATACAAAGGGGTTTGAAAACCCTTCTAGTTTCTCCTTTCCTTTGAAAGAGAACTTTAAATAAAATACATGCATTTCTTTAATTTTGGAAAATAAATACATCATTTGGCTATCCTTTACAAAGCTACAATAATAAGTACAACTCTTTTTTTTTAAATCTTTTCTACAACTTAAGTAAAAACCAGCAACTAATTTTATTCCTTTCCTTCCCATCCCAAGCAACATGCAAATAGAACAAAGGCTTGACCATGGAGTGCTCACCTCCCAGCCTAGGCTTACTAGAAGCCACCCCCGAGCTTGGAGAACCAAGAACTAGATGGGTTACACACAAACATTCACAACAAACAAAGGGGTAAACACTCAACAACAATTTTCCTAACCAAGGCTACACTTCACCACAACTTGTGATGATTTTTCCACGAGTGGAAGTGGACCAAATACCATTGGGGAGACTGCAAGCATGGAACAACTCAAGCCACCTCATAGTAACCAAAATACAAAAAAATACATCTCCACACCCTTATGCCCCCCCAAAGGCATATAAGCCATATCTTCTCCCCTTATGACCCCCAAATGCATACACAAGGCTATGCATCAAGGGTCACAAAGAACACCCTTGAGGTCACTCTCCATAAAGGAGAGCCTCTCACCCAGGGCTATCATACTTCTTCCACCCCAAGACCATCCTACTCTCCCAAGAGTAGAAGGCCTTGGACACTCCCAATACAAGAAAGCATAAAAAGAAACAAAGGGAAGAAATTACATTTTCATCCACAAAGCAAAATACATATAACAACTTTTCCATACAAGCATTTCTCCAAACAAACATATACAACATAAACAAAAGGGAGTAAGAACCAACCTTAATCTGTCCAAAGGTTTGATAGATCTAGTTGGGGATGAGCAGCCAAAATCCACACAATCTCTTCACCAACACTTGGCCAAAAATTCTATCCTACAACTATTCTTCAAAATTTGCATGATCTCCAACAATGGAGAGTGGGTGATTAACTCACTAAGTCCCTAATCCTTGCCTAGGAAGGCCTCTCTCACTCTTCCCAACCCCTTGGGTAAAGTGAGAGTTCCCATTGGTTGGTCCTCCCAACCTCTTACATGTTGCTAAAACTAGAAAGAGAAAAGGTAAGAGAGGATGGGGAAGAGAGTCTGACACCAAAAGGGAAGGTTGTCTATCCTAGGAGGAACCTTCTAAGTTGAATTTTCACTCACCTTGGGAAAACCACTTTTTGAGGTGACTAAACAGTCACATGGGAGTAGTCACATGTTTAAAAATACCCCTAACCCATAGTTATACCCTTTGGACCTTTGGAAAATCCCTAAAACTGACCCTAGGAGTCCATTTGACCCCTTAGAAACCCAACTGAAGTTAACCTACGGGTCAAACCTGAGTTGACCACTCCCAAGACTCCCTACCCAAGGCAAATTTGGGACCACACTCATATGTTTGAAATGGCTTTGGTAGAAACAAACTCCCTCCAAGAGACAAGTCAAAATCAATGACACTAATCAGCACATGTGTCAAGTGACACAATAAAATACATTATAAAATTCACACATGGAATTTGTCTCTTGTAGGATTACACAAATTAATAAAATCAATTTAACACACATGCATCATTTACTTTCACAAATAAAATACAATACAAACGGGGTGTTGTCTCTCCAAATAGACAACCCCTGGCATTACAAATGTACACAGGTCTAGGTTTGGTTCTCCATATTATTTCCATGGTCACATGGATAATTTTTCCTGTGCATCTCAATTAACACATTAGTAATTCCAAATAACCACAAATATATTATTAAACACATGAATTCCAATAGACATCAAACACTCATACAATTGACAGTAATAAATCAATATCTCATATATCCCAATTGATTCCACATAAGCAATTATCATAATCCTCAAAATTAATCCATTCATATTATAAGCACCCTATTTCTATCATCATAATGAAGTCCTGCAAATCTAATAATGGCATACATCATCTCAAAGTAACTCTATTCTAGCATCATATAAAGTTTCATATCCATAATTGCATAAGAATGAAGCATCAATATACATCAATGTTATCCAAATCAGGGAATCATATAAGTTCTAAATCCATAATGCATAAAAATAAAGCATCCATAATAGTCTCAATATGAAAATAATAGAAATGTCAGGATGAGTAGGGGTAGGGCCTCACAGTTATCTTCATCATCAACATCTTTGTTGGATCTAGATTCATAACCATGACAAGTATCTCTACTTTTTCTCACAGATGGGTTAGAGATAGAAGTTCTGAATGCAGATTCTGATTTTTGTACACTACCATAATAGACATTTAATTCAAAAGTAGTAAGTTTGCCAATGATAGAGTCAACCAATGATAGAGTCAAGAGTTACCTTAGTTTTTTCAATGGACTTTAGCTCATGAATAGATGCAACTCGGATAGCATAGACCGGTAGCAGGGTTCTCAGTACCTTACTGATCACTATGGCATATTCCACTTTCCCTCCTCCACTCTTTATTTCACCAACTATCTCTTTTATCCTTTGACCATACTGCTGGATATTCTCACCTTCAGACATTCTCATGTCATCAAACTTTCCTCTTAGGCTCTCCTCTATAGCAATCTTAACATATTCATCACTGCTATAAATCTCTTCAAGTTTTTTTCATACTTCATATTAAGTTTCAAGACCATGAACATCTACATATTCAACATCAGATAGGGAACTGATAATAGCCTCCAATGCTTGATTATTTTCTTGTTTTTCTTTCTTTTGATCATCAATCAGAGTTCCAGCAGGTGTAACATACAGAGTTTCTACATGATCCCAATGTTAGGTCCTGGAGACAACTGAGAGGGGGGGTGAATTAGTTGTCAAATAAATTTAAACCAAAAACAACTTATCCAAACTTTATGCCGGTAGATAGTTTATCAGTTAATTGTAGTACTGGTAAAGATTAATGCATGAAACAAAAAGACAATAACATCCACAACACATAACACCAATATTTGTACGTGGAAACCCTGTAAGGGGAAAAACCGAGGTGGGAAACCTTACCCACAATCAGATGATACTACTACAGATAGTATGTGTATACAAATGGGGTCTACACATGCAAAAAGGCCAAGTGCCTAGAGCTCATTACTCAAACACAAATAGGAGTCACACTGACTACAATTGAATGGTTAAATCCAATAATGATGTACTGCTCAAAATAACATCTTCATATGTTGGATTCAGTACCAGTTTAGTTCTGATATGTCTTCACAAAACCTTCCTTCAACCTTCAAATGATGTCTATGTGTATAGATCTACTTATTCTCGCATATACCTTATTGCAATCCTTTTTCCAATCACATATCGATCTTACAAATAAGATCTTACATATATACCGAAGCCTAGGACCAAAATGTATAGGTCGGCTTTACAAAAGATATTACAATAAAGCAATTTACAAGTAAAATAATAACCGATGCAATATCTGATTCAACATGTCATCTTAATGCATTTACAACAATAATAAATCATCTCCATAGCATTTCGTGCTGATCTAGAATAGATAAGTCTGACGGTGCTTATCCTAGAACTATTTGCCGATAACAGCAAATATGCAAATACGAATATACCAATGAACAAATAACGATGTCTTCGACATAACCAAGTGTTTTCCATGTCATTCCAAGTGTCGGTGAATAATATATCCTACCGGTGAACAAGATACCGGTGACTGTGCATAAGTCACTAGCTTGCCGGTGAACTTTGCCAATTCTCCAAGTGCTAGAATTGATAAGTGTTAATAATGTTGACATCAATGACAAAACCAAATCCAAAATACCAACACCCAATACTGACTTCCCAGACTCTTAATGTAAATCTTCATTCTGTCACTCCATATCCTATAGTTATCTTTGTTGAACTTTGGATCTTCCTTCTTCACCATGATCTACAAGATCTTTTCCTCAAGCAGTTAGGCTTTTAGGTTAAAGAGGACCTGAGAGGCTCTGATACCAATTGATGGTATGATGAAATAATAAGTATCCAGTAGAATACTAAGAGGGGGGGGTGAATTAGTAAACTGAAAAATTGATACAAACTTTGCAATCTCAAATTCAAACTCACAAAGTAAACTTTCACTGTCAAGATCAATACTCATAAGAATACTCAACATCAACCGGTTAACTGTTATAACAACTTAACAGTAAACAACTTCAATCTTGTAAACATAAAAATTCTTAATCATATATCAACATATTCCATCTCAATGCTTCCAGTTATCATGCCTTATCAAAATAGTTAAGTAGTAAATCAAATCAACAAATAAGATCATAACCACAAAAACATTCACCACTTGACACAAATGTTTATACATGGAAAACCTAAATAGGTAAAAACCACAGTGAGATGAGACTCACAAGATAGCTATCTAAACTCACAAGATAGTTCACCTTGTTAGGAGCCAAGCTTGTTAAAGCTTTTACAATAGGTCCTGTTAAGAACTGATCTTGTTAGGAATCACCCGATTAAGGGATTTACAAAATGCCTTGATGAAAAGAAAATACCCTATTAGGAGTAACCTCGGTAGAGGATTTGAGAATCCAAGATAATAGACCACCTTGTTAGAGGATTTATAAAGTAACCAAGCTTGTTAGAGCTTACCCGGTTAGGGGATTTCACTTCTGCTATAATTGATAGAAAACAATAGGTTTTCTTGATCTGTCTGAATAACACTATATTTGCTTGATCAGATCCTTTTAAGCTTCAATCTACCTTTACTCAAACTGTAGATCCATTCTCCAGTTAGGCAACCACACACTCAACTTATTTCTGCCAACACTTTGCCAACAACTTTACAAACAGCTTCATCGATCTTAAATACAAATCAAATATGTCGATAACACAACAAAAACCTAATTCTCTCATAGAGATTACAAACAAATCGGTTCAAGTGTGACCATTGGATTTACATAGCAATCTATACACATTCTTCAAGAAAATTCCAACCACTCCATGATCACTGCTTCATCGGACTTGTAACTCATCACGCGCTATGCATTAGATGCAATCCACTTTGCTCATTCCCTAGACAATCAAACAAACAAACAAATGTGCCAAAAACAATCTGAACTAATCCTCATTCAATAATCACATGTGTTGCCATCATTACTGCTCATCATCAGATCTTAAACCAACAAACTTGATTGGTTAGGGTTTAACAAAAACAAATAGTAGGGTTTACCGGTTACATTGCATGGAAAAGGGTTTAACCTTATACACCAGTTTACTAGTTCAACTCACAAACTAACATACCATTTTACAACATCTTCCTCAAATTTCTTCCTACCGGTTACAAGACAATATCAATAACAACAACAATATCAGCAATATCATAAATACCATTACCGGTTCAATTGACATCAATGACAACATAACCTATCATTAATGCAATCTTCATGCAAATGCCAACAATGTGCACCTAGCACGGGCGTTGGGTACACACCCAACCTAGACCTGGTGTGCACCCACCCTAGCGAAGTGTCCACTAGCCAAGGTGCGCCTCGAGTGCACCTTGATGCATCACCCTGATGCACAATGCCTCATCTACAACACGATGTGGGCACAATGCCTCAGATGCACCAGGGTGCGTGTACACATGGGCCAAGTGCACCCTAGTCCATGTTTGAGTTTCCTTGGATGCATGCTCAATGTTGGTTCACCCAAACACATGGTGTCAGTGCACCTTGGTGTAGGCCCTCATGCTCCAACTTTCATATTTCTTCTCCTTAACTTTCAAATCTGATTTTGTCACCTCATGCATTCTTTTAGATTCTTCCAATTGTGTTCTTATAACTGTAATGTTTTTGTTAGACTCCTCAAGCCAATTATTCAATCATTCTATGAAAATTTGGTTTGAGATATGTTGCAATTCTATCACCTTTTTCTACTTTATTAGATATTTCCTTTACAACATTCCATACCTTTTCTAACTTATCTTCAATTTTTGTTTGTTTATTTTGATTATTCTTGGAGTTCTATGATATTCTGATGCCCTCTCTCTTTCCTATTTTTCTTGAATCTTTCCTGACTTTTTTAATCTTCAAGGCAAATTTGTATGCTTCATTTAGGTCATTTGGATTTTTCATTCTTAATTCATACCCCATTTTAGGGTTTATGTAAAATTCTATGCACATAGGATCAATAGGTTGCAAGTGTGGTGGAACCTTATTTAATAACTTCATAAATCTTAAATTAACTTTTGACACCGACTCATTCAAATTTTTCTAAACATTTGTGATTTAGTGCAAGGCAAATTTTGGGTCTGATTAATCTCCATACTGCTCCTTAAAAATTCTCTTGAATTCATTCCATGAACTAATTGTTGCATCAGGGAGATGGTTAAACCAATCTCTCACATCTTCAACCAATGATTGCATAAATAGCTTCATGTATACATATTCAAATTGTGCATCAAAATTATCCATGATTGTTTCAAAGGCTTTGATATGATCTTCTATTGATATTGCATGATTTCCTGAAAACTTAGGTACTACATTTATCAATTTATTGTCCATTGGGTTTGGGTACCCAAGAATCCTAGAAAAATCCAACTGTCTAAACCTAGTTATATTCATGAGTCTCTTCGCAAATAGATTTTGCCTTTTATTTTATTGATATTTTTGGTATTATTCTTGTTGATTCTACATTTGTGGGCCTTGTTTGAATTGCTAATATTGATAATTTTGATAGTTTGCACCATAATTAAATCATGGTATGTAATGTTCAATCCCAAAAGGAATATATCCCCTATTATGGTGACCCATTCCACCTTGACTTATGGCTACAGTAGTTCCAAAGGGTATATAAATTGTAGATGAACTAATAGGAGTAGATGTCATTGGCATGGTATATTGAATGTATTGTGAAGTATTCCCAACTGAAGTAGTCATTAAAGAATGTGACAAAATAATGACCATTGGCAATGCTCTATTTTAATTAGGTAGATGTATGGGGAATATATTGCGTAGTCAAGTTAGCCACTTCCTGAACTATCATATCCCTCTTCTATATTGGCATCAATCTAGTTCTTTCCTTTTCAAGCAAGTCAATCTCAACCTATAGGTCTCGCTCCAAAGACCCTTGTGTCTGGCTACTTGGTGAGGATGATCTATTGCTAGTACTCCCGGGTGTTAAGAATCATGGGGGAGTACTAAAAGGCCCTTGCATGTTATTATTACCCCCTAAATGTTGGTGTTCCAAAGCTATCTATGCATGGTTTAATATCATTGCATCACATTAATTTTGTATATTTATTTCGGCTTTTATATGGAAATCTCATTTATTTGCAAGTAGATTAGTATATTGATTGAAATATCTTCCATCTTGTTCGGATGTATTTTTTCAATTCTTTTCTGGTGAGGGTTTAGGGTTTATATTCCTTATATTATTCTAGGCCTAAAGCCCTTAAACCCTAAACCCCTCTATTTGTTGGCAATTTGGAGGAATTGATTATGTGTTGCATTGATGTCAACACTAGCTTATTTGGTTGTCTACCAGATTTTGGTAGAGTGGTTGGACTTTGATGATGATTAGGATATTTGTCTCCAGTATATTCCAATTGGTGGAATTGGTTTGGTTTAGTCATTCATGTGGTTCAGATGCTTGTCAAATTCAGTTGGTTCGGGATATGGTGATCTAGAAGCTATCATATGTTCTAGTAAGTCTTTTGGTTACTAGTAAGGGTTTTACTGGCAGTGCTTTGTTGAAGATCATTTGATGAATTCAATAAGTGGTGTTGGTACATCTTCTAGAAGGTTTTCAGTATGCTGATGGTTATCATTTTCATGTTCTAGTTGATTGGTGGTATTTCATTTGACTTATGGTGACCTATTTTAGGTCCAGTCTTATTCTACTAGGTTATGGACCGGTTTATGTAACATGTTGGTAGATGCTCCCGATGCGTTACCGGTTGGATTTATTATTTGGTTAATATTGTTTCAGTCTTAGGCCGACTTGGTTTATCATTGGTTTGTGGGTTTATGTAATGGATTTATTATATCATCTTTTAAGTGGCCGACCTAATTGTTTAGGTCCTAGGTTGGTATAAATATGATGTAAGATCTCTTTGTAGATCGTGGCATGTGGTTATGGTTATGGGATTATCTATGTGTGAATAAATTTGTAATCATATGCAGAGGATTTGGTCGATCATAGGTGATCTAATTGGGTTTGTGTAAGAGTTTTAAGACCTCCGATATTGAGCTTAATTGGAACTTTACTTAGGCATAGGAGATGTTATCCTTGCAGTTCATTCTTATTTCTGGATTGTATTTTGGATTTATTTTGTAGTCAGTAAGGCTCCTTTGTGATGAGTAGTATGCTCTAGGTTGTTGGCCTTCCTACATGTGCAGGCCCATTATTGAAATCACATACTTACTGCAGAAGTATTATCTGACTGTGGGTAGGCTTCCCACCATGGTTTTTCCCTTTACCAGGTTTTCCACGTACAAATCTTGGTGTTATGTGTTGTGTATGCATGGTATTTGGTTTATGGTTTATGTCTATGCTTAATTGATATATTTGCTATTTTCATATTTGGTTTATGCATTTTGGTAAAAGGTTTTGTATGCTTAAAGTTTAATAATATTTTAACAACTGATTCACCCCCCCCCCTCAGTTGTTCACCGGTTATCCTAACACTTGGTATTAGAGCTTGGTCCTCTCTATAGAAGCTTAACCGCTTGAGCAACATCCTATGGTGAATAATCATTCAACTTCAATTTCTTACTGGAAGGATAGCCCTAGGCTTGAAGGAACAAATTACAGAGTATGGAAGCTTAGGATGGAGACTCATATGAGATGTCTTAGCAAGGAGATTTGGGAGATCATTGAGAAAGGATATACTCCTTATGATCTGGCATCTGGAAACCCTTCTTCGACAGACTTGGATAAGAACATTGAAAATGACTGTAGAGCTAGAGAAGCCCTCTTGAGTTCCCTTTCATATCAGCAGGTAATGGGATTAACAGACAAATCATCTGCAAAGGCTATATAGGATAAGTTGGAGACTCTAAATGAAGGTGACCCTACTATTAAAATTGTTAAACTTGTTGGTTATCGAGTAAGCTATGAGAACTTGAGAATGGAGGAAGATGAAAGGATTACAACTTTTATGGAAAGAGTTAATGAAATTATTTTGGGAATTCAATGTTGTGGTGGATCTCTAAGCGAACATCAGATTATTTCTAAAGTATTGAGAGCTTTACCATATTCTTACAAGATGAAGGCTACTACAATTAATGAGCTAAGAACTATGTCTAACACTTCTATTAATAGGGATACATTGGTTGGAAAGCTATCTTCTTTTGAGCTTGAAGAAATTGGTCCTCAAGGAGCTACAAAGACAAATTCTACATTCAAGGCATCTACATCATCAACCGGCAAGAGTGATTGGAAAGCATTATATGTGAAGGAACAGGATGATATGAGGAAAAAATATGAAGAGATTGAAGAACTTGAAGCCCTATTTTCTAGAAGAGTACCTAAAGGTCCAACAGGAAGTAAGTATGAAGGAAAATCACCCTTCAAATGTTTTTCATGCAATAAGATAGGTCATTTTGCATCTAGATGTCCTGAGAGGAATTCAAGATTTGAAGAGAAAGCTAGAATATCTTTTAGGCCTAATCATGAATATCAAAACAAGAATAAGTATAGGAGGAACAAATATAAATCAGGCTACTATGTGGATGAGGAAGGTGTAACTAATGATTCTGATGATGAACCGACAAAAGATTCAGCTAGTGGATCCAAAAATGGAAAGGAATGGGTATTCTTGGCTATCAAGGAAGATACTACAGAACCTCTCATTCATAATGAAGAGAAGGCCCTTGCTGCTAAATTTGAAGACAAGGATGAATGGGTGATAGACAGTGGATGTTCACATCATTTGACTGGAGATAAAAGGAAGTTTCTATCTTTGCAAGAATTTGATGGTGGTCTTGTCTGATTTGGAGATGACAAAGCATGCATGATCAGAGGAAGAGGAAATATATCATTGGATGGTAAGCATAAAACTGATAATGTTTATTATTTTGAAGGTTTAAGGCATAATATTTTTGAGTGTAGGATAGTTGGTGGATAACGGATTTTAATTATAGTTCAAGGATGGAAAATGCAAAATCATTAACAGATCTGGATTGGAGATTGCAATCGGTACTTAGACCATAGGTAAAATATTTCATTTGAACTCTGGTGAGAAGACATGTTTGATTGATGATATGATGAAAGAATAAGTATCCACTCAACTACTGAGAGGGGGGGGGTGAAATATCAAATGCAATATTTCTGAACACTACCATCATAACCATTTAATTTAAAAGCAGTAAGCTTACCAATGATGGAGTCAAGGGTTACCTTGGTTTTATCAATTGACTTTAGCTCTTGAATGGTTGCAACTCGGATAGTGTAGACTGGTAGAAGGGTTCTCAATACCTTCCTAACCACTATGGCATCTTCCACTTTACCACCAACACTCTTGATCTCACCAACTATCTCTTTGATCCTCTTATCATACTGTTGTATATTCTCACCTTTAGCCATTTGCATGTCATCAAATTTTCCTCTTAGACTCTCTTCTTTGGCAATCTTCACATGCTCATCACCACTAGAGATCTCTTCAAGTTTCTTCCATACCTCATAAGAAGTCTGCATACCATGGACATCCACATACTTTGCATCAGACAAAGAATTGATAATGGCCTCTAGTGCTTGATTTTTTTCTTGTTGCTCTTTCTTCTAATCATCAGTCATAATCCCACTAGGCGCAACATATTGAGTACCAACATGTTCCCAGTATTGACTTCCTAGACTCTTGATATAGATTTTCATTCTATCACTCCATATTCTATAGTTTTCTCTATTAAACTTTGGACCTTCTTTCTTCATCATGTTCTTCAAGATCTTTACCTCAAGTTGTTAGGCTTAGACCTTAGAGGACCTAAATAGCTCTGATACCAATTGATGGTATGATGAAAGAATAAGGATCTGGTCAACTACTGAGGGGGGGCGTGAATCAGCAGATAGAAAATTGATATAAACTTTCAGCAAACAAAAACATCCTCTCAAAGAAAACTCTAAACTAACTGGTTTAAACACTGAACTTCAAATGCAATATTACTGACAAGTTAAACCGGTTGACTATTATAACAGACTAATAGTAAAACATCATTGAAACTCTCAAATCCTTTTAACTAAATCATTCAAATACTTTACTGACAATAGTTAAAACATAATTTAGATTGTTGTCAGTTAACATAACATATCAAAGTGGATTTAGTAGTTAAGCATTTCAACCATAATAAACATAACCACAAAAGCATTCACCACTTGACACAATATTTTTGACATTGAAACCCAAATGGTAAAAACCACGATGGGGATGAATACCTACAAGTATTTTGAACTCTTTTGAAGTTCACCCTGTTAGGAGCCTAGCCTATTAAATCTTTACAATAAGTCATGTTAAGAACAAATCCTATTAGGGACCACCTGGTTAAGGGCATAGATAATCTCCTATTAGAATCAATAACCTATTAGGAGTAACCTCGGTATAGGATTTTAAATCCAAGCTAA
The DNA here is from genome assembly GCF_030272615.1 of Cryptomeria japonica. Lineage (NCBI taxonomy): Eukaryota > Viridiplantae > Streptophyta > Pinopsida > Cupressales > Cupressaceae > Cryptomeria > Cryptomeria japonica. The sequence goes on along the minus strand of NC_081411.1, from coordinate 465,386,367 downwards.
TGGATCACCTAGTTAGAGGATTTGAATAACACTAAGCTTGTTAGAGCTTACTTGGCTAGGGGGTTTGATTGTTGTAATTGTTAGAGAACAACAAGGGTTTGTTGATTTGTTTGAATAGCACTACACTTGCTTATTCAGATCCTTTTCATGCTCCTTTTTGCCTTTACATATATTGTGGATACATCACCTAGTTCGGCAACCAAACTCTCTTACTCTCAATCACAAATAGTTAACACTTCAAAAAAACAACTCATCAACCTTATAAACAAATCAATAGGTCGGTAACACATCACAAACCTAAGATCTCATAGAGATTACAAAGAAATCAGTTCAATTATGACCATTGGATTACATAATAATCACTGCACATCATTTAAGATATCCTTGACCTTTCCTTGATCACCGCTTCATTGAACTCTATAACTCATCACGTGGTTTACATTACATGCAATGAATTTTCTCATTCCCAAGATAAAAAGCATTCTCTCTACATGCCAAAAACCATTTCAAACTCTTCTCATACAACATGCATATGTGTCATAATAATTTATGCTCATCATTTGATCATAAACCAATACAACCGATTCACCAAACTTCATCAGTTAGGGTTTAGCATATCAATAGGTAGGGTTTACCAGTTGATCTCACTCCTTCTCTAGTAATATCGGTTTCCTTCACAAGCTCACTTACCGGTAGCAAAACAACATTATTACAACATCATTACTGGTTATAATTGACATCAATGACAACATAACATTTCATTAATGCAATCTTCATGCAAATGCCAACATTGATTACACATATTGATGAGAGTTGGCTATGGCATAAGAGGATGTGTCATGTGAATTTTGATTGCATTGTAAAGATCAGTTCAACTAAGCCAATTAGAGATATACCTTGGATTGTGAAGCCTCTTAATCCGATATGTAAGGAATGTCAAATGGGTAAGCAAGTTAGAACTTCTTTTCAGAGTATACAAGACAAATCTAATGATGTTCTTGATCTTCTTCATACTGATTTGTGTAGTCCTACTAGAATAAGAAGTTTTTAGGGTGATAGATATTTCACGCTAATAATTGATGACTATTCTAGAATGATGTGGGTTACCTTTCTAAGGGAGAAATATAAAGCCTTTGAAAAGTACAAGATCTTTAAAGCTATAGTTGAGATAGAGTAATGATTCAAAATCAATTCTTAAGATTCAATCAAGGTGGTGAATTCACATCCAGTGAATTTAACAATTATTGTGAGAAAGATGGGATAAGGAGACAATTGTCTACACCCCGGACACCTCAGCAAAATGGTGTTATGGAAAGAAAGAGTAGAACTATCCTGGATGCAGTTAGATCTATGATGATGGAAGCTAATTTTCCACATATATACTAGAGATAAGTTTTGAGCATGTCGGTGTACACATTCAACAAAGTTCATATCAAAGGAGACACCGGTAAGACACCTTATCAGTTATGGTTTGGTCATACACCTACACTTAAGTATTTCAGAATCTTTGGTAGTAAATGCTATGTCAAAAGAGATAATTCCATTGGAAATTTTTATATTAGATGTGATGAAGGATTATTTATTGGTTATTATAATCAAAGTAAACCATATAGATGTTATAACAAAATATTGCAGAAAATTGTGGAGAGTGCTAATGTCAAGGTGGATGAGAAGAACAAAGATCAAATCAAAACTTATGAGAGAGAACTGGAAGTGGAAATGGTTATAACTGAATCAATAGCACCTATACTGAAACAAAATATTGAACCAGTTACTCTGGCAGTATCATAAAATTCAACAGTAACTGAAGATCAGAGCAGGGAATTTGGAAGTCAAAAGACTCCTCAATATGTAAGGTTGAATCATTCAAAAGATCTGATCATTGGAGACAAGAGCAAAGGAGTAATGACAAGAATAAGGTTGGCAGCTGAAGAGGTATGTTTAATTTCTCAAATTGAACCAAACTCAGTAGATGAAGCATGTAAACATGAATGTTGGATAAAAGCTATGGAAGAGGAATTGGATCAGATAGAAATGACCAACACATGGACTTTAGTTCCACGGCTTAAAAATAAGAATGTTATTGGAACTAAATGGGTTTTAAGGAATAAATTGAATGAAGATGGACAAGTTGTGAGTAATAAGGCTAGATTGGTATGTAAAGGATATTCTCAGAAGGAAGGAATTGATTATGATGAAACGTTTTCTCCAGTAGCTAGGATTGAAACTGTGAGATTATTTCTTGCTTATATTGCCCATAAGAAATACAAGTTTTATTAAATGGATATTAAGTATGCATTTTTTAATGGAGATCTTGAAGAGGAAGTTTATATTGAGCAACCTGATGGTTTTCACTTTCAAATGAAAAAAACTTGGTTTGCAGATTAAGGAAAGCTTTATATGGTTTGAAGCAAGCCCAAAGAGCTTGGTATGCTACATTGGACAAATATCTTTTGAAACTTGGTTTCACTAAAGGTAATGTCGACAATAATTTATATTATAAGATCACTGATGATGACATATTTATTGTTGAGGTCTTTGTTGATGATATCATTTTTGGAGGTGAGGATAAGTTATGTATGGAATTCTCTAATAATATGAAGAACAAATTGGAGATGTCTATGATTGGAGAAATGAGATTTTTCTTAGGTTTGCAGATTACTCTAACTGATAAAGGTATTTTCATCTATCAAACTAAGTATGCTAGTGAGTTGTTGAATAAATTTGGTATGGAAAATTCTAAACCAGTTGGTACCCCTATGGTCCCTAGTGAGAAATTGACAAAGAAGGATGAATCAACTCTGGTAAATCCTACTAGGTATAAATCTATGATTGGAAGTTTATTATATTTGACTCATAATAGACCGGATATAATGAATGTTGTTTGTATTGTATCAAGATATCAGAGTGATCCTAGAGAGAATCATGAGAGTGCAGTGAAAAGGATTTTTCAGATATTTGCAGGGAACAACTGAATATGGTTTATGGTATCCTAAAAATGATGACTTTACACTATGTGCATATACAGATGCAGATTGGGCTAGAGATATTGATGACCGAAAGAGCACATCTGATGGATCTTTCTTTCTTGGAAAGGAACTTGTTTCATGGATCAGCAAGAAACAGTTATGTACTTCTTTATCTACAGCTAAAGCTAAGTATGTTGATGCTGCTACTAATTGTACACAAGCTCTATGGATGAAGTAAATGTTGAAGGATATAAGGTTAGATTGTCATCAACCGGTAGTTATTCACTATGAAAACTCTGTTGCTATTAACATATCAAATAATCCGGTATTTCATTCTAAGACAAAGCATATATCAATCAAGTATAAATTTTTGAAGGAGAAGGTCGAAGGAAATGAAATTGGATTGGTTTATGTGAACACTAAAGAGAAGATTGCAAATATCTTCACTAAACCTTTGCCTAAGGAATCATTTGAGTATTTTAGAGACAGATTGGGGGTCTCTACCCCTCTCATAAAGACTTGAGTGATGTTGATTGGCATCATTCTGGTCTGCATTTATCAAAATTATTATTCATTCTGGATTGATGAGTTGGTGCTACTACTCATGGGGAGTAGTCAGTTGTATGGTTCAGAGGTTTTATGATTTTTCTTTGATGTTTATGTCATATTTTTGGCATTGATGTCAAAGGGGGAGAGATATTCATGTGAAAAATAGAGCTTAATAGAGACATCAGTCACAGGGGGAGCTTGGTCTTTTGTTAAGAACTTCATTGTTATATCATCTTGGGGAAATTGTTCGTTGTCTTCCATTGGGGGAGACTTGTTTGGCATTTCTTGGCACTTGGATGTTTTTCACATCTAGTGTTGCCATCAATGCCAAAGGGGGAGATTGTTGGTAATTTGGAGAAATTTATTATGTGTTGCATTGATGTCAATACTAGCTTATTTGGTTGTCTACCAGATTCTAGTAGAGTGGTTGGACTTTGATGATGATCAAGAGATTTGTCTCTAGTATATTCTGATTGGTGGAATTGGTATGGTTTGGTCATTCATGTGGTTCAGATGCTTGTCACATTCAGTTGGTTCAGGATATGGTGATTCGGAAGCTATCATATGTTCTAGTAAGCCTTTTGGTTACCGGTAAGGGTTTTACCGACAGCGCTTTGTTGAAGATATTTTGATGAATTTGATAAGTGGTGTTGGTGCGACTTCTAGAAGGTTTTTCAGGATGTTGATGGTTATTGTGTTCGAGTTCCAGTTGATTGTTTGTATTTCATTTGGATTATGGTGACCTATTTTAGGTCCGGTCTTATTCTGCTAGGTTATGGACCGATTTATGTAATGTGTTGGCAGATGCTCCCGATGCATTACCAGCTGGATTTATTATTTGGTTAATGTTGTTTCGTTCTTAGGCCGACTTGGTTTATCATTGGTTTGTGGGTTTATGTAATGGATTTATTGTATCATCTGTTAGGTGGCTGACCTAATTGTTTAGGTTTTGAGTTGGTATAAATATGAATTAAGATCTCTTTGTAGATCGTGGCATGTGATCATGGTTATGGGATTATCTGTGTGTGAATAAAGTTGTAATCATATGCAGAGGATTTGGTTGATCATAGGTGATCGAATTGGGTTTGTGTAAGAGATTTAATACCTCTGGTATTGAGCTTAACCGAAACTATACTCAGGCATAGGAGATGATATCCTTGCAGTTCATTCTTATTTCTGGATTATAGTCTGTATTTATTTTGTAGTCAATGAGGCTCCTTTGTGATGAGTAGTGTACTCTGGGTTGTTGGCCTTCCTGCATGTGCAAGCCCCTTATTGTAATCACATACTTACTGTAGAAGTATTATCCGACTGTGGGTAAGCTTCCCACCATGGTTTTTCCCTTTACCGAGTTTTCCACATACAAATCTTGTGTCATGTGTTGTGGATACATGGTATTTGATTTATGGTTTATGTATGTGCTTAATTGATATATTTTTTATTCTGGTATTTGGTTTATGCATTCTGGTAAAAAAATTTGTTAGCTTAAAGTTTCATAATCTATTAACAACTTATTCACCCCCCCCCTCTTAGTTGTTGACCGGTTATCCTAACACTATTGTTTTTTATTAAGGAAAAAATGATTTTTGAAGGGACCCCAAAACCCTTTACAAATGCAAAGATCTATCTAGCCTTAACAAGGAATTAAGCCAAAAAAGATCACTAAAACTGAACAACCCCTTAATAAACATTAACCACATTACAACAAAGGGGCATAGACCAAATAGAGCAAAAAGACAAAAACAGGGACAAGTAGAAAAAAATAGATACAAAAAAACCAGCAGAACCAGCACAAACACATCAACAAGCTAGCCCTAAACTAGGAGGTTCATAGCCTACTCCATCTCTTTTTCAATCTTTAACATTGTGTTGGTGATCTTTTTGAGCTTCTTAAAATCAGGAGGAGGTCCAGTTTCCTTTCTCTTCAACATACCCTTGGTTCATTTGTTGGGTCTCAAAGATATGTCCTGCTCAGTATTAGCTTCCACTTCCACCACATCCTTCAGATGGAACTTCTCTTCAAGGCTACTTATCATATTGTTGAAGCTCTCCATAGTGGCACCAATCACACCACAACTACTTTTAACAACCACTTTTATGGACTCCTTGATTTTAGCATTTTGGTCTTCCAGAGTAGTCATTCTTGCTTTATAGCCTTTCTTGAAGTTATTGAATTCCTTATAGTAGTTTTAAGGCATTTGATGACAAAGACCTTCTTCTTCTCAAACTTGGGGGTAATCTCATCTGACACCTACCCTTTCTCCAACTTCTTAATTTTATATTTGATAATCTCCAATTTGCTGCTATCATCTCTTTGTTTGAACTAGATGTCCTTAATCTCATGAAAAATGCTCTTAAAAATCTTAAAGGTTTCCACACCCCTATCTCTGGCTAAAGCCAAAACATCAGTCACAGTTTCCTTCTCTAAACAAAGAAAATTTGAAGAAGGGTCAAGAGAGCTCAGAAAGGGCTAGCAATTTTAAAATTTATGCACAAGTGGAGGCTTGCTAGAAGAAAAGGGAGGACTCGTACCCTAGCTATGAGGGTTATTAGCCAAAGCACCAACAAATTTAGAACCAATTTGAAGGTTACCAACAAGGGGGAGAACTGGATCTCTGAGGGTTTTCTAATTTAGGACTCTTCACAGTAGTATCTTTCCCCTTATTTTTAGGGGTGGCCGAAGCGAGGAAAAAATCTTCATCATCAGTCTCAAAGTGGTACTCATCCTCTAAGGACAAAGAATTATCCTAGTTAGAATTAACCACATGGAGAGAGGCCACAATAGGCAACAAGGATTTGGCATGTTCAAATATAAGAAGGATAAAATCTTCATGAAGAATAGGATTTTTAATAGGGTCCTTCTTGTGATCAACAATGCTAACATTTAAAGAGCTTGCAAAAAAAAAGGAAAGGAAATTTTCACCTTATGCTTGAAATGGTTAAGGAGAGAAAAATGGTAGGCAAAAGCTCTGGTATACCGCTCGTCCAGAGTAACATACTTCATTATCACCTTTTGGACATCACCCCAAATGGACTTAATTTTTGTAGCATTGTAGCTAGTAGTCCCATCTCTCACCAAGTCCCTCTTCTCCTTCTACATCTAAGGGAAAATTTTCACCACCATCTCAGAATTTTTTTTGTCTTTGTAGAACTTAATTCCATCGGTAGAGAGGTCAAAGATCTCTGCAATTAGGCCCTCATTTATGGAAATATCTCTACCAAAAATTTTTAAAGAGCCCTTATTATAGTTTCTAAAAAACCCTTTCGTAACCTTAGCTTTTTTTGTTTTCCAGCCCTGTGCAATCCATGGGCTCCACTAGCTTCAAATCTCCCCCCATTTTATCAAAACCACTTTGCCTACAAACTGTTATGAAAATGACCTTTAAACAAGAAATGGCCCTAGTCTATTTGTGAATGCACTTTAATCCGCAACACACCCAGAAATCCTGTGGGAAGAAAGCTCTAGAATACCAATAAGTTTTGGCTGCCCAAGAAGTGTCCTTGCATGCCACGCAGAACTCATGCTAACGTGTACTCTACACATTATTGGGATGATTCGAGATGATTTATGGATTTTTTATTATTGTTTTGGTGTTAAGCCGACATGGCATATCATTATAAATGGAATTATATAATAATCTTATTCTAATATCTTTAGGTGGCCGAGCTAATTGGTTTAGGCCTTAGGGTTTGTATAAATAAGAGGTAGAAATTCTTTGTAAAGTATCATGGTTAATGAAAAGGTCATGGTCAGGGAATGTAATGTGAAAATATTGTAATATCATTCAAGAAGAGGAGTTGGTAGATCATTGGTGACCGAATTTGATTTAGAAGAGGATTTAGTCCTCCAACACTGAGCTTAACTGGGATTGTAATCAAGCATGGTAGATGTCATTTCTAGCAATTCATTCTATTGGATTGTTTTCCATTTATCTTGAGATGGTTGTAGCCTCTCTTTAGTCAGTGAGACTCTTTTGTAATGAGCAGTACGCTCTAGGCAGTGTGCCTTCCTGCAAGTGCAGGCCCCTCTTGTAACACATACTTTCTGCAGAAGTATCATTTGATTGTGGGTAGGCTTCCCACCGTGGTTTTTCCCTTTCCAAGTTTTCCACGTACAAATCATGGTGTTATGTGGTATGGTTTCTTTGCATTTATTATCTAGTTAATTGCTAAGTTGTATTGTTTACCGGTATCTGTTCCTACCACCATCTGTATATGTTTTACCAGTACTTGATTTGTTTAAGGTTGTCTTGTGGATTAAAAGTTATAATTTGTTAACAACTAATTCACACCCCCCCCCTCTCAATTGTTCACTGGCTATCCTAACAATTGGTATCAGAGCTTTGGTCCTCTTTTGTAGAAGCTTAACCGCTTGAGGTAAATCCTATGGCAACTAACACTTCTATTCCACCGCTAACTATTTTCAAAAGAGAAATCCCTAAGCTTGATGGAACAAATTATGGGATTTGGAAAATTTGAATGAAGAATCATCTTAGATGTCTTGGCAAGGATATTTGGGAGATCACTGAGAAAGGATACACACCTTATGATCAAGCATTTGGCAATCCTACTCCTGCAAACCTGGATAAGAATATTGAAAATGATTGCAGAGCTAGAGAAGCCCTCTTGTGTGCACTTGTTGATCAATAGATCATGGGATTGACTGACAAATCATCGGCCAAGGTTATGTGGGATAAATTGCAAACTCTAAATGAAGGTGACCCTACTATCAAAATTGCTAAACTTGATGGTTACCGAGTAAGGTATGAAAACTTGAAAATGGAAGATAATGAAAGAATTGTTGTGTTTATGAAAAGAGTAAATGAGATTGTTATGGGAATTCAATGTTGTGGAGGATTTCTAAGTGAAGAAGAAATAGTTTCCAAAGTCTTGATATCCCTTCCATTGGCTTACAAGATGAAGGCAACTACAATTAATGAGTTAAGAACAATGGCAAACACCTCAATTCACAAAGACATTCTGATTGGGAAATTATCTACTTTTGAGCTTGAAGAATTTGGATCTTCTGGAACTGTAAAGTCTGAACCTGGTTTTCATGCATCATCATCAACATCTACCAACAAAAGTCACTGGAAAGCCCTATATGCAAAAGAATTGGAAGACACGAGGAAAGAAGATGATGAACTTGAGCAACTTGAAGCCTTATTTGCTAGAAGAGTACCTAAAGGACCAACTAGAAGTAAGTATGAAGGAAAAGCGCCTTTTAAATGTTTTTCATGTAATAAGATTGGTCATTTTGCATCTAGATGTCTTGAAAGGAATGCAAGGTTTGAGGAAAGAGTTAAGAAATATTTTAAGCCTAACCCAAATAGATATAGATTCAATAAAAGTAAACAATGCTACATAGAAGATGAGAAAGGAGTAATTGAAGGAAGATGAACCAGAACCGACTATCAAGAATGAAGAAAATGCCCTGGAAATAAAGGTTGAAGATAAGGATGAATGGGTAATTGATAGTGGATGCTCACATCATATAACTAGAGATAAAGTGAAATTTATGTCCCTACAAGAATACAATGGTGGTCAAGTCAAATTTGGAGATGACAAGGCATGTATGATCAAAGGTAGAGGTATTATTTCTTTGGATGGCAAGCATAACATTGATAATGTTTATTATGTAGAAGGTTTAAGGCATAATCTTTTGAGTGTTGGTCAATTAGTTGATAAGGGTTTTCAATTTCAGTTTAAAGATAGAAAATGCAAAATCATTAACAAGATTGGTTTGGAGATTGCAAATGGTATTCAGACAAGAAGTAATATCTTTCACTTGAACACTGGTAATAAGAAATGTTTGATTGCTCATAATGATGGGAGTTGGCTATGGCATAAGAGGTTGTGTCATGTTAATTTTGATTGTATTGTTAAGATCAGATCAACTAAGGCAATTAGAGATATACCTAAGATTATGAAGCCTCATAATCCGGTATGTAAGGAAAGTCAATTGGGTAAGCAAGTCAGAAGTTATTTTAAGAACATACATGATAAATCTAATGATGTACTTGATTTAATTCACACTGACTCATGTGGTCCAGCAAGGACTACAAGCTTTCAAGGTGATAGGTATTTCATGTTGATTATTTATGACTATTCTAGAATGATGGGGGTGACTTTTCTAAGGGAGAAGTCTGAAGCTTTGAGAAATTCAAGATCTTTAAAGTGGAGGTTGAAACAAAAATTGGATTAAAAATAAAATGTCTAAGATCAGATCATGACAATGAATTCACTTCTCATGAATTTAATAGTTATTGTGAGAAATGGAACTAGGAGATAGCTATCTGCACCTAGGACGCCTCAGGAAAATGGAGTAGTTGAAAGAAAGAACAGAATCATATTGGATGCAACTAGATCTATGATGATGGAATCAAAATTGCCTCTTATCTACTAGAGAGAAGCAGCGAGTACAATGGTCTACATTCAACAGAGTTCACATCAAAGGTGAAATCGGTAAGACCCCTTATGAACTATGGTTTGGACATACACCTACTGTTAAGTATTTCAGAATTTTTGGAAGTAAATTCTATATCAAAAGAGATGATTCAATTGGAAAGTTTGATCCTAGATGTGATGAAGGGATATTTCTTGGCTATTCAATTAAGAGCAAAGCATATAGATGTAATAACCAAAGATTGTATAAAATTGTGGAGAGTGCTAATGTGAAAGTGGATGAATAGTACATAAATCATTCTATAACATATGATAGGGAAACGACAATGGAAATGATCATAATAGAACTGGAATTGCCTCAACCAGTATAGGAAGTTGAGATAGTTACACCAACACAATCAAAAAATTCAACTGTGATTGATGGTCAAAGCAGTGAACCTGAAGTTCAAAAGACACCAAGGTATGTAAGATTAAATCATTCTGAAGATCAAATTATTGGAGATAGAAATAAGGGAGTTGTGACAAAAAGAAAACTGGAAAATGAAGAGGTGTCTTATTTCTCAAGTTGAACCAACAACTTTTATTGAAGCTTGTAAGGATAAACATTGGTTAAAGGCTATGGAATATGAATTAGATCAAATAGAGAAGAATGAAACTTGGTCTTTAGTTTCTCGGCCTATAAATAAGAATGTTATTGGAACTAAATGGGTTTTTAGAAATATACTAAATGAGGATGGTCAAGTTATAAGGAACAAGGCTAGACTGGTTTGTAAAGGATATTCTCAAATGGAAGGAATTGATTATGGTGAGACATTTGCACCTGTAGCTAGAATTGAAGTTGTTAGACTATTTCTTGCCTATGCAGCTTATAAGAACTATAAGGTTTATCAAATGGATGTCAAATGTGCATTTTTGAATGGTGAGCTTGAGGAAGAAGTTTACATTAAGCAACCTAATGGATTTTCACTGATAGATGACAAAGATATGGTTTGCCGATTAAAGAAAGCTTTATATGGATTGAAACAGGCTCCTAGAGCTTGGTATACAAGGTTGGATAAATATCTTTTGAAGCTTGGTTTTACTAAAGGCAGTGCTAATAGTAATCTATATTATAAGATCACTGATAATGATATTCTGATTATTGAGTTTTTGGTTGATGATATCATTTTTGGAGGAGAAGATAAACTGTGCATGGAATTTGCTAACAACATGAAGAATGAATTTGACATGTCCATGATTGGTCAGATGAAATTTTTCTTAGGTTTGTAGATTACTCAAATTGACAAAGGGATTTTTATCGGTCAAACAAAGTATCTAAGGGAATTGTTGAAACAGTTTGGTATGGAGAATTCCAAACCGTTAAGTACTCCTATGGCTACAAGTGAGAAATTATCTATCAAGGATACTTCTACACCAGTAAATCTGACAAGGTATAAGTCTATGATTGGTGGTCTATTATATCTAACTCAGACTATACCTAATATTATGAATGCAATAAGTATTGTTTCAAGATATCGAAGTAATCCTAAAGAAAATTATGAATGTGCATCTATGTGTCATCAAGGTTTTTTAAAAAGGATATGGGCTAAGTGATATGTTGCATGATTTTGAAAATAAATTGGGATAGCTCTTAATGTTTATACCTATGAGCATCTCGCTAGTATGCTTTTGGAGACTATTAAAATGTGATGAAAGACTCTGATATTTTTCTTAATCTCGATGATGATTCTCAAGAGAAATTTTTACTTCAATGCCTAGCCTTTTATCAGCATGAACTTGCTTTATATATTGCTTCAAAAGCCAATGTATTCTTTAGCTGGTTTGACATTGATGGTGATGTACATCCCTTGTTCAAAGAGACCTGGTGTAAAAAGACTACATGAAACTTGGGTATTGACTACCCTTTCCTATGAAATTTCAAGAGTATCGACTCAGGAAGCACATTTGAGAGTCAGCTGCACCAAAATGGAGCAAGAAATGGTATCAAAAACTTTTTGGCAAATGCAATGGGCATAAATAACATGGTTTGTTGTGGAAGAGGCACGTGGACCTGTTGAAAAGGCATGGAAACTTTCAATTATGCAAATTGGGCAAGTGCAATTTAACCATATATTTGTGATAGAACGTGAAAGCATGGGTCTTGGGTGCGCACCAAACTAGACTGTTGAAAAGGCCATTCAAAACTTTCAGGCAATTCCATGTGGCAGTTGAAAAGGCCGTAGAAACTTTCATGTAAATGCATTTAGTAGGTGGAATTTGTTGATAAGGAATTAGAAACTTTCATGTAAATGTAATTGGCAGCTTTCTCCTTGCCTGTTCGTGGGTCTGCGCATAAGGAAAAGGCCGTAGGAGCTGCCAAGCAAGAAAGTGCCACGCTACCACCGCCATTTCTTCCCTGGCTACGCCAGCCATGGGAGATAGAAGAAGGGTTTCAAAACTCTCAAAGAAGATGCTAGGATAAACAGGGGTTTGCACAAGGTAAGAAGAGAGTTGAGGTACTTCCTAGCAAATGCACATTGGCAGATGTCATTGTCATTTTCTCCCTCCTATGCAGCACGATGGAAATAGAGAAAACCATATATCCCACATGGGTTGTGGGTCAGGATTCATGTGGATTTAAATACAAAGTTACTCACATCTATAGTGTCAAAAGCTAAGGACTTTTGACAAGAAGGCAGCTCGTGACTGTTGGGGTTCAGGCGAGCATGCATCTCGAGATGCTTAAGTTTTACTACAAAGTGGCAGAAATGGTGAGTTAAAGGCCGAGCAAATCGGGCAGTGATCAAAAGATCCAACGGTAGTCGTTGATCCATGAAGGGAACTTGCTCGCCAGTTACCCATCATGGATCAGCAACAAGGCAGGCACAGGTCCAGTGGCAGGTCCAGCTCAAGGTGAGATGGCACCCGGGTGTACCCACGATCGAACTAGGAGGTTCCACATGGCAGAGCTCAATCCAAAAATCAAAGTCAAATTATATAGTCCCAACTTTTGTGAAAATTGCAAAAATTTAATTGATTGGTTGTGCATAGGTGCATCCGAGATTAATTCACTGGAGGACTATTTTTTAGCCAAATACAGGCATATTATATGTCATTGAAAAGCTCTCAAAACAATGAGTTCGTTTCTGCTGTCATTTTCAACACATCAAATATTTTGAGATCAATTTCCATGGGAATGATGCAAAGAATATTTTCAGTTGGGGAAAGAGGACACTTGGCAATTTGTCATGCAATATGGTTTTTTCCCTCTTCTTCTTATTCTCAGTTCTTCTCATTTGTAAGGGTTCTAGTTTTTTGGAGAATTTCTTCAAGGGAGATTTCCAAGAGGGGTTTGAGTCTTATGCATTTAATTTTCTGGGTTGTAATTATTGATATTCCCATTCTTTTATCATTGAATGGATGCATTTATCTATAAATTCTTACTTGCAGGTCACATATATGTAAGGCATATATACAGTTCCATTGGATTGTCTTCAGGCATTTTTCAATTTCAATAAATCCAGTCTTCAAGGGAGTTTGAATTTATCCTCTCTAAGGGAGAGTGTAATTCTCTTTCTTAGGCATCTTTTACATAAGGGATTTAAATTCTATGAGTAGAAATTGTGAAACTAAATTAATGTTGGGATTTGTATGATCTTTTGATTTGAAGTTTAGAATATATTAATGTCAGGCATTAATACAGGGATGTGATGAATACTAAGAGGGGGGGTGAATTAGTATGCCAAAAATCTTTGCACTAAAACACTTACACAGTCTAGAGATAAACCGGTAAAGCAGTTTGACAATCAAACCGGTTATCACACATACAAACCAAAATGTGAATAAACCATTCACCCACAAAAGCAATACAACCATAACACAAGATATTTGACGTGGAAAACCAACTGGGAAAAACCACGGTGAGATGGAACTCACAAGTCACTATCTGCAGAATAGAAACCAGACTGGTTAAGGTCAGACCGGTTAAGGTCTTACAATGTTCTTCACTAGAACAGATCCTGTTAAGAATCTCAATCTCAGTTAGGAGATAAGTCTGAATAAAGACTACCTTGTTAGAGGATTTTAGATTCACATGTGTGAACCACCTTGTTAGAGGATTTTACAAAGGCTTTGAGGCCTACCCGGTTAAGGGCTACAAACTTGTCAAAGATGTGAGTAATCAACAAGTGATTGATCTATCTACTAGCACAAACTGCTTGGTTAGATCCAGTATGCTCACAGCTAATGCATTCGAGCATTACTTCAGTCTTCTCTATCTCACTCTGAGTTACAACTTGATCTCCTCTCATAAGATTGCTCTACTCTTTCACCTTAAACCCTAGCTCAACATAAACCCTATTCACAGCTCTTTCAACAACTTTTAAAACCCTAGACATGATGTCCTTTTAAAGGAATATGATTTCATGTCGGTCCAATAGGATTACATTACAATTTCCTAGGTTCAGTGAATCTAGACATACTCAGTAACATGACACAAGAATCACCGTCAATGTGTCGGCACCGTCAAACAATCAGTGGATTGGTAACTCATCACAAAATGTCGGTTGGTAACTCATCACAAAATGTTACCGGTTCATAAAAAATGCCAGTTGCCAGTTTGACAAAAATGAAGATTGGTAAGAATGTGTTGTGCTGCTTTGCTTCCTTGTACCGCTTGTGATCTACGAACTGCTTGGGGTCGACATGCCGCTTCAGACCGGGAAAACACATTCTGCAAAATCACTACTAGTCTAAATACTAGAGTACAACATACCAGTTGGAACAAATACCAGTTGAGCATGAGCTCATACATATAAAGGGGATCTCAATATAAGTGTTCGTCCATCAATGAAAATTACATCATAAACATCAAAAATGCCGACAATCTCCCCCTTTGGCATTGATGGCAACACTTAGGAAAATAAAATTTTGACATCTAAGTGTTTTACAACAAAAGCTTGCCACTAACAAAATTGCTCCCCCTAAGCATATACACTATCCCTTAATCAACAGAGTGTATAGCAATCTTGCATTCAGAGCATAATCATCAGAGCATATAGCATATATCACAGCATATATCAAAATTTCAAAAAAAACTTCTCCCTCAGATATACCAAAATTTCAAAATTTAAGACCATCAAAATTTTAATTAAAACCATGTACTTCTCCCCCTTTGCCAATAATGACAAAGTACCACGGCAAAAACCTATTTCCATATATATAAAAGAGTTTATGACAATAATGAATAATACTTGTCAAAAACCGCTTTGTAGTCTTGCAAAAATTGTTTCATGGAGAGAGACCAGGACTCAAGTAGGGAGGTCGCCACTTCCTTCTCTGTCTGCATTTGTGATACCTGTTCCTCCATGGCCTCTATTGTGCTCAGTTCTTGGGTGACTATCAGTGCTTCCAGGTTTAGATAGCATTTCTAAAGAATTTGCAGTCGTGGAAGTAATACCAGTTGAAGTTCCTGCAAATCCCTAGATCTTGTGCTAATCTCTTGCTCTATCTTGGCTGACTGGATCTGGAACCGGTGAACAGTTTGCCCATATGCCGCAAAGGAGTCGTAAGGAGTCTTGAATGTGCTTAAGTAGGATTGTAAGTCCATTTGAAGTTGTTGCTTCTTAGCCAACACATCATCACAAAATAGATGAGGTTGACAGATTTTGCTGAGTAGCAAGTTTCCCTCATCCAAAGCACTCCTTATGTCCTTTTGATCCTTTACAGTTCAGTCCTAAGCTCATTCAGTTTCTTCACCAGAGCAAAATTAAGAGCCTTTTGGTGCTCTTTCTTTACATTGGCCTCAGCTGCTTCTTCTAGGCTCTGCACCTAATCATCCACTACAGTACACAGAAGTTTGAGTTGTGCTAGTGATGAATCAGTGTCAGGAAGATTAGTACCGGGGATTAAACCGGTGAGCGTGTCTACAGCTGCTTGAATGATGTCTTGTTCCTTTTTCCTATGGATTATCTCAAGGTGCTCTTGAGTAACCTTGATGCTCTACATAAGTTCTAACTCGCTTGCAGATTGGAGATCGATAGGACTAGAGAGATCAACCGGTGAGGGTTGACTTCCGGTTGCCTTCGGAGTCTCCACCTGAGAGCTTTTTGCCACTTCACATTCCCTAGCTTCTTCAACTTTCTTCTTTTCCACTTCTCTTCTCTTCTCTTCTTCCTTGTCTTCTTTTGCCTTTTTCTTCTCCTCTGCTCTCCTCTTCTGCTCTTCCTTTTCTTCTTCTTCCCTCTTCTTCTTCTCTTCCTCTTCCTTTTTCTTCTTTTCTTCCTCTTCCTTCTTCTTTTCTTCCTCTTCCTTCTTCCTCTTCTCCTCTTCTTTCTTCTTCTTTTCTTCTTCTTCCTTCTTCCTCTTTTCTTCCTTATCCTCTTCTTCTTTCTTTTTCCTTTCTTCTTCTTGCTTCTTTTTCTCTTCATCTTTTCTTTTCACCTCTTCCTCTTTCTTTTTCTCTTCCTCCTTTCTCTGTTTCTCATCTTCATCCTTCTTCTTTTTCTCTTCTTCTTTGTCTTTTGCCGCTTGCTATGTGTCCACAGCTTGTTCACCACCCTGATTGGGCTATTGCCCCTGTTCAGCTCCCTGAGTGACATCTTCTTTATCCAGGGTATCGACATCTATGGTGTCGATTGGTTCCTCCACCAGGTTTCCTTCCTCATCAAAAACTTTATTCGGTTTGGAAATAACCAGTTCCTTTTCCGCTTGGAGGTTGGCCATTCGAGCTTTGTGTGAACTGATACCATGGGCCATGTGTTGATGTGTATCCTTTTCTACATCATCAACTCTCCCTTCCAACAACCAGAGTCTTCTTCTCCTTGTGAAGAAGAGACCTTTATTTTGATCTAATACATCAAATAATTTTGTTTTTGAGAGTTCGGGGAAGTAATGTGCAAAAAATTTCTCCCTAATCTCTTGTTCCTTTTCAATGGCAATGCACCATCTGTTATCCAATGCTTTATACAATGAATCTAGTGTCTGAGACTTAATCTTTGATGGTGACCAGTCATTTCTACATAAATAAAGAATAATCTCCTGCAGTACTTCATCTTTTTCCTCGCTATTGAAATCATCATAATAATCAATTAAATCATGAAGTAACTTTCTCCTAATATTCTTTACTGTTCTTTGACAATGTGTCAAAGGTTTGTAAGAGGAGATGTCTATATTTACCAGTGTGGATGTTGCCGGTTCATTCTTCTTCACCTTCTTGGTCTGTCTAGCCTTCTTTGGCTGTTCATCAGACTCAGTTTCTTCGGAGTCTGGTTCATTTGCCTTAGTCTTCCTCTTTCTTTCAAAGACTTTTGCCGGTGTTGCCTCCGATTTCTTCTTTGTCAGTGACTGCTTGGTCACTTTTCGAGTCTCAATGGTAGCTGGTGCTGATGCCACAGGCACTGCCTTAGCTTTCTTGGCTGCCGGTTCTTTTCTCTTCTTCACCAATTGTTCTTCAACCGGTGTGATCCTCTCCAAGTAGGTTCTGGTTTGCTTCACCTTTAGATCAAGAGGTGAGGCAATAAGGGTTGAAGCATACCCTTCCAACATGTCATACATGACTTCATAGCCCATAGGCTCCACTTCCTCCATTCTATGCTCAACAGCCTCCATTAGACATTTGTCCACCCGAATAGTGAAACAGATGTTGTCTTCATACTTCTTCACTATGTCACCTGAGATTCGCATCCTCTGACTCATTTTTCTTCTGAACTCATCAAAGAATTTGTTCAAGATCTCAGGGTAGCCAATTCCAATAGCTTGCACACTTTCCTTTATCTGCTTGGTTACCGGTTGGTCAGGGGACCACTGGACATCTCCTACACCCAGAAAGTAGCCTTGGAAATAGAAAAACAATCCTACCAGTAGTTGTCCAAATTTAAATCTTAGTGAATTGTCCCTTTTGATTGCCTTGAGATTTGACAGGAGTTGCCTTTGCATACTGGTGCATAAGTCAAATGATTTATCCTCTATAATCATCTGGTAAGCGGCATTTACCGCTGCAGCAGATACAGAATTAATCCTGCTGGCTGAGAATGTCCTGTAGCCTACCACCATGCAGGCATATTTTACCAGTTCATCCTTGATAGAATTAACTGTCATACCTTGTGAATCACTTGTCGAACCAGTGAGCTTGGTCATTTCCATTTTTCTTACCATTCTTGGGGCTGGTATTCCCCTGTGTTGCAGAAACCGGTGACTACATGAATTGCCTTGGGCGTGATATCATGTGTTCTCTCCAGGTACATCTTGTCACCATGGACTCTGCTCAGGATGATTCTGATGTGATCCTCTGTGAAGTCTTCCAGAAAATACACTGCATTATGGAGTTTCTTCTTCTCTAAGATACTGAACTCCGGTTTGATCCTTTTATCCTTTCCACAAAATAGACCTAATTGAGTGTGAATGCCCAAGGACCCTATGTCTTCTATCTTGCAATCAATATAGTCAGAAATTCCTTCTTCAACTATGACTCCAGCTGGGACTTGTGACAAAGCATTATATTTGGACTTCCTCTGAATGAAATTTTCTGACTCAATGGATGTGCTTGAACTGGTATGAGATGCGGAAGCCATTGAAGAGTATTTCAAGAATACGAAAAATACCTTTCAAATGCGAATTTAGGGCTTCCTGATTCTGCTTTGCTTCGCTCTCCATCAGATGCCAAATCACCGCTTTGAGTTCTCCACTGCCGATTGCAAACTATACTTGAATCTCCTTCAAATCTTTCCAATTCCTCGAGATCTAAGCTCAAATCGCCTTCTTTTTGCTCTGCACTTGAAAACTTTTCTTCGCTCAAAAAACAAATAGTGAGAAATGATTTGAAAATTGCATTTATACATGTCTCTCACCTACCATCATTAATGCTCCTATATTAGGGCATAAACCCTAATTTGCCTTTTTATCGTTTCCAGTCTTCTGTCAGGCGGCAAGTGTAGCATACCGGTTAAGGTCTTTTACCGGTGTTAACCGGGGGTTCAAAAGCATTTTGTCATTTGCTCCCCCTAAACCTTTGAGGCTTAGTTTGTCGGTTTAGATATTTCCACACTGGGTGTAGAAACCGGTTCCTCCTCCAATAGTACTGGTTTCTTCTTCCATACTTTCTTCATGTCTTCTTGAACTATTTCAACATCTATTTCTCCTTCCTGAGTGACCGGTATATCATCAGATATACTTTTTATGATTCTACAGAATCTTGCAATGTGACCCAGTTTGTTGCAGTGATAGCAAACAAGTCCAGGTGTTCTCCAAGGTCCATTGTACATGTTTCCATTCTTCCTTCTACATGTTGCAGTAGTGTGACCATGACCATGATAGATCATACAACTTTCTCTCCATCTGATTGTCATTTGATGACCACCGCTTCTTGACTGATGGTTGAGGACATTAAACCGGTTGTGGTTCCGGTTCATATAAGATTCAGGACCAGTTCCTTTGGTTCTCTGAGGATATCTTCCGGTGTTATCCATTACAGACCTGCATTCAAATGCTCTATGCCCAAACTTGTTGCATGCATAACAATGACCATTGAACTTATTGGATCTAGGTATATTGTTGATAAAATAAGGAAAATTATTGTAGGCTTTGCTCGTACACACATTGGCAGTGTGTCCTTCTTTAAGACAGTTAAAGCAAACAGGTTTGAATTTTTGCTTACCTTTTCCTTTGAGTGTCGGTTGCTTCTTTGATGCTTCAACATTTGTCCTTGAGGATTCTCCTTCCTCATGTTCAGAGAAACCAAGACCATTGGTATTCTCTGCCGGTCTAGATGATTCAAGCTTTTGCTCTAGCGTGACTATACTTTTTCCAAACTTAGCAAGTATTTCCTTTGATTCAAAGAGTTCTTTGGAAATAGCAGTGTTTGTCTCCATAAGACCTACATTTTCTGAGATGGCAATGTTCAGTTCTCCTTGCATGTCTTCTTTCTCCATTCTGCTCTCATGAAGGCGAGCAGTTAGTGCACTAATCTCTTGTTTCAACTTGGAGATCTCATGATCTCTGTCTTTTACCAGATCTTCAGCCTTTCTCCGGTTCTCAAGTTCTTGACTAAACCGAATAGTCAGCCCTTCCAACTCCTTTCTCTGATTAGAGTTTGAATCATTCAGCTTATTCACTTCAGCAATCATAGCTTCCATGTTAGCTTCATCTTCAGAACTACTTTCAGATAGTTCCATTAGCCTCTCTGCATGTTCTCTTCTTTTTGCTTTAGATGCCTTGTATCTGACCATAAGATCATCATAGGCTTGCTCAGACTTAGTGAGCCATTGAGTAAGTTCCCTCAATGTGTATTCTCCCATATCTCTTTCCAAGTGGTTAAACTTATAGAAAGGTTGGCTCTGATACCAATTGATGAATACTAAGAGGGGGGGGTGAATTAGTATGCCAAAAATCTTTGCACTAAAACACTTACACAGTCTAGAGATAAACTAGTAAAGAAGTCTGACAATCAAACCGGTTATCACACATACAAACCAAAATGTGAAGAAACCATTCACCCACAAAAGCAATACAACCATAACACAAGATATTTGACGTGGAAACCCAACTGGGAAAAACCACGGTGAGATGGAACTCACAAGTCACTATCTGCATAATAGAAACCAGACCAGTTAAGGTCAGACTAGTTAAGGTCTTACAATGTTCTTCTCCATAATAGATCCTATTAAGAATCTCAATCTCTGTTAGGAGATAAGTCTGATTAAAGACTACCTTGTTAGAGGATTTTAGATTCACATGTGTGAACCACCTTGTTAGAGGATTTTACAAAGGCTTTGAGGCCTACCCGGTTAAGGGCTACAAACTTGTCAAAGATGTGAGTAATCAACAAGTGTTTGATCTATCTACTAGCACAAACTGCTTGGTTAGATCCAGTATGCTCACAGCTAATGCATTCCAGCATTACTTCAGTCTTCTCTATCTCACCCTGAGTTACAACTCGATCTCCTCTCATAAGATCGCTCTACTCTTTCACCTTAAACCCTAGCTCAACATAAACCCTATTCGCAGCTCTTTCAACAACTTTTAAAACCCTAGACATGATGTCCTTTTAAAGGAATCTGATTTCATGTCGGTCCAATAGGATTACATTACAATTTCCTAGGTTCAGTGAATCTAGACATACTCAGTAACACAACACAAGAATCACCGTCAATGTGTCGGCACCGTCAAACAATCGGTGGATTGGTAACTCATCACAAAATGCTGGTTGGTAACTCATCACAAAATGTTACCAGTTCATACAAAATGCCAGTTGCCGGTTTGACAAAAATGAAGACTGGTAAGAATGTGGTGTGCCGCTTTGCTTCCTTGTACCGCTTGTGATCTGTGAACTGCTTGGGGTCGACATGCTGCTTCAGACTGGGAAAACACATTCTGCAAAATCACTACTAGTCTAAAGACTAGAGTACAACATACTGGTTGGAACAAATACCGGTTGAGCATGAGCTCATACATATAAAGGGGGTCTCAATACAAGTGTGTGTCCATCAATGACAATTACAACATAAACATCAAAAATGCCAACAGGATGTCTTTTAGTAAATCTGATGTGCAACTTGGATTCCATTTGTGGCTATTTGTATTGACTCTATGCCTAGATTGAGGCACTAATCTATTACAGCTAGAAGTTACTTGCAACATTTTAAAATCAAATCAGAATATCTTTATTTTTTTGTCATGTGGTAATGTTCCGCCTATCTCATGCTCAAACATAGTTGAGTCGTATGTGTAAATCTAGCCCATCTACAATACCCTCCTTTTTTTTGAGCCCTTAATGAGATCTATTTGTTTTTTGTTGATGTTGTCATAAGTGTGTAATGGGTCTAATTCTATGCATCAAAGGTACACCCACCTAGGTTTTGCAGAGCCTGAAGATTAGAAGGATTTAGATCCTTGTCATGTTGTCTAAGTCTTGAAGTATTTCATTGATTGAAATTGGCTATTTCTTAGATAAAACAACACTACCCACAAGTTTTTCCTTTCAGCATGTAGGGCAGTCTGAACAATCAAACTTGACTCGGCCTTGTCTTTATCCTTTTCTACCCAAACTTATTTGATTCTTTATTGGTTTCTATTATGGTTTCCTGATCAAGGTTGATTCTTGGTTCGAAGGTTGACACAAATTTCTTTTGCTTAGCAATCCTAAGCTTACAGTGTTTTTCAATGTCTCTCAAGTTTTGAAAGTGATAGCATCATACATTTACATTGAATGATGCATTTTAAAAATTATTGTAGGACTGAGATACATTTCTCCTACATTCATAACTTCTATGACCATACTGATTACATTGATAACAAATAACATTCATATCCCTAAGAGCATAAAATTGATTTCTAATTTAAAAATTAGGTGGAGATCTATGCATAAGCTTACAATCAACAATTCTATGACCATAAGTATTACATTTATAGCAGTATCCATGGAATTGAGGTACATGCCAATCATTGTTAAAAAAATTTCTCATCAGTCTCCTTGGAGCAGCATAACTTGGTCTTCTTGAGCTCTTCCTTCTTTTATCATTGACCTTTATGTAGCTTTCATCGTTAACATTTTATTTTCTTTTAGGATCAGCATGTCGATTCATTGACTAATTCTTTGTAGCAGTAGTATATGTCTTCTTCTCATTGGGCTTCTTGACTGTGAATGTTTGTCCTTTACTATTATCACTTGAAGAGACAAATTGTATTTCTTTATTTAATGAGTACTTACTTGTATAACATTGACCAGCATCAAATCCAACACCCTCTGTGTCTTTGGAGTGCTTTTATTTGCTCAGAATTTTATCCAAAGCATTAGTGTTTCCCTCATACTTGATTCTCGCCTTGAGTTCATCTTTTCACTTTTCAAGTTCCTTTCTTAAATTAACAAGATCTTCTTCCAAATTTTGACACTCCTTATTATTCTTTTCTAAATCTGATTTTTTTACTTCATACATCCTTTTTGCTTTTTCCAACTAGGTTCTCAAATCAAAAAAAATTGTCTTTTATTTCAAGTGATTTATTGAGTAGATCTTGTTCTTTAATAGAAGCATGTTTGTATTTTTTGTATTCCTTTCTAACTTTTGTAAGTTCCTCTAGTGCACTTACAAGTTCACCTTAAATGTCTACTTCAGCTTCAATTTCCTCTTATTCATCATCAACAATATGTCCATCAAAGAACTCTCATTGCACCATGAAGAGATTGACTTCTCTTTCACCTTCATTGTAACTATCTTTAGAGACGCTTTCTTCATCAGAGGCATCATCCTCAAATGTGTAAAGACTACTTTTTCTCCTAGAATTTCATCTTCTTTCCTTATAAGTATTCATCATATTTTCCTTTCCAGAGGACTTCATGTTTTTCTTTTCATCTTTAAATTTCTCTCCATAAGGAAACTTAGACGTAGAGTGTCCATTCTTGTGAGAGCTGAGATATTTGAAAGGCATCTTACCTTTGTACTTTCCTGAACCTCTTTTGAGCTTCCTTAAAAAGTTTTCTACAATAGTATCAAAGTCATTTTCATCCTCATTTGTTGCTTGTTCTTTTCCTTTTTGTATGGTATTGAAGGTGGCTTCTCTCTTTGAAGGTTCAACACTTATTGTTCTCATCTCATAGGCAAACAGAGAGCCAAAAATTTCATCCATAGAGAAGGTGGTCAGATCCTTAGTTGCTTCAATAGCCAAGACTTTGGTGTCATACTTTGGAATAAGATATCTGAGCACCTTTTTTACTATAACTTCATCTTTGACTTCTTCTCCAAGTCCTCTTATAGTACTCACATTTTCATCCACTCTTTGTAGTTAGTCAGCTAATTTTCTCCTCATCCTTCATTTTCAGGTTTTCAAATTGAGCTCTCAAATTTTGTAGTTTGGCTTCTTTCACTTTAGTATCTCCTTCATATATAATTTATAGTTTGTCCCATGTTGCTTTTGTTGATGTGCAGTGCATGACTTTCACTAACTTTGTATCAGACAAGCCACTCAAGATTGCATTCTTAGCTTTCACATTGTTCTCATATTACCTTTTAGCATCAAGGTAAGTAGGAAAAACTTGAGGAATAGTATATCCATTTTTTACTGACATCCAGACATCAAAGCCTAAAGAGGACAAGTAAGTTTCCATTCTTTTGCTTCATAAGTCATAGTTAGTGACATCAAACATAGGGGCTTTAGAGGAGGATTCATTTTTGGCCATAGTGTTCACAAGACAAGATCTACCCAAGCTAGAAGAATCTTTATAGTAATGGAACCTAAGGCTCTGATACCAATTGAAGAACACAAATGGACACTAAGAGGGGGGTGAATCGGTGTATTTCAAAAAATTTAACTATGTGTGCTAATAATAAGACTACAAATTAATTAAGAATACACACACATAAAACAAACCACAACACCATATTTATGAGGAAAACCCAATGTGGGAAAAACCTTAGTGAAAATAGATGTTGGAGTCTACTGCTCCATTCCAGCCTCACATAGTAAATAATAGATTACAAATTTTAGGGCACCAACCCAAGGAGCACCAACCCTTGATTTTATGAGCACTTACTCCTGCTTTGAGTAGCCACACATATATTTATAGTGATTGATCAAGTTTACAAGCAATGACAAAACCTTGTTACAAATGAGTTTTGTAACACAAATTTTTCATATCTTGAGAATGAATTTCTCTGCTTGTTGAAGTTCCTTCTTTTTTTCTCCTTCTTCCTCTGTCTCTTTTTCTTTCTCTATCTGGATTTCTTCTTCTCTTTTCTCTTTTCTTACTCTACCTATTTCAGTGGATGTCTCTCTTCAGCACCCCTTTTTTTTCACGGACAATTTGCTAAGATGTTTCAATTTCCACCTCTATCACTATTTCAATCGCTACACCTACCAATCTCAAATATCACCACATCTACTGTTGGATACATTTGAATTTATACACATCATAGTTTTCTTTTACTACAGACTTGAATATTTTATTCAAGTCAGTTGTCTTGGAGGTTTGCACCTCTGGAGAATTTTTTTTCCTAAATTTGATCTCATATTTTTTCCCTTGTAGTAAATGCCTCAAATCTTTCTTCTAGTCATTCTATGTACTTAGATTATTAAGTTTAGTAATATTTCTCTATCCAAAATGATTTGGAGTCCTTCCTCGAGCCACACAACCTTCTTGCAACTTGATTGCCATTAATGCATTTTCCATCCTTTGTCGACCTACCCAGACAAGACTCCATCATCACCTACTTCTCCATTTCCTTTGTCAAATTACTCGATCGAGGTCAGTTAGCTTCCACATAAAACCCTTATTCCTATCGGCATGCATAGATGTCATCACAAGTCATCTTAATCAACATCCAAGTCACTTGGTCAACCTTGGTCAAACACCACATGGACTATCATACCTATCGAGCTACCAAAGTATCAACTGAAACACCTCAAATGGTCATGATGACCTTAAAATCTATCATTGTCAGATGGCGGGATACACACCAATTTTCCTTTTAACTTGCCCCGCATCACCGTTCATATGCCCATTTTCTCATGCGAGCTACCAGGATGCATCATCTCTCTTTGTCTTAACTTACCCCACGAGATAATCCTTCCATCCTTCTGCAAGTTGCGGGATAGAGGGATACATATCTTGCACCTCCTTGTGTTGTCCCGCGAGACGATCACTTCTAACACTTTGATGACGTGGGATAGCGAGAAGCCCAAATCCTGCTTTTGTCCTCTTAACCCTGCATGGTCACCATTCACACATCCTTCATGTTGCATGATGGTGGGAAACATCTCTTGCTTCTCCTTATGTTTCCTTGCAAGACCTTGATCTCAACTCAAGCACGTCACGAGATAGTGGGGATCGCTATGCCCTGCTTGTAGTTATCCCACATGGACATCATGCACACACTTTGCGTGGTGTGGGATAGGAGGGAACACATTTCCCTTTGAATTTTCCTATCCCGCATGGTCAGCCAAGGCTTGAAAAATATGTTGCGAGATAGCAGGGGGGTCTTTGACCTCTATGAAACATTTTTCCTGCGTGGTCCCTTCCCTGCATTAAAACACACCATGGGACCCATGGATACATGTGAACCAAAAAATTGTTGCCACGCGGAAATCAAAACATATAGACCACACCACGAGACTTGGTGACTGCTCCCAACATGTGGAGACACAATGAGTCTAGTCAAAACCCCTATAGCATAACACGACATGTTATTCATAGCATAACCTATGTGTTATGCGTGACTGCTACCTGCTTCTCTGCAACCATTTGACATCCCTTGACATCAATAAAAATAATGCCAACAAATAGGTCTGCAGAGTTATCACACTTTTTAGCTTGATAAAGGAGCTCAAGTAAAGGAAAGGGGAATTTGAGATCATCTCCAACATCTACCGCTTGCAGATCAATAAAGAGGAATGTCTATCTTTGTCAAGAGATCCAAAAAGTTGTTTGGTTATTTTCTGTTAGTCGGTTACCTAAATTTTGGCATTGTAAAAGGCCCAAAGCTTGTTGCATCCTCACTTTTTCTATAAGAGGACATTCAAGGCCTTATTTTTCTCCTTCTTCCTCCTCGAGACAAATATAGATAGTACAATTAATCTTAGGGAAGCTTGTATACTGGTTTTTCACCAAGGATGGATGGTATGCTAATAGTGTTTATAAGTTTTGAAGTGTAATATTGTGATTTAGTTTCACATCCTACTTGAAGTAAAATATTGAAAAGTATATGTGCACATATTTTGTAGATACATAAATATATTGAAACCCAATTGAATGGTTTTAGAGTTGTTTTTCTATACTTGTTATCCAGAATCTTATATTAAAAAATGAAATCAAGGGCTTTTGTTCATATGTTTGTTAGATTCAATGATAATCCCAAAGACACTGAAAGGGGGGGTGAATCAGTGTCTAACCAATTTATGGAATATTTAAACTTATTTATAACTTTGCAATCCAAATCAATGTACTGGTAAACAAGAAATAATGCAGCAAAGAGAAATAAAAGAGACAGCATAAATGCACACCATAACACAAAATATTTTAATGAGGAAACCCGATGTGGGAAAAACCTCAGTGGAATTTGTGACCCACAATATTTACTCACTATCCAATATGAATAAATATTACTTACAACATGAGCCTACACATGCAGGAAGGCCAACAGCCTAGAGCTCACTGCTCAATAGAAGAGTCTCACTGACTACAAAATGGATAATTAAATCCAATACAATGTACTGCTCAAAATAGCATCTCTAATGCCTCATTCAAGACCAGTTTAAGCCCAGTCAGATAACTTAACCAAAAACCTTTTGATGTCTTTACATAATATCCTTATATTCCATGCTATTACAAAAATGTCCTCTCATTATCCTTCTACATACAAAATGATCTATAAGATCTCATACATATATGAGTCTCTACAATATACCAAGTTGGCTTAGAAATAATTAATTATATTTACATTATAATCCATATAAACAAAACTTTGTCTCATGTCGACCTGAGAGCCGATATACATCATTGTCGATGTAATCTGGATGCTGGTGAATGTGCTTGTCGGTGTCGGTGCCTGCCGGTGTATGATGTTTGTGATGCTGGTGCCTGTGTAGAAACTTGTTACCAATTGGTTTCCATCAATGACAACATCAACCATATTCTCATAGAGTGTAGAATGCCAACAATATCCCCCTTTGGTATTGATGGTAACACTCATGAGAAAAATCCAAAATTGTTATCCCAAAAAAATGAAGTCCAAAATCTGATCCCAAAAAGCTTGTGCTCCCCCTGAGAAAGTGATATCATCTGTGCATTATTTTTCTCCATACTACTCCCCCTTTGACATCAATGGCAAAGGATGTCAAAAAGAATCAAAGAATACAAAAATGCTACCTCATAGCTTGTAACCGGTTCTGTACAAGTTGAAAAATATCTACTAAAATTAGATTTAGGCTCTGCATGAATTTATTATTGTCAAAAAGAATGGTCTCTATTTGTTGGATCAAGTCGGTCAGATAGTGCAACTATTTCTCTGGTGATCATTCTCCTTGAATTGATGCCTTTGATATGTCAACCCGCTGAGTGATAAGATTGTTCAATCTTGGACCAAGTTTTCTTTTCAGTTCCCTGGCCTTTAACCTTATTCTTGCTTTCTCTTTCTCAAGTTTCTCCAACTTCTTCTCAAAAACTGCCATTTCCTACTCAAAAACTGAGATAAGTCTCGAAAAAGCTATCATATTATCCACAATGTCATCTATCTATTTCTATGTCTTCTTAATTTGCTCATCAATATCTTCAGTTAGGTGGTGAGGCTTGCAAGCTTCTCTATTCAATTCCTTATATTCCAAAATTGTTGAATTAAGTACTGATAATAATGAATCCATGTGCTCAGTACAGTCTTTGATGGTTTTCTCAAAGAATTCACTTTTCTCTTTGTCTATTCTTTCCTTTACAATATCCTCATTCACCTTATCAATGGTTAGAACATTTTCAACAATAAATTTGGACAATGTGTCCAATTTACCTAATAAATCCTCAATGTGATCTATCTTATAGGTTGGTGCAATCATCTTCAAGATAGGCAATGTGTCATCAATAGCCTTAAATGCTAAGGCATTGCATTCTGTTATCTTCTTAATAGAATTTAATAGAACATCTCTTACATTGGCGGGTCTGAATTCTCCTGTAGATGTGCTTGGTTTTACAATAGATTTCCTTTCAAAGGATACTTGCCCAATTACCTTCACTATTTCTTCCTTATTTCCATCAATTGCCTACTCTTTATTTACATTTTCAACTGGTTTCTCTATCTGTGTAATT
This sequence comes from Cryptomeria japonica, assembly GCF_030272615.1. NCBI lineage: Eukaryota > Viridiplantae > Streptophyta > Pinopsida > Cupressales > Cupressaceae > Cryptomeria > Cryptomeria japonica. The sequence goes on along the minus strand of NC_081411.1, from coordinate 465,357,687 downwards.
ACCTCTGCTTCTTTTGGTTTTTCAGTCTGTATAAGAACCTCTTCAACTATCGATTTCTCTATTTTTGGTTGCTCAGTGTTAGTTACCTTATCCTTCGTTGGTTCCTCAGTCTCCAGTTTCTTAGCTTGTGTCGGTATCTCAGTGTTCTGAGAGTCAAAAGTGTGTGTCGGTGACTCAGAGATTTCACTGCTCTTAGCATCATCTGCCTTAACCTCTGTAGTCTCTTTATCCATAACAATGTTAACATCTTGTGTATCTATATTCATGGTGAAGATAATTTCAGAATCAGAGTTAGTATCATCATGTGTAACTTCTTCAGTTGCCTTATCTGGTTGATTGTCTGTATGTACTGGTGTATCAAAAGTTATTAGTGGAGTATCCTGTGTCGGTGGAGGAATGTTATCAGTTACCTTTATAATAGGTATACTACCAATTTTTCTCTTCCCTTTGTCCTTCTGGTATACCTTAGCAAACGATTTGTCCATTTTTTGTCTCTCCCTTTCCTCTTTCTTTTCTTTTTCCACAAAAAATATGTCCCATTTGTCTGCAGTTTCATCAGCAATCTCTTTCACTCTCCCAGCCATTAGGCTAATCTGTCGATGTCCACTCATAAAAACTGATCGGTTTGCTTCATAAATTAGTTCATCAATTTCCTCTTTAGATTTTACAAAGATGTACTGCCAATAATGCTTCAACCTTTAACTTTTTGTCTAGTTCCATCACTGACATTCTCTTAGCTTCTAATCTTAAATACAATTCATTCGGCAGATCATCAACAACTTCAATCAAAACCTTCTTATATATGTCTAAATGCAAAATAATACTAACCTCTATAGTGTCCTTGTCAGAATCTTTGAATGAATGGTAGAATCTATTTACATTGCAAAGATTACCATCTTGTGTTATTTCATTTACCAGTTCCTCCGGTGTAAAGGTATCCGTTGGCTTAGTTTGTTGTTTCTTCTTTGGGGTAAGCTTCTTCTTAGGCTCCCTTACAGCTTGCTGCTTTTTCCTTAATGTCCTTGCCTTTTTAGGTGAAGGAGAAGGAACCAGTGAGGGTTTTCTCTTCTTCCTCTCTACTCTTTTGAACTCAGCTGCTTTTCCACTGTTTGTATCTAAAGGTGTGACAACCAATGAAACATGAGCTTCTGGTTTCAGTCCTTCTAGTTCACTAGTAGATATACCACTCAATTTCATTACATTTTCTTTAACCTCCTTAGCCATCTTGGATGCATCTCTGATAAACATTTCTCTCCTTTTTCTCTTCTTCTACATCGAAATAGCACTCTCAATGGTCTCAGCATTACCAAAAATTTCTTCAGATGGTTCTTTAGGTGCATCAAGAACTGTCTTAGCATATGCTTCAAGAATATTCAGGTCAACTTCATAACCCATTTTTGTTATCCAAATAGTTCTCGGAGTAACAACTTCCATCCATGTTTCATCTTTTTTTATTACAAAGCAGATTTGCTTATCATACTTATCTATTATGCTCTGTGGTATCATTTATCTAGCTTTCATCTTAGTTTGAAAGTTTTTGAAGTCATCTTCTGTAATGTTGTCACTGTTAGAGTCCATAATGGTGATATCTTCCATGATTTTCTTGCCTACCGAGATGTCATATCCAAAGTCCTTATGACCAATGTCGGGTATCTCTTTGGTGAAGTAAAGCATTAAACACACAAGTAAGTTGCCAAAATGAAATGTCCCCTTCTTGTCACCCTTAATCTTTTTCAGGTTATCAATCAGTTCATCCTTAATCCATTCACAGATATCAATCCTATCATTGTTCTTTACCATCTCATATGCACTATGAATACATAAGCTCGAAAAAGAGTTTAATCTATTTGTATGAGTTACTCTATAGCCAAGTACCATGCTCACATATCTCACATTTGCATCAGTAATGTCATTAACCCTAAGAGATTTGTTGTCAGATGTAGCTTTGGTTAAATCCATAACACCCTTGTTAGGTATCTTCTTAGTTTTATCGGGCCTACTACCAGTTGAGGGTAAACTAGTAACTGCCTTGATTGCTTCCTTTGAGATTTTAAAAATAGAATCAAGCCACATGAACTCTACTCATTACAAGATGAAATGCCTCCTTCGAAAATTCAGCTATGTTTAGAATTTCAACAAATCCTAGGTCTCCTACAATCTTGTGCTCCGGTTTAACCAAACCTTGCTCATCAGTAATAACATCATTGTACATGTTTTTCAAATCATCAGTCCCTAAATTTTCCATTTTGTAGTGAATGTAGATTCTAGGGTCTTCGGCAAAAGCGACTCCCTTTGAAATTTTAGAAAAAGCTCTGATAGAATCATCTTGCTTGGCAATTTTAGGGATGATCTTAAAAATGGGCCTAGGGCGCTTAATGTTTTCTACCACAATAGGTTTTTCAATAAACTTAGGTGCAAAAGATGAAGATGTCATTTTGAAAGATAAATACCTCTTGCTTGAAATCTTGAATGCCAAAAAAAAAATGCTTTTGCTACTTCGCCTTTAGATGCCTTTGCTCAATTTCATGCTCTATGAATGCTTGGATGCTTGGTGGATTGAAATGAGGGTTTTCCGATGCTTTATAACCAAAAAAATCTTTTAAAAATGCATTTAATGCTTGTTAGTTAAGTGAAAACTTAACACATCTGCCGATAAAGAAGAAGTGTCTTCTTACCATAAACCGAGGGTAGAATGCATGATTTTCAATTTTCTACCATACCCCCTAAGGATTATTCCTTAGTTAGATGAAGAATCTTCTACCGGTGGAGAATTATCCTATTCTACCAGTGTAGAGACAGATTCATCAACTCTTTGATCTCTTTTTTTAATCCATTGTTTTGAAAAAATTTCAATATGCCCAATCTTGTTACATGCATAACAAGTTACATTATTCCTCTGAATAGCTTTTCCATATCCTTGACCGGTTTGTGATCTACATTGATTAGATAAATGTCCAAATCTACCACAAACATAGCATTTCACATTCATTCTGCAATTTTCTGAATTGTGACCAACTTTATTGCATTTGGAACATTGACCGGTCGGTAAGTTTATATTCTTATTATTCTAAATCTGCACTGATTTGCTCTATGACCAAATTTGTTGCAGTTGAAACATTTCCCATTAAGTTTATAAGCATTAGGTTGTCTTACCGGTTTCCTATGATCTTGATTATTTGCAGTCTCGAAACTTTCTCCATATTCAAAACCAAGTCCAATTGTATCTCCATTAGGTTTTTGTCTTTCCAGCATGTCATCAAGTCTTTCTGAACTTTTCTTGAATTTGTCTTTGTGTTCATTTGTAGTGATCAACTCATTTTCCAGAATTCCAACTTGTCTCACAAGCTCTTCTTTATCATGTTGCATGTGAATCAAATCTGTCTTTAGCATATCATTCTCATGACAAAGTCTCAGATTTTCATTTGCTCCATCATTAAGTCTCCTAGTCAAGTCTTCTTCATTCTTCTTTCTATCTTCAATATCCTTACATAGCCTCATGGTCATATCTTGCATTTCATTCCTCTTGTTAGTGTTCTCTTGCCTCAACTTCTCTGCAATGTCACTAAGAGTTTCATTTTCATCTCATGTTTCTGCATTTGCTCATGAAGTTCCTTCCTCTTGTTTTGTGCTATAACCAAGTTCTTCTGAAGTCCTTTAATGAATTCCTTACCAGTCCTTAGATCATCTTCAATTTTTTTTATTCTTCAATTTTTTTGCATCAAAATCTTCAAGAGCTCCTTCCAATTGTTTTCTCAAACTTTCCATTAGTACTGGTTTCAGAATCTTCCTCAATTTGTTAGGCTTTCTAAAATAGAGGACCAGGCTCTGATACCAATTGTTAGATTCAATGATAATCCCAAAGACACTGAGAGGGGGGGGTGAATCAATGTCTAACCAGTTTATGGAATATTTAAACTTATTTATAACTTTGCAATCCAAATCAATGTACAAGTAAACAAGAAATAATACAACAAAGAGAAATAACAGAGACAACATAAATGCACACCATAACACGGAATATTTTAACAAGGAAACCCAGTGTGGGAAAAACCTCAGTGGGATTTGTGACCCACAATATTTACTCACTGGCCAATATGAATAAATATTACTTACAACATGGGCATGTACATGCTGGAAGGCCAACAGCCTAGAGCTCATTTCTCAATAGAAAAGTCTCACTAACTACAAAATGGATAATTAAATCCAATACAATGTACTGCTCAAAATAGCATCTCTAATGCCTGGTTCAGTACCGGTTTAAGCTCAGTTAGATACCTTAACCAAAAACCTTTCACTATCCTTATTTAATATCCTTCTATTCCATGCTATTACAAAAATTTCCTATCATTATACTTCTACATACAAAATGATCTATAAGATCTCATACATATATGAGTCTTTACAATATACCAAGTCGGCTTACAAATAATTAATTATATTTATAATATAATCCATATAAACAAAACTTTGTCTCATGTCGGCTTGAGAGCCGGTATACATCATTGCCGGTGTAATCTGGATGTCAGTGAATGTGCCTATCGGTGTTGGTGTCTGCCGGTGTATGATGTCTGCAATGTCGGTGTCTATGTAGAAACCTCTTATCAGTTGGTTGTCATCAATGACAACATCAACCATATTCTCATAGAGTGTAGAATACCAACAATGTCATCATAGTGCTGTTGAGTTTGAGTAAATTGTATCTTCTTCTAAAGTAGAGGATTAAATTTACTGACCTTTATTCAAAAGGATTCTATGTAGAGAGAAAGTATAGATATATAGTTGTGAAATTCATTTCATGTTATGACTAATATCAGGTATCAATCATATCAGGCAAAAGACGGTGCATAATATGCATAATTTATATTGTAATAATGGTTCATCTATTCTAATGGACAAGGAACTGATCATAATATTGTAATATCAACTATGGCAAAGAGAGTTCTATCAAAAAATATAGTTTTGTTTCATTTCACTAATTTTAATTTTGAAGTACATAGGATCATTAGTTCTCATTCTGATTAGAAATCATATAAGGATAAAGGTCGTGTCCTATAAGTTCAAAGTTTACTAGATCACATAATAGGTTAAAGACATATTTTTTATGGCATCTAATGAGCTTGAAGATATTAAAGGTCCTACTATCAGGGATACCCACCTAGGTTTTATTGAGGCTGAAGAGTACAGAGAGTGACTAGTTCCTTATCCCTAGTCATTACTCTATTAATTAGTCCACTGAGCCAAGGCCTTGAAATTGAAATTGGCCTCTCATAGAGGAGTTTTGAAGTAATCAGTTGGAAGAACCAACACATCCTTATATTTCTGGGGATCCATTTCAACTAGATTTGCTTCCTTTTGATTTTGGTTTTGGTCTTTTCTTTTGTTATTTATTTTTGGCCTTGGTTCTATGTGATCAACTAGATGGTTCTTATGTAATGACCTCTTTCCAAACATTCAAGGCTATATTAATATATTTTTTATATATATCTAATATTTCAATTAACAAAGTTAGAGTCACCACCCTTTTAGGGAGTTTATTCTTCTTCTCCTCGGTCTTTTCCTATATCAGAGTCACTTATAATGTAGAGCCCCTCCCCGATCAAGCTCTGGTTAACTTAGTTGACCATGGTTGACCATATTAATAAATACTATAATTCAATAGGATGGGCTATGTTAGACGGATAGATTAGTGGGAAAAATTATTGAACCAGGTTATGGAATCATTTTACCTTGCGGTGCACATTTTGATGTGTTATGGATTTATATCCTATAGGATCCACTAATTTGATAATATTGATATGACGTATGTCAGCTATCTCAGAATTTGCAGTACTTCATTATGATATTAGAAAATATGGATGCATGTCGTATTAATGATTGAGTTTCATGAGGATTATGATGATGCCTTTTGAGTCAATTGCTTTATGTGGATTTTATTGGATAAATGATAAATTGATCGTTATGATTGAAATTGTATGCAAAGTGTCTGAATTGTACTCTTTTCATATGTTGATATTAAAGGTGATTATTTGGGGTTACTAATGTGCAAAGTGAGATGTGCAGGAAAACTAAGCCATACGACCATAGAAACTATTCGGAGAACTAAGCCTAAACCTATGTGTGTTTATGAAGCCAAGGGTTGTCTATTTTGAGAGACAACACCCCATGTGTAAATGTGTTTTAATTTTTAAATGTTTATGCTTGGATGTGTGTTTAATTTGAAAATTGTTTAAATTACTAATTCCAAAAAAAAGGACATTGCCATGTGTATTTAAGTGATGTGTAATTTTGTGGTATCACTTGACACATGTTGTAAAGTGAGTTGGTAGTGACATGTCCCTTGGAAGGAATTTGTTTTACCAATGCATTTTTCAAATATCCTAGTATGGTCCCAAGAAAGTCTTGGATAGGGAGCCATTAGGAAGGTCAACTCAAGGTTGACCCGTAGGTAAACTTTGGGTGAGTTTTAAGAGGGTTAAACTAACTCCTAAGGTCAAGTTAGGGGCATTTTTAATGGGCCATATGATGTACCTATGGATGAAGGCCAATTTTAGCCATGTGTCCACTCCCTAGGGACTGTTTAGTCACCCCAAAAGTTGCATTTTTCAAGATGGACGAATTTCAACTTTTGAGGATCTTACCTAGGTTAGACAACCTTCCTCATGAGTGACATTGTTCTTCCCCATTCTCTTTTTACCTTTTTGAGGTGCCTTGGCTAGAGATCTTGTAAGGTGTTGGGAAGACCAACCTATGAACATCCTTCACCCTTCCCAAGACGATTGGAAAGACTAAGGAGTGTCTTCTTAGGGAATGGTTTGGGAGGGAGAAGTTTGATCACCCACTCTCCATTTTTGGAGACATAGATTTTTTTGAAAAATTGGTTTTGAGATTTGGAAGTTTTGGATAAGTCTTGTGAAGGAAAAGATAGTGGATTTGGGAAGCTCTTCTACAACTTTTATTGATCCATTTGCAGGATTTAAGGTTGGTTGTTTACTTCTTTTTATGTTTTTCTTTGTGTATGAATGAACAAATGAGTTGTGCTTTTGGTTGTTTTCTTGTTGTTTTGGAAAAGATGTGTTCTTCTTGTGGTTTTCTTTTGTTGTTTCATGTTATTGTTTGGGAGTTTTCAAGGCCAACCACACTCACCCTTGGAAGGGTAGAGTGGCCTTGGGGTGAAGGGTTGCTTGATAGCCTAAGAGTGTAGAGACTCTCTTCTGGGAAGAGAGCGATACACAAGGGTTATGGGCCCCTTGCTTCTTGTTGTTTATATGGGGGTCATAAGGGGAGATTTGGCTTGTATGCCTTGGGGAACATAAGGATTTGTTGGGACAAGTTTGGAACTTGTGGTTATTCTACTTGGTAGCCTTGCAAAGGCAATATGTTCTCTTATTTGTAGAATCTCGTCTAGGTACTTGGTCCCCCTTCACCCCACAAGAAATAGTCACTTGATGACGTTTTTATCCTTGGGATGGTTGTTCTATGGTTGTGAAACTTTTCTGTTTTTGGTTGCAATGGTTCTATCATGTTTAGCCTTGGTTCTCCTAGCTCGAGGGTGGCTTCATGTGAGCCTAGATTGGGAGGTGAGCCTCCATGGTCACAACCTACAAGCTTTTATTGCAGGTTTGCTTGGAAAAATAAAGATTGGGAGGGAAGTTATGGCATGATCCTATTGTTTATTGTATGTAGTTGCAAGAAAATAAATGCATTTGGCAAGCCCTCATTTTGTTATCTACCTAATTGTGTAAAGGGAACCATGATGTAATAAGCACATTTCCTTGAATAGTTTCATTTCTAGAAATAAAGATGTATTTTATTTGAGTATATTCTTGCAAAGAAAAGAATAAAATTTGAGTTATTTACCCTATTGATATTTGTTACTTGAAATAGATTAGGAATAAAATTTATTTCTATCTTATTAAGCTATTGAAAAGAAATGAAAATAGTTAAATGATAGTAGTGCAATTATTAGTAAAAGGAATGAAATATTTCTTTATGTCTATAGTTTAAACTCAAAAATTAATAGACATTTTAAGAATTGGTTTTAATCTTGCATTACATCTTGTTGTTGTTGATTAAATGGATTTTTTTTTAAAAAGGGTTAGTTGCAGTTGTAAATTAATTTATTACTGCTATATTACACTATTCTGAAAAAAGCATGTGTAGAGGAAAATAGTCTATTCTAGATATTGTTAATTCAAATCAAAAGAAAACTATATGTATTGAAAGGAAATAAAATTTAATCTATTCTGTTTTATTGAAAATAACCTATTGTAAGTTAATGGAAAATGCAGATTTTAAGTATATATATAATATATTATATAAATTAATATCTAATGTTCTAGTTCTAAACTAAGTTGTTGTATTCATTTAATAAAAATAAAAGAACATGTATGTTGTTGTTGTTTTTTGTTTTTTTTTAAAAGATCATTAAGTTTGTGCATATATTTTGTATTATCTATTTAATCTGATTAAATAGATTAGCCTTTAAATCAGATTAAACATGTGGGCATAAGAATATGAATTTAAATACACACACACACACACACACACACACACACACACACACACACACATATATAAACCTATATAAAATATACATATGTATATTTTAAAAATGTTTCCAGAAATTTATATATATGCCTTATTGCTAAATACATACATATATATATATATATATATATATATATATATATATATATATATATATATATATATATATATATATATATATATATATATATATATATTACTTTGCATATTCTTTATTATAAAAATATATATACACAAAAAAAAAATCAAAACTGAGAAATCAACGGTGGGAGGGCCATGAAACCCTTACCCACCATCAGGGAAGGGGCCTTCGTTCCCCTGCAGGTGCCACAGTGGTTGAGCCACCACTCGTTGTGGGTCATCTGCAGTGAGCGGGATGAGACCTACCACTGCAGGCGACCCCTAGCGGCGATGACTGTCACTGTGGTAACCCACAATGGATGGCAACTGCCACAGTGGACGACGACCATTCCCTGTGGGGTACCACAGGGGCCGCCCACTCCAAACCTCAGCGGCCTCCAAACAATAAACACTTCGGCACTCGTTGGCCCTTTTCCATGCTCGGCCTGCTCTATCATGGCCACCACATCTGCACACACACACACATTACAAACAAAAAAAGATATGTTAAGGCAAGAAGCCCTAACCCAATTTCAGGTTAGGGTAAATATATAGGATAAAAACAAACAATGTTTAGTTATAGAATAAAACAAACCCTAGTCAGGGTTGTAAAAAGATAATATTATTAAAATAAATAATAGAGGGAATGCGATTTCAATTTTTGAAATGGGAGAATCCCATTTAGTAATGGTTAGCAAGTTATTTCTATTATTGATATAGGGGTAATTTTTCTTTATATGTAATCTTATATTTTGGGCAATTAAATATAAGTTTATATATATATATGCTAAATAACATATATAAATATGTAGATGTTGTTTTTAAGTTAGATTTCTTTTTGTAAATTTTAGTATTGGAAACTATTAAAAGTAAAATGTTTAGACCATAGGGTAAATATTGGTCGAAGATTAAATAATTGGTATTTAATAATCATAGGGCATTAAATTGGACTTTTAAGTGAAATGAATTTATTAGACAAATATTATATTTGTTCGGGATAACTTTATTAGTCAAATTTAAAAAGCTTTATTTTCATTCTCTCTATTAATTAATGTTAATACACTAAGCTTGAAATAGTATTGATTTAATGGATTCTAGGCTTACTTAAGTTGTATAAATACATTTTGGAAATTCTAATGGTATACATTAGTTGGAATAATTTAATGAAGGATATCGAATGATTATTATTGATTTGTAAGAGGGTATTTTAGTGGAATAATATGCTTTCCTAAAATAAGTTAATGGACTTAATCTTACGAACTTATTTAACCCAAGTGGAACTTTTTATTAAATAATTTAATTATTATAATAACATTTGGCACTTAAATTTTATTTGCTCAATTAATTAATATTAACACATCGAAATCGTGTTAATATTGAATTAATAGATTTAAGAATTAATTAAGTTATAAATGAAGAGATTATAATATCAATGATTGGGGAAACTTGATATTAGATAAATAAATGGTATTGATTCAAGAAATTGTATTAATGTCAATTTAGTAGAATTTGGGCCATTTAAATATTATAAAATGTAACTAAAATTGAAGGGACATTTGAGCGAATTTATTTAATATCAAAAAGGATATTGTTCTTATAAAATCAATTTATTTTGTTTGATAATAGGAGTTATCATAATGGTTAGGTAAGTGAAAAATCTAATTCTATCGCCTAGGAGTTAAATGGAAACCTAAGGCTTCTAGTTAAATTTTAATTCATTGCTCACTTTTGAAACCCATTTTAAATATCAATTAAGAATTTCATTTGGAATAACTTGTTAAGTTGTCACTTCTTATTAAACATAGGTCGCAAGTAATTAAGTGTAAAAAAAAAAATTTGTTGTTTTGTTTTTTGCCCAAAAGTTTGGGCATGACATATAACTTGTTACGATTCCCAGATATAAAAATTAAGATTTTGACTCCTCTTCCCAAATACAACTATCAACCAATTTCCCAACAGATTTACCAATCTATTGGATCCCAGATCAACATATTACAAAACCCTAAGAATGTGCCAAGTTCTATGGTCAAGTTTAGCAACTGAATTGGCCAACGAACAAGAATCAACCTACAAGAAGATTAATTTCTCTTACACTTTTGGTTTTGCCACACCACGGTGAGTATACCTCTTAATAAATTGAGAAGACATATAATTTTATTTTGATATTTTAATTCAAATCTACCCAGTAGGGCACTTATACTTGAAATGGATATCATTACTTTACAATTTCTACTCCTACTTATCCTTCTCAAATAAAGAAAAACTAAATGTCAATGAAAACTTGTTATGTATGTGTGAGATTTTGCCAAGATCAAGGGCACAATGAAAAGCACAAATAAGAGAGACAATAGTTTGACAAGAACAAACGGTATTCTCATCAATATGCAAATATGATCAACTGGATTAACCAATACAAGAGAGATGAGCTTGCTTATAAAGGCAAGGCCAAATGGATATGTAAGCACATAATCATGATATGTGGATCAATGAGAAACAAGGATAGGTAAGAATATGTAGGGGTAGGTAGGAGAAATAATATAATATTCCACAAGAGGTGGATCACCCACCGAATGTGGAATGTAACAAAAAAATAAGACCACAAAAGGTGGAATTTCTCCTACAAGCATCATCCCTATGTGCACACTTCCCTAAGTGTCGCATATCCAAACTAAGATGAGATTCATTATCAGAACTTAAGTAAAGTATAATTATATCCTAGAAGAATAAATAATTAAACCAACACCCCCCCTTAAGTGCAACTCAGGGGAATGTAGACTCAAGCTAACCAATGCAAGATGGGTCCTGGCTACTATGTCATGTTAGGTACCCATGTACAAATGCAAATGCAAGAAAACATATGAAATGCAATCTCTCACAAATGGAGAAAGAGAGAAAACCCAGTAGGAAAAAACTCCTCCCCAAAAGAGATATATATGTACAAAGAGACTCTCAAAGAAGGACAAAATATGAAAGAGGAAAAAGTCCCCCCCATGAGTGAGGAATGAGAAGTCAATTGACCCCCCCTGATGAAACATCTTGCACCCCCAAGAGAGCTCCCAACTATTGGTACTTACTCTCAGTGAAGGTTTTGGTGAATATGTCTGCAATCTTCACCGTTGTAGGACAATACTGCAAATCAATGACCTACTCCTAAATTAGCTTCTTGAGGTAGTGCATATGAATCTCGATGTGTTTGGTTTGCTGATGTTGGACTAGGTTCCTCAAGATTGCAATAGCACTCTAATTGTTGCAATGTAGAACTGTCGATCATAGAGTGGAGAACCCAAACTCTATGAGAAGATGTTGAAGAAAAATAGCCTCACTCGTTGCATTAATAGCCCCCCGATACTCAGCCTCAGTCAAAGAGAGAGCAACAGCATGTTGTTTCTTTCTCTTCCAACAAATGAGGCCTAAACCAAGATGGAATTTGTAACCTGAAGTAGACTTACGATCATCAAGATTTCCAGCCTAATCAGAGTCTATGTATCCAACCAAGCGAAGTCATGTTCCTGCTACATAGTGAATCCCATAATGATGTGTACCCTAGATGTAGTGCAAGATGCATTTGGCTACTTTCTAATGAAGCTCATGTGGTTCCTACATAAAGTATGAAAGCATGCCAACTATAAATGAAATGTTAGGGCATGTGTGAGTCAAGTAGATGAGACCACCCACAAGCTAACGATAAAATGTGGCATCAACTAGTGGAGTGGAGCACTTAGCCTCAATCTTGACTCTTGAAAGAAAGGGAGTTAGTGTAGGCTTACAATCAACCATGTGGAATCATGCAAGTAGATCAAGAGAATACTTGTGTTGTGAAAGTGTAATCCTGGAAGGTGACTATGAAATCTCTATCCCAAGAATGTAGTGCAAAAGACCCAAGTCAGTCATAGCAAATCTATCATGCAAAGCAGATTTGACACTGCTAATGATGGATGAGGTGATCCTTGTAATGGTCAAGTCATCAACATAGAGAATAAGTATCATGTGTGAGTCATCCTATCATAAAATGTAGACATTTAGATTGGAATGACACCTAGTGAACCCTGCTAAGAGAAGAAATGAATTCATCCTGGTGTACTAAGCCCTAGGGGCCTTCTTAAGGCCATAGATAGATTTCCTCAATCGGAAAACCAATAAAGACTTCTAGATGAAACCATATGGCTGCTCCACATATATCTTCTCATTAAGATCCCCATGAGGAAAATAACTCTTCACATCAATCCAATGTACAACCCAACCATGAGCTGCAGAAATAGCAAGTGTCAAACGAATGGAGTTCATACTTGGCTATGGGTGCTAAGGTCTTGGTATAGTCAACACTTGGAACCTGTGAGAAACCTTTCACTACAAGTTGAGCCCTATACTTGTCCACACTACCATCCACAAAAAAATTGTTCTGATAGATCTAGCTACATCGAACCATCTTTCTCCCCTTAGGAAGAGGGACTAACTCCCAAGTGTTGTTCCTCATCAAGAAACTATACTCTTCCTGCATAGCTTGGTCCCACTCGAGAACTCTTGATGCTTCTTGAAAAGTTTGTGGATTGGAAGTTATAGAAATGTATGCATGTGGAATCTTTTGATGCTATGATCGAGTCCTTCATGTGTCTGAAGGATCCCCAACAAGAGAACCCACTGACTCATGTCTATCAAGCCCAATAAGGTCTAGGTGGAGGTGGAGGATGGGGCTCCTCAACTGCAAGTGGACCCTATGGAGGTGTGACCCTGCAAGTCAGAGTTGAAGGAGTCTCATCATCTAAATCACTCACATCACTATCCACAAGGGAGTAAGGTGGAGGAGGAAGTGAGGCTAAGCTAGGAGAGATTTCCTCAAAGTCAACACTCCTCTCAATAAATACCTCATGTGTCTCTGGATCCATCAATAGATATGCCTTAACACCCTTGGGATAGCTAACAAATATGCAAGGCCGACTCTAAGGTTCTAATGCCTTGCATTTCTGTGGAGGAATAGGAGCCCATGTTGGACACCTGAAGACTCTAAAATGTCTCACAATCAGTTTCCTACCAACCCAAGCCTCAAAAGGAGTGATACCCTTCAAATCTTTGTGAGGAACCTAATTTTGTATGTGTGTGGTATAACTGATAGCCTTTTCCCAAAAGGTGGGATAAAAAGATCGGGCATGTATCATGCAGCTAGCCATTTCCTTTAGAGTTCTATTCTTTCTTTCTATGACTTCATTATGTTGCAGAGTGTACGTAACTGGATTGTGAAGATCAGTGCTCTCGAGTGTACAATACTCAATTCTATTATTCACATATTCCCTTCCATTATCTTTACGAAGGATCTTGATCACTTTCCCTAAGTGCTTCTCCACATGAACCTTGAAGGCTAGAAATCTGTCAAACACTTCACTCTTGTGAACAAGAAAATAGACCCAAGTGAAGCAAGAGTAGTCATCAATGAAGTTGAGGACATAGTGGGCCTTCCCAAATGAAGGTGATGGAAATGGACCTACTACATCATTGTGAACAAGTTGAAGAACTTCCAAATCTCTCCAAGATTTCCCTTTATCAAACTTCTCTTTAGGATGCTTGCCCATGGAACACCCTGAACATACACCCTCTAAAAAATTGATTTGAGGTAGACCTATGACCATGTCTTTAGTGCTAAGTTGTTGAAGATAACACTAGTTGAGGTGACCAAACCACTCATGCCATAGCTTATTTTTTGAATTTGAATGAGTAAGAGAGGCCATAGAAGGAGATCTTGTTTCCAAGTGTGTGCCCTTGGTCTCCTTGTGATGTGCAGTGCAACGCTCAGGTTTGTGACATGGCTTAACCGCCCCCTATGGATTCTATAAGTCTAGTGGTTGTATCGGGCATTAACAAGTTGATCTTTTGGTGCAACAGCAACTGCACTTGTAACAAGTGGTATCAGAGCTTGGTCACAGGTTCAAACCCCTCGCTTGCACTGGGGGGTGGATTGTTACAAGGTGTGCACCCTTGGTCTCCTTATGATGTGTAGTGCAATGCTCAAGTTTGTGACATTGCTTAACCACCTCCTATGAATTCTATAAGTCTAGTGGTTGTATCGAACATTAACAGGTCGATCTTTTTGTGCAATGACAACTACACTTGTAACAGATCTCGGCACAAAGTGGGAGAATGAATAAAGTCCTGAATTGTGATTGACTTGTCTCACTGCTACCAAGGCATCATTATCAAGTTATTTTACCACAACTAAATTAGGTGTAAAGTCAAGCTATTTCCCATTCCCATAGTAATTGATTTGGTAGATAGAGAGAAGATTGGTAGACAAGTTAGGAACATAAAGAACATTCTCAAATGTTCCATCATCCATGGCAACCGAACCATTCCCTCCTACCTCAAATTGTGTATCATCACCTATGTAAATGCGAGGTACCATAGATGGCTCCAATGAAGAAAACTGCTCCTTTGTAGAACCCATGTGATAAGAGGCACCCGAGTCAAGTATCCACTGTTGTGAAGAACCTTCTTTAGCCATAAATGCTTTCCCTTTTCCCTTATACTATGAGGATTTGGAAGGAGATGATTCCTTCTTGTTGTAGGCAGGTGGCAAATTGATGTTATTCTTCTTAAGGAGATTTGTTAACTCAACAACCTGCTTGTCGTGGCAATGATGCTCATCATAACCATACTTATTGCAATAAACACAAGTTGGTTTCTTCTTAGGTGTATTCCCCTTCTTGGAAGAGGATGAAGACTCGCCTTGTGATGGAGAGGATGATTTCTCTTTTTCCTATTGTGGCTTTGACTTAGACTTCTTCTGCTTCTTTCTGAAACCTTTGCCTTGATTCCCTTGATTAGCCACCAAAACCTTGGACTTTGAAGACTTGAGAATCCCCATGTTCAACAACTTAGATTTTTCCAACATCAACATTTCTATGAAAGCATCAAATGTTGGCATAGTGTAGGAACTTCCCACTATCAAGCAATGGGTTTGGAATCTAGAAACAAATGTTGCATATTCGGATGGAAGCTTGTCCAACAAGTTGAATATCAATTGAGCATCCTTATTTCAATGCCACAATCCTTAAGCTTTTCTCTTAGCTCATTTGCCTTAGTGACATAATATTGGATTGTATCAAAACTCTTGGGATCCAAGTTGGTGAGCTCATTGTCAAGCTTGTAGCCTCTAATTTTATCAACTTGACCATACAATTTCTGAAAGACATCCCAAGCCTCTTTGATTGTGGTACACTTCTCAATGTGAAATTTCCAAGAGCCATGCAATTTTTAGTGAGCCATTATAATTGAGCATTAGGATCAGCCTTAGGATCTATTGGTGTTGTTATTGTTCCATCTATGTAATGTGTGAGTCCCTTTTCTATTAGTTTACTCCATGCTTTAATTTTCCATGATGCATAATTATGTAGAGTTAAAGGTGGAAATTTATGAGGACCCATAGCAACAAAAATTAAAGAGCATAAGGAAAGAGAGGTACAATCCCACAAGACACCCCCCAAATTCACTCAATCAAACAACCCCAAACCCCCCAAAAAACAAAAAAAATGATGATTTGGTACTTTATACTTAGTGCGTGTACAATGGACCACTTGCAAAAAATGGCAAAGTGGACTTCTAATTTCAAATTTACAACTACCTCAAATAGGCCAAAAAAGACTCAAACTGATAATGCAAGATATCTAAACTAAGATTCAAGCAAATTACAAGTACCAAGTAGGCCAAAAAAGACCAATTTTTGAAAGTACAATTTCTACCCAATTTGGTAAAAAAATGATAGCACCACGTGAAAGTAGACGAAAAATTATTCACTTTCAAAAAAAATGATACCTAAAAAGGAGATCGTATGAGTCCGAATGAAGCCTTTGAAGTTGCAAAATTGAGGATTGGACAGGTATAGTTGTGAGAAACTAAAAATTCTAAAAAATTTATCCACCAAAATCAAAAAATAACCACACCACTACAGAGAGCACAAAAAATAGCCCAAATAAAAAAAAAATGCATAGAAAAAGTCCTCAAAATGACCAAGTTACGAGCTTTCAAAGTTGGACTACAAATTCAAAAACTCAAATGGAGAGGGGGTCTAAATTTTTCAAAAAGTGTTGACGCAGTGTTGATATCAGCAATTTTCTATGTTAAATTTGATGGTCGTATGACTGTCGCCAGACCATCGCACCCCCTTGTTGATCATATAGACAGGCTGACGTGGCAGGTTGGTTGGGCATCCATACTATATGGAATTATACTTGGCAAGATAATGTGTCACACTGACGTGTCAGATCATACTATTTTTGTGGCAGCCAACTGGTCAAGTGAGAGGACAAATCTAACTATGCACGGTGGTGAATCACACGTTGACACGTGTCTCTGTTGTACTGGCAGTGTGCAATGAAAATGTGTCCTATGGCGCTCTCAAAGACCGCCACGTGGCAAGAGGGGCCAATGTGGCATGGGCCAAGAAAGAAAAAATTTGGTGGGGCCTGCATGTCGGGCACTGCGGATGGGTGGCATCGGGCGACGAGCAGTGGGAGGTGTTGCGAATAGGCGGCATCGAGTGGTAAGGAGGTTGGTCGGAGAGTGAGCAGTGGCCAGCAATGATGGAGTGGCAGGGGCTTCCAAAATAGGTGGTCGGGTTGAGAGCTACATGCGGGTGGCGACTGGAGTGTAGTGGTGATAATCGAAGGGCAGCAGTGACCTAGGTGGTCATCAGCGGGACTACTATCTTGGTTACAGTGCACGATACAGCTCCTGCAATATGTGTAATCTGCAAAAACCACAGGCACTAGACGATACAAGGGGTGGGGTTATGTCCCCCCCAAAAAAAATATATTTTTGATTAAAAAATAAATTAAAAATTTACAATGCCCCCAAAAAAAATTGTGAATTAAAATAAAAGATGTATAAAATATATTCACAGAAAATTTAAAAATATTTTGTTTTTTACAAATCTATACCATACTAACCGAATTGGGTAGATTTTTCCCCTAACACCCCAAAATCAATTTTCACCAAATATGGCCAAGTTTATACTCAATGTTTTTGGAAACAACCTCCTGAATGCAATGGTGAGGTAAAAAATGTTGTAGGATGCCTGCAAAATGTGTAGTACCTCAGATCCATAAATGAAGCCTTCCAAAATGTCTCCCAAAAAACTAATCAATGAAACCCCAATGGCTCTGATACCATGTGATATTTTTCCAAGATCAAGGGCATAATGAAAAGCACAAATAAGAGAGACAATATTTTGACAAGAAAAAACTGTATTCTCATCAATATGCAAATATGATCAACTGGATTAACCAATACAAGAGAGATGAGCCTGCTTATAAAGGCAAGGCCAAATGGATATATAAGCACACAATCATGACATATGTCTCAATGAGAAACAAGGGTAGGTAAGAATATATAGGGGTAGGTAGGAGAAATAATATAATATTCCAAAAGAGGTGGATCACTCACTGAATGTGGAATGTAACAACAAATTAAGACCACAAAAGGTGGAATTTCTCCTACAAGCATCGTCCTTATGTGCACACTTCCCTAAGTGTCTCATATCCAAACTACGATGAGATGCATTATCCTAAGTCATCTTAAGTAAAGAGTAATTATATCTTATAAAAATAAATAATTACACCAACAGTATGATTATGATCAGTGCCTCCTTTTAGGGCTACAGAGTCACATACATCCAAATCCTGATTATAATTCAAGTTACTTGGCATTCATATGTGTTTATATTTTATATAAACATGGAAAAATGTAATAGTATTTGGTTCTTCTTGTTAATCCAGTTACTTCCTTCCAAATTGTTGCAATTCACTTGAATGAAATTTAATTTTTCCTTACAGAAACCAATCGACTAAATCACACAAAATAGAGAAAGTTGCTTTGATAAATCATAAGTATCCTTGATATTATGAGTTAAACAAATAAGAAATAAAATATTTTGGAGACAAACACGCAATATTTTATCTTCCACAATCAACAAATAATTAAGCACATGAAATCTAGATTATTTTATTATATTTGGCCAATATAAGGAAGTACAAACCTTTTTTTTAGTATTTTCCTATAGTTTTCTATATCTCTTACCCCTTGTATCAATCTTGGTTTCTCCCTTATATAACGAAATTGAGAGAAGCAAAAAGCTTCAGACTGTTACATTGTGGCCTTTCATAGCTAATTGTATAAATGCATAATTAAAGAGACTAAATTAAAACACTTAAATTTTTTTTTAAAAGTTCAGTACCATGTATGAAATAGAACATGATAATAAAACATGAGGATAGCCAGTGGATGTAATGAAGCCCGTTATCATAATAGTATGAGTAGTAACCCATGACCCTTGGGTCTGGCAAGGTTCTACTTTTAGTTGGGCAGCCTCCACATCCATGGGTTGGCTATTTGTGCTCCTAATCTCATGCAACCTTCAAATATGTTGTCTCCCACTGGTATACCTCATAGTCGCTCGTGCATTTGTAATTCTAGATTATAGGCATGTTCATTAGATGATCTTTTCACTTTTTGTTTGTCACTGTCCTCACTTTTGTAACAAACTTTGCATAACCGACATCTAATGTAATGATCTTGTCCTAGAATAGATTAAAACTTTGAACACTTATATCCTTTTCTTCTTTCATGTGCATGATAATTTTTTCTACCATTTGGCATAAATTAGTTTTTCAATCATTGAAATCCTTCATATGCTTGTCCTTATCAATGATCTATGGTATGTTCCAGTGTTGAAATGTATGAAAAGAATCAATCTTGGTTCTCACCTTTTTCTCTTCACTGGTAACATACTTGATCTCCTCAATGATTGCACTTACTATTTTTTCAATCTCCTTAATTGTTAGGGGAGCATCAGGATCTCTATGCATTACTTTGCACAAGGTGACTAAAGTGTGCTATGATGATTGCCATCGTTTTGCTAATGCTTCCAATTTTAGTTTGTTTTCTTTTAACATATCTAACATCTTAAACAAGGACTTGTAGCCCGTATACACCTCATCCAACCTGTCAATAATGAATTTTACCCTATGGGCCAATATCTGCTCAAAGGTGTTGAGGATTTATTGCGGCATTCTTTGCAGGACCTCTTCATTGGTTGCTCTTAATTCTTCAATTTTCTATCCATATTTTCTCTTTTCTTCACCCCATCTTTGATTATCCTCAGCACTATCCATTGGCTTTGGGGAAAAATGTCTATACAGAACTATCGCTTTATTCTAGTTACTAGGTGTGTGTGTGAAAAAGTGAAATAAGTCTGAAAGCTGCAAGACACAACACTTCAATTAAGTCATTACATGTATGGTTAGACAGATATAAGCATGAATATGAAAACCATAACAAATCAACTAATTTCCTTCTAAAAGATACGAGTATAAGATTGCTCTTAGATTTGTATAAGCAATACCAGTGACTAGACTACACCAAGATGAAGGATTTAATCTATATGAGCATGATATTAAGCTAAATGGATGCAAGATGGATGAATAGATTCAAGCAATCATGAAATATACAAAAAGAAATTAAACTAAGATGCAATAATCTCAAAAAGAAAGCACAATATCTTCAATGACTCCAGAGCAAAAAGTGTATAATAACAATAAATCTCTAGGGTGTTTTGAATGAGAGTTGAATTTATAGAGAATCACAAGAGAGATCAAGAAAAAGCACAATTTAGGATAATTGAAATAATTGAGAAATCAGATTCAGTTAACCTTGAGATAGAATCCAATTATAGTTTAATTGAAATGCATTCAGATTATAAGTTTGAGTTGCATTGGTGATAGAATTAGTTAATTCCATGCACTTGTGATAAAAATAGGTGATTCCATGCGATTCTTTGATTTATTCAAGAAAAGAGTCTTTTCAATGCAACTGAACTTCTTTTTCTCAAAATCTTTGAGTTCTAATTTTAGAGAATGATTAATAATTCAATTTAATTGTTTTTCTAATTTCAAGTTAATCTCAATTTAGAAGAAGAAATAATATCTCAAGTTTGATTTCTCTCAAATCAATTCTTTTATTCTATTTTCAATTTAACTCTTGCTTTGTGTATTGATTCCTCTTTTGTAATAAATTAATTCCTTTTTTGCATGATTAAATGGCAAATTTATTAATTAATTAAATATGCTAGGATATTTAATAATTTAAATAGGATAATTGATCAAAATGATATTCTTGGAATGATTCAATTAATTAAATAAATATTAAATTAATATTGAGTAATTGATTTGCCATGTAATATTTGATGATTCAAGAATTAACAATGTGCTCAAGATTGATTTAATTGCCTTTGGTTAGGACCTTGGTGATGTTGTTGAGATTAGGGGCCCATGGTTTAGATGACCAATTTTAGGGTATTACATTTGCCCCTCTTTGAGTTAATGTCCGAGCAGTGCGTTGGTTCAAAGAATAGTTGATGTCTAGGAGATACCAGCTCTGAACTTGATTGATCACAAACCAGATGAAGAGTGAGGTGTTTAGCTTGATTTGAAGTGATGAAGCTGAATAGAGTTGATTAAAGTGATATCGATCCCAAACTTGATTGAACTAGGGCAAATAGAGAGCAAAGATACCAAACTTGAACTTGATTGATCAAGAAGCGGATCTTACTGATCCAGAACTTGATTGAACTAGACACAGTGAGCGAAGATAAAATCGATCTTAAAATTGATGGATCAAGACACGATGAGCGAAGATAAATTGTCCAGCTTGATTTGAAGAGATAAAACTGAACACCTGCTTAGATTAAGTGTGTGATCAAAGATACTCTTTAAACTTTTGATTGAGTTTAAATGAATAATAAGCTTGATGAAAAGCGATGAAACTGATTGACATTAAGAGATTGATTCAGATGAAGATGAATATCAGCTTGATTTGAAGCGATGAAACTGATATGCCCCTAGCGATTGATTTGATTCAGATGATCGAGAGATCTCAACTTGATATGAAGCGGTGAAGCTGAGATGCCCCTTAGCAATAAGAATTTCTTTGATTTTCTTTAGATGAAAATATTTTTACTCGACTTTTGATGAAGATTTGAAAATATTTCTCGACTTTGAAGATGTGAGGTCATAAGGTCATGAGTATGCCCCCTCGGGAGCAAAATCGAAAGATAGCGAGGTTACGCGATTTTAGGCAATTATTCAGGATTGATTTTTATTTGAGCACGAAAGTGATGGAAAGGAATGTTTGAAGATTTAGTGTTGATTACTGTAAAATGGAGTGCAAATTGAAGAAAGAATGAGCTTTTGATGAAAGCACTAAATGGTCCAAATTTTGTGAAATTAACTAGGAGAGTGATCTTGGATTTCGATTTTGATCCCAAAAATGGAATAAGGACGGTCAAATTAGCTAAGGGTACAATTTTCATGTCCATTGGAGCAAGTTAAAAAAATTAGGGTTTTGGCTATATAAGGGGTGGAAGTGTCATTTTCAATTCATTTTAACCCTCCAAGTTTGAAAATTGAAAAAGCCTTCTGTGAAGAAAAATGGTGGCTCCCACACAAGAGCATCGATTTGAGCACCAGAGATGATATAATCGACCTCAGAACTATGAGCCAGTGGTAAGTGATCGATCTTAAGCATCTTAATCATTTCATTTTTAAATTTTTCTATTGATTTTTTTGAATTTTTAGCTTTGTAAAAGTCGGACTTTGTCAATTTGTCGTGCGAGATGACATCTTATGTCGTACAACAAACTGCTTTGTATTCTTTTGTTGTTTAAGTCCAGTAGTTTTGTCGTTTCATACCTACCCTTGTATCGTACGAGCTTGTTCAAAGAGACCATTTTGTCGTTCGAAGGCTTGATTTGTGTCATTTCAGAGTATTTTGTCATCCTATACCCAATCCTGACTCGTACGAGTTTTTGCCTCTACTGTGTTATGTCATTTAAAAAATAGTGAGTATTTTTGAGGATGCAAACTTGAAATTTTGATTTTGCAATTGATTGTTTTGGATTTGCGTAATGTTTTACTTGTCTTATAGCATAATTTGAAATGTTTTCTGATGATCTTTTGTTTGATTCTTGCAGGTTCGACTACCTTGCACTCTTTTGAGATGTGTCTATCCACCGACTATGACATTAGTTCATAGTTATCTGATGTGGATAGTGCACATATCGATTTATGTAGTTTTACTCATCTCCTTGACATGCCTGATATCCGTGTAAATCATGAGATGCTCACTGCATTTGTAGAGAGATTTCATTCTGAGCATAACACATTTAATTTTCCAATTGGGGAGATGACTATCACTCCCGAGGATGTATATAGGATTCTTTGGATTCCATTCACTGGGGATAAGGTAAATTATGATTCAGCACAACATCCTGGCCTACTAGCTCTAAGGCAGGTATTTCATGATGCACACATTCTTACATGGTCTATCAGCTGGGATGACATGATGGCCAGGTACAGTGATCAGTTCCACTGGCATGCATCTTAGCAAGGTTCATCAGTTGTTTCCTTATGCTAGACAGGGGATAGTAGGGTTTCTTATGCATCTGGGATAGGATGCTAGAGAGGCTTGTGGAGCACCCTCAGAGATTAGGATGGGGTTCTTGTATTCTGGTGCACATGTATCGTGAGATAGATGAGGTGGTTTACCGAGAGGGGAGAGTATGGCTGCAGGGGTTTTTATATTACAGGTATGGGCTTGGGAGCACCTCCCAGTTTGTAGACTGATTGTGGATGATGCCAGAGATCCACAACAGCCCATCGTATATAGATACTCTGGATATGTTACTCAACCCCATCTAGGCAAGACAAAGTACTGGAGATGACAGCTAGACGATTTGATAGTTGTCATATGGAGACCGTATAGGGGTCTTGAGCCTTGGGATGACTACAAAGTTGTGCGCGGAGACCTTTTCATGACTCGACCTCTCATCGGAAGACCAATGATAGTTGTCGAGCGGTTTTTGGTTCCTCAAGTGATGAGGCAGTATGGTAGACCTCAGGGGATCTCGTAGGAGTTTACTGCATACGCATGTTATCTAGAGGAGGAGAGATGGAGATGGGGACCTAGGTTATCATATGCCCTGGGCATGTAGGAGTTGATAGGATTACAGTTGCTCAGGTGGGACTATTTAGAGGATATTGTAGATGCAGGAATATTGCCCCAATACAGGGCTTGGTTCTAGTAGCATCCATTCCCTACATTCATAGATCCGGCAGAGAAGGCACCTCTGATAGAGGAAATTGAGGATGATGCCCCTGTGTAGGGATAGGGACAAAGGTAGGGACAAAGAGTCGAGGATCCGAGGTGAGCAGGTGGTGATCCTAGTGCTAACAGTAGCAGGGTACCAGCTGGTGGTAGGCAGCAGCAAAGAGGAGAGGGTGGATCCCTAGGGGCTGTTGGTATCAAACTGAGTGGAGCTAGTGTACCAGAGGGTGGAGGTGATGAGGAGTGAATAGCTCCCAAGCAGGTGAGACAAAGGACAGATGAGCAGGGTGGAGCCAGAGGTGGAGATGGAGGTAGCAATGGAGGTGGAGAGCCTGCGATGGAGCAGGAGTCGGATGCAGCATGGTTGATGACAGAACATTTGGTAGGTCTGCAGTCATAGTTGATAGTGGCACAGACATAGCTAGTGGAGTGATACTGACAACTAGCAGAGCTTAGGGTTGAGAGTGATCATCAGGTCGTAGAGATGAGGGTAGAACGAGACGCTTTGTAGCAGGAGGTTCTCCATTAGACCATTTGGGAAGCCTATTATGTTGTAGCTTACAGTGTAGCAGTTCCATTAGCACAATAGGTTGTACCCTACCCATTGTACATGGTACGGTCTGAGGGAGCTCAGGCACCTCGTCAGGACCTTGGTCAGCAAGCTCCACCTCCTCCACCACTTGGCGATGAGGGAGAGGCAGAGAGCTAGATTTTTTGTGTAGCTCTTAAATTTTTTGTAGACACCCATTTTTTGTAGCCCTTACGATTCTTGCTCTAATGGGAGTTTGTATGTGTCAATTCACATTATTTTGTACCCTAAGACTTTATCATTATATATATGAGACCTTGATTTGACTTCATTGTACTTGTGTTGATCAATTATGAGATGTTTCTTATATGCTTTATTCTATATGTATGCATATCTTTTCAATATGGATGTAATGCAAATGAATATGGATGTTTATTTTTTTGTTTCTTTTCATATGCAAATAAATGATGAAAATGAGTATCTAGGAATGCAAATTTTTATTTTTTTTCTATGCAATAATATGAATGTAAATCAATGTGTATGAATCTATATAAAATGCTTATGTATGCAGCTAACATCTCAATACACAAGTACTTGATCGGAGAAATGATGAAAAAGAGACCACTTAGCTAAGAAATGATGATGCTTCCAACTCTCATTCAGAAGATAAATAGATCATTGTTACCATACCGAAATCACTCTAAATTCACAAAATGTAGAATGAAATACAAAATGAGATGCAAAATGAAATGCAACCTAAACCTAGTCACTGGATTTGAAATGCTTAAGTTTCATCACTGAGTGTTAACAAACATAGCAGGCAGATTAGAGTTCCTTTCTTTTCATGTGCAATATTAATAATCTTATCTGCAATGACCATTTTCTTGTTCATATCCTTGGACAGATTACACATGGACCTGGATTGCACATTTAAAGAAATTCCCTCAAAACAAATAAAGAAATGATGTAAACCTCCCTGTAGCATATAAATAAGCAGTGTCAGGGTATGTGTGGAGATTTCACCTTGATGTGAAGGCACTTATCACAGACACCTAGTTGATTAGATGTTTCTAGATCATCGGAATCATTCCTACAAGCAGAAAACAAATAAAATATTATGCCCCCAATCCTTGCTCCTCTTAGTCAAGATAGACTTCCTCGAGTTACTTAGAGGGATAATAATCAAAAACCAATATAAAAGACAGCACACAAAGAAAATTTCATGCATAGGTCAAACTGTTTAGTGATTGTTTTCCATTATCTTGTTTTGCTTGTTTACTCAATGATAAAACTCTTCAGTAGTTAGGAGACGGGTGACTGATTTAGATTGGATGACCAAGTTTCACTGATGTAACGATGACTTGATTGATACTTCTTAGGAAATGTAATGTGCTCTGTCGATTAACCTAAGACCGAGACATTAATCAGTTTCAAGCCATGAGGATTCCAACGAACCAGGATGTCACAAAAGTGACTGAAATATATGTACAAGCGAAAGCGAAGATTAATGAAAGTGGAAATGCCAATGTTGCGTTGATAGATGGAGTGCTTGAGTACAAGAGGCACCTGTTTGCTAGGTTTTCGCCTGCTTGGCAAAGATCTTCTTTTTTTTTACTAAGATGCATGTTTACTAAGTTTTCACCAATGCATTTTCTCTCTTTTTTCTTTTTTTTTTCTTTTTTTTATTTTTTTTTCCAAGACTTTTTATGATTTTTATGATTTTTTTCAGGACATTTTTCAGCTATATAGGTTGCTGGAGCATAGAATGCTAAGTGAAGAACTTTTTCAAGTGGATGGTGTGAATTGGTTCACGGAGCTATTCTCCTTCTGATGTTGAGAGCTGATAGGCACCAGAGCCAAAGACTGTAGTAATGATATAGGGACCCAGCTAGCGGGGTTCAAACTTCCCTTTGTTGTCTCGAAACTATTGATTTTTAGGATTTTCTCTCAGAACAAGGTCACCAACCTTAAATTCTCATTGTTGAACCTTCTTGTTATATCCTTTAGACATTCTCTTTTGATACACTCTTAGATGATCAAATGCCACTTGTCGACGTTCATCCAGCAACTCGAGTTCTTGCAATCTAGATATTCTATAGTCTTCATCAATAATGAGACCTTGTAAATAAACTCCTAAAGATGGTATTTCCACCTCAATAGGTAAGACTTCTTCAGACCCATACACCAAAGAAAAATGTGTATCCCTAGTAGGTGTTCTAATACTTGTTCTATAAGCCCATAATGTAGGATTGAGTTGTAGATGCCAATCCTTCCCAGATTTATCCACTGTTCTGTGTAATATAGTCAGCAGGTTTTTGTTAGATGCCTCAGCTTGTCCATTACTTTCAGGGTAATATACAGATGACCAGTGTTGTTTAAATTTGAATTTCTCATAGAGCTCATCTAGATCTTTATTCTTGAATTGTCCTCCATTGTCAGTCACGATGGATGAAGGTATCCCATACCTACAAATGATATATTTAAGGATGAATAGAGCTACTTATTTACTGGTTGCTTTGATGAGTGGAACTGCTTCTACCCACTTAGTGAAATACTCAGTGGTAGTTATGATGAACTTGTGTCCGCTGGATGATGCAGGATATATTTCACCAATGAGATCAAAGGCCCATTGCTAAAAAGGCCAATGTGTAATGAAGGGTATGAGATCCCTTGTTGGAGCATGTATAAGATTCCCATGTATCTGACACTTCTCACAAGTTTTAGAAAACTTTCTAGCTTCCTTCTCCATGTCTGGCCAATAGTAGCCATCCCATAGTAGTTTCTAAGCTAAATTTAGACCATTTGAATGAGATCCACAAATACCTTCATGGACTTCTGATAATGCACGTTTAGACTCTTCAGTTTCTAGACACCTAAGCAATGTACCATCTGAACCTTGCCTAAATAGATCGTTAGCGATGATGACGTATCGTGAAGCATTTCAGGTTAGGTTCCTTTTCTCATTATGGGTAAGATTTTTCAGGGATAATTTGCTCACGCAGATAAGAGTAAATGTGGTTGTAGCGAGATAAGTCATGTTCGATAATAGAAAAGACCATCTGGGACTCAGGAGAATAAAAAGGCAGGGTAATGTAACTCTTCCACCAGGAATTCAAAGCAAAAATTAGACTCTTGTAACTCTGGTATAGATACCAAGGTGGCCATAGCATCTATTTCTCTATTTGAGGATATGGGAATCTGCTAGAATGATACAAAAGTAAAATATTTCTTGAGATCATCCACCATTCTCTTATAAGGCATCAGTTTCTCATCTTGAGTCTGATATGTATCATTGATTTGATTGATTATTAACTGAAAATCTCCATAGATGTGTAATTCTAGAACCTTCCATTTGATAGCTAGCTTGATCCTGTTTACTAGAGCTTCATACTCTACAATGTTGTTTGTGCAAGGGAAAAGAATCTTGTAACCCTTCAGGATTGATTACTTTTGAGGCATAATAAAAAGTATTCCAGCATCGGAACCTTTTTGAGTGAAAGACCCATCAAAGAACATCTTCCATGATTATTGAGTAAGGTGCATTATTGATTCATATGGAAATTCTATATGCAGAGGTTGAGTGTCTTCAAGTGGAGCATCAACAAGTTGATCTGCAATCACTTGTCCTTTGATGTATTTTTGGTCTACATATTCAATATCAAACTCTGTAAGAACCATGACCCATTTAGCCAATCTTCCTAAAAGTATTGCTTTGTTGAGAAGATATTTGAGTGGATCAATCTTAGCTACTAGCTTGATGGAATGTGCTAACATGTAGTGTCTCAATTTTTGTGATGAAAAGAGTAATGCCAAGCATGCTTTTTCTATTATAGTGTAGTTCATTTCATAGGACACCAACGTTCTGCTGATGTAATATATAGCTCCCTATTTTTTATTTTCATCATGTTGTGCCAGAAGTGCCCCTAGTGATGAATCGATAGTTGATGTGTATAGAACCAATGGTTTGCCTTGAATAGGTGGCATCAATATTGGCAGATTAGACAAGTATTCTTTAATTTGTTGAAGGTGTTGTTTGCATTCCTTATCCCAATTGTATATTACTTCTTTCCTCAATACTTTTGTGAAAGGTTGAGCTTTGTCTGCTAGCTCAGAAATAAAGCATCTGATTGATTGGAGACGTCCCTGTAAACTTCTCATTTGACTGATGTTCTTTAGAGGTGGAATTTCCATTATAGCTTGGACCTTCTCCAGATCAACCTCAATTCCATTCTTTGAAATGATGTAGCTAAGTAATTTCCTTGATGTTACCCCGAATGCACACTTTTTTGGATTTAGCCGGAGTTTGAATTTTTCCATTCTGTCTAGTATGAGGCCTAGCTTTTGAATATGGGTGGATCTCTCCATAGTCTTTACTAAGGTTTTATCAACATAATCTTCCATATTCTTATGCATCATACATGAAAGATAGTAGTTACCTCTCTTTGGTAAGTTTCTCCTACGTTCTTTAGCCCAAATGGCATGACATTATAGCAAAAGGTTCCCCATGCATAGGTGAGAGCTATCTTTTCTTGATCCCCAGGAGCTATTTTGATTTGATTATAGCCGGAGAATCCGTCCATTAGTGAGTACACCTCATACCCAGCAATCATATCAATTATCATACCAATGTTTAGAAATAAAAAGTCATCCTTTGGACAAGCTTTGTTGAGATCTCTGAAGTGTGTACAAGTTTTTCTAGCTCAACCTTGACTAGCACTACCACGTGAGGGTGCATCTTACAGAGTTTTTTTCTTGACTGGTTTAACTCCCAGTGTGATAGAAATATGGTGCATGATAAGATCAGGGTATAGGTCTAGCATATAAGAGTACGTCCATGCAAAATTGATCTTCTTTTCTGAAAAGAGATTAGTGAAATCTTTCAATTCTTCTACTAATAGTGATTGAGCTAAGTGAATGATGTGTGGTGTCTCTTGACTCCCAATGTTCACTAGCTGAGTTGGCTCAATCAATATAGAAGACCTTTCCTAAAAATGACTTGGCAGTATATCAAGTATCTCACCTTCAAGTGCCTTAGAGAGATTTTCACCCTTAGGTACGTCCTTTATTTTCTCTTTTTTTAGATTCTGACACCGCCACAATGTGGTTTTCGCCATCAGATATTTTATTTTTATTTTTCTGATTTTTGTGACTAAGATACTTGATGTCTGTTTCAGTCATATTTGCACTCCATTTGCTGGTGGAAGAGTCCATGGGTTCAACTGCGTTGAGTTAATAGGCTAGAGTGTAGTCATTGGCAAAAGTAGGTACATTCATAGGTTGGTCTTGTAGACTACAGTCAATTAATTCAGGATGTACCAAGAAAGAGTTTGGACAGGTTCGAGTGAGTTCATGGAATTGTCATCACAACTACGAATCAAAAAGTCAAATTCTAGAAATCTACCTTGCGCAAATGTCTCGAGACCAGGAAGAGTCAGACCATGATTATTAAAGTGCACATTAATATTTAGTTGACCTAATCCAATAGACCTACTTGTGGCACCATTCTCTATGCCAGATTGGACTTCATATCATGGTTTGACAATAACAAGATCAGTAGACAAATTCTCATCATTTACATCAGATGATTCAGAGTTTGATGTTGAGTAGATATTGTCATAAATAGGACTATTGTCAGAGTCATCAGAGTCATCGGATGAAGTTTCTGAGTCTTCTTCAAGTGATTGAGTGAATGTAGATTGAAGGATTGGTGATGAGGCAGTATGGTAGACCTTAGGGGATCTCGCAGGGGTTTACTGCATACGCACGTTATGAAGAGGAGAAGAGATGGAGATGGGGACCTAGGTTATCATACACCGTGGGCATGCAGGATTTGATAGGATTGCAGTGGCTCAGGTGGGATTATTTAGAGGATATTGTAGATGCAGGGGTATTGCCCCAATACAAGGATTGGTTCCAGCAGCATCCATTCCCTAGATTCACAGATCTAGTGGAGCAGGCACCTCTGATAGAGGAGATTGAGGATGATGCCCCTACGTAGGGAAAGGAACAGAGGTAGGGACAAAGAGTCAAGGCTCTGAGGAGAGCAGGTGGTGATCCTAGTGCTAGCAGTAGCAGGGTACCAGCTAGTGGTAGGTAGTAGCAGAGAGGAGAGGGTGGATCCCTAGGGGCTATTGGTATCAGACTAAGTGGAGATAGGGTACCAGAGGGTGGAGGTGAGGAGGAGCGAATAGCTTCCAAGTAGGTGAGACAAAGGAGAGATAAGAAGGGGGGAGCCGGAGGTGGAGATGGAGGTGGCGATGGAGGTGGAGAGCTTGCAATGCAACAAGGGGCGGATGCAGTGCGGTCAATGAGAGAACGTTTGGAAGGTCTGTAGTCATAGTTGACAGTAGCACAGACAGAGCTAGTGGAGCAAGACCGATAGCTAGCAGAGCTTAGGGTCGAGCATGATCATCAAGTTGCAAAGATTAGGGCAGAGCAAGATGCTTTGCAGCAGGAGGTTATCTATTAGACTAGTCGGGCGACCTATTATGTTGTAACTTATAGTGTAGCAGTTCCATTAGCGCAGTAGGTTGTACCCTACTCACAATACATGGCATGGTCTAAGGGAGCTTGGGCACCTCATCAGGACCCTCGTTAGCAGGCTCCACCTCCTCCACCACCTGGCAATGAGGGAGAGGCTGAGAGCTAGATTTTTTGTGTAGCTCTTAATTTTTTTGTAGACACACCCATTTTTTGTAGCCCTTATGATTCTTGCTCTGATTGGAGTTTGTATATGTCAATTGACATTATTTTGTACCCTAAGACTTTATCATTATATATACGAGACCTTGATTTGACTTGATTTGACTTCATTGTACTTGTGTCGATCGATTATGAGATTTTTTCTATATGCTCTATTCTATATGTATGCATATCTTTTTAGTATGGATGTAATGCAAATGAATATGGATGTTTATTTTTTTGTTTCTTTTCATATGCAAATAAATGATGAAAATGAGTATCTAGAAAATTTAAATTTTTAATTTTTTTTCTATGCAATAAGATGAATATAAATCAATGTGTATGAATCTATATAAAATGCTTATGTATGCAGCTAACATCTCAATACACAAGTACTTGATCGGAGAAATGATGAAAAAGAGACCACTTAGCTAAGAAATGATGATGCTTCCAACTCTCATTCAGAAGGTAAAGAGATCATTGTTACCATACCAAAATCACTCTAAATTCACAAAATGCAAAATGAAATGCAAAATGAGATGCAAAATGAAATGCAACCTAAACCTAGTCATTGGATTTGAAATGCTTAAGTTTCATCACTGAGCGTTAACAAACATAGCAGGCAGATTAGAGTTCCTTTCTTTTCATGTGCAATGTTAATAATCTTATCTACAATGACCCTTTTTTTGTTCATATCCTTGGACAAATTACGTATGGACCCGGATTGCACATTTAAAGAAATTCCCTCAAAACAAACAAAGAAATGATGTCAACCTCCCTATAGCATACAAATAAGTGGAGTCGAGGTATGTGTGGTGATTTCATCTTGATGTGAAGGCACTTATCATAGACACCTAGTTGATTAGATGTTTTTAGATCATCGAAATCATTCCTACAAGCAGAAAACAAATAAAATAATATGCCCCCAATCCTTGCTCCTCTTAGTCAAGATAGACTTCCTCGAGTAACTCAGAGGGATAATAATTGAAAACCAATATAAAAGACAGCACACAAAGAAAATTTCATGCATAGGTCAAACTATTTAGTGATTGTTTTCCGTTATGTTGTTTTGCTTGTTTACTCAATGATAAAACTCTTCAATAGTTAGGAGACAGGTGACTGATTCAAATTGGATGACCAAGTTTCACTGACATAATGATGACTTGATTGATACTTCTTAGGACATGTAATGTGCTATGTCGATTAACCTAAGACCAGGACATTAATCAGTTTCAAGCAATGAGGATTCCAATGAACCAGGCTGTCACTAAAGTGACTAAAATATATGTACAAGCGAAAGCGAAGATTAATGAAAGTTGAAATGCCAACGTTGTGTTGATAGATGGAGAGCTTGAGTACAAGAGGTGCTTGTTTGCCAGGTTTTCGCTTGCTTGGCAAAGATCTTTTTTTTTTACCAAGGTGCTTGTTTACCAGGTTTTCACAAATACATTTTCTCTCTTTTTTGCTTTTTTTGCTTTTTTTTTTTTCAGGACTTTTTATGATTTTTATAATTTTTTTGAGGACATTTTTTAGCTATATAGGTTGCTGGAGCAGAGAATGCTAAGTAGAGAACTTTTTCAAGTGGATGGTGTTAATCAATTCATAGAGTTGTTCTCCTTTTGATGTTGAGAGCTGATAGGCACCAGAGCCAAAGACTACAATAACGATATAGGGACCCAGCCAGTTGGGTTCAAACTTCCCTTTGTTGTCTCAAAACTATTGATTTTTAGGATTTCTCTTAGAACAAGGTCACCAACCTTAAATTCTTGTTGTCAAACCTTCTTGTTATATCCTTTAGACATTCTCTTTTGATACACTATCAAATGATCAAATGCCACTGGCTGACGTTCATCCAGAAGAGTTCTTGCAATCTAGATATTCTATAGTCTTCATCAGTAACGAGACCTTGTAAAGAAACTCTTAAAGATGGTATTTCCACCTCAATAGGTAAGACTTCTTCGGACCCATACACCAAAGAAAAAGGTGTATCCCAAATAGGTGTTGTAATACTTGTTCTATAAGCCCATAATGTAGGATTGAGCTATAGATTCCAATCCTTCCCAGTATTCTTTAATTTGTTGAAGGTGTTGTTCACATTCCTTATCCCAGTTGTATATTACTCCTTTCCTCAATAGTTTTGTGAAAGGTTGAGCTTTGTCTGCTAGCTCAGAAATAAAGCGTCTGATTGATTGGAGACATCCCTGTAAACTTCTAATTTGACTAATGTTCTTCAGAAGTAGAATTTCCATTATAGCTTGGACCTTCTTAGGATCAACCTCAATTCCATTCTTTGAAATGATGTAGCTGAGTAATTTCCATAATGTTACCCTGAATGCACAATTTTTTGGATTTAGCCAGAGTTTGAATTTTTCCATTCTGTCTAGTATGAGGCCTAGCTCTTGAATATGGGTGGATCTCTTCATAGTATTTACTAAGGTGTTATCAACATAATCTTCCATATTCTTATGCATCATATCATGAAAGATAGTAGTTACCGCTCTTTGGTTAGTTGCTCTTGCATTCTTTAGCCCAGATGGCATGACATTCCAACAAAAGGTTCCCCATGCACAGGTAAAAGCTATCTTTTCTTGATCCCCAGGAGCTATTTTGATCTGATTATATCTGGAGAATCCATCCATTAGTAAGTACATCTCATACACAGCAGTCATATTGACTATCATATCATTTTTTGGCAATGGAAAGTCGTCCTTTGGACAGGCTTTGTTAAGATCTCTGAAGTCTATGCAAGTTTTTCTAACTCAACCTTGACTAGCAGTGCCACGTGAGGGTGCATCTTACAGAGTTTTTTCTTGACTGGTTTAACTCCCGGTGTGATAGAAAGATGGTGCATGATAAGATCAAGGTCCAAGTTTGGCATATAAGAGTACGTCCATGCAAAATTGATCTTCTTTTCTGAAAAGAGATTAGTGAAATCTTTCAATTCTTCTGATGATAGTGATTGAGCTAAGTGCATGATGTGTGGTGTCTCTTGACTCCCAATGTTCACTGGCTGAGTTGGCTCAATCAATATAGAAGACCTTTCCTGAAAATGACTTGGCATTATATCAAGTATCTCACCTTCAAGTGCCTCAGAGAGGTTTTCACCCTTAGGTACATCCTTTATTTTCTCTTTTTTAGATTCTGACACTGCCACAATGTGGTTTTCGCAATCAGATATTTTATTTTTATTTTTTTGATTTTTGCGAATAAGATACTTGATGTCTGTTTTAGTCATATTTGCACTTTGTTTGCTGGTGGAAGAGTCCATGGGTTCAACTGCATTGAGGTAATAGGCTAGTGTGTAGTCATTGGCAAAAGTAGGTACATTCATAGGTTGGTCTTGTAGACTACAGTCAATTAATTCAAGATGTACCAGAGATAGAATTTGGACAGGTTCGAATGAGTTCATGGTATTGTCATCACAACTACTAATCGAAAAGTCGAGTTCTAAAAATCTACCTTGTGCAAATGTCTCGAGACCAGGAAGAATCAGAAAATGATTATTAAAGTGCATGTTAATATTTATTTGACCTAATCCAATAGACCTACTTGTAGCACCATTCTCTACGCCAGACTAGACTTCATATCATGGTTCGACAGTAACAAAATCAGTAGACAAATTTTCATCATTTACATCAGATGATTCAAAGTTTGATGTTGAGTAGATATTGTCATAAATAGGACCATTGTCAGAGTCATCGGATGAAGTTTCTAAGTCTTCTTCAAGTGATTGAGTGAATGTATATATGGTATCAATACCAATCCTTCAATCTTCAAGTGATTGAGTGAATGTATTTTTCTGAGTCACTCAATCTTCATACCAATACTAGTATCAACACCTTTTGTTAATGTTATAAGGGAATTTTAAGCATTGATGGTATGTAGATGGAACTGCCTTCATTTCATGAATCCACGGCATGCCCAGTAAGATATTATATGACAGAGGAAGATCAAGTACCTGGAAAATGACCTCTCTTTCTAAAGGTCCCACCCTGATTGCTAGTAATACCAAACCTTTATAGGTCCTTTCTTCTTCATCATAGGATTTAATTGTTATTTTTTTGGCCGATTCAATGACATTTTGAGAAAATCCTAGCTGTGTAAGCAGACTGTAAGTACAGATATTCAACCTCGCGCCTCCATCTATCAAAACATGTTTAACTCTGTGTTTATGGATCATGGCTTCAATATGCAATGGTTGGTTATGTGGATGATTTAGCGAGTTTTCATCTTCTTCAGAGAAGTTAAGATAGTGAGGTGAAGTGAGATGACCCACCATAGATTGAAACCGATCAATATCTAAATCTTTTGGAACATTAGTTGTGAGCAACGCTTTGTCTAGGATCTCTTTATGAGTAGAAGAGATTTTGAGCAATTCAAAGATGGAGATTTGAGCATCGTTCTTTTCAATTGTTCAACAATGCTATATCCTAAGGATGATGATGAAGTTAGTTGTTTAAATTTATCAAATGTTGTATCTTTTTGTTTGTTTGACGAGGTTGGTAGGTTTGATGTTATTTGAGCCGGAGTTGAAGAACTAGATCCTTGGAGAGTGACTTTCTCTTGAGAACGGGTCATAGCATTTGCATGTTGTGATTCATGTTGTTTGTCTTTGATTATAATCACATTGCCATATTCAGGTTCGGAAGACTCAATCATGTTGATCACATTATCATTGCTGGTATAAGTGTAATTTACTTTGGCACCTCCTTTTGTCTTTGAGGAATCACCTTGTTCGTAAACAGGTAAAGGATCCTTAAAAGCTTTGCAATCAGCATTTGTTGGGTGATTCCTGACAACAATTTTACCAACGTCTATGAGATCTTGAATCTCATACTTGAGCTTCATGCAGTTGTTTGTGTTATGACCTTTGTTTCAATGGTATTCGCAATATTCATTTTCTCTCCACCATTTTGGTTTGACTTCGGGATCATACAGCCTAGAATTATCTGGTAACATTATCAGATTGTTTGCCAATAAAGTTTTGAAAGCGGATTCGTATGATTATTCTAGAGGAGTGAATTTGCGTCTGGGTTTTGAAAGCCAAGGTTCCTCTTTGAACCACTCTTTTACTTTCTTCAGAGGATTTTCTGCTGCGGTTTCAGCTACTTTCAGTGCTTGTGTGCCACTAGCCAAGTTAAATATCGTGAGCTTTGAGTTTATTTTAACAATGTCTACTACTCTATCATTAACAACATTTTTGTTGTTGTCTTTGCCATATTTCCAATATTTGTTCTTTTCTTTGGAATTAGATCCTGGTTGTGTTTCTTTCCAAAGTGAGATATCTCCCTTCTTTATAAGCACATCTTCCATTCGGATAGCATTTTCTACCATTTTGTTGAATGATGGGTGCACTTGCATCTGGATACTATATTTCAATTCAGGGATCATATTGTTGACTAATATATCCATTATCTAGGAATCTGGAATAGGCCATGAATATCTAGAGAACATCTTTCACCATCGTTGGAGAAAAGTGAGAAAGGGCTCTCCTATTTTATGTTTGGTATTGCAAATTTCTATCATAGTGACTGGGTGACGAATGTTATAGGAGTATTGTTGTAGAAATAGTTGGATTAATTCTTCAAAAAAATTTATTCCCATAGGTAGGCTTGAGAACCATTCCATAGCTTGTTCTCCTAAACTTATTGGGAAAAGACGCATGAGATACGTTTGGTCGTGCATGAACTCCATACATAAAGCACAAAATTCTTTGATATGGTCCTTGGGATCTGAGTTGCCATCATATTTGTCAAATTTTGGGATCTCCACTCGTGAAGGAAATGGAGGCATGTAAATCTTTTTGTCAAATGGAAATGGGTATATTGTGTCCAGAGAATATTGTTTTGGTGATTTATCCTTGTTTTTCAGTTCTGTGATCTCAGTTCGTAAGGCTTGTAATTGTTTGTTTACCATTACTAAGGGTGACTCTTCCTCTTTAGTGATGAGGGTCTCAACATTATAACCAGTAGGAAGTTTAGCACCTTGTTTTGCTAGTTCTAGAAAATAGTCTTCTTTTTCTCTAGCTATGATAACCTTCATCATCTTTTGGAAATCTTTATCCTCTTGACATTTTTGTATATCAGTTTATGGAGGTTTAGAGACTTCAAATTCACTTGATGAGGAACCACTATTGGTAGTATGTATACTAATATCATCATGGGCAGTGTGTTTAGCAGCTTATCTTTCTTGTCTTCTTCCAGATATGATGGGAGATAAGGGTTGATCAAAAACTGGGACATCTGATGATGAAGGTTTATCAGTGAGAGGATCCTTTACGTAAAATGGATTATTTTGATATGAAAATGATTGCCCTTTTCCTTTGGCATCTTTCTTACGAGAACTTTTGGTTTGAATAGGCATTTTTATTGACTAATGTGACCGAAAGTTGTTTGTGATGTAGAATTCAAGATCAAATTTGGAGCTATTTATTCGTTTAACATACCGATTGAGAGAAGCAACTAAGATTTAGTTTGGTTTCAGGAAAGATCTATCCTGTGTAAGATGTTTATCTAAGTTACCTAGTTTTATTTAAGAGAAGTGACTAAGACTCAATTTGGTTTCAGGAATGATCTATCCTGTGTAAGACGTTATCTAAGTGACTTAAATTTGATAAGTAGTTGATTGAACTAGCTGAAAGATTATCGACAAAATCATGCAACAGAAATGGTAGAGGTACACTATTTTGATCTGTTTATGCTCAGGATTATGATAACCAGTTTTATGCTCACTGTAGACTGTTTTAGGCAAGTTTGGTTGTTCTGGACTAACAAAATCAGAGATTCGTACAACAAGTTTTATAGAACTAGATGACAGTGCAATAGATTCAGGACAATGACAATAGTATTTCATACGAGTTGCTGCCTAGTACCATACGATAGATGGGTGTCTAAAATGACAATCTGTTCAATACAATGATTTATCATATGACATAGAATGCAGGATCGAATGACAGTTCCCTAAACAGGATGACAGATAATCAGGTATCATATGACACATAATGTAGGCTCAAACGACAGACTATTAGGATTGATGGAATCTCATACAAAAATATGTATGTCGCAGGACGATAAATTAGAAGATTTGCATGATAGTTTACTGGACAGAGGCAAAATTCTGAATTTTCAATGACTGAGTATGACCAGTTTTGAGGTGGACTAGGTTTGGACTAGGATAGACTAGGTTTGACAAGGACATAGTTTTGATCACTGAGTTTGTTTCTTGTTTTTCTCCAGTTTTGGTATTCCAGTTTTAGTTTTAGGGATGAAAACATAGAAAATACGTAATATGAATAATAACTTCAATCACAGCATGCAAACCCTATGGAAATTGGTGAGAGAAGAAAACCTTTGCTTGTAGACTCAGGTACACACCCAATAGCTAATCAGAATGTGGTCATTGAGTCTCACGCAATGGATTCTCAATGTCGTATTAGTCGACTCCAAATGCTAATGGGGGCATGAAATGACAAGTATCTTGGGAGAGTTACTATCTCTCTTGCACAAAGATTATCCCCCCTTTCAGAGGTGAACCGGGTAGCTTCTAATTTTAATTGAAACTAGTAAGGGATCCGTTCGGCGCGTCGAGGTATAAACTCCATAAAGAGGTCTCCCAGCCTTGAAAACCAAGGTTTAATATACCCAAAGGTATAGAGGAGAGCTATTCCCGAGCACTGTCGTTGACTTGATTTTCATCAAATCACATTTATTTTATAGTGGGTTGGAGTACTTGGTGTTTAGCCATTCCCACTTGGGTCGTTCCCCTCTCACCAACTGTAATGGCTATAGAGTTATTAGCTCCTCGGGAGGGCAGGTCCGCTAAAGATATACAAATCTCAAACTTAAGGAAAATGCCTCAAGGGTCTAGATTTTTGATGGTCTATAAAGACAAGAGCATACCCTCCTACCTCTCAGAATTTTCTTAAAACACAAAATACAAATTTGTTTCTTTAACCAAATAGCAATTTAGTTGCCTAAAAAAAGAATTTAAAGAATACATGATGTTTGGTCGATTCTCCTCAGGCAACCTGCAAAGACAATGAATCAGTAGTCATCTTATCTTTGTGCGACAGGCATATTCTTCGGCAAGCATTCTACAAAAATAGATTAGGCTGTGAAAATTTCTCAGACAAACGAACAACAAGCCAAGGTCAGCGTTAGTATGATGAAAATTGAATGAGAAAGCCTGAAGAAAGAAATCTACTTTTTAACAAAGAATACAGAGTATCGTACGATAATTCTCACCGACTCATATGATAATTCATACAGGATCGTACGATATTTGTAGTTTGTCATCCAGCACTATGGCAAAAAGTGTACGATAATTTGCAGAAATTGTACGGACAAAAATCCAAAAATATTAAAAATCTAAAAAATAAGAAAAAGTTAGTCTCCGAGGCCGAAAGATGTAGTCTTCTACCCCACGGTGGGTGCCAGAAATGCGTGTGTGAAAAAGTGAAATATTTTGTAAGTTGCAAGACACGACACTTCAATTAAGTCATTACATGTATGGTTAGATAGATATAAGCATGAATATGAAAACTATAACAAATCGACTAATTTCCTTCTAAAAGATGTGAGTATAAGATTGCTCTCAGATTTGTATAAGCAAGACTAGTGACTAGACTACACCAAGATGAAGGATTTAATCTATATGGGCATGATATTAAGCTAAATGGATGCAAGATGGATGAATAGATTCAAGCAATGTGAATTGCAATCATGACTTATGCAAAAAGAAATTAAACTAAGATGCAATAATCTCAAAAAGAAAGCACAATATCTTCAATGACTCTAGAGCAAAAATTGTATAATAATAATAAATCTCCAGGGTGTTTTGAATGAGAGCTGAAGGCTGAATTTATAGAGAATCACAAGAGAGATCAAGAAAAAGCACAATTTAGGATTATTGAAATAATTGAGAAATTAGATTCGGTTAACCTTGAGATAGATTCCAATTATAGTTTAATTGAAATGCATTCAGATTATAAGTTTGAGTTGCATTGGTGATAGAATTAATTAATTCCATGCACTTGTGATAAAAATAGGTGATTCCATGTGATTCTTTGATTTACTCAAGAAAAAAGTCTTTTCAATGCAACTGAACTTCTTTTTCTCAAAATCTTTGAGTTCTAATTTTAGAGAATGATTTTTAATTCAATTTAATTGTTTTTTTAATTTCAAGTTAATCTCAATTTAGAAGAAGAAATAATATCTCAAGTTTGATTTCTCTCAATTCAGTTCTTTTATTCTATTTTCAATTTAACTCTTGCTGTGTGTATTGATTCCTCTTTTGTAATAAATTAATTCCTTTTTTGCATGATTAAATGGCAAATTTAGTCATTAATTAAATATGCCAGGATATTTAATAAATTAAACAGGATAATTGATCAAAATGATATTCTTGGAATGATTCAATTAATTAAATAAATATTTAATTAATATCGAGTAATTGATTTTCCATGTAATATTTGATGATTGAAGAATTAATAATGTGCTCAAGATTGATTTAATTGCCTTTGGTTAGGACCTTGGTGATGTTGTCGAGATTAGGGGCCCATGGTTTAGATGACCAATTTTAGGGTATTACACCAGGTTTTTCCTTTGCCTTTTCCTTCTACATGGAGTTTTCAATATACAACCTGTTTATTTCATCATTCATCTCCTTGCACCCTGCTTCCAATTCAATTATTTTATGTTGCATGTGCTTTATTGCATCCTTGGTAAACATAGAAGAGTGCATAGTCAAAGTGGCCACCTCCAATGGGGAGGTATCTTTCATAGTTTTCAAAATCATTATCCCATGTGTCTCTTTCACCAAGTCGACTAATTTTAGTTTGTTGGTGCTCTTGAAGTTCACCCATACAACTAGTATTTCACGTTTGGGGTTATATCCTATATCACTTCCACTTTATCAGAATAAAACTCTACAACTAGCATAGGGTCCTCTTGCTATCTCACCTAATCTAATAGGAACATTTGTTTTAATGCTATTCTCAGAACAATCGATATTTTACTTTTCATAATTCCTTGCTTCCACTAGAGTAATCTGTATATCATTAGACTTTAATTCTTTAAAGGTTTAGGCTCTAACTTCCTCATGCATGGATTCATCCACTCCCATGAGGTTCATCTACTTTCTCTCCTCAAATTCCTTCATTTTTATTTTCATGCAAAAATCTTTAAATTCCAGAGTATGGATGAAGTCATCATCCTCCAAGAATCTCATTAACATTGCTACTCTTTCACCAATAGTATTCATAGGTTTTGCTCCTTTCATTTGGGCTTCATAGTCATGGGTCTCTTCTTCATATCTAGGTGGATCAATCTATAATTACTCTACTCCTTCATCTCCCTTCAGAGCTTTTAGTTCATTGATGACTTCACCAATGTCACCCTCTCCTTCATATTTTTCATATGGTACGACAAGATCCAGATTATCCACTTTTTTTTTCTTAGCTAAGATAAGAGTTGGAGAAGCCTCTTGTTCAGATTCATCATAAAACACATTATAAATAACAACCCCATGGGGTTTCTTTGGTGGAGTTGTAACCTATT
The DNA here is from genome assembly GCF_030272615.1 of Cryptomeria japonica. Classification (NCBI taxonomy): domain Eukaryota; kingdom Viridiplantae; phylum Streptophyta; class Pinopsida; order Cupressales; family Cupressaceae; genus Cryptomeria; species Cryptomeria japonica. The sequence goes on along the minus strand of NC_081411.1, from coordinate 465,316,110 downwards.
TTGGTGGAGATCCACTACCTATTAATTTTCCATTAATTCTTTCAAAGTTGTTTAAGCACAAATCAATTCTTTTCATTTCATCATCTTCTTCATTAAAAAATCTAATGAAAGTGGGGTCCTTTTTCCTTTTTCTTCTTCCGCTTCATCAAAACATGTCATTTCTTTCTTCTCTTCACAATAACTTGAAATGATATATAATTTTTAATCAAATATTCCTCTATTAGTACTTCATGTAAAATTGTTTTAACAAAAGAACCAATGTGACACTCAGGATCACACATTCTCTCCTTGCCAAATTTCAATGAATAATTGGTCTTCATATAACCTCACAATTTTTCTAACATATTTAATCTGATATAAAAACTTGCATATCTAACACAATGGGGCAAGAATGTCCCTTCTTCCTTTTCTCAGTCCATAGCATCTTCCACATGAATTCCAAGAAGGCAAGTCTATTTGACACAAATAGGGGTAACGAATGAGGAGTCTGTGGGCAGCCATACACTCTAATAATAGTATATTCTACCATGTAGAACTAGTCAGAAAAATTATGAGTGTTCCCCTTCTCAAGATCATAGCCCAATGGCCTCAACACCTTTCTCATATCCAGTGACAACATTGCAACCTAATGATTGAGGGAAACAAAAACTACAATAACAAATGAATCATGGAAGATTTTGTAGTCACAGTACTTGCATCCCTTATCCCACAAGTAGGACCACAGTTGCACTGGTGGTCTATTGCTATTCTCATCTATCATTCCCAATTTTAACCACTGTGTGAAAGCTTGCCTATTCTAATATAGATTTAAACAACACATTAAATAATAGTGGTGAAAGTCACTGCTTTTCTTCTCCTTCCAAGCCACTAGCAGCTTCTGTATTCTCCTTTCTATCTCAAGAATTCAAAATCAAATTCTAAGTTCACTTCTAAATTTTGGATCCTCATAACCTTGTACATTAATGATACTGGCATCCTTATTTTAGCATCTTCTCCCAATATCTGACACAAAGAAGAGTACTTTCTTTGAAAATACACAATAAAATCATGAACGGCGAAGGGTTCACTGCTTGTAATTATCAAGGGCTTATTGTTTATGCCCCTCCTCTTGTAATATGGGAGCTCTTCCTTCCTGAATGTTTTGTGCAATCTTTTATAATCCATTCCAAATTTCTTGAGTTTAACCTTGGTTAAGGCTTTCTTATTCAACATGAAACAATCGATGATAACCGATTTTATGATTACGAGTAAAGGAAATTTCACTAGGCATCCTAACGGTTCTGGTTACAGGGTGGTAATTCTCTGCCAACAATTGAATTAACTCAACATTTGCAAAGACATTAGGCACTACTAAATTTTCAATGTCAAGGGTCTATGGGTTTGACAAAAGGACCTTTCCATCCTTATTTTTGTAGAAACACAAAAATAAATCCCTCCTGAAGATGGAGATTATGGTGTCCCTACAACCCTCCAATTTACCTTTGAATACAATTTTGGCTCCTGTGTTTGCTGAGTTGGGTAATGCATCTAATAGAAATTTCTACATAGGCCTCTTGGCAAGGTTCTTTGTTCTAGGTGTTTTCTCAGAGCCTTCTTCCCCTTTTGAACTTCCTCTCTCCCTAGGTTCTTCCTTCTTTCTAGGCATTTTTATCTTATGCTTTTTACTGGAAATTCAAATGACTTCTATAAATTTTATAGATGGAAATGTAATTGATTATTTGTTACTAATGCAAACAATTTTATCTTCTTCTTCTTTGTCACAAAGCTCACTTTGTGCAATTCTTAAGCTTGAGATGCAAATTTTTAGAAAAAATATTAACTATTAATGGTGACTCTTGAGGTCTTTTTGGCATTTAATTCGTGCGTGCCATTAACAGCTCCACCACCCTTTTCAAAATTTTAATTTATGACAATGTTGGTGTCACCCTCAACTTTCCTTAGCTCACTATTTACACATTATCACAAACCTTTATAATTAATCTTGTTTTATTCTTGTGAAATAGTGACGTTAGTTATCGCTATATCGCAACTCCTATTTCCTTTTTTTATTTTAGCCCCCTGTGATATGTTGATACCGAGTTTAGATATTATCACTATATCTCAACATCATTTTCATTAACTATCTTCATCTTGTGATGTGGCGATGGCCCCTTGAGTTATCGCCATATCGCAACATCATAATATATTTACTAAACCCTTCTAGCAATATTGTGATAATAGTATATTGTCGCTATATTACAATGTCTCTATTTTTTATTGATTCCCTTCTTGAAACATGGTGATGCCTTTACTCTCTTGGCTTCATTTATCGCTATTTTGCAAATTCCCCAATATGATGGAATGTGGGACTCATGAAATGGTGATACCCTTATGAACTATATTCCTCTTGTTGCTATTTCACAAGATGTCCAATTTGATGGAACATGAGTTCTGCGAAATGGCAATGTCATAATATGCTTTGTACCTTTAATTGTTGTTTTACTGCCCACCAAGCATAGTGGAATGTAAGTCTTGCAAAATAGCGATAACTTTGTAGTCTTTTATTTTCTTTGTCATCATTTTCCAAGCTATCTAGTATAGAAAAATAATAACCTTATGAAATAACAATATTCAATGGTGTCCTTTTATGATTGTCCACATAAGATGATAAGTGGGGTACATAGGTATTTTCAGGGAATAGTTTTCTCAACAAGGATATGATTTTCTATAAGGTCTATTTATAGCTCAATATTTTGATGAATACTAAGAGGGGGGTGAATTAGTATGCCTAACAATTTAATCAAACTCTTAAATAATTTTATTGCAGACCGGTGTAGTAGTTTAAACAACAAACTGGTTAAAATATAAACAAGACAAATAGAAAATAGAGCATTCACCCATAGTAGCACAATCACCATAACACAAGATATTTTGACGTGGAAACCCAAATGGGAAAAACCATGGTGAGTAAAACTCACAAGTCAACTATCTGTAGAATAGTAACCAGGTCAGTTGAGGTCAGACTGGTTAAGGCCTTACAATGTTCTTCACCAGAACAAATCCTATTAGGAATCTAGATCTCTGTTAGGAGATAAGTCTTGTTAAAGACTACCTTGTTAAAGGATTTCAAATCCACAACTGTGAATCACCTTGTTAGAGGATTTGCAATAGGCTTGGTTGGGCCTACCTGGTTAAGAGTTTCAGACTTGTCGAAGAGATTAGTAATCAACAAGTGAATGATCTTGAAAGTAGCACAGAATGCTTGATTAGATCCGTGATAGTTCTTTGTTAATGCATTGCGGCATTACTTCAGTCTTCTATCCCTTGCACTCACAATCTCTGTAGTGAGATACCTATTTCACATAGACCTAATCTTCTCTCCAACACTCACACACATCAACTCTCTCAAAACCCTAAACATGATGTCCTCATATAGGAATCTAATTTCATGTCAGTCCAATAAGATTAGACTACAATTTCCTAGGTACAATGCATCTAGACACATTTGGTAACATGACATAGAAACACCGCCAAAGTGTCGGTGGATGATAACTCATCACACTTTACAATTATACCAGTTTAACATAGTATACCGATTATCGGTTAACGAATAAAGACTGGAAAAAAGGAACATAATATTCTGATCAAAAAGATTAATTGCCGCTAGGGGTCCTCATACCGCTTGAGGTCTTCATACCGCTATGACCGGTAAGCATCTTCTGCAAAACACTGATAGTCTTCTACAAACAAAGACTATACATATAATGGCATATAATATCGGTGTGAACAACACAACACATATTATCAGTTGAGAATAACTCATACATAAAATAAGTGTGTCCATCAATGACAATCACAACTAAACATCATCAAAATACCAACATATTTAATCTAATTGTAAGGGTTTTGTTGTGTGTGACAGATTTTTAGGCTAGAAAACACATTGAATTATTGATAAACAGGAGCTTGGCTTGTATACTCCCATAACTCTTGTTTAGTTGATTTGACTATATGTATTGTAGTGGGAAAATAATTTTTTGGATGCCATGATTATGTAAGGAATGCAAATTTCTTGGAGGTTCCAACAAAATGTTACACCAATATCCTTCAAAGTTTGATTCATTCATAGAATTTGTGTGCAACATGAAGATGTTGCAATATATTCTTCTTCGGCTATAGATAAAGAGACAAAATCTTGCTTCTTACTTGACCAAGCAACTAACTAGGAGTCAAGAAAGAATGTTGGAAACCACTAGTAGTTTTCATGTCATCAACACTTCCAGCCCAATCTAAATCAGTATAAGTTGTTAGAGTAAAATTTGAACTTCTAGGGTACCACAAACCAAATTCCTCTGTTCCTTTTAGATATCTAAAAATTATTTTCACTACCACAACATGAGACTCTTTCAATTCTTGTTGAAATCTAGCTGCCAAACATATTGCATAAATGATATTCGGTCTGGTAGCAATTAAATATAATAGTCCTCCAATCATTGATCTATATTGACTTGCATCTTCTTTAAGGGACTTGTCATCTTTTGTCAACTTGCATCTGGTGGGCATAGGAGTACACACTGGTTTGGAGTTCTCTAACCCAAACTTCTTCAACAATTCCTTGATATATTTAGACTAAGAAATGAAAATTCCTTTGTATTATGATTAACTTGCAGACCAAGGCAGAAATTTAACTCGCCAATCATGGACATCTCAAATTCCTTCTACATCTCATTAGCAAATTTTTTGCACATACCTTCATTCCCTCCAAAAATTATATCATCAACAGAAACTACAACAACTAGGATTTTACCTAAATCTAATTTGAAATATAAATTGTTGTCAGTTGAACCTTTCTAAAATCCTTGATCAATTAAATACTTATCTATCCTTTCATACCAAGCTCTAGGGGCTTGTTTCAATCCATACAGCGCCTTCTTCAATCTACAAACAATGTTCAAATCATCTTTCAACTTGAATCCTTTTGGTTGTTCAAAGTAAACTTATTCTTTCAATTCTCCATTCAAAAAGGCTAATTTCAAATCCATTTAATAAGTTTTGAAATTCTTAAAAGTTGCAAAAGCCAAAAACATCCCAATTTCTTCCATCCAAGCAACCAAGGAATATGTCTCATCAAAATGAATGCCTTCAATCTGATTATAACCCTTGCAAACCAACCTTGCTTTATTTCTCGCAACCTTTCCATCTTCATCTAGCTTGTTTCAAAATACCCACTTAGTTCCAATCGCATTCTTATATGTCAATCTATTAACTAATTCCCATGTCTGATTCTTCACAATCTAATCCAGATCTTCTTTCATTGACTTCAACCAATTCTAATCTTTACAAGCTTCTTCTAAAAATTTTGGTTCAATCTATGAAAGTAAACATAACAGTACTTGTTCTTGAGTTGCTTTGCTTCTTGTGATGGTACATTTGTTCTTATCCCTAATAATCTGATCCACTAAGTGATTCTTTTGAACATATCTTAGTTCTTAGATGTATATGTCAGGGCTTCCTGATCTTTCTTTTCTTCTTCTCCTTCTCTAATCTTTTCTTCTTTTTTTGTCTATCATCCAGATCATCAGACTCATATCTTGCCAATTTGTTAGATTTCTTAGAAGTCTCTTCATCAATCTTCACATTTGAACTTTCAACAATTTTGTTTAGCCTTTTGTTGTAACACTGGTATGCCTTGATCCTTGTAGAATATCCTAGGAATATTCCTTCATCAACTCTACTATCAAACTTTTCAAGATTATGCTTATCTCTTCAAATGTAGCACTTGCTTCCAAATACCTTAAAATATTTAACTATCGGAGTTCTACAATGCCATAGCTCATAAGATGTTTTTCCATGTTTCTTCTGATATAGTATTATGTTAAGAGTGTATACTACAGTATGAATTACTTCTCTCCAATAGACTTCTAGATGTTTTTCTCCTTTGATCATTGTTCTGGTTGCCTACTGAATTGTTCGATTCATCCTTTCCTTTACACCATTTTGTTGAGGTGTTCATGGGGAAAACATTTGTCTTCTAATACCATGTTTCTCACAAAAATTTTAAAACTAATCAGAAGTAAATTCTCCTCCTCTGTCAGATCTCAAACACTTAATCTTTCTATCAACTTCATTTTCAACTTTAGTCTTGAATATTTTGAATTTCCCTTAAGATGTATGACTTCTCTCTCAAAAATCCAACCCATGACATTCTAGAGTAATCATCAATCAATAACATGAAATATTTTTTACCTTGTATACTCCTTGTTCTAGTCGGACCGCATGGGTTTGTATGCACTAAATCCAATACTCTGGTGGATGAATGCTCCTTTCCTTTGTAAGTTCCTCTTATCTACTTTCCAACTTGACATTCTCTGCAAATGTTGTTATCTGGTTTGGTCAGCCTCAATAAATCCCTCACTGTGCTTGATGAGTTGATCTTCACTAAGTTGTCAAAATTGATGACTCGTCCTCTGGTGCCAAGTCCAGTTGTCATTGATCTGAGACAATAAATCATGCTTTGTATCTCCTTATAGTAGATACATGTTTCCACCAATTCTTTTATAACAATTCTGGATCTCACAACCATCGTCCTGAAAGACAATATTGTATCCATTTTCACACATCTATCCAACACTCAAAAGATTATGATGCAAACCCTTCACATAGTAAACATTGTCAGTATTATGTTTTTTATCAAAAGAAATAGAATAAATTCCCATAATTTGTGTTGTATGATCATCTCTAAACCTAACAAAACCACCATCATACTTATCAAGTTTCACAGACTTACTTTTGTCACCAGTCATAAGATTTGAACATCCACTATCAATCAACCATTCATTTCTATCTCTTCTAGCATATAAACAAGTAGCAATAGTCTTAGGAATATCAATCTTAGATACATCTATTTCTACCAAAAACAAGCAATCACCATCTTCATAATCTAATTCATTATCTAAAATTCTCGCATCATCTTTGACATAATAGGCTCTCTTATTAAATTTTCCTTTAATTTCTCTAGATTTTTGTCTTGAATTGTTTTTTGGACACCTAGTAGCAATATGACCAATCTTTCCACATCTAAAGCATTTAAGAGGTAACATACCTATCTAGTTGTATGTGCCTTTCTTCAATCTCCTTACAAAATTTGCTTCCATCTCATCTGAACTTTCTTCTTTCAGATCTTTCGTAGAGGCTTTAAATGTAGATTCAATCTTAACTTTGTGTTTTCCAAACTTCCTTATTTCAAATGCTAATAGAGTACCATACAATTGCTCTCTAGTGAACTTGTTCGAATAATAGGTTTCTTCAATAGCTAAGATCTTGTCATTGTAACTCTTTGGTAGGACATCAAGATCTTCTCAATTATTTTTTCATTTTTCAAGGTGTCACCAAGTTCTCTAATTTCATTTACCACACTATCAACCTTCTAAAAATAGCTAGTTATGTCATCTCCTTCTTCCATTTTCAAATCCTAATATATGTGCTTAACTATTAGCTTCTTTGATAATTTGACTCTTTCATTCCCTTCATAGATATCTCTCAACTTTTCCCAAACCTCATATGAAGTCTTTAATGAAATAACCTTTGTCAATTCAGTCTTAGATAAAGCACTAAAGATAGCGTACCTTGCCTTTTCATTCTATATATAAGCTTGAATCTCATCAAAAGTGGTAAGACCATTTGTTGATTGAACATACTTAGTTTCCACTACTTTCCAAGTATTGTACATCAAAGAGATCAGGTAGCCTCTCATCTTCACTTTCCAGAAACTATAGTTAGATCCTTCAAAGATACGAATAGTCAATTTATGTGTCATTGGATTAGGATCTACCTCAAGTAGTTAAGCTCTTCTCCAAGGAACCAAAGCTCTTATACCAATTGTTGAATATCTGAGCAACTAAGAGAGGGGATGAATCCATTGATTACTTAAAATAATTTATTCGATCCTTTTTACATCTAGATCCAAACCAACAAAATTAATTAACACAGATATATCATGAAAATAGAAACATACAATAGATCACACAATGAACACTAGATATGATGTGGAAAAACCATAGAGAATGTTAGTTCTCAATATAAAATATCAGTTAAGGTGATTTTTATAAAGGGTGGCTCATTGTCAGAATGCTCACTGCGGGTGGGCTCACTACCCAAAAAAAGGCTCATCGCCAAAGAAAGAGAGAAAGAAAGAAAGAATCCACCACTGAAACACAATCTGCACAAGTTGGACTGCTTCCAATGCCTCAAAACCAACACACTCACTCGCATCATCAACAGTCAAATCTTTCCTTTTCAATCTTGCATATCTTCAAAACAATGTCACGCTTTTCCTATGTCTAACTCAATCAGATCACTCTCATATATATTGTCTTTTAGGAAGCATACTCTTCCAAGTTGGCCCAAATAGAGATCTAAAATAGGTCAACACTAAACATTTTTATGGTGGGAAGGAAAGAGTAGTAGACCATACCACAACACACATCAACAGCCAGATCAACATGATACAATCATTACATATTCTATACCCAAAACATGATACACATGCTACATCACAAGTCGTTGCACATCCTCAAATTTTGGACTAAATCTGAACCCAAACACCATTGCCTAAAGCAACAAAAATAAGAATAGAACCAAGATACACCATATCCAATAACCTAAAATATTCAAATCACCAACACATCTTTCAAAGTACCAAAAATTCAAGGAACACATATTCTGGATCACCAATACCAAGAACATTAGAGACATCAATGTCAACCAATGTGTTGAAATCAATGACAACCACTTAACAACACCATCACATCTGCAAAAATCACATCGACAACAAATTTCATGTAGGATACCTTCATAATTTTTTTATCATGGATGCCATCATGAATGGTTGAAATATGAACTTTGACCTCTCCTTTGCTGCATTAATGATATTTGATTGCTTGATCACTTGAATTTTTAAAACTGCAATTCAATTCCAACTTGAGAGATTAATAGAGATTGATTGGAGAGATCCCAAAATGAGGGGGTTAGGCTTCCTTTACACCTAACTACACAAAATATGTTTGAAATTTTGGGGCAGTTTGACATTAGGAATGTTTTCCCACCTTCGAGAGGTGACTATTGTGAAGTGCAAATTTGGACCCCCATTAGGGAGGACTATGGCACCAAAGGCATCATAATCCTAGGATCGAGGCATCCTAGTCTTTCCAACTAGGACTTATATTTGAATAGGGTCCCACTTCGGTGCAATATATGTTGAATCTAGATGGGTGTGAGCATAATTAAAATAGTATCAAGGCATAGGAGATCAAAAAATGAAAGTGACGCCTAGGTGCAAATGAAATTGGGCAAGGCTATAATTTACAACACTACAAGTTGTAAGAAGAGATAAATTTGTTTTTTAAACTGAACAAAGCATCTATGAAATAATTTCAACTTAGTAAGTGGAAGTAATTTAATAATTTTTCTTCTTGTTTGATATTTTTCATAAAGATACAAACTAAGGCAATTTGTTAAAATTATCTTGGTTTGATCTATGTTAATCAACATCAGAGTAGTTTGAGACTGTTGAGAAATAGCCCTGAGACTTCGTGTTGTGAGTGAAAACCCATAATCAACATGGTCATATAGGTAGAGGATCTAGAGGTGTGGATTCTAAAACTACAAAGGAAATAAGAGGTACTATAAAGGAAATAATAAGTATCACAATATGATTACATGTAATGGAGAATGGTTGAAGAAGTAAAGTTGACATAGAGGACATCAATCAAGATGAATGAGAATAAATTTTTGAAGGAGGTGGTGAAGTAAATCATCCACGACATGATGAAGGGGAAGAATAATTTATAAGAGCCATAATAAGGATTGTGTGTGTGAAAAAGTGAACATGTAGCTGCAAGCACAACACTTCAATTAAGTCATTATATGCATGGTTAGTAATCAATAATCAATAAGAAATAAACCATAGCAAAGCGACTAATTGCCTTCTAAAAGATGCGAGTATAAGATTACTCTCAGATTTTTATAAGCAATACCAGTGACTAGACTACACCAAGATGAAGGATTTAATCTATATGCTATTAAACTATATGGATGCAAGATAGATGAATAATTCAAGCAATAATAACCAATTCAAGCAACAATGGATGTAAGCAATAATGAATGTAAAATGGATGCAAGTAATCTAAAAAAGCGAAATGATTTCAATGACTCCAAAGCGAAATTAGCGTGATAATAATCTCCAATGCGTGTTCTCAAAAATCTCTGGGGTGAATTGGAATGAGAGTTGAAGACTGAATTTATAGAGAATCACAAAAAGCTCAATTTAGGATTAATTGAAAATAATTGAGAAATCAGGTTGAGTTAACCTTGAGATAGATTCCAATTATAGTTTAATTGAAATGCATTCAAATTAGAAGTCCAAGTTGCATTGGAAAATAATAATAAATTAATTCCATGAACATCTGATAAAAATAGATAATTCCATGCACATATTTAATTCATTCAAGAAAAAGGTCTTTTCAATGCAACTGAACTTCTTTTTCTGAAAAGCTTTGAGTTCCAATTTTAGAGAATAATTCCATAATTCAATTAAATTGCTTTTCTGATTTCAAGTTGTAAATTCAGATAAAGAAATAATATCTCAAGTTTGATTTCTCTCTTGATTCAATTCTTTTTTTTATTTTTGTTTTGTTTCAATTCAACTCTTTGTAATAAATTAATTCATCTTTTGTAATAAATTAATCCTTTTTGCATGATTGAATGGCAAATTTATTAATTTAATTAAATATGCAAGGATATTTAATAAATTAAAATGGGATAATTGATCAAAATGATATTCTTGGAAATGATTCAATTAATTAAATCAATATTTAATTAATGTTGAGTAGTTGATATGCCATGTGATTTTTGATAATTAAAGAATTAATAATGCACTTAAGATTGATTTAATTGCCCTTGGTTAGGACCTTGGTGATGTTGTCGAGATTAGGGGCCCATTTTTAGGGTAAAACATTTGCCCCTCTTTGAATTAATGTGCGAGCAGCGCTTTGATTAAAAGAATGTGTGATGTTTAGGAGATGCCAATCCTGAACTTGATTGATCATGAACTAGATAAAAAAAGCAAGGTGTTTAGCTTGATTCGAAGTGACAAAGCTAAATGAGGTCTGATTAAAGTGATACCGATCCCGAACTTGATTGAACTGAGGAATGATAGAAAACAAAGATACCGAACTTGAACTTGATTGATCAAGAAGCGGATCTTACTGATCTAGAACTTGATTGATCTTAGATGCAGTGAGTGATGATAAAAATTGATCTTGAACTTGATTGATCAAGACATGATGAGTGAAGAATGAACCATTCAGCTTGATCAGGAAATGAATACTGAACACCTGCTTAGATTTAGTGTGATCAAAGAAACTCTTTAAACTTTTGATTGAGTTTAAACGAATAATCAGTTTGATTTGAAGTGATGAAACTGATTAATGTTAAGAGATTAATTTAGATGAAAGACAAATGTTAGCTTGATTTGAAGCGATGAAACTGATATGCCCTTTAGCGATTGATTGATTCAGATGATCGAGAGATCTCAACTTGATGTAAAGCGATGAAGCTGAGATGCCCCTTAGCAATAAGGATTGATTTTCTTTAATTGAAAAGATTTTGCTCGACTTTTGATGAAGATTTGAAAAAATTTCTTGACTTGTGAGATGTGAAGTCATAAGGTCGTGAGTATGCCCCCTCGGGAGAGAAATCGAAAGATAGCGAGGAATTGATTATAGGCAATTATGTGACAAAAAATAACTTATTTGAGCACAAATTGATCATGAGGTTTTTTTTGAAAATTTCAGCGATGATTGATAAGAAATTGAGCGTAGAGTTGTTGAGCGTAGAATGAAATTGAATTAAGATTCAGTGTTTGAAATTGAGTGCAATTTGAAGAAAGAATGAGCATTTGATGAAAAAAGTACTAAGTGGTCAAAATTGTGAAATTGACTAGTAAAACAATCTCAAATTTTGATTTCAATCCCAAAAATGGAATCAAAGCAGGCATATTAGCTAAGGGTACAATTTTCATGACCATCAGAGCAAGTTGAAAAATTAGGTTTTAGGCTATATATAGGACGAAAGTGTCATTTTCAATTCATTTTAACCCTCCAAGTTTGAAAATTCAAAAAGCCTTCTGCGAAGAAAAATGGTGGTCCCTACTTGTCAGCATCAACTTGAGCACCAAAGATGTCACAATCGACCTCGAAACTACGAGCCAGCAGTAAGTGATTGATCTTTAGCCTCTTTATGTTTCCAATTCTAAAATTTTTTGTTTATTTTTCACATTTTTCACGGGTTTTGGGTCTAGTGTCGCGGTTTATCGTGCAAGACAGGATCCTATATCATATCGTGCAAGACAGGATCCTATATCATACAAGAAACTGGCAAATTATCTTTTATCATTTAAGACCATTAGATTTGTCGTATGGGAGTAACCCTTGTGTCGTACGACAAGTCGGTTAGGAGACCATTTTGTCGTGCGGAGTCCAATAAAGTGTCATTTGAGGTTGTTTTCTCGTACAAAATCCATTCTTGACTCGTACAAGATTCTGTTTAACTGTGTTTTGTTGTTCGAAAAATAGTGACCATTTTTGAAAGTGTAAACATGAAATTTTGCTTTTGCATTTGACTTATTTGGATTTGCGTGATGTTTAACTTCTCTTGTAGGCTCATGCGGAATGTTTCTGATGATCGTTGTTGGGTTTTTGTGTAGGTGTGCTTACCTCCTGTGCTCTTCAGATGTGTATATCCTCACACTATGGCTTTGGTTCATGATTTGTCTGAGGTCAAGCAGGCTCATATTGATATGTGTGGCTTTACTCACCTGATGAGGTTACCTGATATCTGTGTGAACCACGGGATGCTCACAACATTGGTAAAGCAGTTTCATTTAGAGCATAATACCTTTCATTTGCCAGTTGGGGACTTGACTATCACTCCCGAGGATGTGTACAGGATCCTTCGTATCCCTTTTGTTGGGGATAAGGTGGATTATGATACTGCATTGTTACATGGACTACAGGCTCTTAGGAACGTATTCAGGGATCTTGATATCTTGACTCGTTCAATGAGTTGGGATATATTGATGGGTAGGTATAGTGAGGAGTATCCGCTGGCATGTGTCCTAGCAGGTTTCATTGGTTGCTTCTTGATACCAGACAGAGGGCAACAGGGTTTTCAGAGCGGATGGGGCCATATGCTGGAGAGGTTGATAGAGACCCCTCAGAGACTTGGCTAGGGCTCTTTCTTATTGGCTCACATGTATCAGGAGATGCATGAGATTGTCTACAGAGATGGGTGGAGCATGGCTGCAGGGGTTTACATTTTATAGGTGTGGGCTTGGGAGCACCTTCCCATTTGTTGGTCGATAGTCGATGATAGCAGAGAGCTTGGGCAGCCTATTATCTATAGGTATGCTGGATATATTATGCAGCCCCATCTGGGCAAGACAGACTTCTAGTGAAAACAGCTTGATGATCTGATCGCTATTATATGGAGACCGTAGAGAGGGTTGGAGTCATGGGATGACTGACGGGTGGTGCGGAGAGATCTTTTTGTTACACGCCCACTGATTGGGAGATCGCAGACTATTGTGGAGTGATTCATCATTTCACAAGTGACGAGATAGTACGGTCGGCCACAGGGGATCTCTCAGGAGTATATGGCATATGCTCGATACGCTGATGAGGAGAGATAGGGATGGTCGCCTAGGCTATCCTATGCTTTAGCGATGTAGGAGCTGATAGGTTTACACCAGCTGAGGTGGGATTACCTAGAGGCTATAGCAGATGTGGGGGTATTGCCCCATTATAGGGATTACTTTCAGCAGCACCCATTCCCTCAATTTACGGATCCTGGAGAGAATGCTCCTCATATTGAGGATGTGGAGGATGATGCCCCACACCAGCACAGCGACAGGCATAGAGACAGGGCCATAGGCAGGGACAGGGCCAGAGACCAGATGCTCCACAATGGACTGGTGGTGATCCTGGTGCTAGCAGCAGCAGAGTGCAAGCTAATGTTGGACAGCAGAGGGGTGAGGGTGGATCCTTTGGGAGAGTAGGCGTGAGGTTGGGTGGTAGAGAGGAGGAGCGAGAAGCTCCGAGGCAGGTCCGGCAACGGCGGGATGAGCAAAGTGGAGCTACAAGTGGAGATGGTGGTGGAGATGGTGGTGGAGAGCCTGCGAGAGAGCAGGGGGCTAACACGGGTCGGTCGATGAGAGTATGCCTTGTAGAGCTGCAGTCACAGTTGACAGTGGCTCAGACTCAGCTGGTGGAGCAAGACCGACAGCTAGTCAAGGTTAGGGCAGAGCGTGATTGCCAAATCACAGCATTGAGAACCGAGTCGAGAGCAGAGATAGAGTCTCTTCGACAGGAGGTGCTGCTCCAAAGTAGTAGGGCTGCATATTATGTGGCAACATATAGTGTCGTAGTTCCTATTGCATAGCAGGTGCAACCCTATTCATAGTATATGGCTAGATCGGAGGGAGTACGAGCACCGCGCCAGGATCCCGGGTATCAGGCTCCTCCTCCTCCACCAGGCGATGAGGGAGAGGGTGCCAGCTAGATGATTCTTTTTGTAGCTAGGATATTTTTTTGTAGACACACCCATTTTTTGTAGCCGATATGATTCTTGCTCCGATGGGAGTTTGTACATGTCATTGGACATCATTTTGTAGTCTTAGACTTGAGATGATATATATATACGAGATCCGATTTGACTTCACTATACTTGTGTCAATTCGATTATGAGATGTTTCTATATGCTTTATTCTACATGTATGTATTTCTTTTAGCATGAATGTATGTATTGCAACTGATAATGAATGTCTATGTTTTTGTTTCTTTTCATATGCAAATAAGTGAATGAAAATGAGTAGTGCAATTTTTTTGTTTTGTTTTTTATGAAATAAGATGAATGCAAATGATTTAATAATAAATGAATGAATGAATCTATATGAAATGTTATGTATGCAGCTAAACATCTCAAAACACAAGTACTCGATCGAAGAAATAATGATAAAAACGACCACCTAGCGTAAGAAATAATGACGCTCTCAGCTCTCATTCATAAGATAAGGAGATTATTACTATACCGAAATCACTCTAGATTCACAAAAATGCAGAATGAAATGCAAAATGATGTGCAAAATGCAACCTAAACCTAGTCACTAGATTTAAAATACTTAAGATTCATCACTGAGCATAACGAACACAACAGGAAGGTTAGAGTTCCTTTCTTTTTCAATGTGCAATATTAGTTATCTTGTCCGCAATGACCCTTTTTTTGTTCATATCCTTAGACAGATTTCGCAGGGGCCCGAATTGCATCATAAAGAAATTCCCTCAAAATAGACAAAGAAATGATATGGACCTCCCTGTAGCATACAAATAAGCGGAGTCGAGGTATGTGAGGTGATTTCACCTTAATGTGAAGGCTCTTATCACAGACACCCAGCTAATTTATATGTTTCCAGATCATCAGGATCATTCCTACAAGCAGAAAACAAAGAAAATATTATGCCCCCAATCCATGCTCCTCTTAGTCACAATAGACTTCCTCGAGTTACTCAAAGGGACAATAATCAAAAATCAATATAAAAGATAGCATACAAAGAAAATTTTCATTCATAGCCCAAACTATTTAGTAATTGTTTTCCGTTATGTTGTTTTGCTTGTGAACTTAGTGATAAAAACTCTGTAGTAGTCAGGAGACAGGTAACTGACTTGGAGTGGATGACCAGGTTTCATTGACAGAATAATGACTTGGTTGACACTTCTTAGGATATGTAATGTGCTCTGTCGAGTAACCTAAGACTAGGACGTTGATCAGTTTCAAGTCATGAGGGTTCCAACGAACCAGGATGTCACAAAAGTGACTAAAAATATGTACAAGTGAAAGTAAAAGATACTTGAAAGTGGGAAATGCCAATGTTGCGTTGATAGATGGAGCGATTGAGTACAAAAGGTGCCTGTTTGCCAGGTTTTCACCTGCTTGGTGGAGATTCAATTTTTTTTTTTAACCAAGGTGCCTGTTTGCCAGGTTTTCACCAGGGCAATTTTTCTTTTTTCTTTTTTGTTTTGGTTTCTTCAGGACCTTTTCTGATTTTTTAGAATTTTTTCAGGACTTTTTCCAACTATACAAGTTTGTTGGAACAGAGAGTGCTAAGCGAAGAATTTCTTCAAGTGGATGGTGTTCATCAGTTCATGGAGTTGTTCTCCTTCTGAGTTTGAGATTTGATAGGCACCAGAGCTGAATGTTGTAGTAACAATGTAGGGACCCAGCTAGTTGGGTTCAAACTTCCCTTTGTTGTCACGAAACTGTTGATTTTTTGGATTTTCTCTCAGAACTAGGTCACCAACTTGAAATTCTCTTTGTCGAACTTTCTTGTTATATCCTCTTGACATTACCTTCTGATACACTTTGAGATGATCAAACGCCACTTGCCGACGCTCATCCAGCAATTTGAGTTCTTGCAATCTAGATATTCTACGATCTTCATCAGTAACAAGACCTTGCAACGAAACTCTTAGAGATGGTATTTCTACTTCAATAGGTAATACTACTTCGGACCTGTACACCAAAGAAAAAGGTGTAGCCCCAGTAGGTGTTCTGATACTGGTTCTGTAAGCCCATAGTGCAGAATTGAGCTGTAGATGCCAATCCTTCCCAGACTTGTTCACTGTTCTGTGCAAGATAGTCAGTAGGTTTTTGTTAGACGCCTCAACTTGTCCATTACCTTGAGGGTAATATACTGATGACCAGTGTTGCTTTATTTTGAATTTCTTACAAAGCTCGTCTAGATCTTTATTTTTGAATTGTCCTCCATTATCAGTCACGATGGATGAAGGTATCCCATACCTGCAAATTATATAGTTTAGGATGAATAAGACGACTTGTTTACCAGTTGCCCTGGTGAGCGGAACTGCCTCTACCCACTTGGTGAATTACTCAATGGTAGTTATGATGAATTTATGTCCGTTGGATGAAGCTGGATATATCTGACCAATGAGATCAAAGGTCCATTGCTGAAAAGGCCAGTGTGTTATAAATGGTATGAGGTCCCTTGTCGGAGCATGTATGAGATTTCCATGAAGCTAACATTTCTCACAAGTCTTAGCAAATTTAATGGCATCTTTTTCCATATCTGGCCAGTAGTAGCCAGCCCATCATAGTTTCCAAGCTAAAGTAAAACCATTCGAATGAGATCCACAAATACCTTCATGGACTTTCGATAATGCATGTTTAGATTCTTCAATTTCTAGACATCTAAGAAAACTACCGTCCAAACCTCATCTAAATAAATCGTTAGCTATGATAACATACCATGAAGCATTTTGAGTTAAGTTTCTTTTCTCATTACGAGTAAGGTTTTCAGGGATAATTTGATCACATAGATAGGAATAGATGTGGCTGTATCGAGATGAGTTATGTCCAATAATAGAATGGACTATTTGGGTCTCAGGAGAATCATAAGCAGGGTAATATAACTTTTCCACCAGGAAATCAAAGCAAAAATTGGACTCCTCTAGCTTAGGTATAGATGCCAAGGTAGTCATAGCATCTGCTGCTCTATTTGCTGATCTAGGAATTTGTTGGAATGATACAAAAGCAAAATACTTCTTGAAATAATTTACCATCCTCTTGTAAGGCATCAATTTCTCATCTCGAGTCTGGTATGTATCATTGATTTGATTAACTACCAGTTGAGAATCTCCATAAATATGCAATTCAGCAACCTTCCATTCAATGGCTAGTTTTATTCCATTCACCAAAGCTTCATATTTTGCAATGTTGTTTGTGCAAGGGAATAGAATCTTATAAGACTTTGGAATTGAGTACCTCTGAGGAGTAATGAATAGTATGCTAGCATCTAAACCATTTTGAGTAAAGGAACCATCAAAGAACATCTTCTAGGGTTGTTGAGTAAGATGCATTATTGATTCATCTGGGAACTCAATGTGTAGTGGTTGAGTATCCTCAAGTGGAGCTTCAGCAAGTTGATCAGCAATTACCTGTCCTTTTATGGCTTTGCATTCCACATATTCAATGTCAAACTTGGTAAGGATCATTACCCACTTTGCCAATCATCCGGTGAGTGTTTCTTTATTAAGAAGATACTTGAGTGGATCAATTTTGGCCACCAACTTGACTGATGTGCGAGCATATAGTGCCTCAGTTTCTGTGATGCAAAGACTAATGCCAAGCATGCTTTTTCTATTATACTATAGCTCATTTCATAAGACACCAATGTCCTGCTGATGTAATAAATAGCTCTTTCCTTTTTGTTGTCATCCTGTTGCGCCAGAAGTGCTCCCAGTGATGAATTAGTTGCTGATATATATAAGATTAGTGGTTCACCCTGAATAGGTGGCATCAATATCGGTGGATTAGACAGGTACTCTTTTATCTGCTGAAGATGTTGTTCACACTGCTGATCCCAGTTGTATATTATTCCTTTTCTCAATACATTTGTAAAAGGTTGAGCCTTGTCTGCTAGTTGAGAAATGAATCTTCTAATGGATTGGAGATGTCCCTGTAGACTTCTCATTTGACTGATGTTCTTTAGAGGCAGAATTTCCATTATAGCTTGGACCTTTTCAGTATCAACCTTGATGCCCTTCTTTGAAATGATGTAGCCAAGTAGTTTACCATATGTCACTCTGAATGCACACTTCTTTGGATTTAATCGGAGCTTGAACTTTTCTATTCTGTCAAGTATAGGACCTAACTCTTGAATATGCGTTGATCTTTTCATAGTCTTCACTAAGGTGTCATCAACATAATCTTCCATATTCTTATGCATCATGTCATGAAAGATAGTTGTAACTACTCTCTGATAGGTCGCTCCTGCATTCTTTAACCCAAATGGCATAACGTTCCAGCAAAAGGTTCCCCATGCATAGGTGAAAGATGTCTTTTCTTGATCTCCAGGAGAGATTTTAATCTGATTGTAGCTAGAAAATCCATCCATTAGCGAGTACATCTCATACCCAGCTGTCATGTTGACTATCATATTAATATTTAGCAATGGAAAGTCATCTTTTGGACATGGTTTGTTGAGATCTCTAAAATCTGTACAAACTCTAATAGATTTATCTGCCTTCGACATAGGTACTATGTTGGATTTCCATTCAGCATAATCTATTGCTCTGATAAATCCAGCTTTGAGTAGTTTCTCTAGTTCATCTTTGACCAATAGTGTGACATGCGGGTGCATCTTACGGAGTTTTTGTTTAACTGGTTTTTCTCCTGGTGTGATTGAGAGATGGTGCATAATGAGATCAGGATCCAAGCCTGGCATATTAGAGTACGTCCATGCAAAGTTTATTTTCTTCTCTAAGAATAGCTAAGTGAAATCCTTCAATTCCTCTGTTGATAGTGATTGAGCTAGGTGAATAATTTGTGGTGTCTCTTGATTCCCGATATTCACTGGCTGAGTTGGCTCGATCAGTATGGAAGACCGCTCCTAAAAATGATTGGGTAGTATACCAAGTATCTCACCTTCAGGTACCTCAGAGAGGTTTTCACCTTTAGGTATGTCCTTTGTTTTTTCCTTTTTTAGATTCTGACATTGCCATAATATGGTTTTCGCCATCAGATCTTTTATTTTTTATTTTTCTTTTTTTTGCGACTAAGATACTTGATATCCTCTTCAGTCATATTTTCACTCCGTTCACTAGTGGAAGAATTCATAGGTTCGACTGCATTGAGATAATAGGATAATGTATAGTCATTGGCAAAAGTAGGTATATCCATGGGTTGATTCTGTAAAGTACAGTCAATCAATTCAGGATGTATTAAGGACAAATTTTGGATAGGTTCAAGAGCATTCATGATATTGTTATCACAACTGTGGATCGAAAAGTCAAGTTCCAGAATGATACCTTGCATAAGTGTCTCGAGAACAGGAAGAGTCAGATGATGATTATTAAAGTTCATGTTAATATTTAATTGATCTAATCCAATAGACATACTTGTAACATCATTTACTATGCCAGACTGGACGTCATGTCGTGGTTTAACAGCAATAAGACTAGTAGGCAACTTTTCATTGTTTGTATCAGATGATTCAGAATCTGAGGATGAGTGGGTATCATCATGAACAGGACTGTAATCAGAGTCCTTAGAATCATCAGAGTTATCGGATGAAGTTTCCAAGTCTCTTTCAGGTGATTTAGTTAGCATATGTATGGTACCAATACTAACATCTTTAATGCTACAAATTCCTTCATATTGTAGTTCATTTGTCATTTGTATCTGACACACCTGTTGACATGATCTCATTGTTTCTATGATTTTTTTTCATCTACTCCATTCAGCTTCTTCTGGACTGATAATTGGTTCTTGTTCTGCAGCTTCTAACTCTTCCTGTGTAGTGCTATAACTGATTTGTTCTGTTTTAGGATAAGGACACATAGATGAGAAGCTTTCTAGTATTGTTCCTTCTTTCAATGCTTGTTCATAATTTGCTTGCCTCTTTTGTCTAATTTCTTGTATTTCCCTCTCTAGTTTTATGCGCATTAGCTCTTGAGTATCATCTATGACACCACTAGATTCTTCTGGAGTTTCTGTAGCGGATGTGTCTAAAAGATAGTCAGGACCCCATTCATACTCCTTTGAATCAGTCTCTGAATTATCTACTTGTTGCCTGCCAGTATATGTGACTGGAACTTTTAATGGTGCAAATAATTCTCTGATTCTCACAACTTCATCTCTTATATCCTTAGGAACCTCAACTTCTTGTATTATTGTAGCTGATATCGTCGAAGCTTGAGCACTAACTATTTCTTCTTTCTTGACCGTTGATTCCTCTTTCTCTTTTCTACACTCTACTTTTGTTTGTTTAGTGTTTGATGCATGTAATGTTAAAGGCGATATCTTTTTCAAGCCTTTAGACTTAGAAACATGTTTTTGTTCTAATGTCCTTTTAGGATTGTATCCCAGTCTAGCCTTATCATGTGTGGATTTGGTTTGTAGCTGAATTGGTTCAGTAATACCTTCTTTTTGTTTGCCCAAAGGACCAGTACTTGAGTACCCCATGCGCTGAATCATTTTGTAACCACGACCATATTGGTTTGAGGAAATCTCACAATGTCGTACCTCCTCATTTGGACTATCTTCCTTAAAGATCCAGTTAAGCACAGCATCCTCTTCTATTTCATCGGCCAAGGAGGTAGAAGATTGTATGAAGAGACCATCATATATAGTATTTGGAGCTAAAGTTTGTGTTCTCATAGCCTCTGATGGCTTGCCCAACTATTTTGGCGATGGAGGGAGAGAAACTAATGATAGTACCGGTTCTATCTTGTAGCCATCCATGCCGGTATCTGTAATCTTTAATCTCTTTTCTAAGTCTTTCATCAATGTTTCTGGATCTTCATTTGGAGAGGCTGCCCTATTATGAGGCACAAAAGTATCTGCACCTTTTGTCAATGCATTACAGATGACATTTGTATCAACAGGAATATTGACTTCAACTCCATTATAAGGAAACTTTAAGCATTGGTGATATGTTGATGGTACTGCCTTCATTTCATGAATCCATGGCATGCCCAGTAATATATTGTATGACAATGGAATATCAAGAACCTGGAAAAGGACATCTCTCTCTACTAGTCCCACTCTGATTGGTAATGATACCAAACCTTTGGAGGTCCTCTCTTCTTCATCAAAGGCTTTAATTGTTATTTTCTTGCCTGGATCAATGACATTTTCAGAGAATCCTAGTTGTGTAAGCAGATGATAAGTACAGATATTCAACCCCGCGCCTCCATCTATCAAAACACATTTAACTCTGTGTTTGTGGATCATGGCTTCAATATGCAATGGCTGGTTATGTGGATGATTTAATGAATTGTCATCTTCCTCAAAGAAGGTCAAATAGTGAGGTGAAGTCAGATGACCCACCATAGACTAAAACTGATCAATGTCTAAATCTTTTGGAATGGTGGTAGTGAGCAATGCTTTGTCTAGGATTTCCTTGTGAGCAGATGAGAGCTATAGCAATTCAAAAATTGAAATTTGAGCATTTGTCCTTTTCAACTATTCAACCACATTGTATCCAAAGGATGATGATGAGGTTAATCTTTTAAATTTTTCCAAGGTTGATTCCTTTTGTTTATTTGGCAAGGTTGTTGGATTTGATGTTTCTTGAGCCGGTTTGGAAGAACTAGCTCCTTGGAGGGTAACTTTCTTTTGGGATCTAGTCAGAGCTTTTGCATATCATGAGTCATTTGGTTTATCTTGAACTATAATCACATTGCAATATTCTGAGTGTGAAGGTTCAATCATGTTGATAACGTTGTCCTGGCTAGCATAAGCATAATTTACCTTGGCACCTCCTTTGGTCTTTGAGGAATCACCTTGTTCATAAGCAGGCAAAGGGTCTTTAAATGCTTTATGATCGGCATTGGTTGGATGATTCCCAACAACAACTTTACCATGTCTATGAGATCCTGAATCTCATGTTTTAGCTTCATGCAATTGTTTATGTTATGACCCTTATTCCGATGGAAGTCACAATATTCATTTTCTCTCCACCATCTTGGTTTGACATCCAGATCATATGGTCTGGAGTTATCTGGTAGTGCTATCAAGTCATTTTCCAACAAATTTTTGAAAGCAGACTCATATGATTCTTCAAGAGGAGTAAAATCAATCTTAGGTTTGGAAAGCCAAGGCTTGTCTTTGAACCATTCCTTTGTTTTCTTTGGTGAATTCTCTGCTGCAATCTCAGTGGCTTTAAGTGCTTGTGTGCCACTAGCCAGGTTAAATATTGTGGATTTTGAGTTGGTTTTAACAGTGTCCACTACTCCATCATTAACAACATTCTTGTTGTTGTCTTTGGCAAATTTCCAATACTTGTTCTTCTCTTTAGAGCTAGATCCTATTTGTGTTTCTTTCCAAGGTGTAATATCTCCCTTCTTTATGAGCACATCTTCCATTCAAATGGCATTATCTACCATTTTGTTAAATGATGGGTGTACTTGCATTTGTATGCTATATTTCAATTCAGGGACCAAGTTATTGACAAATATATCCATTTTCTCAGAGTCTGGAATAGGTCGTGGGCACCTAGAGAACATCCTTCTCCAGCATTGGAGAAAATTAAGAAGAGGTTCCCCCATTTTCTGTTGAGTATTACAAAGATCAATCATAGTCACAGGATGATGAATGTTGTATGAGTATTGTTGTAAAAATAGTTGGATTAGGTCTTCGAATGTTTTTATTCCTTTGGGTAGACTTGAGAACCATTCCATTGCTTGACCCTCTAAACTCCTTGGGAAGAGACGCATTAGGTATGTTTGATCGTGCATGAATTCCATACAAGAAGCACTAAATTCCCTAACATGATCTTGAGGATCTGAGGTACCATCATATTTGTCAAATTTTGGGATTTCCACTCATGAAGGGAATGGAAGCATGTGTAAATTCTTGTCAAATGGGAAGGGACATATTGTTTCCAGAGAATATTGTTTCAAGGACTTGTCCTTATTCTTCAGCTCTGTGAGCTCTGTCCGCAAGGCTAGTAACTATTTGTGTACCATGATTATAGGCGAGTCTTCCCTTTTAGTAACAAGTGTCTGAACATCATATCCAATAGGAAGTTTGGCACCTTGATTTGCTAGTTCTAAGAAATAGTCTTCCTTTTCTCGTGTCATGATAGTTTTCATCATTTTTCTAAAGTCTTTGTCTTTCTGACAATCAAGGATTTCTTTTTCTGGAGGTTCAGTAGCTTTGTCAATCTCACTTGATGATGATGATGAGTCATTATGATTTTTAGGAATATTACGGTCGTTTTTGTTTCCATCATTGTATTCTGTCTCATGTATAGTGGGAGATTTTGGTTCATCAAAAATTGGTCCGCCTGATGACGATGGTATGTCAGTGAGGCGATCCTTCACATAGAATGGATTATCTTGATAAGTGAAGGTTTATTCTTTGCCTTTGGCTTGTTTCTTACGAGAACTCCTAGTTTGAATAGGCATTTTTATGGATTAGTGTGACCTAGAGTTGTTTTGTGATGCAGAGGTCAAGATTAATTTTAGACCTAGTTGTTCTGTTTAGAGTATTGTTTGGGAGAAACAACTGAGATTTTGTCTGATTTCAGGAATGATCTATCCTGTCTAAGACAATATCCAAGTTGATTCTAAGCGTAGTGTAAGATGCAGTCTAGTTTCAAGAATGATCTATCCTGTATAAGACGTTATCTAAGTGACTAAAATTTAATAGGTAGTTGATTGAACTAGATGAGAGGTGATCAACCAAATCGTGCAATGCAAATGGCAAAGGTACACTGTCTTGATCTATTTATACTCAAGAAAATGATAACCAGTATTATGTTCGTTGTAAGTTGTTTTTAGGCAAGTTTGATTGTTCTATTTTGACAAAACCAAAGACTCGTATGATAGGATTTTCTGGACCGGACGACAATTTAGCAACAATAGGATGACAATAATTCTATTTCATACGAGTTGCTGCCTCGTACCGTATGACAAATGGGCATGTGCAGGACGACAAAAGACTGAGAGCAGTTCTATTTCGTATGAAACAGGATATAGAGCCAGATGACAAAATGAAATGACTCGTACGACACAGAATTGGGTCTAGGATGACAAACCAGAAGACTCGTACGACACAGGATGTGATATTGGATGATGAATTATCAAACTCGTATGACTGTTCATAGGACAGAGCCTAGAAATTGAGTTTTTTTGATTGCTGAGTATGACCAATTCTGAGATGGACTGATTTTTGACCAGGATAGACTATTTTCTGACACGGACAGAGTTTCGACTGAGGATGAACTAGTTTTTGACACGGACAGAGTTTCTACTTAGGATGGACTAGTTTCTGACACGGACAAAGTTTCGACTCAGGATGGACTAGTTTCTGACACGGACAAAGTTTCAACTCAGGATGGACTAGTTTCTGACATGGACAAAGTTTTGACTCACTGAGTTGTTTATGGTCTTCACTGATTTTTGGTATTTCAGTTTTTGTTTCAGGGATGAAAACACAAAAAACAAGTAGTATGTATAGTGACTCCAATCACAGCATGCAAACCCTAAGGAATTTGGTGAGGAAAGAAAGCCTTTGCTTGTAGACTCAGGTACACACCCAATAGCTAATCAGAATACGGTCGCTGAGTCTCACGCAATGGATTCTCAATGCCATATTAGCCGACTCCAAACACTAATGGGGGCACGAAATGACAAGTATCTTGGGAGAGTTAGTATCTCTCTTGCACAAAGATTATCCCCCTTTCGGAGATGAACCGGGTAGCTTCATTGGATTTAGTCAGGGATCCTTTCGGCACATCAAGGTATAAACTCAATTAAGAGGTCTCCTAGCCTTGAAAACCAAGGTTTAATATACCTGAAGGTACGATGCAGAGCTATTCCTGAGCACTGTCGTTGACTTGATTTTCATCAAATCACGTTTATTTTATAGTGGGTTGGAGTACTTGGCATCTAGTCATTCCCACTTAGGTAGTTCCCCTCACACTAGCCGTAACGGCTTTAAGAGTTTTTCAACCCCTCGGGAGGGTAGGCCTGCTAAAGATGTACAAATCTCAAACAAAGAAAAAGCTTCAAGGGTCTGGATTTCTGATTGTCTAGAAAAAGACAAGAGCATACTCTCCTACCTCTCAAAATCTTCTAAAAGCATAAAAGACAGATTTGTTCTTTAACCAGATAGCAAGTTAGGTTCCTAAAAATGAATTTAAAGAATACATGATGTTTACTTGATTCTCCTTTAGGCAACCTGCAAAGACAATGAATCAGTATTCATATTGTCTTTGTCCAACAAGCATATTCTTCGACAAGCATTCTGCAAAAACTAGTTAGGCTATGAAAAACTCTGAGATAGATAGATAAACAGTCAGGATCAATTGTCAGAATAATCAATCAAAAGTGAAAAAAATATGAAATTTGCCTCCTTTACTAGAAAATATAGAATCGTACGACAGATAGTTGACTCGTACGAAACAGGATGCAGTATAGTACGAGACCAGATTGTTGATGATGTTGGCTCGTATGACAGATAATTTCTGCTCATACAACAGAGGATCTTCTCGTACGATAGAGGGTCTACTCATACGATAATATGTTTGTAATTCGTACGACACCTGCAGTTTGTCGTTTCAGCATGTAATAATTATCGTACAAGATGTACGGATGAAAAATCGAAAAATCTGAAACCTAGAAAATAACAAAAAAATAAAGCAGTCAGTCTTGGAGGCTGAAAAAATATAGTCTTCAGGCCCCACGGTGGGCACCAAAGATGTGTGTGTGAAAAAGTGAACCTGTAGCTGCAATCACAACACTTCAATTAAGTCATTATATGCATGGTTAGTAATCAATAATCAATAAGAAATAAACCATAGCAAAGCGACTAATTGCCTTCTAAAAGATGCGAGTATAAGATTGCTCTCAGATTTTTATAAGCAATACCAGTGACTAGACTACACCAACACGAAGGATTTAATCTATATGATATTAAGCTATATAGATGCAAGATAGATGAATAATTCAAGCAATAATAACCAATTCAAGCAACAATGGATGCAAGTAATCTAAAAAAGCACAATGATTTCAATGACTCCAGAGCGAAATTAGCGTGATAATAATCTCCAATGCGTGTTCTCAAAAATCTCTGGGGTGAATTGGAATGAGAGTTGAAGACTGAATTTATAGAGAATCACAAAAAGCTCAATTTAGGATTAATTGAAAATAATTGAGAAATCAGGTTGAGTTAACCTTGAGATAGATTCCAATTATAGTTTAATTGAAATGCATTCAAATTAGAAGTCCAAGTTGCATTGGAAAATAATAATAAATTAATTCCATGAACATCTGATAAAAATAGATAATTCCATGCACATATTTAATTCATTCAAGAAAAAGGTCTTTTCAATGCAACTGAACTTCTTTTTCTGAAAAGCTTTGAGTTCCAATTTTAGAGAATAATTCCATAATTCAATTAAATTGCTTTTCTGATTTCGAGTTCTAAATTCAGAAAAAGAAATAATATCTCAAGTTTGATTTCTCTCTTAATTCAATTCTTTTTTTGATTTTTGTTTTGTTTCAATTCAACTCTTTGTAATAAATTAATTCATCTTTTGTAATAAATTAATCCTTTTTGCATGATTGAATGGAAAATTTATTAATTTAATTAAATATGCAAGGATATTTAATAAATTAAAATGGGATAATTGATCAAAATGATATTCTTGGAAATGATTCAATTAATTAAATCAATATTTAATTAATGTTGAGTAGTTGATTTGCCATGTGATTTTTGATAATTAAAGAATTAATAATACACTCAAGATTGATTTAATTGCCTTTGGTTAGGACCTTGGTGATGTTGTCGAGATTAGGGGCCCATGGTTTAGATGACCAGTTCTAGGGTATTACATTTAATTCTAAAAATTGATTTGATCCACTAGACTATAAAGGAAATTTGAATGTAGAGGATCTATTGGATTGGATCTCTAAAAATAAGAAATATTTTGAGCATGACAATACTAAAGATGATCAAAAATTAGATATGTAAACACAAAATTGAAGGGTTGTGCATCTCTATGGTGGGATCATCTACAGACGAATAGAAAATGAAAATAAAAGGAGAAAATAAAATCATGGGATTGAATGGTATGAAGACAAAAAAAAATTGGCAATACACTATCACACAAATCTATTTATAAAACTTTAGAATTTGAAAAAAAAAATACTATTGAAGAGTGTACTGAAAAAATCTACCAATTAAGCATAAGAGTTAGCTATGCAAAGGACAATAACAAACAAGTCTCAAGGTATTTGAATAATTTACTCATATCAATTCAGGATGAAATGAGTTTTATAAATGTATATAGTGTAGCAAAAGAATCTCAGAATGCCTTAAAGGTTGAAGGAAAATTGAATAGAAAGCAAAAAAATAATAACTAAGGAAGGGGTAGGAGTTACAAAGAAAGAGGACAAACTACTAGTGACAAAAGTTATTGTTACCAAATTTTGCTACACCCAAATTTGGTGGCCTGTTACAAGCCTTGTATATTGCAGTTGAAAAGGTACACAAAATTCTTTCAGTTTCTCCATCTTTACATCATGGTTTGAAAGTCAAAAGTTTGTTTCAAGATATGCAAGAATTTTAATGAAATAACAACAAGATTGCATTGGAGAGATGTGGAAATATAAAATTTCTTATTGCATTCATATATAAACACGTATGCTATACAAAGTACTCATTTTTAGATATGCAATTGTTTAAACCGAACAAGAGATATTCAAGTTTAACATTGCATAAAATACATCTTTATTTATGAAAAGAAACTATTCACATGAATCCCACACAATCTGTGGGAATAGCCAAGAGATGATCCACATGATCATAAAACAGTAAACATATAAAGAATAGAATAAGGTATGAAAAAGAGAGAGAAGGAACCCATCATTGCCTGGATAGGTTGATGAGTTCTCTTTGGAGTCTTCTGATCGGTTCCATTGGTCTAAGTACTCAGTTGTCCACTCTAAGAGATGACCTAAAAACAAAGAGAAGAAAAATTTGTTAGAGCTTTGGGTTACCTATCTCACTCTTACATACATAACATTATCCCCAATGTGCTTATAGTGCTATATCAGTCTTAGAGTAAAAATAAAGATCAATGCAGAAAAAAGTGCCATGAGATAGAAGCAAAAATCATGTTTTATCTAAATTGTTTGTTTCATGTGCAAATACAGTTTTTTAATTTCATATATATCAGGTATGTGGGTTAAAATGGGCTCCCACAAGGGTTGAGCTCAGCATACCAGTCATTACTCATAGGGTGACACTAGTCAATTGTTAACCATGAAAAGCAATTGCATCCGCGGTCTCATACATTGTCATTCAATGACTACCATCCAATGGAAATATATGCAACAATGAATAAAATTGCACTCAACAATCAACAATGTGACTAAAGCCACACAACAAGCAAGAGGTTTTCATAATAGAGAGCTATAAGAGCAACTCAATTTCATGATAGAGCAATATAAAGAAGACAATATGATATATTAATTGATCATAGTTCTCACATGCATCATAAAGACAAGGAACATTGGAGAGCATGGTATGAGGAAATAAAGGTAGTAACAGTTATAGTCTGCAAATAATGAGAAGAGTTGCATTCATGAAGGTAAAACAGTTCTAATATGCTAGAACAGTCAAAGCAAAGGCATTATGGCATGTATGCAATCTCAGACATAATCAAATAAGGGTTCATCAGATGGTTATATTCAAAGAATACAATCTTCACCACCAAAGACATTCAAATGAAAATCATGCTACAGAACTCACATCTATGGTAAGATAAAGACAAAACTAAGGGCAATAATCACCATTCCATGGATTGATTTTTCATGACAGAAATGTGCAGCATGATAATTGAATTAAGTATCTTAGTCATTACCTTAAACTCTTGATTAACAATCATTGGTGATCATGGAGAACACATTTAATACAATCTTTATGTCAAGTAATCACATGGGTATCATAGAACAATGCATAAATTTTTCAAAGGCAAGAAAAGATGGTCATGAGCTTGAAAGAAGTAAAAGGTTCAAATACAGTAAAATGACAAAGTTGATTGCAGGAAAAGCCTCCAAGACAGTGACAAGATAGAGGTCAGTCATGAATTTTCCTCTAAGGTTACATTCAATCACAAATACAATGCAACAAAAGCCTTCCACTATTAAAGTTATGTATAAACCTATATCACCAACAAGAGGCCAGTTAAACTTCAAAACAACCTTTATCAAAAATACTAATACGAAGTAAGCAGAAAAGAAAATAATAAAGAATGCAAGCAGTTTCTAATACAAGGTTGAAGCAGTTCTTAAGTCCTTTGCAGCAGTCATGGGTTTGTATGCAAACAAAGGGAATTGTTAGAACAGTCAAATCAAGTGATTGTAAACAATTACAATGAGCATGATAAATGTATAAAAAGTTTGATCACTGAGAGCATCAAGAAAAAAGAGATATTGTTTCATGAGATGCAGTAGCATATAGTACAAAAGTCATAGAGCTTAACATCCATAATCAAACCAGTATCACAAATTCAATTTCAAAGATCTTTTAACAGTGTTGAATCAGATTAAATGACAGTGAGATAAAGTACAGAAAATAGGCCTTTGCCATTATCAAGAACATTCAAGTGCATACACAGACAAGAAAATATCAGTCACCAAGAACAGATGTGTGACTGAGAATCACAAGGAAAGATAGAGCATACAACTTGTAGCCACATTTTGAAATGAAATCATAATTATCATGAGCATACTTCTAACAATGATCAAAGGTTTGAGTACAGACAACACCATGATTTCAAGGACTCGGTGCTTCAACTCAAGTGCACAATAATCAAATGAGTAGCTGAAACAAAGAGAAAGGTAATCTTCCATCATCACCAATATACCAAAATATATGCATAATCAAAACCAATAGAGCAATTCTTAGATGAATATAGTGAAAATAGATTCAATTTAAACAGCTACAAGTTTTGGGTGTAAAGAGATTTTGAAACATCCTTGAGCACTAGGTAGTCTACAAAGTATCAAAGTACTCAATAAAAGATGCATAAGCTTATAGAAACAAAAAGCTATAGTCATTTAGTATCCTTTCAATGATCAAGGAAACCTTCATAATACTACTAAGCAATGGCAAGACTATCAAAATAATTCAAAGAAATAATCAACTAATAACAATGACAGAGAAGCCTATGAAAGAAGACACAGTCATTACATAAGAAGAGAACATTATGCAAATAAAACACAGTTCTTACACAATGATCTAACAGTAAGGCACAATACACAGTCACATTCAAGATTGAGGCCATCAAATCCTTTGATTCTTTTTATTTATAAGGGTTACAACCATAATAGATTGTCAGGATAGACAAGATCAATAAGAATCACTGGTAAAAGAAAACCAAGGATGATAGTGAAAAGCTCATTGTTTTGATGAAAAAAATACCCCTTAGAAGCCTTTGGGTAGCGAGCCATATAATAGGGATAATGAGATACCTTATGAGCAGACCTAACAATCATAAGAATCTCAAAAAATCACTAACTGAAAATGCAATCACAGAAACAGCATTTAAATCATCAATCACAGTGAGCTGGCAGAGACCAACAAGCATCATGAGACATGATAAGCTATTGAGATTCCTTATAAAACCCTAAAGGGGGTATGACACAAGGTCAAACAAAAAATAGAGATCATATTACAGTCATGGTATTACATAGAATAGGGAAATGAAGCATAAGAACCATTCACAGTTGTTGTTTATGATGTCAAAATAAGACAGTACTTAGAGAAATAACTTATCAAAGCATCTAACTATTGAAACGTAAGCATTCTCCAAAAAGTACAAGCCTAAGATAGTATGATAGTGATAGCATCACTAACATTCAGAGCATACACAACAATCTTAATGCTTAGATCAGTGCCAAGGTAACTTATCGATGATAATATTAGATACAATCAAAAAGGAACCCTATGACAGTTATGATGTTGCAAGTACAATATCAGAGTTTTTTTGCCATCTAATCATCTCACTACTAGGGAAAGAATATATTTGACAGTCATGCAAAGGGTTTTGATAGTAGTATCAAAAAGATAGACCATAATGACCTTTTGAGGAATGAGTCACAATGTAGTAATAATCACAATAGTATCAAAAGCTATAGCCATTTTTAAGGACAATACAAAGACAAATTTGGACTAAAGCATAAATTCCATTACAAAGATTCAAGAGCAATATATGTGTTTCATGAAAAGTATTACAGATATTTTTTGTGGTAGCAATGCACATTGAAGGGTCATCAGATAACATATCTCCACCATCTTTATAGGTATACAAAGACAATTCTATTGCTAGGGTATTTTGATCAAAAATTTACAACCATCAAAGATACAAGAGATAGTGAGCACAATGCTCTATACCAGTATCTACCTAACATAAGAAATGAGCTAACAACACTCATCAAAGACAACAACCTAAAAAGAGCATGACAGTCGTGTGACTGAGACAAAGAATTACTAAGTTGCAGTGATTAAAATATTTTAGGTCACTATCAATATACAATAATGACCTTTTGAGGAATGACAGTCATGTTGACAGTCTTTATGTCCAAAATAACCATGAAAATACAAAGGATATTAAAGGAATGATCAAAGGCAATAACCAAGGATTTTTTTTCAAGGAGCAGTCTCTACTCAGAGGATAGTAGGAAAATGAGCAGCCCAAAAATACATCATAGCCTTATCACAACAGAACTTTCAAAGGGCAGAGCCAAGATCATTGTTAACAGATCTTAGAAACACAAAGCAGTGAATCCGTGAGAGAGTCATCAATAGTCACAGAGCCATTTTCCATAGAAAAGACAAAGATTAACCATTAATAGTTAGAACCATGCATATATTTAGGGTTTCATCTTGAAACCATAAATATATACATGATTCTAAAAGCGTAGGTCTTCCTTTACATTGCAAAGAAGGCTACAGCAGATTCAATATAGAGAAACCCCAAACAAATGCATGCAAAGGGTCACAGGAAAATCTTTTACAAAGAGAAACCCTAAATATGATAAGGCAATATTATTGCAGAGTTTTTCTTTTTACACAAAGAAGAATGATTGCATGGTAAGAAGAAAAATCCTTTACAGTGCACTGCCAAAAAGGGAGCCTACATAGTCAAAAGCAGTTGTGATGATAATATTTAGTAAAAGATACAGCAACATAACCATTTCATACAGAGGTAATAAAAAACAAAGAAATCTATAGTTTGTTATCATGCATGTACAAGAAGCTTCCATATGAAATACAAACCCTAGGGCAAAGATTCTATGGAAAATATTTTGCAATGTGATAAAAGAGATAATGAAAGAAATAGCATGCAGAAAAATACATACCATGCAAAGAAGACTCTGTTCGAGGCTCTAACCCTGCTAAAACCATCTCTTGTTCGAGCTCCAGCTACAATCAAAACCTTGTTTGCATGGGGGCAGAAAAGAGAAGCTTTCCCAAAGCAAATAGAAGAGTGAAGAATGAAAGATTTTTAGGGTTTTGAATATGCTTTATTGTATGCCCTAAATCCTTCAATGGGCTTTGTTTTTTCTTTTATTTGTTTTAAAAGAAATAATGCATGTAAAACTCTTTGTGGTCATGACTTTCAAGTCATGCACCCTAAGCATGCTATTGTAAGCCCACTCATGTAAAGGGCAAAGAGCTTTAAGATCTTTAAAAATTTATTGATTGTAATTATAAATTAACATATATTAATTAAGATTTATTATATAAAAAATCTTAATTAATATATGTTAAGTTATAAGAAATAATGAGCTTAAAAGATAAGTATTATTTAATACATTTTTTATTAGGCTTAATTCTAAAAAATCTTAAAAATATATATATTAAATTATAAAGGGGTTATTGCATAGTAAATAAATAAAGTATTTTAACATTTAAAAATATAAAATGAATTGTTTTATATTATAAATTTTAAAATAAGTTTATTTCAAATTGTAAAGCGGAAAATCGCGATCAAACCCTAGTTGTTCTCCCCTCTTCCAACTCCGAGGACAGAGAAGGGAGGTTCGCTAGGATTCGATGGTTTTCACTTAGGGGAGAGACTTTACATTCAAAAGAGGGGTTGAAACCCACAAGATCCAATCCCACGCAATGCAAGATTGGATGCTAAATGAGTTTCAAGGGTTAAGACAGCAAGGCTACCCTCTTTTGTAAAGAATGTTGATAGGAGAATTAAGCTAGGAATGCATAGAAAATGACAAAGATTCGCTTATAAACTGAGCTCGGGATATAGGATGAAGCTGCGGACCTGGAATTAGCAATAAAATGTCGATACGGCGCTGTCCTGCAAATTTGAGCAAAAGTTGTCGGGACGATGGCGCCCGGCGCCACGGTCCTCCGAAAAATCCACGAAACGAAGGGGGATCTATTCGTCTCTGCACGAGGATTCCATATCTTCAATTTCAGCCGCGTACCTGCAACCTACACACAGAAAAGCGAAGATGATTGGGGGGTTAGGGATTAGGGGTTTGCCTTTAGGTCAAACCCCGGTTTTGGAATTAACCAAGAAATGAGCAAGTGCTGTAAATGTAAATGACTGTAAAACAAGTACTAATACCTTGTTCTAAGGATGTTTGTATCCTTATGTGCGAAGGTATAGATGTTGTATGTTGTTGTAGTATGTTGTATGTGATCTCCTCTTCAATGGTTGAATCCTTGACTTGAATGCAACACTTAGCCTTGAATGGAGACTTAGAAGGAATGCTTGAATGCTTGAATGTTTGAATGCTTGAATGTTTGAGTATAGTTTCCACGCTTGTATACATATCCTCTTCATCCCAAATGAGAGAGAAAAATGTAGTTTATATACTTGTCAATTAGGGCTGATAGACTGATTTTCCCGACCTTAGGCTGACCAGGAAAGTTAATTTCCAAATTGCAAACAAAAAGACCCGAGACCCCTTAGGAGACCGGGCCCAAAATAGGACCCAGGGACCAGGGTGCTGGGCGCCATGGTCCTGGGGACCAGGGCGCTGGGCGCTCTGGTCCCACCTCCTGGGACAGCAGGGTGCAAGGAGGTTCAGGCCAGGGTGCTTGAAAAATGCAGTTTTCAGTGTCGTGAGCAAGTTTCAGGGTCTCCATTCAGGTTGCGTGTTGCGTCACCATCGTGAAGACCGAAATGCAGTCGAAATTGCAAGTGTCGCAATTTTAGGACGCTACATTTAGCCCCCACTTTAGCGGGAGTATAAGCGTACGCTCATACTTCCGGTAAAGTACAAGGAAACAATATTGAAAGATTTTCACCACGTCAAGGAGGCAAGACACACCAAGCCCCCAGTGGACTAAGGATCTTACGACTTCGATTGACAAAGTAAAAGGGAAGATCACGAGGGAGAACCATGACTGTCAGTAGTAAGGTTCCCTCACTATGAGTCATGCAAGAAAGATATCAAAAATTTTCAAGGCAAAGCTAAATTTGTCAAGAAATTTTCAAGTATCTTGAAAAGATATGAACGGGATGTATGCCCCCCTACGTTAAAGCGATCGCACACGCCTCACCGGGGGTGATTGTTTTAACGTAGTGATACATATAAGAAATGAGAAAGGAAAGGAGCACATTATCGCAAGGATTTAGCCCCCAAGTGTGAGATAAACCCAAGGATAATAGACACAAAACACAAAGCACGAGGTGACTTCGCTTTCCTCGGGGTCAGTATGCTGTATGATAATTCATGTATATATATCATATGTATGTATGCATAATTGTTCTTCATTCCCCAATCAAGGAAGGTCACCTAGAAGAAGGGAACACATGTGTCTTTTGAGTCAACATGAGAGAGATCGAGAGATCTCAATGCTTTGCATCGTCCTCAAGTAGACAACACTAAGGACAACAAATAGAAGAATAAGAATAACATATAGAAGAAGTAACACAAGAGAGGAGGAGAGAATCTGCTATGCTAATGTAACTAGTCTAGCACGTCATCTACCCCCCGATCTTGCTGATCAATGTTTCGGGAAGGCAAGGAACACGCTAGAGGAGGAACATCCAACACAGCAGATGGAGCTATCACAAGATCCAAACACGGGCTATGTTCATGTTCCGAGCCACGTTGTTCTTGTCTAGGAGCTAGGATAAGTGCTTTAGAAAATTCATTAGATAAATGGTTATCAATATCAACAAGTTCATATTCACTATCAGAAGCAAGAGGAGTAATATTTTCATCATGAATAACATTTTCATCTATAGCATCATCAAGATTTATAAAAATAGGGTCTTTAACTCGCACAGGATCAAGACCATCATGCATCTTATGTTTAGGAGATTTAGGCTCAATGTCCGGCTGAGGAGAAAATGGAATAATGCTTGTTGAAGGTGTTTTTGGAGATTGCAAAGTTTGAGCTCTAAGATGACGCTTTCGCCAGCGTTCACGTGCAGAACGATTTCATCTAGTCTTAGTAGGAAGTGGAGAAGATTGAGGAGGAGGAATGTTCTCATCCTTAGCACTTGGGTGTTTAGGTTGTGGTCTCTTAGGCTGGATAATAGGAGAAGAAGAAGGTCTCTTCTCTCTATAAAAAGAAGGAGGAGAAACTGCTCCATATAAAGGAGGAATTTTTGGTTTAGGGAGAAGACCAAGTCCATCATGACGAGGAGGTATAGGTCTACTCTTAGGAAGTTTATTAGGCATAGACATAGTCACATCCATGGGGATGGGTTGGGAATCTTCTTGAGGAAAGACATTAGTTTTATCTTTCAAAGGAAGAACTTCCTTCTCAAGAATGATAGGAATATCAAGTTTAGGTGTTCTAGGTTCACTTAGAGATAGGATCATAT
Organism: Cryptomeria japonica; assembly: GCF_030272615.1. Taxonomy (NCBI): domain Eukaryota; kingdom Viridiplantae; phylum Streptophyta; class Pinopsida; order Cupressales; family Cupressaceae; genus Cryptomeria; species Cryptomeria japonica. Next base: position 465,279,671 of record NC_081411.1, on the reverse strand, counting down.
CTGTTTTCCACTTTTGATAAGATTTGAAAAGATGATCACTTCGCGGAGGAAGAGATTGGAATTGTTTAGGCCAAAAGTAATCAATAGGAATGCTAGAAGTTCTTTCAGCTGGTTTAAAGAGACTATGATTGACAGTAACAACTTCACCATTATGGGGAAATTTCAAACACTTATGAATAGGAGAAGCAATAGCTTTCATGGAAGACAGCCAAGGATAGCCAAGCTTCACACGAAATTGTTCGGAAGATGGAATAATAGCAAAGTTCACATCAAGAGATTTGTTATGGACCTCAATAGGCAATGTAATAGAACCAATTGCAGGAGAAGAAAATGCATCAAATAATTTCACAATCACATCTGTTTTGTCATATATCACTTGATTCAATTGCAAAGTAAAAAGAAATTCTTCAGTAATAACATTAATCATGCACGAAGGATCAATAAGCACTCCACGGCAAGGTGTATTCTTAACTTTTGCAACTATGTATAAAGGACCATCAGGTGCCCTAATGGTTTCACTGGAATCAAATGTGATGGAAGGTTCTTTAGGGATTTCTTGCTGCTCTACAAAGTTAATCACATTCAGAGTCATAGACACAAGACCATCAGATGAGAGAGAGGAATCATTAGCCTCAATTGCATTAGAGGTATGAGAAGGTAATGGATCAGTAAAAATCTGAAGATTTTGGTTAGGAGGAGCTACAGATGTGTTGCCTTTATCATTCACTCCAGAAACAGAAATAGTATTATTATCAATCAAATCTTGAATTTTACCCTTTAAAGAAAAACATTTTTCAGTATCATGCCCAGGCTGACGATGAAATTGACAAAAAGATTTGTTATCAAAATAAGGTGAAGTAATCTTTGCAGGATCAATTTGTCTTATAGGAGGAAGAGTAAGCACATTTTGTTCCAATAACTTATTCATAATACTATGCAACGATTCATTCAAAGGAGTATACTTTCTTTCTTTCTTGAAAAATTTAGAAATAGGAGGCACACCTGATGCTGCATTCACATTGTTGTTGATGATGTTTTCATTGAATTTGATGGAATCTCTGTTCGGTTTAAACTTCCCAAATGGTTGTTGACTGCTATCACCCTTATCACTCGGAGCCATAGGATGTGATTGTTCCATTTGACTCACAGTCAGTTGATAATTGTGAAGAGTTGCACACAACTGTTGGAAAGAAGTAAACTCAGAAAACAGAAGTTTGTCTCGAATATCTTTTTGTAAATTAGAAATAAAGATTCTTTGAATATCATTGTCAGGCACTGGAAAGGAAATTTGAGCATACAAATGCTTATATCTACCAATGAAATCAGTCACTTTTTCTTTAACACCTTGTTTACAATGCATTAAATCAATCAAAGTAACTTTAGGACTTATATTGTTTTGAAATTGTTGAATGAAAGCATTTGCAAGTTGTTCGAAAGAAGTAATAGAATAAGAAGGCAACGAGCAATACCATTGTAGGGCTTTGTCTCTTAATGTTCTAGTAAACAATTTTGCAAGCAACCTTTGGTCATAGGCAAAATCAGTACAGATTGTTTGAAAAGTCTTAACATGTGTTAGAGGATCACCTTTACCATTATAAAGCTCCAAATGTGGGATTTCAACATGTTTAGGAGGGATAGCTCGAACAATGTCAAGAGAAAGTGGGCTCGCAACATCAAATGTGGGCACACTAAACTTAGATTGATTCATAGAGGCAATTTGTTGCTGTAAAGAAGATACAGTTTGTGCAAGATTGTTAATGGTCGCTTCAGTCGAAGAATTCATATTAGATGTGTTAGATTGAGATGGAGGTGTTATGTTATTGAAAGAAGGTAAAGAGTAAGGTGGTGGGACTCTATGATAATTAGTCATAGGAGATGATTGGACAGGAGGAACACTACAAGGAGGAATAGAATGATTGAATGAATTGCCCCCTTGCGTCATGTTCATTTGTGTTGATATAATAGGCACACTCATTGAAGGAATGAATGAAGAAGTCGGATTAAATGAAGGAAGAGGGTTAATTGAAGAAGAGGGATTACCCCCATGACTGGTGATCATAGGAGGAATGTCTTGTGTAGAAGTAGCCATTATGTTTGATGTAAAGGTAGGTATGCTAGCAATAGGAGTCATCAAAGGAATAGAATGATTGACTTGAGTAGGAGGTTGTGTATAACCTAAAGATTTGGCACAACTCTTCATAGGCATCACATTTGAATCCACAATGTGTGCAATGCCACGCAAAATATCAATTCCATTCTTATCACTTTGAAGCATATGTTTTAGACCCTCAATTAAAGGAAGAGCTTGACTATCGGGATACTCATGAGACATCCATTGGTGAAAATCATCAAATTGGTTATCCAATTTCGAAAGTTGTTCTACATAAACCTCATGGAGAGCTTCTTCATCATTAGGAGGATTAGAGGAATTACCCATGTCCTCGTTAAAAAGGCTATTCAAATTAGGTTCCATTTCCTCAGTAATTAAACCTCGGAAAGACTTAATTCTACGGCTTCGTCTAACAGGAATAGTGTAAGTAGGGCTTATTGTTGTAAAACTCATGCACTAGAGAAGGAGAGAAAGTTTTGAATTTAGAGGTAGCAATTTTCAGTAAAATCAGCCAATCTTCTGGATTTAAGCTGTTAAATGCAATCACGACAGTCTCCCGAAATTTCGGAAAAAATGTCCGGGACCGTGGCGCTCGGAGTGCAACACGGTCCTTGCAACTTTTTTCGAAATTTGCAGGGATGAAAGGTATGATGATTTTAGAGCTAATCTGAAAAAATTGAGTGATTTTATGATCTGTAGATAGGTCAAATTAAAGTTGCAATCTCGAAATTGAACCCTACCAAGATTGTCGAAAAATGCAAAATTTGAATTTTGAAAAAGAGAGGGAAACTGAAATTTTGAATTTTATGATTTTAGAGGGAATGTCAAGAGCAATGCAAATTTTGAAATTTAAAAATTGACTCAATTTCATGCAAAATTCAATTTTGAAAGCGGAAATTAAAGTTGTAATTAAGCACTTAATTTCAAAAGTCACAAATTGTAAGAATTTGAATAAAGCACTGAAATTTCGAATGAATGCAAACACACTTTTCAGATTTAGGATAGTAAGAACACAATTTTGACACAAAATTTCAATTTCAATGATTTTTAAATGTTTAGAAGCCTTAATCCAAGCAATCACAAGACCAACTTTGACTATAATTTTGAAGGTGCTATAATTGATAAAATCAGCCAAAATTCTGAATTTTAGCAAGAAAACACAGTAAGATCTCGCTCCCGAAATTTCAGAAAAAATGTCGGGGACGATGGTGCTCGGCGCCACGGTCCTCGCAAATTTTTTCCAAATTTTCAGGGATGAAAGATATTGTGATTTTATTGCGGAATCCAAAGTTACAGCTGATTTGGAGATGTTTTGATCAGTGAAATTGTCGGACAAAGGTTGAATCAAGAGGGTTTCAAAAATTAGGGTTTTGACACTTAACCACTTAATTTTCAAAATTAAAGCACAAATATGAATTGATAATTTGTAATAGAAGGGCAGATCTGAAACAAGCATTAACATTTAGACATTTCACAAGTTTGATTACTAAAAAGAAAATTTAGGGTTTTTATGCAATTAACCTCTAAAATTTTGCAAAAGATCAAACATGGAAATGCAATCAAGGAATCCAATTTTCATATCTAACCATGAATAATCAGAAAGGATGTTCACGTCGGGTTCACCAAAATGTAAAGCGAAAAATCGCGATCAAACCCTAGTTGTTCTCCCCTCTTCCAACTCCGAGGAGAGAGAAGGGAGGTTCGCTAGGATTCGATGGTTTTCACTTAGGGGAGAGACTTTACATTCAAAAGAGGGGTTGAAACCCACAAGATCCAATCCCACGCAATGCAAGATTGGAGGCTAAATGAGTTTCAAGGGTTAAGACAGCAAGGCTACCCTCTTTTGTAAAGAATGTTGATAGGAGAATTAAGCTAGGAATGCATAGAAAATGACAAAGATTTGCTTATAAACTAAGTTCAAGATATAGGATGAAGCTGTGGACCTGGAATTAGCAGTAAAATGTCGATACGGCGCTGTCCTGCAAATTTGAGCAAAAGTTGTCGGGACGATGGCGCCCGGCGCCACGGTCCTCCGAAAAATCCATGAAACGAAGGGGGATCTGTTCGTCTCTGCACGAAGATTCCAGATCTTCAATTTCAGCCGCGTACCTGCAACCTACACACAGAAAAGCGAAGACGATTGGGGGGTTAGGGATTAGGGGTTTGCCTTTAGGTCAAACCCCGGTTTTGGAATTAACCAAGAAATGAGCAAGTGTTGTAAATGTAAATGACTGTAAAACAAGTACTAATACCTTGTTCTAAGGATGTTTGTATCCTTATGTGCGAAGGTATAGATGTTGTATGTTGTTGTAGTATGTTGTATGTGATCTCCTCTTCAATGGTTGAATCCTTGACTTGAATGCAACACTTAGCCTTGAATGGAGACTTAGAAGGAATGCTTGAATGCTTGAATGTTTGAATGCTTGAATGTTTGAGTATAGTTTCCACGCTTGTATACATATCCTCTTCATCCCAAATGAGAGAGAAAAATGTAGTTTATATACTTGTCAATTAGGGCTGATAGACTGATTTTCCCGACCTTAGGCCGACCAGGAAAGTTAATTTCCAAATTGCAAACAAAAAGACCCGAGACCCCTTAGGAGACCGGGCCCAAAATAGGACCCAGGGACCAGGGCGCTGGGCGCCATGGTCCTGGGGACCAGGGCACTGGGCGCTCTGGTCCCACCTCCTGGGACAGCAGGGTGCAAGGAGGTTCAGGCCAGGGTGCTTGAAAAATGCAGTTTTCAGTGTCGTGAGCAAGTTTCAGGGTCTCCATTCAGGTTGCGTGTTGCGTCGCCATCGTGAAGACCGAAATGCAGTCGAAATTGTAAGTGTCGCAATTTTAGGATGCTACACAAATGATTAAAGAAAGTTATAAGTATAGTGAGAGCGTGCAGTTTCAGTAGAGGGGGTTTATTTTTCTTCAGCAGCATGCAAAGTTTACATGAAGGGGATTTGTTTTTTTCTTCTCAGCTATATTTGGCAGTGAGCATGCAATTTCAGCAAAGGGGGTGATTTCTTCAGTTTACAACCTATTTTTGGCATAGAAGGGCATGCAGATTTTTGGGACAGGTTGCTTTTTCAAATTGGCTATTTTTAGTAGAGGCGGTAGTTCTATTTTCAGCAGAGGGGTTCTTTTTCCATGCACTATCAATTAAGGACCTATTTTCAGCATTGGAGGCTATTTTTGGCTGGGTTATGCATGAGTTTTTTAGGCTATTTTGAGCAAATTCACCCAAGGCTTTTTCTCATGCAGTTTTTTCATTTTAGGGTTTTTGAAGGAGAATCTTCTATATATTCATTTCTCCTCCTTTTTTCCCTCTGGTTCTTTCTTTTCTACTACACACAACAACAAAAAAGCATTATATCTTAGCACTTTTTTTAGTTTTCAGCATTGTAATAGAGATTATTTTTCAGTGTGCAATAGAGAGTTTTTTTCAATTTCCTTATCAATTATTGTTATTTTTCTATTGTTAGATGAATGATTTGATAGAGTTATTGTGATTTAATTTTGTATCCTTTCCTCTGTCTCATTTATGCCTTGCAGAGATAGGAAGATTTCATAGTAAATTCAGGTTGTCGGTTGTGTTCATCTGGTTCCCAATTCTTTGCATGTTGTGAAAAAGCAATTTTCCCTCATGCAGAAGTTCGATAACTTCGAAGCTTCACATGAAATGTTTATGAATTTCATGATCTTATTTGATTTGTGAAATAATTTTTGGTCTTTGTTGTAGCTAGTTATAGTTTTAAGATAGTAAGTAGAACTGCATCATTTTGGTGTATCACCTCCATTAGGATAGGTTTTTCGTGACATGCAAGCCTTGTAACCCTTTTCTCAAAAGACGTTAGTTGTAGGAGATTCATCAAGACAGGAAGTTGACCTGGTCTCCAGAGGTTTACTTTTAGTATAGGCAACCCACAGGACTGAAAGTATTCCCATGTTTCACAAGATTCCTAGGTTTCACACTTAGCATTTTCAGGCACAATCCTTTGTGACAACAATTTTTGGCATGCCCAGTGGGACATCTTTGATTTGTTTCAATCCAAAGCTTTTCCACGTAATTCTGATTTTTGGTATGAAAATAAAAAATTCCAGCCTTTGGAGGCAAGATCTACCCACACCTAGTGACTCCGAGTTATAAATCTACTAGTTTCAGTAGACAAAGTGTTGCACGTTCAAGTACAAGAAGCAGAGGTTATGGCTAAGAAGATGGTGGACATACAAGAAAACACTAGTCAAGTTCCAAAGTTTAGCATCTCAAGAGGTTGCCCTATCAGGCATCTATCCATAATGGAAGCCAAGTCAGTTTCAGCTGAAGTAAAACAACTTTCACTCACCTACCCATTTCAAGAAAATTGTATTTATAATCAGTTCAGTGAGGTATGGAGTTTTGTTTTCATTTTTTACGATGTTTTGTAGCAACTGGTAAGGTATATCTTCATTCATCATTTGTTCTCAATTGTTTAGAAGCTTTTAAAACATCCTAAGTTGGGAAGAAAATGATTTTATTTCTCAAAAATAGTCAATGGTTTTGTATAACCAAGTTTCTCTCTTGGTTAGAAAAAGGTAGAATAGTTTCCCTTTTAGTTTGTTGTTTTCAATAAGTGCTCCAAGCACGTTTCAATTTCTAGTTTTCGTTTTCCAAAAAGTGCGGATGCATAGTTTTCAGGCCCAGCTATAGGCAGATCCATATTAGTTGCTTTTAGTTTTGTTTCATTGTTGTTTTACTGAGCTATAGGAGAAGTTACACAGATTCAAGAGAGTTTTCATATTAGAAAAGGGCAATTTGGACTCCATGCCCAATAGATATTCTTTAAGGCATTGGTCTATTTATTTAGCAGACAAACACCCCTAAGAGGTCACCAAAAATGTTACCAAATTTTGCTACACCTAAATTTGGTCTTTTTTTATTGATCAAATGTTAATTGGCTTAATTAAAATAGCAAAGTGTAAAAAGGGTTTTAAAAGCAGCGATCATGTTTCAATCATACCTAAAATTTATGATCTGGGTTTTCATGATTTTTACACGGAAATTATAAGCCTTCAAGGCAAAAAAAACCAATTAAAATTTGTGTGAACCCAGTTTTTAGTTTTTGAGAAACCTTCACTACAAAATAACAGAACCTGACTGTCAGTTTCAGCAGTTCAACATCAGTTTGAGTCAGTTTTCACCTCGGTTTTGCATGTTTTTTCATAAAATTCGACCCAAGGAGAATCATTCATGCAATATATAGAGATTTCAAGGTGGAAGATCAAGTTGGAACTACTAGTTGTTCTTAATTAAGTTATGTAAAAAAAAAAGAGTTATTAGATTTAGTATTTTATTTTATTATTTATTGAAATTAACAAGTAGATTATTTCAATAAATATTAAAATAAAATTATTATAAGGAAAATAAATAATTTATTTTAGCACTTAAAAATAAAACGAATTGTTTTATATTGTAAGTGTTAAAATAAAATTATTTTAAAGAAATAAGATTAAAGGAAATAAATAATTTATTTTAGCACTTAAATATAAAATGAATTGTTTTATATTTTAAGTGTTAAAAATAAATTATTTCAAGAGATAAAGGGAGAGTGCTATTTTTGGCATCATGACATGTAGAGTTTCAGTAAAGGAGGTGTTTCTTTTTTATCACTATTTTTGGCTCAGGGTTTCATGCAAGATTTTTCAAAAAAATGATGCTTTTTCAGATTGGCTATTTTTAGTAGAGTTGACAGTTCTATATTTGGTGGAAGTTGTGTCTTTTTCATGCAGTGTGTCTATATTTGGAGGCCTATTTTCAACATCGGGAGCTATTTTTGGCAAAGTTTTGCATGATTTTTTAATACCATTTTGGGCAAATCTGCACAAGGCTTTTTCTCATGCAGTTTTTCATATTAGGGTTTTAGGATGCAGATTTATTCAGCTTCTCTTCTATATATTCTCTCTCCTATTCATTATTAGGGGATTATTTTTCTTTCCTCAATATGATTGTGGACTATTTTAGGCCTTTTCATGCTCAAGGACAAGATTATAGCTCACATTTTTTAGTTTGTAACAGCAACAATTCTTTTATTTTCAATAAGATAGCAACAAATTCCTTCTTGATACTTCTTATCTAGTGTCGAATGAAAGATTCTGATGGATTTTTTTGTGATTTATTCTTCGAATACTTTAATGTTGTCTCTTTCAAGTAGTATTATTTCAGGAGTATACATGGTTAATACAGGTTATAGTTTGTGTAATCTGATTTTGATGGGTTTGTAGTTGTGAAGATAGTTTATTTTCCTTCAAGCAAGCTTTCTAATTAGGTCATTTCTATGAAATATTTATGTATTCACATGTTCAGTTGAGTTGTGAAACTTTCAAAATTTATTTGTTGAAGATTTTGTGGGTTAAGCAGTTGCAGATTTCAAAAGCAATATTTGGTGCATCACCTCGTAGGGTAGGTTTAATTTTAGTAATCTTTCTATCCCTTTTCTCAAGAAATTCTACAGGAGATCCATCAAGATAGGAAGTCGGTCTGGTCTACGGAGGTCTACTTTCAAGATAGGCAACCCACAGGCCTGAAAGTATTTCCATGTTTCATAGGATTGTTAGGTTTCACACTTAGCCATCACGGGTGCATTCCTTTGTGACAAAAGTTATCAAAACAAGTCATAGGAAGAAAGCACATCTAACATAATCATGCAAAAAGATAATGGGAGACAATATTAATCTCATGGTAGAGGTAGATGTAGAGGTAGAGGTAGAGATAAAGGAAAAGGATTTAGTGGCACATGTTTCCAATGCGGGGAATTGGACATAGAGATTTTGAATGCCATCGGATATAGTAAGGAAGTATAATTCACATAGAAGAAGCTAATGAGGAGAGTGTAAATCATAAAAAATGTGGAGAAGACCTTGAGGATGAAAAATGCCTATTTCTATGAAGAGAGATTGTTGAGTTTAAATAAAGAGAATTTGAAACTAGTTCAAAGAAGAAATTTATTTCAAACAAGGTGTAAGGTGAATGGTAAATGTTGTAGTGTCATCAAGGATAGTGAAGGCACCAATAATATAGCATTTAAAGAGATGGTAGACAATCTTAAATTGAAGAGATATAGACATCTCAATCTATACCAATTTTCATGGTTGAAAAAGGAGCATTATGTATTGCTCAATAAGAAAAGTTTTGTGAGTTATCAAATTGGGAATTACAAGGATGAGATTATGTGTGATTTCATGCCAATGGATATGTGTTATATATTTCTATTGAACACCTAGCAGGACTAAGAGGGTGGGTGAATCAGTTTAGAACTTCAAAAATAGTTATTGATAAAATTATTCAATATCAGCACTTTAATCATCAACACATCAAATAGAGATACGTGAACACATAAACACTAGATATACATGGAAAACCCAAATAGGAAAAAATTATGGTGAGAATCTAACTCACAATATGAATAACAATGTTTACAAATTTTTAGGCTTATAGCCAAGAAGCTTCAACACCTGAAAGACTTGTAGACCTAAGGTGAACAACCTTAGGAAAGATACAAAGGACTTGTGCAGCTAAAGAACACTTCTTCAGAACAAGATATAAATTGTTGCCCAAGGACCCACTGTCAATCAGCATTGAATGAAATAATGAACTGAAATTGAGAATGATTTTTCCTAATCATTAAATTGTCCTTGAATAGTAATCAAGAAACCAATAACATGGCAAACATCTCTAACAATATCCAATGTCACAACACTCTATATGGTAGAATATATCAGCTCCAAATCTCTTCTAACTTTCATATCACCACAAACTCAAATATGATTGCAAATCATTCACATACACTTCTCACACAATTCACTTCTCATCCATAATCAATTCATCCTTTTGTGCATCTTATACATAAGATACAACATTGAAATCCTAAACAAGGGTCGGCCAAGACAAAATAAGAAACTAGGATCAAAATTAGTTAGATCGATCCACTCTAGGAGATAGAGGCCCGAAACAAAACATATCATTTTACATCATCCCATGAACAATCTGACAATCTGCACATGCTAACACATATCCCAAAAGATATAACAAACAATAATGTGTAGATATAATCAACCAGTCTACCACATAACCACTTTCCATGCAAAATACTCCATGTGAATTTCCACAAGCCAAAGTGAGACCCAAATAATCACCTCAATGCATCCTTCAACACATATATGTACCAAAAGAACATTATCCACTAAATTTCAATGCAATTAACAATATATCTTGAGGGCACCAAATTCTTTTCACACCACCCTAAATACAAGATGTCATAACCAACACCAAAACAGTATCTAGACCAAACTCTATCCAAATAACCAAGGTTTGACAAAGCATATCCAAACCAATATCCATCTGAATAACCAGGCTTGACTTCAATGACAATTATACAAGCTCATGCTTCTAACAACTTCTAGGAATACCATGTCAATTCAATAGATAAAATATTCATGATTGTGAGATAAATATATATACAATGAAGAAAGATGACAAAATGTCTACATTGAATCCAATGAAGAACATAGAAGAGAAAAGTGTAGAAAAACTATAGGTGTTATTCATTTTTGGAAAACAATTTTTGAGAGAGTTGAAGATTGAGAAAGCATGTTTTTCTATTCTTCCCAAGCTTGTAGTAGTTGAGGCAGCGAAGAACAAGGAGGAAATAATAATGAAAGTTCAAGAAATATTAAAAGACTATGTTGATATATTGATCGAGTTGTCTGATGGATTTCCACACATGAGGAGCATAAACCGTTGCATGGATTTGATTCTTGGTACAATTTTTCCAAACAAGGCACCATATAAAATGTCACCTAGTCATAATGAGAAAAATAGGCAAGTGCAAGAGCTACTTGATAAGGGGTTGAGTCTATGTGTTGTTCTTGCAGTGTTGGCACCCAAGAAGGATGGGGAATGGTGTAAAAATTATAGATAAATAAAAAAGATAACAATCAAATATTAGTTTCTATTACCACAATGATACTTGATTGGGGCTAAATATTTTACAAAAAAATTATTTGAAGAGTGATTATCATCAAATAAGAATTGGAGAGGGAGATTAATGGGAAACTACATTCAAAACAAAGGATGGGTTGTATGAATCATTTATGATTGTAAGGATAAGGTGACATTACCCATGCAATCATAATCCATTAACGTGCCTCCATGTTCTTTGGAAAATGTTCTCTAGGACATGTGAGGAAAATATTAAATATTTATACGTTATGGCTATTTGTAATTGCACTTTCAAGAGTTGAACAGGAAGAGATGATAAATATAAATTAGAATGGATAAAATACACTCCTTCCCACATCCATAATGAGATATGAAGGGTCATGCATAAGGAGATTGATTTTGGGAGGAGAAAAGATGTCCATTCGGGGTTTTGAATACTCACTGAAATCTTTGGAGCACTCAAAATGTGTAAAGACTAAGTTGCTTTGGGTTTGGTGCCCAAGAGGTGTCACTTGAAAAGTCATTTATTATTTATTATGTCTACTGGGTATTCATTCTCCAAGGCATTGATTTTTGCAAGTTCTTTTGGCCCTTTATTTGGGGAAAACAATTGTGGTTTTTTCTCTCCCATTTGGTTATAAATTGGAGCCAAGGCATAGTTGTTTATTCATCGATTGGCCATTGTTTACAAGTAGTTATGAGATCATTTGAAGAAGTGTGGTGAAGTGTATTATTCTATTATAGTGTTTTTTTTTTCAAAAGGGTTTCTCCACGTAAATCTGGTGTATCTTTTGGTATGGTTGTTTTTATATTTATGTTAAATGGTATAATCACATGTTCATTTTAGATTTAGTTTCATATTTGGTTTTTTTTTCATATTTTTAATTTCACATAAGAAAGTTAATATTGCAAGCTTTCTTCACCTTGTTTCTCAACTTTTGGTATTAGAGCCAACGGTTTTGCTAAGAGGGCGACACCTTTCTCTTTAAGTGTTGAAAGATTTTTTACTATAGTGGGAGCTTTCATTGTGTGGTTTTCAGATTTGAGAAGGGGATTGAAATTCATGGCTTCTACTTCTCACACAAATATTCAAGGATTCAATGGCATTGTTTATGAGATGTGGAAGTGGAGATGGAAGATCTTTTGGAAGAAAGAGATTAGTGGTTGTCAGTTTCACATGAAAAGAAACTAGAGGACTATGATTTGGATGGTGATACTTGAAAGAAATTGGACAAGAAGCCATGAGGAACCATTTGGTCGTGTCTTACCGATTTTTTCCTCTTGAATGTTTTCATAGAAGACATTGCATACAAGTTGTGAAAGAGGATTGGTGATATTTATCAATCTAAAATTTTGTTCAGTAAGTTATATCTCAAAAGAAGGTTATATTCTTTGAAAATGAAAGAGGGTGAATCTATTACAAATCATTTGAATTATTTGTATATAATTATAAGTCAGCTTGCATCGATAGATGTTAAATTATAATGCGAAGATAAATGTATCTTATTTCTTTTCTCTTTGCTTAAATCTTAGGAAAATCTGATTGTGGCTATTAGTAGTGGTAGTACAAAGCCAAATATAGACAACTTCATTGTCATACTTCTTTTTGTTAGCATCCCCTCAATTTTTCATTAAAATTTCAAGCTTGAAGATCGCCTTTGGTGTTTATTTCCTCTTTCGGTCCTATGTTTCCTTTCTTTGAACCTAAGTCATTGAACCTTTTCATAGTTCAAAGGTTCAAGGTTCAAAGTGCACTTTAAGTAATGCTCTTCATGGCTTTGTATCATGGTAAGGCAAGCACATTGTTGTAATTTGTATTGAACTTTGAACCCTTGAACCTTTTTGGTTCAAGATTCAATCGGTTCTCTTGCGTGAGTCACGGCTATGTAATGTTATTTAACGAGCAAGTGTGAAGGTGTTAAGTCAGTTTTGAACTTGAACTTTGAACTATTTACAAATCGGTACAAGGTTCAAAACTTTCCTTTTTGTTTGTTAAAGGTCCTTGCTCATTCCTTGTGTTGTTATGAGCTGCAGGTTGAGAATTCTTTGTTTTGTCTCCTTGAATTTAACTTGAACCATTGAACTCTTCGCGAGTTGGCTCAAGGTTCAAAAGGTTCATTCCAAGTTGTCTTTAAGGACTTTAATAACACTAAAGGTGGCGTGGCGAAAAGGAATATTCTTAGCATCTTATAGTTTAAAATTCTAAATTTAGAAAGAAATCATGAAAGCATTAACCGTTTGTGCAGAGTTGATAGGTAATTAAGAATGTGTCAGGTTCCTATCATACCACTGCTATTTCACACCTTTGAATGAATCATTATGAGGTGTGTGTAGATCTTTCTTAGTTGTTTTCCCGTTTGTTTTAAAAAGACATGTGAACTCTCAAAATTGTAAAAGTTGTAATTTCTATTATTGAAGGAGCCAGAGACGCCGAAAGTAATTTCAGCTCCATTCTATCGAGGGTTTCATAGATTTCATGGTTGTTATAGGTGGGTTTTGATAATCTCCCTCTTCTGTATTTTTAGCTCAGAAGGTTGGTCAAAGTAGGAGAGATCTTTTGTTTTGGAATAGAATTTTGTCCTGTTTAGGAATTGTTGTTTAATGTAAAAGTGGCCTCAATGAGGCCAATACTTTCAAAACTTGGTTGAACATCATGCTTGGTGATTATACTTCCAGAGTTGGACGACACCTCCTTGGCCCAAGCCGACTTGGGAGATTTCTTAGAAAGGGCTAAAAACCCTGGAGCTGGTTCAATGATGGAGAGGATAGTAAGAAATGGCCTGATTGAAGCGGCTGCTTTTCCAACCACTGCTCCCTATTCGGATTTGGTGATAGCGTGCATGAACAAATATGATGGTGATAATAGGTGCATTAGAACCAGTAGTGGCGAGTTGTTGGTGGAGATTAACAAAGAGACAGTAATGGCTGCAATAGGGATCCCACATAAGGAACCATATGAGGACTGGTCAATTGGGACCTCATATGCATTTTTATTTGAGAAGAAAAGCACATATAGAAGCGTTATTGCAAGGAATTGGCTTCTGAAGGTTCAAAAAGGGGGGTTTCGGTTGCCTAAGCCTCTTACCAGGGAACATTTCATCATAGAGGTGTGAGATATCGTCATACTACTCAATAGACTTAAAGGAAACTTGCACTCTTTCTATTGGGAGGATTGGATGTACTTCTATATCCAGGTGCTATTAGCTGGCAAGAAATACCTTGACTGGACTCAGGTTATCACTAAAAGGCTTCATGAGGGTTTGAGAAACTTTGTTGGTATGTCCAGCTTTTACATGTCTTCATACTTATTCTACATATTGTCTTGTACAAAGGACTGGAAAGGATTGCATAATGAGCCATGGGTAGATGGAATGAAGGTATATGAGTATTACCCTTACCTGCAACAACAGAAGTATGCGGAGTATTTCATTAGATGGAATGATGTTTTCGCAGGAAGGCTTGCTTTGAATTACAAGGGGATATTAATAAAAGAATGCCAGCCGAGGCCATGGAGTTGGAGTCTCAGTTTTTGCTTGATAAGGGTTGTCTAATTGTTGTTCTTCTTGTTTGATTAAGCCCAAAATGATCAAAAATTTTGCCCCCATCTAGGTCCAGGATTTTGCCCCAAGCCTAGAAACAAATTCAGTATGATATACCCAATGATCCAAACCATGCCAAGAAGCCACCTGGGATGCCTGCGTATGTACAAGGATTTATTATGGATATGAATAGTGTTGAATGAATGCAAGCAAAAGGATGCATGAACTAAGAGCTAGCGGACAGATAGCACCTGTTTGCCCGGTTTTCACCATCTGTTTTTGTTGCATTTTTTCTCATATTTGATTTTTTTTAGATTTTCTACTTTTTCACTTTTTTTGGATTTTTCTGTTTTTTCACCTTTTTTTTTTGGATTTTTCTGCTTTTTCACTTTTTTGGATTTTTCTACTTTTTCATTATTTTTGGATTTTTCTTCTTTTTTATTGTTTTTGGATTTTTCTGCTTTTTCACTGTTTTTGGATTTTTCTGCTTTTTCACTGTTTTTGGATTTTTCTACTTTTTCAAACATAAAATTTCTTCAGATGCATGCTATTGATGGTTTGTTCGAGCTTATCTTCATCCTGTGTTGATAGCTGATATGCTCCTTACCCAAATACTATTTTGACCACAAACGGACCTAACTAGTTTGGTTCGAACTTTCCTTTCTTTTCTCGATCTGCGTGGATTTTCCTTTAGTACTAGTTCCCCAATTTGAAATGTTCTCGGTTTGATCCTATGAATATAATTCTAGCACATTCTTTGCTAATATACCTTTAAATGATCAAAGGTATTTTGTCTTCGTTCATGGATCAATTCTAACTCCTGCAATCTAGAGACTCGTTGTTCTTCATCTGGGATAAGACCTTTTAATGATACTCGTAGAGAAGGTATCTCTACTTCTATTGGTAGTATTGCTTCTGATCCATAAACAAGAGAGAAAGGTGTGGCACATGTTGGTGTGTAGATACTAGTACAGTAGGCCCATAGAGAAGGGTTCAATTGAATATGCCAATCTCTTCCATCATCATTCACTATCTTTTTGAGGATTTTTAAAATAGTTTTGTTTGATGCTTCTGCTTGCCCATTCCCTTGTGGATAGTAGGGTGTGGAAAATCTGTGTTGGATCTTGAATTTCTCACATAGCTCTTATGCATCCTGATTCTTGAATGGTCGCCCATTATTAGTGATAATGGTCATGGGTATTCCATAGCAACAGATGATGTAGTTCAAGATAAATACAACAATTTGTTTTCTTGTCATATTTGTGAGAGGTACTGCCTCAATCCATTTTGTAAAATATTTTGTAGCTACAAGGATGAATTTGTGACCATTAGATGAAGAAGGATTTATCTTTCCTACTAGATCAAGACCCCATTGACAGAAAGGCCAAAATGTTTCCAAATCATGAAGTTCTTGTGTTGGTGCATGAATCAAATTCTCATGGATCTGACATTGTTTGCATGTTCTAGCTATCTAAAAAGAATCTTGTTCCATAGTTGGCCAATAATAGCCCAAGCATGTGAGTTTTTTTGAAAGGGTAAGACCACTTGAATGAGTGTCACAAATTTCTTTATGGAATTCATGTAAGGCCTTCTCAAATTCTTCTTGTTCGAGACATCTTAAAAGAGTACCATCTAGACCTCATTTAAACAGGGTATCCACGACGAGAGTATAATGGGAGGATTGGCGAATAAAGTTTCTCTTTGATTTTTTGATAAATCAGGAGGGAGGATATTATCTTTCAGGTATGTGTAAGTTTGGCAATAGCTAGAGGAATCATGCCCAACGAGGTGACAGATAGTTTGGGAATTAGGATAATTATGAGCCGGGTAAAACAACTCTTCTACCAGGAATTCATAACGTTGTTGATTTTCCTGTGTCTGAAGGAGAGAAGCAAGTGTAGCCATGGCGTCTGTTGCTTTGTTGTCATTCCTTGGAATCTGCTGAAAATTTATTTCTACATAGTATTTCTTTATATCATCAACGATCTTTTTATAAGGCATCAATATTTTATCCTTTGTTTGATAATCATCATTGATTTGATTCATGACGAGCTGAGAGTCCCTGAAGACTTGAAGTTGTGTAATGTTCCATTCTATAGCCATTTTGATACCTATAACCAAAGCTTCATTCTTTTTTGTATGGTTGGTGCATGGAAAGCTTAATTTGTATGCTTTTGGGATTGTATGACCTTGTGGTGTGATAAATAGAATACATGCTCCTGATCCACGTTGTGTATATGAACCGTCAAAGTATAATTGTCATGTTTTCGTTGTGACTATTAGGATATCAACATCGGGAAACTCAATCTGCAAAGGACGATTATCCTGAAGTGGTCCCTCAGCTAGTTGATCTGAAATGACTTGTCCTTTTATAGCTTTTCTGTCAACATGCTCAATATCAAACTCACTCAGGATCATGATCCATTTTGCTAGTCATCCCGTTAATGTTGCCTTGCTAAGTAAATACTTTAATGGATTGATTTTAGCTATCAACTTGATGGAGTGAGATAGTAGATAGTGTCTTAACTTTTGAGAAGCAAAAACTACTGCCAAGAATTCTTTTTCTATTGGAGAATAGTTGATCTCGTATCCCACTAGCATTCTACTAATGTAATAGATGGCTCATTCTTTTTCTTCATTATCATGTTGTGCAAGCAGAACTCCTAATGATACTTCAGTGGTTGATACATAGAGTAATAACGGCTTTCCTAGAATTGGTGACATTAGGACAGGTGGTTGCATGAGATATGCCTTGATCTTGTTGAATGCATCCTCACATTGATGATCCCACTTGAAATGAACATTTTTTTGTAAGAGATGAGTAAATGGTTGATATTTATCTTCCAGTTGAGCAACAAATATTATGATTGACTGGAGTCTTCCTTGGAGTAATCTTAGTTGACTTATATTCTTGGGAGATGACATCTCCATGATTTCTTTGACCTTAGCTAGATCTACTTCGATACCTCTAGCTGAAACAATGTATCCCACTAGCTTGCCTGAAGTGACACCAAAGGCACATTTCTAGGATTGAGTCGTAGCTTATACTATTCTAATCTATCAAAAATCTTTTCTAGTACTCCTATATGGTCTTCTCTATTGTATGATTTTGTCAAGATGTCGTCCACATAGTCTTCCATGAATGTATGCATCATGTCATAGAATATTGTTGTCATAGCTCTCTGATATGTAGCACCTATGTTCTTTAGTCCAAAAGGAATGACATTCTAGTAGAAAGTACCCCATGGACATGTGAAAGTTGTCTTTTCTTGATCTTCAGGTGCTATTTTAATTTGATTGTATCTGGATAAACCATCCATTAGAGAGAACATGGAATGTCTAGCAATTAAATCTACAATGATGTCAATGTTAGGCAAAGGAAAGTCATCCTTTGGACATGCATTATTAAGATCTCTAGAGTCTGTGCATATTATGATGCTTTTATCTAGTTTTGAAATAGGAACGTTGTTGGATACCCATTGAGGATAAGCTACAGGTCTGATGAATCTAACATCCAGTAATTTCTTTAGTTCTGCTTTGACCAGGACCGTGATATGTGGATGTATTTTCCTTAACTTTTGTTTGACTGATTTAGCTCCGGGACTGACATTCAAATGATGCATAATAAGCTTTGGATCCAGCCTTGGCATGTCTGCATATGACAAGGCAAAATTGATTTGTCATCGTTTGAAGAATTCTATATATTGTTGCATTTTTTTCTGATAGAGAATTTGTTGGATGTAGGATCTTTGGTTGCTCTGTTGTTCCAATGTTAACTGCCTCTGTTGTTTTGATCAAAATTGATGACCTTTCTTGATGGTGTGTAGGTAAAGTGTCAAATCTCCCATCTTCTGGCGCCTCAAGGAGATTTTTACCGTTAGATGCATCCTTTCTTTTTACTTTTTCCTGATCTAATGTTGCCAAGAAATGGTTTTCATCATTAGACCTGATATTGTTTTCTTTATTTTCCTTTTTTTGACTAGGAGATTTGGCATCCACTTGACTAGAAGATGTGTTGCTGAAATTCCTGGTGAGAGTTGTTGCGGGTTTGATTGCATTAAGATATACAAATATGGCATGGTCATTTGGAAAGGCATCAATGGTAGTATGTCCTTCATTTTCCCAATCAATAAGTTTGGGGTGAATTAGAGGTAGGGGGTCATCAGGTTGATATGTTTCAAAAGTATCAAGAGTCATGATGGATGTATCAAAGTTTTTGATATGCATGTCAATGTCTAGAACGGTACTCTCATCAGAATGACCTCACACCAGAAGCTCCTGATCATCCTCGATTAAGTCCAAGTCAGCCAAATGTGATCCTAATTCAAGTGGGCTAGTTCCTAATGTTTATCCTGCATACATGTGAACTATATCGACTCCTACATATTCTTCAAAGAAATTTTCTTTAGTTGATTCTTCAGAGTGATAGGAATCCCATTCCCATTCATTAGAATCTTTATCACTTGCAATCTGCAATCTACAGATTTGTTCATATAGTATTTGATTTGTTTCTTCATCTTTTCTCATTATATCTTTTCTTCTTTCATATTCAACCTCTTCAGGACTGAGATTGAGTTCTGTCAACTTTTCTATCAGCTCTCTGTGACTTGTATTAGCTTCTTTCTTTTTTTGATTAAGAGTTAACGTTGTTTGGGGGGTGCTTTTAGTTTATTTTTCTTGTTGATTTGGAGCCTGCTTCTTTTCCTATTTCATGTTTGCTTGTGTTTGTTACTTAGCTGATGTTTATTCTCTTTCAATTGCCAGTTGTTCTTGTCTATTTTCATGTTCCTCATGTTGTTGGCTAAAAGATGTGTCTTCTGGTCAAGTAACTTGTCCATACCCTAAGCCTATTTTGTCTATAGCCTTTTGAGTGTAAGGTTGGATAGGTTCTGATATACCTTCTTTTCTTTTCCCTATAGGACCTGTTCAAGTGTATGTCATCTTTCTGAGAATGTTGAATCCTTTTCCATACTTTTCTATAGGTATGCGGACATTTTTGACCTTATTTTGAACTTCTTCATCCTTGTATAGCCACTATAGCACATCTTTGTCTTTTGTTTCCTCTGATAAGGTTCCAGCACTAAAAAATGCTCCATCAAATATCAGAAGATATTTTAAAATTATTTGTTGTTTAGAGTTTGATGGTTTTCTAAAGGATTTAGGAGAAAGTGGTAATTGTGATATTGAATATTCTCCATTCCCTCGATCTCCTAGCTGCATTTGTTTTTCCATACTTTACAAAATTGAGGCAAATGATTTTTCTTTAGATTGTGTGTTTGAAGATGATGCCTCTCTATTATGAGGAACAATGACTTCTTGAGCTGGTTTGAGATTACTACAATACTGAAATGGATTTGAATCTGTTGAGATCGAGATTTCTTACCAATTATAGGGAAACTTTAAGCACTAATGATATGTTGATGGAATAGCTTGTATGTCATGTATCTAGGGTCTTCCCAAGAGTATGTTATATGATAAGTCCAAGTCTATAACTTGGCATGTTGTGTCTTTCTGTAAAGGTCCCACTTTGATGGGTAACATCACAATTCCTTTAGAGGAACATTCTTCTTGATCATAGGCTTTGATGGTGATCTTTTTTTAGGGATCAATTGCATCTTCTAAATAACCTAGAGCACAGATTAGACTCAAAGAGAAAATGTTTAAGCCAGCTCCTCCATCTATTAGGACACATTTAACTCACGTCTTATGAATGATGACTTTGATTTGCAAGGAAGAATTATAGGGATGTTGCAAGGAATCAATGCTTAGATATGAAGGAGATGAGCTTTGAATAGTATCCTCTGAAATAGGTTTGATGGGTATGTTGTTCGGTGAGGACGCTATGGAAGATTCTTGCAAGTTTTCAGGAGGTGTAGGAATAGATGCCTTTGGAGAGTCAATTTTCTTATGGGTGGATGAGCCATTGCTAGACATAGGTGCAATATTTTTATCTTCTTTAGCAAAATCCTTTAGGGGTTTTTTTAAGAGTTGCATAAAAGAGCCACCTTTCTTTGAAGATGCATTTGAATTCTTGTGAGATTTTGACAAAGTTGGATTTTGATTTTGGACTTATTTGATTGCTCTGATATGTTGGCTTGTTATGTATTCTTGTATTTTTCTTTGGTATTTCATGTTGCTATGATCTTCAGCTATTTTGAATGTTTCAATTTATGTTTCATCGATCTTATCTCTCTGTGCCCTGGTTAAAACGGGCATACACATGTGTTAGATATTGTGCTAGGATTCAATTGTCCAAAATTTGTTTTGATAAGTGATCAACTATCAATGTAAATGCGATAGAGTGATATGACACAAAAATATGGTTCAAGTGTTTAAAAGTTTTCAAGTTTTTCGATCTTCGGTTTTGGAGTGCAATGATGATGATTTTGATAAAAACCAAGTCCAATAAGAACAATATATCCTACGATATGGGACAAGATTGTCCTGACCAAACGTTGTAGTTTCATGATAAAGGATGATAGATCCTGATGAGAAACTATGTTTTGAGTGATCAGTTTATCAAAGAGGGTGATGATGCACTTTGAGATGTTTAGATCTTGAACTTGTAAATTGACTAAGCAAATATGATAGACCTGAAAAAAATGTGTAAGAAGACAACTCTAGATCAATAGAGACAGAAATTTGTACGACAGTTTAAGCAGCTTCAGACGACAATACATACAGGCCCATACGACAAATCACGAATCTCATATGACAAAGCACAACCTTGTACGACAATTCCCACTAAGAAAAATGATAAACCAAAGGCCTCGTACAACAAAACTTTCTAAACCATACGACAAACAAGAAGGCTCATACGACAAAACTTTTTAAACCATATGACAAACAAAAAGGCTCCTACAACAAAACACAAGCTCATACGACTCAAGATAGAATAGAGATAAAAAATGTTGTTTGGACATATTTTTATTATTGAAGTTTGATGTTTTGCTTATGTTTTCCTATTTTAGATGTCTGATTTTTTGTTTTAGGGGATGAAGACACAGCAAACACTCAATATGATAAGTGACCTCAAGCACATTGTGCTACCTAAGGAAGTTGGCTGAGAGAGAAAACCTTTTCTTGCAAACTTAGGTACACACCCAATAGCTAATCAGAATACGATCATTGAGTCTCACGCAATGGATTCTCAACACCATATTATCCGACTTCAAACGCTAATGGGGGCACGATATGGCAAGTGTCTTGGGAGAGTTACTATCTCTCTTGCACAAAGATTATCACCCTTTCGGAGGTGAATCGGGTAGCTTCTAATTTAATTGGAACTAGTAAGGGATTCATTCGGCGTGTCAAGGTATAAACTCAATTAAGAGGTCTCCCAACCTTGAAAACCAAGGTTTTATATACCTGAAAGTATGGAGGAGAGCTATTCCCGAGCACTACCGTTGACTTGATTTTCAACAAATCACATTTATTTTATAGTGGGTTGGAGTACTTGGCATTAGCCGTTCCCACTTGGGTCGTTCCTCTCTCACTGGCCTTAATGGCTTAGAGTTATTAGCTCCTCAGGAGGGTAGGCCCACTAAAGATATGCACTATTGAAAGAAAAAGATGATTCTAGCTTTCTGATCACCTAAGAAACGTGAGAGCATACTCGCCTATCATCAAAACACATAATACATGATTGCTCATTTCCATTAGCAAAAACAACTATACCTAGAAAATTTAAAGAAGACATAAATTTTGGTTGAGTCCTCCTAGGCAACCTGCAAAATAGATGCATTAGTAGTCATGATGTGTTTTGGTGAAATGAAGCTTTGACAAGTGTAATCTTCGACAATTGTCCTGCAAAAACTAGTTAGGCTACCAAAAAACTCACAAACAGACCAAGGTTAGCATTAGTAGTAATCAAATTAAAGCATGAAAACCCTAAAATGCAATCTGCTTTGAAAACATAGAAGTAAAATTTCATACGACACTATTTACCTGATCATACGAGTATCCTTTCATGACCGTACGAGTGCAAAATGGAGCTCGTACGACAATTCAATATCCTTAAAAGCTCGTACGATAATTCAATATCCTTAAAAGCTCGTACGAGTAAGAAAGAATTCTCGTCTAAGTGCACAAAGGAGCTCGTACGATACTTAAAAGGAACTCATATGATATTTTGATTCAGACCCAGACATAAATGAAGATTTGATGATGCTTGAGAGGCCAAAAATGAGATTTTTGGCCCCATAGTGGGTGCCAAAATGTCGTGCCTATGATGTGTGATACTTGCAGCTGCAACACAAAACACTCAATAGATCATTACAAGCATGGTTAGAAAATGATAAGCAAACAAAGATGAACCATGAAAAAGCGACCTATCACCTCCTAAGAGATGCGAGTATGGATTTTCTCTCAGATTTGGATAAGCAATCACAGTGACTTGACTACACCTAGATAGAGGATTTGAAATGATAATGATATGCAAAGATGAGATTGATTATGTTTTTTATTAAGGAAAATTAGGTTTTAAGGGACCCAAAACCCACTTACATAATGAGGAGATAAGCAAAAGAGAAACTAGGAAGAACAAAACAAAGAGAGAAAGGTTGCAAAAGAACAATAGAAAAAACAACAGCCAAGGAAAAGAACAGCACAAGGCCAGCGAGAAACAGGCATCCTAAAACCAGATTACATATCAGATGAAAATCTTTTATAGTCTCTTCCACATCCTTAACCAGCATCATCATCACATTAGCTGCCTCTTTCAGTTCTTTGTTTTCCTGCATTTGTTGAGTGTCTTTGGTCTTCAACTCCAGCTCACTAGTAGTTTGCCTAGTTCTACGTCTGGAGGAGTGTAGAACAGAACTAGAGGTTGACTCATCATCAATGATCACCTTATTTTTATTCTGCATGTTCTTCTCTAGACAAGCAACTAAAGCATTCATGTTTTGAGAAGACACCTTCAACACTGCCAGACTATGCTCCATGAATTTCTTCAAGGCCTTCTCAGTTTTTGTAATCCGGTTGTTTATCAGATCATTATCAACCTCACCCTTTTCTTTGATAATTCTCACCACATCTTCAAGATGCTTCAAATATCCCTTAATCATATCTTTTTTCAGCCAGTCCAGAATTTCTTCTTCGTCCTCTGCATCACTAGTATCCTTTGCAGCATCCTCTTTACCTTTAGTGTTGGTATCCTTAATAAAGTTCTCAATTTTATAATCCAGGTCTCTCTATTTATTCTGAATACTGGAGATGTTATCAATCACCCATTTCTGAAAATTGAATATTTTCAGGGTACTATTTTTGGCAGCATTCAGAATGGAATCCACGTTCTCCATAACTGGAGCAGAGCCCACAGACCTAGGGTTTCCCTCCTCCATTTTGTGTTGAACATCATTTCTGCTATTTGAGACATAAGGGTTAGTACAATCTTTGTCCCTCTGTAATCTCATTCAAGCATTTTAATTAACCCCTTGGATTAAAGCATGAAATGAAAAATTACATACATCATAACAATGCAACAAGTAAATGAAACCCTTATATTCATTAACTCAAAAGAAGATAAAATCATACAGAGGAGAGTAAGGATTTTAAAATTATATCTGTATTAACTTCAAAAGCTATCTTCTATCAAATAACCGAATACATTTCATTTACAAAAGAACCCATTTGAAATTTAAAACTGATGACTATCTTATATTTTTCTCTGCAAAATGACATTACAGCTCTGTTATTTACTCCCGACTTCTCAAAACTGGAACCTAATCCTACAGATTGGACCTACACAAGAGACCCTATTAAGAGATTTTGGAACCCTTTCTAATGGCCTTGATTTCCCTTTTATAGAAAATAAGGGACACATGAGGCTAAGAGACACATGTCATCTAGAATGAACAAGATAAGAAAGCCATATGCAATTCTGTTACAAAATATTCCTTAAAACTACCCATACATTGGCACTCATGATAAAATAGAATCACAATTTGTAACTGAACATTGGTAGAAACAAAAGTTCTTGAGTCGTGCCATTATCATCCTGATGTCTTCAATCGGACTGTGAGATGCTTCGTTCTATCCTACAAAGAATTTCCCTTCCCAGAAGGGAAACTAAATCCTGGCAAGAAGTAAAATCACTCCCAAACTAGAGGAAGATCTCCAACCTTTATGCCCAGGATCAGAGAAAGTGGAAGGAGAAGCTTATAGGGGAACATAATATGTTGGGGAGGGGTCGCATCTTGCATGCCATCGTAGAGACGACTGGTTGTCGCTCCCCAATCAAACAAATCCTTCTTTCATTCCCTTGTGATCTCCTTCCTCAAACCCCTTGCCAGCTAGTGGTAGAGTAGAAGCAGAGGATGTATCATGAGTGGCTTTTTCTGATAAGAAATGGCTTTCACGCCCACTCTGACATTCCTTTGAACTTTCACAACCCCTCAGAAAATAAGAAAACTCACACAAGAGAAATAGAATCCATCTGGTATCAACAAGCACGCATTAACTCCATGCACGATACTACTCAAACATCACCTTCTTCAATGATGAAAAACCACTCTTCAGAAAGAAAAGAGGCTTCTTTTCTCTTCTACCAACTGAACTACCACCTTATTGTATTTATATTTAAAATCACTTCACTTGGCGGTGTCTGTTCGTGCAAAAACAATCTTCCTAAAATGCTCACTTCTATCTATTCACCATGTCAGCTGTGAATTAGGGAAATCATGCATGTCAGACCTAGGACACCGTCGAATTCTAGCTTTTTCACAAGGAAAATCAATCCACTTCTTTTTCTATCAAGATTCACCTTACATGGATGATTTTGTTTTGATCTTCTCGTCCTGGGACTACGCAACTTTGCTTCAAAATCCATTTAAAGCACCAGATTATCCTCTTTTAGATCTTCTCAAAGAATGATTTTTTGACTTTATCCCTCCGTGAGAATCCCTGACAACAAGCAACCTCTGATTTTATTGAGAAATCTGTGATCTTTCATTTCCAACTTAGAGGTTATCCAAGTTCTCTTATGCATCTAAAACTGTTGTCCTTGTTTGTCAAATCAATTTCGACTTAGTACAAACCTTCAGAAAACTAGCCTGTTGAAAGGAGTCGACATCCAATCATCCTACCTTGTCGCTATTTTCTCCAAGTTGACAAGTTTGCACTCTGTCTATTCTAACTTTCCCATGCAGATAACATACCACGCCTTTACAACACCCTTATAAAAATTGTTTGAAACTCTGTTGTAGATCCTATCCATCTCGGCCAATCACACGGTCATCGTCTGTCAATCTGACACTGACCTTCCATGTGGCAAATGGGTCCATCCAAAGTATGACTTGGCATAGCCAACACACCGCTTACTTCACCTTGGTCAGTGACCCCACCATCGGCTTTTCCTGGCCTGCCTTGGACACGTGGCATCATCTCATGATGTCGCGGTCCATAATCCCCTTGCATCTCTTGATTGCGGGGTTACGAGGGTCATTGGATCGGCTCACTTTACCTATTGACCACAATGATCACCTTCTTAAGTCCCTTGACAGTCGAGCAACTTTTTTTCAAAAATTAAAACATCTTCGTCCATTACAAGCATGTGTAGATTGATGAACCATTAGTAGTCTGGACTTTACTTGTTGGGAATCGGTAACAACAAATGTTGCAAAGGTTTAACTGTCGGCTTAACCTCCCCACTGATGACACATGGCATCATCTCGTGATGCCACGGTCCTTAACCACCATGCACCTTCAACCGCAGGGGAGCACGGGCTATAGGATTTGCTCACGATTTAGCTGTCGACCGCAATATTAAAGCATTAGACTTAGGAAAAAACAAAGGGGCCAACTGAAATGTTAAATGAGATCCACCTAGGTAAGCACAACTTAGGGGATAAAATGGCCTCACCGACGACGATATGACCCTCAGGCCTTAAGACAAAAAGGTAATGCAAAATTATAACAAGCTTAGGTTTTTTCCACAAGATTTAATTATAAAAGCGTAAAACCATAAACTCTAAACCCCAAAGGCAAGAACTAAGAACAAAATTAATCCAGAATGACCAGGATTTTGACTAAGGCATGAAAAAATTTGCATAGTCATTTTTAGGAATATCAGGACCTTTGACAACCCACCCTCAAATCTCTTTGCAGCATTTGCAAAAAATCAACAAGATATGGTGAACCATCTATTACAACTTCTTATCATCTCTCTCCATGGAATCCTAAAATTTATTTCCTCACACAATAACAATTGACCCTCTCCCAACTATCTCTCTCATTTGATGGAGCGCAGGTACCACCAAATAGGTATTTGTCAAATGTGTCTTCCTCATGCGAGGGAAATTCAAGAAGAGAAGAGGAAAGCGAGACATGTAGTAGGTCTAAAAGAGGGAGATCAACTAGAGGTCAAAAGATTAGAATAAAATTTCATAAACACATGGAATTGTTTCTTTCTCAAGGGGGGTCATGTTCTTATGATGACGAGAGCATAGGCGACATCGAGGTGCCCTTGAGGTACAAACATCTACAAAAACAATGGGTACCCAAGGAACTTCTTCCAATAAACACTGATTTTTGTGTTAACGGGAGGATATATCGCATAATAACATCGTCATTACATGGTTTGGGCCTATTTTCCATGGACGACATAAAGGTCTATTACAACAAAGTTGCTGAATTGATGGAGTATGTCAGACCCTATTATAATTACAAAAATTGGATGCAACTAGTTCGATATACACGAAGTATGTGTAGGTATGCACTGTCAGCAAATTATATACAGCTAAAAGATAATGATCAAAGTAAAAGAGTGGCTATGTACATTTTAAAAAGGCCAAAAGCAATAGGGAATATTGCAGGTTTTATAAACAGTACACGACCTGGGTCAACTTATAAGCAACACAATTGCATATTCAAGGCGCGCGAGGGAAACTGTGTATTCGTATGTGCGATAAAATCAATAAGTGCAGGGGAAGAGTTGTTAATCGATTACAATTTGAATCCCATAGATACAAACAAAGATACTATCGTGGGGGTGGTGCGTACTTATATATACCAGGGTGAACTCACAAAGTTGGTTCCCACTTTTTGGTACGTCCTGATTTTTGTTGAAATCATACATTTTTAAAAAAATATAATGATTTAAGCTTTAAGAGGTCCCATTTTAAGTAATTAATTGAAGAGAGTTAAATCAAAGGCTCTTAGATCAAAATTTTACAAGCCTTTAAGAGGTCCCATTTTAAGTAATATAATGATAAAAAATGAATTTTACATTAGCTTTGGGGGGTCAAATTAATTCATTTAAAAGTTTTTTTTAAAAGTATTTAGTCCTTATTATAAGATTTCCAAATAGTATAACTTTTAATATATTTTTATTTTATTTCTTATGAATGTAGGTTTTTCACCGAACATGAACTTCTTTGTTCAATGCATTGGGAAAAATAGTAAACTAATTCAAAAAAATTCTGAAAAATATCTATGCACTAGGTATTGATGTTTTCTTTCTAACAAAAAAAAGAAAATTGAATTTTGATATATATAGAACAAGTTATGTGTTCAAACGTACACCTATATCTAAATTATAATTAGTCGAACTTCAAAACTTAATAAAATGAAAAATATTCAACATATTACTATCAAACCAACTGGCCCTGGGTATTGATGTTACAAACCAAATTTCAAAAGAATTAAGTTTTTATCATTTATAGAAAAAAAATTATGAATTTTGGGATACACGTCACTCTTAAAAAATGTTGTTTGTTGTAAAAAACTACTTTTTGAGGGAGATGAAAAAATCAATAAAATTTTATTCAAACAAATTTGAAAAAAAAAATATTTAGAATCTACAAACAAGATGTTAAAAATCACTAGTTTATATCATCTTCAAATTCTTAATGGTTTAAAAGTTATAGGTGTTGGAAAGTGAAGGTTTTTTTCAAAATATTCATATAAGTGTCAAAGTTGGTCAAAAAGTGGGAACCAGTATTGTGAATTCACCCACCATTTAAACCAACCTCCAATTAATGACTCCAATATACCATTTTATTATTAAGTTTTTTTGGTAAGTCTATTGGTTTCATTTTGGTAATGTTTTTATATTTAATTTTTGTCACAACGCGACATTGATCTGACACATAACACAGACCGGGATGTAGCTCCGGGCACTTCTACCGAGCAGGTAAACCTCATTGTAATTGTACAAATTAGATACAAGCAAAATGTTATATTATTATGTTCTTTTCTTTAGGGTTTTGGATTAATTTTGATAATGTTACTAATATTCTTCTCACAGACAGATGTTCGAGGAAAGGCACCTGTAGTAGCTGAGAACATCGATACAAAGGTGGACTCACTATTATGCGATGATGACATCGCATATTCCACAAACCCTGCTGAAATGATAAGAAAGACACAAAAAAATTTAATAAAGAAATTATTAAATTGTTATTCATAATCCCTCAAACTTATGAGATACAAGAGAGGGTGAAACAATTGACAGAGAGAGCACAAAACTTGCAAGTAAGTAGTCATGAAATATTTAATTATAACATAAGTTCATTCATGGTTTATATTTTATACTCTTTTATGTCATGAACTAAAATATGTACATGTTGTTTTTACAGGAATTTTTGTGTCCTCATGAAGCTAGTGGCCATGATCAAGGTACTCCAGGTAGTTTAGGTGATGACCATGTTCTGTGCATACACCAGCTCATATTTTTACATGTTCCTGTCCTTCTGTTAATGTGTTATTGCTCTTATATTTATTGTATTGTATATTTAATGTATTAATCTTTAAGTGTTGTCCATGTTCCTATGCATTTACCACCTCATTTGACCTCATCATCGACACCTATATTGTTGACTGCAATGTCAGCAACAGAAAACATGCAGTCATCGAGTACTGCACCGACCTGTGCAACATGACATGCACCCGAGGATGCAGAAACCACTAGTGGTGATATTTTAGCATCATTTTCTGGATCTTCCCGTATTACTAGTACGAGAACGTTTTCAATTACATTTGTGGTGACCGATGATCTTGTTCCCATTAAGATAAAGAAGGTTCCAGGTACTTTAAAATAATTATTATATATAGTCCAATTATAATTTACTTATTGATCACTCATTTTGGACTAATGATCCCATGATTTTTTTTCAGGCAATGATTTTTTTTATAAACATCTAAATGATATTACATTGGAGATCTTCGGGCCCACCATACGTACACGGTGGAATGCCAAAAATCAACAATTAAAAGATGAACTCATAAACCGTTTGGATGTGTTGTTCGAAAATGACACATTCAACAAAACCAAGGTCCTTCAAAAAGCTAGCACATATCTAAAGTATGTGAGGGACCAATATAGGACACATTTAGAGAAGAATAGAAAGTACGAGCGTCCCCCCATGATTCCAGGGAGGGAGTGGAAGGACCTGGTTTCGGATGGAAAGGAGAAAGCTGAAAAGAGAAAAGGACATACACCACTAGGCGAAGGAAAGTATGTAATACTATTAACAGTATAAATATGTACTAATTACTCTTTATATTTACATAATCTAACATATTTCAAACTTTTCATAGGTTGCCCGACACATCGAAGGCAACTAAGGCAATACTAGAAAAGCACGTGCAACACAAACTTGGCTCTGGTGGTTATTTGAAGCCGCACAAATTGTAAGTATCAATAAATGAAATATCACATCGAAATAATAAATTGCAAACAATTTTTTTAATCAAACAATAGAAGCAAAATTCATGATATTAAGCAAAAATGCAGGGCTTTAAATTCAATAGAGAGCCCACTAAAGATGACATGAAAATGCTTTCCAACAAGGCTATGGAGTCGTGACTGAACGCCTAAGAGAATTGAGTGGGCAAACACAAGATTCTGATGCATCTGTCACACAGGTAAATAAGCTAAATGAAAAATATTTTAAATTGAATACTTGAGCAATAATCTATTCGATGTTAATTTCCAATATAAAGTGACTATATTTGTTTTAAATAAGCAAGCAATGATAACAATGCACATGGCATTGGAATGCAGCCTGCTAAGGGTGGAACACAACCTATACATGATGAAGGTTGTGCTGTGCATCCCGGTACTGGAAGTATTCATGTGCTATACAATTTTTTTTATGTAATTATTAATACAATTAAACATCTTTAATTGAAATTGGTGTAGTAATTAATGTAACATTTTTTGTTTTTAGTTTAGAGCATGTAGAGCGTGGTGAACAAGTGGAGCATGATCAGGGTAGACAACATTAGGAACATGATGTGCCCCCATCAGGTAAAGAGGACCACAATTATTCCTTTAAACGAATTTAATTACAATTGGTGTATTGATTAATGTAACCTTTTGTGTGTGTTTCAACTCCAGAGGATTTAGAGGGTGTTCAACATGTTGACGATGAGGCTAGACAAAATGATCAGGAAGATGATGTGGCCCCATCAAGTAAAGAGCACCCATGTAATGTTCTTTTAATTAATGAAATACTTGTAACAATAATAAAAAATCTTATGAATTTAACCCATTTCTTTGTTATTGCAGTGGAGCCCCCTTTGCCTAGGCGTCCTCATTGTGAGTACAGGCCTAGGCATACATTAAGATCACGAGCAGAGGGCACAAAAACTGAAGAGGGGAAAAATGATAAAAAAAACGATGCTCCACTTAGTGTTTACTTGGCTTAAATTTTTTTATTTTAAAATGATTGTAATCGTATTATTTGTTAATGAATGAATTTTTTGTGTTAATGAATGTTAATGAATGATATGTGTTAATGAATGTTAATGAATATTAATGAATGTTATGTGTTAATGAATGCTATGTGATAATGAATGAATGTTATATTTTATTAATGGATGAAAGAATGAATGAATGTTATATGTTAATGGAGAATTTAGAGTGATGTTAGGGGGGGTGGGGGGAGCGGGCGGCGAAGGGGGAAATGAGCTTCCACCTTCATGTGGTTGGCCCTGTTAAGTAGATAATATTAAAATATTCTTGAAACAAAGAGAAGCTCAATAAGGTAACACTCTTTTCAATATTTAATTATGCTCCACTGTTAATTTTATTGAATAATATGCATTGAATCTTAATTGCAAGGTCCAATAGAGCCAACACGAACAACAACACAAGAAGTTACTTAGTGGAGACCATCAAAGGTAAGGTCCTTGATTAAGATTTTGTTGTTTATATTCATATTGCTGATTACAAAAAATAGATTTTGTTGTTTATATTCATATTGCTGATTACATAGGCAAATATTCATTTAACTTTTTAAAAGGGTAGTCAGGCAAATATTCATTTAACTTTTTAAAAGGGCGGTCACCAAATACACCAAATAGTTGTCTAAACAAGGGCTAGAACCCACTATGAAATATAGTTTACACTTGTCCTTGAACTGAGAACTTCAACATTTTAATGGACTACATAGGGCACTGCCTTAAAAAATGAGCCGACTTCACATGAAATTGGTCTAAGGTAGAAATAACGATAAAAGGAACATCTAAGAGCTTTTAAATTCAACTTTAACTTGAGGGTGATGGAACCAATGGTGGGACAAGTGAAACCATCATGCACCTTAATCAAGACTTCAGAGTTATCATAATTGTCTCAATATAATGCATATGTGAAAAGATATTCTTTTGTATTCATATTAACCATACGTAGTGGATCAATAAACACCCTACATGTGGGTTTGTTATTAGTTATAGAAATAATTTATATTGGTCCATCAGGTGTATGCTTTGAGTCACCACTTTGGGTAAAGGTGATATTAGGTTCAATCTTAGGTTTCAGTCTATCTTGTTTAGGAACTGGTTTCATCACATTCACTAGATGTTCAACTCAGTTGGTAACTCCAAGGGTCACCTTTTCATCCTAGAGACACTTTCAATCTTATGAATATCATTGTCCCTTGATAAGGCATTTTCTTCATTGACGTTGAAATCTGTCCCTAATGCCTTTATCACATGACTGGATTCTATGATGCTATACATTGTCTTGTGTTTTTTCTTTCCTAACTACCATAGTTGCTCATACACCTCTTAATTACTTTAATGCTTATCTTGGTTCTATGTTGAGGCTTTAAACTATCAATGTAGCTTGATCTTTGATATTTTGTGACAATGGTTGCATTCTGTTGTGACCGATACTCTTGATAGTCTATATAATTGTGAATTGTCCTTTTGTTTAAATGATGTTATTATTTTGACTGTGTATTGTAGGTCTATCAGACTTTGGGACTATCAAAGATTTATTCATATTGCTGCTACAATACTATCATGCTCTCATTCATCTAAACCTTATACCCCTTTAACCCTAAATCATTGTAACTGCCTTTGGCCCTTTTGGCATTGGATCGAATCCTTACTTGGGTAAAGTTGTTAACTGCTTCTACTCTCTGTCATTAACTTGCTACAATTTTTTCTGATCCAATCCGTGTATATGAACATCTTTGCTTATGGACTGTGAGAGGTCACTTTGTGGTTTGAGATCTTTATAATCTTAGTGTGTTGCTATGATTGTAATCTCTGCATCTCACTCTCATATCCATGCTTTATCAAGGTCTTCATTACCCAAATAGTCCCTCTTGGTTGTGTTTGTATATTGTGAGAATATATGGGATTGTTGATTTTGTATATTGTTAGAATATATAGTTTACCATAGTTAGTTAGTCATTGAGGTAAGGAGTTATATAGGGGTAGTTCAATGTTTGAGAAAGATTATCAAATCATATTTCATATTTGCAATGCTTTATATTCCCTGATGGCAATTATTTTAAAAAAAAAAAACATAGTTGTTTGTTGGAATTCCGATGGACATGCCCAACATAGGCCCCGACGAGAGTGATGTATTTCGTCGCAAGCACAACACTCTCGTCGGAGCTTCCTTGCATTTGTTGTTGAAATTCTGACCAAAAATGACACTATGTTTCGACATGAATGTTGTACCCACGATGAAACATTTCATTGCAAGTGCACCATTCCCATCGGAGCTTCCTTGCATTTGTTGTCAGAATTCCAACAAAAAAGGACACTATGCTTTGACGGGAATGTTGTACCTAAGACAAAAAATTTTGTTGTAGGTGCACCATTCTTGTCGAAGCATAATGCCCTTTTTTGTCAGAATTTCGACGAAAAACCCAGTGCATGGTTCATCGGAAGATTGACGACTTCGTCGAAATTCCAACGAATTAGATCACCACATTATGTGTCAACTTCCGACAAAGAAGGCGTCAGAATTCCGACGAACATGTTCGTTGAATAACCCGACGAAAATCTTTTCGCCGTTTCATCGGATCTACGACAATAATATGTTGGAATTACGATGATAGTTTGTCAGAAAACGATCCCAAATGTGTTAGTGAAATGACACATTTTAAGCTAAAATTTATAGGGGTTAACAAATAGTAAGGTATATATATATATATATATATATAGAGAGAGAGAGAGAGAGAGAGAGAGAGAGAGAGAGAGAGAGAGAGAGATCTACAAAAGCATTTATAGTATAAAATTAAGTTGCATATCTACAATTTAGTCTAAATTGGTAGAATGCAACATAATTCAATACTAAAAATGGTTTTGTATGATGTAAGGATATAAAACATAATTCAACATTCAATGACATAATTGAATAGTAATTCAAATACGAAACTATCATGCCCTCTTAATTTGTGGGTTCTTGTGGACCTTTGAAGATAGGTTGTGCATGTAAAAACTCCCAGCCCATACAAACCATTTTAGACTATTACAGTAAGTACTTGCATATATGTTCACAAGTACACATATATATGTATATAAATATGCACACACATTCATATACAAATACAAATGCATGTATATGTATACATAAACACACATTGCAAGGAAGAGTATACACAACAGACACACATATGCCATCGCAAGGAAGAGTCTACACACATGTATATGTACATGTAGATATATACATACATATAAATGCACATGTATTTGTATATATCTACATACATATATAAAGACATGTTTATATATATATAGAAGGGGATTCATAGGTAATTCTCAAAGAAAGAGACCTTGAAGCTGATTTTTTTTTCCGTCCACCTCGACATCTAATTGGACAAACTACAAACATGGTTTTTTTTCCGAAATCGGACACATCTGCCACGTGTTTAGAACTGATTCATCCAACGTGTCAAATAAATCCCAAAATTGTGCACTAACTGAAACGTCGGAGGCCCCACATTGTCAACTTGCCTCTAAAACATCCCAAAGCTGACAGGGTGGTTGCGTGGCATCCGAACACATGACCACCTTTCTCACCAACATGAATTAAAATTAGAATTGGAATTCAAATTAGAGTTAGAATTGGAAATGGAATGTGAATTGGATTATATTTTTTTTGTGTGTGTGCACGCACACACGCGTGTGTGATCCACAAATGATGACATTTCTAATTCTTATTCCAGAGAATTAGCTAATTAAAAACCATCACATATGATAATTTCCAATTCTAATTCTAGAAAATCAGCTAATTATAGACAATCATATATGATCATTTCCAATTTTCAAAATTGAAGTTCGAATGGGGGTGGGATGACTAAAAAGCAGAACCTATGAACCTCAAAATCTAATAAAAATAAGCACATATACAAATGTAGACCTATACAATTAAATAGGGAAAAACAAGATTATAGGATACCTAAGAAAAAGAGAAGCATGAGGCATGATGAAAGGATCATGTTGAAGTGCTAAGATTAGAATGATGAAAGGGAAGACAAGTACACGATACATTTGGAAAAATCAACATGAAGACTAGAAAACAGATCCAGAGACAGATTGACTGAATCCAAATTGATATTTTTGTGGCATATGGATCAAAATGATATCAATCCACATCATCTTTAGGTAAATGTGCAGATAAGGCAAGGGAGCGACGACATATTTTAATTAGGGGAAATAAGTAGAGGAAACAAACAAAAGCAAGTATAGGGGTAATTGTGAATGACATAACACAACAATGACTGAAGTATTTGGGGTCAAGTGTATATGTGCATCGTAGGGGGTGGCTAATGAGACCCTTGAGGAACAGGTGGAAAGACTTCCAAAAAGGGGAGGAGAAGGAGGAAATGACAATGATCAAGATTCTGGGACCAGATTTCTGGTCAAATGCGCACATCCATGATGGACAAATGCATGAGAGTCTGTTTGATCCCATAGTTCAAATTCTGGGCTATGCTTTGAATGCCTATGGCATTGTCAACCGTATGGTTAGAGCAGAAAATGTTGAGGGCATCAAGATGACCTTGGAGACTTTGGAAACTGTCCTTAAATCAGGTGTAATGGTGGGGTTTTTTGATCTGAATGTCATAGGAAAAAAAACAAAAATGGCAAAGGCTTATAAGCTATTAAAAAATGGAGAGGGCAAAAAATAATCTGGATGAGTTCGATGCTTTTATAGATGCAAACAAGGATGTACTCCCTGAAGAAATGGTAGATAGGCTGAAAGAAAAAGGGGAGGGTATTAAAAAACTCTATCACTATAATCCCCATATGTTGTTGTTAAACTTATGTTATATGTTTATGCTTGGAATAAGTGGTAGTAGTTAGGTCACGAACTGTGAACTATGAATTGTATGACTTATTAAATTGTTAAGCTATATGGTAATTATTTGTTTATGCTTGGAATATGTATAGTTTATTTAGTCCATTAAAAGCTTACTACATGGCTTAATACTTGTCGTTGGATCCATTTGTATGTAATCTTTGTGTACTTTGCATATTATTTTAAAATCTTTCTTACAAGAAGGAGGACGTGAGCACTTGACTCGCATGACTCAAATTGGTACTAACACTTGGTGTACAAGATCTTGACACAATCTCACAACAAGCATAACATATTTTCAATTTTTAAAAATCAATAATTGGGTTCATATACATTCTGTGTGGTCCTATATTTTCATGGTCCTATATTCAAATATCCATCATGGATGACCATATAATTATATTCTACTATAAAATACTATAGTACTTTACTGTTTTAGTATTTCTCATATCAATGTTGAATACTAATGAATACTATTTTAGTCTTTTCATATCAATGTTGAATACTAACGAATCTTGTTGTAATCTTTAACAAAAAAATTATTGAAACAAAAAATGGACTTTTTGCCCAAAAAATTAAAGTGTCTAATGTTTATGAGAGAAATTTCCCACAACTTGTAACATCTGTGGTTTGTTGTTGTATTCGACTGTATATATCATCAACGTACTTTGTATTAAGTACTAACCAAAATGCTTACAAATAGTTTCCAACCCAAAAATTGTATACCCCATGACTTTAAATTATGGCAAAAGGATCCTATATTTAGAAAGGTAAACTATATGTTTTAAATGTAACCCCATGAAACCCACGTCCACATTGAAAGTTATGCCAGTTGGATGCAACAATTACATGATCAAACCCAAACATTTTTGAAAAGATATTATATTTTTTTGAACTTGTCAATATTAGAAAAGATAATATTCCATAAACCCTTACTTTTCTACATTTGCAAAGGTAATATTTTTGATAAGATATTAAAATTTGTTTGCATATAAAGATATTTTTCACAATTTTATACATTTGCCTTATATCAGTGAAGCTTGAACATAATAGTACATTTCCTTTTCTAAGATATTTGTTTTCATGAACAAATATTTTAGTGTTAAAAAACACAACCCCCCCCCAAAAAAATAAATAAATCGAGCAAGATGCAACCACGCCAAAAGTAAACAAGAAAACCTTAAAGAATATGTAGTCTGATTATATACAGAGCAAGAATCCACAAATTTAGAGGACATTATAGTTTACAATAATCCTCACTACGGTCGAATACAACAACAAACCATAGATTTTACAACAACAAGTCATAGATTTTACAACAACAAACCACAAATTTTACAACAACAAACCATAGATTTTACAAAATGCTTTGAAATCTACATAGAATAGAAAAAAAAAAGCATAAATGGTTAATGGAAGGCCTTAGTGAGGATTAATCCTCACGTGGGTCGAACACAACATCTCGAAATCTACACGGTTGAGCTCCACGACCACCTTCAAACCCTTCAGAAACTACCCGCAAGGAGGGAAATCGAGGAAGTAACCACAAAACATCATATCATTTTAGAAATGAAAACCCTTAAACATGTGTTTAAATGAAAGCAACAAACACAATTACCTTTAAACTGCGAAGCATGGCGAAACAAACGCCGAAAACCTAGACCATTCTCAATGCCAAAGATGAAGGGAGACTAGTAGCCAACACTGAGGTTGAAGGCAGAGTGGTAGCCTGTCATGTCCCCTCTTTAGCTCTGTCTAGCAGAGACATGTGAGTTAGCCTATTATGGAGT
Source organism: Cryptomeria japonica (assembly GCF_030272615.1). Taxonomy (NCBI): domain Eukaryota; kingdom Viridiplantae; phylum Streptophyta; class Pinopsida; order Cupressales; family Cupressaceae; genus Cryptomeria; species Cryptomeria japonica. The sequence goes on along the minus strand of NC_081411.1, from coordinate 465,241,719 downwards.
CTTGTAGGCTAGCAATGGTGGATAGAGACTCAGTCAGGATATTCAGTGTTTGGATTTGGTGTTTCTGGTAGTAATAGACCAATTTGGAGCAGTTCCTTGATTTTAGGAGGCAGTTCCTACATTTTAGGAGGCAGTTCCTACTTTTTAGGAGGTTGTGACAGCGTCTAGGGTTGGGGTTCCATGAGACCATTCCTTGGTTTCAGTTTTAGGAGATTTGGGTGTGTTTCCTAGTTTCTAGGAGCATCCCTAGATTTTAGGGATAAGATTGCCAGTGGATCCATGATTTTTGACTTCAGTTACAGACAGGTGGCAGGTTTCGTTTAAGCTTTTGGAGTCATTTGAGCCTTCTGCAGCTATTTGGGTTATATTTTAAATATATTTAAATATTTCCTACGTTAGCGTTTAATTAATTAAATAAGGCTATGTTTATAGCCATTTTGGAGTAATAAGGGGTTTTTGGCTTCATCTGGATGCATATGCCCATGTGTTATAGCTCGTTGGAAAGGTCTTGAACTTTTCTAAATGTTTCCCATTTGTCAGGGACCCTTTTGATGAACGAAATTCTTTTATATTAAAAAAGTGGCGTTTTCTCTATACTTGGCGACTAAAAATGAGAAATAAGACTTTATAAGCCTAAGCACACTTTTCATACACTTTTAGGGTTCGAGCTAGAGGGGAGGAGTTACAAGGAGATGGTAACCTAATTATCATCCATCTTCTACACATTTTACATCTTGGATTTGAGATTTTGGCTCTGGAAGAGCTTTTCAGCATCTGGGACGTTTGGGAGGCCAACCCCAATGCCTTGCCTATTTGAGACGTAGCCCCCAATACATGCCTTGCCTATTTGAGACGTAGCCCCCAATACAATGGTTTGGATTTGCTTGCAGTTATTAGCATCTTGGAGATTGTATGACACACTTTTTGGAGGTTTTAGTGATTCTGACAGAGTTCAGCGTGGGGTTTGAGGGTTTCTATCCAGTTGGGTGTACTTGACAGCCGTACGACTGTACCTCGCAGCCACTTTCCTTCCCACGTGTAGCACTTGGAGGGCTGGAATCTTGCCGCAACTTCATTCCTGGTTATATTACTCTTTCAGCATCCAGGTTGGGTTCATTCCTGATTGTAATCTTCCTGAAATTATTGGAAATCTTCATCTAGTCAAATATTTGATTTTATATTCAGAAATCTGCCTTGAATCGAATTTGTTTTGGCTGTATATGAACTTCATTTTAGTACTTTGTTCATGTACTTGTACATAATTTATTACTGGTTGAAAAATCATCAAAACACAAAAAGAATCCAACCCTTCTCAACTTCTATCTATTTCTGAAAAAAAATATTAATAAACGGGAAAAATCAATTTAAAATAATAAAAATTACAGCAGATTAGCAAAAGAGATCCATGAGGGATCTTTCATAGCCGAGGCGAGCATGTTTTGAGATGCCGGGTGAATATGTTTCCGATTTGTAATATGTCAAAGATTTGAGAAGAAGCGGGAGAAAATTGAAGTAAAGTTGGCATCGAAAGACGTCAAAATAGGTGCATTCAATGAGTTTGCGATCGAAAAAGCCAAGCTATGTGATGGCAGTAAGGAAAAGCGACACACAGTTAATACTAGTGGGAGAAGTTGGTGAATAAGGAGGCCATGCGTTCAGATGCTATGCGGCTACCCTGTCGGCTTTGGAAGGTTTTAGAGGCAAGTTGTCACCATTGTCTATCCAACACCCAGATTTACTATTTGATTCTATTTTTTAAATAATTAAAAATTAAAATACAAGGAATTTTTTCTTTCAACTAATTATTAAATACAGTCAATGGTAAATTTTGAGTGCTGGATAGACGTTGCCCAAATTGACGGGGTGGGGCTTTCGACGTTTTGATTAGCGCACACATTGGACCAATCGATTCGGAGCACATGGTGGATGTGTCTGAATTCGGGAAAAAAACCATGTTTGTAGTTTGTCCAATCAGATGTTGAAGTGAACGCACGTGCACCTGCCAAGTTAGGGTGTGCACGTATTGGCACCTCTCCTCTACTTGGGCCCATCCAGATGCGGCGAAGGAGGAAATGCTCTTTTGTCTGTTGCTGAATCGTAGGTAAACCAACAAACGCTTTCTTCTTTTATGGCTGGAGAATTGGATGTTGAACAGAAGTTCAAGAATGGCCATTAAATCTTTTTTGGCACTGGTTTTCATTTTTTATAATTGCGCAAATGGACATGGAATGCAGGCGAAGGCCAAGCCCGATCCCAGCGACGCTCACGCCACTGCGCGCTGGTTGGTCTCCCAAAATACTTGGGGAATCATTAGGTATTGAAGCCTTAATTTCCACCAAGAATTCCTTCAAACTTCATCATGTTCCTGTAATTTAAATTTAATTTGTTCCGTCTGGATTAGTAAAACAAGAAAATATTTTGAGCTCGTGGCCCAGTTCGATAAAATTAGCCCTAGCTTTATTGTTATGATAGCTTAATTTTAGGAATTATATCAAGTTCTGGAATTAAAAAACAGCACACAGCGGTATCCAAATATATTTTTGAGTGTGAAAATCTAAAATCTCTTACTAAATTAAATTTACGAAACAGTTCTCATGTCACAGATAGGCCACACTGCACTGGCTAAAATCTGTCATTTGGAATCTCGTAGTTGCGTAACACTTTTTAAAAACAAGATTTATGTGAATTAATTGCTGTTCTGCCCTGCAGCTAATTTTTCTTTTCAGGTTTTAAAAACTTTTTTTCTCAAAAATAATAGATTTTTATTAATAATGTATAAAGAATACAAAAAAAAAATGGGAATGCAGTTTAGAAATTAAAATTCACTATGAATTTGTATAGTTGCGCCATATTTGAAGAGCACCAGCTGGAAGACCAGGTTCATGATTGGCCATGGAATCAGTAATTGCATTTCTTTCTTGGTATGTGCTGATAGTTAATAAAAGAAAAGTTTCTCCTAATGGAGATTATGTATTTGGCTCAGTGGTTCAAGTAGACATTTTTATGATTTAGAGAATCTCATCGCATCGATGACAAGTTAAGAATTACCATTCATGTTAAGCTGTTGTATTCCTTCCTCCAGAGCAAGTTGTAATCCAATTTTTAGTGTATTGGCTTCAACAACATTATTATAGACGAAACCCAAGCTAACAACGTCTTTGAGGATTATATTTCTATTAGACATTAAAGCACCACCACAATTAGCTGTTTTAGGATTCGATTTCGAAGCTCTATCAAAGAAAAGGCAAAAAGCCTTTTTCAAATATGTTTGATGGGACGGGTTTTGGCACATTGAATTTCTTTTTAACGTTACTTCCATGTTGGGAGAATCACGAAGAAGGGAGAGTATTCAGCGAAGTACCAATGTCTAGAAATGTTTTTTCTTAAAAGATTTGATGGTTTCTAACATTCCACATATTCCAAAAGATATGCTTTGAAATGAGAGGAATGGTAGTAAAGATTCAGGTGGACTTTGCTAGGGGTGCTAGAAGGCAAGAATGGAATTCAAAAGCTTGCCGGAAATAATCAGAAATATGGGTAAAATCAATTTCCACGCTTCCTTGGTATAAGCACATTCATAAAATAAATGATCTCGATTTTCTTCTGCCCTACAGCATAGAGCACATTCAATCATAGTTGAAAAACTTGGATTTGACAGCATGAAGTTTTGACTTAGATTTGTGACCTGGCGAAAAAAAAAAAATCACAATTACACAAAAAAGAACCCAATGCATTTGAAGAACACAAAAGTATGTTCCGATCATTGTTTTGTCCTAATTCAAGGATTACATATGTCATATGACCCTCAAACGAATAAATTATGCCTTCATTTCAGGACTCAGAAAGTTTTTTACAAGGACATGGCTGAGACTCGGTTGGTAATCAGCAAAGATTTGGCAGCCAAGTCATGTTGACTTGACATGGTTTTGTTTTGGACTTGTGAGTTGCATCGAGTCTAGGTGATTGCATGTAAGCTTCTAACAAATCATGCAATAAAAAAGGATCTCAGTTTTCCTCCTCCGTGCAGCATAGAGCACACTCGTTGGAACCTGCCAAATTATGTTTTTAAAGATTATGAAAGATTAGGTGCTTGTTTTGAAAAATGGGCCAAAGTAAAAGTTTCACTTTGGGGAGGGCATGTGAGTACTGAAAATGCCTCCATTTGGGAGAGGAAGCTCCCCTTGCAAAACTTGATAACCCTTATTGACAGAGCAAGAACCTGTCTCTTTGACACGTACCTAGATGTTTTTTATCTTCAGCTAAAGGGTCAAGATGGTACACCCTTCCAAAGAGAAAGTATACTTCTACCAAACTTTCAGTGGCAGAGGAAAGTGCATTTCCGAGTAGCATTTTATCTAGGGAGAACCTTGAAATTCATGAGATAGAATAATCAATAAAGTGTTTAAGTTATTTTGTTTCAATCATTCTCTTAACTGATTAGATATTCCCTTTGGCTTCTTGTAATGTCCTCGTTTTTTTGGTCCATTCCAACATTCTTGGAAACTCTTAACGTTGTTGGAGAGCACCTACTTTCTTGAGGAGAAATTCTAATAGTGGTAGGAGTTTTTGGAGCCTAGACGTGTACAACAGTACTTTTTGTGTGCAAATCTAACATTTTGGGAGCACTTCTGGAGAGGTCCATCATCCTTGGATAGCACCAACTTTCCATGGACTGAGTAAAATTTAATGACAACTTATATTTAATTATTTAGAAAGGTGTTTTAAGTGTACAGATAAAGTGTCACTAGACTCGAGGTATTGAAAAGTGGTCTTAAGGACACTTAATGTTATTTTATTAATGAAAAGATTACTTTTTTGAAAAAGCAACAAAAAGAAAAAACACTTTTTCAAAAATCTATTTTTTTATTTTTTGCTATGGACCCTTGGTCTATTGGTGAAGTTGAAAGGTTCTAAATGAGCCCACCAAGGATCAAGTCTTGCTAAGTTCAAGGCTTTGATACCATAAGGGATAAGGCCGAGATTGTGCTCGGGGTGGATTTTGGCGGAATGGATACCCCTCAGACCTTGGCTCTTAGTTGAAGGGGACCCACTTGGGGGTATCTCCAACAAAAAAGGTAGTGTAAAAAAAGTTCTCCTAAAATAGCTTTGAAAAGGTGTAAAAGGAGAGTTTTTGAAAAAGATTCTACATTCTTTTTGGAGTTCATATTTCTCAATAATGAACATTCACTTGTCTTCTGTGTTTGGCAAGAATGGAAAACCTTCAAAAATTTGAAAGCTTTGAGAAGTGGACTTATCTAGACATTGTGTGAGCACTTTAGTTTAGGTTTTGAGGTTTTTAGTGTTTGTTTTAATTATTTTCTTCCAGATTTGATATGAATATGTTTAGAGTTTGCAAAATGGTTTTATATCATTATAGATGCATAATCTCTATTGTTGTTAAAGGAGCTAACCCTAATATTTTAGGCCATACAATTTGTTCCTTTCTATGGAGTTTTTAGTGACATTGAATGTTGAGGAGGATTTGAGTGTTAGCACCTAGCCATTTTCATTTCAGGTGTACCAATATGTACCAATACCTGCCATTGCTCTTGTATTGTTTTGATTTCTCCTTTTATTTATAGGTTTTAGAAGCCTCTACTAGGCTGTATAAGTAAAAGATTGAGTCATAGTTATCTAGGGGTTGTATTTGTTGGCCCAATTTGCCGTTGTGTCAAAAGACCGTTCTGTCAACGCCGATACAAACTGTAGAGATATGGATCACACGGGAGGCGGTTAGTCCCTTGTCACGAATCTCGAGGGGGGCGTTGACCATTTTGCCCACAATCTCCCTCTCAGCGTTACCTGAGGGGATTCAAACCCGTGACCCAACTCTTTGATACCATTTGTTGGCCCAGTTTGCCGTTGCATCAAAAGACCGATCTGTCAACGCCGATACATACTGTAGAGATATGGATCACACGGGAGGCGGTTAGTCCCTTGTCACGAATCTCGAGGGGAGCGTTGACCATTTTGCCCACAATCTCCCTCTCAGCGTTACCTGAGGGGATTCAAACCCGTGACCCAACGCTTTGATACCATTTGTTGGCCCAGTTTGCCGTTGCGTCAAAAGACCGATCTGTCAACGCCCGATACAAAGTGTAGAGATATGGATCGCACGGGAGGCGGTTAGTCCCTTGTCACAAATCTCGAGGGGAGCGCTGACCATTTTGCCAATAGTATCTTTTGAGTATGATTGTGTATTCTTCATTCTAGCTTGGGAAATTCGAGCTAGCAAGCAAAGCTACAAATTTATTTCTTGTGATTTTTCATTTGGCTACAAAGTGTTTGATGAAATGCTCATTTTAAAAAAATAATGGAAAAATGTGTGTAAGTTTGGTTCAAATATGTTTGTAAATGAATATCAATCATATTGTAATAATCCAGAAGGTATTTCATCGCAAAGTTGAAAAAATTGTCAAAAAATCATTTGACTCGCAATTTCTTGCGAGTCAAACATGCCCTCGATTAAATTGCACAACAAATTGGTGGCGATTTTTTGCAAAAAATCGGCACGATTTTATCAGAAAAAGTCGTGAGTGAATCATGCAAAAATCAGTAGTAATCAACTCGACTTTGTTTTTAAACCGATAACCCTAATTTTTTAGTTGCTTATACATTGTTTTGATCGACGATTATAACTCTGTTGTTTTCGTGCAGGAGAAAAGGCACGTGGACGAGAGTAAAAAAATGACTAGTTTGCATTTTGTGACTCATCTACAGCCAACTCACGAACGTGATGGGAGTAAAAAATGATTGGTTTGCTCTGCATTTCATTATTGGGATAGTCCACGACTCCATCGTCCACACTCCACACGTGTTACTTGTTTAAATGCTGAAGGCGATTTTAATTTTTGAGAGTTCGCAAAAACCATTAATCTACATTTCTAGTTTGAGTTGCATCAATCATGATTGTTTGAATAATCAAACTTCAATGCTTCATTTAGAACACCTTTAAACAATTACCTCAATTACGCCAATTCGATTCCTTGCAAGATAAGGTTGTGAAAAGTTTAAAATTTAACCCTTTTTACTGTATATGTGTGGTTTTTTAGAATATTTTTAAGAAATTATATATTTTCAAATGTTCGATAAATTTGCCGATTTATTGCCAATTTTTTCCCAATTTTTTGCCGAGTCCCGATTTTTTAAAAAATTCTGGGCCAAAAGAGTTATTGCCGAGTAAGAGTTTTTCATCTTTGTTTCACTTTATTCTTTCTTTTACAAGTACTTTCATTGTAAAGAATCCTTGGATGGTAGTACCATCGGATCCCATTTTAATTTTGTATTTTACTCCATCTTGCATGGCGTGAATTGGAATTGAGTGAGTTAATATACCATATTGGTGTTGATGCAACTTTGTTTGCAGTCACTATTAGCCAATTTTACTAGAGTGATTCTATGATAGTTTTAGATTGTAAGTTGGTTGGCTTATAGCCAACACTTCTCAATTAACTTTCCTTTGTCCTTAATCTTCCTTTGTATGCTCTCACCTTACCCATTTTGGGAATTGGGTAAGAGTAGAATTGAGTTGATCGCAAAAAGAACTTATTGCCACTTGATCGTGCCATGATGACCTTCACCCTTTCTGCTCATTCTCTCTCCTTATGCTTTATCCCTCCCATCATGTCCCCTACCGTTAGACACCATTATCCACTTTGTTGATGACTATACCATTGACTATTTTGTTTGAACCACCATTCTTTTGATTGATTTCTTCTTCCTCACTCTTCCCACCATCAATTCCATATTTGAATGCCTTTGTGTCAAGCTCTTTGGGATGTTTCCCTTGAATCTTGCCTCCACACTTTACATTATCCTTGACCTCATTGCCTCCATGGATTTGGCCTTATGAGATGGGGGTTTGATGATGAATGCAAATCTCTCTATCAAAGGATTTGGTTTTCCCTAGCACCTGACCCTACCTCCACATCCTCCATTTGTAGGGAAGATCATTGTCTTCTTTGCACAAGAAGTGGAAGTTTATTGGTTTTCGATGATTTGTGCATTGTCAATTTTCTGGATGGAATGCCCTCCTTGCTTAATGACAATCCATACAACAAATGTGTAGATCAAGATTAATTACCCTTAGCAATTATCTTAAAGAAAGACAACAAAATAACGGAGACAATTACACTAATAGAAATTCATTCATAGAAATGCAACCGAAAACGAGTAGTAACATAGAATTGTAGGACACAGAGTCTTTATTTCGGAAAATAGATTGCAGTAGTCTCAAAGTTATTCACTAGCTATTCCAATCTTTTTTACAGTGATACAATACTCCCATATATAGGAAGAAGAAAGGAGACATCTCCTTAAATAAGTGACTTTTGTCCATTTGTGAGCAAAAGATGAGTTACGAGGGTTGCAACAACAATGTAAAAGATTTTCTTGTAGTAGATTTCTGGATAAGATCGTGTTCGTGTTTTTTTAGATCAACGTTTCGGATCACACTCTGTGATCCATCATCAAGATGCATGAGAGCATAAAAGATATTGAGGTCCACATGAAAACTTTGAGTTCTCCAAGTTGTTGAAATTGCCAATTGAGAAGATTAGGCACTTACTTCCCATACGCCATAGTGAAGTTGTAGGAGCTGGCAATGCAGAAGTAGATGATTCACAAGTTACAACTGAATTTGGGCAGCTTGAAGTAGGGAAACCCCTCGACCTCGCACCAAGTTGGTTGACTAGTAGCCACAATAGCATGGATTTGTTCAGCGACACCTAGAGAGACATGGCATATTATTGAAGTTTGTGAGAAAATGAGTTGTGTGTTGTTTGCAAGTGTAGAGACATCCCAAACCATAGGTACTAGTTACAAAATGTCACCCCTTTCTTTCCATGCTGTAGAAAATGGTTAATGGGTAGCATGAAGTTGGGGTCACCAACCAAATCCCTAATGCACTAAATGAAATGGAACTTTGAGTGAACCCATTGTCTCTAATTTTTTTTTTCTCTCGATTATTGTAGTAACTAACTGTTGTGGACCATGGCCTAACAAGTAGCTCCCAAACAACCATAATTGATATTCTTAGAACATAACATGACAACTGAAAGCCAACAACCTTCCCACTCTAAAAATTGACTGTTTATGACTTAAGCTTCTCACCTTTTTATAACAGAAAAATGTCACTAATCATTTGCATAATCTTTTCTTAAACCAAGTTTATCATAACCACACAACCTTCAAAAATATTATCGTCTTGGGTGTCTTATCAAGTCACACATACCAAAATGATGCTTGAAAATCTCTCTCTGGATATAGTTGCAAACTGCCAAAAAGGAATCAAGAGGCTTCTTGGATACACCTTATGTCACATCAATATGATTCATGATAGTTGGCAATCCATTTTTCAAAATTTTCACTAGAATGCCATTGGTGCTCAATTATTTTCTTTGTTTTATGCTGATGTGTCACATGCCTACCATCCAATAAATACCCTCACGTACCTTATAAAGTTATCTAGTGTGATGTTCCCATCCAAATCCTAATTTTCTAGAACCAAACAAGCAAAAGAAAGCTCCCTATAGATGATATGCTACATAGATAAGTTATTACAAAGATAACAAGCAGTGATGGTGTATTAATCACTCGATTGAACAAGTCTTATTGATAGTGAATGAAATGGTTTACACAATGGAAATACTGATTTGATGTTATTACAACGATTGATCAATACAAAAGATACAATTCATTTCTGAGGATAATGCAAAGTCAGCAACTAACAATGATATCAACACAAGAAGATCGATACAGATGGAATACGGTGTTGCCCAAAGAGGAATGAGATAGCACAGTCTTGCTCTTGTACCGTATAAACAGCAATCATGATTTTAGACATATTGGGTCTTATCATGGTGAATGGAAGATACTTTTGGTTGAGCACTCTAAGAGGACTCATGGAATAACCCATGGATCCGATCTTAACTTTATTCTCTTGGACCGGTCAAAGAATATGAGAAGTGATTACATACAAGAAGGCCTCAATAAACATCCGGCAAGTAAGGAAAGATGATATACAACAATTTAGATATAAAGAACATAGACGATGATTGGTGACGACAATTAAGAGTAATGTGTATCGATAATAAACCATCATCGATGTAAGAGAAGAATACCAATTCTGAGTTATTCGCATCTACTATGCAGTATGGTTGGTCGACAAGGGTGATCTGTTAAGGTAGTACAGGTGGCAAATAAAAAGAGATGAGCTCAGGCATTGAGAGACTATGGAGTACGATATGGAGTATTCAACCAATAGTCATACTCTAAAGAATACGATTAAAGATCAGCAATTATAACTAGCAGACGTTGATATGTTTGATGGCCGCAGTTGGTAAAGTCTAACCGACCTTCATAATGATTGAATGCTAACACCAATCTGGATACCAAGATGAAGGGATGTGATTAATGCACAAGTCTAATTGATAAATACAAAGGTAATGATATGATTAGTAAGTGTTATGAAGGAGGACAATCACCAAGAGGTATGAGACATGTCTCATCCACGTGACTTCTCATCCCAAGCACATAGTATAAGAGGGCATTCACAATCACACCATTAAGGGTGGAAATTAATATATCTATTCTTTATTTTCCAGTTTGGAAGAGCTCCTGTGAGCAAGGCCGAAGGCCCAATATCGGGTGCACATACCAAGCAATCATATATCAGAAACAGCCCCCAACAAAGTGCAAGATATTATTGTCAGACCTGAAACAGCATATTTCATCATTGTTGCAAGTTATTATATCCAAATCAGACACAACAGCTATATCACTTCAGGCAAATTATACAAACCAGACATTGCATGATTGAAGTGTTCATATCAGAGACAACAAATCCATATTGCTGTAAGCAATATCATATCATATCTCATCGCATATTTACATTGCCCTATTTGACATAGCAGAGATCCTTAGTAATCATTACACTTAGTGCAATTACATCAATTCACTTAAAGTATACTCTAATTGTACAAATTTGAGATAGCAAGTGGCATTGATTATTAACACATAATATATATAGATATTCATATTATCAGTTACACAAGTTTATTGCAAAATCAGATATTGTAATTCTAAGGAATTTCAGTAGCTGTCCCATAATTCTTAGTTATCCGAAAACAGGACATTACTGTGATGTGCCCATCTAAACCCATGAACCAGACGTAGATAATGAACAACAACAACAAATATTTGTTAAGTGAGAAAGACATTCATGTGATCATTAATAAATAATAATTAACATAAGTAATTTCTTCAAAGATAATGTGTTTGTTATATTTTTTAAGTGGCATATGGAATGATGTGTGTCAAAAGAATAATACCGATTTAATATGAAACAAAAGAGGAGACAATTAAGAGAAGACAACAACCACGGATATGAGAATATCAGGCTTATGAAATGATTACAAAAGAAGTTGTAAATTATTTAATTATGGTTAAAATGTGTAATTAAAGTAAACCGTTTCATTATCCAAGAGTTGCTTATGGATTGAGAAAGGTTGTTTTCCTTTTAAGGGTCGTGTCTACTCATAGTGACACAATGGTATATAAAGCGATATATTTTTTTTGATTGAGGGGTAGGATGCAGAAATCATAAATCAGAAAAAAGGGAAGTTTTTTGGGTGTCTCTTTTATATCCTATTTGGATTGCTCAGTATGAGCGATTAACCTTGAGTCAATAGATTGGTTGCACATAGAATATGTTCCAGATCAGAGAAGCCACCACTGTGTTGCGGGTATTTTAAGTAAATCAGCAACAGCATCATCTTCATTCATCGCATGTGTAATAGACAGATCAGAAATAGCAGTGATATTGTCTCATATATTACATCCTTGGCATAACATAAACATTATTAATGGTATCATATAATAACATCTTTTGCGTCATTTGAGATTTTGAGGAAAGAAGTCTCTTGCAATTGATTGATTTAGTTAATGGTCCCCTAATTCATAAAGAATAACAAAAGGGGACTTTACAATTACATCTAGACTTGACTCCAATTTTAATCTTGTCCAACCTTGCATTACATAAAATTGGATCAGCCTTGCCACCTTGAAACAGTGATTTGACAAGTGTAGGGGTGATGCTCTAGAACTCCACTTTCCATGCATCCAAAGATTTGATACTACCATGGGCATCTAGCATGGATGGCATGGCAATCCTCAAGTGCTTTGAAACTATTCAACTTTTCTTGGAGCGTTGCATCAAGCCTTTTTTGGTAGATTGAGATGTCATCTAACAATCCTACCACCTCATTAGTATTTGCAATATCACTTAGGGCATTTGGATTGTACTTGGTGTTGCCATGTATCACCTTCATCACTAATACTCTTGGTATCCACATAATTCAAAATTGGCGCCAAGGTGAAATCATGTTAATGCCTTTGGCCCATAACCTTAACCACATAATTGTAACATGCCCAAGCATCCTCAACCTTATTTAAGATGTAGGCAGTCCTCTTATTGAAAAGATTGCTCACTGAGTTTGTCAGCTCCTTTGTTACTTCAGCTTTTGCCCGTGCTTCATCCTCCGAAGCTATCTCAAGTTCTTCCTTAAAGTTACTAATCCTCAACATGAAAGTCTTTCTATCTTGTTTTGATACTCATTTTTAAGAGCAAGGTGTTTGCACATTTTTCTCTATCATGAGTGGGATATGTGCCACCTTGTTTGCATATAGCAGCTTAGTATGTTCACCCTGCAGCTTAGCAAAATGAACTTGTAATTTTTTAGCTGCTACTTCACTGGATAGGACAGTGTTGACAACTAGGGAAGCAGCTTGCGGGGCAGTAGTGTTTCCTAGCCTTTTTCCAATAACGTTTCCACTTAATTCCTCAAGTTTTGAACCACTTGAGGCTTTTTGTACTTAGGAGTAAGAGCTCAGATGGGCAATGTATCATGCTTAGAACTAAAACTAGAGCCAAAGTAAAAGTCTTTTGCTTGCTCTTCATTTTCAAACACATCACAATCTGTATTTTGCTTTTTGATAGTGTCTAGTGTAATTGTTGATGAAATATTCCACTCAGATAATAACAAGCAACCACCTCCTTTATCAACTTTCTTCCTTCTTCTAGAGTGATATTAGCAATATCACTTTCTAGTTGCTTCTTGATACTTTGGACTATTTTCTCTTGATTAGACTCTTCTTCTTGGTAACCCCTCATCCAGTTTTTCTCTATAGGTCAGCTTGTATTTTCATCTTGGTTACCAACATCTTGGATTCCTCAGATTTGACAAAATCATCATCTATAGGGAATCTCTTACAGACGAGGACTCTTACATCTTGCACTGCTTGTCCACCCTAATTGAAACTCATTAATATTTTGTCCTATGGGGGAATGGATGACACATATCTTCAAGGCAATGTTCTCCACTCTACTTTATGTTTGTATATCCAACAAGGGGTCGAGGAGTCTCTACCACTAGGTTTTCTATGGGTGCTTTCCCACCATAAATTGATGTAGAAGAATAACCTTAAGAGATAACATGTCTCAATTTCTTGCAAGGTCATCTCTTGTTCTTCATTTATCATTTCCATTGGGGCTAGCCTTGTGATTACCTTTAGGGGCATAAACGTATCTGCATTATCTGTCATTTTCTTCTTCTAGCTTCTTTCTCCTCTTTCATAATGCAAACTTTGATTAGGTCCTTGGATTTATCAAATTGGTGCTCATAATCAAACCTATTCATAGCATTTCACACAACATCAATGAAATGTTGAGCACCATACCTTCTACCCTTGGTAGAATGCATCTTATAGTCTAACAGTTTAGCATCTAAAAGTTTAAAACCTTCTTTGGCTGTAATATGAAAGTCTAAGAATTTCAATGTAGAAGGGAACAACATTCTCTTTTTATGTTTCTTTAGGTGAATCCTGTTTGAATTTGTCAAGTTGCCAAATGGCTTCAAGGAATGCCACCCTTTTTGGTATTTAAAATGACAATATATTAGGGGTTACCATTGCATAAATGCCCTGATCATTGTGATAAAATCAATCTCCCCAATTATGTTCGATTGGAGCCTCGAGATTCAAATCTTTTGGCCTTAAGGATTTAATGAATGTTGTAGAAAGTCCTTCACTATGATGTCCTAGCATTGCCATAATTCTTGTCACAAAGTGGTCTTCCAATATGCAATGCATTTTTTAGTGAAGATCCAAGAGAAATGTCTATCCTAGGACATGCAGAGGCTTTCTCTTTGGTGATATGGAATTTAATTTGAGAGAAGGGTCCCAATGGTCTTTACCCATATACAACAAAATGTGGCAAAGCAGATAATACTATCTAAATGAGGGGTATTCTATTATCATTTTTTAATGACACAATTTCTTTATGGATTTTAGCTAGGAAAGAAGCAAAATCAAAGAGTCTATTCACATGCTTATGTTGGATATTAGCGACTAACATCATTAATGTTACAGGCATTTGGACCTTGTAGTCCATCCCAGGGACTTGACAGGAGGGAGAATATGTCATTTTGAAGTAATCATTAGTTGCACTAGAAGGTTTCATTTCTCCAATTGGGATATATACTATTCTTCTTGTCTTGTCTTTTAATTTGTGGTACATGAGCCATTTCACTTTATAGGCATTATTATCTCTTTGGTACTCCTTGCAAAGTTCATTGAGGTCTATCCACTTATTGGCCATGGGATTTAAAATGAATATAGTTCTGATCAACTCTTTGTTCAATCTAAATGCTTCCTTTCCTTCTCCATTCTTCAATTGCCTAGCATTGGGGACAATAATGGTACACAAGAGGTTAAGGCTAACAAAGAAATCTAATGCTACTAATTTTCCTAGGTTAAACATTCACATATTGTAGAGAGATATTGGCTTCTTTGCATGTTTGTAACAATATGAGAATAAATCCCAGTTGGTAGAAGGGATGATTTCATCTCTAACATGTTCACTCCTCTCCTGCAATTTATACAACAAGATGCTAGTACCTTCGGCATGTTTTAACCTTTTGGACAAACAATTGGCTCATTAAATCTTGGTCTATATACTTTTTAGACCAGGTTGATTGGGAAGACATTTTCCTCATTTTAAAGGTACAAGGTTTCCTTGGGTTTCTCTCGTATAAAGGCTTGATAATAATAGTGTGATGTCCCCATCTTTAACCTCATAATAAGAAACAATAAACAATTATTTGATCATGGGTGGCAGCCTTGAAAACATTCTCAAGCAGCTAGTAGTTAGGAAATAACCATATTTGTACATAGTCCAAGCATGTAATGGTATACTTATAACCATATTTTTTTATCGAGCCTTCAAGTGAAACATAGAGAATAAGATAAGAGTAGTGAAGACACGGGGTTCCCATAATCGAGGAATAAAGACTTAAGAGCATACAATCTTACATGAGGTATGTTTGGTGATCATATTGAAGATTTCTTACATTGATCTATAACATCAATCATACAGAGAAAAGATGATGGAGATGATGAGTAACATATCCCCTCATCATCATCAAGACAACATGAAGGCATGCTGAATTGCATCAGTACCATCCTGATCATAAATGGAGACATCTTACCAACATCACCAATATAACATCCGTTCCCATTAATCGCTTTCAAAGGAGACAGAGAATATCGATTGCTTCATGATTAGGAAAAGAGTAATATATGTTATCAAGAAGCATATCGCTGGATGAGGAGAAGTCTACAATCCATGGAGTTCAAGTATATGATTATACCAATTAAAGCATCAACTAAACCCATCAGCACTAGGTATCAATTGAAGGGAGATTAAGTGAGATAAACATACCCAATATCCATTCTTCATTATTGCTGTAATAAAGGAACAAAACACATATCAATTACCATTATCAATGCCACCAAGAATAATAAATATTGGACGGAGTTTGAGTAAACAAATACTGATCAAGGCAATTGTTGTCACAAAAGTTTGCACCCTTGTTGAGCTATCAACTCAGGAACCTTGTGAAACATGGAAGCAACCCCAAAGTGTGGGACCTTGTGCAAGGGGGTTGAATCTCCGGAGAAGGCCAACTTCCTTCTCAATCCAAGTGTAGGTGTTGAACCAACTCAACACTCCAAATTCTACTTCAAACCTATCCTAACAACTTGTAGAGGAAAAGGGAAGAGAGAAATGCTAAAATAAAAGGAGGTGATGCACCAAGATAAGAGACGTTTCTCTCCCCACCCAGAAATGACACAAAGAATCAATCGAAATACTCAGGAGATGCAAAAACTTCAGTTGCATGAATGACCCCAAACGCATGTATGGAGGTTAGAATTTCCTGAATATTAAAAGGGGAGAAGGCTTCCCACAAGTTACACCCAGAAATAAGTTAAACACAACATATACGTAAGAGAAAGCCACAAAACATGCACTTACAATGAAGGTAAGAAAACATACACAACATGCATAAGTTGAAGGAAGTCAAGAATGATAATTTCAATTCATTCCAACGCCAATGGCCAAACTTACAGTTGCAGAAATGCAAGAAATATACAAGTCTTTAAGAGAAGCGAAAGAGCAAAGAATAGCTCCAAGCCAACATGGAGAGAACCCTTTACAATGAGGCTTAACAACCTTTATATAGCAAGCTGGTTGCAGAGGAGACTCCTTGACCACTGGTGTGCACAGAGGAATGTTAGTCAGGGAAGGCAGGGAAGTACACAAACCTTACATGGTGTGCATGCAAGCAACCTGACCATACCTTGACAAGGCAAATCCAAGAATAAAATTACTTCTAGAAGGTGGATTGCCTGAAATTCCAAAGTCAGAGCATGCAAGCCTGACATGAAGGCCATCAAGTAACCATAAAATAAGCATGGCCCTGTACTCGACTTGATGGCCATCCTGCAAAAACATTAAATGCGCCCTTGTAGCTCTATAAATGAAAGTGTACAAGTCGCAAGAGTTGGTAGTGCATTAGGAGCCCTCAGAGTTGGTGGTGCATTAGGAGCTATTAAGGGATCTTGATGACATTTGTCTTAGGCAGTTTTAGTTACAGGCGATTTTGAGGTGTTTTGATGTGTTTTTGGGATACTTTCTATTTATAGTACGTCAGTTGGGCCAGGTCAGGATCATCAGTGGTTAGTGAATAATATCTTGTTAATGGTTATTGATGATATTGTGTTGAGATTTTAATAATAATTTGCGATTATTAATTAATTTATCAATAAAGTTAAGTTATAAAGTTAAATTTAAATATTTAACTTTATTGATGTGGGAACTTAAGTTAAAAGGGAAAGTAATTTAAATATTAAAAGTTCCCTTTATTAAAGTATGCAGAGACATGAATGTTAAGGGGAAAAAGTATATCTTTTATCGCACATTGGTTGGAAAGTGTTTGAGCTCTCGTCTGAAAGTTATAAAACATTCTTAAGAGCTCATTTATGCATATGCTTGGTTTATTATTTTCTCTTGGAGATTTTGGGAGCTTTGGCTTTTAGTAGGTTTGACGACAAAAACCCTTGAGCTTGGAGGTAGTGGATAGAAACCCATTGCCAGTTGGAGATATCATTTAGGTATCTCACTTGTGTTTCATGTTTCTAGAAATGAAGGTGCTGCTATTGCAAGGTAACTTTTATGTTTCTACCATTAGTTTTGCTAGGGTTTGAATATTGTGAAGGAGTTTGCATGCCAGACTCGTTGAGCTACATGTTGGACATTGCTGGGTGCTACAGTGACGCAAACAATGACGTGAGTAGTGTGTGAACAATGTTGCTAACACATCAGTTTGCTGTCCACAAGATTTTGATGATCTACTTGGCACTTCATTGACACATTTTCCATCTAAGGTTTCAACATCCTCTTTGTAGGCTTGGACACATATCTTTGGAGGAGTTTGGGATTATTTTTAGCTGTCATAATCTTCAAACAAAGGGTAGAAAATATCAGACCTACATAAGGAGTTTCAGACATTATCTTCAGCCATTCATGTCATCAAATTGTGCCTAAAGGACACATTGAACTTTAGACCATATCTCTATTGCCATCCATTGGAGCTGAAACCCGTGACTAAAGGAAAGTATAGGGACGTAGGAAAGGTTAACACACAGCAGTTCAAAGTATTAGTGATTGGTTTTTTTACCAGCTGGGCTGAGCATTGTTAGCTGCAACCCTTCATATGGAGTCTACTTCTGGTATGTGAACTTGTGCATGAGTTGGACACACCGTTGTAGAAGAAACTTGAAATTTCCAGATTGTAGTAGGACTGAAATTTGAGGAGATATTTCTGTTTCCAGTTTGAATCAGATTTGAAATAAGAATAAGCTTATGATTGTTATCTTTATTATCTTGTCATTGTTATCTATTAGTCAGTGTATTCAACTCTTTTTCAAAGCCAACATTGCACAAACTAAAATCTCTGAAACAAAGGAAAACTCAGAAATCAGTCCTAAGAAGAATACATGCCAAGTGTTTGACAAAATGTCAAACCACACAAACTAAAAAAATAAGTGCAGAAAGGATAGTGTTGTGACCTTTTTCACACATCGCCCCATTGCAAATGGGGACCCTCCTTGCTTTTGCTTTCGAGGGTTTTTGTTAGAGCCTTGTGACCTTCCTGGCACCAATTTTGTCAGTTTTGAATGGTCTAAGTTTTGGAAGTCATGAGTCAGTTTGTGCAAGCCATGGTCAGAACAACGTCTAGACGTTGTGAATGTGTTTAGAAAGTCCGACAGACGAAGATTGCAATTGATTTGGGTCAATTTGAACAACTTTCTATTTTTGGAAAGTTTTGCTTTTTGCTTTTTCCTATTTTTTAGGAAGTTTTGTTTTTGGCATTTTGAGCACGATCACTGAAGTGGCTATTTTTAGAAAGTTTTTCCTATTTTTAGGGATGCTTTCTTTTTCTATTTCTGGAAAAGGGATCTATGGTTTGCATTGTCGACTCTGAATTACACTGGAAATGATCAACACATTCCTCCGAAATTCAAGTTTTGTTCGAAAAAGCCAAATTCCTAAATTTTAGGGATCATGAGGAATTCAAGGGATGATTGAAGTATGGTTTCCAAATTTCAAGGCAATCCGAGGAGTATTGTTCAATACGAAGATTCAAAGTTTTGATCTCATGGTGCGTGGATTTCTTGAAGTCCGCCCTCCTTGGTTCTTGAAATTCATGAAGTCTGCCTTGGAGGTGATAGCAATGGGTCATGAAGTCGAGAAAGTCTGCCCTTGTCTAAGAGAAAGGTGCCTAAGATGATCCAACTCCGCCCTCACCATGTGGCATGAAGTAAGTGAAGTCCGCCCTCCTTCAAATCAAGGTGCATGACTTCAATGAAGTATGCCCTAGAGAGATAACAAGTGGTACACATTCTTCACCAAGTTCGCCCTGAATCATGTGTCAAGGTTCCTAACAGCTAGCAAGTCCGCCCTACCTTGCAACCAGCAGTTCCTAATGATCAAAATGTCCGCCCAAGGGTATGAAGATGGTGCCTAAGTCGAACAAAGTCCGCCCTATGGCATGATAAAGGTTCCTAACTCAAGGCAAGTCCGCCTAGCAAACAAGCAATGTGGCATGAAGTTGATGAAGTCTGCCTTGACTTGGTGCAAAGAAGTCATGAAGTTCGCCCCAAGGTGAAAGGAGATGGTGAGTGGTGCAAGGAGATGATAAAGTCCGCCCTCCTACAAAGACTAAATGCATAAGATGAATGAACCTCGCCAAGGAGAAGGTGCATGAGTTTGATCAAGTCCACCCAAGGGATAAGGAGACAATAAGCAAAGAGGTGCAAAGGTTTGATAAAGTCTGCCATAAGATGGAAGACATTCCATGAAGTCCTCCTAAAAGTTGAAGAAGTAACAAGTAAGAGGTGCACAACTTTTGTCAAGCCCGCCCAAATGTGGAATACAATCTATGAAGTCCGCCCTGCCTTAGACAATTTGATCAGCAAGCAAGGAAAATATTTTACCAACTCCACCATGGTGAAGGAAAGAAAATCTGCCTAAGTTCAAACTAAGGGAAAGAAGAAAGTTTTAGAAAGTTTCAAAATTTGGAAGAAGAAAGAAAGATGGAGTTTGATACATGAAATCAAATTGAAAATAGAAACTTTCTCAAGGAACTAAACTCATACTAGAAACAAAATCAGAACTTTCCCAAGTGACCGAGTTCAACGGAAATGAAAATAGAAACTTTCTTAAGAGACTAAATTCAACAAAGAAACAAGACATGTCCAGGTTCGATGAATGGAAGAAAAATAGAAACAAAACCAGTTCAAGATTGGAATGACCAGCTGTGTTTCTAATTGCAAAAATTCGAACTACTTGAAGGTTTATACAAATGGTCATTCATTCATTCATGATGAAAGTTCGAACTTGAGGAGAATTTTAAGAGTTTTTCTTGGTAGCTCTCAAGAGTTTTCAACAAGTTTTGAGAGTTTTCAAAAGATTTCAGGAGACTTCAGGAACAATTCGAAAATTATCAAGAAGTTGAGGCATGATTGTGGGGTTTTCAATCCACTTTTCAAGATTTTTGGGAAATTTTGGTTTGATTTTCACATATTTTCAGAATTTGAATCTGATTTCAACCTTTAATTCACAGATTTTGGGGACTGAGTTTTCCATTTCAGGTTTCTCGAGGACCAATTTCAATTCCAAATTCTCAAATTAGATCAAGTTCCTTGAGTATTTCCAAAATCTAAGTTCTTATAACCTGTCAAAAACTCTAAATTCTGAGGAATTGGAAAATCAGAACACACTCTGCCATCAAACCTTCAAAGTTTATGCCCAAAGTTAGAATCTTAACTTAATTTTCTTTTGGTTTTGCAGATCATAGATGATGGCTGAGGCGGGATCATCACAAAAAACACAAATGGAGTTTCAAGCCAAATTCAGAATTGAAGACAGGTCCACAAGCAAGGTTCGTTTGAGCATAAAGATGGCCAAAATTTGCTTAAGTATGGGAAAAACTATTTCACAGAAAGAAATTCCAAATTCCTCCATTATGGTGAAGGCAAAGAGGAATTCTTCTCCAAATTCAAGGCACTTGAAAGAATCTCAAAGCATCAAGAAAGAAAAGTTCTCAGACTTGGTGAAAATATAGGAAAGAATTTTAGACTTCTTGGGGAATTTCATCTACAATCCCAGACCTATGGAACCAATTAAGACAACTTCTTGAAGGATTTCATCTCTTGAAGAATTAAAGACAAGCTCCCAATCAGAATCAGATGGTGACAAGAAGAATCAAATTTCCATACTTAGACAATTTCTTCACACAAATTGGAGAATTCAGGGAAGACATTCAACACGTTGAGGTGGCGCCTCGTCATCTTCCAACCAATCAGATTGTTCCAAGTTAGCATGTCCAGGTTCAATGAACCCGACTTATCCACATAAGCTTTTAGAAGGCACACTTCACAATGCAACAACCTTCTATTTTATTGTTGGTTCATATTTAGCAATAAGGACAAGTGTCCCCAAATGTAATTTTCTCATTGGTCGAGGGGTAGTTAGTTGTAACAAACCCTAATTAGGGTTTTGATCTTTCAATCTGGGCCCTTGATCACTGTTCGATCTCGGCCGTTCAAAATATTCTATGTGCCTATATTTACAAACTAGGGGTGGTCATTACAGTGGTATCAGAGCTAAAGTTTCTGCCAGCCTTTGGGTGATTTGGGAAGTTGGATTTCAATTAGGAGCATGGCAACAAAAGATAGGAAATAATTGGCAAGATCACTTTATGAAGTAGGTAGCAAGCTCAGTAATCAATTCCAATCAAGGGATGATGTCAGGAACACACTTAAAAAGGTAGAAGAATGTTTGATCCTTGTCGGGCAGTCACCTTGTGAAGTGATAAGGATAGCTCTAACTCCTATAGTGACCTCCTTGAATTAGCACAAGTGGTTGAGACATCTAGATGAAGAGATTTAAGTTGGTGGTTACTTCTTGCTTATCTGAGATCATGAGGATTATAACACCTCTAGTACCTTATGATGATGATATAATGAAAGAGGTAATGCAATTGGTGGTGGATAGCTTCCAAGATCTTGGTGATATTAAAAACCCCCATTTTTCTCAACGAGTCTGTAATATCCTGGATATTTTTTTTTGTTTTAATGCAATAAGGATTACAAACAAACACCACAACCCGTTAAGGTTAGAAAATATAATCTCAATATTGCTTAAAGTAACCCTTCCACTTTCTGATCACCAAGAGCCCAATCTGGGAGGGTGAGAGCATATGGTGTTCCGGGGATCGTTAGCATCATAAACCAACTGAAAGCTGAATACAATAATGGGCGGCAAGCCAACCCCTTCCGCTTATCCAGCAGGTAAACAAGAAACTTGGCGGTAAACCAGCCAAGTGAACAACTCACCAAGACATAAGTCACTCAACTGCAATGTTTCAACGGGAGGACTGAATCACATCAAAGCTCAACTCGACCGCTTATTCAGCGGGAGGACCATTACAAACATGAAATCACTCAACCACTTACTCAATGGGAGGACAGAACTTCATAACTGAATTACATAGTAAATAGGCGGCTAAGCCAGCCTCTTCCACTTATGCAGTGGGCAAGCAATACCAGAAATGGTTAGTACTACTACTACTTAACCTTACAATTCAGAAAGAGAAGATTATAAATAATATCCAATGCAGATTACAGCAAGAAACAAATAACAATTTAACTCAAATCATGCTACTGCTGCTGTACCAAAAATCTGAAGTCAAACAAGCATAACTAGTCTCAACCGGCAACACCAAAATGATCATACCTCGCTCAAATGAAGTCAAAAACACACCAAATCAAATGCAAATGAAATATATAACCTGGACGATGAAACATGAACACAAAACCTACAGTCCTGTCGCCTCAAAACAACAGCATGCATCCCAATGCACCCCTGGAATGGTACAACCCAGCTGAAAGGTATGATTTGCAACTAAAAATCCAATTCTCGAAAACAACGGCTAAAACATTGTAGACTATATCGCTTGCATGCCACGTTTTGATAGAGCCAATACCCAGAATGAAGAAATCACTTGGTAAAGAGGTACGAGCGAAATAAGGTTTCAGCAACTCCGCGACTAGCAGCAAGGAAACACTCCAAAATCCAAACCAAACACTCTCAACAAAACACTTTCTGATAGCAAAGGAAATACCAGAAACACAGCTAGGTACTATCTCCCAAGTACGAAATTGAGACTTAGCTAGGAAGCCACACTTCGAAGCTCAGATTTTCAATCGCCAAACCGGCAACATAACAATGCAATTTCATAAGATACCGAATGAGAGGCCAAGCACCTGTATTTATAGATTTTTCCCTCTGAAATTCAAATGCAAATGGAGCCCAAAACCATTGAAATTCAATTTCAGTTCAAGTCATAGCCTCCCTTAGACATGGCGTTAATTTTCCCAAACTCCCTAGGCAAAGTTCAAACTTTTTCCTAGGTGACAACTTTGCGATGTAAAATAATAAAAACATGAAATATTTCATCTTTCTCAATGCCACCTTTTTTAATGCCATTGACTTAGGAAAATAACAATATTGCTAGCAGATAGATATTTTTCCTAAGTTGCCCCATAACACATTTAATTAGTAATAAAAATAATTAAATATTAAACCTTAGGATAAGGAATTAATATTTAATTAAATAACTTATAACTCCAATACTGATTAATACCAAAATCAAGGATGAAGCTGTGCGATGAAGACCACTGAACTTTGCTGATTCAGGACCCTGTCCGAGACTGCTAAAAATAGAAATGCTCAACACAGCCACTTACTAAAAATAGTAAGTCAAGAAATACTGCTCCGAAAAACATAATCTTCGCACCCAGAGAAAGAGCTTGGAAAGCTTAGTAGAACTGCATCAACCAAACAACGAAACTAACTTACTAAAAATAGTAAGTTCTGACTTCACCAAAGAATCAAATGCATGTTATACCACCTTGGAGTTCATGGAAAACCTAGAAGGAAACCATAAGCAGAACGGAAGAATTCCCTCCTGACAAACCCTAAAAAGCTTGTGCAGAACTCCACAAAAGTTGGAAACCCTAATTCTCCTTTCCAAATAGCCTACCGGTCTCCTGAATAGGTCAATGGACCATTGAATGCACATCACTGAGAAGGGGACATTACAGAGTCGCCATACTAAAAACATTTGCAGGAATCGGATTGAGTAATCTCATGATAGATTTGGAGTTGCATGATTTAATGTACAACATGTTTCACCATTTCCTTGCTATAATCAGGGAAGATTATGATAATGATGTTATTGCAGCAATACAAACCATTATGGTTTTGTCCATTAATGAGAGCTACAATGTACCTCAGTCTTTGTTCTCTATCCTATCAGCTAACTGGAAGAAGGGAATTCTTGGACTCCTATCAATAAAAGGGAGATTGGTTGGAAGGTTGATATTATGTTGTGAAGAGAAATTGAAACCTTTCTTGGATAAAGAGAAAGCAAAAGTTAATGTAAAGGACTTCTCCAATGGCAAAAATCAGAAAGTTAGCAAGAATGATCAAAGAAGACAAAACCTTTGCTTCTCCTGCGAAGGACTCTGGGAGCCCAATCACCATTGCTCAAGTGAAATGGTGAAAGTATTGGAAGAAGGACAAGAAGACATAGAGGGAGAGACTAGGAAGAAGGATCAGACAGAATGTTCTGTTGACAATCTGGACAACTCTGTTGAGCATGTTAGGAATTCCAATATTCGTGTGCCATCATTTCAGGAGGGAATATAGGTGAAATGAATGGCACGTGATTGTGGTGATATTGCAAAAAAAGTTCAATTGAAGGAGGAGCACAATTGCCTCACAAGTCAAATATCTTCAATACTTGAGGAGTCCAATAAAAGTTTGTTGCAAAATGTAACTTATTCTTCATGTGCGTCTACAATGGAAGATGATTACAATAATGTTCAATCTGAAGATGTAAATAGTACCTTAACTCATGAGGACTTGGTATAAAGTTACAAGGAGCTGCTGATGCTGAATTGGGGCACAAGACAAGAGCTTCAAATGCTGCTGATAGTACCTTAACAGCCTGAGTACTCCTTCTATGTATGTTGAAAACAAGAGCTTCAAATTTGCTCTTGATTCTTTCTTTCACTTCAATGATACGGGAGGATTTTGGTTTGACTTTCAGAATAAGCTTATTCCTTTGGATTCTAATGCTATTGTTGCCACAACTCAAAAACCATGTGTAGAAGATGACATAGAAGGAATTAATTCTTTGAAACATAAATCATATTTTCCTTTGATTGAAGCTGATCTTGAGTAGAGACCTAGAAACTTCGATGATTCGGGATCTCAACTTACTATTGAAGATGAAAGGGAAGAGGCATCTGAGAATTATAGCAGCCATGGAACCACAATTGAAAGGAATTTTGACAGCTGTTCATCATCTTCCTTTGATCATAATTGGAGAAGGGAATTTTTACTAACTGCAGAAAATGAAATACAAGTCTTGACTAGAATGGATGATGCACATGGGTATGTGGGGAGTTTAATTCATAGTGTGCCAAGAGGTCAAGAGGAGTGTAATGTTTCCCTTGCTGATCTACAAAACATGAAGAACACTATAGAGGAAATCAAGATAGCATTCTTGCATGTGATCCTTGACAGAGATATGGCTTCTAAGGTTGCTGACGAGGCCATAGATTTATACAAAGGAACAAAGTCTAGAATGAAAGCAGCAGAGATTCAAATTGCTACCAAAAAACTTTTTCAGGGAGCAGAAGAATAGAGAAAGAGCCGAGGAGATCGAATAGGTATTGGAGGAGATTGATTCCATTCAAGAGGAGCATGATTCGGTCCATTGTCCTAACAAAATAGGGAAAAAGAGTCTAGATCAGCAAAAGGATAATCTTCAGCTGGTTGACAATCCTTTGTTCGAGGTAGATGCTGATAAGTCTCATGATAATCCACTTTTTGAGTTAGATGAAGGTTCTGGCATCACCCATACTCAGATGATTTTGTATGTTGATAAGGATTGGGAAGAACATCAAGAGTATGAACTCTTGAGATTGGAGGAGGAAGTCTTACAAGAAGGTTTAAATTGCAAACATGGAAGTGTTGTTATAACAGCTTATGTAGGCAATTTTCAGAGGGGTACACTTGATAGAACATCCACTTTTGACGAGCAACCAAAACTAGGGGGTGAATGGCATGAGTACTATGAAGTTACCATGAAAGGATTTGAAGAAAATGTCAATTCCATGATGATGAACAACAGTTCATATGCTTTGGTTTGTCATAAGATGTCACATATGAACTTTTAGGTTGACATGATTTTGGTAAATCACGTTGCTAATGCTTGAGATTTCAGTTTTAGGCATGAGGATGTCTTCATTGTTTCAAATTTCTCACAAGGTATGAACTTCCCTTGTTATTTGAAGATTTGCATTAAGAAGGAGCATGAGGTATACAAAGTTCTTGTTTGTATGGATATACCAAGAAGTTTGAATGAACATGGGAGTCATAGCATTGAAGAGTTGATAGTTAAATGGTTAGCAAATGATCACACTCTCTCTCTAACCAGCATTATATTTGTTGAATGAGCCATATTCTAGCAGCCTACAACCAATTGGGAATGAATTTTGAGATTCGGGTCCTTGGCCACCATCTCTTTTCAATGTATAAAAGTTCCCCTATGATGTTGTAATATCCCCAATAATTTTTTTTTGATTTGGCAATAAGATTTACAAAGCAAACACAGTAACCCGTTAAGGTTAGAGAAATAATCCAAAAATAACCGGAAGGAACCCTTCCACCTTTTGTTCACCGAGAGCCCAATCTGGGAGGGTGTGAGCATACGGTGTTCCGAGGATCGTTAGCAGCATAAACCAACTGAAAAGCTGAATACAATAATGGGCGGCAAGCCAGCCCCTTCCGCTTATCCAGCGGGTAAACTAGAAACTTGGCGGTAAACCAGCTAAGAGAACAACTCACCAAGACACAAATCACTCAACCGCAATGTTTCAGCGGGAGGATTGAATCACACAAAAGCTCAACTCCACCGCTTATTCAGCGGGAGGACCATTACAATCATAAAATCACTCAACCACTTACTCAGTGGGAGGACTGAACTTCATAATTGAATTACAGAACAAGAAGGCGGCTAAGCCAGCCTCTTCCACTTATGCAGTGGGCAAGCAACCTCTAGAAATGGTTAGTAGTACTACTACTTAACCTTGCAATTTAGAAAGAGAAGATTAGAGATGATATCCAGTGCAGATTACAGCAAGAAACAACTAACAAATTAACTCAAATCATGCTACTGCTGCTGTACCAAAAATCTGAAGTCAAACAAGCATAACTAGTCTCAATCGACAACACCAAAATGATCATAACTCACTCAAATGAAGTCGGAAACACACCAAATCAAATGCGAATGAAATATATAACCTGGACGATGAAACATGAACACAAAACCTGCAATCCAATCGCCTCAAAACAGAAGCACGCATCCCAATGCACATCTGGAATGGTACGACCCAGCTGAAAGGTACAATTTGCAACTAAAAATTCAATTCTCCAAATCAGTGGCTTTAAAATTGCAGACTATATCGCCTCCATGCCACGGTTTGATAGAGCCAATACCCAGAATGAAGGACTTGGTCAAGAGGTATGAGCAAGATAAAGTTTCAGCAACTTCGCGACCAACAGCAAGAAAACACTCCAAAATCCACACAAAACACTCCACACTCAGCAAAACACTCTCTAACAACACTGGAAATACAAGAAACACAACTAGGTACTATCTCCCAAGTAGGAAACTGAGACTTAGCTAGGAAGCCACACTTCGAAGCTCAGATTTCAATCGCCAAACCGACAGCATTACAATGCAATTTCATAAGATATCCAAATGGGAGGCCAAGCACTTGTATTTATAGTTTTTTTCTTCTGAAATTCAAATGTAAATGCTCCCAAATTCACCTCACCATTTTGCATTTCATTTCACTCTCACATGGCATCCAAATGACATTTCATTTCATTTCCCAAGGTGGGCGCCCAAGTTGCATTTTAACCAATAATTCAACAAGTTCAAACTTGCTTAAGTCTTCAATAATAACTTTATGCATTCTTCAAATTTCAACGCCTAACTTAGGAAAATAATTTATTTCTTCATTTTATATATTTCTAATGAACTCATTAATATATGCTATTATTATTATTGGTGTATTCTTTCACCTTTTGCATAAATTTATTTAATTATTATTAATAACTTCATACATTTATTGCGGGTAATATCCTAGTAGGGTTTACGAATGCAAAAATAAAGAGTAGATTTTTATGATACTAAGGTAAGATTTACATCATGTGATACAGTAGAGGGTTATCACAGTCCCTTCGTCTCAACTTTGCTTAGCATTTTTAGATCTTCTTCTTTTTCCCAAGTAGCATCCTCATTTGGGAGATTCCTCCATTTTATCAAGTATTCAGTAATGGTTCGGTTCCTAAGCTCCCTTTTCCGCGTATCCATAATGATCTCAGGGTACAAGGTGAGTTTCCCTTCATCATCTAGGGGAGGTAGTTCACTGCATGGAGCCAAGTGTTGTCCGAGAACCTTCTTAAGTCGGAAGACATGGAAGAGCAGAGAAACGGGACTCGCCTAGACTCGCCTAGACTCGGCGAGTCCGAGTACGAGTCATGCTCAGCGAGTCCTATGGGCTCGGACTCGGACTCGTCTGAGTCTGGCGAGTAAAATCGCCAGGACTCGCCGAGTTGGCGAGTTTGGCGCAAACTCGCCAAACTCGGCGAGTCCTGAGCCCCAAACTCGGCTACTGCCTAGCTTAAGTAAAATGACAAAAAAAAAACATTTTAAAAAGTTTTTTTAAAATGAATGGTCTCGTCTTTGTTCACTACAACCTCCGCCTGAGAATGAGAAAAATTAGGGTTACAACATGTCAGCCAATAGAAAAATAACACCTGACGCCTTTATTAAATAATAAGTTTTTTTGGCCTCGCGGGGCACTGCCCCTCGACCCCCGCCCTGTATCCCCTTGACCCCACCTTGGGGGCGCTACCCCCAAACCCCCGTCGAAAATTATGGGGGGAAACTGCGTCGATAGAAGTAGGGAAAATTTAACCTCCAAGTCTGACACTGATTGGATCGACCAGGTAGATATAGAGGCTGAGACTGTAGCCATGGCAGAGGAGGAGCGGAGAGCACGAGCACAGACAGGAGATTCAGAGGCAGATAGTGACACGGATGTTCCTGATGTTGGTGAGCATGGCATGGTGTCACGGGGAGCGGCCATGGCTATCCAATCATCCAGGACCTACCTTAGACACCTTCGCAGTGGGTCGAGGCCGGAGGGTGCTGCCGTGCAGGCTTCTCTGAGCCATAGGCTTGTAGTTGTATTTACCTTTGGTATTTGTATGAAACATTTGATGATGATCATATGATGACATGTATTTTTTATTCCAGGAGTTTTGTAATATTGTATACATTTGACAATATTTATATATCTATGTTTGTTAATTTCTTCAACTACAATTTGCGTTTATGCTTATGTGATTGATGTATACTTGTGTATGTAATCAAATGAGCCGAGTTTGATGATGTTATTGTGTCTTTAAGGTGTATTCAATAAAGGGTATCTAAAACAAGTTTTAAATCTTTAAAAATCTCTACATTTCTTGAGTTTTTCACTTTCCCGAGTCCAGCCGAGTCTGGAGCCGAGTCTGACGCCGAGTCCGAGTCGGCCTTGCCGAGTCTGAGCCGAGTCCGAGTCCTGTTTCTTTGCATGGAACACATTATGTATTATACTGTCTTTGGGGAGTTCTACTTCATAAGCTACTTCCCCAATCCTTCGAATTACCTTGTAGGGTCCATAGAACCGGGGTTTCAATTTTTCAGCCCCATTCTTCTTGATGGAAGATTGTTTATATGGTTGTAACCTTAAAAACACCAGATCTCCGGCCTCCAACGTCCTTTTCGTACGCTTCCTATCTGCATAGATCTTCCGTTGATTTTGGGCTTGTTGTAAATTCTCTTATAAGGTCTTCATGATGTCCCTACTCTGTTGAACAAAATCTTGTGCCCTTGGTACTTTGCTTTCTTGGGTTATTAATTCCCCAAAAGTTGTGGCGTCATAGCCATACAAGGCTTGGAAGGGACTCATCCCTATTGACATGTGGTGTGTCGTGTTGTAACAATGTTCTCCTAGGTGTAGCCACTTAACCCAAGCAGTCTGTTGCCCTGTAACATAATTCCTTAGGTAGCCCTCTATCCATTTGTTCACTATTTCAGTTTGCCCATCAGTTTGAGGATGGTAACTAGTACTATGGGTCAAGATTGTTTCTGCCATTCTGAAGAGTTCTTGCCTGAATTGGCTAATAAACTTGCTATCTCTGTCACTGACAATATTCTGAGGGAGTCCGTGGAGTCTGAAAATTTCCCTGAAGAATAGATCGGCTATTTGGTAGGCTTTGTATTCCATGGAGACTGCATGGAAATGGGCATACTTCATGAGTTTGTCTACCACCACAAAAATGCTATCCTTTCCTTGTGCCCTTGGCAACCCTGTTATGAAATCCATAGAAATGCTCTCCCACTTTTGATTGGGAATAGGTAATGGTTGAAGCAACCCGGCTGGGTGGATGAGTTCGGTTTTATTGCGTTGACAAGCTAGGCACTCTTGTACATATTTTGGACATCTCTTTTTTGGTCTTTCCATGCATACTTCTCCCTAATGTGTTTATAAGTTTTATAGTATCCTCGATGTCCTGCCAGGGGGTTATCATGGAATTCTTTTAGGATTTTGCTTTTGAATTTGGTCTGAGGGGTCAAGTATACCCTTCCCTTGTATAAGATGAGATCTCCCCTAACTTTAAAATCTTCATTGGGAGGGTTTCCCTTCAAAATTTCCCTTGCTTGTGGATCTTGGTCATATTCATTAAGGATTTCTTCCTTCCAGTCCTTTGAGATGCTGGTAAGGATATTGAGGTGGGCTCTTCGAGATAATGCATCTGCTGCCCCGTTATTCACTCCTTTTACATATTCTATATCAAAGTCATAGGCTTGTATTTTGCTCACCCATTTTTGTTGCCTATCATTAAGATCCTTTTGGCTCAAGAAGAAGCGTAGGTTGTTATGATCGGTTTTCACACTAAACTTCCCACAGACAAGGTATTGGCGAAATTTGGCCAAGGCGTGCATTATGGCTAGCATTTCTTTGTCATAAATAGAGTAGTGTCTTTCTGCTTCGGTAAGTTTACGGCTCTCAAAGGCTAAGGGGTGTTTCTTTTGCATGAGGACTGGCCCAATTCCCTCCTCGGACGCATCACATTGTAGTTCAAAAGGTAGAGAAGTCGAGAATGGCCAATACTGGACATGAGCTCATGGTTATTTTAAGTTGTTCAAAAGCCTGTTGGGCTCTGTCATTCCATGTGAAAGCCCCTTTCTTAGTTAGATCAGTAAGGGGTGCTGCGATCTTGGAGAACCCTTTTACAAAACGTCTATAGTAGCTGCATAGCCCCACAAATCCCCTTAATTATGTTAAGGTTCTAGGGGTGGGCCATTCCTTGATGGCCCTGATCTTTTCTTCATCAACACTCACTCCGGCCTCACTAATTTTGTGTCCTAGGTAGATGATTTGTTTCAACCCAAATTCGCACTTGGAGACTTTGGCATATAATGATTCAGACTCAAGAATATTTAATACCTCCTCAATGTGCTGGAGATGTTCTTCCCATGTCTTGCTGTAAATGAGTATATCATCAAAGAATATTAGTAGAAATTTCCTCAATTGTTACCTGAACGTATGATTCATGCATGACTGGAAGGTGGCCGAGGCGTTAGTGAGACCAAATGGTAGGGACCAAAAACTCGAAATGCCCATAATGACATTTGAATGCTGTTTTGGGAATATCCTCTTCCCTCATTCTAATTTGATGGTATCCTGACCTTAGATCGATTTTAGAGAAATATTTTGCTCCGTGTAGTTCGTCCATTAATTCGTCAATTCTCGGAATAGGGTATTTGTTTTTTATAGTCTTTTTATTTAGGGCCCTGTAATCTATGCACATTCTCATCGTCCCGTCTTTCTTCTTGACCAATACCACTGATGAAGCAAAGGGGCTGCTGCTTGGTTGGATATGTCCCATTTCTAATAACTCTTTTATGGTTTTTTCAATCTCCTCTTTGAATTTGTGGGGGTGGCGGCAAGGAGTTGTAATGATGGGTTTTTCTCTTTCTAACACAATGGAGTGTTCAAATCCCCTTTTTGGGGGTAAGCCCGGGGGAATGTCTTCGAAGACTTTTTTGAATCTCTTAAGGATGGGTTGAATATCTCTATGAACAGCTTGATCTTTGGTCGGAGATTTATCCAAGACCATACATTGGGCGACCCACTCTCCTTGATCATGCCTAAGGATTTTTTCCATTTTATTACATGATACTATCTTTAGAGAGCCATCAGGGATTCCTTTTAAGGTTATTTCTCTCCCTTCATGTTGGAAGCATATCTCCTGATTTGGACTGTCCATGGTGAACCGACCCAATGAGTTTATCCATGGCATCCCCAAAATGATGTCGTTCTCTAAATTCACCACAAAGAAGTTCCTCTTAATTGTATGTCCCCCTGTTGTGACCATTTCACACATCGCCCCATCAGGCTAGGGACCCCCTTCTTTTTCTTAGGGTTTTGCTTTCCCTTAGTTAGTTTTTCTCTCTGCTTGCTGGGTTTTGAGTGAGTGAGTGAGTGGTTGTCTGGGCTAGCTAGATTAGGGCTAATCTCTGAAAGATCGTTTTAGGGTTTCTTCGAAGCTGAATCTGGCCTAGTTTTTGGAGGTCATTAGTTGTCTGCCTGGGACCTTAAGTTTGCCTTAATGAAGTATTTTCTTTCAAGAGAATCAGGATGGTGAGACTGAAGAGTAGGGTGAATAGGTCTAAGGTCAGGATAGGTCTAATTTGATGGTTTTCTTGTTAGAGTCATGTTTTCTTCCAGGTCTGAGTCAATTGAGCAGAGTCAGTGATCAGAAGGAGAGATCGAAGTGGTGATTTCAGAAATTGATGAGCAAATGCACCTAATGATGATTGAAGGAGTTTTGGAAGAATATGACCGAGATTGTTGACTTCTGAGGCATAATTGAGAAAGTTGGTACATTTTTGCCTTGAAGGAGAGTTTCTAAGCTTTGAAATGATGAAAGCCAGTCTAGGAGGAGAAATTCGCTCTTGACCCTTCCAAAGGGTCCAGAGTGAAATCTCCCTTTCTTGCCTTCCTTTGGCCCTAAAAACCCAGTTCGACCTTACCTAGACCAAATTGGATGGAGATTTGTCTTGATTGTGAAGCAGGGGAGTTGATTTGATCAAATTTGATGGAGAATGAAGTGAAGCAAGGTAAAGAACTAGCCAGGAATATAAATTTCGCTCCTGACCCTTCCAAAGGGTCCAGAGTGAAATTCTTGAAAGCTCTCATCTGTACTTGGCAAAAGGTAGGATCTTGATGGGGGTGCGTGAAGAAAGGTTTGTGTTCACCTCTCAAGTAGGATTAGAGTTCAAAAGGTCAAGAATCAAGCTAAAATCTTGATTTTCGCTCTTGACCCTTCCAAAGGGTCCAGAGCGAAAATCCTTCTAGACCACCTTTTCTTCTCAGTTTTGGCTAAGTGTTGCCTTCTAGGGTATGTTTGAGGGTGAATTGATTTGATCTTGCCTTGAGATGGAGTTGGTGGATTTTTGAAGGACAAGATTTTGACCTAAAGGAGAATTTCGCTCCTGACCCTTCCAAAGGGGCCAGAGCGAAATTCATCATAAACCTTGTTTCTTGACTTGAATGGATTAGAAACCTTGCTCCTAATATGGAGAATGATCTAATTTTGCCTTGTGAAGTGGTTTGAAGCTTGAAAAATGAGCAATTTAGCTAGGAATGAGATTTTCGCTCCTGACCCTTCCAAAGGGTCCAGAGCGAAAATCTTCCTAAAGCTCATTTCATCTTAAGTTTGGCTAATTTTTGATTTGCAGGGTATCTTGGAAGGAAGCTTGGACATTCTTATTGCCTTTGAAAGCGTTGAAAATGAAGGATTTTGGACCAAAAAGGGAAATTTTGCTCCTGACCCTTCCAAAGGGTCCAGAGCGAAATTCCTAAAAGCTCTTACTTTTGCAATAAAGGAAGTCAAGTTTTTGATTTGTTATGGCATGGATGGAAGAAGAATAACTTGCTTTTGCCTCTTGAGGTCATTTTGAAAGGGAGAAATGAAGGATTTAGCCCAAGAAGGGATTTTCGCTCCTGACCCTTCCAAAGGGTCCAGAGCGAAAATCTCTCTAAGAGACATTTCTTGCCTTATTTGGCCAAAACTTGATGTCCAAGGCATGATGAGATGAAGTATGAACATGATCTAGCCTTTGGGGATGTTTATGAGTTGTGAAAATGAAGGATTCTAGCCAGGAAAGGAAATTTCGCTCCTAACCCTTCCAAAGGGTCCAGAGCGAAATTCCTTATAAACCTACCTTTTGACCTTTCTTGGACATGAAACCTTATTCCTAGGGTAATGAAGGACGAAATCCTACCTTGCAAAGAAGTTTCAAGTTTAGAAAATGATGATTTTAGGTCAAAATTGAAAATTTCGCTCCTGACCCTTCCAAAGGGTCCAGAGCGAATTTTCTCAAAACTTCTTTTTGCTATCAAGTTTTTGCTAGGTCAAGTGTGGGATAAGGCAAAATCAAGAGGAAGTTTCCCTTAAGAGTGACTTTAAGTTGCTAGAGACCATGAAAGATGAAGGAATTGAGCCTAGAGGTGATTTTCGCTCTTGACCCTTCCAAAGGTTCTAGAGCGAAAATCCTTAAAAACATCTTTTTTTCCAAAATTTGAGCAAAACCAAGCTTGGACAAGGGTGTGAGAAGGCATTTGGATTGCCTTAGAGTAGATTTTGGTTGCCAAGAATGCAAATTTGAAAGCCTAATGAAAATTTCGCTCCTGACCCTTCTAAAGGGTCCAGAGCGAAATTTCTAAAATTCACCCTTTTTCCTTGCAATTCAAGACAAGATTTTGGTTTTTATACCCTGGAGAGGAGTGAGACAAGATGTTCTATGCCTTGGAGGAGATTTGAAGTTGGAAAGATGGCAAAATAGCCCTAAAACAAGATTTTCGCTCCTAACCCTTCCAAAGGGTCTAGAGCGAAAATCCTAAAACCTACTTATTCCTTTCAAATTTATGCCAAGACAAGACTAGATTAAGGTAAGAAATGCCCTTGAGACTACCTTTGAGTTGATGTTTGTTTCCAAGAGATGATTTTAGGCCAAAGGAGGAAATTCGCTCCTAACCCTTCCAAAGGGTCCAGGGCGAAAATCCTAAAATCTCCTATTTTGCCTTGCAAAACCAAATCAAACTTGGATTGGGTGAAAGAAGAAAACTATTTCCTAGCCTTGTGAGGTGGATTGAAGTTGGAATGATGAAAAATGAGCTACAAGCAAAGAAAATCACTCTCGACCCTTCCGAAGTGTCCAGAGTGAAAAACACTAAAGTCACCTTTTCCTTCAAGGTTTGAGTAAAACTAGGCCTGGATTACAGTGAAAGAAGCTATTTAGAATGCCTTGGAGAGATTGGAACCTTCAAAAAATGTGAATTTTGACCTAAAAAGAGAAAATCGCTCCTGACCCTTCCAAAGGGTCCAAAGCGAAATACCTATTTTCACCCAATTTACTCATGTGGAGCTAAAAAAGAATTGAAATCCAAGACTTTGTTAGGCCAAAACAAGCGTAAGCTCGCCTTCCGGAGGATTTAGAAGTGAAGAAAATATGGTATTCATGGCCTAGTCAGGGAAATCGCTCCTGACCCTTCCAAAGGGTCCAGGGCGAAATCCTCAAAAACACCTATTTTTCATCTTTGTTAGATTGAGTCAAGGGCAAGTTGCAAAATTGTGAAGACAAGGACATGGAAGATTGCAAATCTAGGTTGTAAAGATTTTGATTCATGAAGTGAACAAGCCTAGAAAAGGGGTCCAAATAAGTCTTGAAAGGATTTAGACCTACATCACTTCGGATATTTTTAATGCCCAAGGAGAATAAAAAATTCATCAAGCCTTAATCAAGCTTCGATATTCCTAAGCTAGCCCATAATTTTTCACTAAAATTAGCCTATTACAAGACATTTGCGAGGCTGAAACAAGTTCGCATGAATTAAGGCATTCATAATTTAATTAATTAATTTCTAAGCCTTGAAATAAATGAAAAATCCACCCTTGAAGCTTTGGAATTAATTTTAAAAATAAAAAATTATGATTGAGTGCTCAATACTTATTATTTTCCCTTTATTTGCCAAGTCGGCCATCCTTTAAAAGGGGGTTTTATTTCATTTTATTTCCTTTTTGTCAAGTCGGCCTCAAGGAGAATCAAGTTGAGCGCCCTATATAAGGGAGGTGTATTGTGATAAATTCAAATCATTCATTCATTGTTCTCATGCGAACTTGAAGAGCAGATCTAGAGGAGCGAATTTCTTGCTAGTTGGAGGTTAATTTCCAGAATTTGCCAAGTATTTGAAGGCTAGTAGAAGGCGAAATTCTTTTGAAGGCTGATTGGAGCATAATTCATCCAAAGGAAGACCAGAAATTCAGATCAAACATCCTTGCCCAGCAAATTCATCATCTTCCTTCTTTCATTTTTTCAAGGTTGATAGCTAAAATTCAAGAAAGAGGTATGAAGAATCAGATTTTTGAAGTTTTTATTCAAGATTTAGTTTGATTTTCCATAGTAATCCTTTGAAAAATCTAAGTCTTGTACAATCTGATCTTAATTTAATTTGAAAAACCATAATTCTTAGATTTATCATTATTTTCAAATTAATATTTAGTTATTTCCTTGAAAGGTCTCAAATCTCCTATAATGAAGATATTATGCTCAAATCCTAACTTTAAGCTTTTGTGTAGGTGTCAAATGACGACCCCCAAGGCCGGAGGATCCACTACTCAACAGGCTCTCATCAAGGAAGATCAGAGAAATGACGAATTGGAGACCAGGATCGTGTCCAAGTGGAGCAATATCGGAGACACCAACCTAGGAAACTTCAATGTGAAGAAGTTTCGGGAAGCGCCCTACATCGGCAAGCTGTCACCTGTTGCAAAGAAGATAATTGAGAGTGGCATCATCAAAGCTGCAGGTTTCCCTCCCGTAGTCAAGTATCATGAGTTGATGATTGAGTGTGCCCAGCACTATGATTCACACTGAAGGACGATCGTGGCCAAGGATGGAACTATCTTAGCCTATCTTTCGGAGGAAGCTATAAGTGAAATTTTTCATCTCCCGAAACATAGAGACATGGTCTACAAAAGTCTAGAAGGAGCTAGGTCGATCTATGAGGATGATCCTGATTCCTGCCTGAACTTATCAACAAGAATTGGCTACTCGAGAGCAGACCTCGCCTGAACAAGATTCCCAATACACCGCACAGAATTGACTTCCAAGAAGAGTTCAAGGATTTGATAACCTTGCTCAATCGGGTCACGGGTGCCTCTCAAGCTTTCTTCTTTGACAAATGGATGTTCTTCTTCATACAACTGATTGTCCAAGGAAAGGGAATGCTCAATTGGGCTAGAATCATTAGCAACAGCCTGGACGTGCAGTTGAGAAGACTAAGGCCTACCAAGTCATTCCACATGAGTTCATATGTTGTATATGCCTTCATTAGAGGTTTTGAGTATGCAGGACTACCTCACAGAGGAGTTGTTGGAAGAGGACCCGGAGAAATAAGAGTTTGTGATTCTTATGTTCAACTACATCATCCGCCCAAAAGTGACTACAAGCTAGTCAATGACACCTTCACGATGAATATTACCAAGATATTGCAAGGTGGGATTCACAATTGACTGTCTCTGGACGCACAAGAGCTCGTGAAGAAGCATGGTGCATGGTTCATTAAGTTTCCAAAATTCACATACATCAGAGTTCATGGGTGTCCTTCACCTCCCTACATGTTGCCAAGATATCCTACTGACAGGATAGTACTACTTGAGGTGACTAGACAGTTGGCAGCTTATGCGAAGGCATCTAGACACAAGCATGGAAATGGAATTCCCGTGCCCATCATACTAGGGAACTCAGTTGAAGTGTGTCCTAATACTCAAGCCGCGGAAGATGTAGAGAAGGAATTATCTCTATACTCATTCACATCCTTTGCCTCGAGAGAGAATTTTGATCCTCATGGTCATATAGAAGAAACAGTCAGGAAGAAGTACAGGCATGAGTTTCAGGTGGAGGACTTTTGGGTGAATGTCCAAGATGATGTCGAGGTCAAAAGAAAGATGCATTCCAAGTTACCCTTGGATCTCATCAGGAAATGCAAAATTTATAGAGTAGCGGATCAAGCCCAGGATAATGGTAGATACCTCCAGTCATCCTATGAGAAGGAAGATAAAGAAGTGAAGATAGATTGGAATGAGCCCAAGGTTTTAGACCTGAGAGCTTTGATGGCTCCCGTTTTATCTTGCACTCGCAGATGGGTGGATATACAACATCAAAAGTTGAAGGAGCAGAATGTAACTATGACATTCACCTTGGAAGCAAGACCAGAAGAAGGAGAGGCAAGTGTGAGTGAGAATACTTTTCATTCCGAAGGCCCAAAGAGGAAAGAAAGACCTGAGAAGAGAGAACCTTCCAAGAAGAAGCAGAAAATAAATCCTGATCGCCCTCCAAGCACATCTTCTAGGCATGAAAAGGAAGCAAGTCAAGGAGAAGATCAGAGGCAGATAGTATATGAAATTGATGAGTCTATGGAATCCATGGTACAGAATGATAAACAAGGAAAAGGACAGACACCTCAGCATTCATCAAGTCAATCTCCCCAAGTTGGTGCTAATGAGCAACATGAAGAAAAGAATGATGATGAAGCAACATCTCCTTTCCGGGAAGATAGACCTCTACCCAAAGAAATACAAGTGAGGGAAACAAGATCTGCCATTCCGGATTGGCTGAAAGAGAGGCTGACAAGGGTAGTTGTGGTTGAAGAGGAAGAAGATGTATTTGACTTGGAAAGCCTTATAGGAAATTCTCATGAAGTAATAGAGAAGAAGAAGGCCACAAAGATGTCAAAGGTAATTAGAGATGAGACAGGATCCAGAAAAGTGCAGATAGCTACACCAGTGGTGGACAAATCTAGAAACATTTGATCTTGGTCCACGTACCACCAAGCAGGCTATGGAAGAAGCAACTGATTCACTGAAAACACTCAAAGACAAACTCAAAGAGGAAGTGGAAAAGAATAAGAAGCTTGAAAAGGAGGTCAGTGCTTGGAGGAATTATTTTAGCCATCTTAACCAGCCTTTGAGACGACAGGATCCAGCAATATCTCCTTTACATGCACTTCCTCTTGAATCAATAAGTGAGGCAGAAAGAGTGAAGAGCCTAGTTCAACTCATGAGTTCTTGGATTGATGAATCTCACAAGGTAGCCATTGAATTTGCAACAAGAATGATGAAGACAGTTCATCGAGCTATCCAGGTCCTTGAGATTATCCATAATCTAATGATAACTGTGGCTGCATTCACTCACACTAGAAATGTTATCATCCCAGTCCTACAAGTGATAAGAGAAACACCAAGACGGATTCTGATGCAAGAAAAGATAATGGATGGAGGAACCCATAGCCTCCTGCAGTGGTCAGCTCTGCTCCAGATGAAGGAAGTCCTTTTTGAAGACGTCAACACCAGATGCAGCCGAGTTGAAGGCATCATCCATCCAATTCAAGACAAGGTGTTTGAGGTGTTGTGTACCATCCTTGACAGGCGGATTGAGATCGAGACAGATGTGGACATCCAAGAGTTGGAGGACAGAATCAAGGTCATCTTTTGCAAGGAAGAGAACATCCTCACAGAAAGGCAACGAGATCAAATGTATGCTACTATGTTCCTGATTGAGAAGACCAAAGAACTTGAGCCTGGATGGGAGACGACTCTTCTCACTGCTTTTGATCAAGTCCTTCACTTGGAAGAACGAATGAAGAATCTTCCTGAGATTCCCATTTCTGAGATTGAGGGAATTGTGTCTAGATTCATTGAATATGCTAGAAAAGAGCATAGGAAAGGGAACAAAGTTCTAGATGAAAAGTTGTTATAGGATGATGTGGCAACTTAATTCCTATTGGTCTATGTCTCCTCGGTATTTGTGCCAATTTTTTTATTGGCTATGGATTAATAATGTTTATCTAAATGGGGACTTTTTTGTAACAAACCCTAATTAGGGTTTAGGTGTCAAAATCTCAGCCATTGATCTTCTTTTGATCCGTGCCGTTCATTGTATTTGAGGATGCTATATAAGCCCTCACTCATTTCATTTTAAAGAGTTAGAGACAGAGAGAAAAAAGTTAGAAAGTTGGAGAGAAATAAGTTTAATTTTGTTAGTAGCAAATTTGAGTAGTGAAGAGAGAAAGTTGAACAATTGTTGTTTATTTGGCTATGAGATCAATGAAATATTGAAGTTATGGTGTTTGTTGCAATCCTTGTGGCTATCTTCATGGTTGTTTACCTTTTTGAATCACTCTTAGTAGAAATATCATTTAGATTTTAAGTTTGAAGGACGAATGTTGTGCCTGATCTTTGATAAGACTCACATTCCAAACCACTAGGTTCTTACTAATTGTAAGAACACCTTGTGTGGTCAACTGGAAACATTGAAATTGATTAAGAGTTCAATTATCATTGGAAGTATTGGTACGTATCTCCCTGATAGTATCTATCTCCTTGGTGATTTGAAAATCGTTGAATACCCTTAGAAGATTGCACCAATTCCAGTGGAGTTGTAATCCTTTGGCGATATTGAAATTGGTAGAATCTTATCAAGACCAGTCTTCATCAAGTCATTCTTAGGATTAGTTTAAGTATCTCTTCCTTGAAACCCTTATCCTTTGATCTTTTTTGAAAATCTGTTAGTATTAGGAAAATCCTGTTTCCTCATTTGGAAAGATAGTAACATTGACAAGCTTTCTTTGAAAGTACGTAAGGCCCCTTGAAGAAACAACAAACACAAGGACCACTGGAGCTTATCCGCGAGTAGAGATCCTACAAAGCAGAACCTTGAAGTCCTTCCGATTGATCCTTTTTAGAATATCTTCAGCATTCAGAGACTTTACTCAAGAGAGGATAAGATACCTCTGGGTATTTTATTCTGTGTTTGGTCGTGTACAAAATACACATCAACAACCCCCAAGGTGACTTCCAATTGAGGTATAATTTTAGTGCACCTGTCTATGACTCCGTTGCCCATGATCACTTCAAACCCTCCAAACTCTTGAGTTTTTAACCTTCTCTTTGCCGCTAAATGTTTGCTAATGAAATCATGTGAGGCTCCTGTGTCTACCAAGGCGATTACTTTCTGTCCTTTGATTATCCCTTTGAGTTTGAAGCATCTATTCTCACTTCCTTGAGTGATGACTGCCAAAGTATCCGGCTCGTTGCCTTCAAACCTAGCCCTTTTATAGGCTCTTTCCTCGTCCCGTATTTCTTCTGTGTTATTTAACTGTCCTCTTTTACATTCGTGGCCCTTCTCCCATGGGGCCTTGCAATTAAAACATAACCCCTTCTCCATGAGTTCCTCTCTCTCCTTACATCAGTGATTCATACTCCAAGGTTTTTTGCAAAAGCGGCAGGGCCTCTCCCAGTGGTCCCTCTTGGGTCCCTCATTCCTATGCGGTGTTTTGGCTGGGATGTTCTTGGGGGCATTATATTCGACCATCCTAGTTTTCTTAATGGCCTCTACTAAGTTTTGTGGTTCCAAGGGTTTTACAAATTTTTTAATAGTGTCTTTCAAGCCTTCTAAAAACATGTAAGCCTGCCTTCTCTGGGATAGGTCGAGGACCATTACTGATAGGTTTTGGAATTGGTCGATATAGTCTTCAATGGTTCCTGATTGCTTAAGGTGGGTTAACTCTTGGAAGTACCATTCTGAGTCCTTCTGGTCAAACCGATTGATGAGTTTTTGAGTAAACTCATTATAGGTGGAGATATTTTTGTGGCCTAGGGTAATGAGACCATTATGCCACCAATTATGGGCTGCTCCGGTTAAATGGAGTATGGCAAACTTGATAGCATCTCCTTCGGTCATGGGGTTGTATGAAAGGTATGTATCTAGTTTTTGGACCCAAGCTTGGGTGATATCCTTCCCTGACCCATCAAAGCATTGTAGGGACATTTTGTTAACTTTAGCTTTGAGGTCTTTACCCATATGCTTCCTCCTTCTACCTTCATTAGTCTTGGACTCACAGAAGTCCCTAAAGGAAACAACCCTTTGAACTTCCGGCTCTAATCTAGCATAAATTTGGGCGATTTCTTCCACCCCAAGTGTGGCTTGCTCCTCTTCGTCTCCCACATGTTCTTCTCCTGGAAGGAATTCGGGAATTGTTTGTCCAGAACTTTGAGGAGATCGTTCATTATCGGTATGATTAGAGTGCGTCTCTCTTCTAGGGTTTGGAATATCTCTATTGTTGCTGTTTGTACTTTGGAGGATTAATTGGCTCATTCTTTCGAATTTCTCATTGGTTTGCTCCATGAAAGTCTTAAGTTGTTTGGCTAATTGATCGACCATTACTTTCGTGCCTTTCTTCCTCTGATATGTGATCATAAACTAAGTCTCCCTTCCACAGGTTGGTAGGATTAAGCTCTAATACCACTGTAATGTCCCTACTAGTTAGAGATCACTTTCCTGCAAAACAGACTGTTAGAATGCAACAAAATATATATTACTAATCTAATTTGCAATTAAACTTCAATTACTTAATTAAAACTAATCTCAATTCTTAGGTAATAAAAAGGATACGAACGAAGTATTGGCATATGTCCTTAGGCGGTTGTAATGCCCTCCTTCTTGGAATCCATTATGGTTCCAAGCTTTACCAAGGAAATCGATGGATAATTTGATTCCCGTCTTGGATGTAGCATCTTACATCCAAGCCTACCAAGGAAGATCGTCATATATGATCAATTCCTGTCTTGGATGATACATCTTATCATCCAAGTCTACCAGAGAGGATCGGCAAGATTCGTCTCTTCTTGGGGGAGCTTCCAAAACCCAAGCCTTTAACATATATGCATATGAGTACTTAGTATATACTGCCTACCAGGGATTATCATAATCCCGAATTAGGCTAAGGGGATTTTCTCCCAATAGCCTCCATCACATAGCCAAATTATTTTTATTCATATAACATTTTATATTTCATTATCATTTTTTTAATTTATAATTTATGCCTGCCTCTACATATTTCTTAATTACTATTATTGATCCTACATACATACATATATCCTACATACATACATATATATATTGGTACATATACATGAGACAATATTATGATAAGACTATAACTCTGTCAAAGAGATTCGTGATATATCACATATGACAAATCCATTATAAACATATATGTGTGTGTGTGGCACACACGTCCACGCACATATATATTCCTATGGCGTGCAAACTAACCTTTTACCTTTTTCGTAGTCTGTTGGCATAGCATCTCTTCCTCCCGTTTCCCTTTATTCTCCGTGCCTCCCACTTCGGTCTGCCGACTGTCTTACTTAATACCCGTGGAGGGGAGGGGTTGCATCCCACCATGGGGTCCCTTCCATGGGAAGGGGTGTGACAGTGGTCGCAGCCCAGGGCTGCGACTCTCGTCCCACCACTTCTCGCGGGGGGTAATAAACAGTGGTGTTAACTCTTTTTTGAAATGAACTTATATAATATATTAATACTATTTAATAATTAACATTATTTAATTATTTAATAATTTATTTCTTCATCATTTAATATATTAAATATATTAACATTATTTAATAATTTATTTCTTATATTAACCTTATTTAATATATTATCATTATTTAATAATTTATTTCCTCATTTAATATATTAACATTATTTTAATAATTTATTTCTTCATTTTATATATTTCTAATGAACTCATTAATATATGCTATTATTATTATTGGTGTATTCTTTCACCCTTTGCATAAATTTATTTAATTATTATTAATAACTTCATACATTTATTGCAAGTAATAATCCTAGTAGGGTTTACGAATGCAAAAATAAAGAGCAGATTTCTATGATACCGAGGTAAGATTTACATCATGTGATACAGTAGAGGGTTATCACAAATCGGAAATAGCAGTGATTTTGGTTTTTATATCAATATATTGCAAGTGATAATCATTGTAAATCAAATCATTCTTGCATTGAATAGTATTGATTATTATTAGTTGTAAGCATTATTATATATATATATATACAAAGATCATCTTGCATATATCTAAGTGTTGAATCGAAAATAGCAGTGATATTGGTTTTTATATCACCATATTGCAAGTGATAATCATCGTAAATCAAATCATTCTTGCATTGAATAGTATTGATTATCATTATTTGTAAGCATTACTATAGAATTTGTATAAAGAAGTCTCTTGCAATTGATTTGCAAATCAGTTGTTCCCTAATTTCCTAAACAATAACATAAGGTGACATTGCAAATAGAGGGTTGACAATTGCGTTTAAGGAAAACAACTTGTAGAAATAATGAAACCAAACCTCTAGCAAATATTAATATTTAGAAAACTTACAC
This sequence comes from Cryptomeria japonica, assembly GCF_030272615.1. Classification (NCBI taxonomy): domain Eukaryota; kingdom Viridiplantae; phylum Streptophyta; class Pinopsida; order Cupressales; family Cupressaceae; genus Cryptomeria; species Cryptomeria japonica. The sequence goes on along the minus strand of NC_081411.1, from coordinate 465,197,247 downwards.
AATGTTGAACTATAGAGGACTCCCAAATCTAGAGAAGCTCACCCATTTACTAGTCGATTCAATTGTAGTAACTCAATCTTGCAAAATATTGGTGCATACAAAATCAATATCGAGCTTATCCTTTTTCCAAGTGTTCACAACTCCTTTTGCTTGTAAGAATAATTTTGAAACAATCTTGAATACCCTTGTTTTTCTTTAACAATCCTAAAAAAGCATTTGCCCCTTTGCAATCTCAGCACGGAATACTCACATGAAATTTGAAAATAATAATGGAATTGTAGCTTAACGTCTTCGATCTTGTTTAAACCTTGGTTGTTGATATTGGTTATGAGAGACATTAACGATTATTACACTTCGCAATTTTATGTATTATGAATTTAAAAAAAAAATTGGGGTGAAAGATGATGGTGATGTGATGGGGCCTTGCCATGGACATCGTTTTCCTCAGCTTCCTACTTGGAGTTGTTAAAGAAATTTGTGTACCAGTTCAACCAAGTAGACTCAAAGAGTACTTGGCAAGCCCAAAAATATCAACTTGGCAAAAAATGGGCAAATACTCAACAAAAACTTGCAACTTAAACCATGAGGAAGGGCTGGTAGATTTTGAAGATTCCCAATGATTGGGAGGTGCAAAGAGAAAATGCATGGTGTGAACGAGGGAAATGTCTTTGATCTTATGGAGTCAACATCCATATTTTATCCAAAATTCTCAATAGAGTACGTGCAAACACACAACATGCAAAGCCAAAATGATACTAAGCTAATGTACAATCAATGGGAAATTTAATTCTATTGTACTCCTGTCATCAAGACTTCGTCCTCAAGAATTTGAATGCTCTCAGAAAGCACTTGCACAAAGAGCCATGATGAATGAAGATTTTGAAGATGAAATGCAAATAGTGTAAAAGCTAGAGAAAACAAAAATGCAAGATAACAGGAATACAAGAATGTGAAAGATGAACTAAAATGCTAGATGGATTGAAATGAAAGAGGGGCCGGATTAAATCGAAGTTCTCCGAGTGGATCCAAATTGGGGGATGAATGTAGGATAAAGAATAGGGTTCGAGAGTTTAATCCCATGTGTGAGGTCGATGAAAATGGGTAGAGGAGAAAGCATAAATGAGTAATGTAATGCTTATGCCTATGTTTATGAAAATGGATGAATAATATAAATGGAGAATAATAATATTATTAAATAGATATATGGATATATGAGATGATAATAATATTATGTTGTTTCAATTTTTGAAAATTCAAAAATTTGACAACCCTTACCAAATCTTGGTTTAAATGTGTCATTTTTGTCTCCAAGGCATGTTTTACGAGGTGCAAAACTCATATTTGATAGGGTCAAATCATTAGGGGGTGTCCTTGCCATTGTTGTCCAAGTTTTGGCGAGTTTTGGCCTTCATTTTCCTAATTTTTTGTGCAATTTCGGGTTTCAGAGCAGTCACTGCAAGTAGGAGATTTTTATACAAAATTTGTGATCTTAAGGCTCTAGGGCATGCTTCCCAAGGTGGAAAGTCCACATTTCGTGATGGTAAATCTATCAAAGCTTATCTTCCATCTCTATGAAAGTTTTGGTTAGTTTTTACTTCATTTTGGCTATTTTTTGTGCTATTTTTTGTGCAATTTCGGTTTTCAGAGCAGTCATTGCATATTGGGGAACTTTTAGATGTCATTGCAAGTAAACTCATTGCAAGTAAATGCACTTACTTGCAGTCGGGTCTCCAAGACCTGATTACAAGTAGGTTCATTCTTTAAGATGTCAAGTTTCAAGTCAAGTGGGGGTCCTTTTGTTGTGATTGCAAGTTAGACATTCTACTTGCAATCGGGTCTCTAAGACCCGATTACAAGTGGATTCTTTGCTTTTAAACATGACTTTATGTTACTTGTAATCTCGAGTTGGAAACCCAATGCATTTTTACTTCATATTTTTATAATGGCTTTGCTTGTAGTCGGGTGTCTTAAACTCGATAGCAAGTCATTATTTATGCAAGTAAAGTAGTTTCCATTTTACTTGTAGTCGGAGATTTAGAACCCGACTACAAGTTCTTGTTTAAGGAATTCAAGAGCTTTTGCGCTTAACTCTTTGAGCTCGATTTCCTTGGAGAAGTGGTTTTGCATTTATGTGTGAAGAGATTGCAGCCAAGGAGGAGTCTTCTCAAATTGACTAAAAGTTTTTGAGGAGTTCATTCCCAGGATTCATTGCTTTTTCCTAGTTGTGTTTCTTGGTTAAGCGGATTTCTCTATACAGATGCAATGGCGGGTTTCTCATGCTTGGACTCAAGTTTGCTCTGTTAATGCATGATAGCCTTGGTAAGATAAATGATTGAATGAGAGATAAATGAAGTCTCTCATTCAATCATCTATCCTATCGATAAACTATGATGAAGACTTCAAGCTATCGTTCCTTCATTTGATGATCATTCTTCAATTTATATATATTCAACCATACTTGCGAAGTTCGATCAATGCTTAACTACCGATAATCATCGGTTGTAAATCTCATAGCACAAAATACCGATTGGTATCAGTTTACGTTAAACATATTAATTGTGAACACTGATTGTTATCGGGCTTAACCAATGCACTCCGATTAATATTGGTTAGTATATTAACTGTGAACACTGATTGTTATCGGGCTTAACTAATACATACCGATTAGTATCAGTTGTCTTGCATATGATAGACACGCCGATTAAGTATCGGGTGGTTTGTTAATTGATATACACCGATTGGTTAATACTACGATAATTCAAAAGGTGCGATCAAGTAATATCTTGATCGGGCATGTCTAATAGACATGACCGGTCAAGGTATTGCTTGATCCTCCTTGCATACATATATATATCAATCGACATTTGTGAGGACATTGAAATCGATAAATGCTCCTCTCATCTGCAACATACAAGACTATAATCAGATTTATCATATTAAAGATATAACACATAGTTGAAAGAAAAGATAACCTTGAATATAACTAGCATCTTGAATTGAGAATTGAATAACGTTTACATGGTATCAAAGCCAGGTTAAAATCGAACCTGAGGCTGTTCAATTTTGTGGAAAATTCAATACAAGCATATATTCAACATCACATTTCTTCTAATGGCTAGCGCTATCAGATTCGAAGATAGACTCGGAGGAGGTGATGACTTCTCAGCATGGAAGTTCAGAATTCAGATGATTCTAAAAGAAAATAAAGTGGAATCATTTGTAAAAACTGAAACTGCAGAACCTGAGACTGAACCTGACAAAACAACTTGGAGAGAGGGAAATGAAAAGGCCATCAAAATCATAGTTGATGGGGTGAGAAATAATATTATGCCCATCATAAGGAAACATGAAACGGCCTACAACATGTTCAAAGCACTTGAAGATGCATTTGAGATATCCAATAGCCATGATCAAAGGAGAATCAGTCAATGCCTACTTCATGTGAATATCAGCCCTAAGGGATGAACTAGCAACTCTTGGATATAAGATCCAAAGCAAAGAATTAACACTCATTGCTCTAGATGGGCTGCCTAGTATATGGGAAACATTCGTCCAAGGCATCAGTGTAAGGGATGAATTTCCAAAATTTGATAGGCTAAAGGCAGACTGTCTTGAAGAAGAATCAAGGTTAAATAAGAAAGGGATCAAGCAAAAGAATATAGATGAAGATCTTCAAGTCCTAAATACAAACTTAAACAAGAAAATCAAGGAGAAACAATTTAGGAAGAGAAAAGGTCGTCATGGCAAGAACACCTTCAAGAAGGACCTTTCACAGATTCAATGTTACAGATGTGACAAATTGGGCACTATGTTGCCAAATGTCTAGAAAGAGCCAAACAACAAGCCACATTTGCCAAAATAGGAAAATCTAAAAGGGAAGATGACTCCGAGAAGTATGTACCCTATTCAGCACTTATAAACCAAGCATCAAACAAGGTTAACTCCTGGGTGATCGACAGTGGCTCATCCAAACACATTACAGGATTCAGAGAAGTGCTAGACTCCATGATAGAGGAAAATGATGACGAAGTGACTATCGGAGATAACTCCACACATCCAGTCAGAGGAGTTGGAACCTGCACCATCAATTTCAAGTCAGGCATATCATTACAACTTAAAGGAGTACTATATGTCCCAGGCATCAAGAGAAACCTAGTCTCCATATTAGCACTAGAAGATAATGGATACAGAGTGACCTTCATGGACAATAGAGTATTGGCTTGGCCAAAGAATTCATCCATCAAGAAAGCTAAAACCATTGGTCAAAGACAAGGCTACTTGTATGAGCTATGCATAGAGCCCAACTTAGCCCTAATCCATGAAACTATAGATGCTAATGAAGTTTGGCATAGAAGACTAGGTCACCTGAATTTTAGAGTTTTATCATCAATGGGAAACCTTGTCACAGGCCTACCTAAGTTAAAGCAATATCATTTAGGGGCATGCAAAGGATGTGCCCTAGGTAAAAATGCTAAGGGTGCTTTTCAAAATAGTACTAGGAAAACAAGTAAAATTTTAGAGTTAGTTCATTCTGATGTATGTGGACCTATGTCCGTATCTTCTTTAGGGGGATTTTTGTATTATGTAATATTTGTTGATGACTACTCTAGGAAAACTTGGATCTACTTTTTGAACTGTAAAGAATCAGAAGAGATCCTCAATAGGTTTAAAGAGTTCAAATCACTAACAGAGAACTACTCAGGAAATAAAATTAAAACCCTAAGAACTGATAATGGGGGGAATACACATCAGAATTATTTAAAGATTTTTGTAAAAAATTAGGGATTAAGAGGGAGTTAACAATACCTTATAATCCTCAACAAAATGGGGTAGCTGAGAGGAAAAATAGGACAATTGTAGAAGCTGCCAAAGCCATGATTCTTTATCAGAATCTAAATATCAATCTTTGGGCAGAAGCAACTAGCACTGTTGTATATATACAAAACAAATGTCCTCACTCCCATCTTGAAGATAAAACCCTTGAGGAAGTCTTTACTAAATCAAAAGCAGATATCAGCCATCTTAGGATATTTGGGTGCCCTGTCTATATTCATGTACCTAAGGTGAAAAGATTAAAATTAGAGCCTTCTGGAAAAAGGGGAATACTTGTAGGATATAGTGAAACCTCCAAGGCCTACAAAATCTATATACCTGGTCAGAAGAATATTGAACTAAGTAGGGATGTAATCTTTGAAGAAGACTTAGCCTTCAAAAGAGCCCAAAGCTCAATAGAACCTGAATTCTATATCCCTACCCCTAGCATAGATGAAGACCCTGCTCCTGAGCTTCAGAGGGAGAGTCTTGAGGAAAATGAAAAATGAAACTCAAAACCCACCTAGAGAAAATTTCAAGAAAAGACCACTATGGGCCACCAAAATTGTAGAAGAAGCTCAGAAGTATGCTGCCCCTTCAGGAACTTTCAGAGAAAGAAAAAGGCCTAACAAACTTACCAACTACGTCACTGTCCTGAATGATCTCTCAAAAGAAGAACCTACTAATGTATTAGATGCACTTAAACATCAAGTATGGAAGAATGCCATGTCTGAAGAATACCAATCCATTATGAAAAATGATGTTTGGGAAATTGTCCCTAGACCGGCTGGGAAATCTGTTGTCACCTCCAAATGGCTCTTCAAAATCAAACACGCTGCAGATGGCAGCATTGAGAAACACAAGGCTAGATTTGTAGCCAGAGGGTTCTCTCAAAAGGAAGGAATTGATTATGAGGAAACATTTGCACCTGTAGCCAGATACACTTCAGTAAGAGCAGTCTTAGCAATTGCAGCATCAAAGGGATGGAAAGTTCATTAGATGGATGTTAAGACAACATTCCTTAATGGTGAGATCTCAAAAGAAGTATACCTAGAGCAACCTGAAGGGTTTGAGATTCATGATGCAGAGTCACATGTGTGTAGACTCAAGAAAGCTCTCTATGGGCTTAAACAGGCTCCCAGGGCTTGGTATGAAAGGATTGATACCTATCTCTCAAAATTAGGCTTCTCCAAGAATGATGCAGATCCTAATCTCTACTATAAGCAAAACAAAGGTGATATGCTAATATTAATTTTATATGTTGATGATTTGTTAATCACAAGAAAAGATCACCTCATAGATCAGTGTAAGAAAGACCTTGCTAAAGAATTTGATATGAAGGACTTGGGACTCCTTCATTACTTCCTAGGTTTGGAAGTGTGACAGAATACTGATGGCATTATACTAAACCAGGGTAAATATACCTTGGACATTTTGAAGAGATTTGGAATGCTAAACTGCAGACTCATGACCTCTCCAATGGAAACAAACCTTCATAAACTTAAGGAAGCAACAACAGAATCACAACCCTCAGATCCTACTCTATATAGGCAAATGATTGGGTCCCTAATGTATCTTGTAAATACGAGACCAAATATATGTTATGCAGTTAATGCCTTAAGTCAGTTTATGTGTGAGCCTAAGGAGATCCACCTGATTGCAGTAAAACACATTATGAGATACTTACAAGGTACTCTAAACCTTGGTCCCAAATATGAAAAAGTTGATCTAGACCTACACGGATTTACAGACTCAGATTGGGCTGGAAGTGTGACTGATAGGAAAAGCACTTTAGGGTGTTGCTTCAGTTTAGGCTTAGCCATGATATCCTAGATCAGCAGAAAGCAGTCTTTTGTGGCTCAGAGTTCCACCGAAGCCGAATACATTGCAGCTTCTATGGTTGCCCGAGAGGCAGTATGGCTTAGGAAGTTGCTTGTGGGATTGTTTGGAGAGCCTATGAAACCTACTATCATACATTGTGACAATCAGAGCTGCATAATCAGCCATGATATCCTGGATCAACAGAAAGCAGTCTTCTGTGGCTCAGAGTTCCACCGAAGTCGAATACATTGCAGCTTCCATGGTTGCCCGAGAGGCAGTATGGCTTAGGAAGTTGCTTGTGGGATTGTTTGGAGAGCCTATGAAACCTACTATCATACATTGTGACAATCAGAGCTGCATAAAACTTTAAGTAAATCCAATGTTCCATGACAGATCCAAGCATATTGAGATTTCATGCCACTATGTGCGAGATATGGTAGACAGGAATGTGATCCAATTAGAATATGTTTGTAGAGGAGATCAGACTGTAGATATTCTGACCAAACCTCTTTCCAGAGTGAAGGTTGATCACTTCAGAAAAGGTTTAGGTATGATAGAAAGGTAATTTGCTTTGCAATTTGTATTTACATATCAATAAGATGTTTAATGTGTAAACTTCTTTGTCATGTTAGGACATTTTGGATTTTGTCCCTTGGGTTCATATCTAAGAGGTGACGATCTCTCAAGATGATGAACACTTGTATGTAGACATCATAAGGTGACGATCTTATGATGTTCAAACCAGTTATCATGTTGGATCTCTGGTATGTCATGGATGTGCCATGACTGTGTTGTGGTAAAACATTTGTATAAGATGTTAGTGCACATACCACAACTTGGATAAGATGAGAATTTAATCATCCTCATATGTTTATCCTTAAGTATTGCATGTTTAGGCGATACTTATATCACATGGTTAGGTGATATCTTGTCATCACAAGATTAATGTGATGAACATTTGTATCACGTGTTTAGGTGATATTTCATGTCATGTGATTAGGTGATATGATTTTTTGAAGAGTCAGATTATGTAAGGAATACTAACCATCATTTGAATTGTGATGCTTGATATGTTATTTTTCATTTATCTTACCTAGCTAAGAGGGAGTGTTAATCCATGATAGCCTCGATAAGATAAATGATTGAATGAGAGATAAATGAAGTCTCTCATTCAATCATCTATCCTATCGATAAACTATGATGAAGACTTCAAGCTATTGTTCCTTTATTTGATGATCATTCTTCAATTTGTATATATTCAACCATACTTGCAAAGTTCGATCAATGCTTAACTACCGATAATCATCGGTTGTAAATCTCATAGCACAGAATACCGATTGGTATCGGTTTACGTTAAACATATTAACTGTGAACACCGATTGTTATCGGGCTTAACCAATGCACTCCGATTAATATCGGTTAATAAATTAATTGTGAACACCGATTGTTATCGGGCTTAACTAATACATACCGATTAGTATTAGTTGTCTTGCATATGATAGACACGCCGATTAAGTATCGGGTGGTTTGTTAATTGATATACACCGATTGGTAAATACTACGATAATCCAAAAGGTGCTATCAAGTAATATCTTGATCGGTCATGTCTAATAGACATGACAAGTCAAGGTATTGCTTGATCCTCCTTGCATACATATATATATCAATCGGCATTTGTGAGAAGGACATTGAAATCGTTAAATGCTCCTCTCATCTGCAACATACAAGACTATAATGAGATTTATCATATTAAAGATATAACACATAGTTGAAAGAAAAGATAACCTTGAATATAACTTGCATCTTGAATTGAGAATTGAATAACGTTTACATGCTCTCCTTTCTAAAGTGCATTATAAGCTTTGCATTCTCATTTGTCTGAAATATTGTATCTCAAAGTCAGATTCTTAAGATTGATTGCATGTGTGTGAGTTTGAGATCTTTCCCATTATGCACTACGTTACTTGTAATCGGGTCTTGAAGACCCGATTCCAGGTAAAGGATTTCAAGTTATGTGCTAATGTAACTTGCAGTCGGGTTCTCAAGACCCGATTGCAAGTGTTTATTGATATACTTCCCTCTTATTACTCTCCCATATTGCTTGTCGGGTTTCAAAAAGAGGAGTGCAAGTTCGTGATTGCAAGGAGAATGTACCGTGCATCATAAGAGTGGTTGCAGATTTTCCCCTTTGAAGTTCCAAGCCCAATTTGCTATCAAATTCCCAAGTTCTGATTTCAAGGGCAAACTATGAAGATTTTTCCCACTCATTTGCAAGCTATTCCCAAACATGCAACACTTGTACACTTGCAATTAGGATTTTGAAACCCGGTTACAAGTAGTGATATTTGACAAGTCTATGCTTTTCCCATCAAGAAAACACTTGCTTCCGAGTTTGTATGGCCTTTCACTATGTCAAAGTTAGCCTCATGTGAATACTTGCACTTGCAATCAGCCTTACCAAACCCTAAATTGAGCTTTGGCCCCACTTTTGCAGTCCCTTTGTTTCACCCCTGTCAATCTTGTTTGTTCACAGGACCTACCAAATCAATAAATTAAGGCATGGGCCTTATTTTGCAAGCAGATTTCAAGATTGGAGGATGATACAAAGAAAGAACAACAACATGATGGAGCCACACAAGGAGATGGATAAGTGATATGAATGATTAAGAGCATAGAATGCTTTCAAGATAGAGATAGGCTTCTTACTTCAGCCTTGCAAAGAACTTCCTTCCAAAAAAGCCAGTACTACCCCAAGCAAGAAGATAAGATTGAAGTTTGTTGGTCAAGGACACAAAGATCATTCAGGATACAAATTCTCGTTCCGGTTTGAGATGTCTTCACCAATCCTGAATACTTCAAGTTCTACCATCCTGAAGCAGCATGAAGATCATCACAGACAAAGGATGATGTAGTTCGAGTCGTGTCTTCGGACACATAGAATAGTTTCAATTATGCATTTGTAATTTTGTATTAACAAGTTACATGTAAAAACAAGTTTTGTAATTGTAAGTGTCACTTTTACTTGCATCTTTGTAAAATGTAATTACATGTAAAGCAACTACAAATTGAGTTAAATTAGGATTGTATCTGGAATAAGTCATGGTGGTTGAGAGAATTTCTCAAGTTAGTTGGGATCCTCCCACCTTTTTCTCAAGACTCCTCTCCTATAAATACTTGAGGGGGTCTATTGTAATCTATATCTTTTGGCAATGCAACAAGAATCTGCTAGTTTCTATGTGCACTCTAAGACTTTGAGCTTAATTGTAAATCAAATTGCAATCAATTAAAAGAGGCAAATTGCTTTCAAACTTTGTGTTGATTCAAGGTGTTATGTGAAGACATTTTCTGGAGATTGATTGTGAGTTTTGAGGTGTTATACAAGAGGGATTCAAGCTCAATCTTGTAGACTTTGAGCTGCTTATTGTGTTTGGAGTTTTAGATTGGTTTTAAGATTTGATATTGCAAAATTTGAGTTGCTTGACATGTTTGAAACTATTTTAGGACGCTCAAGCAAAGGGGGTAACTTGCAAAATTTGTGTTGCTTTTATTTTCTATGTTTGTGCATAAGAGGTGCATCATGTAGTTAGACTTTGAGCTGCTACATATTGTGTTTGGTTACTAGAAAATCATCTAAAAAGGTTGATAGGAGAGTAGATAGTTGAAGACTTTGAACTTTCTTTCTGTTTTCCCGTCTCAAAGACACAACGGAAGACTTTGTGCCTTTATGGAAACTTTGCTTCTCTATTTAGTTTACTTCATTAATCATTTGTGCTTTCAGCTGTGATTCTTTTCTAAAAGAAGAGAAAAGAACAAGTGTCTTTTCTAAAAAAAGAGAACAAGACACAGTTTCACCCCAATTCAAAATAGATTTAGAGTTAGAGTTTATTTTTGAATTGTTGAATAGATTTAGAGTTAGAGTAGAATAGATTTAGAGTTAGAGCCTTCCCTAAATTAGGAGAGTTTTACTGAAACCACAATTTTGCACATCCTCTCGGGTGTACAAAATTATCAACCAACATATTAATAATGGGTAAATGATAATATAGATATTTTTAATAATATATAATAATAAGATTAATGAATTAATGATAATATTAATGGATAAATGATAAATACTAATAATATTAATGATAATATGTAATGGCCCCTTCTCGTTGATGTCTTCCAGTGGTCCATTAGCCTATTCCTGAGACCCGTAGGCTAGGTGGAATGAAGAATGAGGGTCAAGCATTGATGAGGCAAGCACTTATTATTTTTAGTAAGTCAGGGGTTGGCCATTTTGGTGATACTGTCCTACTAAGCTCTCCATGCTCTGTCACTGGGCGCAAAGATCATGCTTTTCGGAACAGTAGTTCATGACTTACTATTTTTAGTAAGTGGTAGTATGGCATGTCTATTTTTGGCAGTGGACAGTGTCCTAATCCTGCAGTAGTTCAGTGGTCTTCCTAGCTCAGCTTCATCCTGGTTTTGACAATAATCAGTATTGGAGTCATAAGTGACATAATTAAATATTATTTCCTTATTGTAAGGTTTAATATTTAATTAATTTGATTATTTTTACTACTGATTTATTGGCTTTGGAAATGGTGCATAATATCTCCGAAGTGCTAGGCGAATTTTATGTCTAGAAGGGGACGTCAAATTGATAATGGAGATATTATTTTATTTCACCTCAAGTGTTTGCTAAGTAAAATCGTGGTCCTTGCTGTTTGGCGTGAGGTTTGGCTTGAGGAATGGCGCCATCCTTGGGGTCCACGTGAGAGTAATGAAATACAAATGGGAAAGTTGAATTTGAAGCATTTGCATTTGAATTTGGTGATGTTGAGGTTATAAATAAGAGCCTTGGGCTCCCATTCTTGACATCTTGAAAATTTGCATTGTTATGCTGCCGGATTGGCGTCAGAACTTTGAGGCTTCGGAGTGCGGCTCCCTAGTGCTTCCTAGTTTTGTACTTGAAATATAGTACCTAGCTGTGTGCTATAATCCACCATACTCTTAGTGCGTATCTTAGTCCTTTTTGGTGTTTGGAGCGATTCTTGGAATTTGCTAGTTTGCCTGTGGCTGAACTACATTTTGATCATACCCTCTCTGCTGGAGTGACTGACCGTTATGGGTATTGGCTTATTCATCCTTCCTATTACTGGCGATTTACACTGTAAGTTTGTGGCAACTTTGTTTGAGCATTGAATTTATTAGATGAAATCGAAATTCCTTAGCTAGGCGTGGGGTTTTGAAGTGCATTGGGATGCATGCCAAATAAATGAGGAAGTTATGATAGCTTGTCTTTGGTTTGTCTTTATCGTTGCTAGCTTAGTGTTGGTTTGGGACTAATTTTGGGTGTTTTGGATAAGTATTGAGAGAGTTGTGAGAACTTTAGTGATTCCATAGGCTGCTGGTTTTGCAATTCCAGCCTGCAGATTTTGATGTTAGCAGCAATTTCATGTTCTTATTTGGATATTCAGCATTACTCTCTTCTCACATTATCTTGATTATTGTAAGGTTAAGTAGTAGTACTACTAACCAATTCTGGTTTGTAACTCTCACCCCACTGAAAAGTGGAAGAGGCTGGCTTGCCACCTATTTTGAAGTAAATTGTAATTCAGCTCTCCCACTGCATAAGTGGTCGAGTGATGTCTGAGTGTAATGGTCCTCCTGCTGCATAAGCGGTTGAGTTGAGTTTGTTTTGGTAATTTCAGTCCTCCCGCTAAAATATTGCGGTTGAGTGATTTGTGCCTTTGTGTGTTTCTCTTGGCTAGTTCACCGCCACGTTTCTTGCATTCCCGTTGGATAAGTGGAAGGGGTTGGCTTGCCGCCCAAGCATTGTATTGTTTCCAGTTATTTGAAGCTAACGATCCCCTCAACACCGTATGCTATCACCTTCCCACATTGGGCGCTTGGTGATCAGAAAGTGGAAGGGTTGCTTTTTCCAGCAAGTTTTCAGTTTATGCTTTCTAACCTTAACGGGTTATCTGTTTGTGGATGATTATTATTGGCCTAAAAGAAAAAAGAATAACTGGGATATTACAATGGTATCAGAGTTGGTTTTCTTGCCACCCTGTGAGTTTCAAAGGGTTAAGAAGTCTCCATGAGTGACAGAGACGTCAGATATTACAACCGAGAACAAAAGAGACATCAGTTTCAGATTCTGATAGTGCCGGAAGAGGACACATTTTCAGAAGTACTGAGGAACAGAGGGAAGGATTTAGATTCTTCAGACTCAGTGGATTCAATGGCAGACAAGACTATAGAACAGAATGAGGTACCTGATAAGAAGGTTGAGAGACAATTCAATGCCATGATGGACATGATGTCTCTACTGCTGGCCAAACTTAACCAGAACATTGTTGGGACCCCTAACCAACCCAACAATGGACCGGAAGCCAACATTTCTAATGCTCCGGTAGGCAATGGAAATGGGAGTAACAATGGGAGCAACAATGGAGGTTCAGCCCCAAGACCTTTACAAACTCTATTTCTGCCAAGAGAAGTACAACAAGCTGAAACAGAAATACCTACAGCTGATGAAATAAGAAACAACTACATGGAGTATGCTTCTCGCCCTGGTGAGATCCGAGATATCCTAACTCTGGATCAATTTATGAATCAGAAAATGAAGAGAGGAAGGAGGAATGACTATAAGTTTGCTGCCCCAAGAGATTATCAGCAAGCTCTTGGAAGAGTGACCTTAGCACACTTTGATGGAAGCACTAAGAGCACAGCTAGAGCATGGGTGCAGAAGTTGGACAATTACTTGTCCTTGAGGCCTATGCTAGAAGAAGATGCCATGAAGTTTGCTACCTTACACTTGGATGGAGTGGCCCAAGAATGGTGGTACCATGGGTTGGTCACCCTTGGTCATAACTTAATCACCACCTATGCTGATTGAGAGATTCGACACCAAGGATCCAAAGGTGAAGTTTAGAGAACTTGCACAACTCAAGCAACAAGGTTCATTGGACACTTACGTAACTGAATTGCAAAATCTGTCAGCTATGGTAAGTAGCATCTTTGAGAAGCGGTTAGTTGTCCTTTTCACTGAAGGACTTGAAGAACCTTTGAAAGGTTGGGTTAAAGCATTTGATCCGCCCACCTTGGCAGAAGCTATTAAGAAATCTTGAAGCATGGAGTTGGCTGCCCCAAGGAATAAAATTCAGTCCAAGCCTTTTCCTTTTAGGAAGGATAAGAAGAAGTTCACAAATCAGACCAAGAGCTTCCTTCCGCGTATGGATGATAAGCTCTGTCAAGAGCTCCAGAGGAAGAATTTATGTTATTCTTGCAAAGAACCCTGGGCCCCTGGACATAAGTGTCATGGAAAGGGCAGTTTGCTTCAGATGGAGTGCTATTCTGCGGATGGATCAGATTCTGAAATTTCAGAACAGCAAACTGAAGTTGAGGACAGCGAGTATGAAGAGGCTCCTGAAGGGCCTGAATTTGGGTCAGAAGATAGAGGAGTGGTTGCTCAACTTTCGAGCATTCACAAAAATGAGTCCTTTAAAGTTCGGGGTGTGATTGGAGAGCATCGTGTCATTGCTCTCATTGACATAGGAGCAAAAGACAACTTCATTGATGAGAGGATTGTTGCTAAGAGGGGACTAGTGGCAGAGGAAGTTGAGGGCTTCAAAGTCATGGTAGCAAATGGCTCCACTATATCCTGCAACCGAATGATTTCCAACATGTCTCTGAAGTTGGGAAATCATGAAATCAGAGATGATTTCTTTGTGGTGAGCATTGGTGGGACTGATGATGCAGTCCTTGGGATTCAATGGCTGAGATCTCTTGGTGAGATCACACTAAACTTACAAACCATGGAGCTGAAATTCATATCTGAGGGGAAGAAAGTAGTATTGAGAGGAATGTCGCATGGTGGACTTAAAGTGGTATTTTTGAAAAGGATGGAAAGGCTGATCCGCCATAATCAGGTGGAGTGGGCAGCAAAGTGTTTGATAATGCCTTTAAATCCATTGGTAGACAAGGGCAGCTATTCCTCAGACATTCAAGCAATGATCACGGATAGAAGTAAGGTCATGGTCATGCCCTCATAACCACAAAAAAAAAATCGGAGTTATCTTGAAGACATTCAAGCCTTGATAACCAAGAGAAGTAAGGTGTTTGAAAACCCACCTCCTAGCAGACCCTCTGAGAGAGGTGCCGAACACATCATTGAGCTTGAAGAAGGAGCTAAGCCAGTTATGACTAATCCTTACTGGTATCCTAAGAAGCAGAAGGATGAGATTGAGAAAGCAATCCAAGAATTGCTTGACATGGGTTACATACGGCCTAGCAAAAGCCCCTTTGCTTCAGCTGTTGTTTTGGTGAGAAAGAAGGATGGGACCATGCACATGTGCGTGGATTACAGAGCCCTGAATTAGAAAACTATCAAGAATCGGTATCCTATTTCGAGAATTGATGAGCTACATGGTGTAGTGTTTTTCTCCAAGATTGACCTCAGGTCGGGGTATCATCAGATTAGAATGAGAGCTTCAGATGTGGAGAAGACCGCTTTCAGATGCCACTTTGGGCATTTTGAGTTCCTAGTCATGCCCTTTGGCTTGACTAATGCACCGGCTACCTTTCAGTCATGTATGAACAAAATCTTCCAAGAACAGCTAAGGAAGTTTGTTTTGATATTCTTTGATGACATACTCATATTCAACAAATCTTGGAAAGAACACTTACAACACTTGGATGAGGTGTTAATCATATTAGAATCCGAATCCCTGTTTGCCAAGGAGTCCAAATGTGAGTTTGGGATGGAAGAGTTGCTCTACCTTGGTCACATTATCAGTGCAGGTGGTGTGAAGGTGGATCCTGAAAAGATTAGAGCCATCATTGATCGGCCTCCTCCTAAAAACATAACACATTTGAAGGGATTTTTGGGTTTGTGTGGGTTTTATCGAAGGTTTGTTAAGGGATATTCTCAGTTGGCTGCCCCCTCACAAATCTTACGAAGAAAGGAGCTTTTGAATGGTTCGAAAAGGCACAAACAGTGTTTGAGCGGTTGAAGGGGACCATGAGTTCCTGCCCTGTTTTGGCTTTGCCTGATTTCACCAAGGCTTTTGAGCTGCAGTGTGATGCATCTGGAGAAGGTGTTGGTGTAGTCCTCATGCAGGATAAGAATCCTATAGTCTTCGAGAGCAGGAAATTGAGAGGACCTGAGAGGCTGTATTCAATTTATGACAAGGAAATGCTTGCCATGATACATGCCCTTGCAAAGTTCAGGTAGTATCTGGTGGGGAGTAAATTCATTGTTAAGACTGATCATAATAGTCTTAAACACTTCATGCATCAAAAGGATTTGAATGAAAGACAACAAAAATGGGTGAGTAAGCTGCAGGCTTACGATTTCGATATTGAGTATGTTAAGGGTAAAAGCAATGTTGTGGCGGATGCCTTATCCAGAAGATCCCATTTAAGCTCACTATGCGAGCTTACTGCTGATTGGAGAGAATTGTTGCTTGCTGATTATGCCAAAAATCAGTTTGCAACCAGCCTTATAGAAGGTACTTTTCATGATGAAAGGTACAAATTAAGGGAAGAATCTTCATAGTGGCTGAATCTAAGTTAAAAGAGAGGATTTTGAAGACTTTCCATGACATCCCCCTCGCTGGTCACCAAGGTTATTTCAAAACATACAGGCAGATCCGAGAGAGATTTTCTTGGAAGGGACTTAAAAATGATGTTTTGAAGTACATTAAGGAGTGTCATACATGTCAAAAAAACAAAGATGAGCACACTCTGCCAGTTGGTTTGTTACAATCCTTGCCTATTCCCAGTCAAAAATGGGAAAGTATTTCCATGGACTTCATCACTGGGTTGCCTCGGGCTCAAGGGAAGGACAATATCTATGTGGTGGTGGACAGACTCACAAAGTTTGCTCATTTCTTTGCCATCACCAGTTCTTTTACATCAGCTCAAGTTGCTGAAGTGTTCTTTCGGGAGGTGTTCAAATTACTGGGTTACTGAAGAACATTGTGAGTGATAGGGACAACAAGTGCCTAAGTGCTTTCTGGCAGGAGATTTTCAGATTATGAGGTATTGTGCTCACTCCAAGCACCAGTTATCACCCCCAAACCGATGGGCAGACCGAGATAGTGAATAAGTGGTTGGAAGGTTATCTTAGAAACTTTGTCTCGGAGCAGCAGAATACATGGGTGAGATGGCTTCACCTAGGAGAGTATTGCTACAACTCCTCCTATCACATGTCCATCCGGATGTCACCATTCATGGCACTATATGGTTATGAAGCTCTTAGCTTCGCGGACTTAGTATTTGGTGATAGTAGGACCCCTCAGGCAAAGGATATGATGCAACAAAGTCAAGATATTCTGAGGATTCTGAGGGACAATCTCCAGCATGCACAGAATCAATAGAAGTTGTATGCTGATCAACAACGAATTGAGCGCACCTTTGAGGTGGGCAACATGGTTTACTTGAGGCTCTATCCCTACAGAAAGTCTACTCTCAAGAAGAGTGGGGTTGAGAAATTGAAGCCACGATTCTATGGGCCTTTTCAGAGTCAACAGGAGGACTGGAGAAGTGGCATATGAGTTGGAATTACCAGCAAGCAGCAGGATCCATAATGTATTTCATGTGTCCCGCCCATAGTTTAAAAACTCGTGGAGTTGCCACGGACTCGAGAGTTCATGGGAGCCACGAGTCGACTCGCTAAGGACTCGCGAGGCGAGTCCATCTGAAAGACTCGCGAGTCTTTTGCACGGACTCACGAGTCTTTCAGATGGACTCGCGCGACCCAGAAAAAACGTCATGCAAGCTTTAAAAGTGAGTTTTAATTTTTATTTTTGTGCCTTCATTTGGTGTAATTGAGGGAGTGAAATATCTCACGAAGGGTTTTTTTGCCAATAGAAAAATAACACCCAATGCTTATATAAAATAATCCCCGCAAGGGGCGATGCCCCTTGACCCCAACTTGGGGGCACTGCCCCCAAACCCCCATCAAAAAATATAGGGAGAAACTGCGCTGATGGAAGTAGTGAAAATTTAACCTCTGAGTCTGATTAGACTCCATATAACAACATAATTAGCATTGAAGAAATCTGGGTATTTAGATTTAGTATTTCAAATTTCAAATATTGCGCGTTTGTAAATCATACGACATGTTTAATGTTTCAATTATGGCTCTTATGTTCTCTAAATGCATTAATTTCTTTATGTTTTTTTGTAAAACTGCGGTTTTTTTTTTCCTGAGTCCTTGCCGAGTCTTTCGTGAGTCTTTCACGAGTCTGAGTCTGAGTCCAAATTTTTGGTTTGCCGAGTCCGTGGCGAGTCCGAGTTTTTAAACTTTGGTCCCACCTTAAGAAGGCCCTGGGACATAATGTTGTTGCTTCAGCTGAGTTACCTCCGCTTGATGAGGAGGGAGAGTTGGTTTTGGTTCCTGAAGCTATCCTTGATTTCAGGGAACGATCTTTGAGGAAAAGAGTGATCAGGGAATACTTGATCAAATGGAAAAATCTACCAGTAGAGGATGCTACGTGGGAAAATGAGGAGATTTTACTACATCTAGCCTTACAGTTGCTTGAGGACAAGCAATTTTGGGGAGGGCGGATTGTAATGTCCCCTTCTCATTGATGTCCTTCCAGTGGTTCATTAGCCTATTCCTGAGACCCGTAGGCTAGGTGGAATGAAGAATGAGGGTCAAGCATTGATGAGGCAAGAACTTACTATTTTAAGTAAGTCAGGGGTTGGCCATTTTGGTGATACTGTCCTACTAAGCTCTCCATGCTTTGTCATTGGGCACGAAGATCATGCTTTTCGGAGTAGTAGTTCATGACTTACTATTTTTAGTAAGTGGCAGCATGGCATATTTTTATTTTTGGCAGTGGACAGGGTCTTGATCT
The DNA here is from genome assembly GCF_030272615.1 of Cryptomeria japonica. Classification (NCBI taxonomy): domain Eukaryota; kingdom Viridiplantae; phylum Streptophyta; class Pinopsida; order Cupressales; family Cupressaceae; genus Cryptomeria; species Cryptomeria japonica. The sequence goes on along the minus strand of NC_081411.1, from coordinate 465,178,759 downwards.
TGCAACAATTCAGTGGTCTTCCTGGCTCAGCTTCATCCTCGTTTTGACAATAATCAGTATTGGAGTCATAAGTGACATAATTAAATATTATTTCCTTATCCTAAGGTTTAATATTTAATTAATTTGATTATTTTTACTACTGATTTATTGGCTTTGGAAATGGCGCATAATATCTCCTAAGTGCTAGGCGAATTTTATGTCTAGAAGGGGACATCAAATTGATAATTGAGATATTATTTTATTTCACCTCAAGTGTTTGCTAAGTAAAATCGTGGTCCTTGCTATTTGGCGTGAGGTTTGACTTGAGGAATGGCCCCATCCTTGGGGTCCACGTGAGAGTAATGAAATGCAGATCGGAAAGTTGAATTTGAAGCATTTTCATTTGAATTTGGTGATGTTGAGGTTATAAATAAGAGCCTTGGGCTCCCATTCTTGGCATCTTGAAAATTTGCATTGTTATGCTGTCGGATTAGCTTCAGAACTTTGAGGCTTCGGAGTGCGGCTCTCTAGTGCTTCCCAGTTTCGTACTTGAAATATAATATCTAGCTGTGTGCTGTAATCTACCATACTCTCAGTACGTATCTTAGTCCTTTTTGGTGTTTGGAGCGATTCTTGGAATTTGTTGGTTTGCTTGTGGCTGAAGTACATTTTGATCATACCTCTCTGCTGGAGTGACTGACCGTTATGGGTATTGGCTCATTCATCCTTCCTATTACTGGCAATTTACACTGTAAGTTTGTGGCACCTTTGGTTGAGCATTGAATTTTTTAGATGAAATCGAAATTCCTTAGCTAGGCGTGGGGTTTTGAAGTGCATTGGGATGCGTGCCAAATAAATGAGGAAGTTATGATAGCTTGTCTTTGGTTTGTCTTTATCGTTGCTAGCTTAGTGTTGGTTTGGGACTGATTTTTGGTGTTTTGGAGAAGTATTGAGAGAGTTGTGAGCACTTTAGTGAGTCCATAGGCTACTGGTTTTGCAGTTCCAGCCTGCAGATTTTGATGTTAGCAGAAATTTCATGTTCTTATTTGGATATTCAGCATTACTCTCTTCTCACATTATCTTGATTATTGTAAGGTTAAGTAGTAGTACTACTAACCAATTCTGGTTTGTAACTCTCACCCCGCTGAAAAGTGGAAGAGGCTGGCTTGCCGCCTATTTTCAAGTAAATTGTAATTCAGTCCTCCCACTGCATAAGTGGTCGAGTGATGTCTGAGTGTAATGGTCCTCCCGCTGCATAAGTAGTTAAGTTGAGTTTGTTTTGGTAATTTCAGTTCTCCCACTGAAATATTGCGGTTGAGTGATTTGTGCCTTTGTGTGTTTCTCTTGGCTGGTTCACCGCCAAGTTTCTTGCATTCCCGTTGGATAAGCGGAAGGGGTTGGCTTGCCGCCCAAGCATTGTATTGTTTCTAGTTATTTGAAGCTAATGATCCCCTCAACACCATATGCTCTCACCTTCCCACATTGGGCGCTTGGTGATCAGAAAGTGGAAGGGTTGTTTTTTCCAGCAAGTTTTCAATTTATGCTTTCTAACCTTAATGGGTTATCTGTTTGTGGGTGATTATTATTGGCCTAAAAACAAAAATAAAGAACTAGGATATTACATAATATTACTAATGGATAATATTGATGATAAATGATAATAGATGGAATAATGCATGAAAATGAAATGGATCCACCTGGGATTAAAGCCAATTAGGACGACAAATTTTATGTGTCTACACATGGTTTTATAGCAAAAGAAAAATGTGAAAAACATGTTTTAATCAATGTTTTACGGTTACCCACATTGATGTTTTTTCCTCTGTTTTTCTTGCATTTGTAAAAATTTCTAAAGCAAAAAAAATAGAGTACTCAACAACTTGGTGATTATTCATAGAGTTTGCAATCTATGGACTACATGCTGGTCACTTGGACCTTCCCTCTTATGCTACTTAGCCCAAAACTTGATTTTTATGTTGAGCATTTCTTATAGGTGGAAAATGTCTTCCTCACTATCTCTAGCATCATTGGTCACATAGCTTGAGATTTCCTTTGGACAAATGAGGGTGTGTTTCCACAAGATACAAGTTGAGATGGACCACCATAGTCCTTGCTTTGATTGGATTTGTGGTCTTTGCTCCCTTTAGGAGGTAGAGACCAAGAAGCATTTCATCTTTAGATTGTTCATTTACTATGAGATCTGGGTTTCTCTACATTCTTGAGATATCTAGATCAATAATGGCATCCATCAAAGGCGACCATTAGCAAAGCTACTAGAAGGGACACAACTTTTGCCTTGACATGTTCTCTACTTCCTTTAGATATCTAGATCTATGAGATGGTCTTTCACAACTTTTGCCTCGACATGTTCCTTAGCATCATGGTCCTATATCTTACTAACAATGTGGTTCAACTTCGTTTTGTCAGTATAAATTTACTCTCCTTTGGTGATCCCCTAGCCATAGTGGTAGATGCACATTACAATTTTTTCACTCATATAAAGGTTACTTTGGCCTTGGATGTTAGGTATGATTTTAAGGGGAGTACCTTGTTTGACCTGTCCAGCCCAAGGCACTCCCTAATGAGCATTATCAGATCTTTTATAGGTCCCTTCATAGTGATCAATGACTACCCCAATGACTTCACTATTTGTAGTCTAGATATTGATACTTGATGATCTCTAATTTTCCTCAGTGTTTGCTCTTTGGGAAGACTAGGACTTGCCTAGAATTGGCAAGTCCCAACAAATAGATTCAGCTAGGTGTATGAAAATCAGGAAAAAAGCATAAAAAATTTTAAATGCTTAAACATAAAAGCATGGAAGACAACTGTTTTTGAAGGGTTTGGAGGACTTTTGGAGGATTATTACAAGGGATAAAATTATGAAATATGGCTGGAGGGCTGCTGCCCCTCAACACCATTGGGGGCCTTGCACTAGACCCCCACAAGGTTTGCTGCCCCTTGACCAACTAGAGGTGCTACCAAATTCTTTCTCTTGTTTTAAAGAAAAAAAAAATTGAAAATCTTTTTGGGCCATGTTGGATGGGAGAGCAACATTTTTTTATTTTTTGAATTTTTTCCAATTAAATTCCTTGTAATTAAATTAAATTTATACTTCTAGTATGCTTAGTCAAACCCTATCCTAAGTAATGATCCGAAGGCTATAGTAGGATATGTATACTTGTCTAAGATACAAGCGCAAGATTCCACAAAGCTAGTAATGTTGGCTGAGGGATACAAGCTGCTTTCTACCATAGTTTATGACTCCATATTGTGATTTTTGTTTTTGATGCCATGGATATCATAATCCATGAGTTAATACATTTAAAAATGATGTTTCTTTTAGTTACATTTTATACTTGTGTGATTGATGTATGTGATCAAAGTATTTTCTATTTGTTTAACTTATTGTGTCTTTAAAGTTTATTCATTGAAGAATGCATGATAATACTTATAAATCCTTAAAAATATCTATATTTCATGGTTTCTTCAATATGTTGAGTCTTTGTCGAGGCTTGGTCAAGTTTGAACATTGAGTTAAGAGTGCTGGTAAAAAGTCAGCTTGCTGAGTTTGAATTGAGTCCAAGTCTTGTATCTAAGTTTTGGGTTCTTGTTCATGACCCCTTGACTATATGTACTAGTTTCTTGACCACTTATGTGGGTAGTTCCTTGTTTGAAATTTATTTTCTTTTGTTCTTCTCTTTCATGGGACAAGTCTAGGTTTATTTTCCTAGAACTTTCTATTGTATAGTGCTGTACTCTTGAGTCCCATTGACCTACATTTGGTCAATTATGGACATTAATATTTATTCTTTCTTTCTTTCTTTCTTTCTTTATTTTTAACAAGTTGTACAAATTATGTGTTGGCAAAGCCATTGTCCATTTGCAATGCTATACATACTAGCCCAAAATGTAAGAAAAAGGTCACAAAATTCATTAGAGAATATAAATTATACTGCTCAAGCAAATCCAAAGTTAGAAAAAAAGGATTGCACATGCCTCCACCTAAGGGTACTAAACCCTTAGGTGAGATCAGTAAGGGGGGCAGTAAAGGGGGCAGCCATTTGAGAATATCCCTTCACAAACATTCTATAAAAAACACAAAGTCCCAAAAAACCTTTCAACTAAGTAAGGTTCTCTGGGGGAGGCCAATCCAAGATTGCCTTAATTTTTTCTGGATCACTAACTCCCTTAGAGCCGATCACATGCCCAAGGTGAAGCAACTCGGTCATTCCAAATTCACATTTGGACTCCTTAGTGAATAAAGACTCCGACTCCAAAATGCTAAGCACTTCCTCCAAGTGCTTGAGATGCTCTTCCCATGACTTACTATAGATGAGGATGTCATTGAAAAGATAAGCACGAACTTCCCCAACTACTTCTGAAATATCTTGTTCATATAGGACTGAAAGGTAGCGGGTGCATTAGTCAAACCGAAAGGCATGACTAGAAACTCAAAATGCCCAAAGTGTGGTGTAGGAGCACCTGATGGACTTTATGCCTCCATGAGGCAATTTTGTAAATTTTGCCTTAGCATTGTGTTTTGATAATGTAATAAGGTATTTTAGACCATTTTGGAATTTTTTGTATTGGGTTTGAGTCTTAGGAGGCCATTTGTGGGTTATATGGAAAATATTGTAAAAAGTTGTCATGCAATTTTGCATTTTTGGTTGTATGTGGAAGGTGAAGGGTTAAGTCATTTAAAATTCAGTTGTAATTGATCACTGTTGGTTGGAAAAGGCAGAAATAGGGTCTCCAACACGAATTCCATGAGTTGTTGAAGGTTTTTGAAGGTTGGAGTAAAGAAGGAATTTATTTTTGTAGCATCCTTACATTGTTTTTTTTAAGTTTTCAGAATTTGCAGTCTGAAACATGCTATTTTACGGCCCTTTAATGGTTTCATATTGAGGACTATAATATAGGGATGGAAAGATATTTGTTTCTAGTTTCCAATTCTTTTTGTCTCATTAAATTTTATTGATTTTTGTGTAAGATATGGTGATTTTGATGAAGGCTGTCTAGTTTGACAGTTTTTGGTGAAGATAATAGTCTACAAAATTTGTGGTATGGAAATTGTTGGTACAATAAAATCTCTCAAATAAATTGGAAAAGTTTAAAAAATGTTTCTAGTTTAATCTAAAGGTGTTTTGGTTCAATTTCATAAAGTCTTTCAAAAGTTATAAGCAATTCGGTGCAGGTTGCTTAGAACCCTACCTAGGGTTAGCGGTTTTGGGAAAAGTATGATAACTTTTGTTTTAACCATTGGATTTGGCTATAGATTGGAGGAAATGTTTGTATTTAGGCTTTCTTAAATCTCATCGAAGAGATTGGCTTAATTATGTCTGTAGTGAAAGTTATTAAGGACTGTTCTCAAGTGGCAAATTATGTCCTAGTACGTTGATATGGTTATAGGGTTACAAAAATCAATCTATTGTGTTGATGCGAATCCTCCCTCTTGCATCAAAGTGGCATCTGAAGGCCGTCTTCTCCATATCTAACTCTCTCATTTTGATTGATGGTACCTTGATTTGAGATCAATCTTGGAAAAGTAGACAACTCCATGTAACTCATCTATGAGCTCATCAATCCTGGGTATATGATAGCGGTTTTTGATTGTCTTGTGGTTTAGAGCTCATTAATCTATACACATGCGTATAGTCCCACCCTTTTTCTTTACTAGAACCACTACAAAAGCAAAGGGACTCTTGCTTGGGCAAATGTATCCCATATCCAAGAGTTCTTTAATGGCCTTCTCTATCTCGTCCTTCTGCTTCTTTGGATACCAGTATGGAGTAGTTATGATTGGTTTTGTTCCTTCAAGCTCAATGATATGCTCAATCCCTCTTTCCGGAGGTCTCCCAGGGGGTAAACTACCAAATACTTTACTCCTTTTGGTGATCAAAGCTTGAACATTAGGATGGTAATGCCTCTTATCTTTTGTAGGATTGGATGGCATGTTCAAACACTCTATTGCCCATTCTACTTGACCATGACGAACCAACCTTTCCATCCTCTTCAAAGACACAATACGAGGGCCTCCATTTGACATCCCTCTTAACACCACCTCCTTTCCTTTTGGTGAGAACTTAAACTCCATGGTTTGCAGATTCAAAGTGATCTCTCCAAGAGATCGCAACCATTGTATGCCAAGCACCACATCATCAGTAACTGCAATGCTAACAACATAGAAGTCATCCTTAACTTTGTAGTTACCCCACCGAATAGACATATTGGAGATCTTTTGGTTGCAAGAGATAGTAGAACCATCACCACCATCACCTTGAAATCTTCAACTTCTTTTACTGTGAGCCCTCTTTGCAACTATCCTTCCGTCTATGAAATTATGCATTGCTTCGGTATCAATTGGAGCAATAATACAATGCTCCCCAAGCACCCCACAAACTTTTGAAGATTCATTTTTGTGGAAACTAGAATTTTGGGTGATTGTACCCCCACTTCCTTGGTCTTCTTCTACCTCTTCTGGAACCTCTTCATACTCACTTTCCATCAAATCAAATTGCTGTTCTGAAAAATCAGATTTTGATCCATCAGTAGAATAGGCCTCCAAGCAATGAGCATTGCCTTTTCCATAACACTTGTGACCAGGGGCCCATGGTTCCTTACAAGTATAACACAAATTCTTCCTTTGGAGGTCTTTTCGGAGCTCATCATCCATTTGAGAAGGGGGGACTTCTTGGTCTGATTTGGAAACCTCTTCTTGTCCTTATTATGAGCAAAGGGCTTTGACTGAAATTTTGACTTTGGGGCAGCCAACTCCATACTTCTGTATTTCTTAATTGCTTCGGCCAATGTTGGTGGATTGAAAGCCTTCACACACCCTTTCCATGGTTCCTCTAGTCCTTTTGAAAAAAGAACTACAAGCCTCTTTTAGTGATATTAGGGACCATCACAGAAAGCCTCTGAAAATCAGAAATGTATGTGTCAAGTGAACCATGTTGTTTTAGTTGGGCAAGTTCACAAAATTTCACCTCTGGGTCGTTGATGTCAAATCTTTGAATGAGTTTGTTGGTAAAATCCTCATAGGTGACAATGAGGTTATGGCCAAGAGTGACCAAACCATGATACCACCCTTCATGGGTGGCCCCATCCAAATGTAGAGTAGCAAATTTGATAGCATCTTCTTTAGGCATAGGCCTTAGTGACATGTAGTTATCCAACTTCTGAACCCACGATCTAGCTGAACACTTGTCACTTCTGTCATAGTGAGCAAAGGTGACTCTACCGAGGGCTTGCCAGTAGTCTCTTGGATCTGGACGAGTGTGATTCTCATATGTTCCACCTCCTCTTTTCTTTTGGATCAGGTACTGATCCAATGAGAGGATATCTCAGATCTTTGTGGGAAGAGAGATACTCCATGTAGTTATTCCTCACTTCAATTGCCAATGGTACTTCAACTTCAAGAGGTGGTACCTCCCTTTGTATGAAGGTAGGTGGAAGTGGCCTAGGAATTGATCCTTTAGGTGTTTCGACATTTTGTCCCACATTCCTTCCATTGGTATTTGTATTGGAAGTACTTAATTTGGCTCCATGGTTTTGTTGACTAAGAGTCATACTTTGGTCCATCTTAGCAAGCAAATTGGAAATCATGTCAAGATACATAGCAGGAGATCTGACATTGAAAGGAATAAGAAGATAGTTTAGGCTGTGATTTCTTGGTCCCATAGACTAATCAATCTCATGGACATCAGTAAAATCATTCATTCATTCAAATTCTTATCTGCTCTGACTTCAGGAGAGTCCTCTGGGGTTTTTCCCTCTTCGACCATTGTTTCAATTGCTCCCACACGGTTTTTGATAACTTCCGAGAATGTCTCTTCAACAGGAACTAAAGGAATCTGAAACTGTTTTCTTTTTTGTTCTCTGTTGTAGTGTCTAATTTCTCTATCATTCATAGAGAACTTTTGTCAACTAATTCACAGGCTTGCAGGAAGACCAACTTTGATACCACTGAAATATCTCCTTAATTTTTTTTTTGTAACACAAGAATTTGTACCCGTTAATGTTAGCATAAGAAAATCCAGCAAACTCAACCACTTGTTCAGCAGTAGTATTAGATAACAAGGAAAAACATACTGGAAAATGAAAGGGAATACAATTTGGCAGTATAACCAGCCACTTCCATTTCTCAACGGGCAATACAAAAACCAAACTTGACCATTTATTCAATGGGAGTTTTAATATCAAATGCTAGAAAGCAATAGAATAAGAAATTAGCGGTAAACCAACCAACCACTTCCACTTATTCAGTGGGTAACAAGGTTAGCTTCAAAATCTGAAAATTAAGGAATGTTGTTTAGCACTACTATAACAGCGAATTACAATAAAGCTAACAATGAAGCATCATGAGAAAACACTGCTACTATGATTCAGGAAGTTAGAGAATCAATCCTAAACTCAAAGCTGATAATAAATAATGAAAATCAAGGGTTTAGAGCAATGATACCTAGTTTGATATGCAACAGCTACAGACTGATTTATTTCAACCAGCAACATCGGATAGTTTCAAATGGTCATAACTTCCTCAATTCTTCTCTGAATGATCTCAAACTGAAAGAAAGGCACCATAAGGGCTAGGTGTTCAACTTCCAATCATTCCAAGTCCCAAACCAACAACTAAGGAGTTGGCACGAATCCCAATGCAACCCAGACAAGATGGTACGACCAACAAAAGGGTACGACTAGCAGCAAAAATCAGTGTCTTTATCAAAAATCATGAAACCTTGGGCATATGAGCGCCCAGACCTCTGAGAAAGAACAAGCCAGTACCCACAAAAATCAGACCAAACCTCGATTCGGTATGAGTATAAACTCGAATCATCATATAGGTTTTTCACACTCCAAAAACCAAACAAACATCACTCACACACCAGTTAGAAAACATCAAATCCACACAAAACCTTAAAGACTGAGAGCAAACATCTCCATTGGAATACCGTGGCAACCTCTGGATGAAGTTGCACCACAATCAGCTAGGAGTTATCTTTCAAACTTGAAGCTGGAACAAGGTAGGAGGCACTCAGCCTTGAGGCAAGAGTCTTTGAAATATTTTAGCAGCACTTTGTTATCAAAATAATATCATACCCAAAAGAGGAGAGCTTTGTATATATAGGCTCAAAACCCAACTTTTCAAATTCCTTTTTTCTCTCCAAGTTGGACGTCCCTTTTCATGTGCACAATTAACTTAATAAAATTTATTAAGAATCCCCAACTTGGATGACCACAAGGGAACATCTTTTAAAAACTACCCTTTTCATGTGCACAAATAACTTAATAAAATTTATTAAGAATCCCCAACTTGGATGACCACAATGGAACATCTTTTAAAAACTACTTTAAAGTCATTGAGGCTAGGCGTGGGGGTCAAAAAGCAACTTGAAATTATAAAATCACTTAAGTTATTACCTTCTAGAAACAAACCCTCATATTGGACTACCAGAAATAGAAACCAAGTGTTGTACCATACTACTAAAAAATAATACATGGTAAAAATGTAAAAATAGCATACTGCTAAAAATAGTGACTCCAAACACCTTTTAAGCACAATCCAGGTAGCTGTCAAAATTTACTAAAAATAGTAAGTTCAGAAATCTCCTTTGATGGAAATGCATGTCACACCATTGTGAAGCTCTCTAAAAACCCATAAAGACCCAGAGAGAAAAATGTCAGACTCTTGCAAACAACCCCCTGAAAACCTCCTAGAAGATGGAAACCCTAATTCTGTCTTTGATTAGCCTACGTGCCTCCGGAATAGGCTATAAAGTCATCCAAAAGGACTAGTGTTGGAAAGGGGACATTACAAGGTGTGTTACTTGAGCAAGGAGATACTCCAAGGTTGAGATAGGAAACTCACACCCCTAAGATATGAATTGTTCATGTTAGATAAAGGGCAACTTCCACTCCTTGTTGAAGAATTTGTGGGATCGAAAGTCTCTTGAAAAGAGGAGGTATGATCCATAACAATCAAGAAGAATTTTCACTTCAAACCAAACTAAATTTTGATTAGAAATATATCTAAAATAAAGAGCATTTTTTTTTATTGCTAAAACAAAGAACATTTTGTATAGCAACAAAAACATCATAAAAGTAGGGTGGTGATTTCACTATTGCCAAGGCTGTTTTGCATGTGTTATAATGGTTTTGTTCATGTATAGAGGGTGTTTTTTCATGTTCCATATTAATGGGGGTCCTTTTAGCCTACATGATACCTTAAAAAATTGTTCCATGGGGATGCATCCCCTCCCCCCAAAATTAGAAGTTTTTGTGATGGGGACATCCCTAGGATGTGGAGATGCCAAGGAGATATCCCCCACTATCCATCGACTACCACAACCATCTCTAATATGTCTTTGGGCCATTTTCCTCTAAGAGGGGACATTTTTTGGATGTTCCCACGAAATGGGGATCTCTAGGGGACTCCCAGGTGCCCCTCAACCCTAAAAAGAAATACATTGGCATCCCCTTGGAAAAGTGCTGTAAATGTCTTTGTTTTTTAAATAAAAAAGCTTGATTCTTGTGCTTGTAGCTCTAACCCAAATCATAAAAGAAGTTCATTGATTGAAGCTAGAAGTAGATGCAGCGAACCAAGAGTGAGAAGATTGCAAGTGTGAGAGAGCATTAGGCGAGTGAAAGTAAGTACAAATATGAGATTTAGAAGGGTTAAAGTATCTTTACATCCATCACTCCCCCAGATTCACAACCATCTTTACATTCTTCCTCCACTGCCCCAAATCCAGGACCTTCCTTGCAAATTCTTTTGCCCCCCAAAATCCACGGCCATTACCAATCTTCCTTTACCCCTTCAAATCCACGACCATCCCCAATCTTCCTTTACTGCCTCAAATCCCTGACCATGACAAAACTTTTCCTTTACCTCCTCAAATCCCCGGCCTAGGAGGTGGATGATGCATTTCTCCCTGACTTGCTAAGATCCACGCCTTGTGAAAGTCAAATGTTTGAAGAGCTTGAAAGCGATGATACTATTTCAATTCCTTGTTGAGTGATGATGAAAATACCTTGATGAATGATGATAAAATGCGTTGAAGTAAATTGAGTGAAGAGATCTTCCTTCACTGCCTCAAATCCACGACCATCCTTAACGTCATTGCTTCATCCCCCAAAATCCACTACAATGCTAGCAATTTTCCTCCACCTCCTAAAATCCACGACCATCACCAAAAAAATTTCCTTGCTTGCTAGAATCCACACAACTATGAAGTTGGCAAGATTGAACAAGAGAAGCATTTATTCCTTCACCTACCGAAATCCACGATCCACGGTAGTTATCAAATACTTCCTTGACCTACCCAAATCCATGACCAAGGAGTAATCATTCGTTGGCTGGTCAAGATCCACGACCAAGAATAGATCAGGGTGAAATTAGATTGGCAAAATTGAGAAATCAGACCTATAAAGGATGAAAATCAGGCCAAAAACATCACCCTTTCCAGATCTGAAACTTCAGTTTTTCAAGTGAAAAATGTAATTTCCAGATTTTGATGGGCTTCATGAAGTGAATTTTGCGAGTATATTGCATTTTTACTTAGGGTTTTGTTCACCATCTTAATTCACCATACAATATTCAAAATATAGTGAATTTTAGAAATAGATGCAAATATCTTTCTTTTTGAAATAACCTAAACCTTACAAATTTGTCTCCAATGGAGACTTTACAAATTTGGCTTAGTTGTGAATTCTGTCTCAAATCAAATCTTTTAGGAAGAGTCAGGTTTTTGTCCAATCCGTCTGTAACTCTTGGAGGTTCTCGTCTCCAAAAATCATAAATTGTTTATCAAATACAAAGCATGCTTTACTTCCTCCCTCCAGCCTCCTTATAAAGAACTCCAAGAAGCATCTAGAATATTAGGCCAACTTGGCCGACTTTTAATATTAGTCATATTTGGAGAACTTTATTAAATAAAGTGACTTTTTATATTATTTTATTATTTTTTACTTTATTTTAATTAAATTAGTCAGTTAAAGCCATCCTCATGAAATAAATTTAATTTTTTTGGACAACTTAATTATTTAATTTAATTAAATCACTTTATGAAAATTTGGGGACATTACAGGAGTTTAGTTCCTAGTTATTGAAGGCAGAGAAATGCGAATCGCCCAAAATCGCCAAGTTTGGGCGATTCCCGAGCTGAGTGATGGTCGCCGAGTTTGAAAGGATTGGACTCGGACTTGGCCGAGTTCAAACCCCAAACTCGCCCAAAATCGCCAAAGTCCAAAATCGCCGAGACTCGTCGAGTTTTGCCAAGTCTCGATGCCCAGACTCGGCCGGCGTAAGGCAAATAAAGTGACAAAAAATAAACATGTTTTAAAAGGTTTTTATATGATTTTTTTTCGGTTATATTTTGCTATGCCCCTAAAAGTGAACTTCATTTCATTCATTTGGCAAAATAGGAGGAGAAAAGTGAGTTGTGAAGAGAAACAAGGGTTGATTGAAGAAAAACCAGCAAGGAGGAAGCTCAAGATTTCATCCATTCATCACATTGGGGCTGCATTATACTTTGATTTGGTGCATTAAGAGTTGGAAAGGAAGAGTTTGCAGCTCATTTCAAGCTTGTTGTAAGAGGTAAGATTGATTTTTTGAGTTTTTTGAGTTTCTTGTAAGCAAAAATTTCATTTTCTATTCATTTCATTTGAAAGTTTTACATTTTATTCCAAAATCTAATGTATGTAGGGTTTGTAAATTTCTTTAAAAAAAAAAGTAGGGTTTGAAATTTTGATCAAACCTTGCATTTCTTTTTAAAAAAAATTACAAATACCTTAGTTTTTTTGAAAAAAGTGTAGAATGAATGCACAAATTCTCAAATATTAATTTTTTTTGTATTTGTAATAATGGCTTATTACAGCAACCTTGAATTTCTTATTTGCCTCAATTTTCACAAAACTATCATACAATGTCTGGTTCTAGACTCCCACTTAGAAAGGACCCTGCTTGGAAATTTCACAAAGATTTTCCAGGGCAAAAAAAAGGGTAGAAAAAGTGTAAATTTTGCAAAACAATATTCCATGGAGGCATATATAGATTGAAATACCATATTGCTAGCGTACATGGCCATGATGCCGACCCATGCCTGGGACCAACTATTGAGGCTACACGTGAGTGCTATGTGGCAGTTGAAGCACTTGAACCAAAAAAAGAAATGGCAAAGAAGCAAAAGGATGATTTCGCGGCCATTGGTTTAGGTTGTGCAGGAGGACCTTCTTCCATGCCTCCATATCGTCCCACTCACAGTGCTAGCGCTTTTGCTTTTGCTAGTGCTACTGCTCATGTTACTAGCACTGGTAGTGGTAGTGGGAGTGTTAGCATTGGTCCTAGAATTCGTAAATCTAGGTTGGATTCCTTCTTTGAGCCTCGCACTACTCTTGGGTCCCAACAGTCGCTTGAGAGCATGGGTTGGAACAAGGAGGTCCATGATGCCGCTAAAATGGCAGTTGGCAGGTTTTGGGTCTACTGCAGTGTTCCATTCTTTGCAGCTAGGTGAATATTTTTTGTTTGATTGTTTTAATATTTATAGTTTGATTTTTTGTCGTACAACTACAGAGTACGTACTTAACTTATCTCATTTAATTTATATTTGTGACAGGTCTCCTTATTGGCAAGAGACGGTTGATGCCCTTACCATATGCAGGGCGAGGTTCAAAGCCCCTTCTGAATTTGATTTAAGGGGACCAATTTTGACTGATTTAGTGCGTGATGTGAAGAGAGAATTAGAGGATCAACGCCACATATAGAGTAGGACAAGTTGCACCATCGTGACTGATGGTTGGACGGATAGGAGAAATAGAACTCTCCTTAATTTTCTTGTTTCTTCCACAGGCGATTGATCAATTTTAATTTCATTTAGTCATTAATTTTTTTAATTTTTTATTTAATGATTTATTGAATGATCATTGATCTTGCTTTATTTTTTTATTTCAGGGGGCACTGTTTTCATCAAGTCCATTGATGCCTCTGCACACTGCAAAAATGCGACATTCCTATGTGAGAAAATAGAGGAGGTGATCCATGAGGTGGGTGAGGAGAATGTGGTGCAGGTAGTCACCGACAATGCAACAAATTATGTTGCCGTAGGTAAAATTCTGATGGAGAGGCACCCATCTATAGTTTGGACTCCATGTGTCGCCCATTGCATTGACCTCATGTTGGAGGATATTGGAAAACTCCCATGGGTTAAGAGATGTGTAGAAATGGCAAGAAATATTTGCAAATTTATATATAATCATTCATGGGTGTTAGCTCTTATGAGGCAATACACAAAGCAAAGGGAGTTAGCTCGTTCTAGAATCACGAGAGTTGGCACTAACTTCATTACATTACAGTCCATGCTTCGCTGTAAGGCGACTTTGAGACGTACGATTGTTGGTGAGGAGTGGTCTTCCTCATCCTATGCTGCTACCGCTAGATGGACAGATATGGCAGACTGCATTTTTGATGAGGGAGGCTTTTGGACCCCTCGTGATGAGATTGTGAAGGTAAATTTTTTATAAATTCTACAATTTAAGTTTCTGTTTTATAATTTATCCATCATTTTCTCTTATTTGCTCATTTTTATAAATTACACAATATTTGCAATTTTGCAGTTTGTTAAGCCCTTGGTGGTTCTCTTGCGAGTTACGGATGGGAAAAGCCTACAATGGGCTACATATATGAGGACATGGATAGGGCCAAGGAGGCCATCAAATCCATCTATGTAGGAGATGAGAGCAGGTATCATCCCATTTGGGACATCATTGATAGGAGATGGCATAACCAGCTTCATAGGCCCATCCATGCAGTAGCATATTATCTGAATCCGGCATTCCATTTCAGCCCTACTTTCAAGGCGGATGAGGAGGTTCTTAGTGGGTTGTACTCAGTCATGGAGAAGATGGCACCTGCTGGTTGTACTCAGACCAAACTTATGCGAGAGATACAGTTGTTTTCAAATGCTCAAGGGGAGAACACTTCTCGTACTATCTGCAAAGAAAGTAGGACAACTATGATGCCAGGTAAAAATACATTCTAAGGCATAATTTTAATTTTATCATATATTGTTAAATGAGAGTCGAGAGTGAGACTGATTTTTTTCATTTTTCTCATTTCAAATTCAGATAACTGTGGAGCTTTTTTGGCCCAAAAACACCAAATATTTTGAAGTTGGCCATTTGCATTTTGAGCCAACCATGCAGTGCATCTGGTTGTGAGCGCAATTGGAGTATGTTTGAGCACATACACTCCAAGAGGCGTAATAGATTATCTGTGGAGAAGATGAACGATCTTGTCTTTGTTCACTACAAACTCCGCCTCAGAATGACAAGGAATGCATTGACTGGTATTACCCCTATCATTCTAGATGAGGTTGATCCTGAAGCCGAGTAGGCCACTGAGACAGAACCTGTCTTTAGTGAGGACGACATTGATTGGGTCGACCAGGTAGATGCAGAGGTTGAGGCTGTAGCCATGGCAGAGGAGGAGCAGAGAGCACGAGCAAAGACAATAGAGTCAGAGGCAGACAGTGACACAGATATTCTTGATGTTGGTGAGGGTGGCATGGTGTCACGGGGAGAGGCTATGGCTGCCGAATCATCCAGAACCTATCTTAGATGCCTTTGCAAGGGGCCTAGGTCGGGGGATGCAAGCTCCTCTGAGCCATAGGCTTGTAGTTGTTTTTAGTCTTGGTATTTGTATGGAACATTTGATCATATGATGACATGGATTTTTTATTCCATGAGTTTTGTAATATTGTATACATTTGACAATATATATATATATATATATATATATATATATATATATATATATATATATATATATATATATATATATATATATATATATATATCTATGTTTGTTATTTCCTTCAACAACTCAACTACAATTTGTGTTTATTCTTATGTGATTGATGCATACTTGTGTATGTAATCAAATTAGCTTCTATTTGATGATGTTATTGTGTCTTTAAGGTGTATTTAATAAAGGGTGCATGAAACAAGTTTTAAATCTTTAAAAATCTCTAAATTTCTTTAGTTTTTCACTTTGCCGAGTCGAGTCGAGCCTGAGCCGAGTTTTGACACCGAGTCTCGAGTCTCGAGACAATTCGGCCTTGCCAAGTCCGAGCCGAGTCCGAGTCCCGTTTCTTTGATTGAAGGTGACTCCCTGGACATAGTTAATTGTTTATCTAAAGTTCATTCTCCTAGATGGTATGTAAAAAATGTCTTGTTTGATTCTACTAGTCTTCTCAAATCTTTGGTTTAAGTTAAAATTGGTCATGTTTTTATCGGAGGGGAATTGTGTTGCCAACTTCTTTTCTAATGTGGGGAAGGTCATTGTAAATGGTTTGGATTAGATAACCTTCTTTTTAGTGTTAAACTTTTAATGTTGATATTCCTAGTATCTTTCCCTACATCTTACTCGTTTGTGTGGGGCTTTTAGTGCAGCCATGGAGTGGTTTGTTTTATTTGTTGGAATAGAGATTCGCCTCTATTCTCTTGGAGAATGGTTCTCCAGGTTTCAAGAATTTTCTTCTTGGATCTTTTCTCTCTATGCTTTTTGGCAATGACAAGGCTGAAATGTATAAGGATTATTGTCTCACATAGATTCTAATCTAGGAATATCTAGCTTGGAATCACATCATTTGCTTCATTTATAAGACAATCTTAAGTATATATCTCTAATGAAGATTGTCATAGAACTAATTTTTAAATTGGAACAACTATTCTCTAGCATCACCACTCCCATCGAAATTAGGTATTTGGATGAATTTTAGGGTTCCAACAAAATGTTCTTTCAATGGATCACCTTTTCTACCATAAAATTTAAAAGAAAAGTATGTATTAAGGTAGATTTGAGCATTTCTAGATTTCTCTTCCTTGAACTTTCTATTGTATATCTTTGCTTTTGTTCTTCCCCTTAGTGGGTTGGGGTCTTTCTAGATTTCTACCATAAAATTAGGGTTTCAATAAGATACTTGTGTTGGTGGTCCCTTGTTGTTTTGTATTCTTTGCTTTTGTTCTTCCCCTTGGTGGAGTTTTTCTAGATATCTCTTCCTAGAACTTTCTATTGTAAACCTGAGTCCCATTGACCTAACTTTGGTCATTTATGGACATTAATATAATTCCTTTTTGCTTTCTTTCTTTGCCCAACAAACTAGCAAAATTTGGAAATGCAAAAATATGGGATTGCACAATAAAGAAGACTAAACCTTTTCATCTCTCTAGGCTGTGGCACAGCCAAAAGGCTCAGAAGAATTTCGAAGACAATTTCCAGGATTAATACAAGCTGAACAAGTGGCACACAATTCACTTAAATTCTCCCAGTGCACAATTTGAGAAGGTTTGATTCTTAATGTCATGTTGAATAATTGATATCTTGAAAAAGAGTTCATTTTCACTTATTAAATACTGATAGAATTACATAATTTAACATGTGACAATTCATAATGCTTTGGCCGAAATAAGACTGCAAATGGAGGGAAAATCAGATCCAAATTTGAACAACCAAAATAAGAGTGGAAGAAAGTTATTTTCGAATCATCTTGAATAAATTCTTTTTTGAATCATCTTGAATACTTTGATATGATGCCGTTTGAGTGTTACGGTTTAACATGTACTGCTTCTATAACCAACACTAAACTGTATTACTTGCCCCTTTTGGAAAGACATGCTTATGACTTAGTTTGACGGTGAACTTTTCCTATTCTCTTTAACATAGTGTGTCATTGCACTTGACATAGGAATGTACAAGACTGTAATAAAATCTACTTATATTATCAGGCCTATATCATACTAATGACCTAGGAGCTTTCTTCTAATACGATAATTACTTTTGGATGCCTTTGAGATCCATGCACTGTCCTTATTTCTTTTAGTTAATGTTTCTTATTGCTCCGCATTTCCTTATTTCTCCATAAATTATAAATGAAAGATATAAAACTTTAACCATGTCTTTGTTTTTACATTATTTATGACTTTATTATTTTATCATATAATTCTATACCGTTTGATCAAGAGGAAGGTGTTATATTGTGAGCTCTTCAATGTTCTTGTCCTTGTGTGCATCATGATACATGCTCTTTTTTGAAATGGCAACCCTGTTGATGTGGATCCGTTTGGGGCAACATAGGTCAGACCTGTGTGCTATGGGGTTATAAAATAGGGATAACAATTGGATGGCCGAAAAGTGAAACTTGTGAGAGCACTCAGCAAAAACATGGGAAAATCGTAGCAATTAAAAATTAGAAAAATTATGAAAAGAAGGATCAGAACACTTATTTTTGATACTATAGATTGATAAAGGAAAAAAATTTTAGGGCAGGATTGTGAATTTTTTGTGAGTTTTTCTGTCATGCAAGTTAATTAAACGTAATTGTCTGACCTGCTAGCTCGACTCAACTTCGAATGAGCTTTGATAGGCTTGATTGCATTTGATGAGTCTAAGATTGGCTCATTGAACATCAAGTGGGTAAACCTCACAAGTGCATTTGGAAAAACTTACAAGTACCGTGTGTTGGGTCTCAAATCAACAGATTGGATAGGTTCTAAGGAAATGCCAACTCCTATGCTCAAACCTTCCAATTGACTTGGCCAACTTATAGAGTGAACCTATTTGGTTACTAACTCTCTCACTTTAAGCTCTGCAGGACCTAGGCGGGTATACCTACTCACTAGTTGTTCCTTCAACTAATGCTTTTTATAGCAGATTTAGTGTCTTAATCTGATGTCTCCTAGTCTTTGAATGGCATAAGTTTCTTAAACAAACTGACTTCAGATGTGTGTATTGATCTATGTATCTTACAAAAGTATATATGTTACACTTTGGCTAAATTACCTACTATACCTACTCTACTAATCCTAATGCTTAAAAGTAAAGGGTAACTGGTATGGTTAAAGGGTTTGTTTACAAATGATCAGTGCCTTTCCTCTTATTTGGGCTACAGAGTCTTATATTTCTTCAGGACTTATTGTGTAAACTTATGAGACAGTTTTTAAACCCACCACCTCTCGATGAGTCTGTCAGTTATTGTTTCTTATGAGCTCTACTTCAATGTCTATATTGTAAACTGCTTGAATGGATTTAACCCTAACTTTTAAGAGACCATCCAAGGAAGAAATACAAGGAACAATTACAATTCACGAGTAAATCTTTTTGATCCAAATCTACAATATGAAACACAGAATTTTACTGGAAGAACACGAATAACCTTATCCACTTTTAGATAATATCATAAGCAACTACCTTCTAAAAATATGTTAACTCTCAACACATATGAGAAAGAAAATGCAACTGGTTATTTTTGATAAAAAGTTTTAAAGTACAAAATTGCCTCCACCTCTTCTCTCTTTTCTCCTCTCTTTACATTTTACATCACACATATATATGTGTTTGAATGGTTTTCATACCCCTTTGGGTGAAAAGACACCCCCCTTTTAAATAAAAATAATTCCAAATCCCGAAATTGCCTTAGTTTATGTAATTAATTGTCACTTTACAAGTTGTTTAGGCATATTAGAGGTATTTTAAGGCTATTTTATGGGTATATAATGGATAAATGGTCTTTAAATGATGTAAATACCCCCTTTGGTGCTTCACACTCCATTTTTTATGCCCATTATTGTGTTTATGTTATGGTTTCATATTGTGCAACAAATATAAAATATATTACTTGTACCTATTCAATATATATATATATATATGTATATATATATTTAGAATTTTTCTTGCTCCTTGTCTTGGAATTTGGAATTCTAAAAATTGCAAATTTTAGGGTTCCAACACCGTGTATATGTGGCACGTGAATTTGTGCAAATACCAGCTGACAAGGTACAAATATTGCATGCAGTGCCTGATTAGACTAGAAATTGTATGCTTCCAGCATAGCGTGAGACCATAACTTTATATTGGAAGAACACTCTCATTCTTTTTCAAGTTTCATGTTGATTTGTATTCTGAATTCAAATAAAGGGCTTTTTATTTGTCTTCTACTGTGCATACTGAATTCGTTGGATGAATCTTTTGGGAGAAATTAAACTTTTTTTTGTCATTGGAAGTATTGATTATATCTGTTTATTTGTCTTCTACTGTGCATGCTGAATTCGTTGGATGGATTTTTTGCGAGAAATTGAACTTTTTGTGATTGGAAGCATTGATTATATGGCTCAAATTGCCTAATCATTTTGACACTAAAACACTATAAGATTTTGACTGTTTTGTTTTGGCAGTTATTTAAATTTAACATTTTCGAAGGTAAACCTTTTCTGTAAGAAATGGATTTGATCTTAAGTGACAAAGTTTTCAATGCTATCTCTAGTTAACTATATCGTAGCTTTTTTAATTAATTGTTTGACAGGTGATTTGCACCCCCCACACTTGTACATACATATTTGTTTGCATGCAAGTATTTCTAAGCCTTTTAAATCTGGTGTTTGTAGATGCTATCTAAAATATACTTCATTTCTCAACATTCTCGCGGAATTTAAAAGTAGAGAGTACTGATGATTTTAACTGCTGGTTGTATGCAGCACTATCTCTATTGATCTGCAAGGGGCTCCGTTTGGGTATGTAAAAATATATTGTATTTTTTAATCAATTGTAATATTGGTGGGTGTTAATGCATATGTTTTATGTAATGCTATCTGAGTAAGTTTTTGTTGCATAACTTGACATCGATTTCATCTTTGGATAATGAAATGATGTTCATTAGTCATTTGTGTTTCTATTTTTCATATTTGTTTATTATTGTATTACTGGCAGAAATGTGATTTCATACAGTGATGGACCACCAGGTCAAGGAACTGGTATCCCTTACTTCTACCTAACATTGCTGGACCCGACTCCAAGAGATTTGCAAAAGGATTCTCGTTGTTCTCTCACTGTTAGTGAATTTCCTCTTGGCACATGTAGTGGGATAGATCCCGAGAATCCAACCTGCTCTAAGTTGACTTTGACAGGAAAGGTAAACATTTCATTAACACAGCTCCTCATCTATGATGGAAAGCTAATTGCACCTTTCGAGTGGAAATAATGAATACAATTTGGACTCATATCCTAAATTATTTGACATATATGCAAAAGAAAAGATTTTCCTTCTTGGAGTATTCTACAGTGGCTAGGTGATGTCTTAGCTTGCAATTTATATTTATCCCAGTTTATGTATATATCCATTTTACCTTCAAACTTTTGTTGAAATTAGGATATTATTGAAGAAGCCTTGTTGACTATTTTACATAAGAAAATTGAAAATTGATATCATTAAATTGGCAACATATACTTATCAATAAAAAACCTTAAATTTGTTTAAGGGGTTGTCTTCAAATGGTTGGGCCACAAAGTTTTGATGCTGGAGAAGGTGGTTCAAATCCCTCGTGTTGAAGGTAGAGTGCTATCCTTGTTGGAGGTGACACAAGAGTAGGTGCGATATCCCCACAAGAGAAGTTGGAGGTAAACACGAGGAATAGAATAGTTTGGGGAGAGGAGGTAGAGAAAGAGAAGGCAAGAAGGTGCGGTATCCCTACAAGAGAAGTTGTGTTTGTGTGGCTGGAGTAGAAGTGCTACAATAGGTAGAGAAGGAGAAAGTGAGGTGTGGTATCCTTGTAGGAGAAGCTAGAGTTTTGCAATTGGAGATGTATAGGAGGGTCCTACAAGAGGAGGTAGAGGCAAAGAAGGACAAGAAGTGTAGTATTCTTGTAGGAGGAAATAGAGGTATGTGGGAGGAGTGGGAGTACTATAGGAGTACTTGGAGAGGAGAAAGAGGTGAAGGAGAGTAGATTGGTATCTTTGTTGGCTAAGTTACCAATTCAAGTATGGGTACTGTTGATGTGTTTTTCTTGCACACGCGAACATAGAATAAAATACCCCAAAGTATCTTAGCCTTTCTTTAATAAAGTTTACTCAAATGCTGAAGATTAGCTTAAGGATCACTTGAGACAACTCCAAGGTTTATAAATGTCAAGTCATGACGTGTGGATAAGCACGAGTGGTCGTTGTGATTGTTGTTTCATCAAGGGATCTTATGAATGAGAAGACTTCATGAAGTGCTTTACGGATGGTATGTAATGAAGTTCTTTCCTATTACTACTAGATGTTTATCAAAAAATTGCAAAAGATGAGGGTTGAGAGATACTAAGCTATCCTAGGAATGGATGGATGAAGGACGATTTAAGTGAAAGTCTACTAGTCTTAGTATTGCCATACAAGAACAACTCCACCAAAACTAGTGCAATCTTCTAAGGACATTTGAAGATTTTCAAATCGCTACTAAGCATAAACACCATCACTTGAGTGCATATGTATAATTAAGCAACAATTGAACTTGAGTGCTTTTAATAATTCCAGTTGACCACGCAAGGCACACTTACAATCAACAAGATGCTAGGGGTATGGATTATGAGCTTCACAATTGTTGGCATATGCACACTCCAATGAGACATTGTATGTGATTCAAGGTTTTGTCATTGATGACAACCTTACAATCCTATGGCACCGGCAAGGCAGCACACCGGCAAGTTAGTGCACCGGCATCAACGATCAGACTCTACACCGGCACTCAGGACACCGGCACCGGCACCGGCACAGAGAAAGGAAGTATATCGGCACAGAGGTCGACAGGATTTTGTTATATTATATTTTGTTTATTTTTGTAAAAACTTTGTAAGCCGACTTGGCATGTTGTAAAATGACTCTTATATATAAAAGAGATCATTGTAGACATTTTGTAAGAAGGAAGTGAAGAAAGTTATTAAGGCAGACCTATTATGCGAAATATAGGTTAAAGGGTTTATGTAAGAAGTAGAGCAGCAACCGGTACTAGATCAGGTATTATAGATGCTATTGTAAAGCAGTACAAAATATTGGATTTGTATAATTCACATTGTAAGTCAGTGAGACTTCCCATTTGAGCAGTGAGCTCTAGGCAGTTGGCCTTTCTGCATGTGCAGGCCCCTATTGTAAGTAATATTCTCTTATTGGCCAATAAGTGGATATTGTGGGTCACAAATCCCACCGAGGTTTTTCCCACACCGGGTTTCCTCGTTAAATCCTTGTGTTATGGTGTGCTTTTCATGTGGATGTTCTTAATTCTGTTTATTGCATTATTTCTTGCATACCGGTACACTGTTATAATATGTTCTGCATGTTTTAAGATAAGAAATTTTGTACATCGGTCAGATATTGATTCACCCCCCCTCTCAGTATCTGTGGGAATCCTAACAACAATAAATCAAATACAACATTCCATCATTCAATCCAAATACTTAAACCAATATCAAAGATTGACTTGAGAGGATGAAAAACCATGCAAGAAGCTTCAAGGATTGAATAAAAACACCATAACTTCATTGTTTTATTAATCCGATAGCAAAGTAACAACAATTCTTCAAGTCCTTCTCTTATCTCTCTTGAACTCTAATATCTATCTCTAATGTCTATTGTCAAATGTCTAATATCTAATCTCTTACAAAATGAAATGAGTGCAATTTATATAGCACTCCCAAATACAATGAAGGGCCAAGATCAAATAAAGATCAAGGGCCAAGACTTTGCCACCGAAACCCTAATTAGGGTTTGATACAAACAAAACCCTATCTAGATAAACATTATCATGAAATCAACCAATGATAAAATAATATGAGCTGTTAGAGAAATCGAGGAAGCATCCTCTAATGAGAAAATGAGTTCCCAAGTAGGATCATAACAATCTGTCTTCTAGAATCTTGTTTCCTTTCTCCCTTTCCCTTTTGGCATATTCAATGAATCTGGTTGTCATGCCCTCTATCTCAGTCATCAGAACTTCTGGTAGAGTCTTCAACTGTTCTTTCATATGCCTGACTTCTTCAACATCTTTGATGATAGCATTCTCCCATTCAGGTTCAAGCTCTTGCGTTTTGTTGGCTAAAACTACGAGTGCGAGCATATCATCCAAGTGCCTTTTAGTGATCATTCCATCAGTGCCATGAAAGATACATTTTATTCTTTCCTCCAATTCTTTGGCTTCTATAATCATTCCAGGATCAATCTTCTTCTCCAAGACGATTTGTGCTACCTCCACTATCTTATCATGAATAAGATGCATATCATCTTGAACTTGACTGCATCCATTTCCAATATCTTCAAAACCAATCTTCTTTGTGTGAAGTAGACTACTCCAATGTAGAAAGTTGGGCGTAGATCCTTCTCTTCTTATTTTCTCTCTTGTTAAGACTTCCCTGGGTGTTTTCCTTATTGCTTGCAAGACTGGGATGATAACATCTCTGGTATGAGCAAATGCCTCAAAAGCTTCTATGAGGACATGAGTCCTTCCAAGGACTTTTATGACTGTATCAAGTGTCTTCATTGTGCCTTTCATAAACTTGCTAACTTTGATATAAGAGTCTTCTATCCATGTGTGTAATATCCCAGATAATTTTTTTTGTTTTTTAAGTGCAATAAGAATTACCAACAAACACATAACCCATTAAGGCTAGAAAATATAATCTCAAAGCTTGCTGAAATTGCAACCCTTCCACTTTCTAATCACCAAGTGCCCAATGTGGGAAGGTGAGAGCATACGGTGATAAGGGGTTCGTTAGCTCATTAATCTGTTGGAAATGATAAAGCAAATACAATATTGGGCGGCAAGCCTACCCCTTCCGCTTATCCAGCGAGAAAGCAAGGAACTTGGCAGTGAACCAGCCAAGAGAACAATACTGCAGACACAAATCACTCTAGCGCAATATTTCAGCGGGAGGACTAAATTACAAATTACTCAACTCAACTACTTATGCAGCGGGAGGATTTTATTACAAATTATCAGATGTAGGCGGCAAGCCAGACTCTTCCACTTTTCAGTGGGATATGAGATTACAATCCAGAATGGGTTAGTAGTACTACTACTTAACCTTACAATAAAAAGGAAAGTGAGAGTAGAAGAATATTGCTGAACATAAGAGATAATGATCATGAAAGTCTTTCAACATCAAAAACAACAGGCTGGAAATGCATAACCAGCAACCCATAAACTCTCTAAATTACTCATATCTCACTCAATTCACCCCAAATCACTCCCAAACCAACACTAGAGCAGCAGCAACTAAGACAAACCAAAAGGAAGATACAAAAACACCACAAATTATTTTGCACGCATCCCAATGCACCCTCTAAAACCCACGCCTAGCTAGATATTTTGATTTGCATTATTAAATTCAATACTTAGAGAAAAGTGCCTTAAACTTGCAAGATGTATCGCTAGCAGCAAGAAGGAAGATTGAACTAGTACCCAGAATGATCAGTCGATTGAGTAGAGAGGTATGAACAAAAACGTGCTTCAGCCATAGGGAAACCAGCAACTCCAGAAATCACTCCAAACTCCAAAAACACTTAAATTTGCAATGAAAGTATCATAGATTACAGCACGCAGCTAGGTACTATATCTCAAGTACGAAATCGGAAAACACTAGGGAGACGCACTCCGAAGCTTCAAAGTTCATACGCCAATCCAGTAGCATAACGATGCATATTTTCAAGCTACCAAAATGAGAGCCCAAGACTCATATTTATAACTTCATGCCTCCCCAAATGCAAATGCAAATGGTTCCCAAACTCCACTCAAATTCACTTTCATTTCGCCCCATGTCTCCACTACATGGCCCCCACTTACTTTTTCCTAGGCAAGTTCGAACTTTGCCTTATGGTGGCGTCTTTTTGCAATATTAAACATTAAACAAAAGATGTTTAATCCTCCTAATTTGCCACCAACAAATTCGCCTTTTGACTTAGGAAATAACACATGGATATCAATTAATTATTTTTCCCTAAGTCATCCTCAACATTTGATCAGTAACTGCAAATATTTAAATATTAAACCTTTGACAAGGAAATAATATTTAATTAAATTACTTATGACTCCCATACTGATCATTAACAGAAACCAAGATGAAGTTGAGTAAAGAAGACCATAGAACTGATGTAGGACCAGGACCCTGTCCACTGCCAAAAATAGAAATACTCCATACTGCCACTTACTAAAAATAGTAAGTCATGAATTACTGCTCTGAAAAGCATGATCTTCGCACCCAGTTACAGAGCATGGAAAGCTCAGTAGGACAACATCATCCAAACAACCAACCCCTAACTTACTAAAAATAGTAAGTTCTCACCTCACCAACGTTTGAAACCCTAATTCTTCATTCCACAGCCTACGGATATCGGGAATAGGCCAATGGACCACTGAAAGCACATCATCGGGAAGGGGACATTACAATGTGTCCATCAGTTGTGCTGAATTTCTCATCTTCTCCATATGATCAACTGATTCCGAAGGAAGCAGAGGTGGCAGTGTAACTGTTGGATTATGTTGTCTCAATGGTTCTTTGAACTGTTGGAAATAGTTTCTCCACGCACTTGTCTCTTTCTCTAACCTTTTATTCCTCTCTACTTCCATTCTAAGCATATCATTAACTGTCATTAATGAA
Organism: Cryptomeria japonica; assembly: GCF_030272615.1. Classification (NCBI taxonomy): domain Eukaryota; kingdom Viridiplantae; phylum Streptophyta; class Pinopsida; order Cupressales; family Cupressaceae; genus Cryptomeria; species Cryptomeria japonica. The sequence continues at coordinate 465,152,326 of NC_081411.1, read as the reverse complement.
TCATTCGCATCACCTATGGCTTGCTCGGAGGTGAGTGGACCCAAATCAATAGTGTCCATATCATATTCATCTGCTGTGATTTCATCTTCATACTTGTCAACCATTGGAGTAGCTATTTTTAACTTCCGAGAACCTGAATCATCTCTGATCACCTTAGACATCTTCGTAGCTTTCTTTTTCTCGGTGACCTCTTGAGTCCGACTTAGAAGGCTCTTTAAGGCATATATTGGTTCTTCATCAACTGCTATCACTTCTCTGGCTAGCCTTTTCTTAAGCCATTCAAGAATAGATGATCTCCCTTCTTCAACCTGTGTTTCTTCAAGCATCTGCTCATCTGTAGGTGGGGAAGTGGTCTCATCACTGTCTTCTTCTTCATCTTCATCAATCTCTTGAATGTGAGGAGTGAGATCCTTTTGTTCTTGTGATGACTTTTCTTTGCCTTTATCAACTAGAACTGTAGATTCCATTGATTCATTTACTCCTTGACTCAATTCTTTATCTATCCTTTGTTCTTCATGTCTTTCATTCTGATTCAACTCTTCTTCACGCCTAGAGGAAGAACTAGAAGGATGACTGGAATTTGATTTATGCTTCTTCCTCGATGACTCCTTTTCTCCACGATTATCTTTCCTCTTCGAACCTCTTGAGTGAGATGATTGGGAAGCACTTCCACTCGCGCTTGCATCATCTTCATTATCTTTCCTTTCTTCTGAGTGGAATGTCATTGTTATATTCTATTCTTTCAATTTCTGATGTTGGATGTCTATCCATATGCAAGTGTATTCCAAGACTTGTTTCATCAACTCCCTCAAATCCATGACCTCCAAGTCAACCCAATTGATCTGGATCTCCTTGCTTTCTTTGGCATAGGCGGATTGGAGATATTTGCTGCTATCCTGTGTGTTGATGTGTTTTTTATGACAACATCTAACACAGAATAAAGTTGTCTAATGGTCACTTCACTCTCTCTTGATCAAAGTACGATTGTATGCTAAGATTGCAGGAAGTTCAAACAATCGACTCCAAGGTTCCTTTTTGCAATGGACGTGACTCAGTTGGCTGATGTGATTGTTGGTAATCCAAGGGGACTTACGTTTGAATCATTCTTTCACTTCTTTGATGTGGCATGGAACTTCATCATTAGATATAGCAATTTGGTGATGCTTCTGCTTTGAACGAATTGAAATGAATTGAAAATAAAGGGGAAAGGGTTAGAAAGGCCTATATCTACTCCTAAGGGCAGTGATATCAACAGTTAATGCTTTGGTGGACAAATCCCAAATAAACCAAGCTCTGCTTTGCCAAGATTAACTACAACTCCGCAAGAACTGATGCAATCTTCTGAGGATGATGAAGGATTTTCATATCGAGAAAGTGCATTTGAATACCCAACATGACGCAATCCAAACGACTATTCACAATCAAACTTAGCACAAATTTGGTGGCTCGGGCTAACTTTACACTGCAACTTACAATCAGCAAGATGCAAAAGTATGAACCATGGAAATTCATCAAACACCATTACATTCTCCATTGAAATCAAAGCACTAAATTGCTTCTACTCTAAGTGAGGAAGGTGAAACCATGCAAGTTTTGAAAAATAACTTAAGTGGACACCATTAGAGAACAATGTTTCACTATTATTATAAAAAACTTATCGCAACAATTTCATACAAGTCTCCCCCCGCTTTTCAAATGAAGGGGTCACCCCTTTATATAGGCCTCAAGTGTTGCAAAACCCTAATTAGGGTTTCCCCAACAGATTCTCCACTCAAGATGCAACAAGGTGGAAATCAGCAATAAATACCCCATAAAGCCCATATACAATTAATTACAATTCTACCAAAAATGGCACCCATAAAGCATTAATTAACCATTACATTCAAAAAGTGCCCACTATGCAATGAATGTACCCTCATGCAAAAATCATACATGATGCCATAAATGCACCATCATCTCCTAAACGTGACGGCTACATGCAAAAGGAATCTGCCACAATGCTATAAATGTGACGATTGCATGCAAAGAGATGTTGCATTAATTCAGCGTGCGTTGACCCGACTTCCACTTGGCGAGAAACCCTAGGAGAGAGAAAACTTTGTTGTCGGCATAAATTGCTTGTTGTTATGTTTGATAATATTTGTTATCCGACAACGTATTAATTAATTGTATTGAGTGGGTTGTGAGTCTCGGGTAGTTATGTGTCGGTTGGTTGACGGTTGCGTACCTCTCGGCAACCGTTGGGTCTTTTAAATATGTCGTGTACTACCAAGGAAGGGGGATGGTATTGTCGGATATATTGGAATCCCTGGCCGACCATCTTTGGTCTCTTCTCTGTAATAATTGAATGTGCGAATAAAGATATATTTTCTGCCGTGTCTGGTTTGCACTGTCATGTACATTATTATTTTCTGTATTTAATTTACCAGTTGTACTAGCAAATTTTCTTGGACTTTGTAGTCATCTGGTTACAGAAGAAGGCGTACGATGCACTCCTCAGGAGGGGATGGTTGGTTACTGCCATGGCAAATCATAATTGGAAGCAAAACACACTCTCGATCGAGAGTGGTGGGAGGAAGCACATCATTGACTTGAGGAACCAAGCGGTGAGTGAAGAACTAGCACCCTCGGACTCTGAGTCTAAGGGTGGAGAGTTAGGTATGGATGGAGGAAGGAAAGGCATGAAACCCAACAATGAAGGGGTGCTCAAACTAGAAGATTGCTTTGAGGATGAGACGAGTTCTCTTAATGGGTTATTTCACTGGCAGATGGAGGATTATGAAGTCTTCCACCCCGACTGTAACATGCTACGAATTGGCCAAATTGAAGAAGTACAAAGTCCGTTGTACGATATTCATCTGTGCACATTCGGCGTTGGTGTGTCTGGGCTGTACGAACAGTTGCCAAGTGAGCTTGTACCGTATGAATAGAGGTTGTCGAGTGGGAATGGGGAAGTATCTAAGGTGTACGAAGAAGATTCACAAAGCGAGGATCTGAAATTGGATGCTGTAGATCCTGGTGGAGATGCCTCGAAGAAGTTAATACTATATGCTAAACGGTTCACATCAGCTGAAACTAATTCAGCCGTATGGTTCAAATCATCCGAGAGCAAGTTGACCATACAACTCATAAGAGCCGAGAGTACATGAAGTATACAGTCCACAGGAACCAAGAGTGAAGTTGCCGAAGGATTGTCACTGCACGCCAAGAGTAAAATTTTTGAAGAATTGTCATCGTATGCGGAGAGTAAAGTTGCTGAACGATTGACTAAGTCCATACCGTACGCCGTACGGTCCAGAGCAAACAAGAGCAAGTTGGCTCCTAAGAGTTTGTTGCGTCAACGTGATGAGGTTACCACACGAAGCTAAGAGAACCAGCTACACCGTACAAACTAGAGAAGCCGAGTGCTGGAGATCCGTACGGTCAAGGGAGAGCCGGGGAAGCAGACTTGACAGCAGGACAAAATCGAGAGAGGGAAGGAACATTCCCATCCAACCACAGGAGAAGTTGAATCCATACGGTGCAGGTGAAGAAGCAGAAATACCGTATAGTTTACAGTCAACACGTACGGTCGGCACACAGGCGCAGAGCAAGGCGAGGAATCCGTACGGCGTACGACAGAGCACCATTACGTACGACGTAGCTCACCCGTACTACGTAGGATAGAGCACCATTACGTACGACGTAGCTCACCCGTACTACGTACGATAGAGCACCATTACGTACGACGTAGCTCACCCGTACGGCGTACCTTGTTCAGTCAACCCGTACGACGTAGCTCATCCACCCATTCCGTATGGCGTAGACCATTCATTCGACCTGTACGGCATACGACATAAACTGCATGGAGAACAAGGTACGGTGTACGGTACGACAAAACCGTACGACGAATATCGCACAAGAGGCATCGTACGACATACATGGAAGTCGTACGGACATCGTACAGGAGGCATCGTACGGCATACAGGGAAGCAATCAGGGAGAGGTCGTTCGACCACGCTACAGGTACGACAACCAAAGGCGGAGGCCGTATGGCAACCAAGAGAAATCCGTAGGGACCACAGGAGGAATACCGTACGGTCAAGGAAGCAGTATATAAAAAACTCGAAGGCATTAGATCAAGCCACACCTATGCATCATACAACCAAGAGAGAAGCACAAGCCTGTACAAAAGAACAAGTCTATACGCAAGGAGGATAAGCCCATATGGAAGGATAACAAGTCAGAAAACACAATACGTGTACGGGAGAATCCACCTTGATCAAAATTTTGACTTCATTGGCCTCATTCCTAACATCTTAAAAAAACAAAAAATTGATGCACGCCATGGAGTTTTGTGTGGGTTTGAAGGTTGTAATTTGGTGTTGGTGGCAGGACCCTGCGAGGGACGCTGCCCCACGACCCCGCAAGAAGCTCTGCCCCTTGACCCCACTGGGGGCGCTGCCCCTTGACCTCATTGGAGGCGTTGCCCCAAATCCCCATTTGATTTGGCAGGTACACTACAAGTTGGGGGTGTCTAGTCGAAGTCACTATCTGTCGTTAGTCTTTCCGAATATCACTTGATGTTTGCTTGTCGTCTGGAAGACGACTTTTCTTTTGGGGGGGGATGATGTTGTCGGCATAAATTGCCTGTTGTTATGTTTGATAATATTTGTTATCCAACAACGTATTAATTAATTGTATTGAGTGGGTTGTCAGTCTCGGGTAGTTATGTGTCAGTTGGTTGACGGTTGCGTACCTCTCGGCAACCGTCGGGTCCTTTAAATATGTTGTGTACTGCCAAGGAAAGGGGATGGTATTGTCGGATCTATTGTAATCCTCGGCCGATCATCTTTGGTCTCTTCTCTGTAATAATTGAATGTGCGAATAAAGATATATTTTCTGTCGTGTCTGGTATGCATTGTCATGTACATTATTATTTCCTATATTTAATTTACCAGTTGTACCAACAAACAAACTTTTCATGAATCTTTCAACTTTTCTGTGCTTCGAAGGAATTTTCAAAGTTTTTTTCATGATTTCTTATTTTTTAGGAACTTTCCAAAAATAGAATTCCGGGTCTTGACGGAGAGAGAATTTTCTCACGAATTCAGATATGCAGAAATTTTTTATAAGTTCTTTTTCAAAATTTCTTATTTTAAGGAACTTTCCAAAAATAGAATTCCGGGTCTTGACGGAGAGAGAATTATCTTACGAATTTAAATTTTTGAATTATGAAATGTTATGATGCCTAAAAATAGGATTTAAAAAAAATTTACCAGAGGGAAATTTCTTGCTTTTTCTTCCTTGACCCCTAATCCAACCTTGGGCGGAATTTTGCATGTGAGGGAATTCATGGTGTGGAGAAAAATTCCTCCACACCTTGGTTTTAGCTCCCTCTATCTCCTTTGGGCGTTGATTGAGTATGTCCAAGGAAAATGGGGGTGGAGGAAAATTCCTCCACACCCATGTTTTAGTGCCCTTGCTCTCCTTTAACCGCTATTTTGCATGGAAAAAGGATTTTTACCTTTTCTTCATTTCTCCATGCCTAGGTGATTCTAGCGCCCTACTCCATCATTGGGCATTGTTTTGCCCTGGGGAGGGAAATTTCATGATTTTCACTTTTCCGTTGGTCTCATTCTCTTCATTAGGATATATACATGAAATATAACATTTATTCATGTATATATTGGCACAATGTTTGAGAGTGGTTTCAGATCTCTAGGAATTATAATGCAAATTCTGGGTTTTAGATCTTTTAAATTTTCAGACAGTCAATATTCAGGCCATTTCCGGATCAGGGTGACATTTGTGGATTCATGTGAATTTCCAGACTAGATGATTTTGCATGCTTTCCACTTCTGAAATAAGAGTTCCATACTTAACCATTTTTTTGATCCAACTTGTCTGCCTTCTGACTCTTCCGGATTTAGAAATGATCTTCAGGAACGTTCAGTCTTCAGCGTCTTTAGGGATGAACCTGCCAAAATAGATTTTCCCAAATAGTAAGTGTTTCAAAATGTTAGGGTTTGGACAAAATAGGTCAGGAAAGCACTTACTAAAAATAGAAATTACAAGTTTGATTTTTGGCAAAATTAGACCAATCCGGGAGGCAGTGAAACTTACTAAAAATAGTAAGTGCTCAGAATTCGCTCAAATTTTACTGGAAGGTTCCTTGAAGGGTCCTAACTCCAGTTCCAAATTCAATTTTTCCAAAATCCTAATAGAAACCCCTAAAATCTAGGGTTGGAGGCAGAAACCCTAAAATTGACAAAACAAGCCCTAGACTTAGCCAAAATTGCTCAAACAAAAAGCATACCTGATCAAATTAACCCCCAAACACTTGCAGAATGAGGTAACTGATGAGACTGCCGCGAAAAGACCCAACAACAAAAAACCAAAAGACCGAGAGGGCCTAAAAAGTAGGGGGTCCCCATTTGCAATGAGGCGATGTGTGAAAACATCACAACACTGTGCTTGATCAACACCGTTAAACAACTTATACTTCCAGATGAAATCAAGAGGTAGTCTGTAATACATCTTTTTCTTCACTTCTACATCATCTTGAATGTTCATCCAATAGTCTTCTAACTGCCACTGTTGTTCATACTTCTTTCCCATAATTCCTTTTATATTGTCATATGGATCAAAGTGATCTCTAGGAGTGAATAGAGGGCTAATTCTCCTTTGGCATTCTTAGCTACTTGAAGGGAAGGACACACTTCAATAGAGTCTCCAAACGAAATAGGAAAAGAGATATTGGTTCCGTGATTGTGCCTATATTCCTTGACGTATGCCACTAATTGTCTTACTACCTCCAGTAGCACTATTTTGTTTGTTGGGTAGTGTGGCAGCATGTAGGGAGGAGAAGGACATCCTTGAACTCTGATATAGGTGAATTTTGGGAATTGGATGAACCATGCACCATACTGTTGAACCAATGCTTGTGCTCTTGGAGAGAGTCTTTGATGAATGCCACCTTGTAGCGACCTCGTGATGTGCAGAGTGAATGCATCATTCACTCTCTTATAGTGTTTTTAGTTGGATGATGAAGCTGTATATAATACTCATGCACTTTTATTTCTCCTGGTCCTCTTCCGACTATGCCTCTACACACCAGTCTGGGATACTCATAATTCCTTGCAAGAGAGTATATAAAATAGAAACTCATGCAAAATGTCCTAGTGCGCATCAGTCTTCTCAGCTGCAGATCAATACTGTTGCTGATGAGCCTCGCCCAATTGATTGCATTCTTGCCATGACTGACTGTCTCTATGAAGAAAAACATCCAGTCCTCGAAATATGAAGCCTCAAGTGCACCCACCACACGATGAAGTAGAGTGAAGTCTTTGAATTCATCTTTGAAGTCTATTCTGTGTAATCTATCGGACATTCTGCTCTTACCACCTCTACTCTTTGATAACCAAAACTTGTTGATGATCCTTACACAAGCTTCTAGATCATCATCATGGGCTGACTTAGCTCCTTCTACACTCACGTAGATCATGTCTTTAGGTTCAGGTAGATGAAATGCTTCACTAATGGCTGTCTCCGAGAGATAAGCGAGTACTCTTCCATCCTTCGCCACTATTCTTCTTGAGTGGGAATCATAGTGTTGGGCACATTCAACAATTAACTCATAGCATCGCACCGCAAGAGGGAAGCCAGCTGCATTTACAATCCTGTTGTCCATCATCTTCTTTGTTGTAGCCGTAGGTTCACTTGTGTAGAACGGGCCCCTGAACTTCTTGGTGTCAAAATTCCCAAGATTGGTGTCTCCTATTCTGCTCCAATGAGACGTGATCTTGGTTTCTAATGTACCTCTCCTCGAGTCTTCTTTGATGAGTGCTTGACGGTTTACAGTCCCACTAGGTTTAGGTGCCGCCATTCTCTACCTATAGGAGATGTGTAAATTAGGAGAATGGTGAAAGATATACGAAATATTAATCTAATGAAGCCTATTTGCCTATGAGAATGATAGTAGATAACCTTCTATATTGGTTTAAATCAATCTTAAATTCAAATGAATCTGAAATTAAATGCTCAATAAGATTGATTCCTTACACCTATGTGCACTTTCTAGTGGATTAACAGTAATAAGAGAGGTTTAATTTAATAAAAAGATCAATATTTGACTCCAATCAGACCTGTACCTGATCTTCTATCAATCAATATGATGCACTTACCCCTGATTTTTGATGATTCAACTTGATATGGATGCTATTGATCGAATGATGTGATTGAGGAATCTGCTGTTGCTGAGTGTGAGTGAACAAATTCGCCCTTGTAGTGATGAATTCGTTGCTCCTTAGGACAAATTCGCTGGTGATATTCCCTCTTGCAGATGAAATTCGCTTATCCTTATGAATTCTGTTATTCAATGATGAAGTTCGCTCTTGAATCTGCAATCTTAATGCATAAATTCGCTTTTGATGTTTATTGAATTCTCCAATCTTAATGAAATTCGCTGCCTGCTGCTAAAATTCGCTTATTAGAGAGGAGGAAATTGTTTTGATTTGATGTTTGAAATGAATGATCTTGATCTTCTTATAGGCGCTTAAAGGAAAGGTTGTGTCTCTCCCTAGGTAGGCCGACCTGGTTTAGTAAAAATAAAATTAAGTTTGTCTTCCCATGCTGGCCGACTTGACACAATTTGAACAGATTTGTATTTCTTTTTGGCGCCAAATTCGTGTTTGATTAGTCTTTGATAAGCATGAAAGTGCATTCAAAAATAATTCACCCTTTTCATGAGCAAGTGAAAGGCATTTCACTCTCAACAAGGAGCACATGAATTTCGCTCTAAAAGGTGTGCACATGAAGTTCGCCCTGAGTGGGGTGCACTTGAAGTTACTCTCAAATCTTGCCTTTCATCATCTTAAACTTAAAATTGTTCTTTTCTAAGCATCAAATCGGCTCAAGGCAATGGTCTTATAAGCAATCTTGCATCTTCTCTTGGGCAAATGAGGCAAATTCGCTCTCAATCAGGAGCACCCGAAGTGGAATTCGCTCCATGATTTATGCACTTGAAGTTCGCCCTGAGTGGGGTGCACTTGAAGTTACTCTCAAATCTCGCCTTTCATCATCTTAAACTCAAAATTGTTCTTTTCTAAGCATCAAATCGGCTCAAGGCAATGATCTTATAAGAAATCTCGCATCTTCTCTTGGGCAAATGAGGCAAATTCGCTCTCAATTAGGAGCACCCAAAGTAGAATTTGCTCCATGATTTATGCACTGGAGGTTCGCTCCAAAACCCATGCACTTCAAGTTCGCTCCAAAACCCATGCACTTCAAGTTCGCTCCAAATCTCATGCACTTGAAGTTCGCTCCAGAGGTCATTCACTTGAAGTTCGCTCCTAAGCGCAAGCACTTGAATTTAATTTCAAATCAACACTCTAACTCTTCTTCGCTCACTTACACTCACTTTCTCAACTCCAATACGTCATAGCATGCTCAACATGAGGTCTTAGGAGGAATTTCGCTCTGAATTTTGAGCACATGAAGTTCGCTCCACAAGGTTGAAGTTCGCTCTAAGAGTGGTGCACCTGAAGTGAATTGAAACTTGACACTTAATGTTTTCTCACTTACTCTCCATTCCATTCATTCAAGTTTGTTGAAACTAGGCTCATGGTGCATTCTAGGAACAATTTCGCTCTCAACTAAGGGCACTTGAAGTGAATTTCACTCTCACTATGGAGCACTTGAAGTCTTTCGCCCTCAACTTTGAGCACTTGAAGTAGCTTGAAAATGCGCTTTTGAGTTGAATCTTATTACTTTATGCCTCTATATACTATAAGACCTCAAAACTCACCTTGAATATGATTTCGCCTTTGACTTGAGGCAATAGGAGTGAAATTTGCTCTAAGAGAAGGGCATTTGAAGTGAATTTCGTTCTAGAAGAGGAGCACTTGAAGCATTCCTTACTAGCAATCTCTCATTCATCCTTTTGGTTGAATTCATGATAGGCTTCACTCCTCATGTGATCCAAATGTTGCTAAAGGCTAACAAAATCACCCATTTCTCTTTCGAGAGGGATATTAGGCTAAGAGACTAGGACTTGAGCAAAAGAAAGGGGATCCCCATTTTGATGGGGCGATGTGTGAAATGGTCACAACAGGTATGGACGCGGATTCACGAATACGACAATATTTTTCCATTGGGTTCTATTAGTATTTATTATAATATACTAATATATTAATATATATTATAATATACTAATGTGTTTCAATAAAGTTACATATAAAACCAAATAAATAATAAAATATGTTTACAAATTTAATAAAAAATATTATTAATAATACAATATTCATCATTATGATTGCAAATCTGTTAAATATTGCACTGGGTCACCCCCCTAGGTCCTACAGTGTAATGTCCATGGCTAATTTCTGATATAAAATTCTTATACCTTCCACTTAGCCATTCCATCAAACACTTGGCTGTCATTGTTTAGTCTGCTGATCTTAGTTTCAGATTGACATCAGGGACATTCTAATGCTAATTCTTCATGTAAGATTACTCACAATAGAAATAGAATTACATAGAAATGTTATTGACAACAATCACAATGTATTGTGAGCAAATGGAATTGTTTATCAGGCACATATACTTGCTGTCATTTTGTCAAATGAATGGCATACAACCTCAGAATACTGACCAAACAAGATGCAGTCTCAAAACTAATTCAATCCTTATTATGAGCCATTACAATATGCTGTCATAAGATTGATGCATGGACTGATTGCAAAGGACTAAGTCTCAGATTTTCTGAGGACAAGGGACTGTTATAAATACAACTGAAAAAAATGAAATGAGATGCTAGGAACCTGATATGGTTTCGCCCAAATGTAGTGATGGAGATGCAAGCAATATCCACAAATATGATGGCTCTAATGTGCAAGATTAAACCCAGTCATGTGCCGTCCCTGCTGCTGCCAATGGAAGGTCTGAGAACCAAGTGAAATCTGCATACAAAGTGTCTCAAGCTGATCGAACCCTCCTTCAATGAAAGAGCCTTACTCAACAAGGATATTCCCAAGGTCGAACCATGCATTATTAACCCAATTCAAGGGTTCTAGTGCCACGAACCTGTTCTGATCAGATTCACAATACAACTGCAAACTGTCACCAAATCGCCATACAAACCATCAAGATGGGATCGCCTTCACCTCCTATTGACTTTGCTAGCATCCAACGCCAAAATCGATGCACAATGGTGGTAGTATGAACAAAATCGTGGAGAATGAAGTCTGCAACCAAATGTCAACAGCACAATATAGTTCGAATCTGCCTTCATTCAATAACAAATAAATCGCCCTCCTCCTTAGACCAAGTCGCTGACCTCCAATGTGTAGATTGGCATCCAACAAGTCTCAATGGCAAAATCGTGGCTACTGATAATCTGAAGCAAACTCCCCATTGTTATGACTGTTACAAAAACTCCTTAAGCTCAATATGAGAAACTAAGTGCTTCTCACTCACAAAGCAACCCTTCAGAGGGTCTTTCACCTCCTCAGTTATGTTGATCAAAGGGAGGTATTGTTCCCTAGGATCTATTTTGCGGACAACCCTCGGCTCCACAACTCAAAATAAGAGATAACAAAACAACTGATGCTTGATCATGAATCACCCTCTTCTATTTATCCTTTTCATAACCCATCATAAGATTCCTTCTAGAAGAGGGTAGGTAGACTTTATTATTTATTGACTTTTTAATTATTTTTATTTTATACTTTAGTCACTTTATTAATTTAATAAAATATAAAGTCATCTCACGTGTGATTTTAAATAAATATAATGAGACAACTTATATAATATTAAATTAAATTTATTCCTCCCTTATTTCTCAAATAATTCCAGGCTAAAATCGGGGACATTACATGCAGAGCCTAAAGTGTAGGGGATCATTCAATCTTTGATTGAGATCCCGTTAGTTGGCAATTGATCTAAGTTCCCGTTGATAGAATCTAGCTCATTCTTAAGGTGAATTCAAGTAATCAGTTGGAAATACCAACATATTGAAATATTGATTTTTGTCATTATTAAATTACAAAAATACAATTTATGAAGCTTGATAGATTTTGAAATTCTTCAGTACATTGTGTTGTGTCAGGAGATTATGAAGGGGAATGAGGACCACTATGACGTGTTGCAAAGAAAGTATATATACTATTAATTAACTCTTTCTATGAATTGGTCGAGTCGAAGGAATTTCCATTGTGCTCTAAATCACATGCTAACCAATAATATTAACATTAGGGTGTAACATAATGCTATGTTTTCTTCTATAATAGCATATAAAGAACTTAAAATTGTAAATTTAAAGAAGAATATAAAACTTAAAATGTAAATTATAGAAAAACATGTGGCACAATTTCTTCTTTTCCTTCCATTGACGTTGTTGGCTACTCCTATGGAGCAACATCAAACAGATTTATCTATAGGCATAGCTCAATAAGACCAAATATCAAAATGCGCATGAATCAAATTAGACCAAAATGACGATAGATACAAATAACAAGGTTGGGCATAAATCAATTCAGATCAATCTCCAAAAAGAAGGCTAGAAATTGAGTACTATAGGTATAGGTAGGGATTTGTCTGTGATCTTCACTCAATCTTCCGAATGAAGGTGATCACTTGGAAAATAATGGGGCTGAAAGGATGTCCCTCTAAGATCCTAGAAATAAAATGAATCATTTAAACTCAACATCCTTTGATGGTGTTTATTCAAGAAACAAAAGCCTCACTAGAGCTTATGATTGTTTTAGCATAGAGGATTTGGTCAAAAGCCTAGTCCTTAACTCTTAGTTCTCAAGGAGCATTTGGAGGAGTTACATGTTAATGGGATCTAAAACTAATCACAATGCAAGTTATTGTGGTGCCAAGGGTGTTCATCTCTTCCATGGTTACTCTTGGGTGGATGCATAATAGTTTCCATTTATAAATGTTTATGCTCATAACGCCATGGAAGAAAAGATGTTGCAATGGCAACATGTAGACTTTGTCGTTTTCTCTTATTTGGATATTCCTATCATCCTTGGCAAACATTTCGATACCATCCTAATTTTTTTAAGAAAAATAGGGAGGCACTTCGAATTTGGACTCCACCTCATCCATTATGGCTAGATACTCCAATCTCTTTTAACATAGTGGATGTTCCTGTTGGCAATATGTGTTGTCCTTGATGAGGAGTAGTTGTTATGTGGTTATTGATGTTGCTATGTTGTTGATGTCAATTGAGTGTTGGCAGTGTTGTCATTTGTTGTCAAATTAGAACACGGGCCATAAGGAAGCTAGGGCTTAGGGCTTTTAGTTTTTAAAAGGAAATTCATCACCAATGCGATTACTTTGCTTGTTTTCTTCATTTCATTTTTATTCGCCTCATTAACTAGAGTGTAGGGCATTCATTTCTCTTCTCTTCCTGCTACACTTGGCTACATAATTGGACATCTAGGCCAGCAATTTGAGCAAGGTGATATTTCATTTGATCGATACCTCCTCCCATATTAAATCCACAATAATTGCAGGTCACTGTGCCTTTGATCACACTTAGTGTGTCATGTTTCCATTCATGGTCATTTTTGTTGTCACCTTGCCTTACACACTATAGATTGTAGACTTTGGAACAAGAATCAGCAGCATAAAAGCAGGGTTTTTGTTCAGCTGAACTTGAAGTTTTGAAAAGAGAAAAAGAAAAAATTACAAAAGCTTAAAAAGGAAGAAAAAAATGAGAGTTTGAAGAATGGAAAGAAAGAAAAATTTAGTGGCATAACAGCAGAGTTTTCATTGTTTATGATGCAAAATTTTGAAAATAAAAAGAAGAGAAGGAAAATAAAGTACCTTAACAAATTCACTCCAATCATTAATTAAATCCTCAAACCACACCTCCAAAGATGAAAATGAAGTACCAGAAAAAGAAGGCTTTTAACAGCCTGCAGCTGAATTTTTAAAAGAAATCGCTAGGCCCAATTTGGAACATTGCAGAGTTTTGCAGGAAAACTTGTGAACTTCCTTCCCAGATGGCCTGCAAGTCTGGCTAGATACTTGCCAGGCCAAAAAAACTTAACTTCTTGCGAGTCTGGCAAGAACTCACTGACTTTGTAAACTATAAATGTTAGAATTTTCACTCAAGATTGGGGTGAAGAGTTAAGACAAAAATCATTGTCTCTAAAGAAAAATTTTGTTCAATAGTATAACTTTGTATAAATTTCATCTTCTTTCTACTCATAATGTTTACATAAATGATGAGTTGCAATTAATTTTACAAATATTAATTTTTATATATTATTTTAATAGTTGACCCCTTGCCGTCTCTAAATTTTGCAAAAAGAGTCACTGAATATGAAACTCATCCCCCTTTCCTGGAGACCAAGGGGAACACTGATAAAATCTTTTCTTTTTTCTAATTCTTGGAACACTGATAATTAGGAGCTTTCCTTCAAGTCAATCCCTTTTTCTGGTCTTTTGATCTCCATTGGCAGCCTATGAACGAAGATATATTGGAATGTGTGTGCTCTTAAATCCTAACTGTTTCGAGGAATTTAAAAATAACAATATTGAAATAGGCTATAAGCAAGTGAATTTTTGGTCTACAAGAACGAACACCCTAGTGTGTGAGAGAGAAAATGAAAGGAAATGGATCTCTCTTAATGCCAACAAGGAAGCTAAAGCACTTGGACAAACTTTGATACTCTTCATGATTTATCCTGCACAGATGGGCTTTAAGGTGGGTATAACTTTACAAGAACCCTGCTAAGTCTTGCTGCATTCTTTGTATGACAACTTGTGCTCTCCACTATCTTGATGATTGTTTGCACAATAACCTGTCCCTAAATACAAAACTGAGGCTCATATTTGCATGTGCTTTCTACCTCCACAACTGCAGTTTCCTTTTCTAGGTCTATTATTGTATGATTGGAAAATATATTCTTAAAATAGCCATAAAAGTCCTCAATCATTAAAATCCTGCAAAAGGAGATTTAAATGCTCAAAACTGACTAGAATATTCAATTCCTGATGCTGGCACACCCCTAGTCATCCAACAGTTCTTGCAAACTTGCAAACACTTCTCTGATGAAATGACTTGGGGTGTCTCCATTTGGGTCTCAAGGTAGAAAGGGGTGTGAAATGTTCCTTATTCAATGCGATGTTGGGAAGTTGATGAGATTATAAAGCATTTGATAAAGAATTGCTCTATGGAAAAAGTTATTGTTGACCTTTTGTCAATCTAAAAGAATTGAAAATTTGCTACAGAAGAGATGATCATCCTTTACCGCACATTTCATAAAGTGAAGAGTTCATGGCTGTGTTTACAAACTCCAAACTCACCCCACCAACTCAAATTCTACAAACATGACCTAAATTTTGAAGATTGGATTTTTTGACATGTGTTATTGTTAACTCCATATAGGTGCCAACTAAAGATCACAATTTGTATCGAGAGTCCAGACGTCCCATCAGACTATATCTGGATCCTGTGGACCTCAGTTCAATGGAGGACAAGTTTGAAGTTTATGAAAGCTAGAAGATGGTTTTTTGACTTCCCAAGCAATTCTTCTTCTCCCTTATAATGGACAAAAAGCAAGAAGATAAATAATTAGTACGAGTCAGAGTATTGGGCATTTGTTTCTTTGAAAAATATCGGTCTAAGAATTAAGAAGAGTAGAGCTGGCATGGTGAGCAAAGCGTGCAACGAAATGAGTGCAGCTTTTAAGGGAGATTGCCAGAAAATCCAGAAGTCAAGCTAAGTTTAGAAAGTATGTGTGTATTAATTCTTTGAGTTTGAGAATACAGTGTAGAAGAGTAGCCCGTTTAGTTATTGTTTCAAGAAAAGAGTTATGTGATGAAGTTCACATCCATTACTTCAAAACCAATAGAGGGAAAAAATCATGAGATTTCAGATTGTGTCTATCTATGCACTCTGACCAAACTTAGTGGTTGATGGTTTTCACTTGATTCTTGAGAGGCATCAATTCCAATTTCAAGCCTCAAAATTTGATGTAGAGCACAAAAATCCTATAAAAAACCAATTGTATCTGCCTTTTCCTTCAGACTGTTGAAAGCAAAGTGAAAATACATAAAAAAAATTGACCTATTCTTGTTTTTCTGATTCAGTTCGTGCCTGGTTATTGGCAAGGTGAGCTTAGGGTGTGGATTAGGATGGATTTAATGGTTTCTTCTGCATAATATAGTTCTTTTGTTCGAAAAACAGTCATTTTGCCGATATCTCTAGTCTCTAGATATGACCATGGCTATCTGAAAATGTCTCAGGTATGGCACGGCCATAGATTGGAAGTTATATTTTATATGCATCACTGTGGGGGCAGGCACCTTGACATATCGTGTAACTTAGTGACCAGTGGAAACCAGGACTTACAGAATAGATGCCCAAGTTGGTCTATGTTATGTGGAGAAAATAGATAGCTTTACTGTTGTAAGGAGACTTGAGATATTGAAGATTAGTGGAGTTGTGTACAACAAATTTAGATTAATGAACAACATCAACAGGAAGATGAGATTGCAGATAGGATAATATTAATCTACATATAATGATAGAAGTAAAGTCACTGATTTCACTCTCCAAAAAACGCTTTCAGGTTAAATGGAAAAGCTAGGAGCACAGATAGTGGTCGGAGGTGGCAGATCCAGCAAAGCGAATAAAGAGGGAAAAATCTATAAATGTAGACAAAGCATTCATTTCACATAACATTAGTTATTTGGACATGAGAGAAGTAGTGGAATGATTTAGAAGAAGATGAAAAGATGATTTATAGGATGGACCGGAGTTGCTCAGTTTATTCATTTTCCTAGGTTGTTTAATGGCAGCTTTGTGGGCTATGGTCTGTAGATCAAGATGATTTTCAAGGTTAGGTGATTATATTTGAAGTGTAGGATTTTATGGGATCGACCATGTTTTCTACATTCTGGCATTGAGACATGCAATCTGAAGAGAGTGGAATCTATGGGGAAATGAAGGCAGTTTTCATCAGGGAATTGAGCACCACTAGAGATTTGGATGGAAAATGAGGGTTTATGGATCCATGGTTCATGAATCAGCTTAACTATCTCCATATTGGGTATAAGTTGAAATTTACATACTACACACTTAAGTTACTAAGGATAAAGATCAGCGAAGCTTTGCTGATGAAAAGTTGTCATTTAAGGATAGCAAACATTATATTTTTTAAGATCTGTGATGGATATGTTCAGGAAAAGATATCATGCTATAGTGGTGAATTGAATGAAACGTATAAATTAATTATTTTTCCAATTGTAAAAATCAAATATTTTAAGATCTCAGATGGATATTATGTTCAGGAAAGATATCATGCTATAGCGATGAATTGAATAGAACATATAATCTATTTACTTTTCCAATAGCAAACATCAAATATTTTAAAGTATGGGAAAACATATTTTAAATCCGAAGTATAGCCACAACCTTAAAAGCATTGGAATTTCGTGTCAAACACATGAGAGAGATATGAAATGCAACCGTCTCTTATGAAAATTTTAAAAGAAGATAAAAGAAGAAGTTGAATCCTATTTCCCACCTGTCTAACAATAACAGTAATCTAAGTCTGAACCACAGGCATTAAATGGATGGTATAAAACTGGCTGTATGACTTTGATAGAAGTCAATTGAAAGTCTCTCCATGGTTGTTCATCCAGTAAACGAATGTACTTCCAATTCTGGTCACCTAGATCATTTCTTGAACTCCATATAACATGCAGTTGCATTAATTTACTTTAGTGCATTTCCATGCCCACACCCAATGGCCACTTCATGACATTGATCATCGGAGAAATATATACTTTGGCCCAATAGCAGAAGAAATACGTTAAAGCTTGATGATAGTACAGACTTCTTGATATTATTTGTATTGGCACGTTTCATTTTCCTGTTTTTATAGTTTAGTCAGTAATCCTAATTTTCATTGACTTACATATTTTATCATGCTAGCGAAATAATTGTCATGCTATAACGATTAAGTTGGAGAAGATTGTTGATTCAACAGATGGAGGCACTTAACATGAGTGGTCCAGTAGCTGATTTTGCTTCCCAGGCATTATTTTCAAAACATAGTGAGATGATGGGTAAGAAATTTGACTTTTTTTTCGCCAAAATTCTATTTGCAGTTTCTGATCATGCCGGTTTTGAATTTTGGACTTGAGAGAAGATTACATGTGAACCAATAGGAATATTCAGAAAGGAAGGCAACTTTGAAAATTTGTGTAATGGTGGATGCAATTTTTCGACACTCGATTATTTGCCTATTCATTGCAATATAATGCTTATTTTAAATTCTGTTCTTCTGTGCAGATTGGCCCACAGATCATAACTTCCAATTTTTCAAGTTAAATATAGAGAATATATTCCTAATTGATTGGTTTGGTGGGCCCAAACCGTTGTCTGTGGCAGAATACCTGCAACCCGGACGATTGGTTTTATCTAGTTGACAATTTTTCTTCTTTGGTGCTTAATATTTATGTCTTTTGAATGCAAGCTTACATAACTATTTATTGTGATTTCTATATGTTTTCGTTATAGTTATCTCACTGGACCAATAAGGTGGCATTTTGCCATTTATTCTTAAAGAATCGTGTACACCAAAACAGGGTGCCACTAAATATAAAGGTTAATTGACACATATAATTATTGCAAAGGGTGCAAGGAAACCAATTATTGAAAATTGTTCAGTTGTTAGTATGAACTTGTAGTATAGAGTGAAATGTGCATGCCTTATATAAGTAAAAACAATTGAAAGGGAAGTTGTTTTGTAATAACAAGTTCTGTCCATATTGTTGTTTTCCGGCTTTAGGCATTCGTGGTGCTTGGACACTGTTCTGAATTAATTTACAGTAAGAATAAAGAAGCAATGCATTTTTTCTCTAGGTAAGAGTATATGTACAAAGTGCTTGCTTTCATGATATGAGGGAACATGTCATTGGCTTATCAACTGGTTCTATTGGGTTTGAAGGCAACGGATGTCGTTTTTCATATATGTGACTAGGGTCATGCGTATTAACTTGTACGACAAAGAAAGCTAATCCTTGATTTATAGAGCAAACACTTATATATTCTCCTTATAACACAGATGATGAGTGCATATTTATAGAAACATATCAACAGTTGTAAATATTTTGTTGTAGTAAAACAATGTAACTTCTGGAAGTTTTTGATAAAATGAGGTCTCCATTAGGGAGATGCTTCAAAATAAGTAGAGAGAAAATAAAGCCTTGGTCTCATGGAGAGGAGCTTCCTAAAATATTTCAGTGGATGCTGCTGAGTTTTTTAGAATTATTTTAATGTGGGTGGTTTCATGAATTTTGTAGTGTATTTCAAGCTTAAAAGTTTAAGCTCCTAAATTTATGGAAGTTGGTGGGTTCATAAATTTTGTTGTTTAACATATTCAATTCACGTGAGTAAATGAATATAAAAAAATTAAAAATTAATTGATAAAAATTGAAAAACTTTAGATGATTGACAAGTGGCAGGAAAAAAGTCTGAGCTTTTCCACCCGCTCAAATCTGTAGCCCTAAAAAGTAGGGGCTGTTAATTTTCAAGAAAAGATTTCAATTAATCATGTAGCAATTTTTTTTGGACTTCATGAGACCTCACTCTCCTTAATAGATCCTGAAGCCCCTCTCATGAGACCCTAATGTAGTGTAAACTTATTTGAAAAATTTTATGGTTAATTTATGATAAGAGTAAAACAAAGATAAAATATTTTTAGTGACTTGTTTTTGGTTTTTCCATTCCCACTTAGAGTAGACTTGCTCTACAAAGGAATTTTCTAGATTATTCTTGTATCCTTTGAGGAAAATTTGATGTTCATAACATAATTAGTGAGTGTTATTTCTAAAAGAAAAATAGAACAAGCTCTCACTATTTTAGGTTTTTGCAGCTTTTACAAGATTCTATTATTGTGTATGCATGTGTTTATGTCTTTTGAAACATTTTTATTAGAAGGAATTTTTAAGCTTCATAGTTGAATATATTTGTGTTTTTCAATGAAGTTTCAAATAAGTTTGTTAGATTGCTCTATGATCATTTTAATGTAAGGACCCATTTGTCCTAACCCTAATTTAACCACTTTAGTAACTCACAGTTACAATTAAATTAAAATATCATTAATGCACATGCGAAGTTTACAATAATTGACATGCAATTAAATAAATAAGGGAACTAAACATCCATGCAATTCATGTTTAACATGGAAACTTATCATGCATGTGGTAAAAGTGAAACAAAAGTAAGTGCGCATGATGGTAAAATAACATGCATGAACCATAATTATCAACAATTTCGAGTTAAAAAGTGTGCATATTACGAAATTAAATTAACATACAAAAATGGATAATTAAATTATCTATCCTGAAATTAAATGCAACTATGCATGCATGCAGAAAGGAAAATTAATCCATGGAAGTAAATCATGCATGTTAGTGGGTTAGCTCTTCTTTCTATTAGTTACAATGCATTGTGACATTTTGTACATTACATCATAGGACCTTATAGGTCTTTTACATAACTTTTACATGCGACCATTGTGGTCTTTTACAATAAGATAAAATATACATCATATAATAATTACACAAAATTTATCTAAAATCTTTAATTCTTTGTCTCCAAATGTGTTGCTTTTGTCGCCCTAGACAAACTTCCACTTGCAAACCGGATGATGGACATATGACCCAGGCGTTTTATTCATCCAACCAAACAAAGCTTGCACTTTCTGGTGTTCATGATGAGCTTTTGTCCCTCATGACGGAATATCCTAGCAAGTCGGTACAAACTGGCGGGAATGGAACCTGTGCATGCATGTCGAACTATGTTATGATAGGGAGAAAAATTTAATTTAATGACCATTATACCTTATTGGGGAGGTGAAGAAAATCACCCTTCCCTGGTTAGCCCATAATCAAGCACACTTTTCCAATCATCCCTCATAGACAGAAAATCTAAATTAACCCCTCTTTGAATAATAGCATATAATATTTATTACAGTTCTTATTGTTTTAATATATTTTCTTATTTTTAATAAATAAGCAATTCCTTTGCTTATACGTGTTTTGCTTTATTACTTCCTATATTCAATAAATGACCCCCAATTAAATTGTATATACATATATATACAATTGGACATTTCCTATGCAAATTCTGGTCCAACCAACTATGACCTAAATATGGATTTGAATAAAATTCAGACCAGTGAGTTAGTTTCAATAATTATAATATACAAAAAAACGTTAAGATCAATTATCAAATCAAATTTCAAAACATTCCAACACTCAACTAACTGTCAGAATTAAGCATCTATGTAACAAAATAAGGAGGAGAGAGTTTTCAATCCGAAAACTAAGAAAATAAATTCCGAAAATATATAAATATCAATCAATCCTAAATCGCTGTCACGGGAAGGGGAAGGCGGCGATTTGGTGTTGGTATAGGCCAACTAGATTCTAAATACATAAAAACTACCTTCTGCCATTCCAAGTTAGCAATCCAAGGAAGGCGTAGGTGACAAGTAGGTGAGGACAGACCAGGAAAGAGGGAGTGGCGTTGGAGATCAAACACTCCTAGCCAAACTCATCGCCAGTGGGAAGAAAATTGATTCTTCCTACCAAGAGGAATCGATAACCTGGCAAATTGCTCAGCTCCCAACTGGTAGGAGCATCAGCGATTCATCCTTTGAGCGGGGAGGGCAGGGAGGGCGAGGGGTTCGATTTTGGAAGAAGTCACTAGATTTGACTTTGCCAGGCGCTAGAGGAAGAGGGGAGGCGTAGAAGATTAGAAGGAGACGTGGGAAATTATCCCCTATAAAACCCTATCAAACAACTCAGCTAGGCTTGGCATGGTGATCGGAAGAGGAGAGGCAATCAAACATCATTTCCAATTTGCACTGTTGGAAGAGAAAAAGTGTTGTCTAGGATATTAGACTGGCAAAACATCCAACTATTAAAGCATCAAATCCATTAGGCAGAAAAATCCGCAACACAAATAAACTAAATACTTTGCACAAATGAAACTTTTACCAGCACCTTCTCCTTTGCCAGTCAAAGATCTCTTACCCACTAGCTAGTTCGACTCAGCAAGAAGAATACGAATGAAGAAAAACAAGAAGAATTGGATGATGGATTAGAATTATTGAATCCTATACCTATAAATTATAAGGCTAAGTTTGAATTAATGCATGAAGGATGCATGAATTAAAAATAATTTATTAATGAGTTCTTAGCTAATTATATTTTCGAATGCATGAACTTAACAAATTTGCATATCTCATGCATTCTAGATTTAATTTTCGAATATAGATCTTTGGTCTTTTATTAATTTTGCATGAAAGAAATTCCTATTGCATGTCATCTTCTATTTTAAATACTAATTTATAAATTTTAATGTTTTTTATTTTTTAATATTTTAAATTTACGCATGCAAATCTTAAAATTGATTATTTTTCTAACAATTTATCTCTTGAATAATTATATTTTATTTATTTAACTCTTTAAATATCAAATCCGCGCATGTATAATTTTATAATTTAAATATTACAATTTACAAATCTTTTAAAATTTTAATAATTTAACTTCTGAATAACTAATTATTATATTTTAGTATTTAATTTATCTCTTTAATTGATTTATTTATTTTAAATTCTTAAGTTTAATTTATTAATTATTATCTAATTTGTGTTTTTGCACAGGGTCCATTATGTAGGTCACTACTAACAAGCTAGAAAACCCCTCCTTGGTCATATGTCCGCCTTCGACAGTCAACTTCTTTCACTGTAGGTTTTGTCAGAATGTACTTTGAAGTGTATTTTTCTATGAGCTTCCCTCCATTGTCAAGATTTTTACCATTATCCATAATGATTGTTATAGTATCAATCATGTAAGTGTGTTTGCTGCTTCAAACTAGGGTATATCAAATTATAGCTAAGAGCCCTCTTTTTCTACTTTGTAATGATGCAACCTTACCATTCTCTGTTCAATATAGCACAAAACCTATCCTTCCCTTGAAAATTTGATCTTGGTATTGTTATATTCCATGACTGGTCTGTAAATCTTTGAGATTCTTGATAGGGGATATCATTGGGCAAATTGTCCTCCTTTAAGGACTGCAAAAGGCTTTACCTATGTGATTGTCAACAACTATCATGAAGATTATTTGGATGATATTCTTTACCTCTGGACTGTCCAAATTGTTTAGACCCTGTCATTGTTGTGCTTGACTTGTCACGATCATCATTAGATTTGTCAAATCTTTAGTCTTCTCCCCATCCCCACTTTTTTGTCGCTCAACATGTTCATGACTATGGCTTTTATCTTCTCTTTAATTATGATTGTTATCCTTGGATTGGAGTTCACTGTGTTTCTATCAAAACTCATTTCTCCTTTGTCACTCATGATGCCTTTGAATGGGTTGTGACCTTACTGTTTTATGACAGTGGCCAAGTACTCCTTGAACTATTCTTTTTGATTGTCAAAGTTGCTTCCTTACTGCCCACCATGATTGTGATATGATCATTTTGGCAACTTTAAGGCTGTTATCTCTACCAAACTTCTTATATCTTGTCATAAAAGTTGTTCCTCTAACAGTGCTAACTGTCATGGTATTTTGCTTTGTGACTATGATTTGTTCTTTATGGCTATTCTTACCGTTATGGCACTACTCGACTCTCCAAGATGACTGCTATCAAGCTCGGTAACCTTAAACAAAGCTTAGATATTACAATTTGTTCGCTATGAGAAAGTCATATGAACCTTGTTGTCCTTTGCACATGATCTCTAGAAGCTTTTTGTTGCTTACTGTTCTTTGAGCTTTAATAATGACCCTCTCTATACAGTCATGTCTTTCCAATGACTGACTTTTCTTTGCTTTTGAGAATGATTCCATGCCCTTGACATTCCGTGCTCATGGAGTAATGACTTATTGAATCGCTTTGTGAAGGAAATATCACCGCATCTCTGCATCTTGATTCTTTGCATTCATTATCTATCCTTGATGAAAAACTTCTAAGGTTCACTGTCTTTCTCATAGGCTATGGATTGTATTTATGCCCCAAATCTGGGCTGCTCCTTTCTCTATATCTGCAAAAGTTTTACATCCATGAAATCTGTGTTTACATTAGACATATGATTGGATTATGAATGTTGCTCTATGGTTTGAGACCATCCTTTTTGCTCACTGTCCTATGTCTTGTCTCAACCTTGGCATGCCTTTTGAGGCTCTTTATCTCTGTTCACTACCTGCACTAATCACTGTGAAATGCTACTATAACTTGCCATAAACACATTGTCTTTAATTATTTGGGACTGTCAAGGGTTTCTTCACCCATCTTTTGTATCCTCTATGATGCTTAAGAGATGCTACAAGTTGTTTGGACTTCTGATTTGCTATCACTTTCATCATGTATTCCACTGTTTCACAATCCTCCTAGCCTTTCAATGATGCCCTTACTGTGATCCACTTATAGGGTGCCAAACATCTATAAATCTATGTGTTTGATGCTTCAAATGGTTGTTATTTCATCTCTAATGACTGTATTAGCTTGACTTAAGGTTGCCATTCTTGATGAGGAGGAAATTCACTAAAATCTTGTTGTATGTCTTCTCGGGAGAGCACAAAATGAGGGGAAAGACTCAACATGAAGCTCAACAAAAAATTCAATGACAAAGCAAATAGAAAGTTGAGATTTCACCAAGATCTTAAACAAAATGGAACAGATCCACCAAGCATGCCAAAAACTGTCGATGTTCAATTATAGCTCTCAAGTAAACTTGTACTTGTATAAACATCAAGCATGGGAAGCCTATGAGCATGGTACACAACTCACAAAACAATCTCCAGGTTGAGAAGTTAGCTCTTCGTATGATCTTCCATAAGCACTTATAATCTATCTTTCATGAATGAAGAAAGGGGGAAAGACTACAAATGAAATGCAAGATTGAAAACTAATATAAAACATCCACTGTATGAGATCATTGTATTCATACTCTTGAATTTTGCATAATACTTCACAATCTAAATGAAAGGCTAATCTCATAACTGACAAGAGGGACAAAAGTGGATCATGACTTCTTTCATTACTTGCTTGATTGAGCACAGTTACATCATTGTGGATCACTAGAACATCCTCAGAAACATAAAGGCCACTAGAACATAAAATACTTGAGAAAATAGTAAGCTTGCAAACCTTTGTAGCACAAGCATACCTAGTTACACCGATAGGTGTAACCTACAATGACAGAACTATAGGAGCTCAGCACATCCGTGAAAGAAAACAAAAAGCCAACTGTTAATAAAGTAGACAACATGGACATGTTTCCATTTAGAAGACTTAATTTCATATTGGATTTGATTTGATTTTTATTTCCACATGGACATGTTTCCATTTAAAATATTTAATTGTTTCATATTGGATTTTATTTTATTTTAATTACTGCAACTTTCTCTTTTTGATGCTTTTTAACTACAAATGTGAGTTTTCATGCAACTTTCAATTTTAAGATATATAGATTAATTTTAAGATATATATGCTAGTACATGCTACTCTTTCAATTGTGCCCAAAGCTCTTCTTTACACACAAGAAAACATCTATTCTATGAGACTGGAAGCAAATTGGGCAATTAGTGCCACAATCATGCCAAGGAATTTGCATGTAACTTACTGCATGAAAATCTACATGAACAGGCTACTCTACTCGGCATATGAATGCCAATTGTCTTGATTTGGACTGGAAGAGTAATACATGCCTTAATTGCATCTTCAATATTGTAGCACAATCGGTAAGAGCATTTGATTTCAAAATCACGTCAGCCAGGAAGCATGGATATTAACCATGAAGAACGGTGCAAAGAAGAAACTGCTTGGACATTATGGACCTCACCACTTGATGATCTGGAGGACTTGGCCAATGACACAATGCAAAAGAAATGTCAGAATGACAATTGTTAAGATTTGCAAGGATGCACCATGTCTACACAGTGCTTGTCATAAGAAGAAACTGCTTGGAGATCATGGACCTCACCACTTGATGATATGGAGGACCTGGCCAATGACGCAATGCAAACGAAATGTCAGAATGACAATTGTTAAGATTTGCAAGGATGCACCATGTGTACACAGTGCTTGCCATTTTTGGTTTACATTATATTCTATGGGGCCTCGCAAACAAAGGGGAAGGGACCCACCATTGTTGGCAACCTGCATAAACAACCAACCAACAGTGTGATGCAAAAGAAATGTCACACTAGTAATTCCTCAATGAAGCACGGGCATGCCACATAGCCCTTATGCTGTCATCACTGCTAATTTTATCCATTTGCTGCCACGTGGGTAGAAAGGGAGGGGCCTGCCATAATACTGACAATTGCACAGCTCACCAGCCAATGGCACAATGGGGACAAACTAAGAATATTGGCAACCTTTTAGACATGCACTAGCCATTGGATGTGGAAGTGATCTAAGGGTTGGCACATACCTAAGTCCTTTCTGCTCTAAAAACTCTTTGGGGTTGTGAAATCCTGCTAATGTCATTTCCTACAGGCTTAATATCATCCAAACAAAACAGGAAAAAGGCCCCCATTAAATGACATGGAACCTTTAGCCAATGACATAACAGAATTTAGATGTCAAACTAACAAATTCTCCATGGTGCACAGGCATGCCACGTGGTTATTGTTGACATTATACCTTGCGGAGCTCATTCAAATGTAACTTATGTGAATCTTACAGCCTTTTGTTCACAATGCTTGCTAACATATGCTCATGCTAACGATCAAAAAGAAGGGCATGCCATGAACAAGAACATGGAGCTTGGGCACATGGAAGATTTGAATAACTATCGTATCTCAGGAAAAGATTAAAGCACAAGGGCATGGTGTATCTCCATAAGAAGATTTCTTAGATCAGATATGGACACAAAACAGGGAAATGATGAGGCTCGATGGGGGATGACAAGGGAACCTTTTTGAATTATATGTCAATGCTAAGGCACCAGAACAGCCATGACAGCTGAGAGAAAGGGAAAATGAGGATAAGAGGTAGCAGGGAGAAAAGTCTGAAATTATAGTGCAAAAAATTGCAGTACACCTACTCCATGCTCTACCTTCATGGTTTGAAGGGTTTGTAAGTTCCTTGAACATTGAAAATCACTCAGTTCCTTATCAAGTACTCGTTGCCTTAACAAGAATAAGGACAGAAAGCAGGTGGCAATGATGAAGAAGAAAAAGACCTCTATTCCAAACAAAAGGGGAAGAAAATCTTCCTGCCAGAGAATAAGTCTCAGCAAATTTCTACAAAAGACAGAGCAAATTTTCAGAGCCAACTTTGAGGAAGAAGTGAATATTGAAGCTCATGAAAGGTTAGTACTTAGTCCCAATCACTGAACAATCTAAAGGAGGTCAAACCATCCTGAATAAAACACAACCTATTAATATCCTGAAACTTTTTGCTCAACAAGAGTAGAACGACCAACTTAGAAGGTAGAGGAAATTCAAAGCAATCAAAAAACAATTCCAAGAAGCAGCAAATTTGCCATTGATGAGTACAATGGTTATGGTTAATTATCTTCATTTCTTAGAAGTTAGAACAAACAAAGCAGATGGGTCCATTGACAAACATGAAGCTCCTTCGTTGCAAATTACACTCAAAAGGAAGGAATTGGCTATGGATAGACCTTTGCACCGACAGCAAAAATGACAACCATCAGATTTGTGTTCTCGCTTGCAGCACAAAAGATCTCATGGAAAAGTGTGTGCATGAAGCAACGCAAAAGATTAGAAGTTCAACACAAAGAACATAACATGTGTAATGGATAAGTCACCATACAGCTTGAAAAAGCACCTCATGTGTGGTACTGTTGACGTGTTTTTTATGCACATGCGAACACAGAATAAAATACCTAAGGGTACCTTATCCTCTCTTGAGTAAAGCCTCTGAATGCTGAAGATATCGCGAAAAGGATCAATCAGGGTGACTTCAAGGTTCTTTGCTGTAGGATCTCTACGTGTGGATAAGCTCTCTGTGGTATGATGTGATTTGCTGGAATCACAAGGGGACTCACACTTGATGACTGAACTTCTGATTTGCTTTGAATATTGCTGGAACACAGGATTTTACTGCCTTAGATTTGAAAAAAAGGAACAAAGACGAGGGCGAGGAAAGGATCTAATCCTAACACTAAGAATGTAAGAGCAACAAATGATCTTTGATGGAATTCTAACTCAGTCTTATTTTGACATCCCAGGACCATCTCCACAAGGTTAGTGCGATCTTCGAAGGAAAGCATTTATGATGTTCAAATCATCACTGCAGGCATAGACACCATCAGGTTGATGCATATCAATGAAGAAGCGACAATTGAAGTTAAGCTTAAGCTGAATGATTCCAGTTGACTACACAAGGCAAGTCTGCAATCAACAAACTGCTAGTAGTATGGATGTATGAATTCCACCATCAATCAAGCACATTTCTTCCACTCATCTAATAACATGAAATCAAATATGAGAAGTATAGAGACCATGCAAATTGTCGAATCGACCCATAAATTTCACCATTTCTTCAATGAAGTTACAAGTCTTTTACAACAACATCTTGGCAACAATCTTTGCCTTCTCTCTCTACTCTACTCTAATTGCTATTCTAATCACCTTCTAACTACTCTCTATTCACTAACTCCTTTCTAACTCTCTAACTTACTGCCTTTACAAAATGAAGAGTCGGGGCTTATATAGTGCCCATAATACAATTCGATGGCTGAGATCAATTTGAGATCAATGGCCAAGATTCAATAATGAAAACCCTAATTAGGGTTTGTTACAACCATTACATAACATTTAATGCTTGACCAATGATAAAATTGTATTAATTGGACACATGTCTTCTTTGAAAAATTCAACCAATGGATAGCCGAGGTAGGTACATCGAAGTTTGTGCCACCTTCCATGAGTTAGGTACATTGAATTTGGACATGCTGAGGTGGACCAACCCGACTAGAGAAGTGATGACTAGGACGCCTCCTCCTCTGACACTTGGTTGATGCTAATTTGATGTTGTTGAGAAGTTAGCTTTAATTAACTCTTCTGGAATTATCTGCTTCTTCAACGAACCCTTTTGCTTTGACCTCTTTTGTCTCTGATGTGCAGGATGATGATGTACCTCGTCTTGTAATGCTGGATTAGAAGAGGCCGCCCTTGTTGATGTTTGATCGAAGAAAGCCATCCTTGTCGATGCTTGACTAGATGAGGTCGCCCTTGTCCTTGCTTGATCGTCCTTGATGAGAACCTGCCGACTTGTAGATCCTCCGGGCTTTGGAGTCGCCATCTTGATACCTACACAATATTTCAAAATTAGTAATATATCTTGAAGTCTAAAAATTAAACTTAAAAGGAAGATTCAAGATTTTAATTAGGAAACTTCATGATAAATCTTGAGTTATCATTTCCTAATTAACCATGTAATACTTAGATTTTTCCAAAAAATGTCTAAAAAATCAAACCTTGAATAAGGGTGTTAAGATGATTTCGCCATACCTCCTCTTGAGTTTTAAACTCTAAGAAATGATGTAAAAAATAGATTTCGCTAGGCAAAGTGTAGATCAAAGCCCTCTCTTGAACAAATTGCACCTCCCCTAGCTTGGAAAAGAATAAACTCCACTAGCCTCTTCAAAAATCTGGAAATTCGCCTTCAAATGCCTTCAAAAGTCTGGAAATCATCCTCCTTAGTCTCCACACTTAGTAGAAATTTGTTCCACTCCAGCTAGATTTCGCACCTTCAATTAGCTCTCCAAATTCGCACTTGAAATGATGATTGAATGATTTGAATTGTGAAAAAAAAAACACCTCCAATATATAGAAAGCTCACCTTCCATTTACCCATGAGGCCGACCTTGCAAATAAAAGGTGAAATAATAAATAAAACCTCAAAAGGAGTAGGCTGACTTGTCAAATAAAGGCAAAATAATGCCTTGTGCGCTCCACATTTAATTTTAATTTAATAAAAATTAATTTTAAATGCCTCCAAGGGAATTTTTATTAATTTCAAGGCTTAAAAATTAATTTATTAAATTAAAAATGCCTTAATTTAATGCGAATTTGATTCAATATCTCCAAAGGCCTCAAAGTTAAAATATCAACGCTCAAATGATGTGAAAATGAAGGACATCACCAATTTCGCCCTGGACCCTTGGTGAGGGACAGGAGCGACTTTTCACTTTTGCTCTCAATCCTTCGTCTTTTAATTGCCAACTCTCATTGTGGGGTAAGTAATGATCTCTTTCATCCATTCCATACACGTTTACTTTGCTTTTTGCAAGGCAAAATAGGTGTTTTAAAGATTTCGCCCTGGTCCTTCAGTGAGGGACAAGAGCGCTTTTTGCATTTTAGCCTAGGATTATCAAACTTTGAAGTCAAATCTTTGTTCACCATGCTTTAGAAGACCCTTTCCACCCTGCACAACCTTGCCTTAGCGTAATCTTGGAGGGAAATTGTTGATTTTATAAAAATCGCCCTGGTCCTTCAGTGAGGGACGGGAGCGCTTTTGAGTCCTTGTGCAAATTCTTGATCACATCAATCTTCAAATTACCCTCCAGGCGTAGAATATCACATTTCACTCCTTCTTGAGCCTTGAAAACAAAAATAGCATCTCAAAATGTAAGGTAAATGGGCATATTTGGAAATTTCGCCTTGGTCCTTCAGTGAGGGACAGGAGCGCTTTTGCCAATTGTCATCAAAATTTGCAAGTCTTGTATCTCAATTCCACTTCGAAGCATTTTAAACATTATTTCAAACTTGCGCCTTGGCCTAGATTTGTCCCAATTTGGAGAGAAGAGCTAGATAATATGTTTTTCGCCCTGGTCCCTTGGAGAGGGACAGGAGCGCTTTTGTAAATTCAAGCTTGTTTGTCCTTTGCTAGCCTTCCAAATTATCTTCAATGGGCTAATCATGCCTTATTCCATTCATTTCAATCACAAACTTGCCTTGTCTTTTGCAAGAAATTTGCATTCTTTAGAAAATCGCTCTAGACCATTGGAGAGGGACAGGAGCGCCTTTTGCCATCTTGGTATATTTCCTTGCTTGTGGACCACTCAAATTATATTCAATGGACAAAACATGCTTTCCTTAATCTCTTCAAATCATAAAATCACTTTGATCTTGCAAAGATAGTGCAAATTTGAGAATCAAGCTCCGGTCCTTCTGTCATAACCCCTTTTGGACATTAGATTATTGTGATTAAATAAATATGATAATTAAAACATTTATTAATTAACATTTAATAATATTGGAAAATCGTCTCATTTATGAGACTTCACGATTTTCCTCTAATATATGATTATTAATATTTATTATTTGTTATGATTATTATTTATTATTATTGTTTTATTTTAATGTAACGTTCATATTTCAATTATTAATTATTAAAGAAGTTTTACCATTAAATTACATTAAATATCAATACACTTATTTAATACTGATTAACCATTCATTTATTTCTATCAGCCATCTATTATTGAATAATGAATAACCATTTATCTCTATAATAATAAATTATTAAATACCATAGTAATAAATTATTAAATAAAATATTGATTTCCAGTCAATATTAATTACTATTAAATAACTATTAAATAAACACATAGTGGCAGACCAAATCTGACATATGTCAGATTTGTCTGCCTTTGCAAACATGTATAAAAGAAACAAGGAAAGGTACGATTAAGATATGGAGCCATAATAATATTTGACTGACATTAATAAATATTTATTAATAATAATATTTAATAAGACCAAAATCATATCCATACATTGCATTCAATCCACAACGGAAAAGTTACGATTTCTATATGCTAATAAGAAATGTATAAATCTGTTGTCTGTGTTTCCTATATCGTGTGAATTAAACTTGTGTTACTTCGTTTCATGAAGGGAAGATATCGATCTGGAAAATAATTAAGATATTTTCATGTATAAATAAAAGTGTTCTTTTTCTACTGTTTACAACCAATTATTATTAAGAGAGACACCGATTATGAAAGTCTAAATCAATACTTATCATCAAATGATGCGATTAGGTGGTAATAACGAATAGGTATGAGTCATGTCTTTTGCCACAACTTATCATTCCAATTACAATATATAAGAAGGCACTCAGAATAACTTCAGGGGATAGAGACAGGGAGTGAATACAATATATAGAAGATTAATTCCGAAGTGAATACGAAAGATTATAAGGACAAGATGGTGATATCTTGATATCCCACTAGTGACCAGAATTATATCAGTTTCAAAGGCGTAGTAGGGAAATATGTGAAAAATAAACATCAAAGAAAAATATGAAATGCAATTCAGGTTTATATCAAAATACATAAAAGTGTTAATATTGTGGAGGGGAGAATATACAATACATTGGTATAGAGCAGAAATTGGAGGAAGACATAGCCACATTTATGATCAGATTTTTGGGGAGAGATATTACTATATTTATGATCAGCTCAAATCAGAGGAGACTATCGAGATAAGTTCTATCCTTCGAGCTATTTCTAGAGTTTTAAGTTAAATATTTTAATGAAATGTATTCAGTTTAAAATAAAAAATATCATTTATACATTATAAACTCTCATCTTAAGTAAAAATCTTGTTTCAGGACTGAATTAGGGAAAATCACCAAAAAGGGACATTACACCTTCAGTGAGGGACAGGAGCGCTTTTTGCTTTCTAGGCCAAAGTGCCTCATTTTTCATCTCGAAATTCCTTTGCTAGGGAAGATATCATCTCGCTACACACCATGAATAAGAGTTCAAGCCCAAGAAAGGTTTAAAAATGTGTATATAAAGAAAATCGCCCTGGACCCTTGGAGAGGGACAGGAGCGCTTTTACCTTTCTAGACAAAAACTCCGTCATCTCATCGTCTTCGATCAAGTCTGGATGCTCTATCATGTTCATTTCGTCCTTCACCATGCCTTTGATGTTTCAATTTGACCAAACAAGGCCAAGAATGACTCAAATAAGCCTTTTCACCCTGGTCCCTTGGTGAGGGACAGGAGCGCTTCGCCTTGGACCTTTGGAGAGGTACAGGAGCGAAATTTGCTCTGGATCCTCAGTGAAGGACAGGAGCGAAATTTGACTTTTTGAACTCTCTATCAGGATAATTTTTATGGAATATAACATTTATGTATGGACGAATGGAGGATTAGCTCCTAAAGAAGCACTTTACGAAGCTTCTCGGAATTTGATTTACTTTTTCCTTCCCTTTCTAAATGCAAAGGAAGAGAACAGCGATGGAACAAACAATCTAAGCGACGATATTACTCCTTCCTTACCTATTTTGCATATATCGACTAATACGAAGAGAATAGTTTTTGATCAAATGTATATTGACCAATTAAACTTCTCTACTAGGATATATAATTGCCTCAAAAAGGCAAATATAAATACAGTATCGGACCTTTTGAATTACAGTCGAGAAGATTTAATGAAAATAAAACATCTTGGGGAACAATCTGTCAAAGAAATCTTGGAATTTATACGAAATATTCAAATTGATTCACCGGGGAATCCGGTTTAGATTTCTAAGAGTTCTATTCAATCTCCCCATTCATTCCCTTCTTCTAAGTTCTTAAGCAAAAATGACGAAAAAAAATTGGAACATCAATTTGAAAGAGATGGTAAAAGTAGGAGTTCATTTTGGTCATGAGACCAGAAAATGGAATCCAAAAATGGCACCTTACATTTTTAAAGAACGTAAAGATAATCATATTATAAATTTAACTTACACCGCTCGTTTTTTATCAGAAGCCTGTGATTTTGTGTTTGATGGAGCAAAAAGAGGAAAACAATTTATGATAGTTGGTACAAAACATCAAACAGCTGATGCTGCTAAATTAACTGCTTTAGCAGCTCGATGTCATTATGTAAATAAAAAATGGCTCGTGGGTATGTTAACTAATTGGTTTACTACAGAAGCAAGACTTGAAAAATTCAAAAATTTAACGAAAAAAGAAAAATACGGGAGGATTTGATGGATTTACGAAAAAAGAAGCAGCAATACTCAAGAGAGAATTGAACAAATTGCAGGAAGATCTAGGGGGTATTAGATACATGACAAAATTGCCCGATATTGTAATAATTCTCGATCAAAACGGAGAATATACTGCTATTCGGGAATGTAGAACTTTGGGTATTCCAACAATTTGCTTAGTTGATACAGATTGTGACCCAGATCTTGTGGATATCCCAATCCCAGCCAATGATGATGGAAGGAAATGTCACTTATACTTTAAGTTATATTCCATATATACTTTCAGGATGTTTGAGAGTGGTTTCAGACCTCCAGGAGTTATATTGCAAAATCTAGTTTTTGGAGGTTTTTCAGTTTCCAGACTTAGCCAAATTTCAGGATCAGGACTTTCGGACTTGGCCAAATTTCAGGATCAGGACATTCCAGACTTAGCCAAATTTCAGGATCAGGACATCACTCAAGCAGGACTTGCTATCCATGTGATCCCCTTGACGACACTCAAAACGCAAAGGCTAACGGACAAAACCCTAAAAGACCTAAAAACAAACCCTAAAAAGCAAAAAGCAGGGGTCCCCATTTACAATGGGGCGATGTGTGAAAACGTCACAACAGGTACATCAAAATTTATGAACACCTCTGCATGCAAGGATTTGATTGAAGCCTTTCAGATTAAAACTTGTACATCCAAAGGGAACATGAAGATATCATCATGATTGTGTATGTTGATGACCTTGTGATCACTGGGAGTAGTGAAGTGTTCATTTCAGCAATGAAGAAGGATTTATCGAAGTCTATGAGATGACATATCACAAATTCCTCACTATTGACTTGGCCTGGTTGTATGGCAAACAAAGAATCATGTCTCTGCTGTATGCCAAGGAGCTTACTGAAAAATTCAGGGTGAACAATTACAACACCCATGGAACATCAATCAATCATGACTTCCTAACATGATACATCAAATAAGGTATATGAATATATAAATACAATTGATTGGGAGCCTTATTTATTTTACCATAATAGACCAGTCCAGGATATTCTGTGAAGTATCTCACTAGATTCCTGACAAAGACTAGACAAACACAGTGGAAACTTGGTAAAAGGGTGTTGAGATATGTGCTTGATATTCTTAACTTTGGACTAGTGTATAAGAGAACTAACAACTTCTGCTTGACTGGTTACACAGATGCCGATTGGACAGGTTCCATTGATGATCAAAAGTCAACATTCAGGTCATGTCTTCAATATGTGCTCAAAAGCAGTCTCCTGGGTAAGTAGAAAACAATTGACTGATGCCATATCTTCTACCGAAGTAGAATACCAGGCAGCTAATCTGGCCTCAAAGAACCCCGAGTTATTTGGGTGTCCTTTCTGGAAGACCAACAACAATGGACTGCAATAATCAAAGAGTACTAAAGATGGTTTAGAATCCTATTATACATGAGCGATCCAAACACATTGAGGTTCATTGCCACTTCATCCAAGAAAAGGTGCAAAATAATGAAATTAAAATACAGTTCATTTTCCACAAAGGATCAACTTGCAGATGGTTTTAAGAAGTCATTGTCTCCTCTTAAATTTGAACAGTTTTAAATGGACTCTTTGTAATATACACAATTTACATTATTTAGGAGAACTATTAGTAGTGGTAAATTTTTTTGTTAATATTTAAGGTACTGGGTTACCTACCCACCAAACTTTCGTAAGTGTATAAATTTGTATTCTTCTTGGGATATCTGTGTTAAGGAAAAATACCAGTGTTTTAGGACTGTGAGTACTCGCCAGGACTCACAGGACTCACGAGTCCTATAGCTCAGCAAAAGGATTCACCAAGTCCCAGACTCAAACTCCTGGGTCTATCTGGGCACGTTAAAACAGCAAAAAGTGAGTTTTTTTTTTCATTTTTTGGCTCAAACTCGTCCATTTCAGGTCTGAACAGAGAAATAGCAAGGGAAGGAGCAGAGGAGACAAGCATTTGTGTAGGAATAAAAGGGCATTGGGCCAAAAAAAATCATAAATTTTGGCCTATAAATGCATTTTTTTCATTTCTGCTTCATCTTTTCAATCATCCAAAACAAAATTTTATCATTAGGTTTTTCTCACATCTAACACCTTGTGCAGCTTATCATTGCTGCCTTTCAAACCCATTGGGGTGTCCACTCCCAAACCCCCACTAGTTATTGGGATCTCTTGTCATATAAGAAATTTGATTACAATGAGGGGGTCTGGGAGTGGAATTACACAAACGAGGTTAGAGTCGTCAACTAATTTCTTTTTCTTTTTTTGTGTAATTCTATGGGTTTTTTTTTGCTGAGTCCCAAGTCTCGAGTCCGAATCAAAATTTTGGGCTACCGAGTAGAGTCTGAGTCCGAGTTTTCAAACTTTGCGAAATACAATACTGTTTTTTCTCTTCTCCTTTAGGGACTAGTAAAAGAAGTGACTTTGAAATATCAATTTGCCATGAGACTACCATTTTACTGATCAAGAAGAAACAACATGATCAGCAGCTGAAACAGAAGTTCAAGTGATCCAAACAGCGAGTTACTCTCAAAGAATTCAAATTAGTTCTTGACAAGGAAATTGCCCATGTTGCAGACCGATACAGATAATAATTATGGAGGGCATTGTACAACCAAGGAGATGGAATCTCAGTGCAAAGAAAATATCCACAAGGAACATTTCAATACAGTCGAAATTTTGAGTGTACAAGGATTTAAACAATCATCCCCTGGTTTGAAACCACAAAAGCCATCATAGAAATATCTTGAAAAAATTATTTATTTTCAAAAAAGATTGAAAAAATATTCAAAAAATTGTAAAAAATTATTAAAATTTTGAAAAAATTGTCAAAAATCTAAAAGAATTTATTAAACCACTTACCTTAGATTGATAGATGTCCTTTGTGCAAGCTATATTCCTCCCCCTAGCACTTTGCAGTCATTATCCTTTGAAAAATTTCAGCAATCTTCCAAAATGCAAAAATGGCAAAACAATAATGAGTTTTTGTAAAATAGGTTTGTTTTTGTCAAACAATTCATAGTATGGGCAAGTTTTAGGGTTTTAGTGTCTTTTTTTATGTTTTAATATTTAAAATCACTTTAAAAAATTGATTTTGACCTTTTTTAAAGATCTGCATCTGTGTGCCACAAGAGCACCAGGGAGTGGCTAGGCACAGCAAGGTTGCACCCTGGACATTCCCAGGCTGCTCTGGGCGTAGGACCAGTACCCAGACTAGTCGGGTACACAACCAGGACACCAAGATGAAGAACCCAACAACTTAGGTTTATTTTATAAAATTAGGATAAGAATAAAGCATTAGTTTGTTGTGAAAAATAAGAAGAAAATAAAGCATGAGCCTATCTAGAAAAACAATGCAAATATAGATATACGGGGAAAAATATATATATATAAAAGCTAAAAATTGTTTTACCAGAAAAAAACAAATAAAATTCATGGAAAGGCTTAAAACAATGCTTTTGAAAGATAAAGCAAGAATGTGGTTTTTCTTAAGATATCTGTCTTTAGAAGTGTGTCTTAAATATAGGAGAGAGCCCCCTTGTCTATAAGTATTGCAAGACTTTAAATAGAAATAAATTATTTATGCATAACTATGTGATCTTGCTGGGAAAGCACTTAAGGCACAGAATATTTGTTTGTGTTGAAAATTGGAAGTGGCTCAACTCAGAGCTTTGGCTGTGCTAGAATAGACTTTAAAAAGAGATGGATCAAACTTCCTCTACATGCACTTAACCACCTCTAATGGCTGCCTATGCATATGTATTAAAGGAATAAAACAAGAACATCTCAAATGTAGAACATAAATTTGCATAATAATATGGGAGAAACCTTGAGATAGGTAGAAGGCAGAAGACTCCCCAAAGAGTGAGCTGTGTTCCTCATATCACTAATCCACTTTTGCCAAGTTAGACTGCTAGTATGGGCTGCCTCGATGGGCTACAATCCTACCTGCATGTAGTCCTAAAGATGAACATGGCTTACACCTCCTCTGCTATGTAGAACAAAGGACTATACCTTGGGCACAAGATTTCACACTACAATAGTCTAAAATATCATTGCATCAACCTGTTGTGACCATTTCACACATCGCCCCATCAAAATAGGGACCCCCTCTCTTTTTGGGGGTCTTGCTTTCTCTTAGTTTAGTTTTTTCTCTGCTTGCTAGGTGTTTTGAGTGAGTTAGTGGTCCCCTGGGCTGGGTAGGTTAGGGTTTCCTTCGCAGAACTCACCTAGGGTTTCTTTTAAAGCCAAATTTGACCTGGGCTTGGGAAAGTCACGTGTTGTCTGCCTTGAACCCTGGTGTAATCTTAGAAGGATCTTGCCTTTCAGGAGATGGAAAATGTATAGATTGTGCAAAGAGGTTGAAGGGTTTGAGTCAGGATGGGTCAAAGTTGTAGGTTTTTAGGTCAGAGTCTTGTCTTTTGTCGAGTCAGAGACAATTGAATGGAGCCAGTAAGCAAATAATAGACTTGAATGACAAAGAGAAGACTCAAGAGGATGAATCTAAGGCATGATGGGTGGAAAAAGTCAAGAAACTTGAGCTAATCATGAATTTCACTCCTGACCCTTCCAAAGGGTCCAGAGCGAAATTTCACAAAGGACCTAAGATTTCACCTAAGTCAAAGAGGGGTTGAGTGAATTTGCAAGGATATGAAAGGAAATGCATCAAAAGGTCGATTCTAGGGCAAAGTCAAGTCAATCTCAAGGAAAATTGGGCCTAGAATTGGAATTTCGCTTCTGACCCTTCCAAAGGGTCCAGAGCGAATTCCTCTATAAAACACTCCACCTTGACCCAAACTAGCAACTAGCTCATTCCTAGGCATTAGTGAAGGCAAAACACTCATTTGGATGAGGAAATATGGGAAATGAAGTCAAAATTTGAGCACAAGGAGGAATTTCGCTCCTGACCCTTCCAAAGGGTCCAGAGCGAAATTCATATAAGACCCTATTTCTTCACAAAATCTTGAAGTGAATGCCAATTTGAAGGGGATGATGATAGGGGGAGGCCTGAGAAGTTATATCCAAGCCAAGGAAGGGTGAAAAAAGGTGAGAAATGAGCTCAAAGATGAATTTCGCTCCTGACCCTTCCAAAGGGTCTAGAGCGAAATTCACATAACCCCTATATTGCTCCTTGTTATGGCCAAGTTTTGGACTTCTAAGGCATGGTTGGAATGACTTTGATGTGTTCTTGCCTTTGAAAGGTGATGGGGTGGTAAAAATCAACCTAAATCATGGATTTCGCTCCTGACCCTTCCAAAGGGTCTAGAGCGAAATTCACATAACCCCTATATTGCTCCTTGTTATGGCCAAGTTTTGGACTTCTAAGGCATGGTTGGAATGACTTTGATGTGTTCTTGCCTTTGAAAGGTGATGGGGTGGTAAAAATCAACCTAAATCATGGATTTCGCTCCTGACCCTTCCAAAGGGTCCAGAGCGAAATTCTCAATTTGACCCCTTTTTTGCCTAAAACATTGATAAGACCTTGTTTTGAGTTAAGTGGATGGCAAATGGACTTGATTGTGGTGAGGAGAGGTGAGTTTGATCAAATTTGAAGGTAAATTGAATGGAACAAGTGTGAAATCGACCTAAATCATGAATTTCGCTCTTGACCCTTCCAAAGGGTCCAGAGCAAAATTCCTAGAAGACACCCATTTCTTCCTTGATTAGACCAAGATCTTAGTTCCTTGGGCATATTTGGAAGAAGATTGACATGTTTTTGCTTTAGGGAGTGTATGAAGGCAAAAGGAATGAAGGATTTTGTCCAAGACATGAATTTCGCTTCTGACCCTTCCAAAGGGTCCAGAGCGAAATTCTTGAAAGAACCTATTTTCCCCTTAGATGAGGTCAAAACCTTGGTTCTTATGGCGTGGATGGAAGTGGAACGATGTATTATTGCCTTTTGAGGTAGATCGGAGTTGAAAAAATGAAGAAATGAGCTCAAAATATGAATTTCGCTCCTGACCCTTCCAAAGGGTCCAGAGCAAAATTCATATTTTGAGCTCATTTCTTCATTTTTTCAACTCCCCCCGAGCGAAATTCCCAATCTCTCTCTTTTCTTCCAATTTTGTGTCAAGACAAACATTGATCAAGGTGAATTGATCTTGGAGATACCCCTAGGCATGCCTTTGAGTGGCTTATGAACACCAAAAATGAAGATTTTGACCAAATTATGAATTTCGCTCCTGACCCTTCCAAAGGGTCCAAAGCGAAATCCTAAATAGGTCCTGTTCCTGGCCATGGTTTTGAGCGAATTTCTCCTTTCAAGCCTTCCTAAGGATAGAACAAGTGTTTTCTTCATGAGAGAGGAATCCAAAGGTGAAAATCATGACAAAGCAAGGTAAGAAGAAAGTAGAATTCAACCTAAAGGAAGAAAATCGCTCCTGACCCTTCCAAAGGGTCCAGAGCAAATTTCTTCACCAGACACTATTCCTTGCTCCAGACTACAAGCTAGTGCATTCCCAATCAATTTTAAAGCCCAAAGACTTCTTATTAATAACCTAAGGGATGAAGAATGAAGCTAAGTGAGGGAAAACAAGCAAATCATGGATTTCGCTCCTGACCCTTCCAAAGGGTCCAGAGCGAAATTCTCAAAATCACCTAAGGAAGGGTCCAAAGCGAAATTCTCAAAATCACCTAATTTGCTCATGATAGAAGCTAAAATATGAATTCCTAGGCCTTGGAAGAGAAGACTAGTGCATACTTGCCTTGGGAAGCAATTTGGGGTAAAGAAATGATGCAATTTGGACCTAATCATGAAAATCGCTCCTGACCCTTCCAAAGGGTCCAAGGCAAAGTCCTTTGAAATCCCTATTTTTTAACCTTGTTTGAAGGCAAGTTGCAAGTTCATGATGGCAAGAACATTGAAAGGTTAAGGATCAAGATGGTGAAATAATGGAAAGATAGAGTGAATGGAGTAAAATGCCAAACATTAAATCTTGAAGAAACTTCAACATCTCCTAGGGTTGCCTATCTCTCTTCAAAGGATTCACAAGCAAGTCACATTCAAAACACATCATTCCTCTCTTAGTTTGTTAATCAAACCTCAATTTTTGAATAAATAATGCAAATCTACCTTGATTAAACAATTGTCAAATTGGCTAAAT
Source organism: Cryptomeria japonica (assembly GCF_030272615.1). Lineage (NCBI taxonomy): Eukaryota > Viridiplantae > Streptophyta > Pinopsida > Cupressales > Cupressaceae > Cryptomeria > Cryptomeria japonica. The sequence continues at coordinate 465,111,204 of NC_081411.1, read as the reverse complement.
TGACCTTTGAGCTTAAAAATTCAAAAAATTCATTCTTTGGCGCCCAACTATATTCTTTTTTAGCTTTATTGCTAGGTCGGCCACCTTGGAGATGGATTTTTTAAATTGTATTTATTTATTTAAGAGGTCGGCCTCTTGGGAAAAGGATGAAAGCGCCCTATATAGGAAAGTAAATTTTGCAAACATTAATCATTCATTCATACTTTCTTCCTAAGCGAATTTGAGGAGTAGAACTAGAGGAGCGAATTGCAGCAGGTGTAGACGAATTTCTGATCTAGGAAGGCTGGTCAAGGTCTGAATCTGCAAAGGCAAACCTGAGGTGCAGACCTGAAGCTTTTGACCCCCTTTGAATATCACTTGGAAGGAAGGCGAATCCAGCAGCAATCTCCCTTTTTATCCATCTTTTTAGGTTGATAATTAGAAATCAAGGACAAGGTATGTACAATCTGATTATTTGAAGATGTATTGAAGATCTGATTCAAATTTGTATATCAATTTTTATAGGTTAAGTCTTCAATAATCTAGTTTGATTTGTAGGTAATGTCAATTTGAAAAATCATAATTTTAAGGGTTTATCATTTTATTTTCAAATTAAAGTTCAATTGTTTCTTTAAAAGATCTCAAATCACCTATCTAGGGTACTATACCTAAACCTAACTAAAGCCTTTTTGAAGGTAGCAAATGGCGGCCCCCAAGGCAAGTGGATCCACTACCCGGCAGGCTCTTATTAAAGAAGATTTTGACGACTTGGAGACAAGGATCGTATCCAAATGGAGCAGTATTGGAGACACCAACTTAGGGAACTTCAATGTGAAGAAGTTTCGAGAAGTACCCTACATTGGCAAGCCATCACCCATAGCCAAGAAGATAATTGGGAGTGGCATCATCAAGGCCACAGGCTTCCCTCCCGCAGTCAGATGTCATGAGCCAATGATTGAATGTGCCAGGCACTATGATTCACATTCAAGGACAATCGTAGCCAAGGATGGAACTACCCTCGCCTATCTTTCAAAAGAAGCTATAAGTGAAGCTTTTCATCTTCTGGAACAGAGAGCTTGTAATGTCCCCTTCTCCGCAGTGATTAGTTCAGTGGTCCATTGGCCTATTCCGAAGACCCATAGGCTATTTGGAAAGAAGAATTAGGGTTTCCAACTTTTGTGGAGTTCTGCTCAAGCTTTTTAGGGTTTACCAGGAGGGAATTCTTCAGTTCTATCTATGCTTTCCTTCTGGGTTTTTCATGAGCTCCAGGGTGGTATAACATGCATTTGATTCTTTGGTGAAGTGAGAACTTACTATTTTTAGTAAGTTGGGGTTTGGCTACTTGGATGATGTTGTCTCACTGAGCTTTCCAAGCTCTTTCTCTGGGTGCGAAGATCATGTTTTTCGGAGGAGTATTTCATGACTTACTATTTTTAGTAAGTGGCAATATTGAGCAATTCTATTTTTAGTAGTTTGGACAGGGTCCTAATCCTGTAGCAGTTCAGTGGTCTTCATTGCTCAGCTTCATCCTAAATTTTGTTGATAATCAGTATTGGAGTCATGAGTGATTTAATTAAATATTATTTCCTTATCCTAAGGTTTAATATTTAATTATTTTATTACTGATTAATGATATATTGCGCGACTTAGGAAAAGACATATTTATATCTAATATCAATGTTTATTTTCCTAAGTTAGGCATTGAAATTTGAAGAATGCATTATGTTATTATTGAAGACTTAGGCAAGTTCGAACTTGTTTAAATTATTGGTAAAAATGCAACTTGGGCGCTGTTGACGTGTATTTTGTACACTGCCTAACACAGAATAAAATACCCAAGGGTACCTTATCCTCTCTTGAATAAAGCCTCCGATTGCTGAAGATATCGCGAAAAAGGATCAATCAGGATGACTCCAAGGTTCTTTGATGTAGGGTCTCTACGTGTGGATAAGCTTGCCGTGGTATGATGTGATTTGCTGGAATCACAAGGGGACTTACATTTGGTGATTGAATTTCCGATCTACTTTGCTAGAACACAAGCTCTCACTAACTTAGATTAAAAAAAGGGAAAAAGGAAGGGGGTGAAGAGAGGATCTAATCCTAATACTAAGAATGTAGGAGCAATGATTTGATTTTTGATGAAACTCCAACTAGGTCTTGTTTTGACATCAATGGAACATCTACACAAGGCTAGTGCGATCTTCTAAGGGAAGCTTTATGATGTTCAAATCATCACCACAGGCATAGACACCATCAAGTTGATGCATATCAATGAAGAAGTGACAAATTGAAATTGAGCTTAGGCTGAATGATTCCAGTTGACTACGCAAGGCAAGTCTGCAATCAACAAACTGCTAGTAGTATGGATGTACGAATTCCACCATTAATCAATCGCATTTCCTCCATTCATCTAATCATCTACCATCTAGGATTGAAGACTCAACAAGAAACCATGCAAATTGCAAGAAACGACACACTTCACCATTACTTCAATGAAAATGGAGTTTGTTTACAATCAATGGCCACAATTTCTTGCCTTGTCCTCCTATTCTACTCTAATTGCTTCCAACTATTCTCTAACTATTCTAACTATTTACATACTATCTCTAACAATTGCTAATTTATTGCTAATTAGCCTTTACAAATGAAATGCCTGGGCTTATATAGTGCCCACAATACAATTTGATGGCTTAGATCAATTCAAGATCAATGGCCAAGATTTTACAATGAAAACCCTAATTAGGGTTTGTTACAACCATTACATAACATTTAATGCTTGACCAATGATAAAATTGTATTGCTTGGACACATGTCCTCTCTAGAAAAATCGACCAATGGATAGCCGGGGTAGGTACATCGGAGTTTGTGTCACCTTCCATGAGTTAAGTACATTGAATCTGGACATGCTGAGGTGGACCACACTGACTGGAGGAGTGATGACTGGGATGCCACCTCATCTGACACTTGTAGCTTGCTAGATATTCAATTTGATGTCGTTGAGAGGCTATCTTTAATTAACTCTTGTTCTAACTCCTTTTGTCCTTGATGTGCAAGACGATGATGTACCTCGCCTTGGAATGCTGGATTGAAAGAGGTTGCCCTTGATGACGTTAGTCCAAAGAAGGTCGTCCCCGCGAAGACCGTCCTTGATCCGGCTTGATTTTCCTTGATGAGATCTCCATTTGATGCCTACACAACATTTCAAAATTAGAAACATGATTTTGCAATATATAACATAGATTAAATTAATTTTAGGAAACCTCATAATAAATCCTTGAGTTATTATTTCCTAAAAAACAATTGGGCCAATACAATTCAAAATTCAAAATTCAAGCTTAAGGCAATGACGATCAAAATTCGAAATTAAAACAAGAGATCTTGCCATACCTTACTTGAGAGCTTAACTCTAACATGCAAAACAAAGAATTTGCCTAGGCAAAAATCAAAATTTGATAGCTTCAACGTGATCTTGAAGGATAATAAACGTCCTCTTTGTCAATTCGCTACCCTTGGGGATATCTTTGATGTGTTCTTCAATGTCCTTGGCAAGTTCGCCTAACTTGAAACTCGAACTCCTTTGATAATGCTTGCACCTTCCCTTTGAAATTCGCATATGAAAGAGGATGCTTGAATAATGATTTAAAAATGAAATAAACACCTCCTTTTATAAGCACTTTCCTCATGCATTACCTTAGGCCGACTTGGTGAAAACAAAGATAATTAAAAGCCATTTTTAATAAAAAAAACCAAGGCCGACTTTCATAAAACAATGAAATACCAAGCGCTCCCTTTGATTTTTATTAAATTAATAATTAATTATTAAATGCCTTCATTTTTAAATTGTCAAATTCGATTTTTACAAAGGCAAAAATAATTAATAAATATCAAACGCAATATTTAAATGCTAATTAATTGAATCTTTTAATTTATCAAATTTTAGCATTTAAAATAGATTCAAAAATATTTGTTTGAGCGCCAAATTTTGAAGATGAAAGATACGTACCTCATCGCCCTGGTCCCTGACTGAGGGACAGGAGCGATCCATCAACTTTGTCTTGATCCTTGCATTTTTTGACCTCCAATCTCTATCATAGGCGACAAATAACATTGTTTCTTTACTCCACGCCTGTCTTACTTGACTTTCACAAGGCAAATTCAATGTTTGGAGGATCATCGCCCTGGTCCCTTGGAGAGGGACAGGAGCGATCCTTGTCTTCTAGCTTGAAATTCATCGTTTTTGATTCTAACTCCTCGTTCATTGCCTTCCAAATGGCGTTTTAGACCCTTTGCAACTTTGTTTTGTCATAATCTTTGAAGAATAACAAGTGACTTAGCAAATATCGCCCTGGTCCCTTCCTGAGGGACAGGAGCGATCTTAGTGTCCTGGCTCAAATTTGCAAACTTTTGTTCTTCGTTCTTCGTTCATTGCCTCTTAAAGGACGTTCTTGATCTAGCATAAACTTGCCTTGACATGATTTTGACGGGACATGAGTGTTTTGATGAAAATCGCTTTGGTCCTTGTCCAAAGGACAGGAGCGATATAGGCTCTTTATACAAATTGGTGATCGTTTGACGTTTGAAGCCTTTGGTATATCACCTTCGAAGGACGCCTTAGACCTTTTACCACCTTGCAAAACCTTTACTTGGCATGAATTTTACATGAATTGGCAAATATAATAGATATCGCTCTGGTCCCTTCCTGAGGGACAGGAGCGAACTTCAAGGTTTTGAGTTTGTCCTTGTTTCGACCAATTTGCCATCACTTTCATTGCGTAGAATGAAGTCCCTTTGAACACCTTGGACGCTTGAAACTTTTGAAATCTATGCCTTTATGGAAATATCGCTCTGGTCCCTTCCTAAGGGACAGGAGCGAATTAGGTGTCTTGATGCAAATCTTTCACTTTGGTGATCTTCGTAACTTTGTGCTTGATTGAGACACCTTAAAACATCTTTGCCACCTTGTACTTCGCCTTGAAGTGTCTTGAATTTGGAGGAAAAGGCAACATAACTAAGATATCGCCCTGGTCCCTTGGAGAGGGACAGGAGCGAATTTGTACTTGTAGTCTCCATCACACTTCGCCAGCTTCCAAATTTATCTTCAACAGTCTCGTAATGTCCCCTTTCATTCATCCATGCCTTGGAATTCATTGTAACTTGGCAAGAAATTTGTCTAAGACAAAAATCGCTCTGGTCCCTTGGAGAGGGACAGGAGCGAACTTGGGCATTTGGGTCCCTTGTTGACGTTTAATAATCTTCAATTTGTCTTCAATGGGTTCAATTCATCTCCTTTCTTACCTTCAAACATAAAACTTGCTTGATCTTTGCCCAGATCGTAGCTTATGAAGAATTTCGCTCTGGTCCTTCAGTGAGGGACAGGAGCGAATTTGACCCTCTAGGTAAAAACTTCATCATTTCATTGTTTTTGATCAAGTCTGGATGCTCTATCATGCTCATTTCGTCCTTCACCATGCCCTTGATGTCTCAATTCGTCCAAACACGGTCAGGAATGGCTCAAATAAGTATTTTCGCTCTGGTCCCTTGGTGAGGGACAGGAGCGCTTCGCCTTGGTCCTCCTGGGAGGGACAGGAGCGAAATTTGACTTTTCGAACTCTCTATTAGGATAATTTTAATGGAATATAACATTTCAGTATAAGTCTTATACTTTAAGTTATATTCCATATATACTTTCAGGATGTTTGAGAGTGGTTTCAGACCTCCAAGAGTTATATTGCAAAATCTAGTTTTTGGAGGTTTTTCAGTTTCCAGACTTAGTCAAATTTCAGGATCAGGACATTCCAGACTTAGCCAAATTTCAGGATCAGGACCTCACTCAAGCCGGACTTGCTACCCTATGTGATCACCTGGGCGACACTCAAAATGCAAAGGCCAACTAACAAAACCCTAGAAGACCAAAAACAAACCCTAAAAAGCAAAAAAAAACATGGGTCCCCATTTGCAATGGGGCGATGTGTGAAAACGTCACAACAGGCGCCCACCTTGGGAAATGAAACGAAATGTCATTTGGACACCATGTGATAGTGAAATGAAATGCAAATTGGAGAGGTGAATTTGGGAGCATTTACATTTGAATTTCAAAGGGAAAAAACTATAAATATAGGTGCTTAGCCTCCCATTTGGATATCTTATGAAATTGCATTGTTATGTTGTCAGTTTGGCGATTGAAAATCTAAGCTTCGAAGTGTGGCTTCCTAGCTAAATCTTAGTTTCGTACTTGGAAGATAGTACCTAGCTGTGTTCCTGTAATTCCAGTGTTGTCCATGAGTGTTCTGCAAATTGTGGAGAGTTTTGCATGGATTTTGGAGTGTCTCCTTGTTGCTGGTCGCGGAGTTGCTGAAACCATATTTTGCTCATACCTCTTGACCAAGTGATTGCATCGTTCTGGGTATCGGCTCTTTGGAAGCGTATTGGGAAGACAATCATTCTCCTATCTTGGCATGGCTTTTGGTGGTCATCACAATTTTTGGTTGCAAATCTAAGTTTTCTGTTGTAGCACCATTTTCAGACTTACCTTGGGATGCGTGCAACACATCCAGAGCTTCCAAGTTCCAAGTTTGTGGTATTGGATTGGTTGCCTATGTTATATTAGTCATTTGCATTTTATTTGGTGTGATTCCAGTTAGTTTTGAGAAAGTTACGAGTGTTTTGGTGTTTCCAGTAGTGGCTGGATAGTGTGTTTTCTAGATTGCAGAATTAGAACAGCAGTAGCGTTCAAGTGTGGTGTGATTTTGATAGTGGATTGTTTGAGATCAGCATTAAGCTTCTTATCTTATCTCATATCTCTATTTTGTAAGATTGTTTCAATAATACTAATCAATCATTCTTGCTGTTCTTATTTGTAATTCTCACTGCATAAGTGGAAGAGGTTGGCTTAGCCGCCTTCTTGCTTTGTAATTCAGTTTATGTACTCAGTCCTCTCACTGAATAAGTGGTCGAGTGATAAGTTTTATGCAATTGTCCTCCCGCTGAAATATGTGGTAGAGTGATAGCTTAATGTAATGTCCTCCTGTTGAAATACGCGGTAGAGTTATTGAGTTTCAATTTCTTGTTATTTCCCTTGGTTGGTTTACCGCCAAGAGTTCAGTTTCTATCCTGTTGGATAAGCAGAAGGGGCTGGCTTGCCGCCCGTGCATTGTAATTTCAATTTGATTATGGTGCTAACGATCCCCAAAACACCATATGCTCTCACCCTCCCAGATTGGGCTCTCAGTGAACAAAAGGTGGAAGGGTTCCCTTTTAGCAGTTTGGATTATTTCTCTAACCTTAACGGGTTATCTGTTGGTTGATGTTTATTATTGGTCCAGAAAACAAAAAAAAGTTTAAGAGGAATATTACAGTGGTATCAGAGCTGGTTTTCCTACCAGCCTGTGTGTTCCAAGCGATCAAAGTTCTCCTTGAGTGACAGAGAAACGGTGGTTGATTCTATGGCAGAGAGAACAGCAGAACAAAATGAGGGTCCTTATTGTAGAGTGGAAAGAAAATTTGAAACCATGATGAACATGATGTCCCAATTGCTGGCCAAACTTAATCAGAATTATGGTGGGACTCCTAATCAGCCCACTAATGGACTCCAAGCTAACAACAATGGAGGAACACCTAGAGGGTTAGTACCAAGGCCTTTGCAACCTGTCTTCCTAGCCAAGGAGGTGCCTCAAGCTGAAACTGAGATATCAACAATGGATGAAATAAGGAATAGTTACTTGGAGTATGCTTCTCTCCCTGCAGAGATCCGAAATATCCTCACCTTTAACCAGTTTATGAACCAAAAGATAAAAAGAGGTGGAAGATATGATAATCACCCTCATGCTCCACTAGATTATCAGCAAGCCCTTGGCAAGGTTACTCTAGCCAACTTTGACAGTAGTGATAAGAGTTCTGCTAGATCGTGGGTTCAAAAGTTGGACAATTATTTGTCCTTGAGACCATTGCCAGAAGAAGATGACAAAACAGTAATTGAGGTTGTGCATGATGAATCTCTTAATGTTCCTTATGGAGCTAGTGTTGAATACACTCATGTGCTTCTAGAGGAAGAGCAGATGAAAATTGAAGATATTAAATAGGAGCAAAAGGTTAACAGATTGTTGGATGGAGATTCATGTCATGAATCTGAAAATATTGCAGCTAATGATGAAGTTCCTAATGACCAAGAGGCTGTCCTATTTTGTGAGTTTAAAATATACCAAAATGATGACATTCAAGGGGCAGATTTAGAGGACCAATCAAAAATTGCATTTCAAAATAATGGGGTTGAGACTCATAGTTTGAAGAATGAGCTTGACCAAATTTTGAAAGTCTTTGACTTGAAGCAGTGTCCTAAATTGGAATTTTCAGATTTAGGACAGCAAGATAGTTGGTCTAAGTTGGAAAAAGGAAATAATTTTCAGATTGTTGATAACCCATTGTTTGAGATTGGTATAGTGAAAACATACGACAATCCACTTTTTGAGTGGGAAGATGGAACATCACTTGCTTCTAGCATTGCACTTGGTCAAAATAACAATGTGTGGAAACCAACAGAAGATTCAAGATTTAAGTTGGATGATACTTGGAGCTATGGTGAGCACTTCTTAACTGAGCAAAGTAATCAGCCTTTTAGTATTTGGGATCCAGGTGTGAAGGCAAGTAAGGACGATGAGGAGACCATGTGGGATGAATTTCCCTTTGATCCGGACGATGAAATGGAACTTGATGATGATTCTATATTAGCAGCCAATGGTGACGTTACACTTGATCTTGGGGCTGCCTTCTCATTTGATCAAAGTGACAATGGGGTGGAAGCAGATTTAAAAGTCTATAAGACTCCTGATATTGAAGGGTCTGATGGTGTTCTTGAACATAAATCAGATCTATTAGTGCACAGTGTTGATCATGATCTTGGTGTTGAGCAATGTCATCACGTGGATGATGTGGGGTGTGAGACTAGGGACAACCAAGGAGTCATTGAAGACAAGAATGGAAATTTTGATTGTAATCTAAGGCTCAAAGAATTAGTGAAGTCTAATCTTATTTATGATATTGAGCATTTTCAACTAGTTGGTGGAGTTAGATAAGAGTCTTGGAGCAGCTATGGGAGCAGCAATTGCAAGAAACAAAGTTCTGATTTTTTCTTACAGCCTGTCAGCAGTACACCATCTTTGTATTCTTATGATTGGGATGGCTTCCAGGTTCTTGATAACCCTTTCTTTGAAGTGGGTATTGAGAAAAGTTATGATAACCCTCTCTTCATGATGGATGACTTCGATATCTTTGACATCAACGTGTTGTCGAAACCCAATTTAGTTGTCGTACAAGGTTTCATTGCAGCAGCAAGGAGTGAAGATTTCAGACTTGTTACACATGGAGTAGGGGAGAAAGAAGGACCAAAACGTGGTGATTGCATGCTTGATAACCTAATCCATGGGTTGAACGATAATAAGGCTCATACCAATCCATTTTGGGAGTTGGATTTGAGGACAACATTTGCTCCATATTCCAATGTTGTTGAAGCTTTCATGGTTAGGCTTCAAGGGTTCACTAGAGGAGACATCAATTTCTTAAGTATGCATTTGGTCCTCACTATCACTTGGGAATGTGTTGAGTTTTCTTTTCAGTGTATTGAAAATCACTTTCGGTTGGGTATCCAAGCTCGAGATCGTCAACATGGTCTGATGGATCTTATTACATGTGGAAAGAAGGATCTTTGGAGGGATAAGGAACAAATTTTCAGACTTGATGGTGTTGTTCCCTTCTTTACCAGCCATTTGGTTCCTTTTGCTCATCAACTAGTGGATTGGGAAGATATTATGAGCAAAGGATGGTTCCATGCGGAGTTGGAGTCACTAGAGAAGATATTTCCAGCCTTGAACATGAGCATATGTGTTGTTTTGGACGGTGATTTCCTGTGTTGCAACAGCTGTTCATCTTCTTGGATGTTGATTTTCCTAAAATCAGATCTCAAGTCAACCATTTCAGACTTGGTGAGCTGCTGGTGTACTCTTTTTCAGACTTCACAGTCTCTTGGCAGGACAGGTTTAAGGTTTCAGGTGAGAGGTATGGCAAGTTGGGGCTATCAGTATCTGTGTATGGGAAGTGTTCAAGCTCTAACTAGTGGTTATTCTTATGCCCTCTCTTCTACTTATGATTAGGACAGCGAACCTTTGCTCTCTATGGTTCATCATTCTAAGGTGCTTGAAGTAGGAACTATAAGAGATTTCAGAAGTCTCCATGGTTGTATCAGAATAATTCAATTGAGGCCTAGTAGATTCATGTGGAGCTATGGGGATGAGGTTGTTGAGCTCTTGCAAAGGATTGTTTTCATCTTTGCAGGGAGATTTGGAGAAGCCACATTTACAGTCATGGCTCCGCTTGACACCTTAGGGAGATATGTTGTGGAGTTTGATTGTGAGTTGTGTAGACTTTATTTCCTATTGCCTAGGCTTGTGATAGATAGTGGCATTGTTGATATTGATTACTCAGAGCTTTCTGGACATGAGATGCTGCACGATAGTGATGTCAATCCTTCAAGATTTTTCAATCTGAGCATCATGGATGGTAACATTTTGGAGTTACAAGGGAGGTTAGTGCAGTTTTGGCGTGATGTTTTCACTGATGTCATCAGAGTAGCGCAACTTCAGCATGGTGGGTTCTTCTTGAGACGGGCATGGGACCTTGGGATCATACTTGCTTTGGTGTGGATTAGTTTATAATTTTCGGGAATTGTGATGGCATTGCTTGAGGACAAGCAATTTGGGAAGGGCGGATTGTAATGTCCCCTTCTCCGCAACGATTAGTTCAGTGGTCCATTGGCCTATTCCAGAGACCCGCAGGCTATTTGGAAAGGAGAATTAGGGTTTCCAGCTTTTGTGGAGTTATGCTCGAGCTTTTTAGGGTTTACCAGGAGGGAATTCTTCAGTTCTATCTATGCTTTCCTTCTGGGTTTTTCATGAGCTCCAGGGTGGTATAACATGCATTTGATTCTTTGGTGAAGTGAGAACTTATTATTTTTAGTAAATTAGGGTTTGGTTGCTTGGATGATGTTGTCTCACTGAGCTTTCCAAGCTCTTTCTCCGGGTGCGAAGATCATGTTTTTCGGAGGAGTATTTCATAACTTACTATTCTTAGTAAGTGGCAGTATTGAGCAATTCTATTTTTAGCAGTTTGGACAGGGTCCTAATCCTCTAGCAGTTAAGTGGTCTTCATTGCTCAGCTTCATCTTGGATTTTGTTGATAATTAGTATTGGAGTCATAAGTGATTTAATTAAACATTATTTCCTTATCCTCAGGTTTAATATTTAATTGTTTTATTACTGATTAATGATGTATTAGGCGACTTAGGAAAATACATATTTATATCTAATATCAATGTTATATTTTCCTAAGTTAGGCATTGAAATTTGAAGAATGCATTATATTATTATTGAAGACTTAGGCAAGTTCGAACTTGTTTAATTTATTGGTAAAAACGCAACTTGGGCGCCCACCTTGGGAAATGAAACGAAATGTCATTTGGACACCATGTGATAGTGAAATAAAATGCAAATTGGAGAGGTGAATTTGGGAGCATTTACATTTGAATTTTAGAGGGAAAAAACTATAAATACAGGTGTTTGGCCTCCCATTTGGATATCTTATGAAATTGCATTGTTATGCTGCCAGTTTGGCGATTGAAAATCTGAGCTTTGAAGTGTGGCTTCCTAGCTAAGCCTCAATTCCGTACTTGGAAGATAGTACCTAGCTGTGTTCCTGTAATTCCAATGTTGTCCGTGAGTGTTCTGCAAATTGTGGAGAGTTTTGCGTGGATTTTGAAGTGTCTCCTTGTTGCTGGTCGCGGAGTTGCCGAAACCATATTTTGCTCATACCTCTTGACCAAGTGATTGCATCGTTCTGGGTATTGGCTCTTTGGAAGTGTATTGGGAAGACAATCATTCTCCTATCTTGGCGTGGCTTTTGGTGGTCATCACAATTTTTGGTTGCAAATCGAAGTTTGCTTCTGTAGCGCCATTTTCAGAATTATCTTGGGATGCGTGCAACACATTCGAGGCTTCCAAGTTGTGAGTTTGAGGTATTGGATTGGTTGCCTATGTTATATTAGTCATTTGCATTTTATTTGGTGTGATTCCAGTTAGTTTTGAGAAAGTTATGAGTGTTTTGGTGTTTCCGGTAGTGGTTGGATAGTGTGTTTTCTAGCTTGCAGAATTAGAACAGCAGTAGCGTTCAAGTGTGGTGTGATTTTGATAGTGGATTGTTTGAGATCAGCATTAAGCTTCTTATCTTATCTCATATCTCTATTTTGTAAGATTGTTTCAATAGTACTGATTGATCATTCTTGTTGTTCTTATTTGTAATTCCCACTGCATAAGTGGAAGAGACTGGCTTAGCCGCCTTCTTGCTTTGTAATTCAGTTTACTTAGTCCTCCCACTGAATAAGTGGTCGAGTGATAAGTTTTATGCAATTGTCCTCCCACTGAAATATGTGGTAGAATGATAGCTTAAGGTAATGTCCTCCCGCTGAAATACGCAGTAGAGTGATTGAGTTTCAGTTTCTTGTTATTTCCCTTGGCTGGTTTACCACCAAGAGTTCATTTCTATCCTGCTGGATAAGCAGAAGGGGCTGGCTTGCTGCCTGTGCATTGTAATTTCAATTTGATTTATGGTGCTAACAATCCCCGGAACACCGTATGCTCTCACCCTGGGAGATTGGGCTCTCGGTGAACAAAAGGTGGAAGGGTTCCCTTTCAGCAGTTTGGATTATTTCTCTAACCTTAACAGGTTATCTGTTGGTTGATGTTTATTATTGGTCTAAAAAACAAAAAAAAGTTTAAGAGGAATATTACATATACCTAAACCTAACTTAAGGCTTTTTGGAGGTAGCAAATGGCGGCCTCCAAGTTAAGTGGATCCGCTACCCGGCAGGCTCTCATTAAAGAAGATCGAAAGAGTGAGGACTTGGAGACAAGGATCATATCCAAATGGAGCAATATTGGAGACACCAACTTAGGGAACTTCAATGTGAAGAAGTTTCGAGAAGCACCCTACATCGGCAAGCCATCACCCATAGTCAAGAAGATAATTGAGAGTGGCACCATCAAGGCCGCAAGCTTCCCTCCTGCGGTTAGATGTCATGAGCTAATGATTGAATGTGCCAGGCACTATGATTCACATTCAAGGACAATCGTAGCCAAGGATGGAACTATCCTCCCCTATCTTTCAGAAGAAGCTATAAGTGAAGCTTTTCATCTTTCGGAACAGAGAGATATGATTTACAAGAGCTTAGAAGGAGCTAAGTCTATCTACGAAGATGACCCGGATACCTAATCGAACTTCATCAATAAGAATTGGTTACTCAAGAGTAGGCCTCGCTTGAATAAGATACCTAATACCCCCAAAATTGATTTCCAAGAGGAGTTCAGAGACTTAATAACCATGGTCAACCGGATTATAGGTGCCTCTCAAGCCTTCTTTTTCGACAAGTGGATGTTCTTCTTTATACAGGTGATCGTTCAAGAAAAGGGAATGTTCAATTGGGCCAGAATTATTAGCAACAACCTAGATGTCCAGTTGTGGAGGCTAGTCCCTACTAAGTCATTCCACATGAGTTCATATGTTATATATTCTTTAGCCAGATGTTTTGAATATGTAGGATTACCGCACAAAGGAGTTGTTGAGAGAGGACCCGAAGAGATAAGAGTATGTGATTCTTATGCTCAAATGCATCATCCACCTAAGAATTACTACAAGCTAGTCAACGATACTTTCACAATGCATATCACCAGGACATTACAAGGAGGGATCCACCATCGACTATCTCTAGAAGCACAAGAATTCGTGAAGAAACATGGTGCATGGTTCATTCAATTTCCTAAATTTACCTACACTGGGGTCCATGGATGTCCTTCACCTCCTTATATGTTGCCAAGATATCCTACGGATAGAATAATATTACTTGAAGTGACTAGACAGTTGGCAGCTTGTGCTAAAGCATCAAGACATAAGCATGGGAATGGTATCCCCATACCTATTTCACTGGGAAATTCAATTGAAGTATGTCCTAATTCTCAAGCAACCGAAGATGCCGAAAAGGAACTATCTATGTATTCATTCACATCCTTTGCCTCAAGAGAGAATTTTGATCCATATGGTCATATGGAAGAAACAGTTGGGAAAAAGTACAGGCATGTGTTTCAAGTGGAGGACTTCTGGATGAATGTTCAGGATGATGTGGAGGTCAAAAGGAAGATGCACTCTAGAATCTAGATTACCTTTGGATCTTATCAAAAAATGTAAGGTTTATAGAGTAGCTGATCAAGCATAGGACAGTGGTAGATATATCCAATCCTCCTATGAGAAGGAAGACAAGGAAGTGAAGATAGATTGGGATGAGCAAGAAGTCGCAGACTTAAGAGCATTGATGGACCCAGTTTTGAGTTGTACTCATAGATGGGTAGATGTCCAATGTCAAAAATTGAAGGAACACAATGTAGCCATGACATTCAGCCTAGAAGCAAGAACAGAAGAAGGAGAAGCGAGTGTAAGTGAGAACACTTCTCATTCCAAGGGGTCAAAGAGAAAGGAGGGACCTGAAAAGAGAGAACCATCCAAGAAGAAACAAAAGGTGAATCCTGATCATCCATCGAGTACTTCTTCTAGACATGAAAAGGAGCTAGGCCAAGGAGAGGATCAAAGAGAGAAGGTGTATGAAGTAGATGAGTCTATTGAATCCACAATGCAGAATGAACACCTCAGCACTCATCAAGTCAGTCTCTTCCTCTCCAAGTTGGTGCTAATGAGCAACAAGAAGAAAAGAATGATGATGAAGCAACATCTCCTTTCAGAGCTGAGGGGCCTTTGCCTAAGGAAATACAAGTAAGAGAGAGAAAATCTTCCATTCCAGATTGGCTAAAAGAAAGACTTACGAGGGTAGTTATGGTTGAAGATGAAGAGCAAGTATTTGATTTGGAAAGTCTTCTAGGAAACTCTCAAGAAGAGATTGAAAGGAAAAAGGCTACAAAGATGTCAAAGGTAATTAGAGATGATGCAGGATCCCAGAAGATACAAATAGCTACACCAGCAGTGGAGAAGTACAATGATGAGATTATGGTAGAAGAATATGATTTAGAGACATTTGATCTTGGTCCACTTACCTCCAAGCAAGCCATGGAAGAAACGATCGATTCAGTGAAAGCAGTTAATGATAAACTAAAGGAAGAAATGGAAAAGAATAAAAGGTTGGAAAAGGAGGTTAATGCTTGGAGGAATTATTTTAGCCATCTTAATCAGTCGTTAAGACGACAGGATCCAACAGTCTCACCCTTGCAGGCACTCCCTCCTGAGTCAATAAATGAGGCAGAAAAGATGAAGAACTTAGCCCAACTCATGAGTACATGGATTGATGGATCCTACAAGGTAGCCATCGAATTTGTAGCAAGAATGATGAAGACAGTCCACAGAGCTATCCAAGTCCTTGAGATCATTCATAATCTAGTGGTGACTGTGGATGCCTTCACTCACACTAGAGATATTGTCATCCCTGTATTACAAGTGGTAAGAAGGACATCAAGACAAGTTTTAGCACAAGAGAAGATAATTGGTGGAGGAACCCATAATCTTCTACAATGGTCAGCTTTGCTCCAAATGAAGGAAGTTCTATTCGAGGACATCAATAGTAGATGCAGTCGAGTGGAGAAAACTATCCATCCTATCCAGGATAAGGTGTTTGATGTATTATGTACAATCCTTTACAGAAGGATAGAGATCGAAACAGATGTGGATGTCCAAGAATTGGAAGATAGGATCAAGGTTATTTTTTGCAAAGAGGAGAACATGATCACAGAAAAGCAGCGAAATCAGATGTATGCTATTATGTTCCTGATCAAGAGAACAAAAGAACTAGAGCACGAGTGGGAGACAACCCTTCTTGCAGCCTTTGATCAGGTCCTTCACTTGGAAGAGCAGATGAAGAACCTGCATGAGATTCCCATTGCAGAGATCGAAGGGATTACGTCCAGATTCATTGAATATGCTAGAAAAGAACATAGAAAAGGGAACAAAATTCTAGATGAAAAGTTGTTATGAAATGATGTGGCAATTCAATTCCTATTGGGCTATGTTTCCTCGTTATTTGTGCCAATTTATATTAGCTATGGAGTGATAATACTTATTTAAATAAGGTCATTTTTGTAACAAACCCTGATTAGGGTTTAGGTGTCAAAATCTCAGCCTTTGATCTTCTTTAGATCCAGGCCGTTCATTGTATTTGAGATTGCTATATAAGCCCTCACTCAATTCATTTTAAGGAGTTAGAAAAAAAAGAGAAGAAGAATAAGATTGTTAGCAGCAGAGATAAAAGTAGTGAAGAGAGAAAGTTGAACAATTGTTGTTATATTTTGCTATGAGATCAATGAAATATTGAAGTTATGGTGTTTTATTGCAATCTTTGTGGCTTTTTACATGGTTGTTTATCTTCTTGAATCACTCTTAGTGGAGATAGTACCTAGATTTTAGGATTAGATTGAGCGACAAATGTTGTGTTTGATCTTTTGGTAAAACTCGTAGTCCAAACCACTAGCCCCTTACTGATTGTAAGCGAGCCTTATGTGGTCAACTGGAGCTATTGAAAAAAGTTTAAGAGTTCAATCATTATTTGAGATATTGATATGTATCTTTTTGATAGTATCCATTTCTATTAATGATTCGAAAATCATTGACTTCCCTTAGAAGATCGCACCGATTCCAATAGAGTTGTTGTTCTTTGGCAATATTGAGACTGGTAGAGTTTCACCAAGATCACTCTCCATTTAGTCATTTTTAGGCCTAGTTTAATATAACCCTCTCGAATCCCCTATCTTTTGCCCTTTTTTGAAACATCAGTTAGTATTAGGAAAATCTAGTTTCCTCATTGAAAAGTAATTGCAAGAACTAGCTTTCTTAGAAAGTACGTAAGGCCCCTTGATAAAACAGCAAACACAACGACCACTGGTGCTTATCCACAAGTAGAAAACCTACATATCAGAACCTTGGAGCTGCTCTGATTGATCCTTCTGTGAAATCTTCAGCATTCGAGGAAGCTTTATTCAAGAGAGGATAAGATACCTTTAGGTTTTTTATTCTGTGTTTGGTCGTGTACAAAAGACACATCAACACAACCCCACTAGTTTGCCATGCAACACATGCTGAATCTAGATGTCTGGAACACCCTTTACCTCAACCAACTAGCTTAACTCTCCAGTCAGTTAGGTTTCAAATGGCTTCTTCAGCCACACAACATCTGCTAGCTCTAACACTCCACCAACCAGCATGCAAGTTGATCAACTAATGCATGAAACCACTCTGCACCTAACACTCTCAAAGTCCATCTTTGACCTCCACCAACAAACAAGAACATCTAAGGGGCTCTCCAATTTGAGAGACCTGTTGTGACGTTTTCACACACCGCCCCATTGCAAATGGGGACCCCCTCTTTTTGCTGAATAAACCAAGTCTTTTGTGGTCAATGTCATCTCTCGACCGTAAGGAATGAGTTGTAAGGTCTTGTCGGTTTGGATTTTGATCTTTGAAAGAAATAAAATGACTACGTAGGGAATGGATTCTTAAGGAATATACAGTCTTAATATTGTCATCAAGTCGAGAATTAGGATTTTGATGTATTGAGAAATGCATTGTGCTTACTGCTTTATCCTTCGAACTTTACATTTTGCTAACTATAAACTTGATTGATACTTGTACTTCACAACGTGTCCTTGTCTTTTTCAAGTACATTGCAGGGAGCAGGACTTTGGATGCTGAGAGGAGGACATCGTTGAGTGGAGGATATCATCATCCAAGGAAGAGATTGCAATGATAGAACAAAGAATGCACGTGCAGAGGGATGGAATGATGGATATTTGGCTAAGTGTCGAGATAACCTTGAGAATTGATATGAAGAAATGAAAGAGAAACAACCAAATTTTGGCTGTCTAGAAGCATGTATTTCTATTAAATATTTTAGGATTTTTATCCTTCAGACTTAGAAATGGACTCAGTAGCCTAAGGTTTTGTGAAATCTGAACAAAGCATTGAAATGAGAACCCTTCAAGGAAGCTACCTGTGAAATTTGAGCAAATTCTAAGGACTTACTATTTTTAGTAAGTTTCACTGCGGCCCGGATTGGCCTAATTTTGTGTTTAAACAAACTTGCTATTTTTAGCATTGTCTATTTTTAGTGTCACTGTGTTCCGGTCTGCCCTAATTTGGTGTTTGGAAGAACTTGCTATTTTTAGTAAGTCTATTTTTGGAAAGTCTAGCTCTGGCAACTAGCAAAGCATTAACAGCAAAATTTTCCTGAATATCCAGTTCTAAATCCGGAAAAGTTGAATTGTAGGTAGGTGATCAAAATTTTGGCTAAGTTTGGAAATCCTTATCGAAATGGCAAGGCATGGAAAATCTATTCTTGGGTGCAGTTCCCAAGAAAAGGAGGAATCTTCCAAAGTCTAAAAAATCCTTCACCTCACTCGAAATGCATAGGATCCAGTAGAGTGGGTGCAATCCTCATGAAGTGGAGGAAATTTCCAAAACTTGAAAATTCCTCCATGACCCCTCAAATGTGCCCATCCTCCCTCCTTGGGTGCATATCCCAACGCAAGGAGGATTTTCCCTTCGGGAGGAAATTCCTCCACCTCCAAAATGCGCCCAGGTGTAGAAGGAGAGTGCAAATCACTAGCAGTGGAGCATTTTTCCAGAAACAAAAAATTCCTCCTTCACCTCCAAAATGCACCTAGGTAGGCTCTTAGGGCGCAAAATCCTAGCTGAGGATTTTTTCCTCATGACCAAAATTCCTTCTTTCAAGACAAAATTCTTGGAAATCATGTAAAATTGGCTAAGTGTTGGAAATTTCTTCCAGCGGGACAAAATTCTTGGAAAGTGAAAAAATGGTTAATTATCAAAGAATTCCTCCTTCAAGTCTAGAACGCACCCAAGCATTACTTAGGCCATGGAAATTTGAAATTTTTACTAAGGTATGGAAAATCCTTCAAGACCTCCCAAATGCGCCCAACTTCATGATGGCAAGGATGGATGAAATTTCACCAAGGAAAATTCCTTCCCCTGGCTCCAAATGCGCCTATCTCCAGGAAGGGAAGAAGTGATAAATTTTGCTCTGTGTTGCAAATCCTCCTTTAGGATTGATATGCGCTCAAGGATCCCTCAGAAATGGAAACTCAAAAAAAAATTGACTAAGTATGGAGAAATTCCTTCTCCAAGCTCCAAATACACCCATCTGTAAAATGCCAGAAAATGATAAAACATCAAGAATTCATCTATCCAATCCAAAGACAACATCAAGACGTCGAGAGGCATGGAGGTCCAAGATGAGCAGATCCAGATTATGACATCCAAGTTCAAGAAGAAATCCAGTCTCAAGAAGTTCATGGAGGAGGAATTCCAGTTCTAGAGAATGCTAGTTGAAAGACCTCAAGATTCAAGCAAGTACAGATGAGAAGAATTTACGACTATCTTGAATTTCCTCCGGAAGTCCAAGATCCTGGTCAGGAAAGAGCAAGGAGGAAGAATTCCAATTCCAAACGTTCAAGGAAGACATTCAAAGCTCCTGAGATCCAATTCAAGTATGAAAGGCTTCAAGAATGACAGAATCACTAACAAGGAAAGATATTCTAAGAAGGTGAATTCCCAAGCAAGTACATGGAAGTGCTGATGTGTGTTTTATGGACATACGAACACAAAATAAGATACCAAAGTATTTTACCTCTTGAATAAAATCACCTCAAATGCTAAATATCTGATCAACTAAGACGATTCCAAGGTTTCTACGGTTAGTTCTTGACATGTGGGTAACTCAATGGCTCGATGTAATAATGTTGTTTTCACTTGGGGACTTACGTAATTGTTCAATTTGGGGATTTATTTTCATGAGTTTGGAATTGGAATAGGTTATGCCAATGACTTAAGATTTTGTAATGAAGTTCTTGATTCTAATCTAACAAGGATTTTTAAAAAAGGACAAAAGGAAATAGGGTTTAGGAATTTCTAATCTAAAACCTAGAATGCAAGAAAAGGGTGAATGATTCAATGGAATCCTACTAGGCAAGGTCTCACCATCAAACGAACAATTTGACACAAGCTTAGTGCAATCATCTAAGGTATATTTCATAGATGTTCAAATCATTACCATCAAACATTGATACCATTAAGACAATGCATAACAATGGACGTATAATAATTTAAGTTAAGTTCATACAAAATTTCAGTTGACCACGCAAGGCACACTTACAATCAGCAAGAGGCTAGTGGTATGGATTAAATGGATTCCACACAAATGCATTCAACAAATTCATTCATTCAATCTAAATACTTGAAACAAATTCTAATCTAACTTGGAGGCAATGACAACCACAAATGCATACAACACTTAAACAAAAATCACCATCAATGAACAATGACTTATATTCAAATCTGCAGCATGTAGACAACAATTCTCAAAAATCTCTCCCTTACAAATGAGAGGCAATGGGGTATATATAAGGTCTCAAATGAAATGAATGGCCAAGATTCATTTTAAATCAAGGGCCAAGGTCATGCCAACACAGCCCTAAAGTTGCCCTAATTAGGGTTTACATCAAAAAAGGAATCACCAACATGTGATCCAATACAATAATGCCTAATCATCAAATAAGGAATCTTCTAGAAGATTTCCACCTGCATCCCTCTCTCTCACAGCATATTCCAAGAATCTAGCCAATATTGAATCTAACTCCTCCATGGTAATGCTGGGCAAAGCCTCCTGTTGAGCATCTATCACATCCAACGCATCAGACAAGCATCCAAACTATTCTCCCAATCTGGCATAAGCTTCTGCGAACTATAGACATGGATCAGCAAGGAAACCAAATTATCAATCTGATTCTTCTTCAAATAATCCAACTGGTTGAAGTACATGAACTTCATCTTATCTCTCAATTCTTCAAGTGTAGACCACCAGAAGCACTAACATCTATTCCTAACAATTCTTCAATGGATGAAAGGATTTTGGATTGAATCTCTTGAATTAATCCTTCCATCTCCATACAATTTTTCCATGCATGCTCATAAGTAGATTTCTGCATAGTCAATGCACAATACCAACTATGGAAATCATATCTATCTCCCTCATGCACAACTTTCTCCTGAACCAATGTGGACATAGGAACTTTCTTCAATGCTCTGAGGCGGGGAATGGTCCTCTCCTGTATAGGTTGGAATTCATCCCAAACTCCTTCCAAATATTGCATCCTGAATGCAAGCATTGACGTCCTATCAAATGCTTGGACAAACCGAGTAAGGAAATCATCTGCCTACTTCGTTACATCTTCAATCCATTTACCAAACTCTGCATGCGTATTCCTCGCTGCCTCGTGATCAAAAAGAAGTCCACGGTCAACAGCAATAGGCGAGACAAAGGTGGGATCTTCACGTCTCATCCCTGCAATAAACTCCTTAAGCTTGATATTCTCTTCCTTATACATGTTTTTCTTCTATATCTCCCTATCCAACCTTGCATTGATTACCTTGATTGTATCACCGAGTTCCTAAGACTCTTGCTCTTTTGTAGTCCATCCAAGGGCAACCGAAGTGATCTGGAAATCCATAGGAGTAGCCACATCATTAGTCACATCATCAATCGGGATAGCCACCTGTGCAATCTACATTCCTATCTCATCTCTAGCTATATTGGAAAGTATCTTAGCCTTCTTAGGTGCTTTCTCCTTATTACTCCTGGCTAAGTAGTCATCAATATCATCAATAATTTGTGTTTCCACTATCTTCTTAGTTTTCTCCATGCTTTGCAGCAACCAATCGGGAATGGTGGACATTTCCATACCGTCATCAAGACACATTTCCCGATCAAGTCCCCGTAATGCGGATATAACATCATCATCATCATCATCATCATCATCGTTATCCTTGGTTAAATCATAAACATTATTGTCCAAACTGACTTCCAACTGAATAGTGGGAGATCTTGGCTGCTCATCATCTTCATGCTACAATGACGATGTCGTCGTAGCATGTAGCTCCTAGATGAAATCCATACTCAGGCAAACCATCTGAAGCATCATGACCCCTAAAATGTAGGAACTTATCTTTTTAGGTCAAAACTTGGAAATTCTCGATCGCGATCAAAGCAGGTCAGTGGTACCAGTGCAAACCCTAGGTCCCCACTTCGAAAAAGCAAAAAGCAGGCATCCCTAAAAAATAGGAAAAACTTTCTAAAAATAGCCACACCGAGGATTGGGCTAAAAATGCCAAAAACGAAACTTCCTAAAAAATAGGAAAAAAGCAAAGAAGCAAACTTTCTAAAGTTGTTCAAATTTGTTCAAATCAATTGCGTTCTTCATCCTTTGGCCTTTCTGGGCACTTTGACGGTATCCGGACTCTGTTATCACTTGGCTTGTACAAACTAACTTTCAATCTTTAGGACTCCAACCGTTCAAAACTTGACGGAACCGAGCAGAAATAAAGTGGAAGGTCATGGGCACTAACAAAAACCCTAGAAAGCAGGAAAGGAGAGGGTCCCCATCTTCAATGGGGCAATGTGTGAAAAAGGTCACAACACTGCCTTAGACAACCTCTTGTGGATTCTGCCTTGCAACATCCTTGTAATATACATGGTGAAAGCATCGTTCACCCTCCTATAGTCATCAATTTTATGCATATCAAGTTGTGGATAACATTCATAGCTTCTATATTGTCCTGATCCATTCCCGACTTCACCCTTGCACGAGTCCTTTGTATGTGACAAATCTTGCAAGTATGTATACAAGATAGGAAGTCATGCTGAATGACTTAGTCTTCTCCACATTCCTCAATTGAAAATCCAAATTGTCACCGATAATCTTCGCCCAATTGATCATTGTTCCTCTTATACAATCCTGGATAAAGTAATACATCCATCCTCCAAACAAGGCACCCTGCGGCATCCCCATCACTCGGTTCAGTAGGAATATCAAGTCACTATATGCCTCCTTGAAATCTGTACACATGAAGGTCTTTGGAGCCTTGGAATGATGAGGCCTAGGCTCAATCATCCACTCCTTGTTCACAACTGTTTTGCACACATCCGCCTTCAATTTGTATTTTTCTTCATATTCATCCTTTGTTCTTTCCTTCATATCTGCACTGCGAGGAATTCCAAACACTTTAGTAATTGCATCCTCAGCAAGTAGGCAATGGTTATCCCCTTGGGAGTCCGAATCATCCTGGAAAGTGGATCATAGTGTCTTGCACATTCCAGAATAAGCTCATTGCACTATATGGAATGAGGAAATCCTGTGGTGTGATATATGCCACTCTTCATGATATTTGTATAGGTAGGAGAAGGAACTTGGTTCTTTGCTCCGAACATCCTTTGCTGCATCCGCTCCATATTTAGGAATTCCATGTTTGTGTCTATGATCCCTTTCCATCAGAAGGACAACTGGGAATCCAGATAGAATTACTCTTGAACTATCTTCAACTGCTCCTTCCGAGCTCCAATCCCGATCTAAGGCACAAACAAAGGGTCAGTAACAAATATCTAAGTCTGAAGACAAATCTGAAAATGGAGTTTCAGACTTAGATCAACAATGGAAGCTCCACTAAATGCCCAAAAAACGTCATAAAAATGATGCACAAGCAGGATTGTCCAAGTGTAGAGGTGGCTGGAAATGAAGAATAAGTCTGAAGACAACCTGAAAATAGAGTTCCAGACTTCACACCAACAATGGTGTACTCAGAAAATGCCTCCAAACCACTCTAAAATGACCTTCCAATAAATCGCCTAAGGCTGGAAATGAAAATCAGGTCTGAGAATGCACATTCCAGTCAACTATCAGCAACAACAGTGATTAAAATCACCCACAATAGCGCCCAGCCATGGAGTATAACTCTGAATTAAGTGCAACAACAGCCCCTTAGCATCAACAAAACTCAGCAAAACCAATAAAATCACCCCACAAAATGGAGTGATCAGCCACTAAACAAAATATAGCACTCCCAATCATGGCACCACCCTACCAAATCACCCAATGTGGTATGAACAGCCACCAAACTTGCTGTAACCTCCCTCTAATGGCAGCATCTGGGTATAGCTGGGCAAAAATCGCCCTTTAACTTGCAACTCCAGCTCAAATGGTGTCCAATGGACACTTCACCAAAATCGCCTAGCTGAAAAAAACTCTTCAATCAGTGACTTAGCTTCCTTCAATCAATCACATCAGCAAATATAATAATATTTTAATGTTGGGCAAGCATATTTATTCTTGTTTTCACCTTGATGTTTCACCACACAAGCAATGTGGGATAAGACATTGCCTTTAATATAGCCTACCTGGGAAAATCGATTTGCATCTAGAAAAGTAATAATCATTAAATGATCAATGCAGATCATTAATAATTGTTTTTGATAATTAAATAATCGTTGTCAAATGCAAAAACAATTAAATTTGGGCCCACTTACATTGAATTTAATTCACTTTTACCAAATTTGGCCACCTGGGGGAAAATCGCCCCATATCTGGAAAAAAATACAGATAAAAATCATTATTAATCACCTTAATTGTCCTTTGGAGGAAAATCGACCTCAATTGGGATAAAATTCCTCATAAAAAATCATCAATCTTGTCAAAAATGTCACTGGGGGAAAATCGCCATTCATCGGGACTCCAAAAATCAATCCATTTTATTCAT
The DNA here is from genome assembly GCF_030272615.1 of Cryptomeria japonica. NCBI lineage: Eukaryota > Viridiplantae > Streptophyta > Pinopsida > Cupressales > Cupressaceae > Cryptomeria > Cryptomeria japonica. The sequence continues at coordinate 465,086,535 of NC_081411.1, read as the reverse complement.
TAAGTCCAAAAATTCATCTTGGGGGAAAATCGATCCCATCTAGATAATTTTCCAGATCAAAAATCATCAAAACTCACACTTGGGGAAATTCGCCATTCATCAGGACAATCATCTGCATAAAAATCCATCAAATTCGATCACAAACTATCCTAGGGAAAATCGATCTGCATCAGGATAGGAAATTTCATCTGAAACAAAGTCATCTGCATTCTAGGGGAAAAACGTGGGTCATCAGGAGAATTTCCCACAGTCAAAATTTTGGCCTCCTGGTGGGAAATCGCCCTCCATCAGGACCTTGAATGGGGGAAAAACAAGGTCCATCGAAAATGTGGGAAATTCATCTCCCATCAAGATTTTGAGTGGAGGAAAACCATGGGTCATCAGAAATGTGGGGGGGGAAAGCACCTCCCATCAAGATTTTTGACCTTTACACCATTAAAACATGGATTTTCATCGGGAATTCAATGATTTTTCCACTCAAAAACATTTGGACACTTCAAATTTCATCATTACGCATTGGGACAACCAAATTTATCAAAAACTAAGCGATAAAATAGGGATTCTATCAGGATAAAGTGCAAATTTGACTTGAATTACCTCCTAGGAGCAAGAAAATAACTCCTAAATGACCTCTTAACACTTAGGCACAAAAATATCACCGACTTCGACACATTAAACTCAATCACGCTAAAAAGTCTACACTTGGACAAAATTAGGATCACCTAAACATCTAACATTTTATTCACACTTGATCCTATTCAAAATTCAAAAACCCTAATAGCGATTAGGCATGATCACACTTCAAAATTCGAGACTCGGACATTGGAAGTTCAAAATTGTCGTCTACTACCAAAACCCTAAACTAACAAGATGCGGAAATCAGGAAAGAGGGGGTCCTCGTTTGCAATGGGGCGATGTGTGAAAAGGTCACAATAGGAAGTAATAAAATGCTCAAGGAAAGATAATTTCAGAAAAGTTAATCAAAGTTAGAACCTTGATCACAAAATGATGCAAAATGGAATATTCCTAGTGATGAGTCACCAGGTCCACATGGCGTCCAAAATGCTGAGGTGGCACCCCGTCACCTTCTTTGGCCAATCAAATGTCTCCCAGCAATTATGACCAGATTCATTGCATTGGCCACCAAGGAAAGGGATAGTGGGCGCCCTATTTTGGTCAATGAGCTATTAAATCCATAATGGAGTGGTGGGCTATTTAATGCATAGTGGGTGCCGCATTTGAAGTGATAGGCCATTAAATGCATGGTGGGTGAGATGCCTTAGTAATTGACAGGCCCACTATTTGGTGCCACATAGGTCATTTTCGACGCATTGTGTAATCTTGGCCCTTGATTTCAAATCAAAATTGGTCGTTCATTTGTGGGAGGATCTCTATAAAAGGCCCTACCTTCTCATTTGTAATTCATTACATAATTAGCTCATTAGAGGCAGAGAGCCCTTGCTCCTTAGAGTAGAAGTGGAGTAGGAGAAGGAAAAGACATTGTTGTAAGACTTGGAGAAATAAAATTTGATTTCATTGAAGATATGGTGGATTCATGTTTATTTCAACGTGTTGCATGGTGTTCTTCCAATTTCTCAATTGTTAAATGAAGTACTTTGGTTTTAATGGAGAATGCAAAGGTATTTGATGAATTTCCATGGTTCATACTTTTTGCATCTTATTGATTCTAAGTTGCAGTGTAAAGTTAGCATGAGCCTTTTATGTGGATGCTTAACTTCAATCATTGAATGTGCATTGTTTGTTATGATGGTGTTAGTTACAATATGAAAATTCTTTGCAATACCCTTGGAAGATTGCACTAGTTCTTGTGGAGTTGTAGTTGATCTTGGCAAAGCAGAACTTGGTTTATTTGGAATTCGTCCATTAGAGCACTATCCATTGATATCATTGTCCTTAGGAGTAGATTTAGATCCTTCTAACCCTTTCCCTTTTAATTTCAATTCATTTCAGTTGTGCTCGTTCGAAGAAGAAGCATCACGAGATTGCAATATCCGATGAAGAAGTTCCAGCTAGCATTGCAGAAGAATTGAAGAACGATCCAAATATAAGTCCCTTTGTGTTACCAGCATATCACAATGACCATTGAGCTTATCCACACATCAGGACCTGACAAAGAAGAACCTTGGAGTCACCTGTATGATCTTTCGCAATCTTAGCATACACAGGATTTTGCTCAAGAGAGGATAAGATACCTTGGTATTTTGTTCTATGTTGGTGTGGTCACAAAACACCTGTCAACAAGACCTATGATAACCTCTAAGGGCTTCCGCTCCCTCAGGACACCAACATAGGTACCCCGTACCTCACCAGCCCTCTCTAGTCAATCCCCTCCCTTACGCCTCTCTATGCCTACATAAGAGACTCAATGGTCTTAGAAGAAGGTGGAGGGTTGCCTTCCAGCAATAAATCATCCATCAACCACCTCTAGCTGCCCTTCCACTTGTAGCAATCCTAGAATAATTGACAACCCTAGAATCCACCCACAATTTATAACAGCTCAGATCAAAACCATTCACCATAATTCTGTCTTCCATCCACAATCATGAAAAACAAACAAATCCAGAATAGCCACAGCCAGCACATCACTGTCCTACCATCTACCCGCACAAAGACATGACATTTTTGCCACCTGTCACTGCCACGTGGATAAGCTAATCAATCAGCCTTGTCCAATCATCTATTGCCCAAAGACCAAATTGCATGTTCTGCCAAGTCATCATGCATTTCAACAACATCATGACCACTTTGCAGCCATATGCTCACTCCATTGGCCACTTCCCCCAACTTCAACATTCATCTTCATCGACATCTTTGTGACTTCTGCAGCAACTTCATGACTTTGTCAATAACTACTAGTCAACTTCATCAGCAAGGCAATCTTCAGCGGCAAAGACCCACTTTTGCAGCATCTATCAACTTCTGTAGCAAGGGTGAACTCAAGACATGACCCCAATGGTCAAACTGTCCCAAACAGATCCAAATCAGCTGCTCAGAAGTAAATCAGTTCTTTGGTACAAGATGTAAAAATCCTCAACTAATGTGTTTGCTGATAAATGAAGTTCTTAGAGTATGTAAGGATGTGCTTGGAAGAAAAAATTAAATATTATTTCATTGGAACTCAGACATCAATATTTCACAGTTTTGTAACTTCAAATTGATCAGTTCATAAGGTTTAATTCTGTATTAATTTCATAGTTGGAATACATTGTCTTTATACTTATTGCACATTAGGAATTTGTACATTTAAATTAAGCATTCAAACAGTTAATTGAAAGGTTCATGGTGCACCTGGTAAATAAACCGTGGTTGCCAATTATAGATTAGATGTTGGTGTCAAAACTTGTTGCAGAACTCGACAACAGGGGCGTCATATATTCTTCCACGAACATGACAGAGGGGAACACCCACAGTTGCTAACAGATTACCTGGTGAGGGAACTGCATCTGGTAGCACTCTCCAGAACCTCCACACGATGACTACAGCCTCCAAGTCACTTCACGACATTACTAGTTCAAATCAAACTTCAATTTTAACATGCTATATTCCCGATATCGGGTTAGGACACACGGGTTGTGTTGAGTGCCAAGTTCAGTTCATAAACCTAGACCTTCGACGGTATTATAAACCGTGGTGTAGACCAATGCACATACACGCACCACAACGCACAAGAGTCATTCTTCCCAGAAATAGCATACGTTGCTTCAATGAATATTAATTCCTCTCCAGTCAAGGATGAAATCATACGGACCACTAGGCCAGTCTTCCAACTAACGAAAGGCAAATTAGACTATACGTGTATCCTTACACGCAAGCTTCTATTTGCAAATATCGTCCCAAATCTCTAGTCTGTCAACCTCCCGTGAAAGACCTCCCTAAATCCAACCCAAAAGGTAGTTCGAAGAAACCTGTTTCCGAACCGAATAGAACTGAATCCAACCAACCGATAAATCCATTACCATTATTTAGAACTATCAAATATTTTAGGAATTAATTTATTTATATTAACAAATGGACAATTAATATGAAGTAATTAATATTACAAAAATCATTTATTAATTAATTTATATTAGTAAATTGAAAACTAATATAAAAGAATTAATATGTTAGTCTAGTCTAGACTTAGACTAGGAATTTATTAGGGAATATTACAGTCTCCCCTGCCTCTTCTTGCTTGCCCACAAGCAACTGTAAATTAGAATTCTGGAGGATATGCTCATTTTCCCATGTAGCATCAGCTAAGGGCAAATTCTTCCATTTAATTAGATATTCTCGGATAGTCCTGTTCCGCAAATGCCTGTCCCGGGACTCTAAAATCACTTCAGGAATCATTTCCAATTTTCCTTCATCATTCATTGGGGGTAAATCCTCTAACACAGTCATTTACTGTCCCAAAGCCTTTTTGAGACAAGATACATGGAATACATTGTGTATCTTGATAGTTGCCGGTAAATCAAGTTCATATGCTACTGTGCCAACTTTCCGAACAACCGGATACGGTCCATAAAACCGAGGCTTTAATTTTTCAGCACCACTACGCTTAAGAGATGATTGCCGGTAGGGTTGTAACCTGAGATATACCAATTCACCAACTTCAAAATTTCGCTCGACTCGCTTTTTATCAGCATAAATTTTCTGTTGATTCTGTGCACATTGCAAATTCTCCTTAAGTGCTTTCAAAATATCCTGACAATCCTGAAGCAAATCACGAGATTTGGGAACATTACTCTGATCAAAGGCAAGATCAAGGAAAGAGAGTGCATCATAACCATATAATGCCCTGAAAGGAGTCATACCAATTGACATATGAAATGTAGTATTATAGCAATATTCACCCAAATACAACCAACGAACCCAAGCAATTTGATGTCCTGCTACATAGTTACGTAGGTAACCTTCTATCCATTTGTTCACTATTTCCGTTTGTCCATCAATTTGTGGATGATAACTGGTACTGTGATTCAACTCTGTACCTGTCAATCTGAAAAGCTCCCCCCAAAATATACTCAAAAATCTGCTATCTCGATCACTGATTATATTCGTCGGTAATCCATGTAAACGGAATATGTCTCGAAAGAATAGGCCTACAATCTGAGCAGCTGTAAATTTTGTAGTGATAGAAAAGAAGTGTGCAAATTTAGTTAATCTATCAACCACAACAAAAATACAATCTTTACCTTGGGACCTCGGTAAACTTGTGATGAAATCCATGGATATACTTTCCCATTTCTGTTCTGGTATTGGCAGCGGCTGTAATAAACCTGCAGGATACATATTCTCTACTTTATTTTGCTGGCGAGTGGTGCATTCCTTGACATAACGAAGGACATCATTTTTTAATCCTTTCCATGTGAACCGTTCTCGTATCTGTCGATAAGTTTTAAAGTATCCGGGGTGCCCTACTAAAGGAATATCATGCACTGATTGGAGGATTTTCTCTTTCAACTTTGGACCGGGAACCAAGTAAATTTTGTCCTTGTAATAGGTAACATCATTTACAACCTTATATTTATCATCCTGTACATTTCCATCTAGCAAATCACATGCAAAAGAATCCTTAGAGTATTCAACCAGCAATAGAGATTTCCAATCAGTTGTTACTACAGATAATGCATTTATTTCAGGCTTCCTAGATAATGCATCTGCAACAACATTGTTTTTACCCTTCACATATTCAATTTCAAAATCATAAGCTTGGATCTTACTGATCCATTTCTGTTGCCTGTCATTTAAATCTTTTTGTCCCAAGAAATATCTCAAACTGTTATGGTCAATTCTTACTACAAATTTGCCACCAACCAAATATTGTCTAAATTTTGTCATTGCATGCATGATTGCCAACATTTCCTTGTCATAAATGGAATATAATCTCTCAAGGTTACTAAGTTTCCTGCTTTCATAAGCTATCGGATATTTATTTTGCATTAAAATTGCTCCTATTCCCTCACCAGAAGCATCACATTCCAACACAAAAGGCTGATTAAAATCAGGAAGTGCAAGTACTGGGCAAGAACTCATCACCTCTTTAAGTTTCTCAAAAACTTGTTGTGCTTCCTCAGTCCATCGGAATGCCCCCTTTTTGGTAAGATCTGTCAACGGTGCCCCAAGCTGTGAAGAGCCTCTGACAAATCTCCTGTAATAACTGCATAAACCAAAGAATCCTCTTAACTCTGTAAGATTCCGTGGTGGTGGCCAATCCAAAATGGCTCTTATCTTTTCCTGATGAACCTGTGCACCTGCAGCACTGATCATATGCCCTAAATACAAAATTTTTGTCATTCCAAATTCACATTTAGAAGCCTTTGCATAAAGTGATTGAGATTCCATAATACCAAGAACTATATCGATGTGTTTCAAGTGATCTTCCCAGGTTTTACTGTAAATCAATATATCATCAAAGAAAACTAGCAAAAATTTCCTCAATTGTTTGCTAAAGACATGATTCATACAAGACTCAAATGTTGCCGGAGCATTTGTTAAACCAAATGGCATAACCAAGAATTCATAATGACCATAATGACAGCGAAAAGCAGTTTTATGAATATCTTGATCTCTTAACTTAATCTGATGATATCCTGACCTCAAATCAATTTTAGAAAAATAAGCAGCACCATGTAATTCATCTAACAACTCATCAATACGAGGAATTGGATACCTACTTTTGATCGTCTTCTTGTTAAGAGCCCGGTAATCAATACACATACGAAGTGTTCCATCCTTCTTTTTGACCAGTACTACTGATGATACAAAAGGGCTAGAACTAGGCCTGATATGCCCCATATCCATCAATTCCTTAATTGCCTTTTCTATTTCATCCTTGAATGTTTTAGGATGTCTGTAAGGAGTTGTGATAACTGGTTTGGCACCTTCTTCTAATTCAATGGTATGCTCAAATCCTCTATCAGGTGCAACTCCTGGAGGAATATCACTGAAAACCAAATGATGTGAATCTAATACTTTTAACAAATCATCTTGATAAGATCTAGATTCAAATCTTGATACATTGTTAGAGATTAGACATTGTGTTGACCATGCCACATCTCCATGTCTGAATATAGCCTCCATTCTTTTAGCACTAACGATTATGGGACCACCGTTAGACATTCCACGAAGTACTACTTTCTTATCATCAATTTTAAAAGAAAATTCCAATCTTTTAAAACTCTGAGTGTGCTCATCTAATGTTTCCATCCATTGAATACCCAAAACAACATTAGTGTCAGCCAAATCAATCACATAAAAATCATCAGTAACAGTATAATTACCAAGAGTAATACTCAATTTAGGCACTTTATGAGTACTGGATAAATTAGTTCCACCTGCTACTCTAACATCAAACCCTTCATGGTTTTCAGTTTGCAAACCACGCTTTTCTACCAGAGCTGCATCTATAAAATTACGAGTAGAACCACTATCAAGCATAACAACCACTCGCTGCCAATTCAAAACTCCTCTAACTCTGAAAATATTATAATGTGGTGTTCCTGTCATAGATGCTATTAACCCTTCACCATGTTTTACTGTATCTGAGTCTGTGTTCTTTGATGCAAGTTCTATGTTAGGTTCAACATTTTCTTCATCATCACTATCTGACATAACCTCAATGTAATGAATTTTCCCCTTTCCCAGACATCTATGTCCTGGCTGCCATGATTCTCTACAGCTGAAACATAGTTTTCTTCTTCTGAGTTCTTCCCTTTCTTCTTTATCTAACCTATTATTAGGAAAATTTTCCTTGTTAAAGGGTTGTTTGTTTTTATCTACCTTAAGTGGTGGTCCTTTATTAAAAGTTTTCCCTTTTGAAGAAGGTTCCAATTCCCTTGCTCTTTTAATAGTTGTCTATAAAGTAGGAGGATTTAAGGATTTAACCCATCCTTTGAGTGAATCAGACAATCCATCTATGAATATAACAATTTTGTGTCTCTCTAAAATTTCAGTTACTAACACTGCCAACTTTTCAAATTCAGAAATGTATTGCTCAACAGTTCCAGTTTGCTCAAGCTGAGTTAAATCTTTTAGATGAAGTTCAAGATCTTTAGAATCAAATCTGTCAATAAGTTTCTCAGTGAATTCAACATATGTAATAATCTGATTATGACCCAAAGTTACTTGCCCATGGTGCCACCATTCATGTGCTACACCATCAAGATGTAATGTTGCATATTTGATTGCTTCATCTTCCAACATAGGATTTAATTGAAAACAGGTGTCAAGTTTTTGCACCCAAGCCCTGGCTGTGGTTTTCCCTGACCCATCAAAGTAAGGTATAGACATCTTACCAATTTTCCTCTGTAATTCACTGTTATTTCCTCGTTGTCCTCTTGGCCTATGTTTCATTTTGACATCCAAGTATTCTCTAAATGTCATTGTTGATCTAAAATCATCCCCTGATAATAACCAATCATGGTGTATCTCATCCTGTAATTCTCTAATTGTCGGTTCATTTTCTGGTTGCACATTCCTAGAAGTGAAAGTTGGCATAAAGGGTCTGGCTATTCCTGTTCTTTCCAGCTGATTATTATTAACAGAATGCTCATCTCTACCCCCATTATTTACCCCAGCATTTTGATGTTGATTATTTCCACCATTATTTTGATGTGGATTAATATTTTGTGCCATAAATTGGGTCATTAAATTAGTCATTCTGTTGACATTGTCCTGCATATCTTGTTGACTTCTGATTAAAGCTGCTATGAGATCCCCATTGTTTTCAGGTTCCCCTATATTGTTTGTTTCAAAAATAATCTCTTCGTCTGTTGCAGTATGGCTGTCCTCAATTTCAAACTGAATAGAAGAGCTACTTTGTACTAAAGGAAAGTTTTGATCTCTGTTTTGTCGGACCCTAGTATTCCGAAAATTATAATTTCCCTGGTGCATACTCAACTACACATAGAATTTTCATGAATTTTCAACTCAAAAACACCCTACAGGCTGGCAAGATTCAAAAGCTTTGATACCACTGCAAAAATCCTCAACTAATGTGTTTGCTGATAAATGAAGTTCTCGGAGTATGTAAGGATGTGCTTGGAAGAAAAAATTTAATATTATTTCACTGGAACTCAGACATCAATATTTCACAGTTCTGTAAATTCAAATTGATCGGTTCATAAGGTTTAATTCAGTATTAATTTCACGGTTGGCATACATTGTCTTTATACTTATTGCACATTACGAATTTGTACATTTAAATTAAGCATTCGAACAGTTAATTGAAAGGTTCATGGTGCACCTGGTAAATAAACCGTGGTTGCCAATTATAGATTAGATGTTGGTGCCAAAACTTGTTGCAGAACTCGACAACAGGGGCGTCATATATTCTTCCACGAACATGACAGAGGGGAACACCCACAGTTGCTGACAGATTACCTGGTGAGGGAACTGCATCTGCTAGCACTTTCCAGAACCTCCACACGATGACTGCAGCCTCCAAGTCACTTCACGGCATTACTAGTTCAGATCAAACTTCAATTTTAACATGCTATATTCCTGATATCGGGTTAGGACACACAGGTTGTGTTGAGTGCCAAGTTCGGTTCATAAACCTAGACCTTCGACGGTATTATAAACCGTGGTGTAGACCAATGCACATACCCGCACCACAACGCACAGGAGTCATTCTTCCCAGAAATAGCATACGTTGCTTCAGTGAATATTAATTCCGCTCCAGTCAAGGATGAAATCATACGGACCACTAGGCCAGTCGTCCAACTAACAAAAGGCAAATTAGACTATACGTGTATCCTTACACGCAAGCTTCTATTTGCAGATATCGTCCCAAATCTCCAGTCTGTCAACCTCCCGCGAAAGACCTCCCTAAATCCAACCCAAAAGGTAGTTCGAAGAAACCTGTTTCCGAACCGAATAGAATTGAATCCAACCAACTGATAAATCCATTACCATTATTTAGAACTATCGATAAACTATCGAATATTTTAGGAATTAATTAATTTATATTAACAAATGGACAATTAATATAAAGTAATTAATATTACAAAAATCATTTATTAATTAATTTATATTAGTAAATTGAAAACTAATATAAAAGAATTAATATGCTAGTCTAGTCTAGACTTAGACTAGGAATTTATTAGGGAATATTACACAAGATTTCATACCTTCACATTTCAGATATTTTAACACACATCTGATTTCAAGTGTAGTTGAGGAGGGACGGTAACCTTTCCCTTCTCTATCAAAGAGTTAGCTGATCAGTCAAAATGTAAAGGGAAGCAAAAGCTTGTCCCATCCCCAGCAACTTGTGGAGACTTCAGTATGGACATGCTATGGTGGTGGTAATGGAGCCAAAGAACCTGGATAAACATATACAACATTTATCTTAAAAGACCATATACGTTGGTATTTAGGCATTTTTCCATTGGCAGATACAATTGGAAGTTGACTCTCAAAAGCTGGAAAGGAGTAGCAATCCACTTGCTTCCATGGGATTACTCTGCTGATATTTAAGAGTTAGGAAGATAGAAGATTGTTACTTTACAAACAGCCTATGAGAGATGGACAGAGCAGATTTGTTTTTAAAGTTCGAGCAATAAGCGTTAAACCATATCAGCTGATGCTATCAACAAGTTCAATGCAGATGTATAAGTCTGACAAATAGTGTTTTGGGGTGAATAAGCATTTAAATAAATAGTAGGGTTTTAGGCACCTATTTAGTGTACTCTTAGCACACAATTAAGAAGGTCAATCTTAAAAAACATCTGACTTAGACGTAAGTTCTGCTTGGAATTGGATATGGCCATTCTGGCTGTTCCTCTCCAAAAAATGTAGGATAGATCCTTTCCTTTTCCCAAGTGGAAGTCGGAGCAGATAGAGATGATAAGGAGGGGGATGAAAGAACACGATCTAATCCCAAGATTGCACCTACTAGAGGTTTAGGAATGGAAAATAAAGAAAATGATAGGCAAATCACCATTGATAATAGTCATAATAGTCGAGTCACCTACTAGAGGGTGGAAATGTAAGATAGAGAGGCAAAGGTTAGGCAGGTCATAATTGATACATTTGAGATCTTGGAAGTGGAAGACCGTAGATACAATGAAAAGTGACTAGAGGATCCTAACTATGATTGGAAGAAATATCAGCAGACAACCCAACCCATCCATCCCCAGCTGAAGAAAACCCATGTGGTTCCAATTCCTAAGGATCCAGTTGTTTATTCAGTCCACTGAGTTGAACCAATCGATTCATCAGTCTCGATTCCAGTTAATACAGTTTCACTATCAGTCCCCGATCTGTATCCCATGCCAGTAGACTCAGCACAACACCCGCAGAGGTATAGGGGCCCTATTATCTGCCTCAATTGCCTTGCTGCCCTATATCATGATCGATTCATATTTAGCCAATTCAGCTATCTGGATGGCGGCTATCCAGAATCTAGTCTAGAAATGACTCATTTCACTTCGTTCAGATGAGGGCACAAGAAGGGTAGACACTCAACTGTAAGGCTCTTTCGAAACTCCTTTATCCAGAAAGGCAGTTAGGGTTGTTTACATCCGTCTCATACCAACTCTCCTCAATTCTTGATTAACCTGAGGGGCATAGATAGAATCCATCTAAATAGGGAAATAAAAATATGATATCGATCCAACCAACAAACCATTTCTGGATGTGTTTTGTCTACCTGGCCGAGGCAGCTTCTCCTCGTTCAGGTTCTACCAGATGATGCATGGGCTAGGCAGTTCTTCTACTACTTCCACTTCCAGGGATTGGAAACTCATAGTTGAATTATACCATAGATAAGAAGAATGCAGTTTGATTTGGAGCATTGAATAGAGAGAATTCAGAAAAAGCAACAGCCCTCTTTGCTTTGTACGAATAATTATGAGACAAGCATACTGGAGAAAAGTACGGTGGAGATCAAAACTATTGGCCTTGACGGAACATGAACATAATCTTGTGAAGTGTAGCGGTTAATCCTCAACCATCAAAATACAAAGATTGTGACCAAAATGATATATTATGTGTCTTGCAGCCCCTACTTGTTTTTGGCATGCACGCAGCTTTCATTTTCCTCTTATGTACTCAGATCTTTTCCTGGAAATACAAAGCAATTTATTAATGTTAATAAAAACTACGATGGTACTGTTGTAGGTTAACATGGCCAACACTGCAATGGTTGTGATAAAACTGGCATGTGGCCATCACTGTTGACGTTGTGATGTATATGATTGGACAGATGAACAAGCTCAACAACTAAGTTCTCTGATATCAAATTGTATCTCTCATCTGTGCCCTCGTGACAATGCATTCCGCACAATAAAGAGGATACCAGGATACAATGCCAAGTCATATTAGATCTAACTGCCTGTACATACTGACCTCTAATTGTATTTAGCAACGATGTAGGGAATTGGTCTCTAAGAGAAGTAAAATAAACAAACTACAGATGGATTTTTGTCAGTTAAGATCCTCAAACCTTTAAACTATAGCCTTTTATGCAAGCATAAATGTAATCCATTGACCCATAGCCATGGAGGAAAGAGGGTGCAACTAAAAGAACCTGAAATTTGATGCAAACAATCAATTTGGTAAATCACCAACACTCTATTGCGAGGTCTTTCTCTGTGGAGGCTTCAAACAATTTCACCACCCCTGGAAACTCTGGTTTGGGTTCAAGCCTTACCCCTTCGTTTCCTTCCTCCTGAGAATGACTCCATTCATTGCCACCCTGTTCAAATTGATCATAGCCACTCTCATCTTCAACATCTGATTCAAAATTCCTAACCTTTTCATCCAAGGAGGATTCACCATTCCCATCTACTTCATTTGAAAACTGCAACATCTTAGCTGCCTGCCTACTGCCTTTCAACATCAATGCATGGAATTTTTCCTGAACCAGTAAAGGGGGACCCTTGTCCAGCAATTCGGAGCCCATGTAAGCCTCTCTGAGGAACACAGAATCTCTATGCCCCTTGAACGACACATAGAAAAGCTCAGGATGGCGCAAAAGCATTGCCCTCAGCTTGCAAGAAAACTTGAAGTCATACTTGAAGAGGCTAAGATGGTCAAGAAGCAATTTTTTCTCCACGGTTAGGCTCAGCAGCTCATGAACCACAGCACAGGCATGTTTTTCTGCTTCCATTGAAGAAGGCTCGAAAGTATTGGGATCAGAATAAGGAGAAATGAATGGCATTTCCTGGAATTGAAGTATAAAGTCCCTGTTATTCCGGGACAAATTGTATCCCCTAGGAAGATCTATCTTCCTGAATTTCCGAGGCCGGTCAAGGATGAGATCACGGTGAGCATTGGTAACTTGTTCCTCCGCCTTCTTCTCTGCAGCAGATACTGCAAGACTAAGGTCCCATGAAATTAACTCCAAAGCACGACCATGATCTGTTTCAATCACTCTTAAAAACTGAGGATACCTTCTGCACAGATTGCTTCCAAAATCCATCGGAAGACCCATGTCAACAGATATGTAGCCAATTTTTCCTAGCAATACCCTCTTGGATGCAGACATCATGAGAAGCTTTCTAAGATTTTGAACGAGGTGGTGTTCTATTTCGATTTTGATCTGCAATTCTTCCAAATGTAGGTGGTATGCCTGCGGGGTCAATCTGCAACACATTGAGAAAGTTTCATCTTTGTAAATTTGAAAACAGGCAGGGTATTTTCTGAGAATGGGCATCACTCTTCTTCGACCCTCAAGGCCAAGAGATTTTCTATACTTTGCCAGCTCTCTCAAAGAAATCTTTTGGTCTGGCTGTTTGAGGAGGATTTGCTGGAGTTTGGTGACCAATTTAAGCCTCTTCTGATTCTGTATTACGCCGTCCAGTGACTTATCATTAAATCTTTTGATAGCAGCAGTAATGGTGGGATAACGAAAAACCGTTCCAAAGCTAGTGCTGCCACTTTCGTGCAATTGCAGGGGCTGGGCCTGGCCCAAAAAGGAGCTATTGCTGTATGAGAGAGAGATAGAGTCAGACTCTGCATTTGCATCGTACGAGAGTGGGGTTCTAAGAGGAGGACGCCGACGAACTGAGAAGAATACAGGTTTAAAAGCCAAAACGCAAGGCATAGCCTGCGCAGCTGCTCCCCCCATTTTTCCAAAATACCAATGCTAGCAAAGGAACGCTCTAAGAAGCACCGATGCTTTAGCTTAATCTTTTCAATTTCACTTCTAGGGTGTCAACTGTTGTGATTGGCTGTTGAGAGGAGAGGATGGAGGAGCGTTTCAATTGTTGTCATAGCATTGTTGATTTAATATCTATATTTGTTAATTTAATGTTCAATTTTTTTACAACATTGCAACAATAGTTGCAACTTTAATACTTATAAATGAATGAAATGTGCCTTTAGTTGTAAAAAGCAATCAATCTTGTGATGCCACATCAACTGCATAAGCATGGGGCCACTTATGTACGACCATTGGTCTGACCTTTTTATTGGGTTGTTTTGGACACCTTGGCAAAAATCATGCTGATGTGGCATCATATTTGATGGTGTGGCCCTGAAACCTTAGTTATAAGCAAGGGACTTGCTAAGTAAGCTATTGTAAAAAATTGGGAGTGATTTGAAATTTCCACATAAGATTTTGAGAAGTGCAAAGCTAGGGTGCTCAACTATTGGGTCCTCTCCCCTAATTCCTTAGAGTCATCAAAGGTGAGGAAAATGGATCAGAAAGATACTAAAAACAGAGGAGTTACTATAATCCATACTTAAGATAATGAGAATGATAAAGAAGTCTGGAAAGAGTATACCATTCATGATGAGGCTCATGTTGTTTTCTCTTGTGGTCCTAGGTCAGCTCATCTTGTTAAGGTTGTTACTAAAGACAATACTCCTAATTCAAAAGATAAAAAGTTGGTTGAAGAGGATGAATGAATGCTTTTAATAATGTTCTTGAGGCCAAACAGTTTATGGGACCAGCAAAGAAAAAGTAAAACCCAAAACACTACATCTACTAAACCTCCTTTTCTTTTTGCATCCTACATCTTATATTGTGTAACTTGACCAAGAAATCTGCAACTCTTGTTATTGTTTCTCTACAAACAGATTACTCAAGGTGTTTACATTTAGCATCTTAATATAGTTGAGTCAAATATCCTTGTAGGTTGGACACTACATGATGTAATGCCATGATTTCTCCACCATCCCTTGAATGCAATAGCTAAATCTTCTTTTTGCTCACTCCTCTTTATGTATCATCCATCTTTTAGTTTCATATCTAAGTTGATGTGAGTTGGTTCTTATTTGAGCAATTAACATTTATGCTTTCCATTTTATTTCCATTCCTATGTAGTTATTTTGTGTATGGTCATGTGTGGGATTGAAATGTTTGATATAGTATTCTTTTTTCCTCTCGAATTGTCCTCTCCACATGCTTTCTCAGAATTTTTCTTGCATGTACATTTTTTATTTCCATATTGTTCTTTGAGCAATCTCTTATGCTAATATCCCACTTATTCATCCATTTAATTTTTTGCTTCATCCTTGTACTCTTCCTTCTCTCTAGTTTCTCTTTCGCTGTCATTTTTGGTCAATGATGTATGTCTATGTTTTGCAATCTTCTTAGATAACTTAGCAACTGGAACATAGTCGACGCCTCAATCAGAAAAGCCCTCACCTCTGCTAAGACAATCTCATACAAGATAGACGATTTAATCTTGAGGCTATTGTTGTCACAAAAGTTTGCACCCTGCAATGATCAGGCTTGACCATCAACCTTGTGAAACATGGAAACAACCTCCAAGTGTGGGACCTTGCGTTGTTGAGGTTGAACCTCTGGAGAAGGTCGACTTCCTCTTCAATCTGAGTGCAGGTGTTGGACCAACCCAACACATGAAAATACTAATTGAAGATCTGATAGGGGAAAAGGGAGAAAGAGGGGATCATGAAAGAAGGGAAATAAGGCTTGCACCTAGACTGAAAGTGATCTCCCTGTCTATGACTGCACAAAACACTAATAAACTACTCCAGGTATGCACAATATTCTACCTAATTTAGCTCCCTATAGATGAGTGAAGGTTGGAGTTCTAAAGATGGCAAGAGCGAAACAAAAATGATTCATAGAGGCCATATTGGAGTGGGGCGACATTCATTAGCTAAATTAGTATTCCAGTAAGGCCTTTGCTTTGGCGGATCCTTAATACTAGGAAGAGTTTAAATATTATCGACCCATATACCTTCTTTAGTGGTGCTTCACAATTCAAACTGCAATTTGTTGTGATCATCCACCTCTCTTGTGTTGGCTCAGGTTTGACGGCTTGGAAGCTTGCAGACCAAGCAACACTCGTGAAGAGAAAAAGCTCCCATTGATATTCATAAGAAATAGGCCATTTTTTTCATCAGGCCTGCCTTGTTTTGGAGCATATCACATCGACTGTGCATGAGATATGTGACGGATTGATTTAATCTAGAAGCTTCGTAGGATCTTCATGCTTGTAGATCCTTGTAGCGGCTTCATACTTGTGGGGGCAAAGTTAGGCAGATTTCAATGTGCATAAGCACTCTAGTTGGGAAGATTGAGCATAATAAATTTTTTCGTTTTTGTGGTAATGTCCTTAGCTTCCCTCTAGTAAATAAGTTTTTCATTAATATTTTGTCAGCAAATGATAATATTGCTTAGAATATTCCCATGTGAATAGGTCTAGTTAAGGATCTATTAGAAGATTCCCATGTGAATGACAAGAGTA
The DNA here is from genome assembly GCF_030272615.1 of Cryptomeria japonica. Taxonomy (NCBI): domain Eukaryota; kingdom Viridiplantae; phylum Streptophyta; class Pinopsida; order Cupressales; family Cupressaceae; genus Cryptomeria; species Cryptomeria japonica. Next base: position 465,069,865 of record NC_081411.1, on the reverse strand, counting down.
AAGATCTATATGGTGATTTGTTAATAAATCATTGTTCAAATAAAAACTTTCTTCTTAAAGTATCCTCTCCTCTATGCTATTTTGAGTGATGAGAAATAGGACAAAATAACATCTATATTTGGTTAACCCAATGGCAAGAAGTTCCCCAAAATTTCTACTTCCAAACTCTTAGCTTTTGCGTGGTAACAATTATTCCGCATGGAAAACCAAACTCAAAACTCAACTTGAGTTTGAGGAAGTTTGGGATGTGGTAAATGGAACCACAACACACCATAAAACAGATGTTGATGAGTAGAAGAAATTTGATCAAGCCAATAGAAAGGAAAAAATGATCATTTTGTTCAATGTGTTTGATGAAGTTCAACTCTTTATTTGTGACTCATCCACAACCAAAGATGCATGGGACAAGCTTAAGACAATGTATGAGGCAAATAATCAAAATCAGATCCTAAATTTGCAGAGTCGATTACATGCCTTGTAGATGAAGAATGGAGAATAGTTGGAATCCTTCCTCAAATGGATTGCAGAATTGAGAGCCTCACTACAAGCATTGGGAGAAACAATTGATGATGCATTTTTGGTGCCTATTATTCTACATGAACTACCATCTAGATACAAGGTGTTTGTGACAACTTTGAATGCCACAAAGATGACACCCACTTTTGAGAAGCTCGTCAATCTACTCTTGAAAGAAGAGTCTATCAACCACACTCACAGTGAGGAGGAAATTGCCATGACTACACGTCATAAAGGCAAGAAGCCTATGAGGAAATTCAGTGGACCTCCCAAACTCGGTAATTCATCCAAACCTTCGAAGAAGTGTCCAATATGTGAAAGAGTTGGACATGATGTGAAAAAATATTGGTACAACTCCTTCAACAAAGGATCGTCCAACCAATCACATCAAAAGAAGTCATTTCAAAGCACGTCAAATTACGAATGGGAGCAGAAAGACAAATAGAAACAACAAAGCAATGTTGTTGAAGCAGAAGATTCTTCAAATGAGAAATGTACGTGCTTTCAACCCACACTTAAGATGGTTCACAATCAACCTCTATTTGGTATGTAGACTTGGGTGCTACAAAGCACATGACTAGACTAAAGACATGGTTTCTCACATTAAAACCCCATCATAGTACAATCACTCTTGGAGATGAAACCACCTATGACATCAAAGGTATTAGTGACATCTCTTTGAAATTTGACATACATAATTATAGGCTTACTAATGTTTTGTATATGCAAGGACTTACTAAAAAGATTCTTTATGTTCATCAATTTATTCACCGTAACCTTAGGATTGAGTTTGACACCAATCAGGATAAAAAGATGTCTTATCAAAGATAAGTCTAAAGATGAAAAGATTGCTACCAGTGCTACTGAGATTGGTAGAATGTTTAGGCTTGATACAATTGCTAATAATCGAGCCTTAGCGATTAAGGACAATGATCTTGCTATGCTTTGGCATCATAGATTTGGCCATTTAAGCACTAGCTACTTGTTAAAACTTAGTCAAAAAAGCATGGTCAAAGGCCTTTCGTCACTTGAGAAGTCACGTTTTGTATGTTCGAGTTGTATTGATGGGAAACAATATAGAGCAACCTTGTATCCAAGTGACCATCGTCTAAGCCAACCTTTGCAGTTGGTGCATATCGATTTGTGCAGTCCCATGGCACATAATCACAATGGATACAAGTACTTTCAGCTTTTTATTGATCACATGCAAAAAATGTGGGTATATTATTTGCAGCATAAAGATGAAGCTTTTTCCTATTTCAAAGAATTTTTCATTCATGTGGAGAAAGATACGATTCACTGTATTTGTGTCCTCCGCTTAGATCGAGGGGGGAATACACTAGCACAAAATTCTCCACATACCTAACGGAAAATGGAATTCAAAATCAACTAACTACAACATATACACCTCAACAAAATGGTGTTGTTGAACAAAGAAATTGGATCATCATGGAGATGGTCTGATGTATGTTGAGAGATTCTCAACTAGAACATGCATATTGGGCTAAAGTTGTACACAACAATTTATATCAACCAAAGCCCTTGATGTCATCACACTAGAAGAAGCATGGATAGGGGTAAATCCTTCTATCTATCATCTTCATGTACTTGGATGCACTGCCTATATTCACATTCCTAAACAAAAAAGGAAGAAGCTAGATCAAAAATAAATGAAATAGTGCTCCTATATTCAACATGGATGGGAAAAATGATGGGAACATTGATAGTCAATCAACACCCACAAATGTCACAAAACCTTTACCAAAGTGGTATACTAGTACCATTCGTGATGCAAAGCTAGATGGTGTTCTAGACACTTCAACTTCAGGTCCGAGGACTCACAACATGGCTCACAATGAGGTAAATTTAGCTCTAATGACTACAATTGTTGAAAATTTTGAGCCATCTGTAATGGTGAAAATTAAGAATTAGGGCTTAAGATAATAAAAGAACTAAATAGCCCAATTAACACCGCAACATTGAAAGAGGATTGAATCCAATAGATCTAGGCTCAATCCTCGATAGTGAAAGAGATTGACTAGGGAAAATGTAGGAAATGACTGATAGGTCTTCATGAGCTTAACCTAAATCTTTCGCTTTCAGTCCTTTCTATAGCCCATTTGAGTTCAAACACTAGGGTGATGAGGTCCCTAGGAAGGGCTCCTACTAAAATAAAAAGAGGGCATCATTATGCATTTCTCATGCACCCAAGATCTCCAAGGCAAGGGGAGAAGATACACACATAACAATGGGTCCACCCTTGATAGGGGTACAAGTGTGCAAAAAATAGAAGACAAGGTTCATTTTAAAGCACCATTGTGAAATATTTTCTAATCTATGAAGCAAGAAATGATAACAAGAAGCACTATAAGACCCTGCAATACCACTTATTATAAGTTTCAAGTAAGAACCCCTTTCCATGCTTTGGTCCTACAACAAGATTATTAGTAGTTTCAAGAGGGGGTAGCTTTGTCAAGTGCAATAAGAGTTGCACTGACTCATTAGCACCAAATTCAGATAGTAGAGTGACTCTATCATAAATGAGTGAGTAGAACCCTAAGTACAAGTCCAAAATGCAAGACTAAAATCAAGAACACAAGTATACCTTTATAAGTGCCTCATTGTCTATCACATGCACCATAGTATTGATCAATAGTGACACATTGTGCATCAATAGTGTCCCTCCTCATCAATAGCACCACTTTGCTAATAAAAAATGTCAAACTACAAATCACAAGCACCATAGTCCATTAGATACACCATTATATTCCCAAAGGGTAATAAAACACAAAATGCATAGGTATTATAGGGAAAAAATATTTATCAGGCCATGCATTTTACTTGCTAGGGTTCAATTTTTTTTAAATGTTATACCTATTATACCTTAGTTTCCTTTTTCTTCTATTTTGTTAGTGACTAGTTCAGTAGGTTTCCTGATCTTTAAAGGACTTAACCGTGTGTTTTCAATCATATAATTACCGGCCCCATGTCCTAGTGCTTTTATTTTAGCCGGTTGCTAACTTGTAATAATCCTAAGTCTTTTGGCCTCCTTTTTAGTCATAACATGTTTGCACGTTCTTTAATTAAACTCTTCAGTGACTGATCGTAGGTTCACAACCATCATGGCAGACAGTTGAGGCAAGTTACGATCTAGCGATGTAGCCATAAGCAGTCATAGCAAGTGTTGAGCCACATCTTCATAGCTTGGGGTTAGTGGTTTGGAATTGCTTTGTGAAATAGTGAGGGGCCTAGATGTGTCAAGTGGGACCAGTCAATGAAAGGTTAATTGTTGCATAAATTGCCAGATCACATGGTCACAACAGTCGAGACAAACCGCTAGTTAAATTTGTAATATCGTGATGGACCGTTGGAGGTTATGAAAGATGTCAAGTCACATCATTACAACAGTCAGGGACATGTGCTATTTCAAACTGCGATCCTACAATTGGCAATTGACGGTTAAATAAAATGTTAATTGCATCTTTGCGGGTTCTATGTAACTGTTTTGGACTAACCTACGATCCTGCGAGATCATTATACTTGTCTAGTCCAGTTAGTGGGAAATGATGGTGAAGCTTGTGAGTTTTCCACGATGTTGGTTGATGCACTTGGTTAAAAGGGATTTGAATCCTGTTGATGGTTGTCAAAGTTTTTTATCAATAGTCGAGATTTAAACTTCTTCTCCTAACCATTTGCACCATTCAGACCCACATTGACTCTTGTAATCGACATGGATATGTCAACACGGGGAAACAAATTAGATTGTAATTTGATATGTAAGCAAGTGATATTTTTGATCAGGTGACTAGTTTATGACATTCTTAGAGAATTTAAGTTTATGATATCTTTGTTTAATGCATATCTTTCAAAGGGATTCGGCAAGCTATTCTCTGTTTGTGAATTCAATAAATATGTAAGGTTGTCGAATTCCTTAGAATGATCTGTAAGCTTGTGCAAAGAAAAGGAGAGCTCCAAATTATCTGCAACAACTACCACCTACAGAGAGAAGAAGGAGAATATCTGTCTCTATCAGAAGATCTAAAAAGTTGTTTGTTTTGCTCTGTTAGGCAGTCACCTACTACTTTTTGAGATTGCGAAAGGCCTGAATCTTGTTGCATCCTTATTTTCTATAAAAAGGATATTCAAGTCCTTGTGTAGAGTCTCTAGGTTCAAATTTGAAGTATTATTCAAGTTCATAAAAGCGTTTTCACTAAGAATGAAATTGAATACAAAAAATCCATAGGCTCTACAATACAATGCTATTTTCCAGTTTCATGTCCTAGATCTGCAATCTTTTTGCAATGAATATGTGAGGTAATTTGTAGTTACAAAAACATCTTGGAATCAAATTTAATGGTTTTCAAGTCGTTCTCATCATTTGTGCTCCAAAATCTTGTTCATTAAATAAATCAAGGGTTTTTTAATTTTACCTCTGCACTATGCTACTAATTGTGTATGAATTTGAGCTTCTTCTAAAGTAGGATATTAAATTGATCTATTCATTCACAAGGTTTTTGTAGAGATCATACTTGGTTGGGATGCAACTGGATAATTCATTTTATGCTATGAATAATACCAGGTGTTAGTTATATAAGGCAAAAGATGTTGCAATACACACATATTTTGTATTGTAATAATGGTTCATCTATCCCATTGGGTAGGCATTGGTTCATCTTTAAATGAAGCAAAATCTATCGTTATTTACGTTTAGCTTTTATTTTGAGTTTAAGTTTTCAATAGTAAGATAAATTGACTCTCACAATGACTCAAAGTACATAAGTTATGGATAGAAGCCATATCCAACAAAGTAAAGCATTTCTCCAATTTACTTAATGTATTGAGAGCATATCTGATATAGTAATAGAATAAGAGAATTGGGATTATAAAAGCACTGTTAAAAGGGATACCTTCCTAGGTCTAATAGAGCCTGAAGTGTAGGGGATATAACTAGATCCTTATCCCTAGTTATTAGCATGTTAAAAGGCCACTCATATAAACCCTTGAAAATTGAGGTTGGCTTCTGATAGAGGATATTTGGAGACATCAATTGGAAACACTGACAATGGGAACATGACCTCTATTGCCTCCCTGTTGGTTCTCCTCCTCCTTCAAATTTGTTGTGGACCTTATCCTCTCCTAGTGTGTCCTCTAGTGGTGGTGCTTAGGTGGGTGATGATGGGTGTGTGACCCAGAAAAGGAAGACAAGGAACAAGAAGATTGATGTCGAACCGAAAGTGAAGTTGGGTCGTCTATCACAGAGAATGTCTAGATATAATTTAATTAATCCTGTCACTATAGTCCAATAATTGATTTATTAAATAAATTGATTATTCCCTATTCTTCTAAGGTTCCCAAATTAATTTATTCTTCTAAATTCCTTTTAGTTAATTAATTCAAATTAATTAACTAAATCATATGATTTCTACAAATCAGTTTCCTCTAATCTTCACTTAGCCTAATTAATTCTTCTAGAAACTCACTTAACATTATTTCCTAATTTTTAATTCCTCCACTCATTCTCTCTCCTCTTGTCAAATCCTCCTAACTTTCCCACTTGTCTTCTAATCCCCTATTAATTTTCCTAATCACCCTCTCTAATGATTTTCTAGTGGGCCACAAAGTCAACCAATTGCCATAAATGGCTTGTCCCCTCTCAACCCCCAACCTTAAATGTACCAACTTTCGTTATTTCAAGGATTTCAAAATTTCTCATTCCCCCATGCACTCTCATCTTCCCAAGGAATTTTTAATTCCTTTTCCCATTTCCTTTCCCCATGTATCACATTATTTAGGAATTTTTAATTCCCTTGTCCTCTCCCAAGGAATTTTTAATTCCTTTTTGTCTTCCCCATGTACTTGAGGGTAGCTTCCCCATGTACATTGTGGAGTGTGGAGACAAGAGATGCCTTTATGGAAAATCTCTTGGTCTCCACACCATGTCCCTTCAATTCATGTCCCCACCTTCTTTCAATCTCCACCCTTGATCTACTTTCAATCTCAACCATCCATTCACCCCCCTTCAAATCTATAAATTGGGGTCTCCTCCCCTTCATTTCACATCTCATATCCAAGTAATCATATGGTGCCACTTTAGCTTTTGAATCCATCCCTTGAGCATCTATACTATAGCCAAATAGCAATCAAATCCATAGTTATCCTCCATCCATTTGCATTCATTCATCCATCCATACCCACACTAGTTGTTGTGCATTGGAGAGCAACCACAATCAATCAATAGAGCACATCCAATCAAGTGGAGCAATTGGGCGCATTCCACTTCATCACTTTCTCAATCCAAAGGAGAAGATGAAGACAAGAAAGGTATAATGGTTTGAACTTTTATGTCTTTTGATGCTTTTATTTGATTTATGACCATTGTATCTCCTTATCACTTTTCACCCTTTTCATTTTGGAATGCTCGGTGAGACCCACGTCCCTAAATACTAATCAAAAATTTATATTTTTGTGATTTTTAGCTTGCGGTCCCGACTCAACGTCTGCGTCTGAAAATCAATGCCTGCGCTTGGCTGTTTCAACATCTCCATTGTGGATCAATGCATGCATTTTAAATTTGAATTTTTTTAACCCCCATTTTGTGCAGGGATCTCTTTCAACGTCTTCGCCTTGCTTTAATGCCTCCGCGCAGTGTCTTTAGACACTCAGTTTTAGAGCTCTATTTTAATTTTTGCAATTTAAAAAAAGAACAAAAACTATTAAAAACTATTTTAAAATGAACAAAAACAATCTTAGTTTAGGTTTTTCTTTCTGTTTTCACAATTTAGCTAATTTTCTAAGTAGTTTACTCAGGTTTTTGGGTCTTTCTGGTGCATCAACGTCTATGCAAATGGTTGACATTTGTGCACTGCTTCAACATCTGCGTTGAGGTAGAAAAAGATCGCTTAATTTTTGAATTTCAAATTTCAAAATTTTAAATTCCAAGTAACTATTTAACATTTAATTTTCCTACTTTGATGTTTGCGCAGATGCTTAACATCTACGCATAGGATCAACATCTGCGTCTTATCTAGTTTCAAAGTCAAATTTTGAAATTTTAAAGTTTAGTTATTTTCTTGCTTTCTATTTTGGTAGGGTGTGCATAGATTGTTTTAGCGTTTGCACCATTTCAACGTCTGCGTAGGTGCTTTGGCGTCTGCGTCCATAGTTCAGCATCTGCACTATAACCTTAGTAATTTCATGTTACTGATTTCCATTTTAGTTTTTGTAGGTTTCTCTGCTAGTCCAAGACCGACATCTGAGACTACTAACTATTTTTGCAACACCGCTTATCAAAGATGAATTTTGCTCACTAGCTTAGTTTACTTTTTTGCATCTTAGTGTAGAAAAACTTTGCATGTGGGATTAAAATTAACAAGTGTCTTTCGTGTCTTGTGGACTTGCACACATGTTTGGGTGGACCCACTGTTGTGCTTTATCCTCTCCCCTCGCCTTTGTGGATCTTGGGTGTAAGAGAAAGAGCAATCAACAACACCCACTTTTTTATTTTGTAGAGAGGGGTATTCTTGATTGGGGATTTCATCACCCCACAAGGGTACTTCGAATTTAGACATGTCGGGGATATCAACTCTCCCAACACGATCTCAAGCGGGTTTTTCTGAGCCTCTATATAAATAAGTTGGTTAGGCGGCTGAGGTATTGAGTGAATTTGACGTATCTGAGAGCCCTCCCTGCATCGATAAGCTCAGTTAGAGCCTTAAGTGGCTTGCTTCAAGAATTCATTGTTGGCTTGGTGATCCCTCAAAAATTACACTAAGAACCAGTTTTAGTAGCCAAAATCCTACACTTGATAGTGCAGGGGATGTGGATCGTACCTTGAAGTCACCTCTCATGTATCAGGATGAGACAGGAATTTCCCCATATCATAGATCCTCGGATCTTTGAGGTAAGAGAATCTGGTATGCCCAGGAAGTGAGTGCACTATAAGGGGGAGCCAATGCTACCATAGTCTCTATATGTCTGCCCGATTGAGGTATCGCTTGTGTGAGAGGCCTATCAAGTGGTTTCCACTTTTCAGCCTTAGGTTGTATGTCTTAAAAGCGTGTTTTCATTTGTGCAAAACCTGTAAAATTTGTTTGGGCTAATATAGGCCCCCATCACTTTCACGCTCAAATGTTGAAATGTTACACTTGGCTAATGTGTATACTTTGCTTGATGTATTCTTGCCAAGAGTAGTTGACAATCATCCATCTCCAAATATTTTCCAAATGTTTTCCCAAACATTTGATAACCTTCCAAACCAAATTTTCACAAGTCCAAATCATTTTCCAATCCACCAATTCCCTTCATGCCCACATCAACCAAACATCCCAAAAGGTTAATCCACTGTCAAGTCAAAAAGAAGAAGCCTAGTTTGAAGCAAACTCTCAAGCATAACAAATTCCTATATATCAATCGCAAACTCTTGTTGAAACATAGGACCTTGTTGCATCGCTTCCGTGATTACCTTCATGGTCGCAACAAGGAGTTTTATAAGGAGTCTCTAAGGGAACGTGCATTCCAATAGAGGTCAGACCTTTCACAATCCATTAATAGGGGCAGTTGTATTAACTTGTCCTATTTTCCTTCCCAACCAATCACGTATTGAGTCATCCTAGGGCGACCTTTCCCTTTCACCATACTTCTTTTCCATAATCAATTTATTTTCCTTCCATACACACTATTCAATCATCTTCTAAGGACAACATAATAAAATCCAATCAATCCTTATCCTTAATCAATTAATCATTTTCAATCCCAATCAATCAATCAATCAAATTAACCTCAACCAAAGGTTCACATCTTTGTGAAAGTTTAAATTAGACCTTATCTTAAATCAATCATCATTTGGATTTGTGCTTGGGGAAGAATCTACCCCAATTAACCTTTCCCAATCATTTTGGTTGATCAAAACCCTAAATCCTTTTGCCTTAGTTTTCTTGGGAACACAAGTCCATCCCACATAAGAGAAGGCTTAATCAATTGATCTTAATCCTAAGGTCTAAATTGTACTTAGCCTAGTTGTCACCTCATTTGTGGTTCACAACAATTCCACATCTTCTAAGGTGTCATTCTAATCCAATCAATCTTGTCCTAACCAAAGGACCCTATTCAAAACAATTTCAATCAACATCAAAATTTGCTAAGTCCAATCATCACTTCCTCTCATCTAAATATCGCATCAATCCTTGATCCTTCCTAAGGTCACTCGTGCATGGTCTTAACTTGATCCCAAAAGGTAAATATGGCTGCCCAAGGAAATAATGATAATATGCTTGAGTATAGAGACCCTTTCATTCAAGATCCTCAACCCGAAGAGGAGCAACTTGTCGATCAACCCAACCTCTCTCCACGTGTCCAGTCATCCATAAACAACCCTTATAACCAAGACATGATGGAGAGATTCATCAAACATGATGCCAGTAGGCTTGTAGCCAAGCTCATCACCCAAGGGGCACGCTTGCCCCCCTAATTTTATAGAACCATCCTTGATAGGACACCGCAAGGGGACCTTGTGAACAATTCCATTCTTGATCCTCTTCTCCATCCTCAACCCGCAACATCTGCACCCACAACTTTTATTTATACAACCACATTCCCTCAATTCTCTACTCCTCCTCACATTTCCAATCCACCAGGTTCATTCATCCCCCCTCACAACATGGCTAATTACATCAACACGAGCTTACCTCCTGTTACCATGGTTCGACGATCACAAGCTCCCAACACTTCACAACCTCCTCATTCTTCATATCAATACATTGGTGGTGGTGGTATCCCCTCCTCATCTTATCAAATCCCAATGAATCACTACAATCGTAATGTCCATAATCAACAACTTGATATTATTAAGGAGATCCAGGACATGAAGGACCTCATAAAAAATCTCAAGGAAGGGACAAATAAAAGACCTTATTCTTTCTAGGAGATATGTCCATGTCCTTATGACCTAGTTTTGAGATGCCCAAAGTCAAAAAGTATAAAGGCGAGGGTGTTCCTAGACATCATGTTCGTGAATTCTATGTCTTATGCCAAGAGGTCACCTACAGTGATATCTATCTTAGGAGGCTTTTCCCAAAAAGTCTTACAGAAGAGGCCTTCGTTGGGTTCTTTGCTCTGCCCCAGGGCTCTATCACATCATTCCCTGACTTGGTTGAAAAATTTGTGGATCATTATGCCTATAATATTAAGAATGATGCTTCTATGATAGACCTATGCAACACAAAGCAAAGGCCTGGAGAAACCTTCGCCAATTTCCTTCAAAGATGGCGACATCTCATTAAATGATTCCCTTGGAAAATACCATAGCCAAATTAGGTTGAATTATTTCAATGCAACTTGATACCAGAATTGTCCAAACCATTGACTTGTTAGTGCTTGATCTCCTTTGCGGAAATTTCTAAGAATGGTATAGCTTTAGAGTGTGTGCTCCTAGAGGATGGAACTATAAAACTTTATCAAAAATCAACTAAAATTCATCCTCTTATAAGGACAAGCCAAAATTCTAGTCCAAATAAAAAATATTGTCAATGATGGGGTCACCGATGCCAAGCGCGTGCAAACCATCGCCGCACCATCCAAACCCACCACCACCAGCAATTTCTTCAATAATCGATCTAATCCTCGCAACCAATCCAACACTCACGATCAATCACAACCTTGCAACACTACTTCCGTCCAAGGTTGCACTCCTCGATCTAACAATTAGTGTGAGTATACCCCACTAGGTGAGTCCATTGAGGTTATTTTTCAAAAGCTTATCAAGGTTGGTGTCGTTGTCTTCTCGATGACACGCCCTTTTGATCCTAACCAACCTAAGCCCCGATGGTATAATGAGAATGAATATTGTGACTACCATCGCATCAATGGTCATAACACACATAAGTGTATGAAACTTAAGAACTATATCCAAGATCTTATTGATAAGGGTGATATTGAGGTTGATGTTGCAAAACCTGGAAACTCCAATGATAAGCTTAAGATGTACCAGGACCCATTTTCCAAACATGGTAAGGACAATGCCTCATCATCTAATAATGTCAATTATGACTATACTAATTACATCTCAGGCTTTGATTCCCTGGTAGGTCACATAGAACCCGTCGATACCCATGTAAATACCATCACAATCTGAGGAGATAACCCTCCTACCTCTTATAGACCTACGGTTACCATCCAATGTGTCCCTCCTTCGCAATCATCTACTCAAAACTCTCAAAACAAAATAGTCATCCAAGGAGTTGCACCCTCAAATGATTGTAATGTGACCACCCACAGAGGGAGAGTAACCATCTAGGGAGCTCCTACTCCTCCTCTGCAACCTCCCATGTCTTCCACCTGTCGATATGATCTCCTTGATCATCTTGGGAAAAATCCTGCACAGATCTCCATACTGGAGGTCCTCAAAACATCCCCCATTCATAAAGAGATCCATGAGAAGGCCCCCCTAGAATCTCATGTCCCTGATAACATCAATGCAACCCAATTTCAAGCCCTAATAGGAAACCTTTCTGCCCTTCACCACCTTGTTTTTACATCCAAGGATGCACCCATAGATGATCCATCCCACAACAAACCCCTTCATATTGAAGCCCTTGTACAAAAATATAAAGTTAAGAGAATCCTTATAGACGATGGATCTGGTTTGAATCTATGCACATATAAGTTGATCAAACAACTGGGAATCTCTGAAGACTCGGTTGACCCATCTGGAAGGATCACAATTAAAGCATATGATGATGCAGAGAGAGTTTCCAAAGGTACCATTACATTACCTCTTCATGTAGGCCTGACTATTGCAGAAACAACTTGTCAGGTTTTGGAACTTGAGATTCCTTATAACATCCTCCTTGGTAATCTATGGATCCATTCCCTTCGCCTACCATCAATGCCTTAAATTTCCATTCAATGGTAGAGAAGTCACCATCCATGCAGACACAAAACCCTTTGAGTATTACAAACTTCTTGAAGAGAAACACCCTTACTATTTCCCACTCAATAGGTCTGCTCCACTTCCCCTATCTGATCCATCCAATGTCACATCCACCTAATCTGAACCTGAGAACAAGGTCAAAATCATTGATAATGGCTGTGGAGAGTACCCTGTAGAATGGTCTTGATGTGGGACAACTCTCACCCTCTCCAAAGTCATATGGTAAGAAAAAGGAAATCAAGAAACAAGATAAACCCACTAGAAAATGCAAATAAAATACTTTCCAATAGTGGGGCCCACTTGATGAGGAAAGTCTAAAAATCGATGTTACGTCTTGGTTGTATCAAGAGGAAGATGAAGAACTAGTAGACATCCCAAAGAAGATGTATCCAAAAGCATTCACCAGGGTAGATAAGATGGGTTACAAGGGACATGGTCTTGGACCAGAAGAACAAGGCATAAAAGCACCCATCTCTTTGATTTCCTATAAGTTCAATAGAGGCTTGGGTTTCTCTCCCAGACGTAAGATCACTATCACTGGTGTCTAACCAGACCCTTCTATTGAAGTCGAAGATTTTGATGAAGAGGAATTCCACAAAATGCCTTTCGAATACCTCGACGACATATTTCATGACACCATGTAAACACTATTACCCTCATCACCTCTCCTAATTCATATGAACTTAAAATTGTCCATCTCGAACTCATTGATGAGAACCCATGAGGACCACCTATTTTGGACATCTATGTTGATGATGATGTTGTCATAGAATTACTTAAAATGCAAGACCTTGAGAACCACACATCTGTCAATGGGATTCAACTTCATCCAGAAGCTTACTTTGGCAGCTAGGTCAACTCCCTCAGTCGAAAAAATGAAAACAAAAAGAAAAATCAGAAGTCCCCTAGTGAAAACCTCTCCGAGGAACTTTTGGACAGTAAAAGTAAAAATAAAGGACACATCTTCAAGTGAAAACCTGGATCAGGCACTTGAAGATGAGGGAATTGACCTCCCTACCATGGTTCCTCTGCAATAGGAAAAGTCCCCTCCACTCATTAAGGAAATTAACACAATCAATATGGGCACATAAGAAACACCAAAGAATGTACTCTTCGCCAAGTCACTCACTAATCAAGAGAAGTAAAATTTTATAAGCTTTCTAAAAGAAACACAAATCAATTTTGCCTAGTCATATACTGACATTCCAGGCCTTGATCCCGACTTGGTGGTACACAATCTTGTAGTTTGTCCAGATGCCAAACCTGTCAAGAAAAAAATATGCATGATGCATCCTCAAATTGCCCTCCTAGTTAAATCAGAACTACAAAAAATGTTGGATGTTGGCTTCATCAAACCCATTGATTATCCTAAATGGGTTTCCAACATTGTACCTATCAGCAAGCCCACTGGGGGCATCAGAATCTGCATGGACTTTAGAGATTTAAATAAAGCATGCCCTAAAAATGACTTTCCCTTGCCGAACATGGACATGATTGTGGAATTGACAACGGGGCATGAAATGCTTTCCCTCATGGATGGATTTTTTGGCTACAACCAGATCCAAATTGCAGAAGAAGATCAACACAAGACATCATTCACAACACCTTGGGGCACATTCTGCTATCAGGTCATGCCTTTTGGCCTCAAGAACATAGGAGCAACCTATCAATGTGTGATGACAACTATTTTTCATGATCTATTACACATCTATTACACAAGATAATGGAAGATTACATATATGATCTTCTCGATAAGTCAAAAACAAGGGATGAACACATCCCAATCCTAAGGCAAATTTTTGAGAAATTGGAAAAATATAAATTGTGGTTGAATCATAAGAAGTGTGTCTCTGGAGTCACATCGGGATAGATCCTTGGGTTCATAGTATCTCATAGAGGTATAAAAGTAGATCTCGCAAAAGTAAAAGCTATAATGGAAATGCCTCCACTAAAGACACTTAGACAGCTACGCAGGCTACAAGGGAAACTCCAGTCCATCCAAAGATTAATTGCACTAGTAGATAAATGTCACCCATTTGCACATCTTCTGAGAAAGGATACCAAATTCAAGTGGGACTATCTTTTTTAAAAGGATTTTGATAAGCTCAAATAATACTTGGTTTCTCCTCCGGTCTTGATGCCTCCTATCCAGGGACAACCGCTTCTTTTGTACATATCAGCAACCATAGTGGCATTGGGGGCATTACTAGCACAAAAAGATGACCAAGACAAAGAGCATGCAGTCTACTACATTAGTAGTACACTTGTAGGGTATGAGCTCATTTATACCCCCATATAAAGAGCTTGCTTTGCATTGGTATTTAGTACACAAAATTTAAGACACTACATGCTCAACAATAAGACTAAGCTGATCGACAAAATTGACTCCCTCAGGTACCTGTTGTCCAAAGCTGCTCTCACTGGAAGAACCGCAAAATGGTTCATGCTATTGAGTGAATTTGATATTGAGTATGTGGACCAGAAAGCAATCAAAGGACAAGCTATAGTAGATCAATTGGTTGACGCTCCTCTTCAAGGTGATCACCCCCTTATAACAAAATATCCAGATGACGCCATTATGGTTGTCTCCAGATCTTCAAAATGATAGTTGTACTTTGGTGGACCCTGCACACAGAATGGATCGGGGGCAGGTACTTTGCTTGTGACACCTCAAGGAGATTGCATCCCGAAGTCATACAAGATTTCCTTTGCATATACCAACAATATTGTGAAATATTAGGCTTTAATCATTGGTCTCTGCCTTTCCATCCAGTGGAAGATAATTGAGTTACAAGTCTATGGTGAATCCCAACTTGTCATAAAACAAATAATATGAATATCAAACAAAAGATGACAAGTTACTCCCTTATCACGACATGGTAGAAGACCTCAAGAAACATTTCACTCTCATCCAGTTTGATCAAATTCCTAGAACGAACAATCATGCTGTTGATGCTATGGCTACAATTGGTTCCCTCCTCTAGATGCCGACAAATAGTCAGAAGTGTGAGTTCCTAGTTGAGAAACTCCTTATTCTGACATATGACATCCCATAATCTAAAATGGTGTGTATCCTTATTGGTTTTGACTCCCCTTGGTATCAAGAAACCTTTTCTTACCTTCGAGACAATATCATCCCTCCACACCTCACAAAAACCCAACAACAAACCTTAATCCGCCGCTGCGCCCACTACACTATCCTTGGTGACACCCTTTTTCAAATTCATTTTGATGGATCCCTCCTAAGGTGTTTAGACAAAGAGGAGGATGAATGGGCACTATGCGAAGTGCACGAAGGTATCTATGGATCAAACTCAAGCGACCTCACATTGGCTAAAAAGCTCTTGCGCATGAGATACTATTGGCCTACAATGGAAGAAGACACATATCATTATGTGAAGAAATGTGCCCCTTGCCAGAAACACAACAACAAAATTCATGCACCTTCTTAGGATCTACAACCATTCATTACACCCTAGCCCTTCTCTCAGTGTGGGATCGATCTCATAGGGAAAATAGATCCCACCTCATCCAATGGCCACAAGTTCACAATAACTGCCATTGAATACTTCACCAAATGGGTGGAGGCTATACCCTTCACCTTCACCACTAGAAAACAAATTTCTAAGTTCATCTTGAATTACCTCACCTGTTGATATGAAATTCCTAAATAAATCATCATAGATAATGGCAGATCATTCAAGAATCAGGATGTCAAAGAACTTTGTCAAAAATTTGGCATTCAACATCGCTTTTCCACTCCATACTACCTATAAGGTAATGATCAAGCTGAGGCTTTGAATAAAACCCTCATCAAAATCCTCAAAAAGATAGTCAATGAAGTTGGTCGTGATTGGCACTTGCAACTCCATCCCGCCCTTTGGTCCTACTATAAAAGTATCCGCACACCCATAGGAGCCACTCCGTACTCCCTAGTCTTCGGTTCTGAAGTTGTCCCACCCCATGAGATTGAGATCCCATCACTAAGGGTTTCACTGTAGAACATCCTCCCTGATGAGGAATACAGAGTCGCTAAGATGCAAGAGCTTGAACTGCTGGATGAAAGGCGCCTCAAGGCCTTAAATCACCTCCAGGTATATCAGAACCGACTATGGTTGAGCTTTAAAAAGAAGGTCTGAACCCATAAATTTGACATTGGTGATCTTGTGCTTATGGAAAATCAAAGAAACGTATAGGACCGTGAAAAGAAAGGCAAGTTTGAGCCTAATTGGCTTGGACCATATGTGACTACTACAAAATATGGATCAAGTTCTTATCAGTTGGCCACTCCCAAAGGTGAATCGTTGGATGATCCTATGAACATTGTGCACTTGAAGAGATTTTATGCCTAGTCCTTAGAGATCACTAGTTTTCAAAAATAAAAAAATAAAAAAAATAAAAAAATCAAGAAAAAATGAAAAAAGTAAAGAAAACTCAGTCCATCCCTCAATGAAAACCACTTTGTGGCGCTATGGACAAGTAAATTGGTGAAAACCTGGTTTCAAGCGTTTAGGTAAATAAGCTAGATCCATCGTCTGCTCGGACAAACTGGCTTTTCAGGGCTGAGACTTATAGAATCCCCACCCCCTTCCCCCTAGTCTTGTAGTTTTGCCACTTTTATAGTGTTCGTGAGAAAATTTCACTTTACACCATACCCTTTCCCCCCCACCAACCCACTTGGTAACCATATTTTTGTAAATCTAATAATCTGGCATGCACTTTCATAGATGCTCACCCCCTGCTTGATGTACGTGGAGACAATCAATTTAAGTGTGTGAAATTAATTGACATGACTCAAGCAGTCAAATTTGTTGTTTCAAATGCTTTGACATGGCATGAGTGATTGATCCTCCATTTTATCCCCCCCATTTCCCCTGATTCCTTCCACCCAGCCACTCGATTCCCATATTCCATAATAAAAATTGAATATTCTGATGTCTTCCGCAGCTCTGCAATGACACAGATTGTGCAACTTTAGTTGCCAAATAACAACATTTGTGAAGGATGACTCCTACCTTCACTCACCATCATTTCCCCTACTTTGCTTGTAGCCAGTTGTCTCCTTCATTCTATAAGAAAATAAATCCTATGACCCTCCACCCCATTCCCCTCGCTCTTTAATCCACACCACTACATCAAACTTCACCACCTCGCTAGTGGATATCAAGGTTATTTGCATCTTCATGAGATGATGAGTCTTTTTCCTAGCAATGAATAAGGATCATCCAACACACTGAGCTTTCATCCCACCATCCTGAGCTTTCCACCCATCACACTGAGCTTTTGTCATAGTACATTGAGCTTAACCCCCTAATTTATGAGCTTGAACTTCTTCTTGACTTTTGCGTCGTCTAGGCACTCAACCATATGAGCTTAATCAAATCTTTGCAGTCAACACTGCATCTGCATGCATATGTCCATACCACATGCTTTATTGCCTGTTCAATCCCATTGGTTAGTCCTTCCCATTGGGATTCATCCTCCCATGCTCGACAATTGATTCATAATCCTAAGTCCTACTCTTGGCAAGAGATGTCAGTTGGCCTTGTGCATTTTGTTTGCATGATTTGGTTTGTTGCTTTGATTTGCATCATTATGTCCTATGACTACTCCTACCTACAATTGCTAGGATCATTCTATATCTTGGTATGTTTTGGGTGGGTATATACTTGGGCATGTCTTTGTGGTATGGCATTTTTGATGGTTTTTCTTGCATGAACCTACAACCCTGTATCTACATCTCTATGGTGTTTACTTTGTTGTGTGCAAGGGATACCTATTGTCTTAGAGTCAATCCATGCCTTAGATTTTCACATCATCCTGATTCCTATAATCAATTGTGTAGATCATCCTTGGCAATATCAAAACTAGGTTTTGTCTCCACATATGCACAACAACAAAATACATCCATCTCCATTCATTCACTCATTGCATCCATGCATTTTGGAGACCTCAATTTATTCACCTCTTCCTTTCTTCTATCTAGTCCTATATCATTGTATTATGGTTGACACATTCTAAAAATAATTTCACTTGCATTAATAATTGTCATTAGTAGCATTCAAACATTAATATCTCACGTAGTGCTGCAATCATTAATATAAAACATTTGAAAATAATCCCATTTAGGCAAATTACATTGTTAGATAATTGCATCTTCATTTCAGGTTAGGTGCATTACAACTTAGGTGCATGTAATAGGATCCCATTCAAACATTAATTTTTTACACAAATGGTCATGTAAGTCATCAATTGGCCACACTATTTTGGTTTGTTACATTTTTAGTGGCTATACAAGGGTTTTCATTACATCACATGGAACATTATTGCATTCACTATAGATCCATTCATTCACTTATCATTTTGGGTGCATTTCATTTTTAGGAGCATTAATTACATCACATTTGCATAATAAATTTATCATATCATTTCATATCACATTCACTTGCATTATATCATTACATAAAAAAAAAAAACATGTAAATCATATAGGCATACATAATAAACATGGATCCTGCATCCACAAACATGTTAGCAACATCATAAATAACACATGCATACATACATATCATAATCATCCATCATGCATCACAAATAGGTTAGATCATATGCATAAACACAGATCATAGAACCATAATCATAAAATCATCATCCCTCATATAGTCAAACAATAATCAAAGTCCATGAGAGTCCATAATAAAGTCCACATACATACATACGTCGCTAAAATCACATCTCATACATATGTATATATACATATATACGTACACACACATATATATATACATACATACATACACACGTATACACACACACACACATATATACATATACATATATATATGTATATGTATATATATATGTATGTATGTATATATATATAAATATGTATGTATGTATATATATATATATGCATACATACATATACATATATATAAATATGTATGTATGTATATATATATATATGCATACATACACACACATATATATACATACATACATACATATACATATATATATATATATATATATACATACATACATACATATACATATATATACATATATATATATATATATACATATGTATAGATATGTATATACATATGTATATATATATATGTGTATATACATATATATACTTATGTATATACATACATACATACATACATATACATATGTATGTATATATACATATATATGTATGTATGTATGCATATATATACATACATATATGTGTATACATATATGTATATGTATATATGTATATATATATATCTCAAAAAATATGAATGTGTCAAATCATAGTACAATGATATATTCTCCGAAGGGTCAAAAAATATTGTGTCACATACAAGCACTACCTTGTTCTCTCTCGATCACCTTCCCCTACTACTGATCTTGAGGGCCCTCCTGGTGGACGTGGCGCCCTCATCCCCATGGAGGCACCTGACTAGTGGCTCTAAGTCTTGTGAGATTGAGAGCTCTTTGCATATGAAGGTGCCCGCTAGTCTCCTAGCATGACCTGATGGTATAGGTCCCTATAATACTAGGCCTCTCGAACTAATCTCTCTAAACTCTGCTATCCTGCTGCAACATCAACAAACACCTGTACAAGCCCTGCTAGCTCCAACATCTATCAAGCCGCATCCTGTTGATATTTGGCATAACTAATGCAAATGAGGTGATGCAGTTGAAGACTGATGACTGCACTGGTAAAAGATAGAAGTCTATTTGTGATGAAGAGATTGAGATTCTATGAATAGATGACATGATCAGTTATTTGTGTTGTCATTGATGGAAACTGATGTCAATTGATGTTCCTGATGTTTTCTTTTGTCATCTTAATAATTGGTTTACTGGAAGACAGGGTTTATCGACAAAGAACTAAAGTCTATGAAATAGGACTTTGACCAATAAAACATAGATGTTTTGATTGAATCCAACGATCGGCGATGATTGGTGATTTGTGGTTTGGATGGTGAAATTGTATCATGAAAAGGTGTATATGACCAGAACCAGAATTTGTGAAGATTATCGGAAGGTGTGTTTCAAATTTCTGATGAAGTTTTGCTAAGGTTTTAGTAGGGCTTAAGACCGGTGAAGAAATCATCAAACTGGTAATGATTTCTATTATGACGGTGATCGACGATGAGTCTACATGAAGTTGGTAACATGACACAACCCATGTGAAAGATTTAATTGTTGTTTTGGTGCGATTCAAAGAAGAATTTCTTGAGAATCAACAAAATGCTTAGTGGAGTGTTTTGAGGGTTTCACTTTGGTACAGATCGGATTTTTGTGATGGGTTACGATCAACCAATGGTTGATATTGAATTAAAATTTGTTGTAATGATCTGTATATTGATTTGTGATGATCTCTTATGATTTGAATTGTAAATTCATGTTGTATTTAGGGTTTTGTGGGTGACCTAGTTGAGATGGCTATTTAGGATGACACGGTTGATGTTTATGATGTCGGTTGGTCTTAGAGAATGTGTTAAGTCATCCAAGTAAAGTGTGAGATCTACTTGAGAGTTGCAAAGTGTTGTGTATAACTGGATCTGATCAAGCAAGCAGAGAAGTGAAAGTAAACAGATCATTTTCTTACTGTTGTTCCCTAACAGTTACAGTAGGTTAAATCCTTTAACCGGGTAGGTCCTAATAGGCCTTAAACTTTTAAGTCCCCTAACAGGGTAGCTCTCAAAAGAGTGTTAAATTCTCTCACGAGGTTGATCCTAACAGATCATCAAGCTCCTAATCAGGTTGCAAGGAAAATCCTTTAATCGGGTGACTCCTAACAGGGTCTACTCCTAACCGGGCGTATTGTAAGCTCCTAACAGGGATAAGCTCCTAATAGGGCTAATATCCTAACAAGGCGTACTTCAAAAGAGTATAAATATTTGTGGGTGCTAACTCCCACCATGGTTTTTCCCTATTTGGGTTTCCACGTCAAAAACTTATGGTGTTCATGTGTGGAATGTTTTCATGTGATATTCTTGTTTATGTTTCATTTCATGCATTATTTCTGAGACACCGGTTATGATGTTTTATCATAAGTTTATTAGAGGTTATCGATACTGATAAGGAGTTGTTTGAGAAATTTTTTGATCTGATTGATAAGGTTAATGAGTTGATAAATGATCAAGTTTATATGATTGCTTTGGTGGTGAAAGTATTGATAGTTGTGGTAAATGATTTGATTAATGTGTGAAGCAAATTTGATAAAGAGGTTGTTAGATCCGATTAAAGAAGTTGAGACATTTGTTAAATGGTTTCAGATCTGAGATAAGTTTGTTTTTGAGTTAAAGTTTCAGTTGGTTTTAATACTGATTCATCTTCCCCTCTCAATATTAATCGGATCCTCATAGGATTAACAATTGGTATCAGAGCTTTTATCCTCTGTGTGCAGAAAGCCTAACTGCTTGAGGAAAATATTATGAGGAATTCAAGATGATGAAGAAAGAGGGTCCCAAGTTCAATAAGGATAACTACAAGATCTGGAAAGACATAATGAAGATCTACATCAAAGGTCTTGGTGCACAATATTGGAAGCAAGTTGAAATAACATATGTTTCTCCTACCACTACTCCCTTGACACTAGATGAACTCAGAGAGAAACAAGATAACATGCAAGCCCTAGAAGCTATTGTAAGTACTTTATCTGATTCATAATGTATTGATGTTCAAGGATTGGAAATTGTAGGTGAGGTTTGGAAAAAATTAGAGACAATCTATGGAGGAGATGAGCATGTTCAAAGAGCCAAAGAGGAAATCTTGAGAGGAAAGTTCGACGAAATGAGAATACTTGAAGGAGAGAATATTGCACAGTATGGTCAGAGAATAAAATGAGTTTTTGGTCGCATAAAGAGTTTAGGAGGTAAAATAGAAGATGATGCAATAGTAAGTAAAATGCTCATAACTCTTCAACCTCTATATGCTATAAGAGTATCAGCAATCCAAGAACTTAGATCTATTTCAAAGGATAAGGTAACTATTGATTCATTGATTGGTAAGCTTACAACTTTTGAGTTAAATAGTTTTGACAATAGTGTGACAAAATCTACCGAATCTACCTTTAAAGCTTTTGTTACTGGTTCATCTGCTAGAAAAGAAAAAAATATATGTCAAAATCAAGAGTGCAGGACAAGTCATGGAAGTAACCGAGGAAATGAAGACAATGAAGATCAAGTGATGGAACTTGAGGCACTGTTAGCAAAGAGATTTCCAAGAGGCTCTAGTAAGTATAAAGGAAAGCTACCTTTGAAGTGTTTCTCTTATTGTAAAATTGGTCATATTGCTACTAACTGCCCTAACACTGATAAGAAAGAAAAGTTTAGAAGATTCAAAGGAAATGGCAAGAAACATTGTTATGTTGCAGTAGATGAAGGTGTGACCGATGAGGAGTCGGAAGAATATGACAATGAAGAAATTGTGTTTGTAGCCGTGAAGGAGGAACTGTCTGATAAAAAGGCACTAGTATCTCATATGGATAATAGTGATGAATGGATTATAGATAGTGGTTGCTCACTCCACATGACCAGAGATAAAAGTAAGTTCATAACCCTTAATGAATTTGATGGAGGTTTTGTTAGATTTGGAAATAATTCTCCTTGCATGGTGAAAGGTAAAGGTTCAATCTCTCTAAATGGGAAGAGTAATGTTGATGATGTATTTTGGGTTGATGGTTTTAAGCACAATCTTTTAAGTGTTGGTCAACTCAATGATAAAGGTTATTTGCTTGAGTTTAAGAGTGGAGTCTGCAGAATTCTTGGAGGTAATGGTGAACTGATTGCTACTGGGAAGCAAACTAGAGGTAACTTATTTCATTTGAATAGTAATATTAATAATTGTCTAGTTGGAAGAATGGAAGACAATTGGTTGTGGCATAAAAGATGTTGTCATGTTAATTTTGATAATTTGGTTAAGATAAGCAAGTCAAGTGTTGTAAGAGGATTACCCAACTTGTCAAACCAGTAGTGTGATATGAAAAGACTGTCAAATTAGTAAGATGACCTCTATTTCTTTCAAGAGTAAGAATTGTATTTCTGAGAATGTTTTAGATTTGGTACATACTGATCTCTGTGGCCCTATGAGAACAAAGAGTTATTACGGTGATAGGTATTTCATGATCTTCACCAATGACTATTCTAAAATGATGTGGGTGAAATTTTTGAGAGAGAAATCAAAAGCATTTAATAAATTTAAATCATTTAAAGCTCTGGTTGAGAAGGAAAACGATAAGAACTTGAAGTGTTTAAGATTAGACCGAGGAGGTGAATTCACATCTAATGAATTTGTTAAGTATTGTGATAAACATGGTATAAAGAGATAGATGTCTTCTCTGAGGACACCACAACAAAATGGCATAACAGAAAGGATGAACAAAACATTAGTTGAAGCTGCAAGAACCATGCTATTGCAGGGTAATGTATCCAAAATGTTTTGGAGAGAAGCGGTTAGTACTGCTGTATACTCTCTAAACTGGATACTGGTAAAGAGAGGTAACAATAAGACACCCTATGAGCTATGGTATGGGAAAACACCTTGTGTAAGTTATTTAAAATTTTTTGGAAGTCAATGTTTTATAAAGAGAGATAACTACACTGAGAAATTCAATGCAAAATCTGATGAAGGAATTTTTCTTGGTTACTCTTCTAAGAGTAAGGCATATAAATGTTACAATAAGAGAACTAAGAAAATTGTTGAAAGTACTAATGTAAAAGTTGATGATCTATCTGATAAGTCTGAAGGTACAAGAAGATTAGAACCTGAAAAGGATGATAATGAGGAAAAGTTTGTGATCAATGAACTGGAAGCAAAGAATAATGAAGAACCGACAAATGCAGAATTGGATGCTCAACCGGTAAGAGATGACAGTGAGGAAGAAGATGAAGAACCTGATGAAGAAGATGCAAAACTGACACAGGCAATACCTAGATATGTCAGACTGAATCATTCACAAGAGAAGATAATTGGTGATAAGAATGCAGGTGTGCAAACTAGGAGAAAGATCCAAGAGAACTCATGTTTGATATCTACAATTGAACCCAAGTCAGTTAAGGAAGCACTAAAGGATGATTATTGGGTGAATGCAATGAATGAAGAATTAGATCAAATTGAGAAGAATTAGACATGGTCACATGTTCCTAGACTGGTAGATAAGAATGTAATTGGAATAAAATGGGTCTTTAGAAATAAATTGGATGAAGAAGGAAGAATTGTAAGAAACAAGGGAAGGTTAGTCTACAAAGGGTATGCTCAAGAGGAAGGTGAGGATTATGGTGAAACATTTGTAGCTATTACTAAATTAGAAGGAGTAAGAATGCTATTGGCATTTTCTGCATATAAGGGATTCAAAGTTTACCAAATGGATATCAAGTCAGCCTTTCTAAATGGGATTCTAGAAGAAGTATACATTGAACAACCAGATGGATTTTCCTTGACCGATGATAAAGACATGGTGTGTAATTTGCACACAACACTATATGGTCTAAAGCAGGCACCAAGGGCATGGTATGAGAGATTACATGCACATTTGATCAAAATTGGATTCCAACGTACTAGTGAGGACAACAACATTTATTTGAAGACTGATAGAGACAAGATGTTGATAGCAGAAGTGTTTGTTGATGACATAAATTTCGGTAGAAATGATAATATGTGTATGGACTTTGCTGATATAATGAAAAAGGAATTTGAAATGTCTCTAATCGGTGAAATAAAGTTCTTTATTAGCTTATAGGTTCAACAACTAGATGGTGGTATTTTTATTTGTCAGACCAAGTATATCAAAGAGGTGTTGAAGACTTTTGGCATGGAAGACTGCAAACCGGTAGGAACACCGATGGTGACAGGATGCAAGTTGTCAAAGGAAGATGATTCCCCTATTGTTAGTGAAAAAGAGTACATATCTATGATTGACAAGATACACTATGTTATCCATAGCAAACCAAACATTACTCATGCTGTTGGATTAGTGGCTAGATTTCAAAAAGAGCCTAAGGAGAGTCACATGGTGGCTATGACGATTTTTTTTTGGTATCTCAAAGGCACAGTAGACTATGGTTTATGGTATCCTTATAAAGGAGATTTTACTTTGGATGTCTTTACTGATATTGATTGGGCAGGTAATGTGGATAATCGGAAAATCACAACTGGTGGATATTTTCTACTTGGAGGAACATTAGTGGCATGTACAAGCAAGAAACAAACTTGTGTTTCTCAATCTACCGCTAAAGCTGAGTATGTGGTTGCATCCATGAATTATGTAGGCAATATGGATGAGACATGTACTAGAAGGATTCAAGATAGATATGTTTGAATGAGTGACTATCTATTGTGATAATACAAGTGCAATAAACATTTCTAAGAATCTTGTACTTCATTCCAGAACCAAGCACATTGAATTGAAGTATAACTTCCTAAGGGAAAGAGTTCAAGAAAAGGAGGTGAAGATGGAATATGTGAAGAGTAAAGATTAGTTAGCTGATATCTTTACTAAGCCCTTACCGAAGACTACCTTTGACTTTCTTAGAGGAAAACTAGGGGTTAGACCCCTACACCAAAAGAAATAGAATGATGGAGATCCATCAATCCTATGGATTTCATGTTTCTTTTTCACTAAGGATTGATGAAGGTGTAGGCTACCCCTTTGGGGAAGCAAGTCTGATGTAAAGTTCTGATTTAATGCTCTGTTATAATTTTTCTAATTTCAGTAGCGGAGATGATGGAAGAGGCAACAACAAAATTGAAGACAAGTGATGCATTTACATCTTTGGCATTGCTTTCAAAGGGGGAGAATAATAGAAATCAGATATGACAGATATGGGAGAAGAGAAAATATCAGATTGAGAGAAGCATTGGTTAAGGGGGAGATGACAAAAGGATGAGAACCGACAGATGATGTGATATCGGCAAGCAAGTTGCAGATGATGATGTTACTCTGATTGTATATCTAATTAGTGTTGCCATCAGTGCTAAAGGGGGATGTTGGCATTTGGCATAACTGATGCAGATGAGGTGATGCAGTTGAAGGCTGATGACTGCACCGGTAAAAGATAGGAGTCTATTTGTGATGAAGAGATTGAGATTCTATGAATAGATGACATGATCAATTATTTGTGTTGTCATTGATAGCAACTGATGTCAACTAATGTTCCTAATGTTTTGTTTTGTCATCTTTGTGATTTGGTTTACCAGAAGACAGGGTTTACCGGCAAAGAACTAAAGTATGTGAAATAGGACTTTAATAGGTAAAGTAGAGATGTTTTGATTGAATCTGACGATCGGCGATGATTGGTGATTTGCGGTTTGGATGGTGAACTTGTATCATGAAAAGGTGTATATGACCAGAACCAAAACTTGTGAAGATTACTGGAAGGTATGTTTCAAATTTCTGATGAAGTTTTGCTAAGGTTTTAGTAGGGTTTAAGACCAGTGAAGAAATCATCAAACCAACAATGATTTCTGTTATGACGATGATCGACGACAAGTCTACATGAAGCTGGTAGCACGACACAACCCATGTGAAAGATTTAATTATTGTTTTGGCACGATTCAAGGAATAATTTCTTGGGAATCAATGAAACGCTTAGTAGTGTTTTGAGGGTTTGACTTTGGTACAAATGGATTTTTGTGATGGGTTACAATCAACCAACAGTTGATATTACATTGTAATTTGTTGTAATGATCTATATATCGATCTGTGATGATCTCTTATGATTTTAATTGTAAATTCATGTTGTATTTAGGGTTTTGTGGGTGACCTAGTTGAGATGGCTATTTAGGATGACAAAGTTGATGTTTATGAAGTCGATGGTCTTAGAGAATGTGTAAGTCATCCAAGTAAAGTGTGAGATTTGCTTGAGAGTTTCAAAGTGTTGTGTATAACTAGATCTGATCAATCAAGTAGAGAAGTGCAAGTAAACAAATCATTTTCTTACTGTTGTTCCCTAATAGTTGTAGCAGGTTAAATCCCTTAACTGAGTAGGTCCTAACAGGCTTTAAACTTTTAAGTCCCCTAACAGGGTAGCTCTCAAAAGAGTGTTAAATCCTCTCATGAGGTTGATCCTAATAGATCATCAAGCTCCTAACCGGGCTACAAGGTAAATCCCTTAACTGGGTGACTCCTAACAGGGTCCGCTCCTAACAGTACTAAGCTCCTAACAGGGCACACTTCAAAAGAGTACAAATATTTGTGGGTGCCAACTCCCACCGTGGTTTTTCCCTATTTGGTTTTCCATGTTAAAACATTATGGTGTTCATGTGTGGAATGTTTTTCATGTAATGTTCTTGTTTATGTTTCATTTCATGCATTATTTCTGAGACACCGGTTATGATGTTTTATCAGAAGTTTATCGGAGGTTACCAGTACTGATAAGGATTTGTTTGAGAAAGTTTTTTATCTAATTGATAAGGTTAATGAGTTGGTAAATGATCAAGTTTATATGATTGATTTGGTGGTGAAAGTATTGATAGTTGTGGTAAATGATTTGATTAATGTGTTAAGAAAATCTGATAAAGAGGTTGTTAGATCTGATTAAAGAAGTTGAGACATTTGTTAAATGGTTTCAGATTTGAGATAAGTTTGTTTTTGAGTTAAAGTTCTAATTGGTCTTAATACTAATTAACCCCCCCTCTCAGTATTAACCGGATCCTCATAGGATTAACAATTAGTATCAAAGCTTTGGGAGGTATGCAGAAAGCCTAACCACTTGAGAAAAAGATTCCGAGGAATTCAAGATGATCCCACTAGCAGCTGTAGGCTCCTGTGCATCCTGTATCCTCCACTGCCTATAGTCGCAGATCCCAAGTGACTCTCTCTATGATATCCCAGCTAATTCAGACCTCTAGTGGTCCCACTGCCTGTCCCCAAGTACCTATCTCTCATGTAATCCATGGATACAGTCGTTCATGACCAATGATGTCCTGGGTCTGTCCTAACTGCCTCATCACTCTATGATGGGCATAGTGCTCAATCACATATACTATCTTCTCGAATAACCAACACGCTAATTATGCCCACGCAAGCTACTAGTCCTCCCACCACCTCTCACAATGCATAAATGACCTCCAGTTGAAAAAGATCATCTCATCTATCACCCTCTGCTAGTACCACATGGCTCCTACCCGGGTGTAGTGCAACAACCCCCTTGTACTTGTCCACATAGGGAAACCTTCCTTGTATGTCTTGCACTCCTATTGGTTGTGTCACGACGATGTGCTCCCAAGCCCATATGTGCAATAAGGTGACTCTTGTGCTGAGGTTCCTATAACCTCAGTAGACACAAAGATGGATATCGTGGAACAACTGCCTGAATATCACTACTCCCCATGCGTAAATCATGGCATCCTGGATCAAATAATAAACACAACAAGCCCA
The DNA here is from genome assembly GCF_030272615.1 of Cryptomeria japonica. NCBI lineage: Eukaryota > Viridiplantae > Streptophyta > Pinopsida > Cupressales > Cupressaceae > Cryptomeria > Cryptomeria japonica. Next base: position 465,041,039 of record NC_081411.1, on the reverse strand, counting down.
TCCATAGGAGAATCCATGCCTGCTGAGGTCTGGCATTCATGTTGTTGGTGCCCAAAACTACAGATTGGAAAACCCAAAAAACTTGCCAACTCCTTAGGAAATCCAATCAGCCTTGGCCAACGAACAGGGATGGTCGAAGACCAAATCCCTCTACACTTCAGGCTCCACTGAACCTAGGCAGGTACACCTTCCTCTCAAGCACAAAAGAGATTATTTATAGTGGAAGATAACTTAGCAATTTCACAAAACTGGCAAGAGAATGTTATGCAAATTTGCTTTATTGTGTGCTTTAGAATACTTGATTGTTGAATATTTTTAAGAAAGAAAAGATTGTGATTTTAATTTTGAAAATAAACGCCTTTAGAACTTAAAAGTAATATGTACAAATTAGATCATATAAAACTCAGAAGAATGTTTCTCTGTGAGGACCTTATGCATACAAATCAGAATCTCAGAAATAAATGACAGACCAGTGCCTCTATCCAGGAATATACACGATACTTTGTGGACAAATAATTCGACTAAACTCTTGAGACAATTTTCAGACAACTTGTAACACAAGACTATCAATACAGAGGTTCCATTGAGTGCTATAAGAACATAAAGAAGCAAATCCTATATTCAATTATAACAACTTGTGGTGGCACACTGTATTAAACCCTTTATCAGATTTATCAAGAGGACAAAATGAAATTCATCAACACAAGAGTATACATGAATTCTGGAATTGAAACAACAAATCTTGTATATTAATTTCTAGAGAGTGAATGCATACAATAGCTACACTTACAGATACTCCATTACACAGTGATTGCTCAAAATGAATGCTTCCTTTTCTTACAGACCTTTCTAGTACATATTGCCTTTAGCCCTAGCCGGTAGCATGACCCTTTGTGCATTGTTCTCTTTTTTTAATTGAAAAAGATTCCCTATAAATACCTGATCCAAAAGACATATGTGAAAGGACACACCCTTTCGCATACAGGAGGGAGTTACAGACAGTTGTTTTTCCAAAGGACACACCCTTTGGTTTACAAGATAATTACATTTGAATCCCTAAAATGCACACTAAATAAAGTTTTAATGATATTCTTTATAATCTTTCACTTTGATAAAACTCCACTTCTGCTCTTGCTTAAGCTCCTCATTTGCAAACTTTGATAAAAGTCCCTGCATATAAATTAAACCAATAAAGTTCCTTAGATAAAAAATAGATCATGACTTACCTTTGATTAAGTTTTGCATTAAAACTATAACTTTTCAAATACATGAAAATTTGATCATAATTCACTTTGATCCAAATATTTAACCCTTTTGGAAAATACTTTTGCAAAAATTCATACTTTGATTCCGCATAAAATCAACCCTAATATATACATGTATCATTTATTCACTTAGGGTGAAAATATTTACAAGCAAATAATAATAACGTAATGCTAAAATATATTAGGTCATCATGAGTTAAAAACATTATTCATGGTAAGAGAACTTGCAAAATGTAATTTTCCTTATGATAAAATATATCCCTTTATAATTTCTCAAAAAAGGATAATATCAAAAGACTATCATGTCAAATGTTATAAATAAGTCTTTATTTACCAAAGTGCTTTTGCAAATGATGAATTGCAATATTAAAATATTAAATTAAAAATTTAAGTAAAGGATACTTCCTGTGTCCGTGTAAGCTAAAGAATAAAATATCCTGCACAAAAATGACAAAGTTAGTTTAAAATGAAAATATTTACATTAGGGATACATTAAAAATAGATCTTTAATAATATATAATCCCTATGTACATATTAAACGAAAATAATTTTGCCCTAACAAAAATATGATTTCACCTTCGTATATAGAAAACATCTCCTTAATATCATTTATTGCAAATATTTACTATGATTTTCAAAAGTGAAAATACTATTCTGAATATTGCAAAAATTTTCAAAAAAGAAAATAAAAATATTTACTCACTTTGGAAAATTAAAAAAAATATTACCTCAAGCTCATCCGGATAACTTGCACTATGGGGGAGGCATATTTTTAGTTACCCCTATGCCCGATGGGATTTTTATGTTACCCCGATGCCCGATGGGATTAGGGTGGGGACAGTTTGAGTACAACAACATTGGCTATGTGTACTAAAGAAACAAAAGCCAACAACATACCTCTCATTGCATGATCATTTTTCATAAATGCCTTCTCCCATCTAAGTCTGGTACCTACTAATAAACACCATGGATCCACTCTAATGGTAGAATTTTTATCAAAAATATCAGCTATCCAAGTTTCCACCATTTAGTTTTTTGCCAATGCACATAAACTTTCAATGACCACTCAACCACTTCAAATATTTTCTGCTGGCCGTTTTTGAAAAGTTTTGGATGTTTTTGGGCTTGCTGGCATCTCAAAAACATGTAAATCTATAGCAAATTTATCTTTTAACCACGGGACAAGGTCTGGAAGCCTTTTTACCACCACAAACAATCATTTAGTGCCCCAAAACAGCTTCAAAACTCTGCTGTACAATTAAAAACGTGATTCGTCTTTTGAACAGCAACAAAATTTACTTACTTCCCTTTCTAATTACTTCACCATCATTTCGGTTATATTTTGTTTATTTAAATCATCGCCATGAAATAAAACGGATATATCAAACTGTAAGAATAGAGGAGGGACAAAGTTGTTCGAAATCCAATGGTGGATAACACCAAACTAATGGTAACTGGTCAGCAAGAAAATCTTCCTTCGTTGGAACTTACCCATCCAAAAGCTTATGCCAATGTCTGATGTCTTTTACTCATTGGGCTCCAATGCATCTTAATCACTTTTTAAAAAAAGATTTAATATTTCACCTTGTAAGATAAAAACTTTTTACCTCCCTTATAATACTTTAAACCTTTTGTTTAAAAGATTTGAACGTATACTCCAAAAGATGCTTTTATACTATATATTTAAATCATTTACTGAAATGATTCAAAAGTATATATTCTACCAATCAAATATTGGTACTTTAATCATTTGAAACAAACTCATTGATCATTTTCAAAACTTTTTAAATCTTTTATTTCTTTTTGTAATAACCCTGCACATTATACAAATTTTTTTTTAAAAGCATCATATAATTTCATGTAACACAAATAATTTAAATACTATAATATTAATTAGAAGAAAAATATAATATTCAAAATTAAAAACTTCCTAATTAACATTACAGAGGAATAGTTAATTTTACATAATAGAGTTCAGATGAGAAGAAGTTATGGTTCAAAAAGGCGTACCTGGCTTGATTCTGTATTTGCAACCATATACATACCTGGAAAAGTAAGTTGCAGGGAACTCGGAGTGGAATAGATACTTGAACTAAATAATTGCAAAGAGAGATTTGCTTCCTGGTATGAATCTGGAACCTTAAAAAATTTAATTTGTAAGGGTCCAACAGTGGCTCTTTCTGGGGGCGTATGCTCCCTGTGAGCATAGCGAGATCTTAGTTATCTCTGGAAAAGCAGACCATTAGATAGCACCCCTTTTGTAGGTTCCTCTGAATAAAATTGGGTGGCCCGAGGCCCCTCAAAAAATGACGATATTCCCTTTCCTCTCTCAAATACCTAATTTTGGTCATGTAGTAATATGCACCTTCTGAAAATAATATTTGCTTTACCTCTCCCACTGCTTGATATATTGTTTCTTTTCTTTCATAAATTTTTTTTTAGAGTTATCATCATATTCTTCAAAGAGAATTAAAAGATGATTCACTCTGGAAATATAATTCTTCATACTTCCTAGAAATATGATACAAAAGATACTCCCTATTTACGCATAGAAGAAATGCTTCAGATATTGAGCGTGAACCGGGAACTCCTCAACTCGCCCATCCGTGTCCTGCAAAAAGTAAGAATTTTCTCCATTCTTATTAGAAATAATATAAGGTCCCAACCATAAGGCATCAAACTTTCCATGCTTTCCTTTATCCTGATCCTTAGCATTCCACTTTAGCACCCACTCTCCTTCCTTAGATGACCGATCACTGGATTTTTTGTCATGAAGCTTTTTAACTTTCTGTTGTATCTGCAAATTCCTTTCTAGAGCTTCTCTTCTACATTCATCCAACTCAGCTAGCTGCATAAATCGATCATTCATGAAATTCACCTCCTCCGGATCATTCTCTGAAACAAATTTGTACACTGGCAGTAAGTTGTTCAATGGTAACCTGGCTTCTTTACCATACACTAATTTATAAGGAGCAAAACCAGTGGATTTTTTAATTGTAATTCTATCAGCCCACACAACCAGACTTAATTTGGAATCCCAAGCTCTTTTATTTTCCCCTAGCATTCTTTTTATGATCTTCAACAGATTTTTATTACTAGACTCTGCTTGTCCATTTCCTTAGGGATGATAGGGTGATGATTATGATAGACTAATCCCATAAGATTCGCAGAAATTCACAAATTCTTTTGATCTAAAGCACATACCATTATCCACAATGATCTTACGAGGAACTCCAAACCTGGCCAAGATGTTTTCCAGAAGAAACTTTGAGACAACCTTGCTATTAGCCTGCCTTGTGGGAATTGCCTCCACCCACTTAGTAAAGTAATCTGTTGCAACAAGAATCCACCTGTGTCCACCACTGGACTTGTTAGCTATTTCTCCAATAAAATCAATGCCCCACATTTGGAAAGGCTCTTCTGCATTCACATTTTCTGACATATGCATGACAATCCTTGAAGATGCTTGGCCAGTAATACCTTGCATTCAAAATCTTGTGGGTTGTTGTTTTTGCTGAGAAGTGTCATCCACAGACTCCATCATGTAAATCTTTCAATACCATTGGTGCCTGCACAACATCCAGATAAAACAACAAAACACCATCTCTGTTCCTCCAATACAAGTCTCCTTTGATAAGCACATATCTAGATGACTGTAACTTCAGGGTTCTTTTCTGATTATCATTAAAACTATCTGGACATTTTAAATATTTTAAATAATACACAATGTCAGTATACCAAGGGCATTTTTGGATACTCATCTCTGTATCTTCCATTTCTACCTGATTTATCTGAACTGCATCCAAGTTAGATTCTGCCATAAGTCGAGCCAGACCTTGCCCTCTTACCAGTTTGGTAATTTGGATATCTATGTTGAATTCTTGGATTTGATTAATCCATCTGCATCTCCGTCCTGTTGTTTCTGTCTGTCTAAAAATATCCTTAACAACAACGTTAGGCACATATGCAACAATAGTGGCTCCTACCAAATAAGGTCTAAAAGATTTTACTGCTTTAACTAGAGCATAAGCTTGTTTTTCATTAATGTCATAATTCAATTCTGAAGCTTGCAAAGACTTACTGAAAAATGCTATTGGCTGTTCATGACCTTCTTCATTTTTCTGCAACATAACAACAACAATAGTATGGTAAGATGCAAATGAGAATACCTGGAATGGCTTGGAAAAGTCAGGTGACTTAAGGACTGGGGCCTCCTTAATTGCTCTTTTGATGCTCACAAAAGCCTCAAGCGCCTCATTTGTCCATTTGACCTCAGCCCCCTTCTTCATCATTTTGGCTATGGGTTTAACAATTTTAGCAAAATTTGATACAAACCTTCTCACAAAATTAATCTGACCAAAAAATGATTGAATAGCTTTGACCGTCTTTGGAATCTGTATTTTATCTATAGCTGCTACCCTCTCAGGATCAATCCTTACACCATCCTTAGATACGATATGACCTAATAGTTTCCCTTCGGTAACACCAAAATAACATTTTTTAGGATTGAGAGAAATACCATACTCCAATGCTCTTATGAATATCTTCTCCAGGTCGTTGCAGTGATCCTCTGCTTTCTTCGAGTATGCAGTCATGTCATCTTGATATATTGCTAAGATGAGATCAATAAGTCCTTCAAAGGCAACATCCATGGCCCTCTGGAAAGTGGCTCCTGCATTTGTTAGTCCAAAAGGCATTCTTGCATATACATATATACCCCATGGAGTAGTAAAAGAAGTTTTATATTTTTCAGATTCTTTAACTTTGACCTAATTGTAACTAGAAAACCCATCCATCATGGACAATAATTCATTACCAGTAAATTTTTGCAATAAAGCTTCCATATTAGGCAAGGCATAATTATCTTTTAATGAAGATACATTTAGATTCCTAAAATCCACACACAATCTAATATCTCCAGTTTTCTTCCTAACTGGTACCAGATTTGACACCCATGTTGAGTGTCTTATTGGTTCAATAATACTTGCATTTCACATCTTCATCAATTCTTCCTTCATCTTTGGAGCCAAAGTGGGATTTATAGGTCTCTGCTTCTGCCTAAAAGGTTTTGCATCTGGTTTCAATGGTATCTCATGCTGGAATAGATCTTCTCTGTATGCCTTCAAATCATCATAGGACCATGCAAAAACATGTCTATACTTTCTTAACAAATTTACTAATGTAGTCCTAATCTTAAGGGTAAGTTTTTTACCAATAAAGACTTCCTTTGGGTTGCTTTCACTTCCCAAATTTATCTTCTCAACGCCTTCACATGCTCCTGGACTTGGTCTGAAATTAGCCATGTCCTTATAATCAAACATCCTCTCCAACTCAACCAACCCTTTTGGAATTTTGTTAGTCTTGAGTTGCAAGATTTCCTGCCCCAGTACAGTTTTCTTTCCATTTTCCTCTTCAACAAGCCCATTCCAATCAATTTTCTGATCCTCATAGCTTCCTTCATAGAACAAGAAATTTAGGATGTCCCTGTCATCATTGAAAACCTGCCAGCTCTTCACATTATCAGGAATTGTAGGTCTAGTCTTGATCTCAACTTGAGTAATGTCATAAAAAAGAATATTATGATGCTTAACAGCCAAGTTAGCCATAAAATCTGCAATAATATTGTTAGACCTTTCTGTCCAATTAATAGAGAAAGCGTCAAGAAATTCAATTGAATCCCACACTTCATTTCTATAATTTCTTAACTTTTCATTTTTAGCAATAAATTTTCCTCTTACTTGCTGAACTACAAGTTCTGAATCACCATAAGCCATTAATAATTTTATACCATGCTTGTTTGCAATTTTAAGGCCTAATAATAAAGCTTCATATTCAGTAACATTGTTTGTACATTCAAATGCAAGCAGAAAAGAATATTTAAATGTTTTTCCATTTGGTGAAATGAAAACTACACCTGCTCCATTTCCTTCCTTACTGCATGCACCATCAAAATGCATTTTCCATAAGAGATCTTTATCCCTTTTAACTGCTTTTTCTAAAATTGAAACATTACAAGGTTTAGATATACTTACCTGGAAGTTGTCCATGTCTGTATGGCAGAAACATGTCATCTCCTCTGGATCAACTTCTTCAATAAGGTATGGTGATCTAGGCTCCCGGTTGATTCTCACCTTTGCTCCTTTCACAGGTATAGTGGCATAAGATAGATCTAGCTGAACATGTCCCCCAACCAGATTGGACCATTGACGGGACAACAACATTCCATAATTTGCTGGGACTTGGACCACTATGATGTCTGTTTTGTATGTGGTATCAGGGCAAGCTAGAAACCTGAACTCCATGTCTTTCATAATTCCCACCACAGGTACTGATCTGTTGTCCATGGCATAACACTTCCCATATGGAGTGTCAACTTGCATGCCAAGTTCTATCATGACATCCTCTGGCATAATGTTCACCGCAGCCCTTGAGTCTATCATATAGTTCTTCACCATTTTGTTATTTATCAATAATGTTAGATAAAAAGGATCTACTTGATTCAGATTCTTAGTAATAGATGTTCCTAAATATACCACTGGAGAAATTTTTAGTTTTAGAAACATCCTTACTGTTATCACTAGCACTGGATATAATTTTCAAGGTCTCCCCTTTGTATTCAAGATACTTCATCACTTCTAACAGAGGCATAGAAATTTTTACCTGTGACAAAGCTTGTGACATGAAGGTTCCACAAGTTGAGGATTTACTGATTTGCTTTTTATCAACAGGTTTGACCAATTTTGGTGCATCAATCTGCTTTGTTGGTTCATCCCTGGTCTCCTTTGCCTTTTTGCTTTCAGCCTCCTTGTTCACTTTTGGCTTCCACACTTTAGCAAAGATACTTGCAGGCTTTCCTTGATCATCATTCACTGTTTTGTTTCTCAACTGGTAACTTTTAGCCTGAGCTACAACAACAACTGTGAAGGCCCTCTTTTCCTCTTTTGATAGGTTCCTTAAGAGTGTATCCGTTTCTTTGCTCTGGAACAACTTCCTCAATGCTACACTGTCATCCTCATCATCTATGAAGACTTGCTGAACACTGTATTGTTGATTGTACCTCATCCTATGCATATCTGAATAATACTCTCCTTCTGAGGAATCTTCATCTTTACCCCACATAGGTTTAGATGATAAGACATTGACAGTGGGTTGATATTCATCTTCCTCAGGCTGATTTTCATTCAAACTCAATGCAATCGTGCACTTTTCTTCAGAATGGGGAAGATTACATACATTACACCATGGGAAATCCTCAACAAGATTATTTGCCATTTTTAGTGGATCGGGAGTTTCTTTATTTATGCTTGGCTTAACCGGCTTACCATCCTTCCAAGATGTGTTGTATGGCATGTCATGGAGCCCGGGCCTATTAAAATTTGTAGGCCTATTGTTTCTATATGACTGAGACTTCTCATTCTGATTCAATTTGTCTTTCAGACCTTTGAGCATGTCCATGATTTGACCAAAATCATCCCTTTTAGGGGCCCGTGGATTGTACAAATTAGGGTCTTCCCTTTTTCCCACTCTTCCAACAACCTTTCTATTATTTTCTATTGTACTGGCTGCTTTATAGGCTTGCTGCAGTGTGGTAGGTTTATGAGATAAAATCTCATAGTGTGTTTTGCTGTCAAATGCACTTATATAAAAGTTAATCAAGAAAGAATCAACAGGTCTAATATCTCGAGGAATTTTATTCAGAACCTTATTAAACCTCTTATTGAATTCAAATACGGATTCATTTTGATTTTTCTTGATACTGGTCAATTCATGAGAAGCAAATGAGGAATCATTATGATCACCAAACTCCTCCAAAAATAAAGTAACAAATTCCTGCCAGCTACTGATGCTCCTGTCAGGTAGACTTCGATACCATTCCCCGACATCTTGCATCAGAGATTGAACAAACAACTTCATGAAGACATCCTCATGTGGAATTTCGAACTCTTCAATGGTATTTTTAACATTCATAACATGTTGTTCAGCAGTATCTGTTCCATTCCCAATGAATTTAGGAATAGCATTTCTCAAGTCATTTGATATGTGGTTTGGATGACCGACTATGCCAGTGAAATCTAACTGCCTATATCTCTCAATGGTCATGGGTGGCCTGTGATGACTGTTATTATTTTGATTATTTATGTTTCTTCCATTATGATTACCACCATTATTGCCATGATTGCCATTATTTCCACCACCATTGTAATTTTTGTTACCATTATAACCATTGCCATTACTGTTATTACTATTGTTGTTATTTCCATTATTCCAATTGTTGTTACCATTCCCATTTCCATTATTATAATTACCACCATAGTTTGCATTGTAACCTCTATTATTACCTCCCCAGTTATAGCCATTATTGTCAGATCGATTATTTACATCCTTGATATTTGTATTATTATTATCATGATGATTTCTATTATTTTCATTATTACTCACATCATTTTGATAATACTCACTATGCACATTTCTCCACCTACCGTTGTTCCTCCATGGTCCTTCTTCATTGGTTGTATTCTTCTCAAAATTTCTCATGTGTGGTGGGCAATACTTTGGGGTTGATGTTTTGCTCGTACCACTACTGGTTGGCTCACTCGAACTTGTATCAGTGCAATACAGATGTTCCCTTTTCACCCCAACCTCTTGAGTATCTCATCCGGTTGTCTTTTCATTGCTCTTGCCATTTCAGCTTCATCTCCACCCAGGTCAACCATTTGGAGGATTATTGCATCCCATTGCTTATTCTTCTTTTCTTTTTCAGTTAGATGTTCCTCATACTGAGGATTTTTATCTTTTTGATTTTCATTGAAGAAAGGATTTTCATGCACGTCATTATAGGGCATATATGTTGATGTGGAACATTCTTCTCTCCCAGGAAATTGTTTATAAGTACCATGAGCCATTTCTGGTATGGGATCCTTTTTCTTATAATACTTCTTCTTGGGACTCAACTGTGCAAAGGCTTCCTTCCCGTGATTCAAAGACCTCCTTCCGTTCATTTATCCAGGTCTCAGGATACTTTCTAAAAGTTATATTGGTAGAGTCGCCACCTCCTAGGGGGAATATGATTTCTTCTTATTGATCCTTTGGGTTCTTCCTTCCAGCAGGGTCTGAATCCTTCTACCAGAGATTCTGAAAACTTCTATTGAACAAGTCCCCAGCAGAGTCACCAATCTGTTGGTGCCCAAAACTGTAGATTGGAAAACCCAAAAAACTTGCCAACTCCTTAGGAAATCCAATCAGCCTTGGCCAACAAACAGGGATGGTCGAAGACCAAATCCCTCTACACTTCAGGCTCCACTGAACCTAGGCAGGTACACCTTCCTCTCAAGCACAAAAGAGATTATTTATAGTGGAAGATAACTTAGCAATTTCACAAAACTGGCAAGAGAATGTTATGTAAATTTGCTTTATTGCGTGCTTTAGAATACTTGATTGTTGAATATTTTTAAGAAAGAAAAGATTGTGATTTTAATTTTGAAAATAAACGCCTTCAGAACTTAAAAGTAATATGTACAAATTAGATCATATAAAACTCAGAAGAATGTTTCTCTGTGAGGACCTTATGCATACAAATCAGAATCTCAGAAATAAATGACAGACCAGTGCCTCTATCCAGGAATATACACGATACTTTGTGGACAAATAATTCGATTAAACTCTTGAGACAGTTTTCAGACAACTTGTAACACAAGACTATCAATACAGAGGTTCCATTAAGTGCTATAAGAACATAAAGAAGCAAATCCTATATTCAATTATAACAACTTGTGGTGGCACACTATATTAAACCCTTTATCAGATTTATCAAGAGGACAAAATGAAATTCATCAACACAAGAGTATACATGAATTCTGGAATTGAAACAACAAATCTTGTATATTAATTTCTAGAGAGTGAATGCATACAATAGCTACACTTACAGATACTCCATTACATAGTGATTGCTCAAAATGAATGCTTCCTTTTCTTACAGACCTTTCTAGTACATATTGCCTTTAGCCCTAGCTGGCAGCATGACCCTTTGTACATTGTTCTCTTTTTTTAATTGAAAAAGACTCCCTATAAATACCTAATCCAAAAGACATATGTGAAAGGACACACCCTTTCGCATACAGGAGGGAGTTACAGACAGTTGCATAATGAAGTGAAATATAACACTTTTAAATTTAGGGCAAAAATATAAAGTGAAATATTCCCAAACATTTTATTTTAATAATGAAGTGATTTTTCTTCTTTAAATAAACTTTAATAATAAAAATCACTTTAAGAAATCCTTCTCAAAATTAAGTAAATAACATGTAAGAATATTTACTTTTAAAATTTTCAAGAGTAAAAAAAATGATATTTAATAAAAATAAAATCATTTTCACCTTTAATAAATAAACTATTTAAAATACCTCACCTCATGGCAAAATGAATATATTACCTCCAAATCTTTCATCGGGGTAGCACGTTTTTAATAAAAATAATTTACCCGAAGAAATGTATTTTACCAAAACTCAACCTTTAGGGCAAAGCTATTTTTATTGCAATAAAACCTTCACAAAATTCTCCTAATATTTAGGAGATTTTCAAGAATGATCTATAAAATGGAAATCACCTAAAATAAATAAAAATTCAAGATCAAGAAGTCCCTATAATAATGCCTTTGGAGAAAAATTCATAATTACTTTACCTTATGAGATAAAAACCTTTTACCTCCCTTAAAATACTTTAATTATTTTATTTTAAAAGATTCAAAGTATGCTCTTCATAATGTGCCCTTAAACCATTTATTTAAATGATTTAGATATATGTGTAAATTAGAGTATTTATATATTGCTTTTCAAAATAAACTCTTTATTTCCTTCAACCGACTACATAGTGTTTGATCATTTCATTTGATCAAACACAAAATCTTTTATTTCCTGCACATGACACGAGCTCAAAGTTTGTGTTAGTTTTTAAAACATCATATAGTTTCATAACACAAATAATTTAAATGCTATAATATTAATTGAAGGATAAAAAATAATATTTTTAAACTTAAACACTTTCCAATTAATATAATTAAGACTGATTGTAAAAAAATAAAAATATTGTGATGGAATTGAATTAGTGTAATGCCCCTGTAGGAGAAAACTACTCAATGTCTAGATAACATGATTTTGAGAAAAATTTAACATTGCACATAGTAAATTGCATTTGGATTTATTCAAAAGACATAGCTAATATTAAAATTGAAATACTTGAATATAAACAAATTTAAAAGGCATCATACTTTTAGACAAAATAATTAGTGCTTGAGAGCGCACACCTAGAGATTCGAATTTGTGCAATACATACTTACCTAAGTTTTGATTGCATAATAGGTTCCCGAGGGCTAATCATAGGCGATACACACAATCGCATGGAAAAATCTGCCTTCTGACTAAATATGGAACTCTAAATTTTGAAAATTTTAAGGTTCCAACACATGTAGCTGCTAATCAACCCACATATAAATAGTACCGAACGAGGAATATGTTGTATCTGCATCACTCGATCAAGGTGCATCCAGGTACCCTCTTGTGGTAGTGCGTCATACTCACACACCTGGTGCAAGTAGTAATCCCCTCAATCCAATCTATACTCAGGGATTAAGCCTCTGATGGGGATCTTCAAGATCCTCCATACATATAATAAAGTAATAGTGGCCTCTCTAGTTGATAGATGGAACATGCATGTCTGGTTGTCCCAACGCTCTATGGGCCTTATCATCATCCCGGTGTGCGCTTTGATCCATGACCATCTCCCCAGGAATCCTAGACCCACTGCGCTTAGAATCTCCCTCTCATCTGCCCTCAACTGTCTATATAGCCGCATCGTTAGAGGCCAGTGCTCTTGTGATGTGAGAGGTCCCGCCTGCTCTTGCAACCAAGTAATTTACCTCATTAGCTTATTTATTCTATCCTATTATATCCTATTTCTATCCTATCCCATCCCTGGGGCATGTATGTGCCCCCTTGAACCCCTTCGAGTCTTTTCCCATCCCCCATTTTCCTCTCAATAGCCTCCCCAACAGAGATGTTGATCCCCCCAGCGGAGACACCAAACCCATGGTGCTATTAGAAAACTCAGATAACTAGAGGACAACTGGGGGGGGGGGGGTGAATCTGTTGTCACCGGATTACAAAACTTTAAGCATTCAAATCCTTATTACCGGAACACACAAACTCAATACCAGAATGCATAAACCAAATGTCAGAATGATAGATATAGCAATTAAACATAAATATAAATCACATAATAGTTACCATCCATCCATAACACATGACACAAAGATTTGTATGTGGAAAATCTAGTAAAGGGAAAAACCATGATGGGAAGCCTACCTACAACTAGATAATACTTATGTAGTAAGTATGTGATTACAATATGAGGGGCCTGCGCATGCAGGAAGGCCAACAACCTAGAGCACATTGCTCATCATAAAAAGGAGCCTCACTGACTACATAAACATCAGACTACAATTTGGAAAGAAGAGTGAACTGCAAAGATATTATCTCCTATGCCTGAGTACAGTTTCAGTTAAGCTCAATACCGGAGGTCTCAAACCTCTCTTACAAACCCAATTTGATCACCTATGATGGACCAAACGTTCTGCATATGATTACAACATTATTCGCACCCAGATAACCATAATCCCATATGCCCATGATGTACAAAGAGATCTTACATCATATTTATACCAACCTAGGACCTAAACAATTAGGTCAACCACCTAAAAGATAATACAATAAGTTCATAACATAAATCCATAATCCAATGATCAACCAAGTTGGCAATATAAACCAATCATTAAATCCCACCGGTAACACATCAGGAACATCCTCCAACACGTTATAGAAACCGGTCCATAACCTAGATAACACCGGACCCAAATAGGTCGCCATAAACCAAATCCAACACCATCGATGAACTGGAACATGAACATGATAACCAACATCATCCTGAAAGCCATCTAGAAGCTGCACCAACACCACTTATCACGTGCATCAAAAGATCTTCAACAAAGCTCTACCGGTAAAACCCTTACCGGTGACCAAAATTCTTACTAGAACAAATGATAGCTCCTGGATCATCAAATCCCGAATCAACTGATCATGATACACATCTGAATAGTATGAATGACAGATCCAAATCAATTCCATAAACCAAAGCATATCAGATCATATCAGATCAATATCATAATCAACCACTCTACCGGAACCAACCAGAAATCGGTAAACAACCAAAACAACTGATGTTGCCATCAATGACAAAACATCAATGCAACACAATCATTTCTTCCAAATTGCCAGCAATTTCCCCCTTTGGCATTGATGGCAACACTAGATGTGAAAAACATCCAAGTGCCAAGAAATGCCAAACAAGTCTCCCCCTATGTAAGACAACCAACAATCTGCCACAAAATGATAGCAATGAAGTTCTGAACCAAACTCTCTGTTTGACTAATATTCTATTAAGCTTTGTTTTTCACATTTATCTCTCTCCCTTTGACATCAATGACAAAAATATGACATAAACATCAAAGAAAAATTATAAATCCTCTGAATCTTACAACTGACTACCCCCCCGAGTAGTAGCACCACCACATCAATCTGAAATGAGTAATAACTCTGATATTGCATACCAGACTGATGCCAATCAACATCACTCAAGTCTCTACTGGAGGGGTAGAAACCCCCAATCTATCTCTGAAGTACACAAATGATTCTTTAGGCAAAGGTTTAATGAAGATGTTTGCAATCTGCTCTTTAGTGTTCACATAAACTAGTTTGACTTCATTTGCTTCCACCGTCTCCTTCAAAAAGTTATACTTGATAGATATGTGCTTTGTCTTAGAATGAAAAACCAAAATCTTTGATATATCAATAGCAATAGAGTTATCATAGTGAATAACTATCAGTTGATTACAATCCACCTTTATATCCTTCAACATTCTCTTCAGCCATATAACTTGTGTACAGTTAGTACCATCAACAACATACTCAACTTCAACAGTAGATAAAGAGGTGCATGATTGCTTCTTGTTGATCCATGAAACAAGTTTCTTTGCAAGAAATAAAGCTCCGTCGTATGTACTCTTCTGGTCATCAACATCTCCAACCCAATCTGCATCTGTATATGCACACAATATATTCATTGTTCCTTGCAAATACATGAAAATCCTTTTCACTGCACTGTCATGATTTTCTCTAGGATCACTCTGATACCTTGATACAATACAAACTGCATTCATTATATCCAGTCTAGTCTAAGTCAAATATATAACAAACCTCCAATCATAGACTTGTACCTTGTAGGATTTACCAGTGTAGATGCATCTTTGTTTGTCAATTTCTCACTTGTAACCATAGGAGTACTAACTAGTTTAGAATTTTTCATACCAAATTTCATCAACAAATCTCTAGCATACTTAGTTTGATAGATGAAAATACCTTTATCAATTTGAGTAATCTACAAACCTAAGAAAAATTTCATCTCCCGAATCATAGACATCTCAAATTCATTCTTTATATTGTTAGAGAATTCCATACAAAACTTATCTTCACCTCCAAAAATGATATCATCAACAAAGACCTCAATAATCAATATGTCATCATTGGTGATATTATAATATAAATTACTATCAGCATTACCTTTAGTGAAATCAAGCTTCAAAAGATATTTATCCAGTCTTGCATACCAAGCTCTAGGGGTTTGTTTCAATCCATATAAAGCTTTGTTTAACCTGCAAACCATGTTTTTGTCATCTGAAAGTGAAAATCCATCAGGTTGCTTAATATAAACTTCCTCTTCAAGATCTCCATTAAAAAATGCACACTTAACATCCATCTGATAAACCTTGTAGTTCTTATGAGTAACATAAGCAAGAAATAATCTCGTAGCTTCAATCCTAGCTATCGGTGCAAAGGTTTCATCTTAATCAATTTCTTCCTTCTGAGAATATCCTTTACAAACTAATATAGCTTTATTCCTCACAACTTGTCCATCTTCATTCAATTTATTCCTGAAAACCCATTTAGTTCCAATAACATTTTTATTTTTAGGCCGGGGAACTAAAGTCCATGTGTTATTCTTTTCTAGCTAATCCAATTCTTCTTCCATAGCTTTCATCCAATATTCATCTTTACAAGCATCAATTACTGATGTTGGTTCAACTTGAGAAATAAAACATACCTCATTAGCTACCAACCTTCTTCTTGTCATCACTCCTTTTCTTTTGTCTCCAATGATTTGATCTTTAGAATGATTCAACCTCACATACCTAGGAGTCTTTTGATTTTCTGTTCCTCTATCCTGATCTTCAGCTATTATTGAATTTTCTGATGCTATCAGAGTAACTGGTTCAACATTTTGGATCAGTGTAGGTGCTATAGGTTTAGTTATGATCATTTCCACTATTGGTTCTCTCTCATAACTTTTTATTTGACTTGTATTCAGCTCATCCACTTTGACATCTGTGCTCTCCACAATTGTCTGCAATCTTTTGTTATAACATCTATATGCTTTGATTTCATTAGAATAACCAAGAAATATTCCTTCATCACATCTAGGATCAAACTTTCCAATGTAATCGTCTCTTTTGATATAGCATTTACTACCAAAGATTCTTAAATACTTAACTGTTGGTGTATGACCAAACCATAACTCATAAGGTGTCTCACCGGTATCTCCTTTGATATGAACTCTGTTGAATGTGTATACCGTTGTGCTTACAACTTCTCTCCAGTAGATATGAGGAAAATTAGCTTCCATCATTATAGTTCTAGCTCCATCCAAGATAGTTATGTTCTTCCTTTCCACAACTCCATTCTGCTGAGGTGTTCAGGGTGCAGACAACTGTCTCCTTATCCCATTCTTCTCACAATAGCTGTTAAATTTACCGAATGTGAATTCTCCACCCTGATCTGACCTTAAGCATTTAATCTTCAATCTTGCTTTTGTCTCAACTTTAGCTTTAAATATTTTAAACTTTGCAAATGCTTCAGACTTCTCCTTTAGAAAAGTAATCCACATCATTCTAAAATAATCATCAATGATTAGCATGAAATATCTATCACCTTGAAATTTTTTGATTCTAGCAGGACCACACAAATCAGTATGAATAAGATCAAGAACATCATTAGATTTGTCTTGTATACTCTTAAAAGAAATTCTGACTTTCTTTCCCATTTGACATTCCTTACACACTGGATTATAGGGCCTTACAATCTTAGGTATATCTCTAACTGCCTTAGTAGAACTGATCTTCACAGTGCAATCAAAATTCACATGACACAACCTCTTATGCCATATCCAACTCTTATCAATTTTTTCAATCAAACATGTCTTCTCACTAGAGTTCAAATGAAAGATATTACCTTTAGTCTATGTACCGGTTGTAATTTCCAATCCAAATCTATTGATAATCTTGCATTTTTCATCCTTGAACTGTAACTGAAATCCCTTATCCACCAAATTTCCTACACTCAAAATATTATGCCTTAAACCTTCAACATAATAAACATTACCAGTGTTATTTTTACCATCTAATGATATTGTTCCTTTTCCCTTGATCATGCATGCTTGTCATCTCCAAATCTAACCAGACCACTATCAAATTCTTGCATAGATAAGAACTTCCTTTTATCTCCAGTCATATGATGTGAACATACACTATCAATTACTCATTCATCCTCGTCTTCAATTTTAGTAGCAAGGGCCTTCACTCCAGGTACCAGATCATCTTCCTTGATAGCCAAAAATACCCATTCCTTTCCATTACCAGATCCACTAGCTGAATCTTATGCCGATTCATCATCAGAATCAGTCACACCTTCCTCATCTACATAGTAGCATGATTTGTCTTTCTTTCTCCTATACTTATGCTTGTTCTGATAATCATGGTTAGGCCTAAAAGATCTTCTATCTCTTTCTTCAAATCTTGAATTCCTTTCAGGACATCTAGATACAAAATGACCTATCTTATTACATGCAAAAAATTTAAAAGGTGATTTTTCTTCATACTTCATGTCGGTCCTTTAGGTACTCTTCTAGAAAATAAGGCTTCAAGTTGCTCAAATTCTTCATCTTCTTTCTTCATATCCTCTAGTTCCTTCACATATAAAGATTTTCAGTCACTCTTGCTGGTAGATGATGTAGATGCATGAAAAGTAGGTTTAGATTTAACAGCTCCAGAAGGTCTAAATTCCTCAAGCTCAAAAATAGATAATTTCCTAACCAAGGTATCCCTATTAACAGAGGTTTTTGCCATGTTCTAAGCTCATTAATTTCAGTAGCCTTCATCTTATAATCTGGTGGAAAAGCTCTTAGTACTTTAGAAACTATTTCATCTTCGCTCAGAGATCCACCACAACATTGAATTGCCAAAACAATCTCATTAACTCTCTCCATAAAAATAATAATCCTTTCATCTTCTTCCATCTTCAGGTTCTCATACCTCACCCGGTAACCATCAAGTTTAGAAATTTTAACCGTAGGGTCACCTTCATTTAGAGTCTCCAATTTGTCCCATATAGCCTTTGTAGTTGATTTGTCAGTTAGTCCCATAATTTGTTGATCAGAAAGTGCACACAAAAGGGCTTCTCTAGCTATACAATCATTCTCAAGCTCCTTATCCAAACCTACCGGAGGAGGATTGCACAATGCTATATTAAATGATGTAACACCATACTCAGTGATCTCCCAAATTTCCTTTCCAAGACATCTCAGATGAGTTTCCATCCGAATCTTCCATACCCTATAATTTGTTCCATCAAGCCTAGGAATTTCTCTCTGGAAAACAACAACAGATGAACATGATGAACTTGAATTGCTAGATGCCAAAGGATCTTCCTCAAATAGTTAAGCTTCTATAGAGAGGAACAAGCTCTGATACTGATGGTTAGACAACTTAGATAACTAGAGGACAACTGAGAGGGGGGGGGGTTGAATCGATTATCACCGGATTACAAAACTTTAAGCATTCAAATCCTTATTACCGACACACAAAAACTCAATACCAGAATGCATAAACCAAATACCAGAATGATAGATATAGCAATTAAACATAAACATAAATCACAGAATAGTTACCATCCATCCATAACACATGACACCAAGATTTGTATGTGGAAAACCCGGGAAAGGGAAAAACCACGGTGGGAAGCCTACCCACAGTCAGATAATACTTATGCAATAAGTATGTGATTATAATATGAGGGGCCTGCACATGTAGGAAGACAAATATCCTAGAGTGCACTGCTCATCACAAAAAGGAGCCACATTGACTACATAAACATCAGACTATAATCCAGAAAGAAGAGTGAACTACAAAGGTAACATCTCCTATGCCTAAGTACGGTTCTGGTTAAGCTCAATACCGAAGGTCTCAAACCTCTCTTACAAACCCAATTCGATCACCTATGATCGACCAAACCTTTTTCATATGATTGCAACATTATTCGCACCCAGATAAACATAATCCCATATGCCCATGATCTACAAAGAGATCTTACATCATATTTATACCAACTCGAGACCTAAACAATTAGGTCAGCCACCTAAAAGATAATACAATAAGTTCATAACATAAATCCACAATCCAATGATCAACCAAGTCAGCTTAGGCTGAAAACAATATAAAAAAATCATTAAATCCCACCGGTAACGCATCAAGAACATCCTCCAACACGTTACAGAAACCAGTCAATAACCTAGATAACACCACACCCAAAATAGGTCACCATAAACCAAATCCAACACCACCGATGAACTGGAACATGAACGTGATAACCAACAACATTCTAAAATCCATCTAGAAGCCGCACCAAAACCACTTATCACGTGCATCAAAAGATCTTCAACAAAGCTCTGTCGGTAAAACCCTTACCGATGACCAAAAGGCTTACTAGAATAAATGATAGCTCCTGAGTCATCAAATCCCAAACCAACTAATTGTGATACACATCTGAATAGCATGAATGATAGATCTAAGCTAATTCCATAAACCAAAGTATACCGGATCATACCGGATCAATATCATAATCAAC
The DNA here is from genome assembly GCF_030272615.1 of Cryptomeria japonica. Taxonomy (NCBI): domain Eukaryota; kingdom Viridiplantae; phylum Streptophyta; class Pinopsida; order Cupressales; family Cupressaceae; genus Cryptomeria; species Cryptomeria japonica. The sequence goes on along the minus strand of NC_081411.1, from coordinate 465,020,713 downwards.
CACTCTACCAGAACCAACTGGAAATCGGTAAACAACCAAAACAACCGGTGTTGCCATCAATGAGAAAACATCAATGCAACGCATAATCAATTCTTCCAAATTGCCAACAGGCACATGTGTCGCACCACAGGTGGAGACGTTGAAATACAGTCTCTGCCCCCATTGAAACCCTTCGTCTAGATCGATGCCTGCATGGACATTGATCTATCAGCGTAGATGACATTTCCCCCTTCCAAGCCTCTCAATGCTTACACAGACGTTAACCGCGTCCAGAGGCATTGATCCCCTGCAAAGATTGAAACAACGATCAACGTCTTTGCCTCACCAACTTGCTAGCCTCATTTACTACTCTAATAATGCTCTAACCTACTAAATCACAAAGTAGGGTCGGGTTACATACCTTTGGGCCATACTGAGCCGGTAGTTCATGTCATCTAACCATCTCTGCGCGCTGCTCGTGGTGTGGTATGCGATCCATCTTGCTCCTAGGGCTTTGTGCTCTCCAAGTCTTCTAAAGGTGTATGTGACAATGACTCTTCCTTGGGCCTTGTGTGGCTTATATAGGGCCCCCCATGACCCTATTTTCTCGTATGTATTCCTTCTTCCTCATTTTCTCTAATTTTTCTTTTCTTTTCTCCTCTTATCATCCGCTCTAGTCATTTTCTTCATTTTTTGAGAATTTCCTCAAAAATTTTAAAAATTCCCAGTTAAATTCTCAACGAGGCATATACCACCTGCATCTTCACGTTGGGGCATCCTTTTCTTGTCTTTAACCCACCACCAATTTTGCCACCGAGTAAAAGAGGCAAAATGTGGACATCTCAAATTAATTAAATATTTAATTAATTTATCCTTTCTACATAGTTAATCAACTTAATTATGTTATCCTTCATTCTTCTCAGAATTAATTAAATTAAATTTAATTAATCCTGTCACTTCCAATAATTGATTTATTAAATAAATTGATTATTCCCTATTCTTCTAAGGTTCCTCAATTAATTTATTCTTCTAAATTCCTTTTAGTTAATTAATTCAAATTAATTAACTAAATCATGTGATTCCTACAAATCACTTTCCTCTAATCTTCACTTAGCCTAATTAATTATTCTAGAATCCCACTTAACATTATTTCCAAATTTTTTAATTTCTCCACTCATTCTCTCTCCTATTGTCAAATCCTCCTAACTTTTCCACTTGTCTTCTATTCCCCTATTAATTTTCCTAATCACCCTCTCTAATCATTTGCTAGTGGCTAATTCTCATGATTAGCCACAAAGTCAACCAATTGCCATAAATGGCTTGTCCCCTCTCAACCCCCAACCTTAAATGCACCAACTTTGGTCATTTCAAGGATTTCAAAATTTCTCATCCTCCCATGCACTCTCATCTTCCCAAGGAATCTTTAATTCCTTTTCCCATTTCCTTTTCCCATGCATCTCATTATTTGGAAATTTTTAATTCCCTTGTCCTCTCCCAAAGAATTTTTAATTCCTTTTTGTCTTCCCCATGTACTTGAGGGTGGCTTCTCCATGTACATTGTGGAGTGTGGAGACAATAAATGCCTTTATGGAAAATCTCTTAGTCTTCACACCACGTCCCTTCAATCTATGTCCCCACCTTCTTTCAATCTCCACCCTTGATCTACTTTCAATCTTAGTTGTCCATTCATCCCCCTTCAAATCTATAAATTGGGGTCTCCTCCCCTTCATTTCACATCTCATATTCAAGTAATCATATGTTTCCACTTTAGCTTTTGAATCCATCCCTTAAGCATCTATACTATAGCCAAATAGCAATCAAATCCATAGTTATCCTCCATCCATTTGCATTCATTCATCTATCCATACCTACACTAGTTGTTGTGCATTGGAGAGCAACAACAATCAATCAAAAGAGAACATCCAATCAAGTGGAGCAATTGGGTGCATTCCACTTCATCATTTTCTCAATTCGAAGGAGAAGGTGAAGGCAAGCCAGGTATAATAGTTTGAGTTTTTATGTCTTTTGATGCCTTTCATTTATTTATGACCATTGTATCTCCTTATCACTTTTCACCCTCTTCACCTAGATTTCCACTGGATGGTGGTTGGTGACTTCAACTCTCCCTTGTTTCCCTTTAAGAAATGTGGAGGCTGGATGGATTGCTCAAATAACATGGTTGACCTTGCTGGCTTTATTAGTAAGAATGGGCTGGGGCTGATGGATGTTGACTTGAGAGGGTAGTTGTTCACTTGGTCCAATAATAGGAAGGGGAGCCACCATATCCAGGTTCGGTTGGATATGTTTTTGGTCTCGACAAATTGGGATATTGGATCCAATTCCTCCCTTCACGCTCTCTCTCAAATGGTTTTTGACCACAACTCCATTCTCTTGGAATGGTTCAATAGACCTGTCAGCAGTCGAATTCCTTTCTTCTATGTAATCATGTGGATAACAAATATTGAGTTTAGAGATTGCATCAGTGAATGTTGGAGAACCCCTATTCAGGGTACTCCTATGTATAAAATCTTTCAAAACTTGACCTTAATAAGGGAAAATGTGAAAGGGTGGAATTGATTCATGTTTGGTAATATTTTTGCTAAGAAGAAGGAGATAAACGTAAGATTGGTTACTATTTAGGAAAAATGGAACACAGGGATTTTTTGGAATCCACCCATAGGAATTAGGAAGATTTGAGAGAAAAATGGAAGGAAAACTTGAAACAAGAGGAAATCTAATGGAAGCAAAAATCTAGAATCCTATGGTTGAGAGAGGGGGATAGGAATTCAGCCTTCTTTTATAGACAAAGAAATTTGATTTTAAGCCTTAGGGATGAGTCAGGCTGAGAAATTAAGGATGATACCCAGTTGGGAATCATGGCATTGAACTACTTCTGCAACACCTTAAATAATGATAACAAGGCTAGGAATTTGCTTTTACAGGACCAACTTCTCCACTATCTTCCTATTGCTTTAGATGAGGCTAATAATTTGCTAATCATGGTCCTAGTAACTAATGAGGAGGTTAGGCATGCTACTTTCTCTATGGGTTCCTAAAAGTCCTAGGTACTGATGGTTTCCCCCGAGCTTTTTTCCAGGAGTTTTAGCACATTGTGAGCTTTGATGTGATCATGGCTGCTAAGGATTTCTTCAAAATGGGTAAGTTGTTGACAAAACTCAATAAATCTTATATTGCTCTGGTTCCAAAAATTCAAGAGAGCTTGAGGCTAACTGACTTTAGACCCTTTAGTCTCTGCAACATTGTTTACAATTTTTTTTCTAAAATTATCGTTAATAGAATCAAGCCTTTCCTAGATAGGTTCATCAATTGAAATCAGAATGGATTCATTCTAGGAAGACAAATCCTTAATGTAGTGGTCACTACTCATGAAATTATCCATTCTATGGATAGGTGCCGCCTACTGGGGATGGTCCCCAAGCTTGACATTTCTAAGGCTTATGATAGAGGTAATTGGGACTTTCTCTTTAAATTCCTAATGAAGATGTGATTTAGTAATAAGATAATTAGTTTAATCAAGGAGAGTGTTGCTAATATGAGATATGAAGTGTTGGTTAATGGTATTCATAGGGGATCTTTCAAAGCTACCAGAGGTATTTGGCAAGGGGACCCCTTATCTCCTTACCTATTCATCATTTTGGCAGAGGTTCTGGGGAGAAATTTTCTAAATCTTATTAGCAATGGTAGACTCCAAGGGGTTAATCCTACTTCTTCTCTATAACCAGGTGTCTTGCAATAGTTTATTGATGATACAATCCTGTTTGGGGCCACTTCTATGGTGGAGGCAAGGAAGTGGAAGAACTTTCTTAATTAGTATGCAAAAGCCTCAAGGCAGTGTTATCATAGGGAATTTCACTCAATGCCAAGTTGAAAACTCCAAATGGATGGAGTATGAGTCAATGAGTAATTTGAGGAACATAACTCCTTGTTTCTTACAACTTAAAACCCTATTTTGGAGGGTTTTTCAGTTACATACGACCCCTTGGAGTTGTTTCAAATTTGAAAACTCTTTATGCATTAATGGAGGAGTTTTATTTTAGTCAGATGCCTGATTTGGGGGAGAAGATTGAGTTTTGACAACACATTATGTTTTTGGAGCCAAAAAATTCAAATTCTTGATTTTTGGAGCCTTTTGTATAAGTCTTGGTCTTTTCTCATTCTCTCTCTAGTTCAAAGTTTGGTGGTTGCTGTAGCAGATTATTCATTCTTTGTAACTCATTTCTTATGAGCTTAATAGATTTGTAATGCAGATACCTCCCGATTCTCAATAAAAGAAGTTTATTTCCTTCTCAGATCTGTCTTATTCAAGCATTGTGTGTGTTTTTAGATTTTATTTTTGTGATTTATATGAAATCCTTCTTTTTATCTTATTCCTTTAGTGTCTTGTTTAGGTGCAACATGTTATAGTGCAGGTCATTGATTGTATTTTCTCCATTTGTTGAATTTTTTTTATGAAAACATTGTTGTTTTCTTTCAATCAAACTTCATTCAATGAAGCCTTTCAAATGAAACATTTATGCCAAACATATTAGCCTGAGTAGGGAATGTTTGTAGCTTCATTTCTAGAGTCATTTTGTGAGGTTTAAAGGCAAATTCAAGTCATTTTCAGTTGGTGAATCACCTAATAATTTAGTTTTTAGTTTCTGCACATCCTTCTTACCCCTTTCCCTATAAAATATCAGTATTTTTTAGGATATCGAAAGGGATCCAACCCATAATCTGGAGGGGTACTCTCACCATGGGACACCCACAGACTGAAAGTAGTCCCATGTTGCACGAGATTGCAGATTTTTCAACTTGACATTGGGTGCAACTCCCTACGACAACAATTTTTTGCATGCCTGATGGGACTATTGAACTATTTTAGTTCATAGAAGACCACCTTTACAACTGCCTTGGTGTGAGTAGCAGTTGTATACACATAAAATTGGCTATGAGCAATTAAATAAATATTTTATATTTATTTAATAATTATTCTTCTATTAAATAGTTAAATTGAAAAGATTAATTTATTTAATTCATTCTTCTATTAATTAACTAAAACATTATATTAATTAATTCATTTAGCCTTTCTTCTAATCAATTAAATATCTAATATTTAATTATTCTTCCATTCACTATCCTACAGTCTTCTTAATTAAATAATTTCTAAAACTATAAATCCACCCTCATCTCCACATCACTTCCTCTTTTGCCAACTCATTCAATCATGTGGCTAACGATATTAATATTTTTATTATTAATATGCATCATTATCTTCAATATTCATTTCATTCTCCAAATAATGTATACGTACACACATTCCTCAACCTCCCTATATTCTCTCCAATCTTCCTACATATTTGGAGGAAGTTGAGTCCACTTGTCCTCTTATCCCTAAATCTTCTCCAACTATCCTATATTCTCTCAGTCTTCATCCTCAGTCAAGGTGAGATGAATGACGCTTGCCTTCCCTTACCACCTTTTCCTCCATCTTGTAGGAGTAGGAGGAACATCTTCCACCTTTCTCTCTCACATCCCAACCTCTTGCTCATAGCCATCCAAAATTACAATATTTGATCATGACCGTTGATATCTGCCACCAAAGCTTATGCACTAAAAAATCTATAAATAGAGGTATCTTAAGACATTTTAAAAATGAATAGTCTAATAGTCTAATTAGCTAATCTTACAGTCATTATAGGAGTCTTTATCTTGCATTCGGGAGTTTCAATTTGAAGCAAATAACAGTTTTAGAGTTTTGAGAATAAATCATTTTAATAGCATGTTAGCTTAATATCATTTGTATATCACAGTATCAGTTAACTATCTGTATATTCTTCATATGCCATCTTGGAAGCTACCAGTGTTTGTCTGAGAGAAAAATCATCTGCAACCAAGAACAGTGGATTTAGGACACAATGAGGTGTAAATCATGGAAGGTATAATCTTGTTTATTTTGTTTATTTCATGTTACTTCATCGGCTGAAGCTAAGTTTCTTGTAGCTTTCATTTATATTTTATGATGGACTAATAAGTTTCAGGATACTTCTTTGGAGTTCAACTTTAGCCTCAATATTTTTGGCGCCCACCGTGGGGCTCATGCCTCACACAAACTTCTAATATTCTGTCTTTTTCTTGCTAAAATCATGTTTAACACATTTCTAACTTGTTTTCATGCCTATGTGAAACAAGACAATGCTTTTGTGCAGTAGGTTAACGCTTCCATGCAGTAGGTTAACGCTTATGTGCAGTAGGTTAACACATTTAGCAATTAGGTTGGCACTTTGGTTGAAATAATCACGCATTTAGCTTCTCAGAGCAGCGCTTCTGTGCAGTAGGTTGATACATTCATCATTTAGGTTAGCGATTTTGAGTTATAGAATAGCGCATTCACTAGATTAGCGCTTCTGTTCCATTCTAAGGCAAAAATTTGAATTTTTCATGATATGCTAACAAACTTTTTTGCAAGTCCGAATGCCCAAGAACTGAGAATTTAAAAACTACTAACATATGTGTGTGCATGGTTATTTTGAAGCAAATTTCATGCATTTCCACATCTAGTTAATTATGAGTTATTTTGGATAGTAACATATCATATCTTTCTCATCTAGTTTAACTAGGAGGATAATCAATAGCATGCGACTTGCATTTGAGTGTCTTCTTTAAAGTAGTTGCACATAGATTTAAGAAGGCTTAAAATAAACCTTTTTTTTTTGTGCTTATTGAAGTAGTAGGTGAGTATGCTCTCACCCTCATGCGGTTATCATAAAACTAGACCTACTTCCTTTATGTATAACCTTTAAAGGGCCTATCTTCCTGAACGCCTTGAGAGAGCTAGTGAGAAGGGAACAAAGCAAGTGAGTATAACTAAAACCAATTTTTCTAACTCACTATAATCAAATTGCCTTTTGAGATGAAAATATCACGGGACAAAGCATATTTGAATTATCTCTTTTGAGTTATCTCATATCGAGAATTTTGTAGGGCCTTGAGGTCTCAATCATGCTTGCGTGAATATATCTTATTTGGTACTTTGTTGGGCTATAGGCCTTAATCGTGCTTGAGCAATTTCAGAGGGTATCTTCTAACAAAAGCCTTTATTGAAAAACCATTTGTATTAGCGGCCAAAATCCTTCTAATTGTTGGTGTAGGAGGTCAGACCTCTAAAGCGGTTCACACACATATGGTTCTTAGTAGAAATATGAATTTTTCCATGGGGAGTTTTCATGGAAACTGGTGCTTGGCTTCCCCAAAGAAGTGAGTGCTTAGGATGGAGCTAGTGGGGTGAAGAACCTAAATATCCACTTTGAATAGCATAGCCTTGGGGGAAACTCCATGTGAGATTCAACAAATATTGTCTCAGCCTACTATAAGTTTTCTGCTTGCTTGTGCTCTTTTCTTTCCAAACATTGTGTCTTTTGTGTTTGCAAAACATTCTCTACATGGTCAAAAACTTAAAAAATCATCATTTAAAAATGAGTAAAAAATTCAACAAACTTGCTCAAAAATTGAGAAATCTTTTTAACACAGACAAAATCACATATTTTTTACACATAACATCACATTTATTGTGCAAAACAATGCTTTTGATCAACATTACAATGCTTTTAAGCTCTAGAATCATGCATTTTCTCATTAAAACAATGCTTTTACACCTGAAACAACGCTTTGGCACCATAGTTTAGCACATTCATGTTGTAGAATCTCGCTTTTATTACACAGAACATCGCATTTGTTCTGCAGGTTAGCGAAACATTTTCCCGCAACTATAACAATGAGCATTTCAGAATATCAGACCAAAAATTCAATATCATTTCTAGATACCCTTTTTCGAGTAGATTTGTCTTCAACTATCACAAGTCTTCAAACTATTCAGATAATTAGGTTATCAATCAAAAAGGCGGTTTTCATAAGTATAAAACATCCAACAAGTTAGTGATTCAACCATCTCAAGTGCAAAAATCAACATCATTATCAGTTTCTCATCAGGATATATCAAATCCTTTATTACGAAACTTGATCATGTCAACCTTTGTTCATTATCTTGGATATATTGTTCCTATTTGAACCTAGGTTTTATCAAAATCAAGATTGCACTCACATTGGAATCAAACAATATGTAAACCATCATATGCTTATATGACTTTTAAATATCGCCTTAAGAAAAGAAAACGTAGTTATAAGGGTACTTTGAAGAAGGCAAGATTCTTGTACATCAATCGCAAAATCTTGTTAAAACACAGGACATTCCTACACCATTTTTGTCATTATTTATGTGGTTACAAAACAAAGTTTGACAAATAACTTTTGCAAGCACGTGCCTTTCAACAACAAGACACTTTATTGCAACACACTAATAAAGGTGGTAAAATAAAAAAAACTTATCTTCCTAAAACCATTGATCACTTATTGAGTGGCATTTTAGAAGATCACAACTTGAGAAGTCCAAATCAATCACATGCCAATTTGGAATAGAGCTTAATACGAGCAATTCAGAAAACAACAAAAACAAATGGAAGAAGAAGATTCAATGTTTCAAGATTTTGGATACATAGATGTTGATGAAGAGGCAGTAAATAACACCATTAGAGACCTTGAACAAGATCATAAATTTGACAAACTAATGGAAAAGTTATTGGAAAAACAAAAGGAAAAGTACATCCTAATGTTGGAAAAATTAGGAGCTAAATTGCCATAGGACTTTAACATAGAAAGTTTGAAACAAGATGCAGAGACAAGTAACCATCAAAACATCGATGATCCCAATAACGAAGATGTAAATTGAGTAAATCACAAGGAAACAAGAAAAGATCATGATGATACAAGAAGAGAGCATGGAGACAAAAGAACTTATGAGGATGCAAGGAGAACCCATATTGATAATCCTTTGTTAACTCTCGCTCAACAAATGCAAACCTTACAACAACAAATACATGATATGTAGAATGGATCAAGTTCTAAGAAATATTCATTAGAGGACATCCGCCCATATCCTTTTGAGAAGAGTTTAAACGTGATACCATTCCCACAACATTGTGAAATCCCTAAATATGATAAATATGATGGAAAATCCTATCCTTAAGATCACATTAGGGAATTTTGTAACATGATTATGGAATTTGTACATGATGAAATTTACTTGATGCTTCTATTCCCTAGAATCTTAAGTGGACAATCAATGGAATGGTTTTCAAGACTACCATCTAGAATTAAATCTTTTGAAGTACTTGTGAACCGATTTATCTCATAACACTCCTACAACGTAAGAAATGAGATAACAATGCTAGATCTATGTAACGTCAAGCAAAAAAATGGTGAACCTTTCATGGTCTTTTTACAATGATGGAAATGAATGTTCAATAGATATCCAAGAGATGTATTCGATTAAGACAAAATTGACATATTCATTGACAACCTTATCAGTAAAATGAGTTACCATATTAAAATGCAATGTCCTCCTTCTTTTTCTAAAATGATTGAAAATGGTCTAAAGATAGAAGATGCAATGGTAAAGAAAGGAGATTTAAAACTTTACAACAATTCCTATAACAAAAACAATCACAACAACAACAATGGCAACATTAACAATGACAAACCTAAATTTTGGTCAAAGAATAGGAATGTTACCAATGGAGGAAATGATGACAAAAATGATACCAAACAACAACCAATCTTAAACTTATCAAGTAAAGTACCAAACAACAACAATCAAGAGAATAGTAAATCGAAGTCTTTCTTCTCCAATCCTCATAGGAAATTCACAAACATTGGAGAACCCTTGGAATCAACTTTGAAAACTCTTCTTGCAAATAAGTTGATTACCTTACTAGAAGCAAGAAATTATGAACCTCAAGTGAAACTTAATTGGTGGAATGACAATCATTTTTGCAATTATCATCAAAACAAAGGACACCAAACCAATGATTGTCAAAGATTGAAACACCTTATTCAAGATTTAATCGATAATGGAACTATCATAATGGATGGTCATAAGAGGAATGAATCACATCTAGCATTCAAAACTCCACTTCCAAACTATGAAAAAGGTGAACAATCCAAACCAAAAGATGACAAAGGCAAAACTAAAGTAAATTACACTTACACATATGATGATCTAGTGAATGCCATCATTGTCAAAGACAACGCACCTTCAGAACCAATTAGCATCATTACAAGAAGCAAAGCGAAGGTTACATTTCCAGGTATAACAAATGAATCAACATCCACTTCAAGACAATACAACTTAGTGGAATAATTGCAAAATATACCGCTCAAATATCAATTTTGGAGCTCCTAAAAGTTTCACCTATGCATAAAAAATATTGGAAAAAGCTTTAACGAAAACAACAGTTTCAAAAGACCTGGATGTGGATCAATTCCAAAACATGGTGGGACACCTCATAGCCCCACATTGCTTATCCTTTTCTGAAAATGATGACCCATCCATGCAACACCCTCACAATTCCCCCTTACATGTTGAAGTCACCATTCATAAAATCGGTGTCAAACGCGTACTCATAGATGGTGGAGATATCTTAAACATTGTGAATTAAGTTTAATAAAGGCTTTGGGATATTTAGAAAATGCAGTAGATCCAAAGAAGAAAATAACTATTAAGGCTTATGATGAGGAAGAGCGTTCTTCTAAAGGGACTATGGTGTTTCCAATCAAAATAGGACCTGTGAAAAGAGATATATTGTTCTAGGTTTTGGACTTGAATTTATCTTATAACATTCTTCTAGGAAGACCATGGATTCATGACATGCAAGAAGTTCCTTCCTCTTATCATTAGTGTGTTAAATTTTCTCATAATGGACAAGAAATCAGTATAGCAACAAATTCCAGTCAATATTGCAATAATCTGAAACCAACACAAGATGCAAGAGTTCTACATAATAGAGAAGCAATCTATCCCACTAAAGAAACTCAAGAAAAATTATGGGAAAACTTTGAGAAAAAGCTCAAATTAAATGATGAAGGAATGAGAAAGTATTCTTTGCATAACTTACCACTTTCACCTGAATAATATGGAAAACCTACAAAGGCTCAACCAAGAATCACACAGAAATCAGTTGAAATGTTTGATGGAGAATTTGTTAGAGTTGGAACACTTGCAAAATAAACTGAAGACAAAGATATTCTTAGTTGGTTGTACAGAGATGAAAATGAAACCATAGCAATAGTTGCAAGAGTTGATATTCCCAAAGGACAATATGGAAATGGTTACAAGATCATGCAAAAGATGGGATATGAAGGAAAATGACCAATTGGCAAGTGACAAGAAGGTATTTCAGAACCTATTTGTCCTCATACACAATCTAAAGAAGATAAATTAGGACTTGGGTATCCTAAATCAAAGCAAAGACAACATAATTATCAACATCCAAAGTGGTGAAGGAAATCAATCCCTAAAGAAGAACCATGGCAAGAAAGGCTATATCAAGAAGCAAAGACAATAGCTAATAAATAGAAACAAGAAAAATATGAGAAACAACGGGAAGAACTTGCTATCAAAAGAGAAGAAGCATCTTGCAAACAAGTTCAAGGAATACAAGAAAGCATGAAACTTGATCAAGATATTCCAGATGTAGTGAAAGAAAAAATGGCCAAAATCAAAGAACTCTTCTCACCATACAACATTCCTATCAGATATAGTGGTGTGATTCTAGACAATGATCCAGAAATAGATTCAAACGAATATGAATGGGGTCCAGATCCATCATCTGATGTATCAAGTGAAGAAAAGGATGAAGAAAAAGTAGCTATTACAAATCAAGACTCATCTTTCACAAAACAAAGAATAGAGTTGGAAAGAAGACAAGAAGAAATCAAAATTCAGAGGAAAGAGGCATATTCGAGACAACAAAGGAAAGAAGATGAAAAAGATCAAGAAGTGACACCACATGAAACACAAACTATCAGATCTTTATCAAATGTTGAGAAAGAAATACTAAGGTATGTAAGAACCATAGAAGAACTAATAGAAAGTCAAGCAGGAATCACTATTAGTCCAAAAGAAGTTGAGTTTGAGAGAAGACAAAAGATAGCAAAACAATCCTCTATGTCAAGTACACAAGTATGCCAGCTTCAAGCCATAAATGAATCTATTGAAGTTAACCAAGAAGGAACCTATAGTATCAAAGATGTATGCATTGATATAATTCATTCATTTGAGGGATAAATGTCAGATGATGAGTCACTTGAGAGAGAATCACAAAATACCAATCTTGATTTCATTAGAGATAATTGGAGAGCACTTGGGAGAGACTATCCTCAAGAGAGTTCTATTTATGAAATTATCTACTCTACGCCAAACTATGACTATTAAATCGCAAACCTTGAAACACACAACAATGATGATGACTATGACCTACCCCTGCTTCATCCAGAACTGATCGATTGGGATAACCTAAAAAACCCTGAATTGGATATCTTTTCTAATGATCACGATTTAGCCGTATATCTTAATGTTGTTGAACCATTAACACCTAAGATATCTTCCAATAGTGAATCGAGTAATGATTCTTGTAGTCAGGAGAGTGCCAAAATTTCTAGTCGTAAAATTGAAATAAAACAAGGAAAAAGACTTAGTGCTGAAAATCATTTTATGTCAACACTAGATCAATCAAAAGGAAAAATAAAGGTGAAACATTCACCGGTTAGGAGGACCTCAAAGAGATCAATCCAGAATGGTCAGAAAGAGTAAACACAATAGAAACACAAAAACATGATGGAGGCGATGCAAAACAGATTGATCGATAACAACCGGGTTACAAAAACCGGCTCACATGCCTGCTAAACATGCTCAAAATACAAAACAGACCGAGACCTTCAATCTTAAGATCTATCTTCTATGCTTAGTCTAACTTCTTCATTGTTACATTCTAATGCTCTATTACAATTATTTATATGATCCACGAGGATCCGGTCGGCCCAAAAAGGGATCAAAACCCAAAGAACAAGACCTAACGTGTAAAACCAACAAGGTCGGCCTTTGCCAAGAGATTCCTCCAAAAAATACAAAGGATGAAGTGTAGATCATGGGAAAGGGTTGGTCACACAACAAGAAACATCAAAATCAATGCTCAAGGATTCATAAGCTACACAAGGGATCCAATAGATCATAAATGAAAATAGGTCTAGGAAACCGGTAATAGGAAATTGTCAACTGACAACAAGAAATTGTCATGGAAACCGATAGAGATAATTTGTTGGAAAATGATCCAAATGCTCCATGGTTTGGGAATAAGGAAGATGATCAAGTCTTCAAGAAAAATCCAACTCCATAGGATTCAGTGAGCCAAATTCAAGACACATAGAAAGAAATACTGAAACTATAAACAAAAAGCAAAAACAGAAAGGAAAATATTTTTGGTTGATGCAAGATTGCTATAAACCGGGGATGCTCCTGCATCAGACATCTAGGGTTGTTGAAAAAGTGAGTCTCACTTTATCGAGGTCAGAGGAAAACCAAGGCGGTCTACCTCTACCTGAGAAATCCAAGATGAATCTTCAACTGGTCTGTCCTTCCACTTCACAAGATACTCCTTATACTGACTGCTCCGAGTACTATGCCCAATCCTACTGTCCAAAAGTTCTTCAATTTGATCCGGTTCCTTCTAGGGCAACTGTTTATCCAATTTTGCAATATTGTCCTCACTAAATTTTGGTTCATGATACTCATGAAGATCTACAATTATAAACATAGGTGAGATGCTCAGACTATCCGATAACTCCACTTCATATGTATTCCCAGAACTGAACTTCCTCAAAACCCTGGAAGGTCCAAACTTTTTCATCTACAATTTGTTATAAGTTCTGACTGAGAACATTTATTTTCTTAGATATACCATCACTTCATTACCAACTTCAAATTCCTTATGTCTCCTCTTCTTATCTTCCTTCTCCTTATACTTGCTATTCATGTCCTCCAAATGTTGCTTAACTTGAATATGTAAGTCCTTCATGTGATCTACAAATTCTTCTACTTCTGAACTTCTCCAGTCTTCATTGCTAATATCCCTTAATTTTGATATACCTCTAGGATGCACTCCAGTAACAATCTCAAAAGGTGTTCTTCTGGTACTCCTGTTTACTGAATTATTGTAGGCAAACTCTGCTTGTGCAAGGACCAAATCCCAAATTCCGGTTTTATCTCCAACTAAACATCTCAACAAATTTCCCAAGCTCCAGTTAACTACTTCTATTTGTCCATCAGTTTGTGGATGAAAAGTATAACTGAACTTCAAATCTATTTTCATCTTCTTCCAAAGTGTTCTCAAAAAATAACCAACAAACTTAGTGTCTCTATCTGAAACTATGCTCTTAGGTAACCCATGCAATCTCACTACTTCCTTGAAAAATAGGTCTGCTACATGTAATGCATTTGATGTCTTCTTACAAGGTATGAAATGAGCCATCTTCGAGAATATATCCACTACCACAAATATAGAATCATTCCCTCTTGATGTTTTAGGCAATCCAAGTATGAAATCCATGCTTATATCCTCCCAAGGTCTTACCGGTACTATCAAACATTTATACAATCCCACATTCTGACTACTACCCTTTGCAACTTGACAAACTCTATAACTTTGCACATATTTCCTAACATCCTTATGAATCTAGGGACAAAAGTACTGCTCACTCACGAATGCTAATGTTTTGTCAATACCAAAATGTTTGGTTAATCCTCCACTGTGTTTCTCCTTTATCAGATTCTCCCTCTTAGAACTCTTAGGTATGCACAACTGAACTCCTCTAAATAACATCCCATCCTGAATGAAGTAATCTAACCACTTGCTTCTATCTACTATAACCGGTTCTCTACATGTTCTCCAAGGTTCTACAAAATTCAGGTCATCGTTATACAAAGTCTTCAATTCCTCAAATCCTAATACTGTCACTCTCATCTCTGTCAGCAAATTCCTTCTCCTACTCAATGCATCAACAACTTTGTTAGATTTTCCCACTCCTATGCTTCAACACAAAGGTGCAACTCTGCAAAAACTCTACCCATCTCATATGTCTCTGATTCAATTTACTTTGACTATTCAAACACTACAAGGCTTGATGATCCATATACAAAACAAACTCCTTAGGCAAAAGGTAATGTATCAAATTATTCAAGGATTGAACTATGGCATAAAATTCCTGATCATACACTAAATATGTCCTCCGGGCTTCATTTAATTTATCACTAAAATAAGCTACTGCTCTCCCTTCTCGACTCAAGACAGCTCCTATTGCTATTCCACTTGCATCATAATCCAGTTGAAATACTTTATTGGAATTCGGTAAAGCTAACATAGGCTTCTTAGTCACTTCCTGCTTCAACAGTTCAAAATTTTTGTTTTCTCTGATGGTCCACTTGAATTCCTTCTGATCTTCCCTCATGGTCTTAGTCATAGGGTTACAAACTGAACTAATTTTTTTGATGAACTTCCAGTAGAAGCTAGCCAATCCATGAAATGATCTTACCTCTCCAATGCTTTCTAGTGTAGGACACTCAACAATTGCTTGTAATTTCTTAGGGTCCATCTTCAAACCATCCTTAGATATCACAAATCCCAAATAGACTAACTCATCCTTCATGAAAGTACACTTCTTAATATTTATCAACAACTTTTCTCCTCTCAACCTTTGCAAAACTTGTCTCAAATGCAAGAAATGCTCCTATTTTGTCTTATTGAAAATCAGAATGCCATCCAAATATATAATAACAAACATACTCAAGAATTTCTTCAATACCTAATTCATCAGCCTCATGAAAGTACTCAGTGCATTAGTTAACCTAAAATGCATTACCAACCATTCATACAGTCCTTCATTTGTATTGAATGCTGTCTTCCACTCATCTCCTTCTCTGATCCTGATCTGATGATATCTACTCTTCAAATCTATCTTTGTAAAGTATTTGGCTCCACTCAGATAGTCCATTATGTCATCCATCCTAGGAAAAGGAAACCGATATTTCGTTGTGATTTTTTTATTGCTCTAGAATCAGTACACATTCTCCACTCTCCATTCTTCTTAGGTGATAATACTGCTAGTACTGCACAAGGGCTCATAATTTTTTTAATCAAACCTTTCTTCAACAACTCCTGCACTTGTCTATTTAGTTCTTCATTCTCTGTCGGTGTCATTCGGTGTGCAACTTTGTTAGGAAAACTAGATTCGGGAATCAGGTCCATGCAATTACTGATACTTCTCGCAGGTGGCAATCCATCAGGTACATTATCTAAAATGATGTCTTTGTATTCTGTCGGCAAATATTTTATCTCTTCCAGTTGCTCCTCTTCATGCTTTGGATTCTCAATCTTCCTAGGAATTAAGGCAAAACATACATTCTCATGTCTCAATCCATTTAGGAATTTCCTTCCATCTACCAAACAGATTCTAGCGTTCATACAGACTTCATTATTCAAAGGTTTCTCCAAGGGCAACAAGGTTTGCTTCATCCCATTGGCCACAATACTGTATGTATTCTTCCTTCAATCATGTATTTCCTGTCTATCAAACTACCAAGGTCTACCCAACAAAAGATGATAAATATCCATAGGCATAATATCACACAAAACATCATCATGATAATTCCCAGTTTTTAATTTCACCAAACATTTCTCACTTACCAAAAACTTATGTTCATCCTGAATCCATGGTATCTGATAAGGTTTAGGGTGTTTCAATCTCGCCAAATTCAACTTATTCACCATCCCTTCTGAAATAAGATTATCTGAACTACCACTATCAATAACAACTTTACAATACTTACTAGATAACTTACATTTGGTCTTGAACAAATTCTTCCTTTGCAAGGGCTCTTCATCTCTCCCGGTATGACACAAAGCTCTTCTCATCATCAACAATTCTCCATCTTTTGGTTTATTGTATGATCCGGTGGGGTTTTCTTCCACCACTGCTGCTCTTCTGATACTCTCTATCTTCTTACACTCAAAAGCACAATGTCCTTCTCCTCCACACTTAAAGCAAGTTCCTCTAAATGTTTTCTTGTCTTGTCTTCTAAAATTCTCATTTCGGTAGCCATTTGGTTCTCTCCTTTGGTAAAAATTTCTATCATCTTTTTCAGTATTAATTACCTTATTTTTTTACTTCCTTGTCCTTGTTCTGATTTGTACAGGTTCCTCTACCTCTAGTATATCCTCTTCCTCCCT
This sequence comes from Cryptomeria japonica, assembly GCF_030272615.1. Lineage (NCBI taxonomy): Eukaryota > Viridiplantae > Streptophyta > Pinopsida > Cupressales > Cupressaceae > Cryptomeria > Cryptomeria japonica. Next base: position 465,003,560 of record NC_081411.1, on the reverse strand, counting down.
GAAATCTTCCTCCAGAAAATCTTCCACCTCTACCTCTCTACCTCTGCTCATGTCTTTTGTTTAGCTTTTCTTTTGCCTTCAGGGCATACTGGTAAGCATCGTTATAGACACCTGCAATCCATTCAAATATCTTGCAACTTATTCAACTGCATCATCAACATATCCGGATATGATATTCAACTTGTAAAATGCTTTGGTGGATTCCTTCACACTAGATTCCTCGTGTCTCAAATTCTGCAACTTCTGGAACAGATTCACTTGATAATCAACTAGCATAAATTTTGATTTCAACTTAGCAATCATCCGATCCCATGTCTTGACCTTCTCTTTACCTATTCTCTATCTATCGACCTGCAAATGCTCCCACCAAAGATATGCATGACCTTTCAACTGGGTACATTTATATTTCACCTTCCTTTCTTCTACAGTGTTTTCAAAATTAAAATATTTCTCCATCTCTGTGGTCCAATCCATCAATTCATCTGAATCCAACTTTCCATCATATTCTGATGGGGTAAAATGGGGTTCAGTATTCACCCTAATCAAAACCCTCAAAAACCTTTCCTCATCCGGATCAACTGTTGGGGGTTTACTTGTTCTGTCGAGGCTTCTTCTCCTTCATCATCACTTACATCTTTGATGTGTGGACCTCTTCTCTGGGCTGTCTCCACGGCTTCCAATCGGACTGCTATTCCTCACAATATTTCCACCACACCAAGGTCTACATTTCCATGCACTCCACCATTCCTAGTTCCTCTTCGCGCCATCGTTTATGCCAGTCCTCTACAATTATAGGTCGGATCCACAGTCTGCCACCCTACAATAAAATTTTCAGGACAACAAAATCTCTAGAATGAAACAAGAGTAAACACAACAGAAACACAAAGACATGATGGAGGAGATGTAGAATAGACTGAATTATAACATAAAAATTGATTACAGCCAACCGGTAACAACAAGGTTATGTAACCGGGTTATAGAAACTGACTCACAGGCCTTCTAAACATGCTCAAAGTATAGAACAGGTCACAACTGGGACGTTCAATCTTAAGATCTATCTTCTATGCTCAGTCTAACTTCTTAGTTGTTACATTTTAATGCTCTATTACAATGATTTATATGATCCAAGAGGATCCGGTCAGTCCAAAAAGGGATCAAAACCCGAAGAACAAGACATAAATGTAAAACCAACAAGGTTGGCCTCCACCAAGAGATTCCTCTGTAAAATCCAAAGGATGAAGTTTAGATGATGGGAAAAGGTTGGCCACATGCCAAGAAACATCGGAATCAATGCTTAGGGCTCCGCAAGCTATGAAAGGGATCCAGTAGATCACAAATGCAAATAGGTCTAGGCAACCGGTAACATGAATTCGTCAACTGGCAATAGGAAAATGTCACAAAAATTGGTAGCGATAACTTGCCAAAAAATGATCCAAATGCTCTATGGTTTGGGAATAAGAAAGATGATCATGTATTCAAGAAAAATCCAACTCCACAGGATTAGGTGAGCCAAATCTGGGACACACAGAAAGAAATGCTGAAACTGCAAACAAAAAGCAAAAACGTAAAGGAAAATATTTTTGGTTGATGCAAGATTGCTATGAACCGGGGATGCTCCTGGATCAAAAGGACATATGTGATGGTGAAAAACTCCCCGAGGTGCTAGAATATGGAAAGTTTGACACCCTGCCTGCATATTTTCAGGAGAGATATGCTATATTAATAGAGCCAATAGAAGTAATAAACATTGGTACATCAAAGAATCCCAAGGTCCTTCATCCTGCTACATCATTATTAGATGAAGAGAGGAAAGACTATATAGAAGTATTCAAACAAAGGTAGATAAATTTTTCTTGGTACTATGCAGACATGCCATGACTTGATCCAGATCTTATCATGCACAATCTCAATGTATATCTAAAAGAAAATCCAGTTAAACAAAAGCTAAGGAAGATGCATCTACACATCGCTCTCCTTGTCAAAGTAGAGCTAAAAAAACTATTGGATGTGGGTTTCATAAGACCTATTGCCTATCTAGAATGGGTCTCGAGTAGTGTGCCAGTGTCAAATCCAGATAAAAGCATAAGAGTCTGCACCGATTTCAGAGATTTGAATAAAGCATGTCCAAAAGATGATTTTCCACTGCCCAACATTGATATAATTGTAGACTTATCATCAAGTCATGAGATGTTTTCATTAATGGATGGATTCTTAGGATACAATCAAATAAGAATTGCCCCCAAAGATCAAGAAAAGACAACATTCACTTGTGCATGGGGTGCTTACTGCTGGAATGTCATGTCATTCGGGCTTAAGAATATAGGAGCAACTTATCAGAGAGTCATGACAATAATTTTCCATGACATGATGCATACATTTATGGAAGATTATGTAGATGACATACTTGCAAAATCTCATACAAGGAAAGAACATTTGAACATCTTGGGCAAGATCTTTGACAGGCTTGAACAATATCAGTTGAGATTGAATCCAAAGAAATGTGTATTTGGAGTTGTAGACACCTAAAATTGTCCCATCTAATTAATTAAATATTTATTTATTTAATTAATTCATTTATCCTCTTCTTGCCTTATTTCTCATTTAAATAGATACTTTTATTTATTTAAATTATCCTTTTCCTAAATTAAATAAATATCTTATTTATTTAATTAATCCCACTTCCTCTATTAATTAAATAAATCTTTATTTATTTAATTAATTCATTAGCCTTTTCTACCTATGACACATGTCATTCATCTCTTAATTCCTACACTACCTACTCTCTCATTATTTTCTTATTTTCTTTTACGTACCCTCTAATCCTAGCCGACCATTTATCTTTTACACCTCTCAATCTTATCCCTCCATTTTTTATAGTGTCTTCTATATAAGGAGATGCTTCCTTCATTATCAACCCTAATGAATCCTTCAAGCATTCTAGAATTTGAACTTTCATATGTGATCAAGCCTACTTGCAACCACACTTCCGTTCTTTGTTGAGCTCTTGTGCACACATAAAATCTGAGAGCAAATATATCAAGTAAGATCAATGGAGATAGGAAGAATGGAGATCCAAACCCTATTGGACATGTGATGGTATAATCTTTGTGATTTCATTGATTTGCATTGTCTTAGGTAATATTCATATGTTATGGTGGACCTTTGTTGTTGTTAGGCTAGGGCTTTGTGGTTGAATTCATTTAGTCTTTCAATATTGATGTTTCTATTTTTACCATAAACATTTTGGCACGCCCGGTGGGACACTTGTCCTTTTGCATTTAACATATTTTGTCGCAGATTTTGTGTTTTTGAAGTTGCAAATTTGACAGTTTCTGACAATATTTTGACATTTTCGTGTCTACGCATTTTGGAATCACGTTTTTGATTTTCTTCCACGTCTTTGACCTCTATAATCCCGTCTGCGTTCGACATTTTTTTTTTTTTGCAGATTACAGGGTAGCGTCTATGTTTCAGAATCGTATCAGTGCATCTTTCAGTCACGTCCATTTTTTTCGAATCGTGTATGTGTGGTCTAGGCACGTTTGCGAGGGTTCTAGATGCGTTTCTGATCTTTAACCACGTCTGTGTTAGGTTTAATTGCGTCAGTGTTTTTGATTTCACATTTTTTAGTTTTTGTTCCAGTTTTAAGGCTTCATTTCGTCATTTGGATTTCAGATGTGGTTTATTTCGGGCTAACATCTTGTGATCTAGCTAACAAATTGGTGCAACTTATCCTTGAAGCAACACATCTTGTCGAAGGCCCCTTTTTCACAAAGTCTTTTGGATCTAAAATTTACCTAACTTGTGTGCTTGCAGGAGGGGTATTATTGAAAAACTACTAACAAATCTTTGTTGCATAATTTTTGGCAAGGGTTTTTGATCTTTATTGTGTGCCTTATTTTCATATATTACCAAACACTTCAATTGGTGCACTAAAATTGAACCAATGTCTTTTGTGTCTTGAACAATAGGCTCTTTTTGTTTAATCTCTAGAGGGTCTGTCTCCTCGTGTGGTCATTAGGACTACTAGTAAGGAGAGAACAACCCAAGTGGTAGTGAGGAAAACCCACCTCTTCTGAACCACTATAAATAATTGTATCCATGGTGAAAGCCATGGTTAACGTGCGCTGATTAGTTCATATCGACACTGTCTCCCCATAAACTCGTTTGATCAAATTTATTTGACCAGTTGTAGGGCGTAACCCCTACTAGCTGGGAGCCTTCTATATTTACAAAGCTGAAAGTACCGCATGTATGGCCACATGAGCGGATGCCCTTACTAGCACCTTTTTGTTTTAGAAAGCCAAAATGCTTCTAGTTGTTGGGGTAGGAGGTCGGACCTCTGGAGCAGCCCACACACATACAGTTCTTAGCAGAGATACAAAGTTCGCCATTAGGAGTTTTCATGGGGACTGATGCTTGGCTGCCCTAGAGAAGTGAGTGCCGAGGGTGGAGCTAGTGGGGTCAAGCATCTAAGTATCCGCTCTGAATAGCGTAGCCTCAGGGGAAACCCCATGTGGGATCAACAACTATTGTCCTGGCTAGCCATAAGAATTGTGCTTGTCTTCTTTTGAACATTCAAACATTCAAGATCAAACATCAAAACATTGCTTCTTTTGTTACTTCAAGTGTATGCAAAACATTTTTACATCAAACAACACACTTTATTTGGAGTCATTTTGAGTCTAAACACTTGCAAACATTGAGTCCTCATCAACTTTGTGTCCTTTTGTCATGAAAAATAGTCAAAAATTCAGATTTGGTCACAACAACTTTACAAAATTGGAAAAATTGCACTTAGTTTTTGGAAATGCGTCTATGTAGTGTTCAACAGTGTCTGTGTCATTTAGTCGTGTCTATGGAGGATATAAATGCATCTGTGCTATCACAAGCAAGATTGCATTTACAAAATCTTAGAAACGTGACTATGTAGTGTTAAAAAAATGTTTGTGTCGGAAAACCACGTCTGTGAAGCATACAGGCACGTCTATGTTTAGAATTGAAAAACACTTATAGTCCAGCAAACAAGAGTAGTTAGTTTTAGGCTCATTGAGCTTCCTAGGTTATTTATTCAGGTTTTCATCTATGAATTCAGCCTATTTTGGGTCTCACAAAATTCATCGTTGCTTTACATCTTGCATTACATTCACATTTGTCTAAACTTGAGTCAAAAGGTCACTTGCTTGTCCTCATCTTGCTTTGTCAACACAATACATACAACAAAATTTTGCTAAGTGGTCCCTCGTCAAGGTCTATCACCTTTGGGTCTCATTTGGTCTTACTTAGAGTCAAGGTCAACTTACCTCATCAAGAGAAACTATCATCTCTTTGGAAGCCACACCTACTCTACCACTTACATACTTGGTCTTACACTTTGGACATTGCAAGTAAACCTCAGATTCATTTACATTCCATCCAACTCTTGGTCTTCCATACTTTTTTTATTTTCATCTAGTCTCGCACATCTTGGTCAAGACCTAGTTCATGGTTGAAACCCATGCCCAAAAATCTAGGAGAGAAGCTAAAGAGGTTCTAGAGTCCGCAAACATGAGTGCCTATGAGTATGACAATGATATCTTCTTCAATTCTAATCATACCACATTACCTAGCATGGACACTTATAGAAACACTCAAAATGTTGAGAACATGTATAGCACAAACAACAATGATACGCACAATGACAATACAGACAACATTTCAGTACATTCAACAGAAGTGGATCCCTTTTAATAGATTGGTTGAGGAAATCATGAGAAGAGATAGACAATATTTCATACAAGTGATGGCACAAAGTGGAACTAAAATACCTCATGATTTTGACATGTCTCAAATAGTGGAAAATCGACCTATGCAAGAAACTCAACTCAACATGGATCAAAGGAGGCCTAATAGTGGAGGTACTAGAGGACTACGTTTCATGCCTGAGTCTCCATCATCTTTGTTTCAAAAATTTGAGGTCCCAAATACACATTGTCAAGCTTATGATACTCATGAAAGAGCATCTCATGAACAACTCTGTCTATGCAGACCATTACGGAAGTCTTATGCAGATAAATACACTCAATTGCATACCAATGCTAAGGACCAAGCACAAAAACAATTGGATATCCAAAGGCATGCTCAAAATTTGGACACAAGGAATCCCCGCATCAAATTTGGGGGCAATTCACTAGAACAAAATCATGACATGCCTGTAGAATATGATATACATGGACAAAGTAGATATTCTACTCATTATGACTCTATACCAGGTGGTTCCTATATGCAACATCATTATAGACCTCCTCCATATGAACATGTGTATGATCAATATCATCCATACATGTAGTATGCTCCCCCTCCACCTGGTGGCTCAGGCATGGGATATGGTCCAAGAAGTCGGTCTCCACCTAAGAACAATTTGGAACAACAAATAAAGGACTTACAAAAGAAAATGGAGGACATAAATACACCAAAGCCAGCTTACACAATGAGAGGCATATGTCCCTATCCATTTGACAAAAGCATTCCAATGCCTCCTTTTCCTACACATTTTGTGACACCAAAGTTTGATAAGTACAGAGGCAAGGGAGACCTTAAGGCACATATAAGACATATTTTCATAGTTTGCATTGAGTTAGCATTAGAAGAAACGTACTTGATGAGATTGTTCCCACAAAGCTTAGGTGATCAAGCTATGGAATGGTTCTCCCAACTTCCACCTAGAATTAAGTCTTGGGGTGATCTAGTGGAAGCTTTCATACAACATAGAGATAGACATATCACTCACCACTTTGTGCAACACCAAGCAAAATGATGGGGAGTCATTTTCATCATTCTTACAAAGATGGAGGAATTTAGCCAGTAGATGCTCTTGTGAAATTCCACAAAAACAAATGGTAGAGATGTTCACCCAGAATGTCAACAAGGACATTGGTTATGATCTAAGGAAAGCTTGCTTGTCCACATTCAAGGATGCCATTGAAAAAGGCTTAGCAATAGAGAAGGTCTTAATCGAACAAGGAGTAATTAAGATATTCAAAGAAAACAAAGAGGACTTTAAAGGAAAAGACAAGCCAAGATTTTGGAACAAAAACAAGAACATAGTAAATGATGGTGTTGTTGATGCTAACACAATAAGACCCAAAATCATTCTTTCTGGATCGAGTTCTACAAACAACCAAGTGAATACTCAAACAACTTAGAAACCATAAAGAAAATATACCCCATTGGGATAACCACTTGAATCATCTTTCAAGAAGCTAGTGGCAAACAAGATAATAACAATTCCTGACAATCCTCCATATGAGCTAAAGGTCAAACCAAATTGGTGGAATGATGATGAGTACTGTGAGTATCACAATAGAAAGGGACATAAAACAAGAAATTATCATCGTTTGAAGAACATCATACAAGATCTTATTGATAGAGGTGACATTGAGATCGAAGGACATTCATCCAATCAAGAACATGAGTTGTTTAAGGAACCATTCCCAAAACATGACAAGGGAAAAGCCAAAGCCACACATGAGAAGACCAACTATACCAAAGCATCGTATAACTATGATTCAACTGTTAATCACATTTTGATGGATAATTATGTCTCTACCATTATCATAAAGGACAAAACGCCTGAAAATTCTACCCAAAGACCCAAAGTTAACCTAAAAGGCATTGGACCTTCTTTTGAATCTACCTCCAAATGAAATGTCACAACCCGTCGAGGTAAGGTCACTTTACAGGGTGCTCCAGCTAAAACCACCACTTCCTCATCAACCAAACCTGAGTACGACCTGGTAGATCAGTTAGGGAGGATGCCTGTGATTATCTCCATTCTTGAGCTTTTACGCATAGCCCCTGCACATAAAGTCATTCTTGATAAAACTTTGAGAGACGCTTCTGTCCCCACTGATCTGAACGTGGACCAGTTTCAAGCCATGGTGGGATACCTTTCTATTTCATATTCTCTTACATTCACAGAAGCTGACAATGCCTTCATGAGCCAACTACATAATGCACCTTTACACATTGAAGCCTTCCTACACAAACATCGAATAAAATGAGTCCTTATAGATGGAGGAGCTGGTCTCAATATATGTACTTTGAACACAATAATGCAATTAGGATATTCAGATAAAGTTGTGAATGCTACAAATAAAATTACCATCAAGTCATATGATGATGAAGAACGTTCATCCAAAGGCACAATCACTTTACCTCTCAGAGTTGGGCCGGTTACAAAGGATGTGGTTTGTCAAGTCCTAGACCTTGATCTCACATACAACATATTGCTAGGACGTCCATGGATTCATGAGATGAGAGCAATCCCATCTACATACCATCAATGCATTAAGTTCCCTCATAATGGAGTTGAAGTAACAGTTAATGGTGATCCTAATCCATTTATATACTACAATAACTTGAAACCAAAAGTAGAGACAATAATTCCAATTAATAGAGAAGCTATCCCATCTTTTGCATATATTGACCTTGAATCATTAAAACCTTCAACATCAAAGCAAGGTGAGAAGGGAAATATCAAGAAAAAGGCATGGGTGAATACACTCTAAATCAAACCATGTGCTTACGGGAAGTTATCAATTCACCAAAAGAATATGGACGACCACATCCTTCTAAACAGGTATCTATCATTACACTAAAATGGGATCCTACTATATTCCAAAAGTGGGGTGAAATAGAAGAAGAAGACTTATACAAAATGCTTTACAAAGACCCTGAAGATGGTACACAAGATCACATCAAGATACCATGTGAAAAATATGGCAAAGGATTCAAGATCTTACAAAAGTTTGGGTATGATGGTAAAAGTCCTCCTGGCTTAAGAAAAGAAGGTATCACTCTTTGAAGTAACCTTCGGGAAGCTCCCGAGATTCATTGTTTCAAAAAGAGGAATTGAAGCCAATCCAACAAAATTCAAAGCAATCTTAGAAATGTCACCACCAAGAAATATTAGTCAACTTCGATCTTTACAAGGAAGACTCAAATCCATACGACGGTTCATAGCACAACTTGCAGATAAATGTCATCATTTTTAACACTTGCTACACAAAAACATTAAATTCAAATGGGATGATAACTGTCAATAGGATTTTCGGATACTCAAAGATTATCTTTTGAATCTACCAGTCTTGATGCCACCAGTCCCAAAACAACCCCTGTTACTCTACATATCAGCTACATCAACAACACTGGGGGCACTCCTAGTGCAACAAGATGCTGAGGGCAAAGAAAAGACAATATATTACATCAGTTGTACTTTGGTTGGTTATGAGCTAAAATACACACCAATTGAGCATGTGTGTCTCACTGTGGTTTTTGATTCATAGAAATTATGACATTACATGCTAACTCATAAAACTAAGTTGGTCACAAGGATCGATCCATTAAAGTACCTTCTCAATAAGGTGACGCTTACTGGAAGACTAGCCAAATGGGTGATGCTCTTGAGTGAATTCGATATTGAATATGTGGACATAAAAGCAATAAAGGGACAAGCTATCACAAATTAGTTAGAAGATGTAGCCATGATAGATGATGTTCCTCTAATTTCAGAATTTTCAGATGAATCCATCTTGATGGTATCAAACACAAAGCCTTGGCAACTATACTTTGACGGCTCATACATGCAGCATGGTGCAGGAGTTGACATCCTCTTTATCACACCTCAAGGGGATTCCATCCCAAAATTATATTGTTTGTCATTTCCTTGCACTAATAACATAGCAAAATATGAGGCATTAACAACTGGATTACGAATTGCAGTTCAGTGGAAGATCCAAGAACTTCATGTTTTTGGGGACTCTCAACTAGTAATTCATCAAGCAACCAATGACTACCAGACAAAGGATGAAAAATTAATGCCTTACAAGAAAATGGTAGATGAATTCAAGCAACATTTCATGAAGTTAACCTTTGAGCAAATACTAAGAGAGCAGAATCGAGCCGTAGATGCCATGGCTACTATTGCCTCACCGTTCGATCTACCACAAAATGAAACCCGCTATGAGTTCTTAGTGGATAACCTTTTAGTTCCCTCATATGATATCACTCCTACTAAGATGATATGTGTCGTTGGTCCTGATTCCTAGTTATATGGTTCCATTTTCACATACCTTCGTAACAACACCCTTCCTCTTGACTAAACTAACAACCATTGTCACACTTTCATTTGCCAATCTTCCTGATATATAATTTTAGCCAATATCCTATACCTTCAAGGTCTAGATGGCATTCTCCTTAGATGTTTAGAAAGGGACAAAGCTCAGATTGTGTTACGTGAAGTTCATGAAGGAATATGTGGTCCACATTCTAGTGGTCCTACCTTAGCCAAGAAACTCATCGAGACTGGATATTACTGGCCCAATATGGAAAAAGATTCATATCAGTTTGTCAAGAAATGTAAGCAATGTAAAATTCATGGAGACCTTATTCATGCACCAGCACAAGAACTTCAACCGATTGCGGCTCCTTGGCCCCTTTGTTAGTGGGGACTTGATCTCATAGGAAAGATTCACCCTCCTTCTTCCAATGGCCACAAATTCATTATCACTGCCATAGAGTATTTCAAAAAATGGATTGAAGACATGCCTTTTACACAAGTCACTGGAAACAGATTGCTACATTCATCCTTAACTATATCATTTTCTGATATGGTATTCCTCTTTCCATCATCACTGACAATGGATGTCCCTTCAAAAACCAAGATGTTTGTGAACTTTGTGATTGCTTCCATATTTCCCATCGTTTCTCCACTCCCTATTACCCCCAAGGTAATGGTCAAATTGAGGCATCTAATAAAACTATTCTTAAAATCCTAAAAAAGACAGTCGATGACGTTGGCCAAATTCGGCATATCCAACTTAATCCCGCACTTTGGGCTTATCGCACGAGTGTTCGCACACCTATAGGAGCCACACATTATTCACTTGTTTATGGCACTAAAGCTATCTTTCCTATTAAGGTTGAGTTACCATATTTATGAGTCTCTTTGCACAACATTATCAGTGATGAAGACTACAAGATCTCTCGCTTACAAGAACTAGAACTATTGGATGAACAAAGACAAATGCTTTTAATCATCTCAAGGCTTATCAACAACGCATGATTCGCAGTTAAAATCACAAGGTAAAGCCTCACACATTTGAGATAGGTGACTTAGTTCTCAAATAAATTCTTGAAAATCAGCAAGACAAAGAGAAGAAGGGCAAGTTCGAACCAAATTGTCTTGGTCCTTACATCATTACAATAGTCTATGGATCCGGTGCATATCAGCTCTCAACCCCAGATGGCAAACCCTTGGAGGATCCTATCAACAACATGAACCTTCGCAGATTTTACACATAGCTCTTCAGTGTATCCTAATTCAAAAATACAAAAAAAAAAATTCCAAAAATACAAAAAAATCATAAAAATAAAAAAAATTGTCACTTGGTGAAAACCTGGCAAATAGGCGACTTGTGACACAAAAAAATTGAAAAATAAAAAAAGTAAACAGAAAAACATTTTGTCCAACGATGAAAACCACTTCGGTGGCACCCTAGGAAAGTACCATGGTAAAAATCGGGTCACCGACACCATGAGTAGAGACATTGCTCCTCCCTCCTTCAGGATTCCATTTCATCCTTTTACTTTGAACACACTCATAGCCTATCCATCCATAATAAACTTACCCATTCCCATCATGGCTTGCTATTGATCTACCTAAGATTGGTTAGTCATTCATAATAATCCTTCCTTTTCACCCCTTTCCATCCATAATAAATCAGCTCCTATCTGTGGCTATGACAAATCTTAAGTCTAGTGATGGGTGTGGAACTAAGAGCATCACATGCTTCGAGGAGTACAATTTCTTCCAACTTTCTTTAGTCTATCCACGCACAGTCCACAATAAAGCAACACTTGCATCACAAATCCATAATAAAGTTCCATCTTCTTTGCAATAAAGTATCAGTTTCATGGATTCAGTCAGTTTCAGATGAGACACAAGCAGCAATGGGCTTCAACAAATCAAATCTTTTAACAGACTCAGAAAACATTATGGTTAAGTGCTATCTATCCTTTTGTGAAAGTAAACATTGTGACCACAATCTAATAGACTTATACAAGTAAAAAGAGACACTAAACTTGAGGACTACAGTGGATATTGGTGTCGAGTCTTGGTTTTCTTTTGATTTTATCTTTTGGTGACATGTCTTTTAGCTTTTCCGGGATGTCTTTGACTAGAGATTTTATCTCCAAGATGTCTTTGACTAGAAAGGAAAGGATGGGATATCGTCACCTATTATTTTGCTATTTGTGGATTGTCTCTTAGTAAAGCTATGACTTGTCCAAGGATATGAGGACACTGTGATTCTAGTATGAACTGGGGCATTCCTTGTTTGCAACTATCTCAACTCCATGCAAATGGGTATAATGACTTTCTGGGTCGAACATATATCTGGATTGTCATAACCTATTTTTCCATAATAAAGCTCAATGATGATAATAGCACAAGAAGCTCTTTCACTTCCATATCTTCTATCTTCCATCCCCCTTTCTTGATTGACTTCCATCATCTTTCTTGAGTCTATGTAGCCTGCTATCACATGACTGAGTATAATGACACTCTAAAAATATCTGAATTTCATGTAGTCTACACCTGCATTACCACATATTAGCATTTCATACATATAGATATCATAATTGCACCACATCCTGCACACAACATATGTTAGAACATTTACATCCTCATCATATTTATCTGCATTTCATACATTCACATTTGAATTTGCATAAAATATTAAAAAACATAAAAGAACAAAAATATTGCATTTTATCATGTACATATTTGCATCCATATCATAAGCATTAGATGTAAACATGCATCACATAGAAACATACATCATAAGACATATAGAAGCATCACATAGGTACACATGCATATACTTTCCCCAAGGATGAATCATCTCATATATATATCTCAAAAAATCATGTCATGATACAATAATGTCAAAATCATATGGCTATAATCACCCAAAGGTGTCATCATACAAAATGACAAAAAAAATGATACATAGGGAGCCCTCTAAGGCTATGATGAACTCCCTCCCTCAAAGTCGGTTGACCTCGATGGAGTCTGAGCCTTGTAAGGACGTGCCTAGGATCATCTCTCCTGCCCCCTCTATCTGGTGGTGGTGGAGGACCCATGACCCCACTGCTAGATGCCTGTCTCTCCCTCCAGAGGTCATCGTCGTCCATGATGGTCTCTGGAAGCTCCCAGTGGGCTGATCTGGTGGCACCACTCCATAGTATAGGTCTCTCCAATAGGATATCTCCTCCCCTACCCACACAACATAGGCGTATCCAGCCCTTGTATCCTTTGCTTCCTGTCTCCCTACTCTCAGTGCTGTCTCAACCTCTGTATAGCACTAAATAGCCCGATCCCTCTCCCGCTCGGTGTCCCTCAGCTGTATCCTGAGTCTAGTTGTATCCCTCTCTAGATCCTGGATCTCATCTGCATGTCCCTAGCAGATCTCCCTTAAGGATAGTAGCTCATCCTCCTCCTCCTCTCTCCCCTCACCCTGTCCCTGTGGCTGCTCCTGTCCTTGTCCCTATCCTTGTACCTGTCTGGGAACCTATGCTGCTGGCACCTGTACCGACAATCCACCTCTACCCCTCACTACATGCATCTATCTCTCCTCTCTGCCCTCTCTCCTCTAAGTCACTCTCCTCTCTATCACGGTGCCCCACCTCCACTGTCGGCCTCCACCTCCACCATCTCCCTCTATTGGCTCCCCTGGATCCGTCAGCCATGGAAACGGATGCTCTGCCTAATATGTAGTATACTCTGCATCCATCCCTACATGCTCCATATCTTCCCATATATCCCAAGGCATGGGAACGATCTCTAGAAGCTCTGTCATAGCCTGATCATAGGAAAGCAATGGCCCCAAATGTACCTGATTCCTCACGGTCCGTGCATACATCCATGAACCTCTTGGCATCCGCTATATCCTACCGAACTGCCTGCACACCCTATCTATCAACTACCTCTCAATGATATATGGTGTCCTCTCTATCAGATACCTGCTCTTGAATACATATGGCAACTCCACTGCATCATCCTCCCACTCCTCACAGTCCTGGTATGACCTCCATACCAAATTGTCTATCTCGTCAATCATCCAATGCCAATACTCCAATCTCCCAATATGTGGCTAAGAATTAATCATATCATACAAATGCACGTAACTACGTACATGTCCTCTGCCTCTAAAGTGTATCAGACGTGTGACCAATAGATGCTCATATGGCCAAACCTACAACAAGGTCACTCCACACCCCAATCCTACTGATCCATGATATACAAACTGATGCAACTCATAGTACAATTGTGCCAGTAGACACGACCCCCATGCAAACCTGGCGTGCTCAGTTACCAACGTCTCTAGTTTCCTCCCCCATACCACTGCCAACCCTTGTGTTGCCCTATCCGGACATAGAAACCCACTAATCACTCATGCCAACACTGTCGGTAGCACCAATCCTATAGCTATCATGGTATCCGAAGCCACATGTCCTGCCTTCATCTCCAGTCCTGGATCCTAAAACACTTGTCTCAGTGCATCCCTGTCTCCATCTCGATCATAAGGAACTAACTCCCCAATGATCGGTATCCTCAATATCCTGTATACATCTTCTAAGGTGACTGTCATCTCACTCATCAACAAATGAAACATACATGTTTTTGAGTGCCATCTCTCAACTAATGCATTCAACAACCCCATGTTCACCCGAAACTTAGTCACATACATAATGTATCGCAAGCCCATGGCCTCAACTGCTTCTCTATCCTCTAGTGTCATCTCTAGTCGTAAACTCTGAGTCAAAGGGAATCTCTCCCATGACTCCAACATCGGTAGGTCCTCCTGCAGTCAAGCAAATCAACTATGTCAATCCTAGTGCTACTCCCTATTCATCACAAAGTGCTTCTTTTTATCCTAGTGCTTATATCTATCATATGGCACTCTATCCTAGTGGTACTCCTTGTTCATCACAAAGTGCTACTTTTATCCTAGTGCTTATATCTATCATATGACACTCTATCCTAGTAGCATTCCCTGTTCATCACAAAGTGCTACTTTTTATCCTAGTGCTTATATCTATCATATGACACTCTATCCTAGTAGCATTCCCTGTTCATCACAAAGTGCTAATTTTATCTTATCTTTTAGGGCACCTACTTGAGTGTATCCTCTTGAGTAGCTTATCCAATTAACAATGTATAAGCTAATTGTCAATTTTAGCCTAATCCAATTGGCAACGTATGTTCTATCACAGAATTGGCAATTTCTATGGTACTCCCTATTCATCACAAAGTGCCTCGCTCTATCCCATCCTAGGGTCTCTGCTTGAGTGTATCCTCTTGAGTAGTTTCTTGGTTGGCAACGTATGTTCTATCACAAAATTGTCAATCCTAGCCCTATCTGCTATCCTAGTCTTCCCTAGAGGACTTGCTTGAGTGTATCCTCTCAACATCTTATTCAATCGACACCGTATGTTTATCACAAAACTGCCAATTTGACCTTGGAGACACAAATGCGCATTCATGATAGAAACGCGCTTGCATACTTCATAAACATGCTTGCCTTGCATAGACACACCTGAATCACACATACATGCCTCTGCTCTGCACAAATGCGCCTTTCCTGCACAAACGCACCTGAAATACACAGACGTGCTTGCATCTGACACAGACGCAATTGAAATCATAGACGCGCCTGGCACCAATGCAAACATGCCTAGCCTATCTAGACGCGTCTGGCACCAACGTAGACACGCCTTAGTGTTTTTCTCCTCGCTTGACATTATTTTGCAATCTACCTAGAGTGCATTTATTACACTACCTAACATGCATTTATGACAACAATTAATGCAACAATGAGGTTTTGTGGTACTTACCGACTCTCTTGCATCTGCTAGCCTCTGATATCAGCGAACGCGATTGAATCTGTGAACCAATGCCATCGCTGTTGGCTACTGACTACTCTTTTCTCTCTCTGCACTCTGATCTCTTAGGTGTGTGGATGACAATGAGGATGTTTTCCCTCGTACTCTATCTTATAGACTACCGTAGCTCTAGTCTCCTGAGTCAGTCTTCTTTATCCCATGACTCTGTCACTCTATCCTATCTTGTCAGTCCTTTCTAGCCTTTCTTTCTTATTGAGAGATTGTTTGTGATATTTTCAAATATTTTCATCCAATCTCTCGAGGGGGCATATCATTCCCATCTTGGGGAAACTTTGTATTAGTTCATCTTATCTTCTTTGAAACAACGTGAGAAGTTGCATTGTCTCAAAGAGGGGCAAAATGTAGACACCTAAAATTTTCCTATCTAATTAAATAGATATTTTATTTATTTAATTATGTAAGCCTAATTCTTCTATTAATTAAATAAATATTTATTTATTTAATTAATTCATTAATTCTCTTCTAGCCTTATTTCTAGTTTAAATAAATACGTTTATTTATTTAAATTATCCTTTTCCTTAATTAAATAAATATCTTGTTTATTTAATTAATCTCACTTCCTCTATTAATTAAATAAATCTTTATTTATTTAATTAATTCATTAGCCTTTTCTACCTATGACACATGTCATTCATCTCTTAATTCCTACACTACCTACTCTCTCATTATTTTCTTATTTTCTTTTACCTACCCTCTAATCCTAGCTGACCATTTATCTTTTAGACCTCTCAATATTTTCCCTCCATTTCTTATAGTGTCTTCTATATAAGGAGACGCTTCCTTCATTATAACCCTAATGAATCCTTCAAGAATTCTAGCATTTGAACTTTCATATGCAATCAAGCCTACTTGCAACCACACTTCCGTTCTTTGTTGAGCTCTTCTGTACATATAAAATCCGAGAACAAATATATCAAGAAAGATCAATGGAGATAGGAAGAATGGAGATCCAAACCCTATTGGACATGTGATGGTATAATCTTTGTGATTTCATTGATTTGCATTGTCTTGGGTAATCTTCATATGTTATGGTGGATCTTTGTTGTTGTTAGGCTAGGGTTTTGTGGTTGAATTCATTTAGTCTTTCAATATTGTTATTTCCATTTTTACCATAAATAGAAGTAACCTCTAGAAAAATTCTTGGGTACATTATATCAACTCGTGGAATTGAAGTAGATCCCGAAAAAGTCAAAGCTATCATGGAAATGGAGTCACCTAAGAACATAAGTCAATTTCAATCTCTACAAGGGAGATTGCAATCAATCAAAAGATTTGTTGCCCAACTAGCAGATAGATGTCATCCATTCACTCACCTATTACACAAGAATGTTCCATTAAAATGAGATCAGAAGTGTGAAGAAGCTTTTATACAAATCTAGAAATATCTAGTGAATCCTCTAGTATTGGTATCACTAATCAAAGGGAAACCATTATTGCTTTATATCTCAACAACAAATGTATCACTGGGAGGTCTCTTAGCACAACATGATGAAGAAGGGAAAGAAAGAGAAGTGTATTAGATTAGCAGAACACTTGTAGGATATGAATTGCACTATACATCAGTTGAGAAGACATGCCTAGCAGTTGTATTTGTAACTCAGAAATTGTGACACTCTATGCTGACTCATTCTATCAAATTAATAGCAAAAATAGATCCACTGAAGTATTTGTTGATCAAGTCAACTTTGACAAGCAGATTGGCTAAATGGGTCATGATACTAAGTGAGTTTAATATAGAATATATTGATCGAAAAGCTATCAAAGGATAAGTCATTGCTGATCAATTGGATGAAGTACCCCTGCAAGATGACACACCATTGCACATCGAATTTCCTGATGCAAACATGCTGACAGTTAGCACAAATTTTTGGGAATTATATTTTGATGGCTCCTATACACAACATGGATTAGGTACTAGAATTTTGTTCATCACACCTCAAGGACATACAATTCCAAAATCATATAGACGGCAATTCCCCTACACAAATAACACTGCAGAGTATGAGGCATTGGTCATTGGGATCAAAATGGCCATTGAATGGAATATCAAGGAATTACATGTTTATGGAGATTCACAACTCACAATCAACCAGAGAAAAAGTGATTATCAAACCAAGGATGACAAGTTGATTCCCTATAAACAACTGGTTTAATATTTTAAAGAGCACTTTGAAGAAATATCATTCACTCAGATCCCAAGAAATAAGAACAAATTAGTAGATGCAATGGCTACAATAGCATCTCTTTTGTAGAATCAAGAAAATCAACAACGTTACAAATTCCTGGTGGAAGATATCTTGAATCCTACCATTGAATCCCAATATACCTACATGATTTGCCATATATCTGGAACTGATCAATCCTGATACATCCAAACTTATCGATACCTAAAGGAGAATATCCTTCCTCTTGACGTATCCTGCAATCAAAAGAGACATTTTATCTGTCAGTCATCCCACTATACTATCATTGATGATACCTTATATAGAAGAGGTCTAGATAGTACTTTATTGAGATGTCTTGAACAAGAAGAATATGAGAAAGATCTTAACAAAGTCCACGTAGGTATTTGTGGCACGCACTCAAGTGATTTAATGTTGGCCAAGAAACTTATTCGCTTCGATTACTATTGGCCTACTATGGAGAGAGATTCATTTACATATGCTAAGAGATTCAAACAATGTCAGATCCATGAGAATCTCATTCATGCACCAGCACAAGAACTGCATCCTATGGTAGGTTCATGGCCATTTTCATATCCAGCATAGGTTTTCTACACCATATTATCCACAAGAAAATGGTCAAGCTGAGGCATAAAAAAAAACAATCTTGAAAATCCTCAAGAAAACAGTTAATGAAGCTGGTAATGATTGGCATATTCAGCTAAATCCTGCACTTTGGGCATACAAAACAACCATCCGCACACCAACGGGGGCAACTCTATATTTATTAGTCTATGGATCAGAAGCCATATTACTAGTAGAAGTAGAGATACCTTCTCTATGAGTATCCTTGAAAGGTCTTATCCCAGAAGAAGAGCAACGAGTCTCTAGACTTCAAGAACTTGAGTTGATTTAGGGGCATCACCAAAAAACTTTAAATCACTTGAAGGCATATCAACAAAGAATGGCAAGAGGTTATAACCACAAAGTTAAGCCAAGAATTTTCTAGATTGGAGATTTAGTCTTAAGAGAAAATCCACAAAATTAGCAAGATCGAGAAAAGAAAGGTAAATTTGAGCAAAACTGGTTAGGTCCTTTTGTTGTGGTAGCATCATATGGTTCAAGAGTATACCAATTATCTACACCAGAAGGTGATTGGTTTGATGAGCCTATCAATAATATGCATCTGAAGAAATTGTATGCTCAAAAGTATCAGCATTAAAGTACCAAAAACAATGAAAAAGCAGAAAAAGACAAAAAATTAGAAAAAGCAATAAAAATCCCTAAAACGCAAAAAGAGAAAAATAAAAAATAGTGTAAAACAATGAAAACATTTACAAAAAAATCAAATATGGAAAAAATGCAATAAATTTAGATGGTGAAAACCTGGTAAACATGTGATATCTTAAAAAGTGGGTTCTTCCATCTATGAGATTGCTTTGCGCATATCTCCATCCTATCACATCCATCTATCCTCGCATATTCATTCCATCTTTTGCATCCATTTCTCTAAATCATTCGCAAAGAAATATGCAGCTTATCAAACAAGTTATTAATCTTTGATATACTTAGTGTAGTAACTGCCTTAGATTTTATCAAAATTAATCATATTTGCATTGCATCCCACCATGGTTTGGATCATTTTTCATACATCCGTAATAAATTTTGTTTTCATTGGGGGAAAAATCCAAAAATCCTTTGAAAATCCAAAAAAATTTGAAAAATTTAGAAAACTAAAACACTTAGGGTTTTGAAACAGATGATGAACAACAAGCAACGAAGATCAAGGCATTTGTAACAACTGGATTGTGACATTCAGAACACAAAGATTTAAACCAGCAAGTAACGAAGGATGATCAATAAACATTCATCAAGATGATTATATCAGTTAATGACCATGAGAACATATGTATGACACATAAGATTCGATGTTTATATCTTGATTTTTGCTAGTCATGTACTCTATGTAACTCGATGATATCCATGACTAGAGAAGCTATGATGGGGCATGATTATTTTCATTGTTTGCTGTCTGTGGTTTATCTCTTACTAAGGTATGTACTTGTCTAAGGATATGATTGGAAAAAGATCATGGAGGATGTTCTGAGTCATGCATGAAAGGGGATAATCCTTGTCTATTCTACAAGAAATACTCAGGTCACCTTGATTCATTATATCAAGTTGCTTGTATAAACTTGCTATATCAAAATCCATGTAAGAAGCACTCAGGTCAGCTTGAATCATTATGTCAAGTTGCTTGTATTTTCTTACAATATTTAAAAGCTCAATGATGAAATCAAGCACTGTTACAAGAAAGCATGTGAAGAATGGAAGTATCATTTTCGATAGATCATTTAGATTGATTGTTATTTGCATTCATTTTATCATTTTCATTATAAGAATTCATCCCATTTCATTCAGGGATAAACGGTCATAAATAAAGATTGAGTTTACTTAGACAAACAAAAACAATTTGTAGTGATCATTTTAGGTTCATTTATCTTTAAAATCATTAGGTTTTCATATTAATCATCATTATTAATTTCATTAGTTTGAATTAAATCATAACAAAAAAATCATTTGCATTTCATTACTGCATTTCATTGATCATTTGTCATTATTAGTTGCATTAAGTTCATCATCATTTTGTATCTAGTAATCATTAGTTCATTATATCCATTAAAGATCATTTAATTGCATCTTTTTTATCTATCATATCATTATAAGAATCTCATTGCGATCATAACATCACATTTATAAGTATCATAATATTATCGCATTAACATATGCATACATGTCATAATAGGCATCCATCACATGAGTCTCATCAAGCATATCATTTAAGTTAACATTATAACATTTCCATCCATGATTATCAAATCAAAAAATTCTAATGCATTTCATGTAAATCATTTTATCATTTCATCATCACATGCATATACATCAAGAAATAGAAGTAAACATCCATTTGTATACATGCCATTAAGCATTATCGTCATATAAATCATCATCATATCATATAGAACATCATGAAATATAAAAGAAAGGAAAGATCATCATAACATCATCCATGTAGATGATACATATAAGTCATCATCATATAAAGTAGCATGCATAATAAATCATGAATCATCAACATCATATAGGGTCCATGTCTGCGTATCATCATTAAACAATAAAAAGTCCAAGTATACAATGATATCACCATAATCAATACCGTACAAATGTCTCAATGATACAAATAGAAGATCAAGATCAAATCAAGGTTGTCCTATACTACTCTCGCCCGACTCTGTCCATCTCTTTGGCTGTGGGTGAGATAATCCTCCAGATGGCCGTGCTCCTTGATCCCTACTCCTCTAAAGAGGCCCCATAACCCCACTACTGCTGGTATCCATCCTGCCAGATACAGGAGTAGTCACATAGCTCCCAACTATGTGACTCTCTGAGACTAGATCCTCATATCACTGATGCCAGTACTCTGTCTCCTTCCTATCCTAATACAATGCTCTAACAATATCAACTGAGAGAGTGCCAGAGCCAACTTGCTGAATATGATCAAGGAAAGCCTATGCATCCTGCTATCTCCTCATGGATCTATCCCTCTCAATAGTGAGTGCCTGTACCTGTATCCTGAGCTACTCTATCTATGCTCTGAAGTCCTCTATGGTCTCCTGCTATGGCACATCCTGCTGGGGTACATCCTGCATGCCCAAATCTCCACCTGCCGAAGTTGTTGGCATTATGTGAACCAGTATGAGGACATGATGACATTGTATGTTGTCATTGATGTCAATATGCTGAAGAGGAGAGAACCAGTATATGTGAGAACTGGTATAACACTGTGAACTAAAATTTGTGCCAAAGTGAAGTGATGTGTTTGTTTAAGGTGAACCGACATGTGGTTATGGGAACTGGCACATGGAAGTTTTGTATGACTACCGGTTGGTAGTCTCAACTTCAGGGTTTCCAATTGAAGTGCCTCAAGCCTGTGTGATTCAATCGGTGACTTTGTGTGATGAGTTAGCGTTGTAATGAAGAACAGATCATGTTGCCATGTCAGCCTTGTGCACATGAAGGATCCTGCATGAAGGAGATTGTTCCTATCTACCTCAGGAATGTGCGAAGTCTATAAACGGTGATAACATGTGATGGGTTATTAGCCGCCATGAAATCGGTGGAAAATGAATGATGGAGAATGTCTTGAGATTGGCTCAAGACTGTTGCATTTAATGAAATGTGCTCAACGGTTAGGATTGAACCGTTTGAATTGCTTAACCTAACAAGTTTAGGGTTTAGGGTTTATGCTATCGACCTATCTATTTCCTATAAGGTCGATGTTGTGTTTCTTTTTGAGGTTGTTGGCAAAAGTTGTGTGTGTGTATCCAAGTGAAGGGATATGTGATTCTTTCTAGACCAGAAGAGAAAAGTGATACCTGTAGAGTGTAAGTGCAGAAGGTGAAGAGGAGCTAAAGCGGATTTGCATTGGCATTGAGTGTTGTTACCAGATCATTGTAATACCTATTGATCTCTAACCACTTCAATAGTTGGGAAATCCCTTAACAGGGTAGCTCTAACCAGCTTACTGTAAATCCTTTAACAGGGTGACTCAAAACCATTGAGTTCTTGAAATCCTCTAAGAAGGTAACCTTTAATAGGGTTTAACCCTTAACCGGGTATTCTAGCCATCCCTTAACCAGGTGATCCCTAACAAGATCGATTCCTAACAAAACCTATTGTATCAGTCTTTAACCAGACAAGGCTCCTAACAGAGCGGACTTCTAAAGAGTTCAAAAATAGCTTGTGGGTATTCATCCCCATCGTGGTTTTTCCCAGTTGGGTTTCCACGTGAAAAATCTGTGTGTCATGTGTTGTGTTATTCATGTGATGGTTTGAGTGATTTGTGTCTGAAGGTAAATCACGTTGATCTAGTTGTTTGTATATCTTTTGATGATAGATTACCTATTCATGCACTAGGGTGAAATGGAAATGAAGTATTAGATTGTATGAGAAGATAAGTGTCAACTGGTTTATGTTTGTCTCAGTTATTCTGGGCTTTGCCAGTTGTACTCTATTTAAGACCAGAGTTACTATTTGTCTGCCTATGCACAGTGTCTACTGGCAAACCGGTTTAGGATTGTCTTTTTGTCTGTACTGATTCACCCCCTCCTCTCAGTACCAGTTTGGTACCATCCGTTCATCATTGAGTTATCAATTGGTATCAGAGCGTCCTCCAGGTCCTTTGTGTTATAAGCTTAACTGCTTGAGGTAAAGATCCCAGTCTAATGATGAAGAGGGAAGGTCCAAAGTTCAACAAAGAAAATTTTAGTATATGGAAAGATAAAATGAAGATATACATCAGAAGCATGGGTGCTCAACACTGGAGCTATGTTGAGAATGCCTATGTTGCCCCTACCGGTACTTTCACTGATGACCTAAAGAGAGAGATACAGGAAAATGGGCAAGTCATGGAAGCCTTAATTAGTAGTTTATCTGACATTGAGTTTATTGATGTCCAAGATAAGGTAAATCCCAAAGAGGTATGGGATACTCTTGAAAATATCTATGGTGGTGATGAGCATGTAAAACAAGCTAAGGAAGAAAGCCATAGAGGGAAGTTTGAATACATGCAGATGGTTGAAGGTGAGACCATTCAACAGTATGGAATAAGAATTAAAATTGTTGTTAGAGATATCAAGAGTGTAGGTGGTAAAATGGAAGATTCCACCGTGGTAAGAAAAGTCCTGAGATCCTTATTACCGGTCTATGCAATAAGGGTTGTTGCTATTCAGGAGTTGAGATCAATAGACAAGACTAAGGTATCCCTAGACTCTATCATTGCAAAGTTGACAACCTATGAGCTAAATAGTTTTGATGGCAGTGTTCAAAAGACTAAATCAACTTTTAAAGCTTCTGCTGTACCATCCAGAAAAGGAAAAGAAGCTAGCACTAGTGGTGAACCAAAACAGAGCAGAGAAATGGACGATGAGGAGATTCTGATGGCATTTGAAGCTCTTCTTGCCAGGAAACTTCCTAAAGGAACCGACAAATACAAAGGTAAGCTCCCTTTGAAATGCTTTTCTTGTAACTGGATAGGACATATTGCTGTAAACTATCCTAATGGTGACAACAAGGACAAACCGGAAAGGTTCAAGAAATTCAAAGGAGGAAACTAGAGAAACTGTTTTGTGGTAGTTGATGAAGGTGTCACAGATGAGGAATCAGAAGATGAAGAAAATGAAGATATTGTGTTTGTTGCTGTCAAGAAAGATGTGTCAGACAGGAAGGCTCTTGTCTCCCGCTTTGACAATTCCAATGAGTGGATTATTGACAGTGGCTGTTCTCACCATATGACTGGTGACCGGAGCAAGTTTCTATCCTTGGAAGAGTATGATGGTGGTGTGGTTTGCTTTGGTAATGATGCACCATGTATGGTCAAAGGCATAGTGTCCATCTCTCTGAATGGAAAGAGTAGTGCTGACAATGTGTATTGGGTTGATGGTCTCAGACATAACCTTCTGAGTGTTGCCCAGTTGAATGATAGTGGTCTCACTCTGGAATTCAAGAATGGAGTGTGCAGAATCAAAGGAAAGAATGGTGAATTGGTGGCCACCGACATGCAGACCAAAGGTAACCTATTTTAGCTGAATGCAAAATATAAGTACATGTCTTATGGCTAAATTTGATGATAGCTGGATATGGCATAGGAGACTCTGCCATGTAAACTTTGATAACATTGTGAAGGCCAGTAAGGTCAAGGCAGTTAGAGGGTTGCTAGTGCTGAGCAAATCGGAAAATACCTTGTGCAGAGAGTGTCAACTAGGGAAAATGTCTTCCTCAACCTTTAAAGGTAAACCTTTCACTACTGACAATTTGCTTGATCTTGTGCATACTGATTTGTGTGGTCCTATGAAAACTAGGAGTGTGTAGGGTGATAGGTACTTCATGATTCTCACTTATGACTGCTCAAGAATGATGTGGGTCACATTCTTGAAAGATAAGTCTGAAGCCTTTGTAAAGTTCAAAGCTTTCAGAGCATTAGTGGAGAAGGAAAGCTGTAAAAGGATCAAGTGCCTGAGAACTGATCAAGGAGGGGAATTCACTTCCGGTGAGTTTAACAAGTACTATGAAGAACATGGCATCAAGAGGCAATTGTCTGCCCCCCAGACTCCACAGTAGAATGGCCTAGCAGAGAGGAATAACCGGACTATGGTTGAAGCAACTAGAACTATGTTGATTCAAGGAAAGGTAGCTCACACCTTTTGGAAAGAAGCGGTGAGCACTGCAGTCTACACAATGAACCGGGTACTCATCAAGAAAGGTAAGGGTAAAACTCCTTATGAGTATTGGACCGGTAAGACACATGTGGTTAGCTACTTTAGAGTGTTTGGTAGCAAATGTTACATCAAGAGGAGCAAACACCAGAGCAAATTTGATGCGAAATGTGATGAGGGAATATTCCTAGGGTATTCCACCAAGAGCAAAGCTCTCAAGTGTTTCAATAATATGACTCAGAGAATTATAGAAAGTGTGAGGCCTCACCTCGACTCAGTCTGGCATTCAGAGGATTTTATATTTAGACGATTATGGATACTTTATTTTGATGCATTTTGAGACTTAGAACTTATATGATTTCAGGATTTGGATAACATTGCTATGATTTGATGAATTACTTATATGCTTTATGAGATAGAACACTACATGATTGTTAAATAGGATGATATTGCAGGATAGATGTCGTTATTGAATTTGCAGGACTTTACTATGAATATAGAACTATGATGTATGGTTAGTTTATGTGAATTGGGGATGAAATTGCTTATATGAATTTGCTTGATAAAAGATGTATTTAATCTGTGCAGATGAAAATTGTATGCAAGTAATGACGTGTATTGTTATATTATTGAATTATATTATATATGGATATTTGGAAGTACTAATGTGTAAATTGAGATGCGCAGGAAATTTACCATGTGACCATGGAAAATTACGGAGGACCAAACCTAGACTTATGTATGTTCGTAAGCTAGGGGTTGTCTATTTGGAGAGACAACACCCCGTTTGTGTTGTATTTTATTCGTAACAGTATATGCTGCATGAGTGTTAAGTGTTATTTAAATTTAATGTGTAAAAACCACAAGAGACAATTTCATGTTTTATTTTGTAAAAGTGTTTTATTTGTGTCACTTGACACATGTGTGGATTTAAATTTAAATGTTTTATTTTTGTCTCTTGGTGGGAAAGTGTTTAACTATAGTTTTTTCTTAAATAATATAATGTGTTGTCATAAATACTTTGGGAATATAATAATTGGGGTGGTCAACATATGTTTGACCCGAAAATAAACTTCAAAGGGGTTTAAAATGGGTTAAATGAACACCTAGAGGTAGTTTAATAGGGTTTCCTAAAGCCCATAAGGTATACCTAGGAGTTAGAGGTAATTTTAGGCAAGTTTCTACTTTTTAATGATATTTTTAACGCTTTAAAAATTGGTTTTTTTGAGTTGTGCGAAAATTCAAAATTAGAAGTTTAAATCTAATTGAGATTCTTCCTTTGGAATGAGTGTCTTTTTGCATTCTGCTTTTCTTTCCTTTTTGGTTTTTAGAAACTTGTGAGAACTCAGAGAATGAGCTTCTTAAGCAAGATTTTTGAGAATTGGAGGGTAATCACCCACTCTCCATTTTTGGAGACAAGAGAAATTTTGTAAAAAAAAAAAGAATAATGTTGGAATAGAAAATTTAACTAAGGGTAGAAGGAAAAAGATTCGTGGATTGGGCAGCTCTTCCTCAAATTTCAAAACTACCATTGGGCAGATTAAGGTTGGTTTGATCATTCCTTAAAATGGTTATTTTCTTGCATGTGTTTGAGTGTATGAATGGTGAAAGAAATCTGTGTTTTTGTGTATGGCTTGTTTTAGAATTTCATTTGAAAATCCTTCATTTTGCTTGTTGTGTTTTGGGAGTTTCTCAAGGCCTCTTACTCTTGGGAGAGAGGAGGATCTTGTGGGTGGTAGCAGTGACAACCCTCGAGTGAGAGACTCTCGTTTGAGAGCGATCACAAGGGATCTTTGTGCGACCCTTGCTGCATGGGTTGTTTGTGCAATGGGGGTCATAAGGAGGGATATAAGGCTAGAATGCCTTTGGGGGGCATAAGGAATAAGGGTTTGAGATTCTTGATATATTTATTGTGCCATGAGGTGGCTACTTGTTTATTTCATACTTGCAGTTCTCCTCAGGGTATTGGTCCACTACCACCCTTTGAAAAGATCATCACCAAAGTGTGGTGCTGTGAAGCCAAGTTGGGAGTGTGTCTGAAAATCTGTATGTATTTTGCCTTCTATGTGTTTGCCTGTTTGTTACCCGTCTAGGAATTGGTTCTTCGAGCTCGGGGGTGGCTACCAGTTAGCCTAGGCTGGGAGGTGAGCACTCCATGGTCATATTGTGTTTTTTATTATGCAGGAAAAGTCAGGAGAAGAGAATAGGAACAGTGAAAAGAGGCAGAAGATTATTGTTGAAGATACCTAAATCCATTTTGTAGTTATTTGTTTAAATTTGTAGTAGAAAAATACCTCGTTCGTTGAATGAGAAGCAAGTTGTAATTTTGAGATAGGACATGTGCTTTAATATTGTAGTTTAATAAAGAAGTATCTTGTAATATTTGCAGAATAATGAAAGAGTTGTAAAAAGCATGCAAAAGCTTCTTTTGTAATATATAAAAAAATAAATCATGATTTGGATATGCTATTTACATGTAAATAAATTAGTTGATTTTTTTATTTAGTTGAGAAATTAATAAATGCATTTATTATAGAAAAGTATTTTGTATCTTTAAATAGTATTTCCTAAATTGTATTTCTAAATAGTGTTGAACAAAAGCTTAACAATAGATTTGCTTCATTCTTTTATCAGCAATTAGAATAATTACATAAAAAGGCCCTAAGATTATATACCAAAAATATATATATATATATATATATATATATATATATATATATATATATATATATATATATATATATATATATATATATATATATATATATATATATATATATATATATATTATAGGTGCGCATGTAATTTAATTTTTACATAATGTTATTCCTTGTTATATTTGTTTTAAAAGAAAATTGCATGTAAATCTTATTAAAAAAAAATATATTTGTATAATTTCACCCTTATAACTTTATATTTATAAATTTATATATATATATATATATATATATAGACATATATATATATATATATATATAGACATATATATATATATATTTATATAAAATATATTTAAAAAAGAAAATATAATAAAAAAAAAAGAAGAGAAATTTGGGTTTGCTCGCGGACTCACTGTGAGTGCACATAGTGTGGGCCGGGCAGCTTGCCCTATGCAAACACACAGTGTGGGCTGCTTCGGCTCCCACTGTGTGGACACACAGTGTCGGCCGCGGCTGCCACTGTGTGGACACACAGTGGTGAGAGCCGCTAGCGGCTCCCACTGTGTGGACGCACAGTGGTGCCGCGCCGCCACTGTGCGTTCACACAGTGGCGCCCTCGGCCGCCACTGTGTGGACACACAGTGGTGAGAGCCGCTAGCGGCTCCCACTGTGTGGACGTACAGTGGTGCCGCGCCACCACTGTGCGTTCACACAGTGGCGCCCTCGGCCCATTTCCGTTGCCCTTCTTCGAACCTGCAACAACAAAAAAAAAAAGGCCGCCGCCTTGGGGTTTCAGCCCTGTAAAAAAAATGCAGTGGTAAACAAAAATAAGGGATTAAACCCTATCCCGGGTAGGGCTAGGGTAAATGAAATAAATTAATATGATAGTTTAGAAGTTATTAATATATATAAATTAAAAAAAAATAAAAAATTAAATCCCTAATTAGGGTTGGAAGGCAAAGTGACTATTATCTTGGGAAGATAATTTTAATGGATTAATATATAATGTATAAATAAATAAATAAATAAATAAATAAATAAATATATATATATATATATATATATATATATATATATATATAAATATAAATTCTGGTTATAAATTGAAGAAAGTATTTAATAGAGTTTTAAATATTTAAATTCCTCCATATGATTCCTCATAGGAAGTAAAAAGGAAAGTGAAATATATAAATTTTACGAAGAAAGCCTAGCCTTTATAATTTTAAATGTATTTAATGTAATAAATACTTAATTATGCCCTAGTTAAGTTAATTAGAGCATTAAATTTTTTAAAAAAGGATGTTTAGAGTATATAGTCATATTGGGGATTGAATTAATTTTCCTCTCCTAATTCTTTAACGTGATTGATTTAATAAAATTTAATGACTAGGTATCTTGTGAAGATAAAATTAGACCAGATAGATTTCCGCAAATATAATTAAACAATAATCGATGCTTGGTTCATTTTTGAATTAGCTCGAATATAGATTTGGCAAATGCTTTAACGCTTGTCGTGTGAGCGAACTTGTAAATTAATTAGTATTTCAAAAAAAAAAATTGTTCCGTTTTTGTCCTAAATTTTGGGCATGACAGAAAGCATCAATGTAAGAGTTGAAGAAACCTCTGAGAAAACTAAGGAAACCGACAGTGAGCAAGCGGTAAATGAACTAGTTGTAACCTTCTGGGAACTGGTTGTTAGTCAACCAAGTACCAGTAATAGTGTTCCTACACTGGTAGATGTAGATGCTGATACTGATGGAGATGAGGATGAAGAAGAAAAGCAAGAGGAATCTATCAAGACCGTTCCTCGGTATGTCAAGCTGAATCATGACCCTAAGTAGATCATAGGAGATAAGGATGCAGGAATTCTTACAAGAAGAAAGGTCAGAGAAAACTCAAGTATGATCTCTGAATTTGAGCCTAAATCATTCAAAGAGGCACATAAAGATGAAAACTGGATCAAGGCAATGGAAGAGGAACTTGACTAGATAGAGAAAAATGGTACGTGGTCTTTGGTACCCAGACCAGAGCATAAAAATGTCATTGGCACCAAATGGGTTTTCAGAAATAAGCTGAATGAGGATAGCACAATGATTAGAAACAAAGCCAGACTGGTGTGTAAAGGATATGCCCAAGAAGAAGGAGAAGACTATGGAGAAACCTTTGCTCCTGTAGCCAGATTGGAAGGAGTTCATATGCTTCTTGCATATGCAGCTTTTAAAGGATTCAAAGTATATTAAATGGATGTAAAATTTGCATTCCTAAATGGTGTACTTGAAGAGTAAGTGTATATAGAGAAACCAGATGGGTTTGCACTATCTGAAGACAGTGACATGGTGTGTAGGCTACATAAAGCCTTATATGGTCTAAAGAAGGCACCTAGAGCATGGTATGAATGCCTGCATTCCCATCTTGTGAAGATTCGATTTGAGAGAACAAGCGAAGATAGCAATATCTACTTGAAGTCTGAAGGAGATCAGCTTCTGATCTATGAGGTATTTGTTGATGACATTATCTTTGGTGGAGATGACAAGATGAGTCATGAGATGAAGAAAGAGTTTGAGATGTCACTCATAGGGAGATTAAGTTCTTCATTGGACTGCAGATTCAATAGATGAAAGATGGAATCTTTATCACTCAGTCCAAGCATGTCAAAGAGGTGTTGAAGACCTTTGGCATGGATGATAGAAAACTGGTTGGTACACCGATGGTGACTAGTTGTAAACTATCCAAAGAGGATGACTCAGCATTGGTTGATGAGAAGGAATATCGATCAATGATTGGTAAGTTGCATTATGTAGTGCATAGCAGACCAGATATTGCACATGTAGTTGGCATTACTACAAGGTTCCAAAAAAGCCCAAGAGAATCCCACTTGGTTGCAGTCAAGTGGATTCTTAGGTATCTGAAGGGAACTATTGATTATGGATTGTGGTATCCATATAGCAAGGATTTAAACTTGAAAGTATTCACAGATGCTGATTGGGTAGGTAATGTGGACGACCGAAAGAGCACAACTGGTGGTGCATTCTTTCTCGGTGGTAGACTGGTCTCATGGATGAGTAAGAAGTAGAGTTGTATCTCTCAGTCTACAGCGGAAGCAGAGTATGTTGCAGCTTTCATAAACTGCACTCAGACAATTTGGATGAAGCATGTATTAAATGGCTTCAAAGTTCTTGTATCTAAACTGGTAAGTATATTTTGTGACAATACTAGTGCAATTAACATCTCCAAGAATCCGGTTTTACATTCTAAAACCAAGCACTTTGAGCTTAAGTATCATTTCTTGAGGGAAAAGGTTCAGAACAAAGAGATTGCACTGGAACATGTTTCCAGTAAGGAGCAGTTAGTAGACATATTCACCAAGCCTCTCCCAAAGGCTACATTTATGTATTTAAGAGGTGAATTAGGGGTGCTGCCCCTTCAGGAAGTAAACTAAAGGTCTATGCTCCACATCAATCAAGTATTGCATAGTCAATTTTTTTCAGGATTGATGTGTTGAAGGATGCTACTCCTTAGGGGGAGCGGCATAATGGAATAGGGAAGCTTGTGCCTCCACTTTGGCATTGTTGTCAAAGGGGGAGAAGAAGAGAAGCGAAGAAGATATCTACAAAAATTGGGGGAGAAGATGTGAAGCGGAGAGATATCTTTGTATATTGCCATCAATGCCAAAGGGGGAGATTGTTGGCATTATGTGAATTGGTATGAGAACATGATGACATTGTATGTTGTCATTGATGTCAATATGCTGAAGAGGAGAGAACCGGTATATGTGAGAACCGGTATGTTCCCAAGAACCAGTATATGTGAGAACCGGTATAACACTGTGAACCGGCATTTGTGCCAAAGTGAAGCGGTGTGTTTGTTTAAGGTGAACTGGCATGTGGTTATGGGAACTGGCACATGGAAGTTTTGTATGACTACTGGTTGGTAGTCTCAACTTCAGGGTTTCCGGTTGAAGTGCCTCAAGCTTGTGTGACTTAATCGGTGACTTTGTGTGATGAGTTAGCATTGTAACGAAGAACAGATCATGTTGCCATGTCAACCTTGTGCGTGTGAAGGATCCTGCATGAAGGAGATTGTTCCTATCTGCCTCAGGAATGTGCAAAGTTTGTAAACGGTGATAACACATGATGGGTTATCAGCCACCATGAAATCAGTGGAAAACAAATGATGGAGAACACCTTGAGATTGCCACAAGACTGTTGCATTTAATGAAATGTCCTCAATGGTCAGGATTGAACCGTTTGAATTGCTTAACCTAACAGGTTTAGGGTTTAGGGTTTATGCTACCGACCTATCTATTTCCTATAAGGTCGATGTTGTGTTTCTTTTTGAGGTTGTTGGCAAAAGTTGTTTGTGTGTATCCAAGTGAAGGGATACGTGATTCTTGCTAGAATAGAAGAGAAAAGTGATACCTGCAGAGTGTAAGGGAAGAAGGTGAAGAGGAGCTAAAGCGGATCTACATTGGCATTGAGTGCTGTTACTAGATCATTGTAATACCAGTTGATCTCTAACCACTTCAATAGTTGGGAAATCCCTTAACAGAGTAGCTCTAACCAGTTTACTGTAAATCCTTTAACAGGGTGACTCAAAACCATTGAGTTCTTGAAATCCTCTAACAAGGTAACCTTTAACAGGGTTTAACCCATAACCAGGTATTCTAGCCATCCCTTAACCGGATGATCCCTAACAGGATCGATTCCTAACAGAACCTATTGTATCAGTATTTAACCGGACAAGGCTCCTAACAGAGCGGACTTCTAAAGAGTTCAAAAATAGCTTGTGGGTATTCATCCCCACTGTGGTTTTTCCCAATTGGGTTTCCATGTGAAAAATATGTGTGTCATGTGTTAAGTTATTCATGTGATGGTTTGAGTGATTTGTGTCTGAAGGTAGATCACACTGATCTAGCTGTTTATATATCTTTTGATGATAGATTACTTGTTCATGCACTAGGGTGAAATGGAAATGAAGTATTAGATTGTATGAGAAGATAAGTGTCAACCGGTTTATGCTTGTCTCAGTTATTCTGGGCTTTGCCGGTTGTACTCTGTTTAAGACCGGAGTTACTGTTTGTCTGCCTATGCACAGTGTCTGCTGACAAACCGGTTTAGGATTGTGTTTTTGTCTATACTGATTCACCCCCCCCTCTCAGTATCGGTTTGGTACTATCCATTCATCATTGAGTTATCAGAAGTCTCCACTCGAGTAGCTCTCATGATCCATCACTGAATGAGAGGCACATGATCCTCTGAATCCTCCTCATCCCAACCATCCTGAGATACAATAATCCCTGGATCTGGATGAATTTGACCAAAATAAATACCTCTCCCTTAACCCCTATCCAATCCTTTGCCTCTGACTAGCCCTAGAGAGGGTAATCGTATCACTACTCTCATCTCTCCTCTGCCTATATCTTGACTAATCCGTCCTGCATCTCTGCCTGCAGGAGGAAGTACTCCTTCTACCCTCCCAACCCTACCAACCTGTGCAAAAGGTCCTCCTCAAACTATCACCTGGTCTCCCCTCCATCCTCATATTCCTCCTCTTCCATCTCCACCCTCATCTCCCCTATCTCCTTCAGCCTCTTGTGCAACTCTAAGCTCTTATTTGCATCACCGCTGTCGAACAATAGGATCATCCTCATCATCTCTTGAGCTGGGAGAAGTGTTTGTTGGATCAATAATTTGAGGAAATGGGTGTCCAAGCATATAATGAGCATAATTTTCTATAATCTCGACATCCAAAATCAATGGCAAAGTCCAAGCATCCTCCATCCAAGGATCACAATCAATATATGGTCTCCAAATCACAGTATCCATGGAGTCTAAACCCATCGCCAATACTCAAGCTTGCCTTGCTTTGGCTGAGTAATGATACCTCTGTACAAATATACATATGGTTGGCCCTCACCATGAATTCTATCATGAATAGGGCAGGTAACAAAAATGTGCTTCCAACACCAAACCTATAGCAGTGTACATCTAGTCGATAGACTAGCCCTACCATCATAAACAACCTGATGTAGATCATGATATAAGTGTGCAAGTATACACACACCCCATGCATAACGAGTTCGATGTTGCATCATGCTCAACAAGATCCCACCCTAACCAATAACAAAACCTCGAGATCTCCTATCAGGAAATGAATCCACTAATCAAGCCTGCAAGAATCACTGGGAGAGTCTCATAGTGTATAATCATGTCCTCCCATCTAATCTCTCCTCCATCGATGTTGTCATCTGGAAACATGGCTATGGAAGCCTCTATCCCTCCAAGATCCTCGTAATCATACTGGACTAACTCACTATTCACGGGGATGTGTAAGATCCGATAGACATCCTCGAGCATCACACTAATCTCACAAGTGGGTAGGTGAAACATGTTATGCCCGCTATGCCATCTCTTGGCTAATGTAGTCAATAACCCCCTGTTATGCATAATGTTAGGCATATACAAGAGGTGGCACAATCCACATGCATCAATGTGTCTCACCTCCTCCTGTGACAACTCTAGAACTAAATGGCGCATGGTCGGGAATTTCTCCCAACGCTGGAGAACATCAAGTTTCTCCTATTTAAACAAAAGAATTTATCCTATATCACTCATCTATTTATCAAATCTCAATAGATCACTAATCTATCAAATAAACATCTCAATACGATCAATCACATCGACAATCAATCAATCTTTTCTACCAAGCAAATCAGGGTATCAATCAAATGATCAAACACACAATCAATCAAATGATAAATCACACAATCAATCAATGTGTTGAATCAAATCTATCATTCTCTTCATTAGAGACTGAATCAACCTCTTAGAGCTATCAAATCAAATCAAACCATCAATTATGGTTTTCAATCAATCAGCTATCTTATCAATCAAATCAATCATTCATCTATCCCATCTATCAAATCGTCTATCAGACATCAATCATCTACTCAAATTTCATCAAATTGAATTTTAAATATTGACAAAATCAAATAGATTCAATATTTAACCAAATGCGCTATCCAACCATGCAAATAGCTACACAATTGAGCATAGGTGCTAAACTAAACATATGCGTTAACCAATTTCTCATTTGCACTACCCAAAAGCTCAAAAGCGTGAAACAATTTAGATGCACTAACCTATTTGTCACAAGTGATAACATAAAAGACACAAGCACTAACACTATGAAAGCGCTATCATTCAAAGAAAATGCACGAACAAAATGCATAAAAGTCCTAAATGAACATAAGCGCGGACCAAAAAAACAATTGCACTAAACTACGATGCAAAAATGCTAAACCTAAACACAAAAATTACAAAATTTTGAAAACTATCCCTAACATGTGCGAAAACATAGAATTTGTAAGGAAAGCTACAAAAAAGATTGGGATAGGTCACTCACCGGTGGGCCGTACTCAACAAGTCTTCAGTAACGTCGCACACCCTCCAATCGATAGCTCTCAAATAGGATCACTATTTTTCCAGCTCAATGTCAATTTCTTTTCTCTTCCAAAAGCTGACAAGAATGCAAATAAGGATAAAATTAACTTAGGTTAATTTTATTAATACCCTTTTTGATTTTGAGGGGGTAATTAATGTTTCAAGTGGGGCAATTTTATTTGTTTTTCAAAAAGGAATTTAATTGAGAGGCCTATTATCAAATCTTTTCAATCAATTATTGTGAGATCAATCATTTAATCCAATTTTTTTAACAATTTCACGATCAATCTCCCGAGGGGGCACACGATCAATCTCTCGAGGGGGCACATGATCAATCTCCCGAGGGGGCACACAATCATGATTTTTATCTTCATCAGGCGTATTATCAAGAGTTGATTTAATCTTTCAAACAATGTTGTCTCAACATTATTTTAAGGAGGGGCAAAATGTATACACATAAAATTGGCTATGAGTGATTACATAAATATTTTATATTTATTTAATAATTATTCTTCTATTAAATATTTAATTTGAAAAGATTAATTTATTTAATTCATTCTTCTATTAATTAGTTAAAATGTTATTAATTAATTCATTTAGCCTTTCTTCTAATCAATTAAATATCTAATAGTTAATTATTCTTCTATCCACTATCCTATAGTCTTCTTAATTGAATAATTTCTTAAATTATTTAAATCCATCCTCATATCCACATCACTTCCTCTTTTTCCAACTCATTCAATCATGTGGCTAAAGATATTAATATTTTTAATATTAATATGCATCATTATCTTCAACATTCATTTCATTCTCCAAATAATGTGTACATACACACATTCCTCAACCTCCTTATATTCTCTCCAACCTTCCTACATCTTTGGAGGAAGTTGAGTCCACTTGTTCTCTTATCCCTAAATCTTCTCCAACTATTCTATATTCTCTCAGTCTTCATCCTCAGTCAAGGTGAGATGAATGACACTTGCCTTCCCTTTCCACCTTTTCCTCCATCCTATAGGAGTAGGAGGAACATCTTCCACCTTTCTCTCTCACATCCTAACCTCTTGCTCATAGCCATCCAAAATTGCAAGATTTGATCATGACTGTTGATCTTTGCCACCTAAGCTTATGCACTCAAAAATCTATAAATAGAGGTCTCCTAAGCTATTTCAAAAAACTAATAGTCTAATAGTCTAATTAGCTAGTCTTACAGTCATTCTAGGAGTCTTTATCTTGCATCCGTGAGTTTGAGTTTGAAGAAAATAACATTTTCAGAGTTTTGAGCATAAATCATTTTCATAGCATGTTAGCTTAATATCATTTGCATATCATAGTATTAGTTAACTATCAGTCCATTATTCATATGCCATCTTGGAAGCTACCAATGCTTGTCAAAGAGCAAAATCATCTGCAACCAAGAACAGTGGAGTTAGGACACAATGAGGTGTAAATCATGGAAGGTATAATCTTGTTTATTTTGTTTATTTCATGTTACTTCATTGGTTGAAGCTAAGTTTACTGTAGCTTTCATTTATATTTTATGATGGACTAATAAGTTTTAGGATACTTCTTTTGAGTTCAACTTTAGCCTCAACTGCAATATAACACCTTTCAAGAAGGATATTTTTCTTTCACACCTGGTGACTCTTAATCTTTGGTTTTTAGTAGTCTCCATGTTTAGCTTATGAGAAAAGTTTTGACTAGGCAAAGTTCAATCCTTATAGAGAATTCTCATCTATCACCCCCAAAAAGGAAGGCTAGGGTAGCAAAGAAAGCATAAAATCTAGCTAGTGGGGTTTTGCCCACTATTCCCAACTCTCATCTTGTAATTACAACTTATAGTAACCCACTATTTAAAGGCTCTTCTAATCAAAATCCAACAAATCCTATGAGTTCTACTGGTATTAATCCTTTGAGTAGTACTATGGCTCATATTCCACCTCCTAGGAATCAACCCTTTGTACCATTTAATCAAGGGAGTCCCTTGAATTTGGCCTAGCATGATGATATTCCAGTTGAAGCACTTAAGAGCTAACCTTTCTTCACTGGAGAGGATCATACTACAACCATAGAGCACATTAGAGATGTGGCCTCCCTGTGTGGAGTGCATCACATCATTGAAGATAATATTGCTTGAGGCTCTTGACAACTTCTTTCAAGGGTAAAGACCTCCAATGGTTTAGAGGCTTGACTGTGAATTCAATTGCTACGTGGGCTTAGCTGGGATATCGGTTGATAGGCAGTTCAAAGACAATTCAGATCACCTTTCCTTGGTGGAGAAGCTTACTACCATCAAAAGAGATCCATATGAGAACATGTTGGACTTCAACTATCAGTTCCAAAAAACTTGGAATAGTATTCCAGCTTCAGTAAGGCCTTCAAATGATTGTGCATTCTTGTATTATCTTAAAGCTTTGAATTTTGACATCTCAATAATGATACAATCTATGGGGGGAAATACAAATTACCAATAGCATTTGATGTTTCTATAAGGGTTGAGAGTAGCTTGATTCAAGTTGGAAAAATAGCTCCTAGGCCTCTTATGCCCATATTTCTAGAGGTGTAGTCACCTATTGCAATACAAACCCCTACCATTGTTGTTGTCCTAGTTATTCCAGCTTTAGGATTTTAAGCTCCTACCCAAGCTAATGTTGTTCCAACCCCATCCCAAGAGCTCAAAGAGAAAGGGTTTATTGCAGACCTATGCTAAGAAGATAGTCAACTTGGAAAGGCAACAAGGTCAAAATACTAGACTTATCAAGCCAATTACTAGCCAAATAGACCTCCTATGCATTATGATCCTCAACCTCAAAGTTATTTCAATCAAATACCTTTCCAACCCTACAATCCCAATGCACCAAACTCATATAGAGAGATTGTATCAATTCAGAATAACATTACAACTGATTATGAGTGGTTTTTCCCTTGTAATCAGTCACATAATCAGTCTAGTTTTTCCAATGGCATGTTGAATCAAGCCTTAATGGTAAAAAGTACCGATTCTATCCCAAGAGATCCATCTCAAGAGATGCATGAACAATAGTCTACTCACATGGAACAAGGCAATCCAGATGTCACCTTGATGAATTGGCAAGGTGAGGAGTTTTGTGGGGTCAATCAACCACAAAATCAGTCGTACATTTCCATACCAGCCAATACAATCTCAAAGAGAAAAGGGTTGTTGACATGGGACAACAGACTGATCAGAGTAGTAATCAGCCTTGTAAAAGTACACAAGGCCAAAAGGGGTCTACTTATTCTCAAAATATTCAATTTTTTCCAGGAGTACAACCCGTGGTGACGAAGGATCAGCCTAAAAGCCAACCACAACCAACACAATCACAAGGAGACATTGTTGTTCCTAAAGGATAATAGAAGGTTAGTATGAGCAATTTTAATATCCTAGATCATATGAGGAAAAAACATGTTAGTGTTTCAATGTGGGACACCCTAACTCTTCTTAGACAAAAGGACTTATTACATGATGCCTTGTCTAGCCTTTATTTGTCTGCTAAGTCTTCTAACTAGTGAGATCCTAAGGTTGTACTTACCAATATCCCTCATTAGAAGAGGGAACAATAGTCTAAGGTAATCAAGCTACCCCCTTTTTATGTAACCTTAATCATTGGCCAACATCTAGTACACAATTTTATGATAGATTTAGGTGCAAGTAGTTCAGTTATGCCAAAACAATTAGTGGATAAATTAGGACTATCATACGAGCCAAAAAGGGTGTAGTTCAATTATATGGGTCTTCTTTAAACAATATTGTAGTGATTAAAAATATGAGTCTTACCCTCCATCCTTGTCCTAATTTTTTAATCCCACAAGACATCTATGTGATATATTTACCACCCTAATTTTCTATATACGTGTCAAGAGATTTTATAGCTAAGTTGGGGGGTTATATTTCATCTTATTGGTCACACATGTTCTTTAGAATGAGGTATGGGACCAAGGTTACCATTAAATCGGTTTTAGCCAATGATCACATGGAGCCATATGTCCCAAGAGCTATCAATGCCAATTTGTCCATCCATGAGCTAGAACACTAGCCTATCCCAAGAGATTCAAACACCCCCATTGATGATATTCTAGATATAATCTTGGATGAATGGGCATCTAAAAATATTGATGAGGATCCCTTCAAATACATGCATGAGGTAAGTCTTGGGGTATATATGTTTCATGAACAAGGCCTTGCTATCCCAAATTTGGTTAAGGATGAAGGACAACAAGATAACCAAAACTCTGATGAGCTTTGGAAGCTCTATTTTGATGGGTCAAGAAGTAAAAATGGTACTAGTGGTGGTTGTATGCTGGTTTCTCCTAATGATGATAAGTATTACTCTTCTTTCATATTTTCATTTAGCTACACTAATAATACAATAGAGTATGAGGCCTTTGTTCATGGCAGTTGGCAAAGAAGAGAGGAATCAACTATCTGCAAGTTTTTGGTGATAGTGAATTGATTGTCAACTTGGTATGATGTCTCCATACCACTAAGAATGATATTTTGAAGTCTTACAAGCATAGGGTATGGGATCTTATTGAAGATTTCCAAGCTTTTAATTTGCTTTCCATTCCTAGAAATCTCAATAAACATGCTAATAGACTAGTGCCAATAGGAGCATAATATGATATTCCTAGTGATATCAACAATAATAAGGAACACCAATATGTTAAGGTGATTTTTAGATCTTTTATTCCTAACAATATTGATCATTGACAATAGATCATTAAATTTTTGAGGGAAGAGGAGAAGTTTTCAAATGGTAATCAAGAAAAGCTCAAACAATAGTATTAAGATCAAATTATATAGCTGAGAACAAACAAGTTACCCAAGGGTTTGGTCACATTGGAGTCAATCTTCAATGATGATGATCAAAAGAGAAAAGAAAAATCCAGTTTGTAGATTAAGATAAAACACTATAAGAATGTGGATATTTTCAAGGATAAGCTTTTAAATCTTGGCAAGGTATGCATTCATTTTACTTTGTCAATAATTTAGTGATAATTTTGCTTGGAAATATTCAGACTTAAAAGGTTTTGATCCCAACATTGCCCAACATATCATAGAGCTTGAGCCAATTGCCAAACCTATGAGGCAAAAAAAGAGGCCTCTTAATCCCAATCTTGAACCCCTCATGGTCAAAGAGTTCAATAAACTCATTGAGATAAGCATCATTTTTCGAATCAAACACACCTCCTGGGTGTCAAACCTTGTCCCAGTAAGGAAGAAAAATGACGAAATCATATTTTGTGTTGATTTCAGAGACCTCAATAGAGCATCCCTCAAGGATAGATACCTGCTGCCCTCCATTGAACAAATCCTTCAAGTTGTTGGAGGTTCTAAGAGGTTTTCTTTGCTAGATGGCTTCTTAGGGTACAATAAGATTTTAGTAGAGGAGGACCAATTCAAAACAAAATTTACAACCAAGTGAGGTACTATGGTATATAAGAAAATTCCATTTGGTTTGTCCAATTTTGGAGCCACTTTTCAATGTGCTATGGACATGGCATTTCAGGGTTTGATGTATAAAATTGTACTTGTTTATTTGGATAATATAACTGTTTATTCAAAAAGTTCAAATGAACACTTGGCTCACTTAAAGGAGATCTTTGAAAGATGTAGAGAGTTTGGTATATCTCTCAACCCAAATAAATGTATATTTGTTTTCCATGAAGGTAATTTGCTGGGGTATGTGGTTTCAAAAGAAGGTATCACAATTGATCTAGAAAGAGTAAGTGCCATCCTTTCTCTTCCTTTACCAACGCACAAGAAAGGCTTGCAAAGTTTTTTGGGTAGGATTAATTTTGTTAGAAGGTTTATTCCGGATGGTGGTGAGTATTTAAAGCCTCTAACCTCTATGTTGAAAAATAATTTTCCTTTCAACTTGTCTAAAGATGGGAAGACGAGTTTTGAACTCATCAAAGAAGCACTTGCAGCTGCTCCTACTTTGTTGAGCCTATATTTTTCAAAAGAATTCATTTTGTATGCATATGGTAGCATTGACAACATATTAGCTATCCTGGTTAAGGAAAATGAACATGGTTTGGAGCAGCCTTTGGCCTTTTTCGGTGAAGGCCTTAAGGTGTATGAAGAGAAGTATTATTTTGTTGAAACACATGTTCTTGTTGTTATTAAAAGTTTAAAAAAGTTTAGACATATTCTTTCTAACAACAAGATCATGTTTTTGGCTACACATCCTTCAGTCAAGGAGTTTTTGTTGAATAAATACTTGAATGGCAAGAGAGCTAGTTGGGTGACTAAAGTGAAGGAATAAGATGTGGATATCAAAGTCACTAAGCTAGTTAGAGATAAATTTTTGTGTGAGTAGCTTGCTGGTAACACAAACAACTGTGAGGATGATGAGAAGAAGGTAGTCTCAAGATTAGGAGCAAACAACTGTGCTTACTCCTACTACTTAGGTACAAGAAATGACTCATTTCCTATTAACTGGTGAGTGTCCTCATGGTTTGAATAGAGAAAAAAGAAGGTATTATAGGATTTAATCCATTCCCTATGTGCTCTTGAATGGTATACTTTTTAGGAAAGATTTTCATGGTGTATTTTTAAGATACATAGAGGTTGATCAAGTTGATAGAGTGTTGCATGAGTTTCATGAAGGATCAACAGGGGGACATTTCTTACCAAGAGCTATAGATATCAATATTATAAAAGGGGGATACTATTAGCCTAATTTATTTAAATATGCACACTCATAGGTGAGAAAATGTAAGGAGTGTGCCATATTTGTAGGAAAGGAGAAGTTAGTAGCCCTTCCTTTGCAACCTATTCAAGTTGAACAACCCTTCATGAAGTAGGGTTTAGACTTCATTGGAGTCATAAATCCACCTTCAAGTGCTATCCATAAGTGGGTTCTCATAACCATTTATTATTTTACGAAATGGACGGTGGCTATGAAACTCAAAGAGGCAAATGAGACTGTTGTTCTAAACTTCTATGAAGTGCTGATAACAAGGTTTGGAGTTCTTGAGTCAATAATTTCAAATAATGCACTTGCTTTCATAGGAACTAGAATATCTGATTGGGCTGTTAGAAATGGTGTTTATCTTAATAATTCTTCTAACTACTATCCTCAAGGCAATGGATAGGCAGAGTCCACAAACAAGAACCTTCTTAGGATTATCAAGAGAACAATGGAAGGAAATCAGAGAGTCTAGCATACCAAGTTGAAATCAATCTTATGGGCTAATAGAATTACACCAAAAAGATCTAATAGATTATCACCATACATGGTTGTGTATGGACAAGAGGCAAGGCTTCCTATTTCTCTTGAGCTTCTAACCCTTGATCTAGTCAATCATCTCAACATGATTGAAGAAGAACCAATGACAACAAGATTGGCTCAGTTGGTTGAGATAGAAGAGATGAGAAATAATGCAATGAAGAAAATGGAAGTACACCAAGCTCATATGAAGAGATCATTTGACAAGAGGGCCTCTCCTAGAGTGTTCAAGGAAGGAGACATTATTTTGAAATGGGATGAGTTCGAGTGCAGGCTAGGTAAGCATACAAAGTTTGATGCT
This sequence comes from Cryptomeria japonica, assembly GCF_030272615.1. Taxonomy (NCBI): domain Eukaryota; kingdom Viridiplantae; phylum Streptophyta; class Pinopsida; order Cupressales; family Cupressaceae; genus Cryptomeria; species Cryptomeria japonica. The sequence continues at coordinate 464,960,463 of NC_081411.1, read as the reverse complement.
TTTTGGAGTGGACCATACATAATTTTTGAGTACAAGCAACACAATGATTTTCAGCTATCAAGGATGGATGGTGAAAAGAGCCAATCCCAGTCAATGGGATTCACCTCAAGCATTTATTTTGAGGTATGTCATGAAGTTTTGATGTTAATAAGTATTGTTGCACAATTGATTAGTTGTAGTTTTCATTTCCCTAAGTGTCTTGTACACAGTTCTGAAGAAGTAATAAGGATCATATATATGTAATGCATTATAGTTATAGAAGGAAGGTAGTCATTATACGAAATAGAGAATTTAGGTATTCAGTGTCACACACAATAAATATCTCCTTCATATAGCTATAATAGACCATAGCAGTATGCAGTGAATAGATGGTGTTTTGTTGTTACGCTATCTTAATCCATCAATTACACATATATAATTCATGACAGTGAGGTGTTGAGTTCACTGTCACAAACCATACATTTGCACTCAATAGATTAGGAGAGTTCAATAGAGAAAGGTGAGTTACAACAGTGCTATGAAATGTGTTTCTCAGATTTTAACAAGCTAGAGTGACTCTGTGCCCATTGAATAGGCTTAGGCAACTAGTCAAGATGTTTAGCAGACAAACATATAGTAGATGTCGTAAAAATGTTACCTAATTTTTCTAATAAGATCAATTAGGTAGAGCTTTTATGTTTTTGAATGAAAAGTAAGGTACATTTTAATTCTTCTATATCACATTCATGTGTATAAAAAAAGAATAGAAGATTACACTATCACATTGCATTATGTAGATGCATATGACATAGGAGAGTGTGCACAATTTTTGAGAAAAAGTAATCTTTATTGATAAGAGTTAGCTCTTATGATGAAAATGAAGGAAAACTTTATACACTTGTAGATGCAAGGAAAAATAAGTGCACATATCAAGAAGGTGACTCATCATTGCCTAAATGATAAGTCCTGATTGGGTTGCCTTGTATCATCTTTAATCTTCTGCTCGTCCTGCATCCAGTTGTTGCTTCCTCGCTGCTCCTAGGTGCTTGCATGTGAGGGACATAATATTGTTAGAGAAATGAGGGATCATCATTTAGTATATGCACATGCATTTGTAAACATATAATTTGATCCTCATGTGCACCATAACATCTAGCATGTCAAAGATGTCTGAGAAAACAAGAGCTATCAAATACACTTATCATATGCTCATTTTTATCTAACATGTTTGCTCACCGTGCAAGTACAAATTTGATGTTCACCATTGAAATACTTATAAGTTCACACTTGTATCATAATTTCACAGCATGTGGGTTGAAATGTGGCTCCCACAAGGGTTGCCGAGTTATCAAATAATAAGCTCATTTGAGCTTATTTAAGAGGGAAATGCAATGTTAAAAGTCATCATATCAACATGATCATGGAATGATAGTGAATAATCCTTAAAAGAGATAAGTCATAAGCACAATCAAAATCATTAATGGATCAACATGCATCACAAAACTATCAAATTCACTATCAATAATAGGTTAGTCTTAGTGCATATGATTACAGATAAAAGGTCTACAATGAGTATACAAGATGAATAGGCAGTGAAAATAGTCTCAAAGTAAAGTTTAGTCAATATATAGGGATACATCACTATTGGTCAATGATGGTGTTGATGTAACCATACATGGAGGAGTCATAGTCTTCAAGGCACAATGTATAGTGTAGATGCAACTGATAAAGATAGAGAGGAGTTCACACAACCAGTAATGTAGCTATAGTATCTAGACTTAGTAATACAAAAAACTCAATGTGACAAGTGATAGATTTAGACCATATAAATTCATTGGCCATTATTATGTGTTAGTCACATGCTTTGTGCAATCAATATGAGAAAAAATATAGTAATATTCAAGCACAAAACATTGACAAAAATCAAGTTCATCAAAAGGTGTTCATTTACCAAAAAATAAAAGAGAAAAGTTCAACTTATTGAGGTTATATTGATTTGTATCTCTGTCAATAGGGTAAACTACAATGGCTTTTGTATATGAGTTGACGTAGAGAAAAAATGAGGCTAATCACAATGATTTGTTCACTGTCACAATAGAGAAGATAGTTAAAATTTATTCAATCCTGAGATTTTGACAGAGACATGGCCATGGAAGGTCTTAGTGAAGGCATCAAAGAGTAAGAGGTCTTCTTATTAGCCATGGAGAGAAATGTCATAAACCAGCAAATATAAACCAACTATGGTTTTTTGATAGTCATAAGGTTGGAGACCAAGGATGTATAGAAAGAAACAATGATAGTTCAAGTAAACTCTAAAACAATGATAAAGATGGTGAATAATTATAAAAGACAAGAAATGTAGAATAGAGAAATCCACATATAGAATGCTTAGATCAGATTTGAAGACAAGGGCACAGTCCAAAAGGGTATTGACATTCACATAGTCTAGTGCACACTTGAAGATTCCATAGTAGCATCAAAGTCAGTGAACACTGTCATAACATTGGTATTGTCTTGAACAATGAACATCAAGAGTAGCCCAGGCTTGGGGTTTAAAAGTCCTACCACAATAGTGATCTCTCTGCACTCAAAGAAATACAAAAGAAAGTAGACTCTATGAAGATAAGAACAATAAATCAGTCAAAAGGACAACACTTTTGATAATGGTAGATCAAAGACAACAAAGAAAGATGCACTCAAAACACATTAAGGCCTTAAAACAATGATGGTGGATAAGATTCATATAGTTTTTATGAATAGGTTGGAATATAAGATAGTGACTCCATAGTCAAGATGCATCTCAAGGAAAGAGTCACAACCATAGACCTCTATTAAAGAAAGCACAAAGAAATCACAATATTGTAGATGGAATACATATACAAGGAAATAATAACATTTTTTGCAGTAAGCTACTTTTCTGGCTCGAGGATCTTTCCAAAAGAATCAAATCATTGTCAAGATACAATGATAAACACAGTGACTCAACACAGATATTAGGCAACCTTCCTATCAAGATCTAGATAGAAAAGCCATTATAAAGTAAACATGAGTACATTCCAAACATTAGAGCTATGATAGATCAGTCCAAATGAGGCTTATGAAATCCAAGCACAATAAGTTTGTTGTAGCTTTAGGGTTTGCAATTAAGGAGCAAATAACACTTCCAAAACTTGGTGATGAGGTGATGAGAGGGTTTGCCGTAACTGTAGGTTTGAGACAAAATATAGATTAATCATCAAACAATTATCACATATGACAGTTGATATGTATAGATTGAAGGTTTTCAAAGATAACATAAGGGATTTATAGTCACAGGTGCAAGCAAATACAATCATAGTGCAACTATAATAGGGAATAGTTCATAGTGGACCTTACCATCACAAAGGTCTTTGTCAAAAAGATACAAAGTAGTAAGAATATCAAAAGATAAAAGTGCAATCCTGAAGTAAGTGTGTTGATAGCCCTAGGGCTTCAAGAACAAAAAGATATAGTGAATCTATGCACTGTGAACCAAATGATCATCAAAGTAGCTGTAACAATGATCAAATACCAGGGCACCAACTGATTGAAAGAACAGTGATCTCTATAAAGCCTTCAACACCAAAGATATAAAGAATGAGAGTTTCAAAATAGTTTACAGTCATGGGAAACACATAGGAACTGTGAGCAATGAACAAAGATAATGCAAAATATAGATCTTGAAGAGCACCATTTTACTCCTAGGACTGAGACAGTAGGAAGAGAGAGTATACATAGGAAGCCTTTTTAGCAATCCTCGAAGCCTTTTTGACAATCACACCAACTCAAAGGCAGTCATTATCATATCTCTATTATAAAAAAGCAAATCCATAAGGGGATACAAGTCATTGATCTCATATAGTATGCATGATGGACACAAAACAAAAAACAAACAAAGATAATGTCTAAATACAAGCAACGTATTCATGAAGGTTACCACAACCAACATATACATTTCATAGATTTTTGACAAAGGTACAGTGCTAAGAGATTGCTTCAAACTATCACCTATTAAAGGATTGTTGCAACATGTCATAATGGTAAAAGACTATTGACAAAAACATTATGAAAGATACACAAGTACTAGAATCATGAGTATAAAGGGCAATGCCTTACGTATCATCAGGTACAAGAACATGGTGATAAAGCTAGGTTAAAAAATATAGTAGAAGAACTGTTAAGAGATCAAAAAAATAATGATATTGATTTAAGGACAATTATCACTAAAGCTTCAAGGAGCCATGTTAAACTAGAGTTTAGGGTTTGAATGCATCAAGTCAATAAAGGATCAAATAGAAATGAAACCCTATAGGGGTAACTATGAAGGAGAGTGGATCTGATTAAAGTCCTTAAGAATGAAAGAAAACCTCATAGTAATAGTCAAGATACAGATAAATAGTAGTAGCATCAGTCACAACAAAGTTACAGCCATCAAAGGCATAAACATTGTGTTGCAACAACAAACAATACCACAACCATTACAAGATCATCAAAGATGGTCAAAAAATATAATGAGCTTACTAGTCTTTTCCCTGTGAAATCTTCAACATCAATAGAAAAATGACAACAATGGAGTACTTCGAGCTCAAACACTAAACATCATGGGGGAACCTTAGAAGAACAAAGTAAGCAAATAAGAAAAGATCAAATACTTTGATCATTTTTGCCTTTTGTTGTAGGGTTTGAAAAACCCTAATAGGCTCAATAGAAGCAAAGAGATTTTTATTTTTATTTTTATTTTTAAAAAAAGCTTTATTTGCATGTTTATGTTGTGGATATCATATGCCTTATAATTATTTTTAAATTGTTTTATAAACACTTTTAAAGATTTAGTCAAATAAGCCCTTTAGGTTTTTTTCAAAAAACTCCTTTATTTTTGGCATTTATCTTTTGTAAATATTTGTTTAAGTGATAATTATAAATCACTTTAAATGAATGATATTTGAAATGCAAATATAGAGGATATCATTAAGTGCTAATGAGAGATAGTCAAGAGGAAGGCTTCGTTAGGCTTTGATGATTTTGCATGCATCTAGGATCTTATTGAAGATTTGTAAATATGTGGAGGAAAGATAGGTGACTTGGTGACCTAATTGGCAGTTTAGTTTCAGTTAAAAACTCCAAATGGATGGAGTATGAGTCAATGAGTAATTTGAGGAACATAACTCCTTGTTTCTTGTAGTTTCAACCCTATTTTGGAGAGGTTTTCAGTCACATACGACCCTTTGGAGTTGCTTTGAATTTGACAACTCTTTATGCATTAATGGAAGAGTTTTCTTTTAGTCAGATGACTGATTTGAGGGAGAAGACGGAGTTTTGACAACACATCATGTTTTTGGAGCCAAAAAAATTCAAATTCTCAGTTTTTGGAGCCTTTTGTATAAGTCCTGGTCTTTTCTCATTCTCTCTCTAGTTCAAAGTTTGGTGGCTGTTGTAGCAGATTATTCATTCTTTGTAATTCATTTCTTATGAGCTTAATAGATTTGTAATGTAGATACCTCCTAATTCTTAATAAAATATGTTTATTTCCTTCTTAGATCTAACTTGTTCAAGCATTGTGTGTGAGTTTTTAGATTTAATTTTTGTGATTTCTATGAAATCCTTCTTTTTATCTTATTCCTTCAATGTCTTGTTTAGGTGCACCATGTTATATTGTAGGTCATTGACTATGTTTCCTCCATTTTTTGAATGTTTGTTATGAAAACATTGTTGTTTTCTTTCAATCAAACTTCATTCATTGAAGCCTTTCAAATGAAACATTTATACAAAACATATTAGCCCCGAGTAGTGAATATTTTTAGCTTCATTTCTAGTCATTTTGTGAGGTTTAAAGGAAAATTGAAATCATTTTTAGTTGGTGAATCACCTAATAGTTTAGTTTTTAGTTTCTGCACATCCTTCTTACCTTTTTCCCTATCAAAAAATCAATAATTTTTAGGATATCAAAAAGGAGCCAACCCATAATCTAGAGGTCTACTCTCGCCATAGGACCACCCACAACCCGAGAGTAGTCCTATGTTGTACAGGATTTTATAGTTTTCAACTTGGCATCATGTGAAAATCCCTGTGACAATAGGTAGTATATTAACTACAATAAAAGTAATATTTATCTTTTCAACACTTTGATGAAACTTCAAACAAAATTAGGGCTATTCTTCGCTGCCAGAGTGTTGTCCTCTCGGAGGTCTACTTAGGGTTATCCCTCATGTTTATGGAGGTTTCAAATACCTTCTAGAATATGATTCTGGAAATAATTCAAAGGAATCTTGCTAGTTGTAAGGGAAATCTCCTGAGTAGTGTGGGGAAACTTCAATTACTTGTTGCCTCCCTTCAATCCACTTAGTCTACTTCCTCTCCTTGTTTAAGATTTTGAGCTCCATGATAGAAAAACTTGAAAGGATCCAATAGAATTTCTTATGGACGGGCATGGAGGAAAACAAGAGAATGGCCTTGGCTATTTGGGACAATGTTTTTACCCCAAATATATGGGGGGCTTGCGGATTAGGAAAATTCCTTTTCTTAACAGGGCATCGATGGAAAAATTTGGATGGAAATTGGCCCAAAATAAAGCTAATTGGTACAAAATAGTGTTTTCCAAATATCTTCATCAGGAGAAGTTTTGTAAACTATTACAACTCAAGGGCTCCCTAGTGGCTAAGATTTGGAAATATTTTTTCTTAAATACAGGAACATCATCCAATTGAGTTTGTTATGGTTGATTGGGAATGGGGACAATATCCATTTTCAGGAGGATACTTGGTTTGGTGACAAACCCTTACTTCTGCATAATTCTTTTAGGTTTATTTGTGATAATTCTAAGGCCTTTTTTGGACATCGGGTTTTGGACTATATATCCCCTACTAATTCTTGGGGGGATATCTCACAATGTTGCCATAATCAACCCCTTTTGCTGGAAATGGCTCAAGAGCTACACAATTTTCGTAAGCAATCAATAATTCCCCTCTTCCAGAGAGAGGATAAATTCATATGGTGATTGTGTTAGCAACAACAGAGAAGGAAGACTGAGAGGGGGGGTGGGTGAATCAGTCTTCGTTGGAATAGATAAAACTTTAAGCACAACAACAAATCTAACCAACTGCAACAATAAAAAAAAAAGCACAACACACAACACTAATATTTTTGATGTGGAAAAACTGATTAAGGGAAAAACCACGGTGGGAACCTGCTCACAGTAAGATGATACTCTGCAGTAGTCTGACTACAATCCAAAAGAGGTGAACTAAAAGAATAACATCTCTAAATGCCTGATTACAGTTCTGGTTAAGCACATATGTCTGCCCTCCAACATGAATCTCACCTCAAACTCAACACTGAAGGATAAATCAATTGTTCACACATAAACCACTTTCTGATAATGCAAACACAACATCGACACCCAAACTACATGAATAATTCACCTATATATAAATTTTACCAACCTTGAAAACAAGGCCGGCTAAACCCTCAATCCTCAACTCATAATTACAAAATTACATCACATGATACAAAGATCGACCACCAGACCAATATGATAATTTGTATAGCGTAACATGGACTTAATTCAAATTCCCAAATGATCAAATCCACCAGAAATCATGCCAAGATCAATCGCAACACGCTACACCACCAAAATATCGCATAACATGAAAATCAATACCGGTTGATGAAAACCACCAAAAACATGCACAATAATCAATACGGATTGCCAAAAAAAATAGGACATGACTAGGAAACACCAAAAAGAATGTTAGAATCATCTAGAATAGTTGCACCAACACCAGTTTTCAAATCTTCATCTGTCAACGTTTGAAAGCTCAAGAACACAACCAATCAACAACTACCACGAAGAAAGATAACTTGCAGAGCACCAAATAATGAACCATCTAAAATGAAGATACAAAAGACCATCCAAAACAATATCCCAAAGTCTCAACACAAGATCTAATCACACTGGAATATACCGGAGGAAATATCAACCTGTGCAAAATAGTGATCAGTGAAAACAAATAACAAAACCATATTAGAAGATCTTTCCAAGTACACTAGATCAAATCATAGGAATATGTTGACATCAATGACAAAAACATATCCTAGTAGAAATAATGACCAACCATATCCAAAAATATCCCCCTTTGGCATTGATGACAACATATAAATGTGAAAAATAATCAATGCAAAGAAAAGAAGATATCTCCAACAAACTCCCCCTAAGATCAAGACTTAGAAAGAAGTTTTTCACATGAACTCTCTCCCCCTTTGATAGCAATGCCAAATCTCATAAAGTAGAAAATTAAACTCTCCAAAATAGAAACATGAATCTCTCCCCAAGATACAAACTACTCCAGTAGAGGAGCAACACCAGCTCACCAATCCAAATAATAAGATAAAGCTTTGAAATCCACCAGATTGATGCAACTTAATGCATCTAGTTCTCACCAGAAGGAGTGGATACCCGTAACTTGTTTCTTAGATAGAAAATTGTATTTTTAGGAAAAGACTTAGTAAAAATATCAGCTATCTATTCCTTTGTAGATACACATTCTAGCTTCACCTTCTCCTCACCGACTTATTCTCTCAAGTAATGATATTTGATTGATATATGCTTAGTCTTCAAATGTTTTACCAAATTCTTTGTAATCTTCCAGTAATATTCTCCATGACATTTCAAGTGCACCTCCATTCGGTTCTTCAATATAGTATAGTTTCTTGCATCAAACCTTAGACTACCCTTCTTAAAGAGAATACCTTGAGATGCCATCCCAGATCTCCTCAAATGATTAAGCTTCTACTAGAGGATCTAGCTCTGATACCAATTGTTAGCAACAAAAAAGAAGGAAGACTAAGAGGGGGGTTTGATTCAGTCTTCACCGGAATAGATAAAAATTACGCACAATAACAAATCTAACAAACTATAGCAATAAAAAAATAAGCACAATGCACAACACCAAGATTTTTGACATGGAAAACCTGATTAAGAAAAAAACCACGGTGGGAACCTACCCACAGTAAGATGATACTCTGCAGTAGTATGTGTATATGGTGAAAATGGATAACAATAATAACAATATTGAAAGGCTAAATGAATTCAACCACCAAACCCTAGCCTAACAATCAACAAAGATCCACCATAACATATGAAGATTACCTAAGACAATGCAAATCAAATGAAATCACAAAAGATTATACCATCACATGTCCAATAGGGTTTTGATCTCCATTCTTCCTATCTCCATTGATCTTGCTTGATATATTTGCTCTCAGATTTTATATGCACAAGAGCTCAACAAAGAATGGAATGTGGTTGCAAGTAGGATCGTAGTGTAGTCAATTGATCAAGTAGTTAGCTTATCAGCTCATTAAGTCATTAGGGTTTGATAATGAAGAAGGCATCTCCTTAAATAGAAGACACTATATGAAATGGAGGGATAAGATTGAGAGGTGTAAAAGGAGGTCGGCTATGATTAGAGGGTAGGTAAAAGAAATAATAAAATAATGAAAGGGGTAGGTAGTGTATGAATTAAGAGATGAATGACATGTGTCATAGGTAGAAAAGGCTAATGAATTAATTAAATAAATAAATATTTATTTAATTAATAGAAGAAGTGGGATAATTAAATAAATAAGATATTTATTTAATTTAGGAAAATGATAATTTAAATAAATAAATGTATTTATTTAAATGAGAAATAAGGCTAGAAGAGGATAAATGAATTAATTAAATAAATAAAGATTTATTTAATTAATAGAAGAACTAGGCTTAGATAATTAAATAAATAAAATATTTATTTAATTAGACATGACAATTTTAGGTGTCTACATTTTGCCCCTCTTTGAGACAATGCGGCTTGTCGCGTTGTTTCAAAGAAGATAAGATGAACTGATACAGAGTTGCCCCAGGATGGGAATGATATGTCCCCTCGAGAGATTGGATGAAAATGTTTGAAAAGATTGCAAACAATCTCTTGATAAGAAAGATAGGCTAGAATGGACTGACCGGATAAAGTGACAAAGTCACGGGATAAAGAAGACTAACTCGAGAAACGAAGGCTAGGGGTAGTCTATAAGATAGACCACGGGGGAAAATACATCCTCATTGTCATCTACACCTTCACGAGATTAAAGTGTAGAGCGAGAAAAGAGCAGGAGCAGTCAGCAGCGATGGCTTTCGTGCATAGATTCGACTGTGTTCGCCGATTTCAGAGGCCAGCAGAGGCAGGCGAGCTGGTAAGTACCACCAAACCTCCTTGTACTTTGACGCATTTAATTTTTGTCATTAATGCATGTCGAATAGGGCAATAAATGCGCTTAGAAGTAGAGTTGAAAAATGTCAAAAACTGTCTAATCGCGTCTGCGTCGGTGCCAGGCACGTCTGTGTCAGCTAGGCGCGTCTATGTCGGTGCCAGGCACATTTGTGTCTGGAACCGCGTCTGCGTCGAATGCGGGCGCGTCTGCGATGTGCAGGGGCATTTGCGTAGTCTAGTCGTGTTTATGCCCGACATAGGCACGTTTGTGTTATACAGGCGCGTCTGTGTTGTTTAGGCACGTCTGTGTAGTCTATAGGTGCATTTATATAATGTAAGTGCGTTTGCGTTGAAAAATGCAAGTTTTGGTCTTCTAGGTCAAATCGGCAGTTCTGTGATGAACATATGCTATCGATTGGATAAGTTGCTGAGAGGATACACTCAAGCAGGTCCTCTAGGAAGACTAGGATAGATCAAGGCACTTTGTGATGAACAGTGAGTACCAAGATAGAGTACTTTGTGATGAACAAGGAGTACTGAAATATGAGCAACACTTTGTGATGAACAGGGAGTGCGAATGTGAGTAACACTTTGTGATGAACAAGGAGTGTCACACACGTAGTACTTTGTGATGAATAGGGAGTACCACTAGGATAAATAGCAACACTTTGTGATGAACAGTGAGTGTCACTAGAGTAGATAGCCATATGCATTTAGATAAAAAGTAGCATTTTGTGATAAACAGTGAATGCCACTATAACTGACATGATTGATTTGCTTGACTGCAGGAGTATTTGCCGATGCTGGAGTCACGGGAGAGATTCCCATCGACACAGAGGTTGTGACCAGAGTTGTCGCTCGAGGACAGAGCTGCCATCGAGGAGATGGGTTTGAGACATGTACTATATGTGCCTGAGTTTTGGGCAAACATGGGTTTGCTGACTGCGCTTGCTGAGAGATGGCACTCTGAGACGTGCACGTTCCATTTGCCTATGGGTGAGATGACAGTTACCCTAGAGGATGTATACAGGATTCTGCGGGTGCCGATCGATGGGGAGATAATCCCATACGATCGAGATGGTGACAGAGAGGCCCTGAGACGAGTATTCCAAGACCCTGGATTAGAGATGAGGGCAGGACACGTGGCATGGGATACCATGACAACCACTGGGTTAGCATTGCCGACAGTGATCGGAGGAGCTATCAGTGGGTACCTGTGTCTAGACAGGGCGACACAGGGGTTGGCTATGGGCTGGGGGGAGCACTGGAGATACTGATGACACAGCATACCAGATATGCCTGGGGACCGTGTGTGCTGGCACACTTGTATTACGAGCTGCATCAGTTTGTTTATCATGGATCAGTGGGATTGGGCTGCGGAGTGACATTGCTGCAGGTATGGGCCTACGAGCATCTGCCGGTTACCCGACCGATACACTTCAGGGGTAGAGGTCATGGACGCAGTTTCGTGCATTTATATGATATGATTACATCACAACCGCGGATTGGCAGGCTAGAGTACTAGCGACGAGTGATTGATGACATTGATGAGGTCATATGGCGACCTTATCTAGGCTGTGAGCAGTGGGAGGATGATGCAGTTGAGCTACCATACACCTTTCAGAGCAGGTACCTAATTGGGCGGATGCCCTATGTGCTAGAGAGGCAGTCGGTAGACAGGATTGGCCGACAGTTTGGCCGGATTCAGAGGATGTCGCGGGGCTCAGGCATGTATGCCCGTACCGTGAGAGATCAGGCACAGTTTGGGCTGTTGCTGTCGTATGATCAGGTAGTGACACAACTAGCAGAGATGGTGCCCCTACCCTGGGACATGTGGCCTGAGATCGAGGATGCCGGGATGGATGCTGAGTATTCAGCATATTGGGCAGAGCATCCATTTCCCCGATTGACAGATCCAGGAGAGGCACTGGAGGGAGATGGTGGGGGAGATGATGATGATGGTGGAGGTGATGGGGGTTGAGGCCAACGGAGGAGGAGGGGAGTAGTTGGAGAGAGGAGGGTTGTACCTCGGAGGGAGGGTGATGAGGAGAGACCGGCTCGGGTGGTGAGGGGTCACGGTGGATTGCCTTTACAGGTACCAGCAGCACAGGGTCCCAGACAAGTATAGGCACAGGGACAGGGACAGGGACCAGTACAGGTACAAGTACAGGTACAGGGACAGGGGGAGCCACAGGCAGAGGCAGAGGTAGAGGCAGAGGGGGTTGACCCAGTGGAGGTTGAGCTACTAGATCTGAGGGAGATCTGCCAGGGATAGGCAGATGAGATTCAGGAGCTGGAGAGGGAGAGGGATCAGCTCAGGACGAGGCTCAGAGATACTAAGCGGGAGAGAGATCAGGCGATCCAACGCTATACAGAGGCCGAGACAGCACTGAGGGTAGGGAGACAGGCGGCGGAGGACACAGGGGCAGGATATGCATATGTCCTGCGGGCAGGAGAGGAGATAGGCTACTGGAGGGACCTCTACTATGGTGCAGTGCCAGTAGATCAGTGGGGGAGGAGCTTCCATAGACTGTCACGTACAGCGACAGCTACGGGGGGGAGCCGGAGGAGACGGGCATCGAATGGTGGGGTCATGGGTCCTCCACCATCACCAGATAGAGGGGACAGGCAGGATGATCCTGGGGCGGGTCCTTTAGGGGCTCAGATTCCACCAAGGCCAGGCAACTCCGAGGGAGGGAGTTCATCATAGCCTTAGAGGGCTCTCTTTGTATCAGTTTTGTACCATTTTTGTATTGTAGACACCTGCGGGTGATTGTAGCCATATGATTTTGACATCATTGTATTATGACACTTTATGATTATATATGAGATGATTCATCTTTGCGGTAGCTATATGCATGTGTACCTATGTGATGAGATGTTCTTATGTGATGCTTTATGCTATGGATGCAAATATTTATGTACTGCAATATTTTTGTTCTTTTATGCTTTAAAATGTTATGCAAGTGCAAATGTAAATATATGAAGTGCAGATGAATATGATAATGCAAATGTAAATTGTGCTAACATGTGTTGTATGCAGGATGTGATGCAGTTGTGATATCTATATGTATGTATGAAATGCTCATATGTGGTAATGCAGGTGAAACTACATGAAATGCAAATGTTTTTGGTGTGTCATTATACTCAGTCATGTGATAGCAGGCTACGCGGACTTGAGAAGGACGATGGAAGTCAATCAAGAAAGGGGGATGGAAGATAGAAGATATGAAAGTGAAAGAGCTTCTCGTGCATTATCATCATTGAGCTTTATTATGGCAAGTAGGTTATGACAATCGAGGCATATGTTCGACCCAGAAAGTCATTGTACCTGTTTGCATGGAGATAAGACAGTCACAAACAAGGAATGCCCCAGTTCATACTAGACTCATAGTGTCCTCATATCCTTGGACAAGTCATAACATTACTAAGAGACAATCCACAGACAACAAAAGAAAATGGGTGATGATACCCCATCCTCACCTTTCTAGTCAAAGACATCCTGGAGATAGAATCTCTAGTCAAAGACATCCTGGAAAAGCTAAAAGACATGTCACCAAAAAAGATGAAATCAAAAGAAAACCAAGACTCGACACCAACATCCACTATAGTCCTCAAGTTTTGTGTCTCTTGTCACTTGTATAAGTCTTATTTGATTGTGGTCACATTGTTCACTTTCACAAAAAGGATAGATAGCACTGAACCATAATGTTGTCTGAGTCTATTGAAAGATTTGATTTGTTGAAGTCCATTGTTGCTGCTGTCTCATCTGAAACTGACTGAATCCATGAAACTGATACCTTATTGTGGAGAAGATGAAACTTTATTGCGGATCTGTGATGCAAATGTTGCTTTATTGCAGATTGTGCGCGAATAGACTAAAGAAAGCTGGAAGAAACTGTACTCCTCGAAACATGTGATGTTCTTAGTTCCACACCCATCACTAGACGTAGGATTTGCCTTAGCCACAGATAGGATCTGATTTATTATGGATGGAAAGGGAGGTGAAAAGAGAGGTTTATTATGAATGGCTAACCAATCTTGGGTAGATCAATAACAAGCCATGATGGGAATGGGTACGTTTATTATGGATGGATAGGTTGTGAGTGTGTGCAAAGTGAAAGGATGAAAGTGAATCCTAAAGGAGGGAGGAGCAATGTCTCTACGCATGGCGCTGGTGACCCAGTTTTCACCATGGTACTTGCCCAGGGTGCCACAGAAGTGGTTTTCACCGTTGGACGAAATTATTTCTCTTTACTTTTTTTGATTTTTTCAATTTTTTTGTGTCACAAGGTGCCTGTTTGCCAGGTTTTCACCAAGTAACAATTTTTTTTTTGTTTTATAATTTTTTTGTATTTTTGAAATTTTTGATTTTTTTGTATTTTTGAATTAGGATATTTTGAAGAGCTATGTGTAAAACCTGCGAAGGTGCATGCTGTTGATAGGATCCTCCAAAGGTTCACCTTCTGTAGTTGAGAGCTGATATGCACCAGATCCATATGCTGCTGTAATAATGTAAGGACCAAGCCAATTTGGTTCAAACTTGCCCTTCTTCTCTCTGTTTTGCTGATTTTTGGAATTTTCTCGGAGAACCAAGTCACCTACCTCAAATGTGTGAGGCTTGACTTTGTGATTGTAGCTGCGACTCATTCGTTGTTGGTAAGCCTTGAGATGATTAAAAGTAGTTTGTCTCCGTTCATCTAGCAGTTCCAGTTCTTGTAAGCGAGAGACTCTGTAATCTTCATCAGTGATGATGTTTTGCAAAGAGACCCGTAAAGAGGGTAACTCGACCTCAATAGGCAAGATGGCTTCAGCGCCATAGACAAGTGAATAGGGTGTAGCTCCTGTAGGCGTGCGAACACTTGTGCGATAGGCCCAAAGTGTAGGATTAAGTTGAATATGCCAATTACAGCTAGCATCGTCGACTATCTTCTTTAGGATTTTAAGGATTGTTTTATTAGACGCCTCAGCTTGGCCATTGCCTTGGGGGTAATATGGTGTGGAGAAACGATGGGAGATATGGAAGCGGTCACAGAGTTCGCAAACATCCTGATTTTTGAAGGGACGCCCGTTATTAGTGATAATGGAAACCGGAATACCGTATCGAAAAATGATATAGTTAAGGATGAATGTAGCAATCTGTTTTCCAGTAACTTGTGTGAGAGGCACGACTTCAATCCATTTTGTAAAATACTCTGTGGCAGTGATAATGAATTTATGACCATTGGAAGAAGGAGGGTGAATCTTGCCTATGAGATCGAGTCCCCATTGATAAAAGGGCCAAGGAGACGCAAGTGGTTGAAGTTCCTGTGTTGGCGCATGTATGAGGTCTCCATGAATTTGACATTGCTTACATTTCTTGACAAACTGATATGAGTCTTTCTCCATATTGGGCCAGTAATATCCAGTCTTGACGAGTTTCTTGGCCAAGGTAGGACCACTAGCATGTGGACCACATATCCCTTCATGCACTTCCCGTAACGCAATGTGAGCTTCATCGCTTTCTAAACATCTAAGAAGAGTGCCATCTAGACCTTGCCGGTATAGGATATCAGCTAAAATGACATATCGAGAGGATTGGCGAATGAAAGTGCGACGTTGGTTATTTGATAGATCAGGAGGTAAAGTATTGTCACGTAGGTATGTGAAAATGGAACCATATAACTGGGATTCGGGACCGACAACGCATATCATCTCAATAGGCATTATCTCATATGAAGGGACCAAAAGGTTATCCACCAAGAACTCATAGCGGGTCTCGTTTGGAGGTAAATTGATCAATGAAGCAATTGTAGCCATGGCATCTGCGGCTCGATTTTGCTCTCTTGGTATCTGCTCAAAGTCTATCTTTGTGAAATGTTGTTTCAGACCATCCACCATTTGTTTATAAGGCATTAACTTTTCATCTTTTGTCTAGTAATCATCAGTTGCTTGATGGATGACAAGTTGAGAATCCCCAAAAACACGAAGTTCCTGGATCTTCCATTGAACTGCAATTCATAATCCTGTTGTTAATGCCTCATATTCCGCTATATTGTTAGTGCAAGGAAATGATAAGCGGTATGATTTTGGTATAGAATCCCCTTGAGGAGTTATAAAGAGGATGCCAGCTCCTACCCCATGCTGTGTGTATGAGCCATCGAAGTACAGTTGCCATGGCTTTGCATGTGACATTGTCAAAATGGATTCATCTAGAAATTTTGAACTTAAAGGAACATCATCTATCATGGGAGCATCTGCTAATTGATCTGCGATGGCTTGTCCTTTTATTGCTTTTCTGTCCACATACTTGATGTCGAATTCACTCAGTATCATTACCCATTTGGCCAGTCATCCAGTAAGCGTTGCCTTATTGAGAAGGTATTTCAACGGATCTATCCTTGCAACTAACTTTGTCTTATGAGTAAGCATGTAATGTCGTAATTTCTATGAAGCAAAGACCACAACAAGACATGCGCACTCAATTGGTGTGTAGTTTAGCTCGTATCCCACCAATGTGCGATTGATATAGTATACTGCTTTTTCCTTGCCTTCAATGATTTGTTGCGCTAAGAGTGCCCCCAGTGCTGTTGGAGTAGCTGATATGTATAGTAGCAGTGGTTGATCTGGAACTGGTGGCATCGGAACTGGCAGATTTAGAAGATAATCTTTGAGCGTCTGGAAAGCCTGTTGACAGTTTTCATCCCATTTGAATTTGATGTTTTTATGTAGCAGGTGCTGAAAAGGATTACACTTATCTGCCAGTTGTGCTATGAATCTTCGAATGGACTAGAGTCTGCCTTGTAAGGATCGAAGTTGACTGATATTTCTTGGTGGTTGCATTTCCAAGATAGCTTTGACTTTTGCTGGATCCGCTTCAATTCCTCTTTTAAATACAATGAATCCTAGGAGCTTCCCGGAGGTTACTCCAAAGACACATTTCTTAGGGTTTAATCTTACTTTGTACTTTTCCAACCGATCAAAGGCAACTGAAAGTATGTCCAAATGTGTATTTCTATCTATTGATTTGACCAAGAGATCGTCAACATAATCTTCCACAATTGCATGCATGAGATCATGAAAGATAGTAGTCATGGTTCTTTGATATGTAGCACCTGCATTCTTTAGCCCGAAAGGCATGACATTCCAGTAGAAAGTTCCCAACGGACAAGTAAATGCTGTTTTATGTTGATCCTCGGGTGCAATTCTTATCTGATTATAGCCAAAGAATCCATCCATTAATGATAGCATTTCATGACCTGCTGTGAGATCAACAATCAAGTCAATGTTTGGTAATGGGAAGTCATCCTTTGGACAAGCTTTGTTGATGTCTCTGAAATCTATGCAAATTCTGATGCTGCGATCTGGTTTACTGACAGGTACCAAGTTAGAGATCCATTCAGGATAATCAATTGGACGTATGAATCCGACATTGAGTAATTTCTCAAGTTCTGCTTTGACTAGTAATGCCACTTGTGGATGCATTTTTCTTAATTTCTATTTTACTGGTTTTGCCCCTGGTTTGACCGTCAGATGATGCATTACCAAATCTGGATCTAATCCAGGCATATCAGCATATGACCAGGCGAAGTTGATTTGTCGCTCTTTGAAGAAACTTATGAATTTTGACCTTTCAGACTCTATCAATGATTGAGCTAGGAATATGTTGTGTGGAACCTCTTCTATACCGATGTTTGTTTTGATAGTCTCCTCTACCAACATGGATGATTTTTCCTCATATGATGCTGGGAGAATGTCAAGCCTTCCATCTTCGGGCGCCTCAGAGAGGTTTTCACCCTCAGATACGTCCTTTCTTTTTACTTTTTTGGGATCAGATAGCGCCACAATGTGGTTTTTTCCATAAGACCCTTGATTTGTTCTTATTTTCACATTTTTGCGACTGGAAGGTCCGACACCCTCACCAAAATATGCCACGCTATTGAGTTCTATGGTGTATCCTGCTTTATGGTCTCCAGGGGGAAGATCATTTTGTATGCCTAGATAGTCAATAAAAGCTTCATCATTTTGAAATGTATCCAACTGTGCAGGTCCTTCATGATCCCAGTCAATGAGTTGGTGGTGAACAAGGGGAAGGCCGTTAATGTCTTTGAAGTTAGCGGGGCTAAGAGTGAAGATGTGGTTATATTCGGGTATGTCAAGGTAATCATCGAGGTCATCGATGGCACTCTCCTCATCAGTCTCGATCACGAGCGAATCCAAATTATCATCACTAGTAGCGCATTCCGGAACAGGTGTTCTCATCCTATGTGATTTCAACCTAGAACCTTGAGACGAGGACTGTATAGACTCCTCATGGGTTGTTTCTTGACCAACTCTGAATTTGTTATAAAACTCCTCCTCTTCTGTGGGTTCACCTGGCTCTCTGAATGTCTCAGTGAGCTCGTAGTCACTGGAAGACTTGTCGGAACCCCATTCCCATTCGTTGGAATCTATGGAATAGCAATTCTCTTGTTGAATTTTGGCAGCTTTGATTTGTAAGGCTTCTTCTGTCCTTTGGGTGTGGACCTTGGAAGTTAAGAAACCAAGTCCTTTCAAGCGTTCCTTCTTGAAAGTCAATTCAGGTTGTAAAGGTTCAATGATGCCTTCCTTTCGTAACCCCAGAGGGCTTTTTCCATCATACCCAAATTTTTGTAGAATTTTGAAGCCTTTGCCATATTTCTCACATGGTAGATTGACATGATCTTGTGTTTCCTCTTCATTATCTCTGAAAAGCATTTGGTATAAACCTTCCTCTTTTAGTTCACCCCATCTTTGAAAGGTAGTAGGGTCCCATTTGAGCGTCATGATGGAGATTTGCTTGTTAGGATGTGGTCTTCCATATTCTTTTGGGGAACTCATGACTTGTCTTAAGTACATGGTCTGATTGAAAGCATATTCCCCCATGCCTTTGTCCTGAAACTTGCCTCTAAGCTCACCTTGTTTGGATGTCGAAGGTTTTAATGACTCAGGATCAATGTATGCCGACGAAGGAACAACCTCCTGATTACTAGGAATGATTGTCTCAGTCTTTGATTTCAGGTTATTGCAATATATGAACGGATTAGGATCGCCATTAACTGTTACTTCCACTCCATTATGAGGAAACTTAATGCATTGGTGATATGTGGATGGGACTGCCCTCATTTCATGAATCCAAGGACGTCCTAGCAATATGTTATAAGTGAGATTTAAATCCAGGACTTGACAGACCACATCCTTTGTAACTGGTCCCACTCTGAGAGGTAAGATGACTGTACCCTTGGATGAACGCTCTTCATCATCATATGCCTTAATGGTGATCTTGTTTGTAGAATTTACAGCTTTATCAGAATATCCCAATTGTGTGATAGTGCTTAATGTGCAAATGTTTAGACCCGCTCCTCCATCTATCAGGACTCATTTTATTCGATGTTTGTGTATGAAGGCTTCAATGTGTAATGGTGCATTATGTGGCTGACTTACGGAGGCGTCATCAGCTTCTGTGAATGTAAGGGAGTGTGGAATGGAAAGGTATCCCACCATGGCTTGAAATTGGTCCACATTTAGATCAGTAGGAACAACAGTATCTCTCAAGATTTTATCAAGTATGGCTTTATGTGTGGGAGATATGCGTAATAGTTCAAGGATTGAAATGAGTGCGGGTGTCTTCCCTAACTATTCTACAAGGTCATACTCAGGTTTGGTTGATGAAGAAGTTGGGTTTTTAGTTGGAGCACCTTGCAAAGTGATCTTACCTTGACAGGTTGTAACATGACATTCAGAGGTAGGTTCGGAAGAAGATCCAACACCTTTTAGGACAATCTTGGGTCTCTAAGTAGAATTCTCAGATGCTTTGTCCTTGATGATAATAGTAGAGACGTAATTGTCCATCGAGATGTTATTGATAGTTGAATCATAGTTGTAAGGTGCTCTAGTATAGTTGGCTTGGTCATCTGTGGCTTTAGCTTTTCCCTTGTCATGTTTTGGGAATGGTTCCTTAAACATCTCATGTTCTTGATTAGACGAATGTCCCTCAATCTCAATGTCACCTCTATCAATGAGATCTTGTATGATGTTCTTCAGTCGATGACAATTTCTTGTCTTATGACCCTTGCTCTTATGAAATTCACAATACTCATCATCATTCCACCAATTTGGTTTGACCTTTGGTTCATACGGAGGGAAATCTGGAACTGTGATTACTTTGTTTGCCACTAGCTTCTTGAAAACTGACTCAAGTGGTTCTCCCAATGGAGTGTACTTCCTTCGTGACCTGGAAGTTGTTTGAGTATTCACTTGATTGTTTGTAGAACTTGATCCTAAAAAGATGAATTTGGGTCGCACTGTGTTGGCATCAACAACACCATCATTGACTGTGTTCTTGTTTTTATTCCAAAATCTTGGCTTGTCTTTTCCTTTGAAGTCATCTTTGTTTTTCTTAAATATCTTAATGACTCCTTGTTCAATTAGGACTTTTTCTATTGCTAAGCCTTTTTTGATAACGTCCTTGAAGGTAGACAAACAAGCTTTCCTTAGATCATAGCCAATGTCTTTGTTAACATTTTGTGTGAACATCTCTACCATTTGTTTTTGTGGAATTTCACAAGAGCATCTGCTGGCTAGATTTCTCCATCTTTATAAAAATGATGCAAAAGATTCTCCCTCTTTTTGCTTGGTGTTGCACAAAGTAGTGACTGATATGTCTGTCTCTTTATTGTAGGAGAAATGTTGAATAAATGCCTCTGCTAGATCACCCCATGACTTAATACCAGGCGGTAGTTGGGAGAACCATTCCATAGCTTGATCACCTAAGCTTTGTGGGAATAATCTCATCAAATATGTCTCTTCTGCCGCTACCTCAATGCAAGATGTGAAAAATTGTCTTATGTGTGCCTTAGGATCCCCTTTTCCTCTATACTTATCAAATTTAGGCGTCACAAAGTGTGTAGGAAAAGGAGGCATTGGAATGCTCTTGTCAAATGGATAAGGACATATGTCTCTCATTGTGTATGTTGGCTTCGGTGTATTTATGTCCTCCATTTTCTTTTGTAAGTCCCTGATTTGTTGCTCCAAATTGCTCTTAGGTGGAGATCGACTTCTTGGACCATACCCCATGCTTGAGGCACCAATTGGAGGAGGAGCATGTTGCATATATGGATGATATTGATCATACACATGTTCATATGGAGGAGGTCTATAGTGATG
Source organism: Cryptomeria japonica (assembly GCF_030272615.1). NCBI lineage: Eukaryota > Viridiplantae > Streptophyta > Pinopsida > Cupressales > Cupressaceae > Cryptomeria > Cryptomeria japonica. The sequence continues at coordinate 464,939,062 of NC_081411.1, read as the reverse complement.
CTGCGTATATGGACCACTTGGTATAGATTCATGTTGAGGAACACCATATCTATTTTGTGCATGTATACCATATTCTATAGGCATGTCATGTTCTATTGTATTGCCCCCAAATTTGACATGAGGTTTCCTTGTGTCCAAATTTTGAACATGCCTTGGAATATCCCATTGCTTTGGTGGTTGATCCTTAGCATTGATATGTGATTGAGCATATTTTTCTCCATAAGACTTCCATAATGGTCTGCGAAGGTGAGTATCATATGTTTGACCATGTGTATGTGGGACCTCTAGTTTTTGAAGCAAAGCTGATGGTGATTCAGGTACCATGTGTGGTCCTCTATTTCCTCCACTATTAGGTCTCCTTTGATCCATGTTGGAGTGAGGTTGTTGCAAAGGTCTATGTTCCATTATTCGAGACATGTCAAAATCATGAGGTATCTTGGCTCCACTTTGTGCCATCATGTGTAAGAAGTATTGCCTATCTCTCCTCATTATTTCCTCAACCAATCGATTGAAATGGGGATTCATAATGGATTCTTCCACATCTGCTAAATGTACTGAAAAGTTGTCCACATTGTCATTTTGTGTAGCATTGTTGTTTATAGTGTCCATGTTCTCAACATTTGGAATGTTTCTATAGGTATCCATGTCAGGTAATGTAGTATGATCAGAATTGAAAAAGATATCATTGTCATACTCATAAGAACTCATGTTTGCGGACTCTTGAGCCTCTTTAGTTTCTCTCCTAGATTTTTGAAGACGAGTTTCAACCATGAACTAGGTATTGACCAAGATGTGAGAGACTAGATGAAAAAATGGAAAGAGTATGGAAGACCAAGAGTTGAATGGAATGTAAATGAGTCTGAAGTGTACTTGCAATGTCCAAAGTGTAAGACCAAGTATGTATGTAGTAGAGTAGGTGTGACTTCCAAAGAGAGGATAGTTTCTCTTGATGAGGTAAGTTGACCTTGACTCTAAGTAAGACCAAATGAGACCCAAAGGTAAGAAACCTTGATTAGGGACCACTTAGCAAAGTGTTGTTGTATGTAGTGTGTTGACAAAGTATGATGAGGACAAGCAAGTGACCTTTTGACTCAAGTTTAGACAAATGTGAATGTAATGTAAGGTGTAAAGCAATGATGGACTTTGCGAGACCCAAGGACAGGTTGAATGCTAAATGAAACCTTAGAGAGATGACCTAGGAAGCTCAAGATTTCCGAAACTGACTGTGTTTGCTTGCTGGACTATAACAGTTTTTCAATTCTGGACACAGACATGACTGTATACTTCACAGATGCGGTTTCCTGACATAGACACTACTCTGTTTAACACAGACGCGCTTATGAGATTTTCTTGTTTATGTTTGCTGGACTGTAACAGTTTTTTTCAATTTTGGACACAGACGCGCCTGTATACTGCACAGACACGGTTACCCGACACAGATGTGTTTATATTCAACACAGACGCTGTTATAAACACAGACACTATTCTGCCCTTCATAGACGCGCCTAGACAACACAAACGCGGTTAAAACAGACACAGACGCGTTTCTGTAAAATTTGTGCAATTTTTTCCAATCTGTGAAGTCGTTTTGTTGTGACTCAATCTGACTGTTTGACTGATTTTCATGACAAGAGGACACAGTGTTGATGAAGACCCAATGTTTGCAAGTGTCTAGACTCAAAATGACTCCAAGAAAAGTGTGTTGTTTGATGTAAAATTGTTTTGCATACGCTTGAAGACACAAAAGACACAATGTTTTGCTGTTTGGTCTTGAATGTTTGAATGTTTAAAATAAGTCAAGCACAATTCTTATGGCTGGCCAAGACAATAGTTGTTGATCCCTCATGGGGTTTTACCCCCGAGGCTACGCTATTCAGAGTGGATACTTAGATGCTTGACCTCACTGGCTCCACCCTCGGCACTCACTTCTCGGGTCAGCCAAGCATCAGTCCCCATGAAAACTCCCCATGGCGAACTTTGTATCTCTACTAAGAACCATATGTGTGTGGGCCGCTACCAAAGGTCCAACCTCCTGCCCCAACAACTAGAAGGATTTGGGCTTCTAAAACAAAAAGGTGCTAGTAAGGGCATCCGCTCGTGTGGCCATACATGCGGCACTTTCAGCTTTGTAAATACAGAAGGCTCCCAGCCGGTAGGGGTTACGCCCTACAACTAATCAAATAAATTTGATCAAACGGGTTTATGGGGAGACATAGTGTCGGTATGAACTAATCAGCACACGTTATTCATAGTTTTCACCATGAATACATTTATTTATAGTGGTTCAGAAGAAGATGGCTTTTCTTTTGCTACCACTTGGGTCGTTCTCTTCTCACTAGTAGTCCTAATGACCACACGAGAAGACAGGCCCTCTAAAGAATTAAACAAAAAGAGCCTATTGCTCAAGACACAAAAGACAATGATTCAATTTTAGTGCACCAATGGAAGTGTTTGCTAGTCTATGAAAACAAGGCACACAATAAAAATAAAAAAAAACCTTGCCAAGGACCTGCAACAAAGAGTTGTTAGTAGTTTGGGTTGTTTGAAATAATCACCCCTTCCTGCAAACACACAAGTTAGGTAAATTTTAAAACCCAAAAGACTTTGTGAAAATAGGGGCCTTCAACCAAACGATTTTTCTTTTAAGACAAGCTGCACCAATTTTGTTAGCTCGATCTGAAAATGTTAGCTCCAAATAAACCAGATCTGAAACCCTAAATGCAAAAATCCGAAAACTGAATCAATAAAATTTCAAAATTTTGAAATAGGCCATACACAGACGCGATTACCCTCGACGCAGACGCGACTCTGCGACACAAACGCGGTTCTGTGAGACACAGACGCGAGTAAAAATCACAGACGCTCTTTCCCAACACAGACGCTGGTAAAAATGACACAGACGCGCCTCCCTGGAACCTGCAAAATGAAATATTGACAAAACACAGATGCGGATCCAGTTGTCGCAGACGCGTCTGAAAATCAAAAACGTGATCCGAAAGTACGCAGACGTGAAAATACCGAAAATGCTGCCGAAAATGTCCGATCTGCAACTTCAAAAACACAAGATCTGCAACAAGGAGGTTAAATGCAAAGGGACAAGAGTCCCACCGAGCGTGCCAAAATGTATATGGTGAAAATGGATAACAATAATAACAATATTGAAAGGCTAAATGAATTCAACCACCAAACCCTAGCCTAACAATCAACAAAGATCCACCATAACATATGAAGATTACCTAAGACAATGCAAATCAAATGAAATCACAAAAGATTATACCATCACATGTCCAATAGGGTTTTGATCTCCATTCTTCCTATCTCCATTGATCTTGCTTGATATATTTGCTCTCAGATTTTGTATGCACAAGAGCTCAACAAAGAACGGAATGTGGTTGCAAGTAGGATCGTAGTGTAGTCAATTGATCAAGTAGTTAGCTCATCAGCTCATTAAGTCATTAGGGTTTGATAATGAAGAAGGCATCTCCTTAAATAGAAGAAACTATATGAAATGGAGGGATAAGATTGAGAGGTGTAAAAGGAGGTCGGCTATGATTAGAGGGTAGGTAAAAGAAATAATAAAATAATGAAAGGGGTAGGTAGTGTATGAATTAAGAGATGAATGACATGTGTCATAGGTAGAAAAGGCTAATGAATTAATTAAATAAATAAAGATTTATTTAATTAATAGAAGAAGTGGGATAATTAAATAAATAAGATATTTATTTAATTTAGGAAAATGATAATTTAAATAAATTTATGTATTTATTTAAATGAGAAATAAGGCTAGAAGAGGATAAATGAATTAATTAAATAAATAAAGATTTATTTAATTAATAGAAGAATTAGGCTTAGATAATTAAATAAATAAAATATTTATTTAATTAGACATGACAATTTGAGGTGTCTACAGTATGTAAAAATATTACAATGGGGAATGCACTTGCATTCAGACACACTACCTAGAGCTCACTGCTCAAAAGATATTTTCCCAGAAGGCTGCAACCCTCAAGGAAGTCTCACTAACTTAGAAAAAGGTTCAGAATACAATCTAGAAGAGGTGAACTGAAAGAATAACATCTCCAAATGCCTGATTATAGTTTCGGTTAAGCACAAATGTCTTCCCTCCAACACCAATCTCACCTCAAACTCAACATCGAAGGATAAATCACTTGTTTGCACATACACCACTTTCTGATAATGTAGACACAACATCGACACCCAAACTACATGAATAATTCACCTATATATACAATTCAATTTCCTTGAAAACAAGGTCGGCTAAACCCTCAACCCTCAATTGATAATTACAAAATTACATCACATGATACAAAGATCGACCACTGGACCAATATGATGATTTTCGTAGCATAATAAGGACCTAATTGAAATTCCCAAATGATCAACTCCATTGGAAAACATGCCAAGATTAACCGCAACACGCTACACCACCATAAATACCATATAACACCAAAATCAATACCGATTGATGAAAACCACCAAAAAATCGCACGACGATCAATGCAGATTGCCAAAACAAATAGGACATAACTAGGAAACACTAGCAAGCACGTTAGAATCATCCAGAATAGATGTACCAACACCACTTCTCAAATCTTCATATGTCACGTCTGAAAGCTCAAGAACACAACCAATCAACAACTGTCACGAAGAAAGATAACTTGCAGAGCACAAAATCATGAACCATCTGAAATGAAGATACACAAGACCATCCAAAAAAATATCCCAAAGTCTCAGCACAAGATCTGATCACTTCGAAATATACCGAGGAAATATCAACCTTTGCAAAACAATGATCAGCAAAACCAAACAACAAAACCGGATTAGAAGATCTTTCCAAGTACACTAGATTAAATCACAGGAATATGTTGACATACATGAAAACAACATATCCTAGCAGCAGCAATGACCAACCATATCCAGCAGACTGAACCCCATGGGTGATTTCACAATTAAGTCTTCTTATCTCTCTCTTCTAAAAGACAACATGCCCCCATGTATTGGAGAAAGGTTTGGAATCAACAAGTAATCCTCAAGGTAATTTCTTCTAGTGGAATACTCTTCATAACAAGATCCTTACCCAAGACAACCTTTCTAAAAGGGGATTTTAATTTTGTTGCATCCTATGCAGGTAGGAGGAGGAAAGACTTTCCCAACTTTTATTCCATTGTGCCTTCTCTAGAACTCTTTGGGGCTTGGTGCTACAAAACTTGGATTTTCCTTGGGTTATGGATTGTGATCTTTGGCAATTTATTTTGGGTTGACATGGTCCATTTTTTAACCCTCTAATTAAATTTTTATGGAGGCTAATCCCACTCCATCTTGGTTGGAGCATTTGGAAAGAGAAATAATAGGATTTTTTGTGATGTTGAAATTCCTATTGAAGTGGTTTTCAGGTCCTTCTCCAAAATACTCTTGGAAAACCTCTTTGCCATCTCGTACCCTTTCCCTTCCTTCCCCCATCATTGTTTGATTGCTAAATTTCTTTGTGTTGGGGCCTTCCTCACTTCTAAGCCAATTTTGATAATTTAAAAAGGTTGTTGAGAAGGAATACTAAATTGACTCCACCTAAGTTGGGGTGGTGTAAGCCAAACTTTGATGGAGCTATGAGACAATCTATAAGGAAGGTGGTTGTGGGGGGAGTTATACAAATGCACATGAAGGATTTGGTAGTAGCTTATGTAGGGAATATAAAGGGTAATACAAACAACCAAGCTGAAGGGATGGCTTTACTTTGGTGACTCAAAGTTTCCCTCTCAATTGGGTTGAATATTTTAGTCATTGAAGGTGACTCCAAGCTTATAATTGATGCGACCAAGGGGTTGTGCAAGAATAATTGATCCATTGAGGGGATAATCAGAGAAATTCATAGGTTTCTTCCAGGGCTTGAGCACTTTGAAATTGGGCATGTCTATAGGGAGGGTAATATGGTTGTTGATGCCTTCACATCTCTTGGCCTCCAATTTGAAGGATGGAGATGTTGGTGGAGAAACGATGCCCTCCCCAATAATGTTCAGATACTCCTACAAGGGGAGTACCTATCTGCAGAGCCTAATGGGTAGATTTCATCTTTTGGGGTGTTGGATCTTTTAGCTTCTATTATCCTAGGCTAGGGGTTGCAAGTTTGAATGGAAAATTTTGAATTTTGAAAAATAAGATTTTGTATGAAGTGGTATCGGTTGAGGTGGACTCTAATGTGGCAAGGGTACCATTAAACTTGCCTTTGCAATTCTCATGCAAAATGTGGTCTAGGACCTAACTTTTGTGTTTCATGTGTATTTTATGATGTGCTAGCATCATTGCAATGAACCGTGTGGAAACTAAAGTAATGATGACAAGTGAATCCCTAGGAAAAGAAAGCCTAAAGCCTATGGATTTCAATTAAGATATTCACAATGTATTTTGTGTTGTTGGAAAGTACAAGAGATTAAGGAGAGATATGGGCACATTTATGACTATGGCGACCTATTCAAAACTTGCCTTCAAATTTACTATGAGAGTTCTGGAAAAACCTTCACAATTCTCTCTTGTGTTTTTTTGGTTTTTCTATAAGACTCTCTTTCTACTTGTAGAATGGGAGGAGACCTTGTGTGCACAAAGCTGGATAAGTTGGACGAGATCAAAAATGTTGAAATTAAGTGGCAGATTTGCAAGAAAGGGTGAGTTGATGGCTATCTCAAACAAATCCAAGGGTTTGGCAAAAAATTATCAATCTAGTTTTCTACATCTTGGGTGAATAAGAGGGTCACTATGGGTGGCATCTCGTTTGAAGATAGTGAGGAAGTTATCACACAGGAAATTGGTATCTCCATGGGAGGCAAGAAGTGGAAGGGAATGAGCCATGTTGCAAACAATGAAAGTAAATCGATTCTTTCATCGAAAGAAATCCCTTGTGAAGTTGCGAGGTGGTAATGCGATAGAAGAGCTCCCTAACCATTGGTATGTTTAACAATAATGAAATATTTCACTCTCAAAGGTCATCATAAAGGCTATTATTTCTACCATATGTTTCTCCTAAACCATTTTAGGAACCATGACACCATTTCTTTCCCTTTCTACCTATTTCACTCCTTGGTTTACTCTGTTAAAGAAGCCCTTGATTCAAATAAACAAGACAAAAAGCTGGTGCCCTTGCACCAAAGTTTTATTTATAGGATTTATTTGTTCCAACTTTCCTTGTGTACAACTAGAAATATTGTTGTTATGGGATCCCCTACCACAAGTTCCCTCCCCTTGCTAATTGGTGCACCTAGTACCTAGACCAAGCATTGCATTCCCCATTTAGAGGTTGCTTTCATGGCTTCCACTAGAACCCCTTCCACTTTTGTGGTTATAATAGAAATAGATATGCCCAAAACCCAAAAGGCCTCAAATAGAAAGAAGAAAGAGAATATCTTGAGCTACAAAAATATTAGAATTGTTGATGAGTCGAGTAAGAAGGAAGATGAGGAACAAGAAACTATTAGTAGCATGAGCTTGTATGGTTGTCATTGATGTTAAACCTGGTTATCTAAATGGATATTGGTCTGGATATTCTTTGTCAAACCTTGGTTATCTAGATAGAGTTTGGTCTAGATATCTTTTGGTGTTGGTTGTGACATCTTGTATTTAGGGTGGTTTAGAAAGCTTTTGGTGCCCTCTGCATATGATAATAATTGCATTGTGGTTTAGTGGATCATGTTCTTTTGGTTTGGATATGTGTTGGAAGATGTGTTGAGGTGATTATTTGGGTCTCACTTTGGTTTGTGGAGATCCGCATGGAGTATTTTGCATCATATGGCTAACTGATTGATTTTATCTTCTTATGCATTAGGGGTCAAGTAGTAGGCTTGTAGGTGTTTTGGGTTCTTTTGAGTTTAATAAGGTCATAATAGACCATCTTGTTGGGACCTCTAAAATTTGGATAAATTGTGAGGCCCCATGTAAAATTTTGCCTATGAATAGTGTCTTGGTATCCAACTCATAAGGAAAGCATGAATGCAGTGCATAGGTTACTCGGGACTCAACGAGATGGATTGTTCCTCTTTCCCAAGTGCCGAGTCCTTGGAAGGTGGTCATGAGTGTCTCCTTGGGACTCAACCAAATCAATATCATATGCTCACTGAGTCTCAAGTTCGTTCCAATGTGGCACACGTGATGTCCACCTTTTTGAGCTCAGAGCTTGGTGGGAAGTCGACGAGCATCTTGCCGAGTCCCAAGTTTATGCTGCCTGAGATTTCTATCTTAGTGCTTATTGAAGGAATCATTCTCTTTGACCAAAAAGAGACTGTGACAATAAGGAAGGGGATGAAATAAATTATATGCCAGCTAGTGTGTATGATGTGACTATGGGATTTGGATGGTTAATATGGGTCTGGATTGCTAGTTATGGTAAAAAAAAAGTCGATGCAATTGGTATGTATCTGCTTAGTCAGATACAAGTGTGAATAAGGTAGTGTTGTTTCTAACTTTTCACATGGGTTTGAGATAAAAAGGTAAGAAAACAAATTTTTTTGATCAGGTCAAACGTATGAAGCTAGGAAAGTGGTTGTTACCATTATGCATTTTTTGCATGAATTGCTCAGACAAAGGCAACAAGGTTATTGTTAAATACAGAAGTAGTGTAAGGATAAGTTGGCAATTGATTAATAACTTTGAATAGGCTAAAAGATGGAATATGAAAGTGTCACAGGTATATTAAAGCTTTATGAACTATGAATCATGTTGCAGAGGAGATGCCGAGGTCCTGAAATGAGAAATGAGAGAAGCTTTTTGTATAACCAAGGGGGTTTTGAAAGATGTACGTGTATGTCGGAGAGGAACAAGAAGTTTGAGGTGCACATGTAGGATTGTTTTGTAATGTGCAAATATTTCAATCCTCTTGGGCAACAAATTTTCCCTTTGGAAGCAGAGGACTCGAGAGACAATGAAGAGTGCAAACTCTAGTGAAGTGGGTTGATAGAACCGTAAACCCACATGTACAAAAATATCAATGTTCTCCCCTATCATGATGAGTAATGGGAATTGCTCATTATGATGTTCCCTACATCAATAACCACCCATGGTCAGTGGTAGTTAGATTCACATGATAGTTAGTTCATGCGAATACCTTTTGATCTGGGCATGAAGGCTTCCATGTGTAATCATTCTGGTGGTTACACTTCAGGATAAGATAGAGGCACCCAGTTCCATTAGGTCATGCTTTTGTAGAAGGGCTAATTAGGTAAAACAAATTAGACACATGTAAATAGCCTAAAACTTATTGCATTCCTTATTGTTATAAAAGGGATACTAGGGGTGTAATTAAGGGTTATGAAATCTTTCATTCTTCTGGGAAAATATAGTAGGGTTGTGTATAGTCTAGTATTGGGATAGTTCAGTAGTAGATGAATGTACAAATTCTTTAGTGGTTTTTAATTAGTTATGATCAGACTGTTAAATTGTTGCAAAAGGTGTCTCCATCTATACTTTTCAGACTTTCTATGAATCAAAATGTTAAGAATGTTTTGATTTGTCTTGATATTTTTCTATCAATGTGTAATTGTGTGTATAGGTTTCCTTCAAGGAAGGAATTAAAGTCTATGCACAAATTGTACTAATTCTGGGAATACATTAAGGATCTATAAGAATGGTTTATGCAATAGTAAAAGGAGTTGCATTAGTGTAAGACATTAATGTTCAAAAGGCTCACTAATTTGAAGTGATCTATTGTCTAGTTTTGCATTCATTATCTAGGAATTGACTCAATGCCTTGGAATAGACATTGGCCTGTTGAATTTTCTAGGATTTGTTTCAGAAACATTTTTAACCAATAATCTTTATTTTCCTGCCCTATCTTGTTTCATAAGTTATTTGTATGTTATTTGATCTCAATTATTTTCAAAGCATGGGGGATTCTATATGTAAGAACAATCCATGTTCATTAAGCCTGTAGGTTGTTGTTTAAAAGGTTATTTTTAATGCAGACTCAGAAATAGAAAAACCCTCTTGAGTATGATGGAGCTCAAAGTGAAGAAGGCTATGAAAGCTTTGTTATGTTGCATTTTCTTGTCCTTGGTCTGTTGACATTGCAAATCAGATGTTCTAGGTTCCTAATCCCATAACCTAGAAGGTTTATTTCTTTTAAGACTGAGGGTTGCAAGAAAAATCACCAACAGATCTAATATGTAATTAGGAGTCATTGATTTTACGTTGTCATATTTTCGCCATATTGTAAGTCATGTTTAAAAATTGCAAAAGTGCAAAAAAAAATGTAAAATGGAAGAAGCCCAATGGTCATGGGCATTCAAAGGGCAGTTAGAACTATTGTAATAGATGGATTAAGGTTTAAGTATGTTGCTAATTTGAGGGATGAAGGTTGTTGAAGGTTTTGAGAAGGAAAACCAATAAAATCGCTTGGTTTCTATTGAATCTCTGTGTATTTTATTGTATTTTTACTATTACAGACTATTGTACTTGTCTGTATAGGAGCATATAGGGTAAAAGGCCATTAAATTCAATTATGGCATAAATTAGCAAGGATTTGTTGCTAATTTGACTTAATTTCATAAATATTTGAGCCTTTTATTATATTTTTACAGTAATCGAGTCTTTAGAGTCATTTTTAAGGTTGTGGTTGTTTAAAATGGACTAATGACCCATTAAATCTCCTGTAACTCATGTAGCTTGATGTAATGGGTCCAATATAGCAAGGATTAGATGTGTATAAGGTTCTTGGGAGTAGGGGAGTCCATTTGTGGGTTGGGCATGATGCCCTAGTTGTCAAGTTTGTGTGTTTTGGGTGAAAATGGGTGGTTATGGGTAGGTAGGTGTGGAAACCTCTTGGGAAAACAAGTTTTGGTGATTTATTTATCATGCGTAGATCTATTATGAAGTGGTTGAAGGGATGATTGGTGTGGTAGAGGCCTAGGGTGTGGTTTCATCAAACCCTAATTTAACTAGCCTTAAGAAGAACAAAGAAAGGGTTTTGCAGTTAGGCAAATTGGTGAGCACTTCCCCTACAAAAAGTTGTTGATTCAGACTATTTTCAACTTTTCTAAGTCATTGGAGTTTAGTTTAGAAGTGGGAATCAATCCTTCATAGGGTTTCTTTGGAAAAGAGTGTTAATTAGGCCTTGGTGCAACATTGCCACTCCTATTTTAAAACACATGTTCCAAAACAACCACCTCTTCATTTTTGATATATTTTGTAACTTCCAAATGAGTATCTAAATCTCTCCTTATTTTGTGTCAGAGGTCAAGGACCAGTGAGTTAAGTGCCAAAAACTAGTCTGCTAGGGCTATAAGCCAGGTATTGGATATTGTAGGGTCTGTTGTATTCGGAGATAAAATCTCTTGTTGGATTAGGCTTAGTAAGGTTTTGAAAGCCCCATGAAGTTAATTTTACCAGGGAGACAATCTTGGGGAGGCATGTTCTCAAAAATGTGCTACGTCACCTATTAGGTGAGTTGGGAGAAAGATCTCCCTAATCGATTGCTTTGCTGTGGTAAGTTGGATACTGATTTGTAGGTCATTATAAGAAACCTCCCACATCTACTTCACTTCCACTAGAACCCCTTCCACTTTTGTGGTTATAAAAAAAATAGATAATGCCCAAAACCCAAAAGGCCTCGAATAACATGAAGAAATAGAAGATCTAGAGCTGCAAAAAGATTACAATTGTTGATGAGTCGAGTAAGGAGGAAGATGAGGAAATGGAGACTATTAGAAGAATGAGCTTATATTGTTGTCATTGATGTCAAACTTGGTTATCTGAGTGGATATTAGTCTGGATATGCTTTGTCAAACCTTGGTTATCTGGATAGAGTTTGGTCTAGATACTCTTTTGGCATTGGTTGTGACATCTTGTATTTAGGGTGGTTTAGAAAGATTTTGGTGCCCTCTACATATTATAATAATTGCATTGTAGTTTAGTGGATCATGTTCTTTTTGTTTAGATATGTGTTCCAAGATGTGATGAGGTGATTATTTGGGTCTCACTTTGGTTTGTGGAGATCCGCATGGATTCTTTTGCATCAGAAGGGATTATATGACCGACTCATTGATTATATCTACACGTTATGTTTTGTGACACCCTTTGGAATATGTGCTAGAGTGTGTGAATTGTTGGATTGTTCATGTGATGATGTATTACGATATGTTTTGATTTCCTCTTTCTCCTAGAGTGGACCGATCTAAGTATTTCTGGTTTGGGTGGCCTATTTTATGTAATATTATCTTGGTCAACCCTTGTTTAGGATTTGAATGTTGTATCTCATATATAAGATTTGCAAAAGGGTGAATTGAGTATGGATGAGAAGTGAATTGTGTGAGAAGTGTATGCAAATGATTTGCAAATAGATTTTAGTTTGTGATGATGTAAAAGATAGCTTGGGAAAAACTACAAAGTTGATATATTCTACTAGATAAAGTGTTATGACAATGGAGATTGTTAGAGATGTTTTCCATGTTATTGGTCACTTGATTACTATTCAAGAACAATTTCATGATCAGGACAATCCTTCTCAATTTTAGTTTATCTATTTCATTTGTTGTTGATTGATAGTGGGTCATTTGGTAGTAGTTTGTATCTTATCTTGAAAAAGTATTCTTCAGCTGCGCAAGTCCTTTGTATCTTGCCTAAGGTAGTTCACCTTAGTTCTGCAAGTCCTTCAGGTGTTGGTGCTCCTTGGCCACATGACTAAAAAATTATGAATATTGTTATTCATATTGTGAGTTAGATTCTCACTGTGGTTTTTCCTTGTTTGTGTTTTCCATATATATCTAGTGTTCATGTGTTTCTATTTTATGTGTTGATGGTTAAAGTGTTGATATTGAATAATTTTATTAATAATTTTTTTTATAAAATTCTAGATTGATTTACTCCCCCCCTCTTAGTCTTGTTGAGTGCTCAATAATTGGTATCAGAGCGAGGTTCCTCTGTGGAAAGCTTAATCGCTTGAGGTAGATCTAAAATATCACTGGACCTTCATGTTAAAGCTTCAATGTTTGATCAAACTAACTACAACTATTAGAAGGAAAGAATGGAATCATATTTGGAAGCATTATAGAATGGAATGTGGGTGATTATCCAAACTGGTTATCAATGACCTCCTTGTTGGTTCCCCAAATCTACAAAATGCTAGGATCTAAAAGATAGCCAAACTTTATGCTCAACCCCAACACTGGACTCGTCCAACTTTACATGAAATAAGGAATTTCCCCTTCACTTCAAGCTCTACAAGACCTAGGAAGGTACACCTTTGTTATACTCTTGGATTTCTATACATTCCAACAGAGTATTATATTTAAGAAGATTGCTCTCAACATATTTAATCAAAATATAAATGATTCAAATCTAGAATTGGCATAATTCTAATTCCATATCACCTACTATCCCTGAGAGAAAATGTAATGTAAAACCTACACCTAACAACTAGAGGGTATAGAAGGATTTTGATAATTTGATTTGTTCCTAGAAAAAGGTCAAGCCTTCAATAGAGGAATGCCTAATCCTAGGTGACAGAGTCAAACATGAAACCACAATACGAAAATATGAACAAATGAAAAACAACCAGTGCATTTCAAAATGTTAATGCCTTACAATAGCAAATTCACTCATTGCCATTCAAAATATTCTTATAGATCTAATTTGTGCACCCAAAACCACAAACATTTACTTGGAGCTTATAATTCTTCCCTTGGAAGAAAATCATCAATAAACATTACTATCATATAAAGCACTATGAAGACAACTTTCAAATACCCTTGATATTCTGAAATTTGTATGGATTTGAATACAAAAATTGAGATTACAACTATTTGAATAGAAAGATTTAAATATTTCATTGAAAGAGACTACTGAGAAAACAATACATTTACAGGAGACTTGTAAAGCTAAATCAAAAGCTCCTCAAGGTATTTAATTCATATAACCAAAAGTGTACAAAACTAGAGACAATTTCATGACAATAACATTGCAATTTCAAACACCGATTCACCTGCTCATAAAATCAAACTACTGTATTAACATCTCTAATCTGCAACCTAAAACTCAACACTACTATATATACAAGAGAAAAAGAAGGAAAATATAAAGAAGAAGAAGAAGCTTCCATAACTGCTCCAGATTCAATGGATTTCTGCCTCATATCCTCTTCTCTTTCATCTCTTTACAATAGAAAAAATATCTTGCCTTTTCAACATTCTGACCTGCACCTTTTCCTTTTGTTATGCAAAACATTATTCCTTTACTTTGTCTTTGTTTGCCACTATAATTTATTTGATTTTCTGTTTTATCTCTTTCCCGTGGAAGCACTCTTTTATCCTTGTCTTTCACTTGTCTTCACTATATGGAATTTCAACTACTTTGTCCTTATTCTCCCATCTCACCTATCCATATTCCTCTACAAAAGTCTTTATCTCTGGGTGAAAACATTTCACTCTTTTGGGCAAACCATATATTCTTATAGTAAAACAATAAACATGCCCTCTTTCTTTACATGCGTTTCCATTTTCATGCTTACCCACTCAATATTTATTTTAATACTTTTTAACATTCAGTGAACATATTTCAATTCTGTACACAATCTGGATTCCCTCAATGTGACCACATTTCTTAGAGAGAATAAAACTAACATATATTATGCCCTCATAATTAACCTTCTTTTTACTCACATGAATACTTCATCCACGGTGGTAAAATCTTTCACACATTCACCTTGGGTAGGTATTCTTTAAGCTCCACACCCTTAATTTTCACTTCCTTATGCATTTTACCCCTTTCTTGAATAATTTATTTGTCGTTGACGCAAAAAATTTATAGTGAAAAACCAATATATTATTTAACTATTTGCATATCTCCATCTTTTCATTAATTCCACCAAAATAAGCTTTGCACAACTTTTACAACTTCTAGTGAATGTATCTTTTGATATGCAATCTGGGTTTTTCTCCCACTTTGTGTGGTTTTAAGAACCAAGTCTACTAACACATATCCATGAATCCGCCAAACCCAGATCATATTTTAAGAGATATCACCATTTTGATGACGAGAAGATTTTACATCTGCAAATTGCATTTGCCTAAAGATTTCTAAAATATTTTCAGAAGTCCATTTGATGTATATCTTGTATTCATTACAACCATGCGACCACATTCCTTATTCATCTCCTCTCCCATGCATGCATAGTTGCCATTGTATCTGCTTTAAAACTCTTAACCTTCTGGAACAAATCCATTTCCCCCATAGATTTAGGGCACACCTATGATTTCACTCAGGGCTCACTGAGTTCCCCTTTTTCACTCTGCCGAGTCTTGAGAAGATTATTTTCTTTTATGAATATTAAATGCATTAAACACATTTCATGCTAATTTGGCCACTTTCTCGAGGCTCATTGAAGACCCTTTCCATATCTTGCTGAGTCCCGAGCATCTTCTCCTTTGATTGGTGAAAAATGATGTGGGGACCATATTTGTTACATTTTAAATAATGTTTAAAATATTATTAAATAATAATTTTAAAGTCTGTTTAAAATCTTTACTTTCTTTGCCCATGGACTTTGAAAGAGGGTCCCACAAACTCTTGCATTCATTTTTAAATTGTTTCATCAACTTGACACTCATTGAACTTAAAATATTACTTTGTTGAGTCCCAAGCTCCTTTTTCACTTTCTTTGTGGAGACAAGGTGGGCCCCCCGATGGAAATGTATTTAATAATGTTTTTACATCATTATTGAATAATGATTTAAATTAAAACCATCTTATAACCCCTTTTCTTCTTGCCCTAAGACTTTGGAGGAGGGACCCATCAAACACATCTTCAATCCTTATAAGCATACTTGAAACCACTTAAATATGCATATGGACCAAAAATTTGTAGAATATTAACATTGAAAAATTGATTTTTCAACCTTTTACAAAGAGGCCAAACTGAGCTTGGAGCCTCTGGAAACCACCTTCAAAAACTGATCAAATGAATGCATGAGACCATGTCTCTAGCAAGCATGTAGACTGATATATTTGAAATCATGTTGCAAAATAGTTTCTCTTGATGCTTCCGAGAGTGTGAGATTTTAATCGCCAAAGGTGACAACTTAGCTGTTTCTACACTGGAGCTTGTCAAAACCCTCTTGAAACCTTGTTTCAAATCTATTTTGAAAAAATAGCAAATAACATCATGAGACTCTGGAACCTTGCATACAACCTCATTTAACTATAAGGAATCACAAGAACCATTTGGTTTGATGAAATGATTATCCGAGAGTAAGATACATGTGCTCAAAATGAGCTCTAGTAAAATATTTTTCGTTGTGCAAAGTGTAGAAATTGACAAATTGCAAATAGTTTGACCTTGGGAAACTTATCAAATGAAGTCCTGGGAATCTGAGAATAGGTAGGAGGACACACAAAATTTCAAGGGAACATAGAGGAACAAGTGGTTCATCATGAAAATCAACTGAGTGCAAAATGCAAGCCTCCAAAGTAGGCTACTTAGTCTTTTCTGAAAATGCGCACATAGTGAACCTTTGTTAACCCCTCAAATCAAGTGCTTAAAAAATGCATCCAATCTGATTGTGAGATGTTGCAACATGATCAATGTGCTCATTGATAAGTGATGAACACATCCCCAAAGGCATTTTACATGATATTCAATGGGCTTCAAAATGGAGCTCTCCAAAGTGAACTACTTGGGCAAGTTTTTCAGGGGTGTCTCTTAATGCTGCAAGTGAATTTTTTCAACATGGGACCTCAAAATTTAGCAAATTTTGGAGGTACCAACACTCCTAATGGACCATCAACTCCAGATGAGATTAAGTATTATGAAACAAATGCAAAGACTAGAACAATTTTGATTAGCTGTCCCAGTGATATAATTTTTGTCAAAGTCAAAGGAATGAAGGAAGCTAAGGGAATCTAGAACAAGTTGAGTTACGCATATGAAGGTGATCTGAAGACACAACAAGCAAGAATCTTGAACCTGAAGTAGAAGTTTGAAGGTTTCATAATGGCTAGTGATGAAAGTGGTGAAAGTTATATACATATATATAAATGATACAACAAAGGCTATACAAGTTGTTGGTGGAATGCTTGAAGAGAGTGATGTTATTAGAATGATCCTATTTACTTTGAAAAAATCCTATAAACCAAAGAAGTGTGAAATTGAAGAATGTCATGATTTGAGCAACTACATAATTATCAGCTTATTGGTACATTGTCTTCCTATGAGATTGGTGATATGGAAGATATAAAGTCCTACCAAAGAGAAGGCACATTTAATGTTTCAAGGATACCAAGAGATGAACCAAAAACTAGTTAGAACTTGGATGAGATTAAAGAATTTTTTTTAAGAAGACTAAAGTAAGGAACTGGGAAGTACAAAGGTAAGTTACCCTTGAAATATTTTAATTACACAATAATTGGTCATTATGCTTCAAAATGTACATATCAAGAAGATTACAAAAAGTCAGAGGATGATGAAAACAAAAGTAGGTATAGAAGAAATGAATTTAAGAGAAGAATGGATGATAAATACAAAGGGAAAAGGAGTTTGTATTACAGAGAAGCACACTCATTTAAAGAAGAAAATGTCAAAGACTTGAATGAAGAATCCCTATTTCTGGCAATAGAAGAGAAGTATCAGGAATGTATCAAAAGATCAAAGGAGAAGACTACACTACATGCTAAAGTTGAACCTAGATCATGGATCATTGATTCTGGATGCTCAAATCACATGACAGGAGACAAAGACAAGTTTATTACCTAAAGAAGTATGATGGTGGATCTGTGAAATTTGCAGCAGAAGAAATTGCATTGATCTGTGAGGTAGGAAGCATCTCTATTGATGGTAAGCATAAAATTGATGGAGTTTATTATGTTGAGGGATTGAGACATAGTTTGTTGAGTGTTAGTCAGATGTACAATAGAGGTTATGAATTTATGTTCACGAAAATTGGATGTATGATTAGAAAAGGTAGAACCAGAAAGCTGATAGCAGAAGGAATCAAGGGAAGTGGAATGTTTATTAAATAAAGGATAGAAGTGGAAAAACATGTTATCTGAGTTAGAGTAATGAATGTTGGTTACGGTACAAGAGAATGGGGCATGTTAATTTTGACAACATGATAAAGATCAATAACTATAAAGCAGTGAAAGACTTACCAAGGATTATCAAACCTATTAACATTATGTGCAGCGAATGTCAATTAGGAAAGCAAACAGGGAGAGGTTTCAAGAACAAGGAGTATTCTACATCACACCCGTTGGAGATAATTCATACAAAACTATGTGGTCCTACAAGGACATGCAAACTCAATGGTGAAATGTATTTTATGCTACTCATTGATGATTAATCTAGAATGACATGGCTTAGATTTTTAAGGGAAAATCTAAAGCTTTTGAAAGATTTAAAGTTTTCAAGTCAATGATAGAGAATTAGGTTGATGGTATAATCAAAAGTTTGAGATCTGATAGAGGTGGAGAATCTACTTCAAATGAGTTTGACAATTTCTATGAGAAATATGAAATCAGGAGACATCTTTCGATTCCAATAAACCCTTAGTAGAATAGTGTGGTAGAAAGGAAGAACATAGCTATTACTAAAATGGCTAGAACTACGAGGAAAGATGCTAACTTGGCTAGCATTTATTGGAAAGAAGTTGTGCATACTATGTTGAATAACCCAAACAATTGAGGGGGAGTGAATCAATTGTCAATTAAAATCTTTGACTTACTCCATAGAAACAAATTTGATAAACAAACTTCTGATTACTTAAACCATGAAAAGATATAATCATGAAAGAGCACACACATGAAACACCAAATAAACATGGAAAATCCAAGAAGGGAAAAACCACAACGAATGCTAATTCACTCACTGCTAGAATGCTCACTGTAGGTGGGTTCACTACCAAAATACAACTGCTAGAAGAAGAAGGGCTCACTACCCAAAAGAAGAATAAGAAAAAAGAAAGAATCCACCACTAAAGCACAACTACCACAACACTGCAATGCTAGAAGAAACCTTTGGCTCGCTGCCTCCAGTACCAAATAATAACAACACACTACCACAGTACTCAACCACAACTTCACATAACCTTGTAGAAAAATACATCTTCTTTTTCAATCTACTTCTATATATTCTTCATCATGATTATCCTTTATTTATACTAATCTCTAAAATAATAATTTTTTCCAAGTCGGCCAAAAATAATTCATTAGAACACAATTTGAAATAGGTCTAGACTAAACATTCCCGAAGTGGAAAGGAATGAGAAGTGGACCACACCATGATGCATTACATCAATCAAAACAACACTTTATTTATATGTCACAATCACCTGAGCAAAAGCAAAAAAATTCAAGGTCAATCGGACTCGGAATGATCATATCAACAACCACGACTTTAGAGCACACCATCACATCCATCATCACTAAGAACACTTCTAGAGAAAAAATTTCGGAGAACCAAATCATAATCATGACATCCCAAAGCAACTTCCAACAACATACCAAATCTTCCATGACTACAACTGCAACATATCAAAAATGTAGAGCACAAACCAATCATTGAAACAAAAGATCAATATGTTAACATCGATGACAACCATACCGACACACTATCAACTTCACATTTGCAACAATCTCCCCCTTTGTCATTGATGGAAATATTCATGAATGACAAACACAAACTCAGATTCATAACATATCTCTCCCCCAAATATCTCCAATCAATCAATAAATTCCTCCAATTTCTCCCCCTTTGACATCAAAGACAAAGGTGAGAAACAACTCAACACATGTAACCACCTTAAGATTCCATATAACTCCCCCTTAGAGGAAGCCACAATCATTAGTCCAAACAAAAATATGCATAAATTTCCCTAGTCTAATGCATTGCTAAATGTACTAGTTCAAACTAGGAAGGGGTAATACCCCGAACTTTTTCCAGAGATACTTACAAGTATCTTTGCACAAAGTCTTTGTAAAGATATCTGCAACCTTCTATTATGTAGGAACATACTCCAATTTTACTTCATTGTCCAACACCTTCCCCCTTAAGAATTGATATCGAATAGAGATATGCTTTGTTTTGGAATGTAGTACCGAATTCTTAGAGATATTTATCGCACTTGTATTATCACATATGATTGAGATTGGGTCATCAAATATCACACCAATATCTTTCAATGTCCGTTTCATCCAAAGTATTTGAGTGCAACATGATGTGGCTGCAATGTATTTAGCTTTTGCAGTTGATAAAGACATAAGATCCCACTTTTTATTTAACCATGCAACTAATAGGGATCTAGGTAAAATTCTCCAACATTGGTACTCTTTATGTCATCAACACTTCTTGCCCAATCTACATTAGTATAAGATTTTAGAGTAAAATATGTTCCTCTGGTATACCACAATCCAAATTCTTTTGTACCTTTCAAATATCTGAAAATTCTCTTTACTGCAACAACATGTGATGCTTTTGGATCTTGTTGAAATTTAGCTACAAGACAAACAACATACATGATATTCGGTTTGGTAGTAGTCAGGTACACAAGTCCTCCAATCATTGATGTGTACTTTCTTGCATTATTATTGGGAGATTTATCATTAGTCAATTTGCATCCGGTTGTCATAGGAGTACATACTAGTTTAGAATTCCCCAATCCAAACTTTTTCAACAATTCTCTAATAGACTTTGACTGAGAAATAAAAATACCTTTACTATTTTGATTTACTTGCAATCCAAGAAAGAAATTCAACTCACCAATCATAGACATTTAAAATTCCTTTTGCATCTCACCAGCAAACTTCTTGCACATGCCATCATTTTCTCCAGATATTATGTCATCTATATACAACAACAATTAGGATCTTAAATTTGATTCAACTTGGAAATAAAGATTGTTGTTGGTAGAGCCTATTTTAAAACCTTAATTCAATAAATACTTGTCTAGCCTTCCATACCAAGCTTTACGTGCTTGCTCCAACCCATACAATTCCTCCATCAATATGTAGACAATATCCAGATCATATGGCAACTTAAATTCTTTCGGTTTCTTAATGCAGACTTCTTCTTTTAGTTCCCCATTCAAAAATCCTAACTTCACATTCATTTGATAAACTTTGAAATATTTACATGCATCAAAAGACAAAAACATCCTAATAGCTTCCATTCGATCAATATGAGCATAAGTCTCTTAAAAATCAATGCCTTCAACTTGAGTGTAACCTTTGCATACCAATCTTGCCTTGTTTTTTACAACACATCCATCTTCATCTAGCTTATTCCAGAACACCCCCTTTGTTCCAATAACATTCTTATAGATTTCGGTCTAGGGACTAATTCCCAAGTCTAATTCTTCTCAATTTGATCTAACTCTTTCTTCATAAATTTCATCCAATTCTGATCTTTACATGCTTCTTCAATTATCTTAGGTTCAACTTCAGAAAGTAAACATACTAGAACTTGTTCATTAGCAACTTTACTTCTTGTAATAACACCTTTGTTCTTGTCTCCTATAATTTAATTATTAGAGTGATTCTTTTGTACATACCTCAAAGTTTTAGATACAGTTGTGAGAGTAACTTGAGTTTCTTTTTGCTTATCTTCTTCTCTATTCTTCTCCTCTTCTTCTTTGCTTGTAGACTTATCAGATTCATATCCTTCTTATATACAAGAGTCTTTGGAAATGTTTTCGCCAAGCTTCACATTTTCACTTTCAACAATTTTATTTAATCTTTTGTTGTAACATCAGTAAGCCTTTCTCTTTCTAGAATATCCTAGGAATATAGCTTCATCTACTTTGTTATCAAACTTTTGAAGATTTCCTTCATCTCTTTGGATGTAACATTTATTTCTAAATATTGTGAAATACCTTACTAATGGAGTCCTTCCATGCCATAACTCATATGATGTCTTCCCATATTTCTTCTTGAATAGAACACAATTAAGAGTGTATATTGCAGTATGTATTGCTTCTCTCTAGTAAACTTCCAGTAGGTTTGCTTCTTTGATAACAGTTCTAGCTATCTCTTGAATAATCCTGTTCATTATTTCCACTACATTTTGTTGAAGTGTCCTAGGAGCAGACAAATGTCTCCTAATCCTATTTCTCACAAACAGAGTCAAATTCATTAGAAATAAACTTCCCCCCCCTGTCAGATCTTAAGCATTTGACTCTTCCATTAACATCATTTTCAACTCTAGCTTTGAATATCTTAAACTTCTCTAGTGCCTTTGATTTTTCTCTTAAAAATGCAACCCAAGTCAATCTAGAATGATCATCAATTAAGAGCATGAAATACCTCTCACCTTGTAAACTTCTTGTTCTGGTTGGACCGCATAAGTTTGTGTGCACCAAATCTAATAGTCCAATATAAGATTGTTCCTTTCCTTTGAACGTTCCCTTTCTCTATTTTCCCACTTGACATTCTTTGCAAACACTGTTATTTGGTTTAGTCAGTCTTGGTAAATATTTCACAACTCTTGTCAAAATTGATGTGACACACCCTCCTGTGCCATAGACAACTTTCATTGATATGAGATAATAAGCAATGTCTTGTAGCAACCTCCAATTGATACATGTTTCCACTTGTCCTTTTTCCTGCAGGAATAATATTTTTGGATCTCTCCCATATCTCACAACCACCATCTTAAAAAACAACATTGTAACCATTCTCTCACATTTGTCCAACACTTAGAGATTATGATGTAATCCTTTCACATAGTATGCATTGTCAATGTTATGTTTTCCATCAAAAGTAGTAGAACCTATTCCAACAATCTATGTAGTCTAATCATCTCCAAATCTAATAGAACCACCATCAAAATTTTCAAGTTTTACAAAACTACTTTTGTCACCAGTCATATGATTTGAACATCCATTATAATTTCTTCTAACATGAAATGTTGATGCAACCGTTTCAACAATCTTAGATACCTCCTTATTATTGCTAGGTTTAGATTCATCTTTTTGTACCAAGAACAAACAATCACCATCCTCATAATTTAACTGATCGTCTGAAATACCAACATCCTATTTAACATAGTAGGCTTTCTTATTGAATTTTCCTTTGTTTTCATTAGATTTTTGTTTTGTTCCTCTCTCTAGACATCTAGATGCATAATGACCAATCTTTCTACACTTGAAACATTTAAGAGGTAATATACCTTTATACTTGCAAGTTCCAATCGTAGACGTCTAAAATCAATTCAATCAATATTTAATTAATTTAAGCATGTCCACATAATTAATTAATTTAACTATGTTGGTCCATTTCTTCTTAAAATTGATTAAAATAAATTTAATTAATCTTATCACTATAGCCATTACAATTAATTTATCAAAATTAATTATTCCCCATTCTTCTAAAGTCTTTTCAATCATTATTTTTTATAAACCTGTATTAGTTTATGAAGTCCAGAAAGGGGTTCTGACCAGTTTTTGAAATTCCTCTTTGGGTAAAAATGTGAAAATGTGACACATTTGTCTGACAGTTACAAATTGAGTTTTAATAATCAGAAAATTGTGTAGATCAACTCTAGAGGTATGTTCAAGGTGCCTGAGGCATTTCAAGGGTCAGTTGAATGAATTTTTTTTTTTTTAGTCAGACCCACTTTTGGGGCCCGACCTGGCCTATGATTTTGTATTACCACTTTGGAGGAGATATTGAAGTTTTAGTTAAATCATTCGTGATTAAGAAACAAAAATATGTTAAAGTGGGGAAAGAACGCCTCCCTAAAAAATGCCTTGGATCTTTATTGCAATTCAAAAGGCACAAGTATCAAATCAAACGTATATTGGCAAGCATATTACCAAATCCCACAACCCTTTGCTAACATCCTCCCTGAGTGTAGATGGTGATGTTGAAAAGGTATTTGAAACCTTTAAACAAATGCAACTATTAGGTGCTTTCCCAATCTTCCCCAATTTGGCGTAGAGTGGAACTTGGAGGGCTATTTAGAAGGTTTCAAAACAAATGAAATGGGGTTGCGTGGTGTGGAATGTGGAAAAGGTTTGGAAACTTTCATGTAAATTCTATTGGCAGGCCTAAAGCCCACATGGCGTTGAAAAGGGCATTTATAAATTTCCAAACAAATACAATGACAGGTGAAGCTAAATCCTCCCTACCGTGAGATGGTGTGGAAAAGGTTTAGAAATTTTCATGTAAATGCTATTGGCAGACATAGTGCCAAATCCTCCGTGCAGATGCCAGGTTTAACGACAAATCAAATGAAACTTGCCGACATCCTTCCTACATGGTAGATGGAGGGCGTAAAAGGCTTTATAAAATTTTGCATGTATATTTCCAAGCTCCACGACCCTTTCCAACATCTTCCCCTGCTGCGCGGACTTTGAAGTGGGGCTAACGTGAGCTAAAGAGTTTTAGAAACTTTAGCAAATGCATTAGTAGACATAAAACCAATTCAACACACCCTTTGCCAGCAACCCTCCCTACCGTGAGTTAGAATATGAATGGAGGAGGTGTTAAATTCCAAGCAAATGCATAATGCAATGGCGTTAAAGCCATCATCTCTTGCGTTAGGTGGAATGGAAAAAAAAGTTTCATGCATATGAAATTGGCAGGTGTAAAACCAAATCCCATGACCTTGCGAGTATTCTCTCTGCAATATGATGAAAGGGTTTTAAAAAAAACTATTAAACAAACGTAATTGGCATTTTAAATGGCGTGGGGGTTTTGTAAACTTTTAGCAAAGGCAATTGGTAGGCGTTGCCTCCTCCTTGCATGGCAGTTGAAAAGGCA
Source organism: Cryptomeria japonica (assembly GCF_030272615.1). Lineage (NCBI taxonomy): Eukaryota > Viridiplantae > Streptophyta > Pinopsida > Cupressales > Cupressaceae > Cryptomeria > Cryptomeria japonica. The sequence continues at coordinate 464,914,321 of NC_081411.1, read as the reverse complement.
TTGGAAATTTTTAAGCAAATTCACTTGCTCAGTGTAGAGCCAGCTCCTCCCACGTGTGGCTTTGAAATTCACTGAAGGAAACCTCAAGCAAATGGCAAATTAGTAGGTGTAAAGCAATTTCCTTCCCCCTACTATGCATGTGAGGTGCGTGGAATGGGTATAGCCCATTAAACTCTTTCAAAAATGCATATGGTAGGTGTATAGCCTTCATCTTGGTGTGTGGCTGAGAAGAGACATTTAAACTCTTTAGCAAATGCTATTGGCAGGTAAATGGCCTGCGTGGTGTTGAACAAAGGACTTAAAAAACCTTTAGGCATATGCTATTGGTAGGTGCAACCTAGTCTCATGTGCCTCCCAAGTCCTCCCTACCGTGTGGCTTTGGCGCGGTTTTGAAAAGGTTTAGAAACTTCAAACAAAATGCACTTGGTAGATGTAAAGCTTAATTCCACGACCAGAACCAACAACCTCTCTGCGTGGTTACCTCAGAAGCTTCCAAGCAAAATACAAATGACAGGGGAATATGCAAAAGGCATTTATCCCACATTGATAATGCAAAGGGAGTAGTTTGCATTTAAAAGCAATGCTACATACATCTATAGTAACAAAGCTTGAAGGTTTTTGACAAGAGGCTACTTGGCGACCCAATGAACCAAACACGTGTGCACACATCCCAAGGCACCCAAATTTTGTGATAGAAATAGAGATTAAAGGTCAAGAAAGTTGGAGATGATCTGACGGTGGTCGCTGATCTGCAATGTGAAGTTGCACCCCAGTTATCCATCGTGAACTAGTGACTGAATGGTGGGCATGGTAGAAGAGAGAAACTTATGTGAGTTAATGGGTGAGCAAGTTCGAGTCAATCCAATGACTGTCGCTATACCGCAATGGAAAGATGCTCGCCAGTTATCCATCGCGGATCAACGACAAAGAAGAACTTAGGTCCAGTGGTCGGTCTGATGATAGGTGAAGTGGTGGTCTAGTGGCAGGTCAGGTGGCGCTAGGTGTACTCACGAGCAAACCAGGAGGTGCCACGTGGCAAGGTGCAGGGGGATAAAATGAAAATTAAATATATAGTTTCAACTATTGTAAAAATTGTAAAATTTAAATGATTGGTTGTGCAGAGGTGCATCTGAGATTAATTCATTAGAGGGGTTATTTTTTGCCCAAATATAGACATATTATATGTCGTATGATCCATTTCAACAAATATCAGATATTTTGAGAGCAGTTTCCGCTGGCATGATGCAAAGAATTTTTTAGTTGGGGAAAGAGGACACTTGGCAGTTTGTGATGCAAATCTGATCTTTTCTCTCTTCTTCATATTCTCAGTTCTTCTCATTTGTAAGGGTTCCTGGTTCCCAGTTTTTTGGAAATTTTCTCCAAGGGAGAAATCCTAAATTGCAAGTTCCAGTGATGGCATTTTTCATTCTTTGTAAATAACAGTGTGTTTTTGTTGGGCTTTCAGTGTTTTCTTTACTGTAGGTTTTGTTTCAGTTTGCAGGTTTACACGTATGCAAGGCATCTGTGAGTTTCCACAAATTTTTTTCCAAAATACCATTTAGATTTATATAATTTCATCTTCTCAAGGATAATTTAGATTTGTCTCTTTTAGACTTCTCTGAGAGTGTAATGTTTGTCTTTTGGGTATTCTTCTAGGAAGGATTTAAATCCTGAAACATAGCATTAATGATTTTGAATGTGTATATTGGATATGTAAGAATGAGTTTATGACAGAGAAGAGGATTGTATTAATGTAATGCATTAATACATGAAAATTTAATGTTGAGAGTAGCTTGTATGTGATATTTATCTTCCAGTTTTATGCATGACTCTGTGGCCAAAATAAGGAACTGGTCTTTTGTAATGTTGAAGGATTGTCAGAACAACATTTTAAAATCAAATTAGAAAATCTTTCTTTTTTCTGTTCTGTGGTAGTGTTCCACCTATCTCATGCTCCAATTTAGTTGAGATGTCAATGTAGATCTAGCCCATCTGCAGTAACCTCCTTGTTGTTGAGCCTTTTGAGATTCATCTACTTTTGTTGATGTTGTCTTGTATGTAATGGGTCTGATTCAATGCATCAAAGGTACACCCACCTAGGTTTTGCAGAGCCTGAAGAGTAGAAGGATTTAGATCCTTGTTATGTTGTCCAAGTCCTGAAGTTATTCATAGATTGAAATTGGCTATTTCATAGATAAATTTCAGGTGAACTTGGGTTGCTCATTTTTTGAGACTAACACAGCTAGTGTTGACATCAATGACAAAACATCAATGCAACACATAATCAATTTATCCATATTACCAACAATCTCCCCCTTTGGAATTGATGGCAACACTAGATGTGAAAAACATCCAAGTACCAAGAAATGCCAAACAAGTATCCCCCTATGGAAGACAACCAACAATCTCCTGTATATAGTTCTGAATATCAATAACTCTCCCCCTGTGAATAATATCTTTGTAAAGTTCTAAAATTTATTTTTCACATCACTATCTCTCCCCCTTTGACATCAATGCCAGAAATCTGACAAAAATATCAAAGAAAAAATATAAGCCTCTGAATCTCAAAGCTGACTACTCCCCCTGAGCAGTAGCACCACTCATCAGTGCTGGAATGAATAGTGTCTCCGATAATGCATGCCAGATTGATGCCAAACTGCATCAATCAAGTCTCTGCCGAAGGGGCATAAACCCCTAACCTATCTCTCAAATACTCAAATGATTCCTTAGACAGTGGTTTAGTGAATATATCTGCAATTTTCTCTTTAGTGTTCACATAAACCAATTTGACTTCTTTTTCTTTCACCTTGTCCTTCAGAAAGTTATATTTTATTGATATGTGCTTAGTCGTAGAGTGAAATACTAGATTATTAGACATGTCAATAGCTATAGAGTTATCACAATAGATAACTACCGGTTCACTAAAATTTACCTTAATATCCTTCAACATTTGCTTCATCCACAAGACTTGAGTGTAATTAGTTGTTGCTGCAACATATTTAGCTTCTGTAGTAGATAAAGAAATGCATGACTATTTTTTGCTGATCCATGAAACCAATTTCTTTCCAAGAAAGAAAGGTCCACTAGAAGTGCTCTTCTTGTCATTAGTATCTCCTGCCCAATTTGAATCTATATATGCACATAAAGTGAAGTTACCATCTCTAGAATACCATAAGCCATATTCTGTTGTTCCTTGCAAATACCAAAATATCCTCTTTACTGCACATTCATGATTTTCTTTAGGATTACTTTGATATCTTGAAACAATACTTACTGTATTCATAATATCCGGTCTAGTCTGAGTTAGATATAACAAACTACCAATCATAGACTTATACCTTGTCGGATTTATCGGTGTAGATGTATCTTTGATAGATAATTTCTCACTTGTCATCATATGAGTACTTACCGGTTTGGAATTATCCATACCAAACTTCTTCAACAATTCCCTTAGATACTTAGTTTGATAGATAAAGATGCCTTTCCCAGTTTGAGTAATCTACAAACCTAAGAAAAATATCATCTCACCAATCATGGACATTTCAAATTTATTCTTCATATTATTAGATAATTCCATGCACAATTTATCTTCACCTCCAAAAATGATATCATCAACAAATACTTCAATAATTAGAATATCATCATCAGTGATCTTATAATATAAATTAATTTTAGCACTACCTTTAGTAAAACCAAGCTTCAAAAGATATTTATCCAACCTTGCATACCAAGCTCTAGGAGCTTGTTTCAATCCATATAAAACTTTCCTTAATATGCAAACCATATCTTTATCACCTGTCAGTGAAAATCCATTAGGCTGCTCAATGTATATCTCTTCATAAAGTTCACCATTTAAAAATGCACATTTAACATCCATTTGATAGACCTTATAGTTCTTATAAGCTGCATAGGCAAGAAATAGTCTAACAATTTCAATTCTAGCTACAGGTGCAAATGTCTCACCATAATCAATTCCTTCCATTTGAGAATATCCTTTACAAACCAATCTAGCCTTGTTTGTTACAACTTGACCATCCTCATTTAGTTTATTCCTAAAAACCCATTTAGTTCCAATAACATTCTTATTTTTAGGCCGGGAAACTAAAGTCCAAGCCTCATTCTTCTCTATCTGATCTAATTCATCTTCCATAGCCTTTAACCAATGTTTATCTTTACAAGCTTCAATAACAGATGCCGGTTCAATTTGAGAAATAACACATACCTCTTCATTTTCCAGTCTTCTTCTTGTCATAACTCCCTTGTTCCTATCTCCAATGATTTGATCTTCAAAATGATTTAACCGGTTGAGGAATTGGTGGTTAAGTTATGATAATTTCCACTGTCGGTTCCCTATCATATGATATAGATTGATTTTTGTATTGCTCGTCCACTTTCATATGTGTGCTCTCCACAATTTTTTGAAATATTTTGTTATAACATCTATATGCTTTGCTTTGAATTGAATATCCAAGAAATATCCCTTCATCACATCTAGGATCAAACTTCCTAATTGAATCATCCCTTTTGATATAACATTTACTTCCAAAAATTCTTAAATATTTAATAGTAGGTGTATGTCCAAACCATAATTCATAAGGGGTCTTACTAGTTTCACCTTTGATGTGAACTCTATTGAATGTGTATACTATTGTACTCACTGCTTCTCTCCAATAGATGTGAGGCAATCTACATTCCATCATCATAGTTCTTGCTGCATCCAAAATGGTTTTATTCTATCTTTCCACTACTCCATTTTGTTGAGGAGTCTGAGGTGCAGATAACTATCTCCTAATTCCATTTGTCTCACAATAACTATTAAATTCATGAGAAGTGAACTCACTGCCTTGATCTGATCTTAGACATTTGATTTTCAATCCAGTTTCTATTTCTACCTTAGCTTTAAAGATCTTGAATTTCTCAAAGGCTTCAGACTTCTCCCTTAGGAAATTCACCCACAACATTCTAGAATAATCATCAAATATTAGCATGAAATACCTATGACCTTGAAAGATTCTAGTTCTTGCTGGACCATATAAGTCAGTGTGAATCAAATCAAGCACATCATTGGATTTATCATGTATGCTCTTAAAAGAATTTCTAAGTTGCATTCCCAATTGACATTCCTTACATATCGGACTATGAGGCTTCATAATCTTAGGTATATCTCTAACTGCCTTTGTTGAACTGATCTTGACAATACAATCAAAATTAGCATGACACAACCTCTTATGCCATAACCAACTCTCATCAATATGAGCAATCAAACATGTCTTATTACCAGTGTTTATGTGAAAGATATTACCTCTAGTATGAGTACAGGTTGCAATCTCCAAACCAGTTTTGTTAATGATTTTGCATTTTCTATCTTTAAACTGAAGTTGGAAACCCTTGTCCACCAATTGACCAACACTTAAAAGATTATTCTTTAAACCTTCTACATAATAGACATTATCAATATTATGCTTGCCATCCAGAGAAATAATACCTCTACCTTTGATCATACATGCTTTGTCATCCCCAAATCTGACTTGACTGCCATTGTATAGTTGCAGGGACAAAATTTTTCTTTTATCTCCAGTCATATGATGTGAGCATCCACTATCAATTACCCATTCATCCTTGTCTTCAACTTTTGCTGCTAGGGCCTTTTCTTCATTCATGATAGCTGGTTCCGGTTCATCTTCCTTTAAAGCATATAACACCCATTCCTTTCTATTGCTTTAAAGCATAGTTCATCTTCATTCATGAGTGCTACTGCTAGTTCATCCTCAGAGTCATCACTTACTCCTTCCTCATCTTCTATGTAGCACTATTTTCTTTTCTTAAATCTATATCTGTTCTGATTAGGCTTAAATGATTTCTTAACTCTTTCTTCAAATCTTACATTCCTTTCAAAAAATCTAGATGCAAAATGACCAATCTTATTACATGCAAAACATTTAAAAGGTGCTTTTCCTTCATACTTACTTCCTATTGGTCCTTTAGGTACTCTTCTAGCAAATAAGGCTTCAAGTTGCTCAAATTCTTCATCTTCTTTCCTCATATCTTCCAATTCTTTTGCATATAGGGCTTTCCAATCACTTTTGCTGGTAGATGATGATGCGTGAAAATCAGGTTCAAACTTTACAACTCCAGAAGATCCAAATTCTTCAAGCTCAAAAGTAGATAATTTCCCAATCAGAATGTCTCTGTTAACCGAAGTGTTTGCCATTGTTCTCAGCTCATTAATTGCAGTCACCTTCATCTTGTAAGCCAGTGGAAGGGCTCTCAAGGCTTTGAAAACTATTTCATCTTCACTCAGAGATCTTCCACAACATTGAATTTCCATAACAATCTCATTTACTCTTTCCATAAATACAACAATTCTTTCATTATCTTCCATCTTCAAGTTTTAATACCTTACCCGGTAACCATCAAGTTTAGCAATTTTGACAGTACGATCACCTTCATTCAGAGTTTGCAATTTATACCACATAACCTTTGCCGATGATTTATCAGTCAATCCCATGATTTTCTGATCAGTAAGTGCACACAAGAGGGCTTCTCTAGCTCTGCAATCATTTTCAATATTCTTGTTCCTATCTGTAGGAGCAGGATTGCCATATGCCAGATCATAAGGTGTGTATCCTTTCTCAGTGATCTCCCAAATATCCTTGCCAAGACATCTAAGATGAGTCTCCATTCAAATCTTCCATATCCCATAATATGTTCCATCAAGCTTAGGGATTTCTCTTCTGAAAATAGTTGCCGGTGGGTTTGAAGTGTTAGCTGCCATAGGATCTACCTCAAGCGGTTAAGCTTCTGCAAAAGAGGACCAAATCTCTGATACCAATTGTTAGGATAATAGTTGAACACTGAGAGGGGGGGGGGGGTGAATCAATTGTTAATAGATTATATCAATTAAACCACTTTATAACATTTAACTGGATCACATAAACATTAAGTACCGGAATAGCAGAAATAGATACCAGTAAGCAATAAAACTTAAGAATGAAACAAAGAAATAAAACAATGCAACCATACCACATAACACCATTATTTGTATGTGGAAAACCTGGTAAAGGGAAAAACCATGGTGGGAAGCCTACCCACAGTCAGATGATACTTCTACAAAAAGTATGTCATTTAATGAGGGGCTTGCACATGCAAGAAGGCACATTGCCTAGAGCGTACTGCTCATTACAAAAGAGTCTCACTGACTACAAAGAGGTTATAACCACCTCAAGATAATTGGACACCAATCGAGAAGAATAAATTGCCGGAGATAGCATCTACCATGCTTGATTACAGTCCTGGTTAAGCTCAATACCGGAGGCCTTTGACCTCTTACTTAAACCCAATTTGATCACCTATGATCGACCAAATATCCTTCGCATATAAAATTGCATTCCTAAGATTGAACATGATAACAATGCTAAAATGATAAACTAAGATTGCATATGCCTATAGTAACAATTCCTAAAATATAAATGAGATGGGATTCAGGATCCTTTGAACTCCAAAATGGGGTCTATTTATAGGATTTCCAAGGCTAGGGGTGAGGTGACAGGAATCAACAGTCAAGATTAATTCTGAAGATATCAATGGTTAAATTGGATAAGGTTGGCAAAGAGGTTGGATTAAAGGGAACATTTGGAGGTTGGTAGGAGAAGGGGTTGGATGAAAGGGGACAATGTCATCTCCATGGTGACAAGTGTCAATAGGCTTCTAGAAGAGGTTGGATGAAAGGGAACATTTGTCATCTCCATGGTGACAAGTGTCAAGAGGCTTCTAGAAGAGGTTGGATGAAAGGGAACACTTAGTGATAAGTGTCAAAAAGATTTTCTCATGAGAGGGCAAAGTGTCTAAGGAAAGGGGACATGGTGGTTAGGATGTGCAAGCTAGGATGATTAATTAAACCCATGGTTAGATGTAATGAGTTAAGTTTAGAAGGGGTTAGGTTAGGTGGTTAAAAGTTAGGAAGCATGTGGGTAATTTGAATTTAGAAATTCAAATAATAGGAAAAGGCTAATTAATTTCAACAACTCATAAATTGATTTGTTTTAATTAATTAGAGGATTAGAAGAAATAAATTTGATGGGGAAGAATTAATTAATCAAAGGGGAGTATTAAAATGAACTTGTTAAATAAATCCTTAGATTTATTAATAAGTAGATGAAAAAGGGAGGATTTAATCAAATTGTTGATGAATTCAATTAAATTGGGGAGGGAGATTAATTAAATAATTGTTTATTTAATTAATTATCTTCTGACCATTTTTAGGTGTATACATTTTGCCCCTCTTTGAAGCAAGGTGTGATGATGCGTTGATTCAAAGAATAATCTCATTTTGATGATGATATTTGTTTGATAAGATGCCCCAGCTATTGATTGCGATACGATGATGCCCCCTTAGGAGATCAATTGAGATAATTGATTTGTTGGAGTGGTTTGGATGATTGCAAAATTGATGTCCCGATGAGAAATGATTTGATGCCTGCAACTATGGTTGATGAAAATGTGAGTTCTATAATCATGGTGATGTGATTCTTGATTATTGATAAAGCTTGATTGGTTAGATTGATAAGATCAAGATTTAGTCTGGTTTCAGGAATGACACCTCTTGTATAAGACAAAGATGATCAAAGTGTCTGGTTTTAGGAACAATATATCCTGTATAAGACATGATCAGAACGTCTGGTTTTAGGAAAGATACATCCTGTATAAGACATGAGAAAATCAATTTAGATGTGATTGATTGATATAATTGATAAGATTGATTGGATAAAGAACTAATAGTTTGTTGATATCATGTTGCAGAAAGATTTAGATATGCTGATGTTGGTTCTGTTGAGAGGGTAACATAAGATTTTCGTTGGGTCGACAATATCTGGAGAGATATGAGTCATCATTCTGATTGCGTATACACTTGTGATGATACCTTGATGATTCCTGCAATAGATTGAACTTTGGATAAAAAGAGCATGCAGGATCCCATGCAAGAATGAAATGCAAGCTAAATGCAAAGCTATGAGCAGATCAGTCATTGGATTATTGCATTTTTTTGTCATCATTGAGCTTTTTAAAATGTGGGAAGTGAGTGCAAACATCGATGGTATAATTAAACCATGATGACCTGAGCACTGCTTTCTTGTATTTTGATATGGCAAGTTAGCACAAGCATCGAGGTATAATTGAACCAAGATGACTGAGTGTTGCTTGCGTAAAACAAGTAGTATTAATCATTTCAATATGCAAATCGGAAATGTCTTCAATGATACTCTGGTGATAATGTCCTGAGATAAATTTGCACATATTAATGATCAATTTTTAGATAGTAGACAAGAAAAATATCATGTTCCTTCCTTGTTCCTCTAGTCAAAGACATCCCGGAGTCACTCAGAAATCATGATAGCTAAAATCAATATAGAAAAGTTGAACAATCATGTTAAAATCATTATCCAAAAGATATCATCCCTACATTTAGACTGACTTTGTGATAGTTTGATGGTTGATAATTTGATCTCATGTTCAATGTTGGATATGTCACAGTTTTTGCTTGATAAGAGTTGTCTAACTGTTTGTTCTACCTGTTTGATTAAGCTCAAAATTGATCCAAACTTTTGCCCCTAGCTAAGTGCAGGATTTTGCCCCAAGCCTAGAAACAAATTCAGTATGATATACCCAATGATCCAAACCATGATGAGAAACAAATTCAGTATGTTCAAAGCTTTATTATGCATATGAACAACGCTGATGGAAAATGAAGGCAAGCAGAAAGATGCATGAACTAATAGATGGAAGAGCTAGCAGACAGATAGCACCTGTTTGCCAGGTTTTCACCATCTGTTTTTATTGCACTTTTTCTCATATTTGATTTTTGGATTTCTGCTTTTTCACTATTTTTGATTTTTTTGCTTTTCACTATTTTTGGATTTTTTTGCTTTTTCAGACATAAAATTTCTTTAGATGCATGCTATTGATGGGTTCCTCGAGCTGATCTCTATCCTATAATGATAGCTGATATTCTCTTAATCCAAATAATGTTGTGATCACAAATGGACCTAACCAGTTTGGTTCAAACTTTCATTTCTTTTCTCGATCTTCCTAGTTGCGTGGATTTTCTTTTAGTACTAGTTCTCCTACTTGAAAGATTCGTGGTTTGACCCTGTGATTATAGCTCTAGCACATTCTTTGCTGATATACCTTTAAATGATCAAAGACATTTTGTCTTCATTCATGGATCATTTCTAAGTCTTGTAATCTAGATACTCGTTGTTTTTCATCTGGGATAAGACCTTTTAATGATACTCGTAGAGAAGGTATCTCTACTTCTATTGGCAATATTGCTTCTGATCCATAAACAAGGGAGAAAGGTGTGGCACTTGTTGGCATGCGAATACTAGTATGGTAGGCCCATAGAGCAGGGTTTAATTGAATATGCCAATCTCTTCTAGCATCATTCACTATCTTTTTGAGGATTTTCAAAATAGTTTTGTTTGGTGCTTCTGCTTGCCCATTCCCTTGTGGATAGTAGGGTGTGGAAAATCTGTGTTGGATATTGAATTTCTCACATAGTTCTTGTACATCTTGATTCTTGAACGGTCACCCATTATTAGTGATAATGGTAATTGGTATTCCATAGCGACAGACGATGTAATTCAAGATAGATGCAACAATTTGTTTTCTTGTGATATTTATGAGAGGTACTGCCTCAATCCATTTTGTGAAATATTTTGTAGCTACAAGGATGAATTTGTGACCATTAGATGAAGAAGGATTTAACTTTCCTACTAGATCGAGACCCCATTGACAAAAAGGCTAAGATGTTGCCAAAGCATGAAGTTCTTGTGTTGGTGCATGAATCAAATTCCCATGGATCTGACATTATTTGCATGTTCTAGCTATCTAAAAAGAATCTCGTTCCATTGTCGGCCAATAATAGCCCAAGCATAAGAGTTTTTTTGAAAGAGTAAGACCACTTGAATAAGTGCCACAAATGTTGTTATGGACTTCATGTAAGGCCTTTTCAGATTATTCTTGTTTGAGACATCTTAAAAGAGTACCGTCTAGACCTCATTTAAACAAGGTATCCGCGATGAGAGTATAATGGGAGGATTGGCGAATAAAGTTTCTCTTTTGGTTTTTCAATAAGTTGGGGGGTAAGGTGTTATCTTTCAGGTATGTGTAAGTTTGGTCGTAATGTGAGGAATCATGTCCCACAAGGTGACAAATTGTTTGGGAATCAGGACAATTATGAGCGGGGTAATACAACTCTTCCACCAGGAATTCATAACGCTATTGATTTTCCTGCTTCTGAAGTAGAGAAGCAAGTGTAGCCATGACATCTGCTGCTTTGTTGTCATTTCTTGGAATTTGCTGAAAACTTATTTCTACAAAATATTTCTTGATATCATCAACCATCTTTTTATAAGGCATTAATTTTTTGTCCTTTATTTGATAGTCATCATTAATTTGATTAATGACAAGCTGATAGTCTCCAAAGACTTGAAGTTGTGTAATGTTCCATTCTATAGCCATTTTGATACCTGTAACCAAAGCTTCATATTCTAGTCTGTTGTTGGTGCATGGAAAGCTTAATTTGTATGCTTTTGGGATTGTATGACCTTGTGGTGTGATGAATAGAATGCCTGCTCCTGATCCATGTTGTGTATATGAATCATAAAAGTATAATTGCCATGTTTTTGTGGTGACTGTTAGGATATCAGCATCAGGAAATTCAATTTGTAAAGGATGATCATCTTGAAGTGGTGCCTTTGCTAGTTGGTCTGCAATAACTTATCCTTTGATAGCTTTTCTGTCAACATACTCATTATCAAACTCGCCCAGAATCATGATCCATTTTGCTAGTCTTCTTGTTAATGTTGCTTTGCTAAGTATTTATTTCAGAGGGTCAATTTTAGCTATCAACTTGATAGAGTGAGATTGTAGATAGTGTCGTAATTTTTGAGAAGCAAAAACTATTGCCAAGCATGCTTTTTCTATTGGTGAATAGTTGATCTCATATCCTACTAGTGTTCTGCTGATGTAGTAGATAGCTTGTTATTTTCCTTCATTATCCTATTGTGCAAGAAAAATTCCTAATGATGCTTCGGTGGTTGATACATAAAGTAACAATGGTTTTCCTAGATTTGGTGACATTAGTATGGGTGGTTGTATGAGATAAGCCTTGATCTTATTGAATGCATCCTCACATTGGTGGTCCCACTTGAACGGAACATTTTTGTGCAATAGATGAGTAAATGGTTGACATTTATCTACTAGTTGAACAAAAAATCTTCTGATTGACTGGAGTCTTCCTTGGAGTGATCTGAGTTGACTTATATTCTTGGGAGATTCCATTTCCATGATTGCTTTAACCTTAGCTAGATCCACTTTGATACCTCTAGCTGAAACAATGTATCCCGATAGCTTTCCTGAAGTAACACCAAAGGCACATTTCTTAGGGTTTAGAATTAGCTTGTATTGTTCTAACCTACCAAAGATCTTTTCCAGTATCTCTATATGTTATTCTCTATTATATGATTTAGTCAATATGTCATCCACATAGTCTTCCATGAATGTATGCATCATGTCATGAACTATAGTTGTCATAGCTCTTTGATATGTAGCACCTGCATTCTTTAATCCAAAAGGCATGACGTTCCAACAAAAAGTACCCCATGGACATGTGAAAGATGTCTTTTCTTGATCTTTAGGTGTTATTTTGATCTGATTGTATCCAGACAAACCATCCATTAGAGAAAACATGGAGTGTCCAGTAGTTAAATCTACAATGATGTCGATGTTAGGCAAAGGAAAATTATCCTTTGGACATGCGTTATTAAGATCACTGAAGTCTATGCATATTCTGATGCTTTTATCTGGTTTTTTAATAGGAACAATGTTGGATACCCATTGAGGATATGCTATAGGTCTGATGAATCCTACATCCAGTAATTTCTTTAGTTTTGCTTTGACTAGGAGAGCGATATGAGGATGCATTTTCCTTAACTTCTGTTTGACTCGTTTGGCTCCTGGACTAGAATTTAAGTAATACATAATAAGCTCTAGATCTAACCCTGGCATGTTTGCATATGACCAGGAAAAAATTATTTGTTGTCATTTGAAGAATTCCACATAATGTTGCATTTCTTCTTCTAATAGAGAAGTCGCTAGATGAAGAATCTTTGGTTGCTCTGTTGTGCCAATGTTAACCGCCTCTATTGGTTCGATCAAAATGGATGACCTTTCTTGATAGTGCTTAGGTAAAGTGTCAAATCTCCCATCTTCCGGTGCCTCAAGGAGGTTTTCACCATTAGATTCGTCCTTTCTTTTTACTTTTTCTTGATCTAATGTTGCCAATAAATGGTTTTCAGCATTAGACCTGATATTGCTTTCGTTATTTTCACTTTTACGACTAAGAGATTTGGTACCCACTTGACTAGAAGATGCGTTGCTGAAATTCCTGGTGAGAGTTGTTATGAGTTCGATTGCATTAAGATATATAGATATAGCCTAGTCATTTGGAAAGGTATCAATGGCGGTATGTCCTTCATTTTCCCAATCAATAAGCTCAGGGTGGATCAGAGGTAGGTGATATTCAAGTTGGGATGTTTCAAGGGTTTCAAGGATCATGATGGATGTATCAAAGTTTTCAATATGTATGTCTATGTTTAAAATGGTACTCTCATTAGAATGACCTTGTGTAAGAAACTCCTGATCATCCTCAGTTAAGTCCAAGTTAGTTGAATATTATTCTAATTCAAGTGAACTAGTTCCTGATGTTTGTCCTGCATACATGTGAACTACATCGACTCCTACATCTCTTTCAAAGAAATTTTCTTCAGTTGATTCTTCAGAGTGATAGGAATCCCAATCCCATTCATTAGAATTTGTATCACTTGCCACCTGCAATCTACAGATTTGGTCATATAGAATTTCTTCTTCTTTTCTGGCTATATCTTTTCTTCTTTCATATTCAACTTCTTTAGGACTAAGATTAAGTTCTGTCAACTTTGCTATGATCTCTCCTAGATTTATATTAGCTTCTTTCTTGTTTTGATTGAGATTTAATGCTGCTTGAGAGGTGCTTTTAGTTTGTTTTTCTTGTTGGTTTGAAGCTTGTTTCTTTTCCCATTTCATGCTTGTTTATGTTTGTTTCTTAGTTGATGTTTCTTCTCTTTCAATTTCCAGTTGTTCTTGTCTGTTTTTATATTCCTCTTGTTGTTGACTAATAGATGTGTCTTCCGGTAGAGTGACTTGTCCATACCCTAAGCCCGTTTTGTCAGTAGTTTGTTGAGTGTAAGGTTGAATAGGTTCTTAGATACCTTCTTTTCTTTTTCCTATAGGACCTGTTCCAGTGTATCCCATTCTTTTGAGAATGTTAAATCCTTTTCCATACTTTTCTATAGGTATTCTGACATTGTTGATCTTTTGTTGACATTCTTCATCCTTGTATAGCCACTGTAGCACCTCTTTGTCTTCTGTTTCCTCTGATAAGGTTCCAACACTAACAAATGCTCCATCAAATATTAGAAGATGTTTTACAATTGGTTGTTGTTTAGAGTTTGATGGTTTTCCAAAGGATCTAGGAGAAAGTGGTAATTGTGATATTGAATATTCTCCATTCCCTCGATCTCTTAGCTGCATTTGTTTTTCCACACTTGATAGAATTGAAGCAAATGATTTTTCTTTGGATTGTGTGCTCCAAGATGATGCCTCCCTATTATGTGGAACAATGATTTCTTGGGTCATTTTTAGATTGCTGCAGTATTGAAATGGATTTGAATCTGCAGATATGTGATTTGTTGCCCATTGTAGGGAAATTTTACACACTGGTGATATGTTGATGGGATAACTTGCAAGTCATGTATCTAGGGTCTTCCCAAGAGTACATTATATGATAAGTCCAAGTCTAGAACTTGACACATTGTGTCTTTCTGCAAAGGTCCCACTCTAATGGGTAGTATCACAATTCCCTTGGAGGAATGTTCTTCTCCATCATAGGCTTTTATGATGATCCTTTTCCGGACATCAACTGCATCTTCTGAATATCCTAAGGCATGAACAAGACTCAATGAACAGATATTTAGGCTAGCTCCACCATCTATTAGAACATGTTTAACGCGTGTTTTGTGAATGAGGACTTCAATATGCAAAGGAGAGTTGTGGGGATGTTGTAAGGACATGTCATCTTCTTCAGTGAATGATAATCAGTGAGGGGTTGCAAGGTGTCCCACCATGGTTTAGAATTGATCGATATCAAGATCTTTGTATACTGTTATATCGATTAATTCTTTTTCTAGAATTTCTTTGTGTGCAGGTGAAAGATTTAACAATTATAAGATGGATATTGGTGAAAGATTTAACAATTATAAGATGGATATTTGTGCGGGTGTTTTCTGCAATTGCTCCACTAGGTTGTATTGTTTGGTAGTGGATGATGTGTTTGTTGTAGGACCTGGGAAAACAACTTTGTCTTTGCTTCTTGTGATAGCATGAGCATGTTCTTGATTTTATTTTTCTTTAACTACAATCACGTTTACCATATTATCATATGTATGAGCGTAGTTTACCTTCGCTTTACCCTTGCCATTATTTGTTGTTGATGATTCACCTTTCTCATAGTTTGGAAGCGAAGTTTTAAAAGCTGTGTGAGATTCATTTTTTGTATGTCCATCCACTGTTATTACTCCATTATCAATCATATCTTGTATGATATGTTTCAACTTCTGACAATTATCTATGTGATGTCCCTTGTTTTGATGGAAATCGCAATAATGGTTATCATTCCACCAAGGTGGTTTGATTTGAAGTTCATAGTTCCTTTCTTCTGGTAAAGTGATCAATTTGTTTGTGAGAAGTGTCTTTAGTGCTGACCCAAGGGATTCACCAATGTTTGTAAATTATCTTCGAAAGAAAGTTTTGATAGTTGCTTTTTGGTGATTGTTGTTTTGCTGAGCCGCTGTTGAGTGAGTGGATAAGTTAAAAACTGATTGTTTTGGTTTCACATTGTTGTTATCCACTATACCATCATTGATGACATTTTGATTTCTATTCTAGAACTTTGGTTTATCATTGTGGTTGTTTTTGTTAGGTGGATGGAATCCTTCTTTGTATATTTTCAACTCACCTTTCTTTATCATGGCTTCCTCCATTCTGATTCCATTATCGACCATTCTTCCAAAAAAATGAATTCCTTGCATTTTAAGTAATAACTCATTTGATCATTTAAGTTGTCGATGAATATGTCCATTTTTTCATACTCTGGCACTATACGAGGATACCATGAAGCTAACCATCTCCATCATTGTAAAAATGTCATGAAAGGTTCTCCACTCTTTTGTTTGGCATTACATAGGTCTAGCATTGTTACTTCATGTTGTATGTTGTAAGAGTATTGTGAAACAAACTTATCCACCAATTCTGAGAATGATCTGATTCCAGGTGGAAGTTTGGAGAACCATTCCATAGCTAGTCTAGTTAAGCTTTTCGGAAATAATCTCATCAAGTAGGTATCCTCATGTGCAAACTCCATACTCATTGTGCAAAATTCTTGTATATGATCTTGGGGGGTCAGTGCTTCCATCATATTTTTCGTATCTAGGAGTTTCAAAACCTATAAGAAATGGTATCATGTTTAGGTTTCTGTCAATGGATATAGACAAATTTCTTGTAGTGAGTATCTTCTAACGTTTCCTCTCTGCATATCTTGAATTTGTGTTTGCAGTGTTTGTAGTTGTTGTGTGAGAGTTGTGATAGGATTATCAACATGATTTTTTCTTGCATGACCATGATTTTGTATTCTAGGAGAATCTGGATCTCGTCTTGTGTTATCTCTAGTCCTTCTTGTATCTTCATTGGATTGGATGTTATTCAAAATTTCTACTCCATCTCTTTTGGGTATGTAGGTTTCTTCATTGGTTATGGTGTTATTACGAATTGATGTGTCATTCATGTGGAGACCAAAAATATCTTCGTTTTGTTCATTATTAGGGGGAGGGTCACTTTTCTTTTGTGTCAATTTGTTCACATCAAAATATTGGGGGAGTGTAGCACCAGATTTGGCTAACATTAGGAAGTATTTTTATTTTTCTTCCTCCAATAATTTCTGCATAAATTTGTCAAATTGAGGATCTTTTTTGATGTCTCTGATATTTGTTATGTTATTTCTCCTTCAACTTGTATTTCCTCTTCATGTTCCATGGTTATATGCTCTTCGGTTGTTTCCCATATTTCGATTTCCATCTTTGCGATTCTTCATCTCTGAGCTCTAGTTAAAATGGGCATACACGTGTGTTATTTTGCTAGGATTCGATTGTCTAAAAGGTTGTTTTGATAAGTGATCAATTGTCAAGGTAAATGTGATAGCGCGATATGACACAAAAAGATAGTTCAAGTGTTTAAAGTTTTGCAAGTTTTTCGATCTTCAATTTTTGGAGTGCAATGATGATGATTTGATAAAAACCAAGTCCAGTAGGAACGATATATCCTACGATGTAGGACAAGATTATCTTGACCAAACATTTCAATTTTGTGATAGAGGATGATAGATCCTTATGAGAAACTATGTTTTAATGATCAGTTTACCAAAGAGGGTGATAATGCACTTTGAGATGTTTAGATCTTTAACTTGTTGAGGGTGAGCACTTGAAAATATTAAGGTGTTTATGTTCTAAAGTATGATTTCGATGGATGATAACTTGACCAAGCAAACCAAGAAGACAATTTAAGCATATAATAATAGATAATAGGTGTTTATGACTACTGCAAACTGATCAAGAAAAATGACAGACCTGAAAAAGTCATGCAAAGTGGTAGCTCTGGACTGATATAAATAGAGACTCATACGACAGATTATAGCCCCAAACAAAAAGAGATATAAGACCAAACGATAAATCAGAAACTTCATGTAAAAAGCTCAGTTTCGTACGACATTTCTTTCTGAACCATACGATAAAAGATTAACCTCATATGACAAATCACTAGATAGTATGATAGAGAACCTAATTCGTATGACAGATAACCGAGCAGAGAAAAAATATTTGTTTGTTCGAATTTTGATTAGTGAATTTTGATGTTTTGCTTATGTTTTTCAGTTTTAGATGTCTAATTTTTCAATTTAGGGATGAATACACTGCAAACACATGATGTGATAAGTGATTCCAAGCATGCTAAACCCTAAGGAAATTGGCTAAGGAGAGAAAACCTTTGCTTGCAAACTTAGGTACACATGGAGGATTTAAATGATAAATGATGCATTTAAGCTAGAAATGATGAGATTAAGCTAGATTTAAGCTAAA
The DNA here is from genome assembly GCF_030272615.1 of Cryptomeria japonica. NCBI lineage: Eukaryota > Viridiplantae > Streptophyta > Pinopsida > Cupressales > Cupressaceae > Cryptomeria > Cryptomeria japonica. The sequence continues at coordinate 464,896,037 of NC_081411.1, read as the reverse complement.
ATTGATCATGATAACAATGCTAAAATTCTATATGCCTATATTAACAATGCTTTAATGCAAATGAGATGGATTTGGGATCCTTTGAACTCCAAAATGGGGTCTATTTATAGGATTTCCAAGGCTAGGGGTGAGGTGGCAGGAATCAATGGTCAAGATTAAGTCTGAAGATATCAATGGTTAAATTAGAGAAGGTTGGCAAAGAGGTTGGATTAAAGGGAACATTTGGAGGTTGGTAGGAGAAGGGGTTGGATGAAAGGGGACAATGTCATCTCCATGGTGACAAGCATCAATAGGCTTCTAGAAGAGGTTGGATGAAAGGGAACATTTGTCATCTCCATGGTGACAAGTGTCAAGAGGCTTCTAGAAGAGGTTGGATGAAAGAGAACACTTAGTGATAAGTGTCACAAAGCTTTTCTCATGAGAGGGAAAAGTGTCTAAGGCAAGGGGACATGGTGGTTAGGATGTGCAAGCTAGGATGGTTAATTAAACCCGGGGTTAGATGGAATGAGTTAGGTTTAGAAAGGGTTAGGCTAGGTGGTTAAAAGTTACGAAGCATGTGGGTAATTTGAATTTAGAAATTCAAATAATAGGAAAAGGCTAATTAATTTCAACAGCTCATAAATTGATTTGTTTTGATTAATTAGAGGATTAGAAGAAATAAATTTGATGGGGAAGAATTAATTAATCAAAGGGGATTATTAAAATGAACTTGTTAAATAAATCCTTAGATTTATTAATAAGTAGATGAAAAAGGGAGGATTTAATCAAATTGTTGATGAATTCAATTAAATTGGGGAGGGAGATTAATTAAATAATTGTTTATTTAATTAATTATCTTCAGACCATTTTTAGGTGTATACAACCAACAATTAATTTTTCTATAATCATGCTTATCATTATCCCTTATTTTATATTCCTCTCCTCATTCTCTCTCCTCATGTGAAATCCTCCTAACTTTCCCACTTATCCTAATCCCTCATTAAGCCACCTAATTTTCCTTCTAATCACTTGCACATTCCTAATCACCTTGGGTCAGTTCTTTGCCATAAATGGCTTTCCCATCTCATCCTCCAACCTTAAATGCTACCCACTTTGATCCTTTCAAGGAAATTAAAATTATTTGAATATCCCCATGCCTCCTCTTCCTAACGAATGTTTAATTCCTTTTTTCCATTTATTCTCCCCACACAATCTTCTATTTAAGAATTTTTAATTCTTTTGTCCTCCCCCAAGGAATTTTTAATTCCTTTTTCTTTTCCCAATGTACTTAGGGAACTCTTCCCCATGTACCTTGTGGGATGTGGATAGAAGAAATGCATTTATGACATAGCTCTTGGATCCCACACCTTGTCCTCTCAATCCTCTCCAACTTTCTTTTAATCCTAGCCCTCCACTTCAAATCGATCTTGGCCCTCCATTTCACCTCCTCCAATCTATAAATCGGAGTCTCCTCTCTTCACAAATCATCCACCTTTTGAATATTTCCTTGATGTCCATTTGAGGATGGAAATCCTTCATCACACCCTCATAATGCCAAAATTTTACCATAGCTAATCCATATCATCCACAATCATCCTTTGAATCCAATCCCTCTTGTTGTGTAGTGGAGAGCAATCCATAGTCCACCATCTCAAGGAGCAGATCAAGTGGAGCAATAGGGCACCTCTACTTCATCAAGCTCAATCAAAAGAAGTGAGAAATGAAGGTATAATGGTTTATTTGTGTATTTGAATGCATTTTTTCTGTGTTTTATTTGACTATACACTAACCATAAGGCCCAAATTTTTCCCCTCCATTTTTTGCACGCTCGGTGGGACCCCAAGTCCCTTAAAATTTCACTTTTTATGTGTTTTTAAAGAATTTTTCATTGCAAGTTGCAGATTGGTGTCCTTGAGTGCACATTGTTGTCTTCGCCTCTGAATCGACGCCTCTACATCTTCAAAATGGTGTCTTTGTTTGAATTTTACTTTCTCTAACTATTTTTGTACATAAACTGTAGATCAACATCTACACAGACCTCAATTCATAAATCAATGTCTGCATATTCCTCCTGGATCAATGTCTGTGCATACTTCAACATCTACAAATTCCTCCTAGATCAATGTCTGTGCATACTTCAACATTCACATTCCTCTTGGATCTACATCTACGCATACTTTAGCATCTTCGCCTAGATAATTTTCTTGCCTACTATCTGTTGGAATCCAAGAACACTGAAAGGGGGGGGTGAATCAGTGTTCTACCATTATAAAAACTTCTGAACTTATTGTTGATCAACCAAATGACAAAATATAAAATTAAAGTGCATAAACAAATCAACACATAAGGCAATACCATAACACCAATATTTATATGCGTAAAACCCTATAAAGGGAAAAACCACGGTGGGGTTGATACCCACAATATCTATATATACTTGATCAAGGTATACAAATATTACATAGAGGGGTATGTACATGCATATAGGCTACCTAGAGTTCACTACTCAAATACACATATATGGAAGCCTCACTGACTTATAGATCATTACAAAGTGATTATAACAAGTTTAAACTTAAATGATGCATCTGACCATGCTGGATAAGTTCTGGTTGTATCTCTGAGATCCTCAATTGAACCAGTGATACTGATACTCTGTTCTGCTACCGATTAGGATTGTGCATGTGCAACTGCCCACATATGCTATCATTTTCTCATCAATTTATATACAATCAATCTCTGACTCTATCGCATCTCAAATCGCATCATATAAATGTATATCATCCATTGCTAAGTGACCTCCCTTATATACCCTTATAACTTGTAACTTATTCATCATGTCAGCCTTTACAAAGAAAATTAACTTGTCGGCTTCCTGCTAGATGATAAAGTATATTATAAATTATCCCGATGACCTTATTTGATGTTGGCCTAGCACGCTACCTTCAATTCCTCAAATGACTTTACTAGGTCCCATAATATGAATTATCACTACCAAGAATAACCAGTTAGCAAATGTAAACCATAGGGTGTATATTAGTTGGCCTTATCTAGACAAAATGATAAAGTGATGAATTCGAATGAAGAGATACCATCTCTTGAAGATGAGTTTGTTAGGTCCAAAGAAAATTGAGAGGGGGGGTGAATCAGTTGTCCAATAAATTCAACTAAAATTATCTTAACCAAAACTTTATGCCGGTAGACAATTTTATTAGTTGGTTGTAGTACCGGTAAAGATTAATGCACGAAACATAAAGACATTAACATACACAACACATAACACAAATATTTGTACGTGGAAACCCTGTAAGGGGAAAAACCACAGTGTGAAACCGTACCCACAATCAAATGATACTACTGTAGATAGTATGTGTGTACAATATGGAGTCTGCACATGCAGAAAGGCCAGCTGCCTAGAGCTCACTGCTCAATCACAAAATAAGAGTCACACTGACTACAATTGGATGGTTAAATCCAATGATAATGTACTACATAAAATAGAATCTTCATATGTTGGATTCAGTACTAGTTTAGCTCTGGTTGCCTTCACAAAAACCTTCCTTCAATCTTCAAATGATGTTTGCATGTATAGCTCTACTTATTTTTGCATATAACCTATTACAATCCTTTTTCTTATCGCATATCAATCTCACAAATGAGATCTTACATTTATACAATAACCTAAGACCAATTGAATAGGTCGGCTCACTAAAAGATATTACAATAAAATCAATTACAAATAAGTCATTATGCGATGCATCATGTCGGCTCAATGCATTTACAATAATAATAAATAATCTCCATATCGTGCCGTGCTGATCTAGAATAGATATGCTTGCCGATGCATAATCTGGACCTAGTTGCCGGTAACAACAAATATGCAAACCCGAATAGACCAATAACCAAATAGACAAAACCAAGTGATCAAATAATGTCTTTGACATAACCAAGTAGTCTCCAAGTCATTCCAAGTGCCAGTGAATAGTATAACCTATCGGTGAACCAAATACCTGTGACTGTGCATAAGTCACTGACTTGCCGGTGAATAAAACCAAAGATCTCCAAGTGCTGATAAGGTTGACAAGTGATGACAAGTGTTGACATCAATGACAAAACCATATCAACATATCCAAAATACCAAAAATCTCCCCCTTTGGCATTGATGGCAACACAAGATGGAAAAACCATCAAAGTGCCAAAACAGAAATGCCAAACACCAAAAACCAACAATCTCCCAAAGAGATCATTAACCAGAAATCAAAATACATAATTTCTCTCCCCTAGGAATAATTTCTCCCAAAAGATATCTCTCCCCAAAATGTTTTTCAAATGTTTTTCAAATGTTTTTCCATAGTATCTCTCCCCCTTTGACATCAAATGCCAAAGCAATACAAAACCAAATACAAAAGACCAATTAACCAATTTATCCAACTACTCCCCCTAAGAAGTAGCTCTCCTCATCAAAGCCGGAATAAAATTTCTTTGTTAATTTTGCCGGTTGATGACAAACATCAACTGTCTAAGTCTCTACCAGTGGGGGTAGGACTCCAAGCTGCTCTCTGAGATATTCAAAAGTCTCCTTAGGCAAAGGCTTGGTAAAAATATCTGCAATCTGCTCTTTAGTATTCACATAAACCAATTTCACTTCTTTTGCTTCAACATTCTCTTTTAGAAAATTGAATTTGATAGAAACATGTTTAGTCATAGAGTGAAATATCGGATTCTTTGATATATTAATTTCTGCCATATTATCACAGTAAATAGTTATAGGTTCCTTGCATTTTACCTTTATGTTCTTCAACATTTGTTTAATCCATAATACCTGTGTACAATTAGTTGCTGCTGCAACATATTCTGATTTTGCTATTGATAGACTTGTACAACTCTGTTTCTTGCTCAACCATGAAATTAGTCTACTACCAAGAAAAAATGTTCCACTGGTGGTGCTTTTTCTATCATCTACATCTCCTACCCAATTAGCATCTGTGTATGCACATAAATAAAAATTTTCATCTCTAGGATACCATAAACCAAGATTACTCTGAAATCTTGAAACAATACATACTGCATTCATAATATCAGGTCTTGTTTGTGTCAAATATAGTAAACCTCATATCATAGACTTATATCTAGTCAGATTAATAGGTGTTGATTCATCCTTCAAAGATAATTTATCAGTTGTAGTCATAGGTGTGCTTACCGGTTTATAGTTTTCCATGCCAAATTTCTTTAGTAATTCCTTCAAGTACTTAGATTGACATAGGAATATACCTTTATCTGTTTGTGAAATCTACAATCATTAAAAGAATTTTATCTCTCCAATCATAGACATTTCAAATTCTTGCTGCATTTTGTTAGAAAAGTCTTTACACAACCCATCTTCTCCTCCAAAGATTATATCACCAACAAAAACTTCAATAACCAAGATGCCATCATTAGTCACTTTGTAGTATATAAGATTGCTATTAGCATTACCTTTAGTGTATCCAAGCTTCAAAAGATATTTGTCCAATCTAGCATACCAAGCTATAGGAGTTTGTTTTAATCCATATAAAGCTTTCCTTAACTTGCAAACCATGTCTTTGTTATCTGTCAAAGAAAATCCGTCAAGTTGTTCAATATAAACTTCTTCTTCAAGATCTCCATTTAGAAATGCACATTTAACATCCATTTGATATACTTTATAGTTCTTGTGTGCTACAAAAATGAATAAAAGTCTAACTGCCTCAATTCTAGCTACTGGTGCAAAGGTTTCATTGTAATCAATTCCTTCTTTATGTGAATATCCCTTACACACTAATCTTTCTTTGTTTCTTATTACCTTGCCATCTTCATTAAGTTTATTTATGAAAACCCATTTAGTTCCAATTACATTTTTGTCTTTAGGCCAGGGAACTAATGACCAAGTGTTATTCCTTTCAATTTGTTCCAATTCATCTTCCATAGCTTTAATCCAATATTTATCTTCACATGCCTCATTAATTGATGTACATTCAATTTGAGAAATAAGACATACCTCTTCATTTTCCAATCTTCCTCTAGTCATAACTCCTTGAAATTTGTTTACAATTATCTGATCTTCAGAGTGATTCAATCTTACATACTGGGGTGTTTTTACTTGTTGTTGTTCTTTAGTGACTGTTGAATCTTCAGATGATGCCAGTGCAACTGGATCAACATTCTGTACTGGTGTATTCACAGTAGGTTCATTTGTGATGATCTCTATTGCCGGTTCATAGTCCATGTACCTTGAATTTCCTCTAAACTGTTCATCAATCTTCACATTTGCACTCTCAACAATTTTCTGTCATCTCTTGTTAAAACATCTATATGCCTTGCTCTTAGATGAATAACCAAGAAATATTCCTTCATCACTTCTAGGATCAAATTTTCCAATATACTCATCTCTACTAATATAGCATTTAATTCCAAATATTCTGGGTAGGAGTATTTCCAAACCATAGTTCATAAGGGGTCTTACCGGTTTCACCTCTGATGTGTACTCTGTTGAATGTATAAACTGTTGTATTGACCGCTTCTCTCCAGTATATATGAGGTAGATTTTCTTTTGATATCATACTTCTGGCTGCATCCAAGATAGTTCTAGCTTTCCTTTCAATAACTCCATTCTGCTAGGGTGTCTGGGGTGTTGATAACTGTCTTCTTATCCCATTCACTTCACAGAATGTATTAAATTCCTTAGATGTGAATTCACCTCCTTGATCTAATCTCAAACATTTGATTTTCTTGCTGGTTTCATTCTCTATCATCACTTTGGATAGTTTGAATTTCCCAAATGCTTCAGATTTCTCCCAGAGAAAAGCAACCCAACACATTCTAGAATAGTCATCAATGATTAGCATAAAATACCTATCTCCTTGTATACTTCTATTTCTTGCTGGACCACATAAATCAGTATGAATTAAATCAAGAACATTGTTAGATTTCTCTGGAATACTTTTGAAAGATGCTCTAACTTGCTTTCCAAATTGACATTCCTTACATACCGAATTGTGAGGTTTAACAATCTTAGGTAATTCTCTTACTGCCTTAGTTGTACTGATTTTCAGAATGAAATCAAAATTTACATGACAAAGTCTCTTATGCCATAACTAACTTTTATCAATATGTGCAATCAAACATGCTTTTTCATTGTTGTTCAAATGAAAGTTATTACCTCTAGTCTAATTACCGGTTGGAATTTCCAAACCTGTTCTATTTAAGATTTTGCATTTACCATTCTTGAATTGTAACTGAAATCCTTTCTCAACTAATTGACCAACACTCAAAATATTATGCTTCAAACCTTCAACATAGTAAACATTATCAGTATTGTGCTTACCATCAAAAGATATAGTTCCTTTTCCTTTGATCATGCAAGCTTTATCATCTCCAAATCTCACTAGACCTTCTTTGTAATCCTGAAAGGTTAAGAATTTACTCTTATCACCAGTCATGTGATGTGAACATCCTGAATCAACAATCCATTCATTATTATCTTCAACTTTAGTTGCCAAGGCCTGCTCTATTGGTTGAACAATAGGTGCCGGTTGATCTTCTGTTATAGCAACAAAAGCCCATCCATTGTCTGTCGGTTCCTCATCAGAATCATCAGTAACTCCTTCATCAGCATAATAACAAGATTTTTCTCTATTCTTCTTGAATTTGTATCTCTGATAATCAGGGTTAGGCTTATATGTTCTCTTAGCTTCTTCTTTTAATCTTGCATGTCTATCAGGACATCTAGAAGCCATATGACCAATCTTATTATAGTTAAAACATTTAAAGGGTGCTTTACCTTCATACTTACTTCCAATTGGGCCTTTAGGCATTTTCCTTGCAAATAGTGCTTCAAGCTCTTCCAGTTCTTCATTTTCTTTCCTAATATCTTCAAGTTCTTTTGCATAGAAGGCTTTCCAATCAGAATTCCCAGATGATGATGATGCTGCAGATGATGATGATGCTTTGAAAGCTAGATCTGTCTTAATAGTAGCAATAAGACCAAATTCCTCAAGTTCAAAAGCTGAAATTTTTCCAACCAAAGTGTCTCTAGATACTGATGCATTAGGCATTGTTCTTAATTCATTTATAGCAGTAACTTTCATTTTATATGCCTATGGAAAAGCTCTTAAAACTTTAGAAACAATCTCATCTTCACTTAAGGTTCCTCCACAACATTGTATACCCAAAACAATTTCATTTACTCTTTCCATAAAAGAAAAAATTCTTTCATCTTCTTCCATTTTCAGATTTTCATACCTGACCTGGAAGCATTCAAGTTTTGCAATTTTGACTGTGGAATCTCTTTCATTCAATGTTTCCAATTTGTCCCAAATAGCTTTAGTAATAGATCTATCCGATAATCCCATGACTTGCTGATCTGATAATGCACTCAAAAGTGCTTCTCTTGCTTTGCAATCATTTTCCTCATCTTTATCCAAGTTAGGTGGATTAGGTTGTCCTTGAGTAGGAGTAGTATAACCATTCTTTGTAACATCCCATATGTCCTTTCCAATGTAATTCAAATGTGTCTCCATCTTGATCTTCCATATTCCATAGTTGGTTCCATCAAGTTTCAGATTGTCCTTCCTGAAATAGTTAGAAGACATTGGATCTCCTCAAGCTGTTAAACTTCTGTAAAAAGAGAATTAAGTTCTGATACCAATTGTTAGGTCCTGGAGACAACTGAGAGGGGGGGAGTGAATTAGTTGTCCAATAAATTCAACCAAAATTAACTTAACCAAAACTTAATGCTTAATGTTGGTAAACCAAACTTTATGCCGATAGACAATTTTATTAGTTAATTGTAGTACCGGTAAAGATTAATGCATGAAACATAAAGACATTAACATCCACAACACATAACACAAATATTTGTATGGGGAAACCCTGTAAGGGGAAAAACCATGGTGGGAAGCCTTACCCACAATCAAATGATACTATTGCAGATAGTATGTGTGTACAATATGGAGTCTGCACATGCAGAAAGGCCAGCTGCTTAGAGCTCACTGCTCAATCACAAAATGGGAGTCACATTGACTACAATTAGATGGTTAAATCCAATGATAATGTATTGCATAAAATAGCATCTTCATATGCTGGATTCAGTACCAGTTTAGCTCTGGTTGCCTTCACAAAAATCTTCCTTCAATATTCAAATCATGTTTGTGTGTATAGCTCTGCTTATTTTTGCATATACCCTATTGCAATCCTTTTTCTTATCGCATATCAATCTCACAAATGAGATTTTACATTTATACCATAACCTAAGACCAATTGAATAGGTCGGCCCACTAAAAGATATTACAATAAAATAAATTACAAATAAATCATTATGCAATGCATCATGTCGGCTCAATGCATTTACAATAATAATAAATCATCTCCATAACATGTCGTGTTGATCTGGAATAGATATGCTTGCTGGTGCATAACCTGGACCTATTTGCTGGTAACAACAAATATGCAAACCCGAATAGACCAATAACCAAATCGCCAAAACCAAGTGATTGAATAATGTCTTCGACATAACCAAGTAGTCTCCAAGTCATTCCAAGTGCTAGTGAACAGTATAACCTGTCGGTGAACCAAATACCAGTGACTGTGCATAAGTCACTGACTTGCTTGTGAATAAAACCAAAGATCTCCAATTGCTGATAAGGTTGACAAGTGTTGACAAGTATTGACATCAATGAAAAAACCATATCAACATATCCAAAATACCAACAGAGTTGCCATAAATGATAACCCAAAAATGCAATTCACCTCAGAAGGTGACTACCGGATGAGTGTCAATCGCCAACAATCTCTCCCTTTGGCATTGATGGCAATACTCATGTGAAAAATGATGATATTATCTCTGAAAGTGTTCACCATTTCCTATACATCCATGCATCTATTCACATTTGTACTCTCCCCTTGTGATATTCACTCATTTTCACTATACATCTCCCCATTTGACATCAACGACAAAGATGGCTGAATATATACAACAAGAAATATGTGTAAGTGATTTAAAGATATATATCAGTCTCTATACATATTTCAAAATGTAAGCATACAAAGTCTTCAAAAATGAAAAGTATCCCATATTTTCTTAAGTGAATCAAGAATGGAGTTGAACCCTTTCAAGAGACTAGCATAGTATTCAATAGCCTGGGATTTTGTCGGATCCTCCTCCTGCATATTTGCTATACACTATTTTATGACAAAACAGGTTGTCTAACCGGGGACCTATAAAGTTTTAGAGCTCTAGCACTCTCTTTATCATATTGTCCCGCTCCTTTTCTAACTTTAATATTTGATCCATTACTGCCAAAATTGGACCTTCAAGAGAACTTGTTAGGTTTGTTGTCGGATTGTAAGCATGCGAAATCTGAAGCAGTTGGCCTTTACAATCCATAATTTGTTTGTCTAGGGATGCAGTGAGATTTGAAAAATCTAGACAAGTTTTATGTACTTTCCCTCCTTCCGATAAGGCTTCATCAATATTCTGTAGACATGTGTGAAGTTTTGCATTTTTAGTTGATACCATCAACAAAAATGTTTGCTTCCTAGCCTCAACAAATTTATCTTTGGCCTCAAGTACATAAATTTTAACCAAAGAATCATATTGTTTAGGAATATATTCAATTATTTGCTAAAGTTTCCTAGAAGAGCTTGAGCTCTCATCTGCTTGAAATTTCTGTACAAGCCGGTTCAAAACATCAAAAGTGGACTATATCAATTGCTTGTCTTTAGATTATTCTTGGACTAACTCCTAACTCGCCTGATCTTGGAGTGCAGTTGTAGCCAATACCTTTTCTACTGGTGACATTAGGTGGTAAGGCTTGTCAAAAATGATGGAAAATCCCAGCATTTTCCCTTTAGCCTTTGTTAAAGACATGCCAATTTCCAATCCAGAAGGGAAATATGTCTCTACCTACTTTCCTTTATCTTCATCAGAGGTCTTCGAGGGTGTCTCTATCAGTTCCTTGTCTGCTGAAGTCTGCACCTCATGTGCATCGGTGGCTTCGCCACTTGGTGCACCACTCTCTTTTGGTGCTTCCCTTGGTTCCTTTTCTTCTGTACCTTTTTCTTTTTCAACTTATTCCTCTACATCTTTTACTTTTATTTCTGGAGGATTGTAAGTATCCTCAATGTCAAAATTTGACTCATGAGCTGGTGGAGTAGTAACCTATGGATCAATTTTCTCATTTTGTTTATCTTTCATTTCTGGTTCCCTATCCTTTAGTAATTGAATGTTTCGAGATTGTACAAAACTGGGACTAAGCTCATATCCTTTACTCAAAAGAATTCTTACCCATATATCTACTGTTTCTTTCTGGATCTCTTCATATTTTTCCAACTTTAAGTTGTTTATCCGGTGTTTAGGTTTGAATTCTGTCAAACCTGTCTCATTACTAAATCTACAACCTCTTGTGGAGTAATGGAAGGACAAAGATTAACCAATTATGTTTCCTTGATCTGTCTATCCAGATTCTAGGCATATAATTTTCTTGTTTCTAATCTATCATATAGTTCTTTGGGCAAAATTTTCTCCAATTCTATCAATGTCTTACTAAATAAATCAAGATATAAAAAAATGGCCTCTTCTAACTGTTTCTTATCCTTCTCATCAAATTCATCATAAAATACATAAATTTTTTTCAGATTGCCATCATTAATAATTTGATCTATAATTTCTTGAGCATCTAACCTCTTTTTCTTATCGGTTCTCTTCTTAGCTTCCGGTTGAGATTTCTCATCTCCTTTAGGCTTCATTTTGTGTATAATGGTAATCTTACAAGTCTTCTTGGGTTGTTCCTTCTCCGGTTCCTTCTTTTGATCTTCCTTTTTATCACCGGAGGGTTGTCCTCTGACAACTCTTGCAAAAACACCTTTCTTCTTAGGAGCTTGTCTGATTTCTTCTTCTAACTCTGTCTCCTTTGAAGATACTACAACATATTCCCTTGCCGGTTTTTGTTTTCTTTTCTTTTCTTCCTTAGGCTTGGGGCTAGTAGGCTCGCCGAATGGTCCTTCCTATTGTTTAGATGGCTCAATTGTAACTGGGACAACATTAGGAGTGGCTTGAGCTACTTTCTTTGCCTCTCTCTCGTCTTATTTCTTCTTTTTCTTCTCTTCTTTTCTTCGGGCTTCAAGGATTAATCTTTTGTTCCACTTCTGTCTTGTCATGACCTTCACTAATTAGTTTCTCAGCTGGAACTCTTGTCATTTTATTTTTTATGCTAGGGGAAACCTATTCCTAGTGGACTTTTAGTCCCTTTTCTTGTGTAATACCAAATTTTTCTTCTTTTTCATCAACTGGAGCTGTGAGTAGATGTTGTGCATATCCATCAAGTGTGGCCGCATCTACCTCATAGCCCATTGGCATAATCCAAACTATCCTAGGTTGGACTACCTCCATCATGCATTTCAATAATTACTTGACCATCACACTACACAAATCATAGTGTGCATCTTCTCTCACCATCTGATAAGTAATGTGAATTGTGGTTCTGGAGACTGAGTTCAATCGGTTAGATTGATAAACCTTATAGACAATCACCATTGCAGAAAATTTCACATCAGGATCTCTAATATCATCAACCTGCATTGATCTTCCATCAGACTTTGCACCGATGATTTTGCATACACCTGTGTTTGATATCTGCCGAAGCCCTGGCAAATCTCTGACTTTGTAGAGGCATGTGATATTCTTGATCACTTCTATTATCTTGTATGGCTGGTCCAACCATAATAATTCTCCATGCATTTGGCTGAGGATGTACCTCACCCATTCATCTTCATCAAAGGATGAAAAAATCCATGAACTGGGTAAAACCCTTCCTCCTCAATTGTGCATATTTTGGTTTGAGTTGATTGTCAATGATAAGGTGATCTGTGAATATGCAGGACATTTTATAATTTCTGATTTCTTTGATATTGCAATGGATATATGTCCTAATGTCTTCAGTGTGAAGAACACGATGACATAGATTGGAAAATGCCCCCAAAGGATCATCTAGAAGTGATTTGTAAGGATGTTTCTTGAATTCTGGGCGTGGGCGGTTCTTGATTTCAACTACCATGGGAGTATCAATAATTGATGAGGATGCCATGATAAATTTTGAGGGTTTTAATAAATGGTAAATACCTTGATATATTTATGGATGATGAAATGCTCTTCAGATTTAGATGCTTGCACAAATCTCCTTAGGACTCTTGATTGCTTTTGAAACCGCTCTTCAGAATATGTGATCACTGTGTGAAGAAATGATTTAATTTTTCCCCCTTTTTATAATCATTAACCCTAGTTTTCCATTTTCATAAATGCGGTCGAATAATCTGATCAGATCACATAATTTGCATGTAGGTTCTAATAAACACTTAAATCTACTTGAGTATCCATCCGCAATCAGAATTACCTGACTTCAGACCTAATCCAGGGTGTTTGCATGATCTTCAATGATTTGCCTTGAAGTTCCTGCTTCTGGTACATGACCTATTTGTTCTACCGATTGTGTTTCTAATTTCTGAACCCATCTTTTCTCATTTTATTTTCTAACATCTTCAACCTTTGTCTTTCCTTTCTCATCTAAATTTCCATTAGCTACTGGAGGATTCTTACTCTTGCAATACTTAGCAATATGTCCAATCTTGTTGCATGCATAACATGCAATATTTATCTTTTGAATTTCTTTAATATACCCTTGATTTTCCTTTGATCTGCATTGGTTAGCCATATGTCCATATCTACTACAAGCATGACATCTGATATTTCTAATACTTCTGCATTCTGTTGACTTATGACCATGTTTATTCCAGTTAAAGCATTGACTGATGAATGATTCATTGTTCTAATTATTCATATTTCTACACTGACTTTCAACATGACCATATTTATTGCAAACAAAAGATATACCATTGAATTTGTTAGATTCAATGATAGTCCCAAAGACACTGAGAGGAGGGGGGTGAATCAATATCTAACCAGTTTGCAGAATATTTAAACTTATTGATAACTTTCCAACCCAAAACAGTGTACTTGTAAATGAGAATTAATGTAGTAAACAAAAATAATAGAGACATAATAGAAACACACCATAACATAAGATATTTTAACAAGGAAACCCGGTGTGCAAAAAACCTTGGTGGGATTTGTGACCCACAATATTTACTCACTGGCCAATGGATAAATACTACTTACAGTAAGGGGCCTGCACATGCAGAGAGGCCAACAACCTAGAGCTCATTGCTCAATAAAGAGTCACACTGACTACAAAAATGGATAATTAAATACAATACAATGTACCGCTCAAAATAGCATCTCTAATTCCAAGTTCAGTATCGGTTTAAGCTCAGATAGATACCTTATCTAAAAACCTTCACTGTCACTAGACAATTATTTGCTACCATACATATCATATCCTATATCACAAAATGACCTATAAGATCTCATACATATATGAGTCTTTTACAATATACCATGTCGGCTTACAAAAGATAATTATATTACAATAAACAAAAGTTCATCCCATGTCGGCTGGAGTGCCAGTATGCTTTGTTGCCAATGTAATCTGAATGTTGGTGTAAGTGTCTGTCGGTGTATAATATAAGTGATGTTGGGCATGTAGAAACCAATTGTTGGTGATTCGCCAATTGGTTGCCATCAATGACAACATCAACTATTCTCATAAGAGTGTAGAATGCCAACAATCTTCCCCTTTGGCATTGATGGCAACACTCATGATTAAAATCCAAAACTGATATCCCAAAAGTGAAATCCAAAAAGATGTGCTCCCCTTGAGCAAGTGATCTCCTCTGTACATACATTTTTCTCTCTACTACTCCCCCTTTGACATCAATGACAAAGGATTTCATAAATAATCAAAAGAGTACAAAAATTCTACCTCAAAGTCTGTAATTGGTTGGTTACAATCTAAAAGATGTCTGCCAAAATCATATTCAAACTCTACATAAACTTGTTGATGTCAGTTAGAGTTGCCTTAGTTTGCTGGATCATATCGGTGAGATAGTGCATTTGTTACTCCAGTTATCGCTCTCCTTGAACTGTTGCCTTAGATAATTCAACTCTCTAAGTAATAAGATTGTCCAACCTCAGGCCAAGTTTATCCTTTAATTCCCAGGCATTAGACCTTATTCTTGCCTTCTCTTTCTCAAGTTTTTCCAACTTCTCCTCAAAAACTACCATTTCTTGCTCAAAAAATGATATAAGTCTAGATGAACCTATTATATTATCCACAATGTCATCAATTTCCTTTTGTGTCTTTTTGATCTCCTCATCAATGTCCTCTGTCAAACATTGAGGTTTGCATGCTTCCCTATATAACTCCCTATACTCCAAAATTGTAGAATTGAGTACCGGTAAAAGTGTGTTCAAGTGATCAGTACAATTCTTTATGGTGTTCTCAAAGAATGTATTTTTCTCTTTGTCAACTTTCTCCTTAATAGTATCCCCATTCACCTTATCTATGGTTATTACATTATCGGCAATGAGTTTGGACAATGTGTCCAATTTTCCTAAAGAATCATTAATGTGATCTATCTTACAATTAGGTGCAATCATCTTCAAAATAGGTAATGTGTTATCAATTGCCTTAAATGCTAAGGTATTGCAATCACTAATCCTCTTAATTGAATCCAAAAGTACCTCTATAATATTAGTGGGTGTAATTCACCTGTAGATGTGCTTGGTTCTGCTGTGGGTTTCTTCTCAACAGATGTCTGACCAATCACCTTCACTATATCCTCTTTACTTCCATCAGATGAATCCACTTTACTTATATTTTCTTCCAATGGATCTTCCTATGTCTGTACCTCTACCTTTAATGGTTTCTCAGTCTAATTAAGCCTCTTTGCAACTACCGGTGTCTCAGACTCAACACGAACCTCTGCCTCATATTTTTTCTCTGTTGGTACCACTGCCGGTTTCTCAAATTTCGGTGTCCCTGTGCCAATTTTCTTGTCCTCTATTTGTTTCTCAATCTTCGGTTTCTCTGTTTGAGCTGGTACCTTAGTGTTCTGAGAATCAACAGTGTGTGCTGGTTTCTCTAAAATCTTGTTGTCCTCAACACTATCTGCCTTAACCTTTGTAGTTTCTTTGTCCACAACATTATTTATATCTTGAGTATCTACATTCATTGTAAATGTATCTCAGACTCTGGGTTAGTATCATCATGAGTTATACCTTCAGTAGCTATATTCGATGGATTAGCTGTATGAACCAGTGATGAAGGTGCTAATGGAGGGTTGTCTTGAGTCAGTGGAGGGATGTTATCTGTTATTTTTATAGAAGGTATACCACCTACTTTACCTTTTCCCTTGTCCTTCTGATATACCTTGAATGTATTTTCCTTTTTTGGTTTGCTTCTTTCCTCTTGCTTTTCCTTCTCTACAAATAATATGTCCTATTTATCTACAGTCTCATCTGCAATTTCCTTAACCCTTCTAGCCATCAGGCTCACTTGCCGGTATCCACTAACAAATACTAACTAGTTAGCTTCAGAAATAAGCTCATCTATCTCTTCCTTAGAATTTACCGAATGTATAGCCAAGAGTGCTTCAACTTTTAGCTTTTTGTCCAGTTCCATCACAGATAGCCTTTTAGCTTCCAATCTCATGTATAAATCATTTGGTAACTCATCAATCACTTCTATCAAAACTTTCTTGTAAATATCTAAATGCAAAATAATGCTTTATTCAATTGTGTTTTTGTTTAAATCATTGGAAGAATTATACCATTTATTTACATTAACAAATTTCCTTCCTCTGTAATCTCATTCAAGAGATCATCCAATGTGGGGGTAACCGGTGTCTCTTTCTTCTTAGGTGTAAGCTTCTTCTTTAGTTACCTAACTACTTACTTCTTTTTCCTTACTGTCCTAGTTTTCTTAGGAGTAGGAGAAGGTATCGATGAGGTTTTACTTTTCCTTTCCACTCTCTTAAACTCATCAGCCTTACCACTGTCAGTATCAGAAGATGTTACAATCGGTGAAACATGTGCTTCAGGTTGCAGTCCTTCAAGCTCACTTGCTGATATACCATTGATATTCATGATATTTTCTTTGATCTCTTTGAACTTCTTGGAGGCATCTCTGATAAACTTTTCTCTCCTTTTTGTCCTCTTCTGCATAGGTATATTACTCTCTATGGTTTTTGCATTTCCAAAGAATTTCTCAGATGGCTCCCTTGGTGCATCAAGTAGAGATTTAGCATATGTCTCCAGAATAGATAGGTCTACCTCATAACCCATCTCAATAACCCAAATAGTTCTAGGGTTTACTGCTTCCATCCAAGTTTCATCATGCTTAATGACAAAATAGATTTTATTATCATACTTATCAATTATGCTCTGCGGTAGTCTCTCTCTTGCTCTCATCTTAGTTTGAAATGTTTTAAAGTAATTTGTAATGTTCTTAACACTGTCAGTGCCCATATCAATGAAAGCTTCCTGTATCTGTCTTCCTACCAGAATGTCATAACCAAAATCCTTGTGACCTATGCCGGGTATCTCTTTGGTAAAGTATAGCATCATGCATACCAGTAGGTTTCCAAAATGGAAAGTACCTTTCTTGTCTCCCTTAATGTTCTTTAAATTGTCAATTAATTCATCTTTAAGCCATTCACACACATCAATCTTAGCATTATTGTTCACCATCTCATATGCACTGTGAATACAAAGACTAGAAACATAATTCAGTCTATTTGCATGAGTTGCTTTGTATCCTAGTACCATACTCACATATATCACATTTATATCCTTAACATCATTCACTCTAAGTGACCTGCTATCATATGTGGCTCTAGTTAAATCCATAACTCCCTTGTTAGGTATTTTCTTGGTTTTATTAGGCCTACTACTGGTTGAAGGTAAACCAATAACTGCCTTAATTTATTCCCTAGTTATCTTGCAAACTGACTCTAACCACATGAATTCTCCATGGACTCTGCTCAATACAAGTCTTACAACTTCCTTTGGAAATTTGGGAATGTCTAGAATCTCTACAAAACCTAAGTCTTCCACAATTTTATGTTCAGGTTTAATCATACTATTTTCATCGGTAATAACCTCATTAAATATTTTCTTCAAATCCCCAGTCCCTAGGTTTTCTATGTTGCAATGTATGTAGATTCTAGGGTCTTCTGCAAATGCTACACCCTTCGGAATTTTTGAAAAAGCTCCAACATAATCATCCTGCTTTGCAATCTCGAGGATAATCTTAAATACGGGTCTAGGGTGTTTGACGTTTTCCACAATGGTCAGGTTCGAAATAAAAGAAGGAACATAAGATGAGGATGCCATTTCAAAGATAAATACCTCTTAACCAAGATTTTGAATGCCTAAAAAATCACTTCGCAGCTTCGCCTTAGAATACCCTTGCTTAGTTTCATGCTTTCTGATTGTTTGAATGCTTGGTGAGTTCAAAATCAGGGTTCTTCGATGTTATATAATGAAATATATTTCAAAAACCATATTAAATGCTTGTCATTTAAGTGAAAACTTAACACATCCGCCAGTAAAGAAGAAATGTATCTTCTCACCATCAACCGAGGGTAGAATGCATGATTTTCAACTGGCTGCAATACCCCTTAAGGATTATTCCTCAATTAGATGAAGAATGTCCTGCTGGTGAAGGATTACTTTGTTCTACCTATGCAGAGATAGTTTCATCAACTTTTCAATCTGCCTTCTTAATCCATTGTTTTGAAAATTCTTTCTTTACTTCATCTACCTTTTCTTTGCCCTTCAAACTAGATCCTTTGTTGTTCGCCATTGTATTCTTGCTTCTATAGAATTTTGCAATATGTCCAATCTTGTTGCATGCATAACAAGTTACATTATTTCTTTGAATAGCCTTTCCATATCCTTGACCGGTTTGTGATCTGCATTGATTAGTTAAATGCCCAAATCTTGCACAAACATAGCATTTCACATTCATTTTGCATTAGGTTGTCTTACCGGTTTGTTTTGATCTTGATTATTTGCAGTACCGAAATTTTCTCCAATTTCAAATCCAAGTCCATTTGTATCTCCGTTAGGTTTCTGTCTTTTAAGCATTTCATCAAGTTCTTCTGAACTTTTTTTGAATTTGTCTTTATGTTTATTTGCAGTAACCAACTCATTTTCCAGAATTCCAACTTGTCTCACAAGCTCATCTTTATCATGTTGCATGTGAATCAGATATGTCTTTAGCATATCATTTTGATGACCAAGTCTTATATTTTCATTTCTAGCATCATTGAGTCTCCTAGTCAAGTCTTCTTCATTCTTCTTTCTATCTTCAATATCCTTACATAACCTCATAGTCATATCTTGCATTTCATTCTTCATATTACTATTTTCTTTTCTCAACTTATTTGCAATGTCTCTAAGAGTTTCTTTTTCATCATAATCATTCTGCATCTTCTCATGAAGTTCTTTTCTCTTATTTTGTGCTATAACAAAGTTCTCCTGAAGTCCTTTAATGAATTATTGTGCAATCCTCAGATCATCTTCAAGTTTGATATTCTTGATTTTTTCTGCATCAAAATCTTCAAGAGCTCCTTCCAACTATTTTATTAAGTTCTCGATCTGTACCGATGTTAGAATCTCCTTCAAGCTATTAGGATTTTGCAAGTAGAGGACCAAGCTCTGATACCAATTGTTAGATTCAATGACAGTCCCAAAGACACTAAGAGGGGTGGGGGGGTGAATCAGTGTCTAACCGGTTTGCAGAATGTTTAAACTTATTGATAACTTTGCAACCCAAAACAGTGTACCGGTAAACGATAATTAATGAGTAAACAAAAATAATAGAGACATCATAGAAAAAAACCATAACACAAGATATTTTAATGAGGAAACTCGGTGTGGGAAAAACCTCAGTGGGATTTGTGACCCACAATATTTACTCATTGGCCATTGAATAAATACTACTTACAATAAGGGGCCTGCACATGTAGGGAGGCCAACAGCCTAGAGCTCACTGCTCAATAAAGAGTCACATTGACTACAAAAATGGATAATTAAATCCAATACAATGTACTACTCAAAATAGCATCTCTAATGCAAGGTTTAGTACCAGTTTAAGCTCAGATAGATACCTTATCCAAAAACCTTCGCTGTCACTAGACAATTATTTTCTACCATACATATCATATTGTATATTACAAAATGACCTATAAGATCTCATACATATATGAGTCTTTTACAATACACCATGTCGGCTTAAAAAAGATAATTATATTACAATAAACAAAAGTTCATCCCATGTCGCCTGGAGTGCCAGTATGCTTTGTTGCCGATGTAATTTGAATGCCGGTGAAAGTGCTTGCCGGTGCTGGTGTCTGCCAGTGTATAATATAAGTGATGCCCGACATGTAGAAACTAATTGCCGGTGAGTTGCCAGTTGGTTTCCATCAATGACAACATCAACTATTCTCATAAGAGTGTAGAATGCCAATAGAATTTATGAGCAGTAGGTTGTCTTGTTGGTGATTTCTAGTTCCAGTTGTTTGGATTTTTGGCATGATTCTGCTTCTGACCGGATGATTGATCCTATTGTGCAGTTTTAGATCTTTCTCCTATTTCATATCCAAGACCTCTCATGTCATTAGCATCTCTCTGGCATTTTAGCAATTCATCAAGTCTTGTGGAATTGGATCTGAACTTGTCTTTGTACTCATTTACAACGACCAAATCATCTCTCATGATTATGATTTGTCTTTCAAGTTCCTATTCATTATTCCTGGATTGAATCAATTCAAGTTTCAACATATCATTGTCATGTATTAGTCTATTGCATTCATCTGATCTATCCTTCAATTCTTGAGATGGGTTTTCTTCATTCTTCTTTCTGTCTTCAATCTCCTTGCGCATTCTCATAGTTAGGGCTTGCATTTCATTCTTCAAGGTAGTATTTTTCTGAGTGTTTCTGACATTGATCTTTCAAAGCATCTTTTTTTATCACTACTTTGATTTTGCAGTTGATCACATAGTTCCTTCCTCTTAGCTTGAGTAGTTGATAGCTTTCCTTGTAATGAAATCATGTATTCTCTGGCTTGCCTTAGTTCATTCTTTAATTTATTGTTTTTCTCTTTTTCATCATCGAGATCCTCAAGAGCAAGTTGGAGTTGTTGGTGCAAACTGGTTTCCGTTGATTCCAAGTTTCAGATCTTCCTCAAGTTGTTAAACTTCTTCTGAGGAATGAGGATCTGATACCAATTGTTGGAATCCAAGAACACTGAGAGGGGGGGAGGTGAATCAGTGTTATACTAGTATAAGAATTAATGAACTTATTGCTGATCAACTGGATGACAAAATATAAAATTAAAGTGCATAAACAAATCAACACATAAGGCAATACCATAACACTAATATTTCTACATGGAAAACCCTGTAAAGGGAAAAACCACCGTGGGGTTGATAACCACAATATCTATAAACTTGATCAAGGTATACAAATATTACATAGAGGAGTATGCACATGCATATAGGCTTACCTCCTATAGTTCACTACTCAAATACACATATATGGAAGTCTCACTAACTTACAGATCATTATAATGTGATTTATAACAAAATTGAACTTAAATGATGCATCTGACCATGCTAGATAAGTTTTAGTTGTAGCTCTAAGATCCTCAATTGAACTGGTGATACTGATACTTTGTTCTGCTACCGGTTAGGATTGTGCATGTGCAACTGCACACACATGCTATCATTCGCTCATCAATTCACATACAGTCAATCTATGACTCTATCTCATATCAAATCGCATCATATAAATACATATCATCCATCGGTAAGTGATCTCCCTTATATACCCTAATAACTTGTAACTTGTTCATCATGTCGACCTTCACAAAGAAAATAAACCTGCGGGCTTCCTCCTGAATCATAAAGTATATTATAAATTATCCTGATGATCTTATTTGATGTTGGCCCAGAACGCTACCTTCCATTCCTCAAATGATTTTACCGGGTCCCATAATATGAATTATCGGTACCAAGAATAACCAGTTAACAAATTTAAAACAATAGGGTGTATACTGGTTGGCCTTATCTAGACAAAATGATAAAGTGATGAATCCAGATGAAGAGATACCATCTCCTATAGATGAGGTGCCATCAATGACAACCCAAAAATGCAATTCACCTCAAAAGGTGACTACCGAATGGGTGTCAATTGCCAACACTATCTTTTTGAATTTTTAGTTTTATCATTTTTTGTGTAGGACCTCAATCAGTGTCTATGTAGATGAATCAATGTCTGTGCCTGCACTTTAGCATTTTCACTGTAAGTGTTTAATTTCAGATTTTTTGCTAACTTTGTTTTGTCCAAGCAAATTTTTTGTCTATCCAAGACCAAGAACTAAAAATACTAATCACTTTTGTAGGATGTTTGTCAAAGAAAATCTTAATTTTTCACTAGCTTAGATTTCTTTTTCATGTTTTAACTTTGGGGATAAAAGGAACAAGTGTTTTCTATGTCTTGTGCACTTGCACTTGTGTAGGGTGGACCCACCGTTATACTGAGTATCCTCTCCCCTCACCTTTGTAGATCTTGGGTGAAGAGAAATATGATTAACAACACCCAATTTTTATTTTTGTAGAGAATTTCCTCTTGGGGGCCTCATCACCCGAAGTGACTAATTCAAAATTGGGACATGCTAGGGATTTTCCCTCCCTCGACACGATCTCGAGGGGTGTCTTTCAAGATCCTATATAAAAAACCTAGTCAAACAACTATAATGCTAAGTGAATTTGACATATGTGGATGCCTTCTCTCCAACGATAAGCTCTTGAGTGGCTTGCTTCATGAATTAATTGTTGGAATGGACCCCTTGAAAATTTCCTACACACAATGTTGTAGTAGCCCAAATCCCATATTTGATGGTTCAAGAAGTGTGGATCGCACCCCATAGATACCCTTTATGTACCCATTCAAGACAAGACATGAATTCCTCGGTTAAAGGATCTTTGGATCTTCAGGGTAAGAGAATCTTGTTGAAAACAACAATGAAGGAAAACTGAGACGGGGGGTGAAACAGTTTTCACCAAATTATCAAACTTAATCTTAAATGCAAATCTGACAAACTGTAGTAATAACAAAGATAAGAAAATTGATAGCACAACACACAACACCAAGATTTTGACGTGAAAAACTTGGTTAAGGGAGAAACCACAGTGGGAACCTACCCACAATAAGATGATACTCTGCAGTAGTATGTGAAAATATTACAATGGAGAATGCACCTGCATTCAGGCTCACTGCCTAGAGCTCACTGCTTAAAGATACAATAACCCGAAAGGCTACAACCCTCAGGGAAGTCTCATTGACTTACAACAAGATTCAGACTACAATTGGGAAAGAATGAATTGCAATAATAGCATCTGCAAATGCTTGATGATAGTTCCAGTTAAGCACATATGTCTGCTCTACAACCCTCCCAAAACTCTACTCAATCACAATACCAAATTATGTACTTTCTTGTTCACACCTTTTCCAATCTTTGATAATGCAGACACACCTTTTTTGACACAAATTACATGACTTTATCACTATTTATACAATTCATCAACCTTGACTACAAGGTCAGCTAAACCCTCAACTCACAATTTCATCACATGATACAAAGATCAACCAACAGACCAATAAAATGATATACATGACATAACATGGACCTAAAACAAATCTCCAAACATGCAACACCACCCAAAACCTCGCCAAGATCAACCACAATATGCTACACTGCCAAGAATACTGCATAACATGAAGAGCATCACCGGGTCATGAAAATCACCAAAAACTCACACAACGATCAATGCAAATCATCAAAACAAATAAGACATAATTATGAAACACTAGAAAGCACGTTAGAATCATCAGTAACATCTGCATCAACACCACTTATCAAATCTTCATCAATCAACATCTGAACCTCAAGAACACTCAAACAACAACAATTGTCATGAAGAAAGATAACCTGCGGAGCCCAAAATCATGAACCATCTGAAATGAAGATACACATGAACATCCCGAACAATCTCCCAAAATATTAGCTCAAGATCTGATCACACCAGAATATATCGGAGGAAATACAAAACTCTGCAAAGCACTGATTATGTCATGCCCAAACTTTTGGCCAAGAATGAGATTTTTTTTTTTTAAAACACAACTTGAAACATTAAATTAGCAAAGAGATTCTCTAACATGTTTTGTCTTAACTATGTGAGAGTTAACTTAAACCTCTATCTCAAGTAAACAAAAATAATATAAATCATATGCGGAAAACTAAAAGAATTATTATACCATTTTCTCAATTTTAATCCATAACTTATTTTAAATCATCTCCCTAAAATAAAATTTACGAAGATAAGATTAGTCTCCAAAAGTCATTTAGTGCTTTAAGGAACTAATTAAATTAGTCCTAGTACTTTGTTTATAATGTCTAAAAGTTTAATTTAAATCAATAATCAAAATGTGCTTAAAATTAAATTGACAAAAGGGCCAATAAATTTCCAAAATGAATAATTTACCTCTAAGTTTAGATAACTCCCCATAACCAAAATAAATTTTACCCAATTCCCTATAAAAGTTCTAAATGTTTAGACTTCAAAAATATTATTAAGTTTTTCAACATCTTTATAATACCCTTATGGTTTATCAAAAACAATTAACTAACTCATATGTTTATTAAGACATATATAATTTATAACACTTAATAGATTATTCAATCTAAAAATTTGTCTGATTCTTTTACATTTTAAACTCTGTATAAAAGTATATTTATTATATACTTATGTATATCTATTATATATTTATATACATACATATATATATTGTAGCATCCTAAAATTGCGACACTTGCAATTTTGACTGCATTTGGGTCTTCACAATGGCGATGCAACACGGAACCTAGATGGAGACCCTGAAACTTGTTCATGACATCAAAAACTGCATTTTTCAGCACCCTAGCCTGATCCTCCTTGCACCCTGCTGCCCCTGGAGGTGGGACCATGGTGCCCAGCGCCCTGGTCCTTCAGGACTAGGGCGCCCAGTGCCCTGGTCCCCTAGGACCATGGCGCCTAGCGCCCTGGTCCCTGGCCCTATTTTGGGCCCGGTCTCTTATGGGGCTTCGGGTCTTTAAGTTTGCAAATTGGAAAATAATCTTCCTAGGTCGGCCTAAGGTCGAGAAAATCAGTCTATCAGCCCTAATTGACAAGTATATAAACTACATTTCTTCTCCTATTCTGGTAGATGGAAAAAGGAGGCGAAAGCAATATTCAAACATTCAAGCATTCAAGCATTCAAGCATTCAAGCATTCCTTCAAGCAATTGATCATTCTAAGTCTCCATTCAAGGCTAGGTGTTGCATTCAAGACAAGGATTCAACCATTGAAGAGGAGATCACTTACAACACATTACATACTACATACATTACACCTTCGCATGTAAGAATACAAACATTCTTACAACAAGGTACGCGGCTGTAATTGAAGATCTGGAGTCCTTGTGCAGAGACGAACCGATCCCCCTTCGTTTCGCGGATTTTTCGGAGGACCGTGTGCACGCCGGGCGCCATCGTCCCGTCAACTTTCGCTCAAATTTGCAGAACAACACCATCTCGACATTTTACTACTAATTCCAGGTCCGCAGCTTCATCCTATATTCCTATCTCTGTTTATAAGCGAATCTTTCTCATTTTTCATGCATTCCTAGCTTAATCTTTCTATCTACATTCTTTACAAAAGAGGGTATCCTTGATGTCTTAACCCTTGAAACTCATTTAGAATCCAATCTTGCATTGCGTGGGATTGGATCTTGTGGGTTTCAACCCCTCTTTTGAATGTAAAGTCTCCCCTAAGTGAAAACCATCAACCCTAGTGACTCTCCCTTTCTCTCTCCTTGGAGTTGGGGAGGGGAGAACGACTAGGGTTTGATTTTTCCGCTTTACATTTTGGTGAACCCGACATGAACATCCTCATTCTAATTATTCATGGTTAGATCTAAAAATTTTGCTTCCCTAATTACATTTCCATGTTTGATCTTTTGCAAATTTTAGAGGCTAATTGCATAAAAACCCTAAAATTTTCTTTTTAAGTAATTAAACTTGTGAAATATTTAATTGTTAATGCTTGTTTCAGATCTACCCTTCCATTGCCAATTGTTAATTCATTTTTGTGCTTTAATTCTGAAAATTAAGTGGTTAAGCGTCAAAACCCTAATTTTTAAAACCTCCTTGATTCAACCTTTGACTGATAATTTCACTGATCAAAACACCTCCAAATCGGCTGTAACTTTGGATTCCGCAATAAAATCACAATATCTTTCATCCCTGAAAATTTGGAAAAAAGTTGCGAGGACCGTGTGCACCCCGAGCGCCATCGTTCCCGACATTTTTTCTGAAATTTCGGGAGCTAGATCCTATTGTATTTTTCTGCTAAAATCCAGAATTTTGGCTGATTTTATCAATTCTAACACTTTCAAAATTAAAGTCAAAGTTGGTCTAGTGATTGCTTGGATTAAGGCTTCTAATCATTCAAAAATTGTTGAAATTGAAATTCATATCAAAATTGTGTTTCTTACAGTCCTAAATCTGAAAAGTGTGTTGGCATTCATTCAAAATTTCAATGCTTTATTCAAATTCTTGCAATTTGTGACTTTTGAAATTAAGTGTTTAATTGCAACAACCTTGATTTCCATTTTCAAAATTTGAATTTTGTGTGAAATCGAGTCATTTTTTAAATTTCAAAGCTTACATTGCTTTCAGTATTCCCTCTAAAATCATAAAATTCAAAATTTTAGTTTCCCTCTCTTTTTCAAAAATTCAAATTTTACATTTTTCAACAATCTTGGTAGGGTTCAATTTTGAGATTGCAACTTTAATTTGGCCTATCTACAGATCGTAAAATCACTCAATTTTTTCAAATTAGCTTTAAAATCATCATAACTTTCATCCCTGAAAATTTCGAAAAAAGTTGCGAGGACCGTGTGCACTCCGTTCACCACGGGCCCGGACATTTTTTTCAAAATTTTGGGAGATTGTCCTGATTGCATTTAACAGCTTAAATCTAGGAGATTGGCTGATTTTATTGAAATTTGCTACCTCTAAAACTCAAAATCTTCTCTCTCTCTTTAGTGCATGAGTTTTACGACAATAAGCCCTACTTACACTATTCCCGTTAGACGGAGCCTTAGAATTAAGTCTTTCCAAGGTGTAATTATCGAGGAGATGGAACCTAATTTGAATGGCCTCTTTAATGAGGACATGGGTAATTCCTCTAATCCTCTTAATGATGAAGAAGGTCTCCATGAGGTTTCTGTAGAACAACTTTCAAAATTGGATAACCAATTTGATGATTTTCGACAATGGATGTCTCAAGAATACCTCGATAGCGAAGCTCTTTCATTAATTGAGGGTCTAAAACGTATGGTTCAAAGTGATAAGAATGGAATTGATATTTTGCGTGGTATTGCACACATTGTGGATTCAAATGTGATGTCGATGAAAAGTTGTGCCGAAACCTTAGGTTATACACAACCTCCTACTCAAGTTAATCATTATTTTCCTTTGACGACTTCTATTGCTAGTATACCTACTTTTACATCGAACATAATGACTACTTCAACACAAGACATTCCTCCTATGATCACCAGTCATGGGGGCAATCCCTCTTCTTCAATCAACCCTCTTCCTTCATTCAATCCAACTTCTTCATTCATTCCTTCAATAAGTGTTCCTATTATATCACCACAAATGAGCATGACGCAAGGGGGCAATTCATTTAACCCTTCCATTCCTCCTTGTAGTGTTCCTCCTTTCCAATCATCTCCTATGACTAACTATCATAGTGTCTCACCACCTTACTCTCTACCTTCTTTCAATAACATAACACCTCCATCACAATCTAACACGTCTAATATGAACTCTTCGACTGAAGCGACCATTAACAATCTTGCACAAACTGTCTCTTCTTTACAACAACAAATTGCTTCTATGAATCAATCTAAGTTTAGTGTGCCCACATTTGATGTTGCGAGCCCACTTTCTCTTGACATTGTTCGAGCTATCCCCCCTAAACATGTTGAAATTCCGCATTTGGAGCTTTATAATGGTAAGGGTGATCCTCTAACACATGTTAAGACCTTTCAAACAATATGTACTGATTTTGCTTATGACCAAAGGTTGCTTGCAAAACTGTTTACTAGAACATTAAGAGATAAAGCCCTACAATGGTATTGCTCGTTGCCTTCCTATTCTATTACTTCTTTCGAACAACTTGCAAATGCTTTCATTCAACAATTTCAAAACAATATAAGTCCTAAAGTTACTTTGATTGATTTAATGCATTGTAAACAAGGTGTTAAAGAAAAAGTGACTGATTTCATTGGTAGATATAAGCATTTGTATGCTCAAATTTCTTTTCCAGTGCCTGACAATGATATTCAAAGAATCTTTATTTCTAATTTACAAAAAGATATTAGGTAAAAACTCCTGTTTTCTGAGTTTACTTCTTTCCAACAGTTGTGCGCAACTCTTCACAATTATCAACTGACTGTGAGTCAAATGGAACAAGCAAATCCTATGGCTCCGAGTGATAAGGGTGATAGTAGTCAACAACCATTTGGGAAGTTTAAACCAAACAGAGAGTCCATTTAATTCAATGAAAACATCATCAACAACAATGTGAATGCAGCATCAGGTGTGCCTCCTATTTCTAAGTTTTTCAAGAAAGAAAGAAAGTTTACTCCTTTGAATGAATCATTGCATAGTATTATGAATAAGTTATTGGAACAAAATGTGCTCACTCTCCCTCCTATAAAGCAAATAGATCCTACAAATATTAATTCACCCTATTTTGATAACAAATCTTTTTGTCAATTTCATCGTCATCCTGGGCATGATACTGAAAAACGTTTTGCTTTAAAGGGTAGAATTCAAGATTTGATTGATAATAATACTATCTCTGTTTCTGGTGTGAATGATAAAGGCAACACATCTGTAGCTCCTCCTAACCAAAATATTAAGATTTTTACTAATCCATTGCCTTCTCATACCTCTAATGCGATTGATACTACTGATTCCTCTGTCTCACCTGATGATCTTGTGTCTATGACTCCTAATGTGATTAACTTTGTGGAGCAGCAGAAAATCCCTAAAGAACCTTCCATCACATTTGATTCCAGTGAAACTATCAGGGCACCTGATGGTCCTTTATATATAGTTGCAAAAGTAAAAAATACACCTTGCCGTGGAGTGCTTATTGATCCTTCTTGCATGGTTAATGTCATTACTGAAGAATTTCTTTTTACTTTGCAATTGAATCAAGTGATCTATGATGAAACAAATGTGGATGTGAAACTATTTGATGCATTTTCTTCTCCTGCAATTGGTTCTATTACATTACCTATTGAGGTCCATAACAAATCTCTTGATGTGAGTTTTGCTATTATTCCATCGTCCGAACAATTTCGTGTGAAGCTAGGCTATCCTTGGCTATCTTCCATGAAAGCTATTGCTTCTCCTATTCACAAGCGCTTGAAATTTCCCCATAATGGTGAAGTTGTTACTATCAATCATAGTCTCTTTAAACTAGTTGAAAGAACCTCTAGCGTTCCTATTGATTACTTTTGGCCTAAACAATTCCAATCTCTTCCTCCACGAAGTGATCATCTTTTCAAATCTTATCAAAAGTGGAAAAAAGATATGATCCTATCTCTAAGTGAACCTAGAACACCCAAACTTGACATTCCTATCATTCTTGAGAAGGAAGTTCTTCCCTTGAAAGATAAAACTAATGTCTTTCCTCAAGAAGATTCCCAACCCATCCCTATGAATGTGACTATGTCTATATCTAATAAACTTTCTAAAAGTAGACCTATACCTCCTCGTCATGATGGACTTGGTCTCCTTCCTAAACCAAATTTTCCTCCTTTATATGGAGCAGTTCCTCCTCCTTCCTCTTATGGAGAGAAGAGACCTTCCTCTTCTCCTATTGTTCAACCTAAGAGACCACAACCTAAACACCCAAGTGAAAAGGATGAGAACATTCCTCCTCCTCAATCTTCTCAACTTCCTACTAAGACTAGACGAAATCGTTCTGCACGTGAATGCTGACGAAAGCGTCGTCTTAGAGCTCAGGCAGCTGCTTCTCAAACTTTGCAATCCCCAAAAACACCTTCAGCTAGTATTATTCCATTTTCTCCTCAGCCAACGATTGAGCCAAAATCTCCTAAAAATAAGATGCATGATGGTCTTGATCCTGTGCGAGTTAAAGATCCTATTTTTATAAATCTTGATGATGATATAGATGAAAATGTTATTCATGATGAAAATGTTACTCCTATTCATTCTGATAGTGAATATGAATATGTTGATGTTGATAACCATTTATCTAACAAATTTTCTAAAGCACTTATCCTAGCTCCTAGACAAGAATAACGTGGCTCGGAAAATGAGCATAGCTCTTGTTTGGATCTTGTGATAGCTCCATCTGCTGTGTTGGATGTTCCTCCTCTAGTGTGTTTCCTACCTTCCTGAAATATTGATCAACAAGATTGGGGGGTAGATGACGTGCTAGACTAGTTTCATTAGCATAGAAGATTCTCTCCTCCTCTCTTGATCTCTTTTGTTACTTCTTCTATGTGTTATTCTCAATCTTCTATTTGTTGTCCTTAGTGTTGTCTACTTGAGGACGATGCAAAGCATTGAGATCTCTTTTGGTCTCTCTCATGTTGACTCAAAAGACACATGTGTTCCCTTCTTCTAGGTGACCTTCCTTGATTGGGGAATGAAGAACAATTACGCATACATACATATGATATACATGAATTATCATACAGCATACTGAACCCAAGGAAAGCGAAGTCACCTTGTGCTTTGTGTTTTGTGTCTATTATCCTCGGGCTTATCTTACACTTGGGGGCTAAATCCTTGTGATAACGTGCTCCTTTCTCATTTCTTATATGTATCACTACCTTAAAGCAATCACCCCTGGTGAGGCATGTGCGATCGCTTTAACGTAGGGGGGCATACACCCTGTTCATATCTCTTCAAGATACATGAAAATTTCTTGACAAATTTAGCTTTGCCTTGAAAATTTTTGATATCTTTCTTGCATGACTCATAGTGAGGGAACCTTACTACTGACAGTCATGGTTCTCCCTCGTGATCTTCCCTTTTACTTTGTCAATCAAAGTCGTAAGATCCTTAGTCCACTGGGGGTTTGGTGTATCTTGTCTCCTTGACGTGGTGAAAGTCTTTCAATGTTGTTTCCTTGTACTTTACCGGAAGTATGAGCTTACACTTATAGTCCCACTAAAGTGGGGGCTAAATGTAGTGTCCTAAAATTGTGACACTTGCAATTTTGACTGCATTTGGGTCTTCACGATGGTGATGCAACATAGAACCTGAATGGAGACCCCGAAACTTGTTCATGACATCAAAAATTGCATTTTTCAGCACCCTGGCCTGATCCTCCTTGCACCCTGCTGCCCCTGGAGGTGGGACCATGGCGCCCAGCACCCTGGTCCCCCAGGACCATGGCACCTAGCGCCCTAGTCCCTGGCCCTATTTTGGGCCCGGTCTCTTATGGGGCTTTGGGTCTTTAAGTTTGCAAATTGGAAAATAATCTTCCTAGGTCGGCCTAAGGTCGGGAAAATCAGTCTATCAGCCCTACTTGACAAGTATATAAACTACATTTCCTCTCCCATTCTGGTAGATGGAAAAAGGAGGCAAAAGCAATATTCAAACATTCAAGCATTCAAGCATTCAAGCATTCCTTCAAGCAATTGATCATTCTAAGTCTCCATTCAAGGCTAGGTGTTGCATTCAAGACAAGGATTCAACCATTGAAGAGGAGATCACTTACAACAAATTACATACTACATACATTACACCTTCGCATGTAAGAATACAAACATTCTTACAACAAGGTACGCGGCTGTAATTGAAGATCTGGAGTCCTTGTGCAGAGACGAACCGATCCCCCTTTGTTTCACAGATTTTTCGGAGGATCGTGTGCACGCCGGGTGCCATCGTCCCGTCAACTTTCACTCAAATTTGTAGAACAGCACCGTCTCGACATTTTACTGCTAATTCCAGGTCTGCAGCTTCATCCTATATTCCTATCTCTGTTTATAAGCGAATCTTTCTCATTTTTCATGCATTCCTAGCTTAATCTTTCTATCTACATTCTTTACAAAAGAGGGTATCCTTGATGTCTTAACCCTTGAAACTCATTTAGAATCCAATCTTGCATTGCGTGGGATTGGATCTTGTGGGTTTCAACCCCTTTTTTGAATGTAAAGTCTCCCCTAAGTGAAAACCATCAACCCTAGTGACTCTCCCTTTCTCTCTCCTTGGAGTTGGGGAGGGGAGAACGACTAGGGTTCGATTTTTCCACTTTACATATTGTAGCATCCTAAAATTGTGACACTTGCAATTTCAACTGCATTTCGGTCTTCACGATGGTGACGCAACACGCAACCTGAGTGGAGACCCTGAAACCTGATTATGACACTGAAAACTGCATTTTCTTGCACCCTGGCCTGAACCTCCTTTGCACCCTGCTATCCCAGGAGGTGGGACCAGAGCGCCCAGCGCCCTGGTCCTTCAGGACTAGGGCACCTAGTGCCCTGGTCCCCCAGGACCATGGCGCCCAGCGCCCTGGTCCCTGGGTCCTATTTTGGGCCCGGTCTCTTTTGGACTTCGGGTCTTTATGTTTGCAAATTGGAAAATTATCTTTCCTGGTCGGCCTAAGGTCAGGAAAATCAGTCTATCAACCCTAATTGACAAGTATATAAACTACATTTTCCTCTTTCATTCGACATGATGGAAAAAACGTGGAAATTATACTCAAGCATTCAAGCATTCAAGCATTCCTTCAAGCAATTGATCATTTCAAGTCTCCATTCAAGGCTAAGTGTTGCATTCAAGACAAGGATTCAACCATTGAAGAGGAGATCACTTACTACATGCTACTACAACATACAACATCTATACCTTCGCACATAAGGATACGAACATCCTTACAACAAGGTATTAGTACTTGCTTTACATTACAGACATTTACATTTACATCATTGCTCATTTCTTGGTTAATTCCAAAACTGGGGTTTGACCTAAAGGCAAACCCCTAATCCCTAACCCCCCAATCATCTTCGCTTTTCTGTGTGTAGGTTGCAGGTACGTGGCTGAAATTGAAGATCTAGAATCCTTGTGCAGAGATGAACAGATCCCCCTTCGTTTCGCGGATTTTTCGGAGGACCATGGCGCTCGGGCGCCATCGTCCCGACAACTTTTGCTCAAATTTGCAAGACAGCGCCGTATCAACATTTTACTGCTAATTCCAGGTCTGCAGCTTCATCCTATATCCCTATCTCAGTTTATAAGCGAATCTTTGTCACTTTCTATGCATTCCTAGCTTAATTCTTCTATGCACATTCTTTACAAAAGAGGGTAGCCTTGCTGTCATAACCCTTGAAACACATTTAGCATCCAATCTTGCATTGCGTGGGATTGGATCTTGTGGGTTTCAACCCCTCTTTTGAATGTAAAGTCTCTCCCCTAAGTGAAAACCATCAACCCTAGTGAATCTCCCTTCTCTCTCCTTGGAGTTGGAAGAGGGGAGGGCAACTAGGGTTTGATCGCGATTTTCCACTTTACATTTTGGTGAACCCGACGTGAACGTCCTTTCTGATTATTCATAGTTAGATCTGAAAATTGGATTCCTTGATTACATTTCCATGTTGATCTTTTGCAAAATTTTAGAGGTTAATTGCATAAAAACCCTAAATTTTCTTTTTAGTAATTAAACTTGTGAAATGTTTAATTATTAATGCTTGTTTTAGATCTGCCCTTCTATTACAAATTATCAATTCATATTTGTGCTTTAATTTTGAAAATTAAGTGGTTAAGTGTCAAAACCCTAATTTTTGAAACCCTCTTGATTCAACCTTTGTCCGACAATTTCACTGATCAAAACATCTCCAAATCAGCTGTAACTTTGGATTCCGCAATAAAATCACCATATCTTTCATCCCTGAAAATTTGGAAAAAAGTTGCGAGGACCGTGTGCACTCTGAGCGCCATCGTCCCCGACATTTTTTCCGAAATTTCGGGAGCGAGATCTTACTGTATTTTCCTGCTAAAATCCAGAATTTTGGCTGATTTTATCAATTTTAACACCTTCAAAATTACAGTCAAAGTTGGTCTTGTGATTGCTTGGATTAAGGCTTCTAAACATTCAAAAATCATTGAAACTGAAATTTTGTGTCAAAATTGTGTTCTTACTGTCCTAAATCTGAAAAGTGTGTTTGCATTCATTAAAAATTTCAGTGCTTTATTTAAATTCTTGCAATTTGTGACTTTTGAAATTAAGTGCTTAATTACAACAACTTTAATTTCCGCTTTCAAAATTGAATTTTGCGTGAAATTGAGTCAACTTTTGAATTTCAAAACTTGCATTGCTTTTGGTATTCCCTCTAAAATCATAAAATTCAAAATTTCAGTTTCCCTCTCTTTTTCAAAATTCAAATTTTTGCATTTTTCGACAATCTTGGTAGGGTTCAATTTCGAGATTGCAACTTTAATTTGGCCTATCTACAAATCGTAAAATCACTCAATTTTTTCAGATTAGCTCTAAAATCATCATAACTTTCATCCCTGCGAATTTTGAAAAAAGTTGCTGGGACCGTGTGCACTCCGAAGCGCCACGGTCCCTGACGTTTTTTCTGAAATTTCGGGAGATTGTCCTGATTGTATTTAACAGCTTAAATCCAGAAGATTGGCTGATTTTACTGAAAATTGCTACCTCTAAATTCAAAACTTTCTCTCTCTCTCTCTCTACTGCATGAGTTTTACAACAATAAGCCCTACTTACACTATTCCCGTTAGACGAAGCCGTAGAATTAAGTCTTTCCGAGGTTTAACTACTGAGGAGATGGAACCTAATTTGAATAGCCTTTTTAACGAGGACATGGGTAATTCCTCTAATCCTCCTAATTATGAAGAAGCTCTCCATGAGGTTTCTGAAGAACAACTTTCGAAATTGGATAACCAATTTGACGATTTTCGACAATGGATGTCTCAAGAATACCCTGATAGTCAAGCTCTTCCTTTAATTGAGGGTCTAAAACGTATGCTTCAAAGTGATAAGAATGGAATTGATATTTTGCGTGGTATTGCACACATTGTGGATTCGAATGTGATGCCTATGAAGAGTTGTGCTGAAAATTTGGGTTATACACAACCTCCTACTCAAGTCAATCATTCTATTCCTTTGATGACTTCTATTGCTAGCATACCTACCTTTACATCAAACATAATGGCTACTTCTACACAAGACATTCCTCCTGTGATCACCAGTCATGGGGGAAACCCTTCTTCTTCAATTAACCCTCTTCCTTCATTTAATCCGACTTCTTCATTCATTCCTTCAATGAGTGTCCCTATTATATCTCCACAAATGAACATGACGCAAGGGGGCAATTCGTTTAACCATTCCATTCCTCCTTGTAGTGTTCCTCCTATCCAATCATCTCCTATGACTAATTATCATAGAGTCCCACCACCTTACTCTTTACCTTCTTTCAATAACATAACACCTCCATCACAATCCAACACGTCTAATATGAACTCTTCGACTGAAGCGACCATTAACAATCTTGCACAAACTGTCTCTTCTTTACAGCAACAAATTGCCTCTATGAATCAATCTAAGTTTAGTGTGCCCACATTTGATGTTGCGAGCCCACTTTCTCTTGACATTGTTTGAGCTATCCCTCCTAAACATGTTGAAATCCCACATTTGGAGCTTTATAATGGTAAAGGTGATCCTCTAACACATGTTAAGACTTTTCAAACAATATGTACTGATTTTGCTTATGACCAAAGGTTGCTTGCAAAACTGTTCACTAGAACATTAAGAGACAAAGCCCTACAATGGTATTGCTCATTGCCTTCCTATTCTATTACTTCTTTCGAACAACTTGCAAATGCTTTCATTCAACAATTTCAAAACAATATAAGTCCTAAAGTTACTTTGATTGATTTAATGCATTGTAAACAAGGTGTTAAAGAAAAAGTGACTGATTTCATTGGTAGATATAAGCATTTGTATGCTCAAATTTCTTTTCCAGTGCCTGACAATGATATTCAAAGAATCTTTATTTCTAATTTACAAAAAGATATTCGAGACAACCTTCTATTTTTTGAGTTTACTTCTTTCCAACAATTGTGTGCAACTCTTCACAATTATCAACTGACTGTGAGTCAAATGGAACAATCACATCCTATGGCTCCGAGTGATAAGGGTGATAGCAGTCAACAACCATTTGGGAAGTTTAAACCGAACAGAGATTCCATCAAATTCAATGAAAACATCATCAACAACAATGTTAATGCAGCATCAGGTGTGCCTCCTGTTTCTAAATTTTTCAGGAAAGAAAGAAAGTATAATCCTTTGAATGAATCATTGCATAGTATTATGAAAAAGTTATTGGAACAAAATGTGCTTACTCTTCCTCCTATAAGACAAATTGATCCTACAAAGATTACTTCACCTTATTTTGATAACAAATCTTTTTGTCAATTTCATCATCAACCTAGGCATGATACTGAAAAATGTTTTGCTTTAAAGGGGAAAATTCAAGATTTGATTGATAATAATACTATCTCTATTTCTAGAGTGAATGATAAAGGCAACACATCTGTAGCTCCTCCTAACCAAAATCTTCAGATTTTCACTGATCCATTACCTTCTCATACCTCTAATGCAATTGAGGCTAATGATTCCTCTCTCTCATCTGATGGTCTTGTGTCTATGACTCCGAATGTGATTAACTTTGTAGAGCAGCAAGAAAACCCTAAAGAACCTTCCATCACATTTGATTCCAGTGAAACCATTAGGGCACCTGATGGTCCTTTATACATAGTTGCAAAAGTCAAGAATACACCTTGCCGTGGAGTGCTTATTGATCCTTCGTGCATGGTTAATGTTATTACTGAAGAATTTCTTTTTACTTTGCAATTGAACCAAGTGATTTATGACAAAACAGATGTGATTGTGAAACTATTTGATGCATTTTCTTCTCCTGCAATTGGTTCTATTACATTGCCTATTGAGGTCCATAACAAATCCCTTGATGTGAACTTTTCTATTATTCCTTCATCCGAACAATTTCGTGTGAAGCTTGGCTATCCTTGGCTATCTTCCATGAAAGCTATTGCTTCTCCTATTCATAAGTGTTTGAAATTTCCCCATAATGGTGAAGTTGTTACTGTCAATCATAGTCTCTTTAAACCAGCTGAAAGAACTTCTAGCGTTCCTATTGATTACTTTTGGCCTAAACAATTCCAATCTCTTCCTCCGCGAAGTGATCATCTTTTCAAATCTTATCAAAAGTGGAAAATAGATATGATCTTATCTCTAAGTGAACCTAGAACACCTAAACTTGATATTCCTATCATTCTTGAGAAGGAAGTTCTTCCTTTGAAAGATAAAACTAATGTCTTTCCTCAAGAAGATTCCCAACCCATCCCTATGGATGTGACTATGTCTATATCTAATAAACCTTCTAAGAGTAGACCTATACCTCCTCGTCATGATGGACTTGGTCTCCTTCCTAAACCAAATATTCCTCCTTTATATGGAGCAGTTCCTCCTCCTTCCTCTTATGGAGAGAAGAGACCTTCCTCTTCTCCTATTGTTCAACCTAAGAGACCACAACCTAAACACCCAAGTGACAAGGATGAGAATATTCCTCCTCCTCAATCTTCTCAACTTCCTACTAAGACTAGATGAAATTGTTCGGCATGTGAACGCCGACAAAAGCGTCGTCTTAGAGCTCAAGCAGCTGCTTCTCAAACTTTACAATCTCCAAAAACACCTTCAACAAGCATTATTCCATTTTCTCCTCAGACGACGATTGAGCCGAAATCTCCTAAACATAAGATGCATGATGGTCTTGATCCTGTATGAATTAAAGACCCTATTTTTATAAATCTTGATGATGACATAGATGAAAATGTTATTCATGATGAAAATGTTACTTCTCTTGCTTCTGATAGTGAATATGAACTTGTTGATATTGATAACCATTTATCTAATGAATTTTCTAAAGCACTTATCCTAGCTCCTAGACAAGAACAACGTGGCTTGGAACATGAACATAGCCCTTGTTTGGATCTTGTGATAGCTCCATCTGCTGTGTTGGATGTTCCTCCTCTAGCGTGTTCCCTGCCTTCCCAAAACATTGATTAGCAAGATCGGGGGGTAGATGACGTGCTAGACTAGTTACATTAGCATAGCAGATTCTCTCCTCCTCTCTTGTGTTACTTCTTCTATACATTATTCTCATTCTTCTATTTGTTGTCCTTGGTGTTGTCTACTTGAGGACGATGCAAAGCATTGAGATCTCTTTTGGTCTCTCTCATGTTGACTCAAAAGACACATGTGTTCCCTTCTTCTAGGTGACCTTCCTTGATTGGGGAATGAAGAACAATTATGCATACATACATATGATATACATGAATTATCATACAGCATACTGACCCCGAGGAAAGCGAAGTCACCTCGTGCTTTGTGTTTTGTGTCTATTATCCTTGGTTTTATCTCACACTTGGGCGCTAAATCCTTGTGATAACGTGCTCCTTTCCTTTCTCATTTCTTATGTGTATCACTACGTTAAAACAATCACCCCCGTTGAGGCATGTGCGATCGCTTTAATGTAGGGGGGCATACACCCTGTCTATCCCTTCAGGATACATGAAAATTTCTTGGTGAACTTAGCTTTGCCTTGAAAATTTTCGGTATTTCTCTTGCATGACTCATAGTGAGGGAACCTTACTACTGACAGTCATGGTTCTCCCTCGTGATCTTCCCTTTTACTTTGTCAATCGAAGTCGTAAGATCCTTAGTCCACTGGGGGCTTGGTGTGTCTTGCCTCCTTGACGTGGTGAAAGTCTTTCAATATTGTTTCCTTGTACTTTACCGGAAGTATGAGCATACATACTCCTGCTAAAGTGGGGGCTAAATGTAGCGTCCTAAAATTGTGACACTTGCAATTTTGACTGCATTTCGGTCTTCACGATGGTGATGCAACACGCAACCTGAATGGAGACCCCGAAACCTGATTATGACACTGAAAACTGCATTTTCTTGCACCCTGGCCTAAACCTCCTTTGCACCCTGCTATCTCGGGAGGTGGGACCAGAGCGCCCAGCACCCTGGTCCTTCAGGACCAGGACGGCCAGCGCCCTGGTCCCCCAGGACCATGGCGCCCAGCGCCCTGGTCCCTGGGTCCTATTTTGGGCCTGGTCTCTTTTGGACTTCGGGTCTTTATGTTTGCAAATTGGAAAATTATCTTTCCTGGTCGGCCTAAGGTCAGGAAAATCAGTCTATCAACCCTAATTGACAAGTATATAAACTACATTTTCCTCTTTCATTCGACATGATGGAAAAAGCGTGGAAATTATACTCAAGCATTCAAGCATTCAAGCATTCCTTCAAGCAATTGATCATTTCAAGTCTCCATTCAAGGCTAAGTGTTGCATTCAAGACAAGGATTCAACCATTGAAGAGGAGATCACTTACTACAT
The DNA here is from genome assembly GCF_030272615.1 of Cryptomeria japonica. Classification (NCBI taxonomy): domain Eukaryota; kingdom Viridiplantae; phylum Streptophyta; class Pinopsida; order Cupressales; family Cupressaceae; genus Cryptomeria; species Cryptomeria japonica. The sequence goes on along the minus strand of NC_081411.1, from coordinate 464,856,470 downwards.
GCTACTACAACATACAACATCTATACCTTCGCACATAAGGATACGAACATCCTTACAACAAGGTATTAGTACTTGCTTTACATTACAGACATTTACATTTACAGCATTGCTAATTTCTTGGTTAATTCCAAAACTGGGGTTTGACCTAAAGGCAAACCCCTAATCCCTAACCCCCTAATCATCTTCGCTTTTCTGTGTGTAGGTTGCAGGTACGTGGCTGAAATTGAAGATCTGGAATCCTTGTGCAGAGACGAACAGATCCCCCTTCGTTTCACAGATTTTTCGGAGGACCGTGGCGCTCGGGCGCCATCGTCCCGACAACTTTTGCTCAAATTTGCAGGACAGCACTGTATCGACATTTTACTGCTAATTCCAGGTCCGCAGCTTCATCCTATATCCCTATCTCAGTTTATAAGAGAATCTTTGTCACTTTCTATGCATTCCTAGCTTAATTCTTCTATGCACATTCTTTACAAAAGAGGGTAGCCTTGCTGTCATAACCCTTGAAACACATTTAGCATCCAATCTTGCATTGCGTGGGATTGGATCTTGTGGGTTTCAACCCCTCTTTTGAATGTAAAGTCTCTCCCCTAAGTGAAAACCATCAACCCTAGTGAATCTCCCTTCTCTCTCCTTGGAGTTGGAAGAGGGGAGAGCAACTAGGGTTCGATCGCGATTTTCCGCTTTACACACACACACACATATATATATATACATATTTCATAAATATGTTTTAACATTTAACCTAATCACCATGAAAACCCTAACATTCTTTTATTATTATAAAAATGCTCTTTTTTTTTTTTTGAAAACATCTAATTTGCCCTAAACCCCAAAATGTGCTTGGGCTAGGTCTTTTATTTTATTTTATTTTTCAAAACTTGCAGGGCTAAACGGATTTCAGGGAGGGGTTTTGGGAGAGGTGGCGGCGAAATTATTCCTGGCCGAGTGCCGCCCACTGTGTGTCCACACAGTGGCAGTGCAGCGGACGCCGCTCACTATGTGTCCATAGAGTGGCGGTGCCGCGAGCGCCGCCCACTGTGTAGGCACACAGTGGCGGTGCCTTGGCACCGCTCCACTATGTGAATACACAGTGGGGTTCGGCCCACTCCCGAACCCTCTTTTTATTTTATTTTATATGTATATATATATATTTTATTAAATATATAATTTATATATATATTTTATAATTATAATCAATTTGCAAAAATCTTGATAAAGTAATTTTATTCTCTACTATGCCAAAATATACTGTTATAATTTGAATTTAAACAATGTGTTTTCTTTTTTTTTGTTGTATTTTATTTATCAAATTAGAGATAGACTATTTATTTTCTACAATTATTTAAATGACAGATTTAAATAACTTATCTAGCAAATTTATTTTCTCCAATTATTTAAATGACAGATTTAGATAACTTATCCAACAAAAATATAAATAGGTTATTATTTAAAATAGATAGGCCCTTTAACTTTTGATTTACTTTCTACAACAAAAGTAATTAACAAAATTAAATAAACTTAAAACAACAACTACAGGACTATGAAAATATTTAAATCAATTAGTCTATTTAAATCTAGATTTTATTTTTCTGCAAATAAGCAAATGATAGAATTTAATAATCCTAAACAACAACTTTATTTATTTATTAAATAAAACTATAGAGATGGTTATTTTAACTTTAGACTTTATTTTCTACAATTAAAATAAAATCACAGATTTAAATAAACTAAGATTGCACTTCCATAAACAGATCTAATTGTTTGTTTCTAGCCTTCCAATTGCATGCTAAATCATTGCATTATTTCCCTATTTAATTTCATAAGGATAAAAAATAAAATAAAATAAATTTCTTGCTTTTCAAATATTAAATACTCAACAAAGAATTAATTTCAAAACTATAGGAACTAAATTTAGAAACATTCATTTCTAATCTGCAGTATAGCATAAAACAATATTTCATCTCTTTAAAGTACATTTAAAATACGAAGTAACCTTCAATACAAATGGATCTCTCATTTCTATTAAATGAGGCTCTTGAAAACATTTGATACATTTCTTTCCAAAAAATAGATATGACATAATTTCCTATTACATTGCTGCAACTTAAAAACATAAATTTTCCATTCCCAAATCTTTTCTATAACAAATAAAACCAGCAACCTCTACTTGTCCTCTTTCCTTTCTTCCAACCACCTATAAATAAAACATAGGCTATGACCATGGAGTGCTCACCTCCCAACCTAGGCTAACTAGTAGCCACCCTCGAGCTTTGAGAACCAAGCCCTAGACATGATTACACACATGCAAACATAGTAAACATGGGGAAAACAAACACAACACATTCCCAATCCTAGGGGTACACTGCACCAAACATTGTGATGTCTTTTCAAGGGTGGTAGTGGACCAAGTACCCTGAGGAGACTGCAAGTATGGTAAAACGAATAGCCACCTCATGGAAAAACAAAAACATCATAAGTATAACAAACCTACATTCCTTATGCCCCCCAAGGCATTCATGCCTTATTCCCCTCCTTATGACCCCCAATGCATAAACAAGCCATGCAACAAGGGTCACATAAAATCCCTTGTGATCACTCTTATAATGAGAGCCTCTCACTCGAGGGCTGTCACTTCTACCACCCACAAGACCATCCTCTCTCCCAAGAGTAGGAGGCCTTGATTACTCCCAAAGTACATAAAATGCTATACAAAAGTAAAACATAAAACACAATAATTTTCCAAGGGAAAACATGCAAGAGAACTAGACTTTTTACACAAGATATTCTTTCAATATAACATTCAATATGAAAACACATTACAAGTAAGATGAAACCAACCTTCAACTACCCAAGGGTATGCTAGTTTTTTTGAGGAAGAGTAGCCCAATTCCACAAGTCTTTCCTTTCTACACTTAGCGAAATTCTTAATTCAAAATCTATCTTTTTCCTTTCAAAATTCCTTGTCTCCAAAAATGGAGAGTGGGTGATTACCCACAAAATCTCTCATTCTTGCTTAAGAAGACCCTAGTGAGAGTTCTCACAAGTTTCTAAAATTGAAACGGAAAGGTAGGAGAAAAATGAAAAGGGATCTCACATCCAAAAGGAAAGTTTACAACTTAGATGATCCTTCTAATTTCAATTTTCGCACAACTTAGAAAAGTCACTTTTTAAGATGTCTAAAAGTTCACATGAGAGTTGGTACATGCCTAAAGTTACTACTAACCCTTAGGTATACCTTATGGGCTTTAGGAAACCCTATTAAACTACCCCTAGGTGTCTATTTAACCCTTTTTAAAGCCATCTGAAGTTAATTTTTGGGTCAAACTTAAGTTGACCATCCCAAAGATTCTTTACCCAAGGCATTTATGGAATCATATTAAATTAATTGAAAAAGCTATAGTTAAACAACTCCCTCCAAGAGACAAATTTAAAAACTCAAACATAAATCAAAACATGTGTCAAGTGACACAAAGAAAATACTTTTACAAAATTATACATGAAATCTTGTCTCTTGTTGGATTTACACAAATAAACAAAATTTCAATTTAACATTCATGCAACAATCACTTTCACGAATAAAATACGATACAAACGGGGTGTTGTCTCTCCAAATAGACAAACCTTGGTTTTACGAACGCGCATAGGTCTAGGTTTGGTTCTCCATAATATTTCCATGGTCACATGGATAATTTTCCTACGCATCTCAATTACACATTAGTAATTTCAAATACCCTCATATAATGTAAAACACATGATTAAGAATACAAATCAAACACTCTGCATACAATATACATTAAATCAATACATCTTGCATCCAAATAACTCAACATAAGCAATTATCATATTTCTCATAATTTTGATCCATATAAAACATGCATCCTATTTCTATCATCATAGGAAAGTCCTACAAATCCATAAATGACATACATCATCTCAAATTTATCTTATTCTAGAATCATATAGAGTTCTATAACATAAAGTATATAAATGAAGCATCAACATATAGCAATGTTATCCAAAACATGGAATAATATAAGTTCTAAATCCATAATGCATAAAAATAAAGCATTCATAATAGTCTCAACATAAAAATCATTGAACTGCTAGACTAAGTCAGGGTAGGGCCTCACACCCTCCCCCTCTAGGCATTAACTTCCTCCTAGAGTTCATAAAAAAATGTGGGTAGTCTGATCTCATACGTGGTGCGTCCTCCCATGAATCCGTAACCTCATCATAGCATTCCCACTGGACCCTAACTTGGTCCAACTCTTGACCTCAAAGGGCCAGTGTCCGGTGTGCCAAAATGCGAATTGGCTCCAAAGCTAGCTACTCGTTCGACTCCACCTAGAAGGTATCCCAATCTAAAATATGAGACTCATCATAGATATATTTCCTTAAAACTGATACATGAAACATATTGTGGATACGTGATAGGCTAGGTGGCAGTGCTAAATGGTAGGCAACTGGTCCTATCCTCTCAAGGATCTCAAATGGTCCTACAAAGCGAGGTGCGAGCTTAGAACCCTTTTCATAATGGATTGGACTCTTATGCGGTCGCACTCTCAAGAAGACTCTGTCTCCAACCAAGTAGCTATGATCTATCCTCTTCGCATTTGCATATTTCTTTTGTCTATCTTGAGCCTCTATAAGACGTCACCTAATCAAATCCACCTGCTGTTCCATATCCCGAACTATCTCAGGACCAATAGAAACTCTGTCCTCTATGCGGTCCCAACTCAATGGTGTCCTGCAAGGTCTGTCGTATAATGCCTGATAGGGTGGCATCCCCAAAGAAGTGTGATGCCCATTGTTATAGGCAAACTCCACTAAGGGAAGGTACTCTTCCCATCTGGTCTAATGATCCATGACATACATGTGAAGCATATCCTCTAATACTTGATTAACCCTCTCCGTTTGACCATCTGTTTCTAGATGATAGGTTGTACTGAAATTGAGCTTAGTGCCCATAGCTACCTGTAATGCCTTCCAAAAGGAAGAAGTGAAGAGGGAATCCCTATCAAAAATAATCTTACGTGGCACGCCATGAAGTTTGACAATGTCTTGCAAGAACACCTGTGCTACTGCTGGTGCTGTGAAGTTAGTACGAACTGGTGAAAAGCGAGCCACTTTGGTCAACTTGTCAACTGTCACCAAGATGGCATCATGGCGACGGGATAAAATAGGAAGACCAATGATGAAATCCATGGATATAGTATCCCACTTCCACTTTGGTATAGCGTGAGACTGGAGCAACCCACCTGGATAGCGGTGCTCCGCCTTTACTCTCTGACACTCAAGGCATCGGGCTACTAACTCAACAATGAGCTGCCGCATTCCTGACCAATGATATAGCTGTCTCAAGTCAGCATGCATCTTCTTAACTCTGGGATGTGCTGCATAAGGAGCTCTATGAGCCTCCATGACAATGAGCTCTTGCAATCCCCTAGAAGAAGGTACATAGATGCGCCCTCTACGGTCTAATAGTCCATCGGACTCCAAAGAATAATCCACATATTTCCCCTCTAGAGTTTTCTAAGACCGTATCACCTGACAAACCTCTGAATACCATCCATCCTCTGGTAAATGCTGCAGTATACTGTCTCTCAAATCTATGCCCATAGATATGGTGTATACCTCGTGATGTCTCCTACTCAAAGCATCTGCAACTACATTTTCCTTTCCTTTGATGTAGTGAACGTCAAAATCATATTCGCACAAGAACTCCATCCATCTCCTCTGTCGTGCATTAAGGTTCGACTGAGTGAATATGTACTAAAGACTCTAATGGTCTAAATGAAGCTCAAAATGGTGACCCAAAAGGAAGTGTCTACACCTCACAAGTGCATGCACTACTGCTGCAAGCTCAAGGTCATGAGTAGGATAATTAAGTTCATGAGTCTTTAGTTTCCTAGACTTAAACACTATAGCCCTACCATCCTGCATAAGGACTGCTCCTAAACCCTCTAGGGAAGCATCTGTACAAACCATGAAGTCAGTTGAGGGATCTGGTACTACAAGGATAGGCGTGCTAGTAAGTGCCTTCTTGAGTTCCTGAAAGGCCCTCTCGCACTTCTCTCTCCACTCAAATTTCTTCCCTTTACACTGAAGAGAAGTAATAGGATGAGCAACTCTGGAGAATCCCTCGATGAAGCGTCAGTAATAGCCTGCTAAGCCCATGAAGCTCCTGACCTCTGTTACACTAGTTGGCGCTGGCCAATCCATAATAGCTCTGATCTTGGATGGGTCTACTAAGATCCCATCACTGGAGATAACGTGCCCAAGGTACTTGACCTTTGATCGAAAGAAAGCACACTTTGACAAACTGCCAAACAACTGATTGTCCCGCAAACACTGCAATACCTGTCTCAGGTGCTCCTCATGCTCCTTCTCATTCTGAGAATATATCAATATATTATCGAGGAACACAATCACAAAGCGGTCTAGAAATGTGCGGAATACCCCATTCATGAGATTCATGAAAACAGCTGGAGCATTCGTAAGACCAAATGGAACCACGGTGAACTCATAGTGGCCATATCTAGTGCGAAATGCGGTCTTGTGGATATCACTTTCCACTATTCTCAACTGATGGTATCCAAACTTTAGATCAATTTTGGAAAATACTTTGGCACCCTGAAGTTGGTCAAATAAATCATTGATTATGGGCAAAGGATATCGGTTTTTGAATGTTACTTTGTTTAATTGACGATAATCCATGCATAATCAGAGAGATCCGTCCTTCTTCTTTACGAAGATGACTGGTGCACCCCATGGGGACATGCTAGGATGAATGTGCCCCTTCTCAAGGAGTTCCTCAAGCTGCATCTTGAGCTCATTAAGCTCATTTGTGGTCATCCTATAAGGTGCTCTGGAAACTGGCTCAGCTCCTGGTACAAGGTATATATGAAAGTCAATCTCTCTACGAGGCAGCATACTAGGTAACTCTGAAGGAAACACATCTGAAAATTCCTTAAGGATAGGATGGTCATCAATCGATGTTTCTTTTTCATCTTCTTCCTTTCTATCACTGATGGTGATGGCAAAAAGCTGACATCCCTTCTGCATGCTCTGCTTAAGCTGCATTGTGGAAATCATACGGAGAGACACGGGTCTCTGAATCCCTGCGATAACTATGGGCGAACCATGATCATCCTCACACCTGATCTTTTTCAGGTGGCAATCCATCTTGGCTCTGTAGGCATAAAGCTAATCCATGCCAAGTACGATACCATAAGATCCAAGTGGTGTCACTCTAAGGTCTACTAAAGTGGTGGTCTTGCCAATCTGTAGCTGACATGCCCTAACCTCTGATTCCACTGACACTCTAGCCCCTAAAGCTAACTCCACTTCCCAGCTGACACCCTTTCTAGTTGCCACTAGCCCACAACGCTCCATAACCAATGGAGATATGAAGGAGGTAGTAGCTCCTGAATCAAATAAAATAGATACACTGTTACCTTTGATCATACCTGCAACCTCAAAGACCATGGCCTGGTGCTCAGCCTGGCAGTTGTCAACTGCTGCGAATACTCTATGCGACTTGCCCATATCACCAACTGTAGGCTCTGAAGTGGCCATCCTCTAATTTCCTACCATCTGTCCCTAAGGGCAATCCCTCGCCATATTCCCCATGGCTCCAGATGTAAAGCAAGGACCACGTGCCTGAAACTAGGTGCCCTGAGGCCTAGAGAAATCCTATCCCCCTATCCTGCTAGATCCACTGTACCCACCCCTGGAGGACTGTTGAGTCCTCGCTGGAGGTGTGTAAGGCACCTGACCTCTCTAAATTGCCTCTGACCCTGAGACTGCCACTACTTGGGCTTTGTGCCCTACTGATACTATGGAGGCTTCTACCTCTGGTTCTGTTGTGACTGTTGCGGAGGAGGGGGTTTGGAGAACCCCTGTGAGTTTCTGTTATTTCCCTTCCAATGGGGTTTCTGAAATCCGTATGTCTGGGGTGTAGGGTTTCGGTTCTGGAACTAATCCCTAGTATCCTATGGTCTAACCTGAATCTCCTTTGCTATCAGTGCCTTTTCCACGGCAACCCGAAGGCTCCCTAGAGTAGACATTCTCACTAGTCCTGCTATGCTGACATTCAACCCTCTAATGAAACGGTTAATGAGAAGTTTCTCGTCCTTTACATAGTCCACATATGGAAAGAGCTCAAAGATTTTTCTCTTGTACTAGGTCACTGAGAGGCCCTTCTACTGGAGGTCATGGAACTCATCTATCCTATGTTGTCTATAATGCTCTGACAAGTACCTCTCCCTGAACCTCTCTGTGAAAATCTCCCATGTGAGAGTATCAACAACCAAACCACACTTGTATTCCTCCTGTCTCCACCATGTGGAGGTCGTCCCTCTCAACAGATGGACTGCTACACATGCTTTTAGATTGCTCTTGTAAGAGCACAATGCAAAGCACCTATCAAGGCTCAACAGCCAAGCCTCAGCTTCTACCCCGTTGGTAGATCCCCCAAAAGACGGTGGCTGGAGGTGCATAACCTCCCTGATAAGATCCCCTGGCTCCCGATGAGCTCTCTCATAATACACTGGCTCTGCCCCTGGAGCTAGTCTTGGTAGGTGCATAGAATCTAGCTCATTCCCACCCTGACTCTCTACGGGAATGGGAGGTGGACTCCTGCTCCATTCCCTATCAGCCGATCTATGACTCCCTAAGTTCTGATTTTCAACATGGTGATCCCCGGCTAGAATCCTATCCTGGACTATACCAATTAGGTTCTAGATTGCTTCTAAGAGGTTTCAGTTTGGGTCAACTGGCTGTTCGGGAGGAGCCTCTGGGTTCACTTCCAGAACCGATTCCTCCCTAACTACCTCTTCACGTGCTATGCGTACACGCCTAGGACCCCTTCAGGGCTTGCGAGCTTGTCACATAGTCGGAGGCATCCTAAGAGAAAAATAAAATTAAATAAATTAAATAACTAATTTATTTGGAAAAATATTTAATTAATTAAATTTAAATATCCTAGAAAATCAATATAATAAAATTAATTAAATAATTAAAGCGAAACGTAATGGAGAAAGGTTCCTAGTATTGGAAACTTTGCTCTGATACCAAAATGTCATGCCCAAACTTTTGGGCAAGAACGGGAAATTTTTTTTTTTAAAACACAACTTAAAACATTAAATTAGCAAAGAGATGCTCTGACATGTTTTGCCTTAACTATGTGAGAGTTAACTTAAACCTCTATCTCAAGTAAACAAAAATAATTTAAATCATATGCAGAAAACTAAAAGAATTATTATACCATTTTCTCAATTTTAATCCACAACTTATTTTAAATCATCTCCCTAAAATAAAATTTAAGAAGATAAGATTAGTCTCCAAAAGTCGTTTAGTGCTTTAAGGAACCAATTAAATTAGTCCTAGTACTTTGTTTATAATGTCTAAAAGTTTAATTTAAATCAATAATCAAAATGTGCTTAAAATTAAATTGACAAAAGGGCCAATAAATTTCCAAAATGAATAATTTACCTATAAGTTTAGATAACTCTCCATAACCAAAATAAATTTTACCCAATTCCCTATAAAAGTTCTAAATGTTTAGACTTCGAAAATATTATTAAGTTTTTCAACATCTTAATAATACCCTTATGGTTTATCAAAAACAATTAACTAACCCATATGTTTATTAAGACATATATAATTTATAACACTTAATAGATTATTTAACCTAATCACCATGAAAACCCTAACATTCTTTTATTATTATAAAAATGCTCTTTTTTTTTTTTGAAAACATCTTATTTGCCCTAAACCCCAAAATGTGCTTGGGCTAGGGCTTTTATTTTATTTTATTTTTTCAAAACTTGCAGGGCTGAATGGATTTCAGGGAGGGGTTTTGGGAGAGGCGGTGGCGAAACTCTTCCCGGCTGGGCGCCGCCCACTGTGTGTCCACACAGTGGCGGTGCCGCGGGCGCCGCTCACTCTGTGTCCACACAATGGCGGTGCCGCGGGCGCCGCCCACTGTGTAGGCACACAGTGGCGGTGCCTTGGCGCCGCTCCACTGTGCGAATACACAGTGGGGTTTGACCCACTCCCGAACCCTCTTTTTTTTTTTTTTAAATATATATATATATATATTATAATTATAATCAATTTACAAAAATCTTGATAAAGTAATTTTATTCTCTACTATGCCAAAATATACTGTTATAATATGAATTTAAACAATATGTTTTCCTTTTTTTGTTGTATTTTATTTATCAAATCAAAGATAGACTATTTATTTTCTACAATTTTTTAAATGACAGATTTAAATAACTTATCCAGCAAATTTATTTTCTCCAATTATTTAAATGATAGATTTAGATAACTTATCGAGCAAAAATATAAATAGGTTATTATTTAAAATAGATAGGCCCTTTAACTTTTGATTTACTTTCTGCAACAAAAGTAATTAACAAAATTAAATAAACTTAAAACATCAACTATAGGACTATGAAAATATTTAAATCAATTAGTCTATTTAACTCTAGATTTTATTTTTCTGCAAATAAGCAAATGATAGAATTTAATAATCCTAAACAACAACTTTATTTATTTATTAAATAAAACTATAGAGATGGTTATTTTAACTTTAGACTTTATTTTATGAAATTAAAATAAAATCACAGATTTAAATAAACTAAGATTGCACTTCCATAAACAGATCTAATTGTTTGTTTCCAGCCTTCCACTTGCATGCTAAACCATTGCATTATTTCCCTATTTAATTTCATAAGGATAAAAAATAAAATAAAATAAAATAAATTTCTTGCTTTTCAAATATTAAATACTCAACAAAGAATTAATTTCAAAACTATAGGAACTAAATTTAGAAACATTCATTTCTTGTCTGCAATATAGCATAAAACAATATTTCATCTCTTTAAAGTACATTTAAAATATGAAGTAACCTTCAATACAAATGGATCTCTCATTTCTATTAAATGAGGATCTTGAAAACATTTGATACATTTCTTTCCAAAAAATAGATATGACATAATTTCCTATTACATTGCTGCAACTTAAAAACATAAATTTTCCATTCCCAAATCTTTTCTGCAACAAATAAAACCAGCAACCTCTACTTGTCCTCTTTCCTTTCTTCCAATCACCTGCAAATAAAACATAGGCTATGACCATGGAGTGCTCACCTACCAGCCTAGGCTAACTAGTAGACACCCCCGAGCTTGGAGAACCAAGCCCTAGACATGATTACACACATGCAAACACAGTAAACAAGGGGAAAACAAACACAACACATTCCCAATCCTAGGGCTACACTGTACCACACATTGTGATGTCTTTTCAAAGGTAGTAGTGGACCAAGTACCCTGAGGAGACTACAAGTATGGTAAAATGAATAGCCACCTCATGGCAAACCAAAAACATCATAAGTATAACAAACCCACATTCCCTATGCCCCCCAAGGCATTCATGCCTTACTCCCCTCTTTATGACCCCCAATGCATAAACAAGCCATGTAGCAAGGGTCACATTAAATCCCTTGTGATCACTCTCATAATGAGAGCCTCTCACTCGAGGGCTGTCACTTCTACCACCCACAAGACCATCCTCTCTCCCAAGACTAGGAGGCCTTGATTACTCCCGAAGCACATAAAATGCCATACAAAAGTAAAACATAAAACACAATAATTTTCCAAGGGAAAACATGCAAGAGAACTAGACTTTTTACACAAGATATTCTTTCAATATAACATTCAATATGAAAACACATTACAAGTAAGATGAAACCAACCTTCAACTGCCCAAGGGTATGCAAGTTTTGTTGAGGAAGAGCAGCCCAATTCCACAAGTCTTTCCTTTCTACACTTAGCGAAATTCTTAATTCAAAATCTATCTTTTTCCTTTCAAAACTCCTTGTCTCCAAAAATGGAGAGTGGGTGATTACCCACAAAATCTCTCATTCTTGCTTAAGAAGACCCTAGTGAGAGTTCTCACAAGTTTCTAAAACTAAAATGGAAAGGTAGGAGAAAAATGGAAAGGGATCTCACATCCAAAAGGAAAGTTTACAACTTAGATGATCCTTCTAATTTCAATTTTCGCACAACTTAGAAAAGTCACTTTTTAAGGTGTCTAAAAGGTCACATGAGAGTTGGTAAATGCCTAAAATTACTCCTAACCCTTAGGTATACCTTATGGGCTTTAGGAAACCCTATTAAACTACCCCTAGGTGTCCATTTAACCCTTTTTAAACCCATTTGAAGTTAATTTTCGGGTCAAACTTAAGTTGACCATCCCAAAGATTCTTTACCCAAGGCATTTATGGAATCATATTAAATTAATTGAAAAAGCTATAGTTAAACAACTCCCTCCAATAGACAAATTTAAAAACTCAAACATAAATCAAAACATGTGTCAAGTGACACAAAGAAAATACTTTTACAAAATTATACATGAAATCTTGTCTCTTGTTGGATTTACACAAATTAACAAAATTTCAATTTAACATTCATGCAACAATCACTTTCACGAATAAAATACGATACAAATGGGGTGTTGTCTCTCCAAATAGACAAACCCTGGTTTTACGAACGCACATAGGTCTAGGTTTGGTTCTCCATAATATTTCCATGGTCACACGGATAATTTTCCTACGCATCTCAATTACACATTAGTAATTTCAAATACCCTCATATAATGTAAAACACATGGTTAAGAATACACATCAAACACTCTGCATACAATATACATTAAATCAATACATCTTTCATCCAAATAACTCAACATAAGCAATTATCATATTTCTCATAATTTCGATCCATATAGAACATGCATCCTATTTCTATCATCATAGGAAAGTCCTGTAAATCCATAAATGACATACATCATCTCAAATTTATCTTATTCTAGAATCATATAGAGTTATATAACATAAAGCATATAAATGAAGCATCAACATATAGCAATGTTATCCAAAACATGGAATAATATAAGTTCTAAAGCCATAATGCATAAAAATAAAGCATCCATAATAGTCTCAACATAAAAATCACTGAACTGCTAGACCGAGTCGAGGTAGGGCCTCACAGATTAGAAAAGCCAAACTGGAAACTGGATCATATGATATGATAAATTAAGATTTCGGATAATTGAAACCAGTATAAAAAGATGTAATGACACTAGAAATACTCCATACACCAAACCATGATCCCAATAAACCAATCTACAATCATGGAAGCAATAAATCACAGGAATATGTTGACATCAATGACAACAACATATCCTAGTAGCAACAATGTCCAACAAATCTGGTATGCCCGAGAAGTGAGTTTCATGGTGGGGGAGCTAGTGTTACCAGATTATTTATATGTTCGCTTGTTTGAGGTATTTCTATGTCACGGGGCCCCCATTGAATAGTTTCCAGTTTCTAGCCTAGGTTGTATGTTTTTCGCATGTCTTCATTGTGCAAACCAATGAATTTTGTGACATCGAACTAATCTAGTCCCTCCATATTTCATGCTTATTGCAAGCGTTACCTTGGCCAATGTGTATTCATTGCTTGATATCTCTTTCCAAGATAAACAATCCCAATATTTCCAAGTTTGACCAAAATTTTGACCAATTTTCTAGATTTTATCCTTAAAACTGTCGAAATCTAAGAATCAACGTCTCTGTCTATACATCGACACCTTCGCCTCTGTTTCAACATCTCCACCCCTAAGGAATGACATCTGCATCTCTGCCTCTATTTTTATGTCTCCACCAGAACTAAATCCCCAGTCAGTTTTCATCCATGCAAATGATCATCAATCCCTAGCCGTTATCTCTAGTCAACCATCAATCCAGCCTTGGGTAGCCTTCACCTTCTTTTTCCTATCATCTATCTATTCTCCCATAATAATTTTCACTCCATATTCAAGGAATTAGCACATAAACTTAATCAACTTTCCAATCCAAAATCCGAACCAATCAATCAATTATCAATCCTAAATCCAAGGTCAACACCATGCAAACTCTGATTTAGATCTTTATTATTTAGCCTTGTTCTTGAGAAAGAATCTACCTCAAGTACATTAATCAATTAGTCTCAATCATTTTGGTCGATCCAAACCCTAACTTTATCTAATCTTTCTTAGGAACTTAGCCTATCTTAAGTAGGGGAAGACTTAATCCAAATCAAATCATAATACAAATATCTAAATTTAGCCTAGCTTGGTTCTTACCTTGCTTTGTGGTCCACATCATTAACCCCTACACCTCATCTAACCCTAATCCAAGGATCAAGGTGTTATCCAAATCCAAATCAATCTTGTCCTAATCCAAGGACTAATCCCCAAATCCAATCCAATTCAACAACAAATATAATTTGATTTTGCTAATTCCTTGTTCTCATCTAGCTTCTTAACCAAGCCACATTCATCAAATTCCAACTTGTCACCCCATTCTTTCTATTTTGAGGTTACTTATTTATGGTCTTGACTTTCAATCACAAAAGAAAAAGATGGATACCCAAAGAGATGAACTTCTTGATTTGAATCCTCATCAAAGACCTTCTCCAACCCAAATCCAAAATCCAAACATCAGAGCTTGGTATGAGAAAATGCTCATGGAAGTTCAAAGATCACCTTATCAATCATGCCCATCTAGCTAATGCATGCCTCAAATTTATCCAACTTCAACCTATTCATGTCTCCCAACCCATCCCACTTACCAAGTCAATCCCAATTCATCTCACATATCTTATCCTTCCCCTACCTTTGTCATCCATCTTATTCCCCATCCATGTATTCATATTATCCCTCATCCACATACCCCTTTGATTTAATATGTATACCTCCATCTTTCCCCCCATCCACATCCCAATCCCCATAATTTTATAACACCTCCATCATATCCACTCACCATCTAAATCCTTTACACCATAGTTCTCCCAGCCTTAATCTTAATCCCCTGATCCATAATCCCAATCTTCCATCTAATCCCAAACATTCACATAATCCTAATCCTTTAAAATACACATCATCCCATCCTCCAAGTCCTTTCTCCATAATTTTATCCAAGAAATACTAGAAAAAGAGATAAAATCTCCACCTCAAAATAAAGTTTCCCAATCTCCCCAAGTCATACATCTACTTACATCCCCTCTAAATCAAGACAACCATCAATTTGCTAAGATACATGAAACCGCCATCCCCCCATCTATGCAAGTTGAAGAATCTATATCCTCTGACATCACACCATCCCCACAACCCCAAACATGCCAAGACCTTGTTCCAAAACATGCTAGCATATATCCCTCTCCACCTCAGGATCAAAGCATCCCTTCATCTCTTGATATCTCCATCTCAAAATCCATGTCTACCCTTCACTCAATCTCATGATCCTATCCCCTCCACTCCATATCAAGAAACAATAATCCCTCCATCCAATTTTCTCCTTCCATATCAAGATCCAATCATCCCTTCCACTCCACTACATGATCCCATCCCAAGTTAATATTGAAATATTCCTCCATCTCGACATCATGATCCCAATCCATCCCAAGATCCTAATATCTCTCCTAATCTCACACATGATCCTAATACTCCACATGATCCAAGTCCTCTGCAAGCTACCATGATTCCTATCCATTATATTCATGAATCCCACACTTATCAACTTGGCTCTTCCACCTTCATCCACTCCGGTTTCCTCCAAGAGATTACGATTCCTTCCACCTCCTATCCCACCCAAAATGGATTCACATCTTGTTTCCAAAATTTTAGGTATCCTATTGGAAAAAGAATTTGTCAAAAAATGAATTCTCAAGGCAAAGGGTTAGGCCTCCCTTCAAGTCAAAGAAAATGACAGTTTATACGGCCTTGGCTACAAAGATCACGATGTTGGTATATCTTCCATCCCTCCTCAATCCAAAATCACTTTGGATAAATCAAAAGAACACCATCCCCCATCTTCCAAACCCCTTTTGGGTCCTTATGTCCTAAAATCCATACCTTCCTCATTTGCACTCATTTTGGGTCCTTATGTTCCAAAATCATACCCTTCATCCATTCCATCCATCTTGGGTCCTTACATCCCTCCATCCACCACTCCATCACCTGAAATGATCCCTAAGAAAGATCAACAAAGGTACACATCCTTGAATTGTTTGCAACATTCTCCCTCCACCATCCCATCCATAAAACCTCCAAGTCATCCATTTGTAAGGAAGTTAAGTAGCAAAACAACTTCCTACACTAACCTTGAGAGGAGGGTAATGCAAATTTTTTTACAGATAGTGTTAGATACTTGATCAGTCCCAAAGACACTAAGAGGGGGGGAGGGGGGGGTGAATCAGTGTCTAACCGGTTAATGATATATTTAAACTTGTTTGCAACTTTATTAACTCAAATTAATATATCGACAAACAAGTAATAATGCAATAAAGAGAAATAACAATATAACCATCAATGCACACCATAACACAAATATTTTTGGTGAGGAAACCTGGTAGGGGAAAAATCTCGATGGGATTTGTGACCCACAATATTTACTCACTGGCCAATATGAATAAATATTACTTATACAATAGGGGTCTGCACATGCAGGAAGACCAATAGCCTAGAGCTCACTGCTCAATAAGTTGTCATTGATAGCAGCCAACTGGTAATATGGTTCACAAGTTACACCGGCAACAAATACTTATAGCAATCACCGAAACTTAACAAAAATAAACATAATATCATGCATACCACAACTTAGCAACACAATTATTTACATGGGGAAAACCCTTTTGGGAGAAAAACCCCAATCTCCAAAAGCAACTCAATATATTATTCAAAAATCAATAACATATTACCATACAAATTGCAGAGCAAGCTCTTCACAAGAGTGCCGATAATAAGAGAATTAGAGGTAACTCAATAGCCATAAGACTCTTGTAATACCCTAAAAATGGTCATCTAAACCATGGGCCCCTAATCTCGATAACATCACCAAGATACTAACCAAAGGCAATTAAATCAATCTTGAGCACATTATTAATTCTGTAGTCATCAAATATCACATGACAAATCAATTAATCAATATTAATTAAATATTTATTTAATTAATTGAGTGATTTCCAAGAATATCATTTTGATCAATTATTCTATTTTAATTTATTAAATATCCTTGCATATTTAATTAATTAATAAAATTGTCGTTTAATCATGCAAAAGGAATTAATTTATTACAAAAGAGGAATTAATTACAAAACAAGAGTTGAATTGAAATTAAAATAAAAGAATTGAATTGAGAGAGAAATCAAACTTGAGATATTATTTCCTTTTCTAAATTTAGAACTTGAAATCAAAAAAGCAATTAAATTGAATTATTGAATTATTCTCTAAAATTGGAACTCAAAGCTTTTCAGAAAAAGAAATTCAGTTGCATTGAAAAGACTCTTTTCTTGAATAAATAAAAGAATTATCTATTTTTATCACAAATGCATGGAATTGATTTATTATTATTTCCAATGCAACTTGGACTTCTAATTTGATTGCATTTCAATTAAACTATAATTGGAATCTATCTCAAGGTTAACTTAACCTGATTTCTCAATTATTTTCAATTAATCCTAAATTGAGCTTTTCTCTTGGTAATTCTCTATAAATTCAGTCTTCAGCTCTCATTCCAATTTACCCTAGAGATTTTCGAGAACACGTTTGGAGATTATTATCACGCTAATTTCTCTCTAGAGCCATTGAAGTTTATTGTGTTTTTTTTAGATTATTTGCATCCATATTACTCATCCATCCTTTCTTGAATCCATTATTGCTTGAATTGATTATTTGCTTGAATTATTCATCCATCTTGCATCCATATAGTTAATATCATATAGATTAAATCCTTCATCTTGGTGTAGTCTAGTCATTGGTATTGCTTATAACAATCTGAGAGCAATCTTATACTCGCATCTTTTAGAAGGCAATTAGTCGTTTTGTTATGGTTTATTACTTATTGATTATTGATTACTAACCATGCATACAATGACTTAATTGAAGTGTTGTGCTTGTAGCTACAGACCACTTTTTCACACACACATCTGGCGCCCACCGTGGGGCAAAAGACTACATTTTTCAGCCTCCAAGACTAACTGCTTATTTTTTTTTGTTATTTTCTAGATTTCAGATTTTTTGATTTTTTGTCCGTACATCTCGTACGACAATTACCACAGGCTGAAATGAAAAACTGCAGGTGTCGTACGAAATGGAATCTTGTCTCGTACAAGTTGGGATCCTGTATCGTACAAGTTTTCATACTATCGTACGACTCTATATTTTCTGGTAAAAAATTAAAAAAAAAGAGAGGCAAATTTTCAATATTTTTTGATTATTCTGACGACTGACCCTAACTGTTTATCTATCTATCTCAGAATTTTTCACAGCGTAATTAGTTTTTGTAGAACGTTTGTCAAAGAATATGCTTGTCGCACAAAGACAATATGACTACTGATTCGTTGTCTTTGCAGGTTGCCTAAGGAGAATCGACTAAGCATCATGTATTCTTTAAATTTATTTTTAGGAACCTAACTTGCTATCTAGTTAAAGAACAAATCTGTCTTTTGTGTTTTTAGAAGATTTTGATAGCTAGGAGATTATGCTCTTGTCTTTTTCTAGACAATCAGAAATCCAAACCCTTGAGGCTTTTTCTTTGTTTGAGATTTGTACATCTTTAGCAGGCCTACCCTCCTGAGGGGTTGAAAAACCCTTAAAGGCATTACGACTGGTGTGAGGGGAACGACCTAAGTGGGAACGACTAAACGCCAAGAACTCCAACCCACTATAAAATAAATGTGATTTGATGAAAATCAAGTCAACGATAGTGCTCGGGAATAGCTCTCCTCCGTACCTTCGGGTATATTAAACCTTAGTTTTCAAGGCTGGGAGACCTCTTAATTGAGTTTATACCTCAACACGCCAAACAGATCCCTGACTAGTTCCAATTAAAATTAGAAGCTACCCAGTTTATCTCCGAAAGGGGGATAATATTTATGCAAGAGAGATAGTAACTCTCCCAAGATACTTGTCATTTCGTGCCCCCATTAGCATTTGGAGTCAGATAATACAACGTTGAGAATCCATTGCATGAGACTCAATGACCATATTTTGATTAGCTATTGGGTGTGTACCTGAGTCTACAAGCAAAGGTTTTCTTTCCTCACCAAATTCCTTAGGGTTTGCATGCTGTGAATGGAGTCACTATACATACTACTTGTTTTCCGTGTTTTCATCCCTGAAACAAAAATTGAAATACCAAATTGGAGAAGACAAGAAACCAATTCAGTGATTAGAAACTCTATCTGTGTCATAAACTAGTCCATCCTAAGTCGAAACTCTATCCATGTCAGAAACTAGTCCGTCCTAAGTCAAAACTCTGTCCGTGTTAGAAATTAGTCTGTCCTAAGTCGAAACTCTGTCCGTGTCAGAACTTGTTCATCTTAAGTTGAAATTCGGTATCCTAGTCAAAAATTAGTCCATCTCAGAATTGGTCATACTCAGCAATCGAAAAAAAAAAACTCAGAATTTCTAGACTTTGTCCTATGAACAGTTGTACGAGTCTGATAATTTATCATGTTGCACCTGATCCTGTGTCGTACGATTTTTTTGGTTTGTTGACCTAGACCTGATCCTGTGTTGTACGAGTCATTTTAATCTATCGTCTGGTTTTGTATACTGTGTCGTACGAAATAGAAATACTCTGAGTCTTTTGTCATCCTGCACATACCCATCTGTCGTATGGTACGAGACAACAACTTGCACAAAATAGAACTTTTGTCGTCCTGTAACTACTAAATTGTCATTTGGTTCAGAAAATCCTGTCGTACGAGTCTCTGGTTTTGTAAGAACAGAATAGTCAAATTTCCCTAAAAACAGCTTACAACAAACATATTACTAGTTATCATTTTCCTGAGCATAAACAGATCAAGATAGTGTACCTCTACCATTTGCGTTGCATGATTTGGTCGATCATCTTTCAGCTAGTTCAATCAACTACCTATCAAATTTTTAGTCACTTAGATAATGTCTTATACAGGATAGATCGTTCCTGAAACTAGACTGAATCTTACACTACACTTAGAATCAACTTAGATAAACATCTTATACAGCATAGATCATTCCTGAAACTGGATTGAATCTCAGTTATTTCTCCCAAATGATACATTAACTGAACAACTAGCTCTGAAATTGATCTTGACCTCTGTATTACAAACAACTTTAGCTCACACTAATCCATAAAAATGCCTACACAAACCAGGAGTTCTCGTAAGAAAGAAGCCAAAGGCAAAGGAATACCCTTTCCATACATCGACAATCCATTTTAGGAAAAGGATCCACTCACTGACATACCGTCATCATCAGGCGGACCAATTTTTGATGAGCCTAAATCTCCCACTATATATGAGATGGAACACAATGATGGAAACAAGGACGATAATAAAATTCCTGAAAATGATAATGATTCCTCATCATCAAGTGAGGCTGACGAAGACACTAAACCTCCAGAAAAAGAAATCCTTGACTATCAAAAGGACAAAGACTTTAGAAAAATGATGAAAGCTATCATGACCCGAGAGAAGGAAGACTATTTCTTAGAACTAGCAAAATAAGGTGCTAAAATTCCTACTGGATATGATGTTCAGACACTTGTTACTAAAAAGAAAGAATCACCTATACTCATGGTACACAAACAATTGCTAGCCTTACGAATGGAGGTCACAGAACTGAAGAATAAGGACAAGTCTCCAAAACAATATTCTCTAGAAATAATATGTCCCTTTCCATTTGACAAGAATCTATACATGCCTCCATTTCCCTCACGAGTGGAGATCCCAAAATTTGATAAGTATAATGATACCTCAGATTCCCAAGATCATGTTAGAGAGTTTTTCGCCACCTTTATGGAGTTCATGCACAATCAAACGTACCTCATGTGCCTCTTCCCAAGGAGTTTAGGGGGTCAAGCAATGGAATGTTTCTCAAGTCTACCCACGAGAATAAAAACGTTCAAAGAACTAATCCAACTATTTTTACAACAATACTCATACAACATTTGACATCCTATGACTATGATCGAGCTTTGCAATACTAAACAGAAAATAGGGGAACCTCTTCTTACTTTCCTCCAACACTGGAGAAAGATGTTTTCTAGGTATTCTTGACCTATCCCAGACTCTGAGAAAATGGATATATTTGTTAATAACTTGGTCCCCAAACTAAAGTATAGTGTACAAATGCAAGTACACCCATCTTTTAACAAAATGGTAGATAATGCTATTTGAATGAAAGATGTGCTCATAAACAAGGGGGATATCACGCCTTGGAAAGAAACACAACCAAGATCTAGCTCTAAAGAGAAGAAAAAGTATTGGAAGTTTGGCAAAGACAACAACAAGAATGTTGTTAATGATGGAGTAGTAGACACTGTCAAAGCCAACTCAAAATCCACAATATTCAACTTGGCTAGTGGTACACAAGCACTTAAAGCCGCTGAGGCTGTAGTAGAAAATCCACCAAAGAAAACAAAGGAATGGTTCAAAGAAAAGCCTTGGCTTTCCAAACCTAAGCGTGATTTTACTCCTCTCGAAGAATCATATGAATCTGCTTTCAAACTCTATTGGCAAGCAACTTGATAACACTACTAGATAACTCTAGACCATATGATCCAGAAGTTAAACCAAGATGGTGGAGAGAAAATGAATATTGTGACTTCCATCAGAATAAAGGTCATAACATAAACAATTGCATGAAGCTAAAACATGAGATTCAAGATCTCATAGATGCTGGTAAAGTTGTTGTTGGGAATCATCTGACTAATCCAGATCATAAAGCATTTAAGGACCCTTTGCCTATTTATGAACAAGGTGATTCTTCAAAGACCAAAGGAGGTGCCAAGGTAAATTATACTTATGCCAGTCAGGACAATGTTATCAACATGATTGATCCTTCCCACTTGGAATATTGCAATGTGATTATAGTTCAAGATAAACCAAATGAATCACGATATGAAAGAGCTCTGACTCGATCTCAAAATAAAGTCACTCTCCAAGGAGCTAGTTCTTTCGACCTAGCTCAAGCAACATCAAACCCACCAGCCTTGTCAAACAAACAAAAAGAATCAACCTTGGACAAATTTAAAAGGTTAACTTCATCGTCGTCTTTTGGATATAGAATTGTAGAGCAATTAAAAAGGACAAATTCTCAAATCTCAATCTTTAAATTGCTAAAACTCTCATCTGCACACAAAGAGATCCTAGACAAAGCATTGCTCACCACCAACGTTCCAAAAGATTTAGACATTGATCAGTTTTAGTCTATGGTGGGTCATCTGACTTCACCTCACTATTTGACCTTCTCTAAAGAATATGACAACTCACTAAATCATCCACATAACCAGCCATTGCATATTGAAGCCATGATCCACAAACACAGAGTCAAATGTGTTTTGATAGATGGAGGCATGAGGTTGAATATCTGTACTTACAATCTGCTTACACAACTAGGATTCTCTAAAAATGTCATTGATCCTGGCAAGAAATAACAATAAAAGCCTATGATGAGGAAGAAAGGACTTCTAAAGGTCTGGTGTCATTACCTATCAGAGTGGGACCAGTAGAAAGAGATGTCCTTTTCCAAGTACTTGATATTCCTTTGTCATACAATATATTACTGGGCAGGCCATGGATTCATGAAATGAAGGCAGTACCATCAACATACCATCAATGCTTAAAGTTTCCTTATAATGGAGCTGAAGTCAATATTCCTACTGATACAAATGTCATCTGTAATGCATTGACAAAAGGTGTAGATAATTTTGTGCCTCATAATAGGGAAGCCTCTCCAAATGCAGATCCAGAAGCACTAATGAGAGACTTAGAAAAGAGATTGAAGATTACAAATACCGACATGGATAGCTTCAAGATAGAACTGATACTTTCATTAGTTTCTCTCCCTCCATCACCAAAATAGTTGGGCAAGCCATCAGAGGCTATGAGAACACAAACTTCAGCTCCGAATACCATATATGATGGTCTCTTTATACAATCTTCTACCTCCTTGGTGGATGAAATAGAAGAGGACGATGTTCTTAACTGGCTCTTGAAGGAAGATAGTCAAAATGAGGAGGTACAACATTGTGAGAATTCCTCTAACCAATATGGTCCTAGATACAAAATGATTCAACGCATGGGGTACTCAGGTACAGGTCCTTTGGGCAAACAAAAGGAAGGTATTACTGAACCAATTCAGCTACAAACCAAATCCACATATGATAAGGCTGGACTAGGATACGATCCAAAAAAGACATCAGATCAAAAATATGTTTCTAAGTCTAAGTGGCAGAAAAGAATATCGCCTTTAACATTATAGGAAGTAGACACTCAACAAACAAAAGAAAAGTGTAGAAAAGAGAAAGAGGAATCAACAGTCAAGAAAGAAGAAATAGTCAGTGCTCAAGCTTCGATGGTATCAGCTATAATAATATAGGAAGTTGAGGTCCCTGAGGATATAAGAGACGAAGTAGTAAGAATCAGAGAATTGTTTGCACCACTAAAAGTTCCAGTCACATATACTGGCAGGCAGCAAGTAGACGATTAAGAGACTAATTCAAACAAGTATGAATGGGGTCCTAACCACCTCTTAGACACATCCACTATAAAAACTCTAGAAGAGTCTAGCGATGTCATAAATGATGCTCAAGAGCTGATGAGCATAAAACTAGAGAAAGAAATACAAGAAATTAGACAAAAGAGACAAGCAAATTATGAACAAGGACTAAAAGAAGGAAGAATACCAGAAAGCTTCTCATCTATGTACCCCTATCCTAAAATAGAACAAGTCAGGTATAGCACTACACAAGAAGAGTTGGAAGCTACAAAACAAGAACTAGTTATCAGTCTAGAAGAAGTTGAATGGAGTAGATGACAACAAATCATAGAAACAAATCATGTCAATAGGTGTGTCAGATAAAAGTGACAAATGAACCACAACATGAAGGAACTTGTAGTATTAAAGATGTTGGTGTTAATACCATACATACACTTATTAAATCACTTGAAGAAGACTCAGAAACTTCACTTGACGACTCTGATGATAGTCCTATTTAGGATAATATCTACTCAGACTCAAATCCTGAATCAACTGATACAAACAATGAAAATATGTCTACTGATCTTATCATTGTTAAACCACGATATGACGTCCAGTCTAGCAAAGTGAATGACATTACAAGTATGTCTATCAGATTAGATCAACTAAATATTAACATGAACTTTAATAATCATGATCTGACTCTTTTTGGTCTCAAGACACTTACACAAGGCATTCTTTTGGAACTTGACTTTTCGATTTGCCGCTGTGATAATAATTGTAAGGCCTTCCCCAAACCAAGTTTTGATTTACTTAGCTGACCATGTGTGACCTATTAATAAATGCTTTATAATTCAATAGAATGGACTGTCTTAGATAGATAGATTGGTGAGAAAGGTAATTGAACCAAGCTATAGAGTTATTGCACCTTGTGGTGTACATTTTGATATGTTATGAATTTGAAATCCTAAAAGATCCAATGACTAGATAATCTTGATTTAACGTATGTCAGCTATGTCTAGATGTAGAATGTATATGATTTCGTGATTTGATAACAATGATGAATGTTGATGCTTCATTTATATGCTTTATGATAAAGAACTCTATATGATCCTAAGATAGTATAAATTTGAGAGGAGGTATGTCATTATTGGATTTGCATGACTTTACTATGAGGATAGAAATAGGAATGCATGTTTTAATGTATGGATCAAAATTATGTGAATGATGATAATTGTTATGTGGAGTTATTTGGATGAAAGATGTATTGATTGATAAATGTATATTGTATGCAGAGTGTTTGTAGTGCATTATTATTCATGTGTTTTATATTATATGAGATTATTTGGAGGTACTAATGTGTAAATTGAGTTGCGCAGGAATTATCCATGTGACCATGGGAATATTACAGAGAACCAAACCTAGCCTTATGTATGTTCGTAAGCCAGGGGTTGTCTATTTGGAGAGACAACACCCCGTTTGTGTTATATTTTATTCGTAACAGTATATGCTGCATGTGTGTTAAGTGTTATTTAAAGTTATTGTGTAAAATCCACAAGAGACGATTTCATGTTTTAAATTGTAAAAGTGTTTTATTTGTGTCACTTGACACATGTGTGGATTTAAGTTTAAATGTTTTATTTTTGTCTCTTGGTGGGAAAGTGTTCAACTATAGCCTTTTCAATTAATGTAACGTGATGTCATAAATACCTTGGGAAAAGAATCTTTGGAGGGGTCAACATATGTTTGACCTGAAAATAAACTTCAGAGGGGTTTAAAATGGGTTAAATGAACACCTAGGGGTAGTTTAATAGGGTTTCCTAAAGCCCATAAGGTATACCTAAGGGTTAGGGGTAATTTTAGGCAAGTTTCTACTCCTAAGTGACCTTTTAGACACTTTAAAATTTGTCTTTTCTGAATTGTGCGAAAATTGAAATTAGAAGTTTGAACCTAATTGAAAACTTTCCTATTCGAATGAGAGTTCTCTTTCCCATTCTGTCTTACTTTCCTCTTTAGTTTTTAGAAACTTGTGAGAACTGAGAGAATGATCTTCTTAAGCAAGAATTTGAAAATTTGAGGATAATCACCCACTCTCCATTTTTGGAGACAAAAGAATTTTGTAAAGAAAAAGAATGAATTTGGTTTGAGAATTTTAGCTAAGGGTAGAAAGGGAAGAACCGTGGAATTGGGCTACTCATCCTCAACAAAACTAACCTACCTTTGGGCAGATTAAGGTTGGTCGTATTCATCATATAATGGATTTCTTATTGCATGTGTTAGTAAGTAATGTTTGTGAAAAAGATTTGTTTTCGTGCATGTTCTCTTGGAGATTTATTTGGAAATTTGTTTATACTTTGTATGTGTGTTTGGGAGTAATCAAGATCTCCTACTCTTGGGAGAGAGGAGGATCTTGTGGGTGGTAGAAGTGACTGCTCTCGAGTGAGAGACTCTCGTTATGAGAGCGATCACAAGGGAATTCATGTGATCCATGCTGCATGGCTTGTTTATGCATTGGGGGTCATAAGGAGGGAAATAAGGCATGAATGCCTTGGGGGGCATAAGGAATAAAGGGTTGATTTATGTTATACTTGATGTATTTAGTTTGCCATGAGGTGGCTATATGTTTTGGTTTGCCATGAGGTGGCTATTTGTTTTACCATACTTGCAGTCTCCTCAGGGTACTTGGTCCACTACCACCCTTGAAAAGACATCACCAATGTGTGGTGCAGTGTAGCCCAGGTTGGGGTTGTGTTTGAGCTGTGTATTTTCTGTCTTTTGTGTTTGCATGTTTGTTGCCTGTCTAGGGCTTGGTTCTCCGAGCTCGGGGGTGGCTACTAGTTAGCCTAGGCTAGGAGGTGAGCACTCCATGGTCATAGCCTATGTTTTATTTGCAGGTTGTTGGAAGAAAGGAAAAAGGACAAGTAGAGATTGCGGGTTTCAGAAAAGATTTGGGAATGGAATATTTATGTTTTTAAGTTGCAACATTGTAATAGGAAATTATGTCGTATCTATTTTTCGAAAGGAAATGTATCAAATGTTTGTGAGAGCCTCATTTAATAGAAATGAGAGATCCATTAGTATTGAAGGTTATTTCATAATTTAATGTACCTTAAAGAGATGAAATATTGTTTTATGCTATACAAAAGAAATGAATCTGGATTTAGTTCCTAAAGTTTTTCTGAACTTTAATAATTGTAGGTTATACAATATTTTGGAAAGAGCAAAGAAATTTATTTTACTCCTTTATGCATATGAAATAGATTAAGGAAATAAAGAAATGATTTAATGATTGCATGCATGCTGTTTTCAAATATGAAAGTTCCAGTTTAAATTCTATTGCCTGGCTAAATTTAAAGGATTCTAGATAAATTAAGTTGCAGAAATTAAAATCACATATTTATTTGCAGAAATTTAAGTCTAGAAATTAAATGGTCTATCTAGTTTTAATAATCACATATGTATATAGTTGCTGTTAAAATTATCGTACTCTATTAGTTAACTTTTTGCAGAAAATAAATTCTATACTATTCCCAGTGAATTTAATCCTGATAATTACCTTACTTTTGGCAGAAAGTAAAACGAAATTTAAATAAATCTAAATTATTTTGCCTATTTTTTATTAAAGCAACAAGGTTAGCAAAGAAAGAAAAGAAATATAATACATTGATCTAGTTAGGGATAATTAAATCAATATGTTCAAAGAATAATAGTACGTATTTAATTACAGAAAACTTTAAACCTAAAATTTAAGTGCATTCAAAATATGTTTATTTAAGTTTATATCTAGAATATATGTATATAAATAGAAAGTATATATATATATATACATATATATTTATTTATAATCATATTTAAACCATATTTGTATATATAATGTAAAAGATATATATATATATATATATATATATATATATATATAAACTTATTTTTTTTTTAAAAATATAGGGTTTCGGGCGGAGGGCCGAAACCCACTGTGTGTGCACACAGTGGGCGGCACCAACGCCGATACTGTGTGGACACACGGTGAGCGGCCCGTGGACCGCTACTGTGTGGGCTCACAGTGGGCGGCGCCCGCGCTGCCACTGTGTGAACACATAGTGGATGGCCCGCAGACCACCATTGTGTGGGCACACAGTGGGTGGCACTCACGCCCCCACTGTGTGCGCACACAGTGGCGGCCGAGTAAAACCCCCGCGCCACTACCTCTCCCTCTTTTAAAAAAACAAAAACTTTGGCCACTCCACCATGGTTTTCGAATTGGATCGGCCCTGCAATGCAAGAAACTAAAAGTAAAACCCTAGCCCGGGTAGGGCTAGGGTAACATAAGAAAAGAAGAGATTTTTACGAAGGATATATAGGGTAATTTATAATTTACATTTTAAGTTAGGGTTTGCATGCATGATTTATAAATATGTAAAAAAATATATTATAATATTGATATATATATATTGCAATATATTTATAGAATTTGAAAATATGGATGAATAGGGCAAATTTTTAGACTAAATATTTTTATAAACTTATATATGCTTTTGATAATCAAATGGGCATATTTTAAAAGGATGTATAAATTCTAAATGTTTCTGGAGTTCAATCTTATTTTGGTAAATTAATTTTGGAGATCTAATTGGATTTTCATAAATAAATGGAATTATTAAATAAAGTAATTAAATAATTAATATAAGAGGGTAGTGTAGGGGCGTAAAGATTAATCCCTCTAAGTGGACTAAACCTTGTGAACCCTATTAACTCAAGAGGGAATTTTTATTAGGTAAATTAATCATCTTAATGATGATTGGCACTTTAATTGTAATGGCTCCATTTGATAATATTAACGCAATTAAATAGGTTTTAGTATTGAATTAATAGAAGCCAATTTCTTTGTAAAATTAAATATTAAGGAGGAACGTAATTACAGGATGGAGGAAAATTGATATGTAATAAATAATTAATATAGAACCAAGTAAATTATGTTAATGTCTAGTTAAGAGAAATGGTTTAATTTATGTTCTAATATTCGCAAACGAAATGATAAAGACTTTTGAATGAATTTAATATTCCCTTATAAATTTTATTCATCCCACCTGATAATAGGAACTATCGTAAATTGTTATGTTAGTATTTAATATCAATTAATAATTCATTAGAACCACAGGCTAAGTTGTCACAACTATTTAAGCAATGGTTGCATGTAAATAAGTGTCTCAAATAAAATAAAATAAAATAAAATAGAACATTTGTTGTCCGTGTTTTGCCCAAAAGTTTGGGCATGACATTTTGGTATCAGAGCCCCAGGTTCAAACACTGGTGAACATGGGCTCCATTCATAACTTAGTTTAAAATGAACTATGGCTTAAAGTATAACACCTAGGTGGAAACTTGTGATATAACAAAGTGAAACATAAATAGATCAACATATCAACAAATATCAATTCAAGGGGTTCCAAGGGTCACCTAAAATTAGAAATTATTAGTCATAATATTTATGGCTTAAATAAAACCCCAAAGGCTGCGAAATATTCAACTATTTATTCATATGAAGTAATTTCGGTGTCTATTAACGAAAATTAGACCTTTTGTACCTACGAGGTTACCATTCAAGTAGAACCTAAAATGCAATAACTGCCTTAATCAAATTAAGTATGAGGAGTTAATCTTTCAATAAAATACCTCTGATGGTAACTAAAGGAATGCCACCCATCGAGATATGTTCTTGACATGGCAAATCAAGCGAGATAAATTAGACCTTAGATAAAGGCACCATAAACAAGATAAATAAAACTGAGACAGTTTAAGTTAAGTTTTAAGCTATGTGAAAATTATAATGGTTAAAAAGATCAAGGCCGGCATAGAGAACATAAATGAAGAAGAGTTAAGGGGTACTCTTGCGAATCTCAGGAAAGAAGCATTAACCTATTCTAATGACTAGGTACCTTAAGAATGTGGTTAGGATAAATTTCTTATTAAGAGCATTTGTTAGACTATGTTTGTAGCAATATAGTGGAGTTAGAGTTGGATAACCCTGCAGATAGGAACTCAAATGATGAATGGAAATTCCCTTGATCAGAAAACCCTAGTAATACTATAGGTGAGTTAAATAAGGACAAAGGAGGCATGAACTTCTTGGGTAAAGGCATGTATTTACCTTAAACCCTAAGTTCATCCGTGGTTACATAATTGGGAAAAACAAGTAGGTAAAACCTCAACTAGTTCCTTTATGAGAAGATAATCTTGAAGAAAGTAAATAATGGAAGAGAGAGTAAGTTGATTTAGGAATCAAACAAAAGATCTCCATTGAAGTGCAAGGAGTGTAAAAGTATTAGGATCCTATAATCTAGGAATGTGTAACTAGATGTCGTTTAGAAACTAAGAAGCGAAGTGCAGCCCAATCATGGTTAGTCGTTAGGTACCAGTGAAGAACATGCAGATAGAAATGGCTTATGGAAAGATTGTATAACAATAAATATAATACTAAAGTGTTAATGAGAATTAGTTGGCAGTATAAAATATTTTATGAGAACATTGATAAGGAACCGAATTATGTGGTTAGCAAGGGGAGAACAAGGAAGGTTACGGGAGTCTTAAGACATTGGTAATTATTGGACATCCTTATATTATACCGTACATGGGTAGCTGGATATTAGGCTGGTAAGATGGTTTATTTAGATGAAAGATGTATTGATTGATAAATCATTTATATGTCCGATGCAATTTATATTTCCTATTTCAGGAGTCCAAACTTCTAAAGGCCATAGCTTGTGAACCATGTGTTTGATTGACGAATCATTTGAAGCATCAAAAAGCTCATGAAGTGCTCTACCATGTTTTATATAGTTACTACACTGGTTATGCCCACTTTTCAAGGCATTTTGGAGCCTCTAAAGTCCTCAAAATCAAATTTAAACCTTTCATCGCTCCTTATAAAAATGGAAACTTTAATATCTTAAAAACTGGTTGTGATCTTGTGACAAGAATTTACTGGCAAGCTTATTTAGCCAATCTAAACTTTTGGAGAGAATTTCACACCATTTCATTCTCAATCAAAAACTCGCTATAAATAGTAACCTTATGTAAATGTAGGGTTGAGACACCATTTTCCCAATATTCTCCCACTTGTCAAACACCTTGCAAGAGAAAATGGAATATCAACACAATAATTTAATTTCTAGGGGCTATGAGGCTCACAGACTTTGAACACCATGTGAAATTTTGTGTGCTCATAGCCTTAGTTAAAGAATCTACAACATTCATCAAAGTCTCTACCTTAACCAGCTTCACCCTACAATCTTCAACCACATCTCTGACAAAATAATATTGAACATCAATGTGCTTGGTCTGGGAATGAAATGTTGGGTTCTTAGCTAGGTAGATCACACTCTGACTGTCATAATAAACTATCACTGCACCTTGTTTAATTCCAATATCTTAACACAGTCTCTTAGGATAAATGGATTCTTTACAAGCATAAGTAGCTTCCATATACTCTACTTCTATAGTGGACAAAGTAACCACAACTTGTCGCTTACTCATCCAACTAATTCCACCACCAAATAAAGTAAACACATAAGCATTGGTGGATATTCTGCTATCAATATCACCTACCTAGTCTAAATCCACATAACCATGAATATTAAGGGAAATCATGTCTCCAACCAAATTACCATGATAACACAAAGAATACTCTAAAGTACCCTTCAAATATTTGAAGACTCTTTTGTCTGCATCCCAATGAACTCTACCAGGATTAGATATATATCTTGAATAAACTCCCACTGCTTGGACAATGTCTGGTTTAGTACATACCATAACATACATCAAACTTCCAACTGCACTCTAGTAAGGCATTGTACTCATATCTACCATCTTTGATGGGGATGTAGGACAATTTGAAATAGATAGTTTTTTTTTCAACTGTGAAGGGATCACACAATGGTCTATAATCCTGCATGTTGAACCTCTGTAATACTGAATTCACATACTTACTCTAGCCTAGCCATAGCTTTCTGTTTACTCTATCTCTTCTAATTTCCATCCCAATAATGTGTTTTGATGCACCAAGAAATTTCAATTAAAATTTAGCAACAAACTGAGACTTTAGTTCTGAGATCATACCTTTCCTTTTACAAATGAATAACATATCATCAACATATAATGAAATGATCACCATCAGATTTATAACAAACACAATAATCTAATTTAGAACGTTCCATGGGGACTTCACTTAGTGAGCTTGGGTTATGTCACGTGCATTCATGGAATACTAAAGAATCCCCTATTTTCAAAAACTATTGCCCTAGAATCTTTTTTTCCACCCCCTCTCAATACACAACCTGAATTAAAAGCCCCTTATTTTTGCCAAATATTGCATTTTTCATAGCCCAAATTAAAAACCCCCCTATTTTCATTGATAGGCAATATATATTAAACCCCCTAATATGAATGCACATGATAGGATATTGCCTAGCTAGTAATGTCCCCTTGGAATGTTCAAATCCCAAACTCAACACATATGTATTAAATTCTTGGTACCACATCCTAGGACTCTATTTGAGGCCATACAAATATTTCTTCAATTTACAAACCAAATTACCTTTACCTTTCACCACATAGTGCTCTGGCCATGTCATATAAATATCTTCCTCTAAATCACCATGAAGGAAAGTAGTTTTCAAATCCATTTTCTCAATCTCTAAATTATAAGTAGTAGTAATGGAAAGCAAAAATCTAATGGATGTCATTTTTTCAACAGGAGAAAATATATCATCATAATCAACACCCTCAACCTAAGAGTAGCCTTTTGCAACCAACATTGCTTTATACTTCTCAATTCTTCCATTTGAACCAATCTTTTTATTGAACACCCACTTGCAACCAACATGCTTCTATCCTTCAGGCAATGGTACAAGATCCCATGTATCATTCTTTTTCAAAGCTTCCATTTCTTCTTCTATAGCAACCTTCTAGGATTCTGCATCAGTCATACCTAATGCCTCTTCTACCAATTTAGGTTCATCCACATTAGTATTCAAAGAAAAAATACATCTCCAATCATTAGGTGAATACCTTTCAGGTGTTTGTCGATTTCTTGTAGACCTTCGAACAAGATGACTTGGAGGTTATTCATCTTCTGAAGATTCAGATCTAGATGAGCTCTCCTCAACTTCTTGCCTATCAAGTGGTCTCGATTCAACTCTTTCATGCATAGAAGGTAATTGAATATCTTCCTGTTTAGTCTATTTTGGCTACAAGTAACATAAGGAGACTTAATTTCTCTAAGAATAACACTTCTACTATGAATTAACTTTTGTGCATCAGGGTCCCAAAGCTTGTATCCTTTCACACCATAATTGTAACCAATAAAAATACAATTCACAACCTTTTTCTCCAACTTTTCTCGATTTTCTTTTGACAAATGTGCATATGCCTCACAACCAAACACTCTAAAATGTCTCAATGAAGGCTTTTGACCTAACTATGCTTCCATAGGAATTTTATTAACAAGAGTTTATGTAGGAGACCTATTAATTAGGTAGCAAGTAGTGGCAACAAATTCAACCCAAAATGTTTGTTCTATACTAGCACCACTCAACATACTCCTAACCTTCTCTATTAGTGTCCTATTCACTCTTTCTACAACTCCATTATGCTATGGAAACTATGAAGTTGTATTATGTCTATTAATGCCACAATATTTATAGAATCTATTAAAATAATTAGAACAAAATTCACCGCCATTATTAGTTCTCAAACATTTAATTTTATTTCCAGTCTGCAACTCAACCATTGCTTTATATTTTTTAAAATGACCAAAAACTTTAGATTTACTCTTTATAAAGTATACCCATGTCCTTATACTAAAATAATCAATAAATGAAACATAATATGTGGATTTTACAATGGAGGGAACATCTATAGGACCAAACACATCAAAATGAGTAAGATCCAAAGCACCACAAGATTGATGAGAAGTCAAGTAAAACTGAATGTGATTTTGTTTTTCATAAATTTAATGCTCACATAAATCAAAGTCAAGAATATAATCATTCAAACTTTTAACAAGGTTTTTTATTTTTCAAGGTCCTTAGATGCTTTCTCCAATGTGGCCAAGTCTTTGGTACCATAACATAGTCTTCTATGTAGGTAACTTTTCTTCATAAGAAAGAGTACCCTTAGGTACCCAAAAGCCATGTCCATCCACTAAAGGTGAAACCCTCAAATCTTTTGACGAAGTATCCCCATATTTATTTTTATAGAAGTGCTATTACACTCAATAGTGTATGCCTCTATCTTATACAAAGTGTCAAACCTAACACCTCTATCAATCACCATAACATAATTAATCATCTTACATCCTGCATCTGAAAAGACTACTTGCACACCCACATTTATCAATTTTCTCATAGATAATAAATTTTGTTTTGATCTAGGGATATGCAGCACACCACTAATTTTTTTATTCTACCATCAGGAAACCTGATCCTAACTTTACCTCGACTAACAATGTCTAAATGTGAATCATCACCCAAGTACACCTTACCTCCATTAAATTCTTCATATTCAGAAAACCAATCTCTATTGGAAGTCATATGAAAAGATGCACCTAAGTCAATTAATCATGCATCATTACTTGCATGAGTAGCCAAAGCTACAATGAATACATCACCATCTTCCTTCTCAAAATCAAAGGCAAAATCAAACTTCTTCTTTTTCTTCTTAGGATTCCTTACGTATGTGACTTGAATTACCACAATTCCAATAAATGACTTTGGACTTTTTAGGAGATTTTGATCTCCCTTTGGATTTGGACTTATTGCACTTCTCATTCTTCTTGCCTTTTTCCTTACATCTTCCATGAACAGTTAGGGTTTCCTTTGAACTAATGGATACCTTCCTTCACATCTCTT
Organism: Cryptomeria japonica; assembly: GCF_030272615.1. NCBI lineage: Eukaryota > Viridiplantae > Streptophyta > Pinopsida > Cupressales > Cupressaceae > Cryptomeria > Cryptomeria japonica. The sequence goes on along the minus strand of NC_081411.1, from coordinate 464,821,987 downwards.
CACACAGTAGGGCACCCATCACATCTTTAGACTTCAAAACAATAGAAGTACTATCGATAGCCATAACAAGAGAATCCCATGAATTAGGCAAAGAATAAAGCAAGATCTAACATTTCCACTCTTCATCCATCTTAACACCAACATATTAAATGCTTCCAAGTGGTTTGGAATTCACCTACCTTCTTCCATTTTCAAGGAATATAATTTCTTCATCAATAAAATATGATTCATTAAATATTTCACTTGATAAATTTCACCAAGGTTAGTCCATAGCTTCTTTGTAGTGTTGAATTTGTGGACATTTATTAGAACAAAGTTTGCTAGGTACAATTTTATTATACCATTAGCTTTACAGTCCATAACATCATATTGAGTAGCTACAGTAGGATCTGAGGGTCTTGAAACATTCGCATCAACATCCCACAGATTTGGATCTATTAGCAGATCTTCGATCTTCAACTTCCACATCTCAAAGTTACTTCCATAAAATTTCTCCACCTCTATTCTCCCTGGAAAACTTGTCATCTGAAAATTCCTAGAATAAGATCAAAACTATATTCTACACAAGCTCCCACTCAAATATAGATTAGTTAAAAAAACCCAACAACCCACAACTGAAACCAAAGGTGATTAGACTCTGATACCAGTTGTAAGGAAGTTAAGTAGCAGAACAACTTAGCAACACAATGATTTATTTGGGGAAAACCTTTTCGGGAGAAAAACCCCACACTCCAAAAGCAGCTCAATATATTATTCAGTAATCAATAATAGATTATAATATACTTTCATAGAAATATCTTCATAGGAGTATCACTAATCAGAGACTAAGAGATAAATCAATAGCCATAAGACTTACACACAACCTCTATCTCACACACCTCATATATAGGAGATACAATACAAGAAACCATTAAACGATATTACAAAACCATGGGCTTAAACCACCCAACAAAGTAGAGATGACCTCATCTTCACTCTAGATGCCCTATGATATGTCAAAACACATATCAACATGTGTTCATCCCTTATACAACTCATTTATGTGTCCGATGCAATTTATATTTCCTATTTTAGGAGTCCAAACTTCCAAAGGCCATAACTTTTGAATCGTGTGTTCAATTGATGAGTCGTTTGAAGTACCATAAAGCCTGATAAGTGCTCTATCACCTCGTAACTAGCTACTACACTAGTTATTCCCACTTTTTAGGGCATTTTGGAGCCTCTAAAGTCCTAAAAATTAAATTTAAAGCTTTCATCACACCCTATAAAAATGAAAACTTTAATATCTTAAAAACTAGCTGTGATCTTACAATGAGAATTCACCAGCAAGCTTATCTAGCCAATCCGAAGCTTCGGGGAGAATTTTACACCAAGTTGTGCTCAATAAAAAACTTACTATAAATAGTAACCTCATGTAAATCCAAGGTTGAGACACCATTTTCCCAACACCATTGTCATACACCCCTTTATACCATTGCTATTGCAAACAATTTGGATGCCAAATCTAAAATGCATAACTCCAAAAATCCACCAAAATCCACAAAAATCCAAGGATCAACATGTCCCATAAAAAAGACATGCTCAAGAAAAGAAAAATATGATCCAAAAGAAAAAAATCTAGAAGGCCACAAAGACCCAAACTGAAAAAATAAAAAACCATGTGGATTCCCAAAGTACTCATAGAAGCAATGCATCTCAAAGAGAAATCCAAATTGGCATCCAAACTTGTTAATCCACAAGCTTCCTCCACTCATAAGTCCTCCACTCCATTTAAAAATCCTTCATGTTCAAAATCCATTTTAGGCCCTTATGCCCTAACCATCCCAAGTCCATCATCCCCTTAATCTATTTTGGTTCCTTATTTCCCAAAATCCACATTTGATCCTCCATCTAATTGGAAACCCTCTCATCCACAAATTCGTCACTCCTTAAGGTGTGTGCCAATATTGATATTCCCAACATCCCCATCTATTTATCCACAAGTCTTTCATAAACCCGATCCATTATCCAACATCCATTTTCTATAATTCCATCCCTTTAATTCAATATTTTGCATAAATCCTTATCCCCCCATCTCCCTATCTATTTCTAGCAACATCTATGAGCATACATCTAGTTATCTTGGTTAAATATAACACATCTTTAAGGGATATTATCCATGGAACTATATGCTTGAGTCCTCCCTCCATATCCCTTTCACACATCCACTATCTTCCACATTCACTTATCCTCATCCCTATCCATCCAAACTATTCCTAAAATTTCAAAAAAATCAAAAAAAAGAAGAAGAGAAAAGCAAAAAAAAAAGTAAAGAGAAAAAAATCCATCCAATAGTGAAAACCACTTTTAGTGGTGCCTTGGGTAAGTACCATGATGAAAACTTGGTAAAAAAGAGTCATGTGTAATCCCCTCCTCCTCTTGCACTATACACTTGGGGGCAAGCTTCATCTAGGTCATCCTACCATCCACATCTTCCATATCATATATCTACATCCTATTCAAATCCACACCCTTTCCTATCTTTGATCTTGACTATACCCTCCATATCAACCATCTCTCATTCTCTATGCTATCCATATCCTCAACCTCATATTCCTCATCCCTTATTTTATCAAAATTCATCCTCCATTTCTACCTATGATCTTGATTAATGTAGAGGCAAAACAATATCCAAGCATGCTTTGTGAAACACATGCATTCATTCCTCCACCATTCATATCCCTTAAACACTATCCTTCAATCTCATACATCTTTATCCATCATTCTTAATTGCACTAACTTTAGTGGGTCATTTATTTCCTTTGCTATATATTCCTTGGATATCCATTCTCCTATCCTTCATCCTCCATATCCTATCACTATACATCTCCTTAATCCCTACATCACTTATCCAAGAAATATCTCCATCCATTCCCTCTTTTTACCAAGCCTTGGTTCTCCCTTGTCATTGGTCCCAATCCATTTATCCTATATCCACAATCCAATCCCACCATATTCCTCATCTCATCTAATCTTATTCAATAATTAATCCCCCTCCCATATTATCTATTCCATTCATGATTCCCATTACACTTAGATTTTCCCATCTATTTGAGCTTATATTGACTTGCGTGTTATGCAAACACCCATCCATACTATGCTAATCAATTCTCAGTGGAAATCCTCCCATCTGTAGAACTTTCAAGACCAACTTGTCTTTTGTTATCCATCAATCTATCCACATACTACCAATTGGGATGCATCCTTCCCATGTCCGGCAGTTTATCCAAATCCATCACTTGCCTATCGAGATGTATCCTTCCCATGTCCGACAATCTATTTAGATCCATGTCCTACTCTTGGAAAGAGACATTAGTTGTCTATGCGCATGTTGTTTGCATGATTGATATTTTCACTTTGATTTTTATCTTGTTTTCCAAGACTATACTTGCTCAAGGTAGCCTTTATCCTCCTATATCTCGGTATGTCTTGGTTGGTGTATAATGGGGCATAGTTTTTGTGGTATGGTGTGTTTGATGGATTCTCTTGTACGATCCAATAGTCTCGCATTTATACCATCATCAGTGTTTGTGAGTGTGCACTGAGACACCTATTGTCTAAGAGTCTAGTCCACGCCTTGGATATTCACAACATCTTGATTCCTATAATCACCGATGTCAATAATCTATGAAAATATCAAAATTAGGTTTGCTCACACATCTACACAACAAGAAATCCCATCCACTTACTTCATTTAGTTCATTCATCTCAATTCATCCATTTATCTTGGAGAATCTAATTTAGTTATTCCCCATTCACCATCCTCATCCTTAATTATCTAGTCCACTAATCCATTTCAAGAGCACACTCGTGTTCTTATAACCCACATGTCCTCTTGAAGGGGCATACCACTACCTCCTCGTCATCCTTCCTCATCTCACCTATGACTGGGGAATCATGCTACTAGTCTTAATCCCTTTTATCCACTACATTTTATTCTTCTTTGATATACCATCACTTCATGATGCTATATCAAAGAGGGGAAAAATGTAGACATCTAAAATTAATTAAATCAATATTTAATTAATTTAAGCCTGTCCACATAATTAATTAATTAAATTGTGTTGGTCCCTTTCTTCTTAAAATTAATTAAATTAAATTTAAGTAATTTTATCACTATAGCCCTTATAATGAATTGATCAAAATTAATTATTCCTCATTCTTCTAAAGTCTTTTCAATCATTATTTCTTCTTAACCTCTATTAGTTAATTAACTTCAATCAACTAAGTGCTAAGTTAACCATGTGATTCCTACAAATCACCCTTTCTAATCCTATCATCTAATGAGCCTATAAATTGACCATATTATTTAATATTTTATGATACTTAAACTCATGTTTATAATGTCCTTCCAAGTCATTTCTAAACATTACCTTGGTTTTGTGAAGCATTAACTAGGATTAATTGTGTTTGATATGCATATGTGTGTCTAGCTAGTTGATGCTAAATAAATGTATCATCTTATAATAAATGGTTATTATTGAATGTAAATTACTTAATAAGTATTAACATGTTGTTTTTGAGTATTTTGAGTCATTCATACATCTAGAATAAAGGAGGAGCAAGTTGGCAATTGATAGATGTAGCAGTTGACTGAAAGTGGAGAAAAAGTCAAAAGATCAGTTTCAATAAAATGGGCATATCTCACTTCTTTCTTAATGAAATTAAGATTTTCAAAATGATCTAGAAACATTAAAGGAGATCTAAAAAAGATATAAATCGTTTGAGATAGTTAATGAGCAACATTCACTAGAAGTTGACTGAGACAAACTAGCAGATTTCCAGGTAGCATTAAGGATTGAGTTATAACTCAACTTGGACTCTTCTACCTCTTCACGAGTTCATGTATTTGGAGTTATTAAAGTGAAGGAATATTGGATAATCTTGTGGAAACAATATTTGATGATTCATAAATAATTATAACATGTTTTGTACACATGTTCAACCATGACTGTACTTTATAGTTGTAGGGTTAAAGATTAGAACTCTCTCAACTCTTGTTAGTTTAATCTTTATTATCAGTCATGAGTAGAATAATTCATCTCCTTGCTGTAATAGCAGAAATGACATTTGTAATAAGTTGTTGAGTTTTCAATTACTTCAACTCTCAAGACTCAAGCATAAATCTGAGATTTTTTTGAGTTGTGAAAAAGTAGTGTTGAAGGTAGTGTTGAGTACAGTTAGTGTTTAGAGAATATCCAGTTAGTGTTGAGTCTTGTTAGTAGTGTCCATATTCAATCAGCAAGTCTGATACATGTTTATATAATATTTGATTTTCAATAAGAATCATTATTTGAGCATTGAAGCTTGTCTATTGAAGATAGAATGCTAATGATAGATTGAAGCAACTCAAGCAAGGGCCACTTGAGGAACTGTGATTTCATCATAGTTTAGATTTTTTTTCATTATGCTTTACTTTAATTAGTGATTTGGTCATGATAGGTTTTGTTTTCAACATATTTGATTGCACTAGTTTTAGAACAGTCATCCTGCAACCATTGTTGTTCCAAATAACCAGTCTTCCTACAACCACTGCTATGTAGTTAGTTTTATTTCTAGCATTGTCATGTTTTCAATTCAGTTTATTATTCTGAGTATTTTTTATACACAACTGATACAATAGCTTAGAAGATTTTCATAGTGCATATACAGTGCTATCTCATCTCAAATTCACATCCCTGGGTTGATAATTAAATGTAGCTTCTAGTTCATGAAGGGTTGCTTTGTGTTGATAAAAATCCCTAAGTTGTGAATTAGTATTCCAACCTCTATTGCAATTATAAATATCAACATTTTTGGCATTGTTGCCGAGGATGAGTTAAGATATGAGAGTCTCTAAGTTGTTTTAGAATGTCTACATTTTGGAAGTATTTGCAAGAACCAGAAAAAATGGATTTTGGATCCATGAAACATAATAACCAAGAGACAATATCATTTGCAACAAGTTTGGAAATCAAGGAAGATAGGTTCTCTAACATCATAGACGAATTTTGTTCATGTATTGATGACAAGGTGTTAGTTTGTGAGAAGGTAACGGAAGACAACCTTGTTTTGCAAAATGAAGAAGTTACCATACACAAGGTTGCTGAACATGATGTCAAATCAGAACTCTTACTTCAAGAAGGGAGCTGCCATAAAGATAAATTCAATCCTCTAATGTTGAAAAGTAAAGAAGATATTGATGAAGACATGTTTTGGGATGACTTAGAGATTTTTTTCTTAAATTTGGGTGCAAAACAAGTATCTTTTATAGAGCAAAATCATGAGCAGCAAGAAAAAAGTGCAAAAATTTCTATGTTTCAGTCAAATAAGTCACACAAAATGGAGTTTACAAATGAAGAAGAGGACAAAGAGGCAACACATCAACACAAAAGCACAAAGGAGGGTTATAAATTTGTGCTTTCATGAGGATTTCCCATTAGACATCTAGCTAAGAAGGAGGAAAGAAAGTCATCACAACTTATTGCATCCAAGCATAGAGTTGTAGTTGAAGATGAAGCTAAATTTCTAGTTGCAGCTGAAGAAGAATGGTTTCAACTCTCTTATCCAATTCAAAACAATAATATATATTAGCATAATGAAGTTGTATGTGAGTGTGTTGGTTCCCAAAACCACAGATTGGAAAATCAAAAGACTTGCCAAATCCTCAAGTATTCCAATCAGCCTTGGCCAACGAACAGGGATGGTAAGAGACCAAATCCCTCTACACTTTAGGCTCCACTGAACCTAGGTGGGTATGCCTCTTCCCCTCAAGAACAAAAGAGGTTATTAATAGTGGATTTAAACCCTTTAGCAAGTTTACACAATTGACAAATTATTATTTTGCAACTATGCTTTATTATGTTCTTTAACTGAATGCTTTGAAAAGAAATGATTGTGAATGTATATTGAAAATGAGATTGCTTTCAGGACTTAAATGAAATCTGCATATATCAGTTCATATAGGATTTGGGAAGAACATTTCTCTATCAAGGACCTTGAATGCATACAGATCAAAACCTTAAAAGATCAATAACAGACCAGTGCCTCTATCCAGGGATAGATATGACACTTTGTGGACAAAATGTCTTATCAACTCAAGAGACAATTTCTCATCAACTATGAAGGTTCGGTATGTGTTACACAAACAATAAGAACTCAATCTTTCACTTAATGCAACGAAATGTGATTCACATCATAGAAAATCTATAAACAAATTTATCAAGAGGACAAAGATGATCATCAACACAAAAGTGTACATAATATTTGGAAAAAGAAACAATGAACCTTGTATATTAATCTTCAGGAAATAATTGCATACATAAGCTGCACTTGCAGATACTCCATTATAGATTGCTTGCACAAAATGATACTTCTTCTTCCTATAGACTTCCCTAATACAAAATGACATTCAATCCTTATAGCAGTATGTTGTTCCCATGATTCTTTCCCCTCCTTAACATATAAAAATGACTCCCCTTAAGTATGTAAATCATAAGGCATATATGAAAGGACACACCCTTTCATACACAGAAGGGAGTTCCATACAATTTCCCTCCAAAGGACACACCCTTTGGTTTAATAAATAATTACAAATGAGAACCCCTAAAATACTAACTGATGCTTTAATAATTTGTCTTCTATTCTTCGCCTCGATAAAATTCCTCAGCAAATATTCATCATCTTCTCACTATCTCCTGCACACAAGATAAGCCAATCAAATTCCTTGATTTGAAAATTAAACATATTCCACCTTATCTTTTAGTTTGAAAGTCAATAATGTTTATATAAGTACTTGTTTAAAATAATTTATTTAAATAAAAGTATTTCCATCTTTAAGAAAATAATTTTGTGAACATAACATCCATTTATATAAAATAATGCTTTATCCTAAAATATATATTCAAATCACTTATTTAGGATAAATATACATAAATTTCATCTTTAACGCACATTCAAATAATAGATAAGATAGTATGATATGATAAGAAATACTTCCCTTTTATTATTCTTTCGGACAAACTTCCTCCCTCGGTGAGCTGTTCTCATGTCTTATCGATTCTGTAGTTTCATCAATACCTTTATTTTTGATGGGACCACTTTTGATTTCTTCGATGAACTTTATGTTGATGAAACTACTGCTTTCAGTGAGTCCTTTTAGAGATCCATTGCATCCTAGGTTTGTTCAATAAGTTATTTTTTGATGACATGCCACCTAACTGTCACTTCAGCTGCTAACTCATCTTGATTGGACCCACCGTTTTACTTTGGTTCCTCTTTGTCGCTGATCCGCGATAGATAATGATCGTGCAACTTTCCATAGTGAATCAACAATATTCATTAGATCTTTTCGAACTTGCTCGCACGTTATCTCCTATGAATTGCTTCCTTGGTGGGCCTCGCCATGTCACGGTGAATAAACATCGCACATCTTTCAATCGTGGTATAACAACCACCATCGGATCGACTTGAGCGACCGTCTGATCTTCCTTATCTGCTCGGCCTTTAACCTTGCCTAAGTGGCTCTCTCTTCTCTTTATCCATCCATGCCACATGTCACTCTTTGGTTCGCCTGTGGATCCACCTACCCACCACTTGGACCTACCACGTGACCACCACTTGGGCACCACTTTGACTGGCACTGGACGCCATCAGCCTTATCACTTCATCGGCCATTGGACCTGGGTTCTTCTTCTGCACTCCACCACATGGCACATCCTAATTCACTTGTAGATCCACTGAGACGACAACTCATCTGCCACCTTGCCAGTTGCTATGTTGTGGGGGATATAGGTTGTGCAACTTCCTATCATGGTATAGCGACTGCTATTGGACCAATTTTAAACTTGCATGCTTGTTAACCTCCCCTTTTACGCATGTGCTTTGTCGCCAAGTCACGAAGATAAACCAGAATGCATCTCTATCTTGTGGTATAGTGACGACCGTTAGATCTTCTGCAATCACCATTTGATCTGCCCAAATTGCTTGATCTTTAATTTGTCCTTCTATTATAAAATTTGGGTGCTTTGAGATGTGTGCCCACATGGGGGGCCCACCAGCACTAAGATAGCACTTGCCAAAAGCCTTCCATCTCTTGACACTAAGTATACATGCGGCCTTATATTTAAATATATAAAACTCCCTCTGCACAACCAATATGGGATAAATGGTCTACACCTGGCAACTGAAACCACTTGGAAAGTTCTTTGGCCCTTTTCTCTGTCTGCAACCATGTGACCCCCTCTAGCTCACGATAGGGAAGATTTAGGCTTAACGCCTGCCCATTGCCTTTTCTTGAAAGCTTCACATTTTTATTTGGATTTCTTGAGGGTTTCGAATGCTGATGCAGGAAGGACATTGGCAATAAAATTGCCACTTTGCATTTTGTTTGGAAGGGTTTCATAAATTTTCCCTTCTTTGAAATGGGCCTCTCGAATTGACTCATAATTCTATGAGTCGCAACACCATATGCGCAGGCTTGGGGGTCTTGGCAACGCCAGTTGATCTTTGGACATCTCCATTTTCTTCAGTTATGCTCCTGCAAAATGATTCACTAACATCTGATTGGAAAGATCTAAATTTAGATTTGCCTTTAGAAAACATATCAAATAATCTCATATGAATCCGAAATTCAAAACGTAGGTCTTGAGATATACATGAAATACAAAGGAATAATTAATTTGACCTAAAGTGTTGAGATGAAAAATAATTATGGTTTGAAAAAGTATACCTGGCTTGATTCCAGAATTTGTGAAACATATACATACCTCGAGCTGACCTCTTGATGGATGCATCAAACCTGGTTTCTGAAAGTTAGAATTGAACGAACCTACTAGATTATAGATGTTTCACATGATTGAACATAGAAATCTGCTTTTTGGCATGAATCTGGAACTCTAAAATTTGAAAATTTTAGGGTTCCAACAGAGTGTCTTAATGTCTTTCAAAAGTCATTGCAGATATTGGTTAGATTTCTATTGATATTGCAACTCTTTTTGGTTGCACATAAGCATGTGAAGAATTGTAAGTTGCTGAGAAAGGGCAAATATTTCATAGAACTAGAGAATGGTTTTGTTTGAGTAAGTCCTATTTGCTAGTTAGTGTAGGTTAGGATAGGTTAGAATAGGATTTTCATTCAATAAGTGCTCTTGCACAATGTCTTAGAATTATTTTTCTTCATTTGTTCATGCATAGTTAGTTAGGTGTTGTCTAGTGGAGTTGTTTCCCCAAATTATTTTTGTTTAAATGACTCTTTCAGAGGTGTTTATAGCTACTTTGTTGGTTATTTCAAGGTCACTTTTTATCGAGGTTGTAAGTTAGTCATGTCTTCAATTTGAAAGAGAGTTTCTGCATACGTTGTCAAAAAGTTTTCATAGGTAGTTGGGTCTTCAAGGAATGGAAAATGTCTATCCAAATGGTGAAGTCCAATTGATCTACTCATATTCTATTTGCTGTTAAATGGACAACATATAAATTTGTATTGAAGACATTGGATGGAGGTGTAGTAACTACTCAAGAAGTTTGGAATATTTTTAAGTTATTTGCAACGACTATAGAGTGACTACATAGTCAAACTACACAAACTTCCAAGACACCTACAACAACTATTGATGTCAAATATGCAACACTGTTAAAGGGACCTGTGCATTCAACTATTTTGAGACCTGTACTTTCATATCTTCACCACATTTGTATTTGTTCAAATCACTCAAGGTACTTACATTTATGATTTCCATTTATTTGTAATATTTATCATTTTTGGTTAATTAGCTATCTATGCATTACAATATGTTTACCTGGGCGCCAAAATGTCATGCTCTGTGAAGTGTACCTGTACCTACAAACATACTGCACCCAATAAATCATTACAAGCAATGGTTAGTAAATTGAAACAATGAAAGACAAAACCATAGCTAATCGACTTATTGCCTCCTAGTAAATGCAAGTATGAAAAATGCTCTTAGATTTTGCTATGCAAATTCCAGTGACTTGACTACACTTAGATGGAGGATTTGAATGCTGAAAATGCATGATCTAGCAAGAATAGCATGATTAAGCTATATGAGTTCATGATTGATCTAGAAAATGAACTAGAATGAAGATGCAATTAAGCTAAAATAAGCATGATAACATTGCTAAAACTGATAAACTAGAAGCTAGATGCCTATAATAACAATGCTTAAGCTATGAATGAGATGGGATCCATATTTCTCAAAATGAGGTCTATTTATAGGATTTTCCAAGGCTAGGGGTGATGTGGCAAGAATCAATGGTCAAGATTGATCTGAAGATATCAATGGTTAAATTGGAGGAGGTTGGCAAAGGGGGTTGGATTAAAGGCAACACTTAGTGAAAAGTGTCACAAAGGTTCTAGAAGATGTTGGATGAAAGGGGACATGGTGGTAGGTAGAATGGGTTAGGTTTAGGAATGGTTAGGTTTAGGAGTGGTAGAAGTTAGGAGAATTTGAATTTAAAAATTCAAATAATAGGAAAAGGATAATTAATCTCAACAACTCATTGATTTGATTTGTTTTAATTAATTAAGGGATTAGAAGAAATGATTTTGGTGGAGGGAATTAATTAATTTGAATTAATTAATTAAAAGGGTGAAATGCACCTATTTAATAAATCCTTAGATTTATTAATAAGTGGATGAATGAGAGATTTAATCAAATTTCTTAGTGAATTTAATTAAATTGGGAAGGAGGATTAATTAAATAATTTCTTATTTAATTAATTATCTTCAGACCATTTTTAGGTGTATACAGTAATATTTATCATTTCTGGTTAATTAGCTATCTATGCATTACAATATGTTTATCAATTATCATTTTTTTGGTTACATTATTCATAACTTATTTATTTTTCAACCCTCATCTATTCATTGTCATTTCAGGACAAATGACCTTTCAGCTGGGGGGAATACTTATGCCTTGTATTGCTGTCCTACACTATTAAAAAATGATCTTGCCATAGTTTCATATATTTGTACTTACCTTCTAGATTTATGAATATATTTTCTTCATTTGACATAATTTTCATATGCTTTCCCTTTTCCATTATTACTTCAAAGTGACAAAAAAGAAGAGTATTTAAGGGAAGCTATACCAAACAAGAATGACACCCTTGAGACAATGAAAAGGAGTAACAAAGTACAAATTACAGTAGGGATGTAGATTATAAAATGTTTTAGTGAAAAAATAAAAAATGAAATAAAAATGTAAAATATTATCATATGAAGAAGTCAAAAAAAAAAAGAAAACATGATACAAAGAGGAAGGAAGTTAACAAGAAGACAATGATGAGAATGAATCATATTAGTGCAGCAACGAAGAAGTTTCTACAAATTGATCATACACAACAAAAGAGATGATGGAACAAGATCAAGGAATGATTATAAATATCAAAGAATGGAAAATAATTTTTATATCCCTTGTAGCAGAAAATACAATGAGAATAAAAGACAAGAGTCAATGACAGTCACAAAATTTCATGCATAACCAATATCTATTCCTTGCTTGAGGACAAGCAAGATTTTAGCTGGGGAGAATGATGAACCTATAAATTGACCATACTAATCAATGTTTTATGATACTTTAACTCATGTTTATAATATCTTTCCAAGTCATTTCCAAACATTACCTTGGTTTTGTGAACAATTAACTAGGATTAATGGTGTTTGATATGCATATGTGTGTCTAGCTAGTTGATGCTAAATAAATGTAACATATTATAATAAATGGTTATTATTGAATGTAAAGTAATTAAGAAGGATTACAATGTTGTTTTTGAGTGGTTTGAGTAATTCATACAACTAGAAGAAAGGAGGAGCAAGTTGTCAATTGACAGATTTAGCAGTTGACTGAAAGTGTAGAAAAAGTCAAAAGACCAGTTTTAGTAAAATAGGCATATCTCACTCATTTCTTAATGAAATTCAGATTTTCAAAATGATCTGGAAATATTAAAATGATATCTAAAATTTTTTTAAACCATTTTATTTGATTTGCAATAGTTAATGAGCAGTATTCACCAGAAGTTGACAAAGACAAACTAGCAGATTTCGAGGCAGCAATCAAGGATTGAGTTCTAATTCAACTTGGACTCTTCTACCTCTTCATGAGTTCATGTATTTGTAGTTATTAAAGTGAAGGAATATTGGAGAATCTTGTGGAAAAAATATTGGATGATTCATAAATAATTATAACATGTTTTGTACACATGTTCAACCATGACTGTACTTTATAGTTGTAGAGTTCGAAGAGGATTAGAACTCTCTCAACTCTTGTTAGTTTAATATTTATTATTAGTCATGAGTAGAATAAGTCATCTCCTTGTTGTCATAGGAGAAATGAAATTTGCAATAAGTTTTTGAGTTTGTAATTACTTTAACTCTCAAGCCTCAAGCATAAATCTGAGATTTTGTTGAGTTGTGAAAAAGTAGTGTTGAAGGTAGTGTTCAAAATAGTTAGTGTTTAGAGAATATCCAATTAGTATTTTTGATTAAGGGAAATCAGGTTTTAAGGGACCTACGACCCACTTACATATCGAAAAGAGAAGCAATAGAGAAACTAGAGAATACAAAACAAAGAGAGAAAGGCTGCAAAAGAACAACATAAAAGACAATAGCCAAAGTAAAGAACAACAAAAGGCCAACGAGAGACTAGCACACCTAAAACAAAATTACATTTTAGGTGAAAATATTTATAGTCTCTTCCACATCCTTGACCAGCATCATCATCGTATTAGCTGCCTCTTTCAGGTCTTTATTTTCCTACATCTGTTGATTGCCTTTGGTCTTCAGCTCCAGCTCACTTGCATTTTGCCTAGTTCTGCGTCTGGAGGAGTGTTGAACAGAAGTAGAAGCCAACTCATCATAAATAATCACAGTTTCTTTATTCTTCTTATCCTTCTCCAAGCAAGCAACCAACACATTCATGTTTGGAGAGGACACCTTCAACACAACCAAACTATACTCCATGAATTTCCTCAAAGCACTCTCAATTTTTTGAATCCGATTTGTTTATCAGACCATTATCAGTCTCACTCTTTTCTTTGAGAATCCTCACCACATCCTCTAGGTGCTTCAAATATTCCTATATAATCTCACTTTCCAGCCAGTCCATAATTTCTTTTTCATCCTTTGCAGCACTAGTATCGTCTGCATTATCCTCTTTACCTTTAATGTTGATATCCTTAACCAAATTTTCAATTTTAAAATCCAGCTCTCTCTGTTTTTCCTGAATGCTAGTGATGTTATCAATCACCCACTTCTGGAAATTTAACATTTCTAGAGTGTTGTTTCTAGTATAATTCAGAATGGACTCCACATTCTCCATATCTGGGGTAGAATCCTCAGACCTAGGGTTTCCCTCCTCCATGTTATGTTGAACAACATCCCTGTTATCCAAAACATAGGGATTATCCTTCACCTCTGACTCTTCAACATCCTCTTCTATTTGTTTATCCCCTTCCTCACCCTCAACCTCCTTCTCCTGCTCATTCTCCGCCTCTTCTTCCACCTCCTTCTCTTGCTCCTACTCAGAACCAACATTCTCTTCAATGTCTTCTTTAGCTTTTTCACCAACCCTCGATTTCTTTTTAGGAGGAAAATTAGAAGAATCCTCATCAGAATCAAAGCCATCATAATCCTCAAAAATATGGGCATTCTCCACAAAGGGATCATCCTTATTATCCTTAGCTTTACCCTTAAGATGCTCATATATTAATAAAATTAGGCCTTGGTGATCAATGGGGTAGGAATTAGGTTTCTTAGCATGGTCAGCCAGACTATCATTAAGGGAGGAGGCCAAGTAGAAGGTCAGCGATATCTTAAATCCATGGTGAAAATGGCTAAGGATAACAAAGTAGTAATTGTAGACTTTCAAAAACCTACCATCAACTGTAAGGTACTCCATTAAAACTTTCAACATTTTCTGCCAGATAGATTTTACCTAGTTAGGGAGATAATAGGAAGCATTATCCTTTTTGGGGAGCCAAGCCCTTTCTTCTTCATTTTTGGGGAAATTCTTGATGGCTCCCACCAAGAACTTGCGGTCTCTATAAAACTTGATTTCATCCTTCTGCAAACCGGTCACCTCAGCCACCAAATCTTCATCCACTTTCCAGGTCTGACTGAACAGAGTAACTTTATTATTTTTCCAACCCTTGGCAAAACCACGGGAAACGAGCTTCTTGCTCCCATGCAGTTTCTCCATATAATCGGTGAATCTATATCTATGCAACCTTTGCCAAATTTTCCTTTCACCTTTCCAGCTGTCACAGCTGGTAGGCTCATTATGGTTGAGATTTCCTCCCATAATGTGATAATTGTTCAAGTTGAAACCCTTAAGGGAGCGTAAACTGACCAAATGCTAAAGAACAAAGATGCTGGAATCAAAAACCAAGGTGATTTTCTTGTTTTTCAAGTAGTCTTTTAAAACATTCAAATTAACCCAGCACTTAATATGATAAGGCCCTTCACACCGATACTCATTATCGTGACGCCTAAGATAGGTAATCAAATGACAATCCACCTCACTCCAAAATCTATCATTGAAGTCCAAACCCAGAAAGGTAATAATGAAATTAATATGTACCATGGACTCTGTCATAAAATAATTGCTCTCGAACTTCATTCTTACCTCATGATCTTCGATATAATTAGCATCCTCCACTAAAATGACCCCCTCATTGGCTAACAAATTGGCTACCCTATTACCTTCCCTAAAGGTATGGGTAATAATCACACTATCATAGGCATCTAACAAATTTTTTGCATTATCAATGATATGTTGGATATTCCAAGAAGGGGAACTAATACCTTTAATAGCTTGAATTATATTAAGGGAATCCCCCTCCAGCCAAATTCTTTTAAAATTAAATCTCTAAACAAGCTGAAGACATTTTAACATTGCCAGAGCTTCTGTCACATGGTTGTTTTGAACTCCAGAGGGAGAGGTAATCATAGCAACACAAAAGCCATAAGAGTTTCTGATGACCCCTCCCCCTCCAACATTCCTAGGATTTCCTTTAGCTACACCATCAAAGTTCACCTTAACCCAATCATGAGGAGGGAACCTCCACACATCATTATCTCTTCTACTCTTCATATCAGATTTCCAGACCTTTTGTATCAAATTCCATTCAGTTAGAATGCTTTTCTCATTATCAGTCATGTCAATATAACTACACTACTTGTTACTTTTGTGAATGGTATTGATGTTTTCTTTAATATCCCTACAAATATTTTCAAAAACCACCTAAGAAGAACACTTAGTATCCCTAAAAATTATATTGTTTCTCTCCTTCCAAATATGCCAATAGGTCATAGGAAGGACAAAGAACCAGAGGGTCTTAATCATGGGAAGCTTGGTAGGGAAAATCCATTGCCAAAGGACTTCCTTAAAACTATTCTGCATTACCCAATCAACTTTCCATTGCATCCATACTTTACCCCAGATCTCCTAGGTAAAAGAACAGTGAATAAATAAATGATCCACAGACTCAACCTCTTTCTGACATAACTCAAACCTATTAGGAATCATGAATCCTCTTCGAACTAGGTTATCAATGGTAAGTATCTTGTTGTGATTTGCAAGCCAAAAAATCATATTAACTTTAGGAATGAGGAATCTATTCCAAAATTTAGTTGATATAGGGTTGCAGGCCTGAGTAGCAATTTTTTTATACGCAGACGCAATAGTAAAATTACCCCTAGGATTACTCTTCCATAAGAAAACATCATCAGAATCTTTGCTGACAGAAAAAGACAACAAATCATGTTGGAGCAAAGAAAATCCAGCATAAAATACATCAAGTCTAACCCACTTATTCTCCTCCCAATAATTACAGACCATAGAACCAAACCTCCTTTTATAGTCTTTAATGAAATGGCTACAATCCTGGTTAAAAAGAGGCTCATCTTTGATCCAGACATCCTCCCAAAATCTGATTTTGTTACCTTTGCCAAGGACCTGTCCATCTCCAACTTTAGCAACTTTAATAGATTTGATCATACTATTCCATATAAAAGATCCAGTAGGGATATCTTTAGAATAGAGAAGAGAATGAATGGGCTGATTATGTATGTATCTTTCAAACCACACCCTACTCCAATCTCTCTTAATACCATATGCCCTCCAAATCTGTTTGGCTAACAAAGCTTTGTTGAAAGGTTTAAGAGATTTAATACCTAGCCCCCCATTGCTTTCAGGACAATAGACTTTATCCCAGGCAACCAAAGCAATCCTTTCCTTATCTTCCACACCAGACCAAAGAAATATTTTCTGAATTCTTTCTAAAGCTTCTGCAAATTTGACTAGTATACTAAACAAACTAAGAGCATAAATAAGAAGATTATGAAGAGTGGCTTAAAGAAGCTGAAGCTTACCAGCTTGTGATAACATAGAGCCTTTCCAACCAGCCAATTTTTTGTTGAACTTATCAATTAAAGAATTCCAGAAAGAGTTTGGAGGAGCCAAACCAAGAGGGAGACCCAAATAAGTAGAGGGGAGCATCTCAACCTTACAACCAATTATGTTAGCAATCCTATGTTGCCTCAACAAGGGGGTGTTGATGAAGTAAATAGAAGATTTCTCCCAATTAACCTGTTGTCCAGTAGCAAGGGAATAAGATCTAAGAGCACCTTTGAAGGTAGAAGCTTCGCTAACAGAAGAATATCCCAACAATATTGTATCATCAACAAGCTGTTGATGTGTGCAGAAGAAATTAGCAGAAGAGTGTTGCAACCCTTTGATAGTCCTATTCTCTTTCAAATTTTGAATCAATCTACTCAAACATTCAGCCAAAATAGTGAAAATAATAGGCGAGATAGGATCTCCTTGCCTGAGTCCCCTTGAAGATTTAAAAAATATGGACGAAGATCCATTAATAAGAATAGAAAAATTAGGTGTAGATATCATCTCTCTAGTGATTTTAATAACCTTCTCATCAAATCCAAAGGCCTCCATGATCCTAAAAAGAACCTGCCATTCAACCCTATCATAGACTTTTACCAAATCCATCTTGATGAGAAATCCCTTTATTTGCAGCATTAAGAGAGTGGATATTTCCATTCACAATTATAGAATCCAAAAACTGCCTACCTGGGACAAATCCTTTTGGCTCCTCAGAGATAAGAAGGGGAAGAACAACTAGTAATCTAGAAGTCGAGACTTTTGAAATTATCTTGTAAAAAGAATTACAAAGACTTATTGGCCTAACTTACCCATAGAATCAGCTCTAGCCACCTTAAGAATTAGAGAAATGAAAGTAGAGTTGATTTCTTTAAGAATTCTTCTGGATCCAAAGAATTCTTTGACAACACTGGCCATATCAGCCCCAACAATGTGCTAATATTCCTAAAAGAAAAACATGGGGAAGCCATCCGGACCTGGTGCCTTATCCCCTTGAAAGGAGGGAACAACTTTTTTAATTTCATCAACTGAAGGGATGATAGATAATATCTTATTCTAATTAGGTCCAATAATCTTAGGAATATTATCAACCAGATCTTGTTGCTTAACAATGTCAATTTACTTGCTACCTGTCAGGAGGTTAGAGAAGAACATTACAGCTTCATCACCTATGTCATCATCTTTGACAATAATTTTGTCATCAACAATTAATCTAGAAATTCTACTTGCTGCTTGATGCTTCATTGATGTCATATGAAAGAATTTAGTATTTCTATCACCAGCTTCTAACCAAATAGCCCTGAAAATTTGCCTCCAGTAAATTTCTTCTCTTGAAATAGTGCTGTGTAATTTGGCTAGAACCTCATCTTCTTTTGCCTTGGGGAACTTCTTATAACCATATTCCTGAATAGAGTTTTCAATCTGTTCTAATTCCTCCTTAAGCTTCCTCTTGGATTAAAAAATATCTCCAAAAACCTTTTTGTTCCAAATCTTAATGTTGTCTTTGATATTTCTTAAATTTTTAGCAACTTTGAACATGGCAGAACTATCCATAGTTATATTCCACCATTTGGCAATGGAAGCTTCCAAAGAAGGGTGTGAAATCCACATTTTTTCAAACTAGAATGGAAAACAATGTTTGCCCTTAATAGAATCAGCAACAAAAGAAATGGGATAATGGTTCAATCCTATTTTGTTAATAACAAACAAAGAACATCTATACTTAAGGACCCAGTCAGGAGTGATAAGGGATCTATCTAGCCTTACCTGAATAACATCTCCTCCATCTCTTCGATTAGACCAAGTGTAGGAGGCTCCAGAAAGGTCAACATCAATGAGGGCATTGGCATTAATGAAGTCCATAAAATCAATCCTGCTATCTAGTTGAGCTTGAGTTCCTCCAAATTTGTCAATCTCCTGCAGAGGGGTGTTGAAATCTCCCATCAAAAGCCAACTATCCTAGGAAAAAAACACTCTTTTTTGTTGGATTTTATCCCAAAACTTACTCCTAGTAGCTTTAGAGTTTGGAGCATAAATGTTGGTGACCACCCATTTCTGTCCTCCAGCAATGCATTTCACTCTCATATAAATGATATTACCATCTTCATCAATCAGATCTCCATCAATAGTTTTTTAATTCAAAAATATGGCAACCCCACTAGATGCTCCATTAGAACTACTACCACAGATACCCCCTGTTTAAAGAAGTTTAATTTTTCAAATTTTTCCTTACTCATTTTAGTTTCCTAAACCAAGATAATGTCTGGCTTATGATCTCTAATAAAGTTCCTAAGCACATCCTGTTTATGGAGACCATTTAGGCCTCGTATGTTCCAGTAAATTACCTTCATTTGGAAACCTGGGAGCAGGATTCCTGAATGGTTCGCTGCATTCCATCAGGTATATTTTGTTTCCTCTATTGGTCCCTACGCTACTTCATAGTTTTATGTCCCTGTGGGGATTTGGAAAGACCAATATCCGCCTTAGACCTGGTTCTCGTTTTAGCCCCATTAGAACAACCTGTTCTCTTGTTTTTATTTTTTACCACTCCTATTATATCTTCATTTGCTTCATCTTTATATGCAGATTGCTTACTATTACAAGGTTCTCCTTTTCTCTGAGAAGAGGTGGATGAATTAGTTCCAAAACTATGGAATAGAGAGTTAAGGTTAACCTGGGGTGATCTAAACTGGGTCTTTTTTTCAACGATAACATCTAGACCTTCAGAGTCCTTTGAACACACTTTATTACTTTCATGTTCTGTATCTTTTGGAGACTCATATTGTGATTCATTTATGTTGCCAATCTCACCATCTTCAAGAATTTCTTCTATACTTACATTTTCTTCCTCTTGAATCTGTAAAGCTTCAAATCCATTGATTGTTTTCACTTCAAATACATTCTCTTCATCCTTTCTGACTTCCTTCTGAGGAGTATCCTTGGAAGGACTAGCTTTCCTTTCATCCTTTGTTATATCTTTTGAGTTACTAGGAAGTCCAATTCCTCCTTCCGATCTACCCTCCTCATTTTTGTTCATCTTCTCTTTCTAGATCTATTTGACATGATTATTGTTCTTCTGAGCATTCTTGGGGTTACTAGGACAAGCCTTTGCCCAATGTCCAGCTTTCTTACAAGAAAAAAACACAAAAGGGAGGGATTCAAACTCTATAACTTGTTCCCACTTACCTAGCTTAGAATTTATTTCGATAGAGCTAGGAAGGTCCATATTCTATGAGATATTAACACATATCCTTGTATACACCAGTGTCTTTCATGTTGCTATCATAGAATCTATAGCCACAAGCTCCCCCAAGGAATTAGCAATGCCTTAGAACATGTCCTCCAACCAAAATTCAAGTGGCAAACCAGGCAACCGCACCCAGACCGGAGCAGATTCAAAAAAGAAATCATTGAGCTCCATTTTTGGAGACCATTTTCTTAAGGATAAAGAAGATTTCCCAAGCATCCAAGGTCCTCCACTCAGAGACATTTCCAATTCTTCCCCACAAGAGAAGGAAAAGACAAAGAAACCCCTTGACAGTGTTGAGACATCAACTTGTCCTTTCAACCTCCATTTTCTCTTCACAAAAGACCTAACAACTTCAATATTAGGTCTTGGTCCAACAAATTTTCCCACTAGAGAAAAAGCCATTAGAGAAATATTGTGGTCTATGACCGCATTTGGTACTGCAATAGCTAGTCTACCTACCTTTCTATCAAAAATATCTTCCACAAAGGGAAAAGTCAATTTACCAGTGGGCTTGTTTGCAAATATGTTGTTCCAGGGTTTGAGAACCTTGACTTCATCCATCTTTTACAACTTAGTGTTCAAGTTCTCGGGACCCAAATTTGAAAAATATTTAGTATTTTTAAAGTCAAGAGGGTTTTTAAGTCAACTGATACAATAGCTTAGAAGGCTTCCATAGTGCATATACAATGTTGTCTCATTTCAAGTTCATGTCCTTGGGTTGATAATTATATGTATCTTCTAGTTCATGAAGGGTTTCTTAGTGTGGATAAAAATCCCTGAGTTGTGAAATAGTATTCCAAATTTGATTGCAATTAAAAAGCTCAACATCATCTAGCCTAATTAATTCTTCTATAATCATGCTTATCATTTTCCTCAATTTTATATTCCTCCACTCATTCTCTCTCCTCATGTCACATACTCATAACTTTCCCACTTGCATCCTAATCCCTCATTAAGCCACCCATTTAGTCCTTTTAATTAGTTACACATTCCTATTCACCTCGATTAGGAATGGGTCAACTCTTTTCTATAAATGAATTTCCCATCTCATCCTCCAACCTTAAATGCTACCCACTTTGATCCTTTCAAGAAAATTCAAATTCTTTGAATATCCCCATGCCTCTTGTTCCAAAGGAATTTTTAATTCCTTTTCCCATTTATTCTCCCCACACAATCTTCTATTTAGAAATTTTTAATTCCTTTGTCCTCCCCTAGGGAATTTTTAATTCTTTTTCTATTCTCAATGTACTTAGGGAATTCTTCCCCATGTACCTTGTCGGATGTGGAGATAAGAAATGCCTTTATGGTATATCTCCTGGATCCCACACCTTGTCCTCTCAATTCTCTCCCACTTTATTTCAATCCTAGCCCTCCATTTCAAATAGATCTTGGCCCTCCATTTTGGCCTCCTCCAATCTATAAATTGGAGTCTCCTCTCCTCACAAACCATCCACCTATTGAATATTGTCTTGCTGTCCATTTGAGGAAGAAAATCCTCCATCACACCCTCATAATGCCAAAATCTTACCATAGCCAATCTATATCATCCACAACCATCCTTTGAATCCAATCTCTCTTGTTGTGTAGTGGAGAGAAATCCACAATCCACCATCTCAAGGAGAAAATCAAGTGGAGCAATAGGGCACCTCTACTTCATCAAGCTCAATCAGAGGAAGAAGTGAGCAATGAAGGTATAATGGTTGATTTGTGTATTTGAATGCTTTTTTGTGTGTGTGTTTTATTTGATTATACGCTAACCATAAGGCCTAAATTTTTCTCCTCTTCACCTCTCTTCAACTTTCTCACAAATTTTTCTTCCATTTCATCTACGCTCTCATCATCTAAATCTTCATTTGAACCTTTTGTATCTCTAAATGTTCTCAGTTGTTGCTTTGTCTTTACCAAACTTCCTCACCTCGAATGTAGTCAAGGTACCATACAACTGTTCTCTGGTGAATTTGGAAGGATCATAAGTTCTTTCAATAGCTAAAATCTTATCAATGTAACATTTTGGTAAAGTCTTCATGATCTTTTCTATCACATCCTTATCGTCCAAGCTACTGCCAAGATCTTGTTGGCATTTCAATAGAAGGAGATTGTTGATATTCATTAAGGATATTGAGCAGGCTGTTGAAGATTATTTGATATAACTGAAAAAATATGATAACTATCTTTATAACATTATTTTGTCATTGATGTCAAGAAATTGATTTTCTGATTCAGTATGATGTTGCCATATCTTGAGAAGATTGATTTGAAGAGAATTAAGATGTCAGTAAAAGACACTGAAAGAATGTGATAAGAAAGGGGAGAAATTAGTTATTCAATGGGCAACTATTACTGAGTTAGACAATGATGAGATCATGATGTTTAGATTGTTTTGATATCCTACATATGATTGTTGATTGTAAGGTTAATACTATACTATGTCACTGAGCAAAGAACCTAGTCGGTAAACCCTAAGGTTATCGATATCGGTTAATGAAGGCGGAATGTCTACCGAGTAAAGTTTAGTATTTACCAAGTTGCAATTGAGTTATGATAGATCGCATTGGATGAATACAAGCATTATTTAATGAAGGACAATGATGAGTTGGAGATGCATAAATGATTGGTATGCCACGCATGAAGTTTGTTAAGGATCTATGGCAATGGAAGATTGGCAGGAAGATCTACAACACAGATTTAACCGCAATAACCTTGTGCAAGTTCCAAGAAACGAATGCAAGTCCCAAGGCAAGGTAAAACATTTTTAGATCGAAGGATACATTGAACCTGGTCAAGTTTGAAGATCTGATGGCTAAGATTGATCATGGGAAATATGATCAAGGAGATTAAGCAGTTAGCAATTATTTATAAATAAGGAATTGTTGATAAACAATGTATGCGGGCAAGTGTAAGCATAGGGATGCTACATAGTGATTACCGAGCACAGAAGCTTGAAGACCTGTTTGAATAACAGAGTAGAGAGCCCAACAGAGGGACAAGATAAGTCCTATGACAAGATTATTTTGAGCAAACAAGAATCTATTTTAGCATTTTAGATATGAAGTTGCAGATATATTTTTATTACTGTTATTTTGTAAGTGAAAGGAAAATCTCTTAACCGAGTGGACTTAACAGTCTTATTTGTAAACCCTCTAGCAAGGTAACATTCTAGTTGAGTGTTTGAAATCCTTTAACAAGGTCACTTCTAACAAAGTGAAGATCCTAACAGATCTGAGGGAAATCCCTTAACCGGGTCACATCTAGCAATGTGTTTGTAATCTTTAACAGGATTTGCTTTTAACCGAGCATACTCTAGAAGAGTATATTTCTTAGTGGGTCTGAAATCCCATAGTGGTTTTTCCCTATTTGGGTTTCCACATTAAATCTGGTGTTATATGTGTTAAGATGATTATGTGTTTATGAGTTAGTATGTTTAGCAGTTTTATAACACTGAAGTATAAGTTACCGAGGTTGAATCTGTTGATTTTATGGAAGATTAAGTTTGTATGATTCACCCCTCATCTTGTTAGCTATTGGCATTAGTACTTTACATTTAGTATCAGAACTTACAATTGGTATCAGAGCTCTGGACTCTGGAAGAAAATTTTAAAGGTACTTGAGGCAAAGATCCGAAGATGTATAAAAGGGATGCCGCAAAGCTGAACAATTCAACTTTCTCCACCGGGCAGAAAAGGATGAAGCTGTATTTATCAGGAATTGAAGAATATGCTACATACTATTTGGAGAATGATTACATACCACCTAGCACCAACCCAATGACCTTGGAAGAGATAAAGGCAAATCAAGAACATATTCAAGCTATGATTGAAATAACATCAGCATTGACTGACTCAAAGTTTAATGATCTAGAAGGCTGCAATGATGCAAAAGCAATGTGGACTAAGCTCATATTTGTATATGGCAGTGATGAACATGTTCAAAGAGAAAAAGTAGATAGTCTAAGAGGACAACTTGAATCCATGAGAATGAATGAAGGTGAGAACATAACCCAATACAGTACAAGGTTAAAGGAGACTGTCAATCAAATTAAAGGAGCAGGAGGAACTATTGAAGAAAAGGATGTAACAAGTAAGTTGTTGAGAACCCTTCTACCTGCTCCTGCTATTCGAGTCTCGGCAATCAATGAATTGAGATTTGTACTTAACATGCCAGTTTCTTTGGATGCTACTATTGGTAAGCTACATGCATTTGAGTTAAGTAATTTTGATAACAGTGGGTCTTCGGTCAGTTCTTTTCATATTGGTGAATCTGATGATTACAATGATAGAATGAGTAAGTACTCTGAAGGGAATTACAGTGGAGCAAGTGAAAGATTTCGTAAGAACATGGAAGAAGTACACAAACTGTATGAGGAAATCAAGAAGCAAGAAGAGTTTAAAGAATTATTAGCTAGAAGGTTACCGAGAGGAAAAGGTAAGTATAAAGGAAAGCTACCTTTAAAATGTTTCAATTGTGATAAAATAGGATATATGGCTTCTAACTACCCTGACAAAGAATCTAGTGAAAAGAGAGAATACTGAGATAACAGGGAGAAAGACAACTAATACAAAGGACACCGAGACTTCAAAAGGAGAGATAGAAAGACATGTCTAGTAGCTGATGAGGAATCCAATGATGACAAATCTGATGAAACTGATACTGAGGAAGTTGTTTATGTGGCTATTAAAGATGGATCTGATGAAGAAAGGTATGAAGAAAAAGCCCTAATATCTCACATAAATAATAATGATTCTTGGATCATAGACAGTGGATGCTCACATCATATGATAGGTGATAAACACAAGTTTGTTAAATTAGAAGACTATAATGGAGGCTATGTAAGATTTGGTAATGATGCACCATGTCCGGTGAAAGGTAAAGGCTCTATCACACTTCTTGACAATGCTAAATGTGATGATGTATATTGGGTTGAAGGTTTGAAATACAATTTGTTGAGTGTAGCACAACTAAATAATACAGGATACCGAATAGAATTTCAGAAAGAAATTGTCAAAGTTCATGACAAGCATGGAAAGTTAGCTGCTACCAGGACACAAACAAAAGGTAATACATTTCATCTTGACTCAACTCGGAACAAGTGTCTTTATGCTAAGATAGATGATACCTGGTTATGGCATAATAGGTTTTGTCATGTAAATTTTGATAATCTGATCAAAATAAGTAAGAAGCATCGAGTAACAGGTCTACCGAGTTTGGAAAAACTTGAGAATGCTATGTGTTGAGGATACCAGATGGGTAAGATGACAAGATCAAGCTTTACAAGTAAGTCCTACACTTCTAAAGGAATTTTAGATCTAGTACACACTGATCTTTATGGTCCCATGAAAGTTCAAAGTTATTATGGTGATAAGTATTTCATATTATTTGTCGATGATTACTCAAGGATGATGTCAGTTATGTTTTTAAAAGAAAAATCAGAAGTTTTTCAAATGTTTAAATGGTACAAGGCAAGAGTTGAAAATGAAACAGGAAGACAACTAAAATGTCTTAGATCTGATAGAGGAGGAGAGTTCACTTCTGATGAATTTAACTTATTCTGCAATGATCATGGTATAAAAAGGCAACTATCTACACCGAGAACACGTCAGCAAAATGGGATAGCCGAGAGAAGAAACAGATCAATTGTAGATTGTGCCAGAACCCTAATGATAGAAAAGAGGGTAGCTCAAACATTTTGGAGAGAAGCAATTAGCATTGCAGTTTACACCCTGAACCGAGTACAACTGAAGAAAGGAACTATGAAGACACCATATCAGATCTGGTATGACAAGAAACCTAATGTAAGTTATTTTAAAATCTTTGGAAGTAGATGCTATGTTCACAAAGATGACAAAAATGGAAAGTTTGATCAGAAAAGTGAAGAAGGAACATTTCTTGGTTATTCTTCTAGAAGTAAAGCATTTAAATGTCTGATCAAATCATCTAACAAAATAGTAGAAAGTGCAAATGTGAAAATTGATGAATTTGCAGAAAGAAATGATGAAGGAAATTCCAAAGAACCAGAAGATTATGAAGAATTCATTTATGTTCAACCAAGAAGTCCTACCAAAAAAGCTGTTGAAGAAAATGAAGATAATGTCCAGTTACTAAGTGATGAAGAAGATCATGCAGAGCCTACCGAGCCTATATTAGCCAAATATGTCAGAAGACATCATGCATCAAGTCAGATTATAGGAGATAAGGATGATCCAGTGATGACAAGGAACAAACTGAGACAGAACACATGTCTGGTATCTGAATTTGAACCAAGAATAGTAAAAGAGGCATTTAACAGTGAAGATTGGGTAAATGCTATGACAGAAGAGATTGATCAAATCAAGAAGAATGACACATGGACACTGGTCCCAAGACCAAAGGACAAAAATGTAATCGGTACTAAGTGGATTTTCAGACAAAAGGAAGGTGAGGTCATTCGCAACAAAGCAAGACTAGTTTGCAAAGGTTATACTCAAGAAGAAGGAATAGATTATGGTGAGACTTTGCACCTATGACTAGACTTGAGGGAGTAAGAACATTATTGGCATATGCTGCTTTCAAAAATTTCAAGGTATATCAAATGGATGTTAAATCTGCATTTTTGAATGGTATACTAGAAGAAGAAGTTTACATTGAACAACCTGAAGGATTTGTTGAAGACAAGAGTAAAGATCAGGTATGTAAATTAAACAAAGCTTTATATGGTCTGAAACAAACACCTAGAGCATGGTATGAGAGATTGCACTCTTACTTAATCAAGATTGGTTTTATAAGGACAAGTAAAAACAACAATATGTACATGAAGAATCATGAGGACAATGGAATACTGATCTCAGCCATATTTATTGATGACATTATATTTTGTGGAAATGACTCTTTATGCAAGAAATTTGGAAATGAAATGTGCAAAGAATTTGAGATGTCATTAATCGGTGAGATAAAGTATTTTATAGGTTTATAGATACTACAAATGAAAGATGAGATTTTCATCACTCAATCCAAGTACATAAAGGAAATCTTGAAGAAATTTGGAATGGAGGATTCTAAACCCGTAAGTACTCCTATGACTACCAACTGTATACTATCAAAGAATGATGAATCTGCATCTGTTCTTGAGACACTTTACCGATCTATGATTGGAAAGTTGCAATATTTGTGCATAGTAGACAGGATAGAGCACATGCAGTAGGTATTATTGCAAGATTCTCTACAGATCCCAAGGAAACCCATATGACAGCAATCAAGAGAATTTTCAAATACCTGAGAGGCACTGAAGATTATGGCTTTGTATATGAAAAGAGAAATGATTTTGATTTAAAAGTTTATACTGATGCTGATTGGGCAGGCAACATAGATGACAGGAAAAGCACAAGTGGTTTAGTTTTCTTTTTGGGAAAAAGACTAGTAAGTTGGCTTAGCAAGAAACAAGGATGTATATCACAGTCAACAATAGAAGTTGAATATGTTGTTGTAGCATTGAATTGTACCAATATAGCATGGATCAAACAACTGTTGGAAGGTATAAATGAAAAGGTTACCAAGCTAGTAACTATATTTTGTGATAATACTAGTGCCATTAACATTTCAAAGAATCTGGTAATGCACTCTAAGACAAAGCATATATCTATAAAGTATCATTATCTCAGAGAAGAAGTTCAAGAGAAGAAAGTTGTGCTGGAATATATCAGTTCAAAGGAGCAATTAGCAGACATCTTCACAAAGCCACTACCAAGGGACACTTTTGAGTATCTCAAAAGCAAGTTAGGGGTCCTACCCCTATCTTCTACTCACTGACAGAGTTCGGTGAAAGCATCAATTCGATGAATCTACAAAATATTATGTGTGGATTGATGTTGCTTTACGCACTTTAGAAGGTTTTCTAAAGGTGTGCAGGAAATAGTGAGTAGAGATAAGTTGCTCTGACCAAGACTGAGATGATACACAGCAAGGCAAATCACTTCACAGAGGAAGAAATCATGATTTAGTTCTTTTACTTTTTGGCATTTTTGTCAAAGGGGGAGAAGACTAAATGGTTGACTGAATGGTAAATCCTAAATGATGAAAATAACAGAAGACTAATGATAGGGGGAGAAGTTTACTACAAAATGGGAGAAGACTAAATGACAACAACTTAGAAGCCTAATGAAAAAGGGAGAAGACTTCAGAGGATTTTAACAGCTCAAGGATAACAGGAGAAGTCTAACAGCAATTTGAATCCAAATCAATTTGAATATCTTGTTGGTATTACCATTTAAAAGTTGGTTTTGCCGTCAATGCCAAAGGGGGAGATTGTTGGCATTTCAATAGAAGGAGATTGTTGATATTCATTAAGGATATTGAGAAGGTTGTTGAAGATTATTTGATATAACTGAAAAAGGATGATAACTATCTTTATAACATTATTTTGTCATTGATGTCAAGAAATTAATTTTCTGATTCAGTATGATGTTGTCATATCTTGAGAAGATTGATTTGAAGAGAATTAAGATGTCGGTAAAAGACACAGAAAGAATATGATAAGAAAGGGGAGAAATTAGCTATTCAAATGGGCAACTATTACCGAGTTAGACAATGATGAGATAATGATGTTTAGATTGTTTTGATATCCTACATATGATTGTTGATTGTAAGGTTAATACTATACTATGTCACTGAGCAAAGAACACAGTCGGTAAACCCTAAGGAACCTAGTCGGTAAACCCTAAGGTTATCGATATCGGTTAATGAAGGCGGAATATTTATCGAGTAAAGTTTAGTATTTACTGAGTTGCAACCAAGTTATGACAGATCACATTGGATGAATACAAGCATTATTTAATGAAGGAAAATGATGAGCTGGAGATGTATAAATGATTGGCATGTCGTGCATGAAGTTTGTTAAGGATCTATGGCAATGGAAGATCGACAGGAAGATCTACAACACAGATTTAACCGCAATAACCTTGTGCAAGTTCCAAGAAACGAATGCAAGTCCCAAGGCAAGGTAAAACATTTTCAGATTGAAGGATACATTGAACTTGGTCAAGTTTGAAGATTTGATGGCTAAGATTGATCATGGGAAATGTGATCAAGGAGATTAAGCAGTTAGTAATTGTTTATAAATAAGGAATTGTTGATAAACAATGTATGCGGGCAAGTGTAAGCATAGGGATTCTACATAGTGTTTACCGAGCATAGAAGCTTGAAGACCTATTTGAATAATAGAGTAGAGAGCCCAGTAGAGGGACAAGATAAGTCCTATGACAAGATTGTTTTGAGCAAACAAGAATCTGCTTTAGCATTTTAGATGTGAAGTTGCAGATATATTTTTATTACTGTTATTTTGTAAGTGACAGAAAATCTCTTAACCGAGTGGACTTAAAAATCTTATTTGTAAACCCTCTAGCAAGGTAACATTCTAGTTGAGTGTTTGAAATCCTTTAACAAGGTCACTTCTAACAAAGTGAAGATCCTAACAGATCTGAGGGAAATCCCTTAACTGGGTCACATCTAGCAATGTGTTTGTAATCTTTAACAGGATTTGCTTTTAACCTAGCATACTCTAGAAGAGTATATTTCTTAATGGGTCTGAAATCCCACAGTGGTTTTTCCCTATTTGGGTTTCCATGTTAAATCTGGTGTTATATGTGTTATGATGATTATGTGTTTATGAGTTAGCATGTTTAGCAGTTTTTGGTTATATTACTGAAGTATAAGTTACCGAGGTTGAATCTGTTGATTTTATGGAAGATTAAGTTTGTATGATTCACCCCCCCCTCTCATCTTGTTAGCTATTGGCATCAGTACTTTACATTTATTATTAGAACTTACAAATCTCTGATCTCATTCACTACACTATCAACCTTCTGAAAATAACTTGTTAGGTCTTCACCTTCTTTCATTCGCATGTTGTCATATCTACGTTTATCAGTCTGAATCTTAGCTAGCTTAACTTTGTCATTTCATTCATAGATATTTTTCAATCTTTCCTAGACTTTATAATCAATCTCTAATGTATCAACCTTCACCAATTAAGTTTTAGATAGGGCACTAAATATATAATACCTTTCTCGTTCATTTTCTTCATAGGATTGAATACCATCCAGGGTAGTAGGACCATTTGTTGGCATCACATACTTTATCCCCATAGCTCTCCAAGTCTTGTAACTTAGAGTAATAAAAAATCTTCTCATCTTCACTCTGTAGAAGCTATAGTCGGATCCTTCAAAGGTAAGAATAGTCAATTTATGTGCCCTTGTATCTTCCTTGGGCGGTTATTCTTACTTTCTAGGAACCAAAGATTTGATACCAATTGTTGACTAACCCAGACAGCTAAGGGGGGGTGAATCAGTCGTCAATTAAAATCTTTTACTTACTCCACAAAAACAAATTTGGTAAAAATACTTTTGATTACTTAACCATAAATAGATATAAGCATGAAAGAACACATAGATGAAACACTAGATATACATGAAAAACTCAAGAAGGGAAAAACCATGGTGAATGCTAATTATCAATTATGAAACACCTATTAGGGTGACACCAGATAAGGTAATTTTAACAAAGGGCGGCTCACTGTAGATGGGCCCACTACCTAGCTACAATTTCCAGAAAAAGAAGGGCTCACTACCCAGAAGAAGAAGGAAAAATAAAGAAGCCACCACTGAAGTACAACTGCCACAAATTTGCAATGCCAATAGAAACCTTTGGCTCACTACCTCTGGTACCAAATAGCAACATCACACTACCACACTACTTAACTACAAGTTCACATAACCTCATAGAAAAAAAAAAATTCTTTTTAAATCCACTTACTTCTATATGTTCTTTATCATGATTATCCTTTATTTATACTAATCTTTTAAATAATAAGTTTTCCCAAGTCAGCCAAAAATAATTCACCGAAACACAATTTGAAATAGGTCTACATTAAACATTCCCACGGGGGAAAGGAATGAGAAGTAGACCATACTACAATGCATTACATCGATCAAAACACCATGTTATCCATATGCCACAATCACCAAAGAAAAAATAAAACATTCAAGGTCAACCAAACTCAGAAGGATCATATTAGCAACCATGACTCCAAAGCATACCACCAAGTCCATCATCATTTTGAAGGCTTCCAGAGAAAAAATTTCAAAGCACCAAATCATAAGCATGACATCCCAAAGCAACTTACAACAGCATACCAAAGCTTCCATGACTACAACTGCAACATAATAGAAATGCAGAGCACCAACCAATCACTGAAACATAAAATCAATATGTTGAAATCAATGACAACTATACTGACGCACTATCAACTTCACATTTGCAACTTATTGTTTTTTATATTATTAACAAGGTTCAAATAATGATAAATCTTACAAAGACACCTTATGAGTTGTGGTATGACAGACCACTTATTTTGAAATACTTCAAAATCTTTGAAAGCAAGTGCTATATTAGAAGAGATGAGAATAATCTTAGAAAGTTTGATACCAGAGCTGATGAAGGAATATTCTTGGGATATGAAACAAACAATAAGGCTTACTGATGTTACAACAAAAGATTGAACAAAATAGTGGAAAGTGAAAATGTGAAAGTATGTGAAGAATGGGATCAAATTGCCCCAAAACCTGTTTAGAAAGCTAAATTTGAGATCATACCTGCCACTGTAGAATAAAAGATTCCTTCAAAAGGAAGCAATGAGGATAAACTAGATGGAACAGAAGTAGAAGATAGAGAAGAAGTGGGACAAATTATTAAGACCCTAAAGTATATGCAGAAGAATCATTCAAAAGATCAGATAATTGGAGACACGAAGAAAGGAGTTTAGACAAAAAGAAGTGTTACAGAGGTAAATGAGAAAACTAATTGTTGTTTTCTTTCAATTATTGAACTAAAATCATAAAAATAAGCAAACACAAAAGAAATTTGGGTTAAGGTTATGGAAGAAGAATTGAATCAGATACAAAAGAATCAAACTTGGGAACTGGTACCTAGACTAGTGGACAAGAATGTGAAAGGAACGAAGTGGATGTTCCTGAGCAAACTCTCTCTCTCTCTCTCTCTCTCTGAATGAACAAGGACAAGAAACAAGGAAATATTGGTATATAAAGGTTATTCTTAGGTAGAATGTACTAATTTTGAAGAAAATTTTGCCCTTGTTGCTAGGATGGAAGTTATTAGAGTGTTTCCTACATTTTCTACCTATAGGAACTTTAGAGTATATTAGATGGATGTTAAGTCAGTATTTCTTAATGGAGAGCTAGAAGAAGAAGTGTACATTGAAAAACCAGATGGATTCATACTGTCAAGAAATATAGATATGGTTTGTGGATTAAAGAAGGAATTGATGGACTTAAATAAGAACCTAGAGCATGGTATGCAAGATTGGACAAATATTTGTTACAACAAAATTTTAGGAAAGGTACTACTGACAACAATATTTATTTCAAGGTTGAAGGCATTAAGTTGTTGATTATTATTGTCTATGTTGATGATATTATCTTTGGAGGTAGTGATAGTTTATGCAAAGAGTTTGCAGAAGAAATGCAGAAAGAATTTGAGATGTCTATGTTTGGAGAAATGAATTTTTTCCTTGGGCTTCATGTTTCTCAATTGGATGATGGAATTTTCATTTCTCAAGTTAAGTATGTTAAAGAGAGGTTGAAAAAGTTTGATATAGAGAATTGTAAGCATATTACTACTTAGGTAAGTTAGGCAAAGATGATGCATCTCTAGATATTGATAAAAAGAAGTATAGGTCTATGATTGGAGGACTATTGTATTTTACCACTTCTAGACTAGATATTATGCAAGTTGTACATTTGGTTGCAATATTTCAAGCTAATCTGAAGCATACTCATGATCAAACAGTGAAAAGGATCTTTAGGTATTTGAAAGGAACTCATTTTTTTGGCCTATGATACAAAACAAATGGAGATTTCATGTTGAAGGCATATATAGATGTTGACTGGGCTGGAAGTATTGATGACAGGAAGAGTACAAGTGGTGGAGCATTCTTTTTGGGAGACATATTGGTTTCATGGATGAGTAAGAAACAAGAATCTATATCATTGTCTTTTTTTGAAGCTGAATATATTATTGCAACATCTTGTTGTACTCAAGTTTAATGGATGAAGTAAACTCTTAAGGATATCAAAGTTGTATATGATGAAAATATTCCTATAATGTGTGATAATACCAGTGCTATAAACATTTCAAAGAATCTAGTTATGCATTCAAATATTAAACTCATTTTAATCTATTATTATTTCTTGAGAGAGAAGGTTGCTAAAAAAGAGGTTAGTTTGGAATACATTTCTTCATCAGAACGGACAGTAGATTTTTTTACAAAGGCTTTGGTGAAGGATACTTTTGAGTATCTCATATAGAAGTTAGGGGTCATTTCCCCTCCTTCCAGCTAGATGCAGTTTTGGTGGTGCATCTTTCTAAGGGGAGACTTAGTGCTTATCTTTGTTCCTAGATTGATATAGTTTTTGTGCTCAGGGGGAGCAGTGGTGTGAGTGGTTAGTATGTTTTTATTTATACACCCTTTGTCACTATTGTCAAAGGGGGAGAGATTTTTTGCAAGATTAAGGGAGAGAGTTGATGTGAGATTATGGAAGAGATTTATTGTGAGATTATCAGTTGATGACTATTAGTTTATTGGTGTTACCTTCAATTACAAAGGGGGAGATTGTTAGAAACATGAGCTTGTATGGTTGTCTTTGATGTCAAACCTAGTTATTTGGATGGATATTGGTTTGGATATGCTTTGTCAGACCTTGGTTATCTAGATAGATTTTGGTCTAGATACTCTTTTGGTGTTGGTTGTGACATCATATATTTAGGGTGGTTCAGAAAGCTTTTGATGCCCTTTGGATATGATGATAATGGTAGTGCAATTTAGTGGATCATGTTCTTTTGGTATAGATATGTGCTGGAAGATATATTGAGGTGATTATTTGGATCTCACTTTGGTTTGTGAAGAACCACATGAAGCATTTTGCATTGGAAGTGATTATATGGCCGACTGATTGATTATATCTACACATTATATTTTGTAACATCCTTTGGAATAAGTGCTAGCATGTGTGGATTGTCGGATTGTTCGTGGGATGATGTATCATGATATGTTAAATTGGTTCCCTCTTTCTGCTGGAGTGGACCGATCTAAGTTTTTTTGGTTTGAGTGACCTATTTTATGTAATATTGTCTTGGTCGACCCTTGTTTAGGATTTCAATGTTGTATCTCATATAGAAGATGTGTAGAAGGATGAATTGAGTATGGACAAGTAGTGAATTGTGTGAGAAGTGTATGCAAATTTTTTGCAAGAAGATTTGAGTTTTTGATGATATGAAAGATAGTTTGGGAAGAACTTTGAAGCTGATATATTCTGCCAAATAGAGTGTTGTGATAGTGCAAATTATTAGAGATGTTTGCCATGTTATTGGTCACTTGATTACTATTCAAGGACAATTTCTTAATCAAGAGAATCCTTCTCAATTTCAATTAAGCTATTTCATTCACTGTTTATTGACTTTGGGTCCTCCGACAATAGTTTGTATCTTGTCCTAAAGAAGTGCTCTTCCACTGCACAAGTCTTTTGTATCTTTTCTAAGGTAGTGCACATTATTTCTGCAAGTCCTTTAGGTGTTGGTCCTCCTTGGCTACAAGCCTAAAAAGTTGTAAATGTTTTTATTCATATTGTGAGTTAGATTCTCACTATGGTTTTTCCTTATTTGAGTTTTCCACATATATCTAGTGTTCATGTGTTTGTATTTGATTTATTGATGGTTGATATTGAATAAAGTTATTAATAACTATTTTTGAAGCTCCACACTGATTCACCCCCCTTCTTAGTCTTGTTGGGTGTTTGACAAAGAGTAGTTAGAATGAAGGAAAGCGACGGTTGCACAAGTTCACCTCATGAATCTGGAAAGGGTAAGAGGTTAAAGTTGGTGGATTATGGCTTTGAAGATGAGGAAGGTGAGTAGGGTAGAGATTATGCACAAGCGCTTCACTTAGTGAACCCAGGTTATAGAACATGCGCTCATTGCTTACTAAAGAATCCCCCTATTTTCAAAAAATATTGTCGTAAACTACTTTTTTGTCACACCCTCCCAATACACAACCTGAATTAAAATCTCTCCTATTTTCACCAAATATTGTATTTTTTCATAGCCGGAATTAAAACCCCCTATTTTTAGCGATAGGCAATATATTGCACCCTCATTTTTGGGATGTTAAACCCCCCAATATGAATGCACATGATATAATATTGCCTAACTAGTAAATCCCTAGTGAAATTATAAAGAAAAAGGAGAGGGTGGGAATACTGATGGTGGTGGGGAGAATTTGGATGACAACCCTGAGAATTTGGATGAGAACCCTAAAAATTTGGACGACAACCCAAAGAAGTTAGTTAACAATAGCTAGGCCAAGCAGGAGGACCATGAGGATGAAAAATTAAAAGAGGTGGCCATGGAAGAAGATGTGAAGATAAATGTCATGAGTGAGAGTTGTGGGGGATGTCAGAAGGGTTTGAGTTGAGGGATATGGGGGAAGAACTACATAGACTTAAGGACTAACTCATTGAGTTGGAATCAAAGATGGGCAACATTTATAAATTTGGCCTCATAGTGATGCGCAGTTCAACTACTTCTCTTTATTTACTATAGAAAAAGGTTCTTGATGATGTTGCGAGCAAATAAGGCATTCACACGGAATTGCTTAAATTCCTAACCGAGGATTGGAACAATGGCCTGTTGTAAGCAGGCCATGGTGTTAAAAAATCTATCAATGCCTAATTGCTTAGGGGACTTTCTTTTTGTTGTTATTTTTATTTAAAGGAGCTTGGCTCCTCTGATAAATGCTACAGGTTACTATGGTAGGTTTCTTTTATTTTTGTTATTAGTTGATGCTTTGGACTTTGGTTTCTTTCTGGATGGTTATGGTTATTGTTGTCAAATTGTTATTATTTTGTTGTTATTGGTGTGCTATAATTTTGTTGTTTAAATTTTGGATGCCTTCGGGTTGTGCTTGTTATAGGGACAACTCCCTTGTTATGCTACTTTTAATATAAAAAACATATAGTACTCTTTCTAAATGCATAAATTTAATCATGTAACCTTTCATTTTACAATTTTTGTCAAGACAATTAGATTTGGTGTTATATTTTAAAACTTTAACAATGTTATATTGAACTAGTTTCTTGTTTGGAATGGAATGATGATTACATGTATCAAGCTTTTATAAGTAAAACTAAAGCTATC
This sequence comes from Cryptomeria japonica, assembly GCF_030272615.1. Classification (NCBI taxonomy): domain Eukaryota; kingdom Viridiplantae; phylum Streptophyta; class Pinopsida; order Cupressales; family Cupressaceae; genus Cryptomeria; species Cryptomeria japonica. The sequence continues at coordinate 464,785,072 of NC_081411.1, read as the reverse complement.
GCTGCAAAATCAGAATATTCTTTTCTATATGTCTATTAATCAATTCATATGTTAAAATATTCTTGTACATATGTAATGTTTAATATGTATTGAAAGAGAATCTATGGTACACAAGTTCTTATTTATTTATATAACGTTTAGCCCAAACAACTTTAAATAGAAATTAATTTGCAATACAACTCAAGTATTAATTTATTATTTGCATTAAAATAATTTTCTAATTTATATAAATTTTTATTATACCATTTTATAATATATATTGATATAAATTAAAAAAATTTCTAAAATAAAACTATGTGGAATAAAAATAGATATAAGCTACTGATAAATCAGTTTTTATATAACTGTATTATAGCCATGAATATAGTTGATGGTTGACTTTAACAAAGGAAGAATTACACCATATTATGTATCCAAATTTACCATTCTAAAATTTATTGTTACAATATAATCTATACAGGAATTTATGTATTATTTAACTTTGACTACTGGATTCTAATTTTTTTTATATACTTGCCAATTTCAAATAAAAATATTAAGATGTACTTAAATAATCATATTTGAGTGGAGAGACATATGGCAACCATTGAAATCTGGACAGAGGAAATAAAGAAAAAAGTGAGTTTCATTACTATCCAAAGAGCAGGTTGAGTGGGAAGAGATTTGGTGAGACAAATACAAGTGAGGCATAAACACTAATATATTTGTTGCTGACAAACCCAAGTGAGGCATAAACACTAATAGATTTGTTGCTAACAAACCCAAGTGAGGCATAAACACTAATAGATTTGTTGCTGACAAACCCAAGTGAGGCATAAACACTAATAGATTTGTTGCTGACAAACCCAAGTGAGGCATAAACACTAATAGATTTGTTGGTGAAGCATCTGGCAAATGCAACCTAGTATCATGTTTTTTCTCTATCAAATTCTTAGTTTGTCTTGAAATCTCCTATAGTTATAATGGATTCATTTCTAATATATAATAAATAATGGTTTTTAAACCCTAGAATGCCTGATATGAAAATTTATTCTATTACATTATGCATCCAAGGAACACATACCAATGGGTGATTAGAGCATATAAAGAAAAGATGAAGATGGTTATTATTAAGGTATTTTATAGTTTGAAGGGAAGTATATACATATTTGACACATTCTATGCACTCCTATATGTAAACTTATATCACCACTAATGATGGGCTATATAAGCTCACTTATAAGAAATATATTGTCAACTAAGATACTTATTAAAATATTTTTATAAGAGATGAATCAAGGTACCACTTAATTTGTCAAATAAAATTTCATGTGAACATAAAGTACACACAATATTAATTAATGACTCTATCTACTTATTTATACTTTAATAAAACAGTTTAAAATAAAAATTTGATGTCTTAATAGTTAATGAAAATAATCCATTCTTTCAAAATAACCCAACATGGCCAAGTGGGCGACTGCATACCTCATTACCACGAGTCTCATTTCCCACCACCCGATTCCTCCAAGTCTAAGATTAGATTGTACTTAGCCACATTCATTAGCACACCATAACATCATAGCCAACACAACATGAGCTTATAATAATCATATGATACAAAGCATTTCCATTCACTTTATTCACCATACTTAAATCGCCATACTTCACCCCTTTTAAAATATTTGTCCATTCTAGGTTACTATTGCATATTTACCAAGCCATATCATATTTTCAATTTTATTATTATTATTATCATTATAAAAGATAATCGTTGTTGGAATCAATGAACATTGAGAGGGGGGGTTAAATCAGTGTTTTGCAACTTATTAATTTATAAAACTGATTCTTTAACCACCAGATGCAAAGAACAAAAACTACAATGCAGAAACACAAAGTAAATAACCACACAACCATAACACCAGAATTTTTATTTGGAAACTCGGAAAGGGAAAAACCATAGTGGGATTGAGTACCCACAATATTATTATACTATGGCTAGTAGTAAAACAATATTACAAAAGTGAAATGCACTTGCATTTAGGCACACTACCTAGAGCTCACTGCTCAATTACAAACCAAGACTGCAACCCCGAAGGACCCACTGTCCTACAATTGAGATATAGAAACAAATAAAATGTATGAACTAAAATATAGCATCTACAAATGCCAGGAATAATTTTCGGTCAAGCTCAAGAATGATCCGGTGTCACTTCTCTAAAAATTTGCTCTATTATGCTCTGCTACAATGTACTAGATCATGAGAACTTAAGATGCACACGTGAAATTGTTCTCAATCACTTCCAACACAATCTCACATCCACCATACCTTAAAATGATCATCCAATTCAAACTTATATATTTGCACCACCAAAATAGATCTCCATCAAGTCAGCTTCATAAAACTGCAAAATGTGAAATCTATAGTCTCATGTCGGTTCAAACCATTGCAAATCCATATACCGGACCTAAAAGATGTGAGCACAAGCTTCCCATAAATTGGCCCAATTACCTCAAGCTCATCAACATCCACCAGAATCACCTCAGGGAATCCAGACCACACGCTACACCATAAACAATGAGGATAACCCTGTTCTTCCTTCAATATCGGATACCAAACCAAGAAACTTGCTCTAGAATCAACACTGGAGGCTAGAATTGCATGATAAGTTGCCTCACACATCCAATCAACTATTCCAATCACTGCAACCAAAATTACATCAAATGATTAGTGCTTACTAGATTTATACACTATGTTCCACCAACTAGACTTATGCTTCATGAATAACCAAACTTACTTAAGACTTCTGGTAATCCCAATCTCCATGTACCAGATAGGATTACTAGGCTTATTTTCCATCAATGACAACCTGTAAGTAATATCCATTCATCTAACATCATCAATCTTCACCAGAGCATCACTAAAACAATGTATTTTTCCAATAATCTCCCCCTTTGGCATTGATGGAAACACTGTGAAAAATGACAAGTGATCCAAGAATCCAAAACTGCAATCAGTCAAAAAATATGTACACTCAACTGAAAATCTCAACTGACTCCCCCTAACAATGTGCACCATTTTTCACTACTCTCTCCCCTCCTTTGACATCAACGGCAAAGGTAGGAATCCACCATAAATTATATACAAAAGAATGTGTACAATGATCTACAAAAACTTGAAAATATCTGCATAAGTTACCTTCAAGGATTTTAGATACTCATTCCATCCTCTCAGGAAACAATCCAAAACATTAATTAGGGCGCTAAACATATATGCATGTACTTCTACACCCTTAAGATCTATCAGAACAACTTTTCCTAAAGCAATTACTGGATTTTGTTGTACTCCAAGCAAAGTATCCAACTGGGGAGTGATTAAACTCCTCAATTCTCTCACTCTGCCTATTAACCGCTCCTTCTCAGCACTCAAACTCTTGATCTTATCTATTAGATTCATAATTTAGGCTTTTAAACTACTAGCAAAAATTGAAAGAGGGGCAAAAGATTGTGAAATTGCAGCTAATTGCCCTTCATATTCCCTTACCTTTTTGTCAATGTTTACTGTAAATTTGGGTAAAATGAGACATGACTTAAAGATCTTACCACCTTCATCCAAAGCATCCTCAACACTTTTTACCACAGATTTCAAAACTGCCCTATCAACCTCAATTGTTTTCAAAAAGTTTTGAAGTCTCATCTCATTAAATTTATTCAAAACTTTAATATCTATTGCTTTCTCAAATGATAGAATATCTGATTCAGCTTTTTTTAACATACCCTTAAGCTTGCTGGAGGGTGTGCTACTAGAATCCTACTTAAGGTTAGGCAAAATTTTCTCCAAAACTATGGTAGCCAGAGATATAACCTCTTTTTTTTTAGATGTGGACTTAAGTAAGTCCTCACTTGCCTTGATTTACGTGAGGGTGGCTACTTTAAGTTCTTGAATAGGGGCCAGGGTACTCAAATCTACTGGACCATGAGAAAATTCATCCTCATCATCTGCAATTTTTTTCCCTTTGTCAGGAAAAGTTTCTTTTTCCATGGTCACCAGAGCATTATCAGTCTTCTCTTCACCCTTTTCTTCTTTCTCACTATCACCTTTACCCTTTCCTGTATCACCTATCTCCTCAGCTATCATCTCTACAATGATTTCTATCTCTAGAGGATCCTATATAGCTTCATCGGAGTTGTCAATTGCTTGATTTTAGTGAAATCATCTGCAGCTTCCTATCCAACCGAATCAATCTATATAGATGGTTGATCCTGAGAAAGTTCTATTTGGACAAACTACCAGAGGAGAAGTATCTTTCCTTGATTGTCCTTCCGCTTGGGAGTCATCCTTCTCCAGATTAACCTGATAGTTATTTTCTTTCAAAATTTTCTTTGGAATAGCCTCTGTGTCTTTAACTACTTCATCAACTCTTCCAAACATTATTTTATTTACTTTGTGTTTGCTTTCAAATTTTTCCTTAGCAAGTCCCAAAATTCTTGGTATTTCATATTTTTTTATATCAGAACACAACTTTACTAAGGTAAGTTATTTTAACCTCTCATCTTCTAGACTAGTTGTGTGTCTCTGAGCATCCAAAATATCATATAACGCTTTTGGGATTAGGGATGGCAGCTCAATCAATGCTTTACTAAGAGAATTCATATAATGTACAAATTCTTCTTCAATAGCTCTCTGAACTTTTTTAGTAGAATGCTCATAATATACAGAAAGGTTTGTCAAATTACCTTGATTTACTATTATGTCTATAATCTTTTGTAATGGAGGCACAATAGTGTAGTAATATTCAATCTTACCCGACTTGAAAGATTCATCTATCTTTGATCTCTTTTCTCCTACCCTTATTTTATTGGATGGATCACCTTGTGTTTTAGCTTTCTTTACAGGTGGAGCTTCACTGGATAGAGGTTTTCTGACTACTCTATCAAATGTAGTAGTTTTCTTCACCTCTTTGACCTCTTCATTTGATTCAGTTTCCTCCTCTACTGCTACATACTTCCTTGTAAATTTTTCTTTCTTCCTCTTTTCTACTCCACTGGTTGATGTTAATAGAGGCTTAGGTGGAGGGACTAGCTTCTGCACACCAGAGGTAGGTGTAGACTTGATTTTCTTGGCCTTGGACTGCTTAGGAGGAGAATCTGCCAGTTTAGATTTTGGCTTCACCATATCTTCCTCCTTCAATATATTTTTCTATCTAGCTCTCTGCACTACTTCTTGGGTTATGCTCATTTGTTCAGCAAGTTCTTTAAATTCCTTTCTTACATTTCTTTTTCTTCTTGGCCCAGTGAATTTGTTGTGTAGGTCCAGATCCTTCTCCTTGAAAGTGCCAAATCTATCCTCTTTCTTGTCCATCGGTTGACTCAACAAGTTTTGAGCATTTGCATCAAGCGTAACTACATCCACCTCAGACCCCATGGACATGATCATAGTTCTTGGCTCAATTGCCTCCATATGACACTAATCCTTGTCAACCATGAAACAAATAGTTTCTCATATTTTTCCATTATGTCTTTAGGAATTCTCTCTTTGCTTTTCATAGTGACTTGAAAAGTTTTAAAATAGACCCATAAAGCTGATTTTTGTATTACATTGTCACCCAAACCCAACAATCCTTCCTTGATTTGCATAGCCAGCGGTTTATCATAAGCCCATTGGACTTTCCAAATCCCGAGGATCTTATTCATGAAATAAAGTACTAAACAGACAATTAGGGATCCAAACTTAAAGACATGTTTCTTATCTTTCTTTATTTTTTTCAAGTTGCTCATTAAATCATTGAGAAGTACTATACAAAGATTATACCTTTTGTCTTCCTTTAGCATTTTGTAGGCTGCAAATATGGTCATGCCAAATACATAATTCTACCTATTTGATTGATATACCTTGTATCCAATTACCATCGAGGAAAATCTAACATCATGCTCAATAATATCATTGATAGTCATCGACCGCCTATCAAACTGAGATCTAGTACTCTTTGCCAGTATTGTATTTTGTATTTTCCTTGATCCGAGAATCTCACCAGTTGCTTTTAAATAGGTATCTGCTTCAATTGCTTTCATGGTGATCTTATAGGGTCAATCCAACCACATGAATTCATCATGAACTCTACTCAGAATGTAACAGACCCATTCTGCTTCATCAAGTACTAGAAAATCAATAAATTGCACAAAACCCTTATCCTAAAGTGCCTTTAATTCAAGCTTCAGATTTCCCAAACTATCTGACATATTCTTGTTGTAGAGTGATAGCATATTGACATTACCCAATTCTTCAATGTTATAGTGGATATAAGCCCTAATATCCTCATTATGAAGCACACTGTATGAGACTGAAGAAAATGCTCCTTCTAAATCATCTTCACTGGATTTAAATGGACGCCTTTTGAATATAGGCCTTTCTCTCTTAGAAATTTCCACCACCAAAGGAGTCACAACACTAGATGCAGATGCCATGTCGAATTTAGGGTAGGAAAATATTTCTTGCAAATGAATAAATACCTCTTTCAATCTCAACCGGATGCAATAAAGCTACGAATGATTGCCTCTAGCTCGATTATCATAGATCAAAATCATTTGCCTTTCTCTTCTTCTCTTACTCTTCATTTGCAATGTGAAAAATGAATGACTTAAATGCCCCTTTTAACCTAATTTTAAGTTGTAATAATTGCACAACCTTAAAGTCTTCCAAATACACTATTTTTCATCATTCCTTTCACCAAATTATCAGAATGCCATAGATCTTCCATTTATCAACTGCATAATTGATATCCATCATCTACAACCATCCTTGACTAGTTACAAATCTTCACAAAGGGGGTTCTAAAGATCTACATGATAATTTGCCCCCTAAGGCAAAAATTCCCTAGTTACCGGATGAGATTCCAACACTGGATTTAGGTGTGGAGGCATTTTGCATATTTGAATCTTCTTTTTTCACCCACATCTTCTTATGCCAATCTTTGATCTCTTCCACTTTAGCTTTTCCTTTTTCATCTAATTTGTTCTTGTTCACCAATGCATTCTTGCTTCTGCAATATTTTACAATATGACCTAGTCTATTGCATGCATGGCAGACAACATTTCTCTGCATAAGCCTAAAGTTCATTTGACTTGGTCTCATCATGCATTAGTTAGATATATGTCCAAACATTATACATGTAAAACATCTCATATTATGAAAGTTATTTATCACTGTTCTGCATATGTTTGACTTATGACCAAAATTGTTGCATATGAAAATAGGTAAAGGTAGGACTGTTGTTCATTACTTTATTTGTCATGCCATTATTAATCCTACTTCTGCATTGACTTTCTATATGACCAAATTTACCATAGAGAAAACACTTACCATTGAATTTATAGGCATTAGGCTATCTTACCAGAGGTTTCTTGTTCTTCTATTGAGGATTGCTTTGACTAGAACTAGAGGACTCTCCTTTCTTAAATCCAATTCCTCGCATGTCTTTTCCATGTTTTTGACTTTCCAGCATCTCATCCAGCTAGGCTGAACTATATTTTAACTTTTCTTTGTACTCATTAGCAGTAGTCAACTCATCTCTCAGAATTATGATTTGCCTTTCAAGTTCTTACCCATCATTCTTTGTTTGCACCAATACAAGCTTCAACTGTTCATTCTCAAATGTCAATCTGCAACATTAATCAGATCTATCCTTCAATGATTGAGTCAATCTTTCTTCATTCTTCTTTCGGTCTTCAATCTTTTTAGTCAACTTCATGACAATAGATTGCATCTCATTCTTCAAAACTATATTCTCCCTAGCCAACTTCTCAAATTCCTTGGTCTTATCTTGTAGAATTTGATTGTCAACACTTTGTTCTTCTTTCTCCTTCAGCTTATCCATCAACTCCTTTCTCTTTTCTATAGAAGTTCTCACTTGATCTTTTAGTGTCTCAATGAAATATTCAACTCCATTTAGGTTTCTTTTCAAGGAACTTGCTTCTTTTCTTGCTGCATCAAGATCTTCAAGTGCCACACTAAGTTGTCTCTACAAACCGGAGTCCATTGATGCAATATTCCAGATCTTCCTCAAGTTGTTAGGCTTCTTCAGAGGAACCTGGCTCTGATACTAATTATTGGAATCAATGAACACTGAGAGGGGGGTGAATGAGTGTTTTTCAACTTACTAATTTATATATCAAATTCTTTAACCACTGGATGAAAAGAAAAGAAACTACAATGCAAAAACACAAAACAAATAACAACACGATCATAACACCATAATTTTTACATGAAAACAAAAAAAGGGAAAAGCCATGGTGGTATTGACTACCCACAATATTATTTATTACACTATGGAAAGTAGTAAAACAATATTACAAAAGTGGAATGCACTTGCATTCAGGCATAGTACCTAGAGCTCACTGCTTAATTATGAAATAGGGTTGCAACCCTGGAGGACTCACTATCCTACAATGTATATATAGAAGAAAATACAATATTTGAACTGGAATATAACATCTTCAAATGCCAGGAATTAGTTCTAGTTAGGCTCAAGAATGATCTGCTATCACTACTCTGAAAAACTACTTAGTTCTACTCTACTACCATGTACTGGGTCATGAAAACTTAAGATGCACACGTGAAATTGCGCTCAATCAATTCCAACACAATTTTGCATCCACACCATACCTTAAAATGATCATCCAAGTCTAACTTATATATCCACACCACCAAAATAGATCTCGATCAAGTCGGCTTCACAAAACTGCAAAATGTGAAATGTATAGTCTCATGTCGGTTCAAACCATTGCAAATCCATATACTGGACCTAAAACATGTAAACACAAGCTTCCCATGAGTTGGCCCAATTACTTTGAACTCATCAACATACTTCAAAATCACTTAAAGGAATCTGTACCACATGCTACACCATCAAACATGAGGATAACCCTATTCTTTCTTCAACACTAGATACTGGACCAATTTTTTTTCTCTAGAATCAATACCGGAGGCTAGAATTGCTTGATAAGTTGCCTCACACATCCAATCAACTATTCCAATCACCACAACTAAAATTGCATCACTGGAAATGAATAATGCTTACCAGATCTATACACTGTGTTCCACCGACTAGACTTATGCTTCATGAATAACCAAACTTACTTAAGACTTCTAGTTTTCCCAATCTCCATATACCAGATAAGATTATTATGATGAGTTGCCATCAATGACAACCCCTAAGTAATCTCCATGCATCTAACATCATCAATCATCACCAGAGCATCATCGGAATAGTGTCTTTTGCCAAAACTCGTAGCAAAATTAGACTATTCTATTTGAGCCACATAATCATATATAATATTTAGTTATAATACAAAGTTTTATACCATTAGCTTCAAGTAAGCATCTCAAAGTAGAAAAAAATATAAAACATTTATGTCCATTCAAAGGTGGGGCCTCCCATCCTCCCCGCTAAGAATAAAATTTCTCCTTGAAGTTAATAGGAATGTAAAGAAGGAAATTCACTAAATAAGCATCCACGAGGCATTTCTAGCAATTTGGAGTGTCACCACATTCTTGTTAGAACAACATCATGAAGATGTCAAGACAACTAACAATTTCGTACTCAAGAGAAGAACAAGATATACCCAAAATGGTTTCAATCACAATCACAATGTTATTACAAAATACTCACTCATTAATAATTTCCATTAACTGTCAAGTATGCCACAATATAAGATCTATCATTAATAGGAAGCCACACATGACTACATATCATAAAGACTTCATATCCATCATGTTTAAGAAAACACTTTATTTCCTCTTCAATTATTCATTTTAACACTTATTTCACATCTAAAAAGTCATCCACATGACACACATATGACTCACACATAAATGGACACAAAGGGTCTCACTTGACTCACATCGGAGACTCATACAAAAGGGATGAGGGTGTAAAGTTGAAATCCTTGGCTATGCAAGAAAGGTTTAAGATATTACAAGGTATGGAACATATTTACAAGTTGATTTATTGCATATCTATGATATTTGGGTTTGTTGTCATGATGGGTTATTTGTAGATTTGTAGTTTGAAAAATATTGGGTCAAAAGAATTTCATTTCAATATGTATTTAAATTAGGGTTTTAGGGGTAGTTTGCAAAAATATCCTCCTGGAAAAAAATGTACCTCACCATTGGATCCAGGCTGGCCAAGAAAGAAAAATTGATATAAAATTTGGCCTATTATGCCTACAACAGAAAAAAATATAATTTTTTTTATTGGTGACTCAATGACCATCAAATTTGGCCTAGGCATAATCTAAACTTGCCATTCTAATTAAAAATCAAAATGCTAGACTTAAAAAATCTAACAATGGCTCTACAAGTAGGCGGTGAAAGGCGACTTGGTGCTTGGGCAGATGTTGCATGGGATGATCCACCACATGTGCCGCAGTGGATGTTCTCCAAGGGTCGATGGGAAGACAGGGCTCCATTTTTGAGAAGGCAATGCAGAGATTTTCGTCTAGTATCCAAATTTTTTCAGGGTTTTTTCAAGGGGTTCCCGCAGCGTCATATGGGGAGATCCAACGGGCAAGGTCCGAATAATAATGGGAGAAACAATAACAGGGGTAAGCAGTCAACCAATTTCATTTCTGCAAACTGATCTTTTCCTGAAGTGGTAGCCGAGGGAATCCAAGTTGCTCCTAGGGCATCTGGGTCTGTAAAACAAATGGCTGTTGCTGGTTTGGCTAGTCCTAGGGCATCTGGGTCTGTTAAACAGGTGGATGTCACTGATATTGCTGGTAAAGATGTAGGAAGCTCGAGTAGTAAAGCTCATTTGGAAAATGGTAACATGGTTCATATTGTTGCATCGAAAGAGGTTTGGTTCCCGTGACCCTTTTTTGATTTCTTCGGTTCTGTTGTGGCTGATAGGGCCTCCAAGTTACATTATGTGGCTATTTTAGGGGAACTCTGGGGCCCTCCAACCAACTTATCTAAATTGCATTTGAAATTATGCAAATATTGGCTTGCATTGATTTATTTTTGGTTGTTATCTTCTAATTCTTGTGTTTTGGTTTTCGAATCCCTTCGTTCCAAGGATGATGTTCTTGCAAATTCATTTCATTGGTTTGGTAATGTTTTAGTCAGGGTTTCTGCTTGGAAACCTTTTTTTGTTCTGGAATGGGTCAAACCTAAATCTCTTTCGGCTTGGCTTGGCTTGCCATAGCTTCCCTTTGAATTCATGGATCTAGAGGTGCTGAAATCCATAGGGGATATTTTGGGAATTTTTTGACATCTAAATTTGTCTTTGAGGAAAGGAAGGTTCTGGTAAAAATATGCATTCTAGTTTCCCCTTCATCAGTATGCCCAATTTTTTGTAATCTTAAATCAAATGATGGCATTTGGAAACAACCTATTTTGAAGATGAATGATGATCTATGTCAAAATCTGATTATTGTGAATGCTCCCCTGGTTTTTTATTTTCGTAATGTAAAAGCTGGTATAAATAGTAAGGAAGATCAGAATGTTCCTTTAAATCCTACCACTGCTAAAGACTCCACTCAGGTCTTGGTGGGGTCTGTTCATCAATTCAAGGAGGACCTTAACAATGTCACTCATCTTAATCATAATACTACTACTAAAGAATCTACTCAGCTCTTGGTTGGGTCTGTTCATCAATTCAACGAGGACCTTAATAATATTGCTCATATTAATCATAATTTTGCCACTGTTTTACTAGAAAGTGAGGCAAACACTTTATCTTAGGTTGTGTTGGAAGTTCCTAAGTCTGTCGGTCATGTTAAAGATGACATTCCTAAGCTAGTCATGTCTTCCTCCATTACAAGTTTCCAATGTTTGCCCTATTCAGAAGGAGGGGCTTGGTGTTAACTTAGGGGATGAGGTCCCTAAATCTTTAGAATGATCATCTGGTCCTATTGCAGATACCAGGGTGATCGCTTCGGTTGTGTCTACCACCTTTTGTCATGATGAGGATGCTTTAATTCAACAGGTGAAAGAGTTACTACATAATGAGCCTATTAGGGAGTGTGATATGCCTCAGTCTCTACATATTTCTCTAGATGAACATACAGATTAGCAAGTTGAGCAGTTCCTTAAATCTACTAAGGATTTTGCGGAAGAAGAGGTCTCGGAAAAGGTTATGTGCTCTATTGGAAATGACCTAGATTTAATCCATAAGAGTTTGTCAATTTCTCCTTCCTTAAATCCCTCTGAGGTCCCTATCAATGCCTCTCAGGATGTTCCAAAATGAGTGGTTCTTCAGGAAGTGGCCATGTCTCATCGGTCAACTCCGGTTAAAATGCCCATTAGATCCTCTATTGCCTAGGTTCAGCTAAATTTCCCTAATGCTATAGTATCCTTGGGTAGGGGTAGACCTCCAAAGAATCGTACAACTCAGTTGGAAATTGATGAGGGTATTCAACAAGTTTTATCATCTTCCCCTGGTTTCAAGAAGGCTGCCATATTGTCCTTAGGGAATGGAAAAAGTAGTGGATCCTTTAAAAAGAAAAAAAAGTGCATTATCAATCCTCCGGTAACTAGATCTATGGCGGTCAAGAGAAGCTTACATAAAAGCTTTGGGAAGAACTGTTCTTCTCCCATTAGAGAAAAGAGGGGAGTGTCGACCTCCCCTCAAGATCAATGAAGATTATCTCAAGGAATGTTAGGGGCTTAAATGCCCCTAACAAGAGACGCTTGATCAAGTCTCAGTTAGACATGGTTAAGTGGGATCTAGGTTTGCTTCAGGAGAATAAAATTTCATTGGAGAACTCAGAATTCATATTTTCTTCTTGGAAAAAGTGGAAGTTTTTATCTTGCCCGGCTGTTGGGGCATCGGGAGGCCTGGCTTTGTTATGGAATGAATCTGTAGTTGATGTGAAATTGGTTGCATCTAAGCCAAATTGGATGTTGTCATTAGTTTCATACAGAGTTTCTAGTTTTAAAGTATGGGTGTTTTACATTTATGCCCCCTCAGGTGTCTTGGCTAAATACAATCTTTAGCAAGAACTTATTAGGGTGTCATCCCCCCTTAGGAATGATTCTTTTGTCATTTTTGGGGGAGATTTTAATGCTATTTTGGATTTTAGTGAAAAGTCTGGGGGGATTTGTCCAAATAAGAAGTCTATGGATGATTTTAATGCATTCACTTTTGACATGTCTCTTTTTGATTGCAAGCCTAATAATGGTCTGTTCACATGGATAAACATGAGGAAAAAATTCTATCAAATTGCGGAAAGATTGGACAGATTTTTACTCTCATCTAATTGGTTCGATTTAGACATTGAGTTTTTCTCTTTTATCCTTCCCCTGTCTAGGTCGGATCATTTCTCGGTCTCTCTGACTGTTGTAAGGGATAGACCTTCCCACAAACTTCCTTTTAAGTTTGAACCAATGTGGTTTAGGGATCCCTCTTTTCTTCCCCTCCTGCAATAATGGTGGGCAGATGCTCCATTCTTTAGAGGTTCTGGAATGTTCCAATTGGTCAAGAAGATTAGTTTCAAAAAAATATATATTAGGGGATGGAACTCAATTCATTTCAAGAATATTTTTGAAGAAAAACAAAGGATTTTAGATATGTTAGAGGTCCTGAATAGGCATGTTTTGTGGCATGGTTTGGGATCTAAGGTATTGGATGAAATCAGGTCTCTTAGGAGTGAATTAGAAGAAATATTGGCTAGAGAGGAGGTTTATTGGAGACAAAAATCTCGGGAGTTATGGCTAGCTAATGGTGATAAGAATACAAAAATTTTCCATGCTAGTACTAAAATGAAAAGGGTCAGGAGTAGGATTTCTTGTATTCAGGATTGTCAGGGGAATATTCTCTCTGAGGATGGGGAAATCTCTAAGGAAGCGGTTAAGTTTTTTAACAATCTTCTTTCATCTGAGAATATTGATGATTCGAACAATATCTCATCTTTCATTCCCTCTCTTGTCTCTCCTGAGGATAATAGAATGTTAATGTCTCCTTTCTCAATAGAAGAGGTTAAGGGATCTATTTTTGCTATGAATCCGGATAAGGCTCCAGGGCCTAATGGTTTTACTTCTTTGTTTTTCTAGAAATGTTGGGATTTTGTGGGTCAGGATGTCCTTTTGGCTTTAGAGGAAGCTAGGAGAAATAGGTCTATCCTTAAAGAAATGAACTCTACCTTAATTGTCATTTTACCTAAGAAGGAGGACCCTAAAACCTTCACATATTTTCATCCTATAGCTTTATGTAACATCATTTATAAGATATTTTCTAAAGTAATTGCTATGAGGTTGGCCAATCTTTTACCAAGAATAATCTCCCTTGAGAAAGGAGGATTTGATTCACAAAGGGAAACTCTTGAAGGGGCTATAGTTGCTCATGAGGTCTTACATTCGATCTCTACCCAGAAATGCCCTACCATGATCCTTAAGTTACACATGATGAAAGCCTATGACAAGGTTGAATGGAATGCATTAAAAATTGTCCTGTTAAGGTTGGGTTTCTCCCTGGCTTGGATAAAATGGATTATGGCTTGTATTTCCTCGGCAAGATTCTCAGTTCTTATTAATGGGTCCCCTTGTGGTTTCTTTCACTCTTCTAGGGGATTAAGGCAAGGGGACCCACTTTCACCTTTTTTATTTATCCTATTAGCTGAAGCTCTAAGTCAGGCAATCTCCTCAGCTCGTGAGAACAGTTTATGGAAGGGTATCAAAATTCAGAATTTTGATCAGAGGATTTTCCATTGCCTTTTTACTGATGACACCCTCTTATTTGGTTGTGCAGCCTTGAAGGAGGCTTGAGTTATAGATCAAGTGATCAAGAATTATGAAGCTTTTTTGGGTCAGAAGGTCAACAAGGAAAAATCTAAGATCTTTTTCTTAAACACTCACTCCTTGCTCCAGGATAAGCTTCAATAGTTTTGGGGTTTCCAACTTGGGGATCTCCCTTGCACCTACCTAGGAGTTCCCTTTTTTGCTAATAAGGTTAAGGTAAGTTTTTGGGATAAAGTAGTTTCAGGGGTGTTTAAGAAAATCTTGGCATGGAACCACAAATGGCTCACCATGGCTGGGAAAATTGTGTTGATTAAGTCTATATTGAATGCGGTGCCAATTTACTTAATGTCAATTCTAAAAGCTCCAAAGGTTGTTATTGTCAGTTTAAAGGATACTCTGAGGTCTTTTCTTTGGAATAATAATAGGGATGGGAAATCTAGGATCCCCTTGTTAGCTTGGGATAAGGTTTGTCTTCCTAAAGAACTTGGGGGGGCCGGAATTTGTAGTTTGGAAAATCAAAATTTGGCCCTGGGGGCCAAGTTAGTGTGGAAATTGTATGATAATCCAACTTCCCTTTGGGCTAGAATCATGTTCACCAAGTATCTTTCTAATGGAACTAGGGAGTCTATTTTTTGGGCCTTGACTATGCCTCAGGGGTCAGCTATTTGGAATTTCATGGGAAAATGTAGAAGTGTCTTGCTGTCATATCTTTCTTGGGTTGTGCATAATGGTACGAAAATTAGATTTTGGGATGATGCTTGGAATGGTTACTGTCCTATGGATTCTATTAGGGATTAGTCTCCCTTGAAATCAATACTTCTAGATAAATGGGTGGTCTATTTATCGAACTACTTTAATGTAGTTCATAATGGACATATGGTGATGGCTAAATGGAAACCGATTGAGTTTCTTCCTGTTAGTCCTAGCCTGAAAGCAGATTTTTGTTCTATTCTGAAAGGTAGAATTATCATCTTGTCTGGGAAGGAAGATGAGCTGATTTGGACTAAGAATTCATCTGGAAAATACTCAGTGAAAGATGGGTACAAATCTCTTATCTCGGCTAAGGATCTCTCTTCTTGGCCTTACAAATTATTCTGGCATCCAGCATGTCTCCTAAAAGCTAGAGCATTTGCTTGGCTTGCTGTTCAAGACAAGGTTGTTACCATGATGAGACTAAATAGGATGGGTTTATCTGTTGTTTTCCCTTGTGTTTTGTGTAATCAGAAATTGGAATCATCCTCTCATCTTTTCCTTCATTGTGATTTTGCTTAGGATGTTGGAATCGGCTTTTCAAGAAGCTAGGTCTGTCTTTTGTTATTAGCGGGGACCTTCTCTCTCACTTCAGAGCTTGGCCTTTTCTGTTTTCCTCTTCCTTTTATGCCTGCCTTGGATCCTAGCTCCATCAATTATTGTTTGGAACATATGGTTAGAGAGAAATAATAGGATCTTTAAAAAGTCATCTGCTTCGCTCTTTGATATCTTAGTCAAGATAGAGGCTTCTATCTCAGAGGTGGCCTTGTCATATATTCATAAGAATTTAGAAAATCTGACATCTTTTTCCCATTGGGATGGCATGATCACAAGGACATGGAAATCTCTGTCTAACATCCCTTCTCATGGGTCAGTTGCAAAGGGTCTGGCTAATAAAAATAAGAGAATTGTGGCCAGTTGGGCTCCTCCTCCTCCGGGTCATTTCAAACTCCATTTTGATGGTGCTTCTAGGGGGAATCCGGGTCTGGCTGGGGCTGGTATGGCCATTTTTTATCATAATGCAGTCCTAATAGTTGCTCATTGTCATGCCCTTGGGTCTCAATCAAACAATTTTGCTGAATGTCAAGCTTTGTCACTTGGGATTGACTTGGCTATTTCCCTTAGGATCAAACACCTTTCCATCCAGGGGGATTCAATGGTAGTTATTCAAAGTGTGCTGAACTGCAAAAGTAATTGTTGGCATTTGAAGTACTTAATTGATCACATTTTGGAGAAATTATCCTTCTTTGATACTTATGTGTTATCTCATTGTTTTCAAGAGTTAAATAAACTGGTAGATTTCCTGGCTAATTTGGCTTTTGACTTAGCTGCTATTTATATGAATGTAGCAATATGTGACATTCCTAAAGACGTCCTCCTCGGGTATATGCCTCATCCCAAAGATTAAGCTATTTATCTTGAGTTATTATCTTCATTTCTTATTTGAAGTATACATATTATCCTCTCCTCAGTTTAGTTTGTATTTGTTCTTCATTTGTTAATAGGAGGCTTTTTTTTCTATCTGCATATGGAGAATTTTTACACTTTTGCATTTGGGTTAGATGTTAATGTGTGTATTTCTTGAGGATTGGAGAGGCAATTTTTTAGGTTTTAAATATTGAGTTATTATCTTCATTTCTTATTTGAAGTATACATATTATCCTCTCCTCAGTTCAGTTTGTATCTGTTCTTCATGTGTTGATAGGAGGCTTTTATTTCTATCTGCATTTGGATTAGATGTTAATGTGTGTATTTTCTTGAGGTTTGGAGAGGTAATTTGCAGGTGGCAGTACATTTTAACCGCCTTTTCTTGATATGGTTACACACTTACTGATCAACTTAATTATATGGGCAGGAAATTAAATTACATCATTTGTTTTCCTTTATTGCTTGAGATATACATGTCATCCTCCTCTTGGTTCAGATTATATTTACATCACATGTGTAAATTAGTTGGTTTACGTCATTTGCTCACATATGGTGTGTTAGTAAAATTGATTTGAGTAGAAGGATGGCGTGTATATCCTGGGTGCAATGGGTTAAATGGTTTTATTTTGTAGATTATGGAAGCTTTCTCTAATGTTTCAAATGCTTCTCTATCTCAGATCGGGGAGAGATTTCCTTAAGATTTATTTTCCGATATTTATTTGACTTTGTGTCTTGTTAGTATTATCGTCATTTATAACCAGTTTAGGTTGTGGCATGTGTGTTATGTGCAGTCCTTATTTTCAGTCCTTCATTATTTTTTCGCTTGCTTTCATCTCCTTAAGCCATCGGTATGTTCCTAAGGTTTTATTCTTCAATGTAAATATCATTATGCTGGTCACCTTGTGCTTGTCCGGGTCTAACAGATTTGGCTTACGGATTATTTATTTTTGGTTGTTGGTATCCTTACTTGCGGGAGAGTCACTTATGGGTTTTAGTGGAAGGCATTTAAATTCGTGCGAATTGATTCAAGAATGTTTGAAATGGATTTTTTCAGTATCTTTATGGGAAATTCAGGACAGTTTCTCTTTCAAATACATTTCTTTTCTGTCATTTTCAAAATCAGTTTTTGTTTCTTTCTGGTTTTTGGTGCCCTTCATACTGCAAATGCCTTCCTCTCTGCCATTTGGAGTTTATAGAGTGGTTTTAGAAGCTCAATCATTGGGGGAATAAAATGCAATGGAGGATAATTCTATTAAACTTGGTAAGGTTTTCAATCTATTTACTCCCGCGGTGGACTTTGAGTTTCACAAGCTTTTGGGATGTCAGTGGTTACAGGTTGGTCGTCAAGTTTCTTATGATGAGCTTCTCTCTCATTTTCTTACTATTTGTTTTGATGTTCTGCTTGATATGGATTTGGTTCGCCTCTTGGTATCCACGTTTGTCTTTCTGATAGTGTACAATTTGGAGATGGTGTCTCCTGCATTGGCTAGTTATCGGTTTGATATGGGCTCTTTTTATTACGAGGGTTTTCTTCCTCACCATGAGCTTTTGGCTAATGGTTGGTCTCATCATTTGCTTCATCAGTTACGTATGGGATTGATATGCGATTCCTTGGGAAACACTAGAGCCTCTATGGATTTTTTGTTGTATTTGGCTCCTGATCAATATGTGGATAAAGCAAGGGTTGTTTTTCAGGCTTTACATTCATTAATCTCTTTGGGCCTTTTGTGCTCTGCTCCTGCTTGCATGGCGTTCCCTCTAAGGGTGATTCCACCTCCCTTCTCATCTCATGTGCCACTGGAAGAGAGTTCTAGTTCCTGGTTCTTGGATAACTAACATATTTTCTCTTTTGTAGCTAGTGGTATGGTTTTGCAGGTATGAAGGCTACATGGCTTCTTTTTTGCTCGAAACGGTTAGCTATGGTTCTGACAGAGAATTTTCTCTCATTCATCTGCTTTGTGGTTCTTCATGTCCATCTCTTCTTCAGTTGGGTTATTCTAGTTTGAAGTTGTCCTATGAGACTTTTGTAAAAATAGTAGAAATAGGAGGGTGGGGGGTTCGTCAGCATATATGTTGTAAGGGTACTATATATTTCTGTTAAGTTTTAAAATGGCTACAACCAGAGTTTTTCTTGTGGGTTCTTTCCTGCCGGTATGCCATGTCTGAACCCGATGTAAACTCTTTCATTAATATATAAAATTCAGTGGATATTCCACTTTTATTTTTATTTTTTTAAAAAAATTGGCCTGGGCATTTACAAAAATAAAATAAAAAAATTTCCTCTCGAATTAAAAAAATTGAGCCTACAAGTTGATAGAAAAATCAAAACAAAAATTATTGTCATGTCGAGGGGTTTTTTTGTTTTAAAAAGTGAATAAAAAAAAATTGAAAAAATGTGTTTTAAGGCTACGTGGGAGTTCCACAGATCTCCCCACAACCTATGATACCATTGGTACCACAAACAATGGTACATGCGGGTACCATTGGTAGTGGTTTCTAGTGGTACACATAGGGACCACTAGTAGTGTTAGCCATTGATAATTGGTGGCACCAGTGAAACCATCGTAGGCTCATCCCAAACCCCCACCGCCCGCAGTCTTAAAATTGCCATGGTTTATTAAAACTACTAAATTTTTTTATTAAATATTTTTATAAAACATTAAAAAAGTATAGCCAATGTTTGAAATTAAATTTCCCACTGGTTTATATCTAATAAAGCCAAACTTTATTAAATATTGTTTATAAAAATATTTTTTAAATTACCATCGAGTTGTTTGGAAGATGAGTGGGGGGCTTCAGCCAGTGGGCCCCACACATAAAATAATTATTTAAAAATATATATATATATTAATTTCAGTTAAAAAACTATTAAATTTAAAATGTTGCAAATATAGCAAAATTGGATATTTTCTTTCAACTCGCATAACTTTCACTCAGTGAGGCTATTTGTTGACTTCTTATAGTCATTGAAAAGCTAGTTTTAAGCACTACACCATGGTATAGGTTTGGTTCCTTTATTTTTTGTTTTGACGTGTTTTTGCAGCCTATAAATTAGATATTTTCCATTACATAGTTTTGGTCATAACTTTTGCATACATAATCACATTTTCAAATTCAAATAGGCGTTGGAGAGAATGTTCAAATGAGTACCTAGCAGTGTTGTTATTTTATCTAGTTGATGAGTATGGAGAGATATGCACTTGGTTGTTCACTTGTAGGTGCCTAACATTTTGATTGTGATTGTGTGAGCATCTAGATGAGTCAAGAGGCGGAAACTTGAGGGAGTGCTGGGATGTGCAAAATTTTGCTTCTTGTGCTAAAACTATATGTGTTTATGGCTTGATAATCTAAACCTTGACTCCTAAAATATAATCCTAGTGTTGGCACCTATTTCCTTTTCCCTTTTGTTATATTTGAGTGTTGACTTGTTGCAACCCATTTTGGTCTCTTTAGTTATGACTTGAGCCTTTTAACCCATCGCTTTGATCAACCCTGCATGTTAGGAAACTTGTCGTCGTGGCATAAGTCCTTTTTCATTTTTCATGCAAGTTCCTTGTGATCAACAATCATGATTCTCACGCAGCTATGTGATTAGGCCAAGTTGCTTGCCTGGCCTAACTCTGTAACCCTACCCATAAACATGGTATAAGGGCCCCACTGTGGATGACTCGTTACTCATGAACCAATCAAGTTGTGACATATATGTGATTATGTGGAATGATAGGATTATGGGCATCATATGTCTACCATGTAGCCAAGGTAGCAAGCACTCATATCTAATCAAATCGATGACAAAGTGACTGCACAACTACACAACTAGTGAAAGATGCTCGTGAACCTAACTTCGTAGCCTTGAAAAGCTTATAAATGGTGTCTTTTTTATAAAAATAAAATAAGGTTACGTGTCCCTTTTCTAAATTTGTCATTGCCTAAAAGGAGAATTTATTGTTGGATCCACAACGTTCAAATATGAATCTTAATGGCTACTTTGTGCCATCCCACTTGCATACATGCCTACAATTAATGAGATAAGTTTGTCCTTATAACCTAGATTCGTGATTCAATTCATTTCACTCTGATCTTACTATGCTCTTGTGGTATTCTGGTATGCTCTATATAGTTTTTCCAATTTCAATTTTCAATTGTTAGGGTTTTGCTTTATAGTTTTTGCATAGTAGCAATTACACATTCAATAATATTTGTGCTTTCTTTCAAGGCTTTAGCTTTCTAAATTACAATATTATTAGGTACCAGTAAGGAGTCCTTTCTAAATAATTCTATTTTAAAATATTAGCAATTGTCTGTACTTGTTTATATAAACCCTAAGCCTAAGAAGATGGTTGAATCCTCTAGCTAGGGCAAGAGGAAATTTTTATAGGAGATAATCGTACAACTCCTGGGGTCAACAGAGACTCAAAAGAGGTCCAAGCTAAGTGCTCGATAGGATGAGTTCATAATTAATCATACCAATGTATGCAGGGACCCCATAATCGAACCCTGGGGTTTAGCCTCTAGAGGAGGGGCTATAATAAGAAGAAATAATGGGTGCCTATATCTAACATTTGGAACTACAATTTGGCAAGATTGGTTGTCCTGAATATTTTTGTAAACATTGATTTGGTTGCAACAATTTATCATAACTACAAACCTAATGTGAGAGAAATTATGTCCAAAGAAGGAGGAAGATTACCTGGCCATCACCAAGGAGGTGATTGATGAAGTCTTTATGCTTAATTTCAATGTTGATTGGCCCATCAACTCGAAGGAGATTGAAAAGAAATACAAGACCGATGAGAGATTATATAGGGACAAGATTCTAGCTTTTAGGCCCATACATTTGAAGGGATAAGAAAAAATTGACTTAAAAGGATGTTAGACCCTACAACATCAATTTATTTGTTGGATACTTTAGAGTTACTTACTATTCTTTATGTCAAATTTGTGGAATTGATGCTCAAATCATGATTCCTAATTAGATGCATCTCATGTGTATGGATATTCAAAATAGGGATATAAAAAAACCTTTTGACTATGCTAGTCTATTGGCTAATGGAATTCACAAAGGCCTTTGTGCTTTAAATAAGGGGCCCTCATTGAATTCCAAGTATTATTCTCTCTTGGTCCACATTTTTTTGTGTGAAGGTCTCAAGGTTTGGCACTCTGACCTTAAAGTTGCACCACTTGCAAGAGATGAATCACTCCCTATCCAATAATGGACTTATTTCTGGTATATCAATTTGAAAGAGTCCAACTATCTTTTGTTAGGAAATTGGTAAGTATCCTTCAGCGGGAGGTGAGATGGTGGTTGAGTAAGGAGGTAAAGGAATTCTTGAGGCCTAAGGATATTTTTTCCACATTAGGGATTAACCACAATTGGGGATCATGGTTTATTTTTAAAGACCATACAATTATTAGGATTTTTGGTAGCCCTGTCATCCCTATGGTCCTTCCTATAACAATGCTAGAAAAAAGTTGTTTTTTAGAAATCATGCATCAGTTGGGCTGAAGCAGAGAATTTGCTAATTGGGGGAGCTCATAAGATGGGTCCACTTTTCCCATCTTAATTCATTGTGGGAATGTATCAATTTACAAATTATAAATCTTATGACATTTTGGATGCTATGTTGAATAGATACAATCTCCCCTGAGCCAAATATAGATAGTATGACTTTGAATAGTTTGTCCAAGGACTTGGGAAAGCAAAGAACCAACAACATCAATGGAGTGATGAGGAATATCTCATAAGAAATTTTATTGATTACAACAAGGTGTTGAAGATAAGAGAGAGAGAGAGAGAGAGAGAGAGAGATGGTACACAAAATATAGTATAAGAAGAATAAGAAAAGAAGAGTTGATAGCTCATATTCCCTTGAATGGGAGCAACTATTGATACTAGAAGCAAGGATGAGAAGCATTTTTAGTGCATATATAGATATGGAATATATACCATTTCCTCATAAAAGGCCTAGAGTGGTAGAGCCCCATGTTCAACAAGTGGAAGATGAGGCATCTGATTCTCCTCAATCTATTGATTCTCCAATTGACCCTACTTCCCCTACACCATCTCCTCCACATAGCTTTAATGGGTCATCATCCTCTTCCTCAAGTGGACAACCCCA
This sequence comes from Cryptomeria japonica, assembly GCF_030272615.1. NCBI lineage: Eukaryota > Viridiplantae > Streptophyta > Pinopsida > Cupressales > Cupressaceae > Cryptomeria > Cryptomeria japonica. Next base: position 464,762,059 of record NC_081411.1, on the reverse strand, counting down.
TAAAATTCTAGAAATTTCTAGGGTTGTAACTCCTCTACATACTTTGTCTCTTGGTAGAGACATTCATTTTTAGTTCTACGAAGGTTTTGACTTCCAAGGTGAGGAAATTATGCCCCCACACATATTTGACACTAGACTTGGTGTGAGGATAGAGGACCCCTCTCAAGAATGCACCCTTGATGCATTCAAGCTAGGAGGGGACCTCACTGATGACATAAGGCATAATGCCTATGAGGAATTTATGAGTGATGATTATTTGATTCATACAAGGGAGTTTCAAAAATTTATGATAAGGGATATGGTGGATGAAATGAAAATAAGGAAGGGCATTCAACTTAATTATTTGGGGGAAGAAGATATACTTAGAGAAAAAGGATGAATTTCTGAAGTGCAAAGGAACAACTAGCTATCATGACCCTTGAAATGGGGAGGCAGGTGGTGAAATGAAGTGGTGTGCTTCTTCTTGAAGCGTGGGATATCTCCTCTGCTATTGCATTTGATACTCTAAGAAGAAGAAGACATGATATTGATCTATAAACTATGGATCCTGAACAAAGGCATAAGTTACTTTCTAGCAATATTTTTAATGATCACTTGGAACAATTATCTATTTGGTGCTTACATCTAGCTACAAAAAGACTTCCACTAAATCAAGAAATGGATAGAATTTTTGGAAGTTTGATTGTCAATAGAGTGGAAGATACTTTTGCCATAGAGGCCACCAATATAAAAATGCATATGGAGAATTTTTCCCACAAGGTGGCACTCAAAACTGATGAGGAACTTCACATCCTAAGGGAGAGAGTAAAGAAGCCTGAGGAGCAGTTATAATCAGGACCAACATACAAGCCCCCTTGTTTACAAGAGTATCCTTCTGAGGAGTGTTTGGAATTAAGAAGAGATCTAGCTTAGGATAGATTGGACATCTCAAGCATGAATAATGAAATTGAACGATTGAGATTGGATGCCTCAAGAATGTAGAAGAAGGCAGTTACATAAATGACAGGACCTTATTAGAATATAAGTTTAATGTGATTCTTGATCATGTTAATGCAACATGGGATGAACTTAGGGAGCTCTTATGGTTTTACAAGGAACACTTAAGATGACAATGATTTCTTGCTTTCTCTTTGGCTTATTTGAGCAAGACAATCACAATGTTATAGATTGCTCTAGTTAGACCTCTCCCTCCCCATCTATACGAGACTGTGATGAATTTTAGATCAAGGCATAATATGATGAAACAAATTTTCACCACTCATAGGATATATAATCAGAATATCAAGTTAGAATTATCAAGCGTCCATTGTCTTGTCACCTATCAAATGTCTTCCCTATTTGATAGGAAAAGGAAGGATGTTGAAGGGAGAAGAGTCTTGAAATCAAAATTAGAATGGAAGGCATAAATCAAGACTACCTTGGATCCCATGCCAATTGATATTTTTGATGATGAAACACAAATATTGAATAATTTAGGGACCTACTTTGATGCACTGTCAAATTTTGACAATGGAATGACCAAAATTGAGGTTGTCAGGACTTCAATAGATGAATAATATTACCAAAAATATATTAGGAGACTTAGACAATACAAACAAAATGGATTGGGAGATCCCTAATTCTTCTCTCTCTCTCTCTCTCTCTCTCTCTCTCTCTCTCTCTCTCTCTCTCTCTCTCTCTTTGTTTCTATAATTTTGAATTTTGAATTTTGAATTTAGTAGCTAGCAATTGTTTCCTGCTTTTTTGGAATTGTTGTCATGGACATATAAAAATGACTATATTCCTAAATGAATATTTTATGTTCATTTATCTATTTAATTAAATTATCCACATTCCTCTATTTAATTAAGTAAATTACTCAATTTATTTAATTAAATTCAATTAACCCCTTTTTAGGTCATTTGATTGAATAAATCATTTTATTTAATTAAATCTATTCTTCTAAACATTTTAATTAAATTTACATTTAATTAAATAGGGAATCCCAATTAAATAAATCTAATTTATTTAAAAACCTCCACTTGCAACCAAATTAAAATAAAACAATTTATTTTAATTAAACCTATTATCCCTCATCCACTTGCATTTTCCTACATCTCCCACTTGCATCCTAATCCCCTTCCTAAATTCTTCTAGATTCTTCTAAACCTAATCAATTAGCCTAAACTCATCCATCATCCCCTTTCCCTAAATTTAAGGAGGTCACTTCTCAAATTTGGAGGAAAGTCTTCCAAATACATTAAAGCCTTTATCTATTCAACAAGATAACTTGTTGAATGCCCCCAAATTTGGAAGGACTCTTACAAATTTGTCCCCAAAGTCTTCAAACCATAAAGAGTAAAGTAACCCTTAGTGGCATGATTAGAGACATTTTGCCTAACTTAACCTCCATGTAACCCAAGGGTCCTCATCAAGCATTTATTGCTTTGACCAGGGTTAATCCTTAATCCTTTGCACAAGAGTTTATCCTTTGGGTAAAAGCTTTATCCAATGGATAATCTTAACCTAACCTTAACCCTTACCTCTTAAGGTAACCATAAGGTCTTCTCAAGCATTTAATGCTTCCTACCTCTCTTCTCAACCCAATCTTATGTTGACAATTGTCACCATTTCATTAGTGCAAATTGCAAACATGGATTCCCAACTTTCAAACTTGACCCTTGATTAAATCTTTCAATCCTGGCCATCCATTGCCCTATTTTTGCTATAAATAGAGCTCTCCATCCTCCATTTTACAGATCCAAGTCTTTAGCATCATACTTATACTCAAATCCATCCAAGCTTTAATATATCATTTGTGCTCATCATTTAGCCTCTCTGTTAAATAGGATTTAATCTATATATGCATGTTTAGAGTATTTCCCTTATCATTTAGCTTAATCATAGACTAGTATATCATGCTAGGATAGTCTTGCTACTAATATTGTCATGTTATAATCTAGTTTATTGCATTTGTAGGATCATGCATAGTTTAGGATGCATTTCATAATAAAATCAATTAAAACATCCCTCGTTCTTGCATTAGTCATCCCTAAACCCCTTTGCTCAGTGATCTGAGAGAAAAAACATTGGTTTGAGGGACCTTGTGAGATAGAGAACCATGGAACCAACCTTGGGAAGTTGAGTCATTCTTCATGACTCCATAACTTGCACCAAGAAGTCCTGTGGGTGTGTGGACAAGTCTCCTTAGGCTTCATTTTTCACATTTTAAATTCTATTGACCCACTTTTCTCGCATATATTTCTGGTGCCCACCGTGGGGCCCGACCCCATATATCAAATCGGATTTTGAATTTAAACACTTTTGCAGGTACGCGGGAAACAGGAAACAGTGCATGGGAAACATTCCCTAGCGCTTCTGGTTAACAGTCTAGTGCATCCCGCTTACTATTTAGCATGTTGGATCTATTTAATAGCGTGTGTAGTCTTTACTATAGCGCATTATCCCACTAACATTTTCTTGTAGGTCTCGACATGGGAGAAAAATAGAACAGCGCATCCGGAAACCATCCTAGCGCATCTTGGAAACAACATAGTGCATCACTGTCATCTTGTAGTGCATCACTGTTATATTGTAGCATGTACAGTTTGTTCTGTAGCGCATCACGAATAGAGGCAAAAACTAAAATCTGTAACCGAGGGTAAAATTAGACTTGTTGATGTCCACAAGTTATCTAACCTTTTTGCTTGTTATTTTGTAGGGTTCTAATGATTTTATTGCAGATAGGAGCTCAGTTTTAGGACCATTAAGATAGTTAGAGTTTTTACTAACTTGGTTAAGTTAGTTTAAAATTTGAACTTCTTTTAAATTTTCTTAAAATTGATCTCATATTTCATTTGGGTACCTAAAAAGAACCACAAATCAAAAATCTTTTCTTGCTTTTCTAGGAGGAAAATTCTTAATTTGGGCTTTAAAAAGAACAAGATAAATTTTCATTTTGCAAAGGGCTTAAAAAGAATCTCACCATCCTTTGGTGCATAAAAGGATTCATCTTTAAAATTTGGGCGAAGTAAAGAATCACACCAAGTCACAAAAGTCAGTTACAACTAAAAGAGGGAAGATCTTCCCCTTTTGATTGCTTTATTGATCACGCATTGCTTTTGATTTGTTGACCAAACAATCCATTTATTTTGTTGACCCTTTCTATTCAATAGAGTAGAAAATCATTGCCTTGAATGGGTAAAATAAACACCATGTTTTTGTGGAGCAACATCTCCATATAGATTTTAGAAAGTCACTGAATTGAAAGCATTAAAAGAACAACTTGACTGCCTTGTCGTGAAAGTAGAAGGTATATGCTCTCCCCTTAACTGGGTGATCAAAAAGCCAGACTACTCTTACTCTTTCAGTCATTTAAAGCATTTACATCCTTTAGCAGACCTGCCTTCCCGAGGGTTGAAAAACTCTTAAAGCCATTCATAGCTGGTGTGAAGGGAACGACCTAAGTGGGAAATGACTTTGATGCCAAGTGTTCCAACCCACTATAATCAAAAGTGGAAAGTGACGAAAGTCCTTTTCAACGGTTGCGCACAGTGATTAGCCTTCCCCCAGTATCCTTGAGATACGTAAAGCCTTTGTTCTAAAGGTTGGGAAGCCTCCTGAGGGAGTTTATCACTGACGGCCAAATAGGAAGCCTGATTATGAACCTTAGAAATAGAAACCTTGAGCCGAGTCAGTAACCAGACATTTATAATATCATAGTGCAAGGGTGGGGAAGAATCTGCCCCCAAGATTACTCACCATATATCTCCCAAGATAACTACTCAATTGTGAAGCAATTCACTTTGAGTTAATTTCTGGCAAAAGGTAAAAAAATGGATGCCCCCTAGGGGGTGACACGGTTGTTTGAGCTGATGGAGTATCGAGACTAGTGGGCTATGATATTACTTATGACCTTTGAATAAAGAGTCTTCTTGAAGTGTATTATTTGTATCCAAACCTGTTAAAACATTGGGGATTTGAACACATCCTCATAGAACGTACACTTGTTGTTAGATTAAGCAAAATGGTTGTCTCTTTAGTGTCTTGCTTTCATTTGTTACTTCATAAAATCATCTATCAACACTAAAAAATTCAAAACAAAGATCCAAAAATCGTAGAAAACAACCAAATCAATACATCAGGGCAGTCTAGCGTGTAAGAACAACCTCTTAACGCATGTGAACTATCTTTTAGCGCATTAAAACTGAACTTTAGCGTGTCAAGTCTTAACAGTAACGCTTTACCAAGAATACAAAACCCACAGTCACAACTTAGAGCATTTTAAGAATAGTCTAGTGCGTGGAAGCATCAACTTAGCGCGTAGGAGTCAAAAACTAGTGCATAGAGTTGATCAGTTAGCGCTTAGCAGGCCCATACTAGCGCATGACTTTTTGAGTAAAATGGAAAACAAAAATAAACAATCTAAACCAGTTAGCGCGTAGCCGGGGGCAGCCTAGCACCTGTGGTCTTTTCCTTAGCACATTGAAAACTTTCTGTAGCGCATCTTGTCTCTGCTTTAGCGCGTAGTAAAAAACAGAAAAACAGGGGGCAGAATAGAGATAAATTTGAAAAAATTTGAAAACATTTTTGAAAACCTCATTTCATCAGCTTCATTCTCGTCAAAATAGAGTATCAGAAATAGAGCTTTAATAACTATTTCTAGAGCAAATTTCTAGTCAAACGAAGGTTTTCCAGAATCCAACACTGGTTACATGATAAATATATCTATCCTATCAAAATTAGGAAACAACATTGCAAGTGACAAATAGGTCCTTTATTATCTCACGGATTTTATCCCAAAAACACTTGTTCAAAACCTCAAATTGCCAAATCAAGTTTCCATATCGGGAAACTTTATCCATATCATTTGACATGCTTTGTCATGAGGGGGCATCTAAACCTTCACTTTGATAAAGTAAAACTTGAGTCCTCAAAACAAGATAAACTGAATCTAGAACAACTCAAAGGAAACCATTAATCACTTATGCATGACTAATCCTCATATTCTGAGAAGAAAGAATATTTATCATAATAGTAAGTTGAAGAAACAACAACCAAGTTTTTCCAAATTTGTCAAAAGAAATAAATTTTTATACATCAATCGTCAACTCTTCAAATCTCATCAAACATTTCTTCATCACATCAAAATTTATATCCAGAACAAATCCAACGAATTTGACAAGGAGCCTTTGAAGACTAGGGCATATTGTCAAAAATCCGCATTCAGTCAAATCATAAACCGTGGAGGAAAGATCAATCCTGCATTCTTTCCTGATGAGTGCATCACTTATAACTTCCCAAGGTTACCACCACCAACCCCCGAGCAACATATCGAAGAGGATTTTGTCCCCTTTGTCATAGAAAGCTTCTACTAGATGCCTATTGTTACTCACTCTCAACAAAACAAACAAAGCAAAATGCAATTAGAATTCAGCATGAATCGGAGATTATCAAATCCTTTAGAGCATCCGAGTCTAGAGGACACCGAAATTTCTGAAGAACTTCTTCAGGAATGCCAAGAGAGTGCTTCATTTCAAAAACTTGTGGAAAGACTCATGGAAAATGATAAGGAAAAATACCTACTCATGCTTACAAGAAAAGGGGTTAAACTTCCTGAAGACTTTGACATAGACATGTTTAGAACAAGATCTCAACATTATGAGTATCAAGAATGACAATGAGAAGGGGAAGCACGCGATCCTGAGCAAGATATTCCTGAACAAAACATACCAGAATAAAATACACCAGGGCAAAACATCCTTGAGCAACGCATCCCCGAGCAAAACATATCGTTCCATACACCATTTCAACCCAGGATTAATGCAAGGGAAGAAGTCTTCCCTCGGCAAAATAATGTGCCTTTGGTTTCCCTTACCCAACAAATGCAAATGTTACAAAGACAAATGCAAGACATGCAACAAGGGACAATGGTATGATATTCACTAAATGAAATTTGTCCTTATCCTTTTGACAGAAGATTGCACATGGTCCCTTTTCCTCCAAACTCAGATGTTCCAAAATTTGACAAAAATGATGGGAAAAGCAATCCTCGTGATCATGTTCAAGAATTCTACACCATGAGTCTTGAATTTTCTCACGATGACACCTATCTGATGAGGTTATTCCCAAGAAGTTTGGGAGGACAAACAATGGAATGGTTATCCAAAATCACACCTCCTATCAAATCATTTGATGAACTAGTCAACAAATTCATCACTCAATATTCCTATAACATTCAACATGCTATCACCATGCTAGACGTCTGTAACACCAAACAGAAAAACAATGAAACATTCATGGTATTCCTTCAACGTTGGTGGCGTATGGTTTCATGATATCCTCGAGATATTCTTGAAAAGGAGAAAATGGAAATTTTCATTGACAACTTGAATGGTGAGATGAGTTATAGGCTCAAACTCCAATGCATACTGTCTTTCACTAAATTGATTGAAAATGGCATTCAAGTAGAAGAAGCATGTGTCAAGAAAGGAATGCTCAAATTATTCAAAGAAGGAACAGGTTCATCAAACTACAATAACCAAAATAACAACTTAGATAAATCTAGATTCTGGACTCGAAACAAAAACAATGGAAATGAAGGAGGCAATGAATCACATGATCAAAAATCTAAATAGCCAGTGCTTGCATTATCAGGGAATCCCCAAGCTACCAAAAATCCCAAAGGTGCTAACTCAAATGCTAACACATATGCACCGAATACCAATCAAGGTCAACCCAACACAAACAACACCAACAATGCTCAAAACAATAACACAAATCAAGGACCTAATAACAATTCACGAGGTAGCACCAACAATTTCCAAAAATGTGTCTACACACCACTGGGACAATCACTAGAGTGAGCATTCAGAGAACTCCTGGCAAACAAAATTATCTCTTTACCAACAATCAGCAACTATGAACCACAAATCAAACCACCTTGGTGGAATGACTCGCACTTTTGTGATTTTCATCAAAACAAAGGTCATCAAACAAATGATTGCATGAGACTAAAAAACATTGTTCAAGACATGATTGATAGAGGTGATTTAATGGTAGATAGTCTCAAGACAAATGGTGACCATGGAGCCTTTAAGAATCCTCTTCCAAACTACAACAAGGATGGAGCTTCCACCTCGAATGATACACGTGGAGCTCATATCAATCACATCTACAATAACACCATCAATCATATATCAGCTGAAGACAATCAAGTCAATGTCATCACAATCCGAGATCAACGTGATCATGAATCTGCCAACGTAACAACAAGAGCTCAAAAATATGTCTTAAAGGGACATACGTCAACAACAAAACGCTATACCCAAAATTCAATAAGATCTAGTCAGCCAACTGCGCAAAACCTCTGCTCAAATATCTATACTGGAATTGTTTAAACTTTCATCGAAACACAAAGACATATTGGAACAAGAGTTATTAGAAACAAATGTACCTCAAGATCTGGATGCTAACAAATTCCAAGCCATGGTCGCTCATATGACAGGGCCTCATAATCTCACTTTTTCAGAGCATGATAATATCTCATTAAGTCATCCACATAACACTCCTCTCCATATTGAAGTCGTCGTCTATAAACACCGAGTGAAATGAGTATTGATAGATGGAGGAGCTGGGCTTAATATATGTACCTTAAAACTTACCCATGCATTAGGCTTCTCAGAAGAGTCTATTGATCCATGCAAAAAGATTACTATAAAGGCATATGATGATGAAGAAAGATCCTCTAAAGGAACAGTGGTGTTGCTGATTCAAGTCAGACCAATATAAAGAGATACTATGTGTCAGGTCTTAGACATAGACCTCACCTACAATATCTTATTAGGTCGACCTTGGATACATGAAATGCAAGCAGTACCTTCTACATATCACCAGTGTGTCAAATTCCCCTATAATGGGTAGGAGGTTTCTATATCTGCTGATCACAATCCATTTCAATATTGTAATGCAATGGGGGCAGGCCAGGATAGTTTGGTTCCGCATAATAGAGAGAAACAAAATCCCTCAACATCGGATCTTCAACAAGAGAAGTCTAAATCATTACCTGGAGATTTCAAATAGAAAATGAAAATCAAAGAACAAGGCATGGGGGAATACTCTTTGGAACCCATGTGTTTGACCAGCTTACCCACATCACCTAGATCTCATGGATTACCTACAGCATCAACACATCAAGCAACTCAGCCCATCACCAAGTTTGATGGCACATTCATTCAACTCGGCACTTTAGCACATGAATCCGAGGAAAAGGATGTCCTTAGTTGGCTATACAAAGATGAGGAAGAAGACAGAGCAGCTATTGTGGAAGTAGCTATACCCACACACCTATATGGAAAAGGCTACTTAATCATGCAGCAAATGGGATACAATGGCAAAGGACCTATTGGTAAGCATCAGGAAGGTGTCACAGAACCATTGGATCCTCCTTCACAATTTAGTAAAGACAAAAAAGGATTGGGCTTTGAATTCACTCTACTACCAAAGAAAATACCATGCAAATATCAAAAACCTCAGTGGAAAGCAAAGAAGAAGTACGAAGAAGAATCTTGGCAAGAAGCACTATTTGAGTCAGCAGAGACAATCTGTAAGGAATGTGAACATCAAGAAAAGAAGCAACATCAGGAGAAGCCCATCATTCACAAGAAGGCAACATCTATAGCAATTACTCATATTCATGAACAAATATCCAACAAAGCAGAATCACCTCAGGGCAACATCATTCCTCCCTGGGAAGAAACAGTCTATGAACAAATGCAAAAAATAGAAGTAGGATCTGACACAGAATCAGAAAAAGACAGTAGAATAGTATCAATTATCAAAGATCTATTTTTGCCATTCAACATACCTGTTTACAGCACTAAAAAGATCTAGGATGATAACTCTAAGATTGATTCCAATGAATATGAATGGGGTAGCTGCTCAAATGCTACTGAAAATACCATTGAAAATACTAGTTCTATATCCCTTTCTCAAGAAGAACATAGCACAGAAATTAGACTACTTGAATTTGGACCACAGAATATCTATGACACTAAGGAAACCGAGCAGAAACATTATGAACAAGTCTATACGAAGGATGATACCATCAAAGACCTCAACAGAATCCTGGACTTCTTTAACACCCAAACCAATCACAATGAAACCTCTATCCTGACTCTTACCACAGCAGATCTTGATCCACAAAACGATTCCTTACCACTTGTCTTTCCTGACCTCATCGATTGGGATGAACCCAGAATACATGATATACCAATTTTACCAAATGATGAATCTATTATTCACTACCTATGTATCGTTAACTCGGAAACAGGCTCTACTAGTGAACAAAGTAACGATGTCTACAACCAAGGGAGTGCCAAGTCTCTCAGTCGCAAAAATAAACCAAATAAAGAATCTGATGTTGAAAACCAGTCAATGGCAGCTTTAGATCACAAAAAAGTAAAAATAAAGGACGCATCTAAGGGTGAAAACCTTTTTAAGGCACCTAAAGATGGGAGACTTGACACTCTTCCTGCACATTTTCATGAGCAATCACCCATATTGATTGAGCCCACTCAATCAATCAACATTGGTACTATAGAAGTAGCCAAAAATATACACCTTGTAGAATCTCTAACAGAAGCAGAAAGATCAGAATTTATCAAATTTTTTGTAGAAAAGAAAATCAACTTTGCTTGGGCATACACAGATATGCCCGGGATCGATCCATAATTGATCATGCATCACTTATCTATGGCTCTAGGAGCTAAGCTAGTTAAGAAAAAACTAAGAAAAATGAATCCCCATGTGGCACTCATGGTCAAAGCTGAACTAAAGAAACTATTAGATGTCGGATTCATCCGACCCATTGACTATGTAGAATGGATTTCCAACATCATACCAGTTTCAAAACCAGATGGCAGTATTAGAATATGCATAGATTTTAGAGATGTCAACAACGCCTATCCAAAGGATGACTTTCCTTTACCAAGTATTGACATCATTGTAGACCTCACAGCAGGCCATGCAAAGCTATCACTAATGGACAATTTTTTGGGATATAACCAGATCAAGATTGCTCCGAAGGATCAAGATAAAACAACATTCACCTATCCTTGGGGAACATACTGTTGGAATGTCATGCCTTTTGGCTTAAAGAATGCAGGGGCAACTTATCAACGAGCACTGACAACAATCTTTCATGATATGATGCATACCTTCATGGAAGACTATGTGGATGATTTACAAGCTAAATCCTTCACCAAAGCAGAACATCTAAGCATCTTAGAAAAGATTTTTGATCGATTGGAGAAATTCCAAGTCAGGCTCAACCCTAAGAAGTGTGTCTTCAGGGTTACATCAGGTAAATTGTTGGGCTACATAGTCTCAGAAAAGGGAATTGAAGTGGATCTAGTAAAGGTACAAGCCATTATGGAGATGCCACCACCAAAGAACATCAGCCAGCTCAGGTCGCTACAAGAATGACTCCAATCAATAAGGCAATTCATTGCTCAACTAACAAATAAGAGTCTACCATTTAATCATTTACTAAATAAAAATGTACCGTTCAGATGGGAAGCCAAGTGTGCCGAATCCTTCTATCAAATCAAGCAATATCTAATGAACCCACCAGTTCTAGTAGCACCGATAGCAAGAAAGTCACTTATTCTCTACATTTCAACAACAGATAAATCTTGGGGGCACTGTTAGCACAAGAAGATCAACAAGGAAAGGAAGAAGCAATATACTACATCAACAGGACCTTGAACGACTATGAGCTAAATTACACCTTTATTGAGAAAGCTTGTTTAGCTGTGGTTTTCGCCTCTCAAAAATTCAGCCACTACATGCTAGCTCACACAATTAAGCTAATTGCAAAAATTGATCCTCTCAAATATTTACTCAGCAAGGTAGCTCTTACAGGTCGATTGGCTAAATGGGTCATGATTCTCAATGAATTTGATATCCACTATATGGAGTGAAGAGCTATCAAGGGACAAGTAATAGCAGATCTGTAGCATCCTAAAATTGTGACACTTGCAATTTTGACTGCATTTGGGTCTTCACGATGGTGATGAAATGTTGAACCTGAATGGAGACCCCAAAACCTGCTTGTGACACCAAAAACTGCATTTTTCTGCACCTTGGCATGATCCCTCCTTGTACCCTACTGTCCCAGGAGGTGGGACCATGGCGCCCAGCGCCCTGGTCCTTGGCCCTATTTTGGGCCCGGTCTCCTTTTGGGCATCGGGTCTTGAAGTTTGCAAATTGGAAAATAATATTTCTAGGTCGGCCTAAGGTCAGAAAAATCAGTCTCTCAACCCTAATTGACAAGTATATAAACTACTTTTCCTCTCCTAGAAAGGGGGAAGAAAAAAAATAAGCAAGAGCAAGACGTGGAAGCGATATTCTAACATTCAAACATTCAAGCATTCAAGCATTCCTTCAAGCAATTGAGCATTCTAAGTCTCCATTCAAGGCTAGGTGTTGCATTCAAGACAAGGATTCAACCATTGAAGAGGAGATCACTTACAACATACAACATACAACATAATTACACCTTCGCATGTAAGAATACAAACATTCTTACAACAAGGTATCAGTACTTGTTTACATTACAAACATTTACATTTACAGCATTCTCATTTCTTGGTTAATTCCAAAACCAGGGTTTGACCTAAAGGCAAACCCCTAATCCCTAACCCCTAATCGTCCTCTCTTTTCTATGTGTAGGTTGTAGGTACGCGGCTGTAATTGAAGATCTGGAATCCTTGTGCAGAGACGAACATATCCCCCTTTATTTCGCGGATTTTTCTGAGGACCGTGTGCACTTCGGGCGCCATCATCCTGTCAACTTTCGCTCAAATTTGCAGAATAGCATCATCTCGACATTTTACTACTAATTCCAGGTCCGCAGCTTCATCCCATGTCTCTATCTCCATTTATAAGTGAATCTTTCTTACTTTACATGCATTCCTAGTTCAATCATTCTATCTACATTCTTTACAAAAGAGGGTATCCTTGATGTCTTAACCCTTGAAACTTAATTAAAATCCAGTCTTGCATTGTGTGAGATTGGATCTTGTGGGTTTCAACCCCTCTTTTGAATGTAAAGTCTCTCCTAAGTGAAAACCGTCAACCCTAGTGACCCTCCTTTCTCTCTCCTTGGAGTGGAGTGGGGGGAACAACTAGGGTTCAATTTTTCCACTTTACATTTTGGTGAACCCGACGTGAACATCCTCATTCTGATTATTCATGGTTAGATCTAAAAAATTTGCTTTCTTAATTACATTTCCATGTTTGATCTTTTGCAAATTTTAGAGGTTGATTGCATAAAAAACCCTAAAATTTTCTTTTTAGTAATTGAGCTTGTGAAATGTATAATTGTTAATGCTTGTTTCAGATCTATCCTTCTATTGCAAATTGTCAATTCATATTTGTGCTTTAATTCTGAAAATTAAGTGGTTAAGTGTCAAAACCCTAATTTTTAAAACCCTCTTGATTCAACCTTTAACAGATAATTTCACTGATCAAAACACCTCCAAATCGGCTGTAACTTTGGATTCCGCAACAAAATCACAATATCTCTCATCCCTGAAAATTTGGAAAAAAGTTGCGAGGACCGTGTGCACCCCGAGCGCCATCATCCCCGACATTTTTTTTGAAATTTCGGGAGCTAGATCTTACTGTATTTTTCTGCTAAAATCCAGAATTTTGGCTGATTTTATCAATTCTAACACTTTCAAAATTAAAGTCAAAGCTGGTCTAGTGATTGCTTGGATAAAGGCTTATAATCATTCAAAAATTGTTGAAATTAAAATTCATATCAAAATTGTGTTTCTTACAGTCCTAAATCTGAAAAGTGTGTTGGCATTCATTCAAAATTTCAGTGCTTTATTCAAATTTTTACAATTTGTGACTTTTGAAATTAAGTGTTTAATTGCGGCAACTTTGATTTCCGCTTTCAAATTTGAACTTTGCATGAAATTGAGTCAACTTTTAAATTTCAAAGCCTGCATTGCTTTCAGTATTCCCTCTAAAATCATAAAATTCAAAATTTCCGTTTCCCTCTCTTTTTCAAAATTCAAATTTTGCATTTTTCAACAATCTTGGTAGGGTTCAATTTTGAGATTGCAACTTTAATTTGGCCTATCTACAGATCGTAAAATCACTCAATTTTTTCAGATTAGCTTTAAAATCATCATAACTTTCATCCCTGAAAATTTCAAAAAAAGTTGCAAGGACCGTGTGCACTCCGTTCGCCACGGTCCCTGACATTTTTTCTGAAATTTTGGGAGATTGTCCTGATTGCATTTAACAGCTTAACTCTAGGAGATTGGCTGATTTTATTGAAATTTGCTACCTCTAAAATTCAAAATCTTCTCTCTCTCTTGAGTGCATGAGTTTTACAACAATAAGCCCTACTTACACTATTCCCGTTAGACGAAGTCTTAGAATTAAGTCTTTCCAAGGTTTAATTACCGAGGAGATGGAACCTAATTTGAATGGCCTTTTTAACGAGGACATGGGTAATTCCTCTAATCCTCTTAATGATGAAGAAGCTCTCCATGAGGTTTTTGTAGAACAACTTTTGAAATTGGATAACCAATTTGATGATTTTCGACAATGGATGTCTCAAGAATACCCCGACAATGAAGCTCTTTCATTAATTGAGGGTCTAAAACGTATGGTTCAAAGTGATAAGAATGGAATTGATATTTTGTGTGGTATTGCAGACATTGTGGATTCGAATGTGATGCCGATGAAAAGTTGTGCCGAAACCTTAGGTTATACACAACCTCCTACTCAAGTTAAACATTCTATTCCTTTGATGACTCCTATTGCTAGTATACCTACTTTTACATCAAACATAATGACTACTTCAATACAAGACATTCCACCTATGATCACTAGTCATGGGGGCAATCCTTCCTCTTCAATCAACCCTCTTCCTTCATTCAATCCAACTTCTTCATTCATTCCTTCAATGAGTGTTCCTATTATATCTCCACAAATAAACACCACGCAAGGAGGCAATTCGTTTAATCATTCCATTCCTCCTTGTAGTGTTCCTCCTTTCCAATCATCTCCTATGACTAACTATCATAGTGTCCCACCACCTTACTCTCAATCAATACCTTCTTTCAATAACATAATACCTCCATCACAATCTAACACATCTAAAATGAACTCTTCGACTGAAGCGACCATTAACAATCTTGTACAAACTGTCTCTTCTTTACAACAACAAATTGCCTCTATGAATCAATCTAAGACTAGTGTGCCCACATTTGATGTTGTGAGCCCACTTTCTCTTGACATTGTTCGAGCTATCCCCCCTAAACATGTTGATATTCTGCATTTGGAGCTTTATAATGGTAAGGGTGATCCTCTAACACATGTTAAGACATTTCAAACAATATGTACCAATTTTGCTTATGACCAAAGGTTACTTGCAAAACTGTTTACTAGAACATTAAGAGATAAAACTCTACAATGGTATTGCTCCTTGCCTTCTTATTCTATTTCTTCTTTTGAACAACTTGCAAATGCTTTTATTCAACAATTTCAAAACAATATAAGCCCTAAAGTTACTTTGATTGATTTAATGCATTGTAAACAAGGTGTTAAAGAAAAGTGACTGATTTCATTGGTAGATATAAGCATTTGTATGCTCAGATTTCTTTTCCAGTACCTGACAATGATATTCAAAGAATCTTTATTTCTAATTTACAAAAAGATATTAGAGAAAAACCCATGTTTTCTGAGTTTACTTCTTTCCAACAGTTGTGCGCAACTCTTCACAATTATCAACTGACTGTGAGTCAAATGGAACAAGCAAATCCTATGGCTCCGAGTGATAAGGGTGATAGTAGTCAACAACCATTTGGGAAGTATAAACCAAACAAAGAGTCAATTAAATTCAATGAAAACATCATCAACAACAATGTGAATGCAGCATCAGGTGTGCCTCCTATTTCTAAGTTTTTCAAGAAAGAAAGAAAGTTTACTCCTTTGAATGAATCATTGCATAGTATTATGAATAAGTTATTGGAACAAAATGTGCTTACTCTTCCTCATATAAGGCAAATAGATCCTGCAAAGATTAATTCACCCTATTTTGATAACAAATCTTTTTGTCAATTTCATCGTCAACCTGGGCATGATACTGAAAAATGTTTTGCTTTAAAGGGTAAAATTCAAGATTTGATTGATAATAATACTATCTCTGTTTCTGGTGTGAATGATAAAGGCAACACATCTGTAGCTCCTCCTAACCAAAATCTTAAGATTTTTACTGATCCATTACCTTCTCATACCTCTAATGTGATTGATACTAATGATTCCTCTGTCTCACCTGATGATCTTGTGTCTATGACTCCGAATGTGATTAACTTTGTGGAACAGCAGAAAATCCCTAAAGAACTTTCCAGTGAAACTATCAGGGCACCTGATGGTCCTTTATATATAGTTGCAAAAGTCAAGAATACACCTTGCCGTGGAGTGCTTATTGATCCTTCTTGCATGGTTAATGTTATTACTGAAGAATTTCTTTTTACTTTGTAATTGAATCAAGTGATCTATGACGAAACAAATGTGGTTGTGAAACTATTTGATGCATTTTCTTCTCCTGCAATTGGTTCTATTACGTTACCTATTGAGGTCCATAACAAACCCCTTGATGTGGACTTTGCTATTATTCCATCATCTGAACAATTTCGTGTGAAGCTAGGCTATCCTTGGCTATCTTCCATGAAAGCTATTGCTTCTCCTATTCACAAGTGTTTGAAATTTCCCCATAATGGTGAAGTTGTTACTGTCAATCATAATCTCTTTAAACTAGCTGAAAGAACTTCTAGTGTTCCTATTGATTATTTTTGGCCTAAACAATTCCAATCCCTTCCACCACGGAGTGATCATCTTTTCAAATCTTATCAAAAGGGGAAAAAAGATATGATCCTTTCTCTAAGTGAACCTAGAACACCCAAACTTGACATTCCTATCATTCTTGAGAAGGAAGTTCTTCCTTTGAAAGATAAAACTAATGTCTTTCCTCAAGAAGATTCCCAACCCATCCCTATGAATGTGACTATGCCTATATCTAATAAACTTTCTAAAGGTAGACCTATACCTCCTCGTCATGATGGACTTGGTCTCCTTCCTAAACCAAATATTCCTCCTTTATATGGAGCAGTTCCTCCTCCTTCCTCTTATAGAGAGAAGAGACCTTCCTCTTCTCCTATTATCCAACCTAAGAGACCACAACCTAAACACCCAAGTATAAGGATGAGAACATTCCTCCTCCTCAATCTTCTCAACTTCCTACTAAGACTAGATGAAATCATTCCGCACGTGAACACCGATGAAAGCGTCATCTTAGAGCTCAGGCAGCTGCTTCTCAAACTTTGCAATCCCCAAAAACACCTTTAGCTAGTATTCCATTTTCTCCTCAACCGAAAATTGAGCCAAAATCTCCTAAACATAAGATGCATGATGGTCTTGATCCTGTGTGAGTTAAAGATCCTATTTTTATAAATCTTGATGATGATATAGATGAAAATGTTATTCATGATGAAAATGTTATGCATGATGAAAATGTTACTCCTGTTCATCCTGATAGTGAATATGAATATGTTGATGTTGATAACCATTTATCTAATGAATTTTCTAAAGCACTTATCCTAGCTCCTAGACAAGAACAACGTGGCTTGGAACATGAACATAGCCCTTGTTTGGATCTTGTGATAGCTCCATCCACTGTGTTGGATGTTCCTCCTCTAGCATGTTTCCTACCTTCCTGAAATATTGATCAGCAAGATCGGGGGGTGGATGACGTGCTAGACTAGTTTCATTAGCATAGCAGACTCTGTCCTCCTCTCTTGATCTCTTTTGTTACTTCTTCTATGTGTTATTCTTATTCTTCTATTTGTTCTCCTTAGTGTTGTCTACTTGAGGACGATGCAAAATATTGAGATCTCTTTTGGTCTCTCTCATGTTGACTCAAAAGACACATGTGTTCCCTTCTTCTAGGTGACCTTCCTTGATTGGGGAATGAAGAACAATTATGCATACATACATATGATATACATGAATTATCATACAGCATACTGACCCCGAGGAAAGGGAAGTCACCTCGTGCTTTGTGTTTTGTGTCTATTATCCTTGGGCTTATCTCACACTTGGGGGCTAAATCCTTGTGGTAACGTGCTCCATTCTCATTTCTTATATATATCACTACCTTAAAGCAATCACCCCCGGTGAGGCATGTGCGATCACTTTAATGTAGGGGGGCATACATCTCGTTCATATCTTTTCAAGATACTTGAAAATTTCTTGACAAATTTAGCTTTGCCTTGAAAATTTTTGATATCTTTCTTGCATGACTCATAGTGAGGGAACCTTACTACTGACAGTCATGGTTCTCCCTCATGATCTTACCTTTTACTTTGTCAATCGAAGTCGTAAGATCCTTAGTCCACTGGGGGCTTGGTGTATCTTGCCTCCTTGACGTGGTGAAAGTTTTTCAATGTTGTTTCCTTGTACTTTACCAGAAGTATGAGTGTATGCTTATACTCCCGCTAAAGTGGGGGCTAAATGTAGCATCCTAAAATTGTGACACTTGCAATTTTGACTGCATTCGGGTCTTCACGATGGTAACACAATGTTGAACCTGAATGGAGACCCCGAAACCTACTTGTGACACCAAAAACTGCATTTTTCTGCACCTTGGCATGATCCCTCCTTGCACCCTGCTGTCCCGGGAGGTGGGACCATGGCGCCCAGCACCCTGGTCCTTCAAGACTAGGGCACCCAGCACCCTGGTCCCCCAGGACCATGGCACCCAGCGCCCGGGTCCCTGGCCCTATTTTGGGCCCGGTCTCCTTTTGGGCATCGGGTCTTGAAGTTTGCAAATTGGAAAATAATGTTTCTGGGTCGGCCTAAGGTCGGAAAAATCAGTCTCTCAACCCTAATTGACAAGTATATAAACTACTTTTCCTCTCCTAGAAAAGGGGAAGAAAAAAAGTAAGCAAGAGCAAGACGCGGAAGCAATATTCTAACATTCAAACATTCAAGCATTCAAGCATTCCTTCAGGCAATTGAGCATTCTAAGTCTCCATTCAAGGCTAAGTGTTGCATTCAAGACAAGGATTCAACCATTGAAGAGGAGATCACTTACAATATACAACATACAACATACAACATAATTACACCTTCGCATGTAAGAATACAAACATTCTTACAACAAGGTATCAGTACTTGTTTACATTACAAACATTTACATTTATAGCATTCTCATTTCTTGGTTAATTCCAAAACCGGGGTTTGACCTAAAGGAAAACCCCTAATCCCTAACCCCCCAATCGTCCTCTCTTTTTTGTGTGTAGGTTGCAGGTACACGGCTGTAATTGAAGATCTGGAATCCTTGTGCAGAGACGAACAGATCCCCCTTTGTTTCACGGATTTTTCGGAGGACCGTGTGCACTCCGGGCGCCATCGTCCCATCAACTTTCGCTCAAATTTGCAGAACAGCATCGTCTCGACATTTTACTGCTAATTCCAGGTCCGCAGCTTCATCCCGTGTCCCTATCTCCATTTATAAGTGAATCTTTCTTACTTTACATGCATTCCTAGTTCAATCATTCTATCTACATTCTTTACAAAAGAGGGTATCCTTGATGTCTTAACCCTTGAAACTCAATTAAAATCCAGTCTTGCATTGTGTGAGATTGGATCTTGTGGGTTTCAACCCCTCTTTTGAATGTAAAGTCTCTCCTAAGTGAAAACCGTCAACCCTAGTGACCCTCCTTTCTCTCTCCTTGGAGTGGAGTGGAGGGAACAACTAGGGTTTGATTTTTCTGCTTTACAAGATCAACTAGCAAAAGCACCACTACCAGGAAAACAAACTATGGAGATTGAATTTCCAGACAAGGACGTTCTTGCTATCTATACCACTCAATGGACCCTATACTTTGACGGATCCTACACACAACATGGTTCAGGTGCTGGCATTTTCTTCATCACTCCTGAAGGACAAACTATACCAATATCATATAGGCTTATGTTCCCATGTACAAATAATGTGGTTGAATATGAGGCATTGGTTATAGGCATCAAAATGGCCGTAGAATGGAAAATCACAGAGTTAAAGGTCTGTGGAGACTCACAATTAGTCATCAATCAAATCAACAACGACTATCAGACAAAGGATGACAAGCTACTACCCTATAAGCGAATGGTGGATGATTTCAAACAATATTTTGTGCACATCACCTTCAAGAAAATACCAAGGTTGAACAATAGAGCAGCTGATGCAATGGCTACTATCACTTCACTACTGCAAATTCCAAACAAGTAGAGTCGTTACGAGTTTTTGGTGGAGCAACTGTTCTCCCCAGCCTATGACCACTCTGATTCCCATGTTATCTATGCCTTAACTTGTTCAGACTCCCCCTTATATGGAATGATATATGAGTATCTAAAGAACAATATCCTACCCATTGACTTGTCCCGAAACCAAAAATGTAATTTTATCTGACAAGCCGCTTGTTATACCCTTATTGTTGATACTTTGTACCATCAAGGTCTAGATGGTACTCTTCTTCATTACCTTGATCGTAATGAATATGACTCCGCTTTACATGAGCTTCACGAAGGTATTTGTGGCACATATTCTAGTGGTACTACTCTTGCTAAAAAGCTTCTAAGGATGGGATACTACTAGCCTATAATGGAAAAAGATTCTTATCACTTTGCAAAAAAGTGTCCTAAATGCCAGATCCATGGTAATCTTATACATGCACCAACACAGGAACTGCAGCCATTCACAACATCCTGGCCCTTTTGTCAGTGGGGACTAGACTTAGTCAGCAAAATTCATCCTGCATCTTCAAATGGACACAAGTTCATTATAACTGCAATAGAGTACTTTACCAAGTAGATTGAAGCAGTCCCCATGACCACAGTGACTGGGAAACAAATTGCCTCTTTTATCCTTAATTATCTAATCTGTAGATATGGTATTCCCAGTTCCATCATCACTGATAATGGATGACCTTTCAAAAACCAAGATGTCAGAGAACTATGTAAAAATTTCAAAATCCAACATCATTTCTCTACACCATACTACCCACAGGGGAATGGTCAGGTAGAAGCATCCAACAAGACAATATTGAAAATCCTAAAGAAAATAGTGAATGATACAGGCAAAGATTGACATGTGCAGCTTAATCCAGCACTTTGGGCATACAGAACTAGCATTCACACACCTACTGAAGCTACGCCATACTCATTGGTATATGGATCAGAAGCTATTTTACCCCTAGAGGTAGAAATTCCATCTCTCAGAGTCTCTTTAAAAGGCTTAATCCCAGATGAAGAGTATCGAGTTAACCGATTGCAAGAACTTGAACAATTAGATGAAAGACGCCAGCGTGCTTATACTCATCTCAAAGCATATCAGCAATGCATGTGTAGAAGTTGCGACCACAAAGTCATTCCCCGGATTTTTTAAGTTGGTGACCTAGTACTCAAGGAAAACCCTAGAAATTAGCAAGATCGAGAAAAGAAAGGGAAATTTGAACCTAACTGGTTAGGTCCCTATGTCATCATATCAGTCTATGGATTAGGTGCTTATCAGCTAACAACTTTAGAAGGAGATGTGCTCAACGAACCAACTAACAGTATCCATTTGAAGAAATACTACACTTGAGTAGTCTAATGCACGAAAAAAGTAAAAAAAATCAAGAAATCAAGAAAAAGCAAATAAAAAGGTACAATAAAAGCAACTGGTGAAAACCTGGTAATAGGTGCTATTGTGAAAGAATAGCTCCTCTATCTATATCCATATCCTTATCTCCACAGTAAAGCACTATCAGCCATCGCCCGACATTTTATCATAAATATCCATTCAAGACATACTTAGCGTAGTCACTATCCTGATTTATCCATCTAGCCTTTCACCACATCTCACCATGGCTTGGTAATCAATGTACATACCCGCATCAAGAGGTACACTTAGCTAGGGGCAATAACCGTCTAAAACTTACAACATGTTCAAACCGTCAAAACTATTTGCAAAACTCAGAACATCATATCCAACAACCAAAGGCTTACGCAAATCACAAAGCAAGACATTGATCAATCAAACAAGGAATCACAAAAGAAATACGATGGATGATTTTCTGAAGTATCACATGTTGCATTTTGCATAAAGTTTTGACTATTATTGCATTTGAACTTTTGAATTATTGGATTCTCTATATTTTCTCCACAAGTGCTTCAAAGCTAGAGAAACATCGGGAAACTCCAATAATTTGTTAGTTTTCTATCTGTGAGGCAATCATTTGTACTGTGTAAATACTTGTCTTGAGACATGATTCACAACACATCACTAAAGATATGATTCCACTTTACGCATACAAATGGTTTAATCTTATCTGTTTATACACAATCCGCACTCAGGTCATCCTGGTACAATTATACCTTGACACTTGTGTTATCTTGCAAAATCAAACATCATGTAAATTTTTCTTAGGTCATCATGGTTCAATTATACCATTATGCTTGTATAAATTTTCAACATATCCCAAAATCAATCAAGGCTCAATGATGATATATATATCAAAAGCAAATAACATGTGGCTATATTGGATGACAAATGCAGAATGAGGATGCTCACAAAAAACAATTAGTTGCATATCATTTTACAATTAGTTGCATATCATATCATACATCTCATTTTCAAGATACATCTCATAACATCATGCATTCACATCACATACATCTATCTAAAGCATTGCATCATCATAGAATAAGCACAAGCATATAAAAAGCATAAATCCATAACACATCACATGATCAAAGAAAATGGTGTCATATATATATATATAGATATATATATATATATATCTCAAAATGATCAAAATGTACAAAATATGTCATGTCTATGCCCACCACAACAAAAATGCTAAAAATACAATAGAGATAATGTCTCTCAAGAGTGACTATCTCCTAAAGGAGACAGTCTTGATGCAGATGTCCCAGCCCTTGGATCTCCAGGTGGATCCTGTCTATGAGGCCTCGTCACGTCTTTGCTCTCTGACCGCGAACCAGTCTCTTGAGATCGACTCGATCTCAACTGCATGAAACTCTGCACTCGGCGCTCCCTAGGCACCGCATCCTCATAATGGCACCGGTAGTACTCTGCCTCCTTGGCTCTCAAAGCCAGCTCTCTCAAGGTGTCTCTCATCGGACCACCTGCGGCCGCTCTCTACAAACTCCCTGCCAACTCCTCAGCTTGACCTAGCCGCTCCAAAATAGTATCACGCTCTGTGGTTAGCTGTGTAATCTGATGCTGCTGCGACAATAACTGTGCCTGCAGCTACTGCACTGTCAACTGTAGGGTCATAATCTGAGCATCCTCTCAATGCATTGGAACCTGGATCTGAAGGGATACCTGGGAAGACACACTCCATGTCCTTTCCCCTATCCTCAGTGCTGGTGGAGGTAACACATCAGTCCTCCTCCTCTGAGCTAGTCATCTCAACTCATCAGTCCCTCCCACCGCTTGTATCACCTCTCCTACTCTCCCCTCACCCCCTGCTCCAATCACCAAACCTCCTCTCCCTCTATCCATCATAGCTCATCGAACTGCTCTCTCTACCTACACCCCTCTATCACCACCATCTCTACCTCTGTCTCCTCTCCTTCCCCAATCTCCTCTCCCTCATCATCCTCCTCCACCTCCATCATCTCCCTCATCCCCATCTCCACCTCCCTCATCCTCATCATCATCAAAAGGGGGCCGCATCTCTGCTAGATCTAATATCCTTGCCACAGCATTAGCTTTGAACAATCAGGCGAACTCATCTGTCATACCAACATCTAGTATCTCAGGGGCATAGTCCCATATCTAGCCCGCTAACTACACAAACTCCTCTACGGCTGCCGCACTATCAATACTCAGACCCTAATTCGGTATATCCTGCCTTCAATGCGCATACAAATAGGTCCCCTGTGGTATCCCCTACTGACGACCATACGGCTGCAAAACTCTAGTAACCAAAAATCTCTCGATCACAAACGGGGTCCGCCCTATCAAAAATCAAGTCATTAAGACATATGGCATCTCCAACCCATCCTCAGCCCAAACCTCACAACCTGTATAAGATCACCAGACAACTGTATCAATGTCATCTAATACCCTCCTCCAATGCTCAAGTTTGCCTAGCTTTTGCTGGACAACTAACCCCCTATATCCATATGCGTATGCACACCCAACAGGCCTATCTCTATCCACCAGTGGCCTAGCTGTGGGAATGTGCTCCCAACACCATACCTATAGAAGTATCATGCCAGCTGACAAACTGTCGTAACCCAGGTATACTAACTCATGCAAGTCCCTGTACAAGTGGGCTAGCATAGTCGATCCCCATACGAACCTGTGACCCTGTGTCACCATCTCCTCCAGCACCAATCCCCATCCTACAAATAGTCCTTTTGACCTATGGTCGGGACATAGGAAACCACCTATAAATCCTACTAGTACTGATGGAAGAGGTGCATAGTCCAAATCCAAAAACTCCTGCCAAGGGATCTCATATCCGCAAACTGTGTCATCATGAAATATCCGGCGAAGTGCCTCTATCCCGCCCTCCTCTGACTACTCATAAGGTAGTAGTGCACCTATTACAAGTATACATAGGATCCGGTAACAATCCTATGGGGTCACTGTAATCTCACTTGTGGCAAAGTGGAAGGTATTCGTGTCACTATGCCATCTCTCTACCAGCGCTGTAAGTAAACCCTAGTTCATAGTAAACCGAGGCATATCTAGAAGGGAAGACAGGCTGCATCTATCAATAATCTCTAGATCAGCCTGTGACAACTATGGTATTAATGCCCATGGTCTAGGGAACCGCTCACGTGATTGAACCACTCCCAATCGCTCTTGTTGAAAAGAAAAACAAGTCCAATATCAGTTTCCTCATCAAAACATAGATATCAAAATCAAAATCACATCAAAAACTTGAAAACTTTGAAAATCTAATCAAGTTCTACATCATAGCCATCCATATCAACTTGCAACACAACTCAAGTTTCCACATCACATCAACTTGTAACACAACTCAAGTTTCCAACCCATATCAACTTGTCAAACAACTCAAGTTCCACAATCATATCAGCTTGTAACACAATTCAAGCTCCACATATATCAGCTTGAAACAATGCAAATCAAATCAAGTTCATATCAATTCCACATTAATATCTATAAATAACTTGAAAAATTGCAAATCAAACCAAGTTATATTAGCACTCGTATTGGACAAACTAGCAAAACCATGACAACAGACATAGAAACGAATGATTTATGCCTATCCCAGCAAAACTGACCTTATCCTATAAATTTTCCTCATTCACAAATCATCCTATCTCACAAAACCTACCACATGTGCTAACTAAATTTGGCTACGCGCTGAAATCTTACTCATGCACTAACCTATTTTCTCCACGCACTATCCTATCTACCCCACGTGCTAGATTGACTCTATGCGCTATCTGTTTCTTCCACTGCGCCATCTAATCTACCCTCAGTGCTAAACCTATCCCATGCACTAACCTATCTCATGTCTGCGCTACCTATCTAACCCTATGCGCTAGGTCAGACCTACGCGCTACTTACCCCTACCCATGCGACCCCCTATGCACCCAATGCGCTAGGTTTACCCGATGCACTACCCGTTCAACCCTCTACACTACCCTATGTCCCTAATGTGCTAATCTACAGCTATGCGCTAACCTAGCAAATCTATGCGCTGCCCTAAGTTTTCGGATGCTACCCAAAATCTAAAACCTTATGCGCTACGAAATTTTTCATATGCGCTAACCAACGACCCCTATGCGCTAAAATGAAAAAAACCGCATGCCAAAATTCAAAACATGACCAAAAATGACAAAATCAAAAATCAAAAAGGGGTCAAATAGGTTGAGTTACAGGTGGTCCATACGCGGCAGGCCTCCAATACCTTCGAACGCGCTCTAATCAATGCGTAGAATACGGAATAGGCATTTTGTCTTCTCTCCAAAAGTCTCTCTCTCCAAGGTTAGCAAACACAAATAAGACAAAACAATGCACTTTTCCCCTTTTATAGGGTAAAATAAAATTAGGGTTAGGGGATTGAGCATGTAATTCACTCGTGGTCTTCCTCGTACCCTCGCACACATCAATATCGGGAGATGAATCAATTTTAGCATTTCACATAGCCAAAATTTTACAATGTAAACACAATTATCAAATCAAATCAAATTTTTCAAATTTTGATTCATGTCCCGAGGGGGCATTATCAAGCATCGTTTATCAAATCTAGGGCACAACATGAAAATCTAAAAACAACACTGATCATAATCAAATTTTAGCGACACATCATTTTCTTTGAATTAACATGTGCACACACGTCACTTCAAAGAGGGGCAAAATGTAGACATATAAAAATGACTATATTCCTAAATGAATATTTTATGTTCATTTCTCTATTTAATTAAATCTAATTTAATTAAATTATCCACTTTCCTCTATTTAATTATGTAAATTACTCAATTTATTTAATTAAATTCAATTAACCCCTTTTTAGGTCTTTTGATTGAATAAATCATTTTATTTAATTAAATCTATTCTTCTAAACCTTTTAATTAAATTTACATTTAATTAAATAGGGAATCCCAATTAAATAAATTTAATTTATTTAAAAACCTCCACTTGCAACCAAATTAAAATAAAACAATTTATTTTAATTAAACCTATTATCCCTCATCCACTTGCATTTTCCTACATCTCCCACTTGCATCCTAATCCCCTTCCTAAATTCTTCTAGATTCTTCTAAACCTAATCAATTAGCCTAAACTCATCCATCATACCCTTTCCCTAAATTTAAGGAGGTCACTTCTCAAATTTGGAGGAAAGTCTTCCAAATGCGTTAAAGCCTTTATCGCCCCAAATTTGGAAGGACTCTTACAAATTTGTCCCCAAAGGCTTCAAACCATTAATGGTTAACTATCCCTTAGTGGCATGATTAGAGACTTTTTGCCTAACTTAACCTCCATGTAACGCAAGGGTCTCATCAAGAATTTATTGCTTTGACCATGGTTATTCCTTAATCCTTTGCATAAGAGTTTATCCTTTGGGTAAAAGCTTTATCCAATGGATAATCTTAACCTAACCTTAACCCTTACCTCTTAAGGTAACCATAAGGTCTTCTCAAGCATTTAATGCTTCCTACCTCTCTTCTCAACCCAACCTTATGTTGACAATTGTCACCATTTCATTAGTGCAAATTGCAAACATGGATTCCCGACTTTCAAACTTGACCCTTGATTAAATCTTTCAATCCTGGCCATCCATTGCCCTATTTTTGCTATAAATAGAGCTCTCCATCCTCCATTTTACAGATCCAAGTCTTTAGCATCATACTTATACTCAAATCCATCCAAGCTTTAATATATCATTTGTGCTCATCATTTAGCCTCTCTTTTAAATAGGAATTAATCTAAATATGCATGTTTAGAGTATTTTCCTTATCATTTAGCTTAATCATAGACTAGTATATCATGCTAGGATAGTCTTGCTACTAATATTGTCATGTTATAATCTAGTTTATTGCATTTGTAGGATCATGCATAGTTTAGGATGCATTTCATAATAAAATCAATTAAAACATCCCTCATTCTTACATTAGTCATCCCTAAACCACTTTGTTCAATGATATGAGAGCAAAGACATTGGTTTGAGGGACCTTGTGAGATAGAGAACCATGGAACCAACCTTGGGAAGTTGAGTCATTCTTCATGACTCCATAACTTGCACCAAGAAGTCTTATGGGTGTGTGGACAAGGCTCCTTAGGCTTCATTTTTCTCATTTTAAGTTCTATTGACCCGCTTTTCCCACATATAGTTGCCTTTTATTATTTTCTCGACATGTATAGATGTAAAATGATATTAATTTTTATTCGGTGGCTTATTTATGACATTTTTAGAGAATTTTGACTTATATCTTCTCTATTTAATGTATATATTTTGAAAAGATATGATAAGTTGCTCTATGTCCATGTGCATTCAATAGGTTTGTAATGTTATTTGATCCTCCAACTTGATAAGAGAGCTTGTGTGAAGAAAAGAATAATTCCAAATCATCTATAACAACTACCACTTGTAGAGAAAATAAGGAGAATGTTTGTCCTTGTTAGAAGATTCAAAATGTTGTTTGTCTTATTCTCTTTGGTGGTCACCTAATACTTTTTGAGATTTTAAAAGGCTTGAAGCTTGTTGTATCCTTATTATTCTATAAAAGGATATTCAAGGCCTTATGTCGAGTCTCTAGGTTCAGATTAGAAGCATTATTTAGGTCTTGTAAAAGCTTTTTCACTAAGAGTGAATTTGCACACAAAAAGTCCATAGGTTCTGCAATACAAAACTATTTTCTAGTTTCATGTCCTATTTGCGCTCTTTTTTCAATGAATATGTGAATTACTTTTCAATTACAAAACCATCTTGGAATCAAATTTAATGGTTTTCAAGTTGTTCTTGTCATTTGTGCTCCAAAATCTTGTTTAATCAATAAATCAAGGGTTTTTTAATTTTAACTTTGCATTGCGTTGTTAATTGCGTGTTAATTTTAGCTTGTTCTAAAGTAGGAGATTAAATTACTTTATTCATTCACAAAGATTTTATAGAGATCATACTTGGTTTGGATGCAACTAGATAATTCATTTTATGATATGACTAATACTAGGTGTTAGCTATATAAGGCAAAAAAAATTATAGTACACACATATTTTATATTGTAAAAATGGTTATTCTAGCCCAATGGACAGGCACTGGTCATATGTTATGTATTGCTAACCTTGGCACTTGGAACAAAAGAAAATCTATCATTATTTACATTTAGTTTTTATTTTGAATTTAAGTTTTCAGTAGTAGAATAGATTGACTCTTATAGTGATTCAGAGTTTATAAGTTAGGGATAGAAGCCATATCTATTAAAAGTTAAATATTTTCTCTAATTTACTTAAGAGCATATCTATTACACTACTGTAAGAAGAGAATTGGGATTATAAAAGTATTATTAAAGGGATACCCACCTAGGTCTAAGAAAGTCTAAAGTATATAGGATATAACTAGCTCCTTATCTGTAGTTATTATTATCCTGACAATTGGCCACTGATCCAAACCCTTTAACATTGAGGTTGGCTTCTCATAGAAGATATTTGGAGACATTAGTTGGAAAGACCAATGGGGAATACATGCTTTTATAAGATATTTATGATGGTAAAGTTTATTATTGGATTTGGTGCTTCCTGGTATAGGTTTACAAATATTTTTCTAAGTTGGACTTTGATGGTGACAAGTACATAGGTTGTTCTTGGTTTGAGTACATGGCTGGATATGGTTTGAGACTTGTAGTTTCATGTGGGTGATAGTTGAGTGCAGGTAAAATGTTGGTGATTATTACCACATCATAATTATGCAAGTACGTGTTTTGCATTGACATGACATAGTCATATTTTTGGTTATTTGGTGGTGATTTGGTTTAATGCTAGGAGGTTGTTGATTATATCCTTGATGCTTATTTTGTTCCTTGACTATGGTATGTGGTTGTGGACATATTTGGAAAATTAGATCGGATGTTGATTTGGTGTTTGTCATTTTTTCTCCAAGATTATTCATTTTGATATCTCAATTTGTAGTTTACTATTTTGTGATGATGAGTTTGCATGTTTCCATGTTTGACCTATGAGTTATGGAATTGTGTGGGTTGATCACCTATTCAGTTGCAGTAGGATGATAAAATTTGGACTGTCTATATCCACCAATTTTGCTTCATTGTGTTGCATACTTGTTGGTTGTCCTTGTATGTGGTCATTATCGAATTGGTATCTTTTTTTTTAGATATGAGGATGGATGATGTCTATAGTACTTGGATAGTTGGCGTTGGGACTTGTAGCATGTGGTTAATCATAATATCATGATAGCTTGTTATTCATCATTACAATATCAATGGGAGTTAAAAAAATGATGTATTAGCGACATAGGATTGATTCTTGATTGGTGGTTTTTTGGCAGTTGTATGTATCTTCTTGGTTTTGAGTTCAAGTTTACACTTGATGTTATTGAATTTTCAGTTGTATGTCTGTAGACCTATATTTTCATTATTTAGGAGATGGTTGTCACAATGCCATGTGTGACTTGGTATCATGGTTCAGTGGGATTTGTTGGTAGTGATGTATATTCACCATTGGATGGTGGATGATCTTCTTAGTGTGTAGATGTTAGAGGAGATCTTAATTTTGTTTCTATAGAGGGTCTTTCAAATTTATAGGTACACTAGTATTAGATTGTTATCTTCAAGTGATTGGAGATGGTTACAAGTGGAGTTTGGTTTAGAGTATGTTTGTTATTATGTCTTGGTATACTCTTGATCCTAGCTTAGAGTTTTGGCATGATATATTTCTCTTGAGAACATGTTATGTTTAGTTGGAGTATTTTGTCTCCTAGAAGGAGATGGTTATATCATTTTTTCATGTTTATGTTACTAGCTCTCTAGGTTGGATCTTTGACATTAATCTTGGTGATTATATTTCTATTGAGTATACGATTGCTTTCTTGATTACTTTATGATGGTTCTATGTTGCATTTGGAGTTTGGCATCGATTGATTGGTTACATGTGCTCATGGATACATGAAGATATAGGTGACGTTTGTATTCTCTTGTCATTGGAGACATGTATTGAGATAGTTATTGTTTTAGCACAAAATTTGAGGAACATTCACTTGGTATAGACTTGCGAGGAGATTATTCTTAGTGTGAGTTATGATGACTTGGACAACTTGATGAGCATTCTCATTCTCACTCTTGGTTTATTCGGCAATATACTATTTAAGAGGTATTTCCCATTGTTCCTTTCAAGTGCATTACATTTATGCTTATATTTCATAGATATGGATCTTGAGCTATGGATATGTTTAGTTATAAAGGGTTCATTTTGAGGTATGTATAGCATGGCTATCTCCTTATGCTATAAATATGAGTTCTTGTTGTCATTGATGTAAAACCTG
Organism: Cryptomeria japonica; assembly: GCF_030272615.1. Taxonomy (NCBI): domain Eukaryota; kingdom Viridiplantae; phylum Streptophyta; class Pinopsida; order Cupressales; family Cupressaceae; genus Cryptomeria; species Cryptomeria japonica. The sequence goes on along the minus strand of NC_081411.1, from coordinate 464,730,971 downwards.
TTGATCCAGATATGTAACTTAGTAATATATTTCATCTAGATGTGATCTGGAATAGTGCAGTTATAGTGGAATAGTTCATTAATTATTTAGATGGTCAGTGACTGACTGTTTTTGCTTTAGATGTTATCTCAAGCTATAATATAGATGTCAGACACAATGGATCACTAAGAGGGGGGCAAATTAGTGATTTAAACACTTTTTCTTCAACAAAGAGATATCAGATATAAAACAAACTAATTACTAACCGATCGCTCAAACTGTGTGAGCTAGGTGTGTAAAAGGATCTGCTAAAAACATTAAAATAACATAAGCACAAGAATGTCACACACAAAACCAGATATACGAGGAAAACCCAACGTGGGAAAATGTCAATGAGAATAGTTGCTAGAGATCTTCTACTCCAATCTAGCCTCACAATGTAAAAGATATGATTACAATTTTAGGGCAACAACCCAAGGAGCACCAACCCCTGATTTATGAGCACCAACTCAAAGGAGCACCAACCCCTGCACATATTGTAGGCTACAACCTAAAGGAGCTACAACCCCTGCACTAAGCTTCAACTTAGTGAAAAATAATATAAAATTTAAATACAAAATGAGATGTTTGTTGTAAAGGAAGTTTTGCAACCATACAATATTCTATTACACCGATTTCAACCTTACCAGTCTGTGTTCTCTCCACCCACTCTGCAACTCTTCTTTGTTGATAACTTTGCTAAGTCCCCTCTCATAATGTCTTCACACTTTCAGCTCACACTTGATCACTCTTAATCAGGTACAACTTTTGTTGGTTAGTCACCTTTGTGTTCAACGCACACTCCACTGATTATTCCTTACACCGATTTACCCTGCTTCTTCTTACCAGTCTATTCTTCACTCATAAACACTTCAAATTTTTATCTCTTCGGCTCTCAGATAGAAATTTAACACTTGCCTTCACTTTGCAACAACAACATTCACAGGCTCAAGTCATCATATTTAAACTTGAGCTTTCTCGCCAAGAATCAATTCAAACTTAGGGCGGGTAGGGTTTCCTTCACCCAACCAAAACTGCATGAGATCTGATCCAATCTGCCTTGGATCGATCACCTATACTCAAGGAATGCATCTATATGTGCTTTCCATTATCCAATGCATATTTGCTAAAGATAGCAATCTCGACCATGTTTTTCGACCTTGAAACCTATCGACTCATTTAAGACCCAACTATTTCCTTCTCAAGGTTCTTTTGCAGTCTGATTTATTTGCTTTGATCTAGGTGCCAACAACTCCCTGATCATTCTCTATCATTCTTCCTTCCTTGAGCTGCATCAATCTGTTATCATCCTATGATTTGTGGTTGTTTCATTAACGTCAACTAGTTGTTTCAACAACCATGTCGATGGAGGCTTCACCGACCTCCGCATGTTTGCCACCTCAACACCACATGTCATCACATTGGTCATACACTCAGCTCATCAACACAAGGTCAGTTTACACTTGAACATTAAACAAAATCATACCGGCACAAGCCCTTACTAGTAAGACCTTCTCCTTCTGCTAACTGATAGTGCACACTACACCAGTAACACAACTTTTCTTTTGGTGATTTGTGATAATTTTAACATTCTGCCTCTTCATCATAAACAGGCAACTAGCTTGCACATTGATTTATTCTCTATCGGTTATCACTCAACATGCTAACACACACATGCATCTCACCTCATATCGGTGAAGTCACTAATAGTCTGAATAACTACTTTTCTTCCACCATACCGATTGACAAGCCTTCATGTTAATCTTCCTTATGCCAATACAATCTTCTTCATACTAGTTTGACATAATTCTACCAGTAGCCTCTAATACCGGTTGATGTCAATGACAACTCAATGCCAATAATCTCCCCCTTTGGCATTGATGTCAACATTGTCTTTTTTGGTTTCTCTCCCTCTTTGGCAACAATGGCAAAGGGAACCTTAGTATGACACCAATAATCTCTCCCTTGAATTCTTCTAGTTAAGACAAACTCTCCCCCTATGTCCATGCTTCACAATTCAAGAATCATAAGATAGTAACAAAGGTTGACTCCCCCTAAATCATGCATCCTCTTATGCATTTAAGTGTTGCCAGATGGCGGGACAGCTCCCATCTTTTGTCTCAAGTACTCAAATGGGCCCAATGGAAGTGGCTTGGTAAATATGTCAACAATCTATTCACCAGTTGGAACATATTCCACTATGACCTCCTTGTCTACTACCTTCTCCCTCAAGAAATGATACTTGATTGCAAAGTGTTTTGTTCTTGAGTACATTACCGGATTCTTGGAGATGTTGATTGCACTTGAGTTATCACACCGGATTGTAATAGGTTCGGGTATCTCCACCTACATGTCTTTCAGCGTCTGCTTCATCCATAAAACCTGTGAACAACATGTAGCAGCTGCTATACACTCAGCCTCAGCAATAGATAATGCCACTGAATCTTGCTTCTTGATGTACCATGATACTAACCGGTCTGCTAAATAGAAAGCACCTCCACTTGTACTTTTCTGGTCATCTATACTTCCTGCCCAATCTGCATTAGTATAAGCCTACAAAGAAAAGTTTCCTTTCTTTAGATACCATAGACCATGGTTGATAGTTCCTTGTAGATACCTGAAGATCCTTCTGACTGCATTTAGGTGAGACTGTTTAGGAGCAGTTTGGAATCTTACTACCATGCAAACAACTTGTACAATATCTGGTCTAGATGTTGTTAAATATAACATATTAGCAATCATAGACCTATATAGTGTTTTCTCAACTTCAGGTGACTCATCTAGTTTGCTCAACTTACAACTGGTAACCATGGGAGTACTTATCAGTTTTCTATCCTCCATCTGAAATTTCTTCAGCATGTCTTTTGTATACTTGGTTTGATAGATGAAAATTGCTTTCTCCTGCTATGAGATTTGCAAACCAATAAAATAGGACAACTCACCCAACATGGACATCTCAAATTTTGTCTTCATCTAATCTGCAAATTCTTTGCACATGATGTCCTTGTCTCCACCAAAGATAATATCATCCACATATACAAAAACTATAATCATGTGATTTCCTGTTACCTTGACATACAAGTTGTCTACATTCCCTTTCCAAAATCCTTGCTCTTTCAAGTATTTGTCTAATCAAGAATACCATGCTCTGGGAGCCTACTTCAAACCATACAGGGATTTCTTCAATTGGCATACAAAACCTTCATCTTCATGCAATAGGTACCCTTCCAGCTATTCCATATACACCACTTCTTCAAGATTACCATTGAGAAAAATAGATTTTACATCCATCTGATACACTTTATATCCCTTATAGGCTGAGAAAGCTAAAAACATTCTTATTGCCTCTAATCTAGCGACCAGTCCAAAGGTTTCTTCAAAATCAATACCTTCCACTTGAGCATACCCTTCGCAAACTAACCTTGCTTTATGCCAGACTATCTTACCTTCTTCATTCATCTTTTTCCGGTAGACCCATTTGGTACCTATGTCATTCTTGTATGTTGGTCTAGGAACAATTTCCCAAGTTTGATTCTTCTCAATTTCTATCAATTCTTCATCCATGGCATCTACCCACTTCTCTCTTTTGCTAGCATCATCAAAAGTTTTGGGCTCTACTTCAGTCATGAGGCAAAAATTAACCTGCTTACTTTCCCTGGCTAATCTCCTTCTAGTCTACACACCTTCATTCCTATCTCCTAAGATTTTTTCTTTCAGATGATTCTTCTGCACATACTAATTGGGGATCTTGTTTGGTCCATCTTCTACCGCTCCATTGTCAGATTGTTCATTATATTCAATATCTGATTCATCAATGTAAGGTGTTTCTGCAGATTTTCCTCTACGTGAGTCTTCATCTATTCTCATCTTTATACTCTCAACCACCCTTCTCAATCTGTTGTTGTAATATTTGTAGGCTTTACTGTTGGTTGAGTATCCCAAGAAGATTCCTTCATCACTCTGGGAATCAAAACTTCCTAATCCATTAGCATCTCTCTTGATGAAACACTTACTTCTAAATACTCTAAAGTGCTTGAGTGATGGTTTCCTTTCATACCATAACTCATAAGGAGTCATTCTACTATTCACTCTTAACTATACCTAGTTTAATGTGTAGACTATAGTATGAACTACTTCCTTCCAGTATATATCCAGTATGTTGGACTCATTCAACATTGTCTTGTCCATCTCCTTCACTATCCTATTTTTCCTCTCCACCACCCCATTTTGCTGAGGTGTCCTTGCGGCTGAATATTGTCCTCGAATTCCATGTTTCTCACAGTAGTCAACAAATTTATTTGAAGAAAATTCTCCAAGGGCCAGATCTTAAGCATTTAAACTGGTGTCCAGTTTCATTTTCCACCATCTTCCTGAAGATTTTGAATCTCTCAAATGCTTGTTACTTGTCATGCAAGAAGGTTACCCAAGTCATTCTTCGGTAATCATCTATGAACAACATGAAATACCTTTTTCCAGCCAATGATCTTGTCCTTGTTGGCCCACATAGGTCTTTATGTATCAACTCTAGAGGTCTTGAGATGTTATATTCCTTTGTTTTAAAGTTGACCTTTGCTTGCTTACCTCTATCACATTCATCACAGAATGTGCTTGCCAGTTTCATGGTCTGAGGTATGTTTCTCACACATTGGTTCTTGCTTATCTTAACAAGATTATCAAAATTCACATGGCCTAGTCTCTGGTGCCACAACCAGCTTTCATCAACCTATCCCATCATGCATTGGGACTCGTAGCATTCCTTTAGATTGTAGACATTACCCTCTATTCTCTTTCCTTATGCTACCACCTGACCGATACTCTTTTTTCTTATCTAACAACGGGTAGAGTCAAATGAGAACTTGTACCCTTTGTCACACATCTGACTTACACTCAGTAGGTTATGCTTCAGTCCTACCACATAGCACACACCATGAGCCTTGAGCTTTCCATTAATATTCAGTGTACCCCGACCTTTGATCTTGATGGAGGAGTTGTCACCAAACTGAACCGAACCACCATTCCAATCATCAAGCTTGATGAAATTTTTCTTGTCTCTGGTAATGTGATTTGAGCAACCACTATCAACTACCCATAGATTCCTCCTTTCAGCATGTAGAGCAGTCGGCACAATCAGGCTAGACTCTGTCTTGTTTTTCTCCTTCTCTACCCAAATCGATTTCTCTTCTTTCTTTTCCTCTTTTGTCACTTTGTGTTCTGATTTTGTTTCTAACTTCTCATCTGGTATAATTTTATTTTTCTTGTCAGTTCTCAGCTGACAATACCTTGTTGTGTGACCAAAAATTTGACACTTATAACATTTCACATTAGCACTGTAAGATATGCTCAAAGCATTTTTGTAGGACATTTGCATATTACTCCTACATTCATAACTCTTGTGACCAAACTCATTGCAATTATAACATGTGACATTTGTACTTTGTAATGCAAAAAATGAGTTTCTACTCTCAAAACTAGGTTTGACATTCATTTTCCTACAGTCTGCCATTCTATGACCGTACTTATTACACCGATGACAATAACCATGAAAATTTGGAACATACCGGTTAGGTTGTCTTGAACCTGTAAACGACTACCTCACTGAGGGTGTTCCTTTCATGCTACTAACTCTTGTGAATCCTTCATGATCAACACTTGCATTTCTCCTTGGATCTGCATATCAATACATTGAGTATGGTCTCTGGTTCATTGATTAAGTATATCGGTTTGTGTGGCAGTTTCTAGCAACATCTGCATTTGTCTTCTTGCTGGTATCCTTGCTTACCATGAATGTCTTCTTCTCTTCACATTCATTTGAAGAAGTGAATTGTATCTCCTTATCGGATGTGTCTTTTCTATTTGAACTTTGACCTTCTTGAAAACCTAAGCCACCGATATCTTTAGATTGCTTCTGTTTGCTCAGCATCTTGTCTAGGGCTTCAGTGTTGCCTTCATATTTGCTTCTCACTTTTATTTCTACTTGAATTTTCTCTAATTCCTTCTAGACTTTCACTATTCCAGCTTCCAAATTTTGATGCTCCTTCTTCTTTTCACTTAGACCGGTGCTAGTGCCTTCACAGATCCTTTTGGCTTCTTCTAGTTGGAGTTTTAGGTCTGCAATAGTTTTCTTGGACTCTTCAAGAGATTGCTCCAACAATTCTTGTTCTTCAGCTACAACCCTTTTTACCTTCTTCAAATCTCTCCTTATTTTCTTTAGCTCATATAAGGCACTAATGAGCTCTGCTTCAACATCTACTTCTCCTTCTTTCTCTTCCTCTTCACCTTCTTCAGGTACCAGAACCTCTTGAGCCATGAAAAGGCTTTCTCTGACTTTATCTCCACTACAACAATCATTTGAGGCACTTTCCTTGTCCATGGTTTCATTTTCATGTGTGTAAAGAATGTTCTGCTTCTGGTAGCCTCTTCTACCAAGTCAATAGACATTCTTCTTCCTATCCTTACCATATGACCTACTACCACTTGATTGATCATCTTCATTCTTATCACCATAGGGACATTTAGCAACAAAATGTCCAATCTTTCCACAGTTAAAACATTTCAAAGGCAACTTGCCTTTGTATTTGCCCTAAACCCTTCTTGAGTCTTCTGACAAAGTTTGCCATGATGTCATCAGAGGCTTCACCAGTTGCATCATGATAAAATTCTTCTTTTCCTTTTCTTGATGTTTTGAATGCAGCTTCTTTCTTCATAGCCTCAATACCGACAATCCTCATCTCATAAGTAGTTAGGGAACCATACAACTCATCCATTGTAAATATTTTTAGATCTTTTGCTTTTTCTATTGCTGAGACCTTTGTATCATACTTAGATGTAAGAGATCTAAGTACTTTCTTGACTACCACCTCATCTTTTATATCTTCTCCAAGCCCTCTAATTGTATTTGTTGTTTCATCAACCCTTTGGAGATAGTCAACAATTTTCTCTTCATCTCTCATCTTCAAACCCTCAAGATGTGCTCTCAATTTCTACAACTTGGCTTCCTTGACTTTAGCATCACCTTCAAATATCTTCTGCAACTTGTCCCATGTTTCTTTGGTAGAGGAGCAGTCCATGACTTTAACAAAATCATTATCAAATAGTCCACTAAGAATGGCATTTTTAGCTTTAGAATTGTTCTTATACTCCTTCTTAGCATCTGGATAGTAGGGGGAATATTAGGGACTGTATACCCATTCACAACCAACATCCACACATCACAACCTAGAGAGGACAAATAGGTTTCCATTCTTCTATTCCAAAATGCATAGTTGACACCATCAAACATAGGGGCTTTTGAGGAGGTAGATTCATTTCTTGCCATTGTGAACACTTGACAGGATCTACCTAATCTAGAGAATGCTTTTGACAAAATAGGGTACCTACGCTCTGATACCAATTATTGGACACAATGGATCACTGAGAGGGGGGTGAATAAGTGATTTAAACACTTTTTCTTCAACAGAGAGATACCAGTAATATATAAAACAAACTGATTGCTAACCGATACCTCAAACTATACAAGCTAGGTGTGTAAAAGGATTTTCTAAAACATTAAAATAACACAGAGCAAGAATTTCACACACAACACTAGATATACGAGGAAAACCCAATGTGGGAAAAATCTCGGCGAGAATAGCTACTAGAGTTCTTCTGCTCCAATCTAGCCTCACAATGTAAAATATCTTATTATAATTTTAGGGCACCAACCCAAGGAGCACCAACCCCTGATTTATGAGAACCTACTCAAAGGAGCGCCAACCCCTACATAATTTATAGGCTACAACCTAAAGGAGCTACAAAACCTGCACTAAGCTCCAACTTAGTGAAAAATAATATAAATATTTAAATACAAAATGAGATGTCTATTGCAAAGGAAGTTTTGCAACCATACAATATTTTGTTCCGTCAGTTTCGACCTTAATGGTCTGTGTTCTCTCCACCCACTTTGCAACTCAGCTTTGCTAATAACTTTGTTAAGTCCCATCTCATAATATCTTCACACTTTCAGATCACAATTGATCACTCTTAATTAGGTACAACTTTTGTTGGTTTTTCACCTCTGTGTTCAACGCACACTCCACCGGTTGTTCCTTACACTGGTTTATTCTACTTCTCCTTACCAGTCTATTCTTCACTCATAAACACTTCAAGTGTTTATCTCTTCGGCTCTTAGATAGAAATTTCACACTTGCCTTCACTCTGCAACAACAACAATCACAGTCTCATGTCATCATATTAAAACTTGAGCTTTCCCACCAAGAATCAATTCAAACTTAGGGTGGTTAGGGTTTCCTTCACCCAACCAAATCTACATGAGATCCAATCCAATATGCCTTGGATAGATCACCTATTCTTGATGAATGCATCTATACGCATTTTCCATTATCCAATGCATATTTGCTAAAGATAGCAATCTTGACCATGTTTTCGGCCTTGAAACCTGTTGACTCATTTAAGACCCAATTGTTTCCTTCTAGAGGTCCTCTTGTAGTCTGATTTCTTTGCTTCGATCTAGGCGCCAATAACTCCCAAATCTTTCTCTGTCATTCTTCCTTCCTTGAGCCGCATCAATCTATTATAATCCCGTGATTTGTGGTTGTTTCATTAATGTTGACTAGCTGCTTCAACAACCATGTCGATGGAGGCTTCATTGACCTCTACATGTTTGCCACCTCAGCACCACATGTCATCACGTCGATCAGACACTCATCTCACCGACACAAGGTCAGTTTACACTTGAAAATTCAACAAACTCATACCGGCATAAGCCCTTACCGGTGAGACCTTCTCCTTCTACTAACCGGTAGTGCACACTACACCGGTAGCACAACTTTTATTTTGGTAATTTGTGTCATTTTAACATTCTGCCTCTTCATCATAAACAGGCAATCAACCTCTAGACCGGTTTATGCTCTACCGGTTATCACTCAACATGCTAACGCACACATGCATCTCACCTCATACTGGTGGTCACTGATAGTCTCAATAACTACTTGTCTTCCACCATACCGATTGACAAGCCTTCATGTTAATCTTCCTTATGTCGGTACAATCTTCTTCATACCAGCTTGACATACTTCTACCAGTGGCCTCTAATATCGGTTGACATCAATAACAATTAAATGCCAACAGTAGATTGTCTGGAGCTTTGAAGATGTTTTTAGTTGTCCACAGTGGTTTTCAATTGGAGTTATGTTGATCTAAGTTTAAGCATTCGGTGATAGAATGATAGTATATAGGAATGCATTGCATTCCTTTGCTTTCTAGTATTGGGTAATTTAGCTCAATGATTTAGTGTTGTGGATATCAGGTGATGCTGTATTTATCATTCATAAGTACTTGTCCACATTATAATTGGATTTAGTTGTGTTGGTATTCCTTAACCACTTTATGATAAGGATCCAGCCTATATTTATTTGGTTCATGTGGTAGCATGAAAAATCATAAGAGCTATTTTTGAATGATCAAGAAGGTGTGCTAACATGGTGTGATACCTCACACATTTAAGTTTTCCTTCCACATTACATTGAAGATTTCTTTTGGACCGACTATTTTGAACCTATATGTTATATCATATTAGGACAACATAAATGATATTATTTTGGTTGCGAATGGTATAAAAGTAATGAAATCACTTTGTAGAGGTATGTATGAGTTGTGTATATTGTGCAAAGTACTTGTAAATTTGTGCAAAGGTTCACCTTTTGAGTAGAATAGTAATGAAGACAATTTCAAATGTGGTTTAATAAAGAATTTTAATCAGCATATCACTGGATGTGGTTCTCTATAGTTCAATCATATTAGCATATCTTTCTTATATGTAAAGTATCTTTCACTAAAGAAGTGATTTTTAGTGTTCACAAGTCTTTGTATTTTGCCATGAGGTCGTACACCTCAATTTTATAAGTCAAGATCAGAGGTAGTAAGCTTTGTGGCCTTGAGCCTAAACATTGTAACATATTATTCCATATAGTGAGGTAGTTCTCACTATGGTTTTTCCCTTATTAGGTTTCCATGCAAAATCTTGTTGTTTAGTGTGATTGATTTTGCATATTTTAGTTCTTTATTTTTTCATATATGGTAAATAAAATGAATGGTAATTAAGTGGTTAATTTGGTTAAGTTTTGATATATGTTGATTCACCCTCCTCTCAACTTCCAAAAGTGTTCGACACCTTGTGCATATGTTGTTATTATGATATTATTTTGAGGATATTAGGAGATGTATGCTCGATCTTGTGTCTCCAAGGATGCTAGATGTGCTCCATGATCATGTAAAATGCAAGATATTAGGATAAAATGGATGCAATGGTGGATGGATGTGAGTAATAAAAATGACATGGTAACAATATGATTGCATGAAAGTGGATGATTTGCAAGAAAAATGAAGGGATTAAATAGGAAAGGGTAAGAGGACAAGAGACTTGAAAAGGAGATACTTGTCCTTAAAGAGGACAAGTGGAAATTCTCAAAATGCAATGTGGAATGAGATTCCACACTTGTCTTCAAAGAGGAAAAGTAGCTAAGCCAATGGTGACAAGTGTCCTTGAAAAGGGAAAGTGTCAAGAAGAGGAATGACAAGTGTCCCCAAGGACACGTGTCTATTTGGAAGAGAAACACCCAAATAAAAAGGATTATTTTCCAAATATTAAAAATATTTGGAATGTGTACACATGTGAGGGGAGAGGTTAGAAAGGATAGGGTTGGTTAGAAGAAGGGTTAGATTGGGGGTTAGATGGGGGTTTAGGTTAGGAGACATGTGGGGAATAGAATTGATTTAATTAATTAATTCTATAATGGAAAAGGAGGAAAAGGACAAAAGGCAAATTAAATAGTCAAATTATGCATTTGATTTATTTAATAGAAGAAGGGGGTGAATTTAAATAATTAAATGATTTATGATTGTCAAATAATCAATTAAAAGGGGACTATAGCATAATTAATAAAATTAATTAGCTAGAAGGAGGGAACACCAATTAATTAAATAATGTATAATTATTTAATTTAAGTGTAGGATAGCTAAATTCAAATAATTAGATTGATCAAATTTAGGTGTCTATAGGTTTATAGGTTTTCTCTATTCATTCTATTATTTCTTCCATGAATTTTATGTTGATATTGTTTTCGAGGATGGTGACATTGTGGAAGAGTAGGCAACATTTGGGTTGCATGTGTAGATCTTTGTGATTGTTCTTGGTACTAAATATTTTGATTTACTTATAACACCTTAATATGATCAGTTATTGTTGGAAGTACGTGTTGTTATGAGTGTCATTGATGTCAAACTTCTTCTAGAAATTGTTGGTCTGGAATGTCTGTGGTGCAAAGATATATTGCTATATTGGTGTTGTAGTTATTCTATAGGTTGTTCCAAAAGTGTTCGGGTCTACAAAGTGTTGTTGATGTTCTTTGTTATTGTTATCTTCTTTGGATATAGTTTTGGTATCATGGATATGATAGTTCTACACTTCGTAAATATCTTTGTATTCTTTGGATGTTGTGGCGTTGTTCATAGCTAGCTGTGATATTCTATGTTAGACCTATCCTTAGGTCTAAATATGATTTGTGAAAGGTTGTTTGATGTGTTATGGGTCTCACCGTAATGTACGAATATTCGAATTGGAGTTGTTTACATTAGGGAGTATGTTTTGACCATTAATTGTTTATATGGTTGTGTAGCATGTAGATATGTTGTTTGTTATGTTCTAGTGATTGTGGATCGATGAATTGATAGTTAGAAAATATTTTTTGGTCCCCTCTTTCTCCTAGAGTGGATCACTGTGTGTGTTTTTGGTCTAGAAGGTATATTTTGTTTCAGGTTAACATGGTTCAAGTTTTGATGATCTATCTTTTATATTTGGAATGTGTACATGATTGAGTTGAGTGTGGAAAGAGAGTGAAGAGAGAAAGTGGGAAGAACAGAGTTGAGAATGTGAGATGAATTGTGTGAAATTTAGTGAAGAGAAGAGAAGAAGAGTTGTGTTTGAATGATATGCAAATTGTATTGAGACTGTGGTAGAGATATGAGATAGAGTATTGATAGTTGAGGTCTGAGTTGTGCGTGTTGATGTTGTTCGCTTGATGCGGAGTTCAAGGAAAACTTCATGATCAGGAGATCCTTCTTTTCACATCATTTTTGTATCCTGCCCTATTATAGTTAGCTCTAGGTTTTGCAAGTCCTCTTTTGTATCTTGACCCAAGAGTAGTTAGCCTTGGTTTGCAAGTTCTAGGTAGTGATATATTTTCATTCTAATTTGATATACATAGTGGATATATTTTGTGGGCAAGTGCTCACTATTATTTTTCCCTATTTGGGTTTTCCACATAGAAAATCTTGGTGTTCATGTGCTAGATATGAGTTATTGATTAAGCGTTTATGTCCCGCAAATTATTTTTTGCTTAAATTGATTCACCCCCCCCTCTCAGTTATGCCTTGGGTTAAATAATTGGTATCTGAGAAAGGTTCCTCTTGAGTAAGTTTAACTACTTAAGGTAGATCCATTATGGCAAAGGACGTGCATTACAAAGTTTTGATCTTTGATGGTACAAACTTTCCGTACTAGAAGGAGAGAATGGAGTCAAATTTGGAGACATTGTAGAATGGAATTTGGGAAATCATTCAGACTGGATATACACCTCTGGAGGGTGGTCCTCAGACTTGAAATAAGATAAAGCTAAAGGAGACTAATGCAAAGGATAGAGCTATAATCTTTAGTTGAATAAGTGATTCATGTTTGGAAGGGTAAAAGGATTGAAAGAAGAAAAAGTTTTATGGAACAAGTTGTGTTTGGAATATGAAGCAGAGATGAAGAAAAAATAGGCTAGGCTGATGAATCTAAAATAGAAGTATGAGTATCTAAGAATTCTTGTAGATGAAGGTGTTGAGAACTATATTCATAGAGTGACTGATCTTGTTGATGGTATTAAAATTGTCAATGTACATTTGGATGAATGTGATGTTGTCCATAAGATCTCACTGACTTTGCCTATATCCTACAATCCAAAAAGGTGTGTCATTCAAGAAAGAAATGATTTGAGTAAGTATACCATTGATCAACTTATTGGTAATTTAGTAGCCTTTGAAATTTTAGAAATGGAGGAAGAGAAAAAAGAAAAGAGAAAAGAGAAAAGAGAAAAGAAAGAAGTAGCATTTAATGTTTCAAGACATGATGATCTGGAATGTAGTGGAGATGTAGATGAAGCTGAGGCAAACTTTGTGAGAAGATTTTAGCTAGGCACTAGAAAATACAAAGATAAGTTACCTCTGAAATATTTCTCTTATGGTAGAATTGGACATTATGCTTCACATTGCACCTACAAGGAAGACTATAAGAGATTAGATGATGATGAGAAGAAAAAAAAAACTAATAAACACAACTTTAATAGAAGAGAGAAGAAGAGCTTATGTTCTATTGGGGAACATACATTTGAAGATGAAGTTGATGAGGACTCGAATGAAGAATCCTTGTTTCTGGAAATTGAAGACAAGAAGGATGCCTTGGAGAAATTGGAAGAAGAGAGAACGATCAATACTGCATTGCATGTTAAGATAGAACTGAATATATGGATTATAGACTCTGAATTTTCAAACTATATGACCGGTAATAAAGATAGGTATATTAATCTCAATAAGTATGATGGTGGATTAGTGAAATTTGTTGGAGAAGATTGTACAACTATTAGAGGCATTGGAAGTGTTTCTATTGATGGTAAGCATAAAACTAATGATGTTTATTATATTGAAGGATTGAGACATAGTTTGTTAAGTGTTAGTTAGATGTGTAGAAAAGTCTATGAAGTTTTATTTAGTAGCACCAGATGTGTGATAAAAAAAAGAGAAGATTGGTAAAATGGTTGGAGAAGGAGTTATGATAGGTAGAAATGCATACTACATCAACGATTGAAAGGAGAGTAAATGTTTGCTAGCACAAAAGGTTGATATTGTTCCAACAATTGTAGAGAAGACAGGTGATTTGGAAAGGAGAAAAGAGAAGGAAACAAATGAGGAAGAAGAAGAAAAGAAAGACTCAGTAAAAGTTCCTGCTAAGTATGTTCAAAAGTATCATTTAGAAAATTAGATAATTGGAGACAAGACAAAAGGTGTTCAAACAAGAAGGAAGATTGCAAGTAAAGATGAAAATTGGGTAAAAGAAATGGAAGAAGAACTAAATCAGATTCAAAAGGACAAGACTTGGGAGATGGAATTTTAGTCACGAAGGATTGCACCTATTGTTGGTGTTTTTTCCTGCAGCCCTCATTCCTAAGGATTTCTTCACATCTCGTAACTTTTGGTTTGAACCTTCTTATCATCCCGAACCTTCCAAATTTCTCTATGTTCATGGCAATCTCTAATGCTTGATGCAAGTTCTCTGGTTCTTCAATTCTTAGTGTATAGCTCATATCAGAATAAAAAGTGCCCAATTATATACACAAAGCTTGAGCATCATTTGGTATTGGACCTTCAGGAATCCTCATTAGGGTCTTCATAAATATCAAATTAAAAGTTGATACTAATTCCTCTTTCTCCATGTGAATGTCAAAGAAATTAGTGAGCAAAGAAAACTCATTAATCCACTCACTGAATTGCTCATTAAATGTTGATTGAAACTCTTTCCAAGAGTTAATTGATTGTGGGAACAGATTTGAAAACCACTCCCATGCTTAATCTATTAATGATTGCACAAAAAATCTCATGACAACCTCCTCATGATCCACTTCATAATCCTCCAGCAGGTCATTAAATCTCTGCATATGCTTTTCAACTGAATCACTTTTCTCATCACTAAATTTGGGTAGTCCTTTTCTAATCTCAGGTGGAATAGGATTTGGGTAACCATAAATGCCACCAAAACTTATTGCTCTATACCATTTAGTGATGAAACTTTTTCTACTACATGACTGTGACAACTTAGTAGGCATGGTTACATTTGAAACTATGCAAGGATGCATAGATTGAAATATAACTTATTCTCTTATAGACATTATTCTACTACAAGAGACCTCAGAAAAGACATAACTCATAACCTATTACAACAAAGGATAAAGTCTCTTTCCATGAGCATAAATGTAAGTAGTACACATACTTCTTTCATAACAACAAAAGAAAATCATGAAAATTGAGAAGTATGTTGAAACAATCTGTCTTTTCCCTAATTTAGTGCTTAAATCACTTGAAGGGAACCATTATCATCTTACATTCTCAAACATAACATCCATCTCTTAAACTTTTTAAGAATGCCTGGAAATTTGTAGTAGCTTACTAGTCTTTTTCCTGACTGAAAATTTTGAATATCTTCTTCAAATATCAGGTTCTTTACTCAGAGTCACCACATCCTTATCAGAGGAAATATTTCAAATAGCTAGAAGCCATTTGATGCATTATTTCATTCTAGGTCTTTCTCAAAGAAACATAGTCACACTTCCTTTTCAAATTAGCTACAAATAAAACTTTCTTCTAGGAAGAAAATTTTAGATCTGATATAAATTTCAGATTCTTCAACTTCTTGACTCTTTCTTTTCAATGTTTTTAGCAAGGAGTCCCCAGTAGAGTCACCATCTTGTTGATTACTCAGATGGGCCAATGTAGTCTCACTTGTATCACAACTAAATCCATTTTTAACCAAATATTCTAAGCAGTCCACAATAGAGTTGCCATATTTTATCGGGGATAACTAAAATTTCTAAGAATAATTAGCAAATTTGATTAATGCACAATTCAAGATAAACTCGAGTATATCTTAAAACATTAGATAAGAAGACTGGTCAAGAATATCCCTAACAGAGTCGCCATCTTGTTGGTGTTTTTTCCTACAACCCTCAGTCCTAAGGATTTCTTCACATCTCGAGTCGGGGATAAAATCTTCAATGTGGTCTCTATACTATCAACAGACTAAGGATGAACAATTCCAACAGTAACAAGGCTCTTACAACCTTCTTCACTTTGAGCTCCATCATGCTCAGGAGGGTGTTCCTATTGTGGGCCTATATAGATAAAAAATTTGTAGCACATCTACCTATAGGATTACAAAAGATCGAATATTCTCAAATACATAAAGACATTACATGCGTTGCTCTGAACTTGAGCTAAAATCCCATTTTCTTTGGCTCTGAGAATATTTGAGAACACAGAGAATAGAAAATAATTTAGAGAAAAGGAAAGGGTTAGAGGGAATATTGATTAAAGAAATGGTTTTGAAATAAATCCTAGACCATAACAGGCCAGTGTTTATCCAAGGCATAGAGTCAATTCTTAGGTTACAAATATAAAATCTAACAGTATCTGGCTTCAAATTAGTAAGCTTTCAAAACATCAATGCCTTGCATTAATGCAACTCATTCTGTTGTTACATGAGCCATTCTTGTTAATCCATAAACTATTTCCTAGATTCACAGTGATTTGCATATAGACCTTAGTTCCTTCCTTGAAGGAAACCCATATACACATTCACACATTGACATAAAATTACATCAAGATAAATCAAAACTTCCTTAACATTTTGATTTATATGAAATCTTGAAAATACAAATGGAGACAATTTCGCAACAATTTAAGAGTCTACTCATATACTAATTGAAATTACTAAAAATTTATACATTCATTCCCTCGAGAATTTGTCTCCTGTGATAGACTATACACATCCCTATTCTATTTTCCTCGAAAAATGAAAAAATTCAGAACCCCTAATACGGCCTTGGTATTCCTTTTATAACATAAGGAATGCACATGCTATAGGATGTTTACATGTATCCAACTTATTCATCTAATCATCCTTTTATTTCCAAAAGTTATCTAATGGATCCGGTCACCTCTATCTTGTCCTGATGTGTAACTATCTAGATGGCCATGTGTGGTAGCCTTCATTCCTAGGATTAGAGAGCATCAAAGGGGACCTACCAACATACCAACCATATCACAATCGATCATGGGTGGTTATAGATGTAGAAGATACCAACTCGAGTGGCTTTCACTAATCATCCTAATAGGGGAGAACTTTGAGAGTGTGGGTTTGTGTCACTACCAACCCAATTCCTCGGTGTTTGTGTCGCCCACTGTCTCCCCACACTTCTACACCCAAAGGGAAAATTTTGCCACCAGAGGAAATCTAGTCAGATGCAAACTATAAAATAGTATTGCATAAGCACATTAATCATCTTGTTCATCTCTAGCAGTATGGTGCATTTTTAATTCCCCTTTCGTTGTATGATGGATTTCTCACAGGTCTCCTTTCAAGACTTCGACACCTCTTCTGTGATATGATACATTTCTCACAAGGTCTTAACATAGTTGTAGACATCTCTGAATTTCTAATCTCTAGCCCATTCAATAATATACACTAATGACATTCATCTTCACATTGATCTATATATAAGAGCATTCCCATCATCCTTACAAGAATAGATGTATACCACTTATAACAACTCTGGCTTCACACAAATGATCATGATCACAAAAAATCAACTTTCTACGATTTCATTCCTTCAAAAGCACGTCAATCATCCTATGAATCTTTGTAATTATAACATATGTTTGAGTGCAAATCTCAAATGATGGCACTTTTGGCATGTTTACTAACTCGGGCCATACTAATGGTCATGATACATTCATATGATAGGATTTCCAACTGGCAGATCATCAACCTCATCACATTTTAACACAACTTGAGTTTCGCTGAAGATATCCTGAATATCTTGTTGGGTTGACAATTCTCATTCCTTTTCAGTCATCACACAACCCATTTCTTCCCCTTACTCGGGACTCAGTGAAGCCAAAACTGGGCATCTCACTAAGTGTTGAGCTACCAGCTAAACCTCTACTTAACATACAACATGTGTCTTTTCTCCTTTTACTCGAGGGCTCAGTGAGATTAATCAGGGAACCTCATTGAGTATCGAGTTGCCAAATCCGATACCACACAACTCACCTCCCCTCATCTGCTCGGGACTCTCTGAAGTGGAAAATACATTCCCATCAAGTCCTAAGTGGTCCCACACACCCACAACTGCAAAGTTTGTCCAATCGACAAAGTGGGACCTAGTGAAGGCAGAATATTCAATATTCTACTATACGACTCAGTACTCAACTAGAATAGAAAACACATTTTGTCGAGTGCTAAGTTCCTTCCCAAGGGAAACCCTAGAAAAGTCATGTACGCTAAATGGGTTCATTGGACTCGAGACCCACCTTTGGCATGGGTTGAGAAGGACTTACTTTCCTACCAGTCCGAGTTCAAAAAAAATTATTGGAGCTTGATGAGCTTTAATGGGGACTAAATTCAGGGCTAACACCCATAAAGCTAAGTATGAAACCCAACAATCCTATGAAACATGGAAACACCTTCAAGCCTATGGGTTGCTCAAAGTGACGGTGAATCTTTGGATTATAGGCTAGCTTCATATATGATGAATCTTTTGTAAATAAATTTTTATTGAGAAAAAGGATAGAAGGAATACTGAAATTGGACCTATCCTACGAGGTTATGCACCAAAAATCTATCTGAGACCTACAACCTATTTAACTCACAAAATCTTTCAATAAGTAGCTTTGAAAGTTTCACAATGTAACTAGACAATTAGTTGCATAAATATTTCCTAGAAAGGGCCAACTTTAACGCTTACCTGAAGGAAAACAACATGCTTTCATAACTTCAAGCTATCAAAACCAACTAACACAATCTAAAACCTGCAACTACCACGTATCTCCCTACACTAGATCATGACTAAATGAGACAAATTAGAGGATATAAATTACAGAAAATCATCAAATCACTCACTCATCAAATAATGTAAGAAGTTTCAAGAAGGAATATACTACTATTTTATTGAAAAATAAAGAAATTGCTGATGTTACAATTCATAAAAGTGAGCTACAATGCTGTCCTTGAGCATGAAAGAGACAAAAATTGGTCTACAATCATGTCGAGGAAAGAAACAACTGCAAATAATGAAGATAAGAAAATACTTTATAGAGAAGTCTTGAGAAGAGAGAAACCTAAAATTAGTTGAGCTCTATATTTAGAATTAATCTTCTTTTTCTGAAAAAATGCATGAAGAACCCTCTTGGTCAAATTTGCTTGAAAAAGCATGCAAAAGGCATGCAAAAACTCTCCAAAATGACAATTTATGAGCTTAAAATAGATTCCTGATTTATGGTATATGCATGGAAGTCTCTATCTGATGCATGAACTACTAAAAACTTGCTCCAATTTCCCCTATTTAAGGCTTTGATAATTGCATGATTATTTAAAAGAACAAGAAAGCCTTTAAGCCCTACTACATGTTATTGCTTTTGCCTTTTAAAATGATTTTATTTTAACATTTATTAAAACAATTAATAATTTTGTTTTTAATAGATACTAAAGTAAAATTATTTTAATTTTAGATTTTCTTTTATAAGTTTAATATAACTTTATTAAGATTAATAATAATAATAAATCTTAATAAATCTATATCCAAATTATAAATCATATGAAAGGAAAAAGAAAAATAAAAGCTTTTTAAAAATTTCAACCCTTTGCATGAGGGTTATTACATAGCATGAGTCTAATGACTTGAAGAAAAGTCATGATCTTGTGGCGTTTAAAAAAGAGGTGATTTATTTAAAAAATAAATCAGAAGCCCACGAACTAGGGCAAGCAAAAAGAGAAGCTCTCGAACCCTTATCATTTTGATCTTTGTCTTCTTGGAGAAGACTCATTGTTGTCACCATCATGCATCTTATTGTGTGTGAATTGGGTTTTTCTGAGCATGATTTATTAGATTTCTCTGCATGGAGGACACGTGGTGTGTAGTCTTGCCATTTATCTTTTGTTATTATCTTTGTATAAGATTTATCTCAGGAGTTATGCTTCAAATCATGCAAAATATTTAGGTTTTCATGAAGATCCTTTTATACATGCATATATTTTAAGGTTTTACCTTGAAATCCCCTTTTGTTGCTTTCTTTCTCTTCGATTGGGCTGAGATTAGTTTTTTTTATTCATGAGTGCACTTTAATATCCTTCTATTATCTCCCATTTTATACATATGACAGTATCTTTCAGTCAGATGCTTGGAATTTTCTATGAAATATAGTGGGGCTGATATAGTGCATTGATGGATATCTTACAGTTAAACAAGCTTTAATTTGGGGCAATTTCTCTCTTTTCTTATGCATACGACTATCAACTTGACTATTTTCACTACTCTTTTTAACTATTTTGAATACTTCTTTGTGACCTGACCTCCTTAACTCGCTTTGATTGTGCGAAGACTGTATTTTGATTATTGAGCTCTTGACTATAGATAAAAGCTTTTGGTTGAGACTGTGTCTAGGTCTGCTACTATAAGCATGATCTTTTATATCATTTATAGACTATCTTTGATGCCTTGTTGATTGGTTTATTTCTTCATTATTGCTGCACCAACATACTTTTTATACCCACATTATCCTCTATGTTGTCTCAGATAACTGTTATGAAATCTTTATTTATTGTGGCTTCCATAGCTAGGGCTGAATATTGTAGAAGTTCCTACTATCTTCGATAATTGATTGGCTATGGCTACTAGCTATGACTACACATTTGATAATTTATAAAACTGCACTTTCATATTTCATCATGGATGCAACATCATTGTGTACTTATTAGTTCACTGAATTATTAATTTCCTTTTCCTACTACACTATCTTTGAGCTTCTTAACAACTGTAATATATGGTTTCAAAATATTTCAAACTATCAAAAGGTGTCTTTGGAATGCATATGGGACTAATTTGAATGCTTACTAACTGTTGTTTGTGGACTTATCTATGATTGATCATAATTATGATTACTTCTTATGCCCTAGGTTGTAGCTTGTTGCATGTTTCCCCTTATGCTTGTGACTGCTCATGAATAACGCCCTTTCTCCAAATACTATGGTGACTTTTATCCCTTGGAGACCTTAATATTGCTTTTGATTGTGACTTTTTCATAATTCTGGGACATAGTTATTGATCATAATAACTAGAATTCTAATCTATAGGTTGTGCATGCATATTTAATGTTAGGTTTTTATCTATTTGGGTGGGTGATCAACCATGGATAGTTGATATCACACTTAATATTTTTGAATGCACTGTCATTGTGTCTTTTCACATGCTGCTCACTGCTTGGTCTATGCTTATTGTCTTAATGTTTAGTATGCTTTCGAGAAGATTATTGTATTGATCATTGAAGCTTATCTTCACTATGATGGTTAGCAGATCTTTGTCTCTATCTTGGATTGAAAACTTTGTCTCATTGACTTGAGGCTACTCTTTTGCTATCACTGTTTTATTTTTGTGAATATATTGTTACTTATACTATGACTATACCTTATGCATTGTATGTAGAATCTCTTTCAATACATGAAGATTACCTGAGATACATAGGCTTCTCTATTGCTTTAAGGATTGTCTCAAAAACTACAACAATATTCTTCATTCATGACTGCTCTGGTGATACTGAAGCAAATCACTGTACTTTGTGCCATTTATTGCTACCAAACTCCCAAAGCTGATTCTTTAATGTGTATGATTCTGCTTGTTTATCATTTTGTATAGTTCTTAGGATTGGACTGTATTTAGGCTCTGTGATTTGATTTGTTGAGTCTAGTGAGTGCTCCATAAACTATGACAATAATTACATAGGTTTTCTTCTCTGAATGAACATTCTCTATAATATAAATTAGTCTAAGAATTGTATTCATTGTGAATGATTTCTATATATATTCTCATCAAATACTTTCCTTCTTTGATCAAACTATGTATGATTTAAATAATCATTGTATTCCTATAGATGATCATGTTTAAAAGTCTTTGCCTCCCCCCTTTGCATCTGTAGATGCTTATACACTGTATTATGGACTTTGTACATGTATTGACTTGGTTAAGTATGCATTGTCACTACTTGAACAGTTCTATCTTTTGACTTTGATGCAAGGTGACCATTCATTGTTTATTGACTGTAAGTTTTATATTTATTGCACTTAGGATCATCATAATGCTTTATATGCCTTCTAAACACCAGATACTACCCTTGATACATTGTGAATATGGGCTTTGTGACTATGACTATAATTGAATGTCACATGCTTGTTTATATTTGTTTTGGTATTCACTGTGATTACCGCTCTGCTACATATCATTGTTCTTTATGTGATCCAAATTCTTTGTCAGTAGGAAGACTATCTTGTAGATTTTACTATGCTATACTATTGGGCCCATATAAAATTTACATTCCATATGTGTCCTTGTTTGAAGTAATGCCCGTCTAATCTGTTGGTCAAGTCATTTGCTTGATTTTCCTCATGTAACTCGGCCATTGTTAATTTTCACTGCGTTGAAATTGAACCTTGAACTTGAACCTTTTTGGTTCAAGGTTCGAAGTTCAACGGGTGTTGTTTTGAATGTTTTTCCTTCCACGCAGTTTTAAGTCTTCGCTAGTCCTTGTCGGCATTTTACATTCTTTGAACCTTGAACTTGAACCTTTTTGGTTCAAAGTTCAAAGTTCAATATTTGTCATGTTAATTTTGTGTCGTGATTGTTTCACAATATTCAGAGTCTGTGTATAGGTTTCTTGGAAGACATGTGACTTGGTGCGAGGTGATGATGCGGATTTTAAGATATGATTAACGTTCGCGGAGGAGAGGAATATTATTTCTCTATTTATTTGAAATCTGTCATTTATAGAAAGTATGTGTGAGGATCCGTAGTGTCAGAAGTGAAGTGATCTATCATTTAAGGCATGCTCTGATACAATCATTTTAGAGTAAGGCCACATGAACAAAGAGTAAGGGAGACAGTTTATGGTAATAATGGGTAAGATTTTCTCATCTTTAAAACTGAGTAGATGTCACGTCAAGATTATTATTTTCTTGGGAAGGTTTTGAGAAGGAGTTTTTGGAGTGGGACAAATAGACTGTGATAGGGGTTTGCAAAGGATAGAGGAAGGTATGTCCAACAAATTTCTAAATTTTTGCAGTTTGTTTTAAAGATCTGGGTATATTTTTAGTTGTTTGTTTCCGTTTCCACTTTCCTTCTTTGCCTAGGTTAATTGGAGAAAATCACGAGCTAAACATGAGGCCTACTTTGCCCAAATTAATGAGCTCGTCTTCCCTTGTAAGCTCTTTACCAGAATTAGGTGATACAAAATTAGTCCAACTAGATTTAGATGATTTTCTAGAAAGAGCCCAGAACCCAGCCGCAGATCCTATGATGAGAGATGTTGCATAAAGCGGGTTATTAGAAGCGGCCACATTTCCTATAGCTACTTCTTGCCCTGAATTAGTTCTAGAATGTATGAATCACTATGACAAGGGTAATAGATGCATAAGGAAAAACAATGGTGAGGTTTTGTTATCCATCGATAAACAGACAGTAATGGCAACAATGGGTATCCCACACCGAGAACCCTATGAAGATTGGACGATTGGAAAATCCTATGGAATTTTCTCCAAGAAAAAGCGGTATTACAGAACTGTTATTGTGCAGAATTGGCTTCTGAAATTCCAGAAAGGAGGCTCAAGGCTGCCGAGACCTCTAACCTGTGAACATTTAATTCCCCCAATCCGAGACTTGGTAATATTATTGAGCAGAGTAAAGGGTAATTCCCATTCCTTCTATTGGGAGGAACCGAGAACCCTATGAAGATTGGACAATTGGAAAATCCTATGGAATTTTCTCCAAGAAAAAGCGGTATTACAGAACTGTTATTGTGCGGAATTGGCTTCTGAAATTCCAGAAAGGAGGCTCAAGGCTGCCGAGACCTCTAACCTGTGAACATTTAATTCCCGCAATCCGAGACTTGGTAATATTATTGAGCAGAGTAAAGGGTAATTCCCATTCCTTCTATTGGGAGGACTAGATGTATTTCTTCATTCAAGTCACTCTAGATATAAATTGGTTCATTGACTGGGGAACTGTTATCACAGAAAGGTTGCACGAAGGTTTGAGTAGTTACCCTGGGATGTCAAACTTTCATATGTCTTCAAACCTATTATATGTGCTTGCTTGTGTGACAGAATGGTTTGGATTGTCCCATGCAAAATGGGTTCAAGGAATAAAGATTTATGAGTATCATCCTAATTTGACTATAAAAGGGTATGTTGATGATTATCTCCGTTGGAATGATATTTTTGCCAGGAGGTTGACCTTAACTTGCATAGGAGGATGTCTACAGAAGCCGTTGAACTTGTTAATATCTATGGCAGTTTCTTTACATAGTTTAGTCACTTCACTTACCTAAGGGTTGGAGGATTTAAAGGTGAACCCTTTAGGCTACCCAGGTATGTTTCAGACTCCTGTATTTTGATCAAATTTTCCAGGCAGCTTGCTTATGTCACAAAGGATTATGGTGAGGACTCCGACACAAGTGGGATTTTCCCAATTGAATTAGACCACTACAGCTATAGGTCTATCTCTGATGCGCTGAACCTTGAGCTAGAATTTAAGGGATTTCGTTTGAAGACCTTTGTGAAAAGGGATAATTTTTATAGTAAAGGTTTCATTTCTCAATATGTGAAGAAGATGGTGCCTGATCAGAGTGTGTCTCAGTTGGAAGATTATTGGGAGGGTTGCCCGGATGAATTTGAAGTAAGGAAAAGGAGTTGGTCCAGGATCCAGGGACGCTTGATATCCAGTCTCATGCAGATAGTGCCACATTGCCACCCTCAATAGGATTTCCACCCATGCCATCTAAGGAACTGACTCTGGCACCCAAGTGGTTAAGTGATTCAATCACCAAAAAGAGGAACATGGTTCCTATTTCGGTATCAATGGAAGATGTTGTGAGTAAATGTCTGGGAAAGTCTACAAAGCCCAAAAAGTTAAAAATGGAGGCTATGATTGTTTGAAGAAAGCACAAAACATTGGACTACAGACATTGCCAAACCCACATCTGACAAAGATGTTGTTATTTCTTTAGAAGCAGACTATGCTATTGAACGAGTTGATTTGGGGGTTGGAACCAGAGCCGTAGATGTGAAACATCTGGAGACTTCGACTAAATGAATTATCTCTTGTACTTGGAAAGATGAAAGAGACAAGGTTGAGTTAAAGTAAAACTTAACGCAAATGGCTCAGTATATTCATTCTCTGCAGAACAACCTGTTACCATTGTCTCAAAGTTCGGGACCATTTAGCCCAAAATCACCTGGTAATCAGAAATTCTTTGATGAGGTTCAACAAAACAGGATGATTGCCGAGGTTTTCTCAGAATGGCTCACTCGATCATGCATCAAGCAACCAATTACATAACGGATTTAGTCCAAATTTTCAAAGATGCTAATGAAGTCACCAAAGCATTGGATTCTAACTTAATCTCGTGGCAGAAAGAGAAAACTAAATGGGCAGTGATTTCAAAATAGATGTGCGATATTCAGCATTATGGTCTGATGAATTTTCTTGCTGAAAATCAAGTGCCAGGGTTAAATGAGGATGTAATGTTTATTTGCAAAGAGAGTATTGAGTGGCACAACCAGATTATTGAACAGGGTCATAGTGAATCAGCCAGTCTATGTGGAGAATTAACAACCTTAAGGGAGACCATGCAGAAGGATCTACACTGCGTGGATGTCCAATTGCTTAAAGAAGATAGAAAACCCTGGAAGATACCACAGAGATGATTAACTAGTTTAGCAGCCACATTAAACAAATCAAAGTGGAGAAATCCTTGGCTGTGGGAGATTTCACGAGGATTTCCAAAGTAGAATCGATGCTCACAATTTGTCTTAATCACCTGGACTCACACAGGGACAAAGTATAGATGGTGAAGAGGAAGAAGGAGCTCTGGAAGCAGAGAGTAATTCACATCAGTTTGCCACACATAACTATAATTCAAGAGTTTTTGAAGGTGCATCGAGAGTGGAGTGCGGCAAAGGTAGTGATGGTGTCCTTCCAAAATGCCAACCCGAGTGATCATACCCAGACCGAGTAGTCGGCATGACTAGCACTACTGGCAGTTGTTTGCCAGCGAGTTTAGTCATTTCTTTATTTTGGTTATGCAGTTAGGGAAGTTTTCTATTAACTCTTCTGAGTTAATTTTACTTTAGTTAAAAACTATTGGTCTGGCGACCTATATATATGTTTTGTAATGACTTTGTTGGGGTTCACTAAGTTTTTGAAAAGACTATCTTTAAAATTAGCTAAAGACTTTGTGTATGTAAAAGGTGGATGATCATCAATGAATGAAAATCTTGTTAACAGTTCTCTTTGATTTCAAATCTGTGTGTTTGATATTTTGGAATTTGATTTCTGTGAAAATCTATTTCAATGAAGGAGCCGTTATACTTTCTATGTGTGCAGAAAATTATTAGCGAATTTCATCTTTAAAGGCTTTTCATTTTGTTTTAGTGTACGTGTGAAGTCTGTCGTCTTTATATAAAGATTTATATATGAATTAGTGCTTGTGTTCATTTCGTATTGACTGGTGAATGCAATTACCTTTTAGTGCTTTCTGGTGAAAAATCATTCTATTGATTGTGTGTAATTTGGAGTTGATTGAATATTTATTAAAGGGAGTTGTACCTTAATTCAGAGGTTAATCAATATAATGATTTTCCAACTAATTGGTAGGAAATTTGTCTTTCTTTTCGTGAGTCACAAGGTACCAAGATTAAATAAATAAAGAAAGACCAATCTATTTACCAACAGATATTTGGTGACTCTGTTGGGGAGGAAAAGAACAATTGATTTTAAAACAGATTTTTGGTGACTTTGCTGGGGAGGAAAAGAACAATTGATTTTAAAACAAGGTCATCATTATAGCTATGATTTGTTCTTCATAAATGGTATTGCCTCTTGAAGGGTTTTTTCCTGTTTTGCAACCAAATTTAAACTGGGTACAAGAAGAGCAAAGTAACATTACCTCTGAGCTAGATACTCTAGCGTGGAGGCATAGAAGAAGTCAAGCAGAATATGATAGAATAAGTGCTCTTCTTAGCCAAATAGAAAGATAAGAGGATCAGCCTGTGTTAGTCTTTGAAAGGGTAGTTGTTCCTAGGGTTTTCTTTATTCACGTTCCTGATAATCAATTATAGTATCCCAGACATTTGTTACCCTGATTGTTCCACACTAGACTCCAAGCCATATACTAGATCCCAAAGAAGGGAGGGGGTTTCTGATCCCGTCTTTTAAGAACTGTAGAATTTAACTTACCAACATACCTTCTCATCTCAATGAAGGGCAAGAAGTAGACCTCCATCCTCATTACCACCATCACCTGCATCTCCAGTTTGCCAAGCTTTGGTCCTGCACGGTGTTGCCTTACCAATTTCATTTAACCCTACCCCTCTTAATATCATACTCCCAATGGCAGCCAATAACCCATGGGGGGTAGTTGTAGGCCTGTTGAATTTAGGTTTGAACCTTAACCCCTTGCCAAAAGCTTCTAGGGATCATTTACCTAAATTTAGCGGGGATGGGATGGTCACTGTAGATGAGCACCTGAATGCTTTCAGCGTAGCCTATGGAGTAATAGTGATTCAACATGAAGATGTGGCTATCAGGCTATTTATCTAGACATTGACAGGAGTGGCGGCTGATTGGTTGTATCACTTGTTGAATAGTGTGATAATGACCTGGCAGGATTTGAAGACAAGATTTGAAGCTAGATTTAAGGTAGCTAAAGATGAACACTCCCTCCTAGCTCAGTTATCCTAGTTGAAAAAGGAGCTTCCTAAGTCCATGAGGGACTTTGTAGCGAGATTTGATAGATCCTACACAAGATTCTGGTTAACCAAAAACCTTCAGATGATAATCTCAAATGTTTTTTTATTAATTCTATGCCCTCTTAAATAAGTTTCTTGATTCATAGGAAAAGGGCTACAGATATGAATGCCGTTAAAACTCTCGCAGTTGAATTAGAGGATGATTTGATCACTGCAAGCAAATGGAAAAGAGAAGTACAAACATCTAATGCCCAACCCACTACTTCCTCAGATCCTATTATCCAACGGTTAATGAATGATGTAATTGCCCTAAAGAGGCAGACTCCTAAAGCAAGTACTTCCTATTCCCAACCATATCAAGACATTCCTAGGAGATATCCTAATCAAAAGGGAGGAGGTGGAGGAAGACAATTACAACTACCCCCTATACAGCAAAGACTTGCTATTGAAGCACCACCCCTCAAGACAAACTCTTGTGTGTTTCATTTAATTGACGAACATGATGGTTCTTTGTGTCTAGAGATGTTTCATTTTTCCCAAATGATTAGTAAAGGAGAAACAATCTTAGAAGTTGATGAAGGAAGTTCCCAAAGTATGCCTGGTGACTCTGAAATTCATTATCAATTGAACTAGTAATGATATTGTTGATATTGTTATAATATTGTTACTGTAACCGGTAGGAATAATTTGTGAGGAGAACCGGTAACCGGTGTAATGGTGTAAACCTTATCTATTATTGTAACCGGTAAACCCTACTAGTTGTTTTTATTAAACCCTAACTGATTAAGGTTGTTGAATTGGTTAGGTTGGTTTATGATCTGATGTTGAATGGTAATAATGCTGACATGTATGTTCATTGAATGAAGACAAGTTCAAAATGTTTTGGCACGTTGTTTGTCTAGGGAATCAGCAAATGTATTTGCATCTAATGCAAAGTGCGTGATGAGTTACTGAGCTCGATGAACTAGTAATCAAGGAGCGGTTGAGGTTTTCTTGATTTACGTGTAGAGATTTCTATGTAATCCAATGATCATAGTTGAACTGACTTGTTTGTAATCTCTATGAGAGAATTAGGTTTTTGTGGTGTTACTGACCTGGTTGATTTGTTTATAACGTTGATGAAGTTGTCTAGTTGAAGTGGTTGGCAGAGATCAATTGAGTGTGTGGTTGCTGAATCGAACAATGAGTCTGCAGTTTGAGGAAAGGCAGATAGGAAATTAAAAGGATCTGATCAAGCAAGTGTAGTATTATTCAGACAGATCAGCAAACTCTTGTTGTTTTCTAATAATTACAATAGAATTGATATCACTGACTGTGTAAGCTCTCTAACAAGCTTGGTGCTATTCAAATCCTCTATTGAGGTTACTCCTTAGAGAGTATTGCTTCTAACAAGGCATTTGTAGTCAATCCCTTAATCGAGTGATTCCTAACAGTATTAGTTCTTAACAGGACTTTTGTAAAGCTTTAACAAGCTTGGCTCCTAACATGGCAAACTTTAGAAGAGTTTAGATATTATCTTGTGAGTCTCATCTCATCGTGGTTTTTACCTATTTGGGTTTCCACGTCAAAAATACTTGTGTCATGTGGTGAATGTTTTTGTGGTTATGATCTTATGGATGATTTGATTGACTAGTTAACTATTTCTGATAAGGCATGATAACCAGAAGTATTGAGAAATGAAGTATGTTGACATATGATAAAGCATTTGGATGTTTACAAGTCTAATGATATTTACTGTTAAGTTGTTGTAACAGTCAATCAGTTTTCTTATGAGTTTTCATCTTGACAGCGGTATTTCATTGATAAGTTTACTTTGTGTGATTGAGAATGAGATTGGGAAAGTTATTATCAATTTTTCTATTTACTAATTCACCCCCCCCCCTCAGTAATCTACTGGATACTTATTCTTTCATCATACTATCAATTGGTATCAGAGCGTCTCAGGTCCTCTAAGGTCTAAGCCTAACAGCTTGAGGTAAAGATCTGCTAGATAATGCTGAAGAAGGAAGGTCCGAAGTTTAACAGAGAAAACTATAGGATTGGAGTGACATTATGAAAATTTACATCAAGAGTCTGGGAAGTCAGTATTGGGATCATGTTGATAGTTCTAATACTAATGTAAGTACAGATCCAATAGCCAACAAGATGATGGGGGGGGTGAATCATACAAACTTAATCATCCATAAAAACATCAGATTCATCCTCGGTAACATATATATCAGTCAAAAATTGTCAAACATGTAAACTCAAAAGCATATGAACAATATAAACCTCATAACACCAGATTTAACGTGGAAACCCAAATAGGGAAAAACCACTATGGGATTTCAGACCCACTAAGAAATATACTCTTCTAGAGTATGCTCGATTAAAAGAAAATCCTATTAAAGATTACAAACACATTGCTAGATGTGACCCGGTTAAGGGATTTCCCTCAGATCTGTTAGGATCTTCACTTTGTTAGAAGTGACCTTGTTAAAGGATTTCAAACACTCAATAAGAATGTCACCTTGCTAGAGGATTTACATATAAGATTGTTAATTCCACTCGGTTAAGAGATTTTTTGCTACTTCTCAAAATAACAGTAATAAAGATATGTCTGCAACTTCACATCTAAAAATGCTAAAGTAGATTCCTATTTGTTCAATACAATCTAGACATAGAGTTAATCTTGTCTATCTACTGGGCATCTATACTCTGTTATTCTAACAGGTCTTCAAGCTTCTGTGCTCGGTGATCACTATGTAGCATCCCTGTGCATACACTTTCCCGCATCCATTGTTTATAAATAGTTTCCTATTTATAAACAATCTACTAACTCCTTAATCTCATTGATCACATTTCCCATGATCAATCATAGCCATCAAATTTTCAATCTTGTCCAAGTTCAATGTATTCTTTGATCTGAAAATGTTTTACCCCGTCTTGGAACTTGTGTTAGGGTATTGCGGTTCAATCTGAGCTGTAGATCTTCTTGTCAATATTTCTTTACCATAGATTCTTTAACAATATTCATACATGGCTTACTAATCATTTAATCCACTCCAGCTCATTAGCTTCTTTCATTAAATATCACATGTAAACATTTAATGCATTCTATTATAGCTTAGTTGTAACTCGGTAAATACTAAACTTCACTCGGTAGACATTCTACCTTCATTAACCAATAGCAATAACCTTAGGGTTCACCGACTAGGTTCCTTAGGGTTTACCGACTAGGTTCTTTGCTTGGTAACATAGTATAGTATTAACCTTTACATTTTACAACATATGTATGATGTTAAAACAATCTAAAACATCATGATCTCATCATTGTCTAACTTGGTAATAGTTGCCCATTGAATACCTTATTCATCCCTTATTCATCATATTCGTTCTATATCTTGTACCGACATCTTTGTACTCATCAAATCATACTTCTTAAGTTATGAAAACATCATACTAAATTAGAAAATCAATTTCATGACATCAATGACAAAATAATAATATCAAGATAGTAAAACATCTTTAATCAGTTATGTCCATAATCATCAACAACCTTCTCAATATCCTTATTGAAATGTCAACAATCTTTCATTGTCTGTTATACTGAAATATTGCCAACAATCTCCCCTTTTGGCATTGATGGTAAAACCAATTGATTTTACCTTTAAAAGCTTTGGATTGTTGTGATTCTAAAATGCTGAAACGCTCTCCCCCATACATTAGACTTCTCCTCTGTTTTCAGTCTTTATTTCAATCTGTAGTCTTCTCTCATTCTTCTCCCATACATTAGTCTTCTCCCCCTTGGTAGGTATTTTCCGCCTTGGTAGGTCTTCTCCCCCTTTGACAACAATGCCAAAAAGAAAAGAACTAAAACATAATTTCTTTTTGTAAGAATTTATTTCCTGCTGTTGTATATCAACTGAGTCTCGGTCAGAGCATTTGTCTTCAATTCCTGTTCCCTATATAATTCTCTATATTATTCCAGTATTAATTCCAGTGCACTTTTAGAAAACCTTCTAAAGTGTATAACTCCAGCATCAACTCCCAAAAGATATTCAATAGAGTCATCGAATTGATGCTTTCACCGAACTCGGTCAGTAAGTAGAAGATAGGGGTAGGACCCCTAACTTACTTCTGAGATATTCAAAAGTGTCCTTTGGTAGTGGCTTGGTGAAGATATCTGCTATTTGTTCCTTTGTGCTAACATATTCCAACACCACTTTCTTCTCTTGAGCTTCTTCTCTAAGATAATGATATTTGATAGAGATGTGCTTTGTCTTAGAGTGAATAATAGGATTCTTTGAAATGTTAATGGCACTAGTGTTATCACAGAATATAGTTACTGGCTCGGTGACTTGCTCATTTATACCTTCCAACAGTTGTTTGATCCATGCTATATTGGTGCAATTTAGTGCTGCAGCAACATATTCAGCTTCTGATGTTGACTGAGAAACACATCCTTGTTTCTTGCTAAGCCAACTCACTAGCCTTTCTCCTAAAAAGAAAGCTCCTCCACTTGTGCTTTTCCTATCATCAATGTTGCCTACCCAATCAGCATTAGTATAAACTTTTAAATCAAACTCATTTCCTTTCTGATATACTAAGCCATAATCTTTTGTGCCTTTCAAGTATCTGAAAATTCTTTTGATTGTCGTCATGTGTGTTTCCTTAGGATCTGCAGAAAATCTTGCAACAATACCTACTGCATGTGCTATATCTGGCCTACTGTGAACAACATATAGCAACTTTCCAATCATAGATCAGTAAAGTGTCTCATCAACAGATGCAGATTCATCATTCTTTGATAGTTTACAGTTGGTAGTCATAGGAGTACTTACTGGTTTTGAATCCTCCATTCCAAATTTCTTCAAGATTTCCTTTATGTACTTGGATTGGGTAATGAAAATCTCATTTTTCATTTGCAGTATCTGTAAACCTATAAAATACTTTATCTCACTGATTAATGACATCTCAAATTCATTGCTCATTTCATTTCCAAAGTTCTTGCATAAAGAGTCATTTCCAAAAAATATAATATCATCAACAAATATGGCTGAGATTAGTATTCCATTTTCATCATTCTTCATGTACATGTTGTTGTTCTCACTTGTCCTTATAAAACCAATCTTAATCAAATAAGAGTGCAATCTTTCATACCATGCTCTTGGTGCTTGTTTCAAACCATATAAATCTTTGTTCAACTTACATACCTGATCTTTATTATTGTCTTCAACAAATCCTTCATGTTGTTCAATGAAAACTTCTTCTTCTAATATTCCATTCAGAAATGCAGATTTGACATCCATTTGATATACCTTGAAGTTCTTGAAAGTGGCATAGGCCAACAATGTTCTTACTCCTTCAAGTCTAGCAACAGGTGCAAAAGTCTCACCATAATCAATTCCTTCTTCTTGGGCATAACCTTTGCAAACTAGTCTTGCTTTGTTTTGAATGACCTCCCCTTTTTCATTTAGCTTGTTTCTAAAGATCCACTTTGTACCAATTACATTTTTGTCCTTCGGTCTTGGGACCAGTGTCCATGTGTCATTCTTCTTGATTTGATCAATCTCTTCTGTCATAGCATTTATCCAAACTTCACTCTTAAATGCCTCTTTCACTATTCTCTGTTCAAATTTAGATATCAAACATGTGTTCTATCTTAGTTTGTTCCTTGTCATCACTAGATCATCCTTATCTCCTATAATCTGACTTGGTGCATGATGTCTTCTGACATACTTGGCTAATGCAAGCTCGGTAGGCTCTGTATGATCTTCTTGATCACTCGATAACTGGATATTTCCTTCATTTTCTTCAACGGTTATCTCGGTAGGACTTCTCGATTGCACATAGACAAATTCATCATAGTCTTCTTGTTCTTTGGAATTACCTTCATCATTTCTTTCTACAAATTCATCAATTTTCACATTTGCGCTTTCTACTATTTTATTAGATGATTTGATTAGACATTTAAATGCTTTTCTTCTAGAACAATAACCTAGAAATGTTCCTTCTTCACTTTTCTGATCAAACTTTCCATTTCTATCATCTTTATGAATATAGCATTTACTTCCAAAGATTTTAAAATAACTAACATTAGGTTTCTTATCATACCAGATCTCATAAGGTGTCTTCAAAGTACCTTTCTTCAATTGAACTCGGTTCAAGGTGTAAACAGCTGTGCTTATTGCTTCTCTCCAAAATGTTTGTGGAACCTTCTTCTCAATCATCGGTGTTTTGGCACAATCCACAATAGATATGTTCCTTCTCTCAGCTATCCCATTCTATTGTGGAGTTCTTGGTGCAGAGACTTGTCTTTTTATACCATGATCATTGCAAAATAGGTTGAACACATCAGATGTAAACTCTCCTCCTCTATCTAATCTAAGACATTTCAGTTGTCTTCCTATTTCATTTTCAACTCAAGCCTTGTACCATTTAAACATTTGAAAAGCTTCTGATTTTTCTTTTAAAAACATTACTAACATCATCCTTGAGTAATCATCCACAAATAATATGAAATATTTATCACCATAATAACTCTAAACTTTCATAGGACCACAAAGATCAGTGTGCACAAGATCTAAAATTCCCTTCAAAGTGTAGGAATTACTTGTAAAGCTTGATCTTGTCATCTTACCCATCTGGCATCCTCGGCACATAGAATTCTCAGGTTTTTCAAGACTCGGTAGACCTCTTACTTGGTGCTTCTTACTTATTTTGATCAAATTATCAAAATTAACATGACAAAACCTTTTTATGCCATAACCAGGTATCATCTATCTTTGCATGCAAACACTTATTCCGAGTTGAGTCAAGGTGAAATGTGTTACCTTTTGTTTGTGTCCCGGTAGCAGCTAACTTTCCATTCTTGTCATGAACTTTGACAATTCCTTTTTCAAACTCTATTTGGTAACCTGTGTTGTTTAGTTGTGCTACACTCAAAAAATTGTATTTCAAACCTTCAACCCAATAAACATCATTACATTTAGCATTGTCAGGAACTGTTATGGATCCTTTACCTCTTACCAGACATGGTGCATCATTACCAAATCTAACATAGCCTCCATCATAATCTTCTAACATAAAAAACTTGTGTTTATCTCCTATCATATGATGTGAGCATCCACTATCTATAATCCAAGAATCATTAGTGTTTATGTGAGATATTAGGGCTTTTTCTTCATACCTTTCTTCATCTAATCCATCCTTGATAGCCACATAAACAACTTCCTCTATATCAATCTCATCTGATTTATCATCATTAGATTCCTCATCAGCTATTAAGCATGTCTTTCTATCTCTTCTTCTGAAGTCTCGGTGTCCTCTGTAATGGTTATCTTTTTGTCTATCATCTCGGTAATCTCTCTTTTCAGTAAAATCTTTGTCAGGACAGTTAGAAGCCATATGTCCAATTTTATCACAATTGAAACATTTCAAAGGTAGTTTTCCTTTATACTTACCTTTGCCTCTTCGTAACTGTAGACACCCTAATTAGGGTTTTGTCCTCTTATCAATCTTATCATCAATCTTATCATTTTGGACATCGTCAATCCTAATTAGGGTTTTGTCCTCTTTTCAATCTTATCATCTGGCGATCAGTTTATCAATCTTGTCGTTTTACGATCGATTTGTCATCAATCGTTGTCATGTTTAATTTTTTCATTTAACGATCAATTTGTCATCGATCGTGGTCATTTTCAATCTTGTCATCTTGCAATCTATTTATCATCAATCCTTGTCCTCTTGTCAATTTTGTCAATTTGGATCAATTTGTCATTGTTCCTCATCAATTGGTACATCAATTAAATCATTTATCACATTGGTCATTTATCAATCCAAAATCAAAATCATGATCGGCATTAATTATCTTCAATCGAGACCTAATTGTCATTTTCGCATTTCTAATTCATCTTCTAAGGTTTTATGATTTATTCATTTAACCTAATTTGTCATTTCTTCTTCTAGGGTTACTAAATTATTTTATTAATCCTAAGTTACAATTAAATCTTTATTTAATTGGCTAATTATTCTTCCTCTTGTAAATTAATTAATAAATGACAAATTGTTAATTAATTTACCTAATTTCTTCTAGTTCCTAATTTCCTATTTTTCCATCAATTTCTAATTCCTAATTGTCATCAATTTCAATTTTCTAATTTTCTTAATTTCCTAATTTCTTTTCCCTCCTATTTCTCTCCTAATTCTATGGGAATGACATTTCAATTTGTCATAAATTGTCATAATTGACAATCAATCAATTTTGACATAGAATGTGTCATAATTTGTCATCAATTATCAATCAATCAAATTGTGCATAGAAAGTGCATAATTTGTCATAATTTGTCATATTGATTTACAATTTCCATTTGAATTGCATCATGCTAATCTTGTCATTTATCCAATTCTTCTATAAATTGGATGATTTTCAATCAAAGCTAATCCCAAATCCTGAATCCGAATCCTTAATCAAACTATCGAACTTATGCTTCTAGTACTCTTGAGCTTTTCATCAATCTTGCTTTCAATTATGTGTGCACTTGTAGGTGAGATCCACAAATTCATTTGAAGAGGAAAGAAGAACAATGGAGCCACTATCCCTTAGCCTATCTCGTATCCTATCTTGACCTTCAATCCATGTCCCTTATCCATTCTTAGTCTTGCTTATCCTATCCATATCTTATCACTATCCATACACCTTTTCTGTCCCTTGATCTTGATCTAACATAAGGACACAAAATTTAAACATAGTTTCAAAAACCTCTTGACCTGTCCCTCATGCCATTTCACTGCTTTACATTGTCATATCCAGTCTCTTGTCCCATCACATAATAGCCCTTGAAAATTGCATCCGTATTGTCTCCATGATAAAAGGCCTTTATCTTCCCTCTATCCACCAACATTTCAGAAAGCCTATTTATTCACCTGTCATATTCCTTGCCTTGCTAGACACTGGGGGCAAAATCTTAAAAATCAAAAAATGTCCTGAAAAAAATTCAAAAAAATTCAAAAATATCCTGAAAAAAGTCTTAAAAATTGAAAAATGTCCTGAAAAAATTCATAAAAATCAAATAATGTCCTGAAAAAAGTCTTAAAAATTGAAAAATGTCCTGAAATAAGATAATAAAAATTCAAATAGTGTCCTGAAATAATCCAAAAAAAAAAAATCACATAAAGTCCTGAAAAAAAATGAACAACAAAAAAATTGTAAAACTCCAAATCCAAAAAACAAACATTTTGCAATAACATTATTCCTTTTGTGCATAAGACAAATCGCTGAGCATACATCCAACGACAATCAATCCAACACTGTGCTTTAATGAAATCATGCTTTAACCAGATGAACTTTTTCAATCCAAACCAAACATTCAACCTGATCAAAATTGTCATATCACTCGAATATCGGCATCAAAATCATTTGTCCTTGTTCCTACTATCATGGGTCTTATACAGGGTGTTGTATACTCGAAACCAGACTGTGTCCTGTCTTAGACGGGGTATCACATTTCCTAAAACCAGACAGCATGATCGTCCTATCAGCACTTTCAACTTTTGACAATGAAGATCAAGATGTTTGTCTGATTTGCTTGAATTTGTGAGTCTTATCTTTTTATTGATTTATCTTTGGCTTCGATCATGTTCCTATGTTGCTCGATGATGTCACTAAGTGATTTAGAGTGACCGGGATGGTTCATGATCCCTTTTCTTTTTTTGATTGTGATTGTCATTTGTCTGTGATGTGTCTGTCTTTTGCAAAAAGGGTTGCATTTCAGCTCTGGCATTCCATGCTATGATGCTACGCATCCATTTTGCTACATAAAAATAAAGGTTCTCACCTACAAAGTGCATTACTGAAAGCAAGTTTTTCTTCATCTCTAACTGTCCTCTGTCTCATTTTCTTCTTACTAACATTTCTTCCATCCGGTCGGATAGTCAGTTCGGTCTAGTGCTCCGATCTCCAAACATACATGTTGCATCCTGCATCCATTTGGTTAGTACATTTGCATCACATCGAGCATCATATCAAGCATTTTATCCATTTCATATTATAAATGCATCAAAAACACAAAAAAATGCATCCACACATGTTCCACAATGGTACATAAACAAGTACATAAGTCATCCATACGTGCAAAATAACATAAATCATAACACATTGCATCCCATCATATCGATGCCTCTCATATCACATATCATAATAATATCGGAGTACAAAATCGGACTGTCTGTTCTAAGTATGGCCTGCAGGCTGACTACAAAATGTCAAACTACATAATGGCCACTGTCTGTCATAAGGAGTACGTGCCTCTGTCACTGGGTGCTCCCTCTGTCCTCCTCATCCCTGCCATGTCTCGCGGATGATGTCCCTCCTGGTCCTGGCTGTGGTGGTCTCATAGGTCCACTCACCCCCATGCTGCTCAATGACCTCCGAGAGCGTGACCTCCTCTCTGTCCTTGATCGTGCCTGATATGAAGGTGCTCTCCGCTCCGGTGGAACTGCACTCTCATATAGTATCCTCCAATACAGTCTCTCCTCTTTGGTCTCTACCAGCATCTGTGCCATCTCCCGTGCACTGGCATCCCTAATCGACCCAATGAACTCAGTGACTCTCTGTCCCTCTCGCTGTGCCTGAGCTATGGCTGTATCTTGAGCCTCTGTGAGTCTGGCTATCTCCGCTCTGAACTGCTCATGCTGTCTCTCCAATGTCGCAATATAGTCCTGCTAACTCGCTATGGTAGCCCTGCACATATCCATCTCCTCTGTCCTAGCTGTCTCCGGCTCTATGGGAATATCCTGCAATGTCTCCTGATCAGCTGAGTCTGGCTCATCCTCCCCATCATCATTTCCGTCATCATCCTCCCCACCATCATCCCCATCAATCTCATCATCACCCTTGTCATCCTCCTCATCCTCCTCATCATCTCCCTCCTCTCCTATGAGTGGGAAGTCCTCCTGTCTCCTAGGTACTAGAATGTTAGGATCCGTCGAAGGCACTGGCCGTCGTCATGCAAACCATCTATTATACTCCTTTGGCATCCCAGCATCTACCACATCTGATCTCCACTCTCACTGTCTTGGCTATAGCTGTGCAAAGTCAGCATAGGCTATGTGTGGCTGAATCATACTCCCCCACTGACTCGTCTCTCTATGAGATCGGGCAAAGTGTACAGTCCTCCTAGGTACATCCTGCCTCTCTCCAAACTATCGTCTGACCCTCTCTGGTAGGTACAACTCAATCACTCTCTGGCGGTTCACTAGTCGCCCAATCAGGTACCTCTCCTATTTGCAATAGGGTAGCTCATCACTATCATCTGACCATTCCGGACAATCACGATATGGCCTCCATATGAACTCTCTCAGTCTGTCTAGCTCATGTCGCCAGTACAATATCTATCAGAAAGGACCCTGTCTCAGTGCTCCACCATAGCAATACACATATGGTTGATGTGGTACAATCTGTCTATCTGTAATTGGTCGACATATGGCTATGTGCTCAAATGCCCATACCTGAAGCAATGTGACTCCATAGCTCAAAGTCTGCACTCCCTGATACGCTATCTGATGCAGCTGAAAATATAGCATAGCAAGCACACATGGTCCCTATGCATAGACTGTCCCCTCTATCGCCATCTGCTCTAGCACTCTTCCCCATCCAATAGGGAATCCATGTCCTCGTCTATCGCCTGCTAGTAGACATGCTATCACAACTGCTATCACCACATATCGTCGGTCATACTCGGAAGCCATGCTCTCCCAGCCGATCTCCCTCTCGACAATGTCCAGATCATCTGCATCACACTCAAATAGCCTGCATAACGTGTCTCTACCTATCACTGGGTCATACTCTATCATCTCCCCATGTATCAAAATGCGGAGGATGCGCCATACGTCCTCTAGAGTTACCGTCGCCTCTCCAGTCGCCAAATGGAATGAGGAGGTCTCTGAATGCCATCGCTCTGCTAATGCGGTAAGCAATCCTGTGTTTGCCCTAATCTCGGGCATGTATGTGATATAATATATCCCCAGTCCTACTAATGTGTCTCTCTCTGTGCTCCTGAGTCTATGTCGTAGCATGAAACAGTCTGGTCGATTCTCCCGCGTGATCAACGGATACTGTCGACTCTGCATCACAATCGGGGCATCATTTTGTCAGTTTTAGGGTTTGCTCCTACGGGTTGCATTTCCTCATTTTCATGTCCAAATCAGGGTGTTTTTCATCTACATTGACCTATCCTACCCTTATCCCCCCTTTTCCGATCATTTGCATGTCATTTTGACCAAAACTAGGGTTTTCATGCACTCTTGCGCCTGTGTCAGAGAACCTGTGCCTGTGTCAGGTAAATTGCACTTGTGTCTTCCTACACAAGCGCAAAAAACATGACACAAGCGCAGAATTAGACCACACAAGCGTAGAAGTCATCTTTTTCATCCCCCGTGGGCCCCACAATGTCCCGAAAGCAATCAAAATTCATGAAATTGAAAACATGGGTTTTTGAGATCCATACCGCTGCTCCTACATCGTCCGGTCGTCTGAATGTGCATACACATTCTCCAAGGTGATCCGCCATTGGAATGTTCGCCATCTCTCTGCAAGTGTCCTTGTCCAGAGCAACAAATCCTCCTCCTTGTCTAGTGCAAATGAGCCATTTTTAACCTCTTGGTCTCATTTATAGCTCTTTGTCATTGCATAGATGGACGTGCATCCTCTCCATCTTATGTTGGTCGTGGTCTTGTGCACCTTAAATTAATGTACGTTAGGAAATAGGAAATCATCAAAGCAATATATAAAAGGACATATTATTCATTATTAGCTCAATCACAAACACACATTGCAATGATCTAATCCTAAGCACACTCAATAGAGATATGAAAACAAAGCATTCAAAATGAAAGATTATGCAAACCAAATGCAGAATTGAATGCTCCTTCCATGCGGCTCTATTGTTCTTCTTTCCTCTTCAATGGATTTGTGGATCTCACCTACAAGTGCACACACAATTTTAAAAGCAAGATTGATGAAAAGCTCAAGAGTACTAGAAGCGTAAGTTCGATAGTTTGATTAAGGATTCGGATTCGGGATTCGGGATTCGGGATTAGCTTTGATTGAAAATCATCCAATTTATAGAAGAATTGGATAAATGACAAGATTAGCATGATGCAATTCAAATGGAAATTGCAAATCAATATGACAAATTATGCACTTTCCATGCACAATTTGATTGATTGATAATTGATAACAAATTATGACACATTCTATGTCAAAATTGATTGATTATCAATTATGACAATTTATGACAAATTGAAATGTCATTCCCATAGAATTAGGAGATGAAATAGGAGGGAAAAGAGATTAGGAAATTAAGAAAATTAGAAAATTGAAATTGATGACAATTAGGAATTAGAAATTGATGGAAAAATAGGAAATTAGGAACTAGAAGAAATTAGGTAAATTAATTAATAATTTGTCATTTATTAATTAATTTACAAGAGGAAGAATAATTAGCCAATTAAATAAAGATTTAATTGTAATGAGAAGACTTAGGATTAATAAATAATTTAGTAATCCTAGAGGAAGAAATGACAAATTAGGTTAAATGAATAAATCATAAAACCCTAGAAGACGAATTAGAAATGCGAAAATGATAATTAGGTCTTGATTGAAGATAATTAATGTCATGATTTTGAATTGATAAATGATCAATGCGATAAACAATTTGATTGAGAAATGCGCCAATTGACGAGGAACAATGACAAATTGATCCAAATTGACATAATTGAGATAGACAATGATCGATGACAAATCGGTCGCAAAATGACAAGATTGACAAAAAGGACAAGAATCGATGACAAATAGATTGCAAAACGACAAGATTAAAAATGACCACGATCGATGACAAATCGATCGTTAA
This sequence comes from Cryptomeria japonica, assembly GCF_030272615.1. Classification (NCBI taxonomy): domain Eukaryota; kingdom Viridiplantae; phylum Streptophyta; class Pinopsida; order Cupressales; family Cupressaceae; genus Cryptomeria; species Cryptomeria japonica. Next base: position 464,689,406 of record NC_081411.1, on the reverse strand, counting down.
ATGACAAAATCAAACATGACAACGATTGATGACAAATCGATCGTTAAACGACAAGATTGAAAATGATAAAGATAGATGACAAATCGAAAAGAGGACAAAACCCTAATTAGGATTGACGATGTCCAAAATGATAAGATTGATGATAAGATTAATAAGAGGACAAAACCCTAATTAGGATTGACGATGTCCCAAAATGATAACAAATTAGCATGCACATTGATGCAATAGGATAAGATCGATTAAAATCATGACTGGATAGTGTTGTTGACAAGACCAAATTCGAGAGCGAGATGAATGAAGAATGTAGAAGAATGACTCGATGTTCACAAATGATAAAAACCAAGTGCGTGACATAGGAGAAATGTTAATGTGACGCAAAAACCTAAAATAAGGCAATGCGCAAATGTTAAAGTATGACCTCGCAAGCGTTGACCATTTTTAGGTGTCTACATTTTGCCCCTCTTTGAGACAATGTGATTTTAAGCGTTGTTTCAAAGAACAATAATGAAAATGCCCCAGACAATAATAATGACATATGCATGCCCCCTCGAGGAATTGGTCGGAAACATACAAAAAAGAGGCCAATTCATCGATAAAAATGATAGGATCGAACGGACTGACAATCGTAGATCGGATGCATGAAGGACAAGCAATGTAAGGTGCACAAGACCGTGACCAACATAAGATGGAGAAGATGCACGTCCATCTATGCAATGACAAAGAGCTATAAATGAGACCAAGAGATGGAAAATTGCTCATTTGCACTAGACAAGGAGGAGGATTTGTTGCTCTGGACAAGGACACTTGCAAAGAGATGGTGAACATTCCAATGGTGGATCACCTTGGAGAACATGTACGCACATTCAGACGACCAAACGACGTAGGAGCAGCGGTATGGATCTCAAAAACCCATGTTTTCAATTTCATGAATTTTGATTGCTTTCGGGACATTGCGGGGCCCACAGGGGATGCAAAAGGGGACTTCTGCGCTTGTGTAGTCTAATTCTGTGCTTGTGTTAGGTGTTCTGCGCTTGTGTAGGAAGACACAAGTGCAATTTACCTGACACAGGCATAGGTTCTCTGACACAAGCGCAAGAGTGCATGAAAACCTTAGTTGTTGGTCGAAATGACATGCAAATGATCGGAAAAGGGGGGATAAGGGTAGGATAGGTCAATGTAGATGAAAAACACCCTGATTGGACATGAAAATGAGGAAATGCAACCCTTAGGAGCAAACCCTAAAACTGACAAAATTTGCCCCAATTGTGATGCAGAGTCGACAGTATCCGTTGATCACACGGGAGAATCGACCAGACTGTTTCATGCTATGACATAGACTCAGGAGCACAGAGAGAGACACATTAGCAGGACTAGGGATATATTACATCACATACATGCCCGAGATTAGGGCAAACACAGGATTGCTTACCGCATTGGTAGAGTGATGGCATTCAGAGACTTCCTCATTCCATTTGGCGAATGGATAGGCGACGGTGACTCTAGAGGACGTATGGTGCATCCTCCGCATTCCGATACATGGGGAGATGATAGAGTATGACCCAGTGATAGGTAGAGATGCATTATGCGGGCTATTTGAGTGCGACGCAGATGATCTGGACATTGTCGAGAGGGAGATCGGCTAGGAGAGCATGGCTTCCGAGTATGACCGACGATATGTGGTGATAGCAGTGGTGATAGCATGTCTAATAGCAGGAAATAGACAAGGACATGGATTCCTTATTGGATGGGGAAGAGTGCTAGAGCGGATGGCGACAGAGGGGACAGTGTATGCATGGGGACCATGTGTGCTTGCTATGTTGTATTTCCAGCTGCATCAGATAGCATGTCAGGGAGTTCAGACATTGAGCTGTAGAGTCACATTGCTACAGGTATGGGCATTTGAGCACATAGCCATATGTCGACTGATTATAGATAGATAGATTGTACCACACTGACCATATGTGTACTGTTATGGTGGAGCACTGAGACAGGGTCCTTTTGGATACATACTATATTGGCGACATGAGCTAGACAGACTGAGAGAGTTCATATGGAGGCCATATCGTGATTGTCTGGGATGGTCAGATGATAGTGATGAGCTACCCTATTGTAGACAGGAGAGATACTTGATTGGGCGACCAGTGAACCACCAGAGAGTGATTGAGTTGTACCTGCCAGAGAGGGTCAGACAACGGTTTGGAGAGCGACAGGATGTACCTAGGAGGATGGAATGCTTTGCCTGATCTCACAGAGAGACGAGTCAGTGGGGGAGCATGATTCAGCCACACATAGCATATGCCGACTTTGCACAGCTACAGCCGAGACAATGGGAGTGGAGGTCAGATGTGGTGGATGCTGGGATGACAGAGGAGTATGAGACATGGTTTGCATGATGACGGACAGTGCCTTTGACAGATCCGGATATTCCAGTGCCTAGGCGACAGGAAGAATTCCCACTCATAGGAGAGGAGGAGGGAGATGAGGAGGACGAGGAGGATGACAAGGGTGATGATGAGATTGATGGGGATGATGGTGGGGAGGATGATGATGGAGATGATGATGGGGAGGATGAGCCAGACTCAGCTGATCAGGAGACATTGCAGGATATTCCTATAGAGCCGGGGACAGCTAGGACAGAGGAGATGGATACGTACAGGGCTACCATAGCGAGCCAGCAGGATTATATTGCGACATTGGAGAGATAGAATGCCATTTTGAGGATAGAACGAGATACAGCAATAGCTCAGGCACAGCGAGAGGGACAGAGAGTCACTGAGTTCATTGGATCGATTAGGGATGCCAGTGCACAGGAGATGGCACAGATGCTGGTAGAGACCGGAGAGGAGAGACTGTATTGGAGGACACTATATGAGAGTGCAGTTCCACCAGAGCAGAGAGCACCTTCATATCAGGCACGATCGAGGACAGAGAGTAGGTCATTCTCTCAGAGGTCATTGAGCAGCATGGGGGTGAGTGGACCTATGAGACCACCACAGCCAGGACCAGGAGGGACATCATCCATGAGACATGGCAGGGATGAGGAGGATAGAGGGAGCACCCAGTGATAGAGGCACGTACTCCTTAGACAGTGGACATTATGTAGTTTGTCATTTTGTAGTCAGCCTGCATGCCATACTTAGGATAGACAGTCCGATTTTGTACTCCGACATGATTGTGATATGTGATATGATATGCATCGATATGATTGGATGCTATATGTTATGATTTGTAGTTATTTTCCTATGTATGGATGACTTATGCACTTTTTATGAACATGTATGGATGTATTTTTATGTGTTTTTGATGTATTTATGAAATGAAATCAATAAAATGCTTGATATAATATGTGATGGAATGCAAATGTACTAACCAAATGGATGCAGGATGCAGCATATGTGTTTGGATATCGGAGCACTAGACCGAAATGACTATCCGGACTGATGGAAGAAATGTTAGTAAGAAGAAATAAGACAGAGGACAATTAGAGATGACGAAAAACTTGCTTTCAGTAATGCACTTTGTAGGTGAGAACCTTTATTTTTATGTAGCAAAATGGATGCGTAGCTTCATGGCATTGAAGGCCAGAGCTAAAATGCAACCCTTTTTTGCAAAAGACAGACACATCATAGACAAGCAACACTCACAATCAAAAAAGAAAAGGATCATGAACCATCCCGGTCACTCTAAATCACTCAGTGACATCATCGAGCAACATAGGAACATGATCGAAGCCAAATATAAATCAATAAAAAGATAAGATGCAAAAATTCCAACAAATCAAACAAACATCTTGATCTTCATTGTCAAAAGTTGAAAGCGCTGATAGGACGATCATGCTGTCTGGTTTCAGGACATGCAATACCCCGTCTAAGACAGGACACAGTCTGGTTTCGAGTATACCACCCCCTGTATAAGACCCATGATAATGTGCCAAGGATGAATGATTTTGGGGTTGATTGATATGACAACTCGGATCAGTTTGAATGTCTGGTTTGAGTGAAAAAGTTCATCTGTTTAAGCGTGATTTCATTAAAGCACAATGTTCGATTGATTGCGAGGCATTGGATGGATGCTCAGTGATCTGTCGATGCATAAAGGGGATCCTTTATTGCAAAATACTTATTTTTGGATTTTAATGTTTTTGAAATGTTTTTTTGTGTTCATTTTTTCAGGACGTTATGATTTTTATGGATTTTCATTTTTTTCAATTTTTAGATATTTTTTCAGGACATTATTTGATTTTTTTGAGATTTTTTCAGGACATTTTTAAATGTTTTTGAGATTTTTTTCAGGACATTTTTCAATTTTTTTATGAAATTTTTTCAGGACATTTTAAATTTTTTTTGTTTTTAGTTTTTTAATGACTTTGCCCCCAGTGTCTAGCAAGGAAAGGAATATGACAGGTGAATAAATAGGCTTGCTGAAATGATCGTGGATAGAGGGAAGACAAAGGCCTTTTATTATGGAGACAATGCGGATGCAATTTCCAAGGGCGATTGCGTGATGGGACAAGAGACTGGATATGACAATGTAAAGCAGGAACATGGCATGAGGGACATGTCAAGAGGTGTTTGAAACCATGTTTAAATGTTGCGTCCTTATGTCAGATCAAGATCAAGAGACAGAAAAGGTGTATGGATAGTGATAAGATATGGATAGGATAAGCAAGACCAAGAATGGAAATGGACATGGATTGAAGGTCGGGATTGGCCAAGGGACAGTGGCAGAAAGTTGCAGTAAGCCAGGGAATATGGATGAAAGGTTGAAATAAGAAAATGGGCAAATGACCAAAAGCTATGATAGACTAAAAGCTGCAAACAAGATGCATGATGCTCATGATGATCCTCAGCCTTGTCAAGATCAAAGGTGGAAAGTGAAACTAGACATGAGGGACAATAGGATATGAAGGGTAATGATAGGGGTTCGATAGAATAATGAAGGGCAATAGGATATGAAGGAGGAAAATTGCCCCCAAGTGTGATTGTGCAAGAAGTTCATAAATTACGCATGACGCCTGTTTGCCAGGTTTTCATCATGGTACTTGCCCAAGGCGCCTGTTTGCCAGGTTTTCACCAGTGGACGAATTATTTTTCTTTACTTTTTTTTTTCTTTTGTCTTTTTTTTTTTTTCACTTTTTTGATTTTTGTATTTTGACTTTTTCAATAGAAGATGGACACGTGATAGGGGATGGAAGAAGGACTCAAGCATCTTTTTTTTTTGGATAGTAGCCTTGAAATAAATGGACCATGACCTTTAAAAGTATGCTCAAAGACGTTGGTAGGATAAGGACATGGAAAATGACATGAAACCAAGGCAAGGATTTATGCAAAGGATTTGATCAAAGGGATCGAAGGATGAAACATATGCATTGGATAATGGATAGGGTATTGGAAGAATTGTGCTTCAGTGGATGGAAATGTTGGCAAGATCGACATTGGCACACACCTTGAGGGGTGATGGACTGATGGAGGAAAGACGTATTTTGGATATTGAGATTTGGATGGAGGAATAGCTTGGGATTTTGGGACATAAGGGCCCAAAATGGATGAAGAAGGTGATAGAGGAACAGACTTGGAAGGTTTGGATGGAGGAATAGCAATTTTGGATGCCAATTTTGATGTTTCTTTAGGCTTTTGTGCTTCAAGTAGCTGCTTAGGGATCCACATGGTTTTTGATTTTTCATGCTTTTGTGGTTCCTTGGAGTGCATTGCTTGCACAAGGGATTTAGGAACCCATATATATTTTGACTTTGCTTTATTTTGCTTAGTGGGCCTTTGTGGCCTTTTGTATTTTTCTTTTTCTTTATAGATCATATTGTTCTTTATTTTGACATGTCGATTATATTGGACATGTTGATCCTTGAATACATGTGGATTGCTAGACTTATGACTTTTATACTTGGCATCCAAATTGCTTGGAAGAGGGAATGAATGTCGGTGTGGATGGGAATGATATGGAGGCATGTGGGATGGATGGAAGGTTCTCCAAGATGTGTGCCTTTGCTGATGTTGCATAGGAGATGGAGGGATATAGGGACCTAGAATGGATGGAAGCGATGATGGGGAAGGTGGACACTTGGATTTTGACTTTGAAGGGATACCAACGCCTTGAGTGTGAGCTCTGTAGCCATGACCATTAGTATATTCTTTGATATGGAGGGGTTCTTGCTCATGGAGGTCTACTCCTTTGCCTTTATGAATATCTTGACTTGTAGGAGACTCTTTTCTTTGGGACGAAGACGCGAGTCCATTATGAGGTGGATATGATATGAGAGAAATAATGAGATCTTGAAGTGGATCGGATTGTACCAAAGAGGAAGATCCCATTATGCATGTCGAGGGTTCATGAACATCTTGCACTGACACGTTAGAATCATGAGAGGTATCAGGATCCCGAATCCTTAATCCTGAATCCTTAATCAAACTATCGAACTTACGCTTCTAGTACTCTTGAGCTTTTCATCAATCTTGCTTTCAATTGTATGTGCATTTGTAGGTGAGATCCACAAATCCATTGAAGAGGAAAGAAGAACAATGGAGCAGCATGGAAGAAGCATCCAAATTATAATCTGGTTTGCATGATATTTGCTTTTGAATGCTTTGTTTTTATGTCTCTATTGAGTGTGCTTAGGATTAGATCATTGCAGTGTGTGATTGAGCTAATAATGAATAAAATGTCCTTTTATATATTGCTTTGATGATTCCTAATTTCTTCCGTCTGGTCAGCTGGTCAGTTCGGTCTAGTGCTCCGATTTCCAACCAAACACATATGCTGCATCCTGCATTCATCGGTTAGTACATTTGCATTCCATCACATATTACATCAAGCATTTTATCCATTTCATATTATCAATGCATCAAAAACACATAAAAAAAAATATATCCATACATGTTCCACAATTCATACATCAACAGTGCACAAGTTATCCATTCATGGAAAATAACATATGTCATAACATATTGCATCCCATCATATCGATGCATATCACATATCATAATAATATCAGAGTACAAAATCGGACTGTCTGTCCTAAGTATGGCCCGCAGGCTGACCACAAAATATCAAACTACATAATGTCCACTGTCTGTCATAAGGAGCACGTGCCTCTGTCACTGGGTGCTCCCTCTGTCCTCCTCATCCCTGCCATGTCTCATGGATGATGTCCCTCCTGGTCCTCGCTGTGGTGGTCTCATAGGTCCACTCACCCCCATGCTGCTCAATGATCTCCGAGAGCGTGACCTGCTCTCTGTCCTCGATCATGCCCGATATGAAGGTGCTCTCCACTCTGGTGGAACTGCACTCTCATATAGTGTCCTCCAATATAGTCTCTCCTCTACGGTCTCTACTAGCATCTGTGCCATCTCCCATGCACTGGCATCCCTAATTGATCCAATGAACTCAGTGACTCTCTGTCCCTCTCGCCGTGCCTCAGCTATGGCTGTATCTCGAGCCTCTGTGAGTCTGGCTATCTCCGCTCTGAACTGCCCATGCTCTCTCTCCAATGTCGCAATATAGTCCTACTGACTCGCTATGGTAGCCCTGCACATCTCCACCTCCTCTGTCCTAGCTATCCCCGACTCTAGAGGAATATCCTGCAATGTCTCCTGATCAGCTAAGTCTGGCTCATCATCGTCCTCCCCACCATCATCTTCGTCCCCATCATCCTCATCACCCTCGTCATCGTCATCCTCCCTACCATCATCTCCCCCATCTCTGTCATCCTCCTCATCCTCGTCATCCTCCTCATCCTCATCATCTCCCTCCTCTCCTATGAGTGGGAAGTCCTCCTGTCTCGTCGGTACTGGAATATCTGGATCTGTCAATGGCACTGGCCGTCGTGGTGCAAACCATATCTCATACTCCTCTGTCATCCCAGCATCTACCACATCTGACCACCAATCCCACTATCTCTGCTATAGCTATGCAAAGTCAGCATAGGCTATGTGTGGCTGAATCATACTCCCCCACTGACTCGTCTTTCTGTGAGATCGGGCAAAGCATGCAGTCCTCCTAGGTACATCCCGCGTCTCTCCAAACTGTCGTCTGACCCTCTCTGGCAGGTACAACTCAATCACTCTTTGGCGATTCACTGGTCGCCCAATCAAGTACCTCTCTTGTCTGTAGTATGGTAGCTTATCATGACCATCTGACCATCCGGGGCAATCTCGATATGGCCTCCATATGAACTCCCTCAGTCTGTCTAGCTCATGTCGCCAGTACAATATATATCCAAAAGGACCCTGTCTCAGTGCTCCACCATAACAGTACACATATGGTCGGTGTGGTACAATTTGTCTATCTGTAATTGGTCGACATATGGCTATGTGCTCAAATGCCCATACCTGTAGCAGTGTAACTCCATAGCTCAAAGTCTGCACTCCCTGATACGCTATCTGATGCAGCTGAAAATATAGCATAGCAAGCACACATGGTCCCCATGCATAGACCGTCCTCTTTGTCGCCATCCGCTCCAGCACTCTTCCCCATCTAATAGGGAATCAATGTCCTCGTCTGTTTCCTGCTAGAAGACATGCTATCACCACATATCGTCAGTCATACTCAGAAGCCATGCTCTCCCAGCCGATCTCCCTCTCGACAACGTCTAGATCATCTGCATCGCACTCAAATAGCCTGCATAACACGTCTCTACCTGTCACTGGGTCATACTCTATCATCTCCCCATGTATCGGAATGCGGAGGATGCACCATACGTCCTCTAGAGTTACCGTCGCCTCTCCAGTCGCCAAATGGAATGAGGAGGTCTCTGAATGCCATCGCTCTGCCAATGCGGTAAGCAATCCTGTGTTTGCCCTAATCCCGGGCATGTATGTGATATAATATATCCCCAGTCCTGCTAATGTGTCTCTCTCTATGCTCCTGAGTCTATGTCGTAGCATGAAATAGTCTGGTCGATTCTCCCGCGTGATCAACGGATACTGTCGACTCTGCATCACAATCGGGGCATCATTTTGTCAGTTTTAGGGTTTGCTCCTACGGGTTGTATTTCCTCATTTTCATGTCCAAATCAAGGTGTTTTTCATCTACATTGACCTATCCTACCCTTATCCCCCCTTTTTCGATCATTTGCATGTCATTTTGACCAAAACTAGGGTTTTCATGCACTCTTGCGCCTGTGTCAGAGAACCTGTGCCTGTGTCAGGTAAATTGCGCTTGTGTCTTCCTACACAAGCGCAAAAAACATGACACAAGCACAGAATTAGACCACACAAGCACAGAAGTCATCTTTTTCATCCCCCGTGGGCCCTGCAATGTCCCGAAAGCAATCAAAATTCATGAAATTGAAAACATGGGTTTTTGAGATCCATACCGCTACTCCTGCGTCATTTGGTCATCTGAATGTGCGTATATGTTCTCCAAGGTGATCCACCATTGGAATGTTCACCATCTCTCTGCAAGTGTCCTTGTCCAGAGCAACAAATCCTCCTCCTTGTCTAGTGCAAATGAGCCATTTTTAACCTCTTGGTCTCATTTATAGCTCTTTGTCATTGCATAGATGGACGTGTGTCCTCTCCATCTTATGTTGGTCATGGTCTTGTGCACCTTAAATTGCTTGTCCTTCCTGCATCTGATCTCCGATTATCAGTCCGTTCGATCCTATCATTTTTATCGATCAATTGGCCTCTTTTCTGCATGTTTCCGGCCAATTCCTCGAGGGGGCATGCATATGTCATTGTTATTGTCTGGGGCATTTTCATTATTATTCTTTGAAACAATGCTTAAAATCGCATTGTCTCAAAGAGGGGCAAAATGTAGACACCTAAAAATGGTCAACACTTGCGAAGTCATACTTTAACAATTGCGCATTGCCTCATTTTAGGTTTTTGCGTCGCATTAACATTTCTCCTATGTCACGCACTTGGTCTTTATCATTTGCGAACATCGAGTCATTCTTCTACATTCTTCAGTCATCTCGTCCTCAAATTTGGTCTTGTCGACAACACTATCTAGTCATGATTTTGATCGATTTTATCCTGTTGCATCAATGTGCGTGCTAATTTGTCATCATTTTGGACATCTTCAATCCTAATTAGGGTTTTGTCCTCTTATCAATCTTATCATCAATCTTATCATTTTGGACATCGTCAATCCTAATTAGGGTTTTGTCCTCTTTTCAATCTTATCATCTGGCGATCGGTTTATCAATCTTGTCGTTTTACGATCGATTTGTCATCAATCATTGTCATGTTTAATTTTTTCATTTAACGATCGATTTGTCATCGATCGTGGTCATTTTCAATCTTGTCATCTTGCAATCTATTTATCATCAATCCTTGTCCTCTTGTCAATTTTGTCATTTTGCGATCATTTCGCTATCGATTATTGTTTGTCTCAATTATGTCAATTTGGATCAATTTGTCATTGTTCCTCATCAATTGGCACATCAATTAAATCATTTATCACATTGGTCATTTATCAATCCAAAATCAAAATCATGATCAACATTAATTATCTTCAATCAAGACCTAATTGTCATTTTCGCATTTCTAATTCGTCTTCTAAGGTTTTATGATTTATTCATTTAACCTAATTTGTCATTTCTTCTTCTAGGGTTACTAAATTATTTTATTAATCCTAAGTTACAATTAAATCTTTATTTAATTGGATAATTATTCTTCCTCTTGTAAATTAATTAATAAATGACAAATTGTTAATCAATTTACCTAATTTCTTCTAGTTCCTAATTTCCTATTTTTCCATCAATTTCTAATTCCTAATTGTCATCAATTTCAATTTTCTAATTTTCTTAATTTCCTAATTTCTTTTCCCTCCTATTTCTCTCCTAATTCTATGGGAATGACATTTCAATTTGTCATAAATTGTCATAATTGACAATCAATCAATTTTGACATAGAATGTGTCATAATTTGTCATCAATTATCAATCAATCAAATTGTGCATAGAAAGTGCATAATTTGTCATAATTTGTCATATTGATTTGCAATTTCCATTTGAATTGCATCATGCTAATCTTGTCATTTATCCAATTCTTCTATAAATTGGATGATTTTCAATCAAAGCTAATCCCGAATCCCGAATCCGAATCCTTAATCAAACTATCGAACTTACGCTTCTAGTACTCTTGAGCTTTTCATCAATCTTGCTTTCAACTGTGTGTGCACTTGTAGGTGAGATCCACAAATTCATTTGAAGAGGAAAGAAGAACAATGGAGCCACTATCCCTTAGCCTATCTCGTATCCCATCTCGACCTTCAATCCATGTCCCTTATCCATTCTTGGTCTTGCTTATCCTATCCATGTCCCTTATCCATTCTTGGTGTTGCTTATCTTCACTTTTCTGATCAAACTTTCCATTTCTATCATCTTTATGAATATAGAATTTACTTCCAAAGATTTTAAAATAACTAACATTAGGTTTCTTATCATACCAGATCTCATAAGGTGTCTTCAAAGTACCTTTCTTCAATTGAACTCGGTTCAAGGTGTAAACAGCTGTGCTTATTGCTTCTCTCCAAAATGTTTGTGGAACCTTCTTCTCAATCATCGGTGTTTTGGTACAATCCACAATAGATATGTTCCTTCTCTCAGCTATCCCATTCTATTGTGGAGTTCTTGGTGCAGAGACTTGTCTTTTTATACCATGATCATTGCAAAATAGGTTGAACACATCAGATGTAAACTCTCCTCCTCTATCTAATCTGAGACATTTCAGTTGTCTTCCTATTTCATTTTCAACTCAAGCCTTGTACCATTTAAACATTTGAAAAGCTTCTGATTTTTCTTTTAAAAACATTACTAACATCATCCTTGAGTAATCATCCATAAATAATATGAAATATTTATCACCATAATAACTCTAAACTTTCATAGGACCACAAAGATCAGTGTGCACAAGATCTAAAATTCCCTTCAAAGTGTAGGAATTACTTGTAAAGCTTGATCTTGTCATCTTACCCATCTGGCATCCTCGGCACATAGAATTCTCAGGTTTTTCAAGACTCGGTAGACCTCTTACTTGGTGCTTCTTACTTATTTTGATCAAATTATCAAAATTAACATGACAAAACCTTTTTATGCCATAACCAGGTATCATCTATCTTTGCATGCAAACACTTATTCCGAGTTGAGTCAAGGTGAAATGTGTTACCTTTTGTTTGTGTCCCGGTAGCAGCTAACTTTCCATTCTTGTCATGAACTTTGACAATTCCTTTTTCAAACTCTATTTGGTAACCTGTGTTGTTTAGTTGTGCTACACTCAAAAAATTGTATTTCAAACCTTCAACCCAATAAACATCATTACATTTAGCATTGTCAGGAACTGTTATGGATCCTTTACCTCTTACCAGACATGGTGCATCATTACCAAATCTAACATAGCCTCCATCATAATCTTCTAACATAAAAAACTTTTGTTTATCTCCTATCATATGATGTGAGCATCCACTATCTATAATCCAAGAATCATTAGTGTTTATGTGAGATATTAGGGCTTTTTCTTCATACCTTTCTTCATCTAATCCATCCTTGATAGCCACATAAACAACTTCCTCTATATCAATCTCATCTGATTTATCATCATTAGATTCCTCATCAGCTATTAAGCATGTCTTTCTATCTCTTCTTCTGAAGTCTCGGTGTCCTCTGTAATGGTTATCTTTTTGTCTATCATCTCGGTAATCTCTCTTTTCAGTAAAATCTTTGTCAGGACAGTTAGAAGCCATATGTCCAATTTTATCACAATTGAAACATTTCAAAGGTAGTTTTCCTTTATACTTACCTTTGCCTCTTCGTAACTGTAGACACCCTAATTAGGGTTTTGTCCTCTTATCAATCTTATCATCAATCTTATCATTTTGGACATCGTCAATCCTAATTAGGGTTTTGTCCTCTTTTCAATCTTATCATCTGGCGATTGGTTTATCAATCTTGTCGTTTTACGATCGATTTGTCATCAATCGTTGTCATGTTTAATTTTGTCATTTAATGATTGATTTGTCATCGATCTTCAATCTTGTCATCTTGCAATCTATTTATCATCAATCCTTGTCCTCTTGTCAATTTTGTCATTTTGCGATCATTTCGCTATCGATTATTGTTTGTCTCAATTATGTCAATTTGGATCAATTTGTCATTGTTCCTCGTCAATTGGCACATCAATTAAATCATTTATCACATTGGTCATTTATCAATCCAAAATCAAAATCATGATCGACATTAATTATCTTCAATCAAGACCTAATTGTCATTTTCGCATTTCTAATTCGTCTTCTAAGGTTTTATGATTTATTCATTTAACCTAATTTGTCATTTCTTCTTCTAGGGTTACTAAATTATTTTATTAATCCTAAGTTACAATTAAATCTTTATTTAATTGGCTAATTATTCTTCCTCTTGTAAATTAATTAATAAATGACAAATTGTTAATTAATTTACCTAATTTCTTCTAGTTCCTAATTTCCTATTTTTCCATCAATTTCTAATTCCTAATTGTCATCAATTTCAATTTTCTAATTTTCTTAATTTCCTAATTTCAAATTCCTCCTATTTCATCTCCTAATTCTATGGGAATGACATTTCAATTTGTCATAAATTGTCATAATTGATAATCAATCAATTTTGACATAGAATGTGTCATAATTTGTCATCAATTATCAATCAATCAAATTGTGCATGGAAAGTGCATAATTTGTCATAATTTGTCATATTGATTTGCAATTTCCATTTGAATTGCATCATGCTAATCTTGTCATTTATCCAATTCTTCTATAAATCGGATGATTTTCTTGAATCAAAATCCCTTGAATCCCGAAATCCGAATCCTTAATCAAACTATCGAACTTACGCTTCTAGTACTCTTGAGCTTTTCATCAATCTTGCTTTCAATTGTATGTGCACTTGTAGGTGAGATCCACAAATCCATTGAAGAGGAAAGAAGAACAATGGAGCCACATGGAAGGAGCATTCAATTCTGCATTTGGATTGCATAATCTTTCATTTTGAATGCTTTGTTTTCATATCTCTATTGAGTGTGCTTAGGATTAGATCATTGCAATGTGTGTTTGTGATTCAGCTAATAATGATTAATATGTACTTTTATATATTGCTTTGATGATTCCTAATTCCAATGCTACATTAATTGGTGAACCCGACGTGAATACTAACCTTCTAACCCCTTTACTGTGTTTTGGAGTGCTTTCAAGTTGATTTTGCAGCTCAAAAACCCAAAAACAGGGTCGTGCAGGGTATTCTGGACACTTCCGCGCTTGTGTCAGACATCTTGTGCCTGTGTCATGCATCTTGCGCTTGTGTAGGTGATATCTTGCGCTTGTGTCATACATCTTGCGCCTGTGTCATGCATCTTGCGCTTGTGTAAAGTCCAAAATAGAGGTGAAAAATGCAGTTTTTACTTGAAATTTTTGGTGTTTTTGCATTCTGTTTTCTGTGCTTTGGATTTTGGTACTAATTATTTGTGCAGAATCTTGGCATACGCATGGCAAAGACTACAAATCAAACTACTAACATGTGATATGCAGAATCGATGGTCAAAGACAACAAATCAAACCTCTAACTTGGGTTTTGCAGGTTGCCTTGGAGAAACAACCAAACTGTGTGTTTGAGATTTTTAATTAGGCACTTAGTGATTTATAAATAGGTGGGAATGAACATTTGTTTGCTTTGATTGTTAAGTATGATATTGGAGTAGGAGAGTATGCTCTCATCCTTCTTAGGGTGATCAGAAATCCAGATCTTCGATACCATGCTCATGTCTTTGATTGAGTGTCTCCTTTAGAGGGCCTGCCTTCCCGACCACTTTGCTTTTGCAAGCAAGTGATAATCGTGAGAAGGGGATGACCCCAAGTGAGTACGGCTAGAATTCCTTGGCATTCTAACTCACTATAAAAAAATACCCGATGAGTGAAAGCTTTGAAGGAAGTGTTATGTGGGAATTGCAGTTACTTGGGAAGTGATGACCCTTGGACTCTTTCTCATATCAACATCTAAGTAGGGCCTCTTAGTCTAAATCGTGCTTGCACGACGACATTTGTTTGATATCTTGATGGGCTTAATGTCTCAATAACGCTTGTGTGACATCAACGAGTAATGCTTAACAGAAATCCTTACTAAACACCTTGTTTTAGAAGCCAAAAACCCTTCTAGTTGCTTGAGAAGGACAAATTTGGATACTTGGAAGAGATACTAAGTTCGCCATGGTGAGATTTCCATGGGGACTGATGTTTGGCTGCCCTGAGAAGTGAGTGCCATGGAGGGGAGCCCATGGGGTCAAGCATCTATGTATTCTCCTTGAATCCCATAATGAGTCTACCTCTCAAGTACCTAATGTCTTTGCCTACAATAAGAAATGTGGAAATGAGCATGATTGTCTTGAGTCTAAGTTGCAATATCTTGTATTCTTTGTTTGTCAAAAGTTGAATTGTATCTTATTTCAAAAACAAGACAAATTGATTCAAAACAAGGCTAAACATAACTACATTTCATTCAACAAAGTTCAAAAACACATCTTCAAACATGATTATCAAACATTGTTCAAAATCTTGTCTTAACATTCATGTCACTTACATTTAGGTTCATCCTAGGTTGCATTTTGCAAAGTCATTGTCAAGTACCAAGGTTAGGTTTCACCTAAGTCATACTCCTTTGCATATCAATAAGAGTCATCCATTTGCATGTGTCCTCTTGCATTAAAGTCATACCATTGTCATACATTGCATACCCTAGGTCTCTTCATTAAGCTTGGGTCATTATCATATCATATTAGGGTCACTTGCATAGTAATTGTCCCTTTGCATATAGTGTCAAAACTAGGTTTTGTCATCCTTGAGTAATCCAAATCTTTGATAAACCCTAAGTCATTGTTAAGAAGTCTAGACCTTATCAAACCTTTTGTCCTTTTATCATCAATGTCATTTCGTCAAACCTAGCTTGGTATCCAAGCATATAGGGGAGACATTGTCATTTTGCCCTTCTGTCACTTGGTCCTTTTGTCCTTTGAGGTCTAGACATCATTTCAATTTCCTAAGGGTCTCTTTTTAGATTTGCATTCAAAAGTTTGTCAAGATCTTGAAAAACAACCAAAAAACATAGGTTTCATTCTTTCCATAGATTGCATTCTCATCTATTTTAGTTTGCATTTAGTTGCATATCATACATTATCCTTGAAAAATTCCAAAAAAAAAACATTGCATAAGTGACATGCCTGTTGAGACAAGATCAAGATCTAAGAGGATGAGTGAACCAATGTATCAACCCATGGACGACATAGCAAATTCGCAATTTCAAACTAGTCAAACAGTGCAAGTTGAAGGTTCATCAAACACATCTCTACCACCATATGGAACGGTTCAGCTTGGACCACTACCATTATATGAACCAGTGTTTGTACCTATGAAACCAGGACAAGGGAGTGTCCCACCAACTCCAAGAGGAAATGCACCTTTCAATTGGAATCAGTCCAGCTTGCAACAGGAAATACAAACATTGTATGAAGAACCAACTCTCTCACAAGGATTTGGTTTGGGTCAAGGCATTCACCAAGAAACAAATTCAAATATTCAACCAGACTCTTCATCTGATTCCGATGATTCAGATGATATTGACATGTTCCTTCAGAATCCAAAGATAACAAAAAAGATGGATAAGTTCTTGAGTAAAGTCTTTAAGATGTTTCCACAAAAATATCTTAACATGATGAGTAATGTGACCTCTTCAAACGAACAAGTTAATGTGCAAAAACAACAAAGTGGTGAGTTGTTAAGTTTCTCTCCACATCCAACTGAAGAAAATGTGCAATCTGAAACTCAGCCTACCTTAATGAGTAAACGTGCTTCAAAGGCATTGACAGTGACTATTCCTCAAAAGTGACCATTTGAGACCATAAATAATCCACTATTCAATGTAACACCTGCAACACAAGATCAAACAAGGACTACGCAAATATTGACAAATATCCCTCAACAAGAAGTAGTTCCTAATATGCATAAAATTGGATCAACATCTAAGATACAAGAAAGCTTCACAACTGGAATGCCTAATATCAATAATGTCCAAAGCAATTCCACGATGCAAAAAAGTTCTTATGTCCCGTTAAATTCAATATATTTGCCAAACACTATTGTGACAGATCCTTCGATAATGGCGGCACAAAGAGCTACGGATAGTGGTTTGTACCAACAACAATTGTTGCAACGATTGAATAATATACAAAAGGTACAATCGAATGTGCAAACAATTGATGTGCAACAACAACAATATCGCATTCGACAAGAAATTGCAGTGCCTTCAACACCATTACAAGTTAATGCAAACTTGCAACCATCACAATGGATTGGACAAGCAACACAGCAAGTTAATGCAAGTGCCATACCCCATCCTAAGGAGAAGCAACGAAAACCATCTAAACAAAGTTTTTTACAATTGATGGGATATACACCATGACAAAAATTGGCACAAAGTCAACAAATTCCTATTTGTCAACCTCAACACCAACATGTGCCTCAATATGTGCCAAGGCAAGCAAGCTATTCTACTTCACAACCGCAAGTGGCGCCTATGCAATATCAACAACCTACTCAATTGCAATATCAACCTAGGCTCCAAGAAGCACAACAACAAGGTCAATATCAAGGCATAGCACAACCGCAACAACAAGAGATGTACCAAGAACTTTATGTGCCGGAAACATCAAAAATGCCCATTGCAGAGTATCAACAACCGATCGGAAATGCGATATATCAACAAAGAATACCAACTGGGATTAATGATGGACCTCTAAAATCTGATACAATTGCACAACAACTTGAGAAGTTGCAATGAAAAGTTGATGCATTAGAAACTAAAGGAACGAAGAAGTTGTATACAGATCAAGATTTATGTCCTAATCCATTTGACAAGAGTGTATACATGCCTCCATTCCCTAAGCATTTTGAGGCACCTAACTTTGAGAAATATAAAGGGAATGGCAATCCAAAAGATCATATTCGAGCATTTTTTGCGGCATGTACGGAAGTGAGCTATGAAGAGACATATTTAATGCGATTATTTGCATGAAGTCTCACGGGACAAGCCATGGATTGGTATTCACATCTCCCAAGAAATATAAAGACTTGGTCGGAATTGGCTCAAAATTTTTTATCTCATTTCGCGTTTAATATCGACAGTGACGTGACTATGTCAGATTTATGCAATACCAACCAAAAGCAAGGTGAACCATTAGTGACTTTCTTACAACGTTGGCGAAGCTTGTATAGTCGTTCTTCTCTTGATATACCTGAAGAACAACAAGTGAATCTGTTTATCCAGAATTTGGTCCCAGAAATGATGTATGAGCTAAAATTGAAAAGTCCTAGTACTATAGAGAAACTCATTAAGAAAGGAATGAGCATTGAAACGACTCTTGTAGCTAAAGGAATTATCAAGCTCAATAAAGATAATGACAACACAAATTATTCAGGGGATAGAAACAGATTTTGGTATAAGAACAAGAATGTCACTAATGATGGTGTTGTTGATGCGAGAGCGGTGAATGCAAATCAACCCCAATTCACAATTAAGAAATTGAGTGTTCCTAACATGTCAACTATGGAACAAAATCAAGCACCAAGGAGTACTGTTACTCAACAGCCGCAATATCAACAGCATGCTCAACAGCCGCAATATCAGCAAAATGCTCAACAACAGCATGCACAACAATATAATCAACAACAAGGCCAACAACAAAACCAACAACGCAAACCCTTCCGATCGCGGGATGGGCCTCCTCGATGGTTTACGTCATTGGGAGAGCCTATTGAATCAGTAATGAAGCAATTAATACAAGCAAAATTTATCAAGCTACCAGATATTAAAGCAAAACCAGCGGTAAAGCCGCATTGGTGGAATGATAATGCATACTGTGAGTATCATCAGTCGAAAGGACATAAAACTGCTTCATGTTTTCAATTAAAACACATGATTCAAGATTTATTAGAGCAAGGGGTAATTGAGGTAGATCCACCCCATCCAACCTCCAACACTGATCATACCATTTTCAAAACTCCTTTGCTTGATCATGATAAGGGCAAAGCATCCTCTTCTAATTCTGCTCAAACAGCCAATTATGCAAATACCGGTTATCACAATGTTATTAATTGTTTTCATGCATCAAATGAGTATGTATCCACCTTGAGAATAAAAGGACAAGATCCTTCTTGTGCGGTCACCACTCGTCGATCCAAAATAGTCTTGAAAGGAGCTCCTGCAGCTCCTCCCAAACCAATTCCTGCCAGTCAGTATAATCTTTTGGATCACCTAGGAAAAACACCTGCACAAATATCCATTCTAGAGTTGTTGAAAATGTCTCCCATGCATCGTGCAGTCCTAGATAAAGCTTTGACTGAGTCCACTGTCCCAACAGATATTGATGTTGACCAATTTCAAGCACGGATTGGACATTTAGCCATTTCCCAAAGTGTCACATTTTCTGATAGTGATATCTCACCTGATAAGCTCCCTCATAACGACCCTTTGCACCTAGAAGTCTTTGTCCATAATTGCAAAATTCGGCGAGTCTTGATAGATGGCGGAGCGGGTCTTAATATCTGTACCTTAAGAGTGGTCATTGGCCTTGGATATACAGAAAATGACATTGATGCTTCCAAAAGGATAACAATTAAAGCATATGATGATGCTGAACGCCCATCCAAAGGGATAATTACATTTCCTATCAGAGTTGGTCCAGTGACGGAAAATACTTTCCTACAAGTCCTAGACCTTGATCTCCCTTATAATATGATTCTTGGCCGTCCATGGATCCATGCAATGAAAGCAGTTCCATCCACCTATCATCAATGTCTAAAATATCCTTACAATGGAACTGAGATAACAATTCCAAGAGATCCTAATCCATTTCAGTTCTGTGCCACCTTAAGGGGTACTCCTCAGTAGCAAGTCCCAGTCAATAGAGAAGCCAAATCAGATGGTTATGTGGATCCTAATGCATTGTTAGATGCTGTCAAAGGAAAATTGAAGATACAGGACCAAGGGTGTGGAGAATATTCAATGGACCAAACATTCCTCATTGGGAATTTACCGATGTCTCCAAAATCATATGGCAAACCACATTTATTGCAAAAGGAACCCAAGGTCATTATTCAATATCAGCCTCCTACTACATTTGCAAGATGGGGAGAACTTGACAAAGAAACTGTAGATGATGATGTCATAGATTGGCTCTATAAGGATCCAACTGAAACCCCACCTATCAAGTTGCCAGTGGAATTATATGGTAAAGGATTTACTATGCTGCAGAAGAAAGGATATGATGGCCGCAGTGGCTTAGGCCTGAACAACAATGGAAGATTAGAACCTGTCATACCCACGAGGCGACCCCCAACTTTAGGGTTAGGTTTTGTACCATTACAAATTGGATCCACATCTACCAAAATGTCCACGTGTCGAAAAGGGCGTGATTCTAACGATGAAATAACACCTGAGGATACCCAACCTGAGACTGATTCTAATGAATGGGAGTGGAGTTCTTTTTCTTCTAGCTCCTATGCCCTTGACAATATCTTCATTGACCCTGATAATTTGCCTATGGAAGACAAACATGAAATAACTCCTCTTCCTAAAACATGTCCTCATGCTTGGATAGAGTCATTTTGGGATCCAAGCTCCGAATCTGATACAAGCAATTCAGATAGTGACACCACAAATGTTCACATTTTTACCATATCAGCCCTCTCTATCCTTACAACTAATGATGACATGCCCCTCATATATCCCCAACTTATCCAATATGACCAACAAGAACCGCTCACATTGGACTGTTTTCAAAATGACCAAGCAATTATAGAATTCCTGGGACTATGGGAAGGCATACCACAGGGCGATCATAAGGCAGGATTTGCTATTGACCTAGATTCCATAGCATATTTCGGGGAGTCAACTCCCTCTTCCAGTCATGAAAAAGAAAAGAAAAAAGAAAAAAATCAAAAGAATAGATCTTTGAGTGAAAACCGTAAGGCACTCTCTGATCCTACAAAAGTAAAAATAAAAGACGTACCTGCGGGTGAAAACCTTTCTGAGGCGCCCAAAGGTGGAAGAGTGGACGTACCCCTATCAATTCAGGACAAATCAACCTTGCTTGTGGAAATGACCGAGGAAATCAATTTGGGTACACCTGACAATCCTAAGGTCATTCATTTTGCTGCTTCTCTATCAAAACAAGAAAAAATAGATTTTGTCAATTTCTTTCTAGAGAAGAAGATCAGCTTTGCATGGTCCTATGCAGATATGCCTGGCCTCGATCCAGAGTTAGTCCTTCATCATTTGCCGTTGAAAGCAGATGCCAAGCCTGTTAAACAAAAGCTTAGAAAGATGCATCCTCAGGTGGCTCTTTTGGTCAAAGTAGAATTAAAAAAATTACTAGATGTGGGCTTCATCAGACCCATTGATTATGCAGACTGGATTTCAAATCTAGTACCAATTAGCAAAGTAACTGGGGGCATCAGAATCTGCACAAATTTTTGGGACCTCAATAAAGCATGCCCTAAGGATGATTTTCCATTGCCAAACACAGACATCATAGTGGACATGACGGCTGGATATGAGATGCTTTCACTAATGGATGGTTTCTCCGGCTACAACCAAATCCGTATTGCACCTGAAGATCAACATAAGACCGCATTCACATGTGCTTGGGGCACTTATTGCTAGAATGTGATGCCCTTTGGTCTCAAAAATGCAGGTGCAACATATCAAAGAGCAATGACAACAATTTTTCATGATTTCATGCACACTTTGATGGAGGATTATGTTGATGACTTGCTATGTAAATCTGTCACCAGAGATAGTCATCTAGCCATCCTGGGCCCTATCTTCGACAGAATGGAGACCTACAAACTTAGGCTCAATCCAAAAAAGTGTGTCTTTGGTGTTACAGCTGGCAAATTACTTGGATACATTGTTTCTCACCAAGGCATTGAGGTCGACCCCGCCAAGGTCAAAGCAATAATGAATATGCCTCCACCTTCAAACCTTCGGCAATTAAGAAGTTTGCAAGGAAAGCTCCAATCAATTCGTCGCTTCATAGCTCATTTGGCCGACAAATGTCATCCATTCCAACATCTACTGCACAAAGGTGTCACTTTTAAATGGACTGAGCAATGTCAATCAGCCTTTCAAGCTCTCAAAGACTATTTGTTGTCACCACCTATTCTAATGCCTCCTATAGAAGGAAAACCCTTTTTATTATATATCTCTGCAACTGAAATAGCATTAGGAGTTCTCTTGGCTCAACAAGATGAGAATGGCAAAGAAAGAGCTATTTATTATATCAGCCGGACACTGGTTGGTTATGAATTAAATTATTCAACTATTGAGAGGGCATGCTTAGCAGTGGTATTTGCAACACAAAAGCTCTGACATTATATGCTAAGCCACCAAACATTGTTGGTTGCAAAAATTGATCCCTTAAAATATTTGCTTAGCCGAGCGGCTTTGACAGGTCACCTAGCAAAGTGGGTCATGATCATCAGTGAATTTGATATTGAGTATATGGAGCGAAAGGCAATAAAGGGACAAATCATAGTAGATCAACTTGCAGATGCTCCTATTTCTGACGACCATCCCATGTTGACCGATTTTCCAGATGAATCAGTCTTTGCTCTCACACCATCTAATGAATGGAAGTTATACTTTGATGGATCCCATACCAAGTTCGGGTCCGGAGCTGGTATTCTGTTTGTCACCCCTCAAGGTGACACTATTCCAAAGTCCTACAGAATAACTTTCCATTGTACCAATAACATTGCAGAGTATGAAGCACTGGTCACAGGACTCCGAGTAGCAGTCCACTGGAACATCAAGCATTTGCAAGTCTATGGAGATTCTCAATTAGTCATCTGACAAGTCAACGATAACTATGAAACAAAAGATGAAAAGCTTATTCCTTATAAGAACATGGTAGATTTCTTCAAGACAAAATTCATAGCTATCCATTTTAGTCAAGTGCCAAGAATGCAAAACAAGTCGGCAGATGCGATGGCTACAATCGCTTCCATGTTGAATATGCCTCATAATATGGACAAGTGTGAATTCTTGGTCGAACAATTGCTGGTTCCCTCTTTTGACATTCCGACAGCTGATGTGATGTGCATTCTTGTTGGTCCCAACTCCCCGTGGTACAATGACGTATATCAGTACTTGAAATCCCAAACCTTACCACCTAACCTTTCCGCGAACCAACGTCGAGCCTTTATCCGACAGACAGCCAAGTATGTCATCATCGCTGACACCCTTTACCATCGTTCCTTTGACCATACCCTCCTCAGGTGTTTGGATTCTAACGAAGCACAAACGGCTTTACATGAGGTTCACGATGGTATATGTGGGGGCCATTTCAATGGTCTTAGCTTAGCCAAAAAGTTGATTCGTGCTGGGTATTATTGGCCCACTCTGGAAAAAGATGTTCATGATTTTGTTAAAAGGTGCTACAAATGCCAGATCCATGGAAATTATATTCATGCACCAGCCCAAGAGCTTCATTCTGTTATATCTCCATGGCCCTTTTCTCAGTGGGGATTGGATCTTATTGGCAAGATTCACCCAACATCTGCAAATGGACATAAGTTCATTATTACAGCTACAGAATATTTTACCAAAAGGATCGAAGCGATCCCCATGACTTATATCACTGGTGTCCAAATTTCAAAATTCTTGTTGAACTATATCATATGCAGATATGGGGTACCCCTTGCCATAGTCACAAATAATGGTCGACCTTTTAAGAATAAAGATGTCAAAGAACTCTGTGACAAGTTTCATATTCAACATCATTTTTCCAGTCCGTATTATCCACAAGGTAATGGGCAAGCTGAAGCGTCAAATAAAACTATTATCAAGATCCTGAAGAAAGTTGTCAATGACACTGGTTGAGATTGGCACGTACAGTTAAATCCAGCACTATGGGCCTATCGCACTTCTATCCGCACACCTACTGGCGCAACACCTTATTCCTTGGTGTATGGTGCGAAAGCCATTTTACCTTTGGAGGTCGAGATTCCTTCCTTGCGGGTTTCCTTGCAACACCTGATTGATGATGAGACACACAGAGTCTCTCGACTGCATTAGCTTGAGATGTTAGATGAAAAGCGTCAAATAGCTCTGACACATTTGCAAGCATATCAAAACCGTCTCCGTCGCTCTTATAATAAGAAAGTCAAAGGGCGACACTTCGAAGTGGGAGACCTGGTTTTAAAGGAAATTCCCAAGAATGCACAGTCTACTGACATCATCAAGGGCAAGTTTGAACCTAATTGGGTTGGTCCTTTCATAGTAACTGCAGCCTATGGCTCGGGGGCATACCAGCTTGCGACTCCAGAAGGTGAACCTCTGTCTGATCCTATCAATAGCATGCATCTTCGCAAGTACTGGGCATAATTCTCTATCAGTACTTATTCAAATATGATCCTGAAAAAATACAAAAAAATGAAAAAATGAAAAATACAAAAAAAAATTTAAAAAAATGAAAAATACAAAAAAAAATGAAAAAAAGAGAAAAAAGGAAAAGAGCAAAGAAAAAAGTAAAGAGAAGAAAAATGCTTCGCCCTCTAGTGAAAACCTGGCAAACAAGCGCTTTGGGCAAGTACCATGGTGAAAACCTGGCAATCAGGCGCCATGAGTAATGAGATTATTGCTCCGTCATCTATCATGACTTCTAGATATGCTTTCTCTTGGCCAGTTTATCATGCCTATCTTTGTCTCGACCCAATGTTCTATTCCAAGCCTGTTATTGGTCAACATCACTGTCTTGCCTATTCCAGTTTCTTGAAAATATGTTTTGGTCCCGGTCTATGTGTCTTTCAAGTGCGCATTGGGTGCCTTCCCCTTGTCATGATCAATCACGGGAGCATAAACATCGAATAAAGTACTAAAAAAGTCATAAAAAATGAAAAATGTCCTAAAAAAATTCAAAAAAATCGAATAATGTCCTGAAAAAATTCAAAAAAAAAAAATTGCAAAATGTCCTGAAAAAAAATAAAATCTTCAAAAAAATCAAATAAAGTCCTGAAAAAAATATCTAAAAAATTGAAAAAATGAAAATCCCTAAAAATCAAATAAACTCCTGAAAAAAAAATGAACAACAAAAAAATTGTAAAACTCCAAATCCAAAAAACAAACATTTTGCAATAACATTATTCCTTTTGTGCATAAGACAGATTCCTGAGCATCCATCCAACAACTCGCAATCAAACACTATGCTTTAAATGAAATCATGCATTAACAGATGAACTTTTTCAATCAAACCAGACATTCAAACTGATCAACATTGTCTTATCAATCGAACGTTACCATCAATATCATTTGTCCTTGTCTCTACTATCATGGGTCTTATACAGGGTGTGGTATACTCGAAACCAGACTGTGTCCTGTCTTAAACGGGGTACCACATGTCCTGAAACCAGACAGCATGATCGTCCTCTCAGCACTTTCAACTTTTGACAACGAAGATCAAGATGTTTGTTTGATTTGTTGGAATTTGTACATCTTATCTTTTTATTGATTTATCTTTGGCTTCGGTCATGTTCCTATGTTGCTCGATGATGTCATTGAGTGATTTAGAGTGACCAGGATGGATCATGGTCCTTTTCTTTTTGATTGTGATTGTTGTTTGTCTACAATGTGTCTGTCTTTTGCAAAAAGGGTTGCATTTTAGCTCTAGCCTTCAATGCCATGATGCTATGCATCCATTTTGCTACATTAAAATAAAGGTTCTCACCTACAAAGTGCATTACTGAAAGCAAGTTTTTCTTCATCTCTAACTGTCCTCTATCTCATTTCTTCTTACTAACATTTCTTCAGTCAGTCTTGTCAGTTTGTTTGCTCCTATCGTTTTCTATCATTTTTATCGATCAATTGGCCTCTTCTCTGCCTATTTCCAGCCAATTCCTCGAGGGGGCATGCATATGTCATTATTATTGTCTGGGGCATTTTAGTTATTGTTCTTTGAAACAATGCTTAAAATCGCATTGTCTCAAAGAGGGACAAAATGTAGACACCCAAAAATGGTCAACGCTTGCGAAGTCATACTTTAACAATTGCGCATTGCCTCATTTTAGGTTTTTGCATCGCATTAACATTTCTCCTATGTCACGCACTTGGTCTTTATCATTTGCAAACATCGAGTCATTCTTCTACATTCTTCAGTCATCTCGTCCTCAAATTTGGTCTTGTCGACAACACTATCCAGTCATGATTTTGATCGATTTTATCCTGTTGCATCAATGTGCGTGCTAATTTGTCATCATTTTGGACATCGTCAATCCTAATTAGGGTTTTGTCCTCTTATCAATCTTATCATCAATCTTATCATTTTGGACATCGTCAATCCTAATTAGGGTTTTGTCCTCTTTTCAATCTTATCATCTAGCGATCGGTTTATCAATCTTGTCGTTTTACGATCGATTTGTCATCAATCGTTGTCATGTTTAATTTTGTCATTTAACGATCGATTTGTCATCAATCGTGGTCATTTTCAATCTTGTCATCTTGCAATCTATTTATCATCAATCCTTGTCCTCTTGTCAATTTTGTCATTTTGCGATCATTTCGCTATCGATTATTGTTTGTCTCAATTATGTCAATTTGGATCAATTTGTCATTGTTCCTCGTCAATTGGCGCATCAATTAAATCATTTATCACATTGGTCATTTATCAATCCAAAATCAAAATCATGATCGACATTAATTATCTTCAATCAAGACCTAATTGTCATTTTCGCATTTCTAATTCGTCTTCTAAGGTTTTATGATTTATTCATTTAACCTAATTTGTCATTTCTTCTTCTAGGGTTACTAAATTATTTTATTAATCCTAAGTTACAATTAAATCTTTATTTAATTGGCTAATTATTCTTCCTCTTGTAAATTAATTAATAAATGACAAATTGTTAATTAATTTACCTAATTTCTTCTAGTTCCTAATTTCCTATTTTTCCATCAATTTCTAATTCCTAATTGTCATCAATTTCAATTTTCTAATTTTCTTAATTTCCTAATTTCAAATTCCTCCTATTTCATCTCCTAATTCTATGGGAATGACATTTCAATTTGTCATAAATTGTCATAATTGATAATCAATCAATTTTGACATAGAATGTGTCATAATTTGTCATCAATTATCAATCAATCAAATTGTGCATGGAAAGTGCATAATTTGTCATAATTTGTCATATTGATTTGCAATTTCCATTTGAATTGCATCATGCTAATCTTGTCATTTATCCAATTCTTCTATAAATTGGATGATTTTCTTGAATCAAAATCCCTTGAATCCCGAAATCCGAATCCTTAATCAAACTATCGAACTTACGCTTCTAGTACTCTTGAGCTTTTCATCAATCTTGCTTTCAATTGTATGTGCACTTGTAGGTGAGATCCACAAATCCATTGAAGAGGAAAGAAGAACAATGGAGCCGCATGGAAGGAGCATTCAATTCTGCATTTGGTTTGCATAATCTTTCATTTTGAATGCTTTGTTTTCATATCTCTATTGAGTGTGCTTAGGATTAGATCATTGCAATGTGTGTTTGTGATTGAGATAATAATGATTAATATGTCCTTTTATATATTGCTTCGATGATTCCTAATTCCGATGCTACAGTAACCTTTTGGCCAATAGTTCTTCAAACTCTTCTTGTTTTCTGATTTCTTCATACAGTTTGTGTACTTCTTCCATGTTCTTTCAAAATCTTTCACTTGCTCCACTGTGATCTCCTTCAGAGTATTTATACTTTCTTTCATTGTAATCATTAGATTCATTAAGATGAAAAGAACAAAATGCAGATTCAACTTTATTTACCGAAGATCCATTGTTATCAAAATTACTTAACTCAAATGCATGTAGCTTACGAATAGTAGCATCCAAGGAAACTGGCATATTGGGTACAGACCTCAATTCATTGATTGTAGAGACTCGGATTGCATAGGCAGGTAGAAGGGTTCTTAACAACTTACTTGTTACATCCTTTTCTTTAATAGTTCCTCCTGCTCCTTTGATTTGATTTACAATCTCCTTTAGTCTTGTATTGTACTGGGTTATGTTCTCACCTTCATTCATCCTCATAGATTCAAGTTGTCCTCTTAGACTATCCACTTTTTCTCTTTGAACATGTTCATCTCCTCCATATACTGATATGAGCTTAGTCCACATTACCTTTGCATGAATATATCCTTCAAGATCATTAAACTCTAAACCGGTCAATGCAGATGTTATTTCAATCATTGCTTGAATATGTTCTTTCTTTGCCTTTATCTCTTCCATTTTCAATGGATAGGTGCTCAGTGTGATGAAATGATTCTCCAAATAGTAGACAGCATATTCTCCAACTCCTGATAGATGTAGCTTCATCCTTTTCTGCCATGTAGAGAAACTTGACTTGTTTAGCTTCAGTGCATCCCTCTTATACATCTTTGGATCTTTAACTCAAGTGCCTTTAAACTTTCCTTTCAGAGTCCAATGCTCTAATACCAATTGATAGTTTTGACACTTAATGTAAGTACAGATCCAATAGCCAACAAGATGAGAGGGGGGGTGAATCATACAGCCTTAATCATCCATAAAAACATCAGATTCAACCTTGGTAACATATAT